>NC_132993.1:74285000-79285000 GCF_048564905.1 Vicugna pacos | reverse complement strand
AGGGCCTGAAACAGCTAATGTACATCTCGACAGCATCTGCTCTAGGCGACTTAGGAGGGAAGAAAAACAAACTTGAGGCAAGAAAATATGCTTCCACTTCCACTTCCACCTTGAAAATCAGTTTCTTAAAGAAAGAAGATGAGGCTACATATTACTGTGCCCTCTGGATTTCTGGCCACAGTGTGAAGTTTCTCAGATAACACGTTCAAGAACCATCTCCAGGCTGGGCTCACCCACATCCTGAGTACACACAGCCACAGAGGCTGCGCAGCTGGGAGCCCAGCCTGGACCCCCCACTAGAGAAATCGAGGCGTGTCCTTTTTTTTTTTTTTTTAACTATCCAGAAATTACCTGTAAGTTATACGGCTCAAAGAGGAAACCACCAAGTGTCAGGAAACATGCTGGTGACGTTATACCTTAGATACCATCACAGCGCTGTTGCAGTGTAACGATCATTTCTTTCTACTTAAATACTAAGAATTTGAGGGGAGGGTAGAGCTCAGGGGTAGAGCACATGCTTAGCAGGCATGAGGTCCTGGGTTCAATCCCCAGTACCTCTTCTAAAAATAAACAAACAAACAAATAAATGAACCAAATTAACCTCCACCCCAAATATTAAGAGTTTGAGGCTTCGCGAGATAAAATGACTTTTTAAACCCCCAAATCCCATGGTTCTTCAACTCTGTCAGGCCATCTAAAGAAGTTGAGTTGGGTGATTCCCCACGTATTGGGGTGAATGGGATGAATGAGGTGAATGGGGGGGAGCTTTCGTCTGTCTTCCAGGACAGGGTTCTTGTTCACTGGTCACTGAAGGCTGGTGTAACAGGCCCACCAGCACACTCCTTCTGCCACAGGCCTCAGATCACCCCCACCCCCACACCCCCAGGGCATTCGGTCATCACACAGCAAGGTGGAGTCTCCTGCCAGGATCCTTTTCCCTGGGATACTGCCCTGAGCCTGGTCACAGCGGCCATGGATCCAGAGCTGCAGCTGTTTCTCAGGCACTGTTCCAGACCCAGGAGGTATAATTTTTCTCACATTTGTCTCATGGACAATCCGTTGACATTGGTGCTCTCACGACTCACATTTTATAGATGAGGACATAAGGTCATGGAGATGGATTTACTCTGTGGTCGCAGTTACCGAACGGGGGTTGGGGGGAAGGCTGGTTTCTGGCTTCAGTGCCTGTGTTTGTAACCGCGATGCTGACCTGCCTCTGAAATGCAGGCAATAGAAACGGCATCTAATCTGTGGTTCCTAATGAAGAGAAAACAAACTCTCCTTCATAAGATGATGACTGAAATAACAGATTACTCTTCCACACTGAGTCTGCATTTAAGTGTGGTCTTCCTAGAATAGGAATCCCACGGCTGATTTGATGTTCAAAATATAAACCAATAATAAAATATAAAACAATAGAGAAATAATAGCAAAAATCAAACAAAACCAATAATATTATTTTCTTATGTTTTGAAATAATAAAAATCATTATTTCAAGAATTAATATTTTACTTCAGGACATCCTCCCCTCGATATGTGAAAATTTCTTCCATCAAAACCAACTTACCTTATTTTGGGTTCTCCAGAATCTACGGCTTGAGATTTGAGTATAAGCAGTTTATTTGGGAGATGCAGGCAGATGGGCAGGGCGGTAAGGAAATGAAATGTGAAAGAGAAGGCCGACGGTAAAGGGTATTTGTAGCCAGCTCCTCAGAGAGCAATGGGACCATAATAGGGGTTTAAAAACTGAGTGATGAATCTGAAGGAAAAAAAAGGACACAGATGAACTTATTTACAAAGGAAAGACAGACTCACAGACATAGAAAAAGACTTATGATTACCAGGGGGAAAAGGGGATGAGAGTTTGAGATGTGCAGATGCTAACTACTATATATAAAATAGATAAACAACAAGTTTATACTGTACAGCACAGGGAACTATATTCAATACCTTGTAATGGCCTATAATAAAAAAGAGTATGAAAAGGAATATGTATATATATAGAGAGAGACTACTATGCTGTATATCAGAAATTAACACAGCATTGTAAATGAATCGATGAATGAAGTAATGAACTTTCTGTCCTGCTCTCACGTTTTGTGGACTGGCCGGATACGCAGAATGGAATCTGTGGCACCCTAAGTGAGCCAGTAGTCAAGGTGGTGGTGAACCAGGGGGTCTTGTAAGAGTTAGAAGGCTGCAAGGAAGGGTTCACAGAGTAGAAGAATGTCCACGGTATCATATTAAGTAATAAAGACAGAGCATACCGTGGAACATATGATATCATTCTAACTCTGCGAGACAAATTTTAAAAAGGAACATTAATCAATCTTAAGAGAAGGCAGCAACTATTAACAAGTAGTCATCTCTGTGTGATGGGACAAAAAGGAATGATCCTCTCTTCTGTTTGTGTTTCTTTATGAACCATACTAAGTACACATTCATTTTATAAAAGGGAAATAACAATGAGTTTTATTTTTAAGGTATGTTCAGGCGTTCTAAGGGCCTAGCATCTCTGAGGTTCCCATATAATGGTAACATTCAAAACTAAGAGAATCTGAACTGTCTTCTTTAGTTGGGTTGTCTACAGAATAGAGTCAAACATAAGTAATCTCTCCCTTTAGCCTATGTCTGCATTTGCCTAATGATGTGTAGTGAGGATCAATGATGCTAGACTGGAAGGTACCCATGAAGCCTGTCAGGTGTGGACTCTATGCTTGTCTCACACCCCGCTTTCTCCCACTCCATCCCCCTCTGTTAGATCAATAAAGGACTCCGGCCCTTTAACAAGAAAATGGCCTCTTTGCCCTAACATCATTGGTTCGTGAAAAAATCACACAGTAACGAGAGAGCTCTGCTGATGAATTAACAGGCCTATTTCTGCAGGACGTTCTGAGAAATAACATGAACCCCTTTCCCTAGACAAAGTCTATGTGTCTTCGTCTAGCGGTTTTCGCAGTCTGCGGGCGTGTGTTCAGAGCACCACTTCCTCTTACTAACCCAGCCCTCAGGTGTGCTCTGCAATCATTCTGTTATTCAATCACCTCTCCCAGCAAGAGCTGGCGGCATGCTGCTCCTGCCCCAGGTCTTTGTGGTGGCCTCCCTCTGGACATGTGAGTGGCTTTACCCAAGGGGTGTTTCATTCTTTCCAAGGGAGGCGATAGATCATGGCCAGTCACATAACCCCTTTCAGATGGACCGTAGCCACAGGATGATTCAAACTAAGCTGATAAATTCCACCGTTACCTTGAATTATTCAGGAAGAAAATGTAAACCTCGGTCCCCCTGCTTTTCATGAGTAGAGAACAAATTATACTCCTTTGACGAACATCAAAATTTTGCTAATTTCTCCTCCCGTTTTTCTTTCAGACACAAGTGGAGACATTCTAGTAACACCACTCACGACATCCATTACCAAGAGAAGAGGAAACACAGCATTTCTTGAATGCCGAATAAAAACAGACAGGTTAAAAAAGAACGCGTACATACACTGGTACCGGCAGAAGCCAGGTGAGCCTCTGAAACGAATCCTGTTTATTTCCTCAAATGAAAATATTGTCCACGAACAAGGGGTCAGTGAGGAAAGATATGAAGCAAGGAAACGGCAGAGGGATTCGTTGATGAGCCTCAGGATACACCAGGTTACCGAGGAGGACGCGGGGCTGTTCTACTGCGCCTGCTGGGACACACCGTGCGGCAGGGCGCCACTGTCATCGCACAAAAACCCTCCCACGCCATCGCGCCTACACACACACACACACACACACACACACACACACACACGTTCTGCCTCCTGTAGGGGGCTCTTCTCCTGCCTGTGTGCCCTGAGCAGTGTAGCCCAAGGGCCCCATCTGTAGAGGCTTCTTTCAGGTACTCACTTACCTTTATTGTCCACTCCCACCGCTGGGCCGTGGGCTGCCTTTTGTAAGTGCCCCAGACAGTCTCTGCTTCACCATCGCTGGAAGCCTCCTGGGAAGGAGGCCCTAGTCCAGTGCTCAGTGTGATGGGTTGGCTTGGAAAGAAAAAAAGAAAGAATGAGTGATGGAAGATACAAGGCCTTTCTAGTGACATACGCCTGGGTTTCAAATTCCTGCTCAGCCCCTCTGACAGCACGATCCAGAGGCGTTATAGAATCGTTTTATTCCTTTTTCCCAATTTTAAATGGGGCAGGATGCTAACCGCGACATAGGCTGCCGAGGACTGAATGAGGTTCCCACGTGAAAGTTTCAGCACAGCGTTCAGCAAATCACAGTGTCCTTTCCCGCTGTGACTAAACCACTTCACTGAGCCATCCCAGCTAAAACAGGGATGAACTCAGGCCCTCTTTAAAAATCACATCATACATTGTCCTCCAAACAACAGTCAAGCATAGCTCGAAGGCTGAAAAACTAAGAATTGTGAATAGGGAGAGGTGGGAGGGTAACGAACCAAGGGGAATCTGTTTCCTCCAACCCCTTTCTTCGTTCACAGCAGAATGGAGAAATGTCATAAAATAGCATGACGGTGTCCTCAGCAGTAACTAAGGTCATTGTTAATGGTTACCCAACCTTGTGAACTTTCTGCAAACTAATGGTCTATATAACATGCAAACTTCTGCACAAGGTTCTGTGTAAGGTTCTAAGCGGGATTATTTGTCTCATTTGTTACTGTCTACAGTAATAATACTTTTCTTCTAACTCTCACGATAGCCATACAGAGCTACTCACACTCTCACAAGATACGGTGGAAAATCTGTAACTCCGGGAGTGAACATGACCTTAAGGATAAGAGTATCTGAAGCAACATGTAAAGGAAACACGGGGGAGCCTGGCTCCCAAAGTGATGCTAATATTATGTCATTATAACAAAAGTGTTTTCGATGATGCTGTCGGGCACCTGAAAGCTTCTCTATACCAGGAACATGATCAAAATAACCCCACAACAGGGCTTACTGAGAAAGACTTTCATTGGTTCTAAAGGGAACCTTCCTCCCCCACCCCTGCCTCCACTGGGGACGGGCCCACTCCATCTCCTGTCCTGTCCTGATTCACTCCTCATTCTTACCAGTCACTGGGCAATGCCAACCACGTGGATTTTCCTCACCTCTTTGGTTTGGGTTTGTAGCTTGACTTGTCTCCTTTCTTGACTTTTCATTGTTTTTGCACCCAGAGTCAACCTTTTTAATGCCTCTGGTTGCCCTCCATGCTTTTAACAGATGGAGACACCAAAATAAGAATTTCTCAGGATCAACTCTCCTCTACCCAAAGGCTAGACAGAACAGTGCACATGAGTTGCCAGCTGTCTGGGATTCTGGAGAATACCATTGTGCATTGGTATCAACAGAAAGAAGGGGACCCCTGAAGCGAATCCTTTACGGCTCAACAAATAGTTACAAGCTAGACGAGCCTCACTCCCGCTGGGAGACAGATAAGAAAGGGAAGGTAACCTTTTACCTGATAATCAATAGTGTCCTCAAGTCTGACGAAGCCACCTATCATGTGCCTGCTGGGATCTCGCAGTGGCACAGAGTCCAAAGGCATCTGGAAGAAAAGCTCTCTTACTAACCCTTAACCCCTCTCATACTCGGACAACCACAACAGGCTCTTTGATTCTTTTCATCAGAGGTTCATAGCTGTTGAAACAGGAAGGACCCTTTAGACAAATTTAGTCCAATGTCCATACTTCAGATGAGGAAGGTGGGGCCCAAGATGGCAAGTGATTTTTCCAAAGCTAGTCAACCACAGAGATAGGGTACCTACACCTGCATTTCAGATTCTCCATCCAGTGTCTTTCTCTGCCTCTCTTGTGGTTAGGGTTGAACTTTTTTTTTTTAATTTTTTTTTTTTAGCACAGTTGCATTTCTCTCAAAGGAAGCTATGACCATTTTGGTTTGTCTTCATAAGTGATGTCCCCAGAACCCAACCAGGTCTGATTTGTAGGCAAGTTATGTGATTGTCACAGTGTTTAGAAGGGGGATGGACTCCCAGCTCCATCTGCTTCCTTGTTTTCCCATTTCCCTTACTCTCATTCTTTCTTTGTAGTTTCTATCTGTTCTGAAGTCCTCAGTAATGGGAACAGTTTTCCTGGCATACACATCAAACGTGGAGATCCTTTTCTTCATGAATACCTTTGTAAAGTCTTTGCCACTTACCAAAGGACCTGCCCAACCAAGCTCTAAACATCCTGCTCTTCAGTCTGAGACCTGGGACCAGTCCTAACTGGATGGTTCTGCAGCTGGTTCCAAGTTAGGTAGCCCTGACCTGCACCTGCCTTTGCTCGAGTGACTCAGGACTTTTTCATGTCCAAGCTCTTAGCAGCCACAGCTTGAAAATAACAAGAACAATAGTAATAACAGCAAAATTCATCCCATCACAATACAGCTCAACACCTCTCTTCTTGCATGCCTAAATAGTAGCCAGAAGAAAAATGATTGATTCCAATCCCATTCCTTCACCACCATCATCCCCCCACCTCTGCCCCAATTTTCCTTTCTCAGTAAAGGTCTATGTGTCATTTAACACCATGCAGGGGTATTTTGTCAAAAACCAATGGTGCTTTCTTGACCTTCCACATCTTTGACTTTCTCTGGTATTGAGAAAAAAGAAATGAGGAAACCTAACTGTTCTTTAGGGGTTTCCTGTGATATGAGATCTGAAAGAGGAGACAGGAGGCCCTGGGAACTGCGGATTCATCTGGCAGGAAGTAAACCACAAACCAAACCAGACCCCCTGGTTCACTGGCTGAGAACAGAACTGGCTGCTAAGACAGAGCCCTCGACCCAGACTCTTAGATCTGAAGCAGAGAACTCCCACTCCTGTCTCTCACTTAACGCAAGTGTAGAAGCTCTTCATTTTCCAGCTGACATGGGCAGGGTAGTCAGCAAGTCCAGGAGAGAAATTACCGCTTAATCTGAACCAGAGTTATAGTTCTGAACTGCAAGACCCAAATGTTCCCACAGACACGGTAACCTCCTAGTGTTACTCAAGGCCAAGTGGAAAGAAGCTACTGTCTGGTGTTCGGATTAAACATCCAGTGTTTTATACTTGACCGTTTGAGATACAGATCCTCTATGTATTATATAGACCTGGAATAGACCTGGAAACTATGTCCCTGCCACACACATCCTTCCAACCCATACACCCAAGAAGCAGAAGTAGTTGAAAGAACAGCGTTTTGGGATCTGGTGAACTTGAATTCAGCTCAAGGCTCAGTTTGAATTCCCTAACTCTGTTCCCAATTTGTATTTTAATAGCACAAACCATTTTATAGGCGAAGCAGAATAAGGATGAAATGTATGGCTGGTGCCAAATGCACAGCAGACCCCCATGAATGTTCTTCCCTTTCACTGGCAGAGAACACAGTCATGGCTTGTGACCTTGGAGCAGGGACAAAGAAGTGGGAAAGTAGAACGTTAATTTCCCAAGAAAGAGTTTTCCACATGCAAGTGCCTTTCATACACACCTGCTCAGATAAGACAAATATTTCTTATTTGCAAAAAAAGAAAGAAAGAAAGAGTTGCTTGACATGTTTGCCTATGAGTGCTATGCAAATTAAAAAGCATCTGACATGCACTTAGTGGCATGTTAAGCACTCAAAGAGCAAAAGAAGCTCTAACAGACTAGAAGATCATCAAGTTCAGAATGAAGACAGAGATTAAATTGCTAGAGGGAAGAACTCGCTTGAAATTAAAATGACCTGGCCGCTCCCTGCCCCGTGTTCTATAAACAAGTAAACTCGGTCCTTCCCAATGATCCACTGTATTATATAGACACATACCAGACATCATTTAAGCAGTGGCTAAAATCAACAGTATGTCAGTCTGTGAAAGCTAGTGGCTCGCAGAGAGCATGTGATTTTACGTCTTGTACATGTCAGACAGTATGTTCATTTTGCTTTAAGACATGCCTGGCCATCTCCTCAGAAGAACTTACTCATGGACTAGATTTAATTAACACCATCAAAATTTCTAGAAGATGAACAAATTTGAAAAAAAAATGCATAAGTTTTTATTTTGTTTCAAGATGGAAACCGAATCCTTAAATAAAACACGAGACTCACACTTTTTTTTAAAATGGTTTACCAAGTTTGTTTGAAGATTGTTGACTATGAAGTCATTGTTTCTCTTGAGAAAGTGATGCAAAACTTCAAGTAATTCATTTGAAACACATACGTTACTTCACTTGACCTGCTTGTTATTCATATATTTGTATAATCATTCCTCACCCTGCGTGAGGTAGAATTTAAGTTGCCTCACTTGGTCCCCTCAGAACACGGTGAGTGAAATGTGATTACAGGATAGCCTCCAAGAGGCTTCTTTTCAACATATCAGAGAACTGGACGGGGTTCTTAAGTTTTGGTTTAAATAAGGAACCTATTATTTCAAAGAGACAGAATTCTACAAATTTCTTATTTTATCCTAGGAAAAATAATGTCATCGCAGGTCTTAGTTTCTCATTTGCCATTGTCTTTGTAAAAATTGTGGTGCCAATGCTAATCGTGGCTTAATGGGAAAAGAAGAACTTTGTTCACATTTCTCAGTGCACTTGGGTTGGCACATTTGCATTTTCAGTTACTGAAGAGTTTCCTCCTTTCAGAAATACATTCCCAAAACACCGCGTTGGTGCTTGTGAGAACAGAAGGTCCCTTCCTTTGACACAATCTCTGAGCAGTTTCAGTACAGCTGGACACCTGGAAATTAAAATAGTCTTAATTCTCAGAATACTTTTCCTGGTAACTTAGAAAAGCAATTGGTTGACCAGTTGGTGCTAATCTCTTCTTTTCCTGTTTTTGTCATTTTCATTTTCCATCAGTGCTTTTCAGTGATTACTTGTCTGTGGAAAACAGACATTTTAGTCCATTTTTCTGAAGAAAATTAAATAATCAGATGCCATGAAACCTATATTTAAGGACTTCCAAAAGAACCCAGAAGATCAAACTGCCAGTTACAAAGTTTTTAAACTGCTAGTCACATCCTGAAACTTCGGAGAAGGCTAAGATTTTTGTAGGAGCCCTAACCAGTGTGACACCTCAGGCTGGATCAAGATTTTTGGAGAAGGGACTAAGCTCATAGTAATTCCTCCTGGTAAGTAACTTTTTTCTATTTTAACTTAGTAACGAAAAACAGACAGATGCTTCTTAGAAAAAAAACAATTTATCTGACTGAATGAAGACATTCTTGTCTTCAGCATATGAACAGCATTTTTGGTGCTACTGTTAGACCCTATATGGAAACAAAACTACGTTGTAAATGATTTATTCACTTTCCTGTTTGTAAGCAGATTGAAATCCTACTTTTAGAAATTCTACTTTTTATCCAAAAAGAATAGACTAGAAATTAAAACATTCTAAAGACCACGTTTGTAAACCATTGGTATAAGTTACTGGTTCAAAATACTTTTCTTGCCAATGGTCTATTAAGTGAGAAACTCTTTTCTTAATTTTTTCTTCTCTGTAGTTTGAGAAAAAACACTGTGCTTCTTTCTCCCAATAACCTGAAAACCAATATTATTGGTTTTCATGTCAACTCTAACAGTGGTGCAAATTAAAATTGTACAGTAAAAAAATGTAGAGTATCAATAAATCCCACTTCTTATTACTCTACTTTCTTGGACGTAGGTTGAGCTCAGTTGAAATTTATGCTATCACATCTCTTACGACATTGCCTGGATATGGACCAATTCAATGGACTTTATGAGCTCAGTGAGCCACCTCAGCTCCAAAGTCCATGAAAAGGGTCTGCATAATTTTACATCCTCATTTGCTCATTCTCTCAGCAAACACTTATTGAAGACAATTTCTGTGCTGGGTGCTGAAGGTAAAAGGGTGGACAAGACACAGATAGAACAACTCCCTTCACTCAAAGAGTTTCTAGGCTAGGAGAAAAGCATTCTAGGTTCTGGTTTTATTGGGTTCCATCTTTGATTAATGTTAAGCAAGGCCAATTTTTAAATATTTATACAAATGCGGAAAACTATGGGCACAATTTTAAAGCAGGCACAGAGGGAGATTTCTGTAAAGGCTTTTCAGATAGTGGGTTAACAGATGGCAGGACAATCAAAGTGTTTGGTTCTGGCACACGGCTCATTGTTACAGGTAAATGTTCTTTGAATTCTGTAATAAGGGAGGGGTGGGAGGCACGGAACACAGGCACCGCAGGCTGCAGTGCTGGTGCTGGCTCAGAATTCTTGGATCTGGTCCCTGCCTGGTCGTGAATCACGGAAGGGTCGCTGGAGAAGTCCGTGTCTCCGTAGAGGTTCTTGGAGTCTGTTCTCTGCCTGACTTAGTGAGGATGTTAGCAAGAGTTAACTAGTTAGACCAAGTGTGAGTCCCCTCAGTGGTGGATATATTAAATTCATTTGTGTTGGAAGATTTCGAAGACTCTTAGAAGTTTTTTAATTTGATTCCAAAAATAACCAATGGGAAAATTGAACAAATATTGCTCAAGTTGTCAGAGAATGATTAATATTGATTATCAAGATATTTAACTCTGCAACCATATTCAATAATGTCTTAAGTTGGATTTGTCTTTTTCCTAAATTCAATCCAATAAATTTGTTCACTCCTCATTTCCCTGAAAGATGAAATTTTGCCTGGGCAAGGGGGAACGTCTCTCAAGAATGTTCCTACCCTATGAGATCTGTGCAAATGGAAGTTTTAAAATTTTTTCACAAAATTGATAAAGCATTAAAAAAAGAAAGAATTATACATTTCTTATTTCTTTAGTGGTTGTGATTGTATGAACAAATGAATTTGTGTATTGAAAAGCAATGTTCCATTCTCCTTTTTTTCAAGTGACTCTGCTCAGTGTAAATTATAGCAATTGAATTAGATAAAGGTGACTCAGATAAAACTGATGCAGGTCCTGAAAAATGATTTTTAGGAGCGTGTGGTGCGGGGAAAAATATGGACTTTGATCCTGGGTCTATCACTTTCTGAATGATAAGCAAATAAGTTTTGATTCACTGGTTATTGCTTCATCAAAATTATAAAAATAATACATGCCCATTATGGGAAAAAATTGGAAAATACAAAAATAAAGAAAAAAATTAAATGTTTATATTGGCACTTAGCACTGTTAACAGTTTGCTGTATTTCCATTCATTCCATCTGTGCCACAACCATCTCAAGTAGATGTTGTGAGGATTAAATAAAATTTAAAATGGAAATTACCTACCACAAATGTTGGGACATGGTTGGTGATGATAAGGTCAATTTCTTTCCCAGAACTCAAATTCTTACTCATTTATTCATTGGAATTCTTTGTGAAATCAGGAGTACAGTTAAATATACTTATTGCCATCTTAGGTTATTTTAGGATAAATAATCAGTATGCAAGAATTCTCTGTTTCTGTGATGAATTGTTATCTGCTTCTAAAAACGGTTAACATGTAATAAGCATTATCTCAAATACTATTAGCCTGAATATAAGATGATCTCTCATTTTCTAGTTGAAATATCTAGAAGTAAAAAAAAAGGATTTTATTATTATTATTATTTTGCAACTTGAACATTTAAACTTATAGGGGTATAGATAAAAGTCAAATATCTGATTGTAATATTTAATTTCTTATTTGGATTACACCCACAAAGTTTAAAATTATGTCAATTCAAATGTCAGGTAAGAAATATTGCTTCTTTTCCCCACATATTTCATTAAAAATTTTATTGGGACCCTAAAATTGCATTTAAAACAACTACCTTAGAGCAACTTTCTAAGTCATCTCCGGGTCTGTTTCGTGATCCCCATGTGATGATGCTACTGGATATTTTATTTAAAGAAACAACTATCCACTTATAAAATAAAAGAAAGCATTTATAAAATTTATTCTTCTATCCTATACACGTGCAAGGTAAGATGAACTGCAGCGACTTCGATTCCAACTACTATTTACCAAGTAGTAATAGCGCTCCCAAACCAGCTTTAAGTTCATTTCAGGTTAATATCTTGTCCAGGTAGCATTTTTTTTTTATCAGAGCAGAGTTATTAGAAAAGCATCTTTTAATAGGAGAGGTTGCACAAGAACTGAAATATAAGCAGCCCTTTGTTTTGCGGGGGATAATTTTCGGAAAGAAAGCTGCACTTTATGCCCTGGCACTTTCAGTCGGTTCGAATTCCGCACGTTTTGCATCCGTGTCACAGAACTAGGATTGGCAAACATAGTCTCCCATTAAGTCACACTGGAGTTAGATTTTACTAAATTATCAACCCCTCGGGGAGAAAAAGAAGCAACCTATAACGTACGAATGATCCGTCATGTATTTAAACTGTTTGTTTCCAGCATCTCTTTGGGAAGACCTGAGAGGGGAAACACTCCCACAGGCAAAGCGTGAAATGAGAATAGAAGTTCAGAGGCATGAAGGGAAGCAGAAGAAACAAGACCTGTGATGATCTAGCATGAAGCACTGGGTAGAAGTTTATGCTCAAAAGAAGGAGAGTCAGGTGTCAGTGCTACCTCAGTGAAAAGAAGTGAATGAAAGAAAAAGAAAAAAGAAAGTAGGGGAAATGCAGTGGAAAGCATACCCTTTATTACAGATAGATGAAGCACACTGAATTTTCAGTATGTTTTTCTCACCATAAAATTAGAAAAAGACTTCACTGCACAAGCCTTTAAGGAGGAAAGTGAAATATAAAGAGCAGACATTGACTTCGTCATCCGTTTTATAAAATGGAAGAAATGATTTTTTAACAAACCCAATGCATCAGTGCTCTGGGCACCATAACACTGAATGTCATTCACAGATGGTGGCCCTCGGCAGACAGGGTCAGGCAGGTAGGGGGTTCATGATGCAACGTGATACTGGGAAGATTTGAGGGCCAGGCATCCTGCCATTTCTCTGGTCATTCTGTCTTGAAGGTCCACTGCCAGGACTTGCAGGCTGAACTCTGTGCATGAGCTGGATAGAAGTCAGTTTGAGGCTGAAGTTTATGGTAAAGCCTTGGAATGCAAATAGATTGTGCTGTTAATTGGGGGAAAAATTTATTTTTTGACCACACAAGTGAAACTCTTCCATATACTAATTGCCTATATTAAGCTTTAGCCAATGATTTTCTTAACCCTGGAGATGCAGGGGTTAAGACAAGACAGATTATTGCCTATTGATTGGGGGTGTGAAAGGCATGTTCCCTGTGCTGATGGCTTTGAGAATTTCAGACAAATGAGAGCACAGCAGAATGCAAACCAGGGAATCAGTCTTCATGCTTAATTGCAGCAGATCCAATACCGAATTCCAAGCACTAAGGGTGTGGTTTGGTGTCATAAGATTAAAATGTCACGTTGGAACACAGAATCATCACACATTGCTAATAATAATGGTAATAATTATTATTAAATCTCTCATTTCCATAGCATTTTAAATTAAATTGCTTTGGAATCTTGTTTCATTTTGGTCTCACTTCAGCACTGGTAGGGATGTTGAATTAATATACATTAACATCATTGTTTTCAAATAAATGAAGACTTTAATTTACTTGCTTTGGTCAGTAACAGAATTTGTTAGGAGTAAAATGAACCAGGAACAGAAAGCTGGTCACTTGAATCCTGGGCGGGCATAGTTGCACTAGGATGTGAAGACATTGAGAAGTTAAATTAGTCTAACGTTTTTGATATGGGTTGAGTCACCATGGAGTTATTAAATAAAAGTTTTTGGTGGTGGAACAAAACTCATAGTCATAGGTAGGTATCAAAAAAAACAGCAGTTTTTTTTCTTTTCAAGGTTTTAGAGGGAAGGAAGAAACAAATTGGAATATTAGTTAAGAATGTTTAGAAAAACAGGACTGTGATCGTGTTTAGATGATTATAATAATAAGACAAGAAAAAAACAACTTCATACAGAAAATGATCAAGATGTAAAGTCAATTTAACATAGTTAGAAAGGTTATAAATTTGAAATTTGTATTTAAATATAAATAAATGTCTGTAATTATTTGATTAAAAACATGACAAGAAAAAAACATATAGATCAAGATTAACAAAAATATTTCTCCAACTGTATGTGTACTTTGCCTTATTATTATAATCAATAAAATGTTATTTGAACTAGAAGTGAGATGTATAAAATTAAAATAAGCACATTATGACCTAATTATATGTAAAGCATGAATAAAAACTCAGTATTTTTGGCTTGCTGATTTAGTATAAAAATCAGGAACTTTGCTATGCAGGCAGAAATTATCAAGAATATTTTTCGTTTCTTCTCAAAGGAGAAATTCAGTTCTTCTTTTCTTAAGGAATTGTCCACTAAATTATTAAACTAAATCCAAACTAGACAAAAGACAGTATCATTAAAGCACTAGAGTTTTAACTGAAAATCTAATTGGAAAGGATTCTAATATTTACAGTTTCAATCATTAGATTAACAATAAATCTATAATCAAGCAACACACCAGCATTCAAGTGACCTCCTTTGTAAACTGTGTTTTTTTTTCTTATATATTTTGATGTTATGTCTGCAAGAGAACCCAGGAATCATACCTTTTAATATTATACTATATTTTATACACTTTCTTCAGCCGGTGAAAACAGAGAAATAGTTGAGCTGGAAAACAGTTCAGCAGACCAAGACGGTAGATTCAAATTTGAGGAGAGACACTGAGGGTCAAAATATGGTGTTTTAAGTCATGTTTCAACTTCAAATGAAATTCCAAAATAAAATGTGTTTTTAATGAACATTTGCTAAAGTGAAAAAAAATTCTGTAAGTGCATTCTCTGGGAAGGTAAATGATCATTTCTGAAAATAATATATTTTAATAGAAATTTTGGAAATGTTGTTTTACTTCTAAATTCAAGGCACTATAAATAATCTGGAGGTGCAGCATTAAAACTACTCTACCTATAAATCTACAGTGGTTCAGATGGGACATTGAGAATTTGTATAAAATTAGAAGCCAGCAAGGAGAACCTCTTCACTTCAGAACAAGGTTTGGGATCCACATTTGAAGCTAAAAGTTCAACTTGACCGATTGTCAAGTACAGATGGACGTAGATTCCCATGAATACAAGTGACTGTATACTGTTTTAAAAATGATAACCCCTTTTTGACATTTATTTATATAGGAATCAGGATAAATACGGTGCATCCCAGAATCAGTTAAATGATGAGTGAGGATCCACAGAGTTGCAGAACATGAGAATGTGTTATTTGGCCAAAGAGACCGTAAGTTACAAAACATGGAAAGGAAAGCGAACTAGTTTACAAGTGACTAAAAGGCTCTTACCAATACAGAGAACATCAGGGTTACCTGGTCTTCTCTCCACTCCCCATCCTCGCCACCCACTTTTATCCACCGGCTCCATTATGACAGAACAAAAGAGATTTAAGAAAACAAATCTGTTCATGAATGTTGCAAGCATTAATACGGGGCAGTTTTAGGTCATATTCCAACTTAGCAGGTGGAGAAAGAACGAAAGCCAAGGTGTGAGCCAACCTCTGCTCCTTAAAAGCTGTGATTTTAGACGAGTTGTGTAACCTCTTGGACATCGCTTCCCATTGCAAATGAGAACAGTAAGCACCTCACCATCTACTGTGGCAGAAAGACCACGGTGTGAACTAATTCAATGGCAGCTCAACTTTCCTTCCTTTGACTATTTGCTAGGTTGTTCCATAATGTTTATGTTTCTCTCCTAATTCTTTTCGATTCTATTCCATTTGCCCCCACAGACAGAAAGCTTGATGCAGACATGGCCCCCAAGCCCACTATATTTTTCCCTTCGATTGCTGAAATAAACCTCGATAAGGCTGGAACACATCTTTGTCTTCTGGAAAATTTTTTCCCCGATGCTATTAAGGTACATTGGAAAGCAAAGGACAGCAATACAGTTCTGGAATCCCAGCAGGGAAACACCATCATGACGAATGATACATACATGAAATTCAGCTGGCTGACCGTGCCTGAAAAGTCAATGGATACAGAACACATATGTGTGGTCAAACATGAGAATAACAAAGGCGGAATTGATCAAGAGATTCATTTTCCTCCAATTAACCAAGGTACGTGATTATAAATATAAACAGAACCTCCTAGAATTCTGTTTTTTCCAAAGAAAATACCCCACCTTTTCAATCGAGCATTAATGAAAAACAAATATAAATCGTTCTGAAATGTTTTTACATTGAATGGTGGTTTAAATGTCCCATTGCCCCATAAAATTAAAATTGTATTAGCACTGAAACATAAAAAAGGAAAAAATATTACTGAACCTTTTCAGCTCAGTTTTACCATCCAAACTATAAAGGTCACAATGAATGTATTTTAAGGTTGGTGTATAGATTCTGTGAAACAACACACATCAAAGTACCTATCAATTTAGCACACAATAAATGCACAAAAAAGATTCCACTGTTGATGATCTTACTTGGTCAGGAAATAAGAACAATCATACATCGTTCAGGAAGGTTCTACTATGCAAGCAAAGTCACTCTCACTTCAGTCTTGCTTTACTCGAAGTATAACCCAGCAACGAGTTATTAAATGACAAAACGGTCTTCATCTGGAAAAGCCAGATCACGGTTCAAGAGAGAGGAAAAGAATTTACTTGCTGTGGTTTTATTATGGTCTTAGGTGTTTGTGATTTGTAGTTGATACACCGACTTAAGTTCAAATTTCATAATTAAAGATTGGCTGATGTTAACGTGTGCAGACATACTTCCATTCTACATATGAGTGTGTTTCTTGCCATCGCTAAGTGCCTCTTACAGACTTCTATTGTGGCCCTAGCACGTGCCAGCCTGGAAGGGATGCAGATGAGCACACTCGGGTGAATTACTGTCCCAAACACAATGAACTACAGTAGAGGGATTATACTCGGTTCCTAATCGCTCAGGGTCACTGGTCATTCAGGCCTGATGTCCCGGAGGAGTCCCTTTGAGGCAGATGCTGTGAGTACCTGCTCCGCGTGGGCAGAGGGCTGCACGTGCCTTGGCACTGGCAGTGGTGACTTGTAACTCCCTGGACTCGGGACTTAAAGTCCTGAATATTAACCTAATAGACCAAAGGTCCCAGAGTGCCCATAAGAAGGAATCATTTTGTGCTTTGCCCTGTGGTTAAGAAGCCCCTTTTAATCAGTAGGAACCAAGCACGTAACAAAATGTGCAGAGACGTTGCTGTGAACCAGTCCGAATTTCTGAAGCAGGTCTTTATCTTCTCAGATCCTTAATGTGTCTAATGATCAAATTACATTCAAACACTTACCCTTGCCTTTCTCCTGGGGCTGTGATGGACAGCACATGAAATTGTATCAGCGAAAACACTTGTTTTTTGAAAATGAACACCAGTGTATTTATTCATATATTCATTGTATTTATTTATATCCTTTTCTAAAGCTAACCAGAGTAAGGTTACAAAAACAACTGTAATTTTCTTTTTTTTTCATTGTAAAAGCAAATGATGAGATTGTATTTTATAAAATGTTAGTGCCAAAAAGTGAGTTTAATACAAAATACAGTACTCTATACCAACTGAGTAAATATATCAGTTCAAATGGGCACAAAGTAAACAACAACATAAAATAAATTTTTTTACATATATGTACTGTTCATTGTTTCTAAAAACAGCTTAGAGCTTTAGCTTTTTCAACTTACGTAGTTATTAAAGGAATAAAGCCAACCACGAAATAAGAATCAACAGAATGCAATAATCCAATCATAAAACACATGTAAGATGTGCTTACACATATTCAGAAAATCAATCATCTAAGTTATAAATCATAAGTAGTTCATTTGTGTCCTTTTTTTTTTCAGATATCACATGTAAGTGATATCATATGGCATTTCTCTTTCTGGCTTACTTCACTTGGAGTGACAGTCTCTAGGTCCATCCATGTTGCTGCAAATAGCATTATTTCATTCTTTTTTATGGTTGAGTGGTATTCCATTGTTTGTATATGTGTGTGTGTGTGTGTGTGTGTGTATATACATATATATATATCCAGTCATCTGTTAAGAACAACCATTATTTTCTATTTCTACAGCTAAGAAACAGAGGGTAAGGAAGCAAATATGTAAAGCGTAAGTTTAATATAATCTCGGGCTTCAATGTCCTGTTAGGTTTTGATTTTTCTAGTGATCAAGGAAAAATAAGGATAAACCAAAATTAATCATTGCGTCTCTGTCTTCCTCTTTCCACAGTCTATTTTTCAGTACAAATAGTTTTTATTGATAATAATGGTAAGGTACTATATATTTCTCCAGCCGTATACTTTGTTGATATTGATTTAAGTTTTTTTCTTATCATTTTTCTTTTATAAATTAAATATATTTATTGCATTTTTAAATAAGAATATCAAATTTATGACATTTCTAACTATATTTAATTGATTTTACATTTTGATCATTTTCTTTATGAACTAAAACTTTTTCTGAAAAATGTGAGCATGAAGCTGAAACTTGCTGACTATACATTTTAGAACCAACAAACATTGGCGTTAGAAAAGATGTCAGTTAAAATCAGGGATTCAGATTTTAAGAAATTCTGTTCTTGTATGAATGTTTGCTTTTATCTTTCATTATAGATAAATTCAACTCTCACCACAAGTTTTATGTTGTCAGAGCACTGTGAATGTGATTTGGCCCATCCTTCTATCCTGGAGAGAATTACACTCAAATGCTGAGCTCTTGTAATAAAAAATTTATTTATTTAGCATAATTAAGATATCTGGAAAAGAAGTTTTTAGTGTTCACACTGGTAGAATTATGTTGTCTCTCTATAGATTATTTTCTCTGTATTTCTATGGATTATTTTTACAAAGTCCTTTCCATGTGCTCTGTCTCATTTAATTCACCACAATGATCCTCTGAATGCACTCTGCCATCACTGGTATGACTCCTGGTAAACTGATTACCCTCTAATCCTTATTCCTCTTTGGTAGCACGGAGTTCCCCCAAATACAAGTCACTCCAGTGTCACTGGGGAGTTAAAGGAGGTAATATGAAGGTAATATGCATATGAAGTATTTAAGCCAGTGCCTGGCACAGAAGTAATTATTCACTAGCTACTAGCCTCATTTATATCATTACCTTTACGTCCACAAACTCCACAACTGCAGAAAACCACGTACACGAGTTGGGGATTTGGGGGATGTGTGTGATTTGGAAAGGTCTGGCTGCTTTAATTTGACTACATGGGAAATTTACCGAAGCCAAACTTCACACATGAGATTCTGTTGTGGATTCTGGGATTGGACAAATTCATTTTGGTAGCAGCTCTTCATCTTGGCAGTGAATGCTGAAGACTGTTTCAGCAGTCACTTTTTCTGACTACTGATCTTTTTCACAAGTATTTTTTGAACACTTACTTTGGGGCAGACACTGCGCTGGGAGCTACGAATACAGAAGGAAAATAAGATGGTCTTGGGTTACACCCTCCAGTTGTGATAAAGGAGAAGAATGTGCCCTTCATGAACTTCAACACCCTCATATACAGAAAGCAATCTATGCATTACATGTACTTACATCGAATCAGACCATCTATTCTTGGATTTGTAGGGCTCTTATTTTTAACATCCCTTCTCTTTTGGCAGATTCTGTCAGTCAGAGTCTATCCACAGACCCACACAGAGACACACACTGCTAAATAATGGATATAAACAATTCACTAATATTTGCTCTTATTTCTTGTAGAGGACAGTACAAAGCCTTGCCTGAAAAAAGAAAGTGGTAAGTTGTTGTTTTTTTTTTTATCTCTGCCTTTATGTCATGTGATAGCAGCTTTTAACTCTGGATCAATCTAACTTTTGAACTTCCCTGGCTTCAAGTAGAAAAACCAGAATGCCTGGATGTTGCAGAATAGACCGAATGATATTTTAAATCAATCCGTTATTTCCCTGGAGTCATCTTCACCCAGGAAATGCTGGCCTGGGTATGAGATGTCTGTAAATTAGAAGGTGTCGTGATGGACTCTGAATTATTTCAACAATGGGCTTTGTTCATTAGTGTGGCTTGTCTTTCTAATGCCTGGGGAAATGGGACATCAAGCTGTTTGTAGATTTCTTTGTCTTCGGTCATTGCTAGTGGCTAATACATGAACTGACACACTGAGAGCTCCATATACACAAGGTGTTGTGCTGTATCTTGCAGGCATATTCTCTTCCGTTCCCATAATACTCCTATGAGCTGGTACAATATTTTCCCCTCACTTTATAGATGAGGACATGAGCTACTATTAAATAAGTCCCTTGTACCATACCACCCAGCTAGATCTAGGATTTCATCCCCGCCGGTCTGAGTCATGAGTTCACATACTTCGTCTCTGTCCCTCCTCGAAGATACAGACAGCAAGAATCCCAGAGACAAGGCCCTGAGACAAGATGGACCCATGGGCGGGAGTGTGACTGTGTGGGCTTCTCAGGATCACAGAGTGGACGTTAACACCAGTTTGTTTTTTTTGTTTTTTTTTTTAGTTGCATGTGTATGGGTAAATTGCTTACAGTTTCTGAACAATAGTTTCCTCAACTGCCAATAGGGAACAGTTACACCTCACTCTGTTAGTGAGGAGGTAAGGGCACAGGTGTGGAATGTCTCCCATGGGGACTCCATGCAGCTGGCACAGAACCAGCACTAGTGGGGGGCCCTTTCCCCCTGCCGTGGAAGGTTCTGAGTGAATTTAGAAGCATTGGCTCTGGCATTGCTGATCCTTCGTCCTTCCGGGGATCAGGCGGGCTGGAACTCAGCTAACATATTAGCTGCCCAAGGGAAGCAAGTTCTGAGCACAGCACCTCCTGAGATCTCTCTGCACCCCAAGTGCTAAGGACTCTAGAGTTCTGACTCTATGAATATGAACCACGGAAAAGGGAAACTTCACAGGCAGAGACCTGGCCTTGTAGTCCATTGAGTAGCGAGTCTGGCTCGCAAATCATTGCTATAATTTTTTTTTCTTTATATCTTATATTTCCTCCAAAACTTCAGAGGAGAGTAAGTGCAGTTATCCCACACCACCATAGCCACCACCATGAGAGACATTAAAATAAAGGCAGGTGAGTGAGGCACGTGCTCCTGAAGCTTCAGAGAGCTCGGATTAACCACTTGCTTCCATTTTTGTACCACGCCCTCTTTACTAAAACCTTCCACCCACCCCACTGTGACCACCACCGGATTTCCACGGATTGCACCCTTCATAGGAATCTCTTTGATGCACAGTGTGAAATGGCTCAGGTGATTCTAACTGTGCCCCCCTCCCCTCACCGTGTCCCGGCCTCTCGAGACAGCGGGTGAAACTAACGGCCCGCCTCCCCTTAGACACAGTGCGGCTGCAGCGCGCGAGCACGTCCGCCTACTACGCGTACCTCCTCCTGCTGCTCAAGAGCGGGCTCTACCTCTGCGTCGTCGCCTTCCTGCTGCTGCGGAGAACAGCCGTGTGCGGGCACGGGAAGGGCTCGTGACGGAGGGAGCCGGCCGGCCGGCCCTTCCCCATCGTCTTTGGCTCTGAACTTCTCTGCTGAGGATGTTTCTCTGGGGGTTTGGGTGATTTCAGGTAATTTTTTTAAATTATTGTGTAACGTTTTTCAAACCGCTGGGCAAACATATTTTGCTCTGTAACAAGGAATTCTGCCATTACTCGGGGGGGGTGGGGGCAGAGGGCAGGCCCCCGGGAGCCTTTCCCGCCTCGTCCCCACGAGCTCGTCGGCTCCTCGGGCCGCACGAGTCCCCGCCCTGAGCGCCCTCCGCCCGCGCGGCCCCCCGACCTTCCCCGGCGCACACCCCGCGCCCGCCGGCTTTGCCGCTTCAGTTCTGTACTTTGTTCTTCATAAAGGGCACAAGAAATTAAAACAGAAATCAAAAGCCCACTTTCGTCTCTGTGCACTTGAATTTCACGAAATCTAGCCAAGGTAAGAAACAGGATGCCGACAGAGCTCTCAAATTCTGCGCTGGTTGTAGCAAAGGTCAACACCCCGTGTCTAAGTCTTCCTCTGCGATGGTGGTTATGGTGCTTTCTCTGGGGCTCTGACTCCAAGGGGAGTCGCAGCAAATGCAGGTGCCCGGGTTCCTTCTCTTCCAAAGGTCACCAGATCAGACTCACTGGTGTGGGACGTTCCCACGGTGACAGGGTGACCCCCCCACCCCCCCACCCAGCATGACCTGCAGTGTGCGTGCTCAGATCTGTACGAGTGTTTCACAAGCACTGACTCCTGGTCCTCACATGAACCCCCTGCGAACTGTGCTAACACCAGAGAGGCATCGCGGTGGACCGTGGAGCACCCGGACTCTGACCCCCGGGGGCCTGGGTCTGTATTGGTCTCTGTGGAAAATTAATAAGAAATGTTGTTGGAAAGTTAATCTGCATAGCAGAACTCCCAAAATTGATAGATAATTCCTTAACATGGCTTGTCAATCAAAACATTCTTAAAATTGCATCAAAAATCTCGTTTCAGCCATCTATCTCCTCATCTCTTACAGGTCACACTGTTGTTTCTTCTGCCCCCTTCTAGTTTTTCTTTATGCAAACACTAATGTACTTACAGATACACATATGTGCAGGTACATATATTCTAATCTCCTCCCTTCGTACACAAAGGTAGCAAACAATATATATTGTACATCCTAGAGCCGTTTCCATGCCATTGTATAGAGACACTTAGTTGCATGATATTTCACTGCAGAATGTACAATACTTTATAAAATCAATTGTCCTGTGTTATATGGTTGGGTTATTTCTTTTTTGCTGTTATAAAAAAATGCAGAACTAGAATAGTGCTTTATGTCATTTTGTATATTGGTCATTTTCACAGATATGGCCAACTTGCCCACGATGGCCATAGCACCAGCCTGCATTTGTACCACAATGTAGGTGAGTGCCAGGAGCCTGCTGTCCATCTATAGGATATTGCTAATCTGACAGGTGAAAACTAGTGTCTCATCCTGCTTTTAATTTGCCTTCCTCTTACTATGAGTGAAGATAAGCATCTCTTCCTATATTTAAAGTCTTATTTGTATTTCTTTTTCTGTGAAATATTTGTTCATGTCCTTTGGTCATTTTTTCCTGTGTGGTGATAATACTAACAAGAAAAACGTTCATTTGTATGTGTGTCTCTGTTTCCAGAGAAACAAGACAGGAGACAAAATGTGTGATGCATGACAGGTGGGGGAAAAAGTCACTGTGTATTCTTCCTCTAGTGACTTACTTTAGCGTAAAAACTTTTTTATACTAGAACTAAAACAATGTATCATTTAAAATTGGGAAGCTCTGTTTTCAGCTTTAGTTTCTGCAAGAAAGATTCTTTGGGAAAACAAGGAGAGGTTCCCTGCAAGAAAGATTCTTTGGGAAAACAAGGAGAGGTTCCCTTTTTGGAAACAACGTAAGCCAACCACGTACAAGAAAGATGAACAGGAATTTAGATTGATTTCTTGATTCTCATGAATTTGATCAGACCTCTTTAGCCCAAATATCTGGACCTTCTCTTAGAGATTTGGAATTATTTCTGCACTGGGGCGGCACAGAAGGCAAGAGGGGAAACTTGCAAATCACAGGGGGTTTTGTGCAGCTGGTTTCCCCTCCAGGGCACTGCTAGGCAGCGTCTCCCGTGGTTTCCACCTTCTTAGCAACTCCGTCCCCTACTCGCCCTGGCTCCCTTGACCTGGGAGGTGCGGGGTGGGGGGCGGGTGGAGAGAGGCAGTGGTGGTGGAGGTGACAGCACGAGTGGCAGGAGGCGCTGCTGTGGCTCATGTTGCTTCATTTCCTCAGGCTTCTTTTGTTCATGTGCTCTGTTAAATGCGGTTGATTTGTGGAAAATGATCGAAGTCAAACTGGCCCCCACTATTTAGGGCTGTGCACGGGGTGGCTGGGGTGTCTTAAGAAAATAACAACAGTTAAACCACAACCAACTCGGCTCACTTTCAAAGGGCCACAGCTAATGGGAAGGAAATTTCCCTGCACACACACGGAATTGCTATGAAACACACTCTCAGGCCGCGGGGCGGGGTTCCCACTATCTGTCCCTCCAGTTGGCTCCTATGTGAGGTGGGAGCCTCGTGCCCGGGACGTTCGGATGCAGCACCTTCCGTCCACGCTCAGGACCTGTTCTGAAGCAAAGAGCAGACAGGGCTTCCTGCAGCACCAGGACGGCCCCTGACGTTCCACCAGCGACCTGAGCTCTCCTGGGAGACGCGGTCCCTGGGGTTGCTACTTCTTGGTTTCAGCTTCTCAGTGGAGATGGGGTGACACAGGACCCGCTCCCCTGAACCCAGCAGCACAGCCAGACTGCAGGAGTGACAACAGTGCTGTGCTTTGTCCCTCACAAGATCAGAGATACGGAGGCCCTGGGCTCACCTGTGCAACTAAACGTCCTGTACTGAGTCACATGAGTCCCCCTAAAGGGACAAAATGGCCTCAGAGTCAGCCTGAGCAAGGCTTCAGAGAGGACAGTAAGTCGGATCACAGTGTGATGGTGAATCAGCAGAGGGCTGCTCTGCAACGTCACTGTGAAGAACAAATGTCCCTTCACCCCACCCAGCAGGGGACAGAGAGAGATCCAGGCCCACGGGCTCAGTCTGTCCTGTCCCAGAGGAACAAAGCTCTCTTGCTGAGACCAACAATTCAGGTTCTCACTGTCTGACTTGAGGGCACATTCAATCATACACTTCATTCCTCTGCTCTGAGAGTCAACATCTGGGGGGGCCTGGGCTTCCTATGAGGACTGGCCGGTCCCACGGGTTCAGCCCAGCATGGTGGCTGGGAGCTCGTCCTCAGGTTAAAGTCACACACTGACGTCGGGCTGAGGCGCCATCTCCGGGCTTGGTGCAGATGCGAGCCCACTCCTGAGACAGGACGGTCCCACTGCCATGACACTGCTGCATTCTTGGGCTTTTAGTCCCAAGGTCAGACCCTGGGGCTTTTCCTCCCCCCTTCCTCCCTGTCAGAAGCTCTTCCTGGTTAGAGCCCAGCCTCCAGGGAGCCTCCCAGCTGCACTTCTGTCATCTGGGCCAGTCTCAGAACAAGTGCGGCTGGAGGTGGTTTGATCAGCACAAATGGCCAGTTTCCACCCAGACCAGCACCAGTACCAATACACACAGTTGAATTTTTTTGGAATGACACATGGAAAGTGAAAGAAAATTAATAGGCACGCTGCCTTCCTGTGAAGCATTAAGGTGACTATTCATGCCTGAAAATAATAGGTCACAGTATAATTCAGTTCATTTTTATTCAAAGTAATGCAACACAAAGGGAAATGATGACAAACATTTCATAGGGTGATTTTAAAGAAGAGTATTCAGGCTTTTTTAGACCATATTTCTAAGAGAAGGATACTATTTCATGATAAGTAATACAAAATGTCCGGTGAATTTTATAGGTATTCACAATCTCTCTTGCATCCCCTTTTCAAATTCTAATACCTTAGACCTAATACATAAGGAAAGAAGAAAAATAAAATGAAGCATTCTAACCCTTTTGATTTTTTTTTACTTTTTTTATTTATTTATAATCATTTTACAATGTTGTGTCAAATTCCAGTGTAGAGCACAATTGTTCTGTTATACATGAACATATGTATATTCATTGTCACATTTTTCGATTTCGTTCCTTTTAAATGTTGTACCAAGAGCACTTGTGCATGTGTTACAAACACAGGGGAAATGGAGGATGTTAAAAAAGAAATACAAAAGACATGTGAGACATGAAACAAAAATTGCCATAATGCAAATCAAAATAAAAAGATATTTTGCATACTAAAGAAGTGTTATTCCAATATACAAGACGTCTTTGACTGAGACCACAGCACAAGACTTTCTGCAAGTATTCATTAAAGGATCAGACTCGGTCTCACTGAAGGCAGGATGGACCATGACATTACCTCAAGAGCCACAGGCAGATCAGCAAATGTACGTGGATATGGTACAATGTCTGTGAGGTGTTACAATAAGTTCTTTATTAGCTGTCCAATAACGTCAGCTGTGGATGTCACTATTTCAACTTTCAATAGGAAGAATCCATGTCCAGCCCTTTTCTAAAGTAGCATTTTTCCCTTTGTTTTTGTAACAGTCTATGCACTGAACATGGGCCGTGTTTTAGACACTTAAAGGACCATGTGTGAGGCCGCAGAAGAATTTATTTTAAAGTAATTTAGAAAAGGATCTACTGTTCACATGCCCAGATTTTTGTCTTAAGCTGAACACTGCTGTGGGAGGACGGGGCTGACGCGTGCTGGGTGCCATGGATGCAGCACAGGACCTCCAGCCCCCGGACCCTGGCTGCCTCCGCTGGCCAGTCTGCCCCATGCCAGCCGCCTCCCTGCTCTGATTCAGTGCACTGCTTTCCCTATTTTTACATTTTATTTCATTATTATTTTCCATTGAGGTGTAATTGACATGTGGCATTATGTTAATTTCAGTTATACAATATAATGATTTAATATTTGTATATATTATGAAATGGTCACAATAAGTCTAGTTAACATTCATCACTGTACATAGTTACAAATGATTTTTTCTTATAATATGAACTTTTAAAGTCTACTCTCCTTTCCCTTCTGGGGTTAGATACTTGTGCTCTCAAGTAACCCTACTATTACAATTTCCTGTTTATTTGCTTGTGCTTCTGAGGGTGAAATGCTTCCTCTGGAGATTCAAAGGGATTTAACAACGGGTCCCCCTGGAGGCACATCCAGCCGTCCGGCTGCGACTGGACCACGTCCTTCATCTCAGAAGCTCTGAGACACTCCAGAGCCCTCCTGGTACCAGGTGGGGCTGGGCTGCATCCCGGCTCTGCCCCTCGCCAGCCCCGTAGCCTTGGCCCAGCTACTCCCCATCCAGTGTCACAGCCCTCGAGGGCGAGCCAGACAATAACAGTGGCAGCCTCCCAGGACTGCCGCCCCCCAGCACTCACGAGTCAGGGTCGTCACTACAC
This sequence comes from Vicugna pacos, assembly GCF_048564905.1. Classification (NCBI taxonomy): domain Eukaryota; kingdom Metazoa; phylum Chordata; class Mammalia; order Artiodactyla; family Camelidae; genus Vicugna; species Vicugna pacos. Next base: position 79,258,191 of record NC_132993.1, on the reverse strand, counting down.
AGAGTCTGACCCCGAGACAGTCTGGCTCAGGCAACAGAAATGAACTGGGTCATCCTTATTTCAAAATTTGAGACTCTGAGTTATTTTCATCCTTCACAAATTGGACCTTTACAGAAAATGCTATGAAATTTTATACTGTAAAATGTGTGATAAATTCATGTAAACAGGACAAATCTGGCTATATACTCATTCATTTTTTTCAAATTTTACTTTGAATCTACTCAAATAAATGCTCCATATTTACCTATTTTGTTATTACAGTTTCATTTTCAAAGACTTACTTAAACAAAAGTAGTTCTCGTTGTCCTAAAAGTGGTTTTTCTCTGTCCTGCTTTTCTTCAACTTCCTCTTCAGGTCCTAGATGGTGGGGAAGGGGAAGGAGGAAAAATACAGTATTTTGTTAAAGCAACAAAGATTTTTTTTAATGACATTGTATATGCATAAAATGTTAAATAAGAAATAAATGTTCAATCTTCAAAATTGTAACTGTAAAATAAAGTTTTACTTTATTTCTTGTAGGAGGGAAACCTTTAAAATAGGTCCTGTCATTTGCACGCATCTGTCAGAGTGCATTTCATTGCCGTCCTTCAAGATGCTGGTGTAGACCAGGCACTGCTACCCATAGCTACTCCTCCCCTGCCTCTTTGAAGACAAACTGTATATATTTTGGATTGTAAATATCTTTGAGATTTGGTACAAATGACGAAATCCACATATTTTGAAAAATGGCTGTATTGTGAGTGAGAGAGCAATGAGGGCGAAGCTGATGGTCGCCTCCGTAGGTGTGGCCATCGACCTCTGCTGCAACCGTTCTGGGTTGACGTCTGGGTCAACGTGTGCCTTACCTTATCCTTGAATTTGACCCAGTCATTCCACTCTGTACTTATTTCCTTAGGGGATATCCCTGGGGAATAATATTTGTTTTCCATTATGAATATTGTCACTCTAAAAATCAGAAATAAATCTACCTGAGAATAGAAGAAAAATTAAATAATTATATTTTCATGAAATAGCTTACATCCAGGTAAAATTGATTAGTTTATAACAATACTGAAAATGCATATGCTATCAAGTAAAAGCAAATATATAATGAAATAAACTGTATATACTGGAAGATCATATTTGATAAAAATAAAAAACTAGATATATACATATATGTGTGTGTGTGTGTACCCAAATCAGAAGCACTAGAAGAAAATGACCAACTGACACATACATTTCTGAATATTCCAAAATTTCTACAATAACCTTAAACTGACTTTACAATGTTTTTAAAACAGAGTATCAATTATAAACTGCATTGTGGTCACAATTATGTCAATGACAAACACAACAGTGGAAGGAAACAAACTAAACGGCCAACACTGATGTTGCTGCGTAGTTTGAAGGACTGTGATTTTTTCTTTTTGTTCTTTGCACGTTTGTGTAACAAGTGTGCATTCTTCTCATCACCAGGGAAGGGAACTAAAGAAAGGAGTGGTGAGGACAGCGAGGGAGCAGGTCAGGATATAACCTACTCACCTACAGAAGCTGCCAGCCCCACTGGTGCTTATCTGCTGTCAGATAACACACTGCAAAAAGGACATTTTTTTTTTCTCAAGAAAATGTCTGTCTGGATTATAGCCAAGAACAAATCTGGTACAGGAGAATGCATAGTTAAGAATCTTAAAATTGCGTCCCACATCTCAACCTCATAAATGCCATATAGTTCAGGTTGAGTTTGTGGTAAAACAAACAAAGGTATAGTGGTTGGAAGGCTTCATTTTCCAGCCTATTAAACTGCTGTGTAAATCATAGAGACACTGAGGTGGTTTAACTGCCATCTCACGAGGGAAGGAGTCTGAGGAAGATGGTCATACCAAGTCTTCCTGTTTCCGGGCTCATTTTCCAACCGTCAGGCTAACAGCATTTATGACACAACTGGCTGACATAGCTTAGAATTCTCTGGGAGTCCTAAATAAAACCAAACTTGTAATTAAAACATAATAATGTGTGTGCTTTATGTAACTTAAAAGTGAACGCAAGCAAGGCCTTCAGGAGATGGTCAAGTGAGGCGGTCAACACATCTTCTCCTTAAAAAAACAAATCGTCTCCTATAAAACTGGGCAGGAAGAACAACCCTAGCCAGCTCAGCACTGAGGAAATGACCAGAGGCTTATATCAGTCTGAGAAGTGTTGGTGTTTGATCAACTGCAGAATTCAGGCAATAACATGGCGGGCGCTCTTGCCTGGAGCTGCTCCCATTCCTCCCCCAACTTCCAGCACCCAGCTCGATGGGCATGAAGGTTTTTCCAGGGTAGGGCAGGTCTTGAGGACTTGTAGAAAAACTATATGCAGTTGAAGGAGCTCCCTTAGTGAGGGGTGGGGAGGATGTGGGGAAATGGTGAACTGACAAACTCTGTGGTGTGTGAGCAGGAAGGGCCAGAGGCTCCCCTGCTTTGAGTTTGCGGTCATGGCTGCAACAAACAGGCTTACTCACCTGAGACCCCAAAGACCCTGAGCTAGCCTGACCAACTCTGAGCAAGTGCAGAGGAAATATGAAAGACTCAGCAAAAAAGCACAGGCTGAAGAAAACTCCAAATACCCTGAAATTTGAATGTGCTGCCCATACATACACGTATGCCTTTTGCATAGTTTGAAAGCCTCAATCAAGCCTGTTGAGCACAATCTGTATACCTCCACTGGTTACCACTAAGCTATGGAGACACAGGGATGACCCTAGGAAGCTAGACTTACAAATAAAAGAATTAAAAGAAAAAAACTGAGAAGAGACATCAGCAGTCACACACCATACAGGACATAATTTCACAGATTTTCCCCTGCAACTTCCCAAGCAAACAAGCAGCAATAATAGCAAACTTTTGGAGAAAATTCAGAACCCAGAATTCCTACAATACATTTTGAACAAAATATTTTTTAATATTTTAATATTATAAGACAATCAAAGATTCATAGAAGTGTGACTATTCTTAGGAAAAAAATTAAACAAAAATCACAATTCAGTATAAGCTGTTTCTGACTGTGTCCAGATATTTAACAAAGACCTCAAAGTTAACTATCATAAATATGGTCAAAAGATTAGAGAAAAATTTATTCAAAAATTTGTTGAACAATAAAGAAAAGTATGACAATAATAAATCAACAAATGGAGATTTTCAAGGAGACAGAAATATAAAATAAACAGAATTTTAAAAAATAAAATCTGAAATCTAAAGTACAGTAAATTTTTACTAGAGGATGTTAAGAGAATATTCAAGTAGGCAGAAGACATGACCTTTAAACTTGAAGGTAAAACAATGGAAGTTATCCAGTTTGAATAAAAGGGAGAAAAAGACACACAAAAAATTAAACATAGCCTCATTCCTGATCTCCACCCTGAATTCTTTTCAGGGTGTAACTGGTCAGGGAACTCGATTGCTAATGACTCAATCCTTGCACAGCAAGAAGGCAAATGACGTCCTTTAGCTGGCAGCGCCCCCTCATGGTGCTAAATTGCACCAAGGTATGGGAGGCATGTCATGATCATTTTGTCCAGTGATGCTAGAAGTGCTCATTCCTAGGCCAGGCCAGGACTTCACTGATAGGCCAGTCAGTGTCCCATGACTGGAATAGACACTATTAACAGTAGCCAAAAGTCTCCAGCTCACCTATCTTACCAGTCACTTATGGTCCAGGATAAGACTCCCTCTTGTTGCTTCTTCCCGTACCTAGAATTACACTATTACAATCATTGGATCGCATAGAGAACTATACATTCGCTCAATTCTTTCAATTAGCTCAATTCTTTCCTAGTCATCATTATTTTTATCAGAGTTTCAGTCACACATTTGATAAGGCAACAATCATGAAATAGGCAAAACACAAGCAGTGTACCTAGTAGCAATAATAGGGTTAACCAAATATTTAAGCCAAGAGCTTCTAGCACCAAGCCAGTTTTTTAAGGGGTCACCAAGTCTGGGGAGTGGATCACTTAAGGAAGAAATCTGATTTTTCATGTGAGTCGTTAAATGCATTATCTTAGAGGATTTACCTGGTGTGGGAAAAAAAGCAGCATTCAGTCTGAATTATGGAGCAGGTGCCTCCTGAGATGCTGTAAGGATGCGGAGGCCCATTTGATGTTGTAACGTCACTTTTCTCAGAACAGAGGCCTCAGAATTCAATAGGCTAATAACCTGATTACTATCACGTATAGCCTGTCGAGTGAATTTTCTTAAGGTTTCAATCTGGCCGATTATATCCTCCAATTCTTCTGAAGGCACAAAAATGGCTGCCAAATGGTCATACCAATGAAATTTAGATCTCCTGACCCATCGGGTTCCTACCAATGGTGAATTTGCTGGGGCCACATCTTTGTTGGCACCCAAGTGACCCTGAGTCCAAGGGAATCCTAAGATACATCTTTCTATCCATCCTGGTGGAAGCCAAGGCCATAAACTGGTACTGCAAATCCATTCAGTTCCATTAGGAACGACTCAGTATCTTCAGTCCTCTGATCCAGTCTGCCTCGTATTGCTGTCTCTAAGGGAAATGAGGTATTAGCCTTGTATTAGCATCCAGCCCAATTTCCTAGTGTTAGTCTGCTGGTTATCCTCAGTATGGTTTAATTGTTCCCAGCATAAAAGGGCTTTTAAACTTAAAGTCCGTGATAAGGGCCTTTCCATTTAGGCTGGAGTGAGTCTTTAAATGTGTCCTCCTTGCACACAGCTCACTGCAGGAGAACTAAGAGTCCAGAAACAAACCCTTCTATTTATGGTCAACTGTTTTTCACAAACGTGCCGAGTCAATTCAATGAGAAAAGTGTAGTCTTTTCAACAAACATTTCTGTGACAACTGGATATTCAAAGGCAAAAGAGAATTTGTTTCCTCACCTCCGAACTCAAAAGTTAGTTCAAAATGGTCAGGAGGGGGTGCAAGAAGTTAGTGAAAGTAACTAAGTGGCACTAAAATACTGTACTTTTTAAGCAGGAAGCACCAAATTAAACGCTAGCAGGACGTAAAACAGCATCACGTTATGCGTCAAATGCAACATCCCAATGAGGTAGAAATTAACGCTGAATCACAAACAGCCAAGCATGTAATTACGGCACAGGATCTGGAGACTGGCTTACATGGTTCAAATTTTTAGTGTGCTCTTTCTTAGCCAGGCAATCTCAGGTAAGTTACTTAATCTCTCTAGCCTCTGTTTCGCATGTAAAATGGTCACAAAATGAAACAGAGAGACAGACATCTATTTGGAGGTCATGAGCAAATTCTAATACTCATAAGCCCATGAGTCAGCTAGGATGTTCGGCTGATCTGGGCCAGATTTAGCTGTTGACCAGCCAGGCCCCAGCCAAGCCATCTGCTGACCAACACGTGATGCGGTCAGGGTAGCCCAGGCTGGAAGGAATCAGCTGTGTTCCAGGCGGTATTTCATCCTCCATCTGACCAGCTGGGACTTGTTCTCATGACGATGGTGGGCCAGCGGAAGCACATGAGGCTGCTTGAGGTTACGTATGGAGAACAGGGAAAATCTCAACACCCCAACGTGGAAAAGCAATTAAACAGATGCCAATCCTGAAATATCACTGATGTTGGAATAATAGAGAATTTAAAGTAGTTTTTATGCCCATAGGAAAAAAAAGAAGAAAATATCTAGAAAAGAGAAATATAATGGAAGAATTAGAAAAGAAAACCAGTCTGTAGAGATAGGTGGGTAGAGAGATATAAAGAGACAGAAATAGAGATAAGGAGAGAGATAGTAAGACAGAGGAGAGGCAAAGAGAACTAGAGAAAGGGAAGGAGACGGAGCTGGAAAGAAAGACAGAGAGATATAGAGAGGTGGGTGGTCATAGGAAAGAGAGAAGATGTGTGGACATAGAGATGGACAGACAGAGGGATATAAAGAGTGATGGAGAAAACCATGGGGAGATGGAGAGTCAGAAGGCAGAGAAAGAGCCAGTGCAAGAGAGGGAGCTGCAGAGCAGTCGGGAGGGTTGTCTAAATCCACTACATCATTGGGGCTGCACAATGGTAATTTGCTAATTGCAATATTTCTCCTGCATTTATTGGTTGTAATATTTCCATAAAGAAGAGCTTTCATTCACAAGCTCTGTGTTATCCTGAGATACAGTTCATACAGAAATGGCAAGGTCAGTGTTTGATTCTTTTTTTTTTTAAATTGAGGTACAGTCAATTACAATGTGTCAGTCTCTGATGTGCAGCACAATGTCCCAGTCATGCATATACATACATATATTCATTTTCATATTTTTTCCATTAAAGTTCATTGCAAGATATTGAACATAGTTCCCTGTGCTATACAAAAGAAAATTTCTCTTTTTTAAAATCTATATTCATATATAGTGGCTGAGATTTGTAAATTTCAAACTCCCAAATTTATCCCCTCCCGCCCCCTTTCCCTGGTAACTGTAAGATTATTCACTATGTCTGGGAGTCTGTTTCTGCTTTGTAGATGAGTTCATAGTGTCCTTTTTTTGTTTGTTTGTTTTCACAATACTGAGATAGGGCCTTAGCAACCTCCACACATATATACATGTATTTTTATTATTATCAATGAACTTGTGCATTTTTATATGTTTCCAATTTTTTTATGTAGGGGCTGTTCTTTTGTTTGCACTGTCCTCTCTCTGGCCAGTGAGAGCCTCTGCCAGCTGGTCTCTGTGTCATTTGAGTGACTTCAGTTGTCTCTGACAGCTTCTTTGCTTTCAGCCAAGACAAGATGTCATCAGTTTATCTTTGAACCTCTCCTACCGAATCTTGGATTCAGACATTTCTCAGTTGAGAACTGGAACTTTTAATAAGAAATTCTTATTCTGGAAATGCTCATTACTTCTGCATTGGTATTGCTTTCTAGTTTTTTCAGTGGAGAGCTAAAAAAAGGAGTATTTTTTTAGAGAAAAATGATTCAAATTATAGATTATCAGGGTCTTACTAAATTTTTAAAATATTATATTTGCATTTCGCTTACGCTGGACTCAATATCTAACAGTATCAATAGAAATTTATAATATATAAAAACAAACATTATAATTACTATTAATAACACTAAGTCCAAAGGATGCAAATTGAGATTTTTTTCTTATTTCTCTCTTTTTCTTTCTTTCTCTTGTTCTTCCAATTTTTAAACCACGAGATTTCTGTCCCAGCAAGGATTTTCTGAGACCCCAAGGCACCTGCACTGGCTTCCTGGACAACTACCTGGAACAGTGTGCATTAAGAGCTGCTGCTGCGACAGCCTCGTGGTCCCTGAGGCACAGGGACGATCAGCTGGAGTCCTGACCATTCCTCACTCCCCAGCCATCTGTCATAACCCGAGAAAATGAGTCACCTGAGAGGGACAGGCTGAAACAATGACCCAGAGGGGCATTTTCTACGTCTTTCTATGAACATGCAAACATTAATCCAAGGACATTTGTGAAAGCAGTGGGGGAAAATCTGTATACACATCACTTAAATTCCACCATGATTTTACTATGCTCGTCTGACCACCTGGCTCTCCACCTACGAATCCAAGTAAATCAAAGACACAGTCTACTTCCTGACAATCAGGCTGCCGAATAAAACACAGGATGCCAAGTAAGTTTCATTTACTTTTTTTTCCATCATACAAACAGAACCACAGTGGGAACAGTCTCTTTTAACTTATTTTTCAACATTTGGTTTGTAAGATTTCTCATATTATTATAATTTATCAATTCACAATTCTATAAAGTACACACACAAAACATGTTTTTTTTTCCCTTTTGACTAGTAAACGACATGGATCTTTGCATTTGGGGGGAATTTTGAATAATGTAGCCATGAACACGCTTCTCCTTGTGTCCTGGTAACATGTGCATACATTTCTGTTTTTTCAGATTTATGCCTCCTAGTAGAAGCACTCAGTCACAGCATGTTTGAGCTCCTTTCAAAATGTTTATTGCTTCTATGTTTGGGGGCAGAAACTGATCATGCCCTTCATTCCTTTTTCCATTTTGTCTATCTTTCTTTCCTTGATTTCATTCCCTTTAAAATTCAGTTTATTTAAACAAACAAGCAGTTCGAGTGTTTCTCCCATCTCCCACCCCTGGCCCTTGGCAACGAGCAATCTATTCTGTATATCTAGGAGCTTTTTTGGTTGTATTTAAAAATTTAATACAATTTTTAGATTTCACATATAATGGGCATCATACTCGATTTGTCTTTCTCTGTCTTACTTACTTCACTCAACATAATGCTCTCCAGGCCCATCCATGATGCTGCAAATGTAAGATTTCATTCCTTTTTATGTCTGAGTAGTATTCCATTACATATATAGACCACAGCTACTTTCTCCAGTCACCTGTGTATGGACACTTAGGTCGTTTCCATGTTTTGACTGTTGTAAATAATACAGCAGTGAACACAGGGGTGCAGATCCCTTTTCAAATTAGTGTTTTGTTTTCTTCAGATAAATACTCAGAACTGGAATTGCTGGATCATACAGTAGTTCCATTTTTAATTGATTGAGGAACCTCTATAGAGTTTTCCATAGTAGCTGCACCAATTTACATTCCCTCCAAAAGTGCTTAAATGGTCTCTTTTCTCCACATCTGCGCCATCACTTGCTATATTGAGTCTTGTTAGTGATGGCCATTCTGACAGGGGTGAGAGAATATCTCATTGTTGTTTTGATTTCCACTTCCCTGAACCTCAAATAAACATATGTATATATATATATATATATATTTTTTTTTTTAACTGTAAGCATGTCTCAAATATCACACAGTACCATGCAGGTTTTTTTCTCTCCTTTTTTTTTTCTGCCCACTAAATTTGGCCACCCTGCGTGAGGACTGTTTACTTGATGATGAACAAAAATGCTGTATCAAATTGATTTATAAGCAAACACACACATTTGCCTTTGAGGAGAGTCGAATAAAGATCGACACACCTCATCCTTTTTCTCTTAGTTGACATGGCTTCTAAGTCTTTTTTTTTTTTAAGTATTCTTGATATACAATGTTGTGTAAGATTCTCGTACACAGCATAGGGATTCAGTTATAGCTATGTATATATTATGTTTCATTATAGATTATTATAAGTTATTGAATATAATTCCCTGTGCTCTACAGTAGGACCTTGTTGTTTCTCTATTTTAAATACATATAATCATTTGTACCTGCTAATCCCAAACTGCTAATTTATCCCTCCCCCAACTTTCCAATTTGGTGACCATTAGTTTGTTTTCTATGTCTCTGGGTCTGCTTGTGTTTTGTAAATAAGTTCATTTGAACACAACTGATCTTAAGTTCATGAAATAAAGCAGGTTGGCGGCTTTTAGATTTGCTGTTGGTTACCTCAAAGTTTCCCTACAGGGCATAAAAGGAAGGTAGTTCAGGGAAAGAGTGTAAAGAAGTTTCATCACCGGGCAAGACCAGGGCAGGAGTATTAACACTGAAGCACTGACCTGCAGGGACATTAGACCGATTCAGGGCAGCGCTCTCCCCGAGGCCACAGGCAAGCTCATCCAAGGTCTCCCTCCCACCCCAGCTGACCCACCTGCTTGCAGCTCTGAGCCCCCAGGGCTCCCTGCTGCCCTTGGGAGAGGGCCTGCTCCAGGCCGGCCTCAGGAGGGCCCTCAAGCACTGGGTGGGAGCAGAGGGTCGGGGCTCATCCAGGAGGCCCTCCTGCAGAACCCGCCCCGTCTGCCCTCAGCCTGGAGTCTTTAAGAGAGAGCCCCACTTCCCTCCTGTCACATCTGTTCCAAAGCCCAGTCTCACTCACGGCCACAGGCATGCTGCGGGGGCCAGCCCTGCTTCTCGTTTTCCTGGCTCCTGGTAAGTGTGTTGCCTGGATGCTCATGGGAGTTTTCTTTATTTTTTTGGCAAAGAGGGTCATACTAAGAAATTAGTATTTCCTCTTCAGCATCATTTTGTGTTGTTTTTGATTTTTCCCTTGCAGTCACTCAGGTGTCTTCCAACACGGACGGGGACAAGACGTCAGTCACTAGGAAGATGGGATCGTCTTTTGAAATGACTTGTGATCTTAATACACAAAGTGCCTACTATATCCACTGGTATAAATTCCGGGAGGGGACGGCCCCACGACGCCTCTTCTACTATGATGTCTACTACAAAATGACTTCGTACGACTCAGGAATCAATCGAAAGAAATACCGTGCTTATGAAGGAGCAGGGAAGAATAATATACTTGTCATCTCAGATCTGGAAGACAGTGATTCTGGCATGTACTACTGTGCCATTTGGGAGGAGCAGCACGGTAGTTGAGACGTGCTTTGTGCTGCGCTGGAAATTGTGCTGTGGCTGCCAAGAGCAGCCCTGGTGCACAGGACACAGCAGCCCCTGCCCACTTCCCGTCCCAACCTCCCAGTCCTCTGAGCAAACAGAGGCCCTGAGCTCAGGGCCCATCCCCCAGCCCCTAGATGCCACAGCCACCTGTCTCCTCCCCACAACAGCCATACTTTTTCCTAAAAACTGGCCTCCATCTCCTGGTCTTGAGCAAGCAGCTGGCAGTGGGGAGCATCTTCCCAGCTCTCCCAGGAGCTGGTGGAGTCCACATCATTTTCTCGTTAGAACAGACAAGTCACCTAGGGTTCATCCATAAGGAGACACATTTAGGAGAGCAAAATGGAAAAGTTATTACTGAATCATTTGTCCGATCATTATCCAGAGAAGATGACTGAGAATATAGCACCTTCAGTACTCAGGTGCTTGAAGAATGAGACAAGTTGGAATGAAAACTTCAGAAATCCTGAACCTCCAGCCAGTGTCCGATTTACCTTTTGGACAAACTGGTATTTTTCTCATGTAACCAAGCAGGGCATGGTTGCCAGAGTGAAAGCGAAGGCAAGGAAAGTGGTTGTTTTAGGTCTGCCAACCACTGTATTCTACTTACACCTTCTTTTGAAGTTCAGTCCACACCCAGGACTCTTCTGTCTTATACAAGTAAAGCCACACTTCTCTCTACCCTTTGCCTCTACATTGACATGGCCATGTCCCAAACTAGAATGAGTCTTATCAGATTTTTTGTTTCTCAATAAGTCAAATTAAAGAGCACTTTGGGTGAAAAACCAGACAATGAATAGTATACAGTTCAATTGAAAAGGCATACAGGAAAGGGCTGTGACTGCCTGACCAGGCTAGGTTTAAGGATGGAAAATTAATACTGAAGTATAGACGTTCCACATTTGTATGTCTGAGGTCGCTTGTGTATTGCATCCTTCCAATTTCTATCAGACCAGTGTTACTCAAACTGTGGTCCATGGACCACCTGCATCAGAAGCACCTGGCTTTGTCAAAAGCATGTTCTTGGTGGCACCCAACACAGCGTATCCAAATCTTAGAATGAAGGCTGAAAAATGTGTGTTCTTCCGTAAGCTCTGCAGCTGATTCTTCTTCAACTGGATTTCTAAGAACTGCTGGGTAAGAGACAAAGCGACACATCTGCCCCTGAAATGGGCCGGCTCCCAGCTTGACACAGGAGCCCATTCTAAACCGGGTCTCCTGAGCCTCCTCCCAACCCAGAGACCCCTCCTGCCCTGTTGCACCCTGGGTGCTGCTGCTCGCCCAGTGCATCACATCTCTCGGTGAGAGTCCCGCGTCCGCAAGGCAAAGCCTCAGGTCCTTCTCCCTTCTGTGACTGCAGGCCAGAAGGAATTGTGGAGTCAATGCACCAACTGTAATTTGCTCTACTGTATCAGCAAGCACGTGTTTTCACTCTTTGCTGTAAGAAAGACTGAAGCACAGGGGAGGGATAAAGAAGGGGTTGGGGAATAGCAGACACACATTATTACGTATAAAATAGATAAACAACAGGGACCTACTGTTGAGCACAGGGAACCATATTCAATTTCTTGGAACAACATATAACGGACAAGAATCTGAAAAGAAAAGTTATCTTCGTGCATATATGCATCACTGAATCATTTTGCTGTATACATGAAACTAACACTGTAAATCAATTATATTGGAATTAAAAAAATTTTAAAAGAAACTTTCCCTGTGTTTAACATATTTAAATAAACCCTTCACATCCAAAAATTTTCAAAAAATGTAGAGCATAAATATATTTTTCACTTTATTTTTCCAATGTTGTTCATGCTTTGTTCCGCACATTTGTTTTTTTGTTTGTTTGTTTGTTTTTGATCTGCTTTGAATTGAGATTTTGCGTATGGGGTAATGTAGTGATGAAATTTTTTGACAGTCTGTTTCCTGGGTTATAATCTTCAATTTGGCTGAAACAAAATTCTCTTTTTTTCTGCTTCATTTGACAGTGAATTGAATTTTAGTCGACCGTAGGAGTTTTAATGTGGAGATCCAATTTCTTCCCCGATTCCCGACTAACCCATCACTACACACACTGGTACTCACTGCCCCTTTGTGATGACTCGGTTTCCATGTGCTCACACAGCGTTTGCCTTCTCTCCCTCCTTCCCCACTCTCTGTGTCTGCTCGTACAGACCAGGTTCTCCAAGGACTCAGCTGGGGTGGAGCCCCTGTGCCTACAGCAGCTCACCTTTCCAGGTGGGGCTGGATCCCTATTCTGAGTCTGCCTGTGCCAAGAGCACAATATTTTAATTGGTATCACTTTATAATAACGCTTGCTCTTTAGTAAACACATTTTCTGGCCCCCCTCCCCTAATTTTCTTGCCTTTACTTTATTCAAGTGTGACTCAATCCCCAACAGGGGTACCTTTATCTAGTTAGAAAGTCATGTTTCATGAACAATGGTAGACATGTGTCTATTACAAAAATTACACAAAAATAGACAATGTAAAATATGTGATAAAAACAAATACAACAGTAGTTCTAACACAGCTCACACCTCAAAGTATTGTCCTGTGCACCCCGCTTCGGAAAGGACAGTAGCGTGACAACGCCAAGAACACATTTCATGCCAAAGCGTCCAATTTCCGGACTCACCGTGCATCTCTGAGCCAACATGGTCCCTGCCTTCATTCGCTTCCTCAAACCGAATTCTCAAATACCTTTATAGGATAACCCCTTTGTTTCATTCTCTGAGTTCTTTATGACCTTGTGAATGAGCACGCATTAGGGCCACCAGTGCCGCAATTTACATTCCCACCAACAGTGCTCAAGGGGTCTCTTTTCTCCACAGGCAACACTTGCTATTTTGAGTCCTGTGGGTAATGGGCGTTCTCCCAGGGGTGCGAGGGTATCTCATTGCTGTTTGAATTTCCATTTGCCTGAATCTCAAATAAACATCATGTACATATATATTATAATTATTTTACTTAAGTGTATCCCAAAATCTCACAGTACCATGCAGTGGATGTTTTCTTTTCTTTTTTCCCACTAAATTGGCAACTCTATGTGGAAGCTGTTTACTGGATGGCGAATAAAACTGCTCTATGAAACTGATTTGTAAGTGCACACACATGGACACACACACACATTTGCCTTGAGGAGAGCCAAATGAGGATCAACACACCTCGCCTTTTTTTTGTTAAGTTGAAATGGCTTCTAAGAGTATTTTTAATTAAAGTGTAGTTGATTTACAATGTTGTGTTAGTTTCTAGTGCACAGCATAGCGATTCAGTTATACATGCACATATTCTGTTTCATTATAGGTTATTACAAGTTATTGAATGTAATTCCCTGTGCTCTAGAGTAGATCTTGTTGTTTATCCATTTTATATGTATATAACCATTTGTATCTGCCGATTCCAAAATCCTAGTTTATCCCTCCCCGACCTTTCCAATTTGGTGACCATGGGTCTGCTTGTGTTTTGTAAATAAGTTCATTTGAACACAACTGATCTTAAGTTCATGAAATAAAGCAGGTTGGCGGCTTTTAGATTTGCTGTTGGTTACCTCAAAGTTTCCCTACAGGGCATAAAAGGAAGGTAGCTCAGGGAAAGAGTATAAAGAAGTTTCATCACCGGGCAAGACCAGGGCAGGAGCATTAACACTGAAGCACTGACCTGCAGGGACATTAGCCCGATTCAGGGCAGCGCTCTCCCCGAGGCCACAGGCAAGCTCATCCAAGTTCTCCCTCCCACCCCAGCTGACCCACCTGCTTGCAGCTCTGAGCCCCCAGGGCTCCCTGCTGCCCTTGGGAGAGGGCCTGCTCCAGGCCGGCCTCAGGAGGGCCCTCAAGCACTGGGTGGGAGCAGAGGGTCAGGGCTCCTCCAGGAGGCCCCCTGCAGAACCCGCCCCGTCTGCCCTCAGCCTGGAGTCTTTAAGAGAGAGCCCCACTTCCCTCCTGTCACATCTGTTCCGAAGCCCAGTCTCACTCACGGCCACAGGCATGCTGCGGGGGCCAGCCCTGCTTCTCGTTTTCCTGGCTCCTGGTAAGTGTGTTGCCTGGATGCTCATGGGAGTTTTCTTTTTTTTTGGCAAAGAGGGTCATACTAAGAAATTAGTATTTCCTCTTCAGCATCATTTTGTGTTGTTTTTGATTTTTCCCTTGCAGTCACTCAGGTGTCTTCCAACATGGACGGGGACAAGACGTCAGTCACTAGGAAGATGGGATGGTCTTTTGAAATGACTTGTGATCTTAATACACAAAGTGCCTCCTATATCCACTGGTATAAATTCCGGGAGGGGACGGCCCCACGACGCCTCTTCTACTATGATGTCTACTACAAAACGACTTCGTACGACTCAGGAATCAATGAAAAGAAATACCGTGCTTTTGAAGGAGCAGGGAAGAGAAATACATTTCTCATCTCAAATCTGGAAGACAGTGATTCTGGCACGTACTACTGTGCCATCTGGGAGAAGCACGGTAGATCAGATGCGCTTTGTGCTGCGCTGGAAATTGTGCTGTGGCTGCCAAGAGCAGCCCTGGTGCACAGGACACAGCAGCCCCTGCCCACTTCCCATCCCAACCTCCCAGTCCTCTGAGCAAACAGAGGCCCTGAGCTCAGGGCCCATCCCCCAGCCCCTAGATGCCACAGCCACCTGTCTCCTCCCCACAACAGCCACACTTTTTCCTAAAAACTGGCCTCCATCTCCTGGTCTTGAGCAAGCAGCTGGCAGTGGGGAGCATCTTCCCAGCTCTCCTAGGAGCTGGTGGAGTCCACATCGTTTTCTCGTAGAACAGACAAGTCACCTAGGGTTCATCCATAAGGAGACACATTTAGGAGAGCAAAATGGAAAAGTTATTACTGAATCATTTGTCCGATCATTATCCAGAGAAGATGGCTGAGAATATAGCACCTTCAGTACTCAGGTGCTTGAAGAATGAGACAAGTTGGAATGAAAACTTCAGAAATCCTGAACCTCCAGCCAGTGTCCGATTTACCTTTTGGACAAACTGGTATTTTTCTCATGTAACCAAGCAGGGCATGGTTGCCAGAGTGAAAGCGAAGGCAAGGAAAGTGGTTGTTTTAGGTCTGCCAACCACTGTATTCTACTTACACCTTCTTTTGAAGTTCAGTCCACACCCAGGACTCTTCTGTCTTATACAAGTAAAGCCACACTTCTCTCTACCCTTTCCCTCTACATTGACATGGCCATGTTCCAAACTAGAATGAGTCTTATCAGATTTTTTGTTTCTCAATAAGTCAAATTAAAGAGCACTTTGGGTGAAAAACCAGACAATGAATAGTATACAGTTCAATTGAAAAGTCATACAGGAAAGGGCTGTGACTGCCTGACCAGGCTAGGTTTAAGGATGGAAAGTTAATACTGAAGTATAGATGTTCCACATTTGTATGTCTGAGGTCGCTTGTGTATTGCATCCTTCCAATTTCTACCAGACCAGTGTTTCTCAAACTGTGGTCCATGGACCACCTGCATCAGAAGCACCTGGCTTTGTCAAAAGCATGTTCTTGGTGGCACCCAACACAGCGTATCCAAATCTTAGAATGAAGGCTGAAAAATGTGTGTTCTTCCGTAAGCTCTGCAGCTGATTCTTCTTCAACTGGATTTCTAAGAACTGCTGGGTAAGAGACAAAGCGACACATCTGCCCCTGAAATGGGCCGGCTCCCAGCTTGACACAGGAGCCCATTCTAAACCGGGTCTCCTGAGCCTCCTCCCAACCCAGAGACCCCTCCTGCCCTGTTGCACCCTGGGTGCTGCTGCTCGCCCAGTGCATCACATCTCTCGGTGAGAGTCCCGCGTCCGCAAGGCAAAGCCTCAGGTCCTTCTCCCTTCTGTGACTGCAGGCCAGAAGGAATTGTGGAGTCAATGCACCAACTGTAATTTGCTCTACTGTATCAGCAAGCACGTGTTTTCACTCTTTGCTGTAAGAAAGACTGAAGCACAGGGGAGGGATAAAGGAGGGGTTGGGGAATAGCAGACACACATTATTACGTATAAAATAGATAAACAACAGGGACGTACTGTAGAGCACAGGGAACCATATTCAATTTCTTGGAACAACATATAACGGACAAGAATCTGAAAAGAAAAGTTATCTTCGTGCATATATGCATCACTGAATCATTTTGCTGTATACATGAAACTAACACTGTAAATCAATTATATTGGAATTAAAAAAATTTTAAAAGAAACTTTCCCTGTGTTTAACATATTTAAATAAACCCTTCACATCCAAAAATTTTCAAAAAATGTAGAGCATAAATATATTTTTCACTTTATTTTTCCAATGTTGTTCATGCTTTGTTCCGCACATTTGTTTTTTTGTTTGTTTGTTTGTTTTTGATCTGCTTTGAATTGAGATTTTGCGTATGGGGTAATGTAGTGATGAAATTTTTTGACAGTCTGTTTCCTGGGTTATAATCTTCAATTTGGCTGAAACAAAATTCTCTTTTTTTCTGCTTCATTTGACAGTGAATTGAATTTTAGTCGACCGTAGGAGTTTTAATGTGGAGATCCAATTTCTTCCCCGATTCCCGACTAACCCATCACTACACACACTGGTACTCACTGCCCCTTTGTGATGACTCGGTTTCCATGTGCTCACACAGCGTTTGCCTTCTCTCCCTCCTTCCCCACTCTCTGTGTCTGCTCGTACAGACCAGGTTCTCCAAGGACTCAGCTGGGGTGGAGCCCCTGTGCCTACAGCAGCTCACCTTTCCAGGTGGGGCTGGATCCCTATTCTGAGTCTGCCTGTGCCAAGAGCACAATATTTTAATTGGTATCACTTTATAATAACGCTTGCTCTTTAGTAAACACATTTTCTGGCCCCCCTCCCCTAATTTTCTTGCCTTTACTTTATTCAAGTGTGACTCAATCCCCAACAGGGGTACCTTTATCTAGTTAGAAAGTCATGTTTCATGAACAATGGTAGACATGTGTCTATTACAAAAATTACACAAAAATAGACAATGTAAAATATGTGATAAAAACAAATACAACAGTTGTTCTAACACAGCTCACACCTCAAAGTATTGTCCTGTGCACCCCGCTTCGGAAAGGACAGTAGCGTGACAACGCCAAGAACACATTTCATGCCAAAGCGTCCAATTTCCGGACTCACCGTGCATCTCTGAGCCAACATGGTCCCTGCCTTCATTCGCTTCCTCAAACCAAATTCTCAAATACCTTTATAGGATAACCCCTTTGTTTCATTCTCTGAGTTCTTTATGACCTTGTGAATGAGCACGCATTAGGGCCACCAGTGCCGCAATTTACATTCCCACCAACAGTGCTCAAGGGGTCTCTTTTCTCCACAGGCAACACTTGTTATTTTGAGTCCTGTGGGTAATGGGCGTTCTCCCAGGGGTGCGAGGGTATCTCATTGCTGTTTGAATTTCCGTTTGCCTGAATCTCAAATAAACATCATGTACATATATATTATAATTATTTTACTTAAGTGTATCCCAAAATCTCACAGTACCATGCAGTGGATGTTTTCTTTTCTTTTTTCCCACTAAATTGGCAACTCTATGTGGAAGCCGTTTACTGGATGGCGAATAAAACTGCTCTATGAAACTGATTTGTAAGGGCACACACATGGACACACACACACATTTGCCTTGAGGAGAGTCAAATGAGGATCAACACACCTCGCCTTTTTTTTGTTAAGTTGAAATGGCTTCTAAGAGTATTTTTAATTAAAGTGTAGTTGATTTACAATGTTGTGTTAGTTTCTAGTGCACAGCATAGCGATTCAGTTATACATGCACACATTCTGTTTCATTATAGGTTATTACAAGTTATTGAATGTAATTCCCTGTGCTCTAGAGTAGATCTTGTTGTTTATCCATTTTATATGTATATAACCATTTGTATCTGCCGATTCCAAAATCCTAGTTTATCCCTCCCCGACCTTTCCAATTTGGTGACCATGGGTCTGCTTGTGTTTTGTAAATAAGTTCATTTGAACACAACTGATCTTAAGTTCATGAAATAAAGCAGGTTGGCGGCTTTTAGATTTGCTGTTGGTTACCTCAAAGTTTCCCTACAGGGCATAAAAGGAAGGTAGCTCAGGGAAAGAGTATAAAGAAGTTTCATCACCGGGCAAGACCAGGGCAGGAGCATTAACACTGAAGCACTGACCTGCAGGGACATTAGCCCGATTCAGGGCGGCGCTCTCCCCGAGGCCACAGGCAAGCTCATCCAAGGTCTCCCTCCCACCCCAGCTGACCCACCTGCTTGCAGCTCTGAGCCCCCAGGGCTCCCTGCTGCCCTTGGGAGAGGGCCTGCTCCAGGCCGGCCTCAGGAGGGCCCTCAAGCACTGGGTGGGAGCAGAGGGTCGGGGCTCCTCCAGGAGGCCCCCTGCAGAACCCGCCCCGTCTGCCCTCAGCCTGGAGTCTTTAAGAGAGAGCCCCACTTCCCTCCTGTCACATCTGTTCCGAAGCCCAGTCTCACTCACGGCCACAGGCATGCTGCGGGGGCCAGCCCTGCTTCTCGTTTTCCTGGCTCCTGGTAAGTGTGTTGCCTGGATGCTCATGGGAGTTTTCTTTTTTTTTTTGGCAAAGAGGGTCATACTAAGAAATTAGTAATTCATCTTCTGCATCATTTTGTGTTGTTTTTGATTTTCCCTTGCAGTCACTCAGGTGTCTTCCAACACGGACGGGGACAAGACGTCAGTCAGTAGGAAGATGGGATCGTCTTTTGTAATGACTTGTGATCTTATTACACAAAGTGCCTCCTATATCCACTGGTATAAATTCCGGGAGGGGACGGCCCCACGACGCCTACTCTGCTATGATGTCTCCGACTCAAAGGTTTTGTTGGAATCAGGAATCAGTCAAGGGAAGTACCATGTTTATGAAGGATCAGGGAAGAGAAATACATTTCTCATCTCAGATCTGGAAGACAGTGATTCTGGCACGTACTACTGTGCCATCTGGGAGCAGCACGGTAGTTGAGACGTGCTTTGTGCTGCGCTGGAAATTGTGCTGTGGCTGCCAAGAGCAGCCCTGGTGCACAGGACACAGCAGCCCCTGCCCACTTCCCGTCCCAACCTCCCAGTCCTCTGAGCAAACAGAGGCCCTGAGCTCAGGGCCCATCCCCCAGCCCCTAGATGCCACAGCCACCTGTCTCCTCCCCACAACAGCCATACTTTTTCTAAAAGCTGGCCTCCATCTCCTGGTCTTGAGCAAGCAGCTGGCAGTGGGGAGCATCTTCCCAGCTCTCCCAGGAGCTGGTGGAGTCCACATCATTTTCTCGTTAGAACAGACAGGTCACCTAGGGTTCATCCATAAGGAGACACATTTAGGAGAGCAAAATGGAAAAGTTATTACTGAATCATTTGTCCGATCATTATCCAGAGAAGACGGCTGAGAATACAGCACCTTCAGTACTCAGGCGCTTGAAGAATGAGACTAGTTGGAATGAAAACTTCAGAAATCCTGAACCTCCAGCCAGTGTCCGATTTATCTTTTGGACAAACTGGTATTTTTCTCATGTAACCAAGCAGGGCATGGTTGCCAGAGTGAAAGCGAAGGCAAGGAAAGTGGTTGTTTTAGGTCTGCCAACCACTGTATTCTACTTACACCTTCTTTTGAAGTTCAGTCCACACCCAGGACTCTTCTGTCTTATACAAGTAAAGCCACACTTCTCTCTACCCTTTGCCTCTACATTGACATGGCCATGTCCCAAACTAGAATGAGTCTTATCAGATTTTTTGTTTCTCAATAAGTCAAATTAAAGAGCACTTTGGGTGAAAAACCAGACAATGAATAGTGTACAGTTCAATTGAAAAGCCATACAGGAAAGGGCTGTGACTGCCTGACCAGGCTAGGTTTAAGGATGGAAAGTTAATACTGAAGTATAGACGTTCCACATTTGTATGTCTGAGGTCACCTGTGTATTGCATCCTTCCAATTTCTACCAGACCAGTGTTTCTCAAACTGTGGTCCATGGACCACCTGCATCAGAAGCACCTGGCTTTGTCAAAGGCATGTTCTTTGTGGCACCCAACACAGTGTATCCAAATCTTAGAATGAAGGCTGAAAAATGTGTGGTTCTTTATAAGCTCCGCAGCTGATTTTTCTTCAAATGGATTTCTAGGAACTGTTGGGCTATTGCTGGAAAGTAAAGAGAGGTGGAGAGTTTGTTTTGAGTGGCAAAGGGAAGGAATCAATCAGGTGTCCAAATTAGTGGGTATGTTTGTCTGCAAACAAGTAGAACAAATTGAGGAGGAGGAAGAAGGTTTTTATCAAGAGTGTTTCATGTCCCTCTCCACAAGCCACCAAGATCCCGCCCCTAACAGAACAAGATCTGCCCTTGCTCCTCCAGGTATAAAACAGGAAATTAACAACTGTTGAGAAATTACGATCAGATTCTGAACTTCCATAGTTGATGAATTTAATAGAGACGATCGTGTAGAATATTATGATGCTTTTGTTCTTGAGATTAAAGATCAATCACACAGATTTGTTTACTTAATAGTAATCAACACATTAGAATATAAGAAATAACATAAAAGAGATTTGATGTGTAGATAAATGATTATAGTGCTTTATGAATGGATATTATGTTAAATTCATTCTGTGTCCCTGATGTTTTTTAGAAGAGCAAATAGTAATATAATAGTGAAAGAATTCCAAATGTCATGAAATGACTGAGACTATAGAACTGCCTGCCACTTTCAAATGTCAGCTGAAACCCACTCGACCCCCACCCCCACGTCCCCACCGCTTTCGTGATTGATCTTTCCTATAGTTCCCTGATTTATTTTCTGGTAACTTTTGAATCAGTCTTTAACCGTTTTGATCACATGCTGATCATTATTACTCTACTGTAGTGCTGTTGCCTTTACTTTCTTAACTGATAAATTAAAGTTACAGAATAATTACCAAAAATCTGCAGTTACATTCTGAAAGTATTTGGGGCAGTAGATTTCTTTACCTCTACTTCTTTTCTTTGCTAGGCCAAAGGAAAACAAAGAATTAATTAATTTTTGTGTACAGAGTTGAATACATAGTCATTCAAGGAGCTCAGTTCCATATGAAAATAAATAAAATGTAATGTTCTGATGAGAATATAATAATAATATTTTTATTGAATATACCTCATGTGATAGGGCACTATATTAAGTATACCACATACTTTATGTTACTTAACAATATGGAGGAATAGGTATTACTATTATCTCAATTTTATGGATTTCTTTGCATACTAATTTGATAAATGAAGTGAGTTGATAATAAGAAGTAAGTCTGGGATCTGAATACAAATCTGTGTGGTTACAAAATCCGGATTCCCAGAATGATGAGCAAAACCAAAAAATAAATCTCCACACTTTTCAAAGGAGACATTTTAGGGGGAAACAGAGAATTTAACCAGTCATTTTATGATCAGGTGTTTTTTTACCTGCAACATGAGTTTCCATTCTCCAGAGCCACATGGAATTATTTAAACTGAAGCCTGAATTGTTTATTTAGTGACAAGCTACAGAGAATCCTCTGCAGAGAATTTTATTATACAATGAATTTCTCCTGACTTCTGAGTTCTAGGAATTATTTTTTTATGAGAAAAAATAGACATCACAAGTCTATGAGCTAAAGAAAAGCAGCAAGATGGAACACGCAAGATTGCTACCCTCCCCCACTCTCAGCCTGCTGGAAAGGACAACAGTATTTTCCATAGGTGGTAGGAGAAGAAAGTAAAGGACTTCCAGATCAATCACAGTGACCGAGTTGAGAAGTTGTTTTCCCTACTTTCTTTGCTGAATTTGAAATTCTCCCGGACATACTCCCAACCTCACTGGAAACAGCCTGAGAGCTCCTCAGAAGTGGAAAACCCTTGGTGATGAGACCCTGAGCATTAGCACCTGGTGGATAGGAGGTCATTGTGCCCAAACGTGGAAGGAACAGGTTGATGGAGGAGGCAGCCACCATGTTGAAAACATTAAAAGTGAATCAAGGATTGCTGGAGGCTGTTTGAAGGCATATGTATAGAGTGTTAATTGACTTACTGTGTCCAGTTCACAAATTTGTGATGGAGATTGTCTTCCAAGTGAACCAATGAGTCTCCTACTTGTTCCCTCGAACACACATCTCTAGGTGCCTTTTTAATAAAAACTTAATTTATATGGTATGAAGTGGAGAGCTACTTTTGTTTTCCCAACAGAAAATCAATAGTCCAAATTTAGTGTTAAAATAATCTGTCATTTCCCTATAATTTAAAAATGCCTTATACTTTTATGCCAACATATACTTGGAGCATTTCTGCAGGGTTTATGTTTCATTGGTATTTCAGTATTCTTCGATCATTATCATACAATGGCAGTAACTTTGCAATAAGGGTTAAGGTCTGCTATGCCAAATGTCTATTCATTATTATTTTTAAGAAACAATTTTTAATTATCTCATATTAAAGCTGCATATTTCAAATTAAAATCAACTTAACTAGCTCACCCCAACCCTTATACTATGAAACAAAAATAAATAAATAAATAAAGTTAGCTTAATTCTGATTAGAATTATAGTTAATTTATATACATGATTTTGGGGAAAATTAGCAACTGTATGATATTGAGTTTTTCCTTCGTGAATATGACATGTCTCTCCATTTATTCAGGTTTAATATTTCGCCCTTTAGTAAAATCTTAACACTCTTTTCTTCTTCTCGTTCATGTATTTTCTTATAAACTTAATTAAAAGATTCTATAACTCTTTACTTACTCTTTTGCATTCTATTGCTTAAATCCTTCATGGATCTTGAAATTGAGACATCTCCTAAAGTTCCTCATAATCTGCTCAGGGCCCTGGAATAAAGAAAAACAGAGCACTGAGTCACACAAATGGACTTAGTGGATAGAATTCAATCTCAATAGGTACAAAGAGTATTTGATAACATGAAATACAAATAACTCAATTCTCAATTTTTAAAAAAGACTTCTAAACCTAATTTTCATCCAGGTCTCTTGTCCTCTCCCATGGTGTTCGGGGCTGTGAGCTACTGTGAATGGACAGTTGCCCACTGTGACCTCCGCTTACTTTCACTCTCAGGACGGAGGCAATGATTGCTCATGGGACTCAGGACGGGACAGGAGGGATCAGGGTTTGTCCTTTATGGGTCGCAGCGCATGGATAGTTCATCTGGACTCAGCGGAGCATTCAGCTGCTTCTTCACAATTTCTTTTTCTCCTGATTCAAGGTGGGTGGCTTAAGATTACAGAACAGCCTCCCAGAGACTTCTTCTTGCAACGTATCAGAGAACCTGGACTTTGTTTTCAAGTTTTACTTTAAATAAGGAATCTATTATTTCAAAGGCGATGGAATCTGACACATTTCTTTTTTAGCTTAGAAAAAAATGACAATTCATCACAGAACTTATTTTCTCCTTTCGCGTTACTGTGGTAAAGAACCGTGTTGCCCAACGAATGGAGAACTTGTTCCCATCTCTCAGCATACGTGTGTTGGCATACTTTGCACTTTCAGTTACTGAAGAGCTTCCTCCTTTCAGAAATACATTCCCAAACCGCTAACGGAGCAGCCCTGGTGTTGGTGAGAACAGAGGGACCTTCCTTTGATGCAAACTCGGAGCAGTTTCAACGCAGCTGAACACATGGAAATTTCAAAAGAAGTCATAATTCTTTGAATGCTTTTCCTGGTAATTTAGAAAAGCAGTTGGTTAACCAGTAGCTGACATCACATCTTCTTTTCCTGCTTTTATCCCTTTCATCTTTTATCAGCGTTTTCAATAATTACTCCTCTACAGAAAACAGGTATTTGAGTCCATTTTGAGGAAAATTTATCAACTATCAGATACCATAAAACCTATGTTCAACGACTTCCAAAAAAATCCAGAAGATCAAATTGCCAGTACAAAATTTTTTAACTGCTAGTCACATCGGGAAACTAGGGGAAGGCTGAGGTTTTTGTAGAAACTTTAACCAGTGTGATAGCTCGGGCTGGAGGAAGACATTTGGAAAAGGGACTGAGCTCATAGTAGTTCCCCTTGGTAAGTAACTTTTTTCTTCTATTTTTACCTTAGTAGTGAAAAACTGACGGATAGTTTTCCGAAAAAACAATTTAGGATGCCCCTTATCTGACTGCCACATTCTTGGCCTCAGCATGTGAACAGCAATTTTGCAGCTTCTGCTCCCTGTATATGGAAACAAAACTACTTTGAAAATGGTCTATTCTCTTCCCCGCTCAAAAGCAGGTTGAAATTCTTCTTTTAGAATGCACACACACACACAGACACACACACATACATGCAATAGAGTCACGCTAGATATTAGAATGTTTCGGAGACCCTGTCTGTTTCATTATTTCGTTTATGTTTCTTACACCATTAACATATTATTTATTGTGCCGGTATGTTATCGGTTCAAGTGCCTTTTCCTGTAAATGGTCTACTAAGTGAAAAGCACCTTTCTCAATTTTCTCTTCTCTATAGTTGGAGCTAAAACACAGTGTTCCTTTCTCCCAGTGACCTGCAAAACCAATATTAACAGTTTTCATTTCATCCCTAAAAGCAGTGCAAAAAATTCTCATAGTAAATGACTATAGAACATCAATAAACCCTACTTCTTATTGCTCTAGCTTCTTACAGGTAGGCTGAGCTCAGCTGAGTTTATGCTATTGCATTACTTGTTACATTGCCTGGATCTGTTCCAGGTTAATGGAATTTGTAAGCTCAAGGAGCCATTTCCACTCCAAAGTCCATGAAAAGAGTCTGCATGGCTTTACATCCTCATTTGCACTTTCATTCTCTCAGCAAACATTTATTGAGGACAGTTTCTGGAGATAAAAGGGTGAACAAGATGCAGATAGGACAAGTCCCAACACTCAAACAGCTTCTAGTCTGGTGGAAAAGCACTCTAGATTCTGGCTTGATTGAGCCGCATGTTCTAGGGTCTGTGGCTGCTGAAAAGTGAGATGTCTTGGATTGATGAGCTTGTTTCCTTTCTTAATTGATGTAACAGTTATTGCTTATAAAGCCCGTATCTTTTGTTTGGTGGGAGAATTTGGTGAAATGGCCCCAAACCATTCCACTAAAGAGAATTTTAATATTAGCAAATATGGACTGAGGGCCAGATACCATGATATGCTGTTTCAGCACTGTATCTCATTCCTCAACAGGAACTCTCTTCTTCCCATTTCATAGATAAGGAAACTGAGGTTTAGCGGTGTTCTGTTAGTTGCCTAAAGTCATGTAACAAGTTTAGGATTCAACAGAGACTTGTTATTCCAAAGTGCATGGTGTGGGCCATTATGTGATGTTAGAAATCTTTACGTCACATTTTTATATCCTGAGTACTTACAATTCTGTAGCCTCATCATTTAAATAGATTCTTTAATTGACTACTTAATAAGTAATAGTTCATATTTTTTTTTACTACTCATGAGTGAAAACAATGCTTCTGTTTTTAATCATGGCACTGAAATGACCTCTCTTCTCCCTAAAAAGTGTGTATAAGTCATATTGAATATAGACTTATTAAATGCTCAAAATATGATTCTCAGGGTATCTCCACAGAATGACACCATTGGGCTCAATTTTATTTCTGTTTTAGCATTGTATTTGCCAGAAATACTGAATCTGGTAGAAGAATTACAGCATTTCTACTAAAATGCTTGACAATTGCATAAGCCACAGCTGCTTTCCAATCATGATGGAGGCAGAAAATGGAAAACTAAATAAAATCCTCCATTGAGCAGGACAGGGTATGAATTTAATGCCCTAGGAACCATAAGGCTATTTTCAAGTCAAAAGGAGCATCCTCTTAGCAATGAATAGCTTAAGAACTCATCATTGTCTGTAACAGCTCATATGGTCTCCTAAATCAGGACTGGGTTATGGAAAGAAGCTACCGTAGAATCATTTGATACACACACCTCAACACATACAAATCACAAAACACCTGCAAAATGTATTGAGTAAGCATTTATTTAATGCTCAAATATATTATTCTTATTATTGTTCCTCTTTGATAGCTAAAGACATTAACTCTAAGTTACACTCTAGGCAAAGAAATGACTTTGTACATGAAAAACCCTTTCCAGAGGAGATTTAAAAGATTCAGGAAAAATGGTGAGAAAAGATGAAATTATCTTCCCAATGGATGTGTGATGAGACAGGAACAGACGTAACCCGAGCTGCCGAGGCAGAGAGGAGTCACTCATCCATTCTTGACCACATTCACATCTCATGTAGTTTTGCTGAGCGTCACCTCTGTGTAATGGTAACAGGGCCAATTTCTGTCTGTGTTTATATAAATATTGAAAAAATAGGGGCAAAAGGATAAAACAGGCACAATTCTGTGTGATTTCCGAATGTTTTTCATCTGTATCACAGAACTAGGATGGGCAAACATTATCTCCCATTCCTCATGTCATATTGGAGTTAGACCTTATTAAATGATCAATCCCTGTGATGAGCAAGCTATTTGTCATTTATTTAAATGGCTTGTTTCCAAAATTGATTGAGACCTCAAATGGAGAACACATGTACAGACAGAGCATGAAATAAGAATAGAAGATCAAGGCATTGATGGAAGCAGAAGAAATAAGGCCTGTGATGATCTAGCAGGAAGCACAGGGTAAGATTTCATGCTCAAAGGAAAGAGAGTTCAGTGTCAGTCTATCTCTATTTTTAAAAAAGTGAATAAAAAATTTAAAAGTTGAAAAAAATGTAGTGGAATACATACTTTCAATAAACTGGTAAAGAAGCACACCAAATTTTCAAATGAGATATATTTTCTCATCATAAAATTAGAAAAGGACTTCATTGCAGGAATCGTCAGGAGGAAAGTGGAGTAAAAAGGGGGTGTTGCCTTCAACATCTATTTTATAAAATGGAAGAAGTGGTCTTTAATCAAACCCATTTACATTCCCAGTGCATCAATATTATGGACATTGTAATATTTAATGTCATTCACAGATGGTGATCCTGCAGAGAGGGTCAGGCAGGTAAGATTCTCGTGATCCACCGTGACTATTGGAGGAAACTGAGGACCAGGCATCCTGCCATTTCTCTAGTCCTTGTGCCTTCAAGGCCCGCTGCCGGGAGTTGCAAGCTTAGCTCTGCATGTGGGTTGGACAGAAGTCAGTTTGAAGCTGAAATTTCTAGTAAAAGTTTGGAATAGAAATAGACTATGCTGTTGATTGGTTAAAAAGCCATCTGTGTGCACAACACAAGTGAAGCAGTTCCATATATTGCCCTTATATGTTAGGCTTTAGCCAATATTCCTTTTGATTTTCTTAACCCTGAAGATGCAGGGGCTAAGACAGATCATTGCCTTTTAACTAGATGTGTGTAAAAGGCACGTTTCCTGTGATGACGGCTTTGAGAATTCCAGGCAAATGAGAGCGCAATGGAATGCAAACCAGGGAATCAGTCTTCATGTTTAATTGCCACAGATCCAATTGCAACCCCAAAATACTGAATTCCCATCAGTGAGATCAAGTTTGGTCCCATGAGATTCAATGTCATGTTGGACTACACGGTTATGACAAATTGCAAATAATGATAATAATCATTATTATCTCCTTTCTATAGCATTTTTAATCAACTTGCTTTTCAGATCTTGTTTTATTTTGGTCTCCCTTCAGCTCTGGTAGGTATGTTGCATTGATTTATACTAACACCTTTGTTTTCAAATAAATAAAGTATTAAAGGATATAATTTACCTGATTTGCTCACCACAGAACTTGTTAGGAGCGAAACAAACCAGGACCGGAAGCCTGGTCTCTTGGATTGTAGGCAGTCTTAGTTTTACTAGGATTTGAAGAATTCAGAGAAGCTAAATTAGTCTAAAGATTTCAATATGTATTGAATCACTTTGAAATCATCATAGAAAGTCTTTGGTAATGGAGTATAATTTTCATTATAGGGAGGTATCAGAAGGACGCAATTTTTTCAAGGTAATAGAGGGAAGGCAAGAAACAAATTGGAAAAATAGTTAAGAATTTAGGAAAAAATGAGAATGTGAATGGGGATTAGATGTAGAACTCTTAGGAAAGATTTTAAAACAAATCCACATTGTAAAGGACAGTACAGACAACATTGTGCAAATATTGTAATAGGATTTGTCTTTGTCTGCATGTGGACTTTTATAAAGGGCTCCTGTATAAGGTATTCAGTCATCATGAAGTGTTTGGCTCAAGACTGAAGTTTGTTATTACAGGTGTGTTTTGTGAGTCAATATTTCATTTTCTGGTGGTGAAAGGGTGTTTTCAATGTGCCTGGGCTTTGGAGTCAGGCTGACTTGGTGCTGTGAATCCACCACTTACTGCTTATGTGAATTTTAGTGATTATTCTCTGGCCTCAGTCTCCTAATACATAAAATGGGATAACAGTGTGTATCCAGCAGGTGGTGTATGGGAATTGAATGAGATAGTGTGAATAGTGTGCTTGGCACATTGTCTTGGCACATGAGGGGTGCTGAGTATATGTATCTACACCCAATTCAAATGTCAAGGGAGAATTGTATTCAATATAGAGAGTTGTTTTCAGCCAAGAATGTGGACAGAACAGAAATTCTCCAGAGGATGAAGCTATACTTCTTATTTCTCAAATGGAAAGTTGTCTTACTGTCCACTCACATGCAAAACATTGAATTTGAAGATAGTTGTCTCTCTTAAGCTGACTCTTCCCCACTTGGCAAAAAACCCATGAGATTAAAATGTGTTTGTTTGTTTGTTGTATTTCTTGTTATTTTACGTGCTTTAAATCTGAATCCTTGATCTTAAGTGATAGCTTCTCTAACACCAATGTTTGTTGGCTCTAAAATGTATAGCCAATAAGTTTTGCTCATATTCTTCAGAAAAAGTTTTAGTTCATAAAGAAAATGATCAAAATGTAAAATCAATTATAGTTAGAAATGTCATAAATTTGATATTCTTATTTAGATATGCAATAGGTCTATTTAATTTATAAAAGAAAAATGATAAGGAAAAACAAGTCAATATCAGCAAAGTATACAGTTGGAGGAATATACAGTACCTTACCATTATTATCAATAAAAATCTATTTGTACTAAAATAACTGTATAAAATAAAAATGAGTACATTATAGCCTCCTTATATTTTCAGCATGATTTTAAACATTCATGTTTGCTTGCTGATTTAATAGAAAATCAAGGACTTTGCTAAAGAGGCAGAAATTCTCAAGAATTTTTTCCTTTTCTTCTCAAATGAGAAGTATAGTTATTCTTAAGAAATTGTCCATTGAATGATGAAATTAACTCCAAACTCCAATTTGAACTGAGTATTAGTAAAGTATTTGTCTTTCAATTGGAAATCAAATTGGAAAAGGTTCTTACATTTATAATTTCAATTGTTAGATTAGCAATAAATGCATAGTCAGTAACATTCCAGCATTCAAGTGATTTGCCTTTATACACATAAGACGTTTCGGCATCTATTTTGAAGTTGTAATAAACAGGGAACTATACTTTTAATATAATCTCTAATTATATATACACTTTACTCAGCAGGTGAAAAAAAGAGAAAATAGTGGAGCTCTGAAGATGCTCAGCAGCCTTATAAGGCAGATTCAAATTATGGGGGAGACACTGAGGGTTAAAATATGGTGTATTTTTAGTCATGCTTCAACTTCAAATGGACTTCCAAGATACAGTGTGCTCTTTTGGTGAACATTTTCTGAAGTGAGACCAAGTGCATCTGATAAGTGCGTTACTTGATAATGTTCACGTGAGAGCATTTATGAAGATGCATTTATAATAGAAGTTTTAGAACTATTTCTATTTTGCCTCTAAATTCAAGGCACAATAAATAATTTGGAGGTGCAGCTTTAATATGGCCCTAGTCAAAAATCTGGAGTGGTGCATATGTGACACTGAGAGTTTGTATAAAATAGGAACCAATGAGGTGAACCCCGTCACTGCAGAACTGGGCGTGGGACCCACATTTGAAACTAAAAATTCAACTTCATAGGCTGTCAAGTACAGGTGGACATAGATTCCCATTAATGCAAGTGACTGTATATTGTTTTTAAAAACTGATAAATTTTCTCCTGACATTTATTAGTAAGGAAAATATAGAAATATGTTGCATCCCAGAATCAGTTAAATAAAGAATGAGGTTCCACAGAGTTGCAGATCATAAGAAGTTTTTATTGGGCCAAAGAGAGTGTAAGTTACAAAACTCATGGGATGGGAATGGGAAGTAGTTTAGAAATAGCTAAAGATCCTCACCTGTGGAAAGGTCATCATTGTTACCTGGTCTCCTCCTTTATACCCATCCCCACCACCCACCCATTCAGCCTAAAACAGCCTCCACTATGATAGAACAAAAGATATTTTTTAAACATTTTTTATTGATTTATAGTCATTTTACAATGTTGTGTCAAATTCCAGTGTAGAGCACAATTTTTCAGTTATACATGAACATATATATATTCCTTGTCACATAACAAAACAGAAACAGACTCATAGACATAGAATACAAACTTGTGGTTGCCAAAGGGGCAGAAGGTGGGAATAGATAAACAAGATTATATACTGTATAGCACAGGGAAATACACACAAGATTTTTTTTTTAAAGTGTGTCCATGAATGTCGGAAGCCATGATATGTGACAGTTAAAAGTCATAGCCTAACTTAGCATGCATGCAAAGAATGGAGGCCAAGGTGCAAATCAGCCAGTGCTACTTAATAGCTGTGACTTTGGGCAAGTTACATAAAGTCTTGAACCTTCTTCCCATTGAAAATAAGAACAATAATTAGCACCTGACAGCTGACTGTGGCCATAAGGTCAACTTGAGCGCTGATTCAATGGCTCCTTCCTCTTACTACACGGTTCCAAACCACACAACATTTGTGTTTCTGTCATAATTCTCTTTAATTACTATTTTAATTCCGCTCCCCGCAGCTAGAGACCTTGATGCAGACATGGGCCCCAAGCCCACTATTTTTCTGCCTTCAATTGCTGAAATAAACCTCCATCGGGCTGGAACATATCTTTGTCTTCTGGAGGACTTTTTCCCTGGTGTTATTAAGGTTTCCTGGAAAGAAAAGAATGGCAACAGGATTCTGCAGTCCCAGCAGGGAGACACCGTGAAGACCAGCAACACGTACATGAAGCTGAGCTGGCTGACCGTGCCTGAAAAGTCAACAGATAAAGAACACGTGTGTGTCGTCAAACACGAGAAAAATAAAAAAGGAATTGATCAACAGATTCTTTTTCCTTCAATTAATCAAGGTATGTATATAGAAATAGAAGCATTACCTCCCAGAACATTATTTTTTAAAGGGAATAGCCCCACCTTTTTTGTCAAGCGTCGATGAAAAACAAACAAATATAAATCTTTCTTAAGTATTGAGCTGTTTCCCCACAGAATTAAAATAGTGTAGGGTTTGAAACATAAGAAAGAAAAAGGAAAAAAATTACTCAACCTTTCTCACCTCGGTTTCATCTTCCAAAATATTAAGCTCACAGTGATGTATTTTAGGGTTGTTCTATGGTTTAAATGAAACAACATTCAATGAAACTTAGCACACAATATACAACTTAGCACACAATAAATACACAAAAAGAGACTCCCCTTTTAATGATCTTAGTTGATCAGGAGATAAGAATAATTATACACCTCTTATGATTGTTCCTCTCCATCAAGCAAAGGCATCTCACTTCAGTCTTACTTTACTCCAAGTATAACCCAGAAACAATGAGCATTGAATGACAAAATGGTGATCATCTGAGAGAAGCAGGCTGCAGTGCCACACAAGGTGGAATAATCCGACTACTGCACTTTTTTTATGGTCTTAGGTTTTTGAGATTTGTGTTTTGTATTTCACTGCAAGGTAAAATTTTGGAATTAAAGGTTGGGTGAGGTTACAGGGTACAGACATACTTCCATTCTACGTGACGAATATTTCTTGCCATTGGTAAGTGCCTCTCAGCAAAGTGTAATCACAGCCCTAGCGTGTGCCAAGCCTGGAGGGGATGTGTGGATGATACCCTCGGTGAAGAACCGTCCCAGGGAGGACGCACTACAATAATGAGACTATACCCTTTATATAAGCGCTCAGAAGTCCTGAATCACTTAAAGTCCTGCGTATGGACACAGCTGTCCAAACGGCCCGGAGTGCCCATAAGAAGGAATCAGTTTGTACTTTTCCCTGTGGTTAAAAAGCCCCTTCTAAGCAGCAGGAAGCAAGCGCCTAACAAAAGATGCGAGAATTCACTGTGCATCACTCCAAA
Organism: Vicugna pacos; assembly: GCF_048564905.1. NCBI lineage: Eukaryota > Metazoa > Chordata > Mammalia > Artiodactyla > Camelidae > Vicugna > Vicugna pacos. The sequence goes on along the minus strand of NC_132993.1, from coordinate 79,225,702 downwards.
TTTCTGATCTAAGTCTTTACTTCTCGTCCAATAACCAAATTGGGTTCCAACACTTGCCTGCACTTTGTCCTAGGGCTCCGCGAAGAGCAGATGAAACAAAGTCAGTGAAAATGCTTGCTTTCAAAACATAACACAGATGTATTTATTCATATTTTCATTGTATTTTTTATGTCCTTTCAAAAAACTCTTTAAAAGCAAGACTACAAAATAACCTTAAATTTTCTGTTTCTACAGCTAAGAAAAAGAGGGAAGCAAATATGTAAAGTGTTGGTTTAATATAATCGTGGGCTTAACTGTCTTAGATTTTTTTTTTTAAAGTAGGTACCAGGGATTGAACCCAGGACCTCGTGCTTGCTAAGCATTGCACTCTACCACTGAGCTATACCATTCCCACCAGATTTTAATTTTTCTAGTGATGAGTGAAGAATAAGAATTATAGTGAGTTTCATAGGGATGATTATCACAAAGGAGACGAGTTTGAGTTTATAATGTGTTCTACTTAGCACTAATTTTCTAAAATAAATGTTTCCCATGGACTATTCACAGCAACAAAGCTATCGTGGGCATTTCTGTTAATGTCATCCTACAGCAAATTTTTTTTAAATTTTTAATTAAAAAAATTTTTTTTAAATTGAAGTACAGTTAGTTACAATGCATCAATTTCTGGTGTACAGCATAATATCCCAGTCGTGCATATACATACATATATTCATTTTCATATTCTTTTTCATTAAAGATTAATATAAGATATTGAATATAGTTCCCTGTGCTGTACAGAAGACATTTGTTTTTTTTAATCTGTTTTTTATATAGTGGCTAACATCTGCAAATCTCAAACTCCCAATTTTATCCACTGTCTCTTGGAAGTTTTGTTTCTGTTTACACTTTTATAGAAGCTAGGAAGGTAACATGGAAGGCCAAATCAGTGTTATGATTTTGAAGACAGAGAAAACTAATCTGGGTCCAAGCTTTCCACCAGCCCTCATTGAGAAAGAGAACTAGGGATACCTCTGCGGAATTTATTATGAAAATGTATTGCTTTGTTGTTTCTACTTCAAGCCATGCATTTTAAAAAGAGATTTGTTTTTCTTTTAATGAATAAAGTCACTGTAAAGAAAACAAAGAGAATTTTAAGATACCTTAAAGTCAGTTCTTGAGGATATTTTAACATCCAAGCATGACTGCACTAACATTTTCATTCTTAAGGTTTACTCCAAAGCCTTTATATATCAAATCCACTTTTTTTTTTTAAAGAATATACTGAAAAAGAATCTACATACAACGGCCTACCAGAACCATGTTCATATGGGCAAGAACACATCCAGGAGAAAAAGGATAAACCAAAACAAACACTATAACTCCATTTTTCTCCATCCAACAGCCTATTTTCTTAAAAAAAATTTTTTTTTACTTATATGTATGCCTTTTTTGTTTTTTCTTTATTTGTAGACAAATACAATTCTCACCTCAGGTTTTACGTAATCTGAGAACCATACATATGATTTGGTGTATTTTTCTACCCTTGAAAAATTGCACTGAAATGCTGAGCTCCTGTAATATAACGGTCATTGCAAAGAATATTTACGATATCTAGAAGAGAAGATGTTTTTAGTGTCCACAGTGGTGGAATTATGTTGTCTCTCTACATAACTTCTCTGCATTTCTATGACAGTTTTTACAAAGTGCTTTCCACGTGCTCTGTCTCATTTAATCCCCCAGGACGATCCTTTGAATGCTGGCTCTGCCATCACTGGTCTGACTCCCAGCAAATTACTTACCTTCTAATTCTTATTTCCTCCTTTGTAACACAAAGTCCTTCAAAATACAGCTCACTCTACTGTCACCAGGGGGTGAAACGAGATATTGTATGTGAAATATTGAAGCCAGAAACAATCACTCAATGCCTAATGTTGTTTTCATTAGTCCCACAAACACAACTGCAGAAAATAATGTACATGAGTTGGGGATACCGGGGACATGAATGATTTGGAAGTGCATGGCTGTTTATTTTTCCTGGTTGGGAAATCGCCTGAGCCAGACTCCTCCAGAAAGGAAATGTTGTTGTGGATTCTGGGATTGGACGAATTCGTTTGGGTAGCCACTCTTCAGCTCAGCGGTGCGCACTGAAGACTGGAGAGCAGCTAATTTTCTGATTATTTGTCTTTTTGACAGTATTTCTCCAACACCTACTTTGTAGCCAGCCCTATCATAGGAGCTATAAATACAGAAGGAAAATAAGATGGTCTTGGATATTACCCGCCAGCTGTGATTAAAAAAAAAAGAACAAAAATGTACCCTTCAGAACTTCGATATCTTCATGTGCAGAAAACAATATATGTATTAGATCTGATAACTTTTATAGAATCAGACCAACTGTTCCTGAAATGGTAGGGCTCGTGTTTTGAATGACTGTCTCCCTGTCCATAGTCTATATACATATACATGTTACAATACGTACGTGTATAAATACATACACACGCTGTCAAATAACGGGCAGGAATAACTGACTAATGCTTCTTCTCATTTCTTGTAGTTGTCACTTTAGTTACCGCTACTCCAGAGCCAACAAATGATTGTTTGAAAGCTAAAAGCAGTAAGTTACTGTACATGTTTGCCTTCATACTTCGGTCTTTTTTATTCTCCTGATCAATTTACCTTTTGAAGTTTACCTGGCTTAAAGTACAAAGAACCAGTTATCTGGAATTCTAGGGCTCATCATTTGCATTCTTTTAATAATTCTTCTCCTGTCTCTCTGTCAGTAGACACACACCAGAAAATTACAGGCATGAGCCGCTGACAATATTTGCTCTCATTTCTTCTAGAGGGCACTGCTGTTGATTCTACAAAAGCTTGCCCAGAAGATGACAGTGGTAAGTTGTACTTTTACATATTTGCCTTCATTTCATCCTGCAGCCTTTTCGCCTCCTAATCAAGCTAGCTTTTGAGCTTCCTTGGTCCATAGTAGGAGAGACCAATTATTTCTGGAATCACAGGGCTCCTACATTTAATCAGTATCTCTCCTGTCTCTCTTGGCAGATTTTACAAATATATGTATGTCTATATGTATATATCACATTGTCAAATAATAGTTGTGAACAATTGACTAATACTTGCTCTCCTTTCTCCTAGAAGCTGCTGTTGTTAATTCTACAAAAGCCTGTCTGAAAGATGAAAACAGTAAGTTTTGTTCAGGTTTGCCTTTCTGTGAGGCTCCAGCGCTGTTTTCCTCTGGATAAACTTAACTTTTGACTCATGGTAGGAAAAACAGACTAGATTTGCAGAACAGACTGAGATTTTTCAGTCAATGTAGCATTTCCTGGGAGTCATCTGAACATGGTAAATGCTGGTTTGGGTATGAGATGACTGTAAATTAGAGGGTGCAGTGATAGGTTCCGAATTATTTCAAGAATGGACTCCATTCTTTAGTGTGGCCTTTGTTTCTAGTGACCGAGGAAACGTGATATCGCTTTGCTTCTAGACTTTTTTACTCCTTGGCCATTGCTAGTGGCTAACACGTGAACTGACAGAGAAAGCTTTTTGTTCAGAAGTTATTGTGCTCTATCTTGCATGCTCTATTTAATCCTCATCATACTCCGATGAAGTGGCACAGTATTTTCCCCCTACTTTACAAATGAGGGCAATGACATTAAAATTAATGATGTCCCTTGTACCATGTCACATAGCTAGATCTGGGGATCCAACCCAACCCATCTAAATCGATGGTTCATATCCTTACTCAGGTCTCTATTCCTCTTCTAAGATATAGACACAGAGCAAGAAATCCCAAAGCCAAGGCCCTGAGACAGGATGGACATGTGGGTGGGGGTGCAAGTGCACAGGCCTCTGATATCACAGACTGAACTTTAAATCCCGGTTCTTTTATTACCTAGTGATATGAAAATGAGTAAATCCCTTATGTATTCTGAGCAATACTGTCCTCACCTGCCAATAGGGAACAGTTACACCTCACTCAGTTACTGAGGAGGTAAGGGCACAGGTGTGGAATGTCTCCCATGGGGTCTCCACGCAGCTGGCACAGAACCAGCATTACCCGGGGCCCTTTCCCCCTGCGTGGAAGGTTCTGAGTGATTTAGAAGCACTGGCTCTGGCCCTGCTCATCCTCCCTCCTTCTCAGGAGGTGCGGGGGTGTCAGTCCCAGCAGGTCTCCAGAAGTGAGTAACTGTGCCCCCCTCCCCTCACCGTGTCCCGGCCTCTCGAGACAGCGGGTGAAACTAACGGCCCGCCTCCCCTTAGACACAGTGCGGCTGCAGCGCGCGAGCACGTCCGCCTACTACGCGTACCTCCTCCTGCTGCTCAAGAGCGGGCTCTACCTCTGCGTCGTCGCCTTCCTGCTGCTGCGGAGAACAGCCGTGTGCGGGCACGGGAAGGGCTCGTGACGGAGGGAGCCGGACGGCCGGCCCTTCCCCATCGTCTTTGGCTCTGAACTTCTCTGCTGAGGATGTTTCTCTGGGGGTCTGGGTGATTTCAGGTAATTTTTTTTAATAATTGTGTAACGTTTTTCAAACCGCTGGGCAAACATATTTTGCTCTGTAACAAGGAATTCTGCCATTACTCGGGGTGGGGGGGGGGCAGAGGGCAGGCCCCCGGGAGCCTTTCCCGCCTCGTCCCCACGAGCTCGTCGGCTCCTCGGGCCGCACGAGTCCCCGCCCTGAGCGCCCTCCGCCCGCGCGGCCCCCCGACCTTCCCCCGCGCACACCCCGCGCCCGCCGGCTTTGCCGCTTCAGTTCTGTACTTTGTTCTTCATAAAGGGCACAAGAAATTAAAACAGAAATCAAAAGCCCACTTTCGTCTCTGTGCACTTGAATTTCACGAAATCTAGCCAAGGTAAGAAACAGGATGCCGACAGAGCTCTCAAATTCTGCGCTGGTTGTAGCAAAGGTCAACACCACGTGTCTAAGTCTTTCTCTGCGATGGTGGTTATGGTGCTTTCTCTGGGGCTCTGACTCCAAGGGGAGTCGCAGCAAATGCAGGTGCCCGGGTTCCTTCTCTTCCAAAGGTCACCAGATCAGACTCACTGGTGTGGGACGTTCCCACGGTGACAGGGTGACCCCCCCACCCCCCCACCCAGCATGACCTGCAGTGTGCGTGCTCAGATCTGTACGAGTGTTTCATTCACAAGCACTGACTCCTGGTCCTCACATGAACTCCCCAAGAACTGTGCAAACACCAATATCCTGTGGTTTTCCCTTAACTCACTTTCTACTGGGAAAAACAAAAACAAGCCACAACAAAACAGAACATGCACAGCTTCTTAACTTAAAGTCTCCTCCAACGAGTCGGAGAATTTTCTCAAGACCTTGCGGGTGAATCTGTCTTGTCCTTGTGTCTGGTGTCAGTATAACTGCTCCTTTGCTTGTCAACGCTATGGAAATCCCGCCTTATTCTGTGAATGTGCCTAGATTAATAACTGTTCCTTGGGAGGTGCTAAGAAATTGAGAGCTTTGGGCAGAGCAGGACTGTGGACGGTGCTCTGACCGTCCTGACACTCAAGCCCCTTCCCCAGACTCAGTGACCCCAGATCTCTCTGTGGAAGCTTCCGGTGAGTCCAGGTGCACTTCTGACCTAGAAGAAAGTCAAACATCCTTGTGGTCCAGTATTTTCCACCCGCACATGGTACATGGCTGCCATGTGGTGAGAGGGGAGGACCACTGGGCCAGAATTTCCATCTCTCACCCCATAGTTGAAGTGTCGCCTGCTGGGTCTGCTCTAACCCATTGTGTCATTTCTCCTCAACCACCTCACATTGCCTAAGTTTACCCATCTTTAGAAGAAAGTGCTCATATAAATAATTTCAGATTTCCAGAGCAATTTACAAATTCATTGATTTATGTCCTTATTAAGTAATAATAAGAAAAACTGAAATAGTATCTTCTGTACTTCTTAGCATGTATTAACTTTATTTAACTCTCACAAGAAGTATATAAAAGTATTGAATCACTAAGCTTTACACCTGAAACTAACATAAAATTGTAAATCAACTATATTCAATTAAAAATATTTTAAACAAATAGAGGAAGCATTCAAAAGAGAGGTTTTTTTCTCTTGGCTGTTTAGAAAAAATAATAATTCTGAGTAGCAAGATACAACCAGGGATACTACACCCACATGGTGTAACAGTCAAGTGGCTAGAAACTCAGCATTTCCATTAGCCATGAAAACTTGTCTGGGTAAGCACAGGGTCTCTGTCATGTTCTGTTAGGTTAATTTTCTTTGCTTGCTTTCTTTTGTTCTGTTTGAATAAGGGCAAATACCCACCACCTAGTGAGCACCAGGGATTCTGCTGGGCAGCTGCCTGCTTCACGTCTGATGCTCTCCCTGTACCACGGTTCAGTACGATGCTCATTTCACTGATGAGAAGATGGGGTCGCAGAGAGACTAAGAAGTATGCCTGAGGCTAAACACAGTATAGTGGCAGATTCCACATGATTCAAGTCAGGTCTGCCTGACTTTAAACCAGCTGCTTTGTCATTATACCAGTGGCTCACCTCTGAGAAACCTACTGTATGTTAATTATAATTTTAAAATTTTTATAAAAAAGAATGGATAAACAAAGTAACAAACATATGAGAAAAAAATCGCCCAGGCAGTATTTCATTTTTATGGCTGAGTAATATTCCATTATATATATAGATATACATCTTCTTTATTCACTCATTCTTTGATGGACAGTTAGGTTGCTTCCATGTCTTGGCTATTATAAATAGTGCGGCTATGAACATTGGGGTACACGTATCTTTTTAAATTAGAGTTTTCATCTTTTCCAGATATATGCCTAGGAGTGGGGTGGCTGGATCACATGGCAACTCTATTTTTATTTTTTAAGGAGCCTGCATACTACACTCCAAAGTGGCTGCACCAGTTTACATTCCCAGCAACCATATAGGACGGTACCCATTTCTCCACACCATCTCTAGTATTTATTATAGGTAGATTTTTTGATGATGGCCTTTCTGTCTGGTGTGAGATGATACCTCACTGCAGTCTTGATATGCATTTCTCTAATAATTACTGATGTTGAGCATCGCTAATTCATGTGCCATTAGACCATCTTTATGTCTTCTTTGGAGAAATGCCTATTAAGTTCTGTCCATTTTTTTGGCTGGGTTGTTTGTTTTAAAGAAAAAGGTTTATGTATTAGGATTAAAACAATGTCTCATTTAAAAAGGGAAGCTTTTCTGTTTGTTTGTTTACAATCTATTTCAGCTTCTGTAAAACAGCTTCTTTGGGAAACTAGTAGAACTTCTCTTTTGAAAACAAAATAAGACCATTCAGACACAAGAAAGATGAAATCTAATTTAGAGCTACTCGATTCTCCTGAATTTGATCAGATCACTATACCTGAATACATAGCCCTCCTATTAGACATTTGGAACTATTTCTCCATTGGGAAATCAGAGAGGCAAGAGGGGAAACTTGCAAATCACTGGGAGTTTTGTGCAGCTGGTCCCCCCCCCCCCCCCAGCCCAAGGGCACTGCTAGGCAGTGTCTCCCATGGTTTCCACCTTCTTAGCAACTCCGTCCCCTACTCGCCCTGGCTGCCCTGACCTGGGAGGTGAGGGGAGGGGAGAGGCAGAGGTGGTGGAGGTGACAGCACGAGTGGCAGGAGGCGCTGCTGTGGCTCATGTTGCTTCATTTCCTCAGGCTTCTTTTGTTCATGTGCTCTGTTAAATGTGGTTGATTCGTGGAAAATGATCAAAGTCAAACCGGCCGCCCATATTGTTTGACGCTGTGCACGGGGTGTCTAGGGTATTATAAGAAAATAACAACAGTTAAACCACAACCAACTCGGCTCACTTTCAAAGGGCCACAGCTAATGGGAAGGAAATTTCCCTGCACACACACGGAATTGCTATGAAACACACTCTCAGGCCGCGGGGCGGGGTTCCCACTATCTGTCCCTCCAGTTGGCTTCTATGTGAGGTGGGAGCCTCGTGCCCGGGATGTTCGGATGCCGCACCTTCCGTCCACGCTCAGGCCCCTGTTATGCAGGACTTCCTGCAGCACCAGGACGGCCCCTGACGTTCCACCAGCAACCTGCCCTCTCCTGGGAGGCGCAGTCACTGGGGCTGCTACTTCTTGGTTTCAGCTTCTCGGTGGGGATGGGGTGACACAGGATCCGCTCCCCTGAACCCAGCAGCACAGCCAGACTGCAGGAGTGACAACAGTGCTGTGCTTTGTTCCTCACAAGATCAGAGATACGGAGGCCCTGGGCTCACCTGTGCAACTAAACGTCCTGTACTGAGTCACATGAGTCCCCCTAAAGGGACAAAATGGCCTCAGAGTCAGCCTGAGCAAGGCTTCAGAGAGGACAGTAAGTCGGATCACAGTGTGATGGTGAATCAGCAGGGGGCTGCTCTGCAACGTCAGTGTGAAGAACAAATCTCCCATCACACCCAGCAGGGGACAGAGAGGGGTCCAGGCCCACGGGCTCAGTCTGTCCTGTCCCAGAGGAACAAAGCTCTCTTGCTGAGACCAACAATTCAGGTTCTCACTGTCTGACTTGAGGGCACATTCAATCATACACTTCATTCCTCTGCTCTGAGAGAACATCTGGGGGGGCCTGGGCTTCCTATAGGACTGGCCGGTCCCACAGGTTCAGCCCAGCATGACGGCTGGGAGCTTGTCCTCAGGTTAAAGTCACACACCGACGTCGGGCTGAGGCGCCGTCTCTGGGCTTGGTGCAGATGCGAGCCCGCTCCTGAGACAGGACGGTCCCACTGCCATGACACTGCTGCATTCTTGGGCTTTTAGTCCCAAGGTCAGGCCCTTTTCCTCCCCCCTTCCTCCCTGTCAGAAGCTCTTCCTGGTTAGAGCCCAGCCTCCAGGGAGCCTCCCAGCTGCACTTCTGTCATCTGGACCGTTCTCAGAACAAGTACAGCTGGAAGTGATTTGATCGGCACAAGTGGCCAGTTTCCACCCAGCCCAGCACCAGTACACATAATTAAATTTTTCTCAAATGACACATGAATGATGAAAGAAAAGTAATAGACATACTGCCTTCCCATGAAGCATTCAGATGACTATTCATGTTTGGAAATAATAGCTCACATTATAATTTAGTTCATTTTAATTCAAATTAGCTGAACACAGGAGAAAATGATGCCAATGATTTCATAATAGAGGTTCAGAAAGACAATTCAGTCTGTTTTAGAGCAAACTTCTAAGAGGAAGATATAATTTCTGGTGAACTTTCATATGTATTCACAATCCCTCTGCCCCCCTTTTGTAATTCTAAATCTTTAGGCCAAACACATAATGCAAAACAGGAAAAATAAAACTCATCATTCTGACATGTTGGATTTTGTTACTTGTAAAAATTGTACAAAGAGCACATGTGCATGAGTTAAAACACACAAGGGAAATGTAGGGTGTTGAAAAGGAAATACAAAAGAAGTCTGAGACATGACACAGAAAATTCCATTCTGCAAGTCCAAATAAAAAGATATTTTACTTACTTAAAAATGTGTTATTCCAATACACTAAGAAGTCTTTTGATTAGGAACACAGCACGAGAGCTTCCTGCAACTGTTCATGAACAGGTCAGACTCAGTCTCACCGAACACAGGGTGGAGCATGACATTACCTTTCCAGCCTCAGGCAGGCCGCTACATGTATGTGGTTATGGTACAATGTCTGTGAGGTATTACAATAAATAAATTCTCTATTAGCCGTCTGACAACGCCAGCAGTGGATGTCACCATTTCAACGTTCAAAAGGGAGAATCCATCTCCAGTCCTTTTTCCCCTCTGGTGACTTTCAAAGATGGTTTTTCACACTTAGAAAAAGAGAGAGAAAACAGAGAAATATTTGAGATGCAGTGTAAAAGGCAAAATGCTGCACTTTGCCTTACGTGTTAACAAAGTCTAGGTACTAAAGGTGGACTGTGTTACATCTGAAAGACCGTGGTTAAGGCCACACAAGAATTTATTTCAAGGTAATTTAGATAAGGATCTACTGTTCACATGCCCAGATTTTTGTCTTATGTTGAACACTGCTGTGGGAGGACGGGGCTGACGCGTGCTGGGTACCATGGATGCAGCGCAGGACCTCCAGCCTCTGGGCCCCGGCTGCCTCTGCCGACCAGTCTGCCCCTGCGCCGGCCGCCCACCTGCTCTGAATCAGTGCACTGCTTTCCCTGCTTTTACATTTTATCTATTTTTTCTATTGAGATGTAATTGACATATGGCATTATATTAGTTTCAGTTATACCATGTAATGATTCAATATTTGTATGTATTATGAAATGGTCACAGTAAGTCCAGTTAATATCACTGTACACAGTTACAAATGATTTTTTCTTATAATATGAACTTTTAAGGTCTACTCTCCTTTCCCTTCTGGGGTTAGATAGTTCGGCAGAGTTCCTACTATTACAATTTCCTGTTTATTTGCTTGTGCTTCTGAGGGTGAAATGCTTCCTCTGGAGATTCAAAGGGATTTAACAACGGGTCCCCCTGGAGGCACATCCAGCCGTCCTGCTGCGACTGGACCATGTCCTTCATCTCAGAAGCTCCGAGACACTCCAGAGCCCTCCTGGTAGTGGGGCTGGGCTGCATCCCGGCTCTGCCCCCCGCCAGCTCCACGGCCTTGGCCCAGCTACTCCCCCTCCAGTGTCACAGCCCTCACGGGCGAGCCAGACAGTAACAGTGGCAGCCTCCCAGGACTGCCGCTCCCCAGAACTCACGAGTCAGGGTCGTCACTACACTAAGTCTGACCCCGAGACGGTCTGGCTCAGGCAACAGAAATGAACTGCGTCATCCTTATTAGGAATTTGGGACTGTGCGCTAATTTTCATCCTTTGCAAATTTATACCTTTAAAGAAAATGTTAAGAAATGTTGCATTACAAAATGTGTCTGAGAAATTCATCTAAATAGGACATATGTGGCTATATGCTCACATCCTATTCTTTGAATTTAATCTGAGAAAGGCTCCCTGTTTAACTACTTTGTTGTCATGGTTTCCTTTTCAAAGGCTTACTTAAACAAAAGTAGTTCTCATCATCCTAAAAGTGGTTTTTCTGTGTCCTGTTTTTCTTCAGCTGCTTCTTCAAATCCTAGATGGTGGGGAAGGGGAAGGGAGAAAAGTACTGCGTTCTATTAAAGATGGATTTCTTTCATTAATTTCTATAAAATTGTGATATACATGCATAAAATTTTAAGTGAGAGATACATATGTTGAATCTCCTCAAAGAGATTTAGGTGAACAAAACTATAACTACAAAACAAAGTTTTAATTTATTTTTCATACACAGAAAACCTTGAAAATAGGTTCGATCACTTGCATTCATCTGCCAAAATGGATTTCACTTATGTTCTTCAAAAAATATTCATTAAAACCAAGAACTATTATTGACTGATGTTCCTCCTTCCACCTCTTTGCTGACAAGCTTTCATATGTTTTTTAAGTGAAAATATCTTGAGGCTTTAGTACAAATAATTTAAATTACATATTTTGAAAAATGGCTGTATTCAGTGAGTGAGAGAGCAGTAAGGGCTTCCTAGTGCTGGGACGATGCCAGCCTGTCTCCCTCCTGCACTGTTCCCGGGGACCACTGTTACACCACTGTCGTCAGTGTCTCCTGAACCTTATATGATTCTTGAATTTGATCCAGTCATTCCACTCTGGAATTACTTCCTAGGATAGATCCCTGAGGAAATCGTACTTCTTTTCCACTATGATGTTTGTCCCTTTAAAAATCAGAAGAAAAATCTAACATCTGAGAGTAAAAGAAAAATAATTACTATATTTTCATGGAACATCTTGCATTCACTTAAAAACTGTGTATCAAGCAACATCTTATTTCTCTTTTCGCGGAGACTCGTGGAGCCTTGACCAGAAGCTTCTGAACTCCCACTTAGGGCTCAGAGGGAAAGCCCTGGCTACTGTGTGACTCTGTCCTGCCCAAGAGTTTCCCTCTATGATTTATGCAAACACGTGTCTATTAGATGAATATAACTTTTCAGTGCCACTTAAGAGCACAGACACATCATGCTAGGAAGAGAAATGTAACAAAGGAAACCAAATGTCACCTGTTGAAATAAATTTCTGGGCACAAGATGGAGGTGCTGCCACCCCGGATACCAGGTCAACAAATTGAAACTTGCATAAATGTGCACTTGGCCAGAAACACAGTATTTCCCGCCAACCAGTCCCTTAATACCAAGAGTCTGTCGTGATTCTCTGTTCCAATTAAGATCAGATAGGCAAACTTAGCCAATTAACTAAGCCAAATATTTTTTCCTTATTCCCTAATGGACCTGGCAGCCTTCTAAGGAAATGCCCCACCTAACTAACCCTTCCTCGTTTCCACTGCTGCTTCCAAAATTCTTCCAAATGTGCTCCTGGCCCACATCCCTGGGGAGCAGTGCTCCCTTGCTTGTGAGACTCTGTACTCCCCCAGTCCATGCACTGTTCTCCTTGAAGAAAGGACATCAAACTCTTAACCAGATTGGTTTTTTTAAACCATTTGTCACACCAAAGAGAGTATTTGCCTAGAGGCCTGGGGCAAACCTCATTAAAATCTAAGACTGGTTATTGCCATCAGCCTTTGACCTTTAATTTGAGCAGCAATTGAATGAAAATTGTTATTCAAACAATTGAGGAACACAGTTTTGAATGCTGACAACATGAAATAAAATTTACTTGCATAAAACAAGAGACGGTTGTAGATTTTGTTCCCCAAAGAAATATTTCCTTATGGGTGAATACCTAGAGAATAGAGGGAAAAACTCAGCTCTCACCACTCAAACTGCTTGCCTTCTATTTGGAGACTTTCCACTGTTGTTCTTCTATGTTGATGTCACTTCAATTGTCACTTTCTTTTCCACTTAATATTTTACCACAGCTGGGCTAGACATCAGCAGAGGGTATAAATGGTAACCCCAGGCATATTCTTTTAGCTAAAATATTCTATTAGCCCTGTTGGGCCCACACTTCACTAGCGCAGCACATCCCAAAAACCTCCATCTGGGGACCCTTGTGCCTTGAATCTCGGTTACAGCTGAGCGTGTCTGACTCTCGGTTTGTCCTACAGAAGAGGAGCTCCGGAACTGGGTCAGTTGGTGCAGGCTCAAGTTCCCATGTCTTCCCTGCCCAAGCCAAGGCCTATCTCTTCACCAGGCCCACCGCCCCCTCCTCTTGGCCTTCAGTGTATAATTGGCATAACTAATTAGCATAATTATATAGACCCAGGAGGCCCTGGGTATAATTGGCATAACTGAAAAGGAACCTGCATTTCAGTTGGGAGTCGCAGCCACCTTATTCCCAAAGCCTCATTTCAGATGAATTCCCCAGCTGATCCTTCCCAGTGTCTTTACCATCGCTGAGGATATGACGTTGGAACTGGAGGACCTGGTCCCACTCCATGGCCCTCATTTCCCCCTGGTTCAATTTCAGAGTCTTTCTTTGAATACACACACACACATACACACACACCCACACACACCAGATTCTCCAGAACTGTAACATTCCCTATAATTTCTACACTAAGTGGACTGCAGGAATCATCTACTACCAGCTGCCCAGTTTCAAGGTGAGGAAATAATGCCCATCATTTCTTGAGCATCTTCTCTGTATATGGGACCCGGGTGCATGCTGTAGTCACGTAATCCTGTTTACTCTCCACACAACCCCATGACATCCCTTTTTAAAGCTGAGGAAAAGGAGATGAGACAACGTGCCCGAGACTCCTGCTATCATGTTATTGAAGGCATTTAAAATCTCCTTTTGCTGGGACCTCTCGGGGAAGTGCTCCAGTGCTGCTTGGATGGCGGACATGCCCTCTGAGGAGGGATGGCTTTTCTGGGCTTGACCCTTCCTCCCCAGCAAGCAGCACATGCCCTGCTCCATTGGTATCAAGTGACTAAACCAAGCATGAGATGTGCCCATAGCCAGACCTGGCTCCAAATTCCAGCATCATTCTCCTTGGGCATGCAGCCTTGGAAAAACAATTTTAAAACCAGCTCCGGCTTCCCCATTTCTAAACTGAGGATAAAATTTGTCCCACAGGGTAATTTGCAGGATTTAATAAAACAACGGACGTAGATCAGTTAGCAAGCACCCTAACAGAGTGCAGCTGATGTCTGATCAAGGATTGCTGTGTTGCTCCTGTTACTGTTCCATCAACTTCTTTTAGCGTTTCTCAGACCTCTCACATTTATCATCCCCGCCTTCCTCCTGTGGTCACACTTCCGTCTCCTCCCTCTTGGCCCCTCCCGCCTTCCCTCCCTCATTTCTCCCACAGTTGCCTCCCTGCACCTGAGAGTTGCAGAGGCTCCCGCCCAGACCTGGCCTCACCACCGGCCCGGCTGCCAGAGAGCCTCCTGGCGATTTGAGCCCCAGATCACCATGGGCCCCTCCACCCCGGTGGGATGCAGAGCCCTGCTGGGCTACCTGGCCCTCCTGTGGGCCCTCCCAGTTCCCAGTAAGTCCCGGCCCTTTCCCTGGGTGGGTGGGGAGAACCAGGAGGCTGTGGGCTCAGCCCGCCCTCATCACTGCCCTCTCCCTCGCAGGCGACCAGGAGGAGGTAAGGCTGGTGCAGCCGGCTCTGGTGATGGCGCGCACCAGGGGCTCGACTACCCTGCCCTGCCAGGCCTACGGCTCGGTCACCTATGTCCACTGGTACCGCCAACTGGAGGGCCGGGCCCCCGAGAGGCTCCTCTATCTGGCCTTGTCGAAGAGGGACGTGCAATGGGATTCGGTACTGAGAGGTGATAAAGTCAATGCCCAGGTGAACAAGGATGGCAGAAGCTGCTTCTTGTCGCTGATGAAGCTGGAGAAGGCTGATGAGGGCATGTACTACTGCGCTGCCTGGGACGCCCACAGCCCCGCGCGCCGCCCGGGCCCCTGCACAAAAAGCGCTGGGACCCACTGGTCGGTCCAGGCCTGACAACGGCCACACCTCTGGGTCCCTCGGGTTGCCCCGAGGTCAGACCTCAGAATCCCGGCCCTCCGGGACTCCCCCTCCGCAGGTCCTGCGCACATAAAATCGGATGGGAGCAGGAGCTGACCCAGGCAGGGACCTTTCTTAAGACCATCCAGCTCAGCGTCTCTGGAGCATCTGGAGGACAGTCTGGGCCGCTCATTTCCACCAGCCACTAGCCACATGTGGCTACTGAGCCCTTGAAATGGAGTTGGTCCAATAGTCCAAGCTGAGGTGCCCTGTGAGGATGAAACACAAACTATATTTTGAAGACAGTGGCAAAAAAAAAAAAGGTAGAATATCTCATTAATGATTTTCATACTGACTGCATGTTGAAATGATATTATGGAGATCTTGGACAAAGTAAAAATAGTCCTAACAGTAATTTTCACTGTCTTTTTACTTTTTCTAATGCAGAAGTCAAAACATTTTAAATTTGTGACTTGAACGGGTGATTTCTATTGGACAGAGCTGTCATAGACAGACAATATAAGAATTTGGCCACCTCCCTTGAAGGATGCACAAATAAAATTTTGTGCAAATGATTGCAAGGGTGAAGGACCTTCTGGAGACTTGCCACAAAGTGACTGAAAGCTGAGCCTGGAAGTGAAGTCCTGCCAGAGTTCAGCAGGTATTCTGTGAGGATTGTTCCCACATGTTGATGCCTTTGAGGTATTTGTCGGGGGAGGGTGAGCTCTGTGTCCTTCTGTTCTGCCATCTTGAAGCCCCTCCCCTGGAAGGGAACTCCTGACTCCAGTCTATAAGTTATCATTTGGCAGGTAGGGTAGGGTTTGCATTAAGGCAAAAATCATACAAATCAGCGAGCGCCATATTCACCGCCTTCTTGTAAAACCAGTCAACTTCTTGCAAAGAAAACCTGTGTCACTGATTCTCAGCCCCAAATAGGAAACCCCTCTGCTGCTATATGTGGGGGAGAAATAAAAGTTCTTTGAGGTTGAAGCTGAATATGGATCCTTTCCAACTGAAAATTCAAAGTTTATATACAGCTTAAAAGCAACAGTCAAATGAGTAGTACAAGGGAAGTCTAAATGATTCTGAAGAAAATTGGTCCCGCAGATTCCTTAACTCATTGTGTACCTCCCTGAGCTCTGATGTTGCAGTTAGAGATATGTAATTAAGACATGCTTGGCTTCTGAGAAAGCCTAACAGCCCACCCTCTACTGCACACCTAGTTCAAGGCTTAGACCCCCCACCCCCCAGTATGTATGAGAAGAGGTGGGGGTAAAGGGGGCAGAAACTTACTTTAGCTCCGTTTCTGTGGGGTTCCCTTACTTTATCTTTTCCATTCTCCTAATAAAATTCTTTCCTCTTCTTGCATCCTCCCAGTGCCTGACTCCAAGGAGAAGGGAATTCTGTGACCTGGTGACAATGAGGGGCGTGGCCAACAAGAGGAACCAGCTCTTCACTCATATCCTTACAGAACAACATTGTCCCCAGTCCCCAAGGGCTTGTAAACCTCCACTCTGCTCTTAACCCTGTTTTCACTGCTCACTGACCCCTGCTTTGGCCTGATGAAAATTTCATTACGCAATTAATTGTTTCTGACTTTTGGGTTCTAGGATTTTTTTTAACATGGGAAAAAGGCAAGACAAAACTATTTATTGATGCAAATAAAAACATTAAGTTGGACCACAAAGACATGCCTCTGGATTATTGTCTTTGGTGCTGCCCTGCTCCACTCTCAGCCTGCTGTTAAGTACAGAGATATTATCCACAGGCAGAGGGAAAGGACATAAAGGACTTCCAGTTTAACCATGGTGACTTAGCTAAACACCATACGAGAAGCTGATCTGACTATTTTGTTTGCTGAGTTTGAATGGTGCCTGGGCACACTTTTGACCTCACTGCTAACAACCTGAGAGTTGCTAAGAAATGGAATACCCTTTATGATGGGAACCTGAGCATCAGGACCTACAGTGGGTAGGAGGTCACTGTGCCCGAGCTTGGAGAAAACAGGTTCCCTGGGGAGGTGGCCGCCACAAAAATTCAAAAGTGAATCAAGGATTTTTGGAGGCAACTGTACAAAATTAATTGACTTACTGTGTCCAGTTCAGAAATCTGTGATGGAGCAGGTCCCTTTTCAACTCTGATACCCACTTGCTCTAATACATACAGGTGCTCACATGGGATAGACAGCTTACCCTATCTGATATTCTCAGATTCAGTCTCCCCATCCGTAAAGGGATATAGTAAGTGTTCCTTTCTTGGAGGGCTGCTGGACTGCTCACTGGGTCAGTACATGTAAAGAACTCAGACACATAATAAGGAAGCTTGTCATGCAGTAAGAGTTCTATAACAGTTGGCACTGGCCATTATTGTCTGTGGCCTGGGCCCTGGGTAAAGAAGATGCAGATGAGACGGTCAGGGGTCCTCCGTAATGACTTTTCCTCTCAGGAGCCTTCAAACCCAGACAATATGAAAGACAAGACCACCGCCTTGGCTGAGATGGCCACATTATTCTGCCTCCTCAGTGGCCAGGGCTGAGCACCAGGTAGGCAACAGATCCTGAACTTTACATCTTTTTTTTTAATGACCTAGATATTATCATCCCCCTTTATGCATGAGGTATTTGGGATTCAGAGGGACTCTGGAGCATCTAAGATCACAGAGGCATTGCTAACAGCAGAGAAGGGGAATTCAAACCAAGTATGAACAGGAATATCAAATCACTGTGTTGTACACTTGAAACTAGTATAATATTGGAAGTCAACTATACTTCAATACATTTTAAAAAAGAAAAGAAATGAAAACAGCAAGAAGAAAGTATGCTTTTCTCACCACATCAAACAACCCCAAAAGAACTGAATTAAAGGACAAAGAAGAAAAGAGGGGGTCAGATCTGTGTATATATTCAGGAAGATGGAGAATGTGTTCCCACAAATGTAGCCATGCAGGAAATTTGGTCCTGTAATGAAAAAGTGTTGAAACAAAGAATTTCCAGTTGATTGGATAAAACATGACAGAGTAATCTATTTCACCGTATCAGAGAACTGGGCTTTGTTTTCAAGTTTTAGTTTAAATAAGAAATCTATCCTTTCAGAGAAGATAGAATTCCACAGATTTCTTCCTTTAGCCTACGAAAAATAATGTCATCACAGAACTAATTTTTCTCACTTCGCATTACTGTGGTAAAGAATCACATTGTCCAGTGAATGGAGAACTTCTTCCCACTTCTCAGTACACTTGTGTTGGCATATTTGCATTTTCAGTTACTGAAGAGCTTCCTCCTTTCAGAAGTGCATTCCCAAGCCGCTAACGGAGCAGCCCTGGTGTTCGTGAGAACAGAGGGGTCTTCCTTTGATGCAAACTCGGAGCAGTTTCAACGCAGCTGAACACCTGGGGGGAAAAGAAAAGTGTTGTTTCTCTGAATACTTTTCCTGGTAGTTTAGAAAAACAGTTGGCTGATTGGTTGGTGCTGTGTCTTCTTTTCCTGCTTTTATCCTTGTCATCTTTTATTGGTGCTTTTAATAGTTACTCCTCCGTGGAAAACAGATATTTGGGTCCATTTATTTCAGGAAAACTTATAAAATATCAGATACCATAAAATCTACGTTCAAGGAC
The DNA here is from genome assembly GCF_048564905.1 of Vicugna pacos. Taxonomy (NCBI): domain Eukaryota; kingdom Metazoa; phylum Chordata; class Mammalia; order Artiodactyla; family Camelidae; genus Vicugna; species Vicugna pacos. Next base: position 79,207,178 of record NC_132993.1, on the reverse strand, counting down.
TTCCAAACGAACCCAGAAGGTCAAATTGCCATTACAAAATTTTTTAACTGCTAGTCACATCATGAAGCGAGGGGAAGGCTGAGATTTTTATAGGAACTCAAATCACACCCGGGCTGCAAAAAGGGCTGGAGGAAGATATTTGGAGAAGGGACTGAGCTCATAGTAACCGTCCCTGGTAAGTAGCTTTCTTCTGTTTTTGCCTTAGTAATGAAAAACTGACAGATGCTTTTTAGGGAAAAAAACCCCCAACAATTTAGGATCCCCCTTATCTGACTGCCACATTCTTGGCTTCGGTACGTGAACCATAATTTTGCAGCTGCTGGTCACCGTATATGGAAAGAAAACTATTTTGTAAATGGTTTGTTCTCTACCCTGCTCAGAAGCAGATTGAAATTCTTCTCTTAGAATATGCACACACACACAAATGTAGACAGTAGATTCAGGTTAGGTATTAAAATAGTCTGAAGATCATGTCTGTTTCATTGTTTTGTTTATGTTTCAATATTCTTATACCATTATCACATTATGTCCTTAAGTTGGTGTAAGTTATCGGTTCAAGTTCCTTTTCTTGTAGACAGTCTATTAAGTGAGAAGCTCTTTTCTTACTTTTCTCTTCTCTATAATTTGAGATAAAACACCATTCTCCTTTTCCCCCCAAACCTGCAAAACCTATATTATTGGTTTCCATTTCAGACCTAACAGCAATACAAAAAAATTCTCATGGTAAATGTCTACAGAACATCAATAAAGCCCAGTTCTTATTACTCTAGTTTCTTGGAGGTAGGCTGAGGCCAGCTGAAACTTATGCTATCGCATCTTTTGTTATGGTACCTGGTTACGGACCAGTTTAACGGAATTTGTGAGCTCAAGGAGCCATTTCTGCTCCAAAGTCCGTGAAAAGAGTCTGCACGGTTTTACTCCCTCATTTGCTCTTTCTTTCTCCTGGCAAACATTTACTGAGGACAGTTTCTGGGCTGGATGCTGGAGATAAAAGGGTGAACAAAACAAAGGACAAGTCCCAGCTATCAAACAGTTTCCAAGGCAGGATGTCTCGGACCGATGAGCTTGTTTCCTTTCTCAGTTGATGTAATAGTTATTGCTTATAAAATCCATATTTTTTGTCTGATGGTAGAATTTGGTGAAATGGCCCCAAACCATCCCCGTAAAGAGAATAATAATATCAGGTACATTTACTGAGGGCCGGACTCCGTGATAGATGGTTTGAGTGCCCTATCTCATTCCTCAACAGGAAGCCTCTTCTTCCCATTTCATAGACAAGGAAACTGAGGTTTAGAGACGTTCAGTTACTTGCCTAAAGTCACGTGACTAGTTACTGTGGCAAAATTTGAGATCCAATAGAGATTTCTCTATTCCCAAATGCATGGTCTGGACCATTATGTGATGTGAGAAATATTAAGTGTAAATTTTATATTCTGAATATTTACTCTTCTGTAGCCTGATCTTTTAAATGGATCCTTTAATTGACTTCTTAATTAGTAATACCTATAATTTTGTATTACTCATGTATGAAAATAATGCTTCTGCTTCTATTCATGGCACTGAAATGACATCCTCCCCCCAAGACATCAAGTAGATCATATTGTACATACATTTCTTGAGTACTCAAACTATAATTCTTGGGGTGTCTCTCAATAATGACTCCATTGCCCTCAGTTATCTTTCTGTATTGGTATCAAATCAGCTCGAAATACAGAAGCTGTTAAAAGAACTACAGCAGTTGTACTGCACTGCATTCCTGATTTGCACAACTCACAGCTGCATTTACACTCACGACAGGGGTGGAAAATGCCAAGCCAAATACTGGAGAAAATACCAAACTGAATCGGGTTCTCCGATGAGCAGCGCAGGATTTTCATTCAATGCCTTGGAAACCATCGGGTATTTTCATTCAGCAATGAATAGCTCAAGAGTTCATCCTTAAGAAGTCAGACTCTGCAACGACTCATCTGGTCTTTAAAGTAAGAATTGGATTCTAGACAGAAGTTACTTTAGAATCATCCCAGACCTCAAAAAATAAAAAACATAAAATCCCTGTAAAACATGTTGACTATGCATTTATTAAACACTCAAATATGTAATTCTTCTTATTGTTTGTCTTTGATAATTTAAGGAACATTAACTCTACATTACACTCTTGACAAAGAACTGACTCTATACATGAAAATCTTTAAATCAGAGAGGAGATTTAGAGGGTTCAGGCAGCAGGGTAAGATGTAACCACACTTTCCAATGTATGTGAAGTGAGAAAAGCACAAACTTAGCTGCCCAGGCAGAGCTGAGTTTGTTATTTGATTCTTTTTTTTTTCTCAATTGAAGTACAGTCAGTTACAATGTGTCAGTTTCTGGTGTACAGCGCAGTGTCCCAGTCACCCATCTACATACATATATTCATTTTCATATTCTTTTTCACTAAAGGTTATTACAGGTTCTTTGATTCTTGACCACATTTATAATTAATGTGGTTTTCTGAGCTCCATCTTGAATGTTAACAGGGCCAATTTTTACATATTTATATAAATACTGAAAAAATAGGGGCGCAAGGATAAAACAGGCACAACTCTGTGTGATTTCTGAATGTTTTACATCTATATCACAGAACTAGAATTTGCAAACATGATTTCCCATTCCTCATGTCATAATTGTTAGGCCTTATTAAATGATCAATCTCTGGGACAAAAAAAAAAGCAAGCTGTGATGCATGAACTTGCTGTCATTTATTTAAGCAGCTGGTTTCCAAAATCTATTTGAGAAGTTCTCACATAGAAAACACACGTACAGGCAGAGCATGAAATGAGAATAGAAGATCGAAGACACTAAGAAACAAGGCCTGTGATGATCTGGCAAGAGGCATGGGGTAAGATTTTATTCTCAAAGGTAGTAGAATCAGGTGTCTGCCCTATCTCAGTGTTACAGATAAAAAAGAAAAAAGTTGAAAATGGGGTGGAATACATACTTTTTATTATCGGACAAAATGAGCACACCAAATTTTCAAATATGATATGTTCTTACACCATAAAATTAGAAAAGGACTTCAATAGACAAGATTTAGGAGGGAAGTGAGAGAAGATAGGATAGTGCCTGCAGCGTGCATTTTATAAACTGAAAGAAATGGTCTTTAATCAAATCCATTTGTACTCCTAGGGCACTGATGCTCTGGGCACCATAACACTGAATGTCATTCACAGATGGTGGCCCTCGGCAGATAGGGTCAGGCAGGTAGGGTGTTCATGATCCAACGTGATACTGGGAGGATTTGAGGGCCAGGCATCCTGCCATTTCTCTGGTCATTCTGTCTTGAAGGTCCACTGCCAGGACTTGCAGGCTGAACCCTGTGCATGAGCTGGACAGAAGTCAGTTTGAGGCTGAAGTTTCTGGTAAAAGCTTGGAATGAAAATAGATTGTGCTGTTGATAGGCGGAAGGAAGCCTTTTGTTTTGAACACAGGTGAAGCAGTTCCATATACTGACTGTATATATCAGGCTTTAGCCAAGTTTCCCCTTGATTTTCTTAACCCTGGAGATGCAAGGGGTAAGACTAGACAAAGAATTGCCTTTTCATTGTGTGTGCGAAAAGCACTTGCCCTGTGTTGATGGCTTTGAGAATTCCAGACATATCAGAGCACACTGAATTGCAGACAAAGGGACAAGTCTTCGCAGTTAATGACCACAGACCCAGTTGCAACCCCCAAACACTGAATTCCATCAGTAAGGGCAAGCTTTGGTCTCGTGATATTAAAATACCACGTTGGAGCTTACAATCAGCACAAATTGCTAATAATAATGATAAGCTAATAGCAATTATGATAATCTCTCTTTGCTCCGGCATTCTTAATCAATTTGCTTTTTCAGATCTTGTTTCATTTTGGTCTCACTTAGGACTAGTAGGGATGTTGAATGGATTTACTCTCACGTTATGTCTTCAAGTAAATAAGCACTGAAAGCTTTAACTTATTGATTTGCTTAGCTACAGAACTTGTTACGAGCAAAAGGAACCAGGTGCAGAACCCTGATCTCTTGAATCCCAGGCCAGCACAGTTCCACTAAGATTTGAAGAACTCAGAGAAGCTAAATTAGTCTTAAGTTTTTGATACGGGTTGAATCACTGTGGAATTATATAGTAAAATCTTCGGTGGTGGAACAAAACTCGTAGTCACAGGTAGGTATCAGAGGAATGTCATTTTTTTTTTCAAGGTAATAGAGGGAAGGCAAGAGACAATTAAATTGGAATAACAGTTTAAAATATTTGGAAAAGTGGGAATATGAATGGGGACTAGCTGTAAAAATTTAGGAGAGATAGTAAAACAAATCCTCAGAGTAAAGGACAGCAATAGACAAGATTGTACAAATATCGTAGTAGGATTTGTCTTTGTGTACATGCACACTTATATGAAAGGGCTCATGTATAACATCATGAAAGTGTTTAGCCCGAGGCCGAAATTTGTTACTAAACTAAGTTTTGTGAATTGACACATTTCCTTTTCTGATGGTGAAGGGATGTTTTCAAAGAACCTGATTTTGGGGTCAGGCTGAGTAGGACCTCTGGGTCCACTATTCACTGCTTCGAAGAACTTGGTCCATTATTCTTTGGCCTCAGTTTCCTAATCCATAAAATGGGATAATAGTGCATGTCCATTAGCTGTTGTATGAAAATTAAGTGAGATAGTGTGAATAGCGTATCTGGTACATTGTCTAACACATCATAGGCGCTGGGTCAGTGTATCTACAGTCTATTCAAGTGTAAAGGGAAAATTGTATCCAGCAGGGAGAGTTGTTTGCAGGCAAAAATACTGACGGAACTGAAATTCTCCAGAGGCTACAGCTGAGCTTCTAACTCCACAAATGGAAAGTTATCTTACCATCCACTGGTAGACACACAAAATTGAATTGGGAGATATTTATCTCTCTCTAGCAGACTTTTTTCCACTTGGAAAGAAAACTGAGATTAAAATGTGTTTGTGTTTTGTATTTGTTGTTGCTCTATGTGCTTTAAATCTCAGTCCTTTAACTTAATTGATATCTTCTCTAACACCAACATTTATTAGCTCTAAAATGGATAGCCAGTAAGTTTGGGCTTCATGATCCTGTTTATCAGAAAAAATGTTTTAATTCGTAAATTAAATGATCAAGATGCAAAGTCCATTTAATATAGTGACAAAAATCGTAATGTAATTTTCTTCTTTGAATGTGAAATAGCTCTCATATTTAATTTATGAAAGGAAATGACAAGAAAAAATAGAGAACTCTATGTAAACAAAGTATATGGTTGGAGAAATATACAGCGTCTTACTGTTATAAGTAATAAAATACTACTTACACCACACGTGAGATGTATAAAATCACACATTATAGTCTGATTGTATTTACAGCATAAATTAAAAATTACTACTGTTTGCTTCCATTTAGTAAAAAACTCAGGAACTTTACTATAGAGGCAAAAATTTTCAAGAAGTGATTTCTTTTCCTTTTCAATTGAGAAGTCCAATTTTTCTCTTCTTAGGAAACTGTCCACCAAACGATTAACTCCAAACTAGCCCAAAGAGAATAGTAGTAAAGTATTTGTGTTTCATTTGGAAATCAAATTGAAAAGGCTCCCAACATTTATCATTTTAACCATTAGATTAGCCATAAATGTATAGTCAAGTAACATTCCAGCATTGAAGTGACATTCTTTATAAACTATGTTTTGTTATGTATGTTGACGCTATGTCTGCAAGAAACTCAGGAAGCATACATTGAACCTTACTCTAATTATACGTACACAGTATTCAGCACATGAAAATAAACAGTGGTGCTGTAAAGCAGTTCAGCAGCCTTACGGAGTAGACTGAAATTTGGGAGAGACATTGAGATTTAAAATATGGTAGATTCTTAGTCATGCTTAAAATTCAAATGAAATTCCAAAATACAATATACTTTTGTTGAACGTTTTCTAAAATGAAGCAAAATTCTAACTGCATTACTTGATGAAGTATATATAAGGCATGTTAGAAAACTATACACTTTAATAGAAGTTTTGGAAACATTACAATTTTGTTACTAAATTTGAGGCACTGTAAATAATTTACTGCTCCACTCAAAAATCTGGAGTGGTTCAGATGTGAAATTGCATTGTATACAATCAGAAATCAACCCGGAGAACCCCCAACACTCCAGAACTGGGCATGGGACCCCTGCATTGGAAGCTAAAAGTTCAACAACATAGATTGTCAAATACACAGGCACACTAAATCCTGTTACAAAAAGTGACTATATATTGCTTAAAATATGATAAATTTCCTACTAGCATCTATTCATACAAGAAATAAAATAAATATAGTGCATCCCAGAATCAGTTAAATGAAGAATGAGGTTCCACAGAGTTACAGGACATGAGAATATATTATTTAGTCTAAGGGAACAAAAGTTACAAAACACGGATGGGGAAGGGAAGTAGTTTAGAAGCCATCAAAGATCCTCACCTGTAGTGGGGAGGGTACAGCTCAAGTGGTAGAGCGCATGCTTAGCATATACAAGGTCCTCGGTTCAATCCCCAGTACCCCCTGTAAAAAAATAAATAAGTAAACCTAATTACCTCCTCCTCCAAAAAAGTAAATTAAAAAAAAAAAAGATTCTCAGCTGTAGAGAAGCCATCCAAGTTATCTGGTCTCCTCCTCCATCCCCATTTCCACCACCCACCCATCTACTACTTTCAAACTGGCTCCTCTAGGGTAGAACAAAAGAGATTTAAAAAAATTTGCTCCTGAATGTTGGAAGCTTTGAAATGGGGCAAAAGTCATGCCCCATCTCTGCATATGGAGAAAGAATGAAGGCCAAAGTGTCATCCAACTACTTAATAGTTGTGGCCTCGGGCAAATTATGTAACCTCTTGAACTTCTCATTCCATGGAAAATAGGACAGTAAGACCTCACCATCTACTGCGGCTGAAAAGCCAGGGCGTGAACTAATTCAATGGTAACTTCTCCTCCTTTTACTACACGCTGGGTAGTTCCAAACTGCACAATGTTCCTGTTTCTCTAATAATTCTTTCAAGTTACTTCTCCGTCTCCCTTCACAGATAGAAGGCTTGATGCAGACATGGGCCCCAAGCCCACTATTTTTCTGCCTTCAATTACTGAAATAAACCACCATCAGGCTGGAACGTATCTTTGTCTTCTGGAGGACTTTTTCCCTGATATTATTAAGGTTTCCTGGAAAGAAAAGAATGACAACAGGATTCTGCAGTCCCAGCAGGGAGACACCGTGAAGACCAGCAACACGTACATGAAGCTGAGCTGGCTGACCGTGCCTGAAAAGTCTATGGATAAAGAACACGTATGTGTCGTCAAACACAGGAACAATAGAGGAGAAACTGGTCAAGAGATATATTTTCCTTCAATAAATAAAGGTATGTATCTATAAATATGAATATAACCTCCCAGAACGCTGTTTTTCAAAGAAAACACCCCACTGTTTCTGCCAAGCATTCATGAAAAACATATAAATCTTTCTAAAGTGTTGTTAACATTCAGTGGTAGCATCAATGTCTTGCTACTTCCCCTAGAATTAAAATGGTACAGTTAGAAACATTAAAAAAAAGAGAGAGAGAGAAATATTCTTAACTTTTCTCAGCCTCTATTTCATCTTGCAAATTATTGAGGTCACAGTGCCGATGTTTTGGTTGTTTTATGGGATTAAATGAAACAACACACTGGAAAGCATCTAACAACTTAGCACACAAGAAACGCACAGAAAGAGATTCCACTGTAGATCATCTTAGATAGTCAGAACATACGAACAATAACGCGTCTTTCAGGAATGGTCTACTCAGCAGGCAAAGTCAGGCTCACTTCAATCCTGTTTTACACAAAAAATAGCCCAGGAACAATGAGTCATTAAATGACAAAATGGTATTTGTATGAGGGAGCCAGACAGCAGCTCAACGAAAAGAGTAATCTGACTGCTCAGATGTACTATGGTCTTAGGTTTTTGATGTTTGTATTTTATGTACCACCTTAAGGTAATTATTTGTAATTAAATATTGGGTGAGGCTAACGTGTGCAGACAGACTTCCGTTGTACATATGAGTGTGTTTCTTGCCATCGCTACATGCCTCTCACAAACTTTCCTTGCTGCCCTAGCACGTGCCAAGCCTGGAAGGGACGTGTGGGTGATACATCCGAGGAATTACTGTCCCCAGGACAGTACAGAGATTATACTCGGTTCCTAATCGCTCAGGGTCACTGGTCATTCAGGCCTGATGTCCCAGAGGAGTCCCTTTGAGGCAGATGCTGTGAGTACTGCTTCGCGCGGGCAGAGGGCTGCACGTGCCTTGGCACTGGCAGTAGTGACTTGTAACTCACTAGACCCGGGACTTACAGTCCTAACAGACCAAAGGTCCCAGGGTGCCCATAGGAAGGAATCATTCTGTGCCTTTCCCTGTGGTTAAGCAGCCCTTTTTAAGCAGTGGGAACTAAGCACCTAACATAATGTACATACATAGACTTTTGCGATGTTTTGGTCCAAATTTCTGAAGTAAGTCATTTTCTTCTCTGTTCCTATAGTTTGTCCAATGATCAAATCAGGTTTGAACACTTGCCTTAGCTTTGTCCTGGGGCTGTGTTGAAGAGCGAATGAAATAACACCAGTGAAAACGCTTGCTTTTGAAAACATAACTTGGATGTATTTATTCATATATTCAGGGTATTTATTTATATCCTTTCCTGAAACTATTTAAAAGTAAGATTACAAAAACAGCCCTAAATTTCTATTTCTACAGCTAAGAAACGGAGGGGAAGCAAATTTGCTAAGTGTAGTTTAATATAACCACGGCCTTATGTTTACCATTGGGCTTTAAGTTTTTAAGTGATCAGAAAGAAATCAATGTAATAAGTTCCATCGTGGTAATTATCATAAAGGAGACAAGTTCTTTTTATAGTGTGTTTTTTTTGGCACTTAATTTTAGAAACAGACGTTTTCCGTGGATTGCATAGCAATAAATCTAATGTTAATATCATTCCACAGCAAATTTCTAATGCTGTTTTTCAGAATTTTTTTGTTTCTTATGAAAGCTAAGAATATAACACAGAAGCACAAACCATGAAGTGATTTTCGAGGAGAGATATAAAGCTAATCTGGTCCAACTTTTCGACCAACCTTGATTGAGAAAGAGATCTTAAGATCCATGGTAATTTATGATGAAATTTTTTTACTTTATTGTTTTTACCGCAATCAATTTGTAGTAATAAGAGATGTATTTATCTTTTCATTAATATAGTCACTGAAAGCATAAGAAAGAGACTTTCAAGACACATTAAAGTCAGTTCTTGAGGATATCTTAACATCAAAATATAATTGTACTAACAGTTTTGTTCTTGGCATTTACTGCAAAGCCTTTGTACCTCAAATCTATTTGTTAGATTATAGTGAAAATGATCTCATTGAAGGCATAAAACGGCACACAGAACCATGCTCATGAACACACCCAGGAGGAAAAGGATAAACCAAAAGGCACCATTGTTGAGTCTGTTTTCTTGCCCCAGCAGTCCATTATCTTAAAAAAAAAAAAAATTCGTCTTCATATGCTTGCCTTTGAATTTTTTTACATTGTAGATGGCTACAACTCACACCTCAAGTTTTATGGAGTCAGAGAACTCTAAGTGTGATTTGGCCTGTTTTTCTACATCTGGAATTTTCCATCCCTGGAATTACACTGAAATGCTGAGCTCCTGTAATAAAAAGGTCATTGCTAAGAATAACTAAGATATCTGGAAAAGAAGATGTTTTCAGTGTCCACAGTGATGGAATTACATTGTTTCTCTATAGATTAATTTCTCTCTATTTCTATGGAGTATTTCTGCAAAGTGCTTTCCATGTGCTCTGTCTCATTTAATCCCCCACAATGATCCTTTGAACACTGGCTCTGCCTTCACTGGTGTGACTCTCCGGGAGCTACTTTCCCTCTAATTCTTATTTCCTCCTTTGTAACATGGAGTCCACCAAAATACACTCATGCCAGTGTCACTGGCGGGTTAAAGGAAATAATGCATGTGGCGTTTTTAAGGCAGCGTGTGGCCCAGTTACATTCACTCAATAGCTATGAGCCTTATTAATACTGTTTTCATTATGCCCACAAACATCACAACTGCAGAAAGTCACGTGCATGAGTTGGGGGTGCTGGGGATCTGTGTGATTGGGAAAGGTCGGCTACCTTCCTGTGCTTAGATGGGAAATATGTCTAAGCCAGCCTCCCTCCCACGTGGGATTCTGTTGTGGATTTTAGGACTGGACAAATTCATCTTGGGAGTGTCCCTTCATATCAGCAGTGTGCGCTGAAGATATAGGGCAGCCAGCCGCACTTTTGTTTGTCTCTTCGACAAATATTTCTCGAACACCTACTTTGAGGCAGGCACTTTGTTTGCAGCTATGCATACAGAAGGAAAACAAGATGGTCTTGGATCTTACCCTCCAGTTATGATAAAGAACAAAACTCTACCTTTCATGAACTTCAACACTTTCATGTGAAGAAAAAGAATATATGAATTAGATCTACTGAATTACATCAAATCAGATGAACTATCCCTGGGATTGTAGGCCTCATATTTTTAATGTCAGATTATATTAGATGTACACACATATATGTTGCATACATGCATACACACATATGTGTATTACTCATACATACACTTATAAACACACACACACACTGCCAAGCAATGGACATGAATAATCAACTAAAACTTGGTCTCATTTCTTATAGTTGTCACCTCGATTGTCACTACTACCGATTCTCCAAACAATTGTTTGAAGGATGAAAGAGGTATGTTTTTTTGTACATGTTTGCCTTTATGTCATGCTTCAGTATTTTTCCCCTCCTCTGGATTAATCAACTTTTGAACATCTCTGGGTTAAAGTAGGAAAGACCAATTAACTGGAATTGTGAAGTTAATCATTTTCTTAGTTTTAATGACTCTCTCTCTGTCAGCAGATTATATCCATATACATAAACACATTTATATACATACACATATATACACACACACACATATAGACTCACATACACACACATATACACACAAATATACACATACACGCATATACACACTCATATATACACACACATATACATACACACATATATACACACTCATATATACACACATACACACACATAGATATACACACATGTATATACATACATATATGCACACTGTTAATAATAGGCAGGGACAGTTGATTAATACTTGCCATCATTTCTTCTAGAAGGCACTGTTAGTGATTCTACAAAAGCCTGCCCAGGAGTTGAAAGTGGTAAGTTTTTATATATATTTGCCTTCATGTCATCCTGTAGCATTTTTACCCTCCTGATCCAATTACCCTTTGAACCTTCCTGGTTTATGGTAGGAAACACCAATTATTTCTGGAATTATGGGGCTCCTACATTTAATCAGTATCTCTCCTGTCTCTGTTGGCAGATTTTGTATGTATGTATGTATGTATATATGTATATATCACACTGTTATATACTAGGTCTGAACAATTGACTAATACTTGCTCTCCTTTCTTTCAGAAGCCACTGGAATTAATTCTACAAAAGCTTGCCTGAAAGATGAAAGCAGTAAGTTTTGTACATGTTTGCCTTTATGTCATGCCCAGCGCTGTTTTCCTCTGGATAAACTTAACTTTTAAATTTCCCTGGTTTAAGATAGAACACCAGAATATCTGTTTATCGCAGAACAGACTGAGCGATATTTTATGTCAATCTATCATTATTTCTTAGGAGTCATCCGAACATAGCAAAAGCTGGTTTTCGTATGGGATGACTGTAAATTAGAGGGTGCAGTGATAAGTTCTGGATTATTTCAAGAATGGACTTCATTGGTGGGGCTTGTGTTTCTTATTACTAGAGAATCATGATACCAAATTTCTTCTAGATTTTTTTACGGTCTTTGGTCATTGCTAGTAGATAATAACATAAACTAATACCTACAGAGAGATTCATACATAGAAGGTGGATGGAATGTGTGTCATGCATTTTCTGTATAATTCTCGTAACACTCTCATGAGGACGTACATTTATTTCCCCCCATTTTACAGATGAGCTAGAATTAAGTCCCTTATACCAAGCCACGCAGCTCGAGCTGATATTTCAACCCAGGCCATTTGAATTCCTCCTCTCAGACATTGCTATAGAGCAAGAAATCCCCAAACCAAGGCCCTGAGGCATAAAGGACATCTGGGGAGGGGTGTTAAGTGCATGGCTTCTGCCCATCGCACGCTGTGGTTTGACTCCTCTTCTTTTACTATTAGTTGCATGAATATGGGTAAATTATTTACATTTCTGAGCAATACTGTCCTCATCTGCCAATGGGGAGCAGTTACACCTCACTCAGTTACTGAGGAGGTAAGGGCACAGGTGTGGAATGTCTCCCATGGGGTCTCCACGCAGCTGGCACAGAACCAGCATTACCGGGGGCCCTTTCCCCCTGCGTGGAAGGTTCTGAGTGATTTAGAAGCACTGGCTCTGGCCCTGCTCATCCTCCCTCCTTCTCAGGAGGTGCGGGGGTGTCAGTCCCAGCAGGTCTCCAGAAGTGAGTAACTGTGCCCCCCTCCCCTCACCGTGTCCCGGCCTCTCGAGACAGCGGGTGAAACTAACGGCCCGCCTCCCCTTAGACACAGTGCGGCTGCAGCGCGCGAGCACGTCCGCCTACTACGCGTACCTCCTCCTGCTGCTCAAGAGCGGGCTCTACCTCTGCGTCGTCGCCTTCCTGCTGCTGCGGAGAACAGCCGTGTGCGGGCACGGGAAGGGCTCGTGACGGAGGGAGCCGGAGGGCCGGCCCTTCCCCATCGTCTGTTGGCTCTGAACTTCTCTGCTGAGGATGTTTCTCTGGGGGTCTGGGTGATTTCAGGTAATTTTTTTTAATTATTGTGTAACGTTTTTCAAACCGCTGGGCAAACATATTTTGCTCTGTAACAAGGAATTCTGCCATTACTCGGGGGGGGGGGGGGCGGGCAGAGGGCAGGCCCCCGGGAGCCTTTCCCGCCTCGTCCCCACGAGCTCGTCGGCTCCTCCGGCTGCACGAGTCCCCGCCCTGAGCGCCCTCCGCCCGCGCGGCCCCCCGACCTTCCCCGGCGCACACCCCGCGCCCGCCGGCTTTGCCGCTTCAGTTCTGTACTTTGTTTTTCATAATAGGAACAAGAAATTAAAACAGAAATCAAAAGCCCACTTTCGTCTCTGTGTACTTGAATTTCACGAAATCTAGCCAAGGTAAGAAACAGGATGCCGACAGAGCTCTCAAATTCTGCGCTGGTTGTAGCAAAGGTCAACACCACGTGTCTAAGTCTTTCTCTGAGATGGTGGTTATGGTGCTTTCTCTGGGGCTCTGACTCCAAGGGGAGTCGCAGCAAATGCAGGTGCCCGGGTTCCTTCTCTTCCAAAGGTCACCAGATCAGACTCACTGGTGTGGGACGTTCCCACGGTGACAGGGTGACCCCCCCCCCCAGCATGACCTGCAGTGTGCGTGCTCAGATCTGTACGAGTGTTTCACAAGCACTGACTCCTGGTCCTCAGATGAACCCCCTGAGAACTGTGCTAACACCGGAGGGGCATCGCGGTGGACGGTGGAGCACCCGGACTCTGACCCCGGGGGGCCTGGGTTTGCACCATGAGTCTGTATTAGTCTCTGTGTGACCTCAGGCAGCTGCTTGAACTCTCTGTGCCATCATTTCCTCATCCATGAACTGTAGCCCCAGAGCCCTTTCCCCTGGAGCTGTGTGCACTGGCTGAGATAATAGTTCGGTCCACGCGAGTCCTCAAGGACATTAGCATCCACTGTCCGCGGCTCCACTTTAGAAATAGTAGATCCCACACATACAGAGAATCATCTCCAATCTCATTCCCTGCACACAGGTTAGATGTGAATGTCACAGGGAATCAGTTTCTGCTGTTCACCAGGTAACCCACCAGTCCTCTAGGAGCCCTTGGAGGAAGAGACAGGGACAGTCCACAGTTTACAGACTGGAGTGGTTAATTTGTCTGCTCTCTCTCACTATTTTGTACCTAAGAGTCATTAAAGCCAGGTCTTTGTGAACTCAGAGCCCATGTTTTGTTTCCTAGTATCCTGTGGCTTTCCCTTAACTCACCTTCTACTGGGAAAAACAAAACAAAAACAAGCCACAACAAAACAAAACACGCACAGCCTCTTTACTAAAGATCTCCTCCAAGGAGGCAGGGAGAATTTTCTCACAGACTCATGGGGGCATCTCTCCTCTCCTCAAGTATATACTCTGATATCACCGCAGTTGTTCCCTGGTCTCTCAATACTATGGAAATCCTGCCTTGTTCTGTGAGTGTGTCCTAGATTCGCAACTGCTCTTTTGGGGGGTGTAACGAATTGGACTGAGATTCCGGGCAGACAGGACAGTGGATGGTTCTCTGACCATCCTAACACTCCAGCTCCTCCCTAGACTCAATGGGCCCTGAGATCCTTAGAATCTCGGTGCATTTCTGAGGTGGAAGGAGGGCACACATCATTTTGGTCCAGTTCTTTTCCACTACAGCTCGGTTTCCACGTGGTGTAGGGGGAGGAACCCCGGACCAGAGGTTTCACCTCACAGCTGGTAGTTACAGTGTCAGTTACTTGGTCTGCTCTAGCCAGCTGGGCCCGTTCTCCTTGACCAGTCATATTGCCTGCATTTGCTCATCTTCATTAGAAAGTGTTCAAATTAAGTAATTTCAGACTTCTGGGGAAACTTACAAATTCAATGATTAATATCCTAATGAAGTAATAATAGCAACGGCTTTCTAGTTCTGGTCTAAGTGTCTGCACATGTGCAATTATCTCTGTTCTGTGGATGGGGAAACTGAGGCAGAGAGGGGCTACGGAACATCCCTGGAGTTAGAGACCTAAGAAGAAACAGAGTTGGTGTGTGAACCCCAGCAGCCTGCTACCAGAGCTGGCTCTTACCTCCTACAGTAGTTGCCGCTACAGTAGAAAGAGGTTATTTTCACTTTCAGTGGAAACAGGAAAATTTCCTTCCTTATCAGGCTAAGAGCAATGGAAGGGAACTCCCTCTTTCCCAGTCCTAATTTCCCTCCTGTTCGTACAATTAGAGGATCACAGGCCAGCCTGTCCCACAATTTTTCATGCCAGGAAGACATGCACTGACTTTCCACCTACTAATAGGACTTCTGTGAGCAAGCCCACGACACTTGGTTGGATAAAATAAATAGCACAACAGCAGGCTGCACCCACAGGTGTGCAATGGAAAAGTCAGGCAGATTTGTATAATTCTCCCCTAAAAACGCTCGCGCCTCATCAGTCTTTACAGAACTAGAGTACTCCACACACTTCTCAACTATAAACAGGGAAACCGCAAGGCAACAATTCTCAGAATTTTCTCCATTATGAATTCTCCCTACTGTTTTGGAATCTCCCCCTCACAGACTTCATTTTTTTTGAAGACTTCCTGTCAATCAAGGAGGCCATGAAAAGTAATACATGACATCCCACTCGATTTATTCAAAGTCCTATCTAAGTGTCAACTAGAAATTCTGAGTAATAAGAGATACCCAGAGGTATGACACCAAGATGGTATTCAGCCCAAAGGCTAGGAACTCAGCATTTCCATTAGCTGTGGAAACTTGTCTGGGTAAGTGCAGGCTCTCTGTCACGTACTCTTAGGCTATTTTTTCTTTGCTTGTTTGAATAACGGCAAGCACCCACCACCTAGTGAGCACCAGGGATTCTGCTGGGCAGATGCCTGCTCCATATCTGATGTGCTCACTGTACCACGGTTCAGTACGATGCTCATTTCACTGATGAGTAGACGCAGTCCCAGAGAGGCTAAGAAGTATGCCTGAGGTTCAACACGGGGTAGTGTCAGGGTCCACATGGGCCAGGTCTGCCTGACTTTAAACCTGCTGCTCGATCAGTGATTCTCTTCTTGGGAAAATATGGTACGTTAATTAGAACTTTAAATGAATGAATGATAGAAAGGAAGGAAATGAAAGGAAGGAAGGGAAGAAGGGAGGGAAGGAAGAATCAGAGGTCCACATTTCATCACAGTCCAGGCATCAGACTTTACAAAACCTCCTTCAGGAATTCTAACGTGCAGCTGGATTGAGGCAGCAAGTGGCTGAAAAAGTTCTAGGGCTGCCTTCACAGACCTCAGCAGTGAGGAGTCACTGAGTGCATTTCAGTGTAGAACTTGCTTCATCCAGAAAGTGTTCTTACTACAGATCCATTACTTTCCAAAAAGAAACAAAATGTACGTACGAAGATTGATGTGCACAGATGTTCCTTCCCTGTAGCACCATTTATACCAGCCCTCAGTTAACCCTAATAATGCCCAATAAGAGAACTAAAAACATGAACTAAAGGGTGTCATATGACAGAGTACTATGCATTTTCAAAAAAATGTAAATTATTTAAAGAAATGGAAAACTAATCATGAAGTGTTGTGGAAAAAGTGGTACCCATAGCAGAATCCCAATTAAATGGTTCCATAATACCATCAAGTGATGCAAATCCATCAAAACACTGACAATTGCATTAAGAAACCTTGCTTTAACCACTGTCTTCACCTTCCTACCTCTCACAGGTCACACTTTCGTTTCCTCTGCATCCTTCCTGTTTTTATTTAGGAAACACAAATGAACACACAAATAATGAGTAAATAAATAAATAAAAACACACACACATATATGCCTCTACATATATTCTAATTTCCTGCCTTGTACACAAACATATTACACAATAGACATTATTCTGCACTTCTCACTTCTACAACCTAGAGCTCTTTTTATGCCAGTCTATGGGGACACATAGACAGCTCTGTGTTATTTCACAGGTGCAGATATAGTTTATAAAAATCAATTCCCCATGACATATACCCTGGCTTATTTCCAATCATTTACTATTAAAAAAAAATCTGAGAATTTAAGTGTCTTACATCATTTTGAACCCATGTATTGGTCATTTTGATAGATATGGACAGCTTGCCTGTGATGGACATAGTACCACCCTGCATTTGTACCACAACATGGGTGAGTGCCAGGAGCGTGCTGTCAAAATGTCGGGATGTCACTGATCTAGAGGTGGAAAATACTATCTCACTGTGGTTTTAATTTGCTCTTTTCTGTGGGTGATGATAAGCATCTTTTTATATACAGTCTATTTATATTCCTTTTCTGTTGAATACTTGTTCATGTCCCTTGACCCTTTTTTCTACTGAGTAGTAACACTAACAAGTATGACCCTCACTTATATGTGTGTCTGGGCACTTCCGCAGGCACGGGCATAAAACAAAATATTCATTGCATGAGCTATTTGTTTGTGAAAAAATAACTGACTGTATATTTTTCTGTTTTCTCTAATGAATCCTATTTAAAAAAAATCCTTTTCAAGTATTAGAATTAAAACAATGTTCCGATTAAAATTGGGAAGGCTGTTTTATTGGGTTACAATCCACTTAAGTTTCTGTAAAACCAGTTCTTTTGGAAACCAAACAGAGGTTCCCATTTGGATGCAAAATAAAACCAACCAGACACAAGACAGATGAAATCAAATTTAGAGCGACACTTTGATTCTTTTAAATTTGATCAGAATGCTTTGGCCCAAATAGCTGGGACTCATCTGAGACATATCGAACGATTTCTGCACTGGGGAAGCATAGAAGCCAAGAGAGGAAACTTGCAAATCACTGGGGGTTTTGCGCAGCTGGTTTCCCCTCCAGGGCACTGCTAGGCAGTGTCTCCCATGGTTTCCACCTTCTTAGCAACTCCGTCCCCTACTCGCCCTGGCTGCCCTGACCTGGGAGGTGAGGGGAGGGGAGAGGCAGTGGTGGTGGAGGTGACAGCATGAGTGGCAGGAGGCACTGGTATGGCTCATGTTGCTTCATTTCCTCAGGCTTCTTTTGTTCATGTGCTCTGTTAAATGTGGTTGATTCGTGGAAAATGATCAAAGTCAAACCGGCCGCCCATATTGTTTGACACTGTGCACGGGGTGGCTGGGGTGTCTTAAGAAAATAACAACAGTTAAACCACAACCAACTCGGCTCACTTTCAAAGGGCCACAGCTAATGGGAAGGAAATTTCCCTGCACACACACGGAATTGCTATGAAACACACTCTCAGGCCGCGGGGCGGGGTTCCCACTACCTGTCCCTCCAGTTGGCTCCTACGTGAGGTGGGAGCCTCATGCCCGGGACTTTTGGATGCAGCACCTTCCGTGCACGCTCAGGACCCTGTTCTGAAGCAAAGAGCAGACAGGACTTCCTGCAGCACCAGGACGGCCCCTGACGTTCCACCAGCAACCTGCCCTCTCCTGGGAGGCGCAGTCACTGGGGCTGCTACTTCTTGGTTTCAGCTTCTCGGTGGGGATGGGGTGACACAGGATCCGCTCCCCTGAACCCAGCAGCACAGCCAGACTGCAGGAGTGACAACAGTGCTGTGCTTTGTTCCTCACAAGATCAGAGATACGGAGGCCCTGGGCTCACCTGTGCAACTAAACGTCCTGTACTGAGTCACATGAGTCCCCCTAAAGGGACAAAATGGCCTCAGAGTCAGCCTGAGCAAGGCTTCAGAGAGGACAGTAAGTCGGATCACAGTGTGATGGTGAATCAGCAGGGGGCTGCTCTGCAACGTCAGTGTGAAGAACAAATCTCCCATCACACCCAGCAGGGGACAGAGAGGGGTCCAGGCCCACGGGCTCAGTCTGTCCTGTCCCAGAGGAACAAAGCTCTCTTGCTGAGACCAACAATTCAGGTTCTCACTGTCTGACTTGAGGGCACATTCAATCATACACTTCATTCCTCTGCTCTGAGAGCCAACATCTGGGGGGGCCTGGGCTTCCTATAGGACTGGCCGGTCCCACAGGTTCAGCCCAGCATGACGGCTGGGAGCTTGTCCTCAGGTTAAAGTCACACACCGACGTCGGGCTGAGGCGCCGTCTCTGGGCTTGGTGCAGATGCGAGCCCGCTCCTGAGACAGGACGGTCCCACTGCCATGACACCGCTGCATTCTTGGGCTTTTAGTCCCAAGGTCAGGCCCTGGGGCTTTTCCTCCCCCCTTCCTCCCTGTCAGAAGCTCTTCCTGGTTAGAGCCCAGCCTCCAGGCAGCCTCCGGGCTGCACTTCTGTCACCAGGGCCAGTCTCAGAACAAGCATGCTGGAGGTGATTTGATCAGCACAAGTGGCCAGGTCCCACCCAGCCCAGCACCAGTACCAATACACACAGTTGAATTTTTTTGGAATGACACATGGAAAGTGAAAGAAAATTAATAGGCACGCTGCCTTCCCATGGCGCATTAAGGGGACTAACCACGTTTTTGAAAAAACAACTCACAATATAATTTAGTTCATTTTAATTCAAATTAGCTGAACACAAGGGAAAATGATGGCAATGATTTCGTAGAGTAGGTTCAACATACGAGTATTCAAGCTATTTTAGAGCAAACTTCTAAGAGGAAGATACAATTTTTGGTGACTTTTCATATGTATTTACAATCCCTCTGCCCCCCTTTTGTAATTCCAACTCTTTAGGCCAAATATATAAAGTAAAACAGGAAAAATAAAACTCATCATTCTGATATGTTGGATTTTATTACCTTTTAAAATTGTACAAAGAGCACATGTGCATGAGTTAAAACACACAAGGGAAATGTAGGATGTTAAAAAAGAAATACAAAAAGAAATCTGAGACATGACATAAAATTCCATTTGGCAAATCAAAATAAAAAGACATTTGCTTACTAAAAAAGTGTTATTCCAATATATTAAGAAGTCTTTTGATTAGGAACACAGCATGAGAGTTTCCTGCAACTGTTCATGAACAGATCAGACTCAGTCTCACTGAACACAGGGTGGAGCATGACATTACCTTTCCAGCCTCAGGCAGGCCGCTACATGTATGTGGTTATGGTACAATGTCTGTGAGGTATTACAATAAATAAATTCTCTATTAGCCGTCCAACAACGCCAGCAGTGGATGTCACCATTTCAACGTTCAAAAGGGAGAATCCATCCCCAGTCCTTTTTCCCCTCTGGTGACTTTCAAAGACGGTTTTTCACACTTAGAAAAAGAGAGAACACAGAAACATTTGAGATGTAGTGTAAAAGGCAAAATGCTGCACTTTGCCTTGTGTGTTAACAACAAAGTCTAGGTACTAAAGGTGGGCTGTGTTACAGACATTTGGAAGACCGTGGTTAAGGCCACACAAGAATTTATTTCAAGGTAATTTAGATAAGGATCTACTGTTCACATGCCCAGATTTTGTCTTATGTCGAACACTGCTGTGGGAGGACGGGGCTGACGCGTGCTGGGTACCATGGATGCAGCACAGGACCTCCAGCCCCTGGGCCCCGGCTGCCTCTGCCGACCAGTCTGCCCCTGTGCCGGCCGCCCACCTGCTCTGAATCAGTGCACTGCTTTCCCTGCTTTTACATTTCATTTCATTGTTATTTTCTATGGAGATGTAATTGGGGGGGAGGTGTAGCTCAAGTGGTAAAGCACATGCTTAGCATGCACGAGGTCCTGGGTTCAATTCCCGGCACCTCCTCTAAAAATAAATAAATAAAACCTAATTACCTACCCCTGCTACAGAAAAAAAAAAAAAGAGATGACATTATTTTAGTTACAGTTATACAATATAATGATTTAATATTTGTATGTATTATGAAATGGCCAATAAGTCTAGTTAATATTCATCACTGTACATAGTTACAAGTGATTTTTTTCTTATAATATGAACTTTTAAAGTCTACTCTCCTTTCCCTTCTGGGGTTAGTTAGGCAGAGTTCCTGCTATGACAATTTCCTTGCTGTTTATTTGCTTGTGCTTCTGAGGGTGAAATGTTTTCTCTGGAGATTTACAGGGATTTAACAACGGGTCCCCCTGGAGGCACATCCAGCCGTCCTGCTGTGACTGGACCACATCCTTCATCTCAGAAGCTCCGAGACACTCCAGAGCCCTCCCAGTGCTGGGCCAGCACAGATCCTGGTACCAGGTGGGGCTGGGCTGCATCCCGGCTCTGCCCCCCGCCAGCCCCGCGGCCTTGGCCCAGCTACTCCCCCTCCAGCGTCACAGCCCTCGAGGGCGTGCCAGACAGTAACAGTGGCAGCCTCCCAGGACTGCCGCCCCCCAGCACTCACGAGTCAGGGTCGTCATTACACAAAGTCTGACCCCGAGACAGTCTGGCAACAGAAATGAACTGCGTCATCCTTATTAGGAATTTGGGACTGTGCATTATTTTCATCCTTTGCAAACTTATAGCTAGAAAATGTTCAGAAATTTTACATTATAAAATGTGTCTGACAAATTTATGTAAATAGGAGAAATATAACTATATAATCCCACTCACATTTTTTGAATTTTACTTTCAATCTCAGAGAAAGGTTCCATATCTAGCTCCTGCATTGTTACTGTTTCATTTTCAAAGACTTACTTTAACATAAGTGTCACTCATAGTTCTAAGAGTGGCTTTTCACTGTCCTGCTTTTCTTCAGCTTCATTTTCAGATCCTAGATGGTGGGGAAGGGGAAGGGAGAAAAGTACTGCGTTCAATTACAGCAACACTTTCTTTAAAATTATACCTGCGTAACATTTTAAATGAGAGATACATATGCTTAATCCAAGAGAGATTTAGGTTAAAACTGTAAAATAGTTTGTTGTGCATCTTACAGGAGGAAAATCTTTAAAACAGGACCTATCAATTGCACTAATCTGTCAAGATGGATTTCTCTTATGTACTTCTAAAAATATTCATGTGGACCGAGAACTAATATCCACTGTTCTTCCTCCTCTACTCTTTGCCTGAAAAGCTTACCTATTTTTCAAATGCAAATATCTTTGAGTATAAATAATTTAATCTACGTATTTTGAAAAATAGCTGTATTCAGTGAGAGAGAGCAATGAGGGATTCCTAGTGCTGGCTGGGGGACAAAACAGATGGCCAACTTCCTGTGCTGTTGCCAGTGGTCACTGTTACAGCCAATCTGCGTGAGTGTCACCTGAATGTCACCCAGTCATTCCACTCTGGGTTAATATCCTTAGGATATATCCCTGAGGAAATAATACTGTTTTCCATTATGAAGATTTTCCTTCTAAAAATGAGAAGAAAAATCTAACGTCTGAGAGTGGAAGAAAAATTAAGTCGTCATTATAATTTCTATGAAATATCTTGCACCCATGTAAAAACTATGTGTATATAGTATATAACATGGGAAATGCATATGCTGGAAAGTAAAAGCAAATATGTAATGAAAAATATACTGTAAGATCATATTTGATAACAATAAAAAAACTTAATATACACGTGCAAATCAGTAAGACTAGAAAAAAATAACCAGGTGACTTACATACATTTCTGGATACTCCAAACTTTCTACAATAAACTTAAAGTGACTTTTTAATTTTAAAACAAGATCTATATAATACAGGTAGTATGTTCACAATTATGCAAATGACAAACACAAAAGTAAAAGGAAAGAAACTAAACAGCCAACACTGATGCTGCTGCATAGTTTGAAGGATAGTGATCTTTTCTTTTTGTTCTTTGCACGTTTGTGTAACAAGTGTGCATTCCTCTCATCACCAGGGAAGGGAACTAAAGAAAGGAGTGGTGAGGACGGCGAGGGAGCAGGTCAGGATATAACCTACTCACCTACAGAAGCTGCCAGCCCCACTGGTGCTTATCTGCTGTCAGATAACACACTGCAAAAAGGACATTTTTTTTTCTTAAGAAAACGTCTGCCTGGATTATAGCCAAGAACAAATCTGTACAGGAGAATGAGCAGCTGAGAACCTTAAGGAAAGATTGTGTCTCACATCGCAACCCCGTAAATGTCACAGAGCTCAGGATAAGAGTGTGGTAAAAAAACAGATAAAGGTATAAGTGGTTGGAAGGCTTCACTTTCCAGCCTATTAAGCTGCTGAAAATCATGGGACGCCGGGCGGTTTAACTGCCTTCTCACCAGGAGTCTAAGTCTAAGGAAGACGGTCACACCGAGCCTTCTTGTCCCCCCCCCGCCCCCCCCCCCCCCCCCCCGGTCAGGCTGCCGGCAACAAGCAACTGTCACGGCCTGGGGCTATTTGGGAGTCCCAAATAAAGTCAAACTTTAAATTAAAACATAATATGCATCTGCTCTCCATAGATTAAAAGTGTATGCCAGCAAGGGCTTCTGGCTACAGTCAAGAGAGGAGTTCACCAAATCCTCTCCCTGAAAAGCAACTATAAAACTGGACACGATGAACACCACAACCAAGCCAGTGCTGGGGAACTGACTGAAAGCTTACAGCTATGCGAGCGGTGTTTGCGCTTGAAAAACTGCAGAGTCTGGGGAAGAACAGTGTGGCTCCTTCCTGCAGCTGCTCCCATCCCTCCCCCAGCTTCCAACACCTGGCTCCACGGCACGAAGGTTCTTCCTGGGTAAAGCGGGCCATGAAGATGGGCAGCAAATTCACACAGCTGAAGGAGCTGATTTAATTTGAGGTGAGGTGTGAGAAAATCATGAACTGATGGACAAACTCAGTGTGTGACAGCGAGCAGGGCCAGAGGCTCTGCTGGTTTGAGGTTATGGTCACGGCCGTAGCAAGCACGTGCTTGGCTGAAGCTGTGTGCACGCTCGACGGAAACCCAAAAGAGCCCACGCTAGCCTGGGCGGCCATGGGGCTGTGAGCATTTGCAGAAGAGATGCAAAAACATTCAGCCAAAAGTCCAAGCGGAGGAAGACTCAAAACCACCTGCAATTTGAATGTGTTATCCACTGTACACAAATATTCATCTGACCGAGGATGGAAGTCTCAATCAAGGTGCTTGACCACAAAGGCTGTCCCATCACTGGCTACCACCAAGCTATGTAGACACAGAGGGGAGCCCTAGGAAGCTAGGCTTAAAAATAAAAGAGTTAAAAGGAAAACAACTGAGAAGAGACATCAACAGCCACACACCACAGGGGACATAATTTCACAGATTCAGCCCACACAATTTTCTAAGCAAACAGCAGTATCAGCAACCTTTTGGAGCAAATTCAGAATCTACACTTGCTGCGATATATTTGCAAAAAATTTTTTTCAATAAAAACATGATACGAGGGGCAAAGAAGAAGCAAAGTATGATTACCCTGAGAAGAAAAATAAAACAAATACCACAACTCAAAACAAACTTTCTGCGTGTGTCCAGACAATTCTGTTCAACAAAGATTTCAAAGCAATGACTACAAATATGTTCAAAGAACTGGAAAAAAGTCACGCTTAAAGAATTAAAGGAAAGAATGACAACAATATGTCAATAAATTGAGATTCTCAAAGAGATAGAAATTTAAAATAAACAGATTTTAAAAAAAATCTGGAGCAAAAAGTAACTGAAGTTAAATAGAAAATACATGTGTTAAGAGAATATTCAAGTTGGCAGAAGCTAGAATCAGTAAACTTGAAGACAGGGGAACAGAAGTTATCCAATCTGAATAACAGAGAGAAAAAGTCTAAAGAAAAATTGAAAAAAGCTCAGAGACTTATGAGGTAACATCAAACACACCAACATATGTAATGGGACTCCCAGAAAAAGAGAAGAGGAAATAAAAAGAATCAGTAAAAATGTCTGAAGACATAATGGTCAAAACACCTAAAATTTGTTAAAAAAAAATCCCCACTAACCTGTATATCTAATCCTGACCAGGATATAAACCAAGAGACCAACATGTAGACACATCACAGGCAACCAAGCTGAAAACCAAGGAGCACACGAAAACACAACACCAACATTTACAAGATGTCACCAAAGCACTGCCAGGGGACATTTAATGGCTTTAAAGGCCTGTATCAGAAAAGAAGAAAGATCTTAAATCAATGATGAAACAGAAGAGCAAGCTAAACCCAACCCAAGCAGAATAAAGGAAATAATAAAAATTGGGATGAAAACAGGTCTACCACGTGCCAGTCAGTATACTAGGTGCTAGAGAAAGACAGACAAAAGCCAACAGGCAAGGCAGGCCCCAGATGTCCTCTTATTTACTAGGGGCCAATCAGCGCTGTGTCAGGGCGAAAAGCTTCCAACTTCTGCTGCTGAAAGACTAACATTCGTCCGCTGACCTAATGAGAAAGCTTTAAAGGAAGATCTTTTCTAGGCACACGAATTCCAAGAATAGTCTTTAATTGTAATTCTTTCCTACGCTGAACATTCAGACAATGAACCTATAATACTATAATAAAACAAATCACTTTGAACACTCTGCTCACTACTAATCCGCACCTTGTCTTACACAAGGCAGCCACCCAGCGGGACACTGCAAGTGTTTTTGTTTGGCTTCCTAATTCAATGAAGCGGTAATGCTTCCAAATGCCACTAGGTGGTGGTAAAAGTCAAAGGATGAGGCCAACTGATTACTTTTGAAAAATGCCTCCAGTGGTACTCATGTCATCCTGTGCTCGGAACTTCTAATTAAAAAGTACATTAGTGCTAAGAAATTTTATTAGTCTTAGGAAAATCTAAGCTATACAAAAGCTTTTTGAAAACTTTTTTTAAAAAAAAAAGAACTAGCCCTGTGATGTACAAAAATCTCGATGAAACCGTCCTTACAGTGAGGCAATGAAAAGTTTAATACTTATTCTAGCTTCTGCTGGCTGAGAAACAGCTTTTCTGCTAATCCATATCTTTGTTTCATCTGACTCTACATGCTTGTGTTTTTTACTGCTTTTAGATTCAACCCCTATTGTCCGGCACATCAGTTACTTCGAGACTCCCTGATACGCTATGCCACACTGCTGTGCCTGTGACATCCATGTGGCTCTTTCTGCCTGGAGTCTGTTCTGTTATATTGTGTGTGTATGTGCGTGTGTGCATTTAAAGTATTTACTAAGCGTGATCCTGGGAATAAAAAACCATGTAGTCTCTAACTCAAGTTTCTATCCCACTGGCAGAAACAGGCCAAGTCACTGGCAAAGACTATCAGTTCAGGCCAGTCAATACAGGACAGCAGAGTTGTGGGAGAGATCTGATGAACATGAGGCAAAAGACACACCTCCTATGCCTGCCGGGAGCCGGGGTGGGGCTGGGGGTGGGGAGAAGCCTTCTGAATGTGAGTGGAGACTAGGATTGCAGAGGGTCACGTCAAGAGTGCAACAAACAAGGGGCACAATGGCTTGAGGGTTTTGGTGTATTTTCAGAGAGCTGAGAACGGCACACAAGGTGAGGGATGAGAAGCAAGCTTGGACAACCGGGTAAGAGGAGGTGCTTTCTGCCAGGCTAAGGATCCAATGATTTCCTTAATCCTTTGTGCTGCTGAAGGCTTTTAGGAGAGAGAGTAACATGATCAACTTTGCATTTTCATGAGTACTGGAAGGCTGTGTATTTATCAGCTATGCCTGTGGACTCTAGTACAGGAGCTGGGGTTCAAATCCTAGCTCCACCTTCTTACTCTTTGTGTGATGCTGGACAAACCACCTCACCTCTCCGGGCCTCAGCCTGCTCACCTCTAAAACAGGGCTAATGAGGCTTTTACATCACAGGGTGGTCACGAGGAACTCCCAGAACAATGGGATTGTTCTATTTAATATGGCATTCCTGTGTCTGGGTGGGAGAAGGCGACTGAGGTGGACAGACAGGAGGCTGTTGCAGAAATGGAAATAAGAAATGCTGAACTGAGGCTAGAGATGATCATAAGAGGTACAATTTAAATGAAATAATGGAGACAGAAATAAGGAGGATCAAAACGGCTGGTGAATGAAGAAGGTGATGTCCCCAGTAAGGCGCTGGATTCTGACTCGGGCACCTGGGGAGGCGGTGCTGGCGTTCTCAGACAAAGGGAGTCCTGGAGGACAGCCAGTTAGGGGAGGACGGAACACAGAGAGCATCAAGACCCTCCCCGTCCACACTCCGGTGTCTAAGACCCTCTATTACGTTTATTTCTACATCTCTGTGTCTCACCTCGGGCTGCACATCGAGATCATGTCTTGGTTACATTCACATCCTAAATGCCTGGTGTGTTATGTATTTGCTCAATGTACTGGGAAGTAGAAGGTGGGGAGGGGGGAAGGGCCAAGCTTCTGAATGATGGACAGAAACACAAATGATAAATCACATTTTTTTTTTACCTGCTTCAGACTCAGGAGGAGAATAAAACTGACCGTCAGAAAGCCCGCCAGGTATAAGCGCCGCTCTCTCCGAGGCATCCTGAACGATCAGGAGTCCTAGAAGAGAAGAGACTCAGCTGCTGGGAATGACGTCACGGTTCTGGGAGCCTCTTGGTAAAGTTAAATACAATAAAAGGGTGTTATTATCACATTTTAAAAAACACTTAGCAAGAAGGGGTACTTCGAAAATCTTTCAATCAGAAAGTAAATTGTATTAATAAGCTACGAACTAGTGCTGTAAGGACAGATTCCAACTAGCTTAAAAAAATTGCTTCCTGTTACTTATGGGATTCTTTGGTTCAGGATTTATAGCCTCTTCCCCTTGGAAATACCTACTTCCCTACAGAAATCCACAAGATCAAAACCAAAGCACAAAGCAAAACCAAAAAGCCTGGTCAGCTGGCACAAATGGCCTACCGTCTGCATTTGGTTAGAGCAACACCAGACATAAAGCATAAAAACACTAGCACGTGACCATCGGTGATGAGTTCTTCCGGCTGGAGCGGGGTTAACACTGAGATCAAGCTGCAGGGAGCCCTGGGCCGGACAGCAGGTGCCAGGTACGCGTGTCATATACGCTACAGGGGAAATCAATGCTGCTTTAAATATTTTCCTTAAGTTTGTTCTGCTTTATTAGTTACTCTGAATGTGGTTTAATCACAGAAGCATTCAAGCTGCAGTCCCACGAATAGCTGCTATGCCTTTAGTAAAGTACAGTTTGATGTTTATATACAATTTTTTCAAAAGTGACTTCCATCAGTTTTGTTTGTCCCTTTTCCACATTACATTTTCACAAAGGAGCGGAGGGCACACGACAGAAGATGAATCTTGGTCTGATTAATGTGTTTTAAAAGCTACTGTTGGGGGAACGCATAGCTCAAGTGGTAGAGCACATGCTTAGCACACACAAGGTGCTGGGTTCCATCCCCAGTACCTCCTCTAAAAATAAATAAATAAGTAAACCTAATTTCCTCCCCCGCAAAATTAAAATAAATGAGTAACTTTTTAAAAGAAAGAATCTATGTTAAACTGTAATTCTTTTCTTATGGGTTTCTTCTTTGTAAATGAGATTTTAAAAAAGAACACCACTTGCAAGGTTAATTTTCCTTCTGCTGTTTCTCACGGTTATAATTATGCTTAACTTTCTATAAGACATACAAAAATTTGTCTTCCCTATTATGCAGGGCAAATTCAGTCAGGTGATTGACAGAGCATAAAAGCAGCATGTCTTGAAACTGCCTGGGTCTCTGGATTGAGCTTTGACCTTATCACCCCCAAGAGGGCAGGTGGGATGGGTGGGCTTCCACCAAGGCCGTCATGCAGAGAATTCCAGCCCAGGAATTCATCCTAAAGCTCAATCAAATCCTTTGGACTCCCAGTTAATACCAGCCACAACCGGAGGTGATAAGAGCTTTGACAGGACTCATGATCACACAATGCCGGCTACCACTCTGCTCCTCGGCGGAGGACGGGGAGAGCCTGAGATGGGTGGACACTTCTCTGGCTTGCTAACTTCCTCCTCTGAACTCCAACTCCACCATCAACCCATCAACAGTCCCCCCTCAGCTCTCAGCTGCTCAAATGACGGCCCATTCAAAGGCACCCCCTGCTGTATGGACAGCAACATGAGACCTTAGAGAAATGCTGACTTCTATTTAGAATCGCTACCTCGGCACAAAACGCTTCGTGCCCTCCGGCCATTATTAAACAGGGCGAAAAGGTGCACCTGTCGGAGGAGAAGGAGGTGTTGGCTATTGCTGTTGCCCTGGGAATGACTTTTTCACCAGTGTCCCCACTTCCTTCCAGGGACGTCTAGCCTGACAGCTGAAGTGAGGAGTCACATCCCGCCCCTGCCCTCCCAACCACCCCTCCCGATGTCTCCTGCCCCTGCAGAATGGAGACATGCCGTCTGCCCAGCCCCACCCGGAGCTCCAGTCGGAGCCGGACACCGGCAGCCCCTCCTCCGCGCCCAGCCGCTCTCAGGAGGCCCCCTCGGAGCCAAACTTACTGTTCTCTTCCTCTGCCTCTTGAGGTAACACCTTGAAATCCAGGAACCACGTCTCAATCCACGCAAGGATAAAGGAAATGATGGGCAGCACGTAGCCGAAAGCCCCTTGAGAGAAGAGCTGGAAGGACAGACGGGACGGCAGAGGGAAAGGCCGTTACCGGGAGCTCACCTGGCGGGAGGTGGCAGCCACCGCGCAGAAAAAGTGGAGGGCCGTACCTTTGAGAGGATCACTTTTGCTAGTAAAAAGGCACTGGTCACCGCTGTCGTCAACTGAAAGACACATAATCCAGTACCATTCAAATTAGATGCTTTACATTGTGAACACCTACCTCATGCAAGAGACCTCCTGGCTGAGCCAGGAACAGGCGATGCCTGGAAAGGCTCTGTCCGCCTGGGCTCCCTCCCACGTCTCCCAACCTCTATCCCCGAAAGCAGACTGAGGCAAAGTGGGCTTCCACGGGACACACAAGCCCTGCCTGGCAGCTTGAGGTTTCCCTTCACCCATGTCTTAGCACACTGGTGTGGTGGGAAACTAAATTTTGTCCACTAGACGGTACCACATGCAAAGATGCTATCAGCACAGAAGGGACCATTGAAATACAGCGGTAGAGCTCCCCCAGGGATAGCCCCACAGGACCTGCGCCCTGTCACTCTATCCTCCAACTAAGATCCATGGCCATGTGAAACCTGACCGAAGTAAGTGCCAGCAAGGAGGTCAGGGAAACATCAGACATCACGTTCAGACAGTATTAACAAAGTTGCAGTCAGTTTTTTTAGCAAAACACACGCGTGTGTGTACACACACACACACACACAGGAGAGGAGGCATCTTACATTCGGATGCTAATTAACTTTACAGGCTGACACTAAGTGTTCTTTAGGGACCAGCTGACTTCTCCTTCCAGCTGCCTGGCTCCTCTCTGCACATGCTTTGAAAAACAAGAATCAGAAACAATAAAATGCTACATCTGACCTGTGATAATTTGCAAGTAGATATTGAAGAAACTTTCTTAAAACTCTCAATGCGTGTCAACCACTTTGCTGAAACAAACATTGCGACAGACAGTTTGGCAAATACTAGTGCACATTCTGGAGACTCCGGAATAGAATGTCCAAAACAGGGACTGCTTTAGAAAATGGGCGAGGGACACTCACTACAGCTATGTGGGGTCAGCAAAAGCGTCTTCAGGAAAGGAAGTCAAGCCTGGCTGAAATTTGTCAGCCTCCATCTGTGAAATGTGAGCCTGGGGCTCAACGGATGGTCTGATGGCAGCCCTGGGGTTCTGGGGATGCTCAGAAGAGACGGCCCAGGCAGAGGTGGCCTCTGGCGGACTCTCTGTTGGGACAGCAGCACAATGCCATGCCCAACTGGACAAGCCCATGCCGGGCCCCACTCAGACCGAGGCCTCACGCTCCAGAAGCAGGACTCCAGGTTATTCCTGACCGTGTCTCTCCCGTCTGAGATGTCAACATGCCCCCCAGATACCTGCCTCGTCAGAGCTCTCACAAGGGTGAGTGTTCAGACGTTTGCGGAAACGGCAAAAATAATTCAGGCAGAGTTGCTTATAGTTCTTGTTTAAGTCCATAAATATTTATTGAGGGTGAAAAGCATGTGCTAAAGCTCTGG
Source organism: Vicugna pacos (assembly GCF_048564905.1). NCBI lineage: Eukaryota > Metazoa > Chordata > Mammalia > Artiodactyla > Camelidae > Vicugna > Vicugna pacos. The sequence continues at coordinate 79,176,422 of NC_132993.1, read as the reverse complement.
GCTAGACGCAAGGACACAGAGCTGAGTAAAAACGCCACTGCCTTCAAGAAGCCCGGAGGCAACAATAAAAAGGGACACAGGAGTTTTTGCCTGGAAGCCTGGAGGGAGGTGGATAAAACAGTGAGAAAGGCAGTGATCAAGAGAAGCAGAAAAATCACCAAGCAGTTTCAACCAAAGAGGAAACTGTTCAAATGCCTCTGTGACAGAGGGACTGAATTCATCTCCTGTTTGCAAAATTAGGTAGAGGTGGGTTGGTGCTTGGCCAACAGTCATTGCTGGGTCTCTGGATTCCTTGTCTGTCTCAAGTCTCCACAGAGACAAAGCTAATTACTCATGACCACTGGAAAGAAGCCCCGGAGAGTTAAACCTACTGAGGTGTGGAGGAAGGGGACCGGGGAGAAGCTAGTGGAATTCAACCCAGATGAAAACCTTGTCTTCTCTCAGCTCAGCCCTGCCGTGAGCCTCAGCCCTGCCATGAGCCTCAGCCCTGGAGGGGATGAACCACTCACCGATCATACTCACCGCTATCGCCCACCAATGGCGCAGTCTGCACACAGCATATGCAAGTATTAACACTTTGAATCGAAAAACCGCCAAAAGCTATATATAAAAAAAAAAAGGTAAGTTTTAAGATACACACACAAAAGTGAAGTAATTCGGTTTTATGAAGAACCCACCAAAGTGTCTTCATCATTCTGGTTTAGGACTGCCACAGACTGATCCTGATTGATAGATCAGCATTTGGGATCTCCGTTCTAGAATTTATGGAATACCGTTCGAACAGGGATTCAAATTAACTGCCCATTATCAACAAAAGAACATATAGTTTGATGTTGACTTTTCTTTTCTATTGGAGTCTACATATGTTCTGATACCCTTTGAACATGGGAGAAAATGCTTTCAAAGTTGACTTTTCCATGCCAGGTACAAACACTCACTTTTGGAAGATACCAGATTCTCAGTGAAGTCCACTGTAAAGCTCTGGGTTCTGGGGTGTGGTGAGGGTTCTGCCGTCCCAGGGGTTACCCTCTGATTTTTCAGGGTGGTTCAGGGACTCCTCTGAAACCCTTTACGTGCATCATTACCCCATGTAATCTCCACCCCAGCAACCCCATGAACAACTATCATTAATGCCAGTACACACATAAGATGGATAGAAAAACTGTCCAAGGCCACACAACTCCCAGTGAGGAAGCCAGGATCTGAACCCAGGCAGCTTGACTCCAAAGACCAGGCTCTTAACCACTATGCCACAGCTGTTTCTGAAATTTTCATCTACTAAGGAACTGACACAGAATACAATTTTACCAATTTTACTTGGAAAATACGCTTATTCTGAGCAGACGAAAGTCAAGTGGCTCTTGAGCAATGCCTCAGGTTAGGGGGTCTGCCAAAAGTTCCTCACTAATCAAAACTGCTGAAAGGCTGGAGACCGACAACTTCTTTGCTACCACTGGCTAGATGACCTCACTTAAGGTCCTTTTACGTACATGAAGTTCGCAGTTACATTTGTTTTTAATCTGCTGCCTTCATTAAAAATGTGTTTTCCGATAATCTGCTAACCATTTATTCTCTATTTCTTGTAGATCTATCTCTGCATCCTGGACTTGGCAAAAGTAGTTAAGTCTCTACCCCTCTATCTCAAAGTCTCCAAGATCCCAAGGTTTCCTGGAGGCGGTGTCCCTTTCCAAGGCCAGGCATGACAGTCTTCCCAATCTGAGCTGAAGGGCCCCACCTATTTGTCCAGTGCCATCAACTCCTTAAGCATGGAATACAGACAGCCCTTGGAGATCTGGCCAAGGGACTAAGCTGGCTTCCTGGCAATTCCTGGCTCAGGGTGTTTTAAGATAAATTCAGCAAGGGAAATGAAAGGAAAAAGAGAAATCAAAGTTTGTTATTTTACGCCAATAGTCTTACAAGAAAGAATTATCAAGAGATTTGGGATCTAGCATGCTCTGTGGCCTGGGCAGGTCAAGGCACTGAACCAGCAGACTCGATTTCTTCATTTGCAAAAGAGGATTAAGTTCTGTCAGTGGTTTTCCAAATAGTCTGTAGCAGTCGAACGCTTTTTCAAGTCAGTCTTATTGGAACCCTAACATACTGTACAGATGAAAATGGAATTACTCAGTTTAGAAGAGGGTGATGACAAGGAACCCTGATCTCTATTTCCTGGGAATTCCATCTCTCCTTATACTCGCTTCTGCAGTATGTGTGGGAAAGACCAAACAAAACAAGACTTTTTTAGAGTAGTCTGAAACACACTAGAAGCTATAATCACTAATACTCTCTAGCAAAAGCAATGATGATGGTAACAGTGCTTGCAGGTGAGTCTCTGAGCTTCCAGGATGTACCTATCACTGGGCCAAGTGTCTTCCACGTGCTACTTCATTTACTTTTCAGAACGATGATGATCTCATTTCACATATGAGGAAACTAACGTTTAGACCTAGAGACAGTCAAAGACAGACAATCGGTGATAGTGTTGTGGGTCAAATCCAGGTTTTTCTGACTTTAAGGTCCTACTCTTAACCACTGTTCATACAGCTTCTAAAGATAGTAAATCAAGTAGTTGAATTTGGGGCGAATTCTTTATGAACTTTGCCTATGCTGTGACTAACACAATGTTAGAGTCTGACTTACTGACACTATCAACCGTAAAGAGATACCATGGAGATGTACCAAACCCAATTCGAGTCACAGTGTACCCTAGAAAGATGCTGCAGGCATTCGTTTGAAGTGAACGCCTCACCTACAGATGACTACACCCGTGTAATTCATCTTGGGAAACAGCTGACTGTTTCCCAAGATGATCAATAAATCACTTCTCAAAAATTTCTATTATTGAAAAGTGAAACAGAATTATTACTAAAGATATACTTAGAAATTTATCTCGAGACAGAAAAGGAATAGCATTTTCATTGTGTTATTATATGTAGAGGTGACTTCCTTCCAGTGATTTGGGTGTGTCCATGACGTCTATCTCAGCCATTTTCAAGAACAAAGGGAAATCAGAACAGCTTCTGCTGAGCCCCCGTATCTCTCTGTAATCTTTCCTTTCCTTGAGATGGCCAGACAATTTCTTAGACAGAGACAGAGAGAACACTGAATGGGCCAGTAATAAGGGAAAAGAAAAGATAATATTTAAAAGGGGACAGAAAGAATGGCATAGAATCTGAGGTCCGTTGATAGCAAATCTGCCTTTTGGTTAGTTTCATCACATCTGAACTGAAACAGAAAACAGAAAATACTTACAAATATGTCAAAATAAGAAGAGTAGTAGTCATACTGCACCACCTCCTTCTCTAATGTGTTCTCAATACCTCCGTTCACCTAGGGAGGAGAGTAAGGGGTAAAAATGAGGACAGATTTTACGTGTGAAAATAATACGAGAGCACATGCAAGTAAGGTTTTGTATACACTTTTCTGTCTGTCGTCTCAGAATCCAGAAGTGTTAAAATATGAAAGAAAAGAACCCTCATCATTCCAATAGAAAGATGCTGAAGAGCACTTCTCACTTCGATTCTGAATTCACTTACTCAACAAATGTAAATGTAGAAGGAAGAACTGTGCCTTTTTTGCAGTTCACAGTTGGGCAAACCAAAATGTTCACTATGAAAACATTTCTTCTCTTGTCAGAGAAAGTCTTCAATCATACAAACATGCATTTTTAAAGAAGACCATTCGCATTTATCTAGGGCTCCCCCTACTTTCTGATCACTCTCCACTATTTTAGGTCTTGGAAGACCAAGAGGCCAACAGGTCCCCTGATCTCTTAGCAACTATCAGTGACAGCAGTTACCATGTTGCTCCGAGCATTTCAAAATTCTGCACTCTTATCAATTTATACATCTATATTTAAACTAAATAAGGGACAGACCAGACCTACAATCATATGTGACAAAGTCATAGTAAATGATGGATGAGTGACAATGTTGGCTCGGTTGAGGGTGGCGACAGTAGGATTGGAGAGAAGACTGTATTGCGTTGTGAGTGGATTAGACAGGACTTCCTTTCAGACTAGATGTGGGGCATGAGAAATACTAAACAAACAAGCCAATCCATTCAGGTTGAGTCATTTTTGGCCTGAGCATTTGAACATTGTTTACTGATCAAGAAAGAGGCAAGGAAGTAGCGTGGGTGTGTGTATGCGTTGTCGGGGAGCAGGCTGAGTTAGGCATCCGAGTCGGCACAGCAGGCAGGTCATGGTGTAATATCAAAAGCGAGTCACTACCTTCTGGAAGATCTCACAACCATGTTTTCCGATCTGCTCTAGAACCTGTTTCAGCTCACGACTGCAGGAGATCCAGCGCTTCCATGTAGCTCTTTAAGAATGTTAATCATTTAGAGCCGGCTTACCTATGCACTTCATTTCCTATAGATAAACCTGACCTTCTAACCAGCCTAGTATTTTCTCTGCATCAGCCCTGTTCCCTCCAAAACACACACACACTCTTGTCTCAGTGCTTCTGCTGACCTTCATCTCCAAACCCTTTTCCTATTGTTCCCACATCCCAATCACAGATCATCCTTCTATTTCCAAATTCCACCCATCCTTCCACACCCAACTCAGTCCATCTCCTCCACTCACTCCTCAGATAATTCCAACCCACCGACCTCCCGCAACCTGAATGAACTTGTTACCATTGGTTATCACAGTTTGACAATAGAACACAGTGACAATGGGTAATAAAATCGGAATCAGAAACAGTGGGATAATAAATACCTGAAATATGTGTAACAACAGCAAGAGAATAATAACCAACTTTTTTTCTGTCCTTCTGGGTAAAATTTACTTTGGTTAATAGTAAATGACATAATCTACAGTTGTATAGAGCTTCCTAACGGCCAAGGGCTGTTGTATATGTCTCTTTATTTGATCCTCACAAGAATTCACAAAGAAGGCAAGACAGGTATCAGCTCAGTTAACTGACTGAGAAACCAAAGCCCAGAGAACTTAAATGGACAGCTCCAGGGTAAATCAGAAACATTCTGACACTTTCTAGTACAGCAGTTAGAAAATAACATGAACAATAAACATTGATAAAGCCCTTTCTTGAACCAGAATCTCAACTGAAGGGTCAAAAGCTGAAAAAGCAACGTCTACGGCCATTTGGGTCCATCAGTCTAAAGAGCCTGGGGGAAGAGTCTGGAGGGGAAGTGAGTCCTCAGGCAAATCAAGCCATTGAGGAATTTCAGGTCCAATGTGGGAAATCAGTCTACTCAAGGGTGCACTTGGAGGCCCGAGACAGAACCCCAGAACCACCCTTGCAACTGGCACTGAAGAACCCAGCTGCCCCAAAGTCGGCCAGGAGGGAAAGGAAACCAAGGTGCCCTCAGGCTTCTCCAGCTGGCCGGGTCCCTGCACTCCAGGCAGGGTGGGTGCCGGTCAGCTCCCTGCCGCCAGGAGGAAAAGCGGCTGAGTTGGAAGCCATACACAAAGGCGAAAGAGTTTGGTGATAGCTATGACTGCACAGAACAGCTGGGTCCCCATGCTCTTTGGAAGGTCTACGCTCCCTTTAATGCGACTTCTTTCCTCTCTTAAAGACCAACACCACGAGGCAAACTTTAAATCTTTTTGTAGAGCCTGCAACCCCAGAATCAGAAGCCTGTGTCCTGACATCAGTAAATGCAGAGACATATAAAAATCACGATGGATCTGAATGATTAGAGATTTACAGAGAAAGACAAGAGAAAAGGGATGGTACAGAGTGTCATAAAAAACCCAGATCAGGATTGACAATTCAAAACAAACAGAACTAGAAAATTAAATGTTCAAAAACAAAAATAGCCTTGCTAAGAAAGACATGACAGATGATCTTATAGATACACATTCTTGTATGATTTTTTTTTTCTTTTTACAATTGTGGAAACTGGCAGTTGGTGGAAAAGTGAGGATCAAGACACATTTCTTAACTGCGAGGTCTGGTGATTTTTCATTTATAAGAAGTTTCAAGCAGATGTAGACAGATCCCTTTCGATGAACAAAACAGGGTACTGCCCACTTACTTCACTTCCACTTCAAGTTCCTCAAAGCAGTAAAAAAGGAGGGAAGTGAGAAGAGTAGCTCTGTGACCCCCCACAGCTCCACCCCCGGGCTTCCCTCACTTAAACACACTCAGTGGTCGCATCAGCAGCAAACCAACAATCTCCTTGGTTTTCTGCTGTCACACAATAATTTTAAGTGTGCTTCATTCAAACGGTGGCTATGCTTCCCCTGTTAAAAGATGCATTTCCTTTTCACCTCTCATTCTACAGCTGCTAGTTTTCAAAGCACATTAGTCCTTTAACATAGGCATCAATTTAAATATTTTCTTTAACGTGTACATATGTAACAAACAGTAAAAAGAAACACTTTAAATTGCTATTGTCATATCACTGACTTATTTGTTTTTAAATAAAAAATAAGGCAAACCCACAGTGCTAGATTAACAGAAGGAAAATCTGTAAAAAGAAACTTAACAGTAGATTCATGTTGCGTATTACCCTGATTGGAGGACAAATCTTATTTTCTACTATAAGTATATATCTGCTTTCATAAATAGATTTATTCTTCTATTAGAATTCATGATGAAATTAAATTGAGTCCAATGACCCTAATTATTAAGAGTCTAGAATCTAGAACTAAAATTGCCGTTTTGGATCAGAATATTGATCAGTTTAGATTAAGACGCTGACTCTTTCTATTATAAAGCGAAATTAAAAATCATTTTCCATAGGCATTTCAGTATCTTTTCGTATTTTCTCTATTTTAATAAATTTCTTATAAAGCACCGGCATTGTGTTTAACAAAGAGTAACCGCAACAATAAACAATAGCTAACAACTATTGCTACCCAAGCCTTTGCAGATATTTCTTGGAAAGAAAAGAACTGCTGAGAGTGAAGGAAATAGACAATTTTTGCCTGGGAGGAAGTATTCTGGAAGAGTTCACCTATCTGTTGGTAAGGAGTGTACCCAGTCAAAGCTGAGGCTTTGGAGAAAATAGATACACTGGGTAAAAATAAAACATATTATTAAAATGAATTTCACCTGCTTATTTTTACTTTTATTGAGTGTAGCAACTAGAGAACTTAAAATTACATACAAGGCATTATATTTCTATTAGGCAGTACTGGTCTAGACAATTATTTGGCAACAGAACTGCATAAACCTAACAAAATAGAGACAAACTTCCAAATGTCTCCAGGATTTTTCTGGATAAAATATGAATAAATAATACCTTTGCAAAAAAATAAAGAATAATGACATGCAAAATCTTAAATTTGGGATCCAGATGTCCCCTCAGCAAAACCAAAATAGAACAAAAAACTTAACTGTGGGAACTAGAAAGGAGATGCAACATTTAAAACATATTCCAAAAGCATGCTACATTTTCGGAAGCAAAGATCAGCAATTTTTTTCTGAAAAGGGCCAGGGAATAAAAAAAGTTTGCCTTTGTGGGCCAGATGGACTCTGTCAAAACTACTCAACTACTGGCACAAAAGCCAGTCACAGACAGTATGCGAACAGATGGGCAGGACTGTGTTCTGATAAAACTTTATTTATACAAACAGGCCAGTTGAATTTGGCCCTCAGACTACAGTTTGCCAACTCCTGTTATAGAGCAAAGTATGGTGGATTCAACTTTCATATGTGTAAAGTGAATTTTAAATTAACCAGGTGTGTTCTAAACAAATATAGTAAAAAACAAGAAAGGCCCAAGTCAGCTAGAGAAGACCAATGTTGCCTCATTTGCAGAATGATGGAATTCACTACAATGAGACAGAAGTGAGAAGAAAAATAAGAAAACGTTTTTTTTTGTTTCTGGAAACAATTCATATAACATCATGGAAAAAGAAAAAAAAACCCCACTTACATTTAACTCTATTATCCACAGTAATGTTACAAACAAGAGGTCAAAGGTGACAAACAAACAGAAAGTCCTCCTGACATCAGATATGCCTTTCTTCTCCCTTCCTTCGTAGGACTCGATCCTGGCCATGAGCTGCGTGGGGTTGATGGAATGGACTTCGCGCAAGGAGGCGTGAGAGCTCTGACTCCCCGTGAGAGCGTTCTCCACGTCTTCTGGCAGGGGGTTCATCCTGCAGGAGGGTTAAAGGAGCCTCTTTCCAACTTCACCATCCCTAGAGGGAAGAGATCTTTGGGGAATAAAAGAGAGACACCACATTAAATCAGAGCCCACCTGCTACCACAGTGCTACCCCCACCACTGTACACTGTTCCCTGATATGAGCATCCAGGCGTCTTAACCGAGGACGTTATGTCTTGAGGAAGACATAAAGAGAAAGCGAAATGAGGAGCAATTATTGATGTTATCAATCAATACTACAAAAAAAAAACTGTTACAGAAAAGACGGTTAATAAAGACAGCATGCAAATTTACAGTAGGTAGTTAACAGTAAAGACTGGCTGTGAACCACAACACAAAGGTGCCGGGTAACTTTGGGGCAAGCCTCTGGGTGAACGAGCCAAGCCAGCTCCCTTCCTGTGCCAGACAGAAAACCTCTACAGTTCTGTAAGTGTCCTTACCCATGGACTGGGAAAACATTTACTGAATAGCTGCTCAGAGGGCATGCAACCAGAACCTGCAAACTGGCTATAAAAAAACCTGTTTCCTCAAGAGGAACTGCTTTCCACCACAGGTACTAATAAACCGAATTTAGCATTTCCATTTCCTCTAAATGAATTAGCATGTTTCTGGGCCTCTTCTTGGAAAAGAAGTATGCATGCACCAGAAGTTTACCATCATGCAAACAAACATACCCCACTGGTAGTGGCAACAGTCACAGTCCCATGTGGAGATGCAGGACCCCCTCCCCACAAGGTCGCAGGTGCTTCTATAATAAAGGTAAAAGACTGGCCATCTCACCGATCTGATCTCCTCACGGATGAGGCAAAGTCATCAAATAGAGGGTACGGTGGATGGTACTTTGTTTGCCAAATATTCCAGTTTCCCTTCCTATGCTACCTCTCCCTGGGGGAGGAGTATATCTCCTGGCTCTACTGAACTCACATGCCTTTCTGTGGCCAATGTGATGTGTGCCACTGGGCGTCCGGATCTCAAGAACCAGTGCATGGCTCACCACGGACTCTGTACAAGAACTGGATGTTTAATACTTTCAAATTCTATCTGGGAAAATATCCAAGCTCTTCCTTAGAAATGAACAGTGTGGTCTCCTCAATTCACCAGAGATTTTGGAAAGCCTGCTCTGTGCTAGTCTCTGTGCCACAATGACTGGCAATGTCCACAAAAAGAACATTTTCAAGGTGGATAAAATATAATTTCAAAACATTGCTGGAATTTCCCAAAAGTAACAGGGTCCCACCGGGTCCTAATCACAGTCCAGAACTCCATGTCTTTACACCTGACCTTTGTTTTTCTCCCTCTCCAAAATTGGGAACAGAAGTCCTTTCCCCATTTTCATACAATGTGGTGATTTCATAACATAACATTTTGGAAAGCAATCTGGTGATATGAAGTAGCATACTGTAAAATATTCATATCTTTGATCCAGTAACCCTACTTCTGGAAATCTAACGGAAATTAACTGTAGACCTTCAAGGCAAAAATTGATCTACATCATTAGAAACTGAGTCAATGATTGCCTTTGAGAAGGAGGAAGAAGTGCCTAGAAGGCACAAGCTTGGTCAAGTCCTATTTCTTGGCCTGAGTAGCACTAACATGGCTGTACTCACTTTTTGATAATTTATTGACATATAAACAAGTTAAATCCACTAAATTGTACAGAAAATTCAACAAATTCACAATTCAAGCTGAGGACTGCTTTTAGGAAGAACATCAGTCTCACTCATTCCCCCCTTTCCTGAGCCCACCCCTCATGAATGGAGAAGGACAACAAAGCCAAACACCGAGCCTAGACATCCGAGGCTGTTTCAAACTAAAAACTGGCATCATCCAATGCTACATCCCTGACTTGGGAAATGAGAATCATTACATTATTTTTCAGACATGTGCACTAATTCACAATCAGCTAGAATGTACAGATACTTGCAATAGTTTCAATAATAAAGTTACTCAATACCCAGAGCCGCTTGAGGCTAACCAGACTGACCTCTGTCTGGGACAGAGGAAAATCTTAAAAGGAAGAGAGAGCTTCCTTTTAATGTGTAAAGACAAAGATACTTCTACAGCCTCTTTCTATTCTAGAATTACAGGACTTCGCCCTAACCATACCCTTCAGAAAGATTCAGTTCAACTGCCAATTCCTTCCAGAAGACTTCCCTGAAATGCTCCCCACATGCCAATCCCCAGGCAGGGCCCCATGCATCTCCTCCAAGTTCTTCTCAGACTAAAGATACGCCATCGATAGTAATGCTTATCACACTGTGCCTTAATTATCCACTTAGTTGCATGCCTCTCCTGCTAGCTGGAGGGCTCCTTGAAGGCCCTGAATGTGATTTGCACATCCTTGTGTCCCCAGGAACTAACTACCTCGAACACCGCAGGGTACCCAGCACACAGCGGGAACAGAACAGACATGGACTGAATAAATTCTGTCTAGCTTCAAGCACAGAGGCTAGCACAGAGCAGACTCTCCAAAAATCTCTGGTGAATTGAGGAGATCACACTGTTCATTTCTGAGGAAGAGCTTGGACATTTTCCCAGATAGAACTTGAAAGTATTAAACATCCAGTTCTTGTACAGAGTCCTCTCCGGGGCTGGCTTGAGGAAAGCTACGTGTCTCTGAAGAGGTTGTTAAGCCCTGATTAACTGTATAATCTATAATACAGGGTTTATACCTATGGAAGAAGCATGGGGGGGTGTGGGAGAGGTGGTGAGGAGGGGGGGTGGGGGAGAATTAATAAAGGAAAACATCCCCTTATTTTTTTTTTCTGGAACTTGTGTAAGGAGATGAGAACCCCTTTTGGTTGTTTTGGTTTTTGAAAAAGAGAGTCGTATCGTAATTGCTTTATCTAGATGGGTACCTGTCCTCTGTATTAGAAAGCTATGTCTACAACTTTGCTGTGATGACAAAACCCCCAAAACTCAACGGCTTTAAACAATCTACATTTATTCTCAAGCTCACAGGTCTGCAGGTGGCCTGAAGTAGTCTAGGCCCAACTGGCAACCCTGCTTCAGGCCTCTCCGGGGAGCAGAGCTCAGCCTCAAACCATGTGTTGGGTCCGGGTCTGTCTTTGTCCTGGGACCAGGGCTACCTGGGCCATGTTCTCTTCGTGGCAAATTGAAAGGACACACGGGACAAGCTAGACCCCATGAACATATCTGAAATCTCTGCACACATCACGTCTGCTCGTGCTCTGTGGCCAAAGTTTATCTCAAGGCCAAGCCCGAAGGGCATGGAGCTGGGATGCACCTTCCACCCAAAGAGGAGGAGGAGGTCAGTGAATACTTGCCGACAAATATTTCCATCTATCCCAGCCAGTACCGTTCTGTGTTCTAAACCGGAGGGCAACAAACTGTGGCCAGTAGGTGGAATATGGCCTCTGCCCGTTTCCGAATACGGATGGAGTTTTATTGGACTTCTGTTGGTATCCACTGCTACGGACACTTTCCCACCAAGAGAAGACAGGTGAACAGTCACAACAGAAACCATATGGTTCCCAAAGCCTAAAATATTTCCTATCTGCATTTTTCTAGGAAGCGGGACTGCTGCTTCCATTAGCTTCTCAAAGAGAAGTTGGGTGAGATTGAGTTACTGTGTTGTAATTAGTGAAAAAGATTAGGCTAACTGATGAATAGTAATTTTGCCAATACATGCTCTGATTCTACAATTAGAGCAACTTCTAATTCATTCTTATCTTCCCACAGGTCGCTCTCCAGACACAGCACAGCTCAAGCACAGGTGGTCTTGTCCTGAGGCCACCGCAGCGGTCCTTCAGCCCAAACGCTGCTCTTCGCTATTCTCTTGCCTTAATCCCGCACCACTAGAACTGGAGAAAAATTCTACCTTGTCTCTCCTGGTAGCTTCCTAAATGATGATAATATCCTGTCCAGGTGGAAAAAAACAAAAACCACAGCCTGAGATCCTTTTGATTCCAGAGTGAATAGCTTACATCTCTGGGATGCTGTTACTGCACTGGTCCCCGTGCTGGTTGCAAAGCTGAGCCAAAACTTCAGTTCCATCTGCTTCAGCACGGAATTGCTACCACCCAGATGGGAAACAGGACGCTTGGTATAGGAGCTCTGATGCTAGCATTTTGCCCAAGTCCCAAGGTCTCTCTTAGGACAAGTCTAGAGGGCTTCTGAGCACCTGCTGGTGGAGGCCAAACCAAGTCTCTCGATCCAAGCAACCAGCCTCCTTCTCCGTATTACTTCTGGAGAAGCCACAGCCAGGACACTGCATGTTCCCCTCCGAGACAGAGAGAGAGAATGAATAACAGACGTTAAAAATATTTAATTCAGCAAGACCTTAGTCATCATCTTATCCAAAGGCCTGGGGAGCAAGATTTGGCTTACAGACATGTTTTGCTCGGTCTTGTATGGTGTTTCTAAAGATTCTGAACTAGTTGCTAACATTTTAAATAATGAACTTTCATATAAAATTCCAGATGTCTAGCTTCTCTGGAAAAGTTAAGACGTAGGATGGCCAGGCCTGCATTCCCTTACCAGGAGAATAAAGCCAGCAAGCTGCTGACCTCCTTAGATGGAGCACAGACTCTGCACTTGGCCTCAAGCTTGACCCAGCCTGGAAGCATCTCAGTCTGCCACTTGGATCTAGTCCAATGCCCTTGTTTTACAGGCAAAGAGAGTACAAACCTGAAGCTTGTGTCTCATCACGTTGTTTTGAAGCCTTCTTCATCTTTGTTATCAAAATTATTCTTGCCTATAAATGTTTGCTTACAGATGAAAAAGCAAAAACAGCAGCAGCTGAGGCTATGGGGATGATAAGGATGCCCCCATATTAAAGAGATTTCAAGATATAGCTTAAGGTTGAAAGTCGGTTTTTCCACTTCTTCCCTCTCCATCACCCTGCCTCACTCACCCCTGATTCCCGGAAGGAAACAGGAGGGACACCAGAAGGTGTTCAAATGGCCCCTAGGATGTGGTCACTGAATTTGAGAGTCCCTGAGGACCTGGGCTGCCTCAGCTGTGCTCGCTCCATCCTGGGACAGGGTTTCTCTTGGGGCAGGAAGCACCTCGAGCTGGTTACTCTCTTGCAGGGCCACCACGTGTTATGAGACCTGGTCTATAATGGTTTTTAAAAGTCCTGTTCAGGGCCCACAGGTTCCAAAACAAAACAGCTAAAAGTGGAGAATACTTTGTCAGGATGAGAGACATAACAACTAAAAAACACAGGTGCTTTAAAAAGTAAACGTGCGTAGAGAAGAGAGAGCCTTAGGAAGGAAGCAAACCCAGAGTATCAGAAACACATAATAAGATAGTCTTCATAGTCTAAAGGTACCAGCATGAGGTGAGGAAAGTTCTGTGTGCCTAAGAAGACCTGGAAATTCTACATGTCAGATTCAACTGATTATTCAGGTGTTCATAAAATAAAAACTTCTGCTTAGTGTTTGCTTAAACGAGCTGCTTATTAAAACCTCCTAAAGTTGGTTTATAGTAAAGATGCTCTAAACAACAAAACAAAGTATGAATCACTGTCTTGTACTTCTTGTTACTGATGCTACAGGTATGTTGATTTTACTCTGGAAGGAAAGACCTGGCAGAACTCCAATGAAAGTGGCTTTAGAAAGACTGGCAGCGGGCAGGGTTAGGGAGTTGATGCATTTGTGTAACATGCTAGCTTCCTGGGCTGGAGAACTAGCACGATGAAGCACTACAGGAAGTTTAATAAAATCAAGATCAAACAAACCGGTCTTTGGCAAATGTCCATCACCATTATGTTCACATTTCAAAAAAGGTCTTTATTTTGTGTTGTGCGTATCCTGTACAGCAAGGTTGGTTCTTCGTAACAGCGGATGAAATGATTCCCCTTTTTTAAAGTGCCCTCTCTCCCTCCCCACCCCGCGCCCCTGTCCTTGGAATGTTTTGTATCAGCAATCATTCTGAACTGTACATAATTTATCTTGCAAGAGGCAAAGGGCAAGTTTTGGATTTTGCTTCTTCAAAGTTTGTTTTTAAACGACAAATAAAAAAAGAACATTGAAAAAAACTGTCTTGGCTGTCTTTATGCCTTATATACTCCAAGTTAAATACCATGTCTAGAAAAGCATTTCTAAAATCTGGACTATTGGATTAAATTTCAAAACTCCCACACATCACATCCAAATTAGTAGTTGCAGCAGTAGGAAATTACTGAACAGAGAGGTGTAGAAAATAAAGTTATTTCAAAGTAATAAACGAAAAATTCTAAAAGCATCTAAATGAAATCACCCAACCAATTGTTTGGTATTACTTTAAAGAAAAAGAATCTTTCCTGAATCAAAAAGTCAAATTTTGCCAGCAGACTGTTATTAATTTTCCAACTGAAAATGAGTAAAAACGTTTAGAAAAAGAAAAACAAAAAAAAGATCTATGTGCATGTCTGAAATTCTGCTAGGCTTTTTATAGATTTGCCTGTATCGTCGGGGCTTCATCAGGGGGAGAGAAGGAAAGAATTTTGAAATGATTAAAATAATGCTGCCCTCTGAAAGTTAAACTACAAAATCAACACATGATGAATCAGAGTTGATGTGCCCTGTCCTTAAAGAAGCAAAAACAGTTTGTAGGTCAAGAAATAAGAACAAGTAGACAGGACATATATTCAGGTCTAAAGAGGTGAAGATGGAATGTGCCCATCAGAAAGGGGGTGAGCTAGTCTGGAAAACACAGGAAAAGGAATGTCACAAGTAAATGGCAGCTGTGCCCAGCCTGGCCCTCTTCAAGTGGGGCTGCCTTGTCTGTTAGATTTTAAGCATCTCCAACCCACTGGCCAGATTATTCCTACGATTATTATTCCTATGATTAGTATGATGGCATTAGGGTGACTTTTGTCCCTGAACAATTTAGTAAGTCCCCACCTGCCTCCCACAAACTTTCAGAATTCTGTGCTTCTTGTTAAAATGTCATAGGGAAACAACAGACTGGCTAGGCTGAAATGAGCATTCAGTCCACGTGGCAGTTACGGTGTTCACAGCAGATTCTGAGATGTGAGTTCACCCATATGAGGAAGAGCCACTCTCCACTGGGCTCCGGACACTGAAACTGACCAACCAGGTTTGTTTCTCAGTCCGTAAGAAAGAGGGCTGGACTCAAACCTAATGAAGTCACCAGTGTGATGCCACTGAGAAGCTTTCTGGAAGGTTGATGTCTAGACATTGCCCGATGACACTTTAACAGTATTATCCTACAAAACTGCCCTTTAGGAACTTCTAAAGATATCACCCAGAGGCCATGTTAGTATGGTTAGCCATAATAAAATATTAGCATGTTCTCTATTAGAGTATACAAGTGCTAACATTTCAAAAGAGACATATAAAAGTGGTATTCTTCCAATATCTCTTTATAAACTGCCAAGTTATTATCAATAATTTTCCTTAAGTAGAATGACTAAGTGGATCACAGTTTCCAAGCTCAGAACAAAGCTATGATAATTGAACTTGACTATGCAATGGTGATACAACATCTGCTTAAGTCTTTGGGTATGATTTTGAATTCACACTCAGTAAAAAGCAGGGGAGGGTACGTAGTTCAGCAAAGCTTTTTAATACATACACAAAAACTTCAGAAACTCATTAAATAAAGCTAGCATACTTCTAACATTATCTGACCAAGAACACACAACACAAGAATAAAAGAACAAAAAGTATAAACATACCCCATGTACTAACATGCTATTATAATATGTGATGGTGTGTGCCTTATACTAACATAACAACAAAATCAACAGCTTCCTCACACTGAGACTGAGTCCGACACAATGCTGGGTACTTAACACACACTATGTCAGTTAAGCCTCACAACAGCTCCCACAAGTAGGACCCACATATTAGAATGTATTCCTGGAACATCACAAACATAAGTCAAAACCCACATTTAAAAAAAAACCAAACCTAATAGGCAGGCAAATATTTCTGTTTACCCATTAAAATACTTCACTGAATTTCAAATGCAAGCATGAACACAACTTAAAATTCATTTGGACCAAAGGGTTTTGAAATTATGTATGTTTTGACTGGTTTTGAATTTCAGGGCCTGGCATAACTTCAAACTTTATGGGACTCTCCATTTCCACCTAGACCTTCACTGTCTTCCACTTTTCTTCGAATGTAGCTCTCTCAAGTCTCTTATTGTCCAGGCTTGAAAGAAACATAGGGATATATATAAGTGATAATAAGAAAAAAACAGAATAAGCTGAAGGAAAATGGGCAACTGATGATCAGAGTTGGAGATGAGGAATGATTCGCAAACAAACAGGAGAGGAGTGTGTGCCCAATCTTTGGGGGACAAACGTGTAGACAGGGGCCACAATGTTGATTTATCAGTAGAAGCCAGAAATCTGAACTGTCATAGGAAATTTCCCAAATACTAAGCATTAGTTCAATATTTAAAAATAAGAAAGGCACTGATGGTCAAGGAAAACTCATTACCAATAAGCCACCACGTGGCCTGTACTTTCCTAAGCTTTCCTGTAAGAAAAAAACCCATACAAACCAAAAAATATCTACAGATGATAGAGATACCATCAAAATTCAGTTGCAAAAGAATAAAACTATTAACCAGTCATTCAAGTATACGGAGAAAGAAATTTATGCATCAAAATATACTGAAGATTTTATTAAAAAACTAATAAAGCAAAATCATTTGCACGGTTGATAAAGTAGAAGAAATTGTAGGTGCATAACACATGATTGGAGGATGAGGAAGTTCTTTCTAAGAAAATTTAGAATGGGAAACAAAACTAAATATATAAAAATCAAGTTTCTCAAACTTAAGAACATTAGAAGCAAAACTTTAAAAAGTGTTGAAGGACAGGTAATGAAAACCTTAAAACTCAATTAGATAATGGGCAAAGAAAGTGAAGGCACATAAGGAAAAGAAATGCATTAATAAACTAATTTAATTCTCATCCAACACCTGCAAACTTTTTAGAGGAGCAAATGAGATTTATGAGACCATTTATTAAATAGTTTCTGGCACCTTCAGGTAGAGCTCAGACCCCTTAATCTTACCTAACCTAACACATGGCCACTTCTGCCTACTTCTCCAGAACCACTTCAGCACCACAAAAATCACAAGGAGTTCCCTAAAGGAATCACATTCTCAGCTACCTCTCTGCCCGTATTTTCCTCCTGATGTCAAGCACTACTCTCCTTTAACCCTATTGCTCTTACTCATCCCAGCGAGCCTCAGCTCAAGGGTCGCTTTCTCAGGGCAGCTTTAGCCTCCTCCCCCTCTTCCACACCTCTCTGCCCCATCAGTGAACAGTGGACAAAGACGTCTCTACTGACATCTATCATGCTGCCTCAAGACCAGTTTCGCTCTACTTAGAAAAAAAAAAAAAGCTCATTTAGGAGTTGTGATTCACCCATTTACCAGCCCTTCATTTCGTGCAGTTGGGAGTAGAAAGTAATCAAGAGACAGTGGGAATGCATCTAAAGTCGCATCAGAAACATAAAACACTAAGCAAATAAAATATATGCAAGGTCCCACCACTGAAAACTATAAGACATTGCTGAGAGAAATCAAAGAAGATAAAAATAGAGAGATTACAATGTTTATTGACTGGAAAAATCCACATTGTTAAGAGTTCAATTCTCCCCAAACTGATCTATAGATTCAACTCAATCCCAATCATAACCTCATCAAGCTTGTATATGGAAATGCCAAAGGAATAAGAATATCTCAAGTAATCTTGAAAATGAACATAAACTGGAAGACCCACTACTTAAAGACAGTGTGGCACCAGCATAAGGATCAACAAATAGAGATCAATGGAACATAAGGAGAGTCTAGAAACAGATCTGCCCTTACATGATCATTTGACTTTGGACAAAGATGTCCAAACAATCCAAAGGGAAAATAAAGAATGACGCTGGGACAACTAGATATCACAAGTGAAAAGAAAAACAAAAATCAACCTCAAACCCTAATTCACACCAAGCAAACAATTATTCAAAATGGATCACAGACCTAAACATAAGAACTGAAAGTATAAAGCTGTTATAAGAATGTGCAGCAGAATATTTTAAAAACCTTTTTGTAGGCAAAGAGTTCTTAAAAGAAGGCACAAAAAGCCATAATCATTAAAAAAAATTGTGTAGGCTGTCACGAGGGGCTCTCATCAGTCAGTTTGGAACAACTTGAACATAAAAATAAATAATGACTGTCATATTGGAACTTATGTAGGAAAAATCAGTAAGTTCCATGAGCCCATGGTAATACTGTAAAAAAAAAGGGAGATAAGGTAGGAGTTTTCCTTTATAGAAAAAAAAAGTTAGATAAAAAATGTAGAACAATGAAGTTAGAAAAATCAACAGTTTGTAACCCCCAGTTGGAGTAATTGATTCTGGCAAATTGATGGATGCTAAAAATTATTAAAGGGGATGTTCACAGTCTCAACGTGTTACTCTTCAGATTATTTAATAATTTCACTGGCAGTAACAGAGAGATCTGGCAGTCACCACCCACACCAAGTAATCAAATAGCATTACCAATAGGAGAACAAGTTGACATTATGATACAGTCAGGAGTACGTAACATCAGTTACGACATACCAGTGCCAAAAATGTTTAGCCTGAATTCAGTCTTAAGGAAACAGTCAAACGCAGTTGTGGAACATTCTACAAGACAGCTATCCTGGAATCTTGAGAGAAGTCAATGTGGTGAAAAACAAAACAAGAACAAAAGGTAGGAAAGTGATGTGAAGACTTAAAAAAGCATAAAGAGCCACAGGCATCACATGCAATGCACAAGCTTAGACTGAGTCCTGAATTCAAACAAAAACAAAAACAAAACCCCAAAGATACAGCCACAAAAGACAACTGGAAAATTGATTACAGTTTAGTATTCTGGTCATGTTGGAGAATGTCTTTATTTTTAGGAGATGCATGATGAAGTACTGAGCGGTCGGTCAGGAGGTACACAACTTAATCCCCGATTAGTTCAGAAAAAAAAAAAAGAACATAAGGATGTTTGGGGATAGAGTTGCTCTGTTTACCTATCAACCATCCGCCCATCTAGTACATGTAAACATATATACACAATACAGATAAATATATTTAAGCAAAATATGTATATAGTATACATATGCATACATAGTGTGTGTATGCATGTATATAGGTATATAATATATATGTATCAAAGAGAACAAAGGACAGTTTTCAAAGCAAAAAATCATTAAATTAACTTTACTGTAGGTATGAGCTGCCTTTAAGAGCAGAATAAGGAACTGGAATTATCCTAGAAAACCTCTCAGATCATAATATAAAATAGAATGTAGATGGATTTTGCACACATTCTTTTATATAATGATTCTCATTGAGACACAATGATAGAGCAAGTGAAAACCTTTATAAGATTTCTGGCCATCCAATTCATTCTGCTCCGAATAAAACTATCAAATTACCTAGATGCGAGTGGAGATTGAAGACTTCTAAAGTGCTCGTGACTGCAGATAGGAGTCATTCTGTCTGAATTTTGAGCCAGGATCAAATACCTAATAATTATTTTGATGTTGTTGACGTCACAAGGCTTGAATGAAGTGACAGAGGGCAGTCCAGCAAGAATTACAACCGACAATTTTGCCAAAGATATACCACATCTACCACATTTACTTCACACGTAGGTTCTCCTCTGAGCACTGGAGCTGTGGCAATGAATAAAACCAAACAAAATTTCCTCCCTTCATGGAGCTTACCTTCTACAGTCTGGGGACAGAGGACAAACAAAGCAGCATTGTAATTTTAAACTGCTTGGTCAGGATGACCTCACTGAGGCCAAGTAAGGGCGGAGTAAAGAAGAAAGGTGGAGATAAGGAAGAAATGCCACGTCAGCATCAGAAGGAAGAACCCTGCAGGCAGAGGTAAGAGTAAGGGCGAGGCTCTGAGGAGGGTGGGGCTGTCCAGGTAGGAAGTCAGCCCTGTCATCAGCTTTCAGTTTTGCAGCAGCCAAGGGACAGAGGGCAGAGTGGCAGGAGATGCTAACGGAGAAGTCAACAACTTGTCGGGGTCTGGTGGGACCTTCCGGGCCACTGGAAAGACTGAATGAGATGGGAAGACATCGGAAGCTTTTTGTTATTGTTGTTGTTGTTGTTTTAATATTTTGTTTTGTTTTGTTTTTTGGTGGGGGGAGGTAATTAGGTTTTTAAAAAATTTTTTATCTATTTATTTTTTAATTTAGAGGAGGTACCAGGGATTACACCCAGGGACCTTGTGCTTGCTAAGCAGGCACTCTACTGCTTGAGCTATACCCTCCTTGCCGGAAGCTTTTCAGTTGGTGACAAGCATGATGCAGCTTAAGCTTTATTGGGTCCTCTGGCTGAGAGAAGCTGAAGTGAGAAGACCACGTGGGGGACTACGGCAATCAGTCAAGACAGAGAGGATATACTGACCTAGCAGACTAGGGTGGTAGCGGAGACGGTGAGAACTGGTTGATTCTAAATACAGAGCCAAAAGCATCAGGAGATGGGTTGGGCAAGGACACAGGACACAGGGAGCGCTAGCTGCCTGAGGAAACGGAAGGATGGAGCTGCTGCTTACTGACATGGAGAAACAAGAGGAGGGACGATGTTGAGGGGGAACACCGGTTCAGTATGACACATCAAGCAGGAGAGGCTTTTCAACATCCAAGTAGAGATAAAGTAAGTGGTTGGATAGGAGTCAGGAGTTCAGAGGAGAGGTCTGAGCTAGAAAAAGAAATGTGGGAGTTAACAGCATATAGATGGAAGTTACAGCCATGCGACGGAAGAGAAGTTAGAATGCTCTCCCTTCTCTCCATAAAAGATGAAAAAAAAGTGCATTTATTCATAGAACAGAAAATAATTATGAGGTGGGCCTTATTAACATTCACTAAGAGTTCCATTTTATTAATTAATAAGCATTGAACACCTACAAAATGTAAAACTCCAAGCATTTAAAAGGATTCAAAAGGTAATGCAGGAATTCCCCTGCTCTCAGCAGAACTTCCAACCAGTCAAGGAGGCAGATGTACTAATAAGACAAGGGGGTGACTGAAGAGAAGGGAAGGAAATCAAGTGTGTACTCCTGACAATAACCATGCCACTGGGATGACGCTTGGTCCAGGGGAGGCTGGGCTAGCTGCATGGAGGAAGGACATCTGACAATGTATATTTGTTCTCCCACATATCACAGGTTGGGAAAATGACAGCATGCCTCGAGTGGCCAAAGTCATGCTGGGCAGTACACGTTGCTAGGTCACCACCCTGCAAGGGTCAACAACTTGGTAGCCAGTTATGTCATCAGCACTGGCTGAGTCAGATGGCTAGTATGCTATAGCTACATCACATCACTTCTTCAAAGTCCGTCTCAACATGGCCTCTGACAAACAAGAATATTCTTTTATTTGTCTTTCATCTTTTTTGGAAGCTGCTATCAGGTGGCCCAGAATAACTGGAACAACAGAGTCGTTACAGCTACCTTCCTCCAGCTTCTACTGTCCCTCTCCAACCTGACTCTCCTCCTAGTAGCTTTCTCCCGGTGCTCAAATGGACTTTGCAGCTTCTTCCCCTTTCTGAGCTTCAGTTCTAACTCCTACACCCAAAGACTTCCTCCACACTCTACCTAGAAACTCCTTTGTTTTAATCTTCCTAATCGTAGACGCTACACATAACTCCATTTTCCTTCATGAGTCAAAGTCATTTCCACAAGTTTAAAAGATTGCTGATTTTTTTGGTTGCTGACTGCCCATTATTTTCCAGAACTTTTTCTTGTTCCCATAGAACTAAATCTACTTTGAACTTTCCTAAAAAAAAATCACAAGAGATCAGTTACAGAATACCTAATGGTTATTATGGAGTTACCAGTATTTTTCCCAATTTTGACCTCATTATTACTGTCAACTAGTCAACCATCCGCAGACAGTAATTTAGAGGAACCATGGTGCTCTTTGGTGCATACATTCTCATGAATATTTAAAACTTCCTCTTAGAGATGTGTTGCCAGCTTTAGCAATGATGGAATCAACAGTCATATTACTATCTAAACAGATGAAATTCCCTCAATTAAGAAACTCGAAATACATTCCACTGCATATGAGGACATCTCTGCACTACGTAATGCTGCTTCTTCAGTACTTACTGCAAGCAATTTTCAAACAAATGTTTTCAGTTCTCAGGATGGAACTGATGATCTTATTGATCTAGGTCTGGAAATCAATAACATCTCAAGGCAGTGAGCTCACTGCTCTCCTAGGAATCATAGGAAGGTGGCTACAAGTGTACACTTGTTTCAGTAACTACCTTTCTTCATCGCAAAGACTAGAATTAAGAATGTGTTCATCACACATCCTTCACAGGCCTCCCCAGACCTATCTTTCTCCATGCAGAGAAAACAGAAGCTAAATTTCCAAGTCGCTAGCTGACGAGGAGACAGCAAAGCCCAGGTGGATATTTGGAGGCAAAATAAGTTTCTTTTTATTCAACACAAGAGTCCTTCTCTGAAAGGATAAGGGTTCCTGCAAGTGTCACCCTAGGTGACAGAGCCATCCTTTACTCACTGCCCCTGGAGTGGCTCTACAGCTGGAAGAGGTGGCACACTAATAGCAACACTGGGGAAGACATAACATGAATGGTCCCTGGAGTCACCCAAGGCCAGCTTCCTATTTCACAAACTAGAGCAAGTGAATAAAAGGGAATGTCATTCACAAGTTTGCCCAGGAGTACCTACCAACAGGCACAAGTTACAAGTTATCTCCCATACACTGACACACAAGGATGGACAGATCCCAAGGGCCATGCATAGTCAGCATGAGAGCAGGAGGTCGCTTTCCACACCCAGAGCAGCGGCACAATGGCTCACAAGCTCAATTAAAGAAGCAAGGGTCCTGAGCATAAGGAAAACACCGCAAAGGCCGGCAGAAGTCCATCTGCTGCTAAAACACAGGCAGAGAGTCTGGTCTTTACCTACAGAGTTAAACTGGACTCAGCTGCTGGCTGTCAAAAGTGAGGTATGAATGTCAAATGCTAGGCAGGGTGTGGAGAAAAGGGAACCCTCCTACACTGTTGCTGGGAATGTAGTTTGGTGTAGCCATTATGAAAACAGTACAGAGATTCCCTAAACACTGAAAACAGAGCTATCATATGACCCAGCAATCCCACTCTTGGGCATATATCTAGAGGGAACCTTAATTCAAAAAGATACGTGCACTCTAATGTTCATAGCAGCACTATATGCAATAGCCAAGGTATGGAAGCAACCTAAACGCCCATTGACAGATGACTGGATAAAGAAGATGTGGTATATATACATAATAGAATATTACTCAGCCATAAAAAATAATAAAATGCCATTTGCAGCAACATGGATGGATCTAGAGATGATCATAGTAAGTGAAGTCAGTCAGACAGAGAAAGACAAATGTTATATCATTTACAGGAGGAATCTTAAAAATACACAAATGAACTTATTTACAAAACAGACACAGATTCACAGACACAGAAAACAAACTTATGGTTTCCAAAGGGGAAAGGAGGTAGGATAAATTGGGAGTTCAGGATTAGCGGATACAAATTTCTATATACAAAACAGACAAACAACGAGGTCCTAAGTATACAGCACAGGGAACTATATTTAATAGCTTGTAATAACCTATAATGAAAAAGAATCTGAAAAAGAATCTATATATATGACTGAATAACTATGCTGTACACCAGAAACTAACACATTGTAAATCAACTATACTTCAATTAAAATAAAAAAGGGGAGGTATGGCTGTGGTTTGCTTCTCCAAGATACAGTCATTGAATTCTACAATTTATGTTTTCTCAATGTCATATAAGATATGATTTTAACACCTCGTCAAGCAGAGGTCATGAAAGAAACAGTTATGAACAATGCTGCTGAAGGTAATTTCCAACTGAGTCTGACCCGAGCAGCAGAGCATTGCCATTTCAAAATGTGATGGGTGGCCAGCTTTAATTCTTGCACTTTTTGGCTTAAAACAAAGCAAGACCACAACTTCTTGTTTAGAAGCCCACCCATCCTCATTTCCAGAGCCTTCCAAGAAGGGAAACATTTGCCCTCCTCATTTCCCCTCATCGAATGAATATACAGTTCTCTATAATGTCACGATGCTGCCAAGTTTACACAAAAAAGACTGAAAACTGAGAGCCTGGGGCCAAACCCTGTCCACCTGTAGGTGACGCTGTTTGGCTGAAGGATGTTCTATAAACACTGAATTAAATGCCAATACTGAAAGATAAGAATTTTTCACACAAGTAAAATCCAGATTTCTAGCTTCTCTTGAAAAACAGGCAATTCTGGCAATATTCACTCAGCCACCTCTCTTATGGCCCTGCCTGGTCCCGCTGGCACCTGTTCTGTCTCTGGTTAACAGGGGACTTTGGCTCCCTAACAGTTGGTGCCGGGTCTGAGCTGGCTGCACCGGGCCAGTGTTCACAAAGAGCACTGCCTGGTTTCACATCCAGTATGACTGTTTGCTGGTCATGTAACCTCAGACAAGTTACTTAACCTCTCCATGCCGCAGCTTCTCATTCTGTAAAATGAAGGCAATAATATGACCCACGTGTCGTGAGCAATAAATCCGTTTATATAAAGCAGTGGCTCTCAAGGTGTCCAGCCTGTGGAGGGGAAGGATCCCACCCACGACTCCCCTCAGGACATCTGTCAATGTCTGGAGACATTTTTGGTTCTCACAACGAGGGGAGGCGTCCCTGGCATCTTTTAAACACCCAACAACGCACAGGACAGCCTCCACCAACCCAAAGCGTCAACAGTGCTGAGGATGAGAGATCCTGATGTAAACATTTAAAACAGCAGCTGACACGGAAGAAGCCCCTCTAAGTGTCACTTATTATCAACAATAACAAAAGCAAGTCCTGGCTGGTGCTCCCACCTAAGCTGGAAAAACTGTGAATTTCTCCAGAGCTCCACGTGTTACCTTAGAAGAACTGAACATACCTTACAAATACGAAAGTGGACTTGAAACCTCCCTGGCTCTATATTATTAATTCAGCAAATGATTAATTAATTAAAGAAAGAATTATGAGAATCTATTTTCCTGAAAGAAAAAGCAAACAAGAACATGCTCTAGTGAGCAACAACACACAGTATCTGAAAAGTATCCCATCCCAGAAAAGGTGGGTCATGGAAAACTGTGCTGACTGCAACTTAGAAGGCATTCAAGCAAATTCCTCCAAACTCCAAGCTTAATACAGAGGATGCCCACCAGGCCCATGGTATTTTTTGGAAAACTGTGATGAGAGGGAAAGTAGACGAGAGAGGTTTTAAACTAAAGAGTGTACCAAACCCAATACCAGCCAGTGCTTATCCAGGAAGAACCCATAGGTTTAAACAGCTCAGCCAGGGATCCTTGGGAAGAGGTCCTGCTTTGACCTTGAGTCATAACAAGAGGTATCTTCCAGATCCAGGTCAACTCACTAGCAAAGCAAGTGAAACAATCCAGAAAGGCCTCAGCTGTGCTGATACACTTAAGAGGCCACCAGGAGATCTGATGTAGGACAGTGGGGCACAAGCCCCCACTGCCGTGAACCAGGAGTGCTGACTGGGCTCCTCAGCCCAGCACTGCAGGGTCCCTGGCTAGTCCTCTGGGCCTCAGTTTTCTCACCTTCACTATTAAAAAGTGGAACTGCTATATTTTTTCCCTGAAACCATAAATGCAGAGAACTCTGATTTTTATTTGCGGCAGTGCACCTTCAATATTTACTACCCAAAGACTTGAGCACCTCTCAAGAGACCCCTTGGTAATTGTAGAAGGCAGACCCTTAACTGAAACAGGAAAGAGGTTCTGTTGAATCCAAGCAAGAAAAGCATAACAATGCTTCTTGCAAAGATGAGGTAATAAACACTCCATAAATCCAAAGAGCTAAACTAAAGGGTTCGACAATCTACAAAAGACTTTGTATGTATAACACAAATTGTTAAGTCTCTTTTAAGCCCAAGTCAACATATATTTGAACAGTCAGGTACAAAACAGTGCTTTACCAATGATATCAAGATTGATAAACTGCATCACAGAGAAAGACTACCAAGAGAGAAGGCTTCCATTAAAGAGACACAAAAAATATCTCATTAAGAAAGCAGCACAGATGGATACAGAGGGACAGGTAGAACTTTGGCTGGATTTGTCCACCTAGAAGGCATTCCAGGTTGCAGGCAGAGCACAAGCAGTTACAGTTAAGCTGGAAAGGCCAGAAGTCCAGTTTCAGGCACTGGGTTCACAGTGGAAGGACAGTGCAACTATTTGAGACCAAATCATAACAGCCTAGATCTTCAGAAAGTGGGTATCAGTTGCATAAATAATCTTAAAGGATAGAGATATCCAGTCAAAATACCCAGTAGATGGTGTGAAAAGCAAAAGCAATCTTTTGCTTAAATTTAAATATCTTCCAACATTTAAGAAAGACAGTGCTACTAATTCCATGAACACTATTCTAATTTGACTAAAAGACCACCTCCATTAAGTCATAGGAGAGTCAAAAAGCCACCAGAAAGTAAATTTAACTATTTGTTAATTTGCTATTATTCATCAACCATATCCCAATCATAATAACATAAGTGAACCTTAGAAATTAAGAATGGGTATTCTTAAATTGTATGAACGCAGTAAACCATTTTCAACCATATAATTTACCAACTGATTTTTACTCATTAAAATCATAATACATTCCTAAGAGAAGTTGTATTCCTGAGATGACCCAATGGCTTCCTCAATTATAGGAAGAAACTCCACGTGCCAACAGAAACTATGTGCCAGCATCGTGTAAAGCTGGGTTTAGCTGGAAAAACAATAAATTTTAAACTCCCTTACAAATATTTATGAAACTAAAACTTAAATTTTAAACTCATTTTGAAACCACTTTTTACTAAGAAAATCAAGATACATTCAGAAAGTTTATACCTGCTCACCGCTGAAAAAGAGAAGTAAAATAAAGCAAGGGTTATTTTCGCCCAAGAAGTAGCACTGTTTTACCTTTTTAAAATTACCTTCTATGAGTTTCAAAACATCATGAATTTAGGGACTATAAATTACCTTGTATGAGTTTATGGTCAGTAACTTCATGATGTTGAGATACTGTATTTTTATACACACAGAAGCCCCTTATGATGGAATTGTCATGTGGCAAGTATAGCAGTAAAAACATTAGGATGATATTTAGTGGGGTGAGAATTTGGTGCCATTTGTCTTGAAAAGCAATGAATATCTACAGGCCTCCAGTCTCACCGTTAAACTAAGAGAATCGAATCTAAAATGCTATTTCATAAAATATTAATTTCACACAATAGAGATTTGTAGTTGTTGTCGTGTACCCAGGCAGTGAGGTGTTTAGGCTTTGGGGGCAGGCTAACTGGAGTGTTCAAAGCTGGGCTCCCTCAGGACCAGCTGGGTGGCCTTAAGTGGAAGTTTCCTCTTCCATCAAGAAGGATTAACATCTACCTTTGCAACGGGTTAGAAGGAACAGAATGTATACAACACACATGGTACAGGCAGGCACTAAATAAAGGCAGACATGAAGTCGCTGGTCAGTAATAAAACTTCTAATGGAAAACAGGAATCCACTTGACATGCAGCTTCCACGGACTCTGCTTGGAGAAGAGAAGGGGCTTATGGCCTGCACATAAATACTGGACAGGACTCAAGGTTGAGAGTAGGAAGGATAAAAGCAGGGAGAGGAAGATGAGCTTAGATAAGCTTAGAGTCCTGCACATAGTGAACAGGAAACAAACTGCATGGAACACAGTGCTGGAGGGAAGAAGATATGTTTCCATTGAGAAGGAGGATCACTGGTTAAAAAAAAAGATTTACTACAATGATTTCATAACCAATATAAAGCAGAGAGCTGATTAGCACCTATGAATGTCAAGAAAAAAAAAGAAGAGAGTTTTGACAATATATAAATCCTATTTCCTTTGCCTGTCTGTAATTCCTACATGGGTTCAGACAGTCCCACCTCCTGCCTGCTTCTCCAGGGTCATCTCCTCCCACTGTCCCCCCAACCTCACTCTCCCCTGTGTTCACTCGGCTCCTGTTCTATCCATGGAACATGCCAAGCTCATTTCTCCTTTAGTTCCTTTGCGTCGTTACTTCTGCTTGGAAACTTCCAGCAGATCTTCCCATGGCTGACTCATTCTAAATATTCAGGTCTCCTCCAAACTTCCTCAAGGAAATCTTCCTTGATCACCTATATCTATTCCCCCCAAATCCTAGTCACACTCCAGCCCTTTGCCCTCTAATATTTTTTCTAGCATTTATCATTATCTAAAACTGTCATTTTTATTTTACATATTTATAGTAAATATCTCCACCAAAATGGAAGGTCTTTGAGGGAGGGAACCTTATCTGAATTTTCCAGTATTTGATCCCCAACACCCAAAACAAAGCATGGCACAGATGAGGCATTCATCAGATAAATCTGTCCAAAGAATAAATTCAAATGATAATAACCATCCTCTGTGAACATAAGCAAGGAAAAGTCCCCTGAACTGGCTTTAATTTCATTTCTTTAGTGCAATTTTATGCAATAATGAGGTCTTAAAAGGTCAATGCTTGAGACAGCAAGATTCAAAGAGAATGAATTCTTCATGACAATATAAAATATTATATAAGGATTCATATCTTGTACAGCTCATATTTTCACTTTATGAGCATGAAATTATGCCCCAACATATTAAGCCCATAAATAAAGCAATGGTACCATAAGATGTTTTGTTTAGTGAGGATGTATAGGAAGACAGTATATAGATGGAAATTCTCTTTCACAACCCTTCTCAACAAAGAATTCTGAGAAACAAACTAAAGTAATTCCGGTGTATTTGAGAGATTCGACCTGTTACTTTATTACCTTGCTAAACTTATCCAAACTATTATTACTGAGTCAAGTGATGAATTCAGTGATTCCATCTGTGAAACAGAAGACAAATGACATGGTGAATAATTGGCATATTAAGAGAATGATAAGAAAAGTTCCACAATGTTAACTCATGTTTGACCTAAGGGAGGAGGGGGATCTCTTTCTAATCCTAAATCAAAACTAACCAGGCTATTGAGATTTCAAATTATGGCCACATACCCATGAGCAGGCAAAAGCAGTGAACTGAAACCACAGCCAGAACGTTCGTGACTTGTGCTTTAATTTTTAAATTTTGTTTTGAACAGTTTTTCTCGATGAATAAAGAGGCCAGTAACCCACCTCGTCTGTATAATTCACGCATCACCCCGTCAGCATTCTTGGTCACTCTGGAGGGCCCACGGGGCCAGCACCGGGCTGGACCCCACCGAGGACACTTCGGGGTCCGCAGGGAGAAGGGATGGAGACCTTGCTACCTACATCCATCCCCTAACCCCCAGCTCAAGCCCTGGATGAAAGGGGCTCCGCAATCTGCAACTTCACTTTTGTATCCTTTATAAACACAGCCTACCTAGCCCCTCCTCCTCCCCGGAGGACTGCGAGGGCTTAACAAACAGAACCGGACGCTAGGCTCAGGCCTCCGTTCGCGGGTCCACAGTGAGCCCCGGGCAAGTCATCTGATCCCGGATGACTCAGTTTTTCAATCTGTCAAATAGGGTGACGAGAAACCCAGCCTACCTCATCGGAGGGTTCCGGGCCGGCCGCCGCAGGCTGCCCCGGCGACAGCGGATCTGTGGCTGCGCCCACGGGAGTCGTAGCGGGCGGAGGGGCGGGGCTTGGCGGGGCGGGACCGGAGATCCAGCCCTGCAGGCGACGCGCAGCCCACCACCCGGACTGACGCCCCCGGACCTCCTCGAGTACCCTGCCCGTGACGTCAGCACGCTGACGTCGACGCACAGGGGCCGCATCTCGCCGGAGGGACCGAAGACCGGGCCAGGGCACGCCCCCTTGGCCTAGCCAGCGATTGGTAGATGAGTCTGTCAATCATCTACTGCCCAGTAAGCATCGCGGGTAGGAGGGAGAGGGCGGGCCAGCCTGCGCTGAGGGGAGAGTGGAAATCTAGAGCTCCGGCTTCGAGCGCGTAGAGCTGGTTGGATTTGCGTGAATCCGGTACCACATAGTTTTATTAGGCGTCGCTCCCCCTCCTCGTTGATTCTGCTTCCGCCTTCAGTCTCTTGGGGATTTAGGCTCCAGCTCTGGAAAATAATCATGGGACTGGATTTCAGGGTCCCTGGGCGCCTCGCACTGAGCTCTCCGGGAATGAAGAAGTAGGACAATTTCTCTGTTCAAGCGTCACCTCAGCTTCGAATTCTCTTCAAGCCCCTCAGACTTAGGATACCTTTTCTCTGTGCTCCTATCACGTAACTAACACCTCTGTCTTAATAGTAGCCACGTTGAATTATATTTGTATATATTTTACCTCAAAATTGGGCATCTTTTAATTATCGTTTTAATTCAAATTATCTTTATATTTTCAATTAAACTTTTTTCCTAAAAGGTGCTACAGTTACATCGTTCACGTATTTGAAGGAATAGAGGGTTACACAGTAATAATTCTTTCGCTTCCAGACCCTCGGTCACTCAGTTTCCCCATTGGAGTCAGTGCCTGAGGCAAGCGTTACTGACTTTTTGGATATTCTTTCAAAGACATTATACGGGCTGTTTGTTATTCATTTTAAATTATACCTAACCATACATTGAAACATCACAAATGAGGCTAGTCCATTGAAGTCAGTAATTACAAACTAGTCCCTGCAGGATGACTCCTGGTTCCTATGCATTTACATATACGTAGGAGTCATTTTTTTTTTGTCCAATCAACATCGTATCCTTGAGCTCTTCCCATATCTACATATAAATTTACCACACTCTTTTGAAGTACTGCATGGTAGTCCTCAGAACCAATAGATTTGATTTATGATTCCCTTACCCTCAGACGTGTAATTTCTGTTTTGTTATTTTATTAGCAGTGTTGCTATCTTCAATATGTGTTTGTGCCTTTTCACACTTATATCCAAGTGTCCTCTAGTGCAGAGATACTAACGTGACTGTACAGGATAGGGAGTGCACATTTTAAACCTCAGTAATAGAGTCTCCCCATTTGCTCCGCTTAAGTAGCTGGTACAGTCACATTCCTACCCTAATATGTGAGCACCCCTTTCCTTGCACCCTCATCAAAATTGACAAAATACAATTTTTAAAGTTTTCTAAATGGATGTATGTGAAAAAATTTTAAGAGATAACGTGTACAAAAGAAGTGCAATAATCATGATTGTTTATCTTGGTAACCAACTTGTGTTACCACCTCCTAGATCAAGATTTTAAATATTTACCAGCAGTATAGAAGCTCTCCTCTTGCTCGGTCTTAGTCATTGCAACACACAAAAAAAATTGCCAGTATTCTGAACTTTGTCACCAAATTTAGTTTTACCTGCTTTTAGAAGCTTATATATGGCCACACATTGTATGTACTCTTGTGTGACTCTTAATTGATCCATAGTAAAGAATATAGTAGTAGTTTATTCCTTCTCATGTCTGTATATAATCCCAAAATTTCTTTATGTATTCTTTTGTATATTTTTTTATTGAAGTATTTATATATATATAAATTTTTTTTATTGAAGTCAGTTTACAATGTTGTGTCAGTTTCTGGTGTACAGCACAATGCTTCAGTCACACATGCACATACATATATTCGTTTTCGTATTTTTTTCACCATAAGTTACTACAAGATATTGAATATAGTTCCCTGTGCTATACAGTGTGGACTTGTTGTTTATCTATTTTATATATATTAATATCTGCAAATCTTGAACTCCCAATTTATCCCTTCCCACCCCTGTCTCCCCCTGGTAACCATAAGTTTTTTTTTATGTGTGTAACTCTGTTTCTGTTTTGTAAATAAATTCATTTGTCTTTTTTTTTGGATTCCACATAAAAGTCATATCATATGGTATTTTTACATCTCTCTCTGGCTTACTTCATTTAGAATGACAACCTATTCTAATATTGCTTAACACTGAGTTGTTAAAAGTTTGGGGTGACTACAAATGATGCTACTATGAATATTCTTATACCTGTCTGTTGATGTACATAGTTACACATTTGATTTTGATATGTACCTACAAGCAGTACTTCTGTGCTACAGGATATACTTATATTCAGTATTAGTAGACACTGCCGAACAGATTTTTTTGGTTTTATCAATTTACAACCCGCTAGCAGTGAATGGAAATTCCAGTTGCTCCAAATCTTTGCCTGCACTTGATATTCCCAGATATTCTCAGTTCTGTGTTCCTCTTCTTTTTTGTTTATTGTTTTTAACCTTATTTAGATAAGCTGAATATATAGAAATTTGCAAATATTTAATGTATTCATTCTAATGAGTTTGAACATATGCATAGATCTGTGGTACCATCATCACAAACAAGTTAATAAACATATCCATCACCACCAAAAGATTTCTTGTATCCCCTTGCTTTTGTGTGTGTGTGTGTGTGTGTGTGGTAAGAACACATAGCAAGAATCAACCTTCTTAAGTTTTTAAGTGAGTAACAACCTATATTAGCTATGGGCCCTATGTTGTACAGCAAATCTCTAGAGCTTATTAATCTTGTATATAACTGTAACCTTATAACCATTGAAAAATTCCCTGTTTTCTCCTCCCCCATCCTCTGGTAACCACCATTCTATTCTCTGCATCTATAAGTTTGACTATACTAAATACTGCATTTAAGTGGAATCGTGCAATCTTTGTTATTCTGTGACTGACTTATTTCCAGGCAAGATGCTTTCCATAGAAATGCTGCATCTCCAGCTCCTCCCTCTGAACCTTGGGTGCACCACAAGCTAGGCTGGACTTCGGTGTCTCCCCTTCAGATGGTTGATGCCATAAGAGGGCCACAAGCAGGTAAGAGATGCTGCTACAACTGCAGGTCACCCTCTCCCCATCCCCAGGTATGGCCCGACTCAGTCCTCACCTCATGCTTCCCCAGGTCAGGTGCCCAAACTCAAAAACTTCTCTGTCCCTACCGTGATTTGGGCTCTGGGGCCCCCACAACTGCTGAAGCAGCCCATGAGAGGTGTTAGCCCTGAAACTGTATTCCAGAAACCTAGGAATTATCTATAAAAGACAGGTACTGTGAAGAAAAAATAATGATTGAACCAGGTGAAGCAAAGGACATGTCTCTGGTTGAGCAATTGATCTATACTACATGCCTTTTAAGCAATTAAAACTAGATATTGCAATCATTTCTCACCCAATTGAATTTGAAAGGCAAGAAATACAAGAAGTAGCACTTGAGCTTTTGCTTTAGTTGAAGCACTTGTTACGTATATAAAAGGACATTTAAAATGAAAAATCAATTTTGATAAAAATTTAGAAGCATAGATAATGATTACTTCTAGGTCCATCCATGGTGTCCCAAATGAAAGGATTTCCTTCATTTTTTTAAGGCCAAATGCCATTCTATTGTGTGCATATACCACATTTTCTCTATCCTTTCATCTGTTGATGGAAATTTAGGTTGTTTCCAAATCTTGACTGTTGTGAGTCATATGGCAGTAAACATGGCAGTGTGGATATCTCTTTGAGATCCTGATTTCAGTTCTTTTGGATATATACCCAGGGGTGGAATTTCTGGATCAGATGGTAGAAGAAATAGATAATATGAACAAACTAGTAACAAGTAAAGAAATTGAATTAGCAGTCAAAAAACCTCCCAACAAAGAAAAGCCCAGGACCAGATGGTTTCACTGGTGAATTCCACCAAACATTTAAAGAAGAATTACCACCAGTCCTTCTCAAACTTTTTCAAAATATTGAAGAGGAGGCAACATTTCCAAATTCATTTTACAAACAGAATTCAACAGTACATTAAGAGGATTATACACCATGATCACCTCAGTTCTAAAAATAGCAATCCAATGACCCATCCACCCTCGAAAGAAAAATACTCAAATGAGGTTTCTTCTCCTCCCCAAAACTCTATGGATTTGAGGTAATGGGAAGACCTATAGCTACTGTAAATATGAGAGAATTATTTTAATTCCATGAATCATATTTGCAATGTTCTGCATAGATATGTAAATGTAAAAATAGAAATTATACCACTAAATGCCTAACTCATATGCCTCTCCTCCTTCTCCTTTCCATTTGGACTAGTTGCACCTTTTTCTGCCCCAGATCAGGTGCTTGGAAATACTTGTGGAATGAAATTGCACTATGTATATTTATTAAATATATATATATATATATGTACGTTATACATATATGTTGTATTTGCGTAAACATTTTATATATATACACATTTATATATATATATATATATATATATACACATATATATAAAATGTTTATGCAAATACAATGATCCCATCTAATCCATCCTCTGTACTGCCACTAGTTGGTCTGTATGAGTTATGATGAAAGCCTGAAGTCTTGCAATAGATTTTTGTGGAAATCATTAATATACATTAGCCTGGGTTGGAAAGGAAGTGATGAATATTTAGGCTATTAAAGAGGTACAACTGACAAGACTTGACAATTAGCTTTATTTGGGAAAATAAAGGAGTAGGGAAAGGGTGATTAGTTGGAGAATTTTGTCATTAACTTAAACCAGGGACTCAGGAGGAAAACTGAATTGGACGAGGCTTCATTATAAACTCACTTTTAAACATTTTCTGTTTAAAATAAGTATGGTTCATTTGGAAATGTGTGTCCAGTAGGCATCTGAATTTTAAACCTGGGGAGTTTGGGAGGGAGTCATGCCCAGTGACTGAGAGGGAATGAACAGATGCAGAAGGGAAGAGAACCTAGGGAAGAATCCTGGAGAATATCATCATTTAAACAGTAGGTGGAAGCAGAAGAGACCAAAGGGAAACCTAGACACAGTGAACTCAGAGATCAAAGAAAACACAAGGAGAAGATTCATGAGTGGCTAGAGAAAATAGTGTTTTGGAAATGACGAAGTGATAAAGATTTAAGTCAGAGTGAGCAAGAATTAAGAGAACACAGAATAAAAATCCTAGTGGATTTATGAGGCAAATATGAGAATATTTACTTAAAGAGATAAGTTGTAATTTGGATCTTTAAGGATAAAGCAATAAGAAAATAAGTGGAGGATGGAAGATGAGCATTATAGGAAAAAAAAAATGGTGGCAGTAATGTGTGAGTAACCTTGAGGGTAGCCATAATTGTATGGTACATAAAACTCTAGGTCCCTGAATTATCTAAATTGATAAATCACTTTAGATTCTGAGAGGGGCTATAGTTGGTCATATGATAAAAGGAGGGATTAACACATTTTATTCTAATGTTTTTCTTATATTCCCTTTATTACTACTTTATATTTTGCTACTAAAATAGTCTTAGGAGTTTATCTAAAAGGGGCAATCCTTTTAGTAATTTAATAATTAGGCATATTATTACCAGACCGTACTTGGGTCTGTTTGTCCAATGCACAGCAAAGCCAATCTACTGACACTGGGTTGTGGTGAAGGAAAGTACAGCATTTATTGCAGGTGCCAAGTGAGGAGAATGGGAAGCTTGTGCTAAAATAACCTGAACTCCCCAGTGGCTTTCAGGGAAGGGTTTTTAAAGACAGTGTGAGTTACAGGGTCACAGGGTGTGTGATCAGCTCATGCACAATTCTCTGATTGATTGATGATGAGGTAACAGGGTCAAGTTTTGGGAATCTAGATCATCAACCTCTGGTTCCAACTGGTCTAGAGTCTACATGTTGGTGGTCAGCATGCAGTTAACTTCTCCCACCTGATGGGGGATTTTGTATACGTAAAACAATTCAAAGATACAACTCAGGATATTATCGTTAGCCCTTGAAGAGGAACTAAAGGTCCTTGACTTTGTTTAATGGGTAGACTATTATTATTTTGTCTTGCTTGACTGGTTTTGTTTGTTTTGCATTTTCTCACTTCTCTGATTAAATTTGCTCTTTGAAACTTGGGTACTAAAGCTTTTCTACAGAGACTGGGGACATGCAGGAGTCTGTCCCTGGGAAGTCCCAGCAGGGTCCTGCTTGGTTTCAGAATCACTAATGCACATTGAAATTTAGTTCCCGTTAGATTATACTAATGTATAAATAAAAAAGTGAAAACCTTTGGATATGTGATTTCAAATTAAAAAAAAACAAACACACTAAACCTG
Organism: Vicugna pacos; assembly: GCF_048564905.1. Lineage (NCBI taxonomy): Eukaryota > Metazoa > Chordata > Mammalia > Artiodactyla > Camelidae > Vicugna > Vicugna pacos. Next base: position 79,140,274 of record NC_132993.1, on the reverse strand, counting down.
GAGAAGAATGAAATAGTGGATACCTGTTGAGAAGGGGAGTATCCATACTGTCCAAAGAGACATGGGTTCCAAAGCAAGTTGGGACATTTGGGTCTGATCCAAGATAGACTTTAAATACTAATTTATTCTCAAACAGAGTGTAAATTCCTATAGAATTTATTGAAAAGACAACTTCAACTGCAGCAATTTAACTATTAGAAGTTGAAAAGACAAAGTAAAACTTGACTTATGAAACCAGAGCTAATGTTAGAATTTCTAACTCAAACTTTGCCAACCCAAAACATCAGTGAATTTGGTCATTCTCATCCTGTTCTCTCCTAATTTGAGGGATTTGGTTGCATTTTGGTGAAACTGTTTAGCTCACCGTGGTCGCTCACGTAACACAGGACCACAACCCCAGTGAGCATCCTCTTCGGCTCCCGAGTGAGTCAAGACAGCCAGGAAGGAGGCTTTCTTCTGCCACTGTGACTCATGGCGCGTGAGACTGAGTTGGTGCCCCGGAGTAGGGAACCACTGCACCCTCCCTTACATGTGGACCTGATGTTAGCCAAGGCTGGTCAAACCACCAAGTCCACATGTCAAATTAGGCCTCCGTCTTGCAAAGCTGCTAAGAAGTTATATAGAGTTCATTGTCTGTTCTTCCCAGCTGTTTGTAAAGTTTTCACACAATGCTTATGTTGGCAAGAAGCAGCTGCTGTAAGATTCTAGTGGTAACGTATGAGAAAGGGCCAAAATAATGGCAGAATATCCAGGAAAACAATGTTTGCCATTATCATTAATTATTTTCAAAGAAAGTTTTCCTCCTTGCTGTTTTGACTTTTTGGGGTTTTCTTAGTCTTTTTGGAAGCCTCTGTAACCTAATGTTCTTTCTATGTTAAAAAAAAAAAAGGAATTCAAGTCAAATTATTGTTAGTAATTCTTAACTTTTGGAAGCACCATGTTGATGTAAAATTTCTCTGTAAAATTATGCTATCCATAAAAGTTCTTAAAAGAAAATACTACAAGCAGAAAGTCCTATAATGATCAGTATTTGTTTTTGGTGAATTCGTTCACTATTACTAGGAACTGATAGAGTGAGTAAGTTTTTTTTTTTCTGTTTAAAAAATTAGTCTGTTTAAAAATTTACAGTAGTGATTTTGACCCTGCTGGAATTGGAACTAAAGGGATGGGGAAGAAAGAGAGTTGGGATGGGAGGCAAGTAGAAAAGCTGTTTAATGTAATTTTGTAAGATGGCTCCGTGATCTGAGGGCCTGGGTATTTTGAATTATTTTAATTGTGCTTAAAAAACCATGTAAGATAAAATTTACCATCTTAACCATTCTTAAGCGTATCATTCAGTGATGTTAATTATATTTACTATATCGAAATTGTTGTGTAACTTACCTCTATATTATTTTATATCACAAAACTGAAGCTCTGTACCTATTGAACAACAGCTCCCCATCACCCCATCCCCTCAAACCCTGGCCATCATTACTCTACTTTGTTTGCATGTGTTTGATTACTTTAGGTACCTCATCTAAGTGGAATCATATACTATTTGTCTTCTTGTAACTGACATTTCTTATTTCACTTAGCATAATATTCTATTCCATTATGTGTATATACCACATTGTCTTTCTCCATTCATTTTTCGGTGAACATTTAGTTTGCTTCCGCCTCTTGGCTGTTGTGCCTAATGCTACAATAAATATTGCTATGCAAGATGTCTTCCATCCTGCTTTTAATTCCTTTGGATAAATACCCAGAAGTGGGATTGCTGGGTCATATGGTAATTCTATTTTTAATTTTTTGAGAAACTTTTATTCTGTTTTCCATAGTGCTACACCATTTTACATTCCTACCAACAGTGCACCGTTCCAGTTTCTCCATATCCTCACCAGCACTTGCTATTTTCTGAGTGTGTATTTGTGTGTGTGTATGTGTGTGTGTAAGTGTATGTGATGTCTCATTGCATTTCCCTAATGATTAGGGATGGTGAACCATCTTTTCATATGCTTGTTGGCCTTTGTATATCTTCGTTGGAGAAATGTCTATTCAGGTCCTTTGCACATTATAAAATTGGGTTTTTTATTATTGTTGTTGAGTTGTAGGAGTTCTTTGGACATTAATTCTTTATCATATATATGATTTGCAAATATTTTCTCCCAGTCTGTAGGCTGTCCTTTCACTTTGTTGACTATTTCCTTTAATGCACAGAAATTTGTAAGTTTAGTGTAGTCTCATTTGTCTATTTTTCCTTTTGTTGCCTGTGTGTTTGGTGTAATATTCCAGAAATTAATGCCAAATCTATTGTCATGAAGATATTCCTCTATGTTTTCTTTTAACAGTTTTACAGATTTAGCTCTTAGGTGTAGGCCTTAACTCACTTTGAGTTAATTTTTGTGTATGGTATAAGCTAACGATCCAACTTCATTCTTTTGCATGTGGATACCCAGTTTTGCCAGCACCATTTGTTGAAGATACTGTGCTTTCCCCATTGTGTAGTTTTGGTGCTCTTGTCCAAGATAATATAATCATACGAGTGAGCATTTATTTCTGACCTCTCTATTCTCTTCCATTGGTCTGTGTATCTGTCTTTATGCAGTGTTACGCTTTTATGATTACTGTATCTTTGTAATGTTTTGAAATCAAGTCGTATGAGGCCTCCAACTTTGTTCTTTTTCAGGATTTATTTGGAGTCCCTTGAGATTCTAGATTAATTTTAGGATGGTTTTTCAATTTCTGCAAAAATGTCATGGGGATTTTCATAGAGTGTATGAATCTTTAGATTGCTTTGGGTAGTATGGACATTTCAACAATCTGAAGTCTTCCAATTCATGAACACGGGATGTCTTTCCATTTGTTTGTATCTTCTTTAATTTCTTTTAGCAATGTTTTGTTGTTTTCAGTGTACAAGTCGTTTTCTTCCTTGAGTGAATTTATTCCTAAGTATTTTGCTCTTTTTAATATTACTATAAATGGAATTGTCTCCTTAATTTCCTTTTCAGGTTGTTTATTGTTAGTGTATAGAAACGCAACTGATTTCTACCTGTTGTTTTTGTGTCCTGCAACTTGCTAAATTTGTTTATTAATTCTAGCAGTTTGTGTGTGTGTGTGTGTGTGTGTGCTATGTGTAATCTTTAGTTGTCTACATGTAAGAATATGTCATCTGTGAATGGAAATAATCTTACTTCTTTTCCAAATTGTATATCTTTTTTTTTCCTTAACTAATTGCTCTGGCTAGGGCTTCCAGTACTGTGTAGAATAGAAGTGATGAGAGTGAGCATCCTTGCCTTGTTCCTGATCTATGAGGAAAATATATCAGTTTTTCCATATTGAGTATGTTAGCTGCAGGCTTTTTATATATGGCCTTAATTATGTTGAACTGGTTTTCTTCGATTCCTTGTTTTGGGGTGTTTTTATCATGAAAAGGTATTGAATTTTGTTAATGCTTTTTCTACATCAGTTGAGATGATCATGTGGTTTTTATTCTTCATTCTGCTAATGTGGTGTATCAAATTGGTTACTTTTCATGTGTTGTCTCTATCTCTGTCTCTAACTCCCTCTGTCTCTCCCTCATTCTCTCAGTCTCAGGTTCAAGCTTGGCTCCACTGGAACCATATAGTCTCCCAATCTAGAATCAGGTCTTATATAAGAAAGGGTTACTGCTCAAGTTCTCCTGTAATATAGACATAATGTAGATCAAGGTCTGAGCCAGGAGGCAGTTGGTTTCCATTCTTGTTTATGGGGCTGTTTCTGGGTCCTCCCATTTCCTTATGCCCATAGCTTCCTAAAAGCTGAGGCCGCATGCTGTTTTGGTCAGCCACAATTGGTTGGTTTTCCCCTCAGTGCCCTTTCATGACCAGGGCAGCTCCACCCCAATCCCTGGCATTAAGTCATGAGTCTGGTTCACTGATTCCTTGTCCTCTTTCTGGTGTCTTTACTTCACATAGTTGAATCTCCCAGACTCTAATTCCACACCCATAGCTCAACAGTTCTGTGGGTTCAGCCCTGCTGACCACTTACATTTTTTTTTTCAGTTTCAGAGAGGTATTTATCTTGTTTACAAATCTCAGTTATGTCTTTTAATATTTTAACGTCCTTTGCCTTGGATTTATAAGATTGCTGTAATGCTTTATCCCCTTTATTAATTTGGAAGCTACAGATTGTATTTCTTTTCTTTTAGTGGCTATCATTAAGTTTTTTAAATACAGGTAAATATAGCATTTTATAATGCAGTTTATATGAGTAAATATTCATTCTGTTTATAGAACAACTATAAAATGCCTATATCTTTACCAACAAAAACTCTATGAAAGAGTATATCACCATGCCCCAGAATCCATTTATGGGGCTCTCATGGGTTATTCTTCCCTCATCTTTAATCGGTGTCTAAGTTTTATATTGAGCCTTTATTTCCCTACCTTTACTGGTTGTTTTTTCTATCTATGTTTGTATCTGTTAGTAAAATTTTGTTTTGTCTTTTTTCGAATGCAAAATAAATGAACTGCTTTTTTTTTACTCAATATGTTGTCTAAGATTCATTCTTACTGATACATGTAGCTGTGTTTCACCAGTTTTTCATGGTGTGTAGTATTCTGTTGTATGAATATACTACAACTTATTTATCTATTCTGATGTTGGACATTTAAGGTTTGCTGTTATGAACATGGCTATAGTAGACATTTATGCACACATCTCCTGGTGCACATATGCAGAAGTTCCTGAAAGGTATATAATGCTGGATTATATGCAGTATTTCAGGCAATGCCAAATTGATTTTCAAAATGGTTGTTGCAGTGTAACCAGTTGTGGACAAGAGTTCAAGTTGCTTCTCATTCTGATGTACATTTGACATTGAACAACTTTTAAATTTTTGCCAGTCTGGTGGATGAGAAAGAGTATCTTGTTGTCTTAATTAGGACTCACTGCTGACTAATAAGCACCAATATTACTTCCTTTTTTGTGAAATTTCTCTTCACTTTTCTTGACCATTTTTCTATTGGGCAAGTTTTTCTCCCAATAGTTTTTTGTTGTTGTTGTTGTTGTTGCTTATTTGTAGGAATTTTGTATCTATCTTGGACACTAATCCTTTATTGATCATGTTTTACAATTTTCTTACAAGTTGTTTCTTCTCTTGTGTTCTCTTTATGATGGCTTTTTTTTTAACTGTCACTCATTTTAATGTGGTCAAGCTTATTCTTTTCTCATGATTTACACTTTTTGTTCCTTGTTTAGGAAAAGCCCTACTTTAAGTTCCCCTGACTTTGCTTTTCTTCATGAGCAACATGATTCTTGCCCCTTTGCACTTACATATACATTCTAGAATCAGCAGCATTATTATGCCATTTAACTGCCCACTCTAATATAGTAATAGTATTTATTCTGTATTATCTGATATTTTATGGTATGTAACATCTGTTATTAAACTTACTATTTTTTATCTTGTATTAAGTTGAATTTAGTTTTTATTAAAATATTTATTATTTACTTATTTTTCCAAAACTGTGTAAGATTTAATTTAATATCAATCTTTAACTAATTTAAATTGGCTGGGGTTGTTTTTCTATGTTATAAACAGCAAAAACCGGTTTCCACATTTGTAGGAAGATAATTAGTGATATTGCCAGTAGTTGTGGGAAAGCTAGAAAGCATATACTATAAGAAAAAAATGAATTAAATGTCCTGTGCTCTCAAAGAGAATATACAGTCAAGAGAGAGAATTGCAATAAAAACTATTTTTCCTTTCAGCATTTCAGTTGAAAGAAATTATTTGTTTATATTCTCATTTGAACCATTTTCCCCTCACTCTTTATTTTGAAAGAAATCAAACTTACAGAAAAGTTAAAAGAAAGGTTCTACACGTATATTTACCTTTCATCCAGATTTCCCCAATTAACATTTTGCCATATTCTTTCTCTCCTGTACTCTCACTCTCTTTGTGTGTATGTATGTGTATTTCCCCTCATGAATTATTTGAGAGTAAATTACAGACAGCATGACATTCATACCTAAATATTTCAGCATCCAACTATAAGAGAATTTGCCACATAGCCACAATACATTTGTACACCTAAAAGAATTATGAATAATTCCATAATATCATCTAATATACAATCCTTGTTTAAATCACCACTTCTGTTATTTTCTCATGGTGATAACTAAATTGATAATTCACCTACTGTATTTTCTGTAAATTGATGGTTATATCTAGAGGCTTGATAAGCTTCAGAAGAAACATTTTTGGCAAGGACACTCAATAGGTGATGTTGATTTCATCATACTGCTGTCAAATCTGAGGGCCAGTTATGTCAAATGTTCCATTATTAATGATGCTAAATTTGACTACCTTTTTAAGGTATTGACTTGCAGATCGTTCCATTTTAAATACGTTTTTCTTGTTTTAATTAGATAGTAAGCTATGGAATAATATTTGGCCTAATAATTTGTCTCCTAATGGTTTTTTAATTTGTTGATGGTGCTTTATGAGCCATTGATTGCACTTGGGGTTGCAAAATGGCAATTTTCAAATTTTATCATTTCTTTTACATTTCTTAGGTGATATTTTTGTAAAGAAGAGATTTTCTCAGCTTTTTCCTTCTCACTCACTTTCTTTTCTTTTTGTTAATTCTTTCAGATTATTACTATGGACTCGGATTTTTTTTAAGTTTATTTAATATGTAATAATCATTTACCATCATTCTTTTTGATGTTTAAATTGTCCCAAATGTGACCGTTGGGAACCGTATCAATCTAATCACTGTCGTTTTGGACCTGACTCCATTAACTGTTGAGTCCTTTCTTGCTTTTTATCAGTTTGTCCCAGGCTTACTTTGTTCTTTCCTATCCACAGCTCTAGAAATAGCCATTTCTTCAAGAAATACCAGGTCCTTAAAAGTGGGCCCTTGTCTTTGGAAACTAAGATCTGAACATTAGATATGCTAATTGCTATTGGAGTATTATTCTTTTTAGACCCTTTTATGGATTAAACCTAATAACTATGCATTTTTTTAAATCGGAATCTCATATTGATAGTCCCATTTCGAACTTAATAGTGAAGTTTTTTCTCAACTTCTCTTACATTTGCCTATCTTTTCTATGATACTGGAAATGTTGATCCTAATAATATTAAAACATTTATTTACTTTATTCTACAATATGCTTAAAATTGTTTCAAAATTATTGTCAATAGTATTGCTAACAATAAGCGTACTGACTAAAGTTTAAGATCTCTTTGCAGAGTTTTTGGTCCTTAGAATAAATTGCATTATTTATGGTGAGAGTAATATTACAAAATTATATGAAATAATCATATTTTTTGTGTGATTGTGTTTTTAAATTGATGAACAGTTTGGTTCATTTGTTTTGTGTTGGGGAGAATCGGGTTTATTGAGGTAAAATATACACAGAAGAAATTCACAACTTTTAAGTGAAAATTTGATGACTGACAAATATATTCATCATCATAATACAGAACATTTCTATCACTCCAGAAAGTTCCTTTATGCCCTTTGCAAGCGATCCCTCCCCCCATATCCTGGCCCCTGGCAACTTACTTGTTTTCTATTACTATAATTTTTTCTCTGCTACAATTTCATATAAATGGAATGATACTGTATGTAGCACAGTGCTTTTTAACATGAATCCATGTTGTTTCATGTATCCATAATTTGTTCCTTTTTATTGTTAAGTGGCATTCCATTGTGTAGATATAAAAAGGTTTGTGAACCAGCTTCTCTACATCCTTACCTACATTTATTGTCACTATTTTTTATTGTACTCTGCCAGGTGTTTAGTGGTATCTCATTGTTGTTTCAACTTGCGTTTCCTTAATGGCTAGTGATATTGAGCATCCTTCCATGTGCTTGTTTGTCATTTGTCATTCCTCTTTAGTGAAATTTCTCTTCAATGCCTTTTACCTTTTTTCTTCTAATGGATTAAAGTTTTTTTTACTGTTGAGTTGTGAGAATTCTTTAAATGTTCTAAATAATAGTAAATTGTCACATATGTGGTTTCAAATATTTTCTCCCAGTCTATAGCTTTTTGTCATCTTCTTAACAGAGATTTTCTGAGCAAAAGATTTTAATCTTGATGAAGTCCAATTTGTCAGTTTTCCTTTTTATGGAACATGCTTATTTGGTTGTGAACTCTTTGTTAGCCCTAGATCCTGATGATATTTCTCTATGATTTTTTTCTAAGAACTTTGTGGTTTTCTATTTTACATTTAAGTCCATGATCTATTTTGAGTTAACTTTTACATAAGGCATGAAACTTAGGTTAAGGTTCTCTCTCTCTCTCTCTCTCTCAATCTTTGTGTGTATGTGGCTATGGATGTCAAATTAAACCAGCACCATTTGTGAAAAGACTGTCTTTCCTCCACTGAGTTGCTTTAGCACCTTTGTCAAAATCAGTTAAACTTATTTGCATTGGTCAATTTCTGTTCCCACACCAGAGCAACTTACCCTATTGTGTGGAGCACTTCAATTGCCAAGCGCTAGAGCAGCCAGTGTCACTTTGGTGAATTTTGAAGGGAAGATCCGCAGGACAAGTGGTCCTGGCAGCTGCTAGGGCCTTACCTGAAAATTCCCTAGACAGGATGGCTGACCACAAGCAGCAAGGCTCCAGGCTGGCTTTGCCAAAATTTGTTACCGAGTCCAAACTCGTTCTGGTTGCTGCACGACAGGCCGATATATCAGGAGATGGGGTGTTGGGGCAAGGAATAGCGACTTTATTCAGAAAGCTGGCAGATTGAGAAGATGGCAGAACCATCTTGGAGAACCATCTTACCCAAGTCAGAATTCAGGCTCCTTTTGTACTAAAAAGGAGAGGGAATGTGGTTGGTTGTTGCAAACTTCTTGGTGTAGGAATTCTTTGTTCTCGTAGTTGTCCAGGTGGGTCAGGCCATGGTGCCCCCATAAAACCTCTAACAAAACAAATGTTATTTTCTATTCTACAACTTACCTTTATATAAGTGCAAAAGTGTTATTATCCTTAAAGATCAGAGCCTTGAGAATAGGCCCTCCTGTATATTTCAGGCTAAAGGCAACGTTCCTTTACAAAAGGTACAGAACTAGCAAGACTAAGCCTAGAAAACAAGGCACAGGGTTAAAGCCAAAGAAACAGATCTAATACGGAGTCAGATTTGTTCTTTTCTGTTACATGTATATGAGGTAGGCATCGTGATTGCTGATACTCAGAAATTATCTATAATATCTGGAAAGAAATTGGCAACAAGACTGCATAAATTTCTTAGGGCTCCTCTACCCAGATACCACAAACTAAGTGGTTTAAAACAACAGAAATGTATTGTCTCACAATTCTGGAGGTTAGGAGTCTGAAATCATAGTTCAGTGGGATCATGCTCCCTCTGAAAGCTTTAGAGAGTATCCTTCTTTGCCTTTACATAGCTTTTGGTGGGGTCACAATCCGTGGCATTCCTTGGCTGGAAGCTGCATCACTCCATTCTTGGCCACTGACATCACATGGTGTTTTCCTTGTGTGTCTGTGTTCAGTTGTCCTCCTTTCTTTACACAGGCGCTGGTCAAACTAGAGTAAGGGCCCATCCTACTCCAATATGAATTCATCTTAACTAATAACATCTGCAACCACCTTTTTTTCAAATCAGGTCACATTTTGAGGTGACACATTTGAAATTTTGGGGGTTATGACTTCAGCATATCTCTATGGGGAACACAATTCAACCCATAACAGTGACTAAACCCAGTTCTACAGGTACTGTAGTAGTAGTGGTCAGATTGCATAGAAATGTTGTAGGAAACAAAGAATGAGATGGAAGTCAAGGTATGAGAATTAGAATAAAAGGTCAGAATGAAACTCATATCAAGGATAAATTACTGCTAAAGCAGACTATTAGCAAAAGAGATAAGGGATTGTGACTAAAGCTAGGATTTCTTCTAGAACTGCAGTATTGGGGTTAGACAGAGAGAGGGGATTACAGAAATTGGAAGCCAGATAGGCACAGATAATTGTTAACTTCTGTATCACAGTTAGTGCTGTGAATCACTTTGTATAGCCCTTTACAGCTTGCAAAAACATTTTACCATCTTTTATGCACCAGGTCCTCTGCCAAGGAGCTGGACAGATACAGTGATGGTAGATGCAGTGTCCTTTAGGGATACCTAGCATTTTACCAACACATACATGGTATTTACAGTTGATCCTTGAACAACTTGGCAGTTAGTGGCGCCAACCCCATGCAGTTGAAAATCTATGTATAATCTTACAGTCAGCTCTCCATATCCAAGTTTCTGTACCTGTAGATTCAAGTACTATGGTATGTATTTATTGAAAAACTCCATGTATAAGTGGACCCACACAGTTCAAACTCATGTTGCTGAAGGATCAACTGTATACACAGATGTTACTGATACAGGGCAATCACACTGATAACTGATGCATAAAATGTGCTGTTGAATGGAGGGGAGGGACAAGTTGATCTTGATGGGAAGGATGTGTGTTCTGTATTCCTCAGCCCACTGCTCCTTTCCCCTGTCCCCTTTTGGTTTCTGTCTTCCTCTCTTCCTTCTATATTGATCTGATCTTTGAAAGCATGTCTTCCAACCTTACTGTCTAACACTGAAGTTAAAGGCTTCTGTTATAGACTGAATATTTGTGTTCTCCCCCGAATTCATGCTGAAACCTAAGTGCCCAATGTGATGGAATTAGGAGGTGGGGCTTTTGGGGCGTGCTTTCATCATGAAGGTGGCACCCTCATGAATGGGATTTGTACCGTTATAAAAGAGACCCCACAGCTCCCTAGTCCCTTCTACCATGTGAGTTTATAATGGGAAGATGGCTGTTTCTGAGGAAGTGGGCTCTTACCAGACATCAAATCTTGATCTTGGACTTCCGTTCTCCATAATTGGGAGAGACAAATTTCTGTTGTTTATAAGCCACACAGTCTGGTATTTTGTTATAGCAGCCCAAACAGACTAAGACAACTTCTTTCAGTCTTTATTTATGCTTTGGTGTTTGCTAGATGGAGGAAAGGAGGGTGGGAAGGAGAGAAGGAGGAAAAGAAGTCCTCAGTGTAGTAGTGAGAAAGCAGGGAGTGGGGGGCAATTATTTGGAAAACACACAGATTAACGCTGAAATATAACCCCCCTGCCACAAAAAGGCTGTGTGGCAAAATCACCTTCTCAACCTTCACTGTAATTAACTTTTCAGCCCTGTAGGCTGCTAACCAGCTGCTAACTCTGAGGGAAAAATTACTGAATTTGAGCATGTTATGACAGGAAAAATGTAATTTTAGTGGTTGACTTGCATGTATACACTTTCCCTCAATCAGCAGAACGGGTAGATCAGCTGATGCACGTTTTTCTATACTCACCTTATCATAAGAACTACTTGGGGTTAAATGTACAGATTTCTGCCCCAGCCCAATGCATCAGCCTCTCCAAGGGAGGGACTCTGAACATATGTTTTTAAGTTAGGAAGACCCTCATGATCAGGCAGTTTGGGAAACATTAAGCAGGTATGCGAAAATATTTCTGAGAAGGAAAATAGTAAAGCACTCAGCTTATAAATATAATAATGTGTATCTGGAAATAACTCTCCCATTGACTAAACACATTTTTTTTAAGTAAGGAGTATCCAGGTGACAGCTTAAATCTTTTCTGAGTTTGAGGATGGTGATTTTTCAGATTCACAACCCTGAAATTTCCCTTCTGCCTCATCTAGTGTAATGATATCATCGTCATAATGAATTGCCCAATCATCATCTTTTAACTAAATGAGAATTCTAAGTAATTGTTTATGAAACACTATGTTATTATTTGTTTTTTTTAAAAAAGGTTCTATACAAATAAAAGGAAAATTAACCTGTCTCTTATATGAAGAAAGGAAATGGTATTTTTTTGAGCATTTACCAAGAATTTTACACCACTATGCCATATAGCTAACTGTTTTCAGATCAGAGCTGGTTTCCATTTTACTTATGGAGAAGCAGACTTGGAAAAGCAAAGAGGCTTTCCCATGGCCATAGAGTCTATGGTGGGACAGGATGCCATCCCAGATAATTTATCAGGACAGCTAAACCAGTAACTCAGCACAGATGAAAAGTTGCAGAATTCATGTTGTATTTTTAAAATAAATCTGCCATAACCTATATAAGAAAATAGAAGGTTACAAATGCTTATTTTAACTCCTAGAGAATCCACACTGCTTTTGTATTGGCAGTTGTGTTGTTCATAGCAACATCAGTGAAGTCACAGACAGTGGGTTGAATTCTACAAGGGTGATGAGTAAGTTTAACTATAGCAAACAAATAATGAATCAACACAGTTTCCCACAAGACAATACAAAAGCAAACTGTAGGAAAATTTCTTGAAAAGAAAACTCAATTTTTTTTTATGGCAAAACATAGTAAAATGGGACTTAAATATTCTCTGGTGGTTCATCTGCTCCAGGCTTACTCAGTACTTGCCAGCACGATTCTGTTCCTCACTGGCTGTTGTACTGAAGGCCTCAGTTCCCCCTCGTGCTTTGCCAGAGGTCGCCCCCAGTTCCTTGCCATGTGGATCTCTAAAAGATGTCTTTAGGTCCACAAAAGAGTCTATAAACAAGACAGAATTCACAATTTTGTAACCTAATCAGTGGAGGTATTCTATTCATTAGGTCCAGCCCACACACAAGGGGGGAGTATTACACAGTGTGTGGATACCAGGAAGTAGGGGTTCTTGGAGGTCATCTGGAAGTTGGTTTATCATACGAGGTCTTTAAATGCTTCAACCCACAAGTACATTTTCCCTTTGCTTTAAGATTTCTTTGTTTTCTGTTACATCCCCGAAAAATCTTTGGGCTGACATGTGTGAAGAGAGAGGAAATTACCTCAATATAAGCAAAATTTGGGTTCTTAGGTATCTATGAAGATGATAAAATAAAGTTACAGAAGCAGCAGAAATTCTAGAACATGATATTCATCCTTATGGCAATGATTTTAGTACAAATCACACAAATTTGTACAAACAGCACATTTGTTTGTGTTTTGAATGTGAATGCCTTTAGTTCAGGCACGCTCTCTCTGGTTCCTCACTTGCCCCTTCCACTGCTCCTGGGCATCTTGCAACCTCATTCGTCGGTTTCTCACATTAATGTAAGCAACCAGCCTGGCACCAAATCCTTTGCGTTGGGACTCACTGTGGTGTAAGGTAGCACTTGTCAAAAAACTGTTCTGTTAATTTGAGATCCCTCCATTTCCCAGTTTCTTAATGATGGAGACTTTTAGAAACTTTTAGTGCTCTGGAAGAGGATTACCATAATATAGGGACGGCATACAACGTTCGTTGATTGCTTAGTATAGTCAGTCAGCAAACTCAGATAGCAAATATTTTAGGCTTTAAAGGCCACTTATGGTTTCTGTCACTTCTTCTTTGTTTTGTTTCAGTTTCTATAACTCTTTAAAAAAGTGTAAAAATCCTTCCTAGTTCTAGGCTGTGTGAAAACAGGCTACAAGGTAAATTTGGCCTGTGGTTGTAGTTTTTTAACTCTGTTAAAGATTTGTTTAATGAAATGTTTTGATGTTCAAAAACTGAAATGGCATAATCCTCAACTTTGAAACACAGGCACATTTATTACAAAGAGAGATTCAGATTTACTTATTGAATGTAGTTAATATCTTTCTCTAGATCAGCTAACGTATTTTTTGAATATAAAGTATAAAGTAAATAATAATCCACCTGTCATGCTAGACACTTTGAAAGCCATTTGGTTTGGACAGTCTTTCCAGGAAGTTTGACTGCATTATCTCTGTTATAATTTCATCCTTTTCATTTTTCTCTACTCTCTTTATGAATCTGTTATTAAGATTTTGGACCTCTTGAATCTTTTCTATCACATTTTCCTACTCACCTTTGGTTTTTGGTCATGCTTTTGGGGAGATTTCCTTAATTTTTATCTTTAAATCTTCATATTAACCCTTAAAAAGTTTTATTTCTTGGTGGGTGGGTATAGCTCAGTGGCAGAGCATGTGCTTAGCATGCACAAGGTCCTGGGTTCAGTCTCCAGTACTGCCATTAAAAAAGAAAAGTAAAACAAAGACAAGAAAATTTTATTTTTAAGAGCCTGTTTTTATTCTCCAATTATTAATTTTACATAGTGCTCTGTTCTTATTTTATCGATGCAACGTCTTCTCTGATTGTCCTAAGGATAATAATTAAAGAAAACCTCAAAAAAACTCTTGGGTTTTTTTTTTTAATCTGACTGTTTTGGTATCTTTCTTTCATATGGGAGACTTTTCTTAAATATCTCATAAAATTTAATTTCCATTAATATTTCATAGTGAGATTCTGAAAAGCAGATTGGAGGCTGTGTGGTTTAGCTTGAGGACTGCTCATTCACTGGCTGTTTTACTTGCTTCAGCAATTCTACTGCTAGAGGCATATCCCAAGGACCACTAAGTTCTTCAGAGAAGCAACTGCCAATCTCTTGCCCAAGGTGAGAGATGGGAAGAGCTTAGCTATCAGCCTTCCATGCATAAGGTGGGTCAGAGGGTGGAGGAGCTAATTATATACAATTTTTATACTGTCTCCAATTTTGTCTCAATTTTGCCCTGTGCCTCCTCTTCACTTTCCTCCTCCAACTTCACATGTCCTAGTCCTGAGCCCCTCCCAGTACTGGCAAGTGAACTGTCACTCTTCATTCACTGTCTGGCTTTGTAACCATGGCTTCCTCAGCATCATTAAATCCATGTGTGTTCGATTTTCTAGACGTTGATTGAAATTCCTCCTCTATTGCTATTCCTCTTTTCATGTTCTCTTTGTATTTGTGAGTTTATATCTATTTACTCTGTACTACTAGTTTTAGCGGATTTTTAGTAGGGAGATTAGATGAATAGTTGTCTGACTCCATATATTTAATGCTTAATTTGACTTCATCTCAGATTTAGTAATTTTAATTTTACTAAAATGTATCCTTTAGTTTACAATTTGAAGTTAGTAAATTTTATGACTTTTAATTACTTACTTTGCCTTTATATTTGAATAATAGTTTGTTGAGCTGGGAGAGTCAAAAGGTATTTCTCTCAAGGCTTAGAAGATAACACTCTATTATCTTCTTGTATCTAGTGTTACTTGTGAGATATCTAATTTAATTCTGACACCTGTTAGTTGATAGGTGAATTTTAGTTGTTAGTTACCAGTCAACAAGATCCTGAGAAGTTGTCCCCAACTTTATAGTAGGAAAGTATTCAGACAAATAGGAAAGTTTAAAGCATGTTATTGGGAATAACCATGTATTTGCCACCAAAATAAACATTTAGCCATATTTACTTGATAGTCCTGTCTCTATATGTGTGTACATTTCTTTTGCTTAACTTTTCAAAAATATATCATGGCCAACATGAGATTTCATCCCTAAAATTAGCATACTCTTCAAAAAAATAAGGACAATCTTCATTTCACCACAATCCTTTCACTACACCTAAGATAATTAATACCTATTATTTTATAAGGAATATTTTATATTTTCTTTTTTTCTACATTTTAGAATTTTTTCTTGATACTTTGGTATTTTACTTTAAGGAGTACCAAAGCTGGAGCTTCCTATATGATTTCTTTTTAATCTACTATTTAGCATTAAGCAGGCTCTTTCAGTCTTACACCAAGCGCTTTTGAGTTCTAGGACATTTTCTTCTCTTATTTTCTTTCATTTATTTTATGTACCACCCCTCCCTTTGTTCTCTGTGCTGTCTTCCTCTGGAACTGCCCCTGGAAATTCTGGATGTACATACTGAGTCTCTTAGCCATTCTTCCATGTTTTCTATCATTTGGTTCATTTGGAATTCATTTAGGGAGAATTCCTTAGCTTGATCTTTTAACTCACTAATTTGTCTTTCAGCATTGTTTATTTTACTGTTAATCCAACTTCTAGAGTATATTTTGTAAATCTGATGATCACTGTTTTAATTCTGTGGGTCTCTGAGTTTTTGATGTGTACAAAATCTTCCTGAACCTCTCTGCAGGGGAGCTGTCTCCATCTATACACTTCCTACAGTTTCACTTAGTTTGCTCTATTAGCTCTATTACTTTATAGTTTTTCCTCAGTGTATGGGATTGCTGGTTGTGTGCTCATCTTTATTTGTGTTTCCCTTTCAGCCCTCCTTGGACTTAGCATGTTTTTACCACAGTCTTTCTTTTTTGATTATGAGGAAGGGATGTAATGTGCTGACAGATGGGATTGCATGTAGCTAATTTTCTTTATGTGGGGTTTTTCCCACTCTTCTTATGTTTTGCCCACATGGCACCAACCTGATTCTTTGCAGAAGTCCCCACACTCTTTTTTGCTGAGTACAGATACTGCTGCCTGCTTAAATGGTGTTAAGTCATCTCTATGAGTTACTGGGGCTGGATCCCTAAGGAAGCGTAAATGCCTCTGAGGAGCAGTAGGAGAGTGATTATCCATCAATTTCTGACCCCTGTTGGTTCAGGGTTCCCCCACTGGTTGCTAAAACTCCAGAGCTTCTGGGCTGCAAATGCATGTGTGTAGAGTGGTCCTCTGTGTCCCGTGCTCCAGCAATGAGAAACCCTGTAGAAAGATGGGCACTTAAAGTGTTAGTTATGTTAGTAGACTGAGACAGAGTCTTCAGAGAGCTGTTTGCCACAGCCATGGAATCAAGGGTGAGACTGAGAAGGTCTAAGACAGGTACTAGTGGCATCTGATACAGAAAAGGAGGTAGGAGATTTCAGGCAAAAAATGTTAGACAGACTCCTTCCAGAGTCATGGTCCCTGTGAGACACAAGAGAAGATTACTGAAAGCAAAGATAGGTCCTGCTTGCAGTTACATATTATCTGGCCTTACAAGGACAGTGACATACCCAAATGAGCCTCAGGTGACCCCAGCTCCTTACATCACTTCAAACCTGATTCAAAGGAATACAGTTTAGACCAAGATGTATAAACATCACCCAGCACCCTCTTCCCATTGACACTTTTTGGCATTAGCTCCTAATTTCAGAATCACCCAACTGTGATAATTCACACCATGACAGTGAGAAAGTGAAAACAGTGAGAAAGTGGGCCATCACAGGGTGATATGGGGGTAACTAGTAGCACATGCTGTCCTCACCTGTGGCAAGGATGTTTGTCTTTGGAAGTCTCCCTTAGTTTCTTTTAGCTCTTTACTCCTCGTGGTTTTTAGCATTTTCCTACAAGTGCTGAAGGATCTGGACTTTACCAGACATCTCAGAACAGGATTATAACTTTTCAATTATTATTAGATCAAATGTAAACCAGAATTATATATATATATATATATATATATATATATATATATATATATATATATAAATTATTCTCTGACAAAAATGAAGGGTCAATTTTTGCTGAATAACTTTATTTTATAGAAAAAGAATAACAGAGTAACAGAGGACTTGTATATAATTGAGTCCTGGAGGACAAAAAAAGAAAAGGTTATCAGAGAAGATTTACCTCTAACTCCCATTATTTATGAAAAGCTTCCACAATCACAATTTCTGCTAGATATCCCCCTTTTAAAGCTTCCATTTGAAAAAAATGGAAAAGGAAAAAGTTATTGCATACATAAAGGCAGCAAGGAAAGAAACAGTTTAAGAATCTGGGGGATACCTATGTTCACTCCATGTTGTTGTAGCAGTGTCCAGTTTGAGGTAACGGGTTATGACATTCATAGCTGAAGGGGCAGATGAGGGATGCATCATGAAGAAGTATCACAATAAGTTGCCCAGACATTATTCTATAGGCAATAATTGATGGGTATTAGACATGGGAATGATGTAATCAGTTTTCATCTAAGAAGAGTGATTGGAAGCTTTGTGGAGAATGAATATGAAGGTACAAAGCCAGCAGCAGAGAGAGTGTGTAGTCTTTTTTGTCTCTTAATGCCCAGTGCCTGGCAGTTTTAGTGCAGATGGAAAAGAAGATTCCAGAAACCAGAATATTTGAGATATAAGCAATGACTAAATTAAGGGCGTAATATAAAACAGTGAGGGAGTAGGGAGCTAAAAGTTGACACCAGATTTCAAGCTTTAGTTAAGGTGGCTGTTTGAATATCCAGTGGGTATTGGATATTCTCTTTCGTGTTCTGAGACCAATGTCTAATGTGTGGATAGGGGGTTTCCCCACACATCCAACAACTCTCCAGACACTAGCTGTATGTCCTACAATTCAACTGAATTCTGACACTGTTTACCCAGAGACAGCATCGGATTCCACAGGTTAAGGGTTCAGTCCTTCTAGACTGTCCCTTCCCCTGCCCCAACTTCAGACACCAATTGCAAGCCCAGGTTGTTACCTGTGCTTCTGACTGACTAGCTCTAAATTATGTTCCCCAAACCTCCTGCTTGGATTTGATTTAATTTGCTACAGCTCCTCACAGAACTCAGAGAAACATTTTACTTAATGGATCACTATTTTGTGAAAGGATTTAACACAAGAACAGCCAGATGGAAGAAATGCATAGGGCGAGGTATGAGGAAAGGGCGTGGAGCTTCCATGCCCTCTCCAGGGGTGCCACTCCTCAGTCTCCACGTGTTCACCAACTTGGAAGCTCCCCAGACCCTGTCCTTTTGGGGTTTTATGGAGGCTTCATTACATTAGATGTAACTGATTGAATCACTGATCATTGATGATTGATTCAACCACCAGAGATTGGAGGGGTGGGACTGAAAGTTCTAAACTTCTAATCACATGATTTGTTCTCCTGGCAACCAGCCCCCAACCTTAGGTGCTTCCAAAAATCACCTCATTCACATAACATTTTATCGCTCTCAGCACTTAGGAAATTCCAAGGGTTTGGGGAACTGTGAGCCAGGAACTGTGGACAAGGACCAAATGTATATGAGAAATGTATGTTGATCATCTGAATGACCAAATGTATATTTCTTATAAATCACAGTATCACAGGTATATGGATGGGCTTAGAGAAGGGATGCAGGGTGGTGGGAAGAGATTAGTTTAGAAATACCAGATTTAAGTTCCTCACAAAGATTAATAAATAGGTCCAGGCAACTATGTATTCAAATCTCAAGAAGGTGAGGGGATTGAGTTGAAAATATATATTTGGAAGTCAAAAGCATACTGTTGGTAGTTTCAAATGACACAATTTTACATATTCTTTGCAATTAAAGCAGAGACTGAAAAAAGAATGCAAAATTAAAGAATATATGAAAGAAAGAGATTCCACTTATAGAAACAGAAATGGAAGTAGGAAATTATTCTTACTCTATCCTATTGCTATTCCAGGAATTATTCTATTCCTTTTCACTTATAGAAATAGAAGTAAGAAAATAGTGTGCCTTGAATAACAAGGGCAGAACAAATTTTTAAAAGAATGGGATATACAATATGGAGACATCCAGTAAAAGAGAAACTAAAAATGGCTGTTAAATGTGGTGAAAATGTTATTATGGACCCAACAAGAGTAACTTCAGTGGAGTGCTAAGAGTGGGAGCCATAATTCAGCAGATGAAGTTCAAGTGTTTGACAAACTGATCTAGACTGATCTCTTCTCCCTTGTGAATCTGGACTTCAGAGATTAAAATGTTGCTCTTGAAGAATGCAATTCAAGGGAAGGCATTTGTTCGTATATTTTTTTTTTTTTGTGGCAGATGGGGTAAGATAACAAGAGGACCAGAAGAGCTTGCACTTAAAAGAAAGATAGTGGATGATGGAAAGGAGTGCTTGGCCTCAAGGACTGGGTGGTTGGCCATTACTTGATGTGGGGAGAACTCAGACCAGTGGAAAGAATATAGAATTGAATTGGTGGAAAATGTATTTCTAGATAAGGTGAAAGGTTCAGAAAGAAAACAAATAAACCAAGACAAGCTCTAAGCATAATCTAAGTAGAAGGTAACATTGGGAAGTGTGTGAGAACAAGAAGGTAGGAGACTGGAAGTTGGCTTGTGAATGTAATGACAGAGAAGTGATGGTTTAGAATTACGAGAGTCACTGCACGGAATGAAAGGGGAAACAGAAGTGCAGATGAGAGGTTTCTGTGGCTTGTCAAGCCAGAGCCTCAAAGTGTGGTTTCATCCATTTGCAGGCTGATGTGGCTTGTTCCAGCAGGCTCAGTCTCCTGGATAGAGTAGGAGGAAAGGTGGGCTGTTGCTTGTCTTTTATCCACAGGTCAGGTAATTTGCGGAGTGGGCATGGCAGGAGTGTAAGATGTAGGTGAACCAAGATGCTGGTGAGAAGGTAGAGAGGAGGTCAAGCCTGAGGTTCAAGGTCAGCCATAAAGCTGCTGGTAAGAGGATTGGGTGAGGGGAGACGAGGAGCTAAGGAGAGGCAGGTCTCCGGGGTGAAGACAATGATGAGATCCTCTGAGAAATGGAGGGTCAGGAGCTTATGGTGAGAGTATGGGAGATGGAATCTATGTTTCTGAGGCCTCAACACATTCTTGAAGCCAGAATTGAACCAGACTGGTCTTTGGGCATAAGGACAGAAGATTAAGAACCTAAGGATTATTTCTGTCACATTTAACCACCTTTCCATCATGCCCTGGATCAGTACTGGGGGATAAAGCAGCACAGTGGTCATCAAGTCATAATTTTTCTGATTCCCACCTCTTTTATCTTATCATTTAAGGGAAATGTGGTTAAAACAATCATCAGTGGGAGCCTGGGGAGAGCTGACTATGCAGAAGAATGGTAAAGTGGATCTATTAGACATTCCCTCAATCACCACTCAAACATAATGTCTAATTATGAGCAATCACTGGTGGGAATATTTGCAAGGTGGGAATATTGTACCACAGGAAATATCATATTATATAATTGCTTCAATATATTTTAAGAAAATGCTATGTGATGGAATAATCTGATACTAGGTGTAATGTTTAAAGATACGTCAAAGAGAGGATGACTTAGCTTAGAGGTTTTGAAGCACTATGGAAAAAATGGAAATCTTGGGCTGTTCTCATTAACTACTGTGGATAACCACTGTATTTCCCAATCTGCAAAGTATGCAAATTGTGGACTATTCGTAAAAAAAGTTTTTGGAAAATGGCAACAAGAAAATAGATCAATGATTTTTCTTCCAGAACAGATTGTTAAGAGTTTACCTTTGTTTTCTATTGTAGCCTTAAATATTATCACCTACAACTCACCCAGAAGCTAGAGTGTGCTGTACTCCATTTCTGTTTTGATTACATGTCTGTTGTCTTTGAAAGCTTCATGAACTTTTTTCAACCCAAGAAGCATGTGACCTTATGATCTTGAAGAGTAGAAATTATCTTAGTGTTTTTTTATTCTTGGATCACTTTATATTATTATAAGGATTTTCTAGGCTCTTGCTTCAGGACTGGTGCTCTGACCTTAGGGGGAAAATAAGGTGAAAGCTTAACAATTGAGACAAGATCCATTGCCAGGCTAAGCAACTTTTTAATATATCTCGAACTGGGCTGGTGAAGGTTGGTAGTTAGCATCATAAACACATCGTTTTCTTTGCTTTGCTGGTTAAGAGTGTTTATGTATTCTGCGAGTGTAAGCTTTTTAAAAAGTAATCCCTTGTACTTAAATTTTCTATTCCGTCAGCAAAGTTTAGCTGAATTAGGCCTAAAATATGCCTTCTGGATAGAATGAGGTATCCTCCAAATTACTGACACCAAACTCTGTCACCCAGTCAATGGTGTATGCATTTAGGGAAAAGATACTGTGTGCCCAGTTAAATGTAAATGTTTAATAATTCAGAAATACAAGAGCACAGCTTGCTTTGATTGATTCCTCAACTTCCCAGCTCTGACAAGACCTCAGGCGACTATGTAATAGAAGTTCCAGCCAACTTAAATGTTTGTTTCTTTTTTTAAGAATAAGGGGAAATAAAGACTGAAAATAAAAAAGCAAGTTGAAATCCTTCTCAGCACCTTAACCATCTCAGGATCACAGAAGGATGGAGATGCGACCAATAGAGTGGTAACAAGATAAACTCAAACCATTAAGGTGGTAGCAGGAACTGATTGGAAAGCTCGTGACAGACTTTTAGAACCCTTACCTGCATGTGTTAGTTAACTCCACACATGTTTAACTCCTTTATGTCAGTTTTTCTAACTCCAAAATTTAAGCCTTGCTCAATTTATTTTTTCTGGTTGTCAAAGGACATCTTCATTTACATATCCTGTCCCACACTCAAATTCATGGGGATAAATCTGAATACCTCTCTGCCTGCTCAATTCCCACTCCCAAAGATAACTTGATGATATAGTTTCCATTCAAAGAAGGGAAGACATCCATTGAAAGAGGCTGTAAAATGTGTATTTCCTTGATTCCCAAACCCAGTCAGGTATTTTCTTTGTAAAACCCCATGAGACAGAGCTACTGGGCTTAGTGAGCACTGAGGCAGACGTGTTATTTCTGGGGGAAAACCCTCTCCTCAGACTAATTCAAAAAGGGAGCGAGAGCTCTAATGTTTCTCTGTGGTTCTGTCCCGCTTTACTGCACTTTGTAATAAACCCTATGGTCAAAAGACCGAGTTCTGATGCAGTGGCGCAAAACTGCGTGTCATCCCACAGCCTCAGAAAGGAGGTCTCTCTGTTTTTATTTTAAGCATACCATAACATGGGATCCCATCACAGTCTTCGAGAATTGAAATATAACGACACACAACTGATGTTTGGATTGCCTTTAAACCACAAGAGAATAGCCACAATTCCAGCAACTTTCCTTCTTAGCTCCAGCCAAGCGTTCTGAAAGCTGTATCCTGGAATTATAATGTGGAATATCATTGGTTTCAGGGTGGAGGGATTGTTTTAGAAGACAGTGACTGATTAGTTCTAATGCAGCATGCTAAATTTCCTTAGACAAAAACTTAAACATTTTTCCTACCCCAGAAACTAACTCTTTGGTTGAGGGCAAATCACTGGAGGCTTTCATTTAACAATGAGAAGATTAATGTTGAATACAGTGAACTTCCTTATTGTAAGTGAAAAAGTCAAAAGCTTGAACCTCACGATCTATAGCCCTTTCTGTAATTCTAAACTTTCCCTTTTTGCTTTGGAAGATATTCCATCACTGATTAAAAAATATTATTTAATACCCTCCATTTTAAAGATAAATAACTTCTCAGGAAATCATGTTTCCTAAATCATGGGGAAATTAATCAATACTGTACTCATTTTTAAAATGGTTTCCTGGTTAATTGCCTGTAAGACTGATTGACAAGAAAGGAGGTGCAAGTCTACTTCCTGGAAGATCTTAGCGACTGGGATACAGGCTACTTCTTAATTTCCCTGGGATTGAGTAAATCAGATTCCTAATTAGCTGCAGTAATAATGCAGCAGGACTCAGAAATTAGACAATGGCTGTTTATCACTTGTCGCCATTGATGTTCACTAGAACACAATCCTCCTCCCCGCTCAACCCGCCCCCAGCGCAGAGGGCCAGAGCAGGCAAGGCAGGTTTAGGAGAATCAGAACTACAACTTGGGGAAGGCTGCTTACAGGTTGGTAGAAGGCAGACAATTGGGAAGCACTAGAAGATGATGCCTAGTTTATTTTAGCTTTGACTCTGGGTCATTTGTGAGCTTTTCTCTCTTCTCTGATTAGCTGAGAGTTAGCTGTGTATCTATATTACTATATGTCCAGAACAAAATGAACAATTTATCATTGTCACTTCTGGTCTGATCATTTCATGATCCTCAAATCTATCCTCAGCATTTTCTTCATATTTACTCTCTATTGCAAATCCCTACTTAAAGATACAGAAAATATTTCCATGAGAAAGAACATTGGTGTACAGTGGAATGAAAAGACAAGCAATTTTTACTGAATTGGAAACTTTATTTAAATATCATTCGTTGTTCAATTGTATGAATCTCACCCTTATTTTTCAACAAGAAGGGATTTGGGGGATCATTTTCTTGACATTGAGCTGCTGAGGATGCTTCACAGTCAGTTCTGAAATCAAAAGTTTCTGAAACCAAAATGTACTGCTTCAATCCTCAAAGTGACTTAATCCATGCAGAGTAATTCTCTGAGTGTAGAAAGAATTTCAGAGATTAACATCATAACTTGCTTTTGCAACAAGGTTAGATGTTGCCATAAAGGAATGCTAAATTTCCTTGGATAAATATGGGGATGGTCATTGGGTCAGAGATGGAGAGGGAGTTCTTTCACATTGGAAGTTGCTTAAAGAAAGTGGGAAGGAGGAAGGGTAATTCTGAGCAGTTGCCTGGCTAACTGCCAGATTCAGCCACTCTGGTGATTAAATGTGGATCTTGTAAAAATGGCTTTAATTGTAAACTCACATAGTCTCTTAAGTAAGACAAGTTGTGAAGGGCTCAGGCCTGCAGGAAATTACCATAGTTGACAGTGACACTAAGGAGAGAGTTCTTCTTCCTGTGGAGAAACTGCTGCCAGATAAATGATGGATGCCAGTGGTGCTTGTAGGTCACCAAGGCTCTCTGCAGTGGTCACCAGCCACAGGACCGGCCTGGGGCTCAGCAACAACGTTGTGCAGCAGGGGCCTTATGTGGGTGGCTGTGTTCCCTGCGTTTCAACAGCGACATCGTGTGGCAGCAACTGTGAAAAAGAACGGTTTCCACCACCGATGGAGCAGGTTTCCAAGTTCTCTTTGTGTGGAATAAGCATCTCTAGGAGCTTGGGAGTTCTCAGAGGAAGGAGAATTCTGAGGAGAGAAGGGCAAATTATTACCAAGAAGTCACGATGACCTAGGAGAACATTTCTAGTATCTCAGAAGGGAAAACCAGATGGTGATTTTTAGTCTCCTCTGCAACCCACTATGAACAAGACTTTCAAAGAACTTCATTGTGAAGGGGCAAAGAAAGATGGAATAAAAGTCAGAGAAAGGAAGAGTCATAAGCTATTTTTAACAAGTGAGAAGTATTAAGCATGCAGAAAAGATAGCACATCACTCATTCTCAGAATTTAACGTGCATAGTATTGTCAAGGACACTCAGACAGAGAAAACCCCCCAAGTTCTACCTTACAGAGCTGCTGATTTAGTAGGTGTGAGGTGGAGCGCTGGATCTGTGTTTAACCAAGTACCCCAGGTGAACGTGAGGAAGGTATTGCAGATACCACAGTTTAGAAACACTGCAGTAAAGGGAAAATAAGCAAAGATAAAACTGATAAAACTGGGTCCATAGAGGTAGGGGAGGGGATGGGGTCCAGAGAAGAGGTGGTAGAAGCAGCATTATAAAGGAAGAGTACACGTACTCACTCTGATAGGAGGGAAGGAGCAAAGTTTGCTATAGATGCACGTTTGCAGTAAGCACACAAAAGTGAGTGAATTTCATTCTGAAGTTTTCTTTAATTCTCTTTAAAATAAGCAGCAAATCATTTACTAAGAATAAGAAGCAAGGCTAAAGAGTAGAGACACGAAGAAATAATTTTTAAATGGATATTTTTAGGGAATAGAAAATAGATAGGTGGTCATGACATGACAACCTTGCTGGGCAGCTAAGGCCGAGGTGAGACTAGATGCTATTAATTTGAAGTGACAGTGATCTGTGAAGCTGTGATTTTCCACTGTCTCCCCCATCAGTCTTTATGTACTGGGTGTGGGATGGCTCTAAAGTCAGAGTTTTGGTAACAGGTATAGGAGAACAAAGGGGTAAGCTAATTATGCCAGTTGTCACTGTATTATCTGTCAGTTCCAAATCCACCCTTGTTTCCCTGCTTTGTGATATTTGGGATGGACGCTGTAAGCATTTCTCCTGGTGGTTAGCATCACTGTTAGGACTGGTCAGGAGAGAGTGCTGGAGGACACCGTAAGAAAGAGAAAAGGGCTTCTTTTCCTTGTGGTGCTCTCCTTCTTAATCCTGTGGCGCCTCTGCTGGGGAGTGGGGTAGGTACTTCCTGGACTCGGGCAACTTCCCTATCAGTGGAGTGCAAGATTCTGGTGGTGTGTACCCCAGTGGGTGTCTTCCTAGCAAGTCTAATCAGTGCTCAGGCAGGGGTGCTCTTCCCAGTGTGTTCCTTTCTTGAGTGTCCCGCACAGCCCGCTGCCCCTTACCTCCACTTGCTCTTTAGCATCCTCTACTTCTCTCTGTGGTTTATCCCCTTACCAGCTAGTTCTCTATGTTAAAATTTCTCTGTTCACAGTCCTGATATGGTTTCTACCTCCTGACTGCACTCTGACTTACTGCACTCATTGAGAATGTTTTCTTTAAAAACAGCAGCTTGAATAAGCGATTGACATTCACAGAAAGTTGAATGATTAGATAAATTCTTTGAGAGTCAGGTGGGACAGAGAGTTTGGTTAACTTGATTAATTTCTCCCCACACTCGGTGACGAAGATTGGTTATTTGAGTGTAAGATGACTAACTCACTAAGAACGAAATGAAGGGAACTACTGAATGTTCACCTAAGAGACTTGGAAAGCCACCATCATGGAAGATCATTTTAAGAGTGTGTTGCTATGTATGGATTTTTTCCCCATGTTAACAATGAGCAAGCATCCACAGAAATTTGTCCCTTTCCAATTTGCCTAAAAGTTCACGGGATATATGAGATGTTTTGACAAATTATGTTTAACTAGATTGTTTTTAAATGTTAATAAAATAGTATTCTGCTATGTCACAGCCGTAATTTTGAGGATATAAATATAAACTTCTACTTGTAATTCATGACTGCTTTGGGAATAGAAATATTCTTACTCAAAGAAAAATCTGATTTAAGTATTTGTTATTTTTATCATTAGGAAAAGACAAAACGAGGGTTCATGTGTTGCTGATATGCATTATCAGCATTTTGTTGACCATAGGTGAGCCCTTTATTCATTCAACAAACATTTACTGGTTTCTTAATAATACATAGGTGCCAGGGTATAGAGGTACATAAGTCTGCTCTATGATTCTGCCCTTGTGGATATCTAAAACAATTACCTTTCTTCATGTATTCTGAAATTCACACTTTCCCCCACATTTTAACATTTAAATATCTGAAACTGTCAGCCCTTGGCTATTCCAACACCTATGTTATCACTTACAGTTACTAATGGCCAGGCTGCTGTTGGGATAGGATTGTCATTGCCAGCATGGGGTGAACCTGGGCAGAGCAATTCACATTGTCACTTCAACAGTATGTCACTGTCAAAAGCCTTGGCACTGAGGGGAAAAAAATTCAGACAGAGAAGGAGTTTCTCAGAGGAACATGAAACAAGCAAGGTTTCTCTCTGACCAGAAAGACATTCTCCCAAGGTTCATGTTGGGAGAGAAAAATGAAGTAGAGTACCTACCAAGTATGAAATTGATGGTAAGAGCCCTGCATTACTGACAGTGTACTACTTCTTATTTCATTTTGTGGACATGCCTTGGGAGAGTTAAAGAAAAAGTTCAACAAAAAATATAGTGACTTTGTGGCTATTTCTGATGGCATAACTAGACAAGTCTGACATTTTAGTAAACAAATATTTTGTGCTATTAAAAAGTAATGTGAGACCTAATTGTTTGAAAACCTTCCATTTACTTCTTCTGATAGGCTTTTTACGTCAGCACCAAAACTTGAAGAGTACATGTCAGGAGCTTGGAAGAAAAGCCTGGAGACAAGAGTGTAGCGCTTTAAAATACCTGATGCGGACCACATCTTCTGATGCCCCTGAAGTGGTATTATGGGGGAAAACATTGACATCAACGCCTCAGAGTCAGAAGAGTCGAACTCTGAATGGGAAGAAGTTTTAGTAATATTAAGGTACTCATTTTACTAAAGGTTTTCTTTTCATATAAGCAGGAGAGTTACATATGATAAAAATCTAGGTCTACATATGTCTAAAAGAGCTCTTTGAATAATATATAAACATTAAATAAAATATAAAATAAATAAGAAAGAAATATAAAATCAAAACATAAGATAATTTAATTGGTAACTTTTTTCCTTCTGATGGTATATATAAAATGATGCATTTTTACAATTGGTAGCATCATAGATAAACTGTGATTCATGAAATTTGCCACATAAAATGATGACATAAAAAACATAACGTTCTTCTTTTTTGCTATGGACTTTCAAGTTGTTACCACATGTCACTAAATATCAGTTAACTTTTAACCATTGGAAGGGACCAGATGACTATTTTACCAAGTGCTTAGTGATAAATTCCTCTATTTCCATTTCTTCAGGTATGTGATTTCCGTATACATGTTCTTAGAAACAGAGCCACTAGACTGAGAACATAGTGTTGAGAGAGTAGCACAATTCTATAATTCACATCATTGATAGAATATTCTGTAATTTTCTGATAAATTTGTCACACTTCTGTGCAACAGTTTTAAATCCAACTTCTAATAAATTCTGCTCTATGTCTCATTCCTTGAGTAGTGAACAATGGATTGAAAAGAAGAAAGAGAGAGAGTCTATTTTGTAGACTATACCCTGTTAGTGGGATTAAATCTGTTCATAATTATGTAGCTCTCTCAATCTAAAGTGGCAAAAAGAAAGATTTCAGTGATGCTTACAGGATATCTATGACATAATGAATACCTATATTTGCAGTGCTAGAGAGGTGGTGTAGCAGACCAGTTCCTTTGGGCCCAGCAGTATGGCTATCATAGAAGAAAGGATCAGGGTACAAACCTAACAGTTTTGGTTTTCTACAATCCCAGCCCAAAGTTTCATTCTTCTGTCCTTGTTTATTTTATCCTCATTAGGTTCACACAGAGTTTAAATTTATTCCCCACCCAAAAACCCACAGGAATCAAGCAAATGTGTTTTGATGGATTTCTGTAGTTTCCTTTCAGAACCAGATGTTGGACAGCAGCCAACTTAGTAAAAAACACTTGCTAGAAGAGGCAGGTTAAAAAGGGGAGGAAATCTGAAGAAGAAATCAATTGGGGAAAAAAATATGTTTAGCAGATCCCCAAATAAGAAATCTAATTAGTTACTAGATAATAATGTCTCAAAGATTTGAAGCCTGCAATCCCCAGAAATGACATGGACTTCCGTTCACCAAGGCCAACCTGGCTATAGCCAATCCTGAGTGCCAATCAACCAGCAGTAGAAACTAACACTCAGTGCTCAATTTAACACCACGCCCCAGGTTGACTGTGCATTGCAGAAAAGGAAATAATCATATTTTTTGAAGATTACTGGACACTGCCTCTGAACTGACACTAATTCAAGGAGACACAAAATGTCACTGTGGTCCACCAGTCAGAGGCCATGGAAGTCAGGATATCAATGAAGTTTTAGATCAGGTTCATCTCTGTCAGTCCCTGAGCTTATGCTGTGGTTATTTCCCCAGCTCCAGAAAGCATAGGCGGAATGATAGACAACTAGCAAGTAGCAGAATCCCCAGCAATTCTGAAGTGTTAGTGGCATCAAAACTGCTTGGAGGGCTTGTTCAAACACAGATTGCTGTGTTTCTGATTCAGTAGGTCAGGAGTGAGATTCAAGAATTGCACGTCTAACGAGTTTCCAAGTAATGCTGATACTGCTCTAAGGGGTGCCATTCCTTGAGAGCCACTGATGTAAGCCATGGTAATGATTAAATATCTTACTTTTGTGTTGATTTCTTGCCATAAGTATCTGAGATGACAGAGATGCTATATGGGAGAAAAAAAGGTGTTGTGAAGGTATAGTGGATCCAGCCAAAATAAATGATGAGATGATTTGGATACTGCACCTGTAGATAGAAAACCAATGAGGGAAATCTGTACAATTTCAGAATTAAAGCTTAAATTTTGTTGTTAGAGAGATCTTATTAAGTTTGAAACAAATGCAACTTCTCCTGGCACTTTCATTCCTCTTCTGCAACATGAAGATCATCTCAAATCAGATGAACTCAGCATAGACATTTTTAAAATATCTTCAATGAGAGTTTGATAAAGAACTATGTATTAGTTTCCTAGGATTGCTGTAACAAATCACCGCAAGCTGATTGGCTTAAAAACAACAGAAATGTATTCTCTCACAGTTATTAAGGCCAGAGGTTTGAAATAAATGTATCAGCAAGGCCACACTCCCTCTTAAGACTCTAGGGGAAAATCCTAGCTTGCCTCTTTAGCTGCTGGAGGCTCCAGACATTTCTTGGCTTATGGCAGCTTTAATCTCTGCTTCTGACATCACATGGCCTTCCTCTCTCTGTGTGTCTGAGTCTTATAGGGACACTTGTCATTAGATTTAGAGCCTACCGAGTTAATCCACAATGACCTCATCCTTGACTTAATTACATTTACAAAGACATTTTTCCAAATAGCATCCTATTCATTGGTTCTGGGGGTTAGGGTTTGGACACATAATTTTAGGGGCCATTATTTAACCCACAATAAGCCATAACTCATGAAAGAATCCTTTCCACCTGATTTAGTATTCACTAAAATTTCACATTATTTGCAATTTTGATAAACACAAAGTGGAATGTAGTTTTGCAGTCAAACTCCTGTGTGATTGTAGGGGAAAAAAGAACAATAATAATGATTTTCACACAATATTTTGTTGGAAAACACTTTGGCTGTGTCTTACTAAGACAAAACAAAAGCAAAAACTCATGTAGTAGATTGTCTGCAAAATTGGCTACCACTGATTACTCTCATCTCAGTAAAAAGAGAGTCTTTTTCTTCTCCCTTTGAGTTTAGGCTGGTCTTTGACTTGCTTTGATCAGCCAAATTTTATATGACTCATAGACATAGGTCTTAAGAAGTTGGTAGCTTGTATTTTTGTACTCTTGGATACCAGTTACAATGTAAAAAAGTCAAATGCACAATGAGAGAAAGAAGCCAAGTGGACAGAGAAGGGCACTGGAAGAAGAGATATTACAAACAGAGAAAAAGAGAGATGTCAACCCAAGCCCTTCTCACCACCCCAGTTGGAATCCTGTGAGAGAGGCCCCAGCTAAGCTGCCTGCCATTGTCAAAATTACATGGAGCCAAGAAGGGCTATCACTGCCAAGTGCTGCTCACGTTGCAAAATTATGACCAAATAAATAATTGTTTTTAATCCAAAGTGTTTTTGGGGGGGGTGTTCTTTGTTATGCAGTAGTAGATAATTGAAACATTTTGTTTTAAATTTAAACAATTAATACACATATAGTACTTAATATTTCTTAGAGAGGATATAGAGAAAAAGTAAGTTCCTTTTATTCTTAAGAGAATTCATTCTGCTTTTTATTGTTAATAACTTTTCCGTAAGTGTGAAATGACTGTCTTCTGATTTCCTAGTCATTTCTATGAAAGTTATTTTGCTGTGAGCTGAAGTGGTAAGACTTGAAAGGGTCGGGGAGTAACTTGGTGCGAAGGGGCAATTGTCAGACAGGGGCAGAAGGGGGAGGTTGTTATTATTCATTTGTACCTTTTTGCTTTTGCTAGGAATGCCTAGGTGACTGTAAATATATTGGAGATAAAGAAGTACATGAAAATAAAGTTATAATGACATTGAACCTAGTTTAGAATATTGAATTCCAATCCAAAGAATTTTGACTGAGAATTAAAGAGCCATTTCATGTGACAGATTTTCAAAATATGTTAGAAAAATTGAAGTCTAACTTTCAGGCTGGCTTTCATTGTCTTTCCACTGCTCACCGATAAATCTGTATGTAATAGAATATGTAAACGTTAATATCAGAGAATGGAGGTGAGAGCACTCATTAGGTAGCTGTTGCAGTGATCAAATCCTAGGATGGACTCTAGAAATAGAACTGTAAGTGGAATAGCCAATGAATAACCAAATGGACCACAACTTCCTGCACATTTTCCCGTTAAAATGGGTTTCCTGTTGCTTGCAGGCATTGTGAGCAATAATCCTTGACGGTAATGGAGAATAGCAACTGAGGCTGCAGATGTAGGAAGCCAGTTAAGGAACCAGTTATAAAGGCTGGTTTTAGTCATACTGAATTTAAGGTGGTATCTAAATGTCAGCATATGATTGTGAAAGTTAAAAGGCAAAAGATGTATGTGTAGATTTAAGATCTGTTTTTTGTGTAGTATAGCAGAATGGTTTAGAAAATGAGATCTGGAGAATAACTAGGTTCTCCTAGGCTCTAATGTTTATTAAGTCTGGGAAATTGAGAAAGTTACTATTCTTGAATCAGCTTTTTCATCTGTACAATGGAGATAATAAAGACACCTATCTTCTAGGATTGCTTGATTAAATGGGCTAACATATAGGGAATTTATAATAGTGTCTGGTGCGTAATACCTGCTGTATAATTGTTAACAACTACTATGTGCAGTTGCCTTGCTAATACTCACCCCACTCCTCTGTTTGAGTAACAGAAACCTCCAGTCGTTAGGGGTGGCAATGCCCTCAGCTAAGAGAAAAAAATACATGTCCAAATCTCTCTTGTAGATATGGCTGGCAAATGATCTGTAAATGTGTTTTTGGATGTAATTTATGGAAGTTCTTAAAAAGGGCTAATTGAACTAGTTGGAATGCTTTTTTCTTTTACTTTTTCCTCCTCCTCCTTTCATGAAATTAAGTCATGACTGGAGCTAACAGGAACCCTCATGGATCATGAGGGAAAGATCAAATGAAGAGCAGAGACCTTGATTCTGATATCTTTGAGCCATTGAATCATGCCAGAAAACATTTCAGATGTTACCAGACTTCTCATTACATGCACAAAAATAAATAAATATAAGCCCTTGTGGGTTTAAGCCATTGTAGACAGATCTCTGTTATTATCTAACATAATTCCTAATTGATAATATTCTATTATTATTATTAATGAAATTTCCAGTTAAGGCACAATTGCCTTAAGAGAAAGAAAATAAATAGATTTAAAGGCAATGTATAATGAAAGCCAAAAAGAACAATATTTCCAAAAGGAGAGACTTGTCTTAAATAAACTTTGTAATGCCTTACTTCTAGGATGTCAGTTGTAACCTCGGGGTAACAATGAAGAAAATAACTAGAAAATATGCTAAAAGAGAAATGAGAGAATCAAAAGAATAGACTAAGAATAAAAATTACCATCCATTACCATCAAGGATTGCTGCTCACAATGCCTGCAAGCAACAGGAACCCATTTTAATGGGAAAATGCACAGAAAGTTGTGGTATCTAACATAAAGTAAGGCAATATTGGAGGATTTGGTTCGAAAAAAGATATAAGACATACAGAACACAAATAGCAAAATAACCGAAGTCCTTCTTTATCTATAATCACTTTAAATGCAAATAGATTAAGCTCATCCATTAAAAGACAGATATGAGATGAATGGATAAAAAAATAATTTCATTGGTTGGAGATCCAACTATATACTGTCTACAAGAAACTCACTTTAGAGCCAATGCGTAAATAAGTGGAAGATGAAAGGATGTAAAATTCCATACCAACAGTGCCCAAAAGAAGGCTGTTGTGGCTATGAAAAAATAGACTTTAAGTCAAAACTTGTTACAAGAAGTAAATAAGGATATTATCTATTGACTGAAAGTTCAGTTCATCAAGAAGACGTAATAATTATAAACATATATGCAGCAAAACAATAGCGCCTCAAAATATATAAAGCAAAATGACGTTATTAAAGAAAGAAACAGACAGTTCTACAATATTAGTTGGAGATTTCTTACCCTACTTTCAGTAATGAACATAAATGTACAATTACCAAAACTGACTCAATAAGAAAGAAATAGAAATCTGAAGAGACCAACAAGTAAAGAAACTGAATGAGTAATCAAAACTTTGCAACAAAGGAAGGCCCAGGACTAGCTAGCTTCACTGATGAATTCTACCAAATATTTAAAGAATTAACACCAATCCTTCTCAAACTCTTCCAAAAAATGGAAGTGAGAAAAACACCTGCTAACTTGTTCTGTGAGGCCAATGTTCTAATGTAAAAGCCAGACAAAGATATCACAAAAAAAGAAACTACAGACCAATGATGCTTATGATTATAGATGCCAAAATCAAATATAGTTTCCAAATTATGCTAACAAATTGAATACAGCAACATCTTGAAAGGATTATACATCATGAATAAGTGGGATTTATTCCAGGAATGCAAAGGTATTTCAATATAAGAAAATTAATCAGTGTAGTAAATATTACATTAATATAACAAAAAGAAAAAACTACATAATCATCTCAGTTGATGCAGAAAAAGTATTTGGAAAGTTCAACACCTTTTCATGATTTGAAAAAAAAAAAACCACTCAGAGAACTAGAAATAAAAGGGAAATTCCTTACTGCAACAAAGGGAATTTATGAAAAACCCACAGCTGACATCATACTTAATGGTGAAAGACTGAAAATTCTCTCCCAAGATCACGAACAGGACAAAGATGCTTGCTTTCACCATTGCTACTCAGCACTGTACTAGAAGTTCTAGCCAGAAAAATTGGGCAAGAAAAAAAATAAAAGTCATCCAAATTGGAAAGGAAGATGTAAAATTATATTTTCAAATGGCATGACTCTATAAAGAAAATCCCGAAGAACCCATACAAAAAAAAATACTAGAGCTAATTAAAGAATTCAGCACATAAATGGTTGTGTTTCTATAAGCTAGCAATGAAAAATATGAAAAGAAAATTAAGAAAACAATTCCATTTACAATGATATCAAAGAGAATAAATTCCTAAGAATAAATTTAACCAAGGAGGTGAGAGTCTTGTATGCTGAAAACTACAACATTGCTGAAGGAAATTAAAAACACAAATAAATGAAAAGATATCCCTTTCCCACATGTTGGAAGACAATCTTGGTAAGATGGCAGTAATACCCAAAGCCACCTACAAAGTCAGTGCAAACCTTATCAAAATTCCAATGTTTGCGGTTTTTTTTTTTCAGAAATGGAAAAGCCCATCCTCAAATTCATATGTAATTTCAAGGAGCCCTCAATAACCAAGACAATATTAAAAAAAGAAGGAATTATATTTCACAATTTCAAAACTTGCTACAAAACCACAATAATCAAGACAGTGTGGTACTGGGATAAATATGGACATATAGACCAGTGGTATAGAATTGAGAATCCAGAAAACAACCCAAATATAAGTAGTAAAACAACCAAGTATATAAGTAATAAATATAAATGGTAAAACTGTAAAACTCTTAAAAGAAAACTTAGGGGTAAATCTTCATTCCAAACCTTGAATTTGGCAATGGATTCTTATAAATAACACCAAGAGCATAAGCAACACAATTAAAAAATAGATATATTGGTTTGATAAACTTAATAGATAAACTTATCAAAGTTAAAAAATTTTTTGCATCAAAGAACATCATTAAGAAAGTGAAAAGGCAACCTACAGAATGGGAAAAAATGTTACAAATTATATCTCTGAAGGGTCTAGTATTCAGAGTATATAAAGAACTCTTACACTTCATATAAAACAAAAAGAGAAGCAACCCAATTTAAGATATACAAGTGATATGAAGTGACATTTCTTCAAAAAGATACACAAATGGCCAACAAGCACATGAAAAGGTGTTCAGCATCATTAATCATTAGGGAAATGCAAATCAAAACCACAATGAAATACCTCTTCAGATCCACTAGCTGGCAATAATTAAGAAAAGGGAGAATGAGTGTTGTCAAGGAGTTGGGAAAAATGAAACCCTTGTACATTGTTGGTGGGACTATGAAAAGGCTCAATCACTGTGGAAAGCAGCTTTGTGGTTCTTGACAAAGTTAACCATAGAAGTAATACATGATTTCACAGCTCTTTTCCTAGGTTTATATCCCCCCAAATTGAAAATGGGTACTCAAATACCCATATGTGAATGTTCATAGCAGCACTGTTCTCAATAACCAAAAAATGGAAGCAACCCAAGTATCCAGCAATTGCTGGATGGGTACACCAATTGTGGCATAGATGTGCAATAGAATGTTATTCAGACATAAAACACAATGAAGTATGGATACATGCTTCACTGTGGATGAGCCTCAAAAACATTATGCCAAATGAAAGTAGTCAGACAGAAAAGTTACATAAAATATGATTCCATTTATGAAATATCCAGAATAGGTAAGTCCATAGAGACAGAAAGCAGATTAACAGTGGCTAGGGGCTGGGTGTGGGGGAAAAGTTAGTGACTGTTTAATGTGTATAGGGTTTTCTTTTGGGGTGATGAAGATATTTAGACTAGATAGAGGTGGTTGTTGTGCAACATTGTGCCTATTCTAAATGACACTGAATTGTACATTCATTCAAGTAGCTGGAATGACTTCATTTCAAAAACGTATAGTAATGATTTTCATCTTTGTTGCCTATCCTAATAAGCTATTAGATTGCTGCAATATGCTGTTAGATATGTATAAATAATGCTTGCCTTGAACTGAGGAGAAATGAGTGAATAAGAGATAGAATCAGAGGATTGGAGCTGCTAACCTTTTCGAAAACCAGGCAAGAACCCTAAGCTTTTCCCAGGACTCTTCTACCAACACAGACCAACAATGTGTACTAAAACAAGCACATCTGGTCAAGTTTTGACAATCCATACACGTTGTCTTTTTTCAACTCCAGAGTTACCACCTCAGAATGATTTGTGACTTTCATCGCAAATAGTTCATTCTCTAATCTACTGGTTAAGTCCCTCTTCTTAAATACATAAGCATATCAGAAAATTTAATTTTTACGTGGGAAATTGCCTCAATACAATGGTAATGTCCAAGTACACTTTACCATCAAGCTACATCAAAGATGCTCGTTGACTAAATTATGGTGCTCAAATCATTCAGGTTACTAAATCAGTTTAAAATACACAAAAAGGAGAAAAAGAAGTGGTAGGTTAACACATTAATTATAACTGCAAGCAGAGCAGAAGGACCACACTACCTAGACCCTCGTTAAAGCAATGTTTATGTAGCTTGCCTCTCCCTCTGTTGCATTAGCATTCCTTGTTGATCTTGGAGTTATGAAGACCAGAATTCAGGATAAGCTAAGCAGATGGAAGGTGTCCAGAGTTAACCATACACACAGCTTTGATGCAAAAAACTGTAGCAAAGAGACACAGGGACAAGTATCTGCCACAGCTGTAGTTCACCAGTTAGCCTGATGAACAGCTACACATTTTATTTGTACTTCTTGGCTGTAGTTCACCAGTTAGCCTGATGAACAGCTACACATTTTATTTGTACTTCTTGGGTTGCCCAATGGGGCTAGAATCGATTTCAGCAGTGGGAGATCAATATAAGGCCTTGTGAATAACTGAGTGCTTACTATGTCTCAAGTATTAGTAAGTCACAAGTGTTAGGTGCTTCTTGATCCTGCAATCCCTTCTTACTTATCTATGATGTAACATGCCTCACGGTTTGATAACTTGTCTATTTAAGAACTTCCGCCCATCTCATAGAAGCCATTTGATTACTTATTATCTACACTGAGCAGATTTTATGAGTCTTACTTCTCTTAAAACTTACTTATTTTCTATACTTAACACAAAATGTAAGTTTTATACACCCTGTTTATTTTTCTTGTGTCTTATAGCAGAATTAAATATTCTCAGTTAATGTATGAAGCACATATTATATTAATGGGAATGACATTTTAATACTATGAACTATGTTCAAAGTATTACATTATATTATATATGAGATATATATTACAATATATCATTATACACACACACACACACACACACACACACATATATAAAATAAAACTTACTCCAGGCTTTTAGCTGATGGATACAAATGAGGTCAAACAATGATAATCCACATTTCACCGACTATTACACTTACCTCTCTAACACAGGACCTAGTACTATCCAAATTCTCTGGTAAGTGATTTGGGGAGTCTTCAGAGTGTCTCAGGTGCACTCACAATTAGCCTGCTTCATATTTGCATTGTACTGTACTTTTAGTTCAGGAGTGGAGTACACGTACTTTCTAGAAGATACATGAGAAGCTTATTTCCTATTGTCATTTAGAGTTTATTTTGAATTTTCTCCCTCCATCTCAGTGAGGTTCTTAGATATGAGTTCAGTGTGGGAGCTACAGCTCAATGATTCTAAGTGATTCAAAAATTGTAGTGTTTCTGAGTCTGCTTTTCTGGATCAAGCTCACTATTCTTGAAGCTTCCTTTAAGAATCATTTTTTAAAATACTATGGTCCTGTTCCAGTGGGTTTCTTGTGGTCCTATCCCACATACTCATCAGGAGCAACCACACATATGTGTCAGTCTCTGACTCAAGCTGAAATGCCCACACCCACA
The DNA here is from genome assembly GCF_048564905.1 of Vicugna pacos. NCBI lineage: Eukaryota > Metazoa > Chordata > Mammalia > Artiodactyla > Camelidae > Vicugna > Vicugna pacos. Next base: position 79,102,257 of record NC_132993.1, on the reverse strand, counting down.
CATATATCACATATTTATTATTTCAAATCTTTTTAACAAGCTTGAATGATAGGTGCCATCACAGGTGAAGAACACGTGATTCCATGAAGGTAAAGAAACTTGCCCAAGTGTGATAGTCTCTCCTCGGCTCGACATGCTCAATCACTCTGAGGCCTTGTCGTAGTAGAGGTGACTGTACGTGTGCTTATGTTGTCTCAAGGGGGACAACGGTAGGAGGTACCTTGTCATTATTAACAATGAATCTAGAGGACAGTTGTAGGGGGATAAATTATTTCTGGACCCTAACTGTTAACTCCTGGTGATGGGGCTTTTTACCGAGGTATGATTGTGCCCTTCTTGTTTCTTTATGCTGATGGTACCAGTATAGGTTATTATTAAGTGAGTGAGTAAAAACTGTACGGATGATCAATTCAATATTGGTCTCATGGATTCTCCTCCATATCTTTTATGAGCTTTGGCAATAAGAAAATGGAAATTACTGCAGGTTCTTATAAATATTGCAATTTCTCTCCTGTAGTTCCAGATTATATTCTGGTGACTAGAATGTTGTACTCAAAGAGCATGTCTCTGAGTAACAAAAATCTTAGGGTTACAGAAGGAGCTTCAAACAGCAGTCCCTTCATGAAGATCTGTCCACTTGAGCCTGGCATTTGGAGGCTGAAAATTTATCTACTGACTTTAAGGAAAAGTTTGGGCCAAGAGGCAATATTTAAGCAGATCCTTGGAACTCAGTCAATGGCATATTTCAGAACAGTCAAATTTAATATGGTTTGAGGTTTTGCAATAAAATCTCATATGATCCTAAGGCAAAGAATGAAACTCCCTTCTCAGAGTCCAGGAAAGAACTTAAACTGACGATACTAAAAAATAGGTTAAACCAAACCAAAGGAAGCAGACAGTAGAATGGGAGGCTCTGCCAACACAGGGTGGACTGGAACAGATAGTCACATACATTATCATTTTCCAAAACATCCTCTCTCCTGGAAGCCAGTGTTACCACTTGGCCTGCCAAAGGCCATGTGACCAGCCATTAATAACAAACTCAGGTCAACCATATCCTATGACGCTCTTAACCGTTTAAACGCACAACAGTACTGTTTTGAAGATGAGTGCTCTGTTGAAGGAATGTGAAGATTTGAGGTAGCCCAAAAGAAGTTGTCTAAACGGACATTTTTCTTTCAGAAGTCACTTAATGTGTTCCTCTGCTGAGGACTGCAGAAGATGACAGTTAAAATTGTGCCTAACATTTTAAGCCAATCACAAGTTATGGGAAATTATTTTGTGTTTGGATGTTCTTCAAGCAAAAAAAAAAACCAAAAACAAACAAACTTTAAAAAATATCCATTCTATTTAAAACATGAAATAAAAAATTTTACTAGTTACTGAAATGCTACTTTACCCTCTCTAGACAGACAACTTATTTGGAATTTTCATTCACTTCCTAATTTAATTTTCTAAATAACTCTGTTTTGCAGAGTCTGAAGTTAGAGAAATTGAGGCCTAGAGGGGCTAAGTAATGATTCCACTCATAACGGCATACTGGCTTTATGGGATTAAGGTCTCTCTCCTCATCCTCCTGCTACCTGTATTATTCCCAGAAAAAATATAATCAAACTTTTCTAAAACTAAAATATGCATTTCTTAGTAAAACAGTTTTTCATTTTTTTGGTAGTAAAATATCTATAACTAAACTTTACCATTTAACCATTTTAAAATGTACAGTTCAATGATATCAAGTACACTTATGTTGTGCAACCATCACCACTATCCATCTCTAGAACAGTCTTCATCTTGCAAAACTGAAATTTTGTGCCCATTAAAGAATAACTCCCCAGTCCTGCCTCCATTCTAGGTATCTCATGTAAGTGGAATCATACATTATTTTCTTCCTGTGACTGGTTTATTTCACTTAGCATAACCTTGAGGAAGGTTCACCCATGTAGCATGTGTCAGAATTTCCTTCCTTTTTAAATGAGTAATATTCCATTGTGGGCATATACAACATTTTACTTTTATGTTCATTTCTGGACAGATACTTGTTTTGCTTGCATGTTTTAGCTGTTATGAATAGTGGTGCTATATGTACATGAGTGTTTGGATATCTCTTTGAGACCACACTTTAAATTCTTTTGGATATATGCCCAGAAGTGGAATTGTTGGGATCATATAGTAACTCTATGTTTAATTTTTTAAAGAAACACCATATTCTTTTTCATAGCAACTGTACCATTTTACATTCCCACCAGTAGTGCACAAGGGTTCCAACTTCTCCACATCCCTGCCAACACCAGCTATTTTGTTTTTTGATTGAAGCCATCTTAATGGGTGGGAGATAGTATCTCATTGTGGTCACAATTTACGTATCCCTACTCAGTAATATTGAGCATCTTTTTGTGTACTTGAAAATAGACTTGATCATAGTATACAATCCTTTTAATGTGCTGTTGAATTCAGTTTGCTAGTATTTTGTTGAAGATTTTAAAATTTGTTTCCAGTAAAATTTTATTTCAATTAGTTTTATTAGAAAGGGACTTATTTGCATAGTATTAACTATTCAGACCAGTTGTAATATGGTTGATTTTTGCCTCTGTATTGAGTAGATGTTTTCAAAGTACCTTCCTTCAATTATATGTGGAATCTAAAAAGCAAAAAAAAAAAAGAACAAATATAGTGAAACAGAAACAAATGGACAGAAACAGAGAATAAATAGGTAAAGGGGATTAAGAAGTACAAACTGCCAGTTATAAAATAAATAAATCACAAGGATGTAATGTACAGCACAAGAAATATAGACAGTAATTTTGTTAAGGATTATGACATCAATATTCACAGGGTGTATTGTTCTATAATTATCTTGTAGCATCTCTCACTGGCTTTGGTATCAGGGCAATGCTGGCCTCATAGAATGAATTAAGAAGCATTCCATCCTCTTCAATTTCTTGGAAAAGTATGGAAAGGATTGGTTAGTTCTTTAAATGGTGGAATTCACCAGTGAAGCAATCAGTTCCAGGGCTTTTCTTTGTTGGATGGTTTTTATTACTTATTCAATCTCCTCACTAGTTATAAATCTATTGAGGTTTTCTACTTCTTAGTGATTCAGTCTTGATAGGATTTGTGTTTCTTGGAAAGTGTCCATTTCATCTAAGTTATCTAATTTGTTGGTGTTCAGTTTCTTACAATGCCTTTTATTTCTGTTGAATTAGTATTAATGTCCCACTTTCATTTCTGATTTTACTACCTTGAATTTTCTCTTTTTTGCCTTAGTCAATCTAACTAAAGTTTGTCAATTTTACTGATCTTTCTGAAGAACCAACTTTTCATTTCATTGATTTTCTTTATTGTTTTCCTATTTTCTATATTTCTCCTCTGATCTTTATTATTTCCTTCCCTCTGCTAGACTTGGGCTTGGCTTGTTCTTTTTTTTTTTTTCTAATGCCTATGTTGTACATTTATGTTATTGATCGAAGATCTTTCTTCTTTTTTTAATATAAACATTTATAGCTATAAATTTCCCCCTTAGCACTGCTTTCACTGCATTCTATAAGTTTTGCTATGTTATGCTTTCAATTTTATTTATGTCTTAGTATTTTCAAATTTCCCTTGTGATTTGTTCTTTTCTTCATAGGTTGTTTCAGAGTGTGTTGTTTAATTTCCACACGTCTGTGAAATTTCCAGTATTCCTTCTGTTGCTGATTTCCAACTTCATACCACTGTAGATGGAGAAGATACTTTGTATGATGTCCATCTTTCCAAATCTGTTGAGATTTTATTTATGTCCTAATATATGGTCTATTCTGGAAAATGTTCCATGTAGACTTAAAAAGAATGTGCATGCTATTGTTGTTGGTAGAGAGTTCTGTACGTGTGTGTTAGATCTAATTGTTTTGTTGTATTGTTCAAAGAATCTATTTTCTTACTTATCTCTGTCTGGTTGTTCTGTCCTGTTGAGAGTGGGGTATGGAAGTCTTCAATTATTATTGTGGAAAGACCTATTTCTCCCTTTAATTCTTTCAATTTTTTTTTACACATTTTGATAGTCTGTTATTGGTTGCATAAATGTTTATAATTGTGATATCTTCTTTCTGTATCAAAATTTTAAAAATATATAATGTCCTTCATTGTCTCTTATAAACTTTTTAAATTTAAAATCTATTTTGTCTGTTACTAGTATAGCCACCACTGCTATCTTTTGGTTCCTATTTGCATGGAATACCTTTTTTTTTTTATCTTTTCACTTTCAGCCCACTTGTGTCTTTGGATCTGAAGTGAGTCACTTTTAAATAGCATATAGGTGGAACTTTAAAAAATCCATTCTGCTAATCTCTCTTTTCATGGGAAAGTTTAATCCATTTCCATTTAAAGTAATTACTGATAAGGAGAGATTCACTTCTGTAATTTTGCTGTTTGTTTTCTATGTGCCTTATATGCATATTTGTTCTTCTCTTATTGCATTATTGTTTCTTTTGTATTTAGTTAATTTTTGTAGAAAATATTTTAATTTTCTTCTCAATTCCTTTTATGTATGTTCTATAACTATTTCTTTGTGATTACTATTGGCATTGCAATTAATATCCTATAGAATTGTAATGTTCTAATTTGAATTTATGCCAACTTAACTTCAATAACTTACAAAAACCCTGCTCATTTATAGCATGTCCTTTTCAGTTGTACCTCTGTGTCTGAAAATATAACCTAATAATCATTTTCTTAATGCATTAGTGTTTTAATTATATAGAATCAAAATATGGAGTTACAGAATGTTGTTACAATAATACTAGCTTTTATCATTGCCCATGCATTTACCTTTACTCATGTCTTTATTTTACATGTGGCTCTGAGATGCTGTTCTTTCATTTCAATCTGCAGAACTTCTTTTAGGATTTCTGCAAAGTAGCTTGAGTGGTAACAAACTTCCTTAATTTCTCCCTCACCTTTGAAGGAAAGCAGGATATGAGATTCTTGATTGATAGATTTTTTTATTCCTCTTAACAAGAAAATAATAACATTCTTTTGAGAGGGAAAGCATTGAACAGAACCATACTTGAACATGGCACAGATGTTGTTAACTACCAGACATAAAATTTAAAATAACAAAGTTATTGTGTTAAATCTCTAGTGGAATATGCATGATCAGATGAGTAATTTCAGCAAAGATATGAAAACTATAAAAAAGAATCACATGGAAATGCTAGAAATGAGTATGCAGTAAGAGGAATGAAGAGGGTCTTCAATAGCCTCATAAGCAGCCAAAGAAAAAACATACAGAGACAAACAAGAGTGAACAGAGGACCTGAGAGGTGTGCAAAAAAAATCAAATAACCTAATATATGAGTAATTGGATTTCCAGAAGAAGAAGAGAGAAAACAGAGCAGAAGAAATATTTGAAGAGATAATGGCCAAGAAGTTTCCAAAACTAATGACAGATACCAAAACACAGATTTAAGAACCTCACATTAACACTAAGCAGGATAAATGTCCCAAACAAAAAAGGAAACAAAAACAACTAGACACATAATATGCAAACTGCTGAAACTTAAAGACAAAGGAAATCTTGACTTTATCATGAGAAGACTCACTTCTGCCTTCCAAATTTTATACGAGTGTATCTGATTGGCCAAACTTAAATCACATCTGGGATTCTAGATTCACCAAGGGAGTCTGACCCTGTAGTTTTTAACCTCCCAGACTCTGCAGAACCAGAACACACATTAGAAGTAGAATGATGTGGGTTTTGAGTACTAAACCTAAATGTCCCCCATGAAACGTATATGTAAATAAAGTTTTGGTCTACCATGTGGTTTAGTTTTTAATGCACATTGTAAGTACTTTAAAATGCAGAAACATAAACAAACATATAATAATTTATATATGGATTACAAATATAGTATATATACAAATACTAATTTTAGCAGTTATTCCATGATTTGTTTCTAGAAAATTTACATCAATTCCAATTACCATTGTCAATATCTGAGTATATATTTCTCCATGTCTGTGCTAACAAGTGGAGGTACGGTTTTAATTTTTTCTCAGTCTGTTTAGAGAAAAGTAATTTATTATTACTTTAATATGCATTTTCATATTACTATGAAATTTATTATTTTCACATGTTTCTTGGTCATCTGAACTCTAAATTGCTTATTTGTATCTTCTATTCTTTTCTTTTTTAGTTATTTATCCTTTTTTTGTTAGAGCTCACTTTTTAATATTGTAGCTATTAATCATTGAAATATCATTATATAACTTTTGTCATCTTCTCTTTGGTTTTATTGCCATAAACTTTTAATATTGGAAGCTCAAATATATCTATATGTTCTTAATAGCTTCTGGATTTCCAATATTGGTTAAGATCTCTCCTGCCTTAGGGTGTACACATCATCTCTTAGACAGTTTGTAAAACAGGTATTATTATACTTTTTATTACTACGTCTAGAAAGTTTATTTTAATGGTTAAGAGTGGGCTCCATTTTTTTTCTTCTATCTTGGTAGCTAGTAGTGATAGCATCATGCATTAAATTACTCACCTTTTTTCATTTTGTAAAATTACAACTTTAGCCAAATATTAAAATTATCATATATACTAGAATCTATTTCTGGATTCTGAACTCTATTTCATGGAGTAGTAAGTCAGTCCATAGCTATGCTAATGTCATATTTATCCTACCAGTATCTCTGTGCTGAGTTCTGATAGCCTGAGAAACAAGTCTCCCCCTTTTTGTTATTCTTTTTTTTTTTAGATAATTGTCATGGCTATTCTTGAATCTTTTTTTCCACATAAAACTTGATAACTTAATCCAGTTCCAACAAGAAACTATTAGAATTCTAATGAAATTTTAGTGCATTTTATGTTGTTAGGAGAGATTATCATTTCCATGATGGCAGTTCTTCCAATTCAAAAATATATCCATATGCTCAAATCTTGACATGTCTTTTACTAACATACTACAGCTTTCTGCATATAGATCTTGTGACTTTTATTATATTTACTTTTAATATTTTATAGTTTACTTCTGTTATAAATGGAATATTTCTCCCTGGTTTCATTTTTTAAGTGCTAATTGCTAAAATAGAATAAATATAATGATATTTGTATACTTAGCTTTTATTCAGCCACTTTGTTAAATACTCCTACAGATCTTTTTCTTCCTATTGTAACTAAATGTCCTTGAAGTTTCTAGTTGTTTAATCATATTTTTGCAAAACTGATAGTTTTACCAACTTTTTTTTCAAATAATCAAACCAGTTACTTAAATTTTGTTACTACATTCACTACTCCAACTAGATCCAATTTTTAAATAAAATGGTCTTATTGTTCTGCTCTTTAGGGTGATAGTTGCTGCTGATTTTTCTGGTAAAGAGTTAATCATATTTAAGTCTTTCCTTGCATTCTAATTTTACTCAGAATTTCTATAAGAAATGGCTATAGAGTCTTAACAATCAATTTTCACCATCAGTTGTTATATTTATATGATTTTCCATTTTAATCTGTTGATATAATAAAATTATTGATAAAATCTAGCAATGTATCAAAATAAATAGTAAATGCAAATTAACTAGGGTTTATTTTAGGACTGCAATGGTGGTTCCACATTAAAAAAAACTTCATTTAATATTTGATGCAATTTATGCATCTGTGTCTATATTAATAAGTGAGATCAATCTATATCTCATTTTTTATACTATCTTTTTCAGGTTTTAGTTTTAAAGTTATCCTAGGTTCATAAAATTATTTGGAGAATTTTCTAGTTTTATGTTGTCCTGAAATAACACATATTTTAAAAATATATAACATAGTTTAAAAGCAAGAAAGGAAAATTCTTGGGTGCCTTAACCAAAAATGGAAACACAAAGCTAGAGTGATGAGTAGGAGTTTAAGACAGAACTGAGTTTCCTACATAAAGGTGAGATTCATGCTTGGTCATCTATTTCAAGTGCTGAGACTTAGAAGAATGTTACTTTATTAACTTGAGAAACTGTAAGATTTTTATCAGCTCCCTCAAGCCTTACATGGAATAAAAATTTACCTTAAGGCATTAAAATACCAATTCCGTGCCATGCTAGGATGTGGGGTATAAAACGTATTACCCATATAAACTCAAGCCAAAAATTAACATTGAACTATATTAAAATTCCTTGACCTAAAGGGGCTCTCAATAAAAGCAACTGTTTTGAAAATACCTCTAGAACCTATACAAAAACCGCTGGAGAGGTACTCACTCAAAAATTAGAAATGACATTTGGAAACAAATCACCATGAGGAAAATTCAATAAATGCAACAAATAGGAGAATGAGCAACTGAAAACTAACACTGAAAGATACAGTAATTGAAATGAAAAATTCAATGGACTAAATAAGTAGCAGATGAGACTAGCTAAAGAGAATTGTTACACTGGAGATTGATCAATAAAAAATATGAAAAGACATGAATAAATAGAAAGAATAGGATAGGAGGCACCAATTCAGGTCTAAAAGGAGCTTTATGAGGAAAGAATAGAAAGAATGCTCCACCCTGTATACAAAAGGTTAATGAAGGGGAAATTTCCAGAAGACACCAATTTTCAGAATAAAAGATCTTGCTGAGTCTCAAATGTGACAAGTTAAAACAAATCACAACTGGATAAATCACATTAAAGCAAAACTGAACTTCAGAGATTAAAAATAATATTAAAAAACTTTTGATACACAGTATAACTTCTCTATATATCATATCCTCAACCTTTACATATACCTCTTCCATCAGCCACTTCATTCCTTTCTTGCCTTACCTAATCTTTGTCTCACCTCAGAACTCTGTTTCAGCAAACAGTTTCACTCCATGTCCCAAAAGATAAAGATGACCTAGTTTCATAAGCACATTTAGAAACTATTTTTCTTCCAGTTTTTTGTTAAAGTCTGTTCTCTGAGATTTTGGCATTTGTTATAGCACACTTTCTACCTCTTACCATTATTGTCATTGATTCTCCTGGTTGTTATTTATTATTAATTTGTAAATATTCATGGACAGTAAGTTCAATGAAATGGAAAATTTCAGTACCTCTGAAAAATAATCTCTTAAGATGTTTGTCTGGTGTGATGGTCAAATGACTTCAGTCTATTTCAGTCACAGTCTGGTCCTCTGTCACTTACCCAGTATTACTCTGTATTTTGAAACAGCATCTAATTCAGTAAGCATACCAGACTTCATAATCCTATAATATACATTGTCTTGCTCGTATTTTCACTTATGTCATTTACTAATCCTTCCTTTTCATCCAAAAAAAAGTACCCTAGATCAAAACAAATGTCTACAATTGGTAATTATATACCTAGACTACTGTCTCTACCTGACTAAAAATAATCCATACAGATTAGTGCACAATTCAGGGTGTCTGTGGTCATTTGGAGTCTCGATATTGTCTGCCATTTCTTACACATTTCTCAAGTTAACTCTTCCCATACTCATAATAATTATTTTATGCCCTCACCATCAAGTTATTTTTTACCCATTATGGTCCTATGTTTAGTCATTACTTCATGGGAAATAGTCAATTGAGTTGACTATGTTAAATGTTCTTCACATGAAAGAACAACACACTGAAAAGTAAAATATATATGAAACTGGAAACCACTTGTAATATTCATAACAGGTAAAGCTTATTTGCAATATAAAGAAAACAGACATAAGTAAGAAGAAGATAAATATTACTATTTAAAAACAGACAAAGAACATGAGCATCCATGGGATTGGTTGAATGTCATTTTTTGTCTGTCAACCTACCAGCACTGGGCATGGGAGGGACCTGTTTGATGAGTATGCAAGAAATTGCTACTATCTTCAAGTGGTCAGAATCAACAGGTTATACCAAACAGCTATACCAACTTAGAAATATAGTACTAGAATTTAAAATTGTGATTCCACTTTAAGGAACCTGTCCAAATTTTGGAACTGATCTTTTTTCTCCTAATGTTGTAGGAAAAAGTAGAGATAGAATATAAAGCACAACTGAAGTCTGAGTAACAACTGTGTACAGGGTCTGAGATAAATGAAATGAGCCAGTCAAGAAAGAAAAGAGACTTTCAGGGAGGTAGTGGGAAACTAGAAAGTGCAGTATCGAGAAAGGCAGAGAGGAAATGGAATTCCAACAGGATGTCAAACTTCCACTGAGAATCAATTAACATGATTTTCAAAGGGATAAAATGGGCCAAACCCATTTGAAAGCTTATCTTGGAATAGTGTAGATAACTTGTTTGACACTCAGTATCATTTTTGGAAATTGTAAAATGCACCTGTTGCTCAAATACTGGTTAAACCTCCAAGAGGAGTAAGTACACTTTCATATTCACTGTTGTTGCCTTTTTAAAGTCTCTTGTATTCAAGTCAAAACCAAAAGAGAGATAAATCTAGAGTTTGAATCCCAGGCTTTTCACTAGGCAATGTTGCATTGTTATTTTGCTCTAGGCCATCAAAATAAAAACTATTCAAGAAGTCAGCTGCTGCTACGAAGGTCATCTGGAAAGTCCAGGCAAGGACCCTGCGCTGCTGCTGGGAAAGGCAAATTGTCCTCTGGCCCGTGAGTTGGCATGTTTGTCTGCTGAGTGGCTTCAGTGGTTTCATCTGTTGCTAAAAGAGTCAAGAGAAAGGGATAAAACAGGACTGTAATCCACACCACAATGAGCGAGATGAGACCAGCAGCCAAGTGAGTGTTTTGTTTGTGTGCTGCCCCTTCTGGCACATGGAACTGCTGCACAGGTTGCATGGGTTTTTAATCATCATTTAAATATAAGTGATCCAACCTTGGCATTCATTGGGTTTTTTATACAGGTCGCTGATCACCCCAAAGGTGCTAGCGCATACCACTCCAGTTACAATTTTTCAAAGTGTAGTGATATCATGGTATGAAGGGTAAACCCATATTCTTATATTCGGTGCACGTTCACTGGGTGTTCACAGAGAGAAAAAACTAGATAGAAAACCTAGAAACTGAGTTTTGCTTTCAGTCAATCTCTGATTAAACACTGACTCCATTTCAAATCATGAAAATAGGCTTGAGGCAAATCATCATTTGGATCTCTGAGATCTGGATTGTTAGTTCAGCATTGGGTATTGAATAGTCTCTTTCCTAAGTTCTTTTTTCCTTGATTCTGAAAGGCTGAGGGAGAAAGCCAAAAAATAAATCATGAGAATGTTCCTTTAAGGATATCAAACCGATTAGCAAAGATGAAAAAAAATCTTTATGGAAATCCTATAAAGAAATACAAGGTATTCTTCTGTTTAGTAAGAGAAAATTGTCCCAAATCTTCTGGATGAAGATAGGAATCCAAATCCTTAATTCTTTATTGACTTAGCAATTATGCTCAAAGAAATTTATCCTAAGGATCTAATAAGACAAGTGTTTAATATATAAGTATATGAGCTATAACATGAGTTTTCTTCCCTGAAATGAAAGGAGAGAACAGAAATATAACTGCTTGGCTGGAAGAGCCAGGACATGATTGTCTCCCCACAGGGACTGCTTACAGAGGGGTTTGGTTACTATAAAGTGACCAAAAGTGACCAAAGTGCCGTCTGTGGAGAAACAGCCTGTGAAAAAATCCTCTCTAAACAAAGAGTCAGACTGGAGTCCTGTGTCTGGATTAGAAAGCCACCTCGTAAAATCCCCCAAGGTTATTTTTTCTCTATTTTACTGAGATTGTGAATTAACTTTTTATTGTTTTGTAAGGAGAACAGGGTGGTTAAAAAAGTTGAATGTTTTACTAAAGAAGAAAGAATGCCAAGACAGAGGGAAAACCTGAGTTTGTGTGAAAGGGTAGCTAACTAAACACATCACTTCATGTCATCTTTAAAGCCACATGAAATGCCACTGGTTAAGTTTTAGTTTCACTGGAATAGTTAAGTGACATGGTGCTGCCAAAACCATGGAAAGTGATAGCTTAGAACCTTTGTGCCTTTATTTACAAACCAAAGTTCTTCTGTATCTTATTGAGGACCCTCAAATATATTGTTGTATTTAAAACATTTTTTTAAAGTTGTATCTTAATTCTAGACATGGTGAGATTTGTCATTAAAGCCAGAAGCCAAAAGGAGTATTTGAAATAGACAACTACCTCAGTGGTCTTCAGGGGGATTGCAAGAGGAGAAAGAGCCTCTCACATCTGTACTCGAGCCTTCCCGAGGAACCCAGGCAGTTCAGCTCCCTGTTCTTGGAACACGGATTAGAGGCTGAAGAGCCAGCCCTGATTTTTCTCTCCCTTCCCCTACACAGAAGGGAAGTAATTCAATAGCACAGAATTATTGGTGAGGCAGGAGCAGAACCCAGACTCTCCCACTTTTGATTGGAGAGTTAAGCTATTGGATGAGATTTAGGAAGGACCACTTGAGGGCCAGCAGACACCTCAGTTCCATGGGTACCACAGGTCTCCACCCACATTTATCCCTGGTTGTGCAGGAGGAGTCCAGTGAGGCCTCTTGCAGATCCACTGTGTGAGAACCTCACGTTCTCTGCAGCCCTTGCAGCCACAAGAGGACCAGGGGATCCTTCAGTTCCATGGGCCGAGTAGAAAGATCACTTGGCAGAGTAGGCAGAGCGCTGAATGTGGAGTCAGATGACTTTGAATCCTGGCACCACCCAAAAAGTCAGGGCTCTTAAACTCTCTAAGTCAGTTTCCTTATGTGGGTGGAAAATGTACCAAATAAAATACTTATCCTGTTAAAGCACTTGATTTAAAATCCCCAGTTAGAAGGATGAACTCGGATTTTTTTTTAAATTAAGCACTCATTTGTTTAGCGCTGTGCTAGATATTGATGACTGACTGTATAAAGACAATTTAATGATTTAATGATTGAAAATCTAGACTTCAGAGTTAGATTATCTCAATTTGAATCCCAGCTCCACCATTGATTATTGGCAAGAGATTGGGAGGTGATTTAACCTCTCTACTCAGTTCCCCATCTGTAAAATGAGAATGATAAAAATACCTTCCTCATAGGGTTATTATGACTATTAAATAACTTCATGCATGTAAAGCACTTAGAACAGCTCCTGGCCCATAATAAGTTCTATATATTTGGCTACTATTAGACACAGCATCTGCTTAAAGACAGCAATAGTACAGAGATGAGAATAACAGTGTATCCTGGTGTTATTTTGATGGAGGGATTGGTACAAAGGAAGCAGTGGCCAATTTGTATATGAACTAGAAAGTTTATACTAATTTATTTGAAATCAAAATTAATCAACCAGCCAAGAACAGCTGTGTATTATCACCCAAAGAAATTTAAGTAAGCTATTAATCTGTTCACAAGCTTTCTAGATCTGGGCTGATGCAATCTTGTGATGGAATGTGATTGACTAGGGTCACGGAGCTCCTAGATGGAATTCCTTTGATTCTATCAGTCACTGCCAGTAGCAGCTTCAGGGGAGAGGGCTGGGGAGGGGTCACAGGGAAAGGACTGTAAGCTCTTCATGGTTAATCAGGGGCCAACTTCTCCAGCCCATTCTGTCTGTCTGTATAATCCTCACTCTTCTCAGAAGCACAGCAATCTGTACTGACCTTTTCCACCACACCTCCCTAATCTTCTTCCCAGATTTATTTCTCCTGGGGGAGAGATTAGGACGAATAAAAGAATTACACAACTTTTCCCCTTTCTGCCTTTGCTAAAATTACACTGATGTACTGGCCAGAAAACACCAGCAACTCAAAAATGGGAGTCTGCCAGGAGTCAGTGCCGGGATAGAGAACACGTACTAGGACCAGTTGGAAAGGCCAGGCAAGATTAAGAAGGCAAACCAGAGTCAGAGACCAGCTGTGAGTACTGAGATCTCTAAGCGCTGACTGGGTGGGAATGAATACCTGAAAGCAAAGAGAAAAAAGAAGTAAGGAAAAGAGGAAGGGAGGGAGGAAGGAAGGAAGGAAGAGAGAAACAGAGAAAGAAAAGGAACCAGCAGAGGCGAAAGGTGGCAGCAGAATTGTTGCATTATTTCTAAGTAATATTTTAATAAATAGAATCATCTTTATAAAAAACATAATCAGGCTATATTCACAGTTATCCTGTGGGACTTCTTAAAGTTAGCTGAGTTTTATAGAAATTTTTTTTAACACTACTTACTTTTGGGAAGAAAATTTATAGACTCCCAAGAAAGAATTTAAATCATGCTAGTATTCTCAAGGGAGAGAGAAATGCTCAGGTTTATTGGTTTGTTGGTTTTACCTCAATGCAATTAACTACTTATGGCACAGATAGTCCATGAAGAGAAGCCCAAAGAAACATAAGATTGCATCAAGCAGCATGGTGAGGGGTGGGTGTCTGGAGTCAGAATAAAAGACCTCTGTGGCTTCAGATTGGGGCTTCATCTCCCCTGACTCAGGTAGACACCCATAGCTTGTTCTCTTTAGTACCACCCATGTACAGGCCATGTACAAGTTCCCCTTCAAAACTCCGCTGCTGTCCTTGATATCAAGGATCCAGCCTCTTTTTAAAGAAGCCTTATGTCTGTCCTGGGCCATTGGAAGGAGGGAAGATCCTACTGGAGACAGTTCAGGTAGAACTGCAGAGTCTTGGGGCACTGACAGTTCTTCCTGCCAAATGATCAACACAGGTGATAGACAGCCATCTCCAGATGGGAGCTTCCCTTGTATGATAACTGGGAGAACAACCAAGTTACTCCTCCAGAGAGCTGTGTGGAGCTCTCTTAAGTGTAGTGGATTCCTCAGTTACTGGCTCAGCTCAGGATGGACAGCTGTTTCTTTGGCAGAGGCCAGGCCAGCTCCCAACTCCTGTGCATCCGGTCCCCTTCAGGTGCAGTTCCATGAGCAGGGCTCCACCGTCCTCCTCCCAGGTGATGCTTTCTCCCCATTCCAGCCCATCTTCCCTTACAGGAGATGGTGGTCCGGTTTTTCATCTCTTCCCCTTCTAAGCTCTGATTAATGTCATAGACTTTATCCTTGATTTCTTCAGAGCTTAGTTCTTTTTACTCTCAAAGTTCGTGTTGACAATGTTCTTTGAAAAAACTTCAGTTCTTTGCCATTTGTCAGGCTAGCTGGCTGACCCTCATGTTTGATTTCCACTTCTGTTCTCCACCTCCATGCCCACATTCTCCCCACAGAACTCCAGGTACATCAGAACACGTACTGCCTCTGGTCTTTCACACCGCTCACCTTCCACCTTGATACATTGAGATCAAGAGTCCTTCAAACAGGAACCTGATAAAGATGTCCTCCCATAAGAAGTTCAGGTATAGTCTCCTAGAAAATAGCTCCTGGGGACAGACAACCATACAAAATGCAGTGAAGTTCCATACGTTGAAAATCCAGTTTCCCCAGAATTGGTAGGTGATGCTTTCAAATATCAAATTTCTTTCTTATTAAGTCAGCATAATCTACTTTAGGCCCAGGGCCTCTTTATAATATACCCAAGTGTTTCAACCTCTAGCTCAGTGTCCCCAAAGTCATGTCTTTGCCCTTCCTTAATTCCAACCCCAATTCAAAAGAATTAAGACAGATTCTGCTGCCACAGATCCCCAGTCTGCCATGGTCCTCCAAACCTTTGATAGAGTCAACATCTGAGGATTTAGAGAATTTAAGAAGTAGAGAATGAGCTATAAGAGTAAACAGGGAGACTTCAAAAGGACTTGTTTCTGCTTAGATGATGAGTGAACAGCATTAGAAGTCCACACATCAGCCATCTCAGATCCATGCTGGAATCAGTGTGAGCGTGGGGAGTAGAGGAAAGGGCTTGCTTCCAGCTTTCAAGCCGTAGCTTCTCTCTTTTTCTTCATTCTCCCTTTTATCAGGCTGTGTCATCAATGACTTCCTTCATGTAGGCAATTAAGAGTCTTACCAGTTCTTCCTTCATGTCCCTGTGGAAAGCAAGTTCCAACTAGCATGACTTGAAGGCCCTGACACTTGCTTATCCACTGAGAAACTGAGCAGAGTCAAAAGTTCCTCAGTTCCTCGTATCTGAGGCCTATGCAGATATTTCCAGTCCCAACTTTATTATGTGAACTTTCACTTTTGGAGAATATTTTTAGAGGACTGTAGGTGATCATGGTGTGGTTCATCTCAGGGAGGAAAGTTCTTCTCAGATCATTTTTTTAATTGCCGTGGAGGTCAGCTCGAGGCCTCAGTCAGGAAGAGCCTGAAAGCCTGTGTTTTCTTTTTGGTCCACTCAAATGACCATCTAGAAATGTAGTGGTTGTGATTTGTCAAATTATTTTGGAAACTTTTTTTGGAATTTTAGCTAAGCATGAAATATACTACACATGGGAAACCCTGACCTGTGGGCTCAACAGAAATATGCTTTTCCAAAAGAAGTGGGAAAAACTCTTTAGCACATACCTCCTTTTGATGTTGACCTATCTGCGCATGGTATAACACATCTTGTATTTAGACCAGTGGTGTCCATACATCCTGACCGTTTACTGAGTTTACTTACTCAGCTAATAGAAAAGTCCAAATTCAAATGAGGGCACTTGTTTCAACAAAATAAACATTAAGGAAACATTCCCCTTATGAACTAACTAATCAGAAGGTATTGCTTAAGCAAATATTGAAAGTTTCATATTTTTAAATTAAGATGTAGCTAGAAAAGGAGTGAAATGTAACATCATAAAAGCACTCCAAAAATTTTGGAATGGAAGGGAATCTTATAAATAAAGAAATTGAACCCTAAAAAGAGAAGGTTAGAGTAAAGTTATAGACTCACCAGCATCATAGATATGAAACAACAGAACAATTTCTGATTTCTATTTTTCCTCTTTAAATTATGTAATATTTTGAACACATAGAAAAGAATGGATAAGAACATGATTCAACATTCTTGATATAAAGCTTAACCATATTTTAGTCAACAGTTGTTTAATCTGAGTTTTAAAACCCTATACACCCTTCACTGATCCTGTTTCTCCATCTCCCTCCTCAGAGTTAACCATTGTTCTCATTTGTTGTTCACCATTTCCATGTTTTAGTGTTTTTAAATCATATTTAATTATCCCTAAGTATATTATTTTTCATGCATTTAAGGTTTTTTCCATACATAATTTTCATCTTCATGTTTTCTGCAATGTTGAAGTTCTGATTAATGAAGAATATTTTTTAAATGCCTGAAACCAGCCACAGACTAGAAGAAAATATTTGCTAAAGACACATCTGCTGAAGTGTCTATATCTGAACTATTGTTCAAAATATACAAAGAACTCTTAAAACTCAGCAATAAAGAAAACAAATAACTTGATTAAAAAACGGGCAAACATCTACAGATACCTCATCAAAGAGTATGTACAGATGGCAGACAAGCACATGAAAAGATGCTCCACATCATATGTCACCAGGGAAATGCAAATTGAAACAAGATACCGCTGCACACCGTGGCCAAAATCCAGAACACCACATGCTGGTGAGGATGTGGAGCACAGGAAATCCCATTCATTGCTGGTGAGAATACTAAATGCTGTAGTCATTTTGGAAGACAGTTTGGTAGTTTCTTATAAAACCTCTTACAATAGAATCCAATAATTGCACTTCTTGGTATCTACCCAAAGGAGTTGAAAACTTCTATCCACACAAAAAACTTACACACAGATGTTTATAGAAGCTTTATTTATAACTGTCAAAAGTTGGAAACAATCAAGATGTCCTTCAGTAGGTTAGTGGATAAATAAATGAAGTATATCCAGACAATGGAATATTATTCAGCACTAAAAAGAAATGCAGAATCAAGCTATGAAAAGGCATGGAGGAACCTTAAGTGCATATTACTAAGTGAAAGAAGCCAATCTGAAAAGGCTACATACTGTGTGATTCCAACTATATAACATGGTGGAAAAGGTAAAACTCTGGGGACAGTAAAAAGATCAGTGGTTGCCAAGCTTTGGTGGTGAGAGGATGCATAGGCAGAATACAGAAGATGTTTAGGACAGTGAAAATACTCTGTATGATACCATGATGATGGATGTCATCAGAAGATTTGGACAAAATCAGTAGAATGTGAAACACCAAGAGTGAGCCATAATGTGAACTGTGGACTTAGGGTGATGATGATGTGTCAGTGTAGGCTCTTCAGTTGTAACAAATGGACCGATCAGGCAGTTGATAATGAGAGAGGCTCTGCATGAGTAGGGGCAAAGAGTATATGGGATCTCTGTGCCTTCCCCTCAATTTTGTTGTGAACGTAAAACTGCTCTAGAAATATAAAGTCCTAATTTTTAAAAAGTCTTTAAGATAGACTGGGATTTCAAAATTGTAGAATAGATAAACAAGATTATACTGTATAGCACAGGGAAATATATACAAGGTCTTATGGTAGCTCACAGAGAAAGGAATGTGACAATGAATATATATATGTATATTTATATATATAATTGAAAAACTGTGCTCTACACTGGAATTTGACACAACATTGTAAAATGATTATAAATCAATAAAAAATGTTTTAAAAAAGTCTGTAAGAGAGTTAAGACTGATTAGCATAAAGAAAATATTGATAATAATACTGATATTGTATATTTATATTGAAATATTAATGATATACATAAGATCACTTTTGCTTTCTGGCATGAGCTGCTAGGTAGGTAAGATATAAGCTCCCAAGATATGATATTTCCAAAAAGTGAATGGGAACATCAACATTTAAGAGACGGATGGAACAGCCACAAAAAAGAACAGAAGTGCAGAAGGAACGTGGAAGAATGTGACATTATCAGAGTGTCATCAAAGTATTGGAGTAGTTGTCAGCATCAAAAGTGACACTATTTTAGGGACTGTTACAAGAACATTCAGAGTTTTCACTTAGGGAAGAATGAAGGGAATTGAAGAATTTATTTTACCACAAGACAGGCAAGCATTCAGCGCTTTGCTCAGCCCACAGACCCGAAGACACACAATTAAGTTCTTTCATTTAGAGAAACTTATGTGAGAGTATCCAGAATAAAAGAATTTCAGTCTTTATAATTCTTTATGATATGAATAATCTCTATAAAATGGTTCAGAGTACAATTTCTTCTTGTCAATTATTTTCATCTATAAGAAGGTCACTTACACTGTTTATCAAAACTAAACCCTGTAAAATCTTTATCCGCTATGTCATGTTGCCTCCTCCAAAAGAAAGTTAAGAATTTGGGTCTGGAGCCATTTGGATCCCATCATCAGCATTTATTAGCTGTGTAACATTGGGCAAGTTATTTAGCCACAATGAGCTTCAGTTTCCTCTTTCTTAAGTGGAAGTGATAGGGTTTTTTTGAGGGAAAGTGAGATACTGCTTGTGATAAGTGCTTAATGAGTTGCAATAATGCCAAGGCTCTCATAACATATTTTAAATTGCCATTGCCTTTGCTTTTGTAGCTCTTCCTCTCAACCCCTGTATCCAGGTCTTTTGTCTTTGAAAAGTACCTTGTAACCTATGCTCTGATTTACCTGCACTTATTTATAACGGCTATTAGTATAAACAATGTGACATTCCTTGACAAAATTGAGCCCCTACCCTTCACAGAACATTTTTAAATTTTTTACCCTCAGCACTCAGTGGTATCTGGCTCCTCGTAACATGCTACATTAATTAATTGAAGGACAAAATCTTAACAATCTTGTCAGATACAGAAAATGTACAAGATGAAATTCAACATTCGTTTATGATGAAAAAATATAAATACTCTTAGCAAACCAGGTTAGAACAGACATTCAGTAATCTAATAAAGAATGTCTACAACAAGCAAACAAAACTTCTACAAATATACTTAGTGATAAAAGAGTGAGATTATTACCTTTGAAACTGGGAGAAGGGAAGGGTGTTATCCCTTCTATTCAGCATTTGCCCAAGTTCATAGTAGTGCAGTAAGGCAACAAAAAGACAGGAAAAGTATAAAGTTGGGAATTGAAAATATAAAAGTAAACTTCCATTTTCAGGTAATATGATTATATATTAAAAATTTTTAAACAATTCACAGATAAATCGCGAGACTTAGAGTGTTTCTGCAAGGTTGCTGTATATGAAATTAATATTTAAATATCAGTTCATTTCTATATATTGAAAAGTGTTAGGAAATGAAGTTTAGCATATGCTTTTATAATAGCATCATAATATTACATACCTAGGAATAAGTCTAACTAAAATTATGCTAGACTGCCATACAAAAAAACTTCAAACACTAAGAGAAATTAAAGAAAACCTAAATCTAAACTGTGTTATAAAGTGTGAATGGATTGGAACACTCACTCTTGTGTCAGTTGTCTATGAAATGCTGCAATCTAAACTCTTATGGAGTTTTAAAAAGTTTGATTACAAGTTGATGATAAGTTTATAAGGAAATGCAAAGGACTTAAGAGAGCCAAGAGTAAGATAAGAGGGCTTATGCTCAGATGCCAAAACTTACTATAAAGCTATAGTAATTAAGACAGTGTGGTGGTGTGCATAGCTAGGCAAATAGGTAGTGTAGATTTTAAATAGACCAAAGAAATTAGAAATCATCTGCTGCATATGCAGACAGTTGCCACTGCAAAATAAAACTCTCAGATCTGGCTGGGCTCACTTTGCATGGGCAGATCCTTGATTAGATGCACTGGGGACCCAGAGAAGCTGCGTTGTGATGTGCTGCACTTACTTCTGTGTGATATGGCCACCTTGCTTCCGTTAAGTTTTAGTGCCTTTGTCTAGGAACTTAATTCTGGAGCTCCTCTGACACTTATTTCAGATGTTTATGTTGTGAAGACCTCACCAGTGTGACTAGAACTGGGGACTAATGCTAAGATTCTCAAGGAGAGAACCAGAGTATTCTGTGTTTAGACACAACAACCAATGGCAAAAAGCTATTGGGTCTTTGGGGGCAATTTTGATGGGCAAGTCATAGCAGTTAAATTTGTCAGCTATACCCCTAATTTCAACTGGGAGAGCTTTGGGGATAAAGAGGGACAATGTGACACAAGAAGTAGATGGAGCCCCAGTAGCTCACAATCCTGGTAACTAAGTGCTAGGAGTGTAAACCAGCCAGGTTGTAAGGATGATTCAAGTCTTCAACGGAAGCTGAAATAGCGAAGGGAAGACAGACTGTGGTCCAAGGGTCACAAGTGGAAGTCCCACCTCCCTCTGGGAACCTGGGATGATAAGGTCTCAAATAATTTTCTACTAGGAAAAGACACTTCTAAAGTAGAGCATTAAGGTTACATAATGGAGACAGGTAATTTATTAGTAAATCATTTATAAAATTATTTTGGCATGATATTTTAAGGAAAACATTGCCTTGTTGGATGAGAACTGAGGAAAGGCAACAGAGAGAAATATACTGGAGGGGAAAATGGATTTTTAAAGACTTTTTCACTAAAGGGAAAGTACAGACATTGACTTCAGGTATAGCTGGATCCAAATGCTCTCATAATATGACCAGAAAACTATCTGTATTCACCTCTCATCTCTGAGTTTCTTTGCATTTATCTTCATTTTTTGAAAGACTCTTCCTGCCTGGTGCTAAAGATGGACACAAATAACTCAAGTCTTCATTCTATCACCTTCACAACTCCAGCAAAACAAGTGCCCCCCTTTTCTGATGGCATTAGTAAAACTCTTTGGATTGACTCTAGTTTTCCAGACCTGTGAGACTGGGGCTGGATTCAGCCCAAGCTGAATCACATAAAGAGTATGGAAGGGAATTTTCCCAAAGTGGTCCCATTTTTTCTACTGCAAAATAATTATTCATCAAATGGAATTTTGATAAGAATCTGTTGCTTAGAAAGTGTTTTCCATGCTTCTAACATTACCATTTTTGCCAGTATACCTGCCTGGCTCTTAGAAGACCATCGGGTTGTCTTCTCTAGTGGAGTCTGCCTCCTTTTTAGCTGTCATGCTTCCAAATGGGTAGAGACCATTGGAACCTGCGGTGTGCCATGTGTTTTTTTTTCCCGCATGGAAACTTTTGCGATTTAAAACCAGTGGTATTTTTCAAATTGCCAATTTTCCATTTAATAAAGTACTTAATGTATGTGAATTTTAAAGATGTGGTCCATAATTATTTGGCTGCTTCTATCCACCAAAGTGTTCTTAACGATATATCTCAATTCCAAAAGTAAACTTCCTCCCACTAAGTCATTCAACAGCCATTTATTACATGTCTACCAGTTATGTTCTATTTAGGCACAAGTTATGTTAATTAACAAGTAAATTAGGGTCTCTGTCCACAAGATCCAGCATAATAAATCTAATTTACCCAAATTCAGACCTATCTCCTCTCTCTCTAATCTGAGCTTAGATTTGCCCTCATTTCAGAAATTTAAATTTTTTCAGCAAAAGTTCAGTGTGTCATGTTAACCAAAGCTATATTTGAAGGCACATTCCAGTAAGTGTGATCTGATACAAATGGCACCATTCACAGCAAAGAGCAACAGGCCAGCTGCAGTTTGAGTCATGTTTCAGTAAAAAGAGCACATGTGTAAACTCTGACCCTCAGGCAAAGTTCCTGCAACTTAACAATTAAAATAGTGCACGTGATAAACTCCGGAAAATTAGCTTATGTGTCAAAACTCTAACCATAGTGGTGCTGCCAGGCTCTGTGCTCGAAATAACTTACAATAAAAGAAAAACGTTTCTTTCTCCTGTTATCCTCTTTTTCAGGAAGAAGCAAAAGACAGCTTAATGAATTGGAGACAAGTGAAGGTGGTTTTTAAGCATGGAGTCCAAAGGTAAGTAGGAGTTGGTAGGAAATAGCATTCAATTCTCCCTGGTTCCTGGTGTCACCTGCTTAGGCTCTTGGTGGCAGCCAGTGTACTTGGTTATCTGCAGAGCAAGAAAGCCTGAAGTCAAGTGGAAGAATTTGAGTCACATCATCTAACACACAGAGCTGTGATCATAAACACAAACATAGTCAACGACTCCTCCAACGCCTGACATTTCTCAGAACAGTTACATCCACGTGCCAGGCCTGGCAGTGGGCGTGTGGGTGATAGCCCAGACTGGCCTTTGCACGGGTGGTCAGTTCTGTTAGGCTGGGCTGACACAGGTCTTGCTTCAGGGACGAGATTTCCTTTGAGGACTCTGGGTGAACTCCGGAAGCTGCCTAATTGGCTGACCTGGGAAACGCACACCAAATGCCAAAGGCACCAGAGGAGATCGGGTTTAGGCTTTTGGCCATCTGCATG
The DNA here is from genome assembly GCF_048564905.1 of Vicugna pacos. Taxonomy (NCBI): domain Eukaryota; kingdom Metazoa; phylum Chordata; class Mammalia; order Artiodactyla; family Camelidae; genus Vicugna; species Vicugna pacos. The sequence goes on along the minus strand of NC_132993.1, from coordinate 79,079,162 downwards.
CAATCTCCACCTCATTCTGGGAAGCAGGCAAAGAGCTCAGCCACCTTGCAAAGCTGAGAGAAGGTTTTCCGAGGAAACAAAGCCAAGGTCAGTTTAGATTCAGAAAGTCACTGCACCGAAGATTCCATGAACCTCTCCCTGCAGAAATGAGAGGGACGATTCTGGGTCAAGTTAGTCCTTAACATCGTGCAAATAGGACCACCCAAGAGGTGGCTCTTTCTGAACAAAGTGGCCTGCCTTCCTTCTGCCTTCCTGTGTTTGCAACTGTGAACTCAGGAGCAAGCTGATGACACCAGACAAGGGACACAAAGGACCATTCCTAGTCACTGTGGGCATCAAAGACAGAAGACATCACAAGGCAAAACTATTCAATTCAAAGACTTCACCACTGGCTATTACATGCAAAGCACTTCCAATAGTAAAATGTAGGAAAGGATTTAACTAATGAAAACAGCCAATTCAATAATGCATTTTTAAAAATTTATCTTCCTTTCACATTTGTACAATGTGACAAATTCAGGCCGAGGTGTCCCGGAGATTTCCTGGAATAGTTCATAACCAAGTGGTTTTGCTGTTACGTCACTCTTCCTGATGGCCCACAGCCTAAGCCTCCCTTTCCATATTATATCCTTAGTCTTGTTTATTTCTCCTGTTATGTGACTTGCCTTTTCAGGTCTCTTTTCCAAGTAACACAGTTTAGTTTAGACTTTGACATCTATTAAAACACAGGGTCTCCTTCAGGTGGTAACACACTCGATGACTGTTTTCACTTAAAATGTGAAGTTTGGTATCCTATCCTATCAGCTGGTTATATGAAAGAATCATCAAAGGCTGAGCCCAAAATAACCCCAGCCAAGTTCACCAGTTTGCAGACTGCAGACTAAATCTGGCCTACAGATATTTTGTTTGGCTGGACCAGTGATTTTTGTTTTGTTTTGTCTTGGTTTTGTTTGGTCTTGTTTTGTAATTGAATTTGAATGATTTTGGCAGATTCTTTTTCAAATTCCTTAGACCCCACCTCTCTCGCTCTATTGCCATGACCCCTGTAGGCATTTGAGTTTGTGACGCCGGCCCTATAAATAGCAAGTGGTGATAGCAAGCATCCATGTCTCACTCCTAATCCCATGACTAAAGCTTCTGATATTTTACCTCTGAATTTGTAATGATTTTTGTTTGCATTTGTGTTATTTCTATTCTTCTGAGATGTTTATTGTCAGCTAAAGAAGACTTTTCTATTTCTAATGTATTGTAAGTCATTATCATGAATGAATGTTGAATTTTACCAAATGCTTTTCTGCATCTTTTAAGATAGTCATATTTTTTCCTCCTTTTTTTTTCTCCTGTTAATTGCTCAGTTACATTGCTTGATTATCAAATGTTAACCCAGCATCATACCCTCAGGATGTCTTCTTGGTTGTGATGTAGGATCTTTTTTATGTAGAGCTTGATTATGTTTGCAGTGATTTTGTTTAGAATGTTTACCTAGTTTGAAGACAGAGCTTAGTTTTTAACTTTCCTTTTTGGAAAAAGAAATGCCCTTGCTGGGTTGTGGAGGTCAAGGAAATGCTCGGCTCATTACAGAAGTCAGCAGGGGTTTCCTCTTCTCTAATCTCTGAAACACCCTGAGTGAAATTATGTTATTTAATATTGTGAGAACAGTTTGAATTTCAAATTCAATTTCTTTAATAGACATAGAACTATTTGTGTCTTCTTTTTCTATATATGGCACTTTGGTAATTTAAGCATTTCTAGAAATTTGACCTTTTTTACAAACGAATTTTCAAGGTAATTGGTGTAGTATTCTAAATAGCATCCTATTATTACCTTCTTAATGCCTCCATGATTTCTAAAGATATCTCCTTTTTCATTTCTGATATTGGTAATGTGAACCTTTTCTCTTTGTTTTGCATATGTCTTGCTAGGAGTTTGTTGATTTTATTACTCCTTTCTTACAACTAACTTTTGGCTTTATTTTCTCTATTATGTGTTTGGTTTAATTTAATTAATTTTAATTCTTAATAACTCAGCTATGACTGTACCATTAGACATAATATAGCGTCCAGATGTTTGCAACTTGGTGTAGAATCTACATGTATGTGATAGTGACAGACTGACAATCCAGGTGTGTCGTATAGGTGGCCCGAACATCATGAGCAGCATTGCTGTCAGGGATGTGGTTTTCTGAGACAGTGAACAGCTCATGGAATCATTCCAATCAAGCCAAATACAACATCCTCTCAATGTGTAGTTGCTACTAGAATACTCAATGTATATTTAAACTGGACAGAAATATTTTGTGTTACATATAAGAGAAGTTAGGCTCTACATTGATTTTTTTTCATTATGTAATATCCAGTGAGGTAATTTGGAAGTTGTGCAGATGCAGGACAGCTGTTTGATTGCAGGACACTGTATATCCCTGAACCCTCTCACTGAATGTCTATAGTGTTTCCCAGTCACTGACAAAAGGGGCGAAAAGCCTTCTAAAATTTCCAAAATGTATCTAAGTGGCTCTACCATCCCCGCTGAGGTATGCCCCTTGTAAGAGGGGAGACGTCACAGGACAGATTACCTTTACTTTTTTGTTGTCAAAAGTGGTTCTTTCTTTAACTCCTCCATCTCCGTTATTACTCAGAATTGACTGCCAGGCTCCACTTTGCCTCTCCTGCTCAGACATGTTGTGGCTTCCTGAGGCTTGCCCTGTCAGAGGCTTCCTGTTAGGAAATAGGGCTGACTTGCCATCTGTACAGTTTTGCTAGTCCAAGACCTGTGTGGCATCCTTGGTTTCAGTCTTTCTAAAGCCCCATGGGTGTACTTCCACCCCAGTTCTTCACTTGGGCTGTCCTGAACTGACTTCCAGTATAGTCTGAGTCCTCCATTCCAGCAGGTGGTCACCTTGGCATAAGGCTCCCTCCCTGGAGGTCCCAGGAGATTTTCAGGCTCCAAAATTGGCATCAGGGTGGATTCGAGGCACAGTAGGTCCTTACTGGGTTTGGTATGCCAGTTCGTTGCATATTTTAGGAGCACTGCCTGGATTATTTGTCCTTTTCAAATTCCTTTATCTGTGCTTTAACCCAGTTGCTACTTCTGCCTCTTTCAGCCCTCAACTACCTCCTTTCTTTCTTGGGCCAACATGGCGTTGTGTACCAATTACAAAACTGGCATTCTCTAGGCTAGTAGCAAATTCTATGATGTTATCAACCCAACAATCACCGGGGCTGCAGCTTCCAGTCCCATAGCTAGCTGGGATTTCCCCCACTAATAGATTCAACATGTACTTGACACTGGGGCCCTAAGCTCAGGGACCTACAACACTGTCTGATTTAGACAGCTTCCCTCCTCCAAGAACACCTGCCCACGTTACACATCAAATCTCTTCTGACCTTGTTTTGACATGAGTTGCTGCTTACCGACTAAGCAAGAGGTAAGGCCATTGTCAACAACAGTATAACCAGTGGCTGTCTGTTGCAAGGACTGCTCAGGTAACTTCCGTGACCTGATGAGAGAGATGCATTGAAACTCCTTCTCCTGCTGAGACTCCTACTAGCTGTGCCCCTGAGGACCCAGAGGCTCCCATAGCCAAGCAGACCATGTCCCCAGCTGCTCACCAGTGCACTGCCAAATCAGAATGGAAAAGGAGCCTGACTTTTTGTTTTGTTTTGGTTTTGGTTTTAACTAAAACAAAAGTTATGCTTTCCTCTTTTCTGCTATGACCCAGCAGTAATTGTCAGACAGACATATGTAATCAATTTTAACGTAACTAACAAATGGGACATACTTAAACCAATCTGAGCATAACTAACAAATAGTCCACAAATGGTTGGTCAAACTTTCTCTGAGTGTAGGTGTGGTATAACAAGACAGGGCAGACCTGGGGAAAACATTTTTCTATGAAGGGTACTGTTTATCTAGGCAGCTGTTCTGATACCAGATCTTGATTGCACTTCCATGGACATCAGCCTTGTTCACGTGTGTTTCTACATTTCTGTTTTTGTCCTTATCTTCTTGTATCCTAATATTTTTCTACTGTCTGGATCCAAGTCTTACTCCACCTCCCCCCGTGCCAGGATTGGCACTACTCATCTTCTATCAAATGCAGACAAACCCAAGCCGAGAGCAGAGATGCACATAGGAGTGGTCTGTCGGGAAGGTTGGCTTCATTCTGATTTTGACCGCAAGCTGACTCCCCTTGTGTGTAAAATGCCCCTAAATTGGGTGCTTGAGGTAGGCAGTGCTAACAGTGAATTATAAAAGGAGAACACGCACAGAATGGACCCCGGGGGGAATACCAGTGTATATAAGCTACATAGACACTGACTAAAACTTTTCTTTGTAAATATTTTCTTTACAGTTAGTCACTAAAAAATTACAGAGCATCAGTCACCAAAAATGTATTTCTTATGCATAACCATTGAAACCAGAAGTGTAACCTGATTCTGCATTTGAAACAGGACATTTTATTCTGGTTTCGTTCATGGGAAATGGTGGACTTTGATAGAGTAGAAACAGAAAGTTAGAAGCTTGTGAAAAGAACCAAGGATGCATAATACACAAAGCACCCATCACTGTGTTTCATACATCAGATTTCATCTGTAAAATTAAAAATGGCTGAAGAGTACTGTGGCATTCACTTTGTAAATAACGAAGCTATATTGAAGTTTAACTTTTGGCTGCTCAAAAGCTTTCTAAAATACCTGGTCAGATGGATTCATTCTCAAACACAGAGATGGTTCCAGGTGCACCTGTGGGGCCACAGCTCCAGATCACCTGCGTCTCCTCTCAATGCCTGTGTACGTTCCCTGGCTTGGTCACCAATGGCCAGGTCAGATATCTGAGGAAATTTTTTCTCATTTGACAGAAAACCTGTTCAAGAGGGATTGTGGACACACACACACACAAAATACTTATTGCCATCTACCTTCTCTGACCTTTTTCCATTAATATGCTGTGTTGCTAACATAGAAGAGTCTGCCATGGAAAGTGAATAAAATTCTCCTTTTAAGGAGGACAGACTGGGAGATTAGAGAGGAGAACTTAAAAACATACTTAGATTCCACTTCTGGAATTTTCACATATCATATTTCCTTAGTAGAAAGATACATAGTCAAGATACATATCTGAAAGAGAAAAAAACAACAAAAGCAAATATGCAACAGAAAATTGGTTAAGTACCGAAGTCCTCCATATAACAGAATGCTGTAATTATCACACTTCTTAATGTCAGTCTATACTAAATATCATTGAAAATTTGCAAAAGAGTATCAAGTGGAAAAAATAAGTTATGAAATATACCTGATTGGTCAAACATTTGTAAAATTATATTTATTCTTATGTTCATATAAACTCTAGATAGAGGTAAATCAGTATGTAACAATGGTGATTGTCTCTGAATGGTTTTAGGCAATTTTTTTTTAACTTCGCTACTTCTAACCTTTCTGCAATGGACTTGGATTGATTACATAATAAATATGCTGAGTATAATAAAAAGTATAATATTTCCCAGAGTCACAGCCTCTAGTCAATGACATGACTAGTAGAAATGAAAGTAGGTCCACAGCATTGTAGAATGGTTTCATGGCCTTTCTTATCTGTTGCTTGAGCTACCAGCTCTCTTGCTTTGGAAACTTCTGTCCTACATTAAATGATACATAAGGTTGATGGAAAACCCTTGCTGGCCTTAGCTTTTACTATAAGTGGAAATGGACTCATTTTATCATGTAATTTGAATGAAATTTACAATCTAGATATGGCTGGTTATAAGCATGGCATGAAGTTATGTGTATTAAAATTGCATCAAAGTGGCTCATACATTTAAATTATTCACTGCTGGTTTTAACAGTAAACGACAAGAGACCAGGAAGATTGGCCATGTCCCAGCTCAAACTACAAGTGTCTGAAGTGTGGCATAGTCAGTATTCTGTTTTCATTAGGACTAAGACAGAGCTGTGTTTTCTCTAGTTGCATAATCCACTACACTTACTTTTGCATCTCTCTTAGTATTAGTTATCAGTGTTAGGAGATTAAAACCAGTACTTGAGTCTTTATGATACATTGTTGTACAAGAAGTCTTTAACTTTTATTAAAAACTGTTCTACCATAAGAGAAAAATTAATCTGTAAGCGTTGGCTTGTTTCAGGTTTTTCTTCAGAGGAGATCAAGCTGGTAGCCTACGAGAGCACTTAGCAGTGGTGTTTACATAGGAGAAAGATGTCTAATACTGAGATATGCCTTTACTCAAAGGTAAGAGGCAAAAGTTGCTGATTATAAGAAAGCAAATGTAAAAATGACATTTTTTCCCACACATTGAAGCTGGGGGCTAGGTGCACACATTATCTTTAAACCTCACTACAAAACAGCCTGTTTCACAGATGAGGGAACCACAGGAGAGAGACTGCCCAACCTAACATGCTGAGAAATGGCAGAGTCAAGATTTTAGACAATTTTTGTTTTATTTCAAAGTCTTGCATTCCATGAAACTATAATCCCCTATAACCCCACCATGGTTTTCACAGTGCCACAACATGATAAATACTATAGATATTGACTGATATGGCAATCAAAAGAAGTGTTTATTATTACAGTCACATACATGGCTAATGGAAATTTTTGTAACAGAAGAAATCCAAAATACATTAAGTTGTTGTTACAATGAATTCTGTTACTACACTATAAATCCTGTCTATTCTTTTCTGAAAGCTATTGTGGTACAAAGCATTTGAGGGAGAGGGTATAGCTCAGTGGTAGAGTACATGCCTAGCATGCATGAGGTCCTGGGTTCAATCCCCAGTGCCTCCATTAAAATAAATAAGTAAATATAAATAAACCTAATTACCCCCCAACAAAAAAAGAAATAAAGTAAAAAAAAGAATGGTTAAAAAAAAGAAACAAAACATTTGAAATTGCTTATTGAGAGTAAAAAAAGTCTTCTACTCAGTTTTGATCCAATTCCAAACCAAAGGAACTCTTGTGCTGGGGTTTGAAACAAAGTGCTGAAATGATACATGTCCCATGCTAGACTGTAAACCGCAGTCCCTTAATTCAGATGACCTCAAGGCTTGACCAGAGAGTACTCAGCTGCTTCTTCCGGTTACCTTTTCATGCTGGCTTGCCCTTAATATAGCTAATGCTCCCCAGATGTATCAGCTGCTCACTCTCTTTAACCCTCGCTGGTCTCGCATGCAACACATTGGCTGCTCTTCTCAGACACGGGGAAAGGAAATAACTCCTTAACAGAGAAAAACTGCAGATATTTTAAGTGCTTGCAGGGCATGACATTGCCATACAGAGAAAGGTACCAAATGCATGTTTTTGTTTTAAATGTTTTATTTTTGAATTTTTCCAAAAGCCACATAGAGAATAATATGATAAACTCCCCATGTGCCATTATCTAGCTTCAACAAAATGATTTGTATGCCTTACCCATATTTACCTACCCAATTATTTTGTGGCAAATTCCAGACAACATTTTATTTTATGAGCAAACATTCCAGTATGTAACCCTAAAAGAAAAGGACTTATTTCTTTTTGTATAATACAACATCATGATTGTATCTTTAAAAATTAAGAATTCCTGAATATCACCAAATATTCAGTGAGTGTTCAAATGTCCAATTATCACTTTAATGTCACCAGTTTTTCTAGTTTGAATCAGGATCCAAACAAGGCCCACATATAATGATTGGTTAATTTATCCCATTTAAATTTCTTTTCACCTATTGGTACCCCCCATCTTTTTTTTTTCTCTTTGTAATTTATTTGCTGAAGAAACTTGATTGTTTGTCCTATAGGATTTTGCTGATTACATCCATAATTTAGTATGTTCCTCTTTCCTCTGAATTTTCTGTAAATTAGTCATTGAATCTAGAGTATTGACCAGATTCAGACTTGATTTTCTGAAAAGACCTTTTTTTAGGAGTTAATCTGTTCCTCCATCAGGAGACACCTAATATCTGGTTATTTTTCTCTTTTTGATGTTAGCAATAATTGATACTCATTGCCTAGATCCATTAATTCATTTTGGGTTACAAGAAAGTGATATTCCAATTCTATCTTTTTTTTTCATTTATTTGATGAAATACTGCAATAAAAATCTTACTCTTAACTACTATTTGATTACACAGTGATTGTTTGTTTTCAAAATAATGAGTTTTCAAAATAATGAGTTGAATCATTGGTGTCTTCTAATTGCTGACCAATTTTTTTAAGTATCATTATGAATTCATGGACTTAAACTTATTTGGTATGTTTCAGTCTTTTGAAGGTTTTTTTCTCATTGATCTGCACATTGTCTCATCTTTGACAGTCTCTGCAAGTTGATTCCCAAGACTTTGACATAAAGCTAGTAATCTTTGATAGCTTCCCTATCTGATGTGACAAGAATTTCCAATATGGTCTTGTATATTTCCTGTCCTGGACCTGTAATTAGCTATTTCTCCAAGGAGCTGTGGATCCTTTCAGAAGGAAATTAGATTTCAACCCCAAGTTCTAGGTGCTGAAATTAGGTTTCAACACCAAATGCATTGTAGTATTTATTAATCATCAGTATTTAGGGGACTTTGCAGGTGAAAAAAATTAGAAAATAATTTTTTCAAGCAGAAAATATCATCGATTTATACTGATGCTTCAAATTGAGGACTAAAAGGTCTTTACTTAATCTCTTCTTTCTGAATCTGTTTTTCCTTTCCCCCTTGCCAAGAATCTTGCCTATGAAGGACACTGGATAATAGTATTATAATATCACAGAATTATATTTTATACACACAACATTTTTTGAATTGTGATACCATCACTACACCTATAATATCATTATTGAAAACTGTTAAATTTTTCCAGCAATTTTTGTTTTTAGGGCATATACTATTATGGATGTACTGCCAAAAATTGTTTTTTTTTTTAAGTTACTTAGTTTCTGTGTGATTATGCAGCAACTAATTACTCTTTTAGATTCATTTATCTCATTTTAATTTCAATTTTTAGGGATTAAACTTTTTAGTTATATAAAATGTTTACACAGTTTCAAAGTCAATTCTATAAAGCAAAATATATTCAAAGCAGTCAGTCTTCCATCCCTGTTCCTTCATCCCATTCACTCTGTACCCTTGAGGAAGATCTCAACGTTAGGATTGGTACATTACGTACTACATTTCTTTCCTTATTACCATCTTTTATTTATAGTGCTACAATTAACTGTATGCTAATGCTCACCACCAGTCCTTAGATTGCTATATCTCCATTCATTTTAGTTGTCTGAAGGTTATTCTCTAGTAGATACTCAGGAATAACTCATGGGATATTGAAATGAGTTTGACTCTATTATTGGAAAACAGAATATAAAATACTTGGCTCAGATTTTATTTTTTGGTTTACCCCAGAAAGCATAAAATTTTACTATTGAAAATTCTTAGCAATTTGACTTTCTTTCATTTATAAGTGACTTAGACTTTTTATCCAAATGTCAAAAGGATTTACTCATCTTCTTGAATGACTAAAATTTCATTAGATTTTTCTTGGTGTTTTCATCCTGTTTTCTCAGGTTTATCATGTGCCTTTTCAACATGTACTTTCAGATATACATATATTAATTTTAGTAAAGTTTGTCTTTAATTATAGATTTTTTTAATATTGTTCTCATTTTATTGTTTTGGTTTTCTTTGAGGACTCTTTATACACATGTTTTTCCTTCTTCTCCTATCTTCCATAAGGCTAGATGTAGCAGAGATTTCCAGAGGGCTAATATCTGACTTGCACCTACAAAAAAGCCCAACTTGAAGGGAGAAGGAAAATTTTAGAAAATGTAGTCCAAGGATAGAAGTTATTAACAAGGTGAGTTGACTGAGTTGAATGCATGTCCTGTATGAGTCAGATAACCAAAAGGCTTCCTGTTTCCTAGTAATCTTATGTCCTCTTATTTTATTAAGTGGCCAAAATAAGAAATTACATAAAATTTACTATTGAATTTGAGATTATGCAGACTTTCCAAAGTAAAGTTTATGCAACAGTCCCAGGAGAAATTATTTGTAATTTATTGCTAGGCAAAGCTTTGTTTTCTCTGAGAGCTGTATTTCATTTTCTTGATGAGAATCATCATAACTAGGATTTCTATTTCCCCCTGACTGCTAAGAATCTGAGCCAAATTGTGCTCAGTCTTGCAATAATAAATATAATTATGCAGAGATCTTTATTGCATGTGTGTATTCTTTAACTTGGCCCCAGCTTTTACTTCAAAAGTTTTAAACTTTGGTGTCAAAGGACAAGCTTGCAGAGAAATTGAATTCAATATTTAATGTGAATATGCATTTTTTCTGGGAAAGTCTGAACACTTCATCAGATTCTGATTCTAAAAGGGCATCTGTGATGTTAAAACTACTGTTCTTATATTAATTATTTCATTTTATTTATAAAACAAAAGCTTCTGTTTTAGTTCAATTTTAAAATCTCAGTGACATATCAGAATGAATGATTTACTTTTGGAATCGTACTAAACTATTTTTTTTATCTTGACAAATAATTGTTAATAAACTGATGAATTTACAGTGCAGACCCCAGTCACTGAAAATCAGGTCATGCCATTTATGAGTATAGAGCATGTAATACAGTGGGGGAAATAAAACTTTTTTTTTTTCTACAAATTCATCAACTGGGTTCACCAACTTTAGTAAGAAAGCTGACACCATACATGATCATTCTAAACAGTTTCCTCCAAATGTATTGTGGTTTTTTGGTGCACATTTATCAAATTGGACATAGGTTTATTTACCACACATCAGATGCCTCTAGAGAAATGCCTCCATCTACTAAACCAAGAATTAAGGTCTACAAATAGGCCCCTTGCTTAATGTAATAAAGATAAAAGATATTATAAGATAGAGTTTGTTTTAGAATTTTATTAATGTGATATCTCTCTCTTCCAGTAGAGTGAAAAGATAGACCTAAGCATACAGTACTTGTTAAATCAAAGTTGGCCATATTTGAGAAGAAAAAATTAAGCCTATGTTTGGGAATCTAAACTATCTCAACTAAATATATAACTAAATGTATCACTAATCTAGAATGTATTAATTTTGTATTTTGCCAATGATTTATTTTTAATTATTTGTGTCAATGCTTTAAGTCTTTTTTAGAATACAGTAAGTTTGCAATTCTGTGAGCAATAAATTGACATTTATACAAAAAGAATTTGATTCACTTGGGAAACAAAATTAACTTCTGATTCTGAACCTATTGGAAATATGGTTGCAACTTACTTTCTCCTTTCAATAGTCTAAGTTAGCTCTGAATAATTTCATCCTGTTTTGCTATTCTTAGTGCAATTAATAAACACTTAAAATTAAGAGAATTTAGATTTGACTTACTATATCAAACTATTTAGAAAGTGGCTAATGAGTAAGTGTTGAGTAATGGTAACATACATAATTTTCCATAACATGAATAAAAACATCTAGGTAAAACTTCCCAAATCATTTGCACTTTAAGCAAATGATTACACATTTTTGGTCTATTGAGTTATTCAATCAACCAGAATTAGTAGTTAACTTGCAATTTGATGGACCTGAGGTGAGGAGAATAATATTTGAGGTTGGAATTTGTTTATATGAATGGTTGTGGAATCAGCTTAAATGCCTAAAGTGGACTGACACTGACACTTTTCTCTCTCTCTGATGATTCAGTTCACAGAGCCAGTGGCACTCAAGTGGCCAAATAGGTTACAAGCAGTTACTAAGGTAAGCAAAGCCTCATCACCCATTGCTTGTGGTCAGACATCTGATTTTACTTATGGGAGAAGTAGCTAAACATTGATGCTCTGGTTAGATAGAAGCTGACATGCCTTTCTTAAGCTCATTAGAGCTTATATAACTGGCTGGTTTACATACACACACACACAAGCACACACACACACACACACACACACAAAGGGTCTAAAATAAAAGACTAGTTTATGTGTTCTTTATTTCTGTACTCACTGATAATCTTCTTCAGGAATAAATACAGCTTCAAATGTAACCCTAGATTTAAAAAGCAAAAAATACAAAGAACTAAAATGAACTCGCTTTCAGTTTGCTTTCTCTCAAACCCGCCCTCCAACCCTAATCCCTAGGTTTCACCAGGGCCCTGTTACTCAGCTATTTAGCCCCGACTCATGCAATTCCATCTCTCTACCATTTCTTACTCTCCCCAACTGCGCTCTAACCCCTGCCAGAAGCAAAAGACCAAAAACAACATCAAAGAAGACCCCACAAAGGTTTCATTTAACTTCTCTTCCACTCCACCTTCCACCAAATGAATTCCTTAGAAGTCATATCATGATTAATAACACTAGTTTTCAGTAGAATGATTCCACTAATTTAACAAAACTCTGTATCATAAAAATAGAAGATTGAACATTGTTTATACATTTTTATTTCTTCTGCGTTTTATGCTCTAGTCCTAAAAAACAAAAATTAATTTTTACTGTGTCATCACTACATATGAAGCATATTAGAGAAAATTTGCTTAAATAAACAACTTGTTTTACAGTAGCCTCACCCAGCTGACTACTGATGTTATCGTTCAGTAATTTTTTTCCTCAGCTGCCACCAACTGCAACTTAAACTTATGTGCTTAGTGAATAGAGTTCAGTTGACTTTTCATCTCTATTTTCTACTTCTCATATTTTCTTTGGATAGTCCCATATCCAAAGATAAGCCTGAAAAAAGTTTCAAAAGGTTTTGTGATATTGATTACCTCCTTGAACTGAGGAAATAACCAGGAAATATATTCCATACCCTGTTGCCTCTGAGTAACCACATGCACAACCAATAGAAGAACCAGGATCCTGGAGGCAATGGGTTATGTGTGGTTACAGGCACCATTTTAAAGATCAGAGCAGCTCTGAGTTGCCACGGCAAGCTGTTTAAAAGAAATCTGGTCTACAACAGATTCCATCTGCTATATAGGGTTGTTTATATAGTTCTGTGTAAAATGTATCAGTGGGAAACAACTTAACTCCTATTACAATGACTAAAATCAATCAAACAAGCAAACACTTGCCAGTACAATGCATATGTTTATTCCTATTTTGGCGTCTATTTCTTAGAGGACGCTTATGGTTACAGTACACTTAAAAGGGGAAATTTTACTATGTATAATTTTAGCTCAAAATACAGTATAATGCCTGCCATATAGTAACAGCTCTCTAAAGGCTATTTTTTGATAATTCTCATGAGTCAGCACTCAAAAGCCAGAAGTGTTACTCCTTTGCAAAAATGACAATGAACATGGTTAAATGGCAATGAACATTTTACTTTGACAGCTTTAGTTAAGTAGTTGCTTAAGAATTTTAGTACTACAAATGAATTAATTTTAAGCATTGTTTGGCCAAAATAAGGAGGTAAGTTAACAATTTCCAAAAAGGATTCAGAACATTGGTGAATTTAATAAAGCTAATAGTTTAAAATAAATTATTTAAATTAATAAGCTTCTTTAAGTTTTTTTTTTCATTTCAACAGTGTTAGAAAACTGTTCAGATATCCACAATCTGTAATTTGTATGTTTTCATATTTCAAAAGTAATGCATTTGTGTTGTAACATGTAAAACAACACAATGCAATTCAAAAATGGGCAAAGCCAACAATCACAGACCCCAGCAGCCTACATCCTGTTAACCCACCCCACCCCTAGGTCAGACCTTGAAGGTCTTATTGTGTATCCTTTTTTTGCTCATATAAATATACATAGCCATAGCTACATCTGCGTAGAGGTGTGATTTATTCCCTTTATCCTGAAATAGGATCACAAGATACTCATAGCAAGATACTTATTTTTTTCTACTTAGTAAACCACAGACATCCTTACAAGTCAGTAGCTAGAAACCCACCTTGATCTTCCACTCTCTGTAAGCATATGTATGCACATATAGTTTCATACAAATTTCATATTATAGATTCTTATTGTAGTATTTTCCCAGCTTTTGTTTTCTGTTTGCCTCGCTTTCCTACCCCACATGTCTCCCTCATTCCATGCCCCATGTTATGTGTCCTGTTGTAATTTTAGGTACATACACTACACACTTTGTTTCATTGTTTACGTTATAAAAACGGAGTATTAACTACTCTTCCCCACAGGTCATTTTCCTTTCTCAGCATATTTTAGAATGCCCCCATGTCCCAAGTCACTTTACATGGCTTAATTATTCTTTAATAATAGTTTCTAATATTGCATAATATCCCATGAATAATTTAACTAACCATTTTCCATCTGATTAGCATTCATCTTGCTTATACTTTGTTTTTGACACTTTAAACAATGCTGCAATAATTTTACTTTCTGCCCTTATTATACTCTGAGAGCACCTTACTTTAAAGGTTTATTGCAGGGGAAATGGATGAGAAATTTTGGCCACAAGATCACTTGTTTTTCCATCAATAAAGTTGACAAAAATCCTCCACTGAGCGGTTGCAATGGAGGGGTGGGGCTGACGTGGGATACGGAGTTTTCATCCTAAGGCTTTATTTGCTGCAAAAATGTTAGAATGTTGGGCTTACCAGATTCTTATACCCTACTTTTGAAAGGGCGTGGTGCCCACACTCATCTTCCTTGCTAATCACGTATCTTGATCACCATTCATTTCACCGATGAAAGCATTTCTAATCAACAAAGGCAAAAGTAGAGATTGAGACCTTGCAATTTAAAGTACCTTTTAAATTTGATTTTAGAGCATGGAAACTTGATAGTGTCTCTCAGAAGCTAACTAACCCACTATGGAGTGTGAATTCAGGGTTAGAAAACCTCAAATGTTAAATAACTTCTGTAGACTGTCGATTGAAAATACCTTATATACACACATCGTATTGCCCTAACTAAAATATTTTAAAGTAAACAGACAGTGTAGCTGGTGTAAGGCAGCAGCTTGGCTTTGCTGCTTTTTCCAATAGCAAGTGACAACAAAAGGGAAAACACATTTCTCTATTTTACCAAATATGCTTCAGTAATTTAGTGGGACCTCCACTAGCCAAAGGTACAAGAGGAGATGAGAAAGGCATGATATTTGATGTACTTATCAAAACAATTCTTCCTAATGGTCAAAGCAGTTCATTTAGGATTCAAAGTACCCAAGACTATGCTATAAAAGGCAACAAATTGATTGAGGCAAATTCTTTTTCCACAGCCCATGTTCATACTTCTTCAAGGGAGATTCTGCAAACATAGTTACAAAGTTGAAAACAGTTCTACCATTTTCCAAAATATGGAAAAGTGTTCAAAAGGCACATTGATACAATCATCGCATTAAAATCGTAAGTACTATGATAAGCATTTACAGGTATGCAAGGATGAAATGCAAATGAAGATGATGGAATCACTTTGAGTAATAGCCATCTGATTGCCCTGTTTTGACACGGTGATAGGGGTGTGTTATGGTCACTGCAGTTTGATAAATGACCTTCCCATCATTCTCATTTTGTGGGTTTAGGCCAGACACCCATATTGTGACTTGGTTGGTGTGGAGGCTGGTGTTTTGCTGTATTTTTAGAATATTTAGTCTATTTAGAAAGTTTACATAATTTTGGTTACAGTGACTAAAGTGACTAGGACTAAAAATAAGATTGGCTTTTACTAAAACAAACTCTTCTAGCATTAGAAGATGGTATGCTACCAGTATTCATTCAGAGTCCTTCTGATTCTGGGTTTGGTGCTTCAGATTGCAAATAAGGATGCTCATGGATGAGGGAAAAATATGTTGTCTCTGTTATTTGTAGGAAGAGAATGTCCCTGAAAGGTAAAATGAAAAAATGTCTATTTTATCATGTTTTTTGGTCTGGAGTAGATTTGGCAGGTAAGTTTCATTCATTTTGCCAACTCTAAAGAATTGATAGTGGCTGCCTGGAGTACTCTGTGGAAGAGAATGGGGATAGAAATTAGTTATCCTGCTAGAAAAGATGCTAAACATTACTGATAACACCAAGGAGTGTGTTTCCTCCATGTGAGAGGAAAAGCAGAACATGTGTAACACATTTAATATTTCTGGACTAATGAGAAGTGAAAGGGGTGTGGTTAAATACTCCATTTCTAGTTGATTTTCCCAGGGCAGTTTGTACCATACTTCAAGTTTACTGGATCAGAAATCCCCATGGGCTAATTTTAAAAATAAATTCTAATGTTTGTTATGTATAAACATATACAATGCACCTTCATAGCTATTGCATATATTTACTCTGTGTGTGTGTGTGTGTGTATAAATAAGGGATGTGTGCTTTGTAAGCAAGATGAAGACTTTTAATTTTTTTTCAAGAATTGTGCTTGAAAATCTAGCTGAAATGAAACCAGATTCTGCTTACTAGTCAAGTAATATGTTAAGAATATTTTTAATGTGAGATTTCTGTGAGGATTGAAGTCACTGGAAAAGTATTAAGACATGTACATAGATGAGCAAGAGGCATGAGTGGTCTACATTCAAAGTCTGAAAACCAATAAATACCTTTCCTGGATAAACTTGTGTATATCTAGGTGGTATAAATTTTTAGACAATTTTCATTTTAGTGTAAAATATGTCTGATAGATTTATATTCGTGTCAAAAGATACTTGCTTTTGTCTTTTGTTTCAAAAAACTTTTAGTTTTCCTTATTGATCTGTAGGGTTTCTTTATATATTCTGGATACTGCTCCTTTGTAGATGTATGAATTTCAAATATATTTTTCCAGTTTGTGAATTACTTTTTCATTTTGCTTGTGGTGACTTTTGATGACAAGAAATTCTTAATGTTAATATAGTCCAACTTATTAATCTTTTTCTTTATGGTTTATGCTTTTTTGTGTCTTGTTTAGAAAATCTGTCCCTACCCTGATGTCAGAAAGATATTCTTCTTTGTTGCCACCTAAAAGTTTTACAGTTTTGTCTTCTATATATATATTATGAATCCAATTGGATTTTACTTTTGCATGTAGTATGAGACAGTAAATTCTTACAATACAAGTACTAAATAGTTTTATCTTTCCTTTCATAAGCTGTGAGATTCACTCGCATGATTCAAGTTTTCATGTGTATTTGAGTCTATGTCCAGTTTTCTATTCTTCTTTATTATTTATCTACTTCCGTAGCAAAATTATACTGTCTTACTTCCTACATTTTTATAATAAGACTTGACATCTGATAGTGCAGGATCCCAACACTACCATCCATCTCAACTTTGTTCTCTTTCGCTATTTCGTGACTATTCTTGAATTCTGTTCTTTCAAATAAATTTTAGGATCAGCTTCTCAAATGCCACAGTAAACCCTTGTCTAGGCTTGAGTTCCCTGGGAAATAGAGTCAGATAGGGATTCATGTGCAGGAAACAGGTTATAGAGATACACCCTGGTGGATGGCGTCACATCTTTTTAGGGTATCATCTTCAGGTTGATGCCTCAGCTGTACCTTTAAAAAGCCATTCAATTGCTCTATTAGGCCAGTATATTCTGGCTAGTGTATTTTGTGATAGGACATGTGGGTCCCATGGACATGTGTCTACTGCTGTACCACCTTTACTGTAAAGTGGGACCCTTAGTCCAAGACAGTGTTAGGTAGCATACTGTGCTCTCTGTTGGTGAATTACGGTAAGCTTTCAGTTGTGCTGGCCAATGTTCTGCAGGCAGAAAAGGCAAACCATACCAATAATATGTATCAATTCTAGATGAAATACATTACTGCCCTTGCCAAGGGTGAAGTGTCCTGTGTTAGTTTTGAAGTAAACAAATGACCACAAACTGGATGGCTTAAAACAATGGAAAATTATTCTCTCACAGTTCTGCAGGCCAGAAGTCTAGTATCAAGGTGATGGCAGGGCCATGCCCTTTCTCCTAGCTTCTTGTGGTTGTTAGCAATCCTTCCTATTCTTTAGTTTGCATAATTCTCACCTGTGTCTCTGTGGTCACATGGCTGTCTTACCTCCATGTCTATGTCTTTACATATTCTTCTCTGTGTCTTTCTCTGTTTTTCTTCTCCTTTTCTGAGGATACCAGTCATAGTGGATTAAGGGCCCCCTGCTCCACCTTAACTGTATCTTAAATGCATCTTCAAAGACCCTATTTCCAAACAAGGTCAGTCACACTCACAGATACCAGGTGTTAGGACTTTCTTTTAGGGGGACACAATTCAACCGACAACAGATCCAATGTAATCAACTTGGCACCAAGTTGCTTCTTGCTCTCCTTGAGGATTTGCTAATGAGGGGGCTTAGAATTGGTTTCTGATGCTGAAAGGCTGAACATCTGGTAGGAGCAGTAGCTGGATTAGCTTGGGTGACTAGGAGCACTTGTTGTTGGGTGGGTCCACAGCTACTTCATTTCTGAGCCCACTGTGCTAGCACTGAGGCGACCAGTGGCAGATGCTGGCTGAGGTCAGATTGTTTACACCATTCTTTCTATTGACTGTTTAACATTTCCGGTACAGTGAATGCTCACTGACGGGTGTATCATGTGAATTAGGGATACCATGTACCTAAAGCTGCATTAATTTGCTCTAGTAAAGATACCTCATCTGGCACAACAGCTCTGACTGGGGGTACCCCATGGTTGAGTTTGCAGTAGACTACTGTCATCCAGCCGGATCTGTCTAGTTTCTGTAGGGCCACGCGGGCAAGGTAAGTGGGTATGTGGTAGAGCTCACCACCCACGCACAATTTAAGATCTTAAGGGTAGCAGTTATACGTGGCAATCCACCCTCCTGCGCCAAGATGAAATATTGTTTGTAATTGACTGTTTTAGCTGGAGAAAGGAGAGAAGTTTAAGAGACTTTGACCTGGCCTTCCCCACTGGAATAGGTGGAATTTTACAGATCAAGAAATAAACATGGAAGTTATGCCAACTACCAAGCATACTGTTTCCGTTTTAAATTCAGGGCTGAGAGAAATGACCACTGACTGGATTCATGGAATCAGTGAACACTTTGTGAGCTTGACTTGGGTCAGAATTCCTTTTATTACTTTGCTGCTATGTGCCTTCATCCTACTTCAGGTCAACTCAGTCCCTGGGTCCAACAGCCCTCAATATATTTGGATTTTCCCTTCCCCTGCTGGTATATGGCTTTTACATCCTTTGAGGAAGGACTAGGAAAATTATCACTGAGTACTGCGATGTTGTGATGTTGTAGGATCCTATCTCCTGGTCACCCAGCCTCTGCTTAAACCCCATGGGTTTGGATCAGAAAAGATGTCCATCTTTGGGCCCCCTGGAAGACTGTATTCTGTTAAATAGCTCCATGGCTCCTCCTGACTGCCATTCTGACTTGTTACTGTTTGTGATAACTGCCCACCTCCATTCTAATAGTTACGCTACATCTCCTGGCCGCTAGTATGTTGGGATCATCCCCACTGCTATCTGGGAGTCCAGCTCTGTAATGACAGTTCCAAGCTTAAAGAGAAGAGCTTCTCAGTGATGCTGGTGCCTGTCTCACCAACGTGTTCTTTATTGTTCTAATAAATGGAGGATCCTTCAGGCCCTCCTATAGAATATAGTCAGCTGATAGGTTTTTTGCGTTATATACTGTATCTACTTTTGAATGTTTATTTTTGTGAACTTTTTGATCCCTTCTGTGGCAATTCTGGCACTTATACTTCACTTCGTGAGTGCTGTCAGTTTCTCCAGGCATCCAAAAGCTATCCTAGCAACATGTTAACATTGTCTTCTGGCGTCCTCGCTAAGTGATTAAATCATATAATGTAGAAATATGCTCCCAAATCAAAAAACTCTCTCTTACCCAATTTTATGATCTGACCCACTTAATCTAGGACCTTCAGAATCCAGTTCATTGTGTCCTCCACCACCTCGAACTAATACATGTTACCAGGTCCTGTCCTCTACAGCCATTTTGGGATTTTTATTGGAAGTCACTAAATCTATAGGTTAATATAGGCAAAATTGAGTCCTTACAGAAACAGGAACAGGTTACTTCTCTCCACATTTTTAGATCATCCTTGATGATTTTTATCAAAATTTCATAATTTGCTCCATTAAGAGTTTGCATGCCTTTTGATAGAATTATCCCTAAGTATTTTTATATTTTTAGCTGCCACTGAAAATGTCCTTATTTAAAACTACCTTATAAGTGCTATTCCTGATGTAGAAATACAACTGACTTTTATGTATTGATTTTTATATCAAAACTTGTCAAACTCTCCTATTAAATGTCTTAATTTTTCTAGAACTTCTTTTAGATTTTTTTACATTAAGATGAAAATTATATCATTTGCAAAAAAAAAAAGAGGCTTTTGGTTCTTTTCTTCCTTCCTTATTGCCTTTATTTTTTTCCTACTCTGTTGCACTAGCTAGATCCCACAGTCAATGGCAGAATAGAAGTGATGGTAACAGGCATCCTTATCTTTTCCAAGATCTTAGAGAAAATGCCCTTATGTTACATCTTTAGGTTTGCTGTTTACTACACGGTTTTTGAGTGTTTTTGTTTGCCTTTTATAAAATTAATAAAGTTTCATGCTTTCCTAATTTGCTAAAATTTCTTTTAAATCATGTATAAATATTGAACTTTTAAAAGTGCTTCTTTTGCATCTGTTAGGATAATTATCTGCCTTTCTTCCTTTAATACTATGAAAAATTATGTTAATTGATTTTCTATTATTAAACCAAATTTGCAATCCTGGGATAAACCTTACTCATGGTGTGTTTACTTATATACTACTTTATGCCAATTGCTAGTATTTTATTTAATTACTTACGTTTCGCTTATTTGTTCAAGAGTGTGATTGTTACATAATTTCTATTTATTTGACGTTCTAGTCAGATTTGAATATCAAAATGCTGGACTCATAAAATGAGATTAGACATACTCTTTCCTTCTCTATTCTATTGGAAGAGTTTTGTGGAAAACTGAATTTTTTTCCCCTTGAATATGTGGTAAAACTACTCTGTAAAGTTGTCTGGGTCTGGTGTTTTCTTTGTGGGAAATTTTCTATTGACTTTGAATCATCTAATATGTATTTCTTGGTATTTTCTGAGACACTAATTCACTGGCAGGTGAATCATAGTACTTTTACTTTACCAAATTATACAGCATCATTATCTATGAGAAAGAATGTACTTACTAAATTTCTACCAACTGTGGCTGGAGATTACCGAATATTTCTGTTTCTATGATAGAATTCCTGGCATCTCATTAGAAATCACTTCACAATGTATATGTAAATAACAAAAAATAAATTGTCAGTGTTGTCTATATATTTTATAAGTCTAGATCTGGGAAGCAGTGACATTAAGATAGCTTACCAACCATCGATAAATTTCCTGAATGGCAAAACCAATGTGCTACTAATGCTGAGTCAGACCAGTTTTCAGATCTTTCAATAATTCTTATTTGCTCATGGCTTTATTTTCCTTGTATTATTCTTTGGATATGTCCTTTCAAGTGAGGTAGCTACAGCTGAACCTCATCGCTTGAGTGTGACTAGGCTCTATCAGGACTAATGTTCTCTCTCTAGATTAGATGTAAATCTGTCATGCTGACTTACGGTTTCTGGCCTGAGATGTAAAAAGCTTAGACGTCATCACTCTTGTTCTCAAAACAAGAAAAATGCTGAACAAACTGAAAAGCAATAGTTCTTTCTAGATCTATCAGAGAATTAAGGTCACATGGCACACCAATGCCTCAAAAACTAGAGAGAGAGGCAGATACAGAGAATCACAGATAACTGGAGCAGACGCCCAGGCACAGAGACAGCTAGAGATAGCACTGGTAGGAACACTTAGGCTATAATTGACAGATTGCTGAAGGGTCTGTGTGGATAAACTTCACATTTTGTAAGTTTCACCTCCAGGAGCCCCATTAAGATCTGATCTTCAGATCAGAGGCAGATGCCCCAGTGCTGCTGGCAGTGGGGGAAGTAATTATTCTGAAATATACCCAGAGCTCTCTGTCCTCCTTAAAAAAAAAGGCCTACCCTTAAAGTAAGTTATTTACCAGAGCCTAACTGACCTGGGAGAAGGGAAATACCCTAATCATGCCCCCTCTAGCTTCCTGTCTCACCTATGGACGGGACTGCGGCATGGAGCTTAGAAGAACTGGTGAAAGTCAGTTTATGGCACAGGCTCCCTAAAGGACTAAGACCTAATCATAGGACTAGAACTATTCCCCTCCCTCCGCATCTTACCACCACATCCACAGGGCTCCCACATAGTAACAACAGATTGTAGCTGAAAGAACTGCAAAGCTCACACCCTCCTTAAGAAAGAGTCTCTATGGAAGAAGCTTGAAGACAACAGGGGTCACTAAAGGAAAGGAAGATAGGAAAGGAAATTTTAGCCTTGGACAGCTATAGCTACAACAAACAGTAAAGAGCCTAATTCTTAGGCAAATCAATCATTCTAACATTACATTAAATTTGTGTGGTCCCTCTAATGTCCAAAGGAGCAGTTTTTGACATTATGTTGTTGTTTTATTTTTTATGTATGGTGCTGTTAAGCCACATTCTACATTTTATACAGTTCATTTTCAACCCAAGCATAGAATCTTTCATTTCATCTCTGCTTAATGAACATGCATACCTGTTAGTCATCAGTCACAGTTAAAGGTTTCTCAGCTCCCTCCTTGACATCATGTACACCTGTCACTGTCTATTCTAATTTCACATCATCTGAACTGGAGTAATATCTCCTTATTAACTTTATTCAAGTTTTGATATCTGTTAAGCAGCCCTAGAAACTCGTCTCCAAGCTGAATCAAGCTCCGTAATGGTCCTCTCACTTATCATCTGTAGTTACCCTTGGTTGTGATGATAGGAACTTTCATCACAAAGACTTTCTTTTATAAAAAGTCTTGTTGAAATTCAAATATTTGGAGACAGGGCCAGTAGGGTATACCATCAACAAATTAACATACAAAAGTGGCGTAAGTTTAGTGTAACAAAAACATACTGATTTCAACATTTGGCATCTTCAATTTTTGAAAAACAGTTCTTGAAAACATGATGCTAGGATGATGTTACTCAAAATCCTTCAAGTGCCTTAAGAAGAAGGCTTGCATAAGATCCTCTGAGGTCTTAAGTGCAATATTATATTCTGAAATTTATCAATGTGATGTGATTTTTTTCCCCCTTACTTTTCCTTGTTCATGAACGTCTCCCATTCCAACTGTTACACGGGAGAACATTAGGATGGTTGTGATAAAACATTCATAGCAAACAGTGCTCAGCACTGACTTCCAGAACCGGCTCCTAAAGCTACCTGAAAGTGCGTAACATTTGATCACAAACAACAGGTAGAATACATAGGCTGGGAGATAGAGAAGGATGGAGGCAGGTCAGATGGAGGATTGTGAGAGACCTTTTGTGCTTGAGGAGGAGGAGAGGAACAATATTGGCATCCCAAGTCTGCTCTTGTTTTCTCTTAGTTATGTCAGTGCCTTGCAGGACCATAAGGCCTTCTGTGACCTGAGCCAACGGTGCCTAAGGGCCATCCTTTGCCCTCCAAGTGAGCACCCATTGCAGGTGCCTGTATTGCCTTCTGATTGCCCAACGGGAGAGTGCCCTGCTATGTCTGAAGACTATTGGCTTGTCTAAGTTACCCTACATAGGCATCCAACCCATAGGCCCAGGGGACTCCTAAGCCCCTCAAAATAGAACATGGGGTCTAGGACACCCAAGGAGACAGTGATAATATGAAAAGGTTTGGATAGTATTGTTCACATCCATCTTAAGAACTGTATTTCCCCTTCACCTGCCCCATCCCCCTAGGCCCCTTAAGAAGCAGTGGTGAAGCCTTTGGCTACGACAAAAGAACCATGATACTGTTATTAAAGAGTGCAGACTTTCCTCTCTCTGTCATCTGTATTCCTACAATTCTGTTATAAACTGACTCTCAAAAAATAGCTAATGGAATTGAAGTGGAAAAGAGTGGCAGAGTATCTAATACCAGAGAGTACATATAATTTGGTAGGAGCAGCATTATTTAATATTTAAGAGTATGCATCTAGAAGGCAGAATTAACAACTTCAGTTTTCTGACTCTCAGCAAACTACTCATCTGAGCCGACCTCTGTTTTCTCACTTGTGAAATGGAGATAATACCTTTCTCAGTTATTATGAGGGCGACATTGGACAGTACATACACACACCCACACACTCATCCACACAAAAAAGCTGGTCACTTCATTCTTATCTACTGTCACTACTTATATCTGAATTTATTAAGCATATATTACCTTTGGCTGCTACAAATTGACCCCAGTGAAGACAAATCTAAGAGACAAGCAGGAAGGGGAGTGCTTAGGGTTCTAGATCCTGGTATTCACATACCCAAGGGGAGTACCAGAAGGGGATGGTGAAATCAACCACTGGTCTCAGGTCTAGCTGTCTGTATTGGAGATAAGCACAAGGATCTTCAAGCCCAGAGTATCTATATGGAACCCCAGCAATAATGTTGTCACCTTGGCCTCAAATATTGAGTGAGTAAGGAAATGAGATTCTGTACAAAATATTTTGTGCAAAATATTCAATTGTGTGTTTTTTCTCTTATTTTTTTTTACATGATAAAGAAGGTCTGCTTTGAACATGTTACTCAAAGTGCTTTAGGTACATTGTACACCAAGAGATAGAAACCACAAATGTGTCTTTTGTCCTTGGGAATCTTACAGTACAGTGGGAGACACTCATCCAGTTCTTTCCAAACATGTAGCCAGCACTGGAAAAACATGAGGCAAGGAGATTTAAATCATTATTTGGTGCTTGATTTTTCCTGACATACATCAATCCAAATTGCCATTTTCAAAGAGGCACAATCTACAAATGTCCTTTCCTCAATATACTTTCAAGGGGATTGCAATAAAAGGCAGAAAGAAAATACATAAAGAAGAGTAACCAGGGCAGAGGAAACAGAACTCAGGCATCTATAACTTATTCACCACGTGGTTGGTCAAAACCACAACTTTGAGGGAAGAAGCAAAGAGGAAGAATGCTCTAATTTTACCAGAGCTAAAATCATGAAAGTGTCTCCTCCTGAGGAAAAAAAAAAAGGAAGGAAGGAAGGAAGGGGGAGAGGGTTGCATTATATTTTACTTGCTAATTTGTAAGTGCAATTAAGGTTAAAGTTATACTTCCCTTCACAAGAAAACATGACCGAAAGCATTATGAGCAAGAGAGCTTTGTTTGTAAAGAACTTTTCAAGATGCTGTTTTTCTCCTGGAAAATGTGGTTTATCTAATTGATGGCTGAGGAAAACCATCTTTTTAAACTTCCCACTCAGTGAGTCAGCCTAGGGTGTGTCTGCCTCGTAGCATCCTGTGAGATCCAGTAATCGAAAGCGGCCTGACGGACGCAGCCCCAGCCTCATGCGTCAAGCAGAGCTACCGGCGCTGGGAAACCAGAGGGAGCCCGGTTTTCTAAACAGAGTGGTTAACAAAATTGCATGTTATGAAGTGGGGTTTCATCCTCTAAAGGATCATTACCTATTTTTAAAAAGAACCTGCCGAATGATTCCTATCAACACCCAGAAGTCTGCAACTGGTAAAGGCCAGGTAATTACTTCAACTGAAGGGCAAGAATTACCACCTTAGGGTTTCTTCATGTTTACCTTGAAGAGAATTTCCGTGTTACCAGCAGTCGCATTAAGTGGAGGCAAAATGAAGAATTTGGACTAGTTCTTTTCCAAACATAACTTGAGACACTGACAAAATATCAGGAATACAGAGCCAGATAGCCAATAAAACATCAGATGCCAGGGAAAGAAATTCAGTAGTCTTCTGAGCCTTCGTATCAGTACAGATGTGCCCTATACCAACACTCTTCTTTCCGAAAGAAGAGATGTGTCTGAATTGATGACTTAGGAGTGCTTTGGGAGAGAACAGAGAAGATACATGGAACTAATGTCAAGTCATCTTTGCTGGAAAAATAGCCTACCTTCATTATTATAGACAGGCCAGAGTTAGGTAGGTGTGATAAAAGAACATGACAGGATAGTATTTGCAATTCTTTGAAGTATATCTCTTGAAACTTACAGAGTTAGTTCTTTGGGATAAGATGTAGAGGCTGCAAAATGAGTCAACAAAACACAAGCGTTACCTCAGACTGAAGACTCTCTGCTCAAATCTTCAGGGATTAACACATGAAGTAAATGAAAGTTTTAGGGGAGAACGGATGTGACACCAGATAGATTGTTTCATTGAGAGTGTGTGGGACTGCATGGGATTTTTATTTTGGGGACGCATCAGTGTGTAGAGATTTACTTCTTTAACTTTTCTTACATGATTAACACTAAGGTAAAAATGAATTAGACTCTGGGTAACACAAAGTTAGAGGAGAAATGAGCTGAAAATTCAACAACATTTTAGGTGAAAGAGGTATGACCAGAAAAGATCATCACATTGGACTGGGTTAAATAAGATCATCACAACTTTAGGTTTCTAGGAACCTTATCAAGATACGTAAACCATATGCCTCTAGCCACTTTTGGCAGAGGTTTCAACCTATTAGAATGTTTAAAATGATGACCACATTGTAGATCTAGGAGGATTCTCCAGAGGTTTGAGCCTGAGAAAACATGTGTTTCTTGGTTCTCTGGTCTTTTCCTGACTGCTCATTAGCAATGGTGTAATTTTCACTGCTCTCCAGTCTGAGAAACATCACAATTATAGCCCCAGATCACAATGATCTGCTCTGGTAAGCTCTAGATAGGGAAAGTCATGGCCACCCATGAGAAACTGTAATTCTTTCTTAACTCATAGTTAGCTACTGGGAATGAAGACAGAAGACTGACACACCACCCTGTTGTGGCTACTAATAGAAATCCTTTGCAAATATCAATACCTAATAAGTCCTTTACACTAGTTTTTGGACCACATCCTTAATATTTCCAAAAAGCACTATTACTACAGATCCTCTGATGTTCTTTTCTTTCCTTTTTTTTTTAATTTTTGTTTCATTGAAGTATAATTCATACATAAAATTATAAGATATTTAATATGTACCTTGTGGTCATACACGTATACATCATGAAAGTATTCCCCCACAATCTGGTTAATTAACATATCCATCACCTCATATTTATCTTTTTTGTATGTGTAAGAGAACATTTAACTTTTACTCTCTTAGCGAATTTCATTTATATAACACAGTGTTATCAATTATAGCCACCATGTTTTTTATTAGATCCCCATAACTTACTTATCTTACAGCTGAAAGTTTGTACATTCTTGCCAACCTCTCCCTATCTCCCCAACTCCCCAGCCCCTATCAACCTCTTTTCTACACTCTGTTTATATGAGTTTGACTTTTTTTTTAGATTCGACATATAAGTGAAACCATGCAATATTTGTCTGGCTTATTTCATTTGGCATATTGCCCACATGGTCCATCCATGTCGTTGCAAATGGCAGGATTTCCTTCTTTCTCATGGATTCCATATTCCATTGTGAATATATACCACATCTTCATCCATTCATCTACTGGGCAGACACTTAGGTTGTTTCCATATATTGACTATTATGAATGCTACTACGGTAAATATGTGAGTGTAGATATCTTTTCAATATCTTGTTTTTACTTCCTTTGGATATATACCCATGGGATTTCTAGATCACATGGTAATTCTACTTTTAATTTTTTGAGGAACCTCCATACTGCTCTCTATAAGTGGCTGAACCTATCTACATTCCCATCAGTAGTGCACATGGGCTCCCTTTTTCCCACACGTTCACCATCATTTGCTATCTCTTGTCTTTTTAATAATAGCCATTCCAACAGGTGTGAGATATCTCGTTGTGATTTTGATTTGCATTTCCATGGTGATTAATGAAGTTGAACACCTTTTTTCATGGATCTGTTGGTCATTTGGATGTCTTCTTTGGAAAAATATCTATACATATTCTCTGCCCACTTCTTAATTGGACTGTTTGTTTATTTGTTTTACTGTGTGTTGTATGAGTTCATTATGTATTTTGGATTTTAACCTGTTATCAGATATACAGTTTGCAAATATTTTCTCCATTTGGTAGGTTGCCTTTTCATTTTGTTGATGGTTTCCTTTGCCCTGAAGAAGTTTTTTAGTTAGATGTAGTCCTACTTGTTTATTTTTGCTTTTGTGCCTTTGCTTTGGTGTCAAATAGAAAAAAATCATTGCCAAGACTAATTTCAAGGAGTTTACCCTCTACGTTTCCTTCTAAGAGTTTTATGGCTTCAGATCTTACATTGAAGTCTTTAATCCATTTTGAGTTAATTTTTGTGTATGGTATAAAATAGTCATCCAGTTTCATTCTTCTGCATATGGCTGTCCAGTTTTCCCAACACCATTTATTGAAGAGATTATCCTTTCCCTGGTATATATTCTTGGCTCCTTTTCCATAAATTAATTGACCATGTATATATTAATTTATTTGTAGGTTCTGTTCTGTTTCATTGATCTACATGTCTGTTTTTAAGCCAATACCATACTGTTTTGATTACTATGACTTTGTAATATCATTTGAAATCAGGAAGTGTGATGTTATCAGCTTTGTTTTTTTCTTTCTTAAGATAGCTTTGGCTATTCAGAGTCTTCTGTGGTTTCATACAAATTTTAGAATTATTTTTTCTATTTCTGTGAAAAATGCCATTGAAATTTTGACAGGCATTGCATTGAATTTGTAGATTGCTTTAGGTAGTATGGATACGTAATAACATTAAGTCTTCCAATCCACGAGCACTGAATATCTTTCCATTTAATTGTGTCTTCTTTTCTTTCGTCAGTATCTTATAGTTGGCAGTGTATAGGTCTTTCACCTCTGAGCAAATTTATCCCTAGGTATTTTATTCTTTTTGATGTGATTATAAACGGGGTTGTTTGCAGCACATAGTTGGTTCTTGTTTGGTTTTTTTTAATCCATTCTGCCACTCTGTCTTTTTATTGGAGGATTGAATCCATTTAAATTTACAGTTGTTGTTGATAGTTATGGACTTACTATTACCATTTTGTTGTTTGTTTTCTGTCTGTTTTGTAATTCCTTTATTCTTTTATTCTTCTCTTGCTCTCTTCCTTTGTATGGTTTTCTATAGCACATGCTTATATTCCTTTCTCTTTATCTTTTGTGTATTTACCATTGGTGTTTGCTTTGTGGTTATCATGAGGTGTACGTAAAGTATCTTATATTGATAGCAGTCTTTTTTAAGCTGATAGCTTTGAACACATACTAAAGCTCTACAGTTTTACTCTCCAACCCCTACCTTTTATGTTTCTGATGTCACAATTTACATCTTTTTACATTGTGTATCCATTAACAAATTATTGAAGTTATAGTTAAAAGTAAAGTAAAAATACTTTTGTTGCTGAACCTTTATACTAGATTTATAAATGGTTTACTCACCATTACAATATTACAGTATTCTGAATTTAGCTATATTTTTACTTTTACCACTGAGATTTATACTTTCATATGTTTTCTTGTTTTTAATTAATGTCCTTTCTTTTCAGCTAGAAGAATTTTCTTTAACATTTCTTGTAAAGCATGTCTAGTGGTGATGAATTCCTTTAGCTTCTGCTTGTTTGGCAAACTTCTCTCTCCTTCAATTCTGATGGACAGACAGCTTTGCCAAGTAGAGAATTTCGTGTTGGAAACTTTTTTTCCTTTCAGTATTTGAGTATATTATGCCTCTCCCTTGTGGCTTGAAAAGTTTCTGCTGAAAAAATCTGCTGACAGTCCTGTAGAAGTTCTCTTGTACATAACAAGTTGTTTTTCTCTTGATGCTTTTAAGATTCTCTCCTTTATCTAACTTCTGAAAGTTTAATTATAATGTGTCTCAATGTGGGCCACTTTGGATTCTTCTTATTTGAAACCCTCTAGGTTTCCTGAATCTGGATATCTCTGTTTCACTCCCCTGATTAAGGAAATTTTCATCCATATTTCTTTGAATAAGCTTTCTGTCCCTTTCTCTCTGTCTCCTCCTTCTGAGACCCCTATAATACATAAATTGGGTTGCTTGATGCTATCCCATGAGTCCCTTAATCTGTCTTCACTCTTTTTTATTCTTTTTTTCTTTTTCCTCTTTTGATTGGATAAATTCCACCACCCTGTCTTTAAGTTCACTGATCCTTTCTTCTGCTTGATCTAGTTTGATGCTGAGTTCCTCAATTGACTCTTTCAGTTCAGTTGTTATATTCTTCAGCTTTATGATTTCTCTTTGGTACTTATTTTTTTATCTCTTTGTTGAAATTCTCACTTTGCTCTTTGCTCTCACATGCATTGTTCTTCTGGCTGTGGTGAACATCTGTATGACCATTATTTTGAACTCTTTATCAGGTAAACTACTTATATTTGTTTCATTAAGATCTGTTTCTGGAGTTTTATTTTATTCTTTTGTTTAGAATGTATTCTTTCTGTTTCTTAATTTTCCTTGACTTTCTGTGTCCATCTTACCTATTTCCCAAACATGAGAAATGTTTTCATCAATTTCAAGCCTGATGGAAAGAGAGCATATGGGCAGAGAAGATGACAAAGTGCAATTATTTATTGTACCGATATATGCTATGAGAGAAAGAATACAATTTCTAGCAAATAGATAAGGAGATACTACTGACTTAGACATAAGCAGTTACCTCACCAGAACAGCACTGTGAGGCTCTCCCATTCCAGTCAAACCAGAACTTGTTTAGCTAGAGGCTATCTCTCAGAAAGTAACAATATTGATGGTAATTTGGTGTGCTGGTGCTAGTTTACTGATCTAAGAAATATAATACCTACAAGTCTGTCCTAATCGGGGTAGAGATAGACAGGGAAAGCCTCCTGAGTAACAAAAACATTAAAAGATAAAACATAACTTGCCCCATCTCACTTACCACAGCTGATCATCATGATCTGGGGATGTTATTGTGATGTTTCGTGATCTCTAGAACAGGAAAATTAAACTGTTGGTAATGAACAGTCAGGAAAACACTGAAGAATCAAGGAACATAAATTTTCTCAGACTCAAACCTCTGAAGGGTCCTCCTAAGTCTGTAATGTGGTCATAATTCGAAACATCTTAAAAGATAGAACAGCAATGGCAACAAACCTGCAGAGAATGTTAGAGCAAAGAAGTGGGAATAGGAAGACATACAAGTCATTAGCTAGACAGTTGGGACTGGACTAAAAGTTTTGAAACCTTGTTGTTTGGCTGTGCACATAAAAAGGAAATTCATTAGGTCAACTTTCAGTTTTAGCTTTGACCTGTAAAGAGCATGGAAGTCACCACTCTCCTCTTCAGAACAAGGAAAAAAATCCAAATAAACTAAGATTGGTGACTTTTGTTAGACTCATCAGAGGACTGAGGTCACAGAGCAAACTGCCACCTGAAAAACTGGACAGAAAGGTGAATACAAAGAATCAGAGCTGAGACCAGCAGAAACTGCTAAAGCTGTGTACTGGTTGGAAGACTAAAATGTTAATTTTAATGAATTGCTGGAAACTGAGTGTGGACCAGCTTGAGAACTGAAAAATCTTGGGGGTACTGTCTTGGTGGCTGCCCTCACACTTTCATGAATTTTAACTCCAGGATTCCCCCAAATTTCACATAAAAATTGTACAAAGAGAAAACTTATATAATCATGTTAATAGATGAAGAAAAAGCATTTGACAAAATCAGCATCCATTTATTCATTTAAAAAAGAAAACTCAGGAAGCTAAGAATAGACAGGAACTTTCTCAACTTGATAATGAGCAACTACCAAAAAAGCTACAGCTAACATCGTATTTAATGGTGAGAAATTAGATGTTTTCTTCCTAATCAGGAAAAAGGTAAAAATGTCCTCTCTTACCACTTCTATTCAACATTGTACTTGAAGTCCTAGGTAGTTCAATAAGATAAAGATAGAAATAAAAAGTATACATATTGAGAAGGAAGAAATAAAAGTCTTTGTTCATAGATGACATAATTTTCTCTGTAGAAAATGCCCCCCCAAAAAGTCTTGGAACTAAGGGCTAATTATAGCAAGGTTGCAGGATACAAGTTAATATACAAAAGTCAATTGTTTTCTTATATACCAGCAATGAAGAATTGGAATTTGAAATTAAAAACACAATACCACTTATGACAGCACCCCCCAAAAATAAAACTTTCATAGAAACATAAGAAAATATGTACAGAATCCCTATGCACAAAAGTATAAAAGTCTAATGAAAGAAATTAAAGAAGATCTAAATAAATGTAAAGATAATCATGGACTGGAAGACCCAATATTGTAAAGATGTCAGTTCTTCCCAGCTCAGTCTGTATATTCATTGTAATGGCTAAAATTCCATCAAGCTAGATTGTGGATGTCGATAAACTGATTCTAAAGTCTGTATGGAAAAGTAACCAAAAGACTCAGAATAGACAACACAATATGGAAGAACAAAGTCAGAGGACTGACACTCCCCAACTCTAAGACTTATTACAAAGCTTAATTAACTAAGTCACAATTGTACTGATGAAAGAACAGACACGTAAATTAGACCCACACAGGTGCAGTCAACTGATCTTTGACACAAGAGCAAAGGCAGTTCAGTGGAGAAAGGATAATCTTTCAACAAAATGTGCTGAAACAATTGAACATCCATAAGCACAAATAAATAAATCTAGACACAGATCTTATACCTTTTACAAAAAATAAACTAAAAATGTATTGTAGATACAAATGTAAATTACAATATTATAAAACTTCTAGTAGAAGACATAGGAGGAAACCTCAGAGACCTTGAGTTTGATGATGAGGTTTTAGATACAGCATAAAAAACCACAATCTATGAAAGAAAATATTGTCTTTTTGAAATTTAAAACTTCTGCTCTGTGAAAGACACTTTTAAGAGAATCAAAAGACAAGCCACAGATTAGGAGAAAATATTTGTAAAACATAGATCTGATAAAGAATTTGTTTCCAAAATAGGCAAAGAACTCTTAAAACTCAACAATAAGCAAACAAACAACCCAATTAAGAAATAGGCAAAAGGATCTGAACAAACAACTCACCAAAGAAGACATACAAATGGAAAGAATTTATGAAAAGATGTTCAACATCATGTGTGATCATGGAACTTCAAATTAAAATGACAATGAGATACCACTACACACTTACTAGAAGCTAAAATTTAAACAAATGGACAATGTCAAATGCTGACAATTCTGGTGAGAATGCAAAGCAAAAGGAATTCTCATTCCTTTTTGTTGGGAATGGAAAATTGTACAGATGCTTTGGAAGATCTGTTTGGCAGTTTCATACAATCCTAAACTTAGCCTTACAATCCAGTTCAGCAGTCACACTCCTAGGTATTTACCTGGGTTATACCCAGTTGAGTTGAAAACTTAGAAACCTGCATGCTTATGTTTATAGCAGCCTATTCATAATCACACAAAAAGTGAAGAAATCCTTCAACAAGTGAATGGATAAGTAAACTGTGGTACATTTGTAACAATGGAATATTATTCAGCAATAAAACAAAGTGAGCTACCAAGCCACAAGAAAGACAGGGAGATTGTATGATCCAATTATATAACATTCTGGAAAAGGCAAAACTGTAGAGGCAGTAAAATGAGCAGTAGTTGCCAAGGGTTGTAGGATAGGATGAGGCACAAGGGATTTTTAAAAAGGTAAAACTCTTTTGTATTATATGGTAATGGTGACACATGACTATGCATTTGTCAAAATCAATGGAACTTTATAGCACAGAGTGAACGTTAATATATACAATATTTAAAACAATCACTTAGGAAGTTTAGGGGTGCCAAGAAGGCATTCAGACTGTTAACACGAGCATCTAACTATGTTAAAACATATGAAACTAACCTCTTTGCAGGGATTGAGGGGGAAAATGCTGATCTAAGTAACTCTGGTAATATATGGACTCTGTAAGAGTAAAGGCAAAAGGAACTGCACATTAAGAACTATATTCTAGTTGATAAAGCTGTTTGCCAGGGGTTATGAGGTAATAATTCTGCTGCTATCCATGTGTAGTGGAATTGAGCAATTGAGTAAGTGGACAGCAGACAGTGGGAGACAGCTTTGTCACTACTGGAATGAGAGTTTACAAATGAGTAACTGGAAGAGGCCCAGATGATCCATGTGATAATAGATTAGAACTGGAGATAGCAGAATAAACTCATGTTTAACTTAGTATAAACATGGATATTTACGTATAGAAACACATATATGTGTATATACACAGGTTAATATGCACACATATATTTCTGTGCTCTTTCAGCTGAGAGGCCCCCAAAGAAATGATAATCCACTAGCACAGTACACCTAGTGCCCAGATCTTGTTTTCTAATACCATTCTCCAACAAAAGGAACCAGGACTCCTTAGAGAAATGATTGATCCTTGGACTGGGACAGGAAATATACAAGATGAGCCCAAAGCATTTCATAGAGGCAGAAAGTAAGGAAATGCTCAAAAAAAAGAAAAGAAAAGATAAAACCCCACTAAAACTCACAGACTTTGATGGAGCCATGTCAAAGGTACCCAGGAGCCAATTGAAAGAGCTCCCAGTGGCCAAAGCTAGAATAATCTGAGCAACAAAATTAATAAAATAGTATTTTATTATCATCCAAAGTATAAAACAAATATCCATTGTATCATGATACAGATACATGATTGAATAAACCAAGAAGTGTGGGATGAAAGTCAAGTCTCCCATATAGAAGAATTTCCGATACTATATGAAGGTATTCCACCTTCAAATGTGATGAAATGAATGTTACCCAAAACAAAGCCATTGGAATTTGCACATCTATAGGAATAAAGTACCCACAAGTTAAAATACTTTTTCTTTACTTTTGCTCAGATTTTTTTTAATGAAAAAAAAAATACTGCCTTTATTCACTGAAGAAAAAAACATATTTGCTTTCTTTATGGTAATTCTACAATAAGCATATTTTACTGTGAATTCTGGGTACATTCTATTCCTTAACCAATTTTAAATAAGACTACTTATCACAAATACTCACTTAAACTCAATTTACAGTGAGTTCAGATGTTTCCTAATGTTTTCGAAATATTTCATTCCAATTATAGGCTCCTTGTGTCTTTGGGGTTTTCCTCATCACAGTTTGTAGCAAACAGATCATTCAATGTCAACAACAGAATGAGACATTCCTTTCTGATAATCAAAACATCTCAGTATTGGGTCATTACATGCTTTATACTATTATTTTCACTAGCCTCAGACCGTGTGCAAAACTTAACGCTGCATCTGTATATTTACCGAATGCCTTATGACTAATGAAATCCTCTTTAACAAGGGTCAGCACCAACCAAGGTCTGACTTGCCAGGTGAAAAACATGTTTTGCTTAGTTTTTTGACATTGGAATTAAACATAATCAGTTTGCTAATAGTAACTGGTGGCACTCAATATTCTCCATACCCGCTTCAGTCCTCTTCTTGTATGGCCAGGGCTAGAAGTCCTAGGAAGGAGCTATACTTTCTAGACTCCTTTGCCAACAGGGTTTTGAATTTGTTCAGGGTTCCACCAGTCACATACGCTCTAACAAGGCAGAAGCAGCAGAAGCCATATTCTTTTTCCTATGACAGTGGGTGAGGTGTAGATTTCCCAGACATGAGTTTTTGCAGCAGAATCTGAGTTCTGCTGCCATTCACCTTCCTGGATGCCATGAAGGAGTTCTGAAATCTGCAACACACTTCCGCAGATTGCTGACTCTGAGTGACTGCAGCTCTCTCTGGAGCACTAAACCTAAAACAAGTGCCTTTTGCTACTTTAGGCTTTCAAAGGCTTTGTAAGCCCCTGATTCTAACCTAGAGTAGTTTTTTTTCCCCTTTGTTAAACCCTAACCACAAATGAATATGAAAAAATACTAAGTTCTGAGTAACATTTAATTCCGGAGAAGTATACCATCTAGAAGGGCAGAATGAGCTAAGGTAGAGAGAAGCTAGCAGAAATCTAGAGTTAAACTCTGGGAAGAAGTCAGGAAAGCTCAGGAAAAGGTAGGATAGTAAGCAGGGTCGGTCAGCATTGATCTAAGTAGAGGTGGTTAGTTCTCCATTCATTTGTACTGCTTGTAGTATATCAGCAGCCCATGACTGTAGAAAATAAATGCCAGCTTTATTCAGTGAATGAGAAAAAATGCTTAGTTAACCTCCTATTCCCATTAGTTCCCGGCAGATTTCCACTCAATAGGCCAATCACATCCCCCCATCCATCTGGCAACATTTGTCACTTATTGTCACTCAATAAGCAAGTCACTAAATCTGAAGATAATTCCCACCATGTAACCAGGAAGTTGTGATTATTAAGTGATTTCTGGTATGTAAACATGCCCAGCAGAGAGAAGATCCAAAGCAAGACTAAATTGCTCAGGAAAGCTAAGAAGATACGCTAAGAATTTAGCTTGAGTAATGAATGCTGGCTTCTGTTGGGTATTCTACTGCTCTGTGAAACTAGGGAATCCAGATCTGGCGCTTGTCACCACTAACCATGCAGAAGAAAAGACATTCAAATAGTTTTAGCACCCAGAACTAAAATATCAACGTTTTACTTGCAACTAAATTTGACATGCAGCCTCGTTCACTCATTCTTGTTTTTATGCTGTCATGTTATTTATTTTTAAATTATTGGACAAAGTAAGCACATTCCGACCTATCTCTCCAGCTGACTGCACCCATAAAAACTTTACAGAATGTCTGGAGCAGCTATTTGAAGATTCCGAAAGTAAAAAAACTAGCAGACAGATTGGAGAAGACCAGAATTTGAAATACTACAGAACCAGTAATGAGTTTAACATTTTTTGACTCCAGTATCTTCCAGTCTGGACTCAAGACAGCCTGAAACCCAAAGCAGCAACAGCAGATACCTGCAGGTGACTTAAATACTGAGGGAAGGAAATGTTTCCAATTAGAGGACTTGTGATTTCAAGAGAGTGGGGTAACTCTCATTGCTTTGTTATTCTCTGTTTTCTTACCTCTTAGCTGAAATAGGGATATAGCTGTGGAAAGTGTGCAGCAGAGTAGGATAGATAAAA
Source organism: Vicugna pacos (assembly GCF_048564905.1). Taxonomy (NCBI): domain Eukaryota; kingdom Metazoa; phylum Chordata; class Mammalia; order Artiodactyla; family Camelidae; genus Vicugna; species Vicugna pacos. The sequence continues at coordinate 79,042,259 of NC_132993.1, read as the reverse complement.
ACCTGGACTTCTGTCCAGAGGACTGAAAGTGAGCCACAGGGACTGAAAAGTAACAAACAGATTATGAAGAAGGAGGTGCTTGGTTAAGTGACTCCTGTACTTTGTTTATGGACTTCTGGGCTCACTCCCAAGCTGCACATACATGAGTATGATCTTAAATAGCATTCCAGCAGTTGTTCAGTTAAGAACTAATTAAAGAGGTAGACCAATGCCCAGGTCCTAGATGGGCCACTGGGTGGCACACATTCAAGATGGATCTAAATAGCTTTGCAAAGTCTTTAAAAATGGAACTGACATTAAAACCATCACCTACAGAAGACTAGTTGGACCTTGCAACATGAATCCAACTGATCAGTCTCTAATAAAACAAAATATCAACATTCTCCATGAAACTTAAGTAAGACTCAGACTTTTATAATATAATTTTGCAAATGTTTGGGATATGTTCCAAAATTATTCGGTATGTGAAGTCAGAAAATCTCAGCTCACATGGGAAAAGATAAGTAACACATGCCAGTGCTGAGATGACACAAATGTTGGGACTATCTGACAAAGAGTTTAATTTAGATATTATAAAAATGCTCCAGAAAGTAAGGACAAATGCTGTTAGAATGAATGGAAAGATAGAAAATCTCAGAAATTAAATAGAAAATATAAAAGAAAATCAAATGGAAATTTTATAACTAAAAATATTTAAAATTTTTAAAAACTCACTGGATGAAATCAGAAGTCAAATGGAGATGAGAGAGCAAAGAGACAATGAACATGAAAATACAAAAATGGAATTATCCAGATGGGATAACAAAGAGAAAAAAATTGAAAAGAAAAGATTTGCAGAGCCTCAGGGACTCGAGTGACAATACTGAAAGTTCTAACATTTGTGTTATTGAAGAATTAGAAAAAGTGGAGAAAAAAATGCAGTACAAAAAAAAGTTTCTGAAGAAAATGTATTTGGGGAAAACTTTCCCTACTTGGTGAAAAACAAACATACAAGTTCAAGAAACTAATAAGCAAACTACAAATAGGATAAACCCAGAAATCCACACTCAGGCACAACTTAATCAAATTTCTATAAACTAAAGGCAGAGAAAATACCTTGAAAATAGCCAGAGACAAATAGTTCATCATATACAAAGAAACAACAATTGAATAACTGGATTTCTCATCAGAAACCACAGAGAAACCAGAAAGGAAAATGGCACCAAATTTTTCAAGTACTGAAAGAAAAAAAGTCAATCTGGAATTCTATATGTAAAAAAATCTTTTGGGAACAGAAATGAAGTTAAGATATCTCTGCTGAAAGAAAACTAAGAAAATTCTTCCCAGCAGACCTGCACTAAAAGAACTGCTCAAGTTCTTCAGAAAGAATGAAAATACCAGAAGGAGACTTGCAAGTTCAGAAATGAAAGAAGAGCAACAGAAATGATAAATATCTGGGTGCTTCTGATAGGCTGTTTCTCTCCCTTTGAATTCATTAGCATATGGTTGAGAGCAAAATTATAATATTGTCTGATGGAGTTCTCAGTGTATGTAGATGCAATACATGAGACAACTATGACATAAAAGGAGGAGGGTAAAACCTATATTATAATACTGTTTCTATTTTCCACTTGATACGGTAAAATACTGATTTTAAGTAGACTGAAGAGTTAAGTATGTATACTATAATTCCTAGGTTAGCCAATAAAAAATTCTATGCAGAGACATAGTAGAAAGCACAACAGGTAAAATTTAATACCAAAAAAAAAAAAAATTCACATAACCCCAAAGAAAGTAGACAAGAGGAAATAATAATTTGGAAAAAAACAGAGGTAACAAACAAAATAAATAAATAATAAACAAATAAATGGGAGACCTAAATTCAAAAATACCATCATTATATTAAATGTAAATGAAAGATACACTGTGTTCTTGGATTGGAAAAATCAATATTGTTAAAATGACCATACTACCCAAGGCAATATACAGATTCAGTGCAATCCCATCAAATTACCATCAATAAAATTACCAAACAATCCTATTTTTAATAGGAAGGTATTATAGCTAGTGAACGATAGCCTTCCAGATGCCTGGGAATAAGAAGATGGAGCTGGCAGGCACTTCAGATGTTGAGGGGTTAGTGAGGGCCATGATGGATGCTGGGATCCCATGTAATTGTGAACCCATCCCCTTTTGCTCCCAATACATGGTCATGTGAGACTGGAAGCTGGCTGACTCAGATGGTTTGGCCATGGTCTCCCAATAGGGTAAACCAATTTGGACTCACTCCCACCACTTCGTGTTTCCAAAAGACTTCCTCCTTGAGAATTAAACATCCTTTTTTTGACATTTTTAAAACTAGTACATATATCCACTGGAAAATGCTGCTACACCCAGATTCCTTTACCCCAGCCATCCTAGAGCCTATTATGTCTGTTTGCCAAAGGCATTTCCTTTTTGTTTCAATTAAGTACAGTCAGTTACAATGTGGTAACTGTCAGTTACAATTGTGCTGTACACCAGTGTACAGCACAATTTCCTAGTGATGCATATACATACATATATTCGTTTTCATATTCGTTTTCATTAAAGGTTATTACAAGATATTGAATATAGTTCCCTATACTATACAGAAGAAATTTATTGAGTTTTTTAAATCTATTTTCATACATAGTAGCTAACATTTGTAAATCTCAAATTCCAAATTTATCCCTTCCCACCGCCTTTCTCCCAGTAACCATAAGATTGTTTACTACAAAAGCATTTCATTTTTATATGGCCTCCCTCTGCAGATGCCACCTCTTTTCTGAAGTTTAATGTTGCCATGCTCTGAGTTCATTCTCCTTAGTGTTTTTCACCTTCATATTTACACCTCTATCTTCCAAGGAGAAAGGCTACTATGAATTAATGCGAGAGGATGGTATCCTTTTCTGGCCTCCTCTTCCTCCCCACAAAGGTCTTGCCTGAGTCACATGTTAGGAATGATGAGCATTTTAAGTAGTTCAGAATAGAAGATCAGTGTAGGTAGCAGCTGGGTTAACCTCCTCCTCTATCTCTGAAAGCGTTAGAAACAAAACACAAAACAAGCCTCCTGGGGAGGAGGAGAGAAGCCTCAGCAAGAATATGTCTAGTTCTGACGTTCTCCGCAAGGCCCAGAAGCCTGGAGACACGGAGTCTAGGTTTAATGAAGGATGAAAGAATGGGCAACTACCGAGGAACCATGGTTTACTTCAGAAATGCTTTTGCTAGAGATCTGACCACCTGTTAGAAATTCTTAAGATTTGAGTTTAAATGAAATTTTGTCAGAGATGTTGGTAGAAATCATAGAGACAAAAAACTAATGTCGAAGCTAATAACAACAACAACAACAACAAAACAGCATTAGCATGGACTGTTCAACAAGTTTTGCTAAAAGCATCAGTCATGCAAATGTGGAAGGTAAACTGGCCGTTTATAGCCATTTGTACCAACATTTCCCTGATTGGAGCCTTAAGGCTCCTGTAGTGTCTTAGGATTCCAGCCTGAATTTTTGCAATTGTAGGGCTGGGTATTTGGAAGGGAGTAAGGGAGAAGGTCATGAGCTGTACACATAGTCTCAAACTTAGTCTTCTTAAGGACTCATTAATTCCTTGCTCAATCTCCCACTGACTTGGCATTGAACTTGGGAGAAAACCTGATGCTTTCAACTGGCTTTCCTGCAAAGTAAACTGGTTTCACTGTCCTTTGAGGAGGTCATTCTCATTTGGAACTTTATTCTCTGTTTCTCCTGCTGTTTCCCCCAGCTCAGAAAGTCTGGTTTTCCTTTGCCTTTCTCCAAATCTTATCCATTCTGCTTCCTTGAAAAGTTGGTGTCCTGTACATTGGGTCATAATAATTTTTCTTTCTCATTTTTTTTATAGCACAGAAACATACCTGCCAAAATAAGAGGCACAGACTGTCAAAGATTAATTACCTACTGTCTGTGTATATCTTGGGTCTACAAGTGGATTTTAAATCCTTGGAAGCCACGGACTCTGGCTTATATTTGTTTACCTATTATTAAAGCAAAACAGTTGAAATTTATTCTAACAAATTTCCAAAGCATATTTCAGCTTGTTTGTGAATACTTTTCTAGCACATTAATGATAATTTTTCTTTGCATATGCACATTTATGCTACTGACATGCTTCTGCCTTGATCAAAACACAGACTAAAAGCAATGATTTTCTTGTTATAGCATGGAAAGCTGACACTCTGGCAGCATCATGGCTAATATCTGTATTAAGTTACAAGTGTAGATAAAGAATCTTGATAAATAGATTTTTTTATTGTTAGCAGATGTTAATCCTGTCTTAGTAATTAGCAATAAAATTTCCTACATTCTTGTAAGCATTTTAGGAGACAGAAAATGTGCTGAATACTTTGCCACCTGACTCACATCAGATTTGTGTTGCTACTTTGAGGTGTCCACTAGTTGCACTTGGATCCAGTTTTTTGTTTCAGGGAAACATTTGCACTTTTAATAAAAGCAAATGCTTTAAATAAAATGCTAATTGTAAAATATTAGATATTATAGAACCATGTAAAGAATAAAAAGCCTCCTTCTACTTAATGCTAGCCCCAGAGGTAATGACTCTGAAAAATTTAGTACAGGGATTGACAGACTATAGCCTGTCACCTTTTTTTGTAAATAAATTTTATTGGAACAGAGCTATACTCATTCATTTATGTATTGTCTAGGACTGATTTTACACTATAACAGTAAAATTGAGTAGTTGTGGCAGAAATTATGTGGCAAGCAAAGCCTAAAATATTTACTATCTGGCTCTTTATAGAAAAAGTTTACTGACTCCTAATATAATATACATATACACTTCCAGATTTTCTTCATATGTAAAAATACACATATGCTTTTAAAAATCTTACTGACATGTTACATGCATACAAAATTACACAAATGTAATTGTACAGCCTAATGAATTTTTACAAAGTGCATATCCCCAAATAATCAGCACCCAGTTCAAGGAAGAGAACATTACCAGAATCTCAAAAGTCTCCCTCATGCTCCTTTCCTGTAACTACCATCCTTAAAGGTAATTTTATCCTGCTTTCTAACCCTATAGGGAGTCTTGTCTATTCTTTAACTCATATAAACTGGAATATACATTATATGTTCTGTGCCTGGCTTCTTTTGCTCAAGAATCATCCATATCATTGCATATGGCGACAGTGTTCATTCCCATTACCTATAGAATTTCACTAGGTAAATATGCCACTCTTTACTTATTCATTCTACAGTGAGTGGATATTTGTGGGATTTTCAGCCTGAGGCTATTTTAAATAATGCAGAAATGAAAATTTTAACATGTCTTTTGATGAACATATTCAGGCATTTCTCACACACGCTTTTTAGAAACTGCTGAATATACATCATGTTCTGTAACAACCTTCCATAAAAGCTGCCTTATTTTGTTATAATCACATAGTGTTCAATGATACGATGTTCTTTAAGGTGTTTTCCTGTTGTTGATCAGTCAGTCATGTGGCAGAGACTAATGAATGTTCCCTGAAATCCATTCTCCATTTCTTCTATGGTAATAGTACCTCCATATTTTTAGCTAGGCACGTGGCTTCCCAGAATTAAGTCTATATTTTCCAATCTCCCTTGCAGTCAAGTGTAGCCATATGACTAAGATCTGGACAATAGAATGTAGGTAGAGTATCATATAGCAGATTCCAGGATTCTTCCTAAAAGACAGGATGACTATATCCTCTGCATTTTTACCTCCCTTCCTCCATCCAGCTGCCTATAAACCCATGCTGCCATCCTATATCTTGGGGTTGAGGCCCACACAGTGAAACCAAAAGACATAAGGAGCCTAGGCCCTGATTGATCAAGTCTTATACTTATTCTGGACTGACTGCCTGGATTTATACATGAAAAAGATATGAGTATCCATCTTATTTGAGGTACAATTGTTTTCCTGCCACCATAACTGAAGTGAATTATAACTAACACAAGCTGTTTCCAAATTTTGTTATTACACACCATATGGCAGGGAACATCTTACCATATTTTTTTAACATTTTTTATTGATTTATAATCATTTTACAATGTTGTGTCAAATTCCAGTGTTCAGCACAATTTTTCAGTCATTCATGGACATATACACACTCATTGTCATATTTTTTTCTCTGTGATTTATCATAACATTTTGTGTATATTTCCCTGTGCTATACAGTGTAATCTTGTTTACCTATTCTACAATTTTGAAATCCCAGTCTATCCCTTCCCACCCTCTACCCCCCTGGTAACCACAAGTCTGTATTCTCTGTCCATGAGTCTATTTCTGTCCTGTATTTATGCTTTGTTTTTGTTTGTTTGTTTGTTTTTGTTTTTGTTTTTTAGATTCCACATATGAGCGATCTCATATGGTATTTTTCTTTCTCTTTCTGGCTTACTTCACTTAGAATGACATTCTCTAGGAGCATCCATGTTGCTGCAAATGGCATTATGTTGTCGGTTTTTATGGCTGAGTAGTATTCCATTGTATAAATATACCACATCTTGCCATATATTTTTATGTGTCTATTTTGTAGAAAAAAATTACAAGTAGAATTTTTGGGTCAAAAATTAAGAACATTTTAAACTATTCTTCCAAATGCAATTATATTACCACTTATATTATGAGTAACATTTCCTCCTTAAATACATTGGATATCAATTTACCAAACCTCTTATATTAAAAAGAAATCAAAAAGAATAAAAAATCATAACAAAAGATAACCATGAATGACTGAAAAATTGTGCTGAACACTGGAATTTGACACAACATTGTAAAATGATTATAAATCAATAAAAAATGTTAAAAAAAAGATAAAACCCTAATTTTCTTTTTTTATGTCTTTGTTGGGGAAGTTGAGCAAATTTTCACTTAATAATTTTAAAAAATGAGATATAATTTACAACGTGTTAGTTTTGGGTGTACAACTAATGAATATACTTATAAAATACAGCATAATATTATATATATATATATTCTAAAATTATTACAACAGTAAGTTTAGTTAATATTCATCACTACAGATAGTTACAAAGTTTTTTCCTTATAATGAGAGCTGAGTTTTGTGTTATCTTTTATCTGTCCTCTTAGCTTATTATTTTTTCATTTCTGAAAATCATATCAGTGGCAAATAATTTATGCTCAGGTCCAATATACAATATACTTTAATTTTTCTTGTCATATTGCATTGGGAATAAAATGAGAACAATATTGGATAACAGTGAAGATAGTCATACTTTTTCTCTTACCATTGGGAGTTCCTTTAGTAATTCACCATTTAGTATGATGTTTAAAGTAGGCTTTTAATCAGTTTTAAAACCAAATTAAGATAAAGTTTTTAAAAGTTTAGTCTCATTTTAATACAATATTTTTTAATACAAACAAAAAATGGTTTGTCTTTACTAATAACAGGAGAATTTCTTACATTTGAGGTTGCTAAATAAGAGAAACCTTAAAAAACTTGAAAGTGAGAACACTTTCATTGGCTGTGAGTTTTAGAATGCTTGGTGAGTGACCTAATTTCAGTATGTTTTAGTTTTGAGATCCCGCAGGAAATGATTCTGGAATGTATACCCTCTGTACAATTTAACATTTCTGTTTAGGAAGAGAGTGTTTAAATTACAACAGTGCTTAACAACAGTTTCACTATATGAAGGATTTGAAAGAAAATAAAGCCAAGACCTGGCTGAAGCATGTTAACAATAGATTATTTCTTAGCTTAGCATGAGACCATCCAAAACTAAATCATCCACATTGCGTCAGGTATCTTATTATTAGCCCAGTTACCCAGAAGCCTTAGTCAACTTTGTTTCCTTTCCCCCTACAACCCACATTCAGAATGTCATCAGGTTCTCTTATTATTTTCTTTAGTCCATTCCTGCCACCTTAATTAAAGCTTTTATGTCTTGACCATGCTGCCCACAAAGACCAATTAAAATAGTGTAGAAAATAGACATAAGCTCCCATGTCTGGCCTCTGGGACCAAAATCTAATTCAGAAGGCCCAGCAGAAAGCTACCAACTGATAGAGTGTTTAGGCCTTCTTGAAAGAGCCTAACCCAAGCCTTGAAACAGAAATTGGAAATAATTATACTGGGATATACTGTATAACTCAGTAGTCTAGAAAGCTCTGCAACAGAAAGCAATGTGACTTGGAAATTGCTTCACAGTCATAAAGAAAGTATTTGGCCAATCTGAGGGATGTTCCAGGCACTAGTCTGAGTCTTACCCTAGCTACATAACCCTTTCAGTTCAGCAGAAAGGTCAAAAAACTGGCCAGAGTTCAGGATGAACATGCCTTTGAAATTTGTGAGAAGAATTCAGATCTAAAGCGTGCAAGAGCAGACCTTAGACATTCCGGCCATAATTCATTTCTTATTGATACCATATGATCGCAATGACATTCAATGGTGTAAGGGCAATACTTGCTGCCAAGACAAAAAAACCTTGTACGAAGCTTTCTACTTTGGCCACTCATATAACAAAGATATAATTTTGGTTATTTTCATTTTTTATCTTCCCAAAGGCCTTGCTGTTCTCCCTTTAATCTTCAACTATTCTATGCCAAAATGCTCAAGATAGAAATTTTTTAGATTTTCACAGACTATCTCCTTTAAAATTACAAGAAGATTGGAAGAAACAAATTGGCCTCTAATTTAGCGCAGGTGAAACTTTACTTCTTTTTTTTTACAGAATATAACCAGAATGCAATCTTAAAGTTCTAATGTGGTTGAGAGACTTGTCTATAGAATTTTCTTTCTGCTGATGCTATGGGGGCCCCCTTCTAAACCAGCTCACTCCATTCCAGACATGGTAAATGCTTCTCCCCACCCCCTACCCCCCAGATAATGGAAAAGTAAGTAACACTCACTTGCTAAGGAAAAATAAACTACTTAGAATTGTCTAGTTGCAATGATTTACTGAATTCAATTAGTTGAAACAAGCAGCTCTTGGCACTTGCACTTATGTGATCAATTGGCTTTTTTTCCCTTGATGGTAATATTTTGACTTTGTTTGGTGTACTGGTGGTCAAAGGGATCCTTGCTTCATATTAAGACTGTCTCTTATCCTCTTGAGGACTGCAACCATCTGGCTGACTCATTTCAATTGTGTCAGTAAGATCATAAATCTTGAAGTGTATTAGTTCACGCACAAAACTAGGAGATAAAATGGGGAGAAATGAAAGGTAGTCCACAGTTAGACCATCTAGTGGGCTATGTAGAATTTAGATGGGCCTCTCCCAGAAGTAACCATTTAGCAACAAAGGATAGGGCGATTTCTGAATCTCTGCAGTATTTGGTAAGGATGGAAAATTATCATACCACATTTTATTACAGTTTGGGGGCTACTTCTAAAGAGGTTGCTTAATGCAACACTTTAACAAGAAGTAATGTGCTGCTCGCGTTCTTTATGTGCATGAGATAAGGAGAACAATTAATGCATAACAACCTCTTCTCACTAGCGTCCAAGGACATGAAATCTGGATGGCATCTCAGACCCATCCCCCTCCTAATCATCCACTTCACCATGTCCTTATAGACCACACAAGTTACCCGTATGCATTGTATAAAGATTAGAAAGAAGTATAGACAAGAAAGGATAGATTTACTTAGCTCACCGTTCAATTTTAAGAGTCAAGCATTTCTGTTCCAGTTAGTATTGCTGCATAGTAAACCACCCTAAACTCAGTGGCATACAATTTATAAAAATAGAAATAATTGTATTCACAGATTTTGTGCATCAGGAATTTAGTCTGGACTCAGGGAAGACTGCTTATGTCTGTTTTAACATGCATGGGGCATTAGCTGGGGAGACTCAAAGACTGGCATGAGGCCAGGAATCATCTGAATGCATCTTCACTCACATGTCTGGCAGTTGACGCTAGTTATTGGCTGGGCTACTAGCCAAATTGCCTGTTCATGGCCTCTGAATCTGGGTTAGTTTGGGCATTCTTACAGCATACACAGTAGCTGAGTTCTGCGAATGTGTCCTAAAAGGGCAAGGCAATAGTATTAATTATAGCCTCAGAAAGCCTGTGGCATTGCTTCTGTTACATACTCTGTTGGCCGAGACAGTCACAGAAGTCTTCCCAGTTTGACTCTATAGGTTTTCCTTTGGGGGCTCAGAATAAGAAGACAGAGGCCTCTTTCTAATTCACCTCGCATTAGAGGTTGTTTTATAGTAAACACAAATAAAAATTCAGGGATATTGTCCTATTTCCTAGAAACCAAAAGAGAGGCTGTGAAGGAAGCGTTGACTTCTCGCTCTAGCAGTGGCCAGGAGCGGGATGGCCCTGCGTAAAGAGCCAAGGCAAGATGACCCTTCTCAGACTCTGATTTGGGAGACAGCAGATAAAACATCAGGCAGATGTGTCACCTGCAAAACAACAAGTTTAAGAAGTCTAACCACGTGTTTCTCACTTAAAAGTTGAGCAGTTACTCTCACAGGCTGGGTGTATCTGGACAGCAAGTCTTTCAGAGAAGCCCAGGGAAACGAAGGGGACAGCTCTTCAGATGCACCCTACTGGGGTGTCGTTCAGACATGACACCCAGAAAGTCCAGTTTTAACAGGGGACCTGAGTCTGCCTATAGATCTAACTTGCTATCGGAGTTATGAACAACAGCAGCAGTAGCAGCAAGAACAAAGCAGCCTCAGTTTCCTAATCCTGCAGCAGGGTTCAGGAATACCTGTTACCCCCAGGGGCTTAATAGAGATGACACTACAGTAAGTACAGGTGCTTAGGGCAGCTAGGAAGATGGTTATAATTATGTTGCAACTGGGTTGGGGTGAAGATCACACGTAAGATTCTGTGAGGTCCTTGAGTGGTTAAATGATGAGTAAGGTAGTAGTAATCCCAGAGGAAAACATGGACTAGTGAATGTCAGATGAATTAGAGACACTAAAGGTAAAAAGAGAAGCTAGAAAATTATCCTAGTCACAATGAAGCCATCCTCGCTTTCTGCTGTTACAAAAATATACAGATTGCAGTTACCACAGCTTAGGTAAATAACACCATTTCCTTAACAACACAGCTCTGATTTTAGTTACCACAATGTATTAGTTGTGAATAATTGCATAAGGTAGAAATTTCACTGCTAGATTGTGAATTCATGAATCACTACTTGAATAACAGATGCACATCATCATAATCATTGACCAGTCACGTCGCTTTCTTCAAAGTCTGTTGGTGCTTGGCCACCACACAACCGTTACTCAGTACACACACAGACAGGAGAGCATGTAGTTGCCTCCTTGTCTTCCAGTGGTAAACCTGTAGCACGTTTGAAAGATAGATGATTGAAAAGGAAATTGGCTAAGAGATGAAGTGCAATGAATAAAGCTGCAAGTGAAATTCAAATTGAACATAAATGGAGTTAGAGAAGAAATAGCGGTCTGTGGGAATGTTGACACTGTCACTGTTTGAGAGACTAGTGTGCAGCCAAAGGAACTCTGTGAAGGCAAACTTAGTGACACAAATGAGGAAGACAGTTGTGGTGAAACTGATGAAGATGTCTCCGAAGAAGGCACATTAAAGTAACTGTCAGAGGTGTTTCATGACATTGAAAGCACAAAGGATATAGTCAGAAGCCAACGCAGATTTAGAAAGGAGGCTGCCAATTCACCAAAGCAGAACAAAGATGCTCACTCCACACTGTATGTAATACAATGAGGAGAGGGCAAGCCCTGTTCAAACTGCGCTTGATAAGGTTTCTGCAGAGGAAAAAAAAACACTTTACTGTTCAGTGCTTCGAATGTATCATATTACAGTATACTAAATAACTATGAGTTCTGTAATTTTTGAATTTCCCTATATGTTTATAACCTATAGTAAAAGATTTTTAATGTGTTGACAAAAATTTTTTGAGGGTCCCAGAACAGTTGTTATTTCCCTCCTGTGAGTGATAAGGTTGCTTTACATGGTGTCTGCACGGTCATTTTTATAGCCTCTCACTGTTACACAAGGCAAGGACTGCCTGCGTATCTGAGCTGGGGCAGTGGTACTGGGAAAGGAAACCAAAGGGTGGACATGAAATGTGGCAAAACTATAAGGACCATGATTGAGTGGTTGTGAAGAATGAGGCTGGAGATGATGGCAGGTGTGTTTAGCAGCAATCAAAAATAAGCATAGAGTTATTAGAAAAGGAAAATTGGAAAGAAGACCTTGGCGTGGAGACAGACGCCAAGAGAGGTTTGGCTTAGAAAAAGAGTTGTGTGCTTTGGAAGCAGTATAATTATTTAGGAAAGATTCAGATATGAGGAATATCAGATGTGACAATGCATCAAAATCTGACAAGTTGTGATACAATTGGGAGGCCAGGCCTGCATTGTTGGTACAAGTGAAAGGAATACTTCTCATTCCCATACCATTTCGTACACCAGTTATCATTTATTTAATGGGGCAAACTTATTTTTAAAGTCTACCTTTTTAAAAAAGTAGAAGAGCTTCTGGATTTTCTAAATATGTCTGGTTTAGCCATGATTCTTTTTCTTTAAGATAAGTTTTTTAAAAAGAAGTCTTCATTGAGGATTTGCCTCTTTGATGACAAATGCTACCTTTCTGCATCTTAAAGAGCTGTTATCTCAGAATTATGGCAGACAGAGGCAGTTAGAGGAGGAATGCATGTCAGGGTGTCCTAGAGGTCAGAAAGAAGGAAGAACGCTCATTCTAAGGGGGGAGCTATGAACAAGAAGAGTCAGCCAGCTGAGATAGAAGACTGCTCAGCAGGAGGAAACTGGACCTGAGAGATTCCTACCCTTCCAGAACTTCAACTAGGAAGGCTATTGTTCTGTAGGGTGAAAAACAGTCATCATTCACCATAGTTGGTTGATGTGATTTATTAAGTTGAATCAAGTACAGAAAAGAAAAGTTATTTATGATAGGCCAGATTCCATGAGTGGGAATTTCTTGGAGTCAAATAGGAGAGAATATGCCCCAGCGTTAGACTTTCCAGAGGCCTCTCCTCTTCCACTCCACTTTCCGCCCCTCCCTGGGTCAGTTGCCAAAGAAATACTTTGCTGGACACTGCACTGGCCACAGCTGTGGTCATGTGAAAACATCAGGGTATGAAATGAATCATTCTCTCTTTTAGTTAACTTTTTCTGGAGTATGCAGACAGGGTAAAGGACAGGTGCTGGTTAAGATAATAAACATCATTAAAGTGTTTGGAAGTGCTGCCAGTTTCCATGAACAAAAGCTTGCCAAAGAGCTGTAATTATTAGTTGGGTCAATGAACTAAAACTTTCCCTGTATCAGTATTAAACAAAAAGGTCATTAATGCTTTGGGGGACTGTAATGAGTCTGGAAGCGGCTGACTTGATCCTCCCCTCCAGCAGTTCTCTGTCAGCTCACCAGTGGTCCTCTTCACCGCCAGACGCCTGGTGGGCTGAGGCAGAGCCAGTGACTGACTCCCCGACCAGCCATGTGGGGCCTGCGGCTCTCCCCGGCCCAAACTGGCAAGGTCTTCTGTGACTTATATAGACTCCTCTCCAGATGAGGATCACCACCTCTTTACCCGCCTCCAACAAAAAGCCTGAGGTCAGGCCTTCATTCTGGCTGTGAAAAGGCGGAAGTTAACTACAGTCTTTTATCCTATCAGCGCTGGACAGAATCTGCAGCTTCCATGCAGGTGTCCCAGAACATCTCAGGTTGCAGGTGTGGAGAGAGGTCCTTCAGTCATAACAGAATCCCAGTTTTGTCCCCGAAGACGGGAGAGAAGACAGGTTCACAGATACTATAAGTGCTTGGACTCACATGTTGTCCCCAAAGTTGAGATTGTCTTGTAATTTTAAAGGACTGGCTTTGGTGACCCTTTTGCCATAGACATCATCTCTACGGGACCTGACAATAAACTATAATGTTTTAAATTTGTACTATGTCCAGGATGTGTGTGTATGTGTGTGTGTATTTTCTTATTTAAATCCCACCACCTATAATGTAGGTACTATTTTCGTTGCACAGATCTGATAAATGAGACTTACTGATTTTCTCAAAGTTACCAATTTAAGCTTACCTGACTGCCAAGAGTTCCAGGCAATGAGGACTGTTTCCTTAAGGAAAACTCCCCATCTGTCACTTATCATCTTCCAAAACAACTCTAATCATTGCCTAGTAGGGTACTGATCGTGCTGTTCTCTGAGTTCTTCCTCATGAGATATTAAAAATCTGCTTCTAAGCATATCATTAGCTTTTCACACACAATAACTGCAGTGATCACCTCCCAATTTCAGCCCATTTAAGCCACAGACATTGTTTCATGAAAAGGAATGTCTAGCTGCAAATAGTTCCCTTCAGTTGACTTGTAAATATCTCCATTAACATCACCCAAAGTTCAGTTATGTCTCTGCAATTTGACGCAGTCCTCATACAATACTCTTTATCTATTTTATCTTTGTTTTCCATATATAAACTAATATTAAAATATCTGTGCTATCCTTTTAAGAATTTACAGTCATGTATGAATACAAATAATAGATACATTTATAAAGAAGGCTTATTATGTGAGAAATCCATTAGGAAAGCGTTCCGTGATAAAAGATACTCATCAGTGAGTGTCGGCATTTCATAAAGGAAGGGTGACACAATACAAATACATATTGTTAAGTTAAGTGTTATTTCCACCACAAGAGAAATATTCACGCCCCATCCTTTCTTCTAATGTAAAACTCTGGACTTGGCTTCCACAGCTGCTGTTGGCTCTTAAATCTTCAGCTCACCACACTCAGGGTTCCAAACACACATCCCACCTCGCACCCCACGCAGAGTTACCGCCTCTGCATCCACACAGCTGAGCTCCGTGCTGTGTGTTAATAGTCATATGATCTAATTCCCACATCTTGTCCTGAGAGCTGAGATTTATGATCTCAATAAAGATTTCAACAGAAAGATGAGGGTAAATTGTTCAGAGGAACTCGGTTTAAAATGCTGCCCTGAAATTCCCCGTTCACCACCCATCTATCATGGATCAAATTAAAAGTACATATGAGCTAATATTACAAGGTCTAACAGGGTGAAAATATTTTGGAATTAGTACCAATCCCTTCATAACAATGTATTATCTTTGAAATTCCTTTTTGGAACAATGATCTTGATTTGCACTTTTAAAAAAGAGCAGGCAAAATTGTTAATAAGACAAGAATCAGTGACTGAGGACACTCTGAAGGCAAATGTCAAGGACCTCAACTTCTGAGGAGAGAGATTTACTTGTAACTATTTTAACAAGCAAGTAAATTTTAAAATATCAATGAGTTTCTGGTGTAAGAGATGGCAAATTAGTCCCTAATAGAGCCTCACCCAGCTTCCCATTAAAACACGCAGGAAGATGCAGGCCAGGCCAGGGTGACAGTGTACATCACTACTGTAAAAATCAAGAATGGCAGCCAGCCTGGTGCCAAAACTAGGGAAGATTTCCACCATTAGGTCTTTTAAACTCAACTAAGAAACGTAATCGGTGGCTCAAGCCTAGATACAGAGTAAATCTGAAGGCCTGAAAAAGGGGCAAAGATATGTTGTCTTGTTCCTCATTTCTGCAGAAAATTGGAAAGCTGTTCATCTAGTCCATGGGCGTCGCTTTAGAGGCAACCAGAGTGATGTCTCTGTTCTCTTTGAATCTCTGCTCACCTCCCAAAAATCATAAGCACCTCCCTCATACATTAATGTTCTGCTTTTCACCCTTTCATAACAGTTTAAAAAGGATAATTATGCCTATTAGGGAAAATGTGGAGAATCAGAAAGTTGCAAAAAAGAAATAATCACCAGAGATAGCTGGTGTGAGTATTTTGGCATACTTTACCAGCTGTATGGATTTCCATGTAGCTAAGCCCTTTCTCCAAATTTCCACATATTCATCAAGCTGGAAGCTCTAATAACCTGTTTGTTAATGAAATAATTTTTCTGAATATTTACCGAGATAATTATGTTATTATCTTTTAAAACTATTAGCATAATAATACATATTAATAGATTTTCTAATATTGAACTATATAGTTCAAAAGCTAAAGGGAGAAATTAAAATTCTACTTGGTCAGGACGTATTATTTTAATTTGAGGCTGGATTAATTTGCTAATATTTTACACATAACATAATTGGGATTACTTTGTAGACTTACTTTTGAGGGATATTTGTAAGATTTTAGTACCAGGACTTTATAGAATAAGTTAAGACAGTTTACATGTTCTTCTATGCTCTAGAAAGACTGTTTATTTTCAAATGATCTGCGATTAGAGGCCTTTTTTTTAACCTTTGTTTCCAACTCATCATTTATTGCTACTTTTGTTAAAGCAAAGTAAAAAGGAATTAAGAGAAAAACAAAATTAAAAAATCAAAAAACAAGTTCAATTTCTTTGTTATTAGATTTAAGAGATATAAAGTAACTGTTAAATTACTGTACAAGTTTTAGAATACTGACCGTCAATTGCTGTGTTTATCATGGACCTGCAACAAATAGGATACAATTGGCATCTGTCCACGGAACATGCTTGAAGAGAAGGTCTAATATTTCCGATGATGCCACCTATCAGCAGAAAAAGATAATGTTAGAATAGAATCACAATATATGTATTTTTTAAATTTAAGAGCTTATTTTTTATTGAAGTATAGTTGATATATAAGTTACAGATGACAATATAGTGACTCACAATTATAAAGGTTATACTCCATTAACAATTATTATAAAATATTGGCTATATTCCCTATGTTATATGATATATCCTTGTAGCTTATTTTATACATAATAGTTTACACCTTTTAATTCCCTACCCCTCTGTTGCCCCTTTCCCCTTCCCTCTCTCCACTTGTAACCACTAGTTTGTTCTCTATATCTGTGTCTGCTGCTTTTTTGTTATATTCACTAGTTTGTTATATTTTTTAGATTCCATATGTAAGTGATATCATAGAGTATTTGTCTTTCTTTCTTTGACTAACTTCACTTAGCATAACACCCTCCAAGTCCATGCATGTTGTTGCAAATAATAATAGTTCATTCTTTTTATGTCTGAGTAGTATCCCATTGTGTATATATACAACACATCTTCTTTCTCCATTCATCTGTTGATTGACACCTAGGTTGCTTCCATATCTTGGCAGTTATAAATAATGCTGCTATGAACATTGGAGTGCATGTATCTTTTTGAATTAGTGTTTTTGTCTTTTTCTGATATAAAACTCAGGAGTGGAATTGCTGGATCATATGGTAGTTCTATTTTTGTCTTTTTGAGAAAACTCCATACTGTTTTCCAGTATTTGTATTCTAGTATATGTATTTTTATTTATTTACAAATTATATCTATAACTAAAATTATTAATACTATTCTGGATGCTTAGGTTTTAAATGCCATTGAGCATGATGATCTCATCCTTTTATTAGTTAATACACAAGGCACAACATACACTTAGAATAAGTTTGTTGTTGTTGATACCATGTGTAGGTCGCTAGTCTCCAGTAACATTTTTGATCACTTAACATTATTTGGGCTGATGTTTTTCATGTCTGATTCGAATCATCTTTGTTTTTGCCTCATAATGTGATTGATGTAGTTTTTTCTTTGAAGTATGAACAGGAAAATTATTATCTTGTTAGGCGTGCTCTCTCCAATCTGTTGCTTCTATTCAAGAATATAATCATACCACTTGTCCATTTTGTAGGGATTCATTTAGTGACAACTATAAGATGTAACCCAGGAAAATTACAATGCAGTGTGTAAGGGTAGGAGTGACCGTGAGAGGACCAGGTGGCACCCATACTTTTTCCCCAAGACCTTTCTCTGCTGGGCTGTGTTCAGCTTGACCACCTGACATACAGACTCAGAGAGGGGACTAGATCAATCAGTTAAAAAAAAAAAACTTTAAGGTAAAATGTCTTTCTTCACTTGGGAAAAATAAACATAAATAAAAATTCTACTTTTTTCCCCTCACCTTGTCGGATTTTTCATGCAAATTTCATATTAAAGACCATGGCTTTAAACAGATTTCTCAAAGGATAGCATGATTCTCCAAACATCTGTTTGCTTAAAATTCAGATTCCTGTGTCCCATCTCACAACTGTTGTGTTGAAGTTTAAAAAGAAGATAAGGGTGGGGAGACAAGAGTCTACGTATTTACTGAACTCCTCAAGTGATTCTTGTACGTTGATATTTTGAAAACCAATATTTAGGGGTATTTTTTAAATTATAGGAACTATATATGATCCTTCCAGGCATCACATATAACTTGGCATCCTACTTGTGAGCTAGTTTAGTACTTTGACATCTTTTGCAATTTGTTTTCTACAGTTACTAGCCTATGCTATTTTCTGTTTCTTCTTGAGCCAACTTTAGGAACTCTTTTCCCCCTAGGATATCATACATGTTAGCTAGATTTTAAAACATTTATTTTAATAAAATTATATTTTAGAAAAGTCAGTTAATATGCTTTTTTCCCCACACTTGCCTGAACATGTATGTCCCTATATAAGGATGCAAACCGTTAGAGATATCCTTTAGTTTGGGCAGAATAGGAGGAAGGGAGTTGAAGATTGATTTAGCATAAACACAAAGAAAAGCAGTCAGTATTTTGAAGTCCATATAAAAGGTGATAGTATTGAAAGCTCTTATTTTATAAGAACCAAGTTTTTTGAGATAATAATTTTTGAAGCCAAAAGGCAAAGATTTGAAAGATCAATGTATAAAATCAGCCTACCAATAATAAAATAAGACTAGTGTTTTCCAGGGAATTGATAGGAAGATAGAGAACAAGTATGGAGGTCAGGGTGACCTTCTAGACAACCTGGAGGGATCACTTGGAGAAAAGCAGAGATCATTTTTAGAAAGAACCAATCTCTGCCCAAAGAAAGACGATTATGGCCAATCCAGGGAAAGGCGACGGAGCCAGGCCTATGCTGAGAGCTGTCCAACACCATTCAACAGAGCACTGCATGTCATCCTGCCCGGAGCATTGCTTATGATTCTCTTCCAGTGAAGGTCTTCCTCTGAGAGCTGTTGGCATCTCACCCCTAACCAAAGTACATTCCCATAGGAATATCCCATGTATATCCTGAGATTTTACTCAGCTCATTTTTAACTCTACTGTAATTCTGTTTAATAGCCTAGAACTTTTAAAGACCCCTTAAAAGAAGACAGAGCCCTAGATAGCTGAAGGGAGTGTGGTGGTATAGAAGGAACCAGCACCTGAACTTGGATTGTATTGGGGAAAAAAAGCTCAAATCTTCATTTTAAGCCCAGACAATGGAGAGACCCACTCTTGTTACATTAGCATGAACATTAGTAGAACATGCTTAGGTTAGTCTTCCAACTTTTCTTACTTGGAGAATTGCAGCCACCACTTAACTGATATCTCTGAGCCTATTCTCTCTACTCGCCAGTCTTTTTTCTACATTGCCTACAATAATCACCTTCCAAAAAATCAAATGTTGTCATATTGCTACTCTAGAAATTTTCATTACCTTGTTGTAACATACAAGAGGAAGGTCAAACTTTATAGCATTGACTGCACTGTCCTTCAAAACCCAGCCGCAGCCCAATTTTTCAGCCTCGTTTTATACCTCTGCTCATAATTAAACTGATATTTCCACAATGCCAAACAGACCTGATATTTTTCATACTGTTTAATTTTTACTTACTGGTCCTTTCTCTTAGATCGTCATGAACTCCCTTCACTGCAAGCTCCTTCTTCCCATTGCAACTTCAAGTGTCTTCTCTACCTTTCTCCCCTGACCAAGTGAAAGGTCTTCTGTATACCAGAAGTGCTTCATTCAGACTCATTTAAGGCATCTGTAGAGTTCTTTTAGAGTGATATAGTTAAGTCTCTCTCTCTACTGGGCTGAGGGTATACTGAGAGTATTGACTTCTAGCTGGTCATATTTCTATCTCTGGCTCCAAGCACAATGCCTGATGCAGAGGAGGCATCTGTAAATGTTTGCTGAATGACCTGTCCACAGTGAGCTGACTAATAAAACTAAAATACACTTTGTTCACATAACAGTCTACATTCATTTTTTGTTGTTCTGATCCAGCTATTTTTTTGAACTTGGGAGAAGTTCATTTTATTTATTCATTGTGCATCATTTCTTCAGATTCAGCCGATTGTTCCAACCTGAAAAGATGGTTTTCTTTTATCTTATTTTTAAAAGTTTGAGTTCATTATCCAAGGATATATTGCCTCTTCCAGCTGCATCATCAGGAGCATGTATTATTGTGCCATCAATTTCTTCATCCAAGTTATAAATAACAGTTCTGGACGGGACCTTTAATGACAGGACCTTTATCTTATCCTCTTTAGGATTATGGTTATTCCTTCACTTGTTTTGTTAACTGGATTGCAAACTTCTCAAGAGAGGCACCATGGCTCACTCATTTTTTCATATTCCTTTAACTTTCTTGAGACAATAAATACTATGAGAGGTCCTAACATCCCTTGATGGCAATAGCAAGAAGCTGATTCTGTGCTCAGATGACCTAGGATCGGATACTGACTCTCCAATTAAGAATGGACTGGCATGAGTTTTTCAAACCCTCCAAACCATACATAAACATTTTCTTATATACAACATGTGGTCAATGTTAGTATCTGCATCATACCTGAAAGAATAAGATAGACAATGTATGTAGAATCCTTAATTCTGTACTTAACATATAATAAATGCTTCATAATTGTTAGGGATTATTTTTATTACAGGCATTAGTTGAATAAAATAAAGAGTGGAAATACCAATGTCATAAACGCGGCCAATCAGAAACTCTGTTCATCAGTGTATTAGTTTGCTAGGGATGCTATAATAAAGTACCACAATGTAGGTGGCTTAAACAACAGAAATTTATTTTCTCACAATTCTAGGGGCTAGATATCCAAGATCAGTGTTGGAAAGGCTGGTTTCATTCTTAGGACTCCCTCTTTGGCTTGTAGATGGCTGTCTTCTCCATGTCTTCACCCGGTCTTCCTTCTGTGTGTCTGTGTCCTAATCCCCTCATCTTACAAGGACAGCAGAGATACTGGATTAGAGCCTACCCCAATGAATTCACTTAGCCTGAATTACCTCTTTGAAGACCCTCTCTTCAAATACATCACAGTCATAAATAATATACTGGGGGTTAGGGCTCCAGCATATGAATTTTGAGGGGACTTAACTCGGTATGTAACAATTAGCAATAGATATGAGTAATGTCTTAGTAGCTTTGGCAGACTGTTTAACCCTTCTCAACTACTCACTTGCCCTTTTTTTTTTAAGAAAATTGTACATCTCCACCCTCTACAATTTTGATGGGCATTGCCTCCATGGGAGGGATACGCATTCATGCTCTATAGCCATGGGGCACAGCCACATGACTTGATAGGGTCAGTGGTAGATGAGTGTGTGTGGCATATGTGTGTGGCATACCCCTCTCCCAAGGAGAAGTTTAAAGAGCCACTGATTGTTTTTACTGTTCACTTGCTCCTTCCCTTCTGCTGCAAGAGCAGTAAGGACTTACCTTTCAGCCTAATTGCCAGGATGAGGGACTGATGGAGCAGAACGGCCTAGATGATGAACAGCTGCTAATATGTAAATGTGAGTGGCCAGTACATGTTCTTTGTTTAAATCCTTGGGATTTGAAAGATGCTTTATTACTGCACAGAAGGTGCCCATGTGATAACCAACAGTAATTTTTTCAAAAATGCATATATATGCTTATTACTTTTTCTTGCAAAAGGCATGGAAACTTAATATACCACCAGTGAGGTAATTCTAATAAACCTAAACTACAAAATGAGGGGCAGAGGATAAACAATTCCATGAGGGATCAAAGACCTGTTAGACATGCTACTTTTCCCATTTATATGTAAGAACATGTCAGCCTCCCTTGTGGTTACATCTTCTCTTGAATATAAAGGAATTGCACTGCAGCTTTTATAGCCCTGCCTCTCCCTCCCTGTTACAGAAATCCTCTTCTATTCATGGAGAATCATGGTGGGTGTAGAAAATGTGAATTGCCTGCCCTCACTGCGCAAACACTAGGACTCCCTAAACCAACAACGTCACTCCAGTAGTATCGGTTTGACCAAAACACGTGGTAGGCTCACCGTGCAATTCAACAACCATACTTCAACCTCATGCTTTTTCCCAGTTACTGAGTGGAGGTGACTGTTGAGCTATACTCTGAGGAGTGAGCAGGATTTTGGTTGCTGAAAAAGCAGAAGAAGGACATTTAAGGTGGATAGTGCAATTTAGACAAAGGCACAAACTATATTCTGAGAATAGGAACAGTTGAGAGTGATTGTATTAAAGCATGGACTGAAAACGTAGCTGGAGGGCCATCCTTGGCAATCACTGTTGGTGATTCTAAGCCAGAGCACAACTCAAAAAGCAATGGGACCCTATGATCCAGCAATTCCACTCCTGGGCGTGTATCTGGAGGAAACTAACTTGAAAAGATACATGTACCCCAGTGTTCACAGCAGCACTATTTACAAGAGCCAAGACATGAAGGCAACCTAAATGTCCATCAACAAATGACTGGATAAAGATGTGGTATATATATATATATATATATATATGTGTGTGTGTGTGAATATATATATACACACACACACACACACACACACACACAATGGAATACTACTCAGCCATAAAAAAGAATAAAATAATACCATTTGCAGCAACATAGATGAACCTGGACATCATCATACTAAGTGAAGTAATTCAGAAAGAGTAAGAAAAATACCATATGAATCTAAAAAAGACACAAATGAGCTTATTTACAAAACAGAGACAGACTTATAGACATAGAGAACAAACTTATGGTTACCAAGGGGGAGAGGGGATGGGGAGGGATAAATTGGGGGTTTGGAACTTGCAGATACTAACTACTATATATGAAATAGATAAACAACAAGATCCTACAGTATAGCACAGGGAACTATATTTAATACCTTGTATAGCCTGTAATGAAAAAGAATATGAAAAGGAATGTGTGTGTGTGTGTAAATATATTCATGTATAACTGAATCACTGTGCTGTACATCAGAAATTAACACAACATTGTAAATCAACTATACTTCAATAAAATAAGCAATGGGCAAAACTTTAAATGTTGTAAATCACAAATTTATGTTCATACTTGATTTTTAAGAAATATTGTTCTTTAATAAATATATAATATTATGTAGCAGTTAAAAATGCAGGCTTTTAAAGTAGACAGTCTGACTCTATACCACAGCTCTGCCATGGCTGTTCCCTGTTGAACTTGTGTACATTGATTTACCTGTGTGAGCCTCAGGTTCCTCTTCTGTATAACATATTGTGATAATAATAGTGCTTTCCAACCTAACTGTCCATTGGCAGATGAATGAATAAAGAATGTGTTATGTATATACAATGCAATATTACTCAGTCATGAAAAGGGAATGGACTATTGCTATCTGTAACAACATGGATGGACTTGGAGGGTATTATGCTAAATGAAGTAAGTCAGATAGAGAAAGGCAAGTACTATATGTTTTCACTTGTATGTGGAATCGGAAGAAAACAATAGAACAAACAAATGTAACAAAACAGAAATAGTCTCACATATACAGAGAACAGAATAGTGGTTGCCAGAGGGGAGGGGGAATGGTCAAAATAGGTGAGGGGGATTAAGAGGTACAAACTACCAGTTATGAAATAAATAAGTCACAGGGATGTAATGTACAGTGCAGGGAATATAGTCAATAATATTATAACTTTGTATGGTGCATAATCTATATAAATATGGAGTCATTATGTTGTATACCTGAAACTAATATAATATTGAAAGTCAGCCATACTGCAAATTTTTTAAAGTTTTTTTTTAATTTAAAAAGAACAACAACAAAATAGTGCTTTCCTTATGCAATGAGGATCATTGGATATAATGATGCACATAAAACTCTTGGCAAAACATCTGAGTCGGAGTAAAACCTCCAGCAATGGAACTTACTGTAGAAACTGTTGCTATTGCCACCGTTCAGAAATGAAAATTTAGTGATATGCCTCAAAGAGAGTTGACAAACGGGATCCCTTAGTCCTCCTCTGTCATCCTAAATATTGCTTCTTATCTGTCCTCATATGTGCATAAGGTAGAGCCGAAGAGAGAGCCCCGCACGTGACGATAACCACTGCCGTGACCTGAACCTTGAGGCCCCCGGCCAGGCCTCTCGGTTCATGTCTCAGCTCCATCAGGGCTAAGCTCACACAGTTCAGGGCAAGTCATAGGCCTCACTCCCTGTGTGATCACACCAGACGCAGCTTCAGAGCAGGGAGGAATGAGAAACTGCTTAGCAACTGCTCTTCTAGAAGCTGCCTGGGAAATCAGTCCTCTTGGCTACTACCAAGACTTCTGAGCAGCTGAAATTGAAAACTGTAATTCCGCAGAAGAAGGTAACTTTTTTCTCCATGAAAATGTTATTTTCTTTTTCTTTATTGAATCACTGGCTTCATCACTTTGGGGTTTAAGAGCTGAAATTTCTGTCTTCCTTGAATTAAACCCTGCGGTTAGGTGGTGGTTCTTTTATACTTATGCTGATTGGTAGTTTTGAAGAAAGGAGGGGAAAATAAAATGAGGAGGATAAAACCACCAGTCGGCTTTTTTCTTCTTAAATATTTTCTAGTTTAGTTTTAGATAAAACAGTATTTGATCAGTAAGTGTTTAAAACAATATCACTGTACTGTGAGAACTTTGAATTGGTGTTGTCATGGAAACAGGAAGGGACATAATCCAGAATCATTTTTCCATTTCCTGCAAAAATTAAAGCATACATACAGAAACAGACTCATAGACATAGAATATAAACTTGTGGTTGCCAAGGGGGAGGGGAGTGGGAAGGGATAGACTGGGAGTTCAAAATTTGTAGATACTGACAGGCATATGCAGAATAGATAAACAATAGATTATACTGTATAGCACAGGGAAATATATACAAGGTCTTGTGGTAGCTCACAGCAAAAAAGAATGCGACAATGAATATACGTATGTTCATGTCTAACTGAAAAATTGTGCTCTGCACCGGAATTTGACACAACATTGTAAAATGACTATAACTCAATAAAAAATGTTTTAAAAAATATAGGCACAGGTCTTAAATAAACAGTTAATATTGATATTTGTTTTTAAAAGAGTGTCTCATACTTTTTCCCAAGACTTCACCAGAAAAGCTGCTTCTGTTATTAATCAAATGATCCTAATAAAGTATGCCAAGCTAGCTTATAATATGTCTTTTCCTGAATATAATAGCTGGTTTTCATTACTGATGGGTTGAGTGTTCCCCTTAACACATTTCTGTTGGATGATACTGACTATTCTAGACAATGTTGTTTTAAGTAAAAAGAATTACTCAAATCAGCTCTCTCTCCTGCCTGTATCCCTTGTCTCTTTCTGCCTCTTCTTCTCCCCACCCTTTTTCCTTCTCTTTCTCATGTTCAATTTGTTTACTCAATCATTCATTCAATCTACGTTTATTAACACTTAAAGGAGCTTAGAGTACAGAATACGGTAGACTTGGAAATAATCACAGTTTAGAAAGATACAACAGTCCTTCATGAATCATAAAAGATAAATATCTTAAAACACTCAGGAGAGAAAAATTTAAAGTTTAGCTCTGCTAGGCACAAACCAGGTAGGTATCTGAAGTAACATGTAAGGCTACTAAAACCTGTATATTCTTAGTACTTACAGTGACCAAAATAAAATGTCCGCTGCTTTTCCAGCTTACAGACTCCAAGTTCATACTCCCTCTAACTAGATTCCACTGAGTTTCCAGAGACACAAAGTCGCTTGAATGTTGGTTGATGTAGAGAGTGAACAAAACAGATCATCTTAATAACTGGTTGACTAGGTTTGGCCTGTCAGACAAAGGGATTCATAGACCTCCCTGCCCAATTTTTAGGGTGCAAGATGGCACTAAAGTTTTGACAATCAGGGCATTTTCCAATTCATCGCTGGAACTCAGAAGATGTGAGAATCTCATGCAGGCGGCATCCCGGAGTCTGTATCAGGAAGTGTCCTGGGGCTACGCATTTGCACCATTCCGCTCCTTCTTGTGCTGCTAGAGATAGATATGGAGTGATTTAGATATGCTTCTGCTGAGGAGACTGTGAATGCCCAGGCTGGAATATATCTATTTTTTTAAAAAGGGCAAAAACGCCTGCAGAGTTGGGTAAAAGAGAGCTGCCATTTGGTAGTTTTATGTTTATATCCATGTGGGTGTACGACTCCTCTAGTAACAAGAAATGCTCTGTGTTTATGTTCTGTTCAAAAAATTATCGTCTTAGTTGCAGGCTTCTATGGAAACAGCTGCCTTAATTTAGCAAAATACCTGGGCAAACCACTTGGAATAGCTGAGTCACTGACAGCCTTGGTAAGGAAAGGAAAGGAAGTAAAAGAAAAAGCTCATCTCCTCTCAATTAGTAAAGGACATGGATGTGGGAACTGGGGAGAGGGGAAAAGAAGGGAGAGAGAATTGGCGTCGAAAGAGATGGCCAAGCAACGTGGGGCAATTTCCAAGAAGTTATTGAGGAGTTTTTCCTGTGCAGTCTTAGGATGTATCCTCTGCTATCTGTAAACTCCTGTCTGCCTAAAACTGCAGTTACCTTGAATAATTTCCTTGTTGGTTTGCTTGTGGAAATAATGGAAAGGGGTTGGATCTGTGCCTCAGCCAATGCCAAGATGTGGATAATAAGGAATAGCAGCAAGTGTGGAGCAGTGTCTGGACGTCGTGGCTGGAGGTGACTGTGAGAATGTAAAGCCCTCCAAGAATTCACAGTGCACAGGTATTAGCTGCAAGATTCTGAGTGTCGAGGGGAAAAAAAACTCCAGAACTAGAGACACATATATTGGGAATACCCAACACAGGACCTCTCTGTTGGGGAGTGATTACTGTATAAGCTAATCGAGGTTTGTACAAAACCTTTTGGCTTCCCCAAGAATAGAATGACAAGTTGAACTGAACGGAAAGGGATTTGCCCAATGTCCTGGGGTTTGGATGAATGAGCACTTGGCCCAATATGTTCCATTAATGATGACTAGAGCAGATAATTCTTGCTGGACAAACTTCCCTTCAAATCCTTAATTTAACATTTCCACTGTGGGTGGGGGAGGGGGGACCAGTACAACCTATTTAAGGAGGGTGTTGTTGGAAGTGCCCAAAGTCCCTTCTTATAATTGATTCTTCCCTATATAGTCTTCTCTGAGTTCTGCCCTAGAGGGTTCAGCTCTAGATCATGTGGAGTATCAGAGGGTAGACCAGTAGGAGAATCTTACATTCAGGTAGAATCATGCAGTATTCAATGGCCTAAAATAAGTCCAGTATGACCAGTGAGGGACCCAGGGGACAAATCCTTAAGTACTGAGTTAAAGCCAGTGAAAAACAAGTTCAAGTGTCAGAGTATAAACTGAGCCAAATCAGAAGGAAAAACCTACAGCAGCAGCCAGGAAGAACCGCCATCAAATAGGAGAGGTTTAGGGGGTAGAACAGAGGTGGCGGTCTCAGTTGGATTGCTGGGTCCCTGGCTTGCCAGTACTTGCTGTCAGCCATGTGGTTTGGGTTTCTGGCTGACTGGGTTTAACTTAAATGTATAGGTTCAGGACAGGATGTCTCAAGGAAAGAGCTCAGCAAACTCAATGGTAGCTGAGTCTCCATGGGAGTGAGAGAAACCAGTATGACTCAGAGGTTCTGATTAATTTACCAGATCCATGATCTAGGCTTTGTGGTGTAGTTGAAAGCACGTTAACTACAAAACAAAACAAAACTGATTGAGTCCCAGACCAAAATACCCACCTTGCTAGGCTGTTTGTGAGGGTAAAGTATATCCGTGAAAGTGCATCGTGCAGCATTTAGTGAATACTAGGTTGAGTCTTTTCCTCCCTCTATCTTTTCTTCCCTCTTTCTCTCCCTTTCTTCCCCTATTCCTCCTGTTTCTGTTCCACAGTGGGTACCTTAGAAGCATCACTCCCTGAGCATCAGACCTACCAGGGCTTCTAGTTAAGTCTAACTTTCAGTACTCACGTAGACCTTGCCACAGTGACCTTCAAATGCATGAATTTGCTGGCTTCCTCCCACATCATCTCAGCTAGGGTGATGCTCTATGCCCACATGGACGTAAGCAGAGGGTGATTGTAACCCTGAGTCAGGGTCCCTCAGGAAGATGAGCAGAAACCTCAGCAAACTCAAAGCATGTGTTTCATATATCCAGAGAGAGCACAAGGGCAAATTATCTGTCAACTCTCTCCACTGCTGACTGGGGAGGCCTTGCTTGAAATACAGGTTAAGATGAGGGGGCCTTTTAATGGTTTCCCATTTCTCCTAGGATGAGATCCCAAATTCTTCACAATGCCCAGCACCCCAGCCATCCCTGTTCAAGCCTCCCTGAAGGT
Source organism: Vicugna pacos (assembly GCF_048564905.1). NCBI lineage: Eukaryota > Metazoa > Chordata > Mammalia > Artiodactyla > Camelidae > Vicugna > Vicugna pacos. The sequence goes on along the minus strand of NC_132993.1, from coordinate 79,013,886 downwards.
GATTCACTCTCCTTTGCCCTATGGCAGATCTGTGTTAACAGTCCAAATGATACGGATTTGGTAACATCCTCTAAAAACAAATTACCCATAGAGTTCCAAAACAGGGTACCAGGAGATCATATTGATATTCATGTGATCAAAATTGTGCAGTATTTGTTTCATAAGCAGATTGGGAAAAGCAACTGCAGTCCAGAAAAAAAACATTGGAGGTGTCTGCAGAAGGGTGGTAGCTGAAACCATGCAATGGGATGATGTCACTCAGGAAGAGACTGGAAAGCAGCACTTAAGGAGCAAGCAGAAAAAAAAAATGACACTGAAAAGGCATAAATGGAGTAATAGGAAGATACCAGAATAAAATGGTATCTCTAAAGAATCAGGGATAAGAATTTGAAGAAGTCAAGAGGGGTAGGACTAAGAGCATGAGGTGAAATTCAGGTTACCTTTCAATGGTTTCCTACTTCTCCTAGGATGAGATCCCAAATTCTTCACAATGCCCAAATGGCCTTCAGGTTCACTTCATACCATTCTCTCACTTCCCACTTCCAAATCTCTGTTCCAGCCTCACTGACTTTCTCTTAGTCCCTCTACTGTACCATGTTGCCTTCTACCATAGGGCCTTTGTATATGCTGTTCCTCTGGCTGGAATACTCTTCCCCTTAGGTGCACTTTAATTTGTCTCTCCAATCTGAGATAAAGCAATATTTCCTCAGTGAAGCCTTCCCTAACCAATTCAGGCCAAGTCAAATTCCTTAATTATGTGCTTTTATAGAATCATGTTTCCTTCTATCCTAGCACTCATCTCAATTTATAATTATATGTTCATTTGTGTTATTTGATAATAATGTCTCACCCACCGGAATGTAAACTATATGAGTGGGACTCAAGGAATTCATAACGCAGCCATTAGGATTTTAACCAAAGAGCAATGGTTGCCAACCAGAATCAAGTCTGGGGTGGAAGGAGACTTTCTGTACTCTCTGTGCATCAGTACATGCCTGCACAACCCCATCAAAATCAAAATCACCTTGGTGTTTCTCTGTAATTTGGAACTCAAGACACACCTTGGCACAAATCAAGCCTATAAAATTACTAGTTAGGTTGACATAATTCTTAATGTTTGGAAGGTCCTTAGACTCCCATAAGAATCCAGTAGAAACTGTGGATATTGTAATGGATTGAACTGTGTCCCGTCCAAAAAGATATACTGGAATCTTAACCCCTAGAACCTGGGGAATATGATCTTATTTGGCAGTTGGGTCTTTGCCGATGATTGAGTTCAAGACGAGAATATAATTAATGTCCTTATACAAAAGGAAACTGAGACACAGAGACATGTATGAGGAAGGCAATATGAAGAAGACACATAATGAGTATGCCATCTAAAGCCAAGGAATGCCTGACACCACCAGAAGCTAGGAAGGAGGCTTGGAACAGATTCTCCCTCCCAGACTGCTGAAGAAATCAACCCTGCTGAAACCTTGATTTCTGACTTCTATCCTTCAGATTTGTGAGGCCATAAATGTCTATTGTTTAAGCCACCAAGTTTTGTGGAAGTTTCTTAAGGCCACCTCAAGAGACTGATACAGATACTCTCTCTAGAAATAAAAGCCTTTTTGGACGTACTTGACTCTACATGTAATTTCAGTGTGTTCACAGATCCACTGAAGCCCAGATTAATAATTCCTGCACAGACGCTATAAAATTCCTGGACCGAAATCCCATGGAATAAAGCAAAGAAAGAAGAGAGAGGAGAAAATTGGCATCAGTAACTGCTACGTGTTTGGCCCTTCGCTAGACACTTGACATTAATTATTTCCTTGAATCCTCAAAATCTACTCCAGGAAGTAGATGTCAGCATCGCCACTTCAGAGAGGAGGAAATCGAGACCCTGAGAGATTTAACTTCATGCACAAAATCACATATCTAGAGAGTGGCTGTGCTGGGAATATGGCCTGAGTTTGTTTTACCCTGAAACCAAAGCTTTTTCCATTCTTACCCTGCCTCTGAGCATGAGTGATATGTGAGCCCAAAGCACATGATGTGTGGTTTCCGGGGCTGTGAGGTTACAGAGAGACCAGGGTTATGCATGTGTCAGTGGCTTCGAGGGAAACAGGAGAACAGCTTTTTAAAAAAAAGTTAAAGGCCATTTCTTTTAACTGCTTTCCTTCATTGTTTAGCATTATAACTTCTTTTGAACTAAGGATTTTGGCATAGAAGGATTTTTGCTTTTGTTTGACAAGGATAGAGGCAACAAAGGATTAATTAAGTCAAACTGATGATGATAATTATCAACAGGCATTTTAAATTAAAAATTTTAGGGGTGGAACAGTAGTGTGGATGAGACAGCAAAGCAAAGTCAACCTCTTATTCATCAAAAAGTATCTTTTGATTACCTACTCGATGGCAGGCTCCATGTTCTGTGGACAAAGTCTGGCCACATAAAGCCTGGAGTCTAGAGGGGAAACCAACACTTACATCAGTCAGTACAAGAAAGTAAAATGTGTGTGATAAGTGAAAAGTACACTATGCAGCAAATAGTAGGAGTAACTAATGGGTCTAAGTTTACCTGAAAGTCGTAGGAGTGATTATTCTGGCTTAGGCAGTGAGAGAGCGGTGGGTTTAGGCAGAGAAAACATGTGCAAATGTCCTGAGGCAACAGAAGATACCTTAGAAGACTTGAAGCCAATTCATTACAACCTGAGTGTGCAAAGGAAAGGGGAGAATTTTTGCTTTTGCCTGGCAAGGATAGAGGCAACAACAGATTAATTAAGTCAAAAATAATGACATCAGAGGGCTGCATGGGAGCTAGGTCGTGAAAGACCTTGTCAGCAGCTGTGTGACGGAGACTGGGTTTCCCGCCAAGAGCAGAGGGAGGTCAATAAAGATTGACAACAGAGGAGGAGGCACGGGAGAGAGGGCTGCTGGCTGTGGGAACCCAGCAAGTCAGTCTCTCTGAGTCTCTGTTGCCTCATGGTAAGAGACAATAAGGGCCACTGTGAAGAGTAAATTGATCATTTCATGCAATATTCTTAGAATAGAATATTGGAAGCATCAGCTTTTATAAGAGTAATATGACTGGTGGGATGTGTTACTGTCAGGTGCAGTGCTCAAACAAGCCTTTCATTCCAGCGGTCTCTTGAGAACTGCTTCTCTGGGGCAAGTACTGTAGTGATGCTTTGCCCAAAGCCCCCCAAATCACACATAAGTTTCCACCGGGCTTGTCCTATTGCACCTCTGTCCTAGAGCAAGCTTTTTCACTGCCCGTAGACAAGGTCTGCAAGTCTCCAAGTCTGTGGAAGGCAGGCTGTCCAGGTGCTACATCAGGGAGGGGCAGCAGGTAGAGTCCAGGGCACTGGGCATTCAGCAGTGAACTGCTGGCCAGTGGCCCTGGGAGGCCTGCACTCCATCTCAGCCTGGAGCCCACCAAGGCTTCTCTTTTTCAGAGGTTACTGTGAGATGTCGGGGACTCACCCCAGAAGCCTGCATCTGAATCTTTATGCCATGTATTTCTTTGTTGTGCTGCTTTTTAAAAGCCTACAAGATTTTTTGATTTTGCTTTGGTGAGGCCTGGGAGCGGTAATACTTAAAAATATCACCCTGCTTCATCAATGTAGAAAACTCCCAGGAAATTCAGTTCCCTGGAGAGCTTCGCTCTTGTCTCCTTGGTATGCAATTTTAGAGAGTCGGTCAAAATACATGTAGGTGTGAGGGACAGTTCTTCTAAACATGCAGACTGTGGGACATGAGAGTTAAGGTCACATTCATGCCGTGCTCATCTTCTGACCCTGGGCCTCTGAGGATGAGGACAGGACCCCTAATACAAGGGTACCAGACAAAGCAGACTCTGTTCTGAGAATTTCTTCCCATTAAAGACAGAATCTCACATAATGCTGAGTCCCCACCCTGCTTAGGGGCCTTGTGTGGTTGTTTGCTCATAAATTATCTTTTAATTTATTAAACCTATGAAGTAAACCTATGATTCTCATTTTTGCCACAGTGGAAAAATGCATCCCAGAGGGGTCTATAGATTGGATCAGAATTTCATATGGGTAGTTTTACTCAAAAGCCCCCGGGTTCCCTATACGCCTTTGCAGTTAGATCCTGACGTGTGTGAATCCCTAAGCTATCACTACATGGCCCTGTGACCCTAGACAAGCTACTTAACGTTGCTGTGATTCCTTACCTAAAAAATGGATAATAAAAACAGTCAGCTAGTAGGACCACTGTGAGTAAAATGACTTTGTGCTTGTAATTTACTTAGGACAGTGCCAGGTGATTAGTAAGTGTTATAAGCAAGTTAGCCATTACTGTTATTATAACTGGAAAGATAGAAAAGTCCCAGTATCATCAGAGCAAAATAGGATCTTGCTCAAGGTCTCTGGGCTGAAAGTATATACATACATAACCAAATAAATATACACACAAAAAAGAAAAAGACAAAGAACATTCAATACCCAACCTCAACAGCTCATTCCAAGAAATCTTCCCTTAAAAAAAAAAAAGAAAGAAAGAAAGAAACCAACCTCCAAAGCAGATACATGAGAAATGCTGGGTTTTAAAAATTGTTTTCCAGTAAGAGCTAATTCCTTTATTTACGTCTCTCACACCCCCTGTCATTTCCCTGCAGCTTCATTGAGGATCTGGATGAGCTGAATTCTACCGTCTTAGTCCCATGATTATCTGCCATTATTATTGGCATCCTGAAATAGGCTCATCCAGAGAATTTCAGAGGAAGAATTTTAGAGGAACTTTACAGTCATTAAAAGCTTCAGCCTCAAAATTTATTCAGCTGATCCTCAGCTACAACTGGGATAAGGGAAAGACAAGGATTTTGTGACAAGCCTTAAAGGGCCTCAGCAATGCATCCTAAATTGTAGCCGTGGTTGTGGGCCCAGAACTTTCTATAGGCTCTTCTCAGAGTTCCTTGTCTGATGAATTCAGTTCAGTTAGCAAATCTGTATTCATCATTTACTTTTGCAAATAGTTATGAGGAATTCAGGAAACTTTTTATCTCTGTATGAATGGAAAAGCGGTATACCCTTAAAGCTTAAAGACTTGAGAATGGGTTATCCTGTGTATTTCAGGCTCTAGGCAACATTCTTTTTTAAAAGGTACAAAACCAGCAAGACCAAGCACAGGAAACAGAGCACAGGGTTAAAGCCAAAAAAACAGATCTAATTTGAAGTCAGATTTGTTCTTCCCTATTACACTTCCTCCTCACCTTCTACATCTGATCCATCAACCCATCCTGCTGACTGCACTTCCAGATAAATCCTGACACTGTCCCTTCTCCCCAGCCCACCTCTGCCACCCTCACGCAAGCCATGTCCTCTCTCCCCAGGTGACTGCAGTAGCCTCCACTGTTCTCTTGCTTTCCCTCCCACTCCCCTACCATCCCTTTCCATACAGCAGACACAAGGATCTTTTAAAAATACAAGTCAGATTTTATGACGTCTTTGCTGGAAACTTTCCATCAGCTCCCTTCCATTGTCCTGAGGATATGGTCCAGACTCCTTGCTCCAGCCCCCTAACATGTGGGATCTGGCCCTCGCCTGTCTTCTAGAATCGCTCTCTTTGAAGGTCTTGCCTACAAAGCTCCATCCACTCAGGCCTGTATCTTTCCTCAAACAAGATGAGCCCATTGCATACTGAGGCTGGACCTTTTCATGACTAGCTGCTTCCTGACATTAAGATCTCTAGGTCAAGGGCACCTCCTCAGAAGAGGGCTTCCCTAACCATCTCCATCTGAAGTGGCTATTTATTCACTCTCCTCCATCACCCTCTTTATTCTCTGTGTAGTTCTTGTCACTCTCTGGCTTTTTTAATGGTCTGTCTGTTATGTGTTGCTGACCATCACCAGAATGGAAGATCTCTGAGGGTAGGACCTGGCCTGTCTTGTCCTTCACTGTGTCCCAGTGTCCAGAAGAGTGTCACACATAAGAGCATCTCAGTAAAGCTTGATGAATACGTGGGATCCCGATCATTTGGTCAGGTGACGCTGCTTCTTCAGCCTGAAAACCACAGTCCTCAGGACCCTTTTCTCTCTTTGGGAAACTTCACACTATGTTAACAATGCTCCATTGCCATTGGGAAAGAGAGAGCAGTGCTGAGGGCCGAGGATGGAGAGCGAGTCAGGGCCTCATCAAAATGCCCTGGGACCCCAGGATAAGCAGCGTCGACCTACCTGTAGACAGTGGAGAACCACAGAAGCGGGGCACCATCAGGTGTGTACCGAGGTCCCACCAGACATAAAATCCTTCTGGAGGGGAGACTTGAGTTAACTGGGAAGTGGCTTAACGCCCTAAATGGACCAACTGAAAAATGAAGTCACCCACTTCACCTGTCCTGAATAAAACAATAGGAGTTCCCCCCGTCTCCTTTGAGTGGGGGTGCAGGCTGGAGGCGGGGCAAAGGCAAAGGTCCAGGGCTAAGGGGGATGGGCAGTTTGGAAAGGAGTAGGGGCCACCCTGTGGGTGGAACGAGAGAGGAAGTGGGGCAAACACTGTCACAAAGGCTTTATCAGGCTGGACCACCTCGAAGGCAGCTGTGAATGTCTCCCCAGTCAGTGTATTCCAGATGCCTCCTTCGCCAGGCTTCACTCTACTCTGTGGCTCCAGGCGTGGGCCTTGCAGACAACAGGGGTTCAGGGCTGGCTTTTGACTGAATGAATGAGTGAAGCAACAGAGGATGGTTCTAGAAAAAGGACGAAGACAGGGGATAAAAATCCTGCAGAGACCAGCATTGTTAAAAGCCTGGAGCTGGGTGGTGGCTGAGGGAATAGACAAGAGGCAGTGCCTTTAAGAACTATTCTGATGGGACTCAGGGCACTGATTGCCTGTGAGGACTGAAGGAAAAGAAGTGGGTCAAGAATGACTCTGAGGCTTTTGACCCAGGTAACTGGACTTTAAAAGGAAGAACAAGCTTTTGAGAAAAGGATAATGAATTTGGTGTAGATCCCATGAAGCACTTTATTTTTTCACTAGAGTAGAGTTTTAAGTCCCTTACAGCCAAAATAATCCATATTTATTATAAGAACAAATATATCAAAGAACACTTAGAAATGCAATTAAATTTGTTTATTGAAGCACTATAGATAAACTGTGAGTAATACAGATTGTTTTCAGCGTCATATAGGTGCCACACATTTCTCCTGGTACTAGATGATGGATAGATAGATAGCCAAATAAAACACAATAGTAGAAGGAATCTAGAATAGTAAATTTTGTCACTAGAAGTCTCTCTAGATATCAGCAAACCCAATCCCATTTAACAGGTGAGGAAGCAAGGACCAGAGAGACTAGCGTTCTCCACTCGACAAATGTTTAGGGCACTGACCACGTGCCAGGCACTTGGTGCTGGGCATATAGAGGTAAACAAAACACGGTACCCGTATTCACGGAGCTCACAGCCAGGCTAGTGAGTGAGGGTGTCTGGGAAGCAGGAAATTTAGACACAGCCTAGTAAGTATTGTCAGAATAGCATATTCCAGCTGCAAGGTGCACCCAATCCAGGCTTGGGAGCAGCTCTCTGAAGCCATGTGTGAGCTGACCTGAGAAGGATGAGCAGAAGTCAGATAGACCGAGAGGTTGTGAAGCAGTGCCCCAGAGATGCGGGTGAGGAGAAGCATAGTGTGTCTAGTGAAGCAAAGGAGTTCCCGTGCAGGGGACTTCTCGTCCTGGGTTTCAGAAACAGTGGTCTCCTGCCTCCCAGTTCAGTGCTATTTTTAGAATGCCACCTGTCTTTCTAGGTCTACTGACAAATAGGTGATGACTCAGCACATATATTAATACTCTTGCATAGAACAAAAGGAGCATACGTGGCTCATGCTTACCCATATATAGACATTAAGGTTTTCCAAACTCTTCTGTGCAAAATCTATCTTTAGAGGAATAATTACCTTGTGTTACAGCCTTTCATTTCCTCCCAAATATTTACATCCATTGGGTCATGCCATAAAGCTCTTAAATCTGGAAGGGATTTTTAGGGATCCCTGTGTCAGTGGCCAAGGGAGCACAGGGTGAGGGGGTGAGGTGCTGGAAGGACGGAGCAGTGGGAGCGTTTACGACCCTGGCGCAGGCAATAACGGGATCATCATCTATAGAGAGCTTAAAATTACTGCTAAAACTGATCAAAGTCATTCTGCTTTTTATGACCACTACATGCCAGCAGTCCAGCCCTTCTCAGTAATGTCAGCAACAACACATTCACCCCTGTCAAGGCAAACCGCTCCTGCTGACCCCCGCCCCAGTGTGTGCCACTGCGCCTCTGTACACCTGGACACCCAGAAGGCGCAGAGCCTAGGCAGGCTTTGGAAACATCTGAGGTCCCCGTGTTAGCCATCTCTTCAGCTCTTATTATCACCTATTCTCCATTCCATTCCTTTTTGTAAACCTAGTCCAAGTAGTACAAAAAAAAAGCCACATCAGTGTTTATCTTCCTAAAATTATATTTATCTGCAATGAAGATTCTCATCTCTCAAGTCTCAAATCCGGTTCCAGATGGGGCCGCTGATGTCCAGTGCTGTCACTTCCACATCCACAGGCTTACCAGGAGCAGTCCTCGCTCATCCTTTCCGGCTGGGCTGTCTGGCACGTGCTTGGTGGGGTAAACACTGAGGGGTCTTTAATGCCCAGCTCTATGTCGAAAAACCGTGTGGACAATATCACACTGTAATTTTTGGTGAAGGTTTCCTGAACAGGATAGCAATCCTTGACCGTATAAATGCCAATCCAGGTTTCATCTGTAAGAGGAAGGGAAGCTAAGTTTTTAATACAGAAGACAAGCAAAAGGCATATATTTTCTATTGTAGTAAAAGACATAAAATTTACCATTTTTAAATACAGTTAGGTGGCATTAAGTACATTCACATTGTTATGAAAGCATCACCATCATCCATCTCCAGAACTTTTTCATCTTCCTCAGTTGAAACTCTGTACCCATTATACCCCCCATTACACCCTACCCCTACCCCCTGGAAACCACCATTCTACTTTCTGTCTCTGATTTTGACTACTCTAGGCACCTCACATAAGTGAAATTATACAGTATTTGTCCTTTAGTGACTGGCTTATTTCACGTAGCATAACATCCTATGGTTCATCTACGTTGTAGCGTGTGTCAGAATTTGCTTCCTTTTGAAGGTTTGGTAATATCCCATCTATACACCAACCACCTTTTGTGTACCTGACTGTCTCCTGATGGACATTTGGGCTGTTTCCACTTCTGGCTATTAAGAATAATGCTACCATGAACATGGATTACAAATATCTGAGTCCTCGCTTTCAGTTCTTTGGGGTATGTGCCAAGAAGTGGAATTGCTGGGTCATATGGTAATTCTAGGCTTAATTTGGGTCAGGGGTAGGGGACCACCATACTGTTCTCCAGAGCATAAAGGTCTGTGTTTTTTCAAACAGTTTTGCGGGAGGTGTGCTGGCAGCATTGCCGAGAAGAGCTTCACCTCTACATATAAAAGTAGACACGGTAGTGGGAGTAGGTCTGGTCACTGCAACTTCGTTAGTGTTGTGGGGGAAGGAAAAGGAGGCACCCAACTCTAATGTGTGCCTTAGACGACTGCCACCTTCCGTGTCACAGACCTTGGGGGCATTGTTAAACATCAGAGCCAAGGCCAAGCCACGACATTCAACATGGCACAAAGTTAACAGGTGGTGCTAGAAGGCTGAGGTGTTTCAAATGTGAGGCTTAGATCCTGGCCCTACCCAACTTGCAGAGAACGTGTGGGGACTTCAGAGGGAGTTAAACAATTAGATTACACTTACAAATTTCCTTAACAACTACCTTCCTTAATGGACTTTAACATTATTTCTCCATCATGCTTCCTGAGATGCAACACTTGAATATTTTTTGACCCCTTACACGATCGCGCTGACTTTCTGTCGGACCACTCCTGGACGGTGATCTGCTCCTGGGGCCCCCCTATGGAGTACTGGTCCTCAAAGGTGGAGTTCTGAGGAATGTCTAGAGGATCCCAGGGCTCTGTCAGGATGATCTTGGAGCACTGCTTGGTGACTTGTTCGATCTGAAACATCACTCCCTCCTTATAGAGCAAAATATATTCAAATAATCTGGAAGACAGATTAAAAGAGAATAATTCAGGACTTGATGTTACCATCACCATGCCTTTTATCAGCATAAAAGCCAAAGGACTTTGATATAAATTACTCTTAAAATGAAAAAAAATAATTGTTTTACTTGCTTGACAATCATTTACTTATTTACAAACACTAGGACCATGAACAACCTGAATATAAAATAAAGGTCAGAGGTCAAAACTGAATATTCATGAGACAAATTACTTATCCAATACCTATTAGATGACAGAATCTGTGCCTAGGATACAAACATGAGGAAGGCGAGGCCCTGGGTTAACAGCTGGTTTCTGACCTATCTTTTAGCCTCAGGGACACATGCCGTGGCACATCAGTCTAAACATTCATGGAAGGGGAACAGAAACACTAGCATCAACTTTAGAGTATAGTCCCGCCGTGAATACGGGATTCTTTGTCCATACACAAATCCTGCTCCTTTTAGTGAGAGCAACCCCGCTCCCCGCAAAACACCTACACTGTGTGCCCACAGGAGTGGTTGCCTTCCCTCACCCTCCCCATCACTGGCATCATCCTCTCCTGCCTCCCGAGTTCAAGGTGGTTAGCCTAGAGAGTCATTCCCAGCTTTGGCTGATACTCCAGGTGTGTGCTTCTCAAACTGCAGTGATTGTCCCCTGGAAGATATGCCACCATGTGCAGGACAGGGAGGTTTCCTTCTTGAAACTCAGCCCTCAAATCCACAGGATCACAGAAGTGAGCGCCTGGCAGCTGTGTTCACGTCCTTGACCTGGCCACTCTTGGCAGCGCTGCAGAGCTTTCTGGACCAGAAGGGGACATCTGACCCGGGGTAGGGGAGCAGTCAGAGTCTCTGACTCAGACATGTGGAATTGCCACTGAAGATCTGCTAGTCAGTCACTTCCTGTGGCTGGACATGTCATATGTAAATGCAGAAGCCGTGGGAGGCTAATTTCCAACATGTGAACTGAATACGAGTAAAGAATGAAGCAGAGAGAAGCAGCAAGCCATGATTCCAGCAGCTGTTCATTTCCTGGATGCATTGCCTCTCTGAGGCCCGGTGCCCACACATCCACCTGCAGAGTTATGATAAGTTTCCTTTATTCTGACAAACTTTCCTTTTTCTGCTTGGAACTTTTTGTGTGACTCATAACCAGGACTTGTTTCTAATACAGTTGAGGACTCCACTGTTCCATATAGGGCCCCAGGGAACAGCTGTCACCTCAGCTGTCCTGGGAGAGGCACCACGTGGCCCACTGCAGAACCAAGGGCCACCGATGCCTGGTCGGTCACCTGCCCGGGAAGGGAAGGGGACAGCAGGAAAGGAGCTCAGCCAACCTCACTGTTTTCCTGAGGCCAGCTCTGTCCACACAGAGAACAAAGTTTTAATTTCAAAATGAGAATTCTAGACTTGAAACAATCACCAAAAAGTGTTAACATTGGTCAGTTCTGGGTGGTCTGAACACAGGTGTCTGTTACGGTGCTCTCTGTACTTTTCTAAGTTTGCAAAATATTTAATTTGAAAAAAAGAGAGAGCATCGTCTGATACTGAGGTTATGTTGACAGTGCCTTAAGTAACACAGAAATAAATGGGAAACAAAATAGAACTACATAAATCATTTTTTTCAAAATCCCATATGGATACAAATGCTAATACTGCTCCATTCGAAGTTTTGGTAAAGATTTTCATGACACTGTAGTGGCTTATGTGTTTATGCAAACACATTCATGGTCAAGATTTAGGTTCTCCATCACAACTAGGATAAAGGGCCTAGAGCCCCAGGAGCCAGAAGGTCAAAACGCAGAGATCGGCCAGGGTTGAAATGAGTCATCTGCCTGGGATGCTGTGCGGGTAATAACCCGTAGACCCAAAGGACTGATGCACTTCAACAGAAACCGGATCCTGGGAGGCGAGATCAAAGCCTGGCTCTGAAGTGGAGGAAGCTGTGAGGACAGGAGTCACAAACCTCACCCCTGGGGTGCAGGCAGGCAAGGTGAGGGGTTGGAATGGGTGTGACGGACGAGGCAGGCAGGCCAGCTCTGGGTCAACAAGAGCCTGCAAACTTCGCCTCCTTGCTGGCCAGACACCAAGCAAAGCATCATCCCTGGGAGGCCCCCGCCGCCCAGTCTCAGGGTGGGGCCAAGGGTCAGCAGGCCAAGCTCACCATGGCAACCCCGATGCAGAGGAGGTGCCTGCACGCCATTTTGCCTCTCACCTCGTGGGACAAAGGATTTTTGTGACTTTTGACAAAATTCTCAGGCTGCGTGGACATTTTCTCTTGTTTCCTAAAAATCTGTTTTCCTAAAACTGGAAACTCTAATTTAGAAAAATAACAACTCTGTGAATGTTGATTGATTTTTTCATTTTCATTTTTATTCTTATTTGTGGTAAAGTATACATAACATAAAATCTACCATCTTAACCATTTTTAAGCATGCAGTAATAGTGTTAAGTATGTTCACATTTTTCCACAAACAATCTCCGTAACTCTCATCTTGCAAAACTGAAACTCTCTACCCATTAAACAGCTCCGCATTTCTCCCTCCCTCGGCTGCTGGCAGCCACTGTTCTGCTTTCTGTCTCTATGAGCTTGACTACTTTAGGGACCTCACCTAAGTGGAATCATACAGTATTTATCTTTTTGTACCTGGGCTATTTCCCTTAACATAATGTCCTCAAGATTCATCCATGGTGTAGCATGTGTCAGAATTCCCTTCCTTTGTAAAGCTAACTAATATTCCATTGCATGTACATACCATATTTTGTTTATCCATTCATCCATGGATGGACACTTGGGTTGTTTCTACCTTTTGGCTATCATGAACAGTGCTGCTATGAACATAGGTGTGCAAATATATTAATTTTTCAGTATGTGTATTATACACATTTTACAAACATAAATAATTATTTATTTTCTAACCTGTATTTTAAATTCGACAATTTGTCCTTGGTATCCTTCCAAGTATTTCCAAAAAATACATAGCCATGGAATCATTCTTCCCTAATTTACCATGAAATAGTTTAAAAATGCAGAAGGGTTGAAGGACTGGTACAGTGATCACCTTTATACTGCCATCTAGATTCAACGATCATTACATTTTGCCATATTTTCTAAATATCTCTTAAAAACAAGTCTTTGTACCTCATATCCCATCACATCAGAAGACAGTGATGTCCCATTCCACTATTAACGCTACCGACTTTGGTCATCAAGTCAGGTGGTTCCTCCAGATACCTCCATCATAAAGGCATTTCCTTTCATAATAACCAATTAATAGGTGGGGAATATTTTGTGATGCTGGGAATAGCCTCTTACCCTGTAACTGTCACCTAATCGTTTCAGGTAAAACCATTTCCTGAATCAGTTACTTCACGGGAGGCTGGTATAATGCTGCCGATGGTATAGCAAATGGCATCTGTCTCTCCATCGATCTATCTAGTATCATTCTGCACTCAGGTTTTTATTTATTTAACATATGACAGATAATCAAAGTCATTATTCCATTTGATGCTCAAATTATCCCAAGTTTGGTCAGCAGGAGCTCTCTCCATCTGCTATTTGTGACTTTTGACATGACTCCATTAGTCTTTGAGTAATTCCTGGCTTTCTGTAACACAAGTGTCCCAGGCTCACCTTGGACTTTCCTTGCACCAAATCTAAAATCAGCCATTTCTCTCAGGAACCCTAGAACTTACTGGGAAACAACTTAGAAACCAACATTAGGGCCCCAGATGTGCTCATTGTCATTGAGGTGTCATTGCTTGAGGACCTTTTAGTGGTTAGAGCTTATATTTTTTTAAAAACCATGAATTTATACTGATATTTCCATTCTAAATTTAACATTATAGGTTCTCCCCTATCATTTTTGTTTTTATGTTTGCATACATTTTCTCTTAGAATAAAATCATGCTTCCTAAAAACATTAGTAAACTTACTTTAGCAAATTTACTTATTTGCTTTATCCTATAATAGCTTTGAAATCGTAATTTCAAAACTGTTGTCAAAAAATAGAACTGCCCAGGGAAGTTTAAAATATCACTGCAGTTCTTTTTGTCTTTAGAATATAACTCATTAGGATTTAGATCAATACTGCATTAAAAATTCACTTGGATTAAGCCTATTCCTTGAGTGGCTATGTTTCCAGATTGATCTGTTGTTAGGTTCATTTGTTTGTTCTCAATTCAGGAGTGTCACAGTTTTCCTCTTTGATTTAGTTTTATTATATAAATGTAAAACTTTTCATGTTTCAGGACTCAGAACAATATCAAAAACCACATTCAGAGAAGTTTCACTCCCATCCCAATCCCTGCCCATCCCCCATTCTCCCTACAGACAACACTTTTCATTGGCTTCCAGGTTATTTTCCTTCATTTCTTTGGACAAAAAAATAAGCAAACACACGACGCATTCTTAATTCCCTCTCTTCTTTACAAGAAAGGCAGCATACTATATATACTTTTCTGCACCTTGTGTTTTCCACTCTCTATTAATACATAGAGGTTGTCATTATTCTTTTTTTTATGGCCATATAATAGTTTATTGTGTGTAAGTACCTCATTTATTTAGTCAGTCTCCTACTGATGAACATTGGGTTGTTTCCATTCCTATGATAGTGCCCCAAACACCACAGTTAATAACTTCATGCTGTTTTGGAAGTATATATTTAGGCTAAATTAATAGGTATGGAACACTACTTGGTCAAAGGTATTTTGTTAAATATTACCAATTTTCTTTTCAAAGAGTTGTGCAATTTTGCACTCCTATCAGCAATATGTGAGAGCACCTGTTTTCTTTATAGTCTTGCCAAAAAGAGCATGTTGCCAAACTTGGATTTGTGCCAATCTGATAAGTAAGAAACATTATCTGTCAGGTTTTTTTTTTAGAACAGTTTCCTCTTTTGATAAGCTTAATATACATGCAATAAACTGCATAAATCTAAAGTGTAGAGCTTGAGAAATTTTACAAAGTGAAGAATTGGGTAGTCTCCACCAAGATCAAGTTATGGCACCCCAGAACTCTCCTTCAGCCCTTCCCAGTCACTTCCCTTCCACAAGGAATAGTGTATTTTAATTAGCCTTCACCCATTATAGTCAGTTGAACATCTTTTCATATGTTTAAGGACGACAGGACTTTCTCAGTTTTCTATAGCTAGTGATTCAGCCTTGTGTGTCTAATATAAGTTGCAGATATTTTTCTCTGCCATTTGTTGACATGATTTACTATTTTTTTTACAATGCAAAGGATTTTATATATTTTAAATCAGATTCCTTTTATTGCTTTTGGATTTGGTCATACTTAGAAAACCTTTCCCTGCTCCCAGGTTATAAGAATTCACCCATGATTTCTGTGATCCCTTTGTGATTTTATTATGTTAACATTTAAATCTTTAACTCATTTGGAATTTATTTTTGTGTAGTATGTGTTGAGATGTGAGGTATGGGTGCAGTTTTATCTTTTCCCAGTTGTTCTAACACAGGTGATTTTAAAGTCCTCAGTTGATTTAATCTTCCCCCAGTGATGTGAGATGCCACCATTATCATACGCCAGCTCCAGATATATGTGGGCTTACTTCAGCAGTCTATTCCATTGGGCTGTCTATCGATCCATGCACTTGTGTCACACTGCTTTAATTGCAGACTTAATAGTGTTGCTTCATAATCTCATAGAATTTACTAAACCTCCCATTGAGTCCGCCTTTTCCAGGGTTTTCCTATATATTTGGATTTTTAAATTTTTCCATATGAAATTTAGAATTAACTTATTTAGCTTCAATGAAAACAACCTTTTTGGCACTTGGGGGAGACTGAGTTAAAATTAAATATCAACGTAGGAAGAACTGGTACCTGTATGATGATGTCATCCTATCCGCCCCCAAAAGTCGTTACATTTTTTTCAAATATCATTTTGTCTTTTTGAATATTTGAGGAGTGTTTAAAATTTTTCCTATATAGATTTTACACATTTTCTTTGAATTTATTCCTAGGTAGTTTGTCTTTTGTTGTTTTTTCTGTTGCTGTTTTAAATGAGAACTTCTGTTCAGTTATTGCTAGCAGATTATTGTTTGTATATATTAAGACTATGGATTTTTTAATTGAGTTATAGTCAGTTTACAATGTTGCATCAATTTCTGGTGTACAGCACAATTTTTCAGTCATACATGAATATACATATATTCATTTTCATATTCGTTTCACCATGAGCTACTACAAGATCTTGAATATATTTCCCTGTCCTATACAGTATAAACTTGTTTATCTATTCTATGTATACCTGTCAGTATCTACAAATCTCGAACTCCCAGTCTGTCCCTTCCCACCCCTCTCTTCCCCGGCAACCACAAGTTTGTATTCTGAAAGACTGTTGATTTTTCATGTTAATTTTATATCCAGCTACCTTCCTGAATTCTCTTACTGTTTGAATTAGTTTTATTTTTTAGGCCTTTTATGTATTCCATGTACACTGCATCCATATAATTGCCAGAGATAGTTTTTATCTCTTCTTTTCTAATTCTTGTGCCTCTGAATATTTTATCTTTCTGATTATACAGGCCAATAAATCCAACACAATAGTAAATAAAATGAAGATAATGGACATCTCTGCCTTCGAGTTTAGTGGGAAAGGGGCTATCCTTTCAATATTAAGCAGAATTAAGAACTATACAGATTTCATCATGTTAAGGAAGCATCCATCAGTTCTTATTGAATGCTTTGTATCAGGAATGTTTATTGAATTTTATCGTCTGCCTTTCATAGATATTTATGGATCCTCTAAAATTGAATCATCCTTGCATTCCTGGAATAAACCTCACTCGATCATAATGTATTCATTTTTTTAATGTGCTGTTGGGTTCAGTCTGCTATTTGGGAATCTCTAATCAATGACTGTATCAATTTTCACAAATGACATTGCTTAGCAATAATTTAACAGATACATATTTCTCTTGTATATATCTATACCATAATTTGCTTCAGTAGTTCCCTACTCTTGACCACTTAGATGATTTCCACAGTTTGTTAGGATTAACAGTGCTGAATACAAATTGAGATAAACTCTTTTGCCCTTCTGTGTTTATACCCCTATGAAAAATTTATAGCCTAGAATTGTTGGATCAAAGGAAATTCCTGTTTTATATTTTATGAGGTACTACTGCTTCCCAAAAAGGAACAGTGGAATTTTTAACTGAGTGTATAGCTTCATTAATTTCTTCACATTAGAAAAGGTACTAAAAGTTTGCCCTACTACAAGAAAACAGGAAAAAAATTTTCTGTCTAGTTTTCCTGCCTCAGGATAAGGTTTCCAGGTGGTGTGAAAAGCATTGTAGAGGAACTAAGGTCAAGGAATCAAGGTTCCCAGTCTACCACTGGCAAGCTGTGTGATCGTAATTTTAATCTCCCTGCTTCTTTCACATAAAGAGAGATTAAAATTTTGAAACACACAGATTATTATGAAGATGCCTTGAGATAATGGATATGAAATTGTTATATAAATACAAGGATTTATAGCTTTGAGGGAAAGTCTGATTACAGTTGTGTTTACTATAATCAGTTAATGTTTAACAAGTAAACTACTCATTTAACTTGTACATGTTAAGACGTGATCTACTATGTAACAAAGAAGGGTTAATTCATTCAGATGAGATGAAAAGATGAAGGAGAGAACATTCCTGAGTGCTAAAGTGGACCCCTTTTTAGAAGACCCAGCAGGCATTCCTGCTCCTCCTCTCTCATCTGCCTCTAATATAGAGGTTGAAAAAGTATATTCATCCACTCATTTTCTTAGTCTTCTTTGAAGCCAGGGGTATCATTGGTTCTGGCCTTGGAGACCTAAAGAGAATGTGGGGAGAGAGAATCTTCTGGTATTTTCTTTTAAAAAAAGAAGAGCACCTCTGTTCCACTCCACTTCCTTCATTTCCTGTCTTTGAACATGGCTGGGTGAGAACATAATGCTTGGAGTGGAGGCAGCCATCTTGAAGCCATGAGGCAACAAGTCAGCATGCCCTCTTGCAATTATGAGCCATCATTCTAAGAATGGCAGAGTAGATGGATGGAGAGGAACCGGGAGCCCTGAGGAAACTATTGAGTCAAACCTAGGAACACGTATCATCAGAATTCTGAGGTAAACAACAAACATCCTTGTAATTTAAACCTCTGATGGTCAAATTTTCTGCAGCAGCAAGCACCCTAAGTGAAATAAGTAAAAACCAACACTTTATAGGTATTACCTATTGGATTCCTTATAACAAGTCTATGAGAACCTTCTCTTCCAGAACAAGCAGGGTCCAAGGATTTGGTTAATCCTAGAACCCGAAGTACCAGAGTCTGGCCTGGGCATAGATGAACCCAAACAGCTATTGCCTTTACAGCCAAGAGGCAATTTTTTTCTGTCCTGAATTGGGGTAGCCGGGGTGGGGAAAAACAGTCTAAGGCAGAGGTTACAGACTGGCAAATTCAGCCAGCTGACATGTTATTAGGTTTTTTCTTTTTTTTTTAACAGATGAGAAAATATGAGGCTCAGAGCATAAATGAGTAGTAAATAATGGTGCGAGGATCAGACCCAATGTGTGATCTCCAACCAGACTTACTCTAATTCGCCAATACCACGCTCTTTGCCTCCTTCCACAGGGGAAAGGCGTGATTCTTCCCATCCACGTAGAACTACTTGGCCATCTAAGATATATTAAATTACAGAAAAGGGAGTGGACAAATATATTGTGATTACAAAAGTGCTCTGGCTTTTATGGAAGAAATTGGACAAATTTTGGATTTGTTTAATATGCAATATAATAGATTAGTAATGCATGCCAGCTCTCTGACTCTTAGCAGGAAGAATTGAGCTGCGGCCACTTGACATTCTGGAGTATACCAAGATTGAGTTACACCCTACAGTAATCATGAGACATAAAAGAAAAACACTATTTCAAAATTGTCATGTTAGACACCAACTCATCATGCAGACTGATGCCAACCACATACAACAAAAGGAAAATTAAATTACTTGAGAATGCAGCCTGAGGAAAAGTAAAATCAAAAAATAATTGTGTGTGCAATTTAAGAAGCTGTAAGGTGATGGGCCTCCACTACTTGGATTCTAGTTCAAAAGAAGAAAAGGGTGCTCACGAAATTGAAGAGAATTTTTTTTCCCAAAAAAATGTATCTGGATGAATATTGGCAATGTGTGGGCATATATTCTTTCATCTGATGGAAGATAATAAAAAAAACTTCTCATGAGGCAGTAGTTCAAGCTGGCTTTCCCCCCCCCCCATCACCACTAAAAGAAACAACCTCATTAGGACTGAGATACCTTGTTGGCAGTGATTTCTAGAAATTCCTATCAGGAGGTATTAAGGAGGCTAGGAGGGGACAGGGAGGGTCAGGTTCACACAGTCAGCACTATGCCTTCCACAGAAATGTATCAGTCCCCCCCATGATGACATATAAACACACACACCCTTCCAGCTAAGAGTTAACAAAACAAAAATATAAATCTTATTTTTACTTTCACTGGGATTTAGGAGGATACTGCATTTAAGAAAAACAGAATTAATGTATGACTACAAGGATCACTTTCCAATGAAAAACATGATCATCAAAATTAAAAATGCAGCAGAGAAGGACTGGTATGAGTTCTTCTCTGTATGTTTGGTAGAATTCCCTGGTGAAGCCATCTGGTCCTGGACTTTTATTTGTAGGGAGGTTTTTTTATTGCTAATTTGATTTCATTTCTAGTGATCGGTTTATTCAAGTGGTCAGTTTCTTCTTGATCAGTCTTGGTGGACTGTATGATTCCAGAAACTTGTCCATTTCCTCTAGGTTATATCCAATTTGGTTCCATATAGTTTTTCATAATATTCTTGTGTGATATTCTGTATTCCTATGTTATTTGTTGTGATTTCTCTATTTTCCTTTCTTATTTTGCTTATTTGTGCTCTCTCTTTTTTCTTCTTTATGAGTTTGGCCAAAGGTTTGGAAAACTGGACAGCAGCATGTAAATCAGTGAAGCTATAACACTCCCTTACACCATACACAAAAATAAACTCAAAATAGATCAAAGACTTAAACATAAGACAAGATACAATAGACCTCCTAGAAGAAAATATAGGCAAAACATTATCTTACATACATCTCAAAAATGTTCTCCTAGGGCAGTCTACCCAAGCAATAGAAATAAAAGCAAGAATAAACAAATGGGACCTAATGAAACTTACAAGCTTCTGCACAGCAAAGGAAACCATAAATAAAACAAAATGACAACCTACAGAACGGAAGAAAATTTTTCCAAATGATGAAACCGACAAAGGCTTGATCTCCAGAATATATAAGCAACTCATATGACATAATAAGATAAAAATAAACAACCCAATCCAAAAATGGGCAGAAGACCTAAACAAGCAATTCTCCAAGGAAGAAAAATAAATGATCAATAGGCACGTGAAAAAAATGCTCAATATCACTAATTATCAGAGAAATGCAAATCAAAACTACGATGAGGTATCACCTCACACCAGTCAGAATGACTATCATTCAAAAGTCCACAAATGACAGATGCTGGAGAGGCTGTGGAGAAAAAGGAACCTTCCTACACTGCTGGTGGGAATGCAGTTTGGTGCAGCCACTGTGGAAAACAGTATGGAGATTCCTCAAAAGACTAGGAATAGACTTACTGTATGACTCAGGAATCCCACTCCTGGGCATATATCCAGAAGGGACCCTACTTCAGGATAACACCTGCACCCCAATGTTCATAGCAGCATTATTTACAATAGCCAAGACATGGAGACAGCCTAAATGTCCATCAATGGATGACTGGATAAAGAAGAAGTGGTATATTTATACAATGGAATACTACTCAGCCATAAAAACCGACAACGTAACGCCATTTGCAGCAACATGGATGTCCGTGGAGATTGTCATTCCAAGTGAAGTAAGCCAGAAAGAGAAAGAAAAATACCATATGAGAGCGCTCATATGTGGAATCTAAAAAAAAAAATCTTTTAAAGAACATAAATACAAAATAGAAACAGACTTATAGACATAGAATACAAACTTGTGGTTGCCAAGGGGGAGGGGGTGAGAAGGGATGGACTGGGAGTTCAAAATTTGTAGATACTGACCGGTATATGCAGAATAGATAAACAAGATTATACTTTATAGCACAGGGAAATATATACAAGATCTCATGGTAGCTCACAGCAAAAAAAATATGACAATGAATATATGTATGTTCATGTATAACTGAAAAATTGTGCTCTACACTGGAATTTGACACAACATTGTAAAATGACTGTAACTCAATAAAAAAATGTTAAAAAAAATGCAGCAGAGGCAGTGCAGAGAAGACCAACTATGGGGAAACAAAGAACAGAAACAGTGAGTTTAAAGGTATGATGCCAGAGCTCAAGGGAAAAAAATAGTGATGAAAAGATAAGAAATGTGGAGGACAGATGTAAGAGAACCAGAACATGTAAGCAGAGAGATATTCTACAAGGAACAGAGATAAGACAGAGTACCAAACCTCCAGAAATTTCCCTACAGCTGAGCATTAACCAGATGTCACTAAAGTTCCAGGATAATGAAAACAACCTACAAAGACTTGGGCAGAAAAAAAAATTGTTATAACTAAACCAAAATTACTTTGGTATCAGACTTCTCTTCTAGAGTTCTAAATGCCATTTAAAAATTTAAGCAAAAATGCTGGTATTATCCAATGAATTGTACACACTTGAAAATTATCATCACGTAAAACAGCAATAAGTAAAAGTTCTCCCACATTCAAAATCTCTGCAGGTATACCACCACAGCAGCGCCCTCTCTGAGGAAAATTAATTGAATATATTCTCTAGCTGACTGAAATATGAATCAAAAAAAGGATTCAGGTGCATATGAATATAAACATAAAAGAAATTACAGTGGATAATAAAAGGAGTGAAATAATTTATGCTTCTTTTTTAACAGAGGACCTTGTGGCAAAGCTACTTAGCAGTTGTACAAACACACATTATAAAAATTCCTCCATGTTTTAACGAGTGAAGGAGCTGACCTTTTAGAGGCTTGACTCAGCATGGTGAAGGAACGAAAGACGAGAAACCATCCAAACACTTTAAATTCTTTTCCACATACCGAGTGGGACCTAAGTAAATACTTGAACTTTACAAAAGAATCTGTGTTCTGGCACCAGAAAAGTGGATCCCAGACTTCATTCTCCAACTCCTTAAGGAGGACTGAGTCTTCATGAGGGTGGCTTCTCTGGGGCCCCAGGGGTTAACTGGACAACACCTGGGGCTGGGCTATAAGGAGAATCACTGTCCAAAATACAGAGTGTGTGTGTGTGTGTGTGTGTCTGTGTGTGTGTGACAAAGGGGACAGTAGAGGGCTCGATTCAGAAACAGAGGACTCCCACATCCAAAAGAAACTTGTAAATCACATCTGAACACAGCACCCCATGTGGCAGCTCAGCAAATATTAAATCTGAGGTTGATTTTCTTCCCAGCATCCTTTGCTCCCAGAAGTGTGAGCTGGTAGCATTTCCACTGGTCCACTGCCCTGTTTCTCCTAAGATGAGAGCTTCTATCTCCCTGGGCTTTCTCTACCTTTATTGCCTCTGCCTTCCTATTGCCACCAGGGCTCCTCAGCCAAGAGTTGTCCTGTGAATTCTGAAGCAGGTGCTGTTCCCACTTGACTTTAACCAGCTCAGATAGCTTCATGGTGCTCCGGGCATCTTCCTTAAAGGAATGTCTGCCTTTCCCAGCCTGGAATCCTGGGCCATCGGCTTCTTGGTGAGACACTGAATAATAGGCCTTATGATTTTAGAGGATGTACACTAAGGTGTCTCAGTAAGGGACTGCGGGGAATGTTTTAGTGCCTTTGGGATTGATGCAGATAGTCTTGCTCACCACAGTCTTCCCTGCAAGTATTACCAAGGAACCTCAGAAGTCTTGGATCTAACATGGCTGCTCTTGGATGCCATGCCAACTAGTCTAGTGGTTCATGATGCCTCATATAGTCTTCATAAGTTACATCTCACCTGTGGCTGACTAGGCTACATCAGACCTAGGAACTGATAGACCCTTTGGCCCTGTACCACCATTCTCCCATCTGCCAACATCTTTCTTGGCAACTTCTGAGATGCTCCAGAGCAGGAGATTCTGTGGGTTCTATGATCTGAATGTTTTTATCTCCCCACAATTCACGCTGAAAACCTAATGCCCAAGGTAAGCATTAGGAGTGATGCTTTTGGCAAGTGATTAGGTCATGAGGATGGAGCCTTCATGAATGGGATTAGTGCCCTTATAAAAGAGACCCCAGAGAGCTGGCTGGCCCCTTCCACCATGTGAAGATAAAATGAGAAGTCTGAAACCCAGAAAAGAATCCTCATCTAACCATGCTGACACCCTGATTTCAGTCTCCCCACGTCCAGACTATGAGAGATGAATTTCTGTTGTTTATAACCCACCGAGTCTCTGGTATTTGTCACAGCAGACCATACAGTCTAAGACACTGGGAGAGCTTGGGTTACTTTGGTGTCTCTTCCAGGGTGGCTGTCGCTCAGGGGCAGAGCTCACCCTCTGGACCTTTCCCAGTAGACCTAACTCTAGCCACAACAAAAGCACCTTCTGTGAAGGGGCAGGGGTCATCCAAGGCACTGCAGCCTTCTGTCCAGGGAACCTGCTTCTTCTGCTTGGAGGCCACTTGTCCCAGGAGTTTCTCCTTTCTTTGGAAAGTCTGCGGGCAGTGTAGGCACCCTGCCAGGGGTATGATTCTTCAGATGGCCTCTCCATTCAAGAGGCACTGCTTCTGAAGGGAACCACTGGTGCTGGGGAAACTTCCAATGCCCAAATTGAGAGAAATTCTCCAAACCCAAGACTGAGGCAGGAGAAACACTGAAAAGACAGTGTTTGATGAGAGAAGAGCTGGGAGTAGCTCATGGATGAAAGGAACATGGGGGGCCCTTTGGTCATGGTATGCCCTCCTACCTGTACTGGAGTGTACACTCCACTACAACCCCACTTAAAAACTTTTCAAAATATGGGTAGGCAGTGTAATGTAATTCTCAGAAGTTATTCCTACCAAAGAAGATATATGATGTAAAATGTACATGAATAATAAACCATAAAACCATTACACAAATCCATTAATTTACTGTTAAAAATGTAATTCCTAGGAAAAAAAGATGGACAATACAAATATAAATTATTGGGAAGAAAAGGGGATATCAATAGATAAGGTGAAGTTGTTCAAGAGTTAAGAGAATGTCATATCAAACTTACTATGATGATAAATCTAATCTTGATGAATTAAAATACTCTCTAGGGAAAATAAATAACCAAAACTGTCTCAGAATTAAGCAGAAAGTTAAGTGGGTCAATAACCAGAGGAAAAATCCTTACAGTGACCTAGTGAGATCTTAGATCTTTGATCTTAAAAAGAGACCAAAGAGTTACTTCTTCAAAAGGAATTGAGTCCAAATGGTTTCATGAATCAGTTTTTTCCAACCTCAAGGCTGTAGAGCATACAGAAATATAGAAAGCTTGCCAATTCTGTTACAAAGCTATGAAAACTCTGACATTAAGAAATAGAAAGCATAAAAACATAAGCTACAGATCAAGCTAAATTATGATTGTGAATTAAAAACAAATAATAAGTAAAATAGTAGCATATCAAATCAAGCAGACTGTTCAAAGAATAATACATAATAATAAATTAGAAATTATTTCAGGAATGCAAAGATGGTTTAATATCAGGCAGTCTATTAGTACAAATCACTAGGTTGGGGAAGTTTAAGATCCATCATGAACAGAATAAATTCTTTATAATATAGGTCAGAAAAATATTTAATGAACATGGTAGAGTATTTTTGTTAAACCAGCAGCCTGTTGGAGACTTAACTGTGACAAACTACAGGCATTTACATTAGAGTGAGAGTCATGACAAGGGGCTGTGACATCACTGCATGTATGTCATTTTGCCCTTCAGTTTCTTGTTTATATTTGAAATCACTAAAAATAATTAGACTCCTTATAGGTGTGAGTGTGGGAAACATGAGTCTTCATATTCTGCCAGCTGAAATATCAGTTGGAAAAACCTTCCTGAAAAGCAAAGTTATCAAAAATTTATTAATGTGCAAATCCCTTTTCTATCATTGTCGTATCCAGGAATTTGTCCAAAATATTTTTAAAGTGGTACACATATAATTGCATACAACATACAAGGTTATACATGTAGTTATTTATACTAGTGAAAAATAGAGGAGAAAGAAACATAACTGTCCCATAATAAAGGACTGCTTACAGAAACTCTGTTCTTCCATTAGCCAGAGTGCCATGCAGTCATGAAAAATGATTCTGGTAAAGATTACTTAGTGGCATGAGATATAAGCACAACATTTTGTTAAATTTTAAAAATCACATTGCATGTTTCCATTTTAATTTTAGAATTGTATATACAGAAATAGAAATAAAAATCCAGAAGCACCCTATCAGGGTCATTAATCCTGGACAATAAGATTATGAGAGATCTTTCCTCTCTCTATTTTGCTCTTCTCTGTTATCTAGATATCCCACCATGAACATGTATAATGCTAGTCATCCAAACGCCATAAAAATGGTATTTATTCATTTAACATACATTACTGAGACTTACTATGTGGCAAGCACTTCTAGGAGCTGGGCTTTTGATAGTAAACCAGATGGATCAAGTTCTCCTGTCACTCCAGGCAAGAGAAACAGCCAAACATCAGATAGATGAACAAGACAGTGTCACTCAGTGACAGTGTCCTGAGGAAAACAGAATGAGAGGTGATGGAGGGTGGCCTGTAGGGTGGGCCTTGTTGGACAGTCACAGAAGGCCCCTCTGAGGAGGTGATGAGCTGAGATCTGAATGAGGAGAAGCCAGCAGTTCAAAGACTATAGAAAGATGATAAACTTAGTCAGTACGGATGAGCTTACACAATATTGTTAAATTGAAAAAAAGCCCATTATGAAACAGTATGAGCAGCAGGATATAAATTGTGCATCTAGAAATCGCCTAAGATATTTAGATGATGTTACGCATAGTCATAGTGGTTTGGCAATTATGGATAATTTTAACTTTTTTTCTCTTTGCATATCTGTATTTTAGATACCCTTTGATAATGAATATGTGTTATCATTGTTACTCATTCCCTTATTCAAAAAAATTAAGTCAGACCTGTTCTATGGTGATGGAAATAGAGCAACAACCAGAGAAAAATCCCTGACCCTATGGAGTTTTACTTTGGGTGAAAGGAGGCAGAGGAGATGAGGGAATAGACTTTAAATCTGTAAACTAAATTAAATAGTATGTTAATAAAATATTAGTAAAATATTAAATAGTAGGTAAGTATCTTGAACATAAAAGGCAGTGAAGTGGGGTGTATGCAGATGTGGAGAGGAGGGACACTCTAATTTGGGAGTGGGCCATGCAGCTTTGTAGGGAAAAGACTTTCGCGGCAGAGAAAATAACAACGCAAGTGCCAAAGGGGTACGCATGCTGAGGCTGTGAGCTGGAGTGAGTGAGCTGGCGATGAGGTGATGACAGATGGATGATGAAGTGAAGAGGCCAGAGACAAGGTGTGGGGGGGATGGGGGAGCAGGTCCCACAGGGTGGTCAGGTCCTGGCAAAAATTTACTCTGAGAGACAGAAAGGCATGGGAGGGTTCTGAGCAGACAACTGACACTTGCAACAATTTTTAGCAGAATCACTTGGACTGCTATGTTGAGAACAGACCAAAGGGAGCAAGGGCAGAAGTAGAGGGACATGTCAGGAGGCCACTTCAAAAACTGCAGGCAAGAATGATGAAGGTCTGAACCAGTATGACAGCAAAGGTGAGGTCAGATTCTGGTCTACTAGTCTGGACCTCTATCAAAATTAGAATCAATAGGGTTTGTGTATGGATTACTTGCTGTCAGTGGGAGAAAAAGAAACCAAGAATGACTCTTAAGGGTACATTCTGACCAACTGGAGTTGCTGTTAGCTGAGATAAAGAAAACTGCAAGAGGAATCCCATTCCTGGGCACATATCTGGAGGAAATGCTAATTCAAAAAGATACATGCACCCCAGTGTTCACAGCTGCACTATTTCCAATAGCCAAGGCATGGAAACAACCTAAATGTCTATCAACGGATGACTGGGTAAAGAAGATATAGGAATACTACTCAGCCATAAAAAAGAATAAAATAATGCCATTTGCAGCAACATGAGTGGACCTGGAGATTGTCATACTAAGAGAAGCCAGAAAGAGAAAGAAAAATACCATATGATATCACTTATATGTGGAATCTAAAATTTAAAAAAATGAGAAAAATGAACTTATTTACAAAACAGAAACAGACTTGCAGACATAGGAGATAAAGACATAGGACATGGTTATCAGGGGGCAAAAGGTGAGGTGGAGGGATAAATCCAGAGTTCAGGATTTGCAGATGTACACTACTATATACAAAATAAATAGCAAGGTCCTAATGTATAGCACAGGGAACTACACTGAGTACTTTGTGATCACCTATAATGAAAAAGAATATGGAAAGGAATATATATATATATCTGAATCACTATGCTGTACACCAGAAACTAACACAACATTGTAAACCAGCTATACTTCAATTTTAAACTTCAAGAGGAATACCTTTGTTTATGTGCGGGGGAGGCATTCGTTTTAGACATGCTGAGTTTGAAGTCACTATTAGAGATCCAAATGAAGAACTCAGCCAAGCACTGGGATATATGGGTGCAGAGTTCAGGATAGAGCCCTAGGCTGGAGATGGATGTGCGGGAGTCCTTCATGGAAAGATGGCTTTGGAAGCCATGATCTAGATGAGATTGCCAAAAGAGGGGTCTAGACGGAAGAATAAAGGGATGGAGAGCCTGAGCCCTGGAACATTCCACCATTAATGATCCAGGAGAAGAGGAGGAAGAGCAAAGGAGACAGAGAAGGAAAGAAAATGAGGGGGAAGGAGGGAAACTAGGAGAGTGTGGTGTCCTGAAAGCCACGTGAAGAAAGTACATCAAGATGGAGGAAATGACCAACAGTAAAATGAGGACTGATAGAGGATCACTTGATTAACAATGTAGCACGTCCTGCTCTTGACCAGAGCCGTTTCAGTAGAGTTGTGATGGTGAAAGTCTGATTGGATGGGGTCCAAGAGAGCATGGGAGGACAGAAATTGGAGTTAGTGAGAGCTATGCTTTAAATAGAAGGGGAGAATGGGGTTTCAGTTAGTAAGATCAAGAGAAGAATTTTTTTTTCTTTAAAGCTGGGTAAAATAAAATAAATTATAAAGGGGGAAAATAGAAGATTTTTTACTGGAATTGGGGAAATATAAGCCTATCGCATTTATTCCAGGAAAAACAAACCACTAATTGGTGGAATATTTTCAGATCTTTGGGCACTTTGCCCCTGACCATCATCTTTGAGGTCAGAATCAGGAAGAAACAGTTCAAGGTTAATGGAGAGAAGAAAGATGTTTTCAAAGCAGTATGGTGACCACCTCTGGCTTCTATTTATGAGTTAGTCTTATATCTCACCAGTCCTTTTACTCTCCTGGGCTTATCTTCCTTGGGACTTCTTTTTCTTCACTTCTTACTTCTTCCACATCCCAGCATCAACCCTTTGAAATCCAGGGTCAGTAGACCCACAGAATTAAGACTCTTAAAGCAAACTTTATCTGCTTCCAAGAAAACCTCTTTCTTGAAGAAAAACTCAGTATTGCAAATCAGCATGGTTTTTTTTTTTTTTCGAGGATCAAAATGCCACAAAGCAGTCAGACTTCCTGAGCTAATAAAAAGAAAATACTGGCTCCAGCCATCCAAGATCAAGAGGAGGGGATAAGGGCAAAGGAATAATTCTCCTGAAATTCTGAAAGTCATAATTTCTTAAAATGAAAGCCCCATGCAAAACAGGGCTTGAGATCAAATAAATTTGTTGAATATTTCATACTAATTTACCTCCCCAGCTGCACAGACACATTCCGAAGATTGTCAATGATGTTACCCTGAGAAATAAGAGAAAAAAGGAAAAAATGTAACCTGACCTTCCTTTCCCCCTCATTAAACAATTTAGTCTCAAGGCGTTAGGCAGGGCCAAGCAAGGTAGGTGTCTGCATGGCCTGGCCTGGGGTGCAGAGCCCAAGTGGAAGGGCAGAGCCCCACAGGAAGGCATCCATGCGGGGAGAGGGTATCATAGCAACGCCTGATTGGTTACCAACTGTAATTGAATAACGGGAGCCAGTTTTCTCACTTCTGAAAAAGGAGTTGCAAAAATGAACAGGAGAAAAAGAAAAAAAAAAAGAGGACACTAACGAAGTCACCTACAAAACAGAAACAGACTCGCAGACATATAAAACAATCTCATGTTTACCGGGGGTAAGGGGGTCGGAAGGGATAAATTTGGGAGTTTGAGATTTCCAAATGTTAGCCATCTTATATAAAAATAGATTAAAAACAAATTTCTTCTGTATAGCACAGGGAAATATATTCAATATCTTGTAATATGTTTTTATGAAAAGGAATATATGTATGTATATACATAACTGGGACATTGTGCTGTACAACAGAAATTGACACATTGTAACTGACTATACTTCAGTTTAAAAAAAAAAGAACGGGAGAAAACTAGAATGATTCATGTGATGGTGGATTCGAATTAGAGGTATTGATAGAAACATCTCTATGTATTAGAACTGGAAGCTTAAAAATAAATGCAGATGTAAATGTATGTATGTGTGTGTGTGTGAATGAGTGAGTGACTGCATGTGTGTGTGTGTGTGTGTGTATTCAAACCTATATCTTCTTGCTTTGTCCAGTGAGAAGGTCTGGAAGCAGCACGACCCAATAGACATGGGCACAACTAGAGCAGGGACCTTGGCTTCCAAATATTATTCTCCAGGAAAAGTAACCAGAGCCTCTTGAGAAATGGCTTATTCCAAGACTCTGGCAGGGAAAGTACAGATGATGTTGGAATATCTTGCCAGAAAGCAAGAAAGTGCTCAAAGAATAAGAAAGACATGTCAAAAGAACATAGAAGCCAACTTGAAGAGGTTCCCACTGGCCAGATCTGGGACAATGGGAATGTCAAACAAACAATGAGAGCAAATGTGATCCAATGAGAATCCTTGAGTCTGTGCTGATATAAATAAGTGAATACAGTGAAACTTTAATGAAGAATGGCTATGTACAGTTCTTAAAATATCTCCTTCTAAAATACTTACTAATTACAAAGTTTCAAAGTGCCACTTCACACTGAAGAATTTTTGCAGACTTAATTCAGATAATCAAGTGATCAAAGTAAGCATCCAGATGCAGTAAGAACAGCCTTACCCTGTGATGTTCCAACCACAGGTGAATCACCTAAATCTAATTATGAGGAAACATCAGACAAACCCAAATCAAGGAATCCTACCAAATAACTGGCCTGTCATCTTCAAAAGTATTGAAGTACAAGAAAGAACGAGGGACTGTTCCAAACAGAAAGAGATTCAAAAGACATGACACCTAAATGCAATGCTTGACTATAAACTGGGTCCTTCTGCTACAAAGAACATAAAAAGCACAACTAGCAAAATCTGAATGAAACCTGAATTTCAGATGGCAGAAATGAGCACATGTTAATTTCCTGATTTTTATGGTTGTGTTGCAGTTAACACAGGAGAACTTCCCTGTTCATAGGAAATACCTACTGAAGTATCAAGTTGGCAACTCACTCTCAAAGGTTCAGGGGGGAAAAATGTCTATGGACTGTAATTGAAAGTTTTCTGTAAGTGTAAGATAGTTTCAAAATAAAATTATATATTTGGAGAGGAAAAAAACCCTTATCCTGATTCTCAAACACGTGGGCCTTGAAGTTGCCTACTGTGACAACGTCCATTGGAGTTAATCTTCCACAGCAGATCCTTGGAGGGGCACTTCTGCAAACAGTCCGATTCAACCCCTTCGTATTACGGGGGTGTCCACCGAGAGAAGAGCCTTCTGAGTTTGGAGCCAAAGCATTTCAAGGCAGCCCTTTTCTTCTCTACACATGAACACAGACTTAGAAGAAAGAAAGGAGAAGGAAGAAAAAGAACTCTGAATTTATCTACACAAAGGGACAAGTTGAGAAAAAATTTAGAATCTATGTCAAGTTTCATTGCATCTTAGTAGAAACAGGAATCAGCCTAAATTATAAGCAAGGTGCAATGAATGCTCTTACGGTATCATTTAATCTTATCTGTATCTAGTTTTTAAGGAAGAAGCCCTAAATATTATTTAGTATAAACACTGTAGATATCATTAAAATCAAATTTAAAAATGAAAAACACTGACGTTCCGAGAAGTGAAGGACCTTGTGGTGAAGCCAGGATTAGAAGCCATGTTTGGCAGCCCACGATGTCTAAATGGCTGCCCGTGCTCTCTCCACTACCCTGGGTGGTTTTCTCTAAGAATAGAGAAGAGACATTTCTCTGTTCTCCAAGACATAGGATGCTCTGGGAAAACTGAGACAGATGAGCTGATCATACCAGAATAAGAATCCACTTGCCACTCCATTTAAAACATAGTTTTCTTTTCATCTTTTACCAAAAAAAAAAACAACAACAACAAAAAAAACCCACACATGTAGGACTGATTGGCAGTTGAATAATCTTCTAAGATATATCCCTAACTTACCAATTATATATTCTTTTAAGCCTCTCTTCTCTTTGCATCAGCAACTTCATTAATTCCAACTCCTAATCCACTAGTTTGTAAATGGGAGCAGTAAATTACTGGTAACCTAACAAAATTCATTCAGTATCTACATTGCTTCTCCCATAAAGTTCACTGTGTTACTGAAATGTAAAATAATCTTGTTTTCCCTTTGGTCTTCCAAATGTAATATTTACAAGTTTACAGGAAAGACGGTTGGAACCAGAAAACAAAACAGTATCAATTACTAATATTTCCCATTCTCTGCTAAGGCTTGTCTTATCTGAAGCTTGTAAAGTTAGTTAATCTTTTCCATCATCTCAGGGAGAAGAAAGCCTGGAAAATCCTAGTCAACTATCAGTGGGATTTTCCATAACTATCTGGATGTAAAATAAAAATCTTAAGAAGTTGATCCAATTCTAAAACTTACTTCTCCACTTACTAATAAATATGAAGAGACAACACATCCATATTTTCTTCAAATAACATCTGGTATCTTGGCCAGCCTGCTAATACCTGAAAAAGTTTCTGAGTTTGTTCCAACAAATCTACATTTCAAGAGCTTAAAAATGTGTTTATGCACTAAACATTCTTTTCACCATCTGACTTAGGGCCAAAAATGGGACTGGGAGGCAGAACCTTGCCAGGAAATTGAAAAGAAGGGAATAAAATTGTCTTCTCAGAGCTAAACTGTGAAATCAACATGATACATCAGGACAGAGAAATGAGAAATCACCACATAGGGACAAAAAAGCTTCCAGGCCAGCAAGATTTGGCTGTGACTCTACTAAAGATGCAAGACACTGTGACAACATCTAAAGACTAAACTAATCTAAAGACTAAACTAATCGATCATGGAGTCATAGAAGAAGAAAGGTGGCTAAGACAACCTGAGCAATACCCTCCAAGACTCCATGCAGAGTGGAGGGAGCCTGGACCAGCAGCATTGTGGAAGCATAAAGTCAGCGACAAGGCATCTCTGTGGTGAAATGAGTGCATCACTTTATCTTCACCTGATTACCCTGGGCTGGCCTGTCTTATGCATGATGGAGAGCACAACATTGAGTGTACAGCCTGGCCTAGAGCAGGCAATCATTAGACCTCATGAACCTGCCTGCAACCTGATTATAATTTGGCTCTCCGCAGAGTTCTGCCTACAGGGAGAGAATGACCTAGTCGATTTGAGAATTCTGGCCCCCTTGCCAGCTATAGCACTCACTGAAATAGATAGCGTAGCATCTGAGCTCGCTTACTCCTCCTCAGCTCCCTTGAATGTGCTGCCGGATCAAGTTTCTGAGCCTGCAGGGCAGGCAGCATGGCTCTGTGCCAAGGCAAGTTCACCGGGATGGCGATGATGGTGGGGCCGAGGACCACTGGGGCCACATGCTGAGTACCTTTTGCCCATACTGTGTGCTTTACATACTTAAACTCATTTCATCCCCGTAACAATGCAATAACTTAGGCATTAGTAGTATTCTCATTGATTACCCAAAGACCCAGATTAGGAATCTGGATTCAGACACAGATTTGTCTGACTCAAAAGCCTAACCCCATTAAATTATGAAAATACTACCTTGGGGTGGCAGGGATGAACACTGTCCTTCTCCTGGCCACTCTCCTCTGTGTCAGCAGTGTGCTTTGGGCCATTCCAGTCCATCTTCGACACGAGTGTTTATCAGTATGCCACTACTGCACAAGGCTTCACGGCAATGCACACAGAGAGCAGCACTTGACTCTTAATCAGAAGTGCAGAAAGCCAAACCCCATCTCAGGGGACAGTATCGCCATCTACTCCATGCCATCAGCACCGTTAGCTTCAAAAGCCAAAAATGACTCTTCCCTCCCCCTCAGCACCCTGCAACATACCATCTAATCCTTTGCACCTCCTCCAATAACCCTCTTCAGTATCCTCAATACTTCCCTAATGCATCCCGGCCACTTCTCCCCATCACCATTTCCACTCCCCATTTTCACCTGGATATCTCTGTAGATGTTTTGGCTTCTTCTCTTGTTCTTCTTTATTCTCAATGATACATCCTGTGCTCTTTATAAAGCCCAATCATGGCAGTCCACTGTTCAAATATCCTCCCATAGACCCCCAACATCCCACCATACTCCATGCTTCCGTCTAACAGTGGTTGGCCTGCAGTTCTTGGAATAGACTCAGCCTTGTCTGCGGCAGGATGTCCTGGAATACACCCACATCCCCCTGGACCAGTCTTCCCTCCACACCATCTCTAGTCAGCTCGTATGAAGGCTCAGGGACTCGCTAATGTTTCACCTCCTCCAAGAAGCCTGGGTCAGATGCCCGCCTGAGATGCTCTCACACACCAAGTTCATCCCTCACCCCACCAGATGGAACTTTTCTTTACCTGACTCCACCCCCGAACTATGACCTCCCTGAAGCCCAGGACCTACTCTGATTATACACAATGCCTGAAATGAAAAAAACACATGTTGAATGAATGAACAAACGAACAAGAGCCTGGTACATCGCAGATGTCAGAATCCACTCAACTTCCTCAAGTCCCAGCTCTGTGATCTTGAGGAAGTTGTTTCATCTCCTTGGACCTCAGATGCTCTGTCTGTAAAATGGAGATCATAAAACCTGCATTGTCACGTTGTTGTGAGATTCAAACTAAATCCTATTTTATGTGGACCATCCTCAACACCATGCCTGGTACAAAATCAGTACTCGCATCTTGTTTTTTGCTATTATTATTACAAAGTCCTTGGAGCCCTAACCGAAAACATTTGTGTCCTTGAAAGGCCTCACAGATGTTCCCAGTCCCCCATGATGACTCGGCTGCTCCAGGCCTCCTCAGCACTCAGTTTACATCACATAACACACTATCTGGCACTCCTGAATATACAGCTTTGAAAGGTCCTAGCACTTTTGTGCTGCCTTCGAGATACCTAATCCTTCAGCAGAGGCTTTTAGGTGAAATGATATGAAATTTGCCCCCATATTACTGCCCACGAGAGCCTTAAACCTTGGACATTCACATGCCACTTCCTGGGAGGCCAGCATAACCCTGGGAGGAAAACACAGGGAGAAACAGGAACAGGGAGTTGACAGGTGGCAATCCCAAAATAGAAATCAGGTCTTGAGAGGGGTCAGAAGCAAAAGGAGGTCTCAGAAAGAGGCTGTCCTTTGTCACAACAGATGTGGAAAGGTGAATTATGACTAGTGGGTAAAAAAAACATTGTGGCATAACCCCTCTGTGGAATATTGTGCAGCCATTAAAAATAGGGGCCAACTAATAAAATGGCAAATAATACATACGAGATCATGTTATATAAAAATGATACAGATAATACAGGCTTTTTGACAGTATGTAAAACTTGCTTAAAAGAAAACTGAAGGGAGTAAACCAAAATTTTAACGGTTGTGACAGGGTGATGAGTTTATTTTCTTTGATTCCATATACCTTTTGCAGCGTTGTGACATTTCTTTAAAATGTAAAATAATAGAAACAATTCTTGAAAATATATATACTCTGCGTGCCTCCCTCGCAGATGGCTCCTGGAAGAGGTATTGGAGAAGGCACTCCCTAGGCTGAAGGGGACGCCAAGAGCCACGAGGCTGACTCAGCAGCATTCGAATGAGGGCGAACGCGGGCGAACGCGGGCCTGGGGGCGCCCGGACGGTTTGTTGTTGTTGTTGTTTTGTTTTTTTGCCGGCCACCGCCTGGCTGGGTATCACTGAGTGTCCTCGGCAGGCCGCCTTCGGTGGGCCCAGCGCACCACCCAGCCCCCGACTGTGCTGTCCCCCAGCGATCCTCTGGCGAAGTTTCAATATGATGGGAGGGAGGTGCCTCGAGCGGCTGGAAACCCCGCGCCCCCGCGCAGCCCCCGCGACCTCGCCCTCCCCGGGCCGCCCCCGCCGCGCCCCCCGCGCCCCGCGTACCTCTTGCAGGGGATCAGCGCCTTCTTCTCGTCCAGCACTCGCACGCGCTGGTTAAGCCCGTCGTAGGAGAGCAGGGCGCGGCTGTTGCGCCCGGTGCTCTGCCGGTACAGCACCTGGCGCCCCTCCCACTGCTGTGGCGCCTGGCACGGGCCCTGAGCCCCCCGGGAGGCCCCGGCCCCCAGTGCCGTCGCCCCCGGGCCGTCGAGACTGCCCAGCGCCCAGACCCAGAGGCTGCCCAGCAGCCAGGCGCCCAGGGCCCCTCGGGCCACGCGGAGAGGAGCGCGCCCCGGCATCGCGGTCCGCCGCGCCCGCCGCCCCCGAGGCCCAGCCCGAACCAAAGGGGGCGCTGAGCAGCCTTGGCGCAGCGCGGTCTGGGCGCGGGCGGCGGCGCGGGGCTCCCTCGTCCTGTTGCCGGAGTGCGGTCTCGGCCAAGTCGCCGCCGGTCCGGCGGCGGCCTTTACCGCTGTCGGAATCCGGACGCTCTAGGCCAGGGAGCTGGTATCGTGGCCTCGGGAAAGCTCCGATGAATCGTGCGGGAGCCGTTTCTGCCTGGGCCGCTGCCTGCTGCAGCTTGTTTTCACTTGCTCTCTGCTGCCAACAGGAAATGCAGTGGCAGTGGTGCCACTAGCATCCTGAAGGGCATCCGCGTTTTAAAAGGGGGGAAGGGTGGTGGTACGATGTGAAGAGATTTGTTTCTTGGCTAACTTGAGTGTTCAGCAGGTGGGACAAACTCAAGGTCAAGGTCGGTAAAGCAAGGCTGCTGCACATGCTATGCCCCACAGACCTTGTCCCTTTGTCAAAATTGCCACCTTATAACTCCAAATTAAAAATAGAAGGATCCCTTCCTGAAGAAACGACACCAGCCATTCCTCGTGGCCGTTTGGCAGCCCGCAATCCCAGTACTGAGCCTGCGGGACTAGAAAATAGACCCTTGCGTTTGAGCTGAGGTCTCAGGGACTTTCCTCGAGGCCACATTTGCAGTGAGACTGCTCTCCTCACCCATCACCTGACAGTACCACAGGCCGAGAGGTCTGTGTGTCTGGGAGTTTAGGATCAAGAACAAGGTTCATTGGGTATATGGTATATGTTTGTGCAATGTTAGGATCTGTAATATGAAATCAAGAAAAAAAAGAAGCAACTTTTTTTTTAAGACCCTTGGTTTCCAAGTTTATAGCATCTCTTTACTTGATCTGCATGTCAAGGGTGAGGAAGAGTGAGGGAGGTGAAAGGAGGAGAGGGCATTCCTGGATGAGAGACAAATGTGTGGACAGGAGAAAATGAGTGTGATGCTGGGGTTC
Organism: Vicugna pacos; assembly: GCF_048564905.1. Taxonomy (NCBI): domain Eukaryota; kingdom Metazoa; phylum Chordata; class Mammalia; order Artiodactyla; family Camelidae; genus Vicugna; species Vicugna pacos. Next base: position 78,976,928 of record NC_132993.1, on the reverse strand, counting down.
AGGTATGAGGCAGAGGGTGGTCTGGAGCGAGATCACTCAGGGCCTTGAACACCGTTTTATGGACTTGTTACTAATATGGAGTGTTGTTGGAGCCATCCATAAATGTAAAGCCAGGTAGGGGCATCATCAGGTCTAGGAAGCTCACCCAGATTAGGGAGAATGGCAGGACCAGGCAGAGAGCATGACCCAGGCAAGAGATACTGTCTGAGCTAAGGCTGTGGTTGAGGAGATGCAGAGGGTAGAAGACCTGGGAACTAGAGAGAAGGATTTAGACTCAGAGGAAGAGGTTTCTGGTTTGGCCCCTGGGAGTTCAGTCCCAAGTGAGAGAAGAAGACAAACTCAGTTTCGGATTGGCTGGTTTTGAGCTGACTCTGGGATATACAGATGGAAATACCCAGGAGACAGTTGGATAACACTTCCAGAGAGCAGCAGGGCTAGGGTTCTGAATTTGGAAGCCATTGACTGAAGCCAGAGAGGAGAGGAGAACAGTGATTTTCCACCCAGGGTGACTTTGTGCCCCAGGGGACAGTGGGTAATATCTAGACATTTTTGATGATCACAGTGGAGTGAGGGGGTAAGCTGCCACTGGCATCTAGTGGGAGGAGACCAGCGATACTACTATACTCCCCACAGTGTTCAGGACAGCCCCCCACCACTCTCCCAATGAAGAATTTTCCAGCCCCACTGTCAGTAATGCAGAGGCTGAGAAACCCCGGAACAGCACAGAGTGGGAAGAAGGCTGAGGACGGAGCCCTAGAGAACCCCAGATGTGCGAAGGACGGGCAGAGAAGCAGGCCCTTGAGGAGACTGTACAGGAGCCACCAAAGAGAAGCCACTGACAGGGGAGCTTCCCCAGTTACACAAGCTTTTGGCAACTCAGTATCAAGTAATGGACTGAGTGCTAATGCAGGGCAAGAAGAGGGAGGCTGGCTGACAGACTTTCCAGATGAATCCCTTGCAGCTGCCAGCCCCACCCAAACACTAAGGATAAACTACTGACAGATCCAATGGGATAAGCAAAGAGCTACATGGAGAAAGGATTCTTTTTTTTTTCAACTTTATTTTTTTAATTGAAGTATAGTTGATTTACAATGTTGTGTTCCTGGTGTACAGTATAGGGATTCAGCTACAAATATATTTTTTTCATATTCTTTTTCATGTGTATTACAAGCTACTGAATGTAGTTCCCTGTGCTATACAGTAGGACCTTGCTGTTTTGCTATTTTATATATGGTAGTTTGTGCCTGCTAACCCCAGACTCCTAATTTATCCCTCCCAACCTCTTTCTCCCTGGTAACCATAAGTTTGTTTTCTGTCTGTGAGTCTCTTTCTGTTTGGTAGTTAAGTTCATTTGTATCATTCTTTGAGAGTCCACATATAAGTGATATCATATGATATTTGCCTTTCTGTCTGACTTATTTCACTTAGTATGACAATTTCCAGGTGCATCCATGTTGCTGCAAATGGCATTATTTCATTCTTTTTTATGGCTGAGTAGTATTCCATTGTGTGTGTGTGTGTGTGTGTGTGTGTGTGTGTGTAATACATTTTCCTTATCCAGTCATCTGTTGATGGACAATGGAGAAGGGCTGTTAACTTCTCACCCTTTCTTGAAGGACACACCATCTGAGAACATCAGGGAAGCACCTGAAATGTGGTTTGGTACTTGCATAGCTAAACTGTGAAGCAAGTTCAAACTGGCTGCAGACATCTGAGCCCTCCTCAAGATGGCCTTCCTCATCTAACTCCTAGGAAAAGGGCTGGGAGTTTAGCTCTTTCTCAGAATTCTGTCTTCTTCCCTGGTAGGAACTTGGGCTGAAAATCTTTTCACTAAGCCAGGAGTGTAGACCCATTGGACTTTACTGCTGGAAATGGCTTGAGATCTCATCGGACCTATCCCCCTTTGCTTGATATTTCGCCAGCTTTCATTGGCATCTTTGAAGCTTGATATCTGTTCTACAGAAAACTGTGATACCTGTCTAGATTGGCCTGGCTGTATTTGGACACCCAGGGCTTCCCATAAATAGAATCAGATTCCTCCAGTGAATCCTGAGATGTATTTGTCTCATTTACCCTTTCAACCTACTGTGTTTGATTCATGTTCTTCCCCCAAAATAAGAATGCATTTAAAGCTCTTAGCAGCAACCCTAGCCCCTTGCACAGGCTCAATAAATGTCAGCTGTATTAAAGTTCCTTGGGCTATTTTAACCCTCAGTCCTGATCAGGATCAAAACTGAACTAACTTTGTGAATGTAAGCTCTGCAGAGGGGAAAAAAAAAAAACCTGTCTGCCTTAAGTTCAGATTTCCAATTAAATTATGGTTTTAAAAATTAACATTCAGATAACATGTTTACATATTCTGATACCCTAAGAAAATATCATATACCAGAAATCTTACTGCCCGAAGATTGATGTCCACTTATTACAGTAAAGCCTCCCTTTTCTGTGGATAACTGAGCCAGCAGTTGATTCTACTACCTCTTCCTAATAAAAATAAGAGAAAAGAGAAAAAATGTACATCATCGCTCTCCATGGTACACAGCTTTCTCACTTAAATAACAGTTTCCAAGCAATTCAAATACCAAGATTTTAGATTGCCAGGTTGAAAATCTCTTGGCATGAAGGAGGAAAAAAATCTTTCAGATTGTGGTGTCCAAAGTTGTCTTTATTTTCTGCTGGGTTTCATTTGTGTTGGGGAGTGGAGTAGGGAATTAGGAGAAGGAAGGGGCCTGTTGGTAGATGGAAGACATTTCTCAAACTAGAAGATGATTTTACACCTTCAGGCAGTTCGATTCCTGGAACAGGTACAGATCAAATGCCATCCTGGAAAAACTTGAGCCCAAATGAATGTCTACTAGCCACAACGATAACAACAAAAACAAACGCCATGTAACTCCCGGCGGGGTAGGGGTGGTTTGTTTGTATAACGCGTCCACCCTGCTGCAACCAGGACTGCACTCTTCCCAGTTCCACACAAGCCTCACTGCTCGGCGATTCTCACGCCCCCTACCGGAGAAAGCAAGTATGTTTCAGAGTTGGAAGTTCACAATTGCCTCCAACTCTACACTTGCGGAATTCACAAAGAAGGCTCGAAGTTCGGCTTTGACTCAAAAGGCCGTCTGTCCTTCTCTTGAAATCCTCTCTTGCACCCTATTGGATCCGGTGTCCGAAACGACTGCCAGAGGTTCCTTTTCTTGGTCTCAAGAAAAAGGACTGGCCAGACTAAAAAGGAGGGACTTTGGGGGAATGCAGGATTCCAGCCCTGGGCTGCGGCCCGGAGGAGATGATGTCACTTCTTCTGCACAGAGAGGGCTGGGGGTGGGGCTGCCGAGGGGGAGCCCGCGCCGCGCCTGCAGCTGCCAAGGGAGCGTTCCGGGCCCACGTCAGGGGAGGTGGCGGGATAAATAGGGTCCCGCAATGGCCGGGGCTGGCTGCGCTCGGAACGGCCGGGCCTGGGACTGGAGCTGCCAGGGCGGGTTAGCGCCCCGGAGGCTGAGGGCTGGCGCTGCTCGCGCTCCTTGCACCGGACGGCAGATACCCACGGCCGGCCCCAGCGGCCCCGCATCGCTGGCCACGGGAGTTTGGGAAGACCGCATCCCCTGTGCCCTAAAGGACTTCCTCCTTCGGGAAGGGAGGGGAAAAGACTAGAGGGGCGGGAAGAGAAGGGCCCATTCTGCCTGTCGGGGTGGCGGAGCGGGAGGGCAGTGCCATGTTCCTCTCCATCCTGACCGCGCTGTGCCTGTGGCTGCGCCTGGCGCTGGGCGTGCGCGGCGCGCCCTGCGAGGCGGTGCGCATCCCCATGTGCCGGCACATGCCCTGGAACATCACGCGGATGCCTAACCACCTGCACCACAGCACGCAGGAGAACGCCATCCTGGCCATCGAGCAGTACGAGGAGTTGGTGGACGTGAACTGCAGCGCCGTGCTGCGCTTCTTCCTCTGCGCCATGTATGCGCCCATCTGCACCCTGGAGTTCCTGCACGACCCCATCAAGCCATGCAAGTCGGTGTGCCAGCGCGCGCGCGACGACTGCGAGCCCCTCATGAAGATGTACAACCACAGCTGGCCCGAGAGCCTGGCCTGCGATGAGCTGCCCGTCTATGACCGGGGCGTGTGCATCTCGCCCGAAGCCATCGTCACTGACCTCCCGGAGGGTGAGGCCTGGGGAAGGACGGAGAGGGGGTGAGGAGGCGTCCTGGGCTGCCGCTGCTGCTTGAGAACAGGGCGGGCACACCTACAGCTGCCAGCGGGTGGTCGGGCAGCCCCCTCATCCCACTGAGGAGGGTTAGAGGAGGTGGCTGGTGACTTGACTTAGGGAGAAGTCTGGTTTCTCTACAAGAATTTCGGGAGCTAAAGAACGCCACAGCCCACAGAGGGAGGGGAGAGATTTTCCTTCCAAAGAGGGGCCATCGGGGACATTTTCCTTTACAGTAATGGATTACAGTAATAGCAGCAACAGTAAACAAGTATATAATGTGTAAGGTGGGTCTGAGCCAGCTGTAAGCACTTTACTTGTATCATTTGAGCCTTAAAACGTTCCCACCAGGATTCTCCATTGAATGTTAGCTCTTGAAAACTCTTTCCGAAAAAGCAATACCAGTTGTCACTCCCCACCAGGAGTGCAGTTGGTAAATGTAGTTGCCCTGGAAAATTGTGATGTCTGTTTCATGGTCTTTGACTGAGAGCCAGCCTCTGTGGCATCTGAGTTAACCGGATCTCAACCACCACTTCCTTCTTTTCTCTTTGGTCTTTTTGCTGCTTTTCTAGGAAGAAGGAGCCGGTTTAAATCCACTTCTTGAAATAAAAATCTAAGAATATTTTTGCATCCTTTTGTCCTGGACCTAGGTTGCTGCACATTTAAAGAAATTATGGTGTTGCTTGAGTGTAGTTTCTGAAGTTAGACCTCAGAGCATTGCCCAAAATGTGAAGGAGGAGAAGTGAAATGAAGGGGGTAAATAGAAACTCCTCTCTAATTCAGAGTTTTAGGAAAAACACATTTATTGCTTAAATTGTATAAGTGATGGAGGGTTGTGCTTGTTTGGGATGACTGACGGTTTCTGCAAAATATGAGGTGAGGATTTGGAAATATTCTGGGTTTTTTGAGTAGTGTCAACTTTCAACTTGGGAAGTCAACATTTTAAAATAGATGGCTGTATGTATCAGGTAGTTTAAATGGATATGCGTTCACATCTATTCGTTCTGGATAAGAGGTCTCACCTGAAAGTTTTCTTTCCTAAGCCTAGGGATGTCTGTGTGAAAGAAGTAGTTGACAACCACATACCATTTTGGGGGATTTTTGTGTGTGTGTGATGCTGTGTTAGTTAATGTCTCCAGACGGTTTCTTACTTCAGCTGGGAGAACAGACTGAATCACTGACCACACCCATGTGGCCCTGTGTGTGTTTCAGATGTTAAGTGGATAGACATCACGCCAGACATGATGGTACAGGAAAGGCCTCTTGACGTTGACTGTAAACGCCTAAGCCCTGGTGAGTTCGTGATTCTCTAGGCTTCTTCTCTTTTTTCCTTCCCAGGGTGATTTCAGAACCTACTTCCACCTTTGTCTCTCTTTTGTCTTCTCCAGATCGGTGCAAGTGCAAAAAGGTGAAGCCAACCCTGGCAACGTATCTGAGCAAAAACTACAGTTATGGTAAATCATCTGTTGAAACCATTGGCTTGGGGACTTGGCACATGACAAAGCCAGACCTGCTAGTCATAAAGTGAAGAAGAGGGTTGGTGATTTTTTTCTAGTGAATCATGTGGTTCCAGATGGCACAATAACAGCTATAAAAACTTCTTGCTTTTCTGAGTAAATCAGGTGAAAACAAAGTAAATTACTCAGGTGAGAACAGCAATATGGCTCAGATTGCAAGTTTGGCACCACAATCCTACTTGTCTTGGTGAGAGGTGCTGTCAGCCAGGACAGCACCTCGCTTTTCTCTTCCCAAGATTTCATTGCTGCAGGAAGGATGGGTGAGAGATTCATGGATTTAATCTGAGACTCAGAGACCCAGGGATTAAGATCTGAACATGTATCTTTTTACTTACAAATAGCTACGAATATGAAACACCTTAAAGAAATTGTGGGAATATGTTAATCACAAGACCCTATAAGTAGCTTAAACTCTCTCTTCTTTTATTTGAAAGACCCAGTCAGCATTTTCTTCAGAGGACACGTCAATCATGAGATTTTGAGTGTTTTAAGTAAATTTAATTCTGCTTTTATCGTTTGAAAGTAAATGTAATTTTAAAATATTTTAAAAATATCTTTTGGGGCTATTTTATAATTATTTGCATTTTTAAAATCATTTCTGCTGAAATAACAGAAACTGGGGGGAAATGTTTGTTTTATTTGCTAATTTAGTTTTCCATATTTCAAACTGAAATTTTATATCATAAGAACCTTTATATTATACAACCCACATGAAAGCAAGAAGATCAGGGCACTATAGCAGTCTGAAAAAATAACCTCTTATTTAAGTTCTCAGATTTGAGAATCATACACAGCCAGAGTGGGTAATTCAACCAAAAAAAAAAAAAACCCCACCATCTTTTCTAGTAGCTTTGTTGTTGTTGTTATTTTAAATCTGTTCTACGTAGATATTGTCTTAATCTGATCTACTAAATCCCTCATCTGACACTATCCAGCTAATTAGTTTTGCTGTCATGCTATTCTCTGGGGGGTCATTGCCTCATAACCACTTTGATGATGAAACCATTTTCTATTTAAATTCTTTGGCTCCTTCAGAAACCAGCTTCCTAGGATGGAATCCAAGACAGAGCCATCCTAGGCTGGTTACAACTCCCCGGCAGGCGGTAATTGCAAGGGACCAAAAGAGTCAGAATTGAAAGCAGGATCAGACACCGTGACATTAACAGCCATCTGTAATAAGAGTTCTCCCTCTGCCCACCACAGACCCTGTTTTGGCAGTTTGGGAAATTAAAGGATTGAGAACTCCCTCCAGTTCGAAAATGTTATGCCTGGAATAACTTCCTCTGGACCAGAGCGAGTTCCAACAGCACGTGGGTGATTGAACCACACAAACTCTAAGGTGGCTTCTGAATCTGACAATATATGATGCTCACTTAAATTCATTACAAGGCAGAGCAGAAACAAATATTGTTTCTATAAAATTTTCTCGACATTCTAAGGAACTAAATGCCCTGATATGTTTTTGGTCAACTCCTCCTTCCCCAATTTTACAATTACCGAATTTTAGGGCTGAGAAGGATCTATGAGATTCTCTGTTCAAACCCTATCTGTAGCCCAACGAGGCCTGGTCACTGAGCCAAAGGCAGAACCCAGACTGAGCCTGCTTGTCAATTTACTTTTCCATCTTCCAGCGTGATTCGGGACTTTTAAGACATTGTTGACAATATGGGAGGCTTACATTTAGCATATGATTGTGTGGGCTTTTTTGCCTGCATTCGGGCAGCTTGGACATGACCATAATTACAGGAGTGATTCTTTAAGAGAGGCTCAGAAGTTGGCATGAATACACCATCCTTATTTTTCTCCAGAGCTTCAACAACACGTATATCTATTTTTCAATTGCAGTCATCCATGCCAAAATAAAAGCCGTGCAGAGGAGTGGCTGTAATGAGGTGACGACAGTGGTGGACGTGAAAGAGATCTTCAAGTCCTCATCACCCATCCCTCGAACTCAAGTCCCACTCATTACGAATTCATCCTGCCAGTGTCCTCACATCCTGCCCCATCAAGACGTTCTCATCATGTGCTATGAATGGCGCTCACGGTAGGCACAGAGGGGCCCCCCCAAATTGCACACTGCTTAGGAAAACATGAATCCCACTTAGCAGTCATGGTTTAAAAAACAGCACCAGCTTTTTGAAAAATCAGTTTCAGTAGATGCCTTGGTTGGGATAGCGTGCATTCTAACCATCAATTAATTCTTCACAGAATTAAAGAAAAATGGAAAGGTGAGTATTTGAGTGGACTCTTTAAAACTCAATTTCCGAATTCATTACCTGATTTCAAAAACTTATAGGCAAATAAATTACTTTGAGTAAAACTAACTTTTCAAATTACTCAAATCAACCTTAGTGTGGCAAATGCTGAATTTTTTTAAGGTCTCTTTAATAACTTACAAATCAAGTAAAGATGGCCATTTGAGACTATAGTTCCACACATTTTCTTTACATTTAATTTACAACATTTGTTTGCTAGAGTATTACACACACACACACACACACACACATATATTATACTATATCTCTAGCTAGGTGGGTGTGTCTCCCCACACATCTTTCCTTAGAAACTTTTTGTATATTCTTATAATGTAAAAATTCCTTAAAATATAAAAATCAAACACTTCAGTGTGGGTTCCAGAATAAGCCCCATAACTTGCTGCAATATATTTCTCCAGCAAAATTACTCTTTTTTATAGAAAGTCTTCCCTTTGATTCTCTGCCATTAATAATACTCATCTGTTTCTTCTGGGTAGATATAGATCAAGACTCTATTTCTGAAAAAAAGCAAAAAACACCTTTAGAAACAGACTTCACTCCCCTCCTCATACTTCCTGTGTTCTTGGCTTTGCTGATTTCTTGTCTTTGTAAAGGAGCTGAATGAATAAATGTCGAATGAATGTTTCTGGGCTCGTCTCAGGCACGGTGCTAGTATCCTCCCGGTACTAGAAGCAGTACTTTGGATGCACCGGGTGGCTCATCGTTAATTTCTATTTGCACAGATGAATAGGTTACAAACAAGTTAAATAGCAGTGTTTGTGTCATTTTCCCAAGTTAGTGTATAGAATTCATGTAATTCTGATCCAAATCCTGGTAACAATTTTTTGGATGATTGGGATCTATGTCTTCACAAATAACGCTAATGATCATTTGGAAGACTACACTGGTGTTGTAAGGAGGAGTTTGAAAATAAGAGGGATGAGGGGAAATGTGCTTTATGAGACAAGCAAAACTAGTGTAAAGCTACACTTGTTAAAACCATGTGGTGCAAGAGTAGACATGTAGATAAATGGAACAGAGGAAAAAGTCTTGAAATAGATGATAATGCACAAAAGAACTTACATTATAAAGAAAATAAGGCAAATAAATAAAAATGAAACTATTATTTAGTAAATGTTGCAAAAAGTTTTATCTGGAAAATAGTATATGTTTTCACTTTCTGCTGTACTTGAAAATAAATTTCAAATGGGTTAAAGAGGTAAATATTTTTAAAACTGAATCAAAAAGGATAAAGTTCAGTGAATAAATTTGTGCTATCTGAAAGGCAAAATATTTTGTAAACCTAAAAGTAATGTAAGAAATTACAAGGTAGCCTGAAACTAAAATCATAAATCAACTACACTTCAATAAAAATTAAAATAAAAAAAACCACATGCTTTCCAAGATTACCAAGTGACATAGGAACATGCCCACCAAAAACTATAAGTAATAAATATATATCCAAATTTTGTAAATTTAAGGTGAAAAAAAGAAATTACAAGAGAAAATGTCAATACAAATTTTATAATGTAATACTGTATACATAAAAATCAAAAATTAAAAAAGACAAAAAATTCTTGCAACAGGTATGACAGAAGAATAGTAATCTTACTTTATAAAGAGTTCATATAAATTAATGTTTAAAGCATTAAGACTGCCATATAGAAATTGATGTGCATAAATCTATTTAAAAGTTCCAGAGGAAGAAATACAAATAATAAATAAACATTAAGATATTTACCTCCTTAGTAAGCCCAAGTAAAACCAAGTAAACACAAGATTCCATTTTTACCTAGTCTTAATGTTGGTTAATTAAATGAAAGTTCACCCACTTTGAAAAAATTTAGCATTAAGTATTTAAAACCTACAAAAAAAAAATACACAGTCTTTGACCCAGATTTCTACTTTCAGAAATCTCTCTTAAGGAAATAACCAACCAGTGCACACTAATACATATGCAAAGATATTCAGTGCAACGCCAGTAATAATAGCTAAGCAAAAGAGGAGATTCAACAGTAAAGAAACAGTTATATATATTATGGCTATCTATAGTTGTAATTTATATAGTTATGAAAGCTATATTTTGAATTTTCAATTATATCAGAAAATACATACAATACAATGATAAAAGGAAATATATGATATGATCTAAATATACAGTGTGATCTAAAAATATATATAGGTACAAGGAAGAATGAAATGAAATATCAATAAAACATAAATGGGGGTTGTGAGGTTAGCAGTTACTAAAGAATTTTGGTTTTCATATTTTTTGTATTTTTAAACTGTTCACTTTCATAATCCGAAGTTGCTTATTAAGATAATGACTTTTTTTCAGGATGATGCTTCTTGAAAATTGCTTAGTTGAAAAATGGAGAGATCAACTTAGTAAGAGATCCGTGGTACGTATAATTAGCAACACTATGAATATGGGTTTAAGTGCATATAAAGACAACCCAGAGAACTTGGGGATTCTTCACATTCGTTCCTCTCTAGGCTATCACAGGAGCCAGCAACAGCAGCGGTATGTCTTTTGAATAGGTAATTAAGAGAATAGCTATTGTCCCTGGGAGTTTTTATCACAAATCTCTCTTTAGCTCCAAAAGCAGTTTAGTTGAATTCAATACTGATCTACTGGCTATTTCCAAGTTAAATTAATTTTTTTGTTTCTTTATTGTATTACATTTCCTTGTTTTAGCAGGTTCTCGAACAGAATTAACATCCATAGGGATTAAAACAGTCATATACATGTAGGGGTGTGAATACCTAGTTTTAAAAATCACACTGTCACTGTACAAAGCAGACCCTTTCCCTATATTTAAAATAATTTAAAGACTTTTCTCAAATCATACACGAAAAGTAATTCTTTTGTGGCCAAATCCATAATTATACTGGTAACATCATAGAAATGTTGGTAATTCAGTTAGAGGAGTTAGAATAAATTTTTTTGCCCGGAGATGTGAAATTATTCTAGAACTAAAGAGATCAGTTCATTGGCTTGGAATTTTTAAAGCACCCCTTTCCCTGAAAATATGTTACGATACATTCAGGAGAATTTGTGTTTCCAGATTCACAAAAGATACTGCTCCTGCTTGTGTTCTCTTAGTTTGCGTGAATACAACGTCTTGGGCAAGGGGAGAGTACGTTAATACTGATTTATGGAGCAGGTAGTTTCAACACAGCCTCTCCCCCTCTGCATTTCTGAGTAACAGACCCAAACACTGCTGTTGCATCTGCGCTAAGTACTCATGTGCTACTCAGGAGCACCCTGGGCCTTACTGGACAGAAAATTCTAGAAGGATGGTTATCTGGTTTCCAAGACTGCGGGAGATTAGAAGAATCAATCTAGAAGATAAGTCCACCATAAGGACCTGAAATTGTTGAGAGGAAAGAAAGCTTTCGAGAATCATAGTTGTTTGGGTCATTCACTTTGGCAGCAAATATTCCAATATAAGGAAATGAAAATATCGCCATGTAATAACAATGCCCAGTAACAAGTTTATTATTTTAGAACAGATTAGAGTTGTGCCCTAGAAGTGGGCGGACAGTGTTTTTCATTTCATTGTGTTTCTAGTGCCTGGCCTCCAGTTGTGCTCAAATTTTTTGCTGATTGAAATACTCTAACAACGTAGGGACATACGTGTTATAATGGAAAGCAGTGTCTATTCAAGTGGACTCACTTTTTCATGTTTTTCTTACATATTTTCATATTTAAAGAGTAAATCCTTTTCTATCAAGGAAACAATTATCTCAAATGACTCGTTTCTCAGCAGTTGTGGGTAGCTTACACTTGAGTGGATTACTGGATGTGGATGGGGCTTCTACCTTCCTTTGGATGTAAGAGAATTAGGTGAATTCCTAAGTGTGGTAAGAGACCTCAATTTCCTAGTGAGGCTGGATAAACATCAGTTTTTAGCCATATAAAAGCCTTTTGGGAAGGCTTTGCTGTATAGGAACGTTCCATTATGGGGAAAATGCATGGGTCAGGGCCTTGGGCTCTGGCGTCGGTCAATATGAGTCTGGACTGCTGGATTTGAATTCCAGCTCTGACATTCGTCGGCAGTGTGACTTTCTGCAAGTAACATCAGTGTGCTTGTTTCCTGGTCATGACAGCGGTGTCCATGTAGAAGGGCTGTTGTTTCCATGAAATGAATGCATGTCAAGACATCACCAGATAGCACTTTCCAAAGTATCTGGTACACGATACATGCTCAACAACAATGGAGAGCTATTATCATTATCGATGTGTGATTACTGTATTACAATGAAAACCTGCATGCATTTGGACATTAATCTAACAGCAGAAAAGGGTGAGATGTACGTGACAGTGACGTGTCCACGTTGCCTCCCAGCAGTGGGAAGAGAGGCTGCAGGAACAGCGGAGGACAATCCAGGACAAGAAGCGAACAGCGGGGCGCACCAGTCGTAGTAACCCCCCGAAACCCAAGGGGAAGCCGCCGGCTCCCAAACCAGCCAGCCCCAAGAAGAACATTAAAGCTAGGAGTGCTCCAAAGCGAACAAACCCGAAACGAGTGTGAGCTACCTGCTTTCCAGAATGGGGACTTCCTCTCGGGCTGAGGCCGGGCACCACCCAGACCGCCTGTAGAAGGCCACACGCCCATTGCCTTAACACCCGCAGTGCTCGTCGTAGACACACCCTGCAGCATTTTTCTTACTGATATGCTTCCATTTTTCTTTTTAAGCCACTAGAAGCCACAGTGGTAGTTATGTCCTTTGGTAGGGAAGGGCTGCGAAAGCTGGTGGAAAAAGCTCTTGTTCCGAGTAAACCATGTGCATGCTCTAGGAGAGGTCCATGCAGGGAAAGATGCTTTTGCCCTTACAATCTGACCTAATATGTGCATTGTAAAATAAATGCCATATGACAAACGAAACACCTCATTTTTTTTAACAATGCATTTTATTTCGGTTTGCCTTCTGTTGCTAGAGTGTTAATGATTTGCAAAAATGTGATTGAAAATATAAAGCTTCAAAGGAGGAAAGCCAGAAGAACGAATGCCTAAAAGATCTCTATGTGTTTACTGTTGGCAGAAGAAACTTGGTGATGAAAGGGGAAGTTTTTTTGTTTTTTGTTTTTTTACAAAGAAGCCTTTCTGCTCTGTTTTTAGCTAGAAACTCTAAAAACTAAAATAATGATGAATAAATAAAAGGCAAGGCAGATAGACAAAGTCTGGATCCTCGTTTTCTGGTTCCCATGCCATGGTGGAGATGCTCTGATTTTACACGCATGATGCTTCTGCTCAATTCCCTTTAAGGAGCACCAGAAACAAAATGTGTTTTCCCGCTTTTGATTGAGGTACCAATTAGTCAGCGCCAAGCATGTTACACCTGTGGGTGTGGTGCTCCTCCCACTTCTAGAGCACCTGAGGCAACTTGATGCCCAGTGTCTCTGCTGATTGCTGGTGCTCCCAAGGGTGCCCTGGACCTGCGGTAGGAGGGTCAGGATCCAAAGCCCCTGGTCCTCAGCCGGCTATGTGTCTGTTGCCACACACCAGCTCTGCACTGGAAAAGGCAACCGCGGTCACGTGTCCATCCACCATTCAAGGATATAGAGGAACAACCTGAAAGCTTGAGTAAAACCGCCTTTAGATGTACCAATGTCCCTGCTTCTCAGACAAGAAGTAAGTTTCATGTTGCATTCATACAAGATAATTAAGCAAGTAATATAATTTCATCTCTAGTCACTGGGACACAGAAGTGAGGTGTGTGGGGTAAGCCAGAGAGAGTGGAGAAACAGGCAAGGTTGATGAGGACGCTGGCTGGGCACCCAGCTCCTCCTGAAAGTATAACTTCACCTGCATTGCTTCCTCAGGGCAGGAGAGTTGAAGGAATTCAATAGATACACCCACACAGGGTATTAATAAAATATTCAGCATGTGTTTCTGTATAAAAGCCAAACTTCTTTGGCCCTTAAGGAAAGGGAGACAGGAGACAGCTGTTTAGCATAGTATCTAAACTAAAGAAACCTAGGAAAGGCCATTAAAGCATCGGTAGTAGGAATTCTTTGAGGGAGGGGAGTTTGAAATAGAACTCTCCAGGAAGTGAGGAAAAAAACGCTTACGTAAAACCTTGTTTCTTAAGTGCAAAACATTGTAAACACGAGTTTGGAGAGGACATAACAAATGTAAACACTGTTTCCTTTGAATATTTAACTGGAATCATATACTGCATATCACACAAAAACTTAATTGGGCACATTTATAAGTTTAATTTTTAAAAGATAAACCAGGCCACTGTTTGGTTCTTTATTATAAAAAAAAAAAATGTGAAAATGAGCATCAGCCCACATGGAGAGTAATGTTAACAAATGTGGAAGTGGCCCTTCTGTGAGAACCACAATTTTTCTCACTTAAATATTTTCCCCACCTGAATACATATGCAAGGAGGTAAATATAAATATATAGAAATGAAGCTGAGGTTCTATCTCTGAAACAGGAGTTATTGGAGAGTTGGGTTATTTTAATCAGAAAAAAATAACTTCATTTTGCAATATGTTCATCAACACATTTCATAATCCAGGACAACTAGAGAGACTTTTTAAATATTTGTGTTGGTCTTTCAATAATACAGTAAATATGTATTTTCTAAAAAGCATTCAATAAATGCATAAATTTAAAATAATGGAGTTAAAATCCTACCGAATCCCACTCACCACAATGCGGAGGTAATCACTTTGTATTTTGGTATATAATTTTCCATGTGTTTCCCATGCATTTATATAATGGTTTGGGGGGAAAAAACTAGGAGCCTATTATGCGTAGTTTCATAACCTGCCTTCTTCACTCGGCCCTTTATTTGAATTAGTTCTCAAAGTCAGCAAAGCCCAGGCCAGCTCATTTAGAACGGCTGTGAGCTATTCCGTGGTGTGCGTGACTCAACAAACCCTTGTGTTATTAGGGATTTAGGTTATTTCTTAACTGAATATACTGAAAACTGAATAAACATCTTAATCGCTAATATGTGTGCACATCCTTAATTAATTTTGGGGAGATGAGTCTGTTTAAGAGCATTACAGGGAGGACTAGAGTGCCCAGCAAGGAAAGGTCATTAGATCACAGGTGTATCAAAGTGTGGACTTTCCAATTCCTCACTAAGACTGTCTTCTCCTTCCCTGTAGTTTTTATAAATTTTAGCCGGGTACTCGACGTCACCTTGGGTGAGCTCCTCTCCTCACCTGTGAGCCATCTGCTGACAACATTCTCAATATACCAGATAGCTGGGGAAAGCATGTGACTAGTTTATTTTGTCAATAACTTGTGAGAATGGACTTTCAGGTCTGGTTCCCAAGGCATGCCAGGGGAGGGCAGAGTTTCATGACACAATTAACTTTTCAGTGTTACTGAATTCTCAGGACCAGGGGGAAAATATGGGGCACAAAAGAGTGCAAGCCATAAATGCTTTTTGGTATTTTGCCTAATGATTGTGTGTTACTTTTATAACTAGAGGATGTTACAAATGTATTATCAGAGAGAGAGAGAAATGGATTTAATCCATGTAGATATGAAAACTGTTTTACTGATTACATGTGTGTGAGTCTGGGTCCTCAGAGAAGCAGACACCAAAATGGAATTAAATTAAATATGGATTCTATTAGGGGAAATACCTGTGGGAGAGACTGAGGCGGGAGCTGACTAGGGCTGGGAGAGCCATCAGAGAGAGAGAAGAGGGATGGAAGGTTGGATCGAAGCCCTCAGACTGCCTCAATGTCTAAGGAAACTTTGACATGGTTGTTGGGGAGCCTTGAGCCAAACCAGCCGTCAGGGAGTCCCTCATCTCCCAGCTCTTCCAATATTCACTCTTCTACCTAAGAGAGGGCTGTTCCTACTAGAATGTGAGGAAATCTTTTTGAAAAGGAAATCAACATGAAGCAGGGTTGGGGGGTAGTGTATAGCTTAGTGGCAGAGCACATGCTTAGCATGCACGAGGTCCTGGGTTCAATCCCCACTACCTCCACTAAAAAGAAATTAAATAAATAAGTCTAATTACCCCACCACCACCAAAAAGAGAAGAAGAATCCAAAACAAGACCAGTGTGGTACTGAACTAATCTTAATTAAAAAAAGAAAGAAAATCAATAACAGTAAGAAACTCTGTGATGTATGATTTTGCCTTTACAATTTCAGGTAGCATAAATAAGTGTAATATATCTAGTTGCAATATTTGTATGAGAATAGTCTTATAACTAGATAATTCTAAAACATGTAGCTGTAATATCTAGATGAGAACCACTTTGTAATGGCAAGTTTGGATCACCTGAGTGATGTATTTTGGAAACAAAAAAGAATATACTTTACTAGCAATTAAATTAGACAATAGAGAAGGCATAACCAGGGGGCTGATTCCAAGTCTCACAAAATTATAATAACACGAATAAAATAATGAGGTATAAAAAACTGAGGTTAGGCAAAAAAAAATGGTATTATGAATAAAATTCCATCATGGTATCAAGGGACATCTAAAATGCTATTGTTGAATCAAACAGATGGATTTTTTAAAATCCATTAACATTTTTCGTTATCTAATATTTCAAATATTTATTATGTCATTGAAATATTTCAGCAGCTGAAAATCACCCAAACAATTGCTTGGTAAAATATTTCTTCCTTTCTTAAAAGCATTAAAAAAAAAAACAAACCTGGCTTTGGAGGTCGTTCAAAGTAGCTTCCAAGGGGTGAGCAAATTCAGACACTGTTCAGGCAAGCATCAGCAGTAGCACATCCACTCCAGTGAAAAGAAAAATCACCAAGAGACACCAGGAAGAAGCCATAAAATAGAGCACAGTGTATTTTTAAGTCTGTCCATTTTCTACAGAGCACCTGCTTACCAGGAACAGGATCCAGAGAGGGGATGCTGGAAAGTATTAGGCTGTAATCAAGAATGCTTCCACATACAAGTTTTTCTCTATCTGACTTTTTCACTTAGTATGATAATCTGTAGGTTCATCCATGTTGCTGCAAATGGAATTATTTTGTTCTTTTTATGGCTGAGTAATATTCCATTGTATATATACACCACATCTTGTTTATCCAGTCATCTATCAGTGGACATTAAGGTTGCTTCCATGTCTTGGCTATTGTAAATAGTGCTGCTGTGAACACTGGAGTGCATAACTGAATCACTCTGCTGTACACCCGAAATAAACACAATATTGTAAATCAACTATACTTCAATTATAAAAAAAAAAAAAGGATGCCAGGTCTCCAGTCTTGGAAGTGGGCTAGCAGGGCTAAGTAGAGCAATCAAAGAAACTCTGGCTCAGGGTCAAGGTGCATGACTGAGCCAGTGTTCAAGGGTGGGGACTGTTCTGTATGGTGGAATTCAGGAAGACACAGACCCCATTGTCCCCAGCTCTGTTTGGCTGTTGGGATAGAGGTGTTTCCTGCCTTCTCAGGCACACCATCTCCAAACTTTGAAGCCAGGCCCTGTATTGGACCCACACTCCATCACTTATCATGTTTACTAATCTCAGCCCAGTGCTCCAAGGTACGCCCGCTGATTTTGCAGCCCTCAATTGCCTCTGTCACACTGGCCCAGGACATGTGTCTTCTGCCTAAACCTCAGCTAAGGTTCAAGGTCACCCCAGTTGAAAGCCCTGACAACCTTCCAACCTTTCCTAAACTTTCTTTCTCAGGGGCAAGAAGATATTCCCAGCTACTACCAACCCCAGCCCCCAATTGCCTGCCTCAGGCGGCTTTGCCCCACCCACTAAGTTCAATCCTTTTGAGACCAACACCAACAAACTAGAGTTTAATTGAATATATCTCTTGGAACACTGATTATTAGATTTCTGACTACTTACCTCAAAGTCAAGTCTACAAATGGAAAGAAATAGCCTTTCTCTGTATCTTGCTTTTAAAATCTTGGTTCAGCTGTGCACTCATAGACAAGTGAGTGAAGCCTGCCATCTGCTGGTTACTAAGAGAGTTGAATATTTTAATGCCTTTGAAGTCCTGGACCACTCCTGAGGCAATAACAACCTGCCACATAACAGGATCATATTACAAACGCCCAGGCATGATAGAATAATAGAATACAATCAAGTATGTAAAGCATCAGATAATATTCAGTTTGAAGAAGTGAAGAAGGTGAAGATTTTTACTAATTTCTCTGCACAATCCAAAGAAAGCCAATAATTAATTTACCCTAGTTTTTTTTCTTAAATGTATTCTAAAAACAAATTGAGAAATATTCTTTTTTTTTATTGAAGTGTAGTTGAATTGCAATGTTAGTTTCAGGTGTACATCAAAGCAGTTCAGTTATACATATACTTGCATATACTTTTTTTTCAGATTCTTCTCCGTTATAGCTTATTACAAGAAATTGTAATAATTCCATGTGCTATACAGTAAGTCCTTGTTGTTTATCTATTTTATATATAGTAGTGTGTATCTGTTAATCCCAAACTCCTAATTTATCCCTCCCTCCCCCTTTTCCCTTTGGTAACCATAGTTTGTTTTCTGTGTGAATCTATTTCTGGTTTGTAAGTACGTTCATTTGTCTCATTTTTTTTTTAGATTCCACATATAAGTGATATCATATGATATTTATCTTTCTCTGACTTACTTCACTTAATATGATAATCTCCAGGTCCATCCATGTTGCTGCAAATGGTATTATTTCATTATTTTTATGGCTGAATAATATTCCATTGTGTTTGTGTGTACACACATACACACATCTTCTTTATCCATTCATCTGTCGGTGGACATTAAGTTTCCATTCTTGGCTACTGTAAATAGTGCTGCTGTGGACATTGGGGTGCATGTGTCTTTTCAAATTATGGTTTTCTCCAGATGTCTGCCCAGGAAGATGATTGTTGGATCATATGGTAAGTCTATTTTTAGTCTTTTAGGGAAACTCTATACTGTTCTCCATAATGGCTGCACCAATTTACATTCCCACCAATAGTGTAGGAGGGTTCCTTTTTCTCCAAACTCTCTCCAGTATTTATTATTTGTAGACATTTTAATGATGGCCATTCTGACTTGTGTAAGGTGATGCCTCATTGTAGTTTTGATTTGCATTTCTCTAATAATTAGTGATATTGGGCATCTTTTCATGTGTATACTGATTTCTGTATATTAACTTTGTATCCTGCATCTTTACCTAATTAATTAATGAACTCTAGTAATTTTCTTGTAGCATCATTTGGATTTTCTATATAAAGTATCATGTCATCTGCAAAGAATGACAGTTTTACTTCTTCTTTTCCAATATGAATTCTTTTTATTTCTTTTTTCTTCTCTAATTACTGCAGCTAGGACTTCCAAAACTATGTTGAATAAAAGTGGTGAGAGTGTGCATCCTTGTCTTGCTCCTGATCTTAGAGGAAATGCTTTCAGCTTTTTACCATTGAGTATGATGTTAGCTGTGGGTTTGTCATATATGGCCTTTATTATGTTGAGATATGTTCCCTCTATGCCCACTTTCTGGAGGGTTTTCATCATAAATAGATGTTGAGTTTTATCAAAAGCTTTTTCTGCATCTATTGAGATGATCATATAGTTTTTATTCTTCAGTTTGTTAATGTGGTGTGTTGCATTGATTAATTTGCAGATATTGAAAAACCCGTGCATCCTTGGGATAAGATCATGGTATATGATCCTTTTAATGCGTTGTTGGAATCAATTTCCTAGTATTTTGTTGAAGATTTCTGCATCTGTATTTATAAGAGATTTTGGCCTGTAATTTTCTTTTTTTGTGATATCTTTGTCTGATTTGGAATTAGGGTGATGGTGGCCTCATAGAATGAGTTCAGAAATGTTCCTTCCTCTGCAGTTTTTTGGAAAAGTTTTAGAAGGATAGGCGTTTGGTAGAAGTCCCCTTGAAGCCATCAAGAAATATATTATTGATAATTCATATGTAACTATATTTTGCATAAAATAACAATACAGATGAATGTTCACAGGTGTGCTTCTCAAACAGTTCTGGAACACTAGAGTTTGGAGGTGAATAACTTATTACTAACACCAAATGGTCAAGAGGTGGGGTCAGCGAGATGACAGAGTAGGAAGCCCTGGACCATCCTTCCCCGCGTAAACTCACCAGCTCAGCAGCAATTCGTGGACAGATTCCCTTGTGAGAAATCCAGAAACTAAGTGAAAAACCCCTGTACTCTAGGTGAATGTGAAACCAGACTCACTGGATCTGGTAGGGAGAATTTGGGATCCCATCTGGCTGGAGTCTCTGCCCCAAGGACAGCACCATACAATCAGCAAGAGACCCCCTAACTCTTGGCTTCTCCCAGGGGAGCAAAGGTTCACATGCCCAGTGCCCCAGCTTTCTTGACAGGGATCCTAGAGGATTAAGCTCTGTCTCATCAATCTTGGAACTGGATGGACCCACCACAGTCTAACAGCCTGCAGAGAACAGAGGTGGCCACTTAGGATGTCAGACATCACAGCTCCCTCTTTTGCCCAGTGCAGAGAGAGCAGATGAAAAAGCAAAGATTTGGAGAAAGGCTGTGCATCCCACATGGGCAGCAAGGCTATATGGGGTCTTGCTCAAACAATGTATCCAGCCTCCACATAAGGGGCAAAGTGTGGGGACCTGCTCATCAAGGCAGTTGCCTAGGTGGGTGGGGGTAGGCCCTTGCCAGGAGGGCATGGATGCCTGAGGCCAGGCACAGGGTTGCAAACTGCACCGCACACACAATGCAGCTCTCAGCATCCAAGGGGCCCAGGTCCCCATCCTTGTGTCTGGGCTGTATAGGCAGAGACTGAGTAACAGACGTGGGTACCTGGGGGTCACACCACTCTGCCAAGATATGGCTCCCTGGTAGCAGCCGTACAGCTCATTCCAAAACAAAGGAGCCTATTTCCATGAAGCTTTTCATTTTTATGAAGACCAATTTATTTTTTTCTCTTATTGTCTATGCTCTTGGGGTCATATTTAAGAAACTATTGCCTAATCCAAGGTCTTGCAGAATTTCCCCTATTTTTTCTACTAAGAGTTTTAGTTTTAGCTGTTACATTTTCAGTCTTTGATTCGTTCTGAATTAATTTTTTGAATATAGTGTAAAGTTAATGGTCCAACTTCATTATTTTAAAGGCTAATCAGTTTTCCTAGTACTATTTATTGAAGAGACTGTTCCCTTCTCCCTGACTGATCTTGGCACTCTTATCAAACACCAACTGACCATGGATATGAAAATTTATAGGTTCTCAGTTCTATTCCATTTGTCTATATGTCTGTCCGATGCCACTACCACACTGTTTTGACTAGTGTCACTTTGTAATGAGTTTTGAAAGCAAGGAGTGGGTGTAATCCACTTTGTTCTTTTTCAAGATCGCCTTAGCTATTCTGAATCCATTGGAATTTGATATGAATTTTCATATGGGTTTATCCATTTCTGAAAAAAAAAGCCATTGGGATTTTTTAGGGATTGCATTGAATCTGTGTATTACTTAGCATTGTCAATTTAACAATATTAAGTTTTCCAATCCATGAACACAGTATGTCTTTCTACTTACTTGTTTCTTCTTTAGTTTCTTTCAGCATTGTTTTATATTTTTCATGTAAAAGTCTTGCACTTGTACACTGACTAAGTTTATTCCTAAGAATTTTACTCTTTTGATGCTGTAGTAAATTGTTTACTTAATTTCCTTTTTTTGGATTTTTCATTGCTAGTGAAAAGACATACATGATTTTGTGTGTTGATTTTGTATCCCATACCTTTGCTGAATTAGCTCTAACAACAGTGTGTGTTTGTGAGATTCTTCAGGGTTTACTATATATAAGAGCATGTTATCTGCTCATTGAGATAGCTTTATTTTTTTCCTTTCTAGTTTGGGCTTTTCTTTGTTGGAAAGTTCTTAATCACTGACTTAATCTCCTTTTATAGATCTATTCATATTTTCTATTTCTTCTTGAGTCAGGTTTGGTAGTTTGTGTCTTCCTAGAAATTTGTGCATTTCATTTAGTTTATCCGATTTGTTTGCATACAGCTCTTCATAGTATTCTGTTGTAACCCTTTTTTTTCTTTTTTTGTAAATGGAGTATTGATTTCCCTTCTTTCACTTTTGATTTTAGTAGTTTGCATCTTCTCTCTCTGTCTCTCTCTCTCTGTCTCTCCTATCAACCTAGCTCAAGGTTTGTTGAGGTTTTTTTTAACCTTTTCAGAGAACAACCTTTTGGTTCCATTGGTTTTTTCTATTGATTTTATATTCCCAATTTCATTAACTTACACTCAAATCCTTAATATTTCCTTTCTTCTGCTAAATTTGGGTTTGAATATGCCCTTCTTTTTCTAGTTTCTTACAGTGTACATTTAACATACATTTATTGATTTGAGAGTCTTCTTATTAATGTATTAATTTTAGCTCAGATTTTCCTCTGTTTCTGCTGCATTCCATAAGTTTTGGTATGTTGTGTTCTCATTTTTATTCATCTTAAGATATCTTCTAATTTCTCTTGTGATTTCTTCTATGATCCATTGGTTCTAAAGGTGTGTTGTCTAATTTCTACATATTTATAAGCTTTCTACTTTTCCTTCTGTTATTTATAGTATCATTCCATTATAGGCAGAAAATATACCTCATATGATTTCAATATTTTAAAAATTTATTAAGACTTTTTGGTGGACTAACATGTGGTTTACTTAGACAGTGTGCCATGTGCACTTGAGAAGAATGTGTATTCTACTGTTGACTGGTAGAACGTTCTGTATATATAATTTATGTCTAATTGGACTGTAGTATTGCTGAAGTCCTCCATTTCCTTATTGATTTTCTGTCTTGTTCTATCTGTTATTGAAAGAGAGCCGTTGAAGTTTCCAACTATTATTGTGGAACTATTTCTTCCTTCAATTCTGTTAAAGTTTGCTTCATATATTTTGGGGTTCTGTTATGTGTGTATGTGTTTATAATTGTTATATCTTGACAAATTGCAACTTTTTCAATATATAATGTTCATTTTTATCTCTCATACAAACTTCTTTGATGCAAAATATATTTTTCTGATAATAATATAGCCCCTGTAGCTTTCTTTTAGTTACTATTTGCATGAAATATACTCTTTCATCCTTTTACTTTCAAGCTTTTTGTGTCTTTGGATCTAAAGTGAATCTCTTATAGACACCATATAGATGGATCACATGTCTTAATCCATTCTACCAATCTCCACCTTTAAATTGGAGAATTTACTCCATGTATATTTAAAGCAGTTACTGCTTAGGAAGGACTTATCTGCCATTTACCTATTTGTTTTCTGTGTCCTACATGCTTCTGTTCCTCAACTCCTCCATTACTGCCTCTTTTTGTATTTGGTTGATTTTTTGTGTATAGTACACCAGTTGTATCTTTTCCCACCTATTTAGTAGAATGGTAGTCAATTATCAAGTCCTGAAGACACAATGCAGCCTTCTAAGTATTCCCTGATCATTCCATTTATCACTGACTCACATTTCTACATTATTTTCAGTTGCTGTCATTTTTCACTTTGCAATGTCTCCTGTCTAGATAGCTTACATCTCATTTTCCCTCTCCATTTCCTATATGCATCTGCTCAAAGCACTTTGTGCTTACCTCTAAGAGCCCTAGAACACATGTTAATATTCTATGTCCAGCCGCTAGAATCTTAAGCTCCTTTAGGACAAGGATTGTGTATATTCAGGCCTGCAACAGTGTCCAGCAAGAGCTGAACAAATGATTCTTGAATGTCTGAAACATACCTATAACAATAGTCCCCTCAGAGTGTTATGACAGAGGATAGTGGCACAAGACAGAAACCAGCACAATGTGAATATATATAACTTTTAAAACTGAATTCTCTTTCTTGCTCCCTTACCTCTGATTTTGAAAATCCTACCCATTTTTCAAGATCTACTTCATCCCCTACCTTCTTCAGCTCCATCAAACATATACCCGTCAGTTCAGCACTGAAATATACACTAATTCAAAATCCCCAATATTATTCATAATGTTCCCCTCATCACAAAAGGGAGGGATGTGTAGGTGTTAGGAGAGAGCTCCACCATATTTGTAATAGATTTTATAAACAGAATGCAGTTCCACTCACCACCCCCACCCCGTTGCTCATCACCAACATGCTTAATAAGGTCCTGTCTGATGGTGGTTATAATTAGGTATTATTTCTGTGAATTTTGTCTCGCCATTTAATTTGAATTTCCCCAAAGGTAACGATCTTCATTATCATGTATTAACCAAGAACCCATAGTTTTGTATTAACCAAGAACCCGCAGTTCAAGCAGACACACAATATGTATTTCCCCTACATAGACATTTAATGGTTGTGTCATCATGCCTTGGTCTGTAACTGAGTCAGACTATTGGAATGCACAGCAGTATACCAGAATGTACTTTTATTTTATGCATCTAACATTTTGGTACAATGTTCTTATACCTGGAGAAATCATAGCCTAAATGATAAGATTAGGGAACAACGTACTCTTCTTTTCGTGAGGAACTACGGTGGTTGTGGAGGGGTTTCTTCTTTTCACATCGCATCCTCCTTATGCTCTGGAGGCTGAGTCTCGGTCTGGCTCATCCAGCTGGGACAACATCCACGTATGAAGAAGCTGTGTGGTCAAGTTCAGGTCAGCAGCCAGAGCCAAGCCGGTGTACCTCTGTGAGCCTGCTCCCTGAAAACAAAGA
Source organism: Vicugna pacos (assembly GCF_048564905.1). Taxonomy (NCBI): domain Eukaryota; kingdom Metazoa; phylum Chordata; class Mammalia; order Artiodactyla; family Camelidae; genus Vicugna; species Vicugna pacos. The sequence continues at coordinate 78,952,331 of NC_132993.1, read as the reverse complement.
AGGAAAGTGGGTTTGATGGGAAAAGTCATCTACTCATACTCTTATCTCTCACACTGTCCAGGATAGAAAAGTTTTTAAGTTTTCCATCAGTAAACCAGGCAGACTCAATCCACAGATGTACCACGTCGCTACCTCTCCCCAGTAAGCACCTCTTTGGCAAGGAAAAGTGGCAAGGAAAAGAAATGACTGCCTTTTACTCTATGATTGCTACCATCCTATTACATTATCACATAGCACCCACAGGTCATTAATAGGTTCCAAGTCCCCAGAAGCTTACAGAATCAAGTTGAGGCTGCTGACTGAGATTTCAGCCATTCAGAGTGAAGAAGTGGGAGGGAATTAAGGGGAGAGACTACATGAGACTGAGTCGTGGCAGAAGGGCACAACCAGCTTGAGACCAAGACTTGCAAACCCACGGGTGTCTCACTGGTCCCACTGTCTCCCAGGTCCTTGGCATCTACAGAGCTTGGCTTTGGGGCTTCCAGGCTGGTATGGGGGAGCCTAGTGTGTCTGGCAGGAAACAAATTTGATTCAGGAATGTGGGGGAAGTTCTGGTCTTTGCGGAATAGCCTTGTCCTCGGCCCAGCCACTGTAATGAGCAAAGAAGATAAAATAATAATTAAAGAGGTACTTTACTCTAGTTTTCCTCAGTGTTCTCAGCAACAAACTCCTCAAACATTCTATTAATTGTGTCCATTGCCTCTTGGACATTAGATGCTCCGTGGACAGCATTTTTCAAAATACTTCTTCCAAATCGGGCTCGGATAGAGTCTGGGGACAGTAGTTTCGCTTCCTCTGGGTCTATGGGACCCATCAATCGTCTCCAGTCTGAAACAGCATTCCACTTGGTCAGAATCATGATCAGAGATGGACCCCTGCAAACAACAATGCTTTCAGAAGACCTGGGCTATCGACAGCTGTAGGGATGGCAGACACAGCTAAAGATGATGCCACAGCATCATCCAGAGAACTCGTGTTTATTCTTTGTCCTTATCAGTGTGATAGTGTGCTTTCTTTTTCTTCTTAAAAAAAAAAAGTCTCCTTCTTCCAACAGGTTTTGGTACTAGAAGAGTGCTGTATTTTAATTCTAGGGATACATGCCAGGCACTATTCCAAGTATGTTCAATGTATCAGTTATGTAACCCTCAGAAGAGTACCTATAAGATAGGTACTATGACTATCCCCATTTTATGGATAAGGAAACTAAGGCAAAGATCAAGTAGGCTGACAAAGCAGGGATGTAAAAGCAGATCGTTTCTGTCTAAGGTGAAGACCTTGGGGGGAGGGTGTCCCTCAGTGGTAGAGCGCATGCTTAGCATGCACAAGGTCCTAGGTTCAATCCCCAGTACCTCCATTAAAAAAAATTAATTAAAAGCAAAAGAAACAGAGAAAGGAATGAAGAAGACAGTAAAAGACCAGGAGAGGAGGAATTAGAGGGGAAAAAAAGAACCCTCCAAATAGTACCAGGCTGTCTTTCCATGAAGTAGATTAGATGGAACGTTTTAATGAACTTTTGTATTTTTTGAAGTTTCTACAATAAACAATGACTAGTTTTATAATGCAAAGAACTACATATCAGAAACTTACTCAGATAAAATTTCCAATACATCTTTATAAAAGTCTTTTCCTTTTATTTTAAAATAAACTTTTTCTGCTTGCTCTTCAGTTAGAAGCATCTCTTTCATCTGTGATATATCAAATCCAGCCTCCTTGATAAGCTTCAGGATATCCTCTAGGGAAAACAAACATTTGGTAATCCTGCAGATTGCCTCCACTTTTGCTCCATATTCAAGGAGATTGAAATAACCAAGGAAAGTAATAGTGTTACTTGCATACAATGGTTTAAAAAACCAAAACCATGCTGAACTAAATTGAACTTGAGAAGCACCAGATGGACATTCAGAGGAATTTTAATATGTTAATATAGATGTTCAACTTCTGAGATCCATCTTTCCAGAAGCCACCTGAAACATCCAGTGAACTTAATAAAAGGGGGAGAGGAAGAGGTCTGCTCCTGTGCTAAAAGTGAAGACGTGTTTTCATCTCCAAGGATGAAATGCCAAGGAGCTTCTTGCTAGAAATGGATTCAAGGGGAGAACCAACTGAACTCTTCCCCCAGAACTAGCTGGGCACCATTAAGGGAACCAAATAAAGTCAATCTTGTGAAAATCTCCCCAACAGCCTAAACTTGCGAGAGCTCCTCCTGGCAATGAAGGTGCTCATTGCTTTATTCTTTTAACTTTCCTGGAGTTTGAAAAATTTCACAGAATTTGAAGGAAAACGTACACATTGGCCTCATTTTTACATATTTACCTCTTTGTTCTTGTGTTACATGAGGTTTAATCAGTGCTATCGTGTTTTGTGGAGGAAAGAAATACTTTATTTCTCTTCTAGCAGCTTCTAATGAATCACTTCCGTGCAGCTGGTTGACAGGCAAACCTTCCATTGCAAATTGCACGCATAAACTTTGAAAAAGAAGTCAAGTTAAAAACGGTTGTAACATATAATTTAACATAACACAGCGTAAAACTATTCATATTTGCATTGTGCAAAAGAAAGTAATCGCGGGATGGCTTGGGGTATGCTGCCTCCTTCCAAGGAGGTAACAGTCATTAGGAAGAGAAGACATGAACATTTCAGTCGTCATGATAATGGATGCTGACAACTGTGAAAGGAGGTGTGAACACCCAGGTGCAGTGAAAACGCAGACTGTAGAATCCTGGTGTCATGACTTGCTAGCTGTGTGATACTGGCCAGTTACTTTTCTGTGCTTTAGTTGTCTCAAGTATAAAAATGATAACAAACCCTGTTTGGGAAGGAGATTTTGAGGATATAATCAGATGATGGATTTGAAATATATGGTACATATTAAGCCATCAATTCCTTCCCCTTTCATCACTAAATATTATCAAGCAGGCGAGCTGGCATTTGACCCTGTAGCAAAGATACCAAATTATAAACACTGAATCCAGGAGATGCCACAGTAGAACCCTCCAGGTGAGCAAATGCAGCAAGAAAAGAGGAGCATACAGGATGGCTTTGTGTAAAGAGGCAGGAGTGACATTGATGGTAAAGGACAGTTGTGTCGGGTTCTGTTTCTGTATGAGAGATGAGTACGTGTCTCCAAAATCAGTTGTTCCTTGATGCTTTTTGGTTGCCCCCTTTTCTGTCTTTCTATCTATTTCAGTAGAGAAGATACTCACTGCTCATTACATTTTTCTGCCCTTTATACACAGTCCTAAGCAAGCAACCCGCAAAATCCAGCCATGGTGAATAATGTCCCTTCCAGTTAATAGACTGACGTCACTGGAAACTTGGCTTTCTGTCCTCAGCTTTAAGATCCTCTTCTTCTCTCTCTGGCTTCAGTGACCATTTCAGATTTCCTTTTTTCCTTATCCAACTTGACCTTTCTACTCAGCCTTTGGCTGTTCTCACACCTCTGATTTGAAGATACTTGGAGACTAAGAGCCTTGGAGCCTGTGATTGCCAGGGATGAGGGATTTGCACAATGAATAATAAAAACAGGCTAAGCCATCACCGGCACCTACTCCATTCACTGCAGAGAACTACAATCAGCCCCTCTGTTATGCTGTTATTGGGAAAAGGCTCTGCATGTGTGTGTGTAAGGATGGGATAGAGGGGTTGCTATGTTTCTCCTGTATGCAAGTGACCATATTTCAGATTAAGAAATGGAGAGTGTGGAATCTGATACCCAAGTGCAGGAAAGGGCAGAACTCTGCTGGAAGAGCTATTTCTAAAGCAACCTGAAAGAGTTAGGAGGAGCCAAGGAAACTAGAAAGGTGAGAACCAATCAAAAATAATGCCTAAGAGTAATTATGAACTTGTGGCAATGTTAGGGATCATAAGGGCTTGGGATGGGAATTCTCAGTGTAATCATAGGGTGGAGAGGGGCAGTCGCTGGGTACCTTCACCTGGAGAAAATATTGCTGTGCTGGTACACAGCCTCCACACTGGGGACCACAATTTCTAGACAGATGTGCACACAGGGATAGGTCTTGTGTCAATAGGAATTCCTCTCTCTGATGCCATGTATTACATTCTATGCAAATTTCATTAAGAGCTTCTACGGCGTCCTGCTCATACCACGTAAAGAATGCCCAACACATGTTATCCTTTATAGTAACTGTCTGGCACAGGAGCAATGACATAAGTGAGTAAGGCTAAGAGTTGGGGTAAAATACATCCATTCAGGACAACTCAGATTCAAGATCTCCGACCCAAAAGAAAACACTTCAACTTCTGCATGAGTGATGTTTCATGAGTACAGTTATTTACTGTGTCCACATGTATGTCAAGTTTGCTGTGCCTGACAGAGCATCTTGGTTGTTGCTCACTTGAAGGAAGGGCCTTTCTTCCCCTGAATCCAATCCTACTCTGAAATTGGCACAAAGAATTCGAGCAAATTGCAGCTCAGTTTGTTGCCATCAGCTACATGCCAAGAAAGGAGATGCATGAGATACTATCCCCAGCCTCCAGCTGGTACCAAGCCTGGCAGTTAAGATCAAAAAATATTTAAATAGTGCCCTACTCTGCGCCAGGGACAGGCCAGGTGTTGGGCTGATTACAAAGATTAGCTGCCTTTGACAACTCATTGGGAAACTCACTTAGTAAATGTTCCCACCAAATTGGAGACTACATATTGAGTCAGTCACCACTGTCTTGAAACTCGTATGATCAACTAAAGAACCTGCAGCTACTATCACACTCTTCTTAAAACAATTTCTCCTAAGCAGTGCATGGGGCAGATACTTCTGCCAAGATACGGCCTTTCAGCAGGGTATCTACCACTTACTTTCCACCCCAAACCAAGCAGCCCACATCCTTCTCTTGCAAAGCCATGGCCATATCAGGTTGCCACTAGGCTAGGCTTCCAATCATAAGCAGTCCACTCCTTATCCAGCAAAAGTAGCTTTCCTGAGATCGTCCCTTGGACTGGAGCTGTGGTTCCTGTGCCCCATATCCAAAAAGAAACCAAAACGGCTCCATGAAAAAAGTGGGGAACCCCTGACACAAATCATACCTCTGTGGAAAATATTCTTCAGCTTCTTTGACAGTGCTTGGTCCAATTAACTGTCTCCAGTGTCTTAAACCATTTTCCCTTAATAAAACAAGGGCTAGAGACGGACCACTATTAGAAAAGAAAAAAAAATGAAGTTAATAAAAGTATGGCTCATAGCTAATTACAAACAGGTAATACAAGTGTATTTGTTAAATAGACTAAAAAAGTAAAATAACCCTTCCATCAAGCATCTGAAATTAACTTCTGTTGGTGTACCCTCAAGAGCATATTCATAAAAGGATGGGAGCAGAGAAAGGAAGGGAAGAGAAGGGCTTTGGTTCTGACAGAATGTTTCCTACATGGTCCCCATGCTGCTGCTGATTTATGTACCCTTTCTGGCCTTCTGCCCCTGCTGCCATTTCACTTACTTTTCTAGAAACCTAATAGATTTCTAGCATCCCTTTCCTCTCCTAGGACTAGTGATCTTTAGGATTACCAAAGCCCTTGAGAGTCCATCACGGTTCTCTACTTGGACTTGATGGTGCCACACACCCTGGATCCTGGCATTCAACTCAGCTGGGCCCCAGAAACTTCACCTGGGACCTTTGCATTGCTCTAATAACATTCCAGGAGGGCTAGAGAAGACAGACAGTTGAGCAGAGATTCGAGATGGAGGGGAGACTGGCAGAGAAGTAGGCTCAGCCCAAGTTTACAGAATTGAGAGGTCTGGTGACTTGAACACAAAGCAGGGTTAAGAGAAGGTTTAAATGATTCTAAAATAAATCAGACTGTGCTTTCTAAACCTGAAATCTGTTTTACCTGGTCATGTTTTCTATAAGACTTTCAAAATAATCTTTATTTTCATGTTCCTTGCACAGTGTTTCTGCTTCTTCTCTTGATAATACTATTTGTCTTTGCATCAGTATTTTAAAGCCTTCATCTTCAATGATGTTCAAAACGGCCTCTAAATAGAAAGCCCACACAATCAGTTTCAAACTGCTGGGTTATTGGTTATATACACAATACAGAATGTATTGTCATGAGGACATAGAATGCATTTCATTCTCATATGAAATTTAAGTTTACAAAAATAGCTTATTGAATTTTAATTTAAGATGAACAATATTCTTAACATAATTATGATGCCATTTCCAATTTTTCAGTGGACCAAAATCTATAGGTTTGAGGATAAGGAATTTACACCAAAAAATTATATAATCAGGTTAATTTTATTTCGTATATAAAGTTAATTTAATGACATTCTCAGATATGCTAGGGCTCAGGAAAGAAAATAACTTTGTATCTTTAAATTTTTTAAAAAATATTATTTAATCTTTTTTCAGTGTGTTTACCTATAGGCTCTAGATAACTGAGAGATGAAATATAATTAAGTGATTAAAAATGGGAAATTAAAAAAAATGGGAAATTAATATACCTAAAGACTGTGGGATGTTTGAAAACTAGTTTATATAAGAAAAGTTTAAATAAATCTGTTATAAACCTGATTATAAACAAAAAGTAAATTGCAAAATACCATCAAAAGGCAAGACATGTATATAAAAATAACCACCATCTATGTACTAAAACCTCAAACAATATTAACAAAAGCTAGGAACACAGAACCTGGAAGTGGGTGGGTTGAGAACAGGGAGAGGAATAAAGCTTTACTAGACTCAAAACAATTATTCCCTCTTGATTTTGCAAAGTAATCAAGTGCGAGTTTAAACATACTTCAAAAGGGTAAAAACAACATAATTATAATTTTTAAAAATTACTTATCTTCCAAAATCCTAGAAAAAGTAATCGCAAAAGGTGCTTATAGCAAAATACAAAAACCAAAAATGATAGCAAGGAAGCACAGAAAACAGAAATAATAAACAGTCACAATTATAAAATTTGTATGAATTAAAATCCTCTACTAATAGTCTCTGATTACGGCCAAACCATTTCCAAATTCAGAACAGTGAATACTAAAAATTAGGAAACAAAGCTAAAGCAGGAATGTTTTAATTACCAAGCACTAAAGAATTATAATAAAAAGAAGAAAATTCAAATCTGGAGTTAGAAAAGGAGCAAAAATAGACACCTAAGACATCAAAATGAATGCAAATGAATTGTTACAGATAAGTTAAGAAAAACTATTGAGCTGCTTTTTGAAAGAAATTGTAATGCTATTTTTTTAAGAAAGTGACCTTATAATAAACCTAATCAAGCAAAAACTGAAAACACACAAAGTACATTATGAATGAGAAATAAGTGCAGCTATTCTCCATGATATTAAAACTATTTTGGTAGGATGCCCAATGCCAGTACATTTGAAAGTAAAGAAATGAATCTCAAAGGAAGTATAAATTGCCACACAATGACCCAAAGAATCTTTAAAAAGTGGAACAGATAAGGAACTATGGAAGAAATTTTGAAAGTTGTCTAAAAGCCTACTTTTTCCTCCAAAATGAAGGATCATCTTTGGTAGCTTTATTAATAAATTTTAGGTTATTGGGCTTTTAAAACTCCCCCAGTGTGCTTAACAAAGAAAAGTCAGAATAATCCTGACAATACTTGGGAAAGATTAAAGAAGAACATTTGAACTAAAATAAATATTACCAAAGAAAATCCAATAGGATGGTGTACATTATGAGCTATGAAAGTTTATCTGAGGAACCCAAGGAAGGCTGAACATTTGAAAATGTATTCTAATTACATCGATAGCCCAGCAGGTCGAAGGGGAAAGAATATTTTATGTTCATCTCAGTAAATAACAAAAAAGCATTGCATTACATCCAAAGTCTTTTTGTATCGCATAGCAAATAGAAATACTTTGGAATAGAAGGATTTTGCCTAAAATCCAAAGTCAACATCATAATTGAAAACACTGGAGGCATTAAGAGCAGTCGAGGGTAAAACAAAGGCAGCCTCTTACCATAACTGCCTTTAATTACTTAACATTTCTCTAGAAGTACTAAGCAATCCATAAAGACAAGATATTTGAACAAAATGGAAAACATTGAGTATAAGCTGTTTGGAAAATTCAAGAGTCTATTTTAAAAGGTAAATATTTATTATTAGATAACATAATTCAGTAAGATGGTCAGCAGGGAAAAATATACAAAAGCCACTATCTTATATAGAAAATAAATTTAGAGGGGAAAAGATGTCACTCACTATGGGGGAGAAAGCTAAGAATGATCCTAAAAAGACGTATCTGGCACTGAAACAGCAACAACTATAAACAGCTGACCTTTATTAAATGAATAGTTTGAAGCAAAGAACTTTACATTGTCAACTGAAAAAACAAATGCACTACATGACAGTTGTGAGTTAACTTTCCTTTGAGGCAAAATGAGGACTATAGCCTGGGAGGCAGCCTTTCAGACAGCCCTGGGGAACTGCTCTGAAGCAGCAGAGGGGAATGTCAGTACATATATATATATATATATATGTATATGTATGTATATGTGTGTGTATATATATATATATAATCATATATATATATGATTTGGGGGGATATGTGCAGTCAAGCACACATTTTGGCATAAGGTTGCTGCTAGTCACGAGGAGCAGATGTCTCCATTAATGATTTTAGTGCTTTTTCAGATATGAGAAGACGCAAGAACTAGGGCTCATAAAATCTTCTCCTGAAAATATCTAACCATCTGAAGGCCTGTACTGCCAGTTTTTCCCAAAGCATGGTGTGCCTCATTCCTGATCATGGCCCTGAACTCCTTTCAGGGTGAGCTGAGGTCAGCTACTGCCGTGCCTAGTGACCTAATCCTTGTAGAGGCAGATGGCAAGTGACAATTTTTATTTGGGAACATGTATTACCACATTTAATTGAAAAATAAGGTAACGGCTATAATGAATAAAATTTATTATATTTGAATAAAAGATGGAGTAGATGAGTTGAACAGAAGTACAGTGTATTCCTTGAAAATAAATGAGACTATAATGAAGATGTCACTTTTCCTCAAGTTAAACTATCTACATAGACTTTGGGATTTTCTGAAGTGATCCAGAAGAGTTAAATGTCAATAATAGTCAACATTTATTGAAAAAGATGAGTGATGTGTTACCACTTACTACCAAATGGCAAACATAGTAAACCTGAAATGATAAAAAAAAAACTAAAGCTAGAGTCGAACAGTAGATCAGTGGGAGGGAGACACAGAATAACCAACTTCAAAGTTTGTTTTCCCCCTTTTTAATTAACACTTTTATGGCATCCTCAAGTATCAATACAGGTTGTCTATCACAGTAATATGGTATTACGCTAACAGCTATCACCAAAATTCTTCAGAGGAGAATACTGTGTTTGGGAAAAATTATTTCAACAAATTGTTAGCAGTAGAAGGTGAGATCTTTGCAACTTGGGTGAGGGTGGATTTGCCTGGCTTAGAAAAACTGAACAAATATATTTGTCTACCAGGGACAGGAGTCAGGGTTTCAGCAGCAATCCACATCAAGGTGACCAATATGGAAGCAGCAACTGGGCTAAACACTGCCAAGAGCTGTGAATGGAGGATAAGCTGTTCAAAAGTTGGATTTTGGCAATTTGGAGGTCGGTGGTGAACTTGACTAGAATAGTTCTGGCAGAAGCTAAGTTAGAGAGGGTTCCGGAGTGAGTGAAGGTCAAGGAGCCAACTCACTGAGCATAGATAACTCCTTGAGAAGTTGCCCGCTGCAAAGGAGCGGAGAAACAAGGTATCAGAGAAGGGAGTATGAGATCCAGTGAAGCTGTTTTGGTTTTGTTCTTATTTCATTAAATTATGTTTATTACTATGTTGGAGTATGTTTCTCTGCTAATAGGAAAAAGCAAGTGGCATGAGAGAAAGTATAAGAAAAGAAGGGGCATTTGCAAATGTGAAGTCCTTGGGGGAGCAGGTAGAAATGGCACACGCGGACCAAGAAAAGGGCCTGGCCTCTGATGGATCATGTACACTACAGGGTTGCCTCCCCTCCTCTCAGCCAATAATGCTGCTTCTTATTTACGGAGAAACCAGGCAGCGGAAGGCACATCCTGCAACCTCCTGCCACCACCCCGGAACTGGATCTGTGTCTATCCAGCCCTCTTTCCCTCTTGCTCTTTAAAAGACAAATCTCTTCTAAGCCCAGTTCTCCACACCTGCTACAGAAATTACTTCCTCCCGACTCTCAATGACCTTGGCCTGTCCTAATCTTCACTCCCTTTCTTGTATCTTCAACTGTCCCTTTTCTACTGGTTGGTTCCTTCCCTTGAGTATTTATCTACAATCAGATTTTTCCAACCTCAAATAAAAAAACATCTAAATTCTTTTCAAAAATTACTTCAATTCTGGGTTGTTCTGAGTTCACTGTATATAATCTCTCACCCCAATTTTGCAAGCACTCCACTGAAACTACTCAAGATTCCCCTCCTGGCTAACTTGAACTTGACTTTTTTAGTCTTTGCACAAACAGTGCTTCCTCCAGGAAGCTTTACGTAACTGTCCCCGCTTGGTGTCTCCATCATTATCCTTCCACTCAAATATGGGCTGCACATCCCACCTGTTTGCTTACCCCGTGAGCCATCTCTTACAATACTGCTTTCTACACCCAGCTGTTATTACCGATTACTTAGATGTATTTTGCAGCAGATTGTTGTACTAGTCAGGATAGATTATGCTGTGTAGAAAATTAAACCCAAAACACGAGTGGCTTAACACATCAGAGAGATACTTATCAGCAATGTTACCTGTTCACAACAGAGCTGCCTATTGCAGCTTTATTTATAATGGCCCAAACTGGAAGCAACTAAGACGGCCTTTAACGGGTAACTGGACAAACTTTGGTATATTATGTTATTCAGCTATGAAAAGAAATGAGCTATTAAGCCATAGGAAGACAGGAAGGAACCTTAAGCGTATATTATTAAGTGAAAGAAATCCACCTGAAAAGGCTGCATACTGCATGATTCCAACTACAGGGTAGTCAGGAAAACGTGAAACTACAGAGACACCAGTAAGATCAGAGATCGCCAGGGGCTGGAAGGGAGGAAAGGGGGATGAACAGGAGCAGCACAAGGGATTTCTAGGGCAGTGATTCTACCATATATGATGCTGTAAAAAAGATACAATTTTTCAAAACCCAATGAATGTGCAAGACAAAGAGCAAACCTTAATGTAAACTATGGACTTTAGTTAATAACAATGCATTTATGTTGGCTCATTAATTATAAAAAATGTATCACAAGAATATAGGTTAGACACTTTCTCAACTCTTTAACTACAAAAGAGTTTCATTCTTTTTATTGAGAAATTAGTAAATTAATATTAACTAAATGTCTTGAATCAAGTGCTTTTTCCCTAAATATTTAACTTTTAAAGTAGTATCTTTTAATATAATTATACTAGGGTTTATTCAAATCCCATGTGCAAAATAGCTAAATAATTTATACTTTCTCTCTTACCTTTCCTTTCATGAAAGAGGGCTGGTCGAAGTAATGCCAGTATCTTTTCTACTTTTATGCTTTTCATTCTTTTAAGATCAGGGAAGAAGACGTCAATGAACTTAGTATTAGTTATATTCTCTTCAACATCACAAAACTGAGATATATTTTGTCTTTCCAGATATTCTTGTAAACTGTTGAAATCCAAAATATAATTAGAAACTGACGTTTAACAATCATGCTGAAAGATTTAGAGTTTAGTAAAACAAATACAAATTGAATTTCGCATAAAGACAAGGTGTATCACTCTCTCACATCAAAGGCTATGTATTTAATTCAACTTTCATTGAACCAATCCAAAAATTGATTTCATGAAATCGTATACATTTGACTTAATGAGTTTTTTTTAAAGAAACATCATTATTTATGGAGGAAATCATTGATTCTCAGAAGATCAACTGAGAAATAACTAGCACTTATAAGAGTTCTGTAAGGGGCCAAGAAAAGATCAAAATACAAACACTAATAATAGATCTCTAATAAACCAGCAATGATCAACTATAAAATAGAAAAGTTTATATAATAAAATAATATAGAAAATATTGTCCACAGACAATAGAACAAAAATAAGATACCTAAGAAATATTCTAGTAAGAAATATAAACTCATATTACTTCACTTTTATATTTACCTCTCTCTTCCATCTGAAATTTATTTTTGAGTATAGTATGAGGTTAACATCTAACTTTTCTTTACAATTGAATATCCAATTGCATCAAAAACAAATGGATTGATATGTGCAAAATTTTTTAATGGAAAGACTCATAATATTTTTTTCTTTCTTTTTTTTTTTGTTCTCTTTTCTTGTGATTTGATGACTAGAGAAGTTCCTTTAACATTGTTGTAAAGTTGGTTTGGTGGTGCTGAATTCTTTTAGCTTTTGTTTATCTGTGAAGCTTTTTTTTTCTATTGACATTACAATTTTTTTTAATTGAGGTATATATAGTCAGTTTACAATGTTGTGTCAATTTCTGGTATATAGCACAATGCTTTAGTCATACACGAATATACATATATTCATTTTCATATTTTTCACTGTAAGCTACTACAAGATTTTGAATGTATATCCCTGTGCTATACAGTATAAACTTGTTTATCTATTTTATATATACCAGTCAATATCTGCATATCTTGAACTCCCAGTTTATCCTTTCCCACCTCCCTACCCTCTGGCTACCACAAGTCTGTATTCTATGTCTGTGAGTCTGTTTCTGTTTTACGTAAGTTCATTTGTCTTTTTTTTATATATATATTCTACATAAGAGTGATATCATATGGTATTTTTCTTTTTTTCTGGCTTACTTCACTTAGAATAACATTCTCCAGGGCCATCCATGTTGCAACAAATGGCATTATTTTATCATTTTTTAAGGCTGAGTAGCATTCCACTGCACAAATATATGACAGCCTCTTCATCCAGTCATCTGTCAATGGACATTTAGGTTGGTTGCTTCCATGTCTTGGCTATTGTAAATAGTGCTGCTATGAACATTGGGGTGTGTGTATCTTTTCGAATTAAGGTTTATCTGTGAAGCTTTTGATTTCTCCATCAAATCTAAACAAGAGTGCTAGGTAGAGTATTCTTGATTGTAAGTTTTCCCCTTTCATCACTTTAAATATATCATTCCATTCCCCTCTAACCTATAGAGCTTCTGCTGAAAACTCAGCTAATCACCTTATGGTAGTTTCCTTTTATGTTATTTGTTGCTTTTCTCTTGCTAATTTCAATATTTTCTCCTTATCCTTAATTTTTGTCAGTTTGATTGTTATGTGCCTCAGTGTGTTCCTCTTTGGGTTGATCCTGTGTGGAACTCTCTGTGCTTCCTGAACTTGAGTGACTGTTTCCTTTCCCAAGTTAGGGAAATTTTCAGCTATTATCTCTTCGAATATTTTCTCAGGTCCTTTCTCTCTCTTCTCTTTCTGAGACCCCTATAATATGAATGTTAGTGTATTTCTTGTTTTCTCAGAGTTCTCTTAAACTATCCTCATTTCTTTTCACTGTTTTTTCTTTTTTCTGTTCTGTGGTAGTGATTTCCACTAATCTGTCTTCTAGTTCACTGATCCATTCTTCTGCCTAATTTAGTCTATCCTTGATTCCTTCTAGTGTGTTACTCATTTCACTGATTTTATTCTTCAACTCTGTTTGGGTATTCTTTATATTTTCCAACTCTTTGCTAAAAACTTCACTCTGTGCATCTATATTCCTCTTGAGTTCTCTGAACATCTTGGCCATCACAATAGGAGGTACATAATGTCAGTTTTTCCCATTACTGATGATACTGATGTGGTCAAAGTGGTATCCCCCAGCCTTCTCCACTGAAAAGCTACCATTTCCACTTTGTGAGTAATAAGCAGTCTATGAGGACACTATTTGGAAATGTGCATATTATTCATGCAATGGACTTACCACCCATTGCTGATTCTTGCTGCATCAATTATTATTACATGGTTTTTAATTTAGTTTGGCTTTTTTTATTTTTATTTTAAAAATATTTTTATTGAAGTATAGTCAGTTTACAATGTTGTGTCAATTTCTGGTGTATGTAGATTGGCTTTTTAAAATCTTAATTTGGTAATCTCTGTATTTAATGGGATAGTTAACCTTTTTATATTTAGTTTAATAGCCATACACCTGACTATATTCCTTCCACCTCACTTTATGTATACTATTTTACACTGTATTTTCTTCTTTTTTCTTTCCCTTATTTGGCTGGTCTGAGCATGTTGCTATTCATTCTGGCTTTCCCCCTGTTACTGTGGAAGTTCTGTTATACTTATCCACTGCACTGATGTTTACCATCTTTCACCTGCTTCTGTAATCAAACACGTATGTTCCAAATATTTCCTGCATTCTGGCATGCTGTTTCCCAATTTTAACCCTCCATCCATTCCCGCCTCTTCTGAAAACTCAAATAAGAATCTTAAAATAATTTTAGTTGCCTTCTGCACTCATCTTTCCTCTTTGAAACTTTTGAACCATTTTGCCGTACAGACTCAGTAACTCCTAGGTTTTGTTGAGATAATTTAGAATCTATCAGAATTATCTTCTATTTCAAGAGTCTTCCATCAGCTGTTATAACCCAGAACTATATAAATGTGTGTATGTGTACTCACAAATTCCAAGGTTCACTGATAACTGTTTCTCTTCTCTTTTCCCCCCTATATTGAGGTGTCTTTCATTTTTTTATTTGGTTCTGTCTTCTTCCAAAAATTTTCCATAGAAGGGGTACATAGGTGACATATTCCTAAGCACGTCCTTGACATCTTCCTTTGCTTCACCAGGTAAATGATACCTTGGCCTCATTAAGAATGCAGGGGTTGCAGTATTTCTCTCTCAGTCTGATGACAAGTCCTCTGCCAGTCAGAGACTTTTTTCCTTTATGAGTAACTTGTCCTCGGTTGCTGCAAATGTAAAGTTGGTGGAAGGGATCCTCCTGAAGTCAAGTCACTAGGGGCACATTGTCTGTAGAGACATTTGAACCAATAATAAAACCAAGTAAGGCAGCTTTTCAGCAACACACGTAGGAGCAGTTCTAAACAATGTTAGTGATAAAATACTCCTCAAAACCAGTCTTTCGTTCATCAACCTTCTAAATAGCTCCTGTGGTTAGTGTTTGAATTTCAATAATATATATGTAAGCTTCAAGTTAGCACATTTTTATTATTTATCTTTAATAAACAGTGTACACTGTACTCTGCATGGAGGAATCTATCCTAAAATAACGGAGCTATTGGCAATGTTGCAATTTCTGGAACTCACTGTGAAACAGGAGTTTTATGTATCTCTGTGTATAAAACAGGAGTGTATAGCAAAGACCAGTTCTGAGAAGGTCATTGACAAATCTTCCAAAGTTAAGGCTTACAAATGAAAACAGTACTTCATTTCTGTGATAGACTAATGAATATACATGTTTTTCCTTTTTTAAATAATGCATTAATATAGTTATACAGTATTAACCTGTTGTTTCATTTTTGATATTGTCATATTTATTTTTATCTTTTGCTTATATATTCATACAGGCACCAAATTTATACAAGATAATTTTCACTGTTTATGTTTCTCTTTTTGGTCATTATTGTTTGGGTCATTCAATAATGAGTTCTTAAAATAATTTTGTCATATAGAGGAGAGGGCATTACGAAACTGACCTGCTGCAGGTGTTGGACATACTAAGCACACCACTGCCTGTTCTCTCTCCCTGGAGACGGCGTACAGTGTTTTTTCCCAGGATGTTTCCATATTCGTGGTTTTTCACATCAGTCCAGTTTGGACCACTGTAAGCCCTTTCAATTGGCAGACACATGTGTTTCTTCATTCCAGGGAATTATTTTTCCCTATTCTGTGTTGGATTACACCTTCCCCATCTGTTCTTGCTTCTCTGCATGGAATTTCTCTTCTCAGTGTGTTGATCTCCGCAGTTTATTCTCCAGATTCCTTATGTCTGCTCTGAGGATGCCTGTTTCTTTCTTTCTTTCTTTCTTTTTTCTTGTACTTTGAGCTATTTCTTGCATCTGATTTTCCAAGTCATTCATTGGCATCTCGAGTGACTATCACACCCTGTAATTCTCCATTGAGTATAGGTCAAATTATGATTTTTTTATAATTCAAATTGGAAAGGCTTTTGTCTATGTGTATGTAGCACTTGGAGCTCAGGCACTTTTGTTATGTCAGTCCTGTTATTTTATTGAAGGGTTGTCCTGTCCCTAGCAGTCCTTTTTCACTGGGCTTGTTTTTTGATATTTGAGATCTTCCCTTCTCTGGCTGCTAGGATCCCTTAGGTGTGGAATCATTTTTCTTTGCTGGCTCATTGGGGTTTATGTCTGGATTTTGGTGTGTTAAATGTTGGAAGCCTTGTAGCTGGAAAGCAAGGCAGTCTCTAAGCTACAAGTCCATGCTGTAGAAGCCAGCAGGCCATCCTTCCCTGTAGGAACATTTGGAAAGATCCCTCAGAGAGATGGGCTTCAAGGGCAGGGAATTTAGTAACGCTGCTCAGCTGCATTTTGGACTTCCAGGAGTCAGGAAGGCCCAGTGAAGGCCAATATCTGCCTTGCCCTTGGGAATCACAGGTCTCTGCTTGTTCTTTGCAAGGTCTGATGTTGTCTCCAGGTTCTGCTTTCTGAATCTGAGCTCAGGCACTCTCAACGCTCTCGGTGGAGAAAGCATCACACTACCTTCCCCTTCTCTCCTGCTGGGGACACAAACAGAGCCTCGGCCTCACCTGTGGCCAGCTGCTTGTTAGGAAGGTTCCCTTTGATTCTGGAGAAGCAAGAAAGGTCTGGAGATGGGCACAGAGAGTAAAGGTGTAGAATTCAGACTGTTCTGATCCCAGAAACACCTTTAAAGAATCCTTTAGGATTGTACCTATTACCTTTAATTTAAATGAGAATTTCATAAAAGAAAACAGTAGCGGTCTATAGCTATGCCACATACAGGGATAAACAGGTTACCAAGACTAGAACAGACACTTGCTATGGACAGAGAAATACAGCATGTTCCAGGAGGTGGCACTCTTCTTCACTCAGTCACAGGGTTTAAGGCTGAAAAGGACCTTAGAGATCCTCTGATTTTTCCCCACCTTTGTATCCCCAGGACTTGGCGTATAGTAAGGGTTTTAATAAACACTAGGTGAATGAAAGGATGCATAACAGAATGAATGAACGAACGAACAAATGAGTGAAGACTACCGGGAACTACTTATATATATGACCCCGTATGGAATGTAGCTAACGGAACACCTTCCTCTTCTATAGAATGACTAGAGAACAAAGAGAAAGGTCATTGTCTGTTGTTCTATTATTATTATTATTATATTATTATTATTATTATTATTATTATTATTTTATGTGATTTATTGATTTATTGATTTTTGGTGGGAGGTAATTAGATTTATTATTTTTAGCAGAGGTACCAGCGATTGAACCCAGGACCTTGTGCATATTAAGCATATACTGTTACCGCTGAGCTATAGTTTCCTCCCAAGGTCATTGTCTTTTGAGTTCTCAACACACAGGCTGATTAAGAAGACAGACATGTAAATAGATAATATAAATAATGTGATTAAAGACCATCAAGAAGGAATCTGGAGTCTGGATGGAAAGCATGGGGGCCTGTGTCCTGTTTTTCTGGTTCACCCCCCTTCTCCCAGCCAGCCATAGCATCAGGTGGGCCATCACTGGCATGCAGAATGTTTTCCCACATTATGTGGGTTCAGAAACTGTGAGTGTTTCTCTCTGCAAGGATAACCAACCTGACAAAGACTACTACCCCACATGGAGCTCCTGTTCACAAAAGCGGCCACCTATCACCCCCAGTCCAACTGCTCTACTTTTAATATCCCTTCTTCCTCAGCCCTGTCCTCCACCACCCAGAGAGGAAGGTGAGGCCACCTTGAGCAGGGGAGGAGTGGCAATAAAGAACAAAACTGGACAAATGTGTAAATTACTCGTGAGAGTTTGTGTCCTTGATACTTTCTTTAGATTCTGGATCTACTTAAAAACATGGAAACTGAATCACCATGCTGCATGTCGGAAACTAACACAACATTGTAAATCAATGCGTATTTCAATTTAAAAATCTTAAAGAAAAACTTAAGTACAAGTACAAATAAATTTTTTTTCAATGGCAAATGAAAGTGCACAGAACCTGCTAGGTCCTGTCTGCAGAACAAGAGCTCTGAAAACAGATTCCCAGGAAAACAGGCTCCTCACCACTTCATCCTGCCTGCTTGTGGCCAGTGCTCTGAATAAACACAAGCCAAAGGAAAATGGAATCTCTCAGTTTAAGAGGAAAATACTGCAGACCTTGCAAAATAACGTTAACACATCTCACTCTACCCCCATCCTGCCAAGTGCTTAAATTGTGCTTAACACATTGTACTGGACATGTGTCCTGGTCGGGGCTACCTTTCCAGCTTCTGCTTCATCCCCGTGGCCCTGGCCGTCTCCTGCTGGTCGTCCCATGGTTCTTTAGGTTCTGCCTCAGAATTAGGGTCACTTTTATCCCAGGGAGGCTGTTGTTCCTTTCCTTGAGATATAACTAGAATATAGCTTAAGCCACTTGTCATAAAAGAAACAAAATCTTCAAAGTCAGGCTACAAAATAAAATGATAATGTGTTTATCTCAGGCTCCTGAAACAGATCCATCAACTACAATGGTGGCCCCTACCCAAGTCAAGACCTCCTCCCCATCATGATCACTGGGCAAGAGTTACTTATAAGCCTCTCGTTATCAAGCACATTTGTGAGGGACAGAAGTTCACAGCTAGCAGGGGCTGATCTCAAACACAGTCTAATAACTATTCTCAAACTGCACCATGCTTCCAAATCATCTGGAAGGCTTGTTAAAACACAGATTTCTGGAGTCCGGTCCCAGAGTTTATGATCAGTAGGTTTGGGGTGGGGCCCAGGAATTGGATTTTCTCAAAAGTTCCCAGGGGATGCTGATGTAGCCGGTCCAACCCTTTCCCGGGGCCAAGAGAGATGGTGTGGGTGGCACAGCTAGTTTACAAGGTGCTATCCGGTAGAACTTTCTGTGATAACAGACACGTTCTGTGCTCTCCAGCACAGGCTGCCGAGCCCTTGGAGTGTGGCCGGTGCAACTGAGACCCTGACTTTCTCATTTTATTTCATTTTAATGAATTTAAATTCCAACAGCCACACGTATCTAATGGCTGCCTTACTGAACACTACATTTCTAGAAGATCTGTCTCCTGACCAACACCCTCAAGCCAGGGCGCTTTCCAACACACAGCACTGCCTTTATTATAACCGCCCCCACCCCCAGGCAAAAGAATTTTTTAAAATAGCTTGACAGAAAGGCTTTTAGGTAAAGAAAAGATTAAAGCTTTCCTGTGAAGTTTATGACAAGGAGCCTTCAGCCTGGGATAAGAATCTATAGGAAAGGCTTAGATATTCACTTCCTAAGGGCTGATGCAAGGAGTCTCAGAGAACGTATCGTAGAGAGACCTTTGCTCCCACAAAACACGGTCAGACCATCCACTTTTGCTAGGCTGCCACTGTGTCTACTGGGGATTTCTCCAGGGTCGCCATCTTTGGGTTAACCATGATATGGACACCCTCAGGGACACCTGGAGCTTATCTGGTTGGCCAGAGTTATTCATTTACTTTTCCATAATGAGGAACTTAAATTTACAGGAATCCACTGTATTTGACAACACAATAGCTTCTTTTTTTTTTTTTCTTTTTAAGCTTTCTTACCTGGTCTGCTAATTGACTATAGAAGTACTTGACTTGTTCTTCAGTGAGCAGTCTCTTATCCTCTGCTTCGATGACAAATTGTGCATTGATAATCTTCAATTAGAGAGTAAGGTCAGTTCCAGACGTGTTGAGGGACGACAGGTAAAACAAGCCAAGCACATTTGTTTCCTAGGCTTAACGAACCATCCAGATTTGAATGCATTTCATTCTTCTGCCTCAGCACAAGCCACAGGGTGCTAGGCTGGAGGCGGCTCAAAAATATGCAAAGAAGATCCTTTTCATTCCCCTTACTGTTTACGTTTTCAAGGCTTGAACTAGAGACTCCACAGTATTTCTATTATTTAAGTGAATTGTCTCAAAATGAAAAAAAAAAAAAACTAACTGAATTCCAAGAAAAGATACCATAGCTTTCTGAATCATCCAAGAAGACATACATTGACAAGTACTTCTTAAACATTTATTCTCAAAATTGTTTTAATTTTCTTTTTTTACGACTTTCCTTTGGAAAGGCTATAACTCATAATCTAGTCTATCTTACTCATATAGCCATAAAAATATCCAAATTCTAGGGAAAAAGATATCATTTAAGATTTAGCCATGCTATACTTGTCTTGAAATTTTTTAATTTAATGACAAATTCAGTGTGCATGTCACTCAAGTATATCATGCGTACAATGGACCATCTACTTGACTGGAGTTTAATCAATGATAACACTGCTTTGTCTAAAGAAGGAGTGCATGATGGGAAGTTCATCAAAAGACATCCAACCCCTCCTGCAATAGCTCCCTATGTGACCCCCCCTCTACTGCACATGCCAGTCTTTCAAATTGCAATATAATGTTGTTGTTTCAACACAAAATCATTGTTTAGTGATCAGCAAACCATAGCCTGAAGTCAAAATCTAGCCCACCACTCATTTTTGGAAATCAAGCTTATTGGAACACAGCCAGTCCATTTCTTATTTGCTGTTCATTGTTGCTTTCTCCATATGGTGGCAGAGTTAAACTGTTCTCACAGAGATCATATGCCCCCACAAGCCTGAAAATAGTTACTCTCTGGCTGCTTATAGGCAAAATCTGCTGGCCTTTAGATTAGAATGCAACTTTCCTCTAAAATTTTTTATTTTGGCTCTAAAGCAAAAACTTAAATGCATCCTTAAGTTATCATGTATCTGAAAAAGACCATGCATTTGTGACAATAGAGCAAGATAATGTGAGCTTATAACAAGTTTGCATTGCTAATAACGAAATGCAAAGAAATCCATTAAAATCTAATATAAGAGCTATGCTTTTATCATTTATACTGGATGCTGGTAGAGCAGAGTTATTTAAATAAGGATGTTCTATGGGTCTAGCCATTATAAGACAAAACGGTCAAAGCTTTTAGAGATACTTCACACCAGAAGTTCATTATGTTCTATTTTACTCTAAATGATAAGCTTATCTCCAAATTGAAAATTAAGGGATTATTTTGCAATTAATTTTTACATTAATTTTGTAGTGAAAATATTGTTGGGAAATATTACTTACTTTGTCTTTAATTTCTAGAACTTTGCTAGCAACCACAGCATCGGGTTTGATAATGACAATACTATATACTTGTTCTAGGAAAGAAAACATAGAAGAATTTCACGTTCTTGGCACAAAGCCTAGATAATGAATGATTTGGCAATTAGAAATGCAAACCACTAATGTTCGGTGAATTTGGGTCCACAGCTTTGGTCTTATTATGGCCTTGCAACTATCAAAGAGTTTTTACTTAGAATCAAAGCACAGTTCCAGGATTTGCAAGCAGGAGAAACATTCACAAGAGTTTGCAATCAATAGGCAAAAAAAAAAAAGAGTAGGTGGGCACTAGTTATTTTAATAGAATTCACACGCATGAGAGTCACACCCATGATCCATCCACTCAGTATCACTGGTGACTGGAATTTCAATGCAAGCAAACATTACAAACTGATGCTTTACCATCTATGAATTTATCTGCATTTGGCTACACAGTCTTACACCGAGCTTTTAGTGCAGAATAGCTCACCGAGCTCACTCTTTGCCTCTGTTCCCTCCAGAGTATGAACACACACTCACACACCCACTTAGACAGTCCAGTGAAGGAAACTGTTAACTCTTAAGTACACCAGGAGTGTGGGTCAGCAAGGAAGAAATTCTTCTTACAAGTTTTTGGCAGATGATAAAGGATGAAATAAGAGGAAACTGCTGTCCAGATCATTCACAGGGGACAGGATCCCCCGGTCGAGGGTAACCTCTGAAAGGCTGCTGCAGGTACTTTAGACCAAAGGGAAGGCAAGTGAAGAGGTTGCTTTATTTTATTTATTTATTTATTTATTTATTTATTTATTTATTTATTTATTTTGCAATAAACTAAGGGTTTATTTCAGGGAGCTGAGCAAGGGAGTGGGAGACAAGCCTCAGATCCACTTCCACTTGCTCTTTTTTTAAATTTATTTATGTATCTATTTTATAATATCATATTTTTAAATTGAAGTATAGTTGATGTACAATATATATGTTACAGGTATACAAATAGTCATTCACAATTTGTATACTCCATTTATAGTTATTATAAAATATTAGCTCTATTCCCCATGTTGTACATCCTTGCAGCTTATGTTATACCTGATAGCTTGTACCTCTTAATAAAAGAGGTTGCTTTTTCATAGCTGAGTCTAGCATCACACAAATCATCATTGATCCCACCAGTCCCATCTGAATTAATGTTGATGTCGTTTCCAGCTTTCTGCTGCAAGTGATGCTGTAATGAACATCCGGTAAATTTACTTACCAACACTTTCATAGGCTGCTTCCCCAGCATCTTCTGCGTCTGAGTCCGCAAATGCAACTTCATGATACTGTGGGAAAGAAATGCTAATGAAACAGTTTTATTTTAATATGATAGTGAAAGAGTTTTCGGAAATTTTGTTTCTAAGAAAGATGCATAGTCCAAGGGAGAGAAAGTAAGGTGGAAATGTGCCTGCATTTATCTAACACTACTTTTCCTAAGTTTTCTACAGAAATAAAGTAAGGAATATTTGAAAGTTTGGGGCAGGGTGACTCAGAAATAATGCATATATGGTGTATGGAAAATAGTTAAAAACAAAAAAACTTTAAAATTTCAGACGAGCACAAGGCATAAAATAAGAAAGAAGCAGAGCTTAACAAGTAAGAACGCAATTAGCACGTAATTATTATGTTAAAGATCGAAAGGGCATTTGTAAGCTTCAAGATGCGTTCCTGACCTTTGCACTTAGTAAATCAGGAATAGAAAGATATCTCCTTAACTTATTAAAAATGCCTTTCTCAAAACAATAGCCAATTTCCTATGATAGAATAAAACACTAGGAAGGAAGGGAGATTCTTAATTTCTGGAGCAGCACTGAAAGAGTTTCTGTGAATTACCTGAAAGGTTTATATATTTATATATATACTTTTTTTGGCAAGAGAATGCATAATTTCAGATTCTCAATGGAATACAGACCCAAAATTGTTTGGAAATAACTACACTGAGGGCATTCACTCCTATTATAATCAGGAATAAGAATTATGCCAGCTATGACTTCAAAGTGACCCGACTTGTATTTGCTGGACCTGTGCTGGCCAACAGGGCAGCCACTAACCACATAAGGCCATATTTGAGCACTTAAAATAAGGTTTGCCTAAATGAAGATGTGCTATGAGTAAAAAATACACAGTGCATTCCAAAGACCTAATTTGAAAAAAATGTGGAATACTTTATTGTTTTTTTATTGAGTACATCTTCAAATGGGAGTCTTTTGAATACACTGGATGTAACAAAAGATGTTTTAAAAATCAGTTTCACTTGTTTCTTTTTAAATTATTTTTAATTTATTTTTAAAATTTATTTTATTATTTTGGGGGGAGGAGAGGGAGGTAATTAGGTTTGTTTGTTTTAGAGGAGGTACTGAGGATTGAACCCAGGACCTCATGCATGCTAAGCATGTGCTCTACCACTTGAGCTATACCCAACCCTCCTCCCTTTAATTATTTTTAATGTGACTAGTAGAATATTTTAAATTATGTACGTGGTTCACATTGTGGCTTATATTTTATGACTATTATTGCACTAGACAAGGTAATTAGATAAGAAAACCAAATAACAGACGTATCCAACAAAAACTTTTAAAAAGAAGGAAATCTTGCCACTTGTGATAACATGGATGGACCTCCAGGGCATTACGCTAAGTGAAATAAGTCAGACAGAGAAAGACAAATACTGTATGATAGCTCTTATATGTGGAATCTGGAAAAACTGAACTCACAGACACAGAGGGCACAATGGTGGTTGCCAGAGGCAGAGGGGCTGAGTAGGGAATTGGGTGAAGAAGGTCTAAAGGTACCAACTTCCAGTTATAAGCTGAGTAAGTTCTCGGGGTGTGACATACAGCATGGTAACTACAGAGCTGTAGGGAAAGGGGGTGGGGAGGATAAATGGGGAGTTCAGGATTTGTAGACACTAACTACTATACATAAAACAGATAAACCAAGTCCTAATGTAGAGCACAGGAAGCTATATTCAATAGCTTGTAATGGCCTATAATGAAAAAGAACATGAAAAGATATATATATATACATATATAAGTGAATATATATATATAACTGAATCACTATGCTGTACACCAGAAATTAACACAACACTGTCAGTTGACTATACTTCAAAAAATAAATAAGCAAACATTTTTTCAATAAGTAAGTAAAATGATCATGGAATATTATGAACAACTATAAAAAATAAACACAGAGCTAGAACACACTAAACAGTATTACACTGTATGAATTTATACAATTTATGACACAAATTACAGGCATTTTATGTCATCTAGTCACTATGGCTAGACAGTCATTGAGCCCAGATTTGTAATAACACAGACAATACTGAAATAAATATCCTTTGCTGCATTTGCCTCATTATCTTCTTAAGGAAAATTATTGGAGTGTAATTGCTCAAAGGATACATATTTTTTTTAAGGCCTTTGATTCATACTGCTAAAATACTTCCCAGAAAGGCTGCACTATTTAGACACCTAGGTAATTATAAAATTAGGGAAAATGCTATAAGAAAACAACAACAACAAAAAAGACATAATGTGTCTTTTTAAAATAAATTTTTAAAAATAAAATTGTCAGTAATCCAAAGTATTACCTGAGGGCGAACCATTTCACCTGCTGCAATTTTCCTCTCCTCATTGATCAAGGTAATAATTTTTTGATTAACAAGTGGCGCATTTGCACCCTTGATTTTTGCAACAATTTTGCCATTCTACAAGGGGAGACAAAAGCATGAAGGAAAGCTTTCACTTTCAGGATAAGTCAAGAATTAACTCTTCAACTGGACTAAGTCACCCCACCCTGACCCACACCCCCACCAATCCCTTTTAGCTATTGTAATCAGCCATTTCAAAATAAGTATTAGTGGTAACGAACTTTGTCTCCATTTAGTAAACCAAGCTCTGAGTTCTACCTCCAATTTGTCTATCTCCCTGCATTAAATTTTAATGGTTCTGTCCCGCCTCCCAACATTACTTTCCCTAATTTTGATGTTATGTCCCTCTTGTTTGTCTTTCAACACATATTTACAAAACACCTGTTTACTAGATTGTACCAGGGGTGATGGTATGGAATAATAGTCCTGGTCCCTAATCTAATTAAATTACAAAACAGAAAACAAAAGAACAAAAAACCCCGCAAACACATGTGAAATAACAACCATGATAGGTACCACCTAGATTGGTACAGAGAGCTGGGAGCATCTGTAAGAACTGGTTCTGATTAAGGAGGTCAGTGAAAGTTCTTATCAATATCAGGAAGTGACTCTTGGTTTGAAGTGTGAAGGATAGGTGAGAAATAAAAAGGGGAAGAAAGAGCATTGTAGATAAAAGGAATAGAGATGCAGTAGCCCTACAGCCAAGGGAATCTGGCGAAGGAGGAGCCAGTCGAGTGAGTGAGGGGCTGCCTGGTGTGAGATGAAGCCAGCAGCGTGGAGGAGCCAGGCTGTCCGTGCAGAGCTTTGTGGGTCACGGGAGGGTGCAGCCTTTATCCTGAGTGCAGTGGGAAGCCTCTGGAACGTTTAAACAGAGGCAGGGATCATGACTGGAACTGCTATTGGTAAAGATAATTTTACCTACCATATGGAGAAATGGTTAGAGGTGGAGCAGGAGATGTCTGTATACCAATCAGAAGCTATTCTAGAGGCGAAGAGGGGAGAACTGGTTGCTCGGTCTACGGCAGTGCCTCCAGGGATTGAAAGAGGGGGAAGCAGCAGATGAGTGTGAGAAAGGCGTGATGCTGAAACTGACAGGACCAAGATCGGTGTGGATGGGGTGCGAGGTAAAGAGAGGTCACTATGACGACCTTTCTGGTTCTGGCTTGAGAAACTGGGTGAGTTAAGACGCTATCGGCCAGTCCCGTTTCCGATGAGGGTTGGTGTGGGAGGGGTGTGATGTTGGACCAATTCATGGTGAGATGCCCTTGAGACACCAAGAGGAGAGATAAAGGCACCAGTCGGATACACAAGTCTGGAGCTCAAAGTATAGGATTCAGGCGAAGATAGACACTTGAATTACTGATATGTAAGAGGTGACGACTGAAACTGTGTGTGGAAGAAGTTTTCTAAGGAGAGTTTATAACATGATGAAGTCAACATGGAGCGGCTGAATGAAGAAAGGTGAACCTTCAAAGGAGAAGGAGGGGAGTAGGATCTAAGAAGCGAAAGGAAAACCAAGTCACAAAAGCCAAAAAGAAGCAAACGTTCCAAAAAGGAGGTCGTGGTCTCCATATTCGATACATTTGAGAGGGACAGAATGATGAAGACCTCTGCTTTCAGAAAAGAGCACTTATTATGTTTTTCAGATCATTAAAGTTGTTTATCATGGAAAATTTGGAAAATATAGAAAAGTATAAGAAGAAAATTTACATTATGCATCCTTCCCCCATACATGGAAAAACAGCTGTTAACATTTTGGTGAATACACTGCCTGACTTCTTTCTATGCATTTGTAAATACAAAGATAAAAGCAGTCTTTATAACAAAATAATGATTTTACAAATATCTCCTTGCCTTGGTATATGTGAATATTTATAAACAATTCTCTTCTACTGGGTCCCTAATAAATTTCCAATTTTTCACTCCTGTAAACCATAATTCATCATACAGGTCTCTGATTATTTCCTTAGGAGAGGTACATGCCATTTTATTTTTCTTTTCCCTGATCAACTCAGTGTATGCTAGTCTAATCTCAATCCATTATGAGCTCCTACAGGTCAAATTATAAAATATGTTCATAAAAAAGAAAATTTAAGGCAAAAAAAAAGTCTACAATTACCATCAGCAGAAACCAGTTCCAGTAATTTTACAGTGTTACTTGCTTGTTAGCTATAAATTGGAATCTGATAATACATTTAAGATGATAAATATACTTACAATACTGAAGAGAAAGACAGGTTCACATTTATCTCTAAATGGCTGCAAAGTCACAATGCTGTCAGCTTCTGCCTTAAAAAAATATTCCATATAATAATAAAGGATACTATCCCCAAGTCATTTGATACACTATATTCAAAAAATGCAGATATATACAATTTTCTATGTTTACTACAACATTTTCTGAGTACGTTATAGTTGTTCTTAGACTCAAACTGCAGCCACTGGTAATTCAAGCCTTGCATCATTTGGTCTCAACTGTCTTTCTCACCGTTCACTTTTATGGTACCCAACCTGCAGCTAAACTCATCTCCTGTGGTCTGATGTACACCACCTGCGTTCTTCTCCCTTGTTACCTGTTCCTGAACTTCCTTTCCCAACACAGCTCAAGTGTCCTTCCTCCAAGAAGTCTGCCCTGCTTTCTCCCACTACAAACCATCTCCCCTCCATGCAGCATCTTACTGCCCTTCTCTCGGGCACCGGTAGCCCCTTTCAACACTGTAGTACCGTTATACAGACCTCTCTCGTCTCCTCTGGGAGACGAGAGGGGTGATGTCTCACGTTCACCCTCGCGTGTCACCCCTCTCCCTCATCACTCACAGGGCCATACAGAAAGAGACGCTTACTAAGTGCTTCTTGAATAAATTGGTCGTCAAATTTCAGTCTTGGATTTTAAATTTTCCCACAAATTTCAAGTTATCGTAAACTGATTATATAAATAAGTATATATTAATAACTGTGCGTTCCTGCCTATTAACATAACGCTCCTTGGGCCAGCTGTCAGGATGGGATCGTTTGGTAGGATTTTCTGTAAGAATTGTTTTTTCAACCAAAGGCACTTGTTTTCAAACTGGGATTTCTAGTCAAGCCAGGGTCCCTCAGCCCTGTGTCAGTCAGAAGTGCTGTGTCGTAATTGTTTTTTAGTAT
The DNA here is from genome assembly GCF_048564905.1 of Vicugna pacos. Classification (NCBI taxonomy): domain Eukaryota; kingdom Metazoa; phylum Chordata; class Mammalia; order Artiodactyla; family Camelidae; genus Vicugna; species Vicugna pacos. The sequence continues at coordinate 78,924,254 of NC_132993.1, read as the reverse complement.
GTTGGATTCTACATCATTTTCTTTCTTCCTCGTCAAAAAATTAGGTCCTACTGCTTTAAAAAAAAAAAAAGGGAGGCGGGGCGGTTGAAAGGAACTAATCTATAATATTAAAGGACAGTAGTCAAAGATTATATTTAAAAGTAGTCTAGGTATCATCATTGCCATTTTTATATCATAAGTATCACAATTTTATATCACAATTAAAGTATTTGATTACAATATTGCTTAAAAACTGGTAATATTTACTGAATTTTTATATGCATAGGCACAATGTTCGTACAAGTCTTCAAGTCTTTTAAAAGGGCACATAATAGAAGAAATTTTTATACTGACCATTCAGCTTGGGATGATTTCAACTGGTAATCAACCTTGTAAGTTTTCATTTTGGACTTAAATTTACAAGTTCAGATAGGGTCCCATTCCTTGGTTAACTGCAGGAAACAAAATGTCCAGCAGAGGGCGCCCCTCCATTGATTCCAAAGGAAGTTTGGAGACCTTTTTTTCACCATCTATGAGCAGGTCGTCGCAGAAAAATAGCATCAATCTATGTCAATGTACTGTTGTCAGATGTACTCAAACATAACAGAGAAACCAGAGACAGTGCACTTTTTTTCTGTTAAATTCAACAGATGCTGGCATTATGAATAGGACATATTTTGGAAAGACTGCATTAGCACTTCCCAGTGGGACAGACATGTTGGTGGAACTGACTCCTTGCGAGGTAGGCTGAAGAATCCTGTCTGGCTGGGTTCTTGCAGGGAGGACACAGTCTGAAGCCTCTGGGTGGGAGGAGGCACTGTTAAGACCTGTATCCTCACACAGCTCTGAGCTGTGCTGAAATGGAGCCCAGCAAACCGTGTGGGCTGATCCTTCCGCACCTACTCCTCAGCCTGCACCATGGTGCCCAGCCCACACACATACTCCAGGTTTGTTCCTACTCCGACTCTATAAACAAGGAGAGATTCAAGGACTCTGGACCACCAGGGAACACAACGTCAGGGTGCGCTTTCTTCTGGCCTTGCATTTCTATGTCCTAGTCCCCCTCCAGGTAGCCTGACTGGTAGCAGGGGATCTGCCTTATCGGTCTCTCCCCATTGACCCAATTTCCTCTTAGACCCTTGAGTTTCCCCACAACCCCTTGCTCGTGAATGTGTACTGCTACCACTGCCAGGATTCACGAGAATTTTCTTATCCTTGTTTCTCCATAATCCATACACCAGCTGTTAGATCATTCTGATATTTTCTTGTAACTTCTTATACCAACCCATTGTCTGTTGCACGTGGCAATCCCTGTTAGACCAAGCACCAAATCTAGACTCACAGTCCAGCTCTACTCAGGCGGTTCTGATGATTCAAAGTTAAGCAAGTTATTTAAAAAATCACAGGGCCCTATTTCAGAAGACAAAGTCAACCTATAGACAAAATGATTTAATGATTGTGTATGACCACCTACCCTTTGTCTTTTTATTTTTCCTTTTCTCTTTGTTGGTTCCTTAGTTTTTTTTCTTTGCAACCTACCCTCTTTAAGAGACAAAATTGTAATAGGTAAATTTCTAAGCTTTAGACTGCTTATTTGTAACCTTGATGGACAATGTGTCTGCAAAAGGGAATGGACAGTCTAACACAGGTTAAGGTCAGTAAGCAAATTCATCTTTCAACCCAGGTCTGGGTTGAAAGGGGTCATGGAGGCCTGTGCACATAACATACAGCGGCTTGAGGTTTCATGTTTGCATCAGGGATTGTGAGTAAGTAACACATGAGTTATCTGCTTCTGCATCTTAGGTCCAGCTGGTCTGGATGTGTTTCTGTCCAATAGATAGAATGTGATCACATATATACTTTTAAATTCCCTAACAGTCACATTTTTAAACTACAAAAAAAGTGAATATAATCTAATAATATATTTTACTTAATCCAGTACATCCCCAAATGATCATTTTAACATGTAATCAATGCAAAAATTATTAATGAGCTATTTCACATTCTCTTTTTCACAGTAAGTCTTCAAAATCTAGTGTGTGTTTTATACTTAGGGTACATCTCAATTTGTGGGCTAAATTTTAATCATAAATAACTGACCTTTAACTAGATTTAATAAAATTTACAGTCAAAAAGGTAGATTCACATACCTAAGTTGCTCAGTTCAGTTAAGTTTTACAATAACTGAATTGAGTAGCTTTTTAAATATAAATTTAAATTAATTAAAATTAAAAATTCAACTCCTCAATGACACTAGCTGTATTTCAAGTGCTCAAAAGCCACTTATGCCCAGTGGCTACCATATGAGACAAGAAGCAGTTGATATTAGCTCTAAGCAGTTAATAATTTGATGTAGATAAATTGATGAGTTTGGCTGTTATATTTTAATTCACTGTCACATGTGGGAGGCAGATAAGGGAGGGGGAAATCGCTACCGATTTAAAATTGTTAACTGGATAAAGGCCCAGAGTCTTATCCAATGCTACCCAGTAAATGGGATTTGCAGCCCTTATTCTGAGCACACACCATACGATCAGGTGAAAAGAAACATGGCAATAGACAGATACCCATCTTTATGTTTTTCTAATGTTCACAACCATGGTAAACAACCGCAGCATTATAGGAATAGGATAAAAATCACATTCATTCTCAGAGCCAGAAGAATTAAATATATAGTAAAATTGCTGAGTAAATACTGTCCATTTTGATGAGTTGACAGGTCGCTTAAATTAAGACAGTCCTTAAAGAGAATACTTCAACCCTGAAAGTAACAAGAAAGCAATAGTCTACTGGAAATGAAATTCTTACTACGGCAAAATGCAGAATTTCATCTTCGTTCACTTCATTTTTCAATTTTCTGAATAAAGTCTGCATTGCTTTGCAAGGTCCACACCAGGCTTGGTAAACATCAATCACTAGAAAATGAGAATATTTATGAAAGAACACAGTCATAGAGCCTAGAATGATAGCAGCTTATCCCAGCCTTGTGGCAGGAGCAGGGCAAAGACGGAGCAGGTTTTGACTCTGGGAAGTGGGGAGCAGTGCTCGGTGTTGGGGTGCCACAAGGTGCCCCGGGCTCAGCTCCAGACAGCAAACAACTGGGGAGCTCCTGTACCTGTTAGGCCTTTGTTCTGCAACATCTCATCCCACAGGCTCTGATTATTGATGACCGCCTGCAAAAAGGAGGGCTCTGTCAAAGGCCTTCAGGGCCAACGCACCAAGTCAAGACCTGTCGGTGTGTCGTGCCCACCTGCAGCTGGATTTCTCGCTTTTTGCTTGCCATTCAGCCACTATCACGTGACAAAAGGGAAGAAAAATAGAATACATTTAAAAGGAAACTTAAATAATGTCCCTCTCTTGCAATGCTTGCAGTAGCCACACTATCTCACTCTCCCAGTAATTCGGAAGCAAAGTAAGACATGAAATAAGCAAACTCACAGGTATGGAGAACAAACTGGTGGTTCGGGGGTGGGGGAGTGAGGGGTACAAACTACTGAGTGTAAGACAGGCTCAATGATGTACAACATGGAGAATGTAGCCAATCGCCAACATTTTGAAATAACTAAATGGCAAGTAACCTTGAAAAACTGTATGAAAAAATTTTAAATGTTCTGCAAGACAGCAAGTAGTTGTATATTTTGCAAAGCTATGGCCAGCTCTGCAAGGCACCCACTGTCCTTCACCTTAGATTTCCTGTGACTGAACCCCCAGTAAAGCATTAGCTTCTTCAAAAAAATAAAAAGGAAAGAAAGTTAGGAGTCACAGTTCCTCAAAAATATTTTGCTTTCCTGAAGTAGTACAGAGTGTTTGTTCACTCTGTTTCCATGTGCACACATGTTCACCGTCTACAGCATGTTCGTGGATCTTCCTTGGGTCCCTCTCCAAGATTTAATTTTTAAAACGAGGCCACCAGTGCGTTCTGGAGCACAACGTAAACTTTCCGCAGATGTTAAATCAGCGAGGCCCAAACGCCCTATTCGCTGGTGTCAGGCACGTTTAGACGTGGGTCTGACTGTGTGGGTGACCGCGGACACCAGTGCGAAACAAAGGAGTGACCACAAACAGCAAGACTACATCCAGCAAAGGGTGTGAGATTCTCTGACATGCCTTACACATCACGGACCCCCCTCTAGTTGCTACATTGGGACATTTAAAGAACTGACAACCCCCCAGGATCTAAATCTGCTTCCTTACCGAGAGGCGTGTGTTTTTGCGGGAAGAGTTCAGCCAAGCCCAAGTACCCGGGGCGCCGAGCAGGTCTGGGGCGGGTGGCCAGGTTCCCGCTGTGCCTCTGCCTGCGCTGGTCCGGCTGTAGGACCAGGAAGCCAACGTTTCCTGCCAGCCGTTTGGCTCCCCGCGAGCCCCGTCCTCCCAGCTCGAGGGCCACAACCCCAGCGCGCAGACCTGGGCAGCGGTTAGGAGAGCAGTCGGCCCCGAAGTTCGTCCGCCTCTTGCCGCCGCCTCGCCGCCGGGTGCCCCCAGCAGCTCCCCTCCGCCTCCAAGGTGCGCCTGCGCAGCGCAGGTGCCGTCGGCGGCTGCGCCTGCCGCCTGCCGCCTCCCGCGGGCTGGTCATGATTCGCGGTACGAATCGCACGCGCCTCGGGTGGGAGCGGAGGACTCTCAGAAGTCCAGCTCCAGTCAGTCTCTCCCAATTCTCCTAGCCGTAGTACACTTACCGAAACCGGGAAGCTAATGTTGGTACAGCGTTAACTACACTATAGGCCTCACACAAATCTTTCATCCTTTTTCAAGAATGTCCTTCTTCCGATCCAGGATTCAATCCTGAGTCTCACCACTGCGTTCGTTTCGCTGTCCTCTCCTTGCTCTTCTCCGATCTGGGGCCGTTGCTCTGGACCATCTTTCTTCGTCTTGTAAAATCTTGATGTGTGTCTGTGTGTGTATTTATTTCGTTATGTCATTTGTAGAATTTATATCGGAATTTTTAGAGTAACTTTAAAAAACAAACTCTCCTTTTCGTGCCAAATGAATTCTTTTACATTTAACATCTTTTTCAGCTTGCTCTGTTTTCTCTTCTTCTTAGGATACAAGTCTACCTGATGTATTGGGTCAGGTGACTATCTTTCATGGTGTTTGGGGGTTTTATTTTGGGAGTAGTGTTTTGTTTGTTTTGGGTGTTTGTGACTTTTTCTGTGAACTAATTTCTAGCAGGAATTGCTTTTGGTATGAACCCCTTTGACCCGACAACGGAAACATGCTGACACAATGATGCCCCATGTGCCTTTGCCTGCCCCCATCAGTGTTTAGAGTACCAGACGAGTTGTAACTTCTCAGCTTAGATTTCCTACTTCCCTTAGCTGAAAATCCACATCCTTATCTACGACTAGCACAATTTTGGGACCTGAATTTCTCATCAGTGACTTTTTATCCACATAGAATTCCCATGGCTGGCAAGCATCCTTGCTCCTATTACTAAACTAGTTGGAGGGAAATGTTTATAGTCCCATTTCAGAAACAGGACAGCCCTCAGAGAAATATTAGCAAATGAAGCAACTAACAAGGGCTTGACTTCCAGAATATACAAACAGCTCATACAACTCAATAACAACAACAAAACCCAATCAAAATGGGCAGAAGACCTCAATAAGGCATCTCTCCAACGAAGACACCCAGATGGCCAACAGGCACATGAAAAGATGCTCAACATCACTAAGTATCAGAGAGATGCAAATCAAAACTTACACCCATCAGAATGGCCATCATTAAAAAGTCCATCAAAAAAAAAATACTGGAGAGGGTATGAAGAAAAGGGAACCCTCCTGCACTGCATTGATGTAGTTTGGTGCAGCCATTATGGAAAACAATATGGGAAGTCCTTAAAAAACTAATACTAGATTTACCATATGATCCAGCAATCCTACTCCTGGGCATATATCTGGAGAAAACTCCAATTTGAAAAGATACACGCACCTCAATGTTCATAGCAGCACTACTTACAATAGCGAAGACATGGAAACAACCTAACTGTCCATTGACAGATGAATGAAAAAGAAGATGTCGAATGGAATGGAATACTACTCTGCCATTAAAAAGAATGAAATAATGCCATTTGCAGCAACATGGATGAAATTAGAGATAATCATACTAAGTGAAGTGAGTTAGATAAAGACAAATACATGATATCACTTGTATGTGGAATCTAAAAAAAATGACACAAATGAACTTATTTACAACACAGAAAGAGACCCACAGACATAGAAAACAAACTTCTGGTTACCAAAGGGAAAAGGGGGGGGGGAGAAGGACAGCCCATCTTGATTTCTAGCAGTGTACAAGTAATTGCAGCTAATGATGAATTCTGGACTCTCAGCTCTTTAGTATGTGAACATATGCAGAAGTAGATGTCAGAATTCCAGCCCCATCTGTTAAGGCTTGTTCTCCATCCTAACACCCTAGTGAATTCTTTCTGGTTCAGTCAGCTCACCCCAACAACCTCAATTTCCTCTTCGGCTTCTCTGTCCTAGATATTTCGTTCTCTTAGTTTCCAGCTAAATTAAAAATTGTATAAAATTTTTTTTAAATATTTGAGTTATTTTATTCAGTATTTTCACATGTTAGACCTAGGCTGGGCATCTTTCTGGCACCAGCTCGTTCAACCATGTTGGCTGGATATTAACCTGCTGACTTGTCATCACAGCCATCTCCCCTGTGATTATTGCCCCCCCCATGACTTTATGATTCTTAACTTTTCTTAAAAACCAAACTTCCCTCAAGTTTTCTTTAATTTCCTGTAGTAGAGAATTTTCAAGAGATGGTGCTTCTGAGTCTTCCTGGCTACTACGTCTCTGGTGGTCTAACTTACTTTCTTCATTGCCCCAGGTTGACTTCTTCCTCCTCACCCCTTCTCAGTGTGAGACCTGTTCTGTCCTGGTAGATAGAGTCAGTGGCTGGCTTGCCCTGGGAATTATTTTGTGCGCACTTTTATTGGGGTGGATTCTCTAGTAAGATCTATACATGGGGTCCAATTTGTGTGCATAACTTCCAGTTTAATTCCCAGCTTTTAGCGAGTTTCACATGGGTCACTCTGTTCTTCTGAGGTGGCGTCTTTCTCACAAACTTCTTATTTCTCTGATTTGCGCAAGAAAGACAAGTACAACTATAACTGCTGACATTCCCTGCTGGTGTTCGTTCCGATTCTGAGCAGCCTGGGAACACACTTCCCACCATGCACCACCCCATTCAGTTTGTTTTTTCCAACATGCAAAACTATTCCTTGATTTTAGGCTAACAGTTAGTCACCTGGAGTCCATTTCACAAGTGTTAGTGTTTCAATTCCCATTTTTCTCATAGGTTCCCCAAGAAAGCCATCTGGTAAATCTCTGGGGAATGTAAGTATTCATTTGGGCTCATGTTGGCAACAGCACAGGGACACAGCTCTCCACTTTAAGAGCCTCTTCCTCTAGGCCACCTATTGGGTTGACCCCAAGAGTCAATTTACTGACAAACTAACCCTGGTGAAATAGATATGGAATACACATAATACAAAATAGTTATGGAAAATATATAATACTCCTTCTAAAGCACCCGATGGTGAAGTGCAGGGACAATACATGCCCTTTATATATGCATCCTTGATATAGAGTAAGGTCCTATTCAGAAATCCTCCTGTAGGTAATTCTGTTCATCCATTTGGTCCACTGTGGGAAAGAGAATCCTGTCTACGAAGGTCCATTGTATCCCTTAACCCTAGAGTTGCTTCCTGGGCCGCAACCCATGTGCAACAGCTGGAAATCTCTTTTTAATGACACTTTTCTTGTCAACCCAAAAAGAAGTTATTGTGCAGCACCTACAGGAAGCATTTAGCCACAAATGTTCATGCACGTATGTCGGACAGAGTCTTCACATGATGCTTTTCCTATTTAAGGGAAAACATCACTGCTACAAAAAGAAGTTTCAATCTGTTCTCAAAGGAGCACAGACATTTACCAGTGTTCAAGACACATGGATGAAAGTGGGTTTTTAAGCGTTATTCCTACTCATGGCAAAAAGTTTGACTGTTGAGGCTTTCAAATGTCAACTCAAGAAGGTTTTGATCTGGGTCCTCCCAGTGCTGACTTCAAGGACAAGTGTACTCTGCAAATGTTATTTAAGAGAAAATGTATTATACGTGAGTATACGAGAGCATAAGTTATAAATGCCAAATAGCCTGTGAGAGGTGTTACTCCTGAACATCCTGGTGGTTTGGTTTGCTTCTTGCATATACTTGACATTATCTTTCAAGTTTCTTGGAAGGTGCTCATTCCTACACTGACCTGCCTTTTTTTTTCTTTTTTTTTTTTTTTTGCCCTCAGGCAGTGCTATCTATAATACTCAATTTCTTCCTTGAGTCATAGGTTTATCAGCACCTCACTGTTTCACCAGTAGGTTCTCTGAATCTCTAAATATATGTGAAAACCCAGAGGGGAGAAACTAGGTTGCCGACCTGACTAATTATTTTCACTTTACTCACTTCCTCTCGTGGTTCTCCCTGGCACCTAGCATCACCACTTACACATAAACGCTCAAAAATTTATTGGCAAATTAGTGCATTCGGAAATAGCAGATATTCTTGACACAATTATAGACTCCTTAATGAGGATACACAAATCTCCTATTTTTAAATTCAATCTGGTCCAGGTAAGTCAGAAGAAAATAAATAGTTTTGGGATTTACTTTAAGTTCATCACTTTAGCGAGAGATAGAAACAAACTAGTTGATCTAGGAGAAATTTATGCAAATTTTTGTTCATTTTCCCTATCTCCTTTAGGTCAAAAATTCCAGATTCTGAATTCCAAGTTAAATATCATCCAAATAATAAGACTCTCTTTTATATTTTATATTAAGACTCTCTTAATACAAAATTAATACAAAATTAAGGCTTTGAGGATAATGAAAACATGTAATATTTTAACCCCTGAAGAGACAGAAATATCCTTTAGTATCTTATATGTGCTCTCTCTCACTCTAGCACTGTGTCTTAGCGTGCTAGGTGCTGGAATAGAGCTATACATAGGATTACAGGGGATCTGGTTAAAGAGGAGGGTCTTAACTCAGTCTGCAGACAGGGAAGGGGCACCATGAGATCTGGCACGTGAGCATTTGCAAAAGACAAATAAGAGTAATCAATTACTCCCACCACTCTCTGTAAAGGATTGGAGGCAAGAGCCAAAGGTAAAGTAGAGCTAAGCAGGGGGCAGAGTGAGGCAGTTGGGAATGAAGGGAGGACAAGGGAGAAAGGTGACTTCAAGGTGGAGAAAACAGGATGTGCCAAGCCGTAGGGGACGAAAGAGTCTAACATAGAGAGGGAACTATGAACGTGATGCTCTGTCTGAAATGAAAGATCTGTGTAGAGTTGCGTTGTCTGGAAAGGTCAACTGTGACTGGAGCACAGGAAGTCCCACAAGCTCTATGTGGGCTCTATGTGAAAACAGTGTGAAGCTTCTCAAAGTTTAAAGTGGAAGGATTTACAATAGATGGTTGACATAAAAATGTTTCAGTTCTAGGAAAACCACTGCGACCATCAGTCTGGCAATTGAAGCACATGTGGTTGGGGAGGTGAAACAGGAGATAACAAATTGAGATCTATTGCAGCAACACAGAAGAGCTGGGCTGAAGACCTAAATGAAGGCAGAGACCAGAGGTACACAGCGAAAGAGACAGACTCTCGTGATATTTGGGGGTTTGTATCAATGGGACTCAGGGAGTAACTCTTTGTAGGGGGAGCAAGTGGGAAAAATTAAAGAAAATTCAAGTTTGGAGTTTGGGTGAGTGAATGATGCTTTTCACATGAATGTGGGGTGTGAAAGGAGGTTCAGACCTGGAGGGAAGATCATGAGCTCAGGGATTTTAGGGTGGCAAGAAGGAAAGAGAAGACTTATGGGGGATGTTATAGCTCAAGTGGTAGAGTGCAGGCTTAGCATATACAAGGTCCTAGGTTCAATCCCCAGTACCTCCTCTAAAAATAAAACAAATAAGTAAACCTAATTACCTTCCTCGCCAAAAATTTTTTTTAAATAAATAAGAGAAGACTCATTACCACTATTAACAATTAAATTAGGAGTTTATGATGCACAGAATTGGTGAATCCCCAGGAAAAACATCATCGGGCAAAAGCCCTTGTGCACAGTAGTGTTGGGTTTGAGAAATGGCATGTAGGATCGACCTTGCTCTGTGTGGTCAGTAATTTGTGAATAAATAAAATTATTACATTAAGGCTTTTTCTAGCTAATCTCTTCTCTTCCCCCCCCAACCCTTGCCCAACAGACACACATTTTCTATGAAATCCCCATGAAGCGATATTAGATAGGGGTAGTCTTTCTGACCTTAGGCAAGTTTCCTAAGCTCTCTGTAGTTGTTACTGGAGCCAACAACAGAGTCTATTTAATGACTTCTGTGTGGATTCAATGATTTAAAATAGATAAAATGCTTAGTACAGTCTCCAGCTTATGGTGAGCAAACTCATAGAACCCAATGCATTAGTAAGTTGAGTACTGACTGTATCCTGATTATAATGAATCATAATTCATCTTGAGGTGACTATTACTTAAGACATACCAAACCCCGCTAAAAAGTGATTACATGTAATTTAGGTACACTGCTAGTTATCTTGTTCTATGACAGCAGGATTTAGTGTTTCTACTGTAGTATTTTGGAGTATAATTAATAATTACCATAACAATAATAATGGCAAGTTCTTACAGGCAAAAAGAGGAATAATTATCCATTTGGTTATAGATTTAATAATGACATTAAGCATGAGATTAATATTGATCAATAACAGTCAAGCCTCTAAAATATATAGATATAAAATATATGGTCTATAATTCCATATGGATTAACATTTTGGACCTGCATTTAAATTTTCTTGCAAAAAGGTGTCACTGAATTAGGGAAAGAAGTAATATTTTCCTAAATACCACATGCCAGGCGTGATGCCACTGTTTTACACATGCAGTTATCTTGTTTCAGCTTTACCAAACCCTGTGACACAGGAAACCATGGCTCAGACATGATAAATACCTCACCCAAGATTCCATAATTACTAAGCATTTTTGGATCCAGTTCTCCAGATGACTCAAAAACTCCTTTGCATAAACTGTTGCCTTCTTACCCAGTAAGGGCATTATTGGGTTATTTGATTCATTAAATTCAGTCTCGAAGGTATAGCATTATTATAAGCAAAGCATAAGGGCATGTCAGTTTCTATATCTGATAAGTGGAATCGGAGTTGGTTATGTTGGTGTTTTTATTGACTTTAGCTGATACCAGTGTTGATTTAATTATGTAATAACACTACTTGGTCAATAGGGTGTCTTGAACAAGCTCAAAGCCATGGGCTCTAATACAGTCTGTCTGTCAGCACACTTAGACTAAGTCCAGCTGGCTTCAACCTTTTCCTATTTCTTTTCCTGCTTCTTGGATCCATGTCTGGGGAGGTAGGTCTAGGAGGTAACCTCGGCTTCCTGAGGAACTAGTATGTCTTATTCAGAATCAAACCACATCAATGCCCTTTCAATCCTGAAAGGTCTTCCTCTAAGTCTCTTGACCATCTGAGCTAATCCTTTCCTCCAAATACCGCAGCCGTAGCTCTACTGGCTATCAGTGCTGTTCAAGATGCAGCTGTCTCAAGTTGAGCATAAGTTGAATAAGCTAAGGCTTCTGTAGAGTCCTTATCGTCAGGTTCTCTGGACCTTGAAGAATAGATACTTTAGAAGTAGAGAGAAAGATCATCCTAGGATGCTCAGTGAGAGTAAATGCAGAGAAGAGGGCAGGCTGGAGAGTGCACGGGGAAAGCCAGTAGCTATGCTTAGCGGAGAAAACATCTCATGAAGAAAGAGGTAGGAGTTGAGTCTGGATGGTTGGGGTCAGCTTGTGCAGAGCTAGGATGATAGAGCATATTCTATGCTAATGAAGAACTGACAACAGTTTTCTGAGAAGGGAGGAAAAATCATTCTTCACGACCTTTTCCTGGTAGCAATTCTGGTGGTGAGTAAGAGCAGAGGATTTTTCAAATGTTGACGTCATGGAAGCACCCATTCAGTTGAAACTTTTTTATCACAACGGTGGGAAACTGACCACAAAGCAAGTGGCATGGGAATATTTAATGGATAATTCCACCTACAAAACACAGCATATCCAGGCAACAGACAGTAGTTAAAGCAACAAAAATTTCATTGTAGAGAATTAACTCAGACTTTTCTCTCTGTGAATAATTTTGAATGAAGTGTACCCGGAAGGCATGGTGGGGTACAAAACAGACAACTATTACTAGGAGGAAGAAGAAGCTCTTGATTTGAGCTCTGTACTCTTGGTGGGCCCACAGGTCAGGCCAAAGAGCCTTTGCCAGCTGAAGGATGACACCCGTCTGTATCAGAAAGAGGGTCACAACCGTTGTCATCAGAATGACAATCATGGAGTAGTTCAAGGTAATGAATTCCCTGCGATTGAGGTCTTTGTAGAACTCAAAGCATCGTTGCTGTTCTGAGTAACTTGGGTCGATGCCATACTGTAAAAAAAAAATGAGCAAAAAAATGACGCTACCCACCATCCAAATAATAATGCTTAAAACCACCGCGTGGTGCTTTTGGAACTGCTGCATTTGGAGTTTTTTAAAATAGATGAGCAATCGGAGTATGATGATGGCCACATAGAAAACAAACGTGAGGTACATATGACCATATATTATGCTGCTAACCAATCGGCAGGTAAAGGTTCCAAACTCCCAGACGACTAAGACGTAATAGCTGAGGCGGAAGGGCAGGCTGACCAGGAGGATCGAGTGCAGCACTAGGATGTTGAGAACGATCATGGCAACCACGGATTGGCTATTCCTTTTGAACATCATACATGACATTGTAACAGCTCCAGCGGTGCCTCCCAGCAAAACCACGCCATAGACGGTTATCAGAATTGTCCGGCAGTGCGCATCACAGTGGCCTGGGTCTCTATTCGAAGCGTTGGATAGGGTGGTTGTATTCATCGACTCCATGTTTTACCGCAAGATGCTTAAAGGACCCAAAACCCCTAAATCAAAAGTTTTACAAAATTACAATGAGTATATTGAAACTGTTCAGCAACTGCACATTAATCGTATTGAGTTTCCCCATCCCAGCCAATTATTTACAAGCCTAAAACCGAGTCCGCAATAAATATTGCCAGACTCCATTTCATGACCCAAACATATTGAAGAGACTGAGATGAGTGAAACGAAATCACAAACGTAATATTGTCTGAATATACAAGTTGTAACTGTGCATTCAAGCATTCATTCCATTAACACGTATGTCTAAACTCACTTACCAGGGTGGCACTTAGCATAAGGCATGTTAGCCTCTGGCATAAAATTTAAGGAAGGGCTAAAAACTCAGTAATCAAAATTAAAAATATTTTAATGCAATGCTTTTAATCAAAATTAATGCAAAAATTCATGATGAACAAAATTAATTTTATTTATTTATTTATTTTTAATGGCGGTACTTGGAATTGATCCCAGGACCTCCTGCATGCTTAGCACACACTCTACCACTGAGCTGTACCCTGCCCCCTGAAAAATACATTTTAAATAAAGGCAGGATCAGGATACACCCAGAACACACGTTCACATCAGATCTGTTAAAAATCGTCCCTCCTACTGTCAAGAAGTCCAATTTGAAACCTCCCGACAAATAAAAGTCCAGGACTGGACGGCTTCACTGGGGAAATTCTACCAAACATACAAAGAAGAACTCATACCAGTCCTTCTCAAACTCTTCCAGAAGATTGAAAAGGAGGGAGTACTCCCAAACTCATTCTATGAAGCCACCATCACCCTGATACCAAAACCAGGCAAAGACACTACCAAAAAAGAGAATTATAGGCCAATATCACTGATGAACATAGACGCCAAAATCCTCACCAAAATATTAGCAAATAGAATCCAACAACACATAAAAAAGATTATACATCATGACCAAGTGGGGTTAATCCTAGGGACACAAGGGTGGTTCAACATATACAAATCAATCAATGTAATACATCACATCAACAAGAGAAAGGACAAAAACCACATGATCATCTCAATAGATGCAGAAAAAGCATTTGATAAAATTCAACACCCATTTATGATAAAAAACACTCACCAAAGTGGGTATAGAGGGAACATATCTCAACATAATAAAAGCCATATATGACAAACCTACAGCCAGCATAGTACTCAATGGTGAAAAACTCAAAATCTTCGCACTAAAATCTGGGACAAGACAAGGATGCCCACTATCACCACTCCTATTCAACATAGTCTTGGAAGTCCTAGCCACAGCAATCAGGCAAGAGAGAGAAATAAAAGGGATCCAAATTGGAAAAGAAGAGGTAAAAGTGTCACTATATGCCAATGACATGTTACTATATATAGAAAACCCTAAAAGGTCCACACAGAAACTACTAGAGCTGATCGAAGAATTCAGCAAGGTAGCAGGTTACAAGATTAACATTCAAAAATCAGTTGCATTTCTTTACACTAATGATGAATCAACAGAAAAAGAAAATAAAGAAACAATCCCCTTTAAAATAGCACCCAAAATAATAAAATACCTCAGAATAAATCTAACCAAGGAGGTGAAAGAATTATACACAGAAAACTATAAACCATTGATGAAGGAAATTAAAGAAGACTTTAAAAAATGGAAAGATATCCCATGCTCTTGGATTGGAAGAATCAATATTGTTAAAATGGTCACACTACCCAAGGCAATCTACAGATTTAATGCAATCCCTATCAAATTACTCAGAACATATTTCACAGAACTAGAACAAATCATAATAAAATTTATATGGAACCATCAAAGACCTAGAATTGCCAAAACATTACTGAAGAGAAAGAAAGAGGCTGAAGGAATAACTCTCCCAGACTTCAGACAATTCTACAGAGCTACAGTCATCAATACAGCATGGTATTGGTACAAAAACAAGACATATAGACCAATGGAACAGAATAGAGAGCCCAGAAATGAACCCACAAACTTTTTGTCAACTCATCTTCGACAAAGGAGGCAAGAATATACAATGAAATAAAGACAGTCTCTTCAGCAAATGGTGTTGGGAAAACTGCACAGCAGCATTTAAAGCAATGAAGCTAGAACACTCCCTTACACCATACACAAAAATAAACTCAAAATGGATCAAAGACTTAAACATAAGACAAGATACAATAAACCTCCTAGAGGAAAATATAGGCAAAACATTATCTGACATACATCTCAAAAATTTTCTCCTAGAAGAAATAAAAGCAAGAATAAACAAATGGGACCTAAGGAAACATACAAGCTTCTGCACAGCAAAGGAAACCGTAAGTAAAACAAAAAGACAACATACGGAATGGGAAAAAATTTTTGCAAATGAAACCGACAAAGGCTTGATCTCCAGAATATATAAGTAGCTCATACAACTCAATAAGAAAAAAATAAACAACCCAATCCAAAAATGGGCAGAAGACCTAAACAAGCAATTCTCCAAGGAAGACATACAAATGATCAATAGACACATGAAAAAATGCTCAGTATCACTAATTATCAGAGAAATGCAAATCAAAACTACAATGAGATATCACCTCACACCAGTCAGAATGGCCATCATTCAAAAATCCACAAATGACAAATGCTGGAGAGGCTGTGGAGAAAGGGGAACCCTCCTACACTACTGGTAGGAATGCAGTTTGATGCAGCCACTATGGAAAACAGTGTGGAGATTCCTCAAAAGACTAGGAATAGACTTACCATATGACCCAGGAATCCCACTCCTGGGCATATATCCAGAAGGAACCCTACTTCAGAATGACACCTGCACCCCAGTGTTCATAGCAGCACTATTTACAATAGCCAAGACATGGAAAGATCCTAAATGTCCATTAACAGATGACTGGATAAAGAAGAAGTGGTATATTTATACAATGGAATACTACTCAGCCATAAAAACCAACAACATAACGCCATTTGAAGTAACATGGATGCTCCTGGAGAATGTCATTCTAAGTGAAGTAAGCCAGAAAAAGAAAGAAAAATACCATATGAGAGCGCTCATATGTGGAATCTAAAAAAAAAAAGCAAACAAAGCATAAATACAAAACAGAAATAGACTCACAGACATAGAATATAAACTGGTGGTTGCCAAGGGGGTGGGGGTGGGAAGAGATAGACTGGGATTTCAAAATTGTAGAATAGATAAACAAGATTATACTTTATAGCACAGGGAAATATATACAAGATCTTGTGGTAGCTCACAGAGAAAAAAATATGACAATGAATATATATATGTTCATGTATAACTGAAAAATTGTGCTCTACTCTGGAATTTGACACAACATTGTAAAATGATTATAAGTCAATAAAAAAAGTTAAAAAAAAGAAATCCAATTTGAGATACTCTAGAGAAAGACAATGTAAATTACATGTTAATTATCGTAAGAACGTGTATCAGACATTAAAAAATATTCTCTGTCAACAGCTTTGGGGCAAGAATTAATATATAATGTACTATTACCTGCACTCTTTCCTTCTTCCATAATCTAAATATTTTCCTGGCCTGATGTGTTGCACTTTGGTGAAGAATTGCGGTTTGAGGGTGGGTATCTGTTTAGTTCTCATTGAGGTTTTTCAGGTACAGGTATATACATGGCAGTGATTCTGTAGCGGAAAGACAGCCCTGGCAAAGTACCTTCCTGCGTCTAAGTGCCACTCTTTGATTTAGTCGCTGAGAGAGTGCACATGTGTCGCCTGGCCTCATCGAGCTCTAGCTGTGAAATGCGGAAGGTCACACTGCCTGCATTACTGGAAACTTAAGTGAGTCAGTGTGCTTCAGACAGCTTTATAACTGGAGGATAAAAAGCCACATAAAGCTAAGATTCTTAAGGTCAAACAACCAGAACAAAAAGCCAATATTTACCTCTTTCTCCTTACTCTACATAGGGGCAGATACAGTTATGTTACATAAAATCGTTGCTGCGTTAATAAGTACTTAATGCATATCTGACAATTTTTAAAAATGTCCTTTGATTAGACAGTATGAGACCCAGGCATCAACAGATCAGACTTTCCTCTCTGGAAGGGTCCGTCTTCATTTTCTTCATGTATCTCCTGCCCATGTGGCCAGAAGCAGAGTTTGAGTGTTTGCATCGGAGGGAGAAGTTACTCCATAATGAATGCCTCAATAGCTTAGAATTTTTCTTCTGCTACTATGGAATCTTCTTAGAATAACTGAATTTTTGTTTACAAAAAATTTTATTGAAACAGTCATATTTACAACTCTCAAATAAGATTTTATTGTAATTTTTAAAAATCATAATTTGCATAATAATTTAAATATTAATGTGCTGAAATATGCATTTTAGCAAAGTACATATATATAAAATACGTAGGGCTTACATACTTTTTGTGTGAAACAAAATAGTTTTATATGACTTATGAACAACAAATATGACACTACTGACTTGGTTTCAAAGTTTTGGTGGTCCTCAAGTCTAAGCAGACAAGATCAAAGTTTGAAATTATTTTAAAGTAATGAAAACTTAAAATAATTTATCAGTTCCATGGTTTAAATGGACAAAACTGCCAAGGCAGTGTGACTTTTGGGAATAGGTTATTAGCTGGCTAATAATGGGACAAATACTTAACAATGAAGTTGGCTTGTCAGTTGCAAATATGAGAATGAGAAGATCTATTTTGCCTGTATAAAGACCTAACAGATTCCCTGACATGGACTAGGTCATCAAAGTGCCAATGCCATGTCCCCTTCCAAAATGTAAACAAAGATGTTTCATACACACAAGATGCCATCCCTTTTCCATTACTTCTCAGACTTACCCTACACATATTTAAATGCATAGGAATAAATTCACAAGGAAGAGAGATGTTGGATGATCACTTTTCCTTTCTCTCAGGACCTTACCCTTATGACCACTGCCCCCACCCCCTGCAATTTCGAGATATTTCTTAGCTCATTAAAACCAAGTCCTGAAATTTCTAGATCTGCTTTCTATACAGAAACATTTAAATGACTACCCAAACTACTTACTTGTTCTTTTCCTCTTATGATGTGCTGCTGGTGGAAGATTCCAGGCACCCTGGTCATTTGTTGGTGATCTGCATCAGGGGAGGTAATAAGAGCAGTTTGCTAGAATCAAGACTTCACTTACAACAACAGTCAGGAGAAGTTCCGGGATGAATAATGAACTGGGGGAGAGCTCACTCTGCAGACTGTGGGTTTCTGAAGTTAAACAGTGAAGACGGAGAACCCAGATAAACCATCTGGGCCACAAACGGATGTTTCTCTCTTCAGCTAGTGGTGGAACAGATTCAAAATCATTCCTCTATGTTAAGACTTCCATTTTCACTATCAATGACTTATTTGCAATCATTTTTCTTATTAACATGAAAAACTTTAAAGAGTGTTTTTGTTCCCATTGCTCTTTCTTACCATACTTGTTTTATCCCAACGTTTCATATTCAGTATAAGAATGACCTGGAGGAGTCCTTTCTGTGAGACTTTCATTTTCTCATCAGTAAGCTCAAAATATTTCTATCTCTGGCTTTCAAATTCCAAAGACTCCCTTCTCTCAATACCTGCCATTTGGAGATAGGGTTCCTTTTGAAGCTCAACCCTCTGATGATGTAACTGCCACAGGAGGGGCTCGTTTTGTTTTTCTCAGAAGTCTTACATTTTCTTATATCAATCTTCTCACTTCCTGTTCTAACTGCATAGTCATCTTTAGCTCTGCTAAGACATCAGAGCGTAATTTGGAGGATGTATTGGGTTTCTTACACCTAAAGAGACCCATGGCAAGCAAATCCAGCCCCAAGTCATATTACTGCTCAGCTGCAGGACTTCAAAAGGACCAACTCTCTATTACCTGTAAAGCAAGCTCATTATGGCCTATATTTAGGTAACAATTGATAAAATTCTCATTTGCTTTGGAAAAAATAAATACCATCCCCACCCTTGACATCTGTTACACGATCATCCAACAGTGTGTGTGGCCACAGAGAAATAGAACAGAATCTAAACATAATAAAACCACATGCTTAATTATTTCAAGAAAAACTCTCAATTGGAAGATGAGATTTCGAACTCTTACTGTCAAAAGCAAATTTGTACCAACTCAACTCAGCTGGAAAAATTTCCCATGGAACAAATTTTTCAACCAATTTTAAATATTTCTCCTTAAATCAAATTATTTCAAAAATACGAAGTCTAGGTTATAGGCCTGGATTTTGATATATTATCTGGTGGGCATCATTTTTCAGGTAAAATGTGTTTCCTGGAATCTTCAGGATAAAATACGTTCGCATAGAAAGCATGCTAGATTTAGGGGTTGCTTGTCTGTTGCAGGACTAACTGGGAAATAAGTTACATGTGACCAACAGCGGAGCATAAAAATAAAACTTGGCAAGAGTTCAGAACTATGAATAGCACACAAATTTATTGTTCATGCTGACAGCATAGTGACTTCAAAGTACTAAGATGTGTGTATATTGTACTTAAAACACAGCTAGAAGAATGTACACATTCAATATTTTCCCCCTATACTCAGAATTCATCCCTTTTCATTCAAGAGTGCCAAGATTTTTAAGAAAAATAATAAAATCTTAATATGAGAGCTTAGACACCACCTTGTCTAGAATGTACAACCCTATTATTTAACAGATGAAGCCACTACAATTCAGAGAGTTTAGGAAATTACCACGAGGCCATAGAGCTAGTTAGATGGCAGATAAGGATTAAAAAAAAACACACACACACACATCCCCTATTCCAAGCTTTTGTGTCCACTGCATCATGATACACACCTGGTAAACTTGAGATAGTCTCTTGCAGACACATGAACAATCAATGGCTTGATTTTCCACCTTCTTCTCTGTGATGTCTGGAATCTAATTTTTGGGAATGGGCCTTAATCTTTAAGTAGAAGTATAATTTAAAATCCTAGAGAATTAAAATTCTTCTTTAAATACAGTCTTCCCACACCCTGTCCCTGCCCCAACACACACAGACCATTAAAGTAAGACATTAACATTGGTGATAAGCCTAAGTTCATTTTCAGAAGACAAAGTTCCTCTGTCCTCTGAAGGAGCAGGTCCAAAGCAGGTGCTCCTGGAGATGTCACCTTCTTGACCCTTGTCCTCTTCCACCAGAGGTACCATTTGAGATGGCCATTGGTGGGCCGTCCCTGATCCTGGAAGAATGGGGTAGGGGGCGCTTGTCTTTCTAGAGTTGCAAAATTGCTACTGTGAAATGTCCTTAGGAAAGTCTAACAAAATCTACAGCTGTGAATTCTCAAACTGTTTACACTCTTAAGTTATTACTCAAGACACGGAAATGCCAGGTTCGGTACCCTGTCTGATCCAAAATGCTCAGAGGCTAAGCCAGCCTAGATACTCGAGGCAGCACCTGGGTCCTGGACATCTGCCCACTCTGGGCACCTGCATCTGAAGGCTTCACCATATTCCAAAGAGTCTTGTCTCTATTTTAGGTGACTGTGCTTCTTACCACTATGAAGCATCCAGAGCATGGAGACATCCAATCAACAATAAGAAAACATTTTGTTCAAGATAAACTTTTCCTATAATCTCCTTTTTAGTTTCAGATCATTAAATGCTTTGTATCAATCTTCTCATGTGCCTTAGGGTGTCACCTGATATCACAGTAAAGCTGGTTACTTCTTTGGAGGTTACTGTACAATGCGGTTTATTGTTTTTCCCTTCTTTATTCTATTCTTTTATGAAAGGAAGGTATTATTTCCTCAGAGCACAGGAAAGGAAATAGTGGTTTTACTAACACTTGATACACACTAGACCAAAGGATGAGATGTAGCTCAGGTCAATAGATTAAATTCAATTGCCTTCTGAAATAATAATAATAATAGTTTTTTGACATCCAGGGAGACTTCAATCAAGATATGATTAACAAAGTATCTGATTAATATGTCAAGGAAGACTTCGTAAAAAGTCACCAAAGTAACCTTCTTCAAGGTATGATAATATCCACAAGCTGTTCTAGGATATAAACAGGTGTGTATTGCTATAGTGATTTAAAATGAAACTTCCTAAGCATTGTTTCTCAAGTGTTATCGTGCTTATGAATCACCTGGTGATTTGTTAAGATGCAGATTCTGATTCAGTAGATCTGGGGTGGGGCCTGAAATTTTGTATTTCTAACTGGCACCGAAGTGATGCACAAACTGCTGGTCCCTCGGTCTATGCACCATGGACCACCACTTGGTGTAGCAAGACGCTACACTACACTGTTCAATATGGTAGCATCTTGCACATGTGACTATTTCAATCACTGTAAACATTTCACTTCCTCAGTCATGTTAGCCCCATTTCAAGTGCTCAATTACAGCAAGTTCTATTGAAAAGATTCACTAAGAGAACCACAGTTTGTTAAGTAATTCCTAGTCCCCGTGATCTCACCTCCTTTCTTTCCTAGCTATAGGCTGTCAGCTTTTATGTGGGGAGGAACAAGCATTGGTTGGATAAGCAGGTATGTTTGAACCTGGGGGAGATGGGGCAGAGGAGAAGCAGGAAGAAGAGTTGTTGAGGGACCCAAAGAATAAAGAGATTTAAAGAAGGGTGAGGTCAACCGGGTCAAATGTTGCCAAGAGAACAAAGAAACTAAGGTTTGAAATATGTCTGTTGACGGTGAAGACGTGGACAGAGTCAGAGGGCAGTGGTTGATGGACTAAATGATTAATCAAGGATTGTTAATGATGGAAGCTTTTTGCGTATTTATATGATAAAATTGTAAAATGCTAGTCTTGGACCACAAAGGAGGCTGACCATGAGGATGAACTGGTTTTGAATTTTCAAGTCAAAATGGGCCCTATGGTGACCTAGTTCATGCTTTGACTGTTCGAAGAACTCAGATAAATATCGCTAGCTGTCAGAGATTTCAGTGTCTCCAGTTCTTAGGAACCTATCTCAGGGCTTCAAAGAAACCTCATACTTCCTTCCAGCTAAGTAGAAAAAAATAATAACTTTGTCTTTATTACACCAGTGATTACAGAATGCGTTGCGCTTTTTTTTTTTTTTTGCGAGCTCTGGTTAGGATGAAGAGCAATTTCACTAATCACCTTTTCCTCAAAATCTCACCAGACCTTTAAAAAGAAACTCTCTTCAAGGAAAGGCCAAATCCCAAGGGATTTTGCCAACTGAAATCTAACACCTTGTTCAGAATGTGAAAAGTAGTATTAATTAGGTTCTCAGGCCAGCCTCCTTTTCAAGGAAATAAAACTTCTTGCAATTACATTAATTTCCCTATTATTTGTAAATTTTAAAAAAAATACAAAAGCTTTTAGAACTCGGTGATGGCCAAAGCTGATTACATTTTCCTGCTGCGGCAGCAGAAAGACCTATTCAGGGAGAATGGCGTGCACTGCACTTGAGGGCGGGCAAGGTTTAGTTTCCCAGGGGCAGGGCAGAGCCTCTGACACTCCAGAAGAGTGCCTTCTGGATTGCTCCAAATTGCTAACAGACCGTTGTGTCATTGCATCATGCGGTGGCACAGGAAGGCTAACACAGCACTTGAACTGGACTCCTGAGACCCGTGGGACAACTGGAGTTTGAACTCCGATGGGCACCATGTAACTTTGGGCAAGCCACAGAATCTTTGAATCCCTTTATTTTTAAAATATTGCAGCATATAATTTTTTCCCTGTCCTAAGCGGTGATTTTTAAAGGAACCAAATGCAAAACTGACAGATACATCAAAAGCATCTTGATTTCCTTTTTTTCTCACATTTTTTATTGATTTATAATCATTTTACAATGTTGTGTCAAATTCCAGTGTAGAGCACAATTTTTCAGTTATACATGAACATATATATATTCACTGTCCCATTTTTTTCTCTGTGAGATACCATAAGATATTGTATATACTGATTTCTTAATGATAACTGTACAGTGCTGACCTAGCTCATGCTCCAACCATCCTAAGTTAACAGATAGGATTTTTCTTTCCAGGAATTTAAAAAAAAAAGTATGAGTCTCTAATAATTAACTAATGGATTTCAGGCATGTGGATATTCACTGGCTCAGTGAGGATTTAGGGATATCGTAATTAATTAATCTGGGCTGAATTTGGGGCACTGGGGAGAAAGACTGAGCCAGGAAAAGTGGAACCAGGGAAATGGACTCCAGTCAAAGGGTTTGCCCCATCGGGGCAGCTGAGCAGTCCAATGGTGTGCTCAGAGAAGAGACAGATTCGGCAGCTTCAACCTGGTGTGAGGGGCAAAGAGGAAAGAGGAAATCCAGGTGGGTAGAGGCAATGAACCAGGTGTGCTTATTCGTGCATGGACCCATTCACAGGGCAGTCGGGAGTAAGGCAGAGCTTTCAGCTTTCACCTACGTCAGAGGTAATCATGCAGCTAATTAACATGGTGCTTCCTGAGAGCCTGTGGGTAGGTGGGGCCAGGCAGCCATTTACTTTCAACAAGCCACCAGGTTATCCTGATTTATCTTGATGCAGTTCTTCAGAGGACCACTTCCAAGGAGGGCATGAACAGGCTTTACCCTTCCAGAGGTCAGGGTAGCACACAGAAGGGCTGGAGTTCACTTTGGGACCATATCCCTGGAAGGAAGCCAGGGATACAAGGCTTGCGAGAAGAAATGGAGCAGGCAGCAGACAGGTAGGTAGCAAACGTCTAACTCAGTAGCCAGGTTCACTGCATACATATTGGCAAAACATCCTGCCCCACTTCCTGCTCTGATTGTGGTCTGAGAGATATGACCCTAGAGACAGGGCTGAGGCAAGGCTGAGAGGCAGATCAGAGTCTGAATGACTCTAGTTTAGCCTACATCTGGTTTTTCTACATCTAGTTTAGCCTCACTGTGTGTTTATAACGGGGTGGTTTCTGTCTCCAAGTAACACTACCCATACAAGTGTCTTGAATGAGATGAGAAGTTTTTTCTCTCATGTTATAAGAGTTCCAGGGTGAGTGGCTCCAGGGAAGGGTTTTCTCGACACCCAGAGATGGTAGAACTCTGGGCTGGTTTCCCTGTGAATCTCAGGGCTTTCCCCTCATGGTTACAAAGCGGTGGCCATTGTTTCCATTTTCAGGTCCTCACACAACCTTACGGAGAGGCAGAAAAAGAAACTGTCTCCTCCCACTGTCTCTTTTTATTGGGGAGGGGGAAATATTTCTGGAAGCCCTCCAGCAGACCTGCCTTTACATCTCATTGGCTAGAATGGATTATTTTGTTGACTCCTTGACCTACCTGAAAACCTTCACAGTGTACATCCCGTGGCTGGAGAGAGGGCTCCCTTTCCTGAACCAACTGGCTCCCACGACTAGAAAGTACTGTGCGGAGCACAAGGAGGGAGCAGGGAGGTCTTTTCAGGAAGCAATCAGTGGTGCTTTTGTCTGGCCTCTCAGGAACATGATTAGAGGATTTTAAATGGCAGGAGCAGGTCCCTGTACAATTTACTGTATTAACTCCTTGTGGTCTGTCCAGTGTCAAACGATGGTGGTAAAGTTCAGGTTAAGGAACTAAACTTTTGCATGTAACTCAGAGCACTGCCAAGCCTTCCCCCACTCACCCTCCTCCACAGCACAGAATCCCCAGCACAGGCCCTGCTGTGCAGGGCCCTGTGAGTCTTCTCTCAGTGTCACCTCAGACTTTGTGTTGAGATGCATTTAGCTGCATTTTCTCACTTCCCAATTTTTGAAACCAAAGATCCCTTCTTCCAACCTCCTTTGGATTTCATATTAGTCAAGTCTCATCTCAGATATGATCTCTTTAACATACTACCTTCTTCAAGGAAAAATGAAGAAGCATTTCTTCAAAAATGCTGTAGGAACATCATCTGGGTTCTTTTTCTTCTTTTGAAATGACATAGTCAGGTTTTTCTGCATGCCCATGAAAACACGTATACTTAATGGTTTCTGTGAGTCATGTAACTTAGAAACATAGGGACTTCCTATTTGATTCCACTAATGTTTTGGAATTTTATCAAGTTTGTACTTTAAAGCTATTTCGAGAGAATAAATGCAGGCAGCAAAAATATCTCAGTTGACTTACATTTCTTCTTTCCCTTTTCCTTTTTTAAAATTAGAGTAATGAAACATGGTCTTGATGTCAAGACAATTGTTGGAGGAGGTGATCAAGAGGATGTGACCACTGATTGAACCCCAGTTGGACCCAGGCACTCAAAGTACCCCCCCACCAACTCCTTGGAATGTGCACTCCGCTTGCCTTCCCTGAGCTGGAAGGATAGAGTATGTGGCTCTTCCAGAGGCCCCACACCTACTCCTGTGGCAGCCCCTGCAGCCTGGAGAGAGAGGAAAAAAGAAAATTCCCACAGACGCCTGGTACACAAATGGATCTAAACAAGGCATCCATCCACATGGACCGCAGACGCTTTCAGCCCAGCACTAACACCGTCTGGGTAGAAATGGAAACAAACCCGGTGGGCTGAATGCCAAGTAGTTTGGCTGGTGATCACTCCTGAGCCCTGGCCATTAACCCTTTGCACCGACAGTTGGGCTGTTCTAAAGAGATTAACTCTCTGGCTTGGACGATGGGAAGCTGATAGGTAGATGATCGTGAATAAGCCCTTGTGGGGTCAGAATATGTGGAAGGACATTTGGGTCCGCCTGCAAGAGCCTGGAGCAGTCTCCACTGTTTTCCATGCCCCTTGGTAATCAGGAAGCTGATGCCCTCACTCGGGTATGAGCCCTAACAACTGATCCTTCAGCAGATAAGCAGATTGGGTATACAGAAAGAATGGCGACCATAGAACCCTGGTGGCATGACATATTGCTAAGGATGCTGGATCGCCCTCAAAATAGAGTGACTTGGCTAAAGCAGTAACAGCATGTCCTGTGTGTTCTAAACAATGCCCAAGGCAACTGCTGAAGGAGTCTGGGGGCATCCACTGGAGATCCCACCTTGGTATTGGCAAATTGATTATACTGGGCCCCTCCCTGTCACTGTGCAAGTATGGCTGCCATCAATATGGGATTAGAGAAGCTGACCATGTGTGGATGCACTCATCAAATAGACAGTGGTCAGTGGTCACATTTCAAAGGTCATGATATGCAAGATTGAGCAAAAGACCATGACGTTGAATGGAGGTTCCATCT
The DNA here is from genome assembly GCF_048564905.1 of Vicugna pacos. Lineage (NCBI taxonomy): Eukaryota > Metazoa > Chordata > Mammalia > Artiodactyla > Camelidae > Vicugna > Vicugna pacos. The sequence goes on along the minus strand of NC_132993.1, from coordinate 78,898,168 downwards.
CCCCTGTAACCTGGAAGAAGCAGGTTGCTCAAAAGAAAGAATGGAGTATTACAGCTGCCGATTAAATTACTGTTAGTAAAATCACTTTGGCCAGGTGGACTAATGTACTGTCTCAAGCTTTAATACGTTTGAGCGATCAAACGGTGGGGTCTATCACCCCATAGGAGAGACTGGGGACCTCTGCTAAGACATCCACCACCATAAAGGTACAGAAGTCACGGGAAACAGCCATAGACTGGACTCTCACTATGGATCAATGAGCTGTGTTGCTGAGACAAAGCCCCATCACACCTGGAAGACGCATTACCTACTGGAATTTAAGATGGGATGTCCTGCTGGAATGGTAGAGCTTCTTCACACACCTAGGTGAGGGGGAACGTCTCAGTTGCCGCTGGGATCCCATTGTCTTGCTGCAAACTGGACCTGTGGAAACACACTACACCTGGATTGGAGCTCACACCATTGGAAGAGGGGAGAAGGTGGGGGTCCTGCTCCCACCCCTAGTCCATCTCCTCTCATCTCACAGTGCTGCCTCCCCGGGCCAACGTGCATGGTGAACACAACCAGGTCAAGTTCCTCAAGCTGCCACCCTCCCTCTCCTCAAGGCCAGGTAGGCATGTTCCGTTTTCCACTCAATCATTTGGCCACCAGCTGTGTCCCCTTTTGGAGGACATTATAGCACACATAGAAGCCTTAACTAAATTCACCCAAGTCTTAAATAATGTAAAATGACTTGAAAATAATTTTGAGGGACCTCTTGTGAAAAAGCATAGTGTTACTATTTCCAGGTTTTCTGTAAACCGTCTCTCCCCACCACTTTGCTGTGCCAGCCTCTCTTTGCCAGGTACTTTGATTTTTAATTTAAAAGAGGATATTTTAGATAGCATATATCAAGAAAAAAGCCACCTACCTCCTAAGGTAGACAAATACATTGGCATTCTCATTAATCAAAAGCTCTTACGGAGAGTGGAATGGTAGTTACTGGGAAGGGGGAGGGGAGGGATGGGGAGATGTTGGACAAAGGATACAAACTTCCAGATGAATTAAGTTCTGGGGAGATAATATACTACATTGTGATTATAGGTAATGATACTCTATTATGTACTTGAAAGCTGCTAAGAGAGTGTATTCTAAATGTTCTCACCATTGAAAAGAAATGACAATTACGTGACATGACGGAGGTGTTAACACCATGATGGTAATCATTTTGCAGCAGATAAGCATATCAAATCAAAAACACGTTTTACACCTTAAACTTACACAATGTGGTATTTCAATTATATCTCAATAAAACTTGGTAGGGGGAATGAGAACACATGTAATAAAGAGTGCTGCTTACTTTCTATGCTGTGAATAGTGTTTTATCAGCGAGTGGATATTCTGCCCAGTCTAATGTGTACGGACAGAAGTGTTAGAGAACAAATGTAATGAAAATGTAAGGGTGCTACTTGGAAAAAAGAAAAACTCTTATGAATCTGATTAGAGTTAATTCATTTTCTAAAAGTCCGATTGTACCTGGTAAGCTATAAAAGTGGTTTCCTGTATGCATGTATTTGAAGACTATATTGTGTCCACAGAAGGCCCCCTCTGAAACAATTTGCATCGCAATACTATCATTTGGAAGAGATGTGTGGAGGCAACCAGGCTTCACATCTAGTTGTACAAATTGTTTTGGAATTAGTGGGAACTGGTTGAGTTTATAAAGACTCGCAATCTCTCCCAACTTTGTTTTTTAATGAAAGATTAGAACTATGCCAAGGAGTTCTGATTAATTGGAAGGCCTTTGAGAAATGATTCAGTCTTTACCGTACTTACTTGTCAGTAATAAACATGAATTTTTACAAAAGTTTTATTGAACTATAGTGATGTACAATGCTGTGTTAGTTTCAGGTGTACAGCAAAGTGATTCAGTTATACATATGCATATATATATTCTTTGTCAGATTTTTTCCATATAGGTTATTACAAGATATTGAAAATAGTTCCCTGTGCTGTACAGTAGGTTCTTGTTGTTTATCTATTTTATATATCGTAGTGTATATATGTTAATCTCAAACTCCTAATTTACCCTTCCCCTGACCCCTTTTCCCTTTAGTAACCATAGTTTGTTTTTTATGTCTATGAGTCTCTTTCCAATTTGTAAATAAGTTCATTTGTATAATTTTTTTTAGGTTTCACATATAAGTGATATCATGTGATATTTGTCTTTCTCTTTCTGACTTCACTTACTATTATAATCTCTAGGTCCATCCATGTTGCTGCAAATGGCATTATTTCATTCTTTTTATGGTTGAGTAGTACTCCGTTGTGTATATATACCACATCTTCTTTACCCAGTCATCTGTTGATGGACACTTAGGTTGTTTCCATGTCTTGGCTATCCTAAATAGAGCTGCTGCGAACACTAGGGTGTATATCTTTTTGAATTAGTGTTTTCTCTAGATATATGCCCAGCAGTGGAATTGCTGGATCATATTGTAAGTCCATTTTTAGTTTTTAAGGAACCTCCATACTTAAATATTATTTTTTAATTATTAGGCTTAAAAGGAGATTTTAAGATATCTACATAAGTATTATATAGCTAATTAAATCACTCATGTCAAAGTATCTGATTTTAGTCCTTCAGATTTCAGTTCCCTTATACAGAATATATACATCTCAGTTTTCTACCAGGCATAAAGCAAAGCCAAGAAATTTGGATATAGGCTAAAAAAAAATCTATAAATATAATGACCTATACAGTCACACCTACATAGTGCTTCTAGTCTTTTCTTTTGCTATTTAGAGAAGCCACTTTTCAAAATCCAGAGAATAGTGTAAAATGTGCCTTTTTCAACTTTCAAAATTATTTCAGAAGTTTGAAAATATTTGAAATAGTGTTTTGCAAGGAAGTTGGAGTCATGTTTTACTTCTGTTTCTCTATTTGTATAACAAATACATTATGAAGTTAAAATTACTTCTGTAATGTCAAAGGAGGAGGAAGGTAACACCGATATTCCTGGATGGTTTACAGGAAGGAATTAGGGTTAGGGCACATTATCGGGGTGTCATGTCCCCCATCTCTTCCCATTTCCCACATTACATTTTTGAGACTACTTTACTTCAGCTTAGGAATTTTTTTCCTGGACAGTCTGATTAACTCAAAACCATTCACTTGGGTTATGGTGGTTGGCATACTAGCTGGCTAAGCATCTCCTTCCCCCAGTGCTGCCAAATTCCTGGCATTGTCTGTGTTTGGCTGGGGGAAAAAAGGAAGCTTTTCCATTTGTGCTTCCTTGATGAGCTAAACTTCTCTCTTGATTCACACATTGTGATTGCTTTGAACTGTTTCACTTCCTGCTCTGTGGGATTTGTAAGGTGCATCATAGTTTCTGAATATTTCAACTACACACAGGCTTGCTTTGCCTGAAGTCTGTGACACATATCTAAGCATTAACTAACTTTCCGAGAGAGAACTAATTTCCCATTCCTTTTAGACAGATCATTTCCTCTTCTTCTCAAGGTGTTCAAGGTGTTTTTGATCATTTGTTCATTTATTTAATCTGAATTAATTAATAGCTGCTTCTGCTATTACAGCCACATTTGTAACTTAAATATTCAAAATGGAATGAAAAGATTTAATTTCTACTTCACTAGAATTATACCCCACTATAAATCATCATCCAAAGGACCAAAATCCTGGATCAGCCATCCAAGGCCATCGGTGATTTACCTCTTTATAACATTTCCAGCTTTGTTTCCCTTCATTCAAGCCTTTGGCTTCCACCCTCTTCTGAGAAAAAGCTGTATATAGCCCTTACTTCCAAGCATTTGTTCTATTCTTCTTATAGTAAATATCTTTCATCATGTATTCTCCATCTTATACATCCTTCCATTTGTCGGGGTGGGGGTGGGAGGTGGTAATTTGATTGATATATGGAGGTACTGGGGATTGAACCCAGGACCTTATGCGTACTAGGCATGTGCTCTACCACTGAGCTATACCCTTCCACTCTACATCCTTCCATTTGAATTGTCATCAGCTCTCCCTAATTAGGATGGCCAAATAAAACACAAGATGCCCAATTAAGTTTCAGATAAGCCACAACTAATTTTTTTAGTATAAGTATCTCCCATACAATGTCTTCAAACTGTATAAAGGTAGTTATGTTAATTTTCTTTTGCTGATGAAACAAAATACCACACATTTAGTGACTTAAAACAACTCAAATGTATTGAGTCACAATTCTGTAGGTCAGAAGTACAGGTAGTGTCAGCTGGTTCCTCTTCTCCAAGGCTCCCAAGGCCAAAATCAAGATGTCAGCTGGCCTAGGCTTTTATCAGGTGGCTCTGTGGGAGAACAAGCTTTTAAAAGTCATTCATGTTGTTGGCATAATTCAGTTCCTTGCAGCTGTAGAGCTGAGGTCTCAATTTCCTTGCTGGCTGTCAGCCAGGGACATCTCTTAGCTCCACCTTATTCCTCCTCAAATTGTCATCCTCTCCCCACCACCCCTCACCCCTGAATCTCTCTGACTTTTCTTCTGCCATGTCTCTGCTGCTTCCAGCTTGAGAAGATCCTGTGGTTAGGTGAGACCACCTGGATAATCCACAATAATTTCCCTTTCTTAAAATCTGTACCCTCAATTAGATCTACAAAGTCCCTTTTTTCCATGTAATATAACTTATTCACAGGTTCAAGGGATTAGGCCATTTTTCTGCCTAGCACAGTAACTATTCTTCTGGATTTTCTGGCATATCCTTCCTCAGGTGCTTTGGAGAAATATCTTACCGCAATATTGCTTAATTTATTTTGGCCACAGGATTAAATTTTGCTTGAATGATAAGGAGACTAGAAGTTCTTTAAAGAGAAATTATGAGCCAGACTTTAATAATCCATAGAAAAAGGGGTTGACTTGATTTAGAGAAGGAAAGATCTTTAACAGGTAACTGGTAAACCTTGTAAATGGAGCAACAGCCAGTAGATGATACAGGAGCAGTGTGGATGTCTGTTTTGTTCAGCAGCAGCAGAATAGGGTTGAACAATTACTATATCTAACATTATTCCAAGTATGATATTTTCCAGAAAGCTATTAAATATTTTTGCCTATTATTAAAAACACAAGATAATTTCCTGTTTTGCACACCACTGAATTTATTTTATTTGAAATTAACTGACAGTCTCCTTTCTCTTAAAATTTTGTCTAACATCAAAAGAGCCATGAGTTGGTTTTAATTTCCATTTTAACTTATTAACTGGTATTCTGATTAAAGTTAAAAATCAATTCAATAATACAGAATTTGAAAGGGTCCACTATTTGCAGGATATTATATTAGATCTAGAAGATACAAATATAGTTATGTGATACTCCCTGTGTACAGTAAACTCACAGGCATATAAACAAATAAATCACAATACTGTGCAGGCAAGGAAGTAGAAGAAACAAGCCCAAACAGAAGGAATAGTTTACTCTATGAAGAAGTAAGACGAGGATTTCCTGTTGTTGATTTTTTAAATTTCTTTTTAAGGACAATTTTTTTAAAAACCAGTTTTAGGTTCACAGCAAAACTGAGAGGAAGGTACAGCGATTTCCCACACACCTCTGCCCTGATACATGCACAACCTCCCCCATTATCAATGTCCCCTACCAGATGGTACATTTGTTGCAATCAGTGAACCTACATTGACAGATCATAATAACCCGAAGTCCATAATTTACCTTAGGGTTTATTTTTGGTGGTGTACCTTCTATGGGTTTGGACAAAAAAGTATGACATGTACCCATCATCATAGTGTCATACAGAGTATCTTCACCTAAACATCCTCTAGGCTCTGCCTATTTACCGCCCACCCCTCCCCATCCCAATTGTGTCTCCATAGTTTTGCCTTTTTCAGAATTTCACATAGTTGGAATCCCAAAGCATGTAGCCTTTTCAGACTGGCTTCCTTCATTTAGTAATAAGCATTTAAGTTTCCTCCACATCTTTTCATGGCTTAAAGTTTGTTTTTCGCTCTGAGTAATATTCCATTGTCTGGATGTACCACAGTTTATTTATCCATTCACCTACTGAAGGACATCTTGGTTGCTTCCCAGTTTTGGCAATTACGAATAAAGCTGCCATACACATCCATCTGCGGGTGTTTGTGTGCACACACGTTTCCAACCCTTTTGGGTAAATACCAAGAAGCATGATCACTGGATTGTATGGTGAGAGTATTAGTTTTGAAGGCTTTTCTGGCTTTAAAGGAGGCATGAGCAAAGGCACTGAGGTATGAAAAGGCACTAGCATTTGGGAAACCATAGGTATGGCTGGAGGGTAAAAGAGCATGAGGCAAATGGTGAAATTAAGGCTGGAAGCTTGGCAGGGTCTGAGCCTATTTACTCCACGCATTTTATTCCATGGAGATGAAGCGCCAGTTTAAATTTTTTCATCGGGGCATCACATGATTGGACTTGCACTCTCAAAAGATTACCTTGGCTTCAGGTAAGAGAATAACTCTGGGTTGGAGGTCAGTTACAGGCTGGAAAACCAGTTTAGACAAGATGAGAGTTTCGAGGATGAAAGTCTAAACTAAGGCAGTGGAAATGATGATGGAGAGCAATTGGAAAGATTTTTCAGCCAGAATCATCAGATTTCAGGACAGTTAAAGGTACGGCGTCCAGGGAGGGAAGGGAAAGGGCAAAGGAGCAGCAGGACTTGAGGGTTTTTTGGAAAATGTCTGACAAGGGAGGAAAATCTAGAAATTTGATCAAGTCTGACTGAATTAGGAAATAAAGAAAAACAAGAAAGAAGGCAGGGTATTGGAAAGTGGATGGTTGGATGGTGACAGACTTTCTCGTTGGCCAAACTTTAATTTGGTTTCTCTGAGCCCTCTTCTCACCAAGGCTTCCTGCCCTAGCCCTTTCTTTGGCCAAGCCAAGTCCAGTTTTAGCACAAATCCTGCTGAGTCGCTTTAGAGAGAATCTCCCACCTTCGATATATCTGATCACCCTCAATATCTGACCAAATTCCTCCTCTGTCACCCTTGATCTCTGATCACTTTTAATAGCTGATCAAATTCCTGATCCCTAACCCTTGATATTTGATCACATTGATCAGTCTTCAGCAAGAATCACCCCTACCTTTGATGTACCCTCTAATTTTCATCCACTGACCCCTCTCACTCCGTCCCCTCTCATCCCCACCCGTCTTTGTTGTATTAGTAGTTGAGTCCAATCTTTCTCCCCATTTGCAAAAGTCTCAACACCTGTGGCAACAGCCCTGTGTAAAGTCTTCCTTATTGTTGTAACAGGTATAATTTTTTCTTTAGCAATGGGGAGAAACATCTCTCTAGAGCTATGTTTAGTTCCATATGTCTCAAAGTTTAATTTGTGCACACACTTTTAACTATTGTATGGCTAAATAATACGTCTACATCATGCCCTGCAGGGGTTTATCAGGCATTATGATGTACACAATCTGGCCATCCGTGCCCCAAGAGCTTAGCAAGCTGGCTTCCTCCACTTCATTTTAAAAAAAGAAAAAAAACTATATTCGTCTAACACCACTATGTGGTAGCTAATACAATTACTTCCTTAGATCCTTTAAAATAATCTTATGGAGGGCTAAAGTATTAACACTCATGTGAGACGCAGCAAGCTTCGAGAAAAGAGAATCTAACAGTCTTGGTAATATTTTGAGACTGAGGTCTAGTAAAGACTACTTTTCTGTTTTCTAACCTCAACTTATTTAAAGGAAGTTTTTGTAACTCTCCAAATTCGCTGTTGTAGCATGAAACCTTCTTGAGCTATAAAAGGTATAGGCATGGTTATGCTCTTAAAACTTTATTTTAAAGACCCTGAAATTTGAATTTCACGTCATTAATGCTCCAGTGTCCCAAAACAGTCTTTTTTTTTTTTAATCATTGAAAATGTAAAAACCATTCTTAGCTAACATATACTAAACAGGCGGCGGATCGGATTTGCCTTTATGGGCTGTATTTTGCACTTGGTATGCATAAAATGTCAAGAGTGAAAAAATATGTGTGTGACCAAGGGGGTGGGGGTGGGGAATCTTCACAGGCTAACTTCCAATAAGACAATGTATGTGAAAACGCTTTCCAGTGATTTTGAGCCCAAGTGGCCAAGCCCAAGGATGATGACAGCAGAGCGGCAGGGACCCCGGTCCACGCCGCTCACCATCCTCCAGGCGGCCGGTAACGCGGCCCCTACCCCGAGGACCAGAGAGAGCGCGGATAGCGCCTTCAGGGACGCGGAGTTGGAAGTTTAGCTCCGGGAACCGGGCACGGACACCCGCAAACACGCTCCCTCCGACGGCAGCCAAGCGGCGCTCCCACGGGCCCGCGCAGGCGCGTGCGCGCGCGCGCGCGTCTCCCGCGCCGCGCTCCGCCGTGCTCTATTGCGCATGTCTGAGGAGGGGGCGGAGCGGCGCCTGACAGGCAGGCAGAGGCCCAGCGAGGCGGAGGAGCTCCTTCCCGGCGGGCGGGGAGACTCGGGCCAGCCGTGCGTCAGTTCCGCTGGGGCGGGACGGACCTGGGGGAGGGTGGCGCCCCCGCTGCTGCTGCTGCTGCTCTGCTGTTTGCGTTGGACGCTCAGCTGATGCGGGCCGGCCGTGGGACGCCCATGCCGGGGAGAGGCGCGACGGCACTGCCGCCCCAGTAGTCGCGGCCTGCAGCCTGGTGAGTAGCCCCTGAGGGGCCGGCGGGGATGACCGGGTAGGGGAGAGGGCAGCCTGGTGGCCCTGGGCACCCGTCCGGCCCTCCGGGTCTTCTTATCTCTCCTCGGAGGGCGCTTCCAGAGCCAGAGGGCGGGGAGACGCCCGGCTCCCGAAGGCGCCCGGGCTCCGGAAGAGGGCCGCGGGTCCTGGGACTGATTGGTGCGTCGTGCTCTCCGCCTCCTGTGTCCCCGTAGGTCGTGCTGGTCCAGACTCGCTGACTGTTTTGGTTTCTCTGGTCCCGCCCCACGCTTCCTGTCCTACCCCCGCGACTCCCCGCCTCGTTCCCCCGCGTCTCGTGTGGCTTCCCCGGGACTGTAGGGTTCTCCAGCAGTTCGCTGGTGACTGTCAAAAAAGAGTTTCCCATTTTTACATCATTTTCTTCTGTCAGTGCACCGGGTGAGTCTGCTGCTCGATGTTTCTCACTTATCAGCAGTTTCTTTGTAACCCCACCCACACTGAACTCTCTGACTCGCTCCCTGACTGCTGTTGCTTAAGCTGATCCAGGTGTGTGCTTTTTAAAAGGTGGAGTTGTATGAATAATTGTGTGGCAGTGCTTCCCGTCACTGTCATTTCTGTCATCATGCTGGGAGGAACTTGGTTTCTACGCCTAATACAGTGATAACTTTAAATAAAAGTGGTGACACCTAGGCAAAACTTCGAAGAGTTGTGGCACAAGGAGCTATCATGTAATCCTATTTAGAGACTTTTACTGCCATTAACAGTTGCATCCCAGTCTACAGTCCCATTTGCTGAGATTTTAAAAATGACAGGAAGGATGGTTTAGTGTATCGAGAAAATGCTATTGAAACAGTGAAATGTTAAAAAATTTTAAATCCGAGAATTTTTTAAAAGTATATTACCCTGTGAACCGAGTTTATGCCTCTTATGAGGCAGGTGTTTCAAACCCTTTGTAATTATTTTGTTAAAATGCTTGTGCAAATTAATTGTACTTTGAATCTAAGAACACATTATTTCATAATTTTTATTACTCAAACTTTTTCTCAAGTGGACCTTATTTTCCTATTTTTGTATCAGACGTATATTAAAATCTTGAAAGCAATGGCCTTTTTACATGTGATGTTGGATGAAAAGATGAGTTTCACTTGTTTATTTACTTGCTTCAAGTGCAAAGTTAATCAAGATACATCGTGTACTTTGCGATTTTTTTTTGCTTAGTAATAATGATAGATAATGTGTGCTGAAGGGTACCTGTTGCGTTCCTTATTGAACAAGTATTTGTGAAAAGGACATAGTTAGTTACCAGGCACTCTTACGTAATTCTAACCTGTCTTTCCCGTGTCTTATATTTTACTTTGTTCATTATCTGATTTTTTTTTTTTTTTTTTTAGAATGTGCTTTCATGCTCCGAATTTTTCTGGATCTCTTTTCTCCTGTGCTTTTTTTGTTTGCTTGGAAGACTACCTCTTCCTTACTCTGAATGGCAGAGTTCTACCCTTGTTCTCTCTACATCAGAGTTTTAAAATTTGAAACCCAAGGAATACTTAGTAGTTCTGTGAATATCCGGAAGTGTCATGGAAAAATATAGTTTATATATGCAAGTAAGTATTTTTCAAGGAAGAGGAGCTTTTGTCAAGCTCTGTGATCCCCAAATTCTCAAGAATTCATTACTGTACACTTTTCTTTGGTAAATCCAGCCTTGTGGTTCCAGCTGTCACTGTGCTAACAACTCCAGACATAAATCTACAGCCTTTGTTCCTACATCACGATTTGAATATCCCACTGTTAATTCATCCTGTAAATCCAAGAGATTTTTATTAAATTGATCCTCTTCCCAGTTATCTCATATCCACAAATGGCATTCTCTCTGTTTCTCTAAAAACCCTCAAGTTGTCTTTACACCTCCCTCTCCTCACCCCATTCTTTTCTGTCACCAAGTTCCATGTTTTGTTGTTTACCTACTTTCAAAGTGTGTCTCAGAGTAACCCTCACCTCCATTACAGTGCTGTGACTTGATTCATACCCTGTCACTTCATGCCTGCATTATTGTGATAAGTGAAGTCCTGTATAAATTCATTTTTTCCATCCTCAGCCAAGTTTCCACCTAGAGATTCCCTTAAAATTCTTCTCCTTAAAACTCCACTCCATTCCCAAGTGGCTGGTCTAAGCCTCACTATTCTATTTATAGCTCCATTGTATACTACCCTATAAATAGGGCGTCTGGTCTTCCCTGCTCTCCTCTCAGTTGATGATGGTGCTTCCCAGTTTACCTTCTTAATCTTCTTGCAGTCTAGTCTAACTTTTGTCCCAGCCGAGTTTGCTCGGAAAACCCTTACCTGCATTTACCTGTTGTGACCTGGGAGCAGTTAAAGTAAGCGTGTTGATTTTGTTGACCACTCTCTTTGTTTAGTAACTTTTTGATGGATAGTTACAGTTTCTAGAGAGGCGCATTAAAATAGTGTGATTGTGAAATTCTCTAGTCTTCCTTTAACTGTTCCTTTTTTCAAATTTGCTTCGTATGCTGCATTTCAGTGCCAGGCTGTTTGGTGTATTCATAATTGGTCATGAGGGTTGTATCTCATCAGAAAGAAAGAATGTAGACCCCCTTACCCTGATCTAGGCTTATGTAGCTCTGTCCTCTGCTTGACTCCTGGGCCCATCTCCACCATTTTTCCCATTTCTTAGCTTCCCTTCAACCGCCGTGTTCTTGCTCTTCCTGAACAGTCAAAGCCCATTCCTGTCTCTAAAGCCTTGATTGCTTTTTCCTGTGCCTTGAACGTTTTTTTCCCAGATACTTTTAATAATTTGTTTCCTCACTTCTTTTAGGTCTCAGGAACATGTCAGCTCAATTCCTCTGACCACATCAACTAAAAAAGCACTCTGCACCCTTTCTCCCCAACCCCCAGCTCCATTTTTCTTCGTGGCACTTCTTGACCTGTTATACGTTATATAGTTATTTGTTTGTTAATAAATTGTCTTGTTCTCCAAGACCTAGAATACTGCCTGAGGTTTAATAAGTAAATAGATTATTCCTTTTACTGTTATATAGCATCCCTTTTATTTTATTTAATAAATAAAAATATTTATTTTTATTTCATTTAATGCTTATTTTTTGTAATTCTTTTTTTATTGACATATAGTCACTTTACAATGTTGTGTCAATTTCTAGTTACAGCATAATAGTTCAGTCATACATACACATACATATAGTCGTTTTCATATTCTTTTTCATTAGAGGTTACTACAAGATATTGAATATAGTTCCCTGTGCTATAGGTATAAACTTGTTGTTTTATCTTTTTGATGCTTTTGCCTTAAATTTGCCTACAAGTGCTTTTTTACTTTCTTTGGGTTATATAGGCCTGGCATGTGATTTCCCCTGTTCCTTCATCTTCAGCGTTTCTTTGTCATTATATTGTGACACTTGTGGGTGGAGTTTTCATTTCTAAAACTTTGTTCTTCCCTCTCATTCTTTGTACAGTTCTCATTTTTTGCTTTTTTTTTTTTGTCCCCTCTCTTATACCACTGAACATTTTAAACCTCCTTAATTTTTTTTCTATTTATGATCTTGGTTGTACTTTTTACTGTTGGCCTTTGTGCTGGTACTCTCTGGAGGGAATTGTTCATTTCCTTGGGTGTTCGTTCTGTAATCTTTGACTGTGAGTTAATCTTCAGTGCTGGTTGCTTGGCGTGGGAGTTTCATTTGCCAAGAGCTTTGGAAATGTCCTCACGTGGTCATTTTAGCGGACACTGCCGAGGCCCCATGAAGTTCACCACCTCTGACTAGTATTCATTTGCTTAGGGCCTCTGCACCTCAAGGATGCATGACTGCAGATCCAGGCCTGTGATTCCTCTTCAATAGTGGATTTCCCACTGTTGGTTTTGTTTTGTTTTTAAACATTTTTTTGTTGTGGTAAAAATCAAGTTTACCATCTTAACCACTTTTAAGTGTATGGTTCAGTGACATTAAGTACATATTCATGTTGTTGTAAAACAGATCTACAGTACCTTTTCATCTTACAGAACTGGAACCCTAACCCATTCAACAACAGGTTTTGCCCAGTTCCTCCAGCCCCTGTTACTGTCATCTACTCTCTGTTTCTCTGAATTTGACCACTCTAAGTACCCCATGCAAGTGGAATCACACAGTATTTGCCCTTTAATTTCACTTAACGTAATGTCCTCAGGGTTCATCCATGCTGTAGCATGTGACAGGATTTCCTTCCTTTTTAAGGCTGCATAATATTCCATTGTGTGCACATAGCACATTTTGTATAACTGTTCATGGACATTTGGGTTGTTCCCACCTCTGCTATTGTGAATAGTGATGCTGTAAACATAGGTATACATACAATAACTCTTTGAGGTCCTGCTTTGCATTCATTTGAATATATACCTAGAGGTAGGATTGCCGGATCACATAGTAGCTCTATTTTTAATATCTTGTGTACTGCTATATTTTTTCCCATGGCAGCTACACCATTATACAGTCCCATTAACAGTGCTCAAGGGTCTCAACTTCTCCACATCTTTGCCATCATTTGGTATTTTTGGGTTTTTTTTTTTTTTTATAATAGCTTCCCTGATGAGGGTGGAGTAATACCTCATTTGGTTTTTATTTGTATTTCTCTAATGATCAGTGATGTTGATCATCTTTTCATATGCTTGTTTACCGTTTGCTTATCATCTTTGGAGAAATGTCTGCTCAAGTCCTTACCCATTTTTTGAGTTATTTCATTTTTTGTTGTTGAGTTGTAGGAGTCCATTATTGGCTTTGAGTGTGGCTTTTTAATCCACAAGTACTTTAATTGTATTTTATCCTGTGTTTTTGTGTTGGAGATTGTGGGGCTCCTATGTTAATTCAGCTTATTACATTGACTGCAAATCTGGAGGAGTTCCAAAGAGCCAGGAAGCCAGACAGTCTTGCTCTTTTTCTCTCCTCCCCTCTATAAAATTGGATGCTTTCAAATAATATGCTCACATGCCATGTAGCAAGATTTTAGTTCAGAATATTATCTTCTAAACAGTCACAGCAGGTTTTTGGTTTCTCTCTTTCTCAGTCTTGTCCTCATTACTCCATTCTGTCCGAGATCTGCTAGGATCATCTTAATGTCATTCCTTTGCTTAAAGTACTTCATTGACGGTTTGATCTTTAATCTCCTTGGCAAGATTCACCAGGCCCTTCTTAACCTGACCCACACTGTCTTTGCAATACCATCTTCTGCCTCTCCCCTGTTACTTTGTCCAGGTCCTGGAGCAAAACTGGATGACTTGCAGTTTTTGCTCATATTGTGTATGCCTTTTTAAATGCTTTTTTTGTGTGTTTGCTTGTGTTTATCTTTCCCATTATCTAGAATTCTCTACTTCCCCTCTCACCTTTTACCATGGGGTGAATTCGTATTATGCCATTTTTATCTTCTTTTTTTGGACTTACCTGGGTATCCCCTCTCACCCTGTGTCTTCCATTCACCTAGCACCATCTGTTAAAGTGTGTTAAACTGTTCGCTTTTTTAAATTACAAAAGTGATACTTGTTCTTTGTAAATAATTGAATTCATATAAAAGTAAAAAGTAGAAGCCCCTCTCCTCATTCTCTTTTGATTCCACACCTCAGTTCACAGGAATAAATAAGTGCTTACCCTTTCAGAATTTCTGTGCGAGTCTGTGTGTTTGTGTGTGTGTAGACACAAATTTAAATTGCATACATTGGTTTTTGTTTTCTTTCACTACATAATATCTCTGTGTCTGCATCAGTGTGTCTTTATATGTGTATGGTACATATTTTATTGTAGTTGGCCTTTTTCACCGTGCTGTGTATGAAGAATATGTCGTTATACTCAGACCATCTAGTTCTCCTTAACTGCTATGTAACATTCCATTGTAACTCACTCCATTTTATGTACATACCATAGTTTATTTAACCATCCCTTGCTAGAAGACACTTCGAGTTGTTTTTCAGTGTTTTGTTATTTCAGACGATGTGGCAGGGAATGTGTGTACACACTTTTGCATGCTTGTGCAGTTATTTCTGTAGATTCTTTATAGTGGAATTGATGCAGGAAAACAGATGTGGGGCATGAGAAGGTCTGTGTCCCAGGCTTCGGTTGAGCCCCTGGGATGTGCCCCACCAAGCGTGGGTCCTTGGCTTCGCTCAGGAGAGAATTCAAGAGCGAGCCACAGTTCAGTAAAGGTAGATTTATTTAGAGATACATTGAAAGGCAAGAGAAAGGCCATGCATGAGGTGAGGGGGTTGGGTGCTCAGATTAAAAGTAGATACACACTCCATACACAGAGTGTGGGCTGTCTCTGAAGAGGGAGAGAGAGGCACCGTATTGCTGGTTTTTATGGGCTTGGTGGCTTCATATGCTAATAAATGGAAGGGTCAGTCTAAGGAGAAGGGGCTGGGATTCCCAGGAAGTTGACCATTTCCCACTCTTTGACCTTTTGTGGCTAGCCTTGGGATTGCCATATTGCCTGTGGGCGTGTTATTCACCCTGTTAATATATTACAGTGGGCGTATAATTAAGCTCAAGATCTACTGGAAGTTAAATCTCTCATCCTGAGCCTCAAGGCCTAGTGGGGGTTGAATCCTTCACCATTTTGATGTTAATTGCTGTGGCATTCCTTGAATGGCTGTGCCCTGCCCCCTTCCTGTCTCAGAATTGCTGATCAAAGAGTATATGCCTTTAAAATTTGGATAGATAGCATTGAACATTTCCTTAGATACTGTCAGGTAGCCCTCTGTCCCATGTCCCCAGGGCATTATCAATACTGGATATTATCACTCATTTACATTTTACCAAATGAAAGAACACAATATCTATTTTAAACAGCATTTGTATTGTGGTTATGATCCCTTTGTCTGTTAGATGGTGCACGTGGCTTCTTCTAGTCTGACTTCTTGATTAAATAAGCACTTATTACCAGACAGTGGAATCTTCTTTACATGGCTGTCTCCAGCTCTAGACTGAAAGTTTCTTTGTGTCCTGTTTGTGGTCTCAGTATCTAGCACCATGTCTGGTGTAGCTTTGTTGTTATTGAACCTAGTTTCCTGTGCCTGATGCACGGTGAGGCCAAACCAACCAAAATATCAGTTTGGAGCGGGGAGAAAGGTTTATTGCAAGGGCCGTGTGAGAACTGTCGCTCACTCTCAAAAGACCCGAACTCCCTGATAGGTTTCAGGGAAGAGTTTCTATGGCAAAATCAGGGGTGGGGGGGTGGGGTCTGCAGGGTGTGTGACTTTTCTCTGATTGGTTGGTGGGGTAACAGAGTGGTGTTTCAGGAATCTCAACCATCAGCCGTCTGGTTCCAACCAGTCTGGGGTCCACAGCTTGTGCTCAGCCTGGAGTGACCCTCCTCTATCTGGGTGGGGGCCTTGGTTCCTGTAGAGGAATTCAGAGTTGTGTATCAAGTGGTTATGCACACCAGCCCACCCCAGGAGGAGCCGGACCTTGCCCCATCTCTGCACTACTGTTTCTTTCTGCATTCCTTCACTCCCTTGACTAGTAACTGTTTGAATCTGCCCTTTGGAACTCAGGGAAGGTCTAGGACGCAAAAGCTTTTTTTCCTACATACAAGAAACTGGGGACACAGAAAGGCTTTTGTGCCCGAGAGGGCTCCGCAGGGTCCTGCTCTGGTTTCCATCCCCCCTTTTCTTTGATACTTCTCAGTCTTGAGGGGAACAGAAGTTGGACAAGAAAATAATGTTTTAGCTAGAGAGGTTAATCAAACTCAGCAGAGGAACTTGATTTTATGGGGACTAGGTTTCAGACTAAATAGTCTACATACAGATGGTTTGCAATGAATAAAAGACTTGACTCTTCAAAGAACTTAAAGTCTGTTATCACATAAAGTAGTCAAGACTTTAACAAAAAGGAAGAAAAATAGCAGATTATCTAAATTGCATATTCAGTTTTGTGGCGTAGGAAACCTTACCTACTGGGTAGCTTCCCTCAATCAGTTTTCATGAAACATCCTGCTGCTCATTTTCTTTATTCATTGTACTGAGAGATGAGTTATTTTCTGTTAGCTTAAAAGTGAAATCAGCCATTATCAGCCACAATGGGAATATATCATTCTGTCTTCTTTTGAGACAATGTGCTGAGTTTAGTTCAAGTAGTAATGTATTTTATCTCTTACCCAATTTCAGTTTTACCTTGAATCCTAATTTTTTTTTTCTTGCCATTTCAGGTAAGACCATGAATTATGGCATTTCTTAAATGAAGCATTCAGGAATGAAGTGACAGTTGTAACATAGAAAATAAATGATTTTTAAGTTATGTCTATTAATTTGACTATAGATATATATTATATTTACCTCCTTAGTAATGTGAGAAGTCTTTGTGGGAAGCAGAGAAGCAAGCCGCTGCATTTCTTGTGCTCACCTAAATATCACTGGAGGATAAGCCACATCAGTCTGCAAGGAGGTTCTCATACAAGCAAAATAAGATGTAAATGGACCAAAAGTGAGGCACATCCTTGCAGTAAGCACTGTTGCTATCCTAGCAACCATGGTTTGCATATTGGAATTTTGAGACTTAGCACTTCCGCTCCCAAGGGCCTTACAAAAGTGAGCCTTCGTATGTCCCGTATTAAAAGTACTTTGAACTCCGTTTCAAAGGCTGTTTTCGGCAATCAGAATGAAATGATCTCTCGTTTGGCTCAATTTAAGCCAAGTTCTCGAATATTAAGAAAAGTATCAGATAGTGGCTGGTTCAAACAGAAGACCATTAAACAAACCATCAAATTTCTGAAAAAATACAGCGACCAATCAGCAGAAAAGAGTTCTTTCCCAGAAAAGCAGAGTCACATTCTAGATAAAGAAGATACAGGTAAACAAAGCCTTTTCCATTACACAAGTAATATCACCACAAAATTTGGAGAGTCATTCTACTTTTTGTCACATCATATTAATTCCTACTTCAAGCGGGAGGAAGAAATGTCTCAAGAAAAGGAAAAGAAACATTTCCAGGACAAATCAGAACTTGAACTTAAAAAGGTCGAAGAAGAGAAATCCAGTTCCCCAGATGCCAGTGTCCTGACTGAAAAGAAGCTGGGCTCAGAAGCCGCTTCGAGTACAGAGGATGAGCCTGCAGGTCCCAGTGGAACACCTGAGGTTCTTCCTGTCTCCACAAAACAAAGTATTGCTAACTTTCTTTCCCGTCCCACCGAAGGAGTACAAGCTTTAGTAGGTGGTTATATCGGTGGACTTGTCCCCAAATTAAAGTATGATTCAAAGAGCCAGTCGGAAGAGCAGGAGGAGGCGGTCAAAGCTGAGCAGGCCGTCAGCAAAGACAAACATGCCGAGGAGAAAAGGCGGCTCTCTCTTCAGCGAGAAAAGGCAAGCTGTTACTCAGTTTGGTTTTAAATTTCATCTCCCAGTGGGACCTAAGAAACTCTAATCATTTGTTGGTATTACTAGAACAGCTTCATATTATAATCATATGTATTTTAATATGTCTTTCTAGATCATTGCCAGAGTGAGCATTGATAACAGAACCCGGGCGTTAGTTCAGGCGTTGAGAAGGACAACTGACCCAAGGCTCTGCATTAATAGGGTTGAGGAACTGACTTTCCATCTTCTAGAATTTCCTGAAGGCAAAGGAGTGGCTGTCAAGGTAATTCTAATTACCTTTAATCTGTTTTTTTTTTTCTTGGAATAGAAATATTAATAAACCTTCAGAAATGGAGAAGGCAGTGCCTGTCATTTTTTTATTTAAATATTTTTGTGTTTTTGTCATACATGTGATGTGTTGCATATTCAGTAATTGCCTCATGTATTCTATGATATGCATTATGCTAAGAAGCTCCCTTTTATTCTGTGATATAAATTATGCTTCTAGTACTAATATCTATACTTTGAGTTTGAAATAGAAGATAACTCTCAGTATATTAGTTGAATTGCCTAAGGGCTGCCATGTTTTTCTTAAATGCAGTGTACGTTTTATACTATGTAAGTACTCTTTTTAAGACAGGAGTCATAATTCATAAGACCACTGCTAATTTTTATTTCATGATCTTTTTGTATTTGAAAGTCTAAGAATTTTAATGATCTTATTGATCATTGAATTGGTGATCCTATTAATAAAACAATTAGCTTTTCCTTGTCTCAGTTTTTTCAAATATAAAACCATGAAGATAATGTAAGCCCCTTTAAATAGACTGTTTTCAGAGAAATCCTATAAAATGTGAATGATGCAGTTAAGTCTCTTTGCATCTTAGATTATTTGCAATATATAGTGAACAATTTGGAAATACCATATAATGAATAGATAATGTTAACATTTCATTAGAGATCTGTTAGTATTTATTTTTAACTTGCCATCCAGAAAATTATAAGTGAAATTTGTTCACATTTATTCAACTTTTTGATAACCATCTTACTGAAAAATTATGTTTTTGAATAATGTACCTTTCTGTAGTTTTATATTGTATAATACATACATTATAATAGCTAAACTTTAGAATTTCATGGACATGAAATTTGAGGTTATCTTTTATAAATATGTAATCTTACCTAAAAGATAAATTTTCCAAATATCGATATGCTTTTAAGTCATTTAACATTGCAGTGATATACTGGAAGCAGAGCTCTAAGATGGAATTGCATACTTTAAGGAACTTTAAAAAAAACTTTTTATTGAAGTATATATAATACACATGCAGTTGTAAGTATACAGTTCATTGAGTTTTCATATACGCCCATATAACTAGCACCCAGATGTCGAACAGAATTTATCAGCACTTCAGAAGCCTCACTTGGGCCCCCTTTCAGTCACAGTCTCCCCAGAAGTAATCAGATTAGTTTGCCTGTTTCTGTACATTATATAAACTATTACAATTGCCTTCTTTCACTCAACATGCTGGTAGGAATCTTTCACATTGTTGTGGGTAGTTGTAGGTCATTCATTCTCGTTGCTTTTATACTCCATGGTGTGAGTGTATCACAGCTCATTTGTTCACTGTGCTGGTGATGGATTTCTTGCTGGTTTTCAGTTTTAGTCTATCATGACTAGTTTGCTGATAGAAACTTGGGGAACTCTTACTGTTTTCCATAACTGACCCCAAATCTCAGGACCCTTCCGTCCCGGGGAGACACATGATGTGTGTTTTCTTGTAGAGCGGCTCGCCTGGATTTACCGGGCTTCATCCTCACTGATACACTTCATGTACTCCTCTTTCCTTTTCATTTCCTGAACACCGGAATTTAAAGACTTGACTGAGTTAAGCATTTTCTTGTTAGAGCACATTGTAGATGATGTGATGTCCCTCATACTGCGTCATGCCAGAACACGCACAACTGGGTGAGTAACCATTAGTAATGCTAAGAGTGACCCCTGGACTAGGGGGATTACAGTCTGATCTTTTCATTGGATGGTTAGGCTAGAACCATTATCCCATCAGTCACTAACCTAATTGTTCCCAGAACTAGTCATTTTATTAAGGTTGCAGAATGATAGATTTCTAATTCTGTCATCCTTCTGCATTACAATTGATACTCTCCTGTAAAAGTAGAGCTTTTCTTCACTAGCTGAAGCTGTTTGGATTCTCTCAAAGACCAATGTTGCTGGAAAAGCAAAAAATGCTTAATTTATTTCTACTTAGTCACCAGCTTTCAAAGTAAAGAGTTTTAAAAGCTGCCTCAATGGTGAGATGAACTTTTGGCATTTTTTTCTTTTTGGTTGTCATTATGAAGTCATAGTTTTTCTTAAACTTTTTAACTTAAAAAAATATGTATACAGAAAAGAATATAGCTCCATGGATTTTCAAGAATTGAACATATAAAAACCACCCAATTAAGAAACAGAATTTTACCAGCACTCCAAAAGCCCCTTTGTGCCCCTTTCCAATCACTGTCTTTAAAAAGATTGACCAATTTTTTTGATTTCCAGCAGTGTAGATTAGTTGTACCTCTTTCTGCATGTTATATAAATGGAATGAATGTGGTGCATTCTTCCATTGATTTGGGCTTTCTTGATTTTCCCTCAATGTCTTAGTCCATTTGGGCCACTATAATGAAATACCATCAACTGCGTAGCTTATAAACAACAGAAATTGATTTCTCAGAGTTCTAGAAGCTGCAAGTCAAGGTCAGGGCACCAACATGAGTGCTTTGTGGTGAGGGCCCTCTTCTTGGCTCACAGCTGGCACCTTCTCACTTAGTGGCCTGGGCAAGGGCTCTCTCTGGGGCCTCTTTTATAAGGGCACTAATCCCCGTTCCTGAAGACTCCACCCTCATGACCTAAGCACCTCCCTAAGGCTTCACCTCCTAATACTATCATTTGGGGAGGGTTAGGATTTCGACATAAGGAATTTTGAGAGGACACAAATATTCAGACCACAGCACTTGATATTTAAAAACCTTTCAATATAGATATCTTGCACATCTTTCATTAGGTTTTTTAAAAATTTAATTCCTGGGCATATGATGTTTGGGGATGGTAATTTTATTTTTGTTATTTTTATTTTAATATATTTTACTAATATCAGGATCACTTCTTGATCTTTTATTTGGTACTAGTTTCACAAACCTTATAATTTTTCTGGATGCTGGACATTGTGAATTTTTAAAAATGGCATAGGATCTAGACCATATCAGATAATTTCTTTTTCCAGAGATAGTCTATTTGTTCCTCTGCTTGACATACAGAGTGGGACACTGATAATCTTAA
Source organism: Vicugna pacos (assembly GCF_048564905.1). NCBI lineage: Eukaryota > Metazoa > Chordata > Mammalia > Artiodactyla > Camelidae > Vicugna > Vicugna pacos. The sequence continues at coordinate 78,876,846 of NC_132993.1, read as the reverse complement.
TTCAGTTAGGATCAGAGCTGGGCAGTGCCTGGCTTACAGTTTGTTGACATTTCTAGTTTGCCCTGTTTTTAGGGCACATTGAGAGCCTGCTGTGTTCACTACCACCACCACCTCCTTGAGCCCTAAAATCTCAAGAATACAGAAAATTCCATCCTCATTTTCAGAGATTTTCAGCCTAGCTTTTTAACTTCCCACACTACATAATTAAAGAATCCAGCAAATGTCCTGAGGTGAAACCGGTCATGTGATTGAGGCCCCTCGAGTCCTCAGTTTAACTTGGGGTGCTGACCAGATGAGATGCTTCCATATATAGAAGCTAGAATCTTCGATAAACTCAACATAGAATCCTTAAGGATTTAAGCTCTTGCCTCTGATCAGCAGTAGGAAGTTAAACTCTTAGAATCTTGAAGTCCTAGTTCTGTTTAAACTAATTATTTAATTGCTCCAATTTCTGCCTTCTACCTTAGTTTTATTTTTTAATTAACATTTGTTGATAGTTCACTATGAGCAAACTTTGTATGCCTTGTCTTTTGTGTGCAGTGTACACAGGATGGTTTATTTTGTCTTTTAACAACAAATTTAGTTTCCTGTAATTACTATGAGGCAGTTTGATTTGCTTAACTTTAGGATTTGGACATAATATTGTATAAAATTTACCATGTTAACCTTTTGTTATAACAATTAATACTTCGTAAATTTGTGTTAAGCCAGTTGTATTTTCTCTAATTGTTAAGCATTGCACCTTTTAAAGAAAATACTGGGCTAGAGGTTAATTTTTGACTTAGATGTTAGGACAAATATATTCTAGGTATTAATTGGCATTAACATGTCAAAAACTAATCTATCATTTAAAATTACTGAGAGTAATAAACAGTGGCACCCTGCTTATCTGTGATGATCTACATGTGTTGGTTAAAAATAATCATACGTTGTCACTCTTGATTTGACAAAAGCAACAAAATATCTTTTCTCTCAATATAGGAGAAAATTATTCCATATTTACTACGATTGAGACAAATTAAGGATGAAACTCTTCAGGCTGCAGTTAGAGAAATTTTGGCCTTAATTGGCTACGTGGATCCAGTGAAAGGAAGAGGAATCCGGATTCTCACGATTGACGGTGGAGGAACAAGGTAAGGCTAGAAAAATGATTTTTTTAAAACTATAGACCCAAAATACTAAAAATAGAACTGCCATATTATCCGACAATTTCACTGCTGGGTATTTATCTGAAGGAAACGAAAACACTAATATGAAAAGATATATGCACCCCTATGTTTATTGTAGCATTATTTACAATAGCCAAGGTATAGAAACAACCTGTGTCCATCGATGTTTGAATGGCTGAAGAATACGTGAGGGTTGTACACACACACAGACATACACACACGTACACACACACACATACATGCATATACACACACACACATACATATATAGGTACGTATTACACAGTGGAGTACTACTGAACCATAAAAAAGAATGAAATCTTGCCATTTGTGACAGCGTGGGTAGAACTTGAAGTTATTATGCTAAGTGAAGTAAGTCAGACAGGGAAAGACAAATACCATATGATTTCACTTCCATGTGGAATCTAAGAAAGTAAATCAAGACAAAACTCAGATACAGAGAACAGATGGGTGGTTGCCAGGTGGAAGGGTCCTGGAGGGTATGGGAAATGGGTGAAGGGGATCAAAAGGTACAAACTTGCACCTATAAAATAAGTCATGAGAATGTAATGTATAGCATGGGGAATATAGTCAATAATTATAAGTATAAAAAAATTTAAAAGCAAAGTAAATCTTAAAAGTTCTCATCAGAAGGAAAAAAAATTTTATAACTTTGGTGGCAGATGGTAAATAGACTTATTGGGGTGACCATTTTACAGTGCAAATGAATGTCAAATCATTATGTTGTATACATGAAACTAATATAATGTTGTAAAGTTATACTTTAATTGGGGAAAAAAAAACAACCTGTAGATCCAATTTAGGCTTAGGAATTTTTTTAACTGATTCAATGTTACTGTATATCATTATAAATCAAAATTTTAAAATAAAACATGAAATAGTTCTTAATTTACTAATTTATCAGTCTAAAAACTTCTTCATTGAATTTCTTTTTATTTTAATGTGACCTAGTATTAATAGTTTCATTTGCTCTTTTCAGGCCTTTTTGGTAGTTTAGGACAGTTTATCAACCATGATTCTCTTAAAATCTTGGCAGTGGTCTGTAACATTAGCTTTCTTTTATTATACTGACCTTACCCATGTGTATCAGTCAACTAGGCACTTAGGTAAAGTGATTATAGGAAAAGGAGCCTGTATCAGTAACTTCCTTCCTGACTCCTGACATCTTCACTTGCAGATGCCGGTTCTGGTGCCACACAAGGAATGTTGAATGCATTCTTAGCTCAGAACAAGCTCATTTCACCATCAGGCTGCATTCTTGCTGGCAGTCCCCTGCTCCCTATTCTGTCTTAGTTTCATGGTCCTTCCTTCTTGTTGGCGAGATACTCTGGCTTGACTTGATGAACCTTTCCCTCCGAATTTTCTAGCTTGTGTTCCAGTTCCCCCACCATTTCTACTCTTACCTTAAGAGGCAACAACTAGAAAAATCAAAGTATATTATTGAGTAGTAATGGGTGCTATGAAAAAATAAAGGGATAGAGAGTAAACAGTGCTATTTTAAGGAGTGATCATGACTGTGACTTTTTGAAAAGATAAATTTTGAATAGAGATCTGAAAGAAGACCATTAAGGAACATTCAGATGTCTGTTTAGAGAAAGGGAGGTATATAGTGAGATGTTTTTGACCGATAAGTGTTTGATTTCATAGAACAGGAGTTTTATTAGTCATACAGGGAGGAAATTAGAGTGAAGATATTTGAGAAAATCTAGAGATTGGTTAGGATGAAGGTGGATTTAGGTCAGTGGTTCTCCCCTGGAGGTGAATTTGCTCCCTAGACGGTATTAACTGGCAAGTGTCTGGAGACATTTTTAGTTGCTGGGGACTGACTGCTTCTTGCATTTTGTGAGAAGAGGACGGTTGGTGCTAAATAACCTACGGTGCTTAGGAGAGCCCCTACAGCGAAGGATTATCTGGCCCAAAATGTCAGTAGTGTTGCTGTTGAGAAGCCTCGGTTTAGGGGAATATGAGAAAGCAGCCAGAATGGGAAATTTGTGTGGAAAGAAGTAAGATAGGAAGGCTTGTGAGAAAAAGAACCCACATCTTCTATTTCTTTTGTATGAGAGAGCCTGATACGGTGTTAGTCATATAAAATCAGTGTGGTAAGAATATTTATTTCTAAATTTGCCCTGCATTAATTTGTAAATATGGCATTTTAAAATATTTTCTTCTTGCTTATACGAGTAAAACTTGGGAGGGGGAAAAAAGAAGTACAAAGAAAACCAAACCAAACAATCCTGGCTCACAATTAATTCCAAGATTATTTTTCATACTTTGATTTATTTCTTCAGAATTCTTTTCTTTGTGAATATGTATGTGTATGTTTTATTTCCTTTTCATAAGGTAATGGAGTTCGCATTGTTAAGTATATTTCGTCCAGCATTACCTTTAATTCTTCATGTCTCACATTGAATTCATGATTGTAGCTCTCTCATAAGCCATCTCGTCTTCTCTTACCTCTCTTCAAATCCACATTACTTCTCACAATTAAAAAAAAAATCTACCTTTCATTTTCTACTTTAATCATACAATATTTTCTAGTGACTCTCTGCTTGCAGCATCAAAGCAGTTTGACACTCTAAATTTTATTATGTGATGCCTGACTAATGTTGAGTTCCCGGACTTCTCTGCCGCACACCTTATTTTGGGATGAGAACTTTTCATTGTTTCTGTATGTCCTCCCAGTATTAAGATCGTCCACGTGTTAACACACAGCCTGATTGGCCTACACCTCCTAGGCTATTTCATCTTTCTTATTCCTTCGTGAAGCCACTCACTGCCTTTGGCAAGGATCCAGAAATGAACAGAGTCAGCAGCACAACTCAATACATCCTTAATGCAGAGCATTGTCCTCATGTAGTTGAGAGATTTTTTTAAGATGAATAAATGAAAGAAAGCTTAAGAGTAGGATTAGTGAAATATATAAAACAAAATGTATAGAAGCACAGGTAACCAACTACTGGTGAATGAAGAAACCAACAGATAACATCCCCAAACTGGTGAGTGGAGGTCTGAAGTAATTTCCACAGTTGGACTATTTAACAAAATACCTTACATTGTCATATCTTTGTCGTCTTATTTAAGAGATGCTGGTATAAATTCAAAAACGTGCTGCCGTGACACAGGACTTAACACCATTATTTAGATACTGGATTTTCGAAGGTGATCCAGAGAACTTTGGCAGTTTTAACTGATGTGAATTTATATTACTAGTTTTCACGTTAGCATATAAGCTAGAAAACCAGTTTATAGAATTGTTTTATTCAACAATTTAACTTTCCTTAAAACAGGAATTCTCATTTTTGCCTTTTTATTTTTCCTACAGGGGCGTGGTTGCTCTTCAGACACTACGAAAATTAGTTGAACTTACTCAGAAGCCAGTTCATCAACTCTTTGATTACATTTGTGGTGTAAGCACAGGTAATCGCTTTTGTATGGAAAAATGAGTGCATTAAGGAAAAGAATGTTAAGCACTTCTTTTTAAGGTCATGGTTATTTCCTGAAATGATGGATATTGGTTTCATATTTTGATAATGAATAATCCTCTGATTTGCTTAATGAACTTTTAAAAAATTTTTTTGGGAGTAAGTTAACATTCAGAAATAGATTTTAACATGCTTTTCTAATGTGTTTTAAATAAGCCACAGTGACAGTTGCAAATTATGAATTATTGCTTTATGGCATAGTCACCTGAAGAAAAGTGATGAAATGGAAGGAAGGTAGTTACTCAAGATTGTACTTGAACCAATGGGACATTAAAGCTGGATAAGATTTTACTTTGTTTTAAAAGATGTCCCTCTTTAAGGAAATTGCTTCTTACATCCTTTATCTGGTTGTTTGAAATCAAAATTTAAATTGATAAATATGAGAATCTGTGTTTTTTTAAAAGCTACTTTTTAATATTGCTAGTCGATGTGTACCTAAAATTGTAATTGTTTGTATAGAAGAAATTGGCATCTTAGAATACGATTGTTTCCCAGTAATATCCTTGTTTTCACTGACTCGCCATCAGATGCATTTTTGTTTTCTTTTCTGTTTGCTGTGTTTTTTTATTTCCTGCATCAGCTCTCTCGCCCATGTTTCAGCCCTGCCCCGCCCCAGCGCGTACGTGACGCCTCTCAGGGTGCCTGTAGGTATTGCTTCCCTCCCAGTAACACCCAAGCACGACTGGTTGCAGATCCTTGCTGTATGTTTTACCACCTGACCTAAGAATTTCTCACTTTACATTAGTTTATCTTCACAAGCTATGGGTTCTATTTTTTCTCATTCTTTTTAATTATAGTAGTAGTTCTAAATACCACTAGCTACAAAACCAAATGATTTCTCTACATTATCTGTGTCAAGTATGACTGATATTCCCAAAGGGCATGTTCACTGATGCTCCATTGTGAGAACTAAATGAGAGCTGCTGTAGGGAAGATTCAGAAGCATAAGGAGTCGGTGACTCCTGCAATGTTCCACTGAACATTGATTCCTCAAGCTGATAGCCACCTTGGAGAAGGTTCTGTTGAAGGAAGTTGAACAGGTCTCTTTACAGAGGTACTTCTGAGGTCTTCCAGTACGTTAAAAATGCACTGTGCCTCCCAGGATAGGAAAATAACATGTACATCCCCAGTTGATATAACTGTGGAAACTTTTCTTAGAGACCTTTCCCAGGGCAAGCATTCTTGTTTTTTTCTTTGAACTATTACCCTGGCCATTTCTGTTAAATTTGGGAATGGTGCTAGCAATTTAAACATGCAGACGTATCTACAAGCTACCTTCCTGCTTTGGCACCATTGTTAGCAGTGGGAGCTCGAAAGAGAATTTTAAATTAAGACATTCATCCATTGAGTAGAATATCAGTTTATGTAATATGCACGTTTCTGTATTTATCACAATACATCTTTTCCACTGTGTCTTCTTGCTTATGTTAACCTCCACTTGTAATCTAGTGCTTATAATTTTCCTTTCCTTTTTCCATTTTGTGTATTCTAATATAGAAATTTTGTTTGCACTCATAGTTTTTATAAAGTTAATAAATTTATATTTAGCTTAAGGATAATGTCCTTACCAGTTCAGTAAAATTCATTTTATAACATCTGTTCATCTTTATAGTAGCTCTTCTTCACAGGAAACTTAATTTTTTTTTGGCAAGTTATTCCTTGTGGTAACTAAAAATTTTCTGCAAATTGAAAAGTAACAATTTCTTTTATATAGTTATGCCATGCATTGTATTTTAAAACAAGCTGACTTATCGCTTACTAGAATAAGACTAAGATTGTGGTGGTGGTTTCATAGGTGTATACATCTGTCAAAATTCATCAAATTGTACGTCTGCAATATTTGTAGTTTACTGTACAGGTATTATACCACACTAAAGGTGTTAGAAAAAAAGACTAAAAATGGTTAAACACATAGAATATTTAAAATGCATCATGCTTAGTGATTTCCTGTTTTTTTCCATTGTTTGCATTCTCAGTGTAAGCAGTGATGCTGTACAGGTCTCTGCTCCCCCCACCCCCACCTGCATCCCCCAAAGTTTCTTCTGCCCTTTTTCTCCTTGGTTCAGGGTTAGGCCAGTTAGGTACACTAGGTGGCAGTGGGTCCTACCACTTAGTTGCAGCTAGGATATGCGATCAGCTATTTAAAAAGACATCCCAGAGACCTAATTTCTTTATTTATTACATTGGTTCCCAGGACCAACCTGAAGGAGTAATTATTTTAATGAATTGGTAAGTTGTCCAATATACTGTATTCTATGACTAAAACTAAGGAATATCTTAAGGTTAGAAAGAACATTATCTACCACAGTATCTTTTATTTTTAAATTGAAATATAGTTGATTTACAATGTTGTGTTCCTGGTGTATGCAATATCTTAATTATATATTATTTAATTTAATGTAGAACAGCACATTTTTATATATTGATCATCATGATTATTGGTTAACATTGATTTAATCTTTTTTGAGGCCTGGTAAAGCCCTTCACAGGTGGCTCTTCCAGGGTTATAAGAACCTGTAAATTTATTTGTTGTTATTATCCTTATTTTACAGATGAAAAAAGTTTGGGCTCCGAGAGGTATAGTAGTCTTTCCCAGGTGACACAAAGTATCAAAAATAGAATTTTAACTGGGTCTGTGAGTCAGGAGATCTTATACGTACTGTAATGTCAGTGCTGATAAAAACTGAGCGTTCTTTCTTTCAGGTGCTATATTAGCATTCATGTTGGGATTGTTCCATATGCCTCTGGATGAATGTGAGGAGCTTTATCGAAAGTTAGGATCAGATGTGTTTTCACAAAATGTCATTGTTGGAACAGTCAAAATGAGTTGGAGCCATGCATTTTATGACAGTCAAGCATGGGAAAACATTCTTAAGTAAGTTATAATTGTGCTTTTTAAAATTGTCTTGACTGTATAGGTAATACGTACACTCATGATTTGGAAAATGTAAAGAAGAATAAATACTACGTGAGAGACAACCCATTACTGTTTTGGTGAATCGTATTCTACTCACCGTTTTCTCAGGTTCACGTGTGTGAACTTTGCGAGTGAAAATTGCGATTGCCTTTTTAAAACTTGAGACCGTACTGTACATAGGACATGCTGGCATCCTGTTGTGTTACTTAAATACAGTTGTCTCTCAGCATCCGCGGGAGGTCAGTTCCAGGACCTGCAAGGATACCAACATCCCCAGGTGCTCAGGTGCCTTATTTAAAATGGCACAGTGGTATTAGTCTTTCTCGAGTCATTAACAGATATTCTTCTAAAAGATTTAATAATTTTTAAACATTTTCGCAAAATATAACAAAGCCATTATACTCACTTTCTAAAAATGTTAAGCATAAAGTAGAGACTTAAAATCACCCACAGTCTTATTCAGAGCTGTAGACCTTGCAGTGTGTTTTCTTCTGGTTTTCTTCCTAGGCTCTGTTCATTTTCATACATGTTTTATGTGGTGAAAATTATGTTGTTATAATTTTCTGTCCTTTCTGCTTTTTTCAGCTTTATTAAAATCCCTTGACAAATTTTTTTATAGACTGCACTGCATTCCCCCATGTGATGTTGCCATATTTTCTTAACCATTTATATTTAGGACATTTATGTTGTTTCTAGTTTTTTGTGATTATGAACACTGCTATGGTAGGAAAATTTACGTTTCTGCCCACACTTCAGAATATATCAGTAAGTCAGTTTGTAGGAAGCATACTTACTGGGTCAATGTTGATGTCTTTTAAAAATAATTATTATATAGGAAATAGAGAATATGTAAAGAAAAACTATGAGAATAACTTACAGTCCTACTAAGAATGAAAGAATTTCTTAGAGATAAAGAAGTGTATGAGTGTGTGAGGTTGTGAGTGTGCATGTGTTTTCATCCCCTTCACAAAACTGGGATGATAACGCACTTGTAGATTTGTATCTCAGCATTTTGTCATGATTGGTTTCCTGTGTCCTTAATTTCTTCCCCCCTGATTCTGGAAAGGAGCGTGGTTTTGTCCATCTTTACCTGCCCAGCATTAAATGTTTTTGAGACATATTTTAATGGTTGTTTACTGTTTTATGGATGTATTACTTTTTGTTTAACAAATTCCCTAATGAAAAAGACGATATTTCAGATATTTTTATAGTTCAAAATCAAGTTTAGGTGAACATTCTACTTCTCTACTTAAATCTCTGGTTATATTTTTAAGGTAAATTTCTTGTGTGAAATTTTGGATCAGAGAATGTACATGTTTCAAGAATCATAAGATAGATGGGTGTATATGTCTGAATTGTTCTTCAGAACAGTTGTCCCAGCTTACCCACCGGCATCAGTTTGTCTTTCTAGTTTATGAAATATTTATGAACACCAAACATTTTAATTTTTAAAACTTAGTTTGAGAGATTTTTAAACTGGTCTTTCCAGTTTGCATCAGTTTTTTGATTATTGATGAGTTTCAACATTTTTGTTTTTTTTTTAATTTTATTTCTTTTTTGTGTGTGAATTTCAAGAGCATAATATTTGCTCATTTTCTGATAAAGACATCACTCACTATGTTATAAATATATTTACCAATTGTTAATTTGAAAACATGCTTTTTAATTAACAGTTCTTTTAATGTGGAGGAGTTTAAGATCTTCATTTAGTCAGATCTTTTCCTTGAATTTTTAGCTTTACTTTGAGTCTTTTCTACCTTGAAATCAGGTAAATCTTTATATTATTTTGTAGTCCTAAGGTTTAGTTAAGTTTATTTTTAATTCTTAGGTCATCTGATGTTTATTCTGATGTATATTGTAAGGAGGGGTCAAACTTAATTTTTTTCTCAAATATTAATTCAAATGTTCCTGTGTCTTTTACCAAGTACTTTTTCATTTTTTTCCCACCAATCTGAAGCACCCCCTTTATTATGTTTTAAATTCTCATCAGCATTACTGAGTCCAAGTTTTTTGTTTTTCTCTATTGATTTTTAAAATTGTTGTCCAGATTCATTAGGCTTAGTTATTAAACCTTTGTGTAATGTTTCTATATTGACATAGCAAGTCTTTTCTTCTTCTTTTTCACAATTCTGTTCACTGTTTTCATTTAATCTCCAAATCCTCAGTTGCTTTTATCACATTAAAAAAAAAAACCCAGTGATATTCTGATTAAAATTACATGAAATGTAGCAGTTATCTTGTGGAATATTGACATCTTTCCAGCTGAGCAGTCCTCCCATCCACTGATGTTGTGTGTGGCTTGTTTTCGGGTTCTACTTCTATGTCTGTTGGAAAAAAATAATTCATATCAATTCTCATAAAATCATAAAATCATAATACTGGTAAGATTTTTTTTTAATGAAGATTTGAAAATTTACTCTAAAACCAGTCTCTGCTATAAAATGTTTTCTCCTTTTGTTACTCATTACAGTATCTTCATGGATTTGCATGTTGCTGTTTCACTGTCGATCTTTCAAAGGCGTCTTTATTTTATTCACAACATTGATAAACCTTCTAAGTGTGTTTAGTTTTGTTTTTTTTTTCTTTCCCTAATTTTCTTTACAGCGTTTGCTGCACAACAAACCCTGCAAAACGTAGTGGTTTAAAACAACTGTGATCTAGTCTCATGATTCCGTGGTCAGGGCGTCTCTTCTTTTCTTGTTTAAACTCATTCATGGCTGCTGACAGCCAGCCGGCAGCTCAGCCGAGGTGGCCGGGACAGCTGGTATCTCTCCATGTGGTCACTCTCGTCCTGGACTTCCTCCCATCGTGGTGGTCTCAGAGCTCCAGTAGGGCAAGCCCCAGTGCATGAGGGCTTATTGAGCTTCAGTTTAATGGCATGTTTGCTGGGGTCGCCATTAACCAGAGCCACTCAAACCAGGGTCTGTGTGGGAAGGGGCTGTATCCAAGGATGTGGAACCAGCAAGTGTGATTCAGTGTGGACCTTACTGTTTTAATCTGGCACACTTACTCCCTGGCTTTTTTTGTCATTTTTTTCTCCCATTGTTTGTTGAGAAAATTTTATGTTTTCTGTGATAATGATTTTGTATTATTTTGGGGACATTGTTTTTAATTATAGCATCAGTAGAATCTAGGAATATTGAGATTTTTTTTTTATTTTGACATCTCTCTAAAATAAGCAATGAATGTTTCTGATTTTCCCTTCAAATGTATATCCATAACAGTTCACTAAAACATTTTAGCTCTGTTTATAAAATCAAGGTTTAAACAAAAAATAAATGTGAACTTTGCTTGAAGTGTGAAAGCAGGTACACTGTATTTATAAAAGATTGTAAAGGATAGATCACTACCTAATGTAGATACTACCCTTATGTGAAATTCACTAGCATTCTAGTTGAAAAACATGAATATTGCTTGAAAAAATGTCATTAGTTATTTTTTTTCTTTTCTTTTCTTTTTTTTTTACTGAGGCAGGTTAATTAAAAAAACCATAGTCTTTACATTCAATACCGGGGGGAAAATACGTAATTTTTAAGTCTGGATAAAATCTGCACTGAAATAAAATTTCCTTGTAATGGAATTGTGAAAATTGCTGCCCAAGGACAATTTCTGTAATGTTGCAGTTAATTCAGCTGCCAGCTCAGATGATTTAAAAAGCATTTTTGGGACAGTGACATTGGCTCTGTATTGCTGAAATAAGCTTAAAGTCTAAATGCTCTCATGTGGTTTTTACAGACTACTCTGTAACTAGTCTACCATATCTTAACACATTCTTAACACAGCCCCTTCATCCTGTCACGAAGACCCTCAAAACAACAGATGTGTTCTGCCTCTGTGCCTTTACTCTGTGTATGTCCTGGCTTTGAATGTGCTGTCTTGGCATCATTGGTGTCCTCAAGCTACTCATCTGTGCATCTTTCCCAGATGCTGCAGCCTGTATTAACGCCCCCCTCAGAACTGTAAATATTTGCAGTTTGAATCAGACTTATTAAGTAACTACAGGTTGTTTAATGTGCACTAGTTGGATTGTAAGCCTCCTAGAGGTGATCTTACATTTTTTTGTCCCTTAGGGTTTTGAAAAATTGTGGGCCAACAGTGTCTCCATAGTGTATGTTCCCAGATGTTAGGAAATAAAATCACTTTGACATTAATTTAACTCTTCTTCTTTAATTAAGGGATAGAATGGGATCTTCACTAATGATTGAAACAGCAAGAAACCCCACATGTCCTAAGGTAAGTTTCGAGTCTCTTAAATATAACACCTAGTTGGAACTGAAGGTCAGGTGAAAGGACTTATTCTGAAGGCCCTTTATTAAGGGAAAAATTTCTTAGGAGCCTCTGTTAACAGATTATATTGATTCCTTTTATATTGGGTCCTCCTATGAAGATAGAGAACGTGATCATTAGACCTTTTTTGTATGTCAAGTGAAAGTATAACAAAAGTTTAAGGACATGGAAGACTGGGACCTAATATAAAGGAGAATTATTTTATTATAGAGTTAATCAGATCTGGTGATTTAAGGGAAATTATGGCATTCCCTCTCCTGGATTTTTTGAAAGAAACTTTATGTGCCTCTTAGTATATATTAGATTACTATACAGATGGAATCCCAATTTTTAGAATGTTAATGCCATTAGAATGTGTCTTGGTTTGGCTTCTCTTTTTTTATTTATTTTGTTTGAAACCCGGAATCTGAGTATTACTTGAGTTCTGTGTTCTTTAATAATACCTGTTATTTGACTAAAGAATAGGATTTTTATACCTAGGAATTCCATGCAGCTTGTCTTTATTCTTGGATAATAGACTGTAACCATGAAATGCCAAGTACAGCTTCCTCTACTGCTCCTGCATGCTTGCTTATTCGTACTTTCGTTTATTGTTTGGACGTTAGTTTTGCATCCCATGTGCCAGCACCGTGCTGGGCAGGCACTGTGGATGCACTAGTGAGTAAGTGCAGGCGTGGAGTTTATAGTCCCATAGGGCAAAGTAGGCATTAATCAGATGATCACACGAATGAGAGATTCTTCCTCACACAAAAACAGGTCTCTGAAAGCATGTATTTACAGGGCCATGAGGGAAGGCTCCTACTATAAGGAAATGAGATTTGAGGTCTCAGTGTGAAGGCTGATGAGCGTTCCTGGCAAAGGGAACAGTCTGTATGGGAGGAGTGTGGAGAAACACAGGAACTGAGAGAGTTCCTGAGGACTGGAGCGCCAGGAGCCGAGGGCAGCGGGCGAAATGAGGCTGGAGCAGTAGCTTGGCCAGACCGCGCAAAGCCCTGATGGTGAGATGCACTGGCTCATTGGAGAGGAGCCTGGGGTGCACCTATACCTCTTGTTTGTTCTCCTGTATCTTCAGGGCTTCTTGTGTGTTCGTTTTTAAATTGTGACAGTTGCCAGCTTAAAAAAAGGAAGGAGAATAGGGCGGATGTGAGGGAACCGCAGCCACTTGGAAAAGTAACTCACTCACATGTAAAGCAGCGCCCACACTTCTTGAATGAGCCTGCCTGTGGGCCACTGACAGAAAGACCCTCTGGGTTTTAGTATGTAGCCAACTCTTATCCACCCACGGTGGCTAGAGACACACTTGGATCAGTCACAGGAACTTGGAATGTGACCTTTGGTTTATGAAATAGCAAAGCATGCAGTTCCCTGGCAGGGCTTGGCATGCGGCCCTGACAACTCTGACCTCACCAGTACTTTCAGCTTCTTAAGTTTATACTGTAGATCATGGACAGGTACATCACATTTTTGCATAAATTCAGCTGACATCAGTAACATCTGAGACCCCCGGGTGATAAACATGAGTTCCTTTAATGAAAAATTAGCCAGCTGCCAGTTACTAACTATGATCAGAAAGCCTTGAGAGTTTGTTTAGTGCTAGAGTTTCAGTTAGTTAAGTTGTAATGCCTTCAGAGAGCACAGAAACACAGGCTAATTTGCAAGTAATATGAAAATAGTGTATTTATCTTTAAGTTGTTTTTATTCATGGCTACTACCGCAGTGTCAATTATCATATAAAGGTCTGCAAATTTATGCCTTCTTGAATGTCTTTTTAAATAGCTAATCAAGTCACATAGTCAAAAACATCTTTTATTATTGTTCTCTTATATTTCTCAAAATTGTCTCGGCCCTTGTATCTGTTTTCCTACAAAGAAATACCTGTTCATAAGGATCTGCTTCCTTTTGCTTAACATTGCAGTTATGTGTCACATAAATGTTGATGGGTAGAGTCACAGATTGTTCATTCGTCCTATTAAGTAATATTTAACTTGTTTGCTTCCCAAATATTGCCACTTACTATGTGTATTGTTCTCTTTTAATTCACTAGGTAGCTGCAGTAAGTACCATAGTAAACAGAGGGCTAACGCCAAAAGCTTTTGTGTTCAGAAACTATGGACACTTTCCTGGAACCAACTCTCACTACCTGGGAGGCTGTCAGTATAAGATGTGGCAGGCCATCAGAGCCTCCTCCGCTGCTCCCGGCTACTTCGCAGAGTACGCACTGGGGAATGATCTCCATCAAGTAAGTCGACTGCGAGGCTTGTCTTTTTAAAACTTCACACGATTAGAAAGAATCCACTCACTAAACTTAAAGAGGGATCAACCAAGGAGGCTTTCTTCGTGTGTCCCTGTGGCAAAAGACGTGCAGTACAAGATATTTTCACTTGTTTGCTTTTCTTAAATTAGCAAGCCTTCTGGCTTGAGAGCACAATTTAGGGAAGATTTGTTTGTGTCTTCCCTAATATGATGGCCAGCGACGATCATTTTAATTTGATCGAAAAATGATTGTGTATGCTTGGCTTTCCAAATGTGATAAAAACTAAAAATGAAACACAGGCCCCGAAAATGCAGAACACGGTCTGTTTGACGGTTTTGGTGGACATATTTTGAAAGACAGGATGTAATAAAATAATAATAGTAGATACTCATTAAGTTAGCCATGTGCCGACACCTATGTGGTCCTTTGCAAGCATTACATCGTTTAATCACCGCTGCTTATGACGCAAATAGGGTTATGTCCATTTTACAAATGAGAAATTGGAGTCTTAAGAAAGTTAAGTAACCAGCCTAAGGTTGTAACTGTTACGATGCCATCTGTAATTATGCTGTATTTAAATTTATGGCTGAATGATCTATAAAGCTGAATATTATTTCTGTAATGTTGAGTTGTATTCTTTTTCTGTGATATAGGCTCATTTACTTGTGGTAAATTTTTCCCTGTCGGGTTTTCCCACTGTTTACAGAAATCTTAACTCATAACCTGCACTAAGTGATTTAAAAAAAAAAATTCAACAAAGCTTTTGGACTGATACTTCCAAAATATATGTTTTTAATATATGTTTAATTTCTTATATAACATCCCACTTAAAATCAGCCTCCTTTGATGGAGTCAGTAACCTTAACTAAAGTGTATGTGTTCTCTTCACTTGGTTTTCAGATACATGCTGAGAAAAAAACTTGTGTTTTGATAAGCATTTTTAGATGTTCAAAAGTTCATAAATCTTCGACATAAACTATATATCAGCTATATAATTTTAATTTACATGTGTCAATGTTACAATAAAACATTTTTATCAACTTTATTTTCTCCCATACTTTTATATAATAGCTTAGATATATTTTCAAATGTTGCAATCAGCAATCTCTTTCTGTCTTTCCGAAGTAATGTCATAATCTTTGTGGTTAAGAGGTTAGAGTAGGGTTCCTTTCGTCTTTGGAAGTCAGTTCAGACTATTTCCTGCCTGGTCAGAGCAGTCATTGCTGAATTATGTAAGGCACGTCCCCTTCCCCCCTTTCTCTGCTCTATTCTGCCCCCTCAGGGCAGAAAGTGCTAGTTGTAGAGTTTGACTTCAGGGCTAATAAGACAAAATAAAATTTTCATTTTAACATGTATCCTGCTGTTTTTAACAACTGTTTCTCCATATCCTGTAGTATTTTTTACCATGTCATAAATGGAAAAATTAACAATGTATTCAAAAATATAATAGTTAAGGTTTTGTAATTTTAAGATGGTTGTCATGCTACAAAATGGCAGTTATGCCAAGTATTAGCGAAAGTCTCAAATGATAAGTTACTGCGTTTCGGGACCATGTGTTCCCAGAATTCAAGCGAAGTTATTTCATTTGCTCTTTATTCTTCATCTAAGAGGAAGTAGTTCTAAGGTTTAATTCAGTCCTGTAGAATACGTACAACCAACCAAAGTGATTCCATGGTTCTTTTTCCATTTCAGATAGACTGACTAGTGATGGTTCTTTCCGTGCGTGGCCATTTTTATACTGATGACCGTAATCTTTGAACTTAGGCTGAGCTACAGATTAAAATAACTTCTTATATAAATTTTATTTAAAGCATATAGCCACATATACAGAGAATGTACTTTCATGTAAATCAGTGACTTGATTCCGGAAAGATTGGCATATCTATCTTAGTAAGGATATTCAGATGGAATCTGGAGTCTAAGCAAACCTTATTTAAGCAAATATTTTCCTTATTGCATAATCTTTCCTGGATACTTGAGGAAGAAATGGGATATTTTCCTCCTGAAGAAACTGTGAAAGGTTGCTTAGAGTATTCTAAGGTATGAATGCTCTTGATTGCTTAAACACAGAAAACATTCAAGCAAACTTCCTTTCCAGCCCTTTAGAAATCACCAGGAAGTTTAAAACTAAAATATGCTACTTGCTTATTACAATCCTTTTATCCTTAGTTCGTTGAATAATTATATTCAGTTATATCCGGTCTCATTTTTAAAATCCTATTTAACTGTCGTGTCTGACATATGTTTTAATATAAGTAACTTCATATCCTTTTTGAAATCAGGTAGAGTTATATATTATGTATTAATATTCTGCTTGAACAGTTATTGAAAGCAGTGGTATAATTAAGAGGTTTGAGTCAGTAGATAGGTAGATTTCATTTGCCTTTGACCATAAAGAGAAGAATGTTATTACAGTATTTACAAGGTTTATTAGATGTCTTGGAGAATTAGGAAGTAGGATTAGCTTTCTGAGTAGTTTCCAATAGATTATTTCTCTCCCCCACCCAAGTAGCATCATCTTGAAATAGTACTTTTTACACAAAATTATCTTCTCTTTCTTTTTAACAGCTTTATTGAAGTAAAATTGATATACAAAAAACTGAACATATTTGATGCATACAGTTTGATGAGTTTGGACATAAGCATATCCCTTCTCTCTTACCTTTTTCCATCTCCACCTCCAGAATTAAATCAATTATTCTCTGTCTTTGGAGAAGGAGCCTGATAAATTAACTTGTGCTGAAGATTTTGATGGCAGATTCTAATATATTATTTCTTTCAGGCCCTATGTACATTTTAAAAGGCTATGTTCAGAGCTCTGAATACATTAACCTAAAAGAAATGATGATATTTCATATCAGTGTTCCAGGTAAAGAGTGTTTTTAGCAAAAGAGCCTGCCTGGCACTTTCAGTGCTAAATTATGCCTGAGCCAGGCCACAACTAGGAATTTTCATTATAACTGGACAGAAATGTAGTGAGTGCCTACGCAGTGCCAGGCACTGTGTTCGCCAGGAAGAATATAAAGGTTTTTAGTAACTGCTCATGTATTGTTTGTGTCTCCTGGATCCTACCCTCAAGTAGCTCAAACTAGAAGAATATAAATGGAACTATAGATGAGATGATAAGTTCAGTAATAAAAATGTGTATAGGATTAAGAAGTAATATAAAAGACGTGATTTATTTTGTTGAAGTTGGCTCTACAAAGACGTTTTCCTCTGAGTCTGTGTACAAAGAATGAATAGTTGATTAGGAACTGGAATTTGATTTGAAGCATAGCTGTTAACACCATTGGAAACTTTCTGATGTGGAATTGATTTTACTGCCAATTCTTTTCTAAACCTTGTTTGCCCCTTCTTACCTTTCCTCATCTGTTTGTCTTCTCAGATCCTTCTTCATAGTTTTTATAATAATGAAGAAGTGTTTTGTCTAAAATACTCAGATGATTAGGAGTTACACAGAGTATAACTATAGAATTTAAGATAAATATAGTTTAATAAAGGAGATAACTTTTTTAGCTGAATTAGAAATGAAATATGGATGGGTATCATTCATATTAATTGAAAACAAAGGAGAAGGTTGAACTGATTAAATTAAAATTTGTCCTTGAGAAAATACTCAAGTACTTTAGGGAAATAACTTACCACTATCCACATTTAAGGAGTCCAAGTAGATTTTTGCAGTTAAATCATACAATTACCTAGCCAAATAGTTCCTTTCAGCCGGTGAATGGATAAACTGTGATACACTCTAATCATGAAATACTTCTCAGGAATAAAAAGGAATTAATCACTGGCATGTGCAGTGAGATGGATGGATCTCAGAAGCATTATTCCCAAGAAGAGGGCTGGGAAGGAGCATTTTGAGTTGGCAGCATGTGCAGAGGCATAAAGCGAGAGAATGTGGCTCCTTCAGAAAACGGCCAGTAGTTTGTGAACAACCAGGCTGTAGGGGTTAGAAGATGACCAGTTCTGGGTAGCTTCAAAATGCAAATCCAGAATTAATAGGTACAAGTTACAGGGAAGGAGATTTGGGCTTATTAGAAGGAATAATTTTCTAATAGCGGATAGCTTTCAGAAATTGAATGGCTTTCCTAATACCAAGTGATGTTTACCCCAGGAATGGGGGGTTGGTTAGATACTTTTTTTTTATTCTACTGCTTTTTTACAGTTTGCTGTCAGCATATTTCTTTCCTTTTGAATTCTTCAAAATAATAGTGATTATTGATAAATGCTTAAAAATATGAAGTTTGCCTACCTTGTTTAGGTTTATATCTGCAGTAAATGAATTTGATACTTTGAAATTGTTAATAAAATTTCCACTTAAATTGGTTGCATTAACTTGATTACATTTGACTTGTGAAAGAAGAACTGGTCTTACTTGTTTGGTAGAACCACAGTTCTTTTTTTAGATTGTGTACAGAATCACATTAGCCACTAAACAAGGGGGAAAAATCTTTAAAAAGTAGTTCAGTTCATTTCAGTAGTTTTGAGCAAGATATGCAGAGCATTCCAGGAAGTTCAAAGAACTTTCATAATAGGAAGGGAAAGTTTAATAAAGCCAGTGAGGCCCGTGAGTTTTTTCACATGACTTCTTTTGCAGCTGTAGTACATAAAATAAATGCACTTTAAAGGAATCTCTTGTTTTTAAATAATTTGTTCAATTTGTTATGTAGTCCAGCTTTCCCGGTGAGTAAATTCGAAACTGTTTTAACATAGTTTGTTTTTGTATTTGTAAAAGAGAATGTCACTTCTAAGAGTTCTGTACTGTATTTACGTGACTTCTCTCTGCAGGATGGAGGTTTGCTTCTGAATAACCCCTCAGCACTAGCCATGCATGAGTGTAAATGTCTTTGGCCGGATGTGCCGTTAGAATGCATAGTGTCCCTGGGCACCGGGCGTTACGAGAGTGACGTGAGAAACACCGTGACGTACACAAGCTTGAGAACCAAACTGTCTAACGTTATCAACAGTGCTACAGATACAGAAGGTTGGTCTGTCTATTTGCTGCCTCAACGTCCTTTACCTTCTAGAATTCAGCGTTTGGTAGAGTATGCCGACGCTCGCTGCGAGTGTGTCATGTCTTTGTCGTAGGCTTAGGAAGCACATGGGGGCAAGTCTCCTGTCGTTTCTGTTTCTCCTCAGCTCTCCTGAGTAACCCAGGGTAGTGACTGCTCTGCACGTGGGAGCCAGTGCTGCCTCTGCCTGCCTACAGCTGGAGAAGTAGCTAAAGCAGGATTAGCTCCAAGGCTTGGTTGGAGCCAGTTAAGAAGTAGGAAAAAGAAATCAGGTTGGTTCAGATACACGCATGACAATAGTGAGAGAGAGGATTAGGAGTTTGATTATTTAGTAAAGGAGGCAAACTGGAGTAAGTCCTTACTTCCACTCTTGCTGCCTCTATAATCTAGTGGTCACATAAAGGCCGAAGTGATCCTTTAAAAATGTAAACTAAATCACGTCTATACCCGGCCCAGAACCCTCCCGGCTTCCCACCCCACTTAGAACGAGATCCAAAAGCCTCGTTCATGGAAATTTACCAGGCCCTGAAAGACTAGCCCTTGAATGCATTTCTTCCCCCTTTTTCAGAACATGTCCCTCTGTAAAGTGTGTTCACCTACAGTTCAGTTCTGCTCCTCAAACTGCTGAGAAGTCTCCTGCCTCGGGGAGTTGCTGCCTTCTCTTTGTAAGGCCTTCCCCCATGTATATGCTTGATTCCCTCCCTTACTTCATTCAGGTCTCTGCTCACATATCACTGCCCCAGAGAGCCCTTTTCTAACCGGGATGTTCTAACCCCCTCACCTTCTCACTTTAATTCTTTATCCTGCTTCCTTTGTTTTGTCCTTGGAGCATTTCATTTATCTCATTATGGATACATATATTACATACCTGCTGGTGCAACTGCTTGTGGTTTCTCTGTCCCACAGCAGCGTGAGGCAGGAGCTTATCCAGTTGACTGTGTTGACTTCAATACCTGTGTGCATACATATGAGGAAACTGCCCGAGGCAGATGACCCAGAAAGAGTTAGATAGAAAAGTCCTTGGAGCTCACGCAGGACGAGAGCGGCTCAGATTTCCATCACCTAGATCAGACCTTGTGACACACGGGTATGCAGTAGAGACCTCGGAGGGCACTGTCTCAGGAGTGGCATATCACACTAGGTCTAGACTGAAGGCTGCTCTGGATCCACCCTAACACCGCTTAAAAGTAATCCTCAAAAAGATCAAATTGAGTTCCAGTTAACAGCACCTGCCGTTAGAATAAAATCCAACAATATTGAAAGGAATGCAACAAATACGTAAGATGCACAGTGTTTGGCATCCAATAAAAAATTACCAGGCATACAAAGAATCATGAAAAGACACCCTTAGCCAGGAGAAAATCCAGTCAATGAGAACAGACCTTGACATGAAACAGATGAGAAAACTGGCAGTCCAGGATGTTACAACAGCTGTTATAAATGTACTGCATATGTTCAGTGAGATAAAGGAAGGTCTCAACACGATGAAGAGAGAAATGGAAGATACAGAAAATAAAAAGGACTCAGATCAAATCTGTAGAGTATCTGGAATGAAAACACAGTACCTGGAATAAAAAATACGGTTGATAAGATTAACAGCAGTTCTGTACAAACACAGGAGAAAGTAGAAGAGAATAAATACTTCCTGGCTCATTTTATAAAGCCAGCATTACCGTGAAACCAAACCAAGCAAAAATATTACTAAAAAACATAGAAATACCAACAATATATCCTATTAATATGCATGCAAAAATCCTTAAAATATGCTAATAAATTGAATTCAGCAATATATAAAAAGAGGACTACTGGATAACCAAGTAGGGTTTATCCTAGGAATATGGATTTGGTTTCACATTCAAAAAAATCACTATAATCCACTGTATGACAGACTAAAAAAGGAAAAATTTATGATAATCTCAATAGATGCAGAAAAGACCTCTGACGAAATTCAACATCCATTCATGATAAAAACTTTCAGGAAGTTGAAAATAGGAGGAAACTTCCTCAAACTGATCAACAGCATCTACCAAAAAACTAGAGCCAACATCCTACTTAACAGCGAAAGACTGAGTACTTCCTGCTTCAGATCAGGAGCAGAGTAAGATGGAACTATTTAACAAATTATATGTAAGTCCTGAATAGTAAAAACTACAAAACACTCGTGAGAGAAGTTAAGGAAGGCCTAAATAAATCAATATACTCTGCTCTCAAATTGGAAATGGAGTATCGTTACAGTATTGTTACGATGGCAGACCACAAATTTGGTCTGTGGAATCCATATGACTGCTGTAAAAATCAAAACGGACTTTTTCAGGGGTAGAGATTAATAAGACGACTGTGAAATTTATATGCAAAGGACCTAGAATAACCTGTTCTGGTTATTCTTACATTTAGGTCTATGTTCTAGTTTGAAAAAGAAATGAAGTCGGAGAACTTACACCCTTGGATTTCCAGACTATAAAACTATAGTAGGCAGAGACTGGTATTTGCATAAAGACAGACATAAGATCAGTGGTACGTAATAGTACAGAAATGGATGTGGACGTGTACACTCAAAAGATTTTTGCCAGAGGTACCTGAATGAGGAGAAATGATAGTCTTCAACAAGTAGGACTGGGAAATTAGATAATTGTATTTAAAAAATTGAACCTTGACGACATCATATATAAAAACTAACTTGAAATCGACCATAGACCTAAATATACAAGCTAAAACTGTAAATCTTCTAGAATATGCTGGAGAAAATCTTAATGACCTTGGGTTAGATAAAGATTCTTTAGACGGGACACAAAAAACGTGAACATAAAACAAAAAGTAGATACATTAGACTTCATCAAGTTATAAATTTTGTTCTTCAAAAGGCACTTTTAATAAAAGGAAAAGACAGGCTACAGACAAGTAAAATTTTAGTAAAACATGTGTCTGATCAAGCATCAGAACTAATTATATAATCAGATGCAAAATATAAAGACTATTCTTCCATTAGAATATATAAAGGAGAAAACAAGAAATTCAGTGAAAAAAATGGAGTAAATATTTGAACAGAAACTTCATCGAAGAAGATACACTGATGGCTAATGAGCACATGAAAGACTTCAGCATCATTAGTCATTAGGGAAGTGAAAATTAAAACCACAAGATACCACTACACATCCTCTAGAGTGGTTAAAATTAAGACTGACAGTAGCAAGTTTTGGCAAAGATGTGGAGCAGCAGGCACTCTAATACGTTAGTGGTTGGAATGCAAAATAGTGCAGCCATTTGGAAAACAGTGTTCTTAAAAAGATAAACAGACTTTTACCATATGACCCAGCAGCTTCATCCCCAAGTGTTTATGCAAGATACATGAAATCGTACATCCACAAAATGACTTAGGATGTGGATTGCAGTGGAATACTACTCAGCAATAAAAAGGAACTACCAATACATCTATGAGATGTATTTCAAAAGCATTTTGCTAAGTAAAAGAAGCTACCCAGACACAGAAGTGTTATATAGTTATGATTCTGTTTGTATGAAATTCTAGAAAAGGCAAAGGGTAAGGGGGGGACCAACCATAAAGAGGCATGAAGGAACTTTTGGGGGTGATGTCATGATTGTTTTTGGTGGTCACACAAGTATATACACTTGTCAAAACCTGTCAAATAAGACAGTTAAAATCAGTGAATCTTATTGGATGTAAATTATACCTCAATAAAGATGATCTCAAAAAGTTAAAAAAAAAAAAAAAGATTGGAAAGGCATTTCAGTAGTGGCTAACAATATGACCAAAAACACAGAAAGAATACCGGAGCAGGTATCCTAATTTAGCAAAATTATGTGATGGTTTTTGGGAGATGAATTTCATTTTGTAGTTATATTCAATGTTATGGATTTATGTTAAAATAAACAAAGTTTTGTAATTTGCTTAAAATACGGTAATTTTAAATAAACATAACATTAGATCATTGCAGAGTAACTCGAGTTTTTAATTCACCTGTCCTCTCTTTGTTTTAACAGAAGTCCATGTAATGCTGGATGGTCTGTTACCTCCTGACACCTATTTTAGATTTAATCCTGTGATGTGTGAAAACATACCTCTAGATGAAAGTCGAAATGAAAAGCTGGATCAGCTGCAGTTGGAAGGGTTGAAGTACATAGAAAGAAATGAAGAAAAAATGAAAAAACTTGCAAAAATATTAAGTCAAGAAAAAACAACTCTGCAGAAAATTAATGATTGGATAAAACTAAAAACTGACATGTATGAAGGCCTTCCATTCTTTTCAAAATTGTGATGAGTGTGTGCATATGGTCTCATAACTGAATGCCTGTTCAAAAGATCCACATGATTCAGTAAGGAATTGTGAGGTTCAGAACGCGTGAACTTTAATGCTTATGAATTCTGGGGAATCCTGAAAAGACAGTGTTCAGATCAGCTTACACAGTCCAGAGAGGGTCTTCTTGGTAAAACAGTTCATATGGGAATTAGGTTTTTATGATGTTAGTCATTAACTGTGCATCTTACCATGCTAGTTGATTTTAGTACATATTGATGTTATATTGTTTGATGTTTGAAAATTTATTAATATATGTGCCAAACAAGAACAGAAAACTGTCATTATTATACTTGGTATTTTTGCTGTAGTCACCATAATCATGTTAAATGTATTTGATGATTGATTTTCCTTCATGTGGAAAAGCTAATTTCTTAAATTAATTTATCACTTGAAACATCACTTACGTTCTCACTAGCTACGTTCTGCGGTCCAAATGTTACCTTCCGGTGTTGTAGTATCATCTAAACAGATGCAGAAAAATGGAATTCTCTCTATCATAGGACTTTCACATTTGAAATATGAAAGAACTGGGTACAATTTTCTATTCAAAATTTGTCTGTTTCAACACTGTTTGGTTCAAAAAGGTAGGTGAAGTTCTAATCAATCACTTTTCCCCCCTGAAATTTCAAGATAATGCTGTCTGTTAACTTTTCTAGCTCTGGCTTATCATTCACTGTTATGAAATTAATTATTTGAATTTACTGAGAAAATATCCCTAAAAATAAACTTGAAATAATCTATTAAAGGGCTAATGTCATTTTTAAATTATTACTCATAATGTAGCTCTTCATCTCTTTCTAGCATTTGAATATACCTGTCCACAGTGTGCATTAAAAAAAAGATTAGGCTGGTTTTACCTTAACTCCTTTAGCCATCTGGATTTCACGGAGGTTAGTAACATAGACACCAACCCAAATCATTGTTTATGCCAACCAGATTCAACTTCGTTGTGTTATCTGTCTGCCATGTAAATCCTTCACCGTGTTTAGATTTGTCAAGAGAAATGAAGAAAGGTGAGTGCCCTTTGCTTTGTGCACGTAAACTAGAGCTAAACCCGTCCAGATTGTCATACTGCGTCTTTGCAGCATTGGTGTGTAGAGGCGGTGACGTGCGGTTCACAGAGCTAGGGGAGCCGCGAGTCTGCATGGGAATCGGACTCTGAAGCAGAGTCCATCTGTTTGTGATCTGGAGGAGGGCGGACAACCCCTCTGGGCTCCAGATATTTTACTTGTTAGATGAGGGATGCTAGCTCTAAAATTGTATTTACTCGTCTTTTATGGCAACTGAAAAGTGAATTCTGCAAATGTACAAGCAAAAGACACGAAGAGGTGTGATAATGAATTTTCAGTCCTATGCAGGTTAAAAAAAATGCTCTTTTCAAAGAAGCAAAGATTGTTTATTTCAGAAGTAAAATGTAGTAAATTATCCATCTCATCAGTGATTTTAAAAATACAGAAAATAAAAATTGCTCTGTAGCTCAGTCCTTTGGGGGTGTTTGAAAATTCGTATTTCTGTAAGGAATACTATGCTGGTATATTTCAGTTCTGTTCTTGCTGCTGCTGTTATTCTTTATTAAAAATAGTCCCTCAGATAAAGTTGTCCCTAGAGGCGTATGGGCTGGGTGAGATTTCCCCTAGCGGGTGGGGAGAGCCTGGCCTGGGTTGTAATTGCACTGTATGCTGCTTGCTCTCCCACACCACATTCATCCAGGAGAAAGTGGTGTCAAAGGAACCTCTGAAAGGGAAGGAAGTCACAAAAAGTGAGCCTTTAGTCCGAGGGGGTGGGATGGTGGGGCTCCCTTTGAGCTTCCCCCAACAGCAGTTACTGACAACTGCCTCCCCTTTTCACTTATTATAGAGCCGCTAATGACCGAAGTAGCTAGGACCCCTACAATTCACAGCTCAAAACGTCACCAACCTGCTAGGCTCTAGAAATAATTCTAGTTACAGTTTTAAGTATTTCACAGCTATCAATGCTAGTAATGTGACTAAAATCATCACTAACATCCAAATTATAGTTTTTAGATATAGTGTAACTATGAAGCTATCAAGGATTTCTAAAGACACTGTAAAATAGTCCCTTCAGACCACAAGTATTGCATATTCATATGCAACTAGAACAACTTGTAAGAAAAATGCAAATAATTGGAAATCAGAATACTTCCGAGTATTCATTGTAATAAAACAAATTTCAAGCACAATGAAGTATATTTAATGTAATTTACATGGTTGCAACTTATTATAAGGTCATTCTTGACCTAACATGATGAAGTTCTGTTTTACAGCTGAAGAGAACTGTCCGTCCCTTGTTCGTGCTTGGCTACTGATTTCCCTCGTGAACAGTACAACATGCAAGTGTACTCTGACCGTAGCTTTTTTCTTAAACCACACGGCATGGCACCCAAGGATGTTCCCATTCCCAGTCCCTATTTCTTCAGCTCTTTTCTCTCTTCAGCAAAAAGTACACCCAGTTGGGTAGTGCACCAATTTTTGATGATTCTTGTCTCCATTTGTACTTGAAACTGATTATCTGAAGAACTGTATCATTCACTTGAGATAACCTTCACTTTATAATGAAGCCACTATTTTCTTTTGTTCAAAAGCAGAGTGGATTTCTTTTCAGGAAAGAAGAGAAGTAAAGAATACTCTTCTGAAAGATGAACACTCCCTACCAAGTAGGTTATGGATTCTTCACTGGACCGTTTTTAAAGCAGAATCAGTTCTTTATGAGAAGAATGTTTTAAAGATAGATAAATGGTCTAACTAGTTTCCTAAAGTAAACAAACAATGATCAAATGAGTTAAATGTCAAAAAAGAAATCAGGGAATTATTCCTTATTTATTTATATCACTTATTCTATAAGATTTAACTGATGTCTTTGGCAAATAGTTTATGCTTCTTGATAAACTTTATTTAAATCAACTAGTTTTCATTTATGCCAATGGATATATCTCATTTAAAATTTTCTGAGTTTTAAAAAAATACGGCAAATGTGTGCCTTGCAAGTGGCTATAGTTAGAAAAGTCTGAATGAAAAACCAAAATTTATCCCCTGTCAATAGTTTTATTACCACTAACTTTGAAAAAGTTTAGTTGGTTTTTTTTTTACCGTTAAGGGAAGTTTCACAGCTCTGAAAGTAGAGAAACATAAATGTGTTGTAAGTATGTTCACATCTATAGAGGAAACGTGAATATTTTTGTGATTGTTATAGCTAATATCCAGCACTTAGATGCCAGGCACTATACTGAAAGCTCTGTGTCCATTATGTCATTCTGTTATTCATATCCCTGTGAAGGAGGTACTATTATTCCTGTTTTTCAGCTAAAGAAACCAAGGCTATCGAAAGTTAAATAATAGTGAAATAAAAAGGAAAATTATAGACATTTTAAACTTTTCCTTTTATCTCTCCCAGTTAGCCAAGTTCAAAAGTTCATTTTTCATTGTGCAAACATTTATTGACTGCCTGCCATCTTTATTCCAGGACTGACTTCACCCTTTACACCACTCATATTTGATCATTCCTGCCTTCACGTGAAGTATCTTTTTTCCTTTCTTTTTCACAACTTTATTGAAATGTAATTTCCATACCAAAAAGGTCATTCATATAACTGTACAATTCAGTGCTACAAGTAGATTTTATAGAGTTGTTCAACCATGGACAATCCAGTTTTAGAATAATTCCATCATCACACAAATTTGTTCCATCACACACTGAATCTGTTCCCTCATGCTCATTTGTAGCCTATTCTCTGCTCCTGTCCCCAGCCTCAGACAACCACTGGTGTGCTTTCTGTCTGTATAGATTTAGCATTTCTAGATATTTCATATAAGTGGAGGCGTACAGGATGTAATGTTTTGCATCTGGCTTCTTCCACTTAGCGTGCTGTTGAAATTCATCCAGGTTGTAGGAGGTATCGGTAGCTGACTGCTTTTCATTTCTAAGTACTGTTTCATTATATGGGTAGGCCACGTTTTGTTTGTCTATTCACAAGCTGATCATTTGAATTGTTTTTAGTATTGCCCATGGGGAATACTGCTGCAAGGAGATTCACATACAAGCTTGTGTGAGGACCTGTGTTTTCATTTCTCTCAAGTAAAGAATCTGGAAGTGGAGTTACAGCAACAGCTGTATGGTGAGTATGTGTGTAGCTTTCAAGAAACAGCCAGTTTTCGAAAGGGTCTGTACCATTTTACATTCCCATCAGCAGTATGTGAGAGTCCCGGTTTGTACACATCTTCTCCAGCCCTGGATATTTTCTGTCTTTTTAATTATAGCCACTCTAGGGGATGTGTAGTGGTATTTCACTGTGGTCTTCATGTGCAGTCCCCCGATAGCTATCGATGTTGAGCATCTGTTTAGGGGATTATTAGTTATCTGTGTATCTTCTTCGGTGAAATATCCATTCGACTCTTTTGCAGATTTTAAAATTGGTTTATTTGTCTTATTATTGAGATGCAAGAGTTCCTTATGTATTCTGGATACAAGTCCACTATCTGGGTTGTCTTTTCATTTTCTCAATCTTTTAAGCAAGCATGTGAGTTTTTAATTTTGATGAAGTTCAGTTTATCAGTTTGTTCTTTTGAGTTAATTTTGTGTATGGTATGAATAAGGGTCAAAATCCTCCTTTTTTTTTTTTTTTTGGCATAAGGATATCCAGTTGTCCCAGCACTGAATTGTCTTTTTATTTTTGTCAGAAATCTGTTGTCTGTATATTCGTGAATCAATTTCTGGACTCTCTTTGTTCCATTGATTTGTGTGTGAATCCTCTACCAGTACACACTGTCCTGGTTCCTATAGCTAAACAGTAAGTAAAACCAGACGGCACAATTCTTCCAACTTGTGCTTTTTCAAAGTCATTTTGGCTTTTCTGGTTCCTTTGCATTTCTATATAAACTGTCAGTTCACACACACGCATAGACACACCAAAGCGTGCTGGAACTTTGGTAAGGATTGCATTGAATGTATAAAGCTGGGAGAACTAACATGTTAACAATGTGGAGTCTTTCAGTAGTGTCTGTCCTTAAAGCAGACAATGAACATGGACTATCTCTATTTTATTTAGATATTAAAATTTTTTTCTCAGCAATGTTTTGTAGTTTTCAGCATGCAGATCTTGCACTCCTTTTATAAAATCTATTTAAGTATTTTTATTAGTTTTGATGCAATTGTGAATGGGATTGTTTTAAAATTTCATTTTCTGATTGGTTGTTACCAGTATGTGGAAATACATACGTGCAATGATTGCAACGCTGGTGATAGTGTGATTTTCCATCTTATGAATTGTCAAATTGGTGGTGTCACAGTGACTTAATCCGTGAAGGTATGGACCAGGTGTTACAGATTGTGAAAAATAATTGCAGTGTTATAATGGTCTGTCTGGTAACACATGACTGTCACAGTTCTGTGTGGTTTTTCATCTCTGAACAGTGAACATCTATTTTAAATGTTCAATTCTAATTGTACAACAATATGTATATATATTAAATTCCCCATTTACATTACTGTTATTTTGGCATAAAGGTACTTAAATCTCTGGAAATACTGATTTAGAATAATTTAGGTCCCGAATTCTGGATTAGATGATATTTTATTGTTTCAGGCACTTAATTACTGAGTTACATTTTGACATTTTATCTTATGTTATTTTTATGTTAAATGTTTTGAATTTATGTCTGATTAAATATGTTGAATTGGGTTAGCGTTCATAAGAATATGAATTATAGGCTATTTTATGGAAGATCAATGTGTGAGGTGCTCAATACATTTGTTAGACTCAGCATTTAGGAATTAGAGAGATTGTTTTCCTTCTTTTCACATTCGTTGTAGATTCCTGTGCTGAATACTAGTCAATGAAACATTGTGACATAGGCTGAACAATTGTGAACCCTCAAGTGCAGAAGTTCCTGAAAGACATATACTTAAAACAGGTGTCAGTGATAAATTTAAAATATGGCACAAAATAATAAACACGGAAGCTCCCCAGGCTTTGTAAATTTATGAAAATGCACACTTTCTTATTTTCCTTTTACCAGTCAACAGGACAACAAATAAGACACTTCTAGTAGTAGAAATTGCCACTTGCCTTCTTCTTCAGTTGTTCCTGAGGCTGCCGTCATTTCCCTTTGTTCATTCCAGCATACATCCTTCTGACAAGTCGTGCTCCTTGTCAGTGACAGCCCTTAAATGCGTAAACTCCCACTTTGCTACCTTTATGCGTAACAGCCCTAACATGTGAATGTTTGCGAAGTACCAGGAGGTCAGATAAGCTAAGCAGGTCACGTGTGTTATGTCACATTTAGTCCTGATAGTAAGCCTGTGAAGTGAGCAGCGTCCTTATCCCTTTCTTAGAAAAAGTCGCCCAGAGTGTCCCAGCTAGGAAGTGGGAGAGGAGTCCATTTTCTAGGCCATTCTTTCTGTGCCTCTTTCCTAGAATGTCCTCTCCTGAAATGTTGTAAAGAGATTTCAAATCCAGTTTACTAAACTGAATCTGTAAACTCTTGGGTTTAATCAGTGAAGTAGTGTAATTTCAGCATCAGATTATGTGAATACCCTATGTCCTTGCCTACCACAGGGCTTCTCTGCTAGTGATAGTAACCCATCTCCCTGCAAGGATTTCAAAATCTGGGGGAGTGAGGGGAGATTGTCTGGGCATCTGCTGGCGTTCAGTGCTCCGGAAGGCAGCGATGTTATGGCATGCCCAGGACAGTTCTCATGGTGAACTCTTCCACCCAAATACCAGCATTGCTCCCCTTCAGATACCCTCAGCTGCTTATCCGCACAATGCAAATGAAGAGCTTCTTCCATAAGGAGGTGAGGATGTATTTTGCCTAGAGTTAGGGCGCATAAACCATTTGTAAAATTCCATTTTGATTGTCTCCCAAAAGGAATTGTTTTTGCATGCATTGCCCCTTGTTCACCCCTCCTCCCTTTTTTCTTTTTCGCCAAGTTTAAATACAGCTGAGCTGTTCACTTCATCTTACTTTTTTTGGACCAAATCAATGGCAGTTACTCTTTTACGACTAGGAAATAGGAAGGAGGGAGATCACATTTAGAAAAACAGTTTGTTCTGTTCCTGGCAAAGCTATCCACCCTCCAAAAAAGATTCAGAGAGGACAGATGGCCCTGGACTAAACTGTTTGCATGTGCCGATCCAAGGGTTTGATAAATGTGTCTCTCAGCAGTCACACTGATGGCCTTGTTCATTACAACCTTTATTCAACTCAGGCAAGTCAGTTGACATCCATCACACTCCACAGATATGTATTATTAGCTTAGATAAGTAGTTTGTTAAAAATAAAGTATTGACCGTAATGTTTACTCACCTTCATGATAAAAATTTTAACTTAGTATAGGCTCATTCCTTGCCTCTAGATAATACATATTATGAGTTATAGTTTAAAGATTTCAGTCTGAATATGAACAGGTTTTGTGGTCCAACATGGTTGAGAGTTCCAGTAATAGTTGTAGCTAACATTTCTTGCCATTTAATTTTAATAAGAACCTTATGAGGTAGGTGTTGTCATTAGCCCTACTTTATACTACCTCTGGGATGATGGTGGTGAGAAAAATCTTCTACTTCTTGACTGCTATTAAGTTCAGACCCTGTATCCTTCCCCAAAGTCTTCTCATGTCAGTGGGAAGTTATAGATCATCATGTGGCATGGGTGTACAGCTATCTTTCTTAAATTATGTGTCTAAAATGACAAATACCTTAATGTCCTTTCACATATTTTATTCTCATCTACATCACATTTAAATGCCTGATTTGTATTATTTAGACAGTTTCAACCAAGATAAATACACCCATGTTATAGAAGAATAAAATAATAAGCTCACGATTATGACTTGGTAGCACTCTTTCTTACAGCTTGTACTGCCACTGACAGTGTCTGCAAAATACAAAGTGCTAACAGCAATCCAGAAGTCCATCCAATTATCTGAGAAGGGAAAGCTATGTCATCTTATTTTAATTATATTACCTTGTATTCCCAACATACCTTGCTCCAAAATAGTATTTAATGTAGCACTTTAATTAAATTACCTATCAAAATAATTCGAAAAGAACTGTGAGTACAATTAAAAATAACCCATACCTTGACCAAACAGAACAGAATATTAAAAAGGAAAAAAGAGTCATCAAATGTCGTATGCCAAGATACACAGTCTTTGGGATTCACAATAGATAGCTTGCAAAAGAAAGTGTCTTACCTTTCATTATGTTTTGTGCAATTGGATCACATTTTTAAAAACGAATGTCCTAGGGTAACATAGTCATTGTGCTTTTGTGTTTATGGTAACCTGTGAACAATATAAGGAATTCTAAAAGTCTCTCAAATTAAAAAATAAAACTAGTGTAACTTACACCTCTCTGCCTTTCAGATTTGGTCTTAAAAACACATTTTAAAAATAAGACTAGTAGAATTAAGAGGCATTTAGAATCTCAATTTTTTTTTCTGTGTCTCAAACATTTAAAGCCACATCTTGTAAATCACAGGTGCTGTTATTTTGCTAATTTTGAATGAACATGTCTGGTATCAGGATACAGTTAATCCATACACATCTGAACATGTTGAATTCCTATGTTGAATTTCATTTCCTGTGTTGAATTATGTGAAAAGGACCCAATGCTAACACTCAAAAACTGGAGAAGTGATGGGACTTTAGACTCTTTGGCATATAATGCAAATATGTTTATGTATACATATATAGTGTATAACAAAGAAATATATACTTCAAAGGTTTTGATGAAGTTTAAACAGTATAAGATTTTGTGATAAAGACATATACCAGGCTATGTCCTGATCTTCCCTTCGATACAGTGTCCCACGTGTCTGCAATAGTATGTGGAAAAACACTGCTACATCCATCTCGTCACAAGTATAATCATCAGCTCAAAGGAAAAGAATAACCAGAGAGTTACTTTAAAAAAAAAAATCTTGTATGTACTGCAGTCATTCGGAAACATCTGCAAAAGTCATGGTTACAAGTTTAAAGCATGTGTTTTAAGCTATTATGTGCTTCTTTATGATGAAGCATGAGAGAAAAAGAAAGGACAGTTCTCATTGGGCAACAAGCAATTGCAATAATGTAGCTTGCTTTATTTTTGTCTAGTTGTATTATGCATTCCCCAGTCAACTTGTCACCTGCTTCTTACACATATCTTCTAGCACCCTGCCAGATACATTATAGGTCCTTAATGTTTTTTCTTACATTTACCTTAATTGAATGATCCGCCTTGCACCATTAGAGGAGATGGAGAAAATGAAAATGCTTTAAAAGGTACTTTCTGAAACAGTTTACCTTATTTTTTAATGGTTATAGGAGCTTTATTTTTTCATTTGATTTTATTTTTTTAATAGACGTACTGGAGATTGAACGCAG
Organism: Vicugna pacos; assembly: GCF_048564905.1. NCBI lineage: Eukaryota > Metazoa > Chordata > Mammalia > Artiodactyla > Camelidae > Vicugna > Vicugna pacos. Next base: position 78,844,004 of record NC_132993.1, on the reverse strand, counting down.
GGCCTCGCACATGCTAAGCGTGTGCTCTACCACTGAGCTACACCCTCTTCCCAAAACAGTTTGCTTTTAAAATCTGAGAATGAGGCTTGTTCCCTCTGCTGGTGGGTGGAATCATGGCTGGGATCATTTTCCTCAGTGTGAGCGGGACCCTTTCCAGACAATAAAATTTGCACAGGTTACAAAGCCTGTCATTTTCTCTCACCTGGTGCCGGAGGTAAACATTGTTCACGCTGTTTGCACGTCTCCTGTCTTGACAGGCGCTCAAATACAGCCCCTCTGGGCACAGAAGAAAGATTCCTTTGTTGGAAATGTGAGCTTTTTTCCTGCCTCTTATTACAGTATCTGCTCATTCTAAAACCATACTCTTGTTCTTTATCGGGCCATCTTGTTGCCTAGATCCTTAAAGATACACATTATTTTAGTAAATTTATGTGTGGGTGGCTCTGGACCACCAATGAACAGTGACTGTAGTAACACATTTGTATACAACACTTATTTTACAGTTGCTTACAGCGTTTTTTCATTTTATTATAACAGCTGCCCTGTGGGTTGGGCAAGACCAGCATTGTTACCCCACAAGGAGTATATGAAGTACAACACTGAAAAATCCGAAGGCTTGTATGACTTCACCTTGTTTAGTATGATGGCCCGAGCCAGGGAACTCCTAGCCATTCCACTGCTTTGCAAATTATCCCTGAGGGTGAGGGTATTGGCTGCAGTCAGTAGGTTTTGATCATGGTGATGATTTGTATTCTTTCCTAGTATTGCACAAGATTTGCATTTCTGGGATATTTGCTTTTATTTATCTAAATGACCTTTGTTAAGTGCCCATTCGCCTCATTCACCTTACTCTGAATAAGATTTCAGTGTATTAAAGGAATTTATCCTCTAAAGATTCTATGAAGATCCAGATGTCAGAAAAATAATACACTGAGTGATATCCTGCACACTGTGGAAGGATGCAGACGGAACAAGATCAGTGTAGTGTTGTCCAGTTCTGTATCTGGTTTCTCTGAAGTCCCTGGTCATCGCCCAGGGGAGGTAATAGGTTTTATGTTAAGATGAAGGTCTTTGTTGAAACTTGAACGGGCTCAGCGTGAGGCCTTAGACAAGTTAACCTCCCTGAGGTTTTCCTAACCTGAAAAATGCAGTTGTCTTGAGCCCTAAGAATAATGTAGGTCACAGTGCCTGGAACAGAGTATGTAAGTGCTTGATAGCTACATTTTTCTAAATTTACAGATACACTAAGTAATGGCTGTTATTTTTGTGTTCTGGGAAATTAAGATCCCTAAGGTAAGTATAGTAAATTAATCATTTTTACTGAATCATGTAGTTCTAAAATCAAAGTGTTATATTTCTCAAATACAATGTCAGATTCACGTTGTACCAACACCCCAGGCCTCCAGCCCTTGAAAGGATCGTGGAATCATCTGATAGGACCTTGTCTTATATTTCTGCATTCTCTTGTATTACTCTGTTCTATGGTACCCTATGATGCATTGCTAAAAACATTGACACTAGTGTTAGACTTTGGGGTTTTAAATTGAAGATACAAATAAGGCCCCCTCTTGTTTCTGTGAAAATAATGCTGTCCACCTTGGAGACAGACGCAGCTGTTGCACATGAATAGTGGCATTCCATGTTACTTGCTCCCAGATAATTTTAAACAGTTTTCAGTGCCCTTGTTTCTGAAATTGATCTTAAAATAAAACAAGCATGGACTTAGAAGCTGTAGACCTTAGATGTCTTATGTATGCCTGAAAAGACGCTTCAAGATACTCAGCAATTTATGTTTCCCTCAGGTTGCAGAAGCTACTAAGTGTGCAGGTTGTGCGATTTGAAATGAAACCGGCTAGCTGTGGAAGGAAGCCGGCTAGCTGTCCCGGGCCTTCCTGTCGTTACCACCGCAGACCCCGACTTCAGCGCAGGATGACTCTATCAGAAGGAACAGTGTGCAGGGAATGCACTGATTTTTGTTCTGGATCTTACAGGCTTAATCTTCCTCTGTAGCTCAGGAAAGATGTCCTTTGTGCTGTCTTTGTGCTTAGAGTGTTTTGTAATTTACTGTTATTTAATCCTTATCGCCACTGTGCCTCCCACTGTCCAGCCCCCCTCACCTTGACAGACGCACACCAGGCTTCCTGAGACCTGTGAGTTCTCTGTGCTGACATTTCTTTCATTCATTGAGCAAATGTTTATCAGATGCCTAATACGTGCTAGACGTATTTAAGAAATTATACTCGAACAGTGAGGCTGAGTGGTGAAAACATTACAGTATCAGACCTCGTGCTTCCCAAAGAGAGTTACTTGACGTTTGAAGCAGCCCCTCTGGGAAGCTTTCTGTTATGTATATAACCATGTAATTTCTGTTATATAGAAGATACATAATTTCTGTTATACAGATGTATATTTTATATGTATATGTTTAATTTTATATGATTTTTTTTTTACTAGTACTGTGGTGGAAATAACTGAGACTGTGGAACCAAACAAACATCAAACGTGTGTTTAAATACATGCTCTTTCAGGACATTATTTACCCTTCCAAGGTTCAGGGTTTTTTTTTTTTACCTGTAAGCATGGATTAACAATGGAAAAATCAGATGATGTTGAAGATTTATTTATCATTATTGAATTAATCCAAAGTGGTATCCTTGACATTGAACACCCATCCTACTTGACAGAAATCCATTTGGACTTTTAAAAAAATGAAGTAAGAGTCAATCAGATTTTTTTTAAATCAGAAATACCTTCTATATTGCATAGACCTTTTATGCATTTACGTAGACGCCTGCAGTGATGAGCAAAAGCTTTCAGCATTTTTGTTTTTTTATTTCTGCCTTTAGGTTTTTCTATTTCAAAATACTGTGCACTTCCAGAACAAATCACCAAAAGGCCAAAGTTCAGGAGCTCTTTAAGCAAGCACGTAGCCTTGCCTCACTGATGTATGCCGCCTTTGCTGTAAGTTCAAATGACTGGTGTGCATAGGCTATTTCTGGACTATCTTTTGAAGATCACCAGAATGCAGGGGCCCCTCTACCCGAGGACATGCACTCAATTGGACACACGATCCCTGGGCTTTGGACTGAGAACACTAGCTGCCTTAGCTCCAAGCTTCAGTGCCGAGGCCAAGCCATATCCGGGAGCCCCGCAGGTACCCGTCTGCTCTACGGCCTGGCAGTAGAGAAGGGACAGAAGAGAAATGATGAGAAGATAGCCCAAGATTTTAAATAAATATTTTATTGGAAAGATAAGTCTAGTCAAACTTCAGTCAAATGATTTTTAAGTCCCCCATAATTCTGTCATCCAAACAGAATTATTTATTTGCATATTATCTTTCTCTTGAAGGTACTTTAGAATTGCAGTAATAGTGCACATGCCAGTTTCTGCTACACTGTTTTCACTTAAAGTATAACTTATAAATATTTTTCTTATTTCTCAGTTTTTTTTAAATTGTAGTAGAGTTGATTTACAGTGTTGTGTTAGTTTCTGGTGTACAGCATAGTGATTCAATCATATATTCTTTTTCAGATTCTTTTCCATTATAAGTTATTATAAAGTATTGAATATAGTTCCCTGTGCTCTACAGTAGGACCTTGTTGTTTATCTGTTCTGTATATAGTAGTTTGTATCTGCTAAACCCAAACTCCCAATTTAGCCCTTTCCCCTTTGGTAACCATGAGTTTTCTGTATCTGTGACACTGTTTCTGTTTCATTTGTGTCCTTTTTTTTTTTTTAGATTCCACATGTAAGTAATATATGATATTTGTCTTTGTCTGACTTACTTCACTTAGTGTGATCATCTCTAGGTCCATCTATGTTGCTGCAAATGGCATTATTTCATTCTTTTTATGGCTGAGTAGTATTCCATCATATATATTCCATGTATACACACACGTATATGGCATATATATATATATATCTGTCAGTGGACATTTAGATTGCTTCTGTGTCTTGGCTATTGTAAATAGTGCTGCTGTGAACATTGGGGTTCATGTATCTTTTCGAATGGATATATGCCCAGGAGTGGGATTGCTGGATCATATGGTAACACTATTTTTAGTTTTTTAAGGACCCTCCATACTGTTCTCCATAGTGGCTGCACCAATTTACATTCCCAACAGCAGTGTAGGAGGGTTCCCTTTTCTCCACACCCTCTCTAGCATTTATTGTTCGTGGACTTCTTGATGATGGCCGTTCTGACTGATGTGAAGTGACACCTCATTGTAGTTTTGATTTGTGTTTCTCTGATAATTAACGATATTGAGCATCTTTTCATGTGTCTATTGGCCACTTGTATGTCTTCATTGGAGAAATGTCTGTTTAGGTATTCTGCCCATTTTTGGATTGGGTTTTTTTTTTTTTGTTACTGAGTTATATGAAGTGTTTGTATATTCTGGAAGTTAAGCCCTTGTCAGTTGCATCATTTGCAGATATTTTCTCCCAGTCCATAGGCTGTCTTTTTGTTTTGTTTATAGTTTCCTTTGCTGTTTAGTTAGGTCTCATTTGTTTATTTTTGCTTTTATTTCTATTGCCTTGGTAGACTGACCTAGGAAAACACTGCTATGATTTATGTCAGAGAATGTTTTGCCTAGGTCCTCTTCTAGGAGACTTACAGTGTCCTGTTTTAAGCCTTTGAGCCACTCTGAGTTTATTTATGTGTGTGGTGTGAGGGAGTGTTCCACCTTCACTGATGTGCATGCCGCTGTCCAGCTTTCCCAGCACCAGTTGCCAAAGAGGCTCTCTTTTCTCCATTGATGTTATTGCTTCTTTTGTCAAAGATTAATTGACCATAGGTGTGTGGGTTTGTTTCTGGGCTGTCTGTGTTCTGTTCCACTGAGCCATATATCTATTTTTGTGCCAATATCATGCTGCTTTAATTACTGTACCTCTATAGTATTGTTTGAGGTCTGGGAGGGTTATCCTCCAGCTTCATTCTTTTTCTTCAGTATTGCTTTGGCAATCCTGGGTCTTTTGTGATTCCATATAAATTTTAGGATTATTTGTTCTAGTTCTGTGAAAAATCTCCTGGGTAATTTGATAGGGATCACATTAAATCTGTAGATTGCTTTGGGTAAAATATATTGAAAGACCTTAAAGTCTTTAGAATTTAAATTGAGGCTTAAAAGAAAATATAAATGGGAGTACAGTGTCAGTGTTTATTAACCTAACAACTTTTTTTCTTCTTAAAAAAAAAACAAACACCCAAAACACCAAATAAGAAAGCCTTTGAGTCAACCACTCATTGAGACCCCAGAGTGTTGTATGTGAAGCCATTTCTTTTCTTTCCTCCACAGTGAATTCCTCTTCATTGTCCCTGTCATCTGTTCCCTCTTAAGCCAGAAATGAAGGGCACCATATCAAGGATGCTTCTCAGCATCTCTGCTTTGCAAAGCGACAGTTCCCTGTCCCTGATGACCCTGTCTGCACGGCTGATTGCACACTGCCCTTGGCTAGTCTCAAAGCCATTCAGCAGAACCTGTGTACATCCTTGTAGACAGAAACTGCAGGAACAGATGGAGGAGTTGGCGACAAGGAACATGCTCATTATCACTGAGAAGGTTCCACCTCTTTCCAACTTGGTACCCTACGCATGGGGGTGGGTTGAGCCAAGCAGAAGATTTCCTAGCGAGTCACGAGCTTCCAGAGAAGAAATCCACATATGGCAACCACCGAGGTCATGTTTTCCTCCAATTGCTTGAGCATCACGTTCTTGAGATACTGTGTTGCTAAGCACCAGACAAGGAATGGGTTGCAAATTTCTGGGTTCTGTTTGACACATCCCCACGTGGCACCAGACAGGCACACAGAGTTCTGTGGTTACGTGGCAGATGGTGAGGAGAGGCATGAGAGATGGATCAGTGTTTTTGCCTCTGTGCAAACTTCCCACCTCTCCTTGAGCGGGCAATAGATGAAATGGCACATCCTATTATTAATTATATATTACCTGTAAATGCACATCTAATTATTATTCATGGTGGGTAGTAATCACCCATGCTGAACCTTCAAGAAGTGTGGCCCAGCTGAGACTGTGGCTCATGTCTAAGGGGAGAAAGGAGCAGCTTGGGGTGGGCACCGTGGATGGCTCGCCCAGGCTTGGCGTAGCAGCTGCTTGTGACTGTGGGGTGTGGAAGCTGGAGCTGCTGAGATTAGCCTGAGACAACTCATACTGATGTCTCATCTGTTTTCCACAGTCGCCTCTTTACCCAGCACCAGGTCTGCATCTTATGACAACTATCGTTTTATCCATTTGCCCCATTCCTGTGCAGAAAATAGATACGGTTTGTATGGTCAGATGCACAGAGTTCTGAAATGCACTGCAACAACTGTACCGGTGATGAATGTAGCTGCTTAAAACTAGAAACATTTTTTAAATTTTTAAATTTTTTATTGAAGTATAGTTGATTTACAATGTTGCGTTAGTTTCTGGTGTATAGCACAGTGATTCAGTTATACATATATATATAGATACATTCTTTTTCATTATAGGTTATGACAAGATATTGTATCTAGTTCCCTGTGCTATACAATAGGCCCTTGTTGTTTATCTGTTTTATGTATAGTGGTGTGTATCTGTTCATCCCAAACTCCTAATTTATCCCTCCACCCTCCCTTTCCTGTTGGAAACCATAAGTTTGTTTTCTTTGCTTGTGACTCTGTTTCTGTTTTGTAAATAAGATCATTTGTATCATTTTTTTTTTTTAGATTCCACATATAAGTGGTATCATATGTTACTTGTCCTTAAAGCTTATCTCCCGGTTTCTGTGGGTTGAGAAGCCAGGGGCGAATGAACTGAGTCTCTAGCACAGCGCCTCTCTCACAAGGCTGCCATCATGGAGTCAGCGTGGGCTAGGGTCCCCTCCAGGCTCTGCTGAGGGGATCTGCTCCTGGCCTCACTCAACTGGCTGAGGCAGGATTCTGCTCTCCATATTTTTTTTTAAGTTTTATTTACAATTTATTGTTGACAAATTATTAACTTGACAAATATTCATGATACAATATGGAATTAAATAATGATCTCAAGAAATGTTTTGAATGAAGGCATTATGTAAATTATATTTTCTGTGTACATATATATATATAAAGAATGTTAACAGTAATGACATCTCCAAATGCAATACAAGTAATTTTTATTTTCTTCTTAATTTTTTTTCAATTTTTAAATTTTTGGTGGGGAGGTAATTAGGCTTTTTAATATTTATTTATTTTTAATGGAGGTACTGGGGATTGAACCCAGGACCTTGTGCATGCTAAGCACACAGTCGGTACCCTCCTCCACTTATTATCTTTACAGAAGTGATTATCATTTTAGAAAAACTGTATAATATATCAATTATAATCATGAAAGGATATAAAGAGAAAAATTAGTGGTTAAAAATAACTTACTATTTTTTTTTAGTTAATGGACAAAAAGAAGAGTTAACCTGGAATTTTAAGAAGTGACTTACTTTAACTCAAGGTAGAAAAAATTTATACAGTTCACATTTCAGTAATACACAGTGCCATGCACTGCTTAATAAATGTTCATGAATACACAGTGGTTTCATTCTGGTGCTGTATACCTGACATTGCTAACCAAAGAAGAGAGGAGATATTAGCTTTCTTTGGAAATACTCTTCAATTGTATAGGTTGAACTGAGGGTCCCCATCCCCTGCCATGTGGACCTCTCCCAGGGCAGCTGGCTTCCCTCTGAGCCAGCAAGGGAAAGAAAAAGGCAGCAGCACAGAAAAAGCCGGAGCCTTCTTGTAACCAAACAGCAGAAGTGACATCCTGCTGCTTTTGCCATATTATTGGTTAGAAGTGAGTCACTTTGTCCCGTCTACACTCGAGGGGAGGGGACTGCACAAGGACATCCACTCCAGGAGGAGGGGAGTCACTGGGGGCCATCTTAGAAGCTGCCCACCAAAGCAACTACGCTTTTTGACCATAATGGATGATAATACTCTTTCAAATACAAGGGCTTTATTTATTTCTTTAAGTCGCGTTACTAGAGATTGAACCCAGGCCCTTGTGCATGCTAGGCAGGCACTCTACCACTGAGCTATCCCCTCCTCCAAAATAGAAGGGCTTTAAAAGTTAAGTAAATTCACCTGTCAGAAACCTAATAATGCATGTTGCCCAGCCATAGAAGATTAAGACAAAGATGACACTGGAATAAACCACTCTCAGCAAACAGATTTGTTACACTACTATAGAACACTTTTTTTAGAGTTCCACTCTTTTTTTATTTAAATTGAAGTATACAGTTGATTTACAATGTTGTGTTAGTTTTTGGTATGCAGCATAGTGATTCAGTTATACATGCATACACACACACACACACACACACACACACACACACACACACACACACACACACATTCTTTTTCATTATAGTTCCACTCTTTTTGTTACCTAGAGTTCAGCCTAAGGAGTCTAAGAAATGTGCTTGGTTACCACCAGAATCACCCGATGACACAGTGAAACATTTTTTCATTCTTACTTAGACTAACTCTTTCATTTCACAGTGTCCAAACAGACCGAGAGGAAATAACCTGCCGGTGGTCGCACAGCTCAGGACTGGTGTCGCCGTGTCCACGTCAGATTTTGGTGAACTCGATGCTGGGTTTAGGGCAGGGCCGATCGCACTGCCTGCCGCCTCTGGGAGGCCCAAAGCATGGATGGGGATTAGGGAAACTAGGATGGAAAGTAAGGTGAGGGAAGAAAGAAGTGGGGAGGAAAAGAGGAGTGGGAGAATTCCGAGAGAGAAAAACAGGACTGCAAAAGGGGGGAAAGGAGAAAGGCTAAATGCTCATTCACCCCAGGTACCACTGGGGGGCGCCATGACATCCCGATGTCGCTGCTCTAGTGCACTTCATTCTGATGCGTCCATCAAAACAAACTTTTAGCGTGCTGTCACCGAAAGGCAGCGGAGCGCAGTGGTTTCCACGGGGAGCTCTGGAGCCAGAATGCCCAGGCTTCAGTCCCAGCTCTGCCACTGGCTGTGTGGCCTCCAAAGGTGACTTGACTTCTTTCCACATTTTGTAAAATGGGGATGCTAATGGCACACACTGCTTGAGATGGACGTGGGATAAAATGAGTTAATCGATGTAAAGCTTCCAATAGTGCCGGGCACAGGGAAAATTCTGTGATCATCAGGTGATGCGGAAGACACTCATATTATTCTCAGCCCTCGCCTGGGTTTGAGGATGGAGGGAAGCTTGGGGTACAGGACAGGGTGAGGCTCAGGGATGGAATAAGGGGTGGGTGGCAGTTATGGTGAGGAGGTGTGTTGCCCGTATCACTGAGAATATGCAGCCAAATCAGAATGGCTCGCGCGCATCACCAAGCAAATCAAATGGTAGTCCTTTTGCCCACTCAGGCATCCTTCCAGTCCCTTTCCAGATCATTCCCCTCTCCCTTCATTTCAGCACCTCATACAGCAGCTGTTAGGTTCTCCCTGCTCCTCATCCTCTGAGCAGTCTAGTCCCCAGCAGTGGTGAGCTGAAAAGCAGTTGAAGGAATATGCTGGAAATGAAAACCATATAATCACTTTATATTATGGCAAGTATTATGCAGGATCAGAATTATTTTTAATCTTTGGTGCTGTCTCTGTGGTTCCCATTTTCTCCAGAGCTTTTCCCCTGTCTTTGTTCTTTTTGTTCAAGTGTATATCCAGTTGACAGACATCTGGTCACAGAACTGCTTTTCAAACTAGAATTTGCTGAGTGCCTCTTACGTCCCAGACACTGTGCAGTGCTTTAAGTCGACACAATAACCCTATGTATTAAGTGTTGCCATTCCCCTCGCAGAGATAAGGAAAACTCTATCTGGAGAAGGCGTCACTTGCCCGGGATTCCTTCCTGTCCGCATTCGTTCAGCATCCCCCCAAGTCCCTTTGCATGCCAGACTCTAAGGCATCAGGACTGTGAAGTATCTACCCCAACCTGGCTTCAAGCACCAGGGCTGGGCTTGAACAGGAAGAACAGTTCCAAGCAGAAGGTGGAGTTGTTGTTTAAGGGTGGTCTTTATGAGGTTGTCACACCAAGTAAGCACAGGCAGTGCTGCTTCAGTGCCCAGGGGGACAGGCTGCTAGGCAGAAGCAGGGCAAGAACTGAAGAGAGCTGAGTGCCATGGGCCCACCTCCCTGGCTGGCCACGTGGGATACCTTGGAAATGTCAGCAGGAAATTAGCCTTACAGTGTCTGGGGTGAAAGGACACCCCTGGGGTGCCAGGGCACAGGGCAGAAGGACGTGCTGGACAGCCCAGGACCCCCAGCAGTTACTGAGGTGAGGCAGGAACTGAAGGTCTGACGTCCTTTATGCAAGTGGAAACGATGAAGCAGTGGGGGTTGAATTATGATCATCTGTGGTTCCATTTGTTTTGGTGGGAAATGTGGTCACACAAAAATAAGTAAGATTGTCCTCATTAAGAAAGTGAAATTGTGGAGTCAGGCAGACAAAGGGAGCATTCAAATGTGACAAGTACTATTATAGTAAAAGACAGGGACTTGGGAAAGACTTCACAGAGGAGGTTAACAAATGAGCAAGGCTCTGAGGGATGAATAAGAGTTTACCAGATAAAAAAAGATAGAGGAATATTCTAGATAGGAGAAATCTCACATGCAGAGACTTTGAGATATGAAAATTCTTTTTTTTTATGGGATGGATGGAAAGATTAAGTTAGGGGCAGATTGTAAAGAAGCTGGCCAGGAGATCTGGAATTCATTTTATAGGCAACAGAGAACCAGCCCAGACTTGTTAGTAAGGATATCATGGAATCACATCTTGTTTTTTTTTAATTTAAGAAAAATAATTCAGAGGGAGATCTGGACAATTCACTGAGAGATGAGAGGTACCCAGGAGGTGGGGTAAGGACCAGGGTCAGAACAGAGATGGGAGCGAGGAAACAACTTGTGCAGAGACCCAGCAGCCAGAGATCACAACACTATTTCAGGAACTGCGGTTTCAGGAACAAGAGGAGGCTGTGGGTGGCTGGGGCACATTTGGTGGTGGGAGGAGAGGCTGATGGCGGCAGCAGGAGAAAGAAAGGCGGGCTGCTCACTTGCAAGCACGGCGCTGCGGGTTGAAGTGCAAGTTCACACTGAAGTCGGAGTACAGCAGAGAAGTCCTCAGGGCCTTGAAGGATGACCCTTTGCCTTTTTTATTCCTGAATCCTGCCCAGGCACGGGGGCTGGAGCCTGGGGATGAGGGGCTCCACAAATGTCTTCTTGAATTAAACTAGAGAACGAGGGGAAACAAGGCTCCAGCAGAGGAGAGGGAGAGCCTGAGCCTGCAGTAAATGGTCAAATGGCCAGGTCAGGTGATGCCCAGCGGTTGGGGAGAAGCTCTGGGAGATCAGGCTGTGGACTGGAGTAGGTTACTGAGGATCTTGAATATCAGGCCAAGGATCTTGGACACCAGCTAGGACAAGTGCAGAGGGCTCCGGAGCCTTTTGCTAAAACGCTACACACTTAGAAAATTTTAACTCTTTTTACATGGCAAAGAATTATTCCTAATGCTCCCACATCTGAAAACAAGCACATCTGAACTCAGCCTGTTTGTTTTCTGGGACCAGAAGATCCAATTCCCACCGCGAATAGAGAGCTGAAGGTTCCCCTTCTGGGGGCTGTTTGGAAAAAAAGAGTTGCAAAAAAAAAATTAAGAGCCAAATAAAGGACAATTACAACCATCCTAACTGGTGAGTTTTGAAGAAGTTAAATGCTTTAAAATAAGGGCGGGGGTGGGGAGACATCACAGACCTCACCCAGAAACCTAAACCCACGAGACTGGCATTTCAAAAGCACCCATTTTCTGGAACACCTTTTGTAACCAAATTCCAGATCCCAGCCACCCTTTTCCCTGGAATGCTCCCGCCCTCTTCCCCCACCCCCCTCCCGTGGGCCCCCAACCCCGTCAGCCACCGCCGCGCGCGCTGGCAGGGTGACGTGGGTTGGTGGTGGCGTGGCGGCTCAGGTGAGGGGCCACCCAGTCCCCAGAGGCGCAGGCGGCCGGAGCCCATTCGCCGCCGCCGCCGCAGCGCGGGGGGCGGGGGGTGGGGAGCGCGGGGTGGGGGCGGGGGAGGCGGGGGGTGGGGAGCGCGGGGTGGGGGCGGGGGAGGCGGGGGGTGGGGAGCGCGGGGTGGGGGCGGATCGCACCACAGGCCGGGCTGGCGGAGGGAGAGCGTCACGCGGGGAGGGGGCGGGGAGGGCGGCAGCGGCGGGGGCGCGCGCGGGCGCGGGGCCAGCCCTGCCTCGCCTGGGTCGCCGGCTGACGCGCGCCTCAGTCAGAGCCTCAGCCGCGCGGGCGCAAGGAACGGCGCGGGGCTGCCGGAGGCTACAGCTTCGTCGGGGACGGACGACACCGGCGCTCAGGGTCGCGGGCAGCCGCGCGTGGGCCGGGCGGTGGGCGCGGCGGAAGAACGTGAGTAGCTCCGCGCGCTGCTGGCGGTGACACTTGGTCCCGCTCGGGGGCGACGGGCGGGAGAGGCGGAGGGCGCGGGGGGCGACTGTGTTGTCACCGGGACACCGGCCCGCGCTTCGCAGCGCCGCGCCAGCTCTCTCTGCGGCAGGGCCAACCTAGTCCTCAGCTCCCCCCTTCTCCTCAGCGCCCGGCGGGGAGAGGGGACCGGAGACCGGTGCCCGCAAGGCTAAGATACAGCGGCGCCAGCCGCCCCCCATTACCTCCCCTGTCTGTGGCCAACTTGTGCATCCGCGCCCCGCTCTTTCCGGGAAGCCCTGCCTGGAGGTGGCTCTGGGGCCGTTGGGCCTGGAGAGGCTGAGGGGGCCGGGCACTGCGGCTCCCCGGGCAGGGACGCGGAGCGCGCGGGCTGTCACGCCGCAGGGCCGGCGCGGCGAGGAGCGCAGGTGTCGGGCCGGCGCGCTCGGGCGTGTGCGCGTTCCGGTCCCCGCGGACACATCTGGGCGTGGGCTTTGTTCGGACGCGCTCACACCTGCGCGCATCGCTGGAGTTCAGCGGCGAGCCAACCTCCACTCTCGCCAGCCTGGAGAGAACTCGGGGAACCAGGGGTGGGGGCGGGGAGACCCTTGAAGCAATTGGGTGGGGGGCTTTCCGGAGGCTTTGTTGGCCCTACAGGTGCGGGTCCCCGGGGTCCCGGCGTCCCGCCCGGCTTCGCGGGGCTGGGACTTGGTGCTGACTCAGAAGAGCCCCTTCCCGGCCCTGGCTCCCCACGGTGGGATCTGGCAAGAGCTTCGCCCGGCGATGCTGTGTTGAGGCGGCAGTCGCTGCGGGCTCTGGAGCATCCGTCTCCCGGCGAGCGCCATCTGCGCTTTGCGCCGCCCCCGACCCGCTGCACGCCGGGCGGATGGGCATCGCAGGCGCAGGTCCCCGGCGGTTCGCCGGCCCCGCCACTCCCCGCCCGCATCTGCCCGTGCGCAGAGGGGGAACCGGCGTGTCGCGGTCCAGTGAGCATTTCTCCCAGAGCACTGTACTCTGGGCAGCAAGCGCCGCCGGAGGGTTCCCTGGGCCCTGGGGGGCTGATGAGCAGGCCGCTCCCCACCCCTTCCCTCCCCTCCGAGTCGCCTCCACTCCTGGCTGGCTCCCGGCCCGCGGCAGCATCTTCTATCCCCGCACGCTCGGGGGCTGTCCCTGCGCAGCTGCGGGTGAGGAGGGAGGGCGCCGAGCGGTGGCGCGTCTTTCCCACCCCGCCTCTCTCCTGCCGTTTTCGCATCAGCAGTTCCAGCCGGAGGCTACATCCGGCGCGGAGCAGTCTGTCCTAAGAGCGAAGCGTGCTCTTCCTTCCTGGTCCCGCATGGTTAACGCGCAGAGGTGCGGGTTAGAGGGGCCCGGCCCTTCCTCGCCTGAGGCTCTAAGAGCAAGGAGAGATGGAGGAGAGTGTAACCCGGCAGGAGGCATTCCTTCTACGCCAGGAGCTCCCCCTGGGGCTACCCAGGAAGGAACACGGTAGCCACTGAATACGAACATACAGGAGGCTGGGCTGCTTTGGTTGACACTGCTTTATGCCAACCGTGGCCTGTTATTAAAGTATTGTAATAATAGCTCACGAGCAAATGAGACCTTCCCAAATCACTGAAGTGGATTTAGACAATTGGATACTTTCTACTTTAATGGTAATAATAGTTAACATTGCCTGAAAGCTTCAGAGGTGCCGGGCGCTGTGCATATTACATGTATCTATAATCTCAATTTCCACAGCAACTCCTTTTTAAAAAATAGGAGACAGAGACTTAGGTCGAGTAACTTTCCCGAGGCCGCATAACTAGAAAGCGAGGGAGCGGGGATGAGCTTTTTGCCCCTACACTTTACCATCTAACACTATGAAAAGGTGGCGTTTTGGAGGCTTATTCTTAGTTTAGGGGAAGACTAAGACCACAGTGTTCAAATTCAGGGACATATAAGCCCATTTAATTCTGGCCCCTGCAGACCTCACAGTAGCAGGCAATATTGTAATTCAGAGAATTTTTATTGTGGAATAGCCTTTTTATTGCCCTGTATTGCCCTTCAATTCCTTTACAGGGTGCTTTATTCCTGTTAGTTTTTAAGTACTTGGCTGTTAACCCACAATCCAACCCGTTATAGTCACTGGGCTGTTCTTAAGTGACGAGAGCCCCCTGTGATTCCAGAGAGGCTGAGTTTCCTGGCACAGCACAGGTTTTGAGAAAACTTTTTCTTTTCTTTCTTTTCTTTCCTCTTTCTTTCTTTCTTTCTTTCTTTCTTTCTTTCTTTCTTTCTTTCTTTCTTTCTTTCTTTCTTTCTTTCTTTCTTTCTTTCTTTCTTTCTTTCTTTCTTTCTTTCTTTCTTTCTTTCTAGAAAAAGCAAACCTTTCCATTTGGCAAACGTTTCCATTTCAGGTTCCCAGCCTTGAACCTCCTTTGTAGACTCTCTTGACTGAGGAAGATTTACTCCTCAAATTGGATGTTGAGTCTGAGTAAGACTCTAGTATAAACTTAGGAAAGCATTCGGTATCCTAAATATATGACTGTGGCACGTTGATAAAGACCCTCCTTGTTCACTAAAAGAAACAAGAATTTGAACGAAAGTGAAATCAGCTCTTCCTGGAATAGCTTTTAGAATGATTGTAATTGACTGACCAGTTGGAAACATGAATTCATTTTGCTGTCTTAATCCTACTGACTCATGGTCTTCTTTCAGCCGGCTTTCTGCATTATTACAGAAAAGTTGCTGAACATTTCGCACAATCCAGGAATTTCAGAGCTGTAAGAGAACATGGTTCCTAAACCTTTGGGTGTCAAAATGAGGACAGTGGGGCTCAGAGAGGTCACCCAGCCCGCTAATGCAGGGTAGTGATGAGGTCTTTGGACTGTAGGCCAGTCCCCTTACATCATTTTTCTTATTGCAGCAGCGACAGTAAACGAAAAGCAAGTCATCTTTGGCAGTGGTACTTCGGGGAAGCTAATGCAGCAGTGCGTTCAGTGTGAGTGTTTCAGAAGGGTGAGAGGGCCTACACTTGAATGTAGAAATATATAGACTTGGGCTGCAGAAGATTTCCTTAAGAGTCATTTCCAAAATTCTTTCATGTAGAATACGTTTCCTTGTGTGATCGGCTGAATTTAAATAGAATCTGCAGGTATTATGTGGTACAAAGGAACTATTAATGGAACCCCTCCGGAATCTTTTCTGGTAAAGAGATACCTTCATTCATTCATTCATTCATTCATTCATATATATTTACTGTTCTAAGCACTGGGGATACAGTGGTGAGCAAAGCAGGGCTCCTGCCCTCAGGGAGATTGAATTCTGATTGTATCATTTTTGGCTGCATACTTACATACACGCATTCTGTTTTCTCATATCGTAAATGAGCAGCTTGATGAACTTGCACAAACTGAACACACGATGTACCTGCTCAAATCAAGGAACAGAACGCGATGAACATCTAAGAGAGCCCTCTTGTGGCTCCTACCAGTCATTACTCTCCCGTAAGGGTACCCACTTAGACACCCAGCTCTTTTCCTGATATTCTCACGGTGAAACCAGAGGTCTTTGTCTTAGCTCGGGCTGCCGTGACAAAACACTATTGACTGGGTAGCTCAAAGAACAGACATGTATTTTCTTACAGTTCTGGAGAGCGGACGTCTGAGACCGAGGGTCTGGGTTCTGGTGAGAGCCCGCACCCTGGCTTGCCATGGATGGTCTTCTCCCCGTGTAGTCTTACACCTTTCCTCAGCGCGTGTCTGTGGGGATCTCTCTCTCTCCTCCTGTCTGCTTGTAAGGCCACTGATCCTCTGGATTAGTGCCCCTATTACCTCATTTAACCTTGCTTCCTAAAAGCCCTTCCTCCACATACAGTCACACTGGGAGTTAGGGCTTCAACTTGTGAATCTAGGGGAGCAGGGTACAGTTCGGTCCATGGCAGTTGGGATTTGCTGCCTCGCTCCCAGCCTTTTGGTGTCTCATCCCTATTTCCAAGGAGCACTTTCCATCTGAGAAGCGTGGTAACCGATAACAAATTTAACTAAGCTGTAGAGCTCCTAAGATGTTCTTCTGTAGGAAGATTTGTCTGTTTGTGTCCAAAGCCTGCTGTAGGTCAGCCTTCAAGTGCCGAGAGGGTTGGTGAAGGGGAAATGATTTGCAAATGATTGGAAATTACTAAATAGGTTCAGATATACTTTCCCTTTTATGTTTCGTGCTTCCTCACCTGAGGGAGCCCGGAACTTCCTCTGGTGAGGGCAGGGGAGGTGCCCTCCTAGCCTCCAGGGATTCTGAGGGGAAGGAATACAGTGGCTTATTTTTGTTAACCGCTTGTCTACCCAGGCAAGTGAAAAGCCCCTTTAGGTTTAAAGGGTCTGTATTGACATCAGAGGCTGAAGTTTCTAAGAACAAGAACATGTGCCAAAAGGACCTGATGAATGTTTATTTTCCCCCTCAGGATGTGCAGGAGCCGCCATACATTTTTATGGTGGTGAAATGCATAGAACATAAAATTGACCATTTTAACCATTTTTAACTTGTAGAGTTTAGTGGCATTAATTACTTCACATTTTTACACAGCCATCACCACTGTCCATCTCCAGAACTTTTTTCATCTTCCCAAACTGAAACTCTATGCTCATTGAACAATAAACTCCCCATGTCTTCCTCCCCCCCACCCCCTGCCAAGCGTCATTCTACTTTCTGTCTCTATGAGTCTGACTACCCTAAGTACCTCATATAAGTAAAGTCATACAGAAGCTGCCCTTTTGTGACTGGCTTAAGCCACTCAGCATAATGTCTTCAAGGCTCATCCCTGTGTCAGAATTTCCTTCCTTTTTAAAGTGGAATAACATTCCATTGTATGGAGACACCACTTTTTTTTTTTTTAAATTCATTCATGTGTCAGTAAACAGTTGGGTTGCGTCCACTTTTTGGCTGTTGTAAGTCATGCTGCTGTGACCTGAGTATACAAATATCTTTTTGAGTCACTGCTTTGAACTCCTTTGGGTCTATGCCCAGAAGTAGGATTGCTGGACGGTATGGTAGTTCTGCTTTAACTTTCTGAAGACACACCACCCTGTTTTCTGTAGCAACTGCACCCTCTTACATTCCCAGCAGCGGTGCACGAGGGTTCAGCTTTCCCCATCTTCACCGGCACTTGTTTTCTCTTTTCTTGATGATAGCTGTCCTAATGGGTGTAAAGAACCAAAGCTGTTATTTTTGAAAGGTATAAATTAATATACGATGCATTAATAAATCATTCACTGTATTTTCTAACTTAGTGGTTTAATTTTTATGAATAAGGAAATGTATGGTTTCTAACAAGTGTAACTGACCCCACACTTTGTGCAAAGCACGAAAAGGATGCTGGGGAATCGGTGACACCAAGCCAGCCTTGGTGACACATGCTCTTGTGAGTTTTTAAAAGAAATGTTGAATTAGAATATATGTCTGTAGCGGTTTTGCTCTGAGGATAGATTACATATTAGTATGTTTTTATTTTACTGAAAAAGTTGACATTATTATTTTAACCCAGATCAGGAGCAGGTTTGCCTCCTACCTGGAAATAGGTAGGACTAGCCTGTGCTGGGTGTTTAGGGACATGCTGGAGTTGTAAACTGCAAGTCCGCACTGGGCATTTCTCCCCACCGCCGGCTCTACCAGGATGACAGTATAAACGCTCACCACCCAATTATAATTGCTTAGCTGAGCTAATAAAAAAGAGGCAGGGTCAACTTAATTGACCGATTTTACTGGCCTACAGGCTTGGAATTTTCAAATTAGAAAAAGGTAATTTTTGAAACTCTGATGCAGGGTTTCCCTTAAGTGACTAAAAAACTAGTGACTATAAGAGAGGCAAGTTAGTAAAGGGAACAAATCTGTATACAAATGCTCATCTACTGCACATATTGTCCAAATGGCATAAAGTCTAAAAATAGGAATGATAAATCTTATCTTGTCTTCAGTATTCTCTGATTTTCTTCTATATTGTCCTGCTCTCATGTTTAAGTCGCATGAGAATGAGAATGACAGTTCTCATCAGGAGAAAATGATGCTGAAAAAAATTCTTCTTATTAAGTGATGATAGGAAGGGCTGGAAAGAATATTTTGAATATACATACATATTCATATGTGTTTAAATTTTTTGATGTGTGTGATGTATTGGCTCAAAAACCCTGTGTAACCAGAAAAATATATTCCCAAGGGCATCTGAGGGAACCCTGTGGGAGGTCTTCCACTGTGTAATATGCCATGAATTTGATTTATCTTTCCCAAGTGGGCTGAGAGCATTTGAAAAATTCAGTATATGTATTCAGTATGGAGTGATCTCTTCTCTAAATTTCAACTTGAAAGCTAATTTCATGCCACTTTCAGATGCCCTTGGCCTTTGAAGGGTATGATTTACAGCATACGTTCTGGATGAACATTGCAAACTCTGGTTAAACACCCTTAACGGATTCTCTCTTAAGGGAAATTGAAGGGAAACGTACTTCCATTAATTATGCCTTAAGGTGAAAACGGACTGTCGAGAGAGTTCGGTTCTGGAGTTTTGAGGTCTTTGAGGAAGGATGGCTTGCGAGCTGGTGTGCTGCTGGCTTCCAGAGCCTTGTGCGGCTTTTCAGTCCCTCACCTCAATAGGGAGCTGAAGGGACAGAAGTGAACAAAGGAGGTCTGTTTTGCCTGCCCCACTTGCTGGGCTGTTGTCTTGGCCCTTTTCAGCGAAGGAGGGGCGGGGGGAGCTGGGTCAAAGTTGAAGAACACTGAAAAGGAATTCAAGCCTCATGTTGAAATCTGAATTATAGCTGCAGTTTGAGTGCCGAGTAGATGAGTCTGAATTGAAATTTTTGAATCTGCGGAAGCTTCAGTGACAGATGGTGTTGGAACAACGTACGTAGAGCTGGGTGGTGCACCCGAAGCATTGAGTCGAGGCACTCGGGAGACAGCCAGTTAACTGACAAAAGTTTCAGGACTGTAGGAAGTGCAGTTTGATGCTGTACACCGCACTGAGACCTTGCACTGTGTGTGTAAAGGGGAGGCCCTGCGTCTGGCAGACACTCAGATGCTCTGGTCCCTCGTAATTAATTGCATTGCAAATATTCTTCTGACTGTTCTCCTCCCCCCCCCCGCTACCCCCCTCCCAGTATCTAGTGAAATAAATACAGAAGTGCCAAATCAGTGTCCCTTGTGAAATCTCACTACTGTGTTTTGGTGTTGACCCCAGATTGTTTTGATATATGACAAGATAAATCTGTCCTCAATATTGACTAATCAGTGTGTTTCCCTGGATGAGTGTATTTATGAAGAGTGGTTTCAGCCTTCTGCTTCTCATGGGAGTCCATCACTGTCCCATTTATTGTTGAAGTTCTTAATAAGGCATGTGGTTCCCCATTCAATGGGGTAGGGAGCGTCTGATTGAAATTTTTTCGGGTAAGAAGTTGGCTGTGCGTGTATCCAGAATAATAAGGCAGCTGCTGGGAAGGTGAAGTTATTAAAACATAAAGTGGAGTAAAAAATAATTGGGGGTAATTTGAAACACTTGCTGGTGCTCCATAAACCACAGTTGGAAGAGTTTTGCTTTGGTGTCTTTGACCATTTAAATGACTTGATGATGTACTCTTGTCTGATAGTAGCATGACAGGGAAATGCCTTTTCATATACATTGAGTACATCCAAATGAATATTTCTACTGTTAGGGCAATACGTTGACATGGTGATAATACGAACAAAATAGTCAAGTAAAAATTGAGAGATAATACTGTAAAGTAAACACAAGTAAATTTACTTCAGACTTGAGTATATAACTTGCATCGCATGAATCATGATATATACACTTTATATGTCTCATAGATTTTAAGGTAACTTGCATTTTAATAGTTGGAATAAGGTTTAAAAACTCCATGACTATGTATATATTTCTAGTAACAGTTACCTTGATGTGAAATCATAGTGGAAGGTAAAAATCCATCAAGGGTTTATTGCTGTCCTAGGACTGTAGGGGGATTCATTAAACAGCAGGGAGGGAGGGAGTTCACAGTCAGATTTATGGGATTGGAGGAGTGGAGATCAGAGAATGTGAAGGATTCGAATGGAAGGAAGGCTCAGGTGGTTAATGAGCATTGTGGCATCCAGGCGAAGTGTCCTGTGGCAGGAGGAGTGAGATATTTTAAAATCAGGAGGATAGTAAGGAGCAGAGCACTGTAAAGCTGATGACTCAGCATCCGAAAGAAAAAGGGGGGAGAATAAAAATGTGGTGATTGCATGGCTAATGGGGACTAGTCTCCAATTTAATAGCATCTGATAGTAAATATTTTTAAGATTTTATTGTGGTACTTTCGGTCATGGAAGTAAATTGACATTATCGAATAGAAATACGTCACAAATCACTTTGCAAAAACAAAATACGATAGTGTATTTCTGTTGAAAAGAAAGGCACCGAGAAGAATTTACTAGGAGTCCAAGGTAAAATTACTTCATCACAACACAGTTAAATTTTTGGATCATTTCTTCTCTCCAGCTATCTTGTTCCTTTAGATTCAGAGGGCTCTGGCTCGAGAACATTTGATATATGGAAACGTGAGCACATTTGGGGTCATTATTCCTGTTAAAGAGGACTCTTCACTTTGCACAAGGATTTTATGATGAGTGAGCTTCTGTCGCACATCAGAGTTCAACTCAGGAACAACTCTTCAGGGCAGTGTCAGTAGACAGAATCATCTAAAGAGCATAACAGACACCGAGTGAAAGCCAAGGGAGTGAGACTAAATCAAAGTCAGGAAAGAGGTGGACAGGCAGTCGATGGGGAGAAGTGCCTCAATTGTACGAAAATATTTGATACTTGCTCTGGATAACCTGGAGAGGCCAGTTCTCTCAGGATAAAGGAAAGCCCATAATAAGAGTCATCCAGGTAATCCGGGGACTTTTGGCTTTGCTTGTAGTAGAATTCTGTCAGCTTTCCCCAGGCTTCTAAGCGTGGAAATCCAGCCCTTGCTCTGTTCCATTAGGAGCCTGAGCTGCATTGTGGGGCAGTATATATGCCAGAGCCCCCTGTTTGATGAATGAATGAATGACCTTGGAGGGATAAATTGGGAGCGCAGAATTTGCAGATACTACCTACTATGTATAAAATAGATAAACAACAAGGACCTACCGTATAGCACAGGGAACTATATTCAATATCTTGCAATAGCCTATAATGAAAAAGAACATGAAAAGGAGTATGTGTATGTATACCTGAACCACTATGCTGTACGTCAGAAACGAACACAACATTGTAAACTGACTGTATGCCAATTAAAAAGAGAAAAAGAAGAATGAATGACTGAATACACGAATATTGCAAAATGTCAAGTGAATCTGTGGTTGGAGAAAATCGGGGAATTGTGTCTCTAGTCCTGTTTGAAGAGACTGATGAAGGCTAGACCGTGGGAAATCAAACATGCATAATTTCATGCCTGGATTCGATATGATTGTAATTTGCTTCCTGGTTCTAAATGAGACGCTTGAGCAGGCGGGTGAGATCATGCAATCTGGAAGGGTACCATTTTTGAAATTGCCACTCTGGAGCCCTAAATGACATCCTTGTGACCCAAAAAGCGCCTCTGTGATTTTCCACCTTTGCAGGCAGCAGACAACTCCGTATTTTGCCCAGGACTTCGCTTCCCTTCCCTGTCTGGAGCTGGTGCTTGTCATTTCGCTCCGGAGGTCTCTGGGTGGCTGCACACTGAGTGAGTTTAAGCCATCTCTGAGATTGCTTTCCATCCTCTGCGTTTGGAGAAATCAGAAGTGAGCCAGGCACACAGGACTGAAATGAGAAGTGGGGAAAGGCTGGCGTGGGAAACAGAGCAGGAGAGCTTAGCTCGCTCTTTAAAAATGGAGCTCTCCCCCCTCGTGGGTTGGTCATGAAGTACTCCTGTCTGTGTTTCCTTTATATTCCAAGGTGAGTTGAGTTACAGCATGGCGTTTCCCAGCTAGTTAGTGGGGTTGGAGTCATTGAGTGGGTTCGGAGCAGTGGGGCCGTGTTGGAGAGATGCCCTGAGTGAAAATTTTCTTGAAATTTGTGATTAGTTAAATTTTGAGCAGTTCGGGCTTACTCTGTGTGAGCTAAGAAACGTCGGGACACTGGTCACTTTGGATAAGCTGCGTGAGTCCTTCTTTTCCTTTAGCTGGAAAATGGAGATACAACTCAAAAAGTGTTCTTGTCATCATCCCTGCCTCAGGAGAGGGTGTCGCTATGACAAATGACGAGGCAGATGACAGTACAGAGAAAGACCGCATCAGTCTGTGTTCTTTTTGGATAGAACGCACCAGCCTTTTTTATCTTCATGGTAGTATTCTGCCAGATTTGCTTCAGAGATACGTCTGTGTCATAATCCTTAGCAACAGCTATGTCCACTTGACTTTGAATAGATGGAGTGGTCTCACGCTGCAGTCTGAGAGATTGGTGCCCTTTCTGGTACTTGATAGTGGGACCGTTTTCAAAATATAGACTATATTCTTAACTTTCAACAAATGATGGTTTATATGTGATGGTGAGATTGATTCAGTATGATAAAAAAAGGTGTAAATTCTGCAAATACATCTTTTCCAGTCATATTCAGTGTCAGTAATACAGTCTTTTGAAATCTAACTGGATTTTATTCCAAGCCATGTCCTATTCATATTTTTCAAGAAGACAGTAATTTTTTGTGTCAGCCATAACAACAAGTAGCAACCCCACAGATCAACAAAGCATGAAACCGCTTTAATGTATTAAATTCATCCAGCGCACAAGCTGCATACGCTTAGAGGTTTGGTGTAAAGAGAAACACATTCAGTGAGGCTTGTGAGCAGGTTTGCATTAACCCTTAGTACCTCGGACTATGACCTTATTTGGAGAGAGGGTCTTTACAGTTCAAATGAGGTCATTAGAGTGGGCCCTGATTCCGTGAGGAGTGTCTCTATAAGAAGAGGAAATTTGGAGGCAGGCACAGTGGGAGAAATCCTTGTAGACATGAAGGCAGAGGTCTGCAAGCCAAGCAGGGCCCAAGATTGCCAGCAGACTGGCAGAAGCTCGGCTCTCAGAGGGAACCAGCCCTGCTGACACCGTGAGAACTGTGAGACAACACATTTGTCATTTAAGCCACCCAGTGTGTGGTACTTTGTGACATCAGCCCTCAGAAACCAACGTGGAATGCAACAATTAGGTCACCTGTTTCTAAGTCTGTCCTTTACCAAAAGAGAAAGGGTGAAAATATAGCCCCTTCACATCCCTGTGTTCATGTCTGTGTCTGTGTCTGTCAGTGTCTATTTCGTATACCAAAGGAGCATGGATCCAGGAGTCAGTTATTTAGAATGGCTCTATGCTTTGAATCGAGCGCAGAAATATTGGGAGTGGTGAGAAGAGTATTCATTTTATTAACTGGACAAATGTGTGGAGTTGGTCGTTTAATGAATTGATTATTCTTCTGGGTTGTAATCAAGCCGACTCCAACTTGGCTGCCTTTCTCAAGTGTAAATTGTCATCCCTTGGAAACTTAAGGGGGCGGATTTTGTTGCAGTTTCTGCAGGTGCCCTGGCTGCTCCCTGCCCATTGGGAGGTGTCTCTTGACTTGCAAAATGGTGTGATGACTGATATTTCCTCCTGCGAGGAAAGCGAAGGCTTGGATGAACCTAGTTCAGTGGGAATGCTGCTTCACAGGGACCATGGGAAGGATGACACTGGAGAATTTTGCAGCTAACTGTAATCAGGCAGCACTCTTGTCTCTTTGAGGAAGCAGGATTGCCAAGTGCTCTTAGTTAACTTGAATATTAGTTGGAATGAGTTGGAAACTCTAAAGCCAGTTTTAGCTGGTCCTTAAGGACATCTGCCCACTTGGTGTGAATCCTTCATTCCCACCAGTGATGCCTTGTCTGTCTTACATGGTAAGCTTGGCAGTGACCCTAATTATTAGTGTCATGTTTATGGCGTTTCATGAGCTACCACGTCCAAAGAGGGACCCAGTTGTTTTAAATAATAACAATGAGATGATTTGGTAGGAAAGTTCTTTGGATGAGCACCAAGGACTTTACACCTGTGAGTTGGTGTGATTCAGTAATTCTAACTTTATTATGTAAACCATTTGCCAATTTGTGGTTTCATCCCAGTGATAACGATCTTCCCTTGCTATGAACTTGAGTTTGGAGGGACCAATGGAAACCCACCAGCATCCAGCGGGAAATAATTTGGAATCATGGCTGTCTGAGTTTTACAGGCTCTTCCAGTCTCTCTTTTCTATGCAGGGCAGTGAGGCGCAAGTTGATGGAGTGAAATGCCCAGGGCTCTAGGAGCAGAGAGCCTGGGTGGTTTGTTTCTGAAAATCATTCTCTTGGTATAAACGCTTTAAATCTTTTAAATATTTGCCTCGAAAGGCAATTTGGGGAAGGGGGCTTGGAAGATTCTTGGGAACCACTGTAACGTTTGGTTTGGACCAAAGTTTGTTTGCCAGCATATTCACGTGGGGCCAGCAGGGCCAGTCCCAAGAGAAGCGGCCAGCCTTAGATCCATTTTATTATTTTGAATTGCTTTGCTACCCTGGATTTTGTTACACTAAACTCATATTTTAAAATCTTTTGTGGAAGAAGCCCACACTCTCCTTACTTTCCAACTCTGGACAAGCAGAATGCAGCTTGGGAAAGCAGTCACAGCCAGGGAAATGGAAAGGGCTGCTCTGCTCAGCATCTGAGCCTGATTTCGGCCCTCCCCACCCCCCCTTCTCCGGTCTCCTCAGCAGTTAGGAGGGGGGCCAGTGATGACTGTGAGTTGTCGCACACCTGTGACCAAGAGCGCCTCGGTCAAGGAGTGGTGGAGTATCAGTTACTTGAAATGGATGAGTCGTAACAGCTGCTGCCTGTGGCCCAGCGGGCTCCCTGCCCAGCACTGACAGCTGCTCGTCACATCCTGCCGTCACGCCGCCTCGGCCACCTCCACCCAGAAAGGGGGCCGAGCCTGTCGCTCCCAGACGTTGCTTCACAGACAGTCTGCTCCTGAGGTCATATTTATATATATGTAAATGTTCTTTGAATTTTAGGAAATGAGATCACAGTGATTTTTACAACTTTTTACTCCATATATATATGTGTGTGTGTGTATTTTTATTTGAAGTTTAGTTTACAAGGTTGTGTCAGTTTCTGATGCACAGCATAATGCTTCAGTCATACATGAACATACATATATTTGTTTTCATATTCTTTTTCACCATAAGTTCCTAAAAGGTATTGAATATAGTTCCCTGTGCTCTACAGTATGAACTTGTTGTTTATTTATTTTATATATATTAGTATCTGCAAAGCTTGAACTTCCAATTTATCCCCCACCACCATAACCGTAAGTTTGTGTTCTATGTCTGTGAGTCTTTTTCTGTTTTGTAAATAAGTTCATTTGTCTTTTTTTTTGTTTGTTTTTAGATTCCACATGTAAGTGATATTATATGGTATTTTTCTTTCTCTTCCTGGCTTACTTCACTTAGTATGACAGTCTCCAGATCCATCCATGGTGCAAATGGTGATAGTTTAATCTTTCTTATGGCTGAGTAGTATTCTGTTGTATACATATACCACAGCTTCTTTATCCAGTCATCTGTCGATGGTTAGGTTGTTTCCATGTCTTGGCTATTGTAAATAGTGCTGCTGTGAACACTGGAGTGCATGTATCTTTTTGAATTAAAGTCCCCTCTGGATATATGCCCAGAAGTGGGATTGCTGGATTGTAGGGTAAGTCTATTTTTAGTACAACTTTTTACTCTTCTTAAATAATGATAATCCCTGACACTTATTGGTTGCTTATCTATTTGGAGCACCTTAGATGAATTATCTCATTTAATCTTCACAACAGCCTTTAGAAGTCAGAGGCAAACTTTTTCTGTGAAAGGCCAGAGAGTAAATATTTTGACTTTGTAGGGCATGCAGTCTCTCCCTAGTCATAGACAGTATGTAAATGAATGAGCATTTCTGTGTTCCCATAAAACTTCCTTTACATAAATAGGCAGTGGGCCAGATTTGTCCTATGGGTCATCATTGGCCAACCTGTGCTTTATGTTATTATACCCATTTTATAGATGAAGAGACTGAGACTCAGGGAGTTTAAGTAACTGTTCAAAATAGCACAGCTGTTAAGTTGCAGAACTGAAAATCTCACCCAACGAGTCTGACCCCTGCCCCATAGTTTTAACTCCTACGAACTACTATGTTATCTTGCTTTGAGAAATGACAGGGAATTGGAATTTTAGTTTTCACATGTTGTGAGTCATAGATTATGACCAAAACTGCTATGAGAAACCCTCACTGCCCTTAGAAACCTTGTGTAGGGAAGGGTATCAGTTCTCATCCTGAAGATGCAAATGGGTAAATGCAGGTAGTCTGATCTGCTGCATAGTCCAGTGATTGGACTGTGTCCTCCAATAATTGAATAAAGCTCTTAAGGTTATTCAAATGACCTGATGTTGTGATCATTTTCAATAGGATTGCAGATGGCAAATTACTTTCATTTTTAAAAATACGTAAATTATTACTTTTAAAAGTTTGCTTATACATTGGTGGCTCCTGTATTATATAGTAAGGTAACTTTAGCACATTCCTAAGGAAGAGTTTTATTTTTATTAAAAAAAACCAAGTATTCAGAAGCGTTTCTTCCACTCTTCCACGTTCAATGTAAAACCCTTGAATGAAAGTTCTAAGCAGTTTTTATTTTCCAGGATGGACAGCTCCTTTTGTGTTTTATTTCCATGGTAACAGTTAAATTTCGACTTGAGAACAATACACCTGCAAGATAACCATCCGGTTGACGTTGTCAGCCATCCCTTTGGGGAAAGGGCAGTGCTTCATGGTATCGAGATGGCACCTGAAGTAGAATTACACAGGCTTGCCGTATTGTTTCTTCTTCTTTTTTTTTTTCCTCTACAGCAAGCTTTTATTTAAAGGCTGAAGGTTCTCAGAATCGACTGAAGTTAGGAAACATTGCGTTTTAGGCAGCAGTTCAGTACACACAAAATACCATGAGCGGCCAGACTTCAAAGATGTTCCTAGGACACCAAAAAGAGCTCCAGAACTCCCAGTTCCTGACCTCGGGGTGAATGAAACTTTAGGAAGTATGCAACTGGCAAAGCGGAGGCTTCATGTGACTAAACATTGTTGCCTGACTTTGTTGGAGAGAAGCTCAAAACAGAGCCACTCCCTGATGGAGAAACCAGAGAGTGGAAACTCTTGTAGGGAGGTAACCCTACTCTCTTTGGAAAGCCAAAGTCTTTGAATTTAGTGAGCCTCTTCCATTCATTACTAAGAAAGCTGATGGAGGGAGAAAACCCAGCTGGTGGAAAAGTTGACTGCAGTGGCGGTGCCCGCATGAAGTGGTTACTGCGAATTAACTGACGTGACCCATTTTAAAGGGCATGGTTGATAAATGGAGAAACGTGATTTCTGTTGAATCATTTCATA
This sequence comes from Vicugna pacos, assembly GCF_048564905.1. NCBI lineage: Eukaryota > Metazoa > Chordata > Mammalia > Artiodactyla > Camelidae > Vicugna > Vicugna pacos. Next base: position 78,816,164 of record NC_132993.1, on the reverse strand, counting down.
GGAAAGATAGTCCCAGGCTTAGTTTATTTAATTAAAAAAAGTCAGCCCACATTGAAAATGGAATTATGGTACTATGGACAACTTTTTGTTTTCATGGTATTTTTTTAACACCTGTATTGAGGTATAGTTTACATACCATAAAAATCTACCCATGGTAAGGACACAATTCAGTGATTTTTAAAATAAATTTATAAACTGTGCAAGTGTGTGGTAAGCAGATCTCTAACTAGCTTGTAAGATTCTCTCCCCTGGTATTTGTGCCTTATATAATACCCTCCCTTTAAGTTTTATATAATATAACCTGTGGTTAGGGTATACCCTATGGCAAAGGTGAAGGGATTTTGCAGATCTAGTCAAGGTCCCAAGTCAGTCAATTACGAGTTAATGGAAAGGAACATGGTACTGGCTGGCCTGATGCAATCAGGTGTAAGCCCCTAAAAGGGGACGTTATAAAAGAGACACTCTCCCACTGCCCTTGAAGAGGCTTCATCCATATTGTGAATTATTTATGGAGAAGAGTGGCTGCAGTCTGGCAACCACAAGGAACTGAGTTCTGCATCAGCCCGAGTGAGTTTGGAAGGGGACCCCGGGGTTCAGATGAGAAAGTGGCCTGACCAACACCTCGATAGACCCAGCTTAGCTATGCCTGGACTCTGACCTGTGAGAAACTGTGAGACAACTAATGTGTATTGTTTTAAGCCTCTAAGTTAGTGGTAACTTGTTGTGTAGCACAGGCAAGTAAGACTGCAGCTGCCACTGCAATCCAGTTTTGAGCACTTTCATCACCCCCCCCCACCAAATTTCCTTGAAGCCATTTGCAGTCCAGCTCTTCTCCCACGCCAAGGCTACCCGTCTGCTTCCTCTGTCTACAGATTCGCATTTTCTGGACATTTCAGATTGATGGAGTTATGCATTGGAATCCTTCATGTCTGGCTGCCTTCATTTTGCATAATGTTTTTGAGGCTCCATGTATCAGGGGTACCCGTTGTACTGAGTTGCCATTTGTGTTTATGCCTTCAGCAGTGGATGGACGTTTGGCTTATTTCCAGGCTGGGCAATTATGAGCAATGCTGCTGCGAACATTAGCACGTAAGTCTTTGTAGCTGGGTTTTCATTTCTTTGAGGTACTTAGGAGTGGCATTGACGTGTTGTCTGGTATATTTATGTTTAACTGTTTGAGACGCCACCAGACTCTTTTGTAGAACGGCTGTATCATTTTACTTTCCCGTCAGCAGTGTATGAGGGTTCCAGTTTCTTGACATCCTTGCTTGTCTTCTTTTTTTTATGAGCATTCTAATGGGTGTACAGAGGTATGTCATTGTAGTTTTACTTGCATTTCCCTAATGACAATGATAACATTTATCTTCTCATGTGCTTGTTAGCCACTGATATGTCTTCTTTGGTGAAATGTCTATTTGAGAGTTTTGCCAAATTTTTTTGGTTGAGTCATTTATCTTCTTATTGATTTGTAAGAGTATTTAAAGTATATATATATATATTTTTTTTATAATATAATTATATAATTATATAATTATATATATATTTATATATATATATAAATATATATATAATATATATATTTATAATATAATTATATAATATATATATATTTTTTTTTTTTTCAGGATACAAATCCCTTATCAGTATGTGATTTGCAAATATTTTCTTCCATTTCGTGGGTTGACTTTTCACTTTGTTGATGGTGTCCTTGGAAGCACAGAAGTTTTTAATTTTGAGGATGTCCAATGGTTTTGGTTTTTTCATTTGTTGTTTGTACTCTTGGTGTTGTATCAAAGAATTCATTTCCTAACCCAAAGTCACAAAGATTTATTCCTATGTTTTCTTCCAAGAGTTTTATTGTTTCAGTCCTTACATTTGGCTTTATGACCTAGTCTGAGTTAATTTTTGTACATTGTGTAAGTTAAGACTCTAAGTTTTTTATTTTGTTTTGCATGAGGATGTCCAATTATCCTAGCATCATATGTTGAAAAGACAATTCTTTTCTCATGGAAATGTCATGGCGACTTTGTTAAAAATGAATTGGTCATACATGTAAGGAGTTATTCCTGGACTCTCAATCATGTTCCATTGTTCTAGCTACCCTTATGCCAATGCCATCCTATTTTAATGTTTGTAGCTTATAGTAACTTTTGAATTAAGGTAGTGAAACTCCTCCAACTATTTTCTGCTTTAGTTGCAACCCATAAATGTTTCACTTTATTTGCATTCCTTAAATTTTGGCATTATTGATTTGGGGTTTATGTATGACATTTATTTCCTATTTTCTATTTGTTTTATTTCCTATTTGTTTCACTGACTTTATTGATTTTTTTGTGTGTGTTAAGCAATTTTTGTAACTCCTCCATTGACGTTTTTACTTTTTTCTTGAATTGTTTCCCTAGTGCATCTGATAACATGCATCTTACTATGCTCTACCTCAGACTAAAGCTATTTTACTTCTAGTAAAATGTATAAACTTTGCTTCAGTATATTTCCTTTTCTGCCCCCTCCTTTGTGCTATTATTGTCATTTAGATTACACTTAAATATGTTATAAATCCTTCATTCATTGCTATAATTATTGCTTCATAAAATCTTTGTTTACCTGGAAAAATCTTTTTTTCCCCTTTTGTTTTGTTTTTGAAAAACAATTAGTGGGATATATACTTGGTTGACTTTTTGTTTTTCCTTTTGTCACTTTGATTACCTCATTATGCTGCCGTCAGGACTCCATTGCTTCTGATAAGAAGTCATAAATTATTTAAATTGTTGTTTCACTGTAGGTGATGAGTCATTTTTCTCTTGCTGCTTTCAAAATCTTTCCTTTGCCTTTAATTTGCAACAGTTTGTCTAGGATGTTACCAGACGTAGATCTCTTTGTGTTTATCGTACTTAAGGGTCATTGAACATCTTAGCTATGTACATTAATATGTTTCATCAGGGTTGGGAGTTTTGGGCTATTATTTCTTTGGATTTTTTTTCCTTCCCTTTACCCCCCTCTCCTCTCCTTTTGGGACTACCACTGTACTTAAATTGGTATGTTTGATGTTGTCCCACAGGTCTCTGAGACTATGTATTTTTTTTCATCTTTTCAGTTCTTCAGTTCGAATGATTTCCATTGACTACTTTTAATGTTCATTATTCTTTCTTCTACTTTCTCAAATTTGCTATGAGCACCTCCAGTGAAATTTTCATTACAGATTTTGAATTTTTAAACTCCCAAATTCCCCTTTGATTCTTTTTTATAATTTCTGTTACTTTGTTGAGGTTCTCAATTAGTTGATTGATTGTCATCATGTTTTCCTTTATTTTTTAAATAAAGGTTTCCTTTAGTTTTGGAACATATTTATAATAGCTGCTTTAATGTCTTTGTCTGCCAAGTCCAACTTTTAGGACTACGCAGGGACATTTTCTGTTGATAGTTTTTAACCCCCTGTGTATGGATCATACTCTCTTTTTCTTTGCATGTCTTATAATGATTTCATTGAATATTGACAGTGTAGATATGTAGTAGCAATGATGAATTCTGCCTTTTCCTCCCTGAGAAATTTGTAGTTTTTATTTATTTAGTAATTTATTTGTATGAAATCTGTGGAATGTCTCCCTGCAATGTGCAACTGCTAATGTCTCCACTCAGTTTCTTTTCGTTTAGAAACATTTTTTAGGCCCAGCTTCTTAGTGTGTGCACTTGTGTCTGCATAGCTTAAAGCCAGCCAATGATTGCTCAGAAGTTGTGCTCAAACACCTCCAGCCAGTAAGGCTTCCACTCTCTACTGATGGTTTTATCTATGCCTGGGGAATGCATTTAAACTTCATGCCATTCTCAGGTCTTCCTCCAGCTTTACATTCTGCCAGACTCCCTTGTGTCTACTGTGTGGTTGTGTGAGCTCCATTGACCATGGGTGTGTGGGTGGCTTGGGTCCCTCTGGTCTCTGCCATGCCTTTGCTCAGCCTTCACCAACCTAGGATGTATGAAGGGCTTTTTCTGTTCCCCGTGTGTCTGGGTCACTGGCTGAGCTCCCTGTTAAGTCCCTGACTGGTCCACCAGTTCTTTGTTTGCCCTTAATGGGACTTCAACCTCAGGCTATCCAAACTGCTAGTACGCCTTTCATTTTCCAGTGGGAACTTCCCCTTTAACTGTGAATGCTCCAGTCAAATGAGCCCACGCTGGAAGGTGCAGGGAAGCTGCTGACTTTGACGGTCTTTTCAGCCTTGGTTGAATGAACTGCTTCAATGACAGAGTGGGAAGTGGGGACATGGATGGAAACAGATCCAGGCAATCACTGCCACAGACTCACTGTTCTTAGCCTAAATTGTCAGGAATAAATTCTCAGATTATTGTCTGCCTGGGTCAGTTTCCAAAGCACTGAAATGGTTGTGGTCTTTTGATGGTTTTGTCCAGTTTTATGGTTGCTTCTGGGGGAGAGAATTTGCTAACCTCCTCACCTCACTGTCCTCTTCACAACTGCTTGTATGTTTTTTGAAGGCTCACTCATTGGAATGAACGGACCCAGGAATAAATTTGAGACGCTTATATGGTCCTATGCTTTAAAGGGTAGATTTGTTTCCAAAATGTACTTTTATAGGCTTGGTAGATGTGGAATAGAGATCAAAGGACTTTAAATGTAGTTGGACATGGGTTCAAGCCCATCCCTACTGCTTGGTACTAGCTGTATCTCTGCAGACTAGTTGTTGTACTTCTAGGAAGCTCTGTTTCTCTGTGAGTAAAACAGGGATTATGTACCTTCTTTATCATATGGTTATGAGGATTAATTGAGATAATTAAAAAATATTCAGGGGAGGGTTTAGTACATAGGCAAAAGCACAATAAATACCAGTGCCCCTTGTTCAGGGTTGACAGGTAATTAACACTGAATTTTATGGAATCTGTTTTCTCCTTTTAAAGAGTGAGACTCTGGTACCTACTTTTTAACAATTGGAAAACAAGCCTGTTAGAAGAAAGGCTAAAGGAATTGGAACAGAGTCACCAGAAGAACAGGAAACAGGGAGAGACCTGAGCTTATTAAAGGATAGGGAATTAACAAGTGTGGAGATACCTAGCTGTTGAGATGGACATTGGACTGAAAAGGAGAACAGGGAATCCAGACAAAGACAAGAGACCAGTAACAAATCTCTGCTCGCAAGTCTTTAGCTCACCTCGCATGGAGGGACGCTGGTAACAAGGACTGTTTCACATCTTTGTCTCCTTAGACCTGCATTGCCCGGTGGCCTTGGGAGGTGGTTGGCTCCTGCCCTGCACCTGCCTTCCTCACTCCTTAGGCATTTGCCCCAGTCCAGACTGGGTCTGTGGGTGTAGGCTGTCCATAAAGTTCTCACCCATGTTGACGTGAACCCCGAGGATGAAGAGTGACACTATATTCAGAGGCCACCCCTGTCATATTCCTCGCTTCTTTCCCCACAGAGAAAGAAGGATTCTTTAACGAGCTCTAGGGTGACCATGGAAGTGCCGACACTTAGATACAGGAAAGTTGAGCATGGTCCACCTCACTTTAGTGATGGCAGCAAAGGCCCAGAGAGGGTCTGTGACTTGCCCAAGCTCACAGAGCAGTTATGTGGCAGAGCCAGCGTTGAGGTAGGGCATTTGCCTTCGGATCAGCCTGACCGCCTGCACTTTCACAGTGGTTAGCAGCCGGCCTAAATACTGGTGATAGGCGTACAGAGTGATGACTTCAAGGCCCAGTGAGATTGTTCCTCCCCAACAAAAAGCGCATTCAGGGCAGGATGCCTGTTTGTTCAGCAGAGGAGACTAATGAATTTTAGAAGGATTTTCAACAAGGATTGGAACAAAAAGTATTCAGATAATTAAAACTAAATAGACTGCCTGGGTCCCCGGATGGTCTAATTTAGCAGAGAATTACAGTGTGTCTGACACGCTGACTAGACAGTCAATCAACGTGACTGCTCGAGGTTGTTCACATGCCATCGCAATAAAGGGATTAGAAGTGGATTGACTTGAATGTGGATTAGAACAGCAGGTCAGGGATCAAGTGCTAACATCTAACTACCCATCTGCCCTCCCCCAGATAATAAGTAACATTAAACTTAGCAGTTTTCCCACTGCCTGAGCAGTCTGTTCTGTTTCTGAAGCGTAAGAAATAGCACGTCTAGAATACTGGGATGTATTCCGAGAAGCCCTCCGTGGGCTCTGCTCCGGCCCGGGGCCCGTGGTGAGTGGGTTCCGCTCTACTTCTCCTTGAGTCTGGCTGTTCCCCGAGGGGCGAAGGACCCAAAGGCCAACTGGATATCTGCCTTGCTTCTCAGGCTTTCTTATCTACCCAAATCACCTGGGGGCCTTACTCAAATACTTCAGATGCCATCGGTCTGGGGTGGGACCTGAGTATCTGCATTTCCAGTGAGCTGCCAGGTGATGAGAATGCAATTGGTCCCCCAGCCACACTTTGGGTACCAAGGTTCTAGACCTTGCTTTTGGTACCAGGGACCCTAGGATTCCCTGTCTGAAGAGCTGAAGCCTGTGTCTAAGACCCGAATGGGTCTCTGAGGACAGACTGCTCAGGTGTGCACAGCCACAAGCCCGAGGAGTAGCTGGGAGGCAACCATGTGTATGTTCATGGCAGGGCAGGGAGGATATGGTTGGACCTCCAGGCTGGGATTCTGTACACAGGAGTGTAAGGCCCCATGTGCTGCAGGACAGATGGGGTGGGAGGAAAAGGGGACCTCCATTTGTACTCTTGTTCCAGGTGGGTACCTCGGGAAAGATTTGGTTAAAATGATTTTATTATGATTATAACTATTTTATTATTATAATAATAATTATTATATTCTCTGGACCTCAATGGACAGATTCAGTTTTCCTTTCCTTTTTTTCACATCGCTGTTGCACTCTGAGAGAACACTTTCATTTCCTTTTTGTGCTGCACACTGTGTACTTGAAGTCTGTCAACAGGTTCATTCATTGTGCTTTTGACAGCTTTGAGAATCCTCCCATTTTTCTAGCTGGCTGCTTAGTGCTGGTGCAGAGATGTGCCTTAGCTTCTGCTTTCTGTTTGGTGGAAATCGATAGTCTTGTTAAATCAGTTCTTTGAACGAGAAGCAGCATATCGTTTGACATAACTTAATGTTGTCTAAAAATTCGATGGAATCACCAGTAACTGCCATGAGTTGCATTTTAAGTAATCCGTTTTAGAGGGTCAATGCCTTTAACCTTTTCTTCATTCCTTCTCTTCTTTAAGAGTTTTTTCAAATGGGCAGTTTTAGATTTACAACAAAATTGAGAGGGAAGTAATTAGATTTCCAGTGTATCTCCTGCCCCCATGCATGCACAGCCTCCCCTGTTATCAATATCACTCATCAGACGGGTACATTTTTCACCAGGGGTGGACCTACTACATTGACATCTCATAGTCATCCAAGGTCCACAGTTTACCGTAGGGTTCACTCTTGGTGTCGTATATTCTGTGGGTTTGGACAAATGTATAATGACATGTATCCATCATTATAGTATCATGTAGTATTTTCACTGCCCTTAAAATCCACCTGGCTCTGCCTTTTCATCCCACCCCTTTCATCCCCAGCAACCACTGATCTTTTTATTGTCTCCATAGTTTTGCCTTTTCCATGGTGTCATATAGTTGGAATTATTCAGTCTGTAGGCTTTTCACATTGGCCTCTTTCACTTAACAGTATGCATTTAAGATCCCTCCGTGTCTTTCCATGGCTTGATAGTGCATTTCTTTCGCTTTTTGAGGGGGGTGGTAATTAGGTTTGTTTGTTTATTTTAATGGAGGGACTGGGGATTGAACCCAGGACCTTGTGCACACTAAGCAAGCACTCTGCCCCCCCACCCCCGCCAGTGGTGCATTTCTTTTGAGCACTGAATGATACTCCATTGTCCAGATGTACCACAGTTTATTTATCCACTCACCTACTGAAGGACATCTTGGTTGCGCTCCAAGCTCTGGCAATTATGCACAAAGCTGCTCTAACTATCTGTGTGTAGGTTTTTGTGTGGACATAGTTTTCCATCCCTTTGGGTGAATACCGAGGAGTGTGAATGTTGGATTGTATGGTGAGAGTATGTTACTTACTCTTTTCTAAAATTTCTAGAGAAGCTGACTTAGTAGACAGGAGAGAAAGATTAACCGTTGACACAGTAAACATCCTGTAAAGACAGCACTCAGAACACAGTGTTCCAAACAGATCTAGCAACGGAGACCAGGGGCTCTCCACTAAAATTCTAAATACCTTTCTTAGCAGTACCTCCCCCTGCCTATCTCCTTCCCGCCCTTGCTAACCATCTGCCCAGACTTGCAGCCAGCAGCCAACTTCCAAATTGCCAGTTTAGTCCAAGAAGTGCCAGGTATATAGAACAGCTCGACTCACTAAAGCTAAGTTACCCTAACTTCTATCTCTTGATTTGGCTTAGGACGGCCCTGAAGAGCTCTTTTGAAACTAACATTTTGCTCTATTACCTTGCCCGGATTTGGGTGGTACTTTTTTTTTTTTTTTCAGTCCTGTGAATTTAATGCTACTCTTGGACACTGTTGTTGTGACAGAAATTATGAGTCAGGATCAAAACTCAAGACAGTAACCAATTGTTGAGGCATTGCCACAGCCTTGGGCCACAGTGCCACGCAAGGTCTGAGTTTCCCCAACGCAACGTGGCTGTCACAAAGGGGGCGCTTACGTTGGCAGCCCAGCCGGACCCCGTGGTGGTGGAAGTGGCACACGCTGGTGGAAAGAGCCCTGGGCGATGAGTTGGGAGGTGTGGCTGGAGTTCAGTTATTCTGCCATGAATAACGTGACTTTGGGCAAGTCAAGCATTTTCTCCATTAACAGAAACAATGTTGCCCTCTCTTCTCAGGACTGTGATTGAGACAAAAAGAGATAGTAAGTCAGAGTGGCTTGGAACAGTGAAAAAGATGGCAGATAACAGTAAAATAGTCTTTATCTATTCATTCAACAAACGTATGCGCACCAGGCACAGGTTATCCCTGTTCAGTGCACTGTGGTGATACATGAGCTGGACCTCGTGGATTCTCTGGGCAGTGGAGAGATGAAGCAACGAGCACGTCCTTACTGTGTGGTGTGGTTGGGTGTTAGAGCTGTTAGAGAATAGAGGTGGATGTAGCTAACTCTGCCGGGGCAGTTGTTGAATTCATCACAGAGATGGTGGGGTTTGATCTGGCTCTGGGTGAATAAGAAATCTGCCCAACTGAAAGGAGATGGAAGGGCATTCTGGGCAGAAGAACCGGCAGGTTCAAAGGCAGAGAGGTGTGAACGGTCATCACACCATCATCAAATCAAAATTAACCCACAGATAGTCGCTGAGTACCTGCTTTCCTCTAGACACTACTAGGAGCTGGGGAAACAATAACAAATATAATGGTCTTAGTTCCTACCTACTTTTGGATGGATTTGTTCATTGTACTAGTTTCCGATCGCTGCTATGACAAGTTACCATGTACTTGGTGACTCAAAACAGCACAAATAGGGGAAAATGGGTGAGAAGGGATAAATTTGGGAGGTTGAAATTTGCAAAGGTTAACCACTATATATAAAAATAGATTAAAAAACATGTAATAACCTTTAATGAAAAAAATATGAAAACGAATATATGTATGTGGATGCATGACTGGGACGTTGTGCTGTACACCAGAAATTGATACATTGTAACTGACTATACTTCAGTTAAAAATACAAAACAAAACAAAACAGCACAAATGTATGATTACCTTACAGTTCTGGAGGTCAGAAATCCTTAACTCCAGGAGTTAGCAGGGCTGTGTTCTTTCCGAAGGTCCTAGGGGAGAATCTTTTTTTCTTGCCTTTTCCAATGTCTACCGGCTGCCTACATTCCTTGGCCCATGGCCCTTCCTTCATCTTCAAAGGTAGCAGTGTAGTGTCTTCAGCCTCTCTCTGATTCTGACCCTTCTGCCTTCTTCTTGCAAAGACCCTTGGGATTACCTTGGGTCCACCTGGATAACCTAGGACACTTTCCCTATCACAGTATCCTTAATTTAATAACGTCTGGAAAACCCCTTTTGCCCCATAGTGCCAAATAGGCACAGGTGCAGAGACTAGGCTGGGGATATCTTTCAGGGGACCAGTACTCATCTTCCCATATTCATTCAGCAAGTCTTTAGTTTCCCACTACTTGTTACTAGAATAAGGTGCATGAGCTTCGTGCTCTCATGGATTTATGTACAAGTGTTTTGGATGATGTAGCAACTATATTCACTTGTGTCCCAGGCACTACATAGGTTTAAAAAAGAGATGAATCAAACCCACATCCCAAGCTGGTCTCCTGCTCTTATCCCCACCCCAGAATTGCTTTGTCTCCATTGATCCTTCTAGTTTCTGAAACCAAATTCTTGAAGCTACAAGTGGATCCTTTCTTTCTTCTAAATGCTATGTCTAATCTGTCAGGAAATCCTGTTTGTTCTACCTTCTAAATATATCCAGCATCCAGCTGCTGCTCACCACCACCACCCAGGATCAAGCCACCGTCTGGATTACTATAAGAGCCTCCTCCTGTTCTGTCTCCATCCTTGCCTGCTACATTCTGTTCTCAACAGAGCAAACATAAGGATCCTCTTAAATAAAAGTCAGGCTGTGTCATCTCTAAGTAAAAGCAAGATTCTCCAGGTGTTATTTCTGACTTAGGCTTTTGCGCTGGCTCTGTCCTAGACCCCAGACCTTCTGTCCCTGGGTTTACACCTCCATCCTCTCTTCTGTATCATGTCTTTGTTCAAATCTCCTCTATTAATGAGTTTAACCTGCTTACCCTATTTCAACTGCAACTTCCTACCCCTTACTTACTTTTTAAATTTTTAAAAAACGTTTATTGGAATACAGTTGATTTATAATGTTGTGTTTGTTTCTGGTGTACAGCACAGTGATTCAGTTATACATGTATGTATGTATATATGCATTCTTTTCCACTTTAGGTTATTACAAGATATTGAATATAATTCACTGTGCTGTATGGTAGGACTTGTTGTTTATCTACTTTATATATAATAGTTTGTATCTGCTAATCCCAAACTCCTAATTTATCCCTCCCACCCCCTTTCCGCTTTGGTAACCATAAATTTCTGTTCTATGTCTGTGAATCTGTTTCTATTTTGTAAATAAGTTCATTTGTGTCAATTTTTAAGATTCCACATATGAGTTATTTGTCTTGCTCTTTCTGACTTACTTGGTATGATCATCGCTAAGTCCATCCATGTTGCTGCAATTGGCATTGTTTTATTCTTTTTTATGGCTGAGTAGTATTCCATTGAAAAATATACCACAACTTCTTTATCCATTCATCTGTTGATGGACATTTATGTTGCTTCCACGTTTTGACTTTTGTAAATAGTGCTGCTGTGAACATTGGCCTGTCTTCTAGTTCTGGTTCCCCTTAAGTTGCTTTAGTTTAGTTTTTTTTTTTTTGTCTTTGTTTTCCATGTTACTCACCATCTTTTAGGGACTACATAATTTGCTTATTTTATCTGTTTTCCCCCAATAGAAATGTAAGCGTCACAAGACCAGAGGTTTTTCATCCCAAGCACATAGTGTACAGTACACGTGAGGTTCCCAGTAAATATCTGTTGAATGAACAGATGAGGGAATCACTGAATGTGCCATGGAGGAACCTGTCTATGTGAGGAAACATGCTGGGCACCATCTTGGGTTGTGTGCAATTTAAGTATTTTGTTCTCTCATCTTTAGTTGGGGGAATCATGCAAAGTCTGTAATGAGGGGAAGTAAAGATAAACAGGTCTTTCTTCTGTGTGGGGAACATGTGTTTGTGAAATAAACATCAGGTTAAAGAGGAGCCTCCTTCACATCGACTCCCTGGTCTTGTTTTGTGATTCAAAATCTAAAAAATTCAATTTTAATTGAGTACCTGTGGTGTAATGACTGTTTCACTCTGCCCTCTGAACAAGACAAAGCTTGCTTGGCACCAGCAAGTTCTCTCTTTACAGCCTGGTTGCTTGAAAATTCTTAGAACCCCTTTTCAAAAAAAAAGTGAGAGAAAAATAAAATTTTAGGTCAAAATGGCATGTTAAAATTCTAATTTTCCTTCTTAGTCTTTGCCAAGAATGATTGTACAAGGGGAAAAATAGAATGGCATGTATTCTGCCAGTCTGTCAAGAAATGCTTGCTCCTCTCTTCCACCAACCAAAAAGGACCTGAATAGCAGGTGTACATGGAGTGAGATGGGTGAGAAAGAAAGAGGATGAAGAATTTCAAAGTCTGAAAGGAAAGGAGTTCTGTACTGTTTCAAACATGTGTTTTGAGGACCACATAAAATCATTTACATTGATAACAGGGACAATTTCTGTGAAAGAGATGGTTGCTGGTGTATATGGCGGATTTACTCACGGGATGGGGCTGGGGGAGGGACCCCTGTCTGTTGAGCCTAACATACTGCATCTGGATCTTGCCACTCGGTTCTATTTCCCCTTCCTTTTCTCTTCCCCTCCCTCCTCCTCTGTGTCTTCCTTTGGTCCAAGGATCTCAGCATCTTTTGATTTGCAGCCTTTGTGACATTTGTGGGTGAGAATGTGTAGCCTTTTCACAAGCCAAAAGGTCACAGGTGCAAAGCCCTGGTTCTCTACCCCATTAGGATAGCAGGTCAGTCCACATGCTCTTTCTCTTTATTAGACACATTAGGACATGTGTCATGGAGAAGAGAAAGAGGTCAAAAGCACGAGTAAATATATATATATATATACTTCCATTAATATATTTAGACAGAACTGATACTGGCTATTTGATCAAGTAATTTTAAGAGTCCAGCTGTATTAGCCAAAAATGTATTTAAAGGCTGCGTTTCCTTTACTGAATTGTGTATAGAAAAAGTGGAATGGTTTTTTGTATATATGATACCTTGGAGCTGTTACTAATGTTGGCAAGATGCCTATAGATTTTATATGCTTTCTTTCTATATCTATGAAGTTTTTGAATGTTTTCCTTTCGGCTTTATCTTGTCCTTTCTCTGGTCATAGCCATCCATCACAAAGCCCCTTTGTCATTAAGGACCCATGACCCCTTTTTACTAGTGGTACTTAGGAAGGTCAGGGACCTTAACTCAGGGGTGAAGGAGACGTATCAGTTTCCTAATTTGCAGGTTGTGAGACCACAGGGGAATCTTAAAATTTGACTCGATGATGAATCACTCCAGTAAAATGAGATATGGCAGTAAAATAGTTAAAAACAGTAAGTCTAGAGCAAGATCAGATTAATGACGTTTCACAGGCTTTTTCAGGCTTGGTGTTTATTTTTAAAAATAATCATTTTTGTTGCCAGCTAATGACTTCTTTCCGGGCAAAGAATCGACAAGCTCTGTGTACGAGTTGTCATCTCTTGCTGCTGAGCAAAGGATCCCACGGTTCTGATCTCTTTTTTGGAGACACCTATATATGCAGAAAATATGGAGGCATTCAGGTATTTTGAGTGAGGAGGGCATGGTAATAATTAATTTCTCTCTTTCTCTCAAAGGTGAAAATTGGTGCTATTTATAATGAGAAATTATCATAAAATTTCTCCCCAGTGGGGAGGGTAGAGCTCAGTGGTATAGCATATGCTTAGCATGCACGAGGTCCTGGGTTCAATCCCCAGGACCTCCATTAAATAATAAATAAATAAATCTAATTACCTCCCCTCCCCAAATAAAATAAAATAAAATAAATAATTAATTAAAAACCAGTTTCTCCCCAGCCAGTGAAATTGTACTGAAGAACAAAGTCAATCTGGGCCTCCAGAAGCTTGATTCAGAATTGAGATCTTGGGCCAAACAGGAAAGGCCACGCCTGTTTACTGAATGCCTGTTACAGGCCACCATGTGCATCTGTCAAGTAACCTAGTCTGCAGTTTTCTTTCTTATGTATCTGCTCCTCATGGGCTCCACTTGGTCACGTGTGATCCTCATAACAGCAGTGTTATATTACCCCAGTTTTACAGATGAGCGTGTTCAAGCCATGGACTTGCCAAGGCCAGACAGCGGCGAGTAGCAGAACAAGCCCCAAACCCGGTCTCCTGGCTTCTGGTCCTGTGCCTTTCCCAGTATCTGATGCTGCATTTCTTTTCCTGTCGCTTGCAATCTGCCCCTCAGGAGAGCGGGCCATCCCAGTAGCTCTCTAGGTGTGGCTGCAGGACCAGAACCATCGTGTCATCTGCAGACTTGTGAGACCTGCAGAATCTCCCACCCCAGGTTTACCCGCTCAGAAACTTTGGGGGTGGGGCCCGGCCATCCGCACCCCACAAGCTCTCAGCTGATTCTGAGGCATGAGACGCACTCAGGTTTGAGAGCCACGGACCTCAACCATCTATTCTTCGTCAGTAAGAAGATGGGCGAGGCAGTTATTCTGTTATTTACCTGTGAGAGCTGCCTCGTGGGGGGCACGGGGAGTGTTTGCCTTCTAGGAACTCGTCTAGTTGAGGAGAGAGGACCGGGGGTGAGCACCCCCTGGAACATCTGCAGGGCCTGAATTGTTCACTAATGAAGTGCGGAGGTGGTGGGCTGGGGCGGAAGCTGCTGTAGGTTTTCAGGGAAGGGAGTAGTCCCTGCAGGTGCCAATGGGTGGAGAAGGCTTCCTGGAAGGAAAAGACATGTAGGTGGGCCTCGAAGTGCCCTGGGATTTGGAGTGAGGATGCTAAAGAGTGCAAATTCCAGAAGAAAGGCAAGTGCGGGAACCAGTAAGGCATGTCTGCTTGAGTGGAGTGGGGCTTTTGTGCTAGAATGGGTGAGCAGGATGGAGAGAGGGGGCCAAATGGTGATGAATGCCAGTCGAAAGTACATATCATAGTGGATGACGGGGAACAAGAAGAGATGTTGATTAAATAGCTGAGGTGATAGAAGTGTACTTTAAGGAATGTTCAACTGCCACGTGTAAGCCAGGTCCAAATGTAATTTGAACATCCCACAGGGTTTTGCACGTTGTTTTCCACCCCCAATATACATATTTGTGTGTTTTGAAGTAAGGTCTAGTTTTATAGATGTTTTTAAAATGACAAATAATACAACAGTATCTACTTTGGGTTATGACAATAATTATCTGCTTTGGTTGTTTTATGGAGTAAACTTTGGGGCCTTTTAGTTCGACGAAATGACAGGTGGTCTTAATCTGCTGATCGAGAAGTCAGGGCCTCCTTTGATTAGCACGTAGCTGGTCGCGCCCCCTTCCTGGACTTTCTGGTTTTGTAGGTGGAGGGCTTCAGCCCTACCCTGAATGAGGCTCTCTTCTGAGAAAGAAAAATGGTACTGACTTCATCTGGTCAGAGAGAAGTGGCCTTCCCATAAGGGCACCACGCCCTGGAAATCTTGATCAATTGTAAGGGCATTTGTTCAAATATTTCATACAACTAAAATTAAAAGGAGAAAGTATCAAGTACTCACTCTGTTTAAGCCTTGTGCAGGGCATAGCAGTGACTGAAGTGTGTTTCTTTGCCCACAGGTGGCATCTGGAGTCTTGGGGGAGACAGGTGCACAGATATAAGAGAATATAAAACGGGAAAGGGTTATGTAGCTTCAGCCCATGAGGGAACATAGAACTAGAAATGTCAGCACATTCTGCCTCATGTCTAGTTCTGATGACAGAGATGTACGTGTCTTTTTAGCCTGACAGACACCATCAGCCCTGATTTTCAGACATGCTTAGAATCATCTGCCATATCTCCTTGATGATTTGAATTCACTCTTTAAAATGATGCATTAGTGTCATCCTTGTGCGGCAGACAACTTAACATTTTCATCATAAGTAAAGAAGTTTATATGTGTACAGATACATGCATGACTGGTACATTAAGCTGTACACCAGGAATTGACACATTGTAACTGACTATACTTCAATTAAAAAAAAGAAAAGAAGTTTAAGTCACCTGATCTAGGTTGTAAAGAAAACTAGGGGCAGGAATGCCATGGGGAGAACTCAGAGCTTTGCTTTCTTCAGTCCTGCAGGGATGTAGAGGCATTCCTTAGTAATCACATTTCTCCCTGAGACCTGGTCTGCTCTCCACGCATTTCTGCCCCTGTGCCTGGACAAATACGAAGTCAGTAGTTTATTTAACTTGTGGTAACGACACACGATTTGCCTATCAGTGGTAGGGTCCGTGGAGCCAGACAGGCTGATGTGACAATTTTTCATATTCAGGTGGCTACTGTTTTCGATTTTATTCTATAACCTCGAATTTTGATCTGATTATTAGGGGAAAGATGTATGCTTTAAATATATCTAAGAACTAATAAAAATCTGGGGCAATGACTTGAGGCAGCAAAGTTGTTCTGATATGTTTACATACCTTGACAGACACGCTTAATAGATTGTGAATGTGGCAAATGCACTATAAGTTTGAATCCAAAAGCCTCCACCACAAAGAAAACACGCTGATTTAAAACAGTGTCCATGTGTCACCTCTTCCGGGGCTGGAGTCCCACTCTGCAGAGTCGTAGGAGAGGATTTTGGAATTTAGAGTCATATAGGGGTCTCTATCCCCATATATACAGAGAGAAACTGATCAGAAGTGAATTTGGAAAGATACATGAAATAAACATTGGGAAGATAAAACTTTATATTTTAAGGATTCATGTCTCTAGGTTATTTTCTACCATGAAAATCACATTTCCTTACAATCTTGCTAATATTCTAGCATCATGGT
Source organism: Vicugna pacos (assembly GCF_048564905.1). Classification (NCBI taxonomy): domain Eukaryota; kingdom Metazoa; phylum Chordata; class Mammalia; order Artiodactyla; family Camelidae; genus Vicugna; species Vicugna pacos. The sequence goes on along the minus strand of NC_132993.1, from coordinate 78,799,536 downwards.
TCTTACCCTTTTGGGTCCTGATCATTTTTAGAACTTAGTGAAAGCTGTGACTCCTCACCACAGAAAATTTCTTCTGCGCCCATGATTACAAAAAAATTTCCATGAAATTTAGGAGGGGTTCATGGACTTTGTCAAACCCTAATGCCTTAAGGCATTCATTGAATAATGAATTATCATCTCCGCACTAGCTAGGTACCATCCTTGAGAAAACTGAGAAAATAATCATGCAGATCGTTTGCGAGAGCGCTTAATGCTCTCAGAATTAGGTGGAACCCTGACTGAGGAAGGCTGTGGGTGGAACAAGACAAGAATCCTGATACAGTAAATACGCTGAATTTGTAGTCATCCTGCTGCTCAAAAATAATACACAAGCTTGAGGTTGAATAATTACATGTGTCAAAGAAGGATCGATTTCCAGTATGTCCTTTTCCCCCTGCTATTTTTCGTGTTAGAATAAACCCTGTTCAGTTTCACTGTAATAACTATTTACTTTGGCACCTCTGAGAACCACTGCACGCTTGCTATAGCTAACACTGCCCTACATTCAGGTTTTAAAAATCCGGAATAATAGTGTCAACCCTACCACAAAAGCTGAGACGTTTGACAATGACGTGTTTCATCGCACCATGTAAGGGGCCCCGTTCCGCTGCCACACAACTTTGTTTTCCTGCCTGACGGGCTACACATCCCTTTATTCAAGTGATTTGTAGACACACTGTAACTGTCAGTTAGAGATGCCGGCTGTGTATCAGGCTGACTCCGCTCTCCCCAGGGCTTCCAGGAACCACAGCACAGGCAGTTTTCCCAATACCTCATCTTTCTCGGTAGACACACTGGCTACCGTCTTGATATTTCACAGAGAAGCCCATGTGGGGCTGAAGTGGCAGTTTCTAGCTCATTCCATCCTCCCTGGCTCTCTCTGACGTCCCAACACTGGTGGGACTCATGTTATGCCTTTACCTGGTCAGTCAGCACTGGGCTAAATTGGGGTCCCGAGATCTGTGACTGTGCAGTGGTGATGCTTCTCGTCTTTCTCAAGAGTGCACGAATCCAAGGTTGATGGGTTTACAGAAGCACAGGAATGGTAATCCGAGCAACTGCCCTGGGGCACATTCAGGGTATGGAAGAGGGAGAAGCATGTGGAGAAAAAGTGGTGACAGCAGTAAATTAGAGGTAAGAGTTGTCACGTTTAGTAGGAGAAAACTGGAAGGAAGGTCACCTTCCACAAAGGGGATGGCTGCGCTGTGATGTCAGCGTGTGTCAACTATTTGGCTTCCCTGTAGTATTTATTTATGTTTATTCTCGGGTATTTCCCACCCTTGCCTGGTTAGAGAAGGGCGCTCTGGCCGTCCCGTGCCCGTAGCCCCTGAGTGTATTAGTGACGTCCTTGGTGATGCCCCTGAGTGAGAGGGAACACTTAAATTCTGTTAAGGAGGGCGTGAAGCGTGGCATGTTTTAGCAAGATTTCCACCAAAAATGAGATTCAGAGCTTACAGTGATGAAAGTGTTATGGGGAATGTTGACCCAGGCAGTGGCTAAGGTACCCCTAGCTTTTGCTTGGAGCCTCATCGGCCAAAATATGCGTGTCGCACTCTACCGTTCCCTTTTAAAGCAAGCTCAAAGCAGCTGGCCACTTTTGAAATTCCATTTTATCTTGGTCCCGTCATTTGCTCATACTGTTCTCATCTTTATGTCTTTATATCCTTCTTTCCTGTCTGACTCTGGTGATTCCCCCCATTTTGTTAGGCGATCCCTGCCGAGGGCTGTGTTCTTCCCTCGGCCTCCATCCCTATCCGCTCCACCTTGATTTTTTTTTTCTCTCATTTTCTCTTCCTCCTTACCTTTCTCCTGTCTTAGGCTGTCGTTTACTTCGCTGTCTGACTCACTCTCAATGTTTGCCTCCCCTCCGCTACCTCTGCCCTGTGTATTACGTGTATAGGTAACGATTTCATACGGACAGAAAGATAAGGAGTGAGACAGTGAGCATTGGCGTCCTCTGCCCAGCTTAAGAAGCTGACCATCACCAGCTTAGCTGAATTCCTATTGCCAACTCTACCCCCTACCCCGCCACTTCTACCCAGAGGTAACTCCTGTCTTCTGTTCTATTTCACATCTTATTCTGATTGCCTGGGCAGGAGGAAGGATGCTGTCTCCGGCACTCAGCCTCTTCAGCGGCATCTTCTCTTGGATGCTGGGGCCTAAGCCTGGGGGTGGGGCACAAGGGGGCTGAACTGAGAGGACCACCCAGGGTGGGGGCAGGGGCGGGGCAGGCGGAGTGGGAGCTCTTTCCCCCAGGAGCCTGGCTGAATTGCCCCCAACCTGAGAGTCATGTTTTTCCCCTTTGAGCTCTCGTGACCTCTTTGACATATTTGAATAAGGAAATGTTACGTGTCCAAGGAACGTTCAGAAAGCATCTTCTAAATGATGGCCTTGTGTTTTATGGGACCTTATTTATGGGGCTGTAGGTGCCCTTCCACCCTCATCTCCCTGTTGCCCTTTTGTTTTGGGTAGAGAAACCCCATTGTACTTTAAAATGTATTTTTATGTCAAGGATTATCTGGGTCTTTTCAGTATATCTGTGTCGAGCTGAGTAATGTGTATTATACACTCTGCTTCTCAGGATGTTTGAAATAGTTCACAGACACAGAAGAGCTTGGGCCAGCGGCATACAGACTTGGGCTAGACCCCACCTCAGCCACCTGCTGGTCCAGCGACCTTCAGCAAATGACCTAGATTCTCTCCGCCTGTGTTGGTTTGCTTGGTTGGTTTTCAATATGTAAAAATGGGGATCCTGATGGTTCTGCCATTATGAAATGAGATAAGGCATGTAAAGTGTTCCTGGCGGCACCTGGCACGTAGCGCTAAATAAACGTTACCTACAGTAACAGGATTTTGAGCTTAGAACAGTCAGTTGAGATATGATTTATTGGAAGCACTGCTTTTGGGATGGAAGGCACTGTTTGATGGTGGTTGTTGAGATGGCAGCTCCGAAAAGAGAGGCATTGGAGAAGGGAGAAGTGTTCTCTGAGCCCGCAGGCAATGAACAAACATCCTTCCGACCTAAAACCTCATGAAGTGGCCCTGGGTGGGGCGACATCTATGAAATGTTGTGTTGCTGCGGAGGAGGTTGGAAGCCCTGCTCCCAGCAGACCTGTGCCTGCCCCGGGTCCACTGCGGGTGATGGAGCAGCGTGTCATAACACGCCTCCTGTTTTCTTTGAAGGGGCTGCTGCTCTTTTGTCAGAACTTTTGCCTCCTGTTGGACGGAACGGGGTTCAATGTCGTTCATCTCTGCAGGGCAAGTCAGAAGGTCTGTAAACGCTGAAGATGCTAGCAATAGCTAACCCACGGAGTTCTCAGAATAAGCTGTGCCGGTTGCTCAGAAAGTAAGGTGATTAAAGAGCAAAACGATTTACTCTGTCAGTGGTTACTGCCCGCTTGATTTTCTTTGAGTTGTGAATTGATTAGCTTCAGTTCCCAATCTGGAAGACAGAGGGAATGATTCTTAAGTCTTTTATTTAAAAAAAAAGAATTGGAGTCATATTCTATGTTAATTTTGTGTCCTGCTTTTTTTTCATTAAGTACTTTTATAACTAAAATGACAATAAAAGTGATAATGCTGACACCTGCTTCATGGAAATGATTTTCCTTGAACAAAGTTCAGAAAACTTCATGTTTATAGATTTTAATTTTATTTCTGTTTAAGAGAGACAGTTTTTTTCTAATAGATTCCATATATATGTTCTTTCTTTCCATACTGATTATGTAGTATCTGCGAAGGATTTAGCATTCACTGGGCAGATAATGGTAGTTTTTTTTTAACGTATTTCCTTGCTTCTCAATGCTGTTACAGTGATAGAAACAGTCTCACCAGGAAGTACTGACATGTTTCGTTGCTCATTGACAAATGCTTGCTTGCAACTTTGAAAATTCTATCACAAAGTTTAATAATATTTGTTTTCAGACCTTTAAAAATTAACGTTTGTGTATTAGAAATAAAATTGCAGTGATCTATGGTATGGAAAGCTTACAGACATTTGAATATGTGATTATGAAACACAAACCTTAATTAATGGCATATGGTATTGTAGGTAGTACCTTAGTAGGACGCATCAAAGATGAAATTTTGTAAATTAAACCAGAGCACCTGGTATCTCGTTCATCCTAATTCCTCTCATTCTGTTTTCACCCTCTTCTACCCCATCTAAGACAAGATCATCATTCTTTTTTTCCTTTCATGTTGCTTTTGTATACACACACAGTCTTGTTTTCCCAGCACCTACCGTGATGTTTAAAGTCATATCAGAGTCATCATGGATGCTTCTTAGCTGTCTGTGTGGGGTTGCTTTTCCGTGTGTGCTATTTTAGGGTGTGTGTGGGGGAATGGAGTTTGGTCTTTGCTTTCAAGCAGTTGTGGTTTTCATTAACCCTTAGAACTACAGGCACTTTTCTTCCACCAACATGTTCTGTTCTTACTATATTAAGGAAATGTTTACCATGAATGCTTTCTCCCCACTTTACCCCCCCAGCACGTCCCCCTGCTTTCTCTTTCTCCCTCTCTCGCACACACACAATTCTGAAAGATGCTTCCTTAGAGAGCTCTGAGACAGTGCTGTGCAATGGAAAGAACACAAGACCAAGGGTCCTGCGACGGCTAGGTTATTCAGATGGTTACTGGGTTTCTGCTCTGGGCTGAGGGAGATCCTGGGAGACCAAAGGGAGACCAACAGACTGACTGGGGAGAGAAACCACAAACACCTTAAAAAGTCAAGTCACAATATAAATTCACACAGAATAAGCGTAAAATGAGTGGTCAGGTTGCAGTTCCTGTCGGACGTGGGAAGTGTTCTGGGAACTGGGCACTTGTTCTCATTTTTTCCTAGATGGCTGAGAAGCTCCTTCTCCTACACAGCGTTCCGCGATGCCCTTTGATGTCTGGCCACAAGGAAGGTGGATAAGAATTTATTTGTACTCTCTTATACTGTAAAAGTCAGCAGTTCACATACTGCTGAGAGATTTGCATTCATTCAAAACACACAGATTGTTTTGTTCTCTTAGCGAAGTTTTGCTGGCTATTTGGGAATGGGCGTCTTCTTGGAGGTGGAAATGCAGAAAGGAGGTGCTAACCCGTCATCAGGTGTCTGTGGAGAGTTGTTCCGCGTGTCTTCTGAGAGCAGGATCTCTGCTGTAGTGTCTACTGAAGTAGGTATTTTTTAGTGGTTGACAGAGGAAGTAAATATTGACTAAGGCCAAAGAAAGGTGAGATCAATACATTTCAGGCCACTTCTTTGCTTCTTTCCAGATGCCTCAGTCTTGCACACATGTTATCAAAATATATACCTTTTGTAGGTACAAATGCCTGAAAATTAATATATATATTTAATTTTGTATATGTGTATATGAAATGAAAGCATCATGTAAATACTGAAGTATCAGACTTCCTGGTCTGTTACTGAATAATAGAAGACGGTTCTGTTATACATAAAAATGGAAAACAAACTGAAGTCTGCTCAGTTCTGGCCCCAGCTTCCCCTTTCTTCACTCGTTTTCTCCTGTTTGGTGCTTCTGGAGGGACTTCCTGCCCACGGGGCACTCCCACCGCAATACCAAAACCTGTTCTCAAGAAGGGATCCAATTTTAATCCATTAGCACAAAATTAAATCATTATTTACCTGCTCCGTTTTAGGCTATATCCCTAGTTTGGGCATAAAAAAGGGTTTTGTCCTATCCGGAGGAGTTTCTGGTGTTGACATGGGAGTGGAGATGGGAGGAAATGGGTGTCTTTGAAATGACAGCATGTAATTGAGCTCTCACCTCCCTCTGTCTTCTTCATCCAGATTGTATTTGATATATGCCTCAGAAGTCTCCTTCCAGACTCACCAAAAGAAAGACAGAGTGCTAAGTGAGTTTAGGTGGGAAGAGCAACATTTGACAGACATGCAGTTTTATTTTATATTTTATTTTATTTTATTACTATTTTTTAAATTTTATATTTATTTTATTTTACTTTGAGCATTAAAACACTAAATCACTTGCAAAAAGCTGAAGGAGCAAATACTGAGTGAGGTAGAATTACAAACAATGTGCATCATATCTCTTCCTTGAAATATATTAAGAGGAAGAGAAATACGTTGAGAGGAGGAGGCTGTACAGGAGAAAACGGTGCATGTGAGCTGGGCAGAATTATGAAGAGAAGCAGCTAATTGGAGATTATCTGGAAATAACCATGCCACGTACCCTCAGGGGAAATGAAATGCCAGATGAGAGGCAAATGGTGGGAACACAGAAACTGATGTTATCTGTTAAGAACAGTTATGAGGCTGATGGCAGTTCTTTTACTTAAAGAAAAAAAATGAACCAGTGAATCCGGGAAGGGTGAAAGGAAAAATCCGTATGATAAACACTAACCAGGGTAGACATCCTGTGATATTTTTGGCAAAATGAATTAAGCATACGTATATCCTATTAGTGTCTCTCATTATCAGAAGGGCTGGGAGATATTTTTAGAGGTTATAGAGAGGGAAGAATAACTCCTGAAAAACTCGCAAAGTAATTTTAAAAATTCAGAGCAGAATTTTAATAATGAGTTTTGCTTTCCAGTGAGTTGCCGGAACGTATTTGTGTCCCAATCAAAAGCCACGGTGCTGATGGTCAAATAAATGTTCAGACTGAAAAGTAAGCTAGAAGAAAACCTATGTGGTTATATGAAAATGTCAAAATTACATTAAATGTTTTAATCAATCCAATTAAGTGTGGACCTTGATCACAACTGGAACATGAAGATGGTGGTGTACTTTCTAAGTGCGTAGGTGGTTAGCGAGTGTTTCCACAGGGTGAATGTATGTAGCAGCTAGGTACTGGATAAAAAGCTCCCCTCCCAGCCAGCATAGTGCACCAGAGCAGCCTTTGTGGCTCAGGCTGTGGTGTGGATCACTTCAGGATGGAGTGTCAGCACTCGTCCCATCCATTCTGATCCTCTTCAGTGTCACATCTGTTCCTAAGATCACACCAGCCGCAGGGGCCCCCAGAGAGGCCCATCTGCATGGATTCTCTGAGTGGGCTTGTCTTTCTCAAAATATGCTTTGGTGGTGGGTGCTTCATGGAAGCACAGAAATCTTTTGTTTGGTGAGAGACTCTCTAGTTCAGAAATATGTCAGCAAGTCCGCTTGCACTGGCCTTGAACTTAGGGGAAGACCAAAGAAGTGCAGATCTGTGCTACCACCCCCACCCCAAGGCAGCAGGTGACCGCACCTCTCCCAGTCACCTGCAGGTTGTTTCTTGTTCTGTGTGTCACAGGGGTAGCTTCTGCGGTTGTGGCTTTCAGAGAGCCAGGCTTTTGTTTCTTTGCTGAAATCAGTGTGACTCACTGACCTACCATTAGCACTAACAACTTTCAGTCCTAAAAGGCTGTAGTTGCAGTTCCATGTGAGTGATGGCTGCCCTCCTTCTGTGCCCCTTGTTGGAAAGCCATTGTGAAATCAGAAAGATGAGCCGAGTGTCTGTCAGCTGGTGGCATTTAACCAGGTACATGCAGACATGTCACCTCTGCGACTTGCAAAAGAAGAAAAACAGAAAAGAAATCATCCGTCTGGTACCCAGAGATTTTGGGATTGAGATCTAGATGTTTAAGTAAAATGAAAAAAAAATTCTATAAGTGATTGTGCCATGAACTACCAATTGAATTGTGGAGTATTTACCCCAGTTACCAGAAAGTGATTTCTTTTCTCCATCGCCCTTACAGTGGGCTACAGCTGGCTATTATCTTAAAGTATCTCTGGAAATACCAGCTTTCCTTGATCAAATTATGGGAATCATCTTGTGTGGCCAAAGCTGAGAATTGCAAGGCATTCGGTCAGTTACTTTTTGAGGAAAGGTGGGAAGCGGAAATAAATGGCCAATGGCGACAGTACTGACACCTGAAAAGTGAGGGAGGGCCCCAAACCAGGGATCTTCTTTCGGGGTTGTGTGTTTTGTAATGTTGTCAGTTGAGCAGAGAAGTTAACAGCATGGCGCTGAGATGGGAGGGGGCTGTCGTAACGTACAACTCCTCTTTCAGGAGTTCGTAAAAGTAGGTGCTGTTTGATAGCAGAGCTAATAAGATCCAAAGGAACCTCCCTTAATTATGAATGGCGACAGTAATTGACGGGATATGTGAGCTGCTCTGTGGTGACTGAAATTTCGTTCACATTTCCTTTCGCTTTTACTGATTTCACTCTGCTTTGTTGGAGGAAGTCTCAGGTCTTCAACGACATGGATATGAAATTCAAATCTTGAAAAGCATATTATAAAAATCCAAGCTTTTCCTGGGGGTATTAATCTGTCTAGTAAAGAAAGACTGGTTTTTATTATTACTCGCTTCTTTCTCAACGAGGTAGGCAATTAGAAATAAAATGAAAGAAAAAAAAATCCCTACACGATTGCCTTCTGGCCAGAATGGGTGACCTGCTGCCACGGAATCGTCTCTCTGATCAGAGACGTGATGACGGAGCACAGTTCTGATAAAGCAGGTTTCTTCGCCACACGCCTAAGGTTTCATCTTTTCTTTTTTTCCCCCCCGAGCCAGTTCCATCTAGCCTTGTCAACCATGTCAGTTTCCCTGGAATGTCTCAAAACATCTGTAAAACACTGATTAAAATGGACACTCTGGTACTCTCAAAGAAATGTGTTGCCTTTTCTGTGTCTCTTACTCCTAGAATCGCACTGTCAATTTTATTTAAAGCAAATACAACGCTAATACAGTCTTTAAATCTTCTGTAGCGATCCTTGTGAGATGAAGATGGATGTCTGGGTCACACTGGTGTATGGGTGGGTTCACGTGTGCTGCTGGCCCCGTTCTGTCCTGGAAGAGTCATTCTTCTTGGGGTGGAGAAAACGTATGAGAGGTTTCTGAGATGTTTGTGGTGTCCTCAGAGGAAATGAAACTCCATGGCAGAAATACAGCCAGAGGAGTCCCCTGCCAAAACCTCTCGAGGGTGGGAAGGGCCGCATAAGGGAAACCGCGTGGGAGCCACAGGGCCCTCTCACCTCCTTTCTGTGGGTGGAAATTAGGATGTGGACAGCCGCTTGATTAAGAAGCACTTACAGTCTTTTGTCAGGTTTCTGACTGCATCATGATTCTCAGGTCTGAGTCTGCTTCTGAGGTTTTAGGGAGTCATAAATAATACTGTCCGCAGCACCTGCCCGAAGCTTGCGCTCATCGAGAAATACAGCACAGACACCAGACAGATGGAGAAAGAGAAATGCCGGGTTTGTTACAGTGACAGCTGATTGGAGAAGTGGTTAGATGTGCAGCCACAGAGGACCTCAGGTTCTTGTCCTTCCTTTAGACACTCTCCCCCTCCCTGTCCCACTGCAGGCTGAGCCTGTCCAGAAAAGTCACCTTCACTGCCAGCTAGCAGATCCAGAGAGGCCAGAAGCCTCCGGGCCAGGGAGACTCAGCTTCTTCTCCCAGCCTCTCCGTGCTGAGGACTCGGGTGCGAGGGAGGGGGGGGGAGGACCTGGAGAGGTTCTGCATGGTTTTACCCTCCAGACAAAGTGAACGGGTAGCGCATTGCTTCTACGGGAATATGCAGAGTAGAGGATGCCCTTCACCCTCACGACCCCTCCTTGCGACCCAAGTTCCACAGTTGTCTGCTCTGAACCCTCCACTGGTCCTGCTCCTGCCCTCCGAGTCCTCTGCGCCACGGAGACGGGTCAGCGTTCTCCGCCCTTTCTCCCCAGCACACCCCCTGTTGCAGCTGCCCTGTCCTCGCTCACCAGGGGGACTCCACTCCAGGATCACCCTCTGCATGCCCCTCCCCATCTTCCCTGCAGTTGGCTGTGGGTGAGATCTGATGTTTTCGCTTTTCTCTGTGAACACCTTTTATATTTGTTGTGTGCACTGAACAAAGAGTACTGCCAAGTAGTTCCCGTGTCCTGATCCTCTGCACAGCTCATCCCGTTATTTCATTCATTCTGGTTCTTCCCATCCTTCACTGTGTCTTTTTTACTTACCGTGAGCTGTAGAGATGTCTTGCCTCCTCAGTGAGATGGTAGGGTCGCTGTGGACAGGATTGGTTTCTTCTCTCTGATTTCTGTATCCCTTCCCAGGGCTAGTCTAGTGGATAGTGCAGTGTTTGTGTGGATGGTACCTGTGTCTTCACTTGAGTTCTCTAGAAAACAGAGTCTCTAGAAAAACACTTCGATGGGAGGGCATTATGAGGATGTGCAGTTCCGGAAGCAATAGTGAGGGCGTCGGGGAGGCAAGACAAATGCAAGGTAACATGCTACCAAGCTGCGCATAGCTTCTCAGGAAAACACAGCTGGCTGCTGTGTGGCTTCCATCGTCTTGCAGACAGGTCTTTGGGACCAGTGTGCCTCACAACAGTCTGTCGCAGGAAGGAAAGGCAAGAAATCAAACTTCCAGCTCCTTCTGGTCTTCTGTCTCTCACTGACCAAGGTCACTCCACTGGCCTGGAAGTCCTTGTTTCCAGGTGGTGTTGTCCAGCCGCTCTGGTCAGCCTGTGGGGAAAACAGACCCCATACCCCAGAGCATGGGGCTCCATGGGGACCCTGAGGTGGTGGGAGCTGGAGTGTCCACACTACCTGTTAGGGCGGCCTAGGGTTCCCGGGCTGCTGTAGTGCCTGCCGTGGTGCTCAGGGAGGGCAGGGGCTGTCCACGGAGCAAGCAGCCAGAGGAGCAGTGTGGGGAGAGGCAGGCAGATCTGGAGAAGCATGTACGTTGGGTCCAATACAGCAGCCAGTAAATAGACACCAGCCAAATGACTAAACATTTAAGAAATCGTTATTCACTTCTGTTAGTTAATCGCCTCCTAGGCTTCTACCTTACCAGCATTCTTGGGAGATGCAAAGGGGGATTTTGTAGTCAACACAAACTAAGTAAGTGTTGAGGGATCAGAGTTGAGGAAGAATAAAAATGCTTGCGAGCAAGGGAGTTAATCAAGGAAGACTTCCTGGAGGAAGTGGGTTTTGAATTATCTTTTGAAGGTTGTAGGGGTAAGGATTTCTAAAGAGGAAGGAGTTGTCTGCAAAGATCTTTTAGACTCTTAGAACCTTGGGCAAAATTCTAGGTTTGGGGGTAGACTCTAGACTCCTGCTGCGATATTTTAGCTTCATCATTAAAAAAAAAAAGTGTAACAGGCTGGAAAATTGCCGTTTATACTTTGGCTTGTATGCCAAACTTTGGGGCTTTGCCTCTGAGATTGGAAAAATTAAAGCTGATGGTGTCTAGTGTTGGCAAAGAGGTGGAGAAACAGTTTTCGTATGCAATCTTTTATAGGCAGAAGTAGTAGAAAGTTGGGGGGGAAAGTGTCAAGAATTAGAATATAACAGTTCCGTTTACTGTGGAAAGAAATTTCTTTAAAATAATACTGAAACAGCATACAATTTTGAAATTATGTAGATTCACAAACCTTATGTGGACAATATAAAAGATTTTATACAAACTGTTTTTGTTCTAAGATGACATTGCAAATGAGGCATTTTTCTTTTCATGCTCTAACTTAAATAATTGGAGCGAGGGCATATCTCAGTGGGAGAGGACGTGCTTGGTGTATATGAGGTCCTGGGTTCAGTTCCCTGGAACTTCCATTAAAATAACTAAATAAATGAATAAATAAGTAAATAAACATGTGCCTAATTAGTACCCCCCAAAATGAATGAATGAATGAATAAATAAATAAATAATGACCCTAGGTAGAACTAGTATAGAAGAAAAAATCAGTTTCAAAAAATCTTAGGACCCCTTCTCCACGGTCTCCGGTGGGGCTCAGAAGTGTAGCCCCTCCAGGCACACTTACTGTGACAGGGAACTCACTCCCGGTGAGGTGACCTGTTCTTTCTTTGGGCAGCTCTGTTTGTTACAAAGTACTTACTAGTCCTCTAATGAAGTCAGACCTACCTTGGGAAGATCTACCTCTAATACACATTAGAATGAGCTTTAAGGAGTTGATCGAAGCCCAGTCCCCACCCTAAACCAATCAAGTCCGTGGCTCAAACATCAGTGCAAGTGCCCCTGGGAGATTCACTGGCAGTGAGGGTTGCCCACAGCTCTACTCCTGGGAACCCATCCATTACATTTTTAAAGAGCGCTCTCAGGTTTCACCTTCATCTCTTCTCCAAGAAAATTAGCCTCCAGACTTCATGTGAAAGTAATGTTTTAAAGGTCCGTGTGATGAGTTGCAGGTAGGGCTTTTCTTTTTAAGAAATTCGGGGGTTTCAAGATTGATAGTGAGAACCAGGAATTTTGATATGCATAGTGTTAGAATCTAGTTGTCCTGCACAAGTTCAGGCATAGTATTCATCTAGCAGGTTGAACTAAATATGACCTCATGTTCACAGTTTCTGTAGGGTGTGAGGGTTGCTTTTCCTGGGGGAAATTTTTAGGTTGAATTTCTCACTGAAATGAGGGTCCATCCCAGGTCTCTCATCATGTGATATTCAAACACCCAGAGCATTGTGTCCACCCCCAAAAAAACTGGGTTCCTGGACCTCTGACCTGGGTGCTGGGATGAAGATGGGGTGACCTGGTCCGTAGGCATGGTGCCTGGAGCTTGGGATGACCTGAGAAATGGCATCAGAGGTGAAAATAGAACTGAAGAGTGATCCAGGCGTGGATCTAAAGAGACTCTGCAGAGAGGCCAACAGGGGTGTCAGGCAGATGGGGAAGTCGGGGGAGGAGGTGTCAAGAGGAACCTGGTATTTAGTGTGAGAGTAGCTGCCTAGCTGCCGCAGGCTGTTAGCAGGGAGGGAGCTGTGAAAGGCACTGAGCTGGTTATTGATGGTCATTTCCAAGTTGGTCTTACCTTTTTTCCTGCGAGGAATATGAAATATTTCATCCATTTCTACTGAGTGAAAAAACCAGGTCAATATTGCTTCATTTTAATTGAAGTGGTGACAGGAGTCAGCAGTCTGGAAAGCCTACCTTTTCCCAGTTTACCTTTTTTTTTCTTTGAATTGAAGTGTAGTCAGTTTACAATGTTGTGTTCATTAATGGCGTACAGCAGAGTGATTCAGTTATACATATATGTATTCCTTTTCATATTCTTTTTCATTATAGGCTATCCAAGGTATTGAATATAGTTCCCTGTGCTCTTCAGGAGATCCTTCTTGTTTATCTGTTTTATAGATAGTAGTTAGTATATGAAAATCCCAGACTCCCAATTTATCCCTCTACCTCCTTACCCTCCACTTGCCCATAACATATGATGTCACTTATATGTGGAATCTAAAAAAATAACACAAGTGAATTTATTTACAAAACGGAAGCAGACTTACTTGTTTTAAAACTCACCAACCCTAACCATACTCTTGAATTGCTGCCTGGTGCTCATTCATTTGTTCTCTGACCCAGGGAGTCTTGTTCCCTTGGGACCGCCTGCTGCTTCTCACCTGGGAACGTGTTCCACATCTTCAGCAGCTCCCCGGACATATCCCACCTCTCAGACACGTCACACCTCTTGTTCACTCCCCAACCCAAAGGGCTTCATTCACCTAATTGTGTTTTGCTGTTTCAAATGGAGGCCGTGGGTGACAGGGGACCGAGAAGGACCATGCCTGTGATGGCCACAGTTCTGTCTTCCCCACCACACACAGTCAGTCCTGTTAACTCAGGGAGATTGTTTCTTTGTGAATGAGAGTCGGTTCCATTTCCTTCTCGTCTAATCCCTTTCAGAGAGCGCTCAGCCTTGGTGAGTAATGAAACCCTGGGCTCCATGGCCCCTCTCCAGCTGAGTGTAGTTCCAAACGGTGCTCAAAGCCAACCCTAATTATCTTCAAAGTTTCTTATTAATAACAGTGTAAAGACATGTGAGCGAATATTGAATATTAATTTTCTCTAATAAGAGGGCTGGGATGTTTCATTATGGATGTGAAGCTGTCTCGGGATGTACAGATGGAATACTGGCACGAAGCCTCAGGTGTCGGGAGGGGATGATGGTCCCCTCTGGCAGGAAGCTTCCAATTTTCTGGGACAGCTTTTCCCACATTCTTGCTAAAAAGCCTGTGCCCAGCTCAGTGGCTTGGCAAATAGAGAAAAACCTCCTGGATTTGAATCCCTCTTGTAGAGAATCCGTGATTACTCTCTGGGGTTTTACGTTTTTCTGTTTTCAGTTTTTCCTAGATAAATCAATGGCTAAACTAGTTTGTGGGTTTAATCTAGTTTAAATCCATCTAAGAGAATGTTGGGCTCTTAAAAGTGTCAGACCCATGATCTGCCTAGAACGGTACCTGGTACACAGGAAGCTCTTTAAAGTGTGATTAATTAATTACTACAGATTATTAAAGCAAGGCCCAAAATTTCTTTGCTGGGTAGCACTTTTTAAAAAAGCAGATTTATATTCTTTGTACTTGAGAATGATAAAATTGCTTCTTTAAAAACAGTCTCTTGCAATTTCATATCAATTATATCAATTTGTCATTTAATTTAGCTTTGGGAAGATTTGTTTTGTATTAGATTAATGATTCTTGGCTTCACCTTAGGAGACCCGCTCAAGACCAGTTAAATCAGAATCTCAGGTGTGGGTTTTGGGCTCCTGGGGTCTTAATTTTTTAACAGCTTCATTGAGGTACAATTCACACTCAGCCAACTGTACATATTTACAGTGAGCAATCTGATTAAGTTTTGACGGATGTATACACTTGTGAAACAGGTGTGTACACACCTGTGACACAATAGCCACAATCAAGGTAGTGAACACATCACCTCAGGATTCCCGAGTGCCAGCGGGGTTGAGAACCCCTACAGGACAGACGCAGAATCCTGAGCTGTTGTGGGTGTCCTCATCTAATATTTAATAATAGTAACACCAATGAAAATAGTTATTTATAATTTCACGACCTAGCCCTTGGTTTCCTTTGAGACATAATGTCTTTTTTTTTTTTTTGAGGCATGCTATGACCGCGTTATGACAAGAAGAAACTTTGTCAATTTTTAATGTTGAACTATCAATGTTTCCCCTAAGCTCTCTTTTCTGTCCCAGAAAGTACTGTCTCCACACAGAGTCTGAGATGGGGGACCAGTTTGTCCATCCTTCCTGCTCTGATATGTTCATTGAAAGAGCCAAGCTTTTAGCAGTAAGCTGCGTTAAGAGGCAGCCAGTGCCTCCGGTCACCTGTGACCGAGCAGACCACTCACTGCCAAACCGCTGGTGCACAGCACGTGGCCGGGTCGGAAGGCGGGCTGCTGCTCTGAGCAGACATCCAGCCTGAAAGCCTCTTAGTTCAGTGGATCACAAATCCCAGCGAGGGAAGTGGAACCTCTCGCTTCATACTGCTCCACATACCGACTGTGTAAGAATTCTGCTGATTGTTTTCAGCCAGTGCTAGTAAAACAGCATCTTTTTGGAAAATGGTATTAAAAAGTCCATCAAATGGAGTAGCACTAGTGGCCAATATTTGGAAATTCGTTAAATGAAAGTGATTTCTTTATATGTAGGATATTGAGCAGACATTAAAACTGATTTTGTAGACTGTGTTCATTCTGTATTGTTAAGTGAGAGCAGCAGGTGACTAAATCAGTGCATTCTGTGTTATGCCACTATGATTTTGAAAGATATGTATGCATATATACATATACATATGTATGTACATCTGGGGAAAATAGGATACTTGTAAGAGATACATCAAAACAATGACACTTTTTATTTCTGGTGATGGAAGATAAATAACATTTGGTTTAAATTTAAAAAAATTTTTTAACTTTATTTTTATTTATTTTTTGAGAGGGGTTAATTAGGTTTGTTTATTTTTATTTACTTTTTAACGGAGGTACTGGGGATTAAACCCAGGACGTCACGCGTGCTAGGCATGTGCTGTACCACTGAGCTATACCCTCCCCCTGGTTTTAATTTTTTTTAACTTTACTTTTCATATTTTGGAAAACGAAAACACTTTTTCTGTCAGAAAGAAATAAATGTTATTATTAAAAGATCACCTGCAGAAATTCCCCCCAAATAAAATTAAACCCTGTGCTAAAACAATGCAGTCAAAATGAGGAACAAGGGAGAGCGTATAGCTCAGTGGTAGAGAGCGTGCTTAGCATGCATGAGGTGTTCTGGGTTCAATCCCCAGGACCTCTGTTTAAAAAAAAAAATGAGAAAGGAACATAAAAACCATCAGCATGCCAGTTTTGAACTGGTGTGCTTTACCCGGTAGGCAGGCTCTCAGTGCGTATTTGTGAAGTGATTTGAATAAGTGACTGGAGTTAAGCAAAATAAACAAACCCCTGGTCAGCTTGGAACTAGTTCAGTTGCTGCTCAGAGTCATCAAAGCAGATTGGTTTTATTTTTTCTATGAAAGTCAAGCTCGAGGTTGCAAAGCAGGTGTTGAAGCGTGTTGGCATTTCATTTCGTTTTGACTGCCTCCAGCTGGTATTTAGCAAGCGGACTGGGCACTATGAAAATAAGCAGGTTTCTGCATAGGGGGGTGTTGGCATTGATTCTGGAAAAGCAATTTCAGAGGTGCTTCAATCTGAGGTGTGCTCTCTCCAACACGGGAGGAGACATGAGGTGGCCCACACACCCCTGAGGTTGCGGGAGGTAAAGTGGCCCCAGGGCAGTAGGAACTCCCTGCCTCCCAGTGCGTGTCCCCAGCAGCCAGCCCCTGTGCTGGGCCTTGGCTCCGTCCACTCTTTCTGCCACTCGCAGCTTCATTCTCTCTCTGTTTCTCCTTATTACATCTGTCACCGTAGCCTATAAATGAGCTCAGATCTCTTCTGGCTTAAACCCACTTCTCATCTCTGCTGCCTCCTGAGTTAGTATTCTGTTTCTCCCCTCTCTCTCACTGCCAGCATTTCAATGAGGTTGTCAGTATTTACCGCCAGATCCCAGTACCTTCTCCCTCCTCTGGACGCCCCAGCGACTCACGTGGTCTGCCCTTCACAGTATTCGTGTCAGCCACGCACTTCCCCCGGCTACACCGGGTGTGCCTGGTATATGCCTGCCTTTGACACATTTCTCCCTCTGCCTCTGAATGCCTAGGAACCCAGCAGGCCCGCTGGGGTCTGATTTCTGAGACTTCCAGGCATCTCTCAAATTAAGAGTACGGGAAAGTTGGTAGAGGCTCCTGGCTTTATCCGTGAACAAGATTTCCCCTATGTGCCCTGGGGTTTTTTGCATAAATCTCACATCTGAAGTGAACTGTCTTTCCAACATTAACCAAAGTTTTATCTCTCACCTAGTGTCTTCCTCTCCTCACAAAGTTTTTGTTTATTTGTTTGTTTGTTTAATAACTTCAGCAGAAATATAGGAGGCATGCCACTGCACAGGGGCAGACAGCCCGGGTGCAAATCCCATCTCTGACATAGACACGCTGTCTGACTTTGGGGTGTGTCACTGCTCTTCTCCGAGCATCCATATGCCCTTGTAGGTCCCGGTGCTGTACAGTAGGACCTTGTTGTTTATCTATTTTATATAAGTAGTTTGTATCTGCTCGTCCCAGACTCCTAATTTATGCCCCCCAACACCTTCCCAGCCCTTTGGTAACCATGTTTGTTTTCTATGTGTGAGTCTCTTTCTGTTTAATAAATAAGGTCATTTGTACTATTTTTTAAAAAAGATTCCACATATAAATGATATCATATGGTATTTTTCTTTTTGTTTCTGTCTTCACTTATTATGACATTCTCCAGGTCCATCCATGTTGCTGCAAATGACATTGTTTCATTTTTTTTATGGCTGAGTAGTATTCTGTTGTATATTTATACATCACATCATCTTTATCCAGTCATCTGTCGATGAACATGTAGTTTGCTTCTGTGAACTACATTCATTATCTTGTGATAACCTATAATGAAAAAGAATATATGTATATATATCTGAAGCACTATGCTGTACACCAGAAACTAACACAACATTATAAATCAACTAAACTTGAATTTTTAAAAAACCTATTCACTCCCCCCCAAAATATGCACATGTAAAAAAATTACTATGGCAATGGCCACTTTATGGGATTATTTATAGGATTAAAAGAAGTATTGTCTGGGAGGCCCTTAGCCCACATCTGGCCCCTGAAGGCACACACGGAGTGCTGAAACACTCCCTTTCTAACTGGCTCCCACCTTTTCATACCTGAACACAGGTTCCAAGGAAGGAAATGGCACTGAGGTGTGAGCGTTGAGCCGCCAGCAAGTTTGTGCGATTTGAACTGATGTCCCCAGCACGCTGCCAAGTCACAAGCCTGCCAGGCAGTCACTGTAAAATCACCAACCACAAACATAAGGCCAGCGAATGCCAAGGGTCCCTTCTCTCTGCTTTGCTGAGGCGGAGTGATCTGTCCAAAGAATCTGAAATAACAGAAAATGCACATAACGCGTATTCAGGCAGCAGGTGGTGTTCTGACGCCGGAGCTCTCTGGGCTGTCAAGTCCCCCCGCATCCACAGCCGTGGCGGAGGGAGCGGGGAAGCATCACATTTCCTTCTTTTCTTGGAATTGCCATCTTTTTCTGATGCCAGTGTCTTCTCACTGGATTTACAAGAGAAGAAAAGTCTCACTGTTCTGGAAACGCTAGAAAACGTTCCAGAACTTTCTTAGCGCTCTTCCTAGCAACAGATCCAGTGGCATCCCCCACATTTCTTCTGGGTGGCACCGTTCTTGTGCTGTTTATCAGTTTCTGCCACGAACTAGCCATTACAGCCTCGGGCCACAAGTCCACCTTCGGTGCCTCAGTTTTCTCCTCTATTAGATGGGTAGACTAAGATCGCCTGCCTCATAAAGTTAGTATGAAAATCAAATATATGCCAGCCAGTTGCAAAAGTACCCAGTGGGGTGTAAGCAGTCTATATATGTTGCCATGTAGTCATTTTACCTGCGTAAACAGTAAGTGCACCTGTGGGCTGGTGGGGGTAGCGTGAATCACAGAGCTTGCCTCTGGGGTCCTGGCTTTGCCATGTACTGGCTGGGAAGAATCACTAAGTCACCCACGCCTACTGAAAGTTTATTTTCATCTGTAAAATGTCAAGAAGAATGCTTTTTTTCCCAGTGTTCAGTGAGTTTACTTCTGTGGAAAGTACACCACAAAACGCCGTGCAGCACCAAGTGGTATTGTTCTCTCTTATTTCTGTCTTTGAGCGGAAGTTGCCATGTCATAGTCACCTTTGTGTTTCTTGTGGCTCCCAGGGCTGAACCTGGTCCAAGTGGCCCTAAACAGTAATTGTCCAGTGAACGGTTTAACAGTTCAACGCAGCTGAGAGAGAAAGGAGCAAGCCAGAAGGCCTCTGCGTGGCCAACAGAGATGGCATGAAGTCTACACGTACATTCACATGCTTTCTCTAAGACGGGCTCATCAGGCACCCCCTCTGAAGCTTTCTGTTCTTCCTTTATACAAAGTTAGTCCCGGGAGGACCAGAAATATCCAGTTAGAGCCATGAGAATGGGTTTGGTTGCTCTGGGCAGGCACAGTGACCACCATGAGAAATTACAGCTCGATAGCCTGACAGTCATGGTGGAGACAGAAAAACTGTGAAAAGCAGATAAAATAAATTAAAAAGCCCTTCAGTGTGGGTTTTTTTTTTTAACTCGAAGGAGAAATCCCACAAGGTTGACTGAAAGCTAAGTTAGATGAAGCAGTTGAGATCCTCAGAGAACAATTTTACTTTGGCAGAGGTATACCAGACGACTGCAAATGACAGATTCTGCTAATTTTCCTGATTGCCTCAGGAAAGGATGAAGTGAACTTAGTTCTGTTTTTGCAATATGTTTCTCAAACATAACTTCTTGGTCTGCTGCACAGGTAATTAACCACAAAGTTCATGTTGCTAATTATCCCAACTATGGCCTAATTTTTTCTAATGAGACTGAAACGCAATTCTTCTGGGTTTTGCAATCTCTACCAAGTAAATGTTAAAACTTTAATCCAGCAAACAAATTGGTCACGTCAGTTTAGGTAGCTATTTAAATCTGCAGGCTGATCTGCTGTCAGTTTGTAGAATTGGTAATTATTAATTTTGAGGCATGACCTGGACCCTAAAATCAATTCATTTTTGTTCATTAACAATTTTGTCTCCACTATTTTTATGCCATTGTTTAATAGTGTCCAATTCCATGTAGTATCATAGTATGAACATCATTCTAAATGGCTTGCTTGTCTACTCTGTAGATGACACGGAGGGGAAAAGCAAAGCAAATGTTTTGGAAGGGCAGAATTGAGATGTCAAAGGTTTTTGGCAAGTTGGAATGGTGGACTCATTCTAAAAAGGTGAAATATTAATGAGGTGAAAATAAAGCCTTCTCTTGGTTCTAACAAAAATATCTACAGAAAGTTAATGGAGGTATTGTCAACCTGATACGCAGCTGTAAGGATGGCTGGTAAATGAGGAGCCATAATTTTAGTCCCTGTGTATTGGGCACTTGGGGCTGTAGAGGACTGACTCACTCAGGGCACCCTAGGGAGGAGGGACCGATCCCTGTCTGGATATGGGAAGTGAGAAGTTTCAGGGTTGGAGGCAACTTCAGGGAATGGGTCTTCTCTCTCATGGTCTCTTTTCTAGCCTTTCTGCGTATCTTTGCATGTTGAGTGGGTTCTCCTCTGACTCCTGACATCCAATCCAGATCCCAGAGAGTCAATTTGGTTGACTTGGCTGACCTTCTAGGACAGAGACCATTGGCACAAAGCTGCCTCATGGCTCATCCCCCAGCCTTGAGTCAGGTTGCATACCCCTGGTCTGATCTGGGGCCACTTCTGCTAAAATAGCAATTGACTGACCCCTGCTTTTCTGAGCAGTGGGCTGCGGCTGGGGAAGTCTGCACTAGGATGTGAATCTGGATCTGTCTCCCAGGACCAGAACTGGGGCCAAGGAGTGAAAGCCACAGGAAAAGAGATCCAACTCTACCCAGAGTTCCCTGAAAATGGAAAAGGCCATAGGCAGATAGATGGTAGGATACACCTTCCGGGCCCCTTCCAGTTCTCAGAATTGCATCTTCATTTTTACTGTCGCTCTTTTATGTCTTCCCAGAAGTGTCTGATGAAAACCATCTTTTCACACTGTTTTCAGAATGAGGGCTGAAGGTCTTCTGCCGCAGTGTAATTAGGACCTGCCGAAGGTGTCAGGAACAGTAATGCTTTTGCATTAGGTTCTTATATAAAATATACTTCACATGCGGAATATTAGTAAATGAGATTTTATTATAGTCAATCACAAGGCTATTTAAAGGAAGCAAATAATTTGCATAATGTAAACGTACTGGAATGGCAAACTGTAACAAGGCTCCTTCTCTAAGGTTTTCAAGATGAGTCTGAGAATGTTTCTGACACTTTTTTCCTAATGAAATGTAAATGGTGTTCCAGAGTTCAGTTAGGCTTTTAAACTCCTGTGTCATGACAGACTGAATCATTTAGGGCAGATTTTTGTGGTGACTCTTCTGTTAGCTGTCTGAGCAGAAGTCTCCAGTATAGTGTAATTAACTCTCACCTTTCAAATTCTACTAGTGTGTGTGTGTGTGTGTGTGTGTGTGGCGGGGGAGAATGCAGATCATTCCATAAAATGTAAATCCTTTCCCAGACAACAGAAATCAGTCATTTCATCGAAGAATATTTGGAAGCACCAGGAAGACCCCAGGAGGCTTCAACGTGACGATGCACTGTGACCAAAAAAGACAAGGCAGATAGAGGGCGGAGTAGCCTTGTCCCCAGCTGCCTGATCACTGCGTTCCCTCGAGGCAATCCATGGCTAGGAGAGG
Source organism: Vicugna pacos (assembly GCF_048564905.1). NCBI lineage: Eukaryota > Metazoa > Chordata > Mammalia > Artiodactyla > Camelidae > Vicugna > Vicugna pacos. The sequence goes on along the minus strand of NC_132993.1, from coordinate 78,777,862 downwards.
GACGAGCCGCATTAGAATTCCCCTTCTCCCATTTTGTAAACAAGACGAAGCGCTCTCGGCCTCAGTCACCTCATTTATAAACTGGAGACAACAGACCTCAGGTCGGAGAGCTCTTGTGAAGATTAAAGCTCTTCTAAGCACAATGTCTCGCTCACATGGAGTGCTCAACAATTTAGCTGCTAGGGTTATTTTTATCTGCACTGTTCCTTAAGGGGTGGCAACCCTGAGGTTATGCTCTCCACTGCCCAGAATGTCAGTGGCACTGAGCCCTAATCTACGGTGTGACTCTGTCTTCCTTTCACGTCCAGCCCAGCCTGAAGCAGGGTTGTGTCCAGCCCCAGCTCGTGAGCGGCTTTCACCTCCGCAGAAGGCTTGATTCCATCCTGGCATTGCCACTTTGCTTGGGCCTCACATAAGTCACTGAACCTCTCAGAACCTTAGTCCCTCCTCTTTAAAAGTGGGAAACTATTGGGGGGGTTGGGGAGGACTCAGTGGTAGAGCACATGCTTAGCATGCACGAGGCCCTGGGTTCAGTCCCCACTATCTCCACTATAATAATAATAAATTAATTAATTAATTAACCTAGTTACCTCCCTCCCCCCCAAAAAACAGGATAAAATACTGGGCTTTAAAAAGAAAATTTATATATTAAAAAAAGGATAAGAAAAATAAACGTCTAAAAAAAGAAAATTGAGTAACTATTTAATTGTATAGGGTTTTAAAATTTTGGATACTACTAATTTAAACTGTATTTGTTTGAAAACAAACTCGAGTTATCAGGTGCAGAGAAGAGAGAATTTTAGCGCTGAGTGAAGTCGCTGAACAATGTCTCCTGTGACTTTCTCTCCTTCGAAAAAAACTGCCCGTGCTTGGGTGCCATCCCACCTCATCTTCTTACTTAACTGGTCAGGGGTTTATTTGGCTGCACGGGGCCAAGCAGCTGATATTTTGTAGAGGCCCCCCCAGTGGCACACATGTGCCGGCGAGCCTGAGAAGCAGTGAGCAAGCCCGAGGGCAGACGCTGAGTCGGAAAGGCAGGTCCAGACTCCCGGCTTTGGCTCTGCTCACTCTCCAGTGACCCCAAGTTCTGGTTTAAAAGAGGTTTTCTGAACATTTTTTTCCCTGTGATTATTTTTTTACCCTTTCTCATTAAAGTGAGGTATTAAATAAACACACTGTTCAAACACTTCTGCTGGTTGGCTTCCGTTTAATTAAGGTTTCATTCTGGGCTGTTCCACCTTAACCTTATGCTTACTTTCTTACAGTGGTATGTCCTGACACTTCATTCCCGGATCCTTTTCTCACTGCCTTCAAAGCCACCTCTAAAATGTAATTGCCTTGCTGCGTTCCTCGCTGGCATCGCCAGCCTTGATCAAATACTGGGTTCTTCAGTGTTTGTTCTTTTCCATCTGCATTAGATTTTTTCCAGCTGCAGCCTGTGTGTTGCTGTGATTGAAAAGTACCGTGTATTCCCATGAAGCTTTGGAATAGAATAAAATCAAGTGCCTTTTCCCTCTCTTTGATTTGTGTGGACAGTTGTTTCCTGCTAGTTAGGGGCCATTCAGACGTCTGTCTGTACCAAAATGTAATTGGAATTGTGTTACCTTTTTTCATTACCTGTTGCCATTACATTGCTTAAAGTTTCTCAGACATTGATGTCCTTAAGTATTATCATGGGGTTTAGTACATATTAAGTTCCCTTAGTCAATTTTCGTAGGAGAGTTGAGTGAAATCTCAGCTGAATAGAATTAACTAGCCCCAAACAATTTACACTGTTCTGTGTGTGATTTTTTTTTTCCTTTCAGAAAGCTTTGTGATATTCTTTCTTCGTGGTATTTCACTCCTGTTTGTTGAAAACTTTGACCAAAGCTGCTCTAAGTAGCTGGCATCGTGAGAACAGGACGGATTCCAAAATCAGGGAAGCTTTCAGGAGACTCGTCGACCAGCGGATCTTCTGAAGGTGAGAGTGAAACCGTTTTCTCTTTGTCTTTGGAAATCTAAATGAGCTGTTCTGTCTTTCAAGATTGGCTTCTTGGAAGAGGGTGAATAGGGGAATAGGTTATTGAAAATTCTCTGCAAAGAATTGAGGGGTTTTCTTTTTCAGGAGACTTGAGAGTTTTTCTTTTTCAGGAGATTTTTTTTTTTAGTAGTTATGAAGGAAATCAGTTGGCTGTTTTGACCAAACAGGAATTTATTTGAAGTGTAGCTCGGATAGCTGAAGACTTATTTGAACACACACACCCAGCCACACACACCCTCCCTTAAAAGAAAAAATCAGTAACACTTCTCTTCTCAGAGACATTTCTTACGGATTTAGGGTCTCTGTCAGCCTTCATATCTGCATTACCCTGCCTTCTAGGATTGTTCAAGAATCAAACAATAGAACCTATGTGAAAGCACTTTGTAAGTCACAAAGTACTATTTGCATAAGTAAGAAAAACAGTGGCTATTTCCGAACGTTTGTAACCCTCCAAAATGCTCTCATACACTCCAATCTGTTTTCTTCCATCACTTGATTCATTTTTTATTTCGAATCAGTAAACTTGGCTAGGATCTCAAGAAACAAAGGTGATAAGTCCTTCCCTTCAAGGAATATCTGTCAAATGCAGGAGATAGACACAGTAATAAATATGACCAACTCCAATAGGATAAAAGTATATTGAGAGTGTTAATCATTAAGGAATGGAAAAGGCATCACGTCAGCCTATGGCCAGAGGATTGTGTGTGTAAAAGTGGGCTTCCTGGGGGAGGTGTCCCCTGAAATGGCCCTTGAAAGATGAATAGGAGTTAGCCTGATACACAGCAGGATCAGCTGGAGGAAGGCATTGCAGTCAGGGGCAGTGGTATAGGTGTATGAAACCCATGTGTGGAAGTTGCTCGGGATTGTTAAACCATAGATGTGTGTGTGTGTGTGTGTGTGTGTGTGTGTGTGTGTGTGTGTGTGTGTGTGTGTGTGTGTGTGTGTGTGTGTGTGTGTATGTAAGCACTGAGGGGTTTTAAGCTGGCTGGGGAAAGTATAGAGAAAGAGTTGCAGGTGAGTGGGGTTGAAGGAAGGCAGATTCATTTTGTAATGATCTGGGGAAGAGACACAGGGGCTAGAATTAGGGTGGAAGCAATGAGGAATAGAGAGAATTTTGAAAGAGCTAGAATATTCCAGATGTGGTGATAGTTTGGGCACTGGAAGGACCTGTTAGGACTTGGAATTGTCAGGTTTCTGACTTGGGTGACTGAAAGTATAATGATGCTGTCAAGAGAATTTAGGAGGGAAGAGGACCGATTGTTGGGGAGGAGAGGATTTTGAGGTGTATTTGGGACATCTGGTAGAAATGTCCGCCAGGCAGTTGGAAATGTTAAGTATGGAGGTCAGGGGAGGGCTCAGGGCTAGCAACATTGATTTGGGACTTACAGGCAATAGCTAAAAATCTTTTTTAAAATACAAATTTGATTTTGTACTTAAACCTTTAATATTATTCATTCAAGCACTTAAAACACAACTCACATTCTCAGTTTCCGTTTTGTTTTGACATTCCCTCTCATTTTGTTTGTATCTGTACTTGTTGGTTTTGTTTTCTTGGCAGATAACTTAGGATTTTTCCAAATGACAAATATTGTGACCTTTTTAGTTCGATGAAAGGAAATTCCAACTGATGTTTAAGAAACAATGTAAACTCTAAAATTTAGGAGCGTTACAAGACAGTGCCGTGCTCCATTTTCATTCACAGTGGTTATAGAAATCATTTAAGCAAGGTGCAAAAGTATAGTTCTTTTTCTGTATAAATCAAGGTTTCTTGTCAATTCCTCGCTTTCACTGCTCTGCCCAGGATCAGAGCATTGCTTATGGGAGACTGAGCAGGACCTTTCTTGGGTTCTTGGGGGGGAGGGGTGCCAGGGTCCCTCCCACTGGGTCCTCCCAGCACCAGCCCAGAGCATCATTAAGGAGACTGTAATAACAGAGGCTGCACTGTTCGCCGTCAAGTCTACCCGAACTAGACTTTTGAAATACATTACTTAGAGCCTTCTTTGAGGGAATGTCATGGGTAAAAATTTTAAATTCAAATAATTCGTACAACAGTACTATTTTGAGTGCATGTTATTTGATTACTGTGGCCTTAATTAGCTTACTGACTTTTTTCCTGAAGACCTGTTGGAAAAAAGACAAATCGCCCCTTTTTGATTCTTCCTAGTCCACCTCTCTACCATCCTTCCAGAAACTTTAAAGATCAGTTAATCTGTCACTTCCATTTTTATACGCGAGAGAATTAATTTGAAGCAAAATTAAGTCCCTGACTCAGTGCTGACAGCTGGAGGCACAGTCCTGGTCTGCTGAGACCCACTCTGTCCTTTCCACTTTATCATTTTTTTTCCCCTCTTATTCCAAATCTTTACTGAACTGTGAAGTTATCTATGTGTCTTAAAATAGGAAACTGAAGTAAGTAAATCAGTTCACACTGATGGCGTATGTTAATCACGCTGCATTCAACAAATAGATTTTGCTCTACTACTTTAGGCTCTGATTAAGGTTTTATTATTTTTTGTTTTCATACCTAAATTTTTTTTAGCATGGATTTTATTTTTGGTGTCCTTTATTTCTTTCTACTGGTTCCACTGCTAAAAGGAAGGATGGGAAGAGAATCAAAACCACCTCTCTTCTCCTGTACACCAGAAACGAATACAACATTGAAAATCAGCTATGCTCCAATTAGAAAAAAGCACCTGTGCTTAAATCCCAGTTTAAAAAGGACTGTCATCTCAATATCCATTTTCAAGCCAATTTTCCCATAATAGGTACTTTCAGTAACAACGTATTAGGCATGTTCACTAACAATGAACATGCCTAATGGCTACACAACCCAGTTTCCTGAAACATCCTATTTTTTTTTCAGTTTTATTTTTCCTTTTTAAATAAAAGACAACTGTCATACATTAAAAAAGAAAGACACTCATCATTTATTTTCAGATCAACACTTTTAAGCAGAAGATACATGTTATTTGGTCAAATGCATTGCAGTACCCTATGAATTTCATGTATACAAAATGAATTTATGTAAATGCTGAGTTGCTGTAACTTAGAATGACGTCACATGCATGCAAGTTGTAGGTGGTCTCAGGGACAATGACTTGTTCTCTGAAACTCACAGAACGGTCAGTCATTGCTGTGAAGCCAGTGGGCTGGAACTCGTCAGGGTGAGTGTACCCAACATGATTCACTCATCCTGGGAGAGGGCTGCCAGTAACAAAAGGAGTTTCCGCTTGTTTCTGTGCAGGACACAAGAAATACGTCTGTCTGTCTGTTTTGGGCTCTCTCTTTTCCTGCCTTTCTGCCTCACTCATAGTCTCTGTGCGATGGACACACACTAATATAGTGTCTCCAAAACACAATATCAGGGGGAGACCCTTGACAGTTTGTGGTCATAGAACTAGTGGTGGAAACAGTATATCATGGATAGGGGAAGCAGGCCGATCACCCTTGACTTGGTAATGGGTGAGAGCTGTGGGGAGACATTGCCAGGTGTGTTTGCCCTCTGCATAGCTTGGCCACATTGGGCAGGATGACACCGTGAATAGAGATGGACAGATGTGGAAGCTTCTGCAGACAGTGACCACAAGATGGTAGGACAACTGAGAAAGGGCAAGTCAGCTTTTACCACTGTCCTTTGCTTGATGGTAGGGCCTGGTAGGGTGTTCTATTGAACTGTCTTACTGTGGACAGCAGTATTAGATGGCTGCCTTCTTCTCGGAGTCCAGAGTGAGTGTTGCAAGTACCATTATGCCAATAAAGCAGTAGATAGTGTTTATGTTTGCTTTGGAGGTGCCACTTTAAAATATTGGGAATTTGGTTAATTCAAAAAGATACACACACCCCAATGTTCATAGCAGCACTGTATACAATAGCCAAGACATGGAAGCAACCTTAATGTCCATTGACAGATGACTGGATAAAGAAGTTGTGGTATATGTATACAGTGGAATACTACTCGGCCGTAAAGAAGAATAAAGTAATGCCATTAGCAGCAATATGGATGGACCTGGAGATTGTCATACTAAGTGAAATAAGCCAGACAGAGAAAGAAAAGTGCCATATGATATCACTTATATGTGGAATCTTAAAAAATGACACAAATGAACTTACTTACAAAACAGAAACAGACTCACAGACATAAAAACAAACTTATGGTTACTGGGGGAAATTGGGGGTGGGTATAAATTGGAAATTCAGGATTTGCAGATACAAACTACTATATATAAAATAGATTAACAACAAGGTCCTACTGTACAGCACAGGGAGCTATATTCAATATCTTGTAATAGCCTATAATGAAAAAGAATCTGAAAAGGAATATATCCATGTATAACTGAATCACTATGCTGTACACCAGAAACAAACACAACATTGGAAATCGGCTCTACTTCAATTAAGTTAAAAAATTTTTAAAAAGTATTTAGAGTTTGAACTAATATTCAGGACTGTCCCCATGTACCCTGTGGTTACAGCACAGAGTTCAGCTGGAGGAGGATTGTTTAGGGAAAACTATGGAAAGCAGAAACCATAGGGGAGTTGCCGGGCTGACACTTTTGAATGGGCAGTCTTCCAACAGGCTCAGATCATATTTAACAGTAAAATGTGTTAACCTCATGCCCTTTTGTCGTGGGGGATTTTAAAAAGAGAGGAGACCGGAAATGCTGATCCACCAGCTTTTTGTTACAAATTCAGTCCCACTGGAGAGGTCGTAGGCTGTCTCAGCAGTTTGTGGGCTGTTTTGGTGGCAGACAATGACGGTGGATTTCTAATCAGACAATGTCCTGCTACATTTGAATCTTCATTCTCCATTGCCTTTTGTTGTTGGAGTGCTTTCGAAATTATCCTTGATTCGGGTTTACTATTAACTTTTTGAACTCTCGCTTCTGCACTGATACCTTGCTGCTCATGTTAAAATGAGAATGGTGACTGGAGAATTTACTTTTGCATCTGTTAATAGAATAGCAAGGCAGCATCATATGAATTAATGACTCCTCACATTTTCCCATAATATAAGCTGGATTTGTTATCCCCCCAGGGGAGCTATTTCAAATTCATGTCCTAATAAACCATTCTAGCGAGTTGTTGGCTTTCTAGCTTTTTAAAAGCTTCTCTGTAATGGATAAATAGATAACAATAAATAATACATAATTTTGATTTTAAACCTTAAAAACATTTTTGATTGTTCTCATTATAAAATGGAAAATGAAACAGAACTTCCTCTTCAACAATCAATAGTGTAAGTATTTGTGCTGTTTTTTTTTAAGATGAGAATCATCCTGAAGCAATTACGTCTCTTTAATGTGGTTTAGAAAATAAAATCTATGGGGAAAGATTAAGGGCAAGAAATTATTGAGGATGCCGAATTACTAATAGGTTTTGTCCATCCTTTTGTAATGGCTTTCCTTTAGAGGACATGTGTATTCTCACTGACAGAACTATTCAAAAATGACCATATCCACTTGGGTAATAATGATCTGTTACCAATATTTAACATCATTCTCTCGCCTCTTTGTTTCCCCTTTTGCTTTCCATATTTCCAATTTTGTTTAGAATCATCACATTGCTGTGTGTGTGTCACACAGAGAATGTGACCCAGCAAAGGGACAGAGACAGAAAAAGAGAGACAGGAAGGCGAGTTTGAGCGAAGATCTTTCAGAACATGAAGATAGGCTGGCTTCCCAAACTCAGAAAGAGGCTGAAAGGCTAGAGTTAGATGTTTCTCGTTTCCTACACATACACCAAAGCAGGATTTCTAGTTCTTTTCCCACCTGTGCCTTACTTCTTTGGCTTTAAAGCTACATGACTTGAATGACTTTTCAAACTTACAAACCCATAAACAGGCACCCAGAACCAAATCCTAAGTTGGGTATCTGAAATAAAGTCACTGTCATGGAGCTGTGATGGGTCACCCAGTTTCCTTGCCCCCTTTGGGACTGAGACGCTCTTTCCCCAGCTTCTGGGAGCCTTGACAGCTGAGAGCTCACAGCTGGGTCCCTTCTGGGTGACTGTCGTCAGCTGTTAGCTGAAGAGGGTTGCCTCAGTCAAGATTCTCCCACTGCCCCAGGGCGGCAGTGTGCATTCAGTGGCTCGTCAGTTGGGGGACTCAGTAGCTGGTCAGTTTGGGGCACAAAGGCCCTTGCCCCAAATCAGGACAACTCTGTAGGATCTGTAGGGTCCGCTGGGGCTTTTGTTGTGGCTGCATCACAGCCCAGCTTCTCACACTGTCTCTCCTGCTTTGTTGACTCTCACATACACGTTGAGCCCAAGAGCCTTCATGAGTGAAATTCGCACCTGCAAATCCTCATCTCAGAGTCTGGTTCTAGGCACACCTACCCGCAGCAGTCGACGTTCATGGGCCATGCCCTTGTGCGCATCTGAGTGTGAGATTATCTATCTTTCCAGCCCAAGCCCTTCCTGTGAAAACTGGGGATAACGGTACCGACCTCCTAGAGCTGTTGCCAGGGTTGGATAGCAAAGTATTCAGTGCCTGGCATACAGGAGGCACTCATTAAATTGTAGCTTTTGTTGTAATTACCTGCAAATAATCCGTAACTAGTGCACTAGTTCTGGCCGATTGATTACAAGGCAGAACACATTTTAATGTCATTTTTATTTATTTTAATGGAGTTTCAGGTTAATAAAAGATGCATCACCTGCAAATTTAAATGCTGCTTTCTCATTGTTGGTTCCTTTGATTAAGTATGTGGAGACATTGGACAGGGTTCCAGAGGGAACCTAAAGTCATTAAAGAGGTGAAAAGAAAGTCCTGTAAGTAAAAATGAAAGAATCTGGAATTAAGATTGGAAGATTGAGGCATGACTTGCCTTCTGTCTTCAAGTAAGTGCAGGGCTTGTGAGGAGGACATTGGACATGTTTTGTTCATTTTCACAGAGGACAGAACAAGGGGAAATGGACATAAAATAAAGGAGGAAGATGTATAGTTGGGTTTGTATCAAGGAAACTCTTTGCTCTTGGACAATTACACACGGGAAGGAGCTTGTAGAATATGTACTTTAAAAAATCTCCCCCCTAAAAGAAAAGATAACATTCAGTTCTGAATCACTGAGATGCTTCCCAGAGAATTTACGGGGAACTCTGAACTCTGGGATTCTGTGATTTCAGATTGCAGAAATGATGCTTCCTTAGAAACTCAGACACGTATGTTCTGTTTCGCAAATGGGAGAAAATAATTGCTCTTTGACCACCTTCATTTTCTTTATAACTAAGTTTCTTGTAGTATCTTTGAAAATGTCCACATGCACTTTGTATGTGGTTTTCTGATAATGTAACAGATCTTTTTCATTGAATAGGTGTATTTCTGTCCATTTTTAAATCTGATAGATCTTATTATCATAATTTTCAATCTTGTCATATGTCATTTATTTATATACTAGATAAAAATAAATTAAAAGCCTACCATCCTGGGCCATTTATCTATATCCAGTGTGAGTTCTTTTGAGACTCAGACCTTGGGATGATGTTAAAATTAACACCCCTGCATATTAAATCACTCTGAAGGGCTTTAGAAAAATAGCAAGAGGCCTGGAACTTTGGAGAACAAATTTTTCAATCAATTAATGGCTTTGAGATAAGATTAAAGAAGGGATATGGGATGAGGTTTTTAAATTAAGGGTTCTTTTAAGACTTCAGTGTCAAAAGATGAGAGGAAGCCACTGAGAAGTTTCTCGGTGACTAATAAGGGTATTGGATTTTGCATTTTCCCCTTGGCATGTCTCATCCAGTGGTCACAGACAGAGACAGACCCAGGTGGGTGAAGGAGCCCTGGGCTAACCCTGCTTCCATCGCAGTCCCCGGGTGCTCTGTCCTTCCCTTGTAGAACCTTGTCTGCGTGGATTTCCTTCGGCTTTCTAGTCCCAGCATCCGATCTTAGATGCTCATCACGCCACAGTACCTTCTTTCAAAGAAGCCCAGCAGACCTGAGGGTTCAACCTCTGAGGGTTCTGCCTAGGGGCCCCATCACACCTAATTGTTTTAATTTTTTAAAAGCCTCCTAAGGTAGATAGAGGTTCTTTTTAAGATTTCACTTGAATAAATGGATCCATACTAGAAACATGAGTTTTACAGATATGCCTCCTGATTCCATGTCTTCAGTATTCTCCCCAATAATATCCCATTAAAATACTCAATTTCATTCCCTCTGTTACTGCCAAGGTGAATGTTTTCAAATGGCTCTGTGCTTCATGAGGGAAAACGTACAGCATCCTTTCCCCAGTGTCCCCGGTGTCTCTCCCCACCGCATCGGTGGAGGGGCCTCTGTGTTCTGACATGTATGTTTATCTTGATCTGATTATTGGATACAGAGCCCGAGACTGTGTGTGCTCCCACAGGCAGCTCATTCAACTGAGTTCCTGTCTGAGTTTACTAAGCATTGTCCTTGCCTTTCTAATAAGCTACCTAAGCCCACACGCTCCTCCTCCACAAAGTCCTCCTTGATTATTGCAGCCCTTATTAATCTGACCCCTCTCTGAAATTCTCTCACACGGGTGGGCATGGATCCTCATCTACATCACAGTTTACCCAGTTGACAATGGTGTTATGTAGAACGTGTGTGCACGGTGTTGCTATCGCCCCCTCTGGGGCATCAGGCAGAGCTACAGCGGTCACTGACCACCACTCACCAAGGGAAATCATCCCCAAGTGTGAATTTTCAGTGTGATATATGCATTAAGATAAGAAAGTAAATGTCTTCTGGAAATAAATTTCAGCAACGTGGATGGAAATAAAAGTGATCTGGGCCTCTTAACTTATAATGGAAAAGAATCTGGGGGAAAAGTGATCTGGTCCTCATATTACCTTAAGTTGCAAAACATTGAAGCTCAAAGCCCTTGCTTAAGGTGAGATGATGTAAATTTTAAGCATAATTCTGCCTCTCACTTGGGTTCATCAGCAGGTCATTTATCGTTTATGATCTTGTTAGTAACTGTGGTAATACTGCTATTCTTTGTTCTTTGCACTAAACAAAGCACTTTTGCGTGTTATTTGGTTTGAACTTCACAGTGACCCATGAGGGACCCAGGTAAGCTCGCATCTGTCAAATAAGAAAACTGAGCTTGGGGACATGCCCCCAAATCTTAATGTGATAAGCTGACAATAGGCAATAAAACTCGAATCTTCTGGCTTTTATTTAAGTGCTCAGCACACGTTACTTAAAGTGTTGTCTATGGACCAGCTGCATGGACATCACCTGGGAGCTCGTTAAAAATGCAGAAGAAGCTCAGGCCTCACCCCAGACCTGCTGAATCAGAATCTGCATGTTAACAAGTTGCCCAGGAATTCATGTGTACTTTAATGTGGGAGAAGAGCTGTAATATAAGAGCAGTTTAAGTCTCTGAAGTACAAACGTTAAAAGGTGTTTAAAATTTCTGTTCTTACCACTGCCATCAAATCTCTCCCAAACTTCCCCCCCCCCTTTTTTTTTAAGAGATCTCTAGCAGATCTGATAGATTTTTAGTTACTTTCAGGTTTTTTTTTTTAAATAAGTTCAATACTTTAAAAGCTTCAAACTCATATGGAAATAAAGGCTTTTCTTTTCCCCAGCCCACTTTGTGCCCTTCAAAAGGTTTTTCTTTGCCTACTCTTAAACCAAATGGACTCGCTTCCCAGTTTTGACTTCTACTGATGCATCGTGGTGATGCTCATGGTTCAGAATTAGAAATTCAGTGGCCCCGCTCAGTCTCCAGTGAAACTCAGAAGGGAAAACCAGGCACACATACCCAACAGAAAATAACCACGACATTTCAGTCTTTGTTCCCTGTATTTCACCAGGTCATTGGCCCAAGGGTGACAAAGGGTTGCCTTTGGCAAATACCGAAGTGGGTAAAGAATGAGACTGTACTTCATTAAAAAGAAACATTTTTCAACTGCTTGTTAATTTTTATTTAAAATTTTCAAGCTTCTTTGACTAGGAAGCCAAGATTAGATCTATTCACCATTAGCCAAACGGCTGCCCTTGGATGTCCAAGAGGAAGTCCATTAAAGTCCCTGTGCGTTGTGTTCATTAGAATTCCCAGGGGGGTGTGCATCACCCGGTCCCAACTATAGATCCTATCAGACTTCTGACTCCTGTCCTCACCCCTGAAATGGAACATTCATCTTGTCTCTCCTGCGACCACCTCCGTGCCTTGTTTGTTTTCACTTTAATGTGACAAGAAAAGGCAGCTTTTGTCTTTGTTTCTGGTTAGCAGACTTCATAAATATTCATTAGCAAGTTCCCTTCCCGGCTACTCTCTTGTAATTTGTTATTTTTAAATGAAATTTGAAGTGAAAATACCTCCCAGTTCTCACTTTCATACATTTGGGTGGTTCATCTTGATTTTGGAGGTCGTGAGCCAGACAGGAGTGAGTTTTGAAGGCTGTTTTGCTAGGCTGCATCATTCTGAGAAGGGATGGACCGTGTGTGTGTGCATGTGCGTGTGTGGGTGTGGTGTGGCTTCCGGCTCAGTGGGCGAGGAAATGGGACAGGAGTGGAAGGAATATTTCTAGAACGTCTCAGGGGTGCTGTGCTAGGAAACATACCCACTGTCTCACCTCGTCTTCACCAGGGCACTGGGAGACAGGTGTTACTCTATCCATCTTACAGCCTGGAACCAAAGCTTAGGAAAGGTGAGTGATTCGCTCCAATCCACAAAGTAAGTGAAAGAGGGGTGATGACAGATGATGAAGGGTGAGTGTTCCACAGGGCTCTTCTGCTTCTTCTGTAGAAACAGATAGTGGGCAATTTTGGAGTAATTACCTTTAGACGCTTGGTATGTTTTTTGTTTTGGTATATTAAGTTGTTAAGAAAAATGTGATTAAACCTGGGCTCCTAGGCGTGGAGCCTGCTGTTCTGCCGTCCTTGAAACCTGAGGCTTGGCGCTTGCCCTTAGATGCCAGGGGGTTGGCCCAGTATTTCCATGGATTGCCATTTTAGTGCGTTTTTTCTTTTTTTTCTTTTTTCAAACTGAAGTATAGTTGATTTACAGTGTTATGTTAGTTTCTGATGTTCGGCAGAGTGATTCGGTTCTTTTTCGTGTTCTTTTCCATTATAGCTTATTACAAGATACGGACTATAGTTCCCTGTGCTCTATAGTAGGACCTTGTTTTCTAGTTTATATATAGTAAAATAGTGTTTTTTTTAACTGAATAATACTACCAAATTCTACCGCTTTCTGTCTGTAGAGTTTTTTCCCACCTTCAAGACAGCTCTGCTTTGTGGAAATGGGTTCCTCCCCACTCCTTTGGATGCAACCCTTCTGTGGCCCTGAGGGCAGCGCCGCACACTTAGCAGTTCCCGTGCACCCAGTCCGCAGCCTCCCGTGCTGTCCTGAATGCCCGCGGGAAATGCACACTCCCTTGTAATGGCTGCTTTTCTAAACTTGCTCGCCAGGCAGCTAATCTCCTTGTATTGTGAGTCTGTTTCTTGATCGTTGCATACAGTTCCCTCTGGGTCTCTCCTTATTCGGCATGGTGGTTGTGGACGGGGAACCCCTCCTGGGTACCTTCCTTCCGTGGATAAGGGTGGGATTGCCCCAAAGCAACATGAATCTGTGCGTGTTAAGACCAGCCCGGAGCAACTCTCCACCGGCCTCTTAAAATTTTTGCTGAAATTTTAAACACTGTTTGCCTTTAAGTACAAAATGAAGGCCCTTTTTTGGAACTGGGTAACGCTCAGAGCTGTCTGTTATCTGCCAGGCAAGATGTAATTAGACTTCCTATGCAATTTACCCCGTGATTCAGGACATGTGATTTTTTTTTTTAAACCAAAGGCAGGAGTATTTTTAAATAATGTTGTTTTTCTTCCTGAATATAAAAGTAATACACATTCATTGCAGACAACTTAGAAAATGAAGAAAAATGTGAAGAAAATAAAAGAATGCAGGTAAAATGATTTATTAACTTTTTGATACATGTTTCTAATTACATTCACACACATATAGAGATACACACACAACATATTTAGTTTTTGCAAACATTTTTAATGGCATTAGCCCTTGGGGGCATTAATGCCAAGCATTTTTCTCCTTTTCAATGCTTGCTTTTTAGTTTCAGAGTGGAAAATTACCCATATACAAAAGAGAGGGAATATATCTGAGTGTTCAGGAGTGTTTACTCTGGAAACAGATTGCCTGGAATCTCGTCTTGATTCTGCTTTGTGCTGGCCTGGAACCTTGGGAAAGCCACTTAATCTTTCTGTGCCTCGATTTTCCCATACATAAAATGGGGATAAAGTAGTACTTACGTCATTCATAGGGTAAACTGTTAGCTATTATTAATTTTTAAAATGAAGATAACATGTATAGTGAAAAGAATAAAAACTATAGATAATTTAACATTATTATTTTGCTTGTGTTTTAGTCCTAGATCACAACCTGTCACTTCCCCCCAGAGATAAACATTACCCTAAATCATTGTTTAGCTTTACATATTTTGAACTTCATATAATCAATCACATACAGATTTTTACTTAACATTATGTTTGTGCGATTTCTTCAAAGTGGTATTTTTTTCATTGCCAATAGTATATGTCACCATTTTTTATCCCTTTGGGTTTTTTGTTTTTAATGGAGGTACTGGGGATTAAACCCAGGACCTCATGCATGCTAAGCATGCACTCTACCACTGAGCTGTACCCTCCCCTCCCTTTGGGTTGCCTTTAAATTTCATGTAATTACAGGCAATGCTGCTGTGAGCATTCTTGTGCATGTCTCTTGATGCTCAAGTGCAAAGTTTGTTGTTGTTGTTGTTGTTTTGTGTTTTGTCTTTTTTAAGAGTCTGCCTGGTGGGTAGTGGTGCCTGTGCGTCTTCAGTTTTCCTAGATGATGGAGAATTATTTTCTAAAATACAGATATAGATACACTTAAACCAGGATGTGTACAAGATGAAGAGTCTGTAGGCAGTTTAACTTTTGCTCTGTGTAGATGATATGCCTTTCTGCTTTGATTGCTTTTAAGATATTCTCTCGTCCTTGGAGATCTGTAGTTTTTTTTATTAGATGTCTAGGTAATATTTCTTATTATTCATTCTTCTTAGTCTATATTGTGGTTTCTATGTTAGTTAATTCCTGTTTCCCATCAAATCTGGAAACACTGCAGCTGTTACTTCTTTGAACATTCCCTCACCTCCATTCTTCCCCTCTGCAACTCTCACTATACTTACTTAGACCTTCTCATTTAATTTTCTGTGACTTAAGCCCTCTTTCATATTTTTCTTCTGCCTGTGCTCTAATATGAATCATTTATCTAGCTCTGTTTTCTTTTTAATAATACTGTCTTTAGCTGTGTCTAATATGATGTTCATTATATGTTGAGTTAAAATTTATTTTTAAAGTTAAATGATTTTAGTTTTCATTTTTGGAAGTTTCATTTGTGATTTTGCCAATTTGCCTGGTCACTTTTATAATACTTTAACCTTTATAATTTAAAAAAAATTTTTTTAATTGTGGCAAAATACACTAAAAAGTTTACCATCTCAGTCTTTGAGTGTACAGTTTAGTTAAGTACACACACTGATGCGGAGCCAGTCTCCAGAACTCTTTTCATTTTGCACAACCGAAACCCTGTATCCATTAAACAACTCCATATCATTCCCCCAACTCCCAACCTCTGGCAACCAACGCCCTACTTTCTGTCTCTATGAATCTGACTACTCGAGGGACCTCAGATATGTGGACTCCTACAGTAAATGTCTTTCTGTGAGTGGGCTGTTTCACTGAGCATTATATCCTCCAGGCTTATCTGAAGTCTGCCGCATGTTTGGGTTTTTTGTTTTTTTATTTCAGAGGGTTTTTTTTGTTTTTTTTTTTTTTACTTGAAGTGTAGTCAGTTTACAATGTGTCAATTTCTGGTGTACAGCATTATGTTTCAGTCATACGTGAACATCTATATATTCCTTTTCATATTCTTTTTCATTGTAAATTACTACAAGATACTGAATATAGTTCCCTGTGCTATGCAGTATGAATTTGTTGTTTATCTATTTTATATATAGTAGTTTGTATCTGCAAATCTTGTTCTTCCAGTTTATCCCTTCCTACCCTCTTTCCCCCCTGGTAACTGTAAGTTTGTTTTCTATGTCTGTGTGTCTGTTTCTGATTTGTAAATAAGTAAATTTATGTCTTTTTTTTTAGATTCCACATATGAGTGATACCATATGGTATTTTTCTTTCTCTGTCTGACTTCATTCAGTATGATAATCTCTGGGTCCATCCATGTTGCTGCAAATGGCATTATTTTGTTCTCTTTTATGGCTGAGTAGTATTCCATTGTATAGATATACCACAATTTCTTTATCCAGCCATCTTTCAATGGATGTGTAGGTTGTTTCCATGTCTTGGCTGTTGTATACAGTGCTGCTGTGAACATTGGGGTGCAGGTGTCTTTTCTAATTAGAGTTCCCTGTGCCACGTTCGTTAATCGGCACTGTTCTGGTTTCAGCTGTTTTTCTGCCGTTTCCTCCTTTCTTCTCCATTCTTTTTCATAATATTCTTTCCTTCTGTTTTCAGTTCCTTATCCCTCCTTCCCTCTTCCTTTTTCATCTCCCCTTCCCTTCATCCACCATGCTGGCTGCCTTGTCTGGCTACTTTTAGGGTTTTCCCTTTGCCTTTGTGATTCTGAAGTTTCACTGTATTCTGTGTCTAGGAGTCTATTTATTCTGTACTTTTAAGAAAAATCCTGCTTGTTATTTATTCTGTTTCCTGAATCTGAGAGTTTGTGTATGACATCCATTCTGGCAAACTCTTAGCCATGATTGCTTTAGATATTGTTTTCTCCTTCATTCTCACTATTGTCTCTTTCTGGAATTCCTATTATGTTTGTTATTCCTTTGTTTTTATTGTTTATGCCTTTTAACCTTTTTAACATATTTTTTCATTAAAAGTTTTTTATTTCTGTTGCAGTCTGGTTATTTTCCTAGTTTTGGGTTTCAGTTCTCTAATTCTCTGTATTTAGTTAGTTGACCTATCCAATAAATTTTTCACTTAAATAATTATTTTTTTTTATTTCAGGAAATTCTACTTGGTTCTTTTTCAAATCAGCTTCATTTTCATAGTGTCATATTCTTTGCTTATGTTTTCAGTTTCCTCTTTAATCTTTTTGATAGCAGATAATTTCTATTTTGATTCTAGTAATTGTAACACAGGGCGCACTTGGCAAGTTGAACCCTGTGTTCTTTCTGCTGACTCTTGCTTGTGGTGTCTTGCTTGTTCGTGTAATCTAATTTTTTAAAATTGTGAGATCATATTTGTTGGTACTTTGTGGAAATTCCATAAGACCTGGTTTGAGAGTGCATTTCTCCATGAAAGATTTAGATTTGTTTCCAAGGGAAATGGGACTGGTTTAAATTGATTTGTTGGCTTTGGGTTTGGGGGAATCATGCACAGAGTGTAAGTCAGGACCCAGATATCCCAAAGGGGGGATGTGATGGCTTCTGATTATGTGTTTTCAAGGAGACATTTTTATCCTTCACTCTATATCAAAGTCAAGAGGAACAGTTTTCTTGGCCTTCTCCCTTTATAGGGTGAACTTTTCTCTGCCTCTGACTGGTGTGAGGTGATACTTCATTATAGTTTTGATTTGCATTTCTCTGATAATTAGCGATGTGGAGTATCTTTTCACGTGCCTGTTAGCCATCTGTATAAGACCTGTACTTTTGACACCTCCACCCTCCCCTTCCTTCCTAGAAACTGGTGATAGAAAAATATCTTCAAAGTAACTGCTGATTTCAGTTCTGGCTTAAGCTTTAATAATGATTAGTGTTTTCCCTTTTCTGTTGTCATCTGATATTTACCTTTTAATTACTTATAGCTCAGCTGTTCTTTCACAAGCATGTCTTTTATACTTTATCCAGAATATTTTGGTGTTTACTTGGGGTTCAGAATATGCAGTGCTATATGGCTGGGAATGAGAATTCTGAGCCTTTAAAATGCTGCTTATTGTCAACAGTATTGGAAACAGTATTGCTCTGATGCTGGTAAGTAACGAGAAAGGATGGCATTCTTGCTCCGGGGCGGACTGAGAGGCAGCAGTATTCTCATCCATCCAAAAGCCTTTCTGACTCATTGAGTCTCTGGGAAGAGTGGTGAGACCGTAATAATATTGTGACACTCCTGGGATTGCTTTAGTTTCTGAAATATTTTCTCCGTTTTCTCCAGTTTTGATCTTTTCCCTTGTCAACTGATACAGTCCACTCTCAATTTAATACTTTCCCAGAGGAGATTCATTGAGGATATTTATAGCCAGATTTGTTGACACTTATCTCTGACGTCTTTTAATTATTCTTTTCATATGTCTTTCTATTCACGAGACTGTAAACCAGGTTTCCAAGTGTGAAAGCACTACAGCTGCTCTGGGATTTGTTTTGTTTGCTAATTAGCTTTTTTTTTATCCCCCTACAAACTTCCAGATGCTCATATTTTGTTTTGAGAATATTTTCTGAAGATATGTTTACAGTCTGTGTGTTCCATTCACTACCCACTACTGTTGTTCTATTGGCTGTGTGTTTTCAGTGCACTGATAGTGCTGGTAAGACAGCCACAAACTATCACTTGTGAGATTCCCTAGACACATTTTGGAAAGAATTGCTCAACACTAGCTTTATATAACTATTAATTTTTGCTAGGATTTAAGAGAGATTATAGAAAGAAATGGTGATTGTCCTCTCACCAGCTTCCCAGTACGAACCTTGCCTACCATTCATCTTTTTTTTTTAATATGGCTTGGAATAATTTAAATAGAATTATAATAATTTGTCCTATAGCTTAGATGAATGAAGCTCAGTTCTAAGTCCATTTGGACTTAGTGCATTTTGTAAAAAAAACATTTTGGGGATTTTTTTTGTGTGTTTTTTAAAGCTTTTTTGTTGTTGGGGGAAGGTAATTAGGTTTATTCACTTTTTTTTTAATTTAAAAAATTTGTTTAACAGAGGTACTGGGGATTGAACCCAGGACCCTGTGCATGCAAGCACACATTCTACCACTGAGTTATATCCTCCCCGACTGCCTAACATTTATCTTTAACTGGACTTTCACTGAGCCAGAGGTAGAAAAAGAAAATAGGAAAGGAGAATGAGACGAGTTGCACAGTGTGGTGTGCATAGACTCATTGATAGACTCAAGCTGCTGGATGATTTTAAAGTAGTGAGAGAACAGGTATCCTGACTCTCCAGTGGACTTATACGCACCCTCTCCCAGGAGGGCAGCAAGTACCAGTCCACGTTCGCCTTACTCATAACAAAACCAAGGATAAATTGGGAGTTTGGGATTAACAGATACACACTACTATATATAAAATAGATAAACAACAGGGATCTACTGTAGAGCAAAGGGAACCATATTCAGAATTTTGTAATAACCTACAATGGAAAAAAAATCTGAAAAAGATGAAAGATATCTATGTGTATAACTGAATCACTTTGCTGTACACCTGAAACTGACACAACATTGTAAATAACCTATACACCAATAAAAAAATAAAAAATAAATGAAAACCCCCCAAAAGGCTGCCTGTAATGTAATACGAAAATTTTAAAAATTTAGAGTAGCAAAAAACCAACCAAACAAAAAACCCAGCCTTGACTAACTTAAAGGAAAGGCAATTTAGTGAATGGCCACTAGGAGAACACAGAATTTATAGGATGCTTCAGTGACCAGACTTGTATATGGCAGGAACCAGGTCCCTTCCAGAGGGCAGACTGGAGGAATAATGGGTATTATCTTACGACAGAACAGTCTGGCCAGGGGGACAGTGATCAAATGTGCAGACCTCCATCATTTCAGTCTCCTAGGCACCATGCTCAGAACTTGAATCCCAGGTAGGTATTTGACTGATCAAGCTGGGGTTACCTAGCTGCCCCATGGTTGGGGAGATCAGGGAACTGGATTCAGAGCCCCTCCAGATTATACCCAGGGTTGAAATAACCCCCGAAAGAGATATGTGGTGCACTTACAAACAAGGATGGGTATGAGACAACCAAACACCGGTAGATGTCCGTCTCGGCTTAACTGTGTGTCACTGGGGTATTAGAGTCAGTGGCAGTTTAAGATCAAAATGAGGCTAACCATCCGCATACATCTGGTTAATACAGTCAGTTCTAAATGTCCCTGGGCTTTATTAGTAATTTCTAAGGGACTTTCAGTGTGTTTTATCCTCTACTTATTTCTTTTGCCCTTGAGCTGTTTTGGTTCTCATGATTTCCTCTCCAGGAGATCGGACAGCTGACATTTTTTAAACTTCTCGTGCTGGTGAGTACCAAGTGACACAGAAGAATCTGTTTGGAGGACAATGGAATGAAGACTCTATTAAGTGTAATGGTATTTATGGGGTTAGCTGGTTTTGATATCCTTGTTTTGATTGTGTATCAGATCAGCATAGGGCTCAAGATACATGATGGTTCAGTGAAGTTTGAAATGTCTCTGGTGAGACAGATATCCTTTATCCTCCTGTGTCTTTTGTTCTGTAGGAATTGGTTATCTTGGAATAGAGAAAAGTGATGACAGTGTCTTCAAGACTATGATGCGTTCATTTCTAGGTTTGTTTTGAGTAGTTTTAAACCCTCAGAGGTCTAACAAGGAAACGTTCTAATGTTAGCCTTTCTTTGAGATATGTCACGTGGAAGTATGTCTGGATTCTTAAAAGTTGTGACAGATTCTCCCTTGAAGGACTTTGAAGATTGGTGTTAGTTATTTTAGGGGAGAGAATGGTGCTTTAGGTATAGAGTCACTCATTCATTCAGCACTGAGATACTGAGCGTGAATCATATTCTTTGTATCATATTCTGTATCCCTGCGCTCACTTTTCAAGAATAGCATTTAAGTACAAGATTATTTTAGGGGGAGGCTTTCCTTTTCCCTAATGTGCTTGACAAAATACTGGCTCCCTGCTTTAAAAAAAAATGGCTACATGAAACACTTCTCTGTCTCTCTAATCTGAATGTGCTGTCTTCTAACTCTGTTTGGTGGCTGTGTCCTCTCTACTGGCATCACTGTTTTTTGGTTTTTTGTTTTTGTTTTGTTTTGTTTTGTTTTGTTTTAGTTTTGTTTGTTTGTTTGCAATCTTTATAGATGGGAAGGACATTTTAAAACGAGCTTTGCCAAAAGGTGACCGTCTTAAAATCTGAGTTTAAAACGTGTTCCTCATTTAGAATAAAAGTGGTTACCATGACACTTCCCATGTAACATCATTAAATACCGTCCACCCCTGCGATAACTTAGGAATTTACCTTCTGATCACCCCAAATCCAAATGCATGTGGTCTACTCACTTACATCCCAGTAGTAGCTGTGAGCTTCATAGTTCACAAGCCTTTCCCTCATGTCATTACGTGGCACCCTCCGCGTAATGGATGTGGATAAGGCTGATGCATACTCAGTGGGCCTGGTGCAGGACTTTCTGGTACGGCATCAGCCTACTGGAACCAGAAGTGATTTTGGCTCGTCACTTTCCACCTTCCTGGCCCTCTGTGCTTTAGCATCAGCCCATTCCAGGGGGAGCAACTCCACCCCGTGGTACATTTGGGTCTGCAGTTGCAAATAAGAGGCAGCTACTCCTGTGTCCTCTGAACAGGTCTGCATCCCAGTACAGAGGTTCTATTCACACCAGTGTCCTTCCACCTCTTTTTGAAGAGGCTTTTTCGCATTTTACCAGAAAATTCATTAACATGTTCATATAAAGAGTGAGACTTCTTCCTTTTTCTTTTAAAACATTGAAGTATAGTTGATTTATAATGTGTTAATTTCAGGTGTATAGCATAGTGATTCAGTTGTACAGGTATATATTCTTTTTCGTTTTCTTTTTCATTATAGGCTATTACAAGATATTGACTATAGTTCCCTGTGCTACACAGTAGGACTTTGTTGTTTATTTTATATAGGGTAGTTAGTATCTGCTAATCTTGAACTCCCATTTTATCCCTGCCCACCCCCTTTCCCCTTTGGTAACCATAAATTTGTTTTCTATGTCTGTGAGTCTGTTTCTGTTTTGCAAATAAGTTCATTTGTATCATTTAAAAAAATTACGCATATGAGTGATATATAGTATTTTTCTTTCTCTTTCTGGCTTACTTTGCTTAGTATGATGGTCTCCAGGTCCATCCATGTTGCTGCAAATGGTATTATTTCATTCTTTTTACTGGCTGAGTAGTATTCTGTTGTATATATAGACCACAACTTCTTTATCCATTCATCTGTTGATGGACGTTTAGACTGCTTCCATGTTTTGGCTATTGTAAATAATGCTGCTCTGAACATTGGGGAATGATACTTCTCGATGCATTAAAATTGTGGTTTTCAGTGCTTTTGTTTATATGATTCGTTCCCTGGCCCTCAAAGCCTTTGCTTTTTTCTGAATTCAGGATTAACCCTCTTTCCCAGCGTTTCCAAAGTTCATGGCTTCTGTCACAGCACTTTCCCCATGCTGTCTGTGGAACTTTATTAATGGCACATACGTATGTTAGTGTAGTTCCAGCTTCGGCTGGATGAGCTTCTGGATCAGGGCAGCATCTTATTCATCTGTATATCCCCAGTGGCCATTCTAGTGCCTTACATCTAGGGATGTTCAGTAAGTAGTTATTAATAATTTATTTAAAAAATCCATTTACTTTTCCCAAATTTTTAAAAATGCTTTTTATGGCATCAAGTTCTCTTGAACCTACAAAGGAAATGTATCCTTTCCCCCAGGGCAGCCCTGGAGATGCTTATGTGCCTGAGCACGCCCTCCACGCCCCGGCATATGGACCACCCACTGGCCAGCCTTGGGGCCTTTGTGCCCGTTGGTCACGCATCTCGCTTTGTGAAAGAGCACCATTGTTGACTTCCTTGGTCATGGCAGGGGCTGCAGTTCTATTAGATGATCTGTACCTGGGATGCAGGAGTGCTGGCATGTACCCTTGGCATCCTGGGAGATTCCCAGGAGCTGTCTCAGCACAAGGAACAAAGACTTCCGAATCAGGTTCTACTCTTTTGTGAAAAGCTGGGCTTGTGCGGATGTACTAATGCACAAGGCTCTAGTAGACTGGGCGAGGGCACGTGGCTCTGGCCCAAGGCATGGGAGGGCTTCTTGCTTCAGATTTTACCACCAGAGGATGCTGAGTGGATTACTCATGGAAGAGAAGTGTGAAGAGGGCCAAAGACCTTTTAATCCCCTCCCCCGATAGTAGCTCTAGTGGCAAAATGTTAGAAGGATGTTGCTGATCAGCTAAGTTCCTCTTCCCATTTTTTTTTTGAGAAATATCCAAGGAAATACATTTTAGCCCAATTTCTCCCCTTCTTTATTGCCTGCACACTGTAACTGTTCCACGAAGGTGTTTTTATGACCAGTAGGCTTGTGGCTAACATCTACTAGGTAAAATTAGTTCTCATCTTACATCTTAAGTTTGCTGAAGGTCTCAGAATCTGTAATCCTTGGTTTTACTTCTGTTTTTAATCTGAAAACACAAATTTTGTCTTTATAGGCAGCAGTAGGCGTTTCTATAATTCTGTTTCATGTAGATCTATAGTCTGTGACAGATCACTCTGTTTTTTAAGGAGGAATTCCAATTTTAGTGGATAACATTAAGTACAAAAAAAAAGCCAAGCAAGTTTTTGGAGGCTGATGTAAGCAGGAGCTGGTTGGAGAAGTCTCATTAGTATGATTGCAAGTGTATTTGAATTCTGCAAGGTGTGAGGAAGCGGCTATGAAAGATGTATTTTAAGCCTAGAAACGTGGGTGGGTGGCCATCTTGACTCGATTTAAAATTAACCACAGTCTTGAAGCTTTAACTTGTATATATGATGTGGGAGATGTGTTCCAGAAATAGATGCAGCGAATGTTGGACTTTTATCCATTCTACTTTTGCTGCCACTTTGGAGCACGTAGAAGGAGGTACTTTTTATAACATCAAGGAAAGGGGAGGCTAATGAATGAAGTATTTGGCTATCTGAAAAAGTTATGATTTTATTAATGTTTGTAGAAATGACATGTTGATTGCTGGTTTATTGTCCTAAAAATTTTGATAAGATATCCTTCTTGTGTTTACTTAAGTCCTCTTATCAGAATAATTTTTCTTTGCCATTCATGCCTATTATCTTTGGAAATGATTCCTGCATAGTGGGACCAGAAAACAGCGGGAGTCTTGAAGCCATCCAGGACAACCTTCTCCACTGCCTGACTCTCTGATTTTGATCCTGAGGGCTCTGAGACACTTGGCGTAGCAAGTGAGATGAAAAGAAAGCCCCGCAAGTGTACAATCATGTCCTCTAAGCCCAGAGTGTCTAGAACAGCTTTATCTTGGAACTTTGGAGAACCCTGGTTCTCCAACCCAAGGTTGGCTCTTTACCAAGATTGTAGTGCTACACTGCATTCCTTTCCAGTAATTATTTGCATCAGTTACATCATGTCTTTGGGGCACCTTCAGATAATTTTATGTTAGAAAAATAATGGTAAGGTATAGATAAATATGATTGAATTCTTCACCAAGTCTAGAAAATAAATCACCAGTCCCAGAATGAATGACTCTATTTCTAAATATTTTCACACAGCTGGAATGAATTTCTAATTCTTAACAGTCTGTTAAGAACTTAAAAAAAAACCCTTAGTTTTCATTACTATAAAATTATTAAGATTGCATATTTTATTTATCAAACAGCATTTTCTCCAAATAATGCTAAAGGTGAGGTTTAAGACTTTGAAAAACTATATACCCTTTCTTAACATTTTTGTTTCTGAACAAAATATCTGAAGCATTATGGTTTCAAAGGGAAAATTTAGTACGAGGCTGTATGTTAAGAATAATCAGCAAATATATTTCTTATATTTTATTATAAGAAAATAAGTTTATTGGGATAGGGAGAATTCAAAGATGGCTAATTCATTTTAACAAACATTTTAGGTAAGACACAGCAATATTTTGCTCTCAGGACTTCTTAGGCTAGTAGGGGAGGGAAAACTTGTCTATAAGTAAAATTACTTTCAGGAAAGAAAAAAAATTTTTATAAGCATGTTATGAACAAATAACTAAGAAACTATTTGGGAACAAAAAGTATTTGAAGAGAAGAAAAATAATGAGCTAATAATGTTTACTGCATCTGTGGATTTCTCCTTAGGAACAGAATTTAAGTAAATCAATTAAAAAAATTTTTTAAGGAAAATGCTTTCAAGGACTTTTTAGTGGATGCTGCTTCATAAAATACTTTAAAACTTTTCTAGAATATATTATCAGTAATTCATTCTATATAATATTTTGATAAATGTATAAATAATCAAGAATTATGAATTGGTGTTGTAAAATTTATGTGTTTGTGAGTAGATAAGTTTATACTCTAGTAGTTATAATTCTATGAATATAAAATTACTCAGATAATTGAAATTAATTGGAATTAGGTTTTAAGCCTTTGAAAATTCTGGGCTTGTTAACATGAATTACATTATAAATGTGTGATAAGCTAAAGAATTAGAATAAAGCTAAATTACTAATGGTCTGTATCACAGTGGTCTATTCATTGAAGTATCTTTAATTTGGCTTTACAAAAGGGGGAAATATATGGAATAAATTTAGAATTTTAACATGGTTTATTATCTTTTTTGGTATTTTTAAAATACAGCCCAAATCAGGACCAGATTATTTGTCAAGTGCCCCCTTTTTTAGTTGATCACAGGACTAGTCAACATTTGGAGTTAGAGCAGGTCCTACTCATCGTGCTGTTGAGAAGCTTCTGTCATAGGTTGCCTGCGTGAGAGCGTATACCTAAATAAAGTTCTGCTGGTTTTATCAACACTAGTGTGCCTCTTGGAGAATGAATCTTTCAGAATTATACAGTTTCTAATATTTGCTCTACTTCATGCTTTTTTTTTTTCCTGGTTTGAGGAATCTGTTCAGTGGCATGTGTGTTAGATCAGCTGGCCCTCCACACTGCAGTGAATACAGTCATGCAAACAGATGGAGAAATTTAATTTTCAGTTAAGGAAGGAGTTCCATAGCAACATCCAAGTGAACTATATGTCTGGTCACATTCACTGGGCTACTGTGGTTTGCAAACCAAACAGCCACATGAGTGTGATCTGGAGAGAGACATTTAAATTACACGCTGCTCATCTGTTCTCTTAACATCTTTTCTCTTTTTCAGTGGAGAATATTTCTTACTTTGTTTCAGAAACATTGAGTACATGTGTGTGTGTCTGTGTGTGTGGACTTAGCAAGTCAGATGGCTTTTGACAAGTTTTAAGAAACTATGCTTGTAAGTCAAGTCACATTTTAAAGCGTTTCCCCCATATTTCTGTGAGTAGAAATTAATCCTTCAGAAACTGTGTTTCAAGTTTAGATCTCTGTCTGGAAGCAAGTCAGCCTTAAAGCTCAAATTGTGAGCATCTTTTCATCGAACTGTGTACAGTGATGTTTAAAGGCAGAATAGTGATACTGAGGCACAAGGAAATCCTGAACTCCATGTTTAACTGTACGGTATGTTTGTACTTGGGTGTTTTTTTAATAATTGCTTGACACTGGTAGATAATCCACGTGTGGGTTACGTGGTAACTGTTAGAGATGAAAAGATTCTATCTAACAGGGCTTCCTCATTTCCCAACCATTTTGGATAAAAGGATATTTCTATGACACCTTGAATTTGTATAAAAGCACGTTTTTTACCCCTCAAAATATTTTCACTTACAAAATGTGGTATTTCACAGGGTTCTCTGTTGAGAATCTCCTTTTAGATACGTAAGAAAAGAAAATTGAATTTAGAGGTAAGATCATGTTTTTCAAAAATACGAAAAATTCTAGCAGATTCCCCAAATCTAGCTTAACTCTGCCTATGAAATAGCTCCCCCAAAATTCTATAGGGTTCCAGCATAGATAATTCTATTACTGAGCAAACAATGGATTCATTAAAAAAATTTAGTGACTAGTGTAAGAGCTTTATAGATAGAACTTCAGTTATTAATTTTGGAATCAGTCAGTCTTAAAAATCCAGGTGTTTGGTAAGATGCCACATAATAAATCAAGTACTTCCCTCAAATTTAAATCAGGTATCAATTTAAAATGAGAATGCTGTGTATATAATTTTATCTAATATAATTATTCAATTGTATGAGTTAAAAATTTGAACCTAGAATTTTAGCAGTGTTTCAAGGCATTTGCTTTTTGGGTATTATAATCAAAATATTTGATTGGAGTCAAGCCAGACACCGTTCATTAAGGGCACCTGCAGTGTTATAATCTATGTGACTTCCCCACCAATTGAAAGGTGAGAAAGCCACTTCCCCTTCCGAGTTTCTAGTTCCCATTCTAGTTAAGGTAACTTAGTGTTGCAGAATTAGGTATACATTATTTTAACATTTGGGATTAGGTATATGACATCTCTTCCCCAAATTCTTCCGTTAGTTTCTTTTCATTTATCCCTGGATACTGTTGCCCCAGAGTCCAAAAATATCATGGATGAGAATGCATGTTGATCTAGGATGGCAAATCTTTAGCCTTTTGTGCCAGGCTTGCTTAGTGATCTCCCAGGCTTCATTCTAAGACAACGAAGGATCATTGTGGTAAAGTAGGTATAATCCAGTGAGTGGGAGTCAGACAGATCTGGGTTTGAATTCCAGCTGTATAACTGTTTAGTTAAGCCAGCTGGTTATTTCCAGGAAACTAAAAGTTGGACAGGTTAAAGTAATTTGACCAAAGAGGCAGAGCTGAGATTTAAATTCAGGTTATCTGACTGTGGAGCTGGTGTTTCATCTCTGCATTACACTGGCAAGCCACTGCTTAGGAAACACAGATATTCATATATAACTTTTAAAAATAAGCAGATATTCAGGACGTGTAATTTTACAAGCCTTTTACATTAGTGATTCAGTGGCAGTGATGTGTATTTTATATGTGATTGTCTTTCAGAACAGCTCTACCTATCCTTTTAGTAACCAGAGTGACACAAAGTAATGAATCTAAAGTGTGCAGTTATCTCTCAGTATCCAGCGGGGATGGGTTCCAGGACCCGCACAGATACCGAACTTGTGGATGGTCAAGTCCCTTATGGCAGTAATATTTGCATACAACTTATGCACATCTTCCTGTATACCTTACATATATACAATGTAAGTGCTTTGTAAAGAGTTGTCAGCATGTGGCAAATTCAAGTTTTGCTTTTTGGAACTTTCTGGAATTTTTTTCCCTCAAATATTTTTGATCCATGGTTGGTTGAGTCCAAGGATGTGCAACCCACAGATACGGAGAGCCAACTTATTATGCGTAACACATTACTTAAATATCCATCAGTGAAAAGCACAATTTTAGGTCCCCTCCCCTCAGAAAAACCCCATAAATATCCAGAGAAAGTGTGTTTCACATGAAAAATTTAAATCACTTCTAAATTGGGGAAATGAGATATTTAAATTTGAAGCAGTTATAAATTTTTATAGCTCTGTTTTATTTATAGTTTCCATGTTCAGGCTTTTTAATCTGTAACCGAGGATGTGCTGTTCATATGATTTAACTATGTAATTTTCATTCTGAATATGTATTTGGATATGAAAAGAAGAATAAGTTAATAATTAATATGCTACAAACCATTTTCATGTTATCTCATTTGATCCTAAAGACAGTTCTGAAGTAAACAGGACACTATTTGATGTCCTGTTACGTGATGAGAAGGCTAGCGTTTCAGGGGTTGAGGTAAGTGAGATACAGTGGCGCAGAGCTGGCAGTGGGCTGCGTCCGCCTAGTTTTAAGTCCGACTCTGCCTCAGTTTCTTTAAAATTCAGATAATCTTTTAAGTCTTTAAAACACAGATAATTACACGAATTGACTATGAGGATTAAATAAAATAATACGTACTAAATGCTAAGTTATCAGGCGGCCCCCCAGGGCGGTGTGCACGGACGCCTTCACAGATTACAGCCCAGCACCACAGGCACCTACGGACATAATTACTGCTTTTAGCTCAGGATGAGCCAAGGACTGGCTGGCTTGAGCAATATGTATTTTTCAACAGCAGCTGTACTGAGATTTAATTCACATATGGTACATTTCACCCTTTGAAAAAGCACAATTCGTTGTGCGTCCATCGCCATTATCAAATCCAGAATACTTTCATCATCCCCGAAGAAACTGTATCCATTCGGAGTCATTCTCCATTCACCCCTTTCTCCAGCACCTGGCAACCACTAATCGATCTTCAGTTACTGTGGATTTGCCTTTTGAGGATATTCCATAAGAATGGAATAGCCTTTTTCGACTGGTTTCTTTTACTTAGCATAATGTGTTCGAGGTTGGTTCATGATATAACGTGCCGGCTATGTGACTAAGTAAACGTGCCATTGTATGGGTTACCACATTTTTTGATCCAGTCATCAGTCGATGGGTACTTGGTTTGGTTTCCCATTTTAGCTGTGATGAAGAGTGCGCTATGGACATTTGTGGACAGGCTCCTTTGTGGATGTAGGTTTTCAGTTCTCTAGAAGTCGGATTGCGGGTCATTTGGTTATTCTGTGTTTAACATTTTGAGGAACTACCAAGCTGTTTTTCAAAGTGGCCTTGCTGCCCCATCAGCAATGAATGAGGGGTTTAATTTCCCCACATCCTCGTCAACACTTGTTATTGTCTGTCTTTTTTTTATTACAGCCATCCTGAGTAGACCTGAAGCAGTGTCTCACTGTGGTTTTGATTCGCGTTTCCCTAATGACCGGCACCGTCAAGCGTCTTTTCACGTGCTTATTGCCGTTAGCGTAACTTCGTTGGAAAAATGTCTATTCAAATCCGTGTTCTGAAATAAATTTTATTTTTTCAAACACTTTCAGATTTACAGAAAAATTGCCAAGGTAGTACAGAAGATTCCCTTACACACCACACTGTTTCTCTGATTGTTAACATCTCATATTAGTACAGTACATGTGTTACAATGAATGAACCGACAGTGATACACTATTACTAACTTTGTACACTTGTTTAGATTTCCCTGGATTCTTACCTTATGTTGCTTTCCTGTTCTAGCGTCCCACCTGGACTCTACACATTTAGTTGTCTTCTCTCCTTAGGCTTCTCTTGACACTGGGACAGTTTCTCAGGACTTGCCTTGCTTTTGATGACCTTGACAGTTTTGAGGAATAGCGGGCAGATATTTTAGAAAATGTCCTTCCGTTGAGATTTGTTGGATGTTTTATTTGAATGGGGTTATTGGTTTTGGGGAGCGAGACCACAGTGGTAGAGCACCATTTTCATCACATCATATAAAGGGTACCTGCTGCCAGCTGGACTTACCGGGTTGGTGTTGCCCTTGATCACCCTGTTGAAGTAGTGTGTGTCAGGTTTCTCCACTGTAGAGTGATTCCCCCCCAACCCCCGCCCTTCCGTACTGAACCCTTTGGAGGGAAGTCACTATGAGCAGCTCATATTTAAGAAGTGGGGAGCTAGGCTCCACCTCCTTGAGGGTGGAGTATCTGCATAAATTATTCAGAACTTTTTTGCACAGGAGATTTGTCTCTTTCTAGTCACTTTACAATTTATTAAATCATTTATTTATATTGGTATGCCCTCATGGATATTTATTTCACACTTTGGATTATAAGCCAGTGCTGCTTTATGCATCATGTTTCTCAGATTGTTCTCATTTTGGCTGTTGGGAGCTCTTTCGGTTGGTTCCTGTGTCCCTTTGCCGTACCTCTGGCATGGTGGGCTTTGCTTTAAAGCACGTTCTTGCTTTCTGGCACTGGTGGGTCCTCCAGAATCATCTTCTATATTTCCTGCCTCAGTCCTAGAATCATTCAATTTTCCAAGGAGCTCTGGTTTCTTTTATGAGCAAATGGTATTAGAAACCAGGACTGGTCACGAGGTGTGCTCATTGTCACTAGGGTGTCATTGCTTCCAGGTTTTCTCAGCTGACAGAGCAAGGAAATATATAAGCCCATGAATCTTGTGTTATATACGTATCTGTCAATATTCCTATATGTAATTATCTATATCTGTGTTAAGCTAAACATGAGTTCATACTAATGTCTCCCACTCTAATCCATTACCTCATGGATAATCCTAGTCTCTTCCCCTTGCTTGTCTGTAAATTCTTGTCATCAGTGAGAAACCATCTCCTGTCACCCACTATCCATTTACTTCATTGTCCAATCCCAGTATATATGTATAGGAGTGTCAGAATTGTTAACCCATATTCCCATGGGATGTAATTCATCAATGGTACAGCGTGTATCTATGGTTTATTTTGCCTTTGGTTTTATAGACTCCTCTCATTTCCAAAGTTGCTTTAGATCAGCACCTTTTTTTCTCCTCCCACTTCAGTGAGGTTGTTTTACACATTTGTAATATGGTTAGATTGTTTTGTCATAGTCTGCATTTCATCCTAGGATTCCTCCCAGTCTCCTAAATGATTATTTTCAGATTTGCTTACATTAAGATTTACTTTTTGTAAATTTCATTGGGTTTTGACAAACGCATAGTGTCATGTGTGCTGCCCACAATTACAGTATCATACAGAATAGTTTTACTGCCCTAAAAAATTTCCTGTGCTTTTCTTATCCAACGGCTTTTCCCTCCTAACCAAACCCCTGGTGTCCACTGATCTTTTTATTGTCTCTCTAGTTTTACCTTTAGAGAATGTCATGTAGTTAGAAAATACGTAGCCTTTTCAGCCTGGCTCCTTTTGCTTAGCAGTATGCACTCAGGTTTCATCCATCCGTATCTTTCTGAGGCTTGATACTTCACATGCACCACGATTTCCCACTTCTGTGTCTTTGCTCTCTCTTTTCCCTGAGTCAGGAATGCCATCCAGTCTCCTGTTGCCAATCACTTGTCAAAAGTTATCTTTCCTCAAATTCCACATCAAAAGCCAGACCTCATCTCTAGGCACCTATCCTGGTGGCATTTTATACTTCTCTTATGGCAGTCTTGGCTTTCCCGTGATTGTACTGTAATTATTTAAATTGCTCTGTCTGTAGAGTGTTTACAGTGTGCCTGGCACTGTTTATCTACATCTTATTCCCACGTCAGCCTATAGGTTCCATTAAAAGCAAAACTTACAGAGGGGAGGGTATAGCTCAGGGGTAGAGTGTGTGCTTAGCATGGACGAGGTCCTGGGTTCAATCCTGAGTACCTCCATTAAAAATAAATAAATAAATGAACCAAATTATCTCCCCCCTAAAAATCCCCAAAACAAAATTAACAATAAAAACAAGACTTGCATTTGCCTCATTTCTTTCACCCACAGAACTTAGATAAGCATTAATTAAGTGGATGGATATATAGGTGGAGATGGATGGATAGATGAGTTAATTGGAGGATAATGGGGCAATGGGGAATACTGGGGAGAGGTAGCTATCTCAGCATTTTAAAAAAATACCTCTAACATACCCTGTCTTACTTGTAAGGTATAATGAATGAGATGAAATGTGACAGGCAATAAATACAACAATTTTGGTGGCTATCAGCCAAGCCCTGAGCTTATAAACATACCTATGCAAATCTGAAAAATATGACAGCTCCTGGAATGATCTTTAAACAGTTTCATGCAGTCTGTTAAGTCATTTCCCCCATTATAATCTTCCAGCTTCTGAGGGTTTTAGGATGTCCTCATCCTGGCAGTGCCTTCAGACTTTGTTCTCAGGCAGTAATTCCCAGTCAGAGCATCTGGTGCCTTGATGTTGCCCAGAGGTGATACTCAGTTGGTTTTGCTAACAGGGTACACCAACTCCCCTTGACAGGAGGGAGTGACTTACAGATTTCAGGGAGCAGGCTGAAGCTCAAGCAGTGGAGATCTGGAAGTTCTGCAGTCATTGGACATAGAAGCCTGGCTCAAGCTCGAGAGATACGGCCTTTCAGGAGTGGCAAGTGCCTTATGGGTCAAGGGAATCTGGATGTGAATGTACCCTTGACATCTCCTGACATTGGCAAAGCTTCCATATGAAACTTACCAAACTAAAGCCACCATCTCCTCCTTAAAAAATTATTTTACAGAAGAATTCTGGAAAGGTGGCAGGAAGCTTTTAAACTCTTAAAAAGAAAGCATGGCCAAAGAACATTTGGTGGCAGAAGAGGAGTATTTGTGATTGTCATGATTGGCTTATTAAGGTTGCATTTGTAAGATTCTTACTCACAGTCTGTCAGGATGAGCCAGTTTTTATGGCTGATAGGGCTTTCCCACTCCCGCCGTACCTCCTCTTTTCAAAGGGCAGGGAGGACCTTGGTAGCCAAGGGAATGATTTTTAGCTTCATTGTTTCCCCTCTCAAATAAGCCACCTTAGCAGGGGGAGGGGAAAACCTACCTAGAGAAATCTGAACGTTCAGAACCTCAGGAACTGTGCAGATCAGAATACTTAGGTTAATCAGCAGAAGAGGTGTGCTTACTGCAGGCAGAGGAAGGAAGAGTGAGACCCCCCACACCCGACTCCTGCGACATGGCTCATCGTCCATACGTGTGTTTATGTATGTAGATATCCATATCATACGAGTTTCTAAGTCCCGTGAAAAGACAGAAGAGTCTCCATTTCGCTAAAATGTTGGCCCCGCTTAGCTTTTTAATACTTTTTAATACTGTCCTGTTGAGAGAACAGTGAAAATTTCTGGAGAGCTTTAAAAAAAGTGGCGAAAAACCCAAAGCCTGGAAAGTATACACGTTATGTTTACAGTGTTGTTTGCAGAGTGAAGCTCCCAACGGGGACTTCATACCTCTCTTTTTTTCTGCCATTATTACCTGGTCAGGGTGATACCTCAGCAGAAGAGTGATGCTGGCGTCACAGCTGAGAGCTCTGTAGGAGCTGCATGCCGGACACAGATCCTTTCCTTACCTGAGAAAACTCTAATTCATTGTTTTGTGCATGTGATTTGTAAACTAATCTAAGTCAAATTCTCTGGCTGCTCGTTGGCCTATACATTTATATTTTGGCAAGCTGTAATTATCATTTTTTTAGACAACTAATCGTTTTGCAGCTCCTGGTCAAACAGACTTTCAGACCACAGCCACATAATATTTTGTTGTTGGGCCATTTGCAAAAAGGAGGTATACATACCTCTCAGGTACACTGTTGGTTAGCAGTGGTGATGTTAGGGAACTCAGGTTCGGCTGCTCACCGCTCAAAAGCCAACACTTTGAGAGGCAAGCGTCAGTAGAAAGGGAAGATGCTTCTATCAGAAAAGCCAGCAGTCTAGGGAGATGGTGGACCTGTGTCCAGCAACCAACTCCGAAGATTCTGCTCAGCCATGACAGTTTTTAAAATATAAAGGGAAAAATAGGAGTTGGGGGAATCTCAGTGAATCATCAGGGCAGTGCTGCCTGCAGGCTGGCTCATTCTCTCTTCAGATGTTATCTTGCCCACATGGTCTGCCTGCAGGATTGCTAAGGGGGCTGCTGGGGGCAGAGAGCTGATCATTCCTTAACTACTTAATTCTTCACTCTTCTTTTTACCTAGGAAAAGAAGCAACAGGTTAGGCAGGGCATGATGTGTGTTCAGGAGAGCATAAGTCAGGAGTGAGTTTTAATTGCTTAGTGATCTCATTCCTATAATTAGGTTCTTTTAAGATTAGAGGGGGACAGAAATGGGCAAACAGGAAAGGGGCCAAACTGCTGCTTTCAGAGATGAGGGCCATCCTCATCTTGTTCTTGGTTTTTAAAGGCAGTGCTTCTAACGTGTCACTGTAAACTGTGATATTTACCACAAATTTTTGCTAAATTTCTCTTATCAGGCTAAAGAAGTTTCCTTCTGATTCTGGTTTTCCAAAAGCTTTCTCTTGAATGAGTATTGAATTTTATTGAATATTTTTCTGCGGTTGATGATATGAGCATATAGTTTTTCTCCTGTAATATTTTGAGAGACTGAATTGCTTTAATATATTTTCTAATATTGAACCATTTATATATTCCTTGGAAAATCTATTTTATGTTTATACATTTTTACTTACTGCTGCATATTTCACTTAGCAATGTCCCCTGGAATCAGGAGCTAGACTTCAAAGGCTGTCTGAAGTAACATGTGGCTCCATGATTCTGGGATTCATTTTCAAGGACTTTCTGATTTACATGGAACTTGGAGAAAGTTGGGTATATGATATTTTTCCCTCATGGGAGGAAACTGAAACCTGAAAACACTAAATGACCAATCTAACATCACACATTGGGGACAGAGTTATGTGAAGTGCTTACATTTCCTGGGTTTGTACAATTCCGTGAATTCCTAGTTTATGAATCTGATGTTCCTCTGGATGGTGCGGATCATCACTGTCTCTATCTCATGGGGCTGTTGGAGACTGAAAGCAACCCAGCATGTAAAGTGCTTTGCACACTGTGCCTCCATGTGGGGAAGAACTCGTTCATTCATTCATTCATTCATTCATTCTTTCAGTAAATCATTGCTGCACACCTGCCATGTGTTCTAGGAGCTGACGATATAATAGGAAATAAGACAAGAAGAGTTCTTGTCTCCGAGAAGTTTATCTTCTAGTAGCGTGGTGCAGATAATAAATTCATGCAGAATAAAATGGACAACAGTGAAGGCTTCCGAGAGCAGGGATGGCGTGATGTAGTTTATATTTTAAGGTGGTCACTCTTCTGCTCTGTGGAGAGTAGACCAGAGGAGGTCAAAGTGGAGGCTGAGGCTGTTCCAGTCTCCGAGGCAAGTGACGGTAGTGGCTTGGCTGAGGTGGTAGCAGCAGACTTGGTGAGAAATGGATAGACCTAGGATATATTTTTGGAAGCATAACCAGTGGGATTTGCTGATGGATTAGCCTTGTGGATGAACATTGTGATTTTTTCTTAGCTTATATTTTATAGCTATTTGTGACTACTGTAGAAAAATGGGTGTGGAACTCCTGGGCAGATATCTGGAGAAAGTGCCAATGCAGAAAGATACAGGCCCCCCAGTGTTCATAGCAACACTATTTACAATAGGCCAAGACATGGAAGTGACTTAAATGTCCATTGACAGATGACTGGGTAAAGAATATGTGTATATGCATACACACACAGTGGAATACTACTCAGCCATAAAAATGAATGAAATAATGCCATTTTCAGCAACATGGATGGACTTACAGATAATCATACTAATAAGTGAAGTAAGTCAGACAGAGAAAGACAAATAGCATATGATGTCACTTATATGTGGAATCTAAAAAACTGACACAAATGAACTTATTTACAAAACAGAAACAGACTCACAAATGTAGGCAACAAACTTATGGTAACCAAAGGGGAAATCGGGGGAGGGATAAATTGGGAGTTTGGGATTAGCAGATACAAACTACAATATGTAAAACAGATAAACAACAAGGTCCTAACGTATAACACAGGGAACTACATTCGATATCTTGTAATAACCTATAATGAATAAGAATACATATATGTATAACTGAATCACTATACTGTACACCAGAAACTAACACAGCACTGTAAATCAACTGTACTTCAATTTAAAAAAAGAAAAGAAAAAAGAAAAAGAGTGTGCAAAAAAAAGGAACAATTCAAGAGGACTCCTAGTTTTTTTATTTGAACAGTTCAGCCACACCCTTTACTGAAATCCAAATGTTCAGGGGAGGAACAGATTTTTTGCCCAAGGGGAAATAAGAGTTGATCGTCATTAAAAATTAGCCATGACTGTACTCAGCCTTCTGGTTTATATTCTGAGCTTCATTGCCTTCCTCTCCTTTGATGAGCCGAAATATTTATGAATTTGTGTAAAGGGAATAAAAAGAAAACTTATTTTAGTTAGAAATAAATATAAAATATAAGGAGAACTATAGTTTTGACAAACTGACTTTCTCTTTTTATTTTCAATTACATTTTTATTGTAGAAATATGGAATATTTTTATAATACAGGGGCCATTGCAAAGTGTGTAAAGTACGTTTTTCACTAAAAGAAAACATATGTATATAACAGGTACATTTTATTGATTACCATTGCCCTCCCTAAGCATTGCTCCCAAATGTGACTCCTGCTTTCTGTTAGTACCCGACAAGTAAAACATTGCCAGTAAAAATTTTGCAGTTTATAAAAAATTATTTCTACATGTGTTTTTTTTTTATAGTAACTCCCAAAAATGTCACATGAGATATCTATTTCCTCCGTGGAACTGTGAATATGAAACACATATCACAGGTAGAGCAGTCTTTCTGACATCCAGGCAAAGTTGATTTTTTATCGTGTTTACTTTCTTTAGTAGTTATTCTGATGCTGGCCTACCAACTGTCACCTCTGAAGGAAAATTCTCTTTGACTTTAACACAGAGCACTGTTCAGTGCTTCTTTGATTAGATTATGCATAAAATTTATACGTCTGCCGCTCACTGGAGATTAAGTAATTAAGATGCTCTTAATATTGCAGGAGAGACATTACAACTCTCATTATTTTAATGGACTGGTGGACTCCAAGGATTTGATAATTTGATAATTTGATGGGATGCAACATCTTGCATTCCAAGTCAGCTAAATTTATGATTTTGACTGTTTGGCAACCTAAATTTGCAAGCTTTTGATGACCTGTGTAGAAAGAAGGAATCTCAGATCAATTCTTAGGGAACAGGCCAATCTTACAAATAATAATAATCCACGTAATGGCGGCCTTATTACTAGTGTCACTCAAGGACTAATGATTCCACAGCCTAGAGAGTCAGTGGTCTTTTAATCTCTGCTTTGAGAGGAGTCCCCGAGGCCCCAAGGCCCTCTCAGGGCGATGGCACAGCTGTGTCGTCCTCACTCTGGATGACTAATGGGTCTGTACTGTCCACATAATTGCACTGTGGTGTTGTTCGTATTGGAAATACAAAAAGACAAATCTTTTCCTTTGTTAAACTTATATTTCATCTCATTCCAAAAGCAACCGTAAATAGCTTATTAAAAAGCAATAATGTTATGAACCTGCTCTACAGTCCTGAGATACAGTTCCTGTTTCGTCTCTGCAAACCTTTAATTGATTGTTTAAACCTGTCATAGCGGGAGGAAGTCCAATGTCTCCTTCCACAGCTTCACTCCTCCTTCTGAGTTGTCGAAAACAAAAGGGAAACAAATAGGAGGTCTTAGGAACTCCAGTTTTAAAATTGATCCAAAATTCTGTGCTCAGTGGAGAGAGCCCTATCCAGTCAGTCCAATGGTGATGTTTTTTCTTGCAAGGCCCCACGATGCCTCCTGGTCCTCACAGTCCCGTGATGAAGCTAGTCGGCTCCATAAGGGCCCTTGGTGTCGCATCTTCCCGGGGAGTGCGTTGTGGCGATGTTATCTCCTCCATGCTGCACTTGATCAAGTGTCTTAATAAAGCATCTATTTTGTGCTCAGCACCGTTCGGTATACGAGGAATATGGTGGAGAATAAAAAAGAAAACAGACAAGCTTCTACAGGTCACATATATTCTCCTGGGGATCCCAGTCAGCTGGTAATTGACAAGTCATCTATTTTATGTAACAGCATGAAAGGAACAATGTTACTGGTCAAGTTAATGTATATGTAGGGACCCTCAAGACAGAGGCTGCCCCAGTGGCCCAGCCCGTGTCGCAGATCTAACCCTAAGTCAGCACTTACAGAGAACACCCGTCAGGGACCCCAACACAGACCCTTCGCAGTCCTCCTGCTGCTTAGCCAGCTTAGGTTACTCTAGAGAAAGGATCTGCTGGCCTTCCGGGAAATGCCCGGCCTCCTGGCCAGTCACGCCCCGTTTCTGAGTTGCCTCTTCTAGCTCTCCAGAACTCGTTCTTGCCCCAGGTCCCTCGGGAACAGTGCCCTGATGCTTGGGAGGTACTGTGCTTCCCCAGTTCGTAGATTGTTTTCCTTTGAATAAGAACATCAGACCTATTACTGAATTGTTTCAGTTTCGTCGTTCGACACGACCAACTGATCTATGACAAACCATCTACTAGGAAGCGACTGTAATTTCAAAGATGAGAAATTGTGAGAGAGAGAGAGAGAGAGAGGGAGAGAGGAAGAGAAGGAAAGGAAAAGAAGAAAGAAAAGGGAAGAAAAGGAAAGGAAAAAGAAGCAAAGAAGATGAGGTGGGTTACCCCAAAAGAAGGCTGTGAGATGATGGTTTGAATGCAAGTAAGTTATTTGGGAGCTGGTCCAGGTCTGTGAGATTAGGAAAGAGAGAAAGCCAGTCAGGGTATAATAATGAGCAGGTAACCTTGTTATCTGTGGGCAAGTGGAACCCAGTCCCACCTTGAGCTTTCTGAGATGGTTTAGGCTATGCCTCAGTGTTGTCCCAAGCACGTGGTAAGGAGGCTGGGACATTTATCTACCAACTCCTGTGGGTCATGGACTGAGTGTCCACTCAGCTCGTGTGTGAACTCCCTGTTCAGAGGCCGAGCACTCCAGGGAACCTCTCCAGGTGGTGAGTGGCAGGTGCTTAGAGTAGGAAGCCATCAGTGTGACCGGAAGGGTTAGCGCCGATACTGGAGGAACACCAGCAGTGTCTATTACAATGAGCGTCTCAAGATTGTTGAATAGTAATTTGAAATTATAATAAGTACCATGAAGGAAGTAAAGTGGAGGAGAGTTGTAGAGGTTGTGGAGGAGAAGAATGCCATTTTAGAGAGCAGAGCATGGTGAGGGCAGGAGAGGGGGCATTTGAGAAAGTGACATTTGAGCAGAAACCTGAATATTGAGGATCGAAACATAGGTAGACCCAAGGGAGGTGTCTCCAGTGGTGGGACCAGCTGGTGTAAAGGCCCTGAATTGGGAAGGGCTTGTTGAGTCCAGGGAACTAAAGGAGCCATGGCGGGTGAAGCATGGTCAACAGTGGGGCAGATGGTAAGGGGTGCCCTCGGTCAGGTGGACAAGGGCCCAATTGTGCAGAACCTCATAGCCTTGGCAAGGAATCTGGATTTTATTTTGAATATGACAAGAAGCTTTTAGAGGATTTTGAGCAGTATGTGTAATCTTGTTTCATTTTATTATTTATTTTTAATTTTTTTAAATGGAGGTACTGGGGATTGAACCCAGGACCTTGTGCATGCTAAGCATGCACTCCACCACTGAGCTATACCCTCCCCACCACCCCCCACACCCCGGTTTTATTTTAAACAATCTCTGTGACCTCTGTATGGGAATACAAGTAGAAACCAGAGATGGACTGAGAGACTATTGTAACAGTCCAGGTGACAGAATATTGTGGCTTAAAGCAGCAAAATAGAAATATTGCAGTAAGAAATGTTCTGGTAAAGGGGAGCACTTCCTGGTCACATAGAAGTGGTACTCAACCATGAATAATAAAAGGATGAAATGTGTAGCAAACAAGAACTAAAAATAGGCTGGATCATTGCCTAAGAACAAGATTTAAGAGTTAATAGCCAAGTACACCCTTGAAGAGCAGCAGCAAGTGTAGTGACTTCAATATGCAGAGAGTCAAAGAGCCAAGAGGCTCAAAGCAATAATTGAAACAAAATGCAACCAACCTATAGTCTGGTGGGCAGGTGCTCTCCGTGGCCAGTCTCTGGGACCTGGAATAACTTTTAACTATGCATCAGCCCAATTGAAATTGCTGAAGAATAATGTAGGTTGCACATAAGATTTTGTGTGTAAGAATTTTTGCCCATCACAGAGCAAAGCTTTCCCAAATGCTTGTTTTAAAAATTCTTTTCATAAAATCTTTTTTTGTGGGGGAGGGAAGTAATTAGGTTTGTTTGTTTGTTTTTAACAGAGGTCCTGGGGATTGAACCTGGGACCTCATGCATGCTAGGCACACACTCTACCACTGAGCTATACCCTCCCCACAAACGCTCTTTTGATAATACATCCCTTCCCTCAAATCGCTCACCCACTCCTCGCCATCCCCTGAAGACCTTCCTTCCCAGTTCTAAGCTTCTGTAAGTTCTGCACAGAAAATCGAACCCAAAGTGCCCTTCCCTCCTCATTCTTTACCCCAGTTATGACTCTTTTTGCTTTTGATTCTCCCCCACAGCACACTGTTCCCTGAAACACACCTTTTATGTTGTCAGTCCCTTGAATGAAATCTCCCTGAGCCTCTTATTCCTTGCCTAAAGATGACAGTCTCCTTAGTTGCTACATGAGGCTCATCTCGCACTCCTCCCTCACAGCCCTCAGCCTGCTTAACAGAGCTGGTCCTGCTCTGAACATACTTGCTGCTGCTCCTCTGGGTCTTTGATCTTTTTCTTCCCATCCTCTGGAATTTTCCATTGTGTCTCCTACACACACACACCCCATCTCTGTGTAAAACAAAAAAAAGTACGTATCTAGATATAGATAGATATAGCTCATGTCTCTTTCTTATCGCCTTCTGTATATTTGGTGCTGCCCAGCAGAGGGGATTTAGCAGATCGTCAAGTAGCCCAGTTAAAAGTATTGGCTACACCTTTATTGATTTGTTGAGTGCCTACTTCATACCCACTTCTGTCCTTGGGGTACAAAGGTGAATCTAGAATGCAGTTGCTAGCCTTAAGGAGCTCAGTCCAGCGAAAGAGATGAGTGTGTCAGTATACCCTCATAGAACATGGTGAGTGTGGTGACTGAGATATGAATAGAGTATGGGGTTCGGGATGTTCAAGCAGAGCAGGAAGGCAGAGGGGTTCCGCTGGCAGGCACAGAGCCAAGACTGAGCTCAACCAAAGGCAGAGGTGTCAGTACCAAGGAGAGCGCCTCGCGCACCCAGCCTTGAAGCATTCCTCACATTTTTGGAAGCAGCTCAGAACTTTCTGTTAAGCTCTATCCTGACCAGCAAGAGTTTCTGGCTTAAAGGAACACCTGATAGGCATGTCCCGCATCCCTTTGAGTTAGGAAAATACTCCTTCAGCTTGTACTTGCAGGGTTTGAGGACTGAAAATTAGTTGAGGAATTTGTATCCTTAGAAGGTCCTCTTGGATCAAATTCTCAGAGGATGGTTCTCATTCTAGAGTTTGAGATGGAACCCAGGACTTTATTTCATTGGGGTTTTCTTTCCCAGGCTTTGGAGGACTGGAGCCTGAGTCCTGACTAGTTTAGACACAATTTCTCTCTTCAGCCTTTGATACCACCCACCTGGCAGCTATGATGTTATCTGTGAATGTTATTTATTTCCTCAAGACATGTTGTACATTTCCAGAGTAGACAGTCCAATAGAAATATAACACGAGTCGCATATGTGGTTTTAATTTTTTCTAGTAGCCACATTGAAAAGGTAAAAAGAAATAGGTAAAATTAATTTAATATGTTTTGTTTAACCCAGTAACTGACTATACTTCAATTACAATTTTTTTAATAAAAAGA
Source organism: Vicugna pacos (assembly GCF_048564905.1). Classification (NCBI taxonomy): domain Eukaryota; kingdom Metazoa; phylum Chordata; class Mammalia; order Artiodactyla; family Camelidae; genus Vicugna; species Vicugna pacos. The sequence continues at coordinate 78,735,713 of NC_132993.1, read as the reverse complement.
AAATTAACCTATTGTTTTAAAGACAAATAGTTTCAGCTGTTGGTTATTACAGATTATTTTATTTTATTCTTTAATTGACGTATAGTCAGTTTACAATGTTCTGTCAATTTCTAGTGTACAGCATGTTTCAGTCATACATATACACACATATACTCCTTTTCATATTCTTTTTCATTATAGGTTACTGCAAGATATTGAATATAGTTCCCTGTGCTATACAGTAGAAAATGTTTAGTTACAGATAATTTTTAGATCAGCTAATCTCTCTAGTTTGCATCCTCTTAAGAGCCATATATGCTTTTCATTATTTTTTAACTTTTGTTATTGAGTTATAGTTAGTTTACAATATTATGTCAATTTCCAGTGTAGAGCACGGTTTTTCAGTTATACATGAACATATGTATATATTCATTGTCACATTCTTTTTTGCTGTGAGCTACCACAAGATCTTGTATATATGTCCCTGTGCTATACAGTATAAGTTATTGTATTTTGTAAATGCTGCATTCGCTCTTCTGGGTACATACAAATGGATACAAACGTGACAGACGCTGCACTACAGAAAGCTTCAAATTGGATTAGACAGCAGGAAGGGGTACTTGGAAGACGGAAGGAGCTTAAGGTCCCGTTGTGGATTGCCTGCCTCAGTTATGTAAATGAGTTGGGTGGTATTAGACAGCCTTTTAAATATGAGTAATTAACTACTGAAAAATAAGGTCAGCGAAACCTTGTGCTAGAGAGAGATCACTTGAATGAAGCAGAGGTCCTGGACTGCAAGCAATTCACATATAGACCAGAGCAAAATGGTTCAATGGGGTTCCATTTGTGTATAGGTCATTTCAAATCAAATAGGTGGGAGAGAGGCATTCTCAGAATTAGTGTTTTGATTTAAAGATCGGTCACTGAAAATATGCTTTTGTTCTTGATGTTAATCCCTACCCGTGGTTGCCCCTTTAGCTGCTTGTGGGAGACAGAAAGAGGAAAAACCACTGAGCAAAAAGGGAAATGGTGGACCATTAGTGGAGGGATGTTGAGTCATGCATCATCCTGTGGGTGAGCTGTGATCTTTCCCAGGGATATTATTTGAGGCATGGGAGGACATTGTGCAGTCAGCTTATAGGTATACTAGGATTTCTGTGCTTCAACTGGAAGAGAAAATAAACCTGAAAAAAACACCAAAGAGCTTTTTTCCATCCACCACTCCAGAATTAACTCTAAGGGGACCAAACCTTGCCCATATCTTTGGAGACTTCTGTGTGAGATGAGTCTCCAGACACTTTTCTGCATCGAAAGGATAGAAAAGAGATCAAAATAGTTAAATCTGAGATCTCTCGAGCATCCCCAAAATTACTTTCCCTTATTTGGCAGCCAGCCAGAGCCAGCCCCTTGTCTTTGCCACAAAACCTCCAAAAAAAAAAAAAAATTGCTGGTGATACGTTTGTTCACAGGACGTGAACCAGCCAGGTGTGGAGTTGAAAGGGGAAGTTTCACTCTTGTCTTCTGTTTTGTTTTCTTTGTGTTTGGAGGAAAAAAAATAGTCTCCTATCTGTCCTATGAAGGAAAATTATCTATCAGTTGTGGAAGCATATAATAAAGCCAGTTGTGAGTTATGATTTGAATGGCATGGTCAAGTTGAAGTTTAATACAGAGTCTGTTGTGATGGTAACCTGTGGTCTGAAGGCGTGCACACTAAGCACTAAGATTTATGCACTAACCAATTCCAACTCCACAGTTTTCTTGCTGGGTGACTTTAGGCAAGTTACTTAACCTCCCTGACTCTGTGTCCTCTTCTGTAAAACGACAACAGAAATTGGAAATACATCATCGTGTTACTGTAAGGGTTAAATTAATCAATAAATGTCCAGATGCCTACAACAATGACAGAAGGCTGCACCAATGACACTTTTTATTACATAACCATGTCCTAATATATAAATAGCAAAATGGGCAGATTTCCCCACTTTCTAATTTATCTCTTCCTTTCTCATTCCTCATCTTGTATAAAATATTAAGTATATCAGGGCATCCCACCATATCCTTTCTTGATTACAGGATTTTTGTATTGAAGTATAGTTGATTTACAGTGTTGTGTTGGGTCTGGTGTATAGCTTCAGTGATTCAGTTATACATACATACATTCTTTTTCATTATAGGTTATTACAAGCTATTGAATGTAGTTCCTTGTGCTATATGGCAGGACCTTGTTGTTTGCTGCTTCATATATAGTAGTTTGTACCTGCTAATCCCAAACTCCTAATTTATCCCTCCCCCCCTCTTCACCTTTGGTAACTGTAAGTTTGGTTTTGGTTGGTAACCATATGTCTGTGACTCTGTTTCTGTTTTGTAAATAAGTTCATTTGTGTCATTTTTTAGATTCCACATATAGGTGATATTTATCTTTCTCTGGCTTACTTCACTTAGTATGATAATCCCTAGGTCCATTGGTATTGCTACGAACAGCATTATTTCATTCTTTTTTAATGGACGAGTAGTATTCCATTGTATATATATGACACATCTTTATCCAGTCGTCTGTTGATGGACGTTTAGGTTGCTTCCATGTCTTGGCTATTGTATATAGAGCTGCTATGAACATTGGGGTGCATGTATCTTTTCGAATTAGAGTTCCCTCCTGATATATGCCCAGGAGTGGGATTGCTGGAAAAGCCTATTTTTAGTTTTTAAGGAGCCTCCATACTTTTCTCCATAGTAGCTGCACCAGTTTACATTCCCACCAACAGTGTAAAGGGTTCTCTTTCTACCACACCCTCTCCAGCATTCACTAGATATTATTTGATACTTACTTTTAAATGATTGAAAGAAATCCAGTGAGGAGGGTGAGGTTAGGTAGCAAGACCCTCTTCCAGGTGTGTGTGAGTCACTTACAGGCACAGGCTGTCCAGTGGGTCAGGCCTCCGTGTCAGGGTTCTCACCGGAGGCAGGGCTGTGAGCTGGTCATGCCTGTGACTTCCCAGGCTGACTGCAGATGACAAAGCCCAGTATTGATCGGTGCTCTTTCCGGGTCAGGCCACATCTATCCCTCCCACGTGTTTGCTTATCCTGTTCTTTTCATCTCGGAGGACCTCCCTTCAAGCTTTGTATTGTAGTGGGCTTTAGAAATGCCAGCTAGAACATTCATTATATTTGGGGATATGGTTATGAATAAAAAGAATCAAAAAACTGTGTATCCATATACACACACACACACACACACACACATAGATGTAAGTATACACACACACACACACACACACACATGAAATAGAAGATATACAATGAACTTGGCAAGAAAAAAGCTAATGGAAGCCCTGGTTATAGGAGATACAGGTCAACAAAATTGCTTCCAGTTTTGTTTTTCTATTCTGTTCATCATTCCGTTGCACTGTTTTTCTTTACTAAATAGTTACCCTTGTTCTCCATTTTCTTTTTCAATTAAAAAATGAAGAAAGGAAAAATATGGTGGAGAGCATTTGTATGATAAATAGGAGGAAAATAAGAGTGATTGAGAGAAGTGACATAATTTTTAGATGAAGAATTTATAAAATAGGCAAAGTGATTATTACATAAAGATATCAAGCAATTGAGATGTAAAGTGATTGTTAAAAGTTAACACTGAGCACATGCTTATTAGCACACACAAGGTCCTGGGTTCAATCCCCAGTACCTCCTCTAAAAAAAAAAATAATAAACCTAATTACCTGCCCCCCACAAAAAAGTTAGCATTATTAAGCATTTACTAATAAGATAATGCTTTGCATGCACTGTGATATTTCCCCCCCTGCAACTCTGGATTACTACCATTAGGGCCATTTACAAATGGGGAAAATGAACTTGAAAGTGGCCAAAAGGCCTAGGGTTACAAACTAGTAAAGGGACACAGCCAGAGTTTGAACCCAGGATTTGGACTCCAGAGTTCTTAACCACTCTACCCCTTTATGGATAAATAGAAAAGGAGATGGAAATATGACACAATAATGGAGGAAGAGGAAGAAGATAAATAATGGCAAGTGAATCGGTGGAAATGATGGAGTGATTGAAAGCCTCTTAAAGGGCAAACATGAGGTGTGGAAGAACAAGGAGAGGCAACCTGGAGAGAAGGGCATGGAGCCAAGAACTGATTATTCATACCAATCAGTATGTGAGGAGGTGAAGATGGTTCTGTTTTTTTAATGGAGGTACCAACCCCCAGGACCTCGTGCCTGCTCAGCACACACTCTACCACTGAGCTCTTCCCACCCCTCAAAATTCTAGTGATTTACATTGAAAGTATTGAAAGCCTTTCAGGAAGAGAAGACTTGCTTTTTGTTTCTCTTTTTTTTTTTTCAGTAGAGGTACTAGGGATTGAACCCAGGACCTCGTGCACACCACGCATGCGCTCTCCCACTGAGCCATTACCCTCCCCCTATTTTAACTTAATGAATTTCTCTCAAATTATTACGAGTTCATATATAGAATCACAAGCAGGAAGGCATAGCTGTATTCAGACATCCACCAATTGGTCTAACAGTTAATAGGTACCTACTATGTGTAGGTGCCGTGGTTGGTGTTAGAGGTAACAGAAATAGTTATAATTTAGGAGCGGAGGAAGAGACAATTACAATTTTTAAAGGCTAAATTAACCCCCCCACCCAAAGGTAGCAAATATAAGATAAGTGCGAGACAGTAATGTCTAAGGGCAGGGAGAGAGTTCTCTGATGAGTGCCCCTCAGTTACATCGTCCTGGAGGCAAATAGTTTTGATCCTGGTATTGATAGAAAGGAGGAACTGAAACAAAGGGAGAGGAATGAGCTGCACGTTCCAGCAGTGGTGTCTGGAAACAGAGTCAACAGAGGGGCAGAGCTGGAATGGGTTGGACATGTTTGGGGCCAGGATCATAGACTGTTAAGATGGAAGAGCTTGTGTGTGTTTAAGACTCGTGGACTTTTCAGCTTGGAGTCATAGGTCGGGGCTAGACTGTAAAGGATTTTGAATAACAGACTAAGGATTTTACTCCATAGGCAATGTGAACCTCTAGCATTCGGGTAATACATGGTGATCGGTGTTTGGGAAGGTGAACATGTCTTCTCTCTATCGAGCTGGTCAAAATATTTTAAGATGATTTCAAAGACTTCAACACATAAAGGTGACCACATACATTTCTGGTTGCACTAAAAGTAACAACGCAACCATTTAAAAACTCGTGTGGAGTGGCACATCCATAAAGATGTTTTCACTTCTATTTATTCTAAGAAAACTTTTTCGAAAAACCTTTGTGACTGGTGATAAAAATAATGGCATGGCGTTTCAGTGGAATATTGTGTGTTCACTGGTAGTTACAGTTCTGAATTCTGTTAGCAGTAGGAAGAATATTTCTGACATAATGTTAATTTAAAATTACATATTGCAAGATTGCGGCTTTGTTGAAATTATACACATATACACACACACACACATTCAAACAAGAACTGTAGGGAAACTGGAGGTAGGGGACTGTGAAAATTTTTATTGTTTCCTCTCGTGTTGGCTAAGAAAAAGAAAGATGGGTGATGAGTGGGGTGAATTGTGGCAGATTAGGTAAAATCAGTTAAAAGAGATGCATTGATCTTTCAAGGATTCTTGGGTTTTGAGCTTCCTACTGTATGAACGGTAAGTATTTAGGTGTTTCTGAATTTCCTTGGGCTAGGGTTTCATAACTTTGAACAGATTCTTAAAAGTTGTTCATGACTCATCTAATGCTTGGGCTCCTGAAATAAATCTAAGGGACCTGATTTTTAGTGTGTCCCCAAAACATCATTTGTTAAATGAGAGAATTTGTTTAAAATTTTTTTTCTAAGAGGTGGTAGAATTTACAGTTCAGAAATATTTTGAAAATGTGTGATTAAAAAGATATCTGGAGCTAGGATGATTTTGGTGAATTTTGTTAGAGTTAGCAAACCTCTTTTTATTTTATTCTCATGAATGAATTACTTCTATATTATTCAAATAAGATTTTAGGTATTAGAAGTGAAGTCACTTCAAAAAATGAACTTACATGTAGTATATTCTTATACAAAAGTGTGTAAGGGGACATCGAGTCTAGAAAAAGTGTGTGTGTGTGTGTGTGTGTGTGTGTTTAAATATTAAGAAGAGATAGGAAAAATTACTTTGAAACTCAAACACATGCCAGCAATGTGTAGCTGTTGGGGAAGTCATTGCTTACAGCAAGTAAAACTTCCAGAAGGCAGTAATGTCTTCTCTTACAACCAGTGATAGAAATGGAAATTATTTGCTCTGGGAACCCTGGCTGTATTTCTGTTAAATAATTTGGATGCTATTGGAGCTGGGAAGTCCCAGGGAGGTAATTAGGTTGAATCATATGAGATTACTGATTTTTGACCTCTTTTGACCTACACAAAAGGCAATTTTGTATGGTTTGATCCCTATGTTTCCTGTTCCTTACAACCTCCTTGTTTTTCTCTACCCATTTCCATCCCTTCTTTTTATATCCTTTCAAATTTCAGTTATGATTATACCATTGCTATTCTGTTCTTTGAATTGTCTGATAAATTTTCATGTATATGAAGACAATTCTAAGAAGACTGTAATGCAGTGTAATTGGACGTTATAAAATGCATGTTTTGTCTCGAAACTCTGGATCAAGTGCTTCAAGGAGTGTACCAGCAATTCGGGCCCCTTTCAGTACTCTTGTTAAAGGTGCCCGGCATTTCCACCGCTTTCATTTGCAAAAACTCTTTTCTTACAGAATCATTCTTTTCTTTGAAAAAATTTCTGTTGAAGTGTAGCTGATTTACAGTGTTAGTTTCAGGTGTATAGCAAAGTGATTCAGTTGTACATATATATATATATATATATATATATATATATATGTATTTTTTTTCTTTTCAGATTATTTTCCTTTATATGATGTTATAAAAAATTGAATATAGTTCCCTGTGCTGTACAGTAGGACCTTGTTGTTTAACTGTTTTGTATACAGTAACGTGTGTCTGTTAATCCCCAACCCCTGATTTATCCAAGCCAGATCACTCTTAATTATAACAATACCAGAGTTCTTTTTTAAAAGCAGTGGTTTGGAATATCTATATATACTCTAAACAGGTGAGGCAGGGGTGAGAGGGAGATGAGGGTTGAGAGAAAGAGACAGAGCTGAGAATGAACAAATGTTTTGCTGTTTCAATGGCGGACAGATTCCAAAAGAAACCAATCTCTGCTGTTCTCTGGAAACATTTAAAAGGGTACCACTTCAACTCAAAAACATTTTCTCTCCCTCCTTCACTCAGCATCATCCTGCCTTCCTAGAATCTTGGCATTTTGCCTATCAGTAAATTAGGAAAAAGCAGTAGGATGCCAGTCTGCTGTGCCGTCAAATTATCTGTGGGGCCCCTGGGTCTCTGTACTGTATTTACAGAAACAGATGGCTCTTGTGACACTTTCCCCAAATGACACGGCACTTAACTGGTCTCCACCCTGTGGATCTGCAGCTTTGAGAAGCATGCCTGCTGATGCCTGTGAGCTTGTGGGTTTAGCATAGATTTCAGGGTTGGGGAAATGAAACACTTCATTAATTCACCGTCCCCATTCAGTTTCTAGGCCTCCTTTAGCAAAATTCTTTACGTCACATTCAGCCAGCTAATTTGCCTCCCTTTTCCTTCCTGTGAAGGAATGCAGAAGAAAAGCACCGGGAGAACTTGCAAAATGTTGCAGGAAACTGGCAGTGAATGTGAACTTGAGCAAAGATGGGAGCCTGCAGAATAATGACAGAAATAAAGACGAGGAGGGTGTGCTAATAGCTCAGGGTAGAACGCATCCATTCTGAACGAACCATTTGCTCATCTACAGATGGCGTCTGATTTATTTTTATTTATTTAATACAAGCACTCATATAGCATCTACTCTGCTGGGCGCTGTTCTGAGTGATTTAAGATATTAATCATTTAACTTTATGAGCAAGTTGCTATATTATCCTCATTTTACAGCTGAGGAAACTGAGGCACAAATGTTGACTATATCTACACATGTGTTATGATGTTCTGAACTACAAAATTTGGGTAGAAAGTAAATTTTTAAACACTGAACTTTTCTGATTGTGTCTATTGTAATCAAAATTTCAAGGCCTCATTTTTGGTTTAAATGAAGAAGTGTATCTGTGAAAAAGCACATCTAGTATTTTTATGTACTTAAAATGGTACCAAGTCACAGCATATAGAAAATCAGTTCCACGTCAGAAAGTGGCTGAGTCTGGACAGTCTGAGAGATTGGATATGGGAAACCAAAAGCAGAATGGACGTTTTGGTGCCATAAGTCACCGTCACCTGGTCCCCAAAACGGAGCTACCTTTTTGAGAATGATGTGTTCAGCAGAATGATGGGTTAATAGTGCTGAATCGAAAATGAGACATCCAAAGTTACATTTTCAAAGACAGAGCAGCTTCTGGGGAAGGAGGGCTAGCTGTCAACTTCAACTTTTCTTAATAAAAATGTATTGCAAGGTAAAAGAATTATATTCATCCACAGGCCCCCTTCTGCATGGCCATCTGGTGGTGCTGTTTTAAAGTGGGACAAGACTCATTCTTCTCATAACATAACAGATTTGATGAAGGGTTTTGAGAAGCCTGTTAAACCCAGGACCTCTGTTTACCAAAAAACTGTTTTGAGAAGCCCACTGAGTAACCCCTGTTGAAAAGTAATGGGTCACAGTGGGAGACAGAGCGAGAAATGGGCCCGCAGAGGCGTTGAGCATTTAACGGCTGTAGGGAAGCGGTGTGCTGAAATAATTCTGATTAGGCTCGGTCAGGCTGCGTAATCAGACTCCTCACTCCTCCATTCAGCCCTTACTGTGCAGAACACAAGCCCAGGTTAAAGCACTATTTTTAAGAGGCCCTTATCCTGGTCTTTAAAATACAACCTTCTTTCAGCTCAGTGCCTAAGCCTTTTTTCTACCTGTGGGAATAGCTCACTCAGAAAAGAAAAGGTTATGTTAACCTACTAATAGAAAGACATAGGCACATTCTCCTTTCTGATGGGAATGTTTAGATTTTTAGAATTCACTACAAGGAAATGATTGGAAAATGCCCCAAGGGATAACAAGGGTCAGTCCTACTCTCTAGCCTGCTTTCTGCCACCAGCACCATTTGCCATGTTGGTGACTTGGGTAGCTGATTCTGTTCTGTTGCCCATCAGCTGGTCCATTAATGACATATGCAGAGCAGCAGATATGTAATCGGGGGAAGCAACTTTAAAGATTTTCTCTACTTGTTTTTATCTTTTACAAGAGTGGAAAATAAATCAGAAAATTATTTTATATGTTTCAAGATTTTTTAAAGCATAATTCAAAGCTAATGGAGGAGGAAGTAATAGCTCAAGTGGTAGAGCACATGCTTAGCATTCACAAGGTCCTGGGTTCAATCCCCAGTACCTCCTCTAAACATAAATAAATAAACCTAATTACCCCTCAAAATAAATGTTTAAAAAATAATAAAAAATAAAAATAAAATGCAGCTTAAAAAAAAAGCTAATTAGGACAAGTTAAGCAGAGAACAGATGTGCAGAAGTAGGACCCAGTCCGTGTTCTCTGATGTCTCTCCTTGGTTGGGTTTCAGAGGTCCTGTGGTTTTAAGTATTGTTAATCTCCCTGACAGTATGCTTTGAAGGAGATTGTGTTACATGTTGGTTGTGCTTTTGTGAAGAAAAGCATTATTCTGAGCAAGTCTTGAGAAGTGCTGAAAAGAGCTGCAAAGAAATACATCCACCCATTGTTCATGAGAGTCACTGTAATAAATGGGGAGCAAGGTTTTTAGGTTTCTTCTTAGAAAGTGAATAACTATAATTGAAAAATCTAGTAAATGGACACTTTCTAGACTTGAATCATAGCCAGTGAATGACTTATGAACCTGCTCCTCTTGAAGTCTTTTCAGAGAACCTTGAAGCTGGAAAATAATCATTAGAAATGTTAGCAAAAACAGGGGGCTTAAGGATTTGTGGCAGTGCTAACAGTGGGGTCATACCGTACCAACACATTCCAGAATACCTTCCATTCCTTTCTTCAGGTCTTCCTAACATAAAGTATAACCCTGATGAACTTAGCACTCAAATGAAAATACCTGCTCACTATTTATTATTTTTATTTGTGCACGTATGTATCAATAATATCTGGCTAACAAGAAGAAGTATAACCAACCTTTAAAAGTTTTTTTTTTTTCTACTGCTCGGATAGGTAAATGCTAATGACCGTGGGAGGAAGAGGTCCTGATGCTGAAAGAAGCCAGTCTCAAGCAGTTGTCCTGTAAAAAAAGAATATTTAAGCAGTGACCAGCTAGGAATTCTGAAATGTCGTTTCAAGTTAATACTAGGGTTAAAAAAAAAGGAAACCATGTAACACCTTACACTTTCCCTTCATACGTGAAAGTGTGACAGTGACAGTTTTAAAACAATGATACTACCAAATCATAACCCTACGGTGCATTTTGCTAGTTTTGAGCAACTAAACAGATTTCTCTGGCTTTTAAATGGACCCGAGGCAATGTTTAACCCCATTGTATTGCCACAAAGCCAGGCTGATCACCCTGGGAGGCCCCGGAGTTGTGAGCAGCTTTGGAACGCCGTGGAGAGGACTTTACCGTCTTACTGCATGGGGTCCAGCCACAGCAGGGATCGGTTGCCAGTGTTTTATCTGCAGAAATGTGCTGGGATGGGCACTTTGTTTGAGATTTTCCTTTTGCTCCTGGAAAGGAACGAGAAGCAGTAAGATAACTTCATTTGTAAGGTAAGATCTGTGCTGGTTTCTGTACAGAGAGGCCGTGATGTTTGACTGCTCATTGGGAGGGACTGACCTTTGTTCCCCAACTCAGGTATCACTTTAATGCTTTGTTTAAAACTGAAGCCAAAATAAGAATTGTGTGCCAACTATAAAGGTATGTCTTAAACTTTCTGGTTTCTGTTCATTGATTTGGTGTGTGCGTGTGTGTGCGTGTGTGTGTGTGCACTGATCTTGTTTGCGGAGTTTGTATCAAAAATCAGTATCTTTCACGTAGCTTCTTAAACCCTTTTTTAAATTTTATTTTTTTTATTGAAGTGCAGTTGATTTGTAATGTTAGTTTTAGGTGTACAGCAATATGATTCAGTTATATATATACATGCATACATATACACACACGTATATTTTCAGATTCTTTTCAATTATAGCTTATTGTTAAGAAATTGAAAATAGTTCCTTGTGCTATGCAGTAGGACCTTGTTGTTTATCTATTTTATATATAGTAGTGTTATATATTTATCCCAAACTCCTAATTTAGCCCTCCCCCTCCAAACCTTTCCCCTTTGGTAGCCATAGTTTGTTTTCTGTGTGCATGAGTCTATTTCTGGCTTGTAAATAAAATTTGTACCTTCTTTTTTAGAGTCCACGTATAAGTGATATCTTAAAAGAGAGACTCGGGTGGGGCAGGACATACTTAGTTCAAGTATTTTTTACTAGTCCAATGTGAGCACAGTTGAGGGAAAAATAAATGCTAGCAGGTTTATGTTTGCTGTAAGGAGGTGTTAACCTGTCACTTTAATGTATTTTGTCATTCTGTGTATAGATACTGGTTCTTAGTGGTCTCATGGTGCCATTTCGATATTACCTGAAAACGATTTTCCAGCCAGGCCTTATTTTTCCTTATTTGCTACATCCCTGTTGTTTTGTTTTCTTTTTTTAGTTGAAATACAGTCAGATTACAATGTTGTGTCAATTTCTGGTATACAGCTTAAAGTCTCAGTCATAAAGATGCACACATATATTCGTTTTCATTTTCTTTTTAATTATGGGCTACTACCCTGTTGTTCTTTATAGTGTAATGCAGTACTTTCCTGCACAAAGTGTGGTATAAGCTTTGCCATTTGCCTTTTTAGTTAAAAGGATCCTATTGCCATTCTGTCTGCACTAGCTTGAGACTTTCCTGCAAGTTTTCTGTATTCTCCTGTAAGCCAGAGAGTTCAGTGGTCAAAAGAAGAAAAGCTGGATTAGGGGTACGTTTTTTTAAAAAATGCCGTAATTGGATTTGGTAGCATTAGCTCATGAGGTATCTTCAGAGACCACCTGTGAGATTATATTCAGTGTCTCTCCGCTTTTTGAACCTCGTGAAATGAAACATGGTGTGATTGTACCCACACAGCAAAGTTTTGCATCCTTGAAAATGCCCCTGAAAATACCCGTTACCTGACTTTTATCACGGCTGGACCGAGAGTAAGCGTATTGAAAGGCATCATGCTGGTTTCCTTGGGCAGTTTTCTCTTTGTCGTTGTTGTTGTTCATAGTTTCCATTTACAATAGTAAGATAACAAAAAATCGCCTGTAAAAATCGCGTTTTTCTATAGTGCTTCTTAGTTGGCATTATCTAGTTTGATCCTCCTACCCATCATCTCTAGAGAGGGCGGGTCTTGCTGTCCCCATTTTAGGGATGAGGAAAGTGAGACTCAGCGGCGGGCCCCCAGCTCTCCCACCAGGAACACGCAGAGCTGAGTTCTGACGCAGGCATTCAGACCCATGCTCTTCCCAAAGCACTGGGTTGCCTCCGAGTGCTCCATGTTTACTTAAATGATCAGGTCCTTTGAACTAAGCCCCTTAATAGGAAGGCTCTGGCAACAGCTGGTGTTAGGTAGATTAAAAGTAAAATCAAAGCCCTTGGTTGGAAAGTAGAATAAATCAAGAGAGGGAGAGAAAAGGGAGAAAAGATACCAGAATCACAGAGGGACAGGCAACCTGATTCGTGAAGTTTGTGCTTCCTAACTTTCCTCTGTCGAAAGAAGTCTCCCTCCCTTGTACTTCCCTCCCTTGTCCCTGGCTTCTTTTGAGAGATTTGCAGTGCCTGGACACCGCAGGTCCCTGTTAATTACAAATAGGACTCCTGGGCCCCTTTCTCAAACCTGATGTTTCCATTTCATTTCCAGAAAATAAACTGTCAAATTGATAAACCTTGCATGGCTTCATGTCCCTGGATTAGACTGAGAATAGTATTTATCTTTGCTCTTAACAAGTTGAGTTCACTTGCCCTGTCTGCCTTCTTTTCATTCTGAATTTTCCTTCTCTTTAAATAAATATGCTCCTCGCATTTAATTCGACTACTTTGTCAGCGCGCTTCTCTTTGACTTTCCTGGCTGTCCTCTGCTTTTCCTCTTTCCTTTCATTTTTCTCAGGAAATCTCATTCTAGATGCTATATTGCTTAATAGCTTTGCCCGGAAATTCAAATGAAAATGGAAATGCTTTCAAGCCTTGGTCCCAGTTGAAATTCTCGCTACCATGTCATTGGCATACATAAAATTGTGAGAAGGCACTCTTATCTGCCTCCTTCTTCCATGTTCAGAGTGCCCTGATTATTGGGAGGTCCTTGTTAGCTACACTTGTCGTTGGAGCCAACATATACCACTCAAGCCAGGTTGGTTAATCCCATTACATTTGAGATCTTTGAGCACTCGATAAACAGAAGACCTATGTGAAGTATCTTTTTGTATTAATTTTGTATGTCTCATCAAACATATTTTATCTGTTTATGTGTAGATTTGTGCACATACATATGGTTAACCAATTTTAAATGAACATTCACTAGTTTTCTTACTATTGAAGCTAATAAAAAGAATTCAAAATAGCCCATAATTGAGTTAAAGACACTAACTCCTGTATAAAAAAAGACTACCAGCTCCTACTTTATAGCACAGGGAAGCATATTCAATATCTTGTAATAGCCTATACTGAAAACGAATATGAAAAGGAATATATGCATAACTGAATCACTACACTGTACACCAGAAACTAACACAGCATTGTAAATCGACTGTACGTCAATTAAAAAAAATCCTGTAATTCGTATCACCTAGACACCTCTGAGCAGTGATAAAAATCCCAGTGATCTAAGATACAAATAGCACATATAGCTGTGAAATGACATGTAAATTTCTCCCCCAAGCCCTCCCCACAACGGTAAATACTATCAGTCTCTTGCCCGTCCTTCCAGAAAGACTTCCTGTGCATGTGCTAGCCCCAGCTGATCTTTTCAAGTTAACATATCAAGTTAACACTGTGTTAACTTGGGTCACTCTGTAGAGCTGTTTCATTCATTCAGTGGACCTTCATTGATCTGTATGTATGTGTTAGGCATCGTTCCAGGCACTGATAGTATAGCATGAACAAAGCAGATAAAAATCTCTGTCCTCGTCAAGCCTATGTTCTAGCACACAAGACAGTAAGTAAAATAAATCAATAAATTATGTAGTATGTTAGATGGTGATTAGTGCTGAGGAGAACAGTAAAGCAGGGAAAGGAGACAGGGGTTGAGTGCAGGTGGCCATTAGGGGCAGGGCAGCCACAGAAGGTCTCATCGAGAAGATGACATGGAGTCAAATCCTGAAAGAGATGCGGAAACAGGGAATGCAAATACTGGAGAAACTGGAGCACAGGGCAGGGGCTCCAACTCAGGGAAAAAAATCCTTTTCTAAATGTCAAGAGTTTTTATATGTCTAGGAGTCTGTCTCTGTTTTGTAAATAAGTTCATTTGTACCATTTTTTGAGATTCCACATATCAGTGATATCATATGATATTTGTCTTTCTCTGTCTGACTTACTTCACTTAGTATGATGATCTCTAGGTAAATCCATGTTGCTGCACATGGCATGATTTCATTCTTTTTATGGCTGCATAATATTCCATTATATATATATATCACATATATATCATATCTTCTATATTTATATATATATATATATCACATCTTCTTTATCCAATTATCTGTTGATGGACATTTAGGTTGCTTCATGTCTTGGCTATTGTAAATACTGCTGCTGTGAACATTGGGGTGCATGTGTCTTTTTGAATTAGAGTTTTCTCCAGATATATGCCCAGAAGTGAACACAACTTATGGTTACCAGGGGGTAAAAGAGGTGGGGAGGGATAAATTGGAAGTTTGGGATTTGTAAATACTAACTATTATATATAAAATAAGTAAACAACAAATTCCTACCGTGTAGCACAGGGGACTACATTTAATGCCTTGTAATAGCCTATAATGAAAAAGAATGTGTGTGTGTGTGTGTGTGTGTGTGTGTGTAAATGAATCACCACAAATTAACACAATGTTGTAAACCAACCAAACTTGAATTAAAAAAAATGTCGAGGTATTTTTTTTTCTGGTAGGTTACCCTAAATGAAGAAAAGCGGTAATTTCTTTAAAGTAATAATCCAATCATAAAGGCCATATGTCATTTTATTTATAGAATGAAATTCTCATTCTCAATTCTTCTGCAAAAAATGAGACCCAAATAAAAAGGGGAGGTACTCCCATCTGCCTAGACAAGATGCCATGGTAATCTAAGAAGTCTGGTTACACATTCCTCCTTTACCATAGGTCCTGAAGTTGCCAAGAACTTTCCCTCTAGGTTGGCTGAAAAGACAGGTGTGATTTCCTCCTTTTCCCAGAAGGACTGTTTCAGAATCTTCTCTTTGGGCTGTAGGCAGTGCCACCACCTTTCAAGAGAACATGGACAGACTCCTCCTTTCTGTTTGGAGAAGGGAATGTCTGTCCTTGTTTCTCGGCAATCAGGGCTCAGGACTTCGGTTTGCCTGGTACATGGTATCTGATTATAGTGGCTCCAGCTAAAGATTTTTTTTAAGTTATTCAACTTCACAAACACAGAAGTTAAAACACAGCGAGCATTTATTTGGTTCATACGGACATAAGAGCTTATGAAAACAGGACATAATTTGCTTCAAAAGTGTTTTTGTGCACTACTGGTGGGACTCAGCATGCCAACAGATTTGTAGAGCTGTTGGCCTCATCCCCGACTTCTGTGCCCGCTCCAGTCCCTCCTCGCCCCCGCCCCTTCAGATGGGGACTTTCACTCCCCAGTCGTCTATATGGAATGCAGTGCTTGTTGAAGAGGGGCAGGTGTCTTTACTGAGAACTTCAGTAGAACCCTGTCAAGTCATTGTGCTTTTGGAGAGTAGCGTTACAAATAAGACAGTGGGCCCAAGATGGAGTCACTGATGCTACACCTCTCGTCACCAAACAGAGGCTTAATTACAATTTTGGCTCTCCCAGAAATGGAATCTTAAACACGCCAATCAGGAATCGCCTGATCAGCACTAGTGAGGTCCCCTGCCGGACAGACCCCTGCCATCCCCGAAAGGAAAGTGACTTTGCAATAACCAGCCCGCTTTTTGGCTGAATAGAGCTTCCGTGTTCCTGCTTCCTTCTGCCTGTAAAAGTCTTTCGTTTTGTGCAGCTCCTCGGAGCGCCTTTCTGTCTGCTAGACTGGATGCTGCCTGATTTGAATAGGTTTTATCTCACATAATGAACTCTTAAAATTTTTTAATATGCCTCAGTTTATCTTTTAACAGTAGTTTACTTGCTGATTTGACTGCATCCAAATATGTCATGGTTTGACCCTATCTAAGATGGGCTGATGGGAGGGGAAGCATTGTTATTATTGACAGGGAGGGCATGGAAGGGAATGATGCTTTAAAGAAAAAGATACTTTCTTAGAGAGTGAAGTCATTGAAGTGAGAGACCACAGCAGGATGAAGAAGGATATGATTACTAATTGAAAGCTGTGAAACTCTACCCATGTGCCGTCCCCACTGGATCAGGCCACTAACATCTGCTCTGAACCATTGCAGTAGCCTTTGACATGGTCTTGCCTTTACTTTGCTCCCCGTTAGCTTGTTCTCAATACAGCCTGTTCCAGTCTCTAAGAGGAAAATCAGGTCATGTCATTCCTCTGCTCAGAACTTCTCAAGGGCTTTCTGTTTCACTCAGAAAGCCAGAGACCTTGCAGTAATATTCCAGCCCTATTTCATCTGGTACCATCTCTGCCTTCATCTCCTACTTTTCTCTCTGGTGCTCATTCCCTTCAGCCACCCTGACCTTCTCACTGCTCAAACTTGCAAACTCCTGCCTCAGGGCCTTTGCATTTCCCTGGAACGCTGGCCTTACCTGCAAAGCCCTTCCTCAACGGCTCTCGTACTGACTTCCCCCAGATCTTAACTCAGATGGCATCTTCTCGAGGTGTTTTCCACTGACCATCATATATAAGATGGCAATACTGCCCCATCTCTGCACTCCCAGCCTCTCACCATGCTTTGTTTTTCATTCTAACATATGCTATTTATTGAGTTATTTATTTTGCTTACTACTTGTCTTCACCTACTAGACTGTAAGCTACAGGAGAGCAGGGATTTCTGCCCTTTTGATTCACTGCTTTTTCCAGCACCTGGGACAGTGCCTGGTGCCTACTGGGGACTCAGTAACTATCTGTCAAATAAACAAGTGAATCATGGATATCACATGTGGAATCCAAAAAAAAAAAAAATACAAATGAACTTATTTGCAAAACAGAAACAGTCTTACAGACATAGAAGACAAATTTAGGGTTACCAAAGGGGAAGGGCAAGAGGGATAAATTAGGAGTTTGGGATTAGCAGATACAAGCTACTGTATACAAAATAGATAAACAACAAGGTCCTACTGTACAGCACAGCAAAGTGATTCAGTTACACATATACATACATATATATATTTCCTTTTCAGATTCTTTTCCATTATATAGTATTACAAGAAATTGAATATAGTTCCCTGTGCTGTACAGTAGGTCCTTGTTGTTTATTTTATATATAGTAATGTGTGTCTGTTAAAAAATTTTTTAAAAAACCAAATGAATCGTGGAAATTTCACCAGGGAAAGAGAACTTACTTTCTCTAAAGTAATGAAAGTCTGGAAATCATGTAATTAAAAAAAATTAAAATGAAATAAATTTGGTGTCTACACAACCCATGTCTAATGACAGGCATGTTTCCTGGGTGTTGCCAGACAGTTGATTCAGAGAGAAAGGCCTTGGATGCCTCCAGTGTCATGCTTTGATACAAATGATACCAAGGATAGCAGTGTGAATACAAAAAAAGGGAGAAAAAGAGGTGGAAATTGAAAATGGAATAGTTGTTTTGCTTCCAAAGAAATGGTTCTCAAGCAAAGGATTTGAATAGCAAATAAATTAACAAAAACTATCTCTGAAAATGCAAATTTCATTTACATTCTGATCTGTGTGATTTTTCAAGCTCAGTGCTCCAGGGTCAGAGGGCACTTGTATTATTAGCATAGACTTTGTTAATTCACCTCTGACTAAACCTCTGAATTCCTTTTTATGATGGTGGTGTTCCAATGACAATAAAACCGAGCTTTCGTAACACCAGTAACATTTATACAGCACTTAGACAATTCCTAAATGAATTGTCCCCAGAGACCTTTAAGAGCTAGGGCAGGCTGATTAACCCCATTTTGTACACAGAGAGGAAGTAATTTGCGTAATGTCACCTGGTAAGCTATTGAATTCATAATTTGATTGCTTTATTTAGAAATAATGGTTCATTTAATACAGGTCATGTCGCATTAAAGATGACCTCTCTTTAAATGGACAGCTTCATATTTGGGCTTAACTTTGGTCAGTGACCTGGAACTAATAGTATTCCGGATCTCCGTAAGACCGGGGTTTCACATTCTCAAATTGGGAGACTGATTTGGAGGACCGAGAGAGCTGAGACTCCCAAAGCCGTGTGGATATCGACCAGGACTGGACCACACTGTTCAGGGAGAAATCAGTCTTGGTAGGCTTCCGTGTGACTGGGGGCTCCTCTCAAGCCGTAATTTAAATCCTATTTCATTACTTTGCTTTTTGTTTCGCTATCTTTTGATGCTCAGAAAGTTCTCTTTGGTTCAAAAAATCAATATAGCTAAAATTGAAAATCAGTGCTTGCATAGATGACCAAGAGATGGAGCCCAGATCCTCATTAGGTCCCGGGTGCCATTCAATATCATGGGAAACACAGGATGAACATCACTGAAGCTCCAGAGTTGTATTTGGAACCCTCTGAGTTTGGTGTCTGTTGTGGTTCATTCCTTTTTCCTTCCAGAGCAGTGTTATGAAAAAAACCTCAAATGCAGTTCAGTGAGCGTGGCAACTACTCAGGAAGTTACGGAGGAAGATAAAAGTGCGGAGACTCCTTGTGAGTGCATGTCTGTATCAGAAAGAGTAGGAGACCAGAGAATTTTGAAACAAAAATGACTTGCCCACTTTGAAAACTGATAGTAAAAAAAAAAAAAGAAGTCTAGTCTTTATTCCAATGTTTGAAAGTTTTTCAACCCTCATTTCATCTCTATAGTGAGATTGTTTAGTGCCAACAGTAACCAAAAACGCACAGCCAAACTATTCTTTTAATTTTTTTAAAAAAAGATTTTCTCCCTTTCCTTTTATGGGAAATGCATTCATTCTCCTTTGCTGTTCTGAAATCTGATTTATTGCATTTTTACCCCTTTCTTTACAATCTGACTTACTATTTTTAACATCTGCTATGAATACAAACTACAGCTTTGCTACCAGTGGCAATTTAATTGGACATTTAAAACTTTGCTTTAAAAATCAAAACTCCACACGTGCAATTTAAAAATGTTTTGTACCCAGTTGTATTAAAATTCATCAGTCCAAAATGTAAATTGATAGAGCAATATAATAGATTTTAAATCAAATCAGATTAAACTTGAAAATTAAGATCTCTGTAAGGCTGAGTCCCACAAAACCATAGTAGCAGAAGCCTCTGCGAATAAGCCTTAGTTCTCAGGACCTGTAAAATCACCGGGGCTTCGGCAGTTTATAATCAAACGTAGCTAAAGCTTCCTTGGGCTCATTCTCCTGGCTATCTATGTTGCATTCTTGAGGCAATTTAAGCAGAACAATGGATTGACAGATCTGAATTGTATAATGACTGTCTGGTGAAAAGGTGAATTGTGCAGATTATATGGGTCAAGTCTACACAGCTTTTCTGAACTTTAAGGGATAGCCTGGGAGGTACCATGTTGTTCAGGGGTCAGAGCAGCTCACTACACAATCAAGAGTTTGATGTTTCCGTACTCGTATTTTCGCCCAGAATTTGAAATGCAGAAGTGTCTGTCACCTACTTATTGAATGTTTAAATCTGTGCAAATTAAAATGGGAAGCATATGGCTAACGCGATTACATACAAAAGGTGGCGTTTTTCCTTTTACTTATATATCTGCTATTAACACACAGCATCATGCCAGTCTGAATTTTTTTTCCCATTCAACAGAATATATTAGCATTGATAACCATTTTTCAAAGGAAGAAAGGCTATCTGTCTGTTTGATTCTTTGTTCAAGTTCTTAAATGTTAGTCAAGTTAGTGCAACGTTTAGTTAGCTGTCCCGTTCCCACCTTACACGTCAGTGAAAGGTGCCCAGGTAGTCACATTCTGTGAAGTTTAATACCCTTCATTTCTTTGATCAAATCGTCACTCTTTTTCCTCCATTGAGTGTCCACTTTAAACAGTACTAATCAAGTGTGGGCAGCTTAATTTCCCAGGCTGGCAAATTCAGGTGACTCACTTTTAATCAAATTCAATTCCATTAGCAGATTCCACAGTAGGACCTTTAGAGACTCTGGGTTTTGATCAACACCAAAGAATGAAAAATTGGAGTGCTGTTGCTAATTTCACATCTATCATGACAATTCTTTGATATGTTAAATACTACCTTTTATTTGAAAGCTTCAGAGTGTCACTTATTTTTATAACTAAATTCACTTGTTTTTGCTCTCATTTTAAGTTGTTTGTTTTAAAGTTGTTAGAGCGTCAAAATAAGTATTATTTCTGATTAATTCATCCCTTTCCCACCCCCCAGCCTCCTTAAGGTACATTGGTGGCTTCCCACGGTCCTTTGGGTGGAGATGGAAAGACCTCCAGGGCTCCGCGTGGCCGGCCCCTGGCTGCCTCTCCAGCCTCACTGCCCGCCCCCTTGCCCTCTGCTCCGCTCAGGTCACACTGTTTCTCTCCAGCCCCGTTCATCACAGCTTAGCTCCATCATCGTTCTCTTTAGAAAGACCAACCTCCTTGACTAAGCAGGTTCCCACCACTGCACCCTGGGAGCTCCACGCATCTCTGGTTTGACAACTTTTCAGAGTTGATATTTTAGATTCATTTCTGTGATTGTTGGGTCTAATCTGTCTCCTACAGGTGCCTAGAAGCTTCATGAGGGCAGGGAAGAGTGTGATGTGCTAATGTTTCTGTGTTTTTCTCACCATTCTATTTCTGGTGCCCAGCATAGAGCTTGGCAAGTGATAGACATTAAGTAAATATTTGTTGAGCATATGGGCAGATGAATAAATAAATACTCTCTGAGATCAGGGCTTTGTTCTGTTCTGTTCATGCTCTGTCTTCAGTGCCTAGAACAGTGTTTGGGCCGTAGCAGTTGCTCATTAAATGTTTGTTGAATAAATTAATGTTTCCCTGACTTTTCAAGGACACAGGAAGTATTAATGGGAGAGTGTAAGGTGTAATTTGAATTTTTTTTCTTGCAACTATCCTATTATATACATTACCTTACAGAGTTAGAAGGAAGTCTATAACTGTATTTTTTGTGGTGAAATATATATAACATAAAATTTACCATTTTTACCATTTTTAAGTGTACATACAGTTCAGTTCAACATTAACACTGTTGTATGACCATGACCATCATCCATCTCTAGAACTTTTTCATCATCCCAGTTTGAGACTGCCCATGGAACTCCCCATAGAGCCGTGTGATTTTATAAAACTTTTTTTTTTTTTGGATTTGCCTTAGAATATTTTCTTTGCATCATGGAAGTTTGATATGTAAAATATGTAAACATGAGCTGTTTCTGCTTCTTGAATATCCTTTTCATTCTGCATCTTGGTTGGTGGTAATGTTATCTGGAGACTGTGCTCCAGGACTAGGATGCTCAGGAGAGACTGGGGTACCTGGGGCCACACTGGGGAACATCTGAACACCCACGGATGAGATCTTGTCTTGCCCAAGTTAACCCAGAATCATCTTTGTCTTCTCCTCCTTCTCATCACCACCTACTCTGCACACACAGACACACAGACACAGACACAGACACACACACACACACACAGATATACCTTCATGATCACTGTCCTAAGACCATGAGCTGCTCAAGGACTGAAATCATGTCTTACTTGCACAAGTTTGTCAACAGAGTTTGTTTTCCACCCTGTGAATGTGAAACTTCCCCATTCTACTTTCTTCTAGGAAGGAAATTTGACAACCTCACAGAACCTTCACTGTTTCACTGTCATTACCACGCTGCTCCTGGCGTGGCCCGTGACCACGACATCAGAACCCCCTGGGGCTGCCTGTTAGACAAGTAGGCTTCCAGCTTTGCAGACTCTTATTGAATCAGATTCCCTCAAAAACTTTCTTTCCCATCTTCCCCATGTTCTAGGTACACTGTTATTTAATATACCATCATGTAGTTCTTCTGTATTAGTTTTGTTTATATTCAGTGAAGTGGAGAAATAGTTTCTCAATATCTGCTTAAAAATTTTAGGACCTTCGTATTTTCATTGGCAGTTTAACCAGCCTCCTTTGAGCTTTTCCTTCCCTAGGTGAAGTAAACACTGTTACTTTGTCTTTAAGGGCACTTGTTTAGTACCCTTTCATCACTTTTGCTCGACTGCTCTGGATACACTAATATTTTTAAACTAAATCTGTTCCTTTTAGATTATGGACACAGGGAAAGGACCAGTGAGGACTAGATTCAATGTACAGTTTCTGTTGTGTTCTTGACATGCTGACTGCATGAGGTAGGGCAGAGCTAGCTGCTGTAACAAACGCCTGAACTGTATAACTTCACTGAATTAGAATTCCTCTTCAGCTCCTGTAACAGTCCAGAGCTGTTTCCACTTGTCACCCTTCAGGGACCTGCACTGACAGAGGCTGGGCCATGGGATTTGCAGAGTCATGCTGAGCATTGACATCCAGCCAGCAGTAGGCAGATAAGAGGTGTGGAAAAGACACACTTGCTTCCTCCACATCTGGGCAAAGAAGTGATACATGTTAGCTCCCTTACGTCTCAGGGTCTTGCCCAGATACAAGGGGAACTGGACATGGAGACTCTGGATGCTCTGCTCAAAGCCACTCTATGTGGCAGAAGGGACAATGGTCTCTGGTGGACAGCTAGCATTACTGCAGTCTGGGTTTCCAAGTTTCTACTTACAGTTATTCTTCCTATTAAAACCATGAAATATGCCATGTGCTTGGTACTGTGAAGTGTTACAATGTGTATGTGACAGCATGATTGCCAGACACCAAGATGACATCTGTCCAGCATCAAGGTCATTTGCTCACTGTTGGTTGTTTGCACCGGTCCACAAGGTAGCATATGATGGTGTCGCCTGAAACAGCCCAGCGCTTCTGGGGGTGGTCTGTCTTCAATCTGTTTAGTTTGATTTCTCGAGGGAGCAATGGCTGCCTTTCTCTGAAAGGGAAGGCAGGACTCACATTGGTTCGCCTGCACGTTTCCCATCAGAATGAATCCTTGTCTTGCTCCACCCGACATTTCAGAGGTCATGGAGTGGACCCCAAGTCCCAGCAACTTTGTTAGTCTTACCACGGGCAGGCTGAACTTGATGCTAAGCTTGGGATTAGAAGCCAGACCCTGATCCCCTAGAAGCCCTGCCAGCCAGGTTGTGGTAGAGGTGGGCCCCTCCAGGTGCCGTCTTGGTGAGGTACTAGTTAGAGAGCTTGCTTTGTTTCAGACCATACTCTGTTTTTCGAAATGTATTTTGTTTCAGAAGCTGCTGAAATGGGAATTACGGCGTTTCAAGATGATGGTGGCTGTTTGCCATGCCCAGCTGAATCAGGCTGCTGGGTGACAGGCAGGCCCCAGAGAAACCAAAGATCAACGCCAATTTTAACGGGGTTGTTTGTTTATCCTTTTCTCTCCAGTTAATAAGTATGAATAAGCCCCAGATTCAGTCCAAGGATCATGTCAAAGGCAGGAAGTTAAGAAAAAAAGAAGAGTCAGGGAGTTAGTCCATGACTGATACTACGGAAGTTTTGTTCAGACCAAAAATCAAGAAGTATGTTTGTACATTACAGTCATTTTCTAGTGATAAAAGCACAAAACGATTCCGTATGCTGTGTAAATCCATGAGAGCTCAGCTGTATAAACAGACTGTTACATGTAAGGTTTTCAGAATTGGTGTTCAAAAAAAGTGCTTCTCAGCTATGTTTTTTTTTTTAAGAGTGGAAATAATTGCCAAGTGGAAAACAGAATTGGCTTGAGGGGGTCAAATGCTTGATATTTTAATGTAATCTACCCTTTGCTTTATTATCAGTAAGGCCAGTTTTTAGAAACTGACCTCACAGAAACCAAAGAGGAAGCATCTCTAATGTCCTCACGATTGTGCCGGAGAGTATAAACTAAATGAGATTTTGAGAGTTTTTGCTTGCTGGTATTTTTTATGTCACAGTGTTTGCAAAGTAGATTTTTGGATGTACTGAACATGACGAATTCTTACTTTAAAACAAATAAAACCAGAACAAGAATCCTGCCAAATATTCACACCAATCAACAGTTTGATTTATTTTGGAGCAATTAGGAAGTGTATTATTTTATTTCTCTATGAGTGGCAGAGGCAAGTACTCACTTTCTTGAATTATTGGAATTTTTTAGTATTATACTTACGCACCACTGAATCGCTGTTGTTGTAATTGGTTTATAGTGTGAACCGTGGCCTTTGCATCTGTTACATTTTCCACCTAGATGTCATTCATCTTTTCTGAAGGCGACTTTTAAATTACATCAGGTCTCATCTTGACCTTTGACTTGGGACTGGTTTTATTTAATGGGATAACTTGATTGTATTTTTATAAAAAAAAATTAAATTGTTACTTTGTTATTGGAAAAATAATCCTCAGCCGTGATCTGTTACCCTATTCTATCGACCTGAGCGTGTTTCCGAGTGCTGAAAGTCCGTTGACACAGTTATCAAAGTCAGAGTAATGAATGTCACAAAAATCCATCCCCTAGAAATGTTTGGCATAGTTGCTGGCATGGTAATACAATTAATACGTAGTCTTTTGATGGTCTTTGCAAAGGCTTGAGGGTTTAAATCATCACAGGGAGGTTGGAAATGAGGCAGTGCCGTTACAATAGTACACATAAGCAAGGATGAAGTCATTTTCCCCACGCAGTGCCTGCTGGACTCCGTACCTGTGTGAAATGGCATACGTGTTCTTTTCAGGGCAGAATTTGAATTATACTAAAAGCCCTGAATTTGAATTATTCTAAAAACTTTTCAAAAGAACCACAAACTTATCAGAAGAACCACAGTCCTTTGCCTCCTCTTTAAAATTTATGTTGAGAACATCTTCCACACTATATCCAGGAGTACTTTCATACCTGCCCTTTCCGGGAGCCACTGTTAATAGAAAGTACACCTGGCAGAGGGGCATAGAAAAGCTAATGCGGTAAATGTCACTGAAAGCTGGAAACCACAGTTCGTGTCAGGGCGGGAGGTGAGGTGCCGGTAGTCCCAGCCCAGGACTGCGGGACGATGAGCCACAGACACCTCCTGAGTTCTCCCCATTGGGGTCCTTCCTGCAGGTTTTGACCCCTTCCTGACCCTCCTATTTCTTGGCTTCTTTGATGCCTCCCTCTCAGTCTGACCACTCTTTCTGACACCTTCCACTTTTACTCCCCGCCCCGTGAGTCTCAGTAGCACCCCCACTCCAAGTTTGTCCTCTCCTCTCCCAGAAGCCATGCGGTGAAGCAGGGGAGGCACAGGTTTGGGACTCAGACGCAGGCAGTACTGCGTTTCCTGTGTCTGACTTGCTGGTTGTGTGACTAGGATTGTCTGCTTCACCTCTCTGTGCTTCACTTTCTGCCTCCGTGTCAAAGCGATCATGATACTTAAGGAACTGGTGCGTCCCCTGCTTGTCCAGGGCAGAGTGTAGCCTATTAAACATGAGTTCCTTGTCTCTTCCAGGTAAAAATTAATTTTATTGAAGTGTCTTTAATTGACTTACCCCCCAATTTGAGCTTAGCCTCCAGTCATTTGTGATAGAGATTTTCAGCTGTAGCTTCACAGCAAGGTGGTGTAGGTGTTTCAGCCACAGTGAGGGTGCCAAATAGTTAGGGGGAAGATTTCTTTAAAGGGCTTGGTTCAGCAAACTAAAGCACTTTCTAAGTTTCTCTAGAATTTACCAAACAGAAATTCATTGTAGAAAAGGACTTTAAGAAGGAAGGAATGGGCTACCCTTTTCTCACTTTAATGTGGTTTATTTTATTTTACTTTATCTTATTTTGTTTTGTTTAATTTTTATTGAAGTATAGTCAATTTACAGTGTCATGTTAGTCTTTGGTGTACAGTTTGGTGATTTCAGTTATACACACAGACACGCACACACACACACACACGAGCTGTGTAGCCACCTTACCATGGTTTTTTGGAGATAAAGGATTGTGGTGTATTTTGGCCAGTGGACCCAAGAACGCTTACATTCTGCTCACCTATGAGGTCGCCAGAGGAGATGCTTGTAATGAGGACATTGACAAAGCAAGACAAAGTGCAAGCGCATCAGTAGCTGAAGCCTCGGGCTTGGGTCCCGGTGCAGAGCTCTGTTACTCTACACGGGAACAGGTGACAAGCTCCTTTTCCCCTAAGTGAGTAATGCCCTGGAAGCAACGCTTTCCATTAGGCAGGGTCCGATTCCCTTAAGCCCAAACCAGTGTCGTACATCGACACTGCAATGTGAAGAGAAAGACAAGTGAAGGCCCACCTCCCGTAACAGAAAAAAAGGGCGCAGGAGGAGGGGTTTCCCTAGTGTCAAGCAAGGCATTGGGCCGCTCCACCTGCCTCAGGTCCGGGCAGGGCCAGAAGCAGAGCCGTGCTGCCCTGGGGGAGAGGGACACGGACCGATGGAGGGATGGCTCAGTGGAGGGGAGGGAAACAAGCCCACGTAAACCTGCTGACCTGATCAAGTTCACCTATAAAAGTGCGTTCACATATTAGGACAATGAAAGGTCAGAAAATCATTCCCTTAAGAAGATAAAAAGATTATTTTTTTATTTTGCAGTGATGTCAGATGTCATGGCCAAATCTGTGTTCTTAGCCCTAAATCAGTTTTCCGTCTGTGCTTCCTAATTCATCTTAAGGGTGGGCTTTGGGAAGAGGCAGGGGTTCCCCCTGGAAGCCAGCAAGCAGCCTTGTATGTTGGTGACTGATACACCCCCAAAGCAGCCTCCCTTTCCAGCCTCTTCTCTCTCGGCCAGTTACCCACACCACTGACAACTGTTCTTTCCTCTGGTCTGACACCTTCAGTGGGCCTGCACTGTTCTCCAGCTCAAGTCCAGGCTCACTAACTGGTTGGTGCTCAAGGCCCTTTGGTTACATGTGACCTCTGCAGCCTCCCCTCTTTGCCCTATGCCCTGCCTCACACCATCGCTGTGCCTGTAGCTCTCTTGTTCTGCCGGCGGGGACACACCACCCACTTTGTCATCGCCATCCCTTGGTTCCTGTCCTTTCCTCGACTCAGAATGCCCTTTCTACCTATCGTCAAGGTTTAACCCAAGTGTTATCTCCTGTGGAAAGCCTTCCTTGATGCTCCCTTATAGAATCAATTGTTATTTTGCGGTTTCATAATATACTCTATAAATACTTCTTTTTATGGCGGCTGGTGGAAGTTCTGTTTTTCCCATTAGCACGTGGACTGAGATCCCTCCTGGTAGGAAACATGGCTTATTTACATTAATTCTTGTTTCCTTATTTAGATTTAGCCAGTCTATTGACAGATACATTTTAAATGTTTGGTATATTCATTTAGTTGAATTGTTATTGTAGACATAGCTTCCAATCCTTGTAGACTCTTTCCTACACACCTGTAGAGTTTTTAATTCCAGAGGAGAATCACTGACCTCCACAACATTAACCTTTTGTCTTGATAAAATGTCATTGCATCAGAGCCAATGACAGTCTATTGAGTGGTTTTACATGTAATGAAGATAAAGCTTTTGCAACTTAATGCAGAAGATATTTTCTAACACGTGCATAAACTAAAACATCTGAGATGATTACACATCTTTTTATTCCATTAATAGAATGGCTTTGCAATTCATAGTTGTCTCAATATTTGAGTGCAGCCAGGAGTTCCTGAATTGACACTTGTTTCGCTTCTCTGAGAGGTTTTTCAGAGGTTGATAGTATGACTTCTGTTTCCAAAAGTCCAAAGTCCCAAAAGCCACAAATCCTCCCTTAGAAGACCATGGATGTCCCTGAATTGGTTGCCTAAAAAAATGAGACCGAATGTGCTCAGCTGGGATTGTGGTCCTCCCCGTCCATGCTGTCCTTTTCTGGCTAATTCTCAGCTGGAATATTTGCAAAGGAAACATTCAGGCTGAGGGGAGGAGGGTTGCAGAGGATGGGGCTCTGGGGTTTTCCCTAGCTGGCCTTTGTCAAAGCCCAGGTGGGTCTTCTCTGCTTTTGGCTGCACCCGCGTCATCTCTTTAGGACCTTCGTTGAAAACTTGAGGTCTTTCAAATGAACATAAGTCGAAACAATTCCCCCTCTACTAAATAAAACATTTAAATAATAATAAAGATGGTAATACCACAACAAGGAAGTATTTGCACCACGCTGTCCCCATGCATTACCTAAACCCCCCATAAACTGAAGAAAGGAACTGGACATGACTCTTTTGGCTAGGACCCATTAAAGCGATGGCCACCAGAGTTTTAGTCACCTCTCTGCTGCCAGTTTTGATTGAAACCAGCAGAGATGTGTTTTGGCAAATCTATTCATAATTGGTCTTTCCTTGCAAGGGCTCCCCCTTGTAATTGTGTTTCCCATCAGGGAGTCGGTTGGAGTTAATATATTGTCGATCTACCATGATGGATGATGAACGTCTTGTTAACATTTCCCCTACTCTTCAACCCACAGAGCAATGCTAAGAAGACTTTTGGTTTAAAGAAGTAAAAGGAAGAACAACTTCTTCGGGTCAGAAGATCTTCTTCAAAGGTAGAAGTTTATCCCCTTAAAAGGTTTAAATTAGTTACTGGTTAAAGGAGGGAATTATCCCCTAAAATGATGTGATTATGTAATATTACTGCCTCATTTAATCCTATCAACCCAGGGGGTATGATGAAAGACAGGCAGCAGGAATGTGGTTGCAACAACATTAATCATTCTGCTTGTCAAAGAGGATGGATCGAATTCACAGGGAAGAAAACCAGCCTGCCATGTCCTTTCATAGTAATAAGATTTTTGTTTCACTAAATGGTGACTCATATAAAGTTCAGAAAATAGCAGAATAAAAGCACTGCTCGTAAACAATATGTTTCTGGAGGAATTAAGGATTTAAAATTATAAGGAATCACTTACAAGAAAAGAGTTTTCTTTTTGATTCAATCACATATCAAAAATCTCCTAAGAACATACTATACACAGTTGATTTTTTGTGTCTCACCGTGAAGTCCAAATGATACAAAAGTCTGTTTGGAAAGTTTAAATGTTACTTTGATAGGCGCTTTCTGCTTTGTAAACCCCTTTCCTACCCCTCATTTCCCACCCCCACTGCCCTCCCCAGTCCAATTTTCTATCATTTGGAATTATCAAATTATCAGCTTTAGAACGGACTCTGCCAGACCAGCGATGCCTTCTCAAAGGCCATCTATTATAGTCCAGAACTTGATGAAAAATATCTTACTTGGAGATCTGGAACACAGTTCAGAGAACTGTATCTCAACCAATAATAGCTTTCTTAGGGGATTTATGAGAGCATGATTGTTCAGCATGTAGTCCTCTGTCTCATAAGTTTTATTTAACAAATAAAAAAAATCCATGCAATTTAATTAAGAAGATTGTATGCAAAATTTTGAGGTAGGAAAATCTTCCAAGATGTTGTCCCATGTCCTTGAGAAGTCTTCAGCTGGTCCATTTATATGTCGTTTTGCATTTTAGAGGAAATGATTCATGCCTCAGTTGAATTCGCTTGGGTTGTGTTGTATTGAAACTGACTTCATATGACCAAGTAGTTTTTGTGATGTTTCAAAATACCACCAGAAATCCCCAAATCAGTAGCCTAGAAACTAAGAAGTTTACTTTATGTGTCAAATAGCATATATTCTGTTTGAAGAGTTCTTGAAAAGTGAGAATTAGTAAAGACTAGCAAAATTGCCGAGTTAAGTAATTATGACCAATACCAAAAGGGCCTTAATTTTGTCGAAATTGCTCTTTTAATGGAAAGCTTCCTAGTTAGTGTAAAATGACCTATTATATACAGTTTTACTGTCTGTTTGTTTTCTTGGAAGCGAAGTGATTAGGTTTACTGATTGATTGATTGATTGATTGATTGATTATTATTTTATATTTAATAGAGGTACTGGGGATTAAACCCATGACCTCATGCGTGCTGAGCATGTGCTCTACCACTGAGCTGTACCCTCCCCCCCATACAGTTTTGATACACTGAGAACTACCCGCTCCAAGAAGTGTCCATATTCCATGAGATAAAGAACACCTGCAGGGTGAAGCAATGTAAGAGTCAGACCCCCTCCATTCTGGCAGGGACATGGAGAGAGCTGTGTACACCGAACCATAGTTGTTAGGAACCAGGAGTTCATAGTGATGGTGGCAAGTTAAGTGGCCTGCCAGCAAAACACCAGCATCGGGTTATGGCAAGTTCTTCTGTAGACAGTATACTGTGTGACACTCAGGAAAGGCAGGAAGCCTGAAAGACCAGGAGCTTATTTGTGAATGGTGGTTTCTAGTGAAAGGGGAAGGTACACAGGACAAGGCAAGGAAGGGGACCTCTGTGAAGGAGTGAGCCATGCCCTTTTTCTTATCTTTTAAAAACAAATTTTTATTGAAGTATAATTGATTTACAGTGTTGTGTTAATTTCAGGTGTACAGCAAAGTGATTCAGTTATATATATTATTTTTCAGATTCTTTTCCATTTTTAGGTTATTACAATATATTGAATCTAGTTCCCTGTGCTATACAGTAGGTCCTTGTTATTTATCTGTTTTATATCGAGTAGTGTGTATCTGTTAATCCCAAACTCCTAATGTATCCCTCCCCCCTTTCCCCTTTGGTAAACATAGTCTATTTTCTATGTCTGTGGGTTTGTTTCTGATTTGCAGGTAAATTCATTAGTATCCTGGGCATATATCCAGAGAAAACTCCAATTCGAAAAGATACATCCACCCCAATGTTCATAGCAGCACTATTTACAATAGCCAAGACATGGAAACAGCCTAAATGTCCATCAAGAGATGACTGGATAAAGAAGATACGAGGGGGGAGTGTATGTGTGTGTATATGTATGTGTGGAATATTACTCAACCATAAAAAAGAATAAAATAATGCCATTTGCAGCAACATGGATGGACCTAGAGATTATCATATTAAGTGAAGTAAGTCAGACAAAGACAAATATCACATAATATCACTTACATGTGGAATCAAAAAGAAAAATGATACCAAAGAACTTATTTACAGACCAGAAATGGACTCACAGACATAGTGCCCTTTTAAGGTGGCAGCGATGGGGCTGGATCGGTGCTTTCTCACTTTTGAGGACACTCCTCTGGGAGTTTTCCTTGCTGGTTGCAGAGTTTTCTCTTTGATTCTCTGCATGAGAGTGATTTGACTTCAAATCTCTATCTTCCAGAGCAACCAAAGCCAAGGTTGATTTCTGTCTTTCTTGATACATCCTTCTCATTGATCTTCTTGGCCAGTCGTTTGTCAGACAACTACGATGAACTTTTAGTCAGCAGGCACGATTAGAGCCACGAAAAGATCTCTCTTTATCTTTTTGAAGGATTTAATCTGGTTGAAACCAAATGCTGAGTGTCTTCCCATTTCTTTTGCCGGCCTCACAAAGACTCCCTGAAACTTCCCGAAATTCTAAAGCACACTTGTATTCAGAATGTCCCCAGGCTATTCAAGAATTCAGCCTCTGACATTAGAATAGAATGTTTTTTTGTAGCTACTTCGAGTTTTCTATCGCCTTTCCCACGTTCACTAGTGTGCCGGAGTATCTGAGAGATGTGGGCAGCAGAGCTGTGGTTTATAAAGCCTTACTCCCACCCCACATCCCACTCTCTGGAAAGCAGTACGTCCTCCCACATGTGGTTGGACATAAAAACTGTGTTCACATTCCTCAGCAACGCTAATGTGTAAATTCTCTCCAAGGAAAATCTGCCTTCTACCTGGCTTGAAAACCTTGAGCTAAAATGTGGGACAGCTAATGGTGGGATTTCGACAAGCATTCAGAGTGAGGAGGGGGTCACCCCAGAAGTCACTGTGTATCCTGGCTTTCTGCTCTGGCTGTGTTTGTGTAAGTTTGGTTCTGCTTGTAACCATAATGAGCCTGAAGAAGGCTCATGCTACCCCTTAAAGCGTGTTCCCCTTTGGCAAACTGTCTAAGAGGGGAAATCTGACAGGTTGTTGGAGTTGTTTAATGATTGTTTTTGGTGGATGATTTGAAAGTTGTTCTTTCCCTTAGACTCCTCGTACTGACTTTTTTTAAATGATGCGTACATCTTAGGAGAATGATAGTTACAGTCTGAGTAGATAATAGTAAAACTGATAATAGTTTTTTTTAAAAAAGGCATCATGTTCTAAGTAAATGTGAATCAGTATTTTATTACAAAGCCCAGCGGGGACTACTGTTTTTGACACTATTGGACAGTAAGAGATCTATCAAAATTTGTCCTGCAGGATCATTTTAAGACTGAGAAGTTTCATTTCATGTGACTCGACACCAGACGAGTCTGGGAGACATGTTACCCACGAAAGGAGTATTTGCCTCACAAAACTAGAGATGAAAAGCTCGTGAGTAAAAGCAGTTACCCTGGAAGCCTAGAACTGACAAAAGCCAAGACAGGGACCTAAATCTAAGCAGAGGGTATTCACCTTTTTATGGGTTTTATAGCAGTTGAATTTGGTTAGGTATTTAGTCACCTAGAAAACCAGAGCGATCTTTTCTTGTTAATGCCTTCCTTCTTCCCCTGGCATATGATAAGGGCAGGGACAGCGTCTCCTGAAACATGATCGCACTGGGCAGCCCCTCCCGTGTGGTCGTGGCAGACTTCTTCCCGGTGTGGCCGCTCCCCACCCGAGAGCAGCTTTCCCGGAAGCCGAGCGAGGCGGGTGAACGTTCTGCTCTTCTGTCCCGCCCTGTGTGCTGCTCAGCTTTGCATCTCTACGCAGAGTTTGAGTAACGCCCTGTGACCGGGGTCCGATGGGAGCTTGTTGAGTGTCGGGCCCAGCATTTCTGTAGGGAGGCCGAGTTGTCACACACTTCCTGGGATCTATCTCCGAGTCATCACGGCATCCGTGGTTGAGATGCCTTTACTGATTAAGTCTTTTCTGCTCCTTGCATCGTGTCCTTGTAATTCTTCCTGGGACACAACCATTTTTTTCCCTCTGGA
The DNA here is from genome assembly GCF_048564905.1 of Vicugna pacos. Taxonomy (NCBI): domain Eukaryota; kingdom Metazoa; phylum Chordata; class Mammalia; order Artiodactyla; family Camelidae; genus Vicugna; species Vicugna pacos. The sequence continues at coordinate 78,702,442 of NC_132993.1, read as the reverse complement.
AACCCACCTTATCCACCTCCTGCTGCCCCAGGCTGCTCAGTTTGGTGGTTGACTCTGAGGGCTCAGGAAGAGCTCTTGAAAGGCATCCGAAGCAAGACATCAGCATCCTCTCTTGGGAGAGAGTGAAAGGTGGGCGATGGTGCCAGGGCGAGAGTGGTGGGAAGGTTGGCATTATGTCTTGTGGGAGCAGCAATTTGTGCTCGTAGCAGTAGAAGGAACCCTGCAACTTGCATGCGTTCCTCCCTTTTTCGTCCCACTGCAGTCCAGTGGGGAGGCATATGTGCTTTGGAATTGGAAGGAGAGCATCGCCTTAGTCACTCCCGTACAGGAAACGTGTAGTGACTTAGCATTTATACACCAAAGGGCTGATGCAGTGACCTTTACAGATACATATTGGATCAGATATGTTTTCCTTGTGAAAAGCTTATAGTTTTTCAGTGGTTTCTAGGGTCACCAGAATTCGAACTAGTGATAAGGCTAGATCAGTGGCATGTGGGCTTTAATTTGGGGGCTCACTGAATGACTGGAACTGCCACCAGAGAGGGGGGCCATTGCCCTGAGACCCTTGTGCCCAACAAGTACAACCTCTACTGAAATAACTCCCCTGGGAGCAAGTTCATTCAAAATGATCATTATAAATGGTGTCTGTTATTCATTCTGAATTATGATCTTTATGTTCAGCACTCTTGTGACCAAAATCAATATTTATTGAACTTTGTGCATCCGAACCTACTGAGTGAGGACAATGCTGGAGAACCTTAAATGCTCTGGTCCACGTGACTCTGTGCACACGAAGGTCTGTGTGTCCCAGGTCTGATGGTGTTTAGCGGATCCTTTGCTCCCAGCGTCTGGACATCTGTCCCTGGCTGCTTCTGGGGGCGGGGGCACAAATCCTGACAGGAGGGTTATCTAGGGAACTGCCCAGGAGGAAACATGAAAGCCCAACGTGGAGCAGGAGGCCAGCCCCAGGCCCCTGCTGGGAATGCAGTATGTTGCTGTCTTATCAGCCTGCAGACACCAATAGATGCCTGGCCGGTTTTTTTTTTTCTTTTTTCTTTTGCTTTGCTTTGTTTTGTTTTATTTTGCCTTTCACGACAGCGTTCGTTTTGTAAGGCAAAGAAAAAAAAAATCTCTTGGAAGGATTCAAGTTTTCATATTTGCAAAAGGCATTTCGACAGCTTTTGTCAAACATAGCTGGTCTGTAAAGCGTCTTTGTTTCTGGTTGACTGTCGCAGAAAGCAAGTCCATAAACTAGCAGGAATCCAGGAGAGAGAATGATTTCTATTGAACGCGTCGAGTAGGATATGGTGCATGGGGCCAGTCCTGAAAAGGGTTTTGTTTCCTGCAGCATGGTGGAAATTCACATCCATATCGCTGCTGCGCCTCGTTAGCATGCACGGGTAAACAATGGGGCATGCCAGCCAACGCGGCAGTGTTGATTAATGCAGTCCTGGAACGTGTTGATTAATGTGTTCCTGTGATGCCTCTGTGAGCCCCGGCTGCACCTGAGGTGTGCGGGGTGTGCCTCCTCACTGGCTGCTGCGTCGCTCGCGTGGACCCCTTTGCACATGGGTCTTCTGGGTGTGTATTTCACACCAGTGCTTTTGGAAGTAAAACCACAGGTCTGCAGATTTTTTTGCACTGGCAGAAGTGTTTTCCGTTAAAATCCAGCAGGAGATTAACAGACACACATTGCTTTATATAAAATAGATAAATAACAAAGACTGACTGTAGCACAGGGAACTGTATTCAGTTTCTTGTAATAACATATCATGGAAAAGAATCTGAAAAGAAAAAATATTTATGTATGTATATGTATAACTGAATCACTTTACTGTACACCTGAAACTAACATTGTAAATCAGCTACACTTGAAAAAAATTTTTAAAAAGGAAGAAAAACTGTATCAGCTGTGAAGTTCACAGAAGGAATGGTCTTCCAGCTAAATGTACCCTTGGTGCCATCTATCCATCCTATGGGTGATCCTGCTCTGACTTTCATTTCTGTTCTTCTCAAAGTTTTTGTAAAGAAAGAAAGCTGAAAATACTTATGGAGAGCAATGTTCACTTGAATAATACAAGAAGGGCTATGCAAATGGACTGCCCGTAGACTGTTGGTGAGCTTGACGTCTCAGTTGGAAATCCACTCTTCCCAGAAGCAGGAATTCCCATCAGCCTGGCCAGGGTAATTCGTTTCCAGTCGGCTTCATTCGGGGTTGTGATGTTTCTTGCTGTCTTATGAATTCCCATTAAACCACATCTTTTTTCATCGCGTGTTTCCAGAAAGGCTCATCTGGATGGGGGTTCTGCTTGGCTAATGGTTTGAAAAAGATAAGCGGGGAGAGTTTTTCTTTGTTTAGTGTCTTGTACTTGTTATCTGAGACGTGAGGATTATACTGCTCCTTGTAAAGCTTCCTGACCCCAGACTTTTCAGCAAGGTGGCAAAAATGATGAGAAAGCCATGTTCAAAATGGCAAGAGAAGGTCTGAGCACGAGAGAAATGATTCCATGGTGCCGGCATGATGGCTTTGCCCCTGTGTCTTGCGGTTCCAACCGTAGCATTTTAACAGAGGAAACCAGCAGTGCTATCCAGGAAAAAATTTTTTTTCTGAAAAAAAAGTGAACAAGTTCATTCTGAACAAGAAGGAATTTTTATATATTAGAGAATTAGTGTATGGACCTACTATATAAGGAGGTAGTGGAGTCACCAAAATCCTCTTTATATTGGCATGAAATTAATGGTGAAGGATGGTATTTTCCAGAATAAGAGTTGAGTGAAGGCTCTTTATTCCATTTAGACTTAGCCGTGACAAGAACATTCAAAGGCCCACTCGGGAAGGGTCACAGAAGACGTGACTTCTGTTATTTGATTGATGCCGTCTAACCCCTGACTTTCTATTATTTTTTAATGCTTAGTTATGTCTGTCTCCTGGGGAATATTGGTAGAAAAGGAAAAAGTAAAATATTGAATGACTTCCTTGGCATTTGTACACATAAGCTTCTCTCTTGGAACTCGAGGTACACAAAATGTGTGTTTAAATCACCAGAAGACATATTTGATGTGGAAGACGTGTGTGGGAAAACTGATCTCATTTGCTTTTCAGGGAACCCCGAATCGTAGGATAGAGCAATGCACCAAAATAACTGCCCGAGAGGGAGTTAACGTTTGTGATTAGACATGCATTTTCTCCGGTAGCTTGAATTCTGCAAGAATTGAAGGGGTAAACAAAGAGGAGCCGTGAACATGATTAATCCGTTTTTCTGCAAAGCTTTTGATACTGTACTGAATAAAAGCCTTGCTGACAGAAGCTATTAGTCTGGTGAAGGAAAGGCCGTAGGAACACGTTACGAAAGAGAAAATGGAAGGCGGAGAACAATCCACATGGAGAAAGGGCACAGGGAAAATGGTTCCTGCAAATTTCTATTTATTATTTTTTTTTTTGTCAGGAAGCACAGAGAACATGTAGTTAACATAGTTACCTAAATGGCTTTGTTCCTGGGGCAAAAAAAAAAAAATGTGAGAAAAAGAAAGAATCTGACAAATAGAACTAGACAAAACTACCATATTTAAATTATTCCAATGACCTGGAAAATATATTGATCTAAGTTCTGAGTGTCCTGTCAAATCTTTTTTCATTATGTAACATTTCCCTCTTCGAGCGAATCCAGCTATAGAGCTGCTTTAATATTTGAAGAGGTCTTCAGATTGGTTTGTTGTGCAAAATGATAAATTTTTTGACTGGTATACGTTTTTGAAGGCCTTTGAAAAGCATTCTTTTTAGAAGGAGGAAAGACTAAGTTCGTCTTACACAACCCCTGGCACCATCCTGGGTGCTGAGTTCATGCTCTGTAAATACATGTTGAGCTGGTATGAATACTTGTTATGTACGAAACCCAGAAGTCATCCCTACAGAGAACTTTGCCTCTAATTTTCGCTCTGGGTCTCTCCATGTGTTGCTGACAAGTTGTTGGTTAGCTGGAGCAACTTCTTGGTAAATCAGTGAAATAAAATTTTCATTTTCCTGAACACAAACTTTTGAACATTAGGATTTTTCTTCTGTCGTGCAAGCCCCCAAGTTCCAAGAGGAAGTAGATTTCAACTATCTACATTATCATGGACCTGCCATTCCTGTCCAAACTGTATTTATTACTGAAATGTGGCTGCCTTGATTCAATACACACAGAAGGACCGTGGAAAGATCTTTGTTTTAAAGGGTAAAGAATTGAAAGACTTTCTTTTATAGAACAGATTTTCCTCAACTGAGAATCAAACACAGTTCTGCCCAACTAGAGTGTTCAGTAGCCACTGAGTGACCTAGGGGACCACTGTCCACGCTTGAACCTAGAATCTCACTACTTGGTTGATGATAAATCAGAGTTAATTCTGGAGTTGTTTGGGTTTCATAATATAAATGAAATACTAACTTGTGTGACCTGCATCTAATGCCCATAGGATGACCACCTTCATTGTTAGACGTTGCTGATTGCTTCTGGAACTTCTGTGAGAAGTTCTAATAATGCAGTCTGCATTGTGAGATATGGACGGCTCTTGCTTTTCAGTGTCTCATGCTCTTTAGTTCTGTACATATAAATCAACTGTTCACATACACATGTGTGTGCTAGGTATACACGTAAAATAGAAGCACAGCATAGCATTACAGACTGCTACATGTGTGGTACAGTCTAAAAGTGCTCTGGGATTCAAAGGAGTGCTGACCACTAGATACTGGGAGGGTGACAAGAGGTTTATGACTGGTTTGAACTTGAACCGATCATGGAAGGACGACTGGTTCTAGAACTAGTTCAGGCAGGCTAAATTGCAAGGAGTAGACATTCCAGTGGTTGCAGTGGCAGTCTAGAGAAGGGAAGGGAGAGAACCGTGGTATTTGCATGGCAAAAGGGGAAAAAAATATAAGTGAACCAGTGTAAAGTAGAAAGTAGACCTGAGATGTGATTGAAAGTGGCTTTGGACAGGTGTTTGTTACTTCCTTCCTTCCTTTTTTCATGAATGGATAAACATTTATTCATTCATTCATGAGCTACTATGTTTCAAACATCCTCAAAGAGTAGCAAGCAAACTATACTATAGGTGAAATCTTTACAGAACAATTATTGCAATGTGATGTAATTAGTCCAAAAAAGGTTTAAAAAATAGTATGTATATATTTATGTGCATGTAAGTGTATATATGGTGATATAAAGGCAAATGTGACAACTCTGCATGGTGGCATCAGGAAGAACTGAGAAGGAACATCATAGATGGATAGGAACAACAAAGTTCTACTGTAGAGCACAGGGAACTATATATTCAATAGCTTGTAACGGCCTTTAATGAAAAACAACATATGTATATATATATACATATATATGTTGTTTTTATATATATATATATATATATATATAACTGAATCACTATGCTATACACCAGAAACTAACACAACATTGTAAGTCAACTGTACTTCAATTGAAAAAAAAAATAGCTGAATAGGCATCTCCTAGGCAGACGTGGAGAAGGACATTCCAGTCGTGGGAGAACAGAGGCACAGCAGATACCACCAGAAGGCTCGCCTTGGGTACCTTGGAGTGCCTTGGTATGGCTGAAGGTTGAGTTGGAGGCACCATGAGGCAGGGTGAAGAGCGTTGTCTGGGCCAGGAGTTTGGGATAGGCTGGGGGACTCCACGTAAGGATTTTATGTAAGAGAGTCATGTGATCAGATTTGAGTTTAGAATAAATTCCCTGTCAAATGTCAGTGGAATCCATGGGTGAAACTGGAAGCTGGAAACCAGTAAGAGGCAAGGAATGATAAGAAACAAGAGAACCTGACTCAGGGTCCTAGCAGGGAGGACGGTTTACAATCTATTAGGGGGACCGATACACCATTCAACAAAGGGATGAAGAATGAGGACGAGCAAGTCTTGGCCTCTAGCTTTAGAGACGGGGTGGATACTGGTGCTACCGACCAGGATAGAAAATGCAGATGTGCTGCTTTTGAGAGGAAGGTAGAGGATTCTCTCATGATTACACTGGGTCTGAAATATGTCTGATTATGAATATTACTGTACTGAATTGTAATTATGTCCAGTTATGAACCCATAAGTTCATGAGTGAGAAGTGATGTGTGCCCACCATTGTTTTGAGAAGGTTAATCTGGTGTCACTGTATTGGGAAAACTCAGTGAAGGCACACTGGAGATGAGGAAAGCAGTTAGGAACCTCTCTCTGTGTAGATGCGTGAGAACTGAGATCCCAGAACTAGGAGAGAGGCTGTGAGGATGGCGAGTAGAGAACAGGAGCCCCTTGCTTTTTGTTGTTTGGCTTAAACTAAGCTGTGCCTTTGTCTCATTATCCCGTGAATACCACCCTGGTTGGGACCTCTCTGCCTTAGGTGAGTTCCATCTCTAGAACTCAAGGAACTGGGTTGGCGGCGGTGATAACTGGTCCTCCTGGGTTGTCCTCAGAATTGGTACACTTTTGTTTGAAGAAGAAGGAAGGGTGGTTTCCTGTGAACCCCGTGTGAGGAGAATCAGTGCCATCAATCATCTCCAAGAGAAGAATTGGTTGTAGAAACCCAAAGGTCAAAACTCTTATTAACCGAGGGACCTAGAGTGTACACAGTTCAGACAGAAGCGACTTTCTCAAAGAGTGAGCTGAACAAAGAAAATTTTGCCAAGGGCAAGAATGAAGGAAAACAGCACATAGGAGTCCCCAGTGTGGTTGGAAACATGTTTTGAAGCAATAGCATGGGACAATATGTCATTATTACTACAGACACAAATTTGAGTCCAGTGTGAGGGGAAAGAGCTGCACTGTTTTGTTTCTGCTGTTGTTAATGTTCATTGTGGTTGGTTTTTTGTCCTGTGACCACTATTTGGAAAGGGTGGCCAGTGAGACACATGCCAAATGATTGAGGTGGTGTTTCCTTGAAACATTTCCATTTTAATCATTCTTTCAGATTTCTAGATGAAAGACGGCTTAACCCTGGGGCATGTGCTAAGATGAATCACAAGTCTCAGAAATATTGTCCTCAAGTGATGCGTTGGCTGCAGAGGGAATTCATGTGTACTTATGGACAAATTCTGGCATAATGAATGCTCCAAATCATAATTGTAAATGCCCAAGTCATAATGTATATTCATTATTTTTTCATTTTGAGCTCCTACGTGTTTCTTAATCAAAATGCATACCAGTGTCCATCCATCTTCTATTCAATCGATCAAATGCAAAAGAATTGTCATTTTTGGGGGGTAATTAGGTTTATTTATTTGTTATTATTATTTTTTAATGGAGGTACCAGGGATTGAACCCAGGACCCTGTGCATACTAAGCACTGGACTCTACCACTGAGCTATATACCCTGCCCCGTTTTTCAAATATAGAAAAATTATCTAATTTCCCTTCTACTTCTTATGTGCCTAGGAGAAGCAGGACAAAAAATCCCAAATCTGACTTGATACTCCTTTCAGTTATCCCAGAAACACGGGACGGGCTCGTGAGTGGCCACATGGTTCGTGCTACGGGGGCACCCTGCTGACTTCCTTCTGTGGCCCTGCCAGTCCCGTCTTGTTGCTGATAACCTTGCAGGTGCCTGGTGCCAGTGCTTCACTAGCTCCTGTTGCCCCAGAAGTCATGCTGGTTATCCATGTGGGTCATGGAACCTATTTTCTGGAAAACTATCCAATACTTAATTTAATTTCTATAAATTTTGCCTGTGGGGAAAAATCTTCTGGTTTGTTTTCCACATATTACTTGCATTGTTTTGAACCTGGCCAGCAAATACCATACTTGAGCATCTGTAATAAAATCACACTTATTGTCCATCAGGAATTTGCTTCTTGATGAAAGGAATGGGAAATGTTTGCTAGGATATACAGTAGTACTATTTTTAAGTTGCTTATATTATATAGGATTCTTTGCAAATGATGTTAGAGAGTTCATTACAATTTAAATTCACTTTCTTCTCAAAATTATCCTTTCTCTTCTTGGCATTATGTAGCTGTGCCTTGTATACTTCGCCATGGTAATAAAATGTTTTACCTTTATTTATAGAATTTAGAGAATGTTATGAGGTTTTCTTTTTTGTTTTTATAAAGAATTATTTTTTTCTACAACGAATTTCTTTTTTTTTTTTGAAGTGTAGTTAATTTACAATATTGTCTTAGTTTCTGGTCTACAGCATAGTGATTCAGTTATACATACACATATATATGATTTTTCAGATTCTTTTCCATTGTAAATTATTATAAGATATTGAATATAGTTCCCTGTGCTATGCAGTAGGTCCTTGTTTATCTATTTTATATATAGTAATGTGTATCTGTTAATCCCAAACTCGTAGTTTATCCCCCCAGCCCACTCCTTTGGAAAGGAGTTTCCCTTTGGAAACCATAGTTTGTTTTCTGTCTGCCAGTCTATTTCCAATTTGTAAATAAGTTCATTTGTATCATTATAGAGAAATTTTTTTCTTTTTTGTTGTCTTTTTTTGTCCCTTATTGTTTTGGTGTTTTGTTGTTGTTGTTTTTCTTTTTTTCTTGTATTTTATAGAGAATTTATAAAGATTTTTAATGAGAATTTATGAGGTATTGAAACCTAGTTCTATAGAAATATGCATTCAATATGATTAAAATTTGTTTCCTGAATACAATTTAAAGTAAAACAGAAAATTTTTTTAAAGATTTTTTTGTTACTGAGTTGGTAGTATTATATTTTGATGAAAAGAATATGAATTTAAAAACATTCTTTTTCATGATGGAGCTTCTGTTGATTCTTAAAGCATTTATTTTGGTACCACAAAATCAGCACCACGATTTTGACCTTATAAATTAAAAAAGAAAATGAAGACGTTCTAGGCTGTAAAGCCAGGTCTGATGCACATGTGCCTGGTCCTTTTGTCATTAGCTTGTGTCTCCTCCTGGCCTGGGTGCCTCCACCAGACAAGACAGTTCTTCTGAAACTGTTCATTCGACCTCCTCCTGTTCCAATGCTGCCGCTTGTTGAGCACAGCTTGGAGCCGTTTTCTCTCCTTACCCAGGGATGGGTTTGTCCTGGGCTCTTTGTGTTTTGTTGTCACATACGTATGACATGAGGGCTTTTTCAGAAAATAGATGTGTCATAGAAAGAGTGTGTGGGGTCCTCTGGGGCTATATTCCATAAAGATAAATTAGTTGATTTCGTGTAGTATATTTTAATGTCTTCCCAATGGTGATGGCCCTTCTTCAATATTTAATAAGGGAAAATTAACACAGCATTATAACAACAGCTAAGAATAATCAAAATATGCCCTAAGTGGTATTTTTTATATCAGTTTCCTTCCTTCCTTCCTTCCTTCCTTCCTTCCTTCCTTCCTTCCTTCCTTCCTTCTTCCTATGCTTATAAAAATATCAGAAGAAGTTTGCGGAAGGATTAAATTTGTATGTAGACAGTAATATCTTAGTAGTGGACTTAAATATTCCCAGTGGCACCTGCTCAAAAACCATCATGTTCTGCTGAAATAACTGTCACCATTTATGACGCTTATATGTGCTGGATAACGTGTTCTAAGCATTTCCCTTGGTTTATCTCATGTTATCGTCACGATAACCTATTATTATTCTCATTTCATAGATGAAAAAAACTGAGGTGCAGAGTTGGATACATTGTCCACAGACACACTGCTGGTAAATGGTAGAGCAGGGAGTCAAGCCAAGTGAGTCTAGCTCCAGAGCCCGTGTGCTTTGCCGCCACACCTCTGCTTGGGCAAGAGAGGTGTCCACCAGAATGCTGATGAGTTAATAAGGGACACTCTTGGCCTTGGGGGGTTCTGGTCCATGTGCTGTGTGTACGTGACAGATAGAGCCTCACATGGAAGTCAAAGCTATTACCTGCTGCCCATTCACAGCAAATAATGAACCTAGAGGCTTGTCAAGGCTGTTACACTGCACCTGGGGTGTGAAATATCCATTCCCTGTTCATGCACTTTGTGTAGAATAAGTGGGTGCTACAGAAAGAGAGAAAATTCTTGGCCAAACAACATAATATGGTTGGGAATGCTGGCCTGCTCCAAGGTGGTAATACGGTAACGCTGGGCATTCTTCTGTCTCTGGTGAGGCTGACTATATCTGAAAACAAGTCTTAGAATTTTAGTGTCAGTGTAGTTTGCTCACAGGTGTGACATTGATCCCCATTAATAAAAATAGTCATAATTAAAGCTTGTTCTTTGTACCTTGTCACCACCCTAGCCATCCTCTTTCCTCCCCGAGCTCTTCCATGGGAACCCAAGCCATGGTTTATACACGTGGGATTCCCAAGAAGAAATTACCTGATAACTGTTTTGGATATGATTTCCCACTCTTTTCCCTGGCCCCTTCCCATCCTAACCCAGTGTTTGTGTTTTAACAGAAGGATCTGGACTCAGATAAATGAGCTCAAAGAACCGCAAGAAGGAAAAACTAAATCCTATCATTAGATTCAAGTAGTAGAATTCCAGGCAGGGGGTTTGTCCTGTCCCACAAACCCCTTAAATCACCACAGTGAAACCATCTGCTTATGAATCTCCTCCTTATTTAGATTACAGTCATTTCAATGATGCCTTTCAGTGAATGATCGTGATAAATATGCAATTTTTTGTTTCAACCTGATCATTAGTGATAAAATACGGCTTTGCAACATGCTTTTATTTACATTTATATTTAGTTCTTAAAATTTTCATTATCAAGTGTTTCCTTCTGGATAATACTCTTTCATCCTAATTAAGTTTGTACAAAGCCCAAACTCTTTTTTTTTTAATTGAAGTATAGCTGATTTACAGTGTTGTGTTTGTTTCTGGTGCACAGCATAATGATGCCGTTACACACACATGTGCATATTCTTTTTCATATTCTTCTTCACTATAGATTATTGCAAGATACTGAATATAGTTCCCTGTGCTATCCAGTATGAACTTGTTGTTTATCTATTTTATATAATTAGTATCTGCAAATCTCAAACTCTCAATTTATCCCTTCCCACCCTCTTCCCCTCTGGTAACCATAAGTTTGTTTTCTATGTCTGTGAGTCTCTTTCTGTTTTGTAAAGAAGCTCATCTGTGTCGTTTTGTTTTTGATTCCACATGTAAGTGCTATCATATGGTATTTTTCTTTCTTCTTCTGACTTACTTCACTTAGAATGACAGTCTCCAGGTCCTTCCATGTTGCTGCAAATGGCATTATTTCATTCTTTTTTATGGATGAGTAATATTCCATTGTACATATATACCACAACTTCTTTATCCAGTCATCTGTCGATGGACATTTAGTTTGTTTCCATGTCTTGGCTATTGTATATAGTGCTGCTTTGAATGTTGGGATGCATGTATCTTTTTGCATTAGAGTTCCCTCCGGATATATGCCCAGGAGTGGGATTGCTTGATCATAGGGTAAATCTGTTTTTAGTTTTTTAAGGAACTTCCATACTGTTTTCCATGGTGGCTGCACCAAACTACATTCCCACCAACAATGTAGGAGGGTTCCCCTTTCTCCACAGCCTCTCCAGCATTTGTCATTTGTGGACTTCTGAATGATGGCCATTCTGACTGGTGTGAGGTGATACCTCATTGTAGTTTTGATTTGCATTTCTCTGATAAGTAGCGATATTGAGCATTATTTCATGTGCCTGTGGGTCATTTATATGTCTTCCTTGGAGAATTGCTTGTTTATGTCTTCTGCTCATTGTTGGATTGGGTTGTTCATTTCTTTGTTATTAAGTTGTATGAGCTGATTATATATTCTGGAAATTAAGCCTTTGTCAGCCGCATCATTTACAGATATTTTGTCCCATTCCATAGTTTGTCATTTTGCTTATGGTTTCCTTTGCTGTGCAGAAGCTTGTAAGTTTAATTAGGTCCCATTTGTTTATTCTTGCTTTTATTGCTATTGCCTGGGGAGACTAGAGGGCAGGAACTTTTGTCTTTTGGGTTCATTCATATATTCCCACCACCAAGAACACTGCCTGGCATGTAGTAGGTGCTTAATTCTCTCAACAAATGAATTAATGAATGTAGATTAATGAAAATTGGAAGTTTCAGCCATTTGTCCGATAATGTCATCAGCTCAGTAAATTCCACCTCACTTTTGGGTCACACTCTGTCTTCCCAAGATTCATTAATGTCATGGTTTAGAACTCGGCTGACTCACAAATTCTGCTCACAGGAGGAAAGCGTGTTGTGACTTTCCATTGTCAAATGTGGAGGTGGAGTTGGAAAACAATCAAAAGAAATATTCCTCTCTCTTTTTTTTTTTTTGGAGCAAATGAACAAATCTATTACTTGTTTTCGGAGAACAAACGTTCTTCGCAAAGAACAGAAACTGTTCCCAAAATCTTTGAAGTATGTCCCTGATCCTTTAACCAGTAGCTGGAGACGCAAGTCTCCTAGTGACAAACATGGGCTTTGTGGGGATGAAAGTTAATCATAAGTTTACAAAGACTGATTGGGCATTTGGCTGGTGACTGAATTCCTGGCAGTGACACAGAGGAGGCTCTTCAGAGGCTCAGACACATATATTTTAAGTAAAGACCCTTGTCCTCAAACAAATTTGATTTTTTGCCCAGTGCTCCCTTTTGGATTAAAATAATGCCTTGCTCAAGATATAAATAACATTAAGAATCCTGCCAAAGTCACAGCCATTTCTATCATGGCAGAGGGAGACAGATTACTTAGGGAGAGAGATTATCATTATTTATTTCTTAGAGGTTTTTTTTTTCCCCAATAATTCATTTGATGTGTTAGTTGTAAACCCACTGTGTGAATCAGAACAGTGTCCCGAATGGGCTTCCAGTTGCTGGATCTGTGTTTTGTGGGACAAACGTTGAAGCCAGCATGTTTCCTGTCAATACAATAAAAATCTCCATCGCCCCCCCAGGCCCTGGGTGCTGCATTTACAGAGTGATGTCAGGATGCTGGGAGCCCCCCAGAGCCCCCCTCTCTTGTAAAAACATATCCCAGCCTCCTGGCTAATACCTCAGCCTCTGCGAGAGCTTGCTTTCCCTAATTCCCTGCTCTACACATTGAGCTGCTGCTGCTCCAATCACCTAGCAGAGATAGGATTAGTGTCCCGAGTTCCCTGTGTCCTCTCCCACGTGCCGGGGACTCTAAGCTTTGATCCCTGCTGAAATGAAACCTCCCAGGTCTCATCTGTGTGTAATGCTTTGGTGGTTCCACATTTCAGCTCTTTCCTGGGCTGCACGAGCTCTGTGAGCTCCTTCTGCAACACTGAGTGGAGCCCTGTTCTAATAAAGTCACATGGAGAATCCCAGGCTATAAAGCAGAAAAGAGGCTGCCCTAGTCTCCCCTCAGTGCCCTGAAGAGGCTCTGTCCCGTGGTGCTCCCCCAGCGTGGGACACTGACGACAGAGGCACCTTGGTGGTTGTTCCGACGCTGCTCTCCATCCATGGAAACGGACAGTCGCGGGTTGTTTTCAGGTGCACAGATTCAGGAGTCAGACAGCCTAATCAGACACTGTGAGTCCTGGCTTGGTCAGTAATGAGTGAGGAAAATGGAGAAACAACTTAACCACTGTGGGCCTTAACTTTCCTCATCTGCAAAATGGGAAAACATTCAGTGTAGAAGTACCAGAGTAAGCCCTCATGGGAGAGTAGTCATTGTCTGAAAAATAAACAAAACTCAATCACGATTGCTATAGAATTCTTCCATTTTATGGGAGAGAAAGGTGAAATGAGTAGATTTAATAAGGGATGAAAAAATGTGAGAGTCTTGCAATCATTTAATCACTTTTCTCCCACTCTCAACCTCGGTGGTAGTGACTAGCTCTGTCCCAAATTCTATATGGCTAGTGATTGTGGCCCTGTTTTGCTCTAGACAAAAAATATCTTCTGTATGATGATGCAAATGTGGATTTAAGGGATGCTTATGCTATAATGAGCCAGAAGTTAATGAACAGGAAACTGAACAAGAATGAGGCAGACCACTTCGCACCAGAGATGGCTTCGGGGCAGGAAGTCCAGAAAAGTCAGAACACCAGAAGGGTGGGCTGGATGAGGGGCTACTTGTGGACTGGCTAAGTGCGGACCTGCCTGCGCGCCGAAGGGAAAACACGAATGTGCGACATCCCCCTCCTTGCACCAGCAGATCGAGTTCATGATGAGACACCCATGGGGTTTCCCATCGCACCGGTGGTCTGCGTGCCATCTGTGTGAGCCCTTGAATACGTCAGTTCTCTCCTGTTTACTCTTGGTTCAGATGGATTTGTTCCATTACCCAGATAGATGGCAGGTTTCTTCAGGGTGGAGACCATGTCTACTCTATAGTCTTCTCCCACATGGTTGTTGCTTAGCAGGTATATTTGTATAAGGCAAAGTACAGAGGAAATGGAAGACACTTTGAGTATTTTAAACAAGGAAATGTATTGGAAAGGATGGAGATGCAAAAAAAAAAAAAGAAAGAGAGGGGAATGTTGGAGGAACAAAAAGGAAGAAGAGGTGGCACGTAGATCAGAAGCAGCTAACATGCCTGGGCTGGAGCCCATGAGCTTGCTCTCGCTGTTGCAGGTGGGTTGAGGACGCCTCTTTTTGATTTTGGTTCTATTCGAGAGGTGTTGTCTCTACCAGAGTTGGGACAAATAAAGAGTACGGGTCCTTCCTGGGCTGCTGGAGTCCAGAATCATACCAGCCTTACTGCTGCTACAGCGACTGCCGTCGACTGTCTCATTTTGAGTCAGAACCAAGATTCTTCTGTCTGTGTCATGCTGTCGCATGCCCCCCCCCACGACCTCCAAGTAGCAGAATCAGATGGAAGGACAGTTGGTAAAGGAGTGTGGGATCTAGCTTGCAGGCTCCTAGCCCCCGCGTAGGGCAAAGTGTGGTGGGACAGGTGTGGGGTTGAAAGACCACAGATGAGCGATTGACACACATGTCGTCGTGGAAGGCAGTCGATTTAACACCAGAAGACCTGAAGTCACGCCCGTATCTAACACTCCGTGGTCATGTTACCTTGTGCAAGATACTGAACCTCTCTGAGCTTCAGCTTTCTCACGTGTAAGATGAGAACAGTAGTAAGACTGCCTCCCAGAGCTACGGGAGCGCTAAATGAGATCACGCCTACGGAAACCATTAAACTGTTTAGAAGCGATGAAGATCCTTGTGAATATTAGTTCCTCTACACGAACCTGTTAGCAATGACCAAAGTCACTGCTCGGGAGACAGTCGTAAGGGATTTTTCATAAACTAGAAAAGATTTCTGCCAGTCTTGCAGTTTATGGCATGCACTTAGACTTCCTTTATGATATGCAAAATTTCCTGATTTAGGGGAGAGGTGCGATCAGTGGTGCTTGTCAATTTAGTGGATCAAAAAAATTTTTTTGAACAATTCTCTTTTGATGGGTCACATCCAAAGATAAGCAGCTGAGCCTCTTAGCAGCAGGAAGGAAGGGCGGCGAGCCTTGGGTTATACAAATGAACTTATTAAGCGGATTTATAAAGCCATCTAGTTAATCAGAAAGGAGGGAAGTGAAAAGAGCCTTTCTTAGCCAAGCCAGGATTGCCCGCTGGACAATTAGCAGCCCAGTTTTCATTATGCTGTTGTGGTCCTCGGTTGGGGGTCAGGCCTGGGAGCTGGGCTACAGCTGGTGGGTGCAGGCAGTAAGGGTGTAATTAATCACAAGGGGATGGAAGCCAAGGCTGAGGCGTTCACACCCTCTGGTTTCCAGTGGCCCCTCTTCCACTGCATTGACCCGCGGTGCCTACGCTGACCTCAGTTAGATGTCTAGGAACTGTGGCATGTTAGGGCCTCCCTGACCAGTTGCCAGTGGAGTTGTTTATTGATTCTGGCCTTGATTGGATGAAGACTGGGTTTAATTTCACATTTTAGATTAAAATGTCAGTTCAGCCAGTGTAGGAGATGAATGGATTTAGCCATTAATGTGATTCACGCCAGGAACAGTAGAAACAGCTCATCCTTTCCTGATGCTCTTTCTGTCTCAGACACCGTTCCAAGCACTACACTAACTCACTTAACCTTCCTAATAGCCCTCTGAGATAGGAACTGTGATCCCCATTTTTACAGATGGGGAAATTGTGGCGCACAGGCCTGAGTCACTTTTGTTAAGTCACAGTTAGCCCGCAGGGAGCTGAGCTTTGAACCAGGCTGGTTCTGGTGTGTGTTCCTGACCACTAGGAGGCACTGCTTCTCAAAAATGGAAGCTTCTTTCATGTCCCTAATTGTTAGATGTTTGTGCACCCAACTAGATGTGACATATTTAACAACACACATTTCTGTAGATAAATCACCTTCCTGATTTAGCAGTCAGGTCTCCGAGACGCAGATTGCATCAGCATTTTGAGATTGTCCTTTCTGACTTTGTCATTATTTCAGTATTCTAACTTACTGAGAATTAAAGTTTCCAAACAGCTTCTTTACAAGTAAGGCCATGTGTTACATAAAAGGACCAGAATAGGCATCTGGTGCCAAGGAAAACTTGGGTATGCGGTTTTCAGATAAGGAACCAGTCCCAAGGAGACCCATAGCTACTTAGTACCCACACAAGGTCCAGACAGCATCCGGCCTTGGATCCCGTCTTCAGCCCCAGATCCCTGGAACCACACAGCACTTTTAAATTAGGTGCTACCACTTTTAAAACAGTTGATTTTATATAAAAATTTGAATTTCTGCCCTAAAAAAAAATCAGGTGGCCTGACAATACTGGGTGTGTATTTTCCTGACAGCAGTCAGCAGAAGTTAGTAACGGCAGACCCTCAGCTGCCCAGAAAGCAGGACTGAGTCTCTGTTCTTCCACTGGGTGGATTCATTTTTTAGCTTTAATTACTTGGCCCCCTTAAGCATTTTAGTTAGAGACCATTAGTTCGGAACAAAGCTGTCCTGATTCCAATCAGGTCTTCTTTTTACACAACCACATTGTTCTTTCAGAAAATTACAGCCAGTTACAATTCAGATACTTTTTTAAAAAATGCTTTAGTGTAATATTATAATCAGCTTTCAGTCCTCTTATGGGGTGATAAAACTGTCTGTTCATTTCCTCCCTTCCCCTCCCCTCCCCTTTCCTTTCCAAGAATGTATGATGATGCACTAGTTTCATGCAAGGTCAAAAGAAACATTGATCTGTAGAGCACAGGGAACTATATTCCATATCTTGTCATAACCTTTAATGAAAAAGAATATAAAAATGAATATATGTATGTATATGCATGGCTGGGACATTGTGCTGTACACCAGAAATTGACACATTGTAACAGACTGTACTTCAATAATAAATAAATAAATAAAATTTTTTAAAAAATGATTGCATGGAACCACAAAAGACCCCAAATAGCCAAAGAAATCTTGAAAAAGAAGAGCAAAGCTGGAGACATCATGCTCCCAGATTTCAAACTATATACTACATAGCTATAGGAATCAATCAGTATGGTACTGGCATAAAAACAGGGACATAGATCAATGGAGCAGAATAAAGGGCCCAAAATAAACCTATGCATTTATGGTCAATTAATTTACAGCAAAGGAGACAAGCATATACAATGGGGAAAGGACAATCTCTTCAATAAATGGTGTGGGGAAAACTGGACGGCCACACGCAAAAGAATGAAACTGGATCCCTATCTTACGCTGTACACAAAAACTAACCCAAACTGGAGTAAAGACTTGAATATACGACTGAAACCATAAAAATCCTAGAAGAGAACATGGGTGGTAAGCTCTTTGACATTGGTCTTGGCAATGATTTTTTTGGATTTGACACCAAAAGCAAAGAAAACATAAGCAAAAGAAAACACATGGGACTCTGTTAAACTAAAAAGCTTCTAAACAGTGAAACAAAGTATCAACTAAATGAAAAGTCAACCTACTGAATGGAAGAAGGTATTTTCAACTCATATCTTATAAGGAGATAATATGCAAAATACATAAAGGACTCATATAACTCAATAACAAACAAACAAACAAATCCTAACTGATTCCATTGAAAAGTGGGCAAAGGATCTGAATAGTCATTTTTCCAAAGAAGATTTAAGGAAGACACACAGACGGCCAGACAAGAAATAACAAGTGTTGTGCGGATGTGGAGAAAGGGGAGCCCTTGTGCACTGTTGGTGCCAATGTACGTTGATGCAGCCACTGTGGAAGTCAGTATGGGGGTTCCTCAACAAATTAAAAATAGAATCATCATACTGTCCAGCAATTCCTATTCTGGATATTCATCTGAAGAAAACAAAAACACTAACTCAGAAAAATCTGCACCTCCACAGTCACTGTAGCATTATGTACAATAGCCAAGATATGGAAACAACCTAGGTGTCCATCAGTGGATGAATGGATAAAGAAAATGGACACACACGTGCACACGCGCGCGCGCGCGCGCACGCACACACACACACACGCACACACACACACACACAATGGAATATTATTCAGCCAGTAAAAGGAATGAAATTTTGCCATCTGCACCAACATGGATGGACCTTAGGGGCACTATGCTAAGTGACATAAGTCAGACAGAGAAAGTCAAGTACTGTATGATCTCACTTATGTGTGGAATATTAAAGAATAAATAAATAAAATTTTAAAAACTCACAAATACAGAGAACAGATTGGTGGTTGCCAGAGTGAAATAGATGAAGGGAGTCAAAAGGTGTATAAAATTCCAGTTATAAAATAAGTCAGTCATGGGGATGTAATGTACAACGTGGCAACTATAGTTAACAATTCTATATTGCATATCTGAAAGTTGCTAAGAGAGTAGATCTTAAAAGTTTTCATTACAAGGAAAAATAATTCTGTACCTATATATGGTCACAGATGTTAAGTAGACTTATTGTGGTGTTGACCTCGAGATGTATGCACATAGTGAATTGTTATGTTGTACACCTGAAGCTAATATAACATATAGCAGTTATACCTCAATCAAAAAAACAAACCAAAAACCCACCAACAGCAATAAGATACCTCTACACACCTGTCAGAATGGCCAGACTCTGGAATCCACATCAAAGACAGATGAGGATACGGAACAACAGGAACATTGCTGGTGGGAATGAAAAATGGTACAGCCACTTTGGATGGCAGTTTGGTGGTTTCTCACAAAAGTAAACATACTCTTACCATAGGATCCAGCAGTCATGCTCCTTGGTATTTACACAAAGGAATTATAAACCTATGTCCACAAGGATGTTTATAGAAGCTTTCTTCAAAACTGCCAAGCTTGGAAGCAACCAAGATGTCTCTCAGTAGGTGAACGAATAAATAAATTGTGGTGCATCCAGACAGTGGAGTATGATTCAGGGCTAAAAAGAAATGAGTTATCAAATCATGAAAAAATACAAAGAAACCTTAAATGCATATTACTAAGTGAAAGAAGGCAATCTGAGAAGGCTACATACTGTGATTCCAAGTATTCTGAACTACGGAGACAGTAAAATGATCTGTGGTTGCCAGGGGCTGGGACTGGGGGGAAGAGATGAATTGACAGTGCAACCGAGGATTTTTAAGGCAGTGAAAATGTTCTGTATACTATAGTAATGAATACACGTCATGATACTTTTGTCCAAACCTATAGAATGAACAACAGCAAGAGTGAACCATAAAGTAAACTATGAACTTTGAGTGAGTACAGTGTGTCAATACAGGTACATCCAGGGTAACAAATGTTCCATTTTAGGAGAGACTGTTGATCATGGAGGAGGCTATGCACATGTGGGGTCAGGAAGTAGACAGGAAATCTCTGTACCTTCCCTTCAATTTTGTTTTGAACCTAAAAATGCTCCCAAAAAATAAGGTCTTTAAAAAGAATTTTTTAAACCAAAACACTGGTAATACTGTCATTAGTCCTTGTGACCCATATTTGACTGTCAAGAAAGACACACTTGAGAAAGAATAAACTCTTTGGAATCAACTTGTCTTTTTTTCTATATTGTTAGGCAAGTCGTTAAGTTGTATTCATTTCTGGTATTCTAATCATGTGTCAGGCTTAAGACTTCTAAGCATTTGCTTGCTATCTGGCTATTTTTAATTCAAAAATAAATTCTGTAAT
This sequence comes from Vicugna pacos, assembly GCF_048564905.1. Taxonomy (NCBI): domain Eukaryota; kingdom Metazoa; phylum Chordata; class Mammalia; order Artiodactyla; family Camelidae; genus Vicugna; species Vicugna pacos. The sequence goes on along the minus strand of NC_132993.1, from coordinate 78,682,437 downwards.
GAAACTAATTCTATTTTCCATTGAAATAATGCATTTTTAATTACTCAGAAGGGAGTCAAATTAAGTAGTATTTACCCAAATTAAATGTAGGAGATAATAAAATATTTCCATGGCATGTTTAATTCAAAACACTCATGTATGCAAATAAATTTGGTGTTGGATTCGAGGTATATGGAGGAAGGGGCCATCCAGAAACACAGCTCTTTTCTTTTGATCTTGTGTATTTCACCTGCCAACAGCTAGGCGACTAGGTCCTGGATTTGCCAGCTTTCTCTGTGGAACCATTGGAAATGTGACTAATCCCAGGGGGTTTTGTTCATGCTCGCGTACAGATTGCTCTCTGAAGGTACCCAGATGCGAGCTCTGTAACTCCAGCCTTGTAATGCCGTTTATCCAGCAACAGCAGCCCTATTTGCAGTGGTTAACTCTCTTTTTTACATTTGTCATGGTCCAGCAGTGATGTCGAGCTTTGTGTCGTCGGGAGCTGGCTGATGACAATCAGCAGATTCTAAAGGCTTTTCAGAACCCTGAAAGAATAGATAACGCGAGTGCACAATGCTGAAATGACGAAAGGGATAATGGATGCTCAAATGTGTCTGCAATTTAGCCTCCCCAAAACGATTACAGTTCATTTTCTTTGATTCGCTTTTTCAAGTTTTGACTTTAATTCTTTATTGCGTATTTTCTTTATTGTTTAACTTCTGTGAGAGGACATTCAGAAAAACACCGCCACCGTCAGAAATGTTGAGACAGTTGTAGTCACGAAGAATAGACACGTCAGCTTTGTTCTCTACCGTTGACCCGGCTCTGCCCTATCCTGCTAGTGCTGACTCCACTTTTTAAGGTTATAGGTAATTTCTTTTTAAATGTGCGAGGGAAATGGGTTTTAGCTTTTGTATCAGCTAGGAGTGGTGTTCCGCTGACAGAAACATGAAAAAGAGGGAGTTGAATGAAGGAGTAATCATTTTACTCTGGGTAGAGGAGTCTGGTGGTTTGCGGCTCAAATGACCTTTGAATGTTGACCTTTGAGACTTTGGGATGGAAGGGAGCCTCTAGAATGTAACAAGATTACTGGATAAGCCTACCTGTTATCTAAAACTTTCCAAGTTTACACTTATTAACACCATAGTTTTGCCTCTAAATGTGGAAATGCGTTTCTTCCTCTTCATGGGCTTTCTCTCAGGAGAAGAGGAACCCCCCCACCCCCACCCAACACCATTTAGTTCAGGGTTTTTTTCAACATTTTTTTATTGAGTTATAGTCATTTTACAATGTTGTGTCAAATTCCAGTGGAGAGCACAATTTTTCAGTTATACATGAGCATACATATATTCATTGTCACATTTTTTTTTTGCTGTGAGCTACCACAAGATCTTGTATATATTTCCCTGTGCTACACAATATACTCTTGTTTATCTATTCTGCATATGCTTGTCGGTATCAACAAATTTTGAACTCCCAGTCTGTCCCTTCCCACCCGCCGCCCCCTTGACAACCACAAGTTTGTATTCTATGTCTATGAGTCTGTTTCTGTTTTGTATTTATGGTTTTTTGTTTGTTTGTTTGTTTTAGACTCCACATATGAGTGATCTCATATGGTATTTTTCTTTCTCTTTCTGGCTTACTTCACTTGGAATGACAATCTCCAGGTCCATCCATGTTGCTGCAAATGGCATTATGTTGTCAGTTTTTATGGCTAAATAGTATTCCATTGTATAAATATACCACATCTTCTTTATCCAGTCATCTGGTCGATGGACATTTAGGCTGTTACCATGTCTTGGCTATTGTAAATAGTGCTGCTATGAACATTGGGGTGCAGGTGTCTTTTTGAAGTAGGGTTCCTTCTGGATATATGCCCAGCAGCGGGATTCCTGGGTCATATGGTAAGTCTATTCTGAGTCTTTTGAGGCAGTTTGCTTTTGTTTAAATTACAGCTCTCAGACTTCAGTGTGTATCAGAGTCATCAAGGGCTCGTTGCTGTGCAGATTCTAATCCCACCTTCAGAGTTTCTGATTCAGTGGGGCTCGGGGGGTGGGTCCCAAGAATCTGCCTTTCTAACAAGTTCCCAGCTGATGCCGATACTGGTGGTCTGCAGACCATGCCTGGAGAACCACTGAGCTAGAAGAATTTTACTCCAGCCACTCAGAATGCCTGCTGGTGAGGAATTCCCAGACAACGCTCTGAAGCCTCAACTTCTGGAACTTAGCTCCTCCTCCCGCTCCTCCCTAACTCTTGTTTCAGCCCTGCTGCTTTGTCTCAGTGAGTACAGTACTGCTGACAGGAACCACCTCACTGCATCTCTGTCATACCTCCACCTGTTGAGGTTGAATTTGATTTCCAAAATGGTCCAGTGTCGTTCAGAACCAACGTGATAGCCGTGGGTAGGGCTGGTGAGCGTGGCTCTAAAGCACTGGTCTGTAACTACTGTTGCTGCAAATCTCGCCCTCTGCCTGTTTCCTGTGGCCTGCGAGTTTAAATGGGTTTTTACCTGGTTAAATGGTTGGGGGGAAAAAATCAAAAGAACCCTATTTCATGACATGAAAATTACATGAAATTCAAATTACAGAGTCGGTAATACATCCAGTTTTGTTGGAACCCAGCCACCTCCATTGGTTTCGTATCGTCTGTAGCTGCTTCTACGCAGTTACGCCAGAGTGGAGTTATTGCAACAGAGAGGGTGTGGCCACAAAACCTTAAGTATTTATTCTCTGACCCCTTTGCAGAAAACGCTCGCTGACCCCTGTTCTAAAGGACCAGAACATGCATGGATTTCAGTTTAGTTCTGAAGCCAGTTCTGAAAAGGGGGGTTTCGTGGTAGGCTCTGCAGCGGTGGGATCAGAACAAGTATTGAGATCCCCCAGGTGACTGTGTGGAGAGCATTCAGGGGCTAGATGGTGGAGTTTCATGGCACTGCCTGCACATGCAGACAGAAATCCATCTCTCCCCTCTTCTCATCATACCACTAACTGCCGACAACATTCAGTGGGTGATAACTTTATACAAAGGAGTCTTGTTACCGGCTCCTCGATTTTTTAGACAGTTTTATCTATGAAGCATTCAGGGCGCTGGTCTGGGGGAGACCAGGTCTGTAAGGTTTCACTGAAACAAACCCTCAGAACAGTTTGGACCCTCAGAACAGTTTCGAAAGCGATCTAATAACAATGTAAATCCCTCCCCTGCTCCCAGTTAGCCTGTTATCCCTGGGAAGTCCGTTGTCTGCTCTGAACAAACTAGGAATCTCTTGTATCTCTTTAGAAGGACTGACCAGATCAAATATCCACCTTGAAACCCACTGTAAAGCCTTTTTCAGAAACAGATTGAAAGTGATCACATATTCCCCAATAGTACCCCCGATGGAGCCAGTCCTGGCATTTGTGAATACATGCATGTTGGTTTTCAATTAAATGCAAACAGCTATTCCTGGGAGGATTCGTGAGATAGCAGTGCTGCTCTAAAGGAATGGAACGGGGTGAATAGGAAGGGGTGGGAGGTGGGTTGTGTTCTGCAGCCATGTGGAAGGCACATGTGACCTGGTATCCAACGACGGGGACTGAGGGAGGAGACGGAGGAATAGAGCCATTAGGTGGACTTAAAGCTCAGATGGTCGAGCCAGACAGGCCAGTGAATTTAATAAGTTAATGAACACCATCTGTCAGTTGCATCGGCGCACCTGATTCTTTCCAGCCTCATCTCTTCCTCACTTCTCTCAAGTGTCACCCCAGCCCATTGTTCACGTGGCTGCTTCAGCCATTCAGGGAGCAGATGACTGAGCCTTCTACCACACGACCCTGATTAGCCAGTCACTTATTCGGTTGAGTGCTAATGATGTGCCAGGCGCCTTGCTCAGTGCGCGAGACAAAGAGCAGAACAAGAAGTGTTTGCTGCCCTCCCCTGGGAGGCGCTGACAGGCTCCCAGCAGAGACAGACTAGGAAAGAGTGTAGTGAAGGACGGTGGACCCCTAATAGATGCGTGTCTAATAGATGCCTGTGCACAAGAAAAGCTCCTGCTGGGAACCGACCAGGACACTAACAGTTGCAGTTCATAAGTTGGGCACAGAGCAGGGAGTTGAGAAAGGCTTCCGGGAGGAAGACTGGGACCTCAGGAATGAGAAGGGAGGAGTGTGAGCCAAGCAGAAGTGGTAGGAAGGTATGGGACCTGAAACAACAGCTGGTGGGTTGGACAGCGAGAATCCCGGTGTGTGGGGGAGAGGAGCACATCAGATGCGAGCTGGTGTCACATCATACAGGCTGTATGTGCTCAGTGGAGAGTCTGAACACTAACCAGGGAACCCCAGGGGATGAGCAGGGGACTCACGTGACCAGGATTCTGGAATGATGCTCTGGAAGCCCTGCAGAAAACAGACTGGAGGGTCCTGATGCTGGAGACAGGAAGCTTGCTTAGAGCGATTAGGGTACCCAGGTGGGTGGTACCACCTAGAGAAGGTGAGAAGTAGAGAGAGGTGGGAGAGAGAGTATGCTGAACCCGATGACTTCTTAAGGCGGGGGAGGAGGAGAGAGAAGAGCGAATGGCATATAGTGTCCCGCTTGGAGTCCAAGCATGTGAACGTCGTTCAATGTAGAAATGAAAATGGGAGAGTAGAATTCTAGGACAAGAGATTTTTAAGAAATGTGATAGAACTGGGGAATGAGAGGCACATATAGAATGAATGAAGGGAGAGAAGTCTAAAGGGGGCTGGAAAAGGACATTTGAGAGCTGGAAAGTGAAGGACATTGTGGATCCCGAGGGAGGGCAGCACGGAAAAGAGGGCGGCAAGTGGACAGCAGTGCCACAGGCTGCAGAAAGGTCACATGAGACCACAGGAGAGACTGTCATTCCATGTCTCAAGAACCTCAGACTGAGACATGCAGGATCCTCCCAGAAGTGGCTCCAACCTCCTTTTCCAAAAAAGCAAATTTCCAGATTGCCTTTTTTTCTTTTTACTTCTGCCAGGTTGAGCTATTCTGTTTCCTGTGTGTATCCACCATTTTCCATCTCCTGCTTCTTTTCCTTACTGGAAGGAATGCTGTGAAGTTCACATCAAATGCCACCTTCCATTTTGGCTGAAGTGGCATTGATCTGTCCCTCCTCGCTGCGGTCACAGCACTGCATCGGTACATCTCTGCCTCTAGTCACCTTCTTCCTGATGTTATAATGACTCATGTCATTGTCTTCTTTCTGCTCAGTTGCAGGGCACAAAAATCATATTTGCAGAATACCCAGGGATTCAACTATCAGCTTATATTGAAGGCATGCAGTTGTCTTTGGCTGATGATTTAAAGAATGCCAAAACCAAATCCCTACCACCAAAGTTTAGCTCTTATCAGAAATGTAATGATTTGTGATATTACATCAGTAAAGCTGACTTTTTTATATTATTCTCACATTGTTTGGTCATTTTTCATAAACAATTTTTAGTTTCATCACAAAAGTATATACTCTTTAGCATATACTTAAAGAGTAGGGAACAGACAAGCATTTGAAAATACTGGTTCTCAAGCTTGGCTGCACGTATGCAATCACTTGGGGAGTTATGGAAACACTGACCCTGCTGCCCAGGTCCCGCCCCCAGAGCGTCTGCTGTGATTGGTTAGAAGTGTGGCCTGGGTATTGGGAGGCTGCAAATCAGCTCGGAGGATAGTGGAATTTGGGAACCACTATTTTTCACATGGATTTGCATTTGAAGATCACATCTATTACTGGCGATGACTTATTTTTCCTACATTGAAATCTGTGTGTAATTATCAAGCAGAAAGTTGTCTTTCCCTGTTAATATATTCTCTCCCTGTCTTTCCCACTCTGTCCCCCAGCCCACGAGAGAACAACCCCTAAAGGTTGACCCACACAGCCCCTATCTCTGCCCGGAGGAAAATACCAGGCTGTTTCGTAAATGTGCTGCTTTGGCCAGTTGCCAACAAACAACGAAACCTTGAATATATAAAAATTTCCGTGTGTAACTTGATAGAAAATACATTTGATTTTATACTGAAATTTTGAGGTGCATTAATGTCATTGGTGGTATCAAGGCCCTGGAGTAGCTTTGTTCTTAATGAGTTTCAATGGAACAGAAATTTCTAAGAAAAACAGGTTGGTGAATGCTACTACCCAGGTGTTACATTGTTCAAGTTGTCATGTCTCCAGAAATACATGTATGAGAAAGCTCTCTTTCTTTAAGGAGAAATGAAAGAGAACAAGAGAGAGGCACTTGGGTACCAATCCATTCATTCCCAGACGTTAGTAAAAACTCCCAGCTTGTGTTCCATGGGAGAAATGACCTTCTCTGTTAAAAATCTTAATTTTGGTCATTTCCTTAGAAACAGAGTCGTAATATCTTTTGCTCTTTATACTATACCTTGTTATACTACTAAGTTTGTGTATATATCCACTCTTCATGAGAAGCTAGGTGTACTTAAAAGTACTAAGTAAGTCATCATACGCCCCTCAGCCCCTGGGCAGCCAGCTGGAGCCCCCGGCACCCTTCCAAATCCTTGCCAAGATCCAGTTCCAATACTTCCCACTCGAGAATCCTTTTTTATTCATAATCCCAAGATAACGTGCCTTCCTCTGAACTCTCATGGCGTGTTGTGCCGTTCCTGGCTCATTTACCCTTTTATTCCTTACATCACAGTAATTTGTGGCACGGCCGCTTGTCTGAACGCCCCTTCCATACTCAGAGCTCCTTGAGGACGCCCATCGTTCTTTTGTTTTTTTGCCCACAATGTGCAGGACAAAAAGTGGTGAAAATATTAAAATAAAAATCAAGGCATTTATAAAACATGTAGTTATGTTATTGTCACATGTGATGGATATGTAAACAAGTGTTAGAATTGAAGGCCAGAGGAAATTGCTTAAATGTTTGATTTTGTTGATTTCATCGGGTTAAGGGGGAAAAAATGCCAGTTTTTGTAGTTTTTCACATATTTTAAAATCAAACCTAGGCAGTCACTTAAAGCAATTTGTCAAATATAATTTAAGTAGTTTCATGAAGTTATTATCATATTTATTGTGTTATGCCAAGGAGCAGACAGCAAATTACTTACCTTTAGCAAGAAACCCATTTCTAAAGACTGTTGGGGTTTTAAAAGGACAGATTTTTTTCCTCATTTAATTTTTTTAACTATATTTAATTCTTCCATCTTAAGAGCTTTTAGCATAATAAGCCCATTGCTTCCCTGTCTACCTTCCCTGTCTTCCTGAGGAGGATAATTGATTATTTTGTTATCTTTTTGGACCTCGTGTTAGTGAGCATGCAGACCAGACTAAAACACAGCTTATTAAATATTTAAGAAATCACATTAAGGTGACGTTTGTGTCTTCTCTGTAACAGCCGCCGGGTGTGTCATCAGAGCCTTTATTTCATTACATAGAATACAATGACATTGTCACTCCCATCAGTCTAGTTAAAAATGGACATGGGTCAGACCATTTCCAGGAGCACCAAAGGGACTAAATTTAGGAGTTCTGGATTCACCTCATCATGATTCTTGAGAGAGTTCAATAAAAAAATATGAAGTTGGGCTACAGAGTTGTGTACATGAGTTATTGTTCGGGGAGGGGGAGCTTTCTCCAGCTCTTCTCGTTCTGAGATTTCAGTAGTTCTTTCTGTTAACTGATTGACTGAAGTGTAGTTGATTTACAGTGTTAGTTTCTGGTGTTCCGCCTACTGATTCAGTTATATATATTCTTTATCGTATTCTTTTCATTATGGGTTATTACAGGATATTGAATATAGTTCTTGGTGCTATACAGTAGGACCTTGTTGTTCCAGTAGTTCTTTTTAAAAGGAAGTCACAGCACAGCTGAATAGGATGGGCTGACAGGATACGCTCAGGTGGGCACCCCTGGGCACCCCACTAGTTCTCCTCGGCACAAAAGAGAGGCTCTTACACCGCGTCCTACATGTCTCATTCCTTCCTCGCTTGTGAAGCTCTGGCCTCCTCCCGCCTTTTGCAGGTCACCCTGCATTCTGGTGAAATTGGCCAGAACTGCTGGAGCGCCAAGCTCCGATAGGAAGAATCATGTTATTCTGGGCTCCCAAGGGAAAGAGAACGCTCAATCTCCGGAGGTGGAGAGGACGCCCGCCCTTAGCCGAGAAGGTGCCATTGACGTCTTTTCATTCTGCTCTGAATTTTCTTGTATTTATTGTTCGGCTGTTTGGCTGTAAGAATTACCTGAAGACACCCAAGACTTTTGTTTCTGACAGTAAGTGTTGGCACTCTTGCTGCGGAAGCTGTCTGAGCGGGTCGCTGAGGTCAGCTGCCCGTGTTCCCTGCTGCATTGCTGCTGAGACACACCGCTTTGTATTTTTGTTCGTTTTCTTTAATTTTTTAATTTATTTTTTATTGAAGTGTAGTTGATTTACAATGTTGTGTTAGTTTCTGGTATATACATATATATATTCCTTTTCATATTCTTTTCCACTATAGGCTATTACAAGGTATTGAGTATAGTTCCCTATGCTGGACAGTAGGACCTTGCTGTTTATCTATTTTAGATATACTAGTGTATATATGTTCATCCCAAATTCCTAGATTATCCCTCCTTCCCCTCTTCCCCACACCGGTAACCATAAGTTTGTCTTCTATGTCTGTGAGTCTCTTTCTGCTTTGTAAGTAAGTTCCTTTGAGATCACCCTACTTTAAAACACCCTCTGCCTGTACTTTTCCTGCTGCTAAATTACAAATAAAACTCATTTCCTTTGGCAAGCATAAAAATCATTCTGTATCAGTCTCTCTGTGGGGGAGAACAGATCTCCCCTACCCCCAAATTCCCAGAAAAAAATTTTTATATGTTTACATATATATATATATGTATACACACACACACACACACACACAGATATATTTTACTTATAAGCCAGGATTCTATTTGATTTGTGAATGTAGAGAATTTTCATTTTTCCCCTGAAGATAAGATATAAAAACAAAGAAAATAAAATGGATAAAAACTAGGATTGATCACGGAAAATTCTGCCATGATCACACTCAAGTAATCAGTGTCCAACTTTTGTAGCCATGCTACACTTATGCCAGGAAGCCTGCCCAGATTAACACCAAATATCGAATCTCTTACCTTACATTCTGTTTGTTTTTTGGTTATCAAATAACCCTTTATTAAATCATCTTTCTTTGTAGTTCTTAACTAGCTGGGCATTCCGCCGCACCACTGTTGATGTCATCAGCGATGTCCTGAGGGTGACGGCCACCAGCATTGCAGCCCACACAGACTGGGCAGGGATCTCTTTAATGGCTCTGGAGGGTTCTCTAGCTAAAGATTGGTGCCGTGTCTGTCGGGCAGTGTTGACAGTTTCATCAAAAGTGATGTTTCCACTGTGCTTACTCTCTTTCTGCTTCTTTCTGTCTCTTGGCGGTTCCTAGAGGGCTTTGATGATCCGAGCAGAGGCAGAAAGTGCCACCTCGATCTGGGCCTGTCTGTTCCGAATGGTCAGTTTCACTGTAATCCTCAGACCCTTCCAGTCACCAGTTGCCTTGGCAATGTCATCACCAGCCGTTTTTGGAGACAGACCCAGGGGGCCGATCTTGGGAGCCAGGACAAAGGTGGCACTGACGTCCCCACTGATGCACCTCAGGTACATGACTTTGATCACACTGGGGACAAACTTAGACGGCATGGTGGTGGCAGCTGATGTCAGAGGAACCCGGATTCCAGACGACTGAAGAAAGTTGCACTTTGGCCTTCTGGGAGCCAAAACCCCAAAGCTTACCTTATGTTCTTTATTCAGATGGTTAATTCCCTGTCGTCAGCATAATGGAAAGCACACGAGCATTATAAGCAGAGAGCCCTCTTTCCTTACCTCAGCCTCTTACTCACTATATGACCTTGGCAAGATACCGCCACCCTCTGAGCCTCAGTTTTTTCATCTGTGAAATGGGAATGCAAGCTCATGGTTCCTTTTCTGGAATCTTGGGGCCAGGTGAGTTTTAGAATTCAGGATTTTTAAAGGATTTTTATTTCGGAAAGATAGCACAGTGCATAAACCAGTGTTATGTAACAGCCCCACCGGGGTCTGGAGTAGCATCCTGTAATCAAACACGTTTGCAATTCTACAGTAAAAACGTGCAAGTCACACTTAGTGGGATAAAGTGTAAAAACATGTCAGATTTGTCACCAAAACTTACTGCATTTTTTTCAGAACTTTTGAGCACATGAACTGTGCCAACCCCTAGTTTGAGGATGTCAAACTTTCCTTAGTTTAGGAAGTAGCAGCTGCTCCACCTATGATAGCTGTTGTTTTTATTTGAATTAATAGCAGATTTGAATTAATAGCAGATAACGTAGAGCTCATCGCTTACACACATGGTGGTGTGAATAAAGAAATTCCACTCCCTGTACCCCTGTGATCCCCATTGGATTTTATAAAAGGCCATTACTGCACTTTTAAAAATGGTCATGAACTTCACTCTTCAAGAAAATATTCACAAGAGGGCATAAATGTCTTTTCGAGTAATTTTAGATCCTCCTATTATGTTACTGTGCTCCGAAATGATTGCTAAGATCAGAATGATGGATTCGGAGCAGTAAGTGAGATTTCCATTACCTACAGTTAAAATTAGTACCAAGAAATTTTTAGCTCTTTTTTTTTTGCCGTCATTATTACTTGAGGGGATAAAATCAATCACTTCCCTAGTTCAGCTAGTCTCTGAACATGCTGAAGTGATTTATGGTGATGTGAGCTAAATTTTGCTTGCTGGCTTATACTTGATGTGACCTTAGTCCCATAGCTTTCAGCTCACTGGTGTACCAGGCTCCATGTGACGTGGCTCATGAGAAGTTGTACCAATAATGAAGTACCAGAATTTGTAAGTTATTTAATTAAGAAAGAAATGGGTGATTATTTCAGATTACCCTCTGATAATATTCCTCTCAACTACACTTTCTTAAATGGAAGCGAAAGGGAGGGCATCGTGCAGGAATGTGTCTTGAATGAATGTCATTCACCATGTCCTGGCTGGAGAATTTTCTTTTGAGAACCTCTTACTTCTAGCCTATCTGCCTGTTAATCAGAGTGTGGAGATTCTAATCTTTTTTAAGTACACATTTTATGTTACATTTTGAAAGAGTAATTAAAAAAATTTTTTAATTGGAGTATAGTTGATTCACAATGTTTCTCGTATACAACACAGTGATTCAGTTTTTTATATATATATATGTATATATATATATATATGTTTTCTCTTTCAGATTCTTTTCCATTATAGGTTATTATAAGATATTGAATATAGTTTCCTGTTCTCTACAACAGGTCCTTGTCATTTATCTATTTTATGCAGAGTAGTTTGAATCTGTTAATCTCAAATTCCAAATTCATCCCCCTTCACCTGACTTTCCCCTTTGGAAACCATAAGTTTGTTTTCTATGTCTGTGAGTCTATTTCTATTTTTTAAATAGGTTCATTTGTATCATTTTTTTGGATTCCACATGTAAGTGATATCATCTGATATTTCTCTGAAAGAGTATAATTTTTAATAATTCTTACTGACAGCTGCTTCATTTTTTGTACTACAAAAATGGCTTTAACATTCAGTTTATCCTTCTAACCATGTTTAGCTGCATAGTTCTGTGGCATGAGTACCTCACATCACTGTACAACCAGCACCACCGTCCATCACCAGAACTCTTTCATCTTCCCGGACTGAAACTCTGTACCCCACTCAACTCCCCATTCTCCCCTCCCCTCAGCCCCTGGCAACCACCATTCTACTTTCTGTCTCTAAGAATGTGACTTCTCTGGGTAGCTCACGCAAGTGGAATCACACAGCATTTGTCCTTTCGTGACTGGCTTTTTTCACTTAGCATGATGTCTTCAAGATGCATTCATATTGTAGTATCTGTCAGGATTTCCTTCCTTGTTAAGACTGAGTAATTTTCCGTGGCATGTATATACACCCATTCTGTTTATCCATCCATCCATCCATCAGTGGAGCTTGAGTTGCTTTTACCTTTGGGCTGTTGTGAATAGTGCTGCTCTGAGCATGGGCGAAGACAACAGTCTGGGCTTGAATTAGTATAGTTATTACTTGTGTGTACAGAGATGCTCATACCATCTTGAAAATAAGTCTGTTAGTATGCTAACTTGTTCTCAATGGTGAAGTATGGCTCAGTGATAGAGCACATGCTTAGCATGCCCAAGGTCCTGGGTTCAAATCTTCAGTACCTCACTTAAAAAAAAAATTCAATAGTAGAAATTCAATATGAATAGCATTTTTGAATTTAAGATTTAACTGTGAAACTCATATATTTAATGTGTTGTCTACCTGTGAATTATTAAGATGCCAGCCTCTATAGGAAGAGAACCTTGAATACGGGGTGGTTGGTCTTTTCTGGCTAAGGGACCATGTGAGAGCATCACCAAATAGTTTTCTTATGGCAGCCCCTGAAGTCCAGTTTTAACTTCAGAATCCAAGACGTACCAGAAAGGAAAGTGGTTGGTTTTTCTACTGAATTCTTTCTGAGGCTCAAACTATTGTTCTTCTTTTCCTGCTGCCTTTTCCCATATGACAGTCCCTCAAGTAACCAGCCAGAGAGTCTCCTTACAAAATGAGAGTAATGAAGATTTACAAAAAAATGAAAGCTGTAATTGGCCAAGCTCATGAAATGTTATGAAAATAAAAGAAGCTCTGTCCACTAAAACATTTTGAACCCTAACAAACACAGAGTAAAGAACTAGTATCTTTCTGTTATAAAGTCAGATAACACAGTAAGCAATGATTGGTTGCTAAGGTAGGAGGCCTCACTGAGATTTCCAGCTCATTCAAACCCTTTTATGTGGCTACAAAATTTAATTTATTCCTTCCTATTCCTACAGGTGCTATGGCGATGAAGCCTGGTCCTGTAGCTATAGGATGAAATAGCATCTGGGTCCTATTTTCAATTTTACTAAAAATTCAAATTTGCTTTCAGCCCAGTTTATTTTCTTTTCAGCCCAGTTTCTTTTATGATGTGGACATACTAGCCCTTGATTATTTACCCGACCCATTAATGGAGTGTATTACTGCTCATCGCAGTTTTGTCTAGCTTCGTATTCGTTATCCATGATTGTATGTAACCTGTAGAAGTTCCTTCTTATGACATCCAGGCAGCCTCCCCTGTCTCACACTCCCACCCTCCCAGCCACAGCCCTCCTTCAGCCTGTCTGGGATGAAATAGTGACCCAAGACAGGCAGGCTCCTGCTCTCAGAGAGCTAACCATCTTCTAAGGGCAGAGGGACATTAGCGAAATAACACACTCCATTTGTATGGTTACAAACTAGGATCAGAGCTACGAAGAAAAGAGAGATATTTAGAAAGGAGACTGTAGACCATAGTCATTACACACACAGACTCTAAAGCAAAGCCAAGCTGAGCTTATTGGAGGCTGAAGCACAAAGGAGAAAATCAGTAATACTGTTCTTGTCTTTAACTTTTGATATTTGTTCAAATGGGTATTTTGCATTCATTTGCTTTTCAAATACTGCAGTAAGATATTATTTATCTTGATTACTGAGTTTTCTGGCGCCCCCTTGAAAGTTTGCACCTGAGGCCAGTGCCTTACTCACCTCATGCTCATCCCATCCCTGCTCGGAAGCCAAACTCCCTGAATTCAATTCCTGATTTTGCCTCTTGCTGGCTGTGTGGCGTTGGGCAAGTTGCTTATGCTGTGAGCCTCAGTTTCCTCCTCTGTAAAAATGGGGATAATAATGGTGCTCCACGAGGTTGTTAATGAGGATTAAAATAAGTTAATATTTATAAAGCAGAAGAGCAGTGTCTGGCACCAAGTGTTTTAAGAAATGTAATAAAGGAAGATGCCTCTAGACTGTTTCGCGGACTGAATGAGTCATTATGAGCCGAGTCCCCTATGTCTGCATTCCCCAGGCTGCCACCAGCAAGTTCCCCCAAATGTCTTTTTGCTAAATTTACACTTACAGTCAGGACCGTCTCACAGCTAACATGATTATATATTTTATAAACGAAAGGCTTGTTCACTGCGTTTCCTCTTCCCCCTCTCATTTTTTTTACTCTGAAATAAGCAGGGGGATGGCGGGGGATTGTGGTCCCGCACCACCCTCAGTCAGGTTCCTCTCTTAGGCACTTTGAGAAACATGGACCACTTCCTGGATTGGTGTTTTTCTCCCACGGAGGCAGCGCCTGCCATCTCTGCATGATTTTGGCGGTGGTTTATGTGCTGCTGAGACGAGCACAACTTTAGATTCTTACCCTCACTTACTAACACATTTCTTTTCTTTTCTTTTTTATTGACGTGTAGTTGATTTACAATGTTAGTTTCAGGTGTACAGCAAAGCAATTCAGTTATACATATACATAAATATATATTTTTTTTTCAGATTCTTTTCCTGTATGTGTTTTTACAAGGTATTGAATATAGTTCCCAGTGCTATACAGAAGGTCCTTGCTGTTTATCTATTTTATATGCAGTAGTGTGTATCTGTTAATCCCAAACTCCCAATTTATCCCTCCCCACACCACTTTTCGCTTTGGTAACTATAAGTTTGTTTTCTACGTCCGTGAGTCTGTTTTTGGTTTATAAATACAATTTGTACCATTTTGTTTTAGATTCCATGTATAAGTCATAACACGTGACATTTATTGAGTAGCTCTTTGCAGAGCACTGCACACAAATTAACAGGCCAGCCCCTTGTCAGGTTCCCCACTTGTGAAAGCCACAGCTATTCAATACCTTGTCTATGGGGAAACTCATCACTGTCTGCTAGCATTTATTTTTATCACCATTTTATTTTTTAATTTTTAATTTTTTTAATGGAGGTACTGAAGATTGACCCCAGGACCTTGTGCGTGCTAAGCACACGCTTTACCACTGGGCTATGCCTACCCCCACCCCATTAGTGCCATTTTAAATTCCACTCCTGGTGATCCTACAAAGTCTAATGTGCTGCTTTTTTATTCATGTGAACGCACTGTTTTGAAGGCAGTATCATCCCCCTCATCTTTCATAGCAAGGGTGTTGTCTTTATACTTCCACAGTACAAAGAATAAACAGAAACAAAGTTCCTAATTTAAAAAGCGGAGAGACGCAATGTAAATTAATTTTCCTCATTCAGGATATTAATGCGAAAGCAGCTAAACATAGTGTCTGCTTTTTAAAAATTCTGATGTGCATTAATGTATTCCATAAGACTAGGGGGCAGCTGTGTGAGATAAGCAGGCATTGAATTATCTGTACAGATTCCAGACTAAACAAGTAATATTTTTGCTGAAGTAGATTGAGTGTGTGAATATAATAACTACCCTAGGGAAAACACTGTTATTCCGTGGAAGAAGCACACTTTATCTCAGAGTAAATACATGGGTCCTTTCCTACTTTACCCTCAAGTTTCAGTGAACAATTTGTAACTAGAGGGCCACCAGGTTGGAATTAGTATTCTCCTTTGATGCGCTCTTTTCGTGTTCTGTCTTAGATTATATGTAAACGTTAGTATCTGTCGCTTATTAAAAAACCAGAATAAGCTAAACTTTAAATGCCATGTTCTGATTCAAACAGTAAAGCATTAAGAAATGAAAATGGGTTGGAGGGGGTGTAGCTCAGTGGTAGAGTGTGTGCTTAGCATGTACGAAGTCCTGGGTTCAATCCCCAGTACCTCCGTTATAAAATAAATAAACCTAATTACCTGCCACCCTCAAAAAAAATTATTTTTAACGCTTAAAACCAAAAAAAGAAAAAAAAGAAACGAAAATGTTTCCCTTTGAGGATATATGTCTTGAGGTCACACTTATTAAAATGTGGTTAAATGTAGAGTATTTGTAATGAAACCCTAGGTAACTTTTTAAGATTATTTAAAGAATACCTTTATGTGGACGAATGTAACCCAAAGCAAAAGATGGAAGGGAGAAAAGAGCTTCACCTAAGAGAGATACTAATTTTTTTTAAAGTATGCAGGCGTCTTCATGGTTTTGTTCTTCACAGCAGCCAAAGAGATTTTCCTTTGTTGTTGGTTGAGGTTGGCCAGCATTCCCCAGGCTGCCCTGCGCCTCCCCCCACCCCACATCCATGCTCACGGCGCCCGTGGCCATGGTCCTGGTCTTCTCGCGTGATGCTGGACCGCAGCCTGCACGAAACCACTGCCAGTGGATACGTGGCGGCCTAGGAGTCTGAACCTGTCTGCTCCGTCTCTGTAAACATTTAGGAGGATTCCTTAGGTCTGGGGATCACTCAGCCCCATTGAAAACCATGAGGTGAGGAAACTTGGTAAAGAGCACGGTGCACTTCACATACTTAAGAGAAAACATTTGAAGAGAAACGCACAATGTTAAGAATTGAAAGATGGGGAATTTCCAGAAAACAATGAACATCAGGTTAGATGTTAAAGACAGAATATTTCAGACGATTTAAACAATTCAGCACTATTCAAAATTCTGAATATTCGTCTAGCACTCTCACACCCACTGTTTTTCACACCCCTCCAGTTTTGTCCTCTAACAGGTGTGTTTTCATTGCCTAGACATCAGTGGTGTATCTTCCTGAAAAATAAGAAAGAGAGTAAGAAAGACGTGATTTAAAGAGAACTGTTCTGATCAGGATATGAGTGGGCCAGTTAATTCTTAAAGAATCTTGTCGTTTTGGGGGGAACTCTGTATTAATAAGCTTTGTATTAATAAGCTTTGATCTGTTAATAATCATTTGTAACTCAGAAAACTGCTGTGAAGATCAAATAAGGCAATGTACGCAGATTTCTTAGCATAGACCTAGCCTGGCACATAGCAAATGCTCAGTAAATGTTGACTCTTATTATAAGAAAGGAACAGTTTAAAACCTGGTCATTTTGGACATGAGGAATTCTCAGAAGGAAGCCAAATTCTGCTGAATACTTTAGAAAGTGTAAAAATAGAGATCAGGTGTGAACCTGTTTCCTAGGAGGTGATGGAGAGAGATTAGGGGGCCTCTACCTAATCGGGATAGGTGTCCACAAAGCTGTGCTGTGAAATCATCCTTGTCTCACAGAGGAACAGTGAGATCCATCTACAAGGTGACCTGTCATCACCACTGCATCAAGGGCGAGGGCACGGGTGAGACTTTCCACCAGAGTCAGGGGTGTCCCTTAGCCTGTATCCCAAAGCTCCAGGGTTTACTGAAGGATCCAGGAGAACTGGGCAAAGGAACAGGATTCTACAGATGATAAGGGAAGAAGTGGTTGGGAATGTGTCCTGGGGATTGTCACACAGATTTTTTTCTTCTCTTTCTTTCATCTTTTTTTGTTGTTGAGAGGGGTACGTAGTTAGGTTTATTTATTTATTTGTTTGTTTTTCTTAATGCAGGTACTGGGAATTGAACCCAGGACTTCGTGCATGCTAAGCATGCACTCTACCACTGAGCTATATCTTTCCCCCCCAGATTTACTTTCTAAACGCAGCTGAATTCCCTAGAGCCCTGTGTGAGCCTTGGCTGCTGCATCTTCAGCTCTAAACATCTTTCTGGAGGTGGGGCTGAGATGAACCAGCAGGGGTCGGAGGTTACACAGGTGCCACCCCTTTGTCCCTGGGAGTACCTGATGGAGCTTCCAGCCGAGGTATCTCAGCGCCTCTTGATCAAATGTCAGGTTAACGTTCATCGCCTGTCTGGTACCATTCATTACACTGCTCATCTGCTGCAGGAGGGAGGAGAGGTGATGAGATCGCTGTTTCTCACTATCCCTTGCCTGGAGAGAGAGATTAACTTTTTCTTCCCCTAAAAACCCATAGAATTAGAAACCTAGAAACTAAATGAGGGCTTGGTCCAATTAATCAGATTGGAATAAGACTCTGGTTTCTTTCTTTCCTTCTTTCTTTTTCATTGATGTTTCTCTTAAGTGTCTCTTTTAAAACTTTTTTTAAAAATTGAAGTATAGTTGATTTACACTGTTGTGTTAGTTTCAGGTGTGCAGCAAAGTGATTCAGTTATACATACACATATATATATATTCTTTTTCAGATTCTTTTCCATTATAGGTTATTGTAAGATATTGAATATAGGTCCCTGTGCTATATAGTAGGTCCTTGTTGTTTATCTGTTTTGTATATAGTAGTGTGTATCAGTTAATCCCAGACTCCTAATTTATCCCTCCTCACCTTTTCCCCTTTGGTAACTATAGTTTGTTTTCTATGTCTGTGAGTCTATTTCTGGTTTTTAAAAAGTTCATTTGTAGCTTTGTTTTAGATTCCACAAATAAGTGATTTCAGACAGCTGATTAAAGCGGACAGCTCAGGGAAAGAGAGTTACGCATGTTTGTTACAGGAACAGAGAGGTGGTCTTTATTTTTAGCCCTAACTCTGCAGACTGTAAGAAGCAATAGGTGGCCAATAGGAGACTGATAAGGATAGCTTGTGTCCAACCAACTGATGTCAGTTCCAGTGAAACCCTGTGTTGTTCGGTGTGGAGCCTGGATACGTCTCTGAAGCATCAGTTTGTTACAGCGGTTGGACGATTTTTGGAGTGACCATTTCAAGTAAAAATAGAACAATCCCAGTTTGGGTGAGACCCAGTGACCTTGAGGTCATTGTGATTTCCCCAGGAGCCCTAGTTACCATTATCATTGTAATGAAGCCAGAAAGTCACGTAACTCAGTTTATAGAGAAAGTAAGCAGCATTAGAAATGAAAGAAGGCAGTATTAAACGTCTTCCTGGATCAATGAAGAGCGAGCTTTACACAGCAGGTAGAAAAGAAGATGCCAGGCCCTATGATATTTCCAGGGACGTAGCATTACATGTAGTGGCAAAATTAGGGTATGTTTTAGAAACCACAGATATTGCAACATGGGGAGACTGCACAGGGGACGACCTGCGTATATTGTAAGATGAATAACATTCAGGAGCTCTTGAGGCTGCTGGCTGCTCTGGGGCCTGGCTCAGGTCTCCTTCAGCTGTCTGACCTGTGTTCCTCCCTGACAGTCCCCACCCCATGTGATAATGAACGTTTCTGACGAAGGCATCCCACAGACCTGCGAGCCCAGCTCTGTGCAGTGGGTCATTTTGGAGTGACCCACTCATTTCTTAAGTGGTTTCTGTGTGACAGGTGTGCTCGTGACAGGGGTGAGGGCTTCCGAGAAACACCCCATGATTTGAGGCAATTACCCTGGTGCATGGTGGGAAACCCAAGCACCCACCAGATGGTGCTGGCAGGAAGCGGGCGCCGGGCGGTGCCTGATGGGGAGGCTCCGAGTCAGGGCAACGAGCCGCTGTTGGCGCCGCTGCCACATTGCACCTGTTAGCGAAGGGGCCCGACCGCTGGGTCATTCCTGCGAAGGGGACTTCTGTCTTTGCAACCGTTGGAATTAGTGTTGTTCTCATCCCCACACCTGGGAAGGAAGAACATCAGTTCTCATCTCCACCAGAAAAAAAAGGGCTAGGAAAGTCACAAAATTCTCCTCTGTGAAGATGTTGCATCTCTGTCTATGAAGTGTGTATCTCCCTGAATAAACTTGCTTTCTATTATTTAAAAATAAAAGGTTGCATGAACAGAGTGAAATGAGGCAAATAGACACAATCATGTGATTTGGTTATGCCTCCTGGGGTCTGGAGGCTGAGCACATCAAAGTGTTCCCGAGGGGACCTGAGCGAAGAGGCGCTTGCTCTCACTGAGCGCCTCGGAAGATAGGAGTTGTTTTGGGGTCTCCACGGGCTGTTATGTCCGCCTTCCCTCCATTGTGTGCTCCCAAGTCACACTGGTAGCCAAACTTGAGAAGCTGAAGAGTCTGAGCAATGCATCTCCAGCCGTGACTTGTGCACCCCTGTGTAGAAGGATGGAATTCGCACCACGGGAGTATGTCGTTATGTTTTCGGTGAGGCAGAGGAGAATAAAAAGCTAAGCCAAGAGGCTTCATGGTGAAAGAATGTGACCCAAAGGAAGAAGAAAAGGGGAGGAAAATTCTAGGCAATGAGGCAGAAAGACTTGCACACTGTGGGGGTTGAGATGAGCCATTGGGACATCTTGTGCTCCCTGAGGTGATGGAGGACGACCAACAGTCTCCAGGAGAAATGACCCAGGAAAGAGTGAAGTTGCACCAGTAGACACGTGTGTCTTGTGTAAAGCCTACCCTCTAGATCTTCAGGGAATAAATATGGAAGGGAAAGGACGCTCGAGACCTGTGGGAATCAGGACTTGGCTACTCGGAGCTGCTATAGGAAGATTATGGGCTTTCAATCCACAGGACTGGGTTCGGTTCCTAGTTTGAATTCTCACTGTGAGATCTGGGATGAGTCATCTGGCCCCTCTGAGCCTGTTTCCTCATTGTGTATGGAGGACAGTGTGAAAGCTGAAACACGGCTGGGCACCGCCGTGCTTGGGGAAGGGCTGTTCCCATTTCCCCCGCTGGCCTGGGAAGAAGAGACACAAAGGAGTAGGGTGGTGGGTACATACATCACGGGGCCATCTGGAGCATCCTGGGGCACGAATCGAGGATGTGAGGTGTTGCAAACCCCCCGACACCACTTGTCCTCAAGTTCCCTCAAAACTGAGCCAGGGACCAAAACTTGTTCGTTTGGAACTGTCATGTCAAGGAGCGGAAGTGCAGAACAGCAGGAGCAAAACATAGAAGGGAGGATAACTTGTGCAGAAAAAGAATATGGAAACGAATGTATGTATGTTCATGTATGACTGAAACATTGTGCTATACAGCAGAAATTGACATAACATTGTAAACTGACTAGACTTCAATAAAAATATATATTTAAAAAAAAAAAAGAAAGAAAGGGGGAAAGCCAGCAGAAGGATTCGTGATTATGTTGGCTGTTCCTCTCCCGACCCCCAAGGACCTGTGAGGTGGGTTTACAAAGTGCACCTTAGACCTGTCTGCCGGGGGATGAAATGGGGATGCATTTACTCACTGGCTCCAGATCCCCATTGGCCAAGGCGGCCCCACAGCGCTACGTCTGGCCCTGCTGGCTGTGCATCCTGAGTCCTGGACTCCTAGGACTACAGATTAGAGATGCCCAAGGCAGGAAGCACGGGATGGTCCACGAGGGACAAGATGAGGCCACTGTCATGGTGCACTTGTGCAGAGCCGCTCCAAGCCTGTGAGACGGGCACCCAAACAGCTGTGGCTGAAATCTGAGGAGCGGTGCGGAGGAGGGGGGTACACCTACGATCCGGGGAATGTCTTCCTTTGTCCTTCTGCCTAGGAAAAAGGGGCTGAAATAAATAATATCTTGGAGTGTCCTTGGGTCTTTCGAGTCTATGATTCCTGAAGATGAAACAAAAAATTTACTGAAAATGTCTTGATTAATGACATGTGAATAGACACAGCAGATCAGAGCAGTGGCATTTATTCTCCAGAAGGCATCTGACTGCTGCAGGCAAGAAATGGAGGAAAACCCACAAGAGAAAAGGACAAAAACCACATGATCATCTCAATAGATGCAGAAAAGGCATTTAATAAAATTCAAAACCCATCTATGATAAAAAACTCTTACCAAAGTGTGTATAGAGGGAACATATCTCAACATAATAAAAGCTGCTTATGACAAACTCACAGCCAGCAAAGCACTCAAGGGTGAAAAACTGAAAGCCTTACCAGTAAAATCTGGAACAAGACAAAGACGCCCACTCTCGCCACTTCTGTTCTGCATAGTCATGGAAGTCCCAGACACAGCAGTCAGGCAAGAACAAGAAATAAAAGGGATCCAAATTGAAAGAGAAGAGGTAAAAGTATCACTCTATGTGGATGACATGATACTACATATAGAAAACCCTAAAAGCTCCACATGAAAAAATACTAGAGCTGATTAAAGAATTCAGTGAGGCAGCAGGATATAAGATTAACATACCGAAATCAGTTACATTTCTTTACACTAATGATGAATTAGCAGGAAGAGAAAGTAAAGAAACAATCCCTTTTAAAATCGCATCCTAAACAATAAAATGCTTAGGAATAGATCTGACCAAGAAAAAAAAAAAGAAAAGAAAAAGAAAGAAATGGAGCAAAACAGACCTGCAGCCAGTGTCTACTTAGAGAACAGGAGGCCTTAGCCTTGGCTGTGGTGAGTGCACGGAGAGCAGACAACAGTGCTCGGGCTCCGGGGGAAACTGGGGAAAAGCTGGGGGACAGGCGGGAGGGGTCAACTAGGCGTTTGGGATTAGCAGATATAAACTACTGTATATAAAACAGATAAACAACAAGGACCTACTGTACAGCACAGGGAACTGTATTCAATACCCTGTAATCAGCTGTAATGGGAAAGAACAGCTAAATATATACGTGTAACTGAATCACTGTGCTGTACACCGGAAACTAACATGACATTGTAAATCAACTATACTTCAGTAAAAAATATTTAAAAAAATAAACCACTGAGGAACAAGAGGCCAAAAAAAAAAGCAAAACAAAACGACTGGTGAAAAGCTGAGGTTATTGATGCTTAGTACCACGACCTTACCTGGGCCTTTAGCGGTTTTTATAATGATTTAGCGAATCTTATTTAAGGTGAAGCTTTGGAAGGGATGCCAGGACGGTTTTATTAGTCTGAGATTTAGAGCCAAAGAGAAGACATGGCGGATTTTTCAAAGTAGACTTGGCTCCAGGCAAAATTATAAGTAGATCGGGTTTGTTGTTGGCCCTCCTCAGCCCATCAGTCCCCCTGCCAAGCCCACAGTCATGTTCACCCTTTGGGACCCTGGTATCCTCAGATGCCTCTGTGCTGTCCACCAGTTAGTTTTGATTGATGCTTACCTTGTACCTAGAACTCTGCCAGGAATCGAGCATGAGAACGCTCTGTGTCATAAATCACCCCCTCATGTCATCCTCTGGTGTCCCAGTCCCGCCCGTGATGGGCAGATCGTTTGAAAGCTTAAGTTACGTACATGGTGCCAGACATCTTTCACGCTCTTCTTCAGAGCCTCCTCGTCCCTCGTTCCAGCCCTGCCTGGGCTCTGAGCAACTCCACACCAGCACACCTCTCACCGCCCACCCAAGGCTCCTGTGTTGACCCCACTGCAGGACCCCTAGGTGTCCATGTCTACGAATGCACAACCCAGAGATGCAGGGGGCCAACCTTGAGTGGAGCCTGGGATAACTTCCTCCTTTCCCCGCTCCATCCTAGGGCAGGTTCTGAACTGCCATTTACATGGCTTCCTGGAGGCATGGGCTTTGATTGAAAGCGGGTGGTGATGTTCCGGTGCACAGCTCAGCAAACTTCTCCCCACTGGCTCTCTTCCTTCTCAGCATCATCCCCTGTGTGCCTCATTCTCCTCAAGATTGTAGTCCCTGATAAAGTAAAAGCTCATTCACTCCTTCCGCAGGTATTTGTAAGGTACATCCTGTGTGTCAGACACTGCCTAAGGCACTGCGAATACAGGGACATCATAAATTCAGTACTTAATCTGCCATCACATATTTTCCCCGAAGACATAGTGTTTAATTCGTTTTCTTGGAGGCCAAGAAATCCTGGCCACATGATCCAGAGAGGAGCTTGCCTGAATGGGTGAGGGACCCGGAGGGGCGAGAAACAAAGGTAACCCTACAAAAGAACAATGAGGGGCCGAGGGGTTAGCCCGGCACAGAGCCCAAGAGCAGGAGACGGCAGCTGATCTGGAAGACGCACATCTTCTTTATCCAGTCATCTGCTGGTGGACACCTGGGTTGCTTCCACATCTTGGCTATTGTAAACAGTGCTGCTGTGAACACTGGGGTGCATGTGTCTTTTTGAAATAGAGTTTTCATCTTTTCCAGATACACGCATGCCCAGGAGTGGGATTGCTGGGTCATATGGTAACTTTACTTTTAACTTTTTAAGGAACCTCCATACTGTTTTGGCTGCACCAGTTTCCACTCCCACCAACAGTGTAGGAGGGCTCCCAACTATATATGTGTATCTGAATCATATCAAAATCAAATCAGCTTTGTTGTAGACCTGAAACTAACACAATATTGTAAATCAATTATACTTCAATTTAAAAAAAGGAAAAAAATCAGTTCACTGTATGATGTAACACAATAATAGGATTATATACTTTCTTATAGTTGCCAAAATAAAACTCTAAGATGGTAAGTTAAAAGAAAGAAATAGATACATTTAACTTATACTGGAACATGGGAGAGCACAAACCAGGGAGAAATAAGGCTGTGAGTGTATCCTCTGAAACGTGTCTTAATTTGGAAAACACAGGGTATGCAAGTTATTTTTCCTTTTTATAGCTTTATTGAGGTATAGTTTTACCTACAGATTTTAGTCATTTTAAGTGTAGTTTGATGAGTTTTAGTAAATTTATACTGTTGTGCAAGCTTCACCCCAGTCTAGTTTTAGAACGCTGCAATCACCTGAAAAAGTTCTTTCCCGCCTGTTCCCAGTGAGTCTCATTCCCCACCCCCAGCCTCAGACAGCCACTGACCTCGTTCTGATTCTGTTGTTCTGCCTTTCTAGAAAGCATATAAATGGAATCACGTGTAGTCTTTCGTGTCTGGTTTCTTTCGCTCAGCATGATTTTGCGGTTTCACCAGTGTTGTTGCACATACCAGTGGCTCATTCTTTGTTACTGCTGAGTAGTTTTCCATCGTATGAATCTACCTCGTTCTGCTCATCTTTTCATGAGTTGATGGACATTCAGATTGTTTCCAGTTTTTGATCATTGTAAAAAAAAATGCTGCTGTGTACCTTTGCATATAGGTGGTTTTGTGGACATGTTTTTTTATCACTCTTAGGTAAATACCTAGGAGTGGAATTGCTGGGTTGTGTAAGAAGTGTGTGTTTAACTTTTAAGAAATTGCCAAACTACCTTCCAAAGTGGCTGTGTCTTTTTACATTTTCATAGCAACGTATGGGAATTTCAGTTTCTCCACATACTCACCACCACTTGATGTGATCAGTCTTTTTGAAAACAGCTATTTAAATGGGTATGTAGGGGGTATCTCATTTTAGTTTTAAGTTGCATTTCCCAACTGATAAATGATGTCGAGCATCTTTTCATGTGCTTATGAGCCATTTGCATATTTGGGGGGGAAAGTGTCTACCCTGATCTTTTGCTGGTTTTTTTTTATTGTTTGCCCTCTTATTTTTGAGTTGTAAAGTTTTTTTTTTTAATATGTTGTGGCTGCAATCCTTTATGAGGTATATAATTTGTAAATATTTTTCTCCTAGTCTGTGATTTGTCTTTGCATTTCCTTATTGGTGTCTTTTGCAGCACCCGTGTTTTTAAATTGAATCATGTTCAAGTTATCATTTTTTTTCCATTGATGGATCATACTTTTAATACCATATCTAAGAAATCTAACTAATCCAGAGTTGCAAAGCTAGTCTCTTATATGTTAAAACTATTGACTTCTATTCTCTTAAAAATGATCAAGAATAATCTGGATATCACAAGAATGGCTTGGCCATCTCTTGTTTGTTAGTTTTATGGTTTAGTGGTTGTGATCAGAATGGGGATCAAGAGGCCAGGTGTACTGTTGTCATTTTAAATTATTAGAACTTGGCCCCAGAAGCCTTATATTTTCCATTCTGCTGAGCACTGTGTTTCCAAAGTTCCTTCCTGCCTGTGTGCCATCCATCTTCTCCAACCACCCCAGCCTCAGGCAGCCTTTGATCTGTACATAATTGATGCTCAGATTATTGAGTTAACTTAATAAACTCCTCTAAAATTCCCTGCATGAGGAGACAGCACTCTTGATGCTCCTTTTGGAAGCAAGGTTCTTTAACTCACCATACTCAGCTTCGCAGTTTGAAACTCATCTAAGATCATGATAAAGTCAAAACTCAGTAACGCATCATCTGAGTTCACTCACAGCCTGGCATCAACTCACCCTATCTGCCCCATTCCTCCCCTCCTTTACCATGTGTCCTCCGGCCCCATCTGGACACTTGCCGGAAAGACCTGGTTCCCTTGGCACCTCTGTGGCTGTACTCATGACTTCCCTCTTCTCTGCCCAGAATATTCTTGTTACTCTTCCAAGGCCAAGTTCAGATCTACCTCCTGAAGTCTTTCCTCTTCCCTCTTGCGCAGAATTGGTTACATCCTCTTTCCTGCTGCTGGTGGAGCACATACCACGTTGTTTAATGTACTGGTGTTCTCATAGGGCGCACTTCCCTCTCCTAAACCCAGCTTTAAGCGCTTCGGGGACGTGAATTAGGTCGAATTCACTTTTGAATCCCTCCTCAGAGTATCTGAAACTTAATAGGTATGCAATGAATTTTTTTTCTTGAATTTTATTAAAATATACATAACATAAAAGGTACGTTGTTAACCATTTGTAAGTGCATGGTTCAGTGGGATTAGGTATATCCACATTGTTATGCAACCATCATCACCATCCATCTCCAGAACTTTCTCCTCTCGTACAACTGAAAGTCTGCCCCTAGTAAACAGTAACTCCTCATCCGCCTCCTTCCTTCCCCTTCAACAGTCATCATTCTGCTTTCTCTTTATGAATTTGACTACTGTAGGTGCCTCATATAAGGGGAATTATGCAATGTTTGTTCTTTTGTGGCTGGCAGATTTTACTTAGCATGTTTTCAGGGTTCATCCATGTTGTAACACGTGTCAGAATTTCCTTCCTTTTTTAAGGCTCAGTGATACTCCATTGTTTATATAGACTGTATTTTATTTGTCCATTTATCTGTTGGGGGACATATAGGTTGTTTTCACCTGTTGTCTGTTGTGCATATTACTGCTATGAACATAGGCTTACAAGTATCTGTTGAAGTTCCCACTTTAAATCCTTTTGCATATATACCCAGAAGTAGAATCATATGGTGCTTGGATTATATGATAATCCTGTTTTTACTTTTTTGAGGAATTACTGTATGATTTTTCATAGCAGCTGCACCATTTTATGTTCCCATCAACAAGGCACAAGGCACAAGGGTTCCAATTTTTCTGCAACCTCATCAACATTTGTTATTTGCTGTTTTTTCGGTTTTGTTTTTGTTTTAATATTAGCCACCCAGATGAATATGAGATGGTATCTTGTGGTTTTTGATTTGCATTTCCCTGATGATTAGTGATGTTGAGCATCTTTTTATGTGCTTTCTGGCCATTTGGATATCTTCTGTGGAGAATATTCAAGTCCTTTGCCCATTTTTTTCCAGTTTTTTGGGGGGGATATAACTGATATACAGTGTTGCATAAGTTTGTGTGTAGCATAATGAGTTGCCTTAACATATATCATGAAATGATGACCACAGTAGGTTTAGTGAGCATCCATCATCTCATTTAGATCCAACGTCAAAGAAATAGAAAATTTTTTTTCCTTTTGATGAGAACTCAGGATTTATTCTCTTAACTTTCATTTATAAGTTACAACAGTGTAAATTATATTTATCATGCCATACATTACATCCCTAGTACTTATGTATCTTAGAACTGGCAGTTGGTCCCTTTTGACCACCTCCATCCAGTTGCCTCTCCCCCTCCCCCCTCCTTGGTACCCACAAATCTGCTCCCTTTTTCTGTGCATATGTTTGCTACAAGGAATGTTTTTAATAAAATCTTTGACATCAGTCCTACAAAGAAGTCTACTCTAAGTGCACTTACACACAGCTTTAATGCTGTAGTTGTAAAGCTTCTAAGTAAAAACGTGCATTCCGCCCTCTGAGCTCTGTCATTTTATTTTTTATTATTTTCTTTATTGGCGTACAGTCAGTTACAGTGTGTCAATTTCTGGTGTACAGCACACTGTCCCAGTCATGCATATACATACTAAGCTCTGTCATTTTACAGGTGCCCAGGCCCGGCAGCCCTCTGTGCCACTCGTGTGAGCTTTCCTCTTAATTTTGTAGGCTTGCAAATTAGAATTTTAAGCATCTGATGCAGAGACCGCTATCCCCTGCTTCCCCTCTTGAGTAGAACGTACTCAGAAATGTACGCAGGATAGCTTGTCTCCGTTCAGACTCTTGCTCTCAGCTGAAACCAGAAGTACCTCTTCTGAACTGACTCTTGTTTTCTGCTTCTTACTTGTATGTCTGACAGCTTCGTTCAGTCTGCAAAGTCTGTATGTAAGAACTAGATCTCTTGAACTAGCTACAGTCCAGAGAAAAAAGATGGGAATTTACACATCGTGTTCTTATCACCAGTTCTGGTGAAAAATCAGAAGTTAACACTGAGCCGCTACTGAGTATTGGCAGATCTGCTCGGGCGGCTTCTGGAAGGGTGGTTCAGCCTTCCAGAAGCAAAAACAGAATATTTTTTTCTCTGCAAAACCTGTGAGAGGAGCTGAAGACCGTGAATGTGTTGTATGCCAGCAAGGGCCTAGAACATTCCTTTCAGAAATTCTTGAAGGAGACAAAAACCTAAACTTTGAAAGCTCTCCTCAGGGGGCTAATTGGACACATTGAAAATGCTGCCCTTGGCCCAGTGAGCTTTGGCCAGAGGGTCCCCAGTGTTCACCAACTTAGTCCTGAGTCCCCTGACGTGGCAGA
This sequence comes from Vicugna pacos, assembly GCF_048564905.1. NCBI lineage: Eukaryota > Metazoa > Chordata > Mammalia > Artiodactyla > Camelidae > Vicugna > Vicugna pacos. The sequence continues at coordinate 78,654,082 of NC_132993.1, read as the reverse complement.
GAGAGAGGTGACCTTTTATGGTTCCTTCTGCCCACGACTGGGCGGCCCCCGCATTCACACTCCGTACCCAAGGAAGGCCACATTCCGTTGTTCTTTCCCACTCGGGAGGGTCTCTGGGGTCCCTTGATCTCCAGCCTCATTCTTGGTGTCCTGTCTGCTACCTCTGACCTGACTGCATCCTCTACCCAGTCCTTTTACTCCTGGACTCTGTTGGCTGCTCGGCTAGGCTTTGGGTTCCCTTCTCAGTGTTTCCTCTCATTTTGCCCAACGTGGCTCCACTGGACTCAGAGATCCAGCAAGTGGTGCCCAGACCCAGAAACCACTGCCCAGCCTCCGCCGAGAGCCCCAAGCCTGCTCCTCTCTGAGAAGGCATGGGGGGCAGACTTTCCCTACCTGCTCACCTCCTTCTGCCCTTCGTTGGAGAGATTTCTCCCTCCCTGCCTCGCCCACCTCTGTCAGATCCAGTAACGAGCAGCCTTGCGGAATCTGATGCTTAGCTCTCTTTTCTTCCATTTTCTGGTCTTGGTTTTTTCCGTTCTGTTGTGACATCTCAGTGGTTGTCCCATTGGTGGCTGCCTTATTTAATTCCACTTACGTTACAGCAGACGTGGCTCTCATAAATCAGAAGAGGGCTGGAAGAGACTTCAGGGGTCTCGAAGTGCTCCTACGTAAACATTTTCCTTGAAATATTTATGATTTCTTTCATGTGCTTAAAAAACATTTTTCCTAAGTAATTTTCTGCCCAGCTTCTTTGTGAATGACCACAATTTCCAAACCAAAACAAAAGTGATGAATTGAACAATAATGTATCTTGGAAATGTCTTCCAGATACATTTCTTCTTTTGTTGTTTTTTTGTCTTCATCCTCCTCTCTCACTTTTCCTTCTTAATTCCCAACTCTCTTTCCAGAAAAGCACAAATACTTGTCTTCAGGAACTTAGTTTACCCACAAAAATGTTTCCATGAAAACTCAACTGAAGAGAAGCCAAGAGGCTGTAATTCTAGGTTTAATGTTCCTATCAACCGACTCTGAGGAAAACCAGAGGCTTTTCTCTCCTGATTCTCGGAGGGAGCTGGACACTTGGACCGAGGAGGCTTTCTTTCTGAGGGTGCTCTTAACCTGCTCTTTGAACTGCCCTCTCCTCCACCCCGTAGCAGTGCAGTTCCACATTCCTTCACTGAAGTAGTGAGAGAAATAGCATATGAGCTTCTCATAGAAAAAAATGGTTCCTGAGAAGTCAGACCCTTTCAGCACGCACAACGGAATATTCTAAAGCTTTGTCTGTTGGCTTGATTAAATGTCCCATTGCAGAGAACATGGCTTCTAACATTCATGCTTTTGTGTGCTTAGCTTGTCTAGAGAATGTGGACTCCTGAGGAGCTAATATTTGACTTCCCGGAGACTGAATTCTATTCTAAACGCCCAGAAGGAGGAGGACGCTCTTTGAAGTAAATCTGACAAAGTCTCTTGGAAGCAAATGATCACTTATTGATTGATTTCTTTATTTTTTGGTAAATGCAGATTTTCGCAAAGTCTGTTTAAAAAACATTAAAATGCACCAGGAGTTAAATATTTCATAAATGACTCCCCCGTTGTGCTGGTAAATCCTTTGTCGTACAAAATGCATATCAGCAAGTGACTGAGATTTGTTCTTTGTATGAAAGAGCCTCTAGCTGGAAAGAAGAATTTCCAGCTATTTCGTTTATGATAATATACCTTCCCCAGCGCTGATAACAAGTGGAGAACACAATTCTTCATGCTGTGTCAGACTCCGTTTCTCCGTGTCGCGGTCCTGTTGTGATTATCCAGAGCCTAGATTCCTTAGCAAAATGCATTTTGAAATGTTGCTGTGAGGATTGTAGTGGTCTGTGACATGACAGGAGGGATCGCCTTTGGATTTGATCAGTCTGGGCCCTCTGCCTCCTCACCCCCATGCCCAGGCCCACGTTTGGGGGAAGCTCAAGTTACAGGGAAGTGTAATGCAGAAATGCAGCTGGACGCAAGGCAGACGGGGCGGCCGTGGCCAACCAGCAGCACACAGCCCTTGCTCACCGCCGTCATCCCGCTCCCTGGCCGATCACTGAGATGGAACAATACGACAGACCCTCCTGGTGAACATCACCTCTGAAACTCTCCAGAAAGGCCCCTTCGGGTTTACTGTGAACCCGGCGTGCGCTCTGCGGTGGAGGTGGTAGGACTCGGTAGCTCTGGACACTTCCCAGACTCCCTTGTGGCTGGAGTCACTGATGTGACTCAGCGTGTCGTTGCAGTGGGTTGAGAGCAAAAGATGGGTGCGTCCCCTTTGGGTGGAGGCAGTTAAGAGCACACGGGGACTCTGGGAGCTGGGCACTGAGATGGCAGCATCGCAAAATGGTGGCACCTCGGTCAGCCTGGAGCAGAGCCCCCCTGCCCACCACACTGGCCATGTGCGTGAGTGAGGTGTAAAGCGTGTTGTTCTAAGCGCTGAGACCCTGGGGCAGTTTCTCCCAGCGGTGTGGGCTAATTCTCTTCCAGCTCTCTCTCCTCCCCAAACCCCGCTCCAGGCCATTACAGGAGGAGCACATCGAGCTCTTGACCCCTCCCTTGCATCTCCTCCCTGAATGGCTCATACCATTTGGCAAGAATAACAGTTTGTAAATATGACACGATATTTTTTTTAAGTGACTAGCCTGCCAGGTGGTCCCAAATGGTATTATCTGCTATTAAATAGCCACCACGTTGCCATGCGCTGTTCACTTGACAAATAGATAAGGTAGAGTCCGTTTAGAATACAGATTTCCTTTATGGCCTCTTCTGCTGAAGATTTTCATAAACTGTTTCTGATCCTTATATCTTTTCAGTGGTATTTATAGAAATCTCAACTTACAAGGAGATGGAGAGAGCCGGAGATTCAGTGACTTGACAAATGTTTCTGAATGTATTACTCTCAAGGCTCGTTTTCAGAGTTAAATTTCCATTTCTCAGACTTCACTTTTAGAGCAGTTCTCTACTTCCCATTTTTTTTTAAATAAAAAGTCTTTTCTAAAATTTTTTATTGTGTTTTTTTCTGGAAGTACAGTCAGTTACAATGTGTCAATTTCTGGTGTTCAGCACAGTGTCCCAGTCATGCATATACATCCATGTTTTCGTATTCTTTTTCATTAGAGCTTATTACAAGATATTGAATACATTTCCCTGGGCTGTACAGAAGAAATTTGTTTTTATCTATCTATTTCTTCTTTTTAAAAACTGGGACTTTGTTTCTGTTTTGGAATCTGGAAGAATTCAACTGAGAAGAGGATTTGTGATGGAAGAAAGAGCTGTCTCTAAGTTTGGCCTGGCTTCCCACTTCCTCCTCCCCACTTTTCTCCGATTCCATTTGGGAGGAGAGTGAGTAGATCCAACGAGAAGCGGAGATTGAACTCGGTCAGAATTCTGGTCGGATTCATGAAGATGGGAAGGTAGGAGGGGTGGAGTAACAACACGGGGCTCCCTCTCACCCTGTGCTCTTGCTTAATTTTTGCTTTTATACATTAGAAATAAATTGATATAACACCTAAGGCTCTATATTAAGCATAATCCACAGTTATTTTAGTGTTAAAAGTTTTGTTCGGTGTCAGTGGTAACCATTTTTTATTTACTGAGTAGAAGTTTTGTGTGAGCAATAGGACTAAAGTCTGTGCCCTTTGGCTGCACCAACATAAACACAATGAAGTATGTCTAGGAAAAAACAAGGTGATACATCATTTTAGAGAGAAAAGCTACATCTCCAGACTGTGGCTCCAGCCATGACCTTGTAAGGAGATCTGTGCATCTGAATCATCTGTCCTCTTAAACGTGCATGTTAGCATCTTTCTGGTTACAAGAAACAGCCAGTCTGAGGTTATCTTAATTCATTGTTTCAGGTATCTGTGGCCATGTAACAAATCACCCCAAAATTCTGCGGCTTAAAAGAATTTGTGACTTTTGGTAATTCTGAGGGTTTGTTCATTCTTAGATGGCTGCCATCTGGTTCTGTTGCCTCTGGTTTCACAAGTCACTTACTCAGCCGCCTGTCAGCTGGGAGCTCCATTGGGCCGGAGTCCAAGATGGTCCTTCATCTCCCCAAGATCTCTTTCCACTCCTTCCTCTCATCATCTGTAGTCTAGCTCAAGCTTCCCAGAGGGAACATTACCAGAAGAAAGCCCAAGCGTGCAAATGCTCATCATACCTCTGCTTGCATAATTCTTGCTAAAATCCCATTGGCCCACGCATGTCACACGGTCGAGCCCATAGTCATTGTGAGAGGACACTACACACAGGTATGGATGCTGGAGAAGTGCTTCCTGTGGGCCACCGATGGAACTGTCTGCCTACCACATTAATGAATGCTTGCTTTAGACTTCACGAGATGGAAGAGAGACCGGAAGACCTTTCCACCACAACCACTACACTGGCAGACCTCGCAGAGGTTTGGAGCGTTGTTTGGGATGTCAAGAGTTTTACAGGCCTGGTGATCACGGTGCAGATGGGGCAGATACTGGTTATCACTTGTCAGGCGTTCCTCCAATGCCACGGGCACTCAGTGACCTTCTGTCTGTTTCTCCTGATCCTGTGGCCGCCCATTGGCTTCCTTCTGCTCTCGACACCTCCTATCCTCTGCTTACTCATGGTTTCTCATGCTGCCTTGCCTCTCTGTGATCTTTGGCCTTTGTCCCTGCTTCAGACTGCTGACTCACTTTCTCTTTCTGCCTCCTATTCATGCTCCCCATGAGAAAGGAGTTTGTCATCACTTCCTTGGTCACTCTCCAGCCCTCTGAAATAGCCAGATCATCATACAGGCTCTGTGTGGCTGCCGCCATTGGGCAGACACCCACCCCTGCTTCTTCTGGCCTTGGTCAGGATGATGGGGTCAACGCAGAAAGACAATGAACGCAACAGGCATTCAGGGGAAATGTTCTCCCCTCTGATCTGTTTAGCTCATTATGATTGGATTTGGAAGTGGGGGTGAGGAAGGCTTCCTTTTTTTTAACATTTTTTATTGAGTTATAATCATTTTACAATGTTGTGTCAAATTCCAGTGAAGAGCACAATTTTTCAGTTATACATGAACATATATATATTCATTGTCACATTTTTTTCCCTGTGAGCTACCATAAGATCTTATGTATATTTCCCTGTGCTATACAGTATAATCTTGTCTATCTATTCTGGAATTTTGAAATCCCGATCTGTCTCTTCCCACCCCCCACCCCCTTGGCAACCACAGGTTTGTATTCTATGTCTATGAGTCTGTTTCTGATTTGTATTTATGGCTTTTTTTTTTTTTAGATTCCACATATGGTCTCATATGGTATTTTTCTTTCTCTTTCTGGCTTACTTCACTTAGAATGACATTCTCCAGGGACATCCATGTTGCTGTAAATGGCGTTATGTTGTTAGTTTTTATGGCTGAATAATATTCCGTTGTATAAATATACCACATCTTCTTTATCCAGTCATCTGTTGATGGACATTTAGGCTGTTTCCATGTCTTGGCTATTGTAAATAGTGCTGCTATGAACATTGGGGTGCAGGTGTCATCCTGAAGTGGAGTTCCTTCTGGATATATGCCCAGGAGCGGGATTCCTGGGTCATATGGTAAGTCTATTCCTAGTCTTTTGAGGAATCTCCATACTGTTTTCCACAGTGGCTGCACCAAACTGCATTCCCACCTGCAGTGTAGGAGGGTTCCCTTTTCTCCACAGCCTCTCCAGCATTTATCATTTGTGGATTTTTGAATGATGGCCATTCTGACTGGTGTGAGGTGATACCTCATTGTAGGTTTTTGGGGGTTTTTTTGGTTTTATTAGGTAGAATTGTTACAGTTTGACTGCACATATACAATATATTGCATGTAAATACATATACACAATATACTGAACATTTAAAAAAAATACATGCTGTTCATTATTTCTAAGAACGTTTAGAGTTTTAGCTTTTTAAAGTTTCATAGTTATCAAAGGAATAAAACCAACCACAAAATAAGAATTAATTCAAAATGATACATACATCCCGCTATTAACAGCAACATTATTTGTAATTGCCAAGATATGGAAGCATCCTAAGTGCACATCAATGGATGAATGGATAAAGAAAATGCAGCATATATATATGTATGTCTTGGAATACAACTTATCCATCAGAAAGGATATTTTGCCATTTGCTGCCCTGAGAAGCCCTATTCCCTTTCTCTCTGACACCACCCAGCCTTCCTTTTCTAGTCAGCTCTCTCCCCCCTGAAGCTGATCCTGACCCCTGCCATCAGATAACTGGATGGTCAAGTGTAGGACAGGCACTGCCACCTTCAGTCAGGGTCACCATTTGTCTCACCCATATGGCTTTTCATTGAGCGTGCTTTGTCCTTTGTCTTACATCTCCCAATTATTTCACCCTCTGCTATCTCCTTTTTGTAATTGCTGTGCTAAATGAAGGAGGTGTGAAAAAGCCAGTGTCTGCATCATCTCATGTGTTGTAAATAACTAGATTGTACTGAAAGAATTTGGTATTTTTGATGATCTAATGTCAATAGCAAAAAGACTTTAAGAATGTTTTCTGTATCCAAGAGGTCCTTAAAATATTGTTTCATATATTTCTATACCTCTTTATGCATGAAATATCTCTAGAAGAATTCACAAAACTTGGTGATAGTAACCTTCCCAAGGGAGAAACTGGGTTGTTGAGTTGCTTACTTGACTTTTTTTTAATTAATTTTTAATTTTATTATTATTAATTTTTAAATGGAGGTACTGAGGATTGAATGCAGGACCTCATGCATGCTAAGCATGCACTCTACCACTGAGCAATTCCCTCCCCACCCCATGTTGCTTACTTTGAATTATATGGTCTTTTGTACCTTATAAATGTTGTACCATGTGCATGTATATTGCCTACTTTTTTTAAGGCATTTAAAAATTTTTTTAATTTCTTTGTTTTCTTATTTTCACAGTGCTATTTTTTAATTGAAATATAGTTGATTTCCAATGTTTCAGGTGTACAGCGAAGTGATTCAGTTATACATATATTTTTTATCAGATTCTCTTCCATTTTAGGTTATTACAAGATATTGAATATAGTTTCTTCTGCTATACAGCAGGTCCTTGTTGTTTACCTATTTTATATATAGTAGTGTGTATATGTCATTCCTAAATTCCCAATTTATCCCTCCCCCACTTTCCCCTTTGGTAAACGTAAGTTTGTTCTCTGTCTGTGAGCTATTTTCTGTTTTGTAAAATATGTTCCTTTGTGTCATTTTTTTAGATTCCACATGTAAGTGATATCATATGTTATTTGTCTTTTCCTATCTGACTTACTTCCCTTAGTATGATCATCTCTAGGTCCATCCATGTTGCTGCAAATGGCATTATTTCATTCTTTTTTATGGCTGAGTAGTATTCCATTCCACAACTTCTTTATCCAGTCATCTATTGATAGACACTAGGGTTGCTTCCATGTCTTGGCTGTGTAAATAGTGCTGCTGTGAACAGTGGGGTGGGTGTATCTTTTTGAATTAGAGTTTTCATCTTTTCCGGATATATGCCCAGGAGTGGGATCGCTGGATCATGTGGTAACTTTGTTTTTATTTTTTTTAAAGAACCTATGTAATGTTCTCCATAGTTATACCTGATCTACATTGTCCTAACTTGTGTTTCCTTTAAAAGGCCAGGGCCAGCAAGTGGTACAATTCCAGCTGGCACTGTTCACACGCCATCCAGTGTGCAGAGGCCCCTGCAGTTGTGCTATGGGTGACAGTAGGAAGATCTTTTGTAGATGTTCAGAAACCATTAGCTCTTTTTTTTTTTTAACGTCAGTGACTGAACTTGCTAATTCTGTTTGCTTATTGGCTAAATGCAAAATAAGAGGATATGAGAGAGAGGGAGATGCTAGGGGCTTCTTAAGGTGTGACAGACCACACGAGATGGCTGGGAGCTCCAGAACTGTTGAAGACCTGGGGCTCTAGGTCCGGCGCCCCGCCTACCATATGTGTGTCCTTGGACAGAGGACTTCACCAGCCCGCATCTCAGACTCCTTGTCAGGAAAATGGGAAGTGAAATAGAGTTTACCTTTTGGAGTTATTGGCAAGATGAGATAAATTAACACTTGGGACCAACTCAGTGTGAATCCTGACTCATAGGAAGGTCTCAGTGAATAATGGCCATCATAATTGGGTTTTTTTCTCATCTATTAAATGGGTATAATACCTGCTTTCTTATTTTCTGTGTTCTGTGTGTGTGTGTTTGTGTGTGTGTGTGTGTGTGTGTGTAAGATAACCAAGTAAGATAATCAGTTATGGTGCTCTGAGGAATGGAGATTTGAGCTGTTATCAAGATATACTCTATGACTTTATTATTTGGTTTAAAAACATGTGTTAATTGGCCACCGTGCATTTAGAACTATCCTAAGTTCCAGCCACCAGACTCCTTGTAGAAACTCTACTATGTTGCCATCCCTTTGGGCCAGGATGGAAATTAGGAACATGTTCCTTTGTTTCACAAAATCTGCCTTGTCATGACAACCTCTGTGGTCACACAATCCCAGACAGCTTGTTTCTAAGGCACGTTCATGGTGGTGTCATTGCATAGCTTTAAGTGTGACTTTATTAATGTGTTAATTACTCAAAGTCTTTGCCCATTTCTCTCTAACCTTCATTCCATAGTCTCAGACTCAAAACCTGTGATTGAAAAGCATAAGTACAGGCTAGGGATGGGCGTTAATGTACTGAGTCCTTTCGGTAAATATTTAATAAAATATAAAGTAACCATCCTGAGCTGACTGCTGAAAAATGCCTTTCACAGTCAAGATGATGCCACTTCCAGTCCGTTATTCACTCAGCCAGCCACTCATCGATGGCTCACCAAAGCAGTAATAGTGCACCAAAGGGCATCCAGTCACACAAGCAACTTTGTTTATTGGCTGAGACGGTAGATCGTGTTACACTGTGCAGTCAGCATTGAACCACCCATACTGGGATGCTGAAAAGCACAAACAGGCCAGAATGAGACGGTAAGAATGCCTGGCCTCTCGATTCTGGTAGAGAGCTGATAGATTTTGTTTGAATTAAAATAATTTCATCTTTCACTTGGGAGGAAAACAAAGATTTTATTTTCCTTCTAATGACAAGGCTTCTTAAGTAAGTAAGAGAGCTATGTTTCTTGGGCTTCATGTGCATGAATCTTTTGTCCAGATTTTAGGTTTTTCTTTGAAAATATATGGTAAATAATGCAAGGCAACATTTGCTCTACAATTTAATATGAATTTTAGGCAAAAGAAGTAAGGGAACCTTGAATTGCATTTCTTTCCTAATGATGAAAAGTTTACTGAAGAAGGTTTTTTTTTCCTTCTGTTTCAGAGGTAACATAAGTAATACATGAAAAGTTGCTTTGAATGGAGTTAAACGAAGTAAAATATTAAAGTGCTTTACTGTTTATCATCACTCTGGGTCATTTTAGCAATACACGTGGTTTTAAATGTCAGATTGGTTTATATTCCGAAGATGAACCTAGCATCTGTCTCATTCAAGTGTGCTTTCAAATGTCTGTGGCAGATATTTGTTAGCTGATCACAAGCTGTATTGTACTCACGTACTCTTTGGCCTCGACTAAACACGATGCTGCTATTTCAAATTGGGGTTTCATTCATTTGAATGTAACTGCGTGAACCACCTAGTTTTAGGTCACGATTCTCATGTGAGAGAATGACGGTCAGTTTCCAAGGTAAATTACCGGGCAGGTGGGCTCCCAGCAGGGCAGGGCGCCGACATCAGTCCTAAGAGTGCAGAAGCAGTGGTTTTGCTTTGTGAGGCATGCAAAGCCCAGTACTCTCACGGAGACAAAGCTCAGCCTTCTGGAGCTGTCTGCATTTGACGTTCACTCGGACTGAGTGCTGAAGACCTAACGCTGTCCTTGGGCTTTGGGTCATTCACCTACGATGGCATTCGTAGGAGAAGCCAGTGATTTTCCACGGGCAGAATTTGGAGGATGGGCTGGGCGACTGCTTTGTCCTCCCCACACAGAACCTACACTGGAGATGATTTTGTGGCTATTGGTGCAAGTGAACTTACGGCTTCGGAAGAGAGAGACCACCTCTTCACTGACGGTGGTTCATAACCTCCTCTCATTGTGAGGATTTAGTCCTGTCTCTTTAAGTAAGTGCTGTCTCGATTTTTCTTAAGAATATTACTCTTCTCTTTATACAACACTGTGGCTTAACGTGCAGTGTCTTACTCCATGTATCTATTCTAAAGCAGGTAGAATGACAATTTATTTTCTGTGAAGTTGTCTAGCAGTTTTCTCTGTTTTGAAGGATGAATAGTTAAGGCATCCAGGCAAAATAAGTAATGAATGAAAACCTTACAACAGAAATTGTACGCTGTTGCCTAAGACCTTATGGGCATTACCGTTTATCAGTAGCTCTTCTGGGAAGTGTTTTAGTTCTCCGGCATCTATTCTGAGAGCTTGGCACTTACATTGAATAAACTCAAGCAGCTTAACACACGAAGCAGGCAGGTCTGCCGTTTGTTTTGTGTTTGGGTCTACAGCTTTCTCTCAGTGTGTGTAGTATGTAACATCAACTTGTTTAGCTGTCCATTTCTGATTATTTTCCTTGAGGCTTATGTGTAAATTTAGAATTAGCGTTTCAGTGGAAAAAACCATGGGAGACCTAAGTAAATTTAAGTGATAGAGCTAAGCTTTGCCGGCACAGAAAGGCTGGTTTATATTTTTGGTTCGAAAGAGTTGGGTAAGCTTCTCTACCTGCCTCTCGGTGTTTAATGGTCATGATTGCTTATATATTATAAAACAGAAAGACAGATTTCCTGGATCTTAAATGAAACCTACACAGCATGGATGTTTCATTCACAAAATAATACCTGTATATGTATAATGTCTATGTTTAGCATGTTAAGTTTTTTTTTGTATTTGTTTAGCAAGAAGTGTCCAATGTCAGTTATAATCAGGTTCAAATCAGATTATAACTCAATTGCTAGTAAAACACATGTTTTCAGCATTGTTTCATTTTCCTTTTATACATTTAAGCTCGATTCCACACACAGACGTGAAATGCCAACTAATTTGACTGCATTGACAAGAGAAACCAAGTAGTGTAAATATAAATGTAGCCTTAGTTAGACTGTGGCCAGACTGCCTCTCTGAATACAACCTCAGAGTTCCCCTTTCCTCACTTCATTTTTTTTCTTACAAGTATTTATTTACTCCCTACCATGTGCCAGGCACTGTGATCAACTCCGGGCACATGACGGGGAACAGCAAAGATGTGGTCCCTACCCTTCCGAAGCCTTCAGTTTAGTGGGAAAGATGGACACTTAAAAAATACAAAATTACAGAAATAATCAAAATCACACAAGTAATTCAGTAATTAAGCTGTGGGAACCACCCTTGTTTATATTAATGGCATCCCTCCTACGTGAGAGAGAGAGAGAGAGAGTGCATGAGCGAGTGAGCCATCAGTCACTCACAGCTCTCTTCATTAATGGGAAGATGGGATTAAATCTGTCAGTCCAGGTAGGAGTCTGATGTGGGGCAGGGTCTATGTTCTGTGTTTGTGTCTTGTGCAAAGCACGCTATATTAGGTCATAGGAGAGGAATACAAAGATGGGAAAGGCACAATCTTTGCCTGAAGGCATATTGGGGAGAGCATGCACAAAAAGGAAATGTGGCTCACTGCATCTGCCTATGTAATGTATGTGATGAATCAAACAAGGAATTTCAGGAATCTCAGAGGGTGGAATGACTTCCAGTTTGAGTGATCAGCTAATGTTTCCATTTTAAATGCTCTATAAACAAATATATTGGATGTTGATGAGGAAATACAGTGGAGAGGGCATTCCAGGTAAAAGGAATGAATTCAGATTCAAAGCATATTGGGAAAATTCAAAGCATATTGAAGGATTGACCCAAGAAAGAAAAACAGAATCAGACGATCAAACAAACAAACAAGAATACCTGTATGAAAATAGGAGGACATAAATTTGGTAGGAAAAATTGAGGCCAGATTATAGAAGGTTTTTTATTACCTATTTAAGAATGTACTGAACTTAATTTGATAAGTCCTGTGTGACTACTCCTAATATTTAACCAAAGAGCCTTTAGGAAAAATTAATCAGCACTGTTTCAGATGGCGTCTGCAGTAGGAGAGCCTGGAACTCAGAGCCCAGGCATATCTGTTGCCAGAAGCTAGGTGAGAGATGGAGGTGACTTGGTGGTGGCTCAGCTGGTATATTAGTGTTTGGGGTTTGAAGCGAATTTGTAACAATTCCCTGAACTTTCCCAGAGATCATCTCTAGAACGGAAAATCCATTCGGCCCCCCCTCTTTTAAAGTCACACCTTTTAACTGATTTATAAGCCAAGGTTTCCTGATCTGTTAGGAACATGGTAGCCCCTGATATAAATGCAGATATTTAAAATGGGCAGGGAGCGGGTATAGCTCAAGTGGTAGAGTGTATACTTAGCATGCATGAGGTCCTGGGTTCAATCCCCAGTACCTCCTCTGAAAATAAGGAAATAAATAAGCCTGATTACCCCCCCCCAAAAAAACCCTAAATAAATCACTCTTCAAAAAAATATTTAAAAATAAATAAATAAAATAAAATAAAATGGGAAGACTGTAAGGATAGCAGAGTGGAGAGATTTTGCCTGACATCACTGCAAATATTTCTGACCCAATTTTAGCTGATTTATGAATAAATGATGATTCCAGTCTTAAGAGTTAAATATTTTAGAAGTCCGCTCCCGTTTTCGAGTTCATGTATAATACAGAGCTGATTTTCGGTGCTGCAGACTTCCTCTCTTCATTTCATTTCTTTTAATACACTGTCATTCTTATTTCTGTCCTTTTGCAGTTTCCTGAATGAAAATTATTTAAACGTTGCACACAAATCTTTTGTGCAGGAAGAAAAAGAAATTCAGTTTGTGGGTCTCCCCAGGAGTTAAGCTCATGCTGCTGGAAATAATGCTGAAAAAGAAGCACTTACCTGCAGGCAGAGTGCCCCTGATTCTCTTCCTGTGCCAGATGATTAGTGCCCTGGAAGTACCTCTCGATCGTAAGTACCAATGTTTGAAAGCTATTAGGGCCAGGAATCAGAACCTCCCTGGCCCTGGCCGTCACTCTGGACTGTGTGGATGGAAGAGGTATCTGTGTGATACAAACAAGCTGATCAAAATTAATTTGGCTTTTGCTTTCAGCACCTGGTGTTTTTCAAGACTCACACCACAGAAATGGCCGATTGAACCAGTCAGACACCTTGCCCCTCCCTGTCATTATCTTTCTCTCCCCCAGGTGCTACCCTGGGGGAGCTGACCTGAGATGCAGTGAATTGTGGGCAGCCCCGATCCTCCCCATAGACAACTTTCCACAGAAGTGGTCTGGCAAGACCATCCTATGAGTCGCTTTAAAATGATCACGGAGACCTCCGTGTTTATGCCCTCCCCTTTCTCCACCCTCCCTTCACAGGCTGAGAGGTCAACTTTTCTCTCTCAGCCACCCCAAGCCCCTGTGCATCCCCAAACCACCCACAACCCGTTTCTCTTAATTCAGACAAGGCAAAATTCACTTTTGGATTTTGAGTCTTAAATACGAGTTTAGATCTAGGAAATGTATCTATCTACAGCCAAGAGAAAGGTCTTTGTTTGATAAAATGTGATCAAAGGCCGAGATGTCAATGTTGAGAATAAAACATATCATCTACAAAAACGCCATTTACAGCGGAGCAAGTAACAGCTCCTCTAGGAACCCACCCTTTCCTTAAGAGTTGAAGTACTGTATATGCTGCACTCTCCCTGGGCTGAGTGGCCTGTTTGTAAGAATAATAAATATAATGCTAGGTTCCAACTGTTCACTTGTCCTGCAGTGGAAAGCAGAATTTCCAATCTGGACAATTACTGTACTTCAGAATTGATTTGTTCTTTATCCCTAATCTGCAGGACCTCTTTAAATCCATTAGCTTCTTGAATAGAACATCTGTTGGGCAAGCTTTCCAAGGTGCCAGGAAGACAGCACTTTCCTGGGGCTATTCAATTGTTGGGAAGTCATTTTTTTGCCAAAGAGGTTGCAACTACCATTGGGAAGACATTAAGGAGAGATGCCCCATGCTTTGTTGACTTCCTTTGCTGTGCATCTTCAGTCTCCAGTCTCTGCTAAAATGCAGTCTTCTACTTCTTTTTAAAATACATTCATTCAGTGACCTTCATTTTAATTTTCGAAAAAGTAAAAAAGATGCGATTGATTAAGCCCACTGGAGTTGGAATGCCGAAATATTTGCCCTAATGGATATATATGAGCATTTGAGAGAAATGTTTTTGTTCTTTCTTGTGTTAAATACATTCCCCTTTAATCTGACTGCTCAGTCTAACAATCAGAGGGAAACAGTCACCTACGGCTAACTCAATTATCGCTGCTAATGGAGACAAGGCAGAACCCGTGATGAAAAGAAAGTCACGGACAACCCAGGCGTTGCTGCATTAACCTTTGCGTGTAGTAATGGCAGACAGCACAGCAGAATCATTTGAATTGCATGCTAATGTAATTTCCTCCCTGCCCCTGCTCCTTACACCCCTTCTCCATGAGCTGCTGCTTGGTGTGGGTGCTAGCATCCCCCGGGTGGCTGAGGAATTCTGAAGCAGAAATATGCTAGCAGTCTGCAAAGTGCAATTACTGACGCGGGGATTAACCGTAGAAATAGAAAAGCCTGAAATCACTGTTGGATGTGGCTTGGATGGAGCCCTGTCCCATTGTTGGGTATGATCACCACGTGCATAGTGATGTCTGGGATAATGGGATCAGACACCACACCATGTGTGACAACTCAGATTAATTGTAGATTTCAGCTATTTTTCAAATTGAACATAATTACTTGTCTAGCACAGCATGTATGGGATGGAATTAGTCATTCCTATTCCTGGGAGATTTTTTTTTTTTTTTTGCCCACAGCCTTCCTTTTGTTCTCCCGTGTTTTGGGGGGATAGTTGCTTCCAGAATAAACTAAACCGTTAATGGGAGTTTCTTTCTCTTGCTACCTCACCATCTCCACCTTTATTATAGTTGAGTTTTTAGGTCAAATAAAATAGACAAGATGCCCCTCCCTTTTTTTGGTTTGTTTGTCTTGGGGTGGGGGAGAAATAGGTTTATTCACTTTAATGGAGGTAGTGGGGACTGAACCCAGGACCTTGTGCATGCTAAGTACGCGCTCTACCACTGAGCTCTACCCTCCCCCAAAAAGATGCGCCTTTAACCTTCAGGGTTTTCATGTTCTTATCACTAACATCTGATTTTCTTTAATCCTCTGCCAACTCACCTGCTGATATTGATGGGGAAAAAGCAAAACTTCTTGAAGACTGTAAGTGTCTTTCATTACCAGGCAGTGTGAAAATTTGACCGTGTCTTGGTGTTTGAATGAATACTGTGAATTAAATACCCAATTTTATTCTTGCGACTAACATCTCTTTAAGCATGTGTGTTTACTGTGGCTAACCATTGCTTTTAAATTCCAAGAAGCAAGTTTGATGTATTCCCTGCATGATTCCAGAGACTCAGGTATTCCTGTTTTTCTGTTACCAATAGTCTGCTCGACTAACTTCTGAGCTTTATTCACATCTGATGTAACTCGATGAGAAAATTCACAGAATTTAAAGAGAAGAGAATGGCTCTCTGGTTCCAAATGCTATTAAATGCTTACAGGAGCAAAGAAACAGGCAGGTGCCTCACCCAAGTCACTGCAACCCTTTCATACTTCTTCAGCCAGCAGGGCTGTGTAGACCAATGTTCCTACATGTCGTCAGTATAATGACCCAGAGAATTTGAATATTGTCTTGAAGTGTGCAGAAGAGAAATAAGTCTCCCCACTCACACCATTTCTGAGCAGCGTGCTCTATTCAAATGCTGCTGCCTCTTGACAGTTGGGCAACATCTACTTAAAGAATAGTTTTCAGGCATCTGAAAAGTCCTTAAATATTGGATCAACCAGGAAAATTGTATAAAATCGCCTCCTTGCCTTATTACTTCAAAGCCCTTGTTAGTTGCCAGATGACCTAAGCACTTTTCAAAGAAAGCCGTCTTGACGGTAAACTCCTAGGCAGTTATGAGTGGTGGCCAGGTCAGCTCTGTTGCAAACACGTGAATGGAAGTTCTGGGTCTGAAACCACCAGCCTTGCCCCTCTGTCACCCAGAGAAAAGCACAAGGAATTGGACTGAGTCACTGCTAATGAGTCACCCCTACCCACCACCTAAGCCCCCTTTCCCTGGGTGCAAAATTCCAAGCTTCTTTCCATTATCCCAAACTCTATACTCTTAGAGCCTAACGGATCACTCAGAAGTGAAGCTGGTCTGAATAAAAATGATGATGATGATAATTTAAAGATAGCTAATATCATTGAACCATTATGGGTTAAAAATTTTACACACATGATTTTAGTGAATCTTCCCTGCAACCCTAGGAGGTAGACACTACCTTTCAACCTTGCTTGCCCTCTATGGAGACTAGGGCTTACAGAAGCTAAGAAACTTGCTGGATGTCTCACAGCTGGTAAGAAATAGACTAGTTCTTAACCCCTAGACCAAACTGCTAACCAGCACCAGTAACTGACTGGGCTAGAAGAATGAGGGGCCCGTGTTTAGAGGAAGAGCCTGGAAAGAACAGCTGGCTTAGCAGGAGGACGAGGAGGGGGTTGGATCTTGCGAAAGGGAGGGGACATTGCTACGGTGCAGTGTCCTGCAGTTAACAGGTGCGCGATGAATGACGGCAATACTGAGCTTAGTTTTTGATCTACATTTTAGGTCTTATTTGGATGTTTAGTAAGAGATGTCTGGCAGACAGTAGCAGGACTGGAGACAAAGCAAGAGAACAGAACCACATTTGCAGATGTACAAAACCTTGAATGTGGAAATGATACCTTTAGCCCTGGCAACAATTAACCCCATTAAAAAAAAAAAGACAAAAGCAGAGGGAAGTTTTTAAGCTTTGGGAAATATTTGCTTGGCAGGTGGAAGAGGTTTCACAAAGGAAGCACAGAGCATAGGTGGAGAGGAAAGGGATGATCCAGAAAATGAGAAACTTGAATGAACCGGAGAAGTCTTTACCTCGTAAAGATGCCCTATGCATTGTGAGATGTTCAGCAGCATCCCCAGCCTCTGCCCACCAGGTGCCAGTACCACCCCACCCCGGTGGTGACAGCCAGACATCCCCCGTGGGGCAGGGGCACATGGCCTCTGGTTGAGAACCACTGGACTATATAAATGGCTCTCCTTGGAGCCGTACAAGGCAGTGGCTTCTCCCAGGAGAGTTTGCCTCTCTCCTCTGCTGTGTGGCTTCCTAGTCAAGCCTTGCTGCCCTGAGCAACAAAAGAAGTCGAAATAAGTTGTGTCCAGTCCCATCCTGTTTTACACTCTGTGATTCCGATTTCTCAAGGAGGAGGGCGTGGTCATCTTAGAGTCACTTGAAGGCTAGATGTCCAGATATCAGCTTGTTTCAGATTAAACTGTTCCAGGTCAGAATGATTTCTCCCCATGATTTGACAATAAATGATCAGATAGCACTTTGAAGAGTGAAATGATAATGTTATTTCCTGTAACAGAGAGCGTCCCAATTCAATTCATTTTCTAAATAGATGGTTTTATCTCTGTTCCTAGTAGCCACCTACCTCCTGGCTCTAATTAGGCACGTGAGGTCTCTGATTTAACCATCTTTTTAACATTAGCTTCTCAAATATATTTATGTATTGTTTTACATATATTCATCTACATGAGCACAGGAATGAACTGTAAGTCAGTTACTCTTTCCTAAGAAAGGTGCCACTTGACCTCATAACTTAAATTTCATTGAGTGGCATCATTTGAACCAAAAGAATCAGAGGAATTTCTCATTGTTACATCAGAAAAGAAACTATCTTCATATTAAGCTTATGTTGGTAATTATTTCCCCAAACTTTTGGGTGGGGGGAATGCGCTTTGTGAGCACAGATAAAGTGACCAAAAGGGAGTTTTGCCTTGACTTCAAAATTTACGAGCCTTTTAGCTAAAAATCTGCTCAGGTGTCTGCTGCCACAGTAGAAATTACTAAAAAATTTGGAGTGTATTTAGCCTTGGGTAAGTAATTTTGATATAGAAAAAAAATGATTGCTATTATGATATTAAGCGAATTATTTCTTAACATTGTTCTTCTTTCTGCAATTAAGTGGTACAACCTCCAACCATTACTCAACAGTCTCCAAAAGATTACATTATTGACCCTCGGGAGAATATTGTAATCCAGTGTGAGGCCAAAGGAAAGCCTCCTCCAAGGTGGGTGTGCTTTCTGCTTGGTTGTGATACTGAAAATAAGCATTGATATTCACATGCAACTTAATTTCAGGTCCTGCTTATCTCTAAAGTGTCATCTGTAGGTTCATTGTTTTGTTTCTCAGCTTCTTTATTTTTTTTAAAGTTTGCTGAGCCCTGCTCTATTTTGTTTTATTTTTTTGTAGGGGGAGGTAATTAGGTTTGTTTATTTAATTTTTTTTTTTAATGGAGGTACTGGGGATTGAACCTAGGACCTCATGCATGCTAAGCATGCACTCTACCACTTGAGCTGTACCTTCCCTGCCTCTCGGCTTAATTAAATGCAATTTGTTCTTCTTAACCCAGTTGGTTGCATTTCGGTACTGATACCTTTGTGCAAAATGCTCAAAAATTGTGGGGAGATGTGGAAAGAGCCTTCTGATGGCCTTGTGACACCGGCAGATGCCTTCTCTCTGGGCCTCAGTTTCTTTATCTGTAAAATAAAGTTGAATTTGACATCTTCTAAGACCTCTCCTAGCTCTGCAGAAGTCTAAAATAGTCCCAAGTGGTTTTCCAAACACGGCAGCGTTCAGTACTCAGGATTATCTGCATGCATCTTGACTTGAGTGCTGTACATAGCATTTTAGAGTTGGGAGAGACATTAGGCATTGTTGGGTTCAACCAGTATCTTTTATAGATGGGAAATGGATGCCCAATAATGCTGGGTCACCATCCAAGGTCCCACAGCTCATGAATGGATGCTCTGTAACCTGTCCAGTAATATATGGAAATTTTGGAGAGTTGAGTTATGATTAAGTTACCGAAAGCAAGTTCGTGTACCTGCTGCACCATGAGGCCAGACAAGCTGAAACATCAGAGTTTGGAGCAGAGAAAGGTTTATTGCAGGGCCGAGCAAGGAGGATGGGATGGCTCATGCCCAAGAAAACCCCGAAGTCCTCAAAGGGTTTCAGCAAAGCATATTTAAAGGTGATCAACTCGTGCACGGTTCTCTGACTGGATGATGCCGAGGGAACAGGATGGTCAACACTATCAAGCCCTAGGCACCAGAAGGTCTGGGGGCTAGTGCTCCCAATCATCAGGCAGTTGATTTCTTCCCTTTGGTGGTGGTTTTCAGCATCTGAAAAACTCAGGAAATATATATGAGATACTGTTATCTGAGTGCCTCAGAGGGGAGCTGCTGCAGAGGATATGGGGGAGGTATCTGACCCTGGAGGTCTGATCCTGCTCAGTTATGATTATTGCAGTATAATGTGGATTATTTTTAGTTTTAAAAAAAGGGAAGTTTTATAAATATTTTATTTCTGAATTTGTCTATTACCTGCCTTATTGATCTATCATAGACTGGCAACTGAGAAAAAAATTAATTGGTCCTAAATACCTAAGGGGATCAAAAACTTCCATCAAAAGTTGGCTTCAAAATAATCTGTTCTGCCAAATTACTAGGCAGCGTCTAGCGCTCAGGCCCTAATGTGATGTCCTTTGATGGAGCCTCCTTTAGTTGACACTTACTCAAGACCTCCTGTAACTCCCTGTCAGGTGGGATTTCTCCGCCTCAGCTCTGTTGGTATTTGGGGCTGGATAAGTGTTTGTTGAGGAGGCGGGAGCTCTGCTGTGCATTGTGGGATATTCAGCAGCATCCCTGGCCTCTACCTGCTGTAAGCCAGCGGCACTCACCACCGCTGCCTCCACCCTAGCAGACGTGGCAACCCCTGCTCTAAGGTTAAGCAGTGGGAAGGGAGATCCCAGAGGGCCTGGAAGACGTGCGGAACTTCAGAGATTCATGCTTTTGTGTGAGCGTGGCCATGGTTGATTTGTGACTAGTTATCAAGTATTTAATTACATGAGAACTGTGACTTTTATATATGGCGCTTTTAAGATAAATAAAATTGAGGAAGAGGACTTTTCAGTTGATGATTTGAAATACTTCCTAAGGAATTTACAAACACATCTCTGAGAGCTAAAAATTCTCATGATACGTTTTACACAGAACTGCCACTTTTAATAACCAACATTGAAAACACCATTGAAGTTATGTTTCTCCCCCTCCTCCCAGCCTACACTTTGCATTTTGGTAACTGGACATGGCCTGATCACTTTTTTTTTTTAAATGTTCTATTTCTTTTTACAGTTCTAATCTGGGCATCTGATACTGGTCTAATTTCATATTACTAAGTGTCTTTCTTTTTGGAGACAGGAGTGTAATTAGGTTTCCTGATTTATTTATTTTTAATTTTTTTTAGTGGAGGTACTGGGGATTGAACCCAGGACCTCATGCACACCAAGCACATGCTTTACCACTGAGCTCCCTCCCCCTGGCCTGATCACTTTAAACGCACACACGTTTTAGTCCTTGTGAGGGCCTTTCTGGTTACACTGCAGCCCAAGTGACATTTCTATAGACAGGTTATCAATTCTACGAACCACGGAGTTTACAGTAAGAATGCTAATAAAGCTCTAAGAGAGTGTGACTTGGAAACCAACCTCCAGTATTTTCTTTGAAAAATGACAGGCAATTTGTGTGCGTGATTTCTTTATTGAGTCCCATTTGTGTTGGTGTTACTGAGGACAGGTATCTTAAAATATATGGCCAGCACCTTTCTAAGTTACAATTCAATGAAACATTTTAGGTACAGAGTTTATGGTGCTTTCACTGAATATTAAAATCTAGTCCAGCCTAGGGTTTATTTAGAAACCCCTAAAACTGCTAGGAATGTGTTAAAGAGTAAATAATCTATTTTTCTGGACCGTTCACAAGCTTAATCCCTTCTGTGTTGGGCAGCTTCTCCTGGACTCGGAATGGGACTCATTTTGACATAGATAAAGACCCTCTTGTCACCATGAGGCCTGGCTCGGGAACCCTCACCATCAACATCATGAGCGAAGGGAAAGCGGAGCCCTATGAAGGAGTCTATCAGTGTACAGCCAGGAATGAACGCGGAGCCGCGATTTCCAATAACATTGTCGTCCGTCCATCCAGTAAGTCTGGCGTGGTCACCATCAGGACCCCTTTTAAAGTGTGGCTCCCACACTCGGCGTCTGTTACATCATCCAGATGCTGTTGTGAGAAAGCAGTGGCACTCATTCCAGTCCTGTGGGTTTGTTTTACATGAAAATGATCGCCTTTTCCACTTTATCCTGTGTTCCTCGCCTAATGCTTTGCCGATCCAGTGTGTCTTTTGTGCAAGTCCAGAGTAAAACATCAGGGGGCAGAAAAGTGTTTCTCCCTTGAATCGATCTCCTTAATAATTTCTCAGGTATCTTATCTGCACGCTAACTTTGTACAGCCAGATAGAAGGAAATTCAGTATGAAAAGGGTAATTGAGGTTTAAGTGTTATTTCTTTAAACTTTTTTAATTGAAGGATGGTTGATGTACAATATTCTAAAAAGTTACAGGTGTACAATATAGTGATTCACAAATTATAAAGGTTATACTCCATTTATAGATATTATAATGTATTGGCTCTATTCCTTGTGTTGTACAATACATCCTTGTAGCTTTTTTTATACCTAATAGTTTGTACTCTTAACTCCCTGCCCCTATATTGCCCCTCCCTTTCTCCCTACCCCCACAGGTAACCACTAGTTTGTTCTCTGTAACTGTGGGTCTGCTTCTCTTTTGTTATATTCACTAGTTTGTTGTATTTTTTTAGATTCCATATGTAAGTGCTATCATATAGCACTTATATGATATCATATAGCACTTGTATCTTTTTCTTTGTACAAAGAGCCTTATTTCACTTAGCATAATACCCTCCAAGTCCATCCATGTTACTGCAATTGGCAAAATGTCATTTTTTATGGTTGAGTAGTTTTCCATTGCATATATATATATGTACCACATCTTCTTTATCCAGTCACCTGTTGATAGACACTTAGATTGCTTCTACACCTTGGCTATTGTAAATAGTGCTGCTATGAACATTAGGGTGCATGTGTTTTTTTAAACATTTTTATTTGAAAATTTCACTGGAAATAGAGAGACCTCACTATCTTAGTATTATTATGGCCCTTTTTGCAGTGGTCAGTATCCAGATCCTCTCAAAAGCCCAAGAGCATGTATTTAAAGAAGAGTGACCATTTGCAGCACTGGCCATTTTTAAAAACTTTTTAGAATTATGTATATATTATGTGCTCATTATAGAATAAATCAATTATAAATGAAAAAATAAATTTTAAAATTGCAAATCTTTTCATTCAAGGAAATTACTTTTCTTTCTGTTTTTATCTAGGCAGACATGTATGTATGCATTTAAAACAAGCTCATTCTGAAGTACTACTTTATACCCTTTCTGACTTACCTATATATCATGTATATTTTTATATTAATTTTATAAACAAGTAGACTTGTTTATATATATACTTTATATATTTATATGTATAGTTTGTGTATAATACTGTGTGATATTCAAAAGTGTAGGTGTACAATTATTTGTTTAGCAAATCTTTATACATATAAGTGTTTTTCATTCTTTTGCAAAGACCGTGCTTATAGCAAAATTGTTATACATCTTGTTAAGGATTTATTTAATATAAATTCTAGACATGGAACTGCTGAATCCAAATTTATACTATTAATGTCATTTTTTAACACTGTATTTAAAACAAATTTTTGTTGTTATCTTAATGTAGGTAAATTCCAAGTTACCATGTCTCCAAAAGTTTGGTGTATCATTCTTTCTAGTACTCTTTTTATTTTCCAATGCAGAAATAACTTAGAAGAAATAACTCATTTTATTTTATTAGGATCACCGTTGTGGACCAAAGAAAAACTTGAACCAATAATACTTCGAAATGGCCAGTCTTTGGTACTTCCCTGCAGACCTCCACTTGGGTTACCGCCACCTATAATATTCTGGATGGATAACTGTAAGTTTTAAAAATAGGAACTTTTTTTTTAGGTTTTTATTTTTTTATCTTAAAAATAGGAACTTTTCTTTAAGAGTCTTGTGATTATTGGCTGTCCCAATCAGTGATTACCTCTTGTAACTCATAAGATGTTTATAAAATATTTTCAAGATGCTCAGGAATATAAATCACCTGCCATTTCATTCATTCAATCTATTTTATTATTTTATTGAGCACCTCAGTACCTTGAGTACCAAGCACCTTGCTAAATAAACCAAACCAATGTCCTGCTCTCACTGAATTTATATTCTATGCAGCGGGAAGAGCAGGGGGTAGAGAAGGAAGCAGACAATCAATGCGTTCAGAAAATGTGTCAGTTGGCCATGAGGGCTATGGAGAAAAATAAGCCGAGTTTTGAGCAGAAACTTAATGAAAGAGGTAGCAGGCCCTTCCGTATCTGTGTGGAAGGGGAAATCCTGTGCAACCCTGGAAGGCAGGAGCATCCCTGGTGGGTGTCAAAGCAGCAGAGAAGCCAGTGCGTGGCCAGACTGAGGAAGCCCAGGGCGAGAGAGAGCGAAAAGGCCAGGAAAGCCCAGGGCTCAGTGCGAAAGGCTCTGGTGTTCGCTCTGAATGAAGTAGGGGGGTATTGAAGGAGTGACTTCACCTGAAACAGAAGAGGTTGTAGCATCACTTCAGTCCACGTAGGGCGGCCAGTGCTGTGATCTGGGCAGGAGGTGATGGGGACTCAGACTCGGGCTGTGGCAGTTGAGTGGATAAGGAACGGTCAGATTCCAGATCTCTTTTGAGGGTAGATCCTCCAGGATTTATTAGGGTCAGGGTAGGGATGGGAGGGAGGACTCAAAGGTAACCCCAGAGTCTAAGACTGAACAGCGGGTCTTAGAGTGGAGTGGAGTTGCCATTTCCTGGAAGAGCACACATCCGCAGAGGAAAGGAAATCAGGCTGTTAGAGACGTGTTATGTCTTTTTCATTCAGTTTTTGGGTTTTTTTTTTCATCCCCAACAATGGCCCATATTTATTGGGCATTTACTGAGTGCCA
The DNA here is from genome assembly GCF_048564905.1 of Vicugna pacos. NCBI lineage: Eukaryota > Metazoa > Chordata > Mammalia > Artiodactyla > Camelidae > Vicugna > Vicugna pacos. Next base: position 78,629,895 of record NC_132993.1, on the reverse strand, counting down.
GTCCCTTTACTAAGACTTTACATGGGTGATCTCATCCATTTTTTTCAGCTGTCCAATGAGGCATTTCTGATTATTATTCCCACTTTCTAGATGAGGAAACCGAGGCACAGAGAAATGAGGTCAGACATTAGGCAGTTTAGTGTTTGTCCACCCCATCCCTGTTCCCAGGAAATTGTTTGTGACTCTGCCTCTCCCATCCTTCCAAATCTCCTGTGCTAATAGGTTAGCTTGTTACCTTGGAGGCTGATAGCATGTGGCTCTGCTTGGAAACTAGGAACCAGGGTTTTGGATGTGAGAGCCCCTGGAGACACTCTGGCAGAGATGCCCAGCAGGCGTCAGAGCTCCACGCATCAGGAGATTCAGGGCTCTCGCCAGTGATGTAAGAGTGTTAGTGCAAGGGTGCTGCTTGGAGCCCGGGGCTGGATGAGAGGATTGTGGGAGAGAGCACAGGAGGTGCAGAGCAGAGCCTGGGCACTGAGGCCGGGAGCCCTCCAGGGGCCAGGAACTTAGGGAGAAACCAGGAAAGCAGCTGAGGAGCAGTCAGCACGGTAGGAAGAGAGGAAAGACAGAGGGCATCCACAGGACAAAGTGAAGGAGTGTCAAGACAGAACATCAGCTGTTTAAAATGCTGCTGAGAGATGGATGACTTCTGATCTGCCTGAGAAGTGACTACTGAATTTAGCAACAAAGTGATCACCGTTGACCTTGACAAAGAGTCATTTGGGTAAAATGGTGGGAAGGGTTGCAACATATTTGTAGGGAATGTATTCAATTCTCAAAGGCAGGATTTCCTCGCAATCACCAGCTGTTCACAGTACTGAAGATAACGTTGAGCGCTAACACTTGACATCCATTTTTGACTCTTCTTAAATGAGCATGCCCAGAGAAAGTGCCACAAAGAAATGGAAAATAAATACAGAAATGAATAAATGCGCCAAGATATTTTCCCTATTAGTGCATAACAGCTCTTACAGATTTTGAAAAATAGGTAACAAATCAAGTGTAAATGAGTGCTGTGTGTTGTTGAGAATAACACTTTCCACCTGTCCCTGCCGAAACGAGGCCCAGCATTTGGTCCTCGGGTTCTTGTTCAGAAATGGTGACTTTTCCACTTACTAAAGAGACGTGTACATGTGATGTCTCAGAGTCATCTGATTATGTAACTAATTATTTTCCACATATTTCACTGCTGGCTATGTCATTTACATACATTTTAGGCTGTTGGCGTAGTATCTGGACCTTGCATGTGAACCTGCAACTGGAATATGAGAAAAAAATTCAGATCTGTAGAGTATTCTTCCGGCAAGATGATATTATCATGTTATTCCTACATTATCACGTTATTCCTATCTGCAGACTTTTTTTTTCTAATACAATGCAAAGAGACTTATTACCAAAGGCAAGTTCACGTGCCCACCGCACCATGAGGACAAAGAAACTGAAACATCAGAGTTTAGAGCAGAGAAAGGTTTATTGCAGGGCCGAGCAGGGAGAACAGGGCACCTCATGCCCAAGAAAACTCCGAACTCCTGGAAGGGTTTCAGCAAAGCATATTCAAAGGCCAGGTGAGGGAGGGGCGTGAGGGGTCGCAGGGTACCTGACTGGTTGATGTGGAGGTAACAGGGCGGTCAACACTGTCAACCCCTAGGTGCCAGAAGGTCTGGGGGCTACATGCTTTTGATCATCAGGTAGTTAATTTCTTCCCTTTGGTGATGGTTTTAAGCATCTGAAAAACTCAGGAAATATATATGAGATACTATTATCTGGGTGCTTCAGAGGGGAGCTGCAGCAGAGGATATGCGGTAGGGGTCTGTCCTGGGACCTGCTCAGTTATAGACTCAATGGGCAAAGTGCTACCACCCTCATAAAATCCCATTCCCTTTCATTTGCTCTCCCAACACCCAGCAGGAGAAATGGAAGAGAAAAAAATGTGTGTACATCTTTAACTCTTTGTATTCATTCAATAAATGGACCTTATTTTTCTGAGCTTTAAAAAAACAAAAACAAAAACAAACAGCCCTTCCCCTGATTGATGGCTGAAAACCGTGAATTTACAACTTCCACTCAAACCCCAATCTTGACCAAGAGCTTGGCTAACATGGTTACCCAGCATCCTTTCTAGCTCTAGCTCTGCATTTCCCTGTCTTGTCCTGCCCAAGGGAGCCGCGGGCCTTTAAACATAATTTGGCATCTTGTGAAATATTAGATGGGGTACTTGCTGCAGGGAGAGTGTCACTGCTTGTCTCAGGCTGGAGATGTCCTCCGGGAGACACACCACTTGGCCAGAGGCAGGTGGGAGGTGAGATTGTTTTCCTAGTTCTTTCACTTCTGGGCTGAAGAACTCTCCCTGTTAAGGCTATGTGAACTGAATCAGAAGCTTCCTGAGGCGTGCTAGCCAGCCAAGTGTGAGTTCACACACAGATCAGTGGTCCCACTCCCTGAGGCCTCCTTAGAAAACCTCTCCTCCATGCCTGAGGCTACAGCCCCTGGACCTGAGGGGAAGTGAACTGCTGAACTTGAAACTGGGAATTCAGAGCGCTGACAGTTATTCACTTAATTATGGGGCCCCTGTTAGCACCCCGGTACAGTTTCAGTTTGACGACCAAAGACAAAGCAGGTGATGGTCTCTGTGATCCTGGAACTGACCTCCTAGCGCGGGGAGACAGGCTATAAGCCGTGCCCATGACAGGTGAAACACACTGTGTTAGAAGCTGGTAAGTAACTCAGAAAAGGAAAAGTGGAGGAGGTGAGAGAGGCTGGGGCTGGGGGCCCTTTGAGGGGCACATCTGTACCATTAAATAGGGTCATCATTGCACCCTATCGTTAATTGCCTGTTTACTGCCTGATTCTTCGGTTAGACTGTGAGCTCATCTGAGGCAGGGACCCTGGTCCTCCTGACACCTTGCACAGGGCCTGGCTCATCACAGTTAGGTATCCCACTGTATTTAGTATCGACCATGTATTTGGTGCAACCCAAGTTAGCATTCTTATAAGCTTCCTTAATGCTTTTTCTAAGACATGTGTGTATCTGTGCTTAACAATTAGGGATTAACTTAAATATTAGGAAAAGTACAACTCTAATCTCACCTCCAACCCCGCTTCAGAGAAATTAGGGTCGGGCAAGTACAAATGGAGTTGTAATACATGTCTTTTTTTTTTTTTTTTACAGTTATTTGCTTTTACTCAAAGAGCTTTATAGAAAAAAAAACATTCAAGTGAAGTTCATAGAATTATTAGTAGATCCATTGATCTTGCTAATTTGGAAACTGGCCACTTTACGATGGAGATCTAGCTCTCTCTCTCTCTGCCTTTCTCCAGCCTTTCAAAGACTTCCGCAAAGTGAGCGAGTTTCCCAGGGTCTGAACGGAGACCTTTATTTCTCCAACGTTCTCCCAGAGGATACCCGCGAAGACTACATCTGTTATGCCAGATTTAATCACACCCAAACCATACAGCAGAAACAGCCTATTTCTGTGAAAGTGATTTCAGGTAAGAGGTCAGCTGCCAGAAACTCTCTTGCAATGATATTTACAAATATGCGCAGAGGTATTCGTTATTAAATACCACTAACTTTTCCTGAAACAAGTTCAGGAAAAGAGGCTGTGAATAGTCACTAGTGTTAGCACATATGTTACAAGGAGCATGCGTACCTTAAACACCGTATTTTACTTTTTTTGCTGTGATTACCATTACTGTTTCCATGATACTTTCTGGATCTCCTTGGTGTCCTGAGCATTTGCACGTGCTCTGTGCTCCAAGATGCCTCTAATTGGCAGTCCTGCTGCGTTAGGTACGTGCTCACCTAGTCCTGGTTGGGGGTGGCTGAGTGAGGTAATCAGATAGTCACGTACAATGTAAAGCACTGTTCATACTTGGTAGGGATGTTGCTTGGTCAGCAGAGCTGTAAGAGTTTGCTTTTGTTCCCCAGTACTTTTTTTTTTTGCAATACCCTCTCCCTTCCTTTTTGCATTCTTCATAATATTCTGTTTATTTCAGTGGATGAATTGAATGACACTATAGCTGCTAACTTGAGTGACACTGAGTTTTATGGTGGTGAGTTACAGTGATTGTAACTGATGTTCCTCCCTCATTGTAGAGTTTAGTCCACTAACTTCACCTCCATGGCTGTTTAACCTTATTTCTTTATGAAATCCCTAGTTACGTGTTTAATGCCACTAGAATAAATGTATGTTTCCTATGAAGTTCAGCTCTGAGCTTTCAAACATGTCTCTAAAACACGTTCCATGTTGTATGTATGATAATGAAAGTTCTTGTAACTGTTTCCATGTAAAGAACCATTCCGTAAGATTTGGAAAAAAAATTCTCCATGTATGTTCAGAGTTATATTTTTCATTTTATCATCTTGCTCGTAAACTTTTCTCATGAAGTAATAAGAATTGACAGGGTGCATTAACCTGCTAGAACACTAACCCATCAAAGTTTTAGTAACCTTAGGCAACTAACATTGAGTGGCTTTTGATAGCAAATCATCATATTTCCCATCTCTTCACATGACCTTACCAATGTCTTATAATTAGCTATTAGCAGTAGTATTTCTCTTAGTTTTGTTTGAATCCTAGAGTCCTTGTCTTCAGTGAAAGTAATCTTTTTAAAAATAGAGCATTTAACTTCATTATTATAAAAAGAAAAGAATTTGATTTCCTTGAAAGAAATGTGGCTCTCAAGCATAGACTCAAATAAGGAAAATTGTGGGTTCTAGATGGGGGGTCCTCTTAATTATCTGTAAGGCAGAATTTCTGCTGTATTAATTTTTTACTCTTGAGACATGAAGTAAAAAATCATTAAGGTACTATCAGTGACCAGCACAGACACACCACAACTCCTGCCTTACTTTTATTTTTTTTAATCTTACCTTATTTTATGTTAAAATACTCTTGAAAAATATGGGCTTCAGAATCATTCCCAAAGTGATTTTGGAGCAACAAGTTTTCCTCCACAATCTCTAAAATCTTAGGAAAGTTCTAATTTGTCTCAAGTAATACCGTCTCTGGTATTCAGATTTTTCCTCTGAGAAATGAGAATCATTCACTTATTACCTTTTCATTCAGCTTTTATGAGCATCAGGTAGCTAGTTCACTAAAATGTTGAGAACTGTAAGGGGTAGGGGAGGGTATAGCTCAAGTGGTAGAGCACATGCTTATTAGCATGCTCAAGGTCCTGGGTTCAACCCCCAGTACCTCCGTTGAAAAAAATATTAAACAAATAAACCTAATTACCCCCCCCAAAAAAAACTGTAAAGGGCTGTAGAACCTTATAAAGGTATGATTTCTACTCTACGTTTTTCTGAGAAGATTAGGCCACACTTAGACAAGGTCTCTATAAATACAAAGTCAGCCTGAATAAATCTCGCCAAGGTCTCTGACTTGAGCCCTCTTCATTTTTTCCTTTGAGGAAACCAATTTCAGTTTCTTTAACTCCACCCTTATTCTTAATTTATGTCGCACAATTTGCCAGACCTCTGTCAGTCACTTTCTAAGTTTTGTTTTGTTTTGTTTTGTTTTGCATAAACCTTGCAGTTTGGAGATCTTGTTACATTAGACACTCGCCGTGATTTATCTCCATGTTAATCAATGGACTTGACCACCGTGTTGTCCATAGCGAAAACCAAAATACCCCTCCCATAGTCATACCTTTCAGAAGAACCTAACAGCTTCCAGAAGATAGCTGTTTTCACTTTGACCTGAGCACTAATCTTAAGGACTGGATAGTTTGGTAACGTGATTTTCCTCTTTGCGTCTACATTCTGAAAATTTACCAACCCACTGGAAATTCATAAAAAACTAACCCAAATTAGGAAACTGTACAAAATGAAAATAATCCTTATTATTAGTGCTCATACAACGAAAATTGCTTCTACTTCTGGCTGAGTAAGTGATGACTGTTTGTAAGGCAGACAGTGTCTATGTGGAGTTGAGAACCAGTTTCACAATCAGTGTTAAATGGTTTTGAAAGGGATTAGATTTTTAGAGTGAATTGTGTTTCTCAATGTACATATTCATAAGTTTGAATGCCATATTGATTTTCTTATTTGCAGCTAAGTCACATAGAGAGAGGCCACCGACATTTTTAACTCCGGGAGGCAACACAAGTCGCAAAGAGGAGTTAAGAGGAAATGTCCTTTCGCTCGAGTGCATTGCAGAAGGGCTGTGAGTTGACACTTCCCACTGTGATGTCCGTTTCTCATAAAACATAATAGGTTGATAGAGAGGCATTAATGTCATAGGAAGAGTCATTGTCTTATACTGACTGCATCAAGCATCAAGAAAAATTAGATAATTCCTTCCCAAATAGGCCCAATGAAACTTCACGTCACTAAAATATTTTGTGAATATAACAGTGTTCCTTTTGAAGTAAGCCTCAGCAATCACCTTAAGACTGCTCTGATTATAATGAATTATTTTGCTCCTGCCATGTAACCAGTTACCTCAAGATTTAGCGGCTTAAAACCAGTAGCTGTTTATCCCTGATCGTTTGTCTGCTGGGTGGTTGTGCTGTACCGGGCCAGACCCCACTGATTTGTGGAGAGCCTGCTTCTGCATTTGCTAGGTGGCTCCGCGCTGGCGTCACAGCTGCGGGTCTGCTGGCCGTGGGCAGAGCAGCGGGTCTCGTGGCCGTGAGTTTCTCACAACCTTCTGGCAATCCCTCCCTGGCCTATTCTCCTAACAGAAGCGCACATTGCTCTGAGGGCCCAGCCTCGGAACTGGCACCCTGCCCCTTCTCCTCCTTCCTGTTGGCAAGTCACCAGCCCAGCCCCTTTGCAAATGTCTCATCTGGGCACACCCTTAACACGGGTGCCACCCCCAGAACCCACATGCTTGTGACAGGAGTTTCAGGGCACCTGTCCCGTTAGGCACACACACTGGGGCCAGCTTCTCTGTGGTTTCTTCACACGCCCAGCCCGGCACAGGCACTGTCGAGGCTGCACGTTCGCTGAAAACATTGGCCGGGATCTCGGAAGCATGTGTCATCTGTCCTGCCCTTGACCTGTGACTCCATGGTCTCACATTCCTTCCTAGAATTCCCAAAATCGTCCCTCAGGAATAAGTTTACCTCCGGAGACACAGGGAGGCCTCTGCTGGCCATGTCAGGAAATGACACTACACGCTGAGTGCATCAGCGCTATCAGTTCAGTTATTTTTATTCAATCAAACAAACAGAAACAATTCTACAATGACTCCTACTCGCATGTCTAATGATAAGTACTCTGATCTTCCTGAGGGCCTGGGCCATTATTTTTAAATCTCTGTCTTCGAAACACATAAGTCAGTGCTTTGTCCATGGAGTGCTCAGCAAATGCATTGAATGGATTATTATTTTGTCCTCATGAAAACCTTCTGAAGTCACCAGATCAGAGCAAGCACTGTTATCCCCATGAAGGCAACTGGGGACACTGAGCCCAAAAAGGTCAGGAATCTGAGATCAGAGAGCAAGTTGGGGATAGGGCTGGGATTTTGAAGCAGATCTTTGAACTCTGAGCCTATGTCTGGCTTGTCATCTGTCTCTCTATTTCTTGATTTAATAGGAAGCACAGGTGAGAAATGGCGTAAGTAATACATGAGTTTGGCCTAATTCTATAAGTTGGTGTAATGGAGGCAGGGTGTAGCTCAGTGGTAGAATGCATGCTTAGCATGCATAAGGTCCTGGGTTCAATCCCCAGTACCTCCATTAAAAAAAGAAAGTCTTTGGGCTTCTTTATTTTGGGGAGGGCTATGGGGGATTAGGTTTACATATTTACTTAATTTTTTTTAATGGAGGTACTGATGATGTTACAAGTTAGGAAAGTTCTTCCATTTGATCTGGAAATGTGAGTAAAAGTTCATGGGCACATATGCATATATCAGCTCTTTCTCTAGCATTTTTAACTAGCTGATAAAAAATTGTAAGTCGATATCATTAATTTCATGGTAATTCCTTTGATTGACATAGTTCCTTTGTGCCAAATTTTCTGAGAGGGCCTCACCAATCAGAATTGAAAGAAGATAATTAGGTCCCTTCAGTAAAGCAGATCTTGCTAGCATTCTCACTGGGCCACTGAAGTCTAAATTCATAGTGTCCCATGAATGAGCAAATTCTGCTTCTGTGAGAATGGTAACTTACAGTCTTAAACAGAAGGTTTCGAGCATTATTTCCTGAAGTGTGGTGCTAGTTAAAATGTCTTTATAGTCCTGATAATCTTTATATTTGTTACAAAGTCGCATGAAAATTCACCCTCAAGAGCAGTTAGGTAAACTTCTTTTTTTGTAATTTTTTATTTATCTTATCAGGCCCACCCCAATTATTTACTGGATAAAAGAAGATGGAACACTCCCCGCCAACCGGACGTTTTATAGGAACTTTAAGAAAACTCTGCAGATCACTCAGGTTACAGAAGCAGACTCTGGAAATTACCAGTGTATAGCGAAAAATGCACTGGGAGCCATCCATCACACCATTTCCGTCACAGTTAAAGGTACATCTTTGTCTGAACTACATGGCTCTGGCCTTCATGAGAGACAACTGCCTAAATCATCAGTTACATTTGCCTTTGACTATATTCTTCAGTAATAATAATGTAAATTTATATCAACACTCATGGTACCTGAAGACTTTCTCATTGCTCTTTAGAGTGCACCTATATCTGGTTAAAAATTCGCTCCCCCAAGCTTCCTTACAGAAAAAGTCCAACTGGTTAGTGTAGAAAGAATGAAGGAAATAGAACACCATTGTTAGAAGCCCACAGCTCTAACTATTGCCGGCAAGAGCCAGTGATGAGTGCTAAAATTACTGGATGGACCCTGAAGGAAAAGCAGGGAATTCGCATAGACTCGGAGTGTTTCTTCTCCCCCTCCCCCCTCCCACAAAAATTAATTACTGAGGAAGTCTTAACATACATCCACAAATTCGTCACTCCTCCTCCCTTAAGAAAGTAGATTAATTTCCCTACTTTTGAGGGAGGGCTGGACTTACTGACTCGCTTCTAATGAATAGAGGAAAGAAAGCAGGGAAATAGTAACTTTATATTGGAGAAACCTGGCAGACATCACTCTAACCAAGTGATCAATAACCAATAATGTCATAACGTCATGTTGATGTCATGTGCTCCCAGAGAAGATGCAGTTAAAAGGTTCCATCACCTAAAACCTCAGTCGAATCGTGAAAAACATCAAACTCAAGTTGAAAGATGTTCTACAGAACAACTGATAAGTATTCTTTAAAAGTCTCAAGTTCATTTAAAAAAAAAAAAAAGGAAAGACCAAGAAACTGTCAGATTGGAGGAAACTGAGTAAGATGATGTGACGGTTATATGCAACATGGTGTCCAGGACAGGGTCCTTGGACAGAAATAAGACGTCAGCCGGAAAACTGGGAAATCCTAATCCGGAGTGCAGTTTAGTTGCTGGTATTGTACCAGTGTTAATGTCTTGTTTGGGTGACTGTACCGTGGTTCTGTGAGATGTTAACATCAGAAGGGCTTACAGGAATACGCTATACCAACTTGGCAATTTTTAAAAAATGCAAAACTTCAAATATTGCTTCCCAGTTTTGTAATTATATGTGTTCTACAGGGCTCAGAATTTCCATTCATATTTCTTAGCCCTCTCTGTGCCTGTAAATTGCTCTACAACCTTGGAGAAGTCTGTTACCTCTTTAATGTCTGATTAATTGACTGTAAAACGAGATGATAATATTTGAATCAAAAGGCTTTAGAAATAATAGAGAGATGTCAGTGAATCTCTTTGAGAATCATTCTTTTGAAAATCTGACATGTTCTCTGACATCACTTATAAGTCTGTTCACGCCGAAAAAGTGAAACTAACAAATGTTAATTTGTTATTAAAATAGTTCAGTCTACTAAGTTTGCTAGGATAACTTATTTGATTGAATTTTGGGGGTTGTTTTTTTTTTTTTCTTTCCTCATGAAGCGGCTCCGTACTGGATCATAGCACCTCAAAATCTTGTGCTGTCCCCTGGAGAGGATGGGACCCTGATCTGCAGAGCTAATGGCAAGCCCAAACCCAGAATTAGCTGGTTGTCGAATGGAGTCCCGATAGAAAGTAAGTTTCCTTGATGGAGTCCCAATGGAAAGTAAGTTTCTTTGATTGGCTCCAATTGCAGAACGTTTTCAGAGCATGGCTACATCTTAACAGGAAGCAAGTGGTGATCAAATAACTTAGGTTAAGGAAAGATGCCGTATATAAGTTAAACAGAGGTGCCAAATTACCTTTAGATTTTAACTTTATTACCTTTAGATATAATGTGTTATGACTGAATAGTTAATGCTATTAACATAACAGTATGTGTTGCTTGGAACTTGGTGGTATTTCCTCTGTTTTCCACCTGGGTCACAGGAGGAATGATGGGGTGAGAAATAAACATCTCTGAAAAGTTTATAGATTATCTCCTTTGTTCCAGATGTCAAATGGTGGGTGGAAACATGTTAGGAGTCAGAGGAGATGAGGGGGAGGCTAGGAAGAGAGACCGTGAATATGACAAGAAAAAAACCTGGCTGTCTTAATTTAAAGAGGTTTTCATTCCTAAGTATAGCCCAGATGTTCCCAAGTTCTGCAGTCCTCGGGGTCACCATCCCATTTAATATGCAAAGAAGAGCATACCCTCTGAGCCCATCCATATGCCGATGCTCAGTCTGTGACCAGGTCTCCCTCCCCGGGCGTTGCTGATACTCACACAGCCCTGGCTGCCCCATGTAACCTCCTCGGCCACCTTCCCCAGACCACCGCTGGCTCTCTCTCTGCCAGCTTCTCCAGGCTGCCACTGTGCCACTCTCCCTAAAGTGTGGCTACAGTCTTGTAAATCCCAGCAAAGGCCACTTTTACAAAACTTGGTTAAAGGGTTGAAGATGATAGAAGGGCGTTATAGCAAAGCAAGAAGAAAACAAAATGGATGTTACATCTCCCTGCCCCTGGATTCTTAATTCGTATGCCCTGGCCACACACGGAGAGCCCACTGCCTTTTGTTTTTCTTGACCCCACCCACTACCCGCCGCTACCGACAGAAGAATCTTTGGACATTTTCCCCTTCTTGGAGTTGAGACTTTCTTTTAGACCCAGAGAGAGAGAATCGATTTCTGCTTAAAACACAGCCTTAGGCTCACGCTCTGTGTCAGTAGCATTGAAATCTCCAAAGATAGTCCTTTCTCACAATAAAGACAACCTTCAGGATTATGATGTAGAATGATTTGGCCCCTCATTTGCTCCAGGCCAGAATCAGAAATTGGTCCTGCTTTTACATAACCAGAAGGTCCATTCAACTGGCTTTCCTGAAAGAGTCTTCACCCCAAAATGGATCTGAAAACTACTGGCAGATTTTTTTAAATTGAAGTATCATCGGTTTACAATGTTGTGTTAAATTCTGGTGTACAGCATAGTGATTCAGTTATACATGGATATATTCCTTTTCAGATTCTTTTTCATTATAAGCTATCACAAGATATTGAGTATAGTTCCCTGTGCTGTACATTAAGACCTTGTTGCTTACCTATTTTATATATGGTAGTTAGTATCTGTAAATCCTGAACTCCTAATTTAGCCCTCCACCCCTCCCTTTCTCTCTGGTAACCATAAGTTTGTTTTCTATGTCTGTGAATCTGTATCTGTTTTGTAAATAAGTTTATTAGTGTCATTTTTTAATATGCTACATAAAAGTGATATCATATAGTATTTTTCTTTTTCTTTTTGGCTTATTTCACTACATACGACACTCTCTAGTTCCATCCATGTTGCTGCAAATGGCATGATCTTGTTCTTTTTTATGGCTGCGTAGTATTCCATTTAAGTGGCACACATCTCTGTTTCTTACCATCAAGGTCTTACTATAGGTCTAGATGGAGTGAGAGACGCAGTTCCTTAAGTATTTATTAGGAGTTTGTCTCACACAACATGGTACTTATCAGATCCTTGGAAACAGACAGCCTGTGTTTACTGTAAAAAGAAATATGTTCTTGGGAGAACACAGATACTAAAGAGGCCAGCAAACTGAGTTTGGATATTTCCACCCCCAATTTTAAATATGATCAGGATCAGGAAAAGCCGCAGAGAGTACTTTGTGGTTGGGAAGCTGTTGCCACTCTCGAAGGCATGTGAGTGAAAACTGAGAAAAAGTGAAAGAAAGCCCAGAACAAAAAAAAAAAAAAGTTTTCTGCTACAGTGTCTGATTTCCTTAGGGATGCATTCAGAATGGCAATAAAGGATGGTGCATGCTCAGCGCTTGGGCACCGCATTTCCCCGCTCAGAGGTTCCATTCGGATTTATGGAAGGTTAAACATGCACGGATCTGGCCTCAGTCAAACTGACAATGGGAGGGGACGTCCATCTAGTCACTCTGCGGGAAAGCGGGGAGCCAGGGAATGTGGAAAAGATCAGTCCTTAAACTCGGCAGCCAGAATATAATCACAAGCAGGGAAAATTGAGATGTAGGTGGGTCAGTGCCGCAAGGACAAGGGGAGATAAAATAAGGAAGCTGATTTTTCCTCCTGTCATCCTTCCAAACCTGGCACAGGTGGTACCTCTCAGGGAACCCTGGAACTCCAGCTATATTAAGAGCTTTGAACTACTCAGTATAAAATAAATAAGATTCAAGGAGGTAATATCCAGCACAGGGAAGACAGCCAGTATTTTATAACTTTATATGGAGTATAATTTATAAAAGATCGAATCACTGTGTTGTACACCTGAAACTAGTATCATATTGTAAGTCAACTATATGTCAATAAAAAAATGAGCTTTGAAAATACACTCATAGACACTCCCATTTAAGTGAAATATGTTGGGGGAGGATCAACGTGAAAACCTGCTTGTTCAGGAGGCAGAAGCAGGACAGTGGTCCCTGGAGACAAGAATGTAGCCTGTCTGTTAAAACCTCAAATCATCCATTTGGGTCCAGAGCAGAAGGAGTTAGAACCGAGTCTCTCAAATCAGGTTCCAAATCAGTTCATTTCTTCCACCCCCAAAGTATCTGTTAAGCTCACACTGGAAGGAAAACAGGAGCTCAGCAGAGCTAGGATCAGAGTTCCACGGTGCCTGTGGATCCAGGGTCCCTCGGCCTGGGGCGTGCCCCGGAGCATCACTCTGGTGGACAAGCAAGGGGAGAAGCAGCAAAGCCAGGGGCCCCGGCCACCCGTGCTGGGAGCAGGCGCTGGACGTTTACACCGAGGGGATGTGAAGCACCCCTGGAAGATGTCTTTTACCACGTAGGGTAGGCACGCTGAAAGTGCGTGGATTACTGTTCGGAGTCTCAGACCTGAAAGGTGATGGGCTTGAGGCCCTGGTGGGGACTCCCCTCCCCTCCGCTCTGTGCCTGATGGTCCTGTGGGGCACTGCTGTTCCCCACTCCTTATCCTCAGCAGCTGGTTCCTCTGCAGCTTCTGCTGAGTGGCTTCTTGGCTGGACACTAAGCCTCAAACAGCTCAGCTCAAAGTCAACCCCTCATGCCCCTACCTTGCGTTGGCCCCCTAGATCCAAGATAAGGAGTAAATGAAGAAGAAAATGGTTCAAAACTTGGTGGAATTCGAGGAGCCTCAGGCCCCTCCCCTTTCCACCCTGCTTGATACTTAACCCGTGAATTTGGAGGCTTCTAAATGGCCTTTGAGGTTTGGGGGACTGTTCTGGAAACAGGAGACTGAGGCTTGTTTCTCATGGATGGTTTGCATCTCACAGATGCAGTCAGTGATGGCAGGGCGTGGAGGAAGGATGGTGGGGAGGCAGGGGTAGGCAAGCGAGAGCAGAGGTGGCTGCTGTATATAGTGGCACAGAACTAGCATGGTAAGGATTCCTAACCTTCGGGGAGAACTGGGGTAGACCCTCAGAAGTTAGCTGTGAGCACAGGCTGGCTTGCTGCAGAAAGAAGCCTTGGGTGGACCAGCTGCTGAGGGCGGGAGGCAGGGAGCAGTTGTGCTTCTACAGCAGCATCACACAGCGTCTCCACCAGGTGCCATGCAACAGAGACATTATCAGGGGACCGTGGTAGACAGAGCCTCCCCATTCCTGGCTGGTGACCATCACCTGAGGATGCTGCCACCCTCTCCTCCCACCTCTGCAGCCTCCGGCTGCCACATGCACATAAATACTAGGAAAGGAAAAGCTGGGTCAGGAAAAGGAGGGGTCAGATTTGGGATTTTTTAGCAAACTATAGTGTTACTGACTTGTAGTTGTGCATTTCAGACCTGGAATCTACTGTTTAACAAAACTAGGAGAATTCATTCAAAAAAGAGTCTGGGCTCTAATCTCAGTGTCTTCCAAAGCTCTGTTACCCCCCAGGACTGGCCAGTTTCCTTTAAACTTTCTCTGAAGGAAAAAAAAATGGACTGTATTAAAGATAGAATTTGCCCCAAACCACCTAAAATATTTTTGAAACAGTCTGCAGAAGTCAGGAAAAAGAATACAGCTGCAGAGAACTGATGCCAAAAAAGAACTTGGATTTTGTTGTGATCCACAGGGTCTGGGAGGCTGTGGAAGCAGAACCCAGGACCGGAAAGAAAATGTCCAAGGCCATGGCCGAGGACACCGAGATTCCTGTCCCTGTCCCTGTCCCAGGAGGCAGCCGGAGAGCCTAACACTTGTAGATTTTTAATCATCCCGGTTGAGAGTTGTGATAAGTTGTTCAGATACCAGGGAGGGTATCTAAGATCACCCTTTTATGATGTTAAAAGGCCCCTTTTCTCTAAAAGATGAGAAGTGGAAGGAATGAAGGATAGCAGACCTCCTGCCACAGTTAGATATTTTGTGGACGTTGGAGGGAGAAATTGAAAGCCAGTGACACATGATTAAGCAGCCCGGGAGGAGGGGTGGGCGTGATGAAGGCGTGGTCCCGGATAGTCCCAAGAGTCCACTCAAGCATCTTTCTTCCTTTTTTCCAGAGTAAAGGACTCAGTGGCATCCCCTTATAAGGAACAGAATAAGTAGATGGAGAAGAAAATTCATCTCTTTACCCAGAGATTTGTTCCACCTTATGCTCAGATGTTCAAGTTTCAGGAGATAGTTATAAGCAGACTAACTCAGAAAACCTGAGCACTAATCATGCCTGAAACAAACCATGAAGTCTCTGGTTTCTCAGCTGCACATACTACCATCCACTTGATCTGTTTCACAAAGTTCTTTTTAAAATAAAATTATGCTACAGATATAAAGATATTTTAAAATTTGATAGTGCTTTTTACGTGTAAGGTGGCCCTGATTGTTACTATTCTCATGTTCTAAATGTTGGAAGCATTCGTGGTGTTTGCCAGCCATGTCGGGAGAGATGGAATAAAAGAAAGTATTGTTGGAAGGCTCCCACCCCAGTTCTGAACCTCACCTGTGGGGCTTCGAGTTGTACAGCGTACTTCTATGCTCTTAAATTTCTTTCCCCAGGGTTCATTGATAGCAAATGAAGTTGGTTGTTCCCAGAATTCATTATTATTCCCTTGGGTGTTTTGGGTTTGGATGCTGGAGAGTTATACCCACCTAACAGCCAGCACACAGAATCCAAAGCCTTCAAATGTCCCTGCACCAGCAACTGTGTTCTTTGTCCAATACCAGCTGGGCCTCCATATGTCACCATGACAGTTCCTAAGTTTGCCTGTGTGTCTTTAGTAAATGCCTGAGGAAAGTATAGACCAAACCCCCATGGAGAAATATTTGTTTATTTACTCTTCGTACTCTTACCTAAAGGGTTTATTTAATTCCTAAGCACCTTGCCAAAAATAATCATTTGAAGGCTGTGCCATTGAGCAGAAATAAGGCAGATACACTCAGATGCCTTTCACAATAACATTGGAAAGAGTTGATAGCAAAGAAAAACACAACTGTGGGCTACATAAAAGCTTTTTTAAAATGATGTATGTTGTGCTTGGCGAGTCCTCACTGGGGAAAGATTGTCCTCCTGGCTTTGTTCATTGAGCTAGTCTTCCACGTTCATGGTGATGTAAGTTCTTGTGGTTAAAAAACACACATAACATAAAATTTAACAACCATAACCATTTTTTAGCATACAGTTCAGTAGTGTTAAGTATATTCACACTGTTGTGGAATAGATCTCCCGAACTTTCTCATCTTACAAAACTGGTACTTTATGCCCCTTAGTACATGGTAGTGTAACTTTGAAGAGCTTAGTATATTGAAGGAATTTGAGGATTTTCCGACTGAGTCTGCCATCCATCAGAGAGATGCGACCCAGATCTCTACCAGGGCCTCATCACTGTCTAAGATGCCCGGGTACCACACTTCGGCCCTCTACTGCCTGGCGGGTCCACAGAAGTGCAGTCACAGTGGACATGTGGTGGGCACTGAGAGTCCCCTGAGAAAGCCCGGCACTGAGGGCCTGACTGCTGGGTCCATAAGTGCTGAGAATGATTGACAGAGAAAAAGACTCCAGAAATGCTGCTCTGTTCCAGCACGCCTTGCTGAGGCAGCGGAAAGACACTGCTGAGAGTGTGTGAGTCAGAAACGCCCCAGAGATGCTAGACTTGGGATCTGGGACCAGGTGCGTGAGCTGCCCTGAGGGATGTTTCATTCTCAGGTACCTGGCTGCCTGCTGCAGCTGTCATCCTAGGCCAGTATGTCAGTCCTTTGCTGTCATTTATTGAGGAATTGTGGAATTAGAATGTGCATTTTTCTTCTGTTTGGAAGAACGTGTTCCTTAAAGCAGTTTTGAAATGCTTGGAGTCATCAACCGTGGATGTGAGCTAAGATACCACCTCAGAGTATCTTGATGCACCCAAGTTGAACCAACTGGAGTATCAAGATTCCCTATGTTAGCTATTGATGGTGATCAGAGTGTCAGGCATACCACTACACACAGAACCACGTGATAGTAAATTCGTGTGGTTGTAAGCCACGCCGTTTGGAGGAACTTGTACAGACATCATCAGTAGAAACAAATGCTGAGGGAGTGGGTGCAGTACTTTGAATATGTGTCCTAAAGCCAGGACGCGTAACTAGAGTTAGATTGATTTTTTTATTGTTTGTTTTTATTAATAAACCACAGGCGGACCGGATATTTGAAATTTTTTAAGTGATAAAGGAGTCTAAAGGCAGTGGTAAATATATTTTAGATGCCCACCCTTTTCCTGTCATCAAAGAGGGAAAACGGGGTTTAGAACGAAAGTGAAGGCTACTTACGGGGTTCAGTTTGCGAGAGCACTTTAAGGGGAAGGGTGCTGTTGTGGAGATGTGATTTTGATCAGCACGCTGGGGCGGGTACCCGTTACCCCTTTTAGTGTCCTCTTAAAGCCACATAAGGTCACAGCCTAAGGTTGAACATTCACAAAAAGGAATGTACGTTCAAGAGCACAGCGCCACCAAATTCCTGGGCAAGCCGTGCACTGAATTCACACGCTATAGTTAGTACCTGACCAGTTCCAACCTGCTTCAGGATGGATCAGTACTGGTCTTACTATTTTTTTTAAGTACTTGAGAGATTTAACTTACTACCTTTAAGAGAAATTTTCCACAGTTTCTTTCTATTTCAGCGTCAGGAGTTTCCAAAGCAGGAAACTCCCATTTGATTATTAGATATATTTTCCCGTTTGATTATTACCCTTTATCTGTTTACATACTTCTTGATTCAATTATCTGTCTATCTCAGTAAGAGGCTCTTAAAAGACACAGGTTTGGGGGCGTGGGTATAGCTAAGTGGTAGAGTGCATGTTTAGCATGCATGAGGTCCTGGGTTCAATCCCCACTACCTCCACTAAAAATTAAAAAAAAATTTTTTTTTAAGACACAGGTTTGGATGAACTAGAGAGTTTCCATATTTTTGGATCAGATTTTGCTGTCTCTTCTTGATAATTAACTTGCCTTTTCATAAATAACCATAGTTTCTTTGTGAACAAGGTGATGTTTTCCTGAATTTGTATTGCAGTTTACCCCTAAGGTGTGCTTTTTTCCCCTCACATCTCTCAAAATAATATTGAGAAGAATCAATCCATTGAAGACTAAACGGCTCTCGAGTATATACCCATGCTGGTAAGTGATTGCTGAATTCTGAGGAAGGAAAATCAGGCTGTCTGCCTAGGCTGTTGGTCCTTTCTTTCTGACTGCATATACCGAGATCAGGCTTCTGCTGACTATAAATTAGATCTCAGGCTTTACACCTTTTAAGCCAAGAGGAATAAATATATACTTTCTATTTTTATACCCAAACAGTTGCCCCCGATGATCCCAGCAGGAAAATAGATGGCGACACCATTATTTTTTCAAACGTTCAAGAAAGATCAAGTGCAGTATATCAGTGCAATGCCTCTAACGAATACGGATACTTGCTGGCAAACGCATTTGTAAACGTGCTGGGTAAGCTCTCCCTTTGTTAGAGCTGTGGCAAATTAAATGAATGACTGCTGTTGATTGCCGTTCATTCAGCAGAAACAGATTGAACATCCACTATGTGCAATGGCTCAGCACTTGGCGCTGTAAGGGACCTAGAGAGATGGGTAAAGGTACAGACTCTGCACTAAAGGAAATGCCAGTCTGGTCTTCATGTTCTTTCACAACACGGTTTTTATAATGGCAAATTCTTCATCGTAGAAATAATCAGATGGTCGGGCTGCTTCATTCACAGTCAGTTATGCTAACGTCAAACCCCTCAAAAGGAGGAGAGCATTGGTCTGCCCGTTGTAACTGAATATTACTGCTGTCCCACCCTGAGAAACTGACACATTGAATGACAAGTTCTTAGTTCTGATTTTTGACAATAAATCATTAGTCATCATGTTCGGCCTTGATCCAAGTCGCAGGTGAACAATTGTTTATCCATTCATGATGACATGCTTAGAGAACTATGATGTACACGTCTTCTGAGATGGTTGGGTTTATGTGAACGTTGTGTTTCTCGTATTGGACAAAATGACTAAGATACATCAAAGTTGTTAAAAATTTATGTGAGAATTGTTTACGTGATGCCAGGGGATTATATTTCAACTCTTCAAGTGCGGTCGGCTCCCTTTCAACCAAAATTAAGTTCAGGAAGCTGACCAGTACTTGGTATTTTCCCTTCATGCTTGAAATGAAAGTGAGTAAATCACAGGAAGGGCTGAGCCATTAGGACGTTGGTGGATGTCTGGGAGGCAGTGTTGATTCCTGGCTCTGCGTTGAGTCATCCTCCCCCACCCCCCACCCCCACCCCCATTATTACCCTGAGGTCATTTGTCATTCAGCAGAAATGTATTTGGCCATTATGTCTGTGCCAGCTGCTGTGCTGGCTTATAGGGAGGAGATAGTAAGTCCCGTTCCCTGTCTGCCAGGCACTCATTGTAGGAGGAGATGTAGATCAAGGAATCAGTCACTAAAATCCTGTGCCTGAGTAGGATGCAGGGCGTGAGGCAGAGGGAGCAAACTTGCGTTTTTCCATCCTGAGTGACTAGCAGTTTCATAGCTGAGTGAGAACACAGGGGAGCGATAGGATGGTTGTGCCGTGCCATGAACTCCAATAGTCTTAAAACAGAATGCAATAAAAATACACAGTAGGCTTAAATGTTCATTTTATTCTCATATTTACTTCACCTCTTCAAAACGTTTTTAGCTGAGCCGCCACGAATCCTTACGTTTGCAAACACCCTCTATCAGGTCATCGCCAACAGGCCTGCTTTCCTCGACTGCGCCTTCTTCGGGTCTCCTCTGCCCACCATTGAGTGGTAAGTAATGGCCCAATCTGTTTGTAATATTTACGTTTGTCAGAGCCTTCAAATTTCTCAACATGCTGGGATTTAGTCAGAGAACAGACAGGAAAAATGCAGTGCAGAATCCACCCCGGTATTCATTATTAAATATATTCACAAATATCTGTTAACTCCTCGCTCTGTGCTAAAGACTTTCCCGTGTGCAGTCTGTTTGGCTAAGCACTTTGTCAACCACAGAGATATATGTAAATGTTTTTGAAAAAAATTAAAAGGTGCTGTGTTTTACAGTGCCACGGACATCTCTGGGACCTCATGAATGGCCGAACAGGTTGGGGACCATTCCTTGATAGTGAAATATCATTTGGGGGTGGGGGTAAAGGTCTGTAAGTGTAAAAGCAGAATTTGCTGTGACCAGTGCTCCTCTCCCACTGAGCTTCCTGACTGGGAGCCAGCCCCCCTGTGTCCTTTCACTCCCACTTTAGACCATCTGCTTGCCTGTATCACTCCTGATACAAGTCCTGTTCATCCTCCTGGCTTGCTTGGAAGAATGAGTGGAAGAAAATGGGAACATTGATTTATGGGTCACCTGTCAGGTGCCAGACCCTGTGAAGGGCTCCACCTACTGCTGTGAGATTAAAGCCAGGTGTGGGATGAAAGCACCCTCTCCCCAGGTCTCCACCTTAACTGCAGAGAAGAGAAGCAGAAGGTTTCCTAGCAAAGGGGGCGGGGTTAACATACCTAGTCCCCCTCCCCTACCCTGGCCCTGCTGTTCATCCATCCTCACTTCTGTCCGACACTAACCTGGAAGCCGAATGTAGACACACTTTCCATGCACACTTTATTCTCTTTCTTCCCTGAATCTTTTCCTGTTTATAATCTCAAAGATACTACTCAGCCATAAAAAAAGAATGAAATAACGCCATTTGCAACTATGTGGATGGACCTAGAAATTATTATACTAAGTGAAGTCAGAGAAAGACATATATCATATGGTATCACTTATATGTGGAATCTGAAAAAATGAGATAAATGAACTTGTTTACAGAAACAGACGCACAGATGTAGAAAACAAACATACGGTAACCAAAGGGGAAAAGGGGGAGAGGGATAAATTAGGAGTTCGGGATTAGCAGATACCAACTACTACATATAAAATAGATAGACAACAAGTTCCTACTCTACAGCTCAGGGAACTATATTCAATACCTTATAATAGCCTATAATGGAAGAGCATATGAAAAAGAATATATATATGTGTGTGTATGTATAACTGAATCACCACGCCATACACCAGAAACTAACACAACATTGTCAATCAGTTCTACCTCAATGGTATAAATAAAGTCCCGGAAACACTTCCTGATACACTCTCAAAAGTATAATCCTCGTAACCTTGATGTCAAAATCTCTTTAGAATTATAGCCTGCAGATGGAGTTGCAGGCACATCGCAGTAGAGGGAAAAGGTCAAAAAAGGAGCAGTCTGCATTCTGCCTATTTTATCACTTATTTAGAAAGAAAGTAGATAATGATATGTTTATTAAATTGTGAATCTCTCATAATGAAAATTGCGATTTAAGAATTTTGTCTTGCTGTGCTGATTCTTGAAGATCCATTTATCACTGGGTTCTCCAGTTAGCATCCTGTCTTTGCACTGACCCCGCCCTGATTTGCAAGCATGCGGTGTGCTGGTGCAGCCTGCGGCCGGCTCTGACCTTCATACTGTCATGCAGATCGTGGTGTGTTGACCTTGGACGTGTCTCTTTATGTCTGACTTCAAATTCCCACGTGTTTTCTTTCTCACTGTGATCATTCCCATAATGAAGGTTTAAAGGCGCTAAAGGCAGTGCTCTTCGCGAAGATATTTATGTTCTACATGAAAATGGAACTTTGGAAATCCCTGTGGCCCAGAAGGATAGTACAGGAACGTATACGTGTGTCGCAAGGAATAAGTTAGGAATGGCAAAGAATGAAGTTCACTTAGAAATCAAAGGTAAGGCAGAGGGGATGAAACATTTTCAAGTATTATGTGACTTGGAGTGAATTCTCCAGCTTTGGCATTGGATAACGAACGGTCACGTTCCATTTCAGATCCAACAAGGATCATTAAACAGCCCGAGTATGCAGTCGTGCAAAGGGGGGGCACAGTGTCCTTTGAATGCAGAGTGAAACATGATCACACCTTAATCCCCACTGTCATGTGGCTGAAAGACCATGGTGAGCTGCCCAGTGATGGAAGGTATTGGAAGAGCATTTCTTTCCTTTTTCTTCCTTCTCTCTTTAAGCTGCTCTCAAAGTAAAGACTGATTGAATAGTAGCTTCACGGTTATATTTGTAAAGTTTCTGAAGGCTGCTCTCTCTCCAAAGTAGATGCACATTTTTTCCTCCCTGCTGTAAAATGTTCGGACCTGAAAAGGTATCAAGTTATCGAAATAAGACCCTGAGAATGTTTGTCTGCCTTTGTGTGTTGGTCCCCTGTGTAATTCAGGATGCGAAAAACCTTTCGGGCTTTGGACAGCATCCATTGTTTTCTGCCTTGTACAGTGCAGTCTTAACAGCTGTTTTCATTAGCATTCTACAAATAGGCAGAAATACGATCTCTTTAATCATCAGAGTGTGCCTGAATCCTTGTCGGTATTTTAAAGGACACTCGTTTTATTAGGATGGAAGTTTTCTTTGATTTTACCTAAAGCCAGTAGAAGGAGTGGGGGGAAAAATGAAGCTTTTTAAAAGAGCTTGAACATTGCATTCCTTCATCTTGGAATGGAAGAAAGGTCATCCCAGCTTTCCGGGTGAGGCTCTCAGTTCGACTAAGCCCACAGAGTTGAATGCGTCAATTTTAGCTGTGACAGAGGGGCCACGAGCTTCACCCCTACTGGAAGGGATGCTGTATGCTGTATGGTTTCTGTGGCTCCTTTCAACAGTGCCTAATGGTCCCCTGTTGCTTGTTAATGGCCCTTAAAAGAACTATGTGGTCTTTTCTATGTCCCAAGTTTCCATCTCTCTACATTTCAACTGGTCAGTTTTATCTGTGGAATCTGAATTGATAAAGATGAGAAGGAAGTGGGAAGAAATGACCATCGGGTTAAGTTGGCTAAAGCTTTCACTTCCCCTGTGAAGACAGCTACTGATTCATGCAGCCTCATTCAAACCACGCATGAATCTTATTTACACAGGTTTTTGACCCACTGAATAAATTGTCATGCTCGAAAGTAACCTCTAAGGGGGAAGGTATAGCTCAAGTGGCAGAGTGCATGCTTAGCATGCTTGAGGTCCTGGGTTCAATCCCCAGTACCTCCTCTAAAAATAAAATAAAACCTAATTACCTCCCCCTCCAGTTTAAAATAAAATGATACAATAACAAATAAATAAACATTAAAAAAAAAAAGAAAGCAACCTCTAGAAAACTCTTCGTGGTGATTGCTGATCTCATCTTGCTGTTTCCAGTCATAAAGCTGATTAGCATTGTCTGCATTTTCTTTCTCCTGTGAGAGTTTATGCCTGCGGCAAAACGATACAAAAATTCTGCTGTAAGTAGTAAATTATTTAAAAACACACACTTTGTTAGAAACTGAGCTGGATGAGCTGTGGCAGCAGGAGCCATAGGAAAAAGCCCTCTAGTCGAGGTACCTGAAGCCGCCCCTCACCCGCCACCCCCAGCTCTGGATGCCCTGTCTAAGGAAGTTTCTAAAAGTCTAGACGTGTGGTTGAACGCCACCGGACCAGGTGACTTGTCACCATTTCTAACCCAAGATTCTAATTCATTCAAAACATTTTCCAACTTTAATCACGGTGAAAGTGACATGTATAGGATTTTAGCGCTAACGTGCTGCAAATCTTTATCATCTTTGTCTTTTATCGAATTCACAGTTTCTTTGATGCCAGTAAAACGATCGTTGGGTGTGGTCGGATGTCCACTGTAGCTGCTCCGAATGTGTTCCCTTTGCAGGTTCACCATTGACAAGGACAACTTGGTGGTAGCTGATGTAAATGACCAAGATGGAGGGACCTACACATGTGTGGCCAACACGACCCTGGACAGCGTTTCTGCCAGTGCTGTGCTCAGCGTTGTCGGTAAGAACTGGAACACAGCCCGCACAACTGGCTGCCCTGTTTTAGGATGAAAAGAAAAATTGTCAATAGTAAATATCTGCTGGTTATAGTTTTACCGTTTTATAGGTGAGTGGAATACCCACACTTTTTTTCTTTGAAAGATGCCTTTGAGACGATCATTTTAATATAAATGTACTCTGTAGCAGCACTGGAACAAAATGGTAGTTTTGCATGTTACAGATATTTTTGTAAGAAAACTGGGGGAAATAATCTACTTTTATTTAAAGTTGTTGCGGTTTTTCCCCCTGGATTGTGACTGCGTGTTTATCAATGCCATGTGTGACAGCTAAGCGTAAGACTCCATTTGATAGTGTTAATCACACTCAGTCTTTGTCTTCTTGTGCTATCTTATATCTTTCCGTTACTAATTTTGACTAAAATCCTTTATATTAATGTCCTTTCTAGCTCCTACTCCAACTCCAGCTCCCATTTACGGTAAACTAATATGACTCTTTTTTTCTCTCTTTTCTTTCAAACAATTTCACATGTGCAGAAAAATTCAATTACTTTCTTTTCTCCATCATGTCATTGTGTTTCCTTAAGGAAAAGGTCTCTGTCAGATGTTCTGCTCTGTTGTCCATTTACTGCTGTAAATCATTTCTTCATTAGAACTCTGGAACTTTCCGCTGAATATGTTGCCGCTTCCTTCCAAGTATTTCATGTCTTATAAAAAGTTATTTCATTTGATGGAAGTCTCGCTTTGATATGATTTCCTTGTAAAGCAGCACAGTGCTTTTTCAAAAGCCATAAACTGAAAAGGCGATTTCCAATATCATTCCACAAATCAGGTTTCCATTTCAATCTGTTAAAAGTTGTTTTGGAAAAATAAATGTTGTTCAGGGATGTCATTTTCAAGAAATTTACGTAGGAAAACAGTGTGTGTTTAGAACAGCATTTGCCCTTTGTATCAGAGAAAACCAGCTTACTGTGTTAACGGAAGATGAATCACGAAAGAAAGACCAAAAGGAGAGCACTCCAGCTCGGGAGATTTTTCTGAGTCTGGAAAACAAGTCAGAAATATTTTCCAGCAATCTCTTTGATTAAAGAACCCTTGTCTTTATTCAGCGTATACAGACATAAAATTAATTTTTTGGCAAAAACTCAGCTGGATTTGGCATCGTATCATGAGTTATGCTATAGAACACCTGTCCCTTGTGGACATGTACGGCTTCTTTACTGGTAGGAAGGCGGTTTCATATTGTTACAGGGCTTCTGGTTCTTCCAAGAGCCAGGGTTACTGCCCAGAGCAAGGTCGGGAAAAGGCCTGGGGGAACATTAACCCTCTGGATCTCAGAAGCACCATTCAAAGAGGCAGACATGCTTCTGGGACACCTTCATCCCAACAGGTGTCTGTACCCTGGTGTCCTCTAAGAATAAACACATCTCGCCAGGTTCCTCACCGGCTCGTACTGAGCAGCCGCATAAGGTGCGCATGCCAAGGGCTACCTGTATAGCAGGAATTTTAGCATTCCCCTTAAAAATATAAATATTCTTCAGGAGCCCCCAAAACCTGTAATTTAGCATGTTTCAGAAAGAACATTTGCATCCTCTTTGAAAGTACATGCGTTTCTGCCTGTTTTTGTTTTTCAGCATTTGCTATTCTCTGTTTCCCATTGATTAGAAATTAAGCTTCCATATTATTTTTTCTGTTTGCGCTCCTTTATGTTTTTGAAAAGACACGCACTGAGAGTGCTGGAGAACCATTCGTGTCCCCTTCACTGGCTTTGGTGACGCGGGATTTAGTTTCACTTGAAAGAGAAGCAAGCAGAGCTCGCTGGCGGGTTACCTTGGGCATGCATGTGCGTTCCCAGCAATCTCAGGTGTCTTCACCTCCTTCCGGCCGCATGCTCACTGACCATCACGTGTGCTGTGTCTTTAAGAGTCCCCTCCGTGAGTAGTGTCCTGAGTAAAGGAGGACCGCCTGAGGTCGGATGGTTAACTGTGATGTGTGTCTTTGGTCTGCAGATGTCCCAAATCCTCCTTTTGACTTGGAATTGACCGATCAACTTGACAGGAGTGTTCAGCTGTCATGGACCCCAGGCGATGACAACAACAGTCCTATTACAAGTATGTGGTGCCATTTGCTTGATCACCAATAGACTTAGTGACCATTTTCAAAGCACTTTATCACATGCAATTGAAATTCCTCGCAGAGGTATTTGCTGGCATTCTCTGCTTCGTTACTGAAAGAACCAAAACATTTATTTATGACTGTCTTCTCCTCCGAGCTGGAGTTACTCCCTGTGATAGCTTCTGGTATGACACACTGATTAATTGCTAAAGATGTTAAGCAAATACACTATTGTTTTGTGTTCATGATCCAAAAGGATCACCTTAAATGTCCACCACAGTCGGAAAATGTATCTCGAGTTAGTCATTTTGCCAGTTATTATGGGTGGAAAAAATAGGGGGACCAGATGTGATGCCCAGTCTAAATGTTAGGAAATTGAGACTTGGTGAGTGAAGTGACTTTTCATGCCCACAGTTGGTAACAGAAAGGGGTGTAGACATCAGATCTCTCTCTTCCCATCAGCCCCCGCTACAAAGTGGCACGTTCACCAATGTCAGCTGCTCACCTTCATGACATCAGCCTAGAGAATAAAATCAGGTGAGGGACCACTCCATCAGGACACTGGAAGCACTTAGTAAAATTAGACTATAGACATGCTTAGAAGTTTTAAAACAAAAAATATACTTAAGAGAGTAGACCTAAGACTGTAATCTATTACTACCTTCAGGTATATCCTGCAAAAAGACTAAATTCCTTTCTGATGACTACCTAAGATAATTCGGAAGTGATGTGCATGCTGATTTTTTTGCACCTGTTGGTAAAGCAGAATATTCCCATTGAAATTAAGCAAAAGCCTCCTCTCTACCTTGTGTTATTTAGTGATGTTCCTTTCTCAATGGAGTTTTCAGTCCTTGATCAGAACGTTCACTTATTCATTCTGAGGCTTCCAGTTAATTCAATGCATTAGCCAGCTAGCTGGTTAGGATGCTTGGAGACTCTCTTTACCCATGTTAAAATGATACTTTTAGATTTCAAGGCATTTCTGTGCATTCATTCATTCATTCAACAGATATTGATGTGCCTATGATGTACGAGGCATTCTTCTAAAACAAAATAGGCAAAAGTCTCTGCCCATGTGGAGTTTATATTTTAGTTGAGGGCACAAATAAGATGAAACTAATACTTATTATTGTATATAATGTACATAATACATGCATTGTGTATATAATAATATATACACATAATATATACATTATGTACATTATATATTGTAATGTATGATACATTATATATATAGAATGTATATATACACAATGTATTAATATATAAACATATTAATAATGTGTTATTGTATATAATGTCATATATATATGTCTGTATATACACATTACACACACACACACACACACACACACACACTACTCAGATCTCCTTTTAAGAGTGGACCCACTACAAGAAATCTCAACAGAGACTCCATCCACAGCCCCTTCCCTAAGGATCAGCTGCACCGTTCTGGTGAGCCACTCTTCCTGAGCTGGTCCAGTGACCGAGCCCAGTGAGGGTCCTGGAGCTCGGCCAGCACTCCTGCACGGCTTCACTCTGGGGCTTCTCATGACCTGGCTGAGACTATCTGTACTGGAGTCAGGCTTCTCCCACATGCCCCTCCCTCCCCCTCTCCTTTCACAGACGTCAGACCTGTATTATGGTCTGAAGATCTTCTCTGCCTACCCCTGCCTTTCTTTTGTCTTTCACGGGATCTTCCCCAAATCAGTCTCCTGCACATCTACTTCTGTGTCTGCCTCTGCTTCCTAGAGGGCTCAAACACACGTATATCTGTACACGTAGTTGTGGGCTTGGGTATGTGTGTGTGTCTGCATTTAGGCAAAAAAAACAAAGCAGGAAAAGGAGATGAAAGAATCTGGGGGCTGGAGGTATAATTACCAGCAGAGTGGTCAAGAAAGGTCATGTTAGGAAGGTAGTATTTGGGTATATCAATAAAGACGTGAGAAAGTAGGTTGTGAACACAATAGGCGATTATCCGGGGGAAGAACTCTCCAGGGAGATCAAGGAAAGGAGCAAAGGCCTTAAGGATGGGAGCGTGTCTGCGTGGAGGTCAGAATGCCCAGAATGAAATTAACAAGAGGAAGTGAAGCAGGAGAGAAAGTCAAGGAGGTAGAGTTGGTGGATGGAGTGGCTTGGGAACCGTGAAGGACCTTGCGGGCCACTAGGGAGGTTGGGAAGGAACTGTAGGGATTTATTATAATAGAGGAGTGGATCACACTGGCTGTCCTATTGAAAATGGTCTATGGAGGAACAAGAAGGGGAGCAGGGAGACCAAGCCGGACCACGGTTCTCAAACTGTGTATTGAAATACCCTGTGGAACCCCAGCAGACTCACAGGGTGCCCCAGGATATTTCCTAAATTTTCAATGTTTAAATTTTGGTTTTTCAAAAGCACAGTGACATATGTCAGACACCCCGTGAAATGCTAGCTTGAGGCAGTCCACAGTTTCAGTATTCTATCGCTAACTCATATTGTGACCACATCACATCTCGGCAAAGCTTTTGCTGTGATAAAAAGTAAGTACTACGTGAAAGTCAGTGTGAAGCGGGAAATAAAAAAGGTGGCGTCCGATCCATTTTCAAGGCTGGAGAAGTTATGCAGTGCTTAGTAGATTTTAAGTTAAGACCTAGACTCTTATTCGATTGTATAGACCTAACAACTTAATACAGAGAAACGTTAGGTACTTCTTTGGACCTAAGGGAGCTATGAAAAAAAAAATGACTGAGAGACTCAGCACATCATGAACTGAGAAAGTCTGGGAACTTGTGAGTGAGGAGGTCACACAATAATTCACGCAAGAGATCTTGGTGGCCTTGAATAGGCTTGGAAGGATGGAGGAGCTGAGAACTGATAGGCTGCGATTTTGCACGTATTTTAGAGGTACAGCCAACAGGACTGTCGAGGATACGCGAGAAGGGGGAGGGGCCGTGAAGGGCGGCAAGGTTTTGACCTGAGCTGTCACTGCCAGTCGGGGCGAAGATCAGGGTCAGTCTCGGACACGTGCAGTTGGAGGTGCTGTACTGGACAAGCATGTGAAGTCCTCGAGCTGGCAATGTGCTATCCCAAGTCTGAAGTTCAGGGAGAAAGAGGGGCTGCAGATGTAAGTGTGAAAGTCATCAATGTGTGAGACTGGAGATCACCGGAAATTCATGTAGGTGGAAGGGAGAACTCTTAAGTACTGAGCTCCGGAGAACTGCAGCACATCTTTCTAGTTCATCTTCGTCTCTGTAATTCATATCACATAGTAGGCACTTATTGAGTCTCTAAATTCCCATTTTTTACAAGGATAAAACATGTACATACCCCCAAATTTTAATAGATACAAGAAGGTATGCACTGAAAACTACGTCTTCCTCCCACTCTGGACTCTCAGTTCCTCTGGTGACACTAGTGTTACAGTGTGTGTCCTCTCAGAGGTGATACATGGACATTCAAGCAACTACATACGTGTGTGTGGCATAGTAAATCTTTTTATTTTTACATAACTGTAAGGTCCAGCACACACTGTTCTCTACCCTCCTTGGTTTCACTTAACAATATATTTTAGAAACCATCCCTCAGTGCATGCAGAGCCGCCCCATTCAGTTTTTACAGCAGCAGAATATTCCATTGTGTGGATGCACCAGAATCGGTTTCATCGGCGTCCTGTTGATGAACGGTTAGGTTGTTGGCAGTTAAGTTGTTTCAATTGCAAACAGTGCTGCCGTGAGGGTTCCTTTCTGTGTGGCTTTGAACATATGCGTGAGCATGCTTATTCCAAAATAAATAGCTGGAAGTACAATTTCTCAATCAAAGGGTATCTGAATTAAATGGTGTTAGATGTTCTGAAGTATCCTCTGTAGAAGATATACTAATTTACGCTCCCCACAGTGTGAGAATGCTTGTTTCCCCGTGTCGTAGTCAACAAAGTGTGTTATACCTTTTATTGTGGCCAGCCTGTTGAGTGGGAAGTGGTGTCTCTCTGTACTCAATTTAACTTCTCCTGTGATGAAAAAAAATCAACCATCTTTTCGTATGCTTAAACTTTCCTGGGATTATGTGGATCACTTCTAAAGGATTTTACAAAACTAAACTCAGTGTGCTAGAGAAAGAATACCAAATATTACTGGATGTGCTTAAGTGTTGAGGACGATGAGAGAACTCTGAAATCAAAATATTCTAATGAATTTTTCTTGGAAGTGAGACAGTTTGTGTTCGGCTACTCTCATTAGATTGTCCTGTTCGTTATCCTAGCAACCCAGCTGTTACCCTAGCAACCTGCGGTTGGGTGACCAAATTCACTGTCTTGGGTTTGTTGTGTGTGTGTGTGGTGTGGCCAGAATTCATCATTGAGTATGAAGATGCAATGCATGAGGCAGGGCTGTGGCACCATCAGACTGAGGTCCCCGGGACGCAGACCACAGCCCAGCTCAAGCTGTCGCCATACGTGAACTACTCCTTCCGAGTGATGGCAGTCAACAACTTGGGAACCAGCCTGCCCAGCGAGTCATCTGAGCAGTATTTGACTAAAGCCGCAGGTAAAGCCAGACTTCTGAGATCTGAAATAAAATAGAAACATTTGCCCCTGTTTGCAAAAGCACCGAAGCTTACAAGTATGTGGCTGCTTCACTTCTAGAACCAGATAAAAATCCCACGGCTGTGGAAGGGCTGGGATCCGAGCCCGATAATTTGGTGATTACATGGAAGGTGAGCTCTGTTTGAAATCTCCAACTGTCCTTGGTGTATTTGAGAATGGAACAGAAAAGTCGTTTTTAAATAATACCTTATTAAAATCCCATTTCAGTACCCTCGAAATAATACAATATTGATTCATAGAGATTGTCCTCATTTTTATTACATCTGCTTAGTTGTTCATTTGTGTAAATTTAACATATTCTATTCAACCAATTTTTTATAAATGAGAATTTTGTTTCAAATATCTTGCTATTAGAAATATTGCTGCAATAAATATCTGTGAATTTTAAAAATCCCATTTCACACATTTTGGGGGAAAATATGTATTATATATCTTTATTAACTGTCTCTTTAATAACAGTATTGTGTGGTTGTTAAAAACTTGATCCTTGGAGCCCAAATGAATAGGTGTAAATCCTAGCTTTGTAAGTGTGTAAATCCCACACTTCCTGTGTAACTTCAAGGCATTTCTTGAACATCTCCATTATGTATCATATCATGGGGATAATAATAGAACCAACCTTGTAAGATCAAAGGAGTTAATGCATATAAGGCACTTAGAATGGTGCCTAACACATATATGTGTTCAATAAATGCTAGCTAGTATTATCGTTGTCATGGAGAACCATCCAGAAGGTATGTACCAAGTTATTCCCAGTAGTTCAACTTCTCCTTTTTTCTTTGGCTTACTTGCATCTTCTGGTCTTGGGAAACTAATAGAGATTTACTTGTGTAATTTTGAAACTTATTTTAGATAGATCCACACACAGTTAGAGGTATACCTGTTTGTACATAGTTATACACATACGTGCATGTAGAAACAGGATAGAATGACAAGCCAATCTCTTTTTTTGTATACTTTCAATAAAGAAAGAAATAACTCACAAGTTTGGGTCTCCAAGGAGAATAGACAGTGATGTACTGTCACACAAACGAGAGTACCTCAAGGAAATGGTAGAACTGAAAAGTTCTGGGGGGAGGGTACAGCTCAGTGGTAGAGCACATGCTTAGCATGCGTGAGGTCCTGGGTTCAATCCCCAGTACCTCCTCTAAAAATAAATAAATAAACCTAATTACCTCCCTTCGGCCAAAAAAAAAAAAAAAAGAACTGAAAAGTTTTATGTCCCACACCCTGGACTGTGCAGCCAGAGTTTGAGAGACTTCTGTGGTATTTACTGCTTCAAGATAGAAATTCACAACCTTTCAAATGTGGGTCCCGAACAAGCTTTGAATCTCAACACAAGTGAAAGAAAGATAACAGGGTCCCTGGAGAAAATTGTTAATGGCTTGTATTTTAGTGTTTCACTTTCTTTAAGTCTGGGAATTGAATTTGCCCTTCCAGGAAAAGATTCTGCAGTCGATCTGTTTTATAAGCTCTGATTATTTATTTGGCTTTTCTTGTAGCCTTTGAGTGGTTTCGAATCTAATGGGCCAGGCCTTCAATACAAAGTAAGCTGGCGCCAGAAAGATGGAGACGATGAATGGACGTCTGTGGTTGTGGCCAATGTGTCCAAATACATCGTCTCGGGCACGCCAACCTTTGTTCCGTACCTGATCAAAGTTCAGGCCCTGAATGACGTGGGGTTTGCGCCAGAGCCAGCTGTAGCCACGGGGCATTCTGGAGAAGACCGTGAGTGTCTAATGCTGTTTCAAATGTACTTTCCCCCAGCAAAACAGACTCACCAAGGTGCACATCAAGGCCATTTCCAAAGGTGCTTAGATTGGGAGGGAGTGGGGGCGGCAATTATACTGTTTAGCATTTCTGCACTTCAACAGCCTGCTGTGTAGAAAATACATTCAGAATGTTCAAAGTTATTACTTTTTAAAAAGATATGTTATTCTCACAGAGTCCAATGAACAAATATTAAAAAAAAAGTCTACTCTTCATTGCTGATAATACATAGACTAGGACTAGGGCATGCTTCAAGCCAAAGTTATTAGACAGTGCTATTTTTGCATGAAATTCAAAATGACATGATACTTCTATCCCTCTTTGGCATCCTTCCCTAGTCCCAATGGTGGCTCCCGGGAATGTGCGCGTAAGTGTGGTGAACAGTACCTTGGCCGAGGTGCACTGGGACCCAGTACCTCTGAAAAGTATCCGAGGACACCTGCAAGGCTATCGGGCAAGTGAAAGATATTTTTTTTTTGTCCTTTTCTTAGAAGCAGGCCATCAGCAAATGCCAGAAGCACTTTTCTTGGCCAGAAGAGGCCTTGAAAAGTTTGCCTGGTGTGTTGTCTCAGGCAGGCCACCACTGAAGAACCCCAGCTACAGTTGAATCAAAATCTCCCTGCACACAAAGGGCCCTAGGGCACACAAAGGCACACAAAGATAATCTAACATTCCCCCAATGAAACAACACGCGCACAGAACGGGGAAAAGTAATGTTTAAAGCAATACTGACAGCATGTGTTGAACATAAGAAATTATCCTGGAAACAATACAGACTTTTTAAAATAATTGATATTGCACTTGAGATCACTTAGTCCCAACTGAGTTATTCTTACAAACATCAGTTATCTTTGCTCTTGGGAAGCTCAGAAGGACTGATTCATATTTTTGATTAATAAATGGTCAAAAAACTTTTACACCTACAAGGGAAGTCAGTTTTGACTTGTTAAACCCTGACCCCTAGGGGTCACTTTCGGCACTGCATCATGTTCAATTTTGGTGTTTTTTCCCCCAAGATTTGCCGGGTTCTGTGTATATATATGTTGATTTCTCTTGAAAGAGCCAGTAAACTCCTGCGAAGAATATAAGAGGACTTAATAAACAACAGTTCTGGATTTTTATCCAAAGTTAATCAACACTTTGCTTATCTAGCTCTTTAAAATCTGTGTCTGCAATTTAATGTAAAAAAATTAGTATTTTTAATTGAGAATTTGACTTAGTGAGAAAGCCCTACACTTGAGGTGGAGGGTCCTCTGTGCCTTTTGAGACCCCAGGGGCTCATCTGTACTGTGGGAATAGTGCATAATAAAATCTTTACTGTGGTTTTTTAGGATTAAACTAAATGATAACATTATACATGAAGTTGTATTAACTCTGGAAAAGTATGTAAGTATTAGGCAGCAATTTTTATTTTTAGAATATTTTATATGAGTAAAAGATACTTAAATCCTTCTGCATGGGTCTCATGCTGTTTCATTTATTTAGTTTATTTTACTTATACTGCTCCAACAAAATAGTATTGTCCAGCCTCCTCATATATTCTTAATTTAGTGCCCCTCATTATCTGTGGGCTTCTGCTCTCTTGCCTCAAAATCAGTATCTCTCAGTTTTTCCACTAATCTAAAATAGTCTAAATGATACTCCAGCCATATGAAAATTAGTCAGAGAAAGTGAGAAAGCTAGAGGTTTTATGATATATTTTAAGCCTTTTTTTTTTTGGTCTGGTTAGTCAGTCTGCACTTAAATATCAACCATTTTCCTTTTTCCCTTAAAATGTCAATGTCAGCAGTACGTTTAATTGAGAAATGTATGTTTTCATTGTGCTGTGTTTTCCTTTTAATTTTTAAATGATTGTTTATGTTTTCAATTTTTTTAAATGTACAAAATAAAGTTTCATTGCTGGTCTTGTAAGAGCTATACAGTTTTCCTAAATATGTACCTATAACTGCAGCAGTTCACCTGTCACAGAAATTTGAAATTCTGTTCGTTATTAAGCCCACCTCAAATTTAAAGGCTACCTTATTGTACATTTAAAGTGTATTATAACAGTGTGGTGGTTAATGAAACACTGTATTTTTTCTTTGGAAAAAAAAAGACAGGGGAATTTTCTGGGGGGAAAAACCCTATTTTTTTATTTAGGGAAAAAAGGAATTTTCTGGAAAAAATCTATGTTTTTCTTTGAGGAAAAAAAAGGGGAATTTTCTAGGGGAAAAAAACAATTCCGTGGGCACGAGGCCTCTGCGGACTCCCTCGCGCCTCTGACGTCCTCTGACTGTCGTGCTGTTTCAGATCTACTACTGGAAGGCACAGGGCTCGTCTCAGAGAAACAGGCGCCACCTTGAGAAGAAGATCCTCACTTTCCAGGGCAGCAAGACCCACGGCATGCTGCCCGGGCTGGAGCCTTTCAGCCACTACACACTGAACGTCCGGGTGGTCAACGGGAAGGGGGAGGGCCCGGCCAGCCCCGACAGGGCCTTCAATACGCCGGAAGGAGGTACGGGCGGCCGTGGCTCTGAGAGCGGGGGCCCCGTGGTGCACCCCGGGAGGCGCTGCAGGGCGGAGGGGCCCCCAGTAAAGTGCATTCTGGAAGCCGGACGTGATCTCCCGTAGATGAACGAGCACACACAAAGCTGGCCGAGGGTCGGCCGCCGTGTGGCCGGAGGGCGCGTGGAAAGAGGCTTCAGAACACAGAGGCTTCCCTGAAACCCCCTTTCAGAATCTCAACTTAACATTTTTCTCCACACCCAGTCACGCTGTGAGAATCCTTGCTAATCTGATGTTGACTTGGGTCGTTAATTTGCTGACCTGAAGCAAGTGATACAACTTCCCTAAGCCTCAGTTGCCTCATCTGAAAAGGGTGAGAAGGAGACGTGCTCGCCTAAGGCAAAGACCTAAGGAAAGGAAGAGGGTTCGCTCAGGTGTAGTTTACGCCTCTCTCGGCGTCTGGCACGGTTCGCGCCGCAGACGGGAGCTGAGTTAGAGGGTTAAGTCTTGGCCAAACGTGTCGGGAGGAGAAAGGAAGTGTCATGACAAGACGCGCCCCCGCGCGGGGAGGAGGAAGGGAGGGCCGCGTCCAGGCTGCTGTAGGAGGGGAGGGCAGGAGCCGGGGCGCGGCCGCGTGGGAGCCGGGGCGCGAGGAGAGGGGGCGGAGTAAGAAAGGCGCCGGAGTGGGCTGTACCTGTCTAGAGTTTTGCCTCAAGCCAGTGCTGAAAATGATCCCCATCACTTCCGGGGGTTCCTTAGGTCTTTTAGATACAAGCCGTTCACAGACAAACGCTCTCCTGGCTCCTGGTTGAAGGGCTCATGATGTTGGCAGCTGCCCAACAGGCTCTGAGAGTCATCTGTGTCTCACCTCCCATCTCATTTCCGTCGCTGGTCCTCAGACTCCTTGCTCCTTGGAGGTTTAGAGCTCCTTCCGCTGGAGGCTTTTGCTGGTGGGACCCTACACTGGTCTTTTAGATGGCTCAGGGGATGGTGTTACAACAGAGGACCAGGGGATTAAAGGAGAAGAGAGGAAATAGTGTGTCCAAAGACACAAAGGTAGAAAACAGCACGGCTCCCTCAGGTAGCAGAGAAAGGTGAGAAAAGAGAGGAAGGACCACTGCGAGGGACCCATATCATGGGTGGTCTTTTTATTTTTAACTGAAGTATAGTCAGTTACAATGTGCCAGTTTCTGGTGTCCAGCATAATGTTTCATACATATATTCGTTTTTATATTCTTTTTCATTATAGGTTATTACAAGGTATTGAATATAGTTCCCTGTGCTATATACAGAAGAAACTTGTTTATCTATTTTATACATAGTAGTTAGTATCTGCAAATCTCCAACTCCCAATTTATCCCCTCCCACTCCCTTCCCCTCTGGTAACCATAAGTTTGTTTTTTGTGTCTGAGAGTCTATTTCTGTTCTGTAGATGAGTTCATTAGTGTCTTCTTTTTTCTTTTTAGATTCCACATATGAGTGATATCATATGGTTATTTTTCTTTCTTTCTGGGTTACTTCATTTAGAATGATGATCATGGATGGTCTTAAATACTAACCCTCAAGCCAGAGGCTCTTAACCTGGGGACTGAAGTCCCTTAAAAGGGTCGATGAAGGGGTTTAAGGAGCTCTAGGACCCCCCTGATGTTATACACAGGGAGAGTTTATGGCTGTCATCAGTTTCTCAAAGGGGTGATTTGGGGAAGCTTAGAACTACGGGTCAGGACTGCTGTAGGCTCAGGCAAAGGCCATTGAGGGCCTGTAGGGGGCCCGGGGCAGAGAGGCAAGGAGGAAATGGATACGGTTGAGGTTAGCAAGGTGGAATTGCCAGGATTTAGTAGCCCAGGAGATGTGGAAATGAGGCAGAGGGAGAAATTCAGGTCGGCTTCCTGGTTTCTGGCTAGAGGGACAGGAGGGTCTCAAGAACCTGGTAGGTTGGGTAGAGGAGGTTACAGTCACAAGGGAGGGCTGCCACCATCCTTCATCCTGGTGAGGAAGTGAATAAAAGAAGACCAGCTGCTCAGCCATCAAAAAGAATGAAATCCTGCCATTTGCAGCAACGTGAATGGACCTAGAGATTGTCATGCAAAGTGAAGTCAGTCAGACAGAGAAAGACGAATATCATATGATACCACTTACATGTGGAATCTAAAACAGTGATACAAATGAACTTATTTACAGAACAGAAGGAGACTCAGACATAGAAAACAAACTTACCGGGGAAGGATATAGCTCAGTGGTAGAGCATGTTCTTAACATGCACCGAGTCCTGGGTTCAATTCCTGGTACCTGCACCAAAAAAAAAGAATAATAAATAATTACCTCCCCCCCACAAAAAAAACTTATAGTTACCAACGTGGGAAGTCGGGGATAAGGATAAATTAGGAATTTGGTATTAGCAGATACAAACAACTGTATATAAAATAGATGAACAACAAGGTCCTACTGTATAGCACAGGAAACTACATTTAATATCTTGTAATAACCTATAATGAAAAAGTATATATATGTATAACTGAATCACTATGTTATATACCAGAAACTAACATGACATTGTAAATCATCTATACTTCAATTTTTAAAAATTCAAAAATTAAAAGAGTCATTATAAGGGTGGCTATGAAGACAGTACAGCAAATATTAATAATAGACTGCTGAGCTCTCACTGTATGCTAGACATTATACTAAGAGCTACACATGAATTATTTGGTTTAATCCTAAGAACATCCCCAGGAAGGAGGTATTATTATTAATGCTATTTTACAGATAAGGAAACTCAGCCACAGAAAGGTTAAGCCGCTTGCCCAAGGTCACTTAGTGAGAGAACCAGAAGTCAGACTGAGGCTGGCTGGTTCTAACTGGTACCCTTAACAACTCTGCCATAAAGGGAAAATGAATATAAACTAATGTGAAGAAAAGAGAAAATAAAAATTACAGCTGTGGGGAAAAAGAAGACTGGGCATGTTTCCGCTGGTGATTTTCCAGCCTCTGCCGCAGAGAATCTGACACCCTGCAAGCCTTCACCAGAGCCAAGGGTTTGCCAGCCCCAGGGCTGTTGTCCATCACCCGAGATTCTGGGAGTCTGTCTGTCAGCTCTCCAGAGAAGTCCTCTGCACCTGGGCAGGTTGGCGCATGCCCAGAGCCAAATAGGCTGGGTGTTCTGTTTGGAGACACCTGGTTTGTTGGGAAAAACAGTCCTCAGAGCCCAGAACACAAGTACTTCTACTCCAAGGTCTGGTTAAAATAGTTTCACTCAGCCACTCGTTTGCTTTTATTAAGACACCATTTATGAAACAAGTAAGTACCATCTCTTCGAAAAATATTGGTTTGGGTCTCTATACAGGCCAGGTCATTATGTTTGAGAGGATGGTTTTAATGAATCTAAATGGCAATGGTGAGGAAAAAAGAGAAAGAGGAAAGTTAAACAGGTACCCCTTACAGGTTTCTGTTAAGGTATTTTGAGCTGAATCGGGAACAGGGATGAGTTACAGAAAACCAACACCTTGATGAGTTGGGTAGACCTGGTGAGAGACATCATTTTAATACATTTTGAAACCTTCAACAACCCTTGCATTGACTGTATTTCTCATCCTAAGTCCCCAGCGCTCCATCCTCTTTGAAGATTGTGAATCCAACACTAGACTCTCTTACTTTGGAATGGGATCCACCAAGCCACCCGAATGGCATTTTGACTGAATACACCCTAAAATATCAGCCAAGTAAGTTATGGGGAGAAGGAAACCGGGAAATATGGTTTGAGAAGGAAAAAAAAAGACTTATCTTAAAATACAACCTGTTTATGTCTTTGTAGCTGTAGAATATATGCATGTACCTTCAAGTGTTATTGCAGAAGGAACTTCAAAGCATACTCTTTGAAGGCACACGACATATATGCTGTTGAAAGTAAAGTAACCTGTACAATAATACAGACTTGGAGTGTGGGGTTTAGGTTGGTGCTGTTGTTAGATTAGATTAGGTAGGTGTTGTGTATAACCAGAAAATTCTAAGAAGAAGAGATCCTTTGGAACAAGGCTTCTGAAGATGAGATCTGGGATGGTTTGTCAACATATAACTCTACCTGCAATAACAAAGAGATAAGAAATGCTAAGGGGGCGGGGTGAATATAGCTCAGTGGTGGAGCACATGCTTAGCATGCATGAGGTCCTGGGTTCAATCCTCAGTACCTCCATCAAAAGAAATAAATAAATTTTAAAAAATAGAAATGCTATGGGAATTCAACTATAAAATTCTCCCAGCTTAGAAGCCAGTGGAGAATGTATTTTCCTTGTTATGTTATATTATAGGAGTATATAAGGTTATCAGTTATGTCAGGCAAAGAGTGAGTAGGATTACAAAAGTCAGTGTCACCCAGATTAACATTTTTGGTTGACACATTTACTTATGATAGTCTTCATACAGCAATTAATGGGGAATGCACTTTGTTCTTTTTTTTTTATGGAAGGAACGTAGTTTTATAACATTCTGTAAGTTTCATGTGTACAGCACTGTATTTCGACTTCTGTATGCACTATCGCGTGCTCACCAGCAAAAGTTTGGTTTCCATCCATCCCCATTACTGTGGATCTCTTTACCCATTTCACCCTTCCCACCCCATGCCCCTTCCCTTTTGGCGACCATTGCTCTGTTCTCTGTGTCAGTGTGTTTGGTTTGGTATGGTTTGTTCATTTATTTTATTTTATCTTACATACTTTTTGACAGTTAACAGCACACATGAACTAGGCCCTCTGGTAGACTTGAAAATTCCTGCCAACAAGACCCGCTGGACTTTAAAAAATTTAAATTTCAGCACTCGGTACAAGTTTTATTTCTATGCACAAACCGCAGCAGGGTCAGGAAGTCAAATCACAGAGGAAGCAGTGACCACCGTGGATGAAGGTAAGATGGGTGTGTGTGAAATCCATGTAGCTCTAAGTCTCGTGAGACAAAAATCATCAAGTTTATCCTTTTTCTTCCCTAAGTATCCATCTTACCCAGTGAGCACAAACACTTATTCTCATCCTGTTTTATATAAAATCAATTATTTAATTCATACTAGACTATGATTCGATGTTTGGTTTTCAAGTCCATAGGAAATTTTTAAACTTATATTAACATATTGCGGTGAGAGGTAGAAATTACAATCTTTTGCCGCACTTAAATCCAGACTTCAAGACAATGTTTTTTCCTGTCTACAACTTTACATATATACATACACACATCTAAATACACATACATGTAATACATCTCTGTACACACACACAGGCGTACATGCCTATACACAAAATAAATATTTGTAATTCTAGTTCTGATCTTGATTCACCAGAAAATAATTTGCCATCTACATACTGATTTAGGTTTTCCAGCAAGGAACTCCAAACAGTTATTAAGTAGTGCATTTATTTTGTGTTTGCACATGGGACTTTGTATTTTGATATGCCATCTGGTAGAGGGAAAGCAAAATAGCCCCATTCACGTATTTACAAAAGGAATGAACTCTTCCTTTCACGCTTTTCAAAATTATCTTGAAAAACTTCAGTTTCAATGAAAATGATCAAAAACATCGGAAAAGATTTTCTGTTTTTGCATGGCTCTGAATTGTAGAATTGCTTAAGGATTATTTGATTATCTAGCATAAGAAATTGACATTTCTACCCCAAAATTGGCTCAAATATCCTAAGCCTTCTTACATAACAGGCAAGTATGAATAATGTACTTTAAGTATGGGTGTATTTGACTACTGGTAAGTTTGGGGACACCAACATACCTTTGTCCCCTGTACCGGATGTGGTACACTTCATTCTTCTTGCATGCTTTAGGATTTTAATGTGTTTTTATATAGCTTTACATGCTCATGGGTGTGTGACATCTAACGACATAGTGTCCTGTTTCTGTTTCCCTTCATTAAAGCTGGTATTCTCCCACCTGATGTAGGTGCAGGCAAAGGTAAAATAATTCATCTGCATGACTTTATCCATGTGTGCAATTTGCAATGTTAAACATGGGGAAGTGCAGCATGAGTTAAAAGAGAAAATAAAATAAGTTCTGAAACACCAAAAAGAAAGATAAGATCTTGGAAGATCTTGGCTTTAAAGTTCATGTCTAGTGTTTTTTTTTTTTTTAACAAGGAGAAGGGCACACATTGAGTTCTTCTAAAACCTCTCCTCAAGTCTTATCCCTGGTGCAAATCCTGATCTCAGCTTTTAATGATATGATCATGGCTAGATCAGACGGGACCAAAACTGGGGGTTTGTCCCAGATCCTCTACATGGCTGTGACATACATGAAGGGTGCAGAAATGCTAGTCCTATGATGAGATCAGATCAGCTGAGTGTCCTGTTCTCATCATTTAGCTGTACTCCTCGTAGACACAGTGTACACTTTGCTGGCATCACACGACTCTGGCCATTTGGAATTTCGGCTTAACGGTACCCTCCAGCTGGCCTGGGACTGGAGGTCTTCCCAAGAGGAACCCCTCTGAGGCAGTCTTCAACCAGCCTGCATGCTCCTCTGGTTGTGAGTCCATCCTGTCTTCACCAAACTGCTCAAGTCTCCTCTTCCTGGGTGGTAACCAGCAATCACAATGAGTCACTTGTGTTCCCCTTGGTTCCTCCAGCTCTCTGGGGGAGGAAGGTGTGCTGGGAGAGTGGTGCTTGAATGAGTTGTAGTATGCCTTTCACTTGAGGCCGTTCCAAAGATTCCCCCACTCTTTGACTCTTGGCTTTTGGTAGATCTGTCAGCTTTTTAAAGAGCCTTGTTCTCATGGGGGGCACCTCTGGTCAGGGATTTTCTTGGGCTTTGACCAACGAAAGAAGTACAAATAGGAATGAAGAAAAAGTCAGCCGAAAGAAATTAGTGCTTTGCTCTAAATGGTGTGAGTTTTTGAGCTTAAACCTGATACATGTCTTCTATTCTTATCTTACATAGAGAGTCTTGGTAAATTATCAAATGTCAATCAGGTAGATTTTGGAATGATCGAAGAAGAACTGTAACCATGTTCAATACTCTTAATCATGTTCATAGTTAGGTGTTTTCAGACTTGAAAGCACAAAGTGGGTAAAATTCAAAAATTTTGCAAGATTGTGGAAATGATGGAAACCTCTCTTTGGAATGCGTACTTCTTTCCAGGGATGGTTAGATATCAGTTAACATCCTTGGTGGTTTGACAGTAACTGGCTGCTGCGTTCCTGGTATAACGTTTCGTGGCAGCATTCCAGAGAAAGCCTGGCCCCTTTCCTCGTGCGGCGGACGCGTCACTGCGGCTCTGCCTGGAGGCAGGAGCGGGGTGGTGCGCTGCAGCAGGGCTGTCTGCCTTTCCCATTGACTTGTCATGTTGGAATCACCCGCTGATTTTAATGGACTCAGAACTACCTAAAGGAACTCTTAATTAGAATAGTTGAGGTTTTACCATTTGATGTCACTAAATTGAGTTGTGAATTACTTAGGATTGTAGAGACAAACCAAAAAAGGGTCCCAGCACGTTCATGGAACCCCCGTTGCTGAAATCTGGTGAAACTCAGATAAAAAGAGAAATGGTGTTTTAAGTTTTTAAAAAACCTGAATCTAACCTGATTTTCAATATTGTTTCTTTTAATAGTGCACCAGTTATTAGACATGGCTTGCATAAAATGATATCTTCCCGTGATGAGACTCTAAACCGCTCAAGAATAATTTGTTTCCCTGGGTTTTCCTTCCTTAAAAATATTTATTTTTTTCAATCTAGGAATGATTTCTACCCTCTTCTCTGTTTTCCTTCTCCACGTGGGGTTTAGCAACTCTCTGAAAGATGAGGAAAAGAAAAGTTCTCCACGAGCCTTCCAACTTTTAGTCGTTTTAATGTATCTTTTATATTTTAATTTAAAGCAGCATGAAAGGGAAACAATGAGAGATGAACCACGGAGAGAAAACACGTGCGATTCCCTTGCTCTAGACACCTCAGCCTCTAGAGACTTTCATTCACTTCTCATCAAAGAGGGGACAAGAGGTGGAGCTGAGCTTACATTTTTAAATGTTCTTGCA
This sequence comes from Vicugna pacos, assembly GCF_048564905.1. Classification (NCBI taxonomy): domain Eukaryota; kingdom Metazoa; phylum Chordata; class Mammalia; order Artiodactyla; family Camelidae; genus Vicugna; species Vicugna pacos. The sequence goes on along the minus strand of NC_132993.1, from coordinate 78,587,255 downwards.
GATTTGAAGAGATGGTAACGAAACCCATGCTTTCAAATGCACCACTACAAAATGATTGTCTAAAGCACGAAGTAGAAGCTGGGGTGGATTGATTAGCTGTGCTGTGCCATCCTTTTCCTTACCCCTCTCCTCAGTTCGAGCATGGAAATAGGTACCCTTGAGATCTTCAGGAGTTACTTATTTGGATCTGTGTTTTTGGTGAAAACCCTCAATATCTGTGTAAGAATTGTAGTTGTTTGGCTGCATCTGTTCAATTTCCTTGTCCCTTTAAATAGCTTCAGGGTCTGGGGTGCTAGGAGATAGAGCTGTGAAGGCATCTACAGAAGTGAAGTGGGGGGGGTGTAGCTCAAGTGGTAGAGCACATACTTAGCATGCACAAGGTCCTGGGATCAATCCCCAGTACCTCCGTTAAAAAAAAAAAAAAGACTAATAATAAATAAATAGACCTAATGCCCCCCCCGACAACAAAAATTTAAATAATTTTTTTAAAAAAAGAAGTGAATTGAAAACACAAATAATTGATTTGAGTTATGGTCCCAGGATTGCTGAGGGATGGACAGTGCTTTATCTATAGATTATTAACCACTACCCCAGCTTGGGACCCGTCATCAGGACACTTTTGTGAGGTGGCTCGTTGGGGTGTAGGAATAGGAAGAAAATAACTGGCAAGTCAGGAGCTGAACCTGGTTCTTGACCTGATTAGCTGCTGACTGTGGTCGACAAGTAGGACAGAGCAGAGCAGGGTGCTGAGGGGCTGGTGACGAATCCTTTTTGTGGTCAGAGTCTCACTATATAATTATATCAGAGTCGGTCCCACAGCTACCAATTAGGTACCAGTAAGTAAAAATCAAGTTGAAAGTGCACAACTTTTATTTGGCCTGAACCAAAAACAAAACAAGCAGGAAAAAAAAAAAAACAACCCACAACTCTATAGAAGGTTTAATCATTTCAATAGCTAATGTCTCTCTGGCACATGAAAAGCACCAGCCTTTTTTAAGGCGCTGTCTGTTACGACAGTAAGGCATTCTCTGCCTTTGGTATGCTTACCATCTGGCAGGTAAGAAAACATGTTAAAAAGAGTAAAAATAGATGCTGAATTAGCAATTTGAACAAAATGTTTTCTGAGCGGCTTAGAGGATTGAATCATTTATTTTGCCAAACAGGATCAGAAGAAGCTTCTTGAGGAAAGTGATATTGAACTGGGCCTTGAAGGATAAACAGAATTTGGGCCGATGAGTCAGGGCGTTGGGTGTATAAAATATTGGCCGGGGGCCTATGCAAAGGCGTGGGATTTGCAAACCCACAGAATGTTTGAGTTACACCCAGCAGTCCACCTGCGGGCAGGGGTAAAGCATCCACCTGCCAAGTCAAGTGGCAGGATCAGCTTAGGAAGCCAAAACGTAGGTAACTGCTGATGGGGTCTGCAAAGAAGGACTTACAATAGGGAGAGAGATCAGGGAAAGTCTGTTAAGAAAGCCCAGGTGAGAAATGACACTGACACATCGCAGGGGACATTGCCTGGCATGTCGCAGGTGCTCCGTGAGCATTTGTTCAGTAAAGAGATGTATGAGCAGGAAGCAAAAGCAAGGAGAGTTAGAATTCTCTGTGATGAAGGGGCCAAACAACACACATAACCTTAGGAAATTGTGCTGTCTTCTCTGGGTGTCTTTATGACTAAGCTAAACGTGCTTCTATTGGAAGTTATGGTTCTGCCTTGAACACCATCCATAATTACACCACAACTAAATTCCTCAGTTCCACGATTCCGAAATTCTTTAAAGAAAATTACTGTTTTGCCTGGGTTCTTTGCCACCGATGTTTGGCACATGCTTATATTCACTGTTGTAATATGTCTCTGTTGGTTGGTCATAATTATGTCATTATCTGTTTTTTAAGAGGAAAACCTCAGACAACTGAGATCAGTTAGGTCCATGGAAGGACACTGTCTAATTCAATAATCAGATTTTCTTCCTGCTGTCTCCCCCCCTTAGCACAGAGGGGCAGACAGTGAACGTGGGACCGGGAATTATATCTCTGAGGGCAAGTGCATTATTTAATTTCTTTAATACACTTCTGATCCTTAACATACCTTTTGATCCTGAGAAATGCCGTTGCACTGAATTTGTTTCAGTGGAGACCCTTAGCTTCTAAATTATATGACACAATTTGGAATTTAGTTTTGGAGTCTGAGCAAGCCCATTCATGCTTTCTGGTGTGCTCTTCTAGGATGTTGCCCCTGAGATGATAAATTAATCTTATTACTGTTTAACTACCCAATTAATATCTCTGTAAGTATGTCATTTTTAGTTTAGGGTATTGAGGTAAGGTTGATAGAATTGTTGGGCTCAGATGGCCAACAACATCTGTTTTTAAATTTTTTGAACACAAATGTTAAATGTTTATGATGCAGATTGTTTCTTTAAAAGACCTAAGAAGTGTGTATTTTAGGGTTAAAATATCCTTCTGAGTTTTGTGTTCAAGGATGTTGTAAAGTTAAATTTTAGTAACATTCAGACAGTGGTAGACTAATGAAAAGTACCTCATTTACACATTTCAGGCTGAAAAAAAGGTTACTTTCCCCATTGTCTGTTTTCAGATTGTTTTTTAAATGTTATTATTGAAATCCGATTTCAGTCCCCTTTCCATTCAAAGAAGAATCTCATGATCTTAATGTTAGGCGAATTCCCAGTAACATCTCTTGATGACCGTGGATGTCATCTTTACTCAGTAACAAGCGTATAGCATCCTGTAGTCTCCCTAACTGGGTGTTTTAGGAAGCCGTTTAGATTGCGCTGTGATTTTTCAGAACATGGTGTGCATGTAACGAACACTCAGCAGGTAAAGTTGTCTTGCTCTCTGGGGTATGTCAAGCGAAATAGTTCTTATTCCTTTGATTTCTTGGTCCTTAACCTCTGATAAAGGGGACTGGGCATCTGGGGGCAGCTTCTCTTCCAGCATACCCTAACCATGCAAACCTTCTCCAAACGCGTGAACCTTAAATTTCAGCAGTAAATTCTAATTGAATTTTATTTGAACAATTGCAGAGTACTTAAACTTACTTTATATCTTGTGTGTCTGGTGCTGCAATTTGATTGTTTGTTTGTTTGTTTTATTTTTCTATTGTATATTCACTTCAAGCAGTAAATCCCAGGATCAGCAAACTTACTACTGCCGCCGCTGAGACCTCTGCCAATGTCAGTTGGGAATATGAGGGACCAGAGCGTGTGAACTTTTATGTTGAATATGGTGTAGCCGGCAGTAAGAAACAATTTCATTACCCAGTTTTTAATTTGGGGGCTACATTTTAAGAGATTGAGAACACTTTAAGGATTTACAGTGGATCATCTTGAAAAATAACTTGATCCAAATACATGAATCAGATTTATCTGAAAAAAGTGTGATGAACCATCAACCTGCATATTTCATACATAGCTAGGAATCTCTTTGGTTCCTGTTATTAAATACAAGGAACATGGCAGTAAGTTCCATTGTTGATGTTCTTTTCATATTGTGGTACTTAAAAGTTGTCCTTAATGCACAACATATAAACAAGAGTCATAATGAATAATTATATTTGTTAGTACAAATAGGAAAGAAGAAGTTTGTTCAAATCGGACCTTGAAGTGTCAGAAATCAGAGTGACTTAAAAGCAGTCATTTTGCCCCACAGAATTTTATCAGAAGTTGCAGAAAATTAACACTTGAGGGGAACCACCATTATGTTTCAATGTTTTATGCATTCCCAAGTCAGGGACTCGACTTCCATCCTGGCCACATCTTGCAGGAGATGGGGTGGCTTTAATTTTCAGTGGCTTATGAGAACCCAGTGCCCCCTCCTTAATGCAGTGCTCTCTGCACGTAATAAGCTGGGTGGTCAGTTTGTGACAAAATGTTGACTATAGTTAGCTTTCTGGTTAGGCCTTTCTCATGCAATAAATATTTTTGAAAAACACTATTGCTTTAGAAAAACCAATACTTAGGAAAGATTAGATCTATAACTTGGATACATCTGAAGGCATTTAAGTTTACCAAAAGATTCATCTTGTGAATCTTAAAAAAACGATCCTTTCCATAGTGCAATTAAGCTATTTAATGTATAGCATCATTAGAGAAACTCAGTAGTTCCCTAAGGCAAGGTGCAGATCAAGGAGCTTCCTTTGTATTAGAAAGAAGATTTAATGCAGTGAGAATATGTGCAATTAATATGCAATCTGATAATCCAGTTGATTTTTCTTTGAGGACATTTTCATGTGGTTCTTTATTTTAATTGATTTATTTGGCATGACTAGATTTAGAAAAACCTAAAGTGATAAACCTCAGCCTCCTAGAGGCTTTTTGTTTTTAGCTTGTAAAAGTATTTTCCTTTCTTGAAGCTAAGGGACTTCCATTCCCTTAAGATATTCAAATGTGTTGTTTTTGCAACATTTCCATAGGCAAAGAAGAATGGAGGAAAGAAATTGTAAATGGTTCTTGGAGCTTCTTTGGGTTAAAGGGTCTAATGCCAGGAACAGCATACAAAGTTCGAGTTGGTGCTGAGGGGGCCTCTGTGAGTTCAGAGGATGTGTTTGAGACAGGCCCAGGTGAGGTGCCCACTATGTCAGTTCTTGCTCCCAGAGGGGAAGCCGCCGGTGCTCCAGCGGGAGTTGGGGGCCTGTGGGGCTGTGTGGTGGGTAGGGCTGTGAGTGTCTTTCCACGGGGCCCAGTTGGGTTGGGAGCTGGGGTTTAACTGTCTTTGGCTCTTTAGAGCAAATGAATTACAGAATTGAACAAATCATCTTCTAATCACATTATTGCCAAAACCATTACAAAAACAGGTAAATATGATTCTTGATCTACATGATTTATGTATCTCAATTTTTCACATCATTCATGTGTATACTTTCCCTTGGAGTTAGAGTGGAATTTTTTAAAAATTTTTGAGGGGGCAGATAATTAGGTTTTTATTTTACTGTTTATTTTTTTTAACGGAGGTACTGGGGACTGAACCCAGGACCTTGTGCATGCTAGGCACGCACTCTACCACTGAGCTATACCCTCCCCTCTTGAATGGAATTTTTGAAAAGATTTTGAAGCTGAACTAAGTCCTTGTTTGAGTCGCAATGTTTTATGTCGAAATGGTCTGTAACCCAGCAGAACACTGCATCTGGGTTAGACAACTGATGTCAATCATAGTAATTTTGTACAGAACAAGAAATTGTTCAGTTCATGTATTTCATTGTTATCACACCATGTTTGACTGCTTGTATCTATTTTAGTTATTTGAACATTATCAAAATATACAAGTACAGTAAAGTCTCTAAAATAAAGAAAAATGGTCTTGTAAGATGCAGGAATATTCATATTTACTCACAGGATGGAAAACCATCCCCGCTTACTTAAATTTAAAGGAGGGTTGTGTGGTATGTGTTCATTCTGTGATTCCTACAACCATAGTATGTTCAGTCACTTCATGCATTCTTGAGCAAGTGTCACATTTCCTGTAGAACCCACAGGCAAAAATATATTTTTTTTGCCTTTCATGAACCAAGCATGATCACTTTTAAAGTCATTTCTTCTGATTTAGAAAATATACAATCATGAGTGTTTTTTTAAAACAAGAAGGAAACCAAAGATAATATTCAATAACTTATTAAATAAAGATGGTATTCAAATAACTTACTAAAATATTCATGTGCTACAATAATAATGTTTTTCTGTCATCCAGTTCCTTGTATTTTCATATCCACTTGTGTACAGAGTGCTAGGAAAATCTTGTATTAAACTTAAAAACAGAATATCAAATCACAGCTAGTATTACAAGTATGAATTGTTGTTACTGATGGTGTTTAATTTCAAAAAACTAAAAGCCCAAGTCGGTGTTCTGCCCATAGACAGCTAGAACGCTAATGATGGTAGCAGCACTAACATTTATTCAGCTCTGGTCTCTGCTAGGTGGGCGGTTTCCATGGCTTCTCTCATTCAGTCCTTACAACAGTCCTGTGAAGTAGGCAGTTTATTACCCACTTACACCGCATGTCAGTGCTGAGTCATCAGAGTGTCACCCGCTAGAAGGCAGGAGAGCTCAGCCCTCCAACCCTGGAGGAGAAGCTCTCTACACCCACCGCTCTGGGGCAAGGAGGCCCACACCCCGAGGGGAACAGGTTGTCTCAAAAAGGACCACTCCACTCAGCACTTGGTATGTCTCTCCAGCTCCCCTGGACCCCCGGTGGCTCCAGGGTGCCCACCTTGCAGATCTAGCTAGAATGAGGCTCCACCCATAAAATCAAGTTGTGGCATAATTTTTGTCCTCTTAGAGGACGGAAGAAAAACTCTTTAGAAAAAAAATGTCTTCTTTAGTGTTGCTGTACCTACAGTTCCAGCTGCAGCTGGCCAGGAAGTTCAAGGTGAGCAGCTGTCACAGGCAGGTCATTCTTGTGTGCCAGTGATGGAGAAATAGGACAAGGCCAAAACCAGTGATTGTCACCTTTTACTGTAAATGCCACTGTTAAAAGGGATAAATACTGATTAAACCATAGTGACCTTAGTGAACATATTACCTCCAGGAGCAAATACAGTTAACCCAGCCTCCTCGTTCTCCCAGTTTCCAGGCCCTGTCCTGGACCACGTGACCTCTAGAGTGACAGCAGTATCGCATCTTGCTCGTTCAGCCAGGTGTTGAGGCGTGAATGCTGGTCCTGGGCATGCACGCCCAGCCTCCTGGCTGATTTTTTAATTCTCCGCGTTAATGAGCTGCTTCTCTTCTCTTCGTTCTGCTAGTTTCGGGAACCTAGACTCACCTTTCATCTGTGCTTCTTTCATAAATCTTCTTAACATGACACCGTCTCTGCCTTTGATCGTCTGGGTTTTGAAGGTTGATTTCTTCATTTTTTTTCCCTCCAGCACAAACTGAAAAACCAATCAGACAAGGTGGTGTCCTGTTTCTGTGCCTCTCACCCACGCTCCTGGGAGGACCCCTCCTCCTCTTTTTTTAATTGATTTTTTAAAAAATTGAAGTCTAGTCGGTTTACAATGCTGTGTTACTTTCTGGTGTACGGCATAGTGATTCATGTTCTTTTTCATTGTCAGTTATTAGAAGGTATTGAATATAGTTCCCTGTGCTCTACAGTAGGATCTTGTTGTTTATCTATTTTATATATAGTGGTTAATATCTTCAAATCTCGAGCTCCAATTTATCCCTCCCCACCCCGACTTTCCCCCCTGGTAAGCATAAGTTTGTTTTCTGTGTCTGTGCGTACTGTTTCTGGTTTGTAAATAAGTTCATTTGTGTCATTTTTTTAGGTTCCACGTATAAGTGATATCATATGGTATTTTTCTTTCTATTTCTGGTTCACTTCACTTGGTATGACAGTCTCCAGCTTCATCCGTGTTGCTGCACATGGAATTATTTTTTCCTTTTTATGGTTGAGTAGTATTCCATTGTATAAAGGTACCACAACTTGTTTTTCCAGTCATCTGTCGATGGACGTTTAGGTTGCTTCCATGTCTTGGCTATTGTATATAGTGCTGCTATGAACATTGAGGTGCATACATCTTTTAGAGTTAGAGTTCCCTCCAGATATATGCCCAGGAGTGGGATTGCTGGATCATAGGATAAGTCTATTTTTAGCTTTTTAAGGAACCTCCAAACCCACCCACTGAAACTCAGATTCAAGAAGAAAAAAACCCTACAAGCTTCATTTTGTGTGTGTGTGTGTGTGTGAGATGCACAGTGGTGATCATGACTTGGGTTTGTATGTGCCTCTATAGTTAAGATGATTTTGAAGTGTCCTGGGAAGACTTGAACCCTCATATTTATTCTTGGGCTTTAGGTCCCTTCTTTTACGGATGAGAAGTCAATAGAAGCTATTTTCACTTACATAATTTCTGTTTTATGTCTACTTCTGGTGCACGTGTGTGTCTGTGTGTGTGAGCTTGTGTACACATGTACCTGTTACCATCCTGTGTCTGCCCAATCTTAAATGAACGATGTAGTTCGTTAATATTTGATACCTTTTTTCTTTAGACATAAGGGACGAAAATTCAAAGTCAGTTTGGATGGTCCTTTATCAACTGTCAAAGAAACATTTCTACTTTTGCTATAGTTTCATTGCAGCAGATTGCCAGTGGGCAGTTCATTTTTGACAGTCACCAATTTTGCAAAACAGTGTCTGTGCCAAGACTGGGTATCTTACTGCATTTTGCCCATATAAGTTGCATTTAATTAGATGAAAAATATACATAAATAGCAGATACTATTTATGACAAGACTAAAAATCATTCATCATATTAAAAACAGGGACTCTTTAACTTCAATCCAGTGCTCCATAGACTCACACCAGTTGATTTTTGGTTCGGTTTTGAAGAAAATGTACACAAAGACCATGTGTGAATTGACAGAAATGTATTGCCAGAGAGTATGTAATGATGGGCTTTTAAAATACTTAAATTATGGAAAGTCCCTGTAACAACATTTTATCCTTTGGAAAGACTTCTGAAGATCTGATGCCTGGACACGTTTTCGGGAATGCATGAGAGCAGTAGGGTGGAATGGCTAGCACTGTGTCTTTTGGTGTCAGCAGTCTTGGGTCAAACTCCAACTCTCGAGCAAGTTCTTTACCATCTCTGAGTTGATTCCTCATGCCTACCTCATAGGATTTTTGTGAAGACTGAATGAGATTTTGCCCTCAGCACAGCACCCAATGTAGAGTCAGTTGCAAAATGTTAACTCCATTCTCATCGTCTTCATCTTCCCCACCGGGGGGGTGACTGTGGTATGTGGGTGGAAGAGGGCGCTGCCTATGCTCATGCTTCAGTTGTATCTAGTGCTGATACCACTCAAAACCCCTCTAACCAATGGGGAACCAGCGGCTATTGACGAAAGGCTCCTGTCATTTGATTTGCATTCCAGATAATGTATTTCCACTTCTCATTGTATTTCTTAAACACACATCCACACATTTTCTCACATTCCTCTTCATACTTGATTTTCAGCCTTTTCTTTTCCTCCCTATCCTCTGTGTGGAGGAAGAAGGCAGGGAGGTGCTTTTTGTTTGCAACATGTAGCAGAACCTGGGTTACGCATGGCCATGCTTATTTCTGCATCCAGCGATCACATACACCTAGCCCAACCATGTTGAATGTATTCGGAAGAAATTCATTCAAATTAAAAGAATGATATAGGCATTCTTATGAATAAAAAGAAGAAGACCTTTTACCTTGATTATGGTCAAAAGTTGAAAAAAATAATAAAAGCCTTTAAAAAAAAAAGATTTATACCAGTATATTTAAACAAATTCTCATGGGCTTGTCTGAATAGCCATTGATGCTGCACTTTGTCCCATTTGATTGACACTTTTGAATAATACCAGAAATGCTAATTATTCTGTGTTTTTCTTAGGAGAGTTGCATACTGTGACTGGTTGAATAAGGGGCTTTGCATTATTTGACTCAAACAGAATAGATAAAGAACATGTATACGTGTGAATGAGTATTTTCTCTTTGAACTGACCACTTATTCCAATAATGATTCCACTGATCAAGAAATATTTCAAAGTCGTTTGAGTGGATCCTAAGCAATATTAAAGACTGCATATTGACCCTTTGAAGATAATTCGGATTTTTCAGAAACTTCCAAAAATCCTTCAGAACCAACTCTTGTAAATGAGTTGAATACCACATTTAAGTAATATTTTGGGTGCAAATGGAGGTGTTGTATAAAATAGTAAGTTTGGTTATCTTATGTGGGCAAGTTTCCTATGTGGAGAGCTTTCTTTTTCAACCAAATATTTTCCAAAAAAATTATTTTTTGAAAAATGGCAGCATCATTGCAATATTTTACCCTCTGAAAGTGGCTGCTCTGAAAGAAAAATACTCCATTACATGTATACATTCTGTTTAAAATTGTCTTATATTCTTATCATTGTGATTAATGTACAATTTTTCCCGAAAACAGTATATTTTTTAATTGATTTGGGACTATGTATTGAAAATATGTGGTTAAAGTAACTGTGAACACAGTGTTCAGCAAGGTTCAGTAGCAGTTAATGGTATTAGCAGTCAGATTTCCCTATGTGAATTTTTTAAATCATTGAAGATTTTCGATTGAAGTTATGAAAGTTAAGTATTTATATAACTTCTGATTGATAACTGACAGATGCCAATTTGGGACCATGTGTAAAATATACAAAAGCTCATGTACTATGGCAGTTTTTTACTGCAAGAGACTACAGCAGTTCTCACCTTCCGCTAGACCCATTCCCACTGACACCATTGGTTTGTTTTCCAGCAATGGCGAGCCGGCAGGTGGATATAGCGACTCAGGGCTGGTTCATTGGTCTGATGTGTGCTGTCGCTCTCCTTATCTTAATTTTGCTGATTGTTTGCTTCATCAGAAGAAACAAAGGTGGTAAATACCCAGGTAAGAAAGAAAGAGTGAAATTGCCTTATAATTAATGCTGCATAATTTTCCACCAAAATAAAAACAAATCAAGAGGGTATTCATGGAGATTGCAATAAGTGTATCTTCCAGGAGCCCTAAGTGTGGACTTCCTGTTCAGACAGTTTTTGATCCCTTTTATATAATGGAAACCTAAATGTTGCCAAGGATCAGAGGATACTTTGGAGTGTAAATTAATCTGTCCTCTGAAGATACTAGTGACTCTGCTTCCTTAGGCTCCACATAAGTCACAGGTGCTGAAATAGCACCTAAAACCAACAGGCAGAGGGGGAAGGTACAGGAAGTCTCCCAGAGGAAGTGATGCACGAACTGGGTCTTGACATCAGGATGTATATAACGTTGCTTTCCCTGTATGGTTAATATTGTGTTCAATTTAGTGAATCCAGTGAATTTACATTTTCTTTATCTGACCATTTCCCCTTCAGTGGCAGTGGAGAAAATCTGCAAAAGAATAGATTTGCAAAAAGAATTGGTGAGCATGAATATAGTTAGTAAGTAGATTGGTAAAACATCTTAGAAATGTAAAACTTACTTTTTTCTCAGATGAGTAAGGGACTTGTGCCAAAAGTCTTACAGGAAGTCAGCTTTGTATGTTAACAAATGTTCATGCGACTGTGTTGCCTCAAAGAGACCAAAGCATCAAAATATATGCATGGCCACATACTATGCCTGGTTGTACAACATCTACTGTGTACAGCATTATTTTCCAATACTGTATATCTCAGAGTGCACTCTTAAAACTTTGAGTAAGGAAACACAGGATCAATAGATAATGATGTCATCTTGGAATTTTTTAGTTAAAGAAAAGGAAGATGCTCATGCGGATCCTGAAATCCAGCCTATGAAGGAAGACGACGGTACTTTTGGAGAATACAGGTGAGCCCCTTCTTCTCAGTCACCCTTCGTCTTCCCTGCCCTGCACAAACACTGCACTCAGTCTCCGTCAAATGGGATTCAGCCAGGAACGCGCTTTGCCTGGCATTTCATATTTTCAAGTATTAGTTTAGAAACACTTCATGTCTAAATGTTCACATATCCCTCACAGTTAAAATAATCTCGCTCTTCATTAAAAAAATCAATTTCCATTTTATCAGTAGGTTTAGAGAGGAAATGTCTTCCACCCTGTCCTATTTCCCAGAGGAATATTTCCCTTGCTGTAAATGATCAATACAGAAAAGCTGGCGTGTTACAGTAAGAGTTTAAACAACAATAAAGGCCCTACAAACCTGCTTTGTAAAGCAAACTACCCCTGTCATTCTCTGAGCAGTGCTTTTGTAAAATTGATGTTACTCTTTTTTCACCTTGGATTTGAAGCTTGTTTTTCTCAAACCAATACCTATACCCCCTCCCATTAATCATGAAATGATGACTAGGCTGTTTTAGAAGCTGTTAACTATTAAGGAATATCACAGCTCTGGAGGCAGTGTATTAACTCACAGAGTTTTGCTAAAATCGTCTTGGCTTGGCTCCATCATTAAGGATAAATTGAATATAACCTATGTGCTAAACAGTTTTTTTTTTTAAGGAAGAAACTCTTTAAACAAAGATATTCTTACCTAGGGGGTATAGGTCTTTTTAAAGAGAAATAAATGATTATTTTAGATATGTTTAAAACAGAAACAAAAAATACATTTATTCATTTAGAAGATTGGGGTTTTGGTGTTCCAAGAGAATACTTTTGTTAACCAAATACCTTTATATTTTGTCCTTTATTTCTATAAGCCTCTTGATTATATAAAATATAATTCTTTAAATATGCACTGAGCCAGTATTGAGGCTTTTTTTTTTTGGCCAGAAGAAAGGGCTTTTAGGTGAAATAAAATATTTCACTATTGTGATTGCCAGATGACATGTATAGAAGATATGTGTGTTAATTGTTACCTGTCTCTAGAGGTCATTTTTGATATTTCCATGTCAGTATCATGAGAGGCAAAATAATGCCAAGGATAAGAAATGTGAGAACTGGTTGAGAAAAACCATATATTTTTTACAAACCTGGATTAACACCAGTTCCTATGCAGATACAAAGGTTTTGCCTGTGTATCTTGGCACCTCAGCATTTATATTCTGATTTCTCTTTTTCAACAGAGGTGACTGATTGATTTCTCAAACTTTTCAGAATTCTGTATGTTATGATACAGAAGAATGTCTAGTGAGCTTTGTCTGGATGTCAGATGTTGACTTGGAGACTGACAGGTTACGGATACCTCATTTGGCACCCCCACCAGTTCACCCACATGGTTTCATAATGCACTAAAGCAGCCCACAGGTGGCCGCAGCCTAGGGTAGCCGTGGCTTGCACTGGATAAGTTGAAATCTTTGCTGATTTTATTCACTTTTCTACACGTTTCTCCTATAAAGCAGGGGAGCCGAGAATTACTAAAAGACTTCTTATTTTTAGTGTTCCTGTGGCTAGAGTTCGACACAGGATATGCGCACCATTTCCTTCTTTATTGTGATAAAGCTTAATCTTTAATACAGCCTTAAAAATTATGTATTTGCATGAATTGAAAGCAAACCATCGCACTCCATACCTTCTTCCCATGGTAATGGATTTCTGCTCTACATTCTCATGCCCAGATGAATCTGGCAATGTACTGCTCACTCCATGGGTTTCAAATGTCAACTTGCTATTATAATGATATGAAATCGTGATCTGATGTAATGTGACTTTCTCAGGGTAACTCTGCTGCTACACCACTTCAAAAACTTGAGTGAAGTCGAGGTTGAATATGAACTCATTTGGAATCAAGAGACTTAGTTTTACTGTCAGCTCAGCCATTACCCTTGATACTTTTAAATATGGCATTTAATCTAAGTCTCAGTTTTTTTCATCTATAAAGTGATGGGGTTGGCCAAGTATTAGATGATCTCTGAAGGTTTCTAGTTCACTGGTTTCTGTGCTCCTTTACAAACCATCTGCTAATAAGCTTCAATGTGATTTGGGGTTTCGGAGCAGCACATAGCAAGTATTTAGTTCCTGGCCTCATTATCACTGTGTTTACATTTATTTGGTCATATCTATTTGTCTTGGTGCTAATTCATATGTGTTATGTTTGTCGAGTGTTTTCAGATGGCTGTGTTTAGCTTATGCCTTGGGTTTCTCGGAAGAGAAAGACTTTTTTCCTTGGACCTATTAAGTACAAGCAAGAAAGTAAAAACACTTGTCACACATGTAATTCCATTGATCTGGGAGTTACCAAGGAAAATAACGTTCTGACCGGTGTCTTAAACTTGAAACGTAACTCAGTGATTTTTTTTTTTTCACTGATGTTGGAAGTTCATAAGGACAATCCCACAAATGAAATCAGTTCCCAGAACACCCAGTCACCCTTTGCTACAGATGTGGCCTCATCTTGTGACTTCCTGACACGACCTCAGAATTTTTTCCGTTTGGTTTCTTTTCTACTTAAAAAAAAACAAAAACCTTTTAGTTATTTTAGTTGTCACAATTAATGAAAATGGTTCCAGCTCTTAATTACAGAATATTTTTTAACAAATAGATTTAAATGTCATTCTCCTCCTTAAATCCCAAGAGTCCCTTTTCTGCTTTGCACTTTCTGGAAGTTTTGAGCTCTGCATTATTTATTAATTCTTATTCATTTGCATTCTGAAAATAAATAAATATGCTGATCACACACACACACAAAATTAGGACTATTGCCTAAATGTACATGAATTCTGCTTATGATTTGCTCATTCTCCAGTTTGAGGATGAAACCGTTCCTCCATGGTTGGCTCTGAGTCAGAGGGTATTTTATAGTGCAGAGAGGGATGGAACTTAAGTGGCCAAATTTGTTGTGTTTTTTGTATGCTGTAACCTATACCCTCACTCCAACACCCACCCCAAGCAGTTAACCCTCTGGTGGAAGCCTGCAGCTTTGTTTGTTTGTTTGTTTCTTTAATTATACAGACAGTAGGATCTTCATCCTTACTAGCATATAGAAAAATCAGAGAAACAATGCAACCAACCGTGTAAGTATTTTTTTTATTCTTTAGCTCCATTCCTTTAAAAACCAGAATGAACCAAGGTCATAAGCTGTATGATTGTGGTCCTGGAACTCATAGCATAAATGGAGGCTGTTGTCATGGATATCTTGTCACTCACTCAGGTGAACACAACCCTGTCACAAGCCTGGTAACCCATGCTCGTGAGGTTTGGATGGTGTAAAGATGTGTGCATTTGTTACATACTTTAGATTTATTCTGCTCACAGTCATAAACTGCTATATGAGCAATATAAATAATGATGCACTTTTAAAGGGAGTGTTTGGGTCATGAACATCAATAAAACTGTAGCTTGGTTTGGCCGTGGTAGGTGGTGACCGTGGGAAAGTCAGACCCAGTCATCACAGATGTTGCTGCATCTTACTCAGCAGGCATTTAGTGGATCCTGTGTGCACAACCTTGAATGAAATGCTATTGGAAAAAAAAAAAAACCTGAACTCCCTAAAATTCATTCTTAGGGTAAAAAAAAGGAAAGAATGTGTCCCGTTCTTTGACATCATAAAAGTGATTAAGAAGAAATGAAAAAAATGTTAATGTAGGAGTTCTGAAGAATTTCTAAAATGCCTGCTCTCTTTTTTATTGTTATTTCACAGTGAATTCCTTCAACCAGTATTGATTGAGTGCCTACTATATGTGAGGCTGTGAGGATATTAAAACCAATAGAATGTTATCTCACTAGTTTATAGTCTAGTGAGGAATGCAGGGAAGGGAACAATCTGAGCACAGTGTGAAGAGTGCTTTGAAAGGGCAGGCATATAACTCAGGTGCCAAGGGAGCAGGGGCAGGAACAAAGCCAAGTGCATGGCCTTGAAGGAGATGGTATAGAAATCTTCCCAGAGGAGGTAATGCAGGAGCTGAGTTTTGAACATTCCTTTCCACCACACAACTTATATCCATGAATAATCATGGATGTCAGTGTCAAAAATATATTTCATGGCTACATATACTCTTTTATGATGATTTTATGACTTATTTTGAAATGTGTTCAATCGTTGACATTCTAGGCTAACAGTTAACATCTGACACTTCCTGTCCTTCAAAGTTCTCACCAGAATGTGGATGAATTTTTTTTAAGCCTTGAATACTATGTAGCTAAATAAGGGTGTGACTTTTAAATCATCTTCTGTCACTTCTAAATTCCTCTCGTGTGGGAAACCACCCTTTCTCACTTGAAGTTGACCAAAGAGCTTCTCTTGGCACAATGTTCAAAACGGTCTACTTACCCTTTCATTATAAAATCCATCTTTGAGTTGAAAACAAGCAAGTACAGTGCTTCAACCCAGCCTTGTAACCGCTCATCACATCTGGAAATTTCTAAGCGTGTGTGTTACACAAGGTGTTTCTTAGAAAACCGTCTCTGTGAGGCAGGGGTCTGGAGTGGAGATAAGAGGTGTGATGGCGGATGGAAGGACACCAGTCACCTACCAGGCTCTGTGCTGGGGCCACATATCATTTTTTCTCATTTAGCCAGATTCTAATTCCTGAAGTCGGACATTGTATCACACCACTTTTTTAAAAAGTCTTTCGAAGCTCTTGAGCTGCCTTTGAACAGCTTTTCTTCGAAAGACTCTTGGTGGGGAGAGCACCCTCTTCCTTACTTCTCTTCTTTCATGCACAGCCTGTGTTGCTGTAGGTTCTCTCTCCTCCACAGTGGCCACTGAGCTGGAAGGGATGTTTCTCGGGAGCCGCTTCTTGGCTGGCCGTCATTCATAACTCACAGGATTGTGTATGTAAAAATCCAAATGAATCTGCAGGAAAATATTAGAATCCGTAAGAGTTCAGTAATGTCACTTGACACAAAATTAGCAGAAAAGTCAATTATATTTCTTTGTACCAGCAAACAGTTGAAAGGGGGGATTTTTAAGAAGGATTCCAGTTATGACAGCATGAAAATATGATGTAGGAATAAAACCAACAAAAAGATCTCCCTGTTTTTCTATTTCAGGGCCCTGTATTCTATTCCACCAATTAATTTATCTCTGCACCAAAACTACACTGTTTTAATACAATACTTTTGAGTAAATCTTATATCTGATAGGTCAAGTCCTCCAACTTTGTTATTCTTCCTCAAGACTTTTTTAGATAGTCCTGGCCCTTTTCACATACATATACATCTTAGAATCAGCTTGCCAGGATCTGCATAAGACCCTGCTGTGTTTTTATCGGAAATAAATTGAATCTAAAGAGCAATATAAAGAAGATTAACATAATTTACCATGAGTCTTTCTCCATTTATTTAGCTCTTATTTAATAGCTCTGAATATGAGTTTCATTTTTTGTTGGATTTGTTCTTATATACTTTGTGATTTTGTGGTATCATAAATGGAATCCTCTCTAAAATTTCATTTTCCAACTGTTTTCAAGTAAATAAAATTTACTTTTATGCAAATACAGTACCAAGCAACATTACTAAACTTTCTTTTTATTCTAATGTTTGCCTGCAGGTTCCTTTGGATTTTTTAATATACGTAATCGTATCATTTATGAATAATGACAGTTCTTTCTTCTTAATACCATGCCTTCTCTTCTTTTCCTTATCACATTGCTTAGTGCTTCCAATGCAGTTTTGATTAGAAGTGGTAACAGCAGATATCCCTACTGCTAGTTCTGATGTCAAACAGAAAGCTTGCGGCATTCACTATCAGGGCTGGCATCAGCTCAAGGTTTCTTATAGACATTCGTAATCAAGTTAACAAAGATGCTTCTGTTCCTAGTGCATTAAAGTTTTATTGTGAACATGTGTTGGATTTTACTATATACCTTTTTTCTAAATCTACTGAGATGATCATAAAATAGTCTTCTTTTTTTCTGCTAAAATGGTGAGTTATATTGTTTTAGGGCTAAAACAAGCTTGCATTCCTGGAGTAAACACAACCTGGTCATGATATATTATCTTTTTAGCAGATTGCTAAGTTCTATTCACTCGTGATTTCTTTGGGATTTTCTCATCTATGTTCATAAGTGAGATTAGCCTGTAATTTTACCTTCTCAAAGTGTTCTTGTTGGTTTTAGATATCAGTGTTATACTAGACTCAGAAAATGATTGAAGGAGTGGTTCCTCTGACATGTCAGATCTTAACATGTCCAAAACTGAACGACTGACCTTCCAGCCCACACATGCTGCGTTTGGAATTAAGGGTAATTCCGTCCTTCCTGCTGCTCAAACCAAAAATTTTGGTGTTGTCCTTTTCTCTGTTATTCCTTATCCAATCCATCAGAAAATCCTGTTGGTGCTATATTCAAAATATGTCTGTAACGACCCCTTTGTACCACCCCAGTGTGTGCCAGTCTGGCCCAAGTCACAGGCCTCTCACTCGTGGATTACTGCAGTAGTTCCTCTGACCCCCTAGAGCAGGGGTCGGCAAAAGTTTTCTGTAAAAGTTCCAGTAATAAGTATTTTAGATGTTGCAGGCCACTCAGTCTCTGCTGTGGCTGTACAATTGTGTTGTGGTGCAGAAGCAGCCACACACAGCACATGATGAAGGGGCATGGCCTGATTTTGCTGGAGTTTACCAACCCCTGCCCTCTAGGGGAAGCTATTTTTTTTTAATTAAAAAATTATTTTTTAAAGTATAGTTGATTTACAATGCTGTTAGTTTCTGATGTACAGCATAGTGATTCAGTTATACAGACACACACATATATATGTATTGTTTTTCAGGTTCTTTTCCATTTTAGGTTATTACAAGGTATTGAATACAGTTCTCTGTGCTATGCAGTAGGTCCATGCTATTCATCTGTTTTATATATAGTAGCGTGTACCTGCTAATCCCAAACTCTTAATTTATCACCTCCCCCTTACCCTTTGGTAACCATAAGTTTATTTTCTATATGAGTCTGTTTCTGTTTCATAAATAATTCTACCTATGTCATTTTTTTAGATTCCACATATAAGTGATATCATAAGATATTTGTCTTTCTCTGTCTGACTTACTTCACTTAGACTATTCTTAACACTGATGACAGCAACCCTTTGAAAGTGTAAATCGGATCATGTCACTCATTCATTGAAAACCCTCCAATGACTTCCCATCTCTCAGAGTTAAAGACAGAACCCTTAGTGTCCTACAAGGCCCTGATCTAGTTCTGTCACCTCTTTTTACTTTACTTTAATCTCCCCCCTTCTCTCTCTGTGTCTCCCTGTCACTTAGCTCCAGCCTCATCAGTTCCTTCACCATTCCTAAAACAGGCTTGCCCCCACCTCAGGGCATTTGCACTGCTTTTTACTCTGGCCAGAATGGCTCTCCCACCAGCTGCCACCTGGCTTACTCAACTCTTTTAAGTCTTAGATCAGATGTTACTTCTCAGCAAGGCCTCTTCTGGGCATCCTATTTCCATCCCCTCCCCTAACACATTTTTCCTCTCTTTACTCAGCTCTGTATTTTCCATAACACTAATCACCTTCTGATGCACTATATAACTGATTTTTAAAATACGTTGGTTGTTTATTGTCTGTATTTTCACCTGCTAGAAGCAAACTCAGTGAAGTCAGGGTTTTATTCTATTTTGTTTGCTGCTTTATCCCCAATGACTAGAACACTATCTGTCTTAGAGTCAGTACTCAGTAAATATTTATTAGGTATATGGATGGATGGATAGGTGGATGGATGGATGAGTGGATGGATGGATGGGTGGATGCATGGATGCATGGATGCATGGGTAGATCAAAGAAATGCCACAGACTAGAATTTCCTATAGTGTATTCATTGGAACGTTAGTTCTACAAAGTGGAATGATGCTAATAGTTAGAATCCAAGTGATAAAATACTGCTCATTATTGACTTCTTTGGTGGAATTAAGTGTCTGACCAAGTCATGGGCAATATTTCACAGGAAATATTCAAGCAAAGCCTAGACACTAATGATTAAATTCCAAAGACGTACAAGTTATTCTTGCAACAGGTTGGAGACTGGCTAGTATGGCCTCTAAAGGGCTCCAAACACAGTGCATCCCAAGATTCTGTGATACCTCCCCAGTTGTTTGTAGCAATGGTGATCATAACATTTGTTCAGTTTGTGACAAGCGCTTGTGTGTTGCTGAAACAGGTAGTTTTCCATAGTGTATGCCAATGTCACATTAAGCTAGGAATATTTTCCAGTCTTGAGATTTTCTTCTTGGCAAAAAATTGGAGACCTTAGTAGAAATTATTGGCAAAAGAGCCAGAATACTTGCACACCATGAAATATTTGTGTCTTGGCTAGAAAGAAGTTACTGTTTAAAAGAGAAGGAGCAAAAAAGTCTTAGCAAAAAATTCCTACATGACATACTGCAGCTAATGTGGCCTCTCTTTTACTTTAAATTTTTAAATTTTTACTAATATTATTTGGGTTTCCCATGTTTGTCTTGGATTTTTGTCCTTCAAAAGAATTCAAAATATGTAATATCTCATTGCCTTTTTTTTTCTTTTCCTTAACCAAATGTTGCCCGTTAAGGAATAGGTCAGCATGAATACCTAGTTACATGACCGTATGAATGGATGTTCTAAAACACAGTGATTACTTCTGGGTATTGTGCTTTGGGGTTCAACAGGGAAATAAACAAATGTACAGTGAGTGTCCTACAAATTTATATAAAATTACACTCCTCAGATTCCCATCCGACGTGGATCGGCTGCAAAACACGTCTGGGAGAAGGGAGTAGCCAGGTAGCATTGAGAGCAGGAAATGTTTGCTTTTACACTTGGGAACCATTCACACTCTTCAGAATATATTGACCTGCCATTAATAGAACAGATGACGTGCTCTGAAGTTAAATAATGCCTCTTTCCAAATGAATAAATCTTTACCCATTAACTAAAATTCTTACAGAAAAAATAAAATACTGTATACGATCCGTATAAGGATTTTGCTTTTCTTCTTAGGCTATTTTCATTTGTTTCTTCTGCATCCTTTTAATGGAATTTGTAGGTCTCTTGAAAGGTAAGGTTAAAGTTTACAAGTCTGGCCTGCACTCAATAACAGAATTATTGGAAATGCAGGATTGCACTTCATGCTCTGAAAAACAAAAATCCACATTTCACGCTTAACCAAAATCATTCTCCATTCATCGCCAAGGAATCAGAGCGATTACACCTTTTAACATACTAACTTCTCTATTCGCCATAAGCTTTTACACCCTTCCGAATTATATTACAATCGTGATGATTTGCAACTTTTCTTGGTTCTTCCTTTTGTAATGCTTGTGATGACTTCTGAATTGCTTCCCAATCAAGAGCCAGAATCTAGCTTTGACATTGACATGCACAATAAGAAGCCATCCACCTGCCGAAGCCTTCATGATTAAACCATTTCCGCACCTGATTTTCATTCCAACCACATCCCCGTCATTGGAGTCCACCTGACGATTAGATTTGGCTAGAGCAGCTCAGAACTCCAGATGCTTTCTCACCATTTGCATGCATGGTCTTTAAGAGCAAAACGTTTTACCGAAATGCCAGTCTCGATGAAAATGTCTTCTCTTTTCCAGTGATGCTGAAGACCACAAGCCTTTAAAAAAAGGCAGTCGAACACCTTCAGACAGGACTGTGAAAAAAGAAGACAGTGACGATAGCCTAGTTGACTATGGAGAGGGGGTGAACGGCCAGTTCAATGAGGACGGCTCCTTTATCGGACAGTACAGCGGTAAGAAAGAGAAAGAGCCAGCTGAAGGAAACGAAAGTTCCGAGGCACCTTCTCCGGTCAACGCCATGAATTCCTTTGTTTAATTTGTCTGCTCTTTGCCAACATCCCACTTCTCTAGAATGTCTCTCTTAAGCCCTCATTGGTCAGCCTTCTCAGACTGTGAACATAGAGGCAGAAAGTAGACGTTCTGCTGCGTGTTCCTATCATGAGAACAGTTAGAGCGAGAACGTAACTCAGTCAAATGATACGTTAATGTGAAATGCAGTGCAAAGTGCATCCTTCCTTCCTTCCTTCAAGATGGGTATTGTTGATTTCCTCGGACCTGATCAAAGTAACACCATGCCATCCACAGATTGCGTCCTTTCCTCTTCAGGACACAGTTCCATGTGATGCATGAAAAATGCTCCACCTTTCAAGGACATACCTGCGTATCTTATTCAAACATGGGTTGATACTTTGTTTATACTGTCCTCAGCTAAACCCTTAAAAATGAATTCCATTTTCCTTGTCAAGAGTGTTACTGTAGTATCCTCTAGAACTTCAATGTCTTTGTGGACATTGTCGTGAAATTGGTGACTCTATGTCTAGCTGTCATTAGTCTTTTTGGGAGACTGTTAGGAACCGTATGTACAGTATACATGTGCTAAGTGAGATCATTATGACAGTTGCATTTGCCGATGCTCACTGGGACTCTTACCCGCTCTTTGCTCTTGTTACTCAATAGCCTTCTTAATCTTCCAGGTATTACAGCAGTGCAGTGTTCTACTTTTTACATCATCTCTGTATTCAGTGGTTTTCAGGCATAAACAATGCGTATTGCAATGCATTCTGGCATCGGTGCTGTCTTGAAAGCATCAGAAACACATCACTCCCATTAAATTTCACAGATTATTCCAGAAAGCACAGGGCAAGACACAAGCAGTGCCTTCAGACAAGAAGCATTCCACGACAAACTGCCTTCGGTATCGCTCGGTAACAGTCGACTCAGAGTCTTAGATTACTGTCATTGTCTAAAAGTAACTTTTAAAAAGCAGAGTTAATGAAAACTGCAGTGCTGGGGGAAAAAAAAGGAATTGTGAAAATAAAATTCATACAACAGTTTTTATGAGGCATTTTCCCCCCGTATGCATAAAAAGCAAAGCTTTATCACCAGCTGGAACTTGTGACGATTTTGTGGTCTTTTATGATTTTGATTAAAACAAGTCACATTCAGTAAGGAAGATGTCAACTTGGTAGAAAATTAAAAAAAAAAAACAACAAAAACCAGTTATTCCCAAACAAATAGCATACAACAGCATGCCAACAGGAATATATTTTTCTCTATGTCTTTACCTACATGGCAGCTTTGGAAACTCTCTGCAGCATTAAACAATGTGTGTGCAAGTTGCTATGAATGTCTTTCAGAAGCTAAGAGAACTGACAGGGGCCAGTAGTCAAACAGAAATCTGACAAGGCCAATAGTCAAGGCGATTACATCTGCGGTTTCAAAACCAAACCTCTGTGTCCTCCCGTATTTGTAGCAATCTCTATCAAACGGTCTCCTTCCCGGTATGGAATTCGATAACAACCTATGGTTGAAGGAATGCTCGGTTTCATTTGCCAATAAATTTGGTTTCTCATAACTTGCATCAAGTTTAATTTTAAGTAAAGCTTTTTATTGTAGATATTTTGTTGAATTTGTAAATACCCTTACAGCGTAGATGCTGTGTGCTTACGGGTGTAACGTACAGGTAAATGTGCAGAAGGTGTTTATGTTGGACTGTAGGAGACGGTAGCCGGTTAATACAGTGCATGAGATGGGGACGCATTTACTTAAAAGCCTTTGGGTTTTTATTTTTCCTTTTTGCCGTGAAGCTGAAATAGTGAACAGTTTTACCTACTGACAGCAGGCTTCTAGATGAAATCTTCAGAGCTTTGCCTGAGGGGCTCCGGAAGTCCTTTGGTACATGTAGGTAAAGCACACTTTGGAGTAATCCCAGGTAAAGAGGGCCCTAACTAGTTTCCTGTCTCCATATTCGCGGGACAAATATCAGCCTTCCTGATGGAAATACAAAGACAGAACAGGCTGGCCTTGGCACCACAGAGCACAAATTAAAAAGCTCCTTTACATTTGCCCGTGTGTGGGGGGAACCAGTAAAAGTACAGGCTTTACTCTTCCCTTACAGTAGATGCTGAATTTATCTGTGCATGAAGGAATCACTGCTGTAATAGTGCAACAGAGTTCGTATTAAAAATTAAACGTGGATTTAAAAGCCCCTCTCTCTTTCATGATATATCCTGTTCCTAGTGCAGTGTGACAGTCCAAGTCACGGTCTCTGCAGTGGTGCAGGCGGATGTGCCCGGATTTCCGTCCAAAAGTAGCTATCAAACAGCTGTAATCTCTTTGTGATTTTTAGCTTCTTCAAACCTGTGTTTCCTAATGTTTTAAAACAGCATACATTCTGATGTTAGCTCTTAAGAGGCAGAGAAAATTCAACATAAAACTAAACACAGCATACAAGAGAACTCATAAAAGAGGGGCATCTCAAACACTGTCATTCAGAGCAGGAGAAGATGCCACTAGGCTGGAGAGGAGCAGTCTGAGAAGCCGGATGCTGCATCCTTTCCCGAAGCCTGACCTCCGCAGCCGGTTCCTGGCTGCCTGCTGTCAGCCTCTCATCTGCCCGCCTGGACTTCCCCTCTCTGCTGCCACAGCACCTGGATTCCATTGCCTGTCCTGCAGGATGGGACAGTTTGGGCTTCGACGAGTATCACGAATGGGCTCTTCACTCCTTTCTCGACAGCCTGATTCTTCTCAGTGTCTCATTCCTGTCCAGCAAGCAGCCAAGACCTGACTTGTTCCTCCACCTGCCCTTACTCACCTGTCACCTGGTCCCAGCTTTCCACCCATGAGACCTTCTGCTGGCACAGAGCTCCTCTTCCATACACAATTACTTGGGTAGCAACATGGTATAGAAGTCAACTGTCAAATGCTAAAAACCCTATATAGACCCTTGTATTTCTACTACAGACAGTGTTCACTACGGTGCAGCAAGTCAGCATCCGCTGGCCACCCTGTGGGCCAGATTCACAATCCCCATCCTCGGGCCTGCCGTCAGTCACAGCTCTGTTTAGCAACGGGGGCTGGCCCATTGCCAGCTTGACAACAAAAAGCACTGGTCCACGGATGCCTTCTTGTTCAGATGGTTTGTAATGGCCCTGGTTTCCTTTTAATGTCTGAGTTTGGAAATAGCTTGTGGAGGCAAAGGAAAGAAAGGCAAAGAACTGAGAATTCTCACCCAAACTCCTCAAATCTCTTGCTCTCAGGAGGTTTTTACACAAATTACCACCAGAGGGCTCCTGTACTTTGTTCAGTGCAAAAGAAACAGGGAGAACAAAGCTGGAGAAACCACCTTTGAGAATTAGATTGGGGTCCGATAGTTTAGACGATGATTACCTGCTATAACCATGGAGAATGGAGTTTGCAACTTTCTCTGACGAGTTCACGACTTCCAGGAAGTTATGTTTGTGTCACCATGACCCTTGTTAATCTTCCTTTTATTGATTGTGGCCGATCAGTAGGGGGAAGAGTAGGAGGTCTCCTGGCTCCCACTAGACACCCCCTCACTGCTGCAAGCTGGTGGGGGTGAGGGAGGGGTGTGTCCCTAAAATGGTCCCCCTCTTTCTCCAGAGCGTGCCATGTGTCTGTCCCTGGCGGTTTGATGTTTTGTGATTGGATAGCACGAGAGGCATGGTTTAAGCACAGACAGCTTTTATTTTTCACTTGAGAAAAAGCAAGAGAGGGCGAGAATACTACTAGAGTATTTCTATGAAATAAGCAAGCAAAGAGTTCCCAGGTTGAGGCAGAAAGAGATGTACGTTCCAGCTCTGCCGTCAACCAGCCGTGTGGCTGTGTCTCAGTGACCCCGCCACCTGCCACCTCTCCGGGCCTCTGTTTCTTCGACTTTAAAATGACAGAAAGCAGATGACTTCTAATATCCCTTTCTGCTTAAACCCTATGGTTCTTAGGAACCACCACCACCACCAAAAGAATTTGTTTTTTTGAGCACCTGCCGACAGGCAGGCATTCTGCTGAATTGGGAGGGGAGGGATGAGCAAAACCAGATGTGGTTCCTGCTCTCATGGTGCCTGGAGTCTGGGGTGGGAGGACAGACATTAATTAAATAACTACCTGAGTGAATTGTGCTTCCACCGAGATACGCGCTGTGAAGGGAAGGCGGCACGTTCCTCGAGAGGCTGACCTGTGCAGAGTGGTCAGGACACGTCCTTGAGATGCTGGGAGATGGTAGGACAGAGCTCTGCCTCTGGAGCAGTTGCAGGAGCCGGACCATGCTGGATCCTGAGCACAGAAGGATTGGTTTTTATATTTATTCAAGGAGCAGTGGAAAGTGGGGAGTAATTGAAGAGGTTGAAGTAAAGGGTTCTGTGACCAGATCTGTGTTTGGGGAGGAGGTGGAATTCATAGGATTTCATGTAGAGAATGAGCTGGAAGGAGCCATAGAGGTTGGTGAGAAGCCACTTGAAAACTTGTCAGTACTCAGACAAGAGAGGAGAGAAATCAGACCAGATCCTATCACTGGGGCTGGAGAGAGGCGGGTTAATTCTAAAGACATGTAGGAAGGAAACTGATGAGAGTAATAGACTAGCCATGGGAGGTTGAGGGAAAGAGAGGGATCAAAGACGGTGCTTAGATTTCTGACTTGACTCACCAGACATGAGGTTCGCTCGGGTGGGAACATGAGGATAAAACCAGATTTGGGGGTAAGTTATGAGCTTAGGTTAATAAATGAGTTTGAAAAGCCTCGGAGACATCCAAGTGGAAATCACTAGCAGCAGTTGGATATAGGGGCTTAATGCTCAAAAGAAACTTCTAAGATGATAAGTAGTGATTGAGACTATGAGACCCAGGATCAGATTGCCTTAGGAGAAAACAGAGGCCAGAGGGCTGAGGATTATGCCCTATTAAGAAATTCCATATACAGTGGATACAGGGAGGCAGGTGGACCTCCAAAAGAAACCAGTAAACAGAAGCCAGAGGAGCTGGGAAGAAGTAAGCAGAGTGCATCATCTTGGAAGCCAGAGAGACAATTTGAAGAATAGAGAATGATGCACAGTGTCACATAATGCTAAAAAAAAATTGAGCAAAATTAGGATCAGAAAATATTTTTTGGATTTGAACATACGGAGGTCATCTGAGAAAGAGAATAGAGGCCAGCATCATTATAAAGTCATAAAATCGGGAGACCTGCTTATTTTTCTCAGGTGAGCTTGCATCCTCACACTCCACCATGACTATTTCAAACCTTTTCCACTCTCCTCAAACATTCAACCCTACCCCCTCTCCCCACCCAGCCTCACAACAGATCACGTGCTACAGAATGACTGTCCATCACAATTGACAAAAGAAAAAAAAAGTAAAAGCAGAGATGGGAATTCCCTCATCTTCTTGCCAGCAAATCAAAATGCCTGTTTCACTATGCCCCATCCTCTCCCTCTGTCCCTACCTTCTATTAAAATTGGGGATCAGCCCTCCTGCCTGTGTCTGGGAACCCCTCTCCTCCTTGGTGGATTTTTACCCATCTTATCCCTTCTTCTGCTCAGCTGGATGGTCTACTGCTGTTTAAACACCAAGTCTCTCCCTTCTAAAACTAACAGACCTTGGAAACCTTTGATTCCCCTCCCCATTACCCCGTTCAGTTATCATTTTCTCTCCTCCACTTCCTGGTCCAGATGGTTGAAAAGGTTGAAATAATCCCAGGAAAAGAAAATGAGGATAATCAGAGAAGCTACTATTTGCCAGACAATGCAGTCTTTGTTCCTTTGATAGTCATCAAACCTCTTTAGTCTCACTCCGTTTGTCCTAGA
Organism: Vicugna pacos; assembly: GCF_048564905.1. Taxonomy (NCBI): domain Eukaryota; kingdom Metazoa; phylum Chordata; class Mammalia; order Artiodactyla; family Camelidae; genus Vicugna; species Vicugna pacos. The sequence continues at coordinate 78,560,328 of NC_132993.1, read as the reverse complement.
GACACTGTCTTTCTTCAGCTGGAACTATTTAGCTATTATCTCAGTGAATGACTCAACAAACTTTTTTTTAAATCGACAACCTATGTGCTTATGTTTGTGTGTGTGCGTGTGTGTGCAGACTCAGCCTGCACATTAGACTCACCTAGGAGCTTTAAAAATCCTCATGCCTGCCCATCCACCAGCATTGTGTCTCTTGTCTGAGATGTAGCCTGTCCATCAGGACTTTTTAAAGCTGCCCACATGGTTCTAATATGCAGCCAAGAATGAGATCAGCGTAAAGAAACGACACATTAACCACAGTCTTGCGTGTGCACTTACTTAATGAACAGTATTTTGAATACATTTCTTCATATAGGTTGATCTCAACTTCTCTTGTATTCTTCCCATTAAAAAAAAAAAACACCACATATCGAAGGAAAACGAATCCCGCATTACTGGTAGGATTAAAAAATGGTGCAGCCACTTTAGAAAACAGCTTGGCAGTTTCTTAAAATGTTACATATAAATTTACCTTATGACCCAGAAATTCCACTCGTTAGGTATAGACCCAAAAGAAATGGGAAAAAAAAAAAGCCCATGCAAAGACTTGTACGTGATGGTTCACAGAAGCATTCATCATAATAGCCAAAGAACAAGCCAGTTGTCCATGAACTGATGAATAAATAAACACAATGTGGTCTAGCCATACAATTAAACAGTCAATCTAGCAGGGTGGATATAGGTCAGTGGTAGAGCACATACATAGCATGCACAAATTCCTAGGTTCAATCCTTGGTGTACACACACACACACACAAAATCAATCCATGCAGTTAAATGGAATACTATTTGGCAATTTTTTTTTACATACAGCATAGGGGGTCCTTGGTAACATTAAGCTAAATTAAGAAGCCAGACACAAAAGACCACACACCGCGTGATTCCATTAACTTGAAATATCCAAAAAAGAAAACCAATAAAGACAGAAAATAGATGAGTGGTTGTCTGGGACTGCAAAGGGGAGCAAGGATTAACTGCACAGTGGCAGGAGGGATTTTACTGGAGTGATGGAAATGTTCTAAAACTGGATCGTGTTGATGATGGCACAACTTGGAAAATTTATTTAAAAAATCATTGAATTGTATACTTAAAACAAGTGAATGAGTGGTTTGTAAGTTATACCTCAATAAAGATGTTAAGAGAAACCATCCCTAGGCTTATGTGTGTCTGAGAGATCAGGGCTGTGTATAAACAAGGCTTGTGATGAGTATGGCACCACATTAGACTCCACTTCCCCTTGTCATCCTCCTGTTTCCTCCAGGAGACCCCACAAGACCACTGGTTCTCAAAGTGTGATTCCTGGAACAGCAGCTTCAGCAGTACTGGCTAGAAATGCAAATTTTTGACCTGTCCCAGATTTAATGAATCAGAAATTTTGGGGGTGGAGACCAGAGTCTGCACTTTAACAAGTATTCTGGGCAGTTCTGATGCAGTCTACTGTGTGGGAACACTGCCCTCAACCCACACGCCAGCATCTCTCCTCTCCCACCTGTACGAAGAGGAGTGAATTATCTATTAAGATTAAAAGAAGAAATGAAGCACTTCGTAATAGTGAAAAAAAAAAACCCTGAAATAACCTAAATGTCCATCATCAGGTAATAAACTTCGTAACATCATACCAATATGTGTACCAATGAAATACGAACCCGCAATGAAGAGAAATAAACTACTGGTATAGGAACTCATTGTGCTGAGTGAAAGAAGCCAAGCAAAAAGTTTTGTTTACCTGAAACGCTGGAACAGGCAGGACTCATCTATGATGACAGAAGGTGTATCAGTGGTTCCATGGGCTGAGGAGTGGGGAGGAATTTACTACACAGGGGCTGAGGGAACTTTTAAGGACGGTGGATGTGGTCTATATTTTGATTATGGTGGTGTTTACAGGGATGTGTTCACTTGTCAAGGCTCAAAACTGTATATGTAAAATGGGTATGTTCTGTTGTGAAAAATTCGACAGAAACCTCAAATTGAGTTGGGAGACCAGCAGGGGGAGCTCTCACGCGCTGTGCTGAAAGCAGAGCCCAACAGGAAGAGGAAAGACTCCTCTTCTTTCCCGGGAGGGACTCAGCCAATGAGAAGCCATGGGCTTCTCCGCCCGCCTCCCAACGCAGGCTATAAAAGCAGGCGGCTTTCGCACCTGTGGTGAGGCGTCGACGTGGCTCGCTGTGGTTGCGCGTCTAGGAGCAGCCCGTATTTGCTGGGGAAATAACTGACAAATCTGTTTTAGGACTACGGTACGTAAGTTATATCAATAACGTTGGTTTTAAAGGGAAATAAAAAAATGGAATTGGGCCTACGTGACCCCTTTCTTGGTTCCCTCTTTCTCTCTGGTCCACCTGGGGCGGGCGTCGGGGCAGGGGTGGGGAGGTGGGGGCCTTTGGCTCTGCGCCCGACGCCATGTGGTAAATGCAGGGAGAGGGGTCAGGACTCAGCCTGACTTCTAGAGGAAGCCGCCTCTCTCCTGCTAGACAGCTGTCTGTCAGGTATCTGAGGGGGCATGTGGGCTCCCGCGGCCTGGGAGACAGTCCCCTGCTAACTTGCGTCTCTGTGTGGCGAGGCCCCCAGTAAGACTTTTCCGAAACCCCGGCTTGCTGGCGTCTCCAGCTCTGCGTCAAAGCATCCTTCTTCTCTTATTTTCTCTCCCAGGCTTTTCGCTACCTCCCTTCCTCCTTCCTGGCATCTCTCCTATTTACTCTCCTTGGGGGGAAAACAGCATGTGTTTCCTAGCTTTGAATTCTCCATCCAAATGAGGTCGCGTTGATACCTCAGAATTAACCTGGTCAAAATTTGTCTTGATTGGTTTTATGCTCTAACTCTTCCCTGCCCGCGTGCACCCAATCTCAGTAAACACCCCACGTTGGCTCACTGGAGGCAAAACCCCAGAAGTGTTTTATCCTCTCCCACCGAACAAACCTAACAGCCAATTCTCTAGCTGTTTCTCAGAATGTGTGTTGAATACAGGCAGCAAGTCTCCCAGTCATCCTGCCTGCCCCTCTTTTTTTTTTTTTTAATTGAAGTGTAGTTGATTCACAATGTTGCGTTAGTTTATGGTGTACATCATAGTGATGCAGTTATACGTATATATTCCTTTTCATGTTCTTTTTCATTATAGGCTATTACAAGGTATTGAAAATAGTTTCCTGTGCTGGACAATAGGATAACAACAACAAGTTTGTTGTTTATTTTATTTATTTACTTTGGGAGGTTTGTCCCTTGGTATCTATTTCATGTAGTAGTTTGTATTTCCTAATCCCAAACTCCCAATTCACCCCCCCCTTTCCCCTTTGGTAACCCCTTTGTTTTCTGTGTCTGTGAACCTGTTTCTGTTTTGTAAATAAATTCATTTGTATCATTGTTTTTAGATTCCACCTGTAAGTGATATCATACGATATTTGTCTTTCTCTGTCTGACTTACTTCACTTAGTATGACAATCTCTAGGCCCCTCTTGCCCTCCTGCAAGCCAAACACCACACAGTAAGGCAAAGTTGGCAGACCTTTTCTGTAAAGGACGCGCTAGCAAACAATTGAGGCTTTGCAAGCCTCGTGGCCTGTGTTGCAGCTACTCAGCTCTGCAGCTGTGGAGGGAAAGCTGCCACAGAAGTTAAGATTTAAAGAACGCGAGATACTTAAACAAGTGGGTGCAGCTGAGTGCCTGTAAAACCTTGCTTACGATAATAGGTGTGTTTTGTGCTGGTCTCAGTCTATCGATAGGATTGCTATTGGCTAGAAACGTCTGGGGCAAGAGTTTGAGCCCATTCAGGAACGACTCACCTGAAAGTAATTTAAGGAGTGTCTCTTTAAAAGGTCATTAAGATGCTCAATGAGCCCAGCTGCCTGAGGGCCTGCCTGGATGGAAGAGCCAAAGAATACTAGGTTGGAGAGGCTCGTGGAGTCTCCTGAGAGGTAAAGTGAGTTCCCTGCTCAGCCAGTAATCTCTGTCCATCCGAAGGGAGCAAGAATAAACAGGAAAGAGATGACTTGTTTGGGAGAGGAATTCTGGGCGGGGGTCACCAAGAGGAGTCCCTTGTAAGTATTGGTGATGGTGACACTGTATCTGGAAGCCCCAGCAGAAGCAGGCAGTGGACCGTGAAAATCAGTGTGCCAGCAGGCTTGTGCTCAGTCTCCTGGGAATGTATCCCCATCTGGATGGCGTCTGCTGTGTGGTTTTGGGAGCAGAGAATGCCCTTGTTTGTCACCACTTCGGCTGCCACTGGAAAGACAGTTCCTCTCCCACTAGGTCAAATCATTAAGGCATGAATTACCCAGTAATCTGAGATTGTCTGGACCCATTTGAGTTGTGGGACAGGCCAGTACCCTGAGACAGAGTGTGGAAGGCTTGGTGAGGGGGTCTACTGTATTGTTGACAGTGGCTTTTTTTTTAATTGAAGTATAGTTGATTTACTATGTTGTGTTAGTTTCAGGTGTACAGCATAGTGATTCAGTCATACATGTATACATATTCTTTTTCGTTATAGGCTATTATAAGATATTGAATATAGTTCCCTGTGCTGGACAATAGAACCTTGTTGTTTATCTGTTTTGTATGTAGTAGTTTGTCTCTGCTAATCCCAAACTCCTGATTTATCCCTCGTCGCCCCTTGTCCCCGAAAATGGCTTCTGATGTGGTACTGTTAGTGTGAGCAGAAATTCGAGCAGCAAAATTAGAAACTGGAGACTCAGCTAATTCCTTCCATATCTGGGCACCCCAGATGGGCTTACCTCATTTGAGAAAATTGCCCCTTAGGTAATGGTCAGACCAAACCACATGGCCATTAGCAACCACCCAAGAGTCTGGAAATGTGGATCTTTGCAAGACCCCTTTGTGTGGCCTCCCTGAGGGCTCAGTGAACAGCTAGGAGCTCCCTCCACTGGGCTGAGACAGGAGCCCTCCCTCACGAGCGAGGTGCCTGAGGCAAGGCGGGTGGAATGCACGTCCTCTAGCTGCATCGTGTCTGGCGGTGGTGCTGCCATCTGCAAAGACCGTCTGCTCCTCCCCCATCCCAGGCAGTTGGTCCCCAGGGGCTCCCCAAGTAGTCACAGTGGAGGAGGTGGAACCCTATCACTTCTCAAGGCTCTGGGGCAAGGGGCTGAGGGTGGGGGAAGCCACGTCCTCCTGTAATTTGGAAAGGCCTTTGAAAGGTAGGTGTGGTAGCCCTATCCCCAAGGCACCATTTCCATTTTACCGAGGAGGCATCAGCAGACACGCATAGCTTCTGCTGGAGTATTTCCAACCCAGGGCACTATAGGAACGTGGGTCTGGAGTAGTACTGGGTCGGGGCTAGTTAGGACCTCAGTTTCTGTAAGAGCCTAAGAGGATGCCCAAAACTGGCACTCAAGGGGAGTATTTTGAGCTGCTGCTGGGGGTAGGTGCTTAGTCCAGAACCCCACAGGAAGCCAGGGAGACTCCCATTCGGTCCAGAGACTCCAGGAGGCATAGTCAGGTGTAGCCAAGGACTCGACTCGGAATGCGGGGTGCAGCCAGGGGAACTAAAGGTCAGGTTTGTTGGACTGTCTGCTGAGCTGTTTTTAAAGCGCACTTTTGGGCTTCATCCCAGTGGGAGGTGGCAGAATCTTGTGGGTATTTGGGGCTTTCTTGAGGGGGGGCTGGTAATTAGGTTCATTTATTTATTCATTTTTATTGGAGGTACTGGGGATTGAACCCAGGACCTCGTTCATGCTAAGCACACCCTCTACCACTGAGCTCTGCCCTCACCGTGGAATCTTGTGTGTGACTGCACAGAGTGGAGAATGAGTGAGAAGCGAGGAATGTGATGCCTACAGAACGTGAAAGGACCTTGCACATGTCACGCCTGAGTGTAAAGCGAGTAGTTGATGTTTGACTCTTGGGAGGGTTTCTCAGCCCTTAGGGGACCAGGTGACGCCCTGGTACTTGACAGATGGGGCTGGGCCTTGGGTCTTGCGAGGGGCAGTTGCACAGCCACGCTGGTGTAGCTGGTTTGTGCTGGTGTGTGAATCTGCCCGCGCCGCTTCCTCAGAGGGACGCTCAGCAGCAGGTCTTCCGTCTGATGCCGAGAACCGCGCTTGCCTGTCGTCCGGCCTCTCAGTCCTGCCCCAGGGGTTATGTACACTTGCAGGACTCGTGCACCATCCCACTGGGAGCCTCATCACGTACATGGGGTCGCTTCCAGCGTGAAAGCAAGTTGGGCCTGGGATTCCTCCGCGATCAGAGCAGAACATCTTAGCGAGGTCAGTCACCTCCAGGGACTCTCCTTCAGCCTGCTGTATGAGCGCGATCAAGCCTGTAATATTAGTAGTTGGAGCCTTAATCCGGGAACCTGAGATTTGAGTTCCGATAGTGCAGAGGCTGCATTCGTTGGTGGTGGCTTCAGGACCAGCCAGCTGGGTATGAAAAGGGGACGTGGTGGGCCTGATGATTGCTGACCCCAGCATATTAAATGGTGGGCATGAGCCTTCAGTGCCCTGCTTAAGTCAATACTGGAGACCATTTACCATCCTGACTGGCGTCCGTTTGGTGGGTCCCACCAGGAAGCCAAGAACCTGGGCTTGTTGCAGGTGGCATGGCATCGTGTCAGGGCCTCCATGCCCACAAGAGGGAAAGAGGAGCCGGGGGGCACCCCTAGAGAAAGCCCTTTGAGGTGAATGGCCCAGCAGTGACACACGAATGAGTTGGTGCACCTTTGATGGTTTTACCTGCGATGCCTTGTATAAGAAGGGCTCCTATTTGGGGAGTTTTGGGAAATTGCCTGGAATCACAGTGACCTGGGCCCTGGTGTCTAATAGGCCAAAAAAACTGCATGTTTACTGTCCCGATGGACTACTGGAGTGGTACAGAGGTGACTGTCCCCAAAGGTAAGGTGGGACAAAGTCCGGGAAGCTGCCAGTCTCCTAGGGTAGGGGCTGAGGGGCCTGCGGGTCCTGGAGGTTAGGGGAGGGGCCAGATGGGTTAGGATGTGGCTGCGTGACAGGGGAATGGACAGCGGAAGGGGGATGTAGTGGGGAGGGCCTGGCGTTCAGAGACTGGGTGTGCAGAGATTAAGGCCAGGAACCCGAGCTGTCGTGATTCGCAGTGGAGGTTTGCCTGTGCAGATGACCACATTCCCACTCGGCTCGGGAAGCTCTGGGAACCTACGTGAGCAAGCTGAACTCCGGCCACATGAAGCTTGGAAAGTCTCTGAGCATGTGAGGACTGGTCCTTAGGTAACCTGGGAACCTTTGACTTCTCAGATGATGAATTCCCTCCTTTGTCCTTCTCAGAGCTCACAGCCTCTGAAGTGCTTTGCCTGCCATGGGCGTTTAGTAGTGAAAGTGACAACCCAACTTCCCCAGACCCACAAGGCAGACCTAGGTGTCTTTCCCTCAGCTCAGCACCCGTTTTCACTGCTTCTGTTTGTGGGTTTCCCTCCAGCCCTAATCTTTTCTGTCTTCTCTGGCTGACAGGAATAAAAAATGTTACAATCCCCTAAAAATAAAAGATACACCATTTTTTTAAGTATGTTGATTTACAATGTTGTGTTAGTTTCTAGTATACAGCATAGTGATTCATATACATTCTTTTTCATATTCTTTTTCATTATAGGTTATCACAAGCTGTTGAATATAGTTCCCTGTGCTGTACAGTAGGACCTTGTTGTTTATCTATTTTATTTATAATATTTGTATCTGCTAATCCCAAACTCCTAATTTATCCCTCCCCCACCCTTTCCCCTTTGGAAAGCATAGTTTTGTTTTCTATGTCTGTGGGTCTCTTTCTGTTTTGTAAATAAGTTCATTTGTATCATTTTTTTTTAGATTCCACATATAGGTGATATCATATGATATTTGTCTTTCTCTGACTTACTTCACTTAGTATGATAATCTCTAGGTCCATCCATGTTGCTACGTATGACATTATTTCATTCTTTTTATGGCTGAGTAGTATTCCATTGTATATATATATACCACAACTTTTTTATCCATTCATCTGTCGATAAACGTTTAGGTTGTTTCTATGTCTTGGGTATTGCTGCTGTGAACACTGGGGTGCACATATCTAGAAAAAAATATACTTTTAAATGATACTGCTGGGTACTATTACAAGAAATAGTACAATAGGGCATGGAGCAGCTGTTCACAGCAACACGGTGATCAAACGCATCTTCAGAATAAGACATCGCTGCATGGAGTGAAGATATGGTGATATCAATGAAAATAAAAGCAGCAGCAACTGGCGTCTTGATGCTTTCAGTTGACAACCAACTAGGGAGGAGGATGGGAGGATCTGTGAGGAGGGACCACAGTCTTGGGAGGGGAGAGGAGATTCCAGGTTCGTTGTCTCTTTCACTCTACACTGGATCTCTAGCTCCAAACTTGGAGGGGCTGAGTCCTGGAATATGAGGTCATGGAGGTAACATTATAAGCCCCATTTTGTTTGCTTATGGAACAGGTGCAGCCAGGAACCTGTGTGAAGACCCAACTCATCTCCAGGGCTTCAGGAAAATGCCAGAATGTGAGTGATGCAGCCCCAGCCTCTGGTCTCCTTCTTGGCCAAGTCCAGAAATGGAGAAAAAGGAAGGAAACGGTTGTATAGGTCTTAACATGGTGCAAACTCCCCAGGGTAAAATCTGAAATGACAGAAAATGCCAAAAATAAATGTAATCATGCAGTCTGTTATGGACTGAATGTGTCTCTCCAAAACTCTAATGTAAAAGCCTCAGCCCCCTACATGAGGATACAGAGAGAAGGCAGCCATTTAGAAGTCAGGAAGCAGCATCTCACCAGGAATGGTGTTGGCCAGCACCTTGATCTGGGACTTCTGGCCTCCAGAACTGTGAAAAAATAAATCTCTGATGTTCAAGCCATCCTTTCTGGGGTCTTTTGTTATAGCATCCCGAACAGACTGAGACATGGTCCTTTGCAAATTACTTTATATCCTTTCACATTCCATCCCTCAAATGCAAACAATCTTGGTGGCATTTTCCTACTTTATATGTGTTTTTGGCATCTCATCCTCTTTAGTCAGTGAGAATTTGTTGTGTGAGAATGAAGGTGGAGTAGAAAGAACTAACCTGCCTGCCGTGCCTATGAAGTGCCAGGAATTCGAGGAAGCAGGGTGCATTCCCATTTAGTATTCTCATCAGGCCCATGAGGTGGCAGTTTTCTTTCCAAAGATCAAAGAGCCGTGGAAGAGATGAAGCGTGTGAGCTCAAGTGTTCCTGACTCCGAAGTACTAGCTCCTTTCCCCTTCAAATGATTTCTCTTTAGGCTTGAAACTCTGATGTTGTAAACAGGAGTAGAGTAGGCCATAGATGGTCTGTCCATTAGTATAAAACTAATATTTAAAAATGTAAAGAAAACAAGTTCATACTGTACAGCACAGGGAACTATATTCAATATCTTGTAGTGACCTATAATGGAAAACAATATGAAAACAAATATATATATGTATATGTATGACTGAAACATTGTACTGTACACCGGAAATTGACACATTGTAAATTGACTATACTTCAATTAAATAAATAAAATTTTTTTCAATGTAAAAAAAAAAAAGCCTGCTGGTTGTAAAGGTCTGCAGGCACTCAGTCCAAAGGCTGTGAAAGGGAAGAAGACACACCATCTGGATCCCTGGGGTTCGGACTGTCTACCCAGGCTTGGACCCACATTTATGCAAAAACAGAGATCCACATCTTACTCGTTTTGATTTTAACACTTAGAGCACAGCATCAAGACAGCCTGTTTTCCAGAACCAGGGGGTTCTGCTGGTTGCCAGGATGCCAGATGCCCTAAGGCAGAACCAAAGCCTCCTCACCTTTCCCCACCCTTGTAGTTGCTTATGCTTTCACCATAAGTTACTACAAGATACTGAATACAGTTCCCTGTGCTGTACAGTATGAGCTTGTGTATCTATTTTATATATACCAGTCAGTATCTGCAAATCTTGAACTCCCAGTTTATCCCTTCCCACCCTCTTCCCCCAACCAGTAACCATAAGTTTGTTTTCTATGTCTGTGAGTCAGTTTCTGTTTTGTAAATAAGTTCATTGTCTTTGTTTTTTTTTTTTTTTGGATTCCACATATAAGTGATATCATATCTATGGTATTTTTCTTTCTCTTTCTGGCTTACTTCACTTAGAATGATGATCTCTGGGTCCATCCATGTTCATAGCAGCACTATTTTCAATAGCCAAAACATGGAAACAGCCTAAATGTCCATTGACAGATGTCTGATAAAGAGGTTGTGGTGTGTTTATACAATGGAATACTACTCGGCCATAGAAAAGAATAAAATAATGCCATTTGCAGCAATAGGTTGGTTCTTATTGTTGCTTCAACCCAAAAAAGTAAAAAATAAAAATAGTTGGTAATCAGCATCAGAATGCTATGATGTTCAGGTACATTGGTTATCCAGTCCATGTCGTCAGGGGGTTGGCAGACCAGGAATGACAGCATAAGGACAGTCCATGATCACAGCCCAGATGGCAGCTGCTACCATGGACACACATTTGGTGTTACACGTACCCAGTAGGGTAACCCAGCCCAGACTGTAGAGTCAGGAAGTGTCTTGGAGGAAATGCTGTGGCAGTAAGTAGATTATGGATGTCTTACTCTATTCAGGCTGCTATCCCGAAGTACCAGAGACTGAGTGCCTTATAAACAACAGAAATTTATTTTTGATAATTCTGGAGGCTGAAAGTCCAAAATCAGGGAGCCAGAATGGTCAGATTGTGGTGAAAACTGTCTTCCCAGTTCCAGACTGCCGACTTCTCACTGTATTTTCACCTGGTGGAAGGGACAAGGGGGTCTCTCTGTGGTCTCTTTTGTAAAGGCACTAATCCCATTCATGAGGACTCCACTCTCATGAGCTAAGCAAATGCCCTACCTCCTAATACCATCATCTTTAGGCTTAGGATTTCCACGTAAGAGTTTCGGGGGAACCCATTCAGACCATTGCAATGGGTAACAAACTTTTTTCTGGAAAGGCCAGATAGTAAATATTTTTCTGGATAGTAAATATTTTTGGCTTTGCATGTGGTATGTTCTCTTCCACAACTCCTTGACTCTGTCGTTGTAGTGTAGACACTGCAGCTGTAGACGGGATGTAAACAAGTCAACATGGCTGTTTCAATGAAACTGTATTTATGAACACTAAAATGTGTATTTCATATCATTGTCATGTGCCACAAAATATTATTTTGCTATTTTTTAACCTTGAAATGTAAAAGCCAGTCTTAGAAGTCATCACAAAAGCAGGTGGTAGGGCAGACTGGGCCTGTGGCTTGGGGAATACTGACCCCTGAACTAGATGAAGAGGCAGACAGAGCATTACAAGGAGAGGAAACAGCTCATGAGAAGGGACAGTCACCTTCAGGAACTATCAGTAGTTGTTATTGATTCATTTTGTAAAAGGGTAAAATGATCACTCTCATACAAACAGTAAACATGTGCCAGGGATTTTATCTAACTCATTAATTGATGAGAGAACCAGTAAAATGTTACAACTAATTCAAAAAGAAATTTTTCAAAAACACATGTAGATAAGCCATCAGAAATGCTGAAATCAGTTGGTCAGTATCTATAAGGCATCTGACCATCAATTGCATCTCCTCAGGACACATTTTTCATCTCTGTGGACAAGAATTATTCACATTGCTATCAGTAGAACTCTGAGACTTAACAGAGTTGTAAAGTAGCTAAAAGACTATGAAAGACGTAGATAACCAGGAAGGATGCACTGCATGGGAACACTAGTAATTTTTTTCTCATTTAAAAGATTTTTACAATTTTTCTTGGCACAGTTCAGTGTGACTGGAGGGAATAACTCTTAAGAGGGTTGGTTCTGTCACTCCTTCCCCATGATGGTCCCCAACAACCTGATCTTCATTCTCCTTCCTTGGCTTCCTTGTTGTATTAATTCATTGCAGGAGAATCAAAAGCAATGCTCATGTCTATGTAACCATGGGCAAACTACTTGACTTCTTTGTGCCTCAGTGTCCTCATGTGTAAAGTGAGAATAACTTAGTACCTGCCTCACAGGGTTTGTTCCTAGGGTGTAGTTTCTTGCCTTACTACAGAAAGAATTCACAGACGAGACATGGAGGCCAAGAAAGTAAAGTGAGGATTTATTAAGTGACAGTATGCTCTCGAAGGGAGAATGGTCAGACTCGGGTGAGTGGATGAGCTGAGTTTCTTTGGCAGACTGCTTATAGAGGATGTAAAAATGAATGGGTGGAGTATTCATTGGGGAGGGAGGGGTTTGGGGTTGTATTTCCTGATTTTCATCCCAGCTCCTTTCCTGACAGGAGGAGGGATTTTGTCCTTCTTTAGTCTTGATAGGAAGTGTCACAGCGTCAGTGCATGATGAGCACTTCTCTGCAAGCCTAATTTTATTGTCATGAGCATATTAAGGCTCAAGATCTACTGGAAGTCAAATCTTCTGCCATCTTGGGCCTAGTTGATTCTAACCAGTGTGTGTCCTATCCTCAACGACTGTGTCATTCTTTTAATGGTTGTGCCCTGACCCTTCCCTTCTGTAATTCAGTGATTTAATATATCTCATTCTTCTACAAAACACTCCTGTTTCTCTGGACTCACTGAAACCTTAAAGTGTGCTAGGGTGACACTGTGCCACAAAACCACCACAGCAAAGAAGGAAATAAAACAAATGTGGCCAGCCCACCAGGGCTGTTAGGGTAGGAAAGATGGCGGATGGCTGGGGACCAGTGTATGGCTTTAGCTGAGTCATTTAACTCTCTAGGTTTTAGACTCCTCATCTTGAGGGCAAAGAGTTAGAACTATCAGTTATCCATGACACTGTGTTAACAGTTTTAGCATAGAGACTACACATAGAAAAAACACAGCTTTTACACATGTATCAACCAATTAAAGTTTGGTACATTTTAATCCTTTCCTTTAAGTATTGAAATGCATTTTAAAATTCTGTTAAGAATTCTATGGGGGAAGGTATAGCTCAAATGGTAGAGCACATCCTTAGCATGCACTAGGTCCTGGGTTCAATCCCCAGTACCTCCTCTAAAAATAAATAAATAAACCTAATTACCTACCCCCAAAAAGAATTCTAAAAGTTCCTGGATGGACTTGCGTCCCTGGCTCTCTCATAAATGCCCGGTGAGCACCATCTGCCTCCGTCTTGTAACTAGAACATTCCAAGGCAGAATCTGAGGTGGGAGATACCAGGATTATCTCAGGCCCAGGTCACTGGAGGCCATATGGATCTCCTTGTAGGGAGAGGAAGTGGGAAAGTTGGTTATAAAAGGAACCGAAGATTAAATCTTCCAGGGTTCCCTCCAGGTACCTGTGGGCTCTGCCTGTGGTGACTCTGAGGATCCAGGGTTGTTGACATGGGTCCATCAGGGAGGGATTTTGCAGCTTCCTCACGGCCTGAAGACATTGCAGGCAGTGTCTACCTCCATCTGTCCTTTCGGGGTTTGGGCTTCAAGTGTCAGCTCCAGAAGGCACTGTGATCTTAGCTCCCTTCAGGTTTACAGAATCTTATTAAAGGCTGACTAGCTGTCTCAGTGTCTCCTGAGACTGCATCATCCTCTACACATCCTGTCAGGACTTGCCAGCCTCTGTGTGCCAGGTGCGGACACCTTAGCCCTCATGAAATCTGCTGGAGTCTGGGCCAGTCCCAGTGAGTCCTGCCGTGAGCGGGCCACCAAGGAGGAGAGGCAGGCCGGGCTGCAGCGCCATCAGGCAGTTCTGGCTGAGATGGGGCTGCACCAGGGAATTTCTTCTCAGGCTGCCTTCCGAGGAGATACCCTGTCCCAGGGGTATGAAGTGTTCACTTCTCCCACACTTGAGTTCAACTGAATGCATTGAACTGTGCGCTTAAAACAAGTGGATTTCTTGGTATGTAAATGACACAATGGAATTTTCCATCTTTGAAGGTTTGGGGACTAAAGAAATTGAGGATTCCACACTGCTGAGTCTGGGGCTTCTCTTGCCCTTCAGCCTTGGTGATGACAGAGGAAGGAAGAGAGTGAGAGAAGGATCTGGAAAAGTGTCACCAAAACATGGTAGGCTTCCGGGTGACTTTTATTTTCATCTTCATACTTACTTATATTGTCTGATATGGGGTAAATGAGCATATATTATTTTTCAGGAAAAGCAATAAAGCTATTTTCTTTTTGGAAAGGTAAACAAAAGAAGTCAAGATCTTTGGTTAAGAAGAGCTATATTGAGAGGCTGCTTCTGATGAGCGGATAGACTGACCTTTTGTTCAATGGGCAAGTTATTTTTTGGAAAATACCTTCTGTTTGACAACACTCCAACCCTAACCTGAATCGTGAAAGGTAAATTGTTAAGCCATTCTGATGGCAGATACTCTAAGAACATGACATCAGTTTATAAGAAAACAGCCCACAGTCACCTATACGTGGTTATTGGAAAAGACAAATATCTGAAATTTAAATGATGTGGTCACTTCAAATTTTATTATAAAACTGATACATATATCAGGGGAAAACCCCTCAAGATATAATAAAATCACACAAGAATGTTTCTAAGGAACAAGCCCCTCTAGTTCAGCACGTTTTATTGCTGTTAAGTATCAAGCCACCTGATTACTGAATGTGAACCAGAGAAAAATAAGTAGAACAGGGAACAAAATATCCCTGCATTATCCTGTCAATTAAAATGGACTTTTGGGAAAATGAGAAGGTCTAAGAGAAAGAAACAAAGAAGGTCTAAGAGATGGGGGGGAAAAACAAAGGAAATTACATTTTGTGAAGAAAGGCAGACGGTGATTGATAAGAGAAATGATAGTTGACTTAAATTACCACAGGGCCTTATGAAGGCATGAAAGTAAATTTTCTAGCTACTCTAAATTGTTAGATTCTAGAGAAAATTGCCCCTCTCTTGTCTTGAACGCTTTGCTCCCCGGAACTCCCCTTTGATGGCTTTCTGGGGCCATGCACTCTACTGGGTAACTCAAACCTGACGGAAGCCCACCCACTGCAGTTCAGATCACATGCCCCCAAATTTTAGAATCTGAGTTCTCAATCGAAATTTAGGGATTGAGACTTTTTTCTGATACATGGATTGCTCCATATACTAATCTTGTTGGCAGTTTCTGTGATTTTAATGTCAATCCATTCAAAAAGTGCCTCCTGTGTGCACTGCACTAAGCTTGGCATGTGGGAATACACTGTTATCTATTGCATCTCCTTGGCCAAACACTTGGTGGGGTGGAAGAGTGTGCCAAAGTGAGTTCATCACAGAAGGGTGATGACAAGCTGTCGTAGTTACAAAAACTGGCCAAGAGAGCAGCTTCTAAAGGAGAATCAGTTATTCCACTACTAGAGTAGGTTGGGACAGAGTTTAGATCCGTCTAAATTCTGCCAATGGGCTGCTCCGTGGAGATGAGACAAGACCCAGCAGTGGAGAATCCATGAAACTTCCAATACTGAGGATCCGTCTCCTGTGCAGAGCCATGGAAAGAGGCTGACATAAAGGGGGACCCACCCCAAAGGAGAAAACAAAGTGCCAGGTTCCCCATCAAAGGAGAGGGCTCAAGGTGGATACAGACTCCGAATATGGGGCCAGGCTACCTACTAGAAAGAGACAGACCCTAGATGGAAACCCAGTCCCACAAAACGGGAAGGGAGGAGAAAGTGGAAGTCTAGGAGGTGGGTGAGGAGTGCTGCCCCCTGGTGGACGCTAGGATACCCAGCGCTAGACCCTCAGGCACTGGGCTGGGGGTGATGACCATCAGACGGTCCATAGGTGTTTACCTACCGGAATGGAGCCTTTGGCTTCTGGGCACAGGAAACGTGAGCAGCCCGGTTACTGAAGTCAGAGGAAAAGCAGTAGGATTGGTCTTCCCTGTGGTCTTTGCCATCACGTTGCTCAGAATAATTAGGGGGAGGCTGACACCAGCTCTTCACTACAATAGGAAGCCTGTCACTCTGTTGTTGTACCCCTAAAGAAGGAGTAGCCAGTTCTGCCTGGAGGAGGCAAGGAAAGTTCACGAAGGGCGAAAGCTAAAGGAGCGCGGGGTCCCGTAGGAGGACAAAGTCCTGTGCACAGGCCTGAGTCACAGATGTGCACAGTGACGTGTCCGGGGGCAGAATGAGCAGAGCATAGCTCTGATACAGGGAGCGGGAAGGAGAAGCTGGGGCCAGACTGTGAACGCGTTTTGCTTCGTCACATAAAGAAACTTGGGTTCTGCAAGCAAAAGTGACCCAGTGAACGTTTGTGAGCCAAAAAGTCATGAGTTTAAGTTTGTGTTCTCTGGTGACAGTGAAGACGATGGCCCAGAAGGAGCAAGGGTAAGGTTTGGGAGCCCACTAGAGCCTGGGTTAGAAATGAGGACAGCCCCAGGTAACGTGCTGCTGCCAGTCTGTAGAAGAAAGAACAAACACAGTGAAAAAGCTAATTTGACAGTGTTTGGAAATCAGGGGATTTCC
Source organism: Vicugna pacos (assembly GCF_048564905.1). NCBI lineage: Eukaryota > Metazoa > Chordata > Mammalia > Artiodactyla > Camelidae > Vicugna > Vicugna pacos. Next base: position 78,543,902 of record NC_132993.1, on the reverse strand, counting down.
TTTCTCATATTAATTGATGTTCTCATCCTGGGAAAAGCTAAGTCCTGCTGAAAATCTAATGTTTTAAAATTTCTGCTTTGAGTAATTGAGGTCCATGTGACTTTGTTTTGGTCCTCAAGACCTGGCCACAAAATGCAAAATTTGCTCTTTTTAAGCAAAATAAAGCAGTGCAGTCAGTAATAGTCTTCCCCCAACCACACTGTTCTTGAAAGGATCTTAGGAGAAAACAAGCCAGTGAAAGGTAAGGCTTTCTAACAGTCTTGGGGGAGGAGAAATGGTGAGAAATGGGTGCTGTTTCTAATGGACAGGAACAAGGAAGGAAGCACTATAAGGACCAGCCTGTATAGGCTCCCAGCTGAGTGATGCTCTGGGACCCAGTCTGAGCCCTGCACAACTTTCCTCTGAAAGATCAGGAGTGATGTCCCAGTGCCAGCAAGCCTAGACCCAAGGGAAGTCACTAACACTGTGCTGAAGAGAAAAACAGCAGAAGGAATAGCTGTGACCACTTCCCTCTTAGTCACTGAACCCCATCCATCACTTAAGAGATTTTTGACTCTGTGTCTCAGAAGAATGGAAGAGAAAGGAAGAAATTAAGCATAACTGAGGTTCCTGGCTTGAACAAGTGAGTGGATAAAGATGCTACTAACTGAGATGGAAGTGAGGAAGATGGACAGATTTGAACAAAAGAAGAGTTTAACTGTGAGCACTGTATGTTTGAGGTGCTGGCGAGTTGTCCGACAGAGGAATCTATGGGTGGTTGGAAACATGGAGCAACAGCTCAGAAAGCAGATGGGTTAGAGAAGAGAAAAGTGGATTAAGCCTTTCAGTGGTCCAGATGAGTTTGAGTTACAGACATGGGAAGAAAAAGGAGATACTCAGATTATAAAGCCTGGAGGAAACACTAACATTGAAGGGGAAAGTTCTAATAAAGAATATTTTATGTTTCACCTTTTTGGTATCTGAAAATATAAACACCATTGTTTGCTCGGCAATAATGATAAACTCAATTTCAGTTGTATAATAGAGCAATAAACCCATTGCTCCTAATCTAGGAGGTACTGAATAGTGTCATTTCCAGGACTTCTCTCTTAGAGCATGCACTGCCGAAACATCTGGGTAAGGGCAAAAACAAGTGTTTCAAGGCTGAGTGAATCCTGAAAGACTGACCCTTCACACCCTGAGAATGAACACACGTTGTGTTGCAGGCAGCAGTTACAGACAAGGACTGCAGAGTCCACAGCCCAGCCACGAACCAGCTTCCTGGATTTTTAATTTATTAACTTTTTTGTTCAGAATGAGCCAATTCTTTTTGACAGATGCCACTAGAAATCAGGGAAATGGGTTAGGTAATGTTGTCCTAATGTTGTATTTGTAGGGGACAGGTTTACTGCTCAAATTCTCAGACTAAGAATATTCCATGGGCTGTCTGGTTCTTTCTCTGTTTCATCAGACACAGATTCTCTTCTCTATACCACTAGGATCTTGGTTCCTGAAGGCAGTGTTGGATGTTCAAAAAAAAAGGCTGTACAAGTTAGTGAATAATGAAAACACCTGCATTTATCAATCGCTCTCTTCCAGGTTGAGAGCTTACTTTGTCAAGTCTTCTTATTGCAAGTAGTAAGTAAAAATTATTTGAATGGTCCCATGCCTTTCATCCAAGTAAACTTAGAACGTCTCCCCAAAACAGTTCATTCCTGGAGAGCGCATGACACCTTGGTTACTTTTGTGAGCACGTGTCAGCCTTTGATTCTTTGTGAATTTCCTCCTTAATTTCATGCTGTTGGAGTAGCTGCAAGTCAGCTAAGAACTTAGTTATAAGTGTGCTAGGAATGTTGCAGTTTGTTGCTGTAGTCCCGATATCAACCCTTAGTCATTGCTTTCCGAAGTTTGGCACCTGAAAGAAGTTAAAGAATGTTTGCTGTAAAGTCGAGCTCTCTTTCCCTCTGTGTACAGGTTGTGTGTGTGTATGTAAATCAAAACCTAAGGCAAGTAACTCACAGATCACCCTTCTTGGCAGGTTTCGGAATGCCGCTCATCTTTTCCTCTTCCTCAGGTGCCTCAGGGAGAGCATTTTCTACTTAAGTGACTCCCTTTCAGGTTCAGCCCTGTTTTGCTGCCTGTGCCTCTCAACACGGACTCTCAAATCGGGTAAGTCTCACCTTCTGTCTCACTGCTAGATTGGCATTTTTTGGATTAAGTAAGGCATCAGCAAGTTTAGAATTTGTTGGTCACATGGGGGACCACCCTAAAGGATAATCAGTCCTTTTTCAGAACGATAAATGACCAGATAAATTTATACATAAGACATGTATACATAGTACAGTATACAACGGAAGCGATTGATTTCTAGCGCAGAGTGGGGCGCAGCCAATGACCTGAGCTTTTCCTTTGCTTGAACAGAGCTTCAAACGATGTAGTGTTGAACTGCCCAATTTTAAGCTGTGTGTTGTGACTGTTTATCTTATGGTGATGTAACTTGTGATAATTTAGAGAAAGTTCAGATTCTGTAGAACTCTCTGTGTCTTCAAAATATGCGTGTTAATATCCTAGGTAGGTGTAAAAAAAAAGTTTAAAGGAAAACGATGTGTGCTGGAATTGAAAGAAAAGTAAGCCTTAGAGCTTTGCATTCCTCACGGTGATGCAATTTAGGTAACCCAGTTGAAATAGCTAAGGATCCCTGATGTCACAGGGAAAAAATGTGTTACACAAATAAGGGGAAGCTAAGCATAAGAATTCTGTAAGAACTGTTACTTTTCAATGTATAAGATAACCCATTTGCAGTGTGCCGGAAAAGGAATTGAGGAATAACATCAATGTGTTTGTTATAATTACCCCCTATGTTAGATTATTACTGTACTGTTTGCAAAAGAAAGGAGCAGTAGTCGAAACAGGAGTAGAGAACAGACCTTCCTGTAAAGAAGCTGTTTATCCCACACTATTTGTACCTGTGGGTCGAGGGGCTGGGCAATTTGATATTAAATGCCCCTCATGTCTTCATCCATTCATTCATTGTTTGCACACAAAAAAAGAAGCTCTTGGATAAGATGCGGGCCTGAGCACAACTTTCAAGTGAAGGCAGATTGAGGTAAAGTTAGTGAACACTAGTAAATTAAAACCAGTTAGCAATGCCAGAAAGTTCGTTATTGTCAGTTTCATAGATTTTACCATTGGTCACAACACTTCCTCATTTGAAAACCAGCATCGTCCAGCAGCATTCATTCAACAATTACCAGCATGCATCCAGTTCCTTCGTAAATACACTAACAGGCTTTTCATCCAAAGAAGGGGTAACATTATGTTAATTCATGCCAATTACTTATACAGAGATCACTTCAACTATATACCAATGAATATAGCAAGGAAAAAATTTTCACGTAGCCCCTGTGAGACTTTGCAGACATCAGCTCCAGTAAACCAACCAGAAAAACCACCAATTAAATGTGTGGCTTGATGAAGGTATGGGTGAGATTATCCCAACACCTGGAATTGGGCTGTATGTGCAGCTGGAGGGGTTATAATGACTCGGTAGGTGATTGCAAATAACAGAACTTCAAAAAGCTGCCAGACTTACTGTAACACTCTTCTAGTTTGGGGCCAGATCACCTCAAATGGGAAACAGAAAAGTGGGAGAAAGACGAGGGCTGACTCACGTATGGAAACAAAGGTGGGATGATGGCCCCCGACTAGGGGCACTGAAGCCGCCTGCGGGGGTTCGGAGCTCAGCACTATTGATATTTGAGGCTGATAATTCTTTGTTGGGAGCTGGGGGCCTGCCCTGTGCATCGCAGGATATTCATTCAAGCAGCACCCCTGGCCTCTACCCACTAGATGTCAGCAGCATCCCCCTCCTCCGCTGTGACTGCCAGAAATGCTGGCCCACTTTGCTAAATGTTCTCTGCGGGACAAACCCAGTCTGTTGTGAACCACTGCACACGTGAGAAGCAGGCAAGCTGCTATGGGCCTAAGGTTTTTCAGTGTAATTACAGGGATCAGCCATAATCTATGTTCACTGAGGAGGAAGGAGATTGGATTTCAGGAGGTGGAATTGAGTGAGGGGGGAATACAAGGAGTCAAGTGGTAAGGGGAAGTCCAGAGTCCACTTGCAAGGTGAGACAGGAGTCAGAAAATCAGAGGTGATTTCAGTCCCTTAGCCACACTTTTATTGGCTCATTTCAGGGAGAGTATTTTTAGTGGCCTGAATTAACCAGAACTACCTCCCTCTGCCTCAGGGATTTCAGCGAGCTAGTTGCAGGATGTTAAACCCCAGTGCTGATGGTCAGTTGGGGCCACTCCCATAATTTGGAGGAAAGAAAGCCAGACACCCCAGCCCATTTTCCACCCATCATCCCACCAGGCCCTGGAGAACCCTGCCCGCAGTGGGACTGCTTCGGGCCACAGGCCAGTGCTTCTGACCTGAAAGCTGTGAATCCTTCATAGAATGTGGGTCAGGGTTATTTCACAGAACACAGTTCTAAGGTCAGTTCTAAATGGAGACAAGGACTGGGAATAAATGACCTCCTTCCACGTTTCCTCCAGCTATGATATAAAAAATGTAGAAGTATTGCTGAGAGATTACATCGAGCCCTCTTTCCCTCCCGAGTGCTTCCTGTTACAACATTTAAGTCTTCACACTTAAAGACAGCCCTAGTCTCACACTGGGGCTCTGGAAAGCTATATATATATGGATGGAAATGGGGAGAAAATCAGGAACTAAGAGCCAAAGAACAAGGCAGTGGAGAAACAGGCAGGAAAAAGTTCAGAGGCAGGAGACACCCAGGATTGACAATTTATACGGAGATCTTGCAACCCAGGCTGATGCAGCCCCAGCAGGGAGGGGCACCTCCAGGGCACAGCCAAGGCCTTCAAAGAAGGGCAGATGAGCTGAAGCTAGGGGAATGTCAGTAAGTAAAATCCAAGCTCGAATGCGGTGCATCACTTAATGCCGAGGTCAGAGACTGGCATGTTTTATTTAACCCAAGAAATGAATGAATTTAATGAATTTAAGTCAACAAATGTTTTCACTCTTTTTCTAAGCATTTCCAGGGAAGAAAAGCTGAATGTTTACCTTCAGGGGCTTACAACCTGTTAGGAAGATTTAGACAAAAAAACTAAAAAAAAAAAAAAAGTTTCTACTCTGGGTATGTACACCCAAGAGAAGTGAAAATATACAGCAAAGGGGAAGGGTATAGCTCACGTGGTAAAGCACATGCCTAGCATTCACAAGGTCCTGGGTTCAATCCCTAGTACTGTTCCAACAAAGTGTGTTACAGCTCGGTTGTGACAGCAACCTGGATCCAGGAGAGAGACCAAACAGCACTTGGAGGGTCAGAGAACTCAGGTTTATTACACCAGTGGGCCCAGAGGAGTTAACACTCCAAGCTCTGGACCCCGTCTGTAGGTTTACACAGGCTTTTATAGGCTACCAGTCTAGACTTTTGTAACATTTTGTAACATCATATGCAAATAAGGTTTAACAAAGGTGACTAATTAGGAATAAGCTTTGTAGAAATGGACCAATCAGGAGCGATAGAAACAGACCAATCAGGAGTTAGCTCAGGGAAGAACCAATAGAATCTTAGGGATAAGTTCTGCTTTCCTTGAAGTAAGCCATTTCAGAGTTTAAAAAAAGAGATAATGCCCCAGGGCCAGGGAACCGAATGGTGCTGGCAGGAGGGTAGTGGCCCTGCCTGGGGGTCCTACCGTCTTTTTCATGGGGCTTCCCACCTCAGTACCTCCTCTAAAAATAAATAAATAAACCTAACTACCTGTACCCCCACAAAAAAATAAAATAAATTAAAAAAAATACATCCATACAAAAATTTGTAGATAAATGTTCATAGCAGCATTATTCATAATAGCCAAAAAGTAGGGGAAAAACCAAATATCTACAAACTGACAAGTAGATAAACAGAATGTGGTATAGCTATATCATGAAATACTATTCAGCATAAAAAAGAATGCAGTACCAATACCTGCTACAGCGTGGATGAACCTTGAAAATATCATGCTAGTTGAAAGAAGCCAATCACAAAGGACCAGAAATTGTATGATTTATTTGAAGTATGCAGAACAGGCAAATATACAGAGTGAGAAAGTAGATGAGTAGTTCCCAGTGGCGACAGGAAGAGGCAGATGAGGGGGTGACTGCCCAGGTATGGGATTTCTTGTTGGGGTTGTAGTGGAGAATATATTAAAAACCACTTTAACAATAAATTTTATGGTATGTGAATTATCTCAGCATAGCTACTACCAAAATGTATATATATATAGAGAGAGAGAGTATACTTTACGCCTTAAAAAAGATAATAAGAGATGCAGAGATAAGACTATCCTGAATCAGAGAGATGAGATGTTTCAGAGGAGAGACCTCATATGAGAAAGAAAGACAATGCTATACACCAGAGATTGACACATTGTGACAAATTTTTTTTAAAAGAAAACTTTTTTTCTGTTTTCTCCCCTAAAAGCTTCAATTCTTTTTTTTTTCTCTGTTTGCTATGGATTTCATTTTTATTTTTTAATTTTTTTTTAAATTGGAGTATAGTCAGTTACAGTGAGTCAATCTCTCGTGTACAGCACAATGTCCCAGTCATACATACAAATACAGATACTCGTTTTCGTATTCTTTTTCATTAAAAGGTTATTACAAGATAATATAGTTACCTGTGTGATACAGAAGAAATTTGGGTTTTTATCTATTTTTATTGTAGTTCTTAATATTTGCAAGTCTCGAACTCCCAAATTTATCCCTTCCCACCCCTTTTCCCCTCAGTAACCGTAAGATTATTTACTATATTTGTGAGTCTAAAGCTTCTATTCTCAAACCCTCAAGTTTCCAGTCTAAGCAAGGTGGTCCATGGGAATGCTAGGGGGTCCTAAACTTTGCTGCATGTTGGAATCACCTGGAATCTTAAAAATACTGATGGCAAGAGCCCACCCCTAGGTATTTTGATTTAATTGGTATGAAATGTTACCTGGACAGCAGGATTTTCAAAGCTCCCCAGGCTTTAAAAATTCTCTTAGAATAGAATCCAAGAAGAGAACACGTATAGATGGAAAATTAAAGAGTGTTAGGTATCCGTGAGCCATCACTGGCTGTATAGTAGAATCCTCTGGGGAGCGCTGTAAACACATTGGCACTTGGGTCCCACCCTCCGGCGATTCTGATTGAATTTGTCTGGGTTGGACCTGAGCCTCTGTAGTTTAAAAAACTCTCCCCACATCCATACAATGAAATAATCCTTCAGCCTTAAAGAGGGAGGAGGTGCTGACATATACTACAATCTGTATGCGAATGTACTTTGAAGACATTAGGCTAAGTGAAATAAGCCAGTCACAAAAAGACACTATGTGGTTTTGCTTCATATTATGTGCCTAGGGCAGTCAAATGAGGCAGAATGTAGAATGGGGCTTGAGGGGTAGGGGTGACCGGAAGCTCTGGGGTACAGAGTTTCAGTTTTGCAAGCCGAAAAGAGTTCTGGGGGTTGATGGTACAACAGAGGAAATGTCCTTAGGACGCTTTAAAATGGTTAAGATGGTAAATCTTGTGTTAGGTTTATTTGATCATAAAATAAATATTTTTAAGAGAAGTCATTAAAAAGTCATCTTCCCAGGGGTTTCTAAGTTGCAGCCAGGGCTGCGACCCGCTGATCTAAGTGGAGGCACTCAGCAGCCAGGGGAATGATCGTTAAGTTCTGCCGTTCTGTCCTTCTTGTCCTCGCTGTGAAACCGGTGATAATCTGTAAGCAGTTATTACGAAGAGAATTGTGTCCATTCCAGGGCACCGGATCTTTTTCTAGCTCCTCCTCCTCTTCTTTGGGGGCACGTCCTTCTTGAGCCCTGGTGACTTATTCTTGGTATTTACTTCTTTGTATCATGACTTTTATTATCGCTCGAAGATAATTCTTCAATATTTTTCTAAATAAAAATGGACAAAGATTAACTATTACATTCTGTGACTTCAAAAAATAGAAAACAAATATTTGTAAAAATTCTGTACCCTCTTTATATTTTAAGGAATTGACCACTGTAAATGTTTTGTGTCCCTCAAGCATAAAAACCATCAAACAAATTTTCAAGTCATTTAAAATTGATGGCAGTTATTCATTCTATCTGTGACTGACTTTAACGTCTTTTTTTTTTAACCTAGCTGAATTGAATTTCATCATTTCCTGACGAAAGAATGCAATATCAACCGACTTTTTTTTGTACCTTGGTGAATATTGTCAAAATCCATTGTCTGCTTGTATTGCATTGTTCTGAAAGATTTAGTAGAAATAGGTTTTAAACAAATCCACCTTTTTTCTATATTAATACACATTTGCATGGCTCTTCTGTTGTACAATTGTGTCAAGCAACTAGAAAGTTCCAAACAGGAACCCATGACTCTTTCTATCACTCTTTGAAGAACTATTATCAGCAGCAGATAAAGAAGTAAAGCAAGACACTAAAAAAAAAAGAATACTTTCAGATTCTTCATTTACAAATATCATGCAATTTAATTTTTAAAGATAGCTCTGCTTTGAATGTAGCACTTGTCCCAGTGATGTGGTCTCATGAATTTATAGGCAAAATTCCCTTTTCTGAATAACCAGCAGCTGTGAGCTAAAAGGCCAAATTCTCCACAACTGCGCGGTCTTTAATAAGCTGAGAATAATTTACATTAGTCATAAAGAAGCTCTTTCCAACAATTACTCTCTTTGATCCTGACGTTTCTGTATCTCTAACAGCCCTGCTTTGGGTGAGTGCTAACTAAATTGCTTAGAATCTTCAAAGATTCATGCTGAATTTCTTCATGGCAGCAGACTTGAATCTCCTCTGTTTAATTTTACAATTCCCAAACCCTGAGGCAAATTCCCAGTTAGCCTGGCTGCTCCCGGAGAAACAAGGAACAGCTTGAGATGGTAAATGCTCATTTGTTCTCTACTGAGATTTTTCTGCCTTAGAGTGGAGCTGGTGGCAGTGGAGACTTCGTATGCTGCAGCCCCCACTCCTGGACTAGGAAGCTTAGATCTGGCCTCGGAGGGTCAGAGAAGAGTTGTTTTAATCTACGTCTGCCTTGGGTGTTCTCTCTGGGGCTAAATCAGTATTCAAAATCAAAAGCAACCACTTCTGATCAAAGCAGTTTCTCCCAGCCTTTCCATAGAAAGGACAACTTACTCACATCTTGCCAAAGTTCTAAGCCCCTCCACCGAGTCTCAGAGAATCAGGAGGGCCCTCTCTCTGGAGGGAAGATCTTCAGCACTAAATTAGCTCAAGCAGAAAAGGTCTGAGTACAGCCGATCCTGGATTTCCAAACCTAAAACTTGACCCTGCTCTAACCCAAATCTCTAGGGTGTTACTGAACTCAGTCCGGCTGCTCGCTGCTCAGAATTCAGTACTCGAGAGAGGCAAGTGTTGGTGGAAAGGAAAGTTGCTTTTAATCAGAATGCCGGCAATCTGGGGAGATGGTAGGCTCGGTGTCCCCTAAACACCATCTCCCAGGTTTCTGCTCAGATATGAAAGTTTTAAAGGGAAAAGGGTAAGTAATCTCATGGATCCTGGATAGGGGATGGAAGAGGGATGGTCAGAGTTGTTGCCCCTCCCATGACATGCAGGTTTCTCATGCAGGCTTGTCAGCTTGTGATTTTTTCCTTAGATGCTGTCTTGTTCACACACTTAGTTCGGAGAGTACTGAAGGGGAAGCTAGGGAAGAGATCTGGTCATCTGTTAATTGCTTATTTTCCACTTTTACCTCTTTGATCTAGGAAAGAACAACATGTTAGGCAAGGTATTATTATGTGACCAAAAGATTTGAAAGGTGTGCTAGGGCCAGAGGGTGTGGGTGCCTGGTTTAAGGTTAGTTACATATAGCTTTGCTAAAGCGATAAGACAAAAGGAGCTCCCTGCTGAGGGTCGTTTCCTGTAAAGAGCTGCTTACAGAATTGCCTAAGGTCTCACTCCCAACCAGCTTAAACCCACGTCAGCAGCATGGGCATGTTCTGGTTTATAGTGCGGCCACAGGCATTTATGTGAAGACCAAAGCCTATTTAAAACGTCTGTCTTGCATTCTGACCAAGGAAGATAAGGAAAAAGACTCATAAAACGGGTTCATTGGCCCCAGGTTTGGGGAGCTATGTGCAATGTGCATTCTTTACTCATGATGAATAATGTGTGTAACTAAATGTGTGCGTGTGTTTTACAGCCTCTAAACTCTGAAGTGAACTCTAAAGGATATGAACACATCTGAGGGGAGAGTATAGCTCAAATGATAAATCACATGCTCAGCGTACATGAGATCCTGGGTTCAATCCCCAGCACCTCCTCTAAAATAAATAAACCTAATTACCTCCCCTCCAAAAAATAAAGTATATGAAAACACGTGTATTTAAGAAAATTAGAACAATATACAAAATTACTGAGAGATTATATATAATAATGGTTTTATCTACAAAATGACCCTTGACTTTACAGAAAATTTACTGTATATTTTCTTTAAATGACTAGCTTTCCTAAATTCATTTTTAGTAAGATCCTATCCTCAAATTGTGTGGATGTCATTTTGTTGAGCCATACATTGATTTTCTAAAGACAGAAAACATTTATTCTCTGAATCAGTTCCCACCTATTGCTAATGTGATTACCTGGCAGTGGAAGCTTTAATCCAGGAAGGATATTGCTGCGTCTGTCCAGGCAGAAAACTACTTAATGATTTCAGCCACTTTTTGCCAAGTATTTTAGATCAGAAGTTCATATTTGCTCTCAGAATATTACACAGATAATAGTTGAATTTCCCTAAGCCCCAGAATACTTTCTTTTCTGAAAAGTACACATCTGATGAAAACAAGTTTGGCCAAGTCAGGTTATAAAAACATGTTCAATCTCTAAGGCAGTAACTCTAATAAGAGAATTCAGGATGGAACTTGTCGAAAAGAAGAAATCCCTAGAAGGAAAGTCTGAGCTAATCCGCATGTAGCATTAGCAGAGATTTTATACCTGGCCTTTTTGAAAAAGCCTCCATCTGTTGGAGTCCAGACTTCACATCAGCTATTTATCCTAGATACCAATTCTAGGGAATAAAAGGAGGTCTGAGTTTGGATTGTTGGGTGAATAAAAAGAAAAATCCACGTTAACCAAGCGAGGATTATTTATTATACAGCAAAATAAAGTTTTGCAGATACTAACTAATATATATAAAATAGATAAATAGCAAGTTCATACTGTATAGCTCAGGGAACTATATTCAATATCTTGTAGTGACTTATAATGAAAAAGAATATGAAAAGGACTATATGTATGTTCATGTATGACTGAAGCATTATGCTGTGCATCAGAAATTGACACATTATAAAATGACTATACTTCAATAAAAATACATATGTACAAAAGTGTATGAGGGACCTAACCACATCTCAAAGAAAGAGAAAGAAATGTGCTTTGTTTTAGTGAAATAATCTTTGCAGTGAGATTGAAGATGAAAAATTCGCCTATTCAAACTGGCTTTTGGTAACCTGGGGGAAAAGAGACATGATGTATCATATTCTTAGCTGTAGAACTATGATCTGTGTATGTTTAATGCCTGACCATAATCATGAAATGACCAGATTAATAGAATAGGTGTGGGCAATGTGTATACAAGAGAATGAACGTTATTTTCAATAGGCTGTATTCAGGGGTGGAGCAGGCTGAAGGAAAGTTGCCCATCAAATGCAAAACAAGTCTATGAGAAAAATTCTTTGTATTTTTACCACTGAAAAAACTGAGGTGAAACCAAGCTTATTCCACAGTACAGAATTATTTTTCATCTTAGGCCCATCTCTCCCACCCATCTGCTGAAATCAGGACATGGCGTAAATTTTCACATCTCAAGGGAAAAGTCTGTAAGAGCAGCTGGAACAGGTCCTGTGTGTATTATTTTAGAGTGTGGGATTTACATAATTCACCCTTCAGAGGCTGATGGAGTGATTTTGAGGGGAGAGAGAATTGGTTGGGTTAAAAAATTTTTTTTTGTTTTGAGATCATTGCAGGTTTTCATGTGGTTGTAAGAAATGAGGCAGCAAGATCCCATTTCCCCCAGTTTCCCCCAGTGGTAACATCTTGCATGACTGCAGTACAACATCACAACCAGGAAACTGACATTGAAATAGTCCATTAACCTTATTCAGATTTCACCAGTTGTACGTGCATTCATTCGTGTGTGTGTATTTAATTCTATGCAATTTTATATAGAACAGATACAGTTAAGATACAGAACAGTTATGATACAGAACAGTTTCATCACCTAAAAAGATCCCCTTTATACCCACACCCACCTCCCTGCCTTTCTCACCCCTGGCAACCACAAATCTATTCTCCATCTCTGTAATTTTGTCATTCAAGAAATGAAATTATGCGGTATATAACCTTTTGAGATTGTCTTTCTTAGTGTAATTCCTTTGAGATTCATCCACAGTGTTGCATATCCATGATTTGCTCCTTTTTTTATTGAAGTATAGTCAGTTTACAATGTTGTGTTAATTTCTGGTGTACAGCATAGTGATTCATTTATAAACATATATTCTTTTTCATTATAGACTATTACAAAGTATTGAATATAGTTCCCTGTGCTGGACAGTAGGACCTTATTTATTTTATATATAGTAGTTAGTATCTGCAAATCCCAAAATTCCAATTTGTCCCTCCACCCCCATGCTTTCTCCTCCCTGGTAACCATAAGTTTGTTTTCTATGTCTGTGAGTCTGTGTCTGTTCTGTAAATAAGTTCATGTGTGTCAAGTTATGAAAGCAACCTAAATGTCCATCAACAGATGATTAGATAAAGAAGTTGTGGTATATATGGAATACTAATCAGCCATTAAAAAAAAATTCCATTTGCAGCAACATGGATGGACCTAGAGATTGTCATATTAAGTGAAGAAAGCCAGAAAGAGAAAGAAAAATACCATATGATATCACTTATATGTGGAATCTAAAAATGATACAAATTCTCCTTTTTATTGCTGAGTACTATCCCCCTGTGGCCAGAGAAACATGTGCAATTTAGGAGTCAGGCTAGAATGTGTTTTAGCATGAGGGAAGCCTTTTTTTTTTTGGTTACTGTTATCTGGGTACTTCAGAGAAGCTACAGCAGAGGATATGGGGGAGGGGTCTGTCCCAGGAACACCCCATAGAGTCCTGCTCGGTTTCAGTGTGGTGTGGATGTACTACACTTTACTTAACCATTCACCCATTGAAGGATATCTGGGTTATTTCCAGTTTGATGCTATCATAAATAAAGAGGCTGTACAGGATTTTGTGTGAATATAAATTTAAATTTCTCTGGGATAGTTACCTAAGAGTGCAGTGGCTGGGCTGTATGATTATTTAGCCTTATAAGAAGTTGCCATGCTTTTCCCCAGATGGTTGTTCCGTTATACATTCCTACCAGAGTGTGCGAGTAATCCAGTTTCTCCACACTCTCCCCAGCATCTGGAGTTACCACTATTTTTTTTAACCATTCTGATAGGAGTATAGTGCTGTTGTGGCTTTAAGTGGCATTTCTCTAATGGCTAATGATGTTGTTGAACATCTTTGAGGTTCTTCTTTGCCATCTGTCCCTCCCCTTCAGTGAGCTGTCAGTTCAGGCCGTTGGCATTTTCTGATTGAATTGGTTTTTTAATGTTGAGGTTTTTCTTTTTTCCACTTTTGCATCAAATAATTGAATGGTAGAATTTTAGTGCTTGAAAGTATCCTAATTCACATAGTCAAACTTCTCTCTCCCAGATGTCTTTATAGAAATTTTTCTCCTAAACATTTATTTTAAAAAATAATAATAACTAACATTTATTGAGTGTTTACTCTGTGCCAAACACAGTTTTTGTTTTGTGTTCTTTTTTATTGAAGTGCAGTTTACAATGTTGTGTCAATTTCTGATGTACAGCACAATGCTTCAGTCATACATACACATGCATATTTTAATGTTGAGTTTTCAGAGCTCTTTATATATTCTAGATCAAGAGCTTTGTCAGATATGTGATTTGCAGTTATATTCTCCCAGTCTATAGCTTGCCTTTTTACCTCTTTACAAAGTTTTAAATTTTGATGAGGTCCAATTTATCAATTTTTCCTTTTCTGGGTCATGCTTTTTGTTGTCAATTCTGAAAATGCTTTGCCTAGCCTTCGGTGCCCCAGATTTCCCCCCTCCCCATGTGTTATAGAAGTTTGATAGCTTTATAGTTTCATATTTTACTTTTAAGTCCATGATCCATTTTTTTATTAATATTTGTGTAACGTCTGAGGTTTTGGTTCCAGTTTATTTTTTTGCCTGTAGATGTCCAACTGCTCCAGCATTGTTTGTTGAAAAAGCTGTCCTTCCTCCAGAGTTGCCTTTGAACCTCAAAAATCAATTGAGCATATTAGTGTGGGTCTATTTCTGGAGTCTGTGTACCATTAATCCATGGAACAGCCCCCCACCCATACTGTGCTCTGTTGCTTACTGTAGCTGTAGAGTCAGCCTCACTCATGTCAAGTAGACTGACTTTCAGAATTGTATTAGCTATTCTAAGTCCTATGTCTTTCAATCCAGAGGCTTTTTTATTTCTGCAAAATTATCAGTTGCAATCAAGAGAAAACTGGTGCCTAGATTTTGACCTTGAGAATCAAACAGAATTCTAAGCCTTTAATTGAATTTAAATTAATTGAATTTTCTGTTCTGTCCAAATATGCTTTTAAAGGAAGTATAACTATTTCTATAAATAGCCATCAATAAAACATGACAGTGGACTCACTATATTTTTATATGTGCATTTAGCTTTATGTGTATTAATTTTAGAACTTATCCCTATTAAGATTCTACTTTGTTTTATTCAGTCTTCCCGACAATAAACAAATCTATTACTATGTTAAGGGTTACGAATGTGTAACTTGAACATAATGGAGTAAACCCTGCAGGCAAATCATGCAGGCAGAAATAGTTCTGGTTACCCCACCTGCCCCACAGTCACATATAGAGATTTAAGAGTTATCTTAACTCAAAATTTAACATTTTAAAACTATTAGCGCTTTTAAAATCATTTTTAAACTGAGATTTAAGGATATTACCTCAGAGGCTACACATGAAAAGTAGAGAATTGAGGTGACAGTTGAGATGAAGTGGTCTTTGCAATACTCTTGTCTCCCCTGCAACCAAAACCCTTCACCACAGATCTGGGCAGCAGGTACCAAGGGCTAAATGTGCCATCAGGCTGGAACTCCTGTCTCTCCCTTCCTTTATCCCAAAGGGGCATAATTTGTTCCACAGTATATCTGGACCAGCAATCCAGGTTATAAAGGGGGTCAATTACATTTATATATTTTAAGAGAAAGTTATTTCCTGAGGATTTCTTAAATTCTCCAGTTGATTTTCTCCAGGTTGGAGCAACAGGTGCAAGAGGCAGGATTAGGAGTCTCCTTCCTCATGTCTGTGCATTTGTCTTCGTTGCTTGCCCTAAGCTGACATACAGAGAATTCCCAGTACGTAGAGGCTGTCTCAGGTCAGGTTTCCCAGAAGCAGAGCC
Source organism: Vicugna pacos (assembly GCF_048564905.1). Lineage (NCBI taxonomy): Eukaryota > Metazoa > Chordata > Mammalia > Artiodactyla > Camelidae > Vicugna > Vicugna pacos. The sequence continues at coordinate 78,528,391 of NC_132993.1, read as the reverse complement.
TGAGATGAGGATTGGTGTGCAAGAGGTTTATCGAGGAAGTCCTCTGAGGAGGCTGAGATCCCAACAGGAGGCAGGGTTCAACCTCCCACCAGCAGAGCTTCTGAGCGTAAATTGTACCACAGAGTGGATCCCAGCCTGAGGCAATGGCTGTGAAATATGCATCCATCAGTTATTAGCTACAGGCTGGGCAGCGTGGAGCCATGAATGCAGATGGTATAACCTCCCAGGCTAAGAGATTTCCATCCGGCTGAAGGCGCCAAGGGCATCCACGACCAAGGTCTTAATGATCACAGAACTGGTATTAAAAATACACAGACTGGCAGGGAGGGTATAACTCAAGTGGTAGAGTGTGTGCTTAGCACACATGAGGTCCTGGGTTCAATCCCCAGTACCTTCTCTAAAAATGTTAAACCTAATTACCTCCCTCACCCCTGCCAAAATAAAGTAAATAATAAACAAATAAAATATTTTAAAAAAATACACAGACTGAACTCTCCCACTTAACCAGTTGCTTCTTTAAGCCTTCTGCTACCCTTAGACTGCCTCTTGTGTTCTGTTTCTGTCATTTTCAAGGGTTGCTAAGTTACATGGAAGCTCAGGATGACTGCAGTGGACATGCCTGTCGCACTGCCATGGGCCATCTCCTGGTGGGTCGCAGCGCATAGCTCGAGGCTGCTTCTACCTGCAGGCTGGACGGGGCCCAGAAATACTGCATCCTTAGCCACCTCGAGGTGGGTTGGTTCTTTGTTCATTTGTTGGGACGTGATTTAATCCATGATGTAAATTTTCCCAAATATATCTAGGGCCGTGACGACAACAGTAAAAAGGAGACAGCACGCCTTCTCGAACATCTGAGACACAAGTGAGTCAGTTCAACATGTGGGAAACCTTCACTGATGAGAAAATAAGGAAGAGCACCTTCATCTGTTTCTTGTTACCTTTAGAATTAGATAGAAAAGTCTGTTTTTGGTTCAGTCTTTTGGGAGAATTATTATAAAATGTATTGTTCTGCTTGGCTGCCTTAGTGACTCCCATGGAGTGGACTTAATTGACTTATTTAGTGAAGATGGAAGCTCCCTCAGGGCCACAAGGCTATTATGCTGAACATGAGTTTTCATTGTCCTGCTTCAGATGGAGATGGAGGGGGTGTAGACTTGGAATTGATTGTATGCCAGCCTTTTAATGCCACTTGGAAATTGTCTTGTCTAAAGACTATAAAATCCCCATGTGAACATATTTTTGTGTCTTTTGTTCCCTTAAAAGCCAGTTTTATAAAAGGACCAGTTGCTTTACAGTTTCTTTTTTTTTTTTCCTTCTCCGTGCTCTGGAATAAGCATCTGAGGTCATTTGAGTCTCATACCTGCTGAAAAGCCTGAGACAATTACGTCAACCCCTTAAGTGAGAGGATGTGCAGGAAGGAAGTTGGACATAAGCCTAATGTTTGTGGCCCAGGCTTTTCCACGTATTGTTCATTTAAGGCAACTCCTGGACATCTCTGGGAAAGGCTTTGTGTTCTAATTGGTTTCTAGTAAAAGAGGATGATTATAAATAAATGGAGACAATATCTAAGTGCTTAGCACTGGTCTAAGTTTGGAAAGTACTTGTGTAAGAAAGCAAATTCTCTACACGTGCAAGGAAATGACAGTGCAGGAGTTCTGCTCAACTCTGGGTCAAGTGGGACGGAAGGCCCTTCAGGTGGCTTCCCTAAGTCCAGGTCCTCTGGACAAAGAAGTCATTCCTGACTCTAATATTAGCAATTTTCCAACTCTGGTATCTCCCATGTTGTCCTCACACCATAGGCATTTTCTTATGTTGTCGAGAGCCAATATACTCCGACAATAATTAGAAATTGATGTCCCTGTATTGCAAAGTTACACCAAGAATAGAAACCACTCAAACTTTAGAGTTTCTTTGGTCTAGGGAATCACAGAAATCTTAAAAATCTTACAGCTGGGGGTAAAAAAATCTCAAAATATCTTCTGGCCGACAAGCTGTTACAGGTGGAGCTACAAGCACTAGTTACGTAAGCATTCTGCGGCATAAAGGATAACTTTTTCATCTTTTACCTAACAGAGAGCTCTCAAGTGAGACATTCTTTTCCGAAACTTCAAGCCGTTATTGACCCAGAGTGCTCCCCACGTCGGGACTCCCACATGTAGTCACCGCAGCTAAGCACCTTCTGTAGCTAGTCCCATCAAAGACTGTTCTTCGAAAATGTTTACAGAAGAAAAATGGTGCATAAGCCCTGAAGTGCAACATTTCCCCTAGTGATTTCCATGGCATCATTGGAAATACTTTGAAGTCTTGCCATCTTTCGGTGGGACGATAGGACTTCTGCTGCTCTTTTAGGACAAGTTTGGGGCAGACCTCCTCATACGCTGAATTGGTCCAGCCTGCATTGTTCCTTAATTTCCAAAGAGCATTTTGGTTTTCTTCAAGTATAAGGTGTATGGTGGCCAGTAATTCTAAAAAGATTATATAGATCTCTTGAAAGGCTGGTTTACTTTGACAGATTCTGACTGAAATAGTCATTAAAATTATCATGCGTTTGTCCAACAAATTTTATTGAGCATCTGCTATGTGCCAGATGCTATTCTAGGTAGGGGGGTACAGCCATAAACAGTCTTCGCCCTCATTCAGCTTATTGTCTAAATGTTACCAGAGAGAAGGTTCTTGTCTCGTGCAGGAAAGAATTCAAAAGTGAGGCATAATAAAGTGAAAGCAAGTTTATGTGGAGAGATACACATTCTATAGACAGGAGGCGGTCCATCTCAGAAGGGAGAGCGGCCCCAAGGCCTGGGCATGATTATTTTCTATAGGCTGGGTAATTTCATGGGCTAACAAGTGGGAGGATTATTCCAACTATAGTGGGGAAGGGGCAGGGATTTCCAGGAACTGGGCTCCTGCCCACTTTTTGACCTTTTATGGTCAGCCTGGGAAGTGTCATGGCCCCTGTGGGTGTGTCATTTAGCATGCTAATGTATCACAGTGAGTGTATAATGAGGCTCAAGGTCTACTGGAAGTCAACTCTTCTGCCATCTTGGGCCTAGTTGGTTCTAACCAGTTTATGTCCTATTCTCAATGGCTGTGTCATTCTTTTAGTGGTTGTACCCTGCCCCTTCCCTCCTGTCTCATGATGATGGAAACCGATAGTAATCCAACAAATACATGCTGTACTCTCAAGTAGTGATAAAGACTTAGAAAATATTCTAAAGCAGGGCAAGGGATGGAGAGAGGCAGAAGTCCAGAGGGTGGGGAGATGGTGCTATTTTGTTTTTCTTTTTTAAAGAAAGACCTATCTTCAAAAACTTTTTTGGTATGTTTGAGGGGGGTGATTAGGTTTTTTTGTTATTGTTAATGGAGGTACTGGGGATTGAACCCAGGGCCTCATGCATGCTAAGCACTCACTCTAGCAGTGATGGTATTTTGGATAGGAGTCAAAGGAAGTCTCTGAGGTGATGGCATTTAAGCTGAGACCCGAGAGAAGGGAATAAGCAAGAGAAAAGATCATTTGGTGGAAGGGTTGTGGGGGGAGTGGAGAACAGCTTGTGTTAAGACTTTGAAGTTGGAGAGGCCTTGGTGAGCTGGAGGAAGAGAAAGAAGTACACATGGCTAAGCTGAGTGAACTAAGGGAAGACACATAGAGGAAAAGGCAAAGAGGTGGCCCTGGTCGGATCACGTGGGCCCTTGTAAGCCGTGGTCAGACATAAAGTCACACGACGTTCACTGAGTACCTACCAGCACATTGGCTGCTGTAGGCAGTTTCCAGCATGGAGGGTTGTAATAAGCTTCCTGGAAGCTTTGCAAAACTGCTCCTCTGGAGTCCCACAGGTATTAGCCAGGAACAACTGTGCAGACCACTGGCTGCCCTTTGGGAAACCCGGTGATTTCCTTAGGAGTTTTAAGCAAGTACAGCTACAAGTGGATACATTAAGTTAAGCAAACTCGAAGGCCAGTCTTGACTGTTAGAACTGTTGAAAATCCATGCCAAGCAAAACTAGTTCCAAGTCACTAAGACCTTCTGGTCTGCAAAGCAAGAGGGTGGGTCTCTCTGTTGTGAGTTTAATGAAAAATCTTTTATAGAATCCACATGTGTGACGTAAAGTTTTTGGTCCTAGAAGCTTTTATGCCAAAAATTAGGTCTGAGAGAGAAAGGATGATGGATGGTGGCCAATTGTTTTCATTAATTTCTTACTAATTGTTCATTTTCTTGAACTAAAGGAAGCAAGTCCAACTCCAGAGTATATCCTAATTATTTTTCTATAGTTAAAATAACCTCCAGATCATCTGCCTCTTACATGAGAAAAATGATTAATTCTGCATAAATTTGCATTTTTGCCCCGAGTGTATACATTTATACAATTTCGAGGTCATATTTTAATTTTGTTATTGTATTTAAGCACCTATTGATGGAAAAATTGATGTCTTGTTATTTCCCCTGCTTTTTATTTTTAGCCAGATTGAGTGACAAATATAGTAAGTACAGCTTGTTTTTAAATTCAGATCAACAATAAGTAATGACGATCCCTTATTTTTAATTTTAATGATGTGTTTTCCAGGGGGAAGAAAAATGCTTCATCTGTGACTCCAGGTTTCCATATGATCCTCACTCCCACTCCAGCAGCCACACCACTGAGAATGTAATTTCAAGTTTTGAACCAGACCGAGAAAAGACATTGTGGCAATCCTAAAACGGTACGATTTAGTTCCTCTCCAATTGTTTGTTTTCCGTATTTTTAAGAAGGCGTCTTTCTCTCTGTGTGGCGTTAGCCATATCACAGCAAGGAGTCATACTGAGATGGAATAATATCCACCAAGAAGTTGAAACTGTCTAAGAACCAAATTTAATTCTCATTTTAAGAAAGATTGTTTTCCTCTCGAGAAATCAAAGGATTTTTTAAGCACGTAACTCAGAATGTTTCACTCTTTATATGTAGGGGAAGAAAATATTGCTGCATCCTTTGCTTCTTTGCAAAAAAAAGAAGGAGGAGGAGGTTTATGAGGTGTTGGTAAATTAAGCCTAATATGAAACACACAGACGTAAACAGAAATAATAATGCCGGGGGGGTCTGAGAGTCCCCCCCGTGTGCTTTTTCCTTCTTCAGTATATGAAGGCGGAGAGAGAAAGGACATTTCATTTCTTGCCGCAAGCCAAAGACTTTAATATAAAAATTGAATTAAAAGGCTAGCTGGCTACTGACTCCAGTTCTTTCCTTCCTGGATGTGTGCCCTTCTCTGTTCACAGACAGTTGTGATACTGAACCGCACCTTGGCCCTGACCTTCCCTATTTCCCAGGTGCCACCAGAAGTTTGGACCTGATCCGGGATGGCTTATTACCCGCCCAGCCTTGGGCCTTGCGTGTTTAAGGAGCGGGTTCACTCTCAGTGGGCCCTCCTCAGCACCGGTCCGGAACCCTTAACCCCCACAGAGTGAGTCCCTTTGCCACGAGTGTTGTGTGTTGCACTTGGGCTACGATCCCTCTGTTCTCCTTGGGATGCCTCCACCTGTTTCCCTTAGAGGACCCCAGACCATGAGAGGGCAGTGTGGGAACCATCCTGGTAGGTTAGATCATGGAGGACAAGCATAGTACAAGGCTGTTTCTCTGTGTCATCCATCAGACAGGTACGTGATTGGTGGCCACAGAGGAGCCCTTTCCACCTAACCCTAACCTCAGTCCCGGGGGAGTGGTCCAAGCTGTGTTATATGCTAAGTGACAAGAAAACTAGTTCAAACAATAGTTTGCAGCTGTTGGAAGAAAAGGGCGTGTTGATGCTTGCCGTGCTCTGGCTTGCTGGCTCACGTTTATGTGGAGTCGAGATTTGAGGTCAGGGAAATGAGCCCTCCCTTTCCACCTATAGGGAACGTCCCAAAACTCCCTCGGTGGTTTGTAGTACTGCCACGCAGTGGCCGTGTGTGTTGCCTCCAAAACGCGGAGATGTGGGCACCATTGAGAAAACCTGTATCGCCCTCCCGTAGACCTCCTCCTGGGCATGGATGGCGTAGGAGAACCTCTCCAACAGCCTAGGCAAGAGTGCTGATCACCAGCTGTGTGATTTCAAAGGGTTTTATTATAGACAAGTCACAGTGAGGGGTTAGCACGATAAACAGGGATCTCTCAGATCACTGATTTTCTTCTTTCTGGATTTTCCTGTAGGTCTTGATCATGTCAGCATCCGATGGACCTAGAGGCGTTATTTCAGTTCAGTCACCTTGTTCTGACCTTTAAGGTACAGATGTGTAGGTTTGCTGCCCCCTTACCTACTTACCAAATGCCTGGCTTCCCTGGAATTCTGCTTCCTTGCTTCCCTGCAGAGAACAGAAAGCTGTCTAAATCCAGGCTGAAGCTTTGTCATCTGGGTTTTTGTTCTTGAGTGAAAAAACACAAGAAACCCCACTCCTCACTAACTAATAATTTATATGGTTGACCCCAAAAAAAAAAAAACAAACCAAAAAAAAACTTAGAAGATAAGCAAAAGGAAACCTCCAAGCACCAGTATGACAGGGACCATAAGAACTAGAACGATAATTTAAGGGAATAAAAGGGCAGGAACTGGAAATTATTTAGGGAAATATAGAAAAATTGTGATCAAAAGAGGAAGAAAATTTATAGGATCTTTACTGAGGTTAGATGCCAGAGAAAGTCCTATGCTGTAAGGCATTCTTGACTCATGCATCAGTATTCTGATTTTGATGTCAGGCCTGGTGCTAGGTTTTGGTAATAAAAAATTAATATAAAATTACACGTTTTTTAAAAATTAAAAAAAAAAAACCAGTCTGCCTTCAGAGAGCTCGCAATCTAGTCATGGATACAAACATAGATATAAATTTGAAATTATAATGCAAAGTGACAAGTGCAGGAATAGGTGTGTGATTAGAAAGCTGGGGAATTCACTGATGAGGCTAAGTCAGCTGTGGGGAATCAGGGTCAACTACATGCCAGGTTTTGAAGGATGTATAAGAGTTTGCCAGAGGAAGAGCATTCTAGACAAAGAAAACCACATGCCAATTGCTGTAGAGTATCAACTACATTAGCTTTTGAAAAATGTGTATGCTGTCTTTCTTCAATTAATAATTCACACAGCCATAAACAATTTTAAAATGGAGTTTGATTCTGGGACAAAGCATGTTCTCATAATACTTGCCCACTTGCTATGAAGAGATTTCAGTGTATTCGTTATAGGAAAACTTTTTAAAGATACAAATGAAGTTTGAGATCATGGAATTAGAAAATGTAAGTGTTCAGTCTGGAGTGGGTAACAAAATGTACTTTGGTGAAGCCTGACAAGTGTAGCTCACTGTTTTCATAGACTTTTCGGCCTGCTGCCATGTTGGTTGAATGCTCTGCGGACTACAGACACACCTAGCGGGTGCTGAGATATTTTGCCAAAGACTGTGCTTCTTCCTTTCCCGACATCGCATGTGGCCAGGCCCAGCTAGTGGGAGACCTTGTCTGTGACTCCAGATACTCAGATATTGAACCCTCAACTGGTGGTGAGGTAGTGTTTCCTTTCTTGGATTTCTTGGCTAGAAATCAAACTTTTTTTTTTTTTGGTTAATGCAGTTAATTTAGATGAAAACAATTGAAGTGGGGTCTACTGGAATAGAACATGAGCTGCTGGGTTTTTTAAGGATGATCTTGTCTACATTGAAATGAGTCCTGAATTCATCTCATGTTCAGATAAATTACAAATACTTCATAAGAAATAATTTAAAAAAAAAAACCCAAAATGATCTTCTCCAAAACACATTCTAATAAAACTGTCTACAGTCGAATAAAGGATTTTAAAAATAAAAAATAGTAATAATAATAATGATAATCCTGTACAAGAGTGCCCTGCTGAAGGACAGTGAGGGCTGAAACGCAGACTGGGCACCGTGGCCGGGGGCTCTGGAAGAAGGAGTGCCTATTTCGAACCCTTGCAAGGGAGCCGTAGGGGCTGGTGGCGTCCCTGGGTTAGTTGTCTCATCATGTTTGTAAGCCACCACCCCGGTGGAATCTGCCGGGAACTTCCTCAGAGTAGAGCTGGTGATGGGCAGGCGGTCAGGGGAGGAGTGGGCTTCGGGGGTGTTACTTATCAAGGGGAGTAGGAGGAGCGGTGGCAGGAGGCAGCCCGAGGATCCCCTGCCCGATCCGAACTGACGACAGCTTGCTGAGCTGTAACCTCGTCACTCCACCCCACCCAGCCCACGAGCGCTTTCACCAGTGCTGTCACCACTTCTGCCTCTGGGGACCCCTTGTGCACAGAGCCACAATGACTGTTCAACAGCCTTCATTTTCATTCTTGGTACTTTTGTTCACATGAGAACTGAAATGATAATCTTTGCTCTGCAACTGGCACAAAGCAATGGCTCAGGCTTCTTGTAAGGGCAGGATCTCTTCATTAAGAGTGTATTTAACAAGCATGTGTAGGGGGTAAAATACTCTAAATTTCCTTACATTGGTTTTACAGGTCGTTTTAAAAGTTTTGGATCCCAGCTTTGAGATAGAAGACCCTTACAGCCCCCACATCCAAGGTATGAGTCGCTTTATATTTTTCACACCAATTCCTTTCCGAAAATTTCACATCAAGAGGATTCCTTGTCGATGCATTTCCATCCCATAGGGACGTTAAGGGGGTGCCAGTCAAGGAGCGCATTGAATGGATACAACCTAAATGCCCTTGATTTGTTGTTTTCATTATTTTCCTTTCTCTAGACCTCATGACATTAACAAATCTGAGGATAAACGTTACCAAACTCCATACCCTTGGGGATACATTGCTGGGAAGGAGGCAAAACGATGCCCTTAATAAATACTGCTATGCTCTGTATGAGCTGGTGGTTCAGGGAAGCTGTTTTTGCAACGGCCATGCTAGCGAATGTGGCCCAATGCAGAAGGTGCGGGGAGATGTTTTCAACCCTCCCGGAATGGTGAGTTACTAACCCGAAAGAGCAGTTGGCTCCCCTATCTTCCTTTCACCGTCCTGGTGCTGGACATACATCAGACTCTATGATCCAAGTGCCAGCTTCGTGCTGGGCGGGTATCATTCACCCTGGCCCATCCCCCCGTCTGGGAGCCTCCAGTTCCCTGGACAGAGGTGCTTGTGGGTTCTGCCACATAGAGGCGTCATTGCACTAATGAGCAGAATTTATAATTTATGCTTTCAAGATAGCCTATCTTGCTCTCTTTTGCTGATTGGTTTTTTAGGGAGTGGAGAGTCGGTGGGGAGGACCCATAGTGTCATGTGCATTGTCTCGCAAACGTGTGTTAAAGGTCTGTTGTGTGAGCCTGGGCTCAGTGCCAAGGCGTTTGAGTGACACCTGATGCTGTCAAAATGATCACTCCAAGTGACTAATATTCTTACGCTATGAATGACTCTGTCTTAAGTGCAGATCTCTATTCCAGGTGGTAGTGATGTGGTAGAAGAATTGTATTTTGGGGCAGAGTTGTGGGAGTGTGTCTACTAAATAATTTTAAATTATTGATCGTAACAGACAGGGCTGAATGTTGAGGCTATTACATCTTCCTCCTCCACTGTCTCTGTGTGTCATTGGAAATGGAACTTCTCCCTTGGAACTGGGACACTGAGGGCATTTTGTGAAAACCCGAGAGAATCACACCTTTCTCCAGTTTCTTTGTTTTCTAATTCCCTCTTTTTCCTGATGCTCCTAAACCACCTCATACACACACACACACCCCCACACACACCCCGACACACATGCACACATACACACTCACTACCCCTCCTGGCCCTCATTTGCTGAGGGCTGCAACATGTTCCCTGAATTTAGAATTCAGAAATGTCCCCAAATTTATTGTAAATATTCACTGAGCATCTTTTTTTTTAAATTGAAGTATAGCTAATTTACAGTCTTGTAGTAGTTTCTGGTGTACAGCATAGTGTTTCATTTATACATATATATACGTATTCTTTTTCATTACAGGCCATTGAATATAGTTCCCTGTGCTGTACAGTAGGACCTTGTTGTTTCTCTATGATGTACATAGTATTTTGTATCTACCAATCCTAAACTCCCAATTTATCCCTCTCTCCCCACTTGAACATCTTAAGTTTTAAAAAAAAACTTTAAAAGCTAGTTAAGCACATAATAAAAGGTAGTCAAGGCTGGTATGGTAACTACCATAGTGGGAAACTAAAGCCCCGAGAGGCCCCAGGGCCTGCTGTCATTTTCCATTGAAAGAACCCCAGTGTCCTCAAAGACAAGCCTTATTTTGGCGCTATTTATGTTTACCACGCTTGCAGATCCATGGTCAGTGTGTCTGTCAGCACAATACAGACGGCCCGAACTGTGAGAGTGCAAGGACTTCTTCCAGGATGCTCCTTGGCAGCCAGCTGCGGGCGTCCGGGACAACGCTTGCACAGGTAGGTGGACCTCAGGTCTCAGCGTAGGCTGAGTTTCCCTCTCTGAGCTCCTCACGTGACCTCTGCTTTTCCTGATTGTGGAGAATGTTTTTTTCGATTCTGTGGGGCTGCAGGCAGCATGGGTGGTGAACCTGTGGCTTCCTGCCCCAACTGTGTGTTCTCCTAATATCTCCCATTATTTCTCACTGAAGAATCACTGACTTCTCAAACCCACACACCAAAAATTACCATTAATTCAAAAAACAAGACAATGTGCGTGTTGTGTGGCCCCTCTTCAGAGGGACGCAGAGCCATGGAACAGTAATATCAGTGGGGATGGTGCTACTCCAGGAATTGGGTGACCTCTAGGTTTGGTACTGGGGTCACCACTATCTTCCTGAATAATCATACACTCAGCGAATGTGATCTTAAACCCCGATGTCAGAGAAGATGAGAAATGAGGTCCAGGATGGAGTTTGACCAGCTATTTTATTTTTTATAAAATATTTACACTAATAACGTATGAGGGGTTTTTGTCATGTTTGCTGCCTCCAGATTTTGATGAACTTCCAAACAAACTTGTGATCTAGCTTCTTTTCCCAGACGTGGGAAAAACAGAACTGGAGGGAGTGAGAGGTCATGAGATGAGCTCTTACGGAAAAGCCCCAACTAGCCTTGGCCTGAGCTGATGCTGTTTACAGGGGAAAACCCAACGAGACCAACAGCATCGTCGTTACCACGAAGACACACACATCCCTCCAGTGGCTTTCCCTCTGTTGCTCTGGCTGAGCCCCAGAGGAGAGGAAAAGGGCCGGCAGCCTCTCTTTCAGCGCTTCTTCCCTGGAGAAGGAGAGGCTGGCTGGGCCCCGCGCTAACATCTTATCTGGAGAAAAATCCAGGTTTCCAAATCCTAAATCAGTAAAAGTATTCTTTACTGAACAACAACAAAAATATTGCAATCTGGGGTTTCTAGATCACCCAAATGATTTATATTTGTTTGTTTAAAAAAAAAACCCTAAATATTAAATGTTTTGGGAACACTTTTTTTTTCTTTTGCAGAAGGAGGTAATTAGAATTGTTTATTTATTTAATTATTTATATTTTTAATGGAGGTGCTGGGGATTGAACCCAGGACCTCGTGCATGCTAAGCATGCACTCTACCACTGAGCTATACCTTCCCCCATGGGGACACATTTTACAAAGAGTATACCAGCAGAATCAGAATAGGAGAAAGCACCTATTTTAAGCCTTTGTGTATGTGGTGTAAGAAGGCTGAAGAAAGTGGAGGATGGGAGGTGGGCGATGGTGCGAGGAGCCTGGCTCGCTCATTCTGGGGACCTTTGTGATCTCTTGGCTCTTAGCTTGTCGCTGTAACGGCCACTCTGACCGCTGCCACTTCGACATGACCGCATACGTGGCGAGCGACGGCCACAGCAGGGGGGTGTGTGACAACTGCCAGCATAACACGGAGGGCCAGCACTGCTATCACTGCAGACCCCTCTTCTACAGGGACCCCCCTCAGGGCCATCTCGGATCCTTACGCGTGCACTGGTGAATGCCTGGCCTCTGGCCCATCCTTACCACTGAGCACATGCTGATGGAGCTGGTCTCCCTGGGGCCACCAGCCCTCTCTGGGCTTCTCAGCATCTCCAGACTGCCCTCGTGGGGGTGGGGAATTGCAAAGTCACTTCAGTGCTGAGAGCTTTTCTCTCTGAACAAGTTGGGCCAGGTAACCCAGGTCTGTCCTGGTGCTCTTGTCCCTTGGCTGATACTGGTGAATCAGGAGACTGTTCTGCATTCAGCCCAGAGCGGGTGATGGTTCAGAAGATGCTGTCAGTACGGGAAGTGTCAGCTCAGGGAAGTAACTACCTAGAGGAACTTGCTACAGTATTTGGCTGTACAGGATTCAGTTGTGCTAAGACCCATGAGCTAACTATTGCCTTGTTTCATTTTTCTTTTCTTAACCTTTACAGATCTTTCATTTTAGCTTTAATCTCAACTTTTAAAAATGGAATATTTTGTGCATAGACAAAATAATAGAGAACAATGCAATAAACACCCTTATACCCACCACTAGCTTTGTCGAAATGTGCTCTCACCATTTCACCTGCAGGATGTTAATAGAACGCCGCAGGCACTGTGGGTGTGGATTCCTGTCCCATTTGTCTGCCCTCCTTCCTAGAAATGAATTCGCATTACCATGCTTGTTTTTGCACTTTCATGCATTTCTATCGTCAAACAATATGTGTCGGCGTGTTTTCAAACTTTAGATCAGTGATGTTAAGCTGTATGGACCCCTGAGTATTTCGTTGGGCAGTATATTTTTGAGATTTGTTTGTATCAACCTGCCCTTCATTCTACCATTTCAATTTCTTTATAGAATTCTTCCTTCCTATAAATATAGCAAAATCTATTTGTCCATTTTTCTTTTGATGTTCAATCACATTCTTGTACGTGTGGCCTTGTGGTCATGCACAGAGACTGTCCCAAAGAGTCCTGCGTAAGCATGGAATTTCTGGGCCGTAGACTGTGAACTTCTCCAAACTGATCAGATGGTACTGAGTTGTTCCCTAGTTGGGGGTACCAGCTAACAGCCACAGTGACAGGGCACGAGGGTTCTTGTTGCTCTCTTTGCTGACCAACGCTGGGTTTTGTCACACTTTAACTTTTGGCAATCTTGGTTTTGTCACACTTAATTTTCGCTAATGAAGTTGAATCTCCTCATTACTTTAATTTGAATTTTCCTGCAGGAATGAGATGAGAATGAGGCAAGAAAAACACAGAGGTTCCCAAATTTAATGACGTTCTTGCTCTCAGGGTCATGTCAGCGCAGGCCTGAAAACTGCCACTTGCACTAACCTGACAGCAGCTCCTTAAATTGTGTGTCCCTGGCACCCGGCTTGCCACACACTACTCCCAGCACAGAAAAATCCTCCAGCCTAATTTCAAATGCCCGGTGACAGTTACTGGGTGTGAGATCTCACTCTACTTGTAAACTAACAAGTTAGCTTGAGATTGTTTCAAGCTAACTTTCAAGCTAACTTCCTGGCAGAAGACAGGAAACTCCTGGGTCAAAGACAAAGGACTTCGTTACTCACGTCACAGTAAACAACAAGATGTTTGTATTTCTGTGAGTTCCCAGGGTCCCAAGTCCCATGAGGCAGCTCAGAGGCTACCAGGTGGATCCCACACACCTAATGAGCTTAGGTTAGAGCCAGGGAACACTGAGTTTGGAGAATTCATTGCTTTTATAGCAAGTGGAAGCAAGTCTGTTTTTTTCCGGGTGAAGATGTTACCTTTTCCCTCAAGGTGGCTTTTACTACAAAACCTTGAGAAACAGCCCAAGAAAAGAGCAGTCAGGGGCCTGCATTGTTAGCACACTCAGCAAAAATGTCCAGATGCCCAGGACCCATGAAAGACTGCCCCTACCCATATACAGAAATCCTGCTTCTTAGGGTATATTGTCAGTATCATGTTTTATTGGTGGTGGGAGAAACTTGCTATGAAACTACAATTTCAAACTTTATGACCATAATACATAAAATGAAATCTTATACAAAAGTAAATCAGTAGCCACCTGAATGCATACAGTGTCCTAGATTTCAAACTTTAAATGATCACAATGTGGAAAAAGCATAAATGAAGTGTTTTTGCTCACATTATTCAGAAGGTAGCTGATTGTATAAAAGTTTACATTACATGACATGTTTAAAATTAACACAAAGAACTAGATCCGAAAATACATTTCTTTAAATCTGTGTCCCAGGTGACCTACATTTTTTTTTACCAGAATCCGTAATCTCACACATACACACATGCGCACACAACTTTTATTAATGTTAATTAAGCTCTGTGTTCATATTATGTCAAATTGCCACAGTTTTACTACTTTTTTTTCCAGTTTGGATTCCTTGTATTTCTTCTCTGTATTTGTAAAAGAAGATGAAATTGCTTTCTTAGATGGAATCAGGGAAATACAGTATTTTGAAACAGATAATCTAGGGATCTGGAAGGAGATTGGAAATAACTAAACCTAATATTTCAAATACATCAACCAGGGTCTTGTTCCTTAAGAACCACTTAGTATTAACTTGGTGGTGCTTTTGAAGGAAAACAAGGAAAGGAAGCTAGTTCCCTGATAAAAAATTAAGAAGCTATTCTTTGTAAATAAGGAATTTTTTGAGGAAAGGCAGATGGGGAGCTTGTAAAAACAGCCATTATAAGACACCACAATTTCTCCCAGTTCACCTAAACACATGTTTATGTGTGTGCAAATACGTGTATACGAATGACGTGTATGAAGACTGACTAGCATCCTCATATAAATTTTCTCTGAATTGTCCTTGTTTGATCCTAAATATTTACATAATCAGATTCCAGGCCTAAGAGTTGGCTAACTTAACGTCTTCTATGATTAAAACACAGTCCTATGTGATACAGAGGAAGCAGAGGTTTCGTAGGCTCCACCACTGATCATCGAAGTTTGCTGGATTTAAGTTGTGTGATGCCAAGAGATTTTATTGGTTTTCTACCCTAAAGGCCGTGACATAGGGTTATGTCAGAGTAAAGTTACTATCCACTCAGCCACATCTTTTCCCCAAAGGATATTTCTGTGTGTAATTAAATTAGACTCTAGAACTCCCAAATAAAGCTGAGCCTTTTCCTTCGGGCTGCTTCAAAGTGAACCCACTTTGTTCCTTCCTAGAAGCAACTGGCTTTAATTAGAAGGAAAATGGTGGTTTTTCCAAACTAAACAGAACTCAACGCTGGTTTTCCATAGTAAGATTTTATCACTAGTCACCATCCAATAACAAACAATTGAATATCAAAAGATTCTGCCAGACAACCAAGTGTTTGCTTCAGTGATTCCAAACTGTTTGGTTGGACTGGATTTTTTCCATCAAGCTCACTAACCTAAATGGTTGCTATGTACACATTGTGTTAGACTTGAGGGATTTGACTTTATTAATCCAAAGCAAACATGTATAAAAATCTGAACATAATTGTTTCTTAGAATCAGCATTTTTAAAAAAATCTTTATAGCTTTCCTTAAAAGTGGAGTCCCTTGGAAACACAGCACCACAAAGATACAAGAGATCTTGATGGTCATCCAATGTCTACCTTGTCCTCTATGCCAAGGCCACAGCAAGAGCAGTGCCAGCCCCTGCTTGGACACCTCCAATGATGAGGGGGTCACTGCTCTACTGGGCAGCCCTCACTGTTAGAAATTTCTTCCTTATACTCAGTCCAGCTCTACCTTCTGTAACTTCTACACTCTGGAATTATTCATACCATCAGCATCCTTTTTCAGATGCTGTTCCTTCTTTTGATTGTTCTTGTTTCTACTGGAGGAAAAAAAAAAAAAGGTGGAGGAAGTTGTTACTTTTGTTGCTCCTTTGCTAGAGATGGCTGTTTATCTCATTTTCCAGAATCTCTTCATCTAAGCTTTTGCCCTACCAGTACAGATTTCCATAAATAGGACAAAGATTTGAACACTTCTTGCCGTCCCCTCTTTTTCTTTTCTGTAGGTTCTCCCTCCAGGAAGAATCAAAGAATAATAGCACTTACCCTTGGAACATGTTTTTCTGTGATGGAGGAGGACAGATTTACTTTCTTAACCATGTTTCAGAGATTTGGTAGACATTTTACATGATTTTTTTTCTCTTTGTCACGTCCTTTGATGCCTTTACAGTGTATGAAATCAAATAGATATGATACATATTTGAACATACATTTTATTACAGCACTGCCCTCTTATATACCTCTTGGCCTTATTTTCACCTTTAGAGTCTTTTCAAATCTTTTTTTAAATTGAGGTGCAATTCACATAATATAAAATTAACTAATTAAAAGTGAACAACAATTCTCTGGGACAGTGTTTTGCAACCACCACCCCTACTTAGTCCGCAACATTTTCATCACCCCCAAAATAACCTAATTTTTAAACTGAGATGTACTTGACATGTGACATTATATTAGCTTCAGGTATACAACATGAGTCTGTATTTGTATGTATTGCAAAATGCTCACTGCAAAATCTAGTTGTATCCATCACCACGCAGAGTTAGTTTCTTTCCTCTGTGTAAGACCTTTTAAGATCTACTGTCTTTGCAACTTTCAAGTGTTCAGTACAGTTTTATTAACTGTAGTCACCACACTGATGCCATCCATTACACCCATGACTGACTGACTTTATAACCAGAAGTTTGTACCTTTTGACCCCTCCTCAGCCATTTCACCCACTCCCCAACTCCCATCTCTGGAAACCACCAATCTGTTCTATGAGTTTGGTTTAGGGTTGGGTTTTTTTTTTTTGTTTTTTAAGATTCTACATATAAGTGAGATCATATGGTATTTGTCTTCCTCTGTCTAATTTATTTCACTTAGCATAATGCCCTCAAGGTCCATCTATGTTGCAAAAGGTAAAATTTTATTCTTCTTATGGCTTAATAATATTCCATTGTATATATAGCACATTTTTTAATCTATTAATGGACACTTAGGTTATTTCTATGCCTTGGCTATTGTAAGTGATTCTGCAGCGAACATGGGGTGGAAATATCTTTTTGAGTTAGTATTTTTGCTTCCTTCTGATAAATACCCAGGAGTGAAATTGCTGGATCATATGGTGGTTCTATTTTTAATTTTTGGAGAAACCTCCATACTGTTTTTCATACTGGCTGCACCAATTTACATTCCCACCAACAGTGTAAAAGCATTCCCTTTTCTCCTAATTGTGGACAATACGTGTTATTTCTTATCTTTTTGATAATAGCCATTCTAGCAGGTGTGAAGTCGTAGCTAGCAGGCGTGTGGTTTTGATTAGCATTTCTCTGATGATTAGTGATATTGAGCATCTTTTCATGTACCTGTTGGCCATCTGTATATCTTTTTTATATTGTCTTTGGAAAAATACTTATTTAGCTTCTCTGCTCATTTTTCAATCAGATTGGGGGTTTTTTTGTCATTGAATTGTGTTGAGCTCTTTATATATTTTGGATATTAGCCTCTTTCCAGATATATGATTTGCAAATATTTTCTCCCATTCAGTAGATTGCCTTTTCATTTTGTTGATGGTTTCCTTTGTTGTATAGCAGGTTTTTAGTTTGAGGTAGTTCCACTTGTTTATTTTTGCTTTTTTGCCTTACTTTTAGTTTCATATCCAAAAAAATCATTGCCAAGACCAATATCAAGTTTACTGCTTATGTTTTCTTCTAACAGTTTTTTGGTTTCAGGTCTTAATCTATTTTGATTTAAGTTTTGTGTATGGTGTAAGATGGGGTCCAGTTACATTCTTTTGTATGTGGCTGTCCAGTTTTCCCAACACCATTTATTGAAGACACTGTCCTTTTCCCATTGTATATTCTTGGTTTCTTTGTTATAAATTAATTGACTATATGTACATGGGTTTATCTCTGGATTTTCTATTCTGTTCTGTTGAGTTATGTATTTGTTTTTATGCCAGTACCATACTCTTTTGATTACTATAGCTTTGTAATATAGTTTGGAATCAGAAAGCATGATGGCTCCAGCTTTGTTCTTCTTTCTTAAGATGGCTTTGACTGTTGAGAGTTGCTTGTGGTCCACATAAATTTTAGGATTATTTGTTCCATTTCATCAATCTATTTTTAACATCCAGTGTTCATAAAAGCAGACTTTCTCTGGTCCTTTTCCTTTAGAATCACTTTAAAGCCTTTAAATATATGTCTAAAATTTTTCAACATTTTCCAGGTCCAGAGATCTGGGAGACATTTCTGAGCAGTCCTTGCTCACTGATGTAATTATTTCAACATATTTAATGATTTACACAAACTAAAATAATTACAGTGTAGGTAAAATGCTATACTTGCAACTTCAGTGTTCCCACAACTTGCAACTAAGATAATGCATGTGTGTGTCCCCAGCTTGTGAATGTGACCCCAATGGGACCATATCGGGTGGCATTTGTGTGAGCCACTCAGATCCAGACTTGGGGTCTGTGGCTGGCAGTGTCTGTGTAAGGAGAACATAGAAGGAGCCAAGTGTGACCGGTGTAAGCCCAACCACTATGGACTGAGCGCCAATGACCCCCTGGGCTGTCAGCGTAAGTCAACAGCAGTTGGGCCTCCAACCTGGATACGTTTTAAAGCTTGGAGCTGCCTCTCTCAGCTCTAAAATTCGGTCATTGTAAATACCTGAGTGCTACAAGCCTGTGGGGTTTTTATTTTGCTTTGTTTTGTTCTTTTTAGTGATACAAAACCACCTGCAAATTTTAGTAAGTTAGTGGAGAACTTTTTTAGATGGTTTGATGAGTTTATCATAAAGAACCAGCAGGGGGCGCTCACATTTTCGCTGCTGGAGCAAACACGGGAAAATACCAGGAAATGTTATGCCAAGTTATGCAACCCCTAGGAAAACGTTCTCCACTAGGACTATCCCATACAAATTTGTGAAATTACATTATGCATTTTTGCATAGATTTATGACTTCTTAGGCAGTTTTCAAGTGGAGGATTTCTTTTCTTTTTATTTTTTAAAATTATTTTTCCCCTTCCTTCCCACACTCCTCTTAGTATTGTCTTCTGTTCTCTGAGAAAGAGAAGGGAAAAAAGAAGCAAGGAGGGGTCATGGGGAAATAGAAATAAGCTCAGAGTTTTCTGGGGCCAAATAGGAAGCCCCTTGGCTCTGGGATCACGGAAATACAGAGCTGCTTGGGGTCTCACAGAGATGACGATTCCTCAGAGAATCTGGGTTAATTATTTCCCTTTGGTCACAGTATCATGCTCTGTGTTTTTGCCCATATACGGAACTGTGGATTATTTGCATATTTAGAAAGTGATGTGATGAATCAGTCTGTAATAAAATGCTCTTCTTTCTGGATTTGATGGCAAAATTGAGTTTCAGGATAATGAATTTATATAGCCAAGCAAATTTCCCTTTATACCTTTGAACCCTCCAGGCATTTCCTGGGGTTCAATGACTAACATTATGCCCTCCAAGAAGGGGCCAAACGTTGGGTTTTGTTTTCTTTTCTTTTTTCCTTTGTAAGAATGTTAATTATGTGTAATTCACATGCCATACACTTCACTTGTTAAAGTGTACAATGCAGTGATTTTTAGTATATTCAGAGTGTGTAACCATCACTACAGTCAACTTTAGAACACTTTTAGTACCTTAGAAAGAAAGCACATACCCTACTTCTGGCTATATACCCAAAAGATTGAAAGTAGCATCTTGAAGAGATAGTTGTACACCCATGTTAACAGAAGCATTATTCATAGCAGTCACAAGGTGGAAGCAACCCAAGTATCCATCGATGGATGAATAGATAAAATGTGTCATATACACAAAATGGAATATCATTCAGCAAGAAAAAGAAGGGAATCCTAACACATGGTACAACAAGGATGAGCCTTGAAAACATTATGCCAAATGAAATAAGCCAGACACAAAAGAACAAATATTACACGATTCCACTTATAGGAAGTGTCTAGAGTAGTCAAATCCAGAGAAACAAAGCACAGAATGCTGGTTGTCAAGGGCTGGGGGAGGGAGGAGGAATAGGGAGAGTTGCTATTTAATGGGAACAGAGTTTCAGTTTTGCAAGATGAAAAGAGTTCTGGACATTGGCTGCACAACAGTGTGAGTGTACCTGACAGTACTGAACTGTAAATTTGAAAATGAAGATGGAAAATTTTATATTGTATGTATTTTACCATAAAAAAAGAAAAGGAGACCCCATACTCTTGGGCCTCCACCTCTCTTCCCCCCAAGCCCTAGGCAAGCACTAATCTACTTTCTGTTTCTACACGTTTGCCTGTTGGGAACATTTCAGACAAGTGGGATCATAATCATACGTGGTCTTTTGTATCTAGCTTCTTTCACTTAGCATCATGTTTTCAAGGTTCATCCATGTCACAGCAGGTATCAGTACTTCATTTCTTTTTACTGCTGAATGATATTCCATTGTATGGATATACCGCCGTTTATCCACTTGACATTTGACAGACATTTGGGCTGTTTCCATGAACATTGTTCTTTCCCTTCAGGGGGGTCAGCAGGGGAAATATGTATCTCACTCTGCACAGTTTCTTAGCCTTCACAACATAAGCAGGACTTGGAAATGCCTGTGGGTAGAAGAGAAAGAGGAGGGAGAGAATGAAAAAAAATAATAACATGGCACTAGAGAGAAAGAGGAGAGATAGGGAAATGATAGCTGCATCTGCCAGAGAGGGAGCCTTCGCTAATGGCAGTGGCACAAACTCTTGCCCCTGGTCACCCAACCCAGCCAACATCACTCAGGAGACCTGTGCTGGGCTCTCTAGCATGCATGACTTCCTCCACTCATGTCTCCTCCTAATTGCTAGCCAGTAGGACCACATGAGGGCTCTGGAAGTGTCTGGCACTGGATGTCCTGTGCGGCGTTGAATGCAGAGCAGTAATGGTGCAGCCAGGCAGACAATAAACTTGGCAGAGCCGGCTGCTCTGTGTTCTTGTGGCCACGTGTTTTGCTCAGTGTGAGCTATTAAGGACATTTACCAGAGTGGGGAAATCAAGATGAGAATAATTGTGTATGCTGTGCTTTCAGCCTGCAACTGTAACCCCCTCGGGAGTCTGCCAGTCTTGACCTGTGATGCAGATACAGGCCAGTGCTTGCGTCGGTCGTTTGCTGCAGGACCACGCTGTGAAGAATGCACTATATGTATCGTCCTCTGATTTCCCCTTTATGGTGTGATGCAAATTTCTACAGCCATTGCCTAGAAGAGACTTAGTCTTGTGGATTGCTTTCCCTGTCCTATTGTGTTTCAGTACCCTTGTGATAAAAGTATTTACACTACAGAAATCAGCCAGCACTGGAAATCAGCCCCCCACCTTCCTGCAGAGAACTAGTTGTTAAACATTTACCAGCACAGCAGCATTTACCAGATGGGACTGAACCAACCCAGGCACTGATGTCAATCATTTTAGCCACTGTTCTCCTAGAAGTGCCAAGCAGTAGCATGTAAGAACATTGATCTGCCCCCTTGGTTAGCACCAGATCAGAGGGCCTTTTCTTCTGTTTCTTATACATAGTCTCTTTGCCTAAAAATATTTTAAATGAGCTTATCAAAAATAAATAATTAAATATTTTTTAAAACCTGTAGGTTTAAATGTACTGTAGGTTCCCGTGGGAAGTAAACTCTTGGATTTTTCACAGACTCCACTGCACATATGAGCATAAATGTCTAAAATTAGCAAAATCAGCCATTTTTCACTCCATGAGAAACGTGTCACGCATTTAGGGAGTTAAAAACCGAGCTCTTTTCTTTGTCCTCCAACCTTGGCAGCCCACCGTGACATTTTAGAAAGGAATAACAAAAACTTAACCTAATAAAAGAACGGTGACCTTGATGTGTCTGAAGAAATGGAGCTGATAAATAAGAAACACATGTCTGTTACGACATAGCTTTGTGCTAATAATGTAAGTCCGTTTACTGAAAACATGTGTGGATGGGGCAGAGGAAGTGGGGAAAGAAAGCAAGGAGAGAATATGAAGAAGGACCTCTAGGTAAGATGACTGTGTGTTGGCAACGCAAAAAAAGCGTGCAGAGCTGGTAAATAGATCAATGGAGACACTGCGTCTGATCATTCCTGACTAACCTTAGACTCCTGCTGACTTCATTGGCAGATTAACTGCCACTCTGTAATTAACTCAGTTGTGTTTGCAAAAGGAAAATAACTGAGTTGGGGGACTTGTCCATCACAGCTGAGCCCAGGCATCTGCCCAGTGCCCCACATTCACCATCTGTCAGTGGTATCTTGGATGGTGTGCAGGGTGAGGGGGGTGGGGAAGGGGAACATGACAGCATACGCTGCCTTGAGGGCGTTTTTGCAACCCCATCCTGAGTGAATTTCACATTGTGTTTGCTTAAACTGAAGTTTGGTTTGGGGAAAGATATCAAAATTCCTTTGCTGCATTTTGTACAAATTATGCCAACTTTTTTAATGTTTAAAATAAATCTTTTCGAGTAAAATTGGGCATAAAATTTTACCAAGATACCAACAAAAAATATGTATGGATACCGCAACCCATTTCAAAAGAGAGTTCCTTACCTACTAGGACCTTAATTTTATCTGTGCTTGTTAAATTGAGGTTTGAAGGGGAAGTATTTTTCTGAGTATTTTAGAGTAAATGTTATCAGACTTAAGAAGTAGTTGTTTGTCTTTCACCAGCTGTTTATGTTGAATAAAGGTCATGATGTTGCAATGATGAAAAGTCTTGAAGAGCAGAGTTGAGTCTGTCACACAGTGAGACTTTGTTATGCCAAAATAATTAGAGGGGGGGCCAGAATATAGCTCAAGCAGTAGAGTGCATGCTTAACATGCATGAGGTCTTGGGTTCAATCCCCACTACCTCCTCTACAAATAAATAAATAACCTAATTATTTCCCCACTCCCCCAAAAAAACTTTAAAAAATATATAAACAAGTGATTCTACTAAACTGTAATATTCATATGTGATCTCAAATTCAGCCAACGTAATTTTTTTTTAACCTCCAAATATTGCAGTAGTATGTACGTAAAAATCCCTAGGGATTTTGTGGTAAGGTACTCTGTTGGTTTTATAAAAGTCAAAAGTGTGCTAGTTGAAGAATTTCTCCATACTGGCCTTAGACAAGCCAGCTTGAGGCTAAAATTGGTGCTGTCAGAGAAACTGTGAGGTTTCCATTGCATCTCCATTGAAACCAATAGATAAACAACCCCCACTTTTGTTCTCTTCATTTCAAGTCTTGGGAACGGGAGATACGTGTTTTTAGAAAATCATCACCAAGTGCATAGGCAAGTAAGCTACTTGTGAGATTGTTCAGGCCGTGTGGCTGTTTGCTACACGTCAGTTGAAATGTGGTGCTTTTATTACCACACTTCAGAGCAGCAAATGTCTTCCCAAATGGAACCAACTGAGCATTTCCTCTTTGTAGGTCAGATACTGGGGCCTGGAAAGCCACCTGCGTGGATGTTCTCCCTGTGACTGTGTTATCGGAGGTGCTCATTGCAACGTGTGAGTCAGTAAAATGAATCACTAAGTTTTGTGGCAATATTCCTCACTCCCATTTCCACAGAAAAGCACATTTTATTCTGACGTGCTCATAGTCATGGGTGAAGGAGTTCATTCCATGACAAGCAAAGGGTACTGAAAAGCGACGATCTTGAGACATTAACCATCGCCCAATTGATTTCTTTCACTTAAGATATTTCCAAGGGTGAGATAACAGTTCTACTGCCTGGGTAGCCCACGAGTGGCAGGAAAGATGCCTGAAAACGTGTGACTGGACCTGCCTAAAGTACCAACATTTGTCAGCCTGTAAAGAGAGGCTGCAGTCTCCTCTCCCCAATTTTCAGAGCAGGATCAGAGTGCCTCTGGGGAAAGAAGTGGCGGGGAAAGAAGTGGCGGCCAGGGTTTCATGGATCTGGATTTGCTTTTCAAGAGAGACCTGGCCATCCCATTGCCTCTCCACATCCTCCCCAGGACAGTTGATTGATGGATTCAAACAATGGGTTCAAACGCAGGGGGTGTTTAGCCTAGCACCCCCAGGCCCTCATCTTACACCCACCCTACCCCCTCCACATTTTTTTTTATGAGATGGGTTTGTTTTTCCTCAGGTGCTCACCCAAGGATGGGCAGTGTGATTGCTGTCCGCATTCACAGGCTGTAGGTGCACTGAGTCAGCACCCGGCTACCTTTTCACTCCTTTGGATTTCTACCTCTACGAGGCAGAGGAAGCCACGCCACTCCAGGGACTGGTGCCTTTGGTTTGTATTTCATTGACTCTCCTTACAGACTTCATTTAATGGAGAGTAGGTAGATACACACAGCAACTCTTGAGATCATGGGTAAGGTACCTGGAAGAGAATGGCTTTGCCCAAGAGTTGATTCCATCATGGAACTGCGGATTAACTAAAGTCTTGAGGGCAGAATCTGCATTTTGTTTCTCTTTGTATCTTTGAATTGGACTCAGTTGTGATGTAACGGACTTGACTTTTGTTTTTTCAATGCACTCATCAGAGAGGGTGTGTTTATTGAGCATCTCCTTGTCTGTCTCCCTGACAACACTATAAACCATGAGAGGGAAAGGAGGATGTGTATCCCCTCCCCACTGTTGCTCTAGTGCCAAGCACAGTGCCTGGCATGTAGTAGGAACCCACAGGTCTCTGCTAATAAATGAATGAATGAACGAATAAGGTACTGAACCAAGTGTCAGATGTGCTCCCCGGCCTCTGAAGCTGGTCTTGGATTAACAGTCTTCAGTGTGGGCAGTGACGTTCACAGGAGAGTGTGATTCAGAATGTCGTTTGGCACTCTGCTGCAGTTCCTACAAGTCACCAATCCTGTGGGAGATTTTCCCTAAAAATATTTATCTCAGAGTCTTATGAGAGGCGCAGACCTAGGCATCTGAACCGATTAGAGAAAATACAAGTTAGACTCCCATAAGAATCTCCTGCTTGACTCCAGCCAGAGGCAGGAATCTGACAAAGGAAGAGGTGATGTGAGGTGAAAATCTTCGAGGAGAAGGTATGTGAAAGTTGATTCTGCAGACAGGATTTGGATGGAAAGCTGGGAACTCATTCCAGGTTCCAGTGACTAAGTCATTTCCTGAGGTCTCTTCCTTATCTGTACACCACTGGTGGGTGGGGTGAAAACACCCCTTCGGAGTCTTGGAACTTGCTCTTTTACTGACTGTGACTGGGGCAGGGAGAGGATGCTTGCTCTGTCCCGACGTAGGCTCTGATCTGCAGTGGGTGGAGTCAGGATGAAACAATCCTATGTATGGATTCCCCTTCATGTTTTTAGTATTGTAGGTAACTGAAAGAGAAAAAAAAACAACTTTGGGGAAGGAATATTGGTATTTATATTTAGGCTCTAACTATTGTGAAATAATAGGAAACTCTGTGTGTGTATGTGTGTGTGTGTGAGTCTGTCTGTCTGTATGTATGTATATAGTGATCTTGGCCCGTGGTTCCTGGGACAGAACTCCCCCAACCTGTGTAATTTCCTAAGTGATACAGACTCTAGGAGCATCTTTTGTTCTAATATTTGGTCTTTGACCCTGGCTCCTAACATAGAGCTCCTGAATCCTTTGGGCTTTCCTGGATGGTAGGAGTGTCATTGGTTCTGATGAGGTGACTCTCGGTGGGCTCCTGGATGGCTTCAGGTTGGGAACCAGTCACCAGAAAGACCAAGCCAAGATTAGAAGCTTGAAACTTCCAGCCCCACCCCCATCCTCCAGGAAGGGGTGAGGCGAGGGGGACTGAGGTGATGATCCATCATACCTGTGTGATGAAGCCTCCATAAAATTCCCCAAACCTCAGGCTTCAGAGAGCTTCCAGGTTGGTGAGCATGTCCATGTGCTGGGAAGGTGGCACACCCCAGCTCCAAGGGGACAGAAGCGCCTGTGTCTGGGACCCTTTTAGTTCTTACCCTATGGACATCTTCATCCGATGGTTTATCTGTATCCTTAATCATGTCCTTTATCATAGAACAAACCAGGAAACGTAGTAAGTGCTTCTCTGAGTTCTGTGAGCCATTCTAGCAAATCATCGAACCCAAGGTAGGGGTGACAGGAACCCCAGTGTATAGCCAGGTATGAGATACTGAGCTCCAGGCTAACAGTGGTGTAGAAAGGGATTAATTAGGGAGTCTACCTTCAGGGGGTTTTAACTGCAGTAAGTACTTTTACATAGAGTGCTCAGGACGAGGGCAGTGACGTACAGTAAGGAGAGTCAGTACACACATTAGGATTTCGCAGCCATGATGGATCCTTTATGAAAGGGCTTAACACACAGGTAGAATAATTTAGCCTGAGACTTGAAAATGATGCACATTTCCATTGGTGGGCTAGGTGAGAAGACAGTCCAGCCATAAAAGTTACAAGTAATGGCTGAGAGGAGAAACAACGCAGGTGTATTCACAGGTAGATCAGAAAATTTACGTAGGGAAGAATTCTTGAAAGAGAAAATTAGATTTGCCTATTAAAGAGGCTAAATTTTCTTCTCTGGGAAATAAGAACTCCTTGGTGCTTTCTGAGCAGAGAAATGACGTGATGAAGACTGTCCTCTGTGTTCTCATAGATGCCATCCAGCAGGAGTGAGGGCTGGGGTGGAAGAGCACAGTGTGCAGTGGTCCAGGCAGGGAGAAGAGGGAGGATGGGGATGGAGACATGAAAGGACATGAATCCAAGACCACATTTTACAAATAATTGTTTTAATACTGAAATTGGAGAGCTAAGAAGAATGGCAGTTAACTTTCTTGGTGGGTCCTCAAAAAGATATCTATATCTCTGTCTGTCTGTCTATCTGTCTATCCAACCATCCATCCATCCATCCATCTATCTATCTATCTATCTATCTCTGTACCTGTCTGTATCTTTCTTGCTCTGCCCGGTCAGCAGCTGAATGCCTATGGAGATAATCTAAAAGAGAAGCCCTCAAAAGTCAGGATTTTAAGGAAACTGGAGTTGCATGAATGCAATTCTGCTATTTTAGTTTGGCTGGTGGAATTTTGCTATCCCAATATAACCTCTCAGGGGAACTTTTAAGGCCAAATTCTATAAATTGTGAGAACTAAAAGAAATTGGTCTGAAGGGTCAAAATTAAAATACCTAATAAATCTTTGAATCTCTCTCTCATGCCTGTTGTTAATTTTCTACAATTTCCTTGTAGAGATTTCGCATTAAAGCATAGCATTTGTCGTTTTTTCTAAATACCATAAAACCAGTAGAAAAGAAGAACTATTTCCCCAGTTTAGAATTGAACTAGTCTAGCATTCCTTAAAAAGAAAACCCACATGTCGTTTTAGGATCACCAAAAATTTCCTGTTTTCATTGAGAAATAAAAAAATTATACACTGGCTTCTTCCTGAGGCTATTAAGTGAGAATCATAATGACCTTTTAAATTATGGTATAATCGGAACTTTTGTTGGTTACTTAAACTATCATATCTTTTCTTTTTAAGATATTAGCAACAGCTTTGCCTACATGTGATGTGTATTTCCAGCAACAAGGAGATGATTTCATAAGTGACAAAGGAAATATAATCCTGAAGAGAAATCAGAAGCAAAGCGGACAACAGACGAGCGCAGTGAGGTAAACCATTTCTTCGGGGCCATTGTCTGTCATGCCAGATGCAAATAACCAGGATAATGCACTTAGAACCGTGCCTGGCCGTGTAAGGACTCAGTCCATGTAAGCTCTTACTGTCCTCACGAATAGGATGAAGGAAGGGAAAAAGCAAGCTCAAAGTAATTAGAGCCTCTGGAGGAAAACTTCAGTAGCTTTATTTCTCTACAGAGAGAATTTCTAGAATGCAAGATTCTGGAGAGTTGGAGAGTCAGGCCCTGTGAATTCATAATTTCTGGTCACTTTAGTCAGGAGAGGTACCATGCAATGGCTGTCCTCCTAGTTGGAGGAAAAAAGGACACACTGATGTTCCTTGGGATGGGACGTGACTATGTCCTTGGTCCTGAGATGGATATAGTTGGTCCTTGCTGGCGTGAGTGCCTGGGTGCTGGCGCCTCCTCAGGGCCCTGCCTCTAATGGCTTCAGAAGGCTGGTGGAGATCTGAAGACCTTGTAGCCATCCAGCTATTATTCATTCAAAGTTAGGGCCACTTTAGGCCTGTGTGTTTGTCCGTTTGTCATGCTGGGGTCTTTACTGAGCGTCCCTGTGTGCATACGCACAAATAAGCATGTTGGAAAAGCAAAGAAAAAGCAGATATTGGCCATTCTGTTCATAAAGCCAGCACCTAAAACAGATCCTTATACATAAGAGACCATCTCGAGTGAGTGAAATGATTGAATGAATGACAACGAAAATACCTAGACATAGAGCCTGCCCTTCAGGTTGTGGTGGAGGAAATGAGCCATGTATGCAAACAACGAATGCGTGGCAGGGTGGAGTAAGTATCATAAGGAGGGCCACATACAGTGACAGGACTTCACTTAAGGAGAAACACCCCAGCAGAAAGGATCAGAGAAGGCTTCACGGGTGGTGTTCCTCCTTCCGGCCCCATGTTCACCAAGTCACAGTGGCTTTGCTCTTTCTCCTCCTTGTTTCTGTTCCCATGCCACATGGTTAGGAAGCCCCTTCTGGCTCTGGGCTTCTCAGTCTGACGTCCATCTGAAAGAAAAGAGTGGGGAGTGCCCTTTGTTCCCTGGGGCACAGATCAGTGAGCCTCAGAATTTTACTGTGCATATGTATTGCCCAGGGAGTTCATTTAGAAGGCAGATTCTAGGGCTGTCCACTTGAGATGCTCGATCAGGGAATCCGAGACTAGCCATCTGCATGTTTGCCCCAAGTGATACAGATAGTCCCTAAAAGCACTTTGAGAAACACTGCTCTAAATATCCACAACCTCGTCTCCTTACTCTTGCCTGAAATGACCGCTTCTGTATTATTGACTTGCAAAATTTCTAGTCATGCCTTAAGACCCAAATCAGATTTATCTTCTCTGGCATTCCCTACTCTGACATCTGGACGTAATTAATTGTTTCCATCTCTGGGGTCCCATAGATCAGTAATTTTCAAACTGCAGATCATGCCTATTTGTAAATAAGTCGTGAAATCAATTGACTGGATCAGCTTAGTACAACAGAACAATATGAAACCAAGGGCATTTTTTGATGAAACTTTTTTTTCAGTTTTACATAAATCTGTGTGTGTGGTCACACACATCCTCTGAGTCACTCTCTTCGGTTGGGTTCCCTAGAAGCAGAGATGACAACAGAGATTTGGGTGCATGTGCTTTACTGAGGGAGCACTCATCAGGAGAAACTGGTAAGGGAGGAGAGTAGTAGGCTGAGGAGGGGGAAGTGAGCAAGGATGGAATTTAGGTTAAAGTCAAGCCTTGCCTAACCCCCTAGGGAAGCTCTAAAGCATAAATCTCACTGGAGTTTCTTCCACTGAGGCCCCACGGGTGGCCTGTTTTATTCTCATATTAGCCGGTCATGGCTGTGAGCTGCCAGAGCAGGTGCAGGTCCCCTCCCAGATGAGGTGCTCCCATCTGCCAAGGGCAATCCTCCAGAGAATAGAGCAGCCACCAGTGAGATGTAACAGCCAACAATCAGAGGAACTGGTGGCTAGATAGAGTGGCCCAAAAAGGGGATCTGGCAGCACACTAACAGCTCAACTACAGTCCACCCCTGGCGTTCGTCAGACCCACGTGCAGGGCCAGAACAAACAGAAAATAAAAATGCAGGGCCCCTTGTTCAAAAATTAGGAAAAGGGCCATTACAAATAGTAAAATATACAGCTTTTTATTTTTTTCCACAGTTTCTGTCTCCATTTGTTAAAATGTTTTTTATGTGCTGTTTAATGTCGTTCTAAGTAAAGAAATACTAAAACTTTAAACTATTAACAATATTTAGTCTGTTTATCTTTAGAGCATGCAATGCCAGTTTTAACTGCAAATATAAGAGCACTTAATTCATACATGTAATCACCAAAATTATACACTTCATATTTTGTATTCATACATGAATATACATTTTGCTCCTCCCAAAACAATGGGAATGCTACACAAAACTAGCTCAACTGTTTTTTTTTTTCACATCTTATTACATGTTCTACCAATACTCTCTACCTTCAGCTTTCTAATAGGTAAGGAAGGACTGAAAGGCAAAGAAATTCTGAGTTGCCCTATCTTCTTTCCTTCTCGGCATCATTTTGAGTGTAAGTAGTTGGCTAACTCAGGGAAGTAACATGAATAGTGTGTTTCTCAGAATGCCTTTGCCTTCTTTCTGTTCTGGTTGGAACAGAAAGCTTGGCTTCTGGGAGCTGTCAGCACCCCTGTTTTCTCAGTCATAGAAGTGATGTATCTTTCAGGGGCCCCATTCCACTGCCGTCCCAGGTCAGCATCTTCTGGATGGCATGGCTGATGTAGGAGCAGTGGATCCCAGAGTCACACGACCACTGCTACACTTCTTCTGCTGCAAAGTTGATCCTTTGGGCTGGGGAAATGTCATGTTTTCCCACTTTGGGGAATCAGACACTGTGTGAGCCATCAGAGGGTGGTGCTGATCAAGACCATGAAGTGTCTGATTCTTACTGTAGGAGTCCACATAACATCACCTTCGACCAAGGGATCCACCTCACTACCCTTCAATATAGGGGATCGCTGTGATATTTTGTGGAACATGTGGATGGTACAGATTCTTTTGGGCTATACTGTTAGAGCAGGAGAATAACAGCCTCGGGGCAAGACTAAATATGCATTGCTCAGCATTTCCTACTTGAAGAGCACTAACCCTACAGGTCAAAGAATCAATGATTCAGTTAACCCAGTGACCCGACTGTGAAAAGAACCTGAGCCAAATCTCCAGTTCTTACCTGACCCTCATATGCTCTGTTCCAGCAGGGGGACCATGACGGCATTTTGGGTACGTGGTTATCAGCATCAACTGAGATCCTGTATCCACTAGCCCTCGAAAGATCTAGGTATTTCCCCTTCCCCAACAGGCTCTAGAAATAACCATAGATCTCTTTGGGAAATAAGTGAGAGAATTCACACTTGCTGTGGAGTTGAGTCTTTTCTCCTGGGGACCTGGCCTCTCAGTCACTGGGTTCTGGGTCTGAGAAGTAGCTCAGATCTGTAAGTTTGGGAAAGGATTAAGTGTTTCCACTGGGGCAGCTGACCTCCGTCTTTGGCCAATTCATGCTTGATCATTTTTGATTTGGCCAATTCATGCTTGATCATTTTTGATTATGTCAACTAAGCAATATGTTGTCACTGCTCATCCATCTTGCTCCTAGGAACACCATGTTCTATTAATCACCCCTATAGAGGATTCCTGTAGGTGAGGCCCCCTTGTCTCCTATTCCAAGCTTGCTACCCGTTATAATTTTACCCATCTTGCTTTTGAGAATTAAATGCTACCCTGCCTGTGATAATCTGGCACTATGTTCTCCACACTAAGGAGCTCAGTTTCGTAATGGTTTATCCTACCATTACCCAGTGGTGCCCAGTCATCTTCTCAGTGATGCTGGTGGCCCCCTCACCAGTTCATTCCTCACTATCTTGATGAATGGACCAGGAACACAGTCAGTTTGATGGGTTCTCCAACCTTGTAGCTTACATCTTTAAGAGAGTGAAGGAAACAATATAGAGGAGAGGAAATAGTAAGATGTAGTCTCATGTAAAACAAACCTTGAGTTGATCGACAGAGAAGAGCAGGAGCAAATTGGAGACAAAGTCGTCCTGCCCCTTGAGACAACAGGGTCAGTGTTTCACACCCTCCTATCAGGCAGTTATTGGCTGTGATCTACCCCGGGGGTGGGGGTGGGGGGAGTTGGGGGTGTGGGAGGGCAGTTCTCCAGAGAAGGCGGGCAACTGTGAGCTGTTAGGAGCCACACACACACAGCAACCAAGTTGGTGCACCAGTCAAGTAAAGGGGATCCCGGAGGGGCACCCACTGTGTCTACTGCAATTTCAAGAGTACTTTTTTTCAGGTCTACAAAACGTGGCATATAGATGAGTTCACACACATCTCTGGCTCATGCCTTATTTACATTTCTGTCTCCAGTGCAAGATTCTAAACTGCTCTGTGGCAGGGACTCTGTCCTATGCATCTTTGTATTTCTAAATCAGAGGCTGGGATTAAACTGTTACTAAGTAAACATTTGTCAAATGAAGAGCAGTTGGTGGTAGATCACAGAGCAACTTGAACTCCAGGCTAAGTCATTTGGGCGTGATGCTGTTGGCAGCTGGAGAGCATTTGAAATGCTTGTTGGCAGCAGTGTGTGATCTGCACTGCATGAGGGAGATCAGGGAGGGAACAGCCAGAAGACTGTTGCAGCAATCCAGGCAAAAAGTAACAAGAGGCAGAGTTCCGGTGGAGGCTGGAAGTGTGGAGAGGCAGATGCAAAAGTCATTAAGAAGAATTAGCCACAGGGTCCAGATGACCCCAGGCTGACAGCCAGCAGTAGAGACCATCAGGGCTGCTAATCAATCAAGTGTGTGTGAGGACTTTTGGACTTACGTGCCCCTGAGCAGATGGAGGAAGAGCATTTCTCATGCTTCTGTGCAAGAAATTGCTTAAAAAAAAAATCAATCTGTGTGGGTTTTCTCATTGTCATGCACAATTAGGCACAATCCATGAAGTAGGCATGGGAATATTTTCTTTCCCTCCGCATTTTGGCCAGAACTCCACAGTTGTATTTGAGAAAAGCCAAGGTCATCAGTGTGGAATCGCTCAGTTCATTAGCACATGGGGTACTTAACGGGCTGGCCAGTGATGGTGCTTTCCAGCCCTTCTACACAGTAACATATGTTCCAAAGCTGCAGATTCAGCACGTTATTGTCCCCTGGATTCTGGGCGGCATCCTGGTTGGAATAATTTATCTGTGATTCCGATGGATCACATCAGGAAATTCATGATGTTGTTTTTTTTCCCCTGAGCTCTTCTATCCCTTCACTCTAGGCAAAGTGGTGTTCATTCCTCTCCAATTTTAGGGCTCGGTGACTTTTGGCCAGCTGCCCGTGGTTTCCGTTGTTCTCCGAGAGTCAGTTCCTGGGATGCCTGTTACGTGGACGGAGCGCGGCTTGGCCAGGGTTCTCCCTGGGGCCAGCTTGAGATTTGCCGCAGGGACCATCCCCTCTCCCATGGACTTCACTGTTGCCATTCATTCACTATGAGACCCAGGTATCCTTTAACTCCGCTTCTTTGGTGGTGGTACAGAGCTGAATGGTCTACGTTCTCGAACCAAGTGCCTCCATTCCAGTCTTGCCCCGGTTCATCATAACAGGATTTGCAAAAAGTAAGACATCTGGAGAGCATTGTATACCAAAAGGTTTCCTCAAGATACTGAAGCAACACAGGGAGCCCGGTGCACACACGCCTTACTCCGTGGAGAAGAGCTACAGCTGGAGCTGTGTTTAGGGTCCTAGACCTAGGGAACTGGTGATGGAGTGTTTGAATAAGAATAATAAATAGCTAAAGTAATGCAAATCCTGCCCTCCTAGGACTTTTTTTCCTAAACATTTAGTAAACTAACATGTGTGCAGAGATTCAAACGTACACAGATGCAGAAGAGGCATTTATTTGCCCTTGGATTTTTACCCTGAAATGAGAAAAGTTACAAGCCGCCTGTTCCTCTGGCCTCCTACCTTTCTACCCCTCCCCCTGCCTTTCGGGAAATATCCAAGACAGACGAGAAACCAAATTTGAAAAACACATTTAGAGCAGTGGTTCCTAACCTTTTCTTTACATAACCTTTTCTTTGATCATCTGTAACCCCACAGACCATCACCCATGAAAAATACTTTATATGGCTAGGGGTAGTCTCAGAGCCCCCAAAGTCCCTTCAGGGACCACATTCTGGAACACTCGCTGTCTGTTGTGTGACCAGAGCCGATGAACTGCCTTGAAACTCTTAATATGACGTAGTTCTCAATTCCTCACTTATAGATGAAAACCCGGGGATTTCAAGGGACTTTGACCTGGTGAGGATCACAAGAAACTTGTTTTTAAAAAAGTGTGTGTGTGCACACTTTTTTTGTGTGTATAGAAAAAACACATCTCTGAGAGCTTTAAAAAGCTCTTTCAAATTGTAAGGCTTTCAGAGTTTAGCTAATTAGCGTATGTGCACGTGCTCTATATATTTATGTACATATAAATGTATCTAGTGATATATTAAGTAATATAAATTTATAACTTTATGTAACAAAATATTTCTATGATAGTATTTATGCAGTAATATGAAAGAAGTATATATCCTTTTGTGAAGGATTCCAAATTATTACTTTTGTTCTGTGAGCCAAAAACATGATGAATTAATCAACTCCGGGGGAGATGGAAGTTAAGGATGAGACCTGTCAGGAGTGCCTACATTTTTCTAGACCCACGAGTTACAGCTCTGGCCAAAAACAGTATTCTTTCTAACTGGATCACAATTCAAACACCAGAGAGTTGGGGCCAAGAGTGAACCTCTAGGGCTTCTCTCAACTCCAAAATTCTGTTTTCCGAGTGGGCTGTAGGTTGCAAATTCAGTTCCACATGCTGTCTGTTAGGAATATGTGCACGCATCATCTCCATGACTTGCTCATACGTGATGCCTGTCTAGTCCGCAGCCAACTGGGCTGTCCAGATGGTGGTTAACCCCACTGGAGGGAGCGGGCGCTGTCCACTGAAGACCCTGCAGCCAAAGCCTCAGCCTTTTGTTTTACCAGCGGCTTCCAGGTATGCCCGGGACCTGTCCTCACATGCTGAAGTTTTCTTAGAATTTTGTTTGTCATTGATCGTTTGAATCCAGGAACTAAGTGGGAGAAGAGGTGTATCAAAGGAGACGGTAACATTTTATTAAGGGTTTACTATGTGCTACACTGTGCTTTACACTCAGTGTCACATTTAATCTTCCTAATGACTCAGTGAGGTGTGTTTTGTGGTCATCAGATGAGGAGGAAATTGAGAGCGAGAACACTCAGATGACTTGCCCGAGTCATACAGCTAATTTGTAGCAGAACCAGGACTCCAGCCCAGAAAGCCTGACTCTAGATCGTTACTGCTCCCTCTCCATCCCCAGATGGCCTTGGGACGTGAGAGAATGAGATGCTTAAGAATAAGACTACAGTATTGAGCTTGAGTTATCTCAACAGCTGAGAGTCTATGAAGTAAAAAAAAACAAAGCTACTAATTCTGAGGCCATTAATTTTGCACTAGAGATTTGTGGCTGAATGAAACAGAGGCCCTGTTGATACGAATGTGGTAGATGAGATGACGGACTTTGCTGCATCCTTTTCCCAGAGGAGCCATGACAACTGGTCAGTTTCTGAGGCTTGGCTATTTGGCACGATCCTACGGAAGAGCCACAGAGAGTGTGAACTTACTGTCCAGACAACCCACCTAAGCCGGTCTAGACCCGACCTCCTCCCTACAGTGGAACCCACTTCACAGCGCACATGGAACACATCAAATATAATAGCCACTTAGGTTCTGTATCTGTACTTTTGTCACTGAATTTTTGTTTTATTTCTCTTAATATAGAATCATGCTGCTTCCCACAGCCATCTGTCTGGAACCAAATGTACGGTATTCCGTAGACGTCTCTTTCTCCCTGCCTTCAGAAGGGGAGCTCCGCGCTCATTCACACATCCTGGTTGATTCCGTAAGTATCACAGAGCCTTGTGGGCTCTTCCTTCTAAACTGAGCTCCGTTATAATTCTGAAAGTGGAATTATACTTTGAAGTGATTCTTGAGAAATATAAATGTATGCTTCATTGTAAAAATCACCTAGTCTCTATAAAAATCACTAATAACAATCGCAAACAGGACGTGCCATTTGAAGTGCTTTACATATTCTATCATTTAGACTTCACAACCACTCTGTGAAGGAAGTGTTGTCATTATTCCCATTTTACAGATGATGGAATTGAGGCACAGGGTCACGGAGCTAGTGGGTGAGGAGTGAGAAATCAGAGCCAGACTGTCTGAGTCCCCCATCCCTGCCCTGGCATTACAGAAAGTGGGGGGAGAAATTCCACCAATACTTAACTCTTATCACCTTGTAATCCCCAGTTTTCTACATACTGTGCCTTTATGTCATTGTAATCAGAGTGCCCAGGCAAGACTGTATGCGGATTTTTTTCATTTCATATTTTTCATAGTCATTTTCTTACGGTGCTTGTGTAATCTTATCATTTTTAGAAACCAGGCATAGAAAATCCTTGAGTGACTTCTTTCAGTGTTTTCTCCCGCAAATTTGAGCCACAGGTGTTCCTTCCAAACCTCTCACTCTGTGCACAACTTCAGGCCCAGGCCTGTCACTGAGCAGTGTTTAGACAATGAATAAATTTACTTAATTTACTTATCCATTCCCCTGCCTGTGGTCATTTAAGTTGCTTCAGTTTTGCAGGCCTCTGCAAAGTTGGTCCATATATTTAAAATGTTTTAAAATATAGTCCTACTTTACTCAAGGTTTGATGGCTCTTGAAATAATGTGTCATATTAATTTCTGGGAAGTGTTCTTCAATTAATTTTCAGGATCATCAGTAATGAATGAAAGTGACCGTTACAGCCCACCTTCAGCAGAATTGTACAGAATTATGTGGGACTTTTTTTCAAAGTAATTTTGTGGATAAAAATTAAATTGCTTTGTTAAAATTGCGTTTTTAAACATTTGTGAGAATCTTCTACTATCATGATTTAATTGGCAAATGACAGCCCTACAAAGTTTGTTGGAACACAGCCTTGCCCATTTCTTTGTGTATTATCCACACTGCTTTCAGGCTATAAGGCACAGCTGAGTATTTGCAACAGAGACCTAATGGCCACAAAGCCAGAAATATTTACTGTCTAGCCTTTTATAGGAAGTTTGTCAACCAGATTTAAATAGCTATATATCCATATTTTGTGTATCATGTCTTTAAAATTCAATTGTTAACGACTGAACGTTTTAAATTTATAGCCTAGAACTCTTAAATTTCATCATCTACTATAGAATTTAGTATGAGGCAAGTATATCTTGGATTTTATTGAAAAAGTTCAGCTATTATAACATAAAAAAAGCCATTGTTTAAAGATTACTGTTACCTTTGGTAACAAAGGTAGAGTTGCCAGATTTAGGAAAGAAGGAAGAGAAAGAGAAAGAGGGAGGGAGGAAGGAGGGGGAAGGGGGAGGGAGGGAAGAAAAATACAGAGCACCCAGTTAAATCTGACTATCGTATAGGTCCCACATGTTGCCCTGAGATATTACATGAGACATACTACAGAATTATTTGTTGTTTCTCTGAAATTCATTTAACTGAGTGATTTGTATTCTGTCTGGCAGCCTTAACCAAAGATGGTCTAAATCCTGCCCCCAGAGGGCCATGTAATATGGCGCTGAGGCTCCACTGTATCATGGTAGAAATGAAGTGGAAAACAGAAACCAACTCTTGAATGGGAAATGCAAACTCTCATGATCTCCCTGTCCATAGAATTCATAGTCTCTGCTGAGGAGCTTTAAATAGAGCTGTACTCATGACCCAGCATGTGAGTTACAGAGAAAGAGACTCAAATCCAACAGATTTAATTCAGGAAAGAAAAGCTGAGAGTTGGTAAGCCAGGCAGAGTAAAGAAAGGGAAAGGAAGGAAATAAGGACTCCCAATCATGAAGAGATGTTCGTATTGCAATAATCATAATCAGGAAACTCAAATTTTTGAGAGCCAAGGTACTCCTCATTTTAAATCCACGTACTAAACATTTCTAAACTTTGTAAATTCCAAAGGTCATCACTGGGTGCTGTGTTCAATGCATCCAGCTGAACTGTTCATTCATTACCCATTATCTGAGTGTGTGTGGGCCAGGCACTGTGCTGGTTCCTGGTGGGGGGCAGGGGAAATGAATATGATTCTTGCCCCCAAAGCATTCTCAGCCTGATACAGAAGACAGGCATGTAAACAAAATCATTGCAATGAGCTTTGACAGAGGCAGACTATAAAGGGATAATTTGAAATTAACTTAAAAATATGTCCATTTGATCAGTTTCCCAGCAACCATTCTCTTATATACAGCCATGCAAACCCTGAAACCAGAATAAAAATTAAGAGAGCAACCTGATCTTGGCCAACTGTCTGAAACCCCAGAAAAGGCCCTAGATCTGTTTTAGGTCAGAATCCCTATAAGCAGATGCGATTTATTGAGGGCACGCAGTTTATTGAGGACATGCTTGTGGGCAAAGAGGAGTGAAGGGAATAGGAGGGGACAGGGAAGGAAGCCAGCAAGGATGGAGTCTCCAGGGAGCTGATATGCATGAATCGCCTCACAGCGTTGGTTCCACCTGGAGGCAAAGTGGTGATCTTCTGTGTGCCCACGTCATTGGCTGCGGGATCATTACCCCACCCCTGTCCCCCAGGGAGCTCCCTCACTCCTGGACACTTTGGCTGAGTCCAATTTTCTGGAGAAGGGGACAGCTGTGAGCTTTTACCAATGCCACAGCAGCTAGCGGACAGGAAAAATCTGGGCGGGGCATCTACAGTGTCCCCTAAAGCCCCTGATCCAGGATGTCCAGTAGGAGAAAGTCACTGCGCATTTAATGATTACAGACTAATGCAGTCTGGCTGCTCTGGGAAGATACGCCATTGCTTGGGACGTGACCCTTTCAAAGTTCATTCTTCTCTGTAGCCAGATTAACATTTGCATCTAGGACGAAGATGCATTACTAAGAAGACCAGATGAAAGCTTTGTTCAACCCTTCTGCACAAATATCTTTTGTTTTGCAAGCGTAGTGAAATGGTTCTTTTTTCTTCTTTTTTCAGTCACCCAATTACATGACATGTGTATCCATAAAAATGTTCTTGAGTCAAAAGTAGATTACGCATTCTAAAACATAAAAATTCTTCTTTTAAACCGTGGGATGGACTACACTTGGTAAACATAAAGCCCTTAGAAGTTTCTAGGAGCAGTGAGTCACGGCATTAAAATCCTA
This sequence comes from Vicugna pacos, assembly GCF_048564905.1. Classification (NCBI taxonomy): domain Eukaryota; kingdom Metazoa; phylum Chordata; class Mammalia; order Artiodactyla; family Camelidae; genus Vicugna; species Vicugna pacos. The sequence goes on along the minus strand of NC_132993.1, from coordinate 78,489,633 downwards.
TCACTGACAGGGACTCTTGTCCTGGTCTCCATCGGCTCGATGCCAGAAATGGCCAACTCTATTTGTCTCGGACTAAGAACTGTGAACAGTTAGTCCCTGATTGGCTGCCCTCACCCCAAGCCCATCTGGCTTCCTTCTGCGTGCCCCTCTCTAGGTTCATGTCTGGAGAATGCAAAGTCATTTTAGTATCAGCTTAGATATACCACACTAGGGATGTATGTTTACTTATTTACTGCACAAAGGTTCTGGAAGCGTTACTATAAATTAGACACTGGGCTATAGGCACAGATGTAAAGAAGAGAAGCATCTTCCCTGACACTCCGGGGCTGACTTTCTAACGGCGAGATGCAGACAGTTACGCAGGAGATGATAACACAGTATGATCAGTGCTGGGAGCCATGACAGGTCATTTGATGTGACTTGGGCATGTTGTCGCAAAATCGGCCTCTGTACCCCGAGAAAATGGATTGAGACTCAGGCAGAGGTTGGGAGGATTAGAATAGAGCAGCTTTATAGCTTTGCCAGGCAAAGGGAGACACAGTGGGCTCATGCCTTAGAGACTGTGAATCTATCTTGGAGTCGGGGTCTTGAAGTCTTACAGGAAAAAACTGGATGAACAGAAAAGCTGATAACAGGGCATTTTACAGGGTGTTACATTCCTCTTAACCTCGATGATCTACCTGTCCATTCTTTGGGGATTATTGGCCCATCACCTCCTTCCTAGTTAAAGCTGTTGAACGTTTGTGGGTCGTTTAGCATAAAAAGCAGTAAGGGAGAGAAAGCAAATTACAAGATTTCTTAGAAACAATCAGCAAACAGTGTGAGCATCAGAGAAGTTAGTTCATTTCCTCCTCCTTCAGGCAGTGGCTCTCAACGTCATCTGACCAACCTCCCCCGTATATGACAAGTATTTTGTAACACTCTTTACTATCCTGCAGTGAACTTCACAGATACTGTAGCCTACCTGCACACATAACTTCCAATTAATGTCAATGTAATGTGCAAATACAAAGGAGAAATAAAAGGGAAGTAGTTTATTAAGAAATAATTTGTACTTCAATATATATGTCCGCAGGCATGAACACACCAGCAGACGTAATGAAGTCGGGAGATGCTCCGACATGTAGACTCACTCCGTATGAGACAGCTGTGAAAGCCGGTGTGTCGTAAACGCGCTTAAAGTGTTTCTGAAACAGAGAGTCGGGCTTTTACCACATAAATAGGGACTTCTTCTTCATGGATGTTCAATGGAAAATTTGAAAGCTGTCAGAGACAGGAGATGATTTTTCTTTATTGTGAGAAGGTCGGACATTTTTGAGCCCCACCCACTAAATGCCAGTAACACACCTCAGCCAATTGCCATGACAACGAAACCACCCCTTGGAATTTCTAAAATGCCCCCTGAGGGTCGGTACCTCCCATATGGAGAAGTGCTGAGCTGAGAGGTTGGGGGTAGCAGAATAAAAGGAGGTGAAGCTTAGACGTTATCCTGAGGCAATGGGAAGCCACTGAAAGTTTTTACAGAGAGGGCTTATCTGATCAAACTGCCTTTCAAAGAATCACTATGACTCTAGGGTAGAAAACTGATGGGGGAGGACAAGAGTGGAATATGTGACATCTGTTTGGCTGCCGCTTGGTAATCTAGGGGGCTTAAATTAGAGAAATGACGGGGAATGAAGAGCAATAAACATATCCTACACACACTTAAGCCATCAGATTGACCAGGCTTGTGACCAGCTTGATGTGCCGGAGAATCAGGGCAGGTAGGGTGTGTTGATGACAAAGAGGCAGGCAGGTATCAAAGATGACCTTCAGTTTTCGACCCTGAGCAGCTTGGCAGAGGGAGGCATTATATCCTGGCAACAGGCACAGAAAGGAAAACAGGTTTCAGGTGTACTTGGTTGGCAGCGCCTGTGGGACAACCAGTGGGCTTGTCTGTGCGGAGCTGGGGCCCACCACTGTGATGTGGGCGGGAGACGTAGATGCAGGCAGCGTGTTCCGTAGATGGTGACCAAAGACACAGCCTTGTCTGTCAAGGTCACGTAGGAAGCAGGAGGAGTGCGACAGGATGACACGTGCCGGGAGAATGAGGCTAGAGGTCTGAGGAGTGGAGATACTGAAACAGGCTGAGCTGCCACCTGCTAGTCGGTCGAAGGACAGAAAAGAACTGGAGGAGGCTGAAGTAAAGGACTGCGGGGACTAATTTCAGTGTGGACAAAGCAAAAAGACCAGGGAGATTTATCTGTGCTACCGGGTTCACTCTCCCAACTTGACCTGCTGAATTAAAACTTCTTTTCCATGCTATTTTTTCCACCAGTTGATCAAAATGACCAACTTGGTGTGACCAGTTTGCTCTACCAACATGCTCTCCACTGTATCATCCAAGCCGTTAATAAACGTTTCAAATAATATTAAATTATAACTTAGATAAAATCTTAAGAAAGCTAACCATATAGCTTTTCTTCACATAGATGCTCAACTATAGAGGCTTCCTCTTTGAAAATAAACTTAAAATGATGCATTTGTTCCCATCACAGTATGGCCTAAAGCCAGCAATTCCCAAAATGCATCTGTGACATATTACGCTTACGATACATTAGTATTATTTGGATATGGGACCCAGTGGTAAAAATAAGTGTGGAAACACTGAGCTTTGAAAGTATCTTTCTTATAGGACTTCTCAGGGCTTTAAATATGTTCATCTCTACTGTGCATTTAAAAGAGGTAGTAGTTTGATGTAGTTCAGCCCTGTTTATTTGTAATTGGAAAAGTCAAAACTTTTGAAAGGAGAAGTTTGTGGCATGAGTTCCACAGTAACACTACAGAGTGCACTGAGTAAGCCACGATTTCTTGATCGTCACAAGTAGCCTGGTTAAAAGTCTTTCATATCTACTTCAAATTTATTAGGAAGTAAAAAATATAATAATAAAAAGATAAAGGCTTATATTCTTTTCTTTGCCATAAGTCAATGTAAGTATTTAAAAATTTTTTAAATGAATCGAACATCTTAAAATCTACAGTTGTAAGCCATTTAAAGGATGAAATTGAGTCTCTTGTCAACTGTTGTTCTCATAGAAGTAATTTTTTTAACAACTAGAGTCTTGAACAGGAGGCAGTTATGAACATGTCTTCTTTTCTCATTATTTCAAAAGCTTGGTCTCATTCCCCAAATCAAGTCATTGGAGAATTTCTGCAGCAAGCAGGATTTAGACTAGTATCAGCTGCACAACTGTGTCGAAATCGCCTTGGCAACAGGCCCTCAGGTGCTCCCTGGAGCATGTGAAAGGCTTATAGCCAGCATGTCTGCCAGGCTGCACAACGGGGCAGTGGGTGAGTGTCTGTTTAATGGGCTCTACTGAGGCACTGCTGTCTGTACAAAGCTTTTTGGGACTTGAGTGGATTGATTCAATACATATTAGCATCTACTCCTAACATCTGATGTGGAGAACCAATTGCCAAAGATTAGATACACAGAACAGTCTGTCCACGTGTTGGAATCATAACTTGCAGCACAGGAAGAAAGTATATGAAAGGGAAACCTGGAGGTCACTTGGGGATGCCAGATTCCTGGAACAGTGACCCTAAAATATTTATTTGGAATCCTGGAATTTTAGAGCTGGGATGAACTCTACACTACATCTTTCATCCCTCAGCCTGCGTTTAATAAGTGAGACAGCTTGGGTCCAAAATGTTAGGTAACTCGCCCATTTCAGTAAGCGATAGAGCAGGGTTTATCACCCTCAGCACTTCTGAAATCTAGGGCTGGATGACACTTTGTTACTTGTGGGTGGGGGAGGCTGTCCTGTGCATTGTGGGATGTTTCGCAGCATCCTGCCCTCTACCCACCTGGGACCAGTAGCACCCTCCCCTGAGTTGTGACATCCAAAAATGTCTCCTAATGTGGACCTACGTCCCCTGGAAGGCAAATTCTCCCCGAGTTGTGACTCGCTGCTGCAGAGGGACAGCTCAGATGAGGGTCAGGGCTTCCTGAGCTCCAGACAGAGGCTTTTTCCACGCAGGGCTATGGCTTCAGGGTGCCCACAATCTCACGGAAGATACGGAATAAAGTAAAATGCAAGGTGTAGTTAGTGCCAACACAGATCATCAGGAATCGAAGAAATAATAGTATCAATAGTAATTATACTGGAACAGTTAATCATTGAAGCAATTTATTAATTTAGATATAATTGAGTTAATATAAATATATTTTAATATAAATATTAATGTTAATAGAAAGTTAATTTCATTAACTTGTTAATTTGTGTTTATTGCTAAGTTATATTTATTAAGTAATACTGACTGAGCGCTTACTACATGCTCAGTACTGTTCTAAGTACCTCACAGGCGTTATTGTGTTTAATCCTTATAATCCCAGGAGGTAGACTGTAAACTACCCCCCACTTAACAGATGAGGTAGCTGAGGATGAGAGAGGCACCAAATGAGAAAGGCGAGCTAAAGCTACTAACAAGGTGCTCCTTGGCTTCTAACTTCTTTTATTCTCTGCAGCCTGCAAGTGTCCCTCGCTGGGCTCGGTGGGGCCCAACTGCAGCCGACTTGGAGGCCAGTGCCAGTGCAAGTCTGGTGTGACTGGGCGCTGCTGTGACACATGCTCAATAGGAAGCTACGGTTTGGGGCATCATGGCTGTCATTGTACGTAGCAGGATAGCAAGAAACGGGGGGAGCACGTGTGCTCTCGATCGTGGAGTTTTGAAGGCAGAAAAATCAGTGTGGGGAGTTTAATAGGGAAGGGATTGGGAATTTGACGACATGATGCTGCCTGTCTGTTTGTGAAGAGAAAGTGTACTGAACATCTTTCTGCCGTATTCATCCTTCCATTCAGTGGGTGCTGACTGTGTATAGAGCTCTCTTAGGAACCATGAGTGATGACAGAAAGTGGTCCATGTTTCTGGAAGTTTGCTTTCTGTATCAAATAGATGGTAGTCCAGGTAGGAGGTAGGAACACCAGGGAGCTGGCTGTGCAAAGGCAGCTTTATCATCTGGTGCATAAGCCCGGTGGTTGGAAAGGCTGAAACAGTGAGATTGGGAAGTTGAGAAAGGGAATGACACTGTCACCAGCATGTTACCCTTCCTGGTGCTGGAGTCACAGATAAGCTGGGAACTCACTTCATAAGTCGCCCACTGATAAAGGCTTAGATGGGGCTTCACCCTTAGCTGCTAACTTAGTTCTTAGGGCTGCCATGTTGAGGGTACAGAGTTCTCTGGTCACAGTGTAAACCAGTAAAGAGAATACTGCTCCCCACAGAAATTAGCCTTAGGAACCATGAAAAATTCCAGGTAGGTTAATTCTCCTTTCAGTAGGGGAACGTATCTTTTCAGTTATGATTCAGAGATGGCACACCTTCTGGTCGTTGCCTGGGCGTGATGCCTACCCAGCAAATAGTGCTTTGGTCCATCATTGCTTTGTTTGTTTGTTTTCTTTTCTTTAAAAAAAAATGAAGTGCTGTTACACAAAGGGTTATACACAAATGAGCAAACATTTCATCCACGTACCACCCTGTCAAACAAGCAAACGTCACATTTTTGTATAGGGAAGTTTGGCTCAAAGAATTCAATGATTCACCAGGAAAGGATTCAGTCTCCTACAGGGAAAAGAAAAATCCGACCATCTTGAGAAAGGTTCTTATACTTCTTATAATATTAAAGTTTGACTCCTAAGATATATAGAAGTTCACGTCATTAAAACTCTGTTACTTGTTCAGGTGCTCTGTATAAACAATGTTTATGAGACTCGGTTGAAATGGGCAGAGGATAGAATGTTTGAATAGACATTTTTTCCCGAGAAGACATACAGATGGCCAATACCTTCATGAAAAGATAATATCACTAGTCATCAGGGAAATACAAATCAAAACCACAATGAGATACCACCTTACATTTGTTAGAATGGCTGTTATCAAAAAGACAAGAAATAAGAAGTGTGAGTGAGAATGTGGAGAAAAGGGAGCTCGTGCACTGTTGATGGGAATGTAAATTGGTGCAACTACTATGGAAAACAGTATGATGATTCCTCCAAAAAAAGAAAAAAACTATATGATCCAGAAATTTTACTTCTGGGTATTTATCCAAGGAAAATAAAAATGCTAACTCAAAAAGATATCTTCACCCTCATATTCATTGCAGCATCATTTACAATAGCCAAAATATGGAAACAACCAAAGTTTCTACCAACAGATGAATAGGTAAAGAAAATGTGGTATATCCTCAGTGGAATATGGTTAAACCATAAAAAAGAAGGAAATCTTGCCATTTGTCACAACGTGGATAGACCCTGAGGGTATTATGCTAAGTGAATAAGTCAGACAGAGAAATACAAATGCTGTATGATTTCACTTATATGAGGAATCTAAAACAACAAAAACAAGCTCAGAGATAGATTGGTGGTTGCCAGAGGTGAGGGGTGGGCAGAATGAGCGAATGGGGTCAAAAGGTACACATTTCCAGCTATAAAATAAGTCCTGGGGATGTAATGTACAACATGGCAATTATAGCTAATAATATTGTATTGCATGTTTGAAAGTTGCTAAGAGAATCGGTCTTAAAAGTTCTCATCATAAGAAAAAAATTGCAACTGTGTGGTGATGGATGTTAACTAGACTTACGATGGTGATCATTTGCAGTATATACAAATATTGAATCATTATGTAGTACACTTGAAACTAATATAATGTCATATGTCAGTTATACCTGAATTTTAAAAAAAAAGACCTAATTGCTCACAACGCATTGTTGATTGAATCAGTGGATTTTTATTGAGGTATAGTTCCTTTACAATGTTGTGTTAATTTCTGGTGTACAGCATAGTGATTCAGTTTTATATATATATTCCTTTTCATATTCCTTTTCATTTAGGCTATTGCAATGCTTAAGTATAGTTCCCTGTGTTGTATAGTAGGACCTTGCTGTTTCAATGAATTCTTATTGAACAAATATTTACCTGGTTCTCAGTATATGCCAGGCTCTCTTCTAAGCACTGTACAGACTCACCTTGACTAGGTTGACACAGTACATTAGAGACTGTGAAATCAATACTGTAATGCTTTCACCAGGACACCATTGGCCCCTCTCCCCCAACAGGCTTCTCTTTGCTTTATCTAGCATGTCACTGCCACCCTCAAGGCTCAAAGAGCACCACCTGTGACCAAGTAACAGGACAGTGTCCCTGCCACAGAGAGGCAGCCAGCCGCTGTTGTGATGGGCTATTTTGGGTTTCCCAACTGCCGCCCCTGCCTTTGTAACGGGTTCGCCAAACTCTGTGATCCAGAGACAGGGTCATGCTTCAACTGTGGAGGTTTTATGACTGGGAGAAACTGTGAAAGGTATGAAATTCATATGTACTTATTTATTTTTTCCTTTTGTTCTGATTTCACTACGTTCTCTGAATGACCACTGAGTAGAGAATCAATAGTATTTAAGAGGGGATGGTATAGCTCAAGTGGTAGAGCACATGCTTAGCATGCAGGAGGTCCTGGGTTCAATCCCCAGTACCTCCTCTAAAAATAAATAAACGTAATTAACCCCACCCCCCAAAAAACAGTATTTAAGTGTAGAATGGTGACTGGGTCAGGGAGATAAAGCATCATTTCATCATCCATCAAAATCTTGTTATGAGCCAGACAGTGTCTGATTAAATCAGTAACAGGCATTCGCGTGGCACCGTGCTTTTTATATTCCTAAAGCGTGACCTGTAAACTGGGTGCTATTAGACTGAGTTTAGTGACTAAGCTGTGGGACTTTCAATTTGAAGCAAACAAACAAAAAAACCCTTTTACAGAGCAAACGAGCATCTTCTAAAATATTGAGCTTTGAGAGTTGCACTGTCCTAAAAAGCATAGCAAATCCGCGTTGGGTAACATGAGCCCTTCCCCAGAATGTTTTAGTAAAAAGAAATTACCTTGACAGATGCATCGATGGTTACTATGGGAATCCTTCTTCTGGACAGTCCTGCCGTCCTTGCCAGTGTCCAGATGTTCCCTCAAGCCATCAGTATTTTGCCGACTACTATTATCAGAATCCTTGGAGTTCAGAAGTCACCTGCAGTTGTCTTCAAGGTTATGCAGGTACGTGGTATAGTTCAGGATAGTTTTTTTCTTCTGTCCCACCCTGCTATCTACAAAATGATCACATGTTCATAATTTATCTGCCTTGGACAAATGAGTGGTACAGGCTGTAAGTTAATGGTAAGAAGACAGAATTTAGTAAATTGCTGCTTTGCTGAACAAAGAACTTGAATGATTCAAAACCAGTGACAATTAAAAACTGATTCCATTGAGCTAAAATTGTTTTTAAATAATCTGGAAAACTGACCAAAGGACTTCAGATCAAATGAATTTCTTGAAAATAAAATTATGACATATTAAGATATATATGTGATTAAGTTTATATATAAGACATACAACATAAGCAATTGAAAAGTAAAAAAATTTAATCAGTCAAATGCTTTCTTTACATTATCCCAAGCCATCAATTTGACTTATATTTCACAGATATAACTAATTTTTTCAGATGTCTTGAAGCACTGATTTGGGCATTGTGCAGATAGATACTGCATAGATTATTTCAATATTTGTGTCTGCCTCGAATCAAAAATTTTATTTTGAAGAGTTTAAGCATGAAGTTAAGTATATGATGCAAACAAGGGGGAAAATGATGAAGTCAACTTGATTTAATTGTGCAAGAAAATATGGTATTATTAATTTCTTCAGTGATAATTACCATCAGGATAATAAACTATGTGTCTGATTTTTCCCCCTTATTTGTTACCTGTAAGGTTACACAGCTCTCTGGTTAATTCGTACAGCCTCTTCTCCATGTTCACCTTGGCTTGGTTGGTCAGTTCTTTAGACCTGAGACCGTAGTTAGGCTATGTTCCTTAATGGGGTGAACTGAAACATGGAGTGTGGACCCACAGTTTGGGCATCTAAACAATGGCAGTTTCCTTGTGGTTAAAAGAGTGTAAGAGAGATGGGATGGTTTCTCCAGACGGCACTTAATATAAACACGCTCAAGGGCTCACACACCAAGACAGCTCAGCCCTCTTCACTTCCAGGCACATTATCTCACCTCGGCTGTTTCATCTGTAGGACCGGATGAGGGATGGGGTGCCGCAGGGAGAACACGGGCTGAGATGGGCTTTGGGTCCTGAGGCTAGAGTGATGCTGGTTATAGGGGGACCCGGGAACCCCCAGCTCTACTGTTTTTTAAGACTAGAATCCATTCTTCATCTAGGACGTTTTAGTTCCAAATTATCTTTTTATTTTCTGAATGAGTAATAAATTAAAATGAAAGTTTTGTTATTTTAATTTAGGTCACTTTTCCTGATTGATCCCAAATGTGTGACTTACCATCCCTGGAGGAGCCCAAGTATTCTCAGTTTACGTCAGTTCCTGTGCTCCTCCCCCAGCACGCGCGCCCCCCCCATCTCACTGCCTTGCCTCTTCCCTTCTGTCAGGTATGCAGTGTGGTGAATGCTCTGCTGCTTTCTATGGAAATCCAAGAGTTTCCGGAGCACCCTGCCGGCCTTGTGCCTGCAACAACAACATCGACGTGAGCGACCCAGGGTCGTGCAGCCCCTTCACAGGGGAGTGCCTGAAGTGTCTGCACAACACCCAGGGCCCCGCTGCCAGCTCTGCAGACCAGGTCACTTTGGATCTGCCCTCAATCAGACCTGCAGAAGTAAGTCCACAAGACTCCCAGGGAAGTGGGGCCGCTCTCCCGTACTCATTTCAGTTAGGCCAGTAGCACTGGTGCCCACAGGGTGATGGGCTGATGCACTGAACTCAGCAGCGGAAATGGGTGCAGGCCCCGGAGGGACTTCAGATATAGCCACTGTGTACTCGCTGGTGCTATGCGTCTGCCTTTTGTGACCGTTGCCTTTAGCACACGCCTTACTGGATTCAGAGTGTTGTCTCAGAGTGTGGACCAGAATCGCCCCGGGATAGGGGTGGGGTATCAATAGGCAGATTTGTGGGCGGTGCCTCGGACCCACTGAATGGACTCTCTGGGGGTGTGGCCCAGGAATCTGCATTGTAACCAGCTCATCAGGTGACTTTAATGTATAAATAAGAGCATTGCTCTGGACAAGGACAAGGGTTTAAGTCCATGGTGAAGAAAGAGGAGAAATCAACCGCTCATTTTTAGGGCACATTTTACCTATTTCAGTTCACCAGGTCAATTCAGTAGCCAGACCATCGTTACATAAACAGAACTCTGGTGAATGGCATGAGGGGACAGTGAGACTCTGGGTCACCCTGACTGATTATGAGCTCTTGGGATGTAGCAGGCAAAACCATGGGAAATTGCAGTTTGGAAAGATCAGAAACAATTGGATGGGTTGAACCTACTTGGATTCTTTGGTAAATTCTGTTCTATGTAAGGTGTTTCTTCACTGAGCCTTTTAAAGAAACGACACCTCCAAGTGTATAAAGCTGTTTGTGTGGGTAGTTGAGTACAGTGTTACCGTGGATTCACTTCCAACGACGGCTCTGTGATCCCAGGATGCTCCTGTCATCCTTCCGGTGTGAGTCCCGCTGAGTGTCCCCCTGATCGGGGAGCTTGCCTCTGTGACCCTGACACTGGCACATGCCCTTGTCTGCCCAGTGTCACAGGCCGGACCTGTGACCATTGTACCAACGGATACTGGATCTGGTCCCCGGCAGAGGATGCCAGCCGTGCAACTGTGACCCCCAGACCTCTCGCAGTAGCCGCTGTGACCAGGCAAGAGACATCAAATATCCTATTGTGCTCAGAGTGAGACAGGGTGGGGGACAGGGTTTCTAAATACGTAAAGAATGTTTTCTTTACTGTTGTTAATTAGTGTTTTTAGACAGGATTGGCCTTACCGGGGAATCGAATCTACCTTTATCAAGGAGTGAAGAGCACCCCTCAAAAAGAGAATAAGGGTTTCAAAATTAAGCTTTGTCTACTTGAGTTTCCTCCAGGCTTCTCTGTGACTGGGGGAGTCAGAATTCACACACCATGAAAGACAACCTTCTCTTTCACTGTTTCATACATAGAAGCACAGAGAAGCCCCAGGAAATCCATTATTAATCGATGATTATTAATCAGAATGAAAATTACAGGTACCTTCAAAATCCATAATTCCAGGGGTTTTTTGTTTTTATTGCAGTACAGTCAGTTTCAGTGTGTCAGTTTCTGGTGTACAGCACACTGTCCCTGTTATGTGTATATATACACATATATTTGTTTTCATATTCTTTTTCATTAAAGGTTATTACAAGATATTGAATATAGTTCCCTGCACTTACAGAAGAAACTTGGTTTTTTAAAATCTATTTATATATATATTGTGGCTAACATTTGCAAATCTTGAACTCTCAATTTATCCCTTCCCACCCCCTTTCCTGGGACCATAAGATTGTTCCCTATGTTTGCAAGTTTGTTTACATTTTGTAGATGAGTTCATAGTGTCCTTTTTTTTCCTTTTGTTAGAATCGAGGTGTCATTCCCTATGATTCACCAACTGCTTTACATATGGTTGAATAAGATGTCCGCTTATTTTATTTATCTTACGTATTTTATAGCTGCCAGACCACCCACAATTTTTCTAAAGAATGCAGGCTAGTGTACTAGGAGCAAATCTGTATTGTTTAATGTAACATTAATGCTGTTTAACTGCACAAGTTTTTTTTTTTTGTCAATAAAAGAACTTGCACACAGATTTTTTTAAAGAATGTAACATTATTCATGGAGAAAACAACTAATGCCCTGATCAGGGTTTTTTGGCTTAATAAATATATTCTTTGAAACACTTTTCACATTAATAGAGATGTAGGCAGAAGTGTAAAACAAGGGCAAGAAATTTTAGAGTTAAATCCACAGTTTAGGTATTGGGGTTTAATTGGAATCCCAACTAATAAGTATGACTCAGCTCCAATTTCAGCGCTGCTCTTCAGCTTAGTCAAAGGTCAAATTTTGTACAAGGAGACTTTTGAAGGTCGTTCTTGTATATTGAATGTGTTTTCCCTTCTCTTTCTCTCCAGCCCTCCCCCAGCCAAGCTATACCCACACAAATGCACAGCATGACCTATTCTTCCTTTATATGTATGTTTTTTTTCCTCTCTCTCTCTCTTTTCCATTCTCATTCCCTAGGTGATCTCATCTAATCTCATGGCTTTAAACATCCTAGTATAGACTCAAGAATCTCATATTTTTAACTGTAGCTTAGATCTAATCTTTTGAACATCAGACTCTTTTGGTTTGGTTTGGTTTGGTTTTCTTGGGGAGGGGAGGTAATTAGATTTATTTGTTTACTTATTTATTTTAATGGAGGTACTGGGGATTGAACCCAGGACCTCGTGCATGCTAGGCATGCATCCTACCACTGAGCTATACCCTCCCCTGGATATTTTTATATTAGAATAGACTTAGATTTACAGAAAAGTTGTGAAGATAGTCAGAGAAGATGTACTCCACACCCAGTTTCCTCTGTTATTGGCATGTTAGTATGGTACATTTGTCAAAATTAATGAACTAATGTTGATACATCATCATTAATTAGTGTCCATAATTTATTCAGATTTCCTTCTCTTTTTTTCCTTTTACCTAATGTCCTTTTTCTGTTCCAAGACCTCACCCAGAACCCATTCCATTTAGTTGTCATGTCTCCTTAAGTTCCTCTTGGTTGTTTGTGACAGTTTCTTAGACTTTCCTTAGTTTTGATGGCCTTAACATTTTTGAGGAGTATTTTGTAAAATGTCCCTCTATTCAAATCTATCTGATGTTTTCCTCATAATGAGACTTGGATTATGGGTTTTGAGAAGAACCACAGAGGTAAAGTGTTCTCAGCACATCATATCGAGGGTGCATACTATTTACATGACTTATCCCTGGTGACCTGAATTTGATCACCTGGCTGAAGCAGTGTTTGTCAGGTTTCTCTGCCATAAAGTGGCTCTTTTTCCTCCTTTCCATCCATCCTCCTTGGAAGGAAGTCACTAGGCACGGTCCGCACTTAAGGAGTAGGAGGTTCTGCTCTCACTCCTTGGGGGTGGAGCATCTCCATAATTATTTAGAACTTTTCTGCACTGGAGCTTTGTTTGTTGTGTCGTTTTCAGTCATTTTTTAATCAGTATGGACTCATGGATTTTTATAGTATACTTTGAGTTATAATCTAATACTACGTAATTTTGTCGTTCGAGTTGTTCCAGCTTGGTCGTTGGCAGGCCTTTCACTTGGCTTCTAAATGCCTTTAACATACCCCAGTATTGTTTGTTTGTTTGTTTGTTTGTTTGTTTTTCAGTTCGTCCTTAGTTTCTGCACTACAAGATGCTGTGACCTCACCTTGTGTATGTCCTGCCCCTGTCCTAGAATCAGCCATTTCTTTAAGGAGCGCTGGTTCCTTTTATTGGAGATGGCTTTAGAAACCAAGATCTGGGCACTAGATGACCATGCCTATTTTATATGCTCCTCTGCACTACTCACACCAACCATGGAACAAATTGGTAGATCTCCACACAATTACTTGGCTTCCTAAATCAGGAGGAACTCCTAATGCTCATGATACCATGGTCTGACATGCTCCTTAGACCCTGAGGGAAGCATATTTGTAGCGACATTCAAAGAGACCTCACTTCAGTCACGGAGGCTAAGGGAGGTCTTCGAAGCTAAAAATCAGATGGCATTCGTGTAACCAAAGAGCCCCATATGACAAGGGTATTCTGGGTTGTCTTGTTCATAGGGGATTCCTTGGGGAAGTTTGCTCTTTACAATCAGGAAACACTTTCAATGGAGTATAGAAGAGACATGTGGACAGATTTCCAGCTGTTTAAACAGCTACCGATAGAAGTCTCTGGCGTCAGCCAGTAGGCCGTCCCCAGTGCATTGTTACAGAGAGATCCAAATGTGCCGTCCAGTATTTTCATCAACAGTTTTGACGGAGCTGGAGAAACATGCTTATCAAATTTGTAGATATTACAAAATTGTAAGCTAATGTGATCAAGACAGAACAAGGGACAAGATATTTTAACAGGCTGTCATGTTGGCTGAAAACAAGAAGATGACATGTTAACAGGATAAAAGTGAAGTTTTGCAATTGGGTTTTTAAAATTCATTGCACAAATACAAGGTGGGAGTAATAACTTGGCACCAGCTCATGTGAAAAACATGTGGGGATTTTCATTGCTTCAAGTGAGCCAGTGGGGTAGCTGGGCTACCAAAGAGGCAATACCCGTTCAAGCCTGTTCAAGCTGGACTGGTGGGAGTGCCATGTCCAGCTTCAGGGTGGCCATCGTCCCGTGTCCTCTCTACTGGCCAGATGGCTCCAGGAGCATCACTGTCATTTCTGAGTACCACATTTTCAACATCATATTGACAAACCTGTATGTCTCCAAAGGGAGAGCAACCAGCATATTGGCTAGAACCATCTGTTTTGTGCTGAAGTCTTGAAAAGAATTATTGGTGGTTGGCCCAAAGAAAAGAAGCAAATGTAAGTTGAGAATGGCCACCTCTAGTTGGCAGAGGGACTATAAGAGGGAAGCAGGAGGCTGCCTATTTTGTGCAGTTTCCATAGGACAGGACTCAGAACAATGGGAACAAGTTACCAGGAGCAGGTTCTGCATCAGCGTAGGGAAGCATTGCCCAACAATCAAAGACAATATGGCGACACGATAGCTCTGAGGGGCAATAAGTTCCCATAACTCCCTATGTTTGAGCAGAAGCCAGCGGTTACTCCAAAGATGGGTCAAAGCTTGGTAGATCCAGCTACTTTATGAACTCAGGAGTTGTTGGTTAAGCAGATTTGGTCAGGTTAACCTAGGACCACAACAGTAGTGATTTGCTTCCATATTTTTCTTCCGTTAATTTTCCAACTGCCTTTGTTTTCAGAAAAGCCAGTCAAACTTCCAGTTGTGGGGGAGATGCAGGAAAGTTCAGCCCTCAAAGAACACAGTTGAATCACTGTCATTAAATGATTAAGCTTCAATTATGAAAAATGTTCTGTGGAGCAAAATACAAGGCCAGTTAGGAAAAACTCCAGTTTACATTCCATAATAAGAACATGATTTGCCAAATGAATTGATGAATTTCAAGTCTGGGTCATTGGTCTGTCTCTGTTATGGAAGAACTCCCAGAACTGTAGAGGAAAAGAATGTGGCCCATTTCCCGTTATGTGTTTTGTTTTCATTTACATCTGTGTATGTTTCCCAGTTTGGGGCCACCTGTCCCTGAACAGCTGGAAGCAGGCGGTATATTCTGGACCCCTCAGCTAAAACACATTCTCTACTGATCTTTGGCATTGTCGGGGGTGGTTGCTGGCCGTGGGAATCCTCCTTCCTCTGACTTTGCGCAGCTGTATGTTCTAAATCACTGCAGGGAAGACTGTTTTGTATTAAAATGTGTTTTTTTTTAAGAGCATAAAGCTTGTCAATTTCTCACCCATGACTGTTCTCACAGTTTACAGGCCAGTGTCCGTGTAGATTAGGCTATGGTGGGAAACGCTGCAGTGAGTGCATGGAAAATTATTATGGTGATCCCCTGGGGCAATGCATTTGTAAGTACTGGTAATTCTAAAAAACGTGAGTACAGTCAACCTGGTCCCACCCCCGGCTTGCTATGACCCGCCTGAATTTTACATTCCTTTATTTGATAGAAAATTCACAAACTTTAATCCTACTTTTGAAAATCATATTTTTTTAGCCCTAGAGAAAGATTTTTGTTCTGCTATATTAAAACTTTCCGCTATATTAAATGCTAGCCTATATTAAAATTCCTCAAAGTCATTAAAATGGAACAGACCTCTGAGAGCATAACTTGTAGCCAATTTTCTGCTATTTGGAAGCATGTTGACAAAAACTGCTACTCTGGATTAAGGTACAGGCTAGGAGGTGGATCAGAGGCAGCCAGTGGTGGGTATGTTTCCTCAACGTGACTCAAAACTCTGGATCTGTTACATATTCATTTATTGATTTATTTAAAAATATTCACAGAGTGTCTTACTGGGTACTCTAGGTAGTGAACAGATAAGGCAAGGCCCCCAAACTCATGGATTTGTGTTCTAGTGTCTTTCATTCCATGTCTTAGCACTAATTATAGGATTTGGAGCAGGGCTGCCCAATAGAACTTTCTGCAGGGATGCAAGCATTCTATACCTACGCTGTCCAGTGCAGGGACCACCAGCCATATACAGCTATTAAGCACGTGCAGTGTGGCTAGTGCAAATGAGGAAAGCAATTATTTAATTCCTTTAAATTTAAACAGCCACCTGTGGTTTGTAGCTACCATATTGGCAGATTTAGAATCTGGGTTGGTTCCAGGAGAAGGGATTTTTGAATCTCTATTTAAAATTAGATTCCAAAAGAAGTCAATCCAAAGAAATATCGGACATGATGGACTTCTTGTCATAATCGCCTCTATATAGCCACACACAGTGCCTCTTTCCTCCTCTCCATTCCTTTATAAACGTGCTTTTGTGGCTTAAAAAAAAAATGCCTTTGGTTTTTTCCTCACTCAGATACTCAGTTTTCCAAGTGGAACTGCTACTTTAAAAACCAGGAAGGAATTTGGCTCTTGGAAAATCTGTCTTAGAGAATGTCCATCCCTTTGTCCCTCTGATATTTCAATAATCTTATTTTCCAAAAATGCTCTCATCTCTTACAGAGAAAATGGTGCCAATGGTCAGCTCAGGCCACAGACCCCACTAATGTCCCTGGTGGGGAGCAGTGCATAAGGGGGAGCCTTCGCCTCCAGCTGGTGATGTGCACGGGCTGCCCCCAGGGCTTCCTGCTGAGACCTCTGGACCAAAATGAACGTACCAGACAGATGGTGTCTATTTGAAGAGCCCAGTGTGTTCATCAGTTTTTATTTGTATTTGGCATTATTTTCACTCAAGCTGCCAAATGCCTTTTTAAATCACTTGCTCCTTGCAGTGAGGCCAGTGACATAGGCTAGTGATCCCCTGACGTTTTGGAAATTACAGTAACTTCAATAGCCTTCCCCATGCTCCATCCTTGGGCTTAATCAAAAACCTACTCAGTTGAAGTGCATTTAGCTTCAGGGTTGGTTTGTTCGTTTTTTGTAATGAGAACAAAATTTAATTTTCCTCCTCTCTGAGAAGACTTTTTAGAGCAATTTTAGTTCACAGCAATACTGAGAGGAACTTACAGAGATTTCCCATGTACCCCCTGACCCCACAGCTGCAGAGCCTCCTCCATTATCACCATCCCTACAAGAGTGGTACCCTTGTTACAATGGATGAACCTACACTGACACATCATAATCATCAAAGTTCATAGTTTATATCATTGTTCACTAATGGTGTTGTCCACTCCATGGGTCTGGACAAATGTGTAATAAGTATCCACCATTGTCGTATCGTACAGAATTGTTTCACTGCCCTAAAAATCCTTTGCACTCTGCCTGTTCATCTCTACCCCTCCACAGCCCCCCAACTACTCTTTTTACTGTCTCCATAGTTTTGCCTTTTCAGAATGCCCTATAGTTGGAATCTCACAATATGTAGCCTTTTCAAATCAGCTTCCTTCACTTAGTAGTAAGCACGTAAAGTTCCTCCGTGTCTTTTTATGGCTTGATGCTCATTTTTACTGCTGAATGATAATTCCATTGTCTAGTCGGATTACAATTTACTTATCCATTTACCCACTAAAGGACATCTTGGTTACTTCCAAGTTGGCAGTTCTGAATAAAGCCACAGTAAACATCTGTGGGCAGGTTTTTATGTGGACATGTTGTGGATTCATCCGGGTACAACACCAAGGAGCCATTCCCCTCTTCTTGGAGAACAGAACGGTTTTCCTTATATAATGGAAGACAGCCCCCCCAGGCTGGGTTTTTACTAAGAAAAAGTGTGGTCATGGGAATTCTTAGAGAATCCACGACATGCCTGCTTCACCCCGGAGGGCAGGAGCCTCGATCACAAGTGTGTCATCCACCATGAGACCCATGTTTTTCACCCACACAAGTAAAGAACCCAAATGTGAACAACTCATACTCACTGTGAAAACGACACCCAATTATTGTCCATATAAAAACCATGAACTTATGTGTCAGTGGAATGGAAAGAGGAATGCTGTATTTGAACGGCCATTGCACAGATCTCTGAAATTATAATGAATTTCAGTGTTCACCTTAGGAATGGGAGTTGGGAAGATTCTTAGGGGAGAGGGAACAGCTTTATCCTTGAGCTGATCGTAAGCCAGAGGCCATTGACTGACATCCTCAGTTCCTTCTCTTCCTTCTCAGCGTGTGACTGCAACAGGGAAGGCTCCCAGAGGCCCTCCTGTGACTAGGACACGGGCAAGTGTCGCTGCCGCGAGGGTGTTAGCGGCCAGCGATGTGATCGCTGCACCCGGGGTCACGGCCGGGAATTCCCTACTTGTCTTCGGTGTCACTTGTGCTTTGATCAGTGGGACCACACCATTTCTTCCCTCTCTGAAGCGGTGCAAGGGTTAATGAGACAGGCTGCTAACATGGAAGATAAAAGAGAGACCCTGCCTGTCTGCAAGGCGGACTTCAAAGGCCTGAGAGAGGACATGTCTGAAATAGAAGGGATTTGGAGACATCCTGTTTTCTCATCTGGGGAATTCTTAAAAGTCAAGGATTATCATGACTCTGTTTGGTAAGGTTTGTGTGCAAGTAATAGATAGTCAAGATCCTGATTTATCTTAACACCTACTGAGCTTTAATGGCCTTAAGTTTAGAACCATACCTTTGTTGATGTTAGCGAAATGATCATTGTTCAGTTAATAACCAGGCTGGGGATCGAGTTTGTGTGTCTCTTTATTACCTCATTAGGATTACATGTGATTTTTCCAGATGCCATGATCATAACAAAAAGGCAATCATAACGTTAATCGGAAGACCCAAACCCAGCAGAGCTGAAAGACACAAAATTGGAAGTGGGGAGTTTCTAACACAAATTTTTTTTCCCAACCACACACTCAGGGAATTTTGCTAAATGTTCCCTATTCTTAAGTTGTTTAGAAGCCCACATGTTACTGTGAAGTCTTACAATGAGGATGATAATTCTTTCAAAATGCAACATCATTTTTATTATATATCCCTTTTTTAAGTTGTTTCAAGTATATATTTTTTGTGTATATATACTTTTTATTAAAGTATAGTCAACTTGCAATGTTGTGTCAATTTCTAGTTTACAGCATAATGCTTCAGTCATACATGAATATACATATATTCATTTTCATATTCTTTTTCACCATAAGTTACTACAAGATATTGGATATAGTTCCCTGTGCTCTACAGTATGAACTTGTTGTTTGTTTATTTTATATATATTACTTAGTATCTACAAATCTCAAACTCGTAGCTTATCCCTTCCCACCCTCTTCTCTCCGTGGTAAGCATAAGTTTGTTTTCTATGCCTGTGAATCTGTTTCTGTTTTGCAAGTTTGTTTGTCTTTTTTTTTTTTAGAATCCACATATAAGTGATATCATATGGTATTTTTCTTTCTCTTTCTGGCTTACTTCACTTAGTATGACAATCTCCAGGTCCATCCATGTTGCTGCAGATGGCATTATTTTGTTATTTTTTTAATGGCTGAGTGGTAGTCCATTGTATAAATATACCACAGCTTCTTTATCCAGACATCTATCAATGGACATTTAGTTTGTTTCCATGTCTTGGCTGTTGTAAATAGTGCTGCTATGAACATTGGGGTTCATGTATCTTTTTGAATTAAGTTTTCCTCTGGAAATATGCCCAGAAGTGGGATTGCTGGATCATCTAGTAAGTCTATTTTTAGTCTTTTGAGGAATCTCCATGTTGTTCTCCATAATGGCTGCAGCAAACTACATTCCCACCAACAGTGTAGGAGGGTTCCCTTTTCTCCACACTCTCTCCAGCATTCATTTTTATTACATATTCTTGAATCCTTCTTTTCATTCATCGAACATTTCTAGAAATTATGTTGGTTGCTCTGGGCCAAGAGTCAGGAAACCATAGCCCATGGGCACAATCCGGCCTACCACATTGCTTGTAAATAAAGTTTTATTGGAACACAGCCGTGTCCATTATTTGCATATCCTCTGTGGCTGCTTTCCCACTACAGTGACAGAGTTTAATAGTTGTGTCAGGGGCACTGTGGCCCCCAAGGCCTAAAATATTTTCTCTCTGGCCCCTTACAGAAGCAAGGATGAACTAGGTATAGTTTCCACCCTTCTAGGAGTACCCAGTCTTCTAAGAAACCAAGCAGACTAGATTAAAGAATAGTTGAAGCTGCAGAGTTTTATGTTACACAAAACCCAAGCATCAATATAAGGTCACTCATTATCAGTAAACAAAGAATTACTCAAGCCATTTAGCACTGTGTCTGGCACAGAGTAAGTGCTTTTTTCAATTAAAAAAATTTTTTTAATTTAATAGGAGGTAATTAAGTTTATGTATGTATTTACTGGAAGTACTGGGGATTGAATCCAGGACCTTGTGCTTGCTAAGCACACAGTCTACCACCGAGCTCTACCCTCCCCCAGAGTAAGTGCTTTAAGAGTACCGATTATAATAATATTATTTATTATTATTATTGGCCTGAAGAATGGTAGTCTCGACAGTTGGAGCCTGAAGGAAAAGTCTGTAGATTAGCAGAAAATGCTAGGAAGCATTAGTTAATGCTTTGCACTTGAGCCAAGATAACTTAGTCCCATGAATACTTATTGTAACTTCCCTGAACCATACTCTTCAAGATTTGCACCCAATTTCCCCATCATGAGGGATCTACTAATTGTTCACCTGAACCATCTGTGTGTGCTGAACCCAGACAACTGAAGTGGGACCAAGGTAGCGTCATCAAAGAGGAAGGTGATGGAGAAAGAACACACCCAGAGGTACAATGACCAGCAAGGAAACCTCCTGTCACTTGTGGAAGTGATAAGACCCTGTCCAGAAGTAGCACTAAAAAAATCTTGCTGGCAGCCAACTTATCCTAAATGAAGAATTGATTTTTACCCTCAGCTAGGTGAGGGGTTCTGTGTTGAAAGCCTAGGGTAGGTTGACTCTCTTAGACTGACTTAAATGAACCACGTCTGAATGTGTGTTTTCAAAAACCCAAAGCAGAGGGAGACAGAATATAAATAGTTGAAATTGAAAGATTCAAAAACTTTTGGTCTACTGGACCTTGTATGTTGGTCATATTTTTTCTTGTAATTTATTTTTAATTGAAGTATACTCGGTTTACAATGTTGTGTTAATTTCTGGTGTACAGCATAGTGATTCAGTTATACATATATATTCCTTTTCATTTCTTCTTCATATAGGCTATTACAAAGTATTAAATATAGTTCCCTGTGCTATATAGTAGGACCTTGTTGTTTATCTATTTTATATATAGTAGTTGTATCTGTTAATCCCAAACTCCCAATTTATCCCTCCATCCCACTTCCCCCTGGTAACCACAAATTTGTTTTCTATGTCTATGAGTCTGTTTCTGTTTTGTAAATAAGTTCATCTGTCTCATTTTTTTAGATTCCACATATGAGTGATATCATATGGTATTTTTCTTTCTCTGTCTGGCTTATTTCACTTAGAATGACGACCTCCAGGTCCATCTATGTTGCTGCGAATGGCATTATTTTATTTTTTTTTATAGCTGAGTAGTGTACCATTGTATAAATATATCACACCATCTTTATCCAGTCATCTGTCAATAGACATTTAGGTTGCTTTCATGTCCTGGCTATTGTAAATAGTGCTGCTGTGAGCATGATCATTTTTTTTTAAATTGAAGTACTGTCAGTTATAATATGTCAATTTCTGGTGTACAGAACAATGTCCCAGTCATGCATATACATACATATATTCGTATGATCATATTTTAAATGAGTGCTGAAATACTCCAGGAAGCTGAATTAGCAAGAAAGAGATAAGCCATAAACAGAATAATAAATTGTCAAAGGGAAAATTGGAGGGAAAGATCCATTCAAATTATGAGGCTACCTAATAAGGAGGGCAGTTTCTTTACATGTGTTTTTTCCACCAGTCTGTCAAATGTGATACAAGCTTGGTTACATTTACTCTCCTTTTCCCCTATAGGAAACAAATCATGGAGCTAAGTGAGCAGCTGAATAAAGTATGTGAATTTCAAGTTCTGAAAGAAACAACAGTAAGGATGGGGAATGAAGCTAACCTTTTACTTGAAGATCTTCAGGAAGAAATTGATTTGCACTCCAGTGCCTGTAATGCAAGCATCATGGGTTAGAGAGAAAATGCACCTTAACTGTTTCTGGACAGAAGGTGATGAAATCTGTAGTGCATTCCATTAGTGAGTCATCCTGCACTTACTGCCACAGCATCTGAGCAATTTGGAATGTGAAAACACACCCGTGAAAGGTATTATTTGTGCGTGAATATTTCAACTTTTTAAACATTGCAGAGCCAGGACAGCATTTGCTAATAATGTCCAACACTAAACAAATATGACAACCCAAGTATTCTAATGCCAAACCATGCAAGGGTCTCATGCAGTCAGCTGCTTGGAAATTCTAATATGGCCATAAGGAAATGAGAAGATGTGTTTCTGTGACTTCCTGAGTATAAGCCACTCTGTTTCCAGCAACCATATACGCAAAGGAATGTGAGGCAAAAAGAACTTAAACATATCTCATAAGAACTTTGTGGGGATTCAAAGGCATCTAACATACTAAAATCCCGTAGTTCATATTGCATAGTTCTTAAAAATGAGCAGAATCCATGCCAAAGCCAAGATCACCTGGGAGGAGAAATGGAACTCTAAAGTGAAAGTTAGATGAGTTCATTTCCTCATCTCCCATGAGATCCCCGTTACATTTGGAAATGGGCAGCTTGTTACTACCTGGAGAGGCAGCACTGAACTCATTCACACCTAACTCATCTAATTGAAAGGGAAAATATACATGAATTGCATCTCAAGGCAAAAACATTGTCTGCTCTTCCTTATCCTGGACGCCTGCTCCTGTTTTCCATCTAATCTTGACCTAAAAGAGAAAAAAAAGATGGCAATTATGAAATGGCTGAAAAGTATTGCAATCACTATTAATGATGTGCAATAAATGCTGTGTAAAGAGGAGGGAATTGGCTCTGATCCTAACCTGGAAGAAGGTGCCAATTGAAAGAACTGAAAATCCATCAGCAGTCACCCGAGCCATGCAGAAGAAAGCAGAATGGCCCCATGCTAATCCTCTCAAACTTGGCAGTCCAACAGCAATGACTGAACTTTTTCTAGATGCCTGACACCGTGCTGCAGAGATGTGGAGTAAATACAGCAAGTCCTCGCCCTGAAGTCACTCCAGTCTGAGGGGAAGAGAAGCGTATAAACAACTTTAAACAACAGAAAGACTTCATCGGGGCATCTTCTGGCTATTCTGGGTACAGAGGAGAGAGAACAGAATTCTTAGATAAAGCTTCAGGAATTAGGTGACAGTTGAATTGGGCATCACAGAATGCAGATAAATTTGCCAAACAAATAAAGGCAGAAAAATCATTCCAAGCAATAGGAACATGGGTTTTGTCTTGTTTTGTTTTGTTTCAGGATAAATGAAAACCATGATATATTAAGAATATGTTAGTGTAAGAACCAGGAATGTTTAAAGGAAAAGATATGGTTGTCATGCCTGGATTATGGTTATGTAGGGAGTGAAGACCAGGACCCTGGACCTTTGATTCCTAAAATAGTTCAAAGCCCTAATAGACTATCATTTACATTAAAACTTCCCATATTACTTTCATGAATTTGTGTTTTCATAAAAATATGGAAAATACAGAAAAGTACTTAAGAACACGGGCTCTAGGATCGAACTTCCTGGCTTCATCTCTTACTAGCACGGAGAACTTAGTATCATCAGAGCCTTATTTTCTCACTGATAAAACGAGGGTGATCGTGTGAGTGTGCACCTCACAGTGTTTTGTGAAGATTAAGGGTGAAAATTGGAAGTACAGGCACAGAGAAAGCATTCAGCCTGTGAGCTGTTGTCATCAGCTTCAGTATCAGAGGTCAGCAAACTAGTCCGCCAGCACATCCTACCCAAAGCCTGTTTCTGTAAATAAAGTTACACTGGGGACAACCTTATCTCTTTACTTAACGTTTTGCCTGCGGCCGCTGTCACTCCACAATGGCAGAGTTGAGAAGCTGTGACAGCAATGCTATGACCAACAGCCCTAAAACATTTACTCTCTGGCCCTTTGCAGAACAAGTTTGTCACCTCCTGCTCTGTATAGTTAGGTAGACTTAGTTGGTTCATCGCATTCAGGTTCATAAAGATGGTCAAAATTAATACCTCACATTTGTGGAACACTTCACTGAGCATTTTTATATGATCTCATGTAATCTTCACAAACTATCACTAGTTTACAGATAAGGAAACACAACCTAAGAGACTAATGGATTTGCTTAAGGATGTACCCAGACGATAAAGGGAAAGGACAGCATTCAAACACATGTCTGCTGGGGGGAGGGTACAGCTCGGTGGCAGAGCCCATGCCTAGCATGCACGTGGTCCTGGGTTCAATCCCCAGTGCCGCCACAAAAAATAATAAATAAATGGATAAAATTAGTCACCTCCCCCCACAAAAAATTAGAAATTAAAAAAAATTTTTTTGATTAAGAAGAACACAGATCTGCAGACTTAAATCTCAGGGCTCTGTAGCTGTTGTATCTATGTCTGTGACACGACATTGAATCTTTCCCCATCAAGTGCAGATTCAAAGACAACATATAATTTTTGTATTGATGATGGAGACCAAGCCAGTACAGTCAAATTCTGGAATGGTGATCCTGATAACCCGTGTATAATTTCGTTTGTTTTCACAAAATTCCATCTTCCCTCAGTTTGTGCTGATGTAGATGCCTCAGAGAACATCAGGAAGTATCAGAGATCTTTATCTGCTGCAAAGAAAACTGACGATACTGCTTCCATCGTTAATAAGTCTGAAAAAACCAGGAATGACTTAAGTACCGTTTTAGCTGCACTAACCTCAGAAGAAAACTTGTCATTGAAAATATCAAAGCAGATCAAGACACCGGATATTCAAAAATAGAATGAGAAGGTAAATATTCGTGAGAGTATAGTAAAAACTACTTGACGTACAGACCTATTGTATTCTCTTGTTATTTCCCCATCTTAAATTTTATTTCTTTTTATTTATATTTTATAAATGTATTATACATATAAATCCTCTGTTATATAACATAAAATAATATAAATGTATTAGATTTTATTTTTTATTTCTTAAGTCAAAGTTTGTGAAAAATCAAAGAGTAAAGATTGTGGCTTGATTTTAGTACTTTATATTATTTACTGTTTTTAAAATGGTACAGATTATGGACATTTATTGACATTTATTCCTCCTGCCCTATTATAAGTGAAAGGTAATTTTTATTTTAAAAGAAAAAAATGAAGTTAACATGGAAATGCTAGGCATTTGACCATTTTCCCCAAAACCTGTAAGTGTAAAAATGACATTGGCACAATTGCTGATACAAATAAGTTAGATGTTTATTCAGTTACCTGGGAAACATGGAATGGACCACATCCATGTACTAAGCGTGAACAACTGTAAGAAAGATCTGTGAATACAGCAGTGCCTTTCCTCAGTGAGCCTGGACGGCATTAGAAAAAGCTCTGCCAAGTTCCTTTTTACATAAGTCCCTTCTCCCTCCAGGTGTGCGGGGGACACGGGGTCTCGCCCTGTGTGCTCTCGCCCTGTGGTGGCCCTGGCTGTCGCGGCTCCCTGACTCTCTCCAGCAACGCCCTCCAGAAAGCTCAGGAAGCAGGGTCCCTGACTCGCAATTTGAACAACCAGGTTCAAGGATTGAAGAATCAGGTAAATAATGCCATCTCATGCTTTATTTGTAAAGCTGTAGCAATTTTTTTTAAAAAGCAAGCTATTTGAAATTTTTTAAACTTCCATTTAGCTTCTAAGTGAAAGGATTCTAGACGTTCTGTGTTCTTATGCCTGGAAACAGAATAAAAATATAGATGTGGTTATAAATGTAGATATTGAAGTAGACGTGAATATTGACGTATTTTTTACATATACATTATATATAGTGTAAAGTGTGTGTATAATATGTGTATATACAATATACACATATACATATATTGTGTGTCTATCTGGAGAGAGAGAGACAAGAGAAAAACCTCAAAGTATGTTTATAAGACATACATAGACTTGTGTGCATGTTTCCTTTATAGCCAGCACTGTATAGAAATGGAAGACTTCTAGCCTTGAAGTTTTGAAAACTATGGAGCTCTGAAAGCAAGGAATAAATTTTTATAAATTCATGGGTATATTTGAAATTCTACTAAGTAGACAAATTTTAATGTTAGAATTTAATGTTAGAAAGTATTTTCATGGGAATATATTCTTAATGCCTTGAACTCTTTCCTATGTTGATAGACTTGATAAAGTTGTTTTACTATTTAAGCACCTGATAGCGGAATCTCTAATACTTTAAGGTGGTTTCACTTTTCTAGGCATAATAATAAATGAGTATAATTTTTAATTACCTAGTTTTCTTTAGGTTTTTTTGTGAGTGCTTTATATTCATCTTGAAAGGATGAACACAGTTTTAGGTGTTGTGTGAATACATCGTATTCATTCTTGAAAACAAGATGATGATTTGCTCCATAGTTTTTTTTTTTTCTTTTTCTGGCAATATACGTAGAGCCTTTGATGAAGAAGAAAAAGTTCTTAAAGAGCTGAATTTTTCACCAATAAAAGGTAGATATTCTATCAATCAGCATTGTTGTTTGCAAGCAACAGAAACCAACTCCTGAACAAAAGAGAAATGTATGCGAAGACATCTGGGTCTCAGAACTGAGAGGAGTGTGGAGAGTCAGCCTTGGGAAAGGGGTGAGGACGACAGACAGCTAAGACACACAGCCCCGTGCATGCTCACACGCATGTTCAGAGCAACAGTTCGCTCCGTGCACCTGAGCTCCAACTGGTCCCACGTCCTAGCCCCACAAGCTCCACAATCCAAGTCTGGAGCAACCTTCTGATTATAATCAACTTGGAGAACGTCCCTACACATCCTGAATGTTGCAAATTTAATTTACGTAGTCAAATTCTGTATTGCTACCTCGTTTTTTGCTGATATGTATTTCTTTAACAGATGTTTATTGAGTACCTGTTGCAATCCCGGGCATTTATCTAGATCCTGGGAATACAGCCGTGAACAAATGCAGATCCTGGTCTTGCATCCCTGTGGTGAAAAAAATCCTTAATCATTTAGTGTAATTTTAAACTACTATATTGTCCCTTCTCAAAAAAAAAGGAAAAAAAAGAAATCTCACATCATTTAAATAAGCCCTGTGTTAAGCTATTGCTTTGAAAAGATAACCCCGAAGTACATATTACCCGAATCTGGTTCAATCAGCACATAAATGGAGAACTGGAAAGGATGGGGGATGTCTTGCTGATAAAATGGTGTGCTGTTTTCCTCTAGATTAGAAGGGGGAAGCGTGCCAGAAGAGATTGCAAGAGAATTCTCAGGAGTCATGACAGAGGATGGATTGCAGAGAGATGTTTTAAGAGTGAAGTAATCGAGCAATCTTTCTTTCTTTCTGAATATGGCATCAACTGATCTCCACGGAGATTTCATCTGTATAATTGGTCCTGAGTACTTATTTCTGGAATTCTCATCTTACTTTCATGCATTCTCACATACTACTTGTCCATTTTATTTTTTAATTGAAATATAAGTGACACATAACACTGTGCTAGTTTTAGGCATACAACATCATGACATAGTGTTAGTTTTAGGCATAAAGCATAATGACACTGCTACATGTATAATGTTGCAAAATGATTAGCACAAGAAATTAATATCCGTCACCACGCGTAGTTACATTTTGTTTCTTGGGATGAGAACTTTTAAGCTCTCTTTTCCCAACTGCTATCCGTTTTCAAGTTGAAAAAGTTTTAGAGAATTATGGAACAACAGAAATAGTAAGATACATATTTTTAATCATGCAAGTGTTTCTTTTTTGTTTCATCATTTGCCAATGACTACAATTAAATCCTTTCCCACAAAATCTGTATGACTCAAATTAAGCAGTCTCCCTTTGTGGGGAAATAAATGGAGATTTTTCCCCCCCTAATTATGTTTGATCCTAATTAGCCCTACTTCTGTCACAATTAATTTATTAATTACAGCTTAACTTGTGGATGATACTGTCCTTTTGCTCTCGGTCTTTTCTCTTTCTTTAATTTGTTGGAATCCCAAGGAAAAGTCCATGACCTTTCTCAAATCATACAAGGAAGAATTTGCACTTCTAGGTTGTAAGCATTTTAGTTCTGTCATTTCTCCACCAGGTGTACAGTGTTTGGAATTCATCTTTGTAGCCTGCTCTGAGTTCAAACTCATTTATTAAAAGGAGAAATGTTTTCTTTGTAGCTTTCAAAGAAAGTATATTATTTGAATTTGAGGAATGTTTAAAAGAGTAACTATTTTAACTTATATTAAATTTATTAATATTTTAACTTATATTAAGGAAAATGTTCTCAGCTTATTAACTGCACTGATGACTGTAAGTAGTCCTAACTAATTTCTGTGAAATCTATTGCTGTTATAGAATGCAAACATCTCAATAAACCAGGATTTGTATTTTAGATTTGTATCAGGAAAAGTCATTAGTACTCCATCAATAATTGTTTTCAAGTAACAACTTTGATCACTAATAATGTTTTAAGAGATAAGTTCACATTATTAAGGAAACAGGATAATGAAAACAAATAATATCACCTTTTAAAGGGTTTTAAAGGATTCCTTTAAAAGGAATCTGTTGTTTCATTACCTAGACTTCTGTTTCTTTTTTAATGAGTTCTATTTTGGTCCAGCTAAGTAAGGAAACATCACAGAATGTGCCTAATTATTGTATGTTTGCCTTGTACTTTTTTTCTTATTCCAGATTAAGAACATAAGTAAACTGGCAGAAGTCTCCAAAACCAAGGCCTTACAGGTAAGTGAGAAGCTGAGGAATAAGGAAAACCAAAGTGACTCTGAAGAATAAAAAATGAATCTTTTAATCAAAAACCTGAAAACATTTTTGTTAGGTAGCGTTCTAAAAATACTAGGCTAATTTTTATTTCTTCTTCTCTCCCCACCACCACCCCTACCTCCTCCCCTTCTTTACCCTCCGCCCCCTCCTCCTCCTTTTAATATATACTCAAACATCACAACCAATTTCAAATTACATTCTTTGGAAATGACATGCCTAAATCAAAACCAGTATGTACTCCTTGGTTTTAAATTTCTTAATGAAAACAATCCCAAAATATTAACTCAGTGCCAAAAAAATATGGTTCTTTGTATAAGATTCGTTTAGTTATAAATCCTAGAATTGAGTTAAAATTCCAAACAAATGAGTTTGGTGTTTAAAGTTATTTTATTTCTTTAAAATAAAAGAAAAGTCCAGCACAAAGACTCTGCCAGATTCTACAATTTTCTCTGCTGACAGAGTGTGTGAGATCAGCTATGCCAACTGTTGGTTAGTATGTCAACTTGTAGTGAGCTAGCATCTAAAATATTGGTTATTAACTTCTATTGACTATTTTCCAAGACTCATGTTGGCTTTCTGTGACTGACCAAAAGGAACTATTTGGTTCATTATTATTATGAATTATTCTTATACTTATGAACATATTATCCCTTATTTTGTGTAATTTGGGGAGAGGTTTGTTTTAAACTCCAGAAAATTATTAAAGATAAATATCAAATAGTACAGCTGGAAATGGTCCTGAAACCTCACTTTCTGCAAGTTTAATCTCTGTGGTCCTCTGAGGCCCACTTCAAATGCGTTTTTTTTTTTTTTTCAATGGAGACACTGGGGATTGAACCCAGAACCTCATGCATGCTAAGCACGCACTTTACCACTGAGCTAGACCAACCCCCTTAAATGCCTTTAGATGCTCTTGCTGGAGTATTTCCTCCTCCTTCTGGACGCCACATCCTTTTGTCTTGTATTTATCACTTCTGTTATAAGGAGCCAGAGAGAGACAAAGCGCTATTACCCCCCAAAAGTCTATCTTCCACTCCAGTTCTCAAAGGGGACCAATTTTATTTTTCTGAAAAGCTGGGCACAGATGTATTTACAAGTTTCTTTTCTTGTGTTAACTTCCTGATTTTTAAAAAAAAATTAAAATTTTATTGAAGTACACCAGAAATGGACACATTGTAACTGACTATACTAATTTCTTGATAATATGTTATTCATACTATACTTTATTCTGTTTTGCTTAATTCCCTTCTCAAAATAGATCTTTGAGAAGTAGCATTAGGAATAGTTACCCAATTATGCAGATGAGCAAAAATTGTGAGCCTTTTTAATGTCATGGAGGATGAGAGTAGACTTTTGTTGAGTCCAGACCCAGTGCTTCCCCATTGTCACATCCTTTGTGTTCAGCTTTTAATGATAGGCATCTTAACATTTTCATTGCTTTTGAACTGTATTTATAATAAGCTGTTTTTGTGAGGACATTTTGTAGAACACACAGTGTTCCAAATCTGTAATTTTTCATTTTTCCAACAAGCATTTGTGTGGGGTGTATTCTGTGTTATATGAGCAGCGTTTCTTTCAGAGAGAAGGGAAAATTGAGGATGAAGAAGAATCGAAGGGACATATACGATCTAATCCCTGGATTCTAGGGACACAGAATCAGATGCAAATACATTTGACTTAGAATTTGTTGTGGTGATATTTACAAGACACAGTGATAAGGAGACACAATTACCTAAAACCCACCTTCTTTTTTAAGAGGAAAACGTGCCTCCAGAGGACATAGAAAAGGTTGTAAATCGTGTACTTGACGTCTGCCTACCACTCACGTCGCAAAATCTAACCCACAAAATTGACAAAATACGGAAATTTACACAACCTTGCGAGGACTACAGGACGGAGGAGAACAGGCTACGTAAAGCAGCAGATGGAGCCCGAGAAGTTCTGGTGAAGGCAAAAGCAGCCAAGTAAGTAGAGTAGTAATATCCTCCTCCTGCTCTAACAGGCCATCTGCTAAAAGGCCATCTGAAAAATGCTTGCCTAGGGAGCTGTAACTGTAGTTCAAATGAAATTATCCTCCAGTAGTTCGTTGTCGCATGTGAAGGCCACGCTGTCTGCGGCGGTGCCCCCAGGAAGCTGGAACTAGAACGCAGCGTGCAGAGATGCTTGCTTCCCATTTTCTTTGGACTCTGAGTGCCCTCCCAGGGGTCTGTTACCTCTTTATACCAAAATACACCAATGAATGCTATATGCTAATTATATGCCAGTATCTTTACAGGTGGTGGGAATGTCTGTGTATTTTTCCCTTCTTGTTTACCTATTTTTGGTTCTTTCTAGATTTACTGCAATAAGCAGTACTTTGAAAATCTAAGTTAAAAAAATACATATCACACTAAAAAGATACAGTGGTGAGGAAGAGAAGAAATGCACACTAGTGCCCCAGGGATATGGTACAGGAGTAGAAAGATACGCATGGTACAGAGTTAACAAAGTCTGGATTCCTTTTGCCTGTGTGGACTTAGCCAAGCATAAAGGAGAAGCCGTCCAGGTTTTTATGAGCATGGGGTGCCGTGAGTCAGGGTCACAGGGTTGGTGGATGATGCTCATTACGTCACCAACACGCACCCCCATTTTTGGACGCCCAGAAAAAGGGTTGGAGACCTGAGCTGCCTTTACTGTCTCATCATCCACTTCCATAGATGAAGTGGACCAGACTCAACCCAAAGCCCAGCCATTCCAGTTTTAACACTTAAAACTATGAAAATTAAGTAATTGCGGCACAATCACACCACTGTTAAAAACAATACTGATGAAGGAGTTTTAGTAACACACAGAGAGTCTTACAGTGTAACATTCATGCTTTTTAAAAAGGAGATAACAGATTATACATGGAAGAGATGTCAATCATGAAAAGAAAAAAAATCTTTCTGGACAAAAATGCTAGAAAATGCCAATATCTTAAAAGGTAGTAGGATTATTGGTAAATTTTCCCTTCCTGGTTTTTCTTTTTTTCTTCTTTTTTGGGGGTACTTTCTAAATTTACTATAATGAGTAATGCTTTGAAAAAAATCTAAGGAAAAAAGTAATACAGTTAAAAAAAATGAGGCGTGTTATGAAAAGAAAAGGCTTGGGAACCCCCTCCCCACCTCCAGTAACTGTAGAGAAAGGAGTGTAGAAAGAGAAAGCTACACACTGCATGATTCCAACTATAGGACATTCTGGAAAAGGCAGTGAAAAAGATTGGTGGCTGCAGGGGGTGCGAAAGGAGGGATGAACAGACACACACACAGAAGTTTTAAGACAGTGAAAATACTCGATATGATGCTATAATGATAAATACATGTCATTATACATTTGTCCAAACCCACAGAACAGACAACACCAAGAGTGAGCTCTAATGTAAACTGTGGACTCTGGGTGATTAGTATCTGTCAGTGTAGGTTCATCAGTTGTAACAAATGTACCCTCTGGGGCGGCATGTCGATAACTGGGGAGGTTATGCATGTAAAGGGCCAGTGAGTATATGGGAAATCTCTGTACCTTCCTCTCAGTTTTGCCGTGAACCTAAGAACAATAGTCTTTAAAACAAAACAAAACAGAACAAAAAACCAGAGAGATTACCCCTGGGGAGGAGAAGATGGGTTGGATTGGGAAGGGGGTGTTTTGCAATTTGGCTATTTTTGCCCTCACGCAAGCATCTCTGATGATGCCTCTGTTAAGGTCTGTCTGATACTTCCCTGGCTTCGTACATTCTTCCCAAGGTAGTTCTGAGCCCACAGGTCTAAGTATCCGGTGACCGTTGACTCAGGGTGAGCTCATTTTTGTAAAATAGACTATCACTTGGAATGTTTGTGATTTTAACCTCTGACTGGGCCCCTGGGCGGCTGGAATGTCAGTGAAGCTTAAATAAACCTGAATAAACACAGCCTGAAAATGCAGGACCTCTCATTCTCTCGTTGCTCTTTGTGGAGCCTCTTGACTCTCCCGCCCCAACTCCAGTAAGGATTCCGACAGTGTTGCCAAAGTTTGAGAAATCAAGAAACTGGAATTGGCTGAGGATCGTTTTCTTATTCACAGCTTGGCAGCTTTATCCCCTAAACGTCTCTGCTTATGACAAGTTAAGAAACAAGACCCATTTCCTTGATTTCCGTATCTGGCAAAATCTATATCTATGTGTGCATATGTATGCTTTTTATTAGCATTTAAATATCCCTGTTTCTAAAAATGAAGATTTCAGCACTTTGCCTTGCTTAAGAGTAATTTAAATTTACTTTATAAGTAATTCAGTGAAGTTTTTGGTTGCGTCAAATGAACTCTGAAGGTGAAATAAATGAATAATTGTAGAGTTATCTAATCTGCTATGTTAATATCTCACTTTAGAAAAGCAGCAAACATTCTATCAAATCTTGACAAAATGTTGAATAAGTTGCAGCAAGTTCACATCACTCAAGGACAGGCAGATTCTACCATCGCACAGCTGACTGCCGAGATAAGAACAATAAAAAAGAATGTACTGCAGGTATTCCTCTCTGTTCTTTGAAACTGACCTGAAGTAGATTTTGAGTGTGGAGACAACACAATTTTTACTTATGCCAGTGTTCGCCCTTGTCTTACCTGTCTGATGGGCTTGTCATGGTGATAAATAAGATTATGATAGTATTATGTGTTTAATTAGTGTTCTGTGGAGCTCTCCCAGCACCATTTCATTTCCTTGATGACCATGCCTAGGGGATGAAGCAGGTGCTGTCCCCAGCTCAGAAATGAAGGAACTAAGACTCAGGGAGGTTAAGTGACTTGCCTGAGGTCACACAGTTAATTAATGGTAGATTCGAGGCCAGTGTTTATCCGTCCTGATACCAGGGGAAGTCACAGACTTTTTAAAGCTCACCCATCAAATAAATTAATTGTGGCCAAGTTTTTATAACTAAGTTTGCATGAAAACTCATCAGAGTATCCTAAAACTGAAAGAATATCTTGCCCAAAAGAAAGTGTTCTCTCCAGAGTTCGGTAGGAATAAAGCCATGGTTTAACCCAGGTGATAGATCCAGAAGAGAAAGACTGGCAGTTGAAGGACAGGAGGGGACCTGGCCTGACGGTCTGTGACGTCTCCCTCCAAGGCTCCATCCTCAAGTACATGTCATACCCCCTTCCCAGAAAATTATGAGTTTCTCAGTCTCTATTTGTCAGCTGTGTTTTATTTATTTTTTAATTTTTTTAAACTTCTTTGCTTTTTTTTTAGTTGAAAGTACTGGGGATTGAGCCCAGGACCTTGTTCATGCTAAGCATGCGCTCTACCACTGAGCTGTACCCTCCCCGCTCAGCTATGTTTTCGATACCTAAATACAGCCATCTTGAAAAGCAGAAAGCAATAGAACAGGAAATAGTACACCAGGAAATAAAAATGTTAGCTATAAAAAGGTTACCTAGAAAGAGAGGAGCAAAAATATAAAGAGGGACTCGAAGTTTTCCCCTTCTAGACATATACTTTAGAACAAGGGTTGGCAAAATACAGCGCATGGGCCCAGGGGCCCCACCAACTGTTTCTGTATCCAAAGCTACAAATTCTGTTGGAATACAGCCACATATTATCCATGGATGCTTCTGCATTACAATGGCACAGAGTTGAACGGCTGCAATAGAGACTTTATGGACCACAAAGTGTGAGATATTTGCAATCTGACCCTTTACAGAAAAGGTTGCAGATTCCTGCTCTTGAAAAACTCCCACATATGCCTGAGGGCACAGGAAGGGGCTTCCATTGCTAAAAGGATGGTGGACCAGTACACCCAGGGAACCTCCTAGTAGGAAAAAAAAAAAAAACTAGAAATGTTTCAGGCTGTTTTGACAATTTTTTATTTGTTTATTTTTTAGTTCTTATTTTTCATTAACACGTCGATTTACAATGTTAGTTTCAGGTGTACAGCAAAGCGATTCACTTATACATATACATAACTTTTTTTTCAGATTCTTTTCCATTACAAGTCATTACAAGACATAGACTATAGTTCCCTGTGCTGTACAGTAGGTCCTTGTTTATCTATTTTATACAGAGTAGTGTGTATTTGTTAATCCCAAACTCCTAATCTAACAGTTTTTTAAACGGCTACCTGAATTAGTAAGAAATGGAGGAAATCTTCAGAGGCCAAAAATGACCGGAAAGCATGATCCAGAGAAGTAATCAAGCATGAACCTGACAGCAGGCAGAGGGTATCTGCCAATCCCAGGTGTATCAGAGCCGCTGGTTTATAGCCACCTTGCATAGCAAAGAGACAAAGCCATGCAAGAAGGGAGTCAGACCCGTGCATACAGCAGGGACCCCAAAAGGCAAACCCTCAGGGAAATGTTACACTACTAGAGAGAGAGAGTGTAAAGACATTGGCCTCTGCGTGGAGGGAGAATGTCTTTGCTAAGAGTTATTAACCGTAAGCCAGCTCTCAGGTGAGATGGGCTAATTCATCCTACCTGGGTGGCCCCATAAACCAAGCTAAAAATGTCATTTGCAGTGGTCCTGGGTTGGCAGGGCCCTCGATGCCTGACAGAGTCGATGAGAAATCCTTTTCAAAGGAGTGCACCTTAAAACCAGGGCTCAAAGGATTCCCCTAAAACACATAAAGAAAGAGATTGCCTTACACAGGAGTCATCAGAAACAGTAGACGAGACAATCAGAATGCAGGAGACTGCAGATATTACTCCGTTAGTGGATATCCCAAGACAAAATAAGAATGTTGATTATGTTTAAGAAAATTAAAGAAGGTGTGAAAGTTTGACCAAAGAGCAAGAGACAAATAGACAAATGACCAGTCACATTTGACGTCCAGGTAGGACAAGTAGAGTCACTGAAATAAGAAACAAGTATAAGGTGTTCATTCATTATTGTGTATAAGGGCTTCCATTTGTAAAAGGATGATGTACCAGTACTCCAAGGGGCCCTCCTAGTAGGAAAAAAAAAAACAAAACTAAAAATGTTAGGCTATCTTAACAATTTTTTATTTTTTAGTTTATTGTTATTTATTTTAATTTAATTTCAATTGTTATTATAACTTTGTTTTAATGGAATAGAAATAGCAAAGGAATGATTTTCTCTCCCTTTACACCCAGCTTATCTTCTGAGCAGTAATTACATCATTTATGTTCTTGTTTACTTGTGACATAAAGAGCCTTTCTCCTCTCTAGTCTTTCATTCAACAACAGGTTGACCAACAGGCTCAGGAGACGAAGAAGGAGCTGGACTTAGCGAAGCAGCAGTCAGTGCTGGAGGGTGGGCTTGGCCGGCTGAGGACCAAGTTGCAAAGCAGCCCGGACGAGGCCACCCGAGTGCGAGCTCAGGCTGAATCAGCCCGGCGCCAGGCTGGGGGCCTGGAGGAGGTCATCCATCCCACCCCTGCCACTGAGAGCAGACAGACGGTGCTCCTTTGAGGGATGATCCCTTAACCCCAGATGTTTGTGCCGTTTGTCAGCATTTGCCTTAGTGCCTGTCCACGCTCAGGGGTGTATGTTTGTAAGGACTGCACTGGGTAGGGAGGCTCTTCTGTAAGTGGAGGGCTGTCTCCAGAGAAGACAGAAGTTTTTCAGCCAAATCATATTAAACTGTTTACTCTCCACCCACTCATCCTTATTACAAGTGGTACCTTAGTCAGATTTTTCGTAAACTTCCAAACTTTCGCGATTTATGTCATGGATCTATATTGTAGGTATTAGCCCTTGACTAAGTAAA
The DNA here is from genome assembly GCF_048564905.1 of Vicugna pacos. Classification (NCBI taxonomy): domain Eukaryota; kingdom Metazoa; phylum Chordata; class Mammalia; order Artiodactyla; family Camelidae; genus Vicugna; species Vicugna pacos. The sequence goes on along the minus strand of NC_132993.1, from coordinate 78,452,938 downwards.
TCACATAAGAGATAAAGAAAACAAGACATGAGGGTCACCTCCAAAAAGAGTAGATCAAGTTACGGGAATCAGAGTGAGTTAATTAAACCGTTGTGGAAAATGGCCTGTTAATTTCAACTGCTGAAAGAAACTATCAGCTCATTTTCCTGGCAGGAGGTCTTTGGTTGGTCGCATTCATACAGCAGCTTACGCCCAAGAGATGTTGAAGTGTGTTGATAATTGGTGTATTCCCTTGCTTCTCATTTCTGATGTGCTGGGTCAATTTTCCACCAGCAGGAGCTGAGGGCATTTTCTGTGGAACAGAGGTTGAGAAAGGCGCTTCCTGCCTTCCCTCGACCACTTCCATGTTCCATTCCTGGGTCTGAATTCGTCTGTTTACCATTATGTAGGTTGTCAACCCCTCAGGCTGACCCCGGAGATTTCCATTCTAATACTGCGGGAGCCCTTCACACTAACCCCCCGCCACTTCCCATCTGGAACCCTTCCCTCCTCATCCTCTCTCACCTTTCTGCCAACCAAATAATGTCCTTGCTGCTTCTGAATCTTCACTGCTCCCTCTGAACTTCACCTTGCACTTGGCAACCATTCAACCTGACTGAGCTAAACCTTTGTCAGGGGCAGCACTGGATCCATCTTGTCCTCTGTACCTCTGATCTTACGTCGTTTGGGACACACCATTCTCTCATAAAGAGTTGTCTTAACATGGAATAATGCTTGATACTTTATAACAGAGAAATCTGACTTTCTCACTGAAGCTGAGATTTTTTTTTCAGCCTGAAAAAAAATAAAACCCTACAAACAATGCACATAAAAACTTCGTCGGAAATATCTTATGGATTCAAGTGCAATGACTCTTATTCCTTGTATGAGCAGTCTCAGGCAAACATCATGCATATGTATGTGTTTTATTAATATTTTCTGGTGATGGGAGTGTTGCTCTGTTACAGGAGTTTGTTGAGCTACAAAATCGATATGCTATTCTTCAACAAAATATAAGCCTTGCGGGACTGACGAAGAACACATTAGGAAAAGTGAAACAGCTAAAGGATGCAGCAGCAAAACTGGCTGGAGATACAGAGGACACAATAAGAAGAATTATAGGTACTGATTCTTTTTATTTTCCCAGCATTACTGAGGTATCACTGACACATAGAATTGTGTTTTTCAAGTGTACATTGGAATGATGTGATGGATGTGTACGTTGTGAAATGACCACCACGATTCAGTTAACACATCTACCCCCTCACACAGTTAGGGGAGTGCTAAAGATCTGCTCACATATGTGATACAATGTGATCGATCCCCAGAACCCGTTCATCTTATAATTGGAAGTTTGGACCCTTTGAGCAACGTCTCCCTCATTTCTCTCATCCCCCAACCCCTGGCAGCCCCCATCTACTCATCCTATGAGTTCAACTTTGTCTTTTTTTTTTAGACAGGAGTGAGATCATACAGTATTTGTCTTTCTCTGTCTAGCTTGTTTTCACTCTGCATAAAGTCCTCCAGCTTCATCCATGTGGTTGCAAATAGCAGGGTTTCCTTGTTTCTTACGGCTGAATTGTATTTGTACATATATGTGTATGTATCTGACATGTATGTGTATCTCACATTTTCTTCATCCATTCATCCATGGACACTCGGGGACACTTCCATGTCTTGGCTACTGTGAATAATTCTGTGAACACAGGAGTGTAGTTACCTCTTCGAGATACAGATTCGGATTTTTTCAGATATATGCCCAGAAGTGGATTCTGGATCATGTGGTGGTTCTAACTGTCCTTTTACCCACTCTCCCGATTTGATAGTGACATCATAATACTCCCCCCATCCTGGCAGAACATGTCCCAGTTCCAGTTTATCCTTGATACAGTTTAACCAGTTACGAGTCCACTGAGGAGACAGAAGTAGGAACTGGGTTTGTGCAAAGGAGCATGCCTCTTACCTGGTTTTACTTCAAAGCGCATCAATGAGCATCCGCTCTGCGTTAATCAGAACACACTGAGTTTGCCTTTGGTCACCTCGAAAGGCCCTTGTCCTAGCCTGGGGCTTCTCAACCAGGGGTGATTTTATCCCCTCCCCTGGGGATAAAAAGGTCTGAAGATGTCCCTGCTTGTCACAGCTAGGGGTTACAACTAACATTCTAGTGGATGGAGGCCAGAGATGTTGCTAAGTGTCCTGTAATGCTCAGGGCATGTCCCGGACAACGAGTAATTATTCTGCCTGAAGAATCAGTGGTACCGAGATTGAGGGGCCCTGTCTGTCCTAACCTGTGCTGCTTCTCTTCTCCTCTCCTACAAATGGCTCTTTTGGAGTCAGTATGATCTAGACACTAGGGCGCTAGGTCAGGTAGCATGGCTTGTAGGTAGCAATCCAGAAGGAATCACAGCCTGAACACGGATTTTGATCCAGATGGAAATTTTGATGCCCACACAGTGTAGTAAACATAGAATACATACAATCAGAGTCAATCAGAGTATTTTTTTCCCACAGCTAAAACTCATGATTTTTCTGGGCAGTCATCATGTCTGTAACTACCTCTAAATCATCAAGAAATATCAGATGATGAGTGGCCTAGTTGTACTTTTAGTTGTATTTATTGTCTCCCCAAACTTTAAAATGAAGCATATTCATCTGGAGTATAAGTAACTCTCAAAATATTAAAATAACCCGAACTCCTCACTTATAAGTGCTTCTTTGTTATAAAATGGGTTGTCAGCCGTACGGCCACTTAAATCATCGCTATGAAATGAAAAAAATGAGAATGCAACTTCAGTGTAGGCCAAAGTCAGGAAAAATACATACCAAAGTGTTAACATTAGATATCTCTGGGGAGGGGGAGAGTGAAGAGAACAGCACTACTTTTTATATTTATAGAATAGTTCTAAAAGCAGTGCATTTTTTTTTATTTTCAGTATTTTCATAATAATTTTTAAAAGGAAACACTATGAAAGATTCAGAAAGACAGACAAATGTGTTTACCTTGCACTCCCTGGGCAATACCATGAAAAATCAATTTCTATTACACAGACCTTGGTCCTTACAAAAGCATGGGGAGAATATTTTCTTTTTTCTTTTTTGATAGAATTTTAAAAATTAAAGTATAGTTGATTTACAATGTTTCAGATATACAGCAAAGTGATTCAGTTATACACATATATCTATCCCATTTCAGATTATTTTTCATTATAGGCTATTACAGGATATGGAATATAGTTCCCTGTGCTGTACAGTAGGTCCTTGTTGTTTATCTGTTTTATATGTAGTAGTTTATATCTGCTATTCCCAAACTCCTAATTTATCCTTCCCCCTCTTTCCCCTTTGGAAACCATAAGTGTATTTTCTGTGTTGGTGAATCTATTTCTGTTTTGTAAATAAGTTCATTTGTCTCATTTTTTGGATTCCACATATAAGTGGTATCATATGATATTTGTCTTTCTCTGTCTGACTTACTTTACTTCGTATGACGATCTCCAGGTCCATCCATGTTGTTGGAAGTAGCATTGTTTTTTTTATGGCTGAGTGGTGTTCCATTGTATATATGTGCCATGTCTTTATTCATTCATCTGTTGATGGACATTTAGGCTGCTTCCATGTCTTGGCTAATGTATATAGTGCTGCTATGAACATTGGAGTGCGTGTGTCTTCTCAAATTAGAGTTTTCTCCACATATATGCCCAGGAGTAGGATTGCTGGATCATAGGGTAAGCCTATTTTTAGTTTTTTAGGGAACCTCCATACTGTTCTCCATAGTGGCTGCACCAAATTACATTCCCACCAGCAGTGTAGGAGGGTTCCCTTTTCTCCACATCCTCTCCAGGATTTATCATTTGTAGACATTTTAATGATGGCCATTCTGACTGGTGTGAGGTGATGCCTCATTGTAGTTTTGATTTGCATTTCTCTAAAAATTATCGATGTTGAGCATTTTTCCATGTGCCTGTTGGCCATCTGGATGTCAGTATTTTTCTGTCTTATATTTTATGTCAGGATCCACATTCTTTCCACTTTTCCCCTATAGGCTAAAACATTCACAGTTCTTGAAATTAGGTTGGAAAAGAAGTTTAAGTCAGGGAACTTCTCAGAGAGATAGAAAGTAATGCATTCAAGGGGGTGGGTATAGCTCAGTGGTAGAGTGCACGCTTAGCATGCGTGGGTTTTGGGGTTCAATCCCCAGTACCTCCACTTAAAAAAATTAAGTAAATAAACCTAACCACCCCACCAATAAGTAAGTAAATAAATAAATAAATTTAAAAACTAACTTTTTAAATTGGATGTAACTCTAGGTCATGTGATTAAAGGAGTGTGGTCTGAGTTATCCATTCATTGCATAACAAACCACCCCCCAAATTTAATGGCTTAAGACAACAACCGTGTACATGAGTTGCCTTGGGGGTTCTTCCCCCCCGGTCTTTCTTGGGGTGTTACTCAAGCGGCTGCATTTGGTTGATGGGTCAGCTGGCAGGTCTGCCAGAGGCAGGGCTTGCTGGGATGCTGGGTCCGCTGGGATGCCGGGCCTCTCTCTACAGTGTCTTCCATCCCAGGCCGCTTTACAGTGCGTGGTTGCAGGGCTCCAGGAGGGTAGGCGCGGAAGCCGCACAGGGCTTGAGGTCCTGCAGTGTCCTTTCTCCCTTTTTCTTTCCTTCTTTCCTTCTTTCTTTCAGTTTTTTCATTTATTTTTTAATTTCACATGGTGGGAGATCATTAGGTTTTTATTTATTTATTTTAGTGCAGGTACTGGGGATTGAACCCAGGACCTGGTGAATCCTCAGCACACGCTCTACCACTGAGATGTACCCAAACCCCTTCTCCTGCTTTCTGTTGGTCAAAACAGCTTGCGATACTGGACCTAGTTTGGTGGGGAGAGGGTAAATAGATTCTATTTCATGATGGGAGGAACTAGGAAAAATTGCACGGGAATTAACAGAATCAACCACGGGTGTGGAGGTCCTGAGTGACTAGCAGCAGTGAGAAGCCATTCACGTCCGTGGTCTAAAGGGGCAGCAGGAAGCAGGAGTGGGAGCGCTGGGGAAGGACCCTGTGCACGCTGGAGCAGAAGGGAGGAGGCCACTTAGAACTGGACTTGAGAGACGTCAGAACTTCCAGAACCCTGCTGCTCACCAGAGAAGGAGCCTGCTCGCTTTTCCCACCCCAACCCTGCCATCGCTTCTCAGAGCCGTCCAGCGGCCAAGTGTGAACGAAAGCCAGAGCCAGGTGATGTCATCCACGGAGCTGGCTTTGCAGGACATAGAGCAGGATGAAGAATGGATGGGCGGGGGGATGAAAAGCAACCAGCACAATCTTACTTAACTTACTTGGTAGAAACACAAGGCTCTGGTTTTTCTTTCAGTACAAATACCCTTCCAATGCTTAATTCCCTTTTCAGTCCAAAATGACCCGCCTTTGAAAGTTTTTAATGACAGAATGCTCCCCACCCTCCATGGTGGCTCCTTAGTCTTTGAACTGCTGTGACTACTAGAAGGTTCTTGATAGTCAGACAAAATCTTCCTCCAGGGAGCATTCACCTGCTGTTTCCATTCTCTTTCCTCAGGAGGACCCGAAGCACATTTACTCTGCTTTTCTGGCCACAAATACGTGAAAATAGCTATAGCACGTGCCCTGAATCTTCTTTCTCTCTATGAAACATAGCTGGTTAATTCACTTTTTGTTCACAAGACGATTTCAAAGTTCTTCACCTATCTAGTTTCTTCCTCTAAACACATGCAACATGCTAGTTTGACACTTACCCCAAACCAACTGGGTATCTGGGTGTAAACTGACCATGTGAAGTGGAGCATTAGCCTGCCTTCTTGTAGAAGTTCTACTTCAACCTAAGGCCAGTTTCTTTTCTGACTATTAACTGTATCTCTCTGTACCTCTTCCATCCACTACTCTGTGGGCTCCTTGTTAGGGTTTACTGTAATTCCCAGTATTTGTTGAAGAATGGGTAAGTAAATAGATGCATGGATGGATGGATTCATGGATAGATAAGAGTGAAAGGCATCAGGGACTCCAATATCAGCAGAGAAGAGGGGAGGATATAGCTCAAGGTGTAGAATGCATGCTTAGCATGCATGAGATCCTAGGTTCAATCCCCAGTACCTCCATCAAATAAATTAAACCTATTTACCAGCCCCACAAAAAGAAAGAAATCAGGCAGAGAAAGATAAGAGCTGTACTGTATGATATCACTTATATGTGGAATCTAAAAAATACAACAAACTAGTGAATATGACCAAAAAAAGGAGAAAATCATCAGAGAAGAATGAAGAAATGAAAATGTCTTTTAAAAAATGTCTTCAGTCCTTTCTACTGAAAGATTGGGAAACCCTGAAGTGATAGACACGTGTTCAAAGAAAATGAAGTTAAAAGAGCAAGAAGAAACCTTGGGAAATACAGCGCTTTACCAAATCCACTCAAGGCTTATCCTCTGTCTTTCCATCTCTAATGAATGCTAACCAGTCTTAGACTCACATTGATAAATGGCTTCAGATAGAAAGTACTTTTTTGACACAAATATCAATTTGCTGATTTGTGTGCAAACCTTGAGAAGTCTGGTGGAAATAAATGCTTTATCCATTGGATCAAAACACGAAACTAAACATGTCCTTAAGGGACCCATAAATCCCGGTGTTTGGTGTAACGTGGATGTCCGGGAGGAGTGGGTCAATTGAAAGTGTATCATTCACTTCGTTTTCTTCTTTCAGATTTAGAAAAGAAGGTCCAAGATTTAAATCTAAGTAGACAAGAAAAAGCTGATCAATTGAAACAATTGGAAGATCAAGTCATTGCCATTAAAAATGAAATCGTTGAGCAAGAAAACAAATATGTGACCTGCTATAGTTAGGCAGAGTTCAAGTGAAAAATCACCTGTGCTTTCTTTGCTGGCTTCTGATGAGCAAACTGCTGTGCTGTGCTGGAGCCTTGCTGAAGCTGGGAAACACAAATGGTCAGCCTCTTCTGCCTCTCTTCCCCCAACCCCTTCCTTGCCGGATGTAGCTGTGCGGTGAAACTTGGCCAAGAAAAAGCCACTTTATCTGTGGAAGAGAAAGGGAGATGTAAAGAGATTGTCTCTGGTTTCAGAAACCTTTACTCTCGCCTTCCTTTCCTTTTCTAACTGCATGACAAGTACAAATCTATAAAGAAGTATTCTACGCACTAATACTCACGTCAGTCAAATGGACGTAGCATTAAATAGATTGCCAGAAGCTGGGGAGTGGGGACTGAGGCGATATTAATTGATGGGCATTAAGTTTCAGTTGAGCAAGATGAGTAAGTTCCGAGTTCTGTACATTATACATATAGTCCACGATTGTGTGTTGCACACTTTAAAAAAGCATTGAGTGTAAATTTCATATTAAATGTTCTTTACATGATAAAATAAATATCTCTAATATTAGGATGGAATAAATATGGATGGTCTCAACTAGATTGTCCTATATTTTATTTTTATTTGGATTTACTTTATCTGTAAAGCTATTATTCTGTTCTGAATACAACGCATACAATTCAAAATGTAATGTGTTTTAACACCTGCTTTCCTTCATGTTGGTTCTCTAAACCAAAGGATTCTGTTTTCCCCAAATGGCACTGATACAATATTTAAGAAGATAAATATTGAGCTACTTTCCCTAATTTGCCTGCAAGCATTTTTGCTGTAAAATCTGCTACTTGTTTTTAAAAGACCAGCAATCATGTAGTTATTGTTTTAGTATAAAAGATCAGATTGTTTCATTTCAAAACGGATCTATGATTTCATATTAACTTGTTTTTGGCATGAATGTTATGTAATTAGAGCACATTGCCACTGTTTGTGAAAGCGCTCCTTCAAAGGGATTATTTTAAGGGAATTTGGCCCCACATTTTTGAATAAGAAATAAGACACATCAATGCTGATGTATGAAAGAGGAAAAGCAGCTGGAGCCATTTCCATCAAGGACTGACTCAAAACAGAAGGATTTAAAAATTCAACAAGGAGGCTTTAGGATGACACACAAATAGGAAATTTCTTAAATGGAGGTTATGAAGGAGAATTGTGGTTTCCCTGGCAATCCTAAAGAATAAAATGAAACTTTTCTGAAGGAAGGACCACCGCAGAAATGTCTCTCGAAATATGTGATGCTCCAGCACTTAGACTTCTGGAAGCCTGCACCAGCAAACAGCACACGGAATGAACCAAATTCGAAGAACATAGCTATCACAAACTACAGTTGTTCACTCCACTGCAGGGGGAGAGCACACTCCAGCTTTCCCACTAGGGTACTGACTTTTGACTTTGCATAAATGATTTTACAAAAGTGTGGTTATTGGTTTGCAATAGCTACCTTCGATAGTTCTGCCTTTTTCAGGGGGCAGACTGTGCAAGTAATAGGCAAGAGTGTGTGGAAAGGGTTAAAGAGACAAGGGTTTCTGTCCTCTGACTGACACTGTTGAGTTTCGGAGAGACAGAAAATTCCTTGGCCATGAGGAAAGCAAGTGATCTGGGGAATCGTTTGCAAGGGCAAGATAAACCCATCATCCCTGTGCACCTCCAGGGACTGCAGTTTGATGAGGTTAGGCAGTGTGTGATGTACTTTGGAAAAACTGCAAGTAAAAAGTGGTTATGCTTTCTAAGCTTTGGTGTTGAAAATAATAAGATTTGGTTATCTTTTGTAAAATGTACATGTGTGAAAAAATCTCATTCTGCAGTAGCGTCAGATAAATCGTCTTAACTTCTGTTCCTTGTTGTATCAGTTGTTCAAGATGTGACCGAGGCCAAGAGTCAGTGAAACAGTCTCTCATACGTTGCAAAGTAACTTGGCAATGGATAGTGAGATCTCTCCTAAGACCACGTAAACCTGTATATTAAGAAAATAATCTTAAACATGGAGGACCTTGTTGTTTGTCTATTTTTTTAATGTAGTAGTATGTATCTGTGAATCCCAGACTCCCAGTTTAGCCTCCTACCCCTGCCGTCCCCACCTATCAGGTAACCACAAGTTTGTTTTCTATGTCTGTGAGTCTGTTTTTGTTTCGTAAATAAGATTCTAACCCTCCTACACTGTTGGTGGGAATGTAGTTTGGTGCAGCCATTATGGAAAACAGTATGGAGAGTCCTTAAAAAACTAAAAATAGACTTACTGTATGATCCAGTAATCCCACTCTTGGGCATATAACTGGAGAAAACTCTAATTTGAAAAGACACTTGCACCCCAATGTTCATAGCAGCACTATTTACAATAACCAAGACATGAAAATAACCTAAATGTCCATTGACAGATGACTCGATAAAGAAAATGCGGGTGTGTGTGTGTGTATACACACACACGCACATATACACACACAAATACTACTCAGCCAGAAAATATAATAATAAAATACGTCTCCCTTTCTCTTCCACAGATAAAGTTTGCACCATTATGCAGCAACATGGATGGACCTAGAGATTGTCATACTAAGTGAAGTAAGTCAAAGACAAATATGTAATATCACTTATGTGTAGAATCTTAAAAAAATAATAATACACATCATAATACATTCTTCATCCCATCTTTTCTTCTAAAACAAAAACAAGTGTTTCCACCAGACATAATGCTGCATTCACTCAGCCGTCTGAAAGCACATCCACCCTGACTTCAAGGGAACCAGCCCAAGGTCCCAGCACTCAGTGCATCCAGCTCTAAGACCGGGTCTCCAGCTGCACTCTGCTCCTTTTCCCCTTCTGTTACAAGTCTCCCCTGATGTACCGAACTCATAATCAAAACAGTACAATTCACTACCAACATACACCAAGTATGGAATAGTTGGGCGGGGAAAAGGGGATAAAAAAGTTAAATATATTTTGTAATGAAAAATATAAGTACATATAAAGCATCACATATTGAGAAACACAGATTAAGTTTGCAGACTTCCCTTCTGCAACACCTCAAGGAGCTCCAGTTGGGGTTTATGATCTTTCTTTACTACTCATTCCACGTCCTGTCTTCGGCAAGCACCTCTTTGCCAGGTAGAGTTACTCAAACCTTCCTGAGGATTCGAAGCCTTGGAAGGTCCTGCATATGTGGGGCAGACTGCTCCTACGTTCTGTTTTCCCCTTGGACGTGGCAGGACTAGAGTCCAAATCCCAGCCACACCCCTCCCAGCTGCCACTGTGTACCAGCAGCTCCGTATCCCTTTAAGAATCAAGATCCATTATGCCGCTTAAAATTATAATCCCCTGCCCCCTATTTTTTGGCCTGTTTATCCTTTAGCATGAGAAACCTGAAAAACTAGGAATTGGTATGTATTCCGACTCAGTGGAACAACTGCTGTGTCATCAAGTTAAAAAAACATACATAGAGACAAGAGCCCAAAGTCGTAGGTACAGGGAGTAAAATGTCGTCTGTGAGTATTTGGCGATAATTGTGAGCAGCAGCACACGTATTTCCATGCTTGGTTTCAGATCTGTAGGATCCTTCGCCAGCTTTCATGGTAGAAAGCATGGCTCTGTCTTCCATCTAAGAAAGAATTTGGTGTAAGTAGCCAAAAACAAGACAAATTAAATAAATTAGAGTGTGTAAAGCACCTACACGTGATAGTCAACTGAGACTATGATTAGAAGGTACCTTTTAACTCTTCCTATAAAATACTTCCATGCATCAACATGCGTACATTTCCTTTGCCTCTATTTTAATTATTCCAGTTATTTCCTGAATTTGAGTTGAGTGAATGCTGAGTCAACTACCCAGCACTGGGCAATCTGTCGAGGTATATGAGAGACCACAGAGAGAAGTCTAGACTGAATTCTGACATCTCAGAGCAGAGGTTGAAGAAGGGCAGGAGCAAGGAGCCAAAGTCACTGGGAATAGTGACCAGGCTAGTAGAGGCTGAGACAGGAAGATTCGATAGCGGGGGGTGAGAGGGTGGCGGGCAGAGAGGACTTAAGACACCGAATGCGAATAGGGAAGGCAGAGCAAGATGGTGCAGCGAGCCAGACAGGTCACATGGGATGCAGGTGGGCCAGTAAGGGTGGGGAAACCCTGTTACCAGAGACTGGGTAGAAACATTTGGAACTCATTTTTGAGTTCATTATGCAGATCAGGGACATCATTAGGACAATCATTATGAAGATCAAGAAACAAGTAACTATGAGGTAGCTGCTGTTGTTCATTTAGGAAACAATTCTATGTCTTCTCCTAAATTAGAAGCCAGTCCCAGGTGAAGGGCTGCTCAGGGCTGGTGGGGGGTGGGGTGAGCAAAATTAGCCAAAGCACTTGGGGGCCAAAATCAAGTGAGGGAAAACCCAAAGTAGATCCTGGCGAGAACAAACGAGCCTGGTGGGGAACAGGCTAGAAATTGCTCTTCGACGTCCCACTTCTTTCTTTAGGTGGTGGAGCGCCTCCCGGGTTTCACCAGGCTTGGGGCTGCCTACTTAGTCTGTTTCTCAGCCTCCCTTGCAGTTCAGTAGGACCGTGTGACTAGATTCTGACCAGCAGGACGTTAGTGAGCGTGTTGTGTGCAACTTCAAAGGCACAAGCTTAAAGGAAGCCCTCCTCTGTGGTAGACAGATTAATGCCCCCTCCAAAGGCATCTACAGCCCAATCTCTATAACCTGCTGAGTATATTCTATTACGTGGCAAAGAGCAATGGGGTTTACAGGTGGGATTAAGGTACCAATCTAGAAATCAGCTGACCTTGACAGGCCAATGAGCCTGGATTACCCAGGTGGGCCCAATGGAACCACGAACGCTCATAAACATGGAAGGAGGCAGCGAAAGGGAGAGACGCCAGCGGGAGGAGCTCCGGTGCGGGTGTTGGCGGCTTTGAAGCTGGAGGAGCAGGACCCTGAAGCAAAGCAGGTAAGTGGGCCCTAGAAGCTGGAAAAAGTAAGGAAAGGGATTCTCCTCCACTGGTTCCGGGAAAGAACACAACCGTACAGCTCCTTGATTTTAGCCCAGTGAAGCCTGGGGTGGGGCTTCTAACCCGCGGGAACTGTGAGGTAAAGCCGTGTTGTTTTAAGCCCCTGTGTTCGTGGTGTTTGGTTGTAGCAGCAGAAGGCAATGCGTATACCTTTCATTTGTATTTTCCCCCAGTCATTTGGGCCAGAATACGGTGAGCGAGACGTAACCATGGAGATGAGGATAACGCTGCTGAAGTAACAGGACCAGTCAGGGTTCCAGCAGGAGACAAGGACATATGAGACTGTTCAGTAAAGACCGTCCGGTAAGGAACTGTTGACCAAGATGGGGACAGGGTGGAGGAAAGCCATCAAGCACGGTGCAGCATCAGGCAGGGCTCTCATCGCCCTCGGCGTGGGTGAGGAGAGAGGGTAGAAACCACACACTGAGGACGGAGTGTGTAGGAGGGGCCCTCAGCAGGACCTGTGACCCTTGGGGGACGGATGCAGCCAACTCTGCCAGCCCTGCAGGCGGTCTTGGGGCATAAACGCTCTGCTGGCACACTCCTGCCCATGTCACGTCTCTGGCTAGTGCTTCCCATTAGCTAAATCAAGGGAGCAGATTAATGTGACCAGGTAGATCAGCCTCCCGGGGAACAGAGGAGGGGCAGCACCATCTGGAGAGGCCCAATGACCTTGGGGATTAGAGCTGTCTAGGCCTGCCTCCCCTGCGCTGCTTGCCAGCTTGAACTTGTACGTGATAGAAAAGCAAGCCCCTCCTATTCATATTACTGTGATTTTGGCCTCTTAAAGCAGCTGAACCAACTTCCTTATTAGTACCTCTGGGATGCTAAGGGGACTCCAGCCCATCTCTGCCCCACATGATGGGGACAGCGAACCAAGGGTCCGATGACAAGTTCAAGTCCTGGTTTCTCCCCTACAACCCCCAAGGTGATTCACAGCCTCTCTGAATCTCAAGTCCTCATTTCCTTCAGCTGTTCAATACCAACAATTATACCTGGCCTGCCCCCCAGGGTCACAGCCAGCTCACGTGAAAGGGCTTTGAGAAGAGTGGGTATTAAGAAAATCCTTCAAAACATGCTTATTACCACATTGTATGTGTTACACCTGCATTTCCCTTCTGCCACTGCTCCTGTAGCACTGCCCTCCTTGAAATCCCAATTATCTCCACCCAACCTCACCTTCCCTTAAGGGAAGCTTCACTTTACCCCGAAGGTCTCTGTTTAGCCTAGCTCAAAGCCCTTTCTCTTACGTTGCTCTTACGAAGCTCTCTTACATTGCCAATTGGCTAAGATACTTTATCTGTCTAGCCAGATAGTAAGTTCCAGGAAGACCTAGAGTATGTCTTCAGCCACTTCTGTGTCCTATATAGAAGTTGGCACAGCGCAGAGCCCTCTAAACACTTGTTCACTTACATATTAGTTCCATAAATTGACTAAATTGCGGCGACTCGGGTAGTCCTTGGACGACTGCTGAATTAGACATTTCTCAACCGGAATATGAAACCAGCTCACCATATGATTCCTCTCTAAAAATGTATCTGAGGACAATTCCAATCTTTAATATGTGGAGGGGAAGAAAATGTCACATGGGAATAGAATACAAAGCCCAAAGAACCCTCTCCCCCATCGCTCCCACACTCAGTAACGGAACACACTCTAGAGCAGCTGATACAAATCCTCTTCTCTCTGTGCAAACTCTTCCCCTACCCAGTCAAGCTCACACAACCCTCCACTCTTGTGTTCCTTCCTCTTGCCTCTCAAATCTAGTCTCTTCTCTTTGCTCTTGGTCACTCTGGCTTTTCCTCTGCCACGTTTGTTCACAAGGCTGTTAGTATTTTCCAAGTCACACGGCCATCAATTAGGGTGAGCCTCTCCCCAGTGAAGGTCCTGGCTCAGAAGGGGAAAAAACTGCACTCCACAGGCTGAGCTCACTGAGCTGGGGTCAAGGACAGCCTCTACTTTCTATTCAGTTAGGCTTTGTCTAGAAAAAGTGATTGCATTATGTGACTAAGCATAACTCACTAAGGGACACATTTGAAAACATAATTTTATAAATATTCAATATATAAAGACAGATATTTACATATATTTAAGATGTATGGAAAATTTATATAAATGCAACTAGAATTTGTAGGATTCTCAGGAATCCTTAGTGATTAAGCAAATTAGTTTAATCAAACCCTCCTGTGTACAAACTCCTGCACATACATGCCCATTCTCCTTCCCGCCCTGGCCAGCCCCCATCTCCCTAAGTGCTGCTATGGACATTGAAAAATTTTTTCTTCTTTCACTTTATGCTTCTAACTAAAAATTCTGGGGGTCAGGGTAGAGCTCAGTGGTAGAGCACGTGCTTGGTGTGCAGGAGGTCCTGGGTTCAATCCCCAGTGCCTCCATTAAGGGGGAAAAATTAAAAATTTTAAAAAGTTCTTTCCCAGCCCTGACTCTATTGCTTCAGAAAAGTGAAGAATTTTAAAACTTTGACCACATTTCTCACAGGCTTTTTCCAATATAAGCTTTAAGGCTTTTAGTAAAGAGCTGCCTGCTCGTAATTTACCAGGAGACCATCCCTGTCCTCCTTTCCTGTTTTCTCTCTCGTGAGAGTAAAAGGAGCATTTTTTTTTTTCTGTCCAAAATAAAGCAGCCTAAGCAGAAATTCTCGAAACACCTACTCATCCATCAGCACCTAGCCTTTTCTCTCCTGGGGAATAACTTGAACCTACATGTACTCATTAACTTGACTCACCACAGCTCTGAGTGGCCATGCTGGAGGGTTCTGCTGCTCTAGCAGCGTGCCTCTGCCTGAGCAGCCTGCCAGCTGAGTGAGCTTTGTTACACAAAGCAACTTACCACAATTGATATTAAACGTACTCATCAGAACATAGAGGGTTTTTGAACAGAGATGAAAGTGTTCTCTTCATGGTCATGGAATTGGTGATTTTTTTTTTTTTTTAAAACAGTCAAGTGTTTGGGTAGTGATATCCGACACCGTTCCACACGCAACCAGAGTTCTTAAGTACTAGGGAGGCGAGGGAGAGGCGGTTGGTTGCGTTTTCTGTTACATTCACCAGTGGTAATAGATTAGGAATGACATTTCAGAGTGCTCTCTAGTCATCCCAATGTGGCACCAAGAATTAAAATCTAATCTTGAGTCCTGGTAACTTCCTTGCAGTGAAGACTTTGAAATATTGAGCCCACAAAATGCTCAGTTAATAAAATAAAATAAACAGTAAAACCTACCAGGGGAAGATACTGCCTCTGATGGGAAGAGACACAAAATGACAATCAGAAGTGCTAGCCTGTCTCTGGACCTCTCACACATTATATGCTCCCTGATGCTGCCTCTTGCTCAGAAAAAGGTTTAAGAAATCCAAAATGCAAGAGACTTAAAGAATTCCCTAGTCCCATTCCCTCATTTTCTGAGGAGGACTGAGGTGAACTTACCAGGGAGACAGCGCAGAAATGCCCAGGTTGGTGCTAAGGGAAATAGATCCTTTCACCCTCTTTCCAGACAACTTGCTCTTTTAAGTGGTCTTAGGCTCTATTTAATGGACCATGAAGTACAGCAGGACATTTTCTTAAACTGGACTAGCCTGTTTCTGTATATAAGTGGCTTGTCTTAGAATATTCATTTTAAAACAAATGAATTTTTTTACAGAACAGACTCACAGACATAGAAAACATTTATGGTTATGGGGGGAGGGGGTGGGAAGGGATAAACTGGGAGTTTGAGATTTGTAGATACTAATATATATAAAATAGATAAACAAGTTCATACTGTATAGCACAGGGAGCTATATTTAATATCTTGTAGCTTATGGGGAAAAATACGGAAATTAATATATGTATATCCACATATGACTGAAGCATTGTGCTTTACACCAGAAATTGACACAGCATTGTAAACTGTATCTCAATTTAAAAGAAGTTAAATATTTTTAATGTTAATATTTCATAGAAAGTCCTGCTTGAAAGAAAACAAAGGTCAAAGTCGCTAACCAAATAGGAATACTTTATCCTTAATGTTAGTGAACAAAAATGTGTACTCGTTTTGGACTGGTGTGTCTTTTGAGAATAGCCAATTACGTGAGCATATATTTGTCGTCGTTAAAGGCACTCAATTCAGTTATTTTCATTCCTCAACTTTCCATGTGGTTTTAAAAAAAAAATAGGACTACAATGTAACTTATAAGTAATAAGGTTAGGCCTGATTTTAGATATGAAGTTTTATATCAAATTTATTATAATACATATTTAATAAATTCATTTGATTATGTAAGAAGAGAATAAACCTTATTACTAAGAGAAATACTTGGTTGGAAGCATTAGTTCTCCATGGTAGAAGCATTTCTAGGACTCTAATAATAACCAAACAGCCATCCAGATTATTGCCTCTCTTAAAGTCAGTATCTAAATTAGTCCGGGTTTTTTTTTTTCCCCTTGATTCTCAGTTAATTGACCCTATTAAAGGTATCACCATACTGTGAACTTTCTAGAAAGGAGTAGAAGTTAAATGGAGACTGGAAATCTAGCAACCAAACTGTAGCATCTGAGGAATTCCAGGGATTCGTACCATGGGAAGAAGCTCCGATTCTGGAGAAGCTGTACAAACATTTCATATCAAAGGATAAACATTTGGGGTCTTTATGACCTCGGGTTTAGCTTTGTGTTGGCCATGCCTGCATTATGACTCATCTAGGGAAGGCAAAATATGAATGGGAAAAATCAGATATTCAGGGTGAAAGAAACAATCGCTTTCCTTTGGAAAGAGGGGGCTCTAACATTTCTTACAAATCAATGTAAAGAAGTCTATTTATTTAGATAGCTGTCTTTTAAAAATTTTTTGTTGAAGTCTAGTTGATTTACAATGCTGTGTTTAGTTTCTAGTGTACAGCAAAGTGATTCAGTTATACATATATTTTTTCATTATAGGCTGTTACAGGGTAGTGAATACAGTTCCCTGTGCTATACCATAGGACCTTGTTGATCTATTTTATATATAGTAGTTTGCATATATGGTATATTTTGGAGGTGGAAGTAAGTTAATTTTTTTAGAGGAGGTACTGGGAATTGAACCCAGGACCTTGTACATGCTAAGCATGTGCTCTACCACTGAGCTATACCCTCCCCTCAGATGTGTTTTTTCTTTTTAAAATCCCAGTTCTGTTCAACCCTTCAGACCACCATCTACATGATATACAGCAGATGGAGAAAAATGTGTATATACTAAATTTTCTCAACTGAAATCTTCTTACAACCTACTCTGGGAGGCATATTAATACATAGACAATTTTAAAGATTTAAACATTTACATAAACACATTCCTCTAAGGAAAAAAAATCGGTTTTCAACAGAACAGCAGCTTACCATATTTTGATTAGAACATAGGAGCAAAGGAAATGGTTAAAAAGCTAATCATGGAGGGGACAGTAATAGCTCAGTGGCAGAGCGCATGCTCAGCATGCACAAGGTCCTGGGTTCAATCCCCAGCACTTCCATTTAAAAAAACAAATTCAGTCACTGCTCAGTAATCCTCATGCAGGTTTACACTCTCCACATTACGGGACAGAGCAAGTTTATTTATGTTGAGTTAATACTGTAAATTTATTAACACTTCTGTCCAAATCACAGCAAACTGCTCGCTTTTTTGTTTTTCCAATGGAATAAAATTAAATGTACTATGTGCTCTTTTAAAGTACTAATGGGTGTTGAGTATGACTCATTCTGGCTAAAGAACTACCTGTGAATGATTTCTCCCCAGAAAGCCCGCTGGGCATGGTGCCAGGCACTTACTGAGGGAATGCATGCAGTAAATACCCGAGGAGGTCTGTGCTCAGCACTGGGGAAGGCAGGATGCTCTCAGAGAACTTGGAATTTAGTGCACACAAAATATGTTAATAGACCAACCATTTATTTCATGCATACTCATTTGCACACCCGCAATGTGCTCCGTGCTATGCTGGCGTTGGGGGTATAGCAGTGAGTGCGAGAGAGGACGTGTGTGGCCTCATGCGTGGCTCATCTGTTCTAGAACAATCTAGAAAGACCTTCTGCAATAAGCTCATGTCCCAGTACTGTACCTGGGCAGTGGAATTGAGAAGATTCCACATGTGAAGTAGCATCAGAGGTGGATTTTGAACACAAGTAAAACCTGGCTTGGCAGAGAAGAGGGAGAAGGCATTGCAAGTAGAAGGACCTGGATGAGCCACAAAACAGGGCTTGGGGGTAGAGGATGGTGAGCATATCGAAGTTAGAGTTTAGCGGGGGTGGGATGCTGATGGGCTGAGAATGCAGCGAGGAGGTTATATAGGGGCCAGATTACAAGGAGCCTGCGCATGTGCTTAGGCATCTGAACTTTGTACCCCTTTCACAGATAAGGAAATGGGCACACAGAGAAGTGACGGACATGGTCCCAATTTGTTAACAGCTCTAATGTCATTCAGTAAATCCATTAGTGACAAGAAATGATTTTAATTCTATAGGTCTTTGAATTTACATTTCAAGAGAAGAACCCAGACTTCATCAACAGATATAGCATACTTGACTCAAAGTATAACATCTTATACTTGCAAAAGAGACTGTTTTAATTGAAGCATAGTCGGTGTACAACGTTGTGTTAATTTCTGGTGTACAGAATAGTGATTCAGTTATACATGTTCATTTTTATATTCCTATGGGCTATTACAAGATATTGAATATAGTTCCCTGTGCTGTACCATAGGATCTTGTTTGTCTATTTTACATATATATATAACTACTATATATATATAGTAGTTAGTATCTGCATATCCTAAACTCCCAGTTTATCCCTCCAGCCTTTTCCCCATGGTAACCATAAGTTTGTTTTCTATGTCTATGAGTCTGTTTTGTAAATAAGTTCATTATCATTTTTAAAGATTCCATATGTGTGATCATATATTTGTCTTTCTCTGTCTGGCTTATTTCATTTAGTATGATCTCTAGGTCCATTCATGTTGCTGAAAATGGCATTATTTCCTTTTTTTGTGGATGATAATTATGGCTGTGTGTGTGTATACACTACAACTTCTTTATCCAGTCATCTGTCCATGGACATTTAGGTTGCTTCCATGTCTTGGCTATTGTAAATAGTGCTGCTGTGAACATTGGGGTGCATGTATCTTTTCTAATTAGAGTTTCCTCTGGATATACGCCCAGCAGTGGGATTGCTGGATCATAAAGTAAGTCTATTTTCAGTTTTTAAAGAAATATACATACTGTTTTCCATAACGGCTGCACCAAACTACATTCCCACCAACAGTGTAGGAGGGTTCCCTTTTCTCCACACTTTCTACAGCGTAAGTCATTTGTGGACTTTTTAACAAAAAAGACTTTTGATTAGATTTTTTGTCGTTCTTAATTAAACCAGTTATAGACACACATTTTCTTACTAAAAAAAAATTAAGACATTACAAATGACAGAGAAGTTCCCTTTAACTCACATCCCAAAATTCTCTCTGAAATTTCCTTAGTATTACCCACTAATACCCATTTGCTCTGTCTCCTAGAACTTCGTCCTTGTCATTTCATGTATATATGTTTACAGAAATAGAGAATTGTAATGTTCTTCCCTCACCTTAGAGTTGAACCCTTGTTGATCTTTACTCGTAGTGCCTACATCCAAGACCACTCTGGCCTCCTCTAAATGTAGGGTATACACCATTAGTGCATAGTTGTGCTTGGCACATAGTAAATGCTCAAGAAATCTTAAAGAACAACTGATGCATGTCGCTGCTAAGGCTTAAGGTCATAGTCAGTCAGATGGTGGGGTTGCCAAAGTCAAAGGTCAGCCAATTAGTGGGGATTATCACCAACTGGATTAAAAGGTCCTCTGAGTAGATGACTCCGTTGTCAGCTCCATATTCCACAATTTCCAAACAGGGTCACTGAGAGACCATTCCATCCTGCAGGTTGATAGCATTTATTAGCCTTGTGGAAAAGGGCAAACACATCCTATAACTTCTCTGCTTGGCAAGCATTCCATTATGTGAAGCAGCACCCAAGCCTGGAGTGAGACTTAGTGCTGACTTGTTTCTGATGTGATCAAAACGCAGCCACTCAGCTCTGGGTGGGCCGGCCTGCATAAATCTGATTAGCAGCCTTGGCAGCAGCTGCGGTAAAATAAATGCTCTTTCCAGAAGAGCAGGCTTACTCCTTTAGAGGAGCTGCAGTCGGAACGTTAATGCTTCTAGAAAGCCAAGGGCGTTGTGGGTGGGGGTGATGAGGCAAGACCGCTGCTTGGGGAGTGGGGCTAGCTTTTACTAGCACTTCCATCACTTCTGAAATGTGCTCAGAGCAGAGTGCTCCTCTTCCTTTGGTAGAAATTCTGGGTTGAGAATTAGGATCTTTGCCTAGTCCTACCCATGAATATTAGCCATGAAATGTGGACCATTTAACTTGCTGATGAAATTCCATTTCCTGGATCACCCTATGTAATAATTAACAACCCAGAACTATGAGATAGGTTTGCAGCCAGAGAGTAGATTAGTTTATCACTTCAAGTCTTTGGTACAGAGATATTTTCTGAACCTTGCTAGGTTTAAAAATAAAGGTTAAATAAGAAGGGCTTTTCCATTCAACAAGCATTTCCTAAGGACCCACTGTGTGCCAGGGATGGGACTAGAAACCCATGGGGAGATGTAGCAGGGACTTCAGAGGCTTATAAGGAGCTAAACTTGACTTTTCAAATGGAGAAAGAATGGAGTTTAAAAAAGAGAAAAGGAGGATTTAGAAGTTAAATGACTGGAACACAGGAACTCCTTTTTTCCTCTTCTGGCAAGTGCTGAATTTCAACATCATTAAGAAGCTGAGGGAAGTAACACCACCAGCTGAAATAAATATTTCAAAATAATCCTTAAAATACAATTTTAGGTAGATTGCTATAAGCAAAAGCGATGAATTGACTTTAATGAAGGAAAATTTTTCTAAAACTTAATAACCATCAACCACTAAGTGTTAGCTGCCTACTCAATTTGACATATGTGATTTTTCAATAAAGATTTGTTATTGTTATTTTTTAATTGAAGTATAGTCGATTTACAGTGTTAATTTCTGGTGTACAGCATAGTGTTATATATATTCCTTTTCATACTTGCTTTCATCATAGGCCATTAAAAGGTATTGAATATAGTTCCCTGTGCTGATTTTTTGACACTTTTTTTTTAAAAAGCAGTCAATACATATCACATTTTAGATGCTAATGTGTTTTGTCCAAGTATCTGATACAAAATATCTTAAATATTTCTGTAGTAAATAGTCATTTCTTAAAACTTCCAAGTACACAAATAAAAATGTTTGAATATAAATATTATAGGTGACAGAAGCTGACCAGAGAAACAAGCCAAAACCTTTACTTTGGAAGGCCTTAAATCTTCTCAGTGAATTGGTAAGTACTTGGGTTTTTTAAGTTCTTACTGCCCGTCTTTAGGTAGAGCAGTTGTGAATTAAGGTAAAGGTAGAAATATACCAGAAAAATGAAACTTTGGCTCATGAATAATTTTCAAGTCTTATGATGTTTAATTGACTACATTTAAGTTAATCCTACTGTGAATCTGATTTTAAAAAAAATTTAAAAGCTTTCCTGAGGCTCTCCAGCCTTACCACCTCAGCCATTAATCTCTCCTACTCATTTTTAAATGAGGTTAGCAACCAGATGCTAAAATCCCACAAACAGAGAATAAACAGTGAACTGAGAGAACTTGCTCCATTTAGAGTTGTTTCTATGGCATTCCTGTTAAATATGGATTACAAATATAAACAAAAAAACTTTGCAATTCATGGGCACAGATAGGGAGGCATGTTGTTTCTACCCTCCTCTCACTGGATGTAAACCATCATCTTGCTACTCTGTTGCGAGATGAAGTGCAGTGGGTGTGCAGCCTTGCAGAAAACCTGTAAAGAGCCTGTGAGGCCTTCTTACCCCTATTTTAGTGACTACCTTAGCACACTCAAACTTGGGGATTCTCTCACTTCTGACATTTCTTTTGAGATATTTAAGAACAGACAGATTTTACTATTTTTAAGACAGTATTGATAAAGACCTGCCTGAACCAATCAGGATAAACTAGTTATTTGCAGTTAAAACAAAAAGAAAAACCTCCCAGATCTCAGGCTAAAAACAACAAAGGTTTATAACTCTCTTCAACTACATAGCCAGAAAATGTATTGGCGAAGGCAGTACCTGCTGCCTTCAGGCATAGCTGGATCAAGGGAGTCTTGAAGGATTTGCCCTATTGCTTCCCTTAGTTCTGCTTTCCTCTATGTTGGCCCCAGTCTCCAGCAGCCTCTACCAGCTCCAGGCTGACATCCACATAATTCTAAGTCCAGGGAGAAGGAGGGTTTCTTCTCTCCTGGGAAAATCCCCATGATGTCCTCAAAAATTCCAGAAGTCACCCTAACTGGAAAATTTGAGTTGCATACTCATCCCTGAACCAATTACTGGGAAGAAGGAGATGGAAAGGCACTGATCAGCCTGGAGCCCGTAGAGGGATGAGCCCCATCCAGTAAGGGAGGCTGACTGTGCGAAAGGACTGGTCACCTCAAATCTAGGTGGAGGGACATTAGTGCAAGCCCGCACAGCAGTTTCTGTTGTGTGGTCTGAGACTGAGAATGTTGGACTCAGGCCCTGATGGTTTCATGTTATATGACTGGTGACAGTAAGGACCCTCTGTGCTCTCTTAATGGTTATGAATGAAGTTTATTCAATTATATTATTAATGCAACAAGTAGATACTGAGTATATACAATACCCCAGAAACTCTGCCACCTTATGGGAATACAAATTTCACTAAAATACAGTCCTTGCCCTGAAAGAGCTTCTGAGAGGCAAGGACATTTAACAGAAAACTACGAATTACTGTCCTACATACTCAAACATTTAAAAAGTACTGTGACATTTGTCCTGAAGTTTACTGGTCATTGAACTTTTCTAGATGAATACCAAATGTCACAAAGCACACTGAAATCTAATTTTCAAAACTTAGTATTTTTCAGGAGAACAATGTTAACGTAAACAGCCAGGTTTTAGGACCTAACGATCAAAGTCTAAAATGTGACTTCCTTGTTTCACTGTCAGCCCAGGATTTAAAATGAGACACACAGGTGATCTTGAGAGCAGTTCTTGGTTTTGTTTTTGTTTTTTTCCAAGCAAAAAACAATGCCTCGGGGAGATGATTGTCACACACTCTTTGAGAAGATACAGCCAACAATTTGCAGCCATCTGCTGCTCAGAACGCTGTAGGACTCTCCAGGGAAGACTGCCTTACGCTGAAGGAGGTGGCGCCTGGTAAGTACCAGTGGGGGATGGGAGGCTCCTCTCAGCAGGAGTGAAGAGTGAACCAGCTTCCCTAAGAAAAGTGAGTCGTTCCTCCTAAACTGGTAACATCTTCAGACGTCAGAGGAAGTGAAATAGAACAGTGAGGAAAAATCTGTTCATGAGTGAAATTTGCAAGGATCCCTAACATGAACGCAAGTCTGGTGGTGATAGTCTTCTGTCTTTGACCGGAGATTTGTTAGGTGAAAGTTGACATTTAAGATTGAAGACACTTTTCAAAGCACGGAGAATAGTCTTCATTAATTTTCATTCAAGAAACATTTCTTGAGCACCTAAGATGTGCCCCATGTCACATTAGACAGTGTTTATACACAAAGGAATGCTACACAACGCTGGTCCCTGTCTCACTGTCTGTTGGGGAGATAAGGGCACAAACAAATAGTTAGAGCATTAGGTCACTGATGCTGTGACAGGCTTTTACAAGGTGCTGGTGGACAGAGTCAGGGGTGGAGAAGGAGGAGACGTATTTTTTCAGTGGAGGCTTCAAAGATGCATGGTAGCTCACTAAGTTGATGAGGTCAAGGAGGGGCCACGTAGCAGAAAGAAAAGGAAAGTAGAAAAAGTCTGTTATGTGTAGGGGACTTCAGGAGATTTAACGTGGGCAGAGGGAAACCACTGAAGCCTTTTGAACAAAAGAGTCATGTAATCAAAGCTGTGCCTCTGAAAAATCCTTCTGGCAATGTGCTGGAGGGTTAGACTGGAGAAAGGAAGGGTTTGGAAATAGGTTCACCAGCCTGGAGGCTCCTGCGGGCTTTCAGACCAGACATGAGGAGAGATTGAACTAAGGGCAATGAGGTTGGAGTGATGGGGACATGACAGCTAGTTGCTAGTAAGTAGAAAGGACAGGACCTGGGGATGGGGAGGAGGCGAAGGAGAGAGAACTATCCATCATGATTCCCAGGCTGGGCTGGCTTCAAGGGTGTGGGATTGGATTCGTGCTGCCTCCCAGGGCCTCCCACTCAGAAGGGTCCCAGGCTTGGTTCAATGCTCTACTGGCACCATCTTGAAATCACTGATCATTTTTAAACAAGGGGCCCCACATGCTCGTTTTCATTTTGTATTGGGCCCTGCGAATCACATGGTCAGTCCTGTTCCCAAGTTTCTGTGTTGAGCTAAGGGATAGATCGGGGTACCAATAACTGCAATTGGAAACAGGAGGTGAGTTCGGTTTTGTAGCACATGTTCCTATGGGACATCAAAATAGTGATCCTCAACAGGCTGGTAGAAGTTGGATGTAAATGCCAAGCAAGGTACTTGCTAGCGTTATAGATGTGGGGAGTACCAAGGCCAAGGTGGTGGAGCCCTTGGATGTGGATGGAAGTGTGTAGAGGGAAAAGAAGCTGGAGACAGAGCCTTCGGGAGTGCCGATGTGTAAGAGATCAGAGGACGGAAAGAGAAACAGGAGAGGGGGAGTCAGTCTGGTTGGAAAATTTTAGGGGGAATTGTATCCTGGAAGTCAAGGAAGAGTCTCAAAAAGAGAGTAATCATGTGAAATCCATGCCACAAAGTGATCAAATAGGGAGTACGTCTATTGCATTTGGCAGTTGGAGGGTCAGTGGTCATGACTGAGACCAGTGGTGGAGATGGAGGAGAAACCAGGAGGCAATAGTCAGTGCAGACTATCCTTTCAAGAACTTGGGCGATGAAGTCAAAGGGAGGAAAGGAATAGAGAGTGTGCAGAATAAAGCTTTTTTCCCCCCCTTAAGATGGGAGAATTGAGCAGGTATGTGTGTGAGAGCATTGTTCTCAGGAGGTAAGAGAAGGGGATGTCTTCCAGGACAGGAGTACAAAAGATAAAGGTGGCATGGAGACAGACAAATCCTTAGATGGAATGGTAGAAGGTGAGTGTTAAACAGACTCCTCCTCTGCACATATATGGGCAAAACCAAAATGGCTAATTTTCTCAATGGTGGTGCCGTTACTGAGACTGAAGAGGTCAGCAGAGCAGCGGGGCTTTAAAAGATTTATTGAAGGTAAGGCCTTGCCCTTTTAGAAAGGAGACTGACCAGAGACAGATCCAACTGCCAAATAGCAGGAAGGCCTCAGCTGCTGTGAGAACAGAGGCCAGTCTCCAAAAGAGGCAGAGCTGAACGATGCTTGAGATCTGTGTGGCTGAAAAAGTGTTAACAAGCAACTTTGGACCAGGGTATCAAAAGTTCCACAAACGGGCAAGATGGTGGCCTGTGAATATTTGTTTGCAAGTAAGTTCTGAAGATTCTCTATCACAGCATTGGACTCTCGCAGCAGCACCCTCCTTTCTTAGGGTTGCCCCGCCTGCCCCAAGCACCCCAAGTCTCCGAGTCTGTGCAGGTTTGGTGAATAATTAATGTCTCACCAAGACCTGAGGCCCCTGCCTCCCTCAGTGGAAAAGATGTAGATAAACTCAAAAAGCAGCTTACTCTATGGTCTAATGATTAAACTTCCCTGGGCCCTATTTCATTGCAGCTAAGTTAAAAGCTGACCAACTGGACACTTAAACCCTTCTCCCTGGGTGATTAATTACAAAACAAAACCTCCTGACTGGAGGAACAACTAACTCTACTCTCTCGTGGGGGAGTGGGGGTGGTGGGTAAGGGCAGTTTTGCTGGGAGAACTAAAAGATGAAGCTTTGAGTCCACCCACTGCTAAGGCAACAGAATTGGGCTAGTTCACAGAAAAGTTGATAGAGACCCACCACCAGCCTCTGCCCTCTCCAACCCTCAGGAGCTGGGTGAGCATAAATTAACCCCTTATTTAACCAGACAGGTCACCCACAGTGCTGCTGGAGACCCGTTGCTAGAGGCTCTCTGGCCCACCTCACTGTGCACCGCGAGTTCCTGTCTAGAATTTGCAGGGTTGTGCTTTGTGGAGATGGTGTGGATGTGAGCCTCACCAGAGACCTCCAGCTTCGTGGCTGAGACAACTCTTTTAAGGTGAGAAGGGAAAGGTGTCACTAACAATAGTGTCTTTCGAGAAATTACCTGAATTCGAGCCATTGCCTGGATATGGGGGGAAATGCAGGCTTTAAAAACAGACGGGAACACAGTGATGCCCTAGCCACCTGTGGGCAGGGACTCTAGGCAGGTCCCGAGTTGGTGCACAAAGGCAACGTCGGGAAGAACACTTCGCTTCCTCCGAATGAAGGCGTCACAGGTGCCGCGCCCAGCCGGGGCTCAGCAATACCGGGGGCTTGGCTTCTTGGGAACAAACCTGACAGGTCAACCCTCTTTCTAAAGGGTTAACCCGTCTTCCCCGTGAGCTCCGTGCGGGAGTTTGCAGCCTTGGGCACCTTTTAGTGACTCACTCTTTACAAATGTAAATGCACGAGCTCGCGGGAGGTCTGGACCAGCCCCCTCGCCCGGAGACCTGAACACCTACCTCCGAGACCAGCCCCAACGCTTCCCGCCCCCCGCGCATCGCCCGGAACGCGCGCCCGGCGGCGGCCCCGCACGCAGCCCAGCGCTGGGAACGGGAAGGGCCACTACCCCGCCGCGTCCGCAGAGGCGGCCTTAAAACAAAAGAGGCTGCAGGGGGGAGGTGGGACCTGGACCTCACCCCCACCCCGCCAAGTTGGGGCCGCCCGCTGCCCGCCCCCTCCGCCCGGCTGCCCGTGTGCGCATGAGCAGAGGCGCCTCCCTCGGTTCCTCCCAGGGCGAAACTTTCTAATTCCCTTCTTTGGGCTCGGGGGCTGCCAGGCGCCGGGAGAGCGCTCGCCCCGCCGGGTGAGCAGAACAAAGTGGCGGCGCGATTTTTCCCTCCCCACTCTCCCACCCGCCGCTTCCGTGGGAGCGGCAGGAAATGCGAGGGCCCCTTTCCTCTCTGAACATTTGCCTTTTTTCTCTCCACCTCTCCAGAAAGGAAGACGGGGGAAAAAGAGCCGGGGGCTCGGTGGCTGTGCCCTCCTCTCCTCTGCCGTGTCTCAGCTACGGGGACGGACATGGGGCGGCTCCAGGTGTTCGCGTTCAGTTTCTTAGGTAATTTCGGGGAAACAGTGCCCTGAAGGGGGTGGGACTGGGCGAGGGGGAAGAAAACCCGAGGCGTCGGACTCAGATTCGAGGGAGCCTGGGGGATGGGGAGGGGGACCTGGTGGAAATTCTGCACTGGGATTAATCGCCAGCGCCCTCGGTCGTGGCCGAAGACTGCGCGCGAGGATCGCCGTGGACCACATCCCGGGGGGCTGTGCCCAGAGCTCCGGGTGCTCCCGCAGCCGCCGCCCGGGGCTCTGCACCTTCGGCCTCCTGTTCTCGGCGGATCTCTCCATTGCGGGGGGTCAGGTTTCATGGGGTGACGGCTCGCCCTCCGCCGTGGAGGGCTCTCTGGCAGCCTATTTCCCAGGAAAATGCCTAAGCTGAGCGAAGGCTTCGTCCTGGGAACAGATTGGAACCATGTGGCTTTAATTAACCATCACTGTTTGCCCCCGGATGGCGCCAGAAACAGCTGGACCGGGAGCTTCCCTGGAATGACGAATCGTTGAAGCCAGTCCAAAGCCGCAGGGACTGTCCACTCGCCCCTCGCTCGGGAAAGTGGCGTCTTCCGCGAACCCCACTATTCCCTACCTCTCCCCCGCAAAGCGCCTGCGACCTCCAGGCGTGCATGCGCACACACATTAGTGCGCCCCCAGGTTCACAGATTTCCGCGCACACACTCGCACTGTCACACTGAGAATGCACAGGCTGCTGCGTGCACGCGGGTTCACAGACATACACACGAGCGTGTGTGCGGCTTTTAGCTACCTGCCTCCCTCCCTGTGCCCAGTTCCAGGCAAATCTAAGTGACTGGTCTGCAGAGCCACCTTTGGTGACTTTGGTGGCTGGAGCTGCTTCTCAGGGCAGATAAAGGTGGGCGCAAGTGTGGGTGGTTTTCCCTGGAGTGATGCTGTCGGCTGTTGGACAAACCTGATGTATCTGTGTTGCTTTCTGAATCCTCCTCTCCACGTCCTTGCCTCGCTCATGTCTCCGTTGTGTCTCTTCTGTGTATTGTGCTTTTTTTCTAAATCGAATCTGCCCTGGCTCCTGCTTATTCCTTTTGTTGGGGCCCGCTCCCTACTTGTTCCCTACCCGGTTGCATGCCCCTTCCACAGCCCTGTGCGGAGCCCGAGTGAGCGCCCAAGAACCCGAGTTCAGCTACGGTTGCGCGGAGGGCAGCTGCTATCCGGCCACAGGCGACCTTCTCATCGGCCGAGCACAGAAGCTCTCAGTGACCTCGACATGCGGGCTGCACAAGCCGGAGCCCTACTGTATCGTCAGCCACCTCCAGGTGAGGGCGGAGAGAAGTCTCCAGGCTCTGCGTGCGCCTCCTCCAGTCCAGACTTAAGGGGAAGGCCCAGGGGACCCCGCATCCTGCCTGCTCTCCAGATAGGAAGCGCGGCAGCCAGGGAGTCCCGGGATTAAGCTGGTAGTTCACTCTTTTGCCCCATCTCAGTTTGCACAGTTGCATCCGCCGAACATTTCCTGCCGCCACCGCCGCCGACACGGTCAGAATTGAAAGGCAGGGCTGCAGACAGACCTGGCCCCTGCCGGGTGCCCTGACCCAGGGCTTCCAAAAGTCCCGTGTCTTGTTTTGTTTTGTTTAATCTTTTCTCTTTGGAAATGTGTATAAAAGGTGGTTTATACTCTTCTTCTTTATATACTGAGTAGCAATCTTGGGTTTTTCCCCATCTTTCCTTGGATAAAGGATGTTCCAGCACTGACGCCTTGCAAGATCACTGCAGTTACTGATCCTGCTTTTCTCTCATTTGGTGCCGTTCCCATCTACCTCCATTAGATACCAGGATCAAATGCTCTCTTCTTCAAAGTGCCCTGGTTGCCATGGTACCCCGATAGCAGAGGACCAAAATGAAATTTCAGAGTGTTCCGTTTCTGCAGGTAGACCCAGGTCTTAGATTTTGAAGGTCCCGTTTTTAATAAAACTAATTTTAAAAGACACAAAGCACGAACTACCCAGAATCAGAATCTCTTTCCTTGATTTTTAAAAAAGGAAACTGATACTTCTGGCCTCTGAAGCAAGCCTAAGGGATGAGGCTCCCGTGCATAGTAAGTTTCAAGACATTTGCTCTGACTTTGGTCCCTGCACCCACCTGTGTATCTGCCCTTTAGGAGTGGGACAGAATGTTGTGTGGTTTGCACCCAGAAGCCTTAAAATTGAGTCACTTTTATTGAGCAGAAAGAGCCCATTCTGGAGACCCGATAAATTAAACCAAAGGAATGCGGTAAAGTGGATTCCACTCATTTGCTTCCAGGTTTACACAGAGATGTCTAGACTGCTTCCTCCTGATTAGAAGCAAAGCTATAATTAAACTTTTTTTAAGTTCTGGTAATTGTTCTCCAGTCGTAGTTTCCTTGACTACCAGTTAATGAAGGCAGTTTGTTACCTTTTCTAATATTAGTGTTTAAATTTTACCTAAAATGTTACACTACACTAACATTTACCTCAGAGGCCAGAACATCCTGTGAATGTATCGCCAGATCCTGAAACCAGCTTTGACCAGAATGAGAATTGGACTATGTATCTTAAAAGCAAGTAGAGCCAGTCTCTGGTTTATATAATGAACCTTGACATGGTGGAGCGCTCTTCACAGATATCAGAGCCTCAGAAAGGGCTGGGCAGGTACCTCTCACAAAGATTTAACAGGTGTGAAAACTGAGGCAGGATGTGTAAGTGTTTTGTCCAGCACCCCATTGCATCCCTGACTTCTGGCCTCTGTTTCTAGTTAGTACATCTTGCTAGTCTCTAAATCCTTTGGGGAGGAAGGTGATAACTTGTAGCTAGCTAAGTAAATACAGATGTAAAAGTACAGTAAGTTGACACTACCCTTCTAAGGATAGCATTCTTGCATAAATGTTGTTTGCAAGATGTATGTGAGTTTCTGTAGATTCAGTCTCAGTGTCACTTTCATACTTGAGAATAATATGTGTTTCAGAAAATGTAGGTAGAGAGCAAAGCTTCGTGTAGAAAAGGGGACTGCTAAGTGATGCTGTTTAAGATTCACCGCGATGGAGTGCAAGGAGGGCTCTTTTAACTTTCCTGGTCAACTGCCAGGGTGCTGGGACCCCCATTTTAGGGCGAATGAAAATGAGAAGAGAGAAATTCAAAGCTACTCTAAAACCTGAAGTGTGTATCTTAATTCCAGTTCAGATCCAGTTGGGCATTCTTTGAACTGGTCCCAGTTCACAGAGCTCCCAGCACCACAGGACAGCCTGGTGTCCCCTTCCTGAAATTCTGAGCAGTCTGTAGGACAGCCTGCTCGCCTCCACGCTGACTCACTGCTTGGGCAGAGTAGACGCTAAGAAATCTTGCTCTGTGGTTCCCAAAGCTTTTTTTTTTTTTTTTTACATTTTTTTATTGAGTTATAGTCATTTTACAATGTTGTGTCAAATTCCATTGTAGAGCCAAAGCTTCTTAAATACTTCTGCCTAATACTTGGTTTCTGCCTTCTATAGGTTTTAGAAAATAAGGCCAATTGAATTGTTGGTTTTTTCCTTTCATTTTCAGTTTGCTTTATGTCAGCAGAAATTCTCTAACACCTCCTCTGCATTTTACTTTAAGAGAAAGCTTCTCTAGCAGCTCATTGAGATTAAGGCTTAAGCCTAGAAGTTTTATTTTGATTAAATTAATAGCTTGTGGAAACAATGCCTTCTTTCACTTCGACCTTGAATTTGCAAGAGCAGAGGAAATTTTCAGGAGTATTTCATACTCAGTAAGTTAAAAAGTGAAAGGCATAGATTATGTCATTTAAGTAATTTTGGCACATTCATTTTTCTTGAAGCAAGTAAGTTTGATTTTTGTTTTGGGAGCTTGATTTTTGGTGTGTATATGATTACTTCCTAGACTCATGAGAGTAACTTTGCTTTCAGGAGGACAAAAAATGCTTCATATGCAATTCACAAGACCCTTACCATGAAACCCTCAATCCTGACAGCCATCTCATTGAAAATGTGGTCACAACATTTGCTCCAAACCGCCTTAAGATTTGGTGGCAATCGGAAAACGGTACGTAGTTGGTGTGGGAACAAGTTCCGTGGAGTGACTGGTCACTTGGAAGGAGGGTTCTTGGGTGTTTGTAATTACGATTGGTTTCTCTATCCTGGAATTATGGTCTTTGACAGATTTACTGCCCGAAGCACTGACTTCTCTTGTTAAAATCTGATCCTTCTTCCCAAAGCATGCACTTCCTGTAAGAAAGCAGTTTTTCATGCTCGACCAAAGGAGTATTTCGTAGTCTTCATCCTGAGGGGGGCTTTGGGGAGCGCGGGCATGTGCTGGGGGCTGTCTGGGGAGGGCGTGGGAAAGCCCTATCTCAAGCTCTTCTTCCACGAAGCATAGCATCTTTCATTTTGATCAACCCCAAAGGAAAGGGCAGAATCAGCGCCCACCACCACTCCCACCTTCCTTCCATCTGGAGAACATTTAATAATCGTACTATGAATACACATTCGATGTAATTCTTTAGACTCTGTCATGACGGATAATGACCCCAAGTCGATTTTCCCAGTGAGTGGGTGAATCCAACCCTTTTTCCTTTCTTTGCCTTTTGGGTTTTGGTTTCATAAGTTCATCAAACAGGATGTTGCTACTGTGGTGAAACTAAGGCCAGATTCATTCTGCATTTGTTCCAAACTTGGATGCTGAAATTTGGAGACTAAAGGTAGAGTTATTGTGCTTGTTAGCTAACAATGTACCGTAAGGTCTTTTTTAAAAAGCATTTATGAGGAAAGGTTCTCAGAAGTAAGGCTTAGCCTGGCCAGAGAAAGCGTGGGCACTACTGGACCCTTTTATTATAAGCCCTCCACCCAGGAAGCTTTTGGATGCTTGTGGTCACTTGTTCTGTAGCAAGGAACTCCCTTAATAGATACTTTTGTCATCAGTTATGAAGTCACACATGGTTCCTAAAAGACTGCTGGTTTCTGGAGAGTGTTGATTATTCATTGGCCTTGGGACTCCACTGGCAATCAACTTGATTGAGGTAGTCTGGGCTTCAGAGGGTGCGTATCCATTACAGCCTTGTTATTTCTCCTAGGAGGGCTTCTTGGTTGATAGTTCTGTAAACCTGCTCTTGAATCACAGAGGACTTCTGAAGGAGCATGGAGTGGACACTGAGAGTTAGTGTCCACGTCCTTCTAGTGGGACAGAAAGACAATTCCAAGAAGGAAGGAGCTGATAGACAGTAAACCAGTTTATCATGTGCTAGAGTTCTAGAGGCGGGTTTGTCTTGGTTACATAAAGAGTCAGTCAGTTTCTATAACTTTGAATTTGTGGGGGCAAGAGAGTCCAAATGCCAGAAAGAAGGGACTTTCAGATGGAGGGGCATGAGTGCTCTGTCACTGTGTCACAAGAGATTAGATGAGATTAGACTGATGGAACTTAGTCTCTGGAAAGCCAGAGCCATTGTTACTGTGCCCTGTCATCTCTCTGTCGTCTGATAGTTCACAATTGAAGACTTTATGAAAGTGGTTTTTTGGCTATTTTCTGTGTGTTCTGTCCAAGTTGAGCTGAGCACAATGATGTTAAATTGTCAGTGTTGAGGCACAGAAATGGGCTTGAGATATGCAGCTACGTTAACTTGCCCTTCATAACGCTCTTCCTCGGTCTGACAAATCAAATACACTGTAGAAGAATCGTCTTTCTTTTCTCCGTGGATTTTTCTTTCCGTATTTAAAACAAACAAACAGTGTTGCTTTCTCAGGTCAGAAATCTAAAATGGAATGTGTTTTAAAGTCCACATGGCCACATACATTCTTACGTTACAGAACTGGTCCTAGGCTTGCTCATGCTTTACATTATTTCGTTATCTCTTTATTTTAAACAAACAGGGCAGGTTTTTAAAAGCCTGGGAAAAGAGAGACATATAGTTGCTTAGGTAACTTTTCACTCAGAACAGTCCAGCATGGGCTGGTAATATGGTCCTTTATAACAAGTCAGATAAGACTGGTCAGTATGATTATAGTGTTTGGCTTTAGCATTCCAACCAGCTCATATCCGTTCCACTGACCGCCTTCCCCCACCCCCCACCCCACCCCCAATTGACCTGGCAGTTTTCCAGTGGGAGAGTTTATTTCAAAAGTCCTACTGATTTCCTGAAAGTACACCAGCCTGTGACATGATTCATCCTGACACATTCCTGTCTTCCTGCATGTAAGACTTCTTAGGGTCCGGGAGGTGGACCCCAAAAGCTCTCTCAAGCACTGGAAACAGGGAAGGGTCTCCTTTACCAAACAGGCAGACTCGAGGGCCCCGGGGATCGGGAAGGAGGTAAGCTTTCCGCCTCTGGAATTCCAGTGGCCTTTTTAGCCTGTTAATGTGGGACGATCGACCCCCAGGGCATAGTGCAGAGGCCCATCTGTTTGTTCAGGCTTTCCCCTGAAAGGGAAGATGTTAGCATTTGTTCTGGGCCGGCTTGTTTACTTGACCCATTCTTTGTCTCTTTGGCATTACTTCTTGATTGTGGAAATGCATCCAAAGGTTTCTCCAACAGGGATCAGTTTTTCTAAATTGGAGTGTAATTAACAGAGGTGGTGGACTCTGATTTGTTTTCTTGGCTGCATAGAAAAAAAGGAGTATTTGTGTTTCTACTGGCAAAGGACCACATCCCTGTGCCTCAGACTCCAAGCTGAACCCCTACTGTGCACAGGAAGCGCCCCCTCTTGTTTCCCCTTTGAGAGTCCCTCAGCTTAGAGGGTTGGGAACACTTCACTTTTTTCCTAAGCAAAAGATGTCTTTCTGAACAGCAACGAAAGATTTTCTGCCAAATGTCTTGTTCCAGGGAGCAGATTCAATACGTTGAACTCCAGAATGATTTGTGGACCATTGATTTTGCTATGCGCGTTATCCCCTCAATCAAGTCGGGGGTTTATTGTTATGTTATCTTCAGCTCCAGCTTAAGATAGACCTCAGAGAGAATTTCTATGAGGAGCATAAAAGATAGTTTAAGAAAATGGTCTCAATTGTTCACAGATGTTCCTCTTGACTGTTTACTTTTGTCTTTCTTTTTTTAATCTCCTATAGGCGTGGAAAATGTAACAATCCAACTGGATTTGGAAGCCGAATTCCATTTCACTCATCTCATCATGACCTTCAAGGTAAGGAACCCATAACTGTCTCACAGTTGAGAACACTGGGTCATTCCCCTTTCAGAATGGACGACTTTTGTGAGTTCGCCTAAATGGGAACTTAAACATGATTGTTGCTATAAATTGGGATATTTGAGCAGTTTTTAATCATAGGTGTGATTAAGTCTGCTTAACACTCTATATCTCCATGGCAATAAGTAGAGAGAGCCACTGTTTTAAGGTGATTCGACTGTAAACTTTTCATTAGAAATTTTTCATTTCCCCACGGAGAGAGGCAGCTTTGACTCGCTCCCAAACCACAATAAAACATCTGGCGAGTAAGTCCCCGGCCCCCTTGTGTGGATGTGTTACTGCTGAGTTTGGTGACTGACGAGGAAGTGTGTTATCATTAGTTTTCAAGGTTTTGCAAAATTTGTGGGAAACTTTTTACGGTTCCTTAAGAAATGTGCCTGCCTCCTTAAATGTGGAGTTTTCCCATCCTTTTTCTTCTCGAGATGTAAAATGACTCCCGGACTAGGGAATGTCTCTGTACAAAGTCCCTTTGTTTCTTCTTAAGCAGCTGCCTGGAAATGACAGACTTCACAGGGCTTAAAGTACACGTCGCTGCACAGAAAACCCATAATTTACCTATTGCGTCTCAGATTAAAATCACTTCTGAATAGTTTTCCATTGGAGTTGGGGGCCTTATCTGTACCCTCTCAGGTTGGGGAAAGGTGCCGGGTAGGTTTACCATGTGGGCAAGTAGCCGTGACAGTCTCGCTGGTGTCCTCTGCCGCAGCCCGCGAGGCCAGGGGGCGGCGCTGGGCGTGGGAGTCACGTGACTGGGAAGGATGCTGGGCTGCTGGTTCCCAGGCCTGAGCTCTTCATCCTCTTGCTTCCTCCCCAGGAAGCTGCTGTTGCTGCTGGGGGCCTGGTGGTGTGGGAGTGGCCCGGGGGAAGGTTTACCTGTGACAGCTGCTACTGAGAGGGTAGGGAGGGCATTCACGAAACGCCTCCTTGTTCCTTCGTGGGCCATGCACTCAGTCTGGAGGTTGTAATTGGAACTCAGCCTGGGATGTTGCCTTCACGTGATGCATCACCTGCAAATACTCAAAGGCATCTTTATTAATGTTGACAGCCCTACCTTTTGCTTTGGCAAGGCATCTGTTTGCATCCATGGGTAGTTCTGAGTCCGTTGACATCCACAAGTCGTGTGGACACGTATTCTGTAGCTGAATACTCATTCCAGTGAATACCCTGGGCCAAAGATGACAATCTGCACAGACGTGCAGGAAGTCCGAGGAGGCGGTGATTAAACTGAGATGTGAGGACTGGCTACGAGTGGTCAGACTTTGTGGGAGAGAACTCAGCCTTTGGGTTCTAGCTCATGGGTGAACAGCAACATCTGTGTATGGGGTTGCACAGACCTGGGTGTGAATCCCTATTCTGCCCCTTGCTGGCGTGCGGGGCCAGAGCTTTGACTTCCTCCTCAGTAAAATGAGAAGAGACCACTTACACTGCAGGTTGTGCGACACACCCCTCTGCTCTGGGGGGAGGGATGGAGGGGTGATCTCACTGCCCTGGCAGAGGGTGGGAACGTGATCGCTTTTATAAATGTTGATGCTTGGCATGTCATAATTGCTCTGCAAATATTTACTGAATGAATAAGTGGCTAAATGAATTCAGCCATCTTCTGTTTGTAAGAAACTGCCTTAGATTTTAAAGATAGCTTGTGACTGCTCTCCGCTGTCAGAAAGCTTCCAGTCTCCCTAGAGGGGAGAGACCTAGGCTTGGAAATAACTTATGACCCAAGACAGGATGGCTAACTGGTAAAGCAGGAGTTCAGACTATGTCCATCAGCATGGAGGAGGGGAGATGAATTTTAGCCTGGGATAAAGGACAAAGCTTTATGAGGAGAGGGCTGGATTGCAGTTGACCTGAGTCGGGGAAAGTGAGCAGGATTTTAAGGGAAGGAGGTAGAAAAAAAGCCATTTTTGGCAGAGGAAACAGTTTGAGAGCAAAGTACCAGTGGTGGGATGGTCTGGGCAGGGTTTGTTCACATTGCTATGTAGACCTGCCCGGAGCTTGGGGTACTTAGGGAAGGAAAGGGAAGTTGGTAAGGACCTTGCATCCTTGCTGAGGAGTGTGAACTTGATGGGAAACAGGGAGCCATCTGTGAGGAAATGAGACCGGTGTTTCAGGAAGGGAGCCAAGAGGAGATAGATGGGCCTGGGGATGGAGGAGAGAGGACGGAGCGGTGGGTGGTCAGCATTAAGGCAGCGCTGACTTGGGAAGGGCTGGTGTTCACGCACAGGCTGGCTGTGCTGCTCAAGGAGGAGGGGGCTGCCTCCTGCAGCCCATAGCCTGGCAGTCTGACTTGGAGAACTTTTTCAAAGCCCACGTCTCCCCTTGCTGCCAGCCTCTGAAACTCTCTGCTAAGCCTGCCTTAGGGACCTTTTCCAAAAGGAGGAGCCCCTGTTTTCTAAGGGAGTCAGTCCAACCCTTTAGAAACAAAGGTTCAGCTATGAATTGGAGAAAGATTAGAAGCAGAACGGTGGAAGACAGGGTCAGGAGGGGGATGAATCAAAGACTACTGAGATACCCCAGCTGCGGAACTAGGAAGGTGGTGATACCACGAACGGTGGCGAGGGCAAGAAGGGGACAAGGATGAAGAGTGCATTTGTCCTTCCCCATGTCTATGTGGAGATAGGCTGGTGGCTAAGTGGACTGGGTTTTCTTAGGCTGGCAAAACCCATTTAGCATACTCACAGTATGTTTTTTGAACATAGCCAGATGTTTCCAAACTCGTATCTCTTTTATTTAGGATAAATTCAGAGGCAGCTCTGCAGCCATGTGACGCCAAGATTTGACGAGTCAGCAAAGAGCGTTGGAAAGGCATCCGCTCTGTAGGTCAAATGTGTTGTCCTGGTTTCCAGCAGCTTCTTAGCTACACAGGAAATTGGATAACTGCTCAATGGCCCTTTGGGACTCAGAAGGTTCCAGAAGGGAGGGAGAAGGAAACACAGCCCAGACGGGCTGTAGGGCTTTTCCTCTCTGCTCCATTGCGACACAGAGACATCAGGCTTGTCTCTCTCCAAGTGTCGCCACCCAGGACGCGGGTCCCTTGGGGAGCTGACCCTGGTTCAGTTAATTATTGGGCTTTTCCCTCCCCTCCTTTAAAATTCTTAGTCTGATACTCTCTTGGGATGAATAAAGTGTCATTTTCTCATGTTCCTGAATAGGTCACAAAATAAAACTTGAGCAATGAGTAAATCTATCAGTTAAAGAATCTGTCAGAATGTAACCTTCCATTTCCTTCCCTTGTTCTCCTTTGATCAGTGAGAAAAACCATTGGGATGATTAAGGAAAGCACAGGGAGGTCTGGGCAGGTCCTGGTTGTCACCATTAGTCATCACCCAGGTTTCTGTCATGCATGGGTTTTCATTCAGAAGTGAGTATCTTTCATGCACCCCAGTGTTCATAGCAGCACTGTATACACTAACCAA
This sequence comes from Vicugna pacos, assembly GCF_048564905.1. Classification (NCBI taxonomy): domain Eukaryota; kingdom Metazoa; phylum Chordata; class Mammalia; order Artiodactyla; family Camelidae; genus Vicugna; species Vicugna pacos. Next base: position 78,415,187 of record NC_132993.1, on the reverse strand, counting down.
GACATGGAAACAACCTAAATGTCTATCAACAGATGACTGGATAAAGAAGTTGTGGTAAATACATACAATGGAATACTACTCAGCCATTAAAAAGAATCAAATAATGTCATTTGCAGCAACATGGATGGACCTAGAGATGGTCATTCTAGGTGAAGTAAGCCAGAAAGAGAGAAAAATAACATATGATATCACTTATGTGGAATCTTAAAAAAAAAAAAGACACTAATGAACTCATCTATAAAACAAACAAACTTGCAGACAGTAAACAGTCTTATGGTTACCGGGGAAATGGAGTAGGAAAGGATACATTTGGGAGTTTGAGATTTACAAATGTTAGCCACTATATATAAAAAATATATTAAAAAAATTTCTTCTGTATAGCTCAGGGAACTATATTCAATATCTTGTAATAACCTTTAATGAAAATGAATTTATGTATATGCATGACTGGGACATTTTGCTGTACACCAGAAATTGACACATTGTAACTGACTATACTTCAATTTAAAAAAATTTTTTTAATACACAAAAACTGATCCCTCCCCAAAAATGAGTATCTTTGTTCAGATTCTGTCCACTAGATCACCTGAACTTTCTTGATCTTTCTCCATCGTACTCTGACTGCCACCTCCCAAAATGCACTTGTCCTGTTGAAGCATCTGCCTAGTTTTAGTGCTCATTCTGCTTAATCTCTTATTTCCAGTGGACCCTACTGGCCACATCCTCCTAAGCCTCCATCCTGCTTCATTTCCAGGATCCTTGTCTTTTTCCTCCTTCCTCTCTGACATCCATTTTTCAGGCTTCTAGTATGCTGTTAGCCAGCGAGGCAGAAAGGTCTTCATTCTCCCTGGATTGAAATCTTTTCACCAAGAGCTAGCAAGTTAGTCATCTCTCTGAGCCTCAGTTTCCTCATCTGTCAGACACATGAGTTGTGAAGGTGTATTTGTGAGCTCAGGCTGCCATAGCAAAGGACCCCAGACTGGGTGGCTTCAACAACAGAAATTTATTTTCTCAGGGTTCTGGAGGCGCAAAGTCTGAGATCAGGTTGTTGGCAGAGTTGGTTTCTTCTGTGGCTGCTTTCTTTCCTTGGCTTATAGACGACTGTCTTCTCCCTGGGTCTTCAGACAGTCTTCCGTCTGTGCATATCTGTGTCCTGATGCCTTCTTATAAGAATGCCAGTCACATGGAATTAGGGCCCACTCTAACAACCTCATTTTACTTTAGTTACCCCTTCAAAGACCCTGTCTCCAAATCCAGTTTTACTCTAGGTACTGGTGGGGACGTGGGGAGGACACAGCTCAGCCCGGAACGGAAGGTGACATGAAACCCCGTGGTTAAAGTTCCCGGCGCTGCTCTCTTGCCTTCATCTAGCCCTTGGCTGATGCATTTTCCTGGACCACCGACCTGGGCTCTTTTATCTTGTCCTTTCCCCTCTCTTTTTTGTTTTGGTAGGGAGGAGTAGAATTAAATCTTTGGAGGTTTCAAATATTGTACATATACAGTGACTCCCAGATCCATGTTACAAGCCCCATTCTCGCAGCTGTGTCCAGACCACTGTTTCCAGTTGTCCAGGGAGCGTCTCCATGTGGAGACCTTGCACCAACTTGTCCAAAACCAAATGCCTTCACTTTTTTCCTGCGTCTCTGTTAGTAGCAGCACCACCTTCCCCTCCAACTCCCCCACAAGCTACCCAAGCTCAAAGATTCCTGTTTCTCTCCTCTCCCTCCCTTTCTAATGAAATCTGATTGATCATTGAGTGCAATTCAATGTATTTTACTTTCACTAAATATTCGGGGCCATCAGTTTCATCCCTTTCTTCCAGCTACACTGTGATGCTTGAGTTAAGACCTTCCTCTTTTTTTTTTCCTATCACTTGGTTTCCTTGTGTCTGGTTTTTTCCATGTCCAAGAACTTGGCCAGAGTTATTTTTTTTTTAAAGTGCAGTCTGATCACTTCATTCTGTTCACTTAAATGTTTGTGTTCCCCTTCTTTGCATAAAAATGAAGTAAACCCCTCAGCAAGGCAACTAGTTCCTTTCTGCCCTGCCCCAGACACCCCTGCCACCTGCAGCCACCTCTGACTGCTGCCTGGAAAACACCCAGTTATGTATTCGTGACCCAATTTGAGACTGTTTCTCTCTGAAGCATTCCCTAGCTATGGGGGTGTGTATGTGTGCACTAAAGTATACACAACATAAAATCTGACTTTTTAACCATTTATAAATACAGTTCTAGTGGCAGTAGGTATATTCACAATGTGTGTAACCATCACCACTATCAACTTTCAGAACTTGCTCATCACCCCAAATAGAAGTTCTACGTGTTGAGCAATAATTCGTCATTGTCCCCCCACCCCAGTAACCCTTCATCTACTTTCTGTCTCTATGTACTTGCTTATTCAAGACATTCCATATAGTAGAATCATATATTCTTCTGTGTCTGGCTTATTTTACTCAGTATGTTTTCCAGGTTCATCCATGGTGTAGGAAGTATCAGAATTCCATCCCTTTTTATTGCTAAATAATACTCCATTGCAGGTATGTTCCACCTTTGGTTTATCCATTCAGCTGTTGATGGACCCTTGGGTGGTTTCCACTTTTTGGCAGCTGTGAACAATGCTGCTATGAATGTTCACATTTGAATCCCTCTTTTCAGTTCTTTGGGGCACATGGCTGGAATTACAGGTTTCTCCAGCATCTTGAGTTAGTAATTCCTTTCTCTTGTTTTCCCAAAGCACACTGCATGTAACTCTCCCATGGTGTTTGACATATTGTATAATAAATGATTTCTCGCCATACCTGTACCTCATGGGACGAGTTCCAGCATGTAGACCACTGTCTGGTACTCGGTAGCAGTCGTCACGCGTCTACTGAATGATTAAATGAACGAATGAAAGAACGAGCCCTCAGACTAACCGGTCATGCCGTGGGCATGATGACTGAATAGACCAAACCTTGTCTGCAATGAGGGCTTGTTTATAATCAGCTTCTAAAGAGAAGCAGCTTACTGATCTCTGTTAGGGTGGGAGAAAGTGCAAAATTTAGACGCTGGACATTTTCCCCACAATAAGACAGATGCTCCGTAGAGCAGCTTGAAGGGTTTGAAATCCACCATAGTGTGAAATCCCAGCCACGTGCAGTCGGGGTTGGTAGCACACAGTCGAATGATATTTTCATCCGGGATTTTTAGAAGTACAGATTACCGATAGAAAAAAAACATCAAATGCGTCTTTTCCACTCTGCCTTTAGACATTCCGTCCAGCCGCCATGCTGATAGAACGATCGTCCGACTTTGGCAAAACCTGGGGTGTGTACAGATACTTTGCCTACGACTGTGAGAGCTCGTTCCCCGGCATTTCCACCGGCCCTATGAAGAAAGTCGACGATATCATTTGTGATTCCCGATATTCTGACATCGAACCCTCAACGGAAGGAGAGGTTTGTTTGCTCTGTTTTCCCTTCTACTTACAGATCTAGTGTTTGAACACTGCGAAAATGCCCATTACTCCTCTGTCTATTTTTAGGTGATATTTCGTGCTTTAGATCCTGCTTTCAGAATAGAAGATCCTTACAGTCCGAGGATACAGAGTAAGCTTGTTTTCAAATAAAAGCATTGATGGAAAATAGCAATCATGGAAGAGCTCTTACCCAGAGCCCTGTACCCAGAATCTAAATATCCACTGCTGAATCCACCCTCTTCCTTTCCCTCTTTGTCTGCAGTACTCTACTGGAAGCTCTTGAAATTGTCAGTAATCAGAGTCCTCACTGATGGGGAACACGTTTTGAAAACAGTAAAAGATTTATGTCATAAGTACTCAAACAGTTATGCTAGCCAGAAACATATATATATGTATATATATAGTGTGTGTATATATATAGTGTGTGTATATATATGTAATAAATAAAGGTATAGATTAGGCTGTTGTAACAAAGTAACCCCCAGAATGCAGTGTCTCAAATAAAATCGAAGTTTATTTCTCTCTTAGGTAATCGCCCAGAGGGATTTCCAAGTAAATAGACAGTTCACTTGCCATATGCACGCTCACCGGATAAAATACAGGATGACACCCAGTTCAGTATGAATTTTTAGATAAACAATACATTTTTTAGCATAACTATATCCCATTTAATGTTTGTGACTAGTACACATGCAACATTTGTGGTTGGTATAACTACGTCTCATGGAATCTTTGGGACATACCCGTACGAGAAAGTGATTATTTATCTGAAATTCAAATATAACTGAGCACCTTGTTTATTTATTGCTAAGCCTGGCAGCCCTAGCCTTTAAGTCACCCAGATTCCCACGTTCCTTCTGTCTTATAGTCTGTTTCCCCACAGTTAGAGCTGGACCAACACCCTATCCTTGTCCCACCCTAGGGGAGGGGACGAGTAAAGGGCGGGCAATCTGGAAGCCGTCCATCACTTCTGTTCAGACCCCATTGGCCAAAATTAGTGCTGTGGCTGCTCCGCAGGAGACGCTGGGAAACCTCTCTAGCTAGGTGGCTGTGTGCACTCTAAAACTCTTGGCTAGGGTTCTTATGGTTAAAGGAAGAAGAGAAGACAGAATCCTGGGAAAACATCAGAAATCTTAGCCTTGCTCAGTGTGCTTAACAAGGTGAGGTTTGTCGTTCTATTTCACAGAAGAGTCAGCTGAGGCCCAGGATTGGGATAACATGCCCAAGGTGATGTAGCTACTGACTGTCAGATCCTGAATGCCTGTTACGATTCTCAGTACAGAGCTGTTTCCTGCATCCCGCCACCATGCTTACATTTTTACAGAAATACGTTTTGATTTTCTTGGGAGGCAGAACGCGCTCAAATTCAGAGAATGGGCTTTGGAGCCCAACAGAGCTGGGTTTAAATCCCATTTCCAGCATATGATAGCTGTGTGACCTGGGGCACGTAAATGACCTAAACTAGAGGCTAAAAAAAAGTTTTCTCGTCTGTAAGTGGAGATAGTAATTCTGACCTTACGGTTGTTAAGGAAGGGAAAGGAGTTGATGGAGATAAATGACCCACCAAGCGCCCAACACGTCGGAAGTGCTGGACCTAGGAAGCTGCTGGCGCTGTGGTCGCTGCGGTCAGCTGTCATTCAGGTCTCTTGCAGACCAGCCCCGCACCTCTGAGTGGGAGGAGGAGTCCCTCTCCAGTTGCTAAGGTGCCATCAGTCGAGCAGAGGTGGGGCGGGGTCTGGCTAACCTTGAGCCTGGCCCTCGTCTTAACCAAGGCCCCATGCACTTGCAGGCTTGCAGCGTGGATGCATAGAATGGAAGAGGTCCAGGGCATATGACCAGAAAAGTGCAATTTCCCCTCTCAAATTAATTTTACGTGTGGCCTGGACCGTCTCTGGTCTGTAATTTACTAAGTAAGACAAATATTTAATGACATCTCCAGCCCTGTGCCATATGAGTGAGTTCTGGGAGGCCTGCCCTCCCTGCTCTCCAAATCCAGTTGTGACAAATATCCCCATGGGCTCTGTGACCAACACCTCCTGGGTTCCTCAAAGGACTCAGGGGCTGCCCCTTTGGGGTGAAATTTGTGGGACTTGGGGAGTATGCTGCTGTGACAGTTCTGTTGTCTTTGGCTGTTAAGTGGCATTGGACATTCTATTTCTTTATTTTTATTCTTTATTGAAGTGTAGTTGATTTACAGTGTTGTGTTGGTTTCTGGTGTACAGCATAGTGATTCAGTCATACACATGTATATATTCATTTTCAGGTTCTTTTTTATTAGGATATTACCTATAGATAATGTAGTTCCCCGTGCTATACCGTAGGACCTTATTTATCTATTTTTTTCTTTATAGAGTTTTATAGTCATTTTACAATGCTGTGTCAAATTCCAGTGAAGAGCACAATTTTTCAGTTGTACATGAACATACACATGCATTCATTGTCGCATTCTTTTTTTCTGTGAGCTACCACAAGATCTTGTATATATTTCCCTGTGCTACACAGTATAATCTTGTTTATCTATTCTGCATATGCCTGTCAGTATCTACAAATTTTGAAGTCCCAGTTATCTATTTCTATATTAAAGCACCCAGTTTAACTGATCGTGCTTTGAATGTCCTTTGCAATCAAGGGAACAATACCTCTTCAGTTGTCCGTGCTGTTTCGACTTCTGAGACTCACTTCAAAGGTGATTGTGCCTCTTAGAAGAGCAGGCAATACGAGGCTTCGTTGTTGTTAAATACGGCAGGAGAGAGTGGGGGGAGCGTATTTGCTCTTCTGAGGGCTTCCACAAAGATCAGCTCGAGGGCTTCTAAATACTCCAGCTGCTCTTCAAGTTTGTTGTCGGGCCTCATGTCAATGGGCGCTTGTGCTCACGCTGTGCGGGAGCGTCTGTGCAGGCGAAAATGTTGGCCTTCATAAATTCCGTTCAGCTAAGCAGGACCACGGGGTCTCTGTTTAGCGCTGGACTTTTTACAAAGAGCCTAAGTTTCATGCATGGACTCGTGGACTTTGTCTTTCAACCCACAGCTGTTTCGGTCATCTTCGTTGTAACCTCTGCATACATTGTAAGTCTTGAAAGTTGTCTCTGGGCTTTGAAAGTATCTGATGCGTTGGGCCAATGCCCTGTTGTCCTGTGTTTTAACTGAGAGGAAGTCATCTGCAGAAATGCAAGTAAAACTTAGAAGCTTAGGGCAAGTGGGCTCATCCATCTTTGGGGGCCCTCTTCGGCAAGAGCAACTTAGCAATTAATGAACACACTGGTGGAGAAGGTTGAATGACTCCTGGTTTATCAGGTTACTGGAAGAATTCACTGATGGCCCAGCCTTCTGTAATGAGCTTAGGCCTATAGAGGCAGGAGAAAGAAGAAGAGATAAAATAAGAGAACGTGGTCTCCAAGTAATTTCTATTTAGGAAAAAGTAATTTGCCCCAGCATCCCGATACTAAGCTTCTCTATCCTTTCACCACTGTATTATATTGTAAATTATTTTGTAAAACTAGGACAAGAGAATTGTAGATTGTAATGCTGCCTAAAAACTTGGTTAGGATAGTCCATCCTGGATTGATTGATCCACAGTGTTGAATCTATTTTAGTAACTTGGATTTCGTCTACGTGGGGGGAAATTTCAGACAGTATTTTCCTGTCCAAAAACGGACACCAAAGTGTTTCTAACTATCTTACAATAATAATGAGAATTGGAGGCTTTTGATCAACTTTGTCGCACCTGGATGGAATCTTCTGATTTTGAGACTAACGCTAATTGCCGTGGGAACCAGATGGTGATGCAGTAGTTGTGATGACTCCATGCCAGTGGGTTCTGGCAATCGTGCAGCTGCCTTCTTAAATTTCTCCACTTTCACACTTCTTCCTGAAACATCAGTCTGCAGACAAATCCATCTCAGGATAGATGTTAAACTGATAAGAAGGGAGTAAACTTTTTCTTCCAGAATCTGTCACATTATGTTCAACTTGACTGTTCTGTGCATCTAGGTCATGCAAGGGGAGTACACTTCACTTAAGCCATTTTTATTCATGACGCCTTTTCTATAAAAGTTGTCTAATCGCAGAAGAAGTCTTGCTTGTTTGATCAAATTTGTCGTCTCCTTGGTGGCTTTCGTAGATCTCTTAAAAATCACCAACTTGAGAATCAAGTTTGTGAAACTGCATACTTTGGGAGATAACCTTTTGGATTCCAGAATGGAAATCAGAGAAAAGTACTATTACGCGGTTTACGATATGGTGGTTCGAGGGAATTGCTTCTGCTACGGCCACGCCAGCGAGTGTGCCCCCGTGGACGGCTTCAGTGAAGATGTGGAAGGAATGGTAAGCCCAGCGCACGCTCCAGGCGGCTTTCTTCTCGTCCAGGGGATCCTAAAGAGCAGATCGGAGCTTGTGTTACCTTCAGCCTTGTTTATTTGGGGTTTTATTTTCCCAGACATCTGCTTTCGCCCTTTGTGCCATTCTGGTGGTTGGTTTTGCGTTTTTCTCTCTGCTGACTTTCTGGGACCGGGAGGATGTCAGGACTGCTCGTTTCACAGACACCGAGTTAATTTTTAAAGATTGTTGCTGCAGTAAATATTTCAGTCAGCGAGGATTACAAAGTTTTCTAAATAACAATCACATCTTCCTTTACTTGAGAGAACATTAAAAACCACAAGCATTCCAGTCTAGACGCTGGAAGGCATAAATTGATCCCAGCTGAAAGACCCTGGAAATTTGAACCTAGAACCACGGGTTACCGTTTAGGGATCAAACGGACTTTTGTTTCTTGCAGTCTTCGAGTTTCATTCTTTTCCCACTTTTATGCAGTGTTTTCAAATTGAGTACTTTTAAAAGTTGGGGGTTTGGGTGATGTGCCAAGTGGACAAAGTTAGGATATTTTACCAATTTCTAAGTGAATTGATAATTCTTGTTAGAAGAGACAAGGAATTAAGTAATTTGCCAGAGGGCCGTAAGTAAGTACCTGGCAGAAGGAAATGCAAATCTTCCTCTTCTGACTCTCCGCCGCTGGACTGTGGGCCTCGCTTGTTTTTAAAAAAAATTCTTTTGGGGGGGAGGTAATTTTAAAAATCTTACTTATTTTTATTTTTTAGTGTGGATGATAATTAGGTCTATTTATTTTTATTAACAGGCACTGGGGATAGAACCCAGGACCTCATGCATGCTAAGCACTCACTGTACCACTGAGCTGTACCCTCCCCTGAGCCTCCCTTTTTGATGAAAGGTGTGTCTTGCGCAGTTGCTGTTTGCCTTCTCAAAGATTATTAGTCTTCATCTAAGAAGGGAAAGGTGTGGAATTGAGTGTATTCAGCTGCCTAAAACTTCTGCCTTCCGTTTACTCCAGCGAGAACATTGATTGCACAGATAAAGTTGAATTTTTACCTGAGCCTAAAGGCAGAATGAATGTAGCCTTACGATCTTTTTGCTCCATCATCCAGAGAATGCTGGGTAGATTATATTTAATTCCCAGTGTCATAAATGCAGTGTGTAGCTAACCTCCTGAGGTCACGTCACTAGTCTGCGTCTCGCAGTACCTTATTTTGTCGGTTCCGTCCCTTGGTATGTGCTCTGGGATGGGCTTTCAGTCTTTGTAAAACCACCTTGTAATGAGAGGATTTTAGACTCCTGTTAACTGCACTCCTGTCAAGATGGGTCCAGGTGGACCAGTCTGTCCTGTTTGTGAATTCCATTCTGTAGAAACTAGCATTAAGGTGAGGGCCTCATGTAGGTGAATATTTGCCAGAGCAAAAGAATTTATTTCTCATGTAAGTGCCCCTGGGGCTTAAGTGTGTTGGGGGCAATACAGACGAGCCCAGCGTGGGCCCTTCCTAAAGCAAAATCATCTGTATCTTTTTCTGAGAATTTATATTTCTTTCCATTAAGGGAGAGAAAATGTCAATACGGTAAATGATTAATTTTTAAAATCTCATTTTGGGTTGAAAAAATAATTTTTTTTTAAGGGCTATGCCTGAAGTCAAAAACCAGAGCAAGCACATGTACCTTTCTTTTGTGTAGGACGGACAGTAAGAAAAGTGACAGTAATGTGAGTGGTTCCCACGTGGTTTCTGTACACTTAGTTCTCTGTTATAACTTTTTGATTTTTACTGTAATAGATATTTTTAAACCCTTAAATAACTAGTTTTTAAAAAAATTCTTAAGTGACTGATTTTGTTCATCTGTTCTTTCCATTGATACTTCAGTAAAATATCTATTGAGTATCCATTATATGATAGGAACTATTCCTAGAGATGGGAGTCAAAACCATCAGTAGGACAGAAGGACCCACTGGGGAAAGGGACAAAATGAAAACAATCTAAAAATGGGGGACGCGGGTAGAGCTCAGTGGTAGAGTGCGTGCTTAGCGTGAACGAGGTCCTAGGTTCAATCCCCAGTACCTCCATTAAATAAATAAATACATACATAAACCTCATTACCTCCACTCCCCCCCAAAAAACCCCTCATGGTGAGCTACCAATTAGAATCAGCACAAAAAGAGGGGTTTATATCTTCCATTGATTGTGGAAAAAGTCTGGCCGTTAGTGTATCTCTTACTTTGCTCTTTCCTGTTTTTGTAACTTTCAAGGTTCATGGACACTGCATGTGCAGGCATAATACCAAGGGCTTAAACTGTGAGCTGTGCATGGATTTCTACCACGATTTACCTTGGAGACCCGCTGAAGGTCGGAACAGCAATGCCTGTAAAAGTAAGTCTCGGGCAGAGGGACGTTTTTGAATCAGTTCAGACTCCAGTAGCCACTCTCTGAGGAGAGGTGCTGTCATAGTACACTATTTTGCAAAAGGAAGAGAAGTCCCTACACTTCTCCCAGCCTCCCCCTAATACTCATAGGAAGTCACTGGCCACTCAGTTAAACGACTCGATTGGTATTCATTGAACAGTAGCTATGTGTTTCATAGATTTGGGAGAAGATGGAGATGTGGGTCCTGGCACTGTGCTTGTTTTTAAGGCAAGATGATCGTGAGAGAAAAGTGGGTGAAGATGATGGCATGGTAGATCAGTGAGGTCTAGGAGAGATGGAATAGTTTTCAGCCTTTTTTCTATGCCAGCCCAGCTGTAGCCTGTGCATCCTTCCGTCCATCCCTCCACCCATCCATCCCAGGGTGTGCTCTGGGCAGAGGGGTAGTTTGGAGCACCACCACCCAGTGCCTCTGATATCATCTCCCCCCTTCAAGGTGTGCCTGCCTCTGCCCCTGCTGAGAAGGACTGTTCTGGGAGCTCAGAAACCAGTGAGGGCTGGAGTGGCCAAGGTTTTGTTAGTAAGTCCAACCAGCTGGCCCTTACCGAATAGTTCCAATTGTTTAGGTAAAGAGAAGAAAGCAGCAGGAAGTGGGAGGGAGTTCAGATAAGGAGAACACAAAACACAAGGCTCCAAGGACACTCTCATGACACCGGAGTCTGTGCTGGGAAGTGATCCCGGGGGTTTCATTCAGTCAGCATACCTAGGGCAGTACTCTGCTGAGCACCAAGGGGACGTCGTGATGAGACAGTCTCTCTCTACTGGATGTTGTGGTGCAGAGGGGAGACAGATGAGGCTAGCGTGTAGAGCCCTGGGAGGACCAATTTGAGTTAAGCTTCATTGTGAGAAGACAAGAGGAATTAATTGTTGAGGAGGGACAGACTGGACCCAGATGGCCAGCTAGAGAGCTGTTAAGGTCTGCTTAACAGAGCCTGGCCTGATGTGGTGGGAAGGGGGAGGTAGGGAATCTGGACTTCCTTCCCTGCTCCTTGAAGCCGGCAGCCCAAACAGGCTCCCCCAGGAATGAACGTATCGCCTAGAAAATCCTCTAGAGCGATGCATTCCCGCCCCTCCCTGAGCATGACCCAGTCGCATCCTCCACGCAACGCAGCCTTCCCGTCGATACGCCTCAAAGGGGACTTTCCCCAAAGGTTTCCAACTTTTCACAGCCCATTCTCTTCCCAAAAGGGGCAAATTATTGAGGTTATTTCATAAAGGCTACACATAAAGGTTTCCAGCATGATTTAAGATTTAAACTCGCGTCATAAGCAGACGTGACCTTTTCACCACCAGCACCTTCTTGTTAATTGCCCTGTTGCCTGAACTTTGTCCCCAGTTTCCAAAATGAGCTTCCTTCCTATCGGCCCCATGCTTTCTTGAAAGTGGATTTAAAAGGCTTTTCCTGACACGAGTCTTGTCACGCAGAGTGTAACTGCAACGAGCATTCCAGCTCATGCCACTTTGACATGGCAGTGTACTTGGCCACCGGAAACGTCAGCGGAGGGGTGTGTGATGACTGTCAGCACAACACCATGGGGCGCAACTGTGAGCAGTGCAAACCGTTTTACTACCAGCATCCGGAGAGAGACATCCGTGACCCTAATTTCTGCGAACGTACGTAGGGGACAGTCCCGAGGTGGGGAACTATTTAGGTCACCTTTCAACGTGAATATTGAATACTCTTTCTCTCGGGACTCAGACCCAGCATGATTTTCGCTACTATCTAAGAGGCTGGGGGTAGAATTTACCTGTTAATCCAGCCTTTTTTAGACTATTTTGGTGACATTGGGAGGGATGGAGGGAACACGCATATTTCTCAACACATTGTGTGACCTAGCGCTTCTCATTCTTAGAATGCACCTGTGACCCAGCTGGTTCTCAGAATGGGGGAATCTGTGACAGTTACACGGATTTTTCTGCCGGTCTCATTGCTGGTCAGTGTCGGTGTAAATTACACGTGGAAGGAGAACATTGTGACTTTTGCAAAGAAGGCTTCTATGGTTTAAGTGCTGAAGATCCATTTGGTTGTAAATGTAAGTACATTTGTCTGAAAAGTTGGAGAGTGTCCTAAGTATGTAATTTGCATCTTTGCAATTCTTCATCCAGTCTACTGCTTCGGACTGACGTGGTTTGTGCTTCTTTACTTCTTTCTTTCTTTTTGATAAAGCTTGTGCTTGCAATCCTCTGGGAACGATTCCTGGTGGGAGTCCTTGTGATTCTGAGACGGGTTACTGCTACTGTAAGCGTCTGGTGACAGGACAGCATTGTGACCAGTGTCTGGTAGGTGAATCCTAATTACGTGCGATGGGAAGTTTGTGCATATGACGTGTTCCGATAGAGAATGATCTTCACTGTTGTTAGGTTCTACAGAACATCACCCTTTTAGGTAAATATGAAAAGCCACGAGCAGATAGTTCACAAAAGAGGAATTACTAATGAATAATCTTGACAAGATATTCACCATCACTGTTGGAACTATAAAATAAAACCACAGGGAAGTGCCATTTTTACAGGCAAAACTAACAAAAAGTTTTTAAAACTGGGAATGCCGGAAGGAGAGGATATAGCTCAGTGGTAGAACACATGCTTAGCAAGCATGAGGTCCTGGGTTCAATCCCCAGTACCTCCATTAAAGATAAATAAACAAATAAACCTAATTACCTCCCCCCCCATAAAAAAAAGTAATTAGAAAAATAATAAACTGCAATAAAACTGGGAATGCCGGCGATGAAGTGAGGACACAGCAAGGGGCTGGTACTCCTGTGCTGCTGATGGAAACACAGATTGGGTTAGACTTTGCAAAAAGCATTTGGAGACAGGTGTCAGGAACCTGGAGAAGTGTGTGTAGCCTTTGACCCAGTCATTCCACTTCTGGGAATCTATCCTAATGAAATAATGAGAAAATTGGACAAAGGTGTATTCACCAGAAGACTTGTTCCATCTTTTATAATTCATAGCAAAAAAAACTTGGAAGCAACAGTGGGGAAAATAGTTACATTTGGGGGCTTCTATACAATGTGATACTTGGTTGCCATTGAAAATGACGGTAACATGAGGAAATGCTTATGCTGGGGTGAAAAAAATCACAGGTTGTGAGTAGTATCTTGATTATGTAGGGAAAAAAAATTGATCAAGAAAAACAAACTCTGGAAGGAAATAGACCAGAAAGTTCACTATAGTGATTCTGGGTGGAGTAATCATGGGAGTAATTAAAAAAATATTTTCTATATCTTTTACAGCATTCTTGTAATTCCTTTCATAATTTGGAAATGGGGGGTCCACCAACCCCACATTATGTTGATGACCAGTAAATAGGTATATTTACATTTATGCTGATAGATTCTTAAAGTAAATTTCTGGAAGTCTGATTTCAGTTGGCAAGCCTGTTTTTTTATCTGCTTATTAGGGAATACACTTAGGGAATTTGTTGAGGTGTGCCATTTGTCACTTCTGTGCCATTTCTTTTTATTTCCATCTCCAGTGGTCTTGGAGCTCGGCAATCCCCTCAGCTTTGAGCTGTGCAAACAGCCCTTGCATTAGTCTGTGTTTCTACGTGGACAAATCCTTGGAGAGCTTTCATGGAGTTTACGACTTAGGGAAAACACTAAGTCCTGCCAAATATTTGCCAAAACTCTCACTGCCAGCATAGTTCTAAGGAAAAGTGGCATGTTTGCTGCTAGCTCATATTAATTCTTGGGTGAAGGCTATTTGCAGGGCAAGGAAACTACTCTGATCTGGGCTCGTCACTATGCAACCCCCTCTGACCCCAGCGACCTGCAGCTTGGGTTCTTCATTCTGGAATACTCATCCTTGTGCCTTTTGTAGGCTTTCTGCTTTCATGGTGCAGATGAACGTTTGGAACACCCAAAACACGCCACGACTTGTCTCTTGCTGAGTCTGTTGTGTAATTACAGGAACCCCCCCTTTAGACATTTAATCTTTTGTTCTGCAGCCAGAGCACTGGGGCTTAAGCAACGATTTGGATGGATGTCGACCTTGTGACTGTGACCTTGGGGGAGCCTTAAACAATAGGTGAGTGGAGCTGCGCGGACACTCTCGGACCCTGTCACCTCACAGAGTCCTCATGACCTCTAGGACGAGCAGGACGCTCAGGGTGATAAGCAGGGTGCGTTCACCTTGGTTTGAATGCCTGATAATGACTTTGACCTGTGCTCTTAAGATTCTCAGACTTCTTCATTACGAGAGTTAGTTCTGAAGCCTTCCCTCAGATGTTTGTTTCTTGGTTTTTAATCGTGTTAACTTGTTTCATATTTTACTTTTCAATATTTTTTAAATTATGGAAACTATGTATGCTCGTGGTTTTAAAACAGAATTCAAACAGTTCAGACAGGCATTGTGCCCTTTTTTCTCACGCAGTTCCACTGCCGTCAAGTGCTGCTGTTGAATGTTTCTTGTGTCTCTCTAGAAATTAATAATAGTGCTCTGAATACTTGTGAAAAAATTAGTTTCTTTCCTCTCATTTCTTTTTTTTTTTAAATCTTTCTGATGAAGGAGGGTAATTAGATTTATTTATTTAGTAGAGGTACTGGGAATTGAACCCAGGACCTCATGCATGCTAGGCATGCACTCTACCACTGAGCTATATACCCTCCCCCTCCTCTCATTTCTTTTTAAATAACAGGTTAGGTTTTATTTTTTTTAACAGGCAGGTAGAAAGAAAAAAATAGTCCGTGATTTCTTACTTGGATTTTTTTAGGGACTTTTTGTAATAAATCAAAGTGATATGTGTATGGCTAGTAAGCTGCAACTTTTTTTAATTTGGAGATCTTTTTTCATATCAACATGTATTCATCTAGCTCTTTTTTTTTGTATTCCATCATGTGAAAGTGACATGATTAATTCCTTTTTGTTTTTTGCTTTTTAAAAATATTGCAGTGAATATCCTGCAGATACATCTTTTTTTATTGAAGTATAGTCAGTTACAGTGTGTCAATTGCTGTGTAAAGCACAATGTCCCAGTCATGCATATATGTACATATGTTCATCTTCATATTCTTTTTCATTAAAGATTATTACAAGATATTGAATATAGTTCCCTGTGCTATACAGAAGAAATTTGCTGTTTATCTATTTTTATATATAGTAGTTAATATTTGCAAATCTCAAACTCCCAAATTTATCCTTCCCATCCCCTTCCCCCACTGGTAACGATAAGTTTGTTTCCTAGGTCTCTGAGTTTGAGTTTTGTAGATAAGTTCATTAGTGTCTTTTTTCTTTTTTTAGATTCCACATATAAGTGATATCATATGGTATTTTTCTTTATCTGTCTGACTTACTTCACTTAGAATAACAGTCTCCAGGCCCATCCATGTTACTGCAAATGGCATTATTTTATTTTTATGGCTTAGTAATATTCCATTATATAAATAAGCAACAACTTCTTTATCCAGTCGTCTGTCAATGAACATTTAGGTTGCTTCCATGTCTTGGCTATTCTTGCAGATGTATCTTGATAAATGTTTACAGACATATCCCCAGATTAGGCTCCCCGTGGTGGAACTCCTCAGTGAAAGTACTTGTGCATTTTCTGTTTTACTAGAGGATGTCAGATTGTCCTCCAGACAGATGGTGCTCGTCTGTTTGCCTCCTAACTGGTTACAAAGCCCCTTTTCCCCCGTCCCCACCAGCAGTTGGTATCATCAGACGTTTTATTTCCTACCAATCAAAGAGATAGAAAATGAAGTCCCACTTTGTGTGTAAAGAATCTTTTCATTTCCTCCTTCATGATTTTATTTTTTTCCAACTTCCAAGCACATTCATGAAAATTACCTATGATAATTTTAGTTACTTGAAAATGTTGGTATTCCTTGAATAGATGAGATGTGAAGCTCTCACAAAAATGATCAAAATACACATTTTGGCAAGATGTTAAATGTGTGGGAGTTTGATGAATCACCTTTGAGTCAAAGAGGATTTGAGTCTCTGTTACTGGATCAGATTCAGAACATCTGGTCAAAACAGTGTAAGTGACTGTTGGGAGGACAGGCAGATGTTTCCTTGTGGCCAGAGCCTTCCCTGAGAGAGCACGCTGGGTTCACTGAGCAAGCTTCATGTGCGCGAAAACTGACTCTTACGAGAATGATTTCCCAGCGCCGTGGTAGTCTGCTTGGGAGGGAAGAGTTTAGGCAGCAAGAACATATTCTCTTTGGCCTCTCGATTTGGGTTTGTTCTATTCAAGATAGTGCAGGAAACGCAGGACAGCATGTGGCCTCTGAAACTCCAGGGTGAATTTCTGTTCTTAGAAACCCTCCGGAGGGGAGGAAGTGAGGATAATCCCATAAAAATGGGAAGGAAGACCAACTGCTATCTGCTTATGGAATCATGTCTGTGACTTTCCATCATGATTCCTAGAACACATGCCGACTCCTTTAGTAATTGATTCATCAATTCCAAGCTGTCATCCCTCCAAAAATCCTTCTTGATTAGTGGCATACATAACTCTCCAAGTTATGTCCTAAACTCGGGAATGTCCTATGTTCCTTGATCCTCAACGGTTTCTGTCACTTACACTCCCTCCCTCTTTCTCTCTCTTTCTCACTTATGCTTCCTGTCCCTAAATCCACCCACACACAGCCCCCAGCCTGCCCCCTTGTCTCTCCTGCAAAAATGTGTGAAAACCAGAACGTGCTAATCAAGAGAGTTTATGAAGCAGAACATTTTAGTGAAGATTTTAAAGTGGGTCGTTATCTTTCTAGCATGATTGATGAGATGCCTTACCTTTTGGCATCATGGATGGGAGGGGAAAAAAGAAGCTTTAAAGATGCCTCTAGTCTTGTGACTCCACAGTGTTTGGCAGGGATCCTTTTCAAGGCTGTTTTTCCCCATGAGGACTTTCTTTGAGAGTCCCAAAGGGGTGATAGAGGTTCTGTCTTCTGAAGTACCGATTCCACTAGAACTCTGGGTGCATGGCAGATACTCAGAATTCACTTACTGAATGATTTCTTGCGAACACTTGTGAATATCTCCCACCTGATAATATTACTTTGCTTTGCCTTGGCCACTTGTTGAATAAATGTTGATAGAGTAAAAGAATTTGAGAAACAAAAGATTTTTATGATATAAAAACTAAACATGCACTCCCATTGCCTTGGGAGAGGCAATCTCGAGATCAGTCCCAAACATTCCTTAGTTAAGTTACTTTGGCCAGGGACAGATGAAGTGTAAAATCATGAAGTGGAAAAATGTTTCGTTTAATGAGCTGAACGGGTTTTGGTAGAACAATAAAAGTTTAGTAATCCATGTCTATTATGTTGACAGCTAATCTGAACTTGCGAATATTTTAAAGTAAGACTTAATTGATTTAAGTAACATGATTCAAGCCAGGTTAATGAAGTTTTGCCTAGTAGATAACCTGCTTTCATGAATAAGAGTGATTGCTAAGGAAAATGCTGCTTGCCAATGTTTAAAAACATTGAAAAATATAAACAACTTTGCAGCATCCTTTAAAATCATTTCATCAATTAAATTTAGGACTTTGATGTCTGGCTTGAAGCCCATCACTTTTGTGAAGACTTCTCCTTCCCAGACTGAAGTCCCCAACCCTCCCTTGATGTGAAAACACATTCACAACAACACGTCACTTCTGTATTTCTGTCCGTCCTGCTTCTGCTCGATTCTGCTCTGTTGTAGCTGTTTGTATTTCCAAGGTCTCTCTGGACAGGGATTGTGTCTCACCTGTTTTTGCGTCTCCCTCTGTGCCCCCAGCACTGTGGTAGGTGCTCAGTAAATGAGGAACTGAAATTTATCGTACTTTGAAACCAGAGCAGAAATTAATAGATACTTTCATTGGCATATTGAATGATTATCGTATATCTAACCTTTTGTTAATTGCTGTGGCTGCTGGACATAGAGATTTTGGAATATAGCTCCTACCCTTTAAGGAAGTATTCCAGTTGTAGGGAGGTTGGGGGAGGCAGGAAGGCTTTGGAAAAAAAAAAGTATGGTGCTGATTGCTTATCAAAGTGGAACCAACTCTTACTTGTAATCAGAATTATGGAGATGTCAATGTTGAACAGAGTAGTGGTCCTTAGAAATGATGCTTTAAAAAAAAACTTGGTGGGGGGCAGTAATTAGGTTTGTTTGTTTTTAGAGGCAGTACTGGGGATTGAACCCAGGACCTCATGCATACTAAGCACGTGCTCTACCACTTGAGCTGTACCCTCCCCCAGGAATGATTTTTATCCATTAATGGCTTTCTTTTTATGAATTTCTTAATAATAGAGATGTTGAGTTTTTACAGTATTTTCCCCTGCTCATCACTGTTTAAATGAAATGGTCTGCCTTGCAATAGTTGCTGATTTCTATATTGATGAGAAATCTGTTTTTGAAAGATACCCTTGGCCTTCACCAAAAAAACTGCGCCTGTGTTAGTTGTCTCTCGTTGCCATGACACATTACCACGACTTGGTGGCCTGAAACAACATAAACGTATTATCTGATAGTTCTGGATGTCAGACATGATCTCAGTAGACTAAAATCAAGATGTCGGTAGGGCTGTGTTTGTACCTGAAGGCTCTGAGACCCCCCTGCTCATTCAAGTTGTTGGCAGAATTCAGTTCCTTTTGGATGTCGGGTGGCATCCCCATTTTCCTGCTGGCCATCAGCTGAGGGCCCGTCCTGGCTTCTGGAGGCTGCATATGTTCCTTGACTCATGGCCTCCTTCTTTGACCTTCCAAGCCAGCACCAGTGGGTCAGTCCTTCTCATGGCACAGCTCAGGCCCACCTAGATAAGCCAGGATAATCTCCCTTCTCAAGGTGCTTAACTCCAGTCATGTCGGCCAAGTTCCTTGTGTCACGTGAGGTCACATACCAGAGACTCCGGGGATGAGGATGTGGACCTCTGTGAAAGCCATTATTCTACCTGCCCCAGGACCTGATTTATTGTGTTTGACGTCCTCACTCTACCTGACTGAGCTGATGAATTGAATCTGTATCGAATTATAGGGAAATTGGTGGGAGGAATATATAAAATTGTAAAGTGTACCATTTCTATCCAGTAGGATTTTTACATGAACACAGGAAAAAACAATGACAGTTATGTAATAAATTGATAAATGTATAATGAATAATCTTTTTTCTCACTGTGGAGGAGGTGGGATTTGAACTTCAGGTGAAGGCACAGTTGGGCGAACGTGGCTTGGTCCAGGTCAGACCAGATCTTGGTCTGATCTTGACCATCTCTGCTCACATTCCTCCGTTCCCCCTCTTTGTTCTTGTCTTCTCATCTTCCCTGCCTGGCAGAGCCTCTGTCTGCAACCTTCAGGGCCACCCTTTTCTGGCGCCCCTCAGCCAGATGAATGGTGTCTTCGTCTCACCCCTAGTTCTTTACGCTTAGCTCTGAAAAGGCACCTCCTGCATTTTGAGCTGTGTCTTGGCCAATTGCTTGATTGTTTATCTCCCCAGTTAGACGGGGAGTTCTTTAGGACAGGGGCTATTTTTTCCTTCCATTTTGTTCTCCATATCAGTTAGCTATAAACAATGGACTTAACGAGGATGTAAGGACTGGTTCAGAGGGAAGTTGACAATGGACTAAAATGTGAGAGTATTGACACTGAAAGCACAGCTTTCAGGGCCAATTATTTGCTCAGTAAATATTTGTGGAAGAGGCTGAGGAGTGTGGCTGATCTGAAGCCAGGGGCGGGCAGAAGAAAGAGAAGCAGTTGCTTTCAGAGGATGCGTCATGGAGCTGCTGGAAATCGGGCAGAGGCACCATGACTTGATGAAGAAATAAGGGGTGTGTCCTTATAAAGTAATGAAGGCGGTGCCATGGAAAGATGGGTTTGCCAGTATAAGTGAATGGATTGGGCAGGGGAGAGAGAAAAGCTAGAAAGGTCAGTTTGGGAGGCGGCTGGAGTAACAGAGATGGAATGATGATGTGCTGGACCAGGGTCGTAACAGCAACAACGGGAGGAAACCACCGAGTTGAGAAACGTCTTGAAATAACACATGGGTGTCATTGAGGATAAGGGACAGGGTAGATGACGTCTCCCCTACATCAGAAGAATTTAAATCTGCTGACAGATAGCAGAGGTGAAGATACGAAGTCAGCGTGTGAGGTGATGAACGCTTGGGGACAAAATGAGTTAGAGGTGACAGCTGGGCAGACCATGGAAATGTCCAGCCAGAGCACAGCTGAGGAAGAACTAAGAGCTGTATGTGTGAGGGCCGTCTGCCGGGGGCAGGGAAAGCCACAAGAACGAGTTCATCAAAGGGGGAAACGCTGCGTGGGCGCCATGCCTGCCGATGGCAGCAGTTCAAGTGTGAAGACACAGGTGTGCGAGTGGCGGGGCTGGTGCGAGGGGAGTGCCTTTCGCACGAGTCCATTCCCCTTTAGAGCTGTGCTGTGGGTCCGCGGGCGTCAGGAGCCTGCCCGCTGTCTTCATCCTCACTCTGCTTTGCTTGCTCTCCTGTGATGGATGGCAGGGGGCAGAACCTGGTCTTTTCTTCCTTGGTGGTTCATGTTTTGGACGTTTGTTCCCTCACCAGACATCTGCTGGGGAGGAAAGAAGGATTTTCTTTAGTCCGTATGATGTCATGTCTGCTGCGTGAATTTGGGAAAATGGCTTTGGTTGGTGGGTTGAGCCAAAAGAGGGCTAGGTCCTAATTGGAACAAGCTTTCCTCCTCGGGGAATTGGCAACGGGACGTTAAGTGTTCTTACCCCTGTAGGACAAAAACTGTTTATGTGACACACAGGAAGAAGACTTCAGCTGGACCAAGATAGGGCTGTTTGGGGTGTTTTTAATAAACCTCTGAGTGTTCAGACTTCCTGTGAGTTATAACTTGCCTTAGGTACTTGGTTTAAAATGAACTTTGGGATGAGAGGAGAAAAAAAAAAAAAAAAACTCTGGGAATAGGTTTAAAGTAATAGTTCCAAACCACATCTTGATTTTAATGAAGTAAAAATGGGTACGTGTAGTTCAGTTTTACCTTGTCTTAGAGTCATGATACAGAGGAAAAAGACAGAGGCTGAGAAAAAAACAAATACATTATAGTTTATCCGAGGTCTTTGTTACCTAAAATAATGAGTAATAACAGAAAAGTTATTTATATTAAATCTCCTATTTTTCCTTTTTTCTACTTTTTTTATTCAAAATGCCTGTCCTTCACACACTGATCTGTTCAGCCGACCCTGGAGTGTGTCTGCGTGGAGAGCGTTGGGCCAGGCCCCTGGGGAGGGTGACTGAGGCACAGTTCAGGGCTTACAGCCACCGAGGGGGTGAGGTAGTTCTGTCAGTAGTTCTACTGGAAGAGAGAAAGTGATAAATGTCTTAACAGTAGAGATAAAGACCAGTGGAGACCTCAGAAAGCACCACTTGAGAACAGAAGAGGAAGGGGACCAAACAGGACTTTGTGGAAAGGATGACAGTTGAGCAGGGCTTTGAAAAACAGGTAGGATCTGAAGGCACGGTGCCTCAGCTGTGATGTGAACATCTGCTTGGTGATAAGCTTTGCTGTAGATGCTGTACATACGTCGTTTCCCCTGCCAGGAGGTGGTGGCGTGAAGGAGAAGGTGGTTCTTTGTGTGGAATGGGGAGTGATGGTGAGGAAATACGACAACAGGAGCCACTCGTGAGCTGAATCTTAAAAGAAGAATGGGGAGGATCTTTGCTGAGTAGATAAAAGAGCAGGGCGTTCCAGGCTGCAGGAACCACACGAGCAAAGGGAAAGGGTCTAAAGGGTCGTGAACAACCCAGTGCTTGGACAAACTAAGTAGCTGGGTGTGGTTGGAGAGACAAAGGGGAGAGGGGAGGCTAGAAAGGTAAGGGAGAGCCAGGTGTGGGAGGCCTGGTGCGCCTCCCCAAAGCCATCGTCCCTGGAAATGATAAAGTTGATGGATCTTAGAAAGGTCATTCAGGCAGCTCTGGAGGAAGGTGGCTGTTTAGGTTGGGAAGTTGGAAGACTGGCAATAAAGATATCAATTAGAAGGGTGTCACTGCTTTTACTGTGAGCAAGAGAGAGAAGAAAGGCATAGCACAGCCATGGAAGGAGGGGAGAGAGACACAAGATGCCAGGAAGGGAAGTCACAGAACTGGGTTCCTCACTGGATGTGAAGAAGGAATCTAAGGAATAACTTCTAGGTTTCTGACCAGATTGACTCGGTGGGTGGTGATGTCTTCTCCCCAGCAGAGAACACGGGAGGGAGTGGGTCCTGCCCTTTGGGGCCTGTGGTTCGCCTCTGGGACCGCTAACTGGGAGCTGTCCTTCCGGGAGTTGGTTATCTGGGTCCGAGGCCCAGGAAAGGGGCTGCAGTTGGAAATATGGAGGAAGAGATAAAATCTCAAAGCAAGAACATATGTGATACCTACAGAAAACCCCCAACGTGGTGCGGATGGAGCACAGGAAAGGGACAGCAAGGGAGTTAAAACTGAAAGACCAGGTCGCGGAGAGCTTTCAACCTTGAAGTTTGGGATTAATTTGGAGGCAGTATTTTTCCCACGTACTTATTTTCTGAAGGAAGTAAGAAAAGCCTCCCTGAATGCTTCACCCCATTGAATGCTTAATGGCAAATACAGACCTGCATCCGGGGGTTCGTTTATGAACGTGGTGAGCACAGCTGACCCGATTCTCCTTCATTTCCAGTTGCTCTGCGGAGTCGGGCCAGTGCGTGTGCCGACCCCACATGATCGGACGTCAGTGTGACGAAGTGGAATCCGGTTACTACTTCACCACCTTGGATCACTACATCTATGAAGCAGAGGAAGCCAACTTTGGGCCTGTAAGTAAGGAGGGGGCTCGCCAGATGGGTAAAAGGAGTGTTTCCTGGAGCGGTAATGGCATCTGCACATTGTGTAAAGAGACCAGTTAAGAAGCATCTCATCAGTGAGTGTGGAGAGGGGATCAAGACTGTGCCTTCTTGAGAACAGTCATATTTAAAGCTAAGTACAAGAAAATTAAAAAATAAAAATAAAGCTAAGTACGTCAGTAACTCAGAAAGAGACTTTGGAACACTCACCAGTAAGGCTTTTGGTGTTTTTTAGCGGAGGGGGCTTGTTTTTCTCATTTCATTCTTCCCTCTACTGATGCTCCAAAGTTATTGACCTAATACAGTAAATGCTCAGTGAAGCTACTGTTTGTTTTCTATTGTCACGTGACAAGCCACCCCCAAAGTTAGTGGCTTTAAAATACGTGTCTGACACTTCAGCTGGGGTGACGGGGCACTTTTCTCCAAGTAGCCATCTCGAGCTTCCTCACAGAGTGGTGGAGTCAGGGTAGTGAGACTTCGTGCATGGCTGCTGGCTTCCAAGAAGGAGGAAACAGAAACTGCCAGGTCTCTTACGGTCTGGGCTGAGAAGCCCCGGAATGTCGTTTTCTCACATTTTGCTGGTCACAAGTCTCAAGGCCAGACCGGATTCAAGGGCAGGGGAACATGGGTTCCCCCTCTTGATGGGTAAGGCCACACACGTACATTACAAGGAATGAACGACTTCATCTTCAGAGATGACTGATCACTGGCGTTATATATAATCCTTTGGACAAACCCGAATGCATGTTTGAGTTAAACAACTCAGCTTGATCCATTCTTGGTCTCGGTGACAATCAGAATTCACTCATCAGCTATGAACATGCATGATTGTACCAAGTTTCCTTACTTGTACTTGGAGCTTGAAACAAATGCCAGTGAGAATGACAGACAGACAGACAGCCTCGAGATA
Organism: Vicugna pacos; assembly: GCF_048564905.1. Classification (NCBI taxonomy): domain Eukaryota; kingdom Metazoa; phylum Chordata; class Mammalia; order Artiodactyla; family Camelidae; genus Vicugna; species Vicugna pacos. Next base: position 78,391,303 of record NC_132993.1, on the reverse strand, counting down.
GCGGACCAGCCTCGTAGAAATCCAGGACCTGGTCCTAGGCTTGTAACTGCGTCTGGGATGTTCTCTCTCCTTCCTTCATGCGCACTTCCCTGGTTGTATCATAGAAGCTGTATCCCAAGCCTGGAATCCCACCCCCAACGTCCCAAGACCCTCAACCTAAGAACTAAAAAGAAACTGATTTCCCATTAATATATCAAAAGCTTTTTTCAGTGTGCTGGGAAACTGATTGCAGAAAGGGGTATAATGTCTTCAGTTTTGGACCTTTGGGTGACTGTAGGTTTCCTTGACTGGTTACATCGAATTGAATTGCATTTCCAGTAGAGTGGCACTACTGTCCTCTCGTCCTCAGGGGGTCAGCATAGTGGAGCGGCAGTATGTCCAGGACCGGATTCCTTCCTGGACCGGAGCGGGCTTCGTCCGGGTGCCCGAAGGGGCTTACTTGGAGTTCTTCATTGACAACATACCGTATTCCATGGAGTACGAGATCCTAATTCGCTATGAGCCACAGGTAAGCCCTCAGTGGACTAATGGAGTAGGGAATATTGGTAGAAAAGCCCTTCTTCTAATGGACCCAATGTCTTTGTGAAATGTGGTTACATTAGAATAGGAAGTTGTCTGACTTGCCATCGTCCATGGAAATGAAAGTGTACGTTTTTCTTGAATTCACTGTCACCAGCATTTAGTGATCTCCTTGTTAGGCACCCAGCCTTGCTGAGAACTGAGGTGGTGGTGAGAAGGTATCACGTCCTCTCCTTGTCCTGACGACTGCACTGCCCAGGGATGGACACGTGCCCCTAACTGTCATCAAAGGTGGAGGGTGGAAGAGCAGAGACACAAACGGTGCTGGAAGATGAGAGGTTCATTCCAGCCAGGCTGTTCCAGGGGCTGCTGTGTTTCGTAAAGAATCAGGTGTAGATCTTAAAACCTAGAAGGAGTTTTGCCACAAGAGGAAGTAAGAGGTAGCATGAGCAGCGCAGAGAGAGTGTTTAGGGCGTCCTTCCACAGGGCCGGGTCACGGCTATGGTTGGAGATGCTGTTAAGAGAAATGCTACGATCAGTAAATGAACTTGGACTGTGTATTAACAAGCTTACAGAGGATTCTGGGCAGGGGGTTGTCCTTATCTAAGCTGTGTGTTTTGTTGTTGTTGTTCTTATTTTTTGTACTTTTAAGTCAGAGAAAGACAAATATGTGGTATCACTTATATGTGGAATTTAAAAAAAACATGCAAATGAACTTATTTGCAAAACAGAAACAGACTCACAAACACAGAAAAACTTACGGTTACCAAAAGGGGAAAGATGGGAAGAGATAAATTAGGAGTTCGGGATCAACAGATACACGCTACTGTATATAAAACTGGTAAACTAGGACCTACTGTACAGCACAGGGACCTATATTCAATAGCTTGTAATAACCTATAATGGAAGAGTTTGAAAAAGAATATATGCATATGTATCATTGAATCACTTTGCTGTACACCCAAAACTAATGCAATATTGTAAATCAGCTGTACTTCAATAAAAATAAAGAACAAGGACCTACTTATAGCACAGGGAACTATATTCAATATCTTGTAATAACTTAACATGGAAAAGAGTCTGAAAAAAGTGTATGTGTATAACTGAATCACTATGCTGTACACCAGAAACTGACACAGCGTTATAAACCGACTATACTTCAATTTAAAAAGAAAGAGCTGTGTTTTAAGAAGGATGGAAAGGGAATGTTGGGAGAGGCCTGGAGAGCAGTGGGGAGGCTGTTACAGTATCCAGGTGAGAAGGGATTTGGGCTGGAACTGGGGTAATAATCAAGGAAATGGTAAAGAGGGAAGGGAAACTTCACAAGTGAGTGTTTTCCATTTCAACTTGGCTAATGATCAATCTTGAGATGTTTTTACAAACAAAAGGGCAGCAGTGGGTCAGCACAGAGGGTCCTTCTGATCGTCTATTTCTTCCTCTAGCTCCCCGACCACTGGGAGAAGGCTGTCATCATGGTGCAGCGACCTGGGAAGATTCCAACCAGCAGCCGATGTGGAAACACTGTTCCCGATGATGACAACCAGATGGTGTCCCTGTCGCCTGGCTCCAGGTCAGTGTGACGGTGGTTTGCACCCCAGTGGAACTAACATGCAAATTCAGTTTTTTTCTGGTGTCTCGCCCTGTGAGTTGTACAGTTAACATTTCACAGCCGGGGCCAGACGTGGACTGGCGACTTCCTTCCTTTGGGCTGACCAGCATAGAGCTTTGATAGATCAGATACGTAAAGGTGGACCTTTTGTCGCTGTTTCTCTTTTGTTTCGGGGCAGGTATGTGGTCCTCCCACGCCCCGTGTGCTTTGAGAAGGGCGTGAACTACACGGTGCGGTTAGAGCTGCCCCAGTACACGTCCTCCGACAGCAGTGTGGACAGCCCCTACACGCTGATCGACTCCGTAAGTGCAAGGTCGTTGCTGGCGCCAGGGGAGGGCTGGGCAGAAAGTGTGCATCCGCCCTCCCGGGGCTTCTGCCGAGGGCATGCTAGGCAGTGAGGCGGAGTCACTCTTTCCTGCCTCCAAGGCCACTTCGCTTATTTATTTTAATAACTCTGCCGTCTGGAAAGGATCTCCTCAAGCTGATCCTTCCTGAAAATATGAAGTACCTTGACAATGATATTTCAAAAATCATCACACGATGTAAGGGATGTCTAAACCTTTTCTGGCAAGTATATTTAAGAATGGGAAGATTTTCCCGTGACTCCATGAGTCTGTTCATTTTTTTTCTTTTCAAGAGTCTTAGAAGCACTTGAGGGTTTTATGTGTTGACTTGGTTCATGGATGACCCAGGACATGCCCATAAGAACAGTGTGTTCTTGTTTCTTCCTAGCTTGTTCTCATGCCGTTCTGTAAGTCCCTGGACATCTTCACCGTGGGAGGCTCGGGAGACGGGGTGGTCACCAACAGTGCCTGGGAAACCTTTCAGAGATACCGATGCCTGGAGAACAGCAGGAGCGTCGTGAAGACGCCCATGACCGACGTTTGCAGAAACATCATCTTCAGCATCTCCGCCCTGTTGCACCAGACGGGCCTGGGTAGGTATTGCTGTGCTGCTGCCCCTGCTTCCTCGAGAGCACGAGGACACTTGGCATCACGAGGTGCGCGGGCAGGTGTGCCCTGCGGTTCCTGTGGGGCAGTTAGCACGAGGGAGATAGTGTCTCAACTACAGTTGGTCTTGATTTTTTCTTTTTTAAAGTGTATTGGTGAAAGAGCATGACTGACAACGGAATCGTCATCCAGAAACAGACTAGGGACCAGGGAAAAGTCCCTGAGACTTTGCATTCACAGGGTGGGGAGTCGGAATGAAACTTACGTTTTTCGCTTTGAAAGGTCACTTGGCTTTTGTTGGAGGTCCTGTGATTCCTGAGCTTTGAAGGCAAGGGGAGAAACCCTTCATGACCTCCTTCCTAGAAAAACTGCCTGTATCTATCAACCCCAGCTCCTGCCACTTCCCTCACACCCCTCTGAGGGATGTTACTGTTCTAAATGGAGATTCTGAAGGAGCAGAGGTGGTCCAGGCGGGGAGGGTCCAGAACCGGGCAGGACGCGACGTGCCCGTTGCTGTGCGGGAGTGGCTGCCCTGTCTCACAGGCTCTCACCTCTCTCCTGCAGCTTGTGAATGCGACCCTCAGGGCTCGTTAAGTTCCGTCTGCAACCCCAACGGAGGCCAGTGCCAGTGCCGGCCGAACGTGGTTGGAAGAACGTGTGACAGATGTGCTCCGGGCACCTTTGGTTTTGGCCCCAGTGGATGCAAACGTAGGTTCATGATAACAACCATACCGTGTTCGTTCAGATGAGCGGAGTCATGCTAGTGTGGGGCCCCCAGCTTCGGAAGGCCTGCTCCGCTCCAGAAATTGATCACAGGGGGCCCGTGAGTGTTCTGCCGTGGGCACGAGGGGCTGGTATCTAGACGGGATGTGTTTGCATTTACTGGGCTTCTCACCGTGGTCCCTTGGTTGCCTGTTTCTTCAGCTTGCGAGTGCCACCTGCAAGGATCCGTCAATGCTTTCTGCGATCCCATCACCGGCCAGTGCCACTGTTTCCAGGGGGTGTACGCGCGGCAGTGTGACCGGTGCTTCCCCGGGTACTGGGGCTTTCCGAGTTGCCAGCCCTGCCAGTGCAACGGCCATGCCGATGACTGCGACTCGGTGACAGGGGAGTGCTTGAGCTGCCAGGACTACACCACGGGTCACAACTGTGAAAGGTACGTGGACATGACCTCTTGAAATTTTGGGGACGAGGTTGTTTTTGGCTGAGCAAAGAGCATCTTAAACAAACTACAGAAGGAATCTGTCTCCAGCTCTGGGTGGCTCATTTCTGACCACCTCAGTATCTTCTAGGAACTCATTCATTTCACCAGTCCATATTTAGTTTATGCCTCCCGTGTGCCAGGCATTGTTCTGTGCTGGGGATACAGCTGAGAACAAACCTGATGTGAATCCGCCCTCTTTGGGAGTCAGCCTGGAGATCGCCTTAAGGCTGGACAGACATCATCTCCCTGTCTCAGCAGATTTTTGGCCGAGGATGAGACTTGTGAAATGTTAAAACTGCCTGATTTGGGTCAAAGTGGAAACCAAATCCAAATGGGGGTGAGTCATTTTCAATGGCTCTGTTTTCCGAAATGTTTTACGCAACTATAATTTCTAGGAGGCCACAGAAAATGAACAAAAGTGGATCTGTTCTCCAGTCAGCAAATGTTAATTGAATAATTATGGATGTCCTGCCCTGCAGTAGGTATAAGAATGGGACCCAGAGTGGGCCTCGAATAACGTGACAGCCCAGCTCAGTACATAAGGAAACATTCATGTGAAAAAATGACATGCCCACTTAATATTGTTTGTTAATAATGAAAAAAGGCAGACGTGCTATTAAACCTGCTTGTTTTGGACTCAGTCTCTACCTTTAATGTCAGAAATCTTCTGTCTTCTAATATCCATCTGCACTGTATGGGATTTTTGTTTTTAAAAAATTCAGCAAATGCTTCAGCCGGTGGGAAAGTTACTCATCAGATGAAGGAGAAATTGTTAGTGAAAAGTGAATACGTGATGACCTTATGGCAGGAAAATGTGCGTGGCAGCAAATACCGGGCTCTTGGCTCCATGCTGGATGGTACTTGCACATTTTGGGGATTCCAGTGACTCCTCAGAGTAAAAGTCAGTCCTTCCAACCGCAAAATTGCGTTGGAAGAAGATAACAGGAAAACGGTTACACAAGATCAAAAGGGAGAAATTAATATGTTAGTGTCATCTTTTGTTTTCTGTGTTGTTTTTCATTACTATTCTTTCAATGGGAAATGGAGAGTAATTTTGAGAGAAAGAGACAGATGAGAAACTCAGATGAAAAGGGGGAAAAGCGCGTGTAGGGAACAGATAAACAGGTCAGTGTCCACCAGGCTGATGTGAAGTCAGGCAAACTGTGAATTTGATCTGTCAAGCATTTTGATTTCTTGCAGGAGAACTTGAAAGGGTGTAGAAGAAGAAAAGATTTTTAGCCCGAGGTGGATGATGAAGTTTCATTTAAGTGCTTTTGAGATTCTGCTCTCTGGTTTGAGCCAATTTCTCATCATTCTTGTCCTCATTCTGGGATGTTCAGAGTTTCAGACCCAGGAATTTAAAAAGAAGCTCTAGGCTCAAATTGGTCCCAAAGGGGACGGGGAGGGGGAGGCAGGAAATGAACATTCTGTTTCTTTCATGATGTATTTGGATTTATTTCACCTAGAAAAGCCTCATAGAAATCTTTCTCAGAAACCACTGCACAAAGTTGCCTCATCACTGCTGAGTCTTCCAGCACATAACTGGGGCATGTGTTCTTGTATGATGTCTGTGTCTAATTAAGTAGAAGGTTAATTTCCTCTGAAGAACTTCCCCTTCTATTTCATCATCCTCTCTGCACTCCCTTTTAAAAATATTACCTCTGCCTCAAAAAAAAAAAAAAAGAGAGAAAGAGAAAAGAAGACACTGAATTAGAAGTTCTAGGACCAGTTCTGCTTCTAACCTGCTCCAAAACCTTGCGTGTGTTAGCTCACCTCTCTGAGTAGTCACCTTTCTGATAGTTGAATATGGAGGCTGGGTTAGATGATCTTCTATTCCTTCAAGCTCTTATGTTGTAGGAAGTAAAAAAAGTAACCTAATTACCAGTCATGTTGAGAAGCAGCATGACATAGTAAAAGAATTCCTTGCTGAAAGTCAGGAGGCTGAATTCAGATCCTGGCTCATTACTAACTAGTTGTAGAAGCCTTGCAAACCATGTAAGCTCCATGGATGCCTTATCTATTGAGAAGAGATGGGGACCTGTTGGGTTGGGGAATTGATAAATAACATCTCTCATCTCTGAGAAACAGACACAAGAGGCATGCAGCTGGAGAGCATCCTTATCAGCTTTATTGCTGGTAAAGGCTGGATTGCAGAACAAGCCGCTGTGGGCTTGCCAACACATCACCCATCCCAGGCAGAGGCGGAGGCAGACAATCACAAGCTCTCTTTCCCCTATGCCCCTCTCCCAGACTCCTTAATGCAAGGAGGGGGCTGACCATGGTGCTCAAGGCAGGCAGCTGATAGGACAGTAGGGTGCACATGGGCAGATGTACTTCCTCTGGGGAGGAGTAAATGAGGGTCCGGGTGAGGCCAAGGGTGTCACCCTAATGCAGTGGTCCTGCAAGTGGGATCCCCAGACCAGCAGCATCAGCATCACCTCCTGAGTCAGAAATGGGGAGAGGAAGCCCGCAATCTGTGTTTTCACAAGCAGTCCAGGGAATTCTGATGGGAGCTGATGTTTGAGCCACAGCTCTGCTGGAAAGTCTTCCATGCGGAAACGTGAGGAACGGGGAATGATGTCCCCAAATAGAGGACATGGATTTTTGGACTTTTTCTTGTAGCAATTTTCGCGTAACTGTGGTTCATGACCTCTCTCCTGCGGCTGCTGTAGGTGCTTGGCTGGTTACTATGGAGACCCCATCATCGGGTCCGGCGATCACTGCCGCCCTTGTCCTTGCCCGGATGGTCCCGACAGCGGGCGCCAGTTTGCCAGCAGCTGTTATCAGGACCCTGTTACTTTACAGCTTGCCTGTGTCTGTAATCCTGGATACGTTGGTAAGTAATGTCCAGACTTTCGGAGGAAAGGGTGTGTCTTTATGAGGTTAGTTGTCAAGGAAGAAAAAAAGATGGAACAGTGAGCCAATTTAGTTGTATTTTTACAATCCTTAATTAAAAGTGAAGGGAATCCAAAGTATAAAAGATGCTCTTTTCCTGTTTGTCACGTGGGGTTAGTCAATTCCTGTGTCTCTATAATAATAACGTTATAACACAGAGCACAGCAGCAAACTCATTTAATCCCTAAGTTCCTATGCACATTTTTCTGTTCTTAGCCAGTAGCAAGATTATAATTTACATTTTACATCTCCCTTCTCTAATCCAGTTCGTAGTGGAAGGGTCTTAAAGTAGTAAAATGCCCAATAGTGGGCAGAAGGGAAGAGAAGAATGTCGTGGGGGGACGCCCAGACGACAGAGTCGGTCAGAGCTGGATATAGTCTTTGCTGTTCATTGTACTCGCAGTATCTGTCCAGGTTCATGGAGTGCAGCGGGTTGGGAACGCAAACTCCCTTTTATTTCATCCTTGATGCCACTGTTTCAAATATTCATTATGCTTCCACATCGTTTGGCCAGTTTGCATGTCATTTGAGGACTTCTGAAGAAGAGAAATTGGGAGGAGTGGGTAGAGTTCACTGGCAGAGCACGGGCTTAGCGTGCATAAGGTCCTGGATTCAATCCCCAGTACCTCCATTAAAATCCCCTCCTTTAAAAAAAAAAAAAAAAAGAAAAGAAAAGAAAAATTGATCATCACAAAGGGCCCCATTTTTCAGGTTGCTCATGTAGGCGCAGGGATTTTTCAGTTCATAGAATCCTTAAGATTTAGCATTAAGCCCAGCTTTCCACTGTGAGCTGGTCTTTGCGCTCCGAACCGCTCCATCCCTGGGTGATGAGGAGCTGAAGTCCCACGTGCTGCTTGGCAACCAGGACCGCGCTGCCTGGGCTGGGTCTCCGGTGGGCGGGTGTGTGTGTGTGTGTGTGTGTGTGTGGACCGCGCTGCCTGGGCTGGGTCTCCGGTGGGCGGGTGTGTGTGTGTGTCGGGGGGTGGCGGGACCCCTCCCCTCCCCTCCGGGGGCGCCGGAGGCACCAAGCTGGTCTTATTGGACGACAGGCTCCAGATGCGACGACTGTGCCGCGGGCTTCTTCGGGAACCCCTCGGACATGGGGGGCACATGTCAGCCTTGCGAGTGCCACCACAACATTGACACCGCGGACCCGGAAGCCTGCGACAAGGAGACGGGGCGGTGCCGGAAGTGCCTGTACCACACGGAAGGCGAGCGCTGCCAGCTGTGCCGCCGCGGGTACTACGGGGACGCCCTCCGGCAGGACTGCCGCAGTAAGATGCCCCTCCTCCCGCCGCTCGCTGGAGTGGCTTCCACCCTCCTCCTCCTCGCCGGGGGGCGGGGGGGGGTTAATTTGGGTGTTTGTTTCATCGCTTGTTCAGAGAGGGAAAATTTCACTCTCGACAAAGGAAAGATGAGGCTGTGTTGCTTTGTTTTGGTTTTTACGTCCTCGTTGCCTGGCAGGGCTGAAGTGTTGAGCTGCGCCCACAGCCCTGAAGGGAACTAAAAGGAAAAGCTGAGTAGCTGTCACGGTGATCAATGGCACCCAGTAGAGTGTATTGATCTGATGTTCTGCCCGTGAACTTGCTGATTGCCTGGGACTTCTGCATCCTAGATACCCGCTTTGGTCCACACCTTTTCTTACATCACTGATGGATAGAGCCTTCCTACTTAAGGGAGAGAAGGAAGTGACATCTCTGAAGTCTGTCTTTCAGTGTTTCTCTCATGGAGAGACCAGCCAGCATTTCCTGGCCCCCAGGCCCTGTCTTTATACAAACAGGTGTGGAATGTTGAGGACTAGTAGGATTGGATTTCTTAAAGCCTTCCTGGCTTATAGGGGAGGGTAGAGCTCAAGTGGTAGAGTGCATGGTTAGCATGCATGAAGTCCTGGGTTCAATCCCCAGTACCTCCATTAAAAAATATATATTTTTTTAAAAAATCCTACCTAGCTTTAAAGGGCTTTACCTGCTACGTTTCACACATCCATCACTGCTGCTCCCTGCCAAGAGTTCAGAATTAGGTATCTCCACTCCCACAGCATAGTCTTCATTTCCAGTTAAATCCTCAATTTTAAAATAATTCACCGGCAGCTTATTAAATCATGTATTTTGAAACACTGTTGGGCAGAATGTGTCATGGTGCCTGTCTGCCTGAGAAATACCAGAACTCTCTAGAACACCATAGAAGAAGATGAAGAACCACGGTTTTAGATTTTTCCTTCCCATCCCTTCTGTTCCTTTCCCTACTTGTTTGCATTTCCAGGTCGAAATCTGGGGAGGGAAGATTGCGGTCGGTTGATGTAGCTAACTTCTGCGTTGTCCGGGCATTTTCTCAGCGTGACTCCGTAAGTCAGCCTGGCCATGTGGTTTGTTTGTAGAGTGCGTCTGTAATTACCTGGGCACAGTGCAGGAGCACTGTAACGGCTCTGACTGCCAGTGTGACACAGCCACCGGGCAGTGCTCGTGTCTCCCTCACGTGATCGGCCAGAACTGTGACCGCTGCGCACCCAACACCTGGCAGCTGGCCAGCGGGACAGGGTGTGACCCGTGCAACTGTGACGCCGCCCATTCCTTCGGGCCGTCTTGTAACGAGGTGAGGTGCTGTGGCTCCAGGTTGAGGGGGAAGGGGGCTAGTGGGAGGCCCTCCTGGCAGAAGGAAAGATAACTTTGAGTCCCTGTGACAGCTGTTTGGCAGCTTGGCCCCACTTAGAGAAAGTCACCCCTCCTTGTGGTCACAGCTTTGTACCAGGGCGCACAGCTCGGCAAACCCAGCGCAGACTGGATAGCTGCCCTCACTTATCCCCCCTCAGCTAGGACTACAAAGCTGTCTGTGCCCCGGGGCCCCATCAGATGCGCCCAGAGCGCTTCAGCTCGGTGTCCCCACCGCAGGTGCAGCCTTGCTTAGAATGGATGAGAATCAGGCTTTCTTCTCTTAACCACACAGCCTGAAATGAACCATGTAACCATACCCAGCATCATAAAAAGTGCTCTTGTCTCCTGACACACGCACACATATTCTGAAGGTCTGCCCCACTGCAGGTGAGTCCCAGGTGGTCCAAACTCATCCGTGCGGCATGAGGGAACATGCGAATTAAGTGGACCGTGCTCCGGGCCCTCCAGTCCCAGGTGCAGGAGAACAGTGAGGAGATGCCGGCATGGGGCCCTGAGCACCCAGGACGGGAGCAGGATTCCCTTTCGCTGGTCAAGCTGTGAGGCTTTCTTAGGCCCACAGTTCAATCCCACTTGCCCTAACTGGCAGCTGAAAAAGGGAAAGGAGCCTGGCCTCTGCCCGGCAACTGGTTTGACCGAGGTGTGTCTTCTGGCCGCAGTTCACGGGGCAGTGCCAGTGCATGCCTGGCTTCGGAGGCCGCACCTGCAGCGAGTGCCAGGAGCTCTTCTGGGGAGACCCCAGCGTGGAGTGCAGAGGTGAGCTCTTGGATCGGCCGGGAGGGGATGGATGTCTGTAGGACATTCTGTCAACTCTAAAGTACAGCGCAATTGCCCTAGAGAAACTATGCTTAATTACAAAGGAAATTTGTGCTCATTGTTTCAAAAAAAAAATCGAACTAAGTTAGCCCTAGAGACAGGTAGGTAGTAAAAAGTGGACCTGTGTGCTTCCAGCTCCGTTCCTCAGGGGTGATGTTTGTCTGTCTCAGCATGGACAAACATACCTACACACCCCAAATACATACTCAATGGCTTTTTAAAATGCTTTTAACCCAAATGGGCTCAGTCACCCTATAGTTGTGCAGATTGATTTTTTTGCGCCTCTGAACGGTATTCTGTGGCCACTTCCTTGCCCTCACGCGCAGAGCTGATCAGTGGTTCTGGTAGGATTGTTGGATCCCAGTGTATCAAGTAGGTGGTGCCGATAGTCAAAGTCCTCGGCGTGAGTGTCGGGTCCCCACCAGCGGGAACTGGAGGGTGACATCCTGGAGCCCTCGTGCCCCCACAGAGGAATAGGTGGCAGGCGCTCCACATCTGACACATGCAGTTAAAACCCAGATTCCCACTCAGGCTTATGATTGGGCCTGTGAGGGAAAACTTGGTGTTTTCTTACGAGCGGAAACTTGTTCCGATCACGTGAATCAGAAGGATTGCTTAATTTTGATGCTGTTGCAGTTTTTTTGACCTGCTGGATTATTTTTCAGATCTTAAAGCTCTTATGAAAAGGACTTTAATAGACCATTTCTGTATCATTTTCCTTTTCTTTCTTTCCTACTTGGATTTTCTTCCCCATGTTTTAAGTTTATAACTATGGATAAATATCTCCTGTAGTTTATTTGCTCTCTGATATGTTTTCTTCATTGCATACCTGCAATCCTAGGTCCCTGTTGGACTCTACATTTAGGAAAAAAAAATGGTCATTTTCTCTTGGATTCAACTGTAGTGAGAAAAAAAAAAACAGATTTTCAAACTAGTGGTTTGTCAAAAATCGCTAACCTAGGTATGTGTTCCTTTAGAGTCAAACCGTCTATTCCTTAAGGGCCAGGAAACCTCACACAGTGGACACGACGAGAACAAATGGCATGTGATGTGGTTTTCCATACGAGGTGCAGCCAGAAAGGTCTGCACCAACATCTGAGACCAGATGGAGGTTTGTTGCACAGGCGGGGTGATGTCTGCTGTGTTGACACACCAGTGGGTTTTCACTCATCATCCTTCAGTCCAGATGTTGGTTCCTAATGGGATCTGATTTTCTCACTTCGTTAGAAGGTCCGTGACAATCAGTGGACTACTTGCTCCAGGATGTCTCCTGCAAGTAAAATCCTGCTTACACTCTGGTTTCTCCAGGGCTCAAACCACTATTCTGTGAAATTCCTCAATCCTGTGCTGCCTCAAGGACTTGGTTTTATTCAGATAATGGTTCTACCATTGTTGATAGCCCAGTTCTGTCAGCATGTGTCGTTGGCAAAATGGCCTGGGCTGCCAAAACTTTCCGACCTTTTCCTCCATCCAAGCTTTGTTAGCATGAAAAGCCTGTTGCCCGGAGTTGGAGTCAATCAGAGGATTGTTCATTTAATACTCAGAACTTGACCCCTCCCCCTTTCATCTTTAAACTTTCGCCTCTAAATCTGCCAGAGAAACTGTGGCTTATAGGAACAGTTACCAACTTGTTGAGGTCAAAAGTTAGATCATGTTTTAGAAACTTTGCAGGAACAGAAATCCACAGCGCTGAGGTTCACCAGCTTCCTTGTTCATTTCATCCGGAAGAAAGGTCAGCCTGTTAGGGACCCAAATGCTTTTGACTCCCCTTGGAGGAAGCTTATAACTTACAAAGCACCCAGAGAGGGTGGGAATTGACTAACAGTGGGGGGGTCACGGCCAGCCATGGGCCTTGTGCACACAGGATGGCTGTCGGAGTGGGACCAGGATGATTTGAAGGCGGCAGGGACAAGGATGCAGGTGCAGACAGAGTTCAGGGCTCTCGATACTGAAACATAGTCACCAGTGGTAACGAGAGGACCAGAACTTGAAGGGACAGGGTCCAGCGACCAGCAGGGACAAGAATAAGTGTCACCTGACCTTAGATGGAGTGATAGGGGAAAAAAATGTGACCACTTGGCTCAAATTATGTAATGAATTGCCCAGAAGTCTTCAGTTTCAAATCATTCAGCTGAACAGAGCGCAAATGTAGCCCCTCTGGGGCTGCCTCGCTAACAATATGCTTTTAGAAAGACTTAGGTCATGGCCAAGTATTCTTCTTATGGAAAAAACCCAGAGTTATGTGAGAGACAAATGAGTTGGGCCTCCAGCTCATGAATTGTTGAATGTTCCTATTGTCCAGGCGGGTGGGGGCTCTGGGCCGACGGTGCCAAGTCTGAACAAGCCCCCTACTGTGCTGGCTGGAGAGCATCTCGCCCACCCTCTCCTGAACGTGCCCGGGGAAACCTCTGCCTTGTGCTCCAACGAGTCAGGGTCACAGGAGGAATCTTGTTGATGTGGAGATAGCAGAGGGCCTCTGCCTTTTGGGAAATGCCAGTGTCTCCTAAACCTGGACCAATTGGAAATGTGGGCCAGAGGTGAGAGGCTCTGGCGGGGGGCTGGGGTTTTTTTGTTTGTTTTTCATCCTACTTTTCTCATTTCAGATCATTTTTAGTAGAAAATTTAAGTACATTCCTTTGCTCAGACATCCATTCTTTTTAATGCTTATCTTTTCTGTGGCTGGGATCCATTTACCCACCTTACTCTTTATTTCCAGCGTAGCTCAGGAAATCATATGGCATGGGATTCTTTCGAGAATCACAGATATTCTTCTTAGTGGAGGGAAGGCTTGTCTGCAGCCCCGTGCCAAATCCAGCTTGCTGCCCCTGTCGGCAAATAAAGTTTTATTGGAGCCCCGCCTTGCCTGTTTGTTTACGGACGGTCTGGGGCTGCCTTTGTTCTGCAGTGTCAGAGTCCAGTAGTGACAGACCAGAGGGCCCGCAAAGCCTAAATATTTACTATCTCTTATAGAAAATGTTTGCCAGCTCCTAGACCAGAAAGCCAGCTCATTTCTGCAGCTGAAATTCCATTCATTCTCCAACTTCCATTTCCAAACTGAAGTTCTATTCCTGAGGACCAAAAAAAAAAAAAAAAGGTGGGGCTGGAGGAGGTAGAGGATGTAAAGAAAAAGACAGTCCCATTGAAGAGATTAAAAAGTATTTCAATTTCCCTTGCTTAGAGTGAAACAGAAGGGCCTCGGTGAAGTTAGAGTAGACCTTTGGGCATTACCGCACCTCCAGGGGTCCCCTGTTGCTGGGAGGCAAGGTCCCTGGCAAAAGCGAAGAGACCCTGTCACCTGATTTTAAGATATAGTACTTTCTCGGTCCCCAGGGAGGTTCGGGTTTCAAAAGGAAAAGCGGGTGACCAGCAGCGCCCTGAGTGACGGCCCACTGGCGCCTGGGGCGGGGGTGGATGCAGCTGGGGGAGCTGCCCTCACGGGCTCCGCTGGAGACAAGCCATGGGGACCTTTCAGCTGGCAGAGGGGAGCCCGGGAGGAACGGGAGTCATTCAGCAGGTGTCATGTTTTTACCAGATGGTGAAAAGCCATTGAGTATGGACTCTCTTCAGTGGCCAGCGGAGGTCCGCAGGGGGAGAGGAGAGGATATGGAGAAAGCAGGAAAGTTGCACGTACTGATAAAGAGGTCCACAGGCCGGTGGTTCCCACTCTGGCTTTGACTCACTAGCCTTTTCCTCGAGGTCTCAGTATATGTCAAATGGGTGCAACATCCTCCATTGACCTCCCTTGTAGAGATCATGTTCTTATTGTTCGGGATTTTTAAAATTGAAGTATTGTTGCTGTATAATATTCTGTAAGTTACAGGGTACAATACAGTGATTCAAAATTTGTAAAAGTTATACTCGGTTTATAGCTATTGTAAAATATTGGCTTTATTCACCGTGTTGTACAGTAGCTCCTGGTAGCTTATTTTCTACCTAATAGCTCATCTCTTTTTTTTTTATTGAACTACACTTGATTTACAATCTTGTGTCTGCTGTATAGCATAGTGTTTCAGTTATATATTCTTTTCCATATTCTTTTTCATTACAGATTATTACAAGATAGTGAATATAGTTCTCTGCTATGCAGTAGTTTCTTGTTGTTTATCTGTTTTATATATAGTTGTTTGTATCTGCTAATCCCAAACTCCTAATTTATCCCTCCTCTTCCCTTCCCCTTTGGTAACCATAAGTTTGGTTTCTGTGTCTGTGAGTCTTTTTCCATTTTGGAAATAAGTTTGTATCATTTTTTTAGATTCCACATATAAGTGATATCATATGATATTTGTCTTTCTCTGTCCAACTTCACTTAGTATGATAACCTCCATTTCCATCCACGTTGCTGCAAATGGCATTATTTCATGTTTTTTCATGGCTGAGTAGTAGCCCACTGTATAAATATACCCCATCTTCTTTATCCAGTCATCTGCTGATGGACATTTAGGCTGTTTCCATGTCTTGGCTGTTGTAAATAGTGCTGCTGTGAACACTGAGGTGCGTGTGTCTTTTTGAATTAGTTTCTTCCAGGATGTATTCCCAGGAGTAGGATTGCTGGATTGTATGGTAACTCTAGGTTTAGTTTTTAAGGAATCTCCAAACTGTTTTCCATAGTGGCTGCATGTACCTCTTTGTTTTAAATGAGGAGAAAACTTAGTAAAAATAGAGAGAGCCCACTGACCACATAACTAAGACAATACCTACAGAGGAAGGTAGAATTCTCCTGGCTCATCAAAATGATTACTGTCTCATTTTTAGATTCCTGTTCTCCATCTTCATGAGTGGTTCATCTCAAAGATCAGGCAACAGCTTTTGTATTCTTCTTCTTTCCAAGAGAAAGTTTTTGATCCTCTGCCAAATAATCTCACTTCTTAAAGCCACACTGAGCCACAGGTCCACCTGGACTGCTGTCCCTTTCTCTGCAGAGAGGAGCAGACCCACTGGACCCTGTCAGAGACGGTCTGCACAGTTAGGTGATAATTTTTCAGACCCCAGTGAAAGAGATGACTGGAGAGTCTCCTTCACAATTTTAGTGTCTGTGAAGTTTTCAGTTGAACCAACCTTTCTGCTTCAGCAGAAAGGAAAATACTCTTAGGCAGGGTCTTCTTACAGGGTCGTAAGTGCAGGTCTTCCAGAGCTGGCCTCCAGGTGACCCCATCGGGGAAGCTGTTCTGGAAACTCAGGCGGGGAAGGGAGCACTGGTCCACCAGCACTTGAGCAGTTTCTCAGCTTCAGTTGGAAATGGAAACCTGGTGCATCTTAGAGGCCAGTCACCCAGCCCCCTTGCAGAGGAAGGGCAGGGTCGACTTTTTCGGGGATGCCACTGCCAGCCCGCCGTCTGTGACATCTGACCCTGCTTTTCAGATGGAGGAAAGGAATGCTGTCAGCTGAACTGGTCCTGGTCTCTGGACAGCGCCAAAGCTCTTCCACCCTTTGGGATGCTGGTCTTGAAGGGACAGGGTCCAGAGAGCAGCAGGGACGAGGATGGGTATCACCTGAAATTAGGTGGACTCTGGGAAAAGAACGTGACCGCTCTTCTGAAATTATGTAATTAACTGCCAAGTACGTCCCCCACTGCAGATCTTTGTGTTGGGGTGGTTTGTTGGAGGGTATGATTTTAGGTGTTCTGGTATTGCCTGGTGCCAGATGTAGAATTTCCCGACCCCACTAAATCATGGTACTCTTACCTGCAGGAGCACGTCCTAGAGCCGAGGGTCTAGGGAAAACACTCAAAGTTACCTATCCACAGCTCACCTAAGCTGTTTCCTAATTCATGAGAATGCCCGGGGGAGTACAGGAAAAATAAAACATGCCTGGGAAGAACGAATATGCTTGAGGGAAAAAAAAAGTTGAGTGCTTAAAGAAAGAAAAGTTCAGTTTTGAAAACCTAAGGAACCAAGAAAATGCTACAGGTTTTAAAGCCTGAAGTTTGAGGACCAGAGTATTCCAGGCTTCAAATTTTTTAAATCATCAAGAAGTTACTGACAAATATGTAAAGAGAAACGCAAGGCCATGACAGTTTCCGTTTTTCCCATGGAAACGCGGTCAAGCAGTGCTTAGGGCAGGGAGCACCAGACCCTTGCCTGGACACAGTGAGCATGATGAAAACATTTATTGAGAGCTTACTGTGGGCCACACGCTCCTCTGAATACTTGAGAATTAAGGTGTATCTACCTGCAGGCAAGCCCGGGAGGTAGGTGTCATCACCCCTTCTGCAGACGTGGGCACCGTGACCCAGTTCTGCGGGGAAGGCGGGACCCGCAGCCGGGCAGCCCGGGCTCTTCCCGCGACACTGTGCTGCCCCAGCTGGCTGCCGGAGAACTTGCAGCGTCATCGTAGGTGGCAAACAAAGGCAGTGAGAAAGCTCGACAAGCAATGCAGGCAGGATGCGGGGAGGGTCGTGTGGACGGGACGGGCCACACACGCGCGTCCTCCTGGGTCTGGAGTTGAGACATGCTGTGTTTCGCAGGACCATCCGTGACACTGGTTCTGGAAGATACTTCATTCTTCCGTCTTTCACAGGCCAGCTGCAGCTGCGGACTCGAGGAGGTGTCGTAAAGCTGCCCAAGAGAGTCCTGCTCTGCTGTGCTTTGCCACAGCTGATGTCATGTTTTAGGATTATTTTCTTTTATGGGGATTGTGTCTGTCTCCCGGGTGCCTCTCCCAAAAGTGAGGTTAGAGCCTCATTTGGCAAAGCCCGTTGGACTCCAGTTTGCAAGTTAACCCTGTGCTCAGAGCTGAGAGTGGAAAAATGGTTTAAGGTTTGTGTACCTGTGCCCCTGGGGGCCTCAGTCTAGTCAGGGAAATAAGATACTTGTTTTTATTTTTATCCGCACCTTCTCCCAAAAGGATTTCAGGCCAGAGGTAAGGTGTGTGTACCAGCCCTTTGTTACTCGAATACGCTGCAAGCACTGTGAAATGTCACGTGTTGACATGAAACTGGCTGAGTCACCTGAGCTTCGGGACTCTAAGCTGGGGTTCAGTGCCGCAGCATCTCAGCCCCAGTCCATCGGCCAGCAGTGCCAGTTTCACCCTGTGTTCCTTTGCTTCTGCCTAAGATGCCAGCCCTCTCGGGCCAGTGAGTGGTGGGGACCGACGGGCTCCGAAGGCCCCTTCTATCACGTCTGACGTTTTCCGAGCCTCTGCTCTCAGTGCTGGGAGTGGGTATCACAGCGGCAGGTGCCCACGAGCTAGATTATACTTAGTTGGAAGCCCTTCAACCACATACTTAGAATTCCTGAGACGACTTTTCTGATTTTGTTTTCTTTGTGTCAAGTTGATTGCATTGCACCAAGTGTCCGCTGTTCTGCTCTGTGACCAGGAGGGGGAGGTGTGTAGGGAGCTGCTCGTTACTGCTGTATCTCTGGCCAGGGGCCTCATGTCATCGAAAGGGGTCACCTGCATTGTCTGTCCTGACAGTTGCACAGGCAAGTCAGATAAGAGGGAGGCTAGAGGCAGGACGGAGCTTAAGAGCACAGACTGGAGATGCAAAGTGCTGAATTAGAATCCTGGCTCCGCCATTTCCTTGCCGGCAGACTTGGGGGCAGTCGTATGATCTCTCTCAACCTGTTTCCACGGCTATGAAATTGATTATGACGACACCTGGATCCCGTAGGGTTATTGTGAGAATCAGATGAGTGGATGCATATAAATTATTTGTACACTAAATATTCAGGGGGAAAAAATGATTCTAATTAAGAAATGAGCTGATGGCCACAGTCCCCGGGAGCACCGGGCCCCTAGGATCTTCAGAACGAAATCCAGTGGCCTCCTCTGGGCCCACCACAGCCTCAGCTGCCTTCAGCCTTGGTTCCCCTGGGGGAGCCACTGTGGCCTCTTTGGGAACCTCGTTGGCCCAGGGACAGCCCATCTAGGAATGTCCCCCCAGCCATTCTGGGGTTGGCCCATCCTTCCTCGAGTTGTCACCTGTTCACCTCTACTTTCGTGGATGGCTGGTTGGAAGGAAGTTTCCAGGACAGTTTGTCCTGTTGAGGACCTAACAGTAGGGCAGGAAGGATGCTCGGTGTTGGGAGACCTGACCTGAGCTGTCTGCCACAGCGGCGGGGGGCGGGGGACAGTGGTCAGAGTGGACAGAACTAGCCAAGGCCAGGCCTCCTGTACAGAGCTCTGCCCGCTGCCTCGCCCTGAGGCTCCCTGCGTTCGCTGACTGCCCCTGCAGGGCTGTGGGGACGTCAGGCAGGGTCCTTCCTCATTCTGGTTATTTTTATAATGAGACTGTTGCATAAAACCAGCTCCACTCCTTTGCAAAAAAAAAAAAAAAAGTTAGCTGGGGTTGAGGTTATGCGTGTTCTGGAAGGAGCCTCTGAGGGCTGTTGGCAAGTTGTCGTGGACCTTTTACAGAGTTTGCCATTGTAATGGCGGCTGGGCATTCTGTGGTCTGTGATCGAGTGGATCAGCCGGCATTGCTCTTCCCCTTCTAGCCTGTGACTGCGACCCCAGGGGCATTGAGACGCCACAGTGTGACCAGTCCACTGGCCAGTGTGTCTGCGTCGAGGGTGTGGAGGGTCCACGCTGCGACAGGTGCACTCGAGGGTACTCGGGGGTCTTTCCCGACTGCACACCCTGCCACCAGTGCTTTGCTCTCTGGGACGTGATCATCGCTGAGTTGACCAACAGGACCCAGAAGTTCCTGGAGAAAGCCAAGGCTCTGAAGATCAGCGGCGTGATCGGGCCTTACCGGGAGACCGTGGACTCGGTAGAGAAGAAGGTCCATGAGATCAGAGACATCCTGGCCCAGAGCCCGGCCGCAGAGCCGCTGAAAAACATTGGGAATCTTTTCGAGGAAGCAGAGTAAGTAGCTGAGCCCGAGGGAACAGCTCGCGGTGTGGTTTGAACTTCATGAGTCAACAGCGCGGTGCTTCCATCGGGAGGCGGGGCTAGTGCTTAGTGCCGGGCGTGCATCTTCCGCAGCTGCGACCCTGGGCGTGTGAGTAAGTGAACGCTGGCCTGTTGCTGGGTCCACAGTTGTGGGGACTGCAGTGCAGGATGGGTGCCTGTCACATTCTTTGTCAGCACCCTTGTCTGCAGACCACGCTCTCTGGCAGTACGACGGTGAGGATGCCGGGTTCAGGGACGGAGGACCCCTCATGGAGTCGCTGCTCTGGTACTTGCTGGGGTGGTGAACTTGAGTGACTCACCCGTGTCTGAACCTCCCTCTTTCCTGCGGAGGAGGGGAGGATAATATTTGCCTTTCCTTTAGAGGAACAAAAGGATTCATTCTCAAATGATCATCTAATTACAAAAAAAAAAAAAAACCACTGTAAATTTACACTGTTATCATAGTGATTCCCATCGCCCAGCTGTTGGTCCATAAAGCAGAGCTTCATTCTCTAACTGTAAGAAATTCTCTACAATGAAAATTCCTCCTCTTAGCCGTTCTCTGGGTGATCATCGTCTCTCTGGCTGCAAGGAATTTATTTTGCCAGAAGAAACAAGAGAACCAAGTTGAGGGATGCAAACTCCCCGTGAGAGCCTTAGCTCTCCGGCTCTCAAACACTGCCGCTCCCTTTGCCAAAGAGAACCCCTGGCCCCTCAAACCAGCATAAAACCTAGGCTAAAGGACAAAACAGGAAAGGGTGTGAAGCCATTTGTTTCCCCAAATACTATGTTTTTTTTTAACTTTTTTTTTATTGAGTTATAGTCATTTTACAATGTTGTGTCAAATTCCAGTGTAGGGCACAATTTTTCAGTTACACATGAACATACATATTCATTGTCACTTTTTTTGCTGTGAGCTACCACAAGATCATGTATATATTTCCCTGTGCTATACAGTATAATCTTGTTTATCTATTCTACATATGCCTGTCAGTATCTACAAATTTCGAACTCCCAGTGTGGGTTTTTTTATTGTAGACCTGACATTTGGCACAAGTGGGGGCACTTAGCTAAATTATGCACGCCGAGCTGCTGTTACAGCATGATGGAACTGCAGGGACGCGTTTGTGTGATGGGGCTTGAATCAGCATCTCTAAGAAGCCAGGTGAACTTTGCATCTCAGCGCTATGTGTGAGAAGCAGGAAGCTAAGAGCTGACACACTAGCTCAAGTACCTGGTGGCGGGTTCTTCCTAGACCTTCTAGACTGAAAGTCCCTGGTCCCCTGATTTCAAGCCTCAGATCTTGTGCCCAAGGTCACGTGGTTGGCCGGGGTGTTAGGAGATGTCTGATGCAGGGCGATGGCACAATGAGGAGTGTCACCTCACTAAAAAGTCTGGTACAGCTCAGCCTCCCTGTATGTAGCGATAACAAGCTTTTGGAGGCTGTGGTCTGAGGGCAAGCCCATTTAGGAACTGATTTCTTGGCCTTGCTGTCATGCACCTAAGGTAGAACAAAATAGTCTGGTACCCTTCCAGAGTCTGCCGGAAGAGAGGTGACACTCCTGAAACAGCCCTGCTGCTACCTGCACTGCTCATCTCATCAAGTTGTATTGTAATCATCTCAGGAAAACTAGTTTCATTAATCTTTTTTAAACACAAGATCCAAGGATGTGTGTTTTAGGATCCAAAGTGGCATTATTTAAAAATATACAGTATTAGATGTGATTTTTTTTTAAGTTACAACATTTTATGAGACCTGAGGTAAAATGAAAGCCTTCTGTGAATCAACAGATGAATCAAAGCAAAGCACTGATAACAGAAACTAGCTTCAGGAAGAAAAGCCATTGGGTTTATAAAATGTCACCTAAACTACAAATCCTTGAAGGAGTGGGGGTGTGTACGCAAAGCCCCTTTGGGGGGTGGCTGTGGGGCTTGCTTTATGCGTGTCCCATCTTGAAGGAGATCCCTGAGGTTCAGATAAGAGCATTTTTGGCTGGTGGCTGGGAGGCTTAATTCTACCCTGGAGTCACTTAGGTCTTCTGAGTGTATGGGATTGTGCGGGCTGAAGCTGCTTATGCACAGAGCTGGATTCCATGCTCTGAGTCTGTGCTCGTGTTGCACGAGGTATTCGGAATCCCTCAGCTCACCCACCTGCCACATCACAGCTGAGTGGCTGGCGTTCCTGGGTCTTTCTTCAAAGTCTTTGAAGAAAGAAAAATTATTAGATTTAATATAGTCTCTTAATGATAAGGAGACTAAAAGCAGTACTTACAGATGAACTGTTACAAACTACTGAATTGGTTTGAAATTACAGAGTGGTGGATACAGTATTAGCAGAAAATGTGAAAATGAGACTTCATGTTTTCCCTTCGATTTTGTGCAAGTAAATTGACCCTTCTCTTTCCAGGAAGCTAACCAAAGATGTTACCGAAAAGATGGCTCAAGTAGAAGTGAAATTGTCTGACACAGCTTCGCAAAGCAACAGCACAGCCAGAGAGCTAGACTCTCTACAGGCAGAAGCAGAGAGCCTAGACAACACGGTGAGAGAGCTTGCTGAGCAACTGGAATTCATCAAAAACTCGGACATTCGGGGTGAGTACGTGCTGTTGCGAATTCATAATCCAGAACGATGGATTTAACCGTCTGTCTATCCTTTTATAATAGAGCACTTTCGGAAAAAAATTAAGTGCTTTGTAATCATTTTAAAGCTTTTTCTCATTGAGTCTGGGGCACAAATGAGGATTAAAGTCCGCATGTGGGACGTGGGGCACAGACTGACACAGGAGGGGTCGCCTGGAGCGAGCAGTGCTTGTTGCATTCGAATGGACTCTGTTTCCTGATTTGTTTCCAGCTAGTGGTTAACCTCCTTGGCTTCTCTTGGAAAGGGGCCCTTGTGAATAGTTAAGAACTTAACTGTTAAGAAAAAAGTTGATTGGTCTGCAAATACTTTTATATTCAAGAATGTTACTTGGTCAGGAAATCACATTTGCAAATCCTTCATGTATTGATATCATAGGCCCTAGTAGAGGACCCTCCCCCCAAAAGCAAAAGAAAGTAAAAACTCTCAGATCACCCTGTCCATCCTGTTTTATGCAGGATCGCTTAATTTTTTTTGGCTAGATTCTTAAAGCCAAAACATGGTGTGCTGTTTTATGTATATGTATCAGCCATTTGAGTGGATCTAAACAGTTAAATGAGAAAAAAGAAGAACTCATCTGGACATGTTGACAGCCTGCCTGACACCAGCTACTTAGAACTGGATGCTTGCCTGTGTGTAGACAAAACATCTGCATGATTGACTTAATGTTTTAATCCAGATGTTTGGCATCTTCCACAGCCAAGATTAGGTGCTAAGGGGACTCAGTATATTCGTGGATCGTGAGAGGAAAGTTACATTTCTTCATAAAAATCTTATTCCTTGAATTTTAAAACAGAACTATGCAGTCACTTTAGGGCTGGAACATACAGCCATCGCTTGATGGGGAGATTTGGGTCCATGGGGATTAACTGTGGGCAATTTCATTTCATGCCCCAGGCGCCTTGGATAGCATTACCAAGTATTTCCAGATGTCTCTAGAGGCGGAGGAGAGGGTGAATGCCTCCACCACAGATCCCAGCAGCACTGTGGAGCAGTCTGCCCTCACTCGAGACAGAGTCGAAGACCTGATGATGGAGCGAGAGTCCCAGTTCAGGGAAAGACAGGAGGAACAGTCCCGCCTCCTGGATGAACTGGCAGGCAAACTTCAAAGTCTAGACCTTTCAGCTGCTGCCGAAATGGTAAGGTTCGAGGGTTTGGCCTCAAGGCTGGCATGCTGCAGCGGGGAGAAATACCCCGCTTTGTCTTTCATACTGTCCGCTCTGCAGATGAGTCAGCAGGAGTGAAACTCTTTGCTGTGGTCTCTGGACCACAGTATGGGGTAGCCATGACAACGCCAGATTCTAAACAACAGCATGTGGGTTTCCAGCCCTCCCTCTCTTCCAGCAGTTGCTCTGTGGTTCCGCCAAAGAATCCGGACTCCTCTCCCACACTGCTGAATTCACTCGGTGACTCCTTACTTAAACCTCATCCTTTTTAGACTGTGCACGTGTCTTTTATACTTTGTTCTGATTGGAAATGCAAACTCCGAGTGGAGCAATTCAGAATCATTCTGGGAGAGACTTCCTAAAAAACTCAAAGAGGCTAAGGAATTTTTCTCATGGGTGGGTGTTAGTTAAAATGTGCCTTTGTCCCAGTGACTTTACCTGGTGAAGATTAACCAGGTCCAGCTGCTTTCTAGGCTCAGGTCCAGCCTAGAACGTAGATTCATTTCCCAGAAGCTTTTAAAAAGTATCTCTGGAGCCAAATGAAATTGAGTATTGAGTTTAATGAAAATCAGGCAGAAAGCCAGAAAAAAGGGGGGGACCCAGACTCAGCCTGCTTCTTCCTCTTGCTTCCTTATTGTTTTTCATGGCCGGGTACCTATCGGAGAGAAGTTGGAGGCTGTTTTTCATGTCCCTTTATAAGGCTTATTTGTGCTCCCTTAGCTTAGAAACAGAGGGACAGGACAAGAAGGGGGAAGGTGGGTGCACAGGAGGCTGGGAAGAGTTCAGATGGATTACAGTTCTTAGTGACAGTCCCTCTCCCGTCTTCTCCCTCCCTCTCTGGCTTTCTCTTAAATATTCATTACCTTAGGACGCTTGTTAGCAGCTTCCACGCTGCCGCCACTCATGGAGAAAGACTTCTGCCCCTTTGTGTTTTTCACATACCTTCACTGCTTTGGCTTTGTATATATTTAGTTAGACCCATGGTGCTCCCCCCCCCCCCAAGCCTGCCAGTCTGCTGACATAAAGCAGATATTCTACTGTGTCTTAAGAAAGCATCCCTAGAGATAACGCTTCTGGGCTTAAGGCTCATGTGATTCTGCAGCATGCATTATAAACTTACTTCCTGAAGCTTTTTATGTGCTCTAAACCAGGTATGTGAAACTATTTTATTTACTACTTAAAGATATAATGGGATCATAATTATCACAAAATTATTAGGTTAAAACTGTCCTGATTACAAAAAAACACTTTCCTTGTTTGGGAGTGTCCTGTGAACTCTTTAACTTTTATTCACTGCAGGGTATCTTTTGCCTCTTCTCAGCCTGCGCATTGTTCACAAAAGGATAGCCCCAAATAGTTTTTCCTCCTGCTCAGGCTTTTCCATCATATAGCAAACTTTTTTCAATTTGCCCTTTATATGCTACATCCAAGCCCTGATCTTTGGAAGTTTCTGGTAGGTAAGAAAGAAGTCCTCCATGGGGGATTTGGGTGGGTTGTCTATTTGGAAAAAGTAGGACCACCTTTATTTTCTCTCCTCGTTTCCCATCTGGACTATCCCCCCACTTCCCCTGCTCAGATCCCAACAGCCAACCCTCCTTCCCGAACTACAGCCTTCAGTGGTCACGCCTTTGTGTGTTTTCCCGTAACTTGCTGCTTCTGACCTGTTCTTGCCTGTTGCGCGTAGTGATCCTGTCCGCCTAACTAGACGGGAAGTTACTCAAAGGCTGATAACGGGCTTTTAATGCCACCCTTTTCAGCAGAACAGTTAACATGGTGCTGGGTCAAAAGAAGGTTCTCAAAACCTTTTTTTTTCCTCTTGGTGAACCCAGTTGGTTAGGGGAGAGGGGAAGCATCCTGTGGCTTCCATGCCAGCGGACTTCAGCCCGACAGAGCGCAGGATGCGCGCACCCCGCGCAGACTCCATATGGTGTTCCAGGTCGTTAGGGCAGAAGGCACCGATGGAGGGTTGGAAGCGGCAGGTTAGCTTATTCCTAAGCTCTCTGCTCCTCGCTGCCCTGAACGCTGTTCTCAAGCACCCTGGCTGAGGAGCGCCTGCCCGGCTGTGAGGCTGCTGCAGACTCACTCCCCGCCCCTGGCCCTTGCAGACGTGTGGGACGCCTCCAGGGGCCTCCTGTTCCGAGACGGACTGTGGTGGCCCGAACTGCAGAACCGACGACGGACACAAGAAGTGTGGGGGGCCAGGCTGCGGAGGGCTGGTCACTGCTGCGCACAGTGCCTGGCAGAAGGCCATGGACTTTGACCGAGATGTCCTGAGCGCCCTGGCGGAGGTGGAGCAGCTCTCCAAGATGGTAAGTCAGTGCATGGCCTGCTGTGGTTG
The DNA here is from genome assembly GCF_048564905.1 of Vicugna pacos. Lineage (NCBI taxonomy): Eukaryota > Metazoa > Chordata > Mammalia > Artiodactyla > Camelidae > Vicugna > Vicugna pacos. The sequence continues at coordinate 78,365,667 of NC_132993.1, read as the reverse complement.
TTGGATTTCAGTTAGGGACTGGAGGACCTGAAAGGGAGAAGTTAATTCTACGTGTGGACTAAAAGGAAAAAAGCGTAAGTTTTTCTGAGGGCAGGGAAAGAGAGGGGCTTTTATTCATACATGGTTTAAGAATCTGCTTATTTCTCATGATAATTGAGATAACCATGTTACTAACCAGGGGTCCAGGGTTACAAATGCACCCAGCTGTACTTCAAAAGTTCTGTCCTGAGCAACTGAGCCTTTAGTCTTGGGAAGTGACAAGTATTAACCTCATGTTAACTTAAGTATCGGTTGGTACCTGAAAAAAAGACTAAAGCACATTTTATAGGTCACCAAATGTTTTGGAGGAGTGAAAAACCAGAAAAAAATGGTTACACACTAGCCCTAGCTATAAGAGAATACGCTATAGGCATCTGTATACTGAATACTTCCAGTCTACACTAAAATACATGATGGTTAAGTGGGAGACATCTGTTTCTAAAAGCCGTGATTCCCAGTGCTTAGGTTTTCAACATCACTTTCTGGACCGTGTATGATATTCTCATTGCTTTAGAGAGAGTGACATTGTTGAAGGGGTAATTCATTCCTCACATCCAGGTCTCTGAAGCAAAACTGAGGGCAGATGAAGCGAAACAGAATGCTCAGGACGTGCTACTGAAAACCAACGCTACCAAAGAAAAAGTGGACAAGAGCAATGAGGACCTGAGGAATCTAATCAAGCAAATCAGGAACTTCCTGACTCGTAAGGAACTTTTTCATTTTACTTTTACACATTTCTTCCTATCTTGACATACACAGGTTTTGTAGGTGGCTGTGTCTGAGAGGCCATAACTCACATCAGCATTTTAGACAAAATCAGCTTCTGGCAGGGAGTAAAATACTCCCCCCACCTGAAAAAAAAATCCACCTTAAGAAATGTTTTTATTGACTCACAAACGCATGTATCTGTGTGTACATACTGGCTGTTTATGCAGGTACAGACACACTTAAGGTTATACCCATGTAGCAAAATCAGGAAGTCGAACATAGGAGAATTAAATTAGGAATGTGCGTTAGAGACGTACATATAATGTCAGAACCATAACTCAAAGGAGGGACTTTGTGTCATTGTCCCCAAAGCTTTGTAATCCTGTTACATACAGGATCTTACACATATGGATAGATAGTTACATACCTTAAGTGTTCTGTACACAAACAGAAAATAAAAAACACAGTACTTGCTCCATCATCCAACAAAAAGACAGAGACTGACAGAGCCTGGCTTGCTCCTCCGGACAAAAAAATACATAGCCAGCGGCACCGGCCTCAACCTCCTCCTCCACACAGAAACACAAGCCTCCTCAACACACACAGACAGGTAGAAAGATAGAGACAGAAGCCGCCTTTTTTCAGAAAGGTAGACAGACACGAGACTCTTCCATTAGAGAGACACACTGACCACCTCCTCAGATAGACAGACACACTAGCCTCCACCTACTCCATTAGATAGACACTAGCCTCCTCCTCCATTAAATAGATAGAAAGACAAAGAGAGACACAACCCTATTCCTCCACCTCCAGTAGACAGGTAGCTGACATACAGACACACTAGCCCCCTCCTCCTCCATTAGACAGATGGACAGACAGGAAGACACTAGCCGCCTCCTCTTCCTCCAGTAGATACACATAGATAGACAGGCAGACTAGACCCCTCCTCCTCTAGTGATACACAAACACATAGAAAGATACAGTCACACTAACCTCTTCCTCCTCCAACAGGTAGACAGACGGACAGAAAGATACAGACTCACTAGCCACCTTGTCCTCTTCCATTACATAGACAGTGACGTAGACACACACACACTAGGCTTCTCCCCCATTAGATAGACACATAGGCCACCTCCTCAAGTAGACAGATATACAGACATATAGACATACACAGACACTCTAGCCTCCTCCTCCAGTAGATAGACACACAGAAGGAAAGACACACTAGACTCCTCCTCTTCCTCCATTAGATTGAGACACTAGCCACCACCTCATCAAGACAGTCAGTCAGACACGAGCCCCCCCGCCGTACCGTGTCTGAATGGGAGAGCCATCCATGGTTTCCACCTCTTCACGGGAACATCTCTACTTCTAACAGAGGACAGTGCTGATCTGGACAGCATTGAAGCCGTTGCTAATGAAGTGCTGCGAATGGAAATGCCTAGCACCCCTGAGCAGTTACAGAACTTGACGGAAGATATTCGTCAACGGGTTGAAAGCCTGTCTCAAGTAGAGGTCATTCTACAGCAGAGCGCTGCCGACATTGCCCGAGCTGAGCTGTTGCTAGAGGAAGCTCAAAGAGCCAGGTATCAGAAAACAGCATGGCATTTAGGGGGGCTTATTTCATGTATCCAGCAGGGAGTGAAAAAGTGTTTCTTTAACTAGTGAAATTTCTACAAGTGCACTCTCTGAGTTGTGAGTCTCTCTGGGAAGCCTGTTCTTCAAAAGAAATGTTCTCTTCTGAGGAAAAGTACTTTCATGTTCACATGTATTGTCTCATTCTTTCACTCAGCAAAAGCGCAACAGATGTTAAAGTCACGGCAGAAATGGTGAAAGAAGCTCTGGAAGAAGCAGAAAAGGCCCAGGTTGCAGCAGAGAAGGCCCTTAAACAAGCAGATGAAGACATCCAAGGAACCCAGAACCTGCTGACTTCAGTAAGTGATGACAGTCACTTGTGTGTGTGTCAGAGAACAGTCACGTAGTCTGGCACAAGAGAAGTGCACTCGTCAGTTACTACTGAACATTGACAGAGCCCTTTGTAGAGCTCTGAACTGCTTACTCCTTTAGCACAGATGCTAAAAGTGTAACAGTTTCGAGGAATAAAAAGGACTCTGAAGACAAACATTAAGCCCCCTTTCATTTTCAGCTCCATAAAAAGCCTAAGATAAAAACGTAATTTCCTATTCCTTCAAGGAATCACACAGCTTTATTCAGTAGTATGATGCATAGTGTTAATTTCCAAATCCAAGTTTAGAAAAGTCCTCCTGTGTTATTTAAAGCAGCCCCAAAACAACTCTATGATTAAGACCAGTGTCTCAAGACCTACTGGGTGCTCATTCACAGAAACATGACTATATTTTTGAAAACCACTGGGAAGCAACAAAGGTCAAAATGTCTGCTTCCAATACCCAGTTTTGGAGGAAACAACCCGAGATCTTACAGCTGAACAGTCTTGTTCAGAATGCACTGAAAAATTAATTTATAAGCAAAATATCCTTAGAGTCTCCTGGATATTTAAGATCCCCACTAAAATTTTTCACATGGATTTAGTCTGCTGTATTCTAAAAAATCTCATCTCTCAAAAGTAATGCAAACATTTTATTCTTGCAATTTTCAAAACTGTTCTGTAGGCAAATTTTTCCTTCCAATTTTAGGAAAGTTCTTTTGTTACGAAAACAGGTAAAAATTGATGACTCATTTCATCCACACTCACCTCCTCAGAATGTACTGTGACATTAGAGGCTCCTGTTACTTGGTGTTTATCCTTCTCAAGCCAACAACCCCTAATGTTTAAAACCTGGGAGGTGGGTTTCAACCTGCTTTCCACACCATTAGTTGATACAAACCCATCTTCCCCTATTCTAATTACTGTCAGTAACCTAAGACCAGACAGCTCCCCAGCCACTTTTCTTTCTTAAATTTAAAAATCAGTATTTATGGAGTACTTTGAAGAGAGATCAAGCATGGCTCCTCACCAGTTGCCCAGATGAGACACTTTTTCCCTAAATAATTTTGAGTATCTACAGCTTCCAGCTGTGACTTCCCAGGCCACATGCCATCTCACAACCCTACAGTAACCTCTCAGTTTTAACTCTCCAGGTAGTTTCGGAAGTTGTATAACCGCCACTACTGAAGTTTACCAGCTAGAGTTGATGGAAAAAAACTAATGGTGACTGAGGAGTTTCCCACCCACATTAATTTAGAAATTTAGGTGGAAAAGCCCTCTCCCCACCCACATCTGCTTATTGGTGAATGCTGTTTAGCCAAAGTTTGCAGGTGCCCTTAAAATGCTTTCTCAACAGATCAAGCTACCTGGGCCTGGTTCAGTAAGGGAAAATTCTATGTAAATTTCAGCCTAGCTCATGAGAATTACCAAAAGAATAAATGTAATATATGAGATGTAGCAATAACTAACTGTTCTTGAAATGGTATTTTCTTTTTAGTAATTCTTTTCCAGAGCAGTGGCATAGCAGCATTTGAAATCTTCCTCTAACTTGTACTGAGAGCACTTCCTACTGCTTCTTGAATTAATGTCTCACTGGATGACCGAACTTATACTTTCAGATTGAATCTGAAACCGCAGCTTCTGAGGAAACTTTGTTCAATGCCTCCCAGCGCATCAGTGAGCTAGAGAGGAACGTGGAAGAACTTAAGCGGAAAGCTGCCCAGAACTCCGGGGAGGCAGAATATATTGAAAAAGTAGTATACAGTGTGAAACAAAGTGCAGAAGATGTTAAGAAGGTAAGGAAATCTTTCTAACTTCATAGGTATGTTGATAAAGGAGCAACTATTCTCCCCTTTGACTTCCTTGGAATTAACAGGGGACATGGACCTAACATGGTTGTTCATCAGAAACATCCCAAATGACCTATTGTGAAATAGCAGTCTTCAGAGAGACAGATGGGGAAGAATGGGAGTGGATATTAAAGTATCCGTACATGTGATGTAAGCACTTAAATCCCCAAAGTGGGTAAGAGTTTAGAAAAATGAAATTTAACTTACCGGTTAAACAAGCATACTGAGCTTGTATTTCTGTATTTTAATTAGGAATTCTTAAAGCATTTTCTACCCTACATTTAAAGATTTCTCAAATGGCCAGGTAATTACTGTTTGCCATAAAGATCATCCTCACAGAACAGCTAGGCGGCAACCACATCTCGCCTCTTCTGTGTTCATTTGGAATTAACCACCCCTGGCTTCTCTTTGGAAGGTACTGTAATTTGCAGTGAAAAATCTCAAACCCAGATTTTTCACTAGAAGCCAGGTAATCATTAAAACACATTTAATTTCTTAATTTGTATAAGCAAATAATCTCTAAAGAAGCTTTTTTAAACTTCTCAGGGGAGTGCTGAAACTGTTAAATGAATACAGGGAGTTATAAATTGAAGTCAAGATTTTTCCTGGAAGTTACTATAGCTTTTAGGCATTACATACTGGTGACTTCCCTACACCGCTGGGTTGGAGAAGAGAGAAAGATAAGTTCACTGTCACATCTGTCTCTTGGTTCTTTGTAATTTCCTACAGGTCTGAGAGCATAAATCTCCCAAGTAGTCTTCTTACAGAGCATTCTGCATAAATAATAAAATTTGAGTGCAATTAAGAGGAACAAAACCCCTTGACATGAAATTCCTTCATCAATGGCTACTGTTCAGTGTCTCTCAAAAGAATTACTTGCAACCATCTTTCCAGACCCACACCAACCCTACATGTGCTACAGTCTTGTCCTTTTGCCTCTGATTTCCTGATAATTAGTCTAGATTTCCTGATAATGGTCCTCCCATTTTTTCAAAACTTTTTTTGATGTCTAAATATTTGGATCTTAGCACACCTACCTTTGAGAAAACCTGCTTCTCTAACTCTCCCTCCATACAATTCTCTTACAACACACGTTGGACCAATACCAAGCCTGTGACCTAATACAACCCCAAAAGCAGAGTCCTCTTGGTGGTGGCCTTTAATTCAGAATGCTTACCAAGCAAGTTCTGTGTTAGCCAAGCTCGCCACAATTATACTACTACTATTAAATGTCACTAACAGTATTACCTCTTTGTGCCTAAATGTGGAACTTCAGACTCTCGACGGTGAACTTGATGATAAGTACAAGAAAGTAGAAAATTTAATTGCCAAAAAAACTGAAGAGTCGGCTGATGCACGAAGGAAAGCCGAAATGCTACAAAATGAAGCAAAAACGCTTTTGGCTCAAGCAAACAGCAAGCTGCAACTCCTGAAAGGTAGATTTTTCTTTTTCACTTAGACTCATGATCTTATAAAGTATTTTAAAATTAGGGCAGCTTACTTAAAAGGCAAAAGTCGATTCACTTTGTCTTAGGCACTTAACTTACAGGCAGAAAGGATGGGTATTTGATCTCGAGGTCTTCATAGTGTAACTGCTCAGACCTCCTCTTTTTATCTTCCAGATTTAGAAAGAAAGTATGAGGACAATCAAAAATATTTAGAAGATAAAGCTCAAGAATTAGTAAGATTGGAAGGAGAAGTCCGTTCACTCCTAAAAGATATAAGCCAGAAAGTCGCTGTTTATAGCACCTGCTTGTAACACAGGCGGCGGGAGCTGTAAGTATAAAGGGGCTGAAGTAACCAAAGCCAAATCGCTACGTTTTAAAAACTGACTTAATGATCTTCAAAATAAAACTCATTATCTATTTAATGTTTTTAATCGCCACTTTTTGTATGGAGTTAAAATAAAGTACTGTGCTTTTATATAAATATATATTTAGTACAATTCTTAAATGCATTGTTACTTTCCCTGATTTAGCATTCATGAATCCCTTTATACTGAAAATAAGTCTTTGTTACAGATGGATTTATAAGCAAGTGGACCGCCTCCATGGGGACCCTCCCTTCTGTTATTTCTGCAAACAGGCTGTTCTGCAAACAGGCTGTATTACCCTTCTGTTTGGTAGGTCAGTATCCTCCACAAATCCGCCCCCAAAATCACCTCCCACTTGGAGTCCCAGGTGGAGATTAAGGAGGAAGGATGTGGCCTGAGCCACCTTCACCATTGCAGTGGCTGCTCAGTTGCTCCAGTCTCCAGAACTCCTGTTGTGTATTCCTCGCTCTAGGAAAGAGAACAAAAAGCAATTTTTAGGCAAGCGTGACTTCTAAGCACCACCACCTAGAACAGGGCTAGGTTGCGGAGGTGGAGCATTTAAATTAAACTGAGCCCAAGTTTGGGGACACTGCTATGCCAACTGAGCAGTGCCATGCAAAGTACAGAAGGATGTTATGATTTCTGATTTTGTTATATTTTATTTGATTTCACAATCATATACCAACCACTTATTCCACAGGCTAAAGAAAACAGCTGGAATACAATTGCCAAGCTTGTGTCAACTTTATCGCTGAGTTAGCTGGGTAATAGGCCAGGCTCTAAGTGGTCTTTTCACACATTCTTCTTGCAGCAAGGCTATCCTGCGTACTACTTACCACCTACCCACAAATCCGACACAGCTCCATTTGAAGTGAGACCTGAACAAAAGTTACGTAAACAGCTGTCATTTCAACAGTAAGGCAACTAAACTTCCGCCCAGTTCCAGACAATTCTGTCACTTGTTTTTAGGATTCCTACCTAAATAGAAGTGGTTGTACATCTTCTACTGGAGCAACTAAGTCTTCCCCCTCACCCCTTGATGACAAGGATTTTAGAGTTAAGTAGAAGTACAATTTAAGTTCACTACTCCTCATTCCCTTGCAGATAAACAACTGAAGATCTCACTTTGAAATTAATTTTAATCTGCTCAATGAACTGGACAGCTAACAGCCACACCCTTCACAAGCCAAGAAATTATTTAGAACTTGTAAATAACAGTGAACATTTAAAATTTGTTTTACACCCAGGACTTCATTCCCAACCAGACATTTCATTCTCATATTGAGTAGGAACCCTTAAAGTTATTTAACTATTACTTTGTGGAGCTAGGACTTAATGAAATAAAGTTTCTGATTAGAGAGCAGTATTAAACTATATCTCCCTAAAGCAGGGGACGTGTCTAAGGTTTAAATAAACTTGCACTTCACGTATTTCAGATAGCACGTATCAGACCAATACTGCTATAGAACGAACGAACACACACACACGCACCCACACACACCCACCTTCCCCTTCAACAAACGTAACTGCCTACAAAACACATGCGAGTCTTTAAAATGTACCCTTTCATAATGACCACACAGGAAAATCTCACACACATTCACATATATCCTAAACATTTTCATCTATGATCAACCGATGGTATCTTATTCTATACAGCTTTCTACTAAAAACTTACATTCTCCATCCTTCATTATGATTATATAACCTTTAAATTGCAATCAAGTGAATCCGTACTTTAAGAAAATATGCTATATGAAGCCATCTATCTCAAATTTAGAATCTGACATGATTTTTAAACTAACTTCTCATATGCAAAAGCCCATTTAGTATTTAATACTTTGTCATTAAGTGTTTAAAGACATAGCCAGCCAGAATACACGGAAATTCACTTAGGAAAAAACAGCAGATTCAAGATGCCCTTATGTTGTTTCTCCAATAATATATGCTAAACATTTAGCACGTATCACTAAAACAGGTAACAGAATAACCTTTTAAATGCCTTAATATTGTCCTACACTGTGGAAAAAAGATACACCCAGGCATATAAAAGTAATTATAAAGAGTAATAATTAAGAATATACACACTAGAGATAGTCATAAAAAATGAGGACCATCTGGACATCCACTCAGAATAACCAGTATGTGAGTATTTAAGACGTGTTTATTTCCCACTGTGATACATTGGTTCTCCATTTAATATTTGAATTTTATAGATATACCACCTTAATTTGGTTAACTGTATGTAACAATACCTCAGACTGTGGACCTCGATGGAATCTTAAAAATCTAAACACATAAATTCTAGCTCTAAACTCCAAGAATCTGGGGATTAAATAAGAGACCACTTTTTATTTACAAGTTGTTGATGTATGTTTTCAACTTATTCTAATGACTGCTTCCGATGTGAAAACCAAGTTTAAAATAACTTGATCACCTTGCTTCAAACACAGCTGTTCACATACCATACTCCAGCTCCATCCATGTAAGTAAATCCAACTTTACTGTATCAGAAATAAAACCTAGTTAACATAAACTGAGTGAAGCTGAACCTTTCATAAACAGCATGAAAATGTGTTGAAAATTTTCCAGGATGCTACTATACGTAGCTTTTTTCTGCAATATGAATGCACTGAAGCAAAATATTTATTTAAAATAGATGAGATTATTCAACTCTGTCCAAGCCTATTACATACATTCCAAAAGTTTCATAATTCAGTCCTAGAAATTTTTGGCGCTCTGAGCATTTCCTGTTCAGAAATGTGACCTCTACAAAAAGCTCCTGGGAAATTTCAGAAAAATATAATCTTCTAATTTAAAAGTTGATTGATTTGCCAAATGATGCCGCCAGGTTTGCTTCTCTGAAAGCTTCTGATAAAGTCTGCAAGGGAAGAAATTCAAAATTAAAAACCAAGGGTCTATGGGTCAGAAGACAATTTAGGCAGCCGTTAACTGTGGATGCTCACTTACCGGATGTGCGTGACAGACTCTGGCTATATCTTCACAGGACGCTCCATATTCCAGTGCGAGAGCGGCTTCATTTATCATTTCACCGGCACCCTTTAAGATAATACACCAAGAAGTAATTTTGTTTCCATGGCAAAGACGACTACCTTCTGATAGGAGAGACTGTAACAGTTAAGCTTTTCCTGACTGGAGGCAGTTAACAGATAAAGCAGCACACAAGTTAAGAGCTTGGGACCTGGAGCCAGGTGGCCTCGATGCCAGTCCTGCCACTTACCACATCAACTGCTTGCTGACTCTGCCTCATTCTGTTTATTCACCTCCAAAATGGGAACAGCAACACTTACCTCGCAGGGTTGTGGAAATTAAAGTTAATGCACATATTTAGGAACAGCTGTTCCAGAGTAAGCACTCAAATGTTCTATTATCACTACTGACACACCAGACACCCAGCAGAGGGCACACTTCACATGCAGCGGTAGGAAAAGCTTCTCTTAGAAGTAACATTGGAGCGGAGACCTGAATAATCATCCAGCCATGCAAAGATCTGGAGGCAGAGGATTCTAAGCAAAGGGTACAGTAAGCACAAAGCGCACACACACACACAAAATGGGTGGAGAGGTGACTTCAGAGGAAAGATAGTCAGGACCACATTGAGTGGGGCCTTGTGTGTAAGTCTGAAGTTCAAAGGACCGCTAGAGAGTTTTAAGCAGGCAAGTGGCCTGGTCTGTGTTTTAGAGGAATAATGGACAATCTGAGCTGCAGCACAGAGCAGCCCATCTGGTGGGCAGGACCGTGAGTGCTGGCGGTACTGTCCTAGAAAACGCTGCACAAAGAGGCCACATTCAAACCTTTGCTAGTAGGTAACAACCGCAGAAGGTAAACGCCAGGTGGTTTTAAATTAATCTGAATCGCACTGCTTTCCCAGCACTCACAGGTCCGAGGATATGTGCTCCCAATACTCTGTCTGTCGACTTCTGCCCAATAATCTTCACCATGCCGTCTGTGTCAGCATTGGTCTTCGCTCTGCTGTTAGCAGCAAATGGGAATTTCCCAACTTTGTACTCAACACCCTGAGAGAGACAGAAAATGAGAACCTACATAAACTCGCTTGAAAGAGTTCGTTCCCCTTTGGTAAAATCTTCTACCATTTGTTCAGAAAACCAGTCCCAAGAAGGCAGTTCTTCACAAAGCACACAGAAGGAAAGACCAAAAGGCTTGTCACTGATAAATATTTTGCATACAAAGATAAGAGCTCTAGAATGACTCGTTTTTAAGGAATACAGGCAAGTGAGTGAGCTCCTTGATGACACTAGCAAAGTAAAAAACACAAACTGACCTACAACGTTCTAGTTACTAAAATGCATAAATGCAATAATACTAAAAGGATTCTCAGCCACGTGTGTCATTAACCCAGTTCCCACATTAGAGTGAAACCACCTAGGGTCAGGATTACCTCTTCTTTCAACTGCTCTTCCGATTTGCCAACCCAGGCAACTTCAGGGTGTGTGTAGATCACCGACGGGACACAATTGTAGTCAATGTGCACGGCGCCCCCGGCCATCCCTTCAACACAGATGATGCCTTCATCCTCTGCTTTGTGTGCCAGCATTGGGCCGGCAACCACATCACCAATTGCATAGATGCTGCCACAGAGATCAAAAGAAACAGCGAACTTCTGAAATCACAGACACTCATCTTCAGTTACGCCATGGTAACAAAAAATTTAAGTTTCCAGTTAAGCCACCAAAAAAGCCAAATAAAGCTCTTCAAATATCTATGAGTTCAGGTTTTAATCTTGGGTAATAAAAAATTCAACTAATTATTTTTGCTTTCACATGCTAAGTTTAGTTCTTCCTTAAAGCCAATGCATTTTTTAAGCATGACAAAAGTCTTATTTTCAAAACAGTGTGAAATTTTTCAATGACTGAAAATACAGATAAATATCCAACTTACTTTGGAATTTTAGTTTGGAATCTGGTATTCACTGGAATTCTACCTCTAGGATCTAGTTCAATTCCAAGTTCTTCTAGTCCCAAATTCTGAGTAAAGGGTCGTCGGCCAATGCAAACCAGGAGTACATCACAAGTGATAACCTCAGCTTTACCACCAGAAGCAGCTTCAATGCTAGACAGTGTACAGCACACATCTGTTAGACACACATCTCCGTGAATAGCTGACAGACTTGGGAATTTAAGACCAGGCACTTCTCAGGTATTGATGACACTTCTAACAATGTAAGTTTGTTACAAATACAACAAACATAAGGGTCAGGCAATAAAAAATGTACATAATCCTCTAGAGGTCCGTCATTAAAATCTCACAACAGGAAGGGGAACACGAGTTAAGAACACAGGTCTTAGAGTGAGACAGACCAGGTTCAAGCAGTGGCTCTGTCCCCACCAGCAATGCGACCTTAGACAAGTTATTTCAGTATTAAATAAACAGAAAGCCAGGCACACAGTAAGCAATCAAATTATTACTGATTTCCTCATGTATCTGTCAATAAAAATATGGAGTTATTTTATTGAATACTGAATATTGAAAAGAGTTTAAATTTTTCTAAATGCATACTATGAAAAAGGACGTTACACATGAGAACACTGGATTAATTTTTCTAGCATCAATGTGATCATGAATTTCAATGGACAGATTTACCAAGCAATACTGAGTTACACCATGCAATAAAATGGTATTAAGTTATTTAAAAATCTGATTCTAAAACCTGAGTTTCTTCTTAAAGAAACACACAGCAAGGCATCCCATCAAAAGCAGACGCAGCACACTTACGATACATCGATTTTTCCATCTGACTTCTTCGTAGCACCAGTAACTTTCGTGTTCATTTTAAATTTAAATCCTTGCTTTTGAAGGATGCGTTGAAAGTTTTTGGATATCTCCATATCAATTCCAATCCCACCAACATGACCCAAAAACTCAACTGCGGTCACGTCTGCACCGAGTCTTTGCCAAACTGAACCCTGCAAATAATTTTTTTTTAAATGATCATAAAAATAAAAGTTTCTATAGCAAATGTTTGAAAAAATCATCTTAAATAATTTATTGTAAGATTATTTTCCTGTGTTAATATCCCTATTAGAAGCTCCGAGGTTTAAAACTGTGGCAAGTATGTATAACTTCATATATTTATTCACTCACTCAACACTTACTGAGCACCTACTGTACGCTAGGCACCACTTTAGGTGGTAGGCATATATCAGTGAACAAAACACCGCCCTGAGGGGCCCTTAATTCTGATAGGAGAGACAATTAAGTAAAGTTCAGGCAGAGGATAGTAAAGTGCTATGAGAAAAACAAAGCAGGAAGTAGAACCAGACGACTGAAAGGAGAGGGGTTACAGTTTTAAATAGCGTGGGTAGGGAAGACTCACTGGGAGTGACATCTGCACACAGACTTGGAGAGAGGGAATGAAATACACAGGTAACTCGTCCAGCAAAAGGAACACGTGGGCAGGACGGTCCTTAGGGGAAGAAGTAACATCTTATTGCTATTACTGCTATTTGCAAAATATTAACCGGTTTAAAAATTTCATGAGTTTTTGGGGTGAGAGCTGAGTTAACTAGAGGCAATACAGTGACATGAAAAATCCAGTAACAAGCATACACAAAAATTAATTCAGAATGGGTCACGGACCTAAATATAAAACCCAAGACTACAAAACGTCTAGAAAAAACACAGGAGAGAACCTTTGTGACCCTGAGTTAGGCAAAGATTTCCTAGCTACACCACTAAAAGCACAATCCATAAAAGAAAAAAAGGAAAATTAGACTTCATCAAAATGAAAAACCTTTCTCCAAATGTCAGTATTACGAACACAAAAAAAAGAGAAACCGTGGGCTGGGAAGAAATATTTGCAAAACATCTGATAAAAGATAAATTCAGATTACATAAAGAATTCTCAAAACTCAGTAACAAAACAAACCAACCCAATAAAAAAAGAGGAAATATTTATGCAGCCACTTCACCAAAAGAAGACAGAGATGGCAAAAAGCACATACATGCTCGACATTACAAGCCACTAGAAAACTGCAAATTAAAACCACAATGAGTTACTACTACACACCAGTCAGAACAGCTCAAAAACAAACAAAACCACCACCAACTACTGGCGAGCAAACAGAGCAGCTGAAATTTACACTGCTTTAGCAGCGGGCGGGTGTAAAATGATGTAGCCACTTTGGAAAAGAGAGTTCCTCTAGGGGTTAAACACAGAATTACCATCTGACCCAACAATTACACTCCTAGGTATATATTCAAGAGAAATGAAAACGGATGGTCACACAAAAACTTGTACACAAATGTTCACAGCAGCATTATTCATACTAGTTCCAAAGTGGAAACAACCCAAATGTCCAACCAATGAATGAGTAAACAAAATGTGCTATATCCATAATACAGAGTATTACTTGGCCATCAGGAGAAATGAAGTATACATGAACCTTGACAACAATGTACTAAGTGAAAGAAGTCAGATACAAAATGCCACACGCTGTAGGAATTCCATTTATATGAACTGTCCAGAACAGGCAAATCCACAGACACAGCAGGTAGATGAGTAGTTTCCAAGGGTTGGGAGAAGGGAGGAATGGAGAATGACTACTGATGGGCACAGGGTTTCTTTCTGGGGTGATGAAAATGTTCTGGAGTTCGTGGTGAATATACTAAAAATCAGTGAACTGTACACTTCAAGTGGGTGAACTATATGATATGTGAATTATACCTCAATAAAAATGTTTTTTAAAAAAGGAACCACTCTTCTGAATCTAAATCAGAATAGTAAGAGTGTGGAAATGATAAGAAGCATCATCTCAAAGTGTGTAATTCAAAGTGGGGAGTCAGCACAGCCAGACAAGTGTCCTGCTCTTCAGGAAAGCTGACCTTGAAATCCCTAGAGATAGGAAAACTCCAGTAACATCTACCATTCACTTAGAGCTTGTTAGACGCCAGGCACTATGTTATGGGTTTTAAACGTATTAACCTTATTAAATCCCAACAAAATCTTATAAGGCAGTTATTCTTATCCCCGTTTTTGTAATGAATCAAGTAGTTCAGAGAGGGTAGTGAATTTAACAGGGACATAAAGTCATTAAGTGGCAGAGCTGAAATTCATTACATTCTTTAAAGCTCTACATTAAATTGGAATGGAGGAAGATAAACTATAAAAAATAAGTCATACAAATAATCTTTATGAGAAAGTAAAGAGATATATAGGACTACGCAGGAAGTTCTCTATTAAGCCTAAATTTTTAAAAAGACATGTAAAAAATCCAATATAGTAACAGGCACATAGAACACTGTGTCAAGATGCTTGAAATGATCAAAGGCTTGTAAAAATCGTAAAGCAAAGCTGAATTATTGCTTGGCGATATTATTCTATTGACCAACAGAAGAAGGGAAATCTGTTAGTCCTTTTTTCTTGCTTGTTTTATCCATCTATGAGAAAAATTTTCAAAGAGTGAATAGGAGAAATATCACTGAGCAAGAAGTGAAACCCAAGATCAGAACAATTAGTCATTCTGGACAAATTAATTCCCAAATCAAATAAATTAGATTACAGAACTTAGATAATAGAGACAGTGAACTCTGGGAACTTGAGTAGTATTAGAAAATTGCCAAAAGGTAGCAGACAGGCAAACATTGCCTAAATTTTCAAAAGTGGAAAAGAAGAGATTCTAAAAAGAGAATAGATTCTGAAATGTGGAGTGGAGGTCAATCCCTGCTAAACACTAGAAGAGACTATTAAACAGCCAGTTGGACAATCATTAGACAATACCACAAATGTTTCAAACGGGTCATGTAAACTGCCTATACTTTATTTTCTGAAGATTCTTCTGGGCTGGTTAATGTAGTATACCTTGATATCAGCAAGGTGTCCAAAAAAAAGAAAGAAAATCTCATCATATCTTGTAGATGTGATGGATCAATGGAGATTCAAATACGTTTATAACTGGTTAAAGACTGCAGTATTAGATGGTTTTTCAATACTTAGTACTGGCAGTGGATGACACCAGAGAATGATCGATTAACCAATTTTAGATCAGATGATGGACTATGTGCCTTAGCTAACATGCTTCTCCAATTTACGAATTACATAAAGCAAGAAACAGCAGTTAAGTGTAAGCGACAGAATCAAGACAAAGAAACAGACTGGAATAATGTGTGCAAGTGAACAAGATTAAAGAAAGGATAAAGGTCTTGAATATGTGTAAGCACATCTGACTGTCCTTTATGACTGGATTACTGCATTCTGTTGTTTCTTATTTTGTAGCTGGTTTTATTCCTTTGATAACTATGTAAGTTTAAAAAGCTAAAGATCTAATCTGTTCTTAGAAACAATAATTAGTACACATATGAAAACTGAAAAAATGTGCACTATACTGTTTGCATGTATTTACACGCAATATAATGTTTGTGCAGTCAAATTGTAATAATTTTACATAATAAAACTGGAAAAGAAGAAAAAAGAGGTGAAAGAGGGAGATGAAAATAGTATTTTTATTTTTGAATATTAAAAGGTATTATCACTTAAAAAAAGATAGAAGTTCAAAGACCTTTATTTACGTTTTAAAAAATTAGAATTCCTCAAGCAAAAGATGTGAGGTTTTCATCTGACTACAAGTCAACATATGCTTTAAAAAAAAAACAAAACCCTCTTAAAGGATTACATTAAAAGTATATTATACATATCAAAAGATGAAGACATTCTCTCCAAAATAATCCAATCAGAACAGCATGCAGAAAGAAATTGAAAAAAAAAGAAATATACAAAATCTATGAGATAATATAAAGCATGCCAACGTACACACAATAGGGGTCCCAGAAGGAGAAGCAAAAGAGAAGGAAATCTAAAATGCATTTGAAGAAATTATGAACAGACAATATTAACAGACCAATTACCAGTACTGAAATTGAGTCAGTGATTTTAAAACTCCCAATAAACAAAAGTCCAGGACCAAATGGCTTCACAGGTGAATTCTACCAAACATTTAGAGAAGGGTTAACATCTATCCTTCTGAAATTTTCCCAAACATTTGCAGACGAAGGAACACTTCCAAACTCATTCTATGAGGCCATCAACACCGTGATACCAAAACCAGACAAAGACATCACACAAAAAAAGAAAATTATAAGCCAGTATCACTTATGAATATAGATGCAAAAATTCTCAACAAAATACTAGCAATTAGATTCTAACAATGCATTAAAAGGATCATACACCACGGTAAGTGGGATTTTTCCCAGGGATGGAGGGATTTTTCAATAGCTGTAAATCAATCAATGTGATACACCACATTAACAAACTGAAGAATAAAAACCATATGCTCATTCTCAATGCATGAGGAAAAAGCTTTTGATAAAATTCAACATCCATTTATGATAAAAACTCTACAGAAAGTAGGCACAGAGGAAACATACCTCAACATAATATTAAAGGCCACATATGACAAACCCACAGCTAACATCATTATAGTGAAAAGTTGAAAGCATTTCCTCTAAGATCAAGAGCAAGACAAGGATACCCACTCTTGCCACTTTTATTCAACATAGTTTTGGAAGTCCTAGTGACAGCAATCACAGAAGAAAAAGAAATAAAAGGAATCCAAATTGTAAACAAAGAATTAAAACTGTCACCGTTTCCAGATGACATGATACTATACATAGAAAATCCTAAAGAAGCGACCAGAAGACTACTAGAACTCATCAATGAATTTGGTAAAGTTGCAGGATATAAAATTAATACTCAGAAATCAAGTGCATTTCTATACACTAACAACAAAATAGAAGAAAAAGAAATTAAGGAAACAATACCATTTACTATCATACCAAAAAGAATAAAATACCTAGGGATAAACCTACCCAAGGAGGAAAAGACCTATGCTCTGAAAACTGTAAGACACTAAGGAAATTGAAGACGATATAAACAAATGGAAAGATACACCGTGTTCCTGGATTGGAAGAATCAATAGTGTTAAAATGGTCATACTGCCAAAGGCAATATATAGATTCAATGCAATCCCTATCAAATTACCAGTGACATTCTTCACAGGGCTGGAACAAAAAATGTTAAATTTGTATGGAAACACAAAGACCCTGAACAGCCAAAACAATCTTGAAAAAGAAGAACAGAGCTGGGGGAATCATGTGCCCTGACTTAAGACTATACTACAAAGCTATAGTAATCAAAATCATATGGTACTGGCACAAAAACAGACACACAGATCAGTGGAACAGGATAGAAAGTCCAGAAATAAACCATGCACTTATGGTGTATGACCATAGGAGGCAAGAACACATACAAGGGAGAAAAGACAATCTCTTTAATAAGTGGTGCTGGGAAAACTGGACAGCTACCTGTAAAAGACTGAAATTAGAACATTCTCTAATACCATATACAAAAATAAACTCAAAATGGCTTAAAGATTTAAAAATAAGATCAGATACTGTAAAACTTCTAGAGGAAAACATAGGCAGAACACTCTTGGACATAAATCACATCAATCTATTTTTGAACCAGCTCCTGTAATAATGGAAATAAAAGCAAAACTAAACAAATGGGATCTAATTAAACTTAATAGCTTTTGTACAGCTAAGGATACTATCAGCAAAACAAAAAGACAACCTACAGAATGGGAGAGAATATTTGCAAATGATGTGACCAACAAGGGACTAATTTCCAAAATATACAAACAACTCATACACCTTAATATCAAAAAAAAAAAAAACAAGCAACCCAATCCAAAAGTGGGCAGAAGACCTAAACAAGCAATTCTCCAGTGAAGACATACAAATGGCCAATAGGCACATGAAAAAATGCTCAGCATCATTAATTGTCAGAGAAATGCAAATTAAAACTACAATGAGGTATCACCTCACACCAGCCAGAATGGCCATCATTAAAAAGTCTACAAATGATATTGCTGGAGAGGGTGTGGAGAAAAGGGAACCCTCCTACACTGTTGGTGGAGTGTAGATTCGTACAGTCACTATGGAAGACAGTATGGAGGTTCCTTAAAAAACTAAAAATAGGCTTACTATGTAATCCAGCAATCCCACTCCTAGGCATATACCCAGAGAAAAATATAATTCAAAAAACACATGCACCCCAATGTACACAGTAGCACTATTTACAGTAACCAAGACATGGAAACAACCCAAATGTCCAACAGATGAACACACACACACACATACACACACACACACACACACAAATACTACTCAGCCATAAAAAAGAATAAAATAATGCCATTTACAGCAACATGGATGGACCTGGAGATCGTCATTCTAAATGAAGTGGGTAGGAAAGAGAAAGAAAAATGCCATATGATATCACTTATATGTGGAATCTAAAAACCTAAGGGACACAAATGAACTATTTATTATTTATAACTTAGATGACTGATTTCTTGGGTATGTGTGAGCACATTTGACTGTCCTTTATGATTACTGCCTTCTGTTAATTCTCATTTTGTGTTTGGCTTTATTCCTTTGATAACTATGTAAGTTTAAAAAGCGAAAGCTCTAAACTGTTCTTAGAAACAATGAACAGTACATACATATAAATTTTTTAAAATATGTGCAGTATATTGTATATATGTATTTACATGCAATATATTGTATATATGCAATCAAACTGGAACAAATTCTACCTAATAAAGCTGAAAAATGAAAGAAAAAAAGAAAGAAATTATGGCTGAAAACTTCCCAAAATAAAAGAAGGAAGCAAATATCCATATACAAGATGAACCCAAACAGACCCATACCAAGACATATGAATAAATGATAAAACTTAAAAAGAGGATTCTAAATATATATATACACACACACACACACACTCAGCCATAAAAAAGGATGAAATTCTGCCATTTAGAGCAGCAAGGGTGGACCTAAAGAATATCATACTAAGTGAAGTAAGTCAGACAGAGAAAGACAAATACTGTATGATATATCACTTATATGTGGAATCTAAATACAAATGAATGCATACATAAAACACAAACAGACTCAAAGATTTATGGTACCAAAGGAGGGGGCAGATAGATTAGAAGTATGGGATTAACAGATACAAACCACAATACAGAAAACAGACAGGCAACAAGGATTTACTGCGTAACATAGCAAACAATATTCAGTATCTTTTAATAACCTACAATGGAAAATAATATGAAATACATATATATATGAAACACTGAATCACTTTCCTGTACACATAAAATTAACACAATATTATAAATCTACTATACTTTAAGGAAAAAAAAGGAAAGAAAGAGTTTGAACTTATCCTAGTGCTATTTTGAGTCACTGAAAATTTTAGCAGGGAAGGGACATGATTACATTTGTGTTATAGAAAAAAATCAATCCAGCCACTCTGAGGAGAACAGATTAGAAACTGGAAAAGTCAGAAAAACCCAGTTTAAGATATGATCCTGGCCTGAACTGGGTCCTAAGCAAATGCATGAAAAAGGGGGTACACACATGAGGTATCTATCAGGCAGGATCACACTAGGAAGTAGACTGACTGACAATATGGGGACGAAGGCATTAGAAGAGTCACATGATTCCCAAACTTCTTGTTTAGGCCTCTAGATGGATGACAGTACCACTCACTGTTGTGGGAAATGTTAGAAAAGAAATAGGTTTTGTTTCATTTTGTATTTTGGGGGCAGAGGAGGGAGAGAAAGCTTAAGTTACACACTTACTGAACTGAGTGCCTTTGAGACCCACAAATAAGAGTAGCTAGAAAGCATTCAGATATTAAAGTCCAGAAGCAAGGAGAAAGGATTAGGCTGCAAATAGGTAAGAGTCCTTGGGTAACAGAGATAAGAGTAAAGAGAGTATCCTGTGGAAAGACAAAAAGGATCTGGGCTAGAACCCTGAGACAAAACCTAGAGTAAGACTAACAATTAGAGGGAAGGCTGAGAAAGGGAACCCGCACAGAAGACGGAGAAGCCAGCCCGAAGGGGAGGTGCAAAACCCTGAGTGTGTTTTGGTTAGAGAAGTTAAGGGAAAAGTTTCAAAGGCAAGCAAGTCAGCAATGCTGTTTGCTACCAAATAAAGCAGTGAAGAAAAATCCATTCATGGCCTGTCAAGAGCAATCTGATGGCACAAGAAGCCAAGGACCGCAATGAAAGGAGCTGATGAAATACAGCATCATCTCTTTCAAGAAGTCCGGGTGTGGAGACAAAGTGAGAGGGCAATTAGCAACTGGAGGACACAGAATCAAGAGAAGGCTTATTTTTGTGTACATAGCCTGTGTCTGAGTGCAAATGCATCTTGGCGTGCATGGATGCACACAGGTGCCCCAGAGAGGGCTCAAAAGTAGGGGAGTTTGAAGACTAAAAAAATACAAAAAACACAAAACAAAATCCCTGAAAAGGCAGAAGATGACGCACCACCAAGTACAGGGCTCAGTCTTAGAGAAAAAAGCACTTCCAAAGTTACAGGAGAGAAGATCAAGAGAACAGGTGGAACAACAGGCAAAAATCTCTTCAAAGCTGGGGCATCAGGTTGAGGGAGTTCTCATCTGATGGTTTCTCTCTTAGGTGGTATTTAGGCAACAAGGTCACCTGCAGGGAAGGGAAGACAGTGTGCTGGCAGAAGTGTGAGACAGGTGGGAAGCGAAACAGCCAGCGCAGACACCAGGAGAGTGCACCATCTAGGGAAATAACGGGGTTGTCAGCAAGGCTGAGGTTCCTGTTGAGATTTGTGCCCAAGTGTTTACACAGGCACTCATCTGCAGGATGTGTGTTTTTTCTCCTGGTACAGTCAATACCCTGGGTATAGCATAAAAAAGGCAGACAGCTGAATTCAACCAGGACCAGAGTTTTGCCAAGCAGGTACGACAGGCAGCAAGGCCAGGGACTCAAGAACACCTGTAAGAAAGTGGCTAAAGTGATGGACTAAGGAATCGACGTTGATCAGGAAAGCAGTCAAGATGGGAAAGGGCAGACAGCAAAAACACAGAGGGATCTGTGGACTAGAAAACTTGACAGTTACTGAGTCTGTCTAACAGGAATAACTGAGTAAGAAAGGAGGTTACGGTTAGAGAATAAAATGTCTGAATTTGTGATTCCAAACGAGATCAATTCTTGGTGATTACCAGGTAAAATGGCCCTGGAAAGGTACCTAAAATGTAAAGAAGAGGTCACTGGACATACAGGAAAGTTGCCAGATGGACAAGGAGGGACAATAAAACGGGCAGAAGCCTCGAAAAAGCATAGTACTCAGAGAATTGCAAGTATGTGACATCTCTAAAACTTAAGAGGAAGAGAGAAGAAGACGGAGAGGCAGAGAAGAGCCAGATCATATCTTTATCTGACATGCAGTCTGCTCAGAAGAAGAGCTGTCTGCTGAAGGGCTGGCAGATTTAAATATCTGAAAGGCTGGCAGATTTTTAAAAATTAGTCCAGTTCTAGGAAACAGGAAGAGTGGGAGATACAGGCAAGCAGATTTCAAAATAAAAGAGAATGTTCTAATAACGAATGATTACATAAATAGACTGTCTTGATAACTCTTTACTACTAGAAGTGTTTAAACAGTCTGATCTACCTGTGATGTTATGTAAAGAGTATCATTAAACCCTTTCCAACTCCATGGAAGTATAAAGAGGCAGAAAAAAACGTCACTTACCAATTCTACACCAATTACTCCTGCACCAATGACAACCATCTTTTCCGGTACTTTTTTTAAAGACAAAGCACCTGTAGATGACACTACTGTATCTTCGTCAATCTATAATATGAAAAAGAAAAGACAAGACACTAAGTCACTTATTTGTTTTGACCTATTTATGACTTCTATCCATTTACTCATTTTTATCAAAACCCATTAAAATTGCTTGCCTGAAATTTTATCATTCAGCATTTCAAAACAAAATGGTCAATTTTAACTTCACACTGAATTCAAATATATCTTAATATAAAGTGTTCTATTTCTGGTCAAGATCACTGCGGAATAAACACAGGCCAATTTCCCAAAGCTGAATGACTGTCAGCATCTAGTACTTCAGTCAGAAATCTCTCAGTCTATATACAGCATAAAGCAGTTTATAAAATACATTTCTGAAGGAAGGTTGTGAGAGCTATAAAACGTGTAAATACCGTAATTCCAGGAAAAGGAGAAACTTCTGAACCTGTGGCTATAAGAATGTTCTTTGTGTCAATAACTTGAGTGCCGCCATCGGCTTTCGTAGCAGTGACCTGAGTTTTCCCAGTTATCTTTCCATATCCATTCACATGAACGACCTTAATAAAATAATGTTTATAAATTCACAAAGTTTAAAATGATTTTTTGGATAAACAAATACGATTAGTAAGAAAAAAACTGTTAAATACTTTACAATACAAAATGCTGCCTTCCTTAGTAATGCTATACATGGAGCAGCAAAGATTTTGTTTTATGTATCAGGGAAGTCATTTCACGTTAACATGCTGTTTTAAATTAAATAAATATCCCCCAGCAGCCAAGTTCTAACAGCAGCACTGTCAGCATAAAGCAATGTTCAATGTGAATATACAATAAAGCAAAAATCTGAACATTAAACACACTGACCTTATTTTGTTTGAATAAGTGGGCAATTCCACCCGTTAAAGCTTTTACTGCATTATTCTTCTGCTCCATCATCTTCTCTAAATTCAAGCGAACTTCAGACACTATAATTTGTTAAATAAATCTTTAGTCCTTGGCTAAATTCCTGAAGCAATGTGTGATTATTTTTCACAAATCGAGGTCTGAAAAATTTTAACCTAATGCCTACAGAACTGTACAAAGGCAATATTAAAATGTTTTAACTTAGTAACTGATATAGTAATTGTAGTGGACAACAGGCCAAAAGCATCCTATCACAGTAACAGAATCTACCACACCCTGTAAAAAGTCTACCTGCAGGAAAAACAAAGCCCAAAATAAAACAGTATCCCCCACTGTGACAACATATTCTCCAACACCTTATGATGATTATCAGTCTGGAAGAGATTTAAGCAATAAAGTAAACCATTACTGGAAATTTTAAATAAAAGGAAATGCTCAATTTCATGACACAAAAACTATTGAAAATACACATCTGAAAACTTCAAATACAGAAGCTTAGTATAAAAGAGTTTAATCAACTAGATTTTAATCATTTAACTCAGAAGAGAACTCTGAAGCAACAATAAGATAAAGAAGCTCAACTCAACAGAACTTCAGAAGACTATCTTAGAAATCAGCTCATGCAACTAACACGTATCTTAGAGACATGGAAACAGAGCCCCTGACAGATTTGATTTACCAATGGTTACAGAACTAGAACATCAAGTTTTGCCTACAATGCAGGTAGGTCTCTGACTAACCCTGTGTCTTCTTTCCTTGGTGGATAAGCACAGATGGTTTTGATTCAACTTGACATCTAGTTTAATGTATTTGCTTTAATGTCTATACGTCACCCCTATACCTATCAGTCTGCCTACACTACAGTTCCATCTTTCAGAAACCTACTGCTACAAAGAAACAGATGAAGGAAAATTAACACCTCTCACCCCTACCCTGCCAAGGTGTGTTTTGGCCCTTCCTAGAACAGACTACCCTCATGTTGGCAGGACGGATCTGCCAACAATACTTGGGAGAGAAAGGATGAAATGAAAACAGCCCATAAAGAATGGCAGAAGGTACAACATACCACATTAAAATGTTACCAAATGTCCTTTCCCACTATGCACGTCCCTCCCTCTCTCCCTGCATCTCCTTCCACCACCACCAACTTGGGCAGACCTGCCTTCCTTCACCGGTATCTGCCCATTGCACTCAGGAATCCAGTGCCCCCTAGTGATCTCTAGGTTTCAGGGAATGAAAACTGACTCCACACACACACTCAAGTTGGCAAAGGAACAGATGTCACAGTAGAAATATGAAGTTAAGCCTTCTTTCTTAAATAAATGTCTCCACATTTTTTAGATTTTTTCTTACTCTTTCCTCACTAAACATATTACACACTCATTAGACACACGTAAGTCCTTAACCAGAAGACTCAAAGTTAAGTGATAACATTGCTGAATATGAAAGATATACATACTTTCAATTCCCCTAGATGCAAAATCTTTTCCATGGGCCAAATGGTAATAATGAGAGTTATTTAATAAAGCCTAAAGGAAATAAAAAGACTAAATTATCAAACGTTCAGACTATACATAATCAAAAAACACTTATGAAATGACATTCTCTACATGAAATAGTACATAGGACTGCACCAATTCAGTTTCTGTTCTTATGTAATGAGTCTAAAGACAAACAATGATGACTTAAACATTCAACAAAAAAGAATGAGAAACAAAACATCTTTTTTAAAGATCTGCATTCTTTTTTATTGGCGTATACTCAGTTTACAATGTTTTATCAATTTCTGGTGTCCAGCATGTTCCAGTCCTACATATACATACCTATATTCCTTTTCATAGTCTTTTTCATTATAGGTCACTACAAGATATTGAGTATAGTTCCTTGGGCTATACAGTATGAACTTGTTAAAAACATTTTTACTTTTTTTTTTTGAAAGCAAAAGATTAAGTACACACTTCAGAACAGCAGGTGAAAAAGGCAGTCACGTTTTCACACATGAAGGGCTTAAAAGAAGAATTTACTACCTATTTATCTGTTTCACTGAAAGGAAAGCTAGAGAAAAAAATGGAACATCAGAGACTGAATGGAAAGGCTAGGCATTCTGAGACAAGAAGTTATTTCAGGAATGTATGGCAGACTGGTGAGTTTTACCAAGGAAAAACATACTTATTTTTTAAATCATCTATGGGTTTTTTTTAATAACTGTATTAGCTTAATTAGCTTAATATTCTGATCTCAATGTATCCTTCTAGTTGGTGGCTAATGGAAAGATTTCTGCACTGTATAAAACATACGCTCACCTTAGAAGGAATACAACCAACATTCAAGCATGTTCCACCAAGTGTTTCATTTTTCTCAACGCAGACTGTCTACAACCAAAAAATACATTATTTACTGCATTACAACCCGAATTGTTTTGGTTCACTAAAATTCCAAATGTATCTGTCTTAATTCTACAAAGCACACTACTCCAGCTGTGTTTGTGAAAATGAGATACAGATTCCTTTATAATTTATTATTTGAATAATACTAACCCCAAAGTGAATTACCCTAAAAGATTTAACAACCAAATACATACTTTTAACTCTATTATTGTATCTTCCAAAGTGTGATTAGAAGCCAAAACGAAAAGTACTGGGGGGAGGGAAAAAATAATGACTTTTCTTTCCATTTCATGAAAATACTTCAACCAAATAACCCTCAATCTTCATTAGTCTCAGGCCTAAATATAATTTATAGAATTAAAAAATTATTTTCCATTATTAATAACCAGCAAAGTATTTTGTAACTATGATCAACTCTTCCCAAATGAAAATGAATCAACACCTAATGTGAGTCTAAACCTTACCTTGAAGCCTAACTGGGCGGCTTTTATAGCAGCAACATATCCTCCAGGACCAGAGCCTATCACTGTTACATCAGCATCAACTGCAACAAAAAGCACATCGATATAAAACAGTAAATTACTTAATACTGACCCAAAACAGTAACTTTAAAAAACAAACAAAAAAAACCTCTTGCATTTTAAACCTCCAAGAATGTGCAAGTAACCAGCATTTTTTACACAGTACTTTTTATTCCTAGGTACCTGATGCTGTTTGCTGTACCCAAAAGCAGCTCAGGACAGGCATTTAGTGACACGTCTATATGCAGGAAAGAGCCTGAGCTCTGGGATGTGACATACCTGGGCTTCAAATCTCAGCTCTTGCCACTTAGCTCTGTGACCACGTGACTTAATTTTTCTGTCATTCATTGGCTTAAATGACTGATGTTAGGGTTAGATAAGTTAATTTCGTATAATACCTTGGTACTCTCAACAGATTTAAGACTGCTTACACCCCTTTCAGGTACTCAACTGCTAAGATACCAGGGGAAGAAAATCTGCTTCCCTATAACACATGGCAAATACCTTTTGGACTGTATTTGAATAAAGATAAACTGTGTAGTTTAAGATAACAGGCTAAACAGAACATTTGATGAGCTATTCTGGATATTTATCATATAAAGACAAGAAACTGAAAATTAACTTTGATTAGCAGCTTTAGGAATACAGTAATTATGATACAAATGTAAAAATAAGTCCAAGTATTCCCATTCGCAATTCAACACTAAATAAAGCAACAATAACTGTTAAGAGTTAGAGAAGCCTCCTTTCTCCTTCCCCTCCACTGTTCTTACAACCTCAGTCACTCCAGCATTTAGCAGTTTATAACACACTTTCACATATACTATTGTGGGAGACTAGGTTCTTGCCTCACACAGGAAGAATTCAAGAGCAAGGCACAGTAAAGTGAAGTTTATTCAGAGACGTATTTCACAGGAAGCAGGGTCTGTCTCACTCAGAAGGATAAACAGCTTAGGAGATACACACTCCATAGGCAGAATGTGGGCCACCTCAGGTGAGAGGGAGAGAGGCTGAGAGGTGTGGGAGTGTGTACTTTAAAGCAGAAGTAGACGCACACTCCATAGACAGAGTGCGGGCCTTCTCGGACGGTGAGAGAGAGAGCGAGGTGTGGAGTTATTACATTTTATGGGCTCAATAATTTCATATCCTAATGAGTAGGAAGATTATTCCAACTACTTTGGGGAAGGGGTGAAAATTTCCAGGAAACACCACCAACCCCCTTTTTGCCCTTTTATGGTCAGCCTAGGAACTGTCACACGCCAGTGGGTGTGCCAGGAGGCTCAAGGTCTACTGAAAGTCAGATCTTCCACCATCTTGGTCCTAACCAGTGTGTCCTGTCCTCAGCTGCTGTGTCAATCCTTCAATGGTTGTGCCCTGCCCCCTTTCCGCCCACTTCACTGTCACGTTTGAGTCTCAGGACTTCCTATGAGAAGGTAAGGACTGCATACACCTGACATTCTACAGATAAAAAACACTAAGTTCACAGAGGTCAATTACGTTGCCCAAGGTCATCTGGCTACTATGCGGCAGAGACAAAATTAAGCTTTCTGTCTCTCCTTCCAGTGGGCTTTCCATTATTCAATACTTCTCCACTCCTCAATTTAAAACTATCCCAGAGAGCAATAATCAAGCTTCCTAATTACTAGCTATCTGACCTTCGGTGCGTAATCTAACCTGCTTCACTTTCAGATTCCTCATCTGCAAAATAAAGAGCACAAAAAACCTATCTGGGGTCATAATACAGAATAAATAATGTATGTAAAAGGCTTAACATAGTACCTGGAACGTACATAAGTATTCGCTATATAATAACTACATGCTGACCTACAAAGATGGCAACTTTAACTTATCACCCCCTCCCTGACAAAACACAAATGGGACTGTAGTATCATTCAAAAGACCTCTGCTGGCCAGAACAGAATCACAGAAGTTTTGTGTTGGAAGACAACTAACAAGTTATCCAACCCAGTTATCCACAAAGTCTAAGAATCTTCCTACTGAATAAACCAAAGTACTGGTTATATCAGTTCTCCTTGGTTATACCACGTGATAATTGAGAATACTCGATACGTGAAAAAATACAGCTAGTCCAATTCATGATAACACTACTGCTTCAATTTTTACTGATCCATTTGTGCTTTTTGGCTGCACTGCTTGGTTCACTCATTCATGTTCAGAATTAAGTATATAATAAAATGCATTTCATTTTCAAACCTTGAACCAAATGATGACCTAAACAGTATCCCTTAATTTGGGTTCTAATTTTTAATTTCACAGTAATATAAATAAAAGCTACAAAACGGGTTCCTTTGCTGAATTTTTAACACCTTTTTAGATTAGATTTACTCAATAAATCTGTATATTATAAACACAGAAAAGCAAAAAAATTGTATTTTATTTCCCAATTTACTATATAATCTTAGATCTTTTTAAATAGTATTAAAAAATATCAGAAAAAAGTTCACCTTGCACTGATGATACTGGACGTACCACGCCGTCAGAATCCCACTAAAGTGCTAGGAAATACAAAGATGAAGGGAAAAAAGTCTTCATCTAAAAATTTGTCAGCTGCAAGTATAGGAGGCTATGATCCAGTGCAAAGCTTCAAAAATAAGCCATTATTTAGGAGAAATATACCAATGTCTACAACTTACTTTGAAATGCATCAAAAAAGTAAGATGAATGGATGGATATGTATATGGAAGAACAGGTATGTCACAATTAAGATGGTAAAATATGAAGAATCTACGGGTGTTCCATGTAAAATTCTTGCCAATTTCTAAGTGTCTGCAATTTTTCACGATAATATATTAGAAACACAAACCAGGTAGCTCTCACCTTTACCCAAGGCTGCTTGCAAGTGAAAGTTTACAACACATGATTCTGACTCACCATCTCCTTGTCAAGAAGCATAACTTAATTTGGTTCCCATACATATTTTTAAAAATTAGGATACAGTAAAGTAGTTAAACATACATTTACTTAGGGACACTTCATGGAAAATTTTACAAAATTAGCATCAGCCTTTAAAAATGAAAAAGAAAAACTGAAAAGGATATACCAATTGATAGCATAAGAGAAGAATGACTAAGCAAAAATGGCAAAAGACAGCTGGATAGCTGTCTGCATTTCAGGTGGCAATAAAATACTGGGAGAAATCTATCAGGTTGATACTTTAAAAAATCCTGGGGTACAATGAGAGGTTGACTGACTCAATCAGTCAATGCCATGAAATAAACCGAAAAGTAAGAAAAAGTGCTCTGAATGTTACTCTACATCTGTTACTTAAACCATTATAGGGAAAATAAGGACACCACATTACCAAGGCTGCCACTGAAATAAAGGTGCTGGTTACAAATCAATTGTAATCATCAAATTATACAACATTAAGAAGTCAGCCTGCAATAGTATCTGCCACTTGGGTAACTTACTACAGGCCAGGCAGTGAGCTAAATGCTTCTTGTTGTCTTGCTTAAGCCTCAGGACATCTCGGTTACACAGTTATTACTGTCATCTGACAGGGAAGGAAAAAATAAGGCCGAGGGTAACTAAATAGCTTGCATGAGGCTGCACATCTAGTAAGTGATCCAGCCAGGATTCAAACCAAGTTCTTGAGATTCAAAAGCCTATGCTCCTACACAACCATGCCTTCTAATCACTTGGAAGATCCCATACTCTCCAGGGCAATCAGGAATTCCAAGTAAGATAGCAAGAAGGTCTCCACTATCAGAATGAAATCTAATGTTCATGCATGCCTACCCTATGAGGAAATCATCACTACCTTCAAAAACCTTACATTATAGTTAGGGAAAATAGGCACATATCAAAATGGACATAAACCAAGATTATTTTTAGAAAGAAAAAAAAAGGGAATAGGGAAAGAAACACCCTAAGGCAATAACCATTAATTACCAAATTCACTAAATGAGTATAAGAGCTGTTTGGTAAGGTTTATTTGTCTTGTTGGAGGGTGGGGGTGGTGTTTAAAATTAACAATATTAGCCTTAATCTTCAGTCTGTTTCCGTAGTCACACCCTATACTTGTGATCACCAAAAACTGCTTGGCTTCTAAAATCTTGAATCACTTTCTCATCATTATCATACAACCTCCTAGCTGATAAGGAAAGAGAAACATAGTAAAAGAAGAAAGGACCTGAAGTAAAACAAAGACTTCAAAAATGAGCTCTACCATCTCTTACATTCTTGGGCAAATTACTTAAATCTCTCTGGGCTTTGACCCAACACAGGGGTAATAGTGATGGTAATATCTACACCCCAGGGTTGAGAGGTCAGAGATGAGGTATGTCAAGACCCTGGGAGGATGCCAGGTGCATACTAAGCACACAATAAATGCTGCTTCACTCAGATTCACCTCCAAACTTCAGTCCTGCAGCCTCCAGTCCATTCCCAGCCTCCATAATTCCCCCACACTGCTAGCCCTGCTAAAACCCTATTCAGACCTCAATCTCTTGCCCTTCATTGGTTTCTTTGTTTCTTTCTATGGTCCAAGTTCCCAAACACATCATCCAAATCTCTTCAGTAATGATTTCTCCAGCCTCATCTCCCACCACATTCTGCCCACCCCACCAATACCAGGCAGCTGAAGAGTCAGCAATAATGCATTATTGTTAGCATACCCCCAGTGAATTATGCTGGTCCACCCATGCACATTCTGTCCCATCTCCCTAGAAAGAAATACCGCAGCATGCATTTCACATTACAGACACTATTCTAAGCTCCTGGGCTACCTATAAATAAATGACAGAGCCCTGGTTCCTATAGTCTAATGAGAAAAAGCATTACAACAAAAACGCCAATCTGCAATCAGAATGAGCTTTAAAAACAAATTTGATCATCTCACGCCCCTGCTTAAAACACTTCAGTGACTTCCAACTTTCCTTAAAAAAAAGAATCAGGGTCTTTCACAATCTGGATCTCCAACACATTTCAGTCACACCGGCCCTTTTTGAGCTCCTCAAATGCACTACCCTCTTTTCTCACACCAAATATCCCCACAGGCCGTTCCTTCTACCTGGAACACCTCTGCCCAAACCCACTCCCACCTCAACCCTTTTCAGATATTGACATCATTTCCTTAGGAAAGTGCCTGTGACCATTCTCAACCATGTATAGATTTCATAGCTCCCTATGCTTAGTCTGTGGAGTCCTTATCACATTATGTTTGCTGAATGTTTATCTTCCCCAAATGGACTGTAAGCTATAAAGCTGCATCTTGTCTGGCTTGTTCACTGCTGCATCCCAGCAACTAGCCCAATAACTAGCACGCAGTAGAAATTCCGTATTTGTTGAAATAATGAATGAATAAATGAATGTAGTAAGTGTGACTAGTGAAGTGCTCGAAGTCCACTCCTGTCTTGAAATGGATCGTATCAACACCACCACACAATACTTTTCAAACCGTGATGAACTTGGTGCATATTCAAACATCTCCCAGATGCTGTAACGGGGACTGTATCATAACAAGCTTCGAACTCCTTAAGCTGGTCAGCCAATACTCACCTAAGGAAGCAGGCCAAACAGAAATGTGATCAAGAGTGTAAGCTCTAGAGTCAGAAGACTTTTACCAGCTCTGTCGTTTCCTGGCTAACCTCTCTCGATTCAGCTCCTCCATTTACAAAATGGGGAAAATAGTAGCTCACCCCTTGCAGGATGGCCACTAGGACTAAAGACTGTGCCTGAGACAGAGTAAGCCCTCAGTGCATCAGTTACTGTTACTGGGTACTTCCTGTGTACCAGACACCACACTGGACGCTTGTGATGGAGCATTAATTACAACAGACGTGGTTCCAGGGTTCATTTATTCAATAAACATGTATCGAGTACCCACTGTACCACTGTCAGTGCTAAACAGTCACAGACCTGGCCCCAAAGAAGTGTGCATTCTTGAGGAAAAGCCAGCCACTAATTAACTGCCTCAGATGACTATAAATATGTATAGAAAATGCTTGTTATTTTGTCCAAAGACTTCACACACTGCACCTGCACAGGTACCAAGGGATTTGGACTCTACTAGATGTCAAGGATCACTAAAATGTTTGATTCATGAGTGCTCAGTTATCCTTGCTCCACTACAATCTAAGTTCCTGTTCAGGGACTGCCTGGCAAACAGAAAGTACTGAATAAATATTTGTTGAATACATAATACCAAAGGTGTAGAATTAGCCATGAAGTCTTTAATTGCAGGTTTTGGAAATGAAAATCTAATATTTCTCCTGTTGAGTTGAGACGAGTAAGTAATATTCCCATTTAGCAAAAGAGACAATATGACTTATAGCTCAATAAAGCTGGGGGAACAGGGGCACAAAGGGTATAATGGGTCCAACTTTTTCTCTTATCATGAAATTCATATTTTTTAAAGGACTTGACCTGCTCAAATCCAGAATAAATCCCCCAGTGTTAGTCATTAGTGACCAGAATCCTCCTACTCTTTCTTCTAGGAATAAAATATGCAAAATGATAATAGTTTGACAACAGCTTAAGGATACAGGATAAAATTATTTCACAGTATGCAGAGAGACTCATGGCCACAGTTCCCCCAGCTAAAGGTTTCTACAATGAAGGTTTAAGACATGTGCAACTTTACTTATGATTATATGGGCAAATCCAGTAAATGTCAAAATAGATCATTTCAAATAATCAATAGCCTTCATACTGGGAGGCCAAAATATTTTACTACAAATCCATTAACTTCCTATTTAAAATACCTTAAAAAACACAAATCCTTTAGAAACTTCAAAAATAGAAAAAGGTATAATGAAGAAAATATCCATAATCCATAGCATCCTTTCAGGATATATCTTTCTCGTCTTTAAAGTGTGCTTCTCAGTGGGGGGTGTAGCTCAGTGGTAAAGCGCGTGCCTAGCATGCACGAGGTCCTGGATTCAACCCCCAGTACCTCCATCAAAAAAAAAAAAAAAGTAAACCTAATTACCTCCCCTCAGAAAATTAATTAACTAATTAATTAAAGCATGCTTCTCTGAGCCCATCAAGATTTCCATTTAGCATGCAAAAGTCATCTCACCATTCCAAAAAGTGTTAAGCAACTAACACACTCAATCTTACCCAGTGGACAGAAGTAACTTTTTAAGTCTAAACTTACAAAATCGCTGCCTTGCTCAAAACCCTTCAGTGGTTCCGCATCACACCTGGAGTAAATCCTGGCCTGGCTCCTAAACCCTCCATGATCTGATCCCTGCCTACCTCTCTGATTTTACACTCTAGGGGTCTCTGCTCCAGCTACACCAGCCTTCTTGCAATTCCTTAAACCTCACAAGCTAATTCTCATCTCAGACTCTTCTCACTGCTGTTTCTTTCTGCCTAAAATAAACTTTTCACTCCCTCACTTCACTCAGGCCCCTGCGTAGAGAAGTCCTGCCACCCTACCTAAAACAGCCTCCTCTCCTCCCAATTACCGGGTTTAATTTTCAGTCACTTCCCAGAATATCTCCCTGTTACTTGTGTACTGCTTGTCTTTTACCACCAGGCTCTAGGTTCCAAAAGAGCAGGGCTCTGCCTTGTTCACCACCTGGAACACATTAGCTGCTCAATCAGCATTTAAGTGAATGAATATGTGAACAAGTGAATTCTATGGCTGCTTACTTTATTATTAGTTATTCTAATATTCACTTGCTTTTACATTTCAACACAAAGGAAATATGAGCTATTTTGAGGAAAAACTTTCACTGAGTACTTACTTGGTTGATCTGCGTAAGTTCTCAGTGGCACTGCAGAAACTCCTTGCAGACCATGAGATATTCGACTGAAATGGCCTCTCTGAAAGAAAGAAAATGTTTCTATTACGCAAAATAAAAATTCAAAACATAGAACTACTGAAGGTCCTCGAAAACAATGATTTTAGGCAAATGAAGCAAGCAATGATTATTAATGTATCTTCCACTGCCACACAGGTTACATTATCAGTTTCTCCTCTTCCATAACAACAATCAACTTGCCACACTTATTACTATGAATATCCAACAAACCATCTCATATTTAACCTAACTAAAAAATGCTACTCAATGGTGCTAAGTTTTCTTAAATTTTCAGTAAGCATGGCTAGGTTTTTAGTGCCAAGAATCATTTCAATGTCGTAATTAAAACTTTCAAAGCTCTAGCTTAAGTGGTCGAATAATCTGCACTATGATCCTTTCACACGTAATTATTGTTTCCTAACTCAAGTCTACTGTGTACAATCTTTGAAGATGATACAAGATACGTCAGGAAAACGCACAAAGTAATGTACTCGTATTCAAGAGCTACTACAGTTTTACAAACTGCACCATAATCTCCACAACAGTCTCTAAAAATGGATGCCTACTATTTCAAACTAAGACACTGAGGCACAGAGAAACAGAGCAAGTAGCAGGTAAACAGAAGGCAGTGACAAAACCTACACTGATCGAGTTAACTTTATCCATTCCAATGCAATTCTTGCACCTGAGGTCAGGACAGCAGACCAAAGCACAGGAGACTAGATGTCAGTCCTGAGCTTTAGTCCTAGCTCTGCTTTTCACTAAAAGTATGACTTCTAGCACGTGACATTAACTTTGGGGAACACAGGCAACTCATCTTTGGAACAAAGAGTTGGATCGCTGTTATTATTCCTGAGGCTTCCATCAGTGTAGTATCCTGCCACAATCCCACATACATACAATCTGGCTGTAACTGATACGTAGATGAAAAGGTAAAGCTGTCTTGACGATAAGCCGCTACAATTAAAAATACAAGCTTCTAAGAGGGAAGTCAAAGGACACTAGCTTTTGGCTGCAAAGACCGAAGGCACCTTTGAGGACTTGATAGGGCTACCTGTTAGGGCTGACTCGGTCTGGGGCTTTCAAGCGCTGGCCCCAAGGTTACCTGCCCACTACAGACAGGCAACGCAGGGGCCGGGATGCGAATTAGGAAAAGGTGTGAAGAGTCGACCATACACGGCAAGGGCGACTCAACTTCCTCCAAGGTGGAAAGGCCTCTGTGGGACCCCCAGGTCCCACGGCCCAGGCTTGGAGGGGGCTGTGAGTGACTGCTGACCGTCACACAACCGGCGGGGCCTCTCCGCAGTCCAGGCCTCCGCCTCGGAGCCGCCGCCCGGGCTGAGCCGGTTCAGGGGCGGAGCCGCAGGTGGTCCCGGCCTGGCCGCCGGCCTCTCCCACCCGCACCAGTCAGGCCGCACCCCGGACGCCGTCAGCGGCCTCTCTGTGCCTCTGGCTCAGCACGACTCCACCCAGTCGGTCCCCACCTTGGCCAAGGAAGAGTACACGCGACTCCAGCTCTGCATCTCGCCGCTAGACTTTCCTTTCCGCCAAGGTTTTCACCTCCGCTCACCGTCGCCGCAGCCTCGCCAAGGTCTCCCCGCCCTGCGCATGCACAAGCGCGGCTTACGTCATTGGTCAGGAGCAACGCGATTGGCCCGCGCGGTGCCGGGCTGCCAGGCTCGGCGTCGTACACTGTCGTAAAGAGCGTAGTGCTTTGTGGCAGCGGGGATAGAGGGACCATTTTAGGGGTAGTAGAGTGTCCGGAATTGCAGTGTGACCTTACCCTTGGAAAACGAAATAAATAAAACTGTTGTTGGCTTAATGCACGCTACAGAAAGTAAACCTTCACAAGTTCTTGATTGTGCTAGGCTGAGGCATCTCAGCATTTTCCAGGCATTGTCACTTTATGCTTAACTGTATGAAGGATTATGAGTATTTCCACTTCTTGGATGAGACCCTGAGAGGTTAAACAATACCCTCAAGGCCTCCCAAGGGATAGGTAACTGCAGCCCCAGGTCAAAGCCTTTTGTCTTAATTATTACTTTATAATCTCTCCCTGGGATCAAATGCTGTATGAGAGATGGGGTCACAGACTTAATCACCAGCATCGTGCTCTAAGTAACTAAGCTAACTGGCAATATGTAGAAAACACTTACCTTCTACCTCCTCAGTTAAGAAACACACCTCCCTGTTAGAGCACATTAGAATGGGTGGGGTGGTGGATGAAATTAGAGGTTTTTCTAAGAGACACTGAAAAACACTGTCTTCAAGGTTGAGCACGGAGGCTTAACTTCTGGTTCTTGCTTTCCTTTTTGACTATACAGTATGAATAAAATTTATTCTACATTTCTTGTAAGTTTACTGCCCAGGCACCATGCTGGGCTCTGTGGATTTAAATACTAATTAGAAATTACTCCTTAACCGGCTAAGCTGTTTTAGGGGAGAAGATATGAATGATAATCAGTGTTTATATGTTATAGAGGCTGCTACTTGTCATTCAAAATCCATTCTCCCTGGTTTTCCCTCTGTCCATGAGCATTTTGGCCATCTTAACCATTTTCGTGGCTTTAGCACCCACCTGTATACACTGAAAACTCCTAGATCCTTAGTTCCTGTCTCTACTTCTCTCCTGGTCTCCAGTTCCCTATTTTTAGCTGTCTACGGAACAGTTCAAGTGTTCATCACTTCAATTTCAATTGTCTAGTATCTGAAATGTTAAATGCATATTTTCTAGCCATTGTCAATTCTTTCCTTTATCCCAGTATCTAAATAGTCACTGTTTTAGTTGATTATGCCTAGAAGCAAGCATTTGAGTGAGCACCAACAGCCAGATGAATTGCTCAGGCAAAGAGCCCAAGTGCTTCCAGTCAGAAGGCTTTGGGTTAGCCTGCAGAAGAAAAGTGAGTGCTAAAAGGATGCAGGTGAGACACCACTACGGTCTGCTGCAATCACCAAGTTCTGTCAATTCTGAATGTGAAAATAAGACTGAAGGAAACATTGATGATGGCTCCAAAGTTTCTACCTTAGCTGGTGGGGTAGGTAGTGAAACAAATACAGAAATAGGCAGACAGTACAGAAGTAGGAGGGAGACCAGCTTTGGAGAAAAGCTAATGAATTAAGTTCTTTGAATCTGAGATGCCAGCTGGACAACCCAAACCCAGTTGAGATCTTCAATCATTACTAGAAATACAAGTCCAGAACTTAGACACTTCAGGGATTTACTTGAAAGTTTGCTGGCATATGGATAGCAGTTGACACTTTTAGGAATTGATGAATTCGCTAAGGATAACACTTTTAAAGGAGCTTATGAGGGGGAGTGAGAAGGAGCCATCAGAGATTGTACGCTCAACAGTGTCCGGCACAGAGCAGGTCCCAGTTACTATTTGTTAAATTACGTTTAGTTGAGCTCTGTGGCCCTCTAGAAGAGACTGGTGCACAAGTAGAATCCCCCATGTACTGCCACTCTCCTCCAAACTGCCTCAGACAAGGGCAGAATTGGGGATACCCTCACAGTGAGATTTAGGGGATCCTTAAAGAGCTCTCTGCCTTGAAATATTTCTGCTCTACCCAACCACTGCCCTAACTCCTGGCCTAAAAGTTTCCCATTAAAAGATTCATTCCTGTGGTTCCTTTTCCAAAAATTCTTTATTAAAACAAGCTATTGGTTAGTGGCTACAATTCTCCCCTTAGGGAAAAGAGGGTAGGGAATTAACATCTGTCAAGCAGATACTCTAAACACTGTGCTAGAGGCTTTTCATCACATCTCCATTTAATTCTCCTCTCAGCCCTGGAAACTGTTTTTTCAGTGACTCGTCTTCTGGATGGTCAGGGAAAGAAATGAGATCCTTGAGTGGGTGGAGGGTTATTCTGGAGGGTAAGAACCTTCCCCTATTGGGCAGATCTGGGATGAGGGGAACGGAACAGAGTGAGTGACAAGTGGACATCAGGCAAAGGGTATAGGCATTTAAAAAAAAAAAAAGGAAGAGCCAAAGTAGATCAGAAGTCAAAGACTTGGGGTGGGGGGATAGCTCAAGTGATAGAGTGCACGCTTAGCATACATGAGGTCCTGGGTTCAATTCCCAGTATCTCCACTAAAGTAAATAAATACATAAATATAAAACCTAATTATCTCCCCCCAAAAAAATAAATTTTAAAAATTAGTCATTAAAAAAAAAGTCAAAGACTTTCTCCCGATGATCGCCTTGAGCATGAGTAGTAACCACTGTAATGATGGTAATAACAACTCTAATAACATGGGTTTTCTTTATAGTCTGCAAGCTCTCTATCCACGCACTTCTTCACTAGGCCAATAATCACAGAAGGCCCACTACGTGCTGGACATTGTGCTAAATGCTGGGGAAGCAACAGGGGGCAAGCCTAGAGCCAGTCCGTTTCCTTATGGAGCTTGTCCTAATGGGGACATAGCATCAACCAAATACTTCCCTAATTAAACAGAAATGTGTAATTATGATAAGGTGATTGAAGGAAAGACACGGACCAGTTGGACAGGTTGGAGGCAGAAGCCTCCCCTAAAAAAGTGATGCTCAAGCTAAGATCCAAACAAGGTGAAGGAGGGCTCCAGGCAGTAAGCGTTATCATCACACTCATTTTACAGGTGGGAAAGAATGCAGTGAGGAGAACTGGAATGACAATTAGGGGACCAAAGTTCTAGTCTCAAGTGCTCTTCACTTTCTGTGTAATCTAGCAGAGGTCATCTCTTGGACCTTGATTTCCCAAATTTTAAAGTGAGGGGCTACAAGCTCCCTTTGAGCTATGGAGCTATTCCACTGAGTTGCAAAAAGTTGGCTTCCAGAGAACCATATAATAGTCACACTTGTAGTAGATGCTTGTTACTTACTTTGGGGGCTGATGTCTACTGTAACCCTCATTCTGTGTTTGGGGGATCCACTGCAGGGTGAGATCTCACTCCACTGGGAAGCCCAGGTGGCTGTCCCTGGCTCTCCAGGTACACAACCTAAACCAATCAGATGCTCCTTCCTACCAGGACCAAAGTCAAAAGCAATGGCACAACTGACAACTTAGAATTCATCCCACTGGCAGCTGCAGTGACTCCAGTGTCGGTGGCCAGTGGTGACAATGGCAGTGTTCTATTCAGACCCTTCCTGTGGAAAATCTCAGCTGGGGCCATCTATAGCCTCCTGCTTGCTTCTCAAAACTTTACACTGTTTCTTTCACCATCAGATAGCCTCCCAATGAATTGCTTCTTGCAGGAGTGAACCGGAGATTATTTCTCAGAGATTGCTTGCAATCTAGAAACATGACTGGAAATTACCATTTATTGAAGAGCTGCTGTGTACCAGACACGTTCAATGAACTTTAAAAGAGAAAATCTCATTACATTGCAAGACAGGGATCATTAACCCCATTTTTAAGGAAAAGAAACAGAAATTAAGACAGTTTAAGTTACATACCTAAGGTCATGCAGTTGATAAGCAGCAAACTCCAGTGTGCCCCGATCTTTACACTATTCTGTGTTACATCTGTTCATGCTGGACATGGTACTAACTGTTGAGAAGTTGAGTTCATTGGCTCTTTTTCTCTGCAACCTCACACTCTTGTAGGGGAAGATCTCATCTCTGGCATT
Organism: Vicugna pacos; assembly: GCF_048564905.1. Classification (NCBI taxonomy): domain Eukaryota; kingdom Metazoa; phylum Chordata; class Mammalia; order Artiodactyla; family Camelidae; genus Vicugna; species Vicugna pacos. The sequence continues at coordinate 78,326,455 of NC_132993.1, read as the reverse complement.
AACTCAGGTTTTACTGGGGTTGAATTTCTCCATCTATTAGGAGACAAATCAGCCCAAACAGTCTCGGGGGTAGTGCTCCTAAAACCCTCTCCCCTGGGTATTTTGTGGTTTTGTTGAGGAAATAATTGTACTTCATTTCCCAATCATCTCCTTTGTTCCTGAGAAGTTTCATTTTCTTAGGTGATGCTTAAACTATGACAACAAAATTATATCAAAATGCTAATTTGAGCATTTGTGGTTGATTGAGCAGCTAATGATCAGTCAGAGTCAGGACAGTATGTAAATAGAACAATTTTGAGTCAGAAGCCTCCAGTCCTACCTGCCCAGCAGGGGCAGTGTTCTCTCCTTATGTCATTCACTCGGAGGTAACTTGAAAAAGCAGGGAGCTCCATGGGGGAAATGTGTCTGGGGGTAGAGATGGAGAGATTCACCACTGTATGAGTCAAAACGGCTGTAAGTGCAAAGATACTTGTCCTCAGCACTCACCATCTTCTAACAGATGGTGGTAATTTCTTTGTGGTGTTTATAAAATTTTCTGTGGCTCCGTGAGAGCTACGATTTCAGCTTTGTTCAGTGATAGCTCCCCCAAGTCTACAGCTGTGCCTTGCACATAATAAACACTCCAAAAAATTATTGAATGCATGAAAGTAGGTAGAAAAGATAAGAAGTGCTGGAGGAGTTTGGAGGTGGAGAGGTCCTCGTGGGCTGGGGACCTGAGGGATGCCTTCATGCAAAATATGAGATTCCTTAAATTGGTCTTTGAAAAGTGTATAGGATTTTGACAGAGAAGAGAGGGGGAAAACACAAAGAGAACATGATTTCAGAGGCATGAAGTCTTCTGGGCAAATAGAAATAAAGGACAAAAAGGCATCATAGTTTACAGCGTGGTGGAGGGGAAGAAGCATAGACTTCAGAGTCATGAACCCTCCCCTTCTGCAATCCATTTATTTGCTTGTGCCCTTGGACCAATTTGCTAATCTCTAAATCGTTCCCTCATCTGTAAAGCGAAGAGAATGATACTTACACTGAAGGTTGTTTAAAGGATTTTTTTAAGCTTAAATAAAGCACCTAGCACATAGTAGGTCTTTAGAGAAATTACTATTACACTGCTCTAACACACTGAGACTTATCAAGAGTATTATTTGGTGGGGGGAGAGGTAGAGCTCAGTGGTAGAGCGCATGCTCAGCATGCACAAGGTCCTGGGTTCAACCCCCAGTACCTCCATTAAGAAAAAATAAATTTTTTAAGCATGTTTGTTGAATTTACATTCAAAATAGTACATTTTGAGTCACTTGGCTTGACTCTCTGCAGATGTTCTAGTGAATCTTTCATAAAATGGATTAAGGTAGTGGTCATGTGTATGAATCTTTAAGAATCTCTAAGAATAAGTATATAATGACATTCTAGCATTCATAAAATTCTCTCTCACATACACCAGCGCTGTGTGACCCTGAGCAACCCTGACATCAAAAGTATTAGCAGCATCATTTTTGATGATAAAAAAAAGAAATTCCTGCTTCAGTGAGATGAAGGTACTCATCCAAGTTTACAAATCTATTAAAATGACAAAAGCAAGACTCACGTCCAGGATTTCTGATTCCAAGTCTGTGACTCTTTTCAAGAAATGATTCTCCATTTCTAATCATTCTAATGGATTTGAGCCACAGATTATACTGTTGGTCTGTTCAATCAATTGAAAGATCCCTTAAGCCAGAAAGAGAAAGAAAAATATCATATGATATCACTCATACATGGAAACTAAAAAAAGAAAAAAGACAGTAATGAACTTATCTACGAAACAGAAACAGACTCCCAGACATAGTAAACAATCTTATGGTTACAGGGTTGGGGAAGGGGGTGGAAAGTGATAAACTTGGGATTCTGAGATTTGCAAATATTAACTACTATATATAAAAACAAATCTCTTCTGTAGAGCACAGGGAACTATATTCAGTATCTTATAATAACATTTAGTGAAAAAGAACATGAAAATGAATACATGTATGTACATGTATGACTGTGACATTATGTGGTACATCAGCGACTGACCCACGGTAACTGACTGTACTTCAATTAAAAAAAAAAAAGAAAGAAAAATCCCTGATGCTTCTTAAATCTGGAGCTGTGGAGACTTCATTCATTTCCGTTCCCATTCCCATTCCCATTCTAATAATTGTAATTCTAATAATTGTAATTCTCTCTGTCTCTGTGCGCGTCTCTCTCTTCTCTCTCTCTCTCTCTCTCTCTCTCTCTCTCTCTCTCTCTCTTCTCTCTTCTCTCTTCTCTCTTCTCTCTTCTCTCTTCTCTCTCTCTCTCTCTCTCTCTCTCTCTCTCTCTTCTGAAACTGGGATAAGAGGAACTGGAGTGTAACTCTCAAGGCCACTTTCTGCCAACTTACAAAAGGTTTCCTCTTCATAGTTTTTATCCTCACAGAATTAAAAACCCCTTCAGGTAGAAATGGTACTTGAGGGGAAATGAGTTGGAAATACCCTGTACTTTATGTCATTCAACATGTTTCATCGGATGATGTTTCCAGTTAAGAAGGAATTGAGCCACTGAGAGCTTGAAAGAGAAAGCAGCTAAATGACCAAAACACTGAGGGTATGTGAATAAACACGCCTTAAGGTGAGAGGGCTGTTGGCATATCCAAGGATTCACAGAGCAAGAAATAATGTAGGAGAAAACTGTGGTAGGTCTTAGAAAATCCATTTAGCAGAGAGGAACTGGACCTGTGCAAAGAGGGACATAGGGGCGGGTTTATGAATTTATGAATGAACTTGATGAAATAGGGTTAGATGAAGAGACTAGGGAGAAACATAACTACTGTAGAAATACAGTGACCCCTCTGACTGAGCGGGTTCTCTGAAATACTATACAAAAGAACATAATCATTGTCTTTACAAAACAGGCATTTCTTTGGTTGCTGTCCACGGGCTGAGGATATTTTGTCTATTTATTTACCAGCATCAGGAAGAAAGCTGCTCAAAGAGGTAATCTCTGCAATTCGTTCTTTCTGCATCTCTTAAAGAACTGCAAGTTTTCCCTGTGCCAGTGGTCTTATCCTTTATCATTATTTTTCTGACAAAATGAGCCTAGTCATTAGGCTAGAATATGTTTCTAACATTCTTTAATAACAAATATTTATTTTCTTAATTTTTAAAATTGAAGTATGTCTAACATTTTCTGGAATCAAGTGCAGCCAATCCTTTTAGATTCATTGTTAAAAAAGAATAACACTGTCTCCTAAAAATGCCAAAATTCTATCCCATGGTAGTAAGTAATCAACAATGCAAGAAGTGGTACTTACAGCATGTCTAGCACTGGTTACAGAGCTGCGAGGAATGTAAAAACTTGTCATTCTTTTTTAATTTGATGGACAATTTCAAACACACACAAAATACACAAAATAGTGTAATGAACACTGTATATCCATGGCCCAGTTTCCACAAGTATCAACTCATGGCCAGTACTGTTTCACCTGTATCACCGTCCACTTCCCATCTCCTGCTATATTTTGAAGAAAACTCCAGTAGTCACATCATATCATCCATAACTATTTCAGCGTATATCTCTAAAAGCGTACGAATTTTCTAAACGTCAGGATTTTAAAAAATAGAACATAACATTTAACTCCTTAATATCATCAAATATCCAATCACTGTTCGAATTTCCAATGAAGACTTGTCATCATTTTTTTAAATTGAAGTATAGTTGATTTACAGTGTTGTGTTAGTTTCTGGTATATGGCAAAGTGATTCAGTTATACACACATATATATATATTCTTTTTCAGATTTTTTCCATTATAGATCATTATAAGGTAATGAATGTAGTTCCCTGTGCTATACAGTAGGACCTTGTTTATCTATGTTATGTAGAGTAGTGTGTATCTGCTCATCCCAAACTCCTAATTTATCCCTCCCTCGCCCTTTCCTCTTTGGGAACCATAAATTTGTTTTCTATGTCTATAAATCTGTCTTTGTTTTGTAAATAGGCTCATTTGTATCATTTTTTTTAAGATTCCACGTATAAGTGATACCATATATTTGGCTTTCTCTAAGACTTGTCATTATGAAAATAATATTTACAGAGTACTTCATATATGTCAGTCACTATGCCAAATATTTTACAAACAGTCTTCAATTTCACCTTTATCATGACACTGTGAAGGAGCTAGGGGCATTAGCCTACATTTTACAGCTGAAGGAACTAAAGCTTAGAGATGGCAAGAAATGTGTTCTGGTCATTGCCTTCAGAAGGTACAAGAAAGGGAGAGAAATAACCTGCAGAAACAGAAACCAGGACCCATTACAACAGATTCCTGACTTACATGGATAAAGGTATAAATGAGGGAGAAATCTGTGTGTCTAGCAGACAGAAACAAACATCAGCCTGGTAAACATTGTCATGAGAATCCACTATACAAACTATTAAGACTTTCCATGCTCTAGTATGAATAGGAATTCCAAAGAAAAGTCATTTTATGATGAGGCTGAGGAGTGTTGCCAGAAATGCCTAGGACTCAAAAATGATCAAAGCCTGTCGGGGGTTTCTGTGGCTGCAATATGCATGACCACCACCAAGTGGCAGCAACGTGCAAGCAATATTAAAAGTCGCCAATACCATCCTTGATCTAACCAGTAACAACTGTGCCTTCAATTCTCAAATACTAGAAAGTATTTCAGTAGATCTCTCAGTGTTCCCACCATTATAAGTGTGATTTGGGGAACACAAAAGAAACTGTATGACAGTTTTTCTCAAATTATGTTTTATAGACACACTTCCTCTTATGTTATCACCACTTGGAAGCCTTGTTAAAATGCCGATTTTGAAGTTAGTACAAGGAGGGTGTAAAATATTTCATTAGAAAATGTTTACATTGACTAATGTTGAAATGATAATAGTTCATATATACTCGATTAAATTACATCTATCACTAAATTTCATTTCTCCTGTTTTTACTGTTTTTGCCCTTCATTCACTTTTTTTCACTCAAAACCCAGAATTTTATAACTGATAAAAACATTTCCATTGCATCAAAAAACAACTAAATACCTAGAAATAAACTTAACCAAGGAGGTTATCTATACAATGAAAACTGTAAAACATTGATGAAGGAAATTAAAGATACAAAGAAATGGAAAAGATACCTTGTGCTCTTGGATTGGAAGAATCAACATTATCAACATGGCTGTACTACCCAAAGCAACCCACAGATCCAATGCAACCCCTGTCAAAATATTCACAACGTTTTTCACAGAACTAGAACAAACAATTCCAAAATTTATATGGAACCATGAAAGATCCCAAATTGCCAAAGCAATCTTCTGTAGGTCTTTTCGTTCTCTTTTTTTTTTTAATTTTGTATTGAAGTGTAGTTGATTTACAATGTTAGTTTCAGGTGTACAGCAAAGTGATTCAGTTACACATATACACAGATATTTTTTCTTTTCAGATTCTTTCCCACTATGTTATTACAGGAAATTGAATATAGTTCCCTGTGCTGTACAGTAGGTCCTTGTTGTTTTATCTATTTTATGTACAGTAACGTGTGTTTGTTAAACTCCAATGTTTTTTGTTTTAAATGTGGCTACTAGAGCATTTAAAATTACATAAGTGGCTTACATCTGCATCTCACATATATGTTTCCCATTATATTTTTCTTGAACATCTGTGCCCCAAAGTCTAGAAATAGAGCATGTGACTCAACTCTGGCCAATCAGGGTGACACATTCCCATGGCCACAGTGATTGGTTCAGGGATTCAGGATGCCGTTAAAAAGTGAAACACATTCTTGCTCCCTCTAGATGTCCATCTAAGTGGATACAGGAGCTGGAACCATTGCAACTGTCTTACTCTCATGCATGGCCCTAAGATGGAATGGAGCAAACACCAAGGACTGAGAGCCAAGAAAGGGAGAGAAATGACATCTTAGTGATATTTTTGAGTCCTAGATGAAGCCATATTTGTCCTTAGTTCTGGGCTCCTCAGATACAGGAGCTCATACCTGCTTTTTTGCTTCAGCCAGTTTGGGTTGGAATTGCTGTCACTTGCAACAGAAAGGTCCCTGATTGTTACACCTTTGTATTTGGCACTGGTCATCTCGGAGGGCAAATTTCAGTCTGAGGAGGAATGGGTGAAGGGGGAGGGATTTCTGTTCATTCGGTGTATTTTGTTTGTTTTGGCTTGGGGAGAACAGGACTGTCCTCACTGCCTGGCTTCCGGCTTTGCTGTCAACAGGAGCCAGGAGACTGCTCCCGTCACTCTCTCAGGAGTGCAGGCTCAACATCCAGGCTTTCCTCACCCCACAAGAAGGACCTCTTGAAGTCACCCAAGCAATAAGTTATGAATGCTTGAGGTGAGGAGAAGAAGAGACTAAGAATACACAACTAAAGGGCTAGTGGTTGACTGGATGTAGGGATTAAAAAAGAGAAAGATGACCATGACGCATTGTTTCTTGCTTTGGAACACTTGGTGGTCCGTGGTGACATCTGTCACCTACAAGGAAGCACAGGAGAGGGAGCAGACATGATGGGGGGGGTGTTAGATATGATGGTTAGTCCATTTCTGTGCTATCCAAGAACCACAGGAAACTGAGGTGAGGATGCCCCCTAACCTTTTCCTCCCAGTCGCATTACACTTGGCCTTTTGTGCTCTGCCCAAGGGGCTACTAAAAAGCTCTCTGTCTCAAGATCTTGAGACAAGAATTAGACACCAGGCTCCATGATGCAGGCCATCCCTCGCCCTTAGAGGACTCTCACCAAACTCTCCTAAAAAGGTTCAGCTAATTCTCCACCCATAGCAGCACCAGAGTGGGCTGCATGTTTGGCTACCCAGCTGGCATCCAGCCAGGGATCAAGAATTGGTCTCCCATTCTTGTAGGATCTCCAGTCTCTGTGAGAGATTCTCTTGGAGACCTGTAGCACTTTGCCTGGGGGTTGAGGTAGAGAAGGACCTTCCCTACAGGTAGGACAAACTCACCAAACAAGGCTAAGAAAGAACTCTTTTTTTTTTCTGGCATTCTTTTTTACTGAAGTATAGTCAGTTTACAATGTTGTGTCAATTTCTGGTGTACAGTATAATGTGTCAGTCTTCCATATATTCTTTTTCATATTCTTTTTAATTATAGGTTACTATAAGATATTGAATATAGTTCCCTGTGCTGTACAGCATAAAATTGTTTATTTTATATATAGTGGTTAGTATCTGCAAATCTCAAACTCTCAATTTGACCCTTCCCACCCCCTTTACCTCCTGGTAATCGTAAGTTTGTTCTCTATGTCTGTAAGTCTGTTTCTGTTTCGTAAACAAGTTCATTTGTGTCTTTTTTCTTTTTATTTTAGATTCCACGTATGAGTAATATCATACAGTATTTTTCTTTCTTCTCCTGGCTTACTTCACTTAGAATGATGGTCTCCAGGTCCATCCATGTTATTGCAAATGGCATTATTTTATTATTTTTTATGGCTGAGTAGTATTCCATTGTGTAAATATACCACAGCTTCTTTATCCAATCATCTGTTGATGGAAATTTAGGTTGTTTCCATGTCTTGGCTGTTGTAAATAGTGCTGCTATGAACACTGCTGTCCATGTGTCTTTTCAAATTATTGCTTTCTCTGGATATATGCCCAGGAGTGGAACTGTTGGATCATATGGTAAGTCTATTTTTAGTTTTTTAAGGAACTTCCATACTGTCCTCCATAGTGACTGCACCAATCTACACTCCACCAACCGTGTAGAGGAGGGTTCCCTTTTCTCTACACCCTCTCCAGCATTTATCATTTGTAGACTTTTTAATGATGGCCATTCTGGCTGGTGTGAGGTGATATCTCATTGCAGTTTTAATTTGCATTTCTCTGACAGTGATGCTGAGCATTTTATCGTGTGCCTATTGGCTCTTTGTATGTCTTCACTGGAGAATTGATTGTTTTGGTCTTCTGCCCATTTTTGGACTGGGTTGCTTGTTTTTTTGATATTTAAGCTCTATAAGCTGTTTGTATATTTTGGAAATTAGCCCCTTGTCGGTTGCATCATTTGCAAATATTCTCTCCCATTCTGTAGGTTGTCTTTTTTGTTTTGTTGATGGTATCCTTAGCTATTGCAGAAGCTTTTAAGTTTAATTAGGTCCCATCTGTTTATTTTTGCTTTTTCCCATTACTCTAGGAGCTAGAGTAATTTTGAAAAAAATACTGCTGCGATTTATGTTATTTGTTGCTTTTCTCTTGCTGATTTTAATATTGTCTCCTTATCTCCAGGTTTTGTCAGTTTGAATACTGTGTGCCTCGGTGTGTTCCTCTTTGGGTTAATCCTGTATAGGACTCTCTCTGCTTCCTGAACTTGGGTGACTGTTTCCTTTTCCAAGTTGAGGAAGTTTTTAGCTATTATCTCTTCAAATATTTTCTCAGGTCCTTTCTCCTCCTGAAGGAGACGTCCTTTGCATCGCAGCAGCAGCGCACTCCCCTCTCGTCACCCTAGGGCCAAGAGCCAGCAGGGCCCCAGGGTGGATTCTGGCCTGCCTTGGCAGACTCCTTACACCTGCTGTGGGACTGCTGTTTTCTTACTTCTGGTTTCTGCCCCCTGGTGGGTGAGGCTGGACTAGAGGCGAGTGCGGGTTTCCTGGCGGGAGGAGTCGGTGCCTGTCCCACTGCTGGGTGGGGCTGGGTCCTGGCCCTCTGGGGGGCAGGGCTGTGTGTAGGGGCGTGTCCACAGGCGGCTGTGGGCTCAGCTGAGGGGTGGGGCTGGTTCCCACCCAACGTGGTGTTTGGCCTGAGGCGTTGCAGCAGTCAAGCCTACAGGCTGTTGGGCGGGGCCAGGTCTTGGCACCCATGACCCACACAAAGTGTCAACCTCCAGGAAAGCCCATGTCGATGAACACTCCCCAAATGCCTGCCACTGCTTTTATGTCCCCAGCGTGAGACACAGCTGCCCCCAGGAGACCTTCCAAAACCAGGTCCCTGTGAAATCACTGTCTCTGCCCTTGGTCCTGGTGCACAGGAGCCTCTGTACACTTCCTAGAGAATGAAGTCTCTTGTTCCCCCCAGTCCCGTGGGGGTCCTGGAGTTGAGCCCCACTGGCCTTCAAAACCAGATGTCCTGGGGGCTCCTCCTCCCAACACTGGAACCTCAGGCTGGGGAGCCTGACGTGGGGCTCAGAACTCTCACTCCTGTGGGAGGGTCCCCACAATATAATTTTTCTCCAGCCTGTGAGTCGCCCACCCCAGGGATGTGGGGCCCGATTATATCTCGAGCACACCCCTCCTACTAACCCGCTGTGGTTCACTCTTTATGCTTCCAGTTGAAGAGGATCTTTTTGCTAGATTCCAGTTTTTTTAATCCATGGTTGTTTAGCAGTCAGTTGTGTGGTTTTGTTGTGATCATGAGAGGAGGCGAGCTTGTGGTCCTATGACTCTGCCATCCTGACCGGAAATCCTCAAACAAGGCTAAGAACTCTTGACCCTGCTCTCCTCCAAATCATCTCTCCTTCCCCAGCTTTTCCTTATTTAGAGGGTGAGGAGTGCAGGAGTGGCAGCCAACGGCAACAGGGCTGTTTAGGTTGCCTCAGATCACACTTATATAAAGTTATACACATATATCTATAAATATATTTATGCATTGTAAGATACCTGAAAGTTTATTTACCAAAATACTAACAATGATAATACCCCTCTGTTAAATCACTATGTTTTAAAAAAATTTCATTGGAGCAAAGATTTAGATACAATAGTATAAAAAGTATTCAAAGCAATATAAGTGCAATATTTGAATGTATTCTTATGCTTTGTATCTTAAAAAAACTAAAATCATACAAGAATAAATACATAAGCCTTTGAAATTTCTATATGGGATAGAGGCCATAAGCATCACTGAAAGGCAAATTAAAAGCTAGGAAATAAGGGACAGACTGGGATTTCAAAATGTAGAACAGATAAACAAGACTATACTGTATAGCACAGGGAAATATATACAAGATCTTGTGGTAGCTCACAGAGAAAAAAATGTGACAATGAATATATGTATGTTCATGTGTAACTGAAAAATTGTGCTCTACACTGGAATTTGACACAACATTGTAAAATGACTATTACTCAATAAAAAAAGTTTAAAAAAAGCTAGGAAATATTTGTGATGCACATGACAAAGTTTTAGTATTTGTAATATTCAAAGGGCATTTAGAAAATAATTTTTTAAAAAACAGAACATCCCAATAGAAAAACTGTTGAATAACACCACTAACAAAAAAAGGCAATTCACAAATGTCAAGAAACAAATGGTCAGAAAATACATGAACCTCCTACCAAATGAGAAACCCTAGGAAACACACCAGGAATTCAAAGTTACTGATTGGGGCTTTTTTAACTCGTTGTAAAATTAACTCATTTAAATAATCAAGCCAATTGTTCTATGGTATTGTTTTTTACTATTTATATTTATTATATTATGATTATTTGTCTTCATTTTTTTTAATTGAAGTGTAGTTGATTTATAGTGTTGTGTTAGTTTCTGGTGTACAGCAAAGTAATTCAAATATACCTATGGCCCGGTCACACACCCCCGCCAGCCGGGCATCCCCGCCGCACCTACTGCCCAGGCTTCAACAGACCGCAGCAAAATGCCATGTAGAATGGAACCAGCCATGGAAACCATGATGCTCACATCTCACAGATTTGCTGGGGGTAAATGCTCCTTAACAAAGGAGGACCTGAGAGTACTCATGGAAAAGGAGTTCCCTGGATTTCTGAAAAATCAAAAAGACCCCCTGGCCGTGGACAAGATAATGAAGGACCCGGACCAGCGGCGAGAGGGCGAAGCGGGCTTCCAGAGCTGCTCCTCGCGAATCGCTGGGCTCAGCACTGCATGCAGTGACTCCCGCAGTGCACGTGAAGCCAAAGGGAAATAAGCAGGCGGCTTTGAGCAACTATTCCCGCCCTGATAAGAAGTCTCCCAAAGGGTGGCTTAAGCAATCTGCCCCACAGCTTCCCTCTGTCTAAGGATTTCCTGAGCAGATTGGGACCCTTAGGAAACGTACAGATAAAATCCAACTTCTCTTTGAGAAGGAGAGAAAGGAAAGTCAATTAACGCCAGATAAGCTTTTGATTTTTATATGGCTTACATTCTCTTGCCCCCAATAAACAAAATCCTTTTTTAGTTCTGAAAAATATGTATATAATTTTTATCTCAAATTTTTTTCCCCATTTTATAGACAAGGAAGTGGAGATATAGAGAGGTTGACTAACTTGCCAGAGGTCACACAGATAGTAAGTGATGGGGCAGGGATTTGCATCCAGAGAGTCTGGTTCCAGAGTTCATCTCTCACTATCTTGTTATAAGTAAGCACAGATCACCAAGCAACATCTGATAATACTGCCTCCCTCTCCATGCTCATCTCATGTCACCACTCTCTAGTTCCATGTTCTCCAGACACACAGGCCTCTCTTCTGACCCCCAAAGATGCTAAGACCTTTCCTACTGTGGACTCTTTGTACTGTTGGTCCTTCTGCCTACAACACTTTTTCCCCAGCTCTACTGAGGTTGCTTGCTTTATTCCTTCACTCATTCATCCTTGAATTCATTCATAGTACATTCAAACTTTGTCCCAGGCAGTGTTCTAGGGACTAGGGTTACGACGTTAAACAAATCAGAAGAAAATCCTGGTTCTTTCTTATGCTGTAGCCCAACTATCATCTTTTAGAGAAGCGTTCCTCAGTCACTTCTCAGAAGAGGTGCTATGGATGAAATTGTGAGGGTGGGGCCCCTGATGGGATGAGTGCCCTGACAAAAAGAGACACCAGAGAGCTTGCTCTCCTTCCCTTTCTCTCTGCCCCCACCATCTGAGAACACAGATAGAGGGTGGCTGTCTACAAGGCATGTAGAGAATTCTCACCAGAACCCAACCATGCTAGAACCTTGATCTTGAATTCTAGCCTCTAGAACTATGAGAAAATAAAATTCTGTTGTTTATTGCCACCCATTTCATGGTATTTTATTACAGAAACCCGGGCCTATGAAGACAGATTTTGGTACCAAGAGTAGGGTGCTACCTTAACCAATACTTAAATACATGGAAGCAGCTTTGGAACTGGGCAAGGAGTAGAGGCTGGAAGAATTTCAAGGTGCATGCTAGAACTTTGGATGTTTAAAAGGTGATTCTGGTGAAATCTCAGATGGAAATGAAGAACATGCTACTGGAAACTGAAGTAAAAGTGATCCTTGTTTAAAAAACGGGGTGCAGGGGGTGAGGGTGTAGCTCAGAGGTAGAGTGCTTGCCTAGCATGCACGAAGTCCTGGGTTCAATCCCCAGTACCTCCACGAAAAACAAAAAAAAAGGGGGGGTGCAAAGAACTTGGCTAAGATGTGTTCTAGTGTTTAATCAAAAAAAAATGAAAATTGTGAGTGACAAAATGGGATATTTAGCTGAGGAGATTTCTAAATAAAGTGTCCAAGGAGCAGCTTGGTTTCCCTGAGGGCTTATAGTGAAATGCCAGAGGAGAGAGAGGAATTGATGGAGGATGTTGTGAGTTTGTTTCATTAAAGTTGCTAAACTGTGCCCTAGAGTGGCAGAAGGTGAGCCACAATTCAAAATACTGCAAGGGTAAGTGAAATAGAGAAGTTTATCGCTCACAGGTCCTGGAGAAGGTACACAGCCTCTCAGGGAGGTCACGGCAGGGTGTGGGTAGAGAGACCCCTCCAGAACTGGGAGCAGCTGCCTTTATTAGGGTGGAGGGCTTTGAGGTTCTCATGCTAAGGCCAGAGTGGTTGGTTCAAACCAAGAGCGAGGTTTTGGTAAGCTTTGCAGGAGTCTTATCTAGGGAGGGTACAAAGGGAAGGCCCTGGGCTGTGGGGGACAGTGCTTATCACAAGCGCTGTTGGGGGAGTCATGCCAGGAACTCACATTTATTTGTGACTGCAGGCTGCTGTCTAGGGAGGAGCTAGAGGCTTGGCCCCCAGCACCACCCCCCAAAGATGCTGACTTGGCAATATTATGAGGTAATTTAGCTAAACTCTGAACAATGGCATTGTTAAGTGAAAAGGCACCAGAACTTAAAGATTTAGAAAATGCTCAGCCTCGCCACATTGTAGAAAATGAGCTCATTTTTTAAAAATTTGTATTTTGTATTGACAGGCAGTTGATTTACCGTGTTAGTTGCAGGTGACAGCAAAGCGATTCAGTTGAGAAAGCTCATTCGTAAGAGAACGCTAAGGGCGTGGCTGAACAACGCTTTGATAAAATGAGCGTGACGGCGAACCACAGATCTCATCATCCATCTCAGCAGAAGCTAAGAACAGGGCTGGGATCTTTCCAACAGAAACTGCCAGCTGAGATGAAAGGAAACAGAGAAAAGTGGAAGCGTGAAGGAGGGCTGCAAGCTCTCGTGCGATCCTTCAAGAAAAGGAAAAAAATGAAACCAAAGGTGAATCAGAGCTCAGGGAGCTGCCACTCCCACCACGGGCCAGGGGGCAAGGCTGCTTCCTCCTTTCAGAGGGTGAGGCCCTGGCAGGGAGCTGCTGCATGGGAGGTGGGAGGGGCCCGCTGGGTGGAAGGGACTGGGTCACCTGCAGGGCCATGAGGGTGATGGTGCCACCCTGGCGAGCCCGAACCCAAGAGGGCTGTTCTCCAGCCCTAAGAGCTAATGCAATTTTGCCTAGCTCAGTTTTGGATTTGCTTGGCACACAAGTCCCTTTTTTCCTGTTTGTCTCTTTTAAGAATGGGAATGTCTATGCTGTGTCTGTCCCACCACTGTTTTGGAAGAAACATTTGGCTTTACACAGCTGAAGAGGAATTCTGCCTCAGAATGAACATACTTAGTGTCTCACCCGTCTCCAATTTCTATGATACTCAGAGACGAGACTTTAGACTTTTGAGTTAATAAAGACTTGGGGAGCTGTTTGGATGGAATGCATTTTGCATGTGAGAAGGACATGGATTTGGGGGGACCAGGGGTGGAATGCTATGTGTTGAATTGTGTGTCTCCCCCAAAATCGTATGTTGAAGCTTGAACTCCCATGTGATGGTGTTTGGAGATGGGACCTTTGGCAGATACAGCCATCTTCCCTTATCTGCAGTGTCACTTCTCATGGCTTCAGTTACCCATGGTCAATGGCAGTCCAAAATTAATCAATGAAAGATTCTAGAAATAAACATTATGTTTTAAATCCACGCCGTTCTGAGTAGGGTGATGAAATCTCACACCGTCCTGCTCTGTCGAGCCCAGGATGTGAATGTCCCTTTGCCCATCCAACGTAGCCCCCATCCCTTTAGTCACTTAGTAGTCACCTCAGCTGTCAGATCGACTGTCATGGTATCTCAGTGCTTGCGTTCAAGTGAGGCTGGCAATTCAGATATGCCAAAGAGAAGCTGTGAAATGTTTCCTTTAAGTGAAAAGGTGAATGTTCTCGACTTAATGAGGGAAGAAAAAAATTGTTATGGCAAGGTGCTAAGATCTATGGTAAGAATGGGTCCTCTAAAAAATTGTGAAATTGTCAAGATGGAGAAAGAAATTCATGCTAGTTTTGCCACTGCACCTCAAACTGCAAAACTTATGACCACAATGCATGGTAAGTTAAGATGGAAAAGGCATTAAATTTGTGCAGTAAGGTATTCTAACAGAGAGAGAGAGAGAGACCACATTCTCATGACCTTTATTGTAGGATACTATTATAATTTTTCTATTTTATATTAGTTATTGTTAAGCTCCTATCATGCCTAATTTCTAAATTAAACTTTATCATAGTTACGTATTTACAGGAAAACTCATAGCATATATAGAGTTCCGTATTACCCTTGGTTTCAGGCATCCACTGGGGCATCTAGGAACATATCTCCCACAGATGAGGGAGCATTACTGTGATGAGATTTAGATGAGGTCATTAAGGCAGGGAGGGGGCCCTCACAATGGAATTGGTGCCCTTATAAGAAGAGATTCTAGAGAGGAGGGCAGGGGTCTTGTCTGCTCTATCCCCAGAGTCTAAAGCAGTGCCTGGCTTATAAAAGACACTCAATAGAATGTACTGAATGAGTGAACAAGGAGAGAGAAGAGCTAAATATCCTGCATCTTTAGTTTTTTCAGAAATTTTTTTTAGCTTTTTTTTTTTAGGTTGCAGACTCCCCACAGTCCTCAGTTTCCTCCTTTTCCCATTCCTTCCTCTTCTGCTTTCAAGGAAAAATTTAAATCAGATTAATTTGGAGTGGTTTTAACTGGGAAGAAAGAAGAAACGGAAGTGACATCCAGGATCACTTGTACCGCTTAACATCTATGTTTGATTTTATCTAATTAGAAAAAATAAAAATTCCAGTCCTGCAGAAAGAGAGCAAAAGTCAAGAGTCAGGAAAAAACCAAAGATTACAGGTTACATAAGGCCCCAGCATAATGTAGTTTTATTTTTACTATGGAGTTCCTACTTTGTTAAAATAGGATCAATAAACATTCAACCAAAAGTATACTTCTTTACACTTTGCACTAAGTACACAAAGGCTAGAAAACACAATGATGTTATTTAACGAAGCAGGAGCTCAAAACTTTTTTTTTCCTTCTGGGTCAATCTTGGCCAAAGGGGACTCAGAACGAATGAGAAAATTCTGTGCTTTTTCCAGTGAAAGTTCAAGAAGGGGCTTAGAAACCGGCAGACCCAACCCATACAGTTGTTTTTCCCAAAAGATCCAAATTTTGAGATTCTTTTCAATGTGCATTTCCAGCGGCAACGATCAGCTGGAACTAAATGGGTACCGTCCTCTGTGAGTGACTGTTGAGCTTTAAAGTCTGAGCGGATCTCACTACTTCGTATTTGTCTTACCCTCCCCTCCCTGCCCTTATTTATATCATTCGCTTGGTTCTTGTAAGTTTTAAGTTTGAAATCTCCATCTTAAAATAGAAATCAAAACCACCTAGTTTAGTACCAACTAAAATCAAGCCAGTGTTCAGCCAGGACACAGTGGAGTGGTTGTACCTTTTATTCCCAATGATCATTTTGATTGTGCCCATATTGTACTGGTTGTTAAATATTTTCAATATAATCCTTGCCTAAAATTCTTCTGGAAAAAAACAGTCTTAACTTGGAAATATGTGTATCTATTTAAGCTGACCATCGTTTGAATTGGTATTATGTATATTCAAGTAAATGGAAAACTACTATACAATGGAGGCAAAGAAGTTAAACTTGTAGGCAGACAGTTTAAACCCTGTTAGATTTGGCCTAAAAAAATGTCAAACTGTGGATGAGTAAAAAATACTTATTAAATGGCAAAAATCCAATAATATACTTATATAATTCTTTAGGTTAATCTTGTGCATGTTTACCAAGGCAATAAATGTTACAATTTAGGGTGTAACTGATAATTCAATCTTGAAAAATAAAACTCATAATCACAAAATATTTTTAGTGACACACATTGATACACCTACTTGGCTGGATTTCATTACTATGATAAGATTTTTTTCATAATCAACAAATCTGTGCCTTTGTCCCTTGTCTTTGCTAAATGAGTTATGTCCATGTTTTTGCTGAATTTATTGGTTTGAAAGACAGATATTCTCAGCCCTGTGTGAGTCACCATAATCACTGAGCCAGTTTCAGAGCAAATCCCAGTAAAAAGATTCTCATAAAATAATGCCAGAGAGCCTCAAGTGGGCCCCTTCCATTTCGTCCTTCTCTGGGATCCACAGGGGAGCTGGTGATGACTGGCCCCGGAGGATGGCATCTTAGACCTCTGCCTCTTTACTGCTTGGTCCACAACAGAAATCCAATCACTCTCCTTTCCCTGTTCTGTCTCGTCTGAAGATGCAAACAATTCAGCGTGAGGGGTTTGGGCCTATTTACAAGTGGGTGCAACCACTGAATTATGGAATATTATAGAAGGAAGGAGCCTTTATAGTGTATTTGACCTGCTCCATCTCATTTACAACTGAGGGAACAGAGGCTCTTACGAGGTCCTACGGTCAGTGAAATGCAGTCAGTTTAAGAACTTATCCCCATCATTTCTGGCGAGCGTACTGGTAGCGCTGCTGTCCTGAACTGTGGCATCAGCAATAAGGAGATTTCCCAATGGCAAATATACCATATTTCAAAGAAGTTCTACATTTGACTCTAGGATTTTGTATGCCACTGTCCTGCTAAATAACTTGAAGGTATTCTGAAATGCTAGGACTCTCATTAATATTGTGCTCAGCTTTAATGTTGACAGTCAAGACTTTCGGGGTGAGTCAGAAGAAATTTCAACATATGCACACAGTCTGTGTGAGGAAGAGAAAAGAAATTGGCTGTGGTCAGCGTGACCTACGCAGAGGTGCAGCTGACAAAGGAAACTCCTCGTCCCCCCTGCTGGCTTCTCATCGTGTCACCTAGATTCTTGCTCTGTCCTCTCCCCTAAGCTCCAGATTCAGGCATCACTTGCTGAAGGTCTAGTTGCACAATCACATTAAAAAAACGAAGTGCTCAGCAGTTCTCAAACCATGGGTACCACTGTTCCCACCAAAGTACACTCTACCACCTATTTAACAACTCCAGCTGGCTTTCCCCAACACATCATGCAGCATTTAACTCCTATTTCTACTGTCTTCACCTCCACCTTGGCCGTGTTGTTCCTCCTGTAAATCTCTTCCATCTCAGTGAATGACCATTCCAGCCCTTTACAGCTTGAGCCCCAAGCCTAGGAGATGGTCTCCACCCCCCCCCCATTTCCTCTCTGCCTTCAGTCCTGCTGAGAGCCTTGTTAAATCTAGTTCCAACTATAACTCCACGGAATATCTATTTTCATCCCTCGTGTTCAGTTCGTGTGGGTCTTTCGGTCTGAAGTGAGTCTACTGTAGGCAGTAAATATGTGGGTCTTGTTTTTGTATCCATTCAGCCAGCCTATGTCTTTCCATTGGAGTATTTAGCCCATTAACATATAAAGTAATTATTGATAGGGATGCACTTAACTGCCGCTTTGTTATTCCATCACTTCAGATTTCTATACAAGTGTCACTACAATGGTAGCACTTAATATTATGGCCTTGGGTTTTTATGGTACTTAATAAAAAGAATAACCATTAGAAAACCACCCCTTCGATCTGAAGTAAAAGTACATTTGAAGACAGTATCCTCTATTTTGTTCAGTGGGCAAAATATCAACTGCTTTGTTCATTTTGTTCAATCAGTAAACGTTTGTTAAACACTTTTGGACAGATAGGTACTGACTATTCATAGACAAATCAACTATTCTAAGAACTCACAGACTAATGTAGAATATTAAAGTAAACAGATAATTACAACACGATGAGCCTGATGCAGTACCAGGGGTGTCCTTGTACTAACAAGGTGCTCCTCGGGGCCCCGGTTCCAGCCTGCGCAGGGCAGAAAAGGACGTTTAAAGGGCTGGCTGGGTTAGGCAAGTGGGCGTGGTTTCTCCAAGTAGAAGACTCATGTTTAAATTTTAGAAAGATGATTCTGGTAGCCACAAGAAGGGAGACTGATTTAACAAACACATATCATATAGCGTTTACCGTGATCCACGCAGTTTTATATGTTTATGTAGAGTAATTCACTTAATTCTCAGAACAACTCTTTGAGGTAGGAACTATCGTCATCCCCCTTCCCGCTTGACAAAACAGGCACACAGAGATTACGCAACTTGATTGAAATTGTATGGCTGTTAAGGAACAAAATCAAGATTTAGATCCAGACAGTTTGGCTCCAGAGATGGACTCTGGATGCACCTCACCATTACGCTGCACTGCCTCAGGGAGAGAGGCAGAAGGCAGGAGGGAAACTGATGGACCAGTTATATGGCCGATACAATCGTCCAGGGGAAATGGACACCCTGTGTTGAGGTGGAAACAACAGAAAAATGGACTGAAACTCACTCCCTGATTTCTAGCTTGGGGGAAAATTAGTAAGCTTTTAACTAAGCTTAGGAATGCTAGATGTGCAAGTCTCAGGCTGAAAGGAAGAGGAAAGGGAAACAACATTTAGGAAAACATTCGTGTTCTAGACACTATGTATTCATTAGAGTAGCTAATGTCCTCGCGGGCATCATGCCAAGTGCAGCAAGTCAGACAGAGCAGGACAAATACTGTATGATCTCACTTATATAAGGAGTGTAAAAAAACCAAAACAAAACCAAGCTCACAGATATGAAGAATGATTGGTGGTTGCTGGAGGTGGGGGGCAGGTGAAAGAGGTCAAAAGATACAAACTTCCAGCTATAAAATAAATAGGCCATGGAGATGTAATGTACAGCTTAATGACTGTAGTTACACTGTATTGCATCTTTGAAGGTTGCTGCGAGAGTGGATCTGAAAGGTCTTCCTCACAAGAAAAAGAAATCTGCACCATATATGGTGACCAATGTGGACTAACTGTGGTGAGCATTTACTATACACGCAGATATCGAGTCATTATGTTGTTCTCCTGAAACAAATAGAATGTTGTATGTCAATTATACCTCAATAAAAACAGTAATAATAAAATTAAATTAAAAGGTGCTTGTTTCAGGGTGAGTGAAGAATTTTGTCAGGCAATTAAATAAAATCAGGTTTCCGAGGTATAATTTACATACAAAAAAATCCATCCTGGTTCGTGAACAGGTCTATGATTTTAACATGAACAGTTGTGTAATTTCCATCAAAGTCAAGATACAGAATTCCCTTGTGCCCCTTTATAGTCGACTCCTACTACCCCAATCCCTGGTAACCACTGATCTTTTTAAATAAACAACAAGGTCCTATGATATAGCACAGGGAACTATATTCAATATCTTTCAATAACCTATAATGGAAAAGAATATGAAAAACAATCTATGTATGTGTGTGTGTGTGTGTGTGTATATATATATATATATATGAATCACTATGCTGTACACCAGAAACTAACACAACATTGTAAATCAACTACACTTCAAAAACAAATAAACAGATAAAATAAAATCTCTGCAGTTTTCCCTTTTCCAGAATGCCATGTAAGTGCAATTTTACAGCATGTAGACTTTTGAGTCTGGCTTCTTTTACTCAGCATAATGCATTGGAGACTCATCCAGGCTGTTCCATAATTATTAGTTCACTTATCAGATAATTTTTTACTGAATGTTAAATGTGTTACGTTGTAAGCCAGTTAATAAATATTTGTTAGGTGGGGCACTGTTCCAGGTCCCGTGGGTAAAGCAGTGACTGAAAGAACCTGGGTCCCTGCCTTCAATGAGCCGATACTCCAGTGTTGGGTAGGGAGGCAGACAAGCAATAAACACATATATAGAACTTTTTAAATAATTTAATTCCAAAGACTTATAAGTGCTAAAAGAAGATATAAGAGAGAGTGGCAGAGGTGGGCAGGGGGTGCTAATTTATCTAGGTGACCTTTCAAGGTCTCTGTAAGAGATGAATTGAGACCCACATAATGAGATGGGAGCAGCCAAGCAAAATTCTGGGAAAAGAGCAAATTGCAGAAAGAACAGCACGTGCAAAGGCCCAGTGAGGATTCAGACTTGGTATGTTCAAGGGACAGAAAGAAGGCTGAAGAGACCAGAGCTTCAAGTCCAAAGCTGAAGGGTCAAGTTCACCAAGGACCAGGGGCGAGTTGTAGGTTAGTTGGCAGGTAGGTTTCTTAGGACAAGGCCAGAGTGTGGGTTTTGTTCTCATTGTAAAGGGAAGCCTCGGGAGAATTTTAAGCCAGAGTGATGTGGTATGATTTACACTTTATATAAAGATAGTTCTCACTTCTGTGTGGTGGATGAACTATGCTGAGCAGGTGCAGGGTAAGAGCAGAGGAAGGGAAATGTGTCTGAAAACTCTGAGTGTTTGAGAGGCAGTTGGCAGTGACCCGAACCAGGAATGGAGCAGTGCAGATGGCGAGTAGCCTTGAAATTTTCTACTTTTGTGGCATGGCGTGGAAAAAGACAAAAAAAAAAAAAATCCCCAAAGCTGTTAAATTTTAGTATTTATTTTAAAAGCTCTGAACTTAAAAATCTCATTAATGCAAACGTGGAGAAATACACTAAATTTTAAATACTCTCTGTAACATAAAATGGGTGAGTGACTAATCTGTAGAGTGCTCGTTTGGTGTTGTGAGACCAGCAGGCCGTGAGCTCACAAGTGCCTTCGTCTGTATGCCCTCACATGAAACCCAAACTCAAAGGGCTATATATGGGGGTTAGATTCCAAAGTTAAAAGAAATTCTTTGCTGAGGCTGTCCCTGGCCCAAGTCCCACCACAGCTACACTTGTCAACCTTTTGGCTTAGAGATGAGAAACATTCATAAAGTTGAGTCAGAAACATGGTAAGCTATTAAAAAAGAAATCATGATCTCAGAATAGCCATCAGTAAAAAGTCCACAAACAATAAAGGCTGGAGAGAGTGTAGAGGAAAGAGAACCCGCCTACGCTGTTGGTGGGAATGTAGTTTGGTGCAGCCATTATGAAAACAGTATCAAGATCCCTTAAAAAAACTAAAAATAGACTTGTCCTATGATCCAGCAATCACACATATATCCTGAGGAAACTAATTTGAAAAGATACACACACCCCAGTGTTCATAGCAGCACTATTTACAACAACAGCCAAGGCATGGAAGAAACTTAAGTGTCCACCAACAGATGACTGGATAAAGCAGCTGTGGTATATTTATACCATGGAATACTACTCAGCCATAAAAAAGAACAAAATAATGCCATTTGCAGCAACATGGATGGATATGGACATTGTTATACTAAGTCAAGTAAGTCAGACAGAGAAAGACAAATATCACATGATATCACTTATATGCAGAATCTAAAAAAATGATACAAATGAACTTATTTACAAAACAAAGAGTCACAAACTTATGGTTACCAAAGGGAAAGGAGGGGAAGGGATAACTTAGGAGTTTGGGATTAGCAGACCATCTACTATATATAAAATGGATAAACAACAAGGACCTACTGAATGGCACAGGGAACTATATTACATATCTTGTAATAACTTATAATTAAAATGAATATGAAAAGGAATATATATAACTGAATCACTATGCTGTACACCAGAAATTAACATGACATTGTAAATCAACTATACTTCGATAAAAAAATTAAGAAAGAAAAAAATCATGTTCTATGGCTTTCAGCTTTTATTCTCTCCATCCTCCATTCTATCAGGACATTAGGGCTCCTGCAAAAAGCTGTGTTCTGAGATCATCATTTGGGGGTTATCTGTTTGATCTACATATGACCATCAGTTTTCCAGCCAAGACCAGCCTTCCTTGTAAATAAAGATCTCTGTTCAGAGGAAATGAAGGAATGCATCTTGATAGAGTGTTCTGTTACTTTAGCTGTTCAAAGGATCTGAGGACTTTATTTTGAAACAAGCAACTGGCCTCCTCCAACCACATATTCCTAACCTCCTGGGACAGCCTGCAGGGTGTCAGACCTGAAGGACAGCGGAGGCTGGGGTGACCCTCTTTTGTTGTCCTGTCCCATCCTTGCCTTGCTTTCTGTTGGTTATTTTGGTTTTGTTTTTAAACTGAGGATATATCTGACATGAGAGTCCTCTGTTCCCCCTTAGATATTCAGTTAGGGCAAAATACACGGCAGGTGTTGGACAGAGACATGATCCAGAACAGGGCCAGCAGCTCATCAGAGATATTGTGGCAGTGAGTCATGAGGGAAATGCAAATTGAAGCCACAGTGAGCTGTCACCTCACACCCATCAGGATGGCTACCATCAAAAAGACCACAAATAACAAATGTTGGCAGGGATGTGGAAAAAAGGAAACCCTTGTACATTGTTAGCGGAAATGTAAATTGGTGCAGTCACAATGGAAAACAATATGGAAATTTCTCAAAAAACTAAAAATAGAACCACTATACGATCCAGTAATTCCACTCCTGGGTATATATCCAAAGAAAAGAAAAACACTGATTTGTAAAGATACATCCGCCCTCAATGTTCATAGCAGCATTGTTTACAATTGTCAAGATATAGAAGCTACCTAAGTGTCTACCAATAAGTGAATGGATAAAGAACATATGGTGTACACACACACACACACACACACACACACACACACACACAGGAATATTACTTAGCCATTAAAAAAAGAAAGATTGTGCCATTTACAAAATCGATGGAGTTACAGAGTATTATGCTTAGTGAAATAAGTCAGGCAGAGAAAGACAAATATTGTATGGTATCATTCATATGTGAAATCTAAAAAATAAAGCAAATCAGTGAATATAACAAAAAAAAAAACAGACTCACAGATACAGAGCACAAACCAGCAGTTACCAGTGGGAAGAAGGGGAGGGACAAGATAGGCAGAGGGGATTAAGAGGTGCAAACTATGATGTACACAATGAATAAGCTACAAAGATATATTGTACAACACAGGGAATGTAGCCAATATTTTATAAAAACTCTAAATGGAGTAAAACCTTAAAAAATTATGAATCACTATGTTAAACCCCTGAAACATATTTAATATTGTACATCAACTAATCCTCAATAAAAATTTTTTTATTTAAAAAAAAGGAGATGGCGTGTCCATTGTGTTATTCAATCAGGAGGCAGAAAAATAGAGGACGAGAGAAGAAAACTTAACAGGATTGTCTATAGATCCCTCTCTTCCTTTTCACCATGAGTCTGCTCCAGGGGAAGTGGCTTGGCCAAGGCCCTGGAAAAATCTTTGTAGGGCATAGGAAGACCCCAGAAGAGGACTTGCCTGAGACGAGAGCACATGCAGGGGAGCAGGAGAGCAGCGTCCCCAACTCTTCACAAAGTCACACAAGTGTCCTCTCTCGGTCCCCGGCTCCTGTGCTCGCGCCATAAAAACAAGTATGGCACGTGCAAGCCATTTCACAGTAAAGACTCCATCCTTCTGAAGCCTTTTCACACTTTAAAACAAAAAAAATTTTTTTAATGGAGGTTCTGGGAATTGAACCCAGGACTTCACGCATGCTAAGCACATGCTCTACCACTGCACTACACCCTCCCCCTGGAAGCCTTTTATCACTTTATGAAGCTCCTTTTGAAAAGCAAACACACTTGCAACTAACACGATAACCACGGCTAATCATCTTTCTAGGGATTAAATAACACCTAGTTGAGGACAAGAGTGGAACACGAGAGGTATCTCCAGAGGAAGAAAGGAGAGAGAAGAAAGGTATTACTGATGAGGTGGGACAGTACAGTGTCTCCCCAGGGTTGCCTGAATCACACTATTTGAAAATATCTTGTCAGCAACTCTTGGTATACATTCATTTATTCACTAAATAAAAATCTTCTTTTTTGTATCTGACAAGGTAAGACAGCCCTTTGGCACATCTTAGGTGCTCAATAAACATTAGTTATAAATGTTATTACCATTACTACTAGTATTCGTACTGCTGCTACCATTACTGTATGTCATGTTAGAAACTATGATGGGTTCTGGGGGGGCAGAGAGGTGCAAAATTTAGTCTCGGGCCTCGGGGAACTTACAGTCTATAGGAGAAGTGACAGGTGCATGAGTGCAGGTCTCACCACGGAGCCCCTCCGTGCTGAGCCAAGGCAGACACACATCTATGGGAGCGCAGAAGAGGAGCACCAGCGGTGGGGCAGGGATGAGTGTGGCTTCTGGAGAAAGCTGTAACTGAGGAGTGTCTTGAAGGAGGAATAGAAGCTAGTCAGGTCTAACAGTCAGAGTCTTAATTGCAAGTAATAAAAAAAAAAGGGGGGACTCTGGCCAGAAACTACGGAGAGGACTTCAGTTAGCCACATAGTCTCTGAGAAGGCTACGGAACAATTTGGAAAAGTGGTACCAGTGTGACGTGAATGCTGTCGGTGATGGGGCAGATGTGGCAGCACAGGTGGCCCCAGGAACCTGCATGCTGCTGCCCTCACCACGGCCATGGCTGGAAGGGGGTCTTCCCTGCTTTGCTTCTCAGTAGCAGTACTTCCAGAAACCACATTCCAGACTGGCCACAGCAGATGGGCCAAGGCTAGCTACCTGTCCACACCCTGGGTACCGGGGCAACTGGCAAATTGAGTACTGGGGCTTTTCTACTTCTGCAAAGGAAGACAGGTGCTCTTCCCAGTAAGACTCACAAGGGAAGGAGTGTTCTCACGTGGAAAGAGGGTTCAGAGGATGTGAGCCAAAATGTGTCAAGTGCTTTCTACATCAAGTGAAGCAGGGGGGAATGCCATCGGAGCCGGGGGGGGGGGTGGAGGGCGCCAATGTATACAAAGGCCTGACTGTGGGGGTGAGAGATGGCATGGTGAATTTGGAGAACTAATATACTCCAGTTTGACTGGAGCATGGGATGGGGGAGGGAGATGTCTAAAGATGGAACTGGAGAAGTAGACAGAGTCTAGATCAAGGAAAGCCTATCATGTTTTATGTCTTCTAAAGAATGTGGTCTTCATTTTGTGAATGAAGCTATGATGAGGTTTTAAGTTTGGGAGTAAAGGACAGGATAACAGAGGAGGGATGGGGACTGGCAGGGAAGATCAGATTTTTGAAGGCTGAGCTGCACCCAAGAGTCTTATCAGAGATCACCTTCTTTATAGTGTTGGATCGGGGTGTGCATTTCACTTTTGCGTCATCTGGTCAACCGCAGCTCTCCATCCTACCTTTCTAAGTCATGAGTTAAGTCCGCCTATCTTAGATAACAACTGTCACAGAGGTTGCTCCTGGACCGTGAACTCTCCTTACGTGGAAGCACCATATAGACTAAAGCATGTAGAAACCGGCCAGGATTGCCAGAACTGTGTTTAGATCCAGCACAAACGCTCAGCTACAGCTAGTTTTCCCAATGGTGCAAGCACTGCACTAAACCACGTAGGCAAATTGCTGAAAACAAACATCCCTTGGGTCTCCTCACCCACAGGAGGTGTGGTCTGCAGATTTCACGGAGTAAATTAGAGGTGTGGTGCCCATCTTGTTCATCTGGGACTGATGTTCTGATGGAATTTGTAAGCCAGAGTGGACGTTTAGGAGAAGGGAAGGAAATTCTAGGTTTGGGGAATGCCATAGCCGTCTGGCTCTCTGGCTAGGAGAAACCACGAATAATGAATAACATTCACTGGATGAATAATATCCAGGGGAGGCAATGCCCTGGGAGTTGCTGCAGCCACAAATATCACTGTCTTCAGCACCAGTAGGAAAAGGCAAAGGGGAAAACCCATTTCTGCCCTTATTGGGGGGATTGGAAGGAACAGAAATTCAGTCTTGGTTCAACTTGCTTTCCTAGTTCACCTCCTCTCCTACATTCCCCACCACACCTGCCCATAGACCAAACCAGGGCAGCAATCTCTGCAAAATCATTGCTAGCCCCTAATTCAGGAGGAACTGGAGAACCGGAGTTCTGGGGGGTGTGGCTGACAATGAGCTCAGGGCTGAGAACTGAATCTGATGATACCTTCTCACCTCTGAGAACGGCCACACTAGTTAGTATCTGGAATCCCTCGGGAGTGTAGATGATAGGCTTGCAATAAGTGAGGATGAGTCTTAGACAGTCCTTGACAGCAAAGGATGTCAGGGGTAGAGTGAATCTGAATCTAGAAAACCCCTGTGACCTGTTTGTGAAGTCTCGCAAAAGCTTACCGGGAAAACACTTTAGACAGCTACATGGCTACATCTTTCTGTATGGTTTAGAGCTTATGAATTTTAAAGGAACTTTTAAAACTTCAACCAGGACTTTGAAATAATGGGGAAAGTCTTCCAGGGATAAACGTCAGCAACTCCGACTGAATTACCTGGTTAGCTAGTGAATCTAGCTAAGATTTCAAATATATTTGGGGGGATTCAGTAATAAATCATTTGGTTCCTTATTAAACCACATTCACTAGATAAACATCAGATGTGCACTTAAACGTATTTGTTGATGAGCAACCCGGAAAAACATCCTACACCGATAGTGTAAAAAGGCGTCATAATCACTGTTCCTTATCAACATGGGCAGAGTGGGGCGTGTGGAAGTCTCAGTCCCACTGTCCAAACACATTACAATGACCTGGAGGGAACATGGCTTTTGGCATATTTGCTCACGCAGAGTTTTGTAGACACGGGCTCAGCTACGTGAACAGATTTTTCTTGGCTTGTTCCATCAGAATAAGAGGCATCCTCTCCTCCGGTACATTTTAGCTAAGCTTTGGGGCAATTTAGAGACCAAATCATCTCTGGGTGCTTTTTCACATGATGCAATTTTTAAAATGCATGTTCATTTGTTATTGTATATTTTACATTGAGCACTTTAAGAAAATAATTCCAATGATTTCAATGTGCAATTCTCAGACTCAATAGATATTTTTTATAATTATACCCAATCAGTATCTAGAAATGTAGAAGACAATGTCTAGAAATGACATGAAATCAATTAAGGAATAAAAATAACTATGAAAACTATAAATCTTAGGGATGGGAACATATACCACCTTTTAAGTCACTTTGTCACTATTTTTATTTTTGGAAACATGATTCACACTGTGGGTATGTATTCAATCACATATACATCCATTGCAAGAGTTAAATTAGACCACAACTAAAAACTGAGTCTCAACACAAGTATTCATAACAACATTATTCACAGTAGCCAAATGTAGAAACCACCCAGGGTCCATCAACAAACGGGGAGCAAAACAAAATCTAGTCTATACATACATTGGAATATTATGCAGCCTTGAAAAGAAAATCCTGACACATGCTACAAGATGGACGAACCTTGAAAATGTTATGCTAAGTGAAATAAGCCAGTCACAAAAAAGAGATACTGTAAGATTCCACTTATATGAGGTACCTAGAGTAATCAAATCCACAGAGACAGGAAGTAGAATGGTGGCTGCCCGGGGCTGGGGGACAGCAGATGGGGACCTATTGTTTAGTGGGTAGTTTCTGTCTGGGGTGATGAAATAGTTCTGGAGATGAATAGGGGTGGCCACACAACAATGTGAATGCACTTAATGCCATTGAATTGTATACTGAAAAAAAGGTTACAATGGTAAATCTTGTGTATATTTTACTAGTTTTAAAAACAAAATAAACCTGAGTCTCAGGAGAAGATTCTCAGCACGCTGGCCCTTTCTTTGTTGCTCAAGGTCCCCTGGCTTTTTCTTTGTCCACAGTCTGTATACTTGGTCTCTGGAATACTCTTTACCAGCACTTCACATAATTGGTTCCTTCTTGACATTCAGATGCCACTCACTTCCTCCTTCTCCAGTCTGCGTCACTTTGTCCTGTTCTTTGTTTATTTATTTATTAACTGTCCGTCTCTTCTCACTAAGAATGTAAGCTTCCAAGAAAATTCCATCTGTTTTGTTTCCTAGTATGCAGAGTCTGACCCTAAATCGGTGCTCCATAAAAATTTGTTGAATGACTGAATGACTGAACCAATGACTCTGGCACTTTTTTAAAGCATCAGTCTATGTTTTCTATAAATAGACATTATTTGAAGTCAAGGCCACAGACTCAGGGTTGTGCCTCAGTTTTCTGGAGTCTACATCTTTATACTATCTTTTCCTTCTCATCCTCTCCTCCCAATTTTCCAAAACCGAATCCCAATTGTGTCACCTAAGTGAGTCATACCGAGCCTCTGGACAATAACCTCACCCATGTTAAAGTCCATTTGGTCCACACCCACCATGCTGCCCTGCCCATACTGGAGAGGTGGGGTCTTTGGATGAGGGAAGGTGTTTTAAAAGGTGACAAAGTCAAACACTCCTGTCCATGGGGCCTTGCAGGATGATTCCAGAGTTAAATGGAAAAACACCAAGTCTTCCTCCCATATTCACATTTTATTACAGTCATCAGCTAGTGCAAGGCTGATTTCTAGCTGTGACTGGCCGACGAAGACATCGGGTAGGAAAAACCAGGAGCCATCTGAACTAGTGTCCATTCTAGCCTGGAACTTAGCCCTGTGCAATCCATATGACCAAACCCACACAGCTGCTTTCGGGTTTTTGTTTTGTTTTGTTTTGTTTGTTTTGAACAGTTAATTGGCAGCCGCTCGGGTCATTCTGTGTAGGCTCACTGTTCTCTGCCCACACTGACCTCCCGCAATCCTGGACACTGCCGCTCCCTCCTCACTATCACCCCTCTGCGCATGCACCTGCCTTGGCGGGGGCTGCTCCCCGCCAGCTGCTCCCCTGACCAGCTCCTTCTGATGCTGCAAGTCCTGCTTAAGCATCACCTCCTCAGAGAGGCTCTCCTTGATTCTCTCATGCTAGACGGAGTCCCCACTGTTACTCTCTGTCACCATGCTCCATTGGTTTGCCTCAGTGGGCATGATCTTTCACTTGTTATTGTTTATTTGTTGATAAACTTGTTTATCGCCTTTACAGAACTTCCTTGACTTCTGAGGGGGTTACATTTCAATAAACCCATCGTAAGTTGAAAATATCATAAGTCAAAAATGCATTTAAGCAAATCAAAACTACAATGAGTTTTCACCTCACACCCGTCAGAATGGCCATCATTCAAAAGACCACAAACAATAAATGCTGGAGAGAGTGTGGAGAAAAGGGAACCCTCCACTGCTGGTGGGAATGTAGTTTGGTGCAGCCATTATGGAAAACAGTATGGAGAGTCCTCAAAAAACTAAAAATAGACTTACCATATGATCCAGCAATCCCACTTCTGGATATATACCCGGAGGGAACTCTGATGTGAAAAGATACATGCACCCCAATGTTCAAAGGAGCACTATTTACAATAGCCAAGACATGGAAGCAACCTAAATGTCCATCAACAGATGACTGGATAAAGAAGCTGTGGTAGATTTATACAATGGAATACTACTCTGCCATAAAAAAGAATAAAATAATGCCATTTGCAGCAACATGGATGGACTTAGAGATTGTCATTCTAAGTAAGCCAGAAAGAGAAAGAAAATACCATATGATATCACTCATATGTGGAACTTAGTGGGGAAAAAAAGGACACTATGAACTCATCTACAAAACAGAAACAGACTCGCAGACATAGTAAACAATTTTATGGTTATTGGGAAAAGAGGGTGGGAGGGATAAATTTGGGAGTTTGATATTTACAAATGTTGACCACTATATATAAAAATAGATTTTTTTAAAAGTTTCTTTTGTATACCACAGAGAACTATGCTCAATATCTTGTAATAATGTTTAATGGAAAAATATGAAAACAAATATATGTATGTATATGCAAGACTGGGACATTGTGCTGCACACCAGAAATTGACACACTGTAGTTGACTGTACTTCAATTAAAAAAAATGCATTTAATACACCTAACCCTCTGAACATCATTGCTTAGCCTAGCCTACCTTAAACGTGCTCAGATCACTTACATTAGCCCACAGTTGGGAAAAAATCATCTAATGCAAAGCCCATTTTATAATAAAGTGTTGAATATTTCATGTAATTTAATGAGTCGTGTATTGAAAGTGAAAAAAACAGGTTGCCCAGGACAGAGTGGCTGTACATGTATTGGTTATTCACCGTCATGATCTCATGGCTGACTGGGAGCTGCCCAGCACTAAGACAGAGCATTACACGGCATGTTGCTAGCCCAGGAAAGACTAGAGGCCCTGCCCAGAGCGAGCAAACCAAACCAGCATAAAACTGACCCAGTATTATGATTACCTTAAAAACCAACAGCTGTTATCTCCTGTCTCAGAGGCATAAGGTGTCTGGACCATGCTGAATGGCACTGAAACCCAAGCTGTATGAAACAGGACATTTCTTCTCCATGTTGAAAGACTTCTGCAGTGAGGTCCACGCAGTTTGGGTGGAACCAAATCATGTCTGTGGTGCACTGGAATGTCGTGGTGACCTGCGTGTGCCCACGATACCTTCGCCCTGTGCAATAATACCACAGCGTGAACTCAAATCCCTCTACAATATGAAAGAATTAGGTTAGATCAATACATTATGCAAAACCTTCTCATAGTCAGTGAATTATTAGTACATGAAAGATTTTCCTAATGAAAAAGTGATTTGACAACATAATTTCCTACTTAAACCCCAGGCCAAGATTCAGATAATGATTTCTTCTCTGGTAACTATCCGCCAAATGTCTAAATTGTAGGTTTGTATATTAACTAAGTACTCATTCTCCTTAATCAGAACCTACACCTGCAGGAACCACCAAACAATATATTCTATGCAGGGCTTTCCTAACCATATGTCATTCGGGTTTTGTAGCAGGGTCTTTGTACCCACTGTTCCCTCTGCCTGGAACATTCTTCACCCATATCCTCAAGGATTACTCCTTCACTTCCCTGGAGACTTGGCTCAAAGTTCATCGAATCAATAGCTTCATCCCTGACCTCCTAACTTACCATCACAGCCAACATTTCCCCACCCAAACTCTGCCTTCCCCCTTTCTCCACGGCCCTAGTCTCCATCTGCCGTAACACTGTCCATGCTACTTGTTTGTTTATTGCACATGTCTCCTCACGTAAATATAACCTCAACGAGAGCAGAGAGCTTTTACAATGGTATCCCTCAGGTCTAGAACCATGCCTGCCACACAGCAGGTGATCAGTACATACGTGCTGCAAGAATAGTGGATAGAGTGACCCCATTGACAGTATCGGCCATTCCTCACTTCCCTCCAGATGGTACATTTATTTTCCCAGTTGCCCCAGGGGAGTTCAGAGCTCGGGGGCTGCAGAGCACAAGGGGAAACTAACATGACTGAGGTACCTGCAGGTCCCGGGCTATAGGCACCCATGAGGGCACATCTCTGAAATTCTCAGCACAGACCAAGCAAATCCCAGAGGGAGGTGACATGACAGGAAGACCGTTGTCCCAGGCTCCAGGACTCACTATGGCTATGGTATCAGGCAAGTCACTTAACCCTCTGAGTCTCCGTTTCCTCAACTGAGAGACGGAGACAGCGCACAGATGAGTGAGTACATGTACAACAGGGCAGACCTGAATGGATGTCAATAACCTCGTTGTGATCATTGGACTAGAGTTGTGCAAGGTGTTACCACTGAGGGAAACTGGGTGGAGGGTACACAGATCTTTCTGTATTATTTCTTTTAGCTACATAAGAATCTACAATTATCTCAAAATAAAGTTTTAAAATACTTACTTAATTAATTAATAAAATGGAGACAGTGCTTGGCCAGCCTCCCTTATCAGGCTGAAGTGTGGGTGAAGTAAGAACCTTTCCCACCCCCGTCACCCCGCAAAGCACCCCCACTCCCCTCTGGGCCCTATTCCATTGCAAAACTCTGATTAACCAAAGCCAGTGAGGGTTAATGGGTTAGTGGGCCTGGGTTTAAAAAAAAATTTTTTTTTTAAATGAAGACTTTAGGAAGCCCTTGGCCTTAATCTGGAAGAATAATTTTAGATTAAATCGAGAAGGGAAGAATTTCAGAATTTCAGCTAGAGGGTGGGAGTGGTGGTTAATCACTTAAGGATCCATGTTCCTTTTGGCAATCCCAAGTCAGACTTCAAAACAGTCCAGGCGGCAACAGCCCTGGGGAATTATTTATCAGATTCTGCAAAACATCAGGAGAACCTGCCGTGTACCTGGCACTCCATGAACACGGGGCTTCTCCGGGTTACCCGACCCCAGCTATACATGTGCTTTCTAACGGAACAGGTTCCCAGAGCTGCCAATCCAGTATTCTGCTGCAAAGACACAAATCATAGGCCATCTAGGGAGAGGAACCCTTCCCTGCCCTCCAGAATCCCTCTGTGTGGTCTCCAGCCCTGAGGAGTGTCACTGCCGACCCCAGACGTCTGAGGATCAGTGGTGAACATTTACTTCCTGGCTTCTACGTTCCTGTCCTTTGTGTCATGTGAACATTCCCCGGTCCTTCTGGGTGTTTTCCTCCTTCTATGTCGGCATCTAGGTTGGTGGTTGATTTATGCTGGGAGGAGCGAGGCGGCGATGGTGAAGGGGGCACTTAAAATCCTGCTAT
The DNA here is from genome assembly GCF_048564905.1 of Vicugna pacos. Taxonomy (NCBI): domain Eukaryota; kingdom Metazoa; phylum Chordata; class Mammalia; order Artiodactyla; family Camelidae; genus Vicugna; species Vicugna pacos. Next base: position 78,293,629 of record NC_132993.1, on the reverse strand, counting down.
GTTGCTTCCTAGAATCTCTGTGTGGCTCTGGGCTCAGGGCTGGGCTTCCTGCATTCCTGGCCAGTTCAGTGTGTGCTTCATAAAGAATGTACCTGATGTGGGTCTGTGATATGTGTCTTTGCCCTTTTTGAATCCTCTACAGAACAGTTAAAGCCAAATCTTCCAAGACTTCCCCTGAGAGAAGAGTTGGGGATGGGGTGGGGGAGGGGCAGGGAGAAGGCAGTACCTTCTCCCTGGGCCTCTAAGATTTTGCTTATGGGAGAAAAAAAATCAATTTTTTTTAGCTGTAAACCTGACTCCTTACTCTATTCTGACTTTCTGGCTGGCACACACACACACACACAAATATAATCTTAAACACAGAGCCTCAAAATCCAAGTTCTTTTGTTCATTCAACAAAAATCAGTTGAAGTCTTCCCATACACCTGCAGGTAAGAGTGAATAGGACAGAATGATGGCCAGGGCTGGGGGCGCTGGTGGTGGGCGAGTCAGTTGGAGAGGACAGAGCAGAGTCAGGTGAGGCGAGCAGTCAGCTTCTCCAAAGTTCTGCCCCAACCCACCCTCCACTCCAAGGCTACCATCACAACCCCCTTCCTCCCAGGGCCTTTGGACAATGGTAAGTGTGGTGGGACACATAGGTGTCCCCCACCCCCATTTTTTTTTTAGGGCAACATTGATCTTTTCCCTGCAAAGAAAGTTTCGGGCCTGACTAATAGGGTGAGGACAAAGGAGGAGTACAGGGCACAGAAACGTGGGAGACGGCTAAGAGGCATTTTGATGCAAAAAGCAGGATCATCACTTCAATTCTAATTCGACCTTGTTGAAACCAAAAACACACTGCTGGACTAGTGTACAACCTGTCACCTAAATTTCTCCCGTTCTGCAAACTCTGGCTCTTTCACACCTCTAACAACCATCTTTAAAAAAAAAAATTTCCCTCTGACTATATCTTATCTCCAAGTGTGCTGTCAGGAGTATATGTAGAAATGGTATGCCTTGCTGAGGTCAAAGCTCTAAAGACACGATGATCCCTGACCACCACCCATATCCCTCCAGGTGACCTTGGGATGTCACCAGGAGAGACACAGAAGCCAACTTTAGAAGAGAGTAAGTGTTCCCCTGGCCAAAGACTTCACCAGCCCAGCTGGGGGGAAGAAACGAAAGAGTGACTGCGTACCTCCCCACTATCTCCCACGCCCTCGCTTGGACTTGGCAAGTGTTAATCATCCTCCTCCTTGGAGTTTATCTCCAGAAAATGTCAAGATTCCTCACCCTGCTTTGGGCAGCTCAAGCTTCCACAGGGAAGGTGGAAGAGGCAGATAATTACTAAAAAGGTTAATCAGTAATTCCAACCTAATTGACATGTGACCTTGACAGCAATTTATGAAGGATAACATGGCCCGCAGTAAACAATCGAGAGAGATAGCCTTAGCCTGATAAAGTCCACGTGATTAACACATTGCTGCAGTTAGGACAGACCTGGCTTCTCCTGCACCTTGGGATGAGTGTTCTTCCATTCCAGGGTGGGCAAAAGACTTTCTGCACAATCGGCCAGGTATGTGGCCTTCACCTTGAGCTACTGAAAACAACAGCAACTAGGTATGCACTGCTAAGCATGAGTCAGAGCCTGGGCTGAGCATTGTACTGCATTTAACCATCCTGTTCAGCCTCTGCAGTAACCCTGTGTGGTGGGGTCTATCGCCGTCTCTGTTTTAGAGATGAGAAAAATGAGACATGGGAAAGGTGTAAAACTTGTGCTATTTATGCCCCTAGTAAGTGGTGACTGTGAGAAGCAAACTGAGGTCCTTTGACGCCCAATGCATGCGCTCGCCCCTCTTTAAACTACTTAGTGTCATCTACTTCTGCTGGCACCAGAGGGAATCTGTCACGGCTACTTCCAGTCCCCTGAGCAGGGCAGTAGAGAGTCAGTGGGAAATCCCAGGAGAGCAGAAAGTGATCCGAGGCTGGGAGAGGTGGAGCGAGGGCTCCTCTGTGCTCCCCTCATTACAGGAGGGAAAGGGCCACACAGAGCTCTTTACCTTCATTCAGGGATGTTTCTCCATTCAGAATTCAGACCAGTCCAATGTTTGACTTTTGAGTTGTAAGAACTGTGCCAAATATGGGAAGGATGGCTTTTTTTTTCTTTAAATCATTAAGTTTGGTCTCATGTTGCTAATAAATTGTGTGAAAAGAAAGTGTGTGCATGCGTGTGTATGGTAGATACCTCCACTGGTTAGCAAAGGGGCAGAAATATTTGCCTCACTCTTTTATTCCATGTTCTCTGCACTCAGTTCACACACAAAATGGTGAACATGGCAGTGACTTTCCATTTACTGAGCTTTACTAGTACTAACTTCTGCCCTTTTAGGTCTCTCTTCTGTTACTATTTTAATCAACATACCATGCAGATGGCAAGTCTATCTTCCAACAGTGTGGCTCCTGCTACAGGTTCAGACCATGTCCCTCAGTGCCTCCTTTATATTTGCCTAGTTACACACGTTAGGGGGAAATCAGGTATCGTGAACAGGCTCAGAGGTATGTTAACAGGGAAACACATTATCGGCCATATATTTTTATCATTTATACCCAATTATTACACAAGTATTATCCATGTGCTTCCAGCAATAGACTTAAAGCAAGCACGGTTATACATCTTGAGTAGTTATACTCTGGGACAACTCCACTGGAGAATTCTCTAGCTTAAATATTGGGGGCAATATTGATATGGGGACAAACATTTGGTAAACAGTTCAATTAGAAAACATAGATCAAAAGCCAGTAGTACTTCAGACAAAATTTTTTAAAATTACAACCATACTCATCAGTTCACTCAATCCTGTGCAATCAGTCCCCTTCACCGACAGCTTTATGAAATCAGAGTTTTCACTAAATATCTTGCCCAGTCCAGCAGCATGATCCAAAAGAAACCTGCACTTGTCAAAAAGAATCCGTCGCCCGTAAATTTTTGGTGAAGATGAAACAGCCCTGCAGAGAATCAGCCCAATTGTCCGCGGATGACAAAAGACCCAAAAATGCAAAGCAAAAGAACCTGATCACCATGCCCTCGACAAAGAAGCTCAGTCAGGTTGTCACGACCCAACATCCCCAGACAGCCGGAATCACACCTGATAGCATTATACCAGGACGGAGCCGAACCGCAGAAACTCTGTAGCTTCTGGAATACCCACATCAATCACATTTATCCTTGTCAGGTAATATGAGGAGGCTTATCACTCAGTTGGCAGTGCTCCCCGCGTAACATAACATACCAACCAATGCCAGTCAGTTTAAAATTTTTCTCTCAGATGCCTCAGGTGCCCTCTGAAGCATCTCAAAGTTATTTGATGTCAAAAGAACTTGAACTAAAATTTGATAGGAATTTTGTCAAAAATATCAAAAAGTTTCACACATTCTGCTATCAGAAGCATTCTAAGTAAACTTTCTCTCTTAACCGCAAGGAAGCAAATCTAGTCCCGCACCAGCCTACTTTTAATAACAAAATCCATTTACTTTATTACGTTTAATCTAATCACAGCCTGAATGGTACACAAAACTCCTTTTTTAGGGCTCCCTTTCCACAAACCCTCCACAACCTTCTGTACCCACACTGGTCTTTCCCCTATTTTTTTTCCCATCCAGAAGCAATCAGCCCCAGGCCCAAATTGCTTTCTTTTAACAAAATGCAACTCCATTCTTCATACTTTTCTTCACTTGAAACATACAGCTACTTTCCTACTGTATACTGAAAAGTTTTCCCTTATTATTTTCAGTGGCTTTAACGACATGTTTAAATTAGAATCCTCAACTCTTAAAAACTTCGATTTCTAGTGAAAAACAAGAAGCAAGCAATTATGAACTGTCCCCTCCATTAGCATTCTGCAGATTGTCAAACAAACACCAAACATTAACTTCTAGAAACATATGCTTTTTATAGAAGTCATCTCAGGGTGGCACCAAACATAGCCATCAATCGTCCTAAATATCTCTAGCCTCCCTGCAAAGAGAAACCAATGTTCAGCAATTAATGTCTCAGTAGTCCGTTTGGGAATGACCCGGTCATTCAAAAAACCTCCATTCTTCAACCTAACCCAGCACAACTCCAAACTTTCAAGCTATCAAATATCCAGAGAAATCATTTCCAGGTAGACATTCCTAAAACACAGTCATTCCCAAGGAATTTACCCAAAAGCTCCCATCTCTCTTGCAATTAAATCACTTATAAGAATTTCATCATACCAAATTCATTTTTTTCTTTCTGCAAACTCTGTAACACAAACATGAACTTATTGACCTTCAGTAAGCCGAGGTTAAAAAAAAAAACAACAAAAGACATATCTGTATTGATTATACCAATAAGCTTAAGGAGCTTTACTATCAGATATTAACTCAAGTTGAATAATTCCCAGATCATGCGAACCTGAAATTTGTTTTGTCCAGCTTTTATGCTTAGAAATATTTCATCCGAACCGACAACATAATGCCATTTGCAGCAACATGGATGCTCCTAGAGAATGTCATTCTAAGTGAAGTAAGCCAGAAAGAGAAAGAAAAATACCATATGAGATCGCTCATATGTGGAATCTAAAAAACAAAAACAAACAAACAAACAAAAACAAAGCATAAATACAGGACAGAAATAGACTCACGGACAGAGAATACAGACTTGTGTTTACCAGGGGGGCAGAGGGTGGGAAGGGATAGACTGGGGTTTCAAAACTGTAGAACAGATAAACAAGATTACACTGTATAGCACAGGGAAATATACACAAAACGTTATGATAAATCACAGAGAAAAAAATGTGACAATGAGTGTGTATATGTCCATGTATGACTGAAAGATTGTACTGAGCGCTGGAATTTGACACAACACTGTAAAATGATTATGAATCAATAAAAATGTAAAAAAAATAAAATAAATAAAAAAAACCCATTTTTCCAGCCTCACACATTTTCTGAAACCACATTTATTTGTTTATTTATGTACTTACTTACCTACTTACTTACTTACTTACTTATTTGAAGTATAGTCAGTTTACAGTGTTGTGTCAATTTCTGGTGTCCAGCGTAATGTTTCAGTCATACATACACATACATATATTCACACATCGACCTTATATCTTAAATATTCAAACTTTTATAAGCTGGTCCTGTCTTGCAAGACCCTTCTGCAACATTCTTTGGCTTCCTAACCAAGTTTCCGCTAATGAAATCAACTGATATTCAGTGTGTTTCTTTAAGAATTCGTAATTCCACCTTTTTAAGAGATTAGATTTATTTGAAAAAGGTAAAAAAAAAAAAAAAGAAATATTTCATCCGTAAGTGTTTACTTTACAATTAAATAGAGCTCATTTACAAGTTAATTTTTTATGTAAAGACAGAACCAGAGATCTGTTTTCCCATTGGAGTTTAAAAAAAAAAAACTTTTTTTATTTTTGGTTTTTTGTTTTTGAAAATCCAGGTAGATTATTTACAGCTCAAAGTCATAGGAAGAGAAATGCAAATTCCTCCTCTAACTGCTTTTTACAAAACCCAACTACCTTGGCTATTTTCAGAGTTGTGGTTTTTTTCTTCCCGTTCCCAAATATCCACTAGACAATGATACATGTATCATTCGCTCATTTTGACATGCCTCACTGTCAGCAAAACCAGGAAGAGAGAATAGGATTTAGACTCAGGTAGCAAGACACTTGCGCACACACACTCAAGAAAAAAGCCAGATTGCAAAAGGCCCACTTTTTCATTAGGGGTGTTTGTTCTCCAGACCCCAGGGCGTACTGAGCCCACACAGTGTGACAATAACAAACATTTTCTTTCATATATAGGAGCATAGCTGAAGATCTCCCAGTTTTGCAAAATATACCCTAGAGGGACTCTGATCATCCATACTTAATTATCCACAGCTGATATTACCAAGTACCAAGCAAACAGCAATTAAAATGGCCTCTCAGGGTCACAGTTCCTAGCCCCAAAAGTGGAGCGGGCAGAATTTCCCCATTCTGCTCAAGCCCGCGTGGCTCACTCTAAAATGATACACAAAACACAACTAACAAATTTGCTCTGGTCCCACAGAGGCGTCGTCTAGAAATTCCTCCTCCACTCTCAGAGGTCTCCAAACAGACTGGCCCAACTCTTGAAAGAGAAAAGACACAGAGTGGCTCAGAATGAACCCAGAGCAGCTCGCTTCTTTGGAAATATGCCCAGACAAAGACGGGAGAATTCCCAGCCTGCACAAGCTGGAGCAACTCACCTCAGGAGACACCCAAAGCGAAGCCCACGTTTCTTGGCTCCAACCAGCCTCCTGCTGGGGCGGCTGGCACTCATCCAGGAGACATCCTCCCAGCTCTGCAGGGCGAAGTGAGCTCCGGCAGCTGCTGGGGACCCGGGGCAGGAGCTGCCTCTGGGTAGGGTCCACCTGCCACGGGCACAGACTCCAAGGCTGGCTCACCAAAATTGTTACCCATCACAAGTTTGTGTACCTCATACACAACAAGGCAAAAAAACACCATTGGAGCTTGGAGCAGAGAAATGTTTACTGCTGAGCAGAGCAAGGAGAATGGACAGCTCATGCGCAAAAAAGCCCCCAAACAGCCCCTGAAGGGTTTCAGCTGAGCCTTTTTAAAGGCTCGGTGAGGGCAGGGTGGCCTAGGGTGTGTGATCAGCTGTGCGCAATTCCCAAATTGAATGATGGTGATCAATCCTTAGGGCATCAGAAGGCTGGGGGCCGCGTGCTCGTGATCATCAAGTGGTTGATGTCTTCCATTTGGGGTTTGTTTTTTAGCAGCTGAAAAACTCAAGAAACCTGCGTGAACAAAAAATACTGCAAGCCCTATCACTAAACAAAGAATGCGGAAACCATCAAGTCATCAGCCACTGCTGCCACCCTCCAGTGAGGACAGGCCTGCAGCCCAGCCTCTCCAGCTACTCACAGTGTGCACTCTGAGGGGACTCAGAAAAAGAGAGGACAGAATACTGGCTAGATACTAGATAGCTAGGTGCTTGTCAAAGGAATGATTTCAATGAGCCCAAATATTTGCTTCCTCCCATACACAGAAAAGCGCTGAATTCTTTAACTTGAGATTCCCGGTTTTCTTTAGTTAACAAGTAATCTTTTAATGTTTCAACTATCTGGTCTTTATTGCAAACATCCTATATATCTTAGGTCCTCCCCTACCTCTTCGGGGCAGTTCCTCGGGCTGTCATCCCAGGCTCGAAGGGGTTCGTGTCCTCAGAAATGTCCACCAAATAAAACATAAAAAACATAAAAACTCAGCTTTTAGGCTGTGCGTTTATTTCAGTCGACACTTGCCTGATACTATTGCTCTGGGTCCTTCAGAGAGGAGCTCCAGCAGAAGATACAGGGAGGAGTCTGTCCCAGGAAGGTCCCCCAGGGTCCTGCTCGGTTACAGGGTAGAGAAAGAGGAGCTAAGGAACAGTCTTTCTTCTAATCGGGGGCGTCCAAGGAGTTGGGGCAAGGGAAGGTGATTCACAGTTTCTGAGTGCCTTCATAAGTCATGCACTGCATTAGGAGTATTTATAAATATTTTACAGTCTAAGTGTTACAATTTTACAGCTAATAGCTAACATTATCAAGCACATTCTTCTAAGTACGCCACACGTATTAACTCATTTGAGTCACGACTAGAAAAGCAGGTTCTATTATTACTCCCACCTAAACATGAGGAAATTGAGTCATGAAGAGGTTAAGTAACTTGCCCAAGCTCCTGCAGCTGGTATATGTCAGAATTAGGGTTTAAACCCAGCTCCAGCAACACGGCTCTTCCCCTCTGCACGGCTCTACTTCTCAGGATGAGGGAAACGAAGCTTAGAGAGGTTACCTGGCTCAAGGTGACACAGAACGGCTGCCAGGATCAGAGCCCGGGTTCATCTGGCATCAAAATGCACGCTTCCCGCTACACCTCGCTGCTGCTTTGATCTTGTGATCACTGGGAAGATTTCATCCTACCTTTTAGGAACAAATTTAGATAACCTGCTTCCTTTTCTGTTTCTCTTTTCTTCTCTCTCGTCCTTTCCTCCCCCACCCCTTTCTCCCTCTCCTGTCTTTCTCCCTCTCCTGTCTTTCTCTCTTGTTTTCCCTCCTCATTTCCCCCTTTCTTGCTCATGCCTCAAGCCTGCCAGTTACAGCTCAGAAAGGGTGACGGGGCACACAAGGTTACTGAGCCTGGACCTCATTAGTTTAAGCACGACTGGAATTGCTTAAGAATCACTTGGAAGCACTTAAGAGTCACTGACAATCTGACCAGAAGCCTGTTAATAACGGAAAAATTTGAGTGCTTACCTCAAGAAACGCCTACATGATGAATTGGACCACCTCTTGCGACAGAGGGGCATTTTAATTTTCATCATGGTCAGCCTCTTGACCAATTAGATCAGATCATCAAGTGCTCCCTGGATTAACTGTTTAATGATTTGATCAAGGGTTTGGGTATTGACATGGGTGTTCAGGTTAAGCAAATCACACAGCCTAATCCTGAGGCCAGATCCCAGGGAGCCAGATGGCACAGAGGCATAGGCTGCCATTCAAGTTCCCAGTTTGTTGGTCTGGGGACAAGTCCAATTTCTAAGACACCCCAAAGTCCTTCAAATATAGGCATTTACAGAAATCATCAACACATCCAACATGCCAGAACACTCATTCATGTCTATAACCCTTTTGGTGCATTCCACCGTTCGTACGTTTTCTCCTATTCAAGTCCTAGTGCTGTCCAAGGCTCTGACCTTGGTCTCCTCTTGTCTCTCTGCCTGCTCGTGCCCTTTCATGCCTTCAGGTCCCATCTCTTGCTGATGACTTCCAGATCAGTATTTCTAACCATCTCCCCGAAGTCTCTGCTTGGCTATCCCTCAGGCATCTTACATTGAACCAGAGCTAAATTCCTAGACCTTTCCCCACACAACTCTGTTAATGGTATTTCTAAATACACAATTGATTCATCCTGAGTCCTCTCTCTCCTATACTCCCTAGTTAGTAGGTCTCCAAGTTCTGTTAGTTTAAATACCAAGGAGATGTCTTCCAAATATCTCCATTTCTCTTTCCCTACTGCTAATGCCTTAGCCTATCATCTCTTACAGGATCACTGCCACGGTCTGATAACAAGTATCTGAGATAAAGTATGTGTTTGCTTCGCTATGGATTTCCTCTCGTAGTCTCCAAGCTACAAAAGAGCAGGAACTGTGTCTTACCTTTAGATAGAGTTACTGGCAAAACCGAGCTGACCTCACCTCTCTTGAGTCCACTCTTCGTGTTGCTGCAAAACTTCGTTTCCCACAAATCAGTCATCCATCTCTTGCCATTAGTTTCCTGTCACTTATACAAAGGGTTAAGCGCGTTGACATGACATGCAAGGTCCTTCAAAGTCTGGTCACAATTTAATTCTCGACCTCCTTATTTTCCACCATTATTCTCCACCTTCCTGACACTCCAGCTGAATCCAGATGTTCCCTAAACATGCTGTTGGGGCCCAGGATACGTGGCCCCCAAATGTGCCTCAATGGCATATTGATTATTTTGAATTAAAGTCACTGAAGAAACAGCTGATGTAAGAGTGACACTCTGACCCTCCTTTCTGTCTCCCTGAAAGCAGGAAATAAATCTTCCATGTGAAAGGTGTACTCCCTGCATGGGGGGTTGAAGGACACCCCTATCACCAAAGGGAGGAAATTTGCCAGAGAAGCTTGTATAAACACAACTTGTTACCTCTTTAATCTACTCCCCCAAACCCAAACTCTGTTTAGATTCTTTACTAACTGGGCAACCCAAACCTCAGTTTCTTTGTCCTGTCAATTTCTCACAAATTTATTGTTTCTTTGTTTAAAAAGTATAAAAGCTGCCTGCTTTGGCCACTCCGTAGGTCCCATTTCTCTAAGACCTCCATGTGCACAAGTTAAAATTTGTTTCTTTTTTTTTTTCCTGTTTATTCAGTCTTGCATCAATTTTATTATTAGTCCAGCCAAAAGAACTCAGAGGGGTAGAGAGGGAACTTCCCCCTTCCCGACAATGATGCGCTCTGTGTATCCTCATGTCTTTAGACACATTGCGTTTCTGCCAAGAATGACCTCCCCAAGCTTCAGCCCTAGCACTGCTTGGAAAACAGTTGCTATCTTTAGTGTCCTTAGTGTCCTTGGTGTCCTTCTTCTGGAACACCTTCCAAGATGCCTCCCAGACACCTCTTTTCTCTGCAAACCTACACCTCCTGGATTCTTATCTCTGCGTAAGATGAGGTTTTGCAAGGATTTGTTTACCTGTATCATGCTCTGTACTGGTTTCCTGTGGCTGCTATGACAAATTACCACAGACCAGGTGGCTTACAACAACAGAAGTCTGTTCTCTCACAGTTCTGGGGGCCAGAAGTCCAAAGCAGGTATCACTGGGCTAAAATAAGGTGTCAGCAAGACCATACTCTCTCAAGAGATCGTAGGGGAGAGTATGTTCCTTCCCCCTTCCATCTCCTGGTGGCTGCTGGCATTCCTTGGCTTGCGGCCCCATCACTCCAATCTCTGCCTCCACCTTCACATCACCTTCTCCTGTGTGTTTTCTAGAACATCTTCTGCCTCCCTCTTACAAGGATACGTGTGATGGCATTTAGTGCCCACCTGGACAATCCAGGATAATCTCCCTCTCTCAAGACCCTTAATCATGTCTACAACGACCCTGTCTCCAAATAAAGTAATATTTACAGGTTTAGAGATTTGGGTCTAATATTTGGGGGGTAACATTCAGGCCACTACTCTGTCTTAATAGACTGAGATTTCAGAAAGGGGAGGGATGTGTTTTATTCCTTTTTATTCCCAGCACTTAGCACTAATCAACATTCAATAAATGTTTAATAGATGACTGAGGAATAAATGGAATTAAACTTCCTTGTCATGCAGATAATGGCTGCGTTTTAAAAAAAATTTATTTTGTTTGGGGTTTTTTGTTGTTGTTGTTGCCTTTTTGGGTTTTTTTGAGGGGAGGAGGAGCTAATTAGTTTTATTTAGTTATTTTATTAATGGAGGTACTGGGGATTGAACCCAGGACCTTGTGCATGCTAAGCATGTACTCTAACCACTTAGCTATACCCACATTCCCCCATTGCTTATGCATTCAACAATGCATTTATTGATTATTATGTACCAGATACTACACCAGGCACAGGAAGTACAGTAACAACACACACAAAAAACAAGGCTCTGCCCTCACATAGCTTATGTTCTAGTGGGGGAAATCAGGCAAAAATTTACCATATAACCCAATAATTCCACTCCTAGGAAATATCCAAAAAATTGAAAACAGATTTTCAAACAAATATTTACACATGAATATTCATAGCAGCACAATTTGCAATTGCCAGAAGGTGGAAACAACCCAAATGTCCATCAGCAGATGAATGAATAAACAAATTGTGGCATGTCTACACAGTGGAGTATTATTCAGCCATAAAAAGATGAAGTACTGATACATGCATCAACATGGATGAACCTTAAAAACATTATGCTAACTGAAAGAAGCCATACATGGAAGGTCATATATTGTATGATCTCAATTACATTAAATATTCTGAATATCTAAATCCATAGAGACAAAAAGTAGATTTTGTGGTTATCAGGGAATTGGGGAATGGAGAGAGACTGCTTAACAGATTTAAGGCCTCCTTTGGCGGTGATGGAAATATTTTGGAGCCAGATACAAGTGATGGTTGAACCAAATTGTGAATGTACTAAGTGCCATTGCATTTGTATGCTTTAAAATGATCGCTTTTATGTTATGTAAATTTTACATAAATTTTTAAAAAGTCAACTGAGTTTTGGATAGAGTCAGAACAAAGAGATAGTCCTGCCAGCTCCTTCCTTCTGCATTTTAGAAGAAAATATAAGCCATATTCTCTGGACATTTAAGATGGAGTGGAGCACAAGGAAAAGCTGTATTTTATGTTAGCAAAAGGACCTTTATGAAATGTTTTGCTGTGGAACCCCCAAATTTCTATATATACTGAGAAGCAATGACATCATAAAATGACACATGAATAATCTAAGGAATGAATAAACGGAATGGATATAGAGACTGGTACATATAGGAATTTATTGACTGGACAAAGGAATGAGAGCATAATATTCCATATTGGCAAGGAGTGGGTGCTGGAAAGGGGTAGTATGTCTGCTTCCGTTACCAAATACACGAAAGTTTTACTGCTTAAGGGCTTACGGGGGCCACAGTGAAGAGGGGTTCTATGGAGGAGGACTGGGCATTGAAGATAAATGCTTGCCTGTTTCTAATTCTTTAATATTCTCAATTGTTCAAAGTCAAGTCTAGTTCAGAAAATTTTTAAAAATAAAACTTCAGACAAATGCTCAGTCTTGTATTTACTGAGTACATAAAGATAGACAGCAGAGCATTAGCAAGACGTGGCCCAATCAAAGCCATGATTTCCAGTAATCCCTTAATTCATTACTTCTGGTTCAGTCATGACAAAGGGTTGATCATGCCTTCAGCTATTTATTCTTTTTTTTTTTTTGACTTTTTTGTTTTGTTTTTTTTTTCAATTGAAGTATAGTCAGTTTACAATGTTGTGTCAATTTCTGGTGTACAGCATAATGTTTCAGCCATACATGTACATTCATATATTCCTTTTTGTATTCTTTTTCACCATAAATTACTACAAGATATTGAGTATAGTTCTCTGTGCTGTACAGAAGAAACTTGTTGTTTATCTATTTTATATATAGTAGTTAGTATCTGCAAATCTCAAACTCCAAATTTATCCTTTCCCACCTCCTTTCGCCCCTGGTAACCATAAGTTTGTTTTCTATGTCTATGAGTTTCTTTCTGTTTTGTAAATAAGTTCATTTGTGTCACTTTTTTTAAGATTCCATACATAAGTGATACTATATGGTATTTTTCTTTCTCTTTCTGGCTTACTTCACTTAGTCTGACAATCTCCAGGTCCATCCATGTTGCTGCAAATGGCATTATTTTATTCTTTTTTATGTCTGAGTAGTATTCCATTATATATACACCACATACCACAACTTCTTTATCCAGTCATCTGTCGATGGACATTTAGGTTGTTTCCACTATTCTTAAGAGTGAAAACTAACATTTATGGAGCATTTACTAGATACTCAGGCATTACACTAACATTCTCCATACAATATCTTGTTTAATCATCTCAAATATCCTTTTAGGTAGATATTGCTTACAATCTCATTTTACAGGTGAGAAAAGTGAAACAGAGGGGGAAGCACCTTGCCCAAGGTCACAGAGCACAGTCTGGATTGGAACCCAGGCAGTCTGATTCTGGAGCCTTGCTCTTAAAACCACTTCACTGGAGAGTCTACTGCTCACTTTTCAGAGATTTAAATTTTACTTGGCTCCTTGAAAGAACATTAAGATATCTAATAACAAATGAGAAAATCAAAGTCTCTCTCAAAGGGAGGAGGACCCCCCCACCCCCTACTCTACCCTCAGCCTCTAAAATCAAGACTCTGAAATTGCAAACATCCCTTCTGCTCATATCCTGTTGGCCAGATCTGGTCATGTGGTCACACCCAGATGCAAGGGGGCTTGGAAAGGTAGCTGTACCTGGGCCATTATGGATCCAGCTGAAGATTCTACTGAAATCAAGTAATCTCTACCTCATGAGAAAAATCTAACTTGATGATGAAAATTACTGAGGACAGCAGAGCCAAGAAAGTCTCAAAGAAATGAAGCCAGACCAAACTTATGTGAAGCCCACCTCTGAGCTTTTCAATAGCATGAGCTATTACTTTCCTTCTTTATGGTGAAGCCTATTTGATTTAGGATTTCTGTTACTTGCAGCCAAGAACTATCTGTTCCAGTAACTACATAGTATCTTCCTAACCAAAAGGGAAGACAATGACATAAATGATTTAGAATTGGAGCCCTGGCAAAAAATTAGGGGAGCCAGAGGGAAATACCAGATTTAACACTAATTCTAATTGTAACACAGGCTCCTTATCAGCTGAAACTCCAACTGTAAAAAAATTTTTAAGAAGCCTTGAGCACAGTGGATTAACGATCTAATTTATTTTTTTACCTGGACAAGCTGTAGGACTATAATGGAAAAATGATATCATTCAACACAAAACTAAGGTTCTTTTGGGGCTGGTACAGAGTCTTCATGGTATCAGGGGTCTTGGCTTCTCTCTGGTTCTACATCCCTAGAGTGGTTGCCTGTACCCACATGATTCAAAATAACTCACCACCACATCTGAAGTCTCCTCAGCAGGAAAAATGAAAGGAAGATCATTCTCTGGGTCTCTAAGGGGCATGACTTTTTGTCAAGGAAAACCATCTGTCATGCATCCTTTAGATTTAACTTAAAAAAATTACTTAAGAACATAGATAAGGGTAATTGCTTACATGCTTTCTTTTGAATTTTAAAACACTGCTTTATTCTCAAAGCTATAAATAAAATGGACATTGAATTATTCCAAGATTTGGGGAAAAGTCTGAGGCGAAGGCACATTTTAGGCCATCAAACAATGTTGGATGGATGGATGTTAAGAGACAGATCATAGCAAACTTATTAGAAAATTGCATCAAAATCAGGGATCTTGTATTTTGCACCCCTGAAACTCACAGCAAATATGGGGACGTCCAGTTCACACTCTCATATGTCAAGCTTTTCCCTCTATAGACACGGAGAAAACAATGTCTAAGAACTTGGATATGAGAAAGTGAGTTTTCTCAAATTAAGAGGAAATCAAGAGAATGGACCAAAAATGAACATCTGGAGGCAGGAAAGGGTTAACAAAGGGATGGCGGAGACTGTCCTCACTTAATATCTTAGTAGCGTGCTCTGGAAGAGGGACTACACAGTCAAAATTTTATTTATGACAACATTGTTTTGGAGAATGAAAAGCCAGTGGGACAGAACACAATTTGGAGATTTGTTAAGGCTCTGTAAGTGTTCAAAAAAGTAGAGGATGACGTTTGGGGCTGAAAACAAATTTAAATTAAATGTAAGGTAATGAGTTTTTGAGCTAACAGCTGTATCTCTAAGGTTCACTATAGCCTGTCCTGTGATCTTGGCTGCATTACATGCTGGATTTGCTGGGATCAGAAAGGTGTCACAGGAAAATAGTTTTAATGTTACTGGAACAAAAGACAAAGAGCGATAAAAATCCTGTTTCTCATTTTTTTAAAATAGAGCAATGCAGCAAAGTCAATTATTATTTAGCATCAGTGAATTTTGTCAAGAAAATGCCCCCTTTTTCAATAAAGCCATTTTCCCTTCCCTTTCATACTCAGTTGCCCATGATTTATGTGTTCCTTCCTTCTCTGCTTCTAACATGTTGATTACATGGGAAAGAACACAGTAAAGTTGGCAGTACTTGCCTGTTCAGTCTCTTCACAATGATCTCAACAATCATGCAATGATTATAAATAGCACGAATAGTAGAAGCAGCAGTTCTTGAACTTACAATGGGTTGCATTCCTGAAAAAGGTGTAATAAATCAGCAGCTTGTGAATCAAATCTGATTTTCTCATAGGAACAATGTTGCAAGGCAGGGTTGTATTTGTAACCAAATGCTATACACTTTATTTTTTAGAAATGACCAGAGCATCACATCTAATCAATTCTAAATCATACGCCTATATACTATACAAGAATATACTTTTTAATGTGTACATAAATCAACGGCCAATGCAGCCTGATAACCTAAGTATAAGAATTGTATTCATTCAAGGGGCTCTATGGAGGACTTTGGCAAGATGAGCAGAGAGGCTTTCAGGAAACAGGAGGGCCCAGGAGACAGCACGGTTCCTGGGACATGATGCATGTCTGGTGAGGTAACCTCACCCTGGAATGGGGAGTGCCTGGGGTGCGGGGATGAGGAAAGGGGAGAGATCCTGAGGTCTTAAATACCTGGCCACGCCAGATGGTATCTCCTTTCACCCAAGCGTGGGGTGGTTCTGGGAACCTCCCCTGCAAGGCTTCTGTGCTTCACTCATTTTCGATGCTATCGGCCACTGGGTCCTCTGCTGGGCAACAGGAGTAGCCAGCGCCTACCTGCCCTATGAGCACATGCAGAGAGAAACGGAATGTTTGCACCCCATCCACGAAACTCTTTAAAAATCTCCAAAGGTCAGTGCTTTTTAGACAGATACAAAAGGTAAAAGGGTATTACAGTTGCTCTTCTTATCTGGCTCTATCAGCAAAACCAAAAATTCTATCTTAACTCTCTTGATGAGCTTCGTTTCTTGACTAGTCAAGTCGGGATGGTAGAAGGGTACTGTCATTTTCATTCGGTGTTTTCCCGTAAAATGTAATGCTTTTTTTTTTTTTTACAATGAGCTTGTATATTTTTTGTGTTGAAAGAAGTAAAAATAGAAAATAAACATGGGAAGGACGGTACAAAAAAGGATTGATTTGGGTCAAGTTAAGGACCAATTAGAAAAAATACAAAATAGATATGAGAGAGCAAGATCTTTTCTTTCCCTCCAGTTTTTTGGAGATGTAATTGACATCCAGCTCTGTACAAGGGCGAGGTGTGCAGCCTACTGATTTGACTTACACGCATCATGTAATGATGACCACAGTAAGTTCAGTGAGCATCCTTCATCTCATTTAGCCACAACATTAAAGAAATAGAAAAAAATTTCTTTCCTTGTGGTGAGAATTCTTACGATTTACTGTCTAAAAAAGTTCATACGTAACTTACAGCAGTGTTAATTATATTTATCGTGTCTTACATTACACCCCTAATACTTATTTATCTTATAAATGGATGTTTGTACCTTTTAACTACCTTCATCCAATTCCCCCTCTCCCCAGGCCCATGTCTGGTAACCACAAATCTGATCTTTTTTCTAGGAGTTTGCTTGCTTATTTTTGAAGCATAATTGAAGTACAACACTACATTAGCTCCTGATATACAGTCTAGTAATTTGATATTTCTGTACATCTCAAAATGATCACCATGCTAAGTCTAGTTGTCATCTGTCACCCTACAAAGATATTACATAATAATTGACTATATTCCTCACACCGTACATTTCATACCTGTGACTCATTTATTTCGTAACTGAAAAGTTGTCTGCTTAATCTCACTCACCTTTTTCTTTCCTCCCTGCAACTCCCTCCCTTCTAGCAAACACCTGTATCTCTGGTTCTGTTTCTGTTTAGCTGTGCTTGTTCGTTTGTTTTGTTTTTTAGATTTCACATAAAAGTCAAGTCACACAGTATTTGTCTTTCTCTCTCTGACTTATTTCATGTTGTCACAATGGCAAGATTTCACTTTTAATGGCTGAGTAATATTCCATTTACGTATTTATGTGCCACATCGTCTTTATCAATTCATCTATTGATGGGCACTTAGGTCACTTCCGTATCTTGGCTATTGTAAATAATGCTACAATGAACATAAGGGTACATGTATCTTTTCAAGTAAGTGCTTTCATTTTCAAATACCCAGGAGTGGAACTGCTGGATCATATGGTAGTTCTATTTTTAATTTTTAGTGCAATCTCCATACTGTTTTTGATAGTGGCCTCACCAATTTACATTCCCACCAACAGTGTATGAAGGCTCCCTTTTCGCCACAACCTCAACACTTTGTTTTTGATAAAAGCCCTTCTGACAGGTGTAAGGTGATACGTCATTGTGGTTTTGATTTGTATTTCCCTGGTGATTAGTGATGTTAAGCGTCACTAATGGTGATGGACGAGCTGGGTCCTATCGCTGGCTGTGGGGCCCTGGGAATCTGGGGCTAGAGCCTGCCCACTGGTGGGTGGGGCTGTGGCACCACCCAACTAGACACTCAGCCTAGTGTCCCAGGACATGTGCGGACCGACTGGTGGGCGAGGCCAAGTTCAGTGCTAATTAGCTAGAGGGGAGGATTTCAAAATGGCCCTTGCCAGTACCAGAATTCTCATGGTGGGATGAGCTCCCCAAAATGGCTGTTGCCAGCATCTGTCTCCCCAGGGTGAGTCTCAGTTGCCTCCTGCCCCTCTGGGAGGCGCTCCAAGGCCAGCAAGCAGGTGTGACCCAGGCTCCTTTCAAATACTACTTCTGCCCTGGGTCCCAGAGTGTGTGAGGTTTTGTGTGCACTTTTTAAAAGGAGAGGGTCTATTTCCCACAGCCCTTTGGCTCTCGCAAGAGAAAGCCCCACTGGCCTTCAAGGCCAAATGTTCTAAGGGCTTATCTTCCTGGTGCAGGATCCCCAGGCTCGGGAGCCTGACGTGGAGCTCAGACCCCTTGTTCCCTGGAGGAAAGTTGTGCAATTATCCTCTCGTTTGTGGGTCGCCCACCTGGGAGTAGGGGCTTGACTCTATCATGTCTCCACCTCCTACCCATCTCGTTGTGGTTCCTTCTTTGTATCTTTAGCTGTAGAAGATCTTCCCTGCTAGACTTTAGGTCATTCTCGTCAATGGTTCCTCTGTAAATAGTTGTAATTTTGGTGGGTCCCTGGAAGGAGGTGAGCTCAGGGTCTCCCTTCTCCACCGTCTTGGTCAGTCCCCAATAGGATAAGACCTTGGACACTTAGTAGAGAATTTGGGGCTGCATCTACTTACCCATTGATTCCTACATAAGTAGATCAAGGAGAATTTACAGAAAGATCTCAAGGAAAACTTTGACTGGGAAAACTTTGCTCCAGGAGTCGCCCCCAGCTCTGCTAGTATGGACTCATGATGACAGTAATAGCAACCTCCCTTCCTCTCAGAAGAAATGCTCCAAGAGCCTCAACAACTCACCAGCTGTAATGATGCTGACTACTTGTCATTCTGTGATTCCAGGGTAAAGTCATAGCACAAAAGGAATGTAACAAAGAAATTCAATGATGAAAATAGTATTTATAGAAAACTAACTTGGTAGATGCATAATTTAATATAAACTAGAGGATATAGTAGGAATATGGAAACTTTCTAGAGAGAAAGTGGAAAATAGCATTTACTGAACACATACTATGTATCAGAAACTTAAATCTCTTACCTAATTTGATCCTAAAATGTCCCTTCTGCTCCAAGATAGGGGTTATTATTTCCATTTTACATATGAGGAATTTCAAGAGTGGTTAAATGGCTTTCCCAGATTCCCACAAGAAGTGGTGAAGAATCAGGAGCCAGGCAGAGGTAGCCTTACTGGAGGGGAAAGGATGAAACTCAGAGACATTGAAGAGAAAGAAGATTTAAAGACTCTACAATAAAGTTAAAAATGATAGAGAAATCAAGGCTGATTCCAACCCTCAAGCCAGGTGGATAGGAGAGTGATGTGGACAAAGTTGGGGAAAACAGGAAATGAACTTGTAAGAAAGAAAGAAGTCATTTCCTTTTTTAATGTTATCGATAAAACTACAAATAGTTTCAAAACCTGAGAAATACAACATGGCATATATTGAAAAGTAAAATCCTCTTCCCCCTCTTTCCCAGCTCATAGTCTCAAAACACAGTGACCAGTAGCTGCTTCTTGTGTATTCTTTCTTGAAAGTGTCTTTTACACCAACATGATCATATTCTACCAACTCTTATTTGCATTGCCTTGAATAGTATATTTTTAAGACAGAGCTTTCCAGAGAGGCCTTATTCTTTTTGATGGCTATATAGTAGTTCATGGTATGGACTTACTTTATTTAACTAGTCTTCCTGATTAGCTGTATTTAATGGGATTGCTTTGGTGGGATGCTGTTGCTACTATTATTGTCTGCACCTACAAAACATTGCTACAATGCAAATTCTTGTATGCAATTATCTTTACATATTTATGGACACATATGTCTAAGCTAGACTCTTAGCAGTAAATGAGCTAGGCCAAATAATATAGTTTTTAAAAATGTAATAGGCATCTTTTAAATGTTGACAAACATTGCCAAATAAACGTGTACCAATAAATAAACACCTGTACTCACAGAGCACAAAGAGCCATGTCTCCACACTCTCATTAGAACGAATATTTTCAAGCTTTTCTGTCCTGGCAGACTGACACATGAATAATGTTGCTGTCTTATAGTTCTAGGTTGCTGCATGAAATTTTAGACGTTCTGAATTTGGAGAGCTGTGGGGTCGCTTAAAGGGAGCATTTACATGGGCAGCTACCAGTAGAGGATCTGCACTAGAGTGAGTGGGGAGCATACATGATTTTGGAATCACAACCACGGAAAGAATAAAGTTCTCTCAAAGAGTGAATGTGTTGAGGTATAGCTGATGTACCATATTATGTAAGTTTCAAGTGTACAACACAGCGATTCACAATTTTTAAAGGTTACACTCCATTTATAGTTATTATAAAATATTATCTATGTTCCCCATGCTGTGTAATACATCCTTCTAGCTTATTTATCCTGTATACAGTAGTTTGTACCTCTTAAGCCTCTACCCCATCTTGCCCCTCCCCGCTCCCCTCTCCCAACTGGTATAACCACTAGTTTGTTCTCTATTTCAAACAAGAACAGTGAGTCTGTTTCTTTTTCCTTATAAGAAAAGTAAATTTAAAAAGTAATAAAGTATCTGGGAAAATGTGCATAGGTTATATGCAAATTCCACACCATTTTATATAAGGGACTTGAGCATCTGTGGATTTTGGTGTCCATGGTGGGGTTCCTGGAACCAATCCCCCATGGACACCGAGGGATAACTGTATATATAGTTTGACAAAATATAACAAACACTTACCGTTTATTTAAATAAATAAATGCATCCACATATACATACATATTTGGAAGACCATAAAAAAGGTGGGGAGGGGAATGAATGCAGAGTTAGAAAAGCAGAGGAAGAAAACTAAGCCTTGGGGAATCAGAGATGATTGCAGAAAGGAGACTGATAAGAGACAAGAAAGTCGAGAGAATTTTAGATGACAGACAGCAAAGGAGGAGAGTTCCAGGAAGGAGGTGAAAAGTGTAACACATTGCATCAAGAACGAGGGACAGGGCCAAACAGGAGCCCTTTGATTTGGCAGAGAAATGGAAACAGACGCTTGTGGACAACATCCACGTTAGAAAACTTTACTGTTTACTAGAAAATTCTACGATGATGAAGCTGGTGCAAACCCCAGCCAGCTCTTTAAACCCCGCAAAAGATGAAGTTGGCTCACTTCCAAAATGTTAGGTAATGTTGGCAATAAAGTAGAATGCAGTTTCCCAATGCCCAGTTTGGCCGTCCCATCCCAATGTACACTCATTCTTTTACTGGGAGTCCCACCTCTGAAATGAAGACTGGCAATGGGAGGGAGGCCTGGACTGATGAGGACAGGAGGTTATAATGTTATATTTAAACATATAAAAAAGTAATCCTGCATTCCAGCATTGCTGTAAGAAGTCTTATACTACTACACGCAATAAAACGAATTGAAATAACAGTAAACAATAAAGGGGATGTGACTTAGGCTTGGAAGGAGAGTCATGAGCCCTAGGTGACGATTTTCAAGTTTGTACAAAGTGTGCTTCCTGCAAATGTCTCTAACCCCCCTCCCCCACACCTCCATTTATATCTGATGATGACTGACTCCCCTGGGCCACTCTAGTCCAAACTCTTCCAAAGGATTATATTCTACAGGTATGTTTCTTCTTTCACCTTGTACCCTTTCCTAAATCTGATTGGTAATCCTGGTTTGTTTTACTCTTTTTCCTCTGTTCTGAAATTTGAGTTTCCATCTCGTATCTAGTCTCATCTTGACACTAAGAGGAATCAATAGAGATTCATACTAAACTGGGAGTTAGTTTTTGATGGACTAGAATCCTTTGGGGGTCAATCTTTATGAAATGCCAAAGAATAACTATCTCATTGCCTGACCCCTCGAGGAAACAGAAAAAGATGATCTGGATGGGCAAATTGGACCTTTGGAAAGGCAGCCTGAGTCTATTAGAAAAATCAGAATGATTTGAAGTCTAGACATAACAGTAAATCTCAGAGAGGTGAAGTTCTGTGGTTTCTATGACCGAGAGATTTGCCTCCTGGTGAAATTTCTTCCCATTGTGTCAATGATGTCTGGAGATGCACCTGCATTATGTCAGGAAATTGTTTTGATCTATTCAGGCAAACACTTGCACGGTCAACTCAGAAGAAGAATAATCAAGTTAATTATTTAATTTAATGAGTTGATGGACTGTTATGCACAAATAGACGTAACTGGCAAGTCAGCGTAGCCACAGCATTAAATCTGTTAACTCTGCTCTATAATTTTTCATATTTCTTGGCTTTTGAAAATCTGATGAAAAGTGGACAGTCTTCCCTGAAAAGTTCACACTTGCACACTCACACACACATACACTTTTTTTTTTTTTTTGCAGAATTTTAACAGAGTCCCTGAACTCTACCTACAGATTCGGAGGTAACAGACAGGCACTTCTGGTTACATTTAGATTCAGTTTGACTCACGAAAATTTTATCCAGAGACTTTCACTTCTAGTAGAACTCAAAACAGCTGAAAGGCCATGGCCATGACTTTTGGTGTAGAATAAGGTGATATCAGGCTACTAAATATAAAAACAGCCACCCCAGATGTGTTATGAGTCATGTTATGTCACACCTGAAAACAAGCCTGTGGATGGAAAATTAGTGGTTTAAGAGAACACTGATATCAGATCCCTGATCTTTTTTTTTTTTACAAATGCTAATTTTCTTCTCAAGCAAATTTCACTATAAATAGAATTAAAAGGATTTTATCTCATCAACTATATTTCAGTAAAAAATAAAAAATAAATTAAAAAATAAAGAGAAGGCAACCATTAAAATAAATATAAATTGACTTTAAAAAAGGTTTTATCTCAACTCAAATTTGTAACTGAGGTCAAATTAAGGTTTAAGCACAAATCTGAAACTAGTTTTCTATTATAAGAGAGATAGGTAGCTCTCATCTTTCCTATGTGACTATATCAGTGAGCATATTTATCTGTTTATGCATTCAACAACCTTACTGACACTGGCTATGTTCCCAGCACTGTGCTAGGCACTAGAGACAGAAAGACAGATAAATAAAACAGCCCATCTTCAGAAAGTGGGAAAATGTTGAAAAACCAAGAGAAGTATTTAATTAAAGGCATCAGGTCAATTACAAGGATGAAATTTGATGGGAGAGAAAAAGATTGGTTTCCTAAGATATAGATATAGATATATATACACACACATATATCTCAATAAATTTCTTATATTAAGAAATTAATTTTTAAAAATTTTAAGAGTACTTCTAAGTTATAATCTTACGATGGCCATAAAAGTAATTTGCTAATGTATACCAACAAAGCTTTACTCTATAAGGCTCGAGCTAAAGTTTTGAGGAATATTCCTTATTTTGTTGTTGGAGAAAAAAAAATTGTTTCTGTTATCCATTTTTAAGAAATAAACACCCACCTAGTGGCTAAAACTGAAAAGATCAATAATATCAAATGTTGGCAAAGATAAGGAGGAACTGGAATTCTCATTCATTGATGGTGGGAATTTAAATTGGTAAACGCTACTTCTGGAAAACAATTTGGCAGTTTCATATAAAGTTAAATATTTTCTGCCCCATGACTCAGCAGTTCACCTAAGTTTTTACCCAATAGAAATTAAAACATGTGTCCAAAAAAGACTTATATGAGAAAGCTTATAATTGCCCCAGACCAGAAAATAACCCAAATGTTTCTCAAAAAGAGACTACACAAATTTTCGTATATTCATAAAATGGAATACTATTCAGCAAGGAAAAAGGATGGGTAACTGATAAATGTAACAACATAGAAGAACCTCAAAAATATTACACAGTGAGACAGAAGCTACACACAAAAGAGAACATACTGTATGTCCTATTCTAGAACAGGCCCAGCTAATTGAAGATGATAGAAATCAGAACAGAGGTTGCCTCTGGGTGTTGGCTATGATTGACAGAGAAGAGGCATAAGGGAATTTTCTAGACATCTGGAAATGTCTTATACTTTGGGTGCATGTTTCACGGTGTAGTAAGCAGAATAATGTTCCCCAAAGAAATTCATGTCTTAACGTTCCAGGCTTGGATTGTGTTATCTTATCCAGCAAATCTTATCTTATCAAACTCAACTTTGCAGAGTTGATTAAGGTTAAGGGCCTTGAAGTGGAGAGATTACCTGGGTGGGCTCAGTCTAATCATAGGAGCCCTGAAAAGCAGAGACACTTTCCAAGCGGTGCTCAGAGTGAGAGCTTGACACCAGAAGACAGGGCAGAGAGATGTAACGCTGTTGGCTTCGAAGATGGAGGAGAGAGCTATGTGCCGGGGAATGTCCTTAGAAGTTGGAATAGGTAAGGAAACAGATTCCCCTCTAGAGCCCCCGGAAAGGAACACAGCCCAGTCAACACCTTGATCTTCGTCCAGTGAGAGCTATCTTACACTTCTGATCTAGAGGAGAGTAAGATAATAAATGTGCATTGCTTTAAGCCACTGAGTTTGTGGGTCCATAGAAAACTAATGCAAATGGGCACATGCATTTGTCAAAACTCATCAAAATATACATTTTAGATCTGTATGTTTCACGGCATGTAAATTATATCTTGTTATGGATTGTACTGTGTATCCTGAAAAGATATGTTTGGGGTTCTTCAGTTTCTCTTTTTAATTGAAATATAGTTGATTTACAATGTTGTGTTAATTTCTGATGTACAGCATAGTGATTCAGTTATATATATATATATGTATATATATATATACATTCTTTTTCATTATAGGTTATTACAAGATATTGGATGTAGTTTCCTGTGCTATATAGTAGGACCTTGTTATTTATCTATGGCCATTATTAAAAAGTCTATAAACAATAAATGCTCGAGAGGATGTGGAGAAAAGGGAACCCTCCTACACTGCTGATGGGAATGTAAGTTGGTGCAGCCACTGTGGAAAAGAGTATGGAGAGTCCTTAAAAAAACTAAAAACAGACTTAGCATATGATCCAGCAATCCCACTTCTGGGCATATATCCAGAGAAAACTGAAAAGACATGTTAAGGTCCTAGCTCCCAGCACTTCAGAATGACTGTATTTGAAAAAAGGATGGTTGCAGATGCAATTAGTTAAGATGAGGCCATACAAAACAGGATGGGTCCTTAGTCCAAAATGACTAGTGCCCTTATAAAAAGGAGAGATGACAGAGACACACAGTGAGAACATCGTGTGGTGACAGAGGCAGAGATTGGAAAGAAGCAACTGAAAGACCAGGAACGTCCAGGGTTGACGTCCATTGTCAAAAGCCAGGAAGAGGCAAGGAGGGGTTCTACCCAGTATATCATACAGGGTGTAGCCCTGTAACCCCTTAATTTTGGACGTCTGTCCTCCAAAACTGTGAGAGAATAAATTTCTGTTGTTTTAAGCCACCTAGTTTGTGGAACTTTGTTAAGGCAGCGCTGGGAAACTAATACATATTTTACAAGAAAAAAAGAAAGAAAGCTGCAGTAAGAAACAGAAAAGAAATATTAAAGATACAGTGGAAGCCCCTTCGTAGTTCTGCCCAGTAAATGTCTTCCCTCTCACCACAATTAACCAGTATCCTTAATTTCTTGTTTATCATTCTACTGCTTGTGTTTAGACATTTGCTCTGAGTGAATCACAAACATTTTGCATGTTTTTAAACTTTATATAAACAGAATCATAGTGTATGTATTCTTCCATAATTTTTTCACTCAATGAGCGTGTTGCGACGTGCAGCTCTGATGCATTAATTTTCATCATTGTATGGAATTCCACTGTATGAACAAAGCAACATGTCTTTATCTGTCGCCCTGTCAATGGACATTTAGGGTATTCCCTTTTCCCCCCACTATTACAAACACTGTTGCTAGAAACATCTTTGAACACAGGTTGACATTTCTTAAGGGTATAGACTTCAGAAATTACAGAGTAGAATTGCCAAGTCTTAGAAAACGTGCATCTTCAACTTGATAAGGCAGTGCCAAGCTGCTCTCTGCAGTGATGCCCCAATTTACATTCAGTTGTCTCAGCACCGTTTATTGACTAGTCCATCCTTTCTCTGCCCTAATATAACATCAGTCATATATCAGGTTTCAATATGCTTCTGGGCCTTCTGCTCTGCTCCACTGCTGTATTGGTCTCCTGTAGCACAGAGCACTGTCATAATTACTGAAGCTTTGTAATAAGCCTTTACATCTGGCAGAATAAATCTCCCCACTTTTTCTTCTTCAAAATTGTGTCTTCCCTTTCGTGGTCCTTTGTGCTTCCATAGAAGTTTTAGGGCAAATATTTCCAGCCCCATGGGGAAAAAGAACTTAAAATTTTTCATTGCAATAACATTTAATGTAGTAGATTAAATTGGGGAAGATATCTTAATGATAGAGTCCTGACATCCATGACGATGTATGGCTGTATATTTTTCTCAGATTTCCTCCTCCTCCCTTAGTGATGTTTTGCAATTTTCTCTATAAAGTTCTCAGATGTTTTTAAATAAAGTTGACTCCTACTTTGTATCTTTTGTTGCTATTACTGACAATATCGTTCTTTCCACTACATTTTGTACTTGATAACTGTTGGTATATAGCAATGCTTTTGACTTGTCTTCGTTCAGCTTGTATCCATAAACCTTGCAAAGCTCTCTTATTTGTTCTAAAATAAATAATTTTTAATCTGACCACTGGTTCTGAGATTCTATCTTTATATGCAGTGTTTTTCAGTTCTTTCAAGAACTCAGCCTAAAAGCACAGTTTGATCAATGCATAGTAGTTCTGAATAAATGCTGTACATTTTTTAAACTATAAAAAGCAGTATTACATGCTTTAAATGATGCCACAACTAATCCAGTTACACAGTTAGTACATGTTTGAGCCACATGTGAAAATACAGGTTAGGTTAAGTCAGAACAAACTCTAGAAACTTGTCCAGATTCTTAAGGAACTGTGTTTTACTGAACACAATTCATTCACTTAACTGTCAGTCAGCTGGTTCTGCAGTAGATTCATCCTAGGTACTGGGGACAGTCGTGAATAAGACAGTCCAGGTCATTGCCTGTGTAGAGTTTTTATTCTAAGGAGGGAGCTGAACATTTAACAAATAGTGGCAAAATGATTACTTTTTAGTTATGATGCTCTATTAGAGAAGTATAGGATGCTCTAAGAGAATGCCACAAGAGGAGTTCACTTAGATTCGGAAACCAAAGGGGTTCTCTCCGAGGAAGTGATATGGAAGCCAGTAGCAGCCAGCCAGACAGGGAGGGACAAGGGCATTTAAGCAGAGGAAACAACGCCTGAAGGGGGCTGACAAATTCAGGGCACTAAAGAGGCCATGATGGTTGGTGCAGAGAAAATAGTAAGAGGCAGGGCAGGACCAGCTGAGGTTGGAGAGTTGGGCAAGAGGATATCATGCAAGACTTTGGCGGTCTTTTATCCCAAGTATAATCATTAGCTCTGTGAAAAGATCATTCTAACTCCTGGGTGGTGAAGAGACTGGGAGGGCTGAGAGAGGAAGTGAAAATGCAGCAAGAGGCTATTGTGAGAGACGGCGGTGACTTAGGCTGGGGAGGCAGGAGTGAGTTGAAAATAATATTGCTTTGTGATATATTTTGGAGGTAGGTTCAACTGGACGTGGTGAGGATGCACTGACTGGAGACGGGGTGCCTATTTGCAAGAGAAAGTGCCAAAATGGCTCTTAGATTTCTGAGATGAGTAGAGGAGGGTGTTCTTTACTAGAATGGGGAAGACTGGAGATGAGGCAGATTTGAGAGAGAAGAGAAGGACTGTCACATTCAGTATGTCAAGTTTGAGATGCTGGTGGGGCAGCCCAGCAGAGATACTGGGACCACAGTTTAATATGTGGATCCGAAAGGCTGGAGTTGGAAATCTGGAAGTCCCTGGGGGCCATGGGACTCTTGTTAAGGTAAGAGGATAGAGAGAGAGAAGAGAAGGGAGTCTAGGACAGAACCTTAGGAAATGCCAAAGAAAGCCTTGGTGAGAGGAGCTGGCAAAGAAGCATGAGGTGAAAAATGGAGAGAAGTGTGATTTTTTTTTTAATTAACATTTTAAAAAGAGGATTTCCAGGAAGAGTAGTTGGCACGGTCAAATGCTAAGAGGTTCAATAAGCTGAAGATTCAAAATACTCATTGGATTTAGCAACTTAGGGGTTACTGCTCTTAGCCAGAGTGGTAGGGCAGAAATTAGAGTGAAAACAGAAGCCTATGGCCGGAGTTGGGGGAGCTTCCTGGCACGGGCCTCAATCGTACCATGAGTTGGCCTGTGCACCACGCTTTTACAGCTCATGAGCGCGCCATAAGGTGAGCCAGCCAAGAAGTAACACCTCTGAACACCCATCTAAACTGGTAGGTAAAATGTCAGAAAGATAACTCTTGCTGAGATTTTTTTTTTTACTTCTATGTACACATCTGCTGTGCAAATCTCTGCAAACCAATGAAACACACACACTCACACACATACACACGTGCAATGAGTGGTGTAATCTCACAAGGAACTTGAGGAAGCTGTTGTCATCATCCCATCTGCTGATCAGAGTCTCAAAGGTCAAGACCGCATTGGAGTCTTTCTATTGTTGTAAAAGTTAATGAAAGTTAATTATTAAAGCTGACAGAAAGATGATCTTCCCACTGCCGTACGTAACCTATATATAGGCATCCCTGTACATATGGATGCAAGCAGAACCCATAGACCTAAGTGGACGGACACTGCCTCTAAGAACTGGGCTGTTTCCCACCATTGCTCAAATGCCTCAATGAGTGTGAATCAGGTAGGAACCAAATTTATGATCATTTTACTCAAACTGGTTTTTTGTTCCTTGAAAATGGTGTCTTTTCTGATCAAAACCTATTCAAAAGTTCAGGCTGCATTCTTGAGTTGACTCCATGAGCAGGAATATTCTGAATGATTCCACTAACAATAGGCTAGAAGTGTTAGTCTGGAGCCTTAGCAATGTGAAGTAAATATTTGAGTAGGTTTTGATTTGACCGAGTAAATGTTTGTATGCATTGTTAAGTTTTCAATAGACTTTTCAAAGATAGCAGGGGTTTTTGCTTTCATTATTTACAGATTCCTTTAATCTGCACCCAAATTTGACTTTTTAAGTAGACCATTTGTCCTGAAGTTTGGCAAATAAAGCAAGCTTTCAGGAAAGTTTTTTCCAGGAGACAGAATGATCTAGTAGAAGGTGTTGAGAAAAGTCTTTTGGTCCAGAAGTAAAGGATTTATCTGCCAGACACCCCTAGAAAGTCCAAGAAGGGAAATATGGGAGAGGAGAAAAGGGAATAGGAGCAAGTAGGGTGGACAGTGAAAAAGGAAGAGAGATCGAGAAGAAAAAGTCATTGGGGAAGATATCTTAATGATAGAGTCCTGACATCCATGACGATGGATTAGAGTGTCATATGCAACAATTGGAAAGAATTAGAGTGTCCTATGCAACAATTAGTATTACACTGTGCAGGGGTACTTTTCCTACAAATTTCCAGTCCTAACAAGAAAATTTATTGCATGTTTTAATGTGTCAGAAGATGATAACACAACATTTTTCAAATGTGAGAATGAGAAAGAACTTATTAAATCTTTGGATTAAATAATTCTCTTTTTCAAAGTAAATTTGTCATTCAGAGGAACAGTGTAGTAAAAGTTGGCCACATAAAGATCATTCCTACTGGGACATTAGGGAGCAAGTATTCGACTTCAGGAAAAAAGGAGTTTCCAGTGGGTTCATACACCCCTTGCCTCCTCCACCTGGATAAATGAATAAGCAAGTATTTAAATAAAGGAACAAATAGCTCAATATCTACTAAACAGCTTATATTTGACTAAGGAACAAAGCAGTTCACAAAGTGAGAATGGATATTTTGTTTGGTTTGGGGGGGGAGGTAATTAAGTCTCTTTCTTTCTTTCTTTATTTTAATGGAGGTGCTGGGGATCGAACCTCCTGCATACTAAGCATGCGCTCTACCACTGAGCTATACCCATCCCCTGGATATCTTTTAATTACTAGAATAAATGAGTTACAGCTTGGTCCAGCTTCTCTCCATAATGAAGGTCCTCGGTTCTCCAAACAAGGAGAAAAGAAGGGCCTTCCGCCAGCATCTGTTTCACTTTGTTGGGTCGCAAAGAGGAGAATAAACCGATTCACCTCCGTGAGATTGAACCCCAGGCTCTCCAGGCTCACATTTTGTGTATGTGAAGAGTTTGGCAGGAGGGGCTCCTACCAGCAGGGCCAAGAGCACTGCAGGGGCCGCATCTGGAGCTCTGTTCTCTTGCTTTGTCTCTCTCGGGGATCAGGGCGAATGGGCACCTCCAGACCCAAAGGCAGAGAAGAGAGTCTATTGGAGGAAATCATTTACAAGACTTGGCTTCTTGTCCAGGCTCTGTCACTCGCCACCTGTGAGACTTGGGGAAGTCTTACATCTTCTCTGACCTCAATGTCTTGATCTGTCCATTGGCGATAATGATGCCTACCTTTTCTGCCTACTTCACAGGATCATGCTCAAGGGAGAAAAATGGAAGGGCTTAGGAAAAGGCAAAGGCTTATAGCAAGTCAAGGGGTTCTCTTTATCATGTTGTGTTATGTTTATTCCCTTTATTATGTTGCTTACTATTAGTGGGTCTGAGATTCCTTCCTACGGCACAAGTTAACACTTCTCTAACATTTGAGCCTTTTGGCCAACGAAGTCTTCTCCCATGTTTGGATCACAAGCCTTTGAACATGATGTGTTCATTCCCCACTGCTTTCTCATCCTCTCTTTCAAATGTACCTATTCTTTAAGGCCTAACTCAAGACCCCCAGTTCCTTGATGAAATTTTCCTCAACTCCAACCCACATTCACATCCTTTCTTCTTACAGTTTATTATCTGTACCAGTCACTTGGGGCACTCCTTCTGTGCAAGTAAACTTGGCATCATTTGGACATATATTGTTTATAGTTCAGTTTATTTCAACAAACCTTTCAGAGTAATTACTGGGTTATAGGTACAATGCAAAAGGGGGAAAAGTGATTAAGATCTGGGCCTTGTCCTTGGGGAACAGAGTCTTATTGGCAGAGAAACTTGTAAACAAATATTGATAATACAGTACACTATCAGATAGAAATACACGCAAGGTGTGGACGAGAAGGAAATGATTAACTCTTTTTAGGGGATTCCATGAAGCTTTTACAGCATTGACTTATCTTACACAGTTATGTGAAGAACAGAGTTTCTAACAAACAATAGGATGATAAATGCTCAAGGAACAAAGGGACAAATCAACGGCCAGGAACAGCTGAGTATTTTTAAGGGTGAGTTGGAATTTACCAGGTGTCAGAGGAGAAGAACACAGATAGAGGAAACAATGTATGCAAAGGGGTGCGGATGTAAAATATTATGGTGTGTTAAGAAATTGCTGTAATTGGAAGGAGGAGGTGGAGTGAAGAAGACTGTGAGATTGGCCACAGCCAAAATATGAAGGGCCTTGTACACCATGCTAAGAAGCTTGGGCAGGTAGATGCTTTAAAATTATGTTCAAATGAATGGGTGAGAATGGAAAACTGCGAATTCTGGGTAAGCTCAGAATAAACATGAAGCCATAGAAAAGATGGCAGCACTAACATTTTCCCACTGGTTCCAGTTGACTCTATCATGTAGGGCCTACACAGTCGATATAAAACTTAGCCCTGAAGCCATTATCCATGCAGTTAAAGCTAAGAAGGCTCTCCTTACACACCTTACTTTCAGTCTTGACAAGGCCCTACAAGGAAGGTCACCCTGTTTCACCATTAGCAAAACTAAGGCTTCAAGCACTTGCCCACAGAACACAGTTAAGTGATGGCAAAGCAAGGATGTGAAGGCAGGTCTACTTTGCCAAATTCTCACTCTTTTCTGCTGCACCTCCCAGCTAAATTAGATTCGACTTAGTTTTTCAGCAGTGTAGCCAATAAAAATAATTGCCAATAAAAAGAGTCATCAATAGTAGTAATGATAGTGCTTAGAGCCTGAACTAAGATTAAGATAAAACTGAGCTAAGCTCCTAGAAGATAAGACCACTACAAATTAAATAAGCCACATAAACAGACTTCTTGAATAAGCAATATAAGACATCTGTTAACATTCTTGCTCACAAGGAGCTGCATAAATCACCCATAACTTTTTGGCAAAAAAAAAAAAAATCCAAAATCTTTTTCTTTAATCGTCTCGCCTTGGGACTCTTTGGAGATACTGTCTCCACGCCCTTAGCATCCTCATTCCAACCCCGTCATCCTTAATTGCCTTCCATGTCAGCGTATCCCCTCTTCCGGGGGAGGACTCTGGCTTCGAAGACAATCTAGAAGGGTTTGTGAGATGCTGATAGTTTTCAAAGGATCGTGACTAAAGGGTAGGGGGAAACAGGAGTGGTTTTTTTATGTTCTGAATTATTACAGATCCATTTATTTCTCCCAAAGAAAGAGCTGCTGGGTTCGGGTTCACATCTCTACCATAGCTTAATTAATAAATTACCCCACTGTGTTTCAGAAGTGACTGAAGCACACAAGAATCACAGCATTGAGCTAGACGTTAGAGCCTGCCCCAGCCTCTGACCCCTTCTGACCTCTCTTCATCAACATCTGCACCGACACCCTTCCCACCCGCCTCCACTCCCACCCCCACCCCCGCCCCCAGCCCGGTTACTGCTAACCACCACTCTGGCACGCTCCGATATGATGCCATCATCTCCCTGCTTCCATCCAGCTTGACAGCAACCAGATTGCGGATGTGTGTGCCGTGATTTCCTGGTTCCTTTTTGCCTGCGGATTGGGGTCCCCGTGAAGGTTCTCACTGAGCAATTACTCTGCTTGTTCCCGACCTGTCCCCCAAGTCTAGCCAGCAAGACACAGCTGTATTTCCCTTTTTCCAAGGGTCAGTTCATGAAATAGGGCTGGTCTACCTCTGGGTTTCCGCTGACAGGCACCGGGTGTCTGGAGCTCCTACTGAGGGGCGGCGACCCTGCGAGGCCGCCTTGCGCGGGAGTGGGGAGGGGTCTGCCGCGCCTGGGGAGCGGCCGGGAGGCGCTCAGCACAGCTGCTTGCCTCCTGGTTTCCAAGGACCACCAATTAAAGAAAAACACGAGCATCACTTGTGAGCATCTTGGTTTAAATTAGTTGTTCCCTGCAGAAAGGGCAGACCTCTGAAAGACCAGAACACTGGCTGGACGAATGCTGAGACGTAGAAAGGTCAGGGCCACTGACACTTCTCCAGGCAGCGGGGCGGGACAGAATGGAGGTGGCCCAGGTAACTGGCAGCCGGGTGATGACAGTGCTGGGCTGAGCTGGGGGTGTGGGGAGCTCTGCAGGGGCGGGGGCGGGAGCGGGGCGGCTAGGGCGACGGCTAATGCACATATCATCCCTAATTCCTAGAAATGTCAAAATGTTATTAATAAGCCAGAATAATTGAATTGGAAAAAACAGCCCAGAAATTAATCCCAAGATTTAATTTCTGCTCAGAAAAAAGAAAAAAAAAGAGGCAGAGAATAACGTGTACATGACTAAGCCATAGGGCCAAGGTATGTAGTTATATGTATGTATATGTGTGTGTACATGCATGTCTATGTATGTAATATGTATATAATAAAGGCAAAACAATTAAAAGAACACATCGTAGAAAAGGTAGTTAAGAGGGGAACTGTATACAAATCAAGGCTTAACGTTGAAAAATTATTAGGAGGAGAAATCCCTGAGAATGAATTTCAATCCCCCCAAAGCCACTGACACCCTAAGGAACCCAGAGAAAAATGTGAGGCATGAAGATAAAACAGAACATGAAAAGGTGGACATTAATATGAGTGTAATATTTGAAACTGGACTTGTGATTCTAGGAACCAAGAAAATTTTTTCCAAGAATTTCTGGGGAAAAGGTAATTTGTTCAGGGTTGTTTTTTCTTTTTTTAAGTGAAGAAAAATCGCTTTTAAATTCCTAACTAAAGTAGGTCATTCTCAAGAATCCCAGAAATGATGAAACAGAGAATGACATGAATTTATGAGTATCTGGAGCGTGTCTCAGCAGAGGCACCATCCAGGTGGTCAGCTCAGTGGCTCAGGTGGTTGATTGCTCGTGGAATAGGAGGCAGCAGCTTTGGGAAGCAGAGATGACAGCAAAGAGAAAACCGCAAGACTGGAATTGTGACCCTTGAGGCCTCTTGCTCTGAATTCTGGAAAGATTTCTCAAACCACCCTGATTCCAGCCCTCCAGTGCTCCCCTTATGTGAGGTGGAGACATTTTCCAGGCTGTGGCAGGATGCCCAGAGCTCAGACCTTTGACCCACTAAAGAGCCAGCCATGATCATCCTCAGGGAAGGAAGCGTCATAACGATGAAGTTTTATCTGCCATCATCATCACTGGCAAAAGAAAAAAAAAAAAGATTAGACCATGACTTAGAGAAAACACACACATAGAAATAAAGGAAGAAAAAAAAAGTACTTTCAGGATCTTTCTTAAGGAAGAGAACTAATGCATTTCTGTGAACAACTTGGTGAAAATATGAGTAAAGCAATGAAAGAGTGGCATCCTTTTTCCCCCCTCTATCCATGGCAGCATCTGCCAGAAACAAAATGCACGCTACCCAAGTATTCTTCATCCTAAGGTTGGCTAGGTTGTATATCTCACAGGATTAAAGCTGTTCTTGAAAGACAGCCTCTACAAAAGACTTCAGGTGCCAGGAGTCACTAACGTGGATAAAATCTTCCGTTAATGCCCCAACCATATAGTTGGTAATTGGCAAATGAGGACAAAAATCCGTGCTCTGCACAGCAATGAGTACAGCCAACCCCAATTCACGTCCAAGTTCTTCTGACAATGGGAAGTACTATATAGTGAGTGGGGTGTGACACCTGGAACTGGGGGTGCAGAGGTGGGATGGGACAGAGATGAGAAGCAGGGAAGACAAGCAGCTTGGGGTCAGAGGGGGCTCAGAAAGAATAGCAAAGGGGGTCTAACAGTTATAACAAAGTTCAAGGGGACTCAAATTCTGGAGGTCAAGCCAGAGCGTGGGGCAGAAGCACTACCTCATGGTCAGAAAAAGTCCATAGAAAGGACTTTGGAGGAAGCTAGGGAATGGGAGCAGGGGAAGAAATAGGTGTCAGGGAGAGATCAGTGGGGCCAGAAGTTGAGGCCAGCATCTGACTCCCGGTTATAGCGTGAGCTCTGCAAACACGCTGAAAGTCCCCTGAGCTATGGGAGAGCGCCATGTGACAAGGTACAGTCTAGTTTGAGATAATTCCAGTAATAACTGTGATTGGGGTCAGGGAACAAAACCCTGGGTATTACGGGTAGTAGCAGAGAACCAAGATCAGAGGGGAAAAATGCTAACAGTCAGGAGGTTCTTTAATTATGTGCACATTGGGCAGTAGAGAGGCTGTGTGTTGCAGAATAGCAAAATCTAAAAACACAAGTCGCATTTTTGACACCGTCATAGCTGTGTGACCTGAAGCAAAAAATACTTAGATTTTTGTGGGGAGGAGTGTGCTATTTATTACATTCTCATTTGTAAGAAGAGGACAGTATTAATCATAGAAAGTGCCTCAAAAGCTTGTGAGAGCTAAATAGGTAAGGTGCATTAAGAGCATTTGCAAAACTGATCTTTTGACTATAATAAAAGCAGAATTGAGATAAGAACAAAAAACTTAAACACCTTGTGCAGGAAATGCCAGTAGTTAGAATAATAACTACCATTTAGTGAATGCCTGTAGTGTGCTAGGTGCAGCGCTGGATACTCTGAAAACGTTCTCATTTAATCTTCACCGTCACCTGGAAACTTGAGTATTATTCTTCCAAGCATATAATGGAGGCTCAAAAAGGTTCATTGCTCAAGGTCGTCCCTTTAAAAACCTCATCACTAATGAACTAAGTAACTAAGTGATACTTTGTGCTATAGTTTCCTCAACTATAAATTACAAAACTTTAATTCCCAGAAGCAATAAGAAATAACTTAAAGGGGCAATATCCTGGAATTTCACAAATTAAAAGCATTTTATAAGGTATTATGAAAAGTCTGATGGGTAAAATGGAACAGGCTTGTCTAGAGTTGGGGGCAATGAATAGACTTTAATCTGGCCCAGCCCTCCAATGCCATCACTTTGGAAACGTTGCTGAAAAAAAAATATTTTTAAGTAAATTTCTTTCTTTCTTTGATGAGACCTCAACTTTACAAGTGAAAAAAATGCACTCACTGGTTAGTAAACTGAGTCAGTTCCTATTGCTTTTGAGTAATGTTTTAAAAATAAATAAATACAAGCCCTTGTTTACTTACCCAGCGGAGCCGTGTCCAGCTCGTTGGAGTAAAAAGCGGTATCACTGTGGCAAAACACAATCTAGGTCCCTTAATCCTGCCTCTTTTGATCTCAAAAGGTGGTAACATTCAGTTCAGAGCTCACTCATCTGTAAATTGCATCACATTATCTCCGAGTTATTTAAGAAGCTAGCTCTGTTTGGTTTCAGGCATTTTAACCTGCTAAAGACAAGAAGGGTTTGCCACATAGTTCCAAAGGTCTCACACTTACCACAGCCGTCAGAGAAAGCAAAATGATCGAACCCATTGGGAATCAGTACGTTGTGTCCAGGCCAGTGTATTCTGCAAATGCTTTTGGGGAAGAACATAAGAAGAAACAGAGATATCATAAGACATTTCTGGATCGTCTCAAACAGTGTTGCAGGTAAGATTTTTTTTTTTTTAAGGTACTGACGGGCATTAGAAATAGATGAAGCACTTTCTCTGCAGTTTTTCAGCTTCCAAGCTCTCCTTTCTAGCTGTTGCCCATAGCCTCCGGAGTCTTTTTCTCTTTGGTCTCCAAACCTCCTACTCCCTGCCAGGGCTGGAAAGGTAGTCTCTAAAATGAACACCATCTTGGCTCTCAACACAATCTTTCCATATCAGAGGAGGAATAGATGAAGACAGAGGAAACTTCTCAAAGTGCTATAAGCAGAAATTGACACAGTGTAACTGATTATACTTCAGTTAAAAAAAAAATCCGAAGTGGGGTACAATACAAGCTGAAGATGACAAATTAGTTTATTATAGCTAAAGAAAAGCAACATTTTTCTTAAGAAAAAAATCCTTTTGTGGTGGTCAGGGAGCAGTTGACATGGCAAGGAGGTAAATGTTAGTGGGAAAGTTAAAGTACTTGAATATATTACCTTTACCAATTTTTCCATCTGCAGTTGGGTGCTAGACTTAAAATTGGATGTGCATTAACTGACCTGTGGCTCTCAATGTTTTCTTTCAGCTGTTCCCCGCAAAAGGCCAAGAAAATTGCCCTCTCCTTGTTCCCTGTAGCATCTTGGCTGCCAGCGTACCGCATAAGGGAATGGCTACTCAGTGACATTGTTTCTGGGATCAGCACAGGGCTGGTGGCTGTACTACAAGGTAACTTTTTTTTGAGATGTAATTCATAGATGATAAAATTCAATCTTTCAGTGTGTAAAGTCAGTGTTTTCTTACATTGTAGTGTAATTGATTTACAGTGTTGTGTTGGTTTCGGATATCCAGCAAAGTGATTCAGTTTTACATATGTATGTCTGTATATATGTATATATATTCCTTTTCAGATTCTTTTCCATTGTAGGTGATTACAAGATACTGAATATAGTTCCCTGTGCTATGCAGTAGGTCCTTGTTTATTTGTTTTATATGTAGTAGTGTGTGTATCTGCTCATCCCAAACTCCTAATTTATCCCTCCCCCTGCTCTTTCCCCTTTGGTAACCATAAGTTGGTTTTCTACATCTGTGAGAATTTGGTATTTTGGAGGGATACTCACAAGGCTGTGCAACCATCACCATTATCTAATTCCAAGACATTTTCACCACAACCACCCTCAAAATCTCTTGCCTATTAACAGTCACTTCCAATCCGCCCTCCACCCATCCCCGTTGGCAACAAACTTCTGTCTCAATGAATTGGCCTATTCTTGGCATTTCATGTAAACAGAATCTCAGAATATGTGGTCTTTTGTGTCTGGTTTCTTTCACTGAGTATAACGTTTGCAAGTTTCATCCATGATATGTGGGTGCTTCATCATGAATGAATAATATTCTGCGGTAGAGATAGACTACATTTTGTTTGTCCATTCATCAGTTGATGGCCTGTGGCTATTATGAATAATACCATTATGAACACTTGTACACAAGTTTTTTTGTCAACATATGTTTCAGTTCTCTTGGGTATGTACTGAGGAGTGTAATTTCTGTGTCACATAGTAACCCACTAGCAGTGGTGAAGGTTTAAATTGCTCTACATCCTTGTGAACACTTGCTATTGTCTGCTTGTGTTATGTTAGCTATCCTAGTGAGTTTGGAACAGCATCTGATTGTGGTTTTGACTTGCATTCCCCTAATTACTAATGATTTTTGAGCATCTTTCTGTGTGCTTAGTGGCTGCTTGTACATCAGTGGAGAAGTAGCTCTTTTACTATTTTGAATATTTTAAAATCAGGCCATTGTCTTTTTACTGTTGAGTTGCAAAGATTACTTATATATTCTAGATACTAGACCCTTATCCAAGATAGGATTTGCAAATAATTTCTCCCTTTCTGAGGGTTGTCACTTTACTTTTTTGATATTATCCTTTGAAGCACACATTTTTACATTTTGATGGAGCCCAATTTATCTGTTTTTAATCGGTTGCTTATGCTATAGGTGGTATCGTTTCTAAAAAACCATTCCCTAATCCAAGGTCACAAAGGCTTGCACCCAAGTTTTCTTCCACGAGTTTTATAGTTTTCCCCCTTACATTGACATCTTTGATACATTTGAGTTAATAATGTAATTTTTAAGGTGCAATCTTAGATACTTGAAGAACCAAATGAAAACTTCTGTGATCCACGTGCATGCAATAAGGATATCGATGCTTGTATATTTGCAGGTTTAGCATTTGCTCTGCTGGTCACTATCCCCCCAAGCTATGGATTGTATGCAGCCTTCTTCCCTGTCATCATCTACTTTTTCTTGGGCACATCTAGACACATATCTGTGGGTAAGTGAATTACTGGGCTAATTAACGCTCACACCACTTTTTCTTTATGCATGCCATTAGCCACACGTAGTGTCAGTGCCAAAATATGCCTAATCCAGGAAAAGAGTCATAGGACAGGGGCTTGGGGAAGGAGGCCAGGACTAGAGATGACAGTCTTTATATGCCACATTATGGCTGAAAGACAGTTGTGCTGGGACTATAACTGACTATAACTCAACCTCTCTCTATTAGGTCCATTTCCAGTTCTGAGCATGATGGTGGGAGCAGCAGTTGTGAGATTAACCTCAACAGACGAGACAGGGGATTCAATTGTCTCTAATAGCTCCATGAGTAATGATTCATCGTTATTAGATGAGCGGAAGGTGCTGGTGGCTGCGTCAATCACAGTTCTTTCTGGAATCATCCAGGTGAGCACTTTGTCACATAACCTACCCTCCCCAATCTAATTGCCCCGACTGGTACCCATCTTTCTGGTTTTTCTCCTTTGTGCCACCCCTCCTAACTCTTCCCATGAATTCGTATGTCTCCTCCAGTGGCCCATAAGAAATAGTTTAACAACCAGAAGTGGAGAGGCAGATCCGCAAGGCAAAGATGAGCGAATGTGCATCTAGAGAGGAGGAAGAATGAGAACAGGGAGGCACATGTGGTGACAAGTGAAATGCTGATTTCAGTAAAATACCTGGGAATTGATATACTCACCATAACCACAGAGAAACTGGAAGCTTCAGAAATTTTTTCTTTCTAATTCCTCATTAACTGTAATCTCATTGGAAGGGATCAAGGCTTAGTGTTTTGAATTGTCCATCTGAAATATTTGGAGATCGTGGAAAAGGGTCACAGAGGGATCTGAAGCTCGCCCCCAAGCCGCACCCCCGACCCCATGGCTGGGTAGTGAAAAACGTCACAGACTCCTTAAGACCTTGCCAACTTTTATGCTTAACGACATTGTTGGTTAAGACCATTCCTTAAAGAAAAAAAAAAAGTCAATTCAAACCAAGACAAGCGTCTTGACCAAGGACGGGGTCAGTTCTCCCCAGTGCATTTCTGATCCCAGCACCTTTGGACATTCACAGCTCCAGCTGTATTCCGGGGACAGAAGTGGAGAGGCAGGCCAGGAACCCATCCATTCACTTTCGCAAAATCCCGAGGCTTTGGGGGGAAATGAACCAATTTTGCTCTCAGTTAAAACTGAGCACTTTTGTTGTCATACGCAGTTACCTATTTCTTAACGAAAGTCGAGCGACTTGTTTGAGGGCAACTGAATGGATGTTCATCCATGCCTGTGACAGCAGCTAAAAAGGGTAACTTAAAATTCCGTGGGAAAATTCATGAGGGCTGATGCTAGATAAGAAAGGCTTATGGATGAGTGTCCTAAAGATACCGCAACTTCAAAAGAGGGAAGAGAGGAAGCCTGTGACTTCTTGAGGGTGCACTAGACTTGAGTCCTATTTGAATGCCAGGTAACATTCCACCTTGGTGGGTGGGATCGGGGAGGGAAGGACCCTGAACGGGAGATGTTCCAGGAGGCAGCGGCACTGGCTTCTTCAAGGCACACGAGTACAGGGCGAACCTCTATATTGGACTCATTTCAGTGGCTGGTCCTTCAGTTTGCCGAGGGGTACTCTGAATCTACACTCACAAAGGCTTTACCTTCTCTTTCCAGTTGCTCATGGGGGTTCTGCAGCTGGGATTCGTGGTGATATATTTATCTGAGTCTCTGATCAGTGGCTTCACCACAGCTGCCGCTATTCACGTTCTGGTTTCCCAGCTCAAATTTATTCTTCAGCTGACAGTCCCAGCACACACTGATCCATTTTCCATCTTCAAAGTAAGTATTCCTCTTGCTTAAAAAATATTGGAAGGAAGGGCAGAGCTGAGTGGTAGAGTGCATGCCTAGAACACTTGGAAGTCCTGGGTTCAATCCCCAGTGCCTCCGTTAAAAAAATAAATAAAAATATGAAAAGGAAGACATGTATGTATATGCATGACTGGGGCATTGTGCTGTACACCAGAGACTGACACTTAGTAATTGACTATACTTCAATACAAACAAACAAACAAACAACAAACAAACCGCATTACCTCCTGCCAACAACAAAAAAATACGGAAATAGGTGAAATTTACTAGCATGTTTCCCGGAGGACTTTGCTTTCATGCTCTTGTGGCGGGGCTTACCTACAACTTCCAAGAAAGCGATGGGTTGTGAAATGTATTCACATTAAGCACAAGTTAGTGGCAAAAAGAACAACACTGAAAATCTCCCATAGCTGCCATACAGCTACTGTGAAGAACAGAAATTAAGTATCACTTCTTTTCAATGTTTAAAAAGAAAAAAAGCCAATGCACATTATTAAAAGCATTGTCCCAAGTTTTAAAAATGTCCCCAAAATCTTGTTTTGAAAGAAACGTGCTAATTGAGTAGCAGTGCATCTCTATTTCTGAAAAGCTGGTCTTAGTCTTTTAGAACTGAAGTTCTTCTGACTCTTTTATGCAAAAGGCAGTGGGCCAATATGCAAAATAGAACATATGTGTTTCCTCTAGAGGATGCACTGTAGAACAGACAGTGTTCTTAGTGCTTCTGATTTTATGTGTTTAAATCCTCAGCCTTTTTTTTTTTCTGGGAGATTCTAGCTAAAGGTTTGTCTATGTCTTTTATCTTTTCAAAAATCCAGCTTTTCCTTTCATTGATCTTTTCTATGGTCTTTTTAGTTTCTATTGCTTTTCTTTTCACTCTGATCTTTGTTATTTCCTTCCTTTTGCTACCTTTGGGCTTGTTGGCGCTTCTATCAAGGCAGTCTTCGGGAGTCTGAGATAGAACTTGCTCCAGATTGGAGCCAGCACTGTC
This sequence comes from Vicugna pacos, assembly GCF_048564905.1. Classification (NCBI taxonomy): domain Eukaryota; kingdom Metazoa; phylum Chordata; class Mammalia; order Artiodactyla; family Camelidae; genus Vicugna; species Vicugna pacos. The sequence goes on along the minus strand of NC_132993.1, from coordinate 78,251,926 downwards.
TCACCCCCATCCAGAGCCATCCCAGAAGTGGAATCTTCTGGGGGCAATTTAGGATCTAGTTTGGACCTGCTTGAGCCATTCCAGATCCCATAGATAAGGAATACAGTGCACAGTTAGCCAGGAAACTATTTTCCAGAAGTGACAGATTCAACAAAAAAATAAGAGGGGTCTGAACCCTACAAAAGACTAACAATTAAGGGATACATGCTGAGAAAAACTATTAGAAATCAGAAGTTATTCCCTGAACAGAGCAATAGTGTTGTGAAATAAAAAATGATGGCAAAGAGACCTAAGAGCAGAAGAGACCAGTTACAAAAATGTGAAGAGCATCCAAGATATCAGCCGAAAGAGATTTTCAGCAAAAATGCCAGAAGTATCCCTGAATCAGTGTGGTTGACGGTGCTGCACTAACTCACCTTTCTTGTATCTCCATGCTGGTCTCGGCAGTGACTCCACTCACGGTTCACATGAGCAGAACAGGGAATGACTATCAGTCTGTCAGTCCTTTTGCTTCTATGTTTATTTTTATCTGTTTGGAAGTAATTGTGTTGTGTCCAAATTATACACTAATGTAATACTTGGTTGTTTTTTGCTTTTATACTTTTAGGTACTAATTTCTGTATTCTCACAAATAGAGAAGACTAACATTGCAGACCTTGTGACATCCTTGATTATCCTAGTGATTGTATCTGTGTTTAAAGAAATAAACCAGCGCTTCAAAGCCAAACTTCCAGTGCCCATCCCAATTGAACTCATCGTGGTAACTTATTGTCTTAAGACTTTCTTTCATTAATACGCTAGTCCTGTGTTTTCATGTCGGAAGTCCTTCACCATGTGTAGATCAGGAAGTTTTAGTGGGACCAGCCCCCCTCTGCAGTCTCTGGGTATGATATTTAGTATGGTTTTCTCTTCATTCAGAATTTAACAGCTTCCTTTGATGATCTGGGGTTATTCTTTCCACGTAAGACAAGGGTGGTGCGGAGAGCAGGACCTGTGAGAATCATGGTGATACAGCTACTGGAATCAGGGCTGTGATTCCCAGCTCCAGTGGTGCATTGCAATTGCCTTGGAACTCTTCAAAAAGTAGCAAAACCTGAGCTTGAGATTCTTATCTAATAGGTCAAGGGGTAGCTTTTGGCAACAGCGGTTTTTTCAAAGCAGGTTTCTTCGTTACATCTCCTATTTCTAATCTGGGCAATTTGCAACTTTGCAGACGGTGATCGCAGCAGGCGTGTCCTACGGCTGTGACTTCAAGAACAGGTTTAACGTGGCCGTGATTGGGGAGATGAAAAGAGGGTAAGTGTGTCCCTTATGATGGCCTCTCCAAGCGCTAATTAGAAAGTAAGCACACGTGATGGAGGACTCCAAGCTGAAATGCATTCCCCTGTCTTAGAACCCTCCCTGCATCTGGCATCTATAATGCATCCAGGAGGAAGGTTCACTATTCTTGTAGGAAGGAGGCACCAAGGACACGAGTGTCTGCAGTTCGTAAGATCAGAACGTTTCTGTGTGTGGAAGAACTCACACACCAGAGGAGGAGGGACTCACATGGAAGTAGAAGGGAGATAGTAGGCAAATTAAAAAAAAAAAAACACTAGGCAAATTAAACTTGCTTCTCTTCATAAAAAAGAACCAAATGAAACCAGATTTCCTTGGCCATAAATTACTATAAACAATATGCAGTGTTTTGTGTGAGGTTGCTAGAGCCAAGTGCCGACAGTTCAAAGGAGACATTGAAGGAATACCTGGCCCACACGGCTTGAGCAGTCCACATGGGCACACTCTGTCCTTTCTCAAGATCAAGTTCAAAACAAGGCCAGAGCAACTGTTACCTCTGCAGCAGGATGGGGGGTCCAGTCTGTATGTGGAATTTGAAAGCATATTCCACTGCATTTATTGGATTGAGAAGGGAGATCCCATTTTGTGCTCTTTCTTCTCGCTGCCCTCTGACCATAGCATCAGTTTCTTCCAATTTATTTACCAAGGGAAGGTTATATTCCTATCTAAAAAAAAAAAAAAAGACCTCCTTCCCTCTTCATGCTTACGGAGTATTTGAAAATTCCAGGCATCAGCATTTCTATGTAGTGCCTTGTTGACTTAAAAATAGCTACATTCTATTAAAAGCAAATATATATATTTTTTAAAAATATTTTTACCGTCAGATATTCATTTGTTACACTTTGTGAATCACAAACATCACATTTACAGAATTTTAGTTTTTATTGACATGTAGTTGATTTATAATGTTAATTTCAGGTATACAGCAAAGTGATTCAGTTAGACATATACATACATAGTTTTTTTTAGATTCTTTTCCATTATATGACAAACATCATTTTTAATTTAAAAGGTAGAAATTAGGCTGAAGCCAAAAGACTATTTCTAGGGTTTCTCTCTACTCTGCAGCTTTCAAGTGATTACACTTTATTTAAACATCTTGGGAGACTAGACAGACAGACAGATAGAAAATTTTAAAGGATCTCGTCAGAAAGGTTTTGGAAATAAAGGATAAACTTAAGATCCCTGGGTTACAATCTCAGAGACATTACTTAGTAAATATATTTTATATTTTAAATGTCTGTGGATGTGTCTCCACAGTGTGTGCAGGTGGGGAGGAGGGTAACTCATGTATAGGTCTTTGTGAGCATAATGGGGAGGCAGGTAGCCCCGCAAGCAAAGTCAGGTTTCCTAGAGGCAGAGTGCCCTGGTGGGATTTACTTCTGACTCACTTCCTGATCTTGGGCAAACAATTAAACTCTGTGCCTTAATGTCTTTGGCTGTAAAAATGGGGCTAAAAATAGCAGTTGTCACATAGGATTCTCGTAAGGATCAAGTGAGTTAATACATGTGATGAGCTCCTGTGCCTGGCCGTCACAGTATTTTATGTGACTCTCCCTCCCACAAAAATTGTGAAGACAAGGAAACAAGTTTATTATCATCACTTTACAGATGAGGAACCTGGCTCCAGGAAGGGTAAGTGGCAGAGCCAGGAAATGAATCAAGTTTTCAGACTGTAAATCTCCACCACGCCCCTCTGTCTATGGTGTTTAGAGGCCGGAACGGAAGAATCATCACCTGGGCTTCTGGTTATTTGGTATAAAATGCAAATTTTAATTATATCGCTGATTTTAGGTTTACATACATGTATAATATTCCAAGCCAACTTTCTGATTTTTTTTCATTTTTTTTTCTTATTTCTTTTTTTTAATGGAGGTACTGGGAATCGAGCCCAGGATCTCATGCCTACTAAGTATGCACTCTACCACTGAGCTCTACCCACCCCCTCAACTTTCTGATTTATGATAGCTGCAGAATACAAAATAATAGTACTTCTTCAAAATTAGAGCTAAAAATGTATTCACATAAATATTCTCACAACATGAACGGCAATTAAGAAAGAGTTAACCCACTTCCAGTGAGTTTTAGGTCAGAAACAGATAATTATAGGCACTCAGCATTCTAGTTAAGTGATGTTGAGTTTGAGATATTAGTTTTATAATACAATTAGTATTGATCATAAAAAAAGAACTGAATGAAACCAGATTTCCTTGGCCATAAATTACTGTAAACAATAGTGCTTTGTGTGAGGTGGCTAGAGCCAGGTCCTAACAGTTCAGAGGAGACACTGAGTGAGGCATAAGCCCAGAAGTAGCCTCTGGGAATTGAATGTTTCCCTGACACTATGTCACTTTAAATAGAAAGCCACTCTCCCTCAGGGCCACGGTCAGCTCTAGCAAGTCTGCAGAGTGCAGGGCAGAGTCCAACACCCATATGTTTGTTAAGGATTTTCCATGAAAAGGTTATTGTTATCAACGCAGGGAAGAATTTCTTGCTTTCCTTGTCTCAGAATTGTGTTTGCTCGGAGGGCCTTCATCCACAGGTAACTATTGGAGGCATCGTGGGTGATGCTTTGCAACCCAGCGTAACAATACAAGTAAGATCGGAGGCATTTTGTGTGAAGCTTATATTGATAAAAGTGTACAAAAAAAAAGTGTACACTGTCACGTAGCTATCCTAGCAAAATCATATCAGGTTTATCGCTATCATTGGACTGGATTTACAATCTTATATCAAATTCAGGCAGCCTTACTTTCCTACAGTAAGGTAACAGATTCCAAAGTTTTCAGCAGTGTGAAATTCTTGCCAGTCAGACTCCAAAGTGAGGCAAACGCGGCCTAGTTTGCATTCATTCATTCATTCATTTGCCCAACAATTACTGACCATCTGATACATACTGTGAAGAGTGTTTGGTCCAGATCATAGAACAGTGAACCAGTCCCTGCTCTGGGTCTGGGAGGAGAGTTGGGTGAGGAGAGAGGGAGGGATGAAGACAGGAGACACCAAGAACTGGGGAAGCCCAGAAAATCTCACCTACCCCCGACCTTGGGGGTGAGAAAGGACTTTCTAGGGGGAAGGGTGGGGATGAGGGGAGTGGTTCAGGCAGAAGGAACAGCGATGAGACGCTGTCAAGGTGAGAGAATGGATGATGAGAAACAAACAAAAACAGCTTGGTAGAGTTGGAGCATAACTTCTGGGAGATGGTGGTGATTGAGCTGGATGGTGGGAAGGTGGGTAACTGTGGCCTTGCTAAGGAATTTGGACTTTTCTTGAGAGCAAATGGGTGCCGCTTGAAGGTTTATAAGCCAGCGGGCAACATTCTGACTTACGTTCAATTTCAGATTTCAGCCCCCTATCACACCTGACGTGCAGACTTTCCAAGATGCCATCGGAGATTGCTTCAGCATTGCCATTGTTGGCTTTGCAGTGGCCTTTTCTGTGGCCAGCGTCTACTCCCTCAAATGTGATTATCCGATCAGTGGCAACCAGGTGAGGGTACCACCAGCACTGGGTCTCCTTGGGCCACTTTAATATTCTGTGTACTTAATATCAGTGATGCCACGCCTGAAAAAACGCTCCCCCCTGTTCTCCTGGCAGGAGTTAATAGCCTTGGGCGTCAGCAACATATTTGGGGGATCATTCAGAGGATTTGCCGCTAGTACTGCCCTCTCCAGATCAGCGGTTCAGGAGAGCACAGGGGGCAAGACCCAGGTACTGGGGGGTGTTGGCTGCAAGGCCATCCCGGCAGGGGTCCCTGGGGATTCGGAGCCCCGGGGGCAGGGAGGGGGGAAACTGAGCTGGTGACAGGCATGCTCTTCTCTTCCCAGATCGCTGGCCTTCTCTCCGCCATCATCGTGCTGATTGTCATTGTAGCCATTGGATTTCTCCTGGAGCCTCTACAAAAGGTAGCGCTCCTCTCCTTTGGAAACAGCTTTCTCCTTTGGGTGATGAATCAAAGACCCTGATTCTTAAACCCTGGGAGCACAAACTAAACTAGGAGAAATGAGGGATCTACAAACTCTCAGGTACTCTCTTGGCCAATACTCTAGGGGCCAAAAATATTCGTTTTTTTCCCCTGGCAGTATTTTATGAATGTGAGGAATGCAGGTGTCCAGCTACCTTATCTACTCTGGGCAGATTTGTAGCCCCAAATATAATTAATATTCAGATAGAAAGACATCCTGGCACTGTAGCTTCGATACCAATTGATGGAAGTGAAGATGTTTTTAAAGGTTAAGGCAATCAGGGCCTGTGTCTCATTCAGAGAATGGTGCTACCAGCCACACAGCCTGTTCTTAGGAATACGCCCGGTGGCTCCCAGAGCTTGGTTTGACTCCAAGACCAAAGCTGTCAGATTGCTGGGTGCGAGCCAACAGCCGGACACTGACCTTGCACCTCCACCCTCGTGGTCCTCTGTCCAGCTCTCCCAAACTGTTATCTTTGAGGTTTAGCTGAATGCTCTGTCCACTGCTGCAGCACCCAGATGACCCAAATGACAGCAGACCCTGAAAAGCACATCCAGGAAGCCAGGTGACGGTCAAGACACTGTTCTTTGTGGTGTTCATATGACCTGGAGGTAGTACCTGGAGCCCTGGTCAATCCTGGAGACCTACTTTTAATCCTAGCTCTGCCACTTAGTATCTGTGTATTTCAGGCAAATTGCTTAACCTCTCCGAACCTTGAGTTCCCAATTTGTAAACTAGGGAGGGAAATAGCACCCGCTTTACAGCATTGTTGCCAAAATTAAATGAAGCAATACATATCAAGTATTCAGCCCCAGGTGTGACACAGGATGAACCCTTCCTAGAGGAGAGCCTTTGTGACTATGGCCACTGTTGTTGCTATTCTGGTTCTACAAACATGTTATTACTGACTACAAAGGACATAGGGATAAGACCCAGCCCACCAAAATCGGTGGTTGTGATCTAGGCCTTTTTCCTTGTTGGGTGGTAGCTGGAACCTGAATTTTGTCCCAAATTTCTGGAATCCCAGGTTGGTCATCCCAAATCTGGCCAAATCTGTCTTCAAGCAGTGTGCAGTGCTGTGTGCCCAAATGACCCGCTCTTCATGTGCTCACCTACTGATTTCCAAAGGGATGGCATAAAAAGAGTCCAGAAGTCACCACCAAGGAATTAGAAGAATGTATATCTCAAAAATAAACCCAGGGAGGAGTATAGCTCAGGGGTAGAGCACATGCTTAGCATGCATGAGGTCCTGGGTTCAATCCCTAGTACCTCCATTAAAATAAATAAATAAAAACCTAATTACTGGCCCCCCCAAATAAAATAAATAAATGCACACATAACCCCCCTACATTGAGAATTCTGTCCTGTGTGCTTCTCCCCAGGTATACCCAGAATCTAAAAAAACCAAAAAACAAAAAAAAATTGCTATTTAAAATCCCATCTCTCATGAGTAAGCCACACCCAAGGATGTTAATCAAAGGCCCTACTGTAAAGGATCCATGTGACAATTTCTTCTTAGACCCTTGTGTCTGCAGTGTCTTTGTTTCATTTGAATAACTGGTCTGCCTCTTTTTATCATATGAAGGCAAAATAACCCTTCACAATAGCTAATAACAAATGTTTCTTGAGTGCGGACTAAGCAACGGCAGAGTTCTAAGCGTTTCATTTGTAGTTCATCCTTTATGTCAGTTCCAGTATGGATACCAGGTTCCTGGGAAAATGATTCCCCCTTTTCCTGTCTATGGCTTCTCAATGCTCGTGTTTCAAATTGTTTTTCAATGGAACACTGACCAAGTGGGAAATAATGCCTAATGGAAAGAAAAAATGAGATGTCTCTTCTGCAGGTGGCACATGGCTTGTTTTATACTAAAGTCCCCCAAAGCGAGAGGCGTACTGCGCAGGGTCCTAGGAACCTTTCCCACAGCTACCACAGGGGTGACATCTTGTATACCTAAACTACAGTACCAAAACCAGTCCGCTGAGATCGGCACAGTACTGTTAAAGCAGAGTACAGCCTTTATTCAGTTTCTACCATTTTTTAACTGGTGTGCATTTGTGTGCAATTTCCTTTTTAAAGTCACTTAAGACCATATTTCGCCTTCTAAACAACGACCTCTATTCTCACCGTGAGTAAAATTACCTGGTTAGGCATTACCTTATAAACAAACGTAACCTGTGAAAATAAAAAATGTTTGGATCATTTAAACTATCTTTGAGATAGGAAAATAAAAACCGTGTTTGTTTTTTTCTTGGACATTTTTTTTTTTTTATGGTAGGAAAGTAGTCAGTATGCAAATTCTCTAGTCCATTCAGAACGGAGCCGCTTGAATCGGGGGCAGGGGTTGGGGGGGCCTATTCCTTCCACCGCGTTAAAATCCAAATAGGGAAGAGAGCAGACTTGGCTATTCAGCATTTTTCACCTTTATGAGCATAATTCCCTGCAAGACAAAGGAGCTCATTTTGGCATGAGAAGAAACAGAGGGCTGAAGTGTTGCTGTAGCAGAGCTGAGTCACCCAGACTACTCTTGGTGCATCTACTATTCAGTGCTGTCAACATCAGGCTCTTTTTTCCCCACCATCAGGCTTCTCAAAGGGGCAGTTACTGCCTCTTCTGCTCCCTAGCTGATCCACTCATTCACTGAATAATGATTAAGCCCCTCCCACGTGCATTTACCCCTGCAGGTTCTGGGGACCTAGCCGGGAACAAGGCAGAGGCAGTTCATGCCGTCCCAGAAAGCCAGCCTCAAATCTCTGTTAATTCCTCCATGATCCTCCTCTTCCTCTTCCTCAGTGGCATGACTGCTGATTATCATCGAAGGTCTGAATTCTGATTCCAAGATTCAAAGCTCCCCATTTTTTTTTGAAGTATAGAGCAACCTTCTCTCCTCACCTATAATAAATAGACAAATTAGACACACACTAGACTATCTCTGATTGGGAAGAATTTATTTCAATCGTAGATCTTCAGATCTGCCTTTCTCTGTCCCAAGGTACAGGCTAGTAAGTGCTATCAGATCTTCAATGGCATGTCACTGTCACTGAGGCGGGAACAAATTCATCCTTGGGGACAGACCAGAGTCCCAGGTCTGGGGTGTCTCGCACAGCATTGCACACTGGAAAAGGGTATATCCTTCAATAGGCTTGGAGGCCCTTTAAAGGACTCGCTTATCTGCAACCTTCACCTTTGCTTCTATATGGTTTACTTGATTATCTCAAAGTACATCGGCGGTTTATGTGTTTTCACAGTCTGTCCTGGCAGCTTTAGCACTTGGGAACTTGAAAGGAATGCTGATGCAGTTTTCTGAGATACGAAGATTGTGGCGAAAGGATAAGTATGATTGCGTAAGTAGAGGCGATGGTATCCGAAAGGGAGATACTGGAATAGCATTTTAATGCTGATGTAGAATGCATATGTATATCGTGAACGAAGTGAAATTTTGTTTTTATACATCTGTTCAGGTAACCCAAGTTTGTTTTATTTGCTACCTTTAAGCTGCGTACTCTAATGATCATTCTCTGGGATTTTAATGTCAAAGGATGAGCTACTTGCTAGTAGGAAATAGTCCACGAAACACTGATAGAGAACTTCTTCCATTTGTTCTAAAAATTCTTGTAGTCATCTCCCAATGCCACAGGAACTCTCTGAATTTTAGGATATGCATTGCTTCTGTTCTTCATTACATCGTATGTTAGTTTCCAGAGTATCTGTGAAGAACTTAAATTCTGAACATTCCTTTTGGAAATACTCTACAAAGGCTCCCCTTGCTCTCAAGTGCCTTGCGATGAGAAGCAGTGTCCGTAATTATACCAGGGTCAAAGTCTGTGGTGTAAAAAGGCTCGTTAAACTTAGCCTATGGTAATAAACAAGCATAAAGTAATAAGCTACCCTTGGTTTAGTTTTCTCCCCATGGATAATTGTGAGGGATTTTAACACTTTTTTTTGGTATGCTAAAAATCCCATAGAGATAGCCTTTCATGAAATCTGCAGACCAAAAGGAAGAGATTAGCACAGACTCTACCAATTAATTGGCTGATCTTTTTTTTTTTTTGAAGTATAGTCAGTTTACAATGTTGTGTCGATTTCTGGTGTACACCATAATGTTTCAGTCATCCATACATACATACAGTCCTTTTCATATTCTTTTTCATTATAGGTTTTACTACAAGGTATTGAATGTAGTTCCCTGTGCTGTACAGTGGGACCTTGCTGTTTATTTTATATATAGCAGTTAGTATCTGCAAACCTCAAACTCCCAATTTATCCCTTCCTACCCTCTTTCCCCCGGTAATCATGTTTGTTTTCTGTGTCTGTGAGTCTGTTTCTGTTTTGCAAATAAGTTCATTTGTGTCTTTTTTTTAGATTCTACATATAAGCGATATCATATGGTATTTTTCTTTCTCTTTCTGGCTCACTTCACTTATAACAGGCTGGTTCTGGAATTCTAGCTGTGACAGATAGACTCAGTCATTTCCTTAAGTGGTTCAGGGATAGGATTAGAGATGGATACACTCTCTTTTGAATTTTTCTTAAAGATTTGCTTTGTGCTTTCATGCGACTCAGAACCTGAGCCAGGAGAAATGACCGCTGGAGGCAGGACTCTGTATTGGGCCCTAGAAGTTCATGCCTTCCCATAGCTCTAGACCAGAGACACTGTACTGAATCAGAGTAAACTGTAACGTGCACGCTGCCTTCTTTTGACAGCTGATCTGGGTCATGACCTTCATCTTGGCCGTTGTCCTGGGACTCGGTTTAGGCCTGGCGGCTAGTGTGGCGTTTCAGCTCCTGACCATCGTGTTCAGGACCCAGTTGTAAGTGCTCACTGCCTTCTGCACCCTCGCAGGCTTCGACCCACCAGTGTCGGAGGAGAAAAGCTTGCCACTGGTTAAGGGGAAAGTAGTTTAGTTGCCAGGAATGCACGTCTATCAAGATTGGCCGGTGTGTTCTTCCTCACTCCAAGGCCTGATGGTGAAAGAATGGCCCAGCCCTAGCACATGAGTCGAGGTCCCACCAGCTGCTGGTCGGCTCCCTGCTTTGACACCAATTCAAAGAAATCATAAATCTCTGAGTCTGTCTGCCCAGCTTTACACAGGAAGTCATTCTGTCCTGATCGGGTTTAATGTCTTTGCCTCAGACTTGTTAAACACAGGAAAGCATTCCTGAGAAGCCTGTAAGTTTCTCCGTATCTAGTGCAGAGTGGTTCCCCCGGCGGGTTGTTAAGATTGTACACCCACTGAGAATCATGGAGCCGGATCAGAGAACTTCTCAGAGGCCCCTGTCCTAAAATGCCACAAAAGCCACTTAGAATTCTTGATTCTTAACAGACACCCAGTCCAAACATCTTTTGGATTCTTAAATCTCTGCCGTATAATGTCACCACCAAGTGGTGGACTACGTGGCAAGGCAGAGAAATGAAGCTTTTTGGGCATCTGTGGAATGGGTTTTACCATAGTCAAAGCTGGTCCTGGACCAATGGAATACGTTTACATTGAGATGTTCCCACGCTCTTTTCTTCACTTACATTTTCACTCATTTCTTGGGGACCCCTCAGATGCAGAGACAAACTGGGTGGTCGTAGGCAAATTGTGACACTTCTTCATGACCTCATCCATACAGCGAGGTGATTGTATCTGCCGTATTTCACCGAGTAACTGTGATACTCAAAATCAAAGAGGCCACCGCACATGGGATTGCTTTGTAGACTGGATTTTACATCCAGGTGAATGGGAGGTGCTGTTCTAGGAACTGTGGGAGGATTAGTCAAATAAGGTGTTTGCCCTCTGGGGCATGATGGTGTGATGATTCCCCAACCTTTCAAACTTGGAAAAGTGAGCCGATTTTGGGATCCTAGGAAAGTAGCAATGTTAGCTTTATAAGCCTAACAAAGACGCATGGATGATTTCTTGGTGTCGATTTTCCCCGCAGTCCCAAATGCAGCACACTGGCTAATGTTGGAAGGAGCAACATCTATAAGAATAGAAAAGATTACTTGGAAGTAAGGAAGACTTTTTTTTTTTTACTTTGATTTGCTAAATGGTAGTAATATGAATCCAGAAGGCACCACCTAACACGATTTCTCTGCCTTACAGATGTATGAACCAGAAGGAGTGAAGATTTTCAGATGTCCATCTCCTATTTACTTTGCCAACATTGGTTTCTTTAAGCAGAAACTTATCGATGCTGTAAGGCTTGGGTTTATTAATATTTTTAAAAGTTCCGCTGAATGTCTAGGAATGAAATGCTTGTGCTGTAACGGGAGGGTCATTGATGTCACACATTTGAGACTGGGTTGTATTAGTGTTTTTGCTTCGTATGTCCCAGGGCAGGTAAAACTACCTTATAAGGGGTCCATTAACATGTTGGGTAATGAGACTCTTCCGATGCAGTCCAACATAGACACATTTTTTATTAAATTCTGCTGTAGAGTAAAAAGACTTAACCCCAAGACTTTGGGCTGCTGGATTTCAGAGATTTTCTACAGATTTTCTTTGGGAATCAACTTCAGAAACAACAAGAGCGTCTTTAATATTTGACTGCATCGTTGAAGAGATTCAGGATAGCAAATGAATATTTATTTTATAAGTGAAATGAATAAATATAACATAAATGAATATTTAACTCTAAATAACAGCTAGTGTCCCAGGTGGACTGGAGAGAAGATAACACAGAAGCAGTCTTTAAGGTTTAGAAACAAACGCTCAGCGCTCCTTGTTTTTTCGGTCTTTTTCCAGGGGGGAGGGGGTAGATAATTAAGTTTATTTATTTACATGTGTATTTCTTTAATAGCACTTAGTCTTGAAAATGCCTTCTGGTCTACTCTGCATACGGTTTCTGCCTTGAGCCCTAACTATTCTTATTCATCTGCTATGCATCACATATTTTTCTACCTAACTTTTTTTTTCCAACTTTTTATTATTTATGCAAAAATGAGATGATCTTGTATATATGCTTTAGACACTGTCCTTTTCACTTAATCTAGTGTCTCTCCATCTCACTACAATTATTTAGTCAAGGGTTTTTTACTACATAGTTTGAGCCTCCTTACTTATTACTCTGGAGCTAACTGCTGCCACAGAAAGAACACATTTGCTTTGAAAAGGGAAAAAGGGAGGCTACCTACAAACCTAATCCTGAAGTTATAAAATTAGAGCATATAGTAGTAGATACCATAAAATACAATCATGCATTTTAATAGACCAAAAATTCTATAGAAGCAGGGTACTAATTAGACGCCACTCGGATTCAACAAATAGAAGGGAAAGAAAATTCTCTAAGGGGTTGTGTGGACCGAAAACGCAAACAGATTCAGACAAGATTCAGACCCATTTGTGGGTGATTTATACACAAAACCTGGATGGTACAGAGGTTTTTGAATGTTGATGACTGCATCCAGGCTGCACAGACCATATGCTCTCGATGATGTTTATTTGGGCCACTTTTAAAATTTTGTTACAAACATCTTTCTGTGCCTCGGTCTCTCAAGCCATCCCACTTAATTATGCTATTTCGGGAGAATGATGCTATGAACTAGAATTGTGCTATGTTAAGTAGCAGAATATTCAGGACTCTTGTAACACAGCAACGGGTTTTTCAGATTGGCTTTAGTCCACTTCGAGTTCTACGCAAGCGCAACAAAGCTTTGAAGAAAATCCGAAAACTGCAGAAGAAGGGCCTGCTGCAAGTGACCTCGGTAAGCTTCTTGCCCACGTTCCTGTGTGTTAGAGCTAAAAGCTTAGGAAAACGTACTTCAAGACGTTGGTTTCATTCCTTTAAATGAAATACTGGATAAACAAGGTACCTCATGTATCAATTAGTGTCTTATTTTTAAATGTCAGCTTTGAGGGTCTCCTTAAAATTGTTACTCTCCAAATGAAAGAGTTTACAGTCCCATCGCTGGACCCAGCTTTGAATCTGTGCTTTGGAAGTTCACTGGTTACCCTTGACATACACAGTGTTTTTCTTGGTCAGAGTTCTCACACGTATTGTTACCCTCCCTTGCAGAAAGGATTTGTAAGTACTCTCGATGACTTCAAAGATTCCGATGATGAGCTGGACGATAAGACAGAAGAGCTGGATCAGCCAATCAATACCACAGACCTGCCCTTCCAGATAGACTGGAACGCGGACCTTCCTGTCAACATCGTGGTCCCTCAGATCAACATGCACAGCCTCATTCTGGATTTCTCAGCAGTGTCATTTCTTGACGTTTCTTCAATGAGGGGCCTGAAAACGGTAATTTCTTCTTTCTTAATGGAAACATACAATCAGTGGCAAAAGTTAAAAAAAATGGTGTGTGTGGAAGAATGCTCCTTTAGATAGTGCAACTTAAGTAGAAGTCAGTTTTAATCTTAGAAAATTTCCAGGTGGGGCGTGTTCAGGAAACTCTTTAAAAGTGCATTTCCCATGAGACTGCAGATAATTTTGAAGGCAACCAAACCTACGTATCTGATGTATGCTGGACCTGCTAGTAGACAACTATGCTCACACCCCTATCAAATTCCAGCTCTGCGGGGCTTTCGGATCCTTGCAGGCCTTGTATCTAAATTGTCCAGAAACAGAGATGTGGAAAGGTCTTGGGCAAAAGTGTAAGAGTGGATCCTGTTGTTTTTATCTTCATCTGTCATAAGCTGATGAAATTTCACTTGGCTATATAACAATCTGTTTGTCTATTTTTTGTTTGTTTGTTTATTTGGGGAGGAGGGGGGTAATTTGGTTTATTTGTTTGTTTGTTTTTTAAATAGAGATACTGGGGATTGAACCCAGGACTTCATGCCTGCTAAGCACACACTCTTCCACTGAGCTATACCCTCCTCCCACACTTTTTTTTTTAAGTAGATAAATGAAGGAGTAAATGTCACATGTGATTTAAAAACAGAACTGTAACAATCAGGTTGCAGGCTGTTTTCTCATCGCAGTTTTGTCAGCATTTCTAAAATACATCAGTTTCTAAGAGAAATGCAGAGATGAATGTAAAGAAAATTTAAGAAATTCCATGTCCCTTTCTTTTGCTTGTTTTTTTTGTTTGTTTGTTTGTTTGTTTTTTTTACAGAAATTTGCCTACATAAGAACCAAGCTAAGACAGGCTCTATTAAGTACAGGTTAACTGAATATAAAATTAGAATAGAGGATTGATTTCATTTCCTTCAAAGTTGTCTTTAAAAAAAAAACAAACCTTAACATCACATAACTTTCAAGCCTGCTTACTTTTTCTTTTCTTTCTTTGCTTTTGTGTCTGTTTTAGCTTTGGAAGAGAAATTACACACACACACACATAAAATTCATGTTTTGATCCCAGCAGTATGGCACAAAGGATAAGGATTCTGCCTTATGTTTTCTTAAGGCCCTAATTCTTAACTCAGTGCCCAGAGGAGGTTCTAAACGTGTTTATTGATGATAACAGTGATGTTAATGATTATCTAAGTTGATCAACAGTACAAGCTACTTTTCTTACCTTATATGACCTTGCTCACGCCCCTTCTGGCACTTGTTCTGAGCCTAGGGACCAAGAAAGTGGATAAGGATCCCTTGGTGCTAGGTACATCCAGTCGCCGTGGACAGGAATAATGAACAACATGTCGGTTCTGGAGTGTTTTTTTACTTTTATGTAGATTGAAAGCTCTAGTCAAGATCATCCCGTAGAAGAAACTGTCTTACAATTAAATCAGAGTCCATCTTTTGGGTTGAGGCAGAACATTTTCCCATCAGACATCCCTTGAGAACAATTGTTTCTAACTTCTTAGGGAAGAGGAGAGCTCTTTCGTTTGGATTTCTTTCTTTCTGTCCCAGAGTCTTGTGATTAACTTTAGTGTCTCTGTACTATTACCTCTTTTCAAAATGTAAAAGGCTCTGAAAGCAACATATCACCCATTAGGCAAAATTACGATAGTTTTCTTGACGTTTCTGACGAGTGAAACTGTTCCCTAAGGAGGATCTACTTTATTTTTAACAGATTTTGCAAGAATTTATCAGGATCCAGGTGGATGTGTATATCGTTGGAACCGATGGTAAGCTGTTTTATTTTTCTATTCTGACAGTTTCTTCAGGCTCACTGCTAGCACCCACTCTAAGCCCCTCCAAAGAACAGGTATTTTTTATGATTACCAAGAAGGAAATCTAATTTGTAGATTTCCAACAGAGATCTCTACAGAAATAACATCTGTACATTTTAGTTGTGTCCATACATAGTTCAGTTAACTTTACAATGTGTATCCTAGTATAACAGGCAGCAAAAAAGTGCACATTTTGTAACCATTTTTAAAACCCTAATCTTCCTGGGAAAGTAGGCTTGTTTTGTCTCTTCCTTGCCTCCCTTGATTCATCGGCCCATATTGACCTGGTTTCTGCTCCATGTCACCGATGAGGTTGCCCTTGCCAAGGTCATCAGCGATGTCCAGGTCGTGGAGATCAACTCCCGCCGTCCCAGCCTCATTCTCATGGTGCTTACTTTAGCATCTGGCCCTTTCTTTAGCCTCTGCCTCCCTGACTTCTGCCAGACCATTCTTCTGAGTCCCCTCCCACCAGTCAGAGTGCTGCGGGGTCTGACATTGGCTCCTCCCCTCTCCTTGACTGTCAGTCTTCCCCAAGCTTCAACCCTAAACCCTGTAGCTCAAATTCCCTGCACCTGACTCTCCCCAGTCAATCTCCTACGTGCTGAGGACTGCACGTATATCACCATGATAATGAATCCCCAAACCACTCCTCCAGCCCAGGCCATTTTTCTGAGCTGCAGACCCATGTATCCAACTGTCTCCATGTCCCCCACCCTGCCCCAGCACCCAAGATACACATATTCAAAGCCAAATATATTACCCTCCCTCCCCAAACGACTCCTTCTCCTCTCCTATCTCAGTCACTGCACTGCCACATACCCACCCAACCAAAGTAGAAACCTTGGGGCCATCTTTAATTTCTCCTCCCCTTCCCTCCAGAGTCAGTGAGTCACCATCAATATTTTCTGTTGAATCAGTCTCTTCCTCTCCATTTCTACAACCTTGATCCAGTGCCTTATCATTTCTTATCTAGGTCTTCTGGAAGAACTAACCAGTGTCCTTGTTTATCTCTAGAATGTTCTGCCATCCCATTTTTTGACTCATCCTATTAATCTTTCTCATGAAGCTTATAATCTATTAGGAAAGCCAGATAATAAACAAATCAGAGATATTTCAGGTAATAAGTGCTATAAAGCAAAGAGCAGGGTTCAGAGGCAGAGCAGCAGGGATGGTGCTCTTGTAGACAGATGATAGAGGATGTCCAGTAATGTGACATTTGAGCAGAGACTGGAGTGGCGTGCGGGAGTCAACCTTGACAGTGTCTTGGGGGAAAGCGTTTTAGGGAGAGGGGGCGACAAGCACACAGGTGCTGAGGAAGGCGTGAAAT
This sequence comes from Vicugna pacos, assembly GCF_048564905.1. Classification (NCBI taxonomy): domain Eukaryota; kingdom Metazoa; phylum Chordata; class Mammalia; order Artiodactyla; family Camelidae; genus Vicugna; species Vicugna pacos. Next base: position 78,235,249 of record NC_132993.1, on the reverse strand, counting down.
TGGCATCTTTAATTTTCATTCTCTACTAACTCCTTAACACCTACAGATATATTCTGGTTTCAATGCTTCTTTACAGCTAAAAATATTCTCTTGATCTCAGTAACCCTTTAATCTATGAAACAATTTACTCCTCCAACGTCCTAGATCTTTTGAAAGTGTCCCTTCCCACTACCTCTGCTGTCTGGTGTCCCTCTCAGTCCTTATCTAAAGATCACCACCTTCCTTCCCACTGCGCATCACTCGCCTCCATGCTGGGCTCTGGCAACTGCAAGGCCATCCTGTCTCCCTCAGTCACTGCTAGGTCTAGTCATGTTGAAAGCTTGCCGGTGAACACTTTCCCACCTCCAGGCTTTCGGACCTCTGTTCCTCCATCGTTCTCCAACCTCCAAGCCTTCTTTTAAATGGTATCTGCTTCATCAAGTCTTCCCAGAGTCCGACCAAGAGGGAGCAGTCTTTATCCTTCTTTCTCTGAATTTCCACAGCATATGATCTGTACCTCTCTTATTCATTCAACAAAAATGTGAGGACCCACTATGTGCATGGGCATTATTTTAAGAACTAAGAAAACATTAAAGAAAAAAATCAGATTGCTAATTGCCTTTATTATTCTATACACTTTCCTTTCATTAAGATAGTATATAAGCACTCTATCTGCCTCGAGGGCAAGATGCATGTCTAATTTATCTTTTGATTCTTCAAATTACCCAGCCAGAGTTTTGTATATAGTAGACATGAGGTAATATGTGGTTGAGTGATCTGTGCAAACAAGTGCTGGTTAGTGCCTACAAGAATAGGAGTCCTCAAGGATGACTGCAGGGGTAATGCAGGGTACCAAGGAGAATGTTTCCTGATGGAACCCAGCCACTTTGGGAAAATGGACTACAGTAAGTGATAAATAATAATAGGTCCAGCAATCCAGAACAACGGCACATCACTGGTCTATGAGCATGCTTTCTATTTTGGCAGAATCCCAATTTTTAGTAATAAGCCACGTTTGATGCTCTAGTCATGACGTGGGGAGATTAACTCACGAGGCTCCTGCCTAAAGAAAAGTGGATTGATTTTCTTCTAGGAACTACTAACAGTTTTTCTCATTGGAACCTTTTCCTTCTTTCTTTTTACATTAAGGCATTAATTGTGCAATCTTATTAGAACGGTGTCCTTTAGTTCCAGAAAACAGCGCACTAATTAATGGTATACTGGTATTGTACCATTGCAACCCCCAAACACCTAAACAAACATCAATGAAATGCACATTTGCAAATGGAAGTTCAAATTCCCAGCCTTAAGGAGAAACCTGTGGCCAGATAATGACTTCCTCCTAACTCTTACTCTTTCTTTCCTCTCTTCAGATGACTTCATTGAGAAGCTTGCACGGTGTAAATTTTTTGATGATGAAGTCACGGACTCAATATTTTTCTTAACAATCCATGATGCTGTTTTGCATATTTTGACGAAGAAAGATTACAGTACTTCCAAGTTTAATCCCAGTCAGGTACCAGCTTTTTGGTGACTTTCACATTCGTATAACCCATTCGTATCTGGGCTTCTTAAATTTCCCTTTCTTTTTCAACATTGGAAAAAAAATATTCCTAATCCATAATTCCATTCTGGTTTTCTCAGGAAAAAGCAGCAGCATATGATTTCGCCTTAAGTACAAATGGAGGATTACGTAATCGGGAATGCCAGGTGAGATTCTTCAACACGTTCATCTTTATATAAACATCACAACAAAAAAAAGTAGTGAAACCTCTTCCACTCTTCCAGCATTCTGCAGAAAGCCCAGCACGTGTTTGAGCCTCTGTGTCTCATCCTTAGAAAGCTGAAGCAATGCCAATCTCCTAAGGACTTTGTGGGAAGATAAACTCAGACCAGTTCAAGAAAGGATGGGAAAAAGAGATACTAGATCTCTATTAATGCAATATTGGGCATAGAAAGAGAGAACACTTTATGTCTTCAAAGTATTTACAACCAGGATCTTATTCTGGTCTTGTAATAATTCACAAGGCAGGGAAGGAATCACTCTTGCCATTTACATATGAATTTGTGATGGAGCAGAGAAGCCAATTGCACACTTCCTGACTCCCAGAAGCACGCGAAGCCCCAAGCACAGTGCCTAGCCCAGCACTGAAAAGTTAGGTTCCTTTACTTCCTTACTAGAGAGAGTTGCCAAACCCTCATTTAACTGGATAGGGCCATCTCGTTCTAGAACCTTCCTTTCTAGAATAGTCAGTCCTTTAAGGGACTCTCTCTAGTTTGGGAAAAGCAGAACTACAAATCAAAATTGGTTATCTGCTGTAAGCCAAGCATATGGTAGGTGAATTACATTCATGATCTCAATCCCTACAACAAAATGCAAAGAAGATATCTTCATTTCACAAATGAGAAGATTAGGAAGGGCTCAGAGAGCCTAACTAATTTGCTTAAGGTTGCACAGCAAAGTGACAGCAACAGGATTTGAAGCAAGAGCTGTCTGATGCCAAGACCTGTGCTCTGCACACCCTGTTCTACAGGCGCTATCCTTTGCTGAAAGACTAATGGAAGCGAGGGTCCTGAGAAAGAATCTAATAATTGTCTTCAAGTACGGGAGGTGGCTGGAGATATTTCTCTTATTTGAAGAAAGGTCTAGGAAGAATAGCAAAAAGGGTGCTCGCTTCGGCAGCACATATACTAAAATTGGAACGATACAGAGAAGATTAGCATGGCCCCTGCGCAAGGATGATACGCAAATTCGTGAAGCGTTCCATATTTAAAAAAAAAAAAGAATAGCAAAAAGGAATTTAGATTAGAAATTTAGAAATGGATAGCCTACGATAACCCTGTATGATTAAGAGTTTTATCAGATAGGAAAAGGTTAGATGAAAAAGCCATTCCAGAAAGTTAGAGAGACATAAGGATGGAGAGCTTTGAAGAACACCATGATTCTGTTTCCCAGGGCTGGGTTCCGGAAGAACCCACATCTAGCGCCTTGCCAGAGGCCCCTTTGAAAGAAAGCCTTGCCGGACATCCTCTGCCCAGTAGTTGGATTTAAAATTGTCACCAAGTTTTAAAGGATAAAATATAGGAACAGAATTTAAATCTGATGTCTGATCAAAGCTTTAGAACCAACTGTGGAACAGACTGTGGCCAGTCCCATCCTGTACCCGTTTCCCTATGTTAGAAAAAAGGAACATTTAACACTAGTTCTTCGTGTTGCTTAGAGGAAGATAAACCAGTAGTCATGGTTTGGCCACCAAAGTACATTACTACAACACATTATATTGTTATTTTGATTGAGTTAAATTAGGCCTCTGAAAGATGCATTTCTAGTACAACATGGTATCACATGAGTCTAATGTTAACCAAGTAGAAGCCATGGGAGGTATTTGATCATTAAAATTCAAGACAAAAAAAAAAAAAAGCTGGCTGATGACTCTGGTAAATTCTAGCTCCTAATTTTAATCAGATTGACCACATTTATGCTTTTTAAATACAGGATAGGATTATTAAAAGGGACAGAACTTAACAAGTCTTTTTTTTTAAGAAGTCTTTTAAAATAAGAATTTTCTATCTTCTTCCAGGTACCAATGGAAACAAAATTCTAATCAAAATATAATTCAGAAGGAATCCTCATCTGTCACATAAAGAACAACTTTATACCCAGAAAGTTACTGATAAATTCATACATTGTATGAAGAATATTTTTACTTGACAGAAATTATGTTTCAAACTTTGGAACGAGATTGTTCTAGCATGGTATATTTTTTCACATATCTAGTATAAAATTATGTGAAATACTCTTGATTTTATACCTTGTAGATTTATCAAAGGAAGAAAATTATTTTGTTTACATGTATATTTATAACATTAACAGATTTCTATCCAAGTCACTACCTTCGTGCATGTTTTGCAGTGTATTTGCACCACTGTTTTGAATCTTGTAATTTATACAGCTCCTGCTAATATATATCCCTTCATTAAGAATCAGTTGTACAGTGGGTGTGTCATGTTTTGTTAAATTTCTTGTTAGCTTTCTGAAACATGCTTGCTGTGGGTCCTCTTTGCAGTGATCTGACTGGAATCCTGCTGCATGAGCATCTTCTAAATCTCCTGTAATGAGACCTGTTTGCCCAGATTTTATGAATGTCACTATAGCTTTTGAAAGCACTCAACCTCCTATCCAGATTTAGACATAATCCTGATGCCGTATCTGTAACTATAACTACTTTTTGAAGCAAATCCTTATTTTTTTTCACCTCTTAGTATGAAAATTGTATATGTGGATGGAAGATATAAAATGAACAAGCAAGAAGGTGAAAAGTAAAGAGAAAACATGATAGGTAGACAGTTCTTCCTGGTCTCACCGGGAGGAAAGAAAAGATAGTTAAGAAACAGTATGACTCTTTCTTCACTGCTGCTGTTACTTGTAACTCATAGGACAGAATAACGCTCTAGAGTTAATTTAGCTGGAGAATGAGATTCAGCACATGCTTCTCTTTTTCGCTGGCACTGTTCTTGGTGCAAATTTGTATTTATTTTATGTAACAGAAATTAAACATCATCACCAAAAGAAAAAGATTCAGTGACCTCTGTTCAACATCAAACCACTCTGTCAATTGGAAAAGTTGTCCCAATTGTTTTAAATCTCACCTCTCAATATTTATTGTCAAAGTACCCTTCCATCCTTTACTGAGAGGGCTTGTCTATTGGACTTAAAACCAATTACAGAAAGGAAAACCAAAGGCTTATTTACATAGCTACTCGCAATTAAAGACCAGAATATCAGCACTCTTTATAGCAACGTTTCTTGAACTTTTTGAGCCATGGACACCATACAGAGCCTCGTGTACACTATGGAGTTTGGAAGAAAATACATACACACACATACATTTGTATATGATGCCCTATGAACCTCAGGTTAAGAGCTCTCTCTTTATAGAGAGCAAGAAGAAATTGAAAATATGAGACTACTTAATTGATCATTTGGCTCAGGAGTGGGGCAAAATCCTTAAGTAGAACTTGTCACTGATGTCTGCATCTTTCCAAGCAAAGATGTCCTCTGTACTCTTCTTGCCAACAAAATATCATAGAGCAGGAACAAGCACTCTAACTGTCATGACTCCATCACAATCCATTCAACCTCAATGTCTTAGAGATTCACTTATGCTCACCCTTCCATGTTTTTTCTCTGAAGCCTCTAAGGTGGATGTGCTTTGGGTAATGGGCCTCTACTTGCCTGCTTCAGAGCAAATATTGGAAACTGACTAGGGCAAAACCTCTGGTCCCTGATTGAGAAAGAGGCCAAGAGATTGTGTTGAAAGATAAAAATAAAACTTACATAAACCAAAGTAAGACTGAAGGGGAGATGTCCAGTGCTGCAATTGGGAGACAGAACCACTTGTGAAGAAACAGACACAGTATAGAAATTAAAGGTTGAAGCTCATACACGTTGAGCAGTTTATCTCTGAAATTATTTTTCTAATACTAACTTAAGCATTTGATACATATTCTTGTTTAAACACAGTAACTTACCACTTAGTAATGTAAATGAAATGTCTTAAATGCAAGCTTGACTTTACACTTCTAAGCAAGAACAGAGGAGATGTAATATCCGTCTGCCATCTTCATCGGGACGTCTACATGTCAAAACCCATTTACTGATCTCTCCCACCTCAGTTAATGCCAACTCCAGCCTTCCAGCTGCTCAAGCTAAAAAGATTTGTCAGAAAAATTCTGTTGACTCTACCTTTTAAATACATCTAGAATCAATTCATTTAATTCTTAAAATAGCACCCATAAGGAAGGTACTATGTTTATCTTCATTTTTTAGAAAACAAAATAAATCAAGGCTCAAGGAAGATAAGTAATTAGTCCAAGTTATACAGTTGCAGGCAGTACAAGCAGAATTCAGTCTAGACTGTCTGACCCCAGAGCCTACGCTCTTTATCACTATGAAATACTACCCGCCTGAAGAAATTAAAACCTGTCTGAAAACTGGTCTAGCACAAGGCAAGACTACACTCAGGAACAATACAGGCGCATTCTACAGATTTGTTCCAAAGTCACTTATTTAGCATTGCACAATTAAATATACCCATAAAAGGTACTAGGAAATATATTATTAATGTCCAGAATCAAATAAACTTAACATCTCTCTCTCGTTATGGTTGTATATGTGTGTGTGTGTCTGTGTCTGTGTTTTTGTAATGTAACACACTGAAAAAATTTTTTCCTACCCACTATTTTTGAAAAAAAAAATTAAAATTTTTGAGGAAAATTTAAGTTACTATCAAGAATAATTCTTGGATAAGTTAGAATATAAGCTCCTAATGAGCAGGGACCATGTCTATTTTATTTATCACATACACACATGTCTAGCATATGTGCTTAATTTATGTATATAAATTTATATATAAAATATATATACATCCAAACTTCAAGTCACCCACTTCTTGATACTTATAATGCTACTACCATCATCTTTTGTGTAAATTATAAAAACAACCTTCTAGCTGGGCTTCGTATCTTTGCTTCCCTCATCTTTCCTCCACACCGCCAGAATAATCCTCTTAAAAGAGCCAGACCATTCCACTCCTTTGCTCAGAACCCCACCATGGCTTCCCATGTCACAGTAAGGTCAATGTCTTTCCAGTGGCCTAGAAAGCCTGTGACCTCCCCGTTACCACTGCCATTACCTCTGAATTGAGATAAAGGGAGAATTTTAAAGGTAGGTTAATAGGAAATGGGCTTAAATAAATATAAAAGTTGGTGCTTATAACTCTTTAGAATAGAATTGGGATATTCTGAGGATGTATAATTAACATTTCAAAATGCTATCATTTTTAAAAGACAGGGTCCTGCCCAAGTGTTAGAGCTAAGCCTATGATCTACCATTGTTCACTTAAATCCTGTGATTCAGTAACGCCTCAAAATTCAAATTCTAAGGAAGGTGAGAAAATTAAAGTTTAATACTAAAATGTAGCTTTAAGAATTCTGCCTTAACACTTTTCCCCTCAAAGATGAAAAACTGAAGGACATGAATCAAAACAAAAATGTTTCAAAATTCAAATGTTTTTATTAGTATCATTACTGAGTATTCTAACTGGCTTCTCGCGCGCGCTCTCTCTCTCTCCCCTTTAAGCCTAGTATACGAAATATTGTCTCATTAGCCTGGACATACATTGTAATAAGTAAATTCTGCTTGGTCTAGGCCACACTTTAACAGATTACAGTTACAAACCAGTGAAGAAAAATAAATCCACTTAGTCAGAATATAGGATGACTATGTCAAGCCTCAACGAACATCAATAAACCAATTTGATGGCCAATCTAATAATTAGAAGAGTATGTTTTGGTTTCAGGTATTTGTTAGTTGTTTCCCACGTTTTTATAACATAAAGCTTCTTCAAAAATTTTGATAGGGTTTTTCCAAAAAGAAGTATGAAAGATACTCTTCCAATGTTAGAACAAAGCCTAAAGCAGCTCTGTATACTTCACATAGTATAACGTCACCTACTGGGAGTTTTAAAGTATGTTCAAATTATCTTTTGCATTTATATTTCAGAGGTATCTCATTAGTATTTATACAGTAACTTGAGCAAGTAGTATTCATAGGGCAAAAAGGCTATAGTTTCTTATGGTTTTTGCAACTGATAGTTCCCCCAAATACAATATCATACTCTGAACAGGCATGCCACTTTAGAAATACTAATGTTCAACTTGCTGGTTTTAATCTCCAAAAAAAGTTGTAAAAGTTGTCTCAAAATGAAAAACTCTGCATTCTCCCAAATGTGTCATCATTAGGTAAAAATTCACCTAGGCAAAATAGTATTTATGCTTTCATTTTATTGTTTTTAAAAATTAAACTGCCACCTCAGTAGTCTTAAGAGCAATATAATGAAACATACATACATTTAATTTAGACTTATGTCCATCATAGCTTCAAAGGCTTCCCTGAAATAAGGCTGGGATTCACATCTTTTTCCTTAAGGAACGAAACACTAACAGTAACTTTATCCTTCTACCCACCCACTCTCATTCAAACAATAACCGGATGAATTCAAGTCTAACACCGTTTCAAAAAATTGTCTGCTACAACACATTCATCTGATCTGCCTCCCTGCATAACATAAATTCCTTAAACCTAACTGAAAATAAATCATTTTTAAAAAGCCTACAAGAATTCTCTTAACATGTGGAACTTTATCATACTAGTTTTTTTTTTGTCCAATACATAGTTTAAGTGGTTCCATACCACGTTCAACTCTACTCAATTTCAATTAAAATAGGAGAGCTCTTCATGAAGAGTTGAGAAGACCTACTGTGAATTTGGCGATTTCCTATTACATGAAACAAAAAAGGGTATTGGATTTTCAACAATAATATTTTAACAGCTCCTAAATAGGGCCAACAAAGGGGAATCAAGTTTGCACCAGTCCAAGTACCTACAGTAACACGATAGAAGCACTCACCATCATTTCACACTATTTCACTCCCATGCTTCTAATGACAATTTCTCACTAGAAATATTGCATTAACACTGGACTCTCAAATTGCTAGGTGTGAAAAATCACTTACTTTATCTTTAAAAAAAGGTTTATGAGTTATTTTCGGCTGGTCAAGGTTGAAAAGGTCATTTAGATTATTTCTAACTTCAACTCTAAGTTCATAGATGACTTCGCATCTGATTATCTGAGATGAGAAATTGTTTTGCCTGCATCTGACACAAATAAATGGTAAATTAGTAATCAGTTCACCCCTTGTCAAAAAGAAATGTTCTAAATTTATACACTACAAACTATTTAATAAATGGTATCTGCATACTACACATTTCATGTTTATATTATGCACCATTGTAGGGGGGAGGAAATACTTCACAGGGGTTTATTCAAAGGATACACAGTAATATCCTAAGAATATTAATTTGTACATATGAGTTCTGCATAAACTGTAAGTGGTCATGTTAGCTGGACTGTATCAAGCCCCTATAATGCAAAAGCTGGCTCTGAAGGCACCTTATAAAGCACTGAAATTCACAATTTAGACATTACTTTTTTCTTCTCCAATACAAAATTATCTGGCAGTCTTCACTGTTGACTCCATGCTAACATGTTCCAAGTTTTAGACTGCTTAATCAATAAAAGAAACAGGAAAGAATAGTTTTTAAATGTCAAGTTAAGAGAAAAAACCCTTATCACACAGTAACGAAACCTGAGCAACACAAGTCTGTGACACAAGAACACCCTTCATTAATACAGTATTCAAATCCCTCCACGGCATTCAAAGCACAGTTTCAAACCCAATCAACAAGAACCCACTTAAGCACAGGATCAAATTCTACCATGAAGTGAGGAGTTACACATAGCCTATTCAGCCCTAAATATTTCATTTAAGACAATGAGAAGAGTAGAACACACTTTATCTAATAACACCATTTAAACAGTTCTACAAAATAATGTTACTGAAGATTAGTAAGTGTGGTGCATTATGTGATTCCAACCATTCAGTAAAAAGCAGTAATGATGAACAGCACCCCCCAACAGCTTGGAGCCCAAAGAGCTGGTGACTTTGGCCACACCTTTCCAAATAATTAGCAATGCCTTTTAACATTACAAACATACATCTGACTTAATACTAGAATTCCAATGTATTTCGGTGCTCCTGAGGCTGCCTAAAAATGAAAAGGCATCAAAGTGAAGTGCATTATGTACTTAAAATACCTCAAAATTTCAGTGCCTGAAATGTGAAATAATTTTCTAGCATTTAACAGTCTGCCTTACAGTAAATTCTAGTAGATTTTTACTTTTAGGATTTTATTGTAACTTTGGGAAATTAGTGGTAAAACATATGGTTTAAAAAACAGTATGTGGCTGCACTTAAATTCACATAAAAATAGCATTTTTACAACCATATTGAAATTTAATCCTTTTACACAGGTTAACAAAAACGTATCACAAGAAAAACTAAACATTGGGTTTAACAAAAAGCAATACTTTTGAAAGTGGAACGATGAAAAATTTTTTTTTCAAATTTTTTTACAAACGGTCGCCTCTGTGTCAATTTACCATATTAGGGGAACAAAGGTGTTAAAATATAGCTGTGCTCAACGGAGCCACTTATCTGCACTATAGCATAGTACTTGAAATCAATCCTAAGGTCAAAATTTAAAACCACTTTAAGAGACAAGACCCTAAGTGTTTACAGCCACCTCAGCAAGAGGTGCTTTTCCTTCCCCAGTCAACGCTTAATTAAAAGATTGACTATACACAAGTTTGTTTCCTCATCATATCTTCAGTTCAAAACACTATTATCATTGGTAATACGGTCTGTATCTTGTCTGATCTGGATGATGTGGTCCAGGAAGTGGGGTTTGAGAAGGCGGACCCTGCATTCGTGGAGGAGGAGGTGGCCCTCTTGGTGCAGGCCATATACCAGGACTCATTCCCCCTGGCTGTGTAAATGGAGGGCTCAGAGTTCCTTGATCTTCAGTGAACTGGGGTAGAGAGTTAGGATTATAATGGTGAGGAGGGGGTGCAGTTACAGGTGGACCACCGTGCTGAGGTGGGGGAGGTCCAGGAGGAGGATGATTCATATAAGGTGGCATCTGGGCAATAATATGTCCAGGGGGAGGGGTTATTGGTGGTGGAGCAGAGGTCATTGGCGGAGGTGGAGCTTGGCTATAAACCAAGTGAGGAGTACCTGCGGCCTGGGGAGGATGTGGCATTGGATGGCTTATTGGTGGTGGAGGAGGTGGGGGTGGTGCATAATGTTGCTGTGGAGGCATAATATGATGAGGGTGCGATACCACTGGTTGACCCTGATACTCAGGATGATGGTGAGCAGGTGCTGGGGCAGGAGGTGGTGGTTCTCTAGCACCTGAATTTGAGTCATCCTGAATAGGGACAGTTATTAAATTGCTGTGTTTTCTTGTTGAGATACGAAAGGTTTCCTGACTGACCGAACGAGGTGGAGGTGGAGCCATGGACAATTCTGCTGGAGGAGCACGAATATCCTCATGTGGCTGATTATAGTGCTCGTGTGGCACATGTTGCAAAGGAGGTGGTGGCATCATGATGTGCTGCTTTGGTGGAATATGGCTCATGTGGTGCTTGTCTGGCGGCATAATAAACCGATCGGGGATCTCAGCTGGTGGTGGGGCAATAGGAGGATGAACATTCTCAAGTGAAGCACGGGGAACGGGTTTTCCAGCTCTCATATGGCGGTGGTTGATATGAGCCTGTAAGTCTCTCTGAGACAAATACGTTCTCTTGCACCCTTGCACAATGCTACACATGAAGAGAGAACCGCGTGTACACTGCTCAATTCGCTGCACGGGATCACTACAGCTAAATGAGAAGGGGAAACAAGTTTGATTTACTAAAAACAGACCATAAAGATAATGCACTTAGTATAGCACAGGGAACTAAATTCAGTGTCTTGTAATAACCTATAAAGAAAAAGAATTTGAAAAGGAATATATACATATAACTGAAATGCTATGCTGTACACCAGAAGTTAAAACAACATTGTAAGCTGACTATACTTCAAGGTTAAAAATTCAATAAAAAATTAAAATTTAAAAATAAATAAAAATGATGGTTCATCTATATAATGGAATATTATGTAGTCACTGAAAATAATAAACTAGCTCGATATTTACTGATGCCCAAAATGTTAAAAAACAAAAAATAATGCACTTAGTTTCAAAGATAAAGATACAACTAATTTTCAAATTTGTTATGGAAAACATTGCAAAAATTCACCATTAAAAGTTATGGTTACTTTCAGTGAACTTTTAACCTTTTCCCCTTTGTTGTCTGTTCACTATTAAGAACCAGCAATTTTTTTAAATTGACATATAGTTTGTCTACAATATTATATTAGTTTCAGGTGTATAGCACAGTGATTCCATTATTAAGCATCAGCATTTCTGTCAACCTCAGAACTCTTAGTACAAGAAAAATTTCAAAGTGTTTATGAAACAGAGTATATTTTAAGAAAAGACCTTATTCTTCCCAAGACCTATAAATTACCTGATTTTTTCAAACAATTCTATGCTTTACAATCATTTGCCAAAAAATCCAGGAAGTGCCAGTAACCAAAGGATCTGTTACAATCATGGAATTCAAGCTTGTACAGTATTTATTGAGCAGTTAAGTATTTTCTGAGCAAATACTACTAAGTGGAAGCTGCTACAAGGACTACAAAAATACATAGGATCATCCTAACCATCAAGGTTCTTAACATTAAACAACACAGACAATGTAAACTTGAACTCTCAATACCAAGAGTCTCTTACAGAAGAGGTCTTTCTGAATTGTTAGACTATGTTACTGCTACAAAGTGTTACACATGTCTCCTTTTCTAAATTATAATCACTAAATTTAAGTCACCATTTGCTTAACGAGTCAGGGTCAAAATTGTAACTATTCTTCACTATTTTTAATTCACTCTTGCTTTCAGAGTCTTCTTGAAATAGTGGAAAGAGGACTGAATTAGTAATCAGAACTGGGATGTGGTATCAGCGCTGTCATCTGGGAAAAGTCATTTAAACTTTGTTTCATCTGTAACATGGGGTTAAAACATTTACTCTACCTAATTCACGTTTTCATATCCACTGCATCCTACTTAAGAGAGTATCCTTAACAAACAAAACAAAAATGACAGTATTTAATCACTAGTTAAGTACTATACACGTATAAGCCATTATCACTGAATATGTGTGTCAGGTCATTTGACACTATATTAAGTGGCTCTGCATTCTTGATTTTGAGTTGTATCTGTTTTTCCTTCCTTGTAGTTGCTCTCAAAGCTTTTCTCAAACCCACCAGGGTTCTGAATTGATATAAGAATTCAGTTTATTCTGGATCCTTCAAGACCATCCCAAAATAGATCACTCAACTAACACCTCCAGCTCTCCATAACTGATCTGATTCTATGCCATGATGGTGGTCTAAGATATATTCAAGACATAAGAAACATATTTGAAGGTAATAGATAAAAGCTTATACTTACCTAGTACTTACTGTATGCTAGGAACTATGTATGTATTAACTCATTTAACTCTAATAACCCAGGGAGGGAAGCACTATTATTATTAGCTCCATTTTATAGATGAAGAAACAGCCTATGTCACACGGCTAATAAAGGACAGGAAAAGGGATTTGTACCCAGGAATTCTAATTTCGGAGTCTTTGCTCTCAATCACTCCGTCATACTACCTCTCTCGTGTCCTATTAAAACAAGAAAATAACTATTTTTGGTTTATAATGTTAATTGTGATGGTGAATATACTCTGTTATTTCGGCCAATTTGAACTGACTGATAACAGCTGATTCACCCTATCCTGAGAAGGCTAAGGCCAACTCTAGGCTCACAGACAAGGATTAGCCATGTCTACACATTTGATATCCTTCCACTGGTTTATATTACACCACGACCTTTAACCTAGATCATAAATCACTTATCACAAACTTTATTATTTAAAAATTTAATGATGATCTTACCCTGGACACATCTTATCTCCCTTTTTTTCATGTAAAATAGCACAGTCATAGCAAAAAACATGCTTGCATGGAATCTGTGAACAGAGACATTACAGTTAAACACATTAAAACAAGTTAAAATAGTTTCATAAAAAAAGTGACCTAGGCAGAGAAGGCACTTGAGAGCTGTTTGTCAAAAATGAACATTTATTAAGCACTAATTATATTAAAGCAATAGTTCACCTTTTTCAGTCACAACGCTCTTTGTGAAAATGTGATGAAAATATTGGCCCTTTCCCCAGTAAATGTATACACGCACATTTGCTTACACATTCACGGTCCCTATAGGTTAAAAGCTCCTGAGGAATACTGTATAATGTTTTATATTATCCTCTTCCTCCTGAATCTATTCCAAGGCAGTAAAAGAACAAATAAGTAGCATTCTTCCCAGATAGTCTTAAGTTAATGAACTTACAAATATCTAAAATGAATCAGAAGGACACAGTAAAATTATGTTATACCACATAAAAACTCCCAGTCCCTTCCTGTTTCTTAGCTATGTTATACAGCAAACCAACAATGTACCATCCATGCCCTCTACCATCACCGATATATATGACTGAATTCAATTTTCTTCAAACACAAATGTAAAATATTTTTAAAGGGAGGATATGTCAAAATTACTATAAAATTACAGTAAGGTAGTATTTTTTTTTAATGATTAGAATTCAATTCTTGGAAAGTATAAATATTATTTATTCAGTTTTACATTAAAATTTATAGCCTTCAGAAATGAGTAATTGATTCTATTCTGTTTCTGCAAGAAAACAAATTTTTCCTTATAAACTACAATAAATATAAACTAACAGGTATCAAATAGTCCAAAGAAATTATTTAGTTTTCAGAATTAGTTTCCTTAATTTTTTATAAGAAATTCAAGAATTTGTCAAGATAATTATAATAAATGCATATTATCCCCAAATTTCCCATAGCTATTTTTCACTTATTTAAAATGTTTCAGACTTAATCATTGAACAATGATAAACACATCTACTTAAATTCCAGAATCTTACCTCTACACAAATGATTACATTTGCAAAAACAGAATTTAATTTAGTTATACTTACCATTCGCCCATAGATTTTAATAGGCAATCCACATTTGTCACAGAAATGAACTGGTGTATCATCCTTTTCACCTAAGATGTTTATCTGTTGAAATGATACAATTAAATTTTCCTTAAGCATTTCTAAAAATTCTATCTATAATTTACCCAGTGAATTGGTTAGTATTTTATAAAAGTCATTAAAACAAGTAGAAATGGAGGTTTCTTGGTACAATTTCCACATACTCCACATTATCTGGGCCACCATCAGTTCTGGGGAGCTGTTCTCTTTTCTCTTCAGAAGTGTTAGTGGTTATTGATTTTACTTGACTTTACTGAAAATTACTTCAAATTAATTTTGGAAACAGCAGAAACAGGGCACTAATAAATGATTTGTGGGTGCCGAAAGACGTAACTATAATAAAAGTTTGTACCATTCTTTATGTATTCTACATTGTTCTAATAACACACTTAAAATTTTTTACTGTCCTAATAAAATTTTTAGATTTTAGTTATACCTGAAAGTCCCAAAAAAGGTGTCCGGGAAATCTTCGCTGATTTCCAAATACTTCGCCTCCTTTACAGTCATATCGTTCTTCTTCATTATAGTCAAATCCTTCTGAGAAAACAAAGTGTTACCTATTAACTTTTCATATCTCAAATCTAATTCTAGAAGCACATATACATGACAAAACAGGCCTGTTCACTGATACCATTGAAAGCTCTTCTAAGAACAAGATTATCAAGACTAGTTTAAAACATCGGCTAGAAATGATCTTGGCAATCACGCAATCCAGCTCTCACAACTGAGAACACTGTGGTATTGGAGACCATAATTACTCAACACAGAGAAGACCAGTGGCAGAGCTAGGAACAGACCTCCGATCTCTTCACTCCCATTCAAGTGCTCTTATTAATTCACAAAACTATTTATTATCATGATCATGATTGTTAACAAATAAAAGACATTAATCACCATTTATTCTGATCTAGCTATAAAAGTGGCATCATGCTGTAAGAAACTGCTATTATTACCAAAGGAAAAATGAAAACATATACAATTCTGCAGATTTTCTCCTTATGACATAATAAATTAGGTATCCTCTTCTTCAGCTTTAAATTGAACCTGATTTTGGAAATATCAACATATTCATTCTTGCAATTAAAACCTCTCCTTGGTTAATCCCCCGAACAGCAGAAGTTGTATCATATCCACTTACAAATATCTTCCCCTGCACTGCATATATTGCCATCAATAAACTTAAAACAATATAAAGATCTAATGAGCTCAACTGTTCTGACCTAATTAAAAAGTTGATGGTAATCCTCTCATCTCATACAAAAGAGAAGAAAGCCAAGGAAAAGTCTGATGGGGATTCTAGGTAGAATCCAATTACCTAAAGGAAAGCTGAGAAGACAGATCTATCCCTCCAAGGTGCTAGGCTTCTCACGACTCTTTTGGCCCTAGAACTGGTAAACAGAGTAGCCAAAGCACACAAGTTTTAACTTCACCCACATGGCTACATTACAGCACCTGCATACAGACCCACAGACACAAACAGACGGACACCCACACCCACATCCACACACAAGAATTTTCGGAAGCTGACAGACGTTCCAGTGGAGTCCAGTGGAGCTATCTAATTAGCGCCAACACAAACGGAGAGTTCAAAGAGTGTTCTTGTAAGTTGCATCTGAGTGACCCTAGGCTCTTAGATGGCCCACTTATTTATACCTTATAAATCCTGGTGTCATCTAAACTCAAAATAAGGCAAGTCAATTTTCCTACTTATCTAAAACTCAGAAAATTACTGAGCCGAACAATAGCCCAGTAAATCAGGAGCACATTACCATTTTCCAGAGTAGTTCGACCTGTACTCCCATAGTTAAGCTGTGTATGTTTTTGTATGGATAATACACCAGTTGCAGCAGCTCTATTAAAAAACCCAGGGTAACCCTATTGGGCTTTTTGTTTTTTAAATAATTTTTTCAACTACATAGTAATGTACAAATAAATTCTTATTGTAATAATAAAACAATGTAAAAAAGCTAAAATCCCCCTTCCAGCCTTTTGCTCTCAGGTATCCCTTCATCCCCTCCCACTTCAAGCCCACACCCCTTTCTGTTTTAATATCCAAATACATATCCGTAAAAGTTCCAAAGCAGGGGTCAGCAAACTCTTCCTGCTTAAAGGGCAGAGAAGTAAATATTTTAGGCTATGTAGCCATACTTGCAATTACTCAACTATGCCGTTATGTAGTGAAAGCAGCCACAGACAATACTTAAATGAATAGGCATTCATTTAAAACTTTATTTACCAATACAGGGCTCAATTTGGCCCACATGCCGTAGTTTGCTGACTCTGTATTAATGGGTAAGATGGGAAAACTCTTTTATACTCATTGAACAGGGAAAGGCCTTTCTAAGGATGTCATAAAACCCAGAAGTCACATCAGAAAAGATTGGATATCTGACTACATAGAATTGTCAAGCATCTCTACAATGAAAAATTTACATATAAAACTCAAAAGACAAATGGGGTATATACACAGTATATGACAAAAGGCCAATTTTACTAATTTACAAAGAACTCATAAAAATCAGCAGAAAGACAATCAAACAGGAAAAAAAAGGGGGGAAAGGATATGAACAGGTAGATCCTAGGCAAAAGAAATGACCAACACTATGAAAAGATACACAACCCCACTTATAATTACAGAAAGTGTATCAGAACAAAAATTTTTAAAGGTTAGTAGTACCAATATTGGTATGGGAATATAAAGCAATGTACTTTTTTTGTAGAGCCATTTGATGTTATCTGTCAAATTCTAAAATGCACGAATTCTAAAATCTACCACGTTCTAAAATGCCCAAATTCACACAGTTTAAATTCTATGAAATATACATACTAAGGTTTATGTACAAGGATACTGACTACAAATTGTTCTTAATCTCAAAAAATTAGAAAAATTGTTAAATAAATTATGGTATATCCATAAATGAAGTATCTAAACCTATTTTCTCAAATGAGATACATATGTGTATACTGATAGGGCAAAATCTCAAAATGCATCTTACATGGAAAAAGGGCAGTTATACATAAAGTAACTACAAAAAAAAGTCTTACCAGGCATTATTTTGGGGGAGAAGAATTAAAGGGAGAGCGGGACAATTTTTACTTTTATGTTTTCTGCAATCTTGTTTAAGTTTTTTTTTAAACAAAAGGCAGTGTTACCTTCATGAGCAAGAGAAAGTAAACCAAAAGTATTTATTAAGGGAGAAAAAAGCACAATGTCAAAATGAGAAGTCAAAAAGACTAAAGAATGAAGAGTGTGTAAGATTAAAAAAAAAAAGAGGTGGCCAAAAGTAAATAAAATCACATGGATTGTTTGGTGGGATCAGATATAACAGAAAGGCTTTGGGATCTGTTAGTTTAAACAAATTACCTTCATCACCAGGTGGAGCCTTTGCAGGCATTCTGTTTATAGTCCTTGGAGTTCGAGGTGAAGCTTTGGCTTTGTTCCCTTGTTTGGAGATGAGTTTTATAGGAATTCGTCTTCGAACATCAAGACCACCCACTGATCCAGAACTATTAGTGCCTTGTAACTCATTGTCTACGTTAGAAAAAAAAGTTGTAATTTCTTTTAGTTTTTCTTTTTGAAGATTATACTGCCACAGGTATTAAAGCAATATACTCAACATTATCAGATGTTGAATATCTGAGTTCTGATTTTAAATACTACGTTATGTCAGTTTAAGTATTACTTTTCTCTATTTTGGAAAAACCCTTAAAGCAATGCTTTTTGAGACACAGAACCCTTTAAATAGTTAATAAAAGTTATTGAACCACTCCCTAAAAAAGTGGACAATGAAATTTTCCATGTAATTCCAGGGTACCTTATATAAACATAAAATCCATCACAAGCCTAAAATAAGAACCTCTGTCTTGGAACTGTAAGAGATTTTGTTTTATGAGACTGACGGGCTACCTAGTGTGCTAACGAGGCACCTAAGAGATTCTGTTTTAAAAGAAGAAAAAGAAAAGTAAGAGGAAGAAGAATAAGAAAGAAAACCATCACTATCTTTACCAAGCATGCAAAGTAGTCACACAGTAAATTGAGTAATCTGCATCCACATCAGGACAACCAAAAACTGGAAAGAACTAACACTGACAACAGTAAAATTAAATAAATAATGCACTGAAAATAAAGTTAGTTTTAGGGAAGGGATTATTCTCTTAAGTGTAAAATAGTTTTTCTAAAAAGCATTCAGGAATATAGTAAAACATTATAGCATTTAGTAGTAGAAACACAGTAATTTATTTGTGTTATAACACGTCTACATTTATATGTACTGTTTTGTTCTTAGCCAGCACTGTAATGGAAAATTATAGTTTAGAAGGATGCAAGGTTTCTGTACTTCAACTAGGTCTCAACAACTGACTGTTACTAGCTTATGTAATAAGTTAACTCATATCCCATGAGTAACAGGAGCATTATTTCATAGAACTGACTCCACTTGAAGATTGAAAGCCATCCCTTTTCAAGTCCACGACAAGATATTACAATCCGGAAAATATCCACCTTTACCTACTAAACACAGAAAGGGAAATGCCCTAAGTAGGAAATGTAAATAAAATCATTTTTAAAAAATAGTAATGTTTTAAATATGACATTTAGTGAACAAGGATGTTTAACTGCCACTGCAGGAGACAGCACAATTGAGAGTGACAGCCAAATTGCCCACATTAAATTCAGTAAAGCCAAACTTGGAAGTAGTAACCTGGTTAGTACTAATGCCCTCCAAGAGTACTAGAATTACAGATTCATGTTAAACTCACACCAATTCGTACTCTTTCTGAACAATATATAAAACAAAATTGAAAACCAGCCCTTAATTATTAATTTAAATATCTTTCAGTCTACTTTCTACCATTGCTTTCATAATAGCTAATTCCTCCCCCTCCGAAATTCATGGAAAAGGGATTACACGAATAGCTATAATCTTAAATTAGGATAAATCCAACTTGATCAACTCTTAACACTTCACTAAATGTATTAACAACCTGAATAATGTATTTCACCTGCTTTTATTCTAGTTTCTTAAAATACCCACAAGCAACGTAATAGCAAAAAGACAGATATGACAGAGTGATTTTTTTTCCCTCTCTCAAAAGGCTTTCCTGATTTTCCAAAGCAAGTTGTCATAGACAGACAGCTATTCAATGCTGTCCTTCGGATATTAAAAAGGACTCTTAACAGTTTGACCTTGCTGAATGATCAAAATACAAACACTTCACTACTACAAGTCCCTTTCACAACACCCTGGACACTTGAGGTCACTATCATGGCTTGCTTAGCCTACTATGACTTTCAAGAGCCTGCTTCCCTTTGACACCTTGCAGCCTGCTTCAGATTGCAAGTTCATAAACAAAGAACAGCATTTAATAGTGACAACATTCTAGGTACGTCTTGGGGTTTGGGGGTTTATTAAGAATCAGTACAGCATAATTTCCTTTTGAATATGTCAACTGAAAACATAAAGCCCTAACAACAAAAGTCTCTACAGAAAGTGAGAATTAAGGATGTAACTGGCACATTTAAAGTGAAATCCACTTTAGAAAGGCATAATGCTTTTACATTACACAGGTTTTTAAAAGTTTTGTTTGTAATTTTATCTCAAACTAAAGGAACCAAGAAATATTGTACAAAAACCAGGTTATAGTTACAACTAAGTGCTAATTCTTCGATGAGAATGAATCAAGTGTTAATTAAGAGTTTCTTGGAGAACACCACAGGATAGTGTTCATTTTATGATTGGCTTTTACTGCACGATCACAAAACCAGTCATTTCTGCATAACATTCAAGGGCTTCATCAATTTCTCCAAGGGCCTCTCTTAATCCTTTGATATTAGAATCATCGTTTTGAAATTCCTATCTTGTCATAATGTATTCAATTAGCTAGCTAACTGGCATTTCCTCACTTGCCAAAGATTTTATTTGTGATTCAAATAGTTCCCAAATTCACATTTATGAATTTCATAAAAACCTGAATCTTCTGTAAGGCTTGTAATCACAATCAATGTACAGCATTTGATACCATTTCTTGATATGAAACACAAAGGACACTGGCTTATAACAAAATTAACTAAAATAACAGAAAAGAAGCTGGTGTTGAGCAGCAGGGATATTTGACTAGGAACTAATTTTTTAAGTGGTCAGCTCATTAGTGAATATTTTCATGTTAGGATCACTTTTACTTTATTAGGCAAACTTTTACCTTAGAGAACTAGGATAATAAACACTCATACTACAGTTTCCTAACATCCTCTAAACTGTGAAAGGAGCTTGACTCCCAATTTCAGTAATAGGTTCAAACGAGAAACATTTTGCCAATGTGACATGTATGCCACTTTAATACCAAGATCCCAGAATTTTGACTCTATAAATTTCCAAACATTAGAGTTCCTGAGGCCCTCTTCTGTATTCCTTTTCATTAAGTGATCTCATCCACCCTCATGCCTTAAAATATCAGCTATGTGGTACTAAGTCCCAAACTTTTGTCTGATCTCCACTTGACATCTCCCTTTGTGTCTCAATACACATTTCATACTTAGCAGTCCAAAATCTAGTTCCCAAATTCCCATTTCTCACCTCTTCTTCATAAAAAAAAAAAAAGTGGTTTTCTTCCAAGTTTTCCAGTAATGGGTGTCACCTAGCTACTCAAACTAGAAACCTAGGCACATCTGCTTTCTCTCACATGCCTCCAAACCAATCCACTGGTGCGTGTT
This sequence comes from Vicugna pacos, assembly GCF_048564905.1. Lineage (NCBI taxonomy): Eukaryota > Metazoa > Chordata > Mammalia > Artiodactyla > Camelidae > Vicugna > Vicugna pacos. The sequence goes on along the minus strand of NC_132993.1, from coordinate 78,213,890 downwards.
CGAGCTCTACCACCTGAATCCGCTCACTCCCCTTCTCATTAAACCAAGCCATCTCAACTAAGCCAAGCCTCCCTTCTGGTCTATTGCAACCACCTCCCAAATTTTCTATTTTCTGTTATTCTTACCTCTGTCTCTTACACCATTCTCCACAGAACAATCTATTATTTTAAAAAGAGATTATGTTCCTCCTCTACTACTGCTCAATGGCTTCATATTGCATTTAAAATTAAATTCACATCTTTACCATGGACTTGCACGAACTGACTCCTGCCTTCCTTTCCAATCTCATCTTAGGGCTCTTTCCCTTTTGCTAACTAAGGTGCAGTTGATTGGTCTTCTCTGCAATTTCCTACCTCTTTGTACTTGCTGTAAATGCTTTCTTCTTGATTTATTCAATGCTGGATTCTTCTCATCCACCAGATCCCAGGTTACAAACGTTACTTTTCCAGAAAGACCTTTCCTGACCACCCTCTCTGAAGCTTCCTCCTAATAGTCTTTACCACCGCACCCATTTATCTTCTTCAAAGCATTGACAATCTGTAAACATTTAAGCTTTGAAAAAAAAATAAACTTGGGTTTATTGTGTCTTTCCCAATAGAATGTAACCTACAAGGGAACAGGAATTCATTTCATCTCGTTTACCATTCCATTTCCAGGCCTAGAATATCTGGCATACGTTATGTTTATATATACACAAACATGTATATAAATGAAACTAAGCAGACAGTTTGTGACTGAGTATACCCTAGTCAATACTTAATACTGGAAAAAGCCTTTTTCCACTACTTGTAATACGGCTGATATAACTGTACGGAACACTAACTCCAAATGCATTCACTCAGTATCCAAAAACCAGGAGGAAGCAAAAATCAAAAACCACATAACAAAGAGTGGAGCCATCCTTACTTGGAGAAAGAGATGAAAATAGCTTCATTTTAAGCTCAGGTAGATTGATTTTAAGCTCAAAATTGATGGTTAACGACCACTGCCAAAATGCGGGGCATGCTTTGGGCTTAACCAGAAAAGCTGCTCCCGGTATAATTCCGAAAACCATATCCGACTCCCTTCTCCCACCTCTAGAGTCCATGAAAGACCGGAGAGACAATAACGAGAAGCGGTGACCGACACAGCACCCGCCCAAAGCTGACTGAGACAGCAGGAAGTCTCCAACCCACTCTCGCGCATCGACTCCCAGCGTAACGAGGCTTCCCCGACTCCGAGATTGGAATCTACCCGCCAGTCCTCATAACGTGGGGTAGAGCACCCAGTATGAAGGGAAAAAAAGAGCCGGAGCTCTCTCCTCCCCGAGGCCCGCGCCGCCCGTCGTCCCGGCTGGGAGCTCAGCAGAAGCAGAGAAGGAGCGGCTGCTGCCGGCACCGAGGCTGTAGGTACCACACCGGAGGGTAGGCCGGGAAGTAGCAGGCCTGGGCCGGGCACTGGGAGGGGTCTGTGAGATTTCTTTCTCGCCGCCACACCCCAGTGCTGTAGGGCGAGCGTAACCCTTCTATGCTCGCTGGGGGACCGGTCCCAAGCCGGCCAAGGGGGCATGGAACCGGGACCCCCACTGCCTCCGCCTCCTTACCAGTGTGATCCATGATTCGGCTCGCAGGGCACAGTGGGAGCGGAAGTCAACCGCGCCGGAGTCGCAGGGAGCGCGTGCGCGCTACCTTCCGGAGCCCGGGAGGCGGAAGTGCGACCAGGTTGCCCGGGTTGGGGCCTCCAAAGGCTTCCTTCTCTCGCGTCGGCTAGCCGACCCCGGTGAGGGAGTCAGGCATAGTTCGGGCAAAGGGAGAAAGAGCGAGAACGCGGAGAGCTTCGATGTCGAGGTGGCTAAGGCTTCCTCTCATGTGCTTCAAGAGGAAGTAGCCGTTAACTGTGGAGAGGAGACCGACGGGAACAGGGGAGGGGGAGAGCGGTAGTAACCGGAGGACTAGGCTCGCGGCAGGTAAGGCGGCCGCCGGCCCCCGGCGGAGCGTTGCCTTCTGGGACTTGTAGTGCGCGCCGGGACCCCGGAGCCGGCGAGGCCCGCTGCGCAGGCTCGGCCGTTGCGCTGGCCCCACCCCGGCGGGCGGAGTAACGGTTTGGAATGCCCCAGAGTCCGCGAGCGACAGTCTCCTACCTCCTGGTCTAGGAAAAGTGTAAACACGCGCGCTCCGGCAGGCGTCCTCCGGTGGGAGGTTGCCCGGGGAACAGCTGAGCTGTGTGAGGCTCCGAGCTAGAAAGAAAGGCTCTATGCTTATTGTCTGCATTTCGCTTTGTCGTGACGAGCTGCGGGGACCCACGCAGTGCAGACTTGGGTATCTGGCCCCGTTCCAACCTCTTAAGTTGCTAACAATTGAAACCCATTTCTAACGCTCGATTAGCACTCATTTTCAAGGGAAAACGCTGGTGGCACTAGAATCCCTCCCCAGAACATCCCTCCTAAGTACTGGAAGCAGGGCCAGGTGGAGGGCGGGTGCAGCGCGGCCGCTTCTTACTAGAGGACAGCGACACTAAAGTGCATTGTGGAGCTGAGGACCGGAGAGCGCGTTAGGGCTGGCCGAAAGGGTGAAGTGAAAGAGGAAAAGCCTAAAACGAGGAAGAGACAGTTATCACCACGGGCAGTACCTAGTTCCAGTTCTTGGTCCCAGGGGTTCGTCCTGGCTGCCGCTTTCATCGTCCTCAGCCGAAACAAAAGGCAAGTGCCAGAGAGTGACTCCTGAGGACCTTTAGTGCTGTCTGCACCTCTCGGTCTTGGCGCATCTGTGTCCACTCGCTTCTCCAACCCTTCACACTTGATGCTCTCGAATCAGTAGAAAGGAGCACAATTAGTGGAAAACACAAGCTCGGGAGTCAAGGGATTTGGGTTCTATTCCTGTCGTCCCTCGGTGACGACATCATTACCTTGTGTTATGCACGCTTTCAGTGCCAGAGTTCCTAGATCAATCAGATTATTGTATTGACCTCTCATAGAAGTGGTTTCATGGGGCTGAATTACGAATAAAGTAGGTGTAGCAATGGGTTATATCTGTTAGTTAAACAGTAAGAGCTTTAATAATAGGAGCAGTACTGTAAGTATTCTGTGTTATCTGGTGAGTGTTTTACTGGGATTTTTTTTAAAGACTTTCCCACTATATCTGCAGCATTATAAACAAGTTTTTAGGTACATTCACAGCTAAGGCAATTGTGAATCAAAGGAACTCCTGCTTTTGTTAAAACGTAAGTTTCTATATTGCTAAGTGGTTTTTCAAGATGCTCTCATCTGCTGCGCATTTTTTTTTTTTAACTTTGCAGGCTGGTGGAAGCTTAACCTTTCTCCCATGCCTCCCTATTTATCTAAATGCAGTGCTGATATGATCAGGCATTTTTCACCAATTTGGGGTATAAAAGAAGGTCGCTTTCACCTAGGAGGAGCTCTTTTTATTTTTCGTATCCTCATATTTAGCCTGTCAGCCATTGACGGAATTGATGCAAATCCAGGTTCAGAATAATAATATTAGTGTCTGCTGATGCTAATATTTAAAGAATTAGAATTAAAAAGAGCCTTCAAACTGTGGTTTGCATAATTTAATATGTAAGTCAGAAGTTTTGTCAGCATTTTATGGTGCTTGTTATGAAAATTTACTGAGAGAAAACTCACTTATTTTAGATTTCCTGTTGATTTGTTGAATTGTTTGACTTGACCTCTGTTGCTCTATGTATTGTTTTAAACTCTATATTCACCTCCCCCTCAGCTGTAGTTGCCTCACTTTGCCAGTGCAGTAACAGTATGACATTAATTTCTTCACCTAAATTGATAAATGAAACAGTATGAAGACTTACATTTTATTACTGCCCTCTGGTATCCGTTGCTGGTAACCTGGGCTCTGTAATTGGTCGCAATTTCTTTATTGAAAGTTGACATTCGTATTTATTTTATAGCTTGGTACTGTCCTGAGGTTTATAAAAATGAAATGTCATCGTAATGGACGATCTGAGCACTGAGGTGCGTATTTTCATCCTACTGACAGGCATCTGCTGGCCTGTGCATTATAAGCTAATGTTCTTCAAGGTGTTTTGATGGCCTTCCATTTGTATAGCGCTGTTCACCTATGAGGAAAACAGTAGGGGTATCAGAGCGCTTTCCCCAGGAGCCTGTGTGAGACTCATCAGTACCAGATGAGGACGGTAACCTTCATGTCCTCACGCTCTTTCAGTTGTATCACACTGTAGGAGGCAAGCACTGCAATCTTGCAAATAATGGCCCCTACAGCCAGGACCATACCGGCCAGCCTTTATAGAAATAATTAAAAACATATAATGAAATTCGCAAGTGTTTCAAGGGAATGCAGTGCTACCTACTTGCAGAGAAAATAACGAGCAGTAGGATAAAGGTAGGCTTTATGGAGGAATATAAGATGACCCTTGATGAACGGGTCAGGGTTTGAAGATGAGAGCAATGAAGGAGGCATATCAAACAGGAAGGAGCAGGGGCACAGATGTAAGAGTTGTTATAGCTTCTACAAAGGACAGTGATCAGCTTCAGTTAGTACTGCTGATCCATGTTTGGAAGTACTGAAAAGTGAAATAAAGTATGATTGTGGAGAACCTTGAAAAGTAAGATTTCAGAGTAACAGTTAAGAAGGAGCATATATACAAAACCTAGTATTGGGGGGAGGTGGATGGGAAGGGACAGACTGGGAGTTCGAGATTATACTGTATAGCAAAGGGAAATATATTCAAGTTCTTGTGGTAGCTCACGGGGAAAAAGAATATGAAAATGAATATATGTATATTCATGTATGACTGAAAAATTGTGTGGTACGCCAGAAACTGACACAGCATTGTAAATCGACTATAACTCAATTTAAAAAACAAAAAACCTAGCATGATCTATTCAGCAAGATATATTCAGAAACAACGTGCAGATCTTAAATTGGGGGGTGGGGGCGGTGGCGGGGGAAGCAGAGCAATTCAGTACTGTTACACATAAGAACAGTTGACCGAGAAGCGTGAGACCTCTTTGATGGCCAAATGCCAGCAAGTGTGAATGAACTGGTAATGATCAGGGTGGCGTCTACCACACATAAACAAGTTTGTTAAGTAGCGGTGGGCGGAAAAAGTAGTAGCATAGAGTGGTCATATATATGCACTTGGGAGTTAAAAACTGGGTTCCAAGCCCAGCACTTCGGTTTACCAGTTATAAGACTTTAGATTACCTAATCTTTGTGATTGACTTCCTTCACTTGTAAAAAGGGGATAATGATAGTACCTACCTTTAGGGTGGCTGTGGGAATGAAATGTTATTTTCTATTGCACAGTAAGCCCTCATTAAATGGTAGTTAGTATTCATTGCTTCTTGGGGTGACAGTAAGGATTACATGAGATAACGTATAGCAGCTGGCACATTATTGAATGAGTATTGAATGTTAGCTGCAATGTCACTGTTACCTGTACGTATGGACTGGAGATAGGTTTTGAAGATAGGTTCAGTAGGGTAGCCGTGGGCCTGTTAGCATCCTGATGCACGCAAAGCAAGTCTGATGTTTAGCCAAAATTCTTTGACTTCTGTATATTGGAGTCAGTTGAGTGACTAGAAATCAAGCTCGGTTAGCTGACTTAACTCCAGCCCCACACAGTCCCAGCTTCAGCATATTACCACAGTATGGCAGCCAGCTTTCCAAACACCGTCAAAAACTGGGCAACAGACAGATTCCGGGAATAAGAAGGAAGTAAGACACAAGGACTGAGCACTGGTGGTGGAAGGCCTCTCCCTCTGTACACCCGCGTGGGCAGCAGTCCGAGCCGGAGAGGCCCTGCAGCCTGCCTTCTCTTCTGAGAAGGAAAATTTGGCCATGGATATCCTTTGAGCTGGATAGGCCTGCTCCTCCCTTCAGCTCCTCTGCTCAGAGATAACCATCTTGGTTTTTCTCTCTGCATTTCTATTCAGCTCACTCCGGAAGGAATCCTTAGGGTCTGAAATTGCTGTGAGCAAGCAGTCTGTGATACTGTTTCCTAGACTTGAGAAAGCTTTTGTCCAAGGGCTCCCTGACCCTTACCCCAGCTGCCACTCCATGCCAGTCGGAAGGGGCTTTCCCTGGTATACTTGGTTTGTAAATAGGCCCTGTTAGAGTTAAAGAAATCTCTGTCACTCAATCAGAAATATATTTTACATCATAGCCCAGTACACAAACACACACACATATACATAGTGTCATGAAACTATACTTACCCTTTCTACAAGCAGTGCTCTCTGCTATTTCTATTCTGTCCTTAAAAAAAAAAAAAGGGTGGTTATGACCCACTAAAATGTTAAAGTACATTAATGGCTTGGAATTTAAGTTTGAAACCAGTGCTTTATATCTCCCACAGTGTTTTGAAGAGGTTATACTATTCTAGAAATGTCTGAAAGGAGGGATAAATCTTTGCACTGGGAGGACTTAACCATGGTGTTGGCTGCATAAAGGGGTGATGAGGAAGAAGATAGACATCCAAGATTAAACAATACCAGGAAACTCAAGAACAAGGCTACTTGGAGTTTCTCTCCTCCTCAGAACTGGGGCTTCAAATGAACAAAAACAATTTCTTGACAGTAGATTTAACACCCACCTGTCCCTCAGCTGAGAAAAATACTAAGCATGGATTTGCAATTCTTACTCCCACCTTAAAACCTACCTACCCATCAAGGCCCCTGCTCAGATGCCACTCTCCTCATCAAGGCTTGCCTGACTCATCCTTGCAGTGGGTGACATGTGGTAGAGAAGGAGCGTAAGCTTTGGAATCAGGTAGAACTGGATTCACATCTCCACCCTTCCTATATGACACTGGGCAATCACTCAAGCTCAACTTGTATATCAGTAAAATGGGGATAATAAAAACTTCCCTTAGAGAGTTTTCCTGAAAAGATCAAAGAAGATAACATCCTTGAAGGCTCTTTATTGCTTGCCAAATAACACATCTTCCATAGATGTTCCTTTCCTTCATTCCTCTTGGTAATCACTGTCCCTGCAGAGCATCCAGGCGCTATGTTTCCTTTGAGACATCACTCTCTACTTCATATAGCAGCCGCATACTTACTTTATCCACCCTGTAAGACAAGCTCCCAGGGGACAGCGTCCATTGGCCATTCATAGTCTCATAATACCCAGTAGTATAGCAGAAGGCGCTCACAGAATACTTGTTGACTTACTGAAGAACGTCATCAAAGGTAATATGACCCTGTCAAAGAAACATTTAAAGTGCTTGCACAGAAATGAACGTGATAACTGGATAAAAGCTTACAATAAAAAATAACTGATAGGATGGCACTGACCACTAAGATTGTAAACAATCAGTGACAATTTATTACACCAGTATTCGTAGTTCATCCAATAAAATGAGCAAAGAACACTGACTAGCAGAAGACATTAGCTCATATCTTCAAATATTAAGGAACTCAAGCAGCAGAGCACACCTGAGCTCTTCTTGAGTGAGCTGGAGAGGAATTTTGCCTCAGGATGAATCCTGTCTGGTTTCACTCATAGATGATTTAGATGATTTTTAGAATGAGATTTGGACTTTAGACTTCAGAGTTGATACTGAAATGAATTAAGACTTTTCGAGTTGTTAGGATGGAATGGGTGTATTTCACATGGGATAAGGATATGAATTTTGATGGGCCAGTGACAGCGTGTGAAGGACTGAATATTTACATCCTTCTAAAATTCATACATTGAAGTACTGACCCCCAATGTGGTGGCATTTGGAGGTGGGGCCTTCAGAAGGTAATTAGGATCAAATGAGGTCATGAGAGGGGGCCCTTGTGATAGGGTTAGTACCCTTAGAAGAGATCCCAGAGAACTTGCTCTCTCTTCCTCCACATGCACCCCGTGGCTGGGAAGGGAGCTCTCACCAGAACCCAAACAGGCTGGCATCCAGATCTCGGACTTCTAGCTTCCAGAACTATAAGGAAATAAATTTCCATTGTTCAAACCACTCAGTCTGTGGTATTTTGTTGTTGCAGCCCAAGCTAACCAGTACCTCTAGGAATGACCTGATTTTCCTGAGTGACGAAGAAAATCCTTGAGAGCGCCATGAATCTGAAGGCTACTCAGCAGAGAAAAGATGAGGACTTGTGTGCCCTGAACTTCTCACGGAGGGGCTCTTCTGTCCTCTCCCTTCATCAGGAATAAAGACTCTAATTAGTCAGGGCAGAGTCAGAGCTTTCTAATTTGAGGGGAGGAAGGGAAAGGGTCAGTCTTCACCCTGCTTCACCTAGCCTATTTATTGTGAATATTTGGTTATCTCTTGCAGTGAAAGACAATAAAAATGATGGCCTGGTCCCCCTGCGTTCTTGCCTAGGGCACCAGAGAAATTCCGAACGAGTCCTGTCTGCCCAATGTCCACTGCTAGATGTTTCTTTGGCCCCTTCTTGTTGCCCCAGGAGGCAACTGAGCTGCTTCCTTGGAACCCGTCAGGACTTGTCTTCTTTAGTCATCTCCCAGGTGCTAAACCACACCATCCACATCCACCCACTTCCCAATATATTAATGCGTGGACTCTGGAATTTTAACTCTGCCATTTATTTCCTGAGCGGCTTTAGGCAACTCACTCAAGCCTTCCTTGTCTCGGTTTCCATATTCTGCAAAATGGGACAGTTGTTTCCACCTTTTTGTGTTGTTTTGGAGATTAATAACTTTAAATAGATTAGCATCCCATCTAATGCCGTGCCCAACAAGTGATAAACACGCAATAATTGTCAGCCATGGCCACTTTCATCTTTATCATCACCTTTGCCAGGTAGATACAAATCCTAGACCCAAAGCTGTTTAGGTGATGTCCACTAGGTGGCACTAGCCACAGGTAAACAAAATCTACATATATACCATATTTCATCAAATGTTTGAAAGTTCTATGAAGAGACAGAAAACTGTAATAGTAATAAGGCAGTGTGCATATATAGGGATAAATATATTGTGGCCCCAAAACTAAGCATTTGCTCCATGATAATTACCTAAAGCAGTTGTTTGAAAACAGCTACTAGTCAAACATGTTCTGGTTTGATTCCCAGACCCCAGGAGATTCTGATGCAGGAAGATCAGCAGAGAAACAAAAACACTCCCATTAGGTATCACGGAGTGCCAGAGTATTGTTCAGTCAGGTCCAGCTTTTGTTAGGCTGAGTAGGGTGTGATTTGGAGAAAGACCTTGCTGCAGGCCTGAGATTTTTGTGTGCTGAGGGAGGAAACTTTTGCAGGCAACCAACCCCTGACAGAGACAGAAACTTGGTTGGAAGTGCAGAAGAGTTCAGACAGAGCTTTTTGCAAGTTCTTCTATGTGATAAAGAGTATCACCAGTGCTTTTGCGAGTAGATGTGCTTTTCTGACATCTGTGAAAATGATCTCAAGGTAGAGCAAGAACAAAATGGGCTGGACATTTGAGTTACAACACTTTCTTACTTTTCTTTCTTGTTATTCCTTTCTGTTATCCCTAAGCCTTCAAATGAAGTCTTGTTTAAAATATCTTAGTTATATTGTAGGGAGTTAAGGAAGAGATTTGTGTCCACCTTTGGGCTGAATTATTATACCCATTGGAACTGAGTTACATAAGTGAGGTGATAAAGGCTGAAACGCGAAAGCACTCAGTGGGAATCCTCATTGATATTTAAAGAAATCAGATAAAAGCCTGGAATCCCTGTAGTTTCCTAGGATGGAAGGTTTTGTTGTTTGGGTATCCAAGAGCAGGGCAATCCTAGAAGACTGGCCATGGTCATACCCTAAACCAGCTGAAGGTCTGGGGGCTGCAGGCATGTCCAGAACAGGGGGAAGGTGATAGACGAAGCACACCTGGAGTAGTGACGAGAAATGCAGACAAACGGGACAGAATTATATTGGTTAAGGGAAGAGACTGACAAGAGCAGTCTGGGGAGTTGTTTCTGAGCTTTCTGTTTAGAAAGAAAATAGAGCCAGTGGCAGACCCACTTCTTCAGCTTCCTGACCCCCTACCTCCAACTCGTCTTACCTCCTTTCTACCCTAGAGGAAAGGGAATTCTTTGTCCTTATATATGCTAGATCTCTTCTGTCCAGACTCCATCAGTTATCAGTTCCAATTCTTTCATTGCTGACTCTAGTCTCTAGACATATTTTTTAAAAGATCAAGTCCCTACCTTTTGAAACAAAACAAAACTCTCTCTTCATTTAGCATCCTGTAGTTACTGTCCTGTTCTTTCTTCCCTTTGCAGCCACGCTTCTAGAAAGAGCAGTCTCCCTGGCTCCACTCCCTCTCTTCCCTTTCTATTCCCCACCCTGCAATCCAGCCATTTTGCCCACACCCACCTGCAAATGCCCCCGCGGAGGTGAGCAGGGAAATTCTTCCTGTCAAAGTCATTGGGTGGTTATCAGCAGGAACTCTAAGCCGGCTGCAACGTTTGCAGCTGTTAACGTTTATCCAGTAATTACTGAGCTCCTGCTGTGTGTTTGACACTGTTCTAAGCACAGTGGTGTCTCAAGGGTGCAGTCAGGTCCTGCTGCCATCAGAGTGTCCTGGCCCGGGGCCTGGGCTGGGGTGTGGGGAGCCCTGCAGCTTGGATTGGCGGGGCAGCAGGCTCTTGTGAAAGCGCCAGCCTTTGACTGCCTTCTCCGCCTGCATGACGGTGTGAATTCCAGACTGCCTGCGCAAATGTTATTTTCATCATATTGTTAACCACTCTTTTATCAATGTAGTATCTTAAAATTGCTGAAAATGTGTTATTTTAGGAGGAAATGACCACTCCCCCAACAAAGCCTGCCTTCTGTCCTCTCGTAGCTTGATCTCTGGTGGGGTGAAACTCACAGTACCCATGTAAACATTTAATTTCAGAGAACTGTAAATACTGTGAAGGAAATAGAGCAGGACAACATGACATAAAGCACTTAATAAGCTCTGAAGGCTCATACTCCCTCCAAATTCGTAAATTGAAATCCTTACCCCAAGGTGATGATTAGGAGATGGGGCCTTTGGAAAGCGATTAGGTCTTAAGGTGAAGCCCTCATGAGTAGGATCAGTGCCCTAATAAAAGAGGCCCCACAGGGATGCCTTGCCCATTCCTGCCATGTAACGACACAGTGAGAAGGCACCTGCCGTGGCCCAGGAAGTGGGCCCTCCCCAGACGCTGATCAGCCTCCAGAACTATGAGAAAGATATGTTTGTTGTTTGTAAGTCACCAAGTTGATGGCTTTTTTGTGATAGCCACCCAAACAAACAGACCGGCAGCTGTGGCACTGGGAGAACTGGGTTGGAGTATGGTCAAAGAAGGCCTCTTTGAGAAGATGACATTTAAGCTGAGACTTAAAAGATGAAAAGGTTTAGAAAAACCTGGGGGAAAGCCTGCCAGGCAGAGGGAAGAGTAAATGGAAAGGCACCGAAGAACTTGGACTGTTGGGGAACTGGGAGGAGAGCCGTGTGCCTGGAGCTTCGGGACATGACAGTGGATAGAAAGAAGCCTGGACGAGGTGGGCCTTGTTTATCAGATGGGGGATGCTGTTGGCAGGTAGAGAGAGCCCAGATGGGAAAGCCCATCAAAGTGTGGGCAAGCCCTCGCAAAGTTGTGGGTCCTTGCCTGCCGTTGAGAAAGAATTCTCACTAGAGGCAGAGGGACAACATCAGGGGATGGGAATAAAGACCTGCTTTATTGATCAGAGAGAGAAGGTGGGGGAAGGCAAAAAAAAAAAAAAAAAACCACTTGAGCAGGGAGCCGTCAGCGAGGGAGCTGGATGAGACAGCTCCAGCCCCCATCCGGCCACGGGGTCTTTTATTGGGTGGCTCTGCCATCGTGACCATCACTCAGGTGGTGCCAATCATTTTGTTACTGGCTCTTTCCTGCCATGGAGCTCAGCCCAAAAACTTTGGCAGATGGAAGAGAGCAAAGAAAGAGATACCGGGGTATGTCCTTGGGATCAGTGCAGCACTTGTGGCGTGTTGTATGGTTACATCCTTGGAATCAAGGTGCCAGCTCTGGGAAGAGAGGAACAACTTGTTTTTTAACAGCCTGGTGTTTTCTTTCCCTTGTTGTTAATCAGCCAGGGTCAGTAAGCCTGCCTGCTCACCTCGCACAGTCACTGGAGCAGGTGTAAGTGCTAATAGATAAGATTCAGGAGAGAGAGGAACTGAGGTGCAGAAGAGGGTGGGACTCCACTACACACGTGGAGGAGTTTGCTTTGATAAGAGCAGAAACGCACATACCTTTTAAAGCTTTTCCCCCTTACTTTTCTCAGTGTCACTCCTGATTCTCTGCCTTCCTCTCTGATTCTTCTCAGTCTCCCCTTTCATTTCTTCGTTAGCAGGGTTCTGTCCAACTATCCTCTTTACATCTTCCTTAGACAGTCTTTCGCCCAAGCACATCAGCCTGGACCACTCGCATGGACTTCATACTCTCATATCCAACTACAGTTCTTAATCTCCCAAATTATATCTCCAGCCCAGACCTGTCCTCTGACCTGATTTAGCTGCTTATTTGACCCGTCTGCTTGGATAGAGGCATCTTGAATTTAATGTGTCCAAAACTGGGATTCTTGAGTCTTCTCCACACACAAAACACAGCACTGAATAGGGCGTGGCAGACGTGGAGGGTGGTGGGTGCTCACCAATGGCCCAGGTTCCACCTCTCCTTGTAACCTCCACCCTCATTCTCTGCTACAGACTCGAAGTGTTTTCATTCTTACGTGTCGTAAGCATTGCTAGAGCGCACCAGTACTGTGAACTCTCCTTCCTTTCCTAGACATCATATTTATTTATATAAGAGGATTATATTTATCCACGTCCTTGGAGGTAGACTTGGCTGTAGCTCTTACCTTGGCCACTGATATGTAAGTGAAAATTATACGTATTGCTTCTGGGTGGACATATTTAAGATTAGGTGCACAATTCTCCTTGTTGTCTTTTTTTCCCTTCTTTATTACAAGGTTTTATCATTTATCGAGACATAGATGCCTAAAATCAAAGCAGCCTGGAATGCTGAGCCATTACATGGGAAAAAAATTGCCCAGGGAGTCACTTGAACATGCAGCAAATGTTGAGCAAAAAGGGAAAAACAAACAAAAAAAGACCTTTGTTGTGTAAGTCACTGAGGTTTTTGCTCTTTTTTTAGTTCTCAGGTGTGTCCATGTGCGTGTATCTTAGGTTACCACATATAATCCAACATGCCCTGGCTGACAGAAATGCTCTGCAAAGTCAGTATTTAAAACAGATCTCTTCTAGCCTCTACTTCCAACTAGATAGCCACCCCCCAAGCCTCTTCTAACTAGAAACTGGAGCTGCCAGTGTCTCCAATCTGATCCTCTTCAGCTCTCTCCAGTTTCAGTTATCATCTACTTAGCTGCTTAATCCTAGATCCAAAAACAGAAATCATCTTCATTCCTCCCTCGCCCCTCACTCCCACAGTCTGATCAACAGGTTTTTGTCAGTATGTCTCCGATTTGTCCTGGACGTCTGCAATAGCTTTCTTCCTGTTCCTGCGTCCAGTCTTAAAATACCTACAATACCCTCGAAATCAGATGTGAATAAAGGATCTCCAGGAGGCCTTCCTCCTCCCGCCCTTGCCCCCAGCCACCTCCCAGCTCCTCTTCCTGTAGGCAACCGACATGACCAGAGCCTGTGTGATTCCTTGAGATGCTCTCTGCATGTGAAAACAAACAAGTCTGTACATCTCCCAGAGTAATCTTCCAAAAACACAAAACTGGCCGTATCTCCCCTAGTTTAAGGCCTTTCAGTGCCTTCCGGTTACAAAGCCTTGAGTATTTAGGACCCTGCGTTGGCAGCCTCCTCAGTCCTGCTGATCTTTCAGTCCCAAATGACTGCTTCTCAGCTGAGATTGTTCCTGCCTCAGGGCTCTTCCCTCTACCGTCCCCAGCTTGGACAGTTTCCCCCCAGGTCTGTGTCATTCTCCAAGAGGCAAGGCCCTCTGTTTGTCGCCTTCAAGCCCCCACCACAAGCAGTCAGTGTATCTTTATTGGGATGTTTACCTGCTGATCAACCATCTCCCACATTAGACTCTGTCTCCTGAGAATAGAGATGGTCCCTTATTTTGTTTACCACTTACTGTAGCCCCAGCCTCTAGTTCCCTGCCTGTCACTGAAGAGGCACTTCAGTAAGGAACTGATGGAGAAGCATGTGCCCTGATTAAAAAAGAAAAAGAAAAAAAGAAAAAAAGACAGGTGAAACTAAAAAAAGAAATTGGCCCCAGCTATTTAAGCAGGCAAATCTGGCCTCTGTGTGGTTTCTACCCCCGAGTATAGATTTTATCCTGAGCCTTGTCACACTGCGTGTCTGCTGGCTGCGTCTCTGCCACCCGGTGTGGAGAGCAGAGCGGGCCTCACCCCCACAGGGTGGAAGCCTTCGGTCCTTTGGGAGGAGGTGACAGCAAGCACAGAATGCTTATGTGCCAGACCTTGTATTTTGTCACAGACATTTAATAACTAGTTTAAACAGAAATATTAAGCAATCACTTCATCCTTTGTTTTAGGCACCAGAAGTTCCTTTGTTTTTTTAACCAGCAAGTAAAACCAGAAAAGACAGCAGCTCCCGCATAAGAAACAGTATAACGTGTCTGTGACGAAACATTAATGCCACAAACTTGAATCAGTATCTGCTTCTGCCTTCAGTGTTTTAACACAGCACATACTTTCCTAATCATAAAAGTAATGTCTCAGATAGATAACAGAATACTAGTATTGTCTTAAAGGGATAAACTGGGGAAATAAAAATTACATCCATGGAACAAGGTTTTTATTTCTAAATCACAAAAGCTAATCTTTCATCTGTTTCCCTGTCCTTGGAAACCAAACAACAAAAGCTGCATTCATCTCTACTTTAATTTCTCCTGAATTTATTTCTAGGTATCCAAGTCAGCTGATTGGATTAGCTAGGTAATGTAACCCAGCCATTTTGCCTTTATCTCTTACCAGAGTAGAGGATAAAATCCAAGCTCCTTAATGTAACATATAAGGTCTCTCGTAATCTGGCCCCAGTCTACCTCCCAACCTCGTTTCCCACCACTGCCTTCCCTTACCCATTTTATTGGGAGCTTACCGGAGAAAGGTCGTGGGCACACAAATGTGTTCCGATGGTCCAGACCTCTCTTCACCTGAATACTTCTGTGCCAGGGTATAGCAGGATGCCCGTATATGATACAGGCTTGGAGGAATGAGTTAAAGGATCCTGAAATCACAAAGTGATGAGCTAGGAAGTGAATTCACCTGAAAGGGGTAGGGTTGCCTGCTCTGATCAACACACAGAGAGCAGAACCCATCCTCAGTGTGTAGCCGTGTCCCCTAGCTCACAGGTGCCTTGCAGAGAGCTTCAGTGAACTAACTGTATCCCTCCCCCAAACTTACATGTTGAAACCATAGTCCCAAAGTGATGGTATTTGGAGACGGGGTGTTGGGGAGGTAGTGGAGCCCTCACGATGGGATGAGTGCCTTGCAGGTAGAGAGCTAGCTGGCTGAGGACACCCTCTGAGCGCCCTCTGTAAACCAGGAAGAGGGCATTTCCCAAGAACCTGCCTATGCTGGCACACTGGTCTCAGACCTTTACCCTTCAGAACTATGAGAAGTAAATAGAAATGTTTGTTGTTTAAGCCGTTCGACCTATAGTAATTTGTTACAGCAGTCTGAACTGACTAGGACAAGAACCCTACGTGGTCTCCATCCTGAAGCGTCTCCACCACCTTGTAGCTCTGGTTGGTCAAGGACTTGTATCTTTCTTTTACATTCAGAGGGTGATCTTTAGATCCTCCTGTGCGGCCTACAACTCCTCCATGACTGGGATAGTAATGAGTAAAACTGGAGAAAATTGCAGACAAAGTCTAAATTGGCATATTAGGCAAGTCAGCCTATCCTGGCCGCAGGAAGTGTAGTATCAGAGGTGCTTCTGCAACTCAGAATGTCCTTGTCGGTCACAGGGAGTCTGGGAGTGGTGCGACGTGGAAAGGTGTATCTGCACGAGGCGGGCTTTTTTAAAAGGGCCCTCGGGTGGTGTCTTGTGCTGATGGCACAGCTGTGCATCTTGATCGTGGTGGTGTTTACATAAAGCTATACTTGGGATAAATTGCATAGAGCTTCGCGCATGCATGGTGACTTGTGAATAAGCCCTATGGTGTATACCAATGCCAGTTTCCAGGGTTTTATACTATACTGTAGTTATGCACGATGTTAACACTGGGGGAGGCTGGGTGAAGGGTGCATGGGAGCCGTGCCATACAGATTCCTGTGAATCCATAATCATTTCAAAGTAAAAGTGGTTTTTTTTTTCTTTTTTAAGCATAATGGGGAGGGACTCAGAATACTGAAGCACTTGATCTAAAACAGTGCATTGGGACTGGCCTTTAAGCTAGATCTTATGCAAAAACAGTTCCTCTGTGTCTAGATTTAAAGATGTTCCTGAAGAAAGGGATGAAGTGGGCTACCTTAGCAGATGCAAAATGAGTGCAGAGTCTAGAAGGGCCTTCAGCTCCTTGGAGCTCTGTGAGCATCCAGGTGAATCCCCAGCTGCTTTTCTGGAGACCTGCAGGGAGAGCAGGCAGATGGGCTGGTGAGTTGTGGTAGGCCATAGGAAGAGGGCTGAAGGCCCAGGAAACTGGATGTCTTGTTTACTCAGGTGACTGCCGTCCTCAAACCATGCTGGCTTTACTCAGCATCACTGCAGCTGAATTCAGTTTTCCAACAGTACCAGTCATCTACTGTGCTCCTGGTACTCCTCACTCTTCTAGAGCTTGGAATCTGTCCAGGAACAAAACAAAGATCCCTTCCCTGGTGGAGCTTCTGTTTTAGCACAAGGGAGGAGGCAGGGAGAGAAAATAAGCAGTCCTGGGTGGGTTATAGAGCATACTAGAAGGTGGTAACTATTATGGAGGGAAAAAATAGGACCAGGTGGGGGGACCTAGAATTCAGGAAATGGTGTGATGTGTGGGAGAGGGAGTGTTGCTAAATACTCTGAGTTCTCAAATGATGTGATTGTATTGCAACCAATCCCCTGTTTGAATTTTCTTTTTCTACTACCAGATTCTCTCCCTCATCATTCCTTTCTGCTTTTCCCTGATTTCCTGTCTCTTCTCTCCTTCATTTTAACCTTCCTTTTTTCTCTTTCTTCAATTAATTCACCCTTTCTTTTTTCTTTTCTAATTCCCCCTTTCTTATTTACCTATCCTCTCTGGCGCCATTTTCTTCATCAGTGGCTCTTTAATCTTTTTCCTTTTTATCTTCCTTTCCTTCCTCCCTCATCATTTTTATTTTTCTCTCCCATTCTTTCTGGCTATTTGTCTTTATGTGGCTTTTCTGTGGAACTGAAGTTCATATGATTCAAGTTCATGTGGCTTTTGTCATATTGTTTGCGTGATAAATGCTTTCTATTCTAAATGAAACCAAACTTTCTTTAGGAACCCAGCAGGATGCAAATGGAAACAAGCCCTGATTTACTGACTCTCACCTCATCTGTTCACGCAGGTCTAAGCCCCAAATATTTCTGGAAGTTCCAGTAAGTGCCTGACATGTGTTCATGAGCAAGTCTGTTCTACCAAGGACTGCTGTCCTCCATGCACTCTTTCAGGGGACCATCGTTAAGACCTGAGGTATCTCCAGAGCTCTAGGTTTGCCTGGAGACTAGGGCAGAATGCCTTCCTTTGTCTTTGTCTTTGGAATTATATTGTTATAATGGTTGCCAAGAGTATTGCATGTGCCCCATCCTTTTATACGGATCTTGGTAAAGCAGCTTTTTTGGATTATATTTTTACAGCTTCATTTCTTCAAAGGACCCAAATGTGAGATCTGGCTTAGAACATACTCCAGAATGACAGGCACGGTATTACCCCCAATCACCTCGTCCACCAACAACTCAGCCTTGTTACTGGGTCAGCTCTTTAAGTCTGCTCCTTCTTGCTTTAGAATGAATATCTCTAGCCCAGGAGGCTTCTCAGTCATTACACAGACTTCCATTTAGCCTGGCCCATCAGTGTCAGTGCCTGGACACATCTCAGTTCCAAGAAGACACAACTTGACTTCAACTCAGGAGTCCCCCCCTGAAAGTTCATGAAGCAGACAAGTTGAAATTTACATTTCTAATTTAAAAAACCACACAAAGATAAAAATCATGTTGCTTTTGTATTTTATATCATCTAGTAAGATATAACCATGATTAATTTTTGTAGGTTTCAACATGTATTATTTCATTTAATTTTTAAGTTGAGTGTCATTGGTCCCTGATGAAAATTTTTGCTAATTCTAGAAAATATACTAAGAATTATGATTGCTAGAAATTGAGAGGCTCTTCTAAAATGTGTATGGAAATGCAGAGGGCTAGGCATATAGTAGAAAAAACTGGGTGCTAGTTATGTTTTGCTTATTGATCTGGGTGCTAGCTATACTGGTGTGCTTGTTTTGTGAAAATTCTTCATGTGGTATGCTACACTTTGTAACATTTTTATGTGTATGTCGCACCAGAGAGAAAATTTTGCTTAAAATAATGAAATAAAAAATAAGCTGGAAATATTTGGGTAAGAATTACAAGATTGAACTTAGATATTTGTACCATCATTTATTGCATTAAGTCTTTTTCTTTTTTTTTGGTGGGGGAAGAGGTAATTAGGTTTTTATTTATTTTTAATAGAGGTACTGGGGACATTAAGTCTTTACAAAAAGAAATCACACACAAACAGATGAAAGTAGAGCTATAAAGAATACATCAAAATGATGACTGATTACCAAGTACTGACACACTGCACAGCACAGGAGACCACTGACAAAATGAAAACCTACTGAATGGGAGAATGTATTTGCAATGATATGACCAATAAAGGGTTAGTGTTCAAAATATATAAACAACTCATACAACTCAGTATCAAAAAAACAAACCACCCAGTCAAAAAATGGGCAGAAGACCTGAATAGACATTTTTCTAAAGAAGACATCCAGATGGCCAGCAGACACATGAAAAGATGCCCAGTGTCGTCGATCATCAGAGGAATGCAAATCAAAACCACGAGATACTAACTCACACCTGCCAGAATGGCTGTCATCAAAAAGTTAACAAATGTTGGTGAGGATGTGGAGAAAAAAAGAGCCCTTATACACTGTTGAAATATAAATTGATGCAGCCATGTGGAAAACAGTATGGAGGTTCCTCAAAAAACTAAAAATAGAACTAACATATGATCCAGCAAATCCACTGCTGGATATATATCCAAAGAAAACAAAAACACTAATTTGAAAAGATACATGCGCCCCAATGTTCACAGCAGCTTTATTTACAATAGCCAACATGTGGAAGCAACCTAAGTGTCCATCAAGAGATGAATGGATAATGATGTGTTGTGTATACATATACATATATACAACATACACACACACATAAATTTCCAATAGAATACTATTCAGTCATAAAAAATAATGAAATTCTGCCATTTGCAATAACATGGATGGACCAGGAGGGTATTATACTTAGTGAAATAAGTCAGAGAAAGACAAAAACTGTATGTTACCACTTATACGTGGAATCTAAAAAAATAAACAAATGAATATAACAAAATAGAAACAGACACACAGATATATTGAACAAACTAGTGGTTACCCGTGGGGAGAGAGAAAGGAGGAGGAGTAAGATAGGGGTAGGGAAATAAGAGGTACAAACTACTATGTATAAAATAAGCTACAAGGATCTGTTGTACAACACAGGGAATATAGCCAATATTTTACAATAACTTTAAATGGAGTATAATGTATAAAAAATTTGAATCACTATGTTGAAACTAATACAATATCATAAATCAACTATATGCCAATTAAGAAAAAGTAGTGGCAGACTTAAAATTTAGCATTTTTACTATATTTAATAGTTTTGTTCAGAAAGGACACATCAGAGTAGTTTAAAAGGCAACACTACATCTCAAAAAATATGCACAAATATTTCCAAATGTACATGATTTGACTTTTTCCACTTGTTATTGAAATTCATATACAATACTGGAATCGTATTCTACAGGTTAAAAATATAACAAAAGCTTTAATTTCAAGTAAAATTTTCATTGACAAACAGAATTAAATGTATGTTTACTATTCACAAGATACATGGAAGAGATAGTATTTCTAGAGTGTGCTTGGGAAACAAGTCAAATAGACTGTGGTCTTACGTAGCCACAGACAGACCCAAGATTTTACAAAACTCTAGCCTTTGAAATGTAACTTTGGTATTTCCTTCAACTAATTAAAAAAAAATGAGCAGTGCATATTTCCTCTATTGAACAGAGGTATTCATCCATTTTCTGCAAGACTATTATATTCACTCTTTAGAGATATGATTTGTTGTCCTTGTAAGCAGGTATAACTGTGAAAATGAGATAGTGTTATAATCCTGGTTACGCTGTACCCAACAGGGGGAGAAATCTGTTCCACATCAATTAAAGACATTATAACCCATGAGCATGAAAGACTATTAGAACACCACAGTCCATTACAACTTCCTGCAATTCCAATATGTAGTATGGGAAGGGGGATGGAGAGGACGATGAGATTCTTTTAGTCAACCAGTTTGATATGATCACTAATGATATTCCTCCAGAAGTAGACAGAGACCTTATTTCTGATTGTGTTTAAGAAGGAAAACAGAGATAAGACATGCTGTCTTTGGACAGCCAAACACATTTGGGAATTTCACACATCTGCCAAAGGTACAATGTAATTCTCAATCAAGTTAAGACATTGTCTTAGTTGGGGACCTGAGTATTTTTCTCTAGAAAAGTACAACTTCGTTCTCTCTAGTGTGAAATATATGAGACCAGTCCAGAGGACCAAAGCCATACACATGGTCATCATATTCAATGCCTGAAAATTGTTGGCACTTAGAAATGATCAAGTAAAAAATATTTTCTGGCCTAACATATGGATTTTTTTTTGAACTTACATATTTTCAATGTGTTTATTCCAAACTAAGTTTTTTCCTTTGATACTGAGTTCATTTAGAATGTTTTATCTTAACCAATATAGGCAGTTTGCTTTTTAGATTTTTTTTTTTGAAAGGTAGAATCAGTTAAAGATCACTTCACATCCTGCTAAAATTTTATAGAAAAATGTAAACTTGTTTCAATCACCAGTCATAAACATATCAAAACAGATTTTTGTTCCAAATAACAATTCTTGTGTTAGATTTTAAATAGACCATGCTTAAATATATCTCTACGTAATGACAATTTCTATAAACTAAGATAAAGCAAACTGCATTTTTGAACTAAAGATAGTCTGTCATATATTTTAGTTGATCTTACTAGTGATGGGGAAAAATCATAAATTTTCCATGGCAGTACAATCAAACTAAGACAGAAAGACAAATGACATTCCCCCTTTGTGCTCGGCCTATCCTGGTGTGCACTATTCATCTACATAATGTATTAACCAGACATCCTCAAAGCAGGAGGATGAAATCAATCTTTGAGAATAGTTTGTCCCTTTTCTTCAGATGCCAGCATTGTAATTCTGTGGTTAATATTTCTTTTTCATGTCATACAGGGGGTCACATTTACCAAAGGCTTGTTCTGTATATGCATAACTCACTAACAGATGGTTTTTGATAAACTGCACACAGTGCTAATCTGTCAATATGGTACATAAATAATTTGTCTCCAAAAAATGTATGAAACTGCATCTCTAACTCCTGATCAATGGAGCAGTTCTCAGAGCTTCTCAGAATCTATTTCCCAGGTTATAAGCCTCAATTTGGCTGAAATAAAATTCTCTTTTCTTTTTTTCTTAGCTTGATTGTTACTTGATTTTTCATTGACACTTGTGATCCTTGACTATTATCGTATTGAAAAATGGTTTCTGTAAACCACAGTAATCTTATCACTTCACTTCTCTGAGTCAATATTTCTAAAATGTTATCAGCCCAGTTCTGTAGCTTTTAAGTGAACCATTCCCTTTATTCTGAATTCTGGTTACATATCTGGTCATATATAGTAATACCTCATTATTAAGCACTAACCAAGTACACATTAAAAAAATTTATTTTTGTATTTACCAAGAGGGATTTTTAAAGGCATGTATTGATAAGTACATTAGTAATTATAGTTCAGCATTTATTCATCGTGACCTTACACTGTGATCAGTGCAGCTCATGGGTCTCAAGGTCAGTCAGAAATAGAATTTTCTGTAGGATAATCACTCCTGACTCACCTGTCCACAGAGGCTGTTGGGCGACTCTTGCCCTAGCTGCAGGGAGGTACACGCGCACCCACGTGAACACTGTTGGCAAGTCCATGATGGGGAACAGCAGCAGAACATCAGCAGGTCCTGGATGTTGCTAAATTCTCCTCACCATTTTGCACATTTTAGAAGTAAGCTACTCATATTATAAATAAAGCCTCAAAACAAACTTAGCGCTTTTCTTTCAATGGTTGAGAGGTTAAAAAGAAAAATCCAAGAGTTTAAAAAAATAGAACAGAAAACGAATGAGTGCTTCAAGTTCAAAGAAAATAGTCAATGCAGAAAATATTTGCATAGAATTACGTGGTAGGTAACTTTTGCTTTCCAGTCCTGGCTTAGCATGACCTCCTGAGCCCAGTTTCAGGAAGCAAGTCTTCGCATAGCCTGTGAAAGCCAAGGGGAAACAGCCTTGATGCAACTGAATTCTCTTTAAGTCTACCTTACTTTTTTTGCAACTATGTTTTTGTACTGTTGGTTGCTTACATATACTCATCTTAGGTGTACAGCTTCACAATAAAAGAAGGGTAAAAACTTCATTTTGTACCTCATCATACTTTAACTGGATGTATTTTAAAAGCAATAATTACTATTTCTTGAATAATTATACTATGTACAAGACACCATTTTATTACTTTACATGCACCTATTAATTTGCATAACTCTGTGAAAAACATGAAAAACTAAAATGAAGACAGGGTAAGTAATTTGCCCTGGGCTACCTAGCCAGCGTGTTGCAGAAGCACTCAAATCTGTCTGGTTCTAAAGCCCATACCATTAAAACCACTCTGCCATACTGCGTCCCTAGGTACAGGAACCCTACCTGAATCATGATTTTATGCAGCATCAAAAATGCTTTTATAGTGTAGCAACTTCTTAAATTCCAATTTTGATGTATGAGTTTTTACTCAGCTAAGTTGGCCCTGTATCCTCAGTCATAAGCTACTGAATCTGGAAGGACTTCCCAGCTCAATAATGACGTTTCTGGGCTCAGTAAGCTGATGGACTAAATGCAGAACCTCCGGTAGTATATTTCTCCCATAAGAATCTTCTCTGCCTCTCATCCTTGCTGCCTGATTTTATCATTGCAGTTTGAATGTTATTCTTTTCAACATTTTTATCAGGAAGTAGAATAAGTCAGAGAAGGCCTGCCTATCCAAATTTGCATATGGCACCCGTATGGTGTATATTTAATATGCTGGATGATAGATTCAGAAATCAAAATAATGCCAATAAACTGGAACCAATCAGCTGTAATCTAGCAGGAGAATTTGTAGTTCTGCATTAGGGTCAAAGCCAATCACATAAATATAAATGGGGGAGCCCAGCTAGACCATAGTTCATGTGAAAATGCCCAAGTCTTTTGTTGACCCCTGCTCAATAGAAGCAGAGATTCTGATGTAGTTATTATGAAAATAAACCTGCTTTTAAGTCGCAGTAATGGCAATATCTTGATGAGATCAAGGTAGGTCATAGTTGACCCTATGTGAGGTTTTGTGTCCCCTTCTTGACCAGGGATGGATTGACAAATTTCATGTCTATGAGGAACGGTGAAGAACTGGAGGAGTCTCGCGTGGGGTGGAGTCTGCTGGAGACATGAGAGCTCCTTTCAGATATTTAAGGGCTGTTCCGAGAAGGCAACACAAAGGGTCTCAGTCCACTGGGTGGTCATTGGAGAAAGACTGAGTCTAATTTGTAAGCACAATGAACACTTGGAGACTTTCAACTGTGTAACAAACTCCCTTGAAAAGCTACTTGTTGCCAATATCTGGAAATGTTCACACAAAAGCTGAGGTAATATCCTTAGGGATAAGGTAGGAGAGATTTCAGCATGGCCCAGGGTATGGGACTATTTGACTTCTAAGACTTCTTTCAACTTTAAAATTCTATGATTTTCTTTTGTTGGTCCCATTTCACTGAATGATGGAGCCACAAAGTTCACTCAGATACTGGAAGTTTCATTCATGTTTCCTAGGAATGGTCTGAAGCCCCAAGAACATCAGAAATACACAGAATCAGCCTGGAAATTGTGAGAGTCTCTTTTTTAAGCCATTATTAGTCAGATAAAGAAAGGTCATGAGGTTCCTGTTCCTCACGTACTGTTTCTGAAGCTTAAGAAACTCCTGGGTTAAAAATTCCTACTATTCACCTTTCTCCTATCCAACGGAACTTAGGTCTCTGGAAGAGAAAGTATGGGAGGCCTCTGTATAAAGTCAGGACCAGCGTGTTGGCTGCTTCTAGATACTGATCACACCTGTATGCCTGGGGCAAAAGGTCCCCCCAGGTACTTAGTATCTTCAAAGGAGAATTCTTGTTTTCTATTTTCCCCGTTCAATGAAGCCATCCTCTTGGAATTTTTTTAACAATTATTTTCCCTGAGTAGTTTTTATCAGACATAGTCACTACATGTATTATTCTATTTAATCCAAAGTATTTTCTTTGAAAGAAAATAATGATCGTACCTCATCTTGGACATCAAGTTCTTCTTCAATCAGCTCTGCTTCCATTAACTCGAGAGGATCTTTACAGTCCTGGATGAGGGTGATCTTGACAGAACACAGAGTATTTATTGGAAGTAAAATAGCATCAACTCACTTGGTACTAAGAATGATTTGCTGGTGCCTCTCGTCTGTAATCTGTACTTCAAAGTCCTTTTCAGCTCTCTTGTCCTTTTCTATTTCCCACTTAGAATTTTCCCCTTATCATTTCTTCATTTCAGGTGTGAACTGGTATAGCTCTCCATTGTTTAACCTCCCTTGCAGCTCTCTTCCCCAACCTCTGAAGTGCATGCCTCTTAATGAGTCACCCCGTCTGCCTAACCGAGTGAGCAGTCAGTGGTGTTTTTCTTTCAATGGCTAAGCTAAAGCACTCAGTACAGCACTGAGGATGCAGTGAAAGCCCGGTGAAGGGTTCGTGACTGATGACAATAAACAGTCTCAGGTTGAATTGGGTGGGGCTTAATTTTATTGGAGATGGAAACCAACATGTATGGACCAAGTAGGTTGTTTGGGAAAGTTCTGCTGTTTAACAGTAGTTTGTAAAGCCAGCAGCAACCTGGTCTTTGTCCTATGTACAAAGAATATCCCCGGAGCAACTCTAAATGTGTATCAAGGCAAGAGTGACATTTCAAAATGCTTCTTAGCTACTTTTCATCTCACAAATAAGTAAGCAGTGGGAGAGCTCATAGCTCAGTGGCAGAGTGCATGCCTAGCATACACGAGGTCCTGGGTTCAATCCCCAGTACCTCCATTAAAAAAAAAATCCCTAGTTACTCCTACCTCCAAAAAAGCAAATAAATAACCCAGTTCTCTTTATATGACCCTGCTTTGCTGTTGTTATAAACGGGTTAGAGAATTTTAAGTTAGATTTAAAAAAAAAAGTTTATGAGTTTTCAAAGCTGAGCATCTTGCATGTAGTTTTTGTTTTTGTATTTAAGATCCACATTTTGGTATTTAGGACTAGTATTTTTTCCAATAGCATTAAGCAGAACAATCTCTTCACTAAAAATAGCTAAGAAGAATGTATTATTGTTTTCTAAATTAGTTTTACTTCAAATATTAACTTCCCAACTGCAGGAAGACTCTACTTATCCTACTTGGAGGAAAGAAAAAAAAAAAAAGGAAAGCAATTTAAACTACAGTAGGCTGTGTCACTGGAATAATAATTATTGTTGTTATTTTTATAAAGTATTTGTTTTAGTTTCTCAAATTCATGGTGAGATGAGGCTCTTGTACCAGGCTGTAGGCCCAGCCCAGTGACCCACACCAGAATGCTCAACTCTCCTGGCTGTTTTACAGGAGAAACGACAAAATATGGAGGCCTGTGGGAAATCGCGGTCTATTTTGTTTTGTGGGGAACAGTTAATTCTGGGCTGATTGATGGCTTTTAATATTTTTTTTTTTTGGTTTTTCAAAGGTCACTTACACCTAATGGATCCTATTTAGAGACATTTATAATTGAGAGTTTCCAGACTGCTGAGAATTTAAAATGCAGTTTATATACGAATTACAGAAGATCCAAGATTCAGTGCCTATATTCTCAAGTCACTATAGCTAATGCCCACTTTTATTAGTAAACTCACACGTTGGAGAATTAATACATACTAGGTACTACCAGTTACTTTCCTATAAACTGTCATGTTTAGTCTTTATCGCTCCCCAGCAAGGTGCATGTTTTTACTCCCATTTTACTGATGAGAAAACTGAGGCTATAAGAAGTCAAGCAGATGGCTTGAAATCCCAGTAGGCTGGGATTCAAACCTAGATTTGTGGAATTTTTGCCATTTACAGAAAGCATGATAGTTTAGGAAAGACACATACATAGAAAGGTCGAATGCTTACTGTTTCTAAGATGGAATCTTGAACCTCTTGGGATTTAACCTGGCTCTGTAGATGGAGGACAGCATCATGGACGGTCAGGAAGAATATGTCCTTCCTAATGTTGTCATTAAAGAAGCCACATTTCTCCAGCTTTTCTATCACATGATCTTCAAAAGAAAGAGAGAATGTTTAGTCTCTAAGAAAAGACATTTTTGTAATGCCAACCAATAATAAGTTGTGGTTCCTCCTCTTTTTAGTTTTTTGTTTTGTTTTTTTCTCATTTCCAAAATATAAGCCTGCTCTAAACAGAGTTTCTTTTCCAGTAGCCTATGGAATGGCTATACCCTAACTGGCTGTAGGAGACGGCCTTGTTTCCCCAGCCACGTCCCCTCTGCCGGGGACTCATTCTCCAGCTGCCCTGGGTCTGGCTGCTGATGGTTCACAGCTGTGCCCTTTTCTAGAGAACTTTCTTTCAGGACCTGGGGGGTTACACCACCCCCTTGGGGTGGCCTGAAGCCACTGACTGACTGATACGGAGGTACAAGGGCCAGCGCCCTGACCTCGAGGAGGGGTGACCATCTGGTGCTTTTCCTGCTGTGTGCTCCCATGGACTTGGGCTAAGGTAAATTCTGAAACCATGTCTTTGTCTTCGTTTCCTGTCCTATCCTACTCCCCTTGCTCCTTCCTAAATTTTCCAGAGTGTATCTCAATAAATCACTTATGCAAGAATCTTTATCTCTATTCTTCTAGAAAACTCAGCCTAAACTCTAGTATTTTCCTACACATGAACACTTGCACATAGACACAGACTCATACCTGGTAGTTCCTCTAGTTCTAAGGGCTCTAAGTCATCTCCGTCTCTGATCTCTGCATGGTAATTCTCCCCATGGATCCTGCACTGCTGTCAGGACAGAGGCTTCCATGCCTTACCAGCTCTGTGGTACAAATTGGATATAATCTTTCTAGGTTCAAAAAGGCTTTCCAAGTGATTGCCTCATAGGTAGAGTTTCTGTTTGTGGCGATGAAATTTTTGAAAACAGATGTGATGAACATTGGAGAGCATGTAACTTTTCAAATTAGAGTTTTCGTTTTTCTCCAGATATATACCCAGGAGTGAAACTGCTGGATCATATGGTAACTCTATTCTTAGTTTTTTGAGAAACCTCCGTACTCTTTTCCACAGTGGCTGCACCAATTTATATTCTCACCAACAGTGTAAGAGGGTTCCCTTTTCTCCACACCCTCCCCAGCATTTATTATTTGTAGACTTTTTAATGATGGCCATTCTGACAGGTGTGAGGTGATATCTTGCTTTGATTTGCATTTCTCTAATAATTAGCAAAGTTGAGCATCTTTTCATGTGCCTGTTGGCCATCTGTATGTCTTCTTAAGAAAAATGTTTATTCAGATCTTCTGCCCATTTTTTGATTGGGTTGTTTGGGTTTTTCGATATTGAGTTGTATGAGCTGTTTGTATATTTTGGATATTAACCCCTTGTCAATCACATCATTTGCAAATATTTCCTCCCAGTCCATAGACTGTCTGTTCATTTTGTTGATGGTTTCCTTTGCTGTGCAAAAGCTTTTAAGTTTAATTAGGTCCCATTTTACTTATAGTAGCTAAGACATGGAAGCAACCCAAATGTCCATCAACAGAAGACTAGATTAAGATGTGGGGTGTGTGTATGTATATTTATAATATTCCACATATACAATGGAATATTACTCAGCCATTAAAAACTAAAATTCTGCCAATTGCAGCAATGTTGGAGGACCTAGGGAATATTATGCTTAGTGAAGTAAGTCAGAGAAAGACAAATACTGTATGAAATTACTTACATGTGTAATCTTTTTTAAAAATACAAATGAATATATATGCAGAACAGAAACAAACCCACAGATATAGAAAAAAAAGCTTGTGGTTACCAAAAGGTCAGGGGGGGACAAATTTGGGGTGTGAGATAAATAGATACAAACTACTATGTAAATAATAGGCAAGCAAGAAGGACATAGTATATAGCACAGGGAATTATAGCCATCATCTTGTAATAACCTATAATGGAGTGTAGTCTGCTAAAACAGTAAATCACTATGATGTACACCTGAAAACAATATAATATTGTAAATCAACTATACTCTAATAAAAAAAGAAAAGAAAAAAAATTAAAAACTGGAGGATGTGGGTATAGCTTAGTGGCTGAGTGCATGCTTGGCATGCACGAGGTCCTGGATGCAGTCCCCAGTACCTCCAGTAAAATAAATAAATACAAAATCAACAATAGCAACAATAACCAAAAAAATGTTCAGTAAATGTAAAATACACAATAGATCTCAAAGACGTGGACAAAAACGAACGCAAAATATCTCGGTAAAAAAAAATACATAGTTGTGATGATTGTACAGCAGTGTGAATGTACCTAATTGTACACTTGAACTTGACTAAAATGGCAAATTTTATATTATACATCTTTTACCACAATAAAAAAAGTTTTGGGGAAAAAAGGCCTTTGGACATCATGTACTTACATTCCAAGGTAGGAGAAAGGGCTTAGGGGAAAGTCTTATAGATAGATATGTACATATATTCATTTACCTTGAAGTGATGCAAAGTACACATTTACATCAATTCTTTGGAATTCTTTGACAATCTAAAAATTTAAAAAGGAGAATTTGCAACAGTGAGTAACTTTATCTGCTCATAATTCAGTAGCATTCAGTTGCTTGCTCAGGAGAAACTTCCAACACTTTCACGGTTAATCAGGAGTTTGAGGAAAGCTCATTATTAGAAAACCACAGTGGTTTTCAGCATAGTGTTAGGGGTGAAAAGACTGTATCTCAAGAGGTGGCAGCATCCAGTGCTCAGCAGGATAGCACAGAGATGCGCCATAAATATTTGTGGAAGGACGGAGAGACAGGAGGACAGAACGCTTCCTAATGCAGCCCCTGCTGAT
The DNA here is from genome assembly GCF_048564905.1 of Vicugna pacos. Lineage (NCBI taxonomy): Eukaryota > Metazoa > Chordata > Mammalia > Artiodactyla > Camelidae > Vicugna > Vicugna pacos. The sequence goes on along the minus strand of NC_132993.1, from coordinate 78,184,471 downwards.
TAGAAAGAAGAGCATTAGTTTATATCTTTGAATGAAAGACGTATGGGTGTGGATATGTGGCCACCAGATTCCAAATGTAAAAACTGACCTGAAAACCAGAGCCTTTGTATTTTGACTGTATCAGTGTCAATATCTTGACTGTAATTTTGTACTGTAGTTTTGCAAGATGTTATCATTGAAAGAAACTGAGTAAAGGGTACAGAGGATCTCTCTGTATTGTTTGTTACAACTTCACGGAGAGCTACGATTATCTCAAAAGAAAAAGTTTAATTTAAAAAAATCAAGGCGCAAGACCTATGGGCAACAATTCAATAGAACTTGAGGTTTTGGGGTGAAAGATCAAGACCTCTATGCAGGTATGTTTGGAGTTTTCAGAATTGTCATTATAACATCTGAAAGCAACTATTTGTTAGATGTGGAAAATATCCTGGCATGAAGTTTGATGACTCTTCCCCAAAGTAATTCATTAAACCCTTTGGCCAACAAAACGGATTTGAGCCAATGCCTGGAATGAAATGCACGAAGATGAACAAGACTACGTTCTCAAATGAGCTAATAACCAGGTCTGCTCCGGGACCTGGAATAGAACCTACCAGTATATTCTCGCACGCTTTTGTCAGGTATAGTCACTTTTCCACCTGACCTGCCTAGCACCCACATCCTGGCATCATTTCCTGCCTGACAGAGGAAGCCAAAAAGCCCCAGCTAAGCTAAACCTCAGGTTGGGGTTAGTTTCAGATTATTACATCTGATTGTTGGAACCTTGAACCTGCCTGTTTCTCTGCCTGATCCTCTTGAACCTATCTGAAGCTTCACCTAAACTTGACACTCCTGGTCAGGGTGACACCCTATAGCTAGTCTGCTTTGGAGCGCTTAGTACAGTTGTTAGTTGCAAGATTACTTAACATTTGCTTTGCCCCCCAGACTGCTTAGTCCATGAGGGTAGTGACTTCGTAATTAATCTCTTGCGCCTGGCTGAGTGCTTGGCACACATGAGGCATTTCACATCAATTTGTTGAAAGAATCATTGAACTTGAGCTTGCATGCATACCTGGTTTCTGATATCATGAGTGTTTCTGTCCTGCATGCTCCTCGACTCTTTGACGTCATAAATGCCCAGCCTGCTTCCTGCTGATCTAACCTTGATACTGCCTGAGTTTTCCAGTCCTAACATGAACCTCATTCTGCTGCTATTCACATAATAAAAACATAACATATAATTTTGTCCTTTTTTCTTTCTTTTCACATTCCATGTCCTGTATATTCTCAGAAAAATAAAACATATGTTAATATTTGTTGAGGGATGACTATGTTCCAGACACTCTTCATTCTTCTATTATTCATATATATGAATATATTCTCATTTAATCCTCATAACAACCCCATGAAGTCAGTACCATCATTATCCCCATATTACAGATGAAGAAATTGAGGTACAGACAGATGAAGCAACTTGCCCAAAGTCACACCACTAGTAAGTAAGTGGTAGAGCCACGATTCAACTCCAGGTAGTCTGTCTTCACAGCCTGTGCTTTAAAATATCATACTCTTTTGCAAAAGCAGCTCCCTAGAAAAATTACAGAGCTCATGCAATCAGTCACCCTTTCTACAAGACTGGGCAACCCATACCATTTTACTGTTGCCAAAACTCCAGATCGAAACACCAGATGCGAAAACACCAAAATTCAAAACACCAGAACCTTACCACTCGCAATGATCTCACTCCAACAACATCCAAGAAAGATACAGCTCCACAGTCAAGCACGAGGCTGTGGATCGGCACTTTGGGAACATTCACTTTGACTGGGAGCTCAGAGTTCCAATCCACCTGAATCTCTATTTCCTTGGTTGGGATACCAAGTTCTTCTGGATCTTCGATATCTTCATCAGGCTCAAAAGCATTATTGGATGTACCAGCATCACTTATAATGCCATTCTAAAGAAAGAAAACATTGCCAACTTAATTACCAATGATTTGGGATGTCTTTCAACAATTTAAAATTTCTTAAAGGGAACTATATTCAATACCTTGTAATAGCCTAGAATAAAAAAGAATATGAAAGGGAATATATATAATTCATATATTTTATATATATATATATGTGTGTGTGTGTATATATATATATATATATATATAAACTGAATCACTATGCTGTATACCAGAAATTAACACAACATTGTAAATAGACTATACTTCAATTTAAAAAAATAAAATACAATAAAATTTCTTAAAAATCCTACAGACTGTTCCTTGGTAAGCAAAACGTCGAGGGGATGAACTCTTCAAGAATGAGGTTTACCTCAGCCCAAATTTTAATGTGCTCCAGGAAGAAAAATGGATGAGTGGTGGAGCCAGAACATGCATGATTTCTGGAAGACTGTGGACCTTAGCCAAGAGATACACTGGCAGGAGAGTTTGAATAACAGATAATAGAGCTAAAGTTAATGAACTTACGAGTGCTTTCTGTTGTAGTTTTCTGGCATTGAATTAGCACTTGTTTTGCTCCTTTCGGTAAAATTAAGGTTTATTTCACGTTAGGAAAGAAAAAAATCACACCCTGTGTTTCCAAAGAGCACTGCTGGTTTTGTTTTATTCCCTCTTGCCTATAACTCAGCTGTCCTCTGACATACATATGTCATCTGCTTGTACGCATCTGAGTACCAAAGCGGGTATATTTCATTTTAGACACTCTAACTGCCTTAGTCTCATCTGAGAAAGTAAAGGATTTAAGAGGGGAAAGAATGATGTTGCCTCACCTTTGTTGCTCTTAACTGTCCTTTTTTGATGAGTTTTTGTATTTTCCTCAATGCTTTCAGCCTCTTATTATACACTCTAATGGCATCAAATCCAACCTTTGGAAATAAATACCAAGTTAGTTAAAAGTTCTGGTGCCTAATGCTCATTCGTGGCAACTGTTATCTGGAAAGCCTATTTCTCAAGTGACATTATTCTTCAATATATCCTACCAAAAAAGAAATTCTGAGGTCTGATGGAGGTCTCCACTACCAGGCCACCCTACCCACACAGAGACTCAGCGAAGGCAGTAGCAAATTAAAGACTCCAAGACAATTGAAAAAAAAAAAAAACAGCAAAAAATAAACTCTTGAGCTTTAAGTCTATGTTTTCCAAACTTCATTGACATCATAGAGCCCTTTTGTTATTGCAACATCTGTTAACATTCCTCTGAACCTTAGGAAAACAGTGATCTAGAGGCAAACCCCAACTTCAAAGTATAGCATGGATTTGCACCAGGATTTCCTGCTTATGTATTCCACTTAGAGTTTTTACCCTTTATTCCAGCTGGGCACACCCCCCCCACCCAAACCCCCACTTCTGCCCATGTTCCCAGACTTTCCTCTCAGCCCACATAGTTCCCAGACACCTGACATCCTTCCTTCTGCCCAGCTGCCACCCAAAGCCTGATCAACTAACGTGGACTGCTCCCTTCCAAGAAATCTTAACACTTAACTGTCTACACTACTTAATCTTACTTTTGGAACTTAATCAAATTCTGCCTGGAGACATCTCTTAGTGGTTTTGTGTGGCAGAATTATTGCTACCTGGATTTTAACATATGTGTTGTTTTTTTCCTATCCTCAAACAGATTGAAAGTTATGTGGGGGGAAGGCATAGCTCAAGTGGTAGGGTGCATGCTTGGCATGCACAAGGTCCTGGGTTCAATCCCCAGTACCTCCTCTGAAAAATAAATACATACATAAGTAAACCTAATTACCTCCCTGCAAAAATAAACAAATAAAACTTTAAAAAAAAAGTTATTTGAGGGCAAGGATATTTTAATTCTTAATGTCTTGTACGAAGGGAAAAGGGTATAGGGCCTGTAGGATGAATGAAGTCTCAAAGGAGGTTAGAAGCCAGATTTCTAGGGATAAAAATACTTACTGTGGACTTGATACATTTTTTTAAGCCATCAACGTTGCCATAAAAAATAGGACTAGAAAATCTAAGAATCTTTACTCCTTCAGGCTCTTCAATCTAGCATTAAAAAAAAAGAAAAGAAAGAAAGAAATTGTGTGAGTTTAAATTATTTCACGCCTCAAATATGCAATTAAGTTTTTGGCTATTCAGTGAGGAGCTGAGTTGCAGTTGCTCAGGGGAGCCAGGCAGCTGCACTCAACTGTCTTTGAAGAGGGGCTTCATTGCATTTGAGAAGCACTGGGGTTATACACACAGTCCCACAGAAGGTCAAGTTAGAAGACCTTAGAAAACAATTATTCAACCCTGTGATTTCCAGATGAAGACACTGAGGCTCAGAATGGTGATATGATTTGCCTTAAGGTCATATCACTGGCTCTCTCTTCCCCACCCCCAAGCCAAATTCTTTTATAAAGGGGGGGGGGGCAAAATCAAGGGGACTTGCAGGAACTGAGGCCTATGATGTCATTTGCTTGTTCTTACCCTGATGCACAGTGGCCAGACCACAGGTGGACCCCACAGAATCGCAGGCTTTTCTGCTTTTAGGGATCATAGTGATTTTAGTCTAGCCCCTCCAGATGAGAAAACTGAGGTCCTGAGAGGCTGCGTGACTCAGCTACTCGGCAAGGTCTCCACAAGCCAGAGCCTCAAACTCTGAACCCGAGACTCACCTAGGGTTCCCTGCCACAGAGCAAAAAGATTCGTTTCTAGAGTCATTTCTAGCTCTTGATGGTACCTGGTTCAACATAACTGAGAAAGATTATAGAAATAAATGAAGCAGCAGCTACTGCAATTCCAGTCAGTAGCCAACATTTTTTTAATGTTAAGGTAATATTCGACTACAACTTCCTAGGGTTCACATTAAAAAAAAAATTTTTTTTTGCTTTTAAAAACTATTTGTTGCTAAATTAATATTTTCTTACTTTTCTTTCTTCCTCCCTCCCTCCCTTCATTTCTTTCTAACTTTCCTTCATGGCAGGTCCACTTTCTCCATGAGCAATTTCTCCAGTGATCACCACAGTAAATCTGGTTACCGTCTGTCACTAGAGCCTCTTTACCCATTCCTTGCTCTTCCGTGTTTTGGAAGTGTTGAGAAGAATAGGTATTCACTTTTCTTTGAATCTTTGTTAGAATTTGCCAGTAAAACAGTCTAGCCCTGGGCTTTTGTTTGTTGGGATTTTTTTTTTATTACTGACTTAATCTCCTCACTAGTGATCAGTCTGTCCAGATTTTCTTTTTCTTCATGATTCAGTCTTACAAGATTGTATGTTTCTAGGCATTTATCCTTTTTTTCTCAGTTCTACAATTTGTTGCTGTATAGTTGTTAATAGTAGTCGTTTAACGATCCTCTGAATGTCTGTGGTATTATTTGTAAGTTTGCCTCTTTTGTTTCTGATTTTATTTATTTGAGCCCTCTCTATTTTCCTGTTTTTTTCTCAGGTGAGCCGAGCTAAAAGTTTGTCAATTTTGTCTATCTTTTCAAAGAACCAGCTCTTTGGTTTTTTATCTTTCCTTTTCTTTTTTCTTTCTTTTTTTTTTAAGTCTGTTTCATTTGTTTCCACTCTGATCTTGATTATTGCCTTCTTTCTACTAACCTTGGGCTCCGTTTGCTCTTTCTCTAGTTCCTTTGGATGTAAATTAGACTGTTTATTTGAGATGTTTCATGTTTCTTCTGTTAGGCCTGTATTGCTGTGAACTTCCCTCTTAGAACTGCTTTTGCTGCATCTCATCAATTTCAGAATGTTGTATTTCCATTTTCACTGGTCTCGAGGTATTTTTTTTTTGGGAGGTGGGAGGTAATTAGGTTTATTTATTTATTTTTTTAGATGGTGGTGCTGGGGATTGAACCCAGGACCTCATGCATGCTAGGCATACACTCTCACTGAGCTATACCCTCCCTCCTTGAGGTATTTTTTTTTTAATTCCCCTTTGGTTTCTTCATTGACCCATTGTTTGTTCGGTAACATGTGGCTTAGTCTTCATATATTTGTGATTTTGTTTTTGTTTTTAGCTTTCTTCTTATAATTGATTTCTAGTTTAATACCATTGTGGAAAAGATGTTTAATACCATTTCAACCTTCTTACATGTGTTGAGACTTTGTTCTGTTCCTTTCTCTTTCTCTTGCTCTCTTCCCTGTGGTTTGATGACTTTCTTTAATGTTATATTTAGAGTCTTGTCTCATTATCTTTTGTGTACCTACTGTAGGTTTTTCCTTTGTAGTTACCATGAGGTTCACATATAGCAGCCTGTAAATCTATAAATAAAATAGCCTATTTTAAGCTGACAGCAACTTAAGTTTGAATGTACTTTAGAATGTCTACATTTTTGCTCCTCCCCCACCTTTTGTTTTAGATGTCATATTTTACATCCTTTTGTTTTGCATATTCCTTAGCTATTTATTGTAGTTGTAATTAATTTTACTACCTTTGTCTTTTAACCTTCATGTTAGCTGTGTAAGCAGTTAACCTACTACCTTTACTATATATTTGCCTTTACCAGTGAGATTTTTACTTTCATACATTTTCTTGTTGCTAGTTAGTGCCTTTTCCTTTCAGTTTAAAGAAATCCCTTTCACATTTTTGTGAAGCTAGTTTAGTGGAGATGAACTCCGTTAGCTTTTGCCTGGCTGGAAAACTCTTTATCTTCCCTTTGAGTCTGAATAATAACCTTGCCGGGTGGAGAATTCTTGGTTGGAAGTTTTGTCCTTTCACGATATACTCTGCGTACATCATGCCACTCCCTTCTGGCCTGCAAAGTTGCTGCTGAAAAATCAGCTGACCCTCCCACCTTGGGGGTTCCCATGTATGTAACAAGTTATTTTTCTCTTGCTATTTTTAAGATTCAGTCTTTAACTTTTGATATTTTAATTATAATGTCTTGGTATAGATCTCTTTGGGTTCATCGTATTTGGAACTCACTGTACTTCCTGGACCTGGATGTTTGTTTCCTTCCCCAGGTTAGGGAAGTTTTCAGCCATTATTTCTTCAAAAGGTTCTCTGCCCCTCTCTCTCTCTCTCCTCCTTCTTGTTCCCCTACAATATGAATGTTATTCTGCTTGATGCTGTCTCATAGGTCCCGTAAGCTGTCCTCACCTTCTTTTTGCTGCTCTGCTTGGGTCAGTCCCACTGCCCTGTCTTCTAGGTTGCTGGTCCATTTTTCTGCTTCATCCAGTTTGCTGCTGAACTCGTCTAGTGTATTCTTCCGTTCAGTAATTGTATTCTTCAGCTCTGTGACTTCTGTTTAGACTTTCTTATATTTTCTGTCTCTGTTGAAGTTCTCATGTGTTCATCCATTCTTCTCCTGAGTTCAGTGAGCATCTTTATAAGCATTACTTTGAATATTGATTGATTGATTGATTGTTTTGGAGGGAAGGTATTAGGTTTATTTATTTTTAGAGGAGGTACTGGGGATTGAAGCCAGGACCTCGTGAATGCTAAGCATGCACTTCACCACTGAGCTATACTCTCCCCCCTTATAACCATTACTTTGAACTCTTTATCAGGTAGATTACTTACCTGTTTCATTCAGATCTCTTTCTGACATTTTATCTCAGTCTTTCATTTGGAACCTATTCCTCTGTTTCCTCATTTTGCATGATTTTCTGTTTCTGTGTATTAGGCAAAACAGCTACCTCTTCTAGTCTTAAAGGAGTGGCCTGTGTAGGAGAGGAACCTTATTGTTCAGCCTTGCCCTTGCTCTTAGTTGGCTCTCAAACCTTTGTGCTTGTCTGAGTAGCCTGGTTTATTTTTGATCTGTCCCAGTTGTTGAGGGTGTGCCAAGACCTGTCAGTGTTCCAAAGGGAGGGCTGTCAGTCAGCACCTGGTTTCAGGCTGATTGGAATCCACATCCTCAGGCAGCAGCTTTTAAAGTATGCAAGTGCACACAGTCTTGTGGGACCGTAACTGTAAACCCTGCTGACCTCCAAATCAGGAGATCTGGAGATACCTGCTGGATAATGGCTGCAAAAACTGGAGCTTCAGATGAGTGTATAAGCTCCTTTCTGGGAGGTACCACAAGCTGCTGCGAGGCCGAGGGAAGGTGCAAGGATGGTGTCTCCCTGCCTACGTGGCCAAGAGCACCTCTGTAGCCACTACATGTGTGGCAGACCTGCAGCCTGTCCCTCAGGTTGAAGCTCTAGAATAAATAAATGGGCCTTTTTCACAGGCAGACCAGGGTATATTTCAGTCTGCTCTGTGCGCAGTACCCTGGGTGTGGTAGACTGCCCAGGACTAGCTTTCCAACTGTTTCCACAGTGTTAGCGATGCAAGAGAAGAGCACAGGGGCGGGGTTGCTGCAGCTCTACTGAAGTCGTACCTGGGTACAGCCACCTGCGCTAGCAAGGTGTGGGGAGCACGCAAACATGGAGTCTGCCAGCGCCTTCCTCCCTGACGAACATCCCAACTGAGCAAATGAATTTCTTTCAATATAGTCCAGGCACTTTCAAACTGCTGCCTTCGTGTTGAGTCCCAGGATGAGTGAGTCCACAAGTGAGCCTCTCAAAGAAATATCTCATTCCCATAGCACCCCTCCCAGGGCCCCTGGATGTAGCCCCACTGGTTTCCAAAGCGAGACATTTTAGAGGCCTCGTCTCTTTGGTGCAGGTCCCAAGGGATGTGGGGCACAAACTGCCTGCTCCTGAGGGAGAAGCCCTGGACTTAGGAGATCCCTCCCTATCATGGGCTGTGGAGCCAGCAGTGGGGTTTTGGGAGACTGCATCTCTGCCTCTCCTACTTGTCTCCTGTGGCCCTTTAATTCCTTGTTGTGGAAGAGCTGCTCATCTAGCTATCAGTTCTTTTTCAGCAAGAATTATTCCATATGTAGCTGTAGATTTGGTGTGTCCGTAGGAGGAGGTGAGTTCAGAATCTTCCTGTGCCACCATCTTGGACCAACCCCCTTTATTTTCTCTCCTTCTCAGTTTTTCATCGTTGTTCCCTCTGGTGGTCACTGAGCAATCTTATTTGCAGGGAACACAAGCCCATCATTGGGTTGTTTATTTTCTTTGTTTTTTGTTTTCTGTATTAATATTATTTCTTCTGATTCCAAGGTTAGGGAAAGATGTCCAACAAGGTTCTTGGTGACAGAACATGAAAGTCTCTTCTTAGAAATGAACAAAGAAAATCTTACAAGGATTCCATACAATTTCACAGAGGATAAGGGTAACACAGTGCAGAAATAGAATTTTGTTTCTCTTACTTAAAAAAACGTAATGTCTTGGCTTTCAACAGTGTTACTATAATGTGTCTAGGTGTGGACCTTAGTGTATATTGATTGAGCTCAGTGGGCGTTTTGGATTTGTACATTATATCTTTCATCAAATTGGGGAAAATTTTGATACTAATTCAAATATTGTATCTTTTTTTCTCTCTTTTGGGGGACTCCCATCACAAATATGTTGATATGTTTTATTTTGTTCTAGAGATTTCTGAGACTCTGTCCTTTTTTGGAGGTATAATTGATGTATTACATTTGTTTCAGGTGTACAACCTGATATTTGTGTACAATGCAAAATGATCACCACAGTAAGTCTAATTAAATGTCACCATACATAGTTACAAAATTTTGTGCGTGTGATGGCAACTTTTAGGATCTACTCTCTTAGCAACTTTCAAATATGCAATATAGTACTGTTAACTAAGGTCACCCTACTGTGCATTACATTGCTATGACTTATGTATTTTATAACTGGAAGTTTGTACCTTTTGACCCCCCTTCACTTGGAGAAATAGAATTTTGATTCAACTCTGGAAATAACTGAATTGCCTATTTTTTTAAATTCCTCTTACAATGGTCTGACATTAAAATGACATTTAACTAGCGTGGACAAAATTCATATAAACCAAGGACATCTGAGGGTACATTGGATCAAAAGTTTTCATATTACTCCCAGTGGACTTCTAGACAGACTTTCTCAACAGAAGTCTTGCCGTTTGGCTACCTTGAGAAATGCTACAAGAGAAATACGCAACCCCGGAAAATCCAGCTTAGTGAACCCAGATCCACCAAATATCAAACAAAGGCACTTACGTTTTTATAACTCTTGGTGCTTTTGTAGATGTCTGTGCTCGGGATGCTTCCAAGGCTGTTCCATGAGGGACTAAAAGGAGAAAAACTAAGGTCAGAATTTTGTGGAACGGGCATATTTTGGAATAAAAAGAAGAAATTACGGATACTGAAGAACCCATAATTTGGGTGTTTGGGGACTCTGTCTTGAGTGTAGATGACATTTTCCAGTAGCTAACTCTGAAGTGAACAGCTGGTGTTTGCGTGGAACTGGGGGAGAAGGAGGAAGTGTGACTCTTTTCTGGTGGTGGAGAGACGTGCATGGCATCCTACTTTCATATATTTTAACACCTTATGGGATAAGCAAAGAGCTTTCACACAAGTTAAATCTTATTTAAGGACATAACCCTGAAAGGTCACAGTATTGCCTTCATTTTTTTTTTTTACTGGCGAGTAAACAGGTTCAGAGAAGTTCAATAAAGGTGCTGGGGGGAAAAGGCAGCCCAGCCTCTAACTGTAAACCCTGGGTCCTCCCTGCCTGGTACAGCGCCTGCAACTTACTTGGGAGCTAAGCAACGCTCTGATTAATTCTGGAGAGTCTGCAGTGATCAAGTTAGTCTCTCTTCATAGAGACAGGAGTCTGGGTGGACCAGAAGTAAGTCCTTCCCAGCCACCAGGCTGCTGGTTTCCTGTCCCTGGTGCGATCAAATAAATTCCATGATTCTTCAGGTGTGACTAAGGACAGATTGTAAATACAATTCCTGAAGAAAGAGTATCTGTTTGGGGTCCTCTCAGCCATGTGCTCTCTGGATCAGCCTTATAATTACTGGAAATTAAATACTGGGGAGGACACTGCTTTTGCTTGGCTGAAAGCCTTGTTTACCAAACCTGCAGCTAAACTGTTTCTCCACTGATTTCCCCTGGGCCTGCTGTGCTGTGCTGAATTTTACCTTAAAGCTCAGCAACTGTGAAAGTCTTCCTCTACAAAACCCTTCTCTCCCCATCACACTCACACAAGGAAAAATAAATACGGAGGCACACAAAGCACAAATGGCATCCTTTTCCAAGGACAGTTTCTGAGGGATTTCCCCACAGCAAACTGGATACTTTGGAACCTTCGGAATTCTCCGGGCCCTTGGGCAACCATTGAAGGGTGCTGGGGGCATAAACACAAGCCCTTGGGCAGGCTCCCACCTGCCAGGGTAGGGAAGGAAGGAGGGAAGGAGAATTAGTTGCTGTAACAGGGAAGGTGGACTCATGCTAAGCTGAGGTTTTCCTGGGTTTCTTATTCCTTCATGGCCCAAGCGCAGGCAGAGAAGGGACCAGAAGTCTGGGGAAATGACGGAAATTTTGAGGAAGGAGAGAAGTTCTCCTCTGCACTCCGTCTAGACAATTCCAGACACCCAGGGCACCTACCAAAGGCCCCTCTAGAGACAAAACAAAATGAGGGAAGCAGCACACCCCTTCAGGCTGCCTCACGGAGCTATGACTTTAAACTGCATCTCTGTGGCTTGCACTCTGCGCATGATCTGATTATGTCGACTTCACCTGATCCGCGTGGCTTATTGGGTACATACCTTATTTGGCAGATCGGAATGAATTTTGGCTACAGTCAACTGTGTTAAAGTCTCCAGTTCTTGGTTACCTAACTTCTGGGTTACGAGCTTCCAAAGAAAATGAGCTGTAATACATTTAACAGTTGTCTGGTTCCAAGCCTTGGGCCCAGTGCCTCTCAGACTTCATCTCATTTTATAAAGAAACTACACAGCCACCTCAGTCTTTTGCTGAACCAAATGTATCTTTTAGTCTCACCATGACTCAGGAGAGAGCACAGCAGTAGAGTAGGTGAATAAGTGCATAGATTTTGGGGTGAGAATCACCTGGGTTCAAATCCTGGCTCAGCCACTTACTAGCTGTGTGATCTTGGGGAAGGTTCTTAACCTTTCTGAGCTTCAATGATCTTATGCGTAGAATGGGAATAATAAAACCTATTCACAGGATTTCTTTTTTGAAGGTTAAATATAACAACGTGGGTAAAGTACCGTATGCTTAATTCATAGAAGCACTCAGTATGTAGGAACCATTATGAAAGGAAGTATAAGAAATCTCAGGGTGTGCTGTCCTGTTTATAGGTAACCTGGATCTTGTATTACTCACAATTGAACTCTCAGGACCACAGTCAGAAATCCAAATATAAGGCCAGCTAGTAAACCAAGGTCGAGCCCCAGAATGATGGATGCTATGCATGTAAACACCCAGATAACCTAGGAAAATATGGAAATGGAAAGAATTATGTTAATTCTTCATCAGGTGCCATCAGGTGAGTGACTACCTGTAAAAATAATAAGATCAATTGCCCATGAACAAATCACAGCTTTTTAAAATAGCCTGACTTCATTTCATATTTTAAGTGGAAGTGAAAATCGGCCTTTTCAATAAAGGCCATTTAAATATTTAAATATATGTCCCATTTAAATATTTTAATGTAGTTTTTGAACAGGTAATATAATAACATAGTTCAAAATCAAATTAGTATAAGAAAGGTGTGCAGTGAAAAATCTTGCTTGCAGCCTTTTCCCTACTCCCAACCTGTCTCCCTTCTGCTATCTTTTATTTGTGTGTATGTGTGCACACGTGTACACTTTTTGCTCATGACTTTTCACAAATACAAGCAAATATGACTACAAAGCGTATTTTATTTCCCCATCTTTTAATGTGTTATACACAGTCCTCTGTATCGCCCTGGCATTTTTCACTTAACAATTTGTCTTGGAGGTCTTTCCATCTTGATATATAAGAAATTTTCCCATTCTTTTTATCTGTTCTGGTTTAAATTAGAGAAGAATTCAAAAGGGTTTATCTTCTTTTTTTTCAACCAGTCCTCAGAACAGTTGTAAATGTGACTTTAATCAGAATTATAATGTGTGGGTTTTTGTATTTTGGCTTATTGTTTTTGCTTTGTTTGCATTTTGTTTTGTTTGTCCTTCTAAATTGGAGGATTTTGGGGTTTTTTTTTTTTTTTTCCTCTTTTTTCTTTATGGGGAAGATAATTGGGTTTATTTATTGATATTTGGAGGAGGTACTGGGGATTGAACCCAGGACCTCGTGCATGCTAAGCATGCGCTCTACCACTGAGCTCTACCCTGCCCTGAGGATTCTTTTTTAATATATATAAAGTTTGTTTGTTTTCTTTTTTGGCTTTAGAAGGCCAAGGGTATATGAATGAGTTCTTATGGGATTCTTGCTGGAATTCCATCTTCCCAGAGATACAGGACTTTCACAAAACACAGCTCACGTGGGAGGTTTCGCAGCTTTGGCTCATCCACAAAATTCTAATTTCTGCTGTAGTCCCAAAATGCAAGTCAGACTTAGGAGATACAGGGATGGAGTAATAGGCAAGAAGCACGTAAGAAGCAATTCTTATTTCAGAGAAAAATGGGTAAGTGACTTACGGCATCAGTCTTATTCTGCCTCCACAGGCGAGGTACGTCACACACCTGCATAAACATCCCTTTCAGGTTGGCAATTACGACAGCTGCCAAGACCGACTGCCAGGGGAGACAGGGAAGGCTGTGTTACGCTGGGGAATGGATTTCCATGTGATGATGTTTAAATCTTTTATTTCTCTGGGGGCAGAGCAGTGAAGGGAGATTATGCAATCAGGGTGGGGAGAAGCAGGGTTATACCTTCTGCAAGGGTTCCAGAAGCTTCCCCAGGGCAACAATGGCAATCATCACGATCCCAGCTGAGATGATGCCGGCAACCTGAAAGACACACATCTCCCATCAACAGGGTTCATCCCGTCCCCTCTGGATGTCTGTCTGCTGGATATGTGCGTGAGAAAGCCCGCTGAGGGGTGCACTTGGCGCTTCCTGACCTCCCCCCTTCTGCTCAATACTGTTGAGAGAAATGAGAATTAGTTGCTAAAACTCTACAAAACTGAGGGAAAATGGAACCCATATATTTAGTAGCTGTGGCAGAGAAATTAAATGTGGAGATAGCCTATTTGACCTGGATTGCCCTTGGATATATTACAGACCTATACTTTTGGTGTCAGTTCAGGAGGGCAAACTTCTAGTCACTTGCCATACCAGGAAACAGGGACCACCCCCCTTTCTCGACAACAGATCCTCGTAAAGTGCTTGGGAAATACATTCTCAGCACGAAACTGATTCTTCTGCATTATTGAATCAGCAGCCTGATAACAATTCTGCTAATGCTTTTGAGCACATGGCTGCCATGAAAATCTCATAGAAAATATGCTTACCAGTCCCACTGCAAATTCACAAAACCACAGGAGCCTGCTGAGAGGTGAGACCACACATCCTCTCCCAGCTGCACAGACGCAGGCTCAGAGCTGTGCCCCGTGGCAGCCCCAGTGAAGGCGGGTCAATTAGCAGGAGAAAAGGAAGCTTCAGAAACTTTACCTTCGCTGGCAAAAAAGCTCTCCTAAGATCCATAAATAGTTAGGAGAGAGGCTGAGGGGGTGGGGACTATTCTCTGGTGTGATTAGATGACCAGTGGATTCTCTGCTGAGACAGCTGGGACCTGGCCGAGGTGAAGGCTAGAAGCTCTGAAACAAAGGAGAGGAGACAGGGAGCCAGAGGCAAAGCGATCAGAGGGGAAGCAGCAGAGAAGGTTGCATTGGGCACAAGTACTGCCACGTGCAAGATGCTTGAGTCAAAGGAGACGCAAAAAGCCAATATACATAGAAAATCCGAAAACTTAAGGCAATTTCATAGTCACACTCATTCTCTCCACCTGGCAAATTGATCATGCACGTTCAGAGGACAGCTAGACCAGCCTGAGGCAGTATTATGTACATGATGTACTGAAAAGTCTGCTCTGTCCAGACAGATCTCCTTCCTAGACAGTTTATTACCTCCCAGAACCATACCTCTGGGTTCCCAGTTCCTTGTGAGCTTTCCCCTCTCCTATCTAAGAGAAGCTAGCATCCTCTCTCCCGCCTTCCCTCCTTCCTTCCATGCAGTTTCTTAACCATATCTATTGTCTGTCCTGAGCCATATGTATCTCACTGTGGATGTAGGGCTCTATGGACTGGTGAGAGAGATGGAGAGCTGGGGACAGGAACCATAGCCAGCTGCCCAATTCACGCCAGGAGGGTGGCCACCGACTCACCAAGCATAGGGAATAATTAGCCTGCAGTTGGGGGACCAAGATTAATTTTCATTACTATATTAAAGTCTGTGAGTGACCCATTACCTGTACTTAATTTGTAAGGAGAAATTACTTATTTTGTGGGGAATGCTGTAGATTTTATATCTCTGAGCAGACTCGATTACTAGAAAATTAATTCTGTTGAGTGAGAAGGTAATCAGCTAGAGAGTAGTTTGTCATCAGAATTACTTTTTCATGAATCAGTAGCAGTCAGGTTGGACTGAAAGAGCAGGTTGCAGCGATGAGCTCTTCTACCATCTGCAGATGTGCTGAAAACACTTGATGCCCACCAACACTCATGCTTCTATTCGTTCACTCAGCAAATACATGCTGGATGTTTCACGTGTCAGGTACAACGTATGTGTCTCAGGTACTAAGACACTGTTCCTACCTGGAGAAACTAATGACTGGAATGATCAACATTTACAAGTATGGGCAGGGATTTTACAAACATTTTCTTACTCAATCCTCACAACATCCCTATGAGATGGATTCAGTGATTATCCCCATTGCATAGATGCTGAAACTGAGGCTCCAACATTAAAAGGGAGCATGAGAAGCCACACAAGGGAAGACCTGCCAGTTTATTTGATCATGAGTCCCTGGATTTCAGTCCAGGCATTTAGACTTTTAACCCCAGAATTTAGTATACGTTTCAGTAATTAAATATCAAGCTATTTCTGTGCTTGTTTCATTCTTCAATACTGAAATCCTGGCATCCTTCATTCCTAAATATAATACACGCCAGTGTGTGGCAGGGGCTATTAGCTTACCAGAACACCATTATCCCCAAACCCTCTGCCAAGGAATCACTTTACATGGGCATTCTCTCTGGGGGGCGGTGGGCAGGGTCGTATGGAGGGGGGTGTGCCTCCTCTGAGCCTGCAGGTAACAGCAGGAGTGTGGAGATCACTCCACCATGTGGGGGTCTGCCTGCATCCTCTTACAGCCGTGTGTTCTGGGGAGCTCATCAGTGCCCCATTTCCAGTGGAAGCAGCAGAAACTCTCGCTGCTGACAGCTGCCCCCGAATATGGGCAACTCTGGAAATCACCCCCGACCTCTTCCCCTTGACCCCAGATCTGCGCTCACGCTTCCTGTTGGGGCTGTGTTGTTTTACGTGCTCCCTCAGAACTAGAAATGTTTGCAGGAAAAAAAAAAAGAATACTCCATTTTTAAAATAAAAATTCTGAAAATGAAAATTAAATTTTTGTTCAGCAGGAGCCATGAAATGGGAAGAAGTTGATTCTTCCAACCCCGTCTCAAAGACCTATTATAAATGGGAAAGTAGAGGGGTGGAAATAGCTCAGGGGTAGAGCGCATGCTTAGCACGCACAAGGTCCTGGGTCCAATCCCCAGTGCCTCCATCAAAAGATTTTTATTTTAATTTTTTAAAAATGGAAAGGAATACCACGGGCACTTTGGGGACAATGAAAACTTTCCTAGGGAAGCTCAGGGTTGGAGTCAGTTATCTCAGTTACTCGCTTTCATGCTTATTTGTAAGTGTCTCTGCCTTAAAGAAACCTTATTTGAAGACCGTGTGTAAGGGCAGGGGGATGTATATGTGTGTGTATGTGTGTGTGTTACACTATTTACTTTGGGTTTGTTGTTCTTTATTGTCTCAATGAACTTTTCACTCTTCAGTAATAGTTCTTTCTGTGCTGTTAGGAGAAAACTCGCCAACAAACAGAAGCCTAGTTCCTGAGCCTGCCTCCTGCCCCATCCACTGGTTGGGCCTTGCTGACTCACATGTGGCTGGAAAGGATAGCTTCCGAGAACAGCTCCCAAACTTTCTGGCCGATTGAAGGAGGGGTTTGCCAGAGATTAACTGGGATGCTGGGTTTTGGGTCACCTTGCAAAGGCAACAACTAAAAACCACATTTAAACAGCAGGATTAAACCCACATTCAGAATGCCAGGAACAAAAATTTACTCAGGGAGAAATGCCAAAATGTTCCAACAAAAATAACGTTGGCCAGCAAACTGCTGTTCTGTGGGACCAAACTCTTCTGGAGGAAGTCCCTGACTCTTATAAAGGAAATATAAATTGACGCTTTTCATTTTCCTGAAAATGTAATAACTCACTCAGCCATGAAGTGCTCTTACTACCAGGCCTTCTCTATCCTCAGATAACAAATTGGTAAAAAATCAGCGTTCTTCATTACTGATTGCTTGTCAACGGTTATTTTCCCTGAAAAAGCAGGTAAGCATAGCTGTCTGCCAGCTAAGCAGGGACA
The DNA here is from genome assembly GCF_048564905.1 of Vicugna pacos. Lineage (NCBI taxonomy): Eukaryota > Metazoa > Chordata > Mammalia > Artiodactyla > Camelidae > Vicugna > Vicugna pacos. The sequence goes on along the minus strand of NC_132993.1, from coordinate 78,167,124 downwards.
CAAAGAGGCTGGAGAATGGCTGCATCAGAAAACCATAAATGTTGTTGACGAGGTTTTCCGGAAGGGGGTAGATCCCGAAGAGAGATAGGCCCGAGGTGAAATCAGGTCAGAAAGGGCAAGTTTCTCTCTTCCTCAAAGGCTAATTGTCCTGCTCAGAGCTTGTGCAAGCCTTTCTGAGCCACCACTGCCCTGAGTCACTCTCTGTGGCAGGGATCACCGCACTGCTTCCATACCTGTGTCTTTCCCCCCGTGCTCTCCTGGACAGCCGTGCGGGACAGGGCCGTGGTGGCCACAAAACACGAGAAGAATCCAGAGAAGATGTTGCTGATCCCAAAGGCAATGAATTCCTAAAAGAGAGACTAGATGAGAGTGATGTTCCAAATACAGTCTTGGTAAGATCATCACCAGGAGGGTTTAAAGAAGAACGTTAAGAAAGCCACCTCCCAAACCCACCCTGCCTGGGATCCCCAGTTTTGTTCTTACCATTAAAGGTGCTTGGAGCCCTTGAAAGACATCCACTGAGCCTGAGAGAGGCCTCACTGCTCCCAGTTGTTCTCAAGAATTGATCTTTTGCTCAAATGCTAATTTCACTTCCTGGTGAATGGCATTTGTGGAGCTCTCACATAAAACATTTTTTCTGTGGTTGGATATTTGCTACGAAGCATATTATGACTAAGAGAGCTACTATTCTGAGTACTAATTGTCTAAGTGCTGTAATTGCTATGCTGTGTTTTCAGAAACACAGTACTTGCAGCTTTGTGAGCAGTGGAAAATGCTCACCTGGTAACATATCATACGCTATAAAAACTGTCCTGTAGCTATTACAGGCATCCCCTGCTTTTCGGAAGTTCGCTTTGCGCCACTTGGCTTTTGTGAGAGACCTACATTAGTACTTGTTTTTGCTAACGGAAGGAAATCTCAAGAGGATTTTCGCTTTCATGAAAAAGGGCGAAAGCGTTTGTTTTGCAGTAAGCCAGTACAGAGGCTGCGTGCCGCCCCCCACCCCCAAGCAGGGAGAGCGGCACCGCCAAGCTCCTTCCCCAGGAACCACACTCAGCATCTCAGCATCAAGCTGCTATCACTCTTAACTGTATTATTGTGAACACTTGTTCTCCATCTCGGTTTATTTCGTGCATCTGTTTTCAAGATGTGTCCTAAGGTGATTGCTTCTTCACTTGACACCATTTCAGCTTAAGAAAGATTTCATGGGAACACTCTACTTTTGGACTGAGGGAGAAGCCTACCATTGCACAGTGAACTGCCTCAATTTAAAATGGTCACAACATATTACTGATGTTTGTTGCATTGTTTTGCTGTATTATAACCATCACTTAAAAAAAATTACTGGGAGATACTAGATTACATGAAGAATTCTTATTCTGACTTAATATGTTAACCTTAAATGTTACTTACGATTTGACTGAATTATTTTCTTAAATTAGGATTACTTCAACTTATTTCTTAAAAAGTAAATTGATGTATACAGCAAGGACATATAGCCAATATTTTATAATAACTATAAATGGAGTATAACCTTTAGAACTTGTGAATCACTGTGTTATACACCTGAAACATATAATAATGTACATCAACTATGCCTCAATTAAGAAAAATAAATGTTTTAAAAATGTAAAAAAGAACTATATCAAGCTAATACAACCCATGGGGCTTGTTTGGATACTTAGGCAAACAAAACAACTGTTTAAAAAAAACTTTTTAAGATAATTTGAAAACTGACTAGATATTTGATGTTATTAAGGAATTACTGTTAAAATTTTTAGTTGTGAAAATGATATTGTGGTTATACCTAGAAACGGACTGGATATTAGATGTTTTTAGGGAGTTGCAGCTCGTTTTTTAATATAAGTGATGTATCATGATTGTGTTTTTTAAATGCTTATCTTATCTTTCAGAGATATATAATGAAATAAAATATGGATAAACAGTAAAATAGATTTTAAAAAGTAAAGCGATACAGCACACAGATTTCAAAATAATTTCACATTAGCATACACAGGAGAGAAACCAACTCAATAGAGGTGGGTGGAAGAAACCAGTCCCTTCTTTAGCAGACAACAAAATCTTTTCCATTTTCTGTTTTCTCCTTATTTGCAGCCCTTCAAAACCAGTTCAGCCAACGGGTGACCCTACCTGGTTCCCATCGATGGTGTAATCATACTTGATGGCATATACTTTTCCTACAGACACTGCGATGGCATAAGCTACCACAGCGATGGAAAATGATGCCATCAGCATCTCGGAAAACAGGCTCACAGGAGGAAGTACAGGAGGCAAAAACCTAGTGAGTTTTTAAACAAAAAATGCTGTGAAGATTTGACCACAGTGCTCTTTCCCCACCTCACCAAATGCTCTATCAATGCAGCCACAAGTCACATATGAAAGGACTTAACCCAGAAGGACAAGAGGTATGTAAGATGTATCAACTGCTTTTACAGTTTTTAATCAGAAGTTGGTGCTTTCTCACTGGCTGATTCCTTTGGCCCCTATTTGAGAGCCTACAAGTGCTGCTTTATCTATGCCTCTGACAAGAACAAACCTGTCATTACTGATTCTTTAGTACCATACAATCCCATGCCATGCCATTTCACACATTAATGTTTCCCCTGACGCAATTTCATCTTAAAGGTTTTTGAATTTAAAAGACATCCCAGCCAGAAAATGAGATTTACCTCGTACAAAGAGATGTCAGGTCTGTTAAAAAGGCAAAGAATATAAGATGCTAAAATAGTGGAAAATCCATTTCTAAGAGCCATGATATTAAAATCTTCTTGAGTCCAAAAAGGATGAAATTTATGTAATTACCGGAATAGTCACAGCGACTAAGACATCCCAATGATTGTGGGTTCAAACAATTACTGTTCGACAAAACTAGAGCTACTGTACCAACCATATAAAGAAATAAACCTGCAAGTTTATAAGCATACAGTTGTCGCTAAATATGAAAATAGAAAATTGGAGGGATGGCTTTCTTGTACCTGTATTTTGATGACTATCCATATGGTGTAATTCCAGAGGCCCCTGGCCAAAAAATACAAACAAAAACCAATCTCCCTGACCTACCTCACTTAAGCCGAAAGTTCCCTTAATAGGAAACTACATTTCCCTCCTATAATTAGGGGGATATGGTAAAGTAGAAATAAGATTCTTATAGAAAACAATAGACATCTAGAGCTAGCTAATATCTTAATATTATCCAAATTAATATCCTAATCTAATATCCTACATATTGTTGAATCCACTTCTCTCTTTTTGCTGTTAAGGGAACTGACTCTCCGATAAGTGAAGTGATTTGCTCAAGGTCATTTAGTAGGTCTAGGTATGAAGTTAGCCATTAGATGATTTCCTGGGTAGCTAGGGCTGACTGGCCCTCTTAGAGCCTGCGTGTTAAGAAAAAGCCTTAGTGAGGGAATGAGGGTTTGGGTGAATCTTGGTGGGCTACTCAGAAGCTGACCAGACATGGAGAAATTGTGTATTTGGCCAGGATAGGGGGTGGAGAGAAGGGTAAGTGGTCACGATCTGGGGGACGGTGTCATTGGGCACCGAGTGACAGTAACACATGGCATTGACCCCCAATGAGACAAAAGGAAGATGCTTTTACTCCCTTACTGGGGGACTGAACCAGGGAGGGGTATAGAGGTGGGCTAGCGCCACGTTTCTCTTTCTCTTTGTTCATGTTACCAGGCTTGTTTCTGTGCTACCAAAAAGCAAACAAGACCAATGGGATCATGCCCTGGGGGAGGAGCTGTAGTCCCAGGGCCAGGCAGGCTAGGTCGGCTGGCCAGTCACACCAGGTGGTCTGTCAGCCATACAGCTTGATAAGCCCCAGAGCAAGAGGCCAGAGATTCATTCTCAGCAGGAGTGCAGCCAGGAAAGCTCTGGAGAGGACCAGAAAGGATCAGCTAGGGAGCAAAACTGAGTTCCCAAAACCTCTTAACGGAGCATGGACTTCTGGGACAGCGCCTTTGCTGTGGACCTCCTCCAAGTGCTACATCCTGGAAAGCCTGACAACAGGGACCTCTAAAACGTCTTTCTTAATGTAGCTCTTTACAACTACTCAAATCATCTAATTGTTAGGGTAGAAGCGCCGTCACTCAAGTAGCCACGCTGCGTCTTTTATCATGGAATTTATGCCGGCATTAGGATTCACTATCAAAATGTTGATCCTAATGTAAAGTTTCCCAAATTTACCTGATTGTTAGAATCACTTGAGGACCCTTTGAAAAATATTAAGTCCCAGGTCCCTCCCCTGGAACGCCTGACTCCATAGATTCAGGGTGGGAACCGGGAATGTGTGTTAACCAGGGTCTCCTGTGATTCTTACAAAGAAGTAAGTCTGAGAAACACTGGAATGGATGATATGTAAATTAAGCACCATGTAGCCAGTTGTAATTTTTCAGTTTTTTTTTTTTTTAACAGATTAGAAGGAATTGTAAGAGTAATCCAATAGCAAGGCAGCAGTTCCTGGGGAATGAGCACCGGGACTTTGCCAACCCAGGGAGTTTGTACCAAGAGCATGAGAAACACAGGCTGATCCAGGTCCCTCAGCTAGTGTTGAGGGAGGGGAGACTAGTACTTACTGGTTATCTAACTGCAAGTCTAGTCGTAGATGCTATAAGTTAGTGTTACAAATCTAATAAACACCTGGGCTTCTTTTTCAACGTCCTGTGAACAAATTATAGTGTAGGGCCCTTGGTCCCCGCTGCACTATGTGAGCGACCTCTTTGGTGTTTCACCACAAGCTTCAGCTGAGATTTCGGCAGTCTGTCATTATCTCTGTGTTATAGGAGAGCCCGCCAGGGCCACAGGGCTAGATAGCGACAGAGGTGGACAAGGGATTTCAGTTCTTTACTCTTTTATTTTTTTAATGGAGGTGCTGGGGATTGAACCCAGGACCTCATGCATGCTAAACACATGTTCTCCGACTGAGCTATTACCCACCCTCTCTTTGTTCTTTTAATTCACCAAACTACCAAACATATCAAACCTCTCTTGAAGATAAAGCATTTTGTTTATAAGATCAAATGATGTAACTGTTACCTAAGACTGATTAAACTAAATGGAGGAGAATTTAGGTCAGATGTCCCTTATCCTTTAAGCAGACCGTTCTCAGTACAGTAAATGTTACTAGCCATGGTTCTCTTTATTGTATACTGTAATTATACATGTGAGTTTAAGTCAGGAGCCTGGCATTAACTGTGCCTGTCCTGCTGTGTTTTAAGAACTTAAAGAAAAAAGAGAGCATCTGGGGGCTGCTTTTAAACAAACAGCTTGATCTTTATCTACTCGCATACTGTTTATCCGCTAGTTTGCACAAATGGGTATTTCTTTAAGAGTGTTGAAGGAGCACCAATGAAATGAAGCTTGTAATAAAAGGTTTCATTTAAATAGAAAGCACTGACAATATATCAGCATTGCCCAAGAGCAACTCCATACTCACCCCCTTGGGATGGATTTAACAATGCCAGCATTAAAATTTTTTTCCAAGTTAACTCCATATGAAATGCCAGTAGCAATTATTGTCTGAAACAAAATGAAAGAGGTAAAAAGTTCATGTGTTTTAACAATTTATTTCCTTTCTCATGAATGCTGAATTTTCTAATTACATATTCTACTTACCACAATGACTTCTATAGGAATAGGGACTGGGATTTTGTGTTTAAACCGATCATTTACTTCCTTAACTGCCATGCAGATGATAATGGTGAGTAATCCAGCAATGAAATCAGCAAGGTTGGTGTTACCAATATTTTGAAAAATCTCAATCAGAGTCTGTCAAAAAAAATAATTTTATATACTTCCCATATGAAAAATCATATCATCACCAAACAGCACTTAAGAATTGCATGTAAAAATCATAAAAGTGTGTTGGCTAATACAGAAACAATTAAATACCTCCAGTCTCTGCAGTACATACACCAAGTTATTAATGATGGTTAATTTAGAGTGTAAAACTATAGGTGATTTCTGCTTTCTTATTTTTGCTTATCGGTACTTTTTACAATAAAAATGAGCTCTTTTAAAAAAGAAACTATATCATTATTGGGGGTGGGGGTATAGCTCAGTGGTAGAGTGTGTGCTAAGCACATGTGAGGTCCTGGGTTCAATCCCCAGTACCTCCATTAAAAAACAGGTAAAAAAATAAAAATTATATAAAATATATCATTATATACTGTCTTTTGCTTGCAGAGAAGCTTTAAAAGTTTATAGCTTAAGTGGTTTTACAGGTGCCATTAAATGACCTATAAATTTTTACCATGCTGATATGGTATTGTTGAGATTAAAAACTGATAAACCAAAAAGTCCCAATTAACCAGTATTTTAGGTAGAGCTCTTTACTAAACCTGAATGATACAGGTGATAATAAAAATTCTTAAAATACTTCATAGGTAGATGCCTATGGACTGATCCATTCTTTATGGCAAAGAAAAGCTACTGAATTGATATATAGGTCAAGTATAAATTTTTGGAAATTAACTTGGTACTTAATTGAAACTTGAACTAAGATGACTGAAATAAAAATAACTCTTTCCAAGTGGACAGACAAGCCAGCTCAAGAAGAACTCGTTTTGTTTTGTAAATAGGAGGTTTCTGGGAATCAAGGGAGATTAGCAAGCGAGCATCCCAGGGGAGAACACTGGTGTCTTTGTTATAGCAACGTCAGTTCTGTAGAAGGCATGACTGAAGGAGGTATTCCTCAATTCTTTGAGACAAGTAATCCCCCGGTGAAGGTTGCTTTTCTTTGAATATGCTTTTTATATGAAGATATAAAAAGATATGCTTTTATATGGGGATAAAATACCACTTAAAATAATTATAACAACCAGGTAACAATTATCTATAGCAATCACTAAGAAATCTAAGAGTCATCTTGCCAGCAACCTCAACTCTTTGGAAAACATTCAGGAGTAAGGGAGCGAGAGAAGTCATTGTGCAAGCATAGTACATTCCTGCACGTGCTTGAACCAGAGTTCAAGATTCTTACTTGCAGTTTTGCTCTTGCTTTCAACCCAATACTAGCACATTTATGTTGCTTTCCAGAGTTAGTAAAAATGCGGATACATTGATAGTAACAAGGTGAAGCAAGTGGCAGCAGGGCGAAAAAAAAATGGAGAAACTACCAGAAGTGGACACAACTTAGGGCATCTACGATGGGGGTAGACAGCCCCACACACCTTGGAGTCTTGAAGATATTGCTCTCTGGCCCTTTACCTTATCAGTTTTCTAGTGATGACCCTCCTTAATTCATGAGCTAGATACAATATTTCAATTAACTGTACGATGAAGGTTTACTTTCAGGGCGTGATGGAAAAATTCAAACTCAGAAACAATCAGAATAATTATCTCAACCCTAAAACCTTTCATCTTACAAAAGTGATTACTGACAGGGTTCCCATTTAAGCTGAGAGTCACTTAGACCTTTGAATAAAAAGCATCTCTTGCAACTATGAGCTGCAAAAACCAAAATCAGTTTATATTACACAATTGCACCCAGCAAGGCATATGAATATACTAGCTGACTCTCTTAAGTTCTGCAATAGAAAGTTCAACCTATTTGGAAATAAAACTCACCCATATAAACTGAAGTAGTGAAATTGTACTCAAAGATACAGAAATGATGCTTTAAGAAAGCACTGAGAAGTAATTCTAATTTAGTTTACTGTTAAAACACTTACTAAAATATGTTTAAAATATGAATACGCTTATGATTCTATATTTTAGCCCAGAACAGTTCAAATCAAGATAATGAAACTTTTCAGAACTGGGTAATATTTTACTATATGTCCTATCATGCTTGGAGAATTTTAGGACCATTTCATTCAGAGAATTTCTTCCTTCTGGGTATAGGCAGCCATAAGTTAAAAATTATACCTGGTATTACATATGAGGAAATTCATTGGTTAACTTTTGGTGCCAAGTTTATTTTAATTCATCTTATCTCTACGAATATAACAAATCCTTCATAATCACCCCTTGCTCTCAGGCATTTCCTCCTGCCGGAACTTCTGTGTGTATATAAGCTCGACCCTTAACGTGTTACTTTCCTTATTACAGTGGCTTCATTTTTACATACTGAAATAGATTCGAAGTAATGAATCTGATCGAGCTTAGTGGTGGCTTTCAAAACTCTCACCATCTGGGCAGAACTTTTCAGTGTATTCTTCCTTCTCATTAGGGGAAGAAATGGGGAAATAGCATCAATTTAGTAAGCAAGCAGAGAGGCTCCCCTTGTCTATGGAGACAAGCAACTCACAGAGAAGGACAGGAAAACATAAACACTCTGAAAGGGACTGTGTGGTTTACTTACATAACTGAATAGTACACCGTGGCATGAAGAGTATTACTAATTCTGAATTCTGCCAACACCCTGTCCTTTTCCCTTCTGCATCCCATACCCAGCCTCTCTGGTGTTTGTAAATTAAGTTTTCTATTTTTCTTTTCTTCCCCAATATTTCCTCCTCCTATTCTCTGTATTCATTATTTCCTTTGGGGGGGGGGATGGAGGGGAGTGGCAGGCAGGCAATTCAAAGTACAGGCTTGTAACAAAAGGGATGTTAACTGCATTCCAGGAAAAGCATCTTACAACAATCTTACAGTCTTGCCTGGAGGGATCCACTGCTGCCCTGCATTTGTTGAAGGATTCTTTCACGAATAATTGCAACTGGTAATATCATAAGGAGAACCCTCTGTTCAGGTACTGACTGGCTCATTCAACCCTTACGCAATTATTTCCAGATCTGTTGACTCTCTTTTTCCGGAGAAGCAAGCTAATGTTCACCCTCACATAGGGACGATTGAAGTATCCTTATCCAACCTGGCTGGTGTGGGAGGAACTGCTTGCAGAATTCTGGGACACACTCTAACCTGAGGCTTCAAGAACAATGTTCAACAGGACATAAGTTGCATAATGATCGCATTTGGTTTAGACTAGTTTTGATGCTGTTCTAGTGTTTCCTGGTTATTTTAGTCTTTGTTGAAAGTGGGATTATTTGCAGCGAGATTCAGCCTCAATATAGTCCCAGGAGACCAGAAGAACTGATTTAGCCCCCCGTCTGTAGAAGTCCAGCAACGGTCAGGGACCCAGGTGAACGACTGGCCTAGGCCTCCTGTGATCTCTGTGGATGCGGGCCCAGCAGTGTTCACACAGAGGCATTTGAATACACTCAGGGGTGTCTTGGTGGATGCAGGAGTCAGTGGGTTTGTACAGGGAGTAAACAATGCTTGACACATGATAGGTTGTTAATAAATACTTCCTGAAAAGATGAATGGATGACAATGAAGGAATAAATGAATGAACAGTTGACAGGGAAAATATGAATGCAAGAAAAAGCAAGATTCGTAGGGACGCCAAAGTGAGAGAGGCTGTTAGATAAAGGCAGTCAGAAGGTCTCAAAGCAAACCAAGGACTTGGTAGGAAAAAAATCAACAATGACAACAATAATGATGACTTCAAAACCAGCCTGTGCTGATGTCTGCTAATAGCCTGGGTCCTTGAGAAGCGAACAGTGACCTCCACAGGGTCTGATCATCACAAGACTGGAAATAACAATAGGAGACTGAGCTCTCACTGTGAGCCCTGGAGCCTAAGGGCTTTCCACACATATTTTTGTTGAATCCTCACAATTCTACAGGCAGCTACCATTATTACTCCCATTTTACAACTGAGAACACTGAGAGGTTAAACACGACATGCCCAGAATCACATGGGTGGGTAGGTGGTGGATCCAGGACTCCAGCTGAAGTCTATTGAAGCTCAAAGTCCATGGTCTTAATCCCTGTGTTATACCCCCTCCTCTACCTTGTCCCACGACTTAGCACAGTACCTGGCCCGTGCTAGCACTTGGCAGTATTTGCTGAATGGCCCGAGTAATGGGGGATTATGGCACCATTGTGAACTTGAGCCAACTCCCCGCAACCTCACTAAGTTTTAGATATGATCACAGCCTTACATTGTTTTAGAAACTAACACCTGGCTCATTCAAGGACTCAAATGCCATTCTTAACGCTGGCACATTCTATTTGCATAGGCCCGTTCTCCCCCAGCGTGGGTGACATCATGTTACTATTATCACCACTTCTCAAGCATCGATAACATGCTTTATATAGAACATACATTTCGATCCAAGAACTGTTGCAGATCTAATTAGTGTGATCTACATCCTCCTTTTGCATCTCTTTTGCATGTTGAATCATCTCTGAATCTAATGTTCCTTTTCATCTATAATTGCTGAGACATTTATATTATGCATTTTATGGAATCTCACAGTTAAAAAGGGCTTTAGAGATACATCTCAAATCATTTCATTTTTATAAATAAAACAGAAAAGAAGCCTTGAGATGTGAAATAATAATTTCAAAATAATGCTTTTTTTTTTGAGGACTTTGTTAAGTGCCAGCCCCGGGGGCCAAGTGCTTCTCTTATGTCCTTATTTAACTTAACTGGTAGATATTATTACCAACCCCATTTTGCAGAGAAGGAAACTGAGGCATGGTGATATGCTCATAAAGCTAATAGTCAGGATATGAATCCCGGTCATCTTGCTCCAAAACTGAGATTTCAACTGCTATCCTCCATGATATGTCTACATGGGTCACTTCTTGTCAGAGGCAAAGTTGAGACCAGAACTCAAGTCTGTTGCCTCCCAGATCAGTCTTCACTTCACTATACCACTTTGCTTTCATTAATATTTTTAAGAGCAGTGACACATCTGAAACCATTTTGATCAGTTGAGAACAATGATTTGCAAAATCCGTCTTCTTCAATGTTACTCCTGATTCTACTGCTTCTTTCAGAGAAGAACATTTTCAACGGCCCCCAAAGGCAAGAAGGAATCGTACGATCCCCAGATTCAGGTTAAACAGAAAAAGTGAATCATCCCTGGAGTAGGGAGCAACACTTACATAGATAATGGAGAGAATTCCATTATAGTTTTTGGTTGAAACGTTGAGGACGATCTTCAGCTGTGAGACCAACACTTGGAAGGCAGCAGCTGTCGTGAATCCACCAACCAAAGGATCTGCCAAGTACCTCACTATGAATCCAATTTGTAAACCTCCAAATATCAACTGGAACATGAAGAAAGGAAAATTAAATGTTTGCCTGGGAGAAGAACCAACCCCTTTGAATTATTAGTAAATTAAATTTAACACCAATTAAAACTCTGGTAGCCTGCCAATACATACTTGGGGAAACAAATCTGAATTTCTTAATTCCCTATCTCCCCCCCCTTTGCCAATCTAAAATTTGAAAACCATGTGTAACATGCACCTTGAAGTATTTCTAGATATGTAACAAGAAAAGGAAAAATCCTGTAGCTTATGTCTGTGACTTTCAAGTCTCATGGCTCTGCTCACCAGAATGCCTTTTTCTCTTGATAGGTTCTTGCCCACTTCCCTTCTCTCATCGTCATTTGAATCACTTGAATCAAAAGCATGTTCTTTTACTTTTTTTTTCTCTGTCTCTGATGATTAAGTGAGCCTTAATAAGTGGGCTCTCGCTGACTATGTTAGCATCTGACCTAAAACAATATAATTTAAAAAATAACTTTGGGGAACCAGTAAGTTGATTTGTTTTGCTTTTAAATGAATCTTTGAGTCTACTTGCCTTACAATTAAGTTATTTCAAATAAAAATCATGCCAATCTATATATTCTTTGTAAACCCATTACCTGTATGATTCCAACCAAAAGAGTAAGGGTGCTTGCAATCAATACTCTCGCTGTGTCTCTAGCCACAGAGTCTATCACGGTGGTATTCAGTGCAGTTCCATTACTGCTGGTTATGAGAAAGTGTTCATCGGGGGCCATGCTCAGAACAACAGATCCCACCATTAAACTGACCACTGGGAAAGGTCCTGGGGAAAGAAGCTTCTATCAGTTAAAAAGCATTAATTGCAAATATTTAAGCTCAACATGTCTACATAGGATTGGAAGTACTGAAGTAATTAGCTGTGATTGAGAAAATACTGTTTGTTCATAAAAGAAGCTAAAAAGCAGGTATTTCAAGGCATTCATGACCCAGAAATGAGCAAGAGAGACATGTAGGTGGGTATTTATAATACAGCTTTCAGGATGCGTTCTAAGTACTCAGAAAGGGTGTCTAACCTATCTGTATTTGATCTTCATGTGTATGGGTGAGGACGAGATGGAGGGGGGAGCTATCAGGAAAGGTTTCCTGGCAGAAATGGCATACTAGCTGAATCCTTACTTGTCCCAGCATATTTTTACTCCACATAAGTTCAATTCCTACAGTGTCCAATGTCCTGATCTCTGTAGAGCTGAGTACCTTGATCAATATCACAGGGCCAAAATTCAGATAAAGAAATAGCAAACGGAGTATAGATTTTCTCTTTTTCTCTTTCCAAGACAGATTATTTTTTCTTATCAAATGCCAATCTGTAAGATTCTATATTTAAAAAGTACTTTTCTTCCAGCAGCTGCTTCATTCACTACTGATATTTTTATCCATGATGATGACGATCCTATCATTTGATCATGGAAGGTTTTAACAGTTGGGAGGACTCAGGACACAAGTCCAGTAACCTGGAGTGTCTAAATGCATAGAATACCAAAGGGAAGAAAATCTGCTTCTATGTTCCTCAGCTTGTCACTCATTTGATACTGATCCATTCTGCCAGGTGAGGAAGTCCCATCAGTCAATAACCTCTTCCTGATTCCCTTTTACAGAAAAGGCAATATGCCCACTACTGGGGGAAGTACAACTAAGGACCAGGATAGGGGTTGGGGATATAGTAGTAGATGGTTGAATTTGTTTCAAGAAGATTGTCCAGGCAGACATGTCTAGCCAGCAGATGGATGTAGGCAAAAAATTATCTCAAGTATAAATGTCAGAGTTGCAAAATAGCATTGAAACATTCATTTACTAGAACATTCTAGCAAAAGAAAATTCAAATTTTAGGAACATTAGGAAATAAACCTATTTTGAGCCATGCCAAGAAGGAAAGTCAAGCTTAGTTTCTAAATTTTTTTGGCACGATTTTGCCAGTCTTCCAATATTAGTGACTTTAAGTATGCTCCTTAACAAAACAATGAATATGTATTTGATGAACATAATTTAGTCAAAGCTAAGTTAATCTAGTAAAACAGTAGGTTCAAAGACCTCTTGAAGATTTTTTCCCCTTGTCATTCTTTGGAAGAGAACACTTTCTAAATATGGATTCAAATGTATGATATTTTTGAAAATCAAAACATGCTAAGATTTGAAGGTAGGCTATAATTTTTAAACAATCTTTACAATTCTTCCTCTTCATTAAAAAAAAAAAGAGTTAAGCATAAATCTGACTAACAGCATAGTATTCTGAAAGCTAAGAACCATTGCGTCATTGACTAGGAAGGGCTGTCAAAGCTCTTATGTCCTACATCTCCCTGGCAAACATTAACAAAGATATGGAAGCAGAACGCACATAATACAGCCAAAACACATGAACAAATACAATTGTATATGCAGATAATTACCAACTGAGATGTGTCTTGATGTTCCAAAGATAAAGTATGTCAGGATAGGGAAAAAAGCAGAGTAGAGGCCATATCCCACGGGAACAGCAGCTAGCAGAGCGTACGCCAAGCCTGAAAGTACGTCCAAAATGGTCAGATCCACAAACAAAAGTTACGCTATATTCCTACTGTACAAGGAGATGCCTTTTCATAGACCTCTTCGATTTGCAGCTCGTCCTGAGTGATCGCCTTATTTTGCATACGGTCTGTGGCTACCCTAGGAGGCAGAACATGATTCGAGTCAGCTGGGATAATGATTGCATCTTCACGTGTCACCTGCTCAAATGAGTTGACTCCACCGATCAATAATCCAGTCATCCTCTCATCGGGTGACGTAAAGACTATGAAATAATATCCACCATCACGCTTAAGAAATAAATTATTGCGAGTACAGTTGAAACTCTCTGTATACTCTTTCTCCATCCCTTCCTGTCTCCTCCCTCCACCCTCAGAAGGCAACCACTATCCTGAACCACTCTCCTGAATTTAGTGCTTATCATTCTCAGACAGTTCTTTCTTCTTTTATATACATAGGCATTTGTGTGTCTAGTAGGATGTTTTCTAAAATACGGGTTCAGTGGGTTGTCGCTATGGTAGCATCAAAGGAGACTTCTAGATTGTTGGTAAGGTATTTTTTTCATGTTCCTTATATGTCTTTTCTCGTTTCCCACAATGAGCATTCATTTAATCATTCATTCATTCAACAGCTATTGAGTGTGTCCCCTCCATGTGCCAGGCGCTGTTCGAGGTTTGGGGGAATACGGCAGTGGACAAAACAAAGTCTCTGCCCTTAGAGAGTTTGCATTCAAGAAGAGAAATCTGTATGACTGATGCCATTGCTTCAATATATAAATTACAGCAAGGAATTGCAATAATCAGTTGTTCTCTAAGAAGATGGAATAAAAGACGACTCTACAAAAGGAAGACAAGAAAAGAAGGAACAGGAAATGAACTTCCAAGTCTTTCTCAAACTTCCACTTCCCTAAACTGGACTCTACAGTTCTTACAGGCCTGGGAAATGGGGACTTTTACAGTTTTCACATAGTATCCTATTTAGGGACAAATGCCACTCAAATATCCTGTAATCATATAGGAAGTTGGTACAATAATTTTGACATTATACAATTTGTAAAGAAATCTAAGCCATTGTTTTAAACTATGGAATCTCTGTGTTGGTGCACTTCATGTGTAGAATGGTGCATATATTGATAAAGGTGGTGCCAACAACCATTTGGAAGCATCTAGAAGGCAAAAGTAGAAAGTGGAGAGTGCGTTCCCCATAGCTGTGAATAAAAATAGCACTAAAAGGGCTGCGCTTATTTCTTGCTGCCTGCTGGGAATTATTTTAAGAACAAAAGTAAAAAGACCTCGTTATCCTCAGCCTTTCTGGCTTCTCAGTAACTCTGTCGCCCTGATGAGTTCTCCTCCACTCCTCGGCTGCCCAGCCAACGGATATGTCACAGACGTTGCCTCCGTAGAAACAGCAGCATCAGCTCTGAAATATCAATGTTGAGCCTCCGTCTCTCTGCCTACAGCCACCTAGCTCTTCCGTTCACCTGCTTCAGAAGCCTTCCTGCAACATTTCTCTGTTCTCACGGGGCTTCTTATCCATGAACTGACCCACTTTCCCCCATCCTTGACAGCTTCCTGCCTTCACTTGCCACCTTGTCCATAGAATTTTTGCAAATACCCTGAATTTCCTTGCTCCACTCTCTCTCTTCTCTCCTTTTCTTGTCCAGTGAAACCCTAATCTGGCTGAACCCAAACATCACCCTTTTCCATGCCAGCATTGGAACAGCTAGAAAACTGACATAAAGACTACATTGGGACTGACAAGTTTCACATAAATTTCACGATGGCCCACCCGCAATGGGCACTTAACACTGCCTGGTGATCCAATCCCATTTCCCAGGAAGTGTGCTCTTCCTGTCTCTGAGCTAGATACTCAGACTTCCCCTACTTTCCTCAAACTGCCCATCCCACCCATCCCACACAGACATGGTTCACAGATGAATCTTCAACTTCATCCAAACCACAGAATCCACAAGATGTCCCTAATAGGCTTTTTACCACAATTTCAAGTCTCCTTGCATCTGCACCATTTTGTCTGTCTTTTCTCCTTTGAAAATGAAGGAACTATCCCATCTTTAGGCCCTCCCTCTTCTGTCCTTGAACATCTACACTTGCCCCTTCTCACCACTTTCAGTTGTTTCTCCTCTACCTCTTGGACTACACATCTTTCTACTAGGTCATTCCCACTGGGTCACAACTATGTTCTAGGACCTCGTATATTAAAGGAAAAATAAATCCTCCTGCCACTCTACCTTTGTCCCTTATGCCTCTGGTTACAGCCATTTGTCTACTCTGCTTCACAGCAAACCTTCTTAAAAGCATTTGTCTGTGTCTGTCTCATCATCATACTCTGCCCTCTAGAGCATTCCACGCTGTCAATACCTCTATACTGAGAAAGGAAGAAAGAGAGAGAGGAAAGAAGAAGAAAGGAAAGACAAAGAGAAAGCAAGCAAGCAAGCAAGCAAGCAAGCAAACTTCTTTCTTGGCTTCTAACCCCACATTGCTTAGATTGTTCTTTTTCTCTAACTTCCTGAGCCCAACCTCTGCATGTTTCTTTGTGGGCTCTCTTTATCCTCCTCACCTTTAAGTACTCCAGCCCAATTCTCTTCCTCATCTGCCCCTTCTGCCTAGATATTCTCTGGCATTCCCATTCCTTTAAGTATCACCTCTAGAGTGATGCTTTCCTGACTTTGATGTCTAGCCCAGACCTCTTCAATGACCTTCATGCCTCCAGTAATTCCAACTCTGTATTGAGCATCTCTGCTTAAATGTCTCATGTGCATCTCAAATTTAACATGTCCAAAAGGAAACTTGGTTTTTCATCCCAAACCTCCTCCTCAGGCAGTCCTAATCCATCAGTATATGATCAGTAATTCTTGCTCCAAAATATATTTCAGACCTGTTCAGCTCCATCTCCTGCTTGACCTGCTTCAAGCTGTCTATCCTCAGGGCTGGGACTAGGGCGAGGCAAGTGAGTTGCCCAGGGCACATTATTTCAGAAGTCTCCCTGTAAGTGACTCATCCATCTCACCCTAAACCCTGGCCCTAACCTTATCACGTTGTTTGCTCCCCCACCCTGGCCCTTTCTCCACCCACACGTTAGAATTCTTCCCGTTCCTCCCTTGAAAATATTAAGCTTTTTTTGGACCTCAGGGACTTTGCACCTTTGCCTGGTACACTCTTCTTTCTGCTCCTTTACATGGTTGTCTCCTTCCCATCTTCCTGACACTGATTAAATCTCACCCCTCAGGAAGGCCTTCCCTGACCATTGTATCTAAAATAAACAGTCCCTCCCCAAATTAATCCCTATTAAAGCATATTTAATCCACCATAATAGATACCACAATCTATAATTATTTCTCTACTTCTTTGCTTATTTAATTCCTCTGTCTACTACTCAAAATGAGCTCCGGGAAGTCAGTACCTGCGCCTGTCAGTAAACCACTGAATCCCCATGGCTGGTCTTATAAATATTACTAAGTGAATGAATGATGATGGATGATGAATGAATGTATGAATGAACCAGGTTACCCTCCTAGAAATTCACCTTACAAAGATAACTTTACAGAGATAATGTTTCTTGAAAACATATTCATAAATCAAGGAACTGCATGGTGTATAAATTAAGATCCTAGGAATTAGACTCTGGGTTCAAATCCCAGCTCTACCATTTCCTGGCTCCACGACCTTGAGCAGGATTTAACAGATGTCTCAACTACTGAAAAGGACCTAATTATAGTTGTTGTGAGGATTAAATGAGATAACTGGCCAAAGCCCTTAGCATAGTGTCTGATAATAAACAAAACTAAAATTAAAACTAAGTCTTTATAAGATACTTGTCTCTGAACACTTGGGAGACACAGTTTGAAATACCATTTTTCATATATAAAGATGATTCATTATCAGGAATGCAATTCAGTCCTCTTCATTAAGTGTTACAGGGCCATCTATTCTGTGTCAGCCTCATGCGAGGCACGAGGGGACCAAACAGGAATTAGATGGTTCCCGTCCCCCGGGAGCCACCGGGTGTTGCCATGTCACAGCTACTAGAGCCCACTGCGCACACAGGCACTTGGCATCATTCAACATAGAAGCCGCACAGCCCTGTCCAACTCCCCTGTGCACCTTTGTGATTGAAAACACAGTTGACTAGGTGGGGGCTCCACACTGAGGCCACAGCACATCCTCCTTCTCTGTGGAACTCTACCTGGCCTGCTCTGAGTAATCCTGAGAGCTCCACAGGCAAATTTTGGCTCATGACATTGCACAACCATTATGACTAATTTCTGAAATAGTCCATTTCCGAGCCATCTTTCTACACACGTTTCTATTCCACCCTACTTCCCATCACTTGGCAAACTGAGACTCAACCTTCAGGGAAACAACTCTGACCACTCCTCCTCCAGGAAGCCATTCCCAGTCCCCAGGGTCGACTGCCCCTGTGTGCACTCCCTTCCCAAGCAATGTTACCCCTGCTACAGCCCTCACATTGAATTGTTATCTATCTCCCTCCCCATTGGACTATAATAAACACCTGGAAAGCAGGAGGTGCATCTTATTCATGTCAGTGTACGTAGTACCTGGCATAAACATATGCCTGTTCCATAAAATTACAATAAATAAATGACATTTCTGTTTTCGTGGTTCAGGGGCTTTGTAGAGTTGAGGGGAGGGCAGAAGCAAGATGATGGGGATGGGAGATAGAGGAGAATGCCCTTACTGCTATTCACCAGCTATGCTACAGATTTCCAAGACACTCATGGAAATACAGCATAAAGGCAGTTAAAATGAATAACCACCTAGTCTGGGACATTTTGCCAGAAAATATGGGAATGGACTAAAAAAGTGGGGGTGAGGGTAGGAGCAGGAAAAAATGCTTACGTGTAGTCCAGACTAAAATACTTTCTTCTCTTTTCCTTAAGGGAAACTTAAGTCAGTTTCAAACTGCAGGTCAAGACCATGCATGAAATGTCAAATAACTTACAGGGCTACAATCATCATTTTTTAAAAAATACAAGCAGAATAGAGTAGGGCAGGATAGAAAATATCAGAGGGTATCACTTGTAGTGAAGATAAATGTTATTTCACAAAAATTGAGATACTGATCATGTGTATGGTTCATGAAGTAATACATACTTCTTCCCATGCGCTGTGGTCAATGAAAACTGGGGAGTCATTGTTTAGGTGCTAGGGCTCTAGTTGGAGCCAGGCAGCTAGCGAAGCAGCAGGGTTTCCTAGGAAGAGTAGAAGGAAGGGACTCTCACCACTAAGGGGCAGGCTCTGAAGAGAAGATGAAGGTCTTAAAAGGTCTTAAAAGATGAGCAAGCATTTGGTGCAGACTCATGGGAGCCAGGCGGCAGTTAGGAACTGCGGCTGGAAACTGTAACGCTCAATCACTCACGAGCTAGCCCAGCAGTAGCTTACCTTGTAGTGTCCCCACTAGCCCAGTACTAACTCCCGAAATGATATCACTAAGCAGCCATTCCTTGATCCGGTACTTGGGGAGCCAGTCCAAGATGGGCAGGAGAGTCTTCAGCACACCAAGGGTCCTCTTTCTTGAACAACTGTCAAAAGACAAGAAAACTAGACTGCCAATTCAATCTCGGTCACAACCCACTGCAAATCACAAAATTTTGAACCGAACTCTGCTAATGTTTCTAACTATTTAGAAAAAAGAATCGGAATTGCATGGAAAATACTAACAGTGAAGTGCTTACCATGTTTTTGCCAAGAACTCTATTTATGTACCCTTTTAAATGCACTGTACTAGAAAACACAGGATTAAGTGTTCCCTCCCCTCTCCCACTTTCTTAATCCTCTGAGAAAATATCCCTAAACAAGAACCCATTTTCTGGTCCAGCCACAGACTGATCAATGTTGGAGTCTTTAAATGGAGATTAGTTTTCAGACTTCTAACCCAGGTGCCTTCTTCTTCTTCTATTTTGCTTTAAAGAAACATAAACAAGCTCTATCTATTTTGGCAATTGGAGCTTGGAACCAGTTTTTACAAAGCTCTTTTAACATGAATGTATATCTCACTGTCCCTTGCTATGTAGTTTTTTAAATTCAACAGCCTCTATCTAGGCAAAAGAAAAACACATATTAAAAGTAGGTGAACACTGTTTGTCTCCTGATTCAAATAAATTATTTTAAAAATTATATTTGAGACAATTGGAAATTTTATTGAGTCAATTTTTATATGAAGAAATTATTTTATTTTTGTGCGTGATAATGGAATTGTGGTTGTATTTTAAAAGAGTCCCTAAAAGATATATACTGAAATATAGACGACAACAACAACAACAAAAACAACAACAACCAGCAACACTATATGGGATTTGCTGCCAAAAAAAAAAATAGTGAAGTGAGGCAAGTGTGTGGTGATAGGTGAAACAAGATTAACTTTGAGATCATCGTTGAAGCTGGGTGATGGGTAAAAACATGGAGGGGGTTTATTACACGACCACGCCTACTTTTGAATGTATTTGAAATGTTTTATAATGAAAGTTTTTCTTTTTTTTAAGAAAAAGTCTGGCAGCACCTGACAGTTCTTTTTGTTTGTGATCTCTAATTACCGGTGGCCCGTTTGGGTTTAGAACCGGAGCGGCGGCGGGGTGTCCCACTGCCTGATGGTGGAGAACCTGGAGCACACAGCGCTCTCCTGTGCTCTAGCTTTCATTCCGTGTCTGAGTAGCATCTTGCCTAGATGAGCTTGAGGCTTTCAAGGATTCTAAGTCAGGTGATGGGGTTACCCATCATCTCTTTGTAATCGAGCTCCTTGCTCTCCCACTCTCAGCCTGGCCTTCACTAGAAGGCCGCAGGAACTCGCTGAATCCCAAGGCGCACTCCAAGTACTCTTAGGAAAGGAAAAGGAGATGGCGCTCCCGGAACACACTCTCCCCAAAGATGAGTTTCCGAGACTAGGGTCGATTCCGGCCGAGAATGATGGCGCTACCCTCTCTCCAGGACAGCCCGCGTTGCGGACGGGAGAACCAGAGTCCGTGCTCTGGCATCAGCCGGCGCGACTCGTCAGGGCGGCGCGGCATCCCACGCTCCGCGGCCAGGCACGCCCGCCGGTCCGCTCGCCCCGACGCCGGGCTCCACCGCGCCCCGCGCCCCGCCTGCCGCGGCCGCTACCTGCAGCCCTTGGCCAGGCTCTCTCGCAGCGTCTTGCGTTCCTGCAGGCGCCGCTCGTACTGCTGCTGGAAGGCGAGCTCGTTGTAGACCGGCCGCGACACCACGTAGCTGCAGCTGTACTCGGGGAGCGGCGGCGGCTCCAACCTGCCGCCCGGAGCTGCCATGACCTGCGAGGAGGACGAGGAGAACGGAGAAGATGGAGTGCCAGACGAGAAGAGGAGATGAAGGCCGCCCGTTAGCTGCCTCCCGGCCCCACCTGTTGCATCCGATCCCCGAAAGCCCGGCCGGCTCGCTGCCGCCCTCGGCTTCCCAGGCCCGCCGCCCCCGGGCGCGCACCAGCTGCCTGCCTGAGGGACCCCCGAGGACCTCCGGGTCCTGAGCCTGCACCTGCTGCCCGGAGCTCCGGGACTTTTAGGGAGTGAGGCCCGCTACGGGGGCTGCCGGAGCCGGACCAAGTCCCCTCCGACCTGCAGCCAGGGCGCTGTCCGCGTCCTGAAATCTCCCCAAACTCGAGCTGGGGCCCGCGGCGCGTAAGGGGCGGGCAGGGGACCCTACGAATGAATGTCCCTCTTCTCCAGTACCTGACCCAGGGCGCAGAGCCAGGCACCCCTTTAGAGAGAAGCACAACCCCCGGGGCCGGGCGTGAGACCCTCAGGCCACACTCCCCAGGTCCGGAGGCTGCGCGCGCGCTGCAGGCAAATTCCAACAGCGGTTCCCGCTCTCCCCGGGACAGAAGTTTGGGCGGGTGGAGCACGTCTCACCCAGGGCCTGTTTTCTTATCTTCCCTCTCGCTCTCAGCTTCTCAGAAAGAAGGCTGTGCTGCCTCTGCCCGGAGGCTCCATGCCCAGCCCCCACACCTCCCCGGCCATTAGTCCCATCCCCAAACTACGATGCCTCCCCGAGAGTTCAGCCAGGGGGTGGGGGTGGGGTGCGCTGCGTCTTCAGTGACGATCTCACCTGCTTCGGCTCACGTCCTGCCTGGAATGCCCCCGGGACGGCCGTTCCGCCGCCTTTATAGCGCTCGCAGAAGGCAGTGAGACGTTTTATTTATGGAGCAACAGAGACACCTTAGTCCAAAAGAGGGACACACAGGCAGCGGTCTTTCCCCACCTATCCTACCAGGAAAGAAAATCTTACCCCTCCAGCATTCTTTCCCTTTCCTGAACCGAACCGGGAAGGCTGAGAATCTTACCGGCTGTCACCCAGGGGCCACCCGAATCCTCGCTCGCCTCGCAATTAATAACGTGGGCTGCGAGGTCAGGGGCGGGACAGCCCCAGGGGAACTTGTTACAGGAGAGCAGAGCCCAGCGTGGAAGAAGAGGTCAGCGATTACCGGCATCGCTGACCTTGACGCCTAAATCCGAAAGCTCCGTGGTCTACCACAAAGCCCTCACACTAGGTGAGGAGGAGGAAAGGAGCAGTGGCCAGTTTGCATTTAATTAGGCTTTAGATTTCTAAGTCTTTTTTTAAGAAGTACCCGGTGGGTGGTGGTTAAAAAGAGTTCATAATTTATTCATAAACCTTAGATACCAACTTTTCTGTGACCCTGTGTTTTTACTACACCGTCAAAATCAAGCGAATATATGTATATTCTTGTATGGCTGAGGAATTGTGCTGTATACCAGAAACTGACACAACATTGTAAACTGACTATACCTCAATAAAAAAAAAAGTCAAGTGTCTAGCTGGCCCCCTTTCTTACCTAATTGACTCTTTGGTTCTTTCTTTCTTCTCATGCATCTGGAAAATCAAGGAGGGAATAAGCTGGACTAGACAGGAATCAGGACTAGAAGGGAGCGAGGGAGAGTGGGGTGGATCCTACCTCATCCATGTTTTGTCTTCTGCTGGGATGAATCTTGCTAAAACTGACTAATTCAGGTCACGATGAAAGGAAAGAGAGTTTGGTAAACAGGAAGATTCTCCCCTGATTGTGTGTTCTGAAGTATATGCAGAAGAGGCTCCAAAATGTGGACACCAGCCTTCCGTTACCTGGAAAATACAGACCATGACAATTCTATAAGCAACAGAAAACAGAATCCTGTCAGGAGAACCCAAGTGTAAATCCCTGAAATTGTATTTGATGAGATATAAGCGTGTGTTTTTTTCCCTGAGCAATGAATGAGTCTCCAGCTTTCTACAGATCTTCCAAAGCTTACTTGACCATTATTAAGGTTAAGAACCCTTGAAGAAACGATCTAAAAAGAAAATCCAAGTCACAAAGTTTAGGATTTTTATTCCTCTGCAGAGGAGAATATATACATGGTAGTGGTTCTTAAAACTAAGGACAATCCCCCACCCCCACCCCCACCACCACTCCCACCCAGGAGAGATTTGGCAATGTCTAGACACATTTTTGGCTGTCATATTGGAGGGACACTGCTGTAATCTTGTGGAAAGAGGCCAGGGATACTACTAAACATTCAGTCATTATTACCTTCTACCTAATGTCTTCTAAAACGATGTATCTACAGCCCAAACATATTAAAAAACAAAACAAAACAAAACAAGGGAGGGATGGTGTAGCTCAGTGGTAGAGGTCCTGGGTTCAATACCCAGTACCTACACTAAAAATAATAAACAGACAGATAAATCTAATTACCTTCCCCTAAAAGAAATTAAAATAAAGTAGAATAAAAACAATTAAAAATTACACTACATATTGGTCTACAACTTTTTTTTTTTTTAGTTAAGTCTATGTCATGGACATTTTTCCAGGTGAGTACATATGGATTTTTCTTAACTTTATCAGTAGCTGCCTAGGATTTCATACTATCAGCTCACATACTCAGTTCCACAGTAACTTACCCAGACAACTCACCATTCTTTACTAAGTTAATCTGAAAGCATGCTGTGCAAATATAAATATAATCTGAGTCCCATTCTGATAGGCATTTCTGACCCCTGTTACTTGCTACTGTGAACAGTTTTAGTGTAGTCCAGTCAGCTCTGTGGACCACTTTGCTTCAGAACTTGGTGATGATGGTGATGGCACAATTCAAAGGAACAAAGAGTGGGATAAAGGTGTCCGAAGGACAGAGGAGAATATAAGCTATCAAATAACCCTAGGAGTCAATGGTGTAACTTCTCTTGGAGAATAGACAGAATTCTTCTTTGCATCTTACTATGTAAGGATTCAGTTTAATAATTATCACACTAAAAGACTCGCATGTACCTGGATGAAGATACTGATTTTTTTCCTGTTAAAAGCCTTTCTACTGAAGAAATGAATGGTGCATGGACAAAATGGCATCTCCCTTACAGTTTTCTATAAAGTATAAAACTACTTTTTTCAATGGTCTGAATGTGGCCATCCTTTAAAAACAAAGAGTAGGACGTGATCACAGCTTGCTCTCCTCATCTGATTTACTTGTTATATTAAACACCTCAAAATTACTCACTTAGGCTTTAGAAATCAAGCTTCACCTGTTCGTCATGCAGGTGGGTGGTTCTTATTTCCAGAATATAATTGTTTCCAGGACTTCTTTCCAAAGAGATGGATGTGTCATTTCAAAACAAATGTCAGACAATATTAGTGTTACTTTTCAGCACTTATTTAGCAGTTAATGCTGATTTAAAATGCATTTTCTTATTTAGCCTTTAGGTACTTGGAGTGTAAGACAGAGTCCATTATTAGATCTGCACACTCACTCATTTATTCATTTATTCAAGGATTTATTAAGAACTATATTCAATATATTGTAATAATCTTTAACGAAAAAGAACATGAAAACTAATATATGTATGTATATGCATGACTGGGACACACCTACACACATTCATTTTCATATTGCTAATGATGGGATCTTGAAAAATCATTGGGTAGGAATGAAACTAATTTTTCAAGATGAGAATTTTTTTTTAAGAAAATCACTAAACAAAAGAATTCTTTCTAAATCTATGTGGCAGTCCATTCCAATTTAAAGCAACTTCCAGTGTCAATAAAAATTCATTTTTATATAATGTAATTCAAAAAATGTCTCACATAGTAGAGGTACATTCTGTACATTCTGTAATATGAATCCAAATTTGATATGTGGCTTAGTAAATTTGTCTCTCACTGGCATGAAATAATGGCACAGTTTTTTTTTAAACAAAGAGTAATTTAAAGGCCTGCCCAAGTTTCTTATTATTTAAAGATATTTAACTTTTAAAGTTATCTTTGCCTACCTATTCCATGAACTCTATGGTTTTTCAACGAAGCGAGGAAAAAAGAAACTTGAGCGATGTTTCAAGTAAACACTGATGTTCTGTGTTATCCTGAGTTGGATGTTTAAGTATCCCATTCATACATTCATTCATCTGGACATATATTCAGACACTCGTTCATTCAGTGAGCATTTATGGAGTTCCTTACTTATGTCAGACACCATCGTAAGCACTGGGGATATGGCAGAGAACAAGCCCTCAAAGGGCATGGAGTCTAGCGGGGGACAATGACTATACACAAATAAATAAATCAGATACTATTCTGTGATGGTAAAACCTATTAGAGAAGTAAACAGAAAGGTGTCATGTAGAATTACCAGTGGGGGCAATGACGGCAGAGTGAGAGGAAGGCTTTAAATGGGGTGGTCAGGGGAGGCCTCTCTTTTGAAGGAGCTGACATTTTATGAGGAATCTGAGTATGAGAAGGAGACCAGCCTTCCTGGAAAAGAGAACAGCAAAGGCAAAGCCCCTGAGTCAGGAAGGAGTGTGATGCGCTTGAGAAACAGAAAGGAAGGTTGAAATCTGGATAAGGCAGATCTGGAGATAGCCTCCGTACACATGCGGCAATTATAACCTGGCATTTAGGGAGAGAAGGTGGACAGATAAAACAAGGCCAGCACTCAGCCCCTGAGAGATCCCAGCAGGAGGGGGAAGGGGCTTCTTTCTGCTGGAAAATGCAGAGAATCCTTGAACTCAGGTGGAGGGGGAAAAAAATCTAAAATACTTAGAATGCTTTGAAGAATTGTTCTCTGAATAAATGTCTTTGGTAGCTATGTTTTTAAATAACACATGTAAAGGAAGAAATCCTAATATTTAAAATGGATCCTATTGGTTTCTAATTATTGCCTGTGTGCTTAATAGTTTTACTTTTTTGGTACTGGTGGTGCCTTCCATTCAGTAAGTTCTCAGTAGTCAAGGTAACTCAAGTAGTTCTGAGCAGAAATTGATCCAGGCAATCACACCAACTCCCTTTGGTGGAAAACAACAGCAGATCACTTAAGGCTGTTTATCTTTCTTTTGAGGGGAGGGAGCTGGATGACAGCTACTTTGCTTTAAAAAGAATGCTTTTAAAATTTGGTCATATCTCCTCTATCGAACTACAGATTAATAACAACACAATTAATCCTAGAGTCTACTGTCTAATTCTTCATTTAAAAAAACGAAGCTTCAGTATCAACAGAGAGAAAGTGTTTCCTGCATAAAGGAAGAGGCTGGTCCATGAGCAGAGAAGAGAGAGGGAAGGACAAAGTGGAGGGAGGCAGAAGAGAAAAGAATCAAAGGACTGGGACAGGGGAGAGAGAGCAGGACAGAGGCTCAAGGCATTTTTTCCCGCTGGCTGTGCCCTATTGCCCTGTGTGGTCTGAATTGAAAACTAAACTGCTTTTGAGCATAAGTATCATGGTGGATATTGTTATTCCCATTTTACAGATGAGAAGATACACCCAGAACGGTTAAGTCATTTGGCCAGGGTCACACAGTCTGGCTGAGCTAGGGTCTGAACCCAAGAAGTTTGACTCCAAAGGCCACTCTTGTCACTTTTCTGAAACTACCCAGGACTTTCTCAACATCAGCTCACCTTGCCCCCAAATCATAGAATGTCTAGTCCTGTCTTAGTGCCCCAGCCCAGGCTTCACCGTCCCTCTGCTAAATGTCAGCTTCAATTTCTCCTCTTTTGATATAATATTTAGAAGTATGATATACACAGAAAATGGGGTACTATAGGATCCTACCAAAGTGGATCAATGTATATGACACAGAAAGAAATCCAACATGTATTATAGATGAAAAAAGGCAAAGTACAAAAAATGTGTAGTGTGTGTTCATATTTGTATAAATGAAGGGGATGTACATTCAAATATGATATGAAATCAGAGTCCTAGGAAGAACGAGATCACATACTGAGATATAGCTATTAAACGGACTCTTTACAAAACTGCGGGCAGGCTCAAGGAAAACCAACGAGGCAGAGTGAAACCCCTCAGGGCTGGCTGAAGGGAGCTGTCAAAGGTCAGAGAAGAGAGCAGTCAGCAATCTTCACCCCAGGGAGTGGAGGAGGGAGCTGTTATCAGGACCCAGAGTGTGGCTGGAGAGGGCTGCCCTGCTGGACAGGAACTGTGGCCTAGGGTAGAGGTATGGAGACTGCTAGTTTCAGGCTCAAGGAGGAACTGCTAGTTCCAAGCTGGAGGAATGAGTACACATACTCCTCCCCTCCCGTCTGACCTCCTGCTGGTAGGGACGTCCCCACCATCCCTTCCTCCCTCCATTGCTCAAGTTCTATGGGAAGAAGCCAGAGAGCTGAGGAGCCTGTGGGCATTGCCCATAAGGTGAGTCCTCAGGACACAGAGCAGAGGAGAGAAAAGTGCAGAGAGGACAGGGAGGAGCCAGTAGAGACTCTATGTATAAGCATAGAGTATTTCTGGGAAGAGTCACAAGATGATAGGTTCTGATGGAAGCAAGAGACTTTTTAAAAAATTTAAGACTTTAGAGCAGTCTTAAATTTACAGAAAAATCAAGAAGATAATACAAAGAGCTCCCATATGAACATCTTAAATTTGTATGGCATATTTGCCACAGTTTAAAAGGCCATATTGATACATTCTTACTAACTAAAGTCAGTAGTTTGTTCAGATTTCCTTACTTATTATCTAATGCCTTTTTATTCTGTTCTGGGATTCTACTTTACATTTAGTCATTATGTTTCCTTAGGCTCCTCTTGAAACTGAGCAAGACCCTCCTGGGTGCAAAAGCTCCTCAGTGTCCCCCATTTCTTGTTTATAGAAAAAGAGTTTGGTCTCCTAGGTCTTCCCTGAGTTCCAAAGAGCTGACTCAAGCAGTTACTAATTAGGGAAGTGAGGGAATACATAAACAAAGAAAAAGAAGTCAAGACACAATAATTCAAGGATAAGACAGAGTCCTAGTTTCTCCTCAAGGGATATACATAACAATCTAATGCAGAAACTAAGACCTCACCCACCCCCCCCAAGCAGAGGATGACAATATGCTGCCCCAGACTGGCTGGAACCAGAAAGCTGATGATTAAGATTCCTGAAACAGAACCCTGTTACCTCACTACCAGCCAATCAGAACAAAGTCATGGACCCTGCAGCCCTCAGGCCAAATTTTGACTTAAAAAAACTCTTCCCTTGGGGAGGGCCAATCTTTTGAGCATAGCTACCCATTCTCCTTTCTTGGTGCCCTGCAAATAAATGCTGTACTTTCCTTTGCCACAACCCCATTTTAGTAGATTGGCTTTGCTGCACAACAAGTGGACCCAAGCTCCCTTCAGTAACACTCTTAGCGGTGACAGTTTCCCAGATTTCCCTTGTTTTTGATGACCTTGACAGTTTTGAGAAGTACTGGCCAAATATTTTGTAGGATGCTCCTCTATTGGATTTTTTCTGTTTTTTCTCATACTTAGACCGGTGATATGTCTTTATTTTACAGAGGAAAACCACAGAGGCAAAGAACCATTTTCATTACCTACCAAGGATACATAGTATCAACATGACTTATTGATACTGACCTTGAGCACCTGGCTGAGACAGTGTTTGTTAGGTTTCTCCACCATAAAGTGACCCTCTCCCCCTCATCTCTTTTTTCTATACTGTACTCTTTGAAGAAAGTCACTATATGCAGCCCACACTTGAGTAGAAAGTTAAACCCCACCTCCTTGAGGACGGAGTAACTACATAAATTGCTTAAAATTCTTCAGCAAGGGAGATTTCTCTCCCCCACTCCCCATTTACACAATCATTTATGTCACTATGGAATCATAAACATTTATTTTATAGTTTGCTTTATAACCCAATACTATATTTTGTTGATCAAATTGTTCTAGCTTGGCTATTGGGAGCTGTTTCAATTGGCCCCTGTGCCTCTTTGACATGTGCTGTCAATGGGTGGCTTTGTTTTTTGTTGTTGGAGTACTTCCTTACTTTTTGGTACTAAAGGA
This sequence comes from Vicugna pacos, assembly GCF_048564905.1. Taxonomy (NCBI): domain Eukaryota; kingdom Metazoa; phylum Chordata; class Mammalia; order Artiodactyla; family Camelidae; genus Vicugna; species Vicugna pacos. The sequence continues at coordinate 78,138,225 of NC_132993.1, read as the reverse complement.
TGCTCCAGGCTTATCTTGTGTATGTCACATGCCAGTCCTGAAATCAGCCATTTCTCCAAGGAATCCTGGGTTCTTTTATTGGGAAATGGTGTCAGAAACCAACATGTGGACAATAGATGTGGTCTTTGCTACTGGAATGTCATTGCTCTTAGCTGATAGAACAAAGAAATATATGTGTGTATATTATGAAATAATACTATACAATATTTTATTATATAATATATTATGAAATACATTATGTATATAGACATATATAATATTTCTATATGTAACCATCTGCATATCAAGCTAAACATAAGTTCATATTAATGAAGAGACTTCTTTTTTTTTATTTTGGAGGTACTGGGGATAGAACCCAGGACCTTATGCATGCTAAGCATGTACTCTACCACTGAACTATACTCTTTCCTCAAAAAGACATTTTTGTTGTATTTTACACTGTTTGAGTTTATTTTTTGCTAGGTCCATATGTTAGTTTTTCAAATATTTAAGAAATAATATGATGTTTGAAATTCCCTAGTGATATGATAAATTGTGTGTATATTTATCATCATAGTTATGGATTACTAGATACAAAAAATAGTTCTATTGGAAGACAGTGTGAATTTTGTGAAATTTTGTGAATCGAGCTTTTTAAAATAACTTACATGAGTTATTCTCTCATAAAGTATAGAATGATCCCCTGTGTATCTGTATGCTGCATGAGGACCTCCATACAGTCAAAATGGAATTAATTATCTTCTTTCCACCCTATTCTTGAACCTGCTTCTCTTTCAGGATCTCCCATCTTGGTGGATAACATTCCATCCATCCAGTTGCCCAAGGCAGAAACTTAGAAGCCATCTTTGATTCCTTCTTCTTTGTTACTTTTGATGGCATTGTATGGTCAAGTCTTCTTGTTGAATACCTCCAGTTCCTTACTTCTCTCTATCTTCACTGCTGCTGCCTGGGTTTAGGTCAGGATTACCGACCAAGGCAATAGCCTCCTATGAGGTCTCCCTGCTTCTCTTCTTGCTCTCCTCAAATGTCATTCTCCAAACCAGCCAAAAACAGTTTTAGAAATGTCAATCCAGTCAAGTTCATCCTTAGTGTATAATCTTTCCAAATGGCTCTCTGCTGCCATTAGCCCTCTCCTTCTGGGCATCCATGGTCCCAAACTCTCTTTTATCTCTGGGCTTGGAGGCCTGCTTCCTCCTCTGCTTGGAATTCTTTCCCCTTTTGCCATTCCTAGCTTCTGCTTTGGTTTAGTTGTCCCCTTCATGGAACCTTTCCTCAGAGCCAAAAGCAAGCTTAGATGTTCTTCCTAGTAGGCTCTTAGCACTCTTAATACACGTGTACTTACCACGTTGAAGAGTACTTGTTTGAATTCACTATTAGACTACAAACTCCTTGAAGGTAAGGACTTTGTCCTGACTGCAGTGGAGTCAGACTGTCTTGAGTTTCAGCCCTGGCTCTGTCATTCTCTACCTTTGTGACATTGGACAGTTACTTAGCTTCCCCTTGACTGAGTCTTATCATTTAAAAAATAAGGTTATGTGAGAATAGTATCTAACTCAACACGTTGGTGTGAGAATTAAATGCAGTTCCTGGCACATAGTGAGCACTTGGTAAACGTTAGCTATTATAATTGAGTTTTGGAGCCTTGGGGAGTAGTTTGAGTTAGATCTTGGTATATTTTAAGCTTCATTTCAAAAAAAGGTACATGAGTGTATGTATATGTTATTTGATGTTGCCAGGAATAGCTAATTTTATCTGTCAAAAATTTCTTCCTAGCACGCTCTTTTGAGTCACGGATTTTGGTTTTTAAGTAAGCTAAAGGTTGTTAATTGGGAGAACGGCCAGAAAAACTTATCCACGGCTTTTGAATCACATGTTGAGCAAATTTGGCATCACAAGCGTCAAGCTGCCTTCTGTTTCTAATCACTTTTCTTTCTAATTTAGTTTCTCCCACCAAAAGGGATTATAATTGATTTTCATTGCAGAGTCCATGGAAGATGTCACAAGATGTAAAGGCAATTATTTTCGAGTAGATGGAACCCATGTTTGCTGAACATTGCTGTTGGCTTCCTCCCAAATGCTAAGGAGTAGCAATACTTCCCAAGACTGGGGAGGAACTGCACACGTCCTGACTGAGAAACTTTTCTTTTCACTTACCCCTCTGAAATTCTAAAAAAAAAAAAAAAAGTGGCAACATCTTATTTATAAAAACATCTCCAATAGCATACAAGTCAGTGGTCTGCGCCACGAAGGCTCTGAAGCCAAGTCCTGTCTCAAGACAGACTTCCCTCGGGAAATTGCACTCTTTCCTAAACTCTGAATTTTCTTTTCTCTCATCCCTTCATTTCCCGGCATGTACCCTTCCCTTATTCTAAAGAGAACAGCCTTCCTCTTCTTGAGTTTCCATATTCTGCTCTTTCACTCATGCCTCATCATTTTCTAAGCTTAGGCAACTGGTGTCGGCTTTGAAATTCCTATAAAAAGAGAGGGATCTGAGAATGAGTTTTTGTCAACACTATCTTGGAAAATAATAAACATTTACAAAAAGAGGGAAATCGCAAGTATATAAAAGAATAATGCTGTTCACCCCTCCCCTCTGTCTATCCAAAATCCACACATCAAGCCTTCGCTCATGAACATCCTCTAGGAAGTCTCCCAGCATCTCCCTTGGAGTGAATTCTCCTTCCTTGGAGATCTTCCGGCACTTTTATTTCTACCACACATTTGCCATCATCTGTTGCTGTGCCAGTTCCTTCTGTGTGTGTGAACTCCCGGTAGAAATACGTTTCTTGAGAGCTGAAGCTTATCTCTGTGACTGTGGGAAAGTTTCCTAACCTCTCTCACAAATACAAGGAAGTAATAGTCATTCATCACATTGTCATGATGATTAAACACAGGAGAACTCTTTGTACCATAGTAAGGTGCTTGGTAGTTCATTCTTTCCTCTTTCTTTGGTTTTGTGGCCTCTTCGGTGGTGCTCAGGCTGTCCAATGGGAGGGGACAAACAGCACTGATTCAGAACATGGGCTCTGGGTTTGAGTCCCTGCTCCGCCCATCCCTAGGGAATCCAGGAAACATACTTAACCTCTCCATGATTTGTTTCCTTGTATACAAACTGGAGATAATAAAAGTATTTGCTTCATAGGATTTCTGCAATAATTAAATGAGGAGTAGATAAAGAAATGAGAAGCCAGCATACGGTGAGTACTCATCCAATATTGGATGTTGTTATTATCATAGTGCTCAGTGTAGAGTGGGTTTCTAAAAAATACTTAAAATAAATTGGAAAAAAATTCATAGCATGGTCCTTTTAATAGGCAGTTCAACTGAAGTAAACTTGGTCACTGTTTTCTACCCAATGGCTGTCTTCTTTTCTTTTTAGTTTGCCAATTTATCTTACACCTGGTCCTTGTAAACCATTTGCTAGACCAGTTCAAACTGCATTCATGTAATAAAAATCAAAAATTGTTTGGAAGACAAAAGCCAGGAGGAATTAGTAAGTGGAATTATAATCAAATAGGAAAGGTGTTTAACAGAGGGCGAATGAGAGATTCCCACCGGTATACATCTTACTTAAAATGTTAATTAGAGTTCTGGAAAAGGCAAAGTCATATGCTAATGTAATGTTAATATAATTACACTAGGGAAGAAGGGAGATGCTAGTAGGGGCCAAGGACCAATAGAAAGAAATCTAAATAAGGGTTTTTTCTTCCAAAGAACTCCTAATGTATTATAAACATTACATTAATCTGAACAGTACTTCCAGAGAAGTAAAATAAGATTCCTAACTTAGCAATATTGTTTTCCTTTAACATTTAAAAAATTTTATCAGTGCTATGATTTAAGGAGTCGACTAGTTCTACAAGGGTGAATAAGATAAAACAGCAGTCCTCATCAGCCCTGTCCCCTGCTTTCCCCTTCCCAGGGACAACCGCTTTTAAATCCTTAAGCTGATTTTTTGATCAGCCTTCCCATATCTCTAAACAGTATTCATGAATGTCTGGTTTGTTTCCTGTTTTCTCACTATGTGAGGTGAGAATGTAACTCTTTCCCGTGTCCCTGCCCCTGCCAAATTTGTACACTCCCTGTTTCTCCATCTCCCAACCCAGGGGCAGAATTTTGGTTAAATTAATAGTGAGGGTTCACGTTATTATAATTGTTTTCCATTCAGAATGGAGCTATGTGCTAAGCTGCTCACTTTTTACTTTCTGGACTCTTTTTTGGGTGGGGGTGTCTCAGTTTTGATTGTCTTGGGGTGTTTTTCTGTTTCTTTATGTTGTGTTATTTGCTTAGTTTCCCATGACTGGTAAAGCTGATCACCGTTTAACCTCAAATCCTCATCCAGCATAATTCAAGGCTCCTTTCAACATGTTTCATTGTGTTCAATATGTTCATTCACATCAGAAATTTGATTAACTTCAGGTTCTTGAAAAGCCTCTCTGAGGCTGAGCTGCTTTGAAGATAAAAATCTCCCTTCACCATCAACCTGTGGGTTCCTGGGTCTCTCCGACCGAGATCTCCATTTCCTGGTTCCCGACTTCTCCTTCCCGTTGACTCCTCCTTTGGGTAGGGCGCCTCCTCCACCCACAGCTCCCTACGTAAGGGTGCGTGGGAGGGAGAATTTTTGAGAACTTGTAAGCCTGAAAACGGTCGTATATTTTCCCCTCATACTTGATTTGTAAATTGGTATCAATGGATTGAGTCTAGAATTCCAGGAGGGATATCATTTTCCCTCAGACTTTTGAAAGCCTGGCTCCAGTTTCTTGTCTTGTCTTTCTTTTTGAGAAATCTGAACTCATGGGGATCCCTTAATCTTTGTGTGTTGCATTTTCTCACTGGAAACTTGTAGCATCTTCTCTTTGACTCCAGGTCACTGGTAGAGGGCGGGGAGGGGTGTGTTTTTCTGTTTTCAGACACTGTAATGAGGATTTGATGGGTCCTCCTATTTTTTCCTGAGGGCTCATTTTTATTTTTGGAAAAAAAGTTTTTTTTCATAGCTTCCAATTCTGATTTCTTGGGTGTATTAAAGTAAGAATCCATGACTTCTCTGAAGAGTTTAGTTGGGTTTTTTTCCTGGACTTTTCTTCCTCCTGCACACTTTGTATTTTCACTTTTTTTAAAACATTTTTTATTGATTTATAATCATTTTACAATGTTGTGTCAAATTCCAGTGTAAAGCACAATTTTTCAATTATACATGAACATATATATATTCATTGTCACATTTTTTTCTCTGTGAGCTACCATAAGATCTTGTGTATATTTCCCTGTGCTATACAGTATAATCTTGTTTATCTATTCTACAATTTTGAAATCCCACCTATCCCTTCCTACCTTCCGCCCCCTTCGCAACCACAAGTTTGTATTCTATGCCTGAGTCTGTTTCTGTTTTGTATTTATGCTTTGTTTGTTTCTTTGTTTTTAGATTCCACATATGAGCGATCTCATATGGTATTTTTCTTTCTCTTTCTGGCTTACTTCACTTAGAATGACATTCTCCAGGAGCATCCATGTTGCTGCAAATGGCATTATGTTGTCGGTTTTTATGGCTGAATAGTATTCCATTGTATAAATATACCACATCTTCTATTATCCATTCATCTGTTGATGGACATTTAGGATCTTTCCATGTCTTGGCTATTGTAAATAGTGCTGCTATGAACATTGGGGTGCAGGTGTCATTCTGAAGTAGGGTTCCTTCTGGATATATGCCCAGGAGCAGGATTCCTGGGTCATACAGTAAGTCTATTCCTAGTCTTTTGAGGAACCTCCATACTGTTTTTCCCAGTGGCTGCACCAAACTGCATTCCCACCAGCAGTATAGGAGGGTTCCCCTTTCTCCACAGCCTCTCCAGCATTTGTCATTTGTGGATTTTTGAATGATGGCCATTCTGACTGGTGTGAGGTGATACCTCATTGTAGTTTTGATTTGTATTTCTCTGATAATTAGTGATATTGAGCATTTTTTCATGTGCCTATTGATCATTTGTATGTCTTCCTTGGAGAATTGCTTGTTTAGATCTTTTGCCCATTTTTGGACTGGGTTGTTTGGTTGTTTCTTATTAAGTCATATGAGCTGCTTATATATTCTGGAGATCAAGCCTTTGTCGGTTTCATTTGCAAAAATTTTTTCCCATTCTGTAGGTTGTCTTTTTGTTTTACTTCTGGTTTCCTTTGCTGTGCAGAAGCTTGTAAGTTTCATTAGGTCCCATTTGTTTATTCTTGCTTTTGTTTCTATTGCTTGAGTCAACTGTTCTAGGAGAACATTTTTGAGATGTATGTGAGATAATGTTTTGCCTAAATTTTCTTCTAGGAGGTTTAATGTATCTTGTCTTATGTTTAAGTCTTTGATCCATTTTGAGTTTATTTTTGTGTATGGTGTAAGGGAGTGTTCTACCTTCACTGCTTTACATGCTGCTGTCCAGTTTTCCCAACACCATTTGCTGAAGAGACTGTCTTTATTCCATTGTATATTCTTGCCTCCTTTGTCGAAGATGAGTTGACCAAAAGTTTGTGGGTTCATTTCTGGGCTCTCTATTCTCTTCCATTGGTCTATATGTCTGTTTTTGTACCAATACCATGCTGTCTTGATGACTGTACCTATATAGTATTGTCTGAGGTCTGGAAGAGTTATTCCTCCAGCCTCTTTCCTTCTCTTCATTAATGCTTTGGCAATTCTAGGTCTTTGATGGTTCCATATAAATTTTATTATGATTTGTTCTAGTTCTGTGAAGTATGTCCTGGGTAACTTGATAGGGATTGCATTAAATCTGTAGATTGCCTTGGGCAGTGTGACCATTTTAACAATATTGATCCTTTCAATCCAAGAGCATGGGATATCTTTCTATTTTTTAAAGTCTTCTTTAATTTCCTTCATCAGTGGTTTATAGTTTTTCACCACTATTTTTTTTTTCCAGTTAGTTTTTTGGTTTCTATTTTCTCATATGAAAGGCTTTTCTCAGGTCTCCTCAGGCTTGATTGCCTGCTTGCTTTTGGGCCTCAGGAAATGCCTGGCAGCTCTGAGTGGGTGGGTGTCCTGTAGGGAGAGCTGGCATGAATACTCATGTCAGTGTCATAAGATCTTTCTTCTAGGGTCTGCCCAATTCCCGCCTAGAAAAAGACTCGTTTGGTCTTCTGCATGGAAGTAAGGGACCAGCTGCTCTCATTGTGGGTTGAGGAAGAAGTTCTGCAATAAGTATGCAAACATCACTTCACTCCTGTTTTCTGTTTAGTAAAAAGGCCCTCTGCTTTACCTCTTCCAAAGGAGAAACTGTCTTCTGCTGTGGTGAGGGAGTCAGTCTCCCCACACTCTGCAGGAAGACCCAGGAGCATCTCGGGACCTAACTGCTTCTCAAATTGCTTTCAAGCAACCCTTCTCATCAGCACACGTCTCCTTTCCCGGAAGCAGCTGGTGCCACCGATGCCTTTCGTGTTTGGGCTTTGTTCTAGACTTTCCCCACAGAGGAAGTAGAATTCATTCTTCCTCAGTTCTACTAGGTCAGTACGACTTGTTCATCTGCTTTGCAGCTTCCAGAACATTGGTACTGTTTTTTCTCATACTCACTTTATCCTCATAGGTCTATGCCTTTAAAAACTCTCTTTACTATTAGTACAATCTAGGAGAAAGTAGGAAAATGTGTGTTTCATCAGCTATCTCTTGGCAATTCTGTTTTCTTTAGGCGAAAATTCTGCATCTAATATTTTCTGTTGTTGGGAGAATTTTGCAGCTGCCTTCATTTGGAAAAATCAAAGGCAGCAGGCTCTGGGTGTGCTGAACTTGGAGTCCTTGCTCCCTTTCAGTTCTGAAATGTACAGTCATGCTTTGGCTTCCCTCACAGATGGTCTTAATTAAGAATAAAAATTCTACAAGTTGAGAACCAATAAAACATTGTGGGAATCTGATCGCAAAAAGTATCTTCAAAAGTACTTGGTATTCAAAGAGTTTCCTCATGGCGGTAGACAGAACAATGGCCTCCCCAAAATGGCCATATTCTAATCCCCAGAAACTGTAAGTGTGTTAAATTACATGGCAGAGAGGAATTGAGGTAGCAGATGGAATTAAATCAAAAGCAGATGTCCTCAAAAAATTAAAAATAGACTTATCATATGATCCAGCAATCCTACTCCTGGCATGTATCTGGAGAAAACTATAATTTGAAAAGACACATGCACCCCAATGTTCATAGCAGCACTATTTACAATAGCCAAGACATGGAAGCAAACTAAATGTCCATCAACAGATGAATGGATAAAGAAGATGTGGTGTATATACACATATACACACATATACAAAATGGAATATTGCTCAGCCATAAAAAAAGAATGAAATAATGCCATTTGCAGCAACATGGATGGATATAGAGAGTATCATATCAAGTGAAGTCAGAGAAAGACAAATATCATATAATATCACTTACATGGAGAATCTAAAAACTGATACAAGTTTTATTTACAAACCAGAAATAGACTCATGGACATAGGAAACAAACTGGTTACCAAAGGGGATAATAGGGCCGGGGGTAGGGATAAATTAGGAGTTTGGGATTAACAGAGGTATATTACTATATATAAAATAAAAAATAGTAAAGACCTACTGTAGAGCATGGAACTATATTCAATTTCTTGTAATAAGCTATAATGGAAAAGAACCTGAAAATATATGTATATATGTGTATGTATCCATAGAACTGAATCGCTTTGCTGTACACCTGAAACTAACATTGTAAATCAACTACACTTCAATAAAAATAAAATCAAAAAAAGAAAAGAATCCACGGGGAAAAAAAAAAAAGCAGGTGGTAGCAAATCAGTTCAGATAAAGAGATTATCCTGGACAGTCTGGGTGGACACACTGTTATGACAGGGCCCATCAAAGTGAAAGAGAGAAGCAGAAGACCAGTGTCAGAGTGGGTGATGTGAGAGGAGAAAGATGCCACTGGCCATGGCTGGCTCTGGAGCAGAGCAATGCAGAGCTGGAGGCGAGGAAACGTTCCTCCTCTAGAGCCTCCAGAAGGAACCAGCTTTACTAACACTTGGCTATCAGCCCCATCACACTTATTTCAGATTTCTAACTTCCAGAATTGTGAGAGAATGCATTTGTGCTGTTCTAAGCCACAACACTGTGGTAGTGTGCTATAGCAGCAGTAGGAAATGAATATATTTACTAAAAAAAAAAAGTGATTGTGACTCATGTTCCTTTACATTTTGAGTTTCCAGCAACTTGACTGGGTTAACTTTGCCCTCCTGTTACTTACCTAGAGGCAGATTTTCACGGAATTAATGACGTTTAATTTTCTACTCCCTCAAGTGCACAGATGCTGGAACACTGCAGTGGTAGAGCGTTTCCCCGTGAAAGGAGAAGCCAGGTGCAACCAGGAAGCATTCCTGATAAATTGCCCACAGACACCTTAAAAGAAAGGGATCTGGACCTGTAAGGTTCTGCCAATTCGCTGTCATTTCTGTTCTTATCCTGAATAAATTCTCATGTTCAAACCTCATTTTGCTTTGGTAATTTTTTGTTTGTTTTCTTCTTGCTTTGGTAATTTTATATTTTTTTCTTACAGAGCTCTCCCCAGACTTTATCTGCTCTAGTCTCCCCCAAAACCGTAGATCCACCTCTGCCCTTGACTTTTTTTTCCAAAGAGTTAAAAGTATCATGCACAACAGGGACACATACCCAGGTGTTTATCTATCTATATATTTGGTGGTGGTGGGGTAATTAGGTTTATTTATTTAATAGAGGTACTAGGGATTGAACCCAGGACCTTGTGCATGCTAGGCACATGCTCTACCACTGAGCTGTACCCTCCCCACTATCTATAGTATGATCATTGGGAAAGGAAAAATAAGAGTTGCAATTAAGGTTCAAGTGGCTCATAAAACACCCCAGACCCAGGCCCTTCTGCAAGATCAGATCTGCCAATGGGATCTGAAGGGAAGTATGTTACTGGCCAGGAATAGGGGTTTATTCATATTTTAAGGAAGTTGGTCAAAATTGTAGCTCATTCTATCACAATCTTAAGACAACAGGACACACTCTGAAGACAGGGAATGGGCAGAGTCATCAGAAGAGAATCTGATGCAATAGAACTGAATGCAATCCAAATAAGCAAATGTTTACTGTGTTCCTATGCAAAGCAGGTCCTGTGCTTTGCTTGGGGCAGGAGGGGAGGAGTCAGGGGAGTGACTGCCTGACTGCCTGTAGTTGCTGGGAAAAGTCATCCTACACAGCACCACAGCACATTTTCATGCTAAAGAACTAGGGGGTCCACTATTAAAACATATTTATAAATTCTCCTTTCAGATGATCTCTTTTTCTGTTTTGTTCCTTCCTTCCTTCCTTTGTGAAGAAGGCAATTTACCACTGGGTACCAGTTTTTGTATAGTGTTCAGAAGAGCTTCCTGCCAGGAAAAGATCTTAGTTTGTTTTACCTCATTTGATCCTCTCAGTAGGTCGGTGAGGTAGAGCCTTACTGTCACTTGAAAGACGAAGAAACAGACTCAAGTGGGATGTCAGCCCAGGTGGTCTATGCGTGTAATCACAATGCTCTACTGCCTCTAGAGCATTTTCTGCCAATAAAGTTTCTCATTAATGAGAATGTCCAACAACAGGGGATAAATCACATGCTCTGTGTCACAGCAGCATGGGTCTCATCCCCTTTTCTGTTCTCACCCACTGGGTGGGTGTGGCACGGGCCCAGCACTAGCACTGGTTGCCTGGGTCAGTAATTCTCAGTGGTGCAGTGGTGGACGGGGCATGTGAGTATGACTGTATGTAGTCTGAAATTAACCCTGACACCTCACATGATGTTTGTATGACCTACTGGAGGTCCTGTTGCAGAAAAAATATTACTGACATGGGGGGAATAAAAGCAGGTCACAAAATAGTATGTATGGTACGATCTCATTCTTACAAGTATTTGCATGGCAATGTGTATACGAGCATTAACCAAACTGCTAACTGTATTTTTTTCTGTGATTTTTTTTTAATGTTTTCTATGTTAGTCATGTGTCAATTTTGTTCCAAGAGATAAATACAAATAAACTTAAAAAAACTTTTCAGGAAGTAAACCCTGGTGGAGTATTATTTTGAAAAGCCCTTGGCTCAGAAGTGGCGGTGCAGGAGTCGTCTGTGTTCCAGGAAACTGGCAGCCTTTGGAAGAATGAAAATGAAATTCTTTACCATGGGTGTTGCTTCAGGGAGAACAAAGATATCTGAAGGAGCAAGGCACTGTGGAGAAACCTGGCTGACCGGGAAGGCATCTGGTTTAGGGGGTGAAGCCAAAACTTCAAATACGTTCTTTGCTCAACTTTAGGAAAAGGGGTGACCACCAAGAACAAAACCCTGTAGGAACTTCAGTCTTTCCAAATTTTGTCCCAATTAGATGTCAGGCTCTTAAGGTCCGTGTGTGTATACAAGATGTAACTGAACGTTCTTGTGTTTGTGTGGTTTGTTCCCCTTGTGACGAAAGTCACAGTAAAGGACAAGGAAGGAGAGACCAGAGGTCTTCTCTTGCGAACTCTTACAGTATGAAATGCACAAATATTGTGCAGGCACATTGTATGATGTTGATGCACTAATAATGGTTAAGTATGAAAAGCTGGACGTGCCGAGAAACTAGAGGATGTAATTTAAAACCATGACCCTAACGTCAATGGCAGGAAAGATGAGATGAGACTGTACAAGCAGGAAAGAGAAAGAAAAAAGGCTGATCGTTTTGTGCAATCATGTTTTTGGCTTTTTATCCTTGTCTAGGCCTTTAGAAGAGAAAATGCCTTAAAAAATGTGATGTCATTCATTTATTCAACTCTTTAGTGAGAAGCAATTCAGGAGTGGTCCGGTGCTCTACGCTGTCAGGGACACTGATCTTTCTGGCTCATTCCTTTAGCTTGCAAAGCCTCAGTCTCATGATCTAAGATGCCAGTGCTTGTTTCAGGTGGCAGGATGGAGGAGGAAAAAAAAAAGAAAATGCTACCACGTGACATTCCTTCCTATTTCTACCTACAAGGAGACTGGGAAATACTGTCTTTACGCTTGGCAGCTGTGTGTAAACAAACGGGGTATCTACCACCAGAGATGCATGAGAGAATGGATACTGGGGGACACAAGCATCTAATGCAGGGCAGCTCAACCTGGGGGACACTGACATTAGGGGTCAGATAGTTCTTTTCTGTGGGGTCCATCCTGTGCACTGTAGAGTGGATTTAGCAGCATCGCTGGCCTCTACTAGTCCCTTAGCTTTGACAACCAAAAGCGCCTCTAGACATTGCTAATGCCCCCAGAGAACATCTTCCCCACTCCACTCCCAGGAGAGAAATGCTGTTCTACTGTGTGCAGGAACTGTGTTAGTCACTGGGCCAGAGACAAAACCAAACCACAAACGAGACAGCTCCAGACAGTCATAAATATGAAAGTAAAATATGATGACAATAAAATAGGGGAAAATAAAATAGGGTTGGCATGCAGGGTGTGCTGTGTATGTAAAAACCCTGAGAAGGGAAAGAACTTGGCTTGTTCTAAGAAGAATCTGAATGCAGGTGTGATTGACAGGGAAAGGGGACTGAGATGAGGCTGGAGAGTAGGTGGGAGCCTGATGAGGTCCTGGGATTTTGATCTGAAGTGCAATGAGAAATAACTGGAAGACTTTAAGCACAGAAGGAAGGCCATGACTCCTGACAGCATGCACACAGGAGAGGGGAATGGAGAGAAAGCAGGGAGATGGGTAGGAAGCCGACATTGTAGTCCGGGTGAGAAATGATGGCTTGGTGGCAGGGGCAGAGGGAATGGAAAGAAAGAAAACTGAAGGAGAAAAAGAACGAAGAGGAGAGATGGTTAAAGACAACCCTGGGGGAGGACCAGTGGCGTGAAGGGGATCTGTCTTCTACCCACTGTGAATCAGTCCAGCCCAATGCAGATTTGCCATGAATGTGCCTGTGTTCGTTTCCTATGGCTGTTGGAACAAATTTCCATGCACTTGGTGGCTTAAAACAACAAATTTATTGCCTCACAGTTCCGGAGGGCAGAAGTCCAAAATCAGTTTCGCTGGTGTCTGCGGCGTCCTGCTCCCGTGGGAGGCTCCAGGGGAGAAGCTGTTCCTCGCATCTTCTAGCTCTAGGGGCCACCACACCACCACCTGCCTCCGTGCTCACAGTATCATCCCTCCTCGCTGTGGTGACATCTCCCTTCGTCTCTTTCCTGTAACGATACCTGTGATTGTGTTAAGGGCCCACCCAGATGATTCAGGACAGTCTCTCCATCTCAAGATCCTTAACTTAATCATGTTTTTTCACCATATCAGGTAACATTCACTCTTTTGCTAGAGGAGAATATTCCCCGGTTCCCAGGATTAGGACATGGATATCTTCTGGGTGGCTGTTTGCAGTTTTGTAGTGTTGGAAATCCCCTTTGGCCACAGAAGGAAAGACTAATAAAGTTGTATGTTTAGAGATCAAGGTGGAAAGCAATACTGTGAAATAATAAAATGCTGTTTAGTAAGTTGGTTAGAGAAAGACATGCTAAAAAAACTATTTTCATTAGTGGAATTTTAAGAATTCTAGGAAAGGTAGGCTAAAGAATTAAAAAAAAATCAAAAGGGCTTCAGACTTCAGACAACTCATTCTAGATATCAGTCAAGGCCTAAAAAGGACTGCAGTATTTACACATGGTATAGTGGGTCCTCAAATGCAAGGTGCATCACACGTCAGCAGGGCTGGACATGGCTGTTTAGCTGTGGAGGGATGTAGACGGGAGGGACAGTGAGAAGGCGGTGGACAACCAGATGCAGGACCAGATCAACCCACAGAGGCAGAGCCCGATGACAGAGGCAGGGGCATCCAGGTGGCTGTGGCTGGGAGGTCCAAGGAGGCCAGGCTCTCTGCAGGCCAGGAGAGCAGCACCAGAGTCACAAGCATGAATATTTAGAGATCCAGGCAGACTGGGGGCATCAGGATAGCACCACAGAAGGCAGTTAAACTTCAGGCTCTAGATTGGGGTTTCAGGTAACCTAGTTACCAGTCCTGGGGCCCAAGACAGACCCAGGCAAGCAATGAGGATTATTAATGTCAAATTTTAGATGCCTACCTAGAACTTCTTAGGTGCTCCCTTCTGGAGTCTGGAACTTCAACGTAGATTTGCAAATAGGGAGAGAGTCTGAGAAAACTCCTAAGTAACTAACTCTGATAGAAAAGGCTAAGAGTTACACTTCTGTGTGTGAATCTATAGTATAGCTTAAGATGTAAGGAAGTCATCATTGATGGGGAAACGTGGCTTAACATGCATATAACTAAATCCACGGAATATGTGTTAGTTTTAATAGGATTTGCCACATAACATCTCTGGCACAGAGCATCGTAAGAACCAACACGCAGAGCCTAGAGGCATTCGCTGTGGTAGACAGCACACAAGACTCGGGAGCCAAGCACCCTGGTTGAAACCTTGGTTAATACATGGCAATTTTTTTTTTAAAGCAAACTATAGCTAATTTGTGTATAAAGGCTAGCATAATATCTGGGGAACCAGGATACCTGAACTTTAGACCCAAATTCTAGCCCTGGGTCTCAGATCCTTGTTATCTTGGGAACACTGCTCAAACTTCTGAGGCCTCAGTTTGCAGATCTGTAAAACAGAGAGTTGAGAGACTAAGAACACTTAACTGTACACTTTCAAGTGCTCTCTGGGGAACTTTCCAATCCTCCTGCTCTTCAAAGAGCGCCTAGATTTCCCCTTGCTGTACCATCTGAACAACTTTGAGAATCACTGTGTCATCTTAGTTTCTGTAGCGATCTTGACCCAAACCTTATGATTCCCACCTTGGAGACAACGAAATGAATGTCTAGCAAGTTTAAAGAATTCGTTCCAAAATCTGTGGCTAAATTAGTGGTGAAGCTGGGATTAGATTTTGGTTCTACCGATTCTAAAGCTGTGTATTTTCTACTTTTCTGTGTTGTTCTGTCAACAGATCTGATTTCTGTTCACTAGGCCAGGATCACAAACACTCAGTATCTACCTGTTCACCCCAGCGTTTCTCAGTTGCTGCCCCAAGCCGTCCCGTGGGCAGTTCCCTCCAATGTCAGCACTCCCCAGCCTTGTTATTTATGGTGTTGTCAGCCCATATGGTCTAACTCCTATTTCTTACACTGCTAAATGTCTCCTACATGTCTGTTCCCTAGCAGTACCTCCTGATTCTATCTGCGATAAAATTCTTATGTACTTGCTCATTTCACCCAGTTTACAATGAAAAAAAATATGCATGAAGTTCGTGCTGAAATGACAGTAAACAACAAAGGATAAAACAAGTATCAGGAAAGTTAAAAACTTCAGTAATTATTTCCCATTTCTTTCACATTTAGGTCTTTATGAGACAAGGAAGATGGCTTTCAAGTCTAAACACTGGAATAACCTAAATCACATTAATATTACAATCATCATCATCTAAAGGAAACTAAGTAATATTTGAATGGAAAAATGGTACTTAATGTTTAGCTTTCAGAGTACAGAAATATCTCAAAGAAATTGTGACACCAGAGTATTTATATTTGAGGTAATATCTGTATAATTAGCAACTCTCACACGATGGGAAACACTGCTTTTTGGGTATGTTATACATTAACTTCTAAGTCAAGAATTCCACATTGTTGTAAAATAATTTCCATTCATTGCTATGGCAGTTATGCAAATAGATGTAAACTCCATTCCTGGATTAACTTTTTAAAAGGTAGAATGCTTACCAATTATGTGCTATTAACACAAATGTCAACACAAATAGTCCAGCAGGTGTAGAAGCACAGTAAAAAAACAGAATTATCAATATAGCTGTCTTAGGACCGTGAACTATAGTACCAGCAGGCTTAAAAAACACAATTGAGGTCCTTGTTTTTATTTTTGCTCTTTCTGACTCTTCCCTCTAAATACAGTGGCTAATTCTAATCATTTATCCTTCTTTAATCTCCCTATGAACAAATTTTCTGATATTGAATACTAGTATCAAATATATCATCATCTGAACAAGCAGATTAGTATTATCATTGGAAATTCATCAAAGCTTTTAAGGCCATTTAACGGTTTCATGCAGCTTAAAAATCTAATTTTGGAAGTAACTGGCTAATGAATTTTTCCTTTTATTGGTAAAGGGCCACCATATACCAGTGTTACTATCAGTATCTAAATAAGGTGTTTAACATGCTTACATTTTACTTAAGACCTAGAATACAGACTTTACAATATACCTGAAAATCCATCAAATATTGTGATAATGCCATTATGATAACAGCCTATGTGTGTGGCATTAAAAAAAATATTGGCCATAGACAGTACATTTTTCTGAACTGAATTTTAAATATTCTAGAGGGTAACATGATAACAAATTCATCATCTTGACAGGGTGTATTATGATCTTCTTTCATAAAGTTCACAGGCCTTTCTTGTTGCCTTGCCCTGCACGATCCTGCAAGAAAAATACATGACTTAGGTAGTTATAGCAAGAGTGAGAAAGATTCATGAATATGACAAAGACTTTGAAAAAACATCCTCTTTTCAGTGCACAGTTATTAATTATGAGAATAGTCAAAGGAAAATATAAATTCAGAAAGTCTCAAATTTCAAAAAAAAATACAAAATTTGTAGTTTTACTTCAAAAAGTGTCTAGAGGGAGAAAAATAAGCCTCTTGATAAGTTCATTTTTCCCCCTGCTTTAATCTATTTTGCTTTTACTTCACAGGTTATACCAGGAAAACAAAATTTCTAAAATTCCCCTCTTGCAAACCCAATTAAGATTTTTGGCAAAGAAAGAATGAAGGGAACCAAAAAACCCATATGGGGTGGCCTTTATTTTTGTTCTTTACTTATTTGCCAACAGAACTGGCTTCTCCAATTATACTGTTTGCTGATCACAAGATGACTATCATACGTCATTTAAAACTGGAAGTGGGGTAGGGTACAGGTCAGTGGTAGAATAAATGCTTAGCATGCAGGAGGTCCTGGGTTCAGTCCCCAGTGCCTTCACTAATAAGTAAGTAAGTAAGTAAATAAATAAATCTAATTACCTCCCCCTACAAAAAAAAAAAAACCTGGAGGAAAATTGGGTAGAAATTAACCTTAAGTCCTCGCTCGCACTAAGAAGGTAGACGTCTAATCCTGCGAAAACAACTTCACCAGGATTGGCCTTGGAGTGTTAGTGCTGTGCAAGGAAAGCTCATTATGCTCTGGTTCAGGCTGAGCATTAACACTTTCAGTAACATCAACTCTGAGCAGTAAAGTCACAATACAGGCTTAGAGGAGGGAGTCCAAATAGTAAGGTACTTCGTTTATGTGTTTCCGTGTATCTTACCACTTTAGATAAAAAGCGCAGCTTTAATTGAGCTGCTATACTGGACGAGTCCCTTAAGTGAAGGGTGAGTTTCCAAAATGAAATTTACAAAACGGCTGGTGTTGACGGGTTTGTGCCGCCAATGACCGTTAGCAATTCTGTGTTTTCTTTTCTAGGAGACAGCCAGGGCAAACAAGGAAAGGCAAAGGCCACATATTTTCAAGGGACTGTTTTCTAATATTTATTTAATGCCTATAACAGGGAGGGTATCAGATGAGGAAATCCAAACGGATTTAAAAGATGTAAAGTGAAATTTGTTTACAGCTTTTCCCTCTTCCACCTGTTTCTTTAATATTTTAACAGTCCTTTACGTTATGACTATTTTGTTTAAAGTAGATCAACTATATAAAACTGAAAAGTTAAATTTCCCACTGAACTCTATAATGTAATCCAATTACTGAGGCTGGTTTGACAATAGAAGTTAAAACTCATGAAGGACAATTTGGGGTAGCTTCTTACTGTAGATGGTCTACAGCAATCTTCTGCTTCTCATATGGGTTCAGAACATGAATATCAAAGTGTAAGAATCGCTTTCAAGAAAACGATTCTCATTTAATGACATCTAAATCTCAGAATCTTATTCCGGCTCTCATACTGGACAATGGAGGGTAAGCAGGTTGCTAGGAAAAAATGTGTCCGATCAATAATTAACTACTAGCACCTTAGGGGTGTAGAGAGTTTTTCTGGTTTAAAGATATTTAAAATGCTTTCTTGCACAGGATCTGATTTAATGCTGAGATATTACAATCCTCATTTAAGTATTAAAGAAGCCAACGTGTATGAATGTCAAATGATTCACCCAAAGTTTACAGAACCGGTAAACTACAGAGCTGGGAGTGTTTTTCTTCAAACAGGTATTACAGAGAATTGGTTTTATAGCTGATGAGAGAGTAGACACACCAAACAGGGTGGTATGGCACCTCTGGGATTAAGTTTTTCCAGAACCAGGGTGTTTTTCAATGCTGCCATTTTTATGGATCAATTCTTTTCTTTAAAACGTCACCAAAACTAGAATGCTGTAAGTCAGCAGGTCAGTAATTCTCTATGTTCTGATTATATTGAATTTTCATGCAATAGCCCGATCTTCACTCTCCAAGCAAAAACTGGCTTATTTAATCATTTAGCAAAGTCGGGATTAAGCACTTCCTCTTGACTTGGGAAGGGCAAATAACCCAAATAGATGACTTAGGAATTACTCCTTCAAAAAGCTGAGGCTCACATCATGGACGGCACCAACCTGAAGTTCTGAGTGTTCTTTCAGGAGTCGGTCATATTCTTTTGAAAGCCTCTCTGATTGTATCTTCATTGTCATCACGTCATTTTGTGCCTTAGAAAGAGCTAGAAAACATTAAACAGAATTTCTTAGTTTTTATTTTGAAATAATTTCAAATTGACAGAAAAGTTACAGTACTTTAACAGAGAACTCCTGTGTAGCTTTTACTCAAATTCACCAACTGTTAATGATGTGGTGCATTTGTCGTTGTATTCTCTCCCCACACAAACAAGATTATTTTCTTGAATGATGTGAGAATAAGTTACAGACATCATGCCCCTTTACCCTTAAGTACCTCACTGTGTGTTTCCGAAGAACAAAGATATTCATAGTACAGTTGCCAAATTTTGGAAATTAAACATCAATACAATAATTTTTATCAGATCTACCATCCAAATTCAAATGTTGGCAACTGTCCCAATTATGTCCTTTTAATCATTTTTTTTCAGTTCCAGTGTAGGGATCTAGCTCTAGATCAAAGATTAGCATTAAGTTGCCATGTCTCTTTAGTTTCCATTAATCTGGAAGAGTTTGGCAGCCATCCCCACCTTTCTCTCCATCTTGCATGACACTAACATTTTGAAGAATACAGGCCACTTTTTTCTGATAGAATGTTTTTCACTTCGATTTTGTCTGCTGTTGCCTCATGATTAAATTCAGGTTATGCCTCCCACTTACATACAAATGTGACATAAATGACGGTGGATGTCTCTCAAGGTATCACATTCAGAGGCCCATCTGCCCCTCACTGGTTTTACCGTTTTATAGTTATTTTCCTCCTTGTAAGTAAGAAGTAGTGGGAGGACAATTAAGACTAGGTAAACATCCTGTTCCTTGTCAAACTTCCCCCTTATATTTATCATCTACTGATCATTCTTGCCCAAACCAATCTTCGTTATGTTGGTGGCAAAATGGTGATTTTCCCACTTCACCATTCCATCCCCGTTTATCAGTCAGCATTCTGCTATCAAGAGAGCCTCCCTTTCTTCTCTATCTATCCATCACTATGACTAACCAATCCCTATTTTTTCAATGATTTCTGATTCATTACCATACTTAACTTCCCCCAGATTTGCCCAGTGGGAACCCCCTTCAGGCTGGCATCTATGTCCTTTGACTACGCCTCCAACATTTTCTGGCACAAAACATTATAGGCTTATGCTAACCCTTTCCTGGCTCGGCCTGGACTCATTATAGAACGGAGTTTATCAGAAAGATCTGCTTTTGAAAAACCTGAGGGAGAAAAAAATCAAGGGATCGACAACCAAATTAAGAACAAAGACAATCACTTTCTTATACAAAGTTGAAAAACATGGGGGTGAATAAGCAGCACTTAAACGCTTTACTTCAAGATGACACACAGACATTTATATATTAGTCTTTGTCTACCAAGGAGCTACAATCTAAGTCAGCAGATTAGACAGAAGTTAAAAAAATATATATATAATAAACATTTAAGTCAATACACTGTGGAGAAGCTAATGAGCAAATGTGGAGAAGGGAAGAGCAGCGTTAGATGGACTGGAGAAATTCTGGGAATCCTAAACTAGCTCTCAGTACAATTCTGCACGTAAAGCCTTCAGAAGTTCTGCACTGGTAAATCTTTTAGAGTAGGAGTTTTAGGAAAGAAAGTGGGATTTATAAACTTGAAAGTCACTTTTTTGGCAAAGTAAAATTAAACTATAGGTTCTATCTATACACAGTTTGGTTTCCTTTTCTCTTGAGAAGCCATCATATGGGTGTTTTATATATGTCACTGTCAATTGAAGTGCCTTCTGTATCAATACCTTCTAGACTATTTTGTCAAATTAAATTCTCTGCATTGTTCTACATCTGCATCGTCCAATAAATGTTCTATTGTCTGCGTTGTTCAATATGGTAGCCACTAGCTACACGTGGCTATTGAGCACCTTAAATGTGGCTGGTGCAAATGAAGAACTGAGTTTTAAATTAAATTTAAATTAATTTAAAATTTGATTTAAATAGCCATGTATGGGCTACTGGCTAGCCAATATTAGACAGTACAGCTTTATAATGTCCTCCACATTACTTTTACAAATGCATAAATCTAAATCAGGTGTTAAATGTTGAATTTGACAAATTTAATGTGTCACTTGGTAAAGATATGGGTTAGATGTGGAAGAGAGATTTTTGGTGGTGGTTAGAGTTCTCTGGGACCACAGCCACAACATAGAGATTTATATATTTGTTTTTAATTCGGGCATAAGGCACTTCCTAGATGATACTTGAAAATATAAAGCATGGTGTTATCTTCAGGACCTTCCTTACTAACAATGTTTAAGAGACTGGATTTTGGTATATAAAAACCAAAAAATATTTTAGAACTTAAAAATGTCTGACTAGTCTATAATGGTGGTTTAAAAAATGTTAGTTAGGAGCTTATATTGAACAGTTCATCTTAATGTTAAAAATGATTTACACTTAGATTTCTGAAATGAATAAATTAGGAAATTCAGTAATCCTAGACATCAACTCCATAGTTTCTTATTAAAAGATACCATTTTTCTCTTCAATTGTTAGGAGAAAGAATGAATCAGGTGGTCCTACGAGTCGGTAAAAGCAGCTAGAAAACCACGTGTTCAGCCCACCCCCAAGTTTCTTCTGATCATTACTGGTATGAAGCTACAACAAAACAACTGCAGGCAACTCCTGTTTTTCTCACACTTACCAAGCCAAGGCATGAACTGCATTACTTATTTTATTCTATATTTTAGTGAATATTAGTAAGTCTAATGATTACTATCTTACTGAAGTCACTCCAATCCAGAGAGGCTGTTAGTTTGTCTAGGAGCCGTCTGGACTGTTTCCCAATCCTCTCTCCATCTCTCATTTTATAAAAATTACAATATTCTGTTTTGGTTGTCTTCTGCCTCCTTCTGGAACTGCCTTCATGACTAAGGGATTATATAAGCTTGTTATCTGACATTTGAATATGCCTGCTTTATTTTGAACCATGTTATTTTGGAAACAGCATATATAGGGAAGACATCAGACGAGGAAGCTTGAGGTGATACATCTAAGTCACTATTTCAATTTTCTCATCTGCAGAAACGAGTTGCTATCATTTGCCAGTGGCATTATGGAAATGCTGAGATATTTTAAGAGAATATTGGCCAGTTTCATTATGCTGAGAACTTTGAGGCATATGCATCACTCATTAATATAAAGAATAACCCCAAATAACGTTACAGTGACATGTAATAAGCCAAAATGTTTGTGTAAAATGACATGTAAGCAGGCCAAAAATATCTGCAGTTTTCCAAGCACTAAGCTTACATTTATGGGGCTATTTGCACAGTGGGAGGGGCTGGTGAGACCAATGCGCTGTGTAAATGTACTGTCTCACTATGATTGCTACCTGAGATAACAGACACTATCAGCTAAGCTATGCCAGGAAACGTAGGAGGAAATTTTTAGAGGCACTGGCGTGACAGCTCAAGTTGGCTGTTGTAAAACAGCTGTAAGGATTGCGCCACAGGAAGACATTTTTAATTTGAAAAATTTTCATACATCCGGTGTCAATTTCCTTTCAGTTTATTTGGTTCTGTTTTTGAGAACTTGAGAGTGTGATATACCAGAGCTCTTCAGTACTTAATCCTCACATGTACTAGTCCTTTACTGTGATCAATCACTGGACTGTTAACCTACAGGAATACTTCCAAAATACTTGGAAAGTAGACACACAAACTTCTGGTCAGTAAGGAACATAGACTGTGGTGTTAATTA
The DNA here is from genome assembly GCF_048564905.1 of Vicugna pacos. NCBI lineage: Eukaryota > Metazoa > Chordata > Mammalia > Artiodactyla > Camelidae > Vicugna > Vicugna pacos. The sequence goes on along the minus strand of NC_132993.1, from coordinate 78,115,845 downwards.
CATTATGGTTATTTTTATACATGCCTATATTGTCAGGTACATGCAGGTAAGGTCTGTTTTATTTATCACTTCAGTCATCACCACTCTCTTTTAACCTCACAGCCGAATGTTGATAGGGTGTGCTGATCCTTATCAACCAATCTATCCTTTTACCAATCTATCTACTCCATTCCATCTCTGTTTAGATTTCTTAAATGGATTCTTCACCTTGTGTCTTGGCTATTCTAATTCACTGTCCACAGTAATGTCAAAGTGACTGCTCACTCCTCTTCCTGAAAACCCTCCAGCAGGGCCCCCCAAATGTTAACATATAAACACAGCTGAGGAGGCCCCGTAAGATGGATCCCAGGCCTGCTTTTCAACTCTCACCACTGCCTCCAATTTACTTTTTGCTCCAGTCACACTGAGCTCCTTGGAGTACTTCAAAAAGATACACTCTTTCAGTTACATGCTGCTCATTTTGTTAAAACATCCTTGCCCATCTCCCTTAATATCCCTGCCTTACTCATTCTCTTGACCATTTCATCTGGTTAATTAACATTATCCACCGAAACGTCAAGAAGTTGTCCCTGATCTCTTCTGTTGGCTTCTACTTCATCTTTTTTCTTATTTTAAATTGAAGTATAGTTGATTTACAATGTTGTATTAGTTTCAGGTGTAAAGTGATTCAGTTATATATATTACAAGATATAAAACGTAGCTCCCTGTGGTATATAGTAGGTTCTTGTTGTTTATTTTATATACAGCAGTATTTGTTAATCCCAAACTCCTAATTTATACCCACCCCTTTTCCCTTTGGTAACCATTAAATATGTTTTCTATGTCTGTGAGTCTGTTTCTGTTTTAGAAATAAATTCATCTGTAACATTTTTTAAGATTCCATGTATATGTGATGTCATATGATATTTGTCTTTCCTTATCTGATTTTACTTAGTATGATAATCTCTAGGTCCGTCCATGTTGCTACAAATGGCATTCAGTCCTTTTTATGACTGTATAATATTTCATAGTAAATATATATGTCTTCTTTATCCATTCACCTGTCAATGGACACTTAGGTTGCTTCTATGTCTTGGCTATTGTAAGTTATGCTGCTATGAACACTGGGGTGCATGCATCTTTTTGAATTAAAGTTTTTGTCTTTTCTAGATATATGTCCAGGAGTAGGATTACTGAAGCATACAGTGAATAATTTTTAGTTTTTTAAGGACTCTCCATACTGTTTCCCATAGTGGCTGCACCAATTTACATTCCCAGCAGCAGTGTAGGACGATCGCCTTTTCTCCACACTTTCACCAGCATTTATTATTTGTAGCGTTTTTGATGATGGCCATTTTGACTGGTGAAGGTGATACCTCATGGTAGTTTTGATTTGTATTTCTCTAATAATTAGTGATGTTGAGCATCTTTTCATGCTTCTACTTCATCTTGAGCTTAACTTTATTATAGTACTTATGCTGAAGTGTAACTATGTCTCCACTAGATTGTGGACTACTCAAGAAAAGAAGCTGTCATCTCTATGTTCTGGGCACACAGCACTGTGCCTAGTCCATGGTAGGTGTTTAAAATATGTTCCTTGAAGGAAGGAAAGAACAGACAAGTGAAAAGTCTAAGCCTTAATCATCTGAAAAATTCACTTGTGTGGAGCTAGTTCATTTTTTGAAAACATGATGAAGGTCAGGTAAAACAATGAGGCCCCACTTTAGTCACCTGTTAGGAATCTTGGTTGCAAAAAAAACAATTATACCTTTAATGAAAAAAAATACTCAGGATAGCTGGAAAGTCACAAAGCAGAGCACTCTTGAAATACTTTGATAAAAACACAATCAAGTTACAAATAGCTCATGCCAATTCAGAATTCAAAACAAAAACCAAACAAATACTGTTACAGAATCCAGTTTAGTTGTTTTTTTTTTAAACTGATTCCTTGAATGGGGCAGGATACATACAGATAAGCCTGAAGCATCTTACAGTGTCAGAAAATAAGGATGTACTCAAAAAGGTAAAACAAGCAAAAAAAATCCACAGTGATGGGGATACGTCAAAGGACACAGGAGCCAATAAAGGAGCTCCCAATGGCCAAAGCTGAAAAAATGACTTGAATAACAAAATAAATAAAACAGTATTAAGTTATAACCTAGAGTATAAAATGAATATCCATGAGCCCTTCTGATATAAATAAATACATGAAGCAATAAATAGGGGTAATCAGACAAACCTGCACAGAAAAGTTCCAAAAATTTATGTAGATACTCTATCCTCAAGAAGGTGGGGCATAACTCCCCAATTTCTAAGCATTGGCTGCAAATAGCAACTTCCTTCCAAAGACTATATAATGGAAAGAGGGGGGAAAAAAGTAACTTTGCAGTAAAGAAATCTGAGAAACACTACCTCAGCCAGGTGATCAAGGTCAACATCAACAGTGACAGATCATGTTGATATGTATTCTTGATATAATGTGATAAAAACGGCACTTTACCTCTTACGACTTTCAAGTTTCATAACCCCAGTCTAATCATGAGAAAATATGAGATACATTCCAATAGAGAAGCATTTCACAAAATAACCAGTACTTCTCAAAACTGTTAAGGTCTTCAAAAATAAGGAAAATCTGAAAAACTTTATAGCCAAGAGGAGCCTGTGGTGTCATGGCATCATGAATGACATCCCAGAACAGAAAGAAGACAACATGTGAAAACTAAGGAAATCTGAATAAACTAGGGACTTTGTCATTAATAATATATCCATATTTATTCATTAATTGTATAAATGTACCATATTAATGTAAGACACGAATAACAGGGGACACAATGTGGGGTATATGAAAAGTCTCTGTAGTATCTTGCCTGTTTTTCTATAAATCTAGACTGTCCTAACATAAAAAGTTTATTTTAAAATAGAACAATGGGAAAAAAAAAATCCCATACAAAACACATGAACATAATAAAGGACAAGATATAATAAAATTCATTAGGGTATAAGACCTTTCTAAGTAAGAACCTATCAAATATGACCCCCCAAATTCCTTTGTTCTAAATAAACAAAAATTTAATTAAAATTTTCTTTTGTGAAAAATCTTCTTTTTTAAAATTATGTATTATAGCATGTATTAAAATGAAACACCAAAGCGGTAATCTTAAAAAAAAGTCACTGAGTGTGGGTAGTGAGGAAGCAGATAAAAGAAAAGCAGGCATTCTAGTAAAGAAGCAGGGTTTAACACATTACACGAATATCAAAGTATAGGTCACTTAACCTTCATATATAAATCTTATGTGTAAAAGGCTTAAGTTACTTAAGAGGAGGTTGGGGGCAATGTGATAATAAATGTCTTAAAAATATTTCAAGTTAGGGCTCATAAAAAAACTTTTATGAAACCTACATTAGGTCACTATGTGCAACAAACACAGACGGGTTGTGAGAATTAAGCTTCTTAATAGTAATGACTTATCTTTACTGTTTTCATAAAGAATACGATGAAGGAAATGTTCCTCCCAGTATCTCTCCCTGTTGCTCGTGACTATGAAAGATGAAGCTGTTACACAGATGAAACTGCCCTGGGGGTCATCCACTCATCTCTCCATTCAACAACACAGGGGATGCCTGCTAGGCATCAGGCGATTAGGTGCTGAGGATGAAAAGATAGTGAGGGTCTCTGATCTCATAACACTCATTTTCTAGGCAGGGAGCAAGACACACAATAAAGGAAACGATCAACTAACGGTGAGTAATGAGCATCATGCACAAAGCTAAAATAGGGCGATGGGACAGAGAATGACCGCAGCCACATCAGACTGAGTACTCAGGAAAAGTTTCTGTAAAGGTGAAATTGCAGCTACTATCTGTTCTGTCTGCTGAGGGTGCCTAGAAATAATGACACCCTAGTAGTGATAAGCACACTGGGGTCCAGATCTTACTTTCTAAATACCATTCTCCACTTAAGGCTCACTGGAGTCATGCTTGATTCAAGAGCTAGCGGAGGAAATGCACAAGATGAGCTTGGAATATCTTGTTACAGCAGAATGTAAGTGCTGATAGAATAAGGGCATGACAGAGTGATACGGGCCAGCTTGAAAAGGCTCTCGGTAATCAAATCTGAGACGAACTGAACACTCAAGAGATAATGCTCATAGCGAGTTATAACCCACTGAGCATATTAACAAGTAAATATGGGGGAAGAAAAGGAAAGCTCCTCCTTACAACAGAATGGCATCTAATAAATGGAGAAGGGACAAGAGAATTGGAAAACCACCACTGGGAAAACAAAAAAGTAAGTGAGAGGAAAATATGAAGAGGGAGCAGGATAAAGCAAGTGTAAGATGTTATCATTTGGGTAACGGTGAAGGGTATAGACGATTTTTTTTTTTGGTATCATTTTTGCAACTCTCAAGTGATTTGAATCACTATGTGATTTCAATTTATTATGTGTGAATAAAAGGTTACAAGGAAAAAAATTTTGCTGTGAAGTAGAGCACAGAAATGGGGCAGTAAGTGAAAAAATATGAGATGGAAAGAAGTTTTGTTTTTTTGTTTTTTGGCCAGAAGATGCCAGAGGATGTGTGTCAGATGGTAGTAAGTGAGGAAGTAATTGCAGAAACATCGCCTTGTGGGGATAGGAGCCACAGCAGTAGAAGAGCAACTGAAAATCCACTGTGAACAAAGGACAGGCAGAGAATCTGAGCCCAGCTGGGGAGGATGGTAGTTCTGCTGCTGAGAAGATGTCATTTTTGATGAATTCTTTGTGCCCAAAATAAACGAGGGTGGATTTAGAATTTAGAAGTGACAATGAGAAGACTTAAAGTAGTTCTGGATAGTGAAGCGGTGATTTTGGAGGAGTGCAATAGGAGTGTCCTTGCAGTGTTGAGGCTCATGGGAATGCAGTAACCACTTGTTTAAAACAAGAAGTCAGTTCCTTCAGCAGTGCTGAGATGTTTGGGTGGAGGTACCAAGCAGCTGGATGTGTGACTATGACCAGGGCTAGGCCCTTGAGAGGAGGGGAGTGGAGGAGGAAGCGGGGATAGGTGAGGGAGAGGGCAGGGAGTCGAAGGAGACAAGTAGTTTGCAAGAACCTAGTTATAATGAAACATGGACTCTAAATTGGGTAAGGAGGGAAGAGAGGGCATCCGTGTTTGGGGATGAGATTTATTAGAATCTATTATTCACCAGGCCTGGAACACTAGGCACATGCTGGGGACAAAGTCTTGACTTAGATGGGGCCCTTGCCTTCATGGCTCTCACCATTTAGTAAGAAAGATAAACAAAAAATTTCTACAGGGCACACTATTAAATAAGTAACCCTGCAGGAATATAGAGGTTCAAAAGGAGGCCACTCAACCCAGCTTGAAGGGAGACAGATTCAGGGCAGCGTCTGAGAGGTGGCAGTGCTGCAGATGAAGGATGAGCAGAAGCTAAGGAAGAGGGAAGGAAGCGGGCAATCCAGGCAGACAGACCTGCAGCCCTGGACAAAGGTGAGAGTGATGATGCACCATGTTAGCAGGACTACACACTCCAGGATTTGACAGAGTAGGAGTATAAGATTCAGACTGGACAAAAGCGGGGCGGGCAAAGCTGGAGACGTGCTGGGGGCCAGATGGGAAAGGAGCATGTGTGCTGCCCTGAAGAGTAACGGTAGCAGGAACCATCGTGCAAAAGCATAAACGGATCTGTGGTGCTGAAAACCGGCTCTAGTAGCAACGTGAAGAAGCCAAAGTAACAGTGGAGAGACTAAACTGGGACATGCTTAGAAGACTGCTTGCTTTGCAAGAGGAGTAAGACACTTTTGGAATGGAAATAAAGCTGCACAATTATACTACAGGGTAAATATTACCGAATAAAACCAAATACAGCTCTATTTTTCACATGCAAAGACAAAGGGGAAATGAATGATTTTGCATGTATCTCAATTTCTCCACCTACTACTAGGTATACCAGTGCCTGCCCATACTCTCTGGGGTACTGGAAACATAAATGAGGTTCACGGGTGAATTGCTTTTGGGTCTTAAAGAGACAAGGACTTAATTAAGGCATGCTGACACTTAGAAAGATTACTGGTACTCTGGGTGGGGGAAATAATGAGTGGGCTTTCTAACTGAATAAATAAAATCAGCCCCACTGTTATGCTGTTGGTGAAAAAAACATCAATAAATGCATAAAGACTTCCTTCATTAATGTTAGGTAGCTAAGTAATGTATTTAAGAAAACAATTTTGGCTCTGTGATTTAGCAAAGAATAATTACAAATTATATTAATATGCTGGCTTTGCACTTAAAAATCAGGAATGTGCGTTTTAGGCAAGGCATCATGTAGGTATAGCTTATATAAACTGCTTTGAAAAGGGTATGCTTTATAAAGCAATTTCATGTGTAAGCAACGCGTGAAATCTAGAATTTATAAATTGTCATACGTGAGAATTGAAGGAGTCAATTTACTTTGATTAGAAACAAAGAATTAGTCTGACTATACATAAACATATACAATTTCTTGAATCATGTGATCAATATTCATTCAACAAGCATTAGGTGCACAGCAAAGTTTACAACCATACTAATGGCAGAAACCAATCTCTTCAGCATCACCTCATTTATACAGAAAAAAGTATACTTATTTGAAGACTGTGAATAGGAGTTGGCAAACTATTTCTGTAAAGGGCCAGAATGTAAATATTTTTAGCTTTCTATGCCAGGCACACTCTGTCCAGTTTACCTAACTCTGCAGCCATAGAAAAAATGTAAACGAATGAGCATGGTTTTGTTCCAATAATATTTAATTTCTAAATTCAAGTCAGCAGGCTGGATTTGGCCTACGGGACATAGTTTACTAAAACATATTCTTAAGTTTTATAATTTTCTCTTAGATTACAAATTTACTCAAAAGAACTATAAAATAAAGTATCAGAACATGAGAGGATCCAAATCTAAGGAAATTTTTAGAAACCTTCTAAAAAAGTTTTCCATTTTATCCCTATTACTTTTCCTTACAGGAAGAACAAAGGCTATACAGACAGGGGATGCTGCGATGACACTTAGTTTGAGGTAGAAAAGGTTTTTCCTCCTTCGATTTTCCAGCTCATTTTCCTAGCTGACTGCTTTCCATCCATTTCAAAAGTGACTAGGTCAGGAACCAAGAGGATGGACCAGATATGGACCAATATGGACCAGAAGATGGTAAGTTCAATTTTGGATAAGCTGACTAGAGACTCTGGGTGAGTTGTCACGTGGAAATGTCCCCATCAGCAACTCTGAAAGCAAAAACACACTCTGGTCTCTAAGGCAAAAAACAAATTCATCTCACTGGTATTCTGCATTTTTAAACACTGGGCAATTAGAACACCATGGACCCAAACAATATATTTCTAAGACACCCACAGAAAAGAAGAGTGCTATGGTTATACTTTGGTTTTATAAACCAACTCCAGATTTACTTAGCAAACTAACAACTCAAATATCTAACACTGCATGTTTTACCATTGAGAAGCACCCCCCCTTTTTAAAAAATCTTTTTCAATTTAGAAGCTTGTAAAGTATTTTACCTTAATTTTGAATACTGTTTTATTATAATATACAAAAGAGGCAAAATTACATGGATTTGGAAAGTAAGATAGATAGTGCCACAAAAATTATCCCTAAACTCAAGGACCATGTTTTTAATTAGTTTTGACTTTTTTTTTGTTGTTGTTGTTGAAAGTGAAGGTTGAAGCTTTTCTTTTTTGCTTTAGTAATTCCTTATTTAACTTGGAAAATTTTCCAATAGAAAAAAAATAATGATAACACCTAGTAACTTACTAAGTTTTAACATAGACAAGGCCCTGAGCCACGTGCCTGATGTATGCAACAATTCCATGAAGAACTACAGCTTAGTACAAGTCCCTTCCCCGAGGTCAAACAGAGGCTCATCAGAGAAAGCCAGTCTCATATCAAGCCTGAGTTAACTTTAAACTCCACATTCCCAAATACTAGTTAGATGCTTCCAGCATCTTTAAACAAATTAACTGTGCAAGAGAATTCTTAAAGAGATTTAAATATTTGAGAGTCACTTTATTCTCTTCTCTAAGCTAAATCTCTGTCCACAAATTATTTGGCGAAAGACTTTCTGGCTCTGTATTTTCTTCCTAAGAATCTGCTGCTGCCTCTGTACTTATTTTAGAATAAATTTTGGACTTCTAAGGATGGTACTGGTGGCCCCTCAGATCTGGCCTCAGCTTTCTTCCAGTCTCATCACCCCTGCTCTCCCCCCTGGCATAAGCCATAAGCTTAGGCACAATGGCCTTTCGCCCTTGATTCCTGTGTGTTCCAGAGGTGAGGGGAAGACATCGCCCATTTCTGCTTCTGAAATCAGTTATGCCTGAGACCCACATCAGGTAATACCTTCCTCAGGAATTTTTCCTCAACTCTGCCAGTAAGAATCACTCACTGTCGCCTCTGTGCTATAATTACCCTTTGTATTATGCCTTTATTTTTGCTTAAAAATTTTTTTTTAACTTTTCAAAAATGTTTAAATGGAGATACTGTGGATTAAACCCTGGACCCTCGTGCATGCTAAGCACGTGCTCTAACACTGAGTTATACCCTCACCCTATTTTGACTTTTAACATCCCTTGCCTTACATTTTTGTTACCAGTGAATCTGTCTACCTTTCTTGCTAGACATCCTTGAAGAGTGGGATGACAATTATCCATCTACGTCTCCCTCAAAGCATCCAGCACAAAGTACACCATAGGTACGAGTAAAAGTTCATGAACAGAACTGAAAAAAGACTCTGTGTCGCTAAAATCCCTTTAGTATGCAACCGCACAGGAACATGTGGCCATCTGCAGAATCCCCCCAGGAAATGATCCTATAAAAACTGTTGAGGAGCATGTGGTTCACGAAGGTTGTAGGAATGCTCTATGAAGCAGAAGAGTATGCCACTGAGCCAGTGTACAGCGTAAAGGGTTAACCTTTTCTGGGAAACTCACTTTGTGTGAAGATATACTGAAACAGAATACAAAGAAATCTTCGGAAGTAGTGAGTAAATAAAGTTTACTTTTTGACAGCGATCTCTTGCCAACAATTAAGAAGGAGAAACTGAGGGAGGAAGTGAAGGATAACACGATCAGGTTACCTCTGAAGAAAAGATCAAGTTGCAGAGATGAGTGAAGAAGTCCAGGGGGAGAGGAGGGAGGAGCACGGCTGAGCAGCAGTAAGTATTTGTTTCCTTATATACCCTAACTTCCTCCAGCTCCCGTTACCATCCACCTCTCATACAGTCTGCTCCTTTTTTGCAATTCAAAGGTATCTTCAGAAGAGTAAGATTTTAGCAAAAATTTTATAATTACATGTAGCATTTTATACTATCTACTGATGACCTAGAAGTCATCAGTAGACTTTATGTTATTAATACACAGTGAAAAGGAGACTTATCACCTGGGAGTCTTTACTAGTTAAAGGACTGAGAATTAGATGACTGGTGGCGAATCGCTATTAGGTAAAACCCCCGCTGATTCTCCCTAGCCTCCACCTCAGGCTGGCATGTGCCAGAGCCCTACGTTCAGGCTCCATCTGACTCAGTCGATATAGCCTTTGTTGACAATCCCATCAGCTCCATGATTCAGCTATCAGATCCACACGGATCAAGGTTTAGACTCTATTTTGAGACTACTTTACTTCCAAGCTTCAAACTCGTATTTCCAACTGTTTCTTGGGCATTTTCACTAGGATATCCTGATGTCCCTCAAACTCAGCATACTTATAACCAAATTCATTATTTCTGCTTCCCGTCTCCGCAAATAAAAGCACCCTACTACTCCTTTGGTCTAATCTTAAAAAGCATTACCTACCTAGTCAACAAATTAGAAACCTGCAGTCATCTTAAACTTCTACCTTCCCTCGTTCCCCAAATCCTGCTGATTCTGCCTGCTTCCTAACATATCTCTCAGGATGAAATTTCTGCTGCTTCACAGATTGTTTCCACAACCTTCGCGAACTAAGTACTCCTTGACAGTTTCTACAGGATCAGTTTCTGGGATGTGGGATTCTGCAGATGGCCGCATATTAGAGGGATTATAGAAAACAGTTTAAACTCCAGAAGAAAATTCTTCATTGTGCCTGCCAAGGTAACTATTATTAACAGTTTGGTGCATTTTTTTCCAATTGGAAGTGTTTTTAGACTAGAGTTGTCCAGCTGAATTTCTGAACCTCACTCGGCAGTAAACAGAAGCCTGATGATCCAATAGACATGTCTGTCAATTTATTCTAGAGAACTATGCTTGATCACATTCCTATCATCTGGAAAAGTCCTTTATTCAGTATGCATTTAGCGCTCTCCACTCCATGTTTTTTAGTATAGTAAACTAATCATGTAGTTTACAGGGGAAGAGGAATATTGTTGGACCCATCCCTCTGGGCTATAACCTCTTCAGAGAAGAGACTGTTTTCTCTTGCTTTAATGTCCCTCTGAAGTGATTATAAAAGCTTTTCCTCCAGTAGCATCAGTTATGGTTGCTGGTACTGTCAGTGATATGAATTTCTGTCTTAAGTCACTCGCTCACCCATAGCTATTTCTCCTGGTCACTGGATGACAATTAAACAGTTTATTTTACATGTACAGGCCCTGGGAACAGATAACGCTCACAGGAAAAGAAAACATCACAACTAACTGGGAACAGAACAGGGAACCAAGCAGGAGAAAATACCATCATGACACACTAGTACCAGAAAGCTGCAAGAAAGCCTCCTTCTGGTTTGACAATAACGTCAACTGTATGCGGAGACAATACAGAAATAAACTAATAAATGGTAACATATCCTTTGTTAAAAAACAAGCCAACCTAAGAGCTAAAATCTGACAAAAAAGACGGGTCATATATTTTATCTGCTTTAAATAACTGGTATACTATTAATCACATATAGTCATTGCACATCCATCAAACAAACCATGCTATTCTTTCTCAATATGGGCTTTTATTTTTCAGTGAGTAAAAGAAGGGAAAGAGATGTCAAAGAAGCAGAAACCTCCAGATAAGTTAACAGAGGAGACAAAACATGTTTTCTCTTAATCCAATCATAAAAACTCATTAAAAGGTAATAAATACAGCAAAAAACATAATACGACCAAAACTACCAAAATAGTTAAAGCATTACAAATTTTAAAGTAAGATGGTAGCTTTGATATAACTGCAAGTAAAAGATAGTTTAGTTCCTGCCCACAAGAATTTGCAACTGTTAATATGCTTATGTTGGACTTAGAGAATTTATTTTTAGAGAGATAGATGGTTCAAATAGTTTCTTTGAAAGGAACTGGAAACCCCACAGTTTAACATTTCTATAAAAAGTTTATGCCTTATTCTCGTTTCAGACTCCAGAGGCACAAATTTAGGGTTACTGGTATACAGAATAGTAATTCCTCTGTAGTTTTCTCTTATCTTGACTTTCAATTACTTCAATTCCTCTTGTAAAGCACTTCAACAATTTCTACTCCCTGGTCCTTATGTTTGAATGCCTTGTTTGTTACTGGCATTAAAGGATGATGACTTTTTTTTTTAAACTCTAACATCTTCAAGGGCAGTGAAGTTGGTCTTTAAAAGGAAATGCCAGAATGTTAGTTCTTTTGCAAGGTAAGCCACAATGATATAGAAGCATTTATCCAGGAAGAGAGTTGAATAAACTACCTGAGAGCTGAATAAAATAAATCTTCTAGTTGACAGAAGTTTAAATAGGAGTAGAAGATTCTGATTCCTGGTTCAAATCTCAAGTCCCTATTACATGCTGCTAATACTTAGGTACACAGAATGGGCCTTTACACTCAGTTTCTGTTCTGTTTGTATATACTTTGTTTAGGCAATATCTAAAATTTGCTTAATCTCCAGCAATACCCACTCCTAGGTATTTATTTGAAGAAAACAAAAACACTAATTAGAAAAGATATATGCACCCCTATGTTCACTGCAGCATTATTTACAATAGCCAAGATATGGAATCAACCTAATAGATGCATAGATGAATGGATAAAGACGATGAAGTACACACACATAAATATTACGCAGCCATAAAAAAGAATGAAATCTTGCCATTCGCAACAACAGGGATAGACCCAGAGAGTATTAGGCTAATTGAAATAAGTCAGATAGAGAAAGACAAATATTGTATGATTTCACTTCTGTGTGGAATTAAAAAAAATGACAAACATAAAGAGTTATAAATACAGAGAACAAACAGGTGTTTGCCAGGGGTTGGGGGGCAGAGCAAAGAGAGAAATAGGTGAGGTGATTAAAAGGTACAAACTTTCAGTTGCAAAATAAATGAGTCCTGAGTATGAAATGTACAGTGTAGGGAATACAGTTAATAGCTAACATTTTTGTCTGCTGACACAGGTAACTAGACTTATCATAGTGATCAGTTTGAAATGTACAAAAACATCAAATCACTATGTTGTGCAACAGGAACTAACACAGTATTGTAGGTCAATAACACGTCAAAAACAAACTCATAGAAAGAGAGACCAGATTTGTGGTTACCGGAGGTGGAGGGTGGGAAGAGGGAACTGGATGAAGGTAGTCAACTAAGTACTAGGTATATAATACACAACATTAAAATATAATTAATGCTGCTCTACGTTATATATAGAAAATCATTGAGAGTAAATCCTAAGAGTTCTCATCAAGAGGAAAAAAATCTTTTTCCTATTTCTTTTCTTCTGTACCTATATGAGATGAAGGATGTTCACTAAACTTACTGTGATAATCACATCATGATGCATGTAAATTAAATCATTATGTGGTATATCTCATATAGTGCCACATGTCAACTATATTTCAATAAAACTGGAAGAAAAACAAATAAATAATTAAATAAAATAAAAATGTGCTTTATCCTCTAGGTATTCTTTTTAAGGACAGTTTTAATTATGCTCCATGTTAAATGATCTTACAATGAATAAATTATTTGAAAAGTTCCTAAAAAATTGCTGATAGAAGAAAGAAAAAGGAAGGAAGGAAGGGAAGGAAGAAATGGAAGGGAGGGAGGGAGGGAAGTAGGAAAGGAAGGAAGGAAGAAAGGAAGGAATAATAAAGGCAGGGTCAAGGGATTTGACCAAGCATATTTTTCTTTTCTTTTTCCCTTCATGTAGGAGAAATACACCACCTCTCAACTTCTACTATTAGGGTGGCAGCTCTGACAACTTTCAGTGCAGCACGTTACGGATATATCCCTAAAAGAAGGAGGAAGAGACATTTCCACATGCAACTCAATCACTTTTAAAATCATGCCTACTTCTACCACCGCCTGGATGCACACAAGGACTGAATGGTACATACTTCCACTAGTTTAAAGAATAAATACTCTAAAGATATTAAGAATAAATAATAGGAAGCTCTCCTAGAAGAGCCTTTGAAGTCAATCTCCCTGGACATCAGAAGCTTTCCCACTACATACAAGGTCTATTTTTATCATGAGAGCTTGTAAGCTTCATAAATTCTTTAAAGCTTAAGTTCTCATTTTTTTTTATGGCAATGCCTTTTCCCAACTACTACACATGCTGGGACATCAGAGTTACCATTAAACAGATCATTAAAAATGACAGATCAGGTCCTTACACCTGACTAGGTTAGTCCTGAGTGTAAACTGGGTTCTTTGAGACATGCATGCTTGCTTTTGACTCACTAGGATCATATTACTGTACTGAAGTACAGGTGATTTACTAACTCTGGTCAAAAATCTGAGCTGCTGGTTAAAAACTGATGGAGAGTTTGGTACTACTGGTACTACTGCCCTTAATACCTGCCTTCAGATTAACAGTTTTTTAATTTGGGGTTAACCAGCTTTAATAGACATTTGTATTTACACTTTACTTTCAGTAATACATTCGGAGAAAATGTTGCACTTAGATTCAAGAAATACCAAAGGTAAGACAATTCATATGGAAAATACTCTATTTACCTCTATCAAAAACAAACCACATTGCTTTTCTACTCAATTATGAAATATAAAAGAACTGTCTGAAACATTTCTTAAGCACTGTCAGCCTTAATGTCCTCAATTTTTAGAAATCAATGAATATGTTTGAATGGTACTATGTACGGAGCATTGTGCTGCTGAATTCATCCCAATTTTGTACTATTACATTATTTCTTAGTTCTTAATGAATTTGACTGGTATAGGTCAAGAGAATATAGCTAAGGTTATACTTCCTTTAGAAATGGAACTCTGATCTTCTCAAGGTCATTAATAATGTTATCTAAAATAACAACTTTGGGTAAATAAAATGTGTTCATAAAATACCACACACTTTGCAGGAACCAAATGGGACATACTCAAACAGGTAAAATCTGTTTTTACCTCAACACTGATTCACTTTGAAAGTAGCTTTGCAGTCTACATTTCAAACACAGACGCTTGGTATCTCCTGTTACCAGATTATAAACAAAATGCCTATATTTTCAAAGTTCGTTTTCTCCAAACACCTGAGTTGTCTGTTAAAGAAATACTGAGTTTCCTTATATTACTGAAAATAATATTGAGTTTAGAGTTATGTATCAGACTTCTGAGGTTAAAGCTCAAAATATCTCCGAGTTGGAATTCTGAAAGGCAAAGGAAGAAGAACCTAGCTAGCCAGGGTTGAGGGAGGGGCAGCACAGCACCCAATCTACCCTCATCTTTTATTTTTGTAATACTCTGATTACAACATATGGAAAAGTATGCTTGGCAGATATGAAAAAAAGAAAGCAAGATTTTAAAATAATTTTTAAAAAACTAATTAAAGGTATTTTGGAAATAGTCCCTTGCATTCTTCAGAAGGATTAGCAACAATATTTTGTGTTGGGTAAAAAAAAGAACACTATTTCTCTTTTGAAATGTCTGATTACTAAATTTATTTCCATATAAATGATAAAACTTCATGGTCATGTTCCAAATCTTTTGGAACTGCAGAAGAGCCAAGAGTACCAACTATGACAAGATTAGAATTTTGGGCTGTACTATACCAACCACGCACATAGTTTACCACCTTGTCTAGAAGAGTAACTTATTTTTTAACTTACTGCCTCTAAATGATTTTCTTTTTTTTCACTTTAAATAAGATGTAGGAAAGTGATATATTTTATATCATATTAAATAGGCTGTGATTTTTTTTTTTAAGACAAAAGTAGCTTTTATCTTCAGGCTTTCCATCTCAAATTCACATATATCTTGATGAAGTCAACTCTATCCAAACAATGTAAATAGATAACCAACAACAGTAGGTTATATTACTGAAACTTCTATTATATTGAGGCTTTTTAAAAAAAATCTAACCTTACAAATGACATAAAATCAGTCCTTGATTCAGTCACTGAACATTCTCCAATTTATTGCCAACACAAAACAGTGGAAGAGATTTGAAACTGGAGAAGGTCTACGCATTGATCATTATCTTGACTCTGACTGAGAGGCTCCCCAGTTTCTGGACAACATCAAGGACTATCTGTCATATGCAGGAATGTTGCCAGGGGTCAAGCCATAAACTTATTCAGAGTTTCCTGGGATGACATCGGACTTGGCTATCTATCCTTCTGTGCTATGTGGCTGCAGGTAATGTGTTCTTAAACTCAGAAGAAGAAAACACTATCGGAACTATTTTTCAAAAAACAAACAATGCAGATGAAATAGCTGCCTTCAGGGAAATGGAGTTGGGATGTTCTACTCCAAGCCTTCAGTGCAATGTTTTTTTTTTTTTCATTGCAATGTATTTTGGAATTAGATGTTTAAATTCTAAGCTGACATCCCAGACTGTAGCTTATTCTATCCCTGTCCATCTCTCAAGGAACGTTTACCTTCCATTTGGCAGGTAGAAAATACTAGGGGTTGAGATAAGCAATATATTTTTTTCTTGTAGCCAAAATTGTCCCCCTGCAACTGCTTCCTTCAAAGAAGCAACAGACTATGATGGAAAAGTGTGATTCATTTTCCAAAAATGTGTTTACAAGCAACTTTCCAGGAACATAGCTCTTTTGCTGAGGCAGGAACATCTGTATTTACAACACAGATCTGAAATACCTACATGTTTTCCTGTATAACAGAGTATGTTTCTCTTGGCTGAAACAATGTTTTATCTTCATATTTGAACAAGAATTTATAAATAGGTCACTCATGGTATTTCAGCCAGAAGAACATTTAGCCATTGGTTTTGTTTTAGAGAAAACAGTAAAGTGTAACAGCATAAAACATCATGCTACTCTTTCTACTTTTGCACATGCAAACAATGTTACCATCTGATGCCTTCTTTAATTCAGTCTTCAGTTTTTCTTTGTCTTCTACTAGTTTTTTATTTTCTGCTTCCAAAATGTGTTCTTCTTCCTTGCCATAGCTTTTCAAGAGCTATCAGAAAAGAGTTATAGAAAGAAGTAAGCTTAGACTGCAATAGCCAGACATTCTTCCAGGAAAAGGGATGAATGATGTATTTTAAATTATTGGTCTTGATTTTATTCTTTGTCCTTTTCAGTATTTTATGCTTTATTACAAAGTATTTTTGCTGACAGAAACTTGGTATCTGGCAAACACACAAAAAGGATTTCTTCTTACTATGACTGAAATCTTTGAAATGAAAATAACAAGAGTTCCTGGTTGGGCTACAATTACAATTATATTTTCCAAAGTATTTAGATAAATGTGAATGTCTTTTCCTTAACTGTGTTATGAAAATCCAAGGAAAAAAACCAGTTCTGAGAATAGTATTACTTTGAAAACCATTATGTTCCAATTGTAGAGCCACTCAGACTAGGTTTATATAGACGAAGTAACAGGAGAAGAATGTAACGTCATCAGAATAGAGAAAGGTAAGTGGAGAATGACAGGGCCACCTCTGTGTTTGGAAAATTCTATATAATTTTCATTGATTAGTCTCCAAATAGCTTTTATTCAGTTAATCCTTTATAATGCCTTTTATATTTAAAAATCTATTTTTGCTTTTAAAATGTTTATGTTTGGTAGCTTATCTTTTCTAGGCCAGAAAAATTAAAGTATGAAGAGCAAAATATTTGACTAAAATAAAATGGAACAAAAATTTCATAATATACTATGTCTGGATGGAAATCATAATTGTTAAGAGAATTAAGAAGCTGACTTATCTAAAATAAAGTTTAAGATATTTAAGTTACCAAGAAAGCCAAATTAATGTTTGAAAAACAGAACATGTACTACTCACTGGCATGGATTATTTGACTACATAAAGTGGCAGCAGTTTGATGCTGAAAGCTTCCACAGTTAGATAAAACAGCAACTCAGGACAATTTTAAACAAACAGACACGGAACAGAATTTCTACCACAGGGTGATTCCTGTTCTAATGTAAGCAGATATATTAAATTAATGAAACTCATGAAGTTCTACTGAGCATTGACTACATGCAAATATTTTACAATGCTAAGTACTGAAAGCGATAAAAATGTAAGAGAAATATGGTCTCTGCTGTCAGCTAACTTTAATTTAGTGGAAAGGATGAGACAAGAGCATACATACTGTAGCACAAGATCATATACACTGCTACCGTGTTGTAACACAGATTAAGCAGATCCGAAGGAGGAATTAAAGCTCAAATGAATATATTATATACGATTTCAAGAAATTGTTTAGGAGATTAAGGACTAAAGTACCTACTAAAACTGAAGGTGTCTTATATCATCAAAATTTAAAAAAAATTTTTTTAAAGAGAAGAAACAAGAAAAAAACCCTCTCCAAATCTCTATAAATTTGTTGATTACTCCAAGTTCAAAACAATTCTAGCTATTACTTCACTGAATTCAGTTCACACAGTCTCCAGTGATTACCCAAATTAGAAGAGAACCACTGAGCTACAGGAATGTTTACACTGACTGCTTGAATTATTATGCCATTGACTTGGAAAAGTTGGATTTGGTGTTGGTCTTGTAAAAAAGCTTTTATTACTGCACCCAAAAACTTGTTCAAATTTATTATGTGTAACTTGATGTTGGAGAAAGACCAAGAGCCCTAGAATCAGAAATTCAATATCTACCAGCTACAATAATGCACGTGTTCACTATCCCACCACAGTAAGTGGCTGGGACAAAGATCAGTAACAATATAACTCCTGTTGCCTGCCTTGCAGGGAAAAGGTGGTTGCTTAAAAAAAAAGAAGAAGAAGTAAAACTCACTGTTATTTTAAAGCAATTAAATTAAAAGTTAATTGGCTTTTCATAATTATTTCATTTCATTAAATAAATATCAGAACAGAAATGGATCTCAGGTACTGTCTGCAAGAACACAAAACAATGTGGTTAAGAGTGTGGATTCTACAGGTAGACTGCTTGAATTTAAATCTTAGTTCTGTCTTAGTAGCAGGATGATTTTGTGCAAGTACTTAAGCTTTCTGTGGAAGTCACTTTAACCATTTCTTCATATAGAGAATGCAGGCAACAACAGTACCCACCTCATGGGGTTGCTATAACAGTTGACAGAGTTAATACCTGACTGTGAAGCATCTGAAGCAATGCCTGACATGATGTTAGCTATTATTTACAACCTTGAGGCTCAGAACATTTGAGATGACTTGCCCCAGATCACAATGCTAATTATTGGCAGAGTTGGGACTGGTACCCAAGTCTCTTGGATCTCAGGGTAATGTATTTTCCATTTGATAATGTGTCTCTGATAGAGAATGATAAGGTGTTTTGGCAATTTTCTCCTTCCTCAGGTGGTATTCCAAAATCTACATGAAGTACACTGCCACAGAAGTCATCTTTGATGTCCTGACCTGTCTTTCATTGGTCAGTCAGTTACGCTTCGGGGACTGACAGTATTTATACCCAGCTTGCAGACCTTCTCCCGACTGTGTATTGGCTTTAGTCCAGTGTATCTGTGCACCCGTGATGATCTAGGGCCACCGCCTGGGTCACAGACATGCAGAAGTAGGGAACCAGGATGGCATGGAAACAGAGGAGAGGAAAACAAGAAAAACAAAGAAATTTTGGGGGATCAAAGAACCAGTAGTCATTAAATAAATTTCTTTGCCAATTAGTACCTGGTTCTGTAAACAATCTCCAAAGAAATGTTTTGAGGAAGGCATTTTTTCCTGAAGGATAAGACTGATAACAATACCACAACTACAAAACACTTTCCATTTTCTTAGAGCTGAAGAGAAAGAGGAAAACAACAGAAGAACAAGAGGGAAAAAGCAATGTTCTATTAGTAGTTACAACTCATTACTCTAACACGATGGGCAAAATTTTAAATCAAGATAGGTACATGGTAAGTCTATAGATACAGGGCTGTCTGCTTTTAGGTTTCACTATCATATATTAATAAAAAGCCTTGAGGGTTTTGTTTTGTTTTTACTATTGTGAGATGAGACTAAAGGATAGAAAATGAAGCAAATAATATTAAGGTACAAAATGAGGATGACTGTGTTGCTGAAACACTCCAGTGATGTACTGTTTGCTTCTGAATATAGAAATATCGATAGCTTCATTTCCCCGAACTATGTTTACAACAAAGGGAGAGTGACACCTATGACATCTATGCATCAATGCCTTTTCAAAACAGTAGAAAACAAAATTAAAAAAAAAAAATACTGGCACTTATCCTCTAAAAGTTTCCTTAAAAGATGCTGGCTATTTCCGGAGGGAACTCTAATTTGAAAAGATACATGCACCCCAATGTTCATAATAGCGCTATATACAATAGCCAAGCCGTGGAAGCAAACTAAATGCACATCAACAGATGACTGGAAAAAGAAGTTGTGGTATATCTATACAATGGAATACTACTCAGCCATAACAAAAGACTAAAATAATGCCATTTGCAGCAACATGGATGGACCTAGAGATTGTCATTCTAAGTGAAGTAAGCCAGAAAAAGAGAGAAAAATAACATGTGATATCACTCATATGTGGACTCTAAAGGAAAAAAAAAGGACACTATGAACTCATCCACAAAACAAAAACAGACTCTCAGACATAGTAAACAATCTTATGGTTACCAGGGAAAGGGGGGTGGGAAGGGATAAATTTGGGAATTTGAGATTTGTAAATGTTAGCTGTTATACGTAAAAATAGATTTAAAAAGTTTCTTCTGTAAGCACAGGGAACTATATTTAATATCTTGTAATAAGCTTTAATAAAAAAGAATATGTAAATGAATATATGTATGTATATGTACGACTGGGACGTGCTGTACACCAGAAATTGACACATTGTATTTGACTATACTTCAATTAAAAAAATTTAACAAGATGATGGCTATAATTTACCCAAAGAAACATTTCTGAATCCTGTCTCTATGAAAAGGTCTTTCTTAACCTTCTTGCTGTAGTGGAAATAAGGCAGACACCAAAACATGGGCTTTGAATAGGTGACCAGGACAGTGTAGCATCAAAAAATAATTTTTTGCAGTGAGTTTTGCCTGGAGAGGTTTTAGAAACTATAACATTGTACTATGTAACAGCTAACTCATTTAGAATTGATGAAAGTTCTTTCTGTAAGCGGCTAGGCTTTAGGACTTATATAATTTTCTACTGTTGGACTCACAATACTTTTTATACAAATATAACTTGATGCAATATATAATTGACTGTTTATATTTCATTACTTTACAACAGAGAAATAATCTTATCACATTATTCTAGAAATGCTTTCTTCAAGAAAATTTGTTTTACTTCTGAATGGTTCCATTGATTATTTTTTCTAAGAAGCATAAATTAGGAAAACTTATGGGACTTAGTATGAACTGAAAATACTCAAGCTATGAGATCTGACTCCTAAATTTTAAACTTAAGGGAAAAAAAACACCCCAAAGCAATTTTGTAGCTTTCATTTTTCCATTCAGTCTTCTTTTTACTTAATGTAGAAAACATTAGTACAAGATTCACATGCTCCCTACGAGTAGCAGGGAAAAGACGGCACAGGGTTCTCAGAGAAGAATTATCAGCAGCATAACCAAATTAAAGATTTTAAATACTACATGCAGTCATCAATCTATATCAACTATTTTTCCCTGCTTCCTACATAACCATTATTTAAACAAAAACAAAACAAACAAAAAGGGCTTGAAAGTAATTTAACTAAAAGGGAAATGGAAACATAGGAACTTCTAAAAACTTGCTTTAAGTTATAAAGTAAAATTAATGGTAATGAAGGAATTAAAATTCATATTCCCAGAATACTGTTTTCTCCTTGAACCATAGGAAGAAGGTCCGATGGCATTAACCTACTATGGAGGGAAACTGAGAATACACAAATTTAAAGGATGAGAACATGCTTCTGAAACAATCATATTGTAGAATATTGTTATTTATGGTCATTTTCTGCTTATAAATTATGAAAACGTTCTTTTTGATGCTGAAAAATAATATACCACTCCTTGGGAATACCAGCAACATTTGCACCAATTAAAAAAAAATTTAAATACCCGTTTTAGTCTTTCATTCTCTTCCATGAATTTTTTGGCAGCCTGGTTAGTATTTTCTGCTTGAACTTCAAGTACTCCTTTGTTTGACAGTTCTTTTGCCAGTTGAGTAATAAGAGTAACCAGACGTCGCAACACTCTAAGGAAATAAAAAAATGTCAGAGTAATGTATAACTAGACTAATTATCAGGAACTGTGACTTTAAGCAATCATTATCCAATGACTCCCCTTCAGGGGTGGGTGTGGTGGAGGGAGGTGCTGTTTAAGGAAGACACTTTTTCTAAATCCAAGTCTTCCAGTCAAAACAAGCCTATGTCTCATTTCTTTGGAATCTTGTTAGAAGACTAACATTTGGAATACAGGTTCAGTGGTACTTACTAATTTAATTACCTTCATTGTAGAGGCCTCTGGCCAGGAGGAGCAGAAACAGAATTTCAGAGTGTGGTAGGGCCAGTAAGAGATTCACCCCCCACCCTCCGTTCAAAGAACATTGTGTGAGGCTGGCCAAGCCCCCAAACTGCTCATTCACATATATTTATGGGTAGCTTCCACTGTTAGAAGTAGTAATTGTCATTTTCAGTTATTCATTCAACAGACATTTCCTCAAGAACTGCTAAGTGTTACACACTGGGCCAGGCACTGGGGATACAGCAGGAAACAAGACAAGTCCCTGCTCTCCAAGAGTTAAGGTTCTAGTTGGGGAAGAAAGAGTTAAAACAGTATTTAATTACAACCATGAATGAAGAAAAGTATATATCCATTCTCCGGGAGCATACAACAGGTGAGAAAGGGGCTGAAGGATGAGTAGAAATTAGCCAAGGAGAGAGGGAAGGAAAGAGTAATCCGGCAGCAGGGAAAGCTGGTGTGAAGAAGCCCCTGGAACAGGAAGGAGCAAGGTATACAACGGGAACTCAATGTAAATTATGCTGCAAGAATGAATGAATGAATGAACAGCAAAGGTCAGTGTGGGTGAGATGTGGTGCACACGTCAGAGAATAGTATGAGACAGGGCTCCAGGGAGAAGCAGGGCCCAGATCATGCAGGGCCTTGTGGACCAGTCAAACCTACAAGCCATGACTACTGTTGGTTATTGGGGTATGTCATCTCAGTTGTTTTATGAAGATGTTAGTATACTAAACAGTACAGAAAAAAAATCTATATTATAGGCAGGAAAAATGAGAAACATAAAGCATGTTTTTAAGTTGTGCTTAAAAAAAAAAACTTACAGCCAAAAAAATAATGAAAATCCAGAAATGTAAAGATTTCTTTGAGACCTAAATAGTTTCATCTGTGTATGTTCATAAGCAGCAGGTCTGTTGGCTGTGCCCTTTTCAATGACATGAGTTGAGGAGTATTTTCTTACTTCTCTTACAGCATCTATTAGAGAAAAAGAGAAAATAGTACTTTTGGCTTTTAAGAATATAAAATTATTATTGAAATGGGAAGCAGTTTTACAACTACCGACATAACTTTTAGGTAATGGACTTTAAGTAGGGACTCTCTATCTTTCCTCTACGATACCTGGGAGGGTACCATGCTCAAAACAGATGCTCTGTAAGTGGATATTAGCCATAAACTTTGAATATAACAGCATTTTTATTTTTTACTATTTATCTAGGACTTAGCACCATTGTATTGTCTCTCATCTCTAGCGAACTATTATCCTTTACTCTTTCGGTCCCTAACAGGTTGATAAAAATTCAACTACTGACCATAACATTATATAGGTCACATCCCATTATAATCAATTCCAAGAGACTATCCCGTTTCTCTTACTGCACTAGCATTTTATTACACCATTACTCTAAATTATTGAGATTTTAGAAATATTTCGCTACACTGAGATTTCCACGGGCACAGATTTGTTACAATGTGATCTGACCTATGGTGGCGTGTGGTCCCCAACTGGCTTGTGGATGACACTTGCTACTGGAAATGTTCAGATAACTGCTCTTTTGATGCTTTCAGTTCCGCTAAGTCTCAGATTCCTGGGAATCACCTCTTTCTAGTGGAAAACAGATTTCAGATTAGCAGCATCTATATTTAATGCACTCTTAGATACTGGATTCTTGTAGGTCCTAGGAGGATACCTGCGTTAGATGCCAGAGGCCAGTGAAAGTGTAAGCAAGTCAGGCTGCTCCTTTTGTGTAGCCACCAGCATTTTCAGGAAAGACTCACTGTCATATGGGAAAGAGATTCTAATTGGAAAACTGAGGCCATTTTAACCACCACCTTTTTTTTTTTTACTGTGACTTCAACCCAGGACCTTGTGCATGCTAAGCACGTACTCTATGACTGAGAGTTATACTCACTCCCAATTTATTTTTAATAGCAGCTTTATTGAGATAAAATTTACCTTTAAAGTGTTACTGATTTCTCATTTACATATTCTGCATGGTTTCAATCTTTTGTAATATTCTGAGACTATATGGCCTAGAATATAGTGCATCTTGGAGAAGAGAGGACAGTGTATTCATGTCCCCTTGCAAAGATTATGTACATATTACAGCTGTGGGGGGAGTCTTGATTCTCACACTTTTTAGAGAAGGTTAGCTTTGGTTTTATTTTCAGTTACAGTAGATTCCTAACTCATGGGACAGACTCTCTACTCCTAAGGAGTACCCTCCTATCATTTTGGTGGAAAAGTCCAAGGTGTCCACCATGCCCTCTAATTTGATGGGACTTAAGCTCCAAACCCTTTTTCTCTTTGGTGGGTAAACTCCAAACTCTGTTTCTCCTTGGTGGGTAGTAGCTAACATTTGTGCTCAGCTCTTTCAGTTCTTTCCACTGAGCTTCTTGGAATCTTCTCTATATATCCATGGTTTAAGATTCAACCAAGGATTTGAGGGGAATTGATACGCAGATTTTGGGGTTCACTTTCTGGGCCTTTCTCCTTTCTTGGATATCTCCCCTTAAATTTCAGCCCTTTAAAACCTGTCACCTCAAGCCAGTTAAGACTGCGGCTGTCAACTTTGACTTTTATCTACCCATGCCACATGCTCTGAGAAGCACCCTCAGAGGGAAAGTGAAATGCATGTGATCACACACATGTGATTTCCTCATTTTTAACGGCTGATTTCCCTCCAGTTTCTGTCTGATTTTAGTTACTCTCCTATGCCTTCAAATATTTTTTTTTCAAGCTTTGTCCACAGTTCTTAATTGTTATCACAGGAGGGTTAGTCTAATACAAGCTATTTTGCCATTACCAAAAGCAGAACTCCTATGTCTCTTTAAAAATTATTTTAAAAAATTTTAGGTGAAATTCACACAACATGACATAAACTATTTTACAGTGAACAATTCAGTGGCACTTAGTATATCTGCAATGTTGTACAACCACTACCTCTAACTAGCTCCAAGACGTAACCCAAATAGATCACTGCAATTTTAAAAAACATTTCTTAATTTTTGACTTGGCATGCTATTTCTATTACTCAATTGCTTTATGTGGCAATATGCATAAAACAGTTCTCAAATTATTAACAATGAAACTAAGTAAAGTTTTGGATTTCTTTATCATCACTTTCGTTCTTGAAATATAGCCCATCAAGGAAGTAGAGTACTATGTTCAAGAGTTACCTGAAACAAACTCTCTTCTCTGTGTCATATGTTATCAATCTTTTATAACATTTGGTTTGTTTGTTCTGGCTTATTTTCAATTCTAGAGTTTATTTTTTTCTAGCTACATAAAACTTGAAGTTTTCTTTTTTTTTTTTTCCTTCCTGGTCAGGGGAAGGTAGTTAGATTGACTGACTGCTTTTTAATGGAGATACCGGGGATTGAACCTAGGACCTTGTGCATGCTGAGTACGCACTCTACTACTGAGTTGTAACTTCCCCCAGAAGCTTTCGTTCTTTAACTTCTGGAACGGTTTAAGCCGCATTGGTAATATGTTTTTTGAAAGTCATAGAAATTCTTGCAAAACTATCTGTTTTTATGCTTTTCTGTAAAGAGGGGGTCACTTTTTGATAACTTTTTATAATTCTTCTATGGAAAGTGGTTTGCTTAAAATTTCTGCATCTATTAAGCTTCATCTGGTAAATTATATTTCTCTACAAAATTATGCATTCATCTAGGTTGTCAAATTTGTTTGCATAGAGCTATTTTAAGTAGTTTCTTAAGTTATCTTTTTAAAATTTCCTTGGACTTAATGGATATTTCCAGTTAATCATTACTCAGATTGCCTTAATAACATAGCAAGAGCAGGCCAACCACTATAAAACAACTAAAGAAACAAACAAAATAGTATTTACGAGTTATTTTGAAAAGGCCAGAGGAACGAAATATGAAGGTCATTATTACTTGGCAATTAAACAGGAATAATACTTCTGGATCCATTATGCAAAAATGTTAAAGATTAAGCAATAGTATCAAAGAATAGGTGTAAGTGGTCATACAAACCCACTTACATCCGGAATCGCTTGCGTAATAACAAAGAGACCATATCTGAAAAGTGGAATGGGGGCAACAATAAGGGGAGGATGTGACAACAGTCCATTTTCTATAAACCATATGGAGGCAGTCTTTTTTTAGATCACTTGTGGACACTTTTAAATTCCTGGGATGCATTTCTGCTGAAACTAAACATATTCCTGGGTTTCTTGCTTCCTTTCTGCCTATTCCAGCCTACTAAAACACACTGAGATGACCACATTATTTTCCTTTAGTATTAGCTCTAGAAATATAAACACCTTGTAACAATTACATTATTACAAAGATGATTAAAAATAAAAATAAAATTCCCAAATAAAAGATGAAATAGGCTTGAGTAACCTACTGGGTTTGCATTAATGGACAAGAACACTGGACTATGTACTCTACATGTAACTACATTTAAACCTTCCAACACCTCAATGAAGTAGATGTTATTACTCTGTTCTGAGATGGAAACACTGAGGCTGCATGGATAAGTCCTCATCTGCCTGTCTTTAACCATCCATGGTTAAACCTCTTGCATTAATCATCTGCGATGTTCCTCTTCTCTGGGAATTAACTACCCCTGTGCCCACAGATGTAGGCTCCAGCCAGCAGTCTTATTCTGCTTTGTGATTCTGATCCCTGACCGTAGCTTATCCAATGGGGGTTGGATACGTGGTGCTAACTGGTCTGATTTTTTTCCCTTAGAACTGGAATCGGGATACAGAAACGGCTAATTAATCCTTGCATATGGCTGGAGTGACCACACTTGGCAGCTGTGTCGTGCCCATTTTCTGTCCTGGGAATAGAGTACAGAGTCTGCAGAGATAAGGAAGAATGAAGTAAAACCAAGAGAAAGGACATGGAGAACAAACACTTCAGCTCCTGGGAAAGTCCCTCCCTGGAATTTGGCTTCTGTCCTTCCCTGGGCTGCCCTGAAACAACCCCCATATTTTATTTTAAATTCCTCTTTCTTGCTTAAGTGAGCTCAAGTTGGTTTCTGATATATGTAATCAAAAGAAATTTGGCCAAAGTTTCCCTTCCTTCTATGGAGATGTGGCAGTTTTCAGCAGACATTCTTGTGATGATTTTAGAGTTAGAAGGTCACAATACACTTTGAGAGCTAGTAAGAGCTGCAGAGATTATTTCCCCTCTCCCTTTACTGTGCAAATGGATAAACCAAACTCAGAGAGATGAACTGCCATTCCAAAGGCCACTGAGTAAGCTGGTGGCAAAGGTGGGACCTGATTTCCTTATCGTTCTTTACTTGCTTAGTGTTATGTTGTCTATGGCTGGACATTCAATCAGTAACATTAATAACTTACTATGAGACAAATACATTTTGAAATGAGGCACAAAGCCATTCACACCCAGATACAATTACCTACTCATACCTTCTCACACCAGTTACTCATGTTTTATGAAGAGGATTCCATTTCAGAGGTTGGTGGTATGGAATGTGAGAAACATTTTCTGAAAACAGTGGCATATATGGTGGTTATGGCCTCAGGTTGGCCCCTGTAAAATCCAATTAACCCACAATACAATTCTGAGGAAATTCTGAGGGAAAACATACTCTGCAATGTATATCAAAAGCTGAAGTATCAGGGTCAGGGGTATAGCTCAGTGGTAGAACACGTGGTTGGTGTGCAGGGGGTCCTGGGTTCAATTTCCAGTACCCTCATTAAGGCAAAAATTTTTTTTTAAAGTTTAAAAAGCTGAAGTGTCGAGAAATAGCTGTGCGATCTCAGACAAGTTACTTAATCTTAGTTCAGATACTCCTCCTAGAAAACATTATTACTTAGACTCCTGGAATTTTTGGTTTGACAAAAACCTTAAAGGTTTACTTCTAACTTCTAAATACTTGTTATCATAAAAATTTCAAACATGCTGAAAAACTAACACAATAAACATCTCTATTTCCATCACCTAGAGTCAACAATTGTTAACACTTTGCCATATCTGATTTACCTGTCTTTTTTTCAAACATCTGAATGTAACTTGAAAATACCATGACACTTTACTTCTAAATATTTCAGCATGCAACTCCTAAGAATAAGGACACATTCGTATGTAACAGGTGCTAGTAAACTTTTTTTGTAAAGGGGTAGATAGTAAATGTTATAAACTACACAGCCTGTGTTTCAACTATTCCACTCCGTAGCTGTTTATGGAAACATGCATGCATAATACATAAACAAATGGACATGATTATGTTCTAATAAAACTTTATTTACAAAAGTATGCATTTGGTTTGCAGGCTATAGGCTGCTGACTTCTGCTATGTAACAGTAACACTTATACCTCAACTGAAGTTAACAAAAGTTCCCTGATTTTATCTAACGACCAGTTCATACTCAAATTTCTGCAGTACTCCCCAAATGTCCGTGTTATAGTTGTTTTTAAATTAGGATCCAATGAAGATTCACACCCTGCCCCTAAAACTCCTTTTGAGGGCCTAGTGAGTCTCTTCCTGTTTGCCTCCCCAACAGTTAAGCCCCTGGGTGCCGAGAAGACCACAGTAACAAAGGACTGTATAAGTGGTAACTTTGAAAACTGGGCTATGCATTGCTGCATTTAAGTCTTAAAACAACTCAAGAGGTTAAGAACCATTGTACTCTGCTGAAATTTATGCTTGTGCATATATAACAGTAATATCTATCAACTACTTATCAACATATCAATTACCTAATCTAGATATGATCAATATACCACATAATATAAAGTCAATTGTACATCAATAGCAACATCAACTTAATTAAAAACTAATGAATCGTCAGTAATAATAATGATAATAAACTACAGTTAAACATCTTCAAAGGAAGAATCTAGTACTTACCTAGAAACAGAACAATCAAAAGGATTATAATAGTAAGGAAAGCCTTGTTCCAGAAAGTTGCAATTTTACCCCAGACGTTAAATGAAAAAATCTTCTGCCATCTGTAAAACAATACATTAGGTATAAAAAATAAAAAGAACATCTTGAGATACTCGCTAAAAACTGATGTAACATTTTGGCAATTGCATATTGAGTGAAAAGAATTACAGAAATTTAATTTCTTTATCTCATTAGAGAATTATCAATTCTTATCAGTAAGAATGTCTCATGAAATAAACAACTTTTCAAATTTATTAATAATATGACATTTGATTATCTTCTGTCTGGTGGCTTAAATATACTAAAATAAAAACTTTTAAAGTAAAGATACATGATCAAAACCTCAAAAAGGAATTCTTATAGTAAAATGTTAAATTTCTGATAGAAGTTATCACTTTATATCGTTTCCCTAATCAGGGAACTCAGAAATAACAAAAGATCTATTGGTCTAACAATTAGCAATGTTTCAGGAATAAGGAGTTCTATTCTCTGCACTATTTATTTTTATATAGCTCATTTTTAACATTTACTCCAAGAGAGTTTTTCTACTTTTACAACAAGAAAATTTTAAAAATTGAGGTATTACACACATAAAGTCCAAAAATTTTAAAGTCCAAAAATCTTAAATACACAGGTTGATGAATTTTTACCCATGTAATTACCACCCAGATCAAGATCTGAACACAGAGAAAATCAAACAGGGAAATAAATACGCTAGACGAAATGAACAGTATAAGCAAAGACAAAGAGGTAAAGAGTGACAAAGTAATCCATCACATAATTGGAAAGGTGACAAACTTTGCACAAGGGCATTTTAAATTAATAAGACAGTAACTGAGTCCAAAGGAGACAGCAGAGATAATAGGCACTTAGGTAAACTTCAAGTATTTACAACTTAAAAAAAAGTTTCACTTTAAGATTATGGCAATTTATTAACTAATAAGTTTTGCAAACAACTTTTAAGTAATAACCTAAAGTTGGTGGGGAGAGAGAGACATATAGATGCAGTTTCTTTTGCTTCTGTGCTTCCAATTCCAAGGTTGCTATTCAAATTTTACATGACAAACATTTGTGTTTTTAGAAAGAAAATGTAAGCGGCATATCTTGATCTAGGTCCAAGTGTAAATTCACATTTAAAGAAAACTGAGAGTATAAAAGGACACAAAAGAGAGAGCCTACAGGGAACAACTAGTGGTTTGTAACAAGGCTCAATTCAAGGAAGCACTAATGACAGTTTACATAGAGTCCTTCCTACACTACCGTTCTAACCACTTTCACATGTTTTAGCTCATTTAATAACCACAATCACCCACTGAGGTGGATACTAGTATTACCTTCATTTGACAGATGAGGAAACTGGCCGGAGATGGTAAATCACTTGCCCATGGTCACACAGAGTTGGGATATAAACCTGGGCAGTCTGACCTCTGAGCATGTATCTTTCTTTAACTAGTGGGTCATGTGAGAAAAAAGTAGAGGGTCAAAATAAATGAAGACGGAAGTCTTGTTTTTGAAGAGTATGGTGATTACACAGAGTAGGGACATATTGTAAATGATCTGTGTGCATATATACCATGTTTTCATTATATACGTGAGGATATAGTTATATAATGTGTCTGTATATACACAAATCTAACAAATAGCTATTTGATCAGGATAGGAAAGAAACTACTGCATTTGCCAGGAAGAAAAAGATGCATAAATTTATGGACCATTCTGATGGAGAAAAGATCAACTGACAAAAAATAATTTTTCTGTGAAGTTAAGCCTTAATTGTAAGTCAGATGTTTATAAATAACATCTTTCTCTTGAATATAGGATTCTATTGTTGCAAGTATTACCAAAACACTTAACAGGGTATTGCTGAGGATCTAAAACAAAGTCAACAGGACAAGAGATAAGGTGATGGAATAGAAGAAAGAGCACTAGACTCAAAGCCAGATTCTTGTCTGGATTCTGTCACAGGTCACCTAGATAACCTAAGGCCACTTTCCCGCAGAATGAGTGAGTTGAATAAAATTATCTCTATGGCCCTCCCTACAGTATGATTCAATTTTTTTCTTTTATAAGAAAGGAAATATTGATGGTATAGCTGACAGACAATAGAAGTGAGTAGAAATCCAGGTAGGTAAGAAGCAAGCTAAAAGTGACTTGTTAAAGTCTACTGGACCCTTGAGTCAAGGTGAAGACTTTCATAAGTCTCTTTCAGTCAAGGGATCTTACTAAACTTCAGTGGGTTATTTCTAGCATCTCATTTACGAAACATTTTCTTTTAAGTAAACAAACGTCTTGCAATATTTTTATATAAGTGTATTTCATCATTCACATTATCAAGTCTGGATCTAAAACTGCTCTAATAAGTGATTACAGGGGTAAAATGAACCAATGCTTCAATTAAAATACTTTGCACAGAAAGACCTTTGAAGGTTCTTTACTAATGAACTTAGACTAATATAAGGTTCTGATACTTCATATTCAGCAATTTTTATACATATTAATTAATTCTGTGTGAAAATAAAGTAATAAGACTGCCATTAAACAAACACTAGTGAATTGGGTAAGGCCAAAACTAAGAATCATTTATTGGCTTAAGTTTCGAAATTATCATTCCACTTCTCCAATGAAACATTCCTGCATCCATGCTGCGCTATAAACATCAATTATCCACTTACCTTTTTTTAGTTCACTGTTCTAACTCAGGGCAATAAAACAAAGGTAAAACCTGACCACAAGACAGGTGTCAAAAGAACCACCACTGCTTTGTTACATCTGTAATCAACAGAACAAAAAGGACTAGGCCCTTTTCCTTTTAGAAGGGAGGGGGAAGTTATCTGTACATATATATATAATAAGTAGTTTTATATAAAGTGCCATTTTAATATGGCCATTATATATTACTAATTTGTGAGTTTATTTTTAAAGACTACCTTTTATATAATGAGCACTCAGGCTTTTTTAATCTTAAGAAAACTTTTTCCATCACACACTAAACCGTCTAAAGAGCTAACCAGCTATTTACTGTTGTAGCGATTCGGAGGTTTCCTACCTCTGAGGAGGAATAAAAGGTAGACAGAAGATTAAAATGAGTCCTATTTCAGCATAAAGAAAAGTTGCAACTGCCGCCCATTGGAGTGTCATTTTTTTTCTTCACACCTAAACAGACAAACACTTATTTTACTTCGCTGCCTTTCAAAGAAAGCGGGGTTAAACGAAAGGCCCCTGGGGCGCAAGGCTCTCGTCCAGGGGTTTGCGGCGTCCCACCTTCCCCCACCCGAGGCGCCCAGCAGTGACCCGGGGCGCGAAGGGACGGGAGGGGAGGGGAAGGGAAGGCGACAAGGGTGGGCCTGGAGGCCGGCGTCTCCACCTCCCGGGCGAGCCGTGAGGAGCTGGCCGGGCGGCACCGTGGCCGTCTTTTCGCCCAGCCTAACGCCACCCTCCGCTAACGCCCGCGCCGGGGGCCCTCCCGCTCGGCGAACGCGCAGCGGCAGGGCCGACCCCGCGCACCAACCGCGGCGGGAGCGGCGCGACCCCGCGCCCCGTGCCGCCGCCTCAGGGGCCGCGGCCCACGGGGCTCACGCCCGGCCTTACCCCGCCTGCCGCCGCCCG
Organism: Vicugna pacos; assembly: GCF_048564905.1. NCBI lineage: Eukaryota > Metazoa > Chordata > Mammalia > Artiodactyla > Camelidae > Vicugna > Vicugna pacos. The sequence goes on along the minus strand of NC_132993.1, from coordinate 78,083,584 downwards.
GCTCCCCGCGCTGCTCCGCGGCCGCCGACGGAGGGACGTCACACGCCGCGGCGGGGGGAGGGGAGGGCGGCTGGGCGGGGGGAGCGCCCCATCCCCCCGCCCTTCCCCCACCCCGCCCTCAGCCCCGCCCACTCCCTCTCCCAGTTCTGGCCTCCCCTGCCGGTCCCCAATGTGGTCTCAGGCGGTGCGAACACGACGATTAGCAATAATTGTTTTCTAATTGGTGGTGGAGGTAGCGGATGACTCAGACCCTTCGATCCAGTGCCTGGGGCTCCCAAGTGCAACTTCTTGGAGAGATCCGGCTTACAGTTTCTAACGCAGTGTGGTTTGGGTGGGAGAGGCGCGGTTAACCGACGTCCTGGAAGAGCTTGGTGGGGTCCAGGGAGGGGCGGTGGCGCAGGGCCGGGAGGGCAAGGTAGGGCGCCGGACGTCTGGAGAACGGGTTTAAAACGCTTTCCCTCCCTGTTCCCTACTTTACCCTAGACACAGCTTCGTCGTTAAGCTGTAGTTAAATAGGCCCTGGTTGCGTGGTTGCGCAGCATTTTGTTCTGAGAATGTAGGAGAATATGCAGCGTCAAAACATAACTATGGTGAGGCTTTCTTTTCTGCTCTTGTCCATGGCCTGAGGAGGTGATAAACTGTAGGGTGATATATGGGGACTGACAGGAAAGAATGTGCCCGTACCATGTGGCCATGAGTATATTCAATTACTGTTTTCCAGGTTTTCAAATTGGTGTGAATACACTCAAATTATTACAGGGTTTTTTTTTTTCAGTATTAAAATCAGGAATGCGCACGTAAGTGTTACCCTCCTGGAGACATTTTGGGAACATTAAACGATGAAAATAAAGTGGTGGCTATTGAAAATAAAAACACATTTAAGTCAATGCTTCCTCTTGTCAAAAATATACTTGACCACATAGAAAAGAAAAAAAAGACAACATAAATTAACCGTAGGAACTTAAGAAAACGCGTTTAGAACTCCCTGCCCTTCTACACTGTTTCCTTCGAAAGGCTCTACACCTTCCTCTAAGCTGCTGTGCTCACAACTCTCATTTAATTCACTTCTGAGTTAATTTACGAACAAAAATGACTAAGTTTTGACTATAGCTCCCTGTTTGCTTATATACTTAACATTAAAAAGCCAGTTATCTTAAAAAATCCATAAACTTATAAATGAAAGCACAAAATGTGCCTAAAAAATGGCAACATAGTATTTATGTTAAAAATGGATTCATTTAATATTCCCAAACTCTTGAATTAAAGTTTTAGTTAATTGTCTCCTTGTAATAATTTTTATGAGGGTAATATAGACCCATATCTTAATTACGGAACTTTTATTTTAACCTGAGATAGTTCTTGCAGTGGTACAGTCACCACTAACAAAATTCTACTAGTATTCCCAAACCATGGAACTTTAAAGTTAAAATTATCATCAACTGCTGGGAGGAATAAAAATGTTACTAAAAACAGGGTATGAAAACTAGGTTTTTAAATTAAAATAAAACCTGGTTACTATTCTCCAGGAAATCTTTCAAATACACAGGTGTCCCTCAGTATCCGCAGGGGATTGGTTCCAGGACTCTAATGGATACCAAAATTTGTGGATGCTCAAGTCCCATATACAAACGGTCTGGAACAGTGTAGCACAGCTGACTCTCCGTATCCCTGGACACCGAGGGCCAACTGAGTAACCATCTACAGATTAGTTACCACATTGTTTATACTTAAGATGTGGGAGATGGAAATTAATATTATCATTTTAGATACAGGTATATTTACCAAGCTCTCAAACTTCTAAGTCTCTAGAAGGCTTGAAATGTAACAAATTTAATGTCACTTAAAAGAATTTTTTGGAATCTTAGTTTTAAATTATAGAAAACATCACATCTAATTAAATTCTGTTACATACAAATTTAGAACAAATACCTTGAGATATGTAATTTATGAATTAGGAAGTAGTTTGGTTTTCCGATTTGAACTTTTAATTTAAACCCTGAATGCAAGTCTATACAGAATTTCTTGTTCCTTCTGCACTTGTTTTTATTTAAAACATACTTCATGTTAACTTAACAGATACTACATGAGTCATACTTTCAGTATTAAAAAGTTTTATTTATTAAAAAATGTTAAAAACACAATTCCTTTGGAAAAAAATTCTCACTTTTTAAAATTCACAATAGGCTTCAGAGCAATGTTTGTCAATGTTTGAACCACCTGGGGTCTTCTTTAAAACTAAATTTTGGGTCCATCCTAGAGATCTACTGAGTTGAAATTTCTGAGGATGGGGTCTAGGAGTGATTTTTTAAAATCCTCTCAAGGCATTGTTTTAATACTAATGTTTGAGAGCCACTCATTCAAAGTAAAAACCAGGATGTGACTTTGAGTGGTTTCACTGAAGATATAAAATGAAGCATATGATAAACTAATTTAGGAAGTCCAGTCAATCCCATAATGGTCTGTAAGGTAATCTAAGACTGCTGATGTGCTTGACAAAGCGTTAAATACTCTTTTTTCCTGCCTTGAAGTTATCTTTTCCATCATGTACATTAAATGTTGATGGAAACACATATACGGCGTTCCAAGTTCAAGAGCAATGTCAACCCAGTCCCAGATGCATTTCAGTGGGGTTTCCTCATATCCAGCAAACATGGCCGGGTTTCCTAAGAGTCCTCTTGCAACCATCACACCTACAAATTAAAGCACATCACATTTGTCCACACATTAAGAACTCATGGTTATGAGGTCAAACTCAATTAAATAAATTGAGAATATTAAAAAATAAAGTACTATTACAAGGTTTCACAATGTCCTTATATTAATCTAATTGTTATTAAACAATTTATTTTGATACTTTTTCTAAAAACCAATTAGGTTTAAATGTACTTACAGGACTTTTTTTCTTATTTTTTAAAGACTTCTACATCACAAAATTAGTCCTTAGGGTTTTTTTAGGGTAAATCTGGACTGTCATAAAATGGGTTTGCTGAAGTTAACTTTATCTGCATTCTCCCATCTCACAACAGGTATCACAGGGCTTGATATGCCAAAGTTTAAGGGGATAATGAAACTGCATAGCAGTCTGGGGTTCCTTTGGCTCCTGTGTCGACTCTTTAAAAAAAAATTAATTAATTGAAATATAGTTGATTTATAATGTGTTAGTTTTTGTGTACAGTGAACTGATTCAGTTATATTCTTTTTCACATTGTTTCCATTATAGTTTATTGCAAGATACTGAGAATAGTTCCCTGTGCTATCCAGTAGGACCTTGTTGTTTATCTGTTTTACGTGTAGTAATTTGTGTTTGCTAATCCCAAACTCCGAATTTATCCCTCCCACCCTTCCCCTTTGCTAACCCTAAATTTGTTTTCTGTGTTTGTCTATTTCTATTTTGTAAATAAGTTCATGTGAATCATGCTTTAGCGTCTACATGTAAGTGATACTACAAGATATCTGTCCTATGACCACTCTTGTTTTCATTAATTTTCATTTCTATTCTACATACTCTATTTTACTAATAGGCTATCTGGAAGATTCTTAACTGGTCACTCACTGCATATGATGGTAGGAGAAAAGTAACTGAATTACTTTTCCTCAATTAAAATAATCTCATTTCTAAATAGAAGAATTAAAATCATTTTAATAAATTGCTTAGCTTAAATTAGTACAACAGGGAAATATGGCTCTGTTTGAAAGAGAAATCATTAAAATCACATTAACATTACTCTCCTACCTCCACTTAAATTTTTTTTTTTTTTTTTTTTGCTAATTAAAAGACAAAAACTCAAGTACTTATTTCTTACCATCTGTCCCAGTAGTATGCCACACATTTTCTGCTTCTTTTAGGCTTCTGATGTCTCCATTAGCGATTACAGGTATAGACAAACTTTCCTTAATTATTTTAATGGCCTCATAGTGAACTGGCTGATGTCTTTCTTCAACAGTTCTTCCGTGGACTGTGATCCAGGAAACTCCCGTTGCTTCAGCCTTTCGACAGAGATCTACAGTTCTTGTAAGGTCATCATGGATCCTATAATTTCAGAATTATATCTATCTTTTCATGGCACACAAAGCTTAATGCTAAAATCAGTAAACTGAAAAAAACAATATTTCATCTATTATTTAGTTAGCTTTGCTATGTCATATTATCACTGCCTGTCACTGTCATTAAAGTTTTGTTCAGGAGTCAATTTCCATTTAAGACCTTGAATTTAGCTATTTCATGACTGGAAACAATAGGATGACCAATAAGTTTTACCTAGTGCTCCTCTCTTTTGGCTTTGATAACTGAAAAATTCATCAAAGTACTGTCACAGATGAATTGAAAGTTGGTATCTTAGTATCTGCTGTGCATACCCCAATCCACAAGTTGGAAAAGTATAATCATGAATCTTAAAATAGATTTTTTAACCTATTACCCCAAAGCTAATTTATAGTTTATTTTCTTTTCATTGTGAAATTTTAGTGCAAATATCATTCCTATTTTCTACTCTTCGCATCAGGAATGTTTCTTAGCATGAATTAGTTAAATAGTACATGGAAAAATTATTTCTTTGGGGAGAAGTTTTTTTTAATAATAAAGAGATACTTTAATTTTTCTTAAAACATATGAAGAAGTTGTTTTGGATTATAAATGAAAATTATGGTATATATTCATTTACTAAATGCTTGTTTCAACATTTTCATATCCCAGATGCCTGTTTATTGAGAATGGACATCCCCACACCTCTAGACAAAAGGAATATTCTTTTATTTCCTAAGTAATGATTATCTTGTCAATAGATTAAAAAATATTGTCCTTACCTTATTTTAATAGATACTGAAAATCTGGGATCTTCCACTTGATGTTTTACTTGTTTCACCATATCTTGAACAAGCTCTGGCCTGTTTATTAAGCAAGCTCCGTAGCCTTCTGCCAGTGCCCACCTGCATAAAGTAAACACAACAATAAATAAATTGTAAATAGCTGGAAGAGAAAATACAATTCTAAAAGCACTGTAACTGTATCTACCTATTTTTCTGCCTAGCAATCTGGAATGGAACCAGGTTTTTAAATTCATTGATACAACATTTCAAAGTGTATCAAGATTAGAAAAACATGTTCCCAGGTCAAGAAGTACTTAGGGGAAATGGTTTTCACTGGCAAGTGAGAAAATTAAAGTTCAGTCAACCAAAACAGATTTAAGTATTTATAATTAATTGGAATTACTTCAGGTTTTTTAAATTCCAAATTTGATGTTTATTGTACATAACAAGAGATTTTATTAATCTTAAGAGTAGAAACCTATTTTTGGCCTACAGCATTCCAACACCACTAAACAGCTTATTGAACTCCCCTAATGAGTATACAAATATGTCTAATCTGATTTGGATTATACTATACATAAGACCTCAGTTTTATTCTTTGAACACATTTTAAATTATTGACAGATAATCTAATACCATACCAGGAAGGTAGGGATATTACCATCAAATTAAGTACATCCTATCCCAGTTACTCAGACTCAAACAAGTAACTACAGTATAGAAAGAAAAGGTAACTATAAGAAGGTATTCTTACAATGGAAATTAATTAGGAGAAAGCAAGTGGTGATCTCCCAAATTGTAGAATCATAATGTTTAGAGCAAGTATGTCTGACATAGCAGTAAAAATACGTTTTAGAGATTGCTATAAACATCAGAATCTCACATTACTATGTATGGATGTGTTTCAAGGCAGATCCACACATAAAAACATTTTTAGCGGGGAGGTGAGACAAAAATTTGTCAAGGGTCTATACATTGTTCTAGCCACCAGAAAATACCCTTGTATGTATGTTTATAAATAGTATTTCCTTATTTTTTTCTTCTTATTTAGAGCCCAAGTTTTTTATCTCTATTTTCCTTACTTTTTAATTTTTGGCAATGGTAGTTTACCATGTTCACATAATTTTTTCTAATCTTTTTTGAAAATTCTTCCAACTTCTTTGAGCTTTACCTCTGAGGGCAACCACAGTTAATGTCTATTCCATTCGCATAAGGACAGACTATACGAGCAGCATCAGATAAAATTCTTGCATCATTAGCAGCAAACTGAACAATCAATGGGCAATCACCTGATAAAATGAATAGCTCAACATTAAAATTCACAGAAACACACACGCATACACACACACGAGATATGAAATTCTAACATCTGTACAGGATAAAATAACAATAATTATTTTTAGCCTAAGAAGCATCTGTTCAAACAAGATAGCATTAAGGTATTTTAAATTATATGCAATTTACACTTGGTAGAAATTCAAACATTATAAAATATGATAAAATGAAAAGTTCAACATTCTTGCCAAGCAGACCCCTTTCCCAAAGGTGGGAATTAGTTTACTGCATTCCACAACAATTTTATGTATACGTGTAAAATTGAAGTAAATGTGACCATTCTATGAACATTGATGTGCCTACTGCTTTTTCCCCGGGATGTATCTGGAAGCTGCACTCCGACCTGTTTTCCTCTTTCTAGTGGCATATTCTGGTGTATGGATGGACCATACAGTGTACTTTGAGATTGTTCTTCATTTGTGGCTCTTGGAAACAAGGCTGCAATAAGGATATTCCTATATACATGCTTCTGTGAGTATATTCACAGAGTAAATTTCTAGGAGTATAACCGCTGGGCAGGTATCTAACATTTTGAAAGATATTAAAATTTTTCTTTCAAGAGTTTACCAGTATAGATACACACCAATGGGGTGACAGTTCCTGTTTCCTTATAACTAATCCTACCCTAAATACACACCCCTCCCCCCACAAATAAAAATAAATAAAAATCAATAACTGCACACCCAGCAGCATGTATTTACTTGTGGGCTCTCTATCCATAGTCTTTGCACATTTCTCTATGTGCAGTTTTTCTGTTAATTGTTCCTTTTTTCTTATTTAAGTTTTAAAAATAAAACAAAGAAATTAACTCTGTTCTCTGTCATAAATACAAAAAATATTATATTTCCCCCAGTTTTTAGTTTGTCTTTATCTTTGCTCTTTCTTACACATAAAAGTTTAAATTTTAATATAGCCAAATGTATCAGAGCTTCCCTAGGTTTTAAAGGACATATTTTTCTCATTTTTGGGTGTTATAAATTCTGAATAGATATATTTCAATTTTTCTGAAGTTTTTTTGAGGACTGCCCTGTATGGGATTCACTGGGTGCTTGCCAAAGTGAAGACCAGTGGGTCAGAATTTCTGTGGCAATCCCGATTTACACGGTTATTATGGGATAGGAGAATCTGCTTTTTCCCAAGGATGTTGGGTGCTTTCTCTTTTGTAACTCACAGGAGTTATAGAATTTCAGTTTAACAACTATTTATTGGTCAAACCTATTTTCAACACTGTACTAGAAGCTGAGGGTATAAATCAACAAGTAATAGTTCCAACCCTCAAGGAGCCCATAGTACAGTGAGGAGAGACAGGCATATAAAGAGGAAATTATTGTACAATAGGATTAAGTACAACAGAAGGCCGTGCTTACGAGAGGGCACATGAATGGAGGGTGATTAATAAAGGTAATAAACAACTTCAGAACATTAAGAAGCATGAACTGTCCTTTCCCAGAAAGACAAGGATCTGAGGGACAGGCACTGACTGTGAAGTAGAAGAGTGTGAGAGATTGGGGCACGTTTAGGGACTTAAAATAACAGCATTTTTGAAGAATAAAGTCAGTGGGCTATGAAGAGAAATCTAATGACAGATAAAGCTGCAGAACATGTATTCAGAGGCTAGATCATGAAGAACTTCATATATCATCCATGGGTGCTGGAAGTTTACTCTTTAGGTCAGTGGTTCTCAATCTTCAGCAAGATGGGAATCACCTGGAGGGCTTTTTAAACCACAGACTGCCCTACACACACCCACAGTTTCTAATTCAATACGCCTGGGGTGGAGTCTGGGAATTTCCATTTCTAACAAGTTTTCAGATAATGCTGATGCTACTGGTCTGAGAAATCACACTCTGAGAACCACTGTTTTAGGCAGTGAGAGGCTGAAGGAAGATTCTGAGCAGGGAAAAGAAGTGATCACATTTACATTTTAGGAAGGTCACTTTGGGCTGCCTGGATGATAGTCTGAAATGGGTTACGACTGAAGGCAGTGAGATATGAATCTCAGCTAACAGTCCAGGTGAAAGGACAGGGCCTTAATTAAAGCTGACATGCTCTGATACAGTATCCATAGTTTACAAGGCACTGAGTAAAAAAATATTGAAAAAACTTATTAAAAATGTATTTAAAAACTAGAAGATTTAAAAATAAAGTCTCCAAACTGTGTTGTCTCTGATTAGTCAAGATTGTTGAGTTTTTTTGTTTGTTTGTTTTTTTAAGTTTTACAAAGTTAGCAAATTCTAGCTTTCACGTACCTCGGTTTGTGGTGAATTCACTGTCTCTGGCTTTTGTGGATTTGACAAAATCCGCAGCAACTATCATTGGTGTATAGCACAGATCACAACTGTATTTTCTTACTAGTGTTCTAAAAGCCAACCTGTGAGCATACAAAACTTTAATTAGGCATTTAAAAAACACCGTAATCATGTATACTTCGGAGTTTAATTTAGTTACTCAACATTTATTAGAGGAAAGTTCTCCTATAAGTGGATGCAGCAGATGGACTTTCCCCTGTTCCTCCTGCTCAGATAACTAAAACCCTGGCTATCACGTACAAACAAACATAGGGAAGCACTGCAAGGTGGAGAAAAGAGAGCAGTGACCTTGGGCAGGACCTAAGGAATGACAATGGTGAGTTGCCTGGGTTTTCTTTTTGCCTCAAATATCCCAGATTTGAAGCTGAAGAAGCTGAAAACACCAGTGCGTGCAGACAAAAACAGCCCCAATAAAAGCCCGCTCTCTCTAACCAAACGGGCGGCCTGGCAAGACAAAAAGGTTTTAGATAAGAATGGCTCTACTCCAGCCCGTCACCAGAGAAAACACTGTGGCCCCCAACTCCACAAGCAAAGGTCGAGTGAGGAGGCTAGACTTCTACCTTTCCAAAGCTGTAACAAGGTTCTCAGCACCTCTCCATAGTCGTGCTGGAGAAGGCCGGGTAGGGAGCTGAGGCTTTAATCCCTGCTGGCCAGTAACAAGGAGGGTATCAGTGGAGACCACGTGGGGAGCCGGGAATTCCACCTCTACCCAGCACTGGTGAGGTGCCCTGCTCCCTCCTCTCTGCGAGTAGTATCAGAGAATGCCTGGCACAGAGCCAGGACTTGCATCACTGCCCACCAATTACCAGGCCACCCCCTGCATGGGGAGCTGGAACTCTCACCCCAGCTCAGCAGTAATGAGGAGCCCCATGCCCCCAGGGTGTTAAAGGAGACCAAGTGGAAAACCTAGACTTCTACCTCCACCTGAGAGTAATGAGGTGGTGCCTTCTCATCCTTCCCCTGCTGTGGTGGTGTCAGGAAAAGCTAGTTAAAATAGACATTTCAATATTCAGAATCAATCAATGTAATCCACCATATTAACAGGCTAAAGATGAAAAAAAAAATCACATGACTGTATCAACCGATGCAGAAAAAGCACTTGACAGAACAATATTCATAATTAAAAAAAAAAACAGACTCCCAGAAAAACAGGAATAAGAGGGAACTTTCTTGACTTGATAAGAAGCATCCACAAAAAATTCTACAGTTAACACTACACTTAAAGGACAAAGACAGAACAATTGTCCCCTGGATCAAGAACAAGGGAAAGATACCTGCTCCCATCACTCTTTACATAGTGCTCAAACTTCTAGTCAGTGCAGCCAGGCATGAAAAAAAGAAATGAAAGGCATATGATGGAAAGGAAGAAGTAAAACTGTGTCTACTTGCAGATGGCATGACTGTCTCCTTAGATACTCCCAAGGAATTTATAAGAGCCTCCTAGTACCAGTGAGTGATTTTATCAAGTTCGTAGGATATAAGATCAACATAGAAAAAGCAATTTTACTTCTATAAACCAGCAATGAACAAATGGACACTGAAACTAAACATACAATAACAACTGGTGTGAGCCTTACAAAATAGGTAAAGACTTTGCATGCTAAAAACTATACAACACTGATGAAAGATGCCAAAGATCTACATAAATGACTGTGTTCACGAGGAGACTCAACACAGGGTATTCAATTCTTCCCAAACTGATATACATAAATCAGCATCACTACATACTATGATTCTTATGGAAATTCCAGCAAGATTTTTTTATAGATATAGAAAAGTTCATCCTAAAATTTATTTGGGAAGTCAGAGGAACTACAATAGCTAAAACAGCTTTGAAAAAGTGGGATATTTCTGTCTCCCTAATTTCAAGACTCATTATATAGCTACAGTAATCAAAACCGTGTGATACTGGTGGAGGGACAGACACACAGATCAATGACTCAGAAAAGAGAATGCAGAAGAAGAACCATACAAACATGCCCAGGTGATTTTTGATAAAGATGCAAAAATAATTCAACAGCTTTTTCAACAAATTGTGCTGGAGTAATTAGACATCTATAGGCAAAAAAATGAACCTCAACGTAAGTATCACACTTAGACAAAAATTAACTCAAAGAACTTATATGTAAAACATAAACTAGAGGACTTTCAGAAAAAATATAGGGGAAAATCTTTAGTATCTAGAGAGCTACACAAAGATTCCTTATTCTCGACAACAAAAGCACAACTTGCAAAGGAAAAACTGTTAAATGGACTTCATTACACAAAAACTTTTGCTCTCCAAAAGATCTTGTTAAGAGTATGAAAAGACAAGCCGAAAGGAAACATATGCATACCACCTACCTGACAAAAGAGTAGTATCTGGAATATAAAGAGAAACTCTCAAAACTTATTAGTAAACAAAACCACAACAACAAAAAATAGGTTTGAAAAATGGGCAAAGGGCTTGAATAGACATTTCTCCAAAGAAGATATACAAATGGCCAATGAGCACATGAAAACATGCTCAACATCACTAGAAAAATACAAATAAATACTACAGTGAGGGGAGGAGGGTATAGCTCAAGTGGTAGAGTGAATGCCTAGCATGTAAGAGGCTGTGAGTTCAATCCCCAGTACCTCCATTAAAAAAATGATTAAATAAATAAACCTAGTTACCTCCAAACCTTCCCCCTCTAACGCCCCCCCCAAAACTAAACTAACAAAACTGCAGTGAGATACTCTACATCCAATAGTATGGATAATAAAACACAACAACAAAAGCCCCAGAAAATAACAAATGTTGGTAAGAATGCTGAGAAACTGAAACCCTTGTGCACTGCTGGTGGGAGTGTAAAATGGTGTAGCTTCTACGAACAGCAGCATAGCAATTCCTCAAAGATTAAAAATAGAACTGCCCATATGATCTAGCAATTCCACCTCTGGGCATATACCCCAAGGAACTGAGAGCAGGGTCTCAAAAAGATAATGATATTCATGTTTGTAGCAGCATTAGCCAAAGCAACCCCAAGCTGGGTTGAATGTATGAATGCATACACAAAATGTACTATATACATACAACGGAATATTATTCAGCTTTAAAAAGGAATTGCAGAGATTATGCTCAATGAGATAAGCCAGTCTCAAAAAGAAATACTTTGTGATTCCACTTACATTACACACATACCAGGCAAGCGGTACGACCAGCCTAAAATCATGATCCCAAAGCTGGGCATTTGGTGATCCAATTGTGGTGCCATGGTTTTACTTTTTAAAAGTCAGAGCTTAAAAAGGAAATCACGTTAGCTCATTAATCACATAACAATGCTTACTTTGAATATCGAACCATGGGGGCGCAGACTTTTACCAGCTGCCCAGAATGAAACATTTCTATTGGATCTTTTTTTCTTTCTTGACATGCTGTGGTTTGTTGGCAGTCACTCTTCATGAGTACAGATTTGTTTCAAATCTGAAAAAGATAATCAGTTTGTATAGAGAAAAGGTAATTTCACTTGATGAATCCCATCATTCTTAGAATTTCAATTGCTAAGAACATATTTTTCATCAGGTTTGCGGGGTCAGGACTCTTTTTAGTTTCTTTTCACAATATCAAATAGTCTACTACAGAATTCTGCCTCTGTAAGTTACAGACAGTTGTATGCACACTGTGAAATTATGACATTTATATTCTGTATAAATTACATTTGTTCAGGCCAAACACTAACATTTTTGAATTCTATACTTAACACTGTAGTACCACTTTCTGCTCAAATTAATAAATGCTCAGGATGTGGAAAATGAGATTTTCTTCCTTAGAATACATGTCATGATTTTCCATGTTACTTTTTAGTTTTTCTATGTAACTTTGTTTGGCATTGATAAACCAAGAAATTTGATTTGAATTATTTCACATATAGTACTCTGTATGTTTGGCACTTTGAAATATCTTGTTTTATCCAGGAAAGTCAAACGGCATTAACAGAACTTTATATAGTTAGAATTTCAAAGATATATTGGTATATTTAATGCTTATTCCTATTCTCAAATCCTATTCTTTTTATTTGAATCAGGAGGCAAACAAACCTTTAATTATTGAAAAAAATTTAAATGTGGTATTGTTTCATGGAAATTTCATAATTGCATAGTAAATCACATAATTTCATAGTAAATCACTATTATACCCAAAGAGGTACAAGTGATTAAATTAGGTAATTCCGAAGTGTTTTATAGTTGCTCTACTTAAAATCCTATCATTTCATAGTGCTGGCTGCTTTCCATATTCCAATTTTGGCCTTAATAACTTAGAAACAAAGATGGGCCAACTTTAGAAAAGTCTAATTGCTCAACATGCAAGTTTTTATTTGGCTATTCCTCAAAGTACTGATATAACCTAAATATAAACCAAAAATTTCAATTTATTTAGGTGGAATGTACAGCTGAAATAAGACTAACTAGTTTTTATGCACTGTTCATCACTTTATCGCTGTTTATCAGTCTGCCATCACCATCCATCCCGATGCACTCAAGTCAGAAACCTGGGGCTTGTCCTCCATCCTCCATCTCCTAGAAGTATGTCAACTAAGTAGTAGCTTTAATTAAACCTTGAGCACATCTTCACTGCCTCAGTCTCTGTACTCATAAGCCCGCCACTGTGATGACTTGGACAATCTTCTCTGAATCCCAGTTGATCTTATTTTTATTCATTTAACAAATATTAAGTTCCTGCTACATATCAGGAATACAGATAAAAATACACTTTCTGTTTCTCTAAAAATGTATTAGACGTAGACAAACTCACACAACACAATATCTCTGATATACACACTCAGACACGATTTAAGCATTGTGGAAATAACTGTCTAGAGAAGTGAGGGAAGTCAACAACAGAAGAGGGAAAGCTTAAACTGACCCTACCGGGGAGATGGTGAGGCATCCAGTTACAGAGCACAACACACACAAAGCCGAAGAAGCATGAAAATACTTGATGTTTTCAGTGAACCATTAGAAGTATAGTGCTGCTTCAGCTGTAACTAGACTAGAGAGGGTGTGAGAGGACCTAGATAGTAATGGGTCTTGATAACAAGTTAAGAGGTTTTTAGACTTTATACTGTAGGACCTTCGTTTTCCTACTCCATGGATGATTTTTACATATGCACACAACATGTTAACATGTACATATGACATACTTCCATGGGTATATATTTTTGTGCAACTTGTACGTCTCTCCTTGTATACTAGTTGGAACTGAAAAATTTTAGCAGGGAAATGACATGAGCAGATTTCTGTTTACAAAGATTCCACTGGAGAGTTTAGGGCTGTTGATAAAACATCAATAAGGAGGCCACAGTAGTAGACCAGGCCACGTGTAATGAGTATGTGATCTGGGACAGTGGGAGTGAGGACAGAGGAAAGGGAACACATTTAGGAGTTATTTAGAAGTGAAAATAAACCAGCAAGACATTTAGGAGGTGAAAATCACTTGATGACAGCACACGTTAGGTAATGAGAAAGAATTCTAGTATGGTGTGTATACTTTTAGCTTTAGAGACTAGGTGGATGGTAATTCCAATCAATGAGACAGAGAAACAGAAGGAGGAACAGGCTTTGGCAGGGAAACATGGGAAACATACTTGGGCACACTGAACTTGAGGTACTCAGGGGATTTCCTGGTGGTGATGCCTCATAACTGGTTATATAGATATGGTGCTCAAGAAAAAGCTAGGGGTATAGATTAAGAATCTTTAACCTTTAGATAATTTTTTTTTTGGTGCGGGAGAGGGAGGCAATTAGGTTTATTTATTTATCATTATTATTATTTAATGGAGAGACTGGGCATTAAACCCAGGACCTTGTGCATGCTAAGCATGCAACTCTACCACTAAGCTATAGACTCCCCACTAATCTTTAGGTAATATGTTGAAACTAAAAACATGGACAAAGCACTTATGGATGTCATATATTGTAGAAATCCTTAGAAGCACCAACATTTAAATAAAAGAGGAAAAAAAGATTGCAAAGGAGACAGAGTTGAACTCTGGAGCTGGGAGGAATGAACTTGAAATGTGAAATTCAAAACCCAAGAGAGAGGATAATTACAAAGGAGGGAGGGGATAAGCATCTTAAACATTATAGAAAAGTTAAGTAAGGTAAAGACTAAAAAGTGTCCAATGGCAACTAGGTCATTAGTGACTCAGCAAGAATAATTCCATTCTTCCTCATTCTTGCAGACCCTGTACATGGCACAAAGAATGGCTCCCTTAACATGTATTTGCTGAATGAATAAATCAGTAGTTCTCAATCTTGGTTATGTATTAGAATGATCTGGGGAAATGTTAAGAAGCAGGATGCCCAAACCATATGCAGACCAATTACATGCGAATCTCTGGCCTTAAGATTTAGGCATCAGGGGTTGTTAAAAGTTCTCCAGCTGATTTTAATGTGCACCCAAGCTTGGGAATAAATAAACCCACATTCTTCAAAGCACCTGGTACAACTGTTTGTTTAAATGGGTTTCTACCTACCTATCAGCTCCTTTGGGATAAGAGAGGGATTGAGTCATATGTTTGTAAACTCATGCTGCTCTAATATATAGTAGGGACTCAAAACTCTTCCTTGAAGAAATGACTACTATACAATTTTTCTAAAAATTTTCAATGTAAAAGCCAACGGGGAAAAAAGCAATTCATAATCCAAAGATAATGCTTATTCATCGTTAATATTCAAAAATTATCAAAACCAAATTTTGTGTATTATAAACAATGTGAGACTGAGCACACTGCCCCTGACAATTTGTGTGACCTCCGTTCAGAACAATCAATCTTATTCACACCATGACTGATAACAAATTATATTAAGGAAAAAGGGAAAGAAATAAAGTAAGGAGAAAGCATAACGCAGTGTACCAAGCCCTTCTTACTTGAGTTGTTAGGAGTATTTAATGCATTTAGACTTATAAAGTACTTCGAACAGCGTTTGGCACAGGTAAGGACTATTCTCACACCTTCTCGAAATACTGTTAGTATAATCAATTGAACCTTTAGCTCTGGCAGGGGGAAAATTGGGTGCCTGTGTACATACTTACCTTACACAAAGGAAAAGATATATTACAGTTTTTCTTATGAGAAAATGCTTAACCTTCTTGCATACGTGTGGTTGACCGGTTAACTTATTAGTATTTATTTTCAGAGAAACAGAGATGAAAAATGCAGATGTAACAGCGGAGAATATAGTAGGAACTAGCTTGATGACTTTACAGCTTCAATATCGTTAGCTGAGATACGGAAAATCCATCAATTTGTAATAAGGAAAAGTCTAGCGTCGCTCTTTGCACGGGTGAAATTAAGAGGCAGGAAAACCATCAAGACACCGTCTCACGGGAGAGTGGGCAGAGACTGAGTCCCACTTGCCTTTTCCTGGTTCAGTCTTCGTACTTCACCGACTCTAGGCTCTCCTTAATTCTTCCCCCTATTCACCCCTTCCTTTCACAACTTTCCTCCCCAGCTTTTTTTTCCCCTCAAGCTTTTCCTGTCGACCTTTATGCCAGGAATAAGAACCAAGGCGTGTGATAGATAAAGCTGGGTCGTTATTAACACCCGCCAGCTGTGCTCGTGGGATGCAAGCGAAGCTCCCAGAAACCTCCGCTCTCTTGCTTTCATCGAGAGGCCCCCGTTCTTAGGTTAAATATTTGCTTCAGAGGTAAGCGCCGTGGCCCCGTTCCGGCGCCCACCTTTTCTTGCGCCTGCGGAATGCCGCCAGCCCCAGGGATGCGGCGGGAGACGGAGGAAAGCGCCGGCCCCACGGCCTCAGCTCCGGGTGCGCTGGGCCCTCGGCACCAACCTGCTCTGGGTCCCAGCCTGCTCGCAGCCTGTGATGGTCCAGCAGCCACAGCTGAGCGGATTCTCCAGCCCCGCCTGGAGCCACGGGCAGGGCGGAGCGGGCGGCGCCTGGATTCTACGTCATCACCCGGGCGGGCGCGGGCCGCGGCTGACGCCATCATCCCGGCACCTGCCAACATGGAAGGCGGCGACGGCGGCGCTGCTGGGGCTGGCCGTGGAGCTCCGGGCTGCGGAGCGGCTGCAGCGACAGTCCGAGAGCTCCTGCAGGACGGTAAGGAGTCGGGGTCTGGCCGGGCCTTGGAGCAGGGAGGCTGTCTTGCTCCGCACCTGGGCCCGGGTAGTGGACTCAAATCGTCGCTT
Organism: Vicugna pacos; assembly: GCF_048564905.1. Taxonomy (NCBI): domain Eukaryota; kingdom Metazoa; phylum Chordata; class Mammalia; order Artiodactyla; family Camelidae; genus Vicugna; species Vicugna pacos. The sequence goes on along the minus strand of NC_132993.1, from coordinate 78,066,960 downwards.
TGCGGAAACTTTTCCAGTCTCGCCGTGACCACTCCCCTCCGCCCGGCCCCCTAGAGTCTGAGTGCTGGCCTCGCCAACCTGTTTCTTCTGGGACCTGCTGTCCTCCTTTTTCCCCGGGTGTCCCGGGGATACCTCATTTCTAGATGTTTCTCAGTTCAGCTCTACCTTCGTCGCTCCTAAGGCTTCGCTGATGTTCTGATAGCCCGCACCTGGTGACCCACGTTGGCCGCCCCCGCCGCTGCCGCAATTCTTGACCCAACGGTGAAGTGTTTAGTTCCTTGAAAAGTGTAAGACTTAGAACAGATGACAAGCGCTTAATGAAAGCGGGGCTTCGTTTTAAAGTAGAGTTGGAAACATCTTCTCTGTTAACAAATTTTTGGACTACACAGGTGGCCCCACTGAAAAGCTCGTTTGCTTGTTTTTCACTAGGCGTTTATCCTCAACCAGACGTGGGGGAGGGTTGGGAGCTTTTCAGTCAGGCTGGGATTAACCATGTGTGTTGAAAGTAGCAGTCAAGTTTATTGATAGTTTTGGACAGACGTTGCTAGAAATAAGAAGATAAATTAGACACAGTACATTTGAGAAGCACATAAAATTGTGTTAATTAAATTAACATGCCCCAAATCTCTTTTCTTTCAGAATAAAGTTTAAATTTGTAAGACCCTTCTCATCTGTTTTTAATTTTCTTCCTTAATCGCCTTCACATTCTACTTTGTATTAAAATAATTTGTATTCTTAATCTTTTCTACCGCATTGTAAAACTACATTTTATATTCTGCAGAGTTAATAACAGTACCTTGCATACAGTAGGTGCAGAATAAGCGTTTTTTAAAAAAATTGAACATCACAGAAGCATATGCTCACATTTGCAGACCAAAATAGATTATAAATGAATTAAATAAAGTTTAAATTATTGTTTCCTGTTTCTACATTTTAATCATTGCTCTTAATTACTTGCCTTCTGATAATGTATATACTTCTGTCAAAACTTGTAATGATGTTTTCTAAACTAGATTGTGTTAGATTCTCTAGGATAGGCTCTCTGGCTAATGCATCTTTATATCTTAATTTAAATTCAGTTTAACCAAGTTTTGAGCTCCTAGTATATGTGCAATTCCCACCCTCAAGTAGCTCACCGGTTTTGGTAGGGGAAATAGTCTTGCAGAGGTATAAGGTAGGCAGTGTAACATAGTATTGTAAGGGTAGCAGTAGAATTGTGTACAAAGTAAAATATTAATTCAGAAGGGGATGATAACTGGGAGTGGTTAAGGGAGTGTGAAGAAAGCTTTTCTGGGTGGAATTGGTTTTGAAGTGTGAGTAGAACTTCCCCAGGTGAAGTGGAAGAAACATTGTATGTATGCCACACATGGCTGCTTATTTCAGTAGGATGCGTCCCAGGAAGTACTCTTTTGGTTGTTTTTGTAGGGTTAATAGGCCTCAATTCTGCTTTCTGTGTTTTCCTGTTTAGTTCTCTTTTCCATTTTTTTAGTGTAAATGTTTAAATCTTTACTCTTTTCAAGCCTCTCCCTTCAAGCTCAACAAATAACTTTAAGGTTTCCTAAAAAGGAAGAAAGAAGAATCTATCCGAAAATGAGCTTCCTCCATTTCTTGCCTTCAGACCTGTAAACAGCCTAAATTTTCAGGCATCCTTTCTTTTTTTCCGTTGTATTTTCAGTTACAAAAGGAGTGCAGTCTCTGTTCCTACCCTAAGGACAGCCCCTCCTCTTGATGCTCTGGATTTTCTTCCTGGCTCTTCAACGACCAAGTCACACTCATTCTGTGCCATTGCAATCTCTTTGCCATGGTCGCCAATGAATTTCTTGTGGATAAATCAAACCGACACTGTTGTGGTCCATATCTTACTTGAACTTGTAAAAGGATTTGACTTTTTTCTTGAAATACTTTCTTCAGGTGGCTTGTGAGTTTCATGCCCCCCGCCCTTTTTTCCTTTCAATTTCCTGATTCTCTGAGTGCTCTTTTCCGGCTTTCTTTAAATGCTCATTCTTCTTCATTCTGCCCTTAATTCAGTGGCTCACTCCTGGCTTCCCCTCCTTAACATTCCTAAGGAATTAAACATTTCCATCAGTAACAGTGTTTCACTCTGTCAGGGATCTGCTGATGACAGAGGATAGGATTGATAGGGTTGGTGAGCAGATGCATAGTTTGAAATTTATTGAGGTGTTTCTGATGTGCCTCCTGTAGGAATGAGAAAACTATAAAAGAGAAGCATTATGTGTCTTGTCTCTTTAAGGATAGTCTGTCCTCCGATGCCAAATCCAGTGGCCGGTATTCAACCTTCATTGTATTTGATGATCTTTGACATTACTGACTACTTACTTTCTTTTTAAACTGACCCTTCTTTTGGTTTTTGCCATTCTCTCCTGTTTCTCTTTCTCTCTGAACATGTAATTTCTTTGATTGCTTTCAGTTTTTCTTGCTGCCCTCAAATTTTGGTGTTTTTCTGCTTCTGAACTCTATCTTAATTCTCCTGTTTTTGTGCATTCTAAAATTTCTTCCTAAATCATCTGGTCTTTTTTTCATGGTTTGAAAATTAATGTCTATGTACACAAATATACACATATATGGTTCTACCTCTCCTGAGCTATAGAAACAATCTCTACAAGACATTTCTATCTTTATGGTGAATAAACACAACTAATTCTACATATAAAAACACGTGAACAAATTGTACAGGTTCTGCATATGAAAAAAGTAAAATGAATTCTTTTTAATTGAAGTACAGTCAGTTACAATGTGTCAGTCTCTGGTGTACAGCACAATGTCCCAGTCATGCATATACATACATATATTCATTTGCTTATTTTGAATTTTTTTAACCCCTCTCCTCTAACCTTTTCCTCTGGTAGTCTCTGTTACCATTCATTATATGTGGTAAGTTAGATGTGTGCTTGTTCCCCATGTAGATTATAAGTTTCTTGGAGGCAGGGGTGCATTCATGTTCATCTTTATACATAAATTCCTGGTTGTCTACTTAATGCAAAGCTGAATTCCCTATGTCAGTTACTAAGTCAATCTAATGAATCTCCCATTTTTAGCCTTTCTCTGACATGGGGAGCTTAGCTTGTGCTTTGTCTCATCCCCCATTGTCAGCTCTATAATGTCTATACAGTAGTGTTTGAATATTTGTCAAATTTGTCACTTCCTTGACATTCTTAGTGCCACTGTCTTAGGTCTTCATCCTTCACTTGGGCTGTTAACACAGCACCTTACTGGCCTCTGTGGCTCTATTCTACAGGTGTGCTGGTAAACCAGCTTTCTGGGAAAACAGAAAAAGCCCTGATTTTGTGGTGTGTGCCAATGTTCATGGTGTAAATACCATGGTCAGTTTTAAGATACTTACGTGTGATATGAGCTGGCTCACACAATTGCTGAAAATTTAACAGTTGGCTTTCGGGAGCTAGTCCGAAGTCAGCTCCAGTACACGACTGCATGACCGATCCTTTCTCAGTCATCTTCTGTAGGGCTGCCAGAAACTCTTCTACAACACAAGGCTGAGCGAGCTCTTTCTGGGCTTTAAAACCTTGAATGGGATATATTCTGAACATTTTGGATGTTTTACCAGCCTTCCTTCAAACTGCATCCCGACCTTCCTTTGGAACCTCAGATCCTATCATTCTTTACCTTTTCTACCCAACACACACACTGTGATCTAGACATACTGAAGTCAGTGTTCCCGTTATTTCTCAGAACAGGCCATTGCATTTGCTACCTCTAAACATTCCCTTTTGGAATAGCCTTCTCCACTTGTCTGCCTGGCAGGATCCTTAATTCTGAGAACTACTTGGCGAATTGGAAGGAAATGGAGTTCTTAGAAATAAGGCCAAAGTAGCTGTTTCCTTCTTTCACTCCCCTGCACTTTGAGAGTAGTCAGGAATGAGTTTTTGCTTTTAGTAGAATGATACTTCCAGCTCATGTATAGATTGATTAATTCATTCAGCCAATAATGAGCACCTGCTGTGTGTCAGGCATTATTCAGGCTCTATGGATGTGGCAGTAAACAGAGCAAAGACCTTGCCCTCATGGAGCATACATTATAGTGGATACAGACAACTGAGGTTTTCTCGTAAGTACTGTGTTTTGCTTGTTAGTTTCATAATCTCTGTGAGGGCAGTCTTACCTATGTGTACCATATAGCTAGGAGACAGTGCTGTATGCCTACATTGAGTTCAGTTCTGTGTATCTATTTTTAACTCATAATTCTCCATTTTTTTTCACCCACAAATGTGTGGATTTCTATATAGAAGGATGTCTTAACATCTAGCATCACTTCTTTTTCCTGTCTGTTAAAGGTCTATTTTGAACAGTTTCTCATTCCATTTACTTATTTCACCCATAAATCCAAAGTTTCAGTAATACCTATAATTCCCATTGGCAATTCACATTTCATGAGCACAAATTTGTATTTGTCTGCTTCTATTAAAAATCCAGATTCACTTTATCATAACAGTATTTGTGCATCGATCTGGAGATAACCAGAGATGATAAATACTGAATATAGTCAATTTTCTTACTATTGTTATTAGTCTTGTTTTCTTGAGTTAAAGGCTATGGTTAGTAGTTGTTTTAAAATTTTTCACTTAGTATTTTCCTTTTGACTCACGGCTAAGCTTTTAGCAGTCTGCACAGTGGTCTAGAGCATGGGTTCTGCAGCTAGACTGCCTGGGTTCAGATCTCAGTGAGGTTGTACAAGCTGCATGACCTGCCTTTGCCTGTCTGTTCATCTGTGAAATGCGGAAAATGGTAGTTCCAACAGGGTTGTGTGACTATTGAATGAATTAATGTGTATAAAGTGCTTAGACACGTGATAAATTCTTAGTGAATATTACCACTCTCTTCTACTGTTGCCCTTGCTCCTTCTCATTTTCAACAGAAAGCATTTACAACAGTTCCTGGTGTAAAAAGAGACCTCAGAATATGTTAACTATGGTTGTTACTGTTCTGTTGATTAATATCTATGGTTTCGTGCAGTGTAATTAATAATCAAAGACTTTTTTTCTTTATTTTTTCCCCCAGAGTGTTACAGTGATTTTTTAAATGAAGACTTTGATGTAAAGACTTATACTTCCCAGTCTATTCATCAAGCTGTGATTGCTGAGCAACTAGCAAAACTTGCTCAAGGAATCAGTCAGTTGGATAAAGAACTACACTTACAGGTAATTCCAGTGTTTTTGGTCATACAGATTATTCAGCCCAAAGTGATAATTTATCATTTTTATAATCCTTTTATTTAATCTAAATGTATATTTACAAGAAAAAATATATATTTTTCATGGTGTGGCTTATTTTTCCAAGTATATTCACATACACATATTTACATACACTTATAGTATTATTTAAATTTATTTAAGTAATAAAAGTATTTAAAATTATTTAAATACTTGCATATTTATATGTAGATAAATTTTTTTGATTCTTGTAAGAAGGCACTGGGGATTGAACCCAGGACCTTGTGCATGCTAAGCACTCGCTCTACCACTGAGCTCTATCCCAATTCCCCCCCCCAAGTATACTTCTGAAAAACTTTCTATAAACTGCTTTTTGTTAGTTGAAAAATTAATATACCCACCTCTCCAAAACCTTTATTTATGCTTTGTTTTCATCATCTTAACTGATATGAAAAGAATATAGGTAGGCAAAAAATAGGATGTCTTTGATACAGATAATAGAAAATGGAATTGTGAAGCAGAACAGCATGAATAAGAAAAACTGGAATGTTCCCATTGGCAATTCACATTTCATGAGCACAAAATGTAACATTTGATTAAATTATAGAAAGCTGGTAAATTTATGGTGGATAGAACATAATGAGGGGAGTTAGGAGATAGATCCTAATCTCAGTTGTGCCTTTGCCTTTCATATCATGTAATGTCTTCAAGTCTTGGTTTAAAAAAAAATGTATAGAATGGGTTGGAATAAGTAAGGAGCAAGAGGAGATGGTAGTCAAAAATCTTGAACGTTCCTTCCTCTTATCTAGAATGCTGTAATTTTCAAAGAGTGGTTTTATGGTGTATTTTCTAGTGTTGCCTTTTCTTCTGAGTAGGCACTTAATACATATGTAAATGAATGAACAAATGCATGAATAAATGAACTATTTACCAGTAAATCTGGATCTGGTATTACATGACCCATGTTCACTTAAATTGTATCTTTATCAATTAAAAGAGTAGCTTAGTTAGGACTGGGATGACTTCTAAGGTCTGTTTAACTCTAAAATTCTGATTATATAATTTGAGGTCAGTATTTATTGAGACACATTTATAAGATAGTTTTAATTGTCAGGCTTTGCATTAGGCTTGGGGATAGAAAAATGAACACATTTCCTGGCTCTTCAAGGATTCACGGACCAGTGGCAGGTACAGACAGAAATAATAACAGGCAAGTGATGCCTGTTTTTAAGTACATAGTGTTTGTGGAGCAGAGAAAAATGTACTTAACCCTGCGTAGGTTTCTCAGAGGGTAGCTTTTTGCAAGAGCCACATGAAATTCTTTCTGCCTTTTTGTGATTGGTATTTTCCTTATTCTTTGCATGTAGTACCTTCTCTGAAGGAATCAATGAAAACAAAATATATTTAACATCTCTAAGTGGGGGCAAATTGTATTTATAGTAGTTTCGGATGTGAGGTAAAGGAAGTCTGAGTCCTGGTCTGAGATCTGAATGTGCTATAATTGTTTTTATGCAGAAGCAAAATTGGGATAATGCTAACCAAACCCATAAATAAAACATAATAAAATAATTTAAAATATCATTGAGCTGAGTAAAATTATAAACGATGTACCGAGGTATGTATTAGTCTGGGTTTTAGTGCAGGAAACGGAAACCACTCTAGGTGTTTTAATCAGGAAGATATTTAACACAGAGAATTGGATGGACGGCTAGTGGACGGAGGTGAAGGATCTCCCATAGATGCAACACAGAGGCCTGGAAGCTCCCACTGCTAAAGTTCAGCTTCTAGGTACCTGGTAACTCTGGAATGATCAATATGACTATCTCAACTGTCTCTAAATCCTCAGGTCTGAGGACCTTGCTTACTAGCTGAAACAGTAATGGGAAATAGCTTTCCTCTTTCTTCTCTCTTCTAAATGTCTTAGAAATTCACCCAGTTGACTGCAGGAGGAGTCTGTGAAAGTATAGGCTTTTTAAAAGTTGAAAAGCTTTTTAGGCTTTTCAACCTTTCCACAGTGTTTATTCACAAGGGACAAAGAATAGAGAATAAAAGAAAATTTGTCTTGTTAGGATGAACACGTTAATGACCATATCAGTGGACTGGAAAAAATTCAAACATCTTCTGGGTAAGAGGCATAGGAGACCAAAAATAACACACATTTTAGATGGATATGATTGAGAGACTCGATAGAATGACAGTGACATCTGAAACAGGACAAAGTGGAAGATGTAAGTGTTCCAGTGAATGAAGCTTTGCTGACAAGGAGCTTCAGTTCACAGACTAGACATGAAAATTATTCATTGCAATAAAATATACAAAATAATAAGGATTCCTGCATTATTCTAAAGATTTGCTTGATCTTTTGATGTTTCTGGGAATCTTTTGCATGTGTCCTTTAACTCTTAACATTCATTTATTTTTTTTTTGGTGTGCTTATTCACACTGCCCTAATTTTCTTAAAAATACTGGTCTTCTGCAAGGAAGAGGATTTGCTATGACATTGGGAAACTGGAAGCAGAGAGATATTCAGGATAGGTGGACACTAACTCTGCTTTACTTTCCAAATTAGAATGTGGTCTTGATAATATTAAGCTCAAGAACTAAAGGAACCTGATGTTTGAAAACATTCTTTAAAGGGAAAGCATGTATTAGCGTGGCAAGAATTCGCTGTTTTTTCAATTTTGGCACAGCTCCACCTATACATCCCACTGGGAAAGGAAGAAGCTAGTGAAAAGACTGTATCTTCTTTGGCTCTATGTCCAACTATAAGCATGTTTGTGTTCCTGCTAATAATTCATCTCAAACACACCTTTATAACCTGTATTGTTTCCTTGGGTGTTAGCATTTTCCCCCTTTATCTGTGGAGAGAGACCTTCAATTCTACATTGTAGTTAAAAAGAAAAATACCTAATACTTAGAGCAATGCTGATTATTCATTTCTTAATTTTCAGGTTGTTGCAAGACATGAAGATTTATTGGCACAAGCAACTGGGATTGAGTCTTTGGAAGGTATATTTCCATTAACTATTACAGACTATTTTAGAGCTAGTCCAGGGCTCAGAAGCTTTTCCAGTGAAGGGTCAGAAAGTAGATATTTTAGACTGCAGGTCATACTGTCTCTGTTGCAGCCATTAAAACCTCTGCTATTACAGAGTGAAAGCAGCCAGATAACATGTAAATGAATGTGTATAGCTGTGTTCCAACAAAACTTTAGTAACCCCTGAGCTAAACTATCTGTGTTTAAATCCTTGCTTTGCCACTTACCAGATGTGTGACTTTGGACAAGTTACTTAACCTTTCTAAGCCTCAGTTTCATCTATAAAGAAAGAGTATTAATGTATACTAATTTGTTAATTTAAGGATTAAGTGAGTTAACAAAATGCTTAGAACAATTCCTGGCACATATTTAGTGCTTCTATAACTGTCAGTTAATTAAAACAAGCAAACAAATCAACACCACCCAAGTAGTAGAAATAGGCTTGAATTCTTTCCTTATATTTGGCTTTCCTTAAAATTCTTTTCAGAAGTGAGAGTATAGTAGAATAATAATACATCGGGTTTTTAGTATTATGAATCCTCTTAATTTTGTTTGACTACAGCTTTCATGAATTTTTCATTCTCTTTATTAAATTAAGCTACATCTCAAATATGAAATGTTAATAGTTTACATTATCGTTTGTGTTGCGGTTACTATTAATCATTGCACATCAAGAGAAAGCTATGTGATTTTTCCCTGTTGATCAGATTCTTAGAGGAAGAGTTTCGCTTTCTGTGATACAATGTTTAATGCTTCCCCCCGTAAGTATTTCGTATGTACGCTCCAAGGTATTATTCTCAGCATGTACACAGTTTCTAAGACTTTGAAGAACATAATATTTCAGACAAATAGTTTGGTTTATTGAATATTTAGGATCGATATCAGACTATGGAAAAATTAAGAGGCTCTAAGTACTGATTAACTATTGAAAATTATTTTTTTACATCTCATAATACTTTTATGTGTTTCCGGAAGCAAATAAACAATACCCTACTTTACTGGTAATTTTTTAAAACAAATGATAAATGACTTTTTTCATTTATAGAAACCCATAAGAATGTCATGGGTTCTTTCACATTGATTCTGAGTGTATATAGGTGTAGATGAATCATCACAACAAACACTTCTCAGTGTGGTTTTCTCATATGTGTTTAGTTCTATAATATGCTTGTTTCCCCCAGGATGCTTTTCAGTTATTACAACATTTAAAATATACTGTTAGAGTTGGAATAACTATCCAGTGGATGAGTGTGTATAGTATAAACGCTGACTTCTCTGAATTTCTATGATAATCTAAGAGTATTCTCCAGAATATTTGAACATAAAAAGTCAAAGTATTAATCAGTTAGTATTCATTTAGGCATGATGTGTATTTCTAAGCACTTACTGAAATATTTGAGATATGTGTCATGTATTTGAAAATGAATTATTATTCCAACTTCTACTTCAACTTCTTTTTCTCCTATATATTAAACTTTGTCATATAATTCATTTAGACATATATTTAGTAAGTCTATTTTTTTAAAATTTGCTCCCTCTTCATTTATGTTCATTTAAATTTTGGTTGAGAATTTGCTAGGTTCTAGGCAGCTATAACAATATGCAGAGTCCCTGTCCTTATGGAATTTGGAGGTGTATTTAATTAAGCCTATTTTATTAAAAAGGGAGAGCCTAACTTACTAATTTGTTTGTTCACTGAGTCAAATAGTAATCGAGAACTTGTTAGATGCCAGGCACCTATGAGCAATAGACAAAGTCACTGTCCTCATGAAATTTATGTTCTGGGTGGGGAATTAGGCCCCCCAAAAATGTACAAGTAGGAAACGTCAGATATTTGTAATTCCTAAAAGAAAAGAAAGTGGAGTCCCTTACTAGCTAGGACAGGCAGGGGATGGCTTTTTAAGATGACGTTTGAGCTGAGATTTGAATGATCGGGAAGGAGAATGTTGTAAGCTGAAGGACCAGTAAATGGAATTAGCTTGGCATGTTTGATGGGCATATAAAAAAGACCCGAATGACTGGATTTTAGTGAATGAGGGAAAGAATTATAGATGTGGTTTTTGGAAAGGAATTTTGATTTTCATTCTAAGTGCAATGGCAAACCATTGGAGGGTTTTAATTAGGTATGTTGTATGATTAATGCTGTAAAAAGTTTTCTCTGGGGGCTCTATAGGAAGGCAAGACTAGAATCCAGCATACCAAGTTAGAAACAGAGGTAGAAGTTGATGGTGCCTTGGGCTAGAGTGGTGGGTGTAAAGAGAGAGAAGTGGGTAAGTTAGAGCTAACAGGATTTGTTGATGGGAAATGAAAGGTCTGAGGGAAAAAGTCACCAAGAATGAGTCCTAAGATTTTAGTCTGAAAAATTGGATAGATGATGATATTAGTAACTGAGATGGGTTAGACTAAAGAAGATTATGATTTTGATGGGGCAGGAGTAGGGCAGAAGTTATCTTGGGTGTCTTAAATTTGTCATAAGAAAGTTCAAGGCTAGAGATCTGTGTGCGTGTATGTGTGTGTGTATAGATAGGCAGGTATAAAGAAAATCTGTATAGATATATGTACATATGTGTGTGTATAAAATCAGTATTTTATTGAACAGATTGTATGCAAAACACTGGGAATGAATGAAATCCCTAAGATTGTAGATAGAGAAGAGAAGATGGTGGAGTATCAAATCTTGGCATACTCCAGCATGGAGAGATCTAACAGAGAAGAAGTAGGAGCAGCTAATAAGATAGGAGGAAACCTAGGGAGTGTGATGACTTGGAAGCCTAGAGAAAAAAATGTTTTAGGGAGGGAATAGTTTTAACATATCGTAACTCCTGAGCGTTTGAACAAGATAAAGACAGAACTAACAATAGAATTTGGCACTCTGGAGTTTTCTAGTGACCTTGGCAAGATCTGTTTTGGTGGAATATGTATGAAAGCTATTGAGAGTGGGTCGTGGAGAGAGTAAGATGTAAGGAAGTGATAATAACAAGTAAAGGCAGTTCATTCTTGGAGTTTAAGGTCAATGAACCATAAAACCAGCAGAAGTAAGGGAATCCTCGGGCCAAGAGAGGATTCTGTTGAACAGAGCCATATTAAAACATATTTGTATGCTGATAGGAATGTTTATTTTAATATTACTTCATCGAATATGTGACAACATTCTATACTTTAGAATACTGTGTTTCGAAACTACAACTATGGCAGTTGAATATAGAAACTGGGTTTTAAAGAATGGAGTTCAAAATAATTAAATTTATTACAGATTTAATTTAATCTATTATAATATTGGACAGTCTATTTTTAGGCATATAAAATGGTAAAATTTAAGCTCCATCTTCCTGAAAGTCATTTTATAATTTTGTAAACAGTTCTTCCTGTTGTGTAGATAGAGAGTGACAGCAATAAATACTTGCTGTCCATGTTTATTATTTATGTAGCATGGGGGTTAGAGAGAGGATACCAGGCAGAGACTATCTCATTTCCAGATTATTCAAGGCCTTGTAGACCAAGCTGTGGACTTCAGTTTTAATGAAGGAGTGAAGGGGAGACTGTGAAAGGGTTTTAGCAGGTGTGTTATGTAAAATTTGCACTTCCAAAGATCACTCAGCCTTTTTTTTTTTGTAATTTTATTTAGTACAATACATATTAACATGAAATTTACACCTTCAGCCATTTCAGTGGCATTAATTGCATTTACAGTGTGGTGCAACCATTACTGTCCAGTTCCAGAACTTTTTCATTACCCTAAATGGAAACCCTGTACCCATTAAACAGTTTCTCCTCATTCCTTGTCACATTTCTTTAGTGGAGCAAGGATTGGAGGGAACCACTAGTTAGAGGCTTCTACAATAGTTTAGGTAAAGATACTGGTTGCTTAGATTACAATGATGGCAGAAACAAATTGAAAAATTTCTCTATTCTTTTCTTTTAATTGTTTACCTAATTTGAACTCTTGTAAATTTATGAAGTAAAATAAACTTATGTTTTCCTAGGTGTTCTTCAGATGATGCAGACAAGAATTGGGGCTTTACAGGGAGCTGTTGATAGGTACTGTTGTTCATTTTATAAATAAATGAAATTTAGAAGATTTTTATCCGTTGATATTTTGAAGATGACTTTGTCACTCCTCTTTTTGTTTCTCCTTTAGGATGAAAGCAAAAATTATTGAGCCATACAATAAAATAGTAGCCCGTACTGCTCAACTAGCAAGACTTCAGGTAGGTTCCCACTGTCATTTCTTTGTACTTTTAATTCATTTTGTTTTTATAAGTGAACAAGTTTCAAAAGAATGAATTCTGAGGAAATAAGAAAATATGAGAGAAAAGGGGAAAGATACTAGAGCTTTAAAAGAAGATAATCCAGTCTAAAAAATAAATCTAAACTACTATTCAGGTGAACAATTTTCACTCTTATTGCAGTATTTCAAAATTATTTCGTTTAGTAGGAAGGGATAAATTGGGAGTTTGAGATGTACAAATCCTGACTACTATATATAAAGTAGATAAAAACCAGATTTCTTCTATGTAGCACAGGGAAGTATATTCAAAATCTTGTAGTAACCTATGAGAAAGAATATGAAAACAAATACATGTATGTATGACTGAAATGTTATGCTGTACACCAGAAATTGACACAGTCACTGAGTATACTTCAATAAAAAAATTTAAAATAAATAGGGAAGGGAAAATTATTTCTTTTAATAAAGAACAGGAAGAAAACTAACTTTCATTCTTATAGTATGCTATGATCAAAAGTAAGGAACTCAAACCTATATTTTGTTCTAATAGCAGTACTAATTCGTTATTCTGGAAATTCGGTTTTTGACTAAAATGTAATGATTTTCTAGCTTTATAAGAGAGGTACACAAAACATTTTAAAATTTAATTTTCACATAGTTTCCATGATTGTTCAAAAACTATTGCCTGTAGTTAGATATGGAGATTGTTTCAGACTTTTCACACTTACAGATACTACTGCTATGAATAGTTTTATATTTGAAGTTTTTTCTCTTTGGGTTATTTTCCTAGGAAATCTGTTAACTTTGCACACCATTTTACAAAGCAAAGTAAAAATTGCTTTTATTTTCTTCATTCCCTTTGTATGTTTTATTAATGTAATCTGAGGGTCTGATACTATCCTGTTACTTATTTTTTCCTTGTGTGTGTCTTTTATTAGTAACACTTTTCCCTTCTCGCTTGGGGATCTTATTTACCATTCTTCTGTCAACACTCTGTTCATTTCCCACTGGTTTTTTATTTCCTATTTTTTTCCTACAATCGTACTGTTTTATCCATACCCACTCCCCTGTTTTTATCTTTAATAATCTGGCTTCTAATATCCAGTGTCTGCTGTGTGACAGAGCTTTAGGAATCCTAGATTGGCCTTGTGTCTTTATTCAGTTCACTAAACCTCACCAAAACTGCGCCAGACACTGTTCTAAGGCTCTGGCTAGAGGCATTCTTCTGACTATGAAGTCTTCTCTCGAATAGCTGAGTAGGGGGAGACAGGCCAATGATTACAGTGTATTGTAACAGAGGTAGTAATTGTGGCAGTTGACACTACGGAGTGTCTACTATATGGCCAGTGCTTTACCTACATGATCTGTTTATTCCTGATAGTAACCTAAAGGTTGTTTTATAGATGGAGGCATTGAAAGTTTATCATTTACCAATTTTTGTCTCATATTTAAAGTGCATTTCTTGTAGGCAGCATTTAGTTGGGTCTTGCTTTTTTTAACCAGTCTTACAAAATGTGCTTTTTGAGATGCTTAGGCATTTATATTTAATGTGCTTATTGTTATGTTTAGGTTTAAGTCTTTCATCTTCTAATTTTTTTCACTTGTCCTGATTGTTCTTTGTTTCTTCTTTTTCTGCCTTGTTTTGGGTTGACTAAGTATTCCTATGGTTCCATTTATTTCCTTTGTTTGCTTATTAGCTATAACTTGTTTTTGTATTTTCATGATTGCTCTAGGATGTATAGTACACATTTTAACTGTTGATTTTGACTGCTAGTGATATCATAGCACTTCACATGTAGTATACGAACCTCACAGTAGTATACTTTCATTTCATCCCTCCCAGCTTTTGTGCTATTATCATGCATTTTACTTTCACACGTGTTGTAAACCCCACAATATATTGTTAAAGTTTTTCTTTAAACAGTCAATTATTTTCTAAAGAGATTTAAAAAGAAAATCTTGAATATTTACCTCCACAGTTACGTGCTTTTCTTTCCTTTGATTAGACCCGTGTTTCTAGGTGATATCATTTACTTTTGCCCTAGGAACTTCTTTTTAACATCTCTTGTAGTATGGATCTGCTGTTGATGAGTTCTTTCAGCTTTTGAAATAGTCTTTATTTCATGATTTTGAATGATATTTTTGCTAGACGTAGAATTCCAGGTGAATTTTTCTTTTAGCACCTTAAGGACACTGCTCAACTGTCTTCTCATTTGCACTGTTACCTGTGAGAGATCTGTTGTATTTATCTTTGTTCATGATGTTTTTTTCTCCTCACTCTGTTCTTAAGGTTTTTACTTTATCACTGGGTTTTGAGCCATTTGATTATGATGTGCCTTGGTGTAGTTTTTGTGTGTGTGTGCGCGCGCTTACAGTTCTTTAAGCTCTTGGATCTGTGAGTTTATAATTTTTATCAGTTATGGAAAATTTATGGCCATTATTTCTCCAAATAGTTTGTCCCTCCCCTTTCCTCTCCTTTGGCGACTGCAGTTACAACTAAGGTGTCTTCAAGCTGTCCCACAGATCACCAGATACTTGCTCACTTTTTTCCTTCCAAACTGCTTTTCCCCGTGTGTTTTGTTTTGGATAATTCATATTGCTTTGTCTTAAAGTTCACTGATAATTTCTTTTGTACTGTCTAATTTGCTGCCACTCTCCTTCAGTGTATTTTTCATTTTAGACATTTTTGTTTTCATCTCCTTAAATTTGATTTGGGTCTTTCCTGAACTTTCTAATTTATCTACTCAACATTTTGAACATACGGTATACTACTAAAATAACTGTTTAAATATCTTTGCTAATTTATAGAGTATGCCAGTCATACCACAGTCCAGTTTTAGAGATGCAAAAAAATCCCTTGTTGTCTATTTGCCATTTTCTTACTCTGTTCAAGCTGCTCTAACAGAACTCCATACACTGGGTGCCTTATAAACTACAGAAACTTACTTTTCACATATCAGAAGGTTGGAAGTCCAAATCAGGCTACCAGCGTGGTTGAGTCCTGGTGAGGGCTCTCTTCTGGGTTGCAGACAGGCATTTTCCTGTATCCTCACATGGCAGAGAGGGAGAGAGAGCTTTTATAAGGGCACCAGTCCCATTCACGAGGGCTTCTCTCTCATGACCTACTTCCATCCCAAAGGCTCCACTTCCTAATACCATCACATGGGGGTTAGAATTTCAACCTACGAATTTTAACATTTAGTCCATTCCAGCCATCAATCGCTGCTCCTATCCCCAGTCCTAAGGCAACTGCTCATCTATTTTTTTGTCTCTGTAAATTTGCCTTTTCTGGCCATTTCATATCAATGGACTCATAAAAGAGATACTAGTCTTTTGTGTCAGGCTTTTTTTGTGTGTGTGAAATGCCTTTAAGTTTCATCCATGTTGTAGAATGTCATTAGGAGTTTTTTTTTTTATTGCTGAATGTTGTTTTATGGACACATTTGTTTATCTGTTTACCAGTTGACAGACAATTGGATTCTTTCTAGTTATTGGTTTTTGTGAATAATGTTGCTGTGAACATTTGCTTACATGTATTTGTGTAGATCTGTGCTTTCATTTCTCTTTGTGTATTTTTTAAACTTGGTGTATTCAGAAATATTTTAAAAGTTTTACATGGCTAGTTGTATCTCATTGCTTGTCTTATTGTTAGGTAGATTAACTTTGTTGATGAAACAAAAACCTAATGTGTGCCTCAAAGTTATGCCATTATAATTAATAGTCATCTAAAGAAATCATCATTATACAGGAATTGGCAAACATATTTTGTAAGGGGTTATGTAGTAAATATTTTAGGCTTTGTGGGTTATGTGTCTGTGTTGTAAGAACTCAACTGTATTTCAATAAATTGAAGATTGGTTTTGACTTGCTCGGTGTTAACTCTTGTTCTATACATTGCAGATCTGTTTTCTTTGGAACATTCAGCTAATTAATCAACTTTGAATGTATCGTTGGACTTACTTTTTAATTGTGTATTGTGTGTGACTACCAGTGGACCCTCCTCCCTCTGGGTCTATATGGGACCATTAGAGACTGTGCTGATTGGTGTTGGGCTCCCAATTTTTCTGGTCATTATGTACATCACCAATACTAATTGGGCCTTTCTGTTTTGAGTAATACTACTATTTCTGGAATCATTTGGTTCGACATAATTTTTGTTCATTTTTCTATGTTTAAGCTTTTTCCTTTATGTTTTATAAACCATTATGTACTCAGAAGAAGAAATGAAATAGTGATATGTCTATATTAACACTTCTTAAATTAATGAAAAATTATACTTCTCATGTTCTTATAACCATCTTCTGTCTACTTCAGATTAATCTTTTCTCTTTTGAGTATCTATTTGGAATCACAGCCTTTCACAGACTCAACCTCTTCCAATTGATTTTATTTACGATACTCCTGTTGATGTTCAAATTACCAGAGTTTGAGCTGGTTTCACACTGGCTCCTTTGTTTTTTTCAGTGAGCCGCTGCCATTCTTGAGACTTTCTTTGTTTTCTGGGTGCAATGGAATATTCTAGACACATGCTGATGCTTCTTGCTAGAAGAGATAGGATCAACTAACCTTTAAGGCATCCTGGTTCCTTTTAATGAATAATGTTATAAACTAAAATTTGGGCCTAGGAGAACTTAGGAGAATGCGTGGTGTATAGAAAGTGATGCTGTTGTTAGCATCTTTTTGTGACACCCAAAGCAGAAGTTACTTCTTTTTATGCTCATTAATTCACATTTTTTTTATTGTGTTGAAAAGCACTTAACATTGTTTACCATCTTAATCATTTTTAAGTATACTGTTAACTATATGCACATTGTTATGCAAAAGATCTCCAGAAATTTTTCATCTTGCAAAACTGAAACTCTGTACCACTTAAACATTAATTTTTCCTTCCTTCCTCCCCTCTTCCCTCTTGGCAATTACCTTTCTGCTTTGTTTCTATTACTTTGACTACTTTGGATGATAATTTATACAAGTGAAATGTGCAGTATTTGTGCTTTTGTGACTAGCTTAGTTTGTTTAGCGTAATAGCCTTGAGGTTCATCCATGTTTTAGCATGTGACAAGATTTCCTTCCTCAAGACTGTGTGATATTCCATTGCATGTATATAACACACTTTTTTTATCCATTCATCCACTGATGAACATGAGGGTTGCTTCTACCTCTTGGCTGTCGTGTATAGTGCTGCAGTGAACATGGATGTGCAAAGTATCTCTTTGAGATCCTGCTTTGAATTCTGTTGCATATATACTCAAATCATATGGTAATTTTATTTTTAATCTGTGGAACCTCCATACTGTTTTGAATAGTGGCTGTACCATTCTATATTGCCACCAGTAGTGCACAAGTTTTCCAACTTCTCTGCATCCTCACCGGGACTTGTTATTTTCATTTTCTGTTCTTTTGATATTGGTCATCTATTGGGTGTGAGGTGATATCTCATAGTGGTTTTGATTTGGATTTCTATTACAATTAGTGATGTTGAGTATCTTTTCATATGCTTGTTGGCCATTTGTGTATCTTCTTTGGAGAGTTGTCTATTCAAGTCCTTTGCTCATTTTTATTGGTTTACTTTTGTTGTTGTTGTTGAGTTATAGAAGTTCCTTGTAAATTCTGGATATTAAGTCCTTATCAGATAAATGGTTTGCAAATATTTTCTATTTTTTAAGTTGCCTTTTCACTCTGTTGACTATTTCCTTTGATGCACAGAGGTTTAAATTTGGTGTAGCTCCATTTGTTTATTTCTGCTTTTGTTGCCTTTGGTTAGTGTCATATCCAAGAGATCATTGTCAAATTCAACATACTGAGCTTTTCCCTATGTTTTCTTCTAGAAGTTTTACAGTTTTAGGTCTTACATTTAGGTCTTTTAATATATTTTTTTGCATGGTGTGAGATAAGAGTCCAACTTCATTACTTTTCACATGGATACCCAATTATCTGTTAACCATTTGTTGAAGAGACCATCCTATGGTGTAGTCTTGGCACCTTGTTGAAAATCATTTGGCCATATATGCAAGAGTTTTATTTCTTTCTGGGCTTTCTGTTCTGTTCCATTGACCTATGTATCTGTCTTTATGCCAGTACCGCCCTTTCTTGATTACTGGTGCTTTGTATAGTACGTTTCAAAATCAGGAAATGGGGCGCCTCCAACTTTGTTCTTTCTCAAGATTGTTTTGGCTATAAATTCACAGTGATTTTTGTAATTTAAAATGATGTTATGATACCTTGCTTTTTGAAAACAGTATTATGCTTATCAAGATTCATCCATGTTGTTTGTTGTGTAGTTGGTTAATTTTCAGTTTCCATTATTAGACTATTCTGCTGCTTATGGACTTTTGAGTTGTTTGTAGTTTAGGGCTATAAATAGTACTGCCATGAATAGTTCTGTATAGGTATACTGGCTCATGTAGATACCCCTTTCCGTAAGGTATGTGCTGGGAAAAGGATGGCTAGGTTATAGGATTTCTGATCTTTAACTTTATTATATAATGCCAAACTGTTTTCCCAAATAATTATGCCATTTCTACCAGCAGTTTTTGAGCATTCTTGTTAATTTGTATCATTGCCAACATTTAGTTTTTCAGACTTCTTAATTTTGCCAGTCTTTTGAGTGTGTGGTGGCTTTTGTTTTCCAGGGAACTGATTATTAAAGATGTTGAATACCCAAGATAAGTCCTCTATTACGTGTGTTCCACATATCTCATCGTGCTTGATTTTTTTCCCCTCCTCTCTAGATGGTTAAAAGTGAAATTTACAGTTTTTCTTTTAGGGTTAGTATATTTCTGTCTTGCTTAAGAGAACTTTCTCTACCCTGAAGTCATGAGAGACTCCATGTTTTCTTCTGAAAGTGTATTGTTCTGTATCATATGTTTCAGTCTGTAATATACCTGAAATCTCCCATCCAGGGTGTGGCTTGTTTTTTTTTCCCATAATGTATTTTTCATCTCTGGTGTTTTTATCTTCTTTTATCTTTTCCCTTGTGAAGTTTATATTTTCGTATACCTTCTTGAACATACGGAGCATATTTATAGTAGATACTTAAAAGTATTTCAGTCTTCATTATTTCTGGGTCTGTTTTTATTAATTGACCTTTCTTCTTGTTAAGGGTTTTATTTTTACACTTCTTTGCGTGCATGGCAATTTTCCACTAGAAAGGGGTATTTTATGTTTTAGGATGCTGGATTTTTAAAAATGTCCTTGAAAGAGTGTTGGACTTTATTCTTGTTCATAGTTAAGTTACTTGGAATTAGTCTGATCTTTTTGAGGTTTGGTTAGTGCAGGTTCAGAGCAGCCTTTAGCTTCGGGATAGTGTAGCTTTGTTTACTATAGGTCTTTCCACTGTGAGCTCTGTGGATTGTTTTAGTGTTTCTTTTCCTGTGTTTCCTCTCGCACATGCACAGATTGGCACTTAGCCAGAGACTTGAGGCCATCTTCCTGCAGATCTCCCCAACCTCTCCTTCCTTGCTAGTTCTCTGCCCATAAACTCTAGCTCTTTTTGGCTTTGCTGCCGTCTCATCTTTTTGGCTTTCCTGCCGTCTCCTCACTTCAGAGAGGCTGTCATGTTCTGTTTGCCTTCCCTTTGCTGCAGCCAGAAAATTGTCTCCCAGCAGTAAACTGGGATGGCTGTTAAACTCATTTAAAATTTTTTTTTCTTCAAGGAATCCCAGTCCTGTGCTTTCTGTTGTTCAGTGTCTGAAAATTATTTCTATATTTTGTTAAGTTTTCTAGTTGTTTAAGATGGGAGGGTAAATCCAGCCCTATCATTCCATCATTGTTAGAAATAGAAATTGCCTTCATTTAAAACAAATTGAATTATGACTCACATACTATAAAATCCACCACATTAAAGTGCATGTTTTAATGTAAACTGAGTGGTTTTTACTATATTCACAAGATTGTGCAGGTGTCACCACTATCTGATGTCAGAACATTGTCATTAACTCAGAGAGAAACTTTATGCTTTATGTCCATTAGTAGTCAGTCCTCTCCTCACCCCCAGCTCTCCAATCTGCTGTCTCTGTCTATGGATTTCCTGTGCTGGACATTTCATGTAAACGCATCATACATTATGTGGCATTTTTTTTGTCTGACTTTTTTCGCTTAGCATAATGTTTTCAAGGTTTATCCATCTTGTAGCATGGGTCAATACTTCATTCCTTTTGTGACCAAATAATACTCTGTTGTATGGATATACCACATTTTTGTTTACCCATCCATTGATGGATATTTGGGTTGTTCCATTTATTGGCTGTTATGAGTAAGTACTGTTAGGAACATTTGTGTACCAGCTTTTGAGTGGACATGGTTTTTCATTTGTCTTGGGTATATACCTGAGAATATGTATGCTGGCTTATATATAAGAATATATGTGCTAACTCTGTCATAAAATTTTGATGTACCAGATCAATATACATACACCTTAAACTTATGCAATATTGTATGTCAATTATATTTCAACAAACCTGGAGAAGAAGAACATTTGGAGGAGTGCCAAACTATTCGCCAAAGCAGCTATACCGTTTTACATTCCTAGCAGCTATACATGAGGTTTTCAGTTTCTTTCTTGCTTGCTTCTTTTCTTTTAAGTGTAGCCATCCTGTTGGGTATGAAGCAGTATCTCGTTGCGATTTGAGTTTCCCTAAGGACTAATGATACTGAGCATCTTTTATTGTGCCTGTTGGTCACTCTGTTTGGAGAAATGTCTATTCACATCTTCTATTCATTTTTAAAGTGGGTTATTTATCTACTTCCTCCCTCTCTTCCTTCCTTCCTTCTTTGTTACTTTCTATACTTAGAATATATTTAGTTGTTGAGAAGCTGTCAATCTGACTTGGTCTTTTGAAGGTAATCTGTAGTTTTCCTCTGGCTTCTTTTAGGATTTTCTCTTTTTGATTTCCTTCAGTTTCAAAGTGGTTTCTTTGCATTCATTTCATGTGCAGTTTGT
Source organism: Vicugna pacos (assembly GCF_048564905.1). Taxonomy (NCBI): domain Eukaryota; kingdom Metazoa; phylum Chordata; class Mammalia; order Artiodactyla; family Camelidae; genus Vicugna; species Vicugna pacos. The sequence goes on along the minus strand of NC_132993.1, from coordinate 78,045,568 downwards.
TTTTCTTCTTCCATCTGTGAGTCTGTCTCTTTCATAATTTCTAAGCTATGCTTTTTTCAAATATGTATCATTCTCTTTCTCCTTTGTCTTTAGATTGTGATTAAATATATACTGAACTTCTTTATCATCTAAGTCATTTACACTCTTTGCCTAACTTTAATGTATCTTTAACTGTACTTGCTGTTCTCTGGATTTTTTTCTGACTGGTTTTCCATTTCATTAATTCTTTCCTCAGTCACTTATGTATAGTCTGTGGTTAAATTAGTCTATTTATTATTATTTTCCTGAATTTTGGTTATTGTTTTATTTTAAGAAGTTCTGTGTTTCTTTTCCTAAAGTATTATATGACCTATTTCTTGTTCCTTGACTTTGATTTCTTTGAGTATATTCTGCTGAGGTATTCTGTTATCTGCCTCTAGTAGGTGTAGTATTTGTAGTCTTTGTGGGTTTACTTTGGTGGTGGTTGTGGGCTCTGTCTAATAGATTCCAGTTTTCCTGGGTGCCTAGTTATCGCATGCTGTGTGCTGGACGTTTTATTTGAAAAGTTATATTTTACAATATTTGAGTCCTTCAGAGAGGATTTGCTTTGTTTTCCTTTGGCAGCAGATATTACTACCAGTCCAAGAACAACATTAAATTAAGTTTAACCAATTTTAACTCTCCTCTCCCACTTTGTCTCAGAGGCTATCAAAATGTAGGTTCTAGTTTTCCAGGGCTAGCAAGTGCTCTCAGTTTGTGAGTGGATTTGCTTTTTTTCTCTTTGGGTTCACTTTTGGATTGATATTCCTATTTGTACTATCATTTTTTGATGCTTTTTGAGACCTTTTTTTTACATTTTTATACAACAGTTTTAGTTCTTAGAATGGTAAGCTAAAAATCTTGTCTGCCATTACTGAAAATAGGAGACTTACATGTCTTATCTCTTGATAAAATAAATACCAAATTATTTTATTCTCCTGATAAAATTATTTAGTACCTTCTTAACACTAAAGAGAGTGAAGTCTCAAGTCCTTAATGTGGCATATAAGGTCCTTCGTGATAGGACCTCTGCTTGCCTTTATCAACTTTACCTTTTGTCATTCTAAAGAAATTTATTGTGGATACTAATCACACTGAACTACTGACTATTGCTGAATGTGCTGGAACTTCTGGCATTCGTTCCTGTGCACATTTTTTCTTGTTATTAGACTAATTCTAATTGTTGTGTCAACATCTTTTGTGACATCCTCTCCCGCCCTTCTGACAGAACAGAATATTTCTTTTTCATTTTTTGGTTCCTTTAATATCCTGTAGATACTTCCATTATAATACTTTCTACATCGTTGTTCCCTTCCTCATATTCTCCTGTAAGACTAAGCTCCTTGAGGGCTATGATAATATGTTGTTAGTATTTGAATCTCTAGCTTTAGCCTAGTGTTATATACCGTATTAAATGCTTAAGAAATGAGTAAACTGACTTGTTCCTTGGTCTTTGCCTTAATGGTAATATTTTTTAAAAATATGTAGCATATGTGACTCAACAAAACATATATGACACTGAATTTTTTTTATTGTTCTTAAATGTCTCTCATAACAATTTGGGAAATACAGCATGTGAGACCGGTTTGCTGTCTTAGTCTTTTTCAGAAGGAGGAGAGATACTTTCAAGTTATATCAGAGATAACCAACCTTAAAGTATGTAGGGCAGTGAGGATACACAGGAACCTGTCTTAACATTCAAAGAGATGTCATGAGATGCTGGAACATCACTCAGCCTACAACAGCACCCCGACAATCACCCTTTCCTGTACCTCAGTCCTTGAATCTTTGCATCTCTGTCTGCTGCTTTTTCTGCTAATTTTCCTGCCCCTGTGGATGAACTCTCATTCTCCTTTTCACTTGCTCATTGTTTCTTCTCACTCGTGCTGTTTTTGTCTCAAGGCTTCTGCTTATTACCACCTCAGCTTCTGCTCCATTCTGTACACCCACTTTCCTGAAGAGAACAGAGACTGTCAGTAACAGTTTTGGGTATTTCTTATATACTACCATGTCTCAGGTCACTGATGACAGACTTTGTGAGGCTTCCTTTGAGCTAGTATTGTTTCCCTGATATAGTCAGCTGTGAGTAAGGTCACAAGGTCACATGACCTGAAATAAGGTGAACCACACATGAGGAACTACCCAAGCTATTTTCCTGAAGAAGGGTATGGGCACTGCAAGTGCTGCTCAGAGCACTGAAGCTAATGTTTTACTTTTCGGTTAAAATGTACATTAAAACAGTACCTATTCCCCACAGTTGAGTTGGGATTTAAGTATTGCTTGTTAGAATGTCTTCTTCATTTTGTACTAAAAATCTTGGCATTAAGTTTACTGGAATTCCTTTTCTTATGAAAGAATAGACTAATACGTGAGGATGGTATTGTTAACTAAGAAAGTGAGTATGCTGCTTGTATCTTCTTTATAGACTTGTCTCTCGTAAAATTTTAGAAAATATTTTGGTGTTAAGGACATTGATGGAAATTAATTTTTAGTTTATTAAACTTTTAAATATTTTTGTATATGCAGATATAGGAGGTTTTTTATTGGCAAAACTATCCAGGGCTTTTAGTCTGCGTGTGCATCATGTTTTAGTTATAGATTGTTGCTTAATTTTATGCAATAAATTAAAATTTAATTTGTTACATTAAAAATTTAAGTTCACTTTTTTGGTTTCCACTCCAGATCTTAAACATGTCAGAATCATGCATTTCTTTTTCTCCTTTGTTCAATATAATCTTTTGACAGTAACTTTTAAGAATCTTATTTATTTTTGCCACCTAGTTAGGTATTCATAAAATTTTTTTCATGTTTATGCAGGACTTGATAATGTATGAAAAATTTCAAGTATTATAAGTCATTTCATTTTTATAACAATTATGTTTAAAAGGTTACGTACCTCATCATTTTGTGGGTGAGTAAACTGAAGTTCTGGAAGTTACTTCCTGGAGTTCATATAGCCAGTATGCAGCAGCGTTGACTGTGAAAAAGGATTTCTTTCTCTAAATTTAGTATTCTTTGCTTCTGATTCTGTGGAATATGTAAAAAAGTAGAACCTGTGGTTCCTGTTTTTCAGAAGCCTGCTTGTAGGTAAATAAATAAAAATCAAATCCAGGTTCATAAAGCACAGGTGAAGAGGACTAGTCTAGGAGTTCTGATGCCTGACTGCTTTCTTCTTCCCTCTAGCTGCATGATGATGAACAAGTTGTAGTGTCTTTTTTTCCTCCAGCTTTGAGATATAATTGACCTATAACATTGTGTAAGTTGCAGTTATTTTTATTGTTATTAAATATTAGCCCTCATATTCTACACTCTTTGTAAAAAATATTGTACTACTGTATAGGGACAACTAAGTTGAATACTTTGTTCAAAGTATTCAAAGAGAAAGGGGGGGAAGGAGTATGTCTAGGTACATTTTGATATCTTTATTTCCAGTATTAATTTTTTCTGATTCAGCTTATACACAGCCTTACCTTAGGAAGGAAGTTCACCTTACAAGTTTGTTGCCACTCAAACTGCTTTGAAGTCTAAGAGCTCTGTGGAAGTTTATTTATGTATTAACCATTTTTATTCTGCTCACTTTGTCTAGACATTTCCATTTTTAACTTTGCGGAAACTTTAATGTTCCTGTTTGATCTTTCTATTCTTTGAGCTTTTAATTCATTTAAATGCACGTGGTATGAGAAAGCAAGAAAGAAATAGTTGTGAGGTTGTTTTGCCTTGAATATAAAATCCTTCTGATTGTACCTTCAATTAGAAGAAAGGACTTTTAATTTCTTTTGCTTTTTATCCCCATTTCACTCTTTTAGGAGAAAGAAAAAAAAGCAGAATCTTCTGACTTCATCTATATACATGAATACATGAGTTGAATTTATTATCACCCCAAGAATCATCTCTGTCTTAGCTTATTTTAGTAACATTGATTGCTTATGAACTGCCTCAGAGTTTCTCAGAAAGAAATGTTGAAGCACTTATTACCCCTTATATAGAGTACTTACATTTTTTTAACTTTAAAGTTACATAAGAAAATGAATTTTTAACTTTCAAATCTTGTGTTTCCAATACTTTTAATCCTTTTAAAAATATAACAGCTTTATTGAGGTGTAATTCACATACCTGTTAAAAATTTTTTTAATCTTTAAAAAATTTTTAACTTTTTATCATTTCACTTTTTAATTTTTGTCATAAGCATTCGCTTTTCAATTAAAAGTCTTTTAATTTAATTTTTAAACTTTGAAATTGTATAGGTGAGAAAGTCTGAGAAAATGTTGGAATGGAGAAGGAGGAAATGGTTTATAAAACCTTTTTTTTTATATTTATATTTTATATGTACATGGTTTTCATCGTAAACTTTTGTAGGGTCCTTTTTAGTTTTCAGTTGATATAATATCAGGTAATTTCATGTATGTTGTTGCAGGGGTTGGTAACTTATTTTCTTAGATTTTTAGTTACCCACCAAAGAAATGAGCATACTAGGAAGGAAGGAAGAGGGAAGAGAAGAGCAGCAGCATAAAATGCCAGTGTCCCCAACACTGAAAACATATAGAGCAGTGAGCCTAGTGATGCCAAAGAGCCTGTGCTGCTGGACGTGATGATGTGCTAGTGTGGGACTTAGCCATTAAGGGGTGCTAGAGAAACACTGAGGCACCAGATGTGTGAGTAAAGCCTCTTTCTTAGCTGAGTGCAGCAGAGAAAGTAACTCAGGTGATTCCACATGGACCCCTTGAACCTGCCTAAGTTCCTGACTCACAGAATTGTGGGAAATAACAAATCATTTTAAACCACTAAATTTTGGGCTGTTTTTTGTGTAGCAGGAGATACTTGATAGACCAGCCCACCTGACTTTGACTGCCACGCACATAGAATCCAGGGAATACTATTCCTGGAACCCTTTCCTTAGGAATCTGATAGACAAGGTACTTGACACAATCAGAATGACTGTAGAAACATCAGAGTAAAAGCTAGTGATGAGCATTAGAACTAGGGTTAAATGAGGGATATAAAGCAGTGTGTGATGGCTGTATGTTTTAATAAAGGAAATTCAACTTTCAAAAATTGGAGGGAGAGTATGTGCAGAACAGTTTTTTTAAAACTTTTTAGCAGTCATATTTGTGTTTGTAGTGTTGGTTTTGTATTCAGATAGTGTTTTCTGCATATTGTGCAGCAAAGCAAATGAATAATTTTAAATATTCTAATTCTGTTATCTCTTATGTCTGGAGCCAGGAGTCTCTGTGTGGAAGAAATAATTTTCAGATGTAAGTTAGGAGATTAAGTAAACACCCTGTGCTCCTGAGTTTTAATTGAAGTATCAGTATGAACTCATGAGATATTTTAATTTTATCTTAAAATGGTATATATACTATATGTATATATTTTTGTACGTATGTATATGTATAATGTTAATCTGAGAATGTTTTATGTGTATTGCAGAATAAAGCCAATGAATATTTATGTGATATTTTAATTTTGATATTTCCTAGCTCTGTCTACAAAAAGCCTCAGAAAATGAGCAAGCCTAGTTCCCAGAATGTGATATTCAGAAGCTGTTGACTTCTAGAAGAAACCAGGGCTTCTTTGATAAATCTTTGATTTCAGATCTGGGGCATGAAATACAAAAAGTGATCCTAGAATGTTTTTGTACCATGTACCAAGGAAATTATCAGTAACTACTAACCAGAGTCATGACAAAAGGATTCAGGAGCCAACTTGAAGAGGCTTGGGGGTGACCAACTATGTATGTCAGTTTTAGCACTGAAAGTCCTGTGTCCTGGGAATCCTTTGAGTATCAGGCAGTTCAGCACAGTTGATCCCCCTCAGATGCTCCTACTGGCTGAAAATGGGATGCTGTGAGCATCTCTAAGGATGAGAGCTGCAATGGATTGGCATTTTTTTAAATGTCTAAATTTAAATTTATGAGTCCATAATGATAGCCAGAACAGTGAACTAATTGTTCATCTTTGGTGGGTATTAGGAAAGCAGCCCTTCATTCTGAAAACTGATAAACCAACAGAAAGAAGCAAGTGCTGATTCTTACTTTTCTGTATAAACGGTACCACTGGGTAAACAAATGGGTGTGGTAGTTTCTTTTCATAGAGAAATTCTATATGCTAGCAAATAAAGACAAAATGATAGAACTCGAGTATCACCATTTTGCAGTCATTATGTTTTAATGGATTTTGACATCAAGTGTCAGTGACTGCCAAAAACACACAAAAAGAGAAAGTCATACATATGCTATAAATACACCACTACCTAATGAATAATTGTGCCGACAATATTAAACCTGAGTCTGATGAAGCTGCCTGCATCTAATTACTAACACACAGGAAACGTAGAAGACAGAGGGACTTATTAAACTGCCCTGTGGGATGCAGTCAGGAAAACCCAGTCTGTGGGGAACTGTATAGAGCAGATGATCCAGTATGTTCAACAGATGGCAAAGGGAAGAAGAAGATGCTAATGAAACCTATGTAGATTTTTAAAAGGGTGAAATTAAACTATAGCATATAAGGATACACACTTCAATAATAAAACCATAAAAAAAGAAGTAAGTAAGTGGTACCGCAAAAGCCAGAGTGGTGTCTCTCTTGGTTGGGTTGTGGGATAGAGGAGATGGGTGGAGGGCGTCGTGATTGGGAGTGGGTACTGGAGGGCTTCTGTAGTGGCAGAGGTGGTTTTGTCTCTTGATGTGCATGGTAATTCCAAGTTCATTTAGCTGTAATTTCTGTATGTGGTTTTCTTTATTTGTAATATCTAAATCTACATTTTAAAATACTTTCATTTTTAGAGCAGTTTAGATTCACAGCAAAATTGTGAGATACAGATTTCCCATATATCCCTTGCCTCCACACATAGCCCTCCCCTTAATCAGCATCTACCAGCCGTGTGGCACATTGGTTACAATTGATGAATCTTATTGACACATCGTTAGCGAAGTCCATTGTTCACGCTTGGTATACATTCTCTGTGTTTTGAAAACTGTGTAATGGCATACATCCATTATTATAGTTTCATAGAGCATATTTTCAATGCCCTGAAAATCCTCTATACTCTGTCTGTTCACTCCCCCAACTCCTGGCAACCGCTGATCTTTTTAACTGTCCCCAGAGTTTTGCCTTTTCCATGATATCTTATCATTGGAATTATATAGTATGTAGCCTTTTCAGATTGGCCCTCTCACTTAGTAATGTGCTGTTAGGTTTCCTCTCTGTCTTTTCATGGCTTGATAGATGATTTCTTTTTAGTGCTGAATAATATGTTTGTATTATATTTGATGGTAAAAGTCTGAAATAAAACTGAAGAAAAGGAAATGGATTGGAGTGGAGGCAACTGTATTATGAAATGGTGGGAGTTGATGCCTTATAGATTATCGAAGACTTGTTGACTGAGGATTTTATAAAGTGCTGTTCTGAGAAGATTCAACATAATCTGTTAGTAGAGAGCCACTGAGGTTTATTAAAAAGGGGGCTGGAGTGCTGAGAACTGTGTTTTAAGAAGATAAATCTGACAGGATGGATTTCAGTAAGAGACTGGAAAGCTACCCAGGAGACCATAGTATTAAGGTGAAGGTGTTAAAGATTTGGATTAGAGTGATGCTTGTAGGGATAGAAGTAAAATAACTGTTGTGTTACACAACAGAAGTATAATCAGTAAGACTTGGTAACAAATGAAGTATGTTTAAACAGAAGAGCATTAGAAATAAGCTCAAAGATTTCACGTTTGAGGGCATATTCTTTATTGGGTAGGTATTGGGGAATTCTGGCAGGACAGTTCTCGGAGATTATACTAAAGATAATGTTATTTGTCCTCATGATCTATTTAGAACCCCAGAGGAATGATGGCTAGGGATTCTGCGTTCCAAATGGTACATCTAAAAATGTAATTCTGACAAGCAAGAAACTGATAACAGTGATTATTTTTGGTAAGTGCGTAGTTGGGACAAAGATATAAGGGTGATTTTTGTCTTATTAATTTTTTGAATTTTGAATCATATAATTCTATTACTTATTCAGAAAACAAATAAAATTTATTTCAAAGATAAAAAGATACTCCAAATTCCAGTTTACAGGAGGAAATCCTTATTTGGCATCCTTTTATTATTTCAAGTACTTCAGACAATAGTTACTCAGAAAAGCAGTCAGGTAAACATGTTTTATACTTGGTTACCTTTGACTTACATATGTTTGCAAATGTTGTATATTTGATTGTATGTTTGTGTATGTTGTGTGTGCGTATGTGTGTGCATAAACGTGGCTGTATGTGGCTCTAGGGAGTGTATATTTCACTCAGAAAAGATGTTTATAGCTGGAGCCTCAGGGACCTTGTATTCCTAGCGCTTTTAATTCTTATTGCCACCAGTTAGGATCTTCTTTCTTAGGAAAGGATGTGTTCTTGCTTCTCAACCAGCTTCAGGGCCATTCAGAGATGGTGGTGATGAAGCAGCATAGACTTCCTTGTGTCTTCTTCATTATCACTGCTGGAGCTGAAGGTCACTCCATATCTGTTATTCCATCAGTCTCCCTTCTTCTCATTCTCCCCAGGCAGTCGCCCTGGATTGCATCTGTAATAAAGTGTCCTGAAATACACGAGTATTCACTTCATGTCTTAGTCTTTCGGTTAGGTACAGACTCAGTACTGGATCTGGTAACGAAAAAGGGAATAGGACGTGACACATAAATGTTAATTTTTTTGTTTTAATAACTTTCTCTTTTACAGTTTGTCACTGATGATTTTAAAATTAGGAAAAATCAATAAGGACACGCTTATTCTGTGAGGGCTAGTGAAATTGGGCATTTTAAGTTTGTTCCCCTAGGGACACAGGGAAGAGAAACTAGGATTGGAAACAGTAGTAGGAAGCTAAGCATCCCTAGCACAGTGGTTGTCAACCTTAGGCACATACTGCGTCCACGTGAGAATATTGGGGAAAAAAACAAAACTGGTGCCTAGTTCCATGGAGATTCTGGTTTAATTAGTCAGGGCTCTGTCTACCCTGGGCATTGGAACTTTTTGAATGTACCCACTTGAATTTAATAGGAAGTCAAGACTGAGGACCACTGGCCTAGAGAAGAAAACTGTCTAGGACTGAAGAGAGCAGTACTTGGGTTTCAGAGCACCTCAATCCCAAATTCTCCTTGATTAGGATAAATTGGAGTTTATCTTAAAATTTTGAGACTTGTGATTATTTAGGTTTCTGATTGGTAGAAGGAAAAAATACGTGAATGGATCTTTAGCATCTGAAAGGAGTGGACAGATTCACATAGTAATAGTAATAAAACTTCATGGATTAATATTACTTATTTAACACTGCACAGGTTGCCTGTGATTTGCTTCGGAGAATAATTCGCATCTTGTATCTCAGTAAGAGACTCCAAGGACAACTGCAGGGGGGAAGTAGAGAGATAACAAAAGCTGCTCAGAGTCTCAATGAACTTGGTAAGTCCTTTTGTTTATTGATTCACTGTTTGAAGGAAGTTTGTTGTTTCCAGTTCTTGGTGGTTATGAATAGAGCTACTTTAGTATTTCGGTACAGGTCTTGTGTGAACTGAAGTTGTCATTTCCCCAGGAGAAATATCCAGGAGAAATGCTGTGTTTTAGGTAACAGATCCCATGTTGACATTATGTCTAGAAGATCTGTTGATTTCATTTCTTCATTCGTTGATCTTTTCTCTAACGTTTAGAGCAGACTCTTGACATTCAAGGGTTTTGCATTCATGGTTTTGACTGTTAACAGGCTGCAAGGTTCATGATGAAGCAGTTCATAATTTTTCAGGCAAAATTTCGAGTGTCTGCTGAGTGCACATAGAACTACCTAACCACCTGCATTTTAATGAGGCTTTGTGGTTTTCTTTTTTTCATTCGGTACCCAGTGATTTTTCTGAAGTGAATGTGTTTGTGGAATTTGTACTTTGTAAGTTCAGAAGGTCTTTGATTATATCCATCTCATATCAAGAGTCTCCTAATTCTTAGTAATGTGCTTTGAAAGTAGTTATGCCAAAAGAATATCAGAAAGATGTGCATTACATGTTCTTTTTGAATTTTCCTGTCTTTGATATTTCAATTACATTGTACTGTAATACTTATTCCCTGTTTTTTTTTTTTACTAGGAAAGTGCAATATCCGTCACAAACCATGTTTCATTTTAACCTATAATGCTCAAATACATTGCGTAGGCACATCATTGGGAATATAACTTATGATTTAGTATTCTTGGAATATATTGTATAAAAAGTTAATTTTTAAACAGTGAGTAATGCTTCAGTGTTTCTTCCACAGTACGTGATAAATATAGAAGTGTAAAAATCCTAGTATCAGCTGTTATTTTTTGCTTTATCACATGTAATTTCTGTACTCCAAAAAATACACTGCAGGATAATAGGATCATTAAAAGCAAACACAAATTATTTCAAGACTTATTATGTATATTTGTCATCACTGATACTTCACTATAGTAAAAAGTAGCTAGATTGTGATTGTGATTGTCATCTCTTATAGAAACAACAGATGCTGTAATGCAAATGGTGATGTCTTCTTTTTTAAAAAACAGGCACAGTTATTAGTCATAATGTTCTAAGTTGTTGCAGTGTAGAATATAAATTCATTATCCTTCCGATGAGGCATTGGCTTTACCCAAAGTTTTATAAATAGTAAGTGAGGACAGGTTGTTGAGAGAGTATAGTAAATGGTCAAGTTATCTCAAAATGGATAGTATTAATTTAAATTTTGAAAGCTTTGCAGATTATGGGCTATTCAGAATTTGCAAAGGCATCATGTCTTCATCATTCATCACTGTGGTTCCGTCTTGTCTAGTCCTGACATTGGTAATAAAGGGGAGCCAAGAGGGAGAGAAAGTTTCTACATTTGGAATTAATATTTTAATAAAAGTAATAATTTCATAATCACAGTTACTCATGTACACTAAATATTTCTATGAACATCTCTGATGTTATCAATGTCTGTATCTGTATGGTTCTGGTTCTCATTAGAAAGAACAAAATGAATAGTAGCAGCCCTTGAAATTAACTTAAAACCAATCTATCAAATGTGAAAAAAGATCTTGAGGCTTGAAATGCAGTGACCAGATGAAATACTTTGTTATCTAGAGATTAAGTATATTTTGAGGGACTGAGGGGAATGTCAGTGACTTCTAATGGGACAGATTTCTCTTTGGAGTGATGAAAATGTTCTGTAATTAAATAGTAGTGATGTTGCACAACCTTGTCCATATACAAAAAAGCCACTGAATTGCATGCTTTAAAAGGTGGAATTTTATGGTATATGAATTATTTATCAATTAAAAAGTATATTCTGGTCCCTAGTGACTATTATCTCATGTTGGTACTTTTTTTTTTTTTTTGGAATTGAGGTCTAAGTGACATACAGTAACCTGCAACATATTGAAAGTATATGATTTGGCAAAGTTTTGGCATGAAACCCTTACGAATATTAAGATAGTGAACATAACTATCCCTCTCTAAAATTTCCTTATGCCCCTTGGGAATCCTCCTTAGGCATCTACGGATCTGCTTTCTGTCACTATAGATTAGTTTGCATTCTACTGAATTTTATGCAGGTGGAATCATGTAGCTTGTATGTGTTTTTGCTTGGCTTCTTTCAGTCAGCTTAATTGTTTTGAGATTCATCTAGGTTGTGTGTATCAATAGCTCATTCCTTTATATTGCTGAGTAGTTTTCCATTATGTGGATATCCCACAGTTGGTTTATTCATTCACCTGTTAATGAATATTTGAGTTGTTCTAGTTTTTGGCTATTAGAAATCATGATAGCTATTTGTATGGACATATGCTTTCATTTCTCTTTGATAAATTTCTCTTTGATAAATATGTGTGTTTAACTTTTTTTTGGGAGGATTAACCCTACCTGATTTGGAGACTTATTACAAAGACTTACAGTACACAAAACAAAAAGATAGACAAATAAGTCAATGGAACAGAATAGAGAGCCCAGGAATAGACCCACACATATAGAAACAAAGGATTTTTGATATATTTAGTGGAGAAAAGGTAGTCTTTTCAACAGATGGTACTGGGACAGTTGGATGTGTAAAACGGTGAACTTGTGTTCATGCTTATCATCATGCAGAAAACTGAAAATGGGTCATAATCCTAAATGTAAAACCTAAAACTATAGAACTTCTAAAAGGAAACATAGGAGATCATTTTTATGACTCTGAGTTAGAAAATGATTTCTTAGCTATATTATCTAAAGCACAGTCCCCCCTCCCAACAAATTGATAACTTAGACATTATCAGAACTTAAAACTTCTGGTCTTTAATACTGTTAGAAGAATGAAAAGTCAAACCGTAGACAAGGAGAAAATATTTGCAAAGTGTGTATTTAATAAAGAGCTTGCTTCCAGAATGTATAAAAAAACTTTCAACATTGCTAAGAACACAACAACCCAATTTAAAAATAGACAAAACATTGGAACAGATACTTCACTAAAGAATATACGTGAATGACAGATATGTGTATAAAATACTCAACATTATTAGGCATTAGGGCAATAAAAATTAAAATCATACTGGTGTCTTACTTGAAAGAGAATAAGCAGAATTATTTTAGTGCAGACTTATGCATACTTTTTCATGCAGATTATTATGTAATGATTGAAAAATAAAACTACTTAGTATAGATTTCAGGATTAAATTGTAGCACTTTGATTTATGGCTTTTTTTCAAGGAAAGTCTTGTGACTAGATGAAAATTTAATGGGCTTTACTACAAATTGGTAACTTTTGAGCATTAGTTAAGATGATATACTTAAAAATACATTTTTTTCATAATGTTACCAACTACCTTTTAAAATTGTTGTTAGCCCATCTAAGCAGTCTCCATATAATTTAGTGTAAATTTAGTATTTTTCAGAAGTTTTTGAACAGCTCAGTAAACTGTCTTTGTGAACCAGAGGAAGGCAACTCTTAAAATTATTGTCTGACAGTCCTTTATCAGGATTAGAAATACAATTTTCTCCTGCTGTCCAAAAGTAGAGTGTTTCTTATGAAACCTTGTATAAGCTGAAATGGCAGAAAGTGAGGGAGCAGTTACCTTAGGACACATCTTGTTAAGGGATACACAAAACAAATTGAGATTAATGCACAGATGCTCACAAAGCTATGGCAGCTTGATGCTGAGATCTGAGTATGGCTCTGAGGAAGGAGCTTGGTAGTGTTACCCTCGCTGCTTGGGGTATGTGTTGCACTTTATGATGGCCTGCTGCAAAACAAACACTAAATGCTATTTTTGTATTTTGCCTTTTCTCAGATTTCTTTTGGTTGGTTAAAAAGGGTACTAATGTAGGTCTTTTAAAAAGTGAAATGGCGTAAAGCAAAGTTATGAAAAGTTACGAATACCTGTATTGAAAGGTTCTCATAATATCAATACAATTGGCCTGTATTGGTGGGTTCTGCTTCTGGAGATCTAACTAAAAACCAGGATCAAAAATATTAGAGAAAAAAAGGTTCCAGGAAATTCCAAAAAGCATAACTTGAATTTGCCATGCTAGCAACTGTTTACGTAGTATTTACAACTATTTACATAGCATTTACATTGTATTAGGTGTTATAAATACTCTGGAGATTTAAATTATATTTTGATTTAAATTTGATTTAAAATACATGGGAGGATGTGCCTGAGTTTTATGCAAATACTAGGCTACTTTATATAGTAGGAGTTGAGCATCTGCATATTTTGGTGTCCTAGGGGGTCCTGGAACTATCCCTCATGGATACTGAGGGACAACTTTATATCTGGATCAGGTTGAGTAATAGTTTTGCTTATTCTGTGGAGTGCATTGTGCTTTTTCTGTGTTGAATTGAAGCTATAATAGTGAAACCAGAAAATGCTATACTTCCACAATCAAAATTAGCACTTTCTAGTTTCTCCTATGGAGCATGATCAGGTATTCTACCCATAATACAGACACATTGCTCCGTCTATCATACAGTCTCAGTCATTGGTGAGGAATCTAGTGTACTCTTTGCTTCAGTGTGATCAAATGATAAAATTCTGCTGGATACTTTTGGATTAGAATATTCAAATGTAGAGAGAACATGGGAGATGTACATCTGTACTTCTTAGAATTTATTAGATGATTCTTTTCTTGTGTAGAGGCATACCTTGTATTTACTACGTGTTTGGTTCCAGACCACGGCAATAAAAGGAATATTGCAACAAAGCGAGTGACATACAGAAGTTATGTTTATACTATTAAGTATGCTATAGCATTATGTCTTAAAAAAATGTATGTACCTTAATTGTAAAAATACTTCATCGCTAAAAAATACTAGCCATCATCTGGCAATGCAGGGTTGTTACAAACATTCAATTTGTTAAAAAAAAAAAAAAAGCAATAAGCATGAAGCACAATAAAGTAAACGCCGTACAATAACGTGTGCCTGTACTAGTTTCCTTGGACTTGTTGAGAAACAACAGTTTGAACCTACTTCCTCTTTACCTGTAATTTCATTTCAGTTCCTTCCATTTTATTTCTCCTTATTTGTATTAGAAATGACTCTTGCTTTTGAAAGAATTTTTAAAATGAATATCTTGATTACTTTGAAATTTATCAGACATTTTTGATAGTCATGACAACCAAGAGGCACTATTTACTTTGGTGAATTTATCATAATTCAAGATTTCTCTCAATTTTTTTCTGGCTTAGAAACTTTATTTTGTCAATGGAGAGAATTGAGTTGATAAATATTTAGGGTGTTTTTATTGTCTGACTTGTTCTACAGAAGGCATTAATTTGACTTAGGAGAATAACATAGTAAGAAATAACAACAAAGCAGAGATTGTCAGTAAGAGTGAAAAAGGAATAAATTGTATGGGCTTCCTATTGCAGCCTGGCCTTTTGTTAAGTCTTCATTTGAGGCTGTGAGGACTCATTCCTCCTCTTCCTCCCAGTAGTAGACATTCTTTTCCCTGCTTTTGGAGAGAAATGGAATAGGGGATTCATACATGGGGAGGGGTGATTGGATCATTCACAAACCATAATGACAGCTAAACTTTCTGAAATTTTCTCAGTTCTGCAAATCCACATTAATGCTTAATCTTTCTCATATAAACCAAGTTCACAAGATACTGGTTTATAACTCAGAACAGTAATTCATTAATTTGCAGTGAGGATGTGTACTATTCTTTGGACTTGAAAGCATGTGATTCCTCTCTGGATAGATTAAATAGAAAAACAAATTTGTAATTGGAAACTTATTTGGTAAAATTTGCGTTAGATCAAGGGAAGCTAGTTGTATGATTCAGACATCTGGCCTAAACTGTGATTACTCCGATGCTTATTACATCTTCACATTAATAGTATGCCTGCTTTACCTGGAGTGCTGAATGAAAGTCTTGGGTCATAGGGAACGCTCTCCTTGGTCACTGCCAGTCTCTTGACTCTTAAGTTTTTATTTCTTCTTTTCATGTTGTTGACTACTCCTATTTAGTTTATACAGCTTCTTCAGTTAGGACACAATAAAATTGATTAGGTTTCTGCTTCCAGTGAAAATTATCTCATTGCTGATTTCAGTTATATTCCAGGTATGGATTGGATTAGAATAATTTTCTCCTAATCCCACTTGCTAAAACTAACTTGTTAGTGTATAGATACTACAGATTTATAGATTAATATGATAAACTGTATCTTTTTATAGTATTAATGCTTTTTCTAAACAGAAACATCATGTTTCAGGCTACTTCTGTAGTTTTTTAGTTTTTAAAAATAATAAATGTAGATTCTATATATTATATCCCATGATAACTTCATTTCCAGGTAGTTTTAAAATTTTTATTATCTAATTATTTTTGACTTTTTCTACAAATAGGGATTAAAGGAAGAAAAATTTTCCATAAAAAACTAAGCACAACACATTTTCATGGATACTCTGTAATCTGTTTATGAAAATCATGATTTATAATTCATTTAATTTATCAGACAGTTGGATTGCAATATACATATAAGCCCTGTGGCTTGTTAGGAACCTGGTGTAAAAATGAGTGAATAAGATACACTTTTTGTATTTGAGAAGTTTAAGGTATGTCCTTATCTAAAATAAAACTAAGCGTAAAATGTGATGATGATGATGATGATGATGATAGTAGTAATAATAGTATCATCCTTGGGAGAAACCAGTCTCCTCTCCTCCCAGCTTTCTCATTTTCGCTCATCTGCATTTTCCATGAAACGATAAGAAAGAAGTTTCGGTCATTCATTTACCGTTAAGACTTAGATAAATTTATTCATTCATTCAGCCAATGTTTATTGAATGCCTACTCTGTGTGTCATGTGCCATTCTAGGGGTTAAAAATACATTACAGAACAAAACAAAAACTCCTCTAGTCTTTATAGAGCTTATATTCTAACAGGTCCTAAGGTCACACACCTGGTGTATCTGTAAAAATCTGATTGTATAGCCTGACCGCATAACCATTAATGCTGTACTCCTTTTGAAAAACTCTGTGGCAGCATTTAATTGCTTCACAAAAGCTATTGCTGCCACTGGTAGATCTCCTAATGTCCTTTGAAAAAAAAAAAGCTAAAAAAATCACATTTAAGATATACCATGTTTATATAGTAAATGTATTTTATGTTGTGATTGTGGATTAATTGTTGTTAGTGACTTAACATTCTATATCAAAGCTTTATTGAGTTGTCATTTAAAGACCATTTTTTAAAAAAGAATAATCAAGTAATAAGTTATAATCAAGCAGTTGGTTATAATAAAATGTTTCCTCCATTAATTTTAATTGTCTTTGGTTTGTTCTCTGAGCTTTATAATTTTGTTGCTAAGCTGCACTATATTAACACCATATATCATGAGAAAATATTCTTAAAACCAAATTTATCACTGAAGCATTTTATGAAATATTTATTATAGCAGGAAGGGATAGTCTGTTTCATCCACTAATGTTCTTACTGCAACTGATGTTTCCTCAGTCTGATAAAACAATAGTTTATGCAAACATTACTGAATGCATAGGTAAGAAAAAGTGTAGTTTATATTATTTTTGTCACATTATAGGTGATCGATAATGAATGAACTAATGAATGTTTTTTTGAGATGTCTATAAGATGATGTAGTTGGTGAAGAGTTTAGAAAGTTTTGTTATTTCAAACTTTAAAAATTTTTTTTTGGTAGGAAAATTTGTAAATATGCCATATAGCTGTTTCCAGTATAAGTGTTTCCAGTAAATTAGGTCTGAGATGACTTCTTAAATGCATTTAATAGATACATAGGTTTTTTTTTTTTTAATGACAACTTCAGCATAGCAAATTCAATACGCCTTTTTAAACCTACAGTATAATGGCATATGATGATAAACATCTTCAGTAACTATGTTTGATTTAAATGGTCCCTAAATTATATGTGAATGGATTCAGCTACCACAAGGTAGGGGTGATGCTGTGCTCAAATCCAGAATAATGGATTTATGCTTAGGTATAGGTTTGCCAGTTATGGAAAGTTTTAAGCATATCAAAATCACACACACACAACCCCTTTTTAAAAAACTAATTGAATGTAATGTTATTCAAATTTATATTTAACTGATGATACTCAGAGCATTTGTAACCCTATATTATTGGTTTTATCTTTCATCACATAGTGTCAAAAATGAGATAATATCCAGACAAAAATAAGCAGCTTACATTTAGTAAATTTCAGTGTATTGTTTTTCATACATTTCAAAATTATGGTACTCTTTCCAGGTATATGTTTTATTCCATATGGTCAGGTAATGCTTATGGAACCGCTGTATTTTACCTTACTGTTTGTCACCCCCTGCTGGAACATTTGTCACTGAGAATGAATTCATTTAGTGTAAGGTTCTTCAAACTAGTAATGTATCAACTTTTTGATACCTTTGTTCTAAGGGGTTTTCTTTTCTACTTTGACCCTTAAGCCAACAGTTCTCTTTTACATTCTAGTATATGTAAGTTTTAAAAATTACAGTGTATCTTAAATGAAAATAGATAATATCTCAGAAATACAGATTTATTATTTTATTGAATGTTCCTTTTTATTGATTATTTTACTGACTATTCCTTAAAAATGGTGGCAGCCTACTTCTAGTGAATTGCAGCTGTGAGTCTCTAAGTCTTACTTTTCGGGGACTATTAGGTGGGCTGTTCTACTTTTTATCACCATTGTACCTGATTACCTGATGTGTGAAAAAGCTAAGGACTGCATGAAACAGTTTTTACCAGTGTTTGGTTTAGTACATTGACATTGGCTATGGGCTAAGTTGAAAGAGTTCAATGTAAATTTATGATTATAGGTATACTTACAGAATTCTACACTTTAATACCATGTAAACAACAGGGCGGGTAGGCAGGCATGATTTTTTGAGAGACATATTAAAGTAGGATGCAGTTTTATTATTGATTTGCTTTAATTTCTGTTTTAGGGACTTGAAATCTGTTTCAATGAATCAGAAATGTGTTTTTCTACCACATATAAATGGAATATAATGTTTATGATAGAGTTTTATTATCACAACCAGGAATATATTCAGTAATCTATATTATTTTCGTGTTAATTATATGAAAAATAATTCCACTTTGAGAAAAAGAATCTTCAAATCATTTAGATCTGACTAACCATTCTCTAAAATCTAGTTGATTTAGACCATGTAATTTGAAATGGCCAAGTTAGTTTTCTAGGGATGTATTACCTATATCTAGATGGCTAATTTATTCTAGTGGGTACGTCAAGAAAGCATGACACTCAGAATAGAATTGTACATAGAGATTTATGAAGATTTTCCTGCAGCAGTTAAAGGGGTTGGTAACATCTTCTTTGAAATATCTCCATGTCTAAATTATATGGTCTGCATATCTGGAAATTCAGTTGTGTTCACTTCTCAAGTTTATCCAGAGCTGCTTCCCGAGGAAAATTTTGAATTTGTCAGCAACTGAAGACCTCCTTCACATGTTGCACAAAAGAACAATTGAATATAATCTTTATATTTCAAAACAGGATGCCAACCCTTACATTTTAATTTGGTTTCCAAAGCATATGGATCTGCACTTGGCCAGTCTAACATACCATATTGGTTGACTTCTAATTCCTTTCTCCTCACTCATCCTTTCTGGCAGAGTCCAAGTTGAGTTTTTATCTTCCTGGTAACCTTGGACTCTAGGAAGGCACCACTCCCCTGCTCCAGGACTTAAATCATGATTGGTCCTGATAGTTCCATTATTTTCTATAATTGTTTAGATAAAGACATGTGACCTCATCTGGACTAAGGAGACTTGAGGGAAGTGAGCTGGGAAGTTCTAAACTTTTGGAAAGGTTTTCTGTGCAAATAAATGCAGAAGAAAGGAGGAAGTAGAGGTGGAGCCTAGATACTATCCTTGTTTCTAAACTTTGAAGTTGAGGTATTCTACTTTACTATCTGCACCAAATAAACAGGCTCCAGATCTTTCTACCATTTGTTTCAATTCTCTCACTTTTTAAAAATATACGAACATAGTATTCGAATTTCTCCACATCCTCAGAAACCCCTGTTATTTTCTTTCTTGTTTAATAAAAAAATCATCACCCTAGTGAGTGTGAAGTGGTATCTTATGGTTTTAATTTGCATTTTCCTAAAGACTGATGATGCTGAGCATATTATCATGTACTTATTGGCCATTTTATATTTTATTTGGTGAAATGTCTTTTCAAGTCTTTTGCCTCTTTTTAAAATTGGGTTGTTTTTTGTTGCTGAGTTCTAAATATATTGTGGATAGTAGACTCTTATCAGATATATGATTAACAAATATTTTCTCCCCTTCTCTGGGTTTTCTTTTCACTGTCTTGATAGTATCCTTTGATGCAGAATTTTATATTTTGATGAAGTCCAATTTATATATTTTATCTATTGTTTTCTGTGCTTTGGTGTAATACTTAAGAAATCATTGCCAAATCTAGGACAATGAAGACTTCCCCCTGGGTTTTCTTCTAAGATTTTTGTAGTTTTAGCTCTTCAATTTAGGTCTTTGATGCGTTTTGAGTTAATTTTTGTATGTGGAGTAAGGTAGGACCTCACTTCTTGCTTCTGCATGTGGATATCCAATTTTCCCTGCACTGCTTATTTAAAACATTATTTTTTCCATATTGAATGGACTTGGCATCTTTGTTGGAATTTAAGTGACCACTTATGTGAGAGTTTATTTTGGGGCTCTGTCTTCTAGTCCATTAATGTATATGTCTATCATTAGGCCAGTATCGTACTGTTTTGATTACTAAAGCTTTGTAGTAAGTTTCAAAATTGAGAATAGCAAGTCTTTCCACTTGGTTCCTTTTCAAAATTGTTTTTGACTATTTAAGATCCCTTGAAATTTCATATGAATTTTAGGATGAGTTTTCTATTTCTGTAAAAAAGGGTCTTTTGGATTTTTATAGGGATTGTATTCATATTTTTAGGTCACTTTAGGTGGTATTGTCACCTTTTTAAAGTATTAAGTCTTACAATTCATTAACACAGATGTCTTTCTATTTATTTAGCTCTTTGATTTCTTTTGGCAATCTTTTATAGTTTTCAGTGTATAAGGCTTTCAACCTTGGTTAAATTTATTCCTAAGTATTTTATTACTTTTGATACTTTTGTAAATGAAATTGTTTTCTTAATTTTATTTTTAAATTGTTCATTGCTAGTGTACAGAAATACAACTGATTTTTGTGTGTTGTTGATTTTGTATCCTGCAACTTTGCTGATTCACTTATTAGCTCTTAATGTGTGTGTTTGTTAGGGGAGGGGTCTTTAGGATTTTCTGTATTTAAGATCTTGCCCTGTCTGTGAACAGAGATAATTTTGCTTCTTCCTTTCCAATTTGACTGCCTTTGATTTATTTTTCTTGCTTAATTGCACAGTAGTACATCTTCCAGTATTATGTTGAATAGAAGTGGTGAAAGCAGACATCCTTTCTTGTTTCTGACCTTAGGGAAAAGCGTTTGGTCTTCATTGAGTTTGATGTTAGCTGTAGGTTTTTTATGTTTGACTTTTTTGCTGAGGAAGTTCTCGTCTACCTAATTTATTGTGTTTTTATCACAAATGGATGTTGAATCTTGTCAAATGCTTTTTCTGCATCAATTGAGATGATCATGTGTTTTTTCCCCCTTTATTCTGTTAACGTAATCTACTGCTTTGATTTTCATGAGTTGACCTATCCTTGCATTTCAGAGATAAATCTCATTTGGTCATGGTGTATAATCCTTACAATACGCTGCTGAATTCAGTTTGTTAGTATGTTTTTAAGGACTTTTGCATCCATATATGTAAGAGATACTGGCATGTAGTTTTCTTTTCTTGTAGTATCTCTTTCTGGCTTTGGTATTAGGGTAAGGCTGACTTAATAGAATGAATTAGAAAGTGTTCCCTCTTCATTTTTTTTTTTTTACCTTAAACTTGTTTTTATTTTTATTTTAATTCTTATTTTGTATTGATGTGTAGTCAGTTTACATTGTTAGCTTCAGGTGTACAACAAAGTAGTTCAGTTATATATATACATACATACATATAAATATTTTTTCAGTTTCTTTTCCATTATGGCTTATTATAAGAAATAGAGTGTAGTTCCCTATGCTATATAATAGGCCCTTGTTGTTTATCTATTTTATATATAGTAATGTGTAGCTGCGTCCTCTTCAGTTTTTTGAAAGAATTCGTGAAGTTTTTGGTGTTTATTCTTCTTTAGATGTTCGGTAGAATTCACCAATGAAGCCATCTGCTTCTGGGCTTTTTTTGTTGGAATTTCCTGTTTTCTTTTGTGTTAATCAGATACTTATGTGTATTCAATTTCATTTTGTCTGTGAACTTTTTTGCTATAAGTTTGCATTATTTTTGTAGGAATTCCTTTAGGGATTGCAACATACATTCTTAATTTAGCAGAGTCTACTTAGTGTTTGTGTCGAGTTACTTCAGGTGAAATACTATTTTGAAGTCATTGTCTACTACATTGCTTCTATGAGCTCACTTGCAGAGTCAGTTTCTCTGGACTGCCTGTAATTTTTTTCCTTGAGTATGGGTTATATACTCCTGTTTCTTTGCATATGGAGTGATTTTTTATTGAAAACTGGACATTGTGGATAATATATTTTGGTCATTTTAAAATTCTTTTATATTCTCTGAGGATTGCTTTTTTGTTGTTATTGTTCTAGCTGGCAGTTAACAAACTAGACTTTCTTTCCCAGTACTGTGTAGTCTTAGTCTCTAATCAGTTCTTTCAGCTTATAGCTATTGCTTTAGTAACCTGGTAACTGATAGATCTCCCATGTACCTCTGTAGTTAAATGGCACCAAGAATTTTGGTAGAGTTGATGATAAGATTATGGGCCTCATCTCTGTGTATATCTTTTTTTTTTTTTTAACATTTTTTTTTTTGAGTTATAGTCATTTTACAATGTGTCAAATTCCAGTGTAGAGCACAATTTTTCAGTTATACATGAACATACATATATTCATTGTCACATTTTTTTTCGCTGTGAGCTACGACAAGATCTTGTATATATTTCCCTGTGCTATACAGTATAATCTTGTTTATCTGTTCTATATATACCTGTCAGTATCTACAAATTTCGAACTCGCAGTCTGTCCCTTCCCACCCCTCTCCCCCCTGGTATCTGTGTATCTTTTCTTCTTCTGGAGTTTCCTCCCTAAATTTCCAGCTGTTCTTTTAGCTATGAGCTCTGTCCTCTGACAGCTCAATTTAGTAAGGCTCCACTTTCTGCTGCTTGAGCTGTGTACTGTTTGGGGAATACCATCAGTCTGAAAAAGCAGTAAATGCATACATCTTGCAAGTCTTTTAAGGACTTTTAAGACTCCCCTCTGATTTTTCCTTGCTTTTCTGTGAATCCTCTTGGGTCCTCCCTTTACCACTCCCCTGTATTTGAATGGTAAGCCAGGGATTTGGGTCTTGCTCTTACTGCAGCTCTGTTGCTTATAGGATTTTTCTTTCTGAATTTATAGCCACTCTTTTTGCCCTGATTCCTGTTCTCTGACATCTCCAGACTATAAATCTGTATTTTTCTGCTGCAAGAGCTATGGGCATTGGAATGGTGGTGTTGGGAATATTCGTGGTGAGTGCCCTCAGGCAGAAAAGCTCAAACTTAGAATTGTTAACCATTGCAATTTCTGTATTTCAGATGTAACCCTTCCTTTGGTATGTTCCTGCCTTTGTCCAGTGCCTTCAAATAAGTGTGTGTGTTTTTAATTTATTGATTATTATTTTTACAGTATATTTTTATTGATGTATAGTCAGTTTACAATGTTATATCAATTTCTGGTCTACAGCACAGTGCTTCAGTCATGTAGGAACATACATGTATTCGTTTTTCATATTCTCTGTCACCATAAGTTACTAAAAGATATTGAATATAGTTCCCTGTGCTATACAGTTGTCAAATAAGTGTGTTTTTAAAAATGGCTTATCTAGTTTTAGAAATTACCTGCAGACCAATTTACCCTGCCATTAGAGGAAGCTGGACTAAAATCATTTGTATTTACCCATTGGTCATATGCAGTCAAACTCCATAAAATCAGATGAGCACTGTAAATTTGAATAACTTCGATGAAAATCTGTGTAGGTTGAGAATCCATGTGTTAATTTTAGTTTTGAAGTATGATAAGAAGTAATGTTCAATGCAGACTTAAATTTTATGTATATAAAATCTCTGTATTCCCAAAGAATGGATGAATACAGGAATGTTTCATAGAGTCTAACCTGCAAACTAAGGATAGAACAAACATTTTATCATTACTTTGCCTTTTGGAGTCTACTACTATTAAATGTTATTACTTTGTTTTGAAAAGGTGACCTGTTTTGTGGAAATTTTTACTTAAAGACAGATTAATTTCTTGGAATCATTTTTTCTGGCAGTTTAACAATCTGTTTTCTAAGGCAAATCCTTTTTCTTTATTTGAAGAGCAACAGAAAAACTGCACCCATTGAAGTAACTCTTTTTCCTTGCCAAAACTAGTTTAAAGCAGCAACACCCCTTCTTTAGTCTTCAGGTATATTTAATAAAGGGATTCAAAGTTTCTGGATGATTGTGTCTTGCACTCCTGTATCTTATTACCATTATACAAATTTCATTTTTGTTTCTGTAATATGAAAAGTGTCATGCTTTCCATAAGATCTTATCTAAGCCTGTGTGTCTTCCAGTGTGTCTTTAGCTTTGTGGAAATAAAAAAATGAGCAGAGGGAGAAGAGTTTAATGGTAGAAACCAGTGCTCTTTTACAGTGAAAGATACAGTTAGCCTCTAGTGAGTTCTATTAAGATATTTAGGTGTTTCTCCATTTTAAAAGAGGTAAGAATTTGGTGATAATGCCTATTTAAATGGCTGGATTCTCTGATAGTGGTAGTATTTCATGAAGATTGCTTAGCATTTTGAACTCTGTGTTTTATCCTAAGAACTCTTCTAGTTGAGCCAGAAAGTGGTGACTTGCTGTTTTGTTCCTCACTTCAAGTCAGTACAGCTCAACGAGAATGGTTTGTATGATAGGGACAATAAGGTCCACCCTCTGCAAAGATAATCTCATCTTAGTCACTGGAATTTACGAATATGTTACATTACATGGCAAAAAGGACTTCACAAATGTGATTCAGGTTATGGACCTTAAGATGGGAGATTATTCTGGGTTATCCTGGTGGGACCATTCTAAATACATGAGTTTTTTAAAGTGAAAGAGAAAGGCAGAATGAATCAAAGAGATGCAATGATAGAAGAAGAGGCAGGAGAAATCTGAAGTGTGAAGGTATTGACGGCTCTGAAGATAAAGGAAGGGGGCCAAGGACATGCAGATGTCCTGTAGAAGCTTGATAGCCAGCAAGGAAATGGGAACCACAGTCCTATAACCTGAAGGAACTCTATTCTGCCAGCAAATTACATGAGCAGGGAAATGGATTCTCCCTTAGAACTTCGAGAAACGAATGCAGCTATGCCAACACCTTGATTTTAGCCCTCTGGGACTCATTTTGGGCTTCTAACCTCCAGAACTGAAAGATAATAAATTTGTAGTTTGCAAGCCTTGAAGTTTGTGGTAACTTGTTTTGGCAGCAAATATGAAACAAATACATATGGCATCTCAACTTCCAGCTACCTGGAAGGAGGATTATTTGTGTTTTAGAGGAAAGAGAATGACTAATCTTTTATAATCTTTAAAGTTCTGCCATAGGAAGACAGAGTCAAAACAGAATAAAATATACACACAGTATTTTAGTGTGTTCTGCTTGTCCTCACAGAAGAAGAAAGTGCCACAGTTGGCAGAAAACAGATACCTTTTTTATACACAGATACGAGATATTAACTGATGATTTTACAGTAAACAGCTATAATGGGATAGGGCTTATAAAATATCCTGAATACTTTTCTGGTATCGTAGCTAATGATACCTTTCTTCCCCTGTTGCTCTTAAGAAACACATAATGGCTTCGGCCGCATTCAAGATTTTTATAGGTAAATAGTTTGGGAATTAAAGAAAACTACTTTTTATTCTAATCAGATTTAAATTTCACAATTCTGTGCCGATAGATATGTTTTAAAACCTTACTATGTGCTTGTCTCTAAGACTGTTCGGGAGTTAGGCTGATTAATAAAATCCATTCTTGATCTTTGGAACACTTGCAGGATGTTATTCCAGATCTGATTATAGGCATGTGATGGAGCCTGGTTATAAGCTGGAGTCACTTAATTTCTAGCAGAAATAAGCACAATATTTAGTCAGAATCTCAGTAAAGTGAACAGGACATTTCTCATAGAATTTCCTAGTAAGGTTAGTAGTTCAAAAATCATGGTTTTTCGTTTTTTTTTTTTTTAACTGTGGGAATCCTCCTTGGTCTTCTCCATAAATACTGAACTGTAATAATTGCGAGACAGAGAGTGGAGGAGAGAGAGAAGGTATTTTGTTTGTCTCTTTTAAATAAGAATGGCACTTAAGAATAGCCATCTAATTGATGTGGAGACTTTCCACCTAAAACAGAGTAATAAAATTGGTATTTTAGAGTGGGTTGAACTGCAGCAATGAAAATAAAAACTGAAAAAGAGTAGCTGGGAAGCTGGGAGGATAAATCACTTATGAACAAATCTTGTTGAATGGGCACACGGAGGCTAGTTATTTTAATGTAATATTATTCACAGACTTTTCTTTCATTAAAGTAATATTCACTTTACTAACACTTTAGAGACTTCAAAACATCATAAAATTATACCATAAAATAACATAATTGTTCCTGCTATGTAATTTGTAATTAAGACACAGGAGAGCATAGGCTTTGAAGCCACCTAGAGCTGGATTTAAATCCCATTTCTGTCCCTCTTGCTAACAGCTATGAATTTCCACCAAGTAAATTCTCTCTCTGGTTTCAAAGGGCCGTTGGGTAGATTTAATGAGACAAATTTATAGATTGTCTACAACCTCAGCTAGCATATAGTAGGTCCTCTAAATATTGCTGTCCTCTTACCCTTCTTTCTTTAGAAATAGAACGATAGGATGAATTTGTATGATATCTTGATGGTCACATTGGTTATGTATCATCATCTGTGGTTGTGTGTTCTGTTCTTATGCGTGCAAAAATGCTGCCGTCCTCGTTTTTTCTCTAGAAAAGTCACATGATATATGTACATTTCTTGTGCATTTTTTCTGGTAGTAAAATATTTAAGTATTATTATAAAGACTTTCAAGTAAAAGATGGGCACTGGTGTAGAATAAACACATTTAAGTGAAAATCAAGTCTCAAATACTGAGACAAGAAAAAGTAACTTTTTAAGAAACTAGAATAATCAATCCATATTGATTCCTTTTCTACAACTACATCACATAATTGATTCACAGAATTGAAAATATGTTTATTTTTTAAAATAAAATGTCAGAAAAATGATGAAAGCCGTCATGTCTTGCTTTGTCGCAGGTATTGTGCTAAACATTGTATGTTTTATCTCACTGAGGCTTCACAACAGCCCTCTTCATTTTACAGTTGGGGAAACAGTATGGGTGAGATTAAGTAACATTCCCAAGATCACACAGCTAGTAAGAAGAGGATTTCTTTTTACACTTTTTATTTCTTTCACTTGTACTCTGGTGGAGGTGCTAATGAGAACCAAAGTACTATGAGACAAAAGTATTATGTGAATTTGGGACCTGTAAATTTTGTCTGGAGGCTATAACAATATTATTTGTTAATAGAAGTTGAAAGACCCATACAACTTAAAAACAATTTAAAAATTTTTAACGTAATGGTTCCTCTTCGCTTCCATTTGATGCTGCCTGCATTTCCTTTTGAGATACAACATTGGTTTGGTACTTAAATGTGTTTGTTTTGAGTATTCCAAGAAAATAAAAATACATCTTAGTCAGTGGTTTGTTCTGTTTTTGTTTTTGCTTCTGGTTATTTAAATGTATTCTGGAGAACATTTAAGAGCATTAAACAGACATCATTTGAATAGATGTCATAGTTTTAACATTTTATTGAAGTATAGAAAAGATACACAAACCTTAAGTATAAGCTTGATTTTTTTTTTTTAAGTTTTGATAGTCTGGCCTATTAAAAGTACAAGATAATAGCAGAAAAATTCTAAAAAGAACATCTAAAGCTGGAGAAATCACAACTTATGTGCTATTTATGGAGTTGCCAGTTCTTAAATGAAGAACATTATGTTTCATATATTTAGCATTTTAACTTTGGGAAAATACATATTTTTGAATGTAGGGGGAGGAAATGAGAAATATGCTATTACTCTTTGGGTTTAAAATAAACCAAGAAAATCAAATAACTATGATATGCTTTCATCTTTAATTTCTACAAAAGAAGAGGAATAAGTATTTTATAAAGTATGTCATAAATGAAAGATAACATAAAACTAAAGATAAACAAGACTTGGATATTGACAAAGGAAAATAATCTATTTTAAATATTATTACTATTATTTCCAAGTGACCAATTAATTTGACTTTCAAAGGCTCAATTTTATTTATATAAGTTTCATTTAATAATATGATCTTATACTTATGCTTGGTGACTATTATTCTTAAATACAGCTAGGAAGGAATTTTGACAAGGTCTGCCATATACTATATATTTTTATCTTTTTCAGAATAATGAACTCACTTCTAGTGTTTAAAAAATTAAGTACTACTCTCATACTACTATCAATGGTTTAATAGAATAGTTTTTTAATTTATAACTCTATACTAATAACATATGTTCATTGTGACAACTAGAAAATTCAGATATATATTAGTTGCTGAAAACTAGAAAGTATAGGTGGGTATCACCTATGGATTCATTTTGGGAAACCCCCCAACTGTTTCCTTGTACATTACTGTATCTGTTATATATATTCTTTGTACTTAATATTTACATTATGGACATCCTTCCATGTTAGTAAACATAAATCTACTTTATTTTAATAGCTAGATAATCACATGAAAACTTTCCAATAATTTATGTATGTAAATAGTTATTATTAACTGTTTGCTCATTTATATATTTTTTACTGTATAACTATCCTTTGATCACCTTGTTCAGAAATACATTTTTTACATAACTACTCCATTATTTCCTTAGCATAAATTTAAGAAGTTGAATCTTGGTCAAAGGTTATGTTAAAGGTTTTGTTTAATATGTCATAGTGAAATTTATTTCTAATACTAATGTGAGTGAGAATACCTACAACTTTGTCATAATTAATAGGTATTAACATTTAAAGTTATTTGCCAGTTACATATGTGAAAAACAGTATATTGTTTTTAACTTAGTCCAGTTTGCATTTGTTTTTGCTGTGGGTGAACAGTTTTGTATTTATCATTTGTTTTTCATTGATGGGTTATTTGTTCTTGGCCTGTTTTCCTATTGCTATATTGGTTTTGGAGGTATGTATTCCTTATCCCATAGAAGTAAACTTGCACCATATAGGCTATAAGTATGATTCCCAGTTTGTTTTATCTTATTCTTTGATTTTTTAGTATAATTTTTACACCTGATACTAGTCATCAGCCAGTCTCATTCCCCAGTTTATTTCAGGTTTTCTTTCTGCAGCTTTTCAGGGACATACGCTCCTTTTCCTTTGTGCTCCATTGCTCTTTGTACTCTTGTAGTTACATTTTGTCTTGTAATATTGATGTTGACGTATTTGTTTTATTACCACCGCTTTTGTAACTGCGTACAACACAAACCTTTTAGGAAATGTTCAAATTTGGGCAAGTGAGGGCTAAGTGCTATTATAATGAACCTTATAAAAGTGCTTTTATGTTTTTTAAAAAATGCTTACAAGATAACAGACTTGTTTATGGTAGTAACTAGGATTTTATGGTTATTGCTGCTTGACATTTCATTTTGTGATCTGCCTATTAGATCCTGTGACATAGGTTATTCATTAAGTTTTTAGAAGCATTAATGTGGTTTGAGAAGTTAGTTGTGTTGTAGAATCCATGTATTTGTTAATGTAAATGGTACTGATAGAATACTATATTTAAAAGTAAAAGCTTGTACAATATTTCTTGTGCTTAACAGCAGTGATAAAATATTTATGTGGTATCTTTTATCATGTATTTGAAGGCACAGTTTTCTTTTGGCTCATTGTGTTTGTTCCAACTGTATCTTTGAATCATTGGAAAATTATGTTCTAATGAGGATTGGAAATTTCAAGATTTATCTTAAAATTAGTTGATGAAAGTGCAGTTCACTAACCTGTCATTTCAGAATTTACTAACAGCCATATCTGTGCAGAGCTGGAGTGTCATTCTCAGGATGTTAGTCTTTGCCTCACTCAGCTCAGGTGGCTGTTCAAGTTTATGAGTTTTCACTTAACCATTTCTCTGCCAATTTTTTCCCCCAGAATTTTGTTGAGAGAGAATGTTTATGGAAGAGTTTTCTGACGGCTAATCTGTCTATCCATTTTTCTCAATTACTGAATCTGAAAGGTGGGCAGTGGGGGGATGAGAGGAGTGAGTACATCAGAATTACGCTGGGGCCTTTTTTTGGTTTGCTTTTAAGTAAACCTGTCTTCTTATCAGTTGAAAGTGCCACATCTTTCTTCCAACCAATGATCTATCCTTGAATTAAACTAGAAGTGTAGAGAGGGTTCTATACCTGGACAACATTTTATTATTCATTCCCATGAAATTCTTTTCACTGAATTTTCCTTTAGTTTGATGCACTCGTTGTACATTGAGGAAAATTGTAATCATCAGCCTTATGAAACTTCTTGTTTCCTTTTCTGTAAGGTTGTTGTGGCCATTTTTATATCTTGAAGGACCTAAGAAACTACCATATGAGACTTTGGTTGTCTTTATAGTTGTAGAAACATCATTTACACATTATACACTTTCTGAGGATATCGAAAGGCAATGCTCTCTGGTCTCAGTCTTAAGAATAGTTCGTACTTTTGAACAGCTAGAGGATTTTCATTTTATCAGAGCTAAGAGTCATGTAATCAACCCCCTTTCTCTCTTCATCTGACCTAATGGAAAACATAGGGAACAGTTTTGACTTTTGCATTTTTTTTTAACAGACTTTTGCATTTTTATTTCATACCAGGATTAGTTTTAATTTAATTTCTTTCATTCTTTTCATCCTGCTTGGTCTGATTTTATTACATATTTTCTCATTTAATTAACTTTATCTAAAATTGTTCGCTTTTTACAGTTGTTTTATAGTCTCCTTAGAATTAGGCAGGATGCAAATAAATTATGGATAACATTTACCGATTTTGCTTTCCTACTTTTTTCCTAACACTTAGAATAGTTTTTGTTTTAGTTTTGATCGCATGTTCTTGTGAGTATCTTTTTGAATTTGTTGATGTTTGCTCCAGAGGAAGAAAACACATGTACACATAACCAGTGACTTCTACACACAATTTCAGGGGACTTATGTGACTCCAGGAAACCCTATACAAAGTAATTGTTTATCTGAAATATATTATTTGGCAAATGTTTTCCTGTAAGGTAGCCATATCCAATCACCTAAACTGCTATCTTTATATAACTTAAATTGTATTCAGTAGCAGCTCATTTTCAATAGTAGTAACTTGCTATGGGTTGATTCTATGACTCAATGAAATGCTAAAAATAAAAAGCAAAGGAGTTATAACAGAAGATACTAATATTGTTAGAAATAGTTCTTAGTGAAATGGTTAGTAAGAAATGTTCCCAGAGTAGTGTTTCTGTAATATTGTTTGAAGTATTTATTGAGTATCAGTGTTACTTAAACTGTTACAAAACACAGTAGGAAGTTTAAATTGTTGTAAATTATCAAAGAGTAGCCAAACATTTCCTAAACTGTGTTGATGGCATAAAGGAAATTATCATAATGAAAAAACGTTTGACTCAAACCATCTACCTAACTCGAATGACATCTATTCAAAAGATAGTACAACTAAAATTTTATTAGTTAAAATGAAATTAGCTCATTTTTTAAAAAAAAAATCACTATGGCCTGAATTGAGTTCAGAGCTGCTTCTGTACCTCTTCATTTATTAGTTACTGACTGTCACTTTGATACATAGTCTATCTTCCAGTATATAAAGTAATAATTCTTAAGCTTTAGCACATGAATCACGTAAGAGTACTTATTAAAACTTATTCAGGGCTGCAACTATAGAGATTCTGATTCATTAAATAAGGGGAGGGCCCAGAAATTCAAACACCATAGAGGATTCTGATATGGGTGGGGTATGTTTTGAGAAACACTCTTCTAAACAAGAAGGGTCAGAAGTTTAAAATTTTTCATTCCAATTTCACAGATATTTACTCATAAATTATTATTTATCAGGCACTTTTGGGGAAGCATTATGAAAGGTTACATTAGTATTACAGACTATTATTTTACTGTGTGTACTAAAGACAGTTTTATAAAGTTAGGTGACTGCAGTTTGCCACCAGCATTTTGTTGCTTGTAAGAAGTGATACTTGACTCAAACCATCAGTTGCTTTCATGGAAGCAGGGTGACGAAAATGACCTCAATCCCAGACAGACTCGCCTCTCCTTTTTTTTATCTTATTTGATGCTTTAGGGTTTGATAATGGTACAGGGTTGATATGGGTGGCCCTGACACAGGAATGACAGCACTTTTTATCACTTGGTGAAAGTACAAAGCTGCCATGCTTGAAAACCATGGATACAGCTTATAGAGGTCAGTTAAAAAAAAAAAAGTTGTGAATAAAAGGGTAGAGATACTTAGGGTTATTTTCACATGTTATCTTATCATGAACCAGGGGAGAAATATTACTGTGTTGAATTTGCTCAGCTCTTTTTCTCTCATAAAAATGAGTACTCTTTAAAAAGTGATAGCTTTCATATTAATAATGAGCCCAATTTTTCATTTGTTTCCACATCTCAGTACTACTCTGTTCCAGATATTTGTGCTTTGTTATAATATTCCTTTATTCTACTTATGATGTGATATATGTCATCATGTTACTAATCTGTGCAGCCTGTCGACTATTTTTTTAAATCCTTTCATTGTTTTGAATACTTTTTAGAAAAAGTCAGTCTTCAAATTAGTTTTCTTCTTTAAACTCTAACCCACAATTCTGTGTTCTTTTTGTATTTAAGAGCTGAACATCTCTGAGTATTTCAGATCTTTTTCTTCCTTATCTGGGTTTAATTATCTCCTTATTTTTCTCATTCATAATATGATCTGAGCTCCTCTTTTCCCTAACATTTGTTATTAGTCATCTAATATTTGGCTTTCCTTGAGTTAACTGCAGTCCATAGGGGTTCACATTCAGAACGAGTACACAGGTGTCCATCTCTGGGATGTAAAGAAAATAAGTGCCAAAAATTTCCTTTAGTTCCATATTTGTCATTATACTTAGTGGAAAGGAAGAAAAGAATTAGATTATTTTATGAGTTTTCCCTTGCTTTAAACCTCCATTTAGAAAAATAATCTGCGTCACAGTTTGCCAAGCTACCTTTCTTACCTTTTTGAAATTTAGCTTGAAGCTATTTAATTATAATAGAGTTTAAGTATATGACATTTTATCAGTTTTATTTTTTTAAGAAACTTTGCTTTTTTTAATTTTTAAAAATTTTATTTATGCAGTCATTAACAGAATGAGGGAGATATGTATATAATGAGTTGAATGGATATTTATAATAAATTAAGAAAAAAGCAAAGGCTGATGTTAGTATTTTTTACTTTATATACCTTGGAGTTTTGCCATTGTTTATAATTTTTTGTAATAAAAAAATTACCGAAGAAGAAAATAATATGCTTAATGGAAAAACTGAATAAACCAATATGTAGAATATAAAGTAGATAATTTAAAACATCAATTTGAACTTTTCATTTTGAATAGCTTCTAATAACTGGAACATTCTTGAATAATGTTCTTTATTTTACTTAATTGAATTTTCTGCTTTGCCAGAAATTCTTTTTGTTTTTGCCCTTGTTACCCATGTATTCTATTCAAAGCAAACTAAAAAGTTCTTAGATCATTGAGGATAATCTGATTTGTTGTAGCCCTTTTTATGGCCATCTTTTGTCACTGTTTAGTCTCTTATATCAGTTGTCTCTCTGGTAGGTTGGCGTACACTGTTGATTGCGCCTTCTCGTTGCCTGTCCCATGTGCTCCTTTGCAGAGCTACTGCCGGCACCTTCTGCCAGGCCTTTCTTTCCCTGTCAAGGTGATGGCAGCAGCTTCCCATCCTCCGTGCTTTACCCACCCAGCAATTTGCTTTCTCAGCTTCCCATTTCTGTGTCTTACTCCATCAGCTCTTTCTACGTGTTGCTGTTTGATGTATTTCTTTTTTGTAGCTAATTTCTTATTATTCCCCTGCTCAGATTTCTCTTGTGGCATTTAAGGTCTTCTGTCTTTGGTTCTAATTTAACTTAGAGATCGATTTCTAACTTCTGTAATACTTTTCTTCTAGAGAGCACAGTTCACTGTTTCAAGACTATGCTTTCCCAGCTTTCCTCAACAATCCTTTGTTTATATTTTGTTATTAAATCTAATAAATTCTCTTGTTATTAAATCTGTTAGGAACTTTACTCTTTTGTAATACCATTTGCTGCATTCTGCTTTTTTAATAGGTATCACCATACTTTTTACTACCTTGATACTAGATTTTAAGCTCTGAAGTTAATATATGAGTTTCTGCCATATGCCGTCTACATTGTAAGAATTGAAATGTTAATTCAATTACAAAGCTTACCTAAAAGTACAGTCATAAAATTTAATAAAACAAAAAATTTTAATGGAAAATAGTTTTGAAATTACTGTGTTAAATAAAGCACTTGCTTTCTCACAGTTTTAGGTTTTTACCTTTATGTCTAATCTCAGTGAAATGAGGACTTTGATTTTTTTTTAATGTCCAGAGAACTGAGAGTTTGCTATAACTTTATTTGGGGATTAAAAAATAGATCTATACCTAATAATTGACTTACCATGGGTGAGAAGTATGGAATTATTATGAATGCATTTCTTTAAAACATAATTGTAAATAATTCTTTTCATAATATGTTTTAACATCTTTTGGATACTAGTTGGTAGAATAACAACCTTCTTAAATTAGGAAACAAAACAAAAGAGAAAATAGCAGATCCATATCTTACTGTGCTCATCTTTGGTTAGTTTTTAAAATAATAGTTCTTATTTCTATAGTTTTGAAGAACTAATGCAGTTAGTTATATAGAAATTGATATCTGGGTCTGCGATTTGTGGCATGTGGGTAAAAAAATGTAATTTTAAGAAAGATCCTGTATTGAGTTTACTGTTACCTTTCTTGCTTTTGCATTTAAAATTTTCATTCTAACATGAAAAATTAGTATTAATGCTTTTTTGGTAAGATTACTTGAAATAAAGTAAAAAAAAAATTACACATTGTAGTTAGGGCCATCATGAGAAAAACAAGTATTTCATCTTTTCATTGAACAAACATTTTTTAAAAAGTTGTCGAAGCTTTTCATTCTCTCCTTTAACCTGAGGTCAGCAGTTGCAAACATTTGTTTTTAAAAGCTAAACTTTTAATAAATACTATTTTGGTTTACATATTACATATTATTTAACACTATAGAGCTATTAGAGGTTGTCTGGTAAATATGAATATTCTTTGTTATAAATCAGTGGATGCATTTTTGTATACCTGAAAGAGCATTACAGGTGGGCAGAAATGCTTGTTAATTATTCCAGTGTCAAATGTACAAATAATAAGTTTAGAGGGCAACATTATAATATTTGCCATTTATTTCTTATTTTCTTGGATTTCTTATTACAGAGAATAAAAGGTCATGAAAGTAGTTCAGGCAAATTTATTAGAAAAATGTTTTTTAACTGAGTTCTTTGGCATGTTTATAGACTTGGAGATTTAAAATATTTAAAACAAAGGGTTTTTCTAAATTTGTCTGATTTTTACTAAGATTATAAAACTAAATATTAAAACTTTAATTTATGCTCAGAAATCCAAGTATAAAATTAGTTTAAAATTTTTAATAATTAGGAAATACTCTGTGTCAAATACATTTATCAAATGAAAATTTTCTTAATATCTTTATGAAGTCTTAGTTTCTCTTTGGGGCTTCAAAAAATAAGTATTACTTGCTTATGCTACATTTTGTCAAAGTAAAGTATTTCTTTAATTCCATAAAAGAATACAAAGTAAGGCAGAAGGAAACTGCTCCTTTGCCAAGATTTGTCATTATGTTAACATTATTAATCAGAAATATATCACTGTTAAATTTGTCACGTAACCTCAGTGAATTCAAGCTGTTGCATGGTGCTCATTTCCCCAAGGGTTAAGGTATTCAGTAAACTAGATTGCATGAATTTCATTTATTTACATAAAAGTGATATACTATTGAATTGTTTGACATAAAAATTTTTAATTTAAAAATGAGTTGCTACTTGTTTTAGTGAATACAGTGTAAAAAGAATAGAATAAAAAATTACCCAGTTAACCAATGATAAGGTAGCAGGTATTTGCCTACTTTAAATAACTTATTGCTTTTTTTCAGATACAGTGATAATTAGCACTCATTGGTAGACTATTAGATTATAACAATTGGAAAACACTTGTTTGATACGAGATTCTCAAAACTGATACCTATAGCTAGGATTAGTAATTTCATAGTTTTCCAACATGAATTAAGGATTGGAGACAAAATGCTTTAAATTAAGTGGTGTGGAGTAATAAAAATCACAAGATTTATTGCCACTTCATTGATTTTCAGATTTGAAAAGAACTGCTGTATTTTGAAACACCTGGGAATGCTGATACTGTGGGAACACTGTGTAAATTGAATTACTCTAAAGTTGCTATGTATCTAGATAAATTAGAAATAGTAGGCTTTTCTATAATGATATATAGTCTTTCTTTCCTTCCTTGTATTGAGATTTTAGTAATTAACTTTTGTTATACAAAAAGGCCAACTTGAATAAAGGTAGAATGTCCGTTTATTTTAATGCACTGGTTTTAGCAGTATACTTGGTTAATCCAGAGCATTTGGCTTAGACTCAACAAAAGCGAGGAAGGAAGAAAGAGGCTGGTGCTTTAGGTTTTCTTTCTTCCTTTTATTGTCAGTTCATCTATATATTATAGGCATAGTGCCCTCAATATTAGGAAAATCAATCTCCTTTTCATAACAAACTTGAATTTCAGAGTTTCCCTATCTTGGTGTGCATATACAAAGCTGTTTGTTTTTTGGTTCTTGAATTTTAAAATCCTGATAAACCCTACAATTTTCTACATTCCAAAAAGGATAAAGTTTCATACATAGTTCATTATTTTTGATGTATCAATTATTACAGCAAGTAGATTATAGTAGAAAACACAATATAGGGATATAGGAAATCCTGGATTGTTTTGGTTGTTTGGAGCCAGTAATTTTGTTTTTTTAAATATAAAAATGCTACTCCAGTGTCAGCATATAAATACATCTACATTGGCTTAGAAGCAATACACTTTATAAAAAAAAAAAACAAGAATATCTGTGTCAGTTATATTTTAAAGTTATACACTGTTTTAAGGCTATGTATTTATTCTTTAGAAAATATGACTTACATGAATATCTTCTGATGGACATAATATTGACAAAATATACACATGATATTACTTTAACAAACTGCCATGCAACAAATACACTAAGTAAAGAAGAAATTGAATATATATGACCTAATCCAATCTTGACATTTACATTGAAAATTTACAACATAACCAATACTTAAAACGTTTTTCTTATATTTGGCAGTAATTTCATTTTTTACAATTTAAATTTAAAACTTCTGAATGTGGGTTTGGTGAAACTTAGACTTTTCCCTAGTCTGTGACAACCTGAGGTACTAAACACTTTTCTCTTATTTCACTATCTTCAAAGGTAATTTTTTTGTTTCTTTTAGGATCTATCCAAGAGTTGTGTATTACAGCATTATTAGGCATGGGGTCAGCTTCCACTATGGAAACAACTCGCTTTTTCATTTTACTTTTCAAGACCTTTTGAAATTTTTGTCTAGTGAATGCATATAATAGAGGGTGAAATATAGTTGTTCCATAACCCATGACTAGAAAACATAACCTTAATTTTACTAAAAGGTCACTTGGGCCTAAACATAAAATGGTGGTATTTAAAACAGAAATTGGTGTCCAGCAGAGAAGAAAGGTAGAAATAATCAATAGAGACATTTTGAAGACTCTTTTTTGCCTTTCTCGTCGTTCTCGGTGTCGTTTCACAGCTCGCCGGAGGGCAATTATTACAGAGACTGAAGTTCTAACACCAAAGACCACATTTCTCCCACCACTGCTTTGTGACATGTCTGTAGTCTCCTGTTGTGTGGTTAGAGAAATTGTCTTTTTCTTTCTTGCCTTCTTCTTCTGCCCTGTGGAAAATCTTGTGCCTATTCGAATATTAAGAGCCTGAAGTATTTTGGTGTACGTGATTAACATTACTATGACAGTGAAAAAGAATATTGGGATCTGTACTAGCAGGTGATAATACATTCCCAGTTCAGTGTAGTACTCATTCGTACTGACACACAGAAGTGTCTTGTTTTCCCATGTATTGCTGCTTTGAAGGCTGAAAAAATTTACCTCAATAAAGGGTATCAGGAAAGAGAAAAATGAAAAAATCCAAATGGATGTCATTAGCATTACAGCTCTGCCCATTGTCAGAATTCGGTTTGCAGGCTTCACAGAGATGTCGTATCTGTCCAAAGTGATAGCAAAAACGTTGATTGCTGTTGAGACACTTGCAAATGATACACAAGCCTCGTGGAAACAGCAGATGAGAGCAGTGTTACTCTCCAGTGAAAGCAGAAGGATAACTATAGTTAAAGGAATACATCCCACACAAATTATTACATCAAGTACATGAAGATTCATTGTAATAATGTTACTGACAGAGTTGATTAAGTTGGATTTCATGCAGTAAAGTACCAGTACGGTGAGGTTGCTGCCGAGTCCCAACACAATTTCTAACATAAGAAATCCGGTGAGAGACACTTGAAAGCTTAATGGATATGATAGTGGTTGGTACATATTGGTGTTGATGTCATCAGTATCATCTCGCACTGTAATGTTAGATTCAGACTGCATGTTGATTTCCAGAATGGGAGAAAAACACATTCTTTTGGAGCAGTTGGTTTTTTCCCTAGAAAGTGAAATAGAATAAACTATTTGATATTTGGCAATTTAAAGGACTCATAAAACCTGTGTTCCTCGTAAAAAAACTTTTTATTGTGTACTTAATTTTAATTTTGGAAATTATTAATGGAAAATGTAGAATCAGGAAACTTCAGGGTTGTATTGTTTTGATGTAAAAAGGAAGTTGGATTCCCCATTTGAAGAAATAACTCTATGGGGATTACTCCTGTGTGGTTCAAAATTACTCAGTAAACTAAAAAGGTTTTCCTTATTTGGGTTTTTCACGGTTATTATTTGAGATACAGTATATTTTTGTATAATAAGAATAGCCAGTGTGCAAAACTAATTTTAGCCCAGTGTTTGAAGATTTCATTTTAAAATGTTGTGAGTAGGTGGAAAATAAATGCTATTTTAGTATGTTCCAACATAATTAGTGTAGGTGTCATTATTCCCATGAGATTTCAGATGAACAGGACAAATGTTCATTTAAAATGATAAACAGCACTGAGTACTAGTTTATTTTAAATCATTTTGTCCATGTTCTTGCTTAAAATTCATATTCAGAATTCAACAGTGTGCTTGGGGATATCTGGAGTTATTTCCCACTGAAGTAGGCAAATGACAAATATTTCATATTTCACAGTGAAAGTGTTCACTGAACTTTATAATGAGCAAACTTACAAAAATTGGAAGAAAAAGGACATTATGTTGGAGTAAAACGCCACAAACCTTGGTAAAAGAGCACTAATCACTCCTGTGAATGAATGATTTATTTTGTGACCACACCCTTTTGTATCTTATGGAAGGAGAAAATTGAAATTTAGTATCATATTAAGAAATAGCCATTTTTGAGGTGGTTCAAAATAGCATAGCAGTTGATTTTATTTGGTTAAGCAGAATTTTTAAAGTAAGAAATGAAATTTTAGTGAAAGGGAGTATCTGAAGCCCATTTTCTGAGGAGTCTATTAAAGTTACACATAAATTCCCTGTGAAATCTTTTGTATAAATCACCCAGTGTATATAATTTTGAGGGAAATTAAAAACAACCCAAACTCTTGCTAATTCATGCATATCTATATTTTAATATATAGAAGTTTAGAGTAACTTAGAAAATAATGTCTGCTTTTCTGGGCTGAAATGTCAGTAGTTAGTATAGTTAAAATATAAAATCATACAACCAACTATATTTCACATTTCAAGTACAGCATTCTGACTGCAACTCATAAACCGATTCTAAAAGCTACTAATTTTCAAACTCATGTTAGCCTTTCACTTAATGTAGCCTCTGACAAGTTTTAGAATACAATTTCATTTATGCATACTATTTTAGAGGTAGTATCTCAGAATGTAAATGATAACATTATTATTTTTTTCTTAGCTTGATATAAAGAATTATTAAAGGCATATATTCAAGTAAGGGAAGGTCTTAGCTAACACTGAAATCTTATAAGAATGGAAAATTTTTAAGTATGCCAATTTTCTGAACTGACAAATTAAACACCAGGTCTTTGTCACATCAGTTAGATTTAGAATTAAATAAAGCAGAAATGTCAAGTTAGATGATAATTAAAGAAAATGCATCTTCTCTAGAGCAAGATTCTTTCCTTTTGTAAATGTTAAACAGTGTGGTGGGATGCATGCATCTACTGACCTACCTGTTTGCTGCTGCCTTATGGGCCTTTTGGCTCACTACAGCAGTTTTTCACAGTATGAT
Organism: Vicugna pacos; assembly: GCF_048564905.1. Taxonomy (NCBI): domain Eukaryota; kingdom Metazoa; phylum Chordata; class Mammalia; order Artiodactyla; family Camelidae; genus Vicugna; species Vicugna pacos. The sequence goes on along the minus strand of NC_132993.1, from coordinate 78,005,269 downwards.
ACATGATGTCATTGACAGATTTTAACATGAATTTTTACCTGACAACAGTGAAGTAGCTGTGTTTTATTTCATGTCTTGTAGGAATTCTTTCATTTTTTTCTCCAACACTTCAACTGCATGAATTGTGAGATTTAGTTGGCTGATGGATTTCTAAAGACCAGTAAAATATTTGTGTTTGTTTTGCCTTAAAAAGTCACGATCAAGAGAAACTTCCTCAAATGATAGGAATTATGTTTCCCGCTGAGGGAATATATGATGATGTCTCTTTATTTTCCAGAACATGTGAAAACAAAAAAGGAAACATAAGGTTTCTAGCTTCTAAAATGTACTTAGACATCCTTTTGTTACAAATGTAAATCTGTTTCTATTGCAGTCCTCATCATTTTGAAATGATTTCTTGATCACATAACTTGCTTTATATTGTAAATCCAGTCCATGTTCTCTTGATAAAAACCATCTGCTATTTAATTTGGTTTGTTTTCATTAGAAGAGGATACATAATTGGTCATAAAACTCAGATGGAAAAATCCTTTAGTAATAGCAGTTGATATGAATATCTGAACATTTAGTGCAGAAAATACTTGCTAAAGCTTCATTCAACTTGCTGGTAATGTATGTCATTCTTTTGGCAATCCATGTCTCATTGTTTCTTCAATAATCAGTGGCTCCACAATTCCGGTATGTTGAAATGTAAACTCCCCCTTTGAAAATGCTCACCATTTTATTTTCAGGCTTTTACAATTACATTGTTTTTCGTTTTGTGGCTATTTTATACAGCATCTTCTTAGGATGATTACTGTCGATGTGTTATATCCCAGCAGTAATGTAGACCTAGGTTCTCTGGTTTTAACTCCTTAATGTCTTAAAATCATGTATTGTAAGAATATCCTGCAGTTTGTGGTCCAGACAGCTAGGGAGATGATTGGTCAGATGCATTCTTCATATTGTCAGTTGTAATTACTGAATTAGCTGCTTTGGGCCCTTGTGAAAAAGAAAAAAAAAAAACTGGTCAAGGAATAGGGTTCCTAATAATTTCCAATTAATTGAAAGTTACTTCAGTTGCGCTTATTTAACACCACACACAGTATTTGTTATCAAAGTAAGCAGACTGTATTATTCGAGCCATAGCTTATGCATAAATTTAAGGGTTTCTTTAAATAAAACATTCTCTTTTCCTAACAAAGATTGTAAATATTATTTAATAACAGAATTAATCTTACAAATATTACCATGAAAGAAAAGATGTTTATTGTTAAACTAATTTCTGTTCTCATTTTAGAGGCTAACCTGTATTTTCAGATTTTATGAGCAGTTAGCATGCATTCAACATACTGTCATTCCCTCTTTCTTTATAATAAATCTAACTGTTTCCTGCTGTAAAATATTGTAGCTTACTTAGTTACTAGCACATGGTTAGAATTTTAACTGATTAAAACAGATTCCATGATAAAATACTGTAGATTTCCATTAATGCTGTTTATGTAGTTGAAATGTAAAAAGTAATGCAAAGTGTAACAGCAAATGAAATAATTTTCAGTGAAAATACCCAATAATAAACTTAACCTAAAATTGCATAATAGATAACAGCTAAATAGAAAACCTGATTCTTTCAAGAAATACAAACATTTTTGAACTCTTGAGAATGACTGTATTGATAACATTAAGAATATTTAGTATATCTGAAGTGACATAAAAGCTGATATCTTCATAGTGATTCAACAAAGAATATTCTTTGTATTTAACAGTTCATTCTAAAAAATTACGTTTAAAATATATCATGTTTTAAAATAAATAGATGTAAGAGGTACATGTTTAGCAATAAGTAGACATTAAGCAAATAAACTCCTAAAATTAAGGTTGAAATTTTTCAAAGTAATTTTATCCCACTATGCCAGTTCAAAAGCAGCTGTATACTAAAATAAGGAACAGTCTTACCTCCGCTAAAGATTTGATAAATTCTTGATGTAGTTGAAGCGTTTCCAGTTTTGATTGATTCATTTTGTTCACTTGTTAGTAGAGGACTGGGGGAAGAGGGTCATAAACATCTCTTCCAAAAAGACCTTAATGAAAACATGTGTCTGTACCGTGCCATTGTTTCAGCAGGACTGCTAATGTATGGAACGTGTAGTGCTGCTTAGAGGCTGCTGCAGTCTCTCACTCTTCCTACTGTGGAATCAATAGGCATCTGAAAATACATAATGAAAGTAATTTAACATACTGAAGGCTTCTTGTCTCCAGAGACAGCATTTAGATTCAGTCTTTCTAAAAAGGAATGGCACTGCTTTTCAGAGGAAAGCCTGTTCTGGGCAGCTTTTGCAGAATGACAGCCTACCTTGTCGCTTCTCTCCACTGCAGAGAGATGCAGTGCATTCACTAATTTTGATTGGTCAGTTGTGTTGAGCTTAAATTGTGCTTCATATGTATAGCAGGGATTTTTTCCCCCTCACTGTTTTATATAAGGATGCTTTTTTAAAAGACTATATTTATAAGTGGTTGTATGTTGCTCTTAAATAGAACATGAGTAAATTAGTCTTTAAAAATGTGTATTCTATTCTGGATAGTTGTTCACTTATGCTAAACATTAAAAAATACAGGGAGATGGCAGGGGGAGGGGAGCAAGAAAGAATTATATAGTAAAATGTATGTATTCTTTTTAAAGCCTTGGATAATTACACTTGAAAATATTTTAGTTGTGTATGTTTTTGGGTGAGATTCTTTGTTCTACACATAGAAAGCCGCTGCATCTTTACTGTGAACCACGTTGAATTTCAACTAGTTTGTTGGTATTCAAGTCATCTTCTCTGTGTATTCCAAATTGTTGTGAATATATCAAGGTGTTAAACATTGTTACGACTGCAGTATTCATTCATTCATTCATTCAAAGTATTAATAAGGCTTGATCTAAGGTGGTTATACCTGAAACTATTTTTTTTTAAATTTCATTGCTATTTAGCATAGTCTTAGTATGTAGAGATTTAATCATGTACATTACTTTTGAGGTTACTACTCAGTCTTCACCTCTCGTAACTCGTTTTGTTCAGTAGTTATACAGATCATGTGCCATAATATTTTATTTCAACTGGCTATCTTTCTGTTTTTAACCTGGGTACTGAGAGTTGATTGCTGTGCTTTAATATCATATGCAGCTATATGCTAATGTTATTGGGTAAATATATTGGTAAAGGAAAAAGGAAGCTAATTACATGTCTTCATAAGTTGCAAAGCTAAATTATTTTAAGATAGATATGCTGTCAAAGGAATAAAAACAATGGTATAAGTAATTTAAAATATTACTTTAAAATTAAATTTCTATTAACTGGTTACTTATAAATAGTATTCTATTTTCAATATTGAGAAAACCTTTATCGAGAAAAACTTGTTGTTTAGACTTGAGTATATAAAGTGGCTGGATTCTATATCTGTTAACAAAATAGAAGACATATTGCAAATGATTGAATTATTAGGCTATTGATCACCTATTTCCATTATTTCAGGAATTTTAGTGATACTCATTTTTTAAAAATGTATGCCAGGTTTTTAATTTTTAATTGGAATTATTCTTTATAATTTTGACAAATCAGTATACATTTTCATAATCTTCCATTGCTAGTGTTTAAGCTTCTTAGAGGCTGGCTGAGTAGTATGAGCTGTGAGTTGCATTTTCATAGAAATTGAGAGTAATGTGGTAGAAAATTGTGTCGTGAATTTCTAAAGTTTTCTTCACAGCTTTGGGTGGCAAAGCTTGGTAATGATAAAAATTAAAATAGTATGCTACTTTTCATGAATTTTGAAAATTGGAGAAAAAGATATTGTTAGAATACCAGCCATGTTGAAAGGTAGCATGTGTGTGCGCTGCAGCGCACACTCACATACACACGCACACACAGTATTATTAAAAGCTTGAAACTAAAACCAGAGAGCATTAGTTGAAACTTGTGGTAGAGATGAGAAGTTATTAACATGATGAAATATGTGTAGTGCTTTTTTTGCCAAAGAATTCAAGTATTTGCTAACATTTATCATCAAAATATTCCCATGAAGTAGAGGAAACAAAGGCACAGAGAAGTTTAATGACTTCAAAAAGTCTAGATATGTTAGTAGTAGAGCCAGTGTTAAGACTCTGCAAACCCCTCTCTACCTATAGCTTCGTCCTTTCTCTTTGGAAAATTCTGAAGGTACTTGGAACTTAAAATTGGATGCTTTGGGTTTAGTCACTAGTTATTAGCTACATGACTTTTGGCAAGCTAAGCATTCTCTAGGTCACAATATAGCTTTGCCTTTTTTAAATTGAAGTATATTTCTGTGCTTTGTTTAGCTCTCTCTGAAACAGTATTTCCGAGTTATATTCAGACCATTTTGAAAAAATAAATTGAGGATCTCTGTAAGAAATAATGACAGCAAAAAATTTCAGGTCTGAACAATGCTTTTTATTCTCTGTGCAAGTGACTTGGGGTTAAGGGTATACAAGATGTCACAAATAAATTACTTTTTATTGCATACAATGCTTAGTATAGTTTTCTTTATAAAAAGTACAAATTAGTTTGGTAATGATAAGATTCTCTGATTTCTTAGCAGGATAAGTCTAAATTCCTTTGTTTTTAATAAAAAATGAAAGTATCTAAACCCCTGAATTGAGAATCCGATTATATTATTTTCACACACAAAAAAATCAAATTACAAATGTCAGAATTTACAAAAGTTCTTATTTCCATAGCAACAAATTTTCACAGATTTGCATTTAATATATTTTGTATTCATATAGGATACCAATTTTGAAAAATATTACAGTTGGTGATTTAAAACCAAATGTTATAAAATCGTTTTATAGATTACTTATTAATTAGTTAATTACCTGGGAAAGCAATTTAACTTTCCTAGTGTTAGCTGAGCAACGAATGTGAATCTGACCCTCAAGTATCTCTATTAAAATCCTTTTTCACAAGTTGTGTTTTTGTTTTCGTTATAAATATTTTGATAGGGGAGTCTTTGATTTTTAATTTTATGTATTTGCCCCCTTAAGTTAGGACAACTCCGAGTATAAGAAAGTTATTTATTGTTCACATTTACATTGCACTATTCATATCACACCATTCTTAGCCAGCTTGTGTCTGGTTCTGCTGCTACATTTTTGGTGATGCTGAATTTGTAAGTGAAAAGACTCAACTTTGTGAAATATTGGAATTAACCACAACTGAAAGTGCTTTGAAACTATTTGCAAAGTATATATGCAAAAACAGTTTCTAATTGCTGGAAAACCACTTTTTAAATTGTATTGCTTCAAGGGTACTTTTTCATTGAATACTTAACATAGCTAACTCTCCACGCTCTCTGATGCTGGAGGCCAAGGTAGAAAGGAGTATTTCTGTTTAAAGCCAATTCAAAAATTTCATTTGGAAAAATGAAAAAAAATAAATAAAACAGAAACAAATTTCATTTGGCTTTTCAACTTAAAATTTCTTTCACAACAACTGTTTTACCAGAAAAATAGAAATGGACCATCTGCTGAAACCTCCATCAAGTGGGGAGTAGCCAAGGTAGTAGAGAGTCAACAACGTTGATGATGCATCGTCTATAAGAGAATAATTGAAAACTGGTTGTAACTGGATAAAGGACATGCATCAGAATTGTATACTCTTAATCGAAAAGCTCGCAAAGCAATCCTCCTCTTCCTTCCCTATCTTACCTAAGTTGGGCATTTAAAATTTTTCATTTAATTTTTCACAGTATGTAATTTTAAGTCATCTGTCAGCATCACATATGTTATAAAAGTAAATACATGGTATTTCTTTTCATTTTTCTCATCTAAACCTACATTTTGGACCCTGTTTCTATTACTACTACTTTTGTTTTTCCCTAATATATTACTGCTTTCTAATCTCTGTCTTTTGTCCTGCTGTTGGCATGTTTTCTTTAGGGCCTTGCCCAGATTATTACCACCCCTGCCCCCAATTTTCTGGCTTACTCTTTTGATTGCCTTATACCCTTTTTTGCATCTTTAAATATTATAGGTTTTGTTGTTTTTCTCTTATATTTCCAAAGAAGTACACAAACATGTCTGTGCTTTTTTCCCCAACACTGATTCCTCTTTCTTTTCTGTTGCTTCTTCATTTTATTCTTGTAATTCTCCTATTGTAGGTTATTATGCAGAGTCAAATTCATTTCTGTGTTCTGAAGCTGAGTCAGTTGATTATTTAGATTATACGTTTAACAGAGCTATGGCAAATCCCCTCTTCTGTGCTGTGATGAATCCTTTGCTCTGGTGGGAGATGTAGCTGAATGGCAGTCTATGACATAGTAGTCTATTATTGAAACTAGTTAGACACATAATGCTTTTGTAAGAAGGCTGCCATTCTTTATGTGTAGAGCCAGAGAACAGTAGAGTTCCACTATAAACTCAGTAATTCCACGGTACTGCACAGGGCATCCATTTGGGAAAATGGATGCATTTTGAGTTTACTAATAATGGTTAAAGTCTATGCTCACTGGTGATTTTCTTTTACTAAAATACTGCAGTGTATCTTCAGTTACTGCTACCTTCTAGTCCCCATTTAGGGGGATATGCTGTCTATGAAAAGTCTTGCTAATATCTACAAAAACTTCTGTGATTTTGGTTGATGTTGCAGAGGATTTATGGATCAATTTGGGGACATCTGACATCTTAACAATATTGAGTCTTCCAATTTATGGACATGGTATCTCTATCGTTTTTAGGTCTTATTTGATTTGTTTTCTCAGTGTATCATAGTATTTAGCTTATAGACCCTGCACATATTTTGTTATATTTATACCTAATTATTTTATATTTTTAGTGCTATTGAAGTGGTACGCAATTTTTAAAACAAAATTTCAATTGTTTAGTTTTAGTGTATAGAAATACATTTTTTTTGCATATTGACTGTGTATCCTGCAACTGTACTAAACTCGTATATTAGTTTTGAGAACTTTTCTTGTGAATTCTGTGGTATTTTCTGTACAAGTAATGTCGTCTGCAAATAGAGACAGTTTACTTCTTCTTGAACCATGTGTAACTTTTACTTCTTTTATTGCCTTATTGTACTGCCTGCACCCCTGGTATTAGATTTGATAGAAATGTGTTGGGAGAAGCAATCTGCCCTCTGCCCTGAGCATCCCTAAAGGCCTGGGGCATGCTGGGTATTGCTGGGCATGCTAAGAATGAAAAGACCTGACTGCTCTTTCTTGGTCCATTTCTCAGGGTTGTGTTTGAACCTAGCAACCTTGAGAAGTGCAATAATTCCTCAAAGAGCAGACTTGCTTCTGCTTATTATAAAAATGGTTTATTGCCCAGCCTAGTGTTCTTCAGCTGTGATAAAAACCCACTGTATCCAGAGTATACATCTAGGCCCCTCTGCCAGGAGGACTTGGATGGGATGGTGAACTGTCACTGACCTGATCCCTCATACTGCTTGCTGTGTTTTGGGTCCTTTGCCACTGATCCAGACCTCTTAAGTCTTCTGCCAGCATACATGACAGAAATAAGCTAGCTTTGTAGCTTGCAAGTAGGGTAAAATCCTAGACCCTTCATGATTTTTGACAATTTGGCAACAAGGACAGGATGTTGACTGAAAATGGCTTCCTATGAAAGAGAAGACAAGGGCCCTTGTGGGCGGGTTTCGAGGATATGAGATCCAGCAGCTAGTACTCTTACTTAAGTGGTGGGCTAGGAGATCCCCTAGTGACTTCCCTGTAAATGAGTTTTTAGAGGCTAAGCAGTGAGAGAATTAAGCAAAGCTACCCAAATGGTATTTGGATTGTTGGTCACCCTCTAGGCTGTAGGAAGAAAGACTTACTACATCAATGAGGCAGCAGAGCTCTGGGGCTAGGCAAAAGGCAGTATGGCTGTAGCTGCTGAATCAGGGGCTCTACAAAGCCAAAATAAAAGGCATCAGCATTGAGAATGCAAAGCGTTTGGTGGACTGAATACATTACAAGTTCATTTGTTGAGTCCAAATAGGCAATCACCTGAGATTAAACGTAGATACAGAGTCTTGCTGATTGGTCCAGAGCTACTTATTCCCTTTGTGCCCTCTGATTCCTCTCTCCTCCTCTGCTGTAACATCAGCTCCTTAAAATATAGGCCAAGTATGGTAGAGGACCTCAAGGAAGGGGAGGAATTCAGACTTTTATAGCTCTGTTGGATAGAGGTGCCCAAGCACCATCCAGCATCCTGTGGGGAGAAAGCATGGTAGGAAACAGGAGGCTGAAGGCACTGAGGACTGCAGGGTGGAGCTGCTGCAGCATACACAAGGGCAAATTAAAGACCCCTAGGCTCAGGGGCTTAAAGGAGCTCGGAGGCAGGAAAGAGAATGCAGCACTGACCCTGGGGCATCAAGCCAAGCAGAAGAAAGAAGAGCCTCCCACTACCTCAGCCCTCTTCTGCAGATTGGCCTCCCGCACTTCCCTGTACTCCCCCTGCTCACAAAATAATGTCATCTCCTGGGAGCTATGGCTGTAGTCCCTTTTGTGTATGTGTTAAATTACTTGGTTTGTGTTCCTGCAGGGGGGGAACACTCAAATTGAAGAAAAAGGAAAGTGTGGGCGGAGCCTCTGGATTTATTCAGTATACTGTTCTGGCTTTCTCTGCCAAGTGTATACTTGGTATTGACATTTTTTACATGCTTATATTGTGAATGCTTATGAGTTCACAGAAGAGTCTCCCATTCATGGATTCTGGCATGTCCCCTCCCCAGTGATCCAGCACAATATATCATCCCAGGAGGAAAGAAAAAACCCACAGCTTTAGTTAGACTCTGTGGCTGCTGAAGAACTCAGGCCATCTCTTAGTACAGCAGTGCCACCTGCCTGACCCAGCTACCAAGTGCACCTCTTTTGAACACGCCTACTGTTAAGATCTTTTTAAAACCAAACACCTGACCCATAGATGCCTTGTGACTCTCTCACTGATGTCACCATTTTGAGGAGGGTTAACTTGTACTTGAATACTGACAAGGAAAGGGCCCAATAGACTTCAATGATCAAATGAAAATAGTTTGTTCAGGGGCCCAGCTGGCCCTGGCTTTGCATGAAGGCGTGGAAGCGAACCCTTTTGGTGAAAACCTTGTCTTTCATTCCACAAACCACTGGCTCAGTGGTGCCCTTGATTCACAGAAGTTCCTCTAAATACCAGGGCCTGGTTCATGATAGTTCGGCCAAGTTAAAGTTGATGGTATCCATTGTGCTGCGGCTGCCGTCCAACCTCAGTGCCGGCTGCAGGAAACCCAGAGTGGACATGATGCTTCGTCTCCGTTCTTGTAGCTCTGACCACTGCTCCCCTTGATTAGCATTCTTACATTTTTCCTGACTCTTGGGCTGTTGCCTGAAATATAGCCTTCAGGTGTACCACTTATAAGGTAGATTAAGGACCTGTCTCTTTGAGCCTGCAAACTGTGGAAACAAATTGCAGCCACTGGTCAGTTTGGGTCATGCAAGCCTGTGCATCTCAACTGCTGCTGTTTCCACTTGGATCCATTATCAAAAATAGCAACGTATCATCATAATATACTGAGTAACCGTGATGCTCTGGCTTTCAGGAAAGAGGATTTCTCAATGTCCCTACCCTACTTCCACTTCTAGTGGAAGTCCTTTCCTCCCCTAGGTCTGCAGGGTTTTTTGCTGTTTCCTTGTCCTAGCTTGAATGGGTTTTCAACAGTGTTCAGAAAATGAGAGGGTTTGTTGCACTCCATCAGTGGTTTTAGGCTTTTGTTCCCACTTGTGTTAGACATGGTTGAAAGGATCCAGGCTGCCCTCCATGCCTTTCTCTCAGTGGCTGCTGTTCTCCTCTCCAGGCCTGCACCACCAGGGATGCTTTGTCAGGCCTCTCACTCTGTACCTGGTCTTGTTTTGTGCGAACCAGGTGAGGTCTGTGAAGAAGAACCCATGAATGGATATACTGCCTTCCCTTTGTGTTTGTGACCTCCATGAGTTCTGTATTTTCTTTGTAGCACGCATTCAGCCTTTAGCAATTCTTTAACAATTTTAGCTGAACTATTCTTACTGGTGTCCAGTATTGTCTTCCCCAGGTGCTCAGGTGCTCATGTCCCCTCCTGTCCTTCAAGGTAACCTCTATTTCCTTAGTTTGAGTTGATTGGTTGCGCTACAATCTCAGCTTTCCCAGCAGCTGTTTACCATGATGATATAGATTAATTCCATGACCCTACTTGGTCATGGTACATTACCCTTTTAGATACTGCATGATTTTATTTGCAGTTATTTTGATGAAGTATTTTGTCTCTGTTTTTAGGAGGATATTGGTTTGTCTGTCTTTTATTGTAATGTTTTTGTCTGGTTTTGGAATCAGGGCAATAATGTTGGAATTATTAAACGAGTTGAAAAATGTTTCTCCCTTTAGTTTTAAGAAAGTTTAAGATCAGAACTAGTTCTTACTTACCTATTTGACAGAATTTAATACAGCATACATGTGAGCCAGGAGGTTTTATGTTGCCTCAAGCTTCTAATTACAAATTCAAAAAATTTAATAGGTAGTGGATTCCGATTTTCTATTTTTCTTGTGTCTGTTTTAGTGATAAGTATCTTTCAAGTATATTGTTTTATCACTTAATCTGCCAAAATAATTAGCATTAATTTGTTTTTAACATTTTCTTATTACATTTTAATATCTGTGGGATAGGTACTGATACTTTCTGTTTCATTACTGATGTTGGAAATTTGTATCTTTTTTCTTGCTCATTTTGCCTAGAGGCTTATCAGTTTTACTATATTTCAATTTTTTAATAACCAGCTTTCATTTTCATCGTTCTTCGTGAACAGTGTTCTTATTGTTCATTTTCCATTTTATTGATTTCTACACTTACCTTTAGTATTTCCTTTCTTTTACTTTGGTGAAAGTTTCTTTAATAGCTTTAAATCCATTTTTGTCAAATAATGTACTCAGTATGGCTTTACCTACATCCCACAAATTTGATTGTGTTTTATTTTTTGTCACTCAGTAGGTTCTCTAATTTTCTAATTTCCATTATATTTCTTTGCTGACACATGGGTTATTTGAAAGTGTTTTTCAGTTTCCAAATATTGGGTGATTTTTCTAAATTTTGTTAGTGATTTCAAATTTAATTCTGTTAGGATCAGAGAACATATTCTGTACACTTTCAGTTTTTAAAAAATAATTTCAGTTTATTTAATGACTCAGAATATGTGCTCTTAAAAATAATGTTTTCTCCCATTGTTTTGGGCATAGTGTTCTATAAAATGTCAAAGTCGTCAGTTCAATTGATAATATTGTTCAAGCCTTTTCTTGCCTTACTGTTTTTTTCTTTATTTGTATTATTAGTCTTTTGCTGAAGGTAACTTTTTACTGAAAGAGGAGGTAGGAAGTTCCCAACTATAATTCTGAATTTATCTATTTCTCCTTTGACTTTTTCCAGTTTTTGCATCATGTATTTTTATTGGATGCATGCATATTTAAGTGCATTATGAATTATATGTCTTTTCTCCCAGTAGTATTGCTTGTTCTGATGTCTGCTTTGTCTGATATCAATGTAGCTACTCCAGGTTGTTTTCATATGGTTTACATCATACATATTTTCTCAATCTTTTATTTTTAACCCTTTGTTTTTATTTTTAAGGTGTGTTTTCTGTAGATAATACTTTGTTTTTGCTTTTCTTCCATTCTGATTTCTTTTAATAGTGCAGAGCATTTACATTTAATATAATTTTCCATATGGTTAGGTTTCAGTCCTCCACATGGCATTTTTTTTTCATTTTTCATTTTTATTAAATAGAATTGTTACAATTTGACTACACATATACAATATATTGCATATAATACATTACACAATATACTGCACATTTTAACAAATTTACATATGTGTACCGTTCATTGTTTCTAAGAATGTTTAGAGCTTTAGCTTTTTAAACGTACATAGTTATCAAAGGAATGAATCCAACCACAAAATAAGAATTAATTCAAAAGGAAAAATACCCCCGCTATTAACAGCAACATTCTTTATAATTACCAAGGTATGGAAGCATCTTAAGTGCACATCAATAGATGAATGGATAAAGAAGACGCAACATATATATGTAATGGAATAACTACCCATAAGAAAGAGGGACATTTTGCCATTTGCGGCCTTTTATTCACTTTTTTTTTTCTTTTCACTTCAAAAACCAGAATTTTGTAACTGGCGTAAACATTTCCATTGCATCAAAAACAACGAAGTACCTAGAAATGAACTTAACCAAGGAGGTTACCTATACTCCTAAAAACTGTACACCATTGATGAAGGAAATTGAAGATGATATAAAGAAATGGAAAGATATCTTGTGCTCTTGGATTGGAAGAATCAACATTATCAAAATGCACGTGGCATGTGTTTTATGTGTTCTTTTTTTCATATTTTCTTCCTTTTCTACTTCCTTTTGGTGAGGAGTTTCTGCTATTCCGTTTTGCTATTCCAAACAGAATAGTAAAACTGGAATAGTAAAAATGACTATTTTTAGTCATTAATGAATAAACAAAATGGAAGAGTAGTCTATTGGTTTATTAACTGTATCTTTTAGATTTCTTTTTTTTAAACATTTTTTATTGATTTATAATCATTTTACAATGTGTTAAATTCCAGTGTTCAGCACAATTTTTCAGTCATGCGTGGACATATACACACTCATTGTCACATTTTTTTCTCTGTGAGCTACCATAACATTTTGTGTTTATTTCCCTATGCTATACAGTATAATCTTGTTTATCTATTCTACAATTTTGAAATCCCAGTCTATCCCTTCCCACCCTCTGCCCTCTAGATTTCTTATTTTAGTGATTCCTTTAGATTTTATGATACACATAGTTAACTTACCACAGTCTTTTTATGAGTAATAGACCATATCACATATAATGTTAGATCCTTACTATAATATCACTTCCTTCGGCTGTCTTCCATCTTATGTGCTATTTTTTAAAAAAGTTTACTTCTACTTACATTATAAACTTCAAGTAGATCTTTACTATTTTTGCTTTAAACAGCCAATTATCATTTAAATACATTTTAAAGATAGTTTATATTTATGCATATATTTATAATTTTTGACACTTTCTTTTTGTACATCAGAGATTCTGGTATTTTCTTCTAATCTGAAGAACTTTGACTTTTTTTTTGTAGTACAGGTTCTCTGGCAACAAAGTCTGCTTTTGTCAAAGATGCGTTCCTTACATCTTCATTTTTTACTTGTTTTCACTTTGTATTAGAGAACTATATTGACCTTTTTTCATCATTTAAAAATAATTTTGTTGTTTTCTGTATACATAGTTTCTGATGAGAGGTCTGTAATCGATATTATCTCTGTTCATTGCTATGTCTTTTTACCTCTGGCTGTTAAGATTTTATTTCATTGTTTCCATAGTTTTTTTTTAATGATGTACCTAGGTGTGGTTTCTTTGTGTTTGCCTTCCTTTGGGTTTACTTATATTCTTGGATCTGTGTTGTTGCTACTGCTTCTGCTGTTTGTTGTTTGGGGATTTTTTCATCAAATTTGAAAAAAATTCCATTCTTCAGGTACTTTTTCTTTCTGTCATCTTTTCTTCTGGGACTCTGATAACATGTACTTTTGCTCTTGGTATTGTCCCACATATTATTAAGGCTCTGTTTGCTCATGTTTTGTAACTTTAGTTTGGGTAGTTTTGTTGGCTCTGCTTTTAGGTTCATTAATCTTCTCTTTCATAATGTCTGATCTGTACTGAGCCCTCTCAATGAATTTTTCAGTTCAAATACTGTGTTTTTCAATTCTGAAAGTTTTATTTGATCAATTTTTTATAGTTTCCATTTTCTCTTCATTGTGTTCATATTTTTCTTTAAATCAGTGGACATAATTAAAATAGGTATTTTAAGATCTTTATTTTTTAATTCCATCATCTTTTTGCACCTTGGTATTTCTGATAATTTTTGATTGGATACTGGCCTTGTGTTTGAACACTGTTAATGGATTTTTTTTTTCTTTTTGGTCTTTCTTTAATGACAGTTGTACTTTGTTCCTTCAGGTAGTCAAGTTACTTGTGGATCAACTTGATTCTTTTGAGATTTGTTTTTAGGCTATTTTGGGCAGCTTTAGAGGAACCATTACTCTAAGACTAGTTTAGCCTTACCATTAAGGTATGATCCTTCATAGATCCATAATGAATTGTGTTCAATGCTATCTACTCATTTTGGCTTTCTAAGCTGGAATATCTTGGGGTGCTCTCTCTGTGAGCTCTGAGAGTTGATCAGTTTGCAAGCTTTCTGGTAGTTCTTTGCCTGGCCTCTTTGAGTCTTACCATATTTATGTATAACATAATAGTCCTTTGAAGACTCAAGAACCCCTATGTAGAAATTTCTGAAATTGCTTTTTTCCTTAGCTTGCTTTTTTTCTGCCTCAGCTGGCTGCCTCAGCCTTCCTTAACTCAGATTTGTCCCTTCAACTCGTCTAGACACATTATGCTTTACTAAGGTTTTCTCTTGTGTTGTAGGGGAATGTGTACATAGGCAGAAAGCCTGGACAGTTATAGAGTTCACTTCATTTATTTTCCAGGGATCACAGTCTTGCACTCGCTGTTGTCTAATATCTGAAAATAGTATTTTCATAAACTTTGTCCAGTTTTCTAGTTGTTGGGGTGAGTCCTGTACCAATTACTCTCTTGGGTAATAAGCAGAAGTTCCAAATTTGCTTTAAAAACTAAATATCCTTGAATTTCCTTTAGTGATTAATTATGAACCATCTTATGGCATACCTTTTATTGCTGTCTTAAAATTATTAAAATCTTTGATTTTTACTTTTATGCCTAATTTCTTAAGTTACAGTCTAATAATAAGCTGATAATATTTTGTGTCATGTAATTCAGATTCTTTGCACTTAAGATATTTGCCCAGCACAATTTTCTTTTGTAAGTACCTCTATTATTTTTTTTTCCCTATTGGAGAAAAAGATAACACTGTTGGAGAAGAGATCATATTGCTATATATATTGATGCTTTTGCAAATTCATGTCTTCTAATCTCTAGTCATTTCCTCGCCTCCCAGGTGCTATAAGATAGACCAGGGATTGACAAATCCCTTTCTGTGTAAAGGGCCAGATGGTAGATATTTAGGCTTTCTGGGACACATATAGTCTGTGTTACATACTCTTCTTTGTTTTATTTTCTAACTGTTTAAGTGTATAAAAACTATTCTTAACTTGAATGTTTGGTCCAAAGGCCTTAGTTTGATCACCCTTGACATAGACCATCACAACTTTGTTCAAGGCTTCCTCTCTGTCAGTTTTACCAAAAGACCTTCCTTTGTTCTTCATAGGAAAAACCAGGCTCGTCAACTTCTTGCTTCCTGTGTCAACTTCTTGCTTCCTGTTTATCCCATCTAAAAGTTTATCAAATTCTTTAGTACAACTTAATAAGAACAACAATTAAAAAAAAACCCAATCCAAAAATGAGCAGAAGACCTAAACAATCAATTCTCTAATGAAGACATTAAGATGTCCAATAGGTACATGAAAAAAATGCTCAATATCATTAATTATCAGAGAAATGCAAATCAAAACTACCATGAGCTATCACCAGTCAGAATAGCCATCATTAAAAAGTCCACAAATGATAAATGCTGGGGAGGATATAGAGAAAAGGGAACCCTCCTACAGTGATGGTGGGAATGTAGTTTGGTGCAGCCATTATGGAAAATAGTGTGGAGTTTCCTCAAAAAACTAAAAATAGACATACCATATGATCCAGCGATCCCACTCCTGGGCATATATCTGGAGGGAACTCTAATTTGAAAATTTACATACACCCCAATGTTCACAGCAGCACTATTATACAATAGCCAAAGCATGGAAGCAATCTAAATGTCCGTCAACAGGTGACTGGATAAAGAAGTTGTGATATATTTATACAATGGAATACTACTCAGCCATAAAAAAGAGTAAAATAATGCCATTTGCAGTAACATGGATAGACCTGGAGATTGTCATTCTAAGTGAGGCAAGCCAGAAAGAGCAAGAAAAATACCATATGACATCACTCATGGAATCTAAAAAAAGGAAAAAAAGAGGACCCTAAGGAACTCATCTACAAAAGAAACAAACTTGCAGACATAGTAAACAATCTTACGGTTACTGGGGAAAGGGGATGGGAAAGGATAAATTTGGGAGTTTGAGATTTGCAAATGTTAACCACTATATATAAAAATAGATAACAGATTTCTTCTGTATAGGACAGGGACCTATATTCAATATCTTGCAGTAACCTTTAATGAAAATATGAAAATACATATATGTACATATATGCATGACTGAGACATTACACTGTACACCAGCAATTGACACATTATAACTGTACTTAAAAAATAAAAAGGATCTTCAGTTATTTGTCTACCTTTCATTTTGTGCCAAGTGAAGCATGTATGCATATTCTTTCATTTAAGCCTGAACCTACTGTATGGATTCCTGCTTTCATTCTTTTCCAAGTTCATTTACACCTTGTTCCATTTTGCTCTCTTATGTATTATCTTTCCTAATTCTTCCAGTGGTACTCTGTCAACATGTGCATATTTGTTACTTATCCTGCTGTTTTAAATTTTGTATTTATGACATCTTAAAATGTTGATCTTTAGGAAAAAATTCCAAACCACCAGAATAGTTTTCCTTAGGTACTTTTAGTTGAATTTAAACTGAAAAGTAAAAAAATTGCTTTTAGACTATAATATAGTTTATACATATAAGGTGCTTTTATGATACATACTCATTTCTTAATTTTGGTCATGTTTTTCGTCATTTTATAAATTTAACAGCCACCCCCCCCACCAAGTAACAACATAATAAGACTAATGAATTAGAACATGTCAAGCAAAAATGTTCTGTTGTAGTGAGGGATATAGTTCTCTAAAAGGAAAAACATCATGTACAAGTTTTTTTTTTTTTACTTAGAAATCAGACTACATCTAGGCACATTGTGTTGCAGGCATCACCTCACAAATCTGCCAACGCATGTCCTTTCTGAGCTTCAACACAGCTGTTGTCCCTAGCAGTCTCTCTTCTCTCCTCTTCTTGGTAGTGGTTTGCATTGGTGTTTTGGTTTATGATAGGGAAAGAAAAAATAAAAAAGAATCCCTTCCTCATTTTTCTTATGATGTTATGGGTTTTAAAAAAAAACAATAATGTGAGTCAATTAGCAGTGACTTCTGGATTATTCTCATACTAAGAAACATGAAGGGCATTAGGTGTTTTAAATATAGATGAGTCCATTTATATTAAAAAATAAACTTTAAAGAATAAACTTACTTCTGAAGAATAAAGACACATTTAAAAACTACATGTTCTTACAACAGTTTGTTCTATTCTTTTTTCTGTAACACAGTTATTCCTCCCCCGCTCCCCACACAACAGATTTGTAATGTAAGAATAGAATCGTGGTTCAGCCTGCAACTCCCAGAGGTAAAACACACAGTACTAGACTTCCATCTGTAGGTTTTACTTTTCAGATTTCATGTCATTTTTTGAGTTAAATTCAAATTTGAAATCATCTTAAGCTTTCAAGGACTGTATTTATGTTAAGTTGTTGTCTAAAGTGGCTACATCATAGAGTAGTTGTTTATCCTCTGTGTTAAGACTATTTATGTTGTTAGATGCAGTTATTCTTTGATTAATCTTTTGCCATCACATATACTACAATTTCGCTTTTGTCGTCACGTATACTATAATTTGGCAGTGCTCTGTGTCTTGAATTTTAATTGCTTGCTTTCGTCTGATTTGATTAGTTTGATGATGATCTTGAATTTTCCTGTCCCTGCCTCTTTTTGATGGATATACAATAGTATCACTTATAAGTGTTTTATCTATTTGAATAAATTTCTAAGATTTGTTTTTACATATGTAAATATAACTCAGAATTCAAAATTGAAGAAAAGTGCTAAATGACCTGAAAGGATTCATAATACAATAATTTAATACTTTAAACTGCATATTTGACATCACACTTGGATTTGAGAGTATTTGAGCCTAGAATAAAGAAACATAAATTTATTAGTATCATAATAGATGTGTCAGACATTTCAATCTGTTGAATCACAGATGAACTCTTACTTTTATACTCTTAGTAGAATCCAAATTTATGCTGTGCTATTTTTTTTTTGAACATGTGATGTAATGAAGATATTTCAGATAAGTTAAAAATACAGTTGTTTTCACTAGCTTTAGAAAAGAAACCAGTCAAAGTGCTATCACCATGACTTATATTACCTGGGACAGTTGCTCTGTGAAAACATTAGATAATTTCACATTTAAGGTTTTAACTGTTTTTCACTTGTCTTGGAAGATTCCTTGACTTAAAGCTGATTTGTTTATTTGCTGAGACAAGAATATAAACACATGTTAGAGTTGCTGATGCTCAGGGTGTCATTTAGTTGTTGCTGATGCTCAGGGAGTCATTTAGTTAATATGTGAGCCTAGCCCTGCCTGCTTTCCTAGTCTCATCCTTGTCAGTTCTCTGTATTTGTCTGATTTTCATTAATGATATCGTGTGTAATAATTCTCATGAGTCATATATAATAACTAGGGAATTCTTAAAGTTTTTATCATTTACATTTTTGAATGTACTATCATTAATGTGGGAGATTTTTCTCTTCTGCTTTCAGCTGTAATTCTTATTTTTATGTTGCCAAGACATGACTGTTGTTCAGGGAGTTATTTTAAATGAAATCAAAATCACCATAGGAAGGTCTGATCATTCAGCTAGTCATTTAATGTATTTATCCAGTACATTCTGTGTGTCAGATGGTGCATAAAGCACTAGGGAAACAGTGATAAATAACAAGTTTGTGGTTTAGTAAGAGAGACAAATAAATACACCATGATAGTACAGAGTAAGTACAGTACTAAGGGTTCAGTAGGAGATGCTGTGGAATCAGAGGGGCAGTTATCTGGAGGGAGATGACTGGGAAAGCTTTTCAGAGGAAGTAAGTAAGGTGAGATATGAATGATACTCAGGTATCTGCCAGATCAATGGGATGGTGAAAGTATACCAGAGAATAGAGACAGCCTTTTCTAGAAGAAGTTAGAGGAAGGGAAGACAAAGAAGAGGATGGGGAAGTGGTGAGAGTTGGGGCCAGATGGTAAATATGAGCCATGTTAGACAACTGGAACTTTTAGAGGAGAAAAATGACGACTCCAGTAAAAGCCTTTATGTAAGAGAATAACATAATCAGACTTGCATTTTAAAAAGATCACTGGATGGCAGTGTTGGGTGGATTGGAAGGTTGGGAACATAATTAGATACAGGGAAACCTAGGATGTTAGACAAGAGTTGATGGTGGTAAGAATTATTGGAGTATTGAGGGTGGACCAAATAGTAGGATCCATTTTAAGGATGTGTAGAAGCATCGAGATTTGGTGAGAGGAGTAGGGCTATCTTGATAAATTAACAGGATAGTAGGGCTATTCACTGAGTTATGGCCCTTGGTTTTGTGGGGGGGTGATTCTAAGTGTATGCTGGGACACGTTGAATTTGAAATGCTTGTTGGACACCCAAGTGCAAGTATCTAATAGGGAACTGTTTTTATGGATCTGAAGTCTAAGAGAAAAAAAGACACAACAAGATACAGATATGAAAGTTATTTCCACATATAGATGGTGATTGAATGTGAAGAGGTATGGAGTGGGATCCCCCCGAGGGAGTGGAAATGGGACTGACCCCTGAGAAATTATAATGTGTAAGGGATGGGTATAGGAAGAGAAGACCACAGAGAAAACTGAGAGACAATAGCCAGAGAGGTGGGAGGGTAAGCTATGATGGAAGCTAAGAAAAGAGAGTTTTAATGCTAGAAGTAGTCGATATTGTAAGATATTGCTGAGACTTCAAATAAAAGAGTGAAAAGTGGCCTTAGGATTGTGGCCCCCACAGAAAGTAGTTGACTTCAGCAAGCAAAGCCACTGAGATCAAGTGAACACTGGTGTAAGAGCATTTTCCGTAGACCCCTTCAATGGAGAAGTAATTTCAGTTGTCAGTGCAATAATAAAGCACTTCACATTTGACAGGGAGGGGTATCAGAATAAAATAGTTTGTGGAAAATTATTTTTTGAAGACTATAATTAGAAAAAAAATCTAATTCTTGAAATGCTGTAACTTGAAAATTTACAAAAGAGAAAGAGGAATAGGTGTCATAAATATAGTTTGAATTTGAAATAGCTAGGGTTTAATCTAAACTACCAATTACTAGGACTTTCCTTTTGTAGATAATAATATCTTATTGACAGGATTTAATAAAATAATATATGAAAATGTTTAGCATAATGCCTCACCAGTGTACATGCGTGTATATAAATATGTGATATATTGAACACCTTATATATAACTGCATATACTGGTTAATAATTTCAGGGCACTTCTTCCCTTGGTTATTTGCTGTGTAAGAAATTAGTAAAAAGTTCAAGACAAAAACATTTGTTAAATCACACTGTTTCTGGGAATGTGGTAGGCGGAATAATAGCCCTCTAAAGACGTTCATGTTGTATTTCCTGAAACCTGTGAATATGTTACATAACAAAAGAGACTGGGCAAATATGTGTAAGAGTATGGACCTTGAGATGGGGAGATTACTTGGATTATCTGGATGGGCTCAGTTTAATACATGATCCCTTTGAAGTGGAGAACCTTTCCCAGCTGAAGTCAGCAGAGCATCTAAGTCATCCATGTCCTGCTTAATCCTTTTTCAGATGCCTTGTCCTTGAAATTGTACAAAAGTTCCTTTCCTTATCTAGCAGGTATTGCATTCACTCAGTTCAGGGGTCACAGTGTGGTACAGAGGGAAAGAATCTTATTAAATTAATGTAATGGTAGGGTTTTCATTTTGAGGAGTAGTTTGAATTTAAAAGTTCAGTTAATTTACTAAATAAATCCCTGACTGATGGAATTTAAAATGTCTTAGTGAAGTGAATAGCTTTGGGCAGTGGGAGAGACTTTTCAGCATTAGTCATTAAAATTTAGCACATATGGTTTAAGCAAATGCCAGAAAAAATACACAAGTAATATGCTGTGAAAATTCAGAAGATAAATTATTTACAGTTTGGGAGAAGATGTTTTGTGTAGTTAGCACTAAAGATAGAGTTTTATTGGGATGTTTGGAAATTGGGACTGTGCAAACATTTAGGGTTAGAGGAGAATGGTTACTATTTTAGTTTGACCAAAATGTAAGCTCTAGATTACTGGTTAAATATAGTGGATTGAATGCACACCTTTATTTCTGCCTCCTTATTAAAATTCACTAAAATGACAATAAAAACCTAAAAAGCACAAACTCACAAGGCTACAGAATGCAAAAAGAAATAGAGCAGGTGAGAGAAATTAAAGAATTTTGCAATATGGAAAGCAGATAAATGAGGGGTAATTGAATTATTGAAGTGTAGAAAGTAGAAACATAAATACCTGCAAAGGAGGAAGCCAAGGAGAAGCAGGTCACCCTGCGGAATTCTGGAAGGGCTCAGAATCAGAGCATCATAGCTCTTGAAGATGGGATAAAGGATGGGACTGAAAAAAGGGAATATGTTGAATTTCTTACAAGCTGTCACTCACTGAGAACTTTGAGGAAAGCTGTTTGGTGTTGGAAAATTGGTGCACTGACTGGTAATATTCTCTTTATTAGCAACTAAACATACCCTAACATGCATGCGTATGGTCATTTGAAGGTTAGCAGGACAGACCATAAAAAACTGTGAAGTATATGGTTGCTCTAACTCTAGAAAAGATGGAGGAAAATGAGCACTCTTTAGTTCCCTGTGGGTAAATCCTTTCTCCTCCCTAATCTCCTCTCCTCTCACTTTGAGCCCTGGGTTTTCTCTTATCAGAATCTGTTTTGATTGAAGTGTTTGCATGGTGAGTCTCCTCTCTAATTGTGTGTTACAAGACTGTAATCTTGTTAAAGCATTTCTTGGCTCATCTATCATGATAATAGCCACAAATGTATTTGACTCACTTTGTGTGCATGTATGTATGTGTGTCTAATTAACAGGGGAAACTGCTATTTCCTTCCTGCTTTTCTACCCTGTTTTGCTCTCTGCTTTCTACTGAGCATATACATACACATACTCCATTTTGCTGCTTTTTCAGGAGGAAGAACTAAAACTAGGTTGTCTTGTAGCTGCCAGACGTTTTAATTCTTTAACTGATTTCTGAGAGACTGCAGAATTAAGACTTATGAGAATTAACCTTCTGGTAATTAATTCATTCAAACAAGCATTAATTGAAGTTCTCTTGTGTCTTAGATATTGCTCTAAGCACTGTGGATACAACAACCAAATTTTCTGCTCCCAAGGAGATTATGAGAATGTTTTATGGGGCAGTTCGACCATGTAAATAAATACGTGGTGCTATTTACTGATACAAAGAATACTGAGGGAAGAGCTGGTTTATGGGGGAAATAACAATTCATGTTAGACACACTAAATTTCAAATGCCTTTTAGCTCCCCCAGAAGAAGTGATTTGAGTTACGGAATTCATGATGGAGGTTAGGGCTGAGAATATAAATTTGGGGTCAGTATGTGTGGATGGTAATGACCCTAGAAACTGAGCTCTTTACCAGCAGGAGCATAGGCCTCTTTTCTTGGCTCCTTGTCCACAGTCTCTCCCCTTTGCTTAGACTCCCGCTCTCCTCCTCTCCCTCTTCCTCCTCTTCCTGCGGCTGCTCCTCCTCCTCCCCTTCCCGTCTCCTCCTTTTTTCCAGGCTGTCTCATTTTTAAATACCATTTTGGTACAGAACTTTCTCTTTAGCTCAGTTTTTCAGATTCTGGTAAAGTACAACCCATTTCGAATATACCCTCATCCAGTCTCCCATGCCTCATACTTTCCAGTCCATTACCATCTGGTAATTTTACTAAGGCTTACTAAGAGTTCAGAATGGCATTTTCTCTGGCCTCACCACTCACTGTAAGCCTTTACTTTCCAGAAACCTTGTGGATGAAGGAAAGGAATAGTGTTCTACCTATATCGGATGACCTATTAATGGATACTTGAGAACTCGGAAAAACTTTGTTCTTAGGGTAGAAGTCTTGAAAACTGTGACTTCTAAAGTGTAGGGGAATAGTGAGATATGTAGCAATATTGAAAAAAACATGGCATCTCGAGAAAGCTGAGTTTGAAGACTGCAAATTTAATTCAGTTTTAGAATAATCAGTTAATTATATGGACAATTTAAATGACAAAACATTTTCTAAATAGGTGGAGAAAACCTATAAAATATATTAGCATCTTTTTAAATAAAAACTTACGAACAAGAGATAGTAGGAGCCTTCTTTAATCTGATTGTGAATATCTATAAAGCAAATGCGAGGAGAGCCAGGTTTTAGTTGGAAGGGGAAGGTATAAATTTGTTTTCTTCATACAGACTTTGACTCTAAATTATATTTCCTTTCATGGTCTTCTCTTTTTAAGTACTTAAATTATAGTTTATAGTTACTTATTTATAAGTACCATATATCAACCCTTGGTTTGTCTGTGAGTAACGTAAACCCTGCTATACCATGGCCTAAAAGTAACAGATGCATCTTTCTCATGTAGTTCAGGGGTGGTGTCAAGGAACCGAGTTTCTTCTCTTTTTCTACTCCACTAGTATTTTTATCCTTAGGGCCTCAATATGATTGCTGCCCTATCATGTATCATATTCAGGTTCCAGGTAGAAAAAAGATAGAAGTCCACAAAGAAAGAGATGTTGTCTGTCTGATTAAGTGAAACTTTCTTGGAAGTCCTTGACACATTGGGTAACTTATTGACCTGAACAGAACTGAAGTTCTGTTAGTAGTGAAGCAGAGAAAAGCGGGTATTGGTCGGGCAACTTGCAGTGACTGCAGTTAACAAATACTTAATACACTACTGTTATAGGGAAACGGATATTGTAGTTTCTGTGAGGAATATCTGATTCTGTTACTGTTTTAAAAAAGCACTGTAGTATGCATATTAAAATGAGGCTCTAAATATATACTCATACACCATAAATAAGAAGAACAAACAAATAAACTCATGTAAAATCTTATAGTTCCTATCTCAGCAGTGAGGTGTAGAAGAGCAGCTGTGACACAGCGAGAAGCCGTTCAATAATAATTGTCCAGTGAAAGGAAAAACATATTCAGTTCTAGGCACCAGCATTTTAGATCTCTAAGGTAGAAAACATCATATAAGCAAGAATAAAAATTATAGTAGTCTTTTGTCTAAGATACTCAAACCTCAGGTTTCAGCTAATTATATTTAAAAATGACAGTGCGAGCTGTGTGCACATATCCTAACATAATAGATCAATGTCAGGTAGAATGCACAGGGGCTAGGTATTCACCTATTTGGAGCAGAGTGGGTGGAGGAAAAGGAGCTTCGTGAAGAGTAGGAGGAAAGAAAGAACCATGTGACAATATATCCCTTTGCTTCCTGTATTTAGTAAAATTTCTGATTATATTAACTTGTGTTTGTATAAAACATTAACATTTTCTAAGAGATTTCACAGATACTTCATTTGAAACTTGTAGTAATCCAGAGAGATGATCCCAGTTTAATAAATGAGCAAACTGAGACTCAGAAAGTTCCTTGTCCAGAGTTTCTTGGCCTATAAATGGTGAAGCTGAGATTAGATTTCTATGATTCGTGACTTAGCAGTCTAGTTTTTGGATGATATGTGCTGTTTGACCACAAATTGTGTCACTGGAATGACTTATTAAGTCAGATATTATGGTAGACGGATGTTCACTTTTTTAAAAAGATAGTTCGTATAATATTTATGTTATAAATATATCTATTACGTGATTTGCTTTAATTATTAAGTAATACACTTTTAGTTATCTTTAAACAGGGAACAGTGAGTCTTGATATTTGTTGAGCCACTGGTAATTCAACTCTGCTTTAATTCTCTATTGCTTTGGTTTTTCATTATGTGAGCCAATGAATTCTTTCCCCGCCTTTTGTTAAAGAGAGATTTAGTTTACTTTGTCAGTTACAAGCAAAAATAAATATTTTAAATACTTGATGCTACTGTAAATGAGACTGTTTTAAATTTCCTCTTCAGATTTATTGTTAATGTATAGAAATTCAGTGATATTTGTGTGTGAATTTTGTGTCTTGCAACTTTGCTGAATTTGTTTATTAGTTCTAACAGCTTTTTGTTTGTGAAATCTGTAGGGTTTTTTACATATAAGGTCATGTTGTCCACGAGCAAAGATAATTTTGCTTCTTTCTTTACAATTTAGATGCCTTTTATTTCTTTTTCTTACTTAATTGTCCTGGCTAGGACTTCCAGTACTGTATTGAATAGGAAAAGTAGAAAAATCTTTTGGTAGAATTTTTACTGTAAAAAAATGATGCATCCTTATATTTTTTATGATTCATGGTAGAGTATATATGGTAAGGCATACCTTGCACTTTGCTTTAGTGTGCTTTGCAGATACTGCATTTTTTTTTTTTTTAACAAATTGAAGGTTTGTGGCAACCCTTTGTTGTCAGATGATGGTTAGCATTTTTTAGCAGTGCAGCTTTTTTTTTTTTTTAAGTATGCATATAACTTTAACACGCACTGGGAAACCAAAAGAATTGTTTGGCTCACTTTATTGTGGTACTTGTTTTATCATGGTGCTCTAGTGAACCCATGATATCTCCAAGGTGTACCTGTATAAACATTATATGACTTTGGAAATCCCCCTTTTCCTAGTTTGAATTATTTGAGTTGTTAATTAAGGAGAAAAGACTTTATTTTCGTCAAGAGGCAGTTTTTTTTTCTTTTGACGAGTCTAGTTTGATACCTTTTTTGAGGGTAATACTTCTTTAACTGAGGTGCTTACACTGAAACTCTTGTGTTTTAGTATATGTATTGTAATATTTGCCTTCCGAGCTATACTCAAGTTACAGTATTTCAGTATCATAAGATACCCCCAATGGATTTAATGGTTCTGTCTTGTTAACTCCATGTGTGCATGTGTGCACGCACCTGTGTGTCTGATATGTCAGTTTTGAATTGCCAAATTGTTTTCCAGCCTGGTGTATTTTATCAGCTTAAATTTTATTTTATCCTAGCAGTGTTTTGTCTGATCTCCCTGTGCTTGACTTTTCAACTTCAGTTAACTAAAGGCAACGATTTTTATAGCACACTTTGGTCTTTTCACTTGACGTATTCTCCTTGATAATTCTTTTGGCACTTAAGATGAAATGCTGATGCTGAAGTATATAGGGGAAATAACTTGATTTCTGAGATTTGCTTTAAAATGTTACAGCAAGACAAACATGGACAAAATAAGATTGATAAAATGATGAGAAGTTTTTAAACTCAGTAATAGAGTACAGGGGCTCATTATACCGTTCTCTCTCTTCTTTTTCAAAGTTTTCTTAATATTGAAGAAAATCCACAAAATTAAGTGTCCACAATAACAGTTCTGTAGACTTTATGTCTGAAGGCTGACCTATGTTTAAAAATCAGTGTAGCAAATAGTAGGACTTTTCTAGTAAATAGCAATACCTCAATGGTAAGATCATCAAACTTGATGATGCCCCAAATAAAAATAGACTGCCTTTCGTATATTATTTTCTCTGTACTTCAGTGAGTTTTTTCCATCTTACTGTTTTGCAAATTTTCAAACTAGAGAAAAATTGAGAAAATAGTGAAGTATGTAGGCTTTTACCCATATCCTAGGTTTACCAATTGTAAAAATTTGGCAGTGTTTGTGTTATCACTCTCTGTAAATATCCTTACTAATTTTCTGTATGCTTGGGCTATCACTTATTAAGAAAAGGATATAGAAACATCTAACTATAACTATAGATTTTTCTGTTTTTCATTTTTATTAGTTTTTGTTACATGTATATTGAACTCTTAGTATGTGCCAAAACACTTAGGATGTATTAGGCGTGTTGGTTTACTATGGCTGCTATAACAAATTACTACAAATTTAGTGGCTTAAAAAAACACCAATTTATTTTCTTTGAATTCTGAAGGCTAGAAATCTGAAATAAGTTTTATGAGAATAAAACCCAAGTGTTAGCAGGGCTAGTTCTTTTTACAGTTTAAGGAGAGAATCCATTTTCTTGCCTTTTCAGGTTCCTGGAGGCTCTCTTCATTTCTTGGCTCATGACTCTGCATCCCATCACCTTTTCTTTCCCTTGCTTGCATTCTCACAGTGCCTTCTTCTGGAGTCAGATCTCCCTCTGCCTCCCTCTTATATAATAATTACACTGGGGCCACCCAGATAATCCAGGATAATCTCCCCATTTCAAGATTCTTAGTTAATCACGTTTGCACAGTCTCTTTTACCATGTAAAGTAGCATATTCACAAATTGTGAGGCTTAGGATAGGGCTATCCTTAGGGCACCACTGATGGTGAAACTCGCCAATTAATCTACAGATTCAATGCAGTCCCTTTCAAAATCTCAACTGGTGTTTGCAGAAGTTGACATAGTAATTCTAAAATTCATATTGAAATGCAGGTGACTCAGAATACCTAAAAGAAGTTTGAAAAAGAGCAGTCAAAATAAACTTGGACAAAAAAAGGTTGGGATTTCAAAACCTCCTAAAAGGTTACAGTAATTAAGATAGTGTGGTATTGCCATAAGGATAGACTTATAAATCAATGAAACAGAATTTATAGTCCAGAAATAAACTCTTAAATTATAGTGACTTTACAAAGTGAAGATAATTCAATGGGGAATGAATAGTCTTTTCACCAAATGATGCTGGGACAAGTGGATATCTACACACAAACAAGTGAATTTGTATCTCTTCTTTACATCTAGCAAAAAAGAACTCAAAATATATCATAAATCTAAATATAAGAGATGAAACCAAAAACTCCTAGAAGAAAACATATAGGAGTAAATTTTTGTGACCTTGGTTTCTTAGATAAGACACCAGGAGGATAAATAAAAGAAAAAACAGATAAATTGTGCTTCATCAAAATTAAAAAACTTCTGTCCATCAAAGAAAGTGAAAAGATAAGACAAGTGAAAAGAATAAGATGAGCCTCAAGAAAGTGAAAAGATAAGACACCATCAAGAAGGTAAAAAGACAATCTATAGAATGGGAGATAATATTTGTAAATCATGTATCTGACAAGGTATTTGTATGCAGAATGTATAAAAAACTCATTCAACTCAAAAATTAGAAAAGACAACCCAAGTAAGAAATGGACAAAGGTCTTGAATAGGTTTTTGTAAGAAGATATACAAATGGCCAATAAGCACATGAAAATATATTCACCATCATTGGTCATTAGGGAAGTGCAAATCAAAACTACAAGGAAATACCACTTCATACCCCCTGGAATGGCTAAAGTTAAAAAGCTAGACAATAGTAAGTGTTGGTAGGAATGTAAGAAAAATTGGAACTCTCTTACCCTGCTGTTGGGAATGTAAAATGGTACAGTCACTTGGGAAAGAGTGCTGGTGTCTCACAATGTTAAAAAGAGAGTTCCCATATGCCCCATCAGTTCCACTTGTAGTACCCAAGAGGAGTGAAAACATGTCTGCACAGAAACTTATACATAAATATTCATAGCAGCATTATTATAATAGTCCCAAATTGGAAAGAACCTAAATGTCCATCAAATGATGAATGGTTAAAGAAACATGGTACATTCATATGTAGAATATTATTTGTTAGTAGAAAAGAATGAAGTACTGATAATATACTGCATCACGGATGAACCTTGAAAACATGCTAAATGAAATAAGCCAATCACAAAAGACCAAATTGTATTATTCTATTGATATGAAACATCCAGAGTAGGTAAATCCGTAGCAACAGAAAGTAGACTAATTATTACCTGGGGCTGGGGCAGAGCCGGTTGGAGGGGAAACAGAAATAGGAAGTGACTGTTAATAGGCCTGGAGTTTCTTTTTGGGGTGATAACAGTTTTCTAAAATTAGATTCTGATAGCTGTACAGCTCTAAATATATACATATATATATTTGACATATAATCTATATGTACATATTTTTGTATATATATATATACACACACATGCACACATACAGTTTAAATGGGTAAATTTGGTGGTATGTGAAATACATCTTAATAAACTGGAAAAACAAACAAGAAGTACCTAAGAGATTATTTTATAAAGTCATCTGGAACTATACAATTATTTTACCCATTCTTAAAGAGGAATCATTAGAATATTTTGGTTTTTGAATTTTCTTTACCTTTTATAATGGGTAATAACTTGTATTCATAGTTTATATAGTATGATCAGGGTTTTATGTGTCATCTAGTCATCTAGAATTTCCCAGGACTATTCAAGAGCTAATTCAGAACTTTCATAATTAGAAGCATTACACTTATTCAGAGCTGTCACATTAATACTGTGCTTACCATAGCTCTACCAAGATTGCAGTGTATTTAATCACTTTGAAAGTTTAACTAAAATATGGTTGTTCCATAGATTCTATACAGGAAAATCTATGTATTTGTATACATATAGCTAGTATATTTTAGGTAAAATTTTGAACAGTAGTCTTCGTAAGATTCTAGCGCCTAGTATCTTTCATTGTTCAGTTGACGTTTTCATGCATAATTCTTGAGTATGTTCTTGTAATATAGAGCAGATAGACAAATGCTAATGGTGGAATTGACATCATGATCTCCATTTTTATTTCAAAAAATATCTGATTCCTTTGCTTTAAGCCAGAATGGTTTTTTGTTCAATTTTCTTAATTGCTCCTTACAAGCGTAATTCATTCATTGTGAAAACTGTATTCACTAGCTTGAGAGCTCTTAAGCTAAGAGACTCCGGGAACTTGCTGGTAATGGGCCAGTGACTGTTGTATAGAAGATTAAATGGCTAATCCTGCAGCTGCTCTGCATGTGGAACCTTCGTTGACTTAAATTCTCAATTAACTCATTTATAGCTTCAGGCCTAAATTGTGGGTTGACTGAAGATGGGGAAAAGCGCATATATTAGAAGATGTATTAGTTTCCTAGGGCTAGTCTAACAAATTACCACACTGAGTGACTTAAAACAACAGAAATGCATTCTCTTACAGTTTTGGAGGCTATGAGTCTGAAAAATCAAAGCTATTTGCAGGGCCACACTGTCTCTGAAGTTTCTAGGGGAAGAATCCTTCCTTACCTCTTCTAGCTTTTGGTCATTTTTGGAAATCCTTGGTATTCCTTGGTTTACAAATATGTCGTTCCAATCTTTGCCTTTGTCTTCACATAGCCTTATTTCCTGTGCATCTCTCTTTACATGGCAGTCTTCTTTCTGTGTGTCTGTGTCTAAATTTCCCTCATGTTATGAGGACTCCAGCCACTGGTTCAGGGTGACTTTAGCTTGATTACATCCACAAAGAACCTGTTTCCACATAAGGTCACATTTATAGGTACTGTGAACATTTTGTGCACAACTCAGTCCATAAAAGAAGAGTATGTGTTTTTTGTTTGTTGTTGTTTCTTGGTTTGATTTGGCTTTTTAAAATTTGTTTTTGTAGAAGTATAGTTGATTTACAATGTTGTATTAATTTCTGATGTATATAGTGGTTCATTTATGCATATAGAAGAGTATGTTTTGTTTTAAAGTGTTTAACTATCAGGTTGTGAAATAGTTTGTGAGTGCAGTGTTTTCACTTTGTTGCAGGGAATTAACATGAAGTGAATTTGATTAAGAGCAATGAAAGATAAAGAGAAGGAATTAGCAACTTTGGGCCATTGTCTCCTTTGATGTGTAGGAGAAGCCAAGCCTCAACTACTGGTATCTAGTCTCCTCTTTTGGAGCCCCTGGTATTTGGGACCCCTCCATTATTCTCCTTTTTCTCTGCCCTCCACCCCTCAATTGAAGTCCAGCATCGTCTCTGTAATATAGCCTGGCTTTTGGAGAGAGGTCTTGAAGCAACTTTAAGATCAGAGAAGTTAATTTTTGTGGCCAGGTTTGTCGGGTAGGCCCTTGACTACCTCACTGCAAAACTTAAAACTCATGTAGCAAACAGTAGTTAGAGACCACTTGGATATTTTCCTGGCTCTGTGACCACTGCCAGATTCTGTAAGTACTTCAGCTTTTCCCAGCGCTCGAGTTCCTTCCTGGAGTTCTCCTTATCTATCAATCATGGCTCCTTGTTGAAGCCAACTGAATCTACTCCTGCTAGTTTAAGAAAAAGGGAATAATTAGAAAATTTTAGAGAGTGTATGAAGAGAACGAAGCTTTAGAGGGCCAGAGAATCAAACTTTAATGTTGAACAGCCAGACAGTTGAAATATTCTGCCATGCTACAGGACTGTTCTGTCCCCACCACCGTTGGTGTCACTTCCCAAATCCTGCCTTTACAACTTAAGAGTTGTGAATTTGGGTAAGATAATTAAATGCTCTATGCCTCAGTTTTATTGTCTGTAAATAGATGAAAGTACCTAACTGAAGGGTTATCGGATTAAATGAGTAGTGTACAGGTTCTGATAATAGTGTCTGGACACGTAGTGTATTAGCTTGCTAGGGCTGCTGTAACAAAGTACCACAAACTAGGTGGCTTAAACAACAGAAAAGTATTGTCTCACAGTTCTGGAGGCTGGAAGTTGTAAGAGAGAGAAACTTTTCCTTTCTTTCATTCTAGGTTCTTTGGCATAGGACAGATTAACGGGAGAAAAAATTTAATTTCATGTGTAAGCGAACCTCAAAGTTATGAAGCTCTCAGAGAGTCAGGCACTTGAGGCTCGTATGCCATCTTGAGCTAAGGAGAAGAGGGTAGGGGTCTGAGACCTGAAAGGGGAGGAAGGCAGCTCACAGGAAGATGGGAAGAGCAGATGTTTGCTAAGCCAGTGTTTGCCATGCCAGGCAGGACTCTGATGTAAAAAGTTCTCTCTACTATTAGTATCTGTCTTCCTGATACAGACTCTACCTAAATTGTTTTAGGCAGTTAAGGGAGAGGTAAAATAAACTCTCCCTGCATCTGTTAGGGCTTAATTGCCCCTAGCTCAAAATAATCCACATCTCTAGTGATGTATTTTGGGGTCATGTGTTCAGTTCCCCCAACAAAGCCCAAAATCAAGATGTTGTTAGGGTTCATTCCTTCTGAAGGCTTCGAGGGAAGAATTTGCTATGTGCCTGTCCCCTCCTTATGGTGGTCTATAGGAGTCCTTAATGTTCTTTGACTTTTGTGGAAGCATTACCCCAACCTTTCCCTTCATCTTAACATGACATTCTCCCTGTGTGTTGGTGACTGTGTCCAAATTTCCCCTTTTTGTAAGAATATCAATCATATTGGATTATGGGCCTCATTTTAACTAATTACATCTGAAACTACCTTATTTCCAAATTAGGTTATATACTGAGGTATAATCTTAGGACATCAACATATGAAGCGGTGGTGGGGGATACAAGTCAGCCCTTGACACATAGTAAACACTATATAATTGTTAATTATTGCTGTCGCTACCTGGTGACTAGTTGTGTGTGATTTTCATATAGCCATATGATGTTTCTTGTGTTTTTTCCAGTAAAATTCAGATATAGAATAAAGATTAATACAGCTAAAAATTGTTCTATCATGTGTGTATGTGTGTACATATATACAGAGACAGAGATTCTATGGTCATAGTTTAATAGGTACTGTTCATACAAGAGTAAGACATGTGGATGTGTATCTTCTTCATTTTTTGTATTATTGCTTCTTGGTACTTTATACTATGTAAATGAGATCCTTTATTGAAAATTTTAAAGGGGATAAATGAAGGAGTTGTATCGGGGTTTACATGGGTTTTGTTTCTTTTAGTATTGCATCTAAACCAATGTGGTGTAATTACTGTGTTTTCCTAAGTGTGTTCCATGAATGCTAGTTCTACTAGATCTTCTGTAATTTGAGGGGAATATATGAGGGACAAATAGATTTGGGAAATATTATATATTATATGCCTCTTTTAGATGACTCTAGTACGTATTACTGGTTCTGAGGAGTAAAGAAACCCACTTCATTTTGTGCTTAACTCAGCATCTCCTAAACTTGTCATAATGCCTCCTAATATGGTACAGAGTCACTGTCCACTAAAGATTTAATCTTTTGAGGTGCCAAGACCCCAGAAAAGCAGTCCCTTGAGTATCCATAATTAGGAATTATATGGACAAAAATCTTCTAGTGTGTGAGTTTATTGTTAAACTTTTTGGCTAGAAGGACTGCCTGGATTACAGTTCTGTTTTCTAGCTTGTCAGCAAAGCTGTCATATAAATGTTTTGAAGGTAGGATTGGTGTCTGTTGTCTATGCATTCAGGCAGTACCTAGCACATAGGAGGGCATTTAAATGGCTGTTTGAAAGAGAAAATCAAAGCAGTGCAGATGCTTCTTGATGTCTTTCATAAGCAAGATGAAGAGGGAAAATGATTTTTTGTTGTTGTTCAGTAAGCCCTGTAGTTCTGTTTGATGTTTTTCTGTTGCAGTTTTTCGTCTTTAAAAAAAAAAGCTTCATTGAGGTATGATAGATACATGATAACCTGCATATTTCTAAACTCTTTCACAAAGCATAATTATTTGAGTTACCTATGCTGTTTGTAGTGTGAAGTTATTCATAATATTCCTTTTTTAACCATTTAGTATTGGTAATTTCTTTATTGATGTCATCTGTCTCAGTCCTGATATCGGTAATTTGTATGTTCTTTTTTCTGACTTAGTTTAGCTAGAGGTTTTCATTCTTATATGTCTTCTAAAAGAAGTAGCTTTTGATTTCATTGATATTCTCTGAAGTTTTAGATTGCTATGTTGTTCATTATTGTTTCCTTTATTCTGCTTGTTTTGGGTTTTCTTCCTTTTCTAATTTTTTAAGTTGGAAATAGAGTTCATCTATTTGAAAACTTTCTTCTTTTGCAGTATAGGTCTTTGGTGCTATAAATGTCTAAGTATTACTTTGGCTGTATCCTGCAAATTGTGCTGTATTGTGTTTTCATTTTCATTTAGTTTAAAATAGTTTGTTTTTGATTTCCTCTTTCATCATGGTTTTTAAAAAGAAGTTATTTTGAATATTTAAAAATTTCTAGGAATCTTTCATGTTTCTGACTTATATCTATCCCACTTTGTTCAAAAAGCATACTTGATATGAATTGAATCCTTTTAAATTTATTGAAACTTCAGGCCCAGGATGTTATCCTATTTGACGAATAATCTTTGTAATCTTGGAAAGAATATGTGTTTTGATGTTGTATAGAACTTTTTATAGATATCAGTTGGATCAAGTTGGTTGATAGTTTTGTTCAAATTTTCTAGTTCTTTGTTATCTTCTTGTACTGTAAACTCTTGATAGAGAGGTGTTGTAATCTCTTCCTGTATCTTCCAATTTGACTATTTCTCTTTGCAGTTCTATCAATTCACCATTTTGAATCTCGTTTGTTAGGTGTATAAGTGTTTAAGATTATATCCTTTTAATGATTTAATCCTTTTCTTATTAAATGAAACCCTCTTCTTGTTATTCTTTGCTTTGAAATCTGCTTTTTAAAAGATAAATTAATACAATTCAGGTGTTTTTGGCTTATGTATCTTGTGTGTGTATATATATATATATATAATTAGCTCTATATATTTCTTTTCTTTAATTGAAGTATAGTTGGTTTACAATATTGTGTTAGTTTCAGGTGTACAGCATAGAGATCTGTTTTTTTGTTTTCTTTTGTTTCAGATTATATTTCATTATAGGTTATTACAAGATATCAGGTAAAATTCTCTATGCCATTCAGTAAATCCTTGTTGCTTACCTATTTCATGTATGGTAGTTTGTATCTGTTAATCCCATACTCCTAATTTGTCCTTCTCCCCACTCCCTCTCCCCTTTGGTAACCATAAATTTGTTTTCTGTGTCTGTGAGTTTGTTTCTGTTTTGTAAGATGTAGATTCATTTGCATTATTTTTATATTCCACTTGTAAGTGATATCATATAGTATTTATTTTTCTTTGTCTGACTTATTGCACTAAGCGTAATATTCTCTAGGTCTATCCATGTTGCTGCAAATGGCAATATTTTATTCTTTTTAATGACTGAGTAATATTCCATTATATTTATAGAATATATGTACAGACACACACACACACACGCACACATACACACCCCACATCATCTTAACCCAGTTGTCTATTGCTTGGCACTTGGATTGCATTCATGTGTTGGCTGTGGTAAACAATGCTGCTATGAACATTGGGGTGCTTGTATCTTTTTGAATTAGAGTTTACTTCTTTTCCAGATATATGCCCAGGAGTGGAATCACCACATCATATGGTAGCACTATTTTTTAATGTTTTAAAGAAACTCTATACTGTTTTCCAAAGTGGCTGCATCAATTTACATTCCCACTAACAATGCAGGAGGGCTGTTTTTTCTCCACACCCTCTCCAGCATTTATTATTTGTAGACTTTTTGATGATGGCCATTCTGACCAGTGTGAGTTGATACCTCACCATAAACTTGATTTGCATTTCTCTAATTATTAGTGATGTTGAGTATCTTTTCATGTAACTGTTGGCCATCTGTCTTCTTTGGAGAAATGCCTATTTAGGTCTTCTGCCCATTTTTTGATTGGGTAGTTTGTTTTTTGATATTGAGTTGTATGAGCTATTTGTATATTTTATATGTTAACCCCTCGTCAGTTGCATCATTTGCACATATCTTCTCCCATTGAATAGGTTGTCTTTTCATTTTGTTGATGGTTTCCTTTGGCTTTGCAAAACCTTGTAAGTTTGGTTAGGTCCCATTTGTTTATTTCTGCTTTTAGTTCTTTTGCCTTGGGAGACTGATCTAAGAAAAATATTGTGACAATTTATATCAAAGAATGTTTGCCTGTGTTCTCTTCTAAGAATTTTATGGTGTTATATCTTATATTTAGGTTTTTAAATGATTTTATTTTTGCATATAATGTGAAATGTTCTAATCTCATTGATTTATATATAGCTGTCCAGCTTTCTCCACACTGCTTGTTGATAAGACTCTTTTCTCCATTGTGTATTCTTGCCTCCTTTGTCATAGATTAATTGACTATGGGTGTGTAGGTTTATTTCCAGGCTCTCTATTCTGTTCCATTGATATATTTGTGATCCATTGATTATTTAGAAATAAATGTGTTCTTTTATTTTCAAATATTTGGGATAATTATAGGTTTTTTCTTATTATTCATTGTTAGTTTGATTCTATTACAGTCAAAAAATACATTTTGTATGATTTCAGTTCTTCAAATTTAAAATGTTTGTTTTATGACTCAGGACATGCTCTGTCTTGGTCGGTATCCCTGTGTAGTTAAACAGAATTTATATTCTGCTTTTGTTCTATCGGAGTCCATCAGAGTCTCTTGGTTTATGGTAGTGTTCATTTTTTCTATATCCTTGGTGATTTTATCTAGTGCTTCTCAATTTTTGAGGGAAAGATTATTGACGCTTACTTCTGGTTAGGTACTGATAGGAAAGTAATCACTAAACAAAGCACTTGAAATATCTTCCTGAAGGGAAAAATAGTTGGTTTTATATAAATCCATGTTTTAAAACTGTAATGACATATCAGTAGCACCATGGTTAGAAAGTCAGAGTAAGGGGAAAAAAAGGTGCCCAGAGGAAAGACAGAAAATACACTTTTTTTCTTTCTTTCTTTCTTTGGCCCTGGGCAATTTTTTGTGCTCACTAAATAAAGAGACACAGTAAGACTTACAAAAGGAAAACTAATCCCCTTTTTTAATAATAAGGTTTTTCCCCTCCCTGCTGTGACAGCCAGAAAAAAAACTAAGGCTTTAGATGCTAAATTTCATGCAGCTTTGAAGAAGAAAGATCAACATGTCCTGAGAAGCACTTTGGACTTTCATGAAATATAAAGATTTCACCCAAAGGAGTTTAACTTAAGCCTGAGGTTTATTCTCTGCATAGTTCAAGAAGCAGTATCAATTAAGAATTGGTTAGAAAAGTACAGATTTTAACCTCTTGTGTGTTATTTTTAATAATAATGAATTCCTTGTCTGATTTTGAAGGCCCTTCTCCCTTCCTTCCTCCTTTAAAAAAGGAATAGAGGTTAGTAACTAATATCCCATACATGTTTGGGGGGGTTTGCAAAAACATTCTTCATGCGTATTATCTCATTTGATCCATAGAACCCTGTGAGATTTGTAACACAGGTGTTTTATTCTTTACTTTTGTAATCTCAGAAAGATTAAGGGATTTTTCTCAGGTCATAAAATTGACTGGAATAAAGGTCAGGTATTCTCACTCCTAATTCAGCATACTTTCTATAATACTCTGATTTTGAAAGGATGTACCTGTTTTCTCCAAAACTTCAGTAGAATTGACTTCATTTAAAGAATACTTTTACTGATTTTATAAGTGTTCCAGTTAGCATATATTATTTCAGTTTACATCAGGATAAATTGCAAAGATTATTAGAAAGCTTTAGTAGATTTTTAAACATTGACTTAATCCAGAATTTTCTCTTATATAAATTTGTTTTTTAATATTTTTTGATTATTTACCCATTGATAACTATAAATTTTTTATGCTTTTAATGGCAATACCTTTATGTGTATTCATATTATTTTATTCTTTTTCTGATTTTAATTTTACTTTTCATTAGAAAAAGTTAGAAATTGTATCTTAATAGTTTTGAAGTTGCCCTTGTAATTCATTTGGATTAGAAATTATTTTCCCTCATAATTGGAATAAATATTTTATATTGTTTAAAATCTTTTCTATGATTGATTTTATTTGTTACAAGAAGCTTTTATTAATAATTTTTCCTATTTGTTTAGTTATATTTTGATTATTATATATTAAAATCTTATACCTTTTAAACCCATGTTATTCTGTTTTTCAGTCTGTGTCATCATTTTTACTTCTGTGCAAATACCACATTACTTTTTTAAAACTTTGCTTTATAATTTTATTGTTTTCATTTATATTACATATTATTGAAATCACTCAAATTGTAATAAACATTTTTCTTGAAAATATTTTTTCCTATAGGCCTATTTTGTTATCAGATTCAAGATACCTACTTAAGTATGATTAAATTATGTCAAATATAAAGCTTTTTACACTGAGAATAAGGAAATGAAAATCAGTGTGTGTACATAGTTGTCATTTTTGGAGTTTTGTTGGACTTCTTGACTTTAAAGTTTCCTGTAACTTTGTGTGTTTTCTAAGGCTGCTTTAGTGAAATAATTTTTTTTAATGGGGGGTAGGGGAGTTTTTAAAACAACCTTAACTTAGACTTAACCATTTGATATAAATAACAAATAGGGATTCTGAGATGATTTTGTTGTGGCGGTGGTGGTGGTGATGATACTTTCAGTACTTGGACGCCCAGATGTCGTTGTTAATTGGATAATTTAGTTTTACCAGTATTTTAACCCTGCAGCATCCATGTTGTTTGACGGTGTTTTGTGGTTGTTTTGCCTTAATTTAAATTTGTTATTTAGCTCAGTATTCTCCAGTAACTGTATTTTTTATAAAACATATGATGTGGGGGCAGGAAAGATTGATGTTGCGGAGCAAGTTAAAACATGGTCATTGTGATAAGCCCTGATCTTACAATACTATTTATTTTGATTTGAAGGTAACATTTTTATTGAGTGGATTCTACAGTGACATCTTTCCTTTCCAGATTATTATTCATCAGTCTGCCAGATAACCCTTTATAAATCATAGCCTTACATTTTACTATTTGCTTTTGTAAAAGACAGGCTTTAGTCTGCAGTTTCTTAATACTCAAGGCTTTGTAGAAAAGTCAGATGTGGTGCTTTTTAGATAATTGTATGATTGTATTCTGCAAATGGCCTTAAGAAGTAATATATAAATAAATAAAAATTAACAAACCAACAGACTGGGAAAGTATTTATAGCAAATATATTAGGCAAACAGTGCATATTATTGTATAATTAGTACAAAGTGATGTAAAAAGAAATAGGGGTGAAAATTCATAGAGATTTTCAAAAGGAGATACAGATAGTAAAAAAAATTAGTTATTCAGCCTCATCATTTAAAAGTTCATGTTAGACCGCAAATAAGAACATACTTCTAGCAGCATATAAAATTTTCAAAACAGTGATACTATCCAGTGCTATCTATGGTGAAGTAACCCATAAATTACTGGGAAATTGTATAAACTGGTTATACCCTTTTTGAAAAGCAGTTTGATAATTTATGTCAATAAACTTACAATTGTTACTTTGATCTAATAATTTTATTGTTTCTCAAGGAAATAATTAAAGATATTTAAAATCTTTATTTTTCTTTATGATAAATAATTACTCCATATTAGGAAAATGGTTAAATACTTTTTCATTTATTTGGTGAAATGTTGGGCAACTGTCAAAAATTGGCATTTATAAGTGCTATAATATGGGGGAATGCTTATAACATTAAGTTAATAAAGAAGACATTGTAAATAAATATAATTAAAAATATGAACAAGACCCATGGGTAAGTTAAAAAGTAGGTTAAGAATGTAAAAAAATATAGTAGATCTTTACTTTTAAGCACAACCAAGATTTTAAGTATTTTAGGAACATCTGAAGGTTGGTTGAAATTTCTCTGAAGCACTCATCTGAGTTGTGCTCTTTGCATAGTTGGTGTGTAGGAGGGGAGTCACTTTCATCAGTAAGTGACTGTAGCCAGCTGCCCAGTCCCCGTATGTCAGTTTTTGCTTTTCTGTTCTTTCTCACACAAACATCCAGAGGGAGGGAGTATGCTATTTTGATGCTACTTGGGAATTTGAAGATACGTAAATTGCTCAGACATATTCATGTATATTTCAGTGATTCACTTGGCAGTTGTGGCCTCTGTGTTGTGGGGTTATATAATTTCCTCCCTTCGAAATATTCTGATTTTCAAAAATTCTTTCATTAGCATGGCATTTTTAAAAGGAAGAGCCTTTATTGAGTTAACCAGTTAATAATCTTAGTGTTAAACTCTTCTTCACGAGACAATGTATTCTGTTTTTCCCAGTGTCTCATTTGTCACTAATCCTATCCAGATCTTACACTTTTTATCTCTAGAAGTTCAATTTGTGCTTCACTTTAATATACGTGTCTTTACTAACATGTTTAGTCTTTTTTTTGTTTTTGAACGCGAGGTACGGTTATAACTGTTGTAATCTCCTTGTTTATAATGCTATAAACTCTGCCATTGGTTCATACTTGTTTAATATTTAATGGGAAAATGTGAAATGCAAAACTGTTTTTAACATGTGTAAGCTACAAATACTGCCTACCAAGTTTAAGTATTAGAATATTTTAAGCATGTTGTATTGACTGTCTCTATAACTTTTCTAAATGTTGTTAATGTTTGTATGTGTCCCTAAGTAACTTATCATTTAATCTTACGCATGTTAACTTAATATGACTTACCTCTTCTGTGTGTATTATTCTAAAACTTGTTCCTCTTCCTTAATATTATGTTATTGAGAGACATCATATTGATGTGTATACCTGTTTTTACTTTTCTGTAGTAGTGCTTAGAATGAATATATTTTTATTTATCTTTTGTCCAGTTGATGGTCATTTCAGCGATACTTGTTTTGTTTTTAACAATGCTGTTATGAAATTTCCCTAGATGTGCTTCATAAGGAACAGATGCAAAAAGGCTTGCAATGGTGATAGTAATTGTATGCAACAGACAAACAGGAGGAGGGATTTAGTATGATCCCTCCATTCTCCTGGGTGTGTGGATAGTTTTGCTACTTTTTTTTTTTTTTTGTCTGTCTCCTCCCAACCCTCTGTTTCTACCTTTGTCTCTTTTATTGAAAAGCAGTTTTGTGAAATAATCAGGAAGAAAAATAATACGGCACTTTCTCTCTCCCAGCTGGTAGAACCCTTTGACTCCAAATTTAGCATATCTTTTGGTTATTTCTTAAAATGAGTGATTGTAAATATAGAAAGGTTAAACAGATTGGGGAGTTGGGAAAGGGAGGTGGTTAGATAATGTGATGAGGGCCACTGTTTACCTTAAAAATGTATTGGGGTTAATCATTTATGTCTCTTCTCTACTGGATTGTAAACTCTGTGAGGCCATACACTATATTTAGTTTTTTCTGTTTGTCCCAGAACCTGATATAATACATCTTATTTGTATCTGTCAGTGGTTGTAACTTTGTGCTTTTTCTTCCTGTCTTAGACTTTTCTACTTGGACTCAGGATTTATGTCTGATTCTTTCCTGTATGTTTGTGGCTTATAAATGACTGATACTCAATAAATGGATTGAGTGAATGATTTGAATCGTCTCCAGAGTTATAGATCGATGTTCACAAGAGTAAAGGAACTGTTGGCTTTGCCTATCCCTAGAAAGTTATAACTGGAGGGAACATTAGGGTTTATGTAGTCTAGTTCTTCATTTTTCAGATAAAGTAAGTGGTATCAAAGATTGCAAGACTTACATCCAGAAACATATATGGCAGAAGTAGTTAGAAACCAGCCAGATCTCTTACTCATAGTGCATTTTCCTTTTTTTAATTTAATTGTGATATTTTTTCTCAGATAACAGAAAAAAAGAAAAGTTGTTAACAAGCGTGAAAAGAAGATTATTTTCTATTATCTGTATGTTTGTAGTTTGATTCTATATGGTCTAGTCAGTGTTTCAGGGTGAACATAGCATTTCCTCATTGATCATGTACCACAACTTAGACTAGATATAATTTTCTCAAACTTTTATGAAAAATAAAATTTAAAAATCAGATTAAAAATATTTCCTGTAGATTATAATTCATCCTACATTTACATAATAGACTGGTGTATAAAATGCTTTGTTATTCATGAACTTATATCGATTCTTCTGATAGTCTATAAAGAGTTATGTAGGATGTAAATGATAAATTATTGACATTTTACTGATGAAAAAACTGAGGTTCAGTGAGGCTGTATTGCTTAATTATGATAACCTAGTGAGTAAATTATGAGGCAGAATCTAAGCTCAAATGATTTAAAGGCATTTTCAATACTCTTCCCACTGTAGAAAGCCAAAAGTCCCTTTAAGATAGACACATTTTTAAAAATGCTTGTGGTTGAAGGACAATTCGTAGTAACTACCATTAGCTACCCTTTGCATTGTTTCCTTTCATCCTCTTAGGTAGAACTACTATATAGTGTTCAGTCAGCAGATACTTGGGTACTGCTAAGTGGTCAGTTAGCATTGTACTGGATGGTTTAATGTAGTTTCATCTAGGTAGTACATTATGACCCACCTTAAGTAAAATACGACAGTATATAAGTGCTAGGGATATATTTTAATAAGATTTAAAGTTTAGAAATTAGTTCTAATTAAGAGAATATAGTGAGAGACACATTTGATATTCTGTTGAGGAAC
Organism: Vicugna pacos; assembly: GCF_048564905.1. Taxonomy (NCBI): domain Eukaryota; kingdom Metazoa; phylum Chordata; class Mammalia; order Artiodactyla; family Camelidae; genus Vicugna; species Vicugna pacos. Next base: position 77,963,041 of record NC_132993.1, on the reverse strand, counting down.
TAGAAAACAATCATCATCTGTATAGATCAGTTTTGTTTTTTAGAAATAATTTATCTTGTTAAAATAGAAAATATGAATTTTAGAACTATGTCTGAGATGCTTAATAAAACCTTGATCTTTATTTGTAGCATGTTTTTCATTTTTCAAACCTTTTTATTAAAGCATAACACAGACTTTTTGTAGCATTTTAGTTACCTTAGGTATGTCTAGGATTAAGCCAAAAAATAAAAAAAAAGTTTCTATAAATAGAAATGTGCAGAGACAACTGTTGTAACATATTGTTAGATTTCTTTTCATACTTCCTGTTCTGCAGGTATAATTCTATAAATAGAGTATATATAATTCTATGGAGTTTATATTTATATATTATATTTATAGTTTAATTCTATGTTCACATATTATTATATAAATACATATATGTTTACATATAATTATATAGATAGGTTAATGTCTCTGTAATTTTTTTATTCAATAATACCATGAAAATCCTTCAATGTAAATTAGGTCTGTATGATCATGTAATCATTCTGTAAATGTTGGACATTTGTTTCAAATGTTTTGTTATTACAGAATAACTTTTAAAACTGTCTTGCAACTTGAGAAATTTCTAAGATTATCAGGATATTTATTTACACTAAATAAATTGGGCACACTTTTTTGGTAATCTGTTGATAGTACTTTGAATTTAGGATAATCATAATTTTTACTCTTGCTCTACCAATTCTGTCACATTTGGAATATTTTGCTCCAGAGTAAAGTTGTTTATTAAGTAGAAAATGTTTGGATGACTATCTTTTAAATACAGATTTTGAAAGGGAATAGTGTTCAACAACAAATCTACAATATTTTGAAGAAGTCAGATGTGATGCTTTGATACCTTGATACGTATTCAGTATTGAAATATTTAAATGTATGTTCTTTTTTTAATAGATTATCTTTCTCAAGGAATAGATCTTTCTGGAATTGAAGTAATAGAAAATGATCTACTTTTTATTGCAAGAGCTCGACTCGAAGTGGAAAATCAAGCTAAGCGTCTACTAGAGCAGGGTGTGGAGACTCAGGTAATAAAAAAAATACTGCTTTTTTAATATGAAAAATATGTCATAATATAGATGAACATTTGATTTTGGTTTTATAAAAGGGATACATGTCCTTGTTTTATCACTGGGGAATTATGGATTATGGTCTACGGTTTGAATTGGAGTTTAGGACATAAACTAAGTACAGGGAGGTTTTTTAAATATATGTTTATTTACTTCTACTAAAAACAGATTCTAAAATTTCTAGTATATATAATATGCAGTATATTTAATATCGTATGTATATGTAGATAGATAGTTAACAGATGTTGAATATGCTTAGTTTGTCCGAGGCATGGTACTCACGTAAGCCTTTCAGTACCCCAGTAAGCATGGTATCATTGCTGCTTCCATTTCATAAATGCGGAAACTAAGAGCTTACATAATTTGTCGAAGATCACGCATCTAGGAAATGATATAGTTTGGCAAACATGAAGAACTCTGACCCCAGAAACTTGCACCCTTAATAATCTCTCTGTTAGGAAAAAAAAAAAAAAAAGACTCGAGATTTCTCCAAATGTATCATTTTCCTGATGCTTAATTTTCTGAGTTAGAGGAAACCTAAAGGTATTGATGTAGTAGAATCAATGATTTAGATGTAAGTCTCGGTTCTTCTCTATCTATATTGCACCAGATATTTTCTCCACTTGTATTGGACCTAAATACAGTTATTAATACGCATTTTTATTCATATTCTTTAGCCCAGGAATTTCATTTTGTGCATTTGTATTGGACAAAAACAGTTTTATAAATACTCAGTTCTTTAGTCTCTAAATCAGGAAGGTATTTATTTGACTTCTGATTCTTAATTGTAACTGATGTCAGTTACTGTTTTAAGTGAACTTTGAAAGTTGATTATCGTATACATGTTGAAAAGTGAACAAATTAGAGACATACAAATAGAATAAAATACCACACCTGTGAAATCAAAACTCAGGTCAAGAAATAGGACTGGAGTCTCTTCACTATCTCTCACAATCACCACTCTCTCCTTTTTTTCAAAGGTAACTTTTATTCTAACACTGGAGTTTAGTTTTCTTTGCTGCCAATTATGTTTCAACTCTAGATCTCACTATAAAGATAAAATGCTTATACTGTTAAAAAAAATAAGATACTTGTCTACATCAAATAAGAGATGATACCTTTTTCTCAAAGAAATGCTCAAGGAATTGCAAGTCAACTTTGAATTAAGATGAATATTTGTATAGAAAATTGGTAGCAGCCCAGTTCATTAAAAATAATCTCTGACTTAAATCTCTGTTTACTGTTTAAAAATTTTTACCTGTGAAGTTTTTATTGCTATATATGTACATATATGCATATATCTTTAACTTACGTAATTCTTAATATTTTACTATATTTTAGAATCATGAGGAAAATGGTAGAAGGGAAACAATATTGAAGTTTGTAGAATTAAAATATAATTTTTAACAGAGACGAGGGATTTTAACACACAAAGGAATGGTTACTTAAAAGCCTTTTTAAAATTATATTCTCATATTTTAAATATTTTCTAGAGATTCCTAAGTAAACTATTTTAGGTATGTTATTATTTTGTGTACATTTTAACATTTGTCAAGTATAACTTTGCTTCAGTTCTTAAATCATACTGAAATTAAAGTAGAACTGATAACCTTTAAAGAAATTATTCCTTAAATAGTGATAGTATTATTATATATTCAGAATGTATAAAGTTAATCAAAAGATTATTCAGTTTTTCAGTGGGTGACTGTTGTTTCGCTAGTGGCTTGTATCTTATCAATGAGATTAAATAAGATAAAGAAGAAGATTAAAAATACTGTGTGTTTACTGGGTAGATGTGCAGTGATCTGCGTGGAACCAGAAAGCTTTAATTTTGGTGTATGTTTCTGTGTGGCTTGGAGGAGGGTAGATTTTTCTAGGTGGATGGGAATATTATCTCTTTGTGAGACTGCATGTATTATATTATCATAGTTTCTTAACATTAATCATTAATATTTTCTAATTCATTTGTCTTGTTAAATTCCGTATGTATAAACCTTCTGAGTATAATTTGGCTTCCTACGTAATTTTCTGAAAGGGAGAAAATGTACTGATTTGCCAATGTTAGTATGCTGGTTCATTTCACAGTTTTTACAGTGTTTCTTAGGTATAAACTGATATTCATTCTTATAACATCATTTATTTCTGAATTTAGTCTTGTGTGTGTGTTTCCCTCAGACCTGGGTCCTGTGGGTTATTCTCATAAAGTCAGGTTTCTGGCTTTGGAGAGATGAGAAGATGAAACCCTCATCAATGATGATGTCACTGAGATAGTATTTTTGGGAAGCAGGATGTTTTAGTGGAAATAGTCTGTGTTTTGGAGCCTCTTTCCTATTCCTCTTAGAAAGCAACAAGACAGAGGTAACATCTAGCTGTGTCAGCAAGCAGTTTAGGAATTAAGGATGAAACTAACCTTTATTGAATGCCTGTTCTCTGCCAGGATTTGTGTTAGTCACTTTATATTTTTTACCTCAGTCACAGTAACAGATCTGGGAGGAAGATATAATTATCCACTTTTTATAGTTAAGAAAACAAAGGCCTGGAAAGGTTAAGAAATAAGCTGCAGATTACTCAGCTAGCAAGTGGTAGGGTCATGGTCTGGAGTGCCTGCTTTCCCTTTTTTGTTTTTTTTTAATAGGACCAAGCAGTTTATTCTAATTTTGTTAAATAATTACATTTTATATCATTTAACAATTTGTGAAGCAATTTATATTGAAAAAGGAATTTTTATAGTATAAAAATTTCTTTGGGAAGTCTCCATGTGATGACTAATCTAAACCAGTTTTTCAGTAGTCCTCGCAATTGTTATTTCTTACTGTCCAACTTTTTCTTTTTTTCCATTCTCTGAAATGACTGTTTTAGACTGTCCACTGTCCATCAGCCTTCCCCTCACACCCCACACACCTAGTAAGGCAGATACCCTTAATTTCTATTTCCCAGAGGTGCCTCTTGCAGCACCTGTACCCTGGGTCCCGTTTTCTTAAGAAACCTTATCGTTTGTATTTCCATCTCTCATTTATTACGTCATCCTCTCTCTTACCCTTTTCCTTCTTGTCAGCATTTAAATATACATCTTTTACGCCACTCTCCTCTGCATTCTCTGTTTCACAAGCTTTCTTTTAGTTGTTCACATGCCCATTTTCCTTCCTCCTTTAGGTCCTTCTTGTTCTTTTTATGCCTGGAATATTCTTTCCACTTCCCGTTAAAACAATTGGGGCCCTTATATCTATTTGATTCTCAAAATATATTCCCATTTATAAGAAATCATTGAAATAGTTAAACATATTATTAATATTTATTACAAGTATAGACTAAAATAATTACAGCATTTTAATTTTTAATTAATATTGCATGCTTGAAATATTACACTTAGGTAGTTTATAGACTCATAACCTGAATAGAGATACTCAGTAAACAAGGAACTTTTGAGAAATTGCATGTCATCACTTGCATTTAAGAATTAACTTCTGATATTAATTCGGTTTTTCAAAAATATTAGAGATCTTCTTTTATTGAGTCTGTAGTTGGTGGCCATCATTTTCAGTATCAATTAATTGTAAAACTTAAATTTACTAAAAGAAAATTAGTGCAATTTCTTTTTGTAGCATTTTTTCCATAACCAGGAATGTTAAAATCAATGCAGATAACTTCTTTTTGAGCATTACTGTTTTTTCCCTAGTTAATTCCTTAAGTGTTCTGTATTCATTTGTAGGTTTTAATAGCTTTGTAGTACTACAAAGTCTCTAGTACTCTATTATAAAACTTAGGTCTTGGAAGACATAAACTAATAATTATTTAGATGCTAATGAAGTGTTGTTTCTAATTATATTAAAAAACTATAAATTTCTGACCTCACAAAGTCATGTTATTTCTGTATGAAACAGTTTCGTAGTGATACCACTGCCACTTTCTTTATAAAAAGTTGGGAAGCATAGCATCATCACCGTATTAGGAAAAACATTCTTCAATTTGCTTGGCAGTCTTTTTCACAAACATGGGGCTAGGTATGGTGACCATCCGCAGCTCTTCCTTGACTCCTCTTTCTTTCTTTCCCTCTTTTTTTTACTGATCCTCAGAATCTTTCATCGACACATGCTGGACAAAGAAAGAGAGAACCTTATGGTGTTTTCAAAATTGCAACAGACTCCATTACCTCAAGCTCTAACTAGCTTTCAAAAATAGGTGATAGAGATTTTGATCTGGATGAGTTCCTGCATCACCATAGATACCAGGCCCCCACAGTGAAATGGTGACATTTTAATTAGAAAGATGGCTTTAACTTGTGAATTACAAGCTTTCCCAGTAAACAAGTGCAGGACTTTCTGGAGGTTGCAGGATGGAGGAAGATGATGTTCTTCTTTGTCTTTAAAAGTCACCAGGAAGAGGGTCTGTGCGCTGAGGTCTTTTCAGCTCTGTACTGGGCTATAAGTTGCCAGTACTAGGATGTAAACATCCACCAACCCGCCTTTTCCCTGAGTCAGAAAATCTCTGTCAGGCCCAGAGTACCAGTGCTTAGCAGTTGTCAGCTAAAACTACCAGGACAGCCTAATCTAGACAGACTCTCTAAGATAACAGTGTGGAATTGAAGTTCAAAAGCTAACTGTCTCCATGGCACACAGTAGCTGATTATGATGTTAGGAACCCTTTTTACTTACGTAGTTAAAAATTCTGAACTGTTCCTAGTACAGAAAAAGTACCAATTCAGATGTGTTGTGTTGAAGATTTCTGGAAGTTAAGCATTTTCTTAAGCTTCAAAAAGAACTTTCTGGCAAAGTCGAACCCACTGATTCCTTTTGTAATTAATTACGATAGTTCAGAATGCAACAGTTCTTTTGTGATCCTTTTCTGTGGGCCCAACACCAACAGTGGACTCAATGTCAATTGATTATCAAGCTTAATATCTGCTTTAAGAAGTCTAGCTTTCCTATTGTTAGGGGCTGTTTTTCCTGGCTTGACTCATTAATTCTAGAACAGATCTCATCATTTGAATCTACAGAAATGTTTTGCATATTTGGTCAAAATATTTTTGCCATTTACTAAATATAAATTTCAATAATTTTTCAACTCTTGTTTGAAGCATTTCTCTTGACACACAGTAAACAATTTAGGGGAAGGGCGAGATGGGTGAAGGGGGCCAAAAGGTACAAACTTCCAGTTATAAAATAAGTCACGAAGATATAACGTACAACATTGTGACTATAGCTAATAATACTGTATTGTATATTTAAAAGTTGCTAATAGAGTAGATTTTAAAAGTTCTCATCACAGGAAGAAAATTTTGTGACTATATATGGTGACAAAGGTTTATTAACTGAACTTGCTGTAGTAATCATTTTGCAATACATACAAATATGGAATCATTAAATTATATACCTGAAACTAATATAATGTATGTCAGTTATATCTCAATTTTAAAATGTGTAAAGGATGATCATCGTATGAGCTCTTCAAGTTACACAGATCTAAAGATACCATACATTTTCTTTATTTTACCAGCCTCAGTAGATAATTTGCCGCCCCTGTCTTTTGCCTCTATCACTGTTAGCTTTCCTTAGATTCTAAATTGATCATCTAAAGGTTTCCCTAAAGCTTAATTTGTCCTGCTTGTTCAGCTTGTGCTTACTATTTTATTCTTACATTTGAATGGATATTAATTTGAACTCTTATTTAACACTCTAAATCAGAGGTTGACAAACTACATACAGTCTGTGGACTGTTTTTTTGTGGCCCAAGTGCTAAGAGTTGTTTTTAATATTTTTAAGTAGTTGGAAAGAAAAACAAAGAACATACAACAGAGACCATATGTGGCCTTCACAGCCTGAAGTATTTACTATCTTGCCCTTTAAGAACCTTAAATGTGTGCTGATCCCAATTTAAATGTATTTTCTTGGTGGTGGGTGCTTTAATATTTTCCCTCTTCCATCCTTTCTTCCTCCCAGCACCGTTTCCTCTTTTGCAGTATTTCAGTTATGTTATTTCTCTGTGTTTTTGTTCCATGCCACGTGTAAAGTAGTAATGTTATTCTTGTTTCTGTATTGTACAGTCATGTTACTTTCTTCTTTATATGGTCTCTTGCCGTGAACAATGCACAGGAACACTGGCTGCTTCGTTACTTACTGCGGTCTTGCAGTGCAGATTCACACCTGACTAACTACTTGCTTCCAGCCCTAGGGTCTTCAATGTTACTGCCCTCCATGGTTTTTCACTTTGCTGAATAATATCTCATTTTTATCCTGCCCTGTGAATAACTTTTTCAGAAACTGACTAAGGTTTCTTTATATTTCATATAGAATTCTATCACTACTCTTTGATTAAAATTTGGTAATCACTCTTTAATGTATGTAAAATTGTGTTCTGTTTCTCAAAAATTCAGAACTTTTTAATTTGGATAACTCTTCTTTATATTATTTTACTCAATTTAAACATCCTTATGCTGGCTTTTTGTTAGAGCAGTAAATGCTACAATTTTTATTTTGCAATTCAGAAAAAAAAGTGAAGAACCAGGCAACCACTTTGCATCACTATAGATTACTTTGCATTTTCCGTAGATTTATACAATTGAAGTCATACTGTGTGTTCGTTTCTTGTGTCTGGCTCTATCCATTCAACACAATTATTTTGAAATTGATTTGTATTGTGTGCATAGGTAGCTGGTCCTTTTTAAATTGCTAATTAGTATTCCATTTTATTGAAGTACATTTATCTGTTCACTTATTGACAGTCATTTGGGTTATTTTCAGTTTGGGGCTACTGCAAATAAAGCTGCCATGAACAGTCAAGTATATGTCTGTGTCAGCATGTTTCCTTTTGTTGAGTAAATACCTAATGCAAAGAATAGTTGGGTTTTTGTCAAAGAAGGATATGTTTACTTTTTAGAGAGACTGCTAGTTTTCCAAAGTGGTTCTCCTATTTTATATTCCCATATGAGTAGATTAGAGTTTTGGTTCCTCCAGATCCTTGCCAAAATTTGATGTTGGCAGTCTTTTAAATTTTAACCATTTCAATAGGGTAGATTCTCACTATAGTTTCAATTTACCTTTTCTTAATTGCTGATGTGACCAACTTTTCAAATGCCTAATAATCTTACAAAGATCTCTGCCCAAATTTGAAGAATTTATTGTCTTCTTACTGATTTGTAAGGATTCTTTTTGTTTTGTTTGTGTTTTTTTGGAGGGGGGTGGTAATTTTGTTTATTTATATACTCCCACTGCCATTTTCTTTTAATGTCTTCCTGTTTCTTTTTTGGCTTTTGGTTTTGTTTTGGTTTTTGGTTTTGTTTTGTTTATGGTTTTGGAGGGGGACGGTAATTATGTCTATTTATTTGTTTATTTATAATGGAGGTACTGGGGATTGAACCCTGGACGTTGTGCATGCTAAGCACGTGCTCTACCACTGAGCTACACCTTCCCCTCTGTAAGGATTCTTACTGTATTCTGGGTACATTCTTTTGTCCTACATGTGTATTGTAAATATTTTCTCCCATTCTGTGGCTTGCCTTTTTTGTTTTAGCATTGTTAAAGAGGTGTGATTTACACACCATAAAATTCATGCATTTTAAGCATTATAGTTTGATGAGTTTTACTAAATTTATAGTTGTGCAGCCATCTCACAACCCAGATTTTTTTTTAAAAAAACTGGTATCACCACAAAGCAGTATCCTAATGCCTGTTTGCTGTCAGTTCCTCCTCCCACCCCTAGACTGAGGCCATTGCTGATTTGCTTTTTCTCTCTCTGTGGAGTTGCCTTTTTCTAAAAATGTCATATAAATGGAACTAGACAGTAGGTAATCTTACCTATCTAGCTTCTTTCACTTAGCACAGTGTACTATTTAGGTTCATCTATGGTTGTTGAATATTTAAGTAGTCCTTTTTACTGCTGAGTAATGTTCCAATCTGTGGATATACTCACTTTGTTTATTGATAAGTTGATGAACATTTGATTGGTTAGTCTTTGGCCTTTAAGACTAATGCTGCCCTCCCCCTGCCTCAATATCATCTTTTTGGAGAGCAAAATTTTTTAATTTGATAAAACCAGTTTATCCAGTTTTCAGTTGTATGTTATATAAGAAGTTTTTGTCTACCCTAAAGTTGGAAAGCTTTCTTCCTACGTTTCCTTTTATAATCTTATAATTTTATGTTTTAAGTTTAATTTTTATGTAAGGTTCATTTTTTTCTCATAGGCATATTCAGTTGCTCAAGCACCTTTTGTTGAGAAAGATTATTTTTTTCCTCCATTGAAATACTTTGTGAATTTGTGTGTATTATGGCACCTTGAGAGTATTTTAACTCCCTGTCAATCTTTCTGCTAATGGTTTTAACATCTATTGATAATTTTTGCCTAAATCTTTTTATTTTTTTCAACAGAGATTGTGAAAGAGTGGTTTTAAATTTTTGTTATTACTGTGTATTTGTTAGCCATGATTCTTTTGTAAAGAGGAACTTTCACTCAATAGATAAGAATACTTGGTTACCCTGAACTGCAGTTTCTTTTTAAAATGATGAAAACGATGGGTAAATACTTAAATTTTATACTTTCACTAACAATTTACAGAGTAGTTTATATAATAAATCACCTTCAGTGGTGGCAAATGACACATAATTTTGTTCTTTGGTTTTCCTTTTTTTTTTTAATTGTTATGGACTCCTGTATTTTTATATATTGTGCTTTGATCAGTTTGGTGCTGGGTGAGACTGCTAGAGCTGTAACGAGCTAGACCAGCAGTGGCTTAAACAGTTAAGGGTTTGTCTGGATGTGGGCAGTGCTAATATTGTTTCAGCTATTTGACAAGGATGCAGGTCTTTCTTTCCATTCTACCTTCCTTAGTGTCATCTTACTTGTCACATCATGGTCACAAGATAACTGTCACACCCATAGGCATTATGTTCAAGGTGTGGAGACAGGGCATGTCAGCTGGCAGTCAAAAGGCACTGTCACAAAATCCTTGTTCATGATTGTCCCAGAAGACCTGTCCTTATGTCTCATTGGCCAGAGATGGGTCTCTTGGTCACCCCAGCTGTCAGGAGGACTGTGAAAACAAGGATCTGGTGAAGAGAAATGGAATTGTCAGCATTGGCTTAGGCTGATAAGGAGCCGTTGCCTGCTGCAGTGCACACTGCCACTCCTTGGGAAAATGAGGTTTTTACTAATTAAGGAAGAAGGAGAGAATGAATTTGGGGGAATAACTAACAATGTCTGCCATAAATACCTTTGGAAAAGCCCAGAATGACTAGAATTATTATATGGTATTGTTTTATTTAAAAGTAAGCCACAAATATACATTTAACTTAAAAATTATATTGTAGAGGGAGGGTGTAGCTCCCTCTGTAGGTAGGCAGTGTGCTTAGCATGTACGAGGTCCTGGGTTCAATTCCCCAGTACTTCCATTTAAAAAAGGTTTTTAAATAAATAAATCTAATCCCCCCCCCACAAAAAATCCAAAATAATTTATATTGAAAGAGTAAGATTTGGGGGCTTGCCACATTATCATTTCATGATAACTTTAATTTTCCTATAAAATTCATTTTATTATTACCCATTTTTAGTGTCCTTGAAATATATTCTGCTATTATCTAATATGATTAGAACATTGTTTTAAGTATTGACATCATTTAAAAACTTTAATGCCAGACTATAGTTCGTATAGACTATGTTCTTCAGATTTGTTTTATATAAAGAAATTTGGAAGTTAAAAGAAACTTTTTCTGTATATTGATCATCTCTTTACCTTCTCCATTTTCTTAGGCTCTCTGCGTGTTACTCTTTTTCTGCAGAATCTTCCTCTTCCAATCCATGTTCATTTTCATTCTCTTCTCTCTTTTTTCTTTATTCTCTCATTTTCCCTGTGCCTTTCTATAGATCTTCTCCTTTTCTGCTTCTCTCCAAAAAGGGCTAGAATAAAGTTGATTTCTGGTTGATAAGATTATATTGCACTATTAAATGTTCGTCTTAGTTTCTTAATTTCATTTGGTTATGCACTGTTGACTGCTGATTGTTAACAGGATCTGAAATAATCATATTAGGTTAGCCGAGCAGTACATATCAAGCATTAGTGTGCTGTATGCTAGTGAATCAGAAAAGCCACTGGTAAGCTCTGGATCACAACCAAGACAGCTAATATAATTCTTGCTTTTAAATTGCGTTGTTTAATGTGATTGTCTCTTCCTTCAGTACTTGTAATCTCCCATGGGGCTCCATTAGGTTTTCAGTGTTTTAGGCATTTCATAGCTCCAAAAAAGTATCAGGTGTATGTGTCATGTTAGGGCACATGAATATCACAAATTGCTGTTAAGTGTTTTGACCTAATATATACTTGTTATGTGGAAGGTGTTGTGGATTTATTAACACTACTCTTGATAAATAGAACGCTTGGATTTTAGAATGCCTCATTTATTGTGCATGATGAAGGTGCTGTGCTTTTTTTATTATGTTAAATTTAAATGAAAACTAGCCTCAGTTTATTAAATACATATATTCGAATGAGGGAGCAGTTTAAAGAATTGTCTGCTTTTTGATAAAAATTCTCAGATCTGACTCCTTTCTATGCTATAGAAAAATAAAACAAAAATCTTTGGGGGGTTTTCAACAGTAAATATTGTCTGTTTAGTGAAAGATAAGTGTTCTTTGAATTTTTGCTTGAGCTGACTTTGCATCTTTGTCACTATAATCTCTTTGACTTTGGGGAGCCAAGTTGGAAACATGTGGATCATTTTTCTCTCCCTCCCCACCTTTCTCTGTCACTCCCCGCTTTTTAATGTGATTCTAGTGTTCATCTTTTATTTTAATTGAATATAAAATGGCTTTCTAATCAAACCTTGAGGAAATATTGTAGTCCTGAAACCTCCTCACTAATGATCAAAACAGCAGAATAGCAGCAACAGAGTTTGTTGCATTTGTCCTTTTCTTTCCCACCGCTCATTGCATTCTTTTATATATGAAACCTAAAGAAAAAGATTTAGCTGCTAAGGAATTATTTTATTACTTTTACAAAAAAGTAAAAAATGATCATTAGTCTTTATGATACAAAGGTTATTTAATCCTCGCAGAGTGAACTCCTGGTAGTGTACAACTATGCAATGTTTGCATTTTGTTTCTGATTAGATCAAATTCTGTCACCTTTTCCATTTCTAACTTCAGTTATTTGAAGCTTTTAAAATCCTACCAAACTTTTGGTTTAGTGCTGTATTTATGCTCAAAGAGGTCATCTGTTTTTTGCCTGTAGCTTAGTAAATGCTAGACTATTGCTTGCTGTTTTATGGAACAGTCTTGACAGCAGTGTTGCTCTATCTCTGTTCTATTAACTCAGCACTAGCGGTTGCTTTGGTTACACTGCTCCTGTTTTGGCAAGCTTTTTAGGGTTCCTAAACAACTATGCCTCTTTTCTGACTGTATTCTTGTAGGATTTTATTTTCCTCTCACGTAATGCTACAGAGATGTTGAAAAAGAAAGAAAAAAAATGCATCATATGTATTTGTTTCCAAAGCAGGAGAAATAACTTTAGTTTAATATAGAAAATGATTGTGCCATCTCCTGAAATGTTTTCGAAGAGGTTGAAGTCTTTCTTGATCTACTTACGAAGCTGTCCTTTTACCCTATTACATGACCTTAATTTTTATGTAACTATAGTTGATTTACAACATTGTGTTAGTTTTAGAAGTATAGCTTCAGTTTCTTTTCCATTATAGATTATTATAAGATACTGACTATAGCTCCCTGTGCTATATAGTAAATCCTTGTTGTTTATCTGTTTTACATATAGTGGTTATGTATCTGTTAATCCTGTACACCTGATTTATCCTTCCCTCTGCCCTTTCCTCTTTGGTAACTATAGGTTTGTTTTCTATCTTTGTGAGTCTTTTGTAAATAAGTTGGTTTGTATTATTTTTTTGGATTCCACTTATAAGTGATATATAATATTTGTCTTTGTCTCACTTACTTAGTATGATAATCTTTAGGTCTATCCATGTTGCTGCAAATGACAGTAGTTCATTCTTTTTTAAGGCTGATTATACTCCATATTTTGTGTGTGTGTGTGTATGTGTGTATTTTCTTTATCCATTCACCTGTTGGTGAACATTTAGGTTGCTTCCATGTCTTGGCTACTGTAAATAGTGCTTCTTTGAACATTGGGGTGCATGTATCTTTTCAAATTTTGTCTTTTCTGGATATATGCCCAAGGATTGCTGGATCATATGGTAACTCTATTTTCAGTTTTTTACAGAACGTCCATACTGTTTTCCTTAACGGCTATGCCAATTTACATTCCCACCAACAGTGTAGGAGGGTTCCCTTTTCTCCACACTCTCTTCAGCATTTACTATTTGTAGACTTTTTGATGATGGCCATTCTGCCTAATGTGAGGTGATACCTCATTACAGTTTTGATTTGCATTTCTCTAATAATTAGCGATGTTGAACATCTTTTCCTGTGCCTGTTGGCCGTCTGTGTGTCTTGTTTGGAGAAATGTCTATTAAGGTCTTCTTCCTGTTTTTGATTGGGTTTATTTTTTTGATACTGAGTCGTTTGAGCTTTCTGGGGTTATTTCGAAATTAAGCCCTTGTCAGTCACATCATTGCAAATATTTTATCCCAGTCTGTAGGTTGTCTTTTTGTTTTGTTTATGGTTTTCTTCACTGTGCAAAAGTTTGTTTGATTAGGTACCATTTATTTACTTTTGCTTTTATTTCTTTTGCCTTAGGAGACTATCATGTGGTCTTTCATCTCATTTTGTACTACAGTTTATGAAGTTTGGAAATTTGATGTAAGGTTAAGTGATTTATTGAAGGTTACAGTAATAATCTGTAGGTAAATTATTCTTAGAATATCGACTCATTTAAAGAGAAGATGTTGTCTGGAAGACATTGTTACCTTTTCGGTAGAAGTTTCTCTCTTCCTATCATAGTATTTTTCAAATATGGTTATTCTGTTTTGAGATCTTTTACAAATACCTGCAAAACTGGTATGTGTGGAGATCTAAAGTCAAGTGGTGACAGGATGACCTGTTTCAGAGTAAAGAATAGGGAGTGACCAGGCTGAGGCCTAAAACTGGCCTGCCATTCAGCAGCTGTGGGCCTGCCGTCTTAATGCTTTCGTTTTCTTAAGTGTAAGGTGAGCATTGAGATACTTATTCTACTTGTGTTGTCAGAATAAAATTAATGGCTATGAAGGCCATTTTAAGCATTGTTGTCGAGGAGAGAAAGCCTTTCCATGAAGTATACTCTTGTCGCAGATCAGGATGGGACGTTGCAGTGAATACAGACCTCCCAAGGGCTCAGGATTCCAATAATGGGTCTGGTTTTGTAAAGCCGGGGTTTGGGTGGGTGGTGGAAGGAAACAAAGAGAAGTCCTAGAACTGATCCTGGAGCATTGAGAAAGGAGGCCCACAAAGCTGGCAGTTCCAAGATAAGCAGGATCACCCATGTGATGAGAAAGAGGATCCTATTAAGGGCAATTTATGATTTTACTGACTTATACTGTGCTTAAGTTGTGATTTGCTGCAGAGAGTAGGCAGTGGAGTGCGTGAGGCAGGAGGTCGATTAACTATTTGCTGCTGAATTAGAACCATCAAACTTCTGGAGAACACAGTGTCCCACTGTACTAGGAGAGGAGGACTTTCTTCACGGACAGTTTTCAGGGAGAGTTTTGGCCTGAGGCTATGCAAGCAAGATAGGCTAACCTGTATATTTGTACAGAAAGATAACATAAGTGCTGGTTTCCCAACACTGACCTGTAGATTGGTAGCAGTCGTGCAGAGGTTTTATCAGCTCCCGTTAGAATTCAAAATAAGAACAAGGTAGTGACTTATTCTCAGAATTCCTCCTGTTTTTCTTATTATTTAAGTAATCTTTCTTTTATGAAATCGTGATAGTAGATAGTGAGTTTTAAAAAATGTTCTTACTTAGCAAAGTAAAAAGATAGCATTCATTAAGTAAGTACGAGAGCTAGAGCTGGTCTCTGCCGGGGCCAGCTGGAGCTGGAGGTAAGCACGGCCCAGCGGCTGGCCAAGGTGGAGGTGAAGAAGTTCAGGCAGGTGACAGAGGCCCTGGGCCCCAGCACCATCAGAGACCTCACTGTGGCGGGCCCAGAGATGCAGGTAAACCTGCTCCAGAGCCTGGGCCTGAAATAAGCCCTCATCACCGATGGCTCCACTCCCATCAACCTCTTTAGCACAGGGCCAGGGTCTGAGGCCCAGCCCCCAGCCAGGAAGAGGGCTTGCTTACCCACGCCACTGCTGCCCCTCAGGCTCTGGGAGGCGGCCAGTTGTGCCTTAGCTCTGTACTGCACTGACAAATAAAACTGGCATTAAAAAACTGGGCATTAAAAAATACTGACTTAAGTTATTTTCCTTACTTTTAAACTTTATTTTACTGTTTAAAGAAAACCAGACTTTTCTTTAATTGATACTAATGTTTATTTGCAAATAACCGTTGTTATTTGGAAAAAGGGTGAACTTGAAAATCAGACATCTTAATGCTCAAATCCGCACTCTGCCATTTATTCTTTGTTGTCTTGGAACTCCTGTTAACTCAGTTTCTCTGTCTTTCAGTAGGGAACAGAGACAACTGCTCTGAATATTTTGTTGGAGAGGATCAGACATCACGTGGGTAAAGCCCCTAAAACAATGGCTGGTTCATAATAGGGCCTTACTCGATGACTGCAGCGGAAACATTATTTTTACCACAGTGATCCAGATTCCTTGGCCTCATTCCTAAACCTGTCAAATTAGGGTGTCTGAAGATGAAATCCAAGCATATATATTTTTAAAATTGTGATAAAATACACGTAACATAAAATTCACCACCATAACCATTTTTAAGTGTAGAGTTCAGTAGTGTTGGTATGTTCTCCAGAATTCTCTTCTTGCTCACGTGAAAGTCTGTATCCATTAAACAACAACCCCTGTTCTTCTCCTTCCCTCAGCCCCTGACAACCACAGTTCTGCTTTCTGTCTCCATGAATTTGCCTGCTCTAGGCACTGTCTTCATATAAATAATACATAAATAATATTATCTCCATAAAATGTAATCATACAGTATTGTGTGTGTGACTGATTTATTTCATGTAACGTAATCTGCTCAAAGTTCATCCATGTCGTAGCATGTGACAGGATTTCTTTTTAAGGCTGATTAATATTTCATTATGTGAATACCACATTTTTGTGATCCATTCAGTGGACATTTGAGTTGTAAGCATATGCATTTTTTTCTTGTTGCCCTTAACTCTCTATATTGATTTTATAGGATTGTCGTAATATCAAATTACCACAAGCTAGGTGGCTTACAACAACAGAAACTTATTCTCTCACAGTTCTGTGGTTAGAAATCCAAATTGAGGTGTTGGCAGGGCCATGCTCCCTCTGAGGGCGCCAGGAAAGTATCATTCCTTGCCTCTTCCTAGCTTCTAGTGGCTCCAGTCACAGTCAGGCCTTGAAAGTTCCATGGCTTGTAACCGTGTCACTCCAGTCACAGCCTCTGTTGTCACAAGGCCTTTTTCACTGTGTGTGTCTGTGTGTGTGATGTTCTCCCATAAGGACGTCAGTTACTGGGTTTAGAGCCCACTATAATCCAGTATGACCTCTTCTCAACTAATTACACATCTACAAAGACCCTGTCTCCAAATAAAGTCACATTCTGAGGTTTCAGGGAGACTTCAGTTTTGGGTGGACATATTCAACCCACTGTTATTTAAGGCACCCAGCCCTTGGTATTTTGTTGTGGTAGCACAAGCTGCCAAATATTTACATGCTTTACAAATGGATTAGATTTTAATGTTCTCATAGTTCTGGAAGCTCGGAAGTCCAAGATCAATATCTGATGAAGGCTCTCTTCCTGTCTTGCAGATAGCCACCTTCCTGCTATGTCCTCACCTGGTAGAGAAAATACACAAGTTTTCTGATCTCTCTTTTTATAAGGACACGAATGCCATCAGACCAGGGTCCTACCCTCATGACTTCACCTCACCCTAATTAGCTCCCAAAGGTCCCATCTCCACATACCACATGGGGGGTTAGGGCTTCAGCTGAATTTGGGGGAGATACATTCAGTCTAAAACAAAATTTGAGACCAAAGTATATATTTTATTATTAGGCAATATTTTGGAGTCAGTTTAGTTTTAAAAAGAATGACACGTAATTGTGATTGTGTATACACACACACATATGCACAAAACTTGCTTATATTGTCTTGAGATGTAAGATTCATGTTTATTTAATTGTTTAAGCATTCATGTATTATTTAATATCTTTGTTGCAGAATAAACTGTAAAGCATTAATGATATTTTAGGTATTTAAGCAGAGACCTTTTCTGATTTACATTTTTTGTTATGATCTATGTCTTTAATTTCTTATTATTTACTTTAGACTTTTTAATGAAAATATAATTGATAGAAAAGTGCACATATCATAAGAGCACAGCTCAGTGAATTTTTCACAAAGCAAACAGACATGTATTACCAGCATTCAAATTAAAAAAACTGAAATCTTACCAGCAACTTACAAGTCTTCCATATGCCTCCCTTTTCTGTTAGCAAGTGCCCCAGGTAACTCTTCTATGTATACCAAAAGTTTGAGAGCCACTTACATAGGCACCTGGATTTGTAGCAGGTATTTTTGAAGTTCTGTTATCTAACAGGTGTTGTATTAGTGAATTTAGTTTCCACAGTATGCTCTTATTCATAGGCTTTTGTATATACTGTTTCTCTGCTTGGAGCAGTTTTCCTTTTGCTTTTCCCACTCCTTCTGTAAATCTTCCACACCTCCTTACCTCCAGCTGCCAACACCTTCCCAAGACAACTTCACTTCAGGTCTTGGTGGGACTTCTTCCTTTCAGGAGCATTTCCTGACTCCTCCTTACTTCCTTCCCTCCCCAATTCTGAGTTAATCGCCCCTCCTGTGTGTTTTCATTAAACTCTTATTCCTCGTTTCATCATACTGTATATTCTAATTGCTGTTTTAATTGTCTGTATCTCCCATTATTTCATTTCCAGTTTTTCTTATGTTCCATTTAATTCTGATTAGAGTATTCTACCATCCCAATTCTATTCTCTCTCATCAATTCTTTTCTTTCTTTACTCCTTTTGTGATTTATAGTTTCCAACATCCCTATTTTCATTATTTATTACTTGAGTTTAGCTTACTTCTCCTTTGATTATCCATTTCAAAAGTGTTCTCATATCCAACCAAGAATGCCCCCACGTTGGCACCGCAGACTCAGCATGTCCGACAGCTAAGTGCTTCAGAAGCAGCCTTTCCTTCTCCCATCCCTGCACTCTCCCACCTGCTCGCCCAAATGACCTTTTTCTTTTTCTTTTTCCGTCCTTTCAGTCCCCCACACTTCAAACTTCAGAGATAACGGGAGACTCCTCCTTACCTCTTGTCCATTGTAGTCAGTGAGCATCCAGTTACTTTTCAGTGTTTCAGAATCTCATGTATCTGTCCTGCTCTTTATATTCTCATTGCAACTCCCTAGTTCAAGCCATTTTTCCTTTTTTTTTAAACTATTGCCAAAGCTGATTTAATTACTTTTATTTCCTCAAACAACTTAGATTACGATATTTAGAAAACATGAATGATTTTTCTATTACCAATGAAATAGCACAAAATAGAAATTTCACAGAATGCTATTCAAGGTTGTCAGTGACCTGACCTGTGTTTGCCTGAGCAACATTATCTTTTATTATTTTTTTCATGTATGCAAAATTTCAAGCAGTGAAGTCTGTGCATCACTCCTGAAGTATACTCTGTAGTTTTCCTCTGTCATTTCTCTGTGTATTCTGTTCCTTTACCACAACATCCTGTCTTGACATGAATAAATGATTCTCATTTTTTGAAATCTGGCAGAATCGTCTAGTCAGGTGGTTTCCAAATGTTGCTTCCCAGGTGGCTGCATCTGAAAAGCTTTGAAAATACTATAACCAAGCCTCAGTCTGATTCAGCTGAATCAGAGTTTTTAGAGTTGAGATCTTGTTGCCTACATTTTTATTAAAAAGGATTTCCAGCCAGCTTTGGGAATCCCTCCTTTCATATATCCTCATCATTTTTAAGTTTATTAATTTGAGATACATAGGAGAGACCTGAATCCCTCAGAGTTACTCAAATTGTATATATATTGGGTAACTCTACTTGTTTCAGTGCTAACTAAAATGAAGTGTTAAGAATTTCTTAGAACCTGGAACAAAAGCTGTTAAAAACATTTTTAAAAATAGGATATTAATAAATGATCTGAGAACTAGTATTTTCTGTTACTCATTTACTGAAAGCAGGTATTTTATATGTGTTATCTCAGTAGTCTTTTCAGTAGTCAAACAAAGAATATATTAACAAACCAAATATAAAATTAACTTACTCATTCACTTATTCAACTGATAGTTCTTGAATACCTATCCTTTCTAGCACCTGTGCTAGATGCTACAAGTAGAGCACTGAACAAAAATTTGGACCTTCCCTCAGAGATCTTAAAATCTGGTTAGGAAGTAAACATTAATTATATGAATAATTTAAAATTTGATCAATGATAAAGTAATTTGCCTACAGTCATATGGCTTATTAATAAAACAGCTGGGTTTTTGTCTTAGGACTGTATAATTTTAAAATCTCACATTCTTTTCACTATACCACGATGCCAGCAGAGCCAGGAAGAGGTAACAAGAGTATTGAGCTCCTTTTCCTGTCTCCAGTGCTAGATCAGTTATAAGGATTACTTCACTTCTCTGTTTATGTTGGTGCTTTTATTTTTGCCATTGTGCAGATGAGGAAACCAAGTCTCAGAGAAGCTTAAGTAGTTTGCTAAGGTTTTGGCTTCGATTCTGTGATAATTCATAAAGCTATGTTTACATAATTTTTGCACTCCTCTGTATGTATGTTAAATAATTTTATTTCAAATTTTCATTATTTTATAGTTTCCCAAATCACAAATGATATATTTATATTAAACCACAAATATGAATAACAGGCATTAATAGAGAAGGTGGTCATGTTAATTAACAAGCTTAAAATTACATGTAGAATTTGTATAAGTAGTATAAATTAGAATTATTACAAATATTGCTGTATTAGATACTTTTCATTGAAATATAGTTGTGTACAATATTACATTAGTTTCAGGTATACAACATAATGATTTGACAGTCAAATACATTATAAAATGATCATCACAATAGGTCTTATTACCCTCTGTCACCATGCAAAGTTATTACAATATTATTGATTGTTACTTCCTAGGCTATACATTACATCCTATGACAGATTTATTTTGTTGTGGGAATTTTTGTACCTCTTAATCCCCTTTACCTATCTCATCCAACCCCCCAATTCCATCTCCTCTGGCAACCACCACTTTGCTTTCGGTATCTGAGTCTGCTTCTGCTTTATTTTGCTTGTTCATTTATTTTGTTTTTTAGATTTTCCATAAAAGTGAGCTTATATGGTATTTGTTTTTCTCTTTCTGACTTATTTCATTCAGTGTAAACCCTCTAGGTCCATCTGTGTTGTTGCAAATGTCAAGATTTCATTCTTTTTTATGGTTGAGCAATATTCCATTGTATGTACATCTTTTTTACCTGTTCATCTGTCAAACACTTAGGTTGCTTCCATATGTTCACTATTGTAAACAATGCTTCAGTGAACATAAGGGTGTGTGTATCTTTTCAAATTTGTGTTTTTGTTTTCTTTGAGTAAATACCCAGGAGTGGAATGAATGGATCATTTGGTATTATTTTTAACTTTTTGAGGAATCCACATACTGTTTCCCATAGTGACTACACCAATTTACATTCCCACCAACAGTGCATCAGAGTTCCCTTTTCTCCTCATCCTTGCCAACACTTATTTGTTGACTTTTTAATAATAGCCATTCTGATATTAGGTGCTGCTTTAATAATGAGCTATTATTGTTTTGAAAGGTTTTTGGAAGTTAATAATGTTTGGAGTAGGAACCTAGGAAGATGGATCCATTTTAGCCAGATCTTTCAAGTGAAATATGACTTAATGTTTTTCAATTAACATCATGTATAACTTACAATAAATCTACATTGTAAGTTATTGAAGTTACAGAGTTATAAGTTACTGAACTCCTGTATGTTGGGAAGCTGTGCTTTTCAACTCTTTTGAGGATAATAAAGGCAATAAATGTAATTTTACAGTGTATCTCTATATTCTAGTTTTATAGGTGAAAATATTCTTTAAAATTGCTCCGATAATGCTTTCTTAGATTATATAGACACTTGAATAATGATAAGGGAAATTTCTTTACAGTTGCCTGATTTTAATTCTTGATATCTACTAGAAAAGTAAAAAAAATCACTACTTGGATGCAATGGAATTAACAACCACCAAAGTGCTTTACCCTTTATTTTCAATTAATAATTTTGTATGAAATAGCATATTTTCTCCGTTTTTCTTTGTTAGTATGCTGATACAGCATTGACAGTATATATTTGAATAAAATTCTATTATAACCATATTAAGCTTTTTTCATTAAAACGTATTTTAACATAAAACAATGATCATTTGCTTCTTTTTCTTGTTTAATTTTTTAAAAAATCTAAAATGGGTATTGGTATTCACCAACCATGTTTCCTGATATTTGAAGCTGGTTCTGCTCTGCCTCTGAGTTTGTGTGTGTGCATGTGCTCGTGTGTGTGTATGTGCACAATGTACTATTACTGACTCCAATAGATTTCAGAAATAACATTTTGTCTTATTTATAAACTTAACAGTGAAGGAAATGTTAATGAAATAATTTAACTTTTTAACCATGTGCCTTTAATAAGAGACACTGAATCATCAATGAAAGAGGAATTTCAGCTATCTGGGCTTGGAAATATATGTTGGTGTACACCATCTCCCTTGATAATTCAGTCATTTATTTAGTAACAAATCCAGCGACCTATTTATGTCATTGTAGACTTAATCTACTCATAGGTAGTGTTTCTACTACCCACCTCATTGCTTACCTCTCTCTGCTTCAGTCAATCTGCTCCAGCCACTATCATGGCCTAATTGCTGTCTCACTAGCTAACAAGCACGTTTCTACCTCTGCACTTCTGTTGATACTTGCGCCCAGATTTGTATTTCCCCATATCCTCCGTAGATTCTCTCCTTTGTTATGTGCAGGTCTCAGTTTAAATATCACCCTAGAGATGCATTGTCTGACTTTTCCCTCTATGATAATCCCCATCATTCTCTATTCTTAGTCCCTGTTTCCTTTTTATAGTGTTTATCACTCCCCGATACTCTCATATTTATTTTTATACATTTCTCAGTAAATAAAAGTTCATGAGGGCAGAAACTCAGTTGGTTTTATTTACTACGGTATTTCCAGCGCCTAGAAGCAAAATAGACCTGTAGTGACACTGTATTATTATTTGTAGTTTGAATGAATGAATGAATGAAATGAATAGTAGTATCAGTCTGCATGGCTCAGCCCTCAGTCAACTCTGCAGAATTCATTTTTTAATCTTCTAAACAAATGTACTTCCATCATGGCTCTCTTCATAGGGATCAGTGATGAATTTTAAATAAGCTCTAATAATATAAGAGTTTTGGTTTTTGCCATTATCCTTTAAAGAAGGAGGAAAAGGAAAGAGAAGGAAATCATGTACATAATATTTAACTTTGTCTTTTGTGAAATAAGTAATGACTAAAAACATTTTTTCCTAATGCATTATTTTTATTCTTGTCTGGGATAATTTTAAAACATAGTAGTAACTGCTCAAGTACCCCTTACAGATGAAGATTTATATTGGTTTTGTTTGTTTTCTTGTTTATATGCATTCCTAACCTTATGCACAACCACCTTTTTAAAGAATCCAACCCAGGTCGGAACAGCTCTTCAGGTTTTCCACAATCTTGGAACTTTGAAGGATACCATTACCAGTGTCGTGGACGGATACTGTGCTGCTGTAGAAGAAAATATCAGCAGTGCATTAGACATCAAAGTTCTGACTCAGCCTTCCCAGTCAGCTGTGAGAGGTATGGATGTGCCTTATATTTAGCTTCTTTATTTATTTATAACTGAGAAGCCCTTTGAATAGTATGTGAAACACTGAAGTTTCAAAGTGATCTAATGACTCATTTGTTTAGGAGACAGAAAATGAGAGAAGAAATTATGTTTTAGAATTTATTTATAACTTTTTTGTCTAATCAGTGAGTTGAAGTGGCCAATTGGTATATTCAGAACTTCTAGATAAAAACTATAAACTGTGGCTTCATTTAGTTCAGAGGAAACAGATGCAAGAAAAAAAGAGAAGGAACATATTTTTCTGTCTGAAATCCTTATCCTTACATATACTTCTTATTGAGACAGAAAACATTTTTTAAGGAAATAAAATCTCAGCCTTATTGTTCTGCTTTTCCTTATGGTAATTCTGGTACTCAAGAGCAGTGATGGCTAAGTGTGGGGACAGAAGGTGATAAAAGCTTTGGGAACATCACAACTGTAACAAAATCTAAAGCAAATCAAAGACAGGTAGATTCAGGGTGGAGTAGGTAGATTCTAGGCAGCAGTCTGCAATGCTTTTCCTGCCAAAATGAACCTGATGATGACATTCACATACATAACACACTTCATAGATAGGAAGGACTACATGTCATGTGTACCTCTTATTTTTCTAAGTAACCCCAACTCTGCATTTCTCCTCTTTAATTCTTTCTTCTTTCCTGTTAATATGAATGAACTGTACTTGCTACTGGCAGAGACGAAGTATGCTACCTTTGCGTAAATCCCATCTCTGAAAGGCATTGCCTTAGCAGATCCCCTCCCCCTCCCACGTTATCAATTTTTCCTTCTTTACATCTTTTTCCCATCACATACAGTTGTGCTGTTGTATCTTCTGCTTAAAGCCAATCAGACAAATCTGTCGTGACTCCATTTCTTTCTTCAGTTTTACTGCCTTGTTTTATTCCTTCAGACTACAGAAAAATTCCCCAAAGTGTTTTATATTCTTACTGCCTCCAGTTTTTCTTTTCCCATTTTTCTATTGAAGAAGGTAATCAAATATCATGAAGTTGTTCTAAAGAATAAATAACGCATGTAGAATTAATAAGAGTTCTTGATACAGGGCTAATGCTAAAAAAAAATTTGCAGCCATTGATTATTATTTGTAGGTTTGTTATATAAACGTAACCTTGAATAACACAGACTGTATGTCACTCATACATAATTTACACTAGAAAAAAAGATAAAAGAATCTTAGATCTTGAAGGGATTTTTAAAGGTTAGCCATAAACTCTGAATAGGTCTTTACTGAGACCATCCCAGGAGAGCTTTGAAAAGAGAGGTAGCCGGAGGAGACTTCACTGTCAGGTTTTCTGAGCAATTAGCCTCAGAAAGTTTGATCTCATCTTCAAATTTCCAGAAACAGTTTAATCCCATGCCCTCTTGTGTTGTCAAGAACAAGAAGAAAATGAAAGCAGTTATTCAGGTGCTGTCAATCCTAATGTATGCCCCCTCTTTTTGAACGACGAAGGAGTTTTAAAGCCTTATTAATCATTTTTGGGGGAGTGGATACCATGATTTAGTGTAGAAACTTTAGCATGAATTCTTTATTTTTTAAAAATAATCACTTTTATTTTAAAAAATGTTACATTGGCAGTATTAATGTTAATTTTCTGATCTTGTTGGTTATATTGAGATCATGTAGTAGAATGTCCTTTTGGTTGAAAATACACATTAAAGCTTTCAGGGGTGATCAGGCTTCGTGTTAGTAAATGATTCAGAGGAGAATATTTTTACTATACTTCAGAATTTTCTGTATGTTTCAGATTTGATTCAAAATTTTAAAAATATGTAACATTAATATAATTTTAAAGAAAAGTGTGCTTCCCAAGATGTAGCTAAAAGTTTATAATTTAATAAGAAAAAGATAAGAAACTTAATTGAAAAAATAAAAGAGTACGAATAGGCAGCTAGCAGAAGAACACATCCAGGAGATGTGCAGCCTTTGTAGGGGATGTGAATAGTTATTAGAGAAATGCAGACAGACAAGATGTGATTTCTCAGCTGTGAGACTGACAAAATCTAAATCTAAGAAAGGAGTAAATTTCGGGTGAGGACAGAAACACTTGCACTCCGACTGTTCAAGAATAAAATGTTTCAACCCCTTTTTCAGTTTTATCAAACAGTGCATTTAGACCATTCAGAGGGATCATTGGTATGATTGAATTAATATCTACTCTTTCATTACTGTTTTGTTTTTTGGCCTTATTCTTTGTTTCTCTTTTTGTTGTTAACAATTTTTCTGCCTTTTGGTTTTAATTGCACACTTTATGTGATTCCATTTTTTCCTTTCTTTATGTATCAGTTACACTTCTTTAAAAAAATTTTTTAATGGTTGCCCTAGAGTTTGCCATATACATTTAGAACTAACCAATGTCCGCTTTCAGATACTACTATACCACTTCCTAGATAGTTCCAGTGCCTTGTAATAAGAAAATAATCCTAATTCCTTCCCTCCCATCCCTTGTTTCGTTGCTGTCATTCATTTTACTTGTATGTAAGTGTATATAAGCACATATACATATGCACACATAAACGCTGTAAATATAAGCACACATAATCCAATTCAATGTTGCTGTTATTATTTTGAACCATTATCTGTTAGATTAATTAAGAGTAAGAAAAGTTTTTATTTGACCTTCCCTTCCGTGTTCCTTCTTCAGTGCTCTTCCTTTCTTTATGTAGATCTGAGTTTCTGTCGTATATTATTTTCCTTCTCTCTAAAGAGCTTCTTTTAACATTTTTTGAAAGCCAGTCTGTTTGCAACAAATTCCGTCATTTTTTGTTGGACCAAAAAGATCTTTACTTATTCTTCACTTTTGAAGAATATTTTTGCAGAGTACAGAATTACAGGCTGGTGGGGTTTTTTGTTTTTTTGTTTTTTTCTCTCAACACTTAAATATTTCACTTTCCTCTCTTCTTGCTTGCATGGTTTCTGAGAAGTTGGATGTAATTCTTGTTGTTCCTCTATAGATAATTTTTTTTCCACTGACTGCTTTCAGGACTTTTTGTTCTCTATGATTTTCTTTAATTTGAAAATAATATACATAAGGTATTATTTTTTTTTTTAAATCTGGCCTGGTGTTCTTGGAGCTTCATGTGATTTGGTGTCTGGCACTACTTTGAGGAAATTCCCAGTCATTATTGTTTCAAATATTTATTCTGTTCCTTTCTTTTTTTCTCCTTCTAGTTTTACTATAATATATATGTCACACCTTTTGTGGCTGCCTATAGTCCCTAGATATTCTCTTCTATTTTTTTTTTTTTTAACAGTTTTGGGGATTGTGTTGATATAGGCTGTCGTTCAAAGACTTTCCTCAGCCATGTTCAGTCTACTGATAAGGCCATCAGAGGCATGCTTGATTTCTGTTACAGTGTTCTTTTTTTATTTTTTTCTCTCTAGCATTTCTTTCTGGTTCCCTCTTAGGATTTTCATCTGTTTGCTTACATTGCCCATCTGTTCCTGCATGTCTGCTTTATCCCTTAGAGACTTTAGCATGTTAATCTTGGTTGTTTAAAATTCCTAGTTTGAGAATCTCAACATCCCTGCCATGTCTGTTTCTGATGCTTGTCCTCTCTCTTTGAATTTTTTTTTGACATTGTGATATGCCTTGCAATTTGGTAAAAGGTACTTCTGTAAATATGTCTCTAATAATATGGGTGAGGTGTGTGGGAAGGGAAAGCATTCTATAGAGTTGTTATTAGGTCTCATTCTTTTAGTGAGCTTGTACCTCTGTACTTGGAACTTGACACGGGTATTAAATTTTCTTTCCCTCCTTTTGGTGGGAGAGAGGATGACTAAGGTGAGCTGGGGTTGACTATCTCCCTTCCCCATGTCCGTTAGGCTCTGATAACACCCTAGCAGGTAGGGCTCTGTTTAATTAGTTTCTCCCGAAAGCAGGCCTTGTTAAGAACAGAGCGCTCACTCTCTGTTATTTTTGAAAAAAGAAATGAAAATAGAACTACATTTAGCAGTTCCACTCATGGGTATTTATCTAAAGAAAGTGAAAATATTGATTGGAAAGGATATATGTAATTCTGTGTTCATTGCAGCATTGCTTACAATAGCCAAAATATGGAACAGCCCAAGTGCCCATCACTGCAGGAATCAATAGTGAAGATATGGTATATATACAATGGAATATTAGTCACCCATAAAGAGACTGAACTCTCACTGTTTGCGACAACATAGATGGATCTAGAGGGTATTCTAAGTGAAGTAAGTCAGACAGAGAAAGATAAATACTGTACAGTTTGATTTATGTGTAGAATCTGAATGTGGTCTTAATCTCTGTTATACATTTACACTGAGAATGTTTTCTATAATTACTTTGAGAGAGTAGGGAACTAAATAACCCTTCCTGTTGTTTCTTTGGGGAATTTCGTTGGACCTATGTTTGTCATTGTTTTTTGTTTACGTCCCTTTCCTCCCCACACTAGGGCCTCTCCCCCATATCTGTTTTCGGTGCCCTGTTACTTTGTTTCTGATCATTATTCATCTTTGAAAGGTACTGTTTGTTGGTTGAAGAGTAATGTGGGAATGGTTGTAGGGAGAGACCTGGGACAGTCTATAACTTTGACTTAGACTTATTATCTAGAATAACAGTTCACTATCTTATTTCCTTCTGCTTTGGGAGGACTTCTTTCCTCACATTTTGGACCATTCTAGAGCTTTGTCTGGATCCCAGTAAATCCATTGAAGCAATTTCTGTATGGAAACCTTAAATTCTCTTTTTTTCCTCTTTCACCTCATTTTACCTCTAGTTGTCTTCCTAAGCTAGAGGGCTGATTCTTAACACAGCATAAATTGCATTTTATAGTGGTTTCTCCTTCAGCTTTTCTTTTTTTGCCATTCTGCAACATTGAACATTTTTCTGGCTTCTTTCCTGGCCCATCCATGTCTGTGCCTCTCAGCCCTAAGCAAAGAATCATTGGATAGCCTAAATTTTTACAACTGATTTTTAAGAGCAGTTTGTTCCTTGCTATTGGTCTAGAATGTCAGCTATCTAGTTCTTTGTTCATTTTGACTTATCTACAGCATTTGGTATACAGGCTTCATAATCTCAAGTTTGAGGTTTTTAGTTGATTTTTTGTTTCTTTGAAGTTGACATTTTTCTCTACTTCTTGTTCTTACTTTCAATACCCTTCAAGATACTAGAGCAAGAAAATGATTTTACTCCACCACCATTAACTAGAAATAACTCTTAAATATTATTTCTTTGAGAAGCTCTTAGTTTCTTCTATCACTTTAGTAAAACTTAGTTTACGACACAGTTATTTTGTTTCCTGAGTCTCCAACGACTAACTGATAGTGGCATCTGTGTTTCTGTTTTAATTATTCTTACTCCCCTTCCTGTATACCGCTATTCTATGTTCAGTTGATTATTTATACCTTGTTATATTTTCAACAAGATATATTTAATATACTTACTAATAAGTAAGAAAAATGAAGCCTCTAGATGTAGTTGAAGCAGTGAGTGTGATCTTGTTTTTCTGTGCCTCAGTTTCTCCAAAATAAAATAGAAAATAACGCCTCCTTGTATTTCTGCCCATATTTACTGTAAGAGAGTAGTGGATTGATGCATTCCATAATTCTTTAAAATAAAACCAAGCTCTACATATTCCAGGAATTTAATTAATATTTTCTAATTTTCACAAAGTTACTGCATACATTTTCTTTACTGTCACGTGTTCATTCCTTATGTAACTTCTGAAACAATTGCATATTGTTTCAGCATTACCTCTCTAGTCTCTGTGTACTTTCCCTTCATATTCTTTGTAAAACACTGCAGATAATGTTAAAAAATAATTAGACCTAGATTTTGAACAGGAATTATTTGTATTTTTAAAGCCAGGCTCGCTTTCTTACATGTTTCTCTTTTTTATTGCTTTCCACTGTTATCAGAATAAAAAAATAAGTGTCTCTTTACTAAAATAAAATGTAGTTTTTTCCTAAACTTATAATTTTTAAAATCACTATTTTAAAAGCTATTATTTTGGATGGCCAAATATTCCCAAATTTGTTCTCTGGAAGCCCCCTCCAGTCAAGTTCCTATGTCCCATGACAAATCTCCATTTGTCTTTGAACCCTTTTTCATTCTGGCCCAGTGTGTACCAGGTTCACCTTCTATTTTCACTGCTCCAGATATGGAATTACTTTTTTCTTCAATGAGCCTTGGTTTCTTTTATTGGGGAATGGTGCATAGAAGTCAGAATTTGGATGTTAGGCATACTGAATTCTATTAAGGAGTCGTCTCTCTGTCCTTATAGTGAACAGAACTGGCAAATACATCTAATCCCCGTTACATATTTGTATCTGTATCCTGTTCACAGTGATAACTTCCATTTGCTCTATTCTAAAATACACCTAAACTAGTTTCAGTATTACAACATCAAGCAACACATTATTAAATAAAGTACAGTATTTCTTTCTTCTTTTTTTTTTTCTCCTTTAACAGAGGCACTGGGGATTGAATCCATCACCTGGTACACACCAAGCACACACTTTACCACTGAGCTGAGCTGTTACCTCCACCCCGCTGCCAAACCCAAGCACAATATTTCCTTTTTTTTTAATTGAGTTATACTCAGTTTACAATGTTGTGTCAATTTCTGGTGTGCAGCACAATTTTTCAGTCATACATGAATATACATATATTAATTTTCATATTCTTTTTTACCGTGAGCTACGACAAGCTCTTGAATATATTTCCCTGTGCTATACAGTATAAACTTGTTTATCTACTAATATTTCTTTTCAGTTCTTTTTACTCCAAAATATATCTAAAGTTGGAGTTCTGTAATTAAAAATAACTTCAATTATTTTCCCATGTGTGGTTGTATTATTAATTTGAAATAACATTAGTTTTGTGTGTTTCTGCATTTGTATTTAATTATAGAGTTTACTTTTTTCATTCTTTAAAATTTTAAATTTATTTTGAAATAGATAAAACATTAGTATGGCTCACAGAGACTCACTACTTCTATCCGCATTCTTTTACCTGGTGTTCTTTCACCACTCCAGCTCCCCCTTCTAGGAAGTCGTCTTCATTGGTTTCTGTTTTCTATATTGTCCTTCCTTGGGGTGTGTGTGTGTGTGTGTGTGTGTGTGTGTGTGTGTGTGTGTGTGATCTTGTTTCCCTTTCTAAAACACAAAAATTTAAGATTCTTTTGTATATCACTCACAAGAAATTATTATTTCTTCAAAAAGAAACTTCTCATTTTTTAGCCTATATATGTGTTTTATAACATACATTTTGTTATATTTGAAAATTTGTATTTTTCCTATTTTTTGTCACTCATAAACAGGGGGACCTGGACGATCTACCATGCCAACCCCAGGAAACACTGCAGCGTTTCGTGCATCCCTCTGGACAAATTTGGAAAAACTTGTGGATAATATCTATACTGTATGTGGACAGGTAAATATTTTAGAGAGTGAAAAGAATATTAATTGTGAGTTAATTCCTGGTTATTCTAGGTTGTGTGACCTTGGACAGGTTTCTTAAAATCTTCCAGCATTCAAAATACCTACATAAGCTGATTATAAGTGTATGTGAGGGCTCAAGCAAAATGCCTTTTGCCTTCCCTTACTGTTTCTAAAGCTTATGCTTTACACTTGTTTCACTTAAAAATACTCAGTTATATGCGTTTGCCCTCTCTTTCCCCCCTTATAGGTACATCATTTACAAAAAATATTAGCCAAGAAGAGAGATCCTGTTTCTCACATTTGTTTCATTGAAGAAATAGTTAAGGTATGTTTAAATGAAAATATTTTTATATCTTTATTGAAGAATGCAGGAAGATAACGAGCCAGCATTATTTGTGCTCCAGAGAGGCTATATGTCAGTATTTGGCTGAAGGGAAGTTTATTTCTTGACAATGACAAATTTTCTTTGCATGTTTGTTTATTGAATAGATGCTAACAGTAATACTATTTATAGTCTAATTTCTGAAATGCATATAGTAATTTCCCATTTCCTGTCATACAGATGATTTATTGTGAAAGTTTTTTGAAGTCCTGCTACGTAATAAGATGAAAATTTTTGGTATATAAACAACTTAATTGTGGTTATTAAAATGTCTTATAAAGTCTTCTCTGAAGATGGTAGGGTCCATTCAGTTGTTCATTTTCCTATAAAGTACATTACTGAATTGATTTTTCATATTTTAAAGTCTCTCTTCTGTCATCTACCAATATCCTGGCCTCATGGACCACAAGAATTCCTTCCATGCAAAGAAATCTCTGACTCTACATTTTATTCATTCATTTTGATATGTTTTTGATAATGATGAATAGAAAGACTAATTACTATTTTCATCATTAAATCTTAACACCTAGTACTCCAAAGAAAAAAATTCTCTGTTTCAAGCATCGTGCTGTGGATTGTTTTTTTTGTAGTTCAAAAATTTAAATATTTCCTGTGTTGAGGATCTCTGCAGTCACCCCTAATTTTGATGATTTGGTGGGAGTATGCACAGCACTCAGTCATGCTCATGACTGATATATTGTAGTGAAAGTGTACAAAGCAAGTCAGACAGAGAAAGACAAATACTGTATAACTTCACTTATGTGCAAAATCTAAAAAATGAATGAAGAAATGGGATAAAATAGAAATTAATGTATAAACACAGAGAACAAACAGGTATTCACCAGAGAGGATGGATAGTGAAGAGAGGAGAGAAGTAGATGAGGAAGATTAAGAGGTACAAGCTTCTAGTTGCAAAATCAATGAGTCATTGGTATGAAATGTACAGTGTGAAGAATATAGTCAACAACTATATAATATCTTTGTATGATGACATATCGTAACTTGATTTATTATGGTGATTGTTTTGAAATGTATATAAATACTAAATCACCTATGTTGTGTAACAGGAACTAACATAACGTTGTAGGTCAACTATACGTCAAAAACAAATAGACAAACTGAAAAAGAGATCAGATTTGTGGTTGTCAGAGTTGGGGGGTGGAGTGGGGGGGAATTAGATGAAGGCGGTCAGAAGATACAAACTTCCAGTTACAAGATAAATAAGTACTAGGCATGTAATGTGAAGCATGATGAATATAATTAACACTGCTGTATGTTATTATCAAAGTAGCAAATCCTAAGAAATCTCATAACAAAGAACATTTTTTTCTATTTCTTTAATTTTGTATCTGAATGAGATGTTGGATGTTCACTAAACTTATTGTGAGAATCACTTCATGATAATTATAAGAATCACTTACTGTGTGAATTACTTCAAATCACTATGCTGTACACCTTAAACTTATATAGTACTGTATGTCAATTATATCTCAGTAAAGCTAGAAGAAACGAAATGAAGAAAAATAAGCGAAGGGAGAAAGTGCATAGCATGAAATCCTGAGGAAACCAGGTGCAAGCTTCCAAGAGTCCTCTCCCCTGGAGTTAGGCAGGACACTCTTAATTCTTACCCCAGTAAGTTGTGACAGCACACGTGGAACGTTGTCTTCCCTGGAAGCTCACCTTCAGCCTGGGATAACTAATGCCAGGTCTTCATTTTTACAGGCAAGCAACCGCCCATGCAGTGATACCATTCATTTATTTTTCTGGCTATGGTCATTTTTCTACCTAGGTTAATTAATTTAGTCTTTATGTGTAGTGATTTGATTGCAGTCTTTTATTATCTAATCCTTTGTATATATTTTTATTCCTTTTCAATAGTTTAATTAATATTCTGTTAGCAACATAAGAAAAATAATAATGAAACCATTATATTCAAGAGAGTCTAAGGGAAAGGTTAATATTTAAAAAAAATTTAAGGATAGTTACATTTGTGATATTACTGCATTGGGCAAAGTTTTTACATAAAAACTCATATTATTTCTTGTCAACAGTCAGTTATTATAGTGAATGAACATTGGCAACTTACGTGGGCCAGGTTTTAAATGCATGTAAACTATTACTGATTAAAAAGAATTATTAGGAATAGGGATATATGCTTTCACTTCATTTGTCCTTTTCACTTACTTATAAAATTTCTTATTTAATTAAAAAGAGCCCTAAAAATTGCTTTTCAAATGCTGTTAAGTTTTTTAAGAATATAGTTATATACAGTATACACATACATACTTACATTTATTATAAATTTTAATGTAAATTTATAGTTTAGTTGACATTTGTTCTTTTAAGGTAATATTTATGAATAAAAATGTAGTCCCTCTTGGAATTCAGTGTATCACCTGTATTCAGAAAGATCAGTCTTTTGTGGAAGGTTTTTGACCCTGCATATTTGGGTATTCCAAGGCAAGAGAAAAGTAAAAATACCCTAAGGAAAATATCTGTCATAAATTGCAAAGTAGCACCTAAATTTTACTTTATTTACTATAATTTCTTTAAGTAGTCCTTTCCTTTATTTGCTAATTATGTAACTATAGTGTAAGAATATTGTTTAGTTAAAATAATTATCAATGGCAGTAGAACCTTTGTAAAGAGTGTAGGATTTTCAGAATAATTTGAGACTCTAAATAATGATCCTGAAAATCTTCAGAAATTTTAAAAATTCAGGAGATGGTGATATGTATCTTGGTGTCTTGGGTCAGTGAAGAGCAATATCTGAACCAGGATCTCTTAGTCTTTGTGTAATCTGTTTTTGAGGAAAAGTTTATAAAAACAATGTTCTTACACTACTAGGTTCTTTGCAGCTGTTAAGATTTTTAAGAAGGATTATATCCTGGTATTCAAATTTCTTTCTAATTTAGGGGCTTATCCTTTTAAACCCCCAAGTATATTTCAAAAAAAAATCAAAACACTGTAAATAATTCAAGTTGAAACAATTTAGAATTTATGCCATATACTTTCTACAATATCTTTTTAGAAATTAGTGCTGTTTTCTTAGGAAGATAATTTCTAGCAAATACTTGTTTTTAGATTGCAATCTACCAGAACATATTTTTTATATTTATGTATTAAATTTTTATAAGTAGTAGTTAATATTTTGAAATTCACTGAAAGCTAAATTAATAGATATTTTCTCTTTGGTTTATAACATGGAATATAAACAAAGTTACACTATCAGTTTCATATCAAATAAGAAAATTAAGAATTCATTTTCCAGGTTTCTTTGTTTTTAAACCAGTTGATTCTAACACTTCTGTAATTCACTCTAAAATGTGATAGAATTTCCATATTTGACTTCTTGCCAGCTTGCTTCTTTTCTACCCCAAAGAATTTATTTTGCATTTTGCTTTGTTAAATATTTTCTTGTATTTATTATCTCTTTGTTATAGTCCAGTACCTATAGACTTTTTTTAGAAATTGATGGCTTTTGTTTTTTTGAGCAGCTTTAGGTTTACAAAATAATTGAGCAGAAAATATATCTGTTACTTATTAGGTTATCATAACATCTGTTACACAGTATGCAGAACTTATAACTGCATAGCACAGTGAGCGAATCCTAATGTAATCTGTGGACTTTAGTTATTAATAATGTATCAGTCATGGTTCATGAATTGTAACAAATGCACCACACCAATGCAAGATGCATAATGCATAATGCAAATGCATATTTCCCGTATCCACCATTGTAATACCATACAAGAGACGTTCAGTAGTGTTACTTCCTTAATAATCCTCTGTTCTCTACCTGTTCATCCTTTCCCCACTTATCCTCTTAACCCCTGGCAACCACTGATCTTTGTACTGTCTTTATAGTTTTGTCTTTTTAAGAATATCATATAATCGGAATCACACAGTAGATTGCCTTTTTGTATTGAATTCTTCTGCTTAGTAATATGCATTTTAGGTTTCTTCATGATTTTTTTCATTGCTTGGTTGCACATTTCTTTTTATCACTGAATAACATTTCATTATATGAATGTACTTAGTTTGTTTACCCATTCACCTATTGAAGGGTGTCTTGTTTCTTCCATTTTTTGGCAGTTATGAATAAAACTGCTGTAAACATTTGTGTGCAGGTTTTTGTGTGGATATAAATTTTCAGCTCATTTGAATAAATGCTGAGGAGTACGATTGCTGTATCTTAGGGTTAGGATATATTTAACTTTGTAAGAAACTGGCAAGCTGTCTTCCAAAGTGGCTGTATCATTTGCATTCCCACTAGCAAAGACAGAATTTCTTTTGCTCTACATCCTTGCCAGCATTTGATATTGTCAATGTTTGGGATTTTAGCTCTTCTAATAGGTGTGCATTTAGTTTTGTAATTGATTTAGTTTGTATTTCCCTATGGATTTTTAAAAAAATTATGTCTATGGGGAAAACTTGATTAGTAAAGTTTCTAAGACTTTTTCTGTAGGAAAATGAACTGCTTTTGCATGCTCATTGTTCAATATTTATCTGTTTACTCATCCAGGTACTTAAAATATCTTCAAACATTGAAAAGTAATTTTTAAATGATTAACTATAGCTTTTTAGCATTTGGAAAGCCAAATACTTCAAAGGTCTTTCTACCTAGGGTAGTACAGTGATTAAGAACTGGGTCGTTGGGCCTTGGTACTAGAGCTAAGATTTCCTACACTGATTATGCAGCCTTGGGTAGCTCCTGTAATCTTTCAGAACACCAGATAGCAAATGGGGTAGTAATACTATCTAAAGAATTGAGATATTCTGAGGGAAAATTAAGTAATGTAGACTTAATTCAGAGATTGGCTCAATAATTTGCTATCATAATTATAATTTCAGTCTTTATTTTTTAACTTTGAAACTTTTAAGAGTCATAGAATTACCATGTGCAAGGTAATTAAGAGCCTACCATAGGAGAAAGTCAGGTTTTTTAACAGTTCTAATAACATGGCATGCATGTACAGAAATTTACAGATTTGGAAATCTTAGTACCAGAAATTTAATTTAAGAAATCATTCATCCTTAAATAAGGCAGTATCAAGGATTTATTATGTATGTGTCATGATTGTATGTCTCACCTTACTAAAGAATCATGGGTTTATGATGGCCTAACTTCGGGTAGTTTTGTAGCCATAAAACAATGAGAATGATGATTTTCCTTCATTGTGTTCTCTGAGGTCTTGTGAGAATTGTTAAATTATTTATATTATTTTTTAGGCAAAAAAAAAAAAAGGATTTACTTTAAAAACGTGTAGTTTTGAAGTTAATATTGCCAAATCTGCCTTGCTGTTTGTTAAGATATCTGATTCCAGATGATAGAGAACTGTACGTATTAGTATTCAGAGTCTATTCTTAGGAATGTTCAAGAGGAGAAAAAAAATCCTACATGATGGTGGTTTCTGTTCTGCTTTATTAATTCAGAAGGTTTTGCAGTAGATGTTCATCATGTTACAAAGAATACATCAGAGTGTAAAGAGGGGATAAATGGATTGAATAAAGTAAAAGTGAACCAATTATATCAGGTATAACACATCTTAGGAATATGGTTTTAGTGTTGAGCCTTTTGAAAGCTTTTCCTTAATTAAGATAACTAATTCTGCTTCTGCTTAATTTAATAAATGTTTGGCTAACAACTTGTAACATTAGCATATTTTTTTCACTTTCTGCTTTAGTTTAAAGACACAGTTATACCAGTCAATCATATTAATTATTTATGGCATTCAAATGTGGGATATACGTTTTTCCTCTTTCTATATTGTATTTTCTAAGGCTTCTTTGAGTCGATAAATCATTTCACTTTAAATTAGAGTTTTAGGCTGTTTCTTAGACATAAAAAATTCAATTTTGGTATCTCTTAAAACCAGCTAAGAATTCTGTATCACTGTGTAATTATCAATACTGTATTGATAATACTTCCAGTGAAAGTGAGTGTAGCAAATTATTGACAAATTTTTTCAGGATCCACACAGTGGAAAACAGGTTGTAGGTTCTCATCTGCAGAATTAAGCCAGTTTAGCTATATGTGGGAGTGTAGATATGATACTTTCATTTTCTGAGCCAGCAATTTTTATCATCGAACAGAATCTGGTAATCATGTGTGTAGGATGTATTAGGCTATGTTTGGAATGTGTTCAGCATTTTGAGCAGCTATAGTATGAACAAGAATTTTAACCATGAAAAAGAGTGTGCTTTATTTTGCACTTTCAGACATACCAAATGATTTGGTAACAGCATAAAAAGACTCAGAAAAAAATTTAGGACACCCAAATGTGAAATTTTTTAATATTGTGAGAAAAATGTTTAACCTGTTTATCAGTGCCATCATTATTTGATTAAAAAAATCAAGTAGCAATAAGCCAGTTAAATTTCTAAGTCAGATATTATCAATAAATACTCTTAACCTATAAAGCTTAGGAGATTTGTGCTTTTACTAGTATGGGGGCCAGATATTTTTAAGGTCCCTCTCTCTACAGTGAAGACAAATTGTAGATAAATTAAAAAAGCATACTTTTAAAAATAAAACCTTTTCTTTTTCTTTTTTTTTTCTTTTCCATTATGGTCATTTATAAGATACTGAATATAGTTCCCTGTGCTATACAGTAGACCCTGCTGTTTATCTGTTTTATATATATTAGCTAGTATCTGTTAATCCCAAACTCCTAATTTATCCCTCCCTCCTCACTTTCCTGTTTGGTAACCATTAAGTTTATTTTCTATGCCTGTGAGTCTGTTTCTATTTTGTAAATAAGTTCATTTGTATATTTTAGAGTCCACATATAAGTAATATTATATGATATTTGCCTTTCTCTGACTTATTTCACTTAGTATAATAATTGCTAGGTCCATCCATGTGGCTGCAAGTGGCATTATTTCATTCTTTTTTATGGCTCAGTAGTGTTCCATTGTATCTGCCTGCCTGCCTGCCTGCCTGCCTGCCTGCCTGCCTGCCTGCCTGTCTATCTATCTATCTATCTATCTATCTATCTATCTATCTATCTATCTATCTACCGCATCTTTATCCATTCATCTGTCAGTGGACATTTAGGTTGCTTTCATGTCTTGGCTATTATAAATAGTGCTGCTATGAACATTGGGGTGCCTGTATTAGAAAAGCATAATTTTAAATGCACTGTTTGCCCTAAAAGATGTAAGAGACTCTCTTAGGGGCATATACATATATAGGTATACATAAGCACGTAAAGTAGTTGAAACTGTAGTGGAGGTTTGTGAGTTATAAGTAATTGCAAAAGCTGGAGTTGCCCTGGGGTCAAATGTCCTTCAGAATGATGGGATCAGTTCACTAACGCTCTGGGGCTATGGCAAGATGGAGCAATGAACCGGATAGTTTTGCATTAAGCTGAGACCTGTGACTGCAGCTGTCCTGGTACTTGGTTAGTAACAGTACCTCCTCCCACAAGAAACAAATGCAGATCCTCTGTAAAGTAAAGCATTTCTAGTTTTAGCTATCAGAATTCTCCACATATTATGGTCAGCCAACTATGAGCTCACAGTTAAAAATCACCAGTCCTAAAAATAAACTAGAAGCTATGATTGAGAGTCAGCAAGAAAAATAAAGATAATGTAAAACAGCCTTTAGACTCTTAAAGAACTTCTCAAGGATGCTATGGATTTCAGGTGTTAGAATGAACTGATAAGGAATCTAGAATATCTGTATATAATTTAGAAATGAAGAATGGAATAGAAATGAGAATCAAATGACTGGTAAAAAATGACTAGATAGGACTGAAAAAGAATCAGATAGAACAGTTAGAAATTAAAAACAAAATCAGTGAGGTAAAAAATTCAGCAGATGGATTAAACAGAGTCTACATAAAACCAAAAAAATGAATTACCAGTCTGGCAATTAGAATTGATGAAATTATCCAGGCTGCAGCATAAAGACAAGAATACGGAAAAAAAGAAAGGCTAAAAATTATGGAGGATTGAATGAGGCTTTATTATAAGGCTAATGGGAAAAGGAAAGCCAGCAAATTAAAAAAGAAAAACTGTGTGATCATCTCAATGCATGCAGAAAAAATATTTGACAGAATGTAACATCCATTCCTGAAAAGAACTCTCAGCAAACTAGGAATAGAAGGGAACTTGATAAAAGGCATAAAAATCAAACATAAAGGTGAATACTGAATGCTTCTTCCTTAAAATTAGGGAGAGAAAATATTTTTTTCTGCTCTTAATACTTCTATTCAGCATTTTCTGAGCTAGTGCAATTAGCAAGAAAAAGAAATAAAACACTTCCAGTTTGGAAATGAAAAAGTAAATGGTCTTTATTTACAGAAGACCTGATTATCCATGTTAGAACTTTGAAGGAATCTACCCAAAAAAAGCCTATTAGAACTAATAAGTGATGTTTTGCAAAGTTACAGAACAGAAGGTCAATATATAAAAATCAATTATACTTCTATATATTAACAATATACTATGAAGAATTGAAATTTATTAATTCCATATACAGTAACATCAAAGAATATGAAGTCTTAGGAGTAAATGTATAAAAGATGAGCATCTGTACACTGAAAATATTGCTGAGGGAAATTAAAGAAGACCTAAATAAATGGAGAGAGATCTTATCTCTGGGTTGATAGATTTATTGTTGTTAAGATACCCATTCTTCCCAAATTGATCTATAGTCCCAACCGGTGTATTAGAGAAACTGACCAACTGATTCTAAAATTCAAATATAAATACAAAGGTTTGGGATATCTACTACAAACTCTGAAAAACAAAAGCAAAATTGGAGGGTTAACAATACCTGATTTCAAGGCTTATTATGATACTACCATATTCAAGAAAATGTGGAACTGGCATAAAGTTAGGGTGTAGATCATTGATGCAGAATAGAGTCCAACAGTACACTCACATTCATATGGAAAACTGATTTTCAAAAAAAATTGCAAAGGCAATTCTGTGGTGACACAATAGTCTTTGTAACAAATAGTGGTGAAACATTTGGATATTCAGATGTAAAACCTAAAAGTCTTAAGCTTATAGAAGAAAATAGAATATATAAAACATTATGATTTAGGGATAAAGATTTCTTAGATGCAACAGCAAAAGTTTTATCCATAAATGAAAAGAATGATATTTGGACTGACTTATAATTAAGAATTTCTGCTCTACAAAATACCCCATTAAGAGAAAACAAGATAAGGCATTAACTGGG
Source organism: Vicugna pacos (assembly GCF_048564905.1). Classification (NCBI taxonomy): domain Eukaryota; kingdom Metazoa; phylum Chordata; class Mammalia; order Artiodactyla; family Camelidae; genus Vicugna; species Vicugna pacos. The sequence continues at coordinate 77,922,945 of NC_132993.1, read as the reverse complement.
AGAAAATATTTGCAAATTATATATCTAATTAAGGACTTAGGTCTAAAGAACTCTCAGAATTCAGTAAGAAATCAAAAACCCAGCTTAAAAAAGTAGACAAAAGACTTGAATAGACATGTTAAAATAGATGTCAATTAAACACCTATCTAAAATTTAAAAGACCTGACCAAACTAAGTGCTGGTGAGGATATGGGGCAACTGGAACTCTCATATATTGCTGATGGGAAATGTGAAATTGTACAGCCACCTTGGAAAACACTTTGGCAGTTTCTTAAGAAGATAAAAATGTATGTGTTATATGACTGAGCAATCTCACCCTAGTTATTAATCCAAGAGAAACGAAGGAATACATCCGTACAAACACCTGTGTACACATGTCCGTAGAGCTGCCTCCTCCGTGTTTTCACATCATTGTCCTCCTGTATGTGTCTGTGTTTCAGATTCCCTCTTTTTATAAGGACACCAGTCATTACTGAATTAGAGCCCACTCTGATGACCCCATTTTAATTTAATTACTTTAAAGACGCTGTCTCCAAATACAGTCACATTTTCAAGTATGGGGGTGAGGCCTTCAACATACGAATTTTGTGGGGACACAACTCGGCCTATATTGGCAATTTACTTTGATGCCATTGAAAATGGAGAGAAGTGAACTGATTTGAGAGTTATTCCTGATATAAAACTGACAGATAGCAGTGATAGATTAGAAGTGGTGAGATGGAAAAGATGATATCAAGGATGACACCAAGGGTTCAGGTCTGACGAGGATTCTGGTAGAGTAGAGTAACTTTACTTGAGAGCATGAACTGAGAAGCACATTTAAGAGGAGACATAAGTTCTGCATCAGGTATTCATGTAGAATCTTGTTTTCCAAAGTGTGCATACCTTTTGGCATGCAAAAGGTAGTTATAATTTCTACCTATTCTTTGTCAAAAGCAAGGCTGAAATGTGTTAATTTCTTTCATTTACCCACTAATATTTACTGAATGCCAACTGTATCCCAGACCATTGGGAACAGCTGGAGCTACAAGGATGAACAAGACAAACTTAAGTATTCAGGAAATACAGGTTAATATGTTTTTGACCCTACTGTAGGAAAGAATTTCTTTTCAAATACCCAGAAAATGCTACCATGAAATAAAAAACTAATAAATTTGACTATATCAAAAAAAAATTTCTACCTATTCTTTTTACAAGTTTTATTCTTTAAACTATCTTGGTACGTTTTATATTTTACATATTTGGTTAATATAGTAATATTTGTATATAATTTTAAACAAGTAAGTAAGCATATATTATTGTGTGTATTTGAAAATCTTTACCTACAGTGAATTTAGGAAAACATTGTAACAGAGAACTCCACAAGTTGTGTCTCAAGAGGGGAATAAAACCAAAGAGAATAAGGTGAGGGAAGCCAAAGGAACAGTTTTCAGGTGTGTATGGTTCATAATAAATCTGATTTGATTGATACTATATTTAAAATGCCAGTCTACCATGCCTTCTCACCAAAGGCAATATTGACCCCAGAAAGGGAGAAATAGTTCTGTTTTGGTGGAAGAGGGGCTAGGCACAAAAGATCTTAGAAAGCTCTACCCCCAGAGCCCAACCCTACTGGTACAAAATCTTACTCCTTAGTGTTTAATATCTCTTGTTAGGAGAGACTAAGCTAAATTTAAATTAAGTAAAATTACCTTATATAATTATATAATATGTGTTATATATGTTTATAATTATTTAAGTTAGTTTTCTCTTTGGAGGGGCAAGAATGAAAAAAAAGTTTGAGAAACACTACAGTAAGCCATATGGAAAGGTTTTTAAAACCTTTTAACACTGTAGTTTAACTGATCTCGAGAGATAAGTGTGGGATAAGGGATTTGAGTTTAAAGAGGAACTTTAAATTTTCACCACACATATTTCAGTACTGAATTTTTTTTACGTAAAGAATTCATTCTTCTCTCTAGAATTAGATTATCTTAATTACGCCTCCAAAAAATCGACAATATTGGAAGCATCATATTTAATCCTATCATCCAGAGTAACTTCTGTTAACATTTTGTATAGCGTTTTTCTGTTTAACTCTATGCATTTTAACAAATCCTTTCTCTTCTGCCATCACAAAGTATTTGAAGTCTGAGTACCTCACACTTCAACTGCCACTTTAGTCTAAGTCTCCATTTTTTTAAAACATAAAGTAGCTTATACCATAAATACTGTTCTTTTATCTTTTGAACAATATACATATAAAAGCCAGCATTTTTATTTTAAGTGGAATTCTTTTTGATGTATAGGCTTTCTCATTTTGCTCTGTGGTATTCATCTTTAAGTCCCAACTAAATTTCTGTTCCTTCCTTCCTTTTGTTATCAGACCCGGCAAAATATTTCTCCCTGAAGGCTATTTTCCAGTAAAGATAATTTTTTCTTTGCTTTGTTTTTGCCCAGCAGGATCCCTCTGCTTTTATCTAGAAGATGATTAAGAGCTAATTTAAAATTCATATCAATGTGGTTTCTTTGATCAAGTCTGCAAGCTTTCTTATTCACAACATGGTCTCTCCACAGAGATCTCTGGCACAGACTTTGCTAAATCTTTTACTTCCTTTTCTCTTTCAACCTTTACTTAGCTACCTGTACTTCCCTCTGACCTCCGCTCATTAAGCTCACTGTGTTACAAGATCTGTATCTGAACTCTTGCTCACCTTCCCCTTCTGTATCAAAGATAGAGGTAGATTGTATCTTCTCTTTCCTTAGACTTATCCCTCTACTTTGGTTTGTATTCTTTGTCTTACACTTGTCTAGGACATTCTCTGCTCTCTCCAGTTACAGCCTTTCCCAATTACTTCCTCTCAAGGGTCTGCTGTCTAAAACCAAAACCAGAACAAAATCCCTGGCCCTGTGTCCCCCTCTAAGTATTTCTTCCCTTCATGGCCAGGTCTTAGGAAGCTACTTTGTGCCTCTACCTCCTTGTTTTGTTCCAAACCACTGAAATCAGGATTCTGATGCTCTGAAACAGTTCATGCTAAAGGCATTTAAATAACCAACTACTAAATCCTTCTGCTCACTCTGTAGATCCTTTTACTTCACTCCTTTGAGGTAATAACTACTTCTAATACTGCTTTCCTCCTTCACAGATACTACATCTCTTCAGAATCCTTCACTGATTCCTCTTTCTCCACCTGCTCTTCCTTTTAAAACGTTTTATTCATAAAATTTCAAACATATGCCAAAGTATAGAACCAAAGTATAAGACAGTGAATCCTTGTGTACCCCAGTTTCAACAATTACTAACTTATGACCTGTCTTTTTTTTTAATAACTATCTCCACCCACTCCTCCTTCTTCACTCTAAATTATTTCCTCCCCAACCTTTCAGTAAAATCCTATCCTCAACATTCTTTTCTTCGCATGACACACGCAATCTCTGCAAAACCTCACTCGAGCTGTTTCCATCACCTCCAAATGCCAAATACGCTGGATCTGTTTCTCCAGCTTAGGTCTTGTTCTTAAGCAAGAGATTTGTATGTATGCACTGGTTTAGATCATCTTCACTTAGATGCCCCACAGGTTCTAGAAGCACGCATTTAAATGAGCTAAGTAATCTTCCTCTCTTCACCTGCTGTTCCTTATGAAATTCCGTTTTGATTGACCAGTCTCTATCCTCCTCATCCTCTGCAAATATACATACTCCTAGTTCTTCCCGAATAGGACTTGCTCATCCAGTCCTGTCAGTCTCCTTCTGCCCATTCTTACTCCTCCTCCACTGTGGTGGCTGTAGTAAAGTCCCTTTCACTTGCGTTTTTTTTTTTTTTTGTAAATTCATAAATGATCTTGTGGTGCAGGTTCACCACCACCCCACACACTGTTTATCTTCTACATTATTACCAGAGGGATTTACTACAAGCTTTATCATGGTATTCTCTCATTAAAACCCTTAAATATTCCACTGATGTCTGTAAGATGAATTAAGCACTCCTTGATCTGATCCTTGTCCTGCTTTTCATTCTCACCTCTTCCTTCTTTCCTGAAAACTCACTGTACATTTAGAGGATAGAAAATGCTTTTTCACATCTCTGTCTAGAATACTCTGGGATGCTCCTTTCTTCTTCCCTTGTGTATGGTGAATTCCGATCTTCCTTTAAGGTCTAACCCAAGTTATCCCTACTCTTCATAAAAAACTAAATCCTATGAAGTATTATTTCCCCTATTGCCTACATAGTTTACAAATTAGAAAGATGAAGCACCAACCCAAGGTTATAGAGCCAATAAGTAGCAGACTTCATGGATTTAAGTCAAGTTCTAGAGGCCAAGTCCTGACATCTGCAGTTTAATATATCAGTCACACAGACCTTAGATCAGATCCCAACTCTGATACTTTCTGTTTAATTCTAAGAAAATCACCTTTTCTCTTGACCTTTGTTTTCACTCTAGAAAGGGACTAAAGATGCCATCTTATAGATTGTTCCATTCATTATTTCAGTAAATATTTTTGTGTGCCTGTTATGTCCTGACCACATTCTCCATCCTGAAATTACAGTGATAAAAAAGACAAAATGGGACCTCTGCTATCATGGAGCTTACATTCTCATAGTTGTTGTAAGATTTGAATGAGATATCCAGTAATGCTGTTACATAATAGACATTCAGAAAATATTCATTTCTTAGCTATTTCTTGACATACATTCTAGAGTATGGACACTTTGTCTGAGTTCTCAGATTAGGTTTAAAGCACATACTTCTTGACTCTAAAGTTCTTAAGTGACTAATCATTAAGAAGAAGTAGCCAGATTATCTGCAACCCTATTTTTTTTTTCAAAAGGGCATGTCTAAGGGTTAGGGTTTTCTTGTTTACTTTGGCAATTCTAAAAAGCCTTGAAGAATTATTTCTAGAAATCTATTTCAGTAATTCTATGGAATTACAAAGATGATTTGCCTCATAGTAATTTATTGCTCATTACAGGAATAGGTAATAACAAATCCAAAAGAAATACAAGAAAAAGGCTGTAGGGAAGATAAAAGCAAACAAAAATAATTTGCTGAACAAACACAGAAAACAAAGGAAACACAAAGAAAGCATAAAATAAGATGATAAAAGTAAGAGCAACCTATTAGGTGAACATATACATGTTATTTATGAGAGTCACATAAAGAAACAACGTGGAAAGAATAAAAATAAATGGATTGGCAGACATTTCTCAAGTGAACGCAGTAGTAACTTAATTTCAGATAAAATGAGACAAATTATAGTTAATATAGTAACGAGAGTCACACAAACTTTCTATTACTAGTCCCTTCAACAAATGATGATGGAAAAACTGGATATCCATGTGCAGGAGAAAGAAATTGGACCTTACCTTAAACTGTACTCAAAAACAAATGCAAAATGAATTAAATCCCTAAGTGAAAGATGTAAAATTTAAAACTCCTAGTAGAAAACATAGGGGAAAATCTTCGTGGCATTGGAGTTAGCAGTGATTTCATGGATATGACTCCAAAATCACAGGCAACAACAGCAAAAATAGACAAATGGAGATACATTAAACTTCAAACCTTTTGTGAGACAAAGGAAACTATCAACAGAGGGAAAAGGCAGCCTACAGAATGAGAGAAAATATCTTCAAGCCATATATCTGATAAGGGGTTGATGTCCATTGTACAGAAGGAACTCCTACAACTCAGCAGCAGCAGTAACAACAAATGACTCCAGTAAAAAAAAATGTATGAAAGACTTGAATAGACATTTCTCTAAAGAAGATGTACAGATGGCCAGCAAGCATATTAAAAGATGATCAACACCACTAATCACCAAGAAGTACAAATCAGAATCATAATGAGGTATCACCTTGCATTCATTAGTGCAAGTGTTGGTGAGGATGTGGAGAAATTGGAACCTTTGTACACTGTTGATAGGAATGTAAAGTGGTGTAGCTGCTAAGAGAAACAACATGGAGGTTCCTCAAAAAATTAAAAGTAGAATCACCATATGAGCCAGCAATCTCACTTCTGGAGATAAATATCTAAAAAAAATTGAGAACAGAATCTCAAAGAGAGATTTACCTAACCATGTTCGTTGCAACATTATTCATAATAGTCAAGAGATAAAAGCAATCCGAGTGTCCATCAGTGGATGAATGGCTAAAGAAAATGTGATAGACACACACATATACATACATGCAGTGTAATATTATTCAGCCTTAAAAAAGTGAAGTTATGTCACATGCTGTGAGATGGATAAAACTTAAGGACATTGTACTAAATGAAATAATCCAATCAGAAAAAGACAAATATTGTGTGATTCCACTTACATGAAGTGTCTAAAGTCATCACACTCTTAGAAATAGAAAGTAGACAGGTAGTTGCCAGGGTCTGGGGGAGAAAGAAAATGGGAGCTGTTGTTCAGTAGGTACAGAGTTTCAGTTTTGCAGGGTGAAAAAGTTGTAGAGATCTGTTGCTCATACAGTTACTACTGTACTCTTAAGAATGTTTAAGATGCTAAATTTTTTGTTTTTTACCATAGCTTTTAAGACAAGAATCATTTTATGCATTGTTTTCTATGAATTTATAAAAAAATGAGGACTGGGTATTAAGTATTTTATTAACTAAACTAAAGAACATTAATTCCCTTTTGTTCACTCAGCTAAATGATCCTGCAGATTTCCTTATTGGAGACATTGAGCTATTATGTTAATAAGTCCTAATGTTTAATGATACATTGCTCACATAAATCCTACTTCTTTAGGTAATAATTCAAATACTGAAATCAATTTGCTTTCATGTCTGAGAATTTGGTATCTGTAGGCTTAAGCAAGTTTAATCCATGTTCTCTTTTTAAAGTATATGTATGTGTGTATGTATAAGTAAGTATATAATTAAATTTTCTTCATCTTAGAAGGAAGCTTTCAGTTTTTTACCATTATGATGTTAGCTGTGGGCTTTTCATATATGGCCTTTATTATGTTGTGGTAATTAACTAGCTTGTTCCTAGCTTGTTGAGCGGTTTTATCGTGAAAAGATGTTGAATTTTGTTAGATACTTTTTTGTGCATCAGTTCAAATGATCATCTGGTTTTTTTTTCCTTCATTCTGTTTATATGATGTATTACAATAGTTCTTTTAAGTGTTGAAAAACACCCACTTTAAGGTGTATGATACACATATTGCATACAGTTTTGGCCATCTGAATCTATTTTATAGTCACTGCTAAGAAATGAAAAATTATTTGATTTGCCTTTTTTATGATACCTGTATAAATTCAAAGCAAAAGATGAACATAACAAGGAACATAGTCATGCATATAGGAACAGAAATGAGAAATCAGTAGTTTTCAAATGAGAAATCAGTAGTTTTCACTGGACATTTTCTTCATTTATAACCTTGAAAAGTAGAATTTCATTTGTTGCAAGTGCAAAACTGAACCAGAATTAATGTATTTCCTAATTATTCTTTTTTATGACAGTAGTCATATTTGAACATTGTGCACTTTTTTTTATGTTACTAGGGTGAGCCATATGAAATTGGCCTTCTTGTACTTTAGACTACCTGCAATTTGATAGTGTGCACCTTACATATAGAAGTACCTTAAAGGACTTGGTAAAATGTCTAGAAGTATCATTCTGCTTTAACAGTGTTAAAGTACCTTGTCTTGTTTTAATAAGTGATTCTTGAACTAATGTTGATCTTTTCTTTTTAGTAATTACTTCTAAAATATATACTCGTAGTTGAGTGACAGTATCCTGCTGAGCTGATTAGCAGTAATTCCTGTGACTTAAAACTGTATCGGTACTGCAGGCAGTTCTCTTTTGTAATTGGTGAATTATACCCTGGTGGTCAGTCTTGGTCTGAGCATGCTTGTCCTTCATTTTCTTATGGTCACACAAATTGCCTTTTGTATGTCAAAGGATAATGATGATAATAATAATAGTTGTAATAATAGTAACTAACATTCACTGAGGATTTATTGTATGTCAAGAACTATCCCAAGAGTTTACTTTTATAAATTTTTTTAATCCTCATAATAATCCTTCATTGTAGGTACTGTCATTCCATTTTACAGATTGGAAGGAGGCACAGAATGATTAAGCAACTTGCCCAAGCTCACACAGCTAGTAAATAGCAGAGGAGGATGATGACTGATTACCTGAACATGAGACATGATTTGAGTCAGTTAATTAATAATTCCATTGTCTGAGAGGGGGAGGGTATAGCTCAGTGGTGGAGTGTGCGCCTCATGCCTAGCATGTACAAGGTCCTGGGCCCAATCCCCGGTACCTCCATTAATATAAATGAATGAATGGATGGATGAGTGAATGAATGAAAAACCTAATTACCCCCCCAAAAAAAATAAAAATTAAAAAAAAAATAATAATTCCATTGTTTGATAGTTAGATGTCTTAGGAATTTTGACTTAATTTTTAATACATTTTCAGTGTTGCATCTTATCCATTATAATTTTTAAAAATTAATAAATATATCCCCTTTTTTGGGTCATAGGATGGACAATCTGAAATACTATACACATTTTGGAACTCAGTTACTCAAGCACTTTCTTCTCAATTTCATACAGCAACAAATTGTAAGTATAGTATTATTTTGCAAAATACCTTCAAAGTTACTCAGTTACTTTAAAATTTAATGTCAAGAAGTTTTGCTCTGTTGGTTTATAAAAATATCTTTTTAAAACTCCTGGTTAATTGTCATTTCTTATGTTGCCTCAATATTTAGTTCTGTAAGCAGTAAGATAATTTTTTATACTTTTAGAATAATTGGTATGTGAAATAAAATTCTCCAGAAGAAAGGTTAGTTCTTCATAATTCAGTCAGAGGAACTCTGTCTGAATTTTTCCTATGTAAGAGGTGTTTGATGTTGAAGAATTTAGTTAATGCTTGTAGAATATATTAATTCCCAACAGAGATATTAAAATTTAGACTTCATGGCTTTTTCCTTATTGTTAAAAATGAAGATTTGATGAGTGAGAACAGATGAAATACCCACATCATGAATTAAAAGTTGCTTAGCCAAATATGATCCACAAAATTTTTCTTGGTTTGTTTTTGTCATGTAATAATGGCACCGGGTGGTTCTAAACAATAAAATATACAAACTAACTAATATCTTATACGTGTTTGTTGTCTAGTCACTGAATATAAGAGTATTGAATGTACTTAGGCTTTTAAAAAGGGTTTTGAGAGTTTGTGTATAGTTAAATTTTTATTCACAAACATTTACTACCTTGAATACGTAAACGTTATTTAATCCTGGGCAACCCCACATTGAATAAACCACACTACCTACCTCCATACTTCTATTTCTATAGAAGTATACGGTAGGACAGTGACCACAGCGGAGGTCTTCATTCATGTTTGGCCAGACAGGCCTTAAGCAGAGGGTTTATTTACGACTGATTCACTCCATTTACTTCTACAAATCACACTACTCAGAGAATACTGTGCTTCTCTCTACATTAATCTGTTTTGGTCAGGTTTTTTGAGACGTAATTTACATACAGTACAATTCACCAATTTTGAACAGAAAGTTCTGTGAATTTTGACAGTTGTTTACATGCTTATAACCACCATCAGAATTAAGAAACAGAACATTTTCATCACTTCCCTAGAGTTCCCTCCCTTTCCCACCTCTTGGCCCCTGGCAGCTAATGATTAGCTTTTTGTCAGTTTAAGTTAGCTTTTCCTAGATTTTCATAAAACTGGAATCATGCAGTATGAGTTTTCTTATACCAACATAGTTATTTTAAGATTTATTTGTGTTGTTGTGTGTATCAGTAGTCCATTTCTTTTTATTGCTGATTAGGATTGCATTGTGTAGAATAGGATTTGTTTACCCATTCCCCAGTTGCAGAATAACTGGGTTGTTAGAGTTTGGGGTTTTTAATAAAGCTACTGCAGTCAGCTTAATTGGTAGAGCACGTGCTTAGCATGCAGGAGGTCCTGGGTTCAATCCCCAATACCTCCCCTAAAATTCAATAGATAAATAAACCTAACTACCACCCCCCTCCAAAAAAATAAAAGATAAGATAATAAAAGACAATGTTTTTTTTTTAAGCTACTGCAGTCATTTACCTACAGGTCTTTTGTAGACATATGTCTTCATTCCTTTGGGTAAAAATACGTCAGTGGAATTTCCTGATATTTGATAAGTACATGTTTAACTGTAAATAACTGCTAAACTGTGCCCCAAGATGGATGTACCATTTTGTATTCCCATCAACAATGTATGATAATTCCAATTGCTCTACATTCTTACCAATCCATGATATTGCCATTTTAATTTTAGCCATTCTTGTGTTTAGTGGATTTTCATTGTTTTAACTTCCACCAGCCTAAAGACTAGTGATGACTTACTTTCATATGTTCATTTCCCATCTGTATATCTTCTTTAGTTGTTTGTCAAAATTAGGTACTTTTTAGTTTTATTTAATTTTTTTAGCTTATTGCTCATCTTCTATATCTAGATTCAACGTCCTTTCTCAGATGTATGTTTTGGAAATATATTCCTGTCTGATTTGCCTTTTCATTTTTTAACAGTATCTTCCAAATGACAAAAGTTTATAATTTCGATAAAGTCCAGTTTACCAATTTTCTTTTATGATTTGCATTATATTATTTTGACTTAAGAAGTCTTCATCTATCCTAAGGCCATAATATTTCCTCCTATATTTTATTCTAGAAGTTTTACTAGATTCATTTGGAGTTAATTTTTGTGTATGGTGTGAGATAAGATTCAGGGTTTATTTCTTTGTATATAGATCTAGAAAGTTATACTCTGCCTATTGACTGTCCTGGTGCTTCTGTTGAAAATCATGTGGTTATACATGTGTAAGACTATTTTTGGCTCTATGTTTCATTTTTTTTGCATGTCTATGTTTATATAAATATCATGATTTCAGTCACTAAAGTACAAATCCTCCTAATTTATTTATTTATAATAATTTTGGTTATTCTAGGCCTCTTGCATTTCCATATATATATTTCAGAATCAGGTTATTTTTCCTATAAAAATTTCTCCTGGGATTTTGATTAGGATTGTATTGAATGTACAGATCTATTTGTGTTGAATTAACATCTAAACAATACTGTGTCTTCTGAACCATAAGTATGATCTATCTTCCCGTTGATCTAGGTCTTTTACATTTTCTCGTATCAATGCTATGTAGTTTTTAGTGTGCAGGTCTAGCAAATGTTGACTTTATCACTGTTTCATATATTTTGATGCTATTGTAAAGGGTATTATTCTTTTAATTTTACTTTATAACTGTTCATTGTTATAATATAGAAATACAATTGATCTTTATATACTGTCCTTGTATCCTTGACTTTGCTAATATTACTTAGTAATTCTGGTAGTGTTGGGAGATTTCTTAGGATTTTCTTTATCAATAATCATATGCTCTGCAAATATAGACAGTTTTACTTCTTTTCCAATCTGGCTTTGTATCATTTTTTTTCTTGCCTTACTATACCAGCTAACACTTCCAATACAGTGTGAAATTGAAGTAGTTTTTGCTTTGTTTACAATCTTAGAGAGAAAGCATTCAGTTAACCTTAATATGATCTTTACTGTAGGTTTTTCAATGATGCCCTTAATCAAATTGAAGAAGTTCCCTTCAACTTTTTTGAGAATTTTTATTGTGAATTGTTGATTTTTTTCCAGTGCTTTCCACATTCACTTTGATGATCGAATGATTTTAGTTATTTTAGTCTGTTAATATTACAAATTACATTGATTGAGTTTTTGCAGTGTTGAACTAGCCTTGCATTCTTGGATAAACCCCACGTAGTCATGATGTATTATCCTTTTTATATGTTCCTGGATTCAAATTGCTGAAACAATTTAAGGTTTTTTTGATTCTCTGTTTATAAGAGATTAATCTCTAGGGGTTTTTTTCCCCTTGTAATGCCTTTTTCCAGTTTTGTTATCAAGATAGTGCTAACCTTAGAGAATGAATTTGTAAGTATTCCCTCCTCTTCAATTTTCTCAAGCAGTTTGTATAAAATTGTTATTATTCTATCCTTACATATTTGGTAGAATTCACCATGGAAGTCATCTAGGTCTGGAATTTTCTTTGCGGGAGGTTTTGACTACAAATTCAACTTCTTTTTACAAATACAGGGTTATTCCATTTATTTCTCTTTGAGTGAATGTTGGTAGTTTATGTCTTTTGAAGGACTCTTCCAGTTCCTTGAAGTTCTCTAATTTATTGGCATAAAGTTCCTTATAAGACTTCCTTATTACCCTTTGAATGTATGTAAATCTGATGGAATGTTCCATATATCTCATTGAGGTCATTAGCTTCTTTCTTCTTTTTTCCTGTTAATTATGATCGGAGGTTTATTAATTTTATTCATCTCAGAAATCAGCATTTGATTTCATTGATTTTCAGTTTTATTAATTTCTGCTTATATGTTTATTTCTATGTTCTTCTCTTTGCTTTGAGTTTGATTTGCTCATTTTCTTGTTTACTAAGGTAAAGTTTCAATTATTGGTTTAAACTTTTATCTCCTATGTTATGCTGCAAATCTCTCTATAAGCAGTGTTTTAGCTGCATGCCACAGTCACCTTGCTATTCTGCCAAAAATGTAGAAAGATATAAACAAACATGGTAAGCAAGTTATGTTCAATGGAATAATTACTAATGTACAGTCAGGAAATTCAAAGATACAATTTACCTACAAAACATATAAGCACAATTACAAAATTCATTAAACCTCAGTTTTTAGAATAAAAGGAAGCAAATATAAAAGGTTATTTATGGCTGTTGTAATTTTTCTGTTTTCAAGCATTCATTAGAATGTGCTTTATCACTTTGAAGATTTTACAGCAATCTTGGAGTTGTTATAGACAGTATTTTATTTTCTTTCTTTAATGAATAAATATAATTTGTGTTTTGAATATTTCTTTTTTCAATATGACAGGAGTGTACCTAAAATATAACCCTTAGCATACTTGGAAAATTTCAAACCTTTAATCATTAGGTCTTCCAATATTGTTTATTATTAGTTGATTTAGCACATTTTTAGTAAAAATTATATAAGGTAAACTTCATCTCAACAAATCACACAAATGTTAAGAGAGTGGAACTGTAGAGAGTGGGATTGGAATGGAAATGCCCTTGTCTCTAGTTTAGTCCTCTTTGTCAGTTCTGGGTTTGGTTGATTGGATTGGATTTTCTTCTTATCATGGATAATTTTTCCTACTATTTTGCATGTCTGGTAATTTTTGATTGAGTATCAGACATGTATGTTACCTTCTTTGGTACTAGGTATTTCTGTCTTCCTATAAATATTCTTACTCTTAAATACTATCAAGTTTCTAAAAAATTGTTGAGTTCTTTTGAATCTTGCTTTTTTAGATTTAATGGCAAAACCTGAACAGTTTAGTCTAGAGCTAATTATTTCCCACTGCTGAGGCAAGACGTCTTATTACTCTATGAATTATGAGGTTTTTTAGTTTGGCTTTTGGGAACAGGCACTCTTCCTGGTCTTGTGGGCAGAACAGGTCTATTCTCCCTAATCACTTTGTCTTGTTTTTTCCCCCAAACTTTGGAAGTTTTCTCACACACATATATTGATTAGTATTTTGCCAAATGCTCAAGGCCAAACCGTTTGCAGATCTCTGCAGTTCCCTGTTTGTGCAGCTGTCTCCTCTCTGGCATGCTGTCCTGTGAATTCTGTTGCTTCTGTCTTCCTGGTCTTAGGGACCGTAAGAATAGAGAGATCTCTTCCCCTTTCCCATGCTGTAGCCTGGAAACTACTGGTGGCATTCATATGGTTCACGTCATTTGCTTCCTCTCTTTCAAGGACCATGTTATGTTAAGTGTTTTAAAAACCATTATTTCATGTATTTTGTCTGGTTTTTGTTTTTTTTGGTTGTTTCAGGTAAGAGAGTAATTCTGGTCCTTGTTATTCCATCTTACCAGAAGCAGAAGTCCATCATCGAGTTTTAAGAACAGTGATTAAAAATACATTTCAGAATATTATATGGTGTGTCTCTTTGTTTAATGGTACTGTTATTTACTGACCTTTAGTCATCTGCTTCCTTGTCTTCCTTTACCATTACAAACCTTTGGCACTCTCCACATACTTTGTTTTCTCCAATTCTGCTCACTTTGAGTAACCAACCTTATTTCCTGGGTCATCAGAAACTCAGTATTCTGTACCTTCTCTCCAAAGAAAAGTGTCCTAAGAAGGTAAGATAACTTTTTTCTTCTTCAAAATCACCCATTTACTAGTGGTTTCCTGCCTGCTTTCTTTTACCCCTTCCTCTCAGCAGTATCATTCTTTTTCATTTTGCATTTCCACTTTTCTTTTGATCCCCCCCAGTGTAAACCTAATTAAGTTGCTCTAATCTAATAAAAACTAAAACAAAACTGGAGGATTTCTCTTTACTTAGAATGTAATCTCTCCTTTTTTATTCAAGCTTCTAAAAAGAGTAGTTTACTTTTTTTTTTCTTCATGTTCATACTGTTGATTTCTCAGCTAGGTGTACTCTGGCTGTCTTCCATTCTACTGAAAGTATTCTCTTTGAAGTAAACAATGAACTACCTCTTAATTACCAATTTCAGAAGATGTCTTTTCAGTTCTTATCCTGGGGTACTGATCTGGCTCATGTAGTTAGAGAAGCTAGTGAGAGGAAATACAATATGTTTAAGCAGAAAATCCCATTAATGTTTCACATTCAGAGTAGTTGGTTACTTCTGCTAACATTATTACTGTAATAACTTCCTTTGGGAGAACTCCAAAGTAAGTTTTTTGTTAAGCACTGTCCATTTATCTAGTACATGCAGTCCCTGAAGTGTACTGTAGTATTCCTTAAAATTATAGACAGGCAGTATTAAGGAAATGCAACCATCTGCAGTGTTGAAGATTATAGACAATGTAACAGATTGTCTAAGTAAGTAATATTTTGGCAGAAAATATCTAAAGGAAAAATTTCCTAGTTAGGAACCTGTTCTTTCTGATTATAAATGTTCATGTTTAGTAAAAAGAATTTCTACTAGATATAATAAGAATAATCTAGAGATTTGACAATGAAGTTACTTTATTTAAAAGGAAAAGGGCCTGAATTTGTCACTGTGAATATTGAAAATAGCTTCTATAGGAAATGTGCTGCTTTAATTATCTATGGCTGATAGTTATTTCCAAGATGATCTCTAAGCTTTATCCCTGTTATTTCTCTATTATAGTTTCCAGATAATAATGTTTGTTCACCAGCCTTTTGGGTTATGATACATTTTTTCAAGTCTCAATAGGAATAAGCAAAATAAACATTACCATTTTGAACTCTTTGAAATGACATCATAATTCTTCGTTGTAATCTGACAATTTTCCCAGAGTGTCTCATCCTCCTTACTTAATTTTTCTCCAAAGCTTTTATCACTTCCTAATACACTGTTTATTTATTTATTTAGTCTGGCCCCATCTCTCCCTCCACTAGAATGTAATTCCCCATAAGACACAGAATACTGTATTGATCATTGTAGTATCGTCAATGGCTAAAAGAGTACCCAGACCCTAAAATATGAATATATATATGTATATATAATAAACATGGACACAAAAGCATGATGCAGAAATATTAGGATGATTATTGTAGGATAATAAGATATCAAATAATTTTTACATTTTCCCTTATGTCTTCATTTATTTGATTTTTTACAATATGCATTTTATATCATTAGTTATAAACGATGAAGCAGTTTTCATTGAGGTAAAAAAAGAAAGCAAATATCGGAGACTAAAATACTTAATTACATCCTCCATGAAGATGTGTTGAATGGATAAATGTGATCCAGTAGTTATGGAAATGAATAAAGTGCTCAGAGTTGAACAGTAGATTGAGATAAAAAGAGCTCAGAGGGATAAATCCCCACTTTACCTCACAGAGCAGGTTGAATTCCAAGTGGATCAAAGAATTAAATTGAAATATGAAACCATTCAGGTGCTAGGAAGAAACATAGTGAGCAAGCCTAGGAATAGGGAAAACTTCTCTGATTTAATACCCAGAAGCAATGATTAAAAGATTGATAAATTGCTTATATTTAGAAAATTACATGGTGGAAAAAAAAAAACCTCAAGCAAAATAAAACAACAAATGACAAATTAGAAAAATATAACTTACATTAAAGAAAATGAATTAGTATCCCTGATACATAAAAAGCTTCTAAAATAAGAAGAAAAAGATCAACGACTCTACAGAAAAAAAGTGTAGATCTCTCTTAAGTGTTTGGAAAAGATGCTCAATGTCACCCATAAATAGATGGAAAACAGAAGTATACAGAAACATCATTTCTCATCTATCAAATCGGAAAAAGTCAAAAAAATTTGGTAACACCCTCTTGACAAGTCAGTGGGAAAATAGTCATGCTCACATTGTTAATTAGCATACAAACCTTGTGGAGGGGAATTTCCAACAAAATTATCTAATGAAGTATATAAGTATCTAACAAAATTATATAAGCAGTTGCTTTTTTTACTCAGCAGTTCTACTTCTAAGGATCTATTCCATAGATGCACTAGCAAAAACAAGAAGAGACTTATTACTAAGGATTCATTGCATTATTATTTGAAAAAACTTGGAACAGCCCAAATGTTCATCACTGGAGAACTAGTTGAACAAACTATGGTGCAACCATAGAATAAAATACCATGCAGCTGTAAAGAGGAATGAGAAAGCAAAAAAAAAAAAAAAGGAATGAAGAATATCTTTGTATACTATCATGGAGCAATCTCCAAGTTACATTGTTCAGTTAAAAAAAATAAGTAGAGAAATATGTCTATAGTGCTGATAAGAAAGGGAGTGATATAAGTAAATATACACTTTTGTTTATTTTTTTAAGAAATGGAAGGGTAAACCATAAAATCCAGAAAAAAATGGTTACCGATAGTGCAGAAGAAAATAAATAGGAGAGGCCAGGGATGAAAGCTAGACTTCTTTGAACATACTTTGTTGTGAAGATTTAATTTTGAAGTTACATAATTATTTTATATAATTATAAAATAAAATAATGAAAGAAGAAATTACTAAAAATCAAAAGTAAAATGGAAAATCTTAAATGAATTCAAGGTTAACTATTTAAGAGGTTGGAGGAGAATGTGTATGCTTTATATTCCTGCTAAAAGGGAAGGTTGTAGCATACAGTGCATACCCAGTTGTGTTGGAAAGAAAAACCCAAAAACCTAAGAAACCTCTTAGGAACCATAGCCAGATATTTTCAGACAGCTATTCCATCCTAATTATTAATATAATTAATTATATAGAGAGAGTTTATACAAAAGGATGATTTTAGGGTTCTGTTTTTTTACTCATATTTTCCATTCAAAGGTTAATGTTTTAGGCTTTGATCAAATTTTTCACTTAAAACTTGCATTTTAATGTCTGTTCATCTTAAATGGAGTTTCTCTGATTTTTATAAAGGTCTGTTTTCTACTCTGATTTTAGCTTTTTAAATCATAATTTTAAAATTAAATCAAAGGCTTATTAATCCTTAATAAAATGAATTTGTGGCTAGTTTTAGTTCATATAAACATTCTTTATCTTTTAATATATGTCTTGGACCATAGGTTTCTGGAACTTAGAAAAAAGTTCTTTTTAGGCGTAATGGGAAAACAGTAACTTGGGTGCAATTGACTTACCCATATTTTATTCTATACTTTACTTCTGAACTATTTCTGTAGTTTGCTTAGGCTATTTTTTCAACAATACTTTAAATAATTTTATTATATAAAACTTTTATGTAAAGAAAGAGTAATATAGTCCATAATATTTCAATATTTGGAAAGTAGTTATTGGCCAGACTGCTATATGGCCCTCAACATTTGACTTTTATAATTATATGATTTTTGTTGATTTGAATGAAGTATGGTTCATTTTATTGTGACAGAGTCTAAGATAGCTCCGAATTATCCCTGCCTCTGTATTTACGTCCTTGTCTAATTTCTTCCCCGTGAGTGTGGGTACAACTTGCTTCTAACCTATAGAACATGCAAAGAGGGTGTCCCTTATGTGATTATGTTACATAAGAGCAAAACTTCCATCTTGGTAGCAGGCTTTCTCTGTTGCCTTCCTGGATTAGAAGCTTTGATGAAATAAGCCGCCATATTGGAGAGGTCCACTTGGTGGGGAACTAAGATTGACCTTCAGCCATAAGCAGGCTAGGAACTGAGACCCTCAATCCAATTCAGTTTGTAAGGAGCTGAATCCTGGCAACAGCCACATGAGCTTGGAATCACATCCTTCCCTAGTTGAGCCTTCAAATGAGACTCCAGCAGTGGCTGACAGCCTGATTATAGCCTTGTGAGAGACCCCGAAGCAGACAACCCAGCATGTCTGACCCACAGAAACTATGAGATAATAAATGTATCTTTTAAAAATAAACAGCTATATTGTAGCAGTTTATTATGTAGTAATAGATGTCTAATGCAGTTATGAAACAAAACATTGTCTAAGACCTATCGAACCCAGTGTATTACTGGCCTCTATTTTCATAATGCACAGTGATTCAGGTGCAAGACTGACAGTTTTTATTGGGGACTGAGTCAGTTAGGAAAGGAATGAACTAGAAATAGGTGGCAATGTACTTAAAAAGGGGGGACTCTCTCAGGCCGACATATTTAAAGAGCATGTCAAGTTGTTAAAATAAGAGCAGTGGTCTCTGCTGGGTTTTGCTGTTTCTTCCCTCTGAATTCTTTCCCCAAGTACCCAAATGGCTCAATCTCTGCTTCACTCAGAGTCCTCCCTATCTGCAGTGAATAAAATCCCACTTCCTATCACTATACGTTCTCTAACCTTGTTTTATTATTCTTCAGAGACTTAAGACTGCCTGACATTATGATACGTAATGATTTGTTTATTGTTTTTATCCCTCACTAGAGTGTAAGCTCCTTATGGGTAGGAACTTGGCTTATGTTGTTCACCGCTGCATATGCAGTGGTTACAGCAGTACTTGTCATATGGTAAATGATCAGCAAATATTTGTTGAGTGGATAAATCTACCTTCCAGATTTTGCATTGCCCAGAGTTTGGTCGTCTGAATGTTGGTGGGAGTTTTAAGGAGTGATGCCCATTCTTGGTCAGGACCCCCGTCAGTGGCCTAGAGACAGGGTACTCAGTCTTTCGACAGGGAGATGCAGTAGCAGAAGCATACACACAGGCTGAGAGTGAGCACAGCTACTCAAGACTAAGGCAAGAACTACAAGAGCTGCAGCTCTGGGATAAAGCAGATGTTAGGGTTGTCCTCTGAAGCCTTGAACCAAGGGGAATGGGAGGAGGGAGGCAATTAAGACTAGGCTATTAGAATCTGGGGAAAGGATTTCATTCCAACCTAGACCCCTCTTCATTCTTTCTGCAGTTTGTTTGTTCATTCAATAATTCAATGCCTGGTGTTATTCTAGGTAAAGGAAATACAGAGACAAGTCAAATAATACCCCTGTTCTCATTAAACTTGCATTCTAAAGGAGGACGGTAGTCAACACAAACTAATAAATAGTTTCTTGTAGTGCTCATTGCTATAAAGAGTGAAACAAGGTACTGGGAATAAAGATGAGTTTTATCTCCATGTTAGTGCCTATGTTGGAATCACTAGTTACTGTAAAAAAAAAAAAAAGCAATTGCTAACACAAGGACATAATCTGAGTAATGAATTACTAAGTAACTGGCAATTAATAACCTGTCATTTTCTAAGTGATTTGTTAGATTATTAAGGTGTGCAATATGTGTTCTACAAATATTTATCAAATATTGATTATAATCAAGTTTGTAGATAATCGATGGGAACACTTGATAATTAGTTTAAAAGAAAGTAAAGTAGAATTTAGCTTCAAGATTTAACACCCAATATTTATTTATAAGCTTGAAGTATATTCACTTAAGTAGCTTAGAACTGATTAATCACATTTATTGAAATAAAATGGTCAAAGTTTGGCTATCTGAAACACTCCACAATGATTTGTCCTATATAGAACTATTTTCTACTACTTCAGGCACTATGCTGAATACCAAATACTCATTGAAGAAAATAAGTATTGTCCCTGTCCTCAGGGAGTTTACAGTCAACTAAAGGAAGCATACTTTAAACAAAATTAGAAATTGTGGTAAATGCAAAGGAGGCCAAGAACAGATTGTTATGGGAGTATAATGAAAGGAATATGGTTTAGGTTAGAAGAGTTCAAGTACAGTGAAGGATCTGAGATCTTGTCTTGCTTAAAAAGGCTAGCCTCCCAAAGTTTTCTGAATACTGTCGGAAGACCTAAGACTCCTGAGTCAGAGTAGAAGTAATATTACTCACAACCCAGCAAGCTGCGTGAGCATTGGCATATTGTTTGTTGGTTCTCCATGCCTCCAGGTCTCCTGGGGAGACAGGGTTTGAGCCCCTGTGAAGGGTATGTGTGCTGAGTTTGCATCACAGGTGAGAACCGTAAGCTTGGAGAGTCTACCACTTTTGCCGTAAGCAGCAAGCAAACCTGCTTTTGGTGTGCAGGGCGAGGTTACCTCATCCTTCAAGATTGCTTGCTACAAATACAAACCTGATAAATGGCCTGGATGACGAGCAACTGGGGCTTCGCATTATTACAGACCGTGCAAGAATGTGTAGGGACGCTCAGGGCCATGGTGAATTGCTACTTCGTTGGGTGGGGGAGAGGGGGAGATTTCAAAGATGTTCTCTCTGAGGTTTTTTTTTTTAAAAGGATTTTACTAGAGTATAATTGGCATACAATAAACTAAACATAATTAAAGTGTACAGTTTGGTAAGTTTTGACATATATACACACCCATGAAACTTTCAAGACAGTTAAAATCAATGGGCATATTTATCACCCGCGAAAGTTTGTCCCCTTTGTAATTCCTCTCTCCCTGCCGTCTCCTTTTTCCTTCCCCAGGTGAATTCTGAACAGCTTTTTGTCACTATATATTAGTTTACACTTCCTTGAACTATGTGCAAACTGAATGATAGAGCATGTATTATGGATTCTTATGTGTCTTTCCTGCAGCGTGATTATATTTAGATTCATCCATATTGTAGTGCGTTCTTACTGCTGGAGAGTATCCCATTGTGCAGATATACTGCAGTTTGTTTATGCATTCACTTGTTTTTGGACATTTGGGTTGTTTCCAGTTTTTGGCTATTACAAATAAAGATGCTTTGAATATTCATATATAAGTCTTTGAATGGACATAGACTTTAGTTTCTATTGGATAAACATCTGGAAAAGGCATGGTTTCACCATATGGTAGATACATCTTTAACAATTTAAGAAAATGCCAGACTCTTGCAAAATGATTATATAATTTTTCCTTTCCACCAGCAATGTATGAGAGTTTCAGTTCCTTTATCTTCACCAACACTTGATTTTTTTAAATTTTAGCCATTCTAACAGATACATAGTCATATCTCATGATTTTTGGGGGGGGGGGAGATTTGACTCCAAAAGCAAAGACAGCAAAAGGGAAAATAAACAAGCGTGACTACATCGAACATAAACGCTTCTGGACAGCAAGGAAATCAACAAAATGAAAGGGCAGCCTACTAAATGGGAGAAAGTATTTGTGAATCATGTATCTGATAAGGGGTTAATATCTAAAATATATGTAGGACTTATATAACTCAATAACAAAAAAAAGTAAACTGTCCAGTTAAAAAATGGGCAGAGGATCTGAACAGACATTTTTCCAAAGAAGACATACAGGTGGCCAACAGCTACATGGGAAGATGCTCAACATCACTAATCAGCAAAATGTAAATCAAAACCACAATGAGATACTACCTCACACCTGTTAGAATGGCTAGCATCGAAAAGATAAGAAATAACAAGATACGGTTGTGGAGAGCAGGGAACCCCTGTGCATTGTTAGCGGGAATGTGTGGCCACTATGGAAAACAGTACAGAGGTTCCTCAAAGAATTAAAAATAGAACTGATCCAGCAATTCCACTTCCGAATATTTATCCAGGATTTTTAAAAGATATCTTTGTTACTGATTTCTCATCTAAAACTATTTTGATTAGAGAACATACTTTGTATGACTTGAAACCTTTTAAATCTACTCAGACTGTTTCTTGACGTCAGAAATTATCAATCTTCATAAATGTTTCATGTGTACTTGAAAATAATGGCTACATTGCTGTTTTGGATGAAATATTCTATAAATATCAATTAAGTAAATTTTGAGTTGTGGTGTTTAGGTTTTTTTATATGCTTACTGATTTTCTCTGGACTTATTTTATCATTTATTGGGAGAATTAAAATCTTCAGCTGTAGTTATCAATTTGTCTATTTCCTTTTATATTAAATTTTGGAAATATGGTCCACATATCAAATACATTAGATAGGAAGGAAGATTACTGTTACTAGCATTATCTCAAAAGGCTTTATTAGAATACATCTTTGGTTTGTCCTATAGCAAATGCTATTTGTAGCACCATCTTCATGTACAAAAGAAATTTTTTTTTGCTTCTTTTTATTATTTTATCATGAAGGTAATTCAAGTTACTGTTTTGCTTGGCAGCTTCTATGTTTTTGAAGCAGGCATTTGAAGGAGAATACCCTAAATTGTTGCGTCTTTATAATGACTTATGGAAGCGTCTTCAACAATACAGCCAAAGTATTCAAGGAACATTTAATTCAAGTGGAACTACAGACCTGTATGCTGACATGCACTACATGGAAGATGATACACAAGATGGATTTTTACCCAAAAAGCCAGATTATGAGTATGTTTGTTTAACTTATTTGTTGGCATGTTAAGGATTTTGTGTTTTATTTTTATTGTAAGTTAGAAAGTGGGAAAATGCTAATCTTCTCAACATTCTAATGATTATTATTTATTTGTTTACCTTGAAAGACTTCACAACACTTTTAACTGAAGAAGTCAAACTTTATCCTAAGTTGGCAACCTGGTTCCCAACTAGAATTCGTTTCAAAGTCTAACACCAAGCAAGGTGAATAGAAGCTAAGAGATGAGCATGTGTAGTTATTATCTTTTAACTGATATTTTAGGATACCTGTAACTACATCACATGGCACTGTTACTGATCAACCACTGGCATAAATATGATATCGAAGGAACTAGTGTGTTGAGGAATTACAGCGAAAATACGTCTTATGCTGGGATCGGTTCTCAGTCTCATGGGAAAATACTAAGTAGAGTTGCAATAAACCTGCAGATCTGTTTGATCATTAGTGAAGTACAGCATATGTAGCCATATTTAAGAGCCACATTGAAAACTACTGTACCATCTCAGGAAGTTTAAATTGGCCAGCTTTTCCCCCACATTGAGAAAGAGTATTGTTTTCAGATTTCTGTTGGAGCACCAAATCAACTGACTGGTTTGCACACCTTCTTTAAACACTAGAGTCATATTTATTGTGATGAAACTGACTCAGTAACAGCAAATCCTTATCAACTACCTTGTAAGAAAAATGTTGGGTAGGTTTATGAATGCTGTTTTAACGTTTGTTTCTCTTTCAGCTTTTTTCTTTCTAAATACTTATAGTTGAATTGTATCTACTGTAGTAAGAAGTTCTGTCTGCTAAGATACAGGATGTACTAGTTTTGACTGGCAAAGTTAGTGGCATGAGGGTAGGATGGAATGATAGAATGAGACTGTTCTCGTCAGTTACTCTTTCATGCTAAACATGGAGATTCGGTAAGGACTCATGGAAGAGGAGACAAGAGGACTGAACCTACAAGTATATAAAATAGCATATATAGTATCATTCTGTTTTTGGCTGTTTCATTTTTAAATTCATATACTTGCACCTTAGGTCTGAAATACTCATAGCAAATGGTAATAGTGTGTTACTTCTAGGAGGTGGAGTTTTTATTTTGTATTTTCTGCTTTGATTTAAAATGAGTATATGTAACTTGTAAGGGTAGGGAGAAAGGCAGTAAATTCAATGTAGAGGAAAAATTCAGAATGAAAAAAAAAAACTACTGTGTTTTGACTAGTGAGACATTGTCACCCTTGGGAGACTAGCTTCAGTAAAGTAGTTGGTGGAGAAGAGGAGGTATGACTTATATTCTAGAAAGTCAAAAATAAGGGTAATAAGGAAACAAATACAATAGGTTTCATTTTTAAATTTTTTGTATTGAAGTATAGTTTACTTACAGTTTTGTGTAAGTTTCTGGTATATAGGAGAGTAACACAGTTATACATTTATATATTCTTTTTCATATTCTTTTTTATTATAGAATATTACAAGATACTGAATGTAGTTCCCTGTGTGCTATACTTTAGAACCTTATAGTTTGTTATAGTAGATTTTATAGGTTCTTTTGAGAAGTGAGGCAAAGAAGAAAACATAAATTTGACCATGTTAGCTGATCCATAGGAAAGGTTTTTGTTGTTGTTGCTGTTTTTAACAATAGAGGAAGAATTGAGATTGTTTATAGCTAGAAGTAGCCAGTGGAGAGAGGAAGAGATAGGAGATACAAGAAAGAAAACAGGTAATGAATGGAACAAGGCCTTAGAAGAATTAGAATAGAATCAAGGCACAGATAACCAGGTTAGCATTTTTCATCATTGGGTATTCATGCTAAATTTTTGAGAGCCGTTAGTGCTATGAAGAGAATAAAACAAGATAATATGAAAAAGAAGAACAATCTCAAATAAACAAGTTAACCCACCACCTGAATCAATTAGAAAAAGAAGAACAAAAAGCCCCAAAAAGCAGCAGAAGGAAGGAAATAATAAAGATCAGAGAGGAATTAAATACAATAGAGATTAACAAGACCATAGAAAAAATCAACCAAACCAAAAGCTGGTTTTTTGAAAAAGTAAATAAAATCGACAAACCTCTGGCCAAACTCACAAAGAAGAAAAAAGAGAGAGCACAAATTAGCAAAAGAAGAAAGGAAAATGGAGAAATTACAACAAACAAAATAGAAATACAGAATATCATACAAGAATATTATGAAAAACTATATGGAACCAAACTGGATAACCTAGAGGAGATGGACAAGTTTCTGGAAATAGAGACTGAATCAAGAAGAAACTGAACACTTGAACAATCCGATCACTAGAAAGGAAATAGAAATAGCAATTAAAAACCTCCCTACAAATAAAAGTCCAGGACCGGATGGCTTCACCGGGGAATTCTACCAAACATACAAAGAAGAACTCATACCAGTCCTTCTCAAACTCTTCCAGACGATTGAAAAGGAGGGAATACTCCCAAACTCATTCTATGAAGCCACCATCACCCTGATACCAAAACCAGGCAAAGACACTACAAAAAAAGAGAATTATAGGCCAATATCACTGATGAACATAGACGCCAAAATCCTCACCAAAAATTTAGCAAATAGAATCCAACAACACATAAAAAAGATTATACATCAAAAAAAAAAAAAAGATTATACATCATGACCAAGTGGGGTTCATCCCAGGGACACAAGGCTGGTTCAACATACGCAAATCAATCAGTGTAATACATCACATCAACAAGAGAAAGGACAAAAACCACATGATCATCTCAATCGATGCAGAAAAAGCATTTGATAAAATTCAACACCCATTTATGATAAAAAACTCTCGCCAAAGTGGGTATAGAGGGAACATATCTCAACATAATAAAAGCTATATATGACAAACCTACAGCCAGCATAGTTCTCAACGGTGAAAAACTCAAAAGGTTCCCACTAAAATCTGGGACAAGACAAGGATGCCCACTATCACCACTCCTATTCAACATAGTCCTGGAAGTCCTAGCCACAGCAATCAGGCAAGAGAAAGAAATAAAAGGGATCCAAATTGGAAAAGAAGAGGTAAAAGTGTCATTATATGCTGACGACATGTTACTATATATAGAAAACCCTAAAAGGTCCACACAAAAGCTACTAGCGCTGATTGAAGAATTCAGCAAGGTAGCAGGTTACAAAATTAATGTTCAAAAATCAGTTGCATTTCTTTACACTAACGATAAATCAACAGAAAAAGAAAGTAAAGAAACAGTCCCCTTTAAAATAGCACCCAAAGTAATAAAATATCTGGGAATAAATCTAACCAAGGAGGTGAAAGAATTATACACAGAAAACTATAAACCATTGATGAAGGAAATTAAAGAAGAATTTAAAAAATGGAAAGATATTCCATGCTCTTGGATTGGAAGAATCAATATTGTTAAAATGGTCACACTGACCAAGGCAATCTACAGATTTAATGCAATCCCTATCCAATTACCCAGGACATATTTCACAGAACTAGAACAAATCATAATAAAATTTATATGGAACCATCAAAGACCTAGAATTGCTAAAGCATTACTGAAGAGAAAGAAAGGCTGGAGGAATAACTCTCCCAGACTTCAGACAATACTATAGAGCCACAGTCATCGAGACAGCATGGTATTGGTACCAAAACAGACATATGGACCAATGGAACAGAATAGAGAGCTCAGAAATGAACCCACAAACCTTTGGTCAACTCATCTTCGACAAAGGAGGCAAGAATATACAATGGAATAAAGACAGTCTCTTCAGCAAATGGTGCTGGGAAAACTGGACAGCAGCATGTAAAACAATGAAGCTAGAACACACCCTTACACCATATACAAAAATCAACTCAAAATGGATTAAAGACTTAAACATAAGACAAGATACAATAAACCTCCTAGAGGAAAACATAGGCAAAACATTATCTGACATACATTTCAAAAATGTTCTCCTAGAAGAAATAAAAGCAAGAATAAACAAATGGGACCTAATGAAACTTACAAGCTTCTGCAGAACAAAGGAAACCAGAAATAAAACAAGAAGAAAACCTACGGAATGGGAGAAAATTTTTGCAAGTGAAACCGACAAAGGCTTGATCTCCAAAATATATAAGCAGCTCATACGACTCAATAAGAAAAAAATAAACAACCCAATCCAAAAATGGGCAGAAGACCTAAACAAGCAATTCTCCAAGGAAGACATACAAATGATCCATAGGCACATGAAAAAATGCTCAATATCACTAATTATCAGAGAAATGCAAATCAAAACTACAATGAGGTATCACCTCACACCAGTCAGAATGGCCGTCATTCAAAAATCCACAAATGACAAATGCTGGAGAGGCTGTGGAGAAAGGGGAACCCTCCTACACTGCTGGTGGGAATGCAGTTTGGTGCAGCCACTATGGAAAACAGTGTGGAGATTCCTCAAAAGACTAGGAATAGACTTACCATATGACCCAGGAATCCCACTCCTGGGCTTGTACCCAGAAGGAAATCTACTTCAGGATGACACCTGCACTCCAATGTTCATAGCAGCACTATTTACAATAGCCAAAACATGGAAACAGCCTAAATGTCCATCAACAGGTGACTGGATAAAGAAGAGGTGGTATATTTATACAATGGAATACTACTCAGCCATAAAAACCGACAACATAATGCCATTTGCGGCAACATGGATGTTCCTGGAGAATGTCATTCTAAGTGAAGTAAGCCAGAAAGAGAAAGAAAAATACCATATAAGATCGCTCATATGTGGAATCTAAAAAACAAAAACAAACAAACAAACAAACAAAAACAAAGCATAAATACAGGACAGAAATAGACTCATGGACAGAGAATACAGACTTGTGGTTACCGGGGGTGGGGGGGTAGAGGGTGGGAAGGGATAGACTGGGATTTCAAAATTGTAGAATAGATAAACAAGATTACACTGTATAGCACAGGGAAATATACACAAAATGTTATGATAAATCACAGAGAAAAAAATGTGACAATGAGTGTGTATATGTCCATGAATGACTGAAAAATTGTGCTGAATACTGGAATTTGACACAACATTGTAAAATGATTATAAATCAATAAAAAATGTTTAAAAAAAACAAGATAATATGATAGAGTGTCTTTTGTAGTGAGACGGTAACGTTTGATCTTAGGTCTAAATAATGTGAAGAAATGAACCACGGAAGATTTGGAGTAATATTTTTGCAGGCAAAGAGAACAGCATATTTAAAATCTGCAAAAATTAAGGTGGGGAGGTCGATGAATAAAAAGCTGGAACACAATGAATGAGGAAAAGGGGAGGGTATAAAATTGGGTCAGAGAGGAAGGGAAATGTAAGATCATGGAGGGCTTTTACACCATGATAGGGAGTTTGGAGTTTATTCAAAACAGTGTTAACCATTGCTTTTAAACAGAGGAATGATACGAACTGATAAACATTTTAAAATGAGCACCCCAGCTTCTGTGTGGACAACTAAGGGGGAGGCTCACCACAGGGAGAGAGAAGTGGGAAATGGGGGCTATGTTTATGCAGGCAAGAAATGGTAATGACTTGAAGTAGGATGAGTGGATGAGATGGTAAGAACTGGTCCAGTGATTCAAGATACAGTTCAGAGGGCAAGTCAGTAGAACTTGCTGATAGATTGGATTTGAGAGGAGGAGAAGGATCAAGGATAAGCTTGGACAGGTTGGCAGCAGACTGTAATGACTGGAAGGCATCATTCCATTTATGGAGCAGTGCTGATTTAAGGTTTTTCTTTTGAAACTATTGAACTGAATTTGCAAATAATGTTTTAATAGAGTTGTTGCAAAGGTAGTTGAGTATGAATCAGGGCTAGAAAAAGATAGCTGAGAGTCATCACTGTGCAGATCTGTGGAAATCATGGCACTGGAGGAGATTCCACAGGGAAGATAGATATGAAGAGAAAGGGCCCTCGGCCCTAGTTAGGCGCTCCAATATTAATAGATTATGCAGAGGAGAGGCGGCCAGCAAGCCTAAGACAAAAATATGGAGAAAGAAGAGGAAAACTCAAAGTTGTCTGCAACCCCAAGGAATGAGCTCATTAAGTTGGAGGAGGAATAGTTAACTGTGTCACAGGCTATTGAAAAGTTGAAGAAGCTTAGAACTGAGAATTGACCTCTTGATATAGCAAAATAAGGTTGTTCAGGACGTAGACGTGGAATGGTAGATACAAAAGCATTATTAGAATTGATTAAAGACAGAATGGGAGAAGACTGACTTCTAGGGTGACAGTAGTCCTTACTCTCTCAGCCACTCCCCAGTGAGCCTGGTGAAAACTATAAAAACTGATTTAAAGCCTCTGAAAGTGGTTTTAAAAGCAAACAGCAAATGAAAAAATCTACTCAGAAAATTATGAAAATTTGGCAGAAAGAATTCCATAAGAGCCTGTGACATTAGAACCAGGACTGTTGTTTCCTCCCTCCCTCTTCCCAGCTCAGCAAGGCGTGGACTCTGCTCTAGCCCGGGGCAGCCCAGAACCAAGGCTCCCTCCCTCCCTTGGTCCGCACTGGAGGGCTGCTTCCATAAGAGGAGCCGAGCTGCAGCATCTCTCCTCCTGCCCCTGGCTGCTAGTTAGCTGAGGCTCTGCCTCACACAGCTGAGATCAGTACGTGGGCGCTTCCTTTTTGTGCACAATACCCACGTGTTATGTATATTTTATCACAATAAAAATTAAATGTATTAAACAAAATTTTAAAATATGTTCACTCACATATTTGTACACAACTGTTCATAGCAACATTCATAGCAGCCAAAAAATAGAAGCAACTCAAATGTCCATCAGGAGACAAATGAATAATCAAATGTGCATCCACACGGTGGAATACAATTCAGACAAAAAGGAATGAAGTACGGACACATGTTACAACATGACTGAACCTTGAAAAAAATTATGCTAAGTGAAAGAAAACCCGTACACTGTATGATACTATTCATATGGAAGTCAAAAATAGCAAAATCTATAGAGATATAAAGCATATTAGTGTTTGTGTAGGGCTGGGGGTGGGGTGAGGGGGCAGAGGGTGAAAGCTAAAGGGTATGAGGGTTCTTTTGGAGGTGATCGAAGTGTTCAAAGATAAACATAGTGATGGTTGTGCATACCTGTGAATATGCCGAAAACCAGAGAATCACACACTCTAAATGGTTGAACTGAATGTAAGTTAAATCTCAGTGAAGCAGTTTTTTTAACAAGAGAGAAGAGGAAAGAAGGAGCTAGGTTCACTTCTCCTGTGAGGTTTTGATATGAAGAAAGAAATAAAGCTACAGAGGGTAGATGAAGTTACAGAGGAAAAAAAAAAACCCTTGAGAAGTGCCAGGTTGACTAAGGTCACTGCCACTGGTTTTGGTCTTAGTGGAAAGTAGAGGCAAATGATCACCTATAGAGAGTGAAGAGGGCTGCAAAGGTAGAATTTTAATGCCTTGAACTTCAGATCTCTTGAAGTTAAGGGATTTGTATACGTGTTCAATATAAACAACTTTTTCTCTGCAATACTTGGGCAGCTTAGTGACAGACGTAGAGACCATCTAAATGAGATTTTCTTAGTAAGAGCTTTGAAATGAAGGTAAATTAGAAAAATTAGGATGCTAACAAGAACACCTTGAAATGGTCAGCTGTGGATAGAGGACATGAGACCTGGTGGGCTGATGGGGGATGCATATAGGAAAGGGGTCCCTAGCACTGATCACAGTGAGGTCAAGAGAGCAAGTTCTTTTGAGTAAAATAGCACTTTCACTGATAGACAAAATCCAGCATGATTTATTCCATGTGTTTTCATCTTGTACTTCTACCCCTTCAGTGCTCTGCTCCTCTTAACTTTTTGGCAGACACAGCCAGGGAGGGTCCCTTCTCAGGGCCTTTGCACTTGCTGTTCTCTCACAGAAAGTGCCTACCCTGGAAACCTGTTTCACTTGCTCCCTCTTTTCCCTCAGATCCTCTCAGGAAGCCTTCCTGTGCCTTGTCCTATCTAAAATTGCATAGAAAAAGTTCTCTGCCTTTCACGCTTCATTTTTCTCTTAGAATTTGTTGTTCTCCGTTGTATTCCATATTTAACTCATTTAAAATTTTTAATTTTGTGTGTGTGTGTCTCATAAACATATAAACTTGAAGAGGGCAGAGAATTTTTTTTAACCGGCTTTGATTGCTGCATTTCCTGCATCTAGGAAGTACTTGGCAAAATGTAGAAATTTAATAGTATTTGTAGGAGGGAAGGAACTAGGGGCAAATCGGTGTGGAAAGTTGTCTTCAAGCTTGTAGATCTTAGAGGTGGAGCAGTTCAGAATGATGACTCAAATATGGAAGCTCCATGGTAAAACTATAAAATAAACATAGACTTCTAATACAGAACACGTAGTAGAAAAGTTGTCTGTTTTGACATTGTAATCACCAAAGATCCTTACAGCAGACTTGGAGAACAGGAAGAATATTAGTGCTTATAATTTAGTGCTGAAATTTATGCAGAAGAGGGAAGAGGCTTCTTAAGGTCAGTAAATGACAGGAGCACAAACAGGGGAAACATTTAAATAGCCGGCGTGGACTTTAGTAGGGGACTGACTCAGACAGATTGAAACGCTAGTTTTTCCTGTTCCCTCTGTGGTCTTTCTATCTGCATCCACTGTAGAAGTTGTTATAGTCAGCACTTCACCTGCACATTTCTTCCCTAGACTGTAAAGCAATTTTAATCTCTGCCTTCCTAGCACTTAACAAGGGCCTGGTACAGTATTCTCAGGAACTATGTGTTGAGTGAAATATTTACTGAATGAGAAAGTGGTAAGAGATAACTGGAATTATAATGTAGGAGCCAAGAGTGTTCTGACCTCCAGGTCTCGTCGGTTGACCAGGAAG
The DNA here is from genome assembly GCF_048564905.1 of Vicugna pacos. Lineage (NCBI taxonomy): Eukaryota > Metazoa > Chordata > Mammalia > Artiodactyla > Camelidae > Vicugna > Vicugna pacos. The sequence goes on along the minus strand of NC_132993.1, from coordinate 77,891,364 downwards.
TGTGGAAATGGAGAAAGCCAGATTTCCTATACATGAAGGAGCAGGTCAGGTGTTTTCAAGATTAACATTTAGGAGGAGGGATTTTTGTTTGTTTTTAAGACAGTGGAAGGACTGGTAAGAAGAATCATAAACAGGAGTGATGTGAGAAGATGCAGAGTTAACTATAGGAGTAAGAAAGCATAAAGAAAAATTGGTTATAGATACTTGATAGCAATTGTCAAAGGTAAAATGTAAGGTCTAATAGATGGACTGCTAAATAAAAAGCAACGCAAATAATTGAAGACGTGGGAGGACTAAGATGGAAAGAAGTGTCTTAAGGCTGAATTCTAGCTTGTGAAGAACGCTGTAAAACTTAATTAGCTTAGAACTCCAGTTGGGAGTATTTATGTGGTTGTACGACTTTGACAAATACTTTTTATTTTGTCCTCATTCTTGATAGTAACAGTTTAACATTAGAAGGTTGATAAAAACCTATACCTTCGCACTTCCCTCTCAGACACTGAGCCTATGAGAGGGCAGCTGTGGGTGAAGAGGGTTGAGCTAGTGAGAACAGGTCTCTGCAGAGTTGCCTTGTGTGCTCTGTGAAGGCGTGCCCCATTAGAATTAATGTTACTCTTTTAGTTTCAAGTGACCGATTTACTACAGTGGGTACTGGTGCATATTACAGTACATTTATACCTAGGATTTATGTATAAATTAAAAAGTTTAGTCCTTAATAAATGTGTAATTATGAAAAATATTTATACATGTATATATACTTTTTTAAATGTTCGTTTGTTTGTTGTTTTAACGGAGGTCCTGGGAATTAAACCCAAGACTGTGCATGCTTAGTATACACTCTACCACAGATACCCCCCCTCCATATATACAATTTTAAACAGATTTTTAAATTTTCTTCAATACAATTACATTTTACATAGGAAATATGTTTTTAAGAAAGGCATTTACAAGGTGAGGAGGGTGTAGCTCAGCAGTGGACTGTGTGCTTAGCATATAGGAGGTCCTGGGTTCAACCCCCAATACCGCCATTAAAAAAAATTAAAAATAAATAACCACTCCCCCCCAAAAAAGAAAAGAAAGGCATTTACAACCTAATACAATAGCATTTAGTTTTATATATTTTAAGTTCATTTTTTTTTTTTACTCCCACAGTCCAGAAAAGGCTTTGAAAGACTCGCTGCAACCCTATGAGGCTGCTTATCTATCAAAATCTTTATCTCGACTCTTTGATCCCATCAACTTGGTTTTTCCCCCTGGTGGTCGTAATCCTCCTTCTGCTGATGAACTTGAAGGTATCATTAAGACTATAACAAGGTATGTATTTTTTATATAATCGTATGCAGTAAAATCCCTGCCACGTTTGTTAGTGATGTATGATGACAGTACGTTTTTATCTCAGACTGTTTAAGTAATTAGTCTGGCAATTGAATCAAGAGTCTGTGGTGAATGAGTGCACATGTAAGTACTGGAGATTACAATTAAGACCATTTAAATACAGTCTAAAAATAGGCAATTATAATTATTCTGTATCTTGTCAGGGATACAAAGTAAACCAGCCTAATTCTTTATGCCGTAGTCGATTTCTAATATTACACTGGAAAGTAGGTATAAAAATAATTTTACAAATGAGAAAAATAGTTTTACAAATTACAGAGATTAATGGGGTTTTTCATCTTAAACCCAGAAAGTACTTCAGAGCATAGAAGGATTATAATCCTGATTAGCCTCCTCATGTTTGCTATTTTAAGCTTTCTAAGTGAATGTGACAACTTTTAAAACTCTCCAAAGGGAAGGTATCCTGGCAGAGGTGCCACCTGGATGCTTGCAGACAGTGTAGTTGTACTGTTGCCTTTAGACACTTCTCAGCTACCCGGGTTAATCTGCAGTTAATGACTATCTCAGTTCCTGTCATAGCCAACACGGTGTCGTAACAGGAAGTCTATACATTTATATGTGAACATTTTGAGGAGTAAAAATAGTAGTTAGGCAATAGAGGACCAAGTCTAGATTCTGTTAGATCACAAATTTGAAAATGCTGATTCTGAGGCACGTGAGAGCCACAGGGTAATATACATAAGCATGTCTCCAGCTGCAAACACAACTATGCAGTGTCTGGATTGCCCAGCATCTCGATCCTAAATCCCTCCACAGTTATCTGGACTTTCCAGTGCCCTGACTCTAGATTTTTTTACCCTAATGTCTCCACTATCTGTTTAGTATGGTAGTGACAAAAACAGTCCTGGATTCAACTTGATCTCTTTGACCTGTTTATGGAAATAAATGTTAAAGAGGTATTTCTCCCATTCCCCTGTGCAGCTTGACAACACTATAATCAATTAGAATGTGGAACTTGAAGAAGCATACTTATTCCATTGTTTAATAGAATGTCAAAGTGAACATTATAAATTGTGTCTCACTGTTATATGAAAGGGCATTTTTGTCACACATCCTATGCACTAGTGTTGTTTCAAAGTCCTTCACTTTCTTCATAAAGAGAATCTGATAAGTGCCAAGATTTATTCTGCTACTTCAGAGACAGTAATTACTTTTCTTGCTTTCTACTTGTATATGGGTTTTCTTTTTTTTTTTTGAGATTAAGTGTTTTTTTGGTTGATGACTATTTAAACAGGTCCATAATACTCTGTCCAAAATGCCAGTTTAAAAAATAATAAGCATGTGCAATAAACTAATTAGAATTAATAAACAATTTCAGCAACATAGCAGGATATGAGATCACTTGCAAAATCAATTGTATTGCTATGCACCAGCAGTGAAGAATGTAAAAATGAAATTAAGAAAACAAGGCCATTTATCATAGCATCAAAATGAATATAGTATTTTAAAATAAATTTTTTAGAAAGTGCAAGATTTGTACACTGAAAACTACAAAACATTGTTGACACAAATTAAAGAGTACCCAAATAAATCAAAAGATACCTCATGTTCATAGACTGGAAAACCCAATATTGTTAAAATGGCAACACTCCGCCAGCTGATCCACAGCTTCAACACAATCTGTATCAAAATCAGAGCTGTATATATGGGTTTTCATGCAATTTTTAACTCCTAGTATACTTTCGGTGGTCTTTGTAAAACATTTTATTTTTTTTTGCAATCAGCTCAAACGTCCTAATTAATCCAGTGTTAAAGTTGAAAATAAGCATGACAAAGAAATGCTTGAACAATTCAGATTTTTCAAATTTCAAATTAAATCTCTGTTTTGCTTTTGATGTATTTAAAAAGCTACTCTATCAAAATAAGCACGAATTGGCATAATTTCTGCAGAAACTGAGTACCTCTATGTATCATGTAATTTATATTTTTAGCTTATGTCCTTCCCAGGTCATCATTTCCATTCAAAAGCTGACATTTCCTTGCAGATGTCTGTGATATGCAGTGTCTCTAATTGCACTTATCAGTATTAACAAAAGTGCTACTTTAAAAATCTGTACACAATTTGCTCTCTTAATCACAGCCTTAACCCACACATGACATGCTTTTATTAATGAGAAATTGGTCATTAACCAAACTATTTCAGAGCACTTTTTTCTAATGCTGAATTTAGGAGGGAAAATGAAACAATGCAGTCAATTCTTAGAAGGAATCAGTGAAATCTATAAAAAGAATCACCACTTTGTTTATTGGGTGTAGGTTTATATGTTGTTCTTTACTTTATTGGTGAACTATGTTGCTAATAATTAAAGTCTGTTTGTGTGTTCTGCAGTGAACTGAATGTAGCTGCTGTTGATGTAAACCTCACATTAGCGGTGTCAAAAAACGTGGCAAAGACCATCCAGTTGTATGGTGTAAAATCAGAACAGCTGGTAAGTGATACTCTCTTCTGTAAACTTTCATAATTTTGTTTAAAATCACGAACTATACAATACTTGACTGACTATAAATATTGAATTGACAGTATTAATTTATTGGAAAATTTTACAGTGAAATTTTGAAACTTTCTTATAAGTTTAAACCAGTAAAAAAAGATTACATCTATTAAAAAATGGCCCTCCTACCATTGTTATATTTTCAGAATGCAGGCAGGTTTTATAAGACTTTTTAAAAAATGCATGTTCCACTTTATATATATATATATATATACACACACACACACACACACTTAAGTATAGTTATTTCAAATTGATCAAATTTCCTCTCTCATGTGACCACTCACCCCAGATATCATTCATGTGCTATTGCTTAGTGTGAAATTGACTTGAACCGTTAGAAAATGATTGCAGGAAGTGAATGCTTAAAATTGTAATAGAAAAATGTGGATTTACTTACTAAAGATTCTAACCATGGACCCTGGGGGTTTAACTCCAAAATTACTCTATTTGAAACAGCTGTTTGCATATATTTAATAGCTACATGACTGAATCATAATCTTAATTCTCTATATTAATATTTTAAAGTTAAACATACATATTTGATTGCTATATATGTATGCTAACTGAAATCCAAGGAATAAGGCTTTAGTATATCTTTAACTGTCATTGATGGACTAATTTTAGGGAATGTGCCAAAATCTGATCTACTGTCATTGTAGGGGTAACCAACCATGTTTTGGTTTTGGTTTAGCCTCTCAGACTGCTCTTAATTGAAACATCATAAGATGAGGTGCATTTGACCCTTGAACAACTTGAGGGTTAGGGAGACCTACCCTCCCTGCAGTCAAAAATCTGTGTATAATTTATAGTTGGCCCTCCGTATTCGTGCTTTCTCCTTCCATCCCTCCTGCACAGGTGGATTCAGCCAACTGTGGATCGTGTAGTACTGTACTGTTTACTGTTGAGAAAAAGTTGTATGTATACGGACGCTTGCAGTTCAGACCCGTGTTGTTCAAGAGTCAGCTGTAATCTGGTTTTGCCTGTTTCCTAGTAGTTCCAGCTGGTCCTGGAATAACTTTTAGGGTAGGTTGGTAACAAATTGAAAAAATTTGCATAAAATGATCCTTGGTGGTAACAGTCATATCATGAGGCTTCCTGCTTTCAGTTCCAATGGATGGCTCCATTTTTATTTGCATATTAATGTGGTGCTATTTTCTATTCAATTATTTTTGCAGCCTTGACAAATAATTTAGAAGCATCTTTTTTAAAAATTTGTTTATTGAAAACTGGCCCTGCAGAGACCAGTGAAGCAAGCGCTTTGTAGGTAATTAGATGACTAATTTTTCTCTCAAACTTTTTTAATAGAAGCTTTATTTTGATATTTATTACTTTTAAAAACATGGTTTCTTGCTATAAATGAAATTTGGTATTATACCCAATAGAGTTCAGTGTAATTACTGAAAGTGTCAGGAAAACAATATCCTTAGAAGATGGTCCCACCTGAAGAGAACATTATAAGGAAAAGCCAGCATATGTACGGAAAGTATTTCACGTCTCTGTGTCAGACAATGGACAGTGGTGGATGTAACATGTAACTTTAGTTAAGGCAGTAACAGCAAAAGGCTTTGACAAAATATACCAATAAACATTTGATTGAATTAATATTTGTTGGGCAAATAGTCTGTGACCCTAAATTACTGAGGCCTACCAAATCTACAGTGACAAAGTCACCGACTTAAATTTTTTTCAAGTAGATTTTTCTTTTTTTTTTAAGTAGTTTTTACTTTTCTACTTTCATTTTAGTGTTTAAAGAATAAGAGTACAAAGAGCATCATATGCTTTTTAAAAAAGTATTACTGATTAATGACAAACAATAATGTTCATCTCTCATTTCTTGGCTATTAATAACACTATTTGTGCCACTCCTCTTTGTTTTTAAATTTGACAAGTTTTGGTCTTTGATCTTGCCATATTCCTCTTTTATAATTACTTCACTGAAAATATTTATAGGAGAATAGCCAAATATTAAATCTTCAGTGGGAGAAAGGTTAAAACAGATTTTAAAGTAGAATATCTACTCTATTTGTAGGTGGAAATGTTGCCTTGAAATTTGGTATAATGAAGTCTATAAATGGATAATTCTTTTTATAGATGAAATACTTAAGCCTCAGGTCCACAAGGTTGAAAAGTGACAGAAATCAGATCACTTATGAATGTTTAAGCAGTGAGGTAAAGGAAAGTTAGAATTTTAAAGACAATATACTTTCAGAAAGGATGACTTGAAAATACAAAACTTGAAATGGAGCAGCTTTCCAGAATCCTAAGTTTATTTTCCTAAACGTTACTTGTGGAAGTTTCTTGGCTATGAGAACATTTTATCATGCTTAATTATAGCTTTAATTCACATCAGGAGAAAGGATCATAAAAAGAGTTTTCAGGTTGATCCTTTCCATGGACCATCTTTATGGTCATCTAAACTCACTGTGTGTATTCAGAAATATTCTTTCATATGCCTACAAAAGCAATATGTTGCTTCTTTTCAGCCTTACTATTTTAATGTTTTAGGCTCTAGTAGAATATAACATATGTGAATTATACATAGTACACATATTTGCTTATAATAATCTAAAATTTTATCAGTACACATGTATTACTTTTTTTGAAGTCTTCTCTGTTACTAACCACCAAAGTTATGTGTCATATAAGCCTAAAGCCCTATAGGGGCAAATCCTTAAATCCTTTTTCTTGACTCTTAAATGGTACCAGCGAATTCTTTTCTTAAGGTTAGGGTAGGGCCATAAAAATAACAACCATTATTATGCATCTGCACTGGCTGGGATTGTGCCAAGCGTTTAAAGTGTATGATCTCATTTACTTCGCAACAACCTTTGAGATGGAAGTATCAGTATCTGCCACTACAAAATGTGGAAATTGAGGTTGAGAAAGCCTGCCCAAGACAGATTGCTAAAAGTACAATCCCAGCTATTAAATCTTGAAACTAGCATTCAGACTCAGATTTGAGTCCAGACCAAGCTTTAAAACTCTCTTGTATCACAACAGTGCACCTTTCTTTTCTACTGAAGATAAGCAGTATAGTGCTATACATACTGTTTTGTGATTTACTTAATCACTTTACAGTATGTCATAGAGATCTATATCTACTGTCTTAATCCATGTATAGTATATTTATGAACCATTTCCCTTTTTGTTCTTAGTGGATAGGCTTAGTCCATTCAGGCTACTATAACAAAATGCCATAAACTCTGTGGCTTATAAACAATTTATTTCTCACAGTTCTGGAGGCTGGGAATTCCAAGATCAAGGAATCAGCAGATTCAGTATTTGGTGAGAGCCCCTTTCGTGGTTCATAGATGGCTATCTTATTTCTGTAAGCTCACAGGTGGGAGGGGTAAGAGGGCTTTTCAAGACTCCTTAATAAGGGCACTGATCCCACTCATGAGCGCTCTGCCCTTATGACCTAATCACCTCTCAGAGGCCCCACCTCCTAAAAATAGTACTATCACCTTGGGCATTAGGTTTCAACATATGAATTGGCGGGGGTACAAACATGCAGACTGTAGCAGATATTTAGATGATTGAATTGTTTAATTTAGAGATAACAGGGATTCACCCTTGAATGCTCACATGTGAGTTGTAAGTCATACGGTTTACATCCTTTAACATGTATTTAATTTAGTGTGTGTCATGTTAATGCCGGCTTCCAAGATGCTCTTTTGTGAAAATGAGATCAGTGTTTTTTACGACTCTCTTCATTTAAAAGTTATTCATTTGTCTTGACGACAATTGTGAAGTTATAATTAACTTACTAAGTAGAATTTTATGTTCCAAATACACATAACACCTATAGATGTATTTATCATAATATTTTATCATTAAACTGAACAAATTGTTTATTTAATGGTGATATATTGGTAGTTCATATTGTTTTGAAATGTGACCTTTAGTAGAAAATGTCACTAGACCTCGCTATCACAAGTTTGAATCAATATTTTCTTTGTTCTCTGTATGTTAAAAGGAAATTAAGGGGGAAGGGTATAGCTCAAGTGGTAAAGCACAGGCTTAGCATGCACACAGTCCTGGGTTCAATCCCCAATACCTCCTCTAAAAATAAATCAATAAGTAAACCTAATTACCTGCCCCCCGCAAAGGAAATTAAAATATTAGTGTATAAGGAATTTATTGTGGTACCTTGATAATATATAGGTTTATAAACTATTATAATAACAAAATTATAGACAAATAGATTAATAAGTATTCCTTTTAAAAGGTAAATTGTTAGAGCATTTTCCAACAGTAACTACTATCTCATGGTTTCCAGGAATGACATATAGAATCTTAGTGTAAATGTCAAATAATATAAACTATAAAAAAGTAGATTGGCATTTAATTTGGTTGCACACCATTTGAAACAATAATAGGAATGACATTTAAGGGGAAGTTTCAACTTCAGTGCAGGTCAGTAGCTGTGTGTGATGAGGTCAGAAGCTCTAGATGGCAGTAGGGTTTTTTTTTTAAAACTTTGTAAATATACACTTTATTCTTTGTATAATTGGTAAGTAGTTTGGAGACTTGCATTCCTACAATGGAAGGAAACCTACATGTGTGATATTTAAATGCTGACATAGAAACATACGTGTTTAACTTTTTTTAGTTTTAAAGGGATTGTTTGATGCAGATTTAAATGTCATCTGCCTGGATACTGCTTCATATATCATATGGTAATAGCTTGTGTTATTAACATTCAAATAACAGATTTTTTAAAAATATGAAATCACTTGGAAGGCTTTTTATATTATGTGCGAACAGAAGAAACTAGTAGATTCAGCAGATTCTCTTGGACCAAATGCACTTTAGCTGTAATACAAATATACTTCTCCCCTTTGGTTACCTACCGTCTTGCTTCTTTAGACAGCACCCCGCTCTTGGTCACTCCTGTTCTTACGTTGGACTGTTTTTAGGATCACTCCTTCTTTTCTTTATGGTAGCTTTCTGACTTGCTTCCCAGACTTGTTAGAGCTGGATTTTCTGGGGGCTGTGCCAGCTCAGTAGTAAGTGGTCATGCTGTCTCAGATTCAGTAGGCCGTAGTGAAGACAGGTATGTCAAGTAATGGTTTTTGTAATTAAGAAATGTTTTCAATATACAAATATTCCATCATCAGTTAAAGTCTGTCAAAGTCTGTATCATCTTTTGCCACAAGAATGTTGCGTAATAGCCACAAAATCTGAGTGGCATACAATTAGCATTTATTCCTCACACATCGTGCTGACCTTGGCTGGGTTTACTCCACAGCAGGCTGGCTGCTGATCCAGGCTGGCTTTAACTATAGTCAGTCCTCTGCTCTGTTCTTCGTGTCTCTAACCCTGCAGCAGGCCTTTCTGGGCTTGAGCTCACGGTGAAGGCGGAGGCACAAGAGAGGAAGTATCTGCATAAGTCTGGCTCCCTAAAACAGCCCATTCACAGTGCATTATTAAATAGCAAAGAGTGTGGGCACAGAAAGAGATGAAGGATTGGGGCCATTTGTGCCATCTGTCACAACGCCAAGTTGGGAACATGACAGCAAAAAAGGAGTTCATAACTTTTTAATTCCCAAAGGCCTCATCTCCCTCCTGGAATCCTAATAGTGTGTACTGAGTTTTTAAAATATTTATGTAAATGTGTATTGGAATATAATTGACATATAATTTTATATTTCAAGTACACAACCTAATTTTTTTCTTGTGATGAGAACTTTTAGGATTTACTCTTTTATCAACTTTAAAATATGCAATACAGTATTGTTAGCTGTAGTGCTTCTACTGTACATTACATCACCAGGACTTATAATTGAAAGTTTGTACCTTTTTGACCATCTTCACCCATTTTCCCCACCCCATACCCCCGGCCTCTAGCAAGCACCAATCTGTTCTCTGTACCTATGAATTTGGTTTGTTTTATTTTTTCGATTCTATATATGAGTGAAATCATACGGTATTCTTACTTAGCATAATGCCCTCAGGGTCCATCCGTGTTGTCACAGGTGGCAGGGTTGCCTTCTTTTTCATGGCTAAATTACATTGCATTATACATGGATCCCCGTTTTCTTTATCCGTCCATTTGTCCATGGACCTGTAGGTTGTTTCCACGTCTTGGCTAGTGTAAAGAATGCTGCAGTGAACACAGGGGTGCGTGTGTCTTTTCCAGATAGTGATTTCATTTTTTTCAGATTGCTTCATTCATTTCTTCAGAATCATACAGTAGTTCTCTTCATAATTTTTGCAAGACCGTCCATACTGTTTTCCACAGTCCTGCACCAATTTGCATTCCCACCAGCAGTGCACAGGATTCCCTTTTATCTACGTCCTCACCAACACGTTATTTCTTGTCTTTTTGTTGCTAGCCATTTTAGCAAGCATGAAGTGTGTGGTTTTGATTAGCATTTCCCTGATGGTTAGTGATGTGGAGCACTTTTTAATGTACCTATTGGCCATCTGTATGTCTTCTTTGAAAAATGTCCGTTCAGATGCTCTGTCCGTCTTTCAGAGTATTTGTTTTTTAGCTATTGAGTTGTATGGGTACATGATTTGCAAATACTTACTCCCAAGTGTGTATGAAATTTTTATGGCATTTGGCTATCAGGTTCGTAGACAGAGGTGATAGAAATTCATTACTGTGATAATTCACTTAATGATTTTAATTACTGTTAATATTACTTTTAAAACATTTATCCTTTTTTTGTGTCTCCTATTTGATGATATATATTTTGATCCCTTATCATATTTTCTAGTCTTTATTGTCCTAAACTTACTTTTATTACCACAAGCATATAATATTCAAATAAATATTTTCCCTCTCCTATTTTTCTTCAAGTCTTTCATTACAAAATATACTTCCATTTATCTTTCACTTTATTTCAGAATGTGAACAAGTAGAACAAACAGAATTTTCCTTACCAACTCCAGTAGTAATTAGAGGCTTGAAAAGAAATTGGGCAACTGAATTATGCCGCATGGGTTTTCACTGCTGTGTTAGCGCTTTGATATGATGAAGATTTTTTAAATATATAATTCAGCCTTTTAGGTGTTCTTGTGGACAAGATTGGTCTGAATTACCTGGCCATTTTTACTGGAATTGGAAGTCTTAAAACTGTAGAGCTTTTATATTTTTTCAAGCATATTAGTAATAAAGAAGGGCTTTTAGTTTTACCCCTGTTTCAAGGTATAGGAATATAATTTAATTCCCTAATGTGTACACTGTTTTCAAGTATATTTCTGGGAGAGAGAGTTGTCAGCATTTAGTCAGGGTTAGGCTGTGATTTACTTAGAGCACCCTCTTCCCTAGCACACACAGGCATACAAATATACATAACCATAACAATATAGCTGTACTCACAAATAAGATATAAAGAAAACCTCCATTTACCTCCTGCAGCTGCCATACATACCAACTTACTGTGACATGAGGCAAGATTGCCTTGCAGTTGGAACCAAGGCCAGAATACTCAGGAATTGCATCTGCAGTATCCCAGTGTGCCAGAATCTCTGAGCCACCAGCATCAGATGTGCTTGTGAACTGGAGAGCTGTGGTGGTAGTGGTGGGGAGGGACGCATGGTTGAAAAGGCAACTATAAAACCCCCAGACACCAGGGACGAAGACAGGAAGAATAAAGGACCACTGACTATAGAGGAAGACAGTTCACAGAGAAACCTCTGAGAGCCTTCTCAAGTTACTAGGCTAGTTCTCATATTTCTTCCACATTTGTGACACATTTGTAAGTTCAGGGTGCTATTAAACTGAAAATGTATTGCTTTCTACCTGTAGATTGTGTGCTCCGGCTCTCTCCTGTTCTCGCATGCAAAATATCAGCAGTAAACAGCGATCTTAATTAGAAAAAACAGCAGCAGCAAAAACAAACAAAACTCCTTCCTTTTAAAAAATAGGAAGCAAGCTAAAAGTCATTGCAGTTGAGTATAAAAGAACTCATTTGTATCTTAGAGGCTCCTGAATCTTTGTCCTTTACTATATCAAGCACATAGCAGCTAACTTTGGGGCAGCCAGCTTTTACTCAGCTCATCATATCTTACGAGAGTTTGCTAATTTAGATTGCCAGTTTGGACTTTCTTTTTCCTTTGTTACTTCCTTATCTTTTCCTTTCTTCAGACTCTGTCCAAGGAGATGCTGTCCCCAATCTTCTGCAATCAGATTGCTTTCTTCCTCTCTTTTTAAGGAGAGAGGAACAACTGGTTTTTAGGCAAAGGCTTTTGGCCATAGTGTTGGACTAGTTGAGAGTGGTGGGAGATATTCCTTTGGTTCTAAGATTTTCAAGATGCTGCGGTCACCCTGAGATTGTGTAAGTGTGACGTTTTGTCTCTGCCACCCTTGCAGAGTAATGGGTTAATCCCCAGGTCCAGGGTCCATATCCATCCTGACCCCACACCCCCCACCCCACCAGTGGTAGGTGGGGTCACCTAAGCCACCTTGGGCTTGTCTACCAGCCCGGAGAGTCCTTTCCACACTCTCTGAGCATCTAAGCTGCCTCAGATTCCATTTGTTCCTCTCCTTCCTGGAAGGCTTCCTTTTAAAATTTTAGTCCCCAACGTCTGAATGTTTTTAAGCGTCTAAGGGTTTGAGCCCCTTGTTTTCGTTCTGCTTCCTTTTTTCCCTCCTTCCCTCTTCATGGAGTGATTATGTTGACAGTAATGTATAATGCACGTTCTCTTCACTGGTTTATCTGCAGAAATTTCTCTGGGTTTGTTGTTTTTTTTTCAGTTTGTGATTCAGCACTGCATTAAAGGGGGATGTTGCATTGAATAAAAGAGCAGTGTGGTTTTAAAAACAAAATTTAGATTATTTTCTGAGACATACCTGAAAAAGTGGTGCATATGGAAAGTGTTCTGTCTGATAGGAATCCAGAAAATCTTTTTTCTGCTTTGCAAGCAACCTTTTTGAAAAAGCATTCTTCAGTATCTTAGGGTAGGAATTGTTAATCTAGGAGGTCTATGAAGGGGTTTCAGGGCATCTATGAACCCTAGGGAATTATAAAATGTAATTTTATATGAGTTTTTTTCTGGAAAAATGTTGTAACAGATTTGAAAGAGCTCTATGACCCCCTCCTCCCAAAATAACTGAAAAATATCTGGAAAATTTCTCAAATATTTGGAAATTAAATAGTGTACTTTAAAATAATCTCTGGGTCAAAAAGGGAAATGTAAAAATATATTTTGAATTAAATAAACATGAAAATATACCATATCAGAATTCATAGGATGCAGGTAACTTAATGAAGTACATAGCATTACATGCTTATATTGGGGGAAAAAAAAGTCTCAAATTACTGTTTGAATCTTCCACCTCAAGAAACTAGGGGAAAACAAAACATATAAAACTCATAGCAGCTTAATTTAAAATAATTAAGGAAATGATAAGACAAGAGCAGAAATTAGTCAATTTGAAAACAAAACCAATAGAGAAAAGTCAATGAAACTAAAAGTCTGTTCTAGAATTATAAGTGACTTGTGTAAAATCACTGTACCTATAGGGAAGGAAAGACTTTTCCTCTGCCCTTAGGTTCTATGTCTGGGTCTATGAAATAAATAGTAGGTAGAGTAACAGGAGAAAAAGTATATAAATTTATTAATTTTTAATAGTACATACATGCATTAGGCACGACAGAAAAAAAAAATGAATACCCAAAAAAGGGATGAGACGGAGCACTTTACATACCCTCTTAATAAGGGAGGGAAAAGAGGAAGACATAGACTATGTAGGGGAGAGTAGGTGATTTTTAGAAGAGATGAATGGGCCCTTAGAAGAATAGATAGAAAATATGATACTTTGTGGTAAACTTTGGGTGTAATGTCTACTTCTCATTTCCTCTCCTGTGATAAGTCAGTCTTGCCTGGTTGGGTATAGAGTTTTCACTTTTGTTAATTTCAAAACATATGTGACCACTGTCTCTTCTGAGAACCCTGTTTAGTTGGGAAATCTAATTTCTTACTGTGATCACTCTAATAACCTTGAAAGACTAATAGTAATGACTAGGAATATTCAGATCTGGGGAATTCAGATCCCCTTCCTTCCTTTCTCAAGCATCCAAAGAAAATGCTTCAAGAAGTTATTGATAGTTTGGGAATTTCGTTACTAATTATTGAGAGAAGTTCTTTGTAATCTTGTACAGATTTCTACATGCAGATTTGGAGACATCTCAAGGTTTATTATTATGCTAGAAAAAGAAGGTGAAAATGGTACATTTAGTAGTCCCACCTGTAGGTGAAATAAGAGCTGTTTTATGGTTTTTCTTTTTCTTTTTCTTTTTCTTTTTTCTTTCTTTTTAATAGACGGCGACAAGAAACTGTTAGTATATAACTCTGAACTAAGAATGTGGAGGGAGAACTTTGTTTTTCAGTTTATACCTTCAGTTAGCTCTGTTTCAGCTTTACCATATGCAAGTTTTAAACAGAAGCAAGAGTTTAATTAGAACCCAAGGGACTGATCACACTGAATGAGGTTGAGGAGACCGGTACAAGTAGCTTTAGAACCAACGTGAGCCCGTTAGCTGTTGAAGCAGTTTGTGTTGTGGCCTTGGTCACACCATCACAGAGTAGCACCTTCAACCCAGAACCTCTAGTTCCAAGCACTCTGCCTTTTCGGTCTTGCTTATGTGCCTGGATTCCGGTGTACTGAAAGACTAGAGGCTGGCCAAATGCTCTTGCTTTCTTAGAATTCCTGTGACCCACTCTAATATCCTTCAAACTCTGACCTCAACTCAGGATCATGCCAGCCCTTGCAGGATGTAGTAAGGTTTTTGGCCTTCACTCTTGAGTGAGAGGGAAGCTCCTCAATGGTTGAACACAGAATGAGGAAATCTAACTCAAAAGGAAGGCTTGAAATGCAGTAAGGAATAGTAAGCACAAACAGTTGGGTAAACATGTAGGTAAATCTAAGCCTTAATTTCATAAAATAAGAAGTAATGGTGACTCGTCAGGGGCATATAAACAAAAAACATCCTAAAATACAAGTCTGTGTTAAAGTTTAGAATGAGGAAGGAGTAATGAATTTTAAAGCATTCTGAAAGGCTTGTATTGTTCAGGAGAGCTATAAAGCCATAGATACGCTGACTTAAGTTGAGTATGGACTTTAACAATTATGACCACTGAAAGAATATAAGTAGAATATGTAACTTGTAAATTAATTGATGGGGAAAATGGATAAAAAAAGAAAAGTATCAGTTCAGTTAAAAGCTGAAAAGTAAACAGAATAAAAAGAAGCAAAAAAAAAATATAAAAAGTTCATAGTAAAATGACTTCCAAACATATATATGTGTATGTGTGTGTGTGTGTATATATATATATATATATATGTATATATAAAAAATTGATCTCAGTAAATGTAAATAGGCTAAACTGACCAGTGACATTTCTCAAATTGGATAGAATTAGTAACTAAATTTAGCTTTGTGTGATATACCTAGAATGTAATGAAAGTAAAGGAGTGGAGAAAAATACTTCAGGCAAATAGTAATTAGACAAAAGCTAATATAACTATAGTAACATCAGGCAAAACAGACTGCAGCAAACGCATTATTAGGGGTTGGGGAGAGGGGTGTCGTCAGAAAAGGAACAATTTACTAGGAAGGTATAAGAATTATGACACACCCTACAACATAGCTTCAGACTAATAAAATAAAGTGGATGAGATTTCAGAGGGAAATTGACAGTTCTGCTATCAAAATGGGAGATTGTGGGGGTTAAAGAGGTCAGTCAGGCCACCGTAGAATGATACTCTTTAGAATTACTTCCTTAAACTCCTCGGACAATTACAGTCATTTGTGGAAGACACAAACGTAGAATGACATTGCCAAATTTTGCAAAATACATCTCTAATCTTTTGGATAATCATTGCTCTCAATCAGGTAATTAACCTTTTTTTTTTCTGGTTTGACATTATGAACACAGCTATTAAGATTAATATTCAGAGAGCACCTCATTAGCTTGGAGCGCAATAATACCATTATTAAGGCTTTAGTTAAACTGAAAGTTATCTTTAGACTGCATAGAAAGAACTTCTTTGCTGTGAAAATGAATAATGCATACAAGATTATAGGTTTAATTACATTAGAATTCACATCTCTCAAAAACTGTGAAAGAACTAGTCTATATACAAATATATAAACTACTAATTATTTTTTAAAATTTTATTGGCTAACTTAAGCCTTAATATAGGATGCTGGGATTTGGGTTTTTTTTTTTAATATCCCTAAGGGTAATAAACCTAACTTATTTTAGAAAATCTGTAGTCTGAAATTCAGTCTGTACTAAACCTAAATTACCCTAAATCAAAGAGGTCTTATTCTTTACAGTTTATGTATATGTGAAGAGTTTTTCTGTTGAGTCATAAATTAGTCTTAATATTCATTATTGGAAAATGGGAAAAGCTCAGTATACCTGACAGTGAACCGTTCTTTCTTCTTCAAAGAATTAAAACATGCAGACTTGTGACTCTTAAGTTTAATTAACAAGGCCAGTGTTTATGAGCCAGTGATCTGTTGTGGGTAAGTGGAAACTCTATCTATTGTTAAAAAGCGTAAGGTCCTTTGAAGGAAAATAAAATAAAAGCTCCAAGTGATCCTTTCTTAGCAATTTGTGTTTGCCTTTCTAACCCTCTGTAGTAACTAAACCCCATATACCATGTGGAGTTTTTGTAGGACAGGAGCATGGGAGGACATCTATAGGAGGTTGATGGGAAAGATAAATTGATTAAAGGACTTTGTAACAATATTACGAGGCATCTGAGCAATACAGATGTGAATTCCAAAGCTATATTTGATTCCTGTCATTCCTGATGAGCTGGTTTTGCTCATCTCTCATGTATAGACAAGATTTGGTTTCCAGCTTTTTGTTACATGTTAATTGTCCAAAAGGGACCCCATCTCCTGCTGTAATCTCTTTGATAGCAGATTTGTGTGACGGTTTAGTCTGATGTCAGGAACTTATATCATCATTGAATTTGTTCTGTAGTTGAATGTACCTGTCCTTATTTTTAGCTAAAGAAATACGGAGTAACTCCTTTTTTTTTTTCAAATCGAGTAGTCAAATATTTGACAAATTCAACAGTATGAAATATAAATAAGAACGAGGAAGGAAATTAAAAGCATGCTCTGACCTTCCAGAACTGATGTCACAATGGCCATGCACGGAAGTCGGCACTTACTTCCTAGGAAAGCCTCACAGCTTTCATGTGATTTCCCCACTTGAGAGTAAATTAGACCAAGATAATCAAAAAGAGAAAACTGACACCTTAGGAATAAAAGGAGTCTTAAAATCACCAAAATTTAAAGGGAAGGGAAAAGGAAACACAAAACTTCAAAAGATACAGTAACCCAACTGTTTAATGAGTGAAGGAGCAATATATACCCCATGAAGCTCTGATAGAGTTACTTTTAAAACAAAGGTGTGAATGGCACAAACACCGCTTACTAGTGAACATAGACTGTACTTAATTTAAGTAGAATTTGCCTTCTTATGGTATACATCCTGTGTATTTTATTTATGAAACCAGGAAAGAGTCACCATACGCTGTAGCCAAGATTTTCTCGAAGATATTTTCTGATAGTTTTAGCACCTAAGAAAATTATTTTTATTTGTTAGGGAGGTTAGGTTGACATGCCAGGGAAATGAATTGCTCTGTAAACTTACGGATTTGTCCTTTGCTATACACTTGCAGAAAGATGCCTTATGTCTGGATTCTAAATACAATGCAATTTCTGATACATAACAAACTATATTTAGTATTCAGGGTGTTAGGTAGTTTAATTGTGAGTGTGTGTATATATACTTTGTTTTATAAGAAAATTGGCATATTATAATAAGCTGATATTTAATTATAATTCTTGTTTTCTTTACTCTGAACCAAGTAATCTGTGATGAAAGCATTTGATAAATAAATACAAGTAAAAATCTGTTATTTTAATCCGTCACAGATTAGTAGATCAAAAGAGATTATCTTTCCCAAAAACCTTTTGGGGATAAACAATAACCAAAGTAGTTTATTTCCTCATTTTATCTTAAATCTTTCAGGGATGGAATTGTACATCTTTCATTTTTATAATAGATGAAATTATCATGTATAACAGTTTCTAAGTGTGTTGTACGAGTGAACCTGTTAGATGTGTTTTGAATTTCCCAGTGCCTTTTGCTAGTGTTCTGGTAGCCTTCCACATTATGTAATGCTTCATACCACTTCTTAACATTTTTGCTCTATTTCTTTCCAGTCTTTGAGAGCAAACTGATGCATAGGCAAACCTGCTTTTTAAAAAAACAGTTAACACTATAACATAAGCATCTCCTGTGATTATTTGTCATGTGAATTGCCTGTTATACCCAGCTATTCTCTTATTCTTAGACATGTAGGGTTTTACAATTTCTCTGTTTTATAAATAACATTATCCTTCTGCATTTAACTTTATTATTTTCTTAGGATACATGTCTAATAGTGGACTACATAAGGATACAGCAGTTTTGAGGTTCTTGGAATATATTGCTCATTAGCATCTCTTGACCTTAAAACATTTAGATGAACCATGGAATACATTTAGAATCACTGGCTCATATGTGCAGAAGAACTAATATGACATAGCTCAGGGATTACAGATAGATTTCATCTCCTGTGTCAGGTGTGAGATTTGTGGTCACTGCCTGGAGCACATAGCAGGGCCACAGTTGATTACCGATTTCTTCTCTGTGTTGAGGGGGTAGTGACGATCTGAGAGCTAGGTATTTACCTTTATAGTCTTCATTAAAATAACAACAATTATAATGCTTTGCCTTTTGTGTGTGTTTTTGCTGTGAACCCCAAAGTTGGATAGAAAGCATGTATTGGATCAAAAGAATTTGTCTTAATATAAATTTCACATTAAATTTTTTAATTTGTTAATTGTAATGCACATACTCTCACCACTTTCAGAAAAATAAGTATAGATATAACTATAGCTGAAGGTTCAGCAGAACTCAAAGTTTTTGTTAAAAATATCTGATTTAATATAAAAATGCCTTGACTTGTTTTCATTCAGAAAGCATTGTAGATGAGTATACTTTTTGCATTGTTCTGCTCTAAACCTATGAAATTCTAATACATACTTTTTTCCTCATTTGTTTTATGTATGCTTGCAAAGAAATATTTGGAATTATGACCAAATCCATGTAAGAAGAAATTATCTTGTAGTCTTGATATTTCCTTAGTGGTAATGGAAATTACAGATAACAAGAACACTAGTGATATTTCCATAATATCTGGAAAGTAACTTAATCTTCTGTATTTCATAAATAATCCATAATGTATTTTCTTATTCATTTTAGACATTCTTTTAAGTCACCAACTTTATAGTTTCCCAAAAGTAATTTTCAATAGAATTTCTGAATAGAAATTTAAAGCTTTCATCCAACTCACCTCTTGAATCATGAAGTCTGTTTCTTTTACTTGTAGCCCTCAGCTGTGATGTTAGGGTGATCTTGGTCATTTTGTCTATAAAGTAACAATTTTATAAAAAACAGTCTGCATGTTAACTGTATAGCTTATCACTGTTTCAGGAATTTCATCTCAGTTGTTTCTCACGCATTGAATTCATACAAAGTTCCCAGTGAGCAGATGTACAGAATTAGAATTTCTGAAAAATATTTTCTTCAGATGGTTTAACTTAAAAAGGAATAACATCTCTTGTCATTTGCACATAGGAACCATTTTCATTATTATTCACTTAATCTTTGGATTCCCCTTCTTTGTGTGTGTGTGTGTGGGGAGGATTTTCAAAACTCGAATGCAACTCTGTTGGTTTCTGACATCCTTCCATACTATATTAAATAGTGTGACTTGATTAACCAGTATGTACACTTCTCACTGTTTCAAATATTCAATCTCTCACTGCGTTACCTTTCTAGTCCTCTACTATCAAATGTTTTACAGCCAAGGCTATGTTTTTGTACCTCCAGAGAAAATTTTATTCACCTCAAATAAAGTGGATTTTGAAAATGCAACAAGAAACCATTCATTCATTCCACAGATACCTAATAAGCATCTTCTACTTTAGGATGCCGCACTGAAAATATACATGGATTAGTGAAAAGTCAGTTTCAAGAAGTTCAGATGAAGGAAATAGCTTGAAACAATGAAAGTTAAAATGGCTGAAGGTGAATGGAAGCTTCTGAAATACAGAATGCCTGCTCTGTACAAGATGCTTTGATACTACAACCAAAAAGGAGCCAAGATTGAATCTGTACCCCTACGGAGCTTCAGTGGCTTTTGGTTCTGATTCCTTCACAGTCCTCCTAATCTGTGCCTGTGGTCCCTTCGCCAGTACTGAGATAGGCTAGAGCTTGGAGGAGTGGCTTGTAGTGAAAAGGACTAAGCAAAGGAGAAGTGAGGAGAATATGAGAACAGGACATAGACTTGTCTGGAGATAAAAATGATAGTACTTTACATTGCTAAGGCATTTTACAGTTTACAAAGCATAGTTTGGTGTCAACTGTATTGTTAGCTTCGTGTTACAGATGGGGAAATTGAAGCCACAGGTTACTCAGCTAGCAAGTAGTAGAGAAAAGTCTGGATTCTTAAGTGTTGGTTCATTTTATTGCAGACATTCTAGGAACAGCAGGAAAATCGGTAAAACAAACTCAGATAAATTCATACAGTAGAATAGTACACAGCAATAAAAAGGAGTAAATGTGGGTGAAAACCAGTAACATGCTGAGTGGAAGAAGCTTTACACTCACTTACACAAAAAAACTTTTGTAAAGATACAGAACAGACAAAACTAATCAGTGAGTTGAAGTCACTGGTAACAAGTATAGTGATGACTACAAGTTATTTTGAGTTGCATCAAAAAAATATAAAATGGATAGTGGGATGGATAACATAAGCAAGTATTATAAAATGTTAATTATAGAATTTAAGTGGTCAGTATATGAGAATTCACTGTACAGGTCTTTTAAGTGTTCATAATATAGTATTAGAAAAAATAAGCTGTTCATTACTTTTAGTGGTTTTGAAAATAATATGTGTGAACAGAAATAATTTTTTTTCCCCCAAGAAGAACACAGTGGCAGCAGGAGCTGGTAAAAGACTGAATAATACGTGAAATACTGCCTTTGGAACTCGTTAAAAATACCTTTGCATGTTATCTGGGAATATAGCCCCACTTAAAGCCAAGACTTAATCAAACCAGAATTAGTGGGATTGACTGGGGAGTAGGATGAAGGACCCTCCTGGAGTGATGTGGTTAGCATCACATGAGTAAAACTGTTTACCAGATCTCAGTGAATTGCACACTTCATGTCTGCATTTCATTATGTATAAATTTTACCTTCAAAGCCAAAAAAAAAACCTGAGTAATATATTGAATTCCATTTAATTATATGCATGCTTAATTGTTTAGGGATGAAGTATACTGATATCTAAAAGTTATTTTGAAAAGAATGAAAAATATAAAAGGAATTGAAGATAGGTAATAGATCTGTGATATAAAGCAAATTGTAGAATGTTAATCGTGAAATCTAGGCTATCAGTATATGGGGATTCACTGTACAATTCTTCTAACCTGAAGGAGAAAAAGACAAGGAACTAACTGAATCATCTGTATAAATACTGAATAAACTAAGAATTATTACAGGAGAAAGGAGCAGTGAGTACACCTACTGCCCACATCTTGGTCTCTAATACCACTTCCCAGTAAGAGAAACTGGAACTTCTTGGAGGCAGATTCCAGATAAAAGTATTGTTCCACTGTAAATTTATGAAGTTGGTAACTGAACTGAGGTTTTGTAAGAGAATTTCATTTTCTTAGGAAATACTCACTGAATTATTTAGGGATAAAAGGCCATAATGTATGTATGATTCAGAAAAAATATGCATATACGTGTGTGTGTGTGAGATTTTGAGTAACAAAGCAACTGGGATAAGATGTCAACAGTAGGTAAATCTGGGTAAAGCATACATGGGTGTCCCTTGTACTTTTTAAACTTTTTGTAACATTTGTAAGTTTGAAATTACTTTCTCCCAAAAGATAATGACAGGAATGGTGCTGGAGAGAAACACAGGGAGATCCACTTAGCTAAGGTTTTGAACTGATATACTCTGTGCTGTAAGGGCAGGATAAGCAGCAGGTCATGTTTAATTTTCCAGTCTTCCAGTGTTACATTTCCACCTTGATATTTAAACCTTGTTCCTTGTTTTTGGCACAGTGATATTTCATTTTTAGGTTTTGGGTTTTTTGTTTTTTTGTTTTGTATTATCAGTGTTTTGCTCCTGCAACTATAACATTTTCTTCATTGAACTTTGTAGGTCTGTTTAACTGAACTATTTATCTTAACCTTAGTTTTCGCTAGACTGTCAGAGCATCCATCAGATAACCCTTGAAGTGTGGGAATTTTTCTTTCTCTACTTTTTAAAAAACAGGTTTATTAGAATATAATTCACCCATTCAAAGTATACAGATCAGTGGGTTTTTTAGTATATTCACAATCAAATTTAGAACATTTCATCATTGCAACAAGAATCCTCCTACCAATTAGCAATCACTCCCCACTTACCCTTTTCCAATTACTGATTTACTTTTTGTCTCTGGATTTGCATGTAAACATAGTCATTTATTATGTGGCCTTTTGTAGGTGGCTTCTTTTTACTTTCAGGGTACATCCATGTCATAGTATATGTCAACTTCATTCCTTTTTTTATTTTATTTTTTTGCTGAGTAATGTTCGTTTGTATATATATACCACATCTTACTTAGCCATCTATCAGTTGGCTGACATTTGGAGTGTTTCCATTTTGGGGCAGTTACGTTGCTGAAAAACCGGCCTCTGTACCCTAGTAGCCGGATTGAGAGTCAGAGGCAAAGTTTGGGGAGGAGAGAAAAAGAACAGCTTTATTGCTTCACCCAGCAAAGCAGGTCACAGCAGGCTCATGAACCTAAAAGACTGCGAGCCCGTCTTGGGATTGGGGTCTTGAGGTTTTATAGAAAAATTGAATGGAACAGAAAAAGGTGATAATGGTCCAGATGTGAGCAGGGGCTACATTCCTTTCATTTTGACAAGAACTTGCTGTTGTTATGGAGGAACTGAGGGTCTGCCCATTTTCTTGGCAGTTCATTCCATGACCTTCTTTCAAGACCTCTAGGATAGAAGGATGTTATTATATAAAAAAAAAAAAAAAGTGCACAGGGAGGGAAGCCTGTGTTTAGCTGGAAGTACAGGCTGAACAACTCAAGAGCCGTCTTGTTAGTTTCCTACTCTTTCAGTTATGCTGTGGAATAATGCTGCTGTGAATAGTTGTATACACGTTTTTGTATGAATATATGTTTTTATTTCTTTTGTGTATATAACTAAGGGTCAAATTGCTGGGTATATTCACTCTGTTTATCTTATGAACCGCCAAACTGTTTTCCAGAGCATCTACTTTATGTTAAATTCCCACCAGCAATGCACAAGAGTTTCACTTTGTCTATATCTTGGCCAACATTTGTTATTATCTGTCTTTTTTATTATAGCACCCTAATAGGTGTAAAATGGGCCTTTCTATTCTTTTAAACTCTAAAAATATGATCGGTTCTCAGTAATAAAATGATCCCCACCCTTTTCTAGCAGCAAGCCTGTCTCTTTATTAAATATGGAATACATAAAATAAGTGGAAATAAGATAATGTAAGAAGAACTCTTCCCATTTATTTGTTAGTACTTCAGAATTATTTGGAGAGAATCTCAGAGAAATCCAATCTCTAAAGAGAGATTGGGTTTTTAAAAAGTAGTACTGCTAGAACTCAATTTTTAAATGCCCATTATAGACAGATACACATTTAGCACCTGACCCCGAGTCTGCCGTAATCATTGATGCTACCGATCATTGCCACTTTAATCTCCAAAGTGGCTTCAGGGGCCCTTCCTCACCCTCACCGTAGCACAGAGCCCATCGTTGGCTTTCCTTTGGGAGCTCAGAGCTTCTGTGAGTATTGGTTCTCCACCATATAGATTAAACTGGACTTTGTGGGCTCATTTGAGGTCTGACCATTAATTTTTAAAATAGTTTCTATAGGAAAAATATGGCTTTTTTTTTTTCAGCCCACCAGCTTACAAATGACCATTTTGTAACTTGATTTTAAGTTGGTGACTCTCTCTGTCCATGAGGAAAGACAAAATAAGCTGGAGTTATTTAATCTGATGTCAGAAAGCTTTATGTTGACTTAAAGACATCCTCATGGATTCTAACTTTAGCTCAGGATTATTCTCTTTATTTTAATTGCAATTTTTTATGTTCTTAAATTGTATTTTATTGCCACAAGTGGGAATTAAGTGGAGGTTGAATTTAATTTTGGAAGTATATGTGTGTATATTTATCAAAGAAAGTAGAAAGAAAAATAGTATTTCTTTCTCTCATACTTTGTTTCACTATAACAAAGGAAGGTGCTCTTAGTTTCAGCTCTCCTAAAAAGCCAGTTTTTCATGTTTGAGATGTACATCCACATTCATAGTTACTTACATCATGTTTTATCTTCCTGATCAAATTTAACTGACCTTTAAATAATTGTTACAGGGGTTTTGATTAAAATCTGATCAATATAAGAATCATTTATATGTGATTTTTTTTCTTAAATGGAACTGTAATAGTTATAGATTAATTCAGTAAAGCACTCAATGTCCTTTTCCCTAAAATGCATGCATTAATACCACTTCTACTGATCATCCACACACAGTATAATCATAGGCAACTTCCTTTTTAGTCTATAAAAAGTGAGGGTAGTACCCTCTTTTCACCACTCATTGCACTGTAATAGTATGATGTCTGTCAAATGTACATATGTTTTTATTCCTTCCACCCTCCCTCCCTTCCTTTTCCCTTTCTTTGCTTTCCTTTTTTGTTTGTTTAGGTTTTGAATAGAGAAAAGACTGTTGGCAGAAGGTATTCCCTAGATGTACTATTTTGACATATCAGAATAACAGCACATACTGGGCTTTTGGGTCACACTTGCCTCAGGGGTCCATCAGCTATGAAGTACTGATGTCCTTCCTGTGCAAGACTAATTAGGCCTTCAGGTTCATGCTGTTACCTCTGTGGAGGTTCCTGGCTATGCTAAAGTCCAAAGTTTGACCTGAACATTTCCAGTTAACATTCTCTTTGTCAGGGGACCATGAACTTCCCCCCAGTTAAAATATGAACTGTCGTTTTGGTAATTTCTTTGTGTGTTGAATTCTTACAGCTCTCCACACAAGGAGATGCAAGTCAGGTGATTGGACCTCTTACCGAAGGGCAGAGGAGAAATGTGGCAGTAGTGAATTCACTCTATAAGTTGCACCAATCGGTAACAAAGGTACCCTTTAATCTTTATTTTAATTAAGTTCTTCTTATGTAACTTTAAATTCTTCTTTCTTCTCCTCAAATTTAAACAATTATGAATTATTAATTTTTTGCAGAAAGATACAATGAAAATGTGATTGTAAAATAAGCTGAGGAATGAACTCTTTCTAAACAGTCTTTGACCTAGGCCTTTATTATTTGTATAACTTTTTGTCTATACATTTAGTTTAAAGCTCGTGAACCATAGATCCTCAAGTTTGCTTGGTATAATCAAGTTTCTTGAATAAATGATTTAAGGGTAAATTACATGTATTTTATCCATACTAAAAACAAATAATTTGATATCATATGGGTGATAGTAAGTTATAGCAAAGCTTAGTAATGGAATAAGAACTTGAAAGCCCTCTAACATATCAGAAAGGTACTATCTTTGCACAAAAATGGTGGGGGTAAGATGCGTTACAAACAGTGAACTCTTGTTATATAATCATTGAAGACTACTTGTAAGTAGAAAATATTTGTTGTTGTTGTTCTACTAATGCATTTTTTAAATGACTGAATTTTAACCTTTTTGTCTTCTTATATTAGATCTAAGATGAACTGTAAACATAATTATTAGGAAAGCAACATTTTCAACCCCATCTTTGATTTTTGAATCACTTTGCTCTCTATTGATGATTTGCAAAAATATTTAGTAAGTAGGGAAGTAATTAGAAGACCTGAAGGAAGCCAGAGGTTAGGTGATGTTCTTAAAAACTTGACTTCTAATATGAGCTTTTATATGCTAGATAATATTTTAGAATAATTATAAGTGACAATTATTCATTTATTTAAAAATTCTAACAAGTCCTTTTATCCATTAGAGGTTTCAAAAAAGTGTGTATTTTGCACACTGAACAAAATATATTTTAAAAGGTTATTAACAGCTAAATCTCAGAAAAGTAAATAACAAAAGTAAATAAAAAGAATAAATGATACATTTTCAATTTCCTTTCATTTTTACTCTAAAACACCATAAGCAATGAAAAATTGTATTTATTTAGCCTTATTTAAATGTCTTTATTGATACTTTCAGAATTGTCATAATCTTGGTATTGATTTGTAAAAAGGGAAGTGGTTGACATTTGTATTTTAAAGACGTGTTAAAAATTATAGTCAGTCTAGAAAAAAGTGAATTTTTAAAAGAAGTAAATATGGCTTTTGACTGGCCTTTTCAAATTAAAACTGTATTAAAAACTATTAAAGTACATAAAAGAAAGCTAGCTCTTAGAGTTCTTAATGTTTCAATTATTTGAAGTAGTTATTTGCTTTACACAGGAAAACATTTTTTAAAACTATCCTAACTACTAAATACTAATGGGTTTTTAAAATATACCTGAGATACTACTCTAAGGTAAAAAAACAAAACAAACAAACAAAAAAAACTCTTTTATGTGTGGCTTGTAGAAAGTTTTATGTTATGATCAAAGTTAATATTTATAAAAATAAATGACTTAAACTATAACTGAATTTGTTCTAGGTGGTTTCCAGTCAGAGCTCATTCCCACCAGCAGCTGAGCAAACTATAATTTCAGCCCTAAAGGTAAAAGAATTTGACTTAATTTTTGGCTCTATAGATCAAAGAGTTTTAGAATTGTTTGGATGAGTGGGAGATGTCATATTTGTAATTCAGAATCTTCTACATATGCCAAAAGTAGCTTGTTGATAATTATCCTAGGGAGAGAGGCTACATGTGTGTTTATATTTTCTAGAGTTTAAAAATAGACCCTGTTGGTGTCTACAGATTGTGTTCCACATAGATAATTGTATCATAAGCAAGAAAAGCAAGAGTCTTATAAGTATTCATTATATCTTAGGGCAGTACAGCCCAGTATTATCCCAGTAAAGCGGTAGCTCTCCACCAGGGTGACTTTGTCCCGTGCAGGGCATTTAACAATATCTAGAGACATTTTCGATTGTTGTGACCAGGAGTAGGGTGCTGCTGGCATCTATTGCCAAGGCTCCTGTTAAACATCATGTAGTGAGTAGGACAGCCCCCCACAACACAGAATTATCAGACCCAAAATGCCAGTAATGCCAAGGTTGGGAAACTAATGTGTATCTCTAAGGTGGGAAACCAGAGGAAATTCCCATTTTTAAAAATATACTAACATAAATATACCCCCTGTCAAGCACTCAGGAAGTTTAATAAAAAATGATTTTGGCGTGAGATTCAGAGCTATATATAGTTCCCAATAGGTAACTCTTTATAAATAAGCAAATAATTCATTCTTATAATAGTAATAGATACCCTTTATTAGTCACATGCATTATGCTGAAATGTTATGGCAACTGTTCAAGTTATGTATTATCCCCATTTTTTTACAACATTTTATACAATATCCTGATTTTATATAATTACTTGCTCAACGTCATATAGCTGGTAAACCTAGACCTCACTGACTCAGAGGAGTGATATCTACTACACCTTGCCACCATCATCCACTCATTCATTTACTAATGTTTATTTAGTACTTAGTATATAGTAAAGCAAAGACTCGGGAGCTAAACTCTCTCTGTAAATGAAATCTGTCTCAGCTATTTAACTAGCTGTACGACCTCAGACAAGTTAGTAAGTTTTCTCTTGCCTTAGTTTCTCCGTCTGTAAGATGGTACAATATACCTAAACAGAGGTAATAAATGTCAACTATTAAGCTGAATTTAGATCACTTGGGTAGAGCTGAGAGAGAGAGAGGGAGAAGGGGGAGAGAGAGAGAAAGAGAGAGAGAGATGGTCTACCAGTAAACTCAAAGGAGAAATAATTATATTTAGAGAGTAAAGAGGATACAAATAAAGAACAGTCAGAGAGAGGAAGAAAATTGGGAAAGGACAATGTCACACTGAGGGAACTTTTGAGGTGAAACGCTCCATCAGTGACATGGATGGGGACTTAACAGCCGCAAACCTTAAGGACACTGCATTCATACCTGACGTAGGAGGAGATGGTCTGTTTTCCCACGACATGGTAAAAGTACACTTGGATGTCTCCTCTGTATCCTTTTCTTTTTCCAAGCATGCTTACCTCATTACGATGAAGTATTATTAAAGCTGCAACAGTAAAAACGATTGTTTTTAGTTAAGAGTTGTCCAATTTATTGATAATCATAAATATACTATAAAATTGGGCCATTAAGACAAACCAAAAGGTCTTAACATTCTCGCTTCCAGGCAGGGAATACATGCAGTCTTTTCTGTACATGGTTCCACATTTTGTCTTTTAACAGTAGCTGTCAAACATTACTTGATCACTACCCAAGATAAATAAGTTTTAGTTTGTATCCCATACATAATGCATAAGCATTTATATATTCACACATATAATTGTATATATGTAGAATGTGCATCTATGCACATTTCTGTAATTGAAATAAAGATTTCACAAAACAATACTTTTCCTTATTTTGTGCAGTGATTCTGATATTTTCTGTACTCATCTGTTACTTTTTAAAACGTTATGATAATGATCCACTGAATTGAGTTTTTGACCCCCTAATAATCACAACTGATGGTTTGAAAACGTCCATTTGGTAGGTTAAGAAAGAGTGCTTACACCGTGCCTGGTGGTAAAAGTCTCCTGGGCAAGTTAAAAATAGAAATTCTTCAGACACTATAATTCATTATAAGGTGGACTTTCCAAATCTGCGTTTTTAACATACGACAGAGGTTATTCCTCATGTTAGTTACTTTGGGCTGAGAGTTGAGGCCAGCGCAGTTAACATTGTCCTGATGTTCTGAGCTCTCGTTCTGAGCTTTGCTCACCAGGACTGGTGTCCCACGTCCCAGGGTGCTGCAGTTTGCCAAGACACCGGCACTTGTGCCTCAGAACTGGGTGAGAGAAGACGAGCAGTCAGTCCGAGGCCCTCCTGCAGTGACCCTGCCCATTAGAGACGAAACTGCCTGTGTTCACAGACCTCAGTGAGACAGTTTTGGCCATGCGTTTCAGTTACATCTTGTTAAAAATCATTGTGGCATAAGTGAAGGACAAACAAAACCCTTGGACTCAAAGGAAACAAGAATCTTGAATTTCATAAAATTATTATCATACCACTTTGAATTAGGGATAGAATGTTATGATACATCAATGACTGTAGCCCAAGAACCAAAAATCTATTATTTGACAGAAAAGATTTAATTTTCATTTGAATTTATATATTATTGTATTATTTAATTATTTTATTTTGGCAGGGGAGGGGTAAGTAGGTTTATTTATTTTCAAAGGAGGCACTGGGGATTGAACCCAGGACCTCATGCATGCTAAGCATGTGCTCTACCACTTGAGTTATACACTCCCCCTGACAGAAAAGATATTAAACATACTCTTTTACTTACTAAAAAATATAGGTAAAGACACATAATAGTCTTTTCTTCTCAACCTTATTGACATTTTATCCAAAATTAAATTTTAATTTACGTTCAAAGTTTATCATCTCATATTGTGAGCATTATCTACTGTGTCTTGGATGGCATAATTCATGTTAATGATTATACAGTCAGAGTCATTTAATTAGAACCACCTCAGCTATGAGTAGCATTTAAACAGCTTGGCCCAGTGATTCTGACTGAGATTGTCTTGTCCAGATAGTGATTGTGTTGCTAAATTTATGTATGACAGTTCTTCCTCATTGTGTGGGTTTGATGTTCTGTATGAGGGAATATTCCAGATTGTTGAGATTTCAGTATCTTCATCATCTCAGCTATTTTAGGGATATCTTTTAACAATGTATGACACACTTCCCTGCTTTGTAAAGAGCTTGTGAAATAAAATCTAATCTGCGTTCTCAGTTTCCTCCGGGGGTGGTTAACCCTCTACCCACCCTTTACATGAAGGCTTTCCCCAGGATGCTCTCTTGTCTGCTTTGTGTTTTCCCTAAGTGGGAAACCTCGCCTGGCTGTGAAGTTTCCTGTCTACACCATCATGTCGTACACAGACAGGGGCAGTTTGGTTCTTCCTTTCTGGTCTTTACGCCTGTTTTCCATGCTTGTTCCACCTGCTAGAACCTCTAGTACCACGCTGCATAGAGCTGGTGGAAGTGGACTTGTTGACTTGTTCCTGACCTCGGAAAAAACACTCAGTGTTTCATGACTGAAAGTAGAATGTTTTCTTAGATGACCTTTATCAGATTGAACAAGTCCTCTTCTCTTCCTAGTTTACTGAGGCTTTTAAAAAAATTATAACTGACGTTCCATCAGATATGTTTTTGTCTATTGAAATGATCATATGTTTTTACCTCTTTATTCTGTTAATAAGATACTTTACAGGAATTCATTTTCAAATATCAAACCAACTGTGGTCTTGTAGCATTACCCTGTTTCTGTGTTCCTGGATTGGGTTTACTTAATTTTTGTTAAAGATGTTTGCATCTGTAATTATAAGGGGCATTGGTATGTGGTTTTCTTTTTTGGAATTCTTTGTCTGGCTTGTGAAGTGTTTCCTCCTCTTCTGTTTTCTGGAGGAATTTGTGTAGAATTTGTGTTGTTTTCTCCTTAAGTGCTTGGTAGAATTCACCAGTGAAGCCATCTGGGCCTATGGTTTTCTTTGTAGGAAGTTTTTAACTACAAATGTGCTTCATTTAATAGATTCAGGGCTATTCGGGTTATCTGCTTCTTCTTGAGTGAACTTTGATACTTCGTGGCTTCCAAGGTATTTACTTGTCTGTTCATCTAAGTTATCTAATTTGTCAGAATAAAGTTGTACATAACATTCTCTTACTGTCTTTGTAATGTCTTTAGAACCGATAGTGATAATGTCTTTTTTATTTTTTATGTTGATGATATGTGTTCTTTTATCTTTTTTTTCTTTAGCAGTCTAGCTAAGGGTTTGTCAGTATCATTATTCTTTTCTTTTGGCTTTATTAATTTCCTCTACTGTTTGTCTTTTTATTTCACTGATTTCTGCTTTTGTCTTTTATTTCCTTATTTTGGATTTTCTTTGCCTTTTTTTTCCCCCAGTATTTTTGAGACCTTATACCACGGATTTTTAGACCTCCCCAACCCCCACCAAAGAACATTTAAAGTTGTAAATTTCCTTCTGAGCACTTTAATTTTGATATATTGTGCTTTCATCATAAGTAGTTTGAAATATTTTTTATTTCTTTTGTCATTTTTTTTTTGATTCATGGGGTTTTTAGAAGTTTTTTTAATTTATGTTTGCTTGTGGTTTTTCTAGATACTGATTTCTAGTTTAATTATTACCATCAGAAAACATATTCTGTATTATTTCAGTTCTTTTAAATTTATTGAGTTATTTTGTGGCCCAGCATGTGGTCTGTCTTGATGAATGAACCATGTGTGCTTGACAAAAATGTGTATCTGTAATTGTTCAATATTATGTTCTATAAATGCCAGTTAAGTCAAGGTGTCATGATATAGTCAGATCTTCTGTGCCTCTCCTGATATTTTATGTATTTGTTCTATCAATTCCTGAAAGACAGGAGTTACACTTTTCTGTGATCGTGGACTTGCTTATATCTCCCTTTAATTCTGTCAATTCTTGATGCCTCAGTTCTGAAGCTATATTTCTAGTTGTTATGAGGCTCTGTTACATATATATTTATCATTTTTTATGCCTTCCTGATGAACTGACCCTTTTATCATTATGAAATACCCTTCTTTAGCTTTGTTAATTCTTTTTTTTTTTTTTTTTTGGAGAGTAAGGTTAGTGGGTGGAAGGGGAAGATACAGAAATAAACTAGCCTGTGTGTTAATTCTTATTGTTCTACATTCTGTTTTATCTGATATTAATTTAACTACTCCAGCCTTCTTATGTTTAATGTTTAGATAGTGTATGTTCTTCTATCCATTTACTTTCAACTCCTCTGTGTTTTTATTTTCAAAATTTATCCCCTGTAGACAGGGTATATTTGGTCTTGCCTTTTTGTCTGTTCTGATAATGTCTGCTTTTTAATTGAAATGTTTAGCCTAGTAACCTAATACAGTTATCATTAAAGTTCTATTTAGGTGTATATTTTTATTTTTTGTTTGTCCCCCCCCCTTTTTTTTTTAACTTTTTTTTTTTTGGAGGAGGGAGGTAATTAGGTTTATTTATTTATTTATATTTAGAGGAGATACTGGGGATTGAACCCAGGACCTTGTGCACGCTAAGCATGCGCTCTACCACTTGAACTATACCCTCCACTACCCTCTGGGTTTTTTTATTTTCTCTTTTCCTCCGTTTCTGCTTTCTTTTGGATAATTTGAATTGTTTTTCAATTTCTTTTTAATTTATTTCTTAGATTTTTGCCTATACCTCTTTTCGTGATTTTTTTTAGTTATTTCTCTGTTGATATAAATATCCTTAACTTTCCACAGTCTTTGAAAGTTAATATTATACTGTGTCATGTAAAATATAGAAACTTTGCGTTTATCAAAGTACATTTACATATAACCTGCATGTAGTGTAATTTCTTCGGTTTAAAATTTCTGTTTTGGTTCTTTTTTACATTCTATCACTCTGCTGAGATTTTCTCTTATTTATTATGAGCACTGTTTTCTTTACTTCACTGAGGTCATTGTCTGATAATTGTAGAGTCTGGGTCATTAAAAGATTGGCAGCTATTGATTGTCTTCTCCCTTTAGAATTGATAACATTTCCTAGCTTTTTGTGTGTAATCATTTTTAATATATCCTAGACAATATAAATGTTACATTGTTTAGACTCAATATTTTTAAAATATTACTCCTCAAAGTGTTGATGATTTCTTTAGCAATTACTTAGCTTGTTTAGACTCAGGCTTTACACTGTAAACCTATAGTTGGCCATGCCTCAGGTCTCAGTACAGTTCTGGAAGCCTTAGCTGTGAGCCATTTGTAGTTTGCGTTGCACATGCGTGGTTGGTGAGTCAGCTGAAGACTAGTGCTGCGTTTACATGGAGAAGCAGGCATCCTTCTGGCTGTCTCCTTTCTGAAGCTCCCCTCTGACTCTCCAGTATCCCTAGTTGGACCAGGGCTCCTTGCCCTTGTTCCTTTGGCCTGAAAAGCCGCAGGTTTTGTTTTGTTTTGTTTTGTTTTTCTCTGAGAGTTTTAACCCCCCAGCCTTGGTACTGCCATGACTGTAGTCACTCTTAGAGCAAAGTCATGAAACAACGGAGAACTCACTCTCTTCTATTGCTTGCTGTGGATTTCCACACTCTTCTAAAACTACCTGCTTTTCCCCCCACCTCCAGGAGTCTCCAGTAGGTTTTTTGGTTTGTTTTTAGTATTTTTTTCATAATTATTTATAGGAGGATCTGCAGTAGGCATTCATTCACTCCTTCATACCAGTGTAGAAAATTTGCCCTTCCTTCTTGGAATCTTCTTGTCTGTTTATTTCCACCGTACTCTGAGGTCTCTTCTTATTTCTCTACACAGTGGCAAAGTATTAACAAAAGCTCACTGAGTCAAATACACCTTGAAAATCCAAGCTCTTCTGCTTGATGGCTTTGGACAATCTCCTTAGCTTGACTTGAGTTTCCACATTACAAATTTCTTTAGATTCCACATCAATAAATTAGATATTTTAGTAATTTTTAAAGGAAGGAATAACTGAGTTTTCAGTGGAATGATCCTATGTGAAGCACATAGCTCAGTATCCAGCACATACAATATACTAAATGAATGCTATCACCCTTCTTAACCCTTAAGGGCTCCTCTTCTGTGTGACCTTAAAATGGCATTTGGCCTCACTGTCCAAACCATCCTTTGGGATCTCATTGACTCTTTGGACCTCCACTCCTCTCTTAAAAGCCAGAGACTACCAGATCTAGTGCGAATGTGTCAGAAACCACAACTGTAAGGATCTTAGGACCTGCTGGATGGCCTGTATGGATTTCTCACAGGCCCTTCAAACTCATATTCAAAACTAAACTCATTTTCTCCCTCCATCTCTGCATCACGCCACTGCTTCTGCATTTACACATTCAATTAATAATACCACCAAGTAATTAAAGAAAAAATGTTAATGTACCCTTAAATCTTTGCAGTCCATATTTCTCAGATCTGCTCGTCAAGTGCTGCTCTTCTCCCTCAGTCCACCTCCAGCCTGTCTCCTCATCTCCACTCCTGCTCCCTCTGACTTAGGTCAGGCACTCACCTGACCTAAGTCACTCAGTAATCTCCTTTATCCAGCCTACTGTCCGACATGATTTTTCCCAAATCCAGGTCCTTAACCACATTTTTTTTTCATTGCTTAAAACCCAGCATTGGTTTCCCATCCCTTCAGGATAAATTCCCATCTCCCTAGCAACCTGCCCAGAGTACATCTGCTGTCTGTCTCTCTTTCACAGAAGCAGGCGTCTCATACTCTGTTGATCGCTTTGCAGTTCCCCAAATGCATCAGTTTTCCCAGCTCCTGTGTCTCTGGCATGTGCTCTCCCAGCCTCATCTCCGCTCCCCCCGCCATTTGGTTCTTACCTATTTTGGCTTTTGAAATTCAGTTAAAGCAACACCTTTTATATTTAAATTTTAAGTCCCCTCAGTATAAGCTGGAGGTCTCCCCTGTTCCCATAGCACTCTGCAGAGGACTGATATCACCACGACTTGTTAACCTGTTACCCCCAGAATTTGAGCTCCCCGGCGGCAAACTGTATATGTTCCCCTCCACCTCTCTATTTGTCTCAATCCTATATGCATATGTTTATTTTTATCAGCGACTAGGGGCTAGAGATGGCATTTAGGAATTTAATGAATAAGGGTCCTATTTAACCTTTTCTTACTGATTTCGATCATTTAAATGAGCTGAAGTCATCCATTATATGTAATCATTATTGAAGCATATATAATATACTTAAAATTTAGATTTTGAGTGTTTATTGAGAACCAGTCAATATTTTCACACTTAAAAACCCGTAACTGGGGGGAGGGGTAGGATATAGCTCAGTAGTAGAGCGTGTGCTTAACATGGTCCTGGGTTCAATCCCCAGTACTTCCGTTAAAAATAAATAAACCTAATTACCTCCCCCTACCCCAAAACCTCCCTCCATAACTAAGGCCAAGGGTCTTATATAAGCTAACCAGTGATTACACCTCAGAGCAGGACAGTTTCTCAGCCTTAGCACTACTGACGTTTTAGGCCGGCTGGTTCGTTGCTGTGGGGGACTGTCTTGTGCGTTGTAGGACGTTTAGCAGCATCTCTGTCCTCTACCCACTAGATGGTGTCAAACGCCTCCCCCACCCCAGCTGTGACAATCAAAAATGTCTCCAAACATTGCCAGATGTCTTCTGAGGAGCAAAATTGTCCCTGGTTGAGAACCACTGCTGTAGAACGCTGAATAGAGACTTAATCCACGAAATGCCTGACTGTTAGTTACCCTGTAAGAGTTCCTCGTATATTTATTACATTCAGTCTGCTCAGAAGCATGTAATGCGGTTCTAGTTTTGAAGAATTACTTTTGGTCTTGCTTCACTCTTTTCAGAAACCTTAAAAAAAGTGTTCGTATGGTTTTTACTTCGTAGGAGCCACCATGACTCCTTTGTCTAGGGGATCATTTGAGCATTAAACTTCCTGAGAAAAGTGAGGGAGTTAAAATTTTTCAGTGCCATGTTCCACATATTTCATGCTTTAAAGATCATTACTGACAGCAGCTAGGAGAAGAGCAGGCTTCTGTTGAGTTATTACGGTTAAACTGTATGCAGTCTGAGTTTGATACAATATGAAAACTTTTAGTCAGAATGCTTCTCACACCTCGGATTTCCTTGTGTTGGTCTTTTAAGATTTTGCCTCTCCTAATTTCATCTTCTTTCCAGGGGATCCACGCTCTCATGGGAAGTGCCGTGCAGCCCTTACTGACTTCGGTGGGAGATGCTGTAGAGGCCATAATCATCACCATGCATCAGGAAGATTTTTCTGGGTAATAATTCCAACCAGAATTTTCACTAACCTTTATTGCATTTGCTTTTCATTCCCACCTCCACCCCTACTCCCTCAGTCTTCTACCATGTAGGACCTTGTTCCTCTTGGGATGGGGTCGGCCTTCAACCTTATCCTACTCTGTTCACTGTGCACCATTAGCAGGTTACAGTTTTTAAGTTTTTGCTTTCATCATTTCTTTCCTGTCATTAAAACAGAATCATTCACATCTACTGGACTCAGCTTGGCACTTGAGGACTTTTGGTAGATGGTACTATTCTCCTTTGCAATTTTATCTTTTTCCTTACTTCTCACACGTAGCCTGTCCTTGAGCCTCTGGTATAGGCATGGGGTTCCTTGTATAACGTGTGCTGCCTCTGCCCCTAGGCTGGTCCCGTTCCTGCTCTGGCTTTGAGGGCAAGCTTCTGCCCAGCCCCTCAAAGATGACTTTCCTTTCTCAGCATCTGTGGCAGTCTAATCTGGCCTTACCGCTCCTAGCCATAAGCACTTTGGTATTATTTCAAAGCTGTTTCGTATGTGTGCCGCATATCCATGTTACATGTGTTTTGAGAATACGAATCATAGTTCCTAGCTTAGTGTTTACTGAAATCTTTTTAAGTAGAGTAAAATGGTTTTGACTGACTATTTTAGAAATCTGTCTGTAGAGAATTTGAAATAGTTATTTGCACATGCTTAGAGTGATTTAAAAAAAATTTAACCATACTTCAGAACTAAACATTTATACATTAATGTACAGATATGTGTTTTATATTCCTAGTTCATGGTTAGTTACTATTTTTGACTGTCCTGTTTCTCTTTATATTCATGTTGTTGAACAGAGTATCTTTATTAAATTTCCAGTGACTTGTCTGGCTATTTGTAGAAAAATTATGAGATGATTACACTGTCTTTTAATTTTTCAAATCATTTATTATTTCATTTACAAATTATCTTTTGAAAGGTGAAAGGGTCAGTCTCTGCTTTTAACGGTGGTATGAAGCACAGAAGGATAAAGTGGATTTACACAAAAGTGCTGTAGTATTTGGGGACAGGAACATAAAACTGCTGATTACAGCATGTGGGAGGAAATGAATTTTGTTCAAAAGAGATCTGAAATGTCCCAGTTAGACCAATCATGAATGCCCCTGAAAAAGAAGCAAAAATGATGTAATTTTTGAAGGCTTGTGCTGGTGAGAGTGGTCAGATACTAACTTTGGTGATTGTAATGGTGAGCCATGACTAGGAATAACACCTTAGACATTAAAAGTTGGTTTCCAAAACAGATACGTTTTTGTTAGTTTGCTTAAATACCAGTGAGCCAGGTTGGTTCTTTATCTCATAGTTTGCCACGGGTGTGAAGCATTGTTTTAAGGTATATAAACATCGTCCTTAATCTTTTTTCCCCCAAATGGCCATTAATGGCTCCGTTTCAGCTCGCTCTCTGTAGGCAGCAGACATTTGAGATTCCACTGAAAGCCATTTTCCACACTTGGCAGCAGAGGAGTGTGGCGCTCTGCCACTTTATAGCGTATTTAAAGCATTGCTCTCCTGGCAGTAATTTTATCACTTTCTAGACCCTTGTTACTAGTAACTCTGCCATGTCATTTCACATATGTATGGCTTATGTGAAATCTAAGATGAAATGGGATTAAACTATTCAGGAAGCAGGAATTACTTTTATCATCAAGCCAGGCTCCAGGGGTCACACTTGGAAAAATAATAGTATCTGCCCTTGCAAGCCCTCTCCACCTATTCTAGGTAAAAGGAGTGAAAATCAGATTTACCTTCTAGGTCAACTTCACATGTAGTCTGGTTGCAGAATCCCTTGCTATTTAAAAAGTAGTCCCCAACACTGTTTCCTGGTATTTGAAATGTATTTAACAGGACCAGTTTCTTTCTTTCCAGGTTAGATAAGGCTTAAAATGTACACGTCTGACTGACATAGTACGTTGATTAAAATTCTTTTATTTCATGTGAAATGACTCCTGTCCAATTGCAGCTTTGACAGGGGGAGGGAGGGCAGTGAAAGGAGGAGGACCCGAGATCCTCCAAGTGGGGGGTGAGCCTCTCTGAGGTGGGGAGAGCACACGCCCCCCAGAGCGACCGGTGGCCGCTTCTCAGGCATCATTGTTTGGTCCTCCCCACCTCAGCTCCTGTGTGCAGACTCTCATTCCAGAGCCTTTAGATTTCCGCTCAACTTCCTACCGCGCTCGATCTATCAGTTGAGAACTGATAAAGCTTTGGCATTATTGGGGAAACTGAGCTTTAGCAATTGCCAGGCAAGTGTCATGTTCTAGTAAATTTTAATCAAGCTTCTGATACATGCCAAGAATTGATAATACGTATTTCAGACTTTTGTCTAGTTGATTTTACTTATATTATTAACACGTGCTTATGAAACTTGTTTTAGTATGTTATTTTCTAATCCTGCGAGAAATCATATCAACTGGCTAGATTAAAGTTCTTGAATCAGTCCTCCAGAACAATACCAAGGCATTGGCAGTGATTTTGATAAACCATAAGAAAATTGGAAAGAGATTGGCACTTTGTTTTTTTCCCAGCCTAGCCTTTTAGACTGACAAAACCTAAATGAAGATAGGCCACAGTGGGCTGAATCTGGCAAAACCAAACCCCACGTGAAGATCGCATTCACTCCCTGCGTCTGTCGTGTACTCTGTGCGAAGCCACTCTCCACCCTGTGATGCTGCGAACAGCAATGTTCCACCTCGCCCCCCTCAGCGGCCTTGCCACAGTTAGGACATTCTTTCTTACACCCGAACAAAATCTCCTCCTGCTGGAACATAGCCTGCTTTCTCTATTTCTATCTGCTTTCTTTTTGGTTAACATCCTGCTTACAACAACCATTGCTGTATTTTAAAATAATTAAGCTCACCTCATTTTCTTGCTCTAGGCATTTGAACCGTATCTGTTCTTCCTTTGACCATTGCCAGTTTCTCTACATCGCTCTCAGAATATGGAAACACTTATTTTTTTAAAAAAGATTCAACATTATATAGCCAGTGAGCTCCTGGGCTAGCTAAATAATATCAGGTGATTTCTAATTTTGGCATAACTCTTCTTTTCTATAAATATTTCACATTCTGCATATATTCTTTAAAGAGCAATTATAAACACTTATAAATTATAAATAGTATTTCATGGAGCATCAGCTGGCATCATCTGTTGATCCAAATTAAAGCCTTTCCAAACCTCATCATCTGGGAGGAAAAAATTGCATACCATGTGTATTGTTACATAACCGATTCCACAGTCAGAATTCTACTATTGGACCGATCAGTTTAAATAGCACAAGAACAGAGATATTTTTGCCAAGAATTTGTTTGGGGAAAGCAGCATCTTCTGTTGTTACAAAGTGTAAAATGCTATTTGAGGATTTATTATTGATTTATTCCCTAACCAGGGAAACCATGTGAGTGAATGGAGAGCTGTAAAGCTGGAAAAGACCTTGAGAGGTCAGAGGGTGCGTAAGGCATTTATGTGAATCATCTAAGACAGATGGTTGTCTCTTTCATTCTTAATAGTCTTTAGGAAAATTAATTTCAGGATTCCTTCATTCATCTCCTTAGCATCTTAAAACAATCTTTAGAATACAATTTGAACATTATTTTATGTTCTTTAATGCTTAACAAAAGAAAACTATGTCTTTTCTACCATTAAAGGAAAAAATTGCTTAGGAGTGAGATAGCAGGCAGAGGGGGAGAAAAAAAGTCAAATAGTGCCTTTTGGTGCATTGGCTGTTTTTTTCTTTTGCAGATCATTACCCAGCTCAGGAAAGCCTGATGTTCCCTGTTCTCTCTATATGAAGGAGCTTCAGGGTTTCATTGCCAGAGTTATGAGTGACTACTTTAAACACTTTGAATGCGTGGATTTTGTCTTTGACAACACTGAAGCTATTGCCCGAAGAGCAATTGAACTTTTTATTCGCAATGCCAGTCTCATAAGACCTCTTGGTGAAGGTGGGAAAATGCGCCTTGCTGCTGATTTTGCACAGGTAAATTGATGCATAGTTACAAAGGGGGAAATGTTTCAGCCTCAATACTCTTTATTTAATGAGACTAACTGTGTATTCTTCAGTATTTTAAAGAGTTGAATCATGAAGTAAAGTAAATCTAAACCTAATTGGTTAAAAAGATAGGATATAAAGATACTTTCGTGCCAGATACTTTTCATTTGTTTTTAACAAAAGAATCATCACTCATCTTTGGTATTTCCATGTTAAGCTGAGGTAGCTCCTTCCACAGTAAAGCAGCATTTCCCATTTTTACATAATATGAGGCTTTGTCAACATTTTACAATCTCATCATATCAGTATTGATAAGAATAATTGATTTATCTTGCTGAAAAACAATGTAGGCGATTACATTTATCCTTTAAACGTTGGAAGGGGTGGTCTGTTGTCATGGAAAGAGAAAGAGCTCCAACACATTAGTGGCCCCTCCGCATTCCAGGCCAGGGTTCTGATTCATTTATGTGCACAGAGGACCAGGTTGATTATTTGATCTCTCTCGATTAAATAAGAGCACCCTTCTTGTGCAGTCAGCCTTGAGATCATTCCTCATGATCTGATGTGAAAGAAGTAAGATTCAGAAATGGGTAAGTCGTATTTACATAGCACGTCAAAGGTGAACTTATTTTTTAATCCTCTTAGAGCTGTTAGCTTTACTAAATAGTTTTTCAAATGGATTATTCATAGTGGCTTTGTCAGATCCTCCCTGTTTATAAAGACAGGCAAATTTTAATGTCCTTACTTATTCTTGTGTGTGTCTGGGAGCAAGTCTTGGTTCGTTATTCCCGCACAGAGAGAAGGACGTGGCAGTCCTCTGCTTGTACCGGTACCAGGGTGGTAGCCGTCAGGCAGTCCCTCATACCTGGTCGTTACAGTTAGGAGCAGGTTCATGTCCTAGTGTTTTGAGAGCTGGGCTCTTTGCATATTAATTGGTCTAGAATTAGTCATTTCATCCCTAAATGATATGTCCGAGACCACTAGGTCAGGGTACAGAGCCTTCCTTTGTGAAGTATGTCTTCAGTAGCCTCAGCATGAAAAAAGAAAGTCAGTGTTACTGTGAGTGAGGCTCCTTTGACCTTTCCCACTTTCATCAGCTTCATTCTCCGGCACCTGTACATTCTGTTGTTGCAGGTAAACGTCAGCTTAAAGAGGATTATGTAGTGTCTTACTTGTCCCCTTCCTGGGGTTACAGGCTGCCTGTTAAAATGAAAACGCAGTGATGTACCAAGACCTGCTCTTAATTGTTAAAAACACTGAGCTGAGCTCAAATGGGTATCTGTTCTTCCTTTCCCCTTTCCTCCTTAGTTTTGTTTTTCTTTTCCAGTCCTCTTCTCTCCCCAGGGCTCCCTCCCCCACCGGTTTATTTGCATTCTGCTCCAGCTGGTTCTTGAGTCACTTTCCTGGAGGCAGCACTTCAAGTCCAATTAGAGTGGCAGCCGAGCAGGAGACGGCCAGAATGGGAGTGCTGGAGGGAACGGGCTTTTGGGCTTTGTCTTTTATTTTAATGATCTATTCCCTTATGAGTCTTGAAGGCTGCAGAGCAGTGTCCTGTGACCCTTGCTCCCGCAGCTGGCACCTGCTCAAAGTGCTAAGCATCCGGGGCAGGCTTGAGCTCCCATCTCCCTTAAAACTGTGCATTCAGGATTTTATTTGCCATTCTTTCTTTCTTAAGACATGTTACCCAATAAACCACACCTTTTCCCCGGTCCCTTTCCTTAAGATAAATGAAACTCATCAATCATTGTTACTAACTTGTGCTCCAAGGCAGCCTCTGTTTTCCATTTCTTATATATAGAAACTGCATTTATGCAAACAGCATTTACTTGGTGTTAAGACTGTATTTTCCAGCCCTGCAGTGACATTTGTTGTTCTATTCTATGTGGGGCCGATTCCTTTGTTCAGTCCTGGACAGTGTCCCAGTTTCAGGACATCCTGCCACTCACCGTGTAGATGGTTCCCCATCCCTGTAGGTCGTGGGCACAGGAAAGACAGGTAGCAGCACCTTCTGAAGTTAATCATGGTTGTGACTAGTAGCTTTGGCAAAGGTCATCCAGCTGTTATATCATTATCTTTAAAAAATTAGAGTCACTTTGGGGTTTTTGTTTCATTTGATGTAGTTTCTCGTCACAACTGCAGTTCTGTGATACTGCACCTCAGTTTTCATACTCATCCTTAGTTGGAAGCGTTTTCCTGGGGTGAGTCAGAACACTCAGATGGCATCACCCTGACATTTATATTCATGACAGGCATCAGCTGGGCCTAGAAAGCCTTTTTGCTGCCTCATTATCGAAAGTTCTATCAATTTGTATTCAAAATTAAAACAAAACCACTGAGGCCCCTGGAATCAAGAACACACAAATCCTCTGTGGGTTTGAAAAGAGTTCTTGTGATAAAAGCGCCTGCTCTTCTGGCATAAATAAGAGAAAGAGAAGCGCTCAGGAAGAGACCGGTGGAGTAGGTTTGGGAATGCTGATTATTTGGCATAACGTCCAGTTGCAAAGACAGACAATGATGTGTTTTGAAGACTTCTTTAGGACTCCTGACTTCTCCCGACTGGCACCGGTGCACAGGGAAAGAGAAAGTCATTGCAGGGTGCCATCTGGAGCGTTCATGGTGAGGGAAGTGCCCAGCGTACAGCCCACTGAGGAATCAGGTCACGGGCCTGAGGTGGTTTCCTCCTGGTAATTAATTCCCTACTGTGACCACATGGTCTCTGTGTTTACACTAATCACACAGCACTTCTAAAGCTCTAAGCTTGTCCAAGGCCGCTGGGGTGCTGCTGATTCCAAATCTCTCTGGGGACTGGTCCACACTGCCCTCTGAACCACACATTCCCCTCTGCCCCTCAATTTTGTTTCTTCCCTGAGGGAAAGCATGGCTTTTGAGGTTGGCAGTGGTACTCCAAGCAGTTTCTATTTATTTCTGGTTGCCCTTTAAATATACATTTATATTTATTTTGCTTTTTGCCTGAAAATAGAAATTTAGGGAAAAAAGCCCAAATAATCAAGATTCTAATTCCTGTTGCCTTTTCTCCTGAACAACGTCAGGGCGGGAGTGCCCTAGGAGGATCCAAAGATGCCCTGTGGTTAACCACATGTCCGTGGTGGGTCAGGAGCGGCTCTGTAATTAGTTCACCGTGCCTGCAGCAGCTGACTGCTCATTCCTTGCAAACAAGAGAGCAGGAGAGATGCAGGGGCGTGTGCCACTTTTGTATCCACAGCTAATTACAGAGTCACCTCCCTCTAAAAGGAACACTCCTGCCCGTTAGAAACATGGCCTCGTTTAATGGAATTCTGGTGGAAGAAAACGGTTTTTAGTGCCCTAGAGATCCTTTATGGATGAAAAATTTATTTTAAACATTTAACATTTTGAATTTGTGGCATAGAATCTCCTGCAATTTTCATCGCTTACACAGCCATTTGAGGTCGTGTTCTCTCATACCATAGTTTTTTCCCAGCCACTTACTCATTTTCACATTCAGTCCTGCTCAAGTGCCAAGGCAGAGGTTGTCTGGTTTAATCTTCAGTGATGATGAAGCCCACGAGGGTAATTGAAAAAGAAATTGACAAAAACATTTCATGAAAAATACCTCACGTAATTTCAGCATGTAAAAAACCATTATACACACACATGTGCACACACACAGTCATAGGTATGTGATAATCACATTTTTACTTTGTGCTCACTGTAAAATACATACATGTTCTGTAGGAAACCAGAACCTTCCATCAAGTGAATAAGCTACCCAGGTCCCCAGGAGCAGCGCACACCCCGTGTCTTGAGTTGAGAACACTGGCTCAAAGCTGCTCTCTTTTGCGTTGTTGGCAAGAATCTGACTTTTCTTCCTTAGATTTCTCTTTTTGTTTACTTATTCTTTTGTATATTAAAGAGTTTTCCAAGCATGTGAGATTTCCCTCTAGGACATACAGGGTGTACTCTGTGTCTTCTAAATGCTAAAGAGAGAAATCCACCAGTCGCAAGTCATCCTCGAGACCAGCTGAAGGAGGGA
The DNA here is from genome assembly GCF_048564905.1 of Vicugna pacos. Lineage (NCBI taxonomy): Eukaryota > Metazoa > Chordata > Mammalia > Artiodactyla > Camelidae > Vicugna > Vicugna pacos. The sequence goes on along the minus strand of NC_132993.1, from coordinate 77,847,304 downwards.
GGCTGCCCTCCAGTTCTCCCCTGACAGCCAGTTCATACATTTGGTATCACACTTGTCATTTGCTTAATAATAATCAGCATGTGTATATGTGTGTCTGTGTAGACACACACATACCTTCCTTGTAATTTGGGTAAATAAATATTAGATTGTTTAAATAGATATATGAATCCCCTTCTTCATGGAATTTGAGAGAGCTCCTTGAAGGCAGCTCAGTCTAGTTCATCTTCTCATCCCCGTGTCTGGCTTGGCGCCTGGCAACAGTGGGGAGTCAGAAGTGTTTCTCCAATGAGTGATTGATTAGGTCTCCCTGGCTTTGCGAGGGCGAGGAGATTTAAGCAGGAGCTTTTCAGAAGGATGGCCAGCAGGACGGAAGCCCCACGTTTCTCTTATATGTTTTTCTTGAAGAAAGATGCTGATTTAACAGGGAGCAGCCTTCTCTCAGACATTTTCTAAACTGTTCTTGACCAGGGTCCTGTTCGTAGCAAGAATGAAGAAAGGGTTTATCATCTGAATACCACATAGGCAAAAATTTTGCTTATGCAGTTGGTCAATAAAGAATAGGTAGCCTCAAACTCCAGTTCATGACAAGTAAGATTTCCAGTCAGAGGAGGGAAGTGAAGAGAGGTGGAAGCAGTCATTGCTCAGTTCTTCACCCAGGAAGCAAATTAATTTACTAAAAAGTATTAAAAGGGGGAAATTTAAAAAACACTGATAATGCCAACAGTTAACAAGCACTTACGTATGCCACGCACAGAGTGCTTTGTGGGGTTATCTATTTTATTTGCATAATTTTATGAAGTAGGTGTTATTTTCTCCACTTGACAAGTGAAGAACCTGTAGCTTAAAGAAGTTAAGTCCAGGGCCACGCAGCTAGTCCTTGTAGGGGTGGGATTCTGACACAGACGTGCTGCCTCCAGTCAGCAGTCTTTATCCCTCGAACTAGCTGGGTGAAAACTGTCATCATTTATATTTAATATAAAAAATCTTGTGATACTGCTAAAGAAAGTGCAGGCACACAGTCAGTCTTGAAAGCCTTTGTCTGATTTTTCAATGGAGGGAGAAAGTTCAGTCTTTCTCCTCTTACATAACAAATATTTTTCTGTTTTCTTGAAGGAATTACCTCATCTTATGCCCCTTTAGTAGATAAATGCAAAAATTATCTAAGTTCTTACCTTTTAATAAGTTTAACTGACTTTTAAAACTACCTCCCAGTGCAGGTAAGTTTACTGAAAGCTACAACTTTCTATGATCCAGGTTTATCCCCAATTCACCTTAGGATTCTGACATAAAAAGCTATGGCATATCTTTTAATATTTCAGATGGAGTTGGCTGTGGGTCCATTCTGCAGAAGAGTATCTGATTTAGGAAAGTCCTACCGAATGCTGAGATCATTCAGGTGAGACACAGTTCTGTTACCACTTTCAGATATCCATATCCTATTAGCAGATAAATCCTCTCCTATTCATGTTGAACTGTATGAAATTGCAGTCATTCAACCATTTTGTGATCTACAACAGTGGCAATTTCATATGGTTCATCTTAAAAGTTATTCAAACCAGAAACTTGTGTAAAATTTTATGAAATGACTAGTGAGTGTATGTGTATGTTATTTTTGAGTTACAGTTCACAGGATAGAACTGGTAAACTTTTTATTATGCTCTTTCTAGGGAGATTTTTTTTTAGTTCTCCATTCTTGCAGAAATATATTGAGTAGTAATACCAGGCAGTTCATAAGTATATAGACATCTTTTTCTGAAAAATGTGTTTGTTCATGTATCATTTCCAACCCAATCTACTTTTTTAAATGTCATAGGTTGCATTCCATAACAAAAGTGTTAAATAGAGTATAAGAAGGACTGAGTTTAGCGATGAAATGCAGGGAACACCTGTAAATGTAGTGAAAAATTGGGGCTAAAGATGGCTAGTGCAGTTGAGCACAAAATTTAGGATTGAGCTTCCTAGAAACCAGTTCAAAAAGAAAGACAATGAGTTAATTCAAACTCATGATCCAGTTTAACCAGAAAGTCCTTTTCAGTTCCAAATGCTTAGCTAGGCCTTTACTAACTCAAATGTTAAGGAATATTGAATAGCTTATGACTAGTGTCTTCAATATCAGATTTTAAAAGATAAGATGGTGTTCACATGGCTGGTTATTCAGTAAGCCAGACTTCTCAAACTTTTCAACATCATGACACACATAGAAAACGTATACACACAAAGATCACCAACCCTGAGGGCACAGGCGATCAGCATAATACTTATGACCGGTCTGTGACCACAGCACACCAGATGGGAACCCATGATGTAGACTGCCCATAATACCCAAGAGCATAATGGCTTCTGAATGTTTCTTCATAAAGATAGGAAAGAGCATCCAGGCATGTGGCTTTCTGTAAACAAGACTCAGTACGAGACACTAGAGTAATGAAGAAGCAGTGTGCTCTTTAAAGGGCTGCTTCACTCTCTTACGTCCCCAAGCTTTTGGTGGAAAATGCAGGTGTAATGTCACTTGAAATAGAAGAACCCAAGGTTTACAGATACAGAAAACAAACCTGTGGTTACCAGGGGGAAAGATGGGGTGGGCAGGGACAAACTGGGAGTCTGGGATTTGCAGTACTGACTACTATCTATAAAACAGATAAACAACAAGGTCCTACTGTGCAGCACAGGGAGCTGTTTTCAATACCTTCTAATGTCCTATAATGAAAAAGAATATATATGTATGTAGATCTGAATCACTGTGCTGTACACCGGAAACGAACAACATTGTAAACCGACTGACTGTACTTTAAAAAAAAAACAAGCAAACCCAAGGTTGTTGATTGAAAGGGGAGGCCTATCCTTTACCTATTTGTAATTGGCAAAGATTTTTTTTTAATGCCAACACAAGAGCCTTAATTATTTTTCTCAAATGCCCATCTGTACAAAGTTGGGTTTCCAAAATACTTAAAGCGAGATCGTAAGTGTTTTCAGATACCTTCTTTGGATTAGCTCAAGCCTTTTATAAAGTATTTAAATATTTTGTTGAAGCCTTAGGGTTTGACACTACGAAATATGGACAAGTTGAAAGATTAAGAGGTCCTAAGGTTACCAGTCCACAAGTTATCTGGATGTACCATAAAAATAGCCTTAATAAAACTCTTATAAAGTCACTTACCTTAAGGCAATAACATGGCAATCCCAGTTGGGTGGTAGAAGGCAGCCCTGAGTAACAGAATCAGTTAGCGTGCTGCAGGATAGTAACCATCTAGTTATTTTTAAAGATATGGGAAAAGCTGTGATTTGGGATTTGCTATTTTAATTATTATTTTTTTTGATAGCCCTGGCTTCCGTGTTTAGTTGTTTATTCCACGTGCATGTATTAAAATAGTACTTATCTTCCTGTTCACTGAGGCAAGATGGCCTTTATCGAAGTGCTTTTAAAGTTGTGTCACAGAATGGAGATACAAGTTCTGAGGGTTTCACATGAAAGCAATTCTGTTTTAAGCCACTTAGGATTTTCTGTCACCCGTCCCAATTTTTACATGAGAAAAGAAATCTCTAAGGAAACATTTAAAGTTTGAATGGTGACACTTTCTAGTACCTGTTTATAGAAAAAAAATTAATAATTGGTTAGTGTATAATTTTTTAAAATCCTGCTTTTTATATCCAGCTTCTGTTATAGGGCAATGATCAGTCTAGGTGTGTTTCAGAATTCTGACCATGACTCGCAGTAAGACATCTTTTATGTTACAATCTGGCACATACTTACATGAAGACACACTCAGACCCCCGTGCACAGACAGATGCACACCCACATGTGTGCCACGAAACAGTAATTACTTCATGTGACGTTCTCTGTCATTTCTTTTTTATTAGATTATTTTAGCCCTTGAAATTGGCTTCATGACCCACTGTTTTGTGTCCAGTAGCTTCTTACCTTTCTCACAGGACCTTTAATTCTTGAACTTTAGCCACTCTAGTGACAGGGGCAAAGGTTTTTTCCTTTCTCCATCTGTAAAGACTTATGCCCTTTTCTCCTGGGATTCTGGCACTCCTGAGCTTCCTCCTGCAGACCTGTCAGCTCCCAAGGCCTCAGTACCTAGGTATATTATATAGGAACAGTAATTGTATCTTGCCTGAGGGGCATTTTTCATATTTGAATTCAGTGAACAGGGGCGGGAAACAGGCGGCCGAACAGCCCAGATTTATGTCTAGCAGTGTACTCCTGCCGTTCTGTCGAATCTACAGAAATCTGTTACACCGATCCTAGCACTCTCTCAGTGGTGTGAGAGGTCTTGGACGACCCTTTGATAAAGATTTTAGGATTAAGTGAATCAGGAAATAAAATGAAAATGTAGTATATTCTGGGGTAAATCTAGCCCTAGTCTGTCCATCTTTGGAGAAGCAAGATGTCAACACATGCCTGTAAACCTTGCTGAGAAAACCCCTGCCAGTCTCTGTTCTCGTGAGAGGGGAATCGACTCAGGACGGCTCACCTGTGTGGTGGTCCTACAGCGCCCCTTCCTAGAGAAGAGTCGTCAGTACAGAGTACTCTTTATTCCAGTGTGCCAACTCTAGGCCTTGTATTTGCTACATTCGAAAACACGTTAAGAGATCTGCCTCTTCTCTAGAATTAGTCCTGAGCAGCTACGTGGCAGGGCCCACCCTTTTTAACCCCCCATCCGCGCTGTGGGCCGTGACAAGGAAAAGGCCTCATCCAGTGGTTGTGTGTGTGATTGACCTTGGCTCTTATTTATGGGTCTCCTCCCTAAAGATTCTCAGTCACGTCAAAACCAGCTCAGTGGAGGTCAGTAGGAGATTGGCTAAATAGAATATGCCACATCTGTAGGACCAAATGTATGTAGCCATTAACAATTTATGTTGTTGTTAATATCTAATAATAGGAAAAATACTTCCTAATGCATCATGAAATGAAAAAACAGGCTATTACACAGTGTATGTGCTGTGATTCCTCCTATTTTTTAAATAATCATGTATGTGTGTATAGAGAGGAGAGGCGAAGGGGAAACAGCAAAATGTCACCGTGGGATAGTAGCGTTCTTACCAGTGATTTGTCCTTTAGAGGTTTTCTATATTTTTCAAATCTTTTGTCTTGGTGGTTTTATATTTGTAGTTTGAAAAGTCAACAAATAGACTTAACAGTCCCTCTTGCAGTGTTTCTCCCATTTAAAAATAACAACGGAGCCTAAAAATAATGTAACATATACTGAAACATACAGTATGGGGAGGGGGGCGGGAAACAGGCGGCCGAACAGCCCAAACCCAGCAGGTGCGGAGGCGGCGGCTGCAGGAGGGACCCGCGGGCCGGGACCCAGGTGCAGCCCAGCCCGGCCTCCCCCTGCCACGCAGCCGCCCGCCGCGGGCACTCCTCCTTGACGGTCATGTTAGTGGACTCTTTAACGAGGCCAGCAAGCTGCCTGCATACATCTACATGTCACTGTCCGCACAGAGCTCCCTGGGCAGCGGGCGTCTTCGCTTACCCCGGAGAGCATGCTGCCTCAGAAAGCGGCTGACATGAGGGGTTTGCTCCTGGGTGGTTGATGTTTATACACGAGACACCCGCGGCGGAGCTGCGAGGCCCCATCTTGTCCGTCCCTCTGCAGCCTTGCAGTGTCCCCCAGTGGTGTCTGTAAGGGTAGTTACCTTTGCTCCACCTGGCCAGGCGCCTGAGAGCTCCGACCCTGGACGGCCTTGGTGCAGGAAAACCAGGGACAGACAGAGCCACATGCCTTTCACGGCTCAGGGACACAGGCCCTGCCTTCAGCCAGGCCCCAAGCCCTGGCTCCCAAGGGAACAGGCTCTTCCCCGAATGTTGCCCCCCCCCACCTGCCCTGCTGGGAGGGACGTCCTCAGGTTTAATGAAAGAGCCCTGAGAGCTGTCAGGAGACGTGGGCTGCTCTGATGCTTCTGTTAGCACGAGGGGTGCTGGGAGAAGGAAGGCCATCAGCGACGCTAGAGTGTGTGTTCGCACCAACTGTGTGTCACTGTCAGAGTGGTGAGGGTTTTCCACATTTGCCGCTCACACCCGTGATCACCTGCCGCCTGAAACCTGCGCGGGCCATGCCATCATCTCTGCCGCTGCCGTTTTTAGTACCTTTAGCAGTGGACCCCCAGATGTGCTCCATTCTTCCCACTTACTCCATCCTCTGCAATAACTGTTTCCCCAGGGTCTCTAGATTCTTGATTCCAAGTGTCTGGTGGCAGTGTTGAAGCCACAGGGAGGCCACGTGTGGGGCTTGCTTTGCTGTGCTGTCTGCCACTTCTCTAGCCGTGCTCGGAGTCCCTGGGCAAACGTGGAGGGCTGGACATGTCGTTTATTGTTGGTTTTATTCTAGCCGCCATGATTTGAGCATTTACTATATGCTAACAAGCCTGTGTTGAGTGTTGTACTGATATTTTCTCGCTTCGCCCTCACGACCGGGTTGAGAGTCGGGGATGATGCTGTGAAGTCAGGGGCTGGGGGGCGAGTCGCCAGGGTTGCCTGACATCATGTGAGGGTTGCAGAGCTGCATTTCAGACCCGCCGCTGCCCGACCACGTCCTAGTCCAGAAATCCTAATTTGTTTTCACTCTGACCGGTCCTAGAACACCCTGTGACTGCTTGCGTGAATCCTCCAGGGAAATGTCAGAAAATGTTAAAGAGAATTTAAACTCCCCACTTTGATGGTGGCCTCCTGCTATGAAATGGCTCATCTCCCTGTCTTGTGCTGCAGACAGGCTTCCAGGAGATGCCTCGGGAATCTCGAGGCAAATGTGCACTTTTATCGCTAGAGAGCACGTGCCTGAATCCTGCCTCCTCTCCGTCCTGGTCCCCTGGGCTCTAAGACAGGGAACTGGAGGACCGCTCACCTCTCTGCTTTCAGTCCTGACTCACCCCCAGTCATCAGCCTCCTGGGCCATGCCATTCTCTTCTGGGACACACATGGCCCTCCTGCCATGATGTCGGGGCTTCTGTAAAGCATCTCCACCGAGGCCCTCACCTCCTGCAGGCCTCCCACACTTACCTCTTCCCACCTTTCAGAAGCCCTCACTCTGTCCAGTGCAGGGAGGAATCCTGTTTGATTTCTATGCTGCTTCCAGATCTCAGTGCTGTTGCCGCCTTCCCAGGCCCCTCACCAAGAGGAGGTTTGGAGTCAGGGTGGCGGCAGGTGGCACAGAGCACCCCTGATGCTGTCTGTGGATGCGGGAACAGCAGGACTGTGGTCTTAATTCACTTCGTAATCGGCCTCAACAGAAGACTGACAGCTACACAGCTGTGAGTCACTTAAATGTGGAGAGCCCGGGCCAGAAATACTTCTGTCTAATGGGACCTAAGACTTGATTAATTAAGACTACCAGCTGCCTATAAAGTTAATTTTGAAAGTGCTGTTGGTTAGAGTTTCTTTCTCTGAGAATGATATTGTGGCATTTGGGGTATCTGCATTTTATAACCCCTTAATTAGCTTCTTTTTGTTCACCATATCACCTCAGATGGTGACTTGTTTTTTAACTGCTGGTATTTCAGATTCCACCTGGAATCAGGGAGGAGGGAGGTTCTCATGCTGTGTTCTTTCAGACTGTTAAAACAGGCATCAGAAACAAAATGTCTGCTTTTGATGTTTACAGGTAATTATGCCAGTGATGCATAATGTGGAATCAAATCCAGTTTTGCTTTCCCTGGCTTCTTTGGCAGTCCTGTTGGTAGCTAGAGTGGAAGATTTGGTCTTGTCAGGAAAATAACAGCTGTGACTCAGAGCTCCAAAGGGACAGGTGACTGACCAAAAGATCCCACTTCAAAGTGAGCTGGTTTCTATCAGGCCTGCCCTGTGCGGGCGTCACACTCAGCAGCCTTGGTGTGTAGCTCGGTTGGGCTGCTGGACGTGGCATGTTACAGATCCTTCCTCTCTCCCTGTCTCCCTCCCTCTTTCCTGTCCTTCCTCCCTTTCTGCCCTTGTATTGTTTGCAGTTTGCATCAAGACTATATTGAAGGAAAATAAAGAAAAACACAAATATTAAAACCATAAAACTAATTAATTGCTGTAGATAAATTTCAAATTTGACTTTAAAGGTCCTGAAGCCAAAGATAAAAGAGAAACAGAATCAGCTGTGTAAGTCTTGTTTTCCTCCTTCCTTCAGGAGGGAGGAAATAGATCGGTTCTTAGGAGAAAGTTCAGTGTTTCTCAGTACTGACCTGTACAGCATCCGTGCACGGGACCTCATGTCAGGAGCACTGAGAGATGTGGGACCATAACTCTTGGTCACCTTTGTGTATTAGAGGCAGAAGGGGTTCCATCGGGCTGCTCTTCAGTAAGTTGAGGACTGTCTGTCATACAGGACTGACCCCCATCTCCTCGCATCACAAACCAGGGCTAGGATGAATCCTGCCATGGCGCATGCCACAGGCCAAGAGTCGGCTTTTCTGGGGAAGGGGGATTCTCACAGGACCAGGACAGCCGGGACAGAAGTGTGGGCAGGAGCTCCCCTGTCTCCCCATGTCCCTCCCAGTGGCCTTTAGGGCATGCCAGGCCTGCAGTGGGAGCCTGTGACCCAGGGGGAGGAGCCGCCTCCCCACGGCCTCTCTGCCCTCTTCCAGCAGCCCTGTCGAGGGACGGCCTGGCCTCCGGCTGGACTGGGTCTCCAGGGCTGCTTGGGGAGCCGGCTGCTCAGCACCCAGGAACCTGGGGCTGTGAGCTGTTCCGCTTCCCCTGCCAGGGCATCAGGGCCCCAGCCTGTGGGAGGTGGAGCCGGCGGGGGACAGCCTCGTCCCGTTACCACCCAGAGTCAGCTGCCAGGGGCCTCTGACAGCGCCGCTCACTGCCCACAGGACCTTCAGGTCCCGCCAGATGAAGGTGATTCCAAGAGAGGCTGTGATAACGTGGTTCAAGTATGTGGGTGACTAGTGGTCTTTGACTCATGGCGACAATCTAGGGTACCTTCAGGTAGTGTCCTGGAAACATTCATTTTCTCAGATAGGTTTTTCTGTGGGAGTTGTTGACAGTTTGAGGTTGTATGTTCTCCAGGGCTCTCTGTTTCTCTCTGAGAATCAGTCTGTCTGTTGTAGACAGGATGAGTGGTTGCTACAGCTGATATCCTACAAGAGGCTGCCTGGCAAAGTTTAGAGCCAGGCTTTCCAGGTTGGAGTCCGTGCTCTGCCCCTTCTTAGCTTGTACTTGATCGCTCCTCCCCCTTAGTTTACCTGTCTGTAAAATGGGGGGGGGGGAGGCGGAACAGTGCCTATCTCATAGGTTGTGTGGAGAAATAAATGAGTTCACATTTATAAAGTTCTTAAAACAGTGCCTGGCATGTTCTAAGTGCTGTATGTGGTCGCTCTTACTGCTGTTGTTAAAACTAGGAGCTTGGCTAGTTGGAGACAGACCGGCTCATCCTCATGCAAAGGTGCCCGCAGGCCAACCCAAAATTCTCTCAGTAGTGTTTTCATACCTGATTGGGTGCTGGACTCAGTGCCCACGGCTCTGCAGCGTGGAACTCCGTGAGATGGGTCCTGAAAAGGCCAGTGCACTGCACAGGGCCACACGCTCCCACGGAGTGCCTGTGGTGGGGCTTGATGGATTTCTGGTCACAGGCAACACGAATGAACTGAAGTGTTTCCCCAGGATCTAAAGAAAATAAATTACAGAATAATGTTATTTTACAAAACAATTGAAATTAGAACAATCTCTACCAGGGATAAATTTCACTTATAGAATATTTAATATGAAGACATTCTTACAGTACTCTGGATCCAGCCAGAAGCAGCTGTCTGGAGAGCACTCTGGCTCCTGACGTCACGTCGTCCCACCATCTGGTCTGTCTCCAGCTGCACACGAGGAAGTAACCTGGGTGAGGGAGGGACAGAGCCAATTTACACGCTGCTCTGTCAGGAGACGCTGCTCCCATCCCACCTCGAGATTCAGCCTCTGCAGCTTGGCCTGGAATTAACTCTTGTCCATCCGAGCCTAAAGCCAGGGAGGGGTAGATAAAAGTTTCAGATTCTTCTTGCCAGCCTTTTGAATAGGCGGTAGGGGATTGGTAATGGGCAAATCTGCCTCAGGCCCCTGTAAAATGCAGAAGTACCCCAGAGATATTACGGGTTTGGTTCCAAACCACTATAATAAAGCGGCTATCACAGTAAAGCAAGGCATATGAGTTTTTGATTTCCCAGTGCATGTAAAAATTATGTTTACACTATAATCTATTAAATGTGCAGTAGCATTCATTATGTCTGAAAAAAAAATTTGCACATAGCTTAGTTTAAAAATACTTTATGGCTAAAAAAATGCTATCATCTGACAATGCCAGGTTGCCACAAAACCTTCAGTTTGTGGGGGGAAAAAAACACCATACCTGCGAAGCACAATAAAATGAGGTGTGCATGTCATGGGTGGTGACACCCAGACACACAGTGATATTAGAAGGGGAGAATGTTCACTGAGGCAGTAATTTCATATACAAGGACATAACTGCCCTTTGAAAAGTTGCGTAGAAAATGTTTGAATTTACCCACATTAGATTATAGCCCAAGGAAGGATTTAGTGTAAAATGAAAGCTGAAAGTTTCAACCACCATAGGAATCTGTTACTTCTTACTACTTGAAGGCTTTCACTATGTGCTTTAATCTGAGCCTTTACGACCTCCCTAAAACCTCAGGGGATTCTGCTGTGTTACCTTGAAGTCAGTTCAGACCCAAAGGCAGTGAGCTGGGTGTCAAGGATGGAGCTGAAGGGCAGGTCAACCTGCGTGCGTGTGTGTGCACACGCGCACAAGCGTCTGGGCTGAATTAGGGGGTTAAGAAATGGTTAAGAATCAGACAGTCTCAGCAGACTGCCACTATTCATTCGTCTGCCACACACTATGCTGTTACGCTGCTGTGCAATTATATTGTACTAATATGCTATTATGATTCTTTTACAAAATCGCCACTTTCCGTGTTGAGCAGCATGAAATAACTTCTGCTTTCCCTCCCTTTAGACCACTGCTCTTCCAGACAAGTGAACACGTGGCCAGCAGCCCTGCGCTGGGGGACATTATTCCATTCAGTGTCGTCATTCAGTTTTTGTTCACAAGAGCACCTGCTGAGCTGAAATCCCCCTTCCAGGTAATGCAGTGAAGCTAGAACCCTCTTTCCCATCTTTCTCCTTAACCCTTCGAGTGCGGCCCCGCTCACTGAAGGTGCCTGGCCTTCTCTTGCCTTATTTAGTCGTGGATCTGTGTCTAGGCAGTGAATGATTAGGGAGGAAAATTCCCCCTGCCCAGCCCTTACTTTCTCTGCAGAGTCAAGATTACCTGATGCATCTAGAATGAGCCCACTCAATAACAGTGACACTAGAAATGTATGTTCATAAATCTTTTCTGACGGAGGCCTCGTTTCCTTGGCTGACCCACCTTCAGTTGGCAAATGCACGAGGCTCCCTGGGAGTCAGGGAGGGCTGGGCCGCCTCCCTTCCGGCAGTGTCTGGGGTCCTTGTCCCCGGGAGTCCCCGCGAGTCCCCGCACCAGCGTGGCGGGGCATGAGGGACAAAGAACGGGATGCTCTCTCTCCCCTGACTGTCTTCCCACCCCGCAGAGGGCGGAATGGTCCCACGCGCGCTTCTCCCAGTGGCTGGATGATCATCCCTCTGAGAAGGACAGGCTCCTCCTCATCAGGTAAAGCCCCCTGTTCCAGGGGCACCTGCCTGTTCTTGCAGCCGGGGCGGGGGCGGGGGTTGAGGGGGTGGGGGAGGGAGGGGCGATGGCGCTGCGGGGCCGCGGGGAGGAGGAGGGAGCCGGGCGGGGCGGGCATGTACGGTGATGCGCCTGTGGGGGACCTCCCTGCGCAGGCGCGTCCTGGGGCACCGGCAGGTGCGGATTTTGAGCACAGCAGTTGTTGCCCTCCCTGTCCTCCACTTCCGCGACTTCACAACCCACTTTGTGCTGTCCCGGGCCTGGTGCGGCCCTAAGGACCTTGCGCTGCTGATTTTGAAAACAACCCTCAGCCATGAATAGATTCCTTGCCGGGACTCCACATTTTCTGCTTCATTTCCGCTTGGGGCGGTTACTGAATTGGTGCGCAGACGTGAGTAAACGTGGTACGTTTATTAGTAGAAAACAAGGACACCAGCAGCCTAGTGCCTCTCCAGTGTGGTTCTGCACGTGTGAGCGCGCACAGACACGCACACACCCCGTGCACCCAGCTGCAGCCGGGGTGGGATGCTGCCACTGGCACACACGACTGTTTAAGCATCTCTGTTCCATCAGCATTCTCCTTTCAAATTCCTCTCACCACGATCTCCGGAGACCTCTTAGCCACCAGATCCAAACATTTCTGTTTTCCCCTTCTCACTCTGCCACCTCAGCTAGAGGTGACCACCCTTCCTTCTTGAAACTCCTCATTGACTGACAGAGTCCACACATTTTTATGACTGTGCACTATGTGCCCAGCCCTGGGGACACAAGACAAACCCAGACAGGCCCCGCCCTCTCGGCCCTGCCATGTCGCCCCCATCATGTTTCTGTTCCAACCTTTCTGGCGATTTTTTCTCTGTTTTGTTTGCTGAATTGTTGTGTTCTGCCCACTCCTTAAATGCCATCACTTCCCGCAGTGTGTTCCTGGCTCTTTCCTTCACATTTGATCTGTCCTTTGGTTCCCAGGTGAGCTCACCCAGACCCGGGACTCTAGGGACCTCTTCTCTCCTGTGGCTCTGGGTCTGTGACTCTCCTTGGTGGTCCAGGGCCTCGGGCCAGCAGACTTGCTCTTCTTATACTGCCATTCGCAGTCCCACAGAAAGCAAAGCTCAGTCCCTGAATGTTAAATCATCTTTCCTCTCAAACTTGCTCATTCTCCTAGGCTCCCTGTCTTGATTGGGGTTTCACCATCACGTATGTCCAGCCAAGCTGGGAAACCTTCAAGCCATCATTCAGTACCTCTGTCACCCTCATTTTCCAAAGCCAGTCAGCTGTACCTCTCAAATCGCTCTTGAAGCCATTCTCAGCTCTCCCAGGGGATCCTAGTGCTGTTGGTCTGGAGACCACAGCATCAAACAAGCCTTTGTTTGAGCCTAAGTGCAGGGCGTGAGTTGGGTGCTCCAAAGCCAGCGTGGGGCTGGTGTGAAGCGGTTCCCAGCCTTGTTTGCATGCGGGAGTCGAGCTTGGAAAATCCATAGGTCAAGGCCGCACCTTCACCTGCCTCAGAGCCTCTGGGCTGGGATCTGACAGCAGGATGTCTTAAAGCGGCCCAGGCAGTTCACAGCGCAGGCAAGGCTGAGCCCTGGCTGTCACCCTGAGAGGCTCCACCAAGGAAGGAAGCTGCAGGGGGTTGTTGAAAAACTTCAGCTGGTCAGATTCTGGGGGTGGCACTGAATCCTCAGGCTTGGTGACCAGAGCCCGGGTGGGCCCGGCACCTGTGTGGACTAGCCAGGGCCCTGCCCTTTTCCCTGGCTTGTCTGTTACCACCTTAGCTGTGAGCATCTGACCAAGAAATGGGGGGCGGGGGGGCACCAGGTGAATCTGTCTGGTTATGCCTGGTGCCCTCAGGCTCTGGGTGTGGATGCGGGACTCTGCCTGGGGTGAACGCGGGGTTTGCAGTGTCCGTGGATTTTTTTGCCTGAGTCCCATAGACTTGCTCAGCCGCAGCCCCTGTGGTAAGAAAGGAGGACTCATGATTCAGTCAGCTGAACTGGGTTCGTTTTTTGTCTTGTTAACAAGTTGGAACGAGCTCATCTACAACAGTTGCCCTGCTGAGGGCCCATGACAAATCTGTTTTCTTTCGCTTCTCTTTAAAAATGTCTCCCAAGTTATTTCCTCAGCAGTGCTGTTGCTCAGCCTATATTTAGCAACTGAAAATCATGCTCAGAGACACTGTCATGCTTTCTGCAAAAGGCCTGCCCATCACTCCACACAGGGCTGCTAGCGGAACCTTCCTGCCCAGGAAATGAAGCCCTCCTTGGGGGATTCCAGAGCCCTGGGCTCCCGCTGCGGCCCGGGTTGCTGGCAAGGAGGGAAGCTTTGTCCCAGAAAATGTTCTTTCCTATCTGTTACTGCAAACTGATTTCGTCCCTGCGTCCTGAAGCACCACTAATGAATTTCTTGCCCCTGTAGATAAACCCAGGGTGAGTATTGCCCTTTAAATGTCAGTACGTTTGTTTGAGCTCTGGGGGCAAACCTTGTCGTCCACCCCTCTGCTGCCCCGGGCGCAGTACGTTCAGCTGGAAGTAGGGCTGAGCGAGGGTCGCGCACCAGCTGCCGCACGACAAATGGCAAATGGCGAACTCTCTTCCGCCTTCCTCTCAGCTCCCTTTTGACACCAGATATTTCTCAGGAGCTTGCATGGATGCTAGTCAAGTTAATTTCGAAATCAGAGTAATCACTGACTCATGGGGCCAAATGGCGTAAGTGGGGAAGAGGGTGCCTTGTCGGCCTCCCGCAGGCCAGTGCTGCACACGTGCAGGCCATCGGGTGCAGAGGTGGCAGCCCGGGGACACCTGAGGGACACCCAGGGGTCTGGAAGTGGTGAACGTGTTCTCAGGAAAGACTGACATTTTGGTGCAAAGATTTCTCAAGCTATGCAGAAGTGGTAGGATTGGCCGCAAACCCACTGACACTTGCTGTTGGCCGTGGAGCAGCCGCCCTCCTTACTGCGGCCTCTTCTCCTTTGCTGTCTCTGAGTCTGAGAGGGGTGCTTTATGGTGTCAGAACTGCCCACAGGCTCTGTTTGCCGCCTGGCACTTCTCAGGTATGCAGTTCTCGGGCAGCCCTCATGTCAGGGGCATCCTTGGAGCCCTCGCCCTCCTGCAGGCGGCTGGGCCTGCGGGCTGGGAGCCATTCCCTCAGCTGCCCTGTACTTCTGCACACCACACGACCGCTGCGGACAGAGCTAAAGTTCGCTCCCTCCTCCTGGTGTTCCTGTGGCACGAGACACCTACCAGTTCTGGAAGCTGGGTGCCTGAGATGGGACTGAGGGCAGGACTGAGCCAGGGGAAGCCTGTGAAGGCACATGGTAGTTTTAAAGTCATTTACAGGTTTCAGTACTAAGCACACTGATAATTAATGCCTGACAAAAATCAATTTTGTGTTCCATTGGAAACCTCCACTTGGTTAGTTGAAATCACATTGAACAGTGTTGCTGTGCTGCCACAGTCCTTCCTCTCCTGTTCGCACAATTCCTATACTAATTCTTTCCCAGTAAGAGTAACTTTAATTATCTCCCCATTTTGGATGCAAACCAGAGTTGAGGCTCTTACATAATGCTTGGCCTGACTTCCAAGAAAGCTGATGTTTTGCTCAAGCAAATGGGTAATACAATAATCGCTTGAAAATCTTGCTCTGATTTTACGTGGGAGGGCAGATTTAATCTTTCTTCTCTCCACAGTTCTGATGGTGTTTTGATGAATACCAGAAACACTAACCAAACTCACTTGGGCGCTTTCTTCCACGTGCTGTGTAGTCACTGTAACTGTCTTATCCATCCCATGCAGATGAAAGTGCTGAGTGGATTTTTGTCCATTTAATAGATAAAATGAATGTAACCAATTCACTGCAGAACATGACAGTTTCTGTGAACTTCAGTGCGTTAATTTCTAAGACTGATACATACATGTCATGTCTCAGACAGTGGGACCCTTGATTTCTCTTCTGTGTGATGTGCAGGGACATCATGTTGGGAGTGGGCCGATTGCCCAGGATGCTACAGCAACTTGAATAGTATCACAAAAAGAAGCAGTTTTTTCCAAGAGAAACCCCTTCATTTGAGGCTCAGCTGTGAGGTGAACGAAGCTACCTCACGTATTGTCTTGTACTTTTGAGGATCCCTACTCTTGTGTTTCTGTTTCCATTCTTCAGTGCTTTTGTCTTTCCTTTTCATGACAATTCTGTCTTCCTTATTTCTAATTGTTTTTAAATTCATTCACCGTGTACTTGTCAAGCACTGGGTCCTGGGGCTACATAAATGAATAAAATAGCCCCCACCCCTCAATGTTGTTACATCTTTAGGAAGGAAAATTACCAAGGCACACACCCTTACACTCTAATGTGCCTGGGAGAAAAGCAAACAGCTTGCTCCTTACGTGGAAAATCTGAGGCCCTGGGAAGCGTGGTGGGGAAAACCGTATTTGAGTACTTTATAGGTACAGATATGTACCTGGAAGAGCCAGGTGCTTCACAGAGAATCTTTTAATTCTCACAACTAAACCCTATAGGTATTCTCCCCATTTTGCAGATGAGCAAATAGGCTCAAAATGTGCCCTTTCGGGGCACAACCTTGTTAAGCAGAGACATTTTCATATCTGAGGAATATTTGCACCAGTACTCTGACCCCTCCCTGGATGGGCATCAGGGCTGGGCTAGGAGTCAGATGGGGTGGAGCTGCTCTGCACGTATGTTGGCAACACAAACAATGGAAACTGGTGATATGAGGGTCTTTTTAGGCCACAGCAAATGGTCTAGAACTCAGCAGTGGCACCAAGTTGGAGGAGGGCGACGATGAAACCGGTGGAAGAGGGCAGAGCAAGTGATGCGCTCCAGGCGGCCACCTCTTGCAACAGTGTGGCAGGTCCTCTAGCACAGGGCTGACAGAGCCAGGGTGACCGCCACCTATGTGGCTGCCGCAGTAATTAGGGCATAATGTGGCAGGATTCAGACTGAAGCCAAGGGGAGAGGAGGGACCGGATGTGGTATGCGTAAGGTAAACAGGACTTGATAACTGATGAGGTGTGGGATTGAAAGAGAATTTTAGAGACCTTGGGGAAATGATGGTGTCTTTTGCTGAAATAGGGGGAGGTGAGCAGAGCACTACCCTTGGGGTGTTTTGTTTTTTTTTTAACCCAAGGTTTCGTTTCCTTTTTTTTTTTTTTAAATAGACTTCAGTCATTAGAGCAGGTTTAGGTTCACGGCAGATTTGAGAAGGAAGAGATTTTCCATATACATATACAGCCTCCCCCATTATTAACATCCCCCACCAGAGAGGTCCATTTGTTACAATGAGGGGAGCCACGCTGACATCACAGTCACCCAGAGTCCACAGTTGACTCCAGGGTTCGCTCTTGGTGGTGTGCATCCTGTGGGTTCGCGCGGCCCTAGATTTCTGACAGGTGAGTTTGAGGGATACCTGGCAGAAGTCAGATAAAGATGTCCAGAAGACAGAAGTCAGGAGGGAGGTCAGGGCTGGAAATAAGAGGTTGGAGATGCAGTTACTATAGTCACTGAAACTGTGACAGTGGGGTGCCAGGGCACTGCCGTGTGAGCGCTGAGCAGGACGGACTCCTGGCAGGTATATTTATTCCCTGTGAACAAATGAAAATAAGAAGCAGACCTGCCTAAGAAAGAATATTTTCAGTGTTTGGGAGCAAACAGGTAAGAATTACATATTAGATGGGGCTTGAGACGGCGTATGTGAGCTGATTAACGGTATTAACTTACCGTTATCTTAGAGTTTGGAACTTTATGACCAAAATGTGATGGTTATACTTGGAACTTAAATAGACCAACAATGACAAGTATCTTAAAAGGTTTCTTTCTAGCTCAACTGAAACATGATCTAACACTTAAACAGAGCATCTGGTTCAGGGATTGGAAAACTTCTTCCATAAAGGGCGGGACAGTAAATATTTTGGTCTTTGGAGGTCATGCGGCCTCTGCTTCAACAGCTGGGCCCTGCCGTTCAGTGCCGAGCGCCGCCGACGCCGCCGCCGCGTGAGCCTGCGGTCATAGGGCTGGACCCGGCTTGTGGGTGGTTTGCTGACCCCGATCATGAGGACATACCTTGGCTCAATCCAGGCTGCCTTACCACATAATTTGCTAAAAATTAGAGCCTAAGAGCAATGTGTCCTACCCGTGGGCTCCTGTTCCGTCAGTGAACGGGAACCCACGGCCCCCGCGGTGGCAGTGCCGGCGGCCCCGCCCCCAGCGCTGAGCCCTCTCCGCGGCGCGAGCGCCCCCTCGTGAGCGCTGCGAGGAGGACGGGCTGCTGGCGGCTTCGCGGAGGCCAACAGGAAAACGGAGGAAAGGGACACAATCTGAGGCCAGAGCGCCTCTGACTGTGGTTAGCCCAGGAAGTACAGTGCAGGCTCGGGGAGGGCTGCTGGTCACGTAGCTTGTGGAACTGGGCAGAGCAGTTCCAGAAAGGGGCTGCTTTGGTGCTAAGCTGATTTCTTTTAATTTTTTTGACATTGTTTTCATTTTGGTTTTCAGGGGAGCCCTGGAAGCTTATGTTCAATCAGTAAGAAGCAGAGAAGGCAAAGAATTTGCACCAGTTTATCCCATCATGGTTCAGCTGCTTCAAAAAGCTACGTCTGCTCTTCAGTAATAACGTGAAATCTTTCCTCATCTCATTTTGTGCTAACCTGAACAAGGCTGGCAATTAAATTGTAACGCATTACTTCTAGAAGACAGCTACTATCTCCAAGTTTAAGACTGTAATTGACTTTCCTGTTTTTCTTACTGATCGTTTTGTTTACCTCTTAAACTCTTCCACCTTAAGTAGCATAAAATGTCAAAATTCATCAACTTCAAACTCCATGGACCTGATCTTTCCAGGACAGCCAACTCTTTTCTATGAGGTGGGTTAAAATTTCTTTCCCATCACATAACAGAGTCCCCACTGCTTCTTAAGGGATATGATCAAGTTTATAGTAAAGATGCTTTTTTATCCTCACTGGATAAATGTACACAGCCTAGTGCTTTCCATACTTGGCTGCACATTAGAATCACTGGTAGCTTTATAAAAAAAAAATGATGCCCAATTTGTATCTCATATTAACATGCCTAGGGGTAGGAGCCAGGCATTAGTATTTAAAAAAAAAAAAGCATTTACAGCATGCAACAAAGTATGGGAACCACTGTCCACCCAGAGCTAAGATGTGCGGCTAAATGTTTTCCACGTGTCATACTGTATCTTTACTAAGGGTAGAGCAAGGTTGTCTTTACACGGTGTCATCTTATTAAAAGCAGACTTTCTAATGCAGATGCCAAGATAAAAATTTTTACGAAGATTCTTATCAATAGCTGATAATCTGGTTTGTTTTTCTATTGCTCTTGTTACTAACACTTTGGATTTTTTTCTTTTTAACTCTTTGAAGTATAGTTGATTTACAACATTGTATTAGTTTCTGGTGTACGTTAATATTTTGTTTTATTGTTTAGGAAGTGGGTTGTGGGATTTTTATGTATTTTCCCTCCCCTGAACTGTTACTCTGATGACTCATAAAGTTCAGTCACAATCAATCAGCAGAAGTCAGAGATAAACAATTTTCTTTCATTTTATTTGAAATAATATACAAGAATATAGTGTGCAAAATTTAGGGGCAACATCATGAAGTGTAATGAACTGAAATCAATTTTCCAGCTGTGATTCTAACCAGGAACACCACTTGGTAAGTAACATGAAAAGCCATGATTGTAGCTCAGAGCAAAAGCAGCTGTATTGCCAGTGTGTTTGCTCTCATTGTAGACAGTTGGAGGAAAGTAAAGTGCAAGTGTTGCACTGGAAGTGCAAAGTCTGCCCCCACCAGAGATATGATGACAAATACGATATTAAGATACGTGGCTGAGGAGATATAGGACACAAAGTTAAAAATACAATGGTGTCAACTGTTAATAGCACCATTACAGTGACTATATCCCAATGCTATTAACTAACTTGACCTTGGCCTGGGCTGGGTCGCCACCCACCGCAGTAAGGGATGGGTGCTGCCACCCAGTGCCTCAGCTCAGCGTGCTCTGGGACCCGCAGCAGGTGGCGCTTAGGTGGGACCCCGACACCATCCACCTGCTCCATGTTCTGGTCATCTCTTGGCACTGGCCAGACTGGGAGCCCCTGTGTTTGGCACAGACGCTGAACCAGGCGGTGGCTGCTCAAGGAAAGGCCAGCTCCCGGCTTCTGCTTCATTCCATCTTGTGTACAATACAGATTAATAAGCAGTAAGGAGCCAATGTATGAACAGCAGGTACATATTTTTATATTCCCCTTTTGTACAATTTAAAATAAAACATGTATACACTTCTCCTTCCTCTTTCTACTGTACTTTAGCACCACAGGATATCAATTTTCAAGCCTATATTACCTGATAGACATATATGAAGTTTGGAAGAAAAATAAGGCAATTTGGTTTACAATGTTGATAGTTTTAGCTTACTTAATGCTCTAATGGAGAAAGCAAATCCTCACTCGTATTATTAAATCATTGCAAGACTCAATGCTATCAGTATCTTATGGTCACACGGCTCCAGGACGAATCGTGAGACCTTGATCTTCTTAAGTCTTTCCATCAACAGTCAGTTTATGTGAATACAGACTTAAGAACATAAGCATCTTGGTTTAATGTTGTTGGGAGCCCTGTGGAGATAAAAAATTAAAGCTCAGTGAATATTTACAATACGTAGTAATTCTACAAGTGAAAGCAAAGGTGGATAAATACAATGTTTATAACCTTACTATTTAAAAAGATTGCCTTCCCAAAGGTGGTTTTTAAAAGTCTGCTAACATCTGATAGTTCAGGCATCCGGAAAATGTATGAAAATGATGAGACAAGAGAGGTGGACTAGGATGAGCAGGAAAGACGGGTGATCCAGGCAAAGTCCTACTGCATGGAATCTGAAGGTAATGGAGAACTTCAAAAATCTAGTTCAGCCACCCTCTTGTATTGGAATCTGACTACTTTTTAAAAAGAAATTCTTAACACAGACGTGAACTGCATGTTACTACACAGAAATGGGCACAAATACACAGAATGAATCGGCACATCCTTGGCCCCCTCCTGCGAGGTGCTGATGTCTTCCCTTTATTTTTAATGCTGTTTCACATTGAGCTCATTCTGTTCTGTCATGTGAAGCTGTCTTGTAATTAATAGAAAACACTTAAAATATGCTAGTCTACTAATGGAAAAGCTCTATCAATCAAATCTATCCAAGATTCTTATTATAGTGCGAACTTGTTTACCAGCCTTCCTAGGCCTTGCCATTTTTTTCCTTCCTGAGATTTTTCATCTAGAAATTCTGTACAGATGTCAGAATTCACCCCCATGCCTCCCTCCTCCTCAACCCATCACCAATTAAGAAAGGCTGCTGAGACGTACTGCCCCAAATTAGAAAATTCTTCTATTGTGCTATCAAGTTAAATAACAGCTATCTTTCAACCTAACTAGATATACTACATTCTAAAGTTCTCCACTTGAGCATCTCCAGACGAACATTGCTACTTTCCATGCGAAAAGAGTGGCATTAATGATGAAAAGAAAAGCAGTCCGCCTTAGATGGTGCAAAAACATGATTAGGTTTTGAAAGTGTGAAAAGGCTGGGAAATAGCATCAACCGGCCTTTAAAGGCTTTAACAGCTGCTGCGATGCACCAGGACAGCTGTGGAGATAAGTCAGGACTGTTTTTGTTGAAACATACCGAATTGGTTCTTTTCCTTTTCCAACAGTCAGGATTTAAACGCTTTTGTTCTTCAGCCAAAGCCTTCGCTTCTAATGTATACATCCTTCTCTCTTCATTCTTCATTTTCTTCCACCTGTCACCAAGGATCACACTTATGGCTCTGTAAAGTAAATATTTACACTTGCTGAAGGCAAGAATTTTTCAGAAAAGTCATTTCAAGTGCTGCTATTTCGGGAAGAAATAAAAGTTGAAAGACAACAATCTTGTCCAACATAGAGAAAGGGAAAAGGTCAAGGCGACAGCAGTCATTTCCAGTAAAGCCCCAAGTCATGCGGCCCATTCATCACAACCTTGGCAGTTAAAGCCTCCGGGAATAAGGCCATTATTTCCAATTGTCAACGGACATCTAAAATGGCTAAAAACTGGTTATTTTACACAGCTCAGATTTGAAGAAAAAAGTTAAATATTTCAAAGAAATGGTGTAAGTTAGTTAGGTCTATTCTGATACACTGGTTTTGCAAAGCTGTTTAAGCCGTTACGGCAGGTAACATTCAGTATCAGCAGCACAAAGTATTCACTTTCTACTAGAAGCTGTCCTTACTTGCTGGTTGCGCCCATAACCCACCAAGTAGTCATGGTACAGCTTTCTTCCTCCACGCAGCCCCAGTGAAAATGTACACTTACTGCTTATCTCCTAAGACAACACCAAATAAACCTTAGGCAATATTTATACTTAACACTTGAAGTCAAACTGGTCAGACGTGTGACGACTAATAGATATTTGAAACTATTTCCTATTTGTATTTATTCATCTGCCCCAAACCTACTTAAAATGTCTCGTCAAGGACAGGCAGGCACAAACTGTTTTCCTTCTGTGCAGAGCACTTAACCCTTAATTTCCTGACACTCAATACGAAACAAGGTCTGGGATGACTGCATGAAGTATCTACAAGTGATTTCACGATGACTGACATGGAAGCAAGAGAACAGGTATCTGAGCTTTGGAAAAAGACACCACAGAAGCTTTACTCTGTAAAAAGAAATTAAATATATAGTAAATACATGAATTTTTTAATCCAAAAAAGCTAATGCAATTAAACATTGCATTACACGTTCTTTTATTAAAATAAGAACCAGTTTTTATAATCTCTGAGTTAAAGGTACCATATAATGGTTGACACTTTTACTAGTTAAATCGAGTAAGAAATACATATGTATCAATTCCCAAGTTAAAGATGCATTTGGTTTAAGTCGCTTCTCTCTTTAAAATGTTAACTACTTGGGGTAGGGAGAAAAAAATGGGTGGAGGTGGTCAAAAGGTACAAACTCCCTGTTACAAGTCCTGAGGATGTAATGTACAGCAGGGTGAGTACGGTGAATCACCTGTATGGCATATTTGAAAACTGCTAAGAAAGTAGATCTTAAAAGTTATCACAAGAAAAAAATTCATAACTGTATAGTGATGGGTATTAACCAGACTTATTACTGTGATCATTTCTTAATATATACAAATATCAAATGATGTTGTACACCTGAAACTAATGTCATATGTCAATATATCTCAAGTGTGTGTATATATATTAAAAATTAAGATCATGAGTCATTCAAACCAGAATTCAAAACAATTATTTTATGTGCATCATCATTTGACTTTTCTCACGATCTCAAGAGTAAAGGGAACAAGGAAGAAGGGCAAAAGATCATTATAAAGTTCTCCAAGTTCATGGAGAACTTGGTTTGCGGGTGAGGAGTGGAGGATTCTGAGAGATGCGGTAAGGGCACCAGCGAAGAGTAGGAAGGGTTAGTGTTAACTTTTATTCCTGGGCTCTACTGAGGACACCTCTAAGCTAAGCTTAGTCTTTTGATAAATCTGGCAGTTACTACAAATCGCCAATGCCCACACAATTCACAGTGTGACACGGCTGTACAGCAGTCACCTCCGTGAGATCTGACCCGGGAAGGTGTTCGTCTTCTCCATAAAGATGGAACTGTCAGCTGTTAAGAGCTGTGTCCTCTAACAGGCAAATGGCGCCGTATTAATTTTAGAAGGCAGATCCTTACCTCTTAGCTAACTTAACCACCTGTCTAGGCATTACAAAATAATTACTCATGACCCTAAAAAGTCCACTTGAACTTTTTAAAGTAAACCTAGAAAACAAAGAATTCAACAATAAAAGCTACTGAAGTTCACTTAACTATTCCAGTTCCTATGAAACTGCACTTAATACACTGAATTATTATAATCCAAATTATCACTCTTCTTACCTGTTATCTTTCCCTGGATACATCTGAGTATATTCAACTCTGTATTTTTTGGCAAAAAGCATGAAGGCATTCATTGGTCTTTTGCACTTGTTAGGAGAGGTGGCGCTCACAGTCCCTGAGCTGTGGTTTTTGACAGCTTTTGTATACAAAGAACTGGAAGAGAGCTGTGGTGATCCAGGCGAGCCACAGTTTTTACTGAATCCAGATCCTGCGAATTCTTGAGCTCCAGGCCCTCCACAAGACAAAGACGCACGACGCTGACGAGCCATACTACTTAGCACGTAGACTGCGGAAGAATCCATAGGCGTGAAGTCATAGCTAAAAATAAATTCATTAACATGGTTTTAATTCAGTGTAATGATCTGATTTGTAAAAACACAGGATTTGGGGGGAAAAAAAGGAAAAAACCTTAACATCTGACTAGAAATTTCAATGTATTTTACCTTAATGTTACCAACACTGTTTTTTACAGCTTCACCATTGACAACTGCTTATAAGATGAAAGCTTATATATGCATTTACTAAAATTTTTTTTAATCTTAGTAACAAAAATCTTTTAAAAACACATGGAGCCCCCACCCCAAAGGAATCTGTTACAGTCCACATTACTCACAGCAAGTACCTCCTTTAGATCCCAAGCAACTCACTTATTCCAACTTTAGACTCACTTTTTGACAAATCTGATAATCTAATTTGATGACTATAGAAACTTAAAATTAGAAAGTTAAAGTGGAGTGGCAGATATATATCCCAGGCCTAAGGACTAACCCCTAAGAAAACAAAATGCTGGGTGAGGGCAGTCAAAATTGGTTACATGTGGCCAAAGGAACTCACAGTGCACAGTAACCTGGGTCATTTGGTGAGATGCCAACAGTCACGTTCATCAGTCTCCCCTACAGGCTGTCCATACATCACAACACAGCCTAACAACTAAAAAGTAAAAACCCACACTGATCGGGAAAGGCCACGTTTTGTTTGGTATATTCAGTTCACACAGGCATGGGAATAAGCTATCCACAGTATCATTTTCTCAACCAGCCTGCTCGGAGGTGTTCATTATCCTCTTTATATGAGGAAAACAGGCTAAAGAAGATAAAATAATTGTCCACCCAAGGCCTCACAGCTACTAGCTCTAAACCCAGATCTGTCCGCCCACCTCCAAAGCCCCAGGTTTCCTCACCAGTACCATGTGCTCGGCCCTGCTACCTGCTAACCTCAAGGTGAATAATCATCACTGAAAACATTACCTGAAAAGTAGAGTTAATGTAGAACACAGCCTGAAGATACACCCATCAAAAGAATTCTCGTTCCAACTCTGTTAACTCTTACTGCTTACACTTATCTTAGCAGAAAGCCTTTTATTCTAAACCCAACTCTATTTCTCTCCCTGAAACTGAAATTCTGGCAATACATCAACACAGGTTGATAAAAGCCATAGGTAAAGCAGTGTGAGATTATGATCACCCCGCAGACGGGGGTGGGGGGGAGCCACG
Source organism: Vicugna pacos (assembly GCF_048564905.1). Classification (NCBI taxonomy): domain Eukaryota; kingdom Metazoa; phylum Chordata; class Mammalia; order Artiodactyla; family Camelidae; genus Vicugna; species Vicugna pacos. The sequence goes on along the minus strand of NC_132993.1, from coordinate 77,822,223 downwards.
TGAATGAGGAGGCCACGCCAGCCACTGCACGCAGCACAAGTGACTTCTACTGACTACAATCACACGTCTCCTCTTTTAAAGGTATTACATGAAATAAGTGTCAAGTATGACTCTAAAATTATCGAATAAATGCTTAGCAATCAGTGTTATGTCAGGGAAACTATTTTTGCTATCTTAAGCCCCTCCCACATGTAATTTAGAAGAAAAGAAAACATTATAAATGAACCTGACACCAAATTATAATTATCTACCATCAGTAGAGATTAATAATTTGAAACACCAAAAGATTTAAAACCAGTGTGACTGACTACTGAAATTTGAAAACTCCGCCACCTAGTGGTACAAGTGTAACTATCATCCTCTTCCATCGCGGGCACAGTTTAAAGCGGTTTGAAGTACTCAATCACACAATTCAGGATTTTGACATGACTACAGCATTATAATAGTACACACAATAGCCTTTTAAGGAAGCTTCATCTTTTGCTGTGCTCACTATCTGTGGTTCTAAAATGGGCCTTGTTTCCCACCTCACTTCTACAAGCCATTCCTCAAGCTTAGAAGGCCCTTTCCCACCATCATGCATCACTCAAACTCTGCAATAGTGTAGTCTATTAGCCATGTCACAGACTAACTCATTTAATACTCCCTCCCATATTACCCTCATTTTACTTTTTTTTTTGAAGACCCATAGGAAAATTAACTTAGCCTAGTTTCCACAGCAAATCTATCACAGAACCAGGATGTGAGCCCAGGGAGCCCTGCTCCAGAGCTGTGTCCCTCCTGGGCCACACTGCCTGTCAGCCAGCACATACTCCACCGCACACATGGACTAATCCATCTCCTTCTCTAGACTGGGAGCAAAGAGTCAGGCCTATGTCTTAACTGATTTTAAATCCCCAATGCTCAGCACACACTCGGCTTTTAAAATGTCTGATGACTGACTAAGAGAGTACATAACAATGTAAAATTTTAATTGGGCTCACAGTCTATCTATACTACTTAATAATGTAAGCTTGTGCAGGTTACATAAACCCTGTAGCCTCAGTTTCCATACTTCTGAAATGAAGACAGCACACACTGTGTGATGCTGCACCGCTGAGAGAACAATCTATGTAAAACACTAAAGGCAGAGCAGAGGCCAGCACACAGTAGGTATTCAACTGGGGTGTCAGTTATTATTGCAGAAGCAGCCTCGACTGGTAAACTGAGTACTGAATCTGGATTCTGACAAGATACAGGCTTGACTCTGGGTTCTGACACTAACAGCTATTTTCTGAACATGTTCCTCACTCTCAGCTTTAGTTCTCTCTCCCTCTGTAAAATGGGGACATCATCTACAAGGCAGTCAAGAGTAAACAAGTTAGTACTGTACAGCACCGGTACCTAGGAGGCATTCAGCAGGTTAAAATACATCACCTGAACAGACACACCAACTTCAGAAATGACTGTCCTAAACCTGCCTGATACTGCGAAGACTGGCTTCAATCCCCAGTGTCTCAAACGGGCTTCTTCAACTCAAGTGCTTACTTGGAAGCTTCCTTTCTACAAGAGCCACAAATTGTACCTAAGAGCTCATCAGTTTATCACTGACATCTTCTGGTCCCCACCAAGCGAAAATTTCAAGGATTCCAATGTCCTTCCCTGAACAGTACGACCCAAAAGCCTGTCCCATATCCCCAAGGGGCACTTGGGACTTTAATTCTGGAGTTCCCTCTTGGAGTAAGAGCTGCTGCTTCCTGCCCTTCTCTCCCTTCCTGACCTCCTCACGGCAGGCAGCATCTCCCCTAACCCGCTAAGTCATAACCCAGTCCACGGTGAAGATTTAGTCTACTTCCTGCTTCTCAATTTTTTCATGGTTTCTCCTGGATGAACTTCCATTTCCGCTCCTTCACGAAGGGGGAAAGGAAGGGGGCCACTCTCACTCCACAGAGAAGTGAGACCAGTCGTCCTAGGAGTGAGCGCTGTTCAGTGGGACCAAGTAATGGGAACCTGCTGTCTTACAAAAACCAAATGAGACAGCCAAGTGTTCCTTCAGCTTAAAAAAAGAGAAAGTTTTGCACTATGAAATACCTGATATATAAAAAATGTATATAACTCTATAATGTATATTTTATATACTACAGAAAGATTATATACATTGATTTACACTTTTGTTAGCTGTATTTCCAAAGAACATTTGATTGCAAAAAAATGGAATCATAACTTTCTGGGAGGAATTTTTACTTATTATTTCTAAAACTGACCCTTGTTTTAAAATGTATGGCCATGGTTCATTCATTTTCCCTGACAAAAAGAATTCCACAGTGTGATTACATCACGATATACATATTCACTCTCCAGTTCATGCGCGCTGATACTGTTCCCGTGTTTTTTACACCATGAGCGACACAGCTATGAAATGTTTTACGCATCTCCTAGCACATGTCTCTAGGAATCTACTTCTCTAGGTTGACATCCAGAGGCACGGGATTGCTGATATTCAGTGTTATAAGATGAAGCCGAATTATCTTCCAAAATGGTACAGTTTACACTCTCACCAAAACATAAGAGGTAGCACAGATCTACATCCTAAGAATACTCTGAATGTCAGACCTTAACACTGTCTTGGTTTTCAAAGTGTGTATGAGAGACAGAGAATCAAACAGCATTTAGATTTCAATCTTGAACATTGTTGAGCACACAGCCTGTGCCAGGCCATGCTGGGTTTTGTTTTGTTTTGTTTTTAAATAGTCTCACTTATGCTTTCAAAGTAAAAACATATTAACCTTATATTTTATTATATTAAACTGAACAAAATAAAATCTACAAGCCAGCAGGAACTCTTGAGAATTCTCTACTTAATGCCTATTTTTTTAAAGGAAAGAATGGGTCTTAAAATCCCAGATATTACATATAGACCTTCTCTGGCTTCCTTCTGGGAGAAGGGTGACCAACTGTCCATTTTCCCAGGGATGGGGTTTCCAGGGATGCAGGACTTTCAGTGCTACAACCAGAAACGTTCCACACAAATTCAGACAGTTGGTCAACCTTCTTGAGTGTCCGTACACATGGATTCTTGTCCTATTCTGCCACTTACAAGGTGATCTCAGGACAAATCACTTCCCTCTATAAGTCTTTACAAATGTCAACTTTCTGCTATTTTTATGATTTTGTTAATCCATGCAACTAATGCCCTTGTCAAAATGAATATTAAACAAAGATACAGTTACCTAAAGGAAAAAAAAAGATACAATTAACAAACTTGTGGACTGGTTCAAGACAACTGGCCAGATTTAGCAGATTTTTCTTTTTTAAGTATCAAAGCTGATCTATTTAATTCTTGGTCCTAGGTGTTTTTCCTCATCTAAATGTTTTACAAACTCACTTTTCCTAAATGACTACTCAGTGTAAAACTCCTCTTGAACTATTATTTTACTTAAATTACCAAATATTTTTTCATTTAATCATATATAGTTGACCCTTGAACAACACGGGTTTGAACTGCTTGGGTCCACGTATATGTGCGTTTTTTTTCAATAGTACGTACTACTCAGTCTATGGTTGGTTGAATCTGCCTATACAGAGGGCCGGCTAGAAGTTACACGTGGATTTCCGACTGTGTGGAGGATTGGTGTTCAAGGGTCAACTGTATATACTTCCTCTAACTAGTCCTTTTGTAATTCTCAGATCTTTAAAAGTTTAACCTCTTAAACAGCAATCATTAGGGAGATTAAGCATAAACGTTTAATGGAGAGGGGGAAAAAAGAAGAATTCAGTATTACCTTTTAAATGTATCAAAAACACCTGAATCATCAAAATTAATGGCATCGGGGTGTCCAGGAGGTAGACATACATCACCAATATGAATTTCACAACATGGAATGCCATGCTGTACCACAGTCAAGCTTGGATAAAATGAGGACCAACCTAAAGTTAAAGCAAACAACAGTTACATAAAGGATGGAGACCGACAGCACTTGAATTATTTATTATACAATAAACATAGCACTTCTGCATCTTAAAATAAAGTTATTACTTGAGTTTTTTTTAACACAAGTCATGTATCTTTGCCACAAAGCAAGTCCAAGTATTTTATTTTGCAATGTAAAAGGCTTCCAAAGTAATTTAATTCACCATTTTATTAATATAGCAATTCTACCAATCAGCACTTCCATTGACCTACAAGATAGTGATACATGATGATGATTGAGACCATGAAATAGTCTCTGAATCGTGATTCAGGTATATAGCATATTTGGCAACCCTAAACCAAAATGCAATTACTAGAATACTCCATTCCCCGAACTACTTGAGACAACAGAGCTACTGTAGCACGCTACATGAATCTCCACGTTCACACCCACAGGAAGCAGAGCTCTACCTGACGACTAAGACACTCAAACATCATTAGGTTTTACTATACGGCGTTTCTTATGGTAGTTTTCTTTAGTTTGAAAGTTTTCCCTTCCAAAAAAATTTTTTTCTTAATCATCAAAGAGTTATGCCACAAGACATGATTATAAATTTAAGAAGCTTTCTTTAAAACAGTTACTACAAATTCAAATTGAAGCCCTACCTTTATTTTTAACATAGAAAGGGTGGTCCAGCTTACACTCTACAGTAAGTAAACCATCTTCTACTGTACCAGGATCAAAAGTCAACTTCAGTACAGACTCGCCAAATGATACACTTTCTTCATGTGATAACAACTTTAGACCATCAGAACCATAGCCCTGGAAATACATGCATACAGTAAATAAATTGGCAGTATTCAATTCAACATGGAATGAAGTTCCTGTTAGACGTAAGATTTTGTGGAAACGATAAAAGTAAGACAGGATCCCTGCCATAAAGGAGCTTTCGACCCAGGAGTGAAGAAAGGCAGATACATAAATTACTACTATAAAGCAGACTAGAATAAGCACTTCAAGTATAAATAATGCTAATGGAGTTTAATACAGGGAGGTATTAACTCCAAAAGAAGATTAGGGAGGGCTTTCAAGTCCCATTTGGACTGGGATTTAAAAGAATGAAATTTAGAAAGGCAGAAGGAAAATGCTTCACACCAAGAACAGTTGTAACAATTTCTCTGAAGAGCGCGACTTATTTGCTGAAAATGCAAGATGAGTTCAGACTGCGAAGGAGGGCCCAGTCAGTCAGTAAAGGGATCTTAAAGACAGGCATGGTGCTTAAACTTTCCTTTGAGAAGGTACTGAGAAGTCAACAGAAGTATTTTTATTAATTGTCAATTTTAAGATCAGGATAAAGACTATAGGATAAAAGGCACCTCTAGTGTTCCATTTACTTGAATATATTATGAGAAAACCCCATTACAATCTTGAATTGGCAAGTGCAGGGGTGGCGGAACTAGGCTAAATTTAACTTCAACTAATATTTATTGAGCATTTAGTACATGGCAGGTGCTAGGCTCTGAAAACATGAAACATTAAATACCACGTGATCCCTATCCTTAAATTCACAGAAAAACAAAGGAGACAGACATGCCAACAGGTAGCTGTAGTATCCAGTCACTAGTGAACAAAGTAACCAATGAGAGAAAGGGGTAAGTGTAAAAATCTTCAAGGAAATAGAACTGATCAACTGAACGTGAAGGGAGGAAACCAAAACAGTCAACTTCCCAGTTTTGAATCTAGCAATCAAGAAGGATAATAGAAAAGAAAAGGGAAAAGAAAAGGGAAAAAGGAGGCCAAAGGGGGAAGAAAAAGGTAAGTCCAGTGTTCGTTACACTAGTAACTAGATTACAGAATCTTCTAGTTCTTAGAGCTGTAAGAACTTAAAACTAATCCAATCCCATCTCACAGACCACGAAGCCAATGTCTAGCAGTCTGCCCAAGGCCAGTCATGCAAACAGTTGCTGACAGAGCAAGAAAGAGCCCAGGTTTCCTGACTTCGAGACCAGAGTGCTTTCCACAGGCCACCAAGAAGCTGCTGTGGGCAGTACGAGCAGAGGCCGTGGTGACGAGGGTGAGGCGGCTAGAATGGTAGCTCACACTTGACGTCATGGGCAGATAAGCCACCAATCAAAAAAGACGGGACAGTGGAGGAAGAATCAGGGCGCTGCCACGCTACACAAATCAAGAGAAGACAACCCACTGCGTCAAATGCTGCAGAGATGCCACGCAGAACAAGCAGGAAGCTCTTTGGAGATCAGAATAAAGCTAGTGGCCTTTGAGACAAGGTTAGTAGGGCAACAGACGCTGAAGTCAGACCACGGTGAACTCTGCTATAATGGTAACAGGCTGAGGGGGACACTGAAGGCAGCCAAGAGAGGATTTTTCTCAAGAGACTCAACAGCAGGGAGCAGCAGGATCCACATAGGAATTTTAAACAAGCACACTTCACATCCCAATTTCTCTGCCTACAGAGAAGATGGAGAAATTAAAGATTTCAAAGCTAAAGGTTGACAACCAGCATTTATCCTAGGCTAGGGCTGCCCATTACGGCTTCTGCTTCTTTACAAAATGCCATGTTTTATGGGGTCCTTTTAAAAGTAACAATATAATCAACTCTCAGTATCCATAGGGGAATTAACCACTTCGTAGATTACCTAAGGTAAGGCTTTGTTTTATTTATTCATTTTATTTTTAATGCCAGTTTAGTTTTCCCCAAAATACAGTGTATAGAATGCCAATAAATATACTTTTTTCCATATAAGAAAGCTTAATTATAAAAGTAAAACCTACAGTCACTGCTCCTCTCCATCAGGCTAATAAGCAAGAGCAGTCACAGAAACTCTTCCCAAAATGTAAGCTGTCACTTAAATATGAAAGTAAATGGAGGATACGCCTGTAGATTAATAATAAACCTAATGTTATGGAAAAGTTTTAAGAATCTTAAATCAACCTTGTGAGTGCCCATCTGGAGATCTTCCTCATTATCACAACCTTCGGTTCTAGCAAAATCTTCAACATCCTGCCATTCCTTATTGCTTCCCTTATGAAAGCACAGTCGTGTGCCTACAGTTTAAGTAAAAAACAAATATTAGATAGGTGACCAGTGGGCTGCACAAGTAAACTGTAACAAAGTCAAGGGTTGTTTTTTTTTTTTTACCTTTCAAAAAACAGTGCCATGCAGTTGAAGGCCAGGAATTGCACCATCCCAAATCATCATCATCTGAGAGGGAGGACATGCAGAAAATGCCAGACTCAGACTCACTGTTTGCCTACAGTAAAAAATATGATCAATTTTTTAATTTTTATTTTTTTAACATATATTGTTAATGTCTTCATCTGAAGGTTTCAGTGGGCGAATTAATCACTCTAAACTTAGGGGAAAAGAATACCTTCAAAAACTGAAGTTCTGGGAAGTTTTAGTTCAATGCATGCTCCCACTGCTAACAAACCTTCTTAATAGTGTACATAAAACCTAGTCCACAACACGATGAGACACACTACTACTTCCCATCTGCATGGGCTTCAAAAGAACTTAGAGAGGGAAGTTAATGTACTGCAGCTGCTGTGCGAACTTCATAAAAGTTTCATCTCATGAATACACTTACCCTTTCGTGTCTGACAGGTGTTTCCTCCTTCCAGTGGTGATGTGGGAAGGCTGGCTCACTCTTAGAAGAGGACACTGGTGGAGGGCGTGCATAGGAATGTAAACTTTTGCTAGTGGCTATGATGTGTACAGGAGATGATCTAAAATAAAGAAGCTGTTTTAGCCGTAAAGCAGTGGTCCTTAAAGCAGATCTTTCCTTGTGATGAAAAGAACGTCATATTCCTAATGCCAACATTATTACATACAACACCCCTAAGGGAAATACTGGTACAGACATCAAGATTTCCTTTATAGTATGTTGTTCCCACTTAACCTCTTACCCAAGCCATCTTCACACATTTTAAAGGTTTTTATTCTTTTCGAATTAGACAATGTACTTTAAATTCCAAATTACTGCTTCATTTGTCTATTCACTCATTCATACAATAAGGACATGTACAAGTGCATATTTTCATTCACGAAGGTTAATATCCCCCGTGCGGGGTTCCCTCTCCATTTCTGTCTTCTTTCGTTTAGTCACCTCATCTCAGTATGAACAGGGCATCGAAGCTTAATGTGACCAACACGGACCTCTACCTACCAACTACCCATATCAGTGGGCAATAACACCAAAATGTTTAAACTTAATACAGTAGAAAGCAACCTATTTTAAACTCCTTTTAACTGGAACCATTTCTGATACCAACTTGTGAAAAGCATCTACATACGAGGTTAGTTATTTTCCAGCATGATCACCTTAAAAAAGGTACCTCTTCTGCCTTTCTGCTTCAAAAGCCCCTTTACCAGGCAGTGCTCCCTTTAGAGTACATGGGGTTCCCAAGAACACACTCAGATCCTTCCCCCACAAACAGATCAGCCATCCAGCAACATCTACTGACTCGGGGGTTTGGACAGCAGCTCAGAGGCTGACCTCAGGGTCTGGGAGGTAAACGTGAAGATCCCAAACCAGGACAGTTCTCTTGAGATGTCAAACACAAATTTAGTCCTTAACAGAAAAAGGTTTACACGTGTCTGTACTAATCCTCTTTTTAAAAAGGGGAGAGCCATCTTACTTTCCAATTCTTCCCTTATTCCCTGAGAAATCTGATTAGCCTCTCAGTTTTTATTTTCTCTTAACATTTTTTCATTGTATTTTTGCAGAAATTACTTTTAAGTGAGGATCTATGTATAAAACTATGCTTTCATTTCATAGCACTTCTTAAATAAAAAGCCCTCAAATTTCCATGTGTTTTAGCCTACTCTCCAATTTTATATTTCAAAATACAAATAGTACGTATTTCATCTTCACCCAATTTCTTCCTTTTATTACATATACATTTAGATCTTTATGAAATATTAGGAATGGCCAAACTGCTAAAAATTCCTTAAGTTCATTCCTGCTTTCATAACGAATAAAATGAGTTTATCAGTTCCTCTGTTTAACCGTTTAAAAGAGAAGTAACAATGCAATGTTCTAAAACGTACACGGCCTAATTGTTCTGTAAAAATTAATATGCTCAGTGTGTCTGAACCACTAATTCCATGCTCTCTTCATCCTTCTATCAGTGCAGGGATAACACAGATTCTTCCTGTCCTCAACCCCCAGTACTGTACAGTTAAGACTTCAGACATCCAAAGTTCAGTAACTAACACACTTCAGCACTCTACAAGGTGTGCGAACAGCCACTGACAGTGTTAGAGACAGGCAAGACGGCAGAGCGTGACTCTTCGTCTCGTTCCCTATGAAGAAGGGAAACACAGAAAATGCTGCACAGAAGAAATTTACATCTTTAGGGAGCTACTCTTCTATTTTTTTTTTTAATATTAATTTTCTTCTCAGGGCTTTACTCAACTTTCTGTGAACTAAATTATAAACCCTCATAAGTTTGCTGTGAAGAATGAAAAGCATTATCTCTAAACTAGAAATAAAGAAAAAATAAAGTCCACTAGTAAAATCAGGGTTTGCTTTTTTAATTATGAAAAAATGTTTTGCTTTGTGACTATTTAAAAAATTACAATGAAAACTGGGATAATTAAGTAACACTTCAAAAGGCAAGTTTTCATTCCTGTAGAAATTTTCAGGGACTGAAACTGAATTTGCTCTGATCAAGACCAATAACCTGCTGAACAGAAGACAAACAGCAAAACTGAGGGGATCCAAGAAAACCAGGGCTTCACCCCTAACAAGTTTACTCTTTAGCAAGGAATTGTACTAACTTAGGAAAACTACCAAAATTCAGTCATTCCTGCATCACCTAGTATGGACTCTGATCTGCTCACACACATGAGTACAAACCTGGGCGTTTCTCTCCCCTGCAAACTGTCATATTTACCTACATCTTTTTACACAGCCATTTTTATCACCTTGGGAAGAGTTAATGAAATATTATCTACTTAGGTCTCTCTAGTAGTATTAGTTGGAAGCTTTCCTCATTTCACAGCACAGTAACTCATTTTCTTAAACCCTGGCTTCTAGGTGAACGAAACCGTGGTTTTTATCAATGGGAGTCTACTTTTGTAAGTTCACGATTTTAGTATTAGCAACCATACAAATAACGTAAAGCCACATACATTGTGGGAAAAAACAAACCTAGACCAAAAGGAACCTGAGTCAAGACTGACAGAAGTTTAAAATAAAATGTTCAGGGGGATGGTATAGCTCAATGGTAGAGCACGTGTGTAACATGCACAAGGTCCTGGGTTCAATCCCCAGGACCTCCCTTAAAAAGTAGACAAGCATAAACCTAACTCCACCCACCGCCCCTCCCCACCAAAAAAAAAGTGATTAAAATAAAATGTTCATTTTAATTATGGTTCTTTAGACAAATAATCTTCATTTCTATAAATAGAAATTTATAGTAAGAGTATTCTTGGTCTAATTTATATTTTGATGCTTTTAAAACATTTACAAACATTTTTGACTCTGTTGTTCTCCTATCACTTTTATCTGATTCTCAAAATATGAAATTATAGTGTTGGGTAAAATAGCTTTGATCATTTTAAGACAAGGAGCTTAACTCTACCTGACCACTCAATAGAAGTCAATCACATTACCACTTTTAAAACCACAGAAAAATAATCAATAGCATTTTGTAATGGTAGAAGTTTTCAATAAGAAGACAGCCAATGTCCCACCTGTTGTAAAAGGAGCACTGCATAAGTGGACTTTGTGGACTGGTGGCGATATTCGCTAATTCTGTTAGCCAATCCACCTCATTTTCACCGTATGTGTTTTCTGATATGTCTGAGGTATTTTGGGTCCAAGATGACCTTGGATATTCTTGATGTGACACATCTGAACTCAGTTGGTATATGGCAGATTGAGTAGGATCACTCTGAACAGCCTGAAGTTCAGGAAGATCATCTGCAAATAAGCACACTCAAAATTACAAGAAGTTACTAATACAGGGAACAATATCACAATTACAGTTGAAAAAGAGGTCCTCAAATTTAGCTAATTAATTTTGTGAGTGGAAAAATGTAAACTCGGAACATTTTCTTGAATGAAACAAGTTTTAATTGAAAAAAATGACACCTTATACATTTAAGGGTCAACAGAGTCTGACAGAAAAGTAACCCTAACTAATGTGAATGCATAAACACCCGCAGCACCCAACCATGCCATCACCACTACTGCTCACACACTGTTCCTGTTCTCTGATTTTTCCCCATTTTTTATTGCTCACCTGGAAAAATCCATACACCCCACTGAGACATTTTTGCTAACATGTTAATGAGAAAAGAGGCATTTTTGTGTGTATGTATGTACTTATTGTTCACACCTTACTAAACTGTTATACAAAATCACTGCAGTAAATAAAAACAATTTTCAAAGATGAAATAGTCATGGTACAAATTTTTAGGTACTACTCATTCAACCTTATCTATACTAAATTTTTTTTTTTTAAAAAGAGGAAGTCTGGGGGCAGAGGGCACAGCTCAAATGGTAGACCACATGCTTGGCATACACAAGGTCCTGGGTTCAATCCCCAGTACCTCCTCTAAAAATAGATAAATAAAAGTAAACCTAATTATATCCCCCTGAAAAAAAATTTAAAAAACATTTTATGTCTGAACTCAGTAACATTTATTAGTTATTTTTTCCAAAAAAAATGTTTCCAAAAGGTAGTCTATGACAGATCCTCAGCTACTCAAGAAAGAAAACTAGCAATAGTCCTTAAGTACCACTCACATACATGCCAAGGCTATTATACTATAATGATGACTGAATTCCAAAAAAAACCTGAATTTAGAAAATGAAAGGATGGGAGAAAAAGCATCTTGCATGCCTTAAAAAAAAAAATCTCTGAAACACATACCTACAAACTCTACAGATCCACTGGGTCTCCAGTATCTGTCAAGAAACTTTTCTAGTCTTGGGAGTTCCCCAAAACTGTCACTACAAAAGTACATACTCATAATTCCTATTCAGGGGGAATAACCAGAATAGCTCACTAAACCCGAAACGTCTGACAAGTACCGGTTCAGGACATTCCTCCGTAAAACTGACTAGAAAGCATCTCACTTTCCAGGAGCGGTCAAAATATCTAAGAAAACTCCACCCTCTAATTCTCCTGGTGATGCAGCCGTTTCCCTTCCTTCACTGCCAACTTCCTTCTGTGACCATCACATCTTTAACTACTCTAAAGGGAAAGGGTTCTGTCTTTAAAGTTAAGTTTCATTCCCAGCTGACATCTTTACTGCTTTAGGGGAGGGTACTCAGGCACTCTTCGTGGGGCGGGTCTGCTGCCTCTTCCCCAGCCCGGGCTTCTGGCTCCCTCCAGAGGCGGCTGCTCCTGGTTCTTTCGGGCCACGTGCCTGATGCTGCAGTGGAGAGCCAGGGTGGGGCCTGGCCGTTCTTGACGGTGGTCGGCACATGGCAGAGGTGGGCTTCCACTGCCCAGATCTCAACTTCTTGACCACCACACCTGTGCCACCGGCTACCCGCCCAGTCCCACAGTGCAATCAGCCCATCGTAGCAGGCGCCTGTTGGTAGCCGGGGCACTGCGGGCCTTCAGGTCATTGGGTTCCGCGCTGCACGTCTGCTTGCTCCTCTCCATGGAGAACTGGAGCAGTCCTGCCCGACCATACCACCCGAGGCGTGAGCACAGACCCGCAGCAGCTCTTCCTTTCGTCGTTGCCGCCAGAGACCAGAAAAATAGTGGAAACTACTTTTAAACTGAAGTCACGAGGGGCAGTACAAGTTTTTGACCCCTGAACCCTAGGCTCCTCATCTTCTCCTGAAACCTAAAATGTAATGATGGGGAATCAACTGCGTGATTGAAATGGTGCTCCTTGCTCAAATGTAACCACTACTCAATGAATATTGGGGCCCAGCAACCCCTTAGCACTCAAGCAGGCTATGTCAGGATCTCCAAATTCCCCAAGAGCACACTAGTATATAACCTCCTCCATTTCATCATTTGTAAAATGAGGATAACAACATCTCAAGAGTCTTTGTGAACATTTGGGAAAATTGCACAATAAATGGGGACAAAGCCAAGATGAAGAGCTGGGCAGCAAGCCAAGGTTACCTCTCTTCATCACCTGCCTCAAAGCAATACGATGCCGAGTCATACCTCAAAACACCTACACACTCCCACAGATCTTGTCTTTTATCTTGTCTTTGGAGTAGATGGGCAGCAGTGATAATCATAAACGTCAGATCCTCAAGTTTCAAGGGTCCACTGTAATCTCCCCATTGTACCAACACACCAGGTACAAAGAGTGGCCAGGCATAATTTACTGAGCTCAAAGGGATGTTTCTAAAGTAACATCTTCCAAAAAGCCACACAGCAAGGTTGTCATAAGGTATGTTGAAAGGCTCATCTTTACCCACAAAGGCAATCTGTAAATGAGTCTATGATAACCAGAACTAGCCCAAAGTTATGTTGGCTTTACATAATATTTTATAAGCAGTAACAAGAGAACACTGAAAACTCCTAATGTACAAAACTTCACATACTTTTTAGCAGTCAAGGTAGGTGGAAAAGCTGGCTAAACATGAAAATTAATCTGAATCTCAGTGAAACTCCTAAAAACTTAATTTTGTTTACCAAGCTCCATGTGCTCATCACAAGAGTTGTACCCAGGTGAGGATGGCAAGTTTTCATTACACTGCAGCAACTCCAGTGAGTCATTCATTCCTGAAGCTCTCTTGTCCATTACCAGCAGGAGTTTCTGTACTGCATTAGGCATCTGATTTGTCTTCACTTCCCACACCATGTTATGGTGCTCCGACTTAAAAAATAGCATAAGAAAAAAAATTAAGTGATGTGATTTGGAAACGATGTAAGTATAAAATCAATCAGAGACATCACAATGCTATCTTTAACTTAATTATATATTGCTATTTGTATCCCCCTCAAATCCTTTAGACTGGGATGACATCCTGATATCTTGGCCTATAACCATGTAGTCAGCACTAAATTATACCCAAATCCCAAAGGATTAATAGCTTAACTTACATTTTGTTTCTTTAATCTGGTTACTCTCCTTTCAGACCCCAATATTGAGATCAACAGAACTTTTTTTTTAAAAACTTGTATCTTCAAAGTTAGAAAAAAATTAACAAGCTTTTCCTCAATTAAATTAAAAAAGGCTGAAGGACTATTACCTCTCATAAAAATAAAAATGTTGTTTTCTCAATGAGATTTGGGACCTAACCATAATAAAAAGATACCTGTGATTCTGAATAGGCTACTATCTCTAGAAAGATGCGTAAGTGTGGGATATTTAGCTAAACAAATAGTATATCTACCATTATCTCAAGACTGCAAAGTTATAACAAAGAAGAAAATAATACAGGTTAATACACCTAAAGAATTCCTCAGCAAAATATACCAACTAAATTTTATCATGAAAGTAACATGTGGTTAGACACTTGCTTCCGAACACACTCAAATTAGTTATCTAACATGGAGGACAGAAGCAGGAAGATTTCCTGATTTTTCAGGCTCCACTCCAAATCTGGTTTTTAAAAAAAGTTCTAATGTGCTAATGTGAAATACACAAAAAATTCTAATATAACATACAGTTTTTTTCCTTAAAACAATAAAATATACTGCTGTTAAAAGAAGTCAAGTACCCAAGCCCAGCCTGATCAAAAAATGCAGCGAAAAGATATTTATACCAGAGCTTCCTAAGCCCTGACATAATCACCAACAAACATTGACAAATTATTTCTACACAGGCTTTTTCATTAACTTTTTAATAAATGTTATCCTGACTATAAAATATATGAGTGCTGTGGTAAAAAAATGAAAAAAGCATTTTTTAAAAAAGGAATATAATAATTATTTCTAATCTCACTGACCAGCTATACTGTTACATTTCAGTGTATTAGTTTACAACTCCATCTTTTTCATGCAGATATCTACAATCATTAATTTTTCTTCATATTTCATATTAAATATGATTAATTAAATATACTTTTTCCTTAATAGGTTCATAAGCATTTTCCTGTGTCATTTTTTCAAAGCTCTATTTTAAACAGCTAAATAATATACATCATAATGGTGTGCCAAATTTTACTTACCCCTCCTACTCCTGAACATGTTCCCAGTTTTTCCACTCTTCTAAATAATACTGAATTTATATTCTTTTAAGTATTTGCTGACATCTGATTATTTCTTTAGATTCCCAGAGACAAAGTAGTAGTTGGATGGCAATTAAACATCTTCTTAAGGCTCCTGACACATGTAGCCAAACTGCCTACTGCCGTACTTTATTTCTAATATTTTATATTGGATGCTTTCTGGCTGCACTCCTCAATTATTACCCATTTCTTGGACATTGCTTTAGAGCCTTACACAATACCAACTGTAAGATGTACTACAGAGTAGTGAGAAGGGCATAGGAGGAGATGTAAGGAAACATGGGTCTGATTCCAGCTCGATCACTTACTAAATCTAGGACCTAAGTGAGCTTCTCCCTAATTCAGTATCTCCATCTAGAAAGAAGGATAACGACACCTGCTCTCCTTTCCTCCCAGAGCAGGTATGAGGCTGAACTGAAACAAAGTGAGTGAAAGACATGCAAAATGACTTCTTAAAAGATTTTTTTATCCCTAGACTGACATAAGGCAATACTATACACACTTTGGGTACTTAATGTCCTAAACAGAACAGTAATTGAAAATAATTAACAATAGGAGACCAAACAGTCAGCTATTCAGCTTTGGCAATTTCCCCTCTGGGAAATGTGTCAAATTATCCAATATATCTCAATAAAAACCACATATCATGCCATTACTTTAAGCAAATAATGGTTTATCTAAAAGATGTAAGGCATCTTTTGCCTTGAGTGAGGCATTCCCAAGAAATGAACACTCTTCCGTAAGTACAATCTACTATGTACTGATTGATTAATCAGTCCCATCATCAGATACAGCAAACCTGCTGGGGCATTAACAAATAATTTCCTACAAAATTGGTAGCTACAAGAGATGTGGTAAGTAACACAAACTGACTTCCTGGACAATTTACTTAAAATCTTTATGCCTTGTTTTTAAGATGGAAATAGTAAAGCTCGTATATAGGTTGTAAAAACTCAGTGAGCTAATAAATGTCAAAAGCTTACAGTAGTGCCTAACAGAGCAAACTCTCCATGTAGAGTGGTCAGTATTATTAGCAACTAGCAGACAATGGGAACCGCTGAAGATTTTTAACAGAGGTCTGACACGATGAGAATTATACTTTAAACATTCTCTGTCTATTTAAAAAATCGTATGAAACACAACTTGAGTTTGCAGGAACATTAAAAACAAAGATTTAAGGGACAGTGTACTAAAAAACAGAGTATATTCACATTCCTAATTTCTGTATTTCTGTCTAGGTAAGCCACCCACTCCCAGCTTCCTTTGCAAGAGTTCTCATAAAAGAAAAGGCAGTTGGTAGTATCAGTGCAGAGTCCTTATTCAGTAATGCCTAAGACATGAGAGGAACTAGTCATTCTATGTGAGTTCTCAGAACAACTAATATTAATTTTAGGTAGCACATTTTAACTCCTTCCGTAGAAAACTTCCCTACATCTTACGCACACAGAACACCATTTAACCTGTCTAATGATTCAAACTTCATGTGAATATCTACTGTACGTCCTTCACGTACAGATGTGATCTGAAACTTGAACATTTACTCATTTTCTGTTTATTACAAAGTTCAGAGTTGCACTATACGTACACATACACGCCTCCTCAGAGCTATCCTGAAGCGTCTGGAGTGGAGCTGCAGTCTGTCCTGTCCTCCTCCCTCTGCAGAGCGCTCAGGCTTTCTCATCCTTCCCAGTTAGATCTGCCCTGCCCCATCAGCTGGTCCGGGGGCCCACCATTCACCATTCACAGTACACTCACATCCCCTCGCAACTTGGACCACTTCTTCAGCACTATTTAAGTCATCTACCAACATCCCATCACAATAGTCCTTAGATGAAGTGGGAAAAACATTTTCCGCTTCAAAACAAGTAACAAAAGGACCAAAGTAAATGTTTATTGAATTTGAATTCTATATGTTTGCACCTTTCATTACTCAAGGCTATCAAAAGTGTGGTCTCTTGAGACAGTGGAGGTTTTACTTCTGTAAACCTCCTGGACAGTAAACGGGAGCCTAGACTTCAAGTCAACAGACTTGAAAGTAACCTGCTCTACAGGTAACCTCAGGCAGGTTGCTTAACCTCAAGTTACCTCTACTTATCTCACGGGGCTACTGTGAGAATTAATTCAAACCCATATACGTACATAAGTTTTCTGTCTCATTTTTCTGTCAAACTATTTGGGGGAAGCAAGGTCTCTGTTTGATACAGTAAAGCAACACCAGAGGAGTCTGTACTCAAAATCCTCCCCCACATACATTACGCCAATTAGATGTTCACTGGGATAAACAAGCTCCTCTTTCAAATTTCTCCTGGTAGAGCTAACGCTATTGTTCATTCATGCTTTTGTACACTGCTTTGGTATTACAGGACTCGACATAGCTGTCTTGTGTTTTTAGTTAACTCTGTAGACGTCAGCTCTTCATTAGATCAGTGATTCTCAAAAGGGAGGAGTAAAATTCTCCAGCAGTTATACTTTGAAATGTCATGTTCCATATTACAAAATTTTATTGGGGGGGAGGAGCAGGAGGGCCCTACTGCATTTGTTTTACAAACTTTCAGAAGTAAATATCCACAAAGTCTTAGAAAAATAAGGAGAGTAAGAGATGACTAAAAATAGCTAAGTCTCAGTGAATGAAAAAGAAGGAAATTAGATTTCAACTAAACACCTACCTACCACGTGTGGAGCATTTCCACACACTTCATCTAATTTTATATAAACCTCAAAACAGCTCTGTGAACAAAGTAGTATTCTGGATGAGGAAAACAGGACCCTAACGAATGAAAGGGACCATTTTGTCTTAAAAAAAAAAAAAAAACAAAAACAAAAACGAAACAAAACCCTGAGCAAAAAGGGACAAAAGGTATAGACCAACATAGGTTAGTTGGACATCTACTTTCAAGTGCCTGTTCTTCCCTGAATCCTTATCTTTCCATCCTCAGTATGAGTATCAAGGAAAGGCTCTGCTATGTGTCCTGCCCTAATCCTGAAGGACTTCTATACCAAGCTCAAATTGTTTGGGGACAGAGGATGAAGAGAAGATCATCTACAATTAACTTTGTATCTCTAATGAGAAACTGAAGTAGTATTTAAAATGCATTACGTAACGCCAAGCTAAAGCCAGCCTCCATAACAAACTGAACAAACTATATTAAATGCAACTTTTTACACCAAAAGCAGCTGGGGGCTTTAATGCAGTTCTTCTAGAGTATTTTCAATGAAATTTCAAACAAAAGATTTAAAAAAAAATGTTTCTACAACTCTAGTTTGCCACAGTGCTAAGGAAACATAACAAAACAAAATCCATACCCCATGAGTGGGCGGTATTCTTTCCATAGAACTACTGTAGAATATCATGTACCATCTATATGACCCCAAATAATTTAACCTCTATGCCTCAGTTTTCTAGGTAAACTGGACCACCATCTGTCTATCACAGTTATTAGAGATATAAAAGATATTACATCACACATCCTCACCTGGTTCCAAAGCATCCTTCTATCTCATTAGTCACTGCTGCCCCAACTAGACTCTTTGCCTTTAATGGACAGTATCAAATACAGCTACACAAGTTTTTATCAATTTCATGCTGATTTCACACAAAATACTGATTTGATGAATAACAGAAAACCTCTAATACACCACTACAAGCCACCCACAAATCTGTTTACATGAGTACTGTCAATTCAAACAGTAGTTAAGATAGGTGGTCTTATAAAAAAAAAAACTTATGAAATAATATACGAAAGAAATTTGTTTTCCCAAACTTGGTTGTAATCCTAAAAAATTTCATATTACCTAAAACAACTTGTGAAAAAAGCTTTTCTAAGCTGTCAATAACTTTAAAAAATTCAAACAACTATACTAGAAATTTTTCTCTTCCTTCTGTAGCAAATGACAGTATAAATTATGATACGGAGTACCAAAGTAAACATAGATCAAAATATAAACACTGAGTCAGGCATAAACAAGAATATACAAGACTATCATTGTTAATAAATAATATCACTTTTCCTGAATTTTACGAAATAAAAGATATTTGTCAGCTTAAAAATTTTGTTATTTTCTCAGAATTAACTAAACACTTTCACGCTTAAAAGATAATACATGTAAAGTATCTGGCATTGCCTCATTAGCATGTTCTCATGATTATTTATGACAGATTAAAAAAAATTACTGATACTTTCATTTCAAACAAATACAGGAGACCAGTTTGCAATTCTCCCTCAAAGACCTTCAGGGTCCAGCAGTTTATTCATTCATGAAGCCCAGGTCATTTGCTTGCATCACTGAGCATTTGGCTAGTGAGGAAAAGGTCCAATGAAATTAAAATACAGTGGAGAAGACAACTCTTAAAGCGACAGTACCATGTTTCAAGGCTGAGAGGTAGGCACCGTGAAACAAGGAAAACTGGGGAGCCAGACTTGCAGGAAACTCTGGGAGAAGGTACTTTTCTAAATAATGTATGGAGTACAAGTTGGAAAAGCCAACAAAGGGGAAGAGTTCCAGGCTAAAAAAGGTAATCGGGCTTATGAAACTAAATAAAATAGAAACTAGAAAGTGAAAGCAAATCATTCTATAAATAATGTATTTGTCACGTTCGAATAAACAGCAGTATTTTGCTGTAAAGCAAACGGCTTCCTCAAAAGTATAAAGTTGCTCAAAAACTTGAGTGTTATTTAATTCTTTTGATTATAATTCAAATTTTCTTAAAACTTTGCCAACTATTGCCTTCTCAGAAAGAATTGAGTAGTTTACTCAGGGAAATTTAACAGCTGACCCTAACACTCTTGTTAGCAAGCTAAATCAGAAGATAATAGCGAAACAATAACAAAAAGCAAAGACAAAGTATTAGGAGTACAATACAAATGTAGATCATTATCCACAGTTAAACAACAGGAAATTATTTACAAACGTTAAAGTTATTTTAATTCTCTAAAGGTAACTTTGAAGGGGAGGGTATAGCTCAGTGGTAGAGAGCATGCTTAAAATGAACAAGGTCCTGAGTTCAATCTCCAGTACCGCCATTAACCAGCTAAATAAACCTAATTACCTCCCCCCAAACAAACAAAAACAGGTAACTAATTTGAAAACCACTGTTAGGAATCGTCTACTACTGGGTAACCAACTGAAAGCACTTAGTCGGAACTGCTGGTAGGACTCCAGCACTTCCTAGTAAATATACACACAACTCCCTTCGACCCTCCTGTCTCAGCATCAGTGGCTCCCAGAGCTAGACTCTTTCGAGTATTGCTCAGAGGTCCTTTTACAAAAGATTCTTGCTGAAAACTCCTTAAGAAAGAGCTCTAACGAGTGTAGAATGCAAGGCGGCGAGTGAAATCCCCTAGACAGTATGTAGCGTTTAAAGAAGCTGCAAAAACCGGGGCCCGGCTGTCGATTTCGCCTGGATTTTTTGTTTTGTTTTAATCTGCCTAGGGCAGCAGCATAGGTTGGAAGGCGGAGACTGGAATCGCCTGCCAAGCCTCGGCTCTCGGTCACACAGAGGCAGTGCCTCCCAGTTCACGCCAAGTCCATCCCCCACCCTCTTTCGCCATTCATCGCGTTCCCCTCCCCTCCCCCCATCATGTGACCGCAGCCTGGACTCCAGGCTTGTTTTTCCCCTCAGCTCAGCCCCATCGCGCAGGCGCCAAGGAGCCCATTCATTCGAACTGCGTAACAATGAGCCCCGGGGCCCAGCGGCTCCGCGAGCTTCCCAGCTCGGCCAGATCCCCTCTCGGCCCCGAAAGAGGCGGCGTCTCGCTGGAGTCCCCCAACCCCGGCCGGCCGCCCACCTCGGGCCAACCTCCGACCCTCCGCCCATACGCGGGGAGTTGAAGTCAAACTTTCCTGGGCAGCCCCAGAGCCGCATCGGCCCCCTTCCCCGGCCCAGGCCCGCCCCATCTCCGCACCCGGCCGGGCCACCCACCGCGCTCCCCGGCCCGGAGCACGGTCCGCGCCGACGCCTCCCAGCCCCCGCCCCAAGACTCCCGCGGGTTGCGCCGCCGCGAAGCCCAGGTGAACTCGCGGGAGACGCCGGGCCGGTGGGTTCGCCAAGGGCAGGCATCGGCCGGTTAACTACCCCCACCATGAGGAAGAGGAAGGCCGACCCGGGCTCGCCCGGCCGTCGGCTCCCCTCGGGATCCTGCCCCTCCCTTCCCCACCCCCACCCCCTTCCCGAACTGAAAGACAACAAACCCGCTGCCGAGTGCAGGCAGCCGCGCCGCGAGCCGCCCTGGCCGCGACAACACCACCAGCAGCTCGCATACCCCATTTCTGACTGACGCCGGCCTCCCCAGCGCGCGTTACTGCTCCCGCCGCCGCTCTTAGTCTTCAACCGAAACTTTCCTACTTACCAAACCCGTCGCCATTACCAAGTCTTTCAAGCTTCGTCTTCCCCCTCCCTTCAAACCCCCGGGGGTTGAACCTCCTCCTCGCTCTTTTGCCCTCCTATTGGTCTGCGAAACTGCCTCTCGATCATTTCCCTCTCCCATTGGGTGATACCACAGCCCGTCTCGGGGGCGGGCTTGTATTGACTTTTGTGTTGTGTTTACTGGGGGAGACGGCGTGTCAATCACTAGAGTGAGCGCTTCGGATTGGATTGCTGCCGAGACTCCCGGGACCCCAGCCAAACTTTGCCCCCGAAATGGATTGTGGGTTCGTAGTCAGCCTAGCTCCGTTCCTCTCGGAAACTGCACATCGGAGGAACGGGTTGGACTACATGTCCCAGAGATACATGCACTGTGCAGTCTTGATAGTAAACAAGAGTCATAGGGACACGTGTATCAGCTCGTTTGTTTTGGTGTCTGGGACAAAAGGGAGGGGGCGGAGGAAGGGAGTGTTTTAAAGCTTTGGCCTCTTCTCTTCCTTTGGGCCTCTCCTAGCACTCCGAGCAGCCTCAAGCCTCTCCCAGCACCCATTCTGGGTCATCAACAGCCAGAGTCGCTAGCGGCTCAAAGTTTGGCAGGAGGCCAAGGTATTGTTTTAGAGCGAGGGGAAGGAGATGACTCCACAAGCGGAAGCAGTGCTGCCTCGCGAGGGACCCAGTCACCCACAAATCACGGCCCCAGGCCTGATGGGGATAAAAAGGTGGTGCTAGGTTCCAGTCAGAATAATTAGCATTCCTTTCACCTGAGCCTTGCCTTGCCACTCCCAGGACAGCAACTTGAGATTTCTCTGCCACCTGTGTTCAATTCACCCAAGATTAGATGAATGCCGGCTGTGTGCCAGGCACTGAGAGGCTTGGGGAAAAACAGTGATAGAGAAGCTCGGGGTCTGGAGAATTTACAGAGCTCCAGGTGGAGGGTGGGGATTACTATTGACTTTGGAATTGAGGCGAGTCAAAGCGGTGTTTCCCTTATTGACCAGCTTGCTTGTTAAGGCAATACAGAGGGGTATAATGTGTGACTTAAACTGATTTAATTTGTGACTCATTATCTAAGCTTATCTGGTTAGTTTTTGTTAACCATTTTTCCTCTCCAGAGGGCTTCTCACTGATAAAAGAAGAATGTCTTCCCACTTCGTTTCCACTAGGAGTTCCTCAAGTTACTAAAGCTCTGACTCACCTGAGGAGGATGGCTTCGCTGGCTTTATAGTTAACTTCACTTTAAACAAGGCTGTCCATCACAGTGCTTAGTCTATAATTGATGTTTATACCATTCCCATTACAAAGGCATTATTAAGCTTTTTTCCTTTGAACCTTTAGTGTTTAATCACTTAAGCTATGCTTTAGGTTTTGTATCTTTAGATCACTATACCTATGCTTAAAACTGTAAGAGGAAAACTTACACCAGAAGAAATCAAGTCAAAATAATCCTTTTGAAAGAGAGCCTTCAATCATAACTAATTATTCCTTTAAACCCCCTACATTTCTTGAATTTTTAAATTTACCGAAAAGCCACATAACCGAGAAGTCCAAAATAACTCCAATGTTGAAGCAAGTTTTCAAATTCTTTTAGGGACTCCCTGTTTGAATCCTTGAAGTGAAATTATAGACTAGTCCTCCTTACCATGTGATCAAAGATTTACTTTCTGTATTCACATATAGTAATCAAACTTTTTTTGTTTCTTAAAGTAATTCAGACGGCCAATAAAATGCCTGAATTTTTCCCTGAGTAAAAAGGACAAGATTTGTATTTATCACCTTTCAGATTAACAGTGACCCCAAGACGTGAATATAGCTCTGCTATTTTTTATAATTTAATATTCTTCCCTTTTTTTTTTACATTGGAGGATCATGTGCCCCGGAATTGAAAAATTGAAAATATGAACTCCAGTGTTTAATTTCTTGACAAAAAGAAAAATCATCTGATCATTTAAAACTAAAATCTGAGATATTTATGTCTAATTCCCTCCAGGAAACTAAAAAGCTTTCCCTCCCCCCAAAAAATGAGCTCTCAAGAGCTAGTGCTCTTTCCTCCCTTCACTGTATAAACCACGAGATCTGCTTTTGGCTGAACCATATTTTAAAAGGTTTTCCTATTTGAAAGATCTTATTAAATTTCCAGAATATATAAACAGCTCATATAACTTAATAACAACAACAACAAAAAAAACCCAATCCAAAAGAGCGCAGAAGACCTAAACAATTCTCCAGTGAAGACATACAAATGGCCAATAGGCACATGAAAAAATGCTCAATATCACTAATTATCAGAGAAATGCAAATCAAAACTACGAAGTATCGTCTCATACCAGTCAGAATGGTCATCATTCAAAAGTCCATGAATGATAAATTCTGGAGAGGGTGTAGAGAAAAGGGAACGCCCCTCCTACACTGCTGGTGGGAATGTCGTTTGGTGCAGCCATTATGGAAAACAGTATGGAGATTCCTCAAAAATCTAAAAATAGGGACTTACCCTATGATCTAGCAATCCACTCCTTGGCATATATCCAGAGGGAACTCTAATTCAAAAAGACACATGCACCCCAATTTTCATAGCAGCACTATATGCCATAGCCAAGACGTGGAAGCAATCTAAATGTCCATTGACAGGTGATTGGATAAGGAAGTTGTGGTATATTTATACAATGGAATACTACTCAGCCATAAAAAAGAATAAAATAATGCCACTTACAGCAACATGGATGGACCTAGAGATCATCATTCTAAGTGAAGTAAGCCAGAAAGAGAAAGAAAAATACTATATTATATTGCTCATATGTGGAATCTAAAATAGAAAAGAGAGGATACTAATGAACTCACCTACAAAAAAAACAGACTCGCAGACATAATAAACAATTTCATGGTTACAGGGGAAAGGGAGTGGGAAGGGATAAATTTAGGAGTTTGAGATTTGCAAATGTTAGGCACTATATATAAAAAAAATTTAAAAACCAAATTTCTTCTATATAGCAAAGGGAACTATATTCAACATCTTGTAATAACCTTTAATGGAAAAGAACATGAAAATGAATATATGTGTGTATATATATGGCTGGAACATTGTGCTGTACACCAGAAATTGACACATTGTAAATGACTGTACTTCAGTTTTTTTTTAAAAAGTTTTTACTAAAAGCCTTAGTGGAGATATTTTTATTTGTGGACACTATGGTGGGGAGAGTAACTTCAAGTTCAGATGGAG
Organism: Vicugna pacos; assembly: GCF_048564905.1. Classification (NCBI taxonomy): domain Eukaryota; kingdom Metazoa; phylum Chordata; class Mammalia; order Artiodactyla; family Camelidae; genus Vicugna; species Vicugna pacos. Next base: position 77,797,572 of record NC_132993.1, on the reverse strand, counting down.
ATACTGTATATTATTATAAATGATTTTCTTTTAAAGTTTTTTCCATTCATTCAAAAATATTTAGTTCCTACTAGTTGTTGATCATTGCTAATTTACAAGGATACAAATATATAAAATATTCCACACACTTTCACTTTTGTCCGAGAGAATAAATAGAAGAGTAATATTCGTAGTTCAGTCACAACTGATTAAATATTGGTATTAGAAGCTCTACACCTTTCGGAGGACAATTAGTCATGTCTTCTGCCTCTCCTAGGAAGCTAAATGCCTACTTTAGTACCTTATGTATATTTAACAGGAACATGATCATTAATTCTTGGATGACTAACAAAACCAGCCAAGTCATAAACCAGAAAAAAGATCGAAGTACAAAATTAGTAAGATCTCCTTAGAAATTTTTACATATGTGAATTCTACTCTTTAACTAATATGGATATAATTAAAGAATTTCTACATCAATTATATATTTATATATAACAAAATGATACTTGTATTATATATATTAAAAAAATCTTTTAATAAGGTATTTTCATGGTAAAGTTGACACTAAAAAGTCCATTTCTTTAAATAGCACCTACTTTTTTGGTTAGTAGATACCATATATACACAACACACATATTACACATAAACTATGCCCAAATATGTCAAGAAGTTGTTATCTAAAATCAAAATGTCTTTTCAGCAGTTTGTATAATACTTCTGTTTTCATAAAGAAACATCGAGTTCTAATTTGTTAGTTAAAAAAAACTAGATAAATCCTATTTAGGGGTGAAATTAAACTCTGTATTTGCCTGGATTCCACCACATTTGGCACACCAATAACTACTTTGCTGGACTAAGAAAGACAGAAGTTGAAGCACAGGGCACTGCTTAACTATTTTAAATATCGCTGTTCAAAATGTTAAAAAGTAAGCAAAAGAAATCATTCAAATCAAGTGCTAAAATTAAGAAATGGAACATGTATATGGACTGAAACAGGAAGTGCCCAAATTTCAGACAGTACCTTTCTTGGTGGATTATTTAAACTCTTACAAATATCCTTCCATATATCTTAGTAGACTATGTAAAGTGAGTTGATTTTATCATGATCTCAGTTCAGGGTGCTCAGGTAAACTCAAATGGTACGAAATTGCCTGGAAATGAACGAAGGGGGCCATTTCAGAACTGGGTCTGAAATACGTATGTCTCTTGTGTTGGTGGTTTTTGATGCAACTAAAAGTTAAGATTTTACTCAGATGACTTTAAAGCAAGACCTTTCTTCAGTGGGTTGGTGTGTGGGTGTTTTAACACTATCACCATTAGGAGGAAGAAACCAAGGCTTGTTGGAACAGGTACGGACAGAGCACAGAAGGGAAGACGCAGGTCACAGAGGGGGTGGGCAGGCAAGTGGGCCAAGAGGATCAGCTGTTTAGTAACAGACGGAAACTAAATCATTGATGGTGAGCACACTATATTGTACTCAGAAGGAGAAATATGTTGTACGTTGGAAACTTGTATAGTGTTATAAACCAATGTTACCTCAAAAAAAGTTTTTTTTAGATTGTTGGGTTTCTAAGATGGGCAGGTTTTCTGGCTTGGATATTTGCGGTCTGTTGATGCTACTGACAGAGGTAGGCAATGTTGGAGAGAACAGACTTGGGCCCTGGGAGATGGGGAAAGAATGGGTTCAACTTTAGATAGTGAGTCGCTGTGAAGGCAAGAAATATGTGGCCAGAGTTCCTGTAAGCAGCTGAATGTATTTGGTGTTTAGGAGACCCAGATCTAGGGAAGTAAATGTGGCTGTCCTCATGACATGGAGGGGACTAACATTTGTGGTCTCAGTTGCCTTCAAAACGATTTTGTAAGTTGTGCAGTTGCGTTTTTTTTTAATTGAAGTATAGTCAGTTACAATATGTCAATTTCTAGTGTACAGCATAGTGTTTCAGTCATACATTTACATATATTTGTTTTCATATTTTTCTGCAGTTGGGTATTAATGAAAATGTATCAGAGAAGGCAACAAATCATTCTAGTTGATCCCACTTCTGCTTTATAAAATCAGGCAGAATGATGAAGGTTTTCATCTGCTCAAATGATAGTTCTTGTCTTTCACTGCAAATTTTCTAGAATAGATAGTTTCTGTATCTGAACCATTTAACACAAACTCCCACACATTTTCTCTCATTTCTGTTTGGTATCCTCAGCCTTTCTCTATTTTCTTTTAGTTGCCAGTCAGATGTAGCTCATTTTAGAGGCAATTTTGATAAAAAGCAATTAAGATCATAGGAATAATATGTGCCTAAATGTGCTACACAACATTTTGCTTACATTTACCTCCACCCAAATTCACATTACCTCTTCCTTCCATATTTCTCATGCATCTTTTTGTCTGGTCCATATCAGATGCATTGTGTGGTCCAAGCTACCTGCTCAACAGATGAATAAAAGAAAATAAGCCACAAGAATTTTCTTATTAATATGTAGTGTATTGGTGTGTTACACTGCATGCCATATGCTGTTTTGAACACTGACTCCATTAAATAGCTTCCATGTGCTGTTTTAAACATCCCTTGCTCTATATATTATTATTTTTTGAAGAACAGGACATCCTATTCACATAAGGTAAGCACCATCTTGTAAGTCGTTTGGATTCCCTCACAGTGCCAATCATAGAAAGGCAGACAGTATTTGTCTAATTAACATTCCAGCTTCTTGAAGTTATACAGCATATCATAATGTGCTCTATAGCCATAAAAAATATTGAGGATATTTAAGTTCAGCTTGAAGGAGCAATTACAAGAAAAAGATTTGCCAAAGATGTCTTTAGAGTGAGCATCAGTCCTAAAATAATTAAAATATTATTTGGCTTTACAGGAATGTCATTTGTATTTAATTCAAGAATACAATTACTGTGTAAAGGGAGGTACACTTCTGTGAAGTGTCAGTCTCTAGCCTAAAAGAGGCAGTGCACTTCTAAGGATACATGACTTCCTGTCTTGTTCCTTGGCAGGATTGTGGTAGGTTTTAGGGTAGAGATGGAAAATGAGCAATTAGAATCAACTTTATGCAAGATGTTGCCTGGTTATACTTAGTGCTCATAGACTCAGTCAAGGATTCTACTTTGTAAACTGCTTTTTCATGTTAAATAGAAAACATGGAGGGTCTCACTTCTGGGTTGTGGCGGTCAAGAGTCAAGGCTGCTCTTGTCATTTCAGAGTCCCTTTCCAGTTCACACTTAACCTTTCCCTTGAATCTGAGGGGGAAAAAAAGGCATTTTGTCTTTCCAAATGTCGAATGCATGTTCATGCGCCTGATGCAGTGCAACCAAACCAACCAAAACATCAGAGTCTGGAGCAGAGAAACGTTTGCCAACGAAACAATCAGTCGATTTAAGAAAGAAATGGAAAATTTTATTTGAGCCAAATTTGAGGATGATAACCTGGGAAGAGCACCTCACAAAATTCTGAGAACTTTTCCACTGGTTAGAAATCAAGGTAGTTACTAAGTTTTTTGAGACAGAGGGCTGTCCATCAAATGATGTGTTATTGACCAGACCTAAGCAGCATCCTGGTGGGTCATGTGACCCTTTATGAGATCAAGAAGGAACGTTATTTTCTAAGGAGTTGTCTTGTTGATGCCAGGAAGATGCTGCTCTTTACAGCTGAGCAGTATTCCTGCCAATGGGGGAGGTTCGGTGGATGCATGATGCAGACACACAGGCACAGTATCGGGGAGAGGAAGCTAAAAGGCAGAGAATTTTTTTGTTTAAATTTTTCTTGCCTTGCCATGAAATATAAACTTTAGTTCACAGGTTTACTGCAGGGCTAAGCAAACAAGGAGAATGGGTGGCTCATGCTCAAAGAAAACCCAACCTCCCTGACAGTTTTTGGGAAGTTTTTAAAAGCAAAATTTGGGGTGAGGACTCAGGGTGTGTGACTTTCTTCTGATTGGTTGGTGGTGAGGTCACAGGGCTGTGCTCCAGGAATCTGGTCTCAGCCTGAAGTTTCAGTCCTTCACTTGGGTGAGGGCCTTAGTTCCTGTAGAAGAACTGGAAAGATCTGAATCAGATTGTTATGTATATCCCCTCTTGAGGGACCAGAACTCTGCCCTAGGGCTGCACTGCCTTTTGACAGCTTTTCCTTTGCTTCTGTATTCCCTCACTTCCCTAAATTCTCACTGTTTGAATCTGCCCTTTGGAACTCAGGGAAGGTCTAGGAGGCTGAAACCTTTTTCTACAAACAAGAAACAGGGGACGTGTTAAGGCTTTAGTACCCAGTAGGGCCACCCAGGGTCCTACTCAGATTCACGGTTGAGAGTAAAAAATGCATTTAATACAACAACTCAGTTACCCTAACGAAATATTTCACGTGTATATATTTTGTAGTGGCTTATTTTATTTATTTTTTGGAAAATGGCAAGACCCAGGCTGTGGCTGAAATCTGGGAAAACCACCTACCTAACAGGTGGTAGAAAAAACCTACCTTATTTTTATGGTGGAGACAATTACTTCTGTATCATCCGCCATCACATCTCCCCACATCTAAAAGTTATGCGCTTCTTCAGGATTTGAGGCAACTTTCGATTTACAAATTTAAGAGCATAAAAAGGGACAGGAAAACTCAGATCTGTTGGTAAAATAAAGTTTGCTTCTCAAAATCGGCTTACAAGCTGCACTGGAAACTTTATACAAATTTCTCTGTATAGCAGGTTCAATAACAGATCACTTTTAGGAGAATATAGAGTGCAGACAAAAGAATGTTGCTTTCCGTATCAGTAAACAAGACTACTGTGGCCATCAAGCCATCAGCCACTGCAGCCACCCCTGCGGGTGCCCTGTGAGATTCAGGATGGAGGAAAACTGGATCCTGACACTAAATAGTCAAGATGCAAGTCAAAGGAGTAAGGTTAGTGAGCCCAGACTTGCATCCTCCCATACATAGAAAAGCACTAACATCAGTAACTTGAGATGTCTGTGATTAGCAGTCATCTTTTGATCTCTGACCTTTTTTTTTCCTTTCCAGCAAAAACTCCCTGGCTCCTTCCTTACCTCTTGGGAACAGTTCCTCAGAGCTCCCTTGGGGGCTTTTTCCTGGGCTTTAGTCCTCAAGTACGTTTCTGAAATAAAACATAACTTGTAACTTTTAGGTTGGGGGGGCATTTTTTTTTTTTTGGTCTTTTCCCCCCAGTCAACACTAGAGACCAAGAATTGCAGTAGGAAGCAAGAAATCTCAATTGCCTGTGAGTTCTGCCATGGACTCACAAAGTAAATGATTTTGGTGAAGTCACGAATTTTGCTCAGTTATACAAATAGAACTGACTTAACCCCACATAGTTACTGTTGGCACACAAGTCCTGTGCAAATACCTGATTTACCTTATGGCTTACATTTCCACAATTTCTTATACCTTCAAGGTGTTTTTGAAAGATACCTGGTAAGTTTCAGTTGCTCAACCAGTTTTGCTGCCTTGAAAAGCATCCTGGAAGAGGTAAGGGTATCTCAACTCTTGTTACAATTTCTTCTCGGCAAAATTCTTTCTGATATTCAACATAAGGCTGTGTACCTCACACCCTTTTATTTTAGAAGCCAGCATTCCTTATAATTCTATTTCTCCCTTAGGTATTAACATGTTATTTAGATATGAGAGTCCCTTCTTCAGTCAATTAAGCTGGATAATACAGCTTATCCAGATGTATTACTTACCACTCCAGGCTTATATATTATTAATTTTCTTTGAGAGTGCAAAGGACCATCTAATTCTTGTTACAAATATAACAATTCTCCCCCTTAGTAGAGGCACCAGGGATTGAACCCGGGACCTCGTGCACACCAAGCACACACTCTCCCATTGAACTATAGCCCCCTTCCCCTGATAGCTCTTGAAAAAAATTAAATCAGTATTTTAAAGTTGCTTTAGAAAGGGAGAGGACTCAGCACTTAATCCTACATAGTTCAGTAAAATCCAGAGTTCCTTGCTTCATGCCCTATGTTTCATTTGTAGCTTTTAAAAGCATTTTAAATAGTCTGCTGGCCAGGGTGTATAACAATAAATCAAATACATTCACACAACATGTGTCATAGGTAGTGTTTATGTTAAAATATATGCACCAAGCCCTAGTTCATATTGATAGACAGCTCTCTCTCTCCCTTCCTCTCCTCCTGCTCTCTAAATTCACAGAAGACAAAGGTAGCTCCTTTGTGTTAGAAAAATGTCCTCCCAAAATTCTTCATCACACTTCCTAGAATGAAACAGAGAATTTTCAAACAGTAAGGACCCTCGGTTAGTGATTAAAAAATGACATCCACAACTCAAACTTGAGGTATTTTAATGACTTAAACAATATACATTTCCTAGTCAGCCACATTTACTTGGTTATCGTAAATGGCCAACTTAGTCTGCAACATACCACAACTCGTATCATGTATGACCACTAGTTAAGATTCTAACAAATCTCTTGCCCTACAGAACCATGCTTTCCAGCCACACGATGCCCAGGGCTCTGCTGTCACAAATGCCATATCCATGCTTTTCACACCGTACAATGTGCACCATGGAAGTCATACAAATGAAACAAGCAAAAAAAGAAAGAAAAAAAAACTTCATTAAAAACATTTTATTATAAAAGTGTGCTTTATTATAAGGAAATTTTAAATATAACCAACATACTGAAAATAATGTTAACTGGCATTTACAGCCTTGGTCAGAGTTCTTTATTAAACAGGCATTTGTAAGTTAACAATCAGCTTATGCAACAAAACAGGTAACTTGAAAAAGTGAATACAGAACACAGAAGGATGAACCAGGAATCTGGGGGTTCTTTTGTGTTTCTTCTTGTCTAACAGACATGGCTTTTAAAATCTGAAATAGAAAACAAGTCCTCTTCATGTAGTAAGCTCTCCTCCTACGGGGAAGTTTGCAGAATTGTTAAACAGTGTTCTAAGACGTGGCTGAAGGTATACTTAACATATTTCTTATATATATGTTATCCAATTAACATATTTTACCCACATTTTCATTATACAAGCAAGACCATAAACATTATAAGACCACACTAGCCACAGAACATATTTACCCGGGTATCTATTTCTTCGAAACATGTTTCCCAGAATGAAATTGCTCCCTTAAAAGTGAACAACTGGTTAAAATGAATTTCTCTAGACATGGGTCATGTAGGCCCAGAAATCATGGAAGAGTATATTGCATTGATTAAATATAATTCAATGCATTTTATGTAGCAGAAGTACAAATATATCAATTATCAACAAAACCCTGTTCAGCTGAGTTCATTGTGCACTCCTGAGAGTTGACGGGAAAGCACGGCCAGGCCTGATGGTCTATCCGGAAAGGGCAGAAATACCTTTCATCTATGTCTTTACTTAGGAAAAAATTTATTTCTCCCACCTTGGAGGAAGCCCATGGGAGATGTCTACAAAGGACTGTGTTACGTATGCCCAGTGAGGAACCGAGAAATATCCTGTGGACAGGTTGATATGGACCCCAAATATTTTTGGTATAGGAGACTTTTTCCTTTTTCAGCATACATAATAAGCTCTTAGGCTTTTAGAAGACAACAATTAAGTTTAAAGAGCATTCTAAAATATTTGTGACATTCAATGTCAAACTCAAATGTTTAAAGATAACAAATACAGCGAGTTGCAAAATGAAAAAAGGAAGCAGCAATATATGATTTATGAGGAAAATAATCTCTCAACTAAAAAGACTCTTGCCTACTACCATAATGACTGAATTGCCTGTCCTTAAAAACCACTGGAATATGCAGGTCACTGGCATTAAGCCAAAGAAGTCAGAAGGTACCTTATTGCAAAAATATAAAAGGTTTTTAAAATTGCATACGATGTTTCATATCATTTCACCAATAGGCCAAGGCCAGCACATAACTTATCAAGCCAGAAAAACTCTAAAACAAAAACGATTGAATTGTACTTACTATATAGAGTGAGAGTTGTACAAAGACTGTGATGCCACACTGGACAGCATGGTTCACTGCAAGTTCCCTCTTACACGGACGCCGTCACTAACACACCAATCCGAGTAAGCCAAAATGAACACACCGCCTATGACAACATCCTTTAATGAACTTCTTAAACACAGATACTTTCAATATGTTACAATTATCTGAATAAACCTTTCAGTCAAATAATTTTGTGGGATAGAAAGTCACTGTCTCTGGATGTGGATTTTTTTTGATCTACTCTTAGAAAGTGATGTTAAAGCCTATGGACTATTAAATCACTACTCTGTTTACTGATACATTGTAAATGTTAAAAAAAAAAAAAGAAAAAACCTGAAATCACAGAAAATGCTTGGCATGTACACAGACAGGCTCTCAGTGGACTAACCACTACGGTGTAATTTTGTCACTACAGGTCTTCTTGCTCCACACGTTTGCTTCATGCAGTGGGTTCAACAATATCCATGTTTGTTCCAAACAGGGCAACCAACTGTTCCTCATAGGTAGCGATGTTCCTTTTCATAATTTCCATGCAAGGTCCCAAAAGCCTCTCAAATGCTTGCACATCCATGGCTAGGAAAAGGGGAGAACGAAAGAAAAAAACGACATTCTTTGCAAATCTGTACAATTTCTGTCATTTATGGTACCTATTCTGCATACATCAACAAATGCAAGGGCATCTTTAGATAAATATCAAATACAAGAAAAAGGCATAAAGAGAAAAACATCCCACTTCACAAAGGAAGCTGCCAGTGTCCCCGGGCAGCATGACAAGCAGTTCTAGGTTGGTGGGAGGTTCCTGGTTCAGGTTTAAAAGGATGAGGGACTGTTCTGGCAAGGCCATGGCATTTTTTTAAATAAGTTAGTTTTGATGTCACCACCTTAGTAACCAGAACCCTCAAAGGCGGCAAGGGTGTGTTTTCTGTCTTGTTTTCCCTTCTTGGGGTTTACAATGCCATGTTGTGAAGACCAAATGTTACCTTTTATCATTTTTATTCTTTTATCCTACTGTCTAGTCAATTCTAAATGGCAGCCCAAAGAATGATTTTGTCCACTTCTGTAAGTACGTGCTCTACCTTGCTTAGCTTGCCTGGCTAAAGCAGTTTTTGAGACAGAATTTATGATACACACATGAAAATATGATCACACTCTCTACCATAGAAATACAAATTAAAATTCTTTCTTTCTGTCTTTCAAACATGCAAGAGGGAAAAGGCAGTGTTTACAAGAGAGACAATGGATATTCTTCCAGTGCTGGTAGCATGTAAATAAGTACAAATAAAAGTGATCTGCAGTATGTGTCAAAGCCACAAAAAGAAAACTCACTTCGAAAAACCATTTCTCAGGAAAAACCCTATATATGGAAAGGTAGTCTATGCACCCAGACACAAAAGCCATCCCCTCAAAAAAGATGGAAGCGAAACTCCCAAAATATTTAATAGTGGAGAGTGATTAAATAATGTATGTGTTTATTTACCTATATAGGATGTTACAATTTGATGTAATAAATTGGAAAAAAAGTGCCTAAGCTATAATGAATGAAAAAAGCAGTTTACAAAACTGTTTAAAAACAGAAAACACGGGGAGAGAGTATATAGCTCAAGTGGTAGAGCACACACTTAGCATGCACGAGGTCCTGGGTTCAACCCCCAGTACCTCCTCTAGAAATAAAAATGAACCTAATTACCTCCTCCCCTCAAAATAAAAAAAAAATTAAAAAAAAAAATAAAAGTTTAAATAAAAGCAGAAAACCCATACAAATTAAAAAAAAAAACCAAGATGAGAAAGAATTATATATAACAGGATGTGGAAATCACTGGGCTGTGGTGGTACTTTTTCCTACCTTTTCTGTATTTCTCAAATTTCATGTGAATTTATTATAGAAAGAAATTAATGGGAGTTCACTCAGCTCACTTTTACTCTTACTATCTAAAGTAATACCACAAACTCAGGGAAATTACCTGTCAGCTTCTAATTGTCTTCTTTGTCATCCAAGTATAACACTTGATTAACATTATTTAAAACCTTTCAAAAAGTGACTTCTCTTAAGAAAATTCCGAGGATTCTTGCAAATCTTAAGAACACTGAAGCTAAATTTATTCTGCTAACTGTGGATGAAGAGCAAAGGGTGGCTAATTACTTCTGAATCCGTTTTCTTAAAGAAAATGCCATCAAAATTGATAGCTCCTGAATTACATTTTTCATGAGTAAGGTAAGTTATTTCTCATATATAAAACCTCAGCTACATGTAGATGTCTTCCAGTTGAGGATGGCATCTCTGCCAAGCTGTGATGTGGTCCACGGCTGTAATAAACAGTCGAACGACAAGATTCTATTGTGCTTTGACAAACGTGAACCTTTGCTTCCAGTACTAGGAAAAGTAAGTCTCCCCACAGGCACCCGAATGCAGAGCAGACTCCGCAGGGTGGAGCATACGTTATCAAAATACTGTCTTAGCCTTCTTTTTTTGAGGAATATAGTGCACACTGTTCATCTGAAAGATTAGAAAGAAAAACTCGGTACTCAGAATTCTTATTTTAACAACATGCTAAAATAAGATGTTATTTCAGCCTATAAAAAACACAACATATACTGTGTGTGAAATTTTTTTAAAGGAAAAAAAGTGGCTTCTACAAATTGATTTTATCATGCAGTTAATCCTAATCTTATTGTAAGTTGTGGGGCCCACAAAACTTGTGAACCCAGTAAAAGAATCTGTGCAACACGTACAGTGCGGACAGAACAACTTCCACCAGGGGACGCACACCCACGGCTGTGAGTCCTACCTAAACACTTGACGGTCCCGATGGCGTGTGCGGACGCGGCCCGCGGTTTGTTAGTTACCAGAGCAAGTTCTCCAAAGTACTGTCCCCGGGAACACCGAGCGATTTCGACTGCACCATTCTCCTCCACTTCTGATTTACCCTGACAAGGTCATTGAAAAATAAAAGCAGCTTAAGAAAAATAAGTTAACCTTAGTCTAAACATCAAAAATGAAAAATCTGTTAGGGTTCCTGCTAATGTTCCCTGGATTTTTAGGACTCATGAATGCTTACCTTTCTTTTCATGGTAATCTTCACTTCTCCAGATTCTACAATGAAAAAAGAATCAGCCAAATCTCCCTATCAGAATGAAACAAAAACAGAGGGTGAAAATGCAAATTTAGTCGACAGCTGTCCTGCTGCCTGACATACCTCTAAAATCAATCCAACCCCAGGGCACAGAAGATTTGCCTGAAAGGTGAAACACCATGGGAACAGGTCATCTCTCTTTCTCAACTGAGAGGTTATGATCGACAATTCTATCGTCATGGCTTCACCTGTGAAATGATTTGAAATGATAGGCTCTCCTCCATAGCACTTCTGCTAAAACTAGGCAAGAAAATATGGCAAATAACACTCCACCCCAACAGCAGCCTGGATAAAGCACAGAGTTAGAAACGGTAGCACTGTTTTCCATCAGCATGTCCTCTGTCAGCGGCTCCCGTGCTCCTGAAGAAGTTTTAAACGTGTTCCCTGTATCGTCCTAACAGCATAGCACGGCGACCCAAGATTATCCAGGGACTCCCAAAGAGAAGCAAGCAAACTTTACTCAGGAGGCAGTACATCTGGGTCCAGACATTTGTGCTGCAGTTGGCTGGGGACCTGACCCTGGATGCCAGCTTACGGACCAGCCACCTCCAGGCCCCGAGAAGCCTTCTAAAAGAAAGTCCTGCCATTTCTAACTACATAGCCGTATTCTGTTGTTTTTTATTTTTGAATAGACTCTGCCTTGGCTTCCAAGGATGCCTGCCTTCTGAAATTAAACAGCATTATACTAGAGACAACAGATACTGAATTTTCTGAGCCTCTCACAGTGATCTGGAGAAACCCAGGTATTTCAGAACCCCTCCGTACAATTCAAGAAAGACAGTATCAGATTCCATCACAAAAATAAATGGGGAGTCTAGATTATACTATAATACAGACATGTATGTTTATAAATACTTCAAAGACAATTCATATCTAAAACTACCTTAAAATAAAGCCTAAGAATAGTATATACATCTCCTTTCCCTTACCTTATGTCAGGTTTTCATAAGAGCTTCACGTTAAATTTTCAAGTGTCTTACATCATAATAGGTTATCAACTGCTGTGTAATTTTGTTTTCAAAATGTGCTCAAAGTACATGTAAGGCGGGCAGGACATAGCTCAGTGGTAAAGTGTGTTGCTTGGCATGCACGAGGTCCTGGGTTCAATTATTAAAATAAATAACGAAATCTCATCACCTCCCCCACCAGAATTTTTTTTAAAGTGCACGTAAAACTAGTGAAATTAGTTCTGCAGGTTGTGCCAATGTCAGTTTCCTAGTTTTGACACTGAACTAGTGATGCAAAATGAACAGGGAGAAACTGGGTGAGGAGTGAGCGCACTGGCCGTCTCTGTACCACTTTTGCAACTTCCTGTGAGTCTGTAATTATTTCAAAATAATTTGAAAAAATCATTTCAAAAGTACTGTATATGTCGCAGTTTTTAAATTTATGTAGTAGAACCTTAGCCTTGTTCTCTGTTTTGCCTCCACGTCTTCCCAGTCCCTGACTGCGCGAGTCTGTTGAGGGGGGCGGTGGGGGGGGGGAACCTATTGTTTATTTGCCTTCCAAAACAACTATTCTTTCCTCAGACCTTGAATCTAGTTTCATATGTATCAAAAGAAGAGATGATATTTTAGATAAAGGTTACGATACAGTATAATGTGATATAAAAATTACTGAATTTAACAGTCTGTTTAAATCATTCACTCAGTGCTTCAAAAACTAGGAAATAAGGTATTAGCATGAGTATGCTTTATCTGTAAACTTCAGCTGTCTTCATAAATCCCACTCCTTGGTAGGTGTAGCTAACCGAGGCACGTGTGTCCGACTGCTGGTTCCAACTGGGATCTTAGAAAACCAGCAGCGATTAAACAGCAATGTCGCCCCATTTAGCGCCTGGGCGCCAGCCGAGTATGTGGTGCGGTGTGTTCCCTTCTTGGTTCATCTTATCAGGGAGCAGCCTCAGGAGGCTTCACCAATGAACTGATTATGCAAAACTCCACATCTTCCAGAGTTACCTCCTGAGTACTTACTAATAAATCTTCTGGAGTGATCACTGTTTCTTCCCCTCTTACAAATGAATCTTACTCTTTATATACATTTGACTTTCATGTCACGTACAGATATAAAATTATACAGAAATGCATTTGATGACTTAATACATATTCACTAAGAGTGAATTATGAAAATATTCAAACAGATCAATGGCTGTAAATTAAACCACTTTTTACAAGTCATTTGATACAAATCATACTCATTTAATCCATCACTACATGCTAATTATAGACAAATATGAAAGATGTATTAAGACCTACAATATATAAGAGCCCTTTAGAAAACCCCAAACTGAATAAACAGTATTATACCTGAGCAATGATTTGTTCTCCATCGTTGTATACTTTGGTGCCTATTACATCTACCACTTTCAGGCGTTCAGAAACCTACAAAGGAAAAAAGGTAATACAGTTGACCCCTGAACAACACGGATTTGAACTGTGCAGGTCCACTTATATGCAGGTTTTTCCAATATACAGTTGGCCCTCTGTATCCACGGACATGGAACCCAGGGATGCGAAAGGTAAGGAACTTGAGCACCCGTGGATTTTGGTGTCACCTAGTCCTGGAACCAATCCTGCGGATACCAAGGGACAACTATATTAAACAAACAGACTAATCTAATCAGATAATCCTAACTATTTCAGGGGTTTAAAAATGGTAACCTACAGGCCAAATAAACTGAGTGGTGTGTGGGTTTGTGTACGTATCTGCTATAGTAACTGCCTGCATTTTAAAATAAACAAAAATTTTTACATAAAAACTTGAATTTCCAGCTTCTCTTGAAAATTCAGGGCACTCAGCAATACTTAGCTAAATTTCCACGTGGCAAAAATAAGCTCTGGTGGACCAGCAGCTGTTTCTTTGGATGGAGTGCACGTTTTCCAATTTACCAAAGTCCCCTCCTGGTGTGGTTTTCATCTTTGTTACTTGCCTAGCTCTGAAGGCATTTGAATTTCCAGCCTCAGATCTATTTTTATTTAAAGAGATCTGCTGCTGGAAAAGATCGGCCGTCCAATATGCATTCTGAAACGTGGCCCGAATTTCTACTAGGCGTACACTGACAAGCCAACCAAGACATGTGTCAGCAGATGAGTCAGTCAACCCCAAAGTTTCTGGCCAGGATGCTGGAAGGATGGCATTGCTACTGCTAAGAAGGGGAAGGGAAAGGGGGAGATTTGGGACGTGTCTTTGGTATGAGACAGAATCTATGAGACAACCCAGAGTCTCAAGATGTTAAATCTGCAGTTAGATAAATGAGCCTGGCATTCAGGGCAGGGCCCTCCCCAGTTTTGTCAATTTTAAGAGGCATCAAAATAATAGATACTTAGAGCCAGGAGATTTGACAAGGTCACCAAGTGAATAAGTGTAGCCCGAACAAAGAACAAGAGACTCTGGAATGCCAATTTTAAGCAGAAACAAGAAGAGGATTAAACAGCAAAGATGACGGAGGAGGGGAGGCCAGTGAAGATGTCCTGTACTTAGATAACCTGTTCCTGTAAGGTATTACTAGTGGTCGCAGCCTACATTTACATGACTATTTGAAGTTTGCTTTTAGATACAGACCACCTATAAATATGTTATAGATGCTCATAGGTGTCTATTAGGTATAAACAATAAAACAAATGCAGTTATAGGCAATAAAAGAAATACTGAGCTACCTGAACACTCTTGGATCTTTTCAAATGAAAATACGGATAGATTATTATTCAAAGAACTATTAACTAAAATATGGATAGATTATTATCCTTAGAACTAACTATTCCTAACAAAACAGGAGCGATTAAAGCAAAATAAAATAAAAGCACAAACATACTTACTTCCAAAGATTTAAGGAATGGCAGTGACTCGATAAAGCTTTCATACATTTTTCTCTTTTTGGCATTATTTTTTACAATTATTCTCCTGAAGGTTACCCTGTCCTAAAGGTAGAATATCAAATATGAAGACAGTTAAAAGGTAGACTTTATGAGGAAAGACAGTTTGAAGAGATAGTTTCATTTTATTCCCAGTAAGGAACAAACAATAATTCAAGATTTTGAAATAAAAGATGAACAGTATCATACTTCTTAATACAGCATTGTAAACTGACTATACTTCAGTAAAAAAAATATAAAAACACTATCATACTTCCAATGCAACTCATTTCAGATTCTTATTTCTTTAAGCATAAATGTAGAGCCATATAAAATGTCATTTTCATGTTTTTTAAAGAAAGCACCAGTTTACTTTTTATTCAGAACAATCTGACCAACGTGTAACTTGAGGGCTAAATCCACCAGGTGGCGCTGTCACACCACTTTAAAATCATACTAGCTACTTGTTCTTTGCCCCCAGCCTTTTGAGATACAATTAACCTATAATACTGTGTAAGTTTAAGGTATACAACATGTTGACTTGATATACTTATATATTGTGCGATGATTACCACAGGAGGGTTAGTTAACACCTCTATCAACTCACATAATTACCATTTCTTTTTGTGGTGAGACCATTTAAGATTTACTCTCTTAGCAGCTGTCAAGTATACAATACTGTTAACTATAATCAGCATGTTGTACGCTGGATCCTCAGAATGTATACACTTTATAGCTGCAAGTTTTTATTCTTTGACCCACCTCTCCCCACCCCACCCCCAGCCCCTGGCAACCACCATTCTACTCAGTTTCTATGAGTTCACTTCGTATCGAGTTCCTTTGCTATATAAGATAACAGCCCTTGAGTGTTAGGAAATCACTGCGGTGAGATGTGATTAGCATTTTTTTTTGTACATCTCCTTTTTATTTTTGATTAGCATTTTTGAGGTATAATTGGTATACATTATATTAGTTTAGGGTGTACAACATAATGATTCCATATTTGCATGTATCAGTCACTTACTGTGGAGAAACGACCAGTCACCACAATGAGTCTAGCTAACATCCATCAATCACCCCACACGGTTACCACATTTTTTCCTTGTGAGAATTTTTACGATCTGCTCTCATGGTAACCTTCAAATATACAATACAGAGGAGGGTATAGCTCAGTGGTAGAGCACATGCTTAGCCTGCAAAAGGTCATGGGTTCAATCCCCAGTATCTCCATTAATTTAAAAAAATAATAATAATAAATAAATAAACCTAATGAACTCCCCCCTCAAAAAAAAATATATGTACAATACAGTACTATTAATTGAAGTCACTCTGCTGTATATATTACATCCCCAGGACGTACTTAGAACTGGAAATTTGTACCTTTTGACCACCTTCATCTATGACCAGCATTTATTTTTATATATACATGTATTTTATATGTATATAAAAAAATATAAATAGAAAAATCTCAGTATGCATCCCTTTTAGTAAAGTGCTAAGTTATACTTCAGTTACACACAAACATATACACTGACTGTATTTCCTAATGTGTTTCTTGAGAGATGCAGTAAAAAATTCATGAAATCATCGTTAGAAATTTTTTTAAACCATGCAATTACAACGTGAAAGATCTTGGAAAATGATTAACTCTGGGGTTTTTCAGTCACATCTACATTCTATCACTTTTCTTTCTTTTTAATGTGCACAGAGAAACTACAACTTTCTTGAGTAGAGCCTAATTCCAGTGTTAATCGTGCTCATTCTAAAATGTTCCTGTGTTTTTACTACTCAATCTCAAAGGTACATCACTAAATTAAGAACTAGGGAAAATTTTAAAGGTAATGGCTCAAAAAATGGTTTTCCTATAAATTTTATGCTTTAAAAATTCCTATGAAACATTATTTTAGTTCAGTTAAGAGCTGCCAAAATTATGTTTGGCAAACACTGATAAACAACTATACCATTTTAATATAAAATAAAATTAATTGGGATATGTTCTTTAACTTGAAAATTACTATGCCAACATATTAAGGCTGAATTTAAATGAACTGATAAGATAGAGAAAAATCCCAGTGTGGCTGTTAATAAGTCTCTAGGAAATTAAACATCCTGTTCTCCAATTTAATTTATTACAATTTTATAAGGGCTGTAATTTGGACATGTTGTACTCATCATTTTTTTAAAAAGAGAAATAATTTCGAGATAATTAGTAAAAATACTGAAATAATTTCCAAGCCTGGCTCTGCTTCAGAATCAGCTGTAATGTTTAAAAAAATAGTTTCTAAGATCCCAGACTTCAATGACAAAATCTCTGCATGTGGGGCTGTATTATAATCTGTACGTAATAAAAGCTCCCTAAGTGGTTCTAATACACAATCAGGTCTGGGAGCCAGCTGCAACACCATGTTATGAACAGAGAAGACTAGAATTAGCTTAGCAATTTAGAAATTAACCACAATGAGCTACATGTCTCAGGAAAAATATCCTATTAGTGGCCCTCCTCATACCCACTGTGACCTATGAACAAAATCCAGAAAGTCCCATTTCAAATATTTCCATCCTAGTCACTTCTATCACCACCCCTCTGAATCACAGCAGGACTGTGAAGACCCATTAATCTCCCAAGGCTAACAGTGACCTAGTCTTATTTATAAAGGTAGACTATTCACAGTCTACCTATGGAAAGCTCCATAAAGGACCTTTCTCTTGAGATCTGCTTATCATTCATTACACCCGCATTTACAGGACAGGGCTCCAACCCGCCCATCTTAAAAGGAAAATTTCTTTTCTACTCGACTTTCTCTGAAAGGCTAGGTTAGTTATGCCAGCTGCTAAGAAAGCAGGTCTGAAGTATTTACAGATGATGTGAATCACTGTAATTTTTAAAAACAGCTATTGCACTTAGGCACCTACCCCAAGGGGATCATCACAAACCGCCCACTTTTATAGAGTTTAAAACACATACAGATGAGTAAAAAAATCTCTGAACATGCTTCATCCTTCTGAGTACCATGCACACTGGGAAATGCTGGGCCTCTGTACCTAGTTTAAGGTTCCATCAATACTCAAAGGGGCCAACCCGCCAAAGACATGAACTTGTTCCCAGGACATGCATGGAGGAGGCTGCCTATCCCGTGTGACAACCTGACCCTGGCTGGCCATCCCACTTTAAGTGATACCTCAGGAATGAAACAGGGTGCCACCAACTCTAGACTGAACCCACAGCAGAAACCTCTTAGGGGCCAAGTCCACTCAGGTTTGCAGTTTTTACTTGGCTGCCTTTGGGTATTCAAATCTTTGATGGTCCTTTAAAACACTTCAGAGGACAAGTTTCCTTCCACCTGAAACAATTTCAGTTTTCCTTCCACAACTTAAAAGGTGACTCATCACATTTTTAATAAGTCAACAGTAACTGCCTGGTTCTAAGAAGAAATGCACGTGATGCCTTATTTCTCCGATCAAGGGAGATTTTTATCAGCTGAATCCACTTAAGTCAAACGCTACACCATGGTTAATGTGTAACCTCTGTGACGCTACCGTCCTTGGAAGCAGACTGTTAACAAACTGCCTGTCATCTTAACATCTCCCCCTTCCACAGAAGGATTTAAGAGAAATAACTGCATATCAAAACTATAGGGAGGGTGTTCACAGCAGCACTATTTACAATAGCCAAGACATGGAGACAACCTAAATGTCCATCAAGAGATGACTGGATAAAGAAATTTTCCTATACTTATACAGTGGAATACTACTCAGCCATAAAAAAGAATGAAATAATGCCATTTGCGGCAACATGGATGGACCTGGAGATCGTCATTCTAAGTGAAGTAAGCAAGAAAGAGAAAGAAAAATACCATATATCACTTATATGTGGAATCTGAAAAAAAAAAGACGAACTTATTTATAAAACAGAAACAGGCTCACAGACACACAAAACAAACTTAGGGTTACTGGCGGGAAGGGGAGGGCAGGGATAAATTGGGAGTTAGAGATTTGCAGATACTAAGTACTATGTATAAAATAAACAACAAGTTTCTACTGTATAATACAGGGAACCAAATTCAATATCTTATAGTAACTTATGGTGAAAAAGAATATGAAAATGAATATATGTATGTTCCTGTACGACTGAAGCATTATGCTGTAAATCAGAAACTGACACAACATTGTAAACTGGCTATACCTCAATAAAAAACATATACATATACAGAAACTATAGGGAGGGATGTTTTCAACAATTTGAAAAGAAAATATAAGTATTATCAACATTCCCGTAAAGCAAGGTTTTGCTTAAAGTAGGCTTTGGGCACTGGCAGCCCTGGTGTCTCCTGGGAGCTTATGAGACTCGCAGAATCACAGGCCTCATCCCAGACCCAGGGCATCGGAATCTGCATGTTAACTGGATTCCCAGGTGAGCCCGGAGCACCAGCTTAAACAGTCTTCCAGAATCAGCTGTATACGGGTCAGCCACTCGGCATCCTAATATCATGGATGGAAAGGATCTCCCTCCCACCTCTCCCAAATGGCCTAAAACCAACTCTGAAGTCTTGTAGAACTGCGTTTTAGAAGCCTAGGTCCCAACCCTGAGAACCTGATGAAATCTGTCTGTGGTGGGACCTAGGTAAGAGGATTTTTTTTAAACACACCCCCAAGTAATTGTAATGTGCATTCAGATAAAAGCACAGCCATCAAGTATTTCTTCTTTCCACAGCTGCTGGTCAATGCAAAGTTGTTACCTATCAATTTACACCATGAGGCTTCATTTCTAGTGATTTCTCGAGCAGGCATCACCATCACTTGATGGGTTGGTAGCTCAAATACAGATGGCTGGGCCCCTGCTCCAGAGTTCCTGGGCCGGCTGGCCTGAATCAGCAAGCGGGGCCTCTGTTTGCATTTCGAGCAAGTTCCCAGGCCAGGGGCCCGCACTCTGGGAACCACAGGTTACAATCCTTACCGCAGAAAGCCGTCTGAAAACAGCCCTAAAGGCTTCGTTTGTTTGTGTGGCTGGTTGGTTTTCAAGAGTGGGTAAAAGAGGAACATTTTGGATCTGAGTGTCTTTCCTGCAGCCAGCAGGCTGAGCTCCCGACTAGACTCGGGAAAACAACACGCAGACTGACCTCGGCACAGTCTAAGTGTCCAACAGTTCAGCATCTCGTTGTTGCTTCATAAACTCTGATGACCAAATAAATCCTCCTACGAGAACTAAATTATGGTAGCTCCCTGGCTTCTGTCATCGTGATTTTTACAAATAACCTTCAGGTCAGATAAACACTCACCAAACCCCACAGAGCACCAGGAGAGGTAGCCGTGATAGTGGCCGCCCTGGGCGTGTTGTACATTAAGGCCAGTTCGCCGAAACTTCCGCGGTTGTCATAGTTACCAACACACCTTCCGACACCGTCACATTTCACGTAAATGTCAAATGTTCCTCTGTTGGACAAGCAAGAAAGATGATGTGAAAGTAATTCCAGTAAAATCTCATTACAATAAAACATGAGCCCTGTGCAGTAAAATCTCATTCTTTTTAATCATTTATTGCTTAGTCTTGCTGCTCGGACATCATAACACACTGACCTGGATAAAACTCTAAATGTCTAGAAGGGTGATCAGTGGGAAGTTCCCTGCCGCCCTGGCCCAGCCGTGCAGCGTCCTCCCGGATCTGCCAGCTTCTTCCCCCACCACTGGCAGAGGTCTGCACACCCGGGGAGCAGTGGGAGCCTCCCACGGGCACGTTCGGGCAACTGGAGTCCTCCCTGAGACTTAGCACACATCCCAGGGCAACAGCAGAGGGTGGGCTTTGGTTTTCTCTTCCTCTCTGATGACAGACTCTGCCAGTTCTAGGTAAGCATGAAGGACAATCAGGGGACTAGGGAAAGACCTGTGTGCCTGCTGGGGCGATGAGGCTAAATGAGCTGGTAAGATAATCAAACAAATGATAAAAATATAACTGAGACTGCAACCAAACAGGACATGCAAAGGCAACCCTTGGAAATTCATGCACATGAAACTGCTGCCAGCAGTGATCTCAGGGTAAGAACTGTGGAGAGTTCCAGAGGACATTTGCTATCTAATTAAAGAGGTTTTGGTTTCCAAAATGAACGTGTATTACTTTTGAGATGAGAAGAAAATAGTTTTTTTTAAAAGAACACAGCTCTAAGAATCTGGTCGGCTGCTACTGTATGGTATTTACAGGGAGGGTCCTGTCATCCGAAGGAGGGGCCGGCAACCCAGGGCCCAAGACGGGCTGCCTGCTTCCGAAAATCACGTTTTATTGGAACAACAAACACACCGCCTCATTCACACGTTATCTGCCGCTGACCTGTGCTGCGGCTGCAGAGCTGAGCAGTTGCGACACAGACGGCATAGCCTGCAAAGCCTGGAACATTTACTCTCTGGCTCTTTCCAGCATCTGGCCCTTTATGTTAGACTGACCCCCAACTTATGGCAAAAAGTGGTAGAAATTCAGACTAAGTATCTGATCCTGGTCTTTCTATAGCTTTTCTGTGCTTATCTTTTAATTCATTTTCCAGGCCAGTAAAACCCCGTCTGCATGTCACTGCACTGCGTGCCGTCCAGATCCTGTATTTCTATAAACTACGCTCCCCCGGGAGAGGGCTGTCTTTGCAGGTGCTGTGACTTATCAGAGAACATGGTTTCCAGGCTTGCCGAAACACCCGTGCGGGCAGACACGAGGAGTTGGTTGGCTTTATCCTGCTGGCTGAACCCAGGCAAAGACCAAACGGAGTGCTTTTGAGATTAGGAAAGGATTACAGATGGAAAAGATACAACAGAGGTAAAAGCAGGAGACACCAGACAAAAGACATTCATGCAGAGGAGAACAACTGGTTTTCCATAAAATTCATGGGTGGAACGGCTGTTTCAGGAGCACCTTCCAGAATCTATTTCATGAAGCTATTTTTCAAGTATAGGTTAATTCTTCTATTTACACTATTTATGTTTTTGCACTAAAACCGTTTCTGACATTTCCTACTTGGAATAGGATTTCTTCCCCGAGAATGTGAGACCTCAGCAGGGCGGAGCCCCGGAAAGAGACCTGGATGCCAGATCACCTGCGTGACCTGTACCAACTCTCATCACTACTGCAAACCTGAGAACTTTCATCTGTCAAAATGGGTGATGAGGTTCTAACTGAACAGGGAAGATACCAAATACAAAGGTATGGGGTTTTTACAGTCAAAATACCTACTGAAAGAAAAGTATTGCTCTACTGTATCCGGGGTTCTCATATACCCTACAATTAAATACAATTAAACAGCAGAGAGAATTTTTGAGGTACTTCGTTAATGAAAGCTGTTCAGGGTACCAAAATCGTGACTTTAATTTACAACTGGTTCTGTTCTATTCTAAAATCATAGCGTCCCCCCCCGAGCCCTGGCTAGCACAGCCCTACAGGTCACTGTGGCCTTAGGGATGAGGGACAAGAGGACCCAGACCACACACCACTGACGGGAGAAAGGTACCACCCAGAGAGCCCCAACCAGGAAACGAGGCCTAAGCAGACAGATGGGATGTGACTTTCTGTGAGGCCTCTGAGCAGAACACAACTCGATCCAGAGAAGCAAATGTCATCCAGCAAATCAGGGTGGGAGACGGCCTGTGTTCCACGCAAACGGGAGGCGCTGGGGACTCCACACGTCCCATAAACACTCCCAGACCGCGTTACAGAAGTGGAGAAAGGGAGACTCAGTGCCGACTGCCCCCCTTTTCCATTTCAGGACTGGTACCTGATTACCGCTCAAAGCACACTGTACTTTGATGAAGTCGAGCCCAACTTAAGTTTTCTGAAATCAGACTTTTAATACAGATGCAGGCCTTCTCAAAGTAATTTCTCTGTCGAGTTTTTAAGAGATGAGTATAATAATGCAGAAACAATTTCTGGGGGGACACAAACTACTCCCTCTGCTGATTAGATGATGCTGAAGCAAGAGGAAGAGACACTTAAATGTTCCATCTTAGGCCCCTCTGAAATATTTGAATTTTTTTAAAATGATGAGTTTGTTTTGCTTGGCAGTGAACCAAAAAGAACCTTTCTGGAAAACATAATAAAGACTGAGTTACATGGATTCAATATCCCAGTGGCTGTGCCATGCTTCTGTTCTCACTGTAATAGGCATCTGAAACCATGTAACGGGCCTAACTGCCTCTCCGGTAGACGTTAACAAAGGAGGAGGCTCCCAATGCAGGACTGAGATTTATAGATGAACCAAAAGCAACCAGTTCTTCCCCACACTCGGCCTCTTTTCACAATCTAGCGTGGTTTCACCACAGGGATTCACAGCAGAGTTATAGGGCCTGTCATGTAGGAATGAGGGTAAAGAGCAATTATGGTATATTAATCTGTCTGTTGTTGCAATAACCATTGA
Source organism: Vicugna pacos (assembly GCF_048564905.1). Taxonomy (NCBI): domain Eukaryota; kingdom Metazoa; phylum Chordata; class Mammalia; order Artiodactyla; family Camelidae; genus Vicugna; species Vicugna pacos. Next base: position 77,774,256 of record NC_132993.1, on the reverse strand, counting down.
GATTTTCGCAAAAGGTTCATTGTGTTTCAGTAGTGATGTACTGCAAAACTTACCTATCAATTACGTAGAAGTTGTCACCATCATCACCTTGATCAATTACATGTTCCCCTTCTTTGACCAATTTTTCAAACATGGCATCTAACACTTGAGACATCTGCTCCTATTTTTCAAAAAGAAAAGACATAATCTTATGTGTATCTAGAATATGCTTTCTTAAATAACCATAATTAGCTTTATATTTCTGTGAACAAGCTAAAAGAAACGGAAATATCATCATTGCCATAAAGTCATGTCAAAAAATACACAGTATGATCTTCCTCACCACAAGCCAACGAGGTGATCATACAGTTACTCTCATATTCAGTATCTGAATAAGTAATTATAATTAGTCTGTTTCAGAATATTTGTAACTATCACCACTTTGATATGAAAAATTAATCACCCAACCATCATGTACCTTGTGAAACATAATCTTAGCAATTAAAGTGACCAGGTTAATAAAGAACTATTGCAAATGTCTTTTAAAGATACCTAAACTTTTTTTAAAATATCCTATTTTAGTCATCACTAGGATTTATATAGAAATTACTGAAATATTTAGTGAATTCAAATCTTGACTCCAATCCTTTTTGGTTTAGCACAAAAAACCAAAACAGAACAAAAAAACCCAACACAGAACAAAAAAACCAACAATGCTTGTAGCAAATATTTTATCACTATTCTCTGTCACTGTGGTTCTCTTCAAGAAGCAATCATGTCCCTCCCCAGGACAGATTTATTAAAACTGAAGCCAGAAACATCAAAGCTACTAGTCAACAACTATTTAAAATTTTTATTCTGGTAAAGTCCGTCTGACAAGGTTTAAGGGTAAACCTCAGCTAGTGAGAATAAACTAGGAGGGGACAGAAATCTTTCCTCAGAACACGTATAGCTACAATTCAAAGCCCTTTGAAAAGACAGAACAAATGGACGTGGAAAAACTGCATGGTGCATAGTAACAGAGAAGTCAAAAGTCATCAGAAGGTTTTAAGTCACCCCCTCTGGGTATAAAAAGGGTAGAGCGCCAACTTCCCAGGCCAAAATCATTTATTATTATAAACAAATGAAGGAGCGGGAGATAGATCAGAGAGGGGAAAAGGTGAAAGCGGAAAGCACAGGTTGAAGAAACAAAATACTCTGAATCAAAAGCATGAACAGATGACATGTGAGTCGCTTCTACTGGAGACCGTATGAACATCACACAGGGAATGTGAAGGTCTGACTCCAAAATCTACAGAGAGAGTGGGAGGGGAGACAGGAGAGATTTTTAGAGCAAAGAGAAGTTAAGCAGGGGTCATAGAGACAGGGTGCAGCCCAGGGAAGGGCAGGCGGGCCTGCAGCGTGGAGGGGCCAACCACCTGTCAGAGAACCAGAGGCTCCACTGGGAAACACCTGGTTTGGGCAGAACGGGGGTCCAGACACAGCAGAAAACAAGTGGGCTGATCATTCAAAGTTCCCCACGATCGGCTGATACCTTCCTTTCAGATGCCTCCACCCTGAACGCAGAACATCAGCAATCAAGAATTTACCCCAGCTCTTCCCACACAGAAGATCACAGTCAGGGTCGTGGGAGAAACTAAAGAAATAAGAGAAACTAGAAAAGCTCCTGTGAACACTGGTGCCCTAGAACAAGGACCACCACCTGCCGGGATTTACGGCTTCCCCCACAGTACAGCTGGCTCCCTGCCACTTAACCAACAGTACGCCAGTTCACAGCTCTGCCCTACTTCTTCAGGGCTCCAAGTCGGCTTTGGGCTGCCCCTCTGGTAGCCTACAAGACTCAGATAAACAGCCAAATTACACCAGGTGAGATAGAGAATTCAGGAACAACGAAGAGCTTTCAGAAACGCCTACTTTGTAGACCCAGAGATGTTCAACATAGTGCATCTGAGAGGTAACAAAATACGACATTTAGAAAAATAGCCAATCAAAGAAAGGTGAGTAAATGGAAAACTGAAAACATAATTGCCAACATTTTTTTTCCTTCCTTTTAGATTTCTTTTTTAAAAGCAGTTTTAGGTTCACAGCAAAATTAAGCATAAAGTATGGAGTTCTCATATACCCCCATCTCCCTGCCACTACACACCACCCCCCACCAGAGGGGGCACTTACTACAGGTGATGACCTGCACTGGCACCATCATCACTCGAAGCTGACATTCAGGCTCATTCTTGGTGCTGTACGCTCTGTGGGTTTGACCAATGTACAATGACAGGTACCCACCATGATGGAATTTTTAAAAAGAAAATAAAGAACTAAAAAGATAAATGAAACCCAAACATCTCAAGGAAAGTCGATAAAGAGATGAAAAGATAGGAGTTCCAAAGTGACAACAGACAAAACAAAAGGAAGAACATAATCAAAGAAATATGGGATGAGTTTTCCAAAACCAAAGGATGCAAGTTCCCAGACTGAAAGGGTTCACTCACGGGCCCTGCACAGTCAGGGACCAGAACCTCCACACCAACGTGAAAATGTGTTTCTAGAAAACCAAAGATACAGAATGGATCCCAAGGCTCCCAGAAAATCCCAGAGGGGTGCTTCAAAATATAAAAAGATGTTCAACTTCTTTCAAAGTAAAGAGGAATACAAATTAAAACTGAAACGAGATATCCCTTTTTTATCTGTCAGATTTAGAAAGATAAAAAAAGTTAGCATAAGACACAGTTGGAGGTGGTGTGGGAAGGAGACATTCTCCAGCAGAGGGCTGCCAGGAGGTAAAACAGAACAGACCTCAGAGGACACGCCGTCAACAGTTAATATTTCAAACATGTTACCCTTCCCCTCACTATTTCTCATCTAGGAAGTTATTCCAGAGAAATTTGTGAACTGACATGTGCATGGGCATTTTTCATCCCTAAATGTGCATCCTAATAGCAAAAAAATGAAAACCTCAAGTTTATCTACAGGGCACCGGATGAGTCAACTTGCACATCCATACATCAGAAAGCTACGCGGCTATAAAAACAGCAAGTGAGGATTGGAGACCGCGATCTTTTACTGGAGTCACTGACAAGCACGAGACACGCAAAGAAGGGCAGGTGGGAAACGTGGAACCCTGCGGACAAGGAGGAGTCAGGGGGCCTCACGGAAGAGACCCCGTGTGAACACACCTGCCACCTGCTGTCACACAGATGGCGTCAGTGATTCCAGAGGCCAGGACTGGGGCTGCTGGGTGGATGGTGGACATTTTGGAACAATGAGAAGACCTGCCTAAGAAAGAGAGCTATCTCGCAGTGACAGGGCCTGCCTCACAAACAGACGAGCTCCACATCCCTCAGGGAACTGTTCAAGCAGGCCTCCCATCTTCCACTTGCTGTCAAAAGGGTGCAGTGTTTCTCAAACTGTGTTCTCTGGAACCCAGGGATTGTGTGGAGGTGCTTCAGTGATCGATTTCATAAACAGTCGATTTAACTGCGTCCTTAAAGTGTATACTAACCATTAAATATTCAAACTAATGGAGATCAACATGTTAGGATGGATTACACATAAACTTTTTTAATGAAGTGAAACTTCATATAACATAAAATCAACCATCATAAAGTGGGCCATAAAGTTGTACAACCACCATCTCTACCTAGTTCCAAAACATGTTCATTACCCCTAAAGGAAACCCTGTGCTCATTAAGCGGTCATCCCCCATTCTCCCCACCAACCAGCCCCTGGCAACCCCCAACCTGTTTTCTCTCTTTCTGGATTTACCTATTCTGGGTATGTCATATAACAGAGCTGTACAATTTGTGATCTTTTGTGTCTAGCTTACCAGACTCAGTATAAGGTTTTCAAGATTCATCTGTGTTGTAACATATATCATACTTCATTCCTTTGTATGGATGAATATATACGCGCGCGTGTGTGTGTATATATGGATATATACCACAATTTACATATGCATTCATTCATCGATGGACACCTGGGTTGCTTCCACCTTTTGGCTACTATGAATAGTACAACCACGAACATTCGTATACAAGCATTCATTGAAACACATGTTTCCATTCTTTTGGATCTATACCTAGGAGCAAAAACTGCTGAGTCATACGGTAATTCTATGTTTAACTTTTTGAGTAACCGCCAAACTGTTGACCACAGTGCCTGAATCATTTTATTTTACCACCAACAATGTACTAGATTCCAGTTACTCCACACCCTCACCAACACCTGTTGTTTTCCTTTTTTTTTTAAACGATACCCATCCTAGTGGGGGTGATGTGGTATCTCGTTGTGGTTTTGCTTTGTATTTCTCCAGTGACTACCCACGTTGAGAATCTTTTCACGTTCTTATTGGTCATTAGTATCTTCTTGGCAGGAGTACTCTGCCCTTTTCCAAGTGGGGTTGTCTGTCTTTTTATTGCTGAGTTGTAACAGTTCTTTCTAATTCTGGATATGAGGCCCTTATTTTATATGTATGTGTGTGTGTATGTATATGTATATATTTGTATATGTGTATATAAACACACACACACATGATTTGCAAATACTTTCTCCCATTCAGTACATTGTCTTTTCGTATCTTTTGATAGCATCTTTTGATGCACAAAATGTTTTATTTTTATGAAGTCTACATTATCTTTTTTCTTCTCTTATTCCTGTTGTTGGTGTTAAGAATTCATCACTAAATCCAAAGTCATGAAGACTTACCCCTGTGTTTTCTTCAAAGGGTTTTCTATTTTACAGTTTTAGAGCTTACATTTGGGTCTTTGGTCCATTCTGAGTTAATTTTCATATATGGTGTGAAGCAGGAGTCCAGCTTTGTTCTTCTGTGTGTGGATATCCAGTTGCCTCAGCATCATTTGTTGAAGAGACTGTGCTTTCCCCATTGAATGATCTTGGCATCTTTGTTGAAATCAAACAGCTACAGATGTATGGTTTTGTTTCTAGACTCTCCATTTTATTCCACTGTTCTCTGTGTCTATCCCTAGGCCAGGTAACACACTGTTCTGATGACTACAGCTTTGTAATAAAAGTTCTGAAATTGGCAAGTGTGAGTCTTCCAACTTTGTTCTTCTTTTTCAATATTATTTTGACTATTTGGGGCCCCTCATCATATATATACAATTTTAATACATTGGACAACAGCAAAATGCCATGTGTTCTCATGGTTTAGCTTTGTAATACATAAATGTCACCAATTTGAACAAAAAGAATTCTAAAAAAGAATACAGAATCTCTATACAGATACATTGTTAAGTTAAAAAAAAAAAGAACTCAAAAGAACACTGTGTATAGAGTTTGCTGCCACCAAAATTTTAAAAAGAATACATTTGTACATACACAGCATAACCCTAAGAAAAATACACATGACAGTGCCAAAAGAACTTGGCTCCTGAGAAACTGGGGTGCTGGGAGCCGAGGGTAGAAGGGAGATTTCCTTTCACTGACTATTCTTTCGTTACTTTTGAATTTTTGTAAACTGTATATGCATACTGATTTAAACTTTTTAATTAATTAAAAAACCAACCTCTCCATTTAAACAGAGAACATGCTATTGCATCTTTATGAGGGCTGACAGAAACTTTTGGAAGAATGACGCTGATGGGTTTGCAGGAAGTGGCGTTCGTTCCCTCCCTGGGTCCCTGTATGAGCTCTGGCACCTGCTCATAAGACAGCAGCCAGGGCTGAAGATGAAGCCAGTGGAGCAGTAGGACAGTGCTTTCCTGACGTGGGGCTAATTAGCCCCACGGGGATCATGCTACCCAAATGAGTTCATCAATCCAGGCAACATATGGTCATCTATCAAAATTACAAAGTTTGATATAATGGTTTACTAATATTTTGTTTTGCTTACTACTTACAGTTCAACTCATTTAAAGCAAATGGAGGGGAAATACTAGCTTTACTGATTAGCTGTAGCCCTAAATGTCAAATGGAGAAAATGATGACATGTATAGCTACAGTAAATTTTTTTTGTTACCCTGGAATTAGCTGTACTTTCAAACATTATAAAGCTCAAGAATTTATACATGGATATCTAAAAAACTAATTCCTGATAAAATACAGAACAATTCCCTTTTAGAACTTCTCTCTGTGACAGGTGTCTTTTCTAGTCAATCAAAATGTAATCTCCCCATAATTATGCACAGAGTGAAAAGAACTTAGGAAATATTTAATATGCAGAGGCTTATCTCGGTGACTGGCAGCGACTGGAGGAAATCCACATCTAATTCTACAGAATGCAAATTCGAGACTGAGCTCTGTAAAAGGGCTCTGGCTCTTGAAAAAACAACAATTTACTCTCCATTAATGAAACAGTCCATCATACAGCATAGGGCAATTATTTCAGTTTGCCTCAAATTAGAAATATTACAGAAGAAAAATGGCCTACTGAGCCAAGCATTAAAATATTCATGAAAAGAGTATCTTCAAAGAGGTTAATAATTATAAATGCTGTGCTCAATGTATGAATATACAGAACTCCAAGGAAAAACGTTCTGAGGCCTAAGAGATGCAAGATTTTCAACCTAAACATGACTTTAGGGAAGTCAAATGAGATAGAAGATGCCAACACCAAGATCATTCCTCTCGCTAATTAGGAATCACTGCTGCCCCTTCCTCTTTCAAGTTTTTTCACTTCAGGAAAAGATACCACTTCTGCAGTTCATATGACCAGATACTGGGGGTCATCCTAGGCTCTTCCCGCCGGGTCCTGATTCATTCAGTTACCAAGTACCAACTTCTGCTCATCCTGAGTATTTTATGAAACCAGCCCTTCCCCTCCCTTCCCTGGCCGGGCCCGTTTCCTTTCCGTGGATCACGGGGTGGTTTCCTCGCTGAGCTCCACTCCTTTGTTCCTGACCTGTCCCTCTCTCACCTTTTACTCCAGCCCCTCCACACTGCCACCAGTGACCTTAGACATCTGATTGTTACATCCTCCGCTTAAAATGCTACTACTGACTACAGTTCGTGTCCAGTGCTACGGTGGTGGCTGGTCCACACTGGTCCATCCTGACACGGCACGCACATCTGAGCTCCCACCACTGGACGTCTCCACCGTACAGTCTAGAGTTAACACGCTCTGTACTTTTCATTCAACTGACAACTTCCTACTCATTTCCGAGGCTCAACTCAGGTGGCCTCTCCAGCTTCCTGGATCCTCAGGTGGGGCTGAGAGACCCTCATCCTCTCACAGCGCCCAGACCTTATTACAGCATTTCTCATGTTTTATCAAATTGATTTGTATGAGTATTTGACTCCCTCACCAAACTGTCGAAGCATTTCTGTGGCATCCAATGCTTTATACAAGCCCTGAACATAGTGGGTGGTCAAAGAATTGAACTGAAAGGAGTTGCTGTATGACAAGCAGACATAAGTTGAATCTGTAATTCAATTTAAACACATGTGGGTTATGGTACAACAAATATATATGATAAAAAACTAGAAAGCTGCTTAAAATATGAGATTGACCTAAAATCTCCAATCTGCCATGTTTGGAGATAAATTTCTTATTCCTGTGGTTACACGCTAAGAGAAATTAGTTTTTACTTTTCTATATTCTGTATCATTCTCAGAAGGATTTTGAGATAGTAAGGAAAATAATCAAGATGGTTTGAGATCAAATTCAAAAAAAGATATTCTGGAAACAGTTATGTAAATACATATGCTTCTTCCCTATAAAACATTCAGTAATGATCATAAACTTGGTAATTGTATGAACTGGATGTTTTTCTTTCTCCCCTCTGAACTAGCCTTTAAAATATGTATGTTGAAGACCTTCAAGAAAGCAGTGAAAGAAATCTAAAAAAATTCCTGTTTTTATAAAAATAACCACTTTAATTATGTTAAGATGCTTCTGCCAGAATATACCAGCAAAAGTTTTTTTTAAAAATCATTTTAAATGCAATCAAAATCTTCACAGCGCTTTAATAGTTAAAGTTGAAATGGGAAGAAAAATCAATTTAATTTAGAGGATGGAAGAGAATAGGCAGCATCTCGGGAAAGTGCAACTGGCAGTTACTTCACTCATGCTGTTTATCACTTAGTGTTTAGACACCAGAATATCACCGTTGAGTCACCGCTGAAGCATTAAAATACCCGTTGAACTGCATAGGAAAGTATGCAAACAAAGTGGCACATGATAGTAGCAAAATACTGAAAAAGAGCATTTTCCTGTTGGGCTCTGGTCCTTCTTACTCAAAGTGTGATTGTGAGACCACTGCCATCGCCTGGGAGCTTGTGTGAAATGTAGGCTCTCAGGCTCCAGAACAGACCTACTGAACCAGAATGCATTTTTAACCCGATCTTCTGATGATATATATGCATATTAAAGCTTGGGAAGCACCGTTTTTGGTGACCCTGAAATCTCCTATGCAAAGTTCTGGCCAGAAAGGAAAAAAAAAATCTCCTTGGCTAACGTCTACCCCTAAGGGTAAAACTAAGGATTAATTTCACAGCTGTCTTCTGTGTGTATCTGGAGCAAAAGAGTTAAATACTAAATTAGCGTAATTCCAATACCAAAATTATCCTCTTATATACACACACACGTATATAAAGTTGTATCTTCCCACTGATAATTATTTGGACTCACTTTGGCGGAAGATCATTAGAGATCACATAGTTTCATGTCCTTTATTTCACAGAATCATTATCATTCTAGATAAATGAAATCTGAGATTATCAAAATTTCAGAAATTCTCTTTAGTCATTTATTCCACTTTTTAATACTACCAGGAAATTCCTCCATTCATAAACTAAATTCCTAAGTTTTCTATCTTAATTCCATTTCTTATCCTTCCATTATTAGAGAGAACAACAAGCAACCCCAGTCTTCAGAGCTCCTAGTTTTGCAAACTCGGTGATAATTCTGGAGGACCTGGATCAAGCTGGACAATTTGTGTTATGGGGGAAGGGTACAGCTCAGTGGTAGAGCGCACACTTAGCATGCATGAGGTCCTGGGTTCAATCACCAGTACCTCCATGAAAAAAAAAATAAATAAATAAATAAAAAGAAAGAAAAAAGTTGTGTTACGTGGCCCTAAAACAAAATCTCCCAAGTTACAAAATGTAATGTGTGTTCCTGAAGGACATAAACAAAAGTGGTATTAGAAACAAAAGAGCTTTTAAAAATATTTCAGGATATAGTATGACCAGCAGAGAAGACCTAGGATCATGCAGTATCTTCTTCTTTATAAAAACGGCCTTTTAAAAAAGATCTCATCTTAAAAGAGTGGGTCTTGATTTAAACTTTCTTCTCTATGGTATCTGAAAACTACAAAATGTTGAGTTTGACCAAAAAAAGAGTTGAGGTAAGTTACAAAAGTTGACTCAGTCTTCACATTTAGAACATGGCAGCAGAGGTTCTTTCCCAAGTGACCAGATAATGAATAAGCACGATCTGTGATGAAAGAGGCCGAACATTTAGGTCAGAGTGCAGGGCAAAGTCTGAAAGAGTGCTCATTCACACCGAGAGAGGGGATTCTAGAAATACACTCAAAACCAAAGACTAGAAATTTTGAAATCTTTATGAAGGAAAAAAAAAATCCCTCTACCTTTAAAGCCAAGTAAAACTTTACTTTCAAAATATGCATGTTATGAAAGTTATACATTAAAATATAATTAACTATCACTGGCTGGTGAGAGAGGCACTCCCCCCTGGGCCCTGCACATCCCTCATGTTCTGCTGAGTGGACAAAGTATGCCCAGTCTTCACCTCCTTCACCTGGGCCACTCCTCAGAGCTGTGTTTGCTGCCAAGTAGCCTTGATTCAGCAGGCCCGCTCACTGCCTGCTCTAACAGCAGGGACCCCCTCCCCCCAGCCCCCGTAACACAACCCACCATGTGTGCAGGGTTCCCTGATGGAGACTTTACATTGCCCCAGGTGATGCCAGCTTATAAAGAAGGAAAAATGCAAGACTGTGCACAGTTCTTCACACTGACACTGAAAAAAAAAAAACCATTTTTATTATCGAGATTTCTCTTACCGGATCCAGGTTCTTGAACAGCAGGATGTCTTTGCAAGCCTCTTGCAATCGATTTCTTTGATCGTCAGTTTTGGGGTGTATGATCTAAAAGGACACCAAATTAACAAAGATTTAGTCTACTTGCCTTACTCGTAAGGGGTAAAATTTCCCAGTAGGACATTAGAAGGAAGAATCGTCAGTGCTAAGGTTCACGTTAGGTGACCAGACATTAACCACCACCCGACTAAGTAAGGAAAAAAGCACTACAGTTTGTCTCAGGGAGGTGGTCACATTCTTCAACACGGCACCTGAATGCTTTTCAAAGGAGGGTTCCCCCCAGGTTAGCAAGTGCATTCTGTAAAGGTCTGGGATTGGCTCATCACTCAAGATGCCAAGGCTCCAGCCAGCGGAAATGTATAAAAGAACAACAGATTACAACAGCTATGCTGAAAATCTGGAGACCACCTTTATTCTGTTTAATACTCTAGTATGTTTCATACTCTTGACCACTGAATTTAATATGCTTTCAGGATGTAGCTCTTTCCTCTGAAACTTGATGAAGCCTCTAGAAGGGAGTAAATTCTCACCTGTATACTGCATTAGATGTTACATACATTTGGGGGGGTAATTAGTGTATTTATTGATTTATTTATTTTAATGGAGGTACTGGGGGTTGAGCCCAGGACCTTGCACACGCTAAGCACACACTCTATCTCTGAGCTATACCCTCCCCCCAGATGTTACATACATTTTTATACATAATGTATGTAACGACCCCCATGGGGTCATGTGTGACTATAAACTGAGTTCGAGAGGCAAGAGTCCTAAAAGCAGAAGACACGGAGTCGGTCCCCTGGAGACCCTTACACCACCTTTTCCTGCTGTGGCATTCACACAAAGTGTGACCGGAGAGAGGAGGAGGAGTGTCCCAACATCAGAGTAACCGGGACCGGCAGCAGCGGACTCCATGCCCATGAATATATCAAAGCTCACAATGGGAGACTCAAATCAGCATTTCAATATATAGTAACATGTCATCAGCATATAATGACACTTTTACCTCTTCTTTTCCAATTTGGATCCCTTTTATTTCTTTCTCTTGCCTGATTGCTGTGGCTAGGACTTCCAGGACTATATTGAATAGGAGTGGTGATAGTGGGCATCCTTGTCTTGTCCCAGATTTTAGTGGGAAGTTTTGAGTTTCTCACCGTTGAGAACTATGCTGGCTATAGGTTTGTCATATATAGCTTTTATTATGTTGAGATATGTTCCCTCTATACCCACTTTGGCGAGAGTTTTTATCATAAATGGGTGTTGAATTTTATCAAATGCTTTTTCTGCATCGATTGAGATGATCATGTGGTTTTTGTCCTTTCTCTTGTTGATGTGATCAAATCAGCATTTCAAACCCAGCTCAAGGGGCTAAAAATCCTGGGCCCAAGAAGAAGTGAGGAAGTTTACAGTGTATGTGTACTGTTCATGTGTGTGCTGTTTATACGCCATGCAAAAGTCTATCTACTGGCCAGTGAGAGAGGAAGTCACAGCAGTTTTTCCTCTAAGGGGAAAGGATGTGCAAACTTCTATTCACTACTGAATCAGTATTACCCTCAAGCTAGATCTACAATGGCACATGATTGCACAAAAAGCAGGTCCTGGTGCCTAACAATGCACTGCTATTCAGAAAAGTTTTAAAATTTGACTATTAACCAAATTATGCCAACCGAAATTCACTGCCGCCTACTTCACTTAAGGAAGGCTAACACTAACACAGCACAGCAAGACAAGCAGGTATTTCTCACATCACAAAACCCATCTAGAACTTCAAACAGAAGCAATCACATGTTTGCCTGCTGAGAAGCTCTATCTTCAGAGAGATGTTGGGGACCATGTTACCGACACGGAAACAACTTTCCAGGCTCAAGACAGAGCCACCTCTGCCCGCATCCACGTCAGCAAAACAAGAAGTAGATGAACTCCCATGTCCCTATAAATGATCCACTTCACCAGAAACACAGTGTATCTGGTCAGCCAACCCCTCAAAGCCAAGCCAACTCTGGGCTCTACACTTACTTCCTTGTTCCTTATTCACTGTCTATTTTTCTCATCCTTGTTCTGTATTCTTCATCCTATAAAAGCTTCCTGCCTTCTGTCCCATTTTGCAATTCTCGGGGCCCTTGGGAATGGAGACTGCCTGCTTCATGCAGTGTTGAAAGTTTGTATCACCTACACTGCCGTCTTCAATCATTTTTAACACCATCTTGCACCTGCTTCACCTCTGTCATCAGTTTAGGTCTTTCCCCTTGCCCCATTCACTGGGTACAAACGCCTCACACAAAAGCCCAGCTTCCTCCTGTCTCTCCTGCCACTTCTCTGCCTATGAATGAGCATTTCTAAATTTTGTTACACTCCTGTCCCCACTGCTACTGTCCACTGCTCTCCTCTCTGCTTTCCTTTTTCCCCCGGTTCCCCCTCCCTGCCATCACTTCTCTATGATAGATAAAGTAGCCAGAGTCCTTTATCTCCCATCGATTCCTCCCACCCCATTAAAATCCTACTCCGGTTCCTGGGAAGCGAACAGTCAGAAACTGGGTGAACCTTCAAAGCTCTGGCTCCCCTGCCCTGTCCCAGCTGCTCAGAAGATGCTCTCCCACTTCTACTCACTTCTTTCTGCTGCGTCTGGTGTGACCCAACTGATAACTAAGGAAAAGTACCCAAATGTGACTTTTATTAGACTAGAGGCCACTTTGTTTTCTATTAAAATTTATTTCTGATTTCAAGATTAAAAGTCTTATTGGTTAAACAAGCATTTATGATGTGCCAGGCATTGTTTTAAGGGCTTTAAATATATAACTAGTATTATCCTAGGAACAGACCCCACGAAGCAGGTGAACGCTAAGAGTTAAGTGAAATGAGTCAGACAGAGAAAGACAAAGACTGTATGATCTCTCAGGAGAGAAAAGGTAGGGAAATTAACTTGCCCAAGTAACTTCTTCAGTGTCACACAGTTCAGAAGCTGTAGAGCTGGGACTCATCCCAGGTAGGCTGGCTACAGAGTTGATACTATAAACCAGGGTAGCACACCATGGCCAAAGATCAAATTTCTTTTTGCATGACCCCTGAACTAAGAATGGTCTTACATTTTTTAATGACTGGGGGAAAAAATCAAAAAGAATGCTTCCTGACACGTGAAATTTTTACAAAATTCAAATTCAAAGGTCCATAAATGAAATTTTAATGGGTCACAGCCATACCCATTCTTTTATGTATTGTCTATGGCTGTTTTCAAGCTACAACAGCAGAGCTGAAGAGCTGTGATGGAAACTCCCCAAAGCCTAAAGAGTTTATTATCTGAAAACAGTAAAATTCCCAGAAAAAAAAGCTTTACAGGAAAAGTTTGCCAAATCCTGCTATAAACCTCTGCTGCCTTTCAAAAACTTTAGAAAAACAATGAGTAAGTAAGACAGACTTACACCTTTACTTTAGAACTTTACTAAAGAACACCGTGTATGTGTTTTGTTACACAAGGGACATCCGTGCAAGATATTTTCCTATCTGTCCAATCGAGTCTCCACCCAGAGCTGAAAGTAATCTTTAAAAAATTTAAATCGAAACACACCCATTCTCCAGATGAAGACCTTAATGGAGTCCATCACATTCATGGAGAATTAAATCCTCGCTCCTTCCTTTTTCACCCCCACCTCAACCACCCAGTCCCAGGCTCTCCTGCCTTCACTCACAACTTCCAGCTCCTGCTCTGATGTGCTTATTAGGTCAACCAGAAATGCACTCTTGGGCTTTTGGCAAGACTCTGTCCACATCGACCCTTCTGGTCTCACCACAAGAAGGCCTTCTCCCAACCATTTCATTTATTTAGGGACTCTTTCGATTTGGGGAGTTTGGTTTGGTGTTAATTCCTGCACCCTGTTACACTGTCCTTTTAGCACTTCAATTTACTTGCTTGTTGTTAACTTCTGCTAATTTGACTCTAAGCCCCAAGACGGCAGGGACTTGTCCACCGTACTCATCACTGTACACTCAGCACCCAGCCTGATATGCAGAAGGCACTCCCAACACATTTCATGGAGTAACAGAATGAAGAAATGCTCCACAATTCTTAAACGTACCGGCTCTTCTTTACCAGTATCTACACGGTAGATGTACATAACCCCAACATTTTCATTTACTAAAGGTATTCCAACTAAAATCTCATGTGCTACTTTCTAAAATTAATCTTAAGTATTTAAATTTTTCTTTGAATTCACATAAAAATACATATTTATACTAGCCTATATGATTTCCAATCATATTTCCAGTAATTTTCCAGTATTTTCTTTTTTATTTTTATCTCAATGCGACTGGGTTCTTGCCCACAGACAAATGACTCTTAACTGGTATAGTCTCCCCAGCAAGACTGCCAGAAATTAGTTGGAGTCATCGAGTCAAATTATCTATTATATGAATCAAATGGTAGCTAACAGTTTACAAGTCTATAAGTTACCATATACTGCTTTCAAATCGTATTTTAAAATGTTCTTTAATGCATATTTTTACTAAGATAAATCAGCTCATTAAACAACTCAAATACTGAGTTTTACAGTATACATTTATACACAAATACAAAGAATATATGTGAAAACTAAAGAAGGAAACAGATATTTAGGTACAGGAAGCCCAGAGGGTCTCAAACAAGATGAACCCAAACAGACCTACTCTAAGACATATCATATTTAAAATGGCAAAAGTTAAAGATACAGAGAGGATACTAAAGGCAGCAAGAGAAAAACAAAGAGTCAGTTACAAGGGAACCCCCATAAGGCTCTCAGCTGATTTCCCTACAGAAACTTTTCAGGACAGAAGGAAGTGGCAAGAGATATTCAAAGTCCTAAAAAGGAAAAAACCTGCAACCTAGAATACTGTACTAAGCAAGCTTTTAACTTAGAAGGAAAGATAAATAATTTCTCAAACAAAAATAAAAGGAATACAGCAGTACTAAACCTATCTTAAAAGAAATACTGAAAGGTCTTCTCTAAACAGAAAAGAAGCATGAATTTATAGGAAAAGGAAAATCACAATAGGAAAGGTAAATATATAAAAGGATTATAGATCACTCAAATAAGTACACAGATTAAAAACAATCAAAAATTCTGTGAAAGCAATCATAACTACAATGAATAGCAAAAGGATCAACATGAAGATGTAAAAACAGGACATCAAAATTACAAAATGTCTCAGAGCAAACTAAGAAAATGTAGATCTTTTAGAGTATGCTTGAGCTTATACGACTATCAATCTCAAGCAAGGAGATACTGTTGGGGGTAACATACTTTAAAACCAGGGTAATCACAAATCAAAAACATACAATAGATTCACAAAAATAAAAAAGAAATAATATAAAAGGAAACCATCAAACCACAAAAAGAAAAAAAAGAAGGGAAGAAAGAAAAAATACAAAATCAACTAGAAACAAGGTTTAAAATGGCAATAAGTACATACTTATCAATAATTACTCTAAGTGTCAATAGACTAAATCTTCTAATCAAAAGACAGAATGGCAGATTGGATAATAAAACAGGAAACTACAATATGTTGCCTACAGGAGACCCACTTTGGGGGTAAAGACACATAAAGACTGAAAGTGGGGTATGGAAAAAGATACTTCCTGCAAATGGAAACGACAAGAAAACGGGGGTAGCACCACTCATACCAGACAAAATACTTTAAAACAAATGTCATTTTAAAAAAGAAAAAGGACACTATATAATGATAAAGAAACCAGTACAAGAAGAGGATATCACATTTGTTAACATATATGCACCCAATATGGGAGTACTAAATACATAAAACAAATACACTAACAGACATAAAGGGAGAAACTGATGGGAATACAACGATAGTAGAACACTTTAATACCCCACTGACATCATGACATCAATGGACAGATACTCCAGGAAGGAAAATCAATAAGGCAATAGAGATCATGAATGATACAACAGAACAGTTAGACTTAATTGATATCTACAGGATACTACATCCAAAAAAAAAGGAATACACATTCTTTTCAAGCACACATGGAACATTCTCTAGGACATACCACAAACTAGGACACAAAACAAGCCTCAACAAATTTAAGAGGACAGAAATTATTTCAAAGCATCTTTTCTGACCACAATGGCATGAAACTAAAAATCAACCACAGAAAGAGAAATAAGAAAAAACAATTACATGGAGACTAAACAACATACCAAAAAACAAAACAAAACCAAAAACCAATGGGCCAATGATGAAGTTAAAGAGGGAAAAAAAAAAAAAAAAAAAAACTCCAGACAAATGACAATTAAAACACAACCACAAAAAAAATCTATGGAATGCAGTAAAAGCAGTCCTAAGAGGGAATTTTATAGCAATACAGTCCTTCCTCAAAAAACAAGAAAAATCCCAAGTAAACAACCTAACCCCTTACCACCAAAAAGAATTAGAAAAAGAAGAACAAACAGAACCTAAAGTCAGCAGAAAGAAGGAAATAATAAAGATCAGAGAGGAAATAAATAAAAAGAGATTTAAAAAACAATAGAAAAAAAATCAATAAAACCAAGAGCTAGTTTTTGAAAGAATAAACAACTGACAAAACTCTGGCCGGGCTCATCAAGAAAAGAGGGAGGACTCAAAATAAAAAATGAAAGGTAACTCAGAAATACAAAATACCATAAGAAAATATTACGAACAGTTAAATGCCAACAAAATGGACAACCTAGAAGAAATGGACAAGTTTCTAGAAACATACAGCTTGCCAAAACTGAATCAAGAAAGGACATATAATTTGAACAGACTGATCACCAGATGTGAAATAGAATCTGTAATTGAAAAAAAAACCCAAAAAAACCCTCCTGCAAACAAAATTCCAGAACCAGATGGCTTCATTGGGGAATTCTACCAAACATACGAAGAATAACTTAAACCAATCCTTCTCAAACTCTTCCAAAAGACTGAAGAGGAGGGAACACTTCCATAGTCATTCTATGAAGCCACCATCACCCTGACAACAAAACCAAAGACACTACCAAGAAAGAAAATTACAGGCCAATAACTCTGATGCAAAAATTCTCAATAAAATATTAGTAAATCAAACCCAACAACACATAAAAAGGATCACACACCATGATCAATCTGCATTCATCTCAGGGTCATGAGGATGATTTAACATTACACAAATCGCACATGAAAAAATGCTCAATATCACTAATTATCAGAGAAATGCAAATCAAAACTACAATGAGGTATCACCTCACACCAGTCAGAATGGCCATCATTCAAAAATCCACAAACGACAAATGCTGGAGAAGCTGTGGCGAAAAGGGAACCCTCCTCCTACACTGCTGGTGGGAATGCAGTTTGGTGCAGCCACTGTGGAAAACAGTATGGAGATTCCTCAAAAGACTAGGAATAGACTTACTGTATGACCCAGGAATCCTGCTCCTGGGCATATATCCAGAAGGAACCCTACTTCAGAACATGAACCCCAGTGTTCATAGCAGCACTATTTAAAATAGCCAAGACAAGGAAACAGCCTAAATGTCCGTCAACGGATGACTGGATGAAGAAAAGGTGGTATATTTCTACAATGAAATACTATTCAGCCATAAAAACCGACAACATAACACCATTTGCAGAAACATGGATGCTCCTGGAGAATGTCATTCTAAGTGAAGTAAGCCAGAAAGAGAAAAGAAAAATACCATATGAGATCGCTCATATGTGGAATCTAAAAACAAACAAACAAAGCATAAATAGAAAACAGAAACAGACTCATAGACATAGAATAAAAACTTGTGGTTGCCAAGGAGAAGGGATACACTGGGATTTCAAAATTGTAGAATAGATAAACAAGATTGTACTGTATAGCACAGGGAAATATATACAAGATCTTACAGTAGCTCACAGAGAGAAAAAAATGTGACAATGAATATATATATGTTCATGTATAACTGAAAAATTGTGCTGAACACTGGAATTTGACACAACATTGTAAAATGATTATAAATCAATAAAAAATGTTAAAAAAAAGTTACACAAATCACCAAAAGACAAAGCCATGCAATCATCTCAATAGACGCAGAAAAAGCATTTGATAAAATTCATCATCCATTCATGATAAAAACTCTCACCAAAGTGGGTACAGAGGGAAAATATCTCAACACAGTAAAAGCCATTTATGACAAATCCATAGCCAATATTAATACTAAACAGTGAAAAGCTGAAAGCCTTTCTGCTAAGTTCTAGAACAAGACAAGGATGTCCACTCTTACCACTTCTTTTCAACATAGTACTGGAAGTCCTACCCACGGTAATCAGACAAGAAAAAGAAATAAAAGATATCCAGATTGAAAGGAAAGAGGTAAAACTGTCATTATAGGTAGATGATACGATACACTAACAATGAAATACCAGAAAGAGAAAATTTAAAAAGCAATCTTGTTTAATACCTCATCCAAAACGAAAGACAAACAAACAAAAACAAAAATCTAGGAAAAAACCTAACCAAGGAAATGAAAGACTTATATGCTGAGAACTGATGAAGGAAATCGAAGATGATTCAAGGGAATGGAAAGATATCCCAAGCCCCTGAATTGGAAGAACTAACATAGTTAAAATGGCCATACAACCCAAAGCAATTTACATATTTAATGTGATCCCTATCAAGTCACTCAGGACATTTTTCATAGAACTAGAACAAATAATCATAAAATTTGTATGGAGTCACAGAAGACCCAGAATTAACAAAGCAATTCTGAGGAAAAAGAATAAAGATGGCAGCATAACCCTCCCAGACTTCAGACAATACTACAAAGCTACAGTAATCAAATAGTGTGGTGTTGGCACAAAAACAGACATACAGATCAGTGGAACAGAATAGAGAGCCCAGAAATAAACCCACACACCCACGGTCATTTAACCTTCCACAAAGGCAGCAAGAATATACAATGGAGAAAAGACAGTCTTTTTAGCAAGTGGTAATGGGAAATCTGGACAGTCACATGCAAATCAATGAAGTCAGGACACTCACACTATACACAGAAATAAATTCAAAATCACTTAAAGTCTTAAATATAAGACATGACACCATAAACTACTAGAAGAGAATATAGGCAAAATATTCTCGGACATTAAGTCATAGCAGTATTTTCTTAGGTCAGTCTCCCAAGGCAATAGAAATGAAAGCAAAAATAAACAAATGGGACCTAATCAAACTTACAAGATTTTGCATAGCCAAGGAAACCATAAACAAAATGAAAAGATAACCTATGGAGTGGGAAATAATAATTGCAAATGATGAGGCCAACAAGGGCTTAATTTCCAAAATATACAAACAGCTCAATGTGACTCTACAACAAAAATACCAACTACCCAATTAAAACATGGGCAGAAGACCTAAACAGACATTTCTTCAAAGAAGACATCCAGATGGCCAACAGACACATGAAAAGATGCTCAACATCGCTAAATATTAGAGAAATGCAAATCAAAACTACAATGAGGTATCACCTCACACTGGTCAGAATGGCCATCATCAAAAAGTCTACAAATAATAAGTGCTGGAGAGGGTGTGGAGAAAAAGAGAACCCTCCTACACTGTTGGTGGGAATGTATGCTGGGGCAGCCACTATGGAGAACAGTAGGGAGGTTCCTTAAAAAAGTAAAAATAGGGAGTCAGGTTATAGCTCAGTTGGTAGAGTGCATGCTGAGCATGCATGAGGTACTTGGTTCAATTCCCAGCACCTCTGTTTTGAAAAAGAAAAAAAGAAAAAAAGAAACCAAAATGAAAAGGTTAAAACACAGTTATCATATGACCCAGCAATCCCATTCTTAGACATATATCCAGAAAAGAAGAAAATTCTAATTCAAAAAGACACACGAACCCCAGTGTTCATGGCAGCAGTATCTACAATAGCCAAGACACAGAAGCAGCCTAAGTGTCCATCAACAGATGAATGGATAAAGAAGATATGGCATATATATAAATGAAACAATGACATTTGCAGCAAAATGAATGGACTTAGAGATTATCATACTAAGTGAAATAAGTCAAAGACATATTACATGATATCACTTATATGTGGAACTTAAAAAATAGTACAAATGAACATATTTATAAAACATTAGACTCACAGACATATAAAACAAACATATGGTTACTAAAGGGTAAGAGAGGAGGCAGGGATAAATTGCGAGCAAGGGATTAACATATGCACACTACCATATATAAAAGAGAGAAACAAGGATTTACTGTATAGCACAGGGAAGAATATTCAATGTCTTGTAATAAACTATAATGGAAAAGAATAAAAAAAGAATATGCATACATATATGTGTGTAAACGAGTCACTCTACTGTACACCCGAAACTAAAACAATATTGTAAATCAACTATACTTCAATTTAAAACAAAGTTAAATAATACGTGTTGTCTTCTAAGTCACCCATTATTGCTTCTGCAAGATAAAGGATAGGAGAGGGGAGAGTCTAGATTTTCAGACTACGTGGAGTGATAACAGCACATTACACCTTGATAAAGATACATTGAGCCTAAGGCTGCATAATTTGCAGACTGGAATTTGTGGACTTTACAAAAACACGTTAGGTTCTGGTACTGAGAAATAAGCACCACAAGCCTAGTGCTGGGAATCTCCGTGGAGACAGGAGTGAAATGGGATTTCCTCCAAGATCTTCTGCGTCATTTAAGGCTCCTGATCCCCCTACCACTGGATTTTACATATACGTCAGGGAGCTTAATGAGATAAGGACTCAGGGACACAGTATCTGCTTTTCTGCATTAAATCTCAATCTCACTGAAATATTTTTCAGAGCTACAGAAATGGATTTTTGTTTTAATTTTAAGGGCCAAATAAAAAAGGGGAACTTTTTTTGCAAAGTATGTACTCCAAAAAAAAAAAAAAGTAAATGAATACTTTCCATTTCCAGGCTCAGTAATCTCATAGTTTACTTTTTACTAAATAAATAATAGGGGAATGGAGCTAAAGAACACAGTTTAAAAGCTGCTTCAAACCAAACTGGACAAAATTCTTGCAAAAACATTAGGACCTCCAAGAAACCAGTTTTTGAGTTAACTATTAGACTCATAGATTTTTAAAAAAAATAACAAATGCTGTTTGGCATCTTAGACATAATTTTGCTCTGATTTTTTTTTGTTTCAGAGTAAGCTTCTTTTGTGACAAATCAGTAAGAGCAGAATGCTTTTCCCAGTATTTTTTTCTTTACTAGAAATACTAAGAAAAATAAAATTATCACTATGGGAAAGATAGCTAAAAACATTTTTCATCACAGGCTGTATTTTTGCAGAGAAATAAAACCACAACTGCAGTGAGTTTTTACGTTCATCATTCTTTTTATCCACAAAGAGAGAGACTCTTTGGATCAAAGTAATTCTACAAAACTTGAAGCAGAAGTAAGCTATTGGAGATAAGACTAGGAAAAGAATCAGTCAAAGTAATTCCATTATGCCTCGTGTGAACCTATATGCTTGATAACATCTTCCTACTATTATTTTCCTTATCCAATGCAGGGGTATAATTTAAAATTAATTTGTTCAGTAAATTACATACCCTGGATTCTGCATCATCTTCTTCTTCATCAGGATTATAAGCTTCTGCACATACTATAAAAATAAAAATGGACATTTTAAAGATTCTTTCATCAAGAAACATACTATAATAAATATATCTTTAAAAATTAATCAACAAGAGTTGACAGTGTAAAAATAAATTAATACTCTTCATGTAGGGCAAACAGTCTACCCCTCAAAACCAGTTTGCTATTGCAACTTGAAAGGAATTTATTAAGATATAAAGCTGCATGTCAAGACACTGACGGTTGCTTTTGGCTTTCTCTTATTCAGAGAAACAGAGCTTCACCTTTTACACCTTCATTTCCAAGAATGCATAAGACCTAAAAATTACCTAAAAGAACAGACACCCCCCCAAAAAAAGAAATGATCAATTTAATCACACATTAAAGAGTGACTTTCATAAATTATCCCAACACAATCTCCCAGGAACAAACACTACTAACATTTCATATATGCCTTTTCCAGTCTTTATTCTGAGCTGAGTTCATACTGCACACATAATTTTAAAATCTGCTTTTTCATTTAACACTGTAAGAATTCTGCATGCCACTAGAAACCTTCTGTAAATATTGTTTTAAGGACTGCTAATTATTTACCATAAGCTGTAATTTACTACTCCCTTAATGCTAGACCCAAAGTTGGCTTCTATTAAAACCTTGCAATAAACAACTTCATACACAAATATTTGTCCAAATTTCAGATTATGCTGTAGGAATTATTTTCAAAAGGCTAAAAGGTACAATTTTTAAGGCATATATATCACCAAGTTTCTTTCTGGTGATACTGTAACCATTCTCTGTCCTACAAAGAATGTACGAGAAGGCTCCGCTAAATGGTACAACAGAGTCAGACGTTACTACTCAAAATCTTTCTCAATTTAAATGAAAAAGAAATTCAAACTTTTAAAATTATTACTGAATTTGAACATTACTGAATTTGAGCCCCCAGGGGAACATGAGGCCATGCCTGGAGATGTCATAAACTGACTATATTTCCTCTTTCATCCCTATGTTTGAGGAATTTATTTTTGTTTGATTTTCTTTTTGACTTACACCAGTTTCTTAATACCATTTGGTCTTATTTCTCACAGTCATTTTATCCAGTTTTATTAACGATAATTACCAACTTTTTACCAATCACACTTGTGTGTTTACTTTTAATGTAGGGACATCAGGTAAGAAAATTCCCCCATATGATTCAAACCCAACATTAAACATCACAAAAGTACCACTGCTTTGAGTTTAGTATTTGCAACTCTTCTTTACTTGGAAAACTAAAGATCTGTGACTTCTCTTTTTTCAGTTTGTAAAGGTAGACCTTTTTACATTTACCCTTTATTCCATAAGGACTTTATTCTGGACTGGATGTAGAAATTTAAAGAGCGGAGGGCAGCTGAAAGGCTGACAAGTGTCCTTCCAGGAGCCTCCGGATGGCCTTGGGACTATTTCCACCTTCGGTGCATTATTAGGAACCCTGACAGTAGCTGTCTTTCCTCCAGGCAGTGCCCTATACACCCAGGCCAGCGCGTGACTCTTAGCCAGGCCGACTGCGCCCCCAGGGGAACATGAGGCTATGCCTGGGGACGTTCTGGTTACCACAACTGTGAACAGAGATGGAGGAGGCCAGAGATGCTGCCAGACACCCCACCATGCACAGGACAGCTCTCCCTCCCCCTCTCCCCAACGAAGAATTAGCTGGTCCAAAATTTCAACAGCGCTGAGGCTGAGAAACCTGACCTTGTGTCTGTTTTCTCATTCAGTCTCACAACCTAGGGGATAGGTGTCCTATCACCTCTCGGCAGATGAAAGACGAGGGCAGAGCTTCGTATCTTGGTCAAGATCACACTCTAGCACCCTGGGGCCAACACCTGACCCCAGGATTGTCTGGTTGACTTCAAAGGCCTCGTTCCTAACCACTGTTCTGTACCAGCATGATGCCTGGCCTGCAGCCTTCTGTCTCAGAAAGTCATCAGGAGGGGACCTTTTCTCAGGGACAGGCCCCCATTAAAGAACCTCACTGATGCGTATCACCAGGATGCCAACCCAATGACTATTTCTGGAGTTGGCAGGAGTCAGCATGACCAGCCAGTGCTCTCCTGTGGGAAGACCACAGAAGCAGCCAAATCACAATGAGAAGGTTGCTGGTTGAGAAGGAGATGGGAGGAAAGGAGTCTGTCAAATAAATGGAATGCTGAGTAGCATGAGTCTGGGACATCTGTACACACAATACAGACAGTCCTGCTACTGCAGCCAGACCCTAAGTGTGCTGCTGCAACTCACCAAGAGGCAGGAGAGCATTGACTTCTAAAGCTTGGCTCTGTAGCCTTCTGCTTCCATGGGTGACCCATGTCCCGGGCAGGACTGATACATCTATTGCAGGACTCAGTGCAAAATGAAAGCACAGGTCCATTTTCAAAAATGAAGCATTTCAAGAGGGCAAGAGCAGAACATTAAACCAAAGCGAGGTTCCTGTGAGTGTGGGGTCTGTAAAGACAGCCATGCTCATGGGATCAGTTACGTTCAATGAGGTAAGATACACTTGGTTATTTAAGGTAAGCTGTTAAATATATCCTGACCCATAAGTGTTGACCTTAAATTTTAATTCACAGAGGGAAACCTTAATCCTCTAATTTCTAAATTTCGAGCCCCAAAACTCTAAAAATCATCGCTAGTATAAGAATCTATTTTTTTCCTAAATAACTTATCAATTGACCCAGCATTATTTATTTAACACCCTTCTGATCTGTGATACCTCCTTTATCACATGTTTGTTTACTTCTGGGCTATCCATTTCATTGAACCATGGATTGTGCCAATATTACAAGCTTTAGTTCCTGACATTTACATGCAACTGTGTCACAATATTCAAATTCATCTGCCACCTTCTGTGCCCAAATCAAAATATAGCACTTGCAGGCTAGTACCCTGCCATGGTGCCTTACACGTCCATATCTTCACTGACACAGCTCCCTCTGATGGGAGCTCCTGCCACAGCCTCCTTTCCAAGCCAACCCTTCGCTCTGGCCCCAACTGAAAATCAGATCAAGAGTCAAGTGTTGCCCTCTCACCTCCAGGGAGCTGTGCCAGGACCCCGCACTTCTGTGCTCCCCCTGCACTGTCCCTATGGTGTGGGCAGAGTGCATGACCATCACTGACCACACCTGACTTAACCAAAGATGTGACCACCTGTTTGCCCCTCCAGGCTGGTACTTCATGGACTGACTGTGCACTCTTGTTCATTTCTGCATTTCCCTTGCACTGCCCTGGTCCATTGCCTGGCTCTCAATGCACGTTTTTTCGAATGAGTGACGAGTTGATGAATAAACGAGTTTGAAGGTCCTTGAAGGCAAACATGTCTCTTTTGAATATTTCCCAGTGGTGTACCTGTATTGTAGACTCTCAAACGAACACACATTGAATGAGTAAGTGGATGGATAAAAAGTCCTTTTTCTTCGTTAAAATAACCTACACCATTTATCCAAAACATGGGGACAGAGAAGATGAGTGAAAATGAGGAACTTTTGTTCACCAACAGGCCTGGCCCACAGATTAGTAGCTCAGTAAATACCTGTACAACAGATGAATGGATACAAGGCTTTACGTCTGGGCAGACCCTCAAACCACAGCCTGCAGATAACTTGAGCTGGCTTGAATTTTTTTCTGAAAGGTACCCTATCTCCCCTGAGCAATCAGAAATGGAGCCTGAAATTATATACTCCGTCCTCTGGCAATTACACAGGAATGAGGGACAGAGTCTTCTTCTCTATGTGAACCCTATATTGAGTTTTTCCTGTTATGTTGTGCATATCTGCATTTTGATAATACATTAGTCATCCAGAGTGCTCCAAGAATTTAAGGAGTTTCCCACACTACAGACGGTGTAATGTGCGTTGAGTGTAGCCAGACAGCTGACATAGTTTGCAGGACAGAACAGGAAAGTGAGAACTACACAGGCTCTGCATCTTCTGGGGCTTGATCTTCAATCTTTTCATGCCCATCTGTCTACACCCACCCCCACCCACACAACATGACAGACAAGGGATAAGGGTTTCATTTTCCTCCTGACACCAAACACACGTGGTCTTTTTCAACGCCACTGCCCCAGCTCTCTGACGCCAACCAGGTATCCAACAACTCAGTTAATTCTGACACTGTCTACCTGAAGTGAGTGTCAGATTCCATGAGTTAAAGGGCTCAGCCCACAAGACTGCCCCCACTTCAAACGCCAATCCCAATCTCCAGGCCACCCATACTTCTGACCAACCAGCTATAAAATTGGAGGCTCCCACGATGCCCTCCTTGGGTATGATAATTCAACAGAATGACTCCCAGAACCCAGGAAGTGCTTTCCTTACTCTTACTGGTTTATTATAAAGGTACGACTCAAGAGCCGCCAGATGGACAAAATGCTGGCATGAGATGAGGGGGGCGCAGAACCCCCATGCCCTCTCCTGGTGTGCCACCCTCCTAGCTCCTTGATGTGCCCGCCAATCTGCAAGCTCTCTCAACCCTGTCATTTAGAGGTTTCCACAGAGGTTTCATTACATGAGGCACAACTGATTGAATCACTGGCCCTTGGGATTAACTCCAGCTTCAGTCCCTCGCTCCTTCTCCAAGGTTGGGCTGAAAGTTCCAAGTTTCCAACCAAAGTCTGGTCCTTCTGGGCCCAGCCCCCGTGCTGAGACTATCCAGGAGCACCCCCAGCCAAGAATCAGCTGCTCAGCACACCAAAGAAGTTCTTATCCCTCAGGGGATTCCAAGGGTTTTAGGAGCTCAGTGTCAGGCAATGGGACAAAGACCAAGCACCTTTCTTATTCTGCTGCACAAGGCGTTACACCAACTCCCGGGGTTTTCCACCGAGTGGCCACTGTACTTTGTCAGTAATATATAAAAATCAGTGCAGTCAAAACAACTTTGACCTGGACAAGTTTACATAACCCATGTGAGCGCCAACAAAGCTAACAAAGAAGAAAGGAACCAACCCCGCTCCTAGAGTCCCTGGGCCCTAGCCCCTGGCGCGGAGCCTTGCATACAGTACACCCTCAATAAATATTTGCTGAAGGAATAAAAAGCAAACGTGGCCAGTGCAGAAAGACTGAGTGGTTTGGAGGCCTAAAACCTAGGAAAAAATCGACTGCTACAAAATATATAAAATTTGCTTTTCCAGTGCTCTCAGATTTTAGCATACTTATTTAAATGATAATCAGCTTAAAATAAAGCTATTGTAAAAGCACAGGTGTAACAGACAACAGAGTTCTCATTCAATACGGTTAAACTTAGCTTATTGAAGTGGAAATGCACTCCTACAAAGGGGGAAAAAAACGTACCTTTTACAATACTAGTTTAAAGCATGCATTTTCAAACAAGAAGATTGGTTGGGGGAGGGGGCAAAAATTACTTTTTTCCCCCATATGAAAGCACAGATACACATACAATACATAACCAGACACAGAGTGTATTTGCGGAATTAAAATCTCACGGGGTGCTAATTAGGGGGGAGAGGCAACAATAAAAGTAAGAATGAGGCACACTGGTATTCAGATGTACTAGTTATAACTAAGCAAAGGGAAGAGGCACAATGACAAGTCAACAGACCTTCCTCCTCCCCCTTAATTTCTGCCTGGGTAATCTGGTACCTATCTGCTCTGACACATCAGTGACAATCTTACACTGTAATTGACAAAGCAAAGGCATTTGGACAATATGTCAAAATACAGAAGTTCACATTTTGACCTCAAATCACATTCAAGCAAAAGGATCCACAGGAAGACTTAACGTTCATTTAAAAAATCATTTCTGAAAAGTAGGAGATGATGCGGAAAGTCAAAGAATGATGCAAAGCATCTATATTATCATTCTATATTATAGTGTGTGAATTATTTCATCTATGTATTTCACAGTACTTTAAGTATTATCTGTAACTATGGATCATATATAAACCCTATGTTCTCTAGGCAATTACAGCTTAGCAAGCAAGACAGAAACAGAAAAGCCGGGATAACACTAGCGCCACGATGAAAGCACATACAACGCATGCAGGAGCACAGAAGAGAAAAGGGTGACCTGCTGCTTAGAGAATAAGGAAAGCTTTGCAGAAAGAGATGCCCTGATAATTCATGAGGAATGGGAAGAAGTTTACTGAGAAAAGGGGATTGTTTTGTTCTCTGCTGGATTTCTAGCGCTTAGAACAGTGAATGGCACACGGTACATGTTAACAAAAACAGAGCTTCTGTCCCGGTGGAATCGGAGTGTGTCACCCTCCAAGCACTGAACCCTGTACTCTGGGGATTTCTGTAGAGGCTTCGTTGTGCAGGCAGGACTGATGATTAAGTCAGTCTCCATCCCTTCTCCCCTTCCCAGAGGATGGCAGATAGAGCTGAAAGTCTCAAGCTTCTAATCATGGCTTAGTCTTTCTGTTGACCAGCCCCGACCCTGAAGCTATCCTGGAGCCCATCAAAAGTCTCCTCATTAGAACAAGACATTCCTACCATCCAGGAAATTACAACAGATTTGGGAGCTCTACGTCAGAATCAAAGGCCAAACAACAGAATGAAAGATGCTTCTAGTGCTCTTATTACTTAGAAAATGACAAGAGTTTTAGGAGCCCTATACCAGGAATTGAGGACAGAGACCAGCATGTTTTTTTCATTATTTCACAGGGTGTCCAGGGCTCTCCTGCTTGGGACTGCTATCCCGGATGCCCCAACCCCAGTTTGGTCAGCAGCAGAGTTCTACCAGCTCTGCTGTTGGAGGAGGCTGACTTGACTGAGCGCAAAAAATCCACGCAACCCATGCCCAGCAGCAGTCAGTAATGGCGATCACGGTGGCAGGCAAACAGGAAGGCTCGCATGCTAACTAGCTGGACGCTGTGGTCCTGGATGCAGCAAACATCACACCAACAGACTAGCCAGTAATTTTTTTTTTTAATGAGACAACCATAAAAGAGTTTGCAAAGCTCTCCAAACACCACGGCCCACCGGAAGGCTATGTGGGCTCACAGGAGTAGCTTGTCAGGGCCCAAGCTATCCACAGGTCCCTGGCCATCCATGAGGCTACAGCACACGCAGAGAAGACAAAGATGGCAGCCAGAAGTTGGGATGCACTTTGAGACTACATGAAACAACTCAACAGAAAAAAAAAAAAAAATCTGATTAAAAAATGGGCACAGGATCTGAAGAGACATTTTTCCAAAGAAGGCATACCGATCAACAAGCACACAAAAAGGTGCTCAACATCGCTAATCACCAGGGAAATGCAAATCAAACCATAACAGGGTATCACCTCATACCTGTTAGAATCGTTACCATCAGAAAGACAAGAAATAACAAGTGATGGTGAGGATGTGGCAAAAAGGGAACTCTTGTGCATTATGGTGAAATTGGTGCAGTCACTATGGAAAACAGTATGTCAGTTCTCCAAAAAATTAAAAATAGAACTATTGTATGATTCAGCAATTCCACTTCTGGGTACTTATCCAAAGAAAACAAAATCACTATCATGAAAAGATATCTGTACCCCCATGTTCACTGCATTACTTACAATAGCCAAGACATGGAAGCAACACAAATGCCTGTGAATAGATGAATGGATAAAGAAAATGTGGTATTTATATACGGTGGAATATTATTCAGCACAAAAGAAGGAAATCTTGCCATTTGCAACATGGATGGACTTTGAGGCCATTATGCTAAGGGTATAAGTCAGAGTAAGTCAAATGCTGTATGATTTTACATGTGGAATCTTTAAAAATACAACCGAGATACAAAGAACAGATCGATAGGTGCCAGAGGGGGTAAAAAGCTACCTGAAATCTGAACATACTCCAAAACTAACACACTGACCCATCAGCTCAAAACATTGGAGTATAACCTCTAACCAATCACCGACTGACCATTAAGCCATGTGGACACAGGAGGTAACGCTGGAGATCCAGAGGTAAAATTTCTTTTTTTAATTAAAAAATTTCAAAAGTAGAGACATTAGTATCCACACACTGTGGTGGAAACAGAGTCCATAAGATTTAGCCCAGCAGCTACTAAACAAAAAACAGCAACAACAAGCCTGAGATGGATGAAGTCAGAGTTCAGAATTGCTACAAAATATAATCTAAAATGCCAGTTCTCAGCACACTTGCAAGGCATGCAAAGAAACAGGAAAGTGTGTTCCATACTCAGGAATTGAGGAAAAGAGGTATTGCCTCAGAGTGGGCTCAGCTGTTGGACTTTTCAAAGACCTCAGAGCAAACCATACTGCTTTAGAACTACAAGAAACCATGTTTAAAGAATTAAAGTATGTTGACAATGACTCAACAGAGAATCTCAAAGATAAAAATTATTAAAAAGAGCCAAATGAAATTCTAAAGTAGAAATGTATAATAAATGAGATGAAAAAAATCACTACATGGGTTCACCAGGTTTGAGCTGGCAGAAGAAAGAATCAAGGAACTTGGAGGAAGATCAATAGAAATTATCCCATCTAAAGAACAGAGAGAAAAAAGGATGAAGAAAAATGAGGAAAGCCTCAGGGATCTGTAAGACAACACCAAACACACAAGCCTGCATGTAATGGCAGTTCCACAAAAAGAAAGAAAAAAAGAGGAAAAATAGAAATAATGACCAAAAACTCTCACGTCTTATGAAAACCATTAACTCCCAGATCCAAGATGCTTAATGCACCACAGCCTAGAATAAACACAAAGAAATCCATACCTAGGCATATTTTAGTTAAATTATTAAAAGTAAAAAAAAAAAAAATCTTCAAAGCAGCAAAAGAAAAAAAAAACTATCCTATACAAGGGAACAATAAAACAATAGTTAACTTCTGATCAGAAACAATGAAGGTCAAAAGGCACTAATGGCATATGCAAATTGCTGAAAGAAAAAAACTGTCTCACAAGAATTCTATATCCAGCAAAACTATCCCTTAAAAATAAAGGTGAAATGAATTCATCCTCAGATAAACAAGGACTAAGAAAATGAGTCGCTAGCAGATGTGCCGCTAGCAGATGTGCCCTACAAGGAATACTACGTTAAGTCTTTCAGGCTGAAAGGAAATGACACCAGAGGCCAACTCAAATCAGCAAGAAGAAATGAAGAGCACTGGAAAGAGTAAACATTTTGAGTAAATATGAAAGACTGTAGAAATGCATCCTTTTGTTCTTTTTTCTCTCAATTTTTTACTTAGAAGAGAAGACTGCATAAAGCAATAATCATCACACCAAACTGCTGGGTTTGTAACATATATAATACATATGTCAGTAACAGCACAATAGGCTGACAGCCTACCTCCACCTCCTTCAATGCCTCCTGGCTCACACACCTGTCTGATCGTTACACGTGGCCATCCCCAGGAAGAGATCACCTCTTTCTAGTCTGATCGTGGGGAAAGACCAAAGTGAAAGGGGTGGGGAGGACAACATGGACCTATGTTGAAAGGTCAGGATTCCAACTTGACCATTCCTGGCATGATCTACCTCTGACCAAAAATTTGTAATGCTTCCCACAACACACAGAATAAAGCCCAAATTCTTACCAAGACTTTCAAGGATCCCCCATGATCTGATTCAAACCTATTTTTTAAGACTTTCCTCTTACTATAATATAATAAAGCTCATACATTTCTAATCTTACGAGACTATTCACTATTTCCTCAACATATGATTTCACATGGTTTGCACACTGGAAATGTGTCCCTTCCACTCCCTATTTCCACCTCCAGAAATTCTACTCTCCCCTCAAAGCTCTACACAAATGCCACATCCGCTCTGACAATTTCTCCAAACACACAAGTTAGGAATAAAGGTCCCCTTCTATGTAGGAACACAGGATGCACCTTATCTGTAGCTTTACTTTGGTGAGATCACACTCTTTGCAGGGGCTAAATTCTAAACACAATGCATGAGACAAAATCTCCAACCGTCAATGCTCCTCTTGAAAATCCCATAGGAAGCCACTGCTGAAGATGGTCATACGGTCTTACAATTAGTCTACAACAATGGGTTTTCCTTCCAGCATTAAAACAGACTGCTTTTTCTTCTGTTGAGCACCAGAAATTGTTGCTGGCTTGCATTCAGAAGCCATGTTGCTGGGTTAAATCCCCAGTACCTCCATTAAAAATAAATAAATAAATAAACCTAATCCTCTCCATCAAAAAGACACCTCACAAATAAACCAAAAAAAGTAATGATTTTTTTTTTTTAAAGCCATGCTGTGTGGGAAATGGATACCTTTAAATCCTAGAAGTGCTCTCAGTCTGAGAGGCACGCAGGAACTGAGCAGGTCAGTAGAAGGGCAGACGCCCATCTCACCCCCACTCCACCCACTGAGGGCACAAACTCACTGCATGGATTGTCTATCTGTTCCTTTGCACACATGCTCTCTGTAGAATGTGGACAGTGGTATCCGAGTGGTGGCACCATGACCCAACTCTGCTGTGCTGTCCAAAAAATGGCAGGACAGTCACGGGTACACGGTCAGCTCTCCCAGGGTCCTGGACACAAGCTAAATCTTAGTCATCTTTAGCAATCTCACTAAACAGGGTCTTGCAAGTTAATAATAAATGCTTTTCAATTTAACTAAACTAACAGCACAACCAACTAGATACAAAGCCACCTCTTCTAGAGTTAGCAGAGTACAAACATTCCAAAAACAATCATCTCTGCACCAAGCAGTTCTCTCACAAATTAAAAATCCTTGCAAGTCTAGAAAAAAATCCAACCTGATTTAAAAATGCAATAATTTTGCATAATATGCGGGAGCCAGGTGGTTGGCTGCTCTTAAAGTTCTGAAGAAAATAACATCAAAAAGGTTTGTGAGAAGAAAATTACAGTGAACTTTAGCCTCCCACTTTATCTCTTTGAACAGCTTGTGGTATAAATGTAAAGTATCATTGCTTCTTTGGGGCTTTTTCCATTAGTACCTAGATGAATTGATACGCAAGATAATAGTTCCATTATTTTGAAGAGAAGTGACATTTGTCTGGTATTGTTATTGTCATTCTATGTGTAAAGCATTATCCTGTCATAAAATGGTAATGTTTCTCAACAGAAAAAGACAAATCCAAAGGCATCACCTGCAGTCATACAGGCAGGTGGTGAAACAAGTGACTGAAGAGTCCCTGACACCCAGAGCTCAGGGCTCATCAGCTGTCTCTGACGTGCAAAGGTCCTGAGAACACCGCAGATGCCCGTCAGGCTGGAAAGGAAGCTCACAGGACATCCGAGAAGCTGCCTTCCACAAAGAGCACTTCCTCAGGGCAGCCAGCCTGACACCAAGCAGGAACCTGTGGGGTATTCCCTGGTACAAATCTTTCCACGTTCCCGATTCTTGTTTGTAGGAAATAGGCTTCATTCAGCTTCCTTGACTTTCCCTGAGTTCCAAAGGGCAGATTCAAATAGTTGCTAATCAGAGAAGGGAAGGAATGCAGAAAGAAAGGAGGAACAATCAAGAAACAATAGTGCAGCCTTGGGGCAGGGTCCTGGTTACCAAGGCTCTTGCCCCCAGGATCATATCCCACCCCTCCCTCTCAAACAGAAACCAATTCTTATCTAAGTCTCTGGAGGCAAAGAGAAGAAATTGGTTAGAACCTGCAAAGCCCAAGATGGCAGAGGATGTGACTTCCAGTGGACCTTGAGCCTCATTATATGGTCACTGTAATGCATCAGCATGCCAACTTGAGAAGGAAAAGCCGGGCTGGGCTAACAAGATGACTCAGAAGTCTAAGAATGTGAAGGAAAAGCCAGGCTGGGCTAACAAGAAAAGCCCCCAACAAGAAAAGCCAGGCTGGGCTAACAAGATAACTCACAAATCTAAGTATCGGAATACTGATCTGAGTTCTGCTGGACTAACTCGTAAATCTAAGTTCATTAGTGTTGGTTTGCTGATTCCCTGTTCATGTGTTTTTTTGCTAGCCAGCTGGAGTTTCAAAGAGATATATCTGGCTTTGGAATGTTGGTTTGCTGCCTCCCTGCCTCCACTTTTTGTGATAATGATGCTGCTAAAGCTGTTCCATGCCTATTGGCCGAATACCCCAAGCTTGTACTTAACCCTATAAAACCTCATGTGCACATCTTGAAGGTGCTCAGAGCTTCGGAGCAGAAGCCCCTCTGAGCCCGCCGGCGTAATACATCTGAGTACTCCAACCCTCCAAGTGGTGCTTGTTTCTTGGCTGGCCTGTCACTTCCGTAACAAAGTGACACACCCACTAGCGTCAGGACAGGTGGCGACTGCCATGACAACAACCGGAAAGGCCCATAACAGGACGGAAGAGAAAGGTGATTGGCTCCAGCACACTTAGGACATGATGGTCGAAGCCTCCCTCAAAAGTCCTTGCGGCCCAAGCCGCAGCCGGAGCTGTCTCTACCTGCCACCTTGGCCGACAGCGCCCTGCTTGAGTGCCTTTTCCTCACTGAGCACTTTTCTTCCCTGCTCCCTGCCAGTGAGCTTTCCTTTCTTTCCCTCTTGAGAAATAAAGAAGCTTTCACTCTGTCCCTCTGCCTCAGCTGTGAATTCTTTCCAGCCAGCAGGCAAGAATCCTACTTTTGTGGGATCCCCATTCTAAGGGGGAAGTCTTCCATCTGCTAACAAGTCCAACCTAGTAATCAGTCAGCAGACATGATTCTGATAATCCAAAACTGGCTCAGCTAAAATTAGCCCCAGGGGAGGTCAGGGTTTCCAAGCCCTCTGCCACAGCAGACCCTGGACGTGCAAATGAGGCAACTTCAGGTCAATCCAGGATGCCTGGGCTAATTAATTAGAACCCTTTCCTGGGATTTTTAGGCTGCAATCAGAGGGATTGCCAGGTCGGTCTCTTTCCGGTGGCTAATGCTGTAAAGCGTGGAGCTGCGGTGGTCATCACATGGAGAAAGCAGCCAACAGTAGGAGAGAGAGTCGGAGGGAAAAGATGGGGAGACCCTAACAGGGTTCCAAACCCAGTTGCCCAGCTGTATTCCTGCCCTCCCTGTAGCCTGATGGTTTTGTGAGGACCCCACCCCCACCATTATGTGAATAAACTTTCCAGTTTCCCTTGATTGAATTCAATGTGTCACTCATAGTCAAGGAGACATCAGAAATTAAGGGGAATACAGGTCCAAAAAGATCAGGACAGCAAGGAAAATACGATGATAAAGATCTAACCAATTACCAAAAATAAGTAAGAATAAAGCCACAGAGCATCATTAATAAGAAAGTAGTATCTGCAAAATGACAAGTTCAAGCTCTAGTCATTCAATGGAATTCTAACAACCAAAGTGACTGTTATCAGGTAGCCTGCAAAACTGATTCTCCTCTTTCACCAAATTTCTGTGTCTTGCAGAACAAGTAAGGTTGGCTTTAGGGCTTCAATTTAGTTTTTACGTTTCATGGATTTCAGAACCACGGCCTGTTTTTTTTTTTATAATAGTTTTATTGTTTTTATGAAAATGATACATGCAAACAACTCATCTTTTTAACGATGAAAGTTGTGTTTTACTCTATGCAAAATGCCTCTAACAGTGAAACTAACACATGGAAACAACTCTTAATCACTGACTATTTATTTGTAAAGCTGTGTTTGATGTTTGTAACAATACAAGTATTTAAAAGGGTCCGTGTGCTATACTAGCTTGCAACCTGGTTAGGGAGATTAATTCATCTAAGACAGGAGTATAAGTTATTATCTGTGGTTATACAGAGAGTGACTGATTTACAATATGGGGAAGGAGCATAGGATTCAGACAAACTGAGGCATATCCCAGCTCTGCCACTTTTTTCTGCCACTTTTTTCTGCCACTGATTAACTGTGTGACATCACGTCACTAAGCATTCTGAATCTCAGTTTTTCTAAGCGGTAAAAATGTAGCTGTTAAGATCTACCTCAAAGAGTTGCTGTGATTAAATAAATGCCAGCTGTATAGCAATCACAAGGTGTAAACCTCAAAAAATATTTGGCTTAAGCTATCAAAAGGCACAAGGGATGAAGAGGACAAGATAAACATTCAACATGCTAGGAATGAGAGTAAGCTTCACACTTTGCACCCACAAGTCCCTGGAACGCTGCCCCTCCAGCCCTGCCACCCTGTTCTTCCTACATGTCAGAAAAAATGTCACCCCCTGGAAGAGGCATCATATACATATATCAATAGGTGTCATGTGTCACTCAGTGAAGAAGTGAGTCAGATTATTCTTCAGGATGACACCTGAGTGGGGCTTTCATCCCAAAGGAAGTCTGTGCTGAAAAGCACACAGCCAGAGGGAAACTCAGGTTCAAACTTAACTGCAACCGCAGACAAGAGAAGGATTTTGGACCAGTTATTCACCTTCTCTGTGCCTC
Organism: Vicugna pacos; assembly: GCF_048564905.1. Classification (NCBI taxonomy): domain Eukaryota; kingdom Metazoa; phylum Chordata; class Mammalia; order Artiodactyla; family Camelidae; genus Vicugna; species Vicugna pacos. Next base: position 77,738,375 of record NC_132993.1, on the reverse strand, counting down.
TGTTTCCCTGTCTATAAAAAGGGGATAACAATACTATCTTACTCAGAGTTGACGAGAGGATCACATGACACATTTTTAAAAACTTTTTTTTTAATTGAAGTACAGTCAATTACAATGTGTCAATTTCTGGTGCGCAGCACAATGTCCCAGTCAACACATGACACATTTGAAATCAAAGAACATTTAGAAGACAGTAGGCAGCCATGGCTTGACGGGATGGGATGGTTTGTTAGGTGTGATAGAAAACAGGGTTACAGGGTAACTGAGTGTAGGTTCTGCAGGGCCTTAAGTCGAGTATCAACTTAAAATGTATAGACTTTATGAAGTGTGGTGCATAGGACATTATGACAGAGATGTGCCAGACGAATTAAGGAAAAAGAGGAATACAAAAGCAAGAGATCACTGAGCCTCACTACAGCAACTGGTGTGTGTTGTAACTGGTATGTTCCCAACAGAAATAGAAGGAATGGAAAAGCAACTGTAAAAGTCAGCACTAATCCAGTGACAGACTAGATACAGGGCCAAGGTTACTAAGTATACACAATAATAATTTAGTTAACAGATACGGTTTCTATCAAGAACTCGCTACAGTACATTACACTGAGTTACTGGGTATCAGAGAAAAACATTTCTAATGAAACAAATGTGGGTATTATTACTAAGTATAAGCAAATAAGAAGTAGTATCTTTCTGAAGCAATATGAAATTAAAATATATTAATTTTAAGGCACAGAATACACAAGTAAATTCTAGCACAGTGATACAATACACCAATGGAGATTTTGAGAAAAGTCTGTTAGGATGCATTTTTTTGTACTTAACTCTTTCAAGATGTTTTCATGAATAGTAATTCTAAGTTATTCTGTAAACATCAACTCTCTTCAACGTTTGCCTAAATGATGGTTACAAAAATCACTTGTGTTCAAACAAATACCGCATTCTGGCAAGAAGAAAAGTTAAACATCATTTACAGGGAACTCCACTTAGTCCCTCTGTCTGCATCTATATCTTTCACTGACAATTATTAAGACTAGAAAATGGATAGAAAGTAGGAAACTAATCGTTGATCAGCCTCTTTTAAGTCACACACTGTGCAAGGGACCTGAGCTGATTTAATCCTAACAACCACGGTAGGAGGCAGGGCATCCGATGCCCAGTTTATAAATGCAGACACTAAAACTCCGAGTTCACACAATGGAGCGCTAGATTCTCACCCAGGTCTTCAGATGCCAACACACAGGAATTTTCCCCCACACTGCCAGCCTCCTGGATCCTCATAAAAACACAGCATATCCCAGAGAGCCGAGACAGGGAATTCATGAACCAACCAGGGGAACATTCACCATTACCATAAAATATCTTTCCAAAACACAACCAGCTATTCTTATGAAGAACCTTCATAAACTATGAAGTTTGTGCCTTTATTTTGTTTCCACAAGAATGTACTCTTTAACAACCGCAGGGAGCGCGTGTATCTTGCTCACCATAGCAATGGCCCAGATTTACAACAATTAATTTCCAGCACACTAAAGACACTCAATAAATATTTGTTGAATGGTAGTAGCTACAGCTTTGTCAGCAGAAGGAGTATTTGAAAGAGCACAGGATTGGCAGACAGAATGCCTGAATCTGAATCTTGTCTCTGCCCCCTGTCACTGTTATCTTGGGCCAGGGCTTAACCTCTGTGTATCAGTTTCCTTACTTGTAATGCCAGAACAATAGAGGAACTGTTGTATACAGGTGCTTTAAGAACAAAACGAATTAAAACGTGCAAAGTACTCACAACAGTTCCTGGCTCATGGTAAGCCCCCAATAAATGGTAGCTATTCTCATCATTCACAGTGTTTCTTGTTGGAATTCCAGGTTTTAATTATGTACCACTGTGTATACAGAATGGCCCTGCAGCGTGGAACCCGAATTCCAACTTTTTCAATATAAAGTATCTTTACCTCAAGCATATCACATTTCTAATGTCCTTAGAACTTCTGAAGTTAAAAAGGAAGAATCAAAAAAGAAGTCAGTATTTGATGGATGAAAACGGTTTTAGGAAGGAAAACCATGAGAAGTGGTTTCCTTGTGTATTTATTTCATTTCTCTACTAGATTCCCAATCTAAAATTAACCTTAAGTAACAGGATTTGAGTCATCGAAACAATGTTAACATGTCATTTCCAAGCTGCATGTCCTTAAAAGGCACAAATCAGACCACACACTACTTTCCTATGTGTGAAAAAGTGTTCTTGCAGTTTTATAAAACTACACTGTGGTTATTACTTTAAAAGCCTTGAAGTGTACCTAATCTCAATAGGCATGAAAATATGAGGCAGAAACAAAATGTCATTTCTTGCTCCACAGTTTAGACAGAACAATAGCGACCTGTTATGTATCCTGACTAGTACATCTAAATCATAAATGCTTCTTTTTGGGGTCTCTAGGCACCCACAACCAACAGTTTCTAAATAGATCATTCCTAGCTGTGATCCGTAATTATTCATCTAAAACAGGAAAACACATTCAACAATGTTCTCTGAAATATACCTAAAAATTCAGAGCTCGATTCTATGTTAAAAAAAAAGTTTAAATTTGTACTAAAAGAACAGTTGCTATGTACTAATATTTTAAGAACAAAATTAATAATTAATGTTATAACCAAGCAGAGTTCATTCTAGGAATATAAGGATAGTTCAATATTAGAAAATCTATTAATACAACTTACCATATCATTTTGTTAAAAGAGAAAAAACAAATGATCATATGAATCCTATGAAAGCATTTGACAAATTCTATTCTGAATTTTTAAAAAATCTCAGTAGTACTAGTAATGCTACTGGTAAACACATATTATTCTTTCTATACTTTAGGAAGTGTGTTAAGTATTTTACATTGATTATTTCATCAAGCAATTAATAATACCCCATGAGTTACGTACTTTTACCACCACAGGTAATGAACTGAAGTTCAAAGAGACTACATAACCCTCTCAAGGTCAAATAGCTAGTGAGTGGTGAAGCCCAAATTTGAACCCAGAGCCATCTGACCTCAGAGTTCAAATACTTAACAAATCAATAAGGGGGGAAAAAAAAACCTGAACAGGCAGTTCACAGAAAAATAAATACAAATGGCAAAAAATAATGAAAAGATACCAAGCCTCATTCATAAATTTTGTAAAATGCCAACTAAAATATACTGACTTATGGAATTAATACACATTTTAAAATTCAATAATTATATGTTAAACATACAGTGAGAGTATAAGTTAGTATACTATTTTAAAAGGAAATTTGACAATGCCTATACAAACTTCATATGCTCATACCTCTGACTAAGCAATTCCACTCCTAGAAATATATCCTACAGATGTACAATTATGCAAAGACTTAAGTATCTAAAAAAATATCCCTGTTATATAAATTTTAATACATCCATATAATCCAATACCACTCAGTCATTAAAATAAGAATGAGGTACCTCTAGATTTAAGGACATGAAAAGGACATGACAAAGAAAACAAACTATGGTTATCAAAGTGGAAGGTGGGGGATAAACTAGGAGTTTGGGGTTAACAGACACACACTACTATATATAAAATGGATAAACAATAAGGATCTACTGTATAGCACAGGGAACTATATTCAATTTCTTGTAATAAGCTATAATGGTAAAGAATCTGAAAAAATATACATATGTATGTATATGCATAACTGAATCACTTTGCTGTACACCTGAAACTAACACTGCAAATCAACTACACTCCAATGAAAAATAAAATTAAAGGAGAAAAAAAGGCACTAAATGACATACTATTAACTAAAACAGGGCAACGTGCAAAGTTGGATATAATTTTAATTCTAACTACGTATGTATGTGTATAAAAATGTCCAAGAAAGTACTCAAGAAACCATTAACTGTGGTCACCACTAGGAGTAGGACTGGGAATGATGGGAGAAACAAGCACTTTTTGTGTTCATTTTATATACTTGTACTATTTGACATTTTTACCATGAGCTACTATATCAGTTTTACAATAAAAAATCTTTAAATGATACAAAAGGTACATGTACATAATGACTACAACTATAAAATACATGGATACTGAGTCACAAAGATTGTTTTTAGAAACATTTTAGAAGTTGACCTCATCATTAAAAAGGCAAAAAAAAAAAAAAGATGCTGACTTATTGCTGCTGAAGCTATGGGAGAGTTGGGAGTGATTTCAAATAAAGACGGAGAAAAGGAACAAAGCGTCACCCCTCGGCCCTCCCCTCCACCATACCCACCTCCCCTGGCCCTTCTCATCTCACCCTCTCCCTTTCGAATCACCATGGAGCAGCTCCCACAGTGTTTTTTGACTGCTTGTAGTGCTGGACCAATTGGTTTCTAGTTTATACAATAAACAGATGTAACTACATCTTTTTATTTTTTATAGGATCCATAACTACAATAAAACAATTCTGTAAACCAAGCAAATACAGTTCACTGAGTTCTTAGCATCTTCCTAGGTATACCTGCACAATAAGCCTCTATCTGATTTGCAGACATCCGAAAAATATACAGATGGTAGTCATGACAATATAAATTAAATTGACTTTTACAAATATTAAGGTTTTTTTTTCTTTCTCCAGGGAGAAACAAAGAAAAATAATAAACCTCATTGAACTGCAAGCAAATCGTTTCTAGAAATGTAGTTAATTCCACGTATAAACAAGTAGTATTATGGTTTATAATATTTCTAGATAGTTATCCATTAATTTGGTGGCAACATAGCATTTTCAGATTTTCAGCTAAAAAGGAAAGGGGATAACACTTAAATTCAGAACAAAATTAATCTGAATCAAGATGTCAAGGGGCAGTGGAAGGGCATAAGTCACACCAGGAACTGCTTTGTATACATTTTGTATAAGAACCACTTTGGAAAAGTCAGTTTTCATGAATGGTAGTAAAATATCACATGATACACCAGGTCAGGGTGAGAATTTTCTTTCTGTCTTTTTCCTTTTAATGGAGGTACTGGGGATTGCACCCAGGACCTCATGCATACTAAGCATGTGCTCTTTGAGCTATCCCTACTCTTCAGGGTAAGAATTTTCTTATTAACCTTTTCTGATACTAAGAAATCAAAATAAGAAAAAAAAATCTGAATCACTCAAATTGACTGCTAAAAGCATTAGAATGTAAACCTTTCTGCAATTCTGGGCAGAGAAAATTTGATTAACATATAAAGAATACCTTGGGTGTTAGCAAAAACAGTAAATTAAAACGCTTCCATTTGCAAGAATATGCGTAGAAAAACAGTGCTGGTACTAGAAATTACCCTGAACCGTGGCTTTTTCTCTACCTTGATAGAATTTAGTGTGTAAAATATTCGACATAATTTCAAAACTCAGGATGAAAATTATAAGAGGGAAAAATAGCTACAAGTTGTTTGATTTCATGTTCTCCAGAATCCTCACAAACGGGTGCATGAGTTGGCTATGCAGTAGCCAAGACTTTTATAGTTGTACTAGCCTGTGACTCCCATTTAATAAAACAGGTAAAAACTAGTTTGATTTCATTTTAAAGAATAAGTGAATAATATTAAAAAAAAAAAGAAGTTGATCTTGGTCATGCTAAACTTTGTGCCTCAGTTTCCACACCTGTAAAATAGAGACAGTAGGAGAACTTGAAAGACGGCAGCAGTGATTCTCGTGGGGGAAGTGGCTGAGAAATGGTGCCTGGCTTACAGTCCATCCTGCATACACTTTAGTATCATCCTTACCATCTTCACAAATTAGACGACTAAGGTCCATAACCAAAATAAATGATATACTTATTCAAGCTTTTGAGCAACTCCCATTGCTAAAGAAATTTATTCTTTGGCAAAAGCAAGGCGCAAAGCTTTGGGGATTATAAATTCACAAAAAACAAGGTCCAGAATGGAGTTGCTTATCCTAAGCCCCACGTAACCAAATGGTCACCTGACTTATTTACAGTTCCAGCTCTCCCAGAAATGGAATCTTAAACCAGCCAATCGGGAATCATCTGTTCAGCACTAGTGAGGTCCCCTGCGGGACAGACCCCTGCCATTCCCTAAAGGAAAGTGACCTTGCAATAACCAAGTCGCATCTCTGCCTAGTGTAACTTCCTTCTCTGTTCCAGTTCCCTTCCGTCTACAAAAGTCTTTCATTTTGTGCAGCATCTCGGAGCCCCTTTCTATGTGCTATATGGGATGCTGCCTGATTCAAATCGATTTTTCCTCAAATAAATTCTTAAAAGTTTTTTAATATGCCTTAGTTCATCTCTTAACAGGGCTCACAGGCTGCCTTCAAACGTACAATGATCTCTGCCTCAGAATCTCAGTCCAGGATGAGACATGTAAGGTGACCGTCCCGCAGTTACTGACAAGAGACTCCAGTCCCTTCGACCACACAGGCTAACATCAAGCACCCTTCTAAAAGGATGACTTAACTAGAGAAAAAGTCTGGTCTCCTTTATCTTCTAGTTTAACTGCCTAGGTGACAATATGAATGTTCACTTTTTTTAATCAACAAAAATATGTAATTCTGGATTATAAACCTTTTCATTATTCAGATTCCAAGAACAGCCCTCCAATCTAAGAAAGGTACTGAAAATAGATTAAATTGTCCCCTTCATATAAGTGTGCTGAAGAAAAGCAACACTGCAACAGGGCCACAAAATCTGAATAAAGCGAAAAGACCAAATAGAACGGTAACTTGAAAGTAGTTTATTTTTAGAAAGCCACAAGAGTAGAACTGGTGTAGCTCACCACTCAGCAGCCTGTTGAAGCTCAGCTCTGAAAATAACCCCACAGCATGAACACCAGGTACATTTCCCGGAACACTTTGCGCCTGGTACCCTGTAACTCTGCATTATGCAATGACACAAACTACCTACCTCTGTTTTTAAATTGGAACTATAACTTGGAATTCTGCTTTAAAACGTCTAAGAGGAGGGTCAGTTCCACCTTTTTTGATGAAGGTCAGTAAAGATGACAACATTCATAAATTCCTGGAAACTGGTCTAACAATACAGTTATTTAAGCTGCTTATTAGTCTTTCAAATGAAAGGCTCCTCTTTCCTACCTTTCTGAAAACAATGTATCATTAATCTGTATTTTAATTTTTTAGCAATTTGATTATACTGTCTTGTGTAAAACAACAACATCAAAATCAATGTTCTCTGGTTTTAATAATGCAAGACTGAAGACAGGAAAAACTGGCGGTGGTAGTGGTGACAGTGGTGAAACCCGCTTGTTACTCAGTTTAAAAAAAAAAAAGACCTGGATACTTTTTTTTTTTTTGGTTTTTAGTTGTACTATTAATTTTTTTAATATCAGAAAACATGAACAAATGATTAGTATAAAATACACTGTTGGGCTCTCAGAGTTTCACAATCCAATGACAGCAACATTCTCCAGTAATTAGCTCCAAGAAACAGCTGGTTCAATCTGATTAAGTGTTGGGGGTTGGGGGGTACTGATGCACACAGATCCATTTAAAATTAAAGGTTAAATTTTATTAAAAAGAGGATTAACTTACTTCCAAAATAACCGTCTACAAATACAGCTTATAACTGGAGAGACTGAAGTCGCTTTTCTGTTTTTATCTAAAAAGTTAAAAGGCATTAGTTACACTGGAGAGAAATCTCTCCATCTCCCCAAAAATACTGACATGGTTAATTAAGTTAATCCAAATTGGGGGTAAAGGATTTAGCTGTAAGAGATACACAGAATTATGCACTCTGGCCAATTACAATTAAGTGGGATAGATTATTAGAGAAAATAACAAGAGATACGAATATTGCAGAATTTTTATTAGACTAAAATTTGACAAACTGAACCTAATGATACATAAAAGTTTATTTAGCACTCATTATGTGTCAGGCACTGTGCTTAAAAACAAAAAAAAAGAAAGCATTGCCCACATTCTCTTTGTGAATTACAACAATCCGATTTTACAGAACAGGGTCGAAGTAAGTTGCCCAAGGTCACACAGCTAATGATGCAACTAAAATCCTCAACTACATCTGTTGGTTGCCCAGTGTCAAACACACAGTAAGCCTTCTTTGAATATTTGATCAATAAATGGAAGAATGGCCTCAAACCCAAGGTCTTTACTTGTACTGCCTTCTGCACTCATAGTAAACATCAGAAGGTGAAGGTGCTCTCACTGGGAACCTGACAGAGTTAGCCTTAAAGACTGTTCAGTTAAACAAGCACTTACAGTGAGCAAATTATAACCGAAAGACCCTTGATCCAACTCTGCCCTCTTTGCTCTGTCATCCTTGACCATTCACAAGACACAATACCCTCCAGAACACCAGCTTCTCCCCAGTTTCATCTCCACACTCCTCTGAGCATCCCCATTAGTCCTCGAGGGCAGGGCGTGTTTACTGCTGCTCTCCCTAGTGCCCAGGCAATGGTAACGGCTCAATACATATCTGCTCAATTGAACTACAGACCTCTGGATGCTCCATCCACTACTACCCTCCTTTCAAACACTTTCCCTTGAGTGCATTTATAGCACATTTCTGACATTTTTCCACCTTAGCTGAAACCTGGTTCTCTAAGACCACCGCTACTCTCAGAAGTGCACACAGTGGAATCCGAATGATGGTGAGGGATGCCCCAGGCTCCCCACTCAGCCACCCAGACCACACATGGTGCTCCCTGCTGACACCCATGCTCCCAAGATTTGTGGCATTCGGGACCCTGAAGACCGGCATTCAGCTCTGTCTTCTTTCCACGTCACTTCTGCCATCACCACAGAAATCTTCAGTGTCCAAGCCCACCCTCCAACTTGTTTCACTTCCTTGACTTCAACAAAACCTCATCCAACATCCATGTTAGTCGTCTTATCCCGTAACTAACAACTGGTCCTGACCTCCAGAATCTTAACCCATTACACAAATCTGGTCAAATCTTCCCATCCTTCTAGGACTCCCATTTCCTTACTTCTCATTCTATTTTTTCTTTGACTTCAGCCAGAAATGAAGTCTTTTCTCACAGTTCATTAATTAGGATGCTCACAGTTGAGGAGAGGAAACACGTGAACAACCACAGGACCAAACAGTGTGTACTGTTAATAGCAGCATGGGCACATGCTCTACACATAGACAGCATCCAGGAAAAAAGAGAGAGGGCTGGGGGGTGGGGAACACGATCGGGGCTGAGCTGTAGCAAGGTCAGCATGGGGGTGACTGCACTGGACTCTACAAAAGGACTGGTCTGCAGTGGATTAGGGGCGAGAGGGAGGGGAAACTGGTCCTTCACACAGAGAGTTTGTGGAGTGGTGAGCTACACTCTGATCATACTTGGAGAATGGCTGTGTTAAGTTCAAATGTCCACTCTATCTACTCATGTCTGTTTCACCAGCAGTGTCCGGTGACGAGGGCACACAAGGCGGTCCCATGCCATCTTCCAAGTCCTTTCACATCTACTGGCCCTGAGTCTAAGGACACCATAGATGATGTCCCACCACACCCTGCCCTTCACTGTTGATCAAGTTTTTACTACTGCCATTTCCTGGGGGTCTCAAAGAGAACTTTGGAGAAAATGCAATAAAAGACAAGAGTTGATTGAATTTCCCATTAGCCTTGAGATAGTTTATCAGCATTCCTGAGCCTAACAAAAGAGACTCAACACTTCCCATGGAGTCCACGGAGCTGTGGGGCTCTACTGCCCACTGCATGCTAAGAAGAACCAGGAAGTTCATACTGCTACAGTGAGAAGGAGGAGAGCGGAGAGGCTGGGGGCCAGAAGGGAGCTGCATTTGCTCTGTTCACCTGCTTTTATAAACAGAACCAAAGGGAAGAATCCATTTTAACAGGAGCCTGGGAACAGAGAGATAACAGGTAGTGAAGTGGTTTGGAATCCTGTCCTCCCATCTGAGGGAGGAGCCCGGACAGAGAGCCCAGGGGCTGTGCGTCTCAGAGAAACTCTCTAGGTCCACCATCCGCCCTCTCTTCTCCCTTCCCTGCCCAGTGCTGGCACCTCTGGCTTCATCCAGGTGACTCAATGGAACTGTCCGACTCTGTGTGTCAACTTTCTACAGAATTCTCCATGTCAAGTTTTGCAGTCCTCAAGCTATTTCTGACCACCACCCCCACATCCAATCCAGGCTCCCAGAAGCCCCTCCCAAGCCAAGAGACCCATGTGGACAACAGGCTGAGACTGTGAAACCAAACTGGATAGAAGACTGTGTGGAGTGTTTTTCATAGATTATCGACTATTTAATCACTACAATCATCTTGTGAGATAGGTATCATCTCCATTTTATACCTGGAGAAATGGAGCCTTTTAAGAAAGGTAACTAAGGCCACAGCCACAGCCAGCCAGCCACACACACACACACACACACACAGATATTTTTAATACATGGGAGGAGTGTACAGCTCAGTGGTACAGTGTGTGCTTAGCATGCATGAGGTCCTGGGTTCAGTCCCTAGTGCCTCCGTTAAAAATAAATAAACCCAATTATCGTCTCTCCCCCAAAAAACAAAATAAAAAAATAATAGTAAGTGGATACGCGAATAGCAGAACAAGTGCTCCAGCCTAGGGAGGGTCTAGCTGAATGCTGGGCCAATACTGCCTCCCCTGGTAAGAGAGACACTAACATCTTGAAGCAATGGTTAGGTTAAAAGGCAGCAATGCCCCTGGCCTCAAGCCCCTGCTGCCCATGGCCTTGAGCATGCGCTGACTCCACGCCACAGGTATCTGATGGCAGAGGTAAGGTGCAGAGCAGCGTACTGTGAGAAAGGACTTTATAATAAAAATAGCTGGCTATTAGTGATAAAGCACAAATGCTCTCCTTCCCTTCTTGTTGAAACCTATGTTATCAGCCTTAAAGACCAGCTTACTTGGCACCCCTTTTGTGAGCTCCATGCCTTGGAAGAGACATTCTCTCCCTTTCACTTTGTGGATATTGTGATACTTACCGCCATAAGTCACAGCCAGCTTCCCTGTAAGACATGACCTTCCTAAGGGCCCTATGTTTCTCTTCTAGCATCCCCAGCACCGTATCTGGCAGAGTAAAGTCTCAATAGATGTTTGCTGAATGAATTAGTAAATTAATGAAATAGACATGTAAATATGCAAATTAATTAAATATCAGCAAATTAGTTGGAAAATATGAGAATGATCTCTGGAAGAAAAAATAATTTGGGGGTTAAAAGCTCTTGTCAAATAACTAAAATAAAAACAATGAACACCAAGGCTACAAAATATTTCCAAAACAAAACAAAAGGAAACATATGTTCCCTGAATCAAGGAAGCATATGTTCCCTGAATCAGATTCAAGACAAGATCTGAACTTCTGCTATTTCACGGCTTTTCTTGGGGACTCATCATTTTCTGTTTGGGGTGATTTTACTGAGTTTTTAATGTGCCATTTTACACAACGGGTAACTGAGATTGAAAGACTTCACCTCTGAATTATTCCAAATGCTAGTTTAGGGAAAATTATAAGATTTTAGCTCTGTTAAAGAGATACAATAAAATTCACTGCCCATACAGTAATGGCTAAAAACTGAAGAGTGGCAAATTACCTGAGAAAAGAAAGTTAGCAAATTCATGATTTGGAGTTCCCTTTCCACTTCCGTTCTAAGAAATAATTACGTATTAGAACAAGAAATATCCAACAGCAGTCTGTGACAGCAATGCTAAATGTTAGTGCCAAGACTTCCCGGCCATCAGTGGGGCACCGTGACCAGACACTGGGTGTGCTCGTGCGATCTGAGAGCTCGTAACAGGCGATACGGGGAACCAGCCGCTTCATTGTTGGGGATAACTGTCTGGACACTGAAAAAGCAGATTTCAAAAATTTCAGGGAGTCAATTTATGAAAGACAAGAAAAACTGCGTCATGACCATGAAATGCAATGTAAAATCCTTGAATGGGCTTCAATAAAAAAGAGAGGGAGAGAGAGCAAGGGAGAGAGGACCTAGCAAGACAACAGAGGAACTGGACTCCTGACTACAGATTAGATAATAGCACGGTATCAAGGTCAAATTCCTTTTGTGTTATAGTCTGTAGAAAATGTCCTTGTTTTTAGGAGATATGCACGAAGTATTTAGGATTTCTAAATAGTTCAGTAAAAAAATATAAAAGTGTGTGTCTGTGAATGTACAAGGAAGGGGAGAAAAGAGTGTACAAATGGGGCAAAATATTAACATTTGGGAAATCTAGATAAAGGTGTTTATTGAACTATTCTTCAAACTTTTCTGTAAGCTTGACTTTTTCCAAAGCAAAATACTGGAGTTGAAAAAAATTCAGAGAGAGGTCTGACCTCAGGAGAAGGCACTGTCTCAGAATTAATGGGTCATTTCAACTTGTTTTTCAGTTCAGAGCCAGAACCATTATAATCTTTCAAAAGGAAGGAATCTTTATAAGGAAAACCATTATAATGTTTTAAAAAACTGCAATGTGCCAACAATGAAAAGAGAGGCCCATATAAAAGGCTAAATATCATATAGCGGTATGACTCTCTCAGGCTTCCTCATGACAGACTGAGGCACAGAGCTGAGCATTTTACTGCTTTGTTTTACACAATGTTCAGTTGAGATCTGCAGATACTACTATATATAAAACAGATAAACAAGTTTATACTGTATAGCACAGGGAACTATATTCAATATCTTGTAGTAACTTATGGTGAAAAATATAAAAACGAATATATGTATGTTCATGTATGACTGAAGTATTGTGCTGCACACCAGAAACTGACACAACATTGTAAACTGACTACACTTCAATAAAAAACTAGACACTCTGCTTTACATAAACCACCTGACTTACCCTTCATAACGTGACTATAGTTGTTATCAATCCAAACTAAAAGGAAATAAAAATAAGAAAGTAAAACTGAATGAGGTAAATAACTTACACACAAAGTCACAGAGTAAATGGGTGGTTTTAGCTGGCCAGGAAATCTTGGCACTGACATTTAGTATTGCTGCCACAGACTGCTGTTAAGTATTACCTGTTCTAATACGTAATTATTTCTTAGAACAGAAGTGGAAATGGAACTCCAAATCACGACATCTGTCTAACTGTACAGCCTGGGCTCTTTCCCATCTAATATACTAGATGAACAACGAAGCAGTAGGACTGTCGGTCGCTTAAAGTTTTACTCTTCAAAGATTTATTAAGCTACTCTCTCTACTACCACCACTAATTTATAGTAACAATAAATGGTAAATTTCCATTTTTCACCAAAAAGAATAATCTTCATAAAACAAAAAGTCCATCATAAACTTTAAGAAAAATTAAACCCCAGTGTTTATTCCATCAAAAATCTGAAAGATTACGTGGATGACTTCTGTGTATTTAAAGACATACTGATCAGAAGTGACTACTCAGATTAGAAATGGGTCAAAAAAGAACAAAAGCAAATCTTTTTCTTTTGTTTAAAAATAGGGCTATGGGGTGCTGTTTAAAAATAAAGTTATGGGTAGATCATACTATAGTACTTTAGTGTACCATATCAACTTGCTGTACACCTTAAACATACACAATGTTACATGTCAATTATATCTCAATAAAAATATAAGTAAACAGACAAAGAAACTAAGGTTATGGGGAGCTGTCAGGAGGATACCAGAGAGACATTTTATCTGGATATCAGAAGACATCTGACAGTCACATTCTGTTTTGTAGAACTCATCCAATGTAATGCGTAAGCAAGATCCTACTCTTCCAAGGTCCACCTGCTTTTATCCAGTAATCACCCTCCACGATATGCCATTCCCTCCTGAGCCAAGTGGAAAACTAGCTTATGAAACCCTGAAACCTCTACAAACTCTCAAAATTCTGGAAATTTTGTTTGAAAATACCAAGTGAAACTGATTCCTTTGACTTAACAGAAATAAAAATCAACAGGTTTGTGGGCAGGCACTGAAAACACCTGAGGACAGTTCGGCAGAAACAGTGTTATTAAAAGTGTAAAAATGATCCCAAATAATGCATTTGCTAAACACATTCTTAATATAAACATTCCCCCCAATCCTCATGGATCATAATAAAAGGAAAAGGCATAAAAGGGAGAAATATTTTGTTTGAAGTATTCAGGGTGAAATATTTATTTTTGATAGATGGGGTATCAATATCAAACCCAAAACCTCAAAGATTTAGGAAAATCAGTTAGGAAATTAGAAATACATCATAACATCATTTTAAAAATTTCATTCAATCAAAAAGTGATTGAATACCTAGCACTACATAGAGTACATTTATTTTTGTAATGTATATGTACAGTGTTTATTGTTCTAATTATTATTAAAAGATAGACAAATAAGAAACAAACTCCTATGTCCTACAATTCTGGTTGATTTTACCTGATTTTTTTCCCCTTTAATTTACAGGTATCACATTACAAATTTAAATTTACAGTTTATTTCTGAAAAGAATAAGTATTTCTGAACTAAAACTCCATCAGAAAAAGACATTCTAAGAATTATCAAGTATGAATTGCTATACTTTAAGAGACATGTATTTTTTTATTTTCAGGGAATGCTACTTTAAAAGAAACTGAAGTATACGTCTACTAAATTACTTTAAGCCATTAAACTAAATTAACAGAGAGAACTGTAGAATTTCCTCAAGAAGTATTAAGATCATTTCTACTGTCTTCTTTGCCAGAAAACTTTTAGACAAACTTTCATTTAAGAAAAATAAAAAAGTCAAAATAAATCACAGACATGATAAATAGGTCCCATTAATTTTTCTTTTCCTTAGACTACTGTTCTTTATTTTTTTAATTTTTTTTACTGTTCTTTTTTGATCTAAGGTAGCAAATATAATTTTATTTCCCTTATCTGAAAGACTGAAAATGTGTATAAAATATTTAGCACAGTACCTGATCCATCGGGGTACCTCATAAGTTAGTTCTCTTTTCCTTCCAATAATCAATGTCAAAGTTCATTCTCAGGGTGCTTTCCAGCGTGTTCTATTATTAGGGTAACAATATTAACGCTTTTTAAGGCTTATACAACATGACTCCTGAACTTGGTATCATTTTTTCTTTAAATCAAGTTACTTCCTATTGTTTTCACTGACATTTCCTATTGCCTGTCACCCTCGCAATAAATGCAACATTTGACTTGAACGTGTATTTCTTTGCTGGCATTCCATCTTGTCTGCATCTCCAGCCAAATCCAGCTGAGATACACTGGACACACACTTCGCAGTGGCAGTAGGGACTGAAATTACGGTGTTTCAAAACAAACCTACATTCTGGAGCCTCTAACCCATCAACTGATGCTAAGAGTATTGAACAACAAATACTAGAATTTGACCAGAAATAAATCTCTCATGTGTTACAGTTAGAGGCAGAAAAGGAGGTAACTTAGAAATTCTAAGAGTCTTAACATTTCTGTGGAGGGAATCTAACATCACGAAAACAAGATACCACGCTGATTCTATTCTTCTGTTTCCACCCACCAGTTCATAAAAGACTACATTCTACAACCAGAAAGAATACAATCACTCTTGATAGCTCTACTTTGGGATAAAGTCTGATGTCTTACTGACATAAACATAATCTCTCATTTCACAAAAGGCATTATAATCTACTCTTTGCTTTCAGTATTTAAAACAGATATGCCTTGACATTAACAAAAAGCTCAGGAGGATAAAGTAACGACCAACTCAATATAGCATATTTTCCTAACCCCTTGTCTTTTTCCTTATAGACCTGATCACAGCATAATAAGAGTAAATTATACCAGTAACTTCTGACAAGTTAAAAATAAAACTCAACCTTAAAACAGCTTTAAAAATGCAGCGCAGATGAAAATAAGGTACTTTTATGAAATAGATTAGTCATTTGTATTATATAAACAATGTATATGTTTGAAATTTTATCTTGTGTTTTTCAACCAAAAAAACTTATTATATTTAAAAAAAGAGTCATTTTCTTAAACTAAACATGGTGGCACTTCATTTGTCAGACAAGAAGGTATGCCACAGAGGTGAATTTTCCAAATGATAGTTTATCCATTTCAGTGCCCAAACTCATTTTACTTAAACCATTTAGAATAGAGATGCTCTCAACCGTGTCCTGTACTTCCCCACCAATGTCATATAGTTGGTACCCAGTATAGTGAAACTGTCAGTGGCTAAGGTCTGTCACTGTGAAGATGAGGCTACTTTGGTATCTGAAGGACAGCAGCAGCCCCAGGGTATTAACAGACCTAAGGCAATTTGCTCCTATTATAAATGGCCCCAGGATGACCATCTTATTATCTTACATCTGCATATTAAGAGTTTTCTTGGCCCTTGTTAAAAACCCTCCTCCCATATTGTTTCTAGAGTGTCCCTTTACCCAAGCTCTAAATCACTGCTTCTAAACTATGGCTGGTAAATCAGATAATCATGCAGATAATAATTTATTAAGAGCAGAAATAAACAAATTGGGATAAGAGTCTTCATACAATAGCCTCAGTGCAGTGTAATTTTCAGGTTAGCCACTCAGAGAATATTTCCAATTATCTTCTGGTCCTTGATTTTATCAGATGGTTTTCTAGGAAAACGACTGACAAATAAATTACTAATCTCTAGCAATTATTCGTACCTTCTTGTCCAATACTACCACCATTTCTAAAATGTCACCATTAGTAAGAAAAACCCATAATCTGACTTACCTGAGGCACGCCTCGTGAATCGGTTTATTACTGGAGCTGAAAGAGAAGAGCAAAATAGTATTAGATAAAATTTTAATTTATCCAAAACTTCAAAAAGGACCTGAATTATTAAGTGATCCCACAGGTAAATAGGAGAAAGATATGAATGAATAAATAATGCCAGAAGAAATATCATAAATATATGAAAATTAAATGTTTAAATTCACTAGTAGGCAAAGAAATATAAATTAAAATCAATATTTCACCTGTTAAATTAGTCCCCCCAAAACATCTTACATAAAAATCCCTAGTTATGTGTGGCTGAAACCACTTAACTGGGACAGTGTAAATCTATATAATATTTTTGGGAACAATTTGGCAATTACACCAAGTGCCACAAAGGGTTTGTCTTCCTTTAATAGAGTAACTCTACCTTTACAAGATTTATCCCAAGGAAATACCACAAGAGAAGGAAAAAGCAACATATATATACATCTCTTCAACAACATCATTTTTTCAGTGACAAAATTTGGAAACAAAACTAAAAATGCTCACGTATACTGAAATTAGTATTAGGTGAAGGATGGTATATTGTTGATCTCAGATTTAGTATTTGTGGCTTTGTCAATTTGTGAGCAACCCAAAGGTCCATGCCATGCAAATCTGTCTACGGAAGGCTGCAATTTCAGCTGGTATGTGGAAGTGCACTCTCAGCTGGTAACCCCACTCCTGGCCACTCCCTGTATTCAACTCAGCTCTGTTGTTTCTTCTTGGTTTTGCTCAGTTATCTCAAGAAATGAGGCTTTTAAAAACTTTATTTCTTGAGAGAAGCAGGTACATTTATAGTTCATATAATATACAGAAAGGACATCACATACCACACAGTATATTCCAGTGACAATGTCATGTGTCTACTACAATACTTTTTAATACTTCAATACTTTTAAAACAGTACTTATAAAAATTGTTTACACTATGGAAATAGGTCAAATGAAAAAAGTATTTCTGACAGCATTATGATTATATTGCACAAAAAATATAGATGCCCAGGAATAAGTACTAGAAGAAAACTGTCAGGTGTTTTACACCAACCCTTGCAACCATGCTGTTAAACATCAGTATCGCCATATTACCAATGACCACATTCTACTGTAAGGCTCAGAGATACTGATTAGTTTGCTTTGGATCACCCGGTCACCCTGTGGCAGAGTTTGAGAATCTGAATTTGGGCGCACCTGGCACCAAAATGCTGCCTCAGAGAGAACAGAAAGCAAAAATACAGATTACTGAAATCACACAATAATAGGTAAATATTTCCTTCCATATTGATCTCTGTTATTATTAGGATTAACTGTGAAATAATCACAAACCCAATTATGCAAACACTACAGTTGATAGCAAAATCATACCCTCCAAATTGATCGAGATAAAAATTTCACTATTTATGGACCAAAATAATTCAGCCATGTAGCTGCAAAGTCACAAATGAGTTATATAAAAACCTTCCATCAGGTAAACTATATGTATATTTCATATACCATACTAAAAAAAAATTTTCTACGTTTTCTTGGACACTTTCAAACCCCTTTTCCACAACTCCTTCAGCATCTAGTCTAAAGAAAGCCTCCCCAGCAAGCCACAAGGACAGAGAAAGGAGAGGGTGCAAAGAACTTCAGCCACAGGAAGGCAGCACAGATAGTGCAGGCTGACCAAGGCAAGACAAAGGGAAAAAGCATATCCCAGCCTTGGGGAGAAAACAGAGCACACACTCTCCTCCTGCCCATCGAGCCTCTCTAGACAATGAAATCACAGCACTAGGAGCTTCAGGTTTGAAATGTTGGGTCATCTTTGTTCCCTAGGGGTCCCTTAGGTTTCTGGGTCTTTCTGTGTGTGTGTGTGTGTGTGTGTGTGGAGGGGTGATAATTAGGTCTGTTTGTTTGCTTTTAGAGGAGGTACTGGGGATTGAACCCAGGACCTTGTGCATGCTGAGCATGTGCTCTACCACTTGAGCTATACCCTCCCCTTCTGTCTTTCTAAAGTGTTTCAGGCAGAGATTTTCAACAAAGTGGCATTGCCATCTAGGAGGAGTATTCTAAATCTGTGGGAGCAATTTTTTTCAACTCTCATAATATTTCAGAGAATACCCTTGGCATGTGACAGACAGCACACAGAGCAGTCCTGTACAACAAAGACCTGTCGTGAATCCTACAGCGTGCGACTTCTCACATATCCCACTGGTCACTCATGTTGGCAAACAAGTCAATTTCTAACCATCTGAGTCTAAACTTTAATACTGTTTATGTACAAAGACGATTATTATATGCAGTTTTAATATCCATCAAATTTTCTACAACAGAAATTGAAGGAATTTGGTTTTTTTTTGTATTTTGTTTTGCTTAGAATTTTACTAATAGATGTTCATTGTTTCAAAAAATTATGTCACAGCTGTAATGCCCCTGAGGGTATTCGAATGGCCGGTACAACATACCTGATCAGACTACATTTGCAGCTTTCATATTCTTAGTGATTCAACATGTAAGTGGGAGAATCTAACTACATTATGTCTTCTTGTGTACAAACAATGGCACATGCCCAATAAAACACATTTTGCTTACTATCAATTACTTGCCTTTATTTCTCCTATTTTTGCTAAAAATTATATCAACTTTTAAATTGTGGGAAGATAGGTAGTGTGACTATGACTTCCATTTCCCAAGAGTAAACAGGGCACAGGATTGAGCAGTTAAAAAGACGGAGCCACCAGGCAAGTGGTACATAGCAGTCAAGGAAAACTCTGGGTTTTGACAACAATTACCAAAAATCCAAGCTCTCATAACCATATTCCTCCATATCCACTTGCAGGGATGAAATACAAGTGTCTTCTGCACAAACTTCTGGCAAGCTAACAGTAATCTTCACAATTTTTCTAGATTTTTCAATCCAGCTACTAAAATGGGGAAGAAGGCTGAGACTCAGGGTGGCGGCTTTGCTGGAAGTAACGCAGAGTTCATCTGGGCAGGGCGGGCTTGGTCTCTCTCTCTCTCTCAGGAACCCAAGCACAAGGGAGAGGAGTGGGAGGAAGAGGAGGAAGGACGTGAGGTCAGGAGGCTTGGGCCCCACTGCTGGCCCCACTGCCCTCCATGAAAACTGGGAGGAATCAAGGAACTTTAATCTAAATTCTCAGTTTTAAAAATATGCAAAGTTAAGATCTGCCCTCAAATCAAGGGGCTTTTAAGAAGAAAAAAATTAACATCTTTGAAAGTGCCTGTTAAACTATAAATTTCTATTCAAATATAAGACTTATGTTTGTTTATTTTGAGTATTACCAATTTTAACATTGCCTTTTTTTAAATGCACAAAGTAAACAGCAGAATTGATTCATGAAAAGGTTAGCAGATGATGCTTTAAATGTACTAAATCAAATTAGGTTTTCTTACACTTGGTTTCCACCTTTAGATTTTCCTATTCTTGGGATATTGCGTGAATATATTTATACACACACAATACTAGAGACTAGGAGAATATAGAAGGAACAGTGCAGGGAATGTATCATCTGCCGAGAGACAGACACAAATAAGACCGAAGAATATATTAAACTCCTCTAACATTTTAAAAGATACATAACCTAAGAGCTTAATAATCCTCAAGGAAAAATACAGAAATGTTTATACAGGTTTGACTTTCTCCCAAGTCCCATTCCAGTGGAATACTGAGAGTCCTGTGTTCCTGTGAATATCTTCACACTTGTCCAACCAGACATCCCGTCAGTTGATGGGATGGGTCTTAATTCCTCTGCTCCCAGGAGACACGGAAGTGTACCCGATTCAAATCTCCTTTCATCCTGGAGCAGCCTTACAAGGAAAATGCTCCACTGCTTGAGGTGGCTGAATGAGCCTCTCTATCCTCAGCAGTGAAAACAGCCGCCCACACCTGTGACTCGAGTGCCCCATCAGTGCCAGCAGGACCTGCTTATCTTCCCACCTCTTTATGCCCAAAGCCCAAGACAAGCAGAGCCTGGCAGGTAAGAGGCACTGAGTCAACAACTCTGGGAAGTAAACAGAGTAGGTCTCTCCCTGTCCCACTTATCTACTGCTTTATTGGATGTGGATGCCTGGTGCTGGAAATGTGAAAGTCCCTGCCCCCAAAGAGCCTGGCCAAGTCTGGGGGTATTTTCAAATACAATGACTACGAGGCCTAATACCACACAAGCAGCTACCCTTGCAGAAAAATTGAGGCAAAAAAAGAAATTCTGTAGAAGATTAGGAAATTGAAGAAATTCTATAAAAAACAAAAGCAGTCAGTGGGAAGTATAAACCAACGAGTTTGGTCTTCAAAGAGGAAAGCCAGGTTGATAACAGTGCATCTCTGAGCATAATGCTGGGGGAGAAGTTCCAAGCTAAAGAAGGAAGAGTCCTGAGTTGTGATCTATGGTCATTACACACACACACACACACCCCAGATCTATATTGGAGCCACACTGATTAAATACACCTTTTGCAGAGAAGTGCTCATACACCTTGAAGGGACATGGACGTAACAATCTCGGAGTCAGTGGAATAATTAGCATCCCTAGCCTCCTTTTCTCGAAACAAACACTTTCCAAATCTGCTGTCAAAATAAAAGGCTCTAGAAATTATGTAAAGTGAAACCATGTTAGCTAATTACTTTTGACAAGATAAATACTTAGCTCAAAGGAAATTAATTTCTCTTATGCCTGTGTTTCAAAAATTAAAACTGAAATAACGCTTACCCTTGAACCAAGGAAGAATTTACTTTTTAAAAAGCACAACAGCAACAAAAGCAAAAAACCAATGAAGACTGAAATATTTTGCCAATTAACCTGAAAGACAACAATTGTCAAACTTTTTTATATATGCTTAATTTCTGACACTGAAAAGGATGACTTATTTTCTGTATTTCTGTTAAAGCCGTGTCCCCTTTAAGTGCTTCTGAACAGACTTGATAGAAACTGTTTGAGAGGCAGGCAGCTGGGGGACCAACTTCCTTCCTCCTTTTTGACTATACAGGATGAGATCAGGCGTCCAACCTACCCAGACACATGGAGCATGGCCGGAGGTACAGCAGTTTCTCAATTTTTAGAAAATGCCAGCTTTAAGGACCACTAAAAAGATGCACAGTTTCATTTTTTCTGTTCATTAAGCAAACTCCTCAAAACATAACTGAGATTCTAAAATACTGATGTAATAAAATATAACACTCCTTACTTTTGCTTATGAATGAACTTGATTCTCCATTTTTTTAATTCATGAGGACTTTACCAAAAATGCCCTCTTGGGAACAGAAAGAAAAATACAGTTTAAGCTAGAAGAGTCCTAAGGTAGCTAAGCTTATAAAACCACACAGGGCTGATGCAATAACAATGTTGAGAAAAAGGCTCCTAAATACTTATAGGGTTCTAAAATGTGGGCTCAGAAGAAGAGCAGGAGATAAAAAAGGCCATTGTCCAAAATACATCAATTCAATCTCTGCTTCCACAAATTCTAAAACTGTCTCTTCTAAACCAAAGGGATCAAATGTGTGCAAAGGGCAGATTTACAGAGACTTAATGTTTTGTCTGTAAGAGTAAACAATTCAGACTAGACCACTAAGAATACTAGGAAAGCCAAAGGCTAGGAGAGTTCATATTTGTCACATATCCCGAAAGTCACAATAAAACAGACCCATAAAAGGCTAATTAAGAAAAATGTAAGAGCTCTGAAATGAAAAGCAACTGAGAAAACAATCAGGGGATGTAATTAAGGTTGGTCTAATCACTAAAGTACAGTCATAGAAAATACGGTAATCAAATCCTCCCCCTCATCTTTACAGAAAGAAGGTATTTCTGCTATTCTAGGCTCAAGTCAAACAAATGTCACCTCCTCGGGAAGCCTTTCGCTGAGCACCCAGGTTAAAGCAGTCCTCCCCAGGTCCTCTCAATTACATCATCCTGTTTCTTTTCTTCCAAGAGATCAGCACTATCTAAAGATATCCAGTGTACTGTATTTATTGTGTCTCCTCCCACATTACCGAGAACACAACGTCCCTCCGTGTCTGTTTCACTACTGTAGCCCCAGCGCCTAGCACGTTGCTTGATATACTCCATACTTGGCTCAACAAATACTGAATGAATAGTGCTAATGAAAAATTACTATAATAGGGGTACTCCTTATTATTAAGTTTTAACAGTTCTTTTTACATAGTCTCAATAACAATAAATTAGAGTATGTAATAGGAAAAATAATAAGGTTACTTAGAAATAAAACTAAGAAAAGGTAGGAAAATTCTTTATGAAGAAAATTACAAAACAAGAAATGAAAGGAAGACTGAATAAATGGAGATATACAATGTTCATCAATAGGAGGACTCAGTATCATTAAAATATTTGTCTCCAAATGTGTTTATAAATTCCAATAAAAATCCCAAAAAGTTTTTCACTATATTGAAGAAGATTATCCTAAAAGTTCTATGGAATAATAAAAGCCTATGAATAATTAAACAAATCTCAAGAAAAATATGGTAGAAGTTACTTACCTTACCACAACCAGGACCATATAAAGTCACATTAAAAGGAAGAGATATTAATGAAAGGATAGACAAACCAACAGAACAGAATAGACTTCAAGTACATTCACATAAAAATGAAAAATTGATGTTTAAAAATCAATGGGGAAAAAGTCAATAAATGATGCATCGTTTCAAAAAATGAAACAGGATTCTCATCTCATAACACACACAAAAATAAATTATAGATGCATTAAAACCTTAAGTGTGAAACTCAAGACTTTTTAGTTTTTACAAGAAAATAAAGAGATTATCTTTTTAATTTGGGATAGAGATGGATTCTTAAAGGCACAAACAGCATAAGCATAAAGGGAGGGGTTAATTTTAGGCTACAATAAAATTAAAAAGTTCTGCTCATGAGTGAACAGGTGTGAGTGAACATGAATGAAAAGACTGAAATAGGTGAGGGAAATTAAGAAGTACAAACCTCCAGTTACAAAATAAATGAGTCATGGGGATGAAACATACAGCATGGGCAATATTTCAGTACTCAATTTTCATAGTCAATAGTAATGTAATATCTTTGTACAGTGACAGATGGTAACTAGACTTATCGTGGTGATCACTCTGCAATATACAGAAATACCAAATCACTATGTTGTGCACCAGGAACTAACATAATGTTGTAGGTCAATCATACTTCAACAGACAAACAAATTCACAGAAAAAGAGATCAGATTTGTGCTTACCAGAGGTAGGGAGTGAGGGGACAGGGAATTGGATGAAAATGGTCAAAAGGTACAAACTTCCAGTTATAGGACAAATAAGTACTAGGGATGTAATGTACAACATGACCAACACAACTAGCACTGCTGTATGTTATATAAGCAAGTTGTTAAGAGAGTTCTCCTAAGAGTTCTCATCACAAGGAAAAAATGTGTTTCTTTTATTTTACATCTATATGAGATGATGGATGTTTACTAAAGTTACTGTGATGATCATTTCATGATGTACATAAGTCAAATCACTATGCTGTACATCTTAAACTTACACAGTGCTGTATGTCAATTATATCTCAATAAAACTGGAAGAAAAAACCAAAGAAATTCTATTCGAAGTTACCATAAACAGAATGAAAAGACAAGCCCAAGACTGGGAGAGAACTGTTTAATGTATGTTATCAACAAAGGATTAATAACCAGGGCAGGAAGGAAGCAAGGAAGGAGAGAAGAAAGGAAGGAAGGAAGGGAGGAAGGAAGGGAGGGAGGAAGGAAGGGAGGGAGGAAGGAAGGGAGAGAGGGAGGATGGAAGGAAAGAAGGGAAGGAAGGAGAAAAGAAAGGAAGGGAGGGAGGGAGGGTGGGAGGAGAAAGAAAAAAGAAAGGGAAGCGAAAGAATGTTCCTACAAATCAGTAAGAAAAACACAATCAGACAGAAAAAAATGGCAAGAAAAAATTTTTTCGCAGAAGTTGAAATGATCATACAAATATGATCAATGAACATAAAAAGATGCTCAAGATCACTAGTAATCAGAGAAAAGCAAATTCAACTCACAATGTGATTCCAATTTAACATCCATCTTATTGGCAAAGTTGGTTAAAATCTGTCAGTATCAAATGATAGCTTGAACCTGGAGAACCAGGAACTCATACACTACTGCTGACAGTGTAAACTGGTATAATTGCTTTGCAGAGTAAATCCAGCAATCTGAAGTGTAGTGGAAGTTGTATGCATTCCCTACAACCAGCCTTTCTATGCCTAGGGGTATACCCTAGAGACACAGTCCTTAAACTCTGCGGTCTCAAAACCTCTTCACACTCTTAGAAATTATTTGCTTATATGGGTTAGATCCATCAATATTTATTGTACTAGAAACTAAATTGTTTAAAAATATTGTTTTACTTAAAATTAACATTAAAAGCAATTATGTTATCATAAATAACATATTTTTATGGAAAATAATTAAAATTTCCAAAATAAAAAAGTTTAAAGAAAAGAATGACTATTCTACATTTTTTTGCAAATCTGGTATCATAGAAGACAGCTGGGTTCTCATAGCTGCTTCTGCATTCAATCTGCTGCAATATCATATACTATGCACCCTCTGGAAAACTCCACTATATATTTATGAGAATGAGGAAAGAAAGTGCATAGAACTTATCATCATCATCATCATCATCATCATCATCATCATCATTATTACAGTTTTCAGTCCATAGGAGTGGGAGGGGAATGGTGCTCCAGAGGTTCCCACACTCTGAAAAACTCTAGTACATCTGCATAACACACACATTGTGCTCACTACAGCACTGTAGTAACAACAAGTTAGAAACAAGCAAAATATTTATCAAAGAATAGATAAAGTGTCTATTTACACAAGAGTATACTAACAGGAGTTTAAAATAAATGAACTAGAGCTACATAAGTCAATGTAACGTCATCCCAAACACTGTTCTCAAAAACAAGCTGAAAGATGGTAATTTACATAGCTGAAACATTTGTAACTGGCAAAATTTATACAAACTTCAAACATATGCAAAAAAGCATGATTTCTAATCTATGAGTAAATGCCTATGTAGTAATAGTACAGGAAATATAAATAGTACAGGAAATATAAAGATCAAATTTGTCATAGTGGTGGTTACCTATGGAGAAGAAAGTTAAAATAGGACAAGAGTCGGGTACACAAGGGGACCCCTATGGCACATGTGGGATTTTCTTAAAAGAAAAAAACTTAAGTCTTGAAATTTGTCAGAGCTAGGGGATGGCTCATGTGAGTGCTTCTTATTTAGTCTCTGTTCCTTTCTGTATATTGGAAATATCTCACAATTAAAGAGAAAGAGTGTAAGAGGGGAGAAAGAAACTCTACTTGGTTTTGGTAGGTGAAAATCTCTCAGTATGCTGTAACACAATCAGCCCAATCAGTTCACATTGCAATTTTTTTTTACTTGATTACCTTTGACATGAAAACTATATATTTAAGGTGTGCAACTTGATATTTTGATATATGTATACACGGTGAAAAGATCATCACAATCAAGCTAAACAACTTATCCATCAACCTCTACAGAGACCATTGTGCGTGTGGGTGGATGGGTTGGTAGGTGTGCGTGTGTGTGAAGATTTAATTTAAGTAGTATCCTCCCAGCAAATTTCAAATATACAGCATTGGTAACTACCATCACCACGTTATACATAAAATCCCACTCATCTTGCATAACTGAAGCTCTACACCCTTGGTATGCTAAATGGGCTCCTAAAATATTTTTCACAAAAAAATCCTTTTCACAAATTAGTTTTTCTTAGAAATCAAACACTGAAATACCTTTTGAATTCTTCTTAAGGAATTGTAAGGAAATTATTATGAATCAAAGACTGTAATATTGCTTTGCTGGTAAACTTGTTAATGGCAGTCAAATAAGATATCAAAGATCTGTGAACAGCCCCATGTAAAAACAAAGATAAACAGAAGAATGGTCTTTTTCCTTTTCCTTCCAAAAATCTATTAAGATAGCAATTTATAGTGGAGCGAGTACAGAATCATGGGTTTTCAGAATAAAGCCACATTCAAATATAAAACTTAGGTATAAAAATTTGTCCCACCAGGGGTTTACTTTCATAAATATTATGACAGGAAGAAATGGCAACAAGCTGTCAATTTAAAGCAACTAATTTTTTCCGATTAATTTATATTTCAGGCGCATACTCATGTTTTCACTGTCAGCATCTGCCTCGTTTAAATAAAGTAACTATTTTCAATACCCCTACCTACTCTTTCCCAAGCTGTTTTAAAATGACTTATTAAAACCTGAATAAAGCCGTAAACCTGGAGATTCTGCACACACAGATTTATTTATTCTACCAGTTAAACATTGATTCTCAAGGGATGGGATGGTGTGAAAACAAAGCAAAGCTTTATCCCACTGCTTTCTTTGCCTTATTTTTTTTTTAAGTCAGACTATTTACCTTGCATTTCAAATGGAATTAAAGAAAGACTTGAGACTTAAAAGAGCAGGGTTTAAAAGTCTGAAACAAGTAGCTGAAAGATCTACAGACTTTACTTTCATATTCTTCATGAATAACTTTTTTTAAGTACTATTACTACACTGCCTTGAAAGCAATCTCTAGTTTCGCACCTTTCCAATCAAACTTTATTTTTAAAAACTGTCATGTTCAGATTTCTCAAACTTGCCCTTTATTCCTTCCTTTCTTTGCTTTTTAACAAACCCATATATATATATGTATATATATATATACATATATATATATGACTTAGTATGTAATAGACACTGTTAACTCATTTAATTCTTAACACAACCCTCTGAGGTAAGTACTATCATTATTCCCATTTCAAAGATGAGGAAATTGAGGCATGGGTGGTAAAGTAACTTGCTCAAGGTTCCAAAAGTGATAAATGGCAGAGTTAGGATTCAAATGCAGAACCTACGCCAAAGTGAAGACATTTTTTTTTTAAATATCTCCACTGTTTCTGATTTTTCAGCACTACTCAAACTTTCAGCACTAAAGGCAATCTGTTTTGTTTGTTTTCCATAAACTATCAGGTTTAAGACGTCTGAGGCAGAGGAATGGGGCTCTATTGACCATGTGCATCAAATTAGTGGAGGGGGGAAAAAGGACTGATGTGATAAGGAAAAAAAAATAATTCAGGCAGATGATAACACATTCAGTTTGGAACACAATTATTTGGAGGTGCCTGAAGAACAGGCAAGTAGAGGTGGCTGGTAAGCAGGGAGATATGTCCATCTGAATCTTAGAGAGGGGAGGTCTGTGCTGGAGATAGAGGAAAACCTGGAGTGCTCCGAAGTGTGCCCTGAGGGGTGGGCAGGATTCACACAAAAAAACAGAGGAAGGTAGCCTGCAATCCAGGTGGTAGAGGAAGGAATGATGAGGCAGGGTGGAGAGAGAGAAAAGGATGACGCGGGTTCAGGGCAACAGAGGAGTCTGGGACTTAGCACAGGGCTCACATAAGCTGAAGCAGTGACACGGGAAGTTTGGGGGGTCACATGTGTTCTCCATGAGAATGTGAAATTCTCACTAGCAAGACAAGACTGTGTGCTTGTGTTCTTTCCATTTTGCAGAGTGATCAAATATCAGGCCAGCACATAATGCCGCCTCATTTTTTAATATAATGAAGTCTAAGCCTGCAAAACTGAAGATAGGCTAAGGCTTTTATATTCCATGAAAACATTTTTAAATGCACTAATGTAAGGATTACTAGGAGACTACTTCAAATATTTACATGCCCAAGAAGGTTTCAATCATTTTAGAAATATATACTTACAGACATTTACTATTATTAGATGTTCAGTATTTAACTTGAGGTGAATTTAAAATATTTTTGACCACCTACCGTGGGCAAAGCGTGGTGCATGCAGGAAAGCCCTGGAGGGAGGGAGGGAGGGATTCCGGCGAATTCCTGCCCGCCTATGGCAGACATATCCAACATCCACAAAGCTTACTCCAACCTAGGGCATATCCATGCTGCCATATTGATACCCTAGTGTCAGTCAGAGAATCCTGCAAGGATTTTTTGGTAGGGTGAAATGCAACCTAACCGTTGGAGAAAGTGGGATTTGGCAAAGACTTAAGGAAAGAAGACTGGGTACTCAGGACCAAGAGAATGACCTATGCAAGAATATTTGGCTGCATCAACTTGGAGCCATGCTGTGTGCCTCCAAGTTTTATTTACTACTTGATGGATATTTACAAAAGAATTGCCTTTCTGACTAAATGAGGCAGAAGAACAGATCAGTGAACTAGAAGACAGATTAGTGGAAATCACTACTTCAGGAAAGAAAAAGGAAAAAAGAATGAAAAGAAATGAGGATAGTTTAAGAGAACCCTGGGACAACATGAAGCACACTAATATTCGCATTATACGGGTCCCAGAAAGAGAAGAGAGAGAGGAAGGACCTGAGAAAATTTTGGAGAGATAATTACTGAAAACTTCCCCAACGTGGGAAAGGAAACAGCCACCCAAGCCCAGGAAGCACAGAGAGTACCACACAGAATCAACCCAAAGAGGAACACACCAAGGCACACAGTCATCAAATTGACAACAATTAAAGATAAGGAGAAAATATTAAAATTAGCAAGAGAAAAGCAACAAATAACATACAAGGGAACTCCCATAAGGTTATCAGCTGATTTTTCAGCAGCAACTCTACAGGCCAGAAGGGAGTGGCATGATATATTTAAAGTGATGAAAGGGGGAAATTTACAACCAAGAATACTTTATCCAGCAAGGCTCTTGTTCAGATTTGACGGAGAAATCAAAAGCTTCACAGCTAAACAAAAGCTAAGATTTCAGCACCAGCAAACCAGCATTACAAGAAATGCTAAAAGACCTTCTCTAGTCATCAAACCATAAGAAAAGAGAACAAAAAGAAGAAAGAGAAAAAAACAAAAAAAGAGAGACCTACAAAAGATTGCTTTGGCTGTTAGGGGTCTTTCGTGGTTCCTTATAAATTTGGAATTGTAGTTCTGTGAGGAATGTCGTGAGTACTCTGATGGAGGTTGTGCTGGATCTGTGGGTTGCTTTGGGTAATGTGGCCATTTTAATAGAGTTGATTCTTCCAGTCTAAGAGCACAGGAAATCTTTCCATTTCTTTGTGTCATTTTGGTTTTCAGAGTATAGATAACTTTCTTGGTTAAGTTTATTTCTAGATATTTTGTTGTTTTTCATGTAATGGAAATGTCTCTGCCAGTTATAAAATTTTAGCTTTTGAAGTGAAAAAAAAAAAGTGAATGAAGGGCCACAAATGGCAAAATATCCTTCTTTTCATGGGTGAGTTGTGTTCCATTACATATATATATGCTGCATCGTCATTATCTATTCAACAATTGATGTGCACTTAGGATGCTTCCATATCTTGGCAATTATAAATAATGTTGCTGTTAATAGAGGGTGTATGTATCTTTTTGAATTAATTCTTATTTTGTGGCTGGCTTTATTCCTTTGACAATTATGTAAATTAAAAAAGCTAAAGCTCTTATTGTTCTTAGAAACAATGAACAGGACACATATGTAAATTAAAAAATATATGTGCAATAAAAAAAAAAGATCTATCAAGCCATGAAAGACATGAAAGAAACTTAAAAGACATACTACTAAATGAAAGAAGTCACTCTGAAAAGGCTATAAACTGTACAATTCCAACCAAATGGCATTCTAGAAAAGGCATAGCTACAGAAGCAATAAAAAGATCATGGTTTCCAGGGGTTTGGGGAGAGGGAGGGAAGGAGGAATGAATAAATGGAGCACAAGGGATTTTTAGGGCAATGAAATTATTCTGTATGATACTATAGTGGTGGCTACATGTCATTATGCATCTGTCAAAAGCCACAGAATGTACAACATCAAGAGTGAACCCTAATGTAAACTATGGACTTTGGTTGTTAATAATGTGCCCATGTTGGTTCATCGATTGTACCAAATATGCCACACTGATGCGGGATGTTGCGGGTAGGGGAGTATATACGTGTGGGTGGGGAGGGCTATGTGCGAACTGTCTGAATTTTCTGCTTAATTTGGCTGTGAACCTGAAACTGCTTTAAAAGAATAAAGTCTATAAAAAAAAAAAGAATTGCCTTTCTTTTCTGTCTTTTTCCACTTAAAATGCATTTAATAGGTAATACAGCAAATGATAAGCATTTTTTCAAAAGTTACAAAGGAGACAGTGAAGAGTCTCCCTCCTGACTAGCTGTCTCTAGCTGTCCTTCCTGAGATAACATAAGTAACTGCATTTCCTTTAAACTATTTTAAACTTGAGGTTTTCTTATAATTCTGATTGGCATTTCCAAGATTGAGTGATTCTTAACTAAACTCCTGGCATCATTCTGTTTGTTATACCCCCCAAATGTGCACCAAGAACATTAGTACAGATTTAAAAGAAAGTCTAGATCTTGCCTTTCAGGTGATACAATTTTATTTCCTTTTTATAAGATAGAAGTTTTCTCTTTACTCTGCCAAACTTCAGTTGAGTCAAACAATTATCTAATTCATGTCTTTTAAAAGGCAAACACAGACAGACATACATACACATGGACCCTGTCTACGGGAGGTCTTTTATAATCTAGGACCTTAAAAGGAGAAGCCACAGTTGATTACTACCTTATGTATTCAGAGTATCAGGTAAGTTATATTGTTCGGATTGTAGTCTCCAAAATGGGTTCATGTACCCCAAGGCAGAGGAAAAGGCAATCCTTCAGGGTGTAGGAAAAAATTAGATCTAAAAAAATTAATCTTGCTTTACAATTACTTCTTATTTCTTCCTTTCACAATTTATATCATGGGATGCTTTACTGTATGCATAATAAATTAATATGCTGGTATATGCACAAAATTTATA
The DNA here is from genome assembly GCF_048564905.1 of Vicugna pacos. Lineage (NCBI taxonomy): Eukaryota > Metazoa > Chordata > Mammalia > Artiodactyla > Camelidae > Vicugna > Vicugna pacos. Next base: position 77,706,891 of record NC_132993.1, on the reverse strand, counting down.
GATATATACAGGCGGTGCATATTCAAACAAATTTTGCTAATGAGAGTACACGATCAAAAAAGTTCTGAGAATTAAACAGCTCAGTATATGAGGTGTCCATTTCTAAAGATAAACATTTCATTGAGTTTTGAAAGTATCTGCAGTGCTAACTTGGGTAGAAAAGACAGAGAAAACAAATTGTATAAGGGGCAGACCAATGCTGGGCTACACTGTAAATTTTTAGAGGGAAAAGTAGGTAGCTTACTTCTGATATATGGTCCTTTTCAACCATGTTACTGTTGTAAGTATTACTAAAAATGAAGTGTCTGTACCATAGTTAAGGAGCCTGGCTCTGAACTCAGGACTGTCAGGTTCATCCTGACTCCATCACTTAGTCTGGGAAGGGCTGAATGATATGTATAAACGGTCTTATTCAATGTCTGGCAATGAAGCAGCCAAAAATGAGTAACATTTAACAAACATTAGCTTTCTATAGGAACTGAAATAAAACAGCTGAGTCATGTTTTAATTCAGAACCTTTGGGAAAGATGCTTTTTGAGTCTAACCAAAATGTATTTAAATAAATGGAAGCTTTTTCCTTCTTTTTTACCCAAAGGAGGGTGAATATAGCTCAGTGGTAGAGCGCATGCTTAGCACGCACAAGGTCATGGGTTCCATCCCCAGAACCTCCATTTGAAAAAAAACAAAAAAACAATCCTCTCAATATCACTCCCATGAACTATTTGTCTTGGAACAGCTAATGTAAATTAAACAGTGTCAGTCCCTTGCCGAACGGATACCGGAATAACTGTATACAGTATATCTTCTTGGCTTCACTTTTATGTAGAACATGTGTTTATATTTTGACCTTTTGTCTTCTTTTAAAATACAAAAACATTTTTAAACAGCAGCAACTGGAATGAATTTTTTTTTTTTAGTTTCCAAACATATTAAGCTACACATGGCAGAGCCTCTTGCCGAAACATTTATAAATGTTACACCAACTGTGTTTATATTTCTGATTTTTTTTAGATTGTTTTGTTTTCATGTAAGCCGTGACCTGAAAATTTTAGCTCGAACTCTTTCCACAAAATAATTACATAATGGAACAGCCTGAGTCATTTTGAATTTCTGAAACACAAAACACGCTCCATTAAAATAAAGACAATGATCAGCATCACAGTGAGGTTTTTATATGGCGTTCTGCGACAATCCCGACCACAACTAAACAGCATGGGTAAGACTGGGAGGACAGTAACACCAGGAACAAGAACACGACAATAACTCATCCAACTCCGAAAATCGCTGCACCCTTTATTTCTTTCCCAATGTCTCTTCTCAAGCAATTGATACAAAAATAATTAGATTTCACTGCAATGGAAAAAAAAAGCAAAGAGAAAAAATATTGGTAATTGTGAAAGCAAAAATACAGAAGCCTAGCCCTTTAAACCTTACCTCTCACCCTAACAGAAGAAAGGATTCGTAATATATAAGTTCATATAAATAGCACACAAAATGTAAGTGACAGTTCTATGAACAAAAAGACCAAAACTGACTAAATTTGGGTAAGGACCACCTCCGGCTCTCAGCTGCTCCATCGGTTCAATGAAGTAGATTACATTTACCATCTGTGAGACAGTCTCTAACAAAAGGATTGTTTCTTAAGAAGTCAATACATAGTAAACAAGAGATTCTTTCTTTCTTCTTAAAAAAAGGGAAGGCATTGGCTCTCAAGAAACATTTCTGCAGTGAGTGAAAGCATAGCACCCTTGCTCCCAGCTTGCACACCTGCCTTCTCCTAACAGGCCAGCCATCCCTGGTCTCAGACCTTTTCCTCTGTGACTCTAGGTGCTACTAAGACAGACCCCAAGGTCAGTCACTGAATCACCTTCACTGAATCCCTCACCCCCAAATATTCCATCAATCCCAACCTCCACCATTGGCCTTCTCTATTGCTTCTAGTCTCATTAAATGACTTTTTCAATGAGTCACAAACTCCTCCTTGACAAATTCAAAGGTCTCTTGTTACTATTGACACAGTTGAAAAAGAAACACGTTTTCTATTCTGGCAAAGCAAAGAACCAAGTCTTGAAGCTGGAAATTTACTAGAATCCATGGAATGAAATTTGCAACAATAACTAACCATTAAATTTTCACTCTGTCCTATCCAGACACAGTACATCACTTTATGGGTGACCTCAATGGAAAGCTTATAGGACATAATGGTCTTACGTTAAATAACAGCTCAACAGTTTGATTTTTGAGATAGGTAAACATGAAAGTATTCAATGCTTCAACCTTTGTTTAGGTGCTTTCCGTCTTTGCCATCTCTTCAGAAAAGGTATAAGTTACTCCAAGAACTGTTCACAAATTCCAGATGATTTTGCTCTCTTCCCAGCCCTCCATCCCTCCCTCTTCCCAAAGTCTAAAGTAATAGCTGGATAAGAGTTTGAGAAAGGACACACTTTCAAAGCCCTCTGATTTCGCAATTTCAATCCCTAAAGCAATCCATTTAATGCTACTATTAAAATGAATAATGTTCTTAACTGTTCCACTTTGAAAATCACAATTACCATCTATAGCTCAAAATATTTTCTAAAATCCTCTCCAATGTTATTGTTTTATGCTTATAACTAAAATAATGGCTTCAATATTTTAGCCATTGTCATGAATGATGCAATCCATTTCAGGAGGATTTAAAACTACTATATAAATTTCAAATAGCCAAAAACCATAAAGTCTCATTAGTTACAAGATCCTGGAGCACTTAGCTACAAAGCATGAGTTGAAGGGATGTGGGTTTTATTACTATGCAACATAACTTCACATTAAACCCTAAGTGGAACTGCAGAGTAAGCTCATTTCCTACTTCATCTCTCTAAAAAGTGCAAACGTTAGATTCATTTCCACCAAGCACAATGCCATTGCTATCCTGAAAGAAAAGTTTACACTTCTGCTAAGACTTTATGTTAATGGATCGTGTATTTCAACGCGCTCCGTGCTTGCAGTGTGCGCTGTGCGAGGGGCCTTATAAATATCACTCCGTTTATCCTTTACCAGGCAGGTACTATTAGAGTGATAACATATCAACCTCCCTCACACAGTGCTTCATACATAAGAGAAAATAAATGTCTGAATTTAAAGTTAATCCCAAAAAGCTGTCATGAACACTTTTCAAACCAATTAAATACATTTAAGAGACTGATCATTTATTAAAAATATATTTTAACATTCAGTCCGCTGTGTAAGAGAACTACCACTGCTGAAATATATTTCTTCCTTTAGTCCCATGATGACAGCTGCATGAAGGAGGAGGCAAGAGCTAAGGACTGGCTGCTTCGATCATAATAATCTCTAGTAGCCAACAAGAGAGCAAGTTCTTAAACAAGGGCCCAGAGAAGTGAGCTTAAAAAACGGACCAGAGCAATGTTTCTTGAAAGCTGTGACTACTCTCTACAGTTTCCTGCTGTCAGTCAGGCCACGAGCTCAAGAAAGAAACGTATTTTTTCACTCCCAGGGCGCACATGGTTAAGAACGTTCTCGTGGCAGATTCCTGGGAAGTCAGGAATCTCATTTTAGGAATAAATGAACATACACCATTTCAGACAGATGAATTTCTGACTTTTATTCTTCAAGTTACAATGAATTAGTTCTTATAATTCTGTATCTAACAGAGATGAAGAATATTTGCTCATAATCCTCTAAGAAAACTTCTTCAGTTTTCAGAACCTGAATTCAGAATAATGAGGGGGAGGGTATAGCTCAGTTGCAGAGCACGTGCTTAGCAGGCAGGAGGCCCTGGGTACAATCCCTAGGACCTCCATTAAAAATAAATAAAATAAATAAATAAATCTAATGACCTCCCCCCAAACAAACAAACAAAACAGAATAATGAATATTATTCTCTATTCTCCTTCAACTATTTCCTCTCATGATAAATACCTTTGTTCTCTTAATCTCCCACCATAAGCTCCAACTTGCCAATATTTTGCCTAATTTTCAGGATCTCTGGTAAACTCTCCATTCCGTTTAAATTGTAAAAAAGCAAAGGCAGATAAAGTTCTCCAACAAAGATATGATGTAAGTCAGAGTTAAGAGGATTAAGTCACAGATTTTACATGCTACGTTTCTATTTATACACCTTTGCCATGCTTGCTTATAAGCTATTGTTCTGTATTTCTGCCTTGGGTATCCACTTTGAACTCTAGATCATTTCCTTCCAAAATACAGACTATTAGATCTTTCATATTTTATATTAGTTTATTTTTCTTCCAGGTCGATTGCTCTTCGTGTGCCCATATGTAACTTATTTTGTTTCTATTTGTCCATTTATCAGGGTAATTTAAAATTGTCTTTACTTCACTTTATAATTTCAGCCCTTTCACTTAAGAAATAATTGAGTAACACTAGATTGCACAATGATGCCTGTATAAAACCATTAATTACCATAGATTCCACTCCAAACTGGTACTGATCTGACTCTTTGGCCTACTGTAAACCCTCCTAATAAATTCCAAGCCTGGGGACAATGCCCTTGCAGAAGTGACATGTCAACTTTCAGTCGCTTCCTGAAGGATGGGGAAGCGGGAGACAGAGTTTCCATTACAGCTTCTTTCATGACTCTAAGAGTGTCCGAAAAGGGGGTAATCTCCACATGCCATTATCATTCTTTCACCTAAAGGTTGCCCTTAACCAGAGTTGACAGCAAACTGAAAGTGAACATTAGAAGTGTAAAATTACAAGAGAACAGGAGGAGGATGGGAAAACTATTAGCAAAGGAAGGGATCCTTTGGAAAGGCAGAAGAAAAGCAATGACCCTCTTCACCCATCTGACTGTTTGGTCCAGGACCATCAATAGCCATGTTACCATACCGTGGCTTGCTTGATTCAACCACCATACTAGGAGTTCAAGGTCATATGCTTCACCCGTATGTAGGTCAACAGGCACCAGTTTCACAGTCAAAAACTCACCTTTTTGCCCAACCTCTCACAAATAGCACTGCTCATCCTGAAGACATTCATGACAGTGCTTATGAATCAACCAATGCAAATTCATTACCATTACTGGAAAAATAACCAGGGGAAACTGACCTGTGAGTCAGCCCATAGTATGAATTCCATTTAGGAAGGACTCCCTGATGGTCTTGGACCAGACAGATGTAAGAAACCAGGCTCTGTTACTTACTAGTCCTTTGTGTGACTTTGGACAAGTTAATATTTCAGAGCCTTAAAGACAAAACACACTGAGGGTCTCAAGTAGAGCTTGACATAAAAAGGACACTCAAGTGATGCCACCCCACCCCCTTCTGGAGACAAAACCTGAGACTTAAGAGCACTGGGATGGAGTCAGGCCCACTGGTGTTCCAACCCTGTAGCATCCTAGCTGCGAAACACTGGGCAAGTGACAGTCTCGTCTTTCTTATAAAGGTCGGATAATTAAAGCTTTTACATAGTGCCCGGCACATAATGAATGTCAACAAATAAGTGACAACGATAGTGTAATCACTACTACCTGCTGATCAATATTTCTCCAAGTATGGTCAGGGAACTGCGGATATCAGAATGCCCAGGATGTCTGTACAAAAAAAAAAAAAAAAAAAAATCCCACGTCCCACCCCAATCTATTCAAAAAAAAAAAAAAGCTCGCTGAGAATGGTACCAGGAAATATTCATTTCCAAATCAAAGTTTCTTGAGATGTATATGAAACCTTAAGAACCACTGACTCAGCTAGTCTTATGCCATGATTCAGTAAATTAAGACTTGTCTTCTTCTAGTACTTACTCAGTACTATGCCAGGAAATTTACCCAGTATCTGGTGGGGATTTATTGTTTGGGGGTGGTGGACTTTTTTGGACCTAGGCCTTAAATTGACAGGCTCACTCCTGTTGCTGTTTTTTCCCAATGACATTATTTTGACTTTTTTCCCCCTCTAATCAAGGGTCAGCAAACTATGGCCTTGGTCTGTGGCCAGTTTTGTACAACCCTAGCCTCCAGAGGGGATGTATGTTTCAAAGGCTGTTCTTAAATATTGTTTAAAAAAGAAAAGAATATGCGATGGAGATCATATGTTGCTCACAAAGCCTAAAATATTTACTTTCTGGCACTTGACAAAAAAAGTGTGCCAAACCCTTGGTAGCCTATAATTGTTTTTAAACTGGGGGGGAGGGGTCCTCAGCATAATTAACTACAATTAACTTAAAAGAAAAAACTAAGACAGAACTGATTAGAACTGAAAATATTCTAATAGATGTTTTCTACTGCATGTAGAAAATGAAACAGTATTGCCAAAGTTTCTGTTATATATATATATATGCATGTGTCTGCACTGGATAATGATCAAATTGCATTTGGTTGCAGTCAAAAAACTCTATGAGGGTAGGTAGGGCTGGGGAATAAATAGAGAAACTGGTTAACAAGTATCTACTAAAACTCATACTGAGTAATTTTTACAACAAAGGTGCTTCGGAGAATATAAAACCAAATAAAATGATCTCTGCCGTTTGGAAGTTAATGATTTATTTCTTCACTGCAAAAGGGAAATCATATCTGTTCTGTGTACAATACACATGTTCAAAGGAAAAAAACCAAATCATCAATGCAGAGTACTTCAAAAGCATTATACAGACAAAATATTTTCGTTATACTAACAATATACTGTATTGAATGAATATAGGTTCTTTACCAAGTCCATTAGTTCTTAGTTTCCCCCAAGCTGGGAAACTAGTCTTATTCCTTTGTGTGTGTTCCTATGTATGTTAATGTACTTGTGTGTGCATGCGTGTCTCGGAGCATAAAAGTATTAGATGTCTCTGACCTTTCTATGTCATTCATTATTGGCTTCTCCTGCCCATCTGTTTAAAATATGTAGTCTTTTATCTTTTTCTCATTTGTCGTAAGAAAAGCACTTAATTAAATTCTTGTCCAAAACGAACGATTAAGTCCAGGATCACCCTACCCACAGAAACACTATAAAGTCCAAAATTAAAAATTTTTAAGTAACAATCTTCCCTTTTATCTCCAGAGAGCACACATTTTCAGGGCTTTTTATAATTGTTTTTGACAAGCGAAAAAGACATTAATTTTATAATACATTTCAACAATTTTGCAAAGAAAAGAAACATCGTCCTAGGAACTTATACAAGGAAATGACACTTTAGAATGTTTTCATTATCTGAGATGCACCGCAGACACACAAACCACAAGTAGTACAAATAAATAAAAGCTGGTGCAACGCTGAATGCATGTTTGCTTTACACCACAAAGAGAAAGCACTTGCACGTTTGCACACTCAGATATTTTAGCTTGGGATGCCATAAAGATGGGATTTAGGCATGTTGTGTAAATACAGGAGGCTTTAAATGTGTGTGTTTGTGTGTGTCAGGGAAAGAGGGTTGTAAACAGAAGGGGTGGGACCTGCCAGGAGCAGCTATTGGAGAAAATCCCTTTTTCTTTCCCATTCATTCTTTCTAGCTTCAGTGTCTGGCACAATCCTTACAATTACTCACTGGCTTTTCATTCTAAAGACAACCAACAAGCTTTCAGAACTTCCTACAGTGTTTTTCACACACTTTTTTTTAAGGCACCAAATCATTCAATATTTATTTTAAATTAAAAGCAAACCATTAGCCCGGTTGCCTCATTCCAAAGACCCCATGGGTTGCAGGCGAAACAGGATCCTTTGTTGTGGGTCCAAAAATAATACAACGAGGTATTGGTAAATTGGAAAATAATAGATTACTCTGTGTCCAAGAACGCCAAAGCCATCACCATCAATCTTGCTCTGCCCCATGAGTCCAATTTCACACTCCTTTCAGTGAATTTGCCGTCCTAACAACAGTAAGGCCAATCCGATTGAACACCCCTCGTTTTTTCGCTTTGGACACTCCATTAATAAACAGAAGGGCTGAAAGAGGATGCCAAGTGGGCCAGCTTCCTCTCTGTACAATGATACCCGTCAAGGGAAATTTCTCCAACCCCAGTGAAAGTTGCTTCACAGATGCCCACCCCAAACCGGCTGGCCTCTGCCTCCGAGCTCAGGGCGAGAGGGGCGGGTGGGCAGAGAACCATCATCTTTCAGCTCCCCACCTCCACAGGAGGGAACGAGGGGGAGGGCACGACGAGAGCGCGGAGTAGGAAGGTGGGCGAGTGGGAGACAGAAATGGATGCTGAGGGGGTGGGCGAGGTGGGAAGGTGGGGAACGTGGAGAGAGGCGGGTGAGCAGAGAAGCGGGGTGAAAGAGTAGCGGCGAAGGCGCGCGGGGGGTCGGGTCCTCACCGTTGAACGCCCCGGGGTCCGCGGCCTCCTCTTCCTCCTCCTCCCCGTTCTCCGATTCGGCGTGCACGGGCTCCTCGGCGAAGTTAACCCCCTTGCTGGGGGTGCCGCCCCCGCCGGCGGCGCCCGCTTCCCCCCAGGTCCTGCCCTCATGGCCGAAGCGCGCGGCGCCTCTGCGCTCGTTCTCCTCCTGCAGGCGCGTGAAGTGCTGCAGGGCGAACTCCAGCAGGTCCGCGGGCTGGTGCCTCAGCACCTCCACCGTGAAGCCCTGCAGCAGCTCCGTCAGTCCCGCGGGGATCTCGATGCTCATCCTGCCTTCCCGGCGGCGGGCGCCTGGGCGCCGCCCTCGCCCCCTCCACGGAACAGCCTCGGGCCCCGCGGCCGCCGAGCGAGCGCGGACAGCGCTGGCGGCGCTACCGGCGGCGAGCGCGGCGCACTGGGCCCCGGCGGCCCGGCTGGCCCGGCCCGCGGCTCCCGGCGCGCGGCTGCTCCGTGCGGCGGCGGCGGCTGAGCGAGCGCGGCCTCGGGAGGGCTGGCAGCATCTCCGGCTCCTCCCGCTCCCGCCGCGGCCGCTCCTCTCCCCCCACCAGGACCGCCCCGCCCCCGCCCCGCCGCGGCGCGCGGGAGGGGGCGCCGGAGCGCCCCACGTGACCCGCGGAAACCATGGCAACCGCTGCCGGCGGGCGCCGCGCACCCGCCGCTTGGACAGCTGCCGGGCTGAAGACGCTGGTGGGCGCCTGCGGGCTGGCGGGACGCGTGGCTGCGGGGCGCGGCCGGGGCGGGGCACCCCACTTGGCACTACCCGGGTCACCCCCTGGCCCAGGCACGCCTCGCTGTCCACCTGTCCGCACGTCCCGGAGCGGGCGGGCCGCTTGGCCGAATTCCCACGCCTCATTCACCGCAGGGAGCCCACGCAGAGGGGGTGCCACTCGATTAGCCCTGAAACTTCAGCCTCCACCTCGGCAGCGTCATCTTATTTTCCTCCAAGAATATATATAGTTGTGCTGATAAGTGTGGACGATGTCTTGTCTTTTGTTTCAAGTCATACAGTGATATTGGTTCTCTTTTGGACAAAGAAGTCATGCCCCATCTTTGTGACACCTTACTTTTTCTTTCGCCACATTTTATCCAGCCTTTTCTCCATCCACCCTGTTCTATTGTTTTGCTTTACTGATGCTATCCCAGTGTCCACGCTGTGTAATTACTGCGTGTTAAAACAGGTGCACCATTGATTGTGAGGCCCTTATGAAAGTTAGTGTGTGCCCTTCAAACAGGATAGTGCAGCAATTTGAATAAAATGTCATTGTCAGGACGAGTGGCCTTCAAGCAAGAAAATAAAAAATAAAAAATAAAAAACTTTGCCTGATTAAACTGTTATTATTTTAAAACTTTCTCTTACGCTTTGAGTGATTTTGATTATATCTCCAAAAATAGGAGTTCGTACTTCAATATAAAGTGAAATAGATTTTGAGATGTGTCCTTTTAAAGAAGTCCTTGACTTTGAAAGGAGGCCTATTCTGCAAATGTTTTAGGTTTGAATTAAAAAATTGTCTTTTGCCAATTAAATGCTATTTTAAAGCACATACTTCATTTTTTACAATGACTATCATATCATTGTAAATAAAATATTTCAAGAGCAAGATCACTTAGTTATTCTGATTTATCTTTCTACCCACAAAAAAGAGTAAATACATGGCTCTGAAAATTCAAAAGACTAGAAATCAAGATGTAACAAACTAGTCCCTTTTATAAAAAATACATTTTGATATTAACCCTGTTTATAATACAACTTGTACTCACTCCATGACTGAATGTTTTCTCTGTGTCCATTTCTTAACCTCAAAATAAAATGTTTGTAAATACAGTAAGGTACTTCTGATGGTAAGTGTCAACCATTTTAAGAAATGAGCTTTTATAAAATATCATGATCCTCGCTGCACGGCCCACAATATTAGTCAAGTTTTAACTATTATATAAACCACATAAGCATTATGGAGACCATATAAGCATTATTATCTACTGATGCAGTAATTTAAGACAAGTATGCATTATCTGTCTTCATTTATGATGATGTTTTTATTAAGATTAACAAGAAAATGCAAAATGTGGTAGCTTAAACCAGATCGAAGTTTATTTCTCTGTAATGTAAACGTAAGCAGTTCAGGGCTGGTATGGTGTTTCCATGAGCATCAGGCACCCAGCCTCCTTCTAGCTCCTTGCTCTGTAATCCTCAGTTTGTTGTCCAAATTGCTGCTCTTTGTCCAGTCTACTCATCCATATTTTACCCAAGAGAAAAGTGGAAAAGAGAAGGGGACCTCCACCACCACCACACACACATCCCTCCTCTAAGGACACTTCCAGGAAGTTACACACACCAATTCCTCTTGTATCCTCTTGGCCAGAACTTAGTCAGTGGCCACACCTATGATGTGACATTTTCCAAAGGTAGCTGCAAAACTCTCTCCTGTCCCATGTGCTTTCAACAGTCTAACCTTGCCACCTCCCCTCCTCCCGCCAAGAGTTGAAGCCTTAATTCCCCTCGTCTTGCATCTGAGTGGGCTCATGAGACTGCTTTGAAAGAAGTCACGCCAGCATGACAGAAGCGACTAGCCCTGTGAGGCCCCATCCAAAATCTTTGTGCACAATAAAGAGGTTGTTGTAAGCCTCTAGGTTTTCAGGTAATTTGTTACACAGCAACAATAACTAAAATGCCTGGCTCTACAGAAAGCTTGGAAATGTAAGCTTTATTTAGAGCAGTCGTGTGCCAAGCAAACATTTGGAGATTAAGGAAAACCAATTCTGGGCACAATAATCAGTGTCTGCCACGATGTTTAACACCCTTTCCCCCAGGAGTGACAGAAGAAAAAAAGCACTACTTTCCCAAACATTAACGAGAGCTATATTTCATAGGAGCAGGCTACATTTTTGTGTTTCAAAATGCCATGCTTCCTTTCTGTAGCTTTACTGTACGATGGCTCTGTCACCACCCACAATGTCAGGGTCATGTGGCTGTCATTTCTTTAGGGGTATAGAGGTGAGTCAAGCATGAAAAGGCATAATTGGATTAGATGACTTATATGGTCCTTCCCATCCTGGGATATTCCACAGTAGTATCACATTAAAAGAAGACCTTTTGGATTTTAAACATCTTTGCAAACAGCTCTCTGATAACAATTTTTATTTGTGTCAGTTCTTAAATCAATAACCATGACCTGAAAAGTAAAGCCTGATTCTGATATTCCTGTGTTAATATTGTTCTCAGAACAAATTCTCAAATCATAGTCTGGCTTTTATTCACTCCCCCATAACTGTTGTGGTATTATTGTATGATTTCCCTTGCTTTCATTTTCAGAATGTTTCCTTTTGAACCTTGGAGTACAGTGACAATGACTTATGAGAACTATATCTTCAAATTCTTCCAAAGAACATCACTGATATTGATTCTTCGGTTGCTTATTTACAAAGCAATTTGCACTAGTTTCTCTGAGAATCAGAAGCAATTGCGAAAGAACTCCAAGAGTGCAGCATTGGAATGAAAGAGGAGTGCTACCAAATTTGTTTTCACACATGGGAAATTAAACAGATATTGGACAGAGACATCAGATTGTTTATATGCAGCTGCTCAAACAGGACAGCAGCAAGGATGAGCCCATAGCTTGGGCAGCTTTACAACGGATAATAATCACTAGGACCAATCGATCCTACAGCACTTCTTATCCATAGTTAATCTGTTAACTATTGATCATGTAATACAGCAACAATCAAGCCTCTTTGGTGCAAGAAATATATACCCAATCAAGGGGGAAAAAAAGTAGGCAAACTGAGAGGACACAGGATGTCCTTGCAGAGAGTTCGCTATGGCCATCACTCTCAGCCTCATATACCTTTAACAGTTCAGCACTGACTGCAGGGTTTGGAGTCTCTAGTTTGTATTCTCGAGAGAGAATCCAGTTCATTGGTCTTGACCATCTGGATGGTGGACTGGCTGGCCTCGAGCGAGAGACTGTCTCCTGGTTCAGTCAGTGTGGCCAGTAGGATACAGGATACAAAAGTGGGAAGGTGGTGTAAAAAGAAGACAGGGCCTGTCTCTTCAGCAGAGAGGAAAGTCCTAAACATGGGTGCCGTCAGGGATACAGGCACCTCACACTTATCTGCAGGAAGATGGTCACCTCGTAGCCTGAAAATCTTGTAAACATTAGGACTGAGACTAATAAAATGTTTAATCTCTAGATGCCGCTTTGCCAAGGGCTTCCTCTAGAAGACCAATGGTTCTTAAACTTTAGGGAGCGCCAGAAGCACTTGCAGGACTTGCTAAATACAGTTGCTGGCCCCACCTCCAGATTTTCAGAATCTAGTCTGAGGTAACCTGAGAATTTGCATTTCTCTCAAACTCCCAGGTAATGCTTATGCTGCAGGTCTAGGGACCACACTTAGAGATCCCCTACACTAGATTCCCCAGGGAAGAGTTTATATGCATAGTCTATGCACACTGAGGAAATAACTATTAGAAGTAACTTTTTTTGTTTAACATCAAAGCCTGTTTTTCTTTGGCTAAATGAAGACTATAAGCAACTTCATTATTCTGTTCTCCTTTAAGGGATCTTGTAAATTTAAAGAGATTCTCAAAAACAACAGAGAATGTGTCCTTAAATGCTACATTTCATAAACAGAACGTGAGTTTCCTATTAAGGACTACGTTGAACTCACAAGTTTATTTCTTGAAACTCCAGTAAAATAATTGCTAAAAGAATGGGGGAAATAAATCTATAAACGCATAAGGACAAAAGAACATGAGAACCATCATAAAAAGTTAAAATAATAATTAAAAATGTTGAATTATTCAGCTTTTAAAAAGAGGGAAATTCTGACACATGCTGGAACCTGGATGAACCGTGAGGACTTCATGCTCAGTGAAATCAGCCAGTCACAGAAGACAGACACTGTGATTCCACTTACATGAGGTGTCTAGAGTAGTCATAATTCATAGAAACAGAAAGTAGAATGGTGGTTGCCAGGAGCCAAGGGGAGAGGGAAATGAGAAGTTGTTGTTTAATTGGTAAAAGGGTTTCAGTTTTGCAAGATGAAAAAATTCTGGGGTTGGTTGCACAACAGTACGAATATACTTAACACTTCTGAACAATAGACTTAAAAATGTTAAGATGGTAAACTTCATTATGTGTATTTTACCAGTTTTTTTAAATTAAAAGAAAAAAAAACTAGAGAAGAGACAAGAACAGATGAGAGTTGTCTACTAGAATTTTGGAGCTAAGCAAACCAGAGAAAGCTGGAACGTCAGCTTGGGTGAGGGGTGAGTAGGAGGAAGCCAGCAAGAGGCGCGATCACTTCTGTATCACAGGAATCAGAAGCACAAAATCTAAAGGCCCTGGGTGCCTCTGGAAGGGAGAAGGAGCGAGGATTAGCGGAATGTTTGTAATGGGCATTGACAACACTGTCCACCATCTGGCCCCTCCTCCGTCCGACACAGGTGAGCAACTGCTCTCCTTCACTCTCAGCAGGAGATGGAGGAGTTGACTTTCTCCTGAGGTCGGCAGAGTTGATTGTGGGGATAAGGGCCCGGGCTGAAAAGGAGACTGATTCTGATTTGGTGAACTACTTCTCAGTGGCCTCCTTCCCCTACTGGACTCTCCAAATTCTAAGCACCAGATTTACACCCTCCCAGGCAGGAAATCAGAAGGTCCCTTTTTAGGGAACTGACCGGCCCAAGTGGCAAGACCTACAGAGGGTGACATTTGATGTTCCCTCAGTGGAAAACTCAGCTGTCTTTTTACCCCATTTTTGAAGTCCACCAGTCAAAAGCCACCCCCACTCCTACATGCCTCATAAACCTGAATTTGGGTAGGAATTACTGGATTTTCAGGGGAGACTTTTAGTATGAGAAACTGGGACCAAAATAAATGAACTGAAAAAAATAAACTCAGAGAAGTGAAGACTGAAGTGAATAGAAGAAAAATTTAAAAGCACTTTAATATCTTCTGACATACAATAATAAAAAATAATTGTTAACATTTATTTATCAGATACTGTTCTAAGCACTGTATCTGTTAACTCATTTAATATTCAGAAGGACCCTATGAGGTGTAAGTACTACTACACTACAGATGAAAAAACCAAGGCAGAGAAGTTAAGAAACTTGCCCAAGATCACACAGCTCAGAAATGGTACTGGGATGGGACCCCAGGCAGTCTGGCTCTTTAGCCATTATTCTGTATTTGAAAAGAATGACAAAGAACTGTTAGAAATTAAGACAATGATAGTAAAAATATAATCTATAAAAGGGTTCAAGATAAAGTTGAGGACATTTATCAGAAAATAGAACAAAAGGGGAAAAAGTCTAGAAAATGGCAGAGAAAAAATAAGAAAGAGGATTGATCCAGGAAGCTCAATATCCAAATAATTGGAATTCAAGAAAGAAAACAATGAGAAATGCATAAAATTGTTAAAGAAATTGTACAGGAATTTTTCCAAGAGATGAAGGATATGAATTTTAGACTTGAGAGGACCAATGGACAGGCTCCTGGGACAATACATGACAATAGCCTCACCAAGCCTGTAATACTGAGGTTTCAGAACACTCACATAAACAGAAGAGTATAAAAGCAAAGAAAACCATCAGATTACTTAGCAGCAGCGCTGGAAGCTAGAAGACAATGGCATGACATCTTCAAAATGAGGGAAAGTTACTTCCAACCCAGAATTTTGTATCCAGCAAAATAAAGGGAGAATAAAATATTCTCAGACATGTCGTCTTAGATAATACAAACTGCCATTACCCTTTCTCAAGAATTTGAATAAGTTTTATCAAAGAACGAAACTGAGAAATAGGAATATATAGAATACAATAAGCAGACAGGAGCGGATATATGCTCCCACTGCCACATGAACCAGCCTCCCTGCACCAGTACTCACATTCTCTACCTTCTGCCTGTCAATTTGAACATCCATGCTCTGCCTGTGCTCCATCCTGTTCCCTTTGACCGACTCAAGGAAATTGCTCCTGCGGTTGTCCCCTCTCTCCTATGTTATCACTGTTTCCATTTCAACTGAACCACTTAGTAGCAAACAGATTCTAGGAGACCTCTGCCTCTTACCCTCTGGCATTCAGGTCCTTTAGAATCTCCTCCCCTGAGTGTGAATTATATCTGTTATTTCCTTCAAGCCAACAGAATGTGGCAAAGGTGAAGGGATTTTGCAGATGGACTAAAATCCTAAAGCAGTTGAGTTAACCAAAGGAGTTTATCCAGCGCCTGACTTAATCAACTAAAAAGCCTTTAAGGAGGGACTGGGGCCTCCCTTAGGGGAGAGTCTCCTTGCTGGCTCGGTGAAGTAAGCAGCCAGGATGAGGATGCACGTGTGACATGCTGCCTTCACTTAGTTTTCAGGACACTCCTTCTTCTGAGTTCTTCTTCCTCCTTGGCTCTGTCTTTTTGGTCTCATTTTCGTGGATGTGTCTTATCTCCCTGACTGCTAAATGTTGAAGCACCCTGGATATCTTCTTTCTCCTTACTCACTTCCCTGGTGATCAAGTCCAGTGGCTTTCCTTACCATTTATATGTGAATGCTTTTCAGATTTCTACCTCCAGCCCTAACCTCTCTCTGAACCCACTGCTTCTATATCCACTGCCTTGAGATATCTAATAGCACCTCAAACCCTCCACGTCCAACCCTGGACTCACTATTACTAGTTCTGCTCTATCCACAGCACCTAGAGCTATGCCTCCAACATAGCGGGCAGCAACATTTACTGAGTAAAAAGAAGGAAGGAAATGGAAGAGAAAGGAGTGGTCTGGGGGAGGGAGATCATGCAGAAGAAAGGCTAAGGTAATTCTTAGGATGACGGTGAAGCAGGGCTGGAGATGCCATTGTTGGGCAGGTCTCGAGATCATCCAGGCCCAGCTGAAGACGGAAATCAGAGACGTACAGAAGGAAGAAGTCCCCAAGGAGAAAGAAAGACACTGACAAATTGTCTGATGTGTCCGATTACATTGAGAAAACTACACCTCTGGCAGAGAGTTCAGGAAATGGATGAACGATAGTTTAAGAGAAGACTAGACAATTGAATAAAACAGCAAAACCCACTCCTGGGAAAACAGAAGGTTGAACAAGAAGGGAAATAAAATCAAAGACTCTGCGGCTTAGCCGTGAGCGATATTTCTGTAGTCGTAACAGTGAAAACAATGAGCACTGATTCAACACAGAAGTGTGGTGTTGAATCTGTACATCGAGTGGACAGAAAAAGAGACAAGGGAAGAGTGTGTCTGTGTTGTGGGCACAGGGAGTAAGAACACTGGATCCTGACGCTCCACAACCGGAAGTCAACAGAAATGTCTCACTGGAGAATTAAGAAATAGTAACATATATTATTTAGAAACATATCATTAAGTAGCAAAAGAAATAGCTTAACTAGAAGTGGTTGCTTCTGGGAGCTGGGAATGATAGACATATATTACTTTGTTAAACTAAAGAGTGTGAATGTTGACAGCAAGTTCCAAGTGATAGGAATCCCCACATTTCAGACATTTTTCCCCCCTCCTGGTTCAGGGGACCACATGGCTATGATTTTCCAGTCCTTACTTAGTGGGCTAAATAGCTTGTAGGAAATCCCAAGCCTGCTACTCCATTGTCACTTGCAAAATTCAGGTGCCAAGCTTCCCAGGTGTAGAATTCTCTTGCTGATCAGCATCCCTCTGGGATTGATGTTCCATTTTCGCTTTCAGTCCTCTTCTAGCTAATGTTGCTCTATTTGAAGCAGAGTTTACACTTTACCCTGCTTCAGGGTCATAGTATCTTTGGTTTGTTGAACTGTATGGCCAAGTAAATTCTGGCTAGTCTTTTCTTGACAACAGAAACAAATCACACATTTATCAAAGCAGAAGGGGATACTTGGAGGTGTTTAAACTACATTTTATTTACTATTTTAAAGGCAGATCTTCTGTATTTTCCAACTCTCCTTTACTGCCCAAGTTCTAGAATTTATAAAAACACATGTAAGCCAGGCCTACAAGGCAAACATGGAGATAGGTATCTTTTTTTTTCTTTTTTAATTGAAATATAGTCAGTTTACAATGTTGTGTCAATTTCTGGTGCACAGCATGTTTCAGTCATACATGTATGTATGTACATATATTCCTTTTCATATTCTTTTCCATTATAAGTTACTACAGAATATTGAATATAGTTCCCTGTGCTATACAGTAGAAATTTGTTGTTTGTCTGTTTTATATATAGTAGTTAGTATCTGCACATCTCTTACTCCCAGTTTATCCTTTCCTACCCTCTTCCCCCAATAACCATGTTTGTTTTCTATGTCTGTGAGTCTGTTTCATAAATAAATTCATTTGTGTCCTTTTTTTTTTTTTTGAGATTCCACATATGAATGATATTACATGGTATTTTTCTTTCTCTTTCTGGCTTACTTCACTTAGAATGACTATCTCCAGATCCATCCATGTTGCTGCAAATGACATTATTTTATTCTTTTTATGGCTAAGTAGTATTCCATTGTACAAATATACCAACTTCTTTATCCAGTCATCTGTCAATGGACATTTAGGTTGTTTCCATGTCTTGGCTAGTGTAAATAGTGCTGCTATGAACACTGAGGTACATGTGTCTTTTCGAATTAGAGTTCCCTCCAGGCATATGCCCAGTAGTAGGATTGCTGGATGATATGTTAATTCTATTTTTAGTTTTTTGAGGAATCGGCATACTGTTTTCCATAATGGCTGCACCAAACTACATTCCCACCAATGGTGTAGGAGGATCCCTTTTCTCCACAGAGATAGATGTCATTTTTGATTGACTCAGGGTCACTCAGATCTTTTTGTGGCTGAATGTTTTTGTTTATCCATGAGTGGTCCTTGATGGTATCCCTCTGCAGATGACTCCAAAATGACTTTGATTTTTAGTTCAGACATCTCTGTCAACCACCCAACCCACAGTTTCATTTACCTGCTGGAAAACTCTGCATGACTATATAGCCAACACCTCTAATTCAATCACCAAACTTGTCAGAAACAAAAATTAAGCTCTGCCCCCTTAGAAATGTTCTTCCCCCTCTGTTCTCTGTATCTGTAAATGGCATCACAACACCTCCTAGTCACTGGTTTAGAGTCACCGTTGACCTTTGCCTCCCACATCAAAAGGTGGATTAGTTGTTAAATCCTGTTGATTCTATTTCCATGGTGTCTTGCTGACATTTGTCCTCTCTGTGCCATTCCTAATGTCACCGTCTTAGTATGCACAGGCTGCCATGACAAAATGCCCCAGATGGGGTGCTTAAACAACAGAAGATTGTTTTCTCACAGTTCTGGAGGCTGGAAGTCTGAGATCAGGGTGCCAGCAGGATCAGGTTCTGGTGAAGGCTCTCTTCTTGGTTTGTAGACAACCTCCTTCTCGCTGAGTCCTCTCCTGGCCTTTCCTCAGTCAATGTGCTTAGAGAAAGAGAATGATCTCTTCTCTTCCTCTTCTTATAGATCACCAGTCCTTTTGGATTGGGACCCCACCCTCATGACCTCATTTAACCTTAATAACCTTCAAAAAGCCCTGTCTCCAAATACAGTCACACTGAGGGTTAGGGTTTCAACATGTGTATTTTGGGTAACACATTTCAGACCACATCACTGTACCAGGCTGTGTCTCTGTCACTTCTTGCTGGACAGTTGTCTTCTAATTAACCCTCCTGTCTCCAGTCTCTCCCATTGCTTGTTACACGTTATTTTGAAAAATCTTTTCTAGCTACCTTTCTGTTTATGTCACCTTCTACTAAAAACAAAAAACAAAAAAATTTCCAATGGCTTTTGTTTTCTGGAGAATAAAAGCTAACTTCATTATCATGAAATTCAAGGACTTTGATAATCTGATCCCAACCTAACTTCCCAGCTATAGCTCAAAGTCCCCATCATGCCGTTTATACAGCATTCGCCCTTCTCCTAATGTGCCTTTCAGTTTCCTGCCGCCACACCTTCACT
The DNA here is from genome assembly GCF_048564905.1 of Vicugna pacos. Taxonomy (NCBI): domain Eukaryota; kingdom Metazoa; phylum Chordata; class Mammalia; order Artiodactyla; family Camelidae; genus Vicugna; species Vicugna pacos. Next base: position 77,687,652 of record NC_132993.1, on the reverse strand, counting down.
TAGTATGTTTGCCCCACCTGGAAACCTTCACACATCCTCCCCAGTCAAAAATCCTACCTCTGGGTCAAATACCACCCCTCGTGAAGACTTCTTTGATCCCCTGGCCAGAAGTAATCACTCCCTATTTTGTGCGTCCTTTTGTACTGGCATTGTAACTTTTAATCTTATTTGTGGAATTCTGTGGTCTCCCTCTGGAAAATAATCTGCTCTAAGAAGCAGGTCATGGCCTGGCTTGCATAAGCTACAGCAGAATCCTTGTGGGGCCTCACACCTGCAGGCATCCAGTGAGTACTTGTTAATATGAACCATGAATCCATCAAGGGGAATTACAACATTTCACAGTCAAATACACATAAAATAGTATTTAAATCAGTGATTTCCAACTTAGGTTGATTGGAGCCATATTCTACTCCTAACCTCAGGCTTCAACAAAGATTTTATTTGAAGAAAGGGTTTTGTTGCCAAATATTTCAAACCATTGATCTTGTGTAACTCCTTAACTTTGTAAATGAGGCAAAGGAGGCCAGATGGAGATTGAAAATGACATTCCCAAGGTTTCCCAACTATTTAGTAGCAGAAACAGAATTAGCAAGTTTCTATCTAACAACTGATATAAACTGTATCAATTGGAAAGATGTATTTGTAGAGCATCTTAGTGACCTCATCTTTTTCTAAGACACTATCCTGCTACTGGGAAAATGACGATAACATTTGAAACGAATCATCATAACTCAGTGAGGGCACCTAAGGCTAAACCTTGTTAAATCATTTCTTCCAGGCACTCTTTGGTACTTCAAGACCTTGTTTTCTCAGGAAGAGATTTCGTTTTCTCAGGAAATGTGTTACTCTCCAGATCCTAACAGAATAAGCCTGTTGTCTTAAAAGGCTGGACACAAGCTAAAAATCACATAAGCACTACAAAATGTAAGGATCGAGCAAAGATCTGAGCATATAATATTCCCCATGATTTCTCAGAGACTACATCAAAGCAAGATCATACAATAATTAGGAAGTCAAATGTATTTACCGCTTGTGTGTGCTTGCACGTATGGCAATGTTATTATTATAATGGCATCTCTAGCTGTTGCTTAGTTCTTGATTTTTTATAAAATTTCCTTTAAGGCAGGCCCTAAATTCACAAGGTTTCCCCCAAATGAGGAAGGACTGAAGGGACATGGAAAGCTACCAAGAATATTGTTTTAAGTGCAATGTTACTTTACAGTAGTATTTCACTCTTAACAGCAGCTCAGCCTGACAAGGCTTATCTATGTATTTAAATAGAACCTGCCACTTAAAGGACTAGGAGCTCTGTGAAGCATACCTTTTTTGGTATGAAATAATCCAGGGAGGATGAGAAGCTGTTGGGAAGAGAGTTTGTTATCAATAATAATAATAATATGTCCAGGAGGCTACTTCCTGGTCCAATTTATGTATTTAGATTTGATTTCCTATTTTTGGAGTACATCCCAATGAATCAAAAATATTAATGCTGAGAGTTGCACTAAGCAAAATGAATAGGAATAAGCTTTGAAAGATATTTGAAATGCAACTATTTTCCAGGATTAAAAAAATGTGGCAAGTTACCTGTTTGACACAGATGAAGGAACTTTTCCTTTAATAGCTATAGTGGCTCTCTAAGAATTCATCCATGAAGTCAGCATTATTTAAAGCTCCTACTCTGTGCAAGATCCTGTCCTAGGAGTTAATGGTTACACAAAGGGACAGTTAGGGTAGAGGTAAAAGGACCCTGTCCTTATATCCTGGTTAGGGAGACTGACATTACACAAATAAACAGAAAACAAACTGCATAGTTACGGAGATACACAGGATGAGTCCAAGAGCATGTAAGCTGGGGGACCTAATTAATTTGGAGGTGAGTGGAACTGCACCCTTCTAGTCAACTGCTGGTATTGGGTACAGGCATGCCATCTTTTGCTGCTAAATAGGGGCAGAGGATGTTGGCAGCCCAGCAGCAGGGCCGTCAGAACCAGAACAGCTGACACGATTATGGGGGGACTCGTGACGGGCGTTGGCAAAATGTAGCCATCTTCCATAAAACTACCTCCCTTGAAACATTTCTCCCCACAGCGTGCGGGGACCCTCTCAGGTCCCCCCAGCTGGCTTTACTGTATAATTGCAGGAGCCTCTGATTATAGTGGGAAGTGGGACAAGCAGGTCAGTATTAGTCATGAAAAAAGTACTTGACGGTCTTATTTTTTTAAGCTGGCAATGCTTTGGTCATAAAACTTCATACATACTTTAAATTTAAAACAATTTTCCCAGTGATACAAAAGGAGAGAAAACTGGAAACACTCATAGTTGTAATATTTATCCAAGGCTGATTTTTTCTCCTTTCATTATTTACATATTGATGTTTCTTCCATGAAGTTCTATTCACTTTTATAGTTCAGATTTATTCATTATTAACGTAACAGACACCTAAATTTAAATGTCTCCACCTACCCTTTATACATTTTCTTTTGGTGATTGTGCGTTTTTATTTCTACTCAAAAAGAATGTTCTTCCTAAGGTTTGGATGCACTAAAATCCAGCTTATTTCTGTGTTCTTGTGTTCCGTGTTCTGTGTCGCACATCTCCTGACTGGTCTGCCCTCTTTCTGCTTCCCACTTTTTATTTAAGTCATAGTTCCCTGAACAGAAGAACTTTTCACCCTTTGTTCTCCATTCATGACTCCCAGAAAACTTTGCTGCTTGGCTTTCCACAAAAAAGTTATTTATGAAGCTATCCATCCTTCCACAAACGGAGATCCTAAACACCTACAACGTCACCGTTTTCAGTATCATCAGTGTTCTATATACAGCTGTCACACTCTGTCCATCCTCCCTTGATTCAACATCTGTCTCCGTTGGTTAATCTCTTTTACTCATGCTTCCTAAACTGTGTTTGAGTTCACTGACATCTCTCAGGCCAACCCCCACTCAATCAATTTACAAATAACTTAATTTTTCCCTTCAGTTCCCTGTCAGTTATCCAATCCTCTCCAGTTTTAGAAAAGTTGAACACATCCCTTTAAAATATGCATTCTCATGTCAGAGCCCAGCCCTAGTGACGGTTACTTCTCTTCTTTGGAAGTTGTAGGGGAAGACTGCAATGCTCACGGGGTGGGGGTGGGGGGCACGAGCCACAAAAAACCAGACAGGGGGAGCGCGGAATGCAGAAAACCAGGTTTGGCTCACTTTGCCTTTCTCGGTCTCAGTTTTCCCTATAAAATGAAGGAATTAGATACTAGATAATCTCTAAGATTCTTTTCAGGCCTAGAGTCCTATGATTCTATGTATGTTTCAACACAAATACTTCGCATCCTATACAATGTCTGCGCACGTTATAATTTCAGACTCTACAAGAAATCAACTCTGTTTAACGTTCTCTTTATTTACTCTCTCTCCCAATTTTGTTTTGCCTCCTTTTGCCTTTTAAAAAATCTTACTCTAAAAATCCTACTGAAAATCTTTCTTTTCTCACTCTTTTGGATTTTTCCCTCTTCTCTGCCTCAGTCCCTTCATAGTTGCTTACACTGAATCTAGAGCTACGTATTTTCCACCAAAATGAAAACAGAATCCATCCGTCCTTGTCATCCTTATAATAATATTATCTTTGTAGGCTACAACTTACATATGTTCTTTCTCTTATGCAGTGTACTGACCTTAAATCTGCAGCAAAATTTTTCAAAATAATATTTTAAATAATAACACATGAGATTATTTGAAAAACAAGAAAATATAAAGGAAAACTTAGGATTCCCCATATTCCCTATATCCAGAGACAACAGCTGTTATTTCTTAAAACAAGTTTGGGAACCTACTTTCTGTATTATTTTCTCCTGATTCTTTGATCCACAAAACAGACTGCCTCTATCATTTCTAATTCTGTCCTCTTTATTTACATAGCTGCTTTTTTCCCTAAACAAGAGACTTCCAATCTTTAATAATGCTCTACTTTCACCGATTATGCACAGAAATTTTTGCTTATTAATGTTTCATTAGCACTTTATCATGAAGTATATTTTCAGAATTTCTATTGTTATGCATATTGCAGAGGGTTGCATGAATATTCTTGCCTTATTTCAAGCTTAATCCATATGTATCGGGATCCTAATCACACTTTCCTAGCACTTTTATATATTTCACACAGTTAGAAAGCAACCCATATGCTGGCTCTATTTTTAAAAGATTTCTGTCTCATTGTATTGACTACTGTCTCTTCAGACAAAGTCACCATTCAAAGCTCTTTTTGGTCATTCTGTTATTAATTTTAAGATACTGGAAAGTCTAGTCTGTCATCTTTTCGTAGCATAATTTTAGGCCTGAGGTATTATTCTGGAGCTTGTTACTACTAGTCTTTGCAGTGAAATTATGACAAAATTTAAATCTGAATCCAAAAATGTCGAGCACCTCCAATTACGGTTATCCTTTTTGTTAGCTTCCTTAAATGAAATAGTCAAAAGCACTGGTGTCGTGTATTTTATTATTTCCCTTTTTTCCAGAATCAAACCGAACCTATCTGCCAAAGGCTTATTTTAACAGTAGGGGAATTATTTGCAAATGCAGTGGTAAGCCCATCTGTTCCAGGAACTCTCTTTTTCCTCCTGAACTTTATTATGCTTTCTAACACTCAGACGTTTGCCTCTGCCACTGAAAATACAGTCTCCTATTAGGAAAATAAACAGTACAATCCCAGAGCATTAGAAGGAGCCCTGTTTGCGCCCCTAATACTTACATAATCACAAGAGGCTCTCTTTTCAGAGCTGGACTGCATGGCCGTTAATCACTGCCTGGGAGTCTCCATGTCACTCACACGTTATTGCAGACTTCTCTTTCACCTGGGGAAAAAAAACACGAGGTAAACTCTCCTGCTGTTTTCATTGTCTCTTTTTACTGGTACTTATTTACTTGTTTACTACTTTCTTATTCATCCAGCTATCTGTCGAACCAAGGACCACTTTCTCCTCCATCTGACTTGTATATATTAGTCTGTCCCTCAGTAAAACTTAACTTGAGTCCGTACCCTCTTTCACCTTTTGCAAATTGCTTGCTTATTTCTTCTTGACTGTCCCTGATTTCTTCTTGATTCCCCTTCGGGTGCCTCCTTGGTGCCAGACTCCCTGCTTCTGCCTGCCTGCCTGCCTTCTCCTGTCTCACGATCTGACGTTTCTCACCAGTCTCACAGGCGCAAGGTTAGGCATTTGACTCAAAGACTCTTCTGATTCCAAGCACAAAGCACAGCCACTCTCTTATCCCACATTCTTCCTTGCTTGTTTGGGAGCAAATTATTGTCTTTTATATGGCACTGTTCAAAAAAATTCAACTTTACTTTTTATGGCATTCATATTTCTTTCATTTTGCTCTTTTGATGTTTGTCCACTGTTGAGTCTAAGAAGATGAAAGCTGAATGGAATAGGAATCAAAGCTTAGAAAAGCAATAATCCACGCTTACGGTGAATGACATCCTCAAATGTCAGAATCAGCAGAAAGGTCAGAAGACTTCCTCAGCCTGTATTAAACAAAACCTAAAGCTACAAAAGGAGAGGTTTACAGGGAGGCATTTCCACTTAGAAAGAAGGACTTGCGTCTTTCATAAAGGCCCAAACCACAGAATTAATTGACAGGATGAACCACTGCTCTTCATTGAGATTAGATCTTTCATTGAGATGGGCAATGACTAACTTTGGTTGTCTGACGGAGGCTGACTAGTCTCTGGTAGCTGTCTCCTCCCCAAATATTAACACTGGAATAGCAGAGCTTCCTTTAGCCCCTGGGCTCCCAGATCTTCCTGCAAAGACTGTCTCAAGGATTTTAGATGGAAGGATCAATTCTTGGAGCTTGGAGGCAGTTTAAGAAAACAAAAACATGATAGAGGTCTCAATATTTTTAAAAAAGCCTCTCTCTAAATATACTTATATCTGTGTATGTATCTGTGTGTCTGCATGGGTGTGTGTTTCACTCATATTTACGTACATACATGAGTGGGATTAGGAATAATGAGCATATTCTCTTGACTTCAGAAATTAGTGGCATAAAGAGTAACAGGGGAGGGTAAGGCTCAGTGGTAGAGAGCGTGCTTAGCGAGCACAAGGTCCTGGGTTCAATCCCCAGCACCTCCATTGAATAAATAAATAAACACATACATAAACCTAATTATCTGCCCCCCTAAACAGTAAAAAAATTAAAGGAAAAGAAAAGAACGATCATATCCTCCCACAAAATCTTGTTCCACCTTCATAAATAGAATGCTGGGCTTGTACAGACCACGATCTGATCCATCTGATCAGAGTGGCACTTTGCAAGGTTTTAAATTGTGAAACATTTTTTTCTTGTATCCTTATGGAAACCATGATGTTCTGTGCTCCAAATATGTTGATTTGGCATCTCCCTAACTCCTCAGGCTTCTGTGGTTTTTAGTTATTCTCTGAACATTTTTTTGGCTGTGCTGTGCAAGAAGATTTTACAAGCAGCATTTTTTTCCAATTACTCTTTCTCTCTTCTTTATTTCTGCCTTCCTTCCTCTTCTCTACTGTATTAACTATTGCCATGTAACAAATTACCCTCAAACTTAGCAGTTTAAAACAACAAACACTTATTAACTCATAATTTCTGTGGGTCAGGAATTCAGGAGAAGCTCAGAGGGTGCTCAGAGGGTGGAAATCAAGTTGTTATCTAGGGCTGCAATCATCTGAAGGCTGTTCTGGGGCTAGAGAATCTGGTTCCAGGATGGTGCACTCAAAGGGCTATCAGCAGTTGGTCTTGGACCCTCTCCGTAGGATTGCTTGAGTGTCCATACAGTATGGCATCTCATTTCCCCCAGAGCAAGTATCCAAGAGAGAGACAGAGAGCGAGGAGGAAGGCACCTTTCCTGTTATCACCTAGTCTGGGAAGTGATGCACTACTTCTTTGACCATAATCTGTTTGTTAGAGGCAAGTCAGTAAATCCAGCCTACATTCAAGAGGAGAGGAAGCTTGCTCCACCACTTGAAGGGAGAATTATCAAAGAAATCATGGGCATATTTTAAAATCACCATATCTACCTCCTTCCCCCTCTGTTTTTTGGAGTTCTTGTTTAATGAAAGAAAACTGTAAGACAACCATGTTGCTTTCTTCTTCTGGGAACCAAAACAGCATTTCCAGGGGGCAACAGAGTAGCAGAGGACCAGAAACTAGAAAGCCACCTGAGCACTCTGTTCTCTAGGTAAGGAACTTTGTAATCCTGGGTGAGCCACTTAACCTTACTTGTCTCAATTTTATGCATTGTTAAGAAACTTGACACTCTTTAAGTTTCCTTTTAAATTCAAAATTCTATTGTACTTTATTTATTTATTTTCCAGGAAAGTAATACCAAACATTTGTTCTTTCGCAGCCCTAAAGATTAAATTCCTAGCTCTTTGGGTCTTTATCACTATATAACTAGTAGTCTACATATTTGTGCTCCAGTTTTATTTATCTTTACCTGCCATTGGTAATAATATATGGATTTAAAGTCAACACCAGCCGATAGCACGGTCTCCACAGGAAAGAGACAGCATGTCCAAAGTGGATAACTGAGCAGAGTTTGTAACAGAGACTTTAGAATGGTGGGGATGGGATTTATGGAGGCCAAAAAGGGACAGTGCACTGTCTTAGAAATGGCAACACCAGGGAACTGCTACTATACCGACACTGAGAGCAGAAAGAGGGACAAATATCCCAACCTCGTTTTTCTCCTCTCTGCTCTCTGATGTCCCATTCATTGGCCAACCCAAACCTTAGCTGGTTTAGAGAGTGGGTCTAATAAATGGAAAATAGGCAGCACCCCCCCATGAGGTTAAAATTACATTTTGAACATGAAAATAGGAATAATCAAAACATTATAGATAAAACCATACCTACAGAGAGAGGACCCAACATACTGTGAGTACCCAAATATAATCTGGATAATCTGCATATTACCTTAGTGGGGCAAGACTGAATTGAGATTATATCTAAGAAAAATTATAGTTAATATATTGCACTGTGTCTAGAGAATTAATGTAGATAGAAGTCAGGAGTCTCTGAAAGGGTATTGAGAAGGATAGAATGTGACAGCTTCTCTAGCAGTGGCCAGAGGAATGGTGCCCTCACCCATGAACACCAGTATCTTCTGTGAGGCAGATAATGGCCGTAGAATGCAGGTGAACGCACCAGGCTGTCACTGCTGGGTGATGCTGGGCTTCAGGAGCATCCGTCTCATGACCCTTTGCTGTGATCCATTCTCTTTGAGCAACCCTTTGATGGTAATCCAACTCCTACCATGAAACAAATGTGCTCATCAGAGAATACAAATCTCCAAATCTTTCATATTTATTTCTTTTACTATAAATTAGTAAATAGGGCTTCTGGTGACTACATCTCTGTGAGCTTGGCTATGTCCAAGGTGTGTGCATCCCCAAGAGGTGGATGTTGCCATGGAAGCAGATCAGGTTTCTGCATATGCAAAGCCCAAGGCCAGCCCCTGGATTGGGGGCACCCTCCTCCAACACAAAAATGAAGGCAGCCCTGTGAGGACTGCCATGTGCACCTGCCAATCTTGGCACCACCACAGTTTATTATAATAGCTTGTTTAGTTGTTTGTAGCTAGGCTCTAAGCTCTGTGATCGACATGTCGATCATACTTTCTAGTTTATTGTCAGAGAACAAGATTAGTTTGTTGACATTTGTTGAAATGAATGAAGGAAGGAAGGAAGAAAGAAATGAACTTGTCGAGGTGTATGTGTGGATCTTTCCCCAAATTACCCAAACTCACTCTGAAAATTTTATTTAAGCTGCATCACTTTACACAACATCCTGCTGTACAGCTTGGCTGAACTCTTACTCTCCCTCTATACTCAGTTTCCTCGTGGGGCATCCTTCTGTTTTATCTTTCCCTGTTCCTCCTTTGGAGCTGGATCCTAATCTCTTCATCTCTGACAATAATTTTTTTGCTTCTGCCTTAACCTTTGTCATTCAGTTTAATCTCGGTCTGCTTTGATCATTTTTTTTCTTTTTTTTTCCTTTCTTCTTTCCTTTTTATTTTTTTCTCCTGTAAGTGGGTGTTTAGAATTTCTAGTTTTTTTTTTCATTTTCCCTTTTTTTGCTCCCATTTGTCTTTCCATTTCTGTTCTTCTTCCCTTGTTCTCATTGCCTTAAGTGGTCTTTCTCAGGCCCCTACCCCTTACTTTCTTCTATTTACTTCTCCGTCCGTATCAAGGGAGGCACAGTTCTCTTTAAGCATCTGTACGTCCTTGGTTACGGCTGCTGCCAAGAGCTTCTTCACCTCACTGCTCTTTTTTGGTTTTGAGAATTTATTTATTTATTTATTTATGGGAGTGCTGGGGATTGAACCCAAGACCTCTTGCATGCTACGCACGCACACTACCAGTGAGCTATATCCTCCCTCGGGGTTCTGAGAAATTAGATTTCATTTGCCATTTTAAGAAAGTCTTAAAATGCAAATTTTCAAAGATACATGAAAGTAGGGAGAATAATAGAAAGAATCTCTATCACCCAGCTTCAACAATGATTAACATTTGCCTATTTTGTTTCCACACGTGACCTTTTAAGATTATGTATTACTGACCTCTTTACCTCCAACCTGCAGGTATGAAGCAGATTGTATTCAAATGCCCTCTGGAGCCATAAGATGTCCAGGTGGAGCTGGCTGCTCACTGCTCGGCTCCCATTGCACACTCTGAACAAATCTTACGGAGGTAGTTCTCATCACGCTGTTCTGATATCATTTATGCTGGGTTGGGTTTTTTTTTCCTGTCCTAGACCATGAATTCTTGGAGGCTGGAAGTCTTATCTTCCTTCTATCCCTAGCACCTTGTACACAGTGCCTGGCACGTAATGGCTTTTAAGAAAAAATTTCTCGAATGAAAAAATACACTGCAATGACGTATCTCTCTTTCAAGTAAAATACTCAGGTATTCTGGGCTACTCTCCTTTACCTCTCCTTCCAACTGTTTTTCTCTGAGGCAATGCAGTTTTTCAGTCAGTTGATGTAAGTTATATGTTTTGATATCACTCATATAATGTCTACATTGTACCAATCATGTTGTTTCTAAATAACATGAACACCAACATTTATCTACACCTTTGTGCTGGGCACTGTACAAAGTCCTTTACAAATGTTATCTCTGTTCATCCTAAATCATAAAAGCCCACAAACTAGAAACTATTATCATCACCCCCATTTTCCAGATGAGGAAGCCATGGTCCAGGGAGAACAAGTAACTTGTCAAGGTCACATTACCAATGAATGGAGAAATCAGTATTTAAACCTGTATCTTTTTCATTCCAGAGCTTGAGCATCTAACCTTGATTCTCTGCTACCATGGAAATGGTCTTTGTCTTTGGTTGGCTTAGTGCTATTTGTGTCCAGCCAACAGCTCAAACTTTTTCTCTCTAGACATTGTGTCCAAAATAAATAAGAAATTGCTCTACTTGTAAGGCTCAAGTCTTGCTCTTTCACCCTTGGCAACTGAATCCTTGCAAAAATGCCTCTTGAAGTCTTCCCCAGTGAGTTTATAATCTGAGTTCCCACACAAAATCCTCCTGCAGGCCCTTGTTGATTACTTTTCATCTTCTCCCGATGACAAATAGTCCCTTGGATGGCTTCATGACCTACTCGCCTTCTCTCCAGGGACTGAAAGTTTTTTCCTTCTCCTTGTGGAAGCACAAGTCCACACTACCAACAGGACACTTCTTCCATCTTTTCTTTTTCCTTTTTGTTCCTGAACTCTACTTCTGCCTTTTTCTTGTGTCAGCACTTTAGTCAAACTGGTCTTCAGATCTCCCTGTCTTGGGCTCACATACCATCGTGATCACATCTCTGAGCAGTAAAGCAGACATGTTTTGCCATGTTCAGTATCACTTTGGGGCATCACCCTTCCTGGTCATCCTTCTCCAACCCTGTGTTCTGGTACAACTGGCCTCCCTGCTGGCTCTAGAGTGGGCATGTGAACCAGATCTGGCCAACTGTATCCTTAATCACTACAACTGTCGTAGTTAGATCAGGATGGGCACGTGACTGATGATGAGTCAAGCAAATCCCTTAAGAGGACTTGTGCTTTTAAGCATGTCACTCTTTCCTGAGATTGTAGAGACTGAGGACGAAAACTGCTGGTGGCCATCTCTGCCACAAGCAGAGAGCGCCTGTTTGAGAATGGAGTCTTCACAGATAATGCAATCTAGAAAAATGCAGGGATAGATATTCTTGATCCCACAGTTTACAGCTGGAATCAAACCACGCCTAAAGTCACCCCAACCTCTGAATGTGACAACCATCAACGGGAGAACACTCTACAGAGTAGATCTCTACACTGTTATTAGGAGAAAGAGAACGGCCCTTTCATTATATGTACGTACTGCGGGTGACTGAGTGTTGAGGGGAGACAGACATAAAAGCCGGAAGTTTCAAACCATGCCCGAGTTAGACTGAGGGGTTCCATGGAAGTTCTTTAGGGGACATCATGGAAATCGGAGACCAGGACTAAGAATAGCTCTGTTATTTGTTTTCTATACTGGGCTTTAAGGTTTCTGAAGGAAGGCTCTGATGCTAACAAAAGTAGAAGCAAAAATCCTTTGAAAATCGTTGACATAACGTTTATATTCGTTCTAGAAATCCAACTTCTTCTACTCTCTGACTTCTGCCTTGCAGCCTGTTTTGGCTGAATTTCTACCCCCAACCACACAGTCATTTAATTGCATTTCATACTTCTTTCTCTTCTCCCTCTCAGGGCTGATAAAATCAGGCATTTCCTCCACATACTTGTCTCTCCTTTTTCATGGGTGTCAGCCAACTCAGCTGTTCAGCAAAATTCGAATTCAGCAAATATTTATTGAGGGCAAGGTAGTGCTATGTGCTGTATTTTGTAACATTCGTGAGTTCTTTCAGCTCCCTGAGAGGTGGATTGCTGTTTATACTTGTGTTCGATGAATGAGGTGAAGAGATCATCTCAAGGGCCACAAGGCAAACTGTTGATAGAGCTGGAAATACAACCTCTGTCGTAGTCAGCATAATATAAAGAGCCTGAAGTTTGGGAAGAGACAGGTCTCCTTGGAATCCTGGTTTGTTACTTGCTAATTTTTGGAACTTGAATAAATTATCCAAACTCCCTCAGCCTTAGTTTTCTACCCATAAGATGTAATATTTTCTACCTTGTAATGACATATGTGGATCACATTAAATAATGTGCTAAACACATTAGTGTAACAGGAACTGTTCGTTTCCCTCCACTCCACAGGAAATATCTGGGTTCCTTTCTCCAGGATGCTTTGCACGTAAAAGAGGTCCCCGTTACATTTTAACTCCCTTTAAATACTGTTTTCCATTTAGATGCTCCTACATGCAGAACATACTGTGCTATAAGTCAGAACATTTAGTCATTTCCTTATTGGTAAGACTCGTTGGCCAGGAGAGAGCCAAGACCTGTTACTGTGGATTCTCAACACTAAGATTAAGAGTAGAAAAGAATCAACACCAAATTATTTTTTCATTTTGTCCAAGAAGCACGAAGGGAGGAGGACCTGAAGATTTTCCGCAAACTGTGACTTCTCTCCAGCCATTTGCATCTAGCCATCGTTTACTGAATCAACAATTGTGGATTTAGGCGTCATATGCACCAGGTACTGTTCCGGGGGCTGGAGACACAGTGTGAACAAGATGGGCCAAGTCTGTGCAGGGGATGGAGGTGGATACAGATGCTCTGTCCCTTCTGCCCTCCTGCTCGCTGCAATAATTTAGGGCAGGGGCAGCAAATTATGTTTTTCTACAGCTGAGCTAAGAATGATGTTTACATTTTTAAAGAGATCCTGTGTAGCCTGCGAAGCCTAAAATATTTACCATCTGGCCTTTTACAGAAAATATTTGCTGACCCTAGTTTAGAGTGACCTATATAACTCTTTCATCAAGACCAGTGTAAACAGATTCATGGCATAAACATTTAGACTCTCTTTAATGAATGTTTTGCTATTTATATAATACAAAAAGTATTATTTACTATGATTGTTAAATAGCATTAAAGGATATAAAAACTAGCGGGTAGTGGGAGGGTAGATTCTCTGTTTCAATTTTGTAAGAAAATAATCCTCTTTTTAAAGTCATTTAACTGTAACTTTGTTTTCCTAGACTAAAACCTCCACATAAAATGTGGACCTTTTCTATCTAGTTTTTCTGGAATTTTTCCTTTTTTTCCCTCTGTACCCAAAACAGAGAATTAGAAGATGACCTGGAGAAGGGCCATCATGCCCAATGACAATGGGGAAGACAGAAGAGAAGTTACTCTGCTGTCACTCCTGCCCTTTGACGATTGTTCCTTAAAAATACCTTAGTGTTTCCATCTAAATACGCTCTGCCTTTCTTCCTTGTGCCTTATTTATTTGAGATGAAACAGCCCTCCTTTCACTCATCTAAATGTGTCTCAGCGCTCTCTCTCTTTCATGCACGCATACATTTCCTTCCCCTCCTGCCTGCCTTGGCTTCTCCTCCTTGGGCAAAGCAAGGATCACTGACTCAGGGCCTTGGTTTGCTTCCTCTCACCCTGAAGGGTAATGCAGAGCCTTGGAGCTGCACCCTCTGCTTCCTGGAAGCTGCTTCCAGGTAACAAGACTGTTGGCACCCACGCTGAGCTTGTGCTAGGCTGTCTTAGTATCACCCTGGCATCGAAGAGTCTGGGCCAAGCCAAGCTCGCGGTGCACGCAATTTAAAGAGGCTTCCAGCTCTAGCGCAAGTGTCCTGGCTTGGGTGCAGCAGACCAGTTTCAGCTCTTCTTCCTCTGATTTGTGGTTGGATCTGGGCCAGCTACTTAGTTTTTGAATGCCTAAATCCTCACATCTGTAACATTAAGATAATGCTGACTTTTATTTCAGCTCCTGGGAAAAGAATTAAACTGTATACAGACATTGATGTTCCCATAGTAACAGTCACGTAAGGTATCTAGCATGCCACCGGAGGCAGTAAATTATTTATGACAAGTACTTGTAAAAACTCCGAACTGTCACTGTAATAAAAGATTCTTACAGGAAATCCTGGGGATCTACTTCACATTAATTTGCACTCATTACTTCAGGGAGGGTTCATTATTCTGCTCCAAACTATCTAATTCTAAGTTCGCAGAATAAAATCAATTAGCACAGGCTGGAGCTGCTGAATTCAAAACCAGTACAGAGTGCTCTGGGGCCCTTGGGGAAGGGAGGAAGGGGAAGGAAAAGACTGACTTCCTTGGGCTGTTGATTAAAACCAGGGAGGAGTCAATGGGTGTGGCTTGTTTGGGTAGAGAGGGCTCCAACTTGGGACCCACTGAAGAAAACAAGAATGTTAGGCAGCGTTCTACCAGAACAAATTTTCTTGTACTATTATTATTGTTGTTATCATTATTTTGGGAAAATATACAATAAAATACACAAAAAAGGTAATGATAACTACTCATAGTATCATCCTTTAGAGATGATATTAACACTTTTGGTTTATAGCCTTCCTATCTTTTTTCTGTACTTATATTTTTCCAAATATTGTTTTGTCACATGCCTTTTGATTTGTGAACCTTTTCCCAAGCCCTTAAATATTCTTCCAGAATATAACTGGCCGACTATGCCGTCATAAAGATGTATTCATTTATTGAACCAATTCACAACTGCTAAACGTGTAAGTTGTGTCCTGACTTGTCATTTAATTAAAATCAATTCATGTATCAACCTGAGATCTCATGTTCATTTAGCTAACAAATCTTAGACCTACAAATATCTTGATCCATCCACAGTATTTCCATTGCTGACAGCACTCCCTTGTTTCCTCCCAAGTGATGCTGCTATCAGCCCACCAGCTCAAATACACCCAAATTCCCCTTCAAATGCAAATTCCCATGTAACTCTCAAAAGGAGAGGGCCATTGCCTGAATTTTGTTTTTCCGTATTCTTTGTCCTTTTGATCCAGGAGATGGATCTTTTGCCTGAAACATTATTTTTTCTTAACCTTACTGAAAATATCTTTTTTTTCCCTCTCTGACTTCCTTCTTCCTTTAACGACCACATTGACCTCTTCATTTCAATTTCAAATCCATCCTTCTTGTTCTCGTTTGATAATGGGATTTGACTTTCTCTTTTAATGGGGATTTATTCTCTCCTTCAGCAGATCTTAAACATTTTAGTACTAAGATCCCTTTCAAAATTCATTGAGGACCCCGAAGAGCTTTTGTCTATGTGAACTATATCTATTACTATTTACCAAATCAGAAATTAAAACAGAGAAATTTTTTTAAGTGTTTCATTTTAAAGTAACATTAAGGAACCTATTATATATTAATGTAAATAACATATTTTATGACACATAACTATATTTCGCAAAGCCAAAAAAAATTCAGTGAGAAGAATGGCACTGTTTAACATTTTGTAAATTTCTTTACTGTCCAGGCTAACAAAAGGCAACTGGATTCTCTAATCTGCTTCGACATTGACATTATTGCCATCTATCATTCTGGCTGAAATATCTGAAGAAAAATCCCACCTCATACAGATTCGTGGTTGGAAAAGGAGGGACCTGGCAGACCCTCTGAAAGGTCTTGGGGTCTTGCAGGGACCCTCTGCCCACATTTTGACAACCGCTGCTCTAAACTGACTCGAATTGCTGAGCAGTCTTTTTATGCTTCAGTTTCCTTTTTGTAAAAATACGGGGGTAATAATAGTATTTCAAAATGTTCTGAAATTATAACACACACACAAAAAATGCTACAGTGACAGGCAGAAATCTCCAGCTGTACATAAAGTAGGGAGCCACTTCCTATGGAGCATTTGGAAGATGTGACACTATCCAAAGTAACAAAGCAAGCTGGTCTTTCCAATAGATATTTAGGTTTCACATTTTACCACGGCAACCAAAACCTAGGAATTTTCTTAAGAAAATTTAAACTATAGTTTTGGTAAAAAACAAAACAAAACTATTTTTATGAAGGTAAGATGTGAATTCTGGTTCAACTTCAAAATGGAGATACACTTCTCTGAAGCACACTGCCAGCAGTTACCTTGGTATCTTTTGATCTAAAAAATGGATTCATGCTTTCTTTGTTTCTTGGAAAATGTAGAAATGTTTTAACTTAATTTAGGACAGGAGTAGAAAACTAATCCTTATTGGGTATTTTAGAGTTAGAAATGTAAAGTTTTCTTGGTGGACCTCATAATGGGTTCTGTATACTGCAACTGATCCGATATGGTACAATGATCGCTATTACATGCATGCTCTGCAGTGGCCTTGACTGCATGTATTCTGTGAAGCTGGAATGTTGGGATACCTCACACGGTCTATTTCACAACAGTGCATATCCTGTTTAACCTGACCCAGTGACTCAACTCAGCCTATAACGGAGGGGCTTGGGGGCAGGAGGGCACAGAAGCCTCTGTCTTTAATCCTAACCCAGAGGTCCAGTAGATAATCCAGCCCTGTGAGAACCACAGGCTAATGATCCTTGTGTCTGGCTGAGCTCTGCTCTCAGCCTGGGGTGGGGCACAGATGTTTTCTTCGATCCACCCCCAACTCTGGATTGCATCTCAACATGGTATTAAAGAGTGGTTGCAGCCTGGATTTCAGAGAGACTGAGTTGTGTCTGCATTTGGTAAATAGAGCTAATGGGTTGCCTGAAGACAAAAGGAAAAAGGCTATGATAGAATTTTGAAAACACTTTAAGTCCCATCTAAGGGTAAGAATTGTTACTATTGTTTTTAAATGCCTAACCCTTCCATAATGTGAGGAATTGTGGAGACTCTCATTTGCTTCTATCAGGTCAGAGGAAAGAATACACTGGATCCTTTCCAGATCTTCTCTTTATGCTAATCCTCTCTGCGGAGTTCCTTAAGTTCATCTTGGCTATAAAGCCCATTATTGATGTCCCACCGCTCCCCTGTCACAAATGAAAGGTACAATCTGGTAGCGAACATTTTAATCTCCCTATCTAATTGGGTGACTCATTCTACCACATAGAGTTGGTTGCAGCATTCATTATCAGTGACTTTATTCTTCGAGTCTTATACTTCTTTGACATCTAAAAGTAGCTAATAAAATCACTGCATCCACTCTTTATAAGACTATATCAAATACTTGAGTGTGTATATCCAACATTAAAAAATTGTCGATTAATTATTTTTCAGTTAAAAGTAATCAGAGCCTTGGAACTGAAGTAATTTTGGAATTTAGAAATTGACTCCGGTGAAACTTTAACTTCTTTGTGTTTAATTAGACTTCAATTGCTCCAATTCAAAAAGGTCACCTAAATTTGGAAAAGATAGCTGATTCTAATTGTGACAATCTCTTGCTTGTTGAAGTCTATCAGAAAGGAAGGTTTTTTCCCCATTTACAGAGTAGCATTTATCCTCATTTTTGATGCACACTGCCTCCTTTATACTTTCACAATGATGACACAGCCCAAAACTCATAGATTCTAAAGAAATGAGGCAATCACACTTGAATGGCTTAGGCTTTGATTCCTTGTCTCAGAAGCTTTATCAGTTTACCATGTGCAAACATTTTAGACTATGTGCACCTAATTTTCTTTGCTGCAATAATGGAACTATGTTTCACCTGGGTCTATTAGGAGTGTTGCAGGTTGAATGAGAAAATGTCTCTAAAGTACTTAGAGTTTCCAGAGATAGTGGGGTCATAAAGTGACTTTATTTCTAGAGAGCCAAGGTAGAATAAACCGGGTGACTAAGGGAGAAGGCTCACCAGGAGTCAAGGGGAAGCAAATTGAGAGAAGGAGCTTGAAGAAAACTGCACAGGAGTTGCATGGGCGCCTTCGCCAAGTTTCCCATGGTGAGGTGAAGCTCTTAGGCTACACAGTGTTCAGTATTGTTCTTTGATTCCCTGGAAAATGGAGGTCAGTTCTAGGCTCATGGTTGAATGCTAGACAAAAGGCTCCAGCTAGCCTGTGAACCATGTTCACTTAGTTTATATACAAGTATTGGACAAAATGAGAAAAATATATTAGCCAAAGACTATACCCCAGAACATCTCATGTAGACCACCATTCAAGTATAAACTGAATTATTATTACTATTTACTCCTGACAATGAATAAACAGGGATTTTTTCCAGCTTTATCAAGATATGATTGATGTACAACATTATATAAGTTTAAAAGTGCATAGCATGATGACTTGACATACATACACTGTGAAATAATTACCACAGTAAGTTTAGTTAACACCTATCTTCTCACATAGTTACTTTCCCCACCAAAAAAAGTTTTTTCCTCGTGCTAAGAGGTTTTAGGATCAACCCTTTTACCAACTTTCCTATGTACCTTACAGGAGTGTATGTTACATCCCCAGGACTTATTTATCTTATAACTGGAAGTTTGTACCTTTTGACTACCTTTTTCTAATTCGCCCTCCCCCTACTTTCTAACTTTTTTTTTTTGTGGTGAGAACATTTAAGATCTACCCTTTAGCAACTCAAATATACAATACAGTATTGTTAACTGTGGTCACTCTACAGGGATTTTTTTTTTAAAAAAGCAGGTATCACCTTCATTTTGACGACCTTTCTCACATATCCATAATATGTGAGGTATTATATGTGAGATAAAAATATGATCATTTCAAATCCTATAGAATTATTGCAATGCTTACAATGTAGTTTTGCATTACAGCAAAACAACAGTCTGAGCTGAGCTGTCATGTTCCCATAGGTGTGTCTGAAAAAAAGAGGGTGACCACATCCAAGTTTAGAATTAGGGAAAAGAGGACCAGAGATAGGAAGGGCTATCAAAGCTACTGCCACTGTAGCTCCTGCTGCAGTTTCCCTGAAAAAGGCAGAGGAAGTAAGCCAGCCTGAGTCCTGGGCCTTGAAGAAAGGGATCTACCAGTAAGAGGGGAAAACAGAAGCACTAAAGGATTTAACAGCCAACAGTTTCTTAAGAACAGCTGAGTGTGATGAAGATGAACTGGTTTCTATTCTCCAGTGTTTCTAGCAAAAAAGACTAGCATTCATGTTTCAGAAATAATGACCACACTAAGAATTCAGAGTATCTCACAGGGATATCTTTCCAAAGCCTCTAGGATGTGAGTCATTATATCAGAATCTTGAGCAAAAGACAACTTAGTTATAGAGGACTTGCAGGGAATGACATTTCATCTCCAAGTCTAGCTAACACAATTCCTTTAAAGGACTAGTTTTAGGGTTCTTTACTGGTTAATGGTGAGAATGTTACCAAGTCCAAACTTATTCTCCTCACTGCACGACAGGCCAACAAAACGAGAGATGAGGTGTTGGGGCAAGGAATAACCACCTTATTTGGAAAGCTGGCAGATTGTGAAGATGGCAGACTAATGTCCTGGAGAACCATCTTCCCCAAGTCAGAATTCAGGTTCCTTTTATAATAAAAAAGGGAGGGGGTGTGTGGTTGGTTGTTGCAAACTTCTTCGTGTGGGAATCCTTTGTTCGTGTAGCTGTCCATGTGGGTCAGGTCATGATGTCCCTGTAAACCTCCAACAAGATAAATGTTATTTTCTATTCTGCAACTTTTAATCTCTATGTGAAAGGAAAAGTCTAAATACCCTTAAAGGTCAGAGCCTTAAGAATAGACTACTTTGTGTATTCTAGGCTCTAGGCAACTTTCTTTCATAAAAGGTGCAGAACCAGCAAGACTAAGCCCTGGAAACAGCACAGGGTTAGAGCAAAAGGAACAGATCTAATATGGAGTCAGATTTGTTCTACCCTATCACAAGAATAGGACAGAGGGACCCAACTATTTCACATGGCTCAAGAGAAGCTGACTAGTCTGTTTCTCTGTTTTCTCCTTACCCAAATGGCCCTTATTTTCTATTACACTGTTCTCAAGAAAGGATTTGATTAATTCCTATCTCCAAAGAGGCAGAAAGAGAAAATAACAAACAAAGGTCTGATGTGTTTTCTTTCTCAGTGGTATTCTCATTACGGAACTAAGGAATGAAACTTTACCTGTAAAATGTCAAGCATCAGCTAGCCTGGTGAGAAGGAATTTGGGGTGGCCAGGAGAATATTGTCTGTTCTACCCAGTTGTTTCTGCCTTTAGCAAGGCAAACCCCTGTGGATTCCCACTACCATGGAGGAGACACTTCCTCATGTCTTGCCTGGCACTGCCACAAGGATTGGGTCTAAGTGACTCTACAGCAGCTATATTTTTGTATTTTTATATTTCAGACACACTAAAATGCAATCATACTTATTCCTTTCCAAAAATCTATAAAACCATTATTATCCCTGTCTTACAGATGTAGAAATTGAGACTTAGACAGATAAATGATTCGTGCAAGATGACACAGATGGAAAAGATAGAACCAAGATATTCAGTTCAGGTCTAATATCAAAATCCATATTCTTTCCAGTCTGCCACCATACACCTCACACCATTCTAAAAACAACGTGTCCAAACGATTTTGAGAGAGAGTTTTTCTGATACCAGCCATGCCCCTGTGGTACCACCATGGCCACGCAAAGACCACTGAGGAGGGAAGATAGAAGCCCTGTGCACCAGCAGGTGTGAGGTCTGGGGGAAAACTCTGCTCCAGTCTCCTGGGGCTTGTATGATCCTGGTCACCTGACCTACCAAGAGTGGCCAGCAGGGATTTTTTTCTTTTCTTTAGAAAGGATTGCAGAGTGGGGAATAACCCCATTCAGATGATTCTAGGGGCAAACTAGCTAACTAACACTTACACACACACAAATGGTTTGCATTTTATGCTTTCCTTACTGGAATCTTTTCCTTCTAATATCTTTTAGAAGACTCTTCCCAGAGAACAAAATGGGCACACTGGAATCATTACTGTATTTTAAATGACTATAGTTTCTGAGACACATATTCTGAATAAAGGATTTCTTCCTGATTACTAAGTATATTATGAGAAAATTCTTACAAATATATAAAAATTACACAACCACTCAACTATGGTTATAAGTCAATTGCTATTATTAAATACAGTAAAAATTATAGGAGAGTGGAAGTGGTTTGGGACTATGCTGTATTTATAGTAAGCACAGTGAACTGAAAATCTGACATGATAATTGTCATCCTTATGTGACAATACCTAAGGAACAATATATTTTGATCACATTATTCTTATTTTAGAATCTAATAGCAAGAAAAACCTCTGGTCAATAGAGTAACATTTTAGAAACACTAGCGCATATAAACAAGAAGTGGTATTTACACAGGGAACTATATTCAAGATCTTGTAGTAGCTCATGGTGAAAAAGAATAGGAAAATGAATATATGTATATTCATGTATGACTGAAGCATTGTGCTGCACACCAGAAATTGACACAACATTGTAAACCGACTATAACTCAATAAAAAAATTAAAAAAGAAAGAAGTGGCATTTAAGGTATGATTCTTCTGTAATCAGCACAACGCCTGAGGTCTGTAGTGTCTGTACAGTTCACTATTGGTTTGTTGAAATCCCAAAATACAGAAGCAGCAAGCTTTGTTTTTTCCATTGTGGCCAGTAGCCTGAAATCTTCTCCAAAGCCATGGTCAACAGGACAGTTCTAAGATGCCTGTTATAGCTACAAAGAATGATAAATGAACTTCTGTTACCACTTTTTAAACTTCTACGTTAGCTCTTGTCATGGAATTCAAATTGTGCCAGCCATCTTTTATTAGTCAGTCCCATGGGATTTTTATTGTTATTTTGAACAAGATCTATTTTTGTTTAATTCTATGGGAACCACACATAGTTCGTACATTTGCCAGAAACTTATTTTCCAATGAGTATTACTCAATTCTAAATAAGTACATTCTGCATTTTTATGCTGGGACATAGGAGGGTGAGTTCAATGAGGAACATCTTTTAAAATTATACAAAGTAGCCTGGACTTTTTTGTAACTCTAATATTCTGGTAACTAAAAGTGATTTGGGGTTTATTGTTTATTAACTTTCAGAGTGATCCATTTTAAACAAAAATACCTTCTTTTAAAGAGTCATTAAGAACTGATTTGTTACAACAGCGAAAATTATTTGTTGATTTACATCACAGCTTTGATTTGTATAGCTGCTCAGTACGTTTACTCATGCCTAGAGACAAACATTATGCTAACTCCAACAACCAGAAAATCAAGATCACATGTCCCATTCACAACAGGAAAAAGGAAACATTTTCTTACGCAAGTTTTGATGCATGATATATCTGGAAATCCTGAGCTTCTTTCCAGAGGGAGGAAGACTTTTTTGTCCTACTGCACTGAGTGTTAAGGTATGGATATTAAGACTATGTCTCTTTGATTTGAGAAAAGCAGAATATTTTTACTTGCAACTTGTTTAACTCCCAGAACTGGATAAAGAAAAAGGGGCAATCTTATTACAAGACAACCTTCCTGCAGGGCAATCTTCAAGTGTCTCAGACCCTCAGGGATCCACTGATGTCATACTCTGAATGTTTGAGCAAAATTGTCTAAGCAAAAATCTATAGAAAATGATGAATCCTGCATGAAAGCGTAAAAATGTGATAAAATTACAAAGCTTCTACAAAGACTGTTTGCAGAACACAAAGGAGAAAACTGAGGGTATTTTTAGTAAATGTCATTTATTCTCTTGTCAAAAAGAAAATAAACCAGGTTTTTGTCTGGTTGGTTGGCTGCTTTTGTTTGATTTGGCTTTTTATTGTAGAGACATAAACCATGGGAGGCTGTCTGATCATGAAATTGATTATGAAAGTAATTATTTGGCCAAATAGCTAAGGTATGAAATAGAATGTCATGTTTTGTCACATTTTGTTTTGCTTTTCAAATGAACAGAATTTGTTTTAATATACTTCTTTATGTAGAGAAAATGATAAAGAGTTAAGATTAAATGTTTCATAATCTCATTGACTGGATAACTCTGCTGACATTTAAAAAAAATTTTTTAAAGTAATACAAGCCCATGTTTTAAAAAATCAAATAGTACCAAGAGGAGTAAATGAAAAATAGATGCATTCCTCCCCTCCCACAC
Organism: Vicugna pacos; assembly: GCF_048564905.1. Classification (NCBI taxonomy): domain Eukaryota; kingdom Metazoa; phylum Chordata; class Mammalia; order Artiodactyla; family Camelidae; genus Vicugna; species Vicugna pacos. The sequence goes on along the minus strand of NC_132993.1, from coordinate 77,664,690 downwards.
CCCTGCCCAACCACCAGCCTATTTTCCCAAAAGAGCAATTGTTAACAATTGTTTATCCTTCCAGGAAAGGGAATATATACCTAGACACCAAAATATATATGTATATGTGTGTGTATATATATATGTGAGTGTATAATTAATATTTTTCACAAAAGGGTCATGTCATTCCATTATACTTTGAATTTTGTATTTAATAATATATTTGCAGATTTTCCCATATCAGCACACACAGAGCTATCATTTTATTTTTAACAGTTGTATAAGAAATAGTTCATTATATAGTAAGTACACTGTTAAGTACACTCTTCTATTGATTAACATTTAAGATGTTTTTATTTTTGTGATTATATCTGTAAAGATAGCTGGTGAAAAGACATCTACATTTTTACTTTTGTTAGAGATCATCTAATTTGTTCAATTTTCTCTCTCACCAATCTTTGAGAGTTACTATTTCTCTAGCGCTGGTATTATCAAAATTTTAGATTTTCTCTCAAGAGAAAGTCAGTTTATAGTATTCTATTTTCACCCTTTTTTAAATGGACAACATTTTACTTAAAGAAAAACCAGAATGTATTTGCTTTTGGAGTGTATGGTGTCTTAGCTCAGTGTTATGTGAACCCATAAAGGAGAAAGAAAATGTTTTGATTTAATAAGATGGGATCAGCAAATGTGGCTAACACCAAACAAAACTTTGTAGACTAATGAAGTTTAGGAAACTTTTAAAAGAGTGGGTTAAACTGGTAAATCTGACATTCAAAAGAGCGGGAGAGTGGGATGTTGTTCAACGGGTAGAGTTTCACTTTTGCAAGATGCAAAGAATTCTGGAGGTTGGTTGCACAATGCGAATGTACTTAATGCTATTGATCTGTACACTTAAAAATGGCTAAGATAGTGCACTTTATGTTAGGTGTATTTTACCATGATTTAAAAAAAGATAATGTGCAAAATTATACATCTATAGAGAAAGAAGACAGTTATCTAAAATATAATTTTAAGAGTGTAAGGGAAGAGCTTCTACCAGAAATTCAATGAAGTACCTTCAGGGGCCAATTAATGTCATTATATAATCAGATCAGGTCTAGAAAGCAAAATCCCTGGTAATGCACTCCAGTTTAATCTAAGGCACAAACGGCTAGTATCAGCAGCAGTACTTGCCCCTCTTCTGATATGGAAGAGTTGCCTGCTGTACCTGATGACTACCAGGATATTTCTCCAACTGGGAAAGCACCTGTTCTCTCGGGCCTCGTCCAAAGTGTCTTCAAATAAACTTGCACTTATCGTCTTCAACACTGAGGACCAGATCTGGTACCTGGAGTTGACGATGATGCAGGACCACTGAGAAGAGGAAGACCACAGTGAGGACCAAGCGGCTCCGACATACAGCATTGTTTCAAAGCATTCTATAGGGGTGGAGGGTATAGCTCAGGGTATGGTGCCTACCAAGCATGCATGAGGTTCTGAGTTCAATCCCCAGTACCTCCATTAAATAAATCAACCTAATTACCTCCCCCAACAAAAAAAAAATTTTCAATTGAAAAAAAGATAAAATCTTTCAAATAAGCTCCCTATATTTTTCTTTGTCATACCTCACAGCCACCGTATGAGAAAAACTAGAATGAAAGGGAGAGTGAAATCTCCAGAACCCAGAAAATAATTTTGTTCACAATGACTTTGAGTCTCAGATCCTGATTAAGCAGGCAGACGAATCATTTATAAACATAAAATGCATTCACCTTGGGGAGATGACTCAGAATAAATATTATGGAATTATCTAACTAAAGTGTTTCACAGTGGGGGAAGGTATAGCTCAAGTGGTGGAGCACATGCTTAGCATGCACAAGGTCCTGGGTTCAATCCCCAGTACCTCCTCCAAAAATAAAAATAATAGAAAGCCTAATTAAAGTGTTTCACAAACTTCATAAACCCATTTCTCAACTATTCAGTGGAAGCTGAACTGTTGCTTTCTGGCATTTGCATGCTATATTTTAGCACAAAGCAGAGGTTCTCAACCTTGGGTGTATATTAGAATCACCTAGGGAGTTTTTAAGTCTGTTGTCTTGGAGTCATCCGAGACCAATGCATCGGAATCTCTGAGGTTGGTCTCCAGGTAATTCTAACATACAGCTAAGGCTGAGAACCAGTGGTGCAAAGATTCTCGACTTTGGTGTGTATAATCCTTGGGGGGCTTTCCCCTTCCCTGACGGGAATTTGGTTTAGTAGGTTTGGGATTTTCCCAAGATCTGCATTTCTTACATGCACCTCTGGTGATGCAGATGCATAAAGTTTTGGTGTACACTTACAAAAATACTACTACAGTGACAGAAATTCCTGATTTTTCATCCTGATCACTGATCTCTTCTGCTTCTCAATAAACCTGATCCCCTGAGCTTTGTTACTAAGGCTCTCTATCCCAAGCTAATAATTTTTAGTGCTTTGTCCCTGGAACACGCCCAAGATCTTCACATATCACTTGCAACGAATAGCTCCAAAATGGCCACATAATTCAATGAAGTCCTGGCCAAAGTGGAACAGAGTGTAAAGATTACATCATGGTTTCTCCATGCCATGCCTTTGCTAATAACTCCTGGAGTCATACTTTAAAAAAACAGCATCATAATATTCAGCACTATCACCAGCATCAAAATGTATCATTACATTGTTCTGCTGAGTCACTAAGAACCTGAGAATACTTTAAACTTTTGCAGAATTAGCCCTCTGAAGTATGCATTTGTATTTTTCCTTCTGAAGTTTTGTCCTTACTAAATTTTACCATGACTATATTTTACTGCTGCTCAACTAATGACCTTAACGTCACTGGCAAATGATGGACACATGTCTGTTCCATGACTCAAATTATCAAGAGAAATATGAAATACTCTGATACTCAGGATAGATCCTGTACATTCGCACTTTCTATTTTGCCCAGGCTCATCTAGAAATCTATATGCTTGTCTGAATAATTGTACCAGAATGGGGTGGTCAGAGCCAGCATTGTGCAGTAAAAAGGGAATGGGCTTTGGGATGAGATAAACCTAGTTCAGATTCCCTGCTCCATCCACTTCTAGCAGGGTGACCTTAGGCAATAACTTAATACAGAGCCTCATTTTTTTTTTCCTTCTGGGAATGTGCAGTTAAAATACCTCCCTCAAAGGAGCATTTTGGCAATGATTAAATGAAATGCAAAAGTGTTTTAACACACTGGTTGATGCATAGCAAGGTGCTTTACAAATAGGTTTTTTTCTTTCATGTAATATATGATTGGTAAAATGAACAGCTGACAGGATAAATATGGATATTCTTGTAACTTAATCAGTTTGAAGAAATTATGGGAAAGGAAAAATAATTCAAACTAGTCAAACTAGACTAACCCTTAGATATTCACTCAACCAAGGGTGACTGGGTTAACTCTAGCATCAGACGATGCTGGGCAGGAGGCCCTCTGGGTCCTGCATGGGAGTCAAGCCAGAAGACCAACCTGGGCCAAGGAGAGACAGAGGCCAGTGCTCAAAGGCAGCAGAGGTCAACACTGAGTAATAGCCAGCCCTCAGAGAACCTAGAAGAAGCCTAGGCGAGGCAAAATGTTGGCCTCTAGGAAGAGACTAGGAGCCCAAGAGTCAGCATGGGGGAGATGGTGGAGCCTAGGCAAGGAGGGACTCCAGAACAGCGAGGCCCAGCTGAGGCCATCCATGAGACGGGTTACAGTCTTCAGAATCACTCTTGTCTTTTTATACCAGCCTGGCTAAACTTCACCATCCTCATCGTAGTCTCTCTTTCTAGTAGGCTTTCTTTGATGGGTATAAACGTGTCCTTCTATCATTAGACACCATGCTAGGATGTGCAGGCCAGATAACGCAACTCCAAAATCTCAGCGGCTTAACACAGTAAGAGTTTATTCCAAGCTCCTATCCCAGCCCACCATAAGCCTGTGGAGGTGGGCGGGAAGGGGACTCTGCTTCTTGTAGCTGTTCAGGTACCCAGGTTCCTCTCCTCTGGTGGCTCTGCCAACCCCCAGTAGGGATTCTTAATTTCTTTTCTTTCTTTCTTCTTCTTCTTCTTTTTTTGTCATGAATTCTTTTGGAAGTTTATTGACGTTTTATGGACTTCTCTCAGCATAAGGTTTTTAGTGCATAAAAGGAAACGCAAATGAACAGTATTACAAAGGAAACCAACTAAATTGAAATACTGATATCAAAATAATAAAAATACAAAGCTGTGATACAGCACAGTGTGTGCTTCCTTATCAAGGTGTGATATTTTCACCTGGGGCATCATCATGCAGGAGGACTTCCAAAGAGTCCCGGAGTGCTCTTTGCTAAGCCTGAATCAGGCTCAGCGCCACAGCTGAGCACTTACCATGTGCTCACGTACATTGTTCTGGTTATCTGTTGCTGTGTAGCAAACTACATTCAAAACTCGGTGACTTAAAACAACCTTTTTATTTTGCTGGGCAATCTGTCTAGGATCTGTATGGCAGCCTCTAGGGCAGCTGGGGTTTCCAGCGGGCACCTTCCAAGATGCTATCTTTATTCACAGGTTTGGCACCTCAGTGCCCCCATCTCCACGTGGCTTAGGCTTCTCACAGCACGGTGGTCTTAGGGTGCTCATACTTCTTAGATGGCAGCTGGCTTCCAAGAACAAGTGCTCCAAGAGATAGAAGTGGAAGCTGAGTATATAAGTATGGGTGCTTTTCTAACTTAACCTAGTCTGTAAAATTATGACAGAGGAAAAATAATTCAAGCTAATATTGTACTAATCCTCTGAAGGTCACTCAACCAACTGTGGCTATGTCAGCTCCAGCATCAGGAGATATTAAATGGGCCACAAAGTCACGTCTGCCATAGTCTACTGGTTTAAATAATCATACAGCTCACCTGGATTCAAGGGGGGGCCTTACCTCTCAATGGGAGGGATACCAAAGCAATTGTGGCCACCTTTAATCTGCCATATATATAAAATCTCATTTAATCTGTGCAGTAATACTTATGAAGTAGGCATTACTGCCTCTATTTTACTGATGAGGAGACAGAACCTCAAAGAAGTGAAGTATTTTGTCCAAAGTCACAAACCTAGTGAGTTTGACACTAGGTTAGTATGATTCCAATGACAGTGTTCTTAATTACTATATATTCTTTATTCTGCTTGACTTGAATCCACTACTTGGAGAGCAACAAAGAGACTCTATTAGAAAAGTAAAACAGTAGTGCATTGCAGAAGAGCTGTTGGTCGTCTACCCAACATTCATTCTCTTCCTCTTCCCAAACTTATTTGGAATAGCAAAGCACACCACTAAAGGGCCATATTTCACAGTCTACTTTACAGTTAGATTTGACCATGTTTTGTCCAATGATGTGTAAGAAGGATTACTGCCTGACTTTCAGACAGTGTCCATGAAGAGAGAGTTGTTTGTCTTTTCTGGATGTCACGCAGATGTGATCACTGGCACTCAATAGCCATTCTGGAACATGAGGGAACATGCTAAAGTGGCAGACTAGTAAAGCCTGGGTTTTGATGATCATGGAGCCACCATATTGGCCTTGGGCTGCTGCCTCTGGACTCCATTAACTGAGGGAGAAACAAATCTTTATCTTGGTCTAAGGCACTGCAATTTAGAGTTTTTCTGTTTCTTACAGTTGAACTGAACCCTAACTAATATAGAAGAGATACGCATATGAATATAAACTTAGCCATAACAGCTTAACCTCAATGATACGGAAGTTTAAGGAAGCGAGAAGTCACCAGCGAACCAAAACTGCATTATAGAGAAGAGGTGCCCAGGAGCAGCTCACGAAAGCTTGGAAAACTCTGTGTCTACTTTAAAATATTATAGAGCGATTAGCATATTTGCCAAGGAATTGGAGATATTTTGAGGCAAATTCAAAAAGCCATGCTTGTTTTTAGTACATATAAATAGGGCTGCCCTGAGGGAATCTTATAAACTGTCCCCCTCTCATGCTTCTTGACCATTGGTGATGTTTTCTTAGGATTGGTTCTGGGCCCGGTAGTATTTTTATTTCCTTTGGTGGTTTGTGTAATGCAATAGAGAAGTAGCTCATTATATTTCTAAAATAAAATTTCAGCATAAGAAGAGATAGGCCCTTAATTTGGAATGGTTTTGATTTAAGTTGGAGAAGTTATCAGAAACCAGGCATAGAAATGAGGTTCATCCACTGAAACGAGAAAGAACCTCTTTGAGTCTCAGTGTCCCTCAGTGAAGGAAGTGGACAAGATAGTCCCCAGGGTTCCTTCTAGTTTTAGTCTTTAGTATGAAGGTGAAAAGCCACATGAATATGATAGTCAAAGCTGAAAAATATCCAGTAGCTTTCAGGGGTTTGCATGAATGTTATTAAAGTGAAACAGCTGTAGAAGAAAAATATAGTTAATTATAGCGATAGCTCTTACCTGGGTATGTGGGTTAGCATTCTCAGTTGCAAGCAAGAGACATTCTGACTGATTTAAACAAAAAAGCAGTTTCTCAAAAGGCTCTTGGAGTAAGTCACAGCATCTCCAGGAAGGCCAAGCTCAAAATCCAGGTGAGAATCAGAACCCAAATCATGCCAAAGGACATACGATAGGGACATGTCTGCTGTCTGCACCATATGCTGGGTGACCCTGTGGGCTCCCTAGGACACTGGTGAATTCTTGACCATTTTAGCTGCTTTGCTTCACTCATTCCATATTTAAAGTCTTGGCAGAAGCATCTGATTGGCTGAGACTGGATTACACCACTGAGCCCAAACTTTCGGGGATGGTGAAATCAAGGTTCAGGATCTTCCAGTGAGACCTATATAACACGGAACTCCCCCAAACATTGGAAAGGGTGCCTACAAATTCCCTACAAATCTTCACTACATCTGGCATACTGAGGATTGTCCCTATCAAGTGCATCTACAAGTGTATTTATTATTATATAGTTTCTGCTGTGTGTATCTGAGACCCAAAGTAACTATGACTTAACAGGGTAGAAATGTATCTCCTGTCATGTTACAGTCAGAAGTAGATGGTTCCAGGGATGGCATGGAAGTTTTGCTCCATGAGGTCATTCAGGGATCCAACTTCTTCCATCTTATAGTTCTATGATACTTGGGACATTGCCCTTACCCACATGGTCCAATGTGATACACCATCACATCCACACCCACATTGTAAGCAGCACAATAGAAAATGGAGGAATGATAGGCATGTTCTTCCATTAAGATACATTCCAGAGTTGAACATATTTCCCAACACATGCAATTGACCAACTCTTAATAACATAGTCACACTAAACTGTATAGAAGGCTGAATGATACAATCTTTATACTAAGCAACCATGTAAACATCTACCAATCAAGGGTTCTGTCGCTATAGCAGAAGGGGAGAAAAGACATTGGAGGACAACCAATATTGAAGAAATCTCTACTTCAACAACAAACAGCAAGCTGAAACTTTAGCATGTAGGATTAGGTGAGAATATAATAGCATTTTCTGTGAGGGTTACTGAACACAGGTACTTTAGAATGTGAGAAATGTCTCCAGATGTCTTAAAATGGAACAGTTCTTCATTTGTAATGAAATAGGTTGAAGAAAAGGGAAAGTTCATGCTCAGTCTCTGCCTTAATGCCTATATTCGGAAATGACAAAGGTTAAAAGACAGGACTGAATGAAGGTTTAAAGGTCTTTCTCGGGGCCGATTGCTACAGCCAGTGTTGTATGCTTGGCAGAATGTAGCCAATCCAGGCGCTCCTCTGGGTCTTTGTAGAAAATGCAGTGGCCTCTAAGGAGGTCAGAGAGGCCTTGGGGCTAAAGGACATAGAGAAAAGACCAAGAGAAATTCACAGATGATAAATATAAGGGCAAACTGGGTGCAAGTTCAAAGCTGTGGAAATAACATGGAGAGTTAGAGGGCATGTGTATGTCTGAGTTATCTTGCAACATGCTCCTCCAGGCAAAGAGTAACGGGGCTCTAAGCCACTGGTGGCAAGGGCAGAGGGCAGTGTCTGGAGAATGACAGCTGGGTCAGAGCCTCCCAGGGCCACTGCTGCCCGGCTGACAGGCTCCGGGGCTGGCTCTTCTGAACCGCACTTTCTGACGCAGTCTTCAAGCAACTGATTTCCTAGGAGAGCAGTGATGCTTGGCTCATCTCCACCACCGTAAATGCCTCAGAAGCTTTTTATAGGCATTCTCTTTTCTCATGCTTTCAGGTTTATTATAAAGATTTACATGTCACCCAAGCAACCCATGTGTGTCACAGGGAGATTTGGTTTAGAGTTAGTGTTTTTGTTTCCTTCTACTCCTTTTTTTCCCTCACATTATATAAATTTATTGAAATCTCTAATAAAAATATAGGTTCCTGGGACTGATACTAACATTTCTAATAATAATTAATAGTAACCATTATTTGTTTATTGACTTAGTGCTCTACATGTACTTTCACATTTTAAAGAATTGAGGTATAATCGATATACAACATTTATTAATTTCAAGTGTACAACATGATTCTGTATTTGTATATATTTGGAAATGATCACCACAATAAGTCTTGTTCACATCCATCACCACACATATGAATGTTTTTGTGTGTGTGTGTGTGATAAGAATTTTTAAGATTTACTCTCCTAGCAAGTTTCAAATAGGCAATAGCATATTATTAACTATAGTCACTATGCTGTACATTACATCCCCATAACTTACTTATTTTACAGCTGGAAATTTATACCTTTTGTCTCCCTTCACCCATTTTGCCCACCCCCAATCCCCACCTCTGGCAATTTGTTCTCTGTATCTATGAGGTGTTTTTTTTTTTTTTAATTTTAGTTTCAACATATACATGACATCATACAGTATTTATCTTTCTCTGTCTGACTTCTTTCACTTAGTATATTGGCCCCAAGGTCCATCCATATTGTCAAAAATGGCAAAATTCTGTTCTTTTTTTTATGGCTGAATAATCTTCCACTGTGTATATATACCACATCTTCTTCATCCACTTGTAAGTTGATGGACCCTTAGGTTGTGTCCACATGTTGGCTACTATAAATAATGCTGCAATGAATGTGGGGGGGTTTCTTCTATTCTTGGTCTACTGCAATTACTTTAAGGTAAGGCAAGTCAAAGGAGTATATTTTTCAGAAAAAGATGGCTAAAGGCCTATTTATTGCTTTTCCTAGTACAGTAACATGTTCTAAATTCTTCCCTATTCCACCAGTGAATAACAACAACAAATCAACAGCCCTGGATGACTGGATAAGCAAAAATGTGGCATATACATGCAATGGAATATTACTTAGTCTTAAAAAAGAGGGAACTTCTGACATATGGGACAACATTAATGAATCTTGAGGGCATTATAGTCATAAAAGGACACATACTGTGTGATTCCACTTAAAAGATACTAGAGTAGTCACATTCTCAGAGGCAGAAAGCAGAATGGAATGGTGGTGGCCAGGGCCTGGGGAGAGGTGGGGAATGGGGAGTCAGTGTTTAATGAGTATAGACTTTCAGTTTTGTAAGATGAAAAGCAATCTGGAGACGGATGGTGGTGATGGTTGTGTAGCAGTGTTAATGTACTTAATACCACTGAACTGTACACTTAAAAATGGTTAAAACAGTAAATATTGTGTTATCTGTACTTTACTGTAATAGAAACAAATTCGAAAAAATATCAATAACCTCATCTGAGATCCCTGTGGTTACAACGGACTGGTCTTGCACATTCTTCTTTCTCTTCCTCAGACAACTCCAAGCAGTGTTTTTATAGCCCTCTAAGTTCTAAGTGTCTATAAGTGCTGTAATATCATAGGCTGCCATAGGCTTATACCTTCTTTGTGGGGATTTAAGCAACCCCCCTTTGTGGCTTCACTCAAACTCTATTTTCTTATTTGACTTTATTTCTCAAATGTCTACCCCGCTCAGATCCTAGGTCAGTGGTATGAGCACAGGCTCCCCATTCAGACTGCCTGCATGGAATCCCTGCTCTACCCCTTGCTTTCTGCAGCCCCTCTGACAAGTGACTTAACTGCTTGTGTCTGTTTCCTCCTCTGTACAATGGTGATAATAATAGTATCTAAGCACGCTGTGAGCTTTAAAGGATTTAATACACATAAAGGACTTAGGCCAGTGCCTGTCACATAGTAAACACTCCATGACTATTAGCTATTACTGTAATAAAACTGACTATTATTATTTCCAGAAGTTCTCCGTGGGAGTCTTCGACGGGAAATGTCTCTTCCTGTTCTGAGCAAGCCTGCCCTCCCTTGTTCTGATAAGAATGCATCTCTTCCTTCTGGGATAACTGCCATTCTAAGTGGTGCTGCTAAGCCCGGTCCCACTAAGATTCCAAAGCCCTGTGTGAGGGGTACATTTAACCCAGGCCTAGACAACCATGGAGCACTTCATCCCTCTCGCAGCAGGGACTAGTTCAAAGTGTGGGCCTGGGACCCAGGGAGGGCCGGCAGAGCTCTTCTTTGGCAGTGAGAGCCAGATGCCAGGATACATCAGCCCATCTTTCTGCCAGGGCTGCTGAGCTGAGACAATGAAAGCTTTGGGATACAGGCAGCTGTATTCCCTGTCTGTACGTAGGAAGCCCATTTGAAATGGGGAGCAAGGCCAACACCCGAGAGAAACAAGAACTGAGAGACAGCGGGGGGTGGCGGGGGAAGGGAGAGATAAAGGCCTATAACTTTGAGTTTGGGGGGCTGGCCACCCTTTGTCAACTTTTATCCTGACCTTCCCAGGTCTGGAAGCCCAAAGAGTCTCTTTTTGCTTAAGGTGGTCTGAGCTGAGTTGTTGTCATTATAACTAAAAGACTCATGGCTAAGATGCCCTTTACATTGTATTTGTCCTTCTCCCTTCCCTCTCCTCCCTTTCCCTCTTTCCTTCCCAGGCCCCTGAGTGACTCAGCCCTTGGTCTGAACCGGGACTGCCAGACTCCTACCCTGTAGGACCTACCTCCCTTCTTCTCTTGGTTCGGGAGTTTTCCACCACCAGCTAATTTTCCTGGTTTCCTTAGCTGGGTTCACCAGCTGTGACCTAATATCCTTATTTCCTCATTTCTCCTTAAGCCTCTCCTCACTGCCTCTGCCCCTCACCTCAGACAACTTCTCTGTCCTCCTGTGAGCAGATGCATCAAGCTCAGGTTTTCCTCTTTTGCTTCTGTTCTGCCTCTTTGCAGCTGGTACTTTTATGCCCTTCTCTTCTGCTCTTAATCTTGGGATATTTGCATAAATGTGTTCCTTTTTGACACAAGTATCGCATACTAACCCTCTTTCACCCACTCTGCCAACTTTTTTTCTCTTTTTTACTACAGAAGACAGTGCTGTGTTACGTTTCATACCTGAAACACTTCCCAACTACACATTCCTCAACTCTGGCTGCTCACTATATCCAGTGAAATGATCGTTCCCTAAATGAAAACCACCAGCAATATCTGATTTCTAAATTCAATACCTAAGATCTAATTTCACCCTCCTCACACCAGTAGTTCTGTTTCTCTTATTCCTCCAGTAAAGCCTCACACTGACCCCTTTATCTAGGGCTGTTAAACTCTTAGAGTTAATCAAAGGCAAGTCAAACAGCTTTTTTCTTAGATTACTAGTCCAACTGATAAATGCAGAAGGAATGAATGATAAAAGTAGAAGGAAGAAAGAATATAGAAAGTCAACATTAGGCAAATACATAGCAGTAAGTGTTGTAGGTAAGAACCATTGATGGATGCTAAAATTAGTGAGCAAAAACAAAATAAGCGAGCAAAGTATAAAGAGAAGCAGAGTATCTGTAATGGTCTCAGAAAATCTCCCCACAAGATGTATATTGGTTATGAAGGGGAAAATTATAACTTTACACTAGAGACACCTAAAAGATACCACCTTAACCAAGTGATCAAAATGAACACCACCACTAATAAGACACATCAACATCATATAACCATGATACGATGCACTGAGAAGTGTACAGTATTCCTTCTAAGATGTTCTTACCAAAAATGCACAACCTCAGTCAAATCATGAGAAATCATCAGACAAATCCAAATTGAGGCACATTCTGTAAAATAACTGCCCAGTCCTCTTCAAAAGTGTCAAGGTCATGATAAGGAAAGACAGAGGAATTCTTGCAGATTGGAGGAGACTAAGGAGACAGGACAACTAAATGCATTTGACCCTGGATTGGATCGTGGACAAAAAAAAAGAAAAAAAAGGACAACAGAGGACAAGTGGTGAAATTTGAGCAATGTCTTCAAAGTAGGTAATGCTATCATCCATGTTAATTTTCTACTTCGATAATTATACTGATTTATTGTCTGAGTTATAGCCTAGGCTCAGGATTTTTTAAAGCTGCTCAGATGTTTCTAACACGCAAAATTTGAGAACCACGGATCTCACTATATGGAAAAGGAGGGAAGTCTTAAATATGAATAATGGCCTGGGAACTAGCTGCAGCTTGTTCCACTGGTCCTTTTATAGTAAGTCCTTGCAAAGATTGCAACTAGCCAACGCTTTGATCAGGACTCTGTGGTGAACTGGACTTTTTAAAGGCGGGGCACCAGCAGACCAGAGAGGAGCCCCATGTCCAAACCTCCCAGCCCCACCTCCTATCTGGCCATTGCTGTGATGACCAGTTTCCTGTGGGCTCTGATGGGCTTCGTGCAGATGCATTTGAGCCTGTGCAGTGAACCGCTCACTCCTGGCCCTCGGGTTCTGCTGATGCTGAGGCAAGAGACACCTGTGAGAACTCACCCATGCACAGCCCAGAAGCATGGGGGAGTTAACAACCGTTCCCCATGTCCTCCCCTCTGTAGATAGTGCGGAGGTTCAGAGGTGCTTTCCATCAGCTCTTCAGAGGGTCTGGGCAAGATGGAGCACAGTTGTCCTTAGCAATGGCTGGCTCAGTTTCATATCCTTCTTTCGTTTCTCTCTCTTTCCCTGTTCCCCTCCTCTATTCTGCCCTATTGCTCTCAGAGTCACATTCCCAAATAAACAACTTACATGTTCTAGGAAATATGGTGGCAGCAAAACTGGAACATCTGGGTGAATTACGGACGCAGAATCTGAGGGGGAAGCTGGCCTTAGGGCATCTTTCACCTCACAATGTAATGGGGAAGAACAAATCTGACTCCATATTGGATCTGTTTCTTTTACTTTAACCTTTGTATTCTATTGCTTTTGCTACAAGTTAATCACTAAAGGCATGTTGCCTGTAACTTAAGTATACATAATGGCCCATCTCCTGGAACCTTGCCTCCCATGCCTGAGTATGAAGCTAAAATACCTTTGTTTAGCTCACAGGAGACATCTTGACCTGTGAATGGCTGCAGGAAAGAAGAAATTAACACATCCCTCTGGAGTCAGGCTGAGGCAAGAAATATTGCAACAACTTCTGCCTTTTCTACTTTACCTCCTTACCTCCTTCTCTTTGTTCTATAAAAGAAACTAGCATCCAAACCCAGGCAAGATGGCTCTTTGGGACACAAGTCCACCATTCTCCCGGCCTGCTGGTTTTCCCAATGAAGTCCTATTCCTTGCCCCAACAACTCATCCCTAGATGTACTGGCCTGTCCTGTGGCGAGCAGTATGAGCTTAGACTCTGTAACAACATTTTATTTCAATCACATATTCACATAAGTGCTTCTCTTAAAATTTATTGAAGATGGGAGAAGAAGAATAAAATTGTTTCTCTTCCACAACTGCCTGGAGAACCTCGGAGACCAGATGAAAACTACCACTGTCAAAGACAAAGTGCACCAAAGACAAGATGTGATATTTGGCAAAATTGATATGAGGAATGTTCATCGATTGTCACTAGAATTCAGTGACAAAAAAGGGGGCCCAAATAATTAAAAAGGCTTTCTTAGAAGCACCATATACGGCAGTGGGAGACCACAATGTGGAAGTCAGATCCAGTTTATATACAGTTGAGTCCACCTCAAGGCAAGGCCAGTACCTGAAACACATCTGATACCACGGCATAGGTGGCTCTGGGATCATGGAAGTTGGTTGCCATTATTGTGTGACGTTGGTGGAAGCCACCACCCCTCCACGTGAGGCACCAAAGACAGCATCCCCCACACCAAATAGTATATTCTGGAACTTCGCAGCTGGACCGTCACATTCACACTCTATGATGTGGGAATTCAGACCCCACAGTGTATATATTTTACCATTCATGTCCTTAAAACCAACAAAAATTAAAGACAAATGCTTTTTATGGGGGTTGGGTGGAAAAATCTTACCAGTTCCAAAGGCTCTATTTTCAGAGAACCCAGACTAAGAATCTTCGGTGAAGACAGTAAAAGGACACCATGTCAACACATCATGGAAACTCCAGGATGTCTGTTAAGAACCTCTCTGCTCTCTGGGCTCTCTGCCCCTCTTGCCTCCCCTCCTTTTCTATGGAAGGCAAAAGTGGCTAGTCCAGTGTCCGGCTGCTTTCCTTTTTGACTGGCTGCCCTAATTCTTCAGTTCCCCTCTGCTCTTCCTCTCCTTCAGTGGCTCCGTTTGTAGCCGACAGCTCATTCTCACTAGCCCCTTGGCCAAACCCAGCAGAAAACTGACTGCTTCCACAGTTTTCCTGCTCTGCTTAAACGAACTCCCTCTGGTCAGCTGCTAATGCTGCTGTTGCCCTTGCAGCCCGCCCTTCCTCTTCCAGCGTCTGCATATCTGCGTTCACAGTTAGCTCCGGCTACCCTCCCCTTCTGACCTGTCGACCTGCCAGCCAAGTTCCCGGTCTGTACCTTCAGGCCTGGCAGCGTTCCTCCAGGGCATCGTCACCATCCCGTCATCAGCTGGTTTCCACACACGCCACTCATGCACTCCTGCTCTTCTGACAAGGGCAGCCGTGCTGTGGGGCACAGAGGGAAAGAATCAGTGAATAGTCCCTAAGGGCTGTTTGATGCCTTCAAAATGATAATAATTTATTAATTCGTTTGGTAAATATTTTTTCAGTGCCTATATATTCCACTCATTTTTCTTAGGTGCTGAGTATATAGCAGTGAATAAAATACACAAAAAAGTCCCTGCCCACATTTAGCTTACATTCCAATAAATAATGACAAGTCAGTGATAGAACTGGGTCCGAAATGCTACGTCTCTCTTTCCTCCTAAAAGAGTTCCTTTTTTCCCCCCTCATTTTATACTTCTTTTCACTATACCTTTTTTCCTTAATGGCAAGCATAGCACTCATTCTATGCTTCATGGCTAAGCTTGTTAGTCTTGTGGCTCAAGATTAAAATTTGTCTTTGCCCCACTAGCCCAGCCACCCCAGGTTCTTTTCCTCTGCTGAGGGAATGCTTGATACTTAAGTAATCTCCAGTTGTAAACTATTCAAGGCTGTTCATCCTTGCCTCGGCTGGGACCCACAACCCAATGGGCAGGAGATGACACTCAGAGCAGGACAGGGGCTCAATTCTCCGCCACGGTTTCACTCTGAGCTGCAGCTCTTATCCTTGGATGTCTCTTCTCTTAGCAGTTTTGAAAATACTTTGCCACATGCTGAGAGCTGTAACTTAATGTTTATCATACTAACAGGAGAAAACTCTTCCTTATGCAATAGTCTGCATTAAAGCCATCGTTGTTCTCAGTAGCAGGACAACCAGCTCCTGAGACCACGGGTATCTGCGGTGTCTGCATGGGAGAAGTCCAGCTTCATCGATGGGCCACCTGAGTCAGAAAGGAGCCTAGGGAGAGACAACCTTTCTTATTTCCCCTCATTCCCTGCAGAGGTAAATGGAAGATGACTGTATGCTCTTTCAGTCTGAATTGCACTCTTGTTGGGAATATGTCATCGTTTTTGAGAATAAAGGAATTTGTACCATAGGCTCCACATAGAACGCTATCCAACTTTTCTGTTTTCAAACATAATTTTGGGAAAAGGCATCTCCACTTCTCAATGATGTGAAAGATGGAGAGCTTGCCAGCTGACCCGTCTTTACAAGGTCTTTCTTTAAGCCTCCCCTTTCCTCTCACATTCTGAAAACTCAAGAGGATTTGAGGGATTTAAGACCCTTCACTGGGGGATTTACTTGGTCCTTGAAAATGTACCTTTACAGATTAGTTATGTTGGATTAAGGATTACCTTTCTTAACAGCTTCTAGCATATAAATACTCTTTTTGGAAGGAGGTGTAGGGGAGGAAAAATAATTTTCCCTCTACCCGGCTAGGTTCTTGGCTGCACATTTGTGCTGGAGCCCGACAAAGACATGATTCGAAGTGACCAAAACAGGAAGATTTTATACCTTTTAGACAAGGAAACAATACATCTGTAAAGAATTGACAGGACAAAGGGGTGGTAAAATGATTAAGTAATAAGCTTTGTTTACATAGCCCTTTGGCCCTAAATGCCCTGCCCCTGGTGATGGACCAGGATGCTTCTACCCTCTTGGTACCAGGTACCTTTCACGTGGGAGATCTGGTTCCTCCTTCAGGGGAACATAGGGAGGTCACAGTGTTCATGCACAAGCCATCTCTCAAGTATCTTTCATTCCAAATAATCAGTATGCCAAAGTGGCATATTTCAGGGTGATATATTCTGAACCCCTGCAGTGGTAACACACTACTTTCTTTAGGCATTAGTGAGTTTTATCACATCCATCTCCTCAACTTGAAAGAACTGGGCAGGATAAGCCCTGAGTATCTACCTTGTGGGGAGGGAGGCGGAGAGCCTTAAATGGTATGAGGGACAGGCACTGAGAAGGAATGAGAGTCCCAGGGACCAATAAGGAGCTGGGTGGCTGTGTGTGATTATCAAGGACATCAGGGTGATGCTGGGAAGGGAAGAGAGGTCCCTGAGGGTTGTCTTTTCTAAGGATTTTTTTTTTTAAGTTTAAACTCAGAGTGTTTTTAACTTATGTAATGGCCTAAGGATTTTGATGGCTCTACTTCCTCTGCGGACAGGCAGTAGAAGGGCTGCTTCTGGGAGTGAGCCCCTTCCACCTCCACCCCAGGGCAAGCCGTGCCTCTCAGCCTCCTTCCTGGCTCTGAGATAGGCCAGACCACAGAAGATCATCTGTTGATAATGACAACTTGGTGTAGGTATGGCTCATTTTACTCTGGTTTCCTCCAGAAGCAGTGAAACAGGGCAGCACAGAGGTTATAAACAAGGCAAGTTTGCCAGAGTGTAGAAAGGCTCTCCACTGCCTCCCTTCATCTTATAGGTGACGTTCTAGAGTTCAGGGTCTTGCCAGCCTGCAAAGATGCCTTTTATTCTGCACGTTAGAAAAAACTTACACCAGCATACAAGGCAATACTTTTTACTACCCAGGAAGCTACTTCTCTTAGGCCCTCTGTCTGGGTTTACAGCCTTGAAATTCTTATTGCGCCAGCCCTGGGACAAATCTCCCCTTATCTGTGCTTATGCTTCTCGGCTGAATTTTCCATTTATGTCCGCTTGGGATGATGACCACTACACATACCTGAACTTCCAGGGGTGGGACGCACTTCTGTGAGTAACAGCAGCTCATTCTAGCAGGGACAGAGAAGAGGGGAAGAGTATCTATTGACCTTTGGGGAGTGGGGAAGTTTCTTATATACCCTACAAGAGACGGAGGACTCTAAGCAGTGTTTCTTTTAAAATGTATATTTTGAGGGAGGGTACAGCTCACTAGTAGAGCTCATGCTTAGCAGGCATGAGGTCCTGGGTTCAATCCCCAGTACCTCCATAAAAAAAAAGTAAATAAACCAAAACAAAACCTAATTACCCCTGCAAAAGGCAATGTAAAATAAATAAATAAATATTTTTTAAAAAATGGGTATTTTTAGTGTTAATGGAAATGATGCACTTACAACATAGGTTGCTTTATAAGGCTTAAACTAGTTTCCCATTGCTATGACATGTATTAAAGGTGGTATTAAGGATATCTATAATATATTCTTTTTAATTTCATGTATCCTAATTTCAAATGCTTGACTTTGCAATGCTTGAGGAATATAGATTGTCTTTAAGATTGTGATTTTTATAGTTGTTTTGTTTTTTCATGAAGGTAAAAATACCTTCAGCAGTCTAGGAAATTATCTCCTGTACTTGGAGGGTAAAGATGTGATGACAGTTTTTCTTCTTCGGAACTCCCCCTATCTTTCTGGAACAAGCTGTGATTGTGGGTGGATTATTCTGATACTATTGCTTTGCTGTGCAGTGTTTTGCAGCTTAAAGGTAAAAGTTTTCTCTGTTATCATTAAACATGCATCCTTGCTAATCCTACAGTGGTAATTCTCTAGATTCTGTTATTTCCTCTCAAAGGCTCTTAAATTTTAGCATGCATTAACATCACCTGGGAAGATTTCGAAAGTGCACATATCTGGTTGTTACTCACAGAGCATACGACTGAGTAGCCGAGGTTGGGGGCCGAGGATCTGCATTTTAAACTTTGACCTGAGAACCACATTCTGAGGCCAAACTACTGCCTTACAGCTGATTTCTCAACCTCAGCACTACTGCCATTTTAGTTGGATGAATATTCGTTGTGGGAGTTGTTCTCTATATTATAGGATATTTAGCAGCATCCCTGGCCTCTACTCACTAGACAGATCCAGTAGCATCCTCACCCATTGTGAGGACCAAAAATGTCTCCCGACATTGCCAAATGTCCTCTGGAGTGGGGGATTTGCAAACCACTACCTTAGGCTCTTTGCTCTTCCTAATTCAAACACCCTAGCCACCCAAGCATTCTTGTGAGTGATGGATTTTTATATGGAACTCTAGTCCGAAATTAGTTTTCTTACAACTGTGTATAATAAAATGAATCTTTTGTCATGGGGGCTCAAAATCATTTCCAGCCCCCCCGGACAATTCTTACTTGACCATATTTTTCTTTAAATTATTAAAATTAGTTGCTAACACTTACAATTTGGGATATATTCATTTCTGGGTTTGCTTGAGAATTCAGAAGCTCTGACCACAGCAGTCCATGTTGCTGTGTGGTAAGAATCATCTGGACCAGAGGAACAGCTACAGTAGAGACCAGGATGTGCGCTCCAGTTTCCCGAGTCCTCAGCTGCCCGATCTCGCCTAGTCAAGTACCTACCTGGTTCCTAGAGGCCTTGGATTTGCAATTTCTGGTTTTAAACTCCCCAGTCATTCACTAAGAATGGAGCACTTCACATGGAATAATTTTGCTAGGGTTGGCAACTTTGATGCTAACTCCTGAATGTACTCAGATTAATTAGATTGTGAGGCAATGGGCCAAATGTTTTAATCTCCTGTAATTAATATATCTTCCAATTTTGTAATATATTTATGTGGAGTTTTATGTATTTCCCCTTTCTGGAGTAAAATTTGGATTATAGGCATTCAGCTTCCTTTGCTAATTTATCACATTGCACTAATACTTTTTGTTGTTGACAAAGGCAGCTCTGCATGTCTGTTGAGGATTCTTTTTCTCAAGTGCTGGTTTTTTTCTTCTTTAATTGAAGTATTGTTGATTTACAGTATTAGTTTCAGATGTACAACATGTTGATACACTATTTTTATAGATTATACTTCATATAAAGTTATTTAAACATATTGGCTACATTCCCTGTGCTGTACATTATATTGTATCTTATTTACAATTTATTTATCTATCTATCTATATTGACGTATAGTTGATTTACAGTATTATATTAGTTTCAGGTGTATGACATAGTGAATCAAAATTTTTATAGATCATACTCCACCTATAGTTACTATAAAATATTTGCTATATTTCCTGTGCTACACAATATACCCCTGGAGCTTATTTATCTTATACTTAGTAGTTTGTACCTCTTAATCCCCATCCCCTATGTTGTCCCCACCACCTCTCTCCCCACTGGTAACGACTAGTTTATATTTGTGAGTCTGTTTCTGTTTTGTTATATTCATTTGTTTTATTCCATAGACTCCACATGTAAGTGAAAACATGCACTATTTGTCTTTCTCTGACTTATTTCTTTAAGTGTAATACTCTCTAGTTCTATCCATGTTGTTGCAAACGGCAAAATTTCATTCTTTTTTATGGCTGAGTAGCATTCTATTGTATATATACACCAAATCTTCTTTACCCAGTCATCTGTTGATGGACACTTAGGTTACTTCCGTATCTTGGCTCTTATAAATGCTGCTGCTATGAACATTGGGATGCATGCTTCTTTTTAAATGAATGTCAAGTGCTGGATCTTGATAGGCAAATGAACCATCTCCAGGGAACAGAGAAACAAGGAGAAATGGATGTGTGATGCTTTCCTGTCCGTATTTATTCTTACTCCACCCCAACCTACGCTCTTGTGTGACTAACAACTTCATATATGATGGCTAGAAGCTTTGACTTGTGAGTGATTTCAAAAGAAAGGTGGAGGAAAATGTTGCAGGTGGGGCTGGCTGGCTTCATGGGCATGTGACTGTACAGTCCCACGAGGCCCTGTGTGTAGAAGGACCCTGCACTTCATTTAATGCTGTGCTGTTGCCATCTTGAATTTCTTTTCTTTTTTTAAAAAAAATTCATTGTAACTCTATTGTTATAGCAGAAAATTGGAAACAGGGCAAATGTCTATCAGCAGGGACTAGCTGAATAAGCCACACAGTGGAGGACTCTGAAGCTGAAAAAGGAACAAGGAAGATCTAAACATACTGCTGCAGAGAGGTGGTTGGGGTGGGTTGTTCTGTGAATAAAGCAAGATGGGTGTCCAGAACAGGCAATGTTTACCAGTTTATCATAAAAGAGTTTAACTGAGGAACAGCCAGATGGAAGAGAAGGACAGGGCAAGGTATGTGGGAAGGAGCGTAGTGTGGCCATGATCTATGGGCACACCACTCTCCCCAAATCTCCACGTGTTCACCAACCTGGAAGCTCTCCACATTCTTAATGATTTTCCAACAAGAGGCTCTGCAGTTCCGTTTTGCACTGAGCTCTGCAAGATCTGTAGACAGATCTGTTTGGAGGAGGGGCTTTTACGTTGTATTTTATTTTATTATTGTGGGAGGTGGGAGTGTTCAAGAACATCAAGTTCAGGAATTTATTACTGTAAAGAGAAACAGGTCCTTTTTCCTTGGCGAGACTGGAATACGTTTATCTAGGAAACAACCAGCTACGTGTGGGGAACTGCTGGGAGGCAGAGAGAGAAAGACAGAGAAGGTGGTAGGGTGGTGTGGAGCCAGGTACAAACGGATTCTAATGAAGTCAGATGAACTATATAATTTCTTCAAGCGTTAGTTTTCTTATCTGTAAAATGAGGATAATAGCTCTGATGTTATGAAGTTGTGAGGTTTAAATGAGATAGTGTGTGAGTGCCTCGTGACTGGCACACAGTAAGCCCTCAGTTTATGACAGTTATATTAATATGGGGCTTTGCTCTCAGGAGTCTGGAATTCAGAAGGGGAGATAATGCATCAAATCGTGGCAGCAGAACCTGTATATTAGTCACCCCTGGCTGCCATAAAAAATGTTATAGACTGAGTGGCTTAAACAACAGAAATCTGTTTTCTCACAGCTCTGGAGGCTGGAAGTTGAGATCAGGGTACCAGCATAGCCCAGGCCTGGGGAGAGCTCTCTTCCTAACTTTCGGACAGCTGCCTTTTCGCTGTGTCCTCATTTGGCAGAAAGCTCTGGTGTCTCTTCTTTTTTTATGAAAACGCCAGTTCTGTTGGATCAGGACTCCACTTCCTTAAGCCTTCATCTTAATCACCTTCTCAGAGGTCCTAGCTCCAAATATAGTCATATGGGGGGTGAGGGCCTCCATATGCATTTTGGGGGGCACAACTGAGGTCAAAACATCTGGTATAAGTACAACCAGGGCATAGATGAATGCCCAACTCTGGTAGTGGAGGGAGGTCAGAGGAGGTGATTCCTGAAATGCATCTAAAAGGTTTTAGTTAAAGAAGTATATGCTCAAAATTAAACAGCATAGAGGAGTTTATAATAAAAAACAATAGTGTCCTCACCTCTCTCCAGCCTCAGGTCCACTTTCCACATTTGATGCTATGGAATGAATGTCTATGTCCCTCCAAAATTCATAAACTGAAGCTCTAATCCTCAGTGTGATGGTATTTGGAGGTGGGGCCCTCGGGGGCTAATTAGGTCATGAGGGTGGAGCTGTTAAGATGGGCTTAGTGCCTTTATAAGAAACATGAGAGAACTTTCTCTCCCTCTCCCCCTGCCCCAGCCTGTCTCCCTGTCGTCTCCCCCTCCTTGCCCTTTCCCCTCTCCCACGAGGATACAGCCCTCTATAAACCAGGAAGAGGACTCTCACCTTGATCTTGGATTTCCCAACCTCCAGAAATGTGAGAACTAATTTCTGTTGTTTAAACCTCCCAATGCCAATGTGTGGTATTCTAACAGCCTGAACTGACTAAGACAGTCAACATTTAAAAAATATTTCTGTTTTAGTTCTCATATTTGACACTCCCTTCCAGTGTTGGGTGTCTATCTTTTTTTTTTTTCCAGTTCTTTTATTGGTTATCTTTGTGACTGTAGAGAATCATACCTGTGTTTTTTGTGTTGTCAACTAGCAGCATTATCTCTTGACTCCAAGCTTTGTAAATAGATAATGGTGCCCCATCCTTTTCTCTAGTGTTCCTCCTCCTGCCATGGCCCTTCTGTCATTTTCACCTTTGACATTATCAAGATTACCAATTTGTATTCTGTCCTGCTACCATAGTCAAGTCTTTCCTGCAAGCCAAAAAAGCAGCTTTTGTGGTTTTAAGACTTGTGCAAATGCTGGCTCAAGTTATGTGCTTGAAATACTTTCACTTCTTTACTGAGCCAAATAATATAAACTCAGCATCAGTAGGAGGATTTCTTTTCCTCAAAGTCAAATGGAGTCTCTTTTCTTACAATTTAGAAATTTCTTAAAACCATTATGTACTTGAGTTTGCTACATATTTAGATATCTTTTTCCTGAGGAGTTTTATTTTTAAGTTTCTAAATGCCTTTCTCTCTCTTTTTTTCTTGAAGCACTGGCTTTGACAAATCCTTTCCATTATACCATCTATTCCATCATACCATCTGTCTTAGTCAGTTCAGGATGTTATAATAGTGTATCATAGACTGGGCGGCTTAAACAACAGAAACATATTTCTCACAGTTCCGGAGGCTGGAAGTCCAAGATCAAGGTGCCAGTACCACTGGGTTCTGGTGAAGGCCCTCTTCAGGATACAGACTTCTTGCTGTAGCCGTACCTGGTGGGCAGCAGAGAGGAAGCAAGCTCTCAGGACACTTATCAGAGCACTAATCCCATTCATGAGGGCTCCACCCTCATAGCCTTATGTATTCCCAATTATCTCCCAAAGGCTAAACCCCTAAAAACATCATATTAGGGGGTAAGATATCAACACACCAATTTTACAGGGACACAAATGTGAAGTCCATGCACCATCTTTTCCATTAAGATCACTCCCCAAACACCTCCCTTTTTTCCAGAGAACTCCATCCTCCTGCTCCTATAGGTATTGCTTGTTTTCTAGGCCTGCATTTCAGCTGTCATTCTGGGAATACCAGTACTTTCCTTCATTGCTCTTTGGTGTTGCATCTACTATTTCCTGAATCCCATACCTTCCTGTTTCTTGGTTCTCTTCCTCATCTTGCTAAGAGAGATCAACAAACTTCCTATAAATGGTATAAAACTAAGATATGAATGGCTCAAAATATCTCAGTTTTGTTACTGCATTTGATAATCTGGCTGGGTATAGTATTCAAGTGTAACTAGAATAGCGCAATTTTCAAATTGTTTTGTTCAGCCCTGTCTTGATACATTCATGTTGCCAATATCCCCCAAAATGTCTTAGGTGTATCCCATCAAGCAGTGGATAATACACTTATACTAATGAGTGCCCCATCAAACTGGACACTCAATGGATGATGACCAGCCATCAGACCACAAGGGTGAGGTTCCTCACCAAAGACTGCAACCAGTGTGGACAGCTCACCACCAAGTCAGTTTCCAGGCAACCACCTGATGTCTGCGATGAAAAGCTTCTCCCATCCCACCAATTACTCTCATAAATTTAGAGTTTTCTTTATTCCTTTCTGAACTGGTCCTTTTGCCTTTTTCTTCCCTTCCCTGGTTCATATTTTATCTAGACTTCAGAGTGGAAAAATTAGCTCTTCAAGCATGCAGATATATCTTTCCATCTGGTCCTTTGTCTAAAGGTTTTTTCCTTTTAATTTTATAGTCTTTGTTGCTGCTTCCAAAGTAGGTGACTCATATCTGAGTAGAACCAAGTGGATGAAAAATAGACACTAGGGGTTCACGTGAGTAAGTAA
The DNA here is from genome assembly GCF_048564905.1 of Vicugna pacos. Classification (NCBI taxonomy): domain Eukaryota; kingdom Metazoa; phylum Chordata; class Mammalia; order Artiodactyla; family Camelidae; genus Vicugna; species Vicugna pacos. The sequence continues at coordinate 77,640,509 of NC_132993.1, read as the reverse complement.
AAAGGTTAAAGGAAACATAAAGATTAATACTTCAAGATATAATCTTACCACAACAGATTGGAAGTTATTTTCCCTTAGACCCTTGAGAACATAGCTCACTGCCTCCCAGTACTCACTGTTATTAATGAAAATTAGTTTGGCTTGTTCTTTTGTGGCTGACTTGTTTTCACTTCCTGGATTTGGAGATGTTCTCTTTATGCGTGGTGCTCTGAAATTTCATAGTAACATGTTTAGGAATACGTTTTTTAAATTCTCCAACTGGGCATTTAGTAGATCTCTTCAACTGGATCTGTGACCACTTGGCTCTAAATGATTTTCATTATTTCATTGCTAACTTCCTCTTCATGGTCTCTGTGCTCCCTTGAAATTTGAGTCATTGAATTCTAGACTTGCTGAATTGGGGTTACCTCAACTTTAAAAATTTTTTATTGTGGTATGATACACAAAATATAAAGCTGTCTCTTAACTTTTATCTCATTTTTTTAACCTATTTCTTTGACTTTTTGTTCTAAGGTCTGAGAAATGTCCTTGACTTTCCCATTCTTCTATTGCATTTTGTATATTAGTAATTAATAAATTCTAATGGTTCTTTCTGTTTTTTGATTGCTCCTTATTTATAGTAACTTCGCCTTGGTTTATGGAGAGCTAATCTCTCTGAGGATTTTAATTACAACTGCTTTGTTTCCTGAATGAGTTCTGGTTTTCCAAGTACTTATCTTGGTCTCAATTCCTTGTCACTAGTTTTCTTCCTGTGCCCGGCAGTCCTAAATTGTTCACATATAGGAAGGAGAGGTTGGGTAGCTAGTGTGTGGCTTTCTTTGCTGTTTTGTAAGGACTCTTTAGGCTGAGACTCTGCTTGGGGCAGAGCAGGCAGGGCTGTGGCTCATACTCTTTGCTCTCAGGTGAACAGGGTAGGGGCTTCCCGCCAGGATATGAATCCTCCCAAGCAGCTGAATGAAAAGGGCTTCACTCACAGACACTGCTGTCCACACTAGTAACCTTAGCTTTTGCCAACTGTTGCATGTGGAATTGGATGGCTCAAATAGTTCAAGTTTGAAAACACAGTACAGATCTTTCTAGACTTAAGATGGGGTTACATCCCAGTAAACCTGTAGCAAGTGGAAACTATCAGAAGTTGAAGATGCATTTAATACACCTAACCTACGGAACATCATAGCTTAGGCTTGCCCAAATATGCTTAGAACACTTACATTAGCCTACAGTTGGACAAAATCATCTAACACAAAGCCTATTTTATAATAAAATGTTGGGTATCTCATGTAATCTATCGAATACTGTACTGAAAGTGAAAAAGAGAATGGTTGTTTGGATAGAGTAGTTCTAAGTGTAACTACCCTCATGACTGGGAGCTGTGCTCACTGCCCTGCTATCACGAGAGAGTATCATGCTGTGTATCGCTAGCCCTGGGAAATATCACCATTCCAAGTTTGAATTACGGTTCCTACTGAACATGTACTGCTTTCACACCATGGTAAAGTCAAAAAATCCTAAGCAGGGGACCGTCTGTATGTACCAGTGGAATTTTTCCAGTGTAGATGCTTGTTTTAAATTAGTGAGCTTTAAACCATTTTTATTCTTTTTATGGGCCTGAGGACAGTTTTAAAATTTTGAATATGAATTTATTTGCAATAGGAAATACTGCAGAACTAGAACGTCTAGATGTAGGAATGGATTTAATGCCATAATTGATTACTCTAAAGAAGGATTCACCTGTGTATTGGGCTTCTATAGCTGTTCAAATGGACATTTTCCTAGTAATTAAACTCAAATTCTGGAGTTCTTACCCCCTTGCATTTTTTGGGGGGATGTTGCTTCATCGTATATGCCTGACATTTTTATGTCTCCAAATTCAAATGTGTTTTATGCACACGCACATATACGTATATACACATACATATTTTATAATCAGTGAATGTAAAGTTGGGTAGTTCCAATGATTGTGGTTAAAAAAGAAATAAAACTCTGGTACATCCAAATGTTAAAACATTTCCCAGTTTCTCCACTTTACTTTCTCCTTCCCTCCTACATAGAAGTTTAATAATGGTTCAGAGCATGTCTATTCAGTCTATTCTTTTTTAACATCCATTTCAGGGATCCTGAATGCTCTGCAGCATTATGTTGTTTCCACATAGCAAAATTTAAGGCTATAGGATCTTTGTGTTTTGTGGTCTCAAACTGGTAAATTGTCCTTTTGCTTATCTGGTTTGCCTCTACTTAATTCCTAGGCTTTAACTTTGGGTAGATCTCGGGGCATAGCTCATCTTTTCCTTCTCAGGGTTGCTCTGGAGACTAAGGAGCAGCCCCCACTAGCTCCACAGAGGATCCTGGAGTTATCTCCTTCCGGATCAGCCTGGACCTGCACAGCTCTCAATGCAGAGAGTCAAGTTAACAACCCCAGACTTTTTCAGCAGAATCTTAAGGCTCCTTTGTTCCCCTCATTCAGGTGGGATCCTCAGTTGTCAGGAAATGGCAGAAGCCCAGGCTGGAATTCTGCACACCTTGAGATTGCTGCAGGGCCCCACAGATACCCAATGAAGGCCACTCCGGGAGTCCGCTCTCTCTCCAGGGTGGATGCTGAATGCTGAGCTCACACTTTACATGCAGAAATCCTTATAGTGCCCCTACAGCCAAGAACCAGCGGGCTCTGCTTCACCATAGGAGACCCACGTGCTCAAAGTGAAGCAGAGCGTCAAAGTGGGGGGGATGGTGGCGCCTGGACTCCTCAAACAGGTTCCCACCCTCGATGTCCTCAACCTACACGCCGCTTTTGGAATCTATAGATCTGTCACCAGCAAAGCCCACTGGGGTCCCCAGGAAAAATAAGACGGAATCTAGGCCTAACCTCTCTTTTTGTGCTTAGTCTAGTTGCACTTGCCTGTTGGGGGCCGCGTGCAGAGGGCTTGCACCTAACATGTTGGACTTGAGCTCTCAGAGCCGAACCGCTGCGCTGGAGCCCTCAGCCCCGAGGGTGGTGCGGGGAAGCGGGCGCGGGAGCTGCAGTTCAAGATGGCGGCAGGGGGCGGTGTGCAGAGAGGCGGCCGGGCGCTCCAGCCGGCAGTCCTGGGCACCACGCCTGCGCCAGCCCCGTGAGAACTCCGCCCCCTTCTCGCGGACGGACAGATCCCGTACAGCAGCCCCGCCCGCCGCCTGTCCAGGAGATCGTGTGCTGCAAAGCCAGAGCTCGCACTTCTCCGTTCTTAGGTCAGAGAATAAGGCTTTCCTTTGCTTTTCAACTGAGCTCGGTTTTTTTATTGGCTCCAACGACACTGGGCAGAAGGACCCTTGTTGGGGACTGATTAGGGAGGGTGTGTAACAGGTTGAGTGGCCCTGTTTTTTGTTTTGGTTTGGATTTTACATTCTGTTTTGTTGCCCTAACCCGATCCTTCATTTCCGGAAGGGTGGTAGTTTTATTCTAGGCTAAAGCTTTCATAAGGACTTGAGTCGCTAGATCTTTACCCTGGTAACCTTAAGAGAGCAAACAGCCCCGAGGGGTTATATAAAGTGTTAGTTTCCTCTTCCCTTCTGCTCACTAGAATTTACCTGAAAAAGAGTAAGATAGCTGCAAAATCACATACATCCATGCAATAGATGTTCAGTTCAACAAATTAAAAAATTTCAATAGAACAAACTGAAATAAATTCTCTAACTAGCCTCTTTGCTGTGCCTCCACAGACTGGCCCGGTGGACCCATTGCTCAGCCTCCGCTTTGTCCTTCTAACTCCTCAGCTGCCCCTAGTCTTTCTTCTCAGTTTAAGAGACAAGCATTCACCTAAGGGGTGATGGACACATGGTAACCAGGAGAAGACAAACAAGGACAATAAGGAGGGTGGCATCTCTAAAGCAACAGATGAGGCCGCTGCCGTGGCATTTGAAGGTGGCTCAGCCCAGCTCACTATCTGAACCACATCCATGTTAAGGAAGACGTGGGTCGTGTACTTATTACTGTCTTCTCAAATATAAGCTGGAGTCACTGGCTGGTCAGAAGAAACATAACATTGTAGTCAGATATGTTCCCCACCTATTGGGACCTTCAGAGAGGTTACTCTCAAGAAATTGAAACAAGGTCGCTGGCACAGAGTTAAACTATAAAAACAGCATAGCATAGCACAGAATATACAGAATGCAGAATATGCAAAGCCATTTAAAAGGCAATGCCTCCCCTAGCAGTAGCCGCAGCCTGCAAGACAGTAACCTGACTGACATTAAGCAGAACCAAAGAAATAATAAGAAAATCAGACGCATGGTCGTCAGCTTGGGAGTGTAGAAAATTGAGTCATCAGGAACAGTTGGCAAGGCTCAAAAACATTGTCCAGGGGAGAGGGGATAATCCCCTCCCACTGGCCAGACCAACCCTATCATGTAGGTGGCAGCATCAAGCTATCTCAGCCTGAAGCCATTAAGTGCTGGCTATGGCTGAAGGACTCTCTTTGTTCTGATTCCTGCTCTCCAGGCGATCTCTGATCATTATCTGACTTCCTCTATGGTCCTACCTACAGAAATGGATCTATTACAAGGGCTTTTCGTATCCTGTTTCTTTTTCTGATTGTAAATGAAAATGGCATTTTGACCACTATATTCCTATATTATTTGGCTTCCCCTGTAGTTTGACCAGCTGGGGGGAAAAGGGCTGGTTATATAATATATGTGTTTCTGTTTCTGTGAGAGGTACTTCTCATTGTCAGTGAATAATCTGGCATTCTGTTTTGGGGGCTGAGTGGCTGTGAGTCTGACCCTGAGGAGATTAATATACTCAGGGAGCCCTTGGCTTTCTGAGCCTGGATGGGGGAAGGCCTGACTCTGGGACGTGGAGAGTTCCCCTGGTGAGGACACAGCCCACAGAGCCTTGTTTCCCATGTGATAAACACATATGCTTCTAGCTGCTGTTATTTTACCATTTTTAGGCAAAGATAAAATGCTCAATTCATAATGTAAGATACAGCGCTTACTGTGCAAGGCATGCCCAACGTTAACATCTAGGTTTCTAGAACAAAAGTGTGGCATTGTTTTCCTTGTAGTCATCATTTTAAAAATTCCCCTTAACCCAGGGTAAAATAAACAATGTTTTAAAATTTCAACCTAATTAAAATCCTGATGCAGATGCATTTATAATGAAGCCTACTAATTAAGAAGGGAAAGGAGGAAGGCAATGAATGATTTCAACTCCAAGCACACCCCCTCCTATTCCCATACAAGCCAGAGGCAAGATGGAGATTTGTGCCAAAAGATGAGAAGAATTTCCATCTTGTTTGGATTATGCTGAGATGCTTTTGAAAGACACGTAAGAGAAGAAAACAGAGTAGTAGGAAGGCACAATGCTCTATTTACTTCTTTTTTGGAGGCACACTTATAAACCCTCAGAACCATGCCCTATGAAGGAAGGATTTCCAATCTGAAGCAAGCAGAAACAGTGGCTTTTAAAATAGAACAGCAGGATTGCCTGGGAGGGCGTCCTGTCTAGTGACAATGGCTGCTGTTTCCATGGCAATTGCAAGCACAAGTTAGATTCACCTGCAACACTGGCATCTCTGCTCGTTCTGTTCAGGGCACACGGCCATTAAGCAGCAAGCAGCACTGTTACCAAGACAGATATTTAAGCGAACTGGATGCCACCTTTCCACGTACAGATCTTTTGTTCTATAATGAATCCGCGGCTCCCTACGTGCCTTGTTGTTAACGTAGTAACAGAAGGGAGCTTGAAAAAAATACTGCTCTAAAAAGATATGCAGTCTCACCTGAACCAAATTTTTCTAAGAAAGAGTTTAAGTCTTTAATTCTCAAATCCAATGATTCCCAAACCCTAACACGCCTCAAAGTCCCCTAAATCTGCAATGTGCAAATTCCCAGGTCCCACCGCTCAGAAAAATCTGATTTAGTAAGTCTGAAGTGGGGCCTGGGATGCTGAATTCTTAATAGGTACCCTAGCTGATTCAGATACAGACAGTCCCAAGAGCACACTTCTTTGAGAAGCCCTGTTTCGAATATCCGAGGACACATTTCCCTTCATGGAAGGTCATGAGTTGAATCTCAAGGGCTTTCTCCCACGAGGACTCTACTTTGAATGTATTCAGGCCACAGGGCGTTAGTCAGGAGGCAAAGTCGTTTTAGGATACTCCTGGGCTTTAGACCTTGCTTTGGGGTCTTGGCTCATTATAACTCAGCTGCAGAGCTCCCTCAGGGTGGTATCCAACACCTGCTGTTTTCATCCAGAGAGAGGACAAGGAACACCCTCCTGCAGTGCCTGGCCAGCTTCAGAGAACAGGCAGGGGGAGCTGTTACTTCCAAGTTCAACGCAAAGAAATCAAGTGCTAATAGCATGTTGTTCTGCCTTTCTCAGGACGTCAGTGTGGGATTCAGCTTTAGGAAGGTTGCAGCTTCAAAGCTTTAGGAAGGTAGAAAGTGTCCCTTTGATTCCCTGTTCTTGCTGATGCGAGGTCCCCACACCTTGGAGAAGTCTTCTTATAGTAACCTCTTCCTTTATCTCTTATTTTTCCAGCCTCTAGGCTTTAGATATGCTAAGACAGTCTCTCCCCATCCCTTTCTTTCAGTTTCTAGGTTGCCCTAGATGCTTCTTTTAACCATATTCTATTTGTTAAATAGATACAGAATCCCCATAAGCACCTGCCTCCAGGGATGGCCTTGGAAAAGGGTCTGGCAAATTTTGGAAACCCTTCTGCACAGCCAGGATTTAAGGTAGACTGGGGTCACAGACAGTGGCTCAAGCTGAAATTCAGAACATCCTAAGTAAAACTTTGCAGGAAGGTGCTCCCTGTGCCCCAACCTTGCAGTCCTCGGTTTCAGAAATAACTTCCATGTGCGTGTGCCAAAGCGCTGCAGGTGGTACTGATGCTTTTATTCAAATGCAGTTTCTCTTCGAAGGAGAACAAAGTAGATCTGAAGAAAAGTCCTATTTTTGGAAAGGAGAAGTCAGTGATGCACTGATAGATATTTGCCATGTGAAAATTCCTTCCTAAGGCTTTGTCCTTAATGACTTAACTTCATACAGCAGGAGGAGCCCCAAATCACAGAGAGGACCCGATGACCGCTGTATCGCTGACACTTTGTGGCTTTTCTCATTTTCACAAAGTGGAAACAAAAGGGCTAGTTTCCAATGCGATGAAAATTAAAAATAAAATAACACCTAGGCAATTATTGACAACTGCTTTATTTTTCAATCTACTGCATCTTGTGGACTGGAACTTCCCTTGTATGGACAACTGGAGGGTCAGCTTTGTAAACAAGTTGCAGTTTAGGTCTGAGTACACAGGTGCTGAGCTGTTATCCTTGTCACATGAACTCCATGGAGTTGTTTTACTAAGAAGGTAACAGTAACAGGAAGTAATAAAATGTGGTGGTTAAGCCTGCAAGCTTCAGCATCAGGCTGCCTGGGTACTAATCTATGCTCCCCACATACCCGACAGACTCCTTGTCCGTGAAACGGGAATCATGGGAGCTGCACCACGTGATTGTGATGTCAGACACAGTGATGCACACTGAGCCTCTAGCAGAGGGTGGACCTTTAGCCAGGATCCAGTACAAGTTCGCTTTTCTAAATGTGGAGAAAAGAACTGTTGCACTTGATATTAGTCCATGCACATGCTTGAATTTATCTGGAAGATCAGGGAGACAGTACTATCATCATTTAGATTGGAAGAGTTCGCTCTCTGGTTGCCATCCGTGTCCATGGGATGGGGGCTGGAATTAGCCACCATGAATCCCTTAAGCAAATAGGAAAGAGCATGCCAATAGCCTTGGACTTGGTGCCAGCAGCCTTGGATTTGGCTCTAGCCGTTCCTCTCTCCTGCCGACCAGGACTCCCCTTTCCTCCACACCCACCTTCCATGATCAGACACTCTTTAGCAGACCTTGTACCTCACCCCTTTAATATCCAGAAGTCCCATTTCTTCTCAGGCTCTGCTCAGTGTCTAGTGTAGGAGTTGGGGGGACACTACACCTCAGTGGAATCATGTCCTCCAGTGCAGCTGAATAAAACAGGGAGATCTGGATAAACAGGGACAAACCCAGCCCTCCTTGATGCTCCAGTCCCCTCAGCTCTTTACCTCATCCTCTGTGCCTCACATCTCTTGAGTGCTGTCATGCGTGCTCAGTGTGATGCGGTGGTAGAGAAGACAGATGTGGTCCCTCTCCCCATGGAGCTTATATTCTAGAGGGAGAAAGATCATAGGTAAAGGACAAACAAATTACTTCACGTTCTGAAAACAGTCCTGAAACACACAATTGCCTTATGGCTTCAGAACTCTCCTCATATACTCATACTTTCTGGACAACGGAATTAACAGGGACAAGTTTTAAATTGGACATTATCATTTCCTTCATATATAATCTCTATTTCTTCATCTAAAATTACCCTCTCTAAAACTTTGAGCTACTGCAAATAATTATCAGAGATTTTTAAGTCTCAAAATAAAAAAAAAGTTTAAAACATGTATCACAATAACAAAGGAAAGTTATATTACTGGATAACAGATATACATTTAGTATAGGCTATCATTAAAGATACAGATGTAACTGCAATTTTAACCTTTGAAGTGGACAAGTGGAATCACTGTATGATTGTTAACATCAGTTGCTACCCTATTCCTTATCAGCAAGGAGAAAAGATTTTATCTCATTGATAATGTTTATATTATGGTAGAAAAAAATGCTAAACACAAATAATAAGATTACAATGATTACTCACTAAAATAATTATTGTTGCACATAATTGTAATAAAAAGATGAACATGTATTTTAAATGAATTGTAAAATCTACAGGATATGAGGTAATTTTAAAATTATTATATGACTAAAATATTCCATTAAAAATGTTTTAATTTAAAAAAATAGTTGCATGTCATAAGAGCTTCAAAGGAAAGAAGGAGGAGCTGGAAGAAGAGAGTCAGGTGCTACTCTAGATACAGAAGGAGCCGCTGGGGGTGGCATGTCCAAGTTGAGGAAAGGTCTCCTCTTTGTAGGAGGACTGCAGGTGAAGGGAGGTTCTCAGCAAAGAGTCAGACTTGGCTTGAGATGAGGAGGTAAAAAAAAAAATCTGAAAAAGGCTGAGGTTATGGTACTGGTGCTGAGCTCAGAGTCGGTGTCCCTGGGGACCCTGGGAAGTATGTGTCTATGGTAGGATCCTGAATGTTTGGTAGATCAGGGACATATCGAACAAAATGCAAATTGATTTGTCAGTCACTCCACGTGCCTTCACGGAACATTACAACATCTCAGGGATTGTTCCAGACCATTGGGCTGGGCATCAGCAGATAAAACAAAGATTTCCACTCAGTGGAGCTTATGTTCTAACTAGGGGGAACAGAAAACAAATAACAAAAGTAGGACCCAAGGAAATGATGTCTTATGTTACAAGGTGGTTAGTGCTATGGAAAAAAAGACAAGGTAGAGAGAGCAGGGTTAGAGGGGAGTGAGGAGTGTGGGAACAGAGGGGTGTGTGTGTGTCTGATTTAAAATAAAGAGTGGTCGGTAAACAAGGTCCTACTGTATAAAACAGAGAACTATATTCAGTATCTTGTAGTAAACTATAATGGAAAAGAATCTGAAAAGAAAATACATGTATGTATGTGTATAATTGAATCACCTTGCTGTACACCTGACGTCCTCGGGTCCAGCACTTGTGGAGGAGAAGTAGTCAGGAGAAGCAACCGCAGGCTCCAGGACCACCTCTAATCCGCTCGGCTTTTTATGGGCTAGTTAGTTGACCTTTGTGAGGTCCACATTTCTAATCCCAACAGAACCTTATATGGTTGCTCTGAGGCTCCAATAAAATCATGTAGCTACGAAAGGTCATTGTCAGTGCAATAAAAATGTTCACTCTGCATAAGGAGAGTGGAGTCACTCAGGCTTCCTCACAGGACATCCAGGACCCAGCGACGCAGCTGCACCATCCCGCACGTGCGGTATCCATGTGGTGTTATAGAAGCGTGACCCTCAACCCGCAAGCGTACCGGCTAGCTCCGAACATGGTTGCCTAGACGCAGGCTTTGTTATATAAGGCGGCTTGATATACAAGGTGGCCGGAACTTTTTGCACCACCGCCACTGAGGCCTGTGTACTCCTCCGCAATACAGGCACGTCGGAGATACCTAAGGCGCTCAGAGTTGTTCGTCAGCCCGAGTCCGCGAACCTGCCAGGCCTTGAGCGCTTTCAATACACTGTTATCGTGGAGTAGCCGCCAAGTCCCCTTTTCCTCTCAGATGCTTAAACTTCTCTTCAGAACTCACCTCTGTCCCTGAAGTTGGAGGCTCAGCAGGAGCGACACTGTTGGTGAGTAAATCCTGGTAAACGCGGTGCTGCCCACCTGGGTAGTGAGGAGAGAGTTTTTTTTTGGCTTTTTTGTTTTTTTTTCTCACAAAGGGGAAAAAAACAAAAACAGTGAGTACTGCGTGACTGAATTCATTGGAGTCCTCGGTTCCTATTTGTGTTCGAGAAAGATGGGCCAGCAGGAGGCCGGGAAGAGGTGACGCCAACCCCCGGGGAGGCGGACAGGCCGGTGCCCCGACGCTCAGCCAGGGCGGGGCCGCGTGGCTGTGCGGTGCACCGGGGCTGCAGCGTGAGTGCGTGGAGAGGAAGCGCAGCAGGACCGCAGCCGCCTCTGCGACCCTCCGTCACACCCAGCTGCCTCCGTGCCCCTGAGGGAGGTCTGAAAGGGCCCCCCAGGTTCCCTCTGGGCCTGGGGTGCCTGTCTAGCCCATGACAGGAACTTCTCACTGCGCCCGCTGCCCCCTCCTAGCCACGGCAAACACATTTAACCCCCACTGGCCTCAGAAAGAGGCATCATTCTGTTGCATTGAAGGGAGAGACGGTGTAGCGGATCCGGTAGCAAACCCGTTTTTTCCATGAGTGATACCCTTTATGGGAAAGCAGGGAGACGAGGGATTTGAGCGGGAGCAAGTGGGCGGGAGTGCAGGTGTCCTGGAGGGTTTGTAGTTTGCTGTTGCTGGGCAGGGCTCTGTAGAAAGGGAGAAGGGCCCGAAAAGAGAGCCCAGGGCGCGACATTACTATGGCCACCACCGTGCCAGGGCTCCAGCTCGCCAGAAAGCAAGTGGTTCTCCTTAGAAGGAACAGCCTGGAGGCCCCAAGAGAGCTCAGATTTATCTCGCCTGTGCTCCAGTCCAGGGCTATGGAAATACCTAGACTCAATACCACTCTTGTGTGATTCCTTTCCACCGATGAAATGCCTTCTCTTATAACTTGTTGGATTCGCACAGCCCTGGAAGGCAAGATGAGCCACTTTTATCAACCCATTTCATAGAGCAGCAAACTGAGGTCCACAAAGATAAAGTAGATAATGGCAGAGGCTGAACTTGAAAGCGGTAGATCTGGGAGTGGAACACGCGTGTGCTGACGTATAGTTGTTTTTGCTCACGTTTTGGTTTTGGCGTCTCCAGTGCTTTGGAAGTGGACCCTCCAGTGCGGCATCCCCAATATCCCACCCCGCGGGGCGAGCGCTCCACGTGAGCACTGTTGGGTCTGGGATCCTCTGGTGAGAAACTGGGGTTTAGCAGATGTGTGAACTTGAGCTCCTGTTTTTGCTCCGTGCATTGCATGTGTTTCATCATGTTTGACGGAATTTATTTTAGACCAAGTTCAGGCTGTTAGCCTTCTTCCTCTCATGGTTCTTTTCATTTTTACCCATGCTCACAGCAAGTGATTTTTCTTCTCTTAGGCTTCCAATACACACTTCCCTCCCCTTGTTACTGAGTCAAAGCGTGTACTGCTCATTGCATGACAGGCCATTAAACTGAGAGATAAGCTGTTGGGACAGGAAATAGCGACTTTATTGGGAAAACTAGCAGACAGAGATGAGAAGATGATGGACTTGTGTCCCAAAGAACCATCTTGCCTGGGTTTGGATGCTAGTGTCTTTTATAGAACAAAGAGGAGGAGGTGAGGAGGTGAAGTAAAAAAGTTGATTAAGTTGTAAATATTTTTTGGTTCTGCCCAGACTCCAGGTGGGGGATGTGTTAATTTTTTCTTTCCTGCAGCCATTCTATAGGTGAGCCTGGTCAGGATGGTTCCTGTGAGCCAAACAAAGGTATCCACCTTAACACTCAGGCATGGGAGGCAGGGGTCCCAGAGATGGGCCATTACGTATACTTTAAGCTATAGACAACATCCCTTTAGTGAGCAACTTGTAGCAAAGCAATAGAATACAAAGGTTAAAGTAAAAGAAACATTAGATATGGAGTCAGATTTGTTCTTCCCTGTTACACCCTCACCAAGCCCCACAGCCAGAGAAGATGCTGTCCCTCTTTCCCTTGGAAGGAGCATTTGCTTGTGGGACAGACTGATGCCTTGGGAAAAGAAGCCAGAGTTTTCTTAGTGTTTTGGCTCTTTTTCTTCTTGAAAATGAGCATTTGTTTTACTTTCCTTTCTCTGGCTCAGGTTTTCCATGGTTTCCTCCTGGGCCGACTTGAGACTTCCCTGGAATAGGCTGCCTGAAATTTTCCTGCTGCTTCTGAGTCCTTCCCCATTTAATTATTCCACCTAGAATTATAGTAACCATTTGTTAACGTTAAAAGAGGAAACAAGAATCTGACATTAGTAATGAACTGCTCCCTTCTGGGCTCCAGAGGTGAGTAGGGGCCCGAACACATGATGCTTGCCATTTCCTGGCGGTTCCAGGTTTGCAGAGTGTGTTCACATATATTTGATCATCACAGCAATGATGTGAGACTGGCGGGGCAGGAATTGTGCCTGTATAACAGAGGAGGAAACAGACCCACAGAGGATGGGTCATGAAGGGTCATCTGACTTCACATTTTGGGCTTAAAATTATGAATCTGAATTTTGCATACGAAAACTCATTGTTTCAGAGTAGAGTATAAAAGTTCAAATATGATAGAGGCCAAGTTGTTAGTGGATGTTGTCTCTGCTTGGGCTGCCGTAACAAAATACCGCAGACTGGGTGGCTTAAGCAACAAATTCTAGGAAGTTTAACAGGGAAGAACAAATCCGACTCCATGTTGGATCTGTTTCTTTTACTTTAACCTTCGTATTCTGTTGCTTTTGCTATATGTTAAGAATGTTGCCTAGAGCCTGAAATACAACAGGATAGCCATAGAACTCTGACCTTCAAGGGTATAACACTTCTCAATTCATATAGAGGTAAAAAGTTGCAGAACAGAAAATGACCTTTCTCTTGTTGAAGGTTTACAGGAACAGCAGACCTGACCTATGTGAACAGCTATAAGAACAAAGGAGTCTGATGGCAAGAAGTTTGCAGCAAGCAACCACATCCCCTCCCCTTTTAGTATAAAAGAAGGCTAAATTCTAACTCTGGTAAGATGTTTCCTTCTCCATCTGTTGGCTTTCCAAATAAAGTTGCTATTCCTTGCCCCAACAACTCATCTCTGGATTTACTGGCCTGTCATGTGGTGAGCAGTATGAACTTGGACTCAGTAACCGGAGTGGTTAAACCCAAGGTGTGGTCTTGAGAGGTCAAGGTATTATGAGACTACGGTGGTTTATGGATGGTCTTTTGCATGGGGATTGAAGTCCTGCAGAAGGAAGTGGTGACACAAGTGGCTGGTTTGGTGAATGTGTAGTGAGGTCAGAGGTGGGAATGACAGTGAGGGAATAAAGACGGTATTCATGATTTGGAAATGGTAGAATTCTGCACACAAGCAGAGCTTGAAAATACGGAACAGTTTCTATCCCAGGTAACTGTAGAAAAATGGTAGCCTCTGTGAGAGTGGAGTTTCCTTCTACACAAGGACAGTAGAGGACAACAAAGCAGAGGACCTCTTTGACTTGGTTAAGAATAATAAAAGGGTTTGTTTACCATCAAATGAGGAGTGACAACTGACAGTCTTAAGGAGGAGAATACTGGGAAATTGGGTTTGAGCAGCAGAATGGGGCAGGGATAGATGATTAGAGAGGTCTGCAATAACGTTGTAGGGCTGGTAGTTGATAACGTCCCAGGCTGGTAGTAGGATTGCTGGGCCTAGGATAAAAGTTGAGTTAACATTGGTGCCGCAGGCCTTGTCGTCCCCCCACCCCCACAGTGCCCTTAGCTGCTTGTCCTTCCGTGGGGCAGGAGTGAAGTCATTGGAGATGAGGATCTCTGGGAATTTTGTTTCCTCCCAAGGGAGTAATTTTCCACTCTAATCTAAAGAAGCAACTCTCTTTCTAATAGGAATATCCACCAAGAGGTATTAAGTGTTAATCTGAAATTTTAATACCATAATTATTTTAAACATTAAACATTTCTCAACTCTTTGTGTTTGCCACCCTCTATAAACTGAGGTCAGATACAAATGTGCATCTGTGAAAATGGTTTTCTGAAGAGTGTTTATCAATTATAATTTAAATATATGTAGTATAACTTTTTTTTTCTAAAATGATACATATTGTGGTTTTGTGACAAGGAGGAAGAATTCCATCAGTGTGAATATAGGGGCTATTTGTTCTAACTTGGCAAATCAGAAAAGAACATTCTTCCTTGCTAAAAGATTAGGAAAGACTTAAAATAGTTCTCAAAATTGTCAAATCAGGAACATTTTGGTGCACTATACGAAATGTTCATTAGCCTACTGACCATGGTTTTGACATTGTCTTCTCCCTTTTTCATTCAGACCTACTCCTATATCACAAGGTGAAGAGAAGTCAAAAATTCTTTGGGGAAAACCCCAATTCTCTCACAACACATAAGTAGTTACTCTCCAGGGACCTAGAGCTGAGAGTTCTTGAGCTAATAACTAAACCTGATTCCACTTCCAGTTTGTTAATTCTGACCCCTGGGGGTTGGTTTCTGCAAATGCATCTACATGCTGAGACAGGATGCACATGACTATGCACTTTGATGGTACTGCTTTTATAAAGAACCTTCATTGAACAAGAGCGAGAATGTGGAGCCATTTATTGCCAAACTAAAGAGAAAGGGTATATTAAAAGGCACTTAAATGCAAAGTGAGCTCATTAAAAAAATAAAACAAAGCATTTTGGAATTTACTGGCAATTATGACTACTCAGAAAAGGATGCATTATTTATTAGAGTGGTTAGGGAGGGGTCTATGATGAGGTGACTATTTCTCAGCTTTTCAAAATAGAAAGAAATGATAATCCAGTGGCCTGTAAGATGTTAGTTAATTGGCCTAAGATGTCGCCTGTCACTGTTTTCTTCAATACTTGACACCAAGTGCATTGAAATCATCTATTTGCTCTCTCGATATGGTTGGAAGCAGGCTGAGGCGGGGTGAATATGTGTGAGACTTAGAGGAAGATTCCTGGAGAAGATAGGCTTTGAGCTGAGCTTTAGAGGATGAGTAAGTTTTTGATTGAAAGGCAAGGAAAAGATTGGCATTCCAGGCTGAGGGAACTCCTTGAACAAAAGCCCAGCGGTACGGGAGTACTCATGTGCTTATTTGCAGTAAAGTAGGATAGACTGTTCATTTTTTATTACTGTGGAAAGAGGAAAGAGTGCACCATATTCAGTCCAGAAAACACACACCACTTTAGGTATTTCAAAAGGAGGAAATTTAATGCAGAAAATTGGTTACATGGCCAATGGAAGAGCTAAAAAGTCAAACAGAGGTGATAAGGCAGCTCCAAATTGAGCAATAGCAGGAAGCTGCTACCTCTCCTCTGGCTGGAGGGACAAAGAGTGATGTTACCAGAGCCAGATCTGGGACTATCTTGCAGGGGCAGCAATCCCGGTAGACCTGCCTACAGACGCTAGGTCCATGAAAGAAGATGTCCCATGGCAGCCGGGGACACCATCAGAGGGTGATCGGAAGCCGAGAGAGAAGGAGAAATACTTGGTCTTCTTCCCAGTTCTTACCTTCCAGTATTCTCCCCAGGCTCCTACTGGCCAACTCAATCCAGAAGGGCAAGGGAGCTTGGGAAACGTAGCTTCCTGTGATACAGCGCAAAGGGGGAGAGGCAGGCGATAGCTCTGAGAGCAGACAGGCAAACTATCACCAAGAGGGTAAAGAGAGCAGAAGAGGAAGGGCAAGGCAGTTCTGTTTATAGGAGACGAGGCTGAAAGGGAGAGGTAGGTTAGAAACACATCATGGCAGCCTTTGATGGGTTAAGGAGTTTGGGCTTTATTTTATGGCCATAAGAAGCCATAGCAGGATTTTAAAAATTAACTTTGAGTTTTTAAAATTATAAAAATAATACGGATTCACTATAAAAATATTCTAAAGCACAGAAATGTGTAATATAAGAGTAAAAAGTAAAGGTTCTTCTTGATTTCCTTCCTGACTGCCTTCCTTTCCATCCCAACTTCCCACTCCCCAGAGGCTAGCAGTTGGGAGTATACCCCACAGACCCTCTCGAAGTGTATACAAACACCACCGTCACACGCACTGCTGCTGCTGCTACTGCTACTACTAGCATTACTACTAAATATGCAGAATACATCTCATTTATTATCTATATATGCATAATATGTCTCACTTGTGTATTTGAAAGTGTATGTATGTTATGCACATATGAGTATAGAAATGGAGTATATCATGCATATTTATATTCATATCAAAATGCATAAATGGGTTCACATTAATATTTTGTTTTTTTCCACTAAAAATACATCTTGGACATTTTCCATGGCAGTACACTGTAGTATATACATCAACCCTTGATTTTGTTAACGACTGTAAAATTTTCTAGTGTATGGAGTGTGTTTAATCAGTGCTTATTAATGGTCATTTAGATAGTTTCCAGTATTTTGTTCTTAGGAACAATGTTTCAGTGAACATCTTTGCATTTTTGCATTTTTGCATCTCTTGCCTTTTTGTGCAAGTATGTAGAAATAGAATTGCTGGATGATGGGGAATTCCTGATTGAAGTTATGTGATAAAATTACCCTAATAGCAGTGAATCAAGTAGTTTTTCCCACTTCCTGAATAGCATTGATTGTTACAAATGAAGTCTTAGCTTATCTGACAGTTTTACATTGATATTTAAGTTTTTTTTAAATTTATACTTACTGAATTACAAAGAAATTAAATATTTTCTCTATATTCATCATTTTTATGCCCTTTGTCCATTTTTCAATTGAAAGTTCAACTTCTTTCTTACTGATTTTTAAGAGCTCTTTGTATTTGATGGAAATTAGTCCTTAGACTTTCTTTTGCATTGCAAGTATTTCTCTCTATTTGTTCTTTGTCTTTTGACTTCAGGATTTTCTCCCCCTAAAACATTTGCTTCTAACTTTTCCCCCAAACATTTGCTTTTAATTATAGGAATTTTTAATGCCTTCAGAATCTTGTTTCATCTTAGAACAATATCCCCCAATATTATAAAGATATTCATCCATATTTTCTTCCATTGCTTCTGTTTTTTGCATTTAAATCTTTGACCCATCTAGAATTTATTTTGCTATAAGAAGTGTTAGAGATTATACCTTATGTTTTTCAAGTAGATGGTGAGTTGTTGTAAAAACTCTTATTAATAATTTAATTTTTTCCACTACTTTGAAATATCACCTTTATCATACACTGAATTTCCACATATATTTGGGTCAGTTTTAGGAACAATTTATATCTGCTTCTTTCTACATGAATCCTGTATCATTTTATTTAAAGTGGCTTTATTTTTTATTTTCATATCTGGTAGGGCTAGTCATCCCTTATTCCTTTTATTTTTCAGCTTATTACACACATATTACATATGCATTCTTATGGAAGGTTTTTGAATAGAAGATAACTACTCAAAATAATGCTAATTATGCTGATGATGACAATGCATTTATTGCATGGTTAAGTGCCACATCCTGTTCTGAGTGCTTTACTATTATTGATTAATTTAATCTCTGCTGTGTTGTAAATACTTTTACTACCATTCCCATTATGAACATGAGAAACCGAGAGAGTGAAGTCCTTATGCCCTTATCTTCTCAGTATTTCTTAGTTAAAATTTTAAGACTAAGATTCATCAACTTCCCATGCCAGGATACATCAGATGTCACTATCCAAGCGGTCTGGCTCATGTTCGGCTATATTCAGGCGAGGTCATGGTCTCTTGGAACAAAGAACAGCTTGGACTGTGGTGGGACAGGCATCATGGCTGATATATTTGGTGAATCCTCTGAATTACATCATGTGGGCAGTGCTTTCTCTTTTTGTTTGCTTGCTTGTTTTGTGTTCTGTTGTCTGCTCTTGGAAAAGCAACCTATGTCTATGTAGGGATTTTGAATATGAGCAAATAAACTTGAGTAAAACTTCTTGGGGGCAGAATCAACCTGCCATAAGAGACAGAGGTGAATTCATGCAGGATCAGGGGTTTTTGCCATATCAGTGCAACTAAGAAATATTTAACAGGTTCATAGATCTGCTGGGCAGTCAGAGTTATCAGTGAGCTTTAGCTGGTTGGTCTATCAAAGCCTAAACTTTCAGGCTTAACAGTGGATATGATATTAAGTTGCAGTATTAGTAGTTGAAGCATTAGAAGAAAATGAGAAAATTTAACAGATATGACATATGCTGCAAATAGATGGCATTCACACCCATAGGATTAAGAATCTTTATAACCATCTTCTAAAATAAAATGTTTTTCTGTAACGCTCCCGGAGAGAAACCTCACAGTTTGCTTTGAGAGAACACGCCATTAATTCCGTGGTGTGGAAAGGGAGTTGGGAGTTTTACATTTGTGAGAGTCTCAAATATTTACACATGACATTAGCAGATTTTTAAGGTGTTAGTATTACCTGTGTTTTGGTGAGAGCTAGCTAAAGAAAGATCCAACTGTTGAGGGAATCTAACAACACCTGGATCTTTTAAGATGATAGAGAATTAAATAGTTTTCTGCAGGAGTCTCTGGCTTATTTTTGAAAGCTTCCTCTGCTTTTCTGGCTTATCATTGGTTCTTTCTTTTAGAGGATGCAAATCTCTCACTGAAAAGAGGTCTAAGTGCTAGAGCATACATTAGAGGGCTTGAGTGTTGTTTTTAACCAGGACAGCAAACTGGAGAAAATGACAGTAACAGTGAGTAGAAGACCTCATACTGGGATGATTGTTTAATAGTTGAGTCTTATTCAAATTCTTAGGAGCTACTGGGAATTAAACGCGGAAGGGGAGCTTTAGGAAATCATCAACTAAATACCAAAGCTGGTGGCTGACACTTGTCTTGCTCTGCTGCATCTCAAAGCTATTTGTGCCCTTCATCCCCTCGTTAGACTCGAAGATCCTTGAGAGTTGTATCTGAGATACCTTCTTAACCCCCACAGCGACTTGGAGTATTCAGTAATCATTGGGCTGAAATGGAACTTAAAGATAAAAATGTCACAATTTTAAGGAAACTGGGATCCCATCAGCATACAAATCTGAAAATAAACACAGATTAAGCACAGCACAATCTGGGGAAAAGGCTAGCTTAGTGTGGCAAGCTCTTATTGCATTAAAATAAGTTACAGTTATTCTATGATCCTTAAAAGTCCATGAATGATGAATGCTGAAGAGGGTATGGAGAAAAGGGAACCCTCCCACACTGCTGTAGTTTGGTGCAGCTGTTATGGAAAACAGTATGGAGATTCCTCAAAAAAC
The DNA here is from genome assembly GCF_048564905.1 of Vicugna pacos. Taxonomy (NCBI): domain Eukaryota; kingdom Metazoa; phylum Chordata; class Mammalia; order Artiodactyla; family Camelidae; genus Vicugna; species Vicugna pacos. Next base: position 77,620,983 of record NC_132993.1, on the reverse strand, counting down.
TAAAAATAGACTTACCTATGATCCAGCAATCCCACTCCTGGGCATATATCTGGAGGAAACTCTAATTCGAAAAGATTCCTGCACCCCAGTTTTCATAGCGGCACTATTTACAATAGCCAAGACATGGAAGCAACCTAAATGTCCATCAAGAGATGACTGGATAAAGAAGTTGTGATATATTTATACAAAGGAATACTGCTCAGCCATAAAAAATAATAAAATAATGTCATTTGCAGCAACATGGAGGGACCTAGAGATCATCATTCTAAGTATAGTGAGCCAGAAAGAGAAAGAAAAATACTATATAATATAACTTATATGTGGAATCTAAAAAAAAAAGAGACAAAAAAGGACACTATATGAACTCATCTGCAAAACAGAAACAGACTTGCAGACATAGCAAAAACAATCTTATGGTTATGGGGGAATAGGGAGTGGGAAGAGATAAATTTGGGAGTTTGAGATTTACAAATGTTAGCCACTATATATAAAAATAGATTAAAAAATAATTTCTGCTGTATAGCACAGGGAACTATGTTCAATATTTTATAATAACCTTTAATGAAAAAAAAAGAAAACAAATATATGTATGTATATGCATGACTGGGACATTGTGCTGTACACCAGAATTGACATATTGTACCTGATGGTACTACAACAAAAAAGAAACATTATTCCATGATCTTTTATAGAATGGTTCCAGGTGAGGAATACCTTAGCCAGAATGCTGTAGGACAGGTTTGGAGATGATTAATGTAAAGAATAACCTGAGGGCAGGCTGCCATCTAAATAAGCTGGGTAGAAGACAACTGATAGAACCTGAAATTAAAAGCCTCATGTTAATGTTTACCCACCATTCTTCTCATCCTCCTTTCTACCTTCTTAGAGAGCTCTCCTCCCCCAAGAGCTATCTTTTCAGCCCTTTTTCTCACAGTCTCCAGTCACTGGTTTCAGATTTTCTGAAGGCTGTGATATCTTAAAATCTGCTGATACTAAAGTGCCCAAGGAAGCTATCAGGCCAAGAGTAGGCACTTCAATTAAGGCACTTAGAAGCACCCATGGAAAGAAGAAAAGGATCTTTTGGGTTTGGCAAAGCTGTAAAATAGTCATTAATATCAAATCATTTTTAAAAACTATGCTATTGCTATTAGGTGATACTTTTACTTTTGTATGTGATTCATTTATCACACAGGATTGAGAGAGGTGAGGAGGCAGCTTACTGACCCTGGCTGATTAACACGGGAAAGAAAATGCCAGGCTGTTGAAAAACAGGTTGTTCCCCTCATCCCAGAGCCAGCACTTTGATTCCAAGGATGTAGCCATACATCACACCACAACTGCTGCGTTGATCCCAAGGACATACCCCGGTATCTCTTTCTTCTTTCTCCCACCAAAGTTTGTTTCACCACCTGAGTGAAGGTCATGATGGCAGAGCCGTCCAATAAAAGACCTTGTGGCCCGATTTGGGGCTGGAGCTGTCTTGACCAGCCACTGGGCTGATGGCTCCCCACTCTAGTGTCTTTTTTTTTTTTTTTTGCTTTTTTCCTTCTCTCTCTGGGCAATAAAGCAACTCTTATCCCCCCCCCTTGTCCTTCTGCCTCTACTGAGAATTCTTTATCGACAGGCAAGGACCCACCATTTGGTGGGGCTTGACCACCTGTTTGGTACGCTTTCCAACTTGGGGTCTCTGTATCTGCTAATAGTATCCCATGAAATGGAAAGGATCAGATAATCTCATTTTAGGAATAACAACAGGGAGAAATGAAAGCAGGTTACTCATCTGTATGACATCACTCTTGTCCTCAATTTAGAGGCGAGACTTTTCCTCAGTGTCTGCAATAAAGAACCAAGCCTGAGATAAGACCAACAGAGCAGAGGCGTAATATATTGGTACCGGAGTCATAGTTCTAGAGTAGGAAGACAAACACCAGAAAAATAGGAAACACAGTAATTACTATATTAATCTTTCTCCCCAGAGGAGATTAATCTTAGTCTAAAATCTCTCATGAAGTAGGTCTTAGGGAGGACTGTTGATTCACGGAGTTGTTGTCAGAGCTGGGATAAGTTTACTGAAGAACCCGATGAATGCTCCTTTTCTTAAGGGCCAGTGAACAGAACAGATTTTCATCTATTGTTATTACACAGAGGTCACACCTAAAAACAAGATAGGTAAGTTGACTTAATAAATTGTTGTTGACTCTTCCGATGTTAAAGTTCAAAGACAAGAACACTGATGTTTCCTGGTATTGTCTCTGATTTATTTATTTTTAATATAATAGTTTTACTGAGATATTCACATACCATACAATTTACCCATTTAAAGTGTATAACTTTAGTATATTAACAGAGTTGTGTAACCATCATCAGAGGCAATTTCATACATTTTCATCACCTTAGAAAGAAACCTCATGGCCATTTAAAATAATCTGAAAACATACATATGTATGTATATGTATAACTGAGTCACTTTGCTGTACACCCGAAACTAACGTAAATCAACTGTACGTCAATAAAAAGTAAGAATTAAATTTTAAAAAATCACTTTAAAAAAAAGAAACCCCATTACCATGATTAATCACTCTCTGTTTCCTGCATACCACTCCCCACCCCAGACCTGGGCAACCACTAATCAACTTTCTGTCTCTATAGATTTGCCAAATCTGGACATTTAATACTAATGAAATCGTTACACATGTGCCTTTTGTGACTAGTTTCTTTCACATAAACTTAGTATAATGTTTGCAAGGTTCCTCCATGCTGTATATAACAGTTCTTCATTCTTTTTATTGCTGAATAATATTCCTTTGTATACCACATTTAAATCCATTCATCAATTGGTGAATCTTGTATTGTTTCTAATTCTTGCTTATTATGAATAATGCTGCTATGAACATTTAGTACTAGTGTTTAATATAGGCAGGGTTTCTCTTGATTTATACCTAAGAGTGAAATTTCCAGGGCGTATGGTAACTCTATGACTAATCTTTTGAGGCAGTGTCAGCCTGTTTTCCAAAGCAGCTCTGCCATTTTACATTCCTACCAGTAGTGTATGAGGGTTTCAATTTCCCTATATCCTTACCAACACTCATTATTCTCTTTTTGATTATAACCATCTTTGTGGGAAGGAAGTGGTGTTTCATTGTGTGTTTGATTTACATTTCCTTGATGGCTAATGATGTGGAGCATTTTTTTCACATGCTTATTGACTATTTTATATTTTCTTTATTGAAAAGTCTATTCAGATCTTTTGCCCATTTTTAAATTGGACTCTTAATTCTAGTCCATTGATGTATATGTCTATTCTTATGCCAGCATCACATGGTCTTGATTACTGTACCTTTGTACTTAAGTTTTGAAATTGAGAAATGCAAGTCCTCCAACCTGGTTTTTCTTTCTTGAAATTGTTTTAGTTATTCCGGATCCCTTGTATTTCCATATTAGAATCAAGGTGCCAATTTCTACAACCAGAGTCAGCTGGGATTTTCATGAGGGTTGTGTTGATTTTGTAGATTAATTTGGGGAGTGTTGCCACCTTCACAGTGCTAATTTCTGTTCTATGGACGTGGATGCATCTCTGTTTATTTAGATGTTCTTTAACAATCTTTTATAGTTTTCAGACTATAAGTTTTGCAGTTTTTTGTTAAATATATTCCTAAGTGTTTTATTCTTTTGGATGTTATTGTAAGTCAAATTTTTTTCTTTATTTCATTTTCCGATTGTTTATTGCAAGTGTGTAGAAATACAATTGAATTTTGTACATTTGATTCACTTTTGCTCTAAAGTAAACTTAACACTGGTAGCAGAAAACAGCTATAAGAAATACTATTTGTTCTAAGTAGATTGTGCTAATGAAATATTATAGCCCAAGCAGTGTCTTTGTTTTGTCCCAAGGACTGAAATTTCTTGTCAAAAAGCAGATGCATAATGCAAAGTCATTTAAACATACATAGTCATCCCATAGATGGCTTTTAATGCTTAAGTACCCCTGGGAAAGGTGAATAGCATTGTCTATTTCTATATGTACTTTATTTTCTCCACCAACAGCTAATAATTAACTAAGAGCTGGTACCCTAATTTTCTTCTTCAAGGCTTGACTCAGATGTTAATTCCCCAGAAGGCCTTTCCTGACCCATCTTTGCATGGTTGTCCTCCTGCATTTACTTGGTAATGTATCACCTAGTTTATCTCCTTAATCACATTGCAATCTGTAATTATCTCATTTGTTTACTGTCTGTCTCCACCATAATATGTAAGTCCATGAGAAAAGGGACTTTCCCTGTATTTGTTCACTACAGAATCTCCAGTGACTAACACATAGTAATTTTGGGGTGCACAAGTGAATAAATGGACTTTGCAATCATAAAAGCATAACAGAGATAACTACTAAACATGCAAAGCAACAAAAAAGTGACACTGACATCACACCTGTGTATACTTTTGATTGACACCCAAAAGGAGTGTGGAGATACTGGTATGATGGGTCAGAAAGATTCATTCATTAGCTAAATGCCTCAACTCTTTACTTGAGCCTCAAAGCTTGGGTTCAGGGTTGGTTTCCTTAAAAAAAAAAGGATCAGTTAATACACACCATAGACCTTGAGAGTTGCCCTTCAGTAGTTGAACTCCCAGGTCTGCAGGTGTCCACTGTATATTTTGTGGTTGTCTCAGGAAAGTTCATGAGATTATTTTTTAAAATCTGAATACATTTAGATCCTAGAAATTCTAGTTATTGCAAGATCAGTCATTTATTTAGCCCAATTAATTAGACATTCTGGAATCTTTGATTCTGTTCTGCAGCTCAAAATATTCTCAAGTCAACTGACATACTTGGTGAAGACAAAATATTCCAAGAATTCAAAATATGCCCTACATATTTCACCAAGATAAATATAAAATTTTAAGAGCATTCCAGGAAATCTGAGGAAAGGGAATGTAGCTTTTAGTTATGAATCAATGGCATATTTTACTTGTGATTTACAGAAACAGAGGATTTGAATTTAGAGGGTAGAGCCACTAACAAAACGATGAGCCTTTGTTGGACTTTGCAGGTGAGCTGATGGTAGTTCTTGCTTACACAAATCCTATGTTAATTTGGTTTGTGGGCCCCATTTTCCTTCTAAGAAGAGCAAAGGCCAGGAAAGAACAATCATTCATTCACCCACTAGTGATAAACATTAAAAGAATTTGAGCTCTTGTGTTTTAGAAAATGTAAAAAGCCAAGTTTATTCAAGAACGTTTTTCCTGAATACTAGTTTATCCAGATTAATTAGGCGAGATGATTTTTTTTCCCCTAAAAGTGAGCTAGGAACAGATACAGGTAGGGGATTTAATTACTCTGTCTCTGAAGAAATTGTCTGTTGTTAATTCTGAATTCCAAACATTTCCTATGGTTTCTGGCACATAAATAATTAATAATCACATTGAAAGAGAAAGGACATTATTTTGAAAGCAAATCAGGTGCTTTCAGCCTTGAACCTCATAGCATCCTAAGCATTGGGGATGACTTCAAGTGGAAATGGGATATGATTTTAGAGACTTTTTTAGTAAGGGAGTTTGGAATAAGTGCTATTCTGGCTAATTCTTCTTTCTCCTGTCTATCCAAGACTAGTCAATGTTACAGTTATACTGCCTGTGCTGATCTATCAAATAGTTATGCAGTCTCTTTCATGTCTTAGAATGACCGTCTTTTCCTTTGTGATTTGCTTGATTTTCATTTGTTCTTTTGATGTTGGACATGCGGGATGACCTTGAAACCAAGATATTGAGCTGATGCCTTAAAATGTCAAGAATTCCCAAGGGAGAAATAACATGGACTTCCCAAGATAAGCATCCCTAAATTAGAGGCAAAGGTTAAAGAGGCAGGCTAATTTCCTCCTGATAACAACCCTTGTTACAGAGATGGGAAGAGGAGGAAACAAGAAGAGGATTGTGAAATGTTGCAGTGGAAGGAGGAGTTACTTGTATAAGCCTCACGGTTCATAATATCCCTTTAAACCAAGTGGAAATCATTCTCAGCCTCACTCCCGTGACACTCTGGGAATCAAGGTGTCAATAATTTCCTAAAATTTTGCAAACCAGATAGGTTGATTTTGTGTGTGTGTAACCTTATCCAAGAAATCTCTTAAGATCACAGCTATTGAAAAAGTTCCTGATAATAAATATGCATAGCTCTTTTCTATTTTTTGTTCTAATCTGAACATGAGTGCATTGAGAATTCAGGTTCAAATTACTGATAATAATCAGTGAGCCATCTCCACTTGTTTCCTGTGGAGGAATCTCCACTACCCATTCTGATATACACTGCAGGACTTCCTCCTCTTCCCTTTGGTAAGGCAGAACTTGCAAATGCTTCAAAAGATGCCAAAAGCTACCTGGGCAAATTTTTCTCTTAGAACCAGCTGATAAAGAAAGACATGATACTAAATAACCTTCAGCAAAATAAGCCCTGTCACTGCTCCTAGAGCTACAGCGGAGAAGCCCTGGACTTGACCCTTTACTAGATGGAAGAATTCCCAAGCTGCAGCAGCTGCTGCTTGAGAAGATGCCTGTGCAAGTTTCTTTAGAAAAGGTTTCCAGGGAAACAGGGTAACTTCTATTCTTTTTTCTTAAATGTATTAAGCACAAAACGTGCCTGCTAGTGCTTGGAGTTCTCATTTGAAGTCAGAAGCTGCCAAGAAGGGGGTTTGCATGAAACACACCCACATAGCCAGAGATCATTTTTTATGTTCCCTGCAGTGAACGTCACCTACATGCATGGCAGGAGAAAAGTAGATGACCTGGGTTCATTTGTGAAGTGAAAGATAGGGAGGATTACCTCTATTTGGTTGAATTGCTTTTCTTCTCTGTTACTGGGATGGTTACTAATGAATGATAGTGTTACTGACTGGAAAACCATTCTGCTTACTAACCCAGTAAAATCTGGAGATGAGGTGTTGGTGCAGGGAATAGCGACTTTATTCAGAAAGCCAACAGACTGAGAAGACGGCAGACTTGTATCCTGAAGAACCATCTTCCCCAAGTCAGAATTCAGGCTCCTTTTATACAAAAGGGCAGAGAGTACACTTAGTTGTTGCAAACTTCTTGGTATAGGAATTCTCTGTTCTTGGAATCCTTTGTTTTTGCAGCTGTTTACGTGTTTCAGATCATGGTGTCCCTGTAAACCTCCAACAAAACAAATGTTCTCTTCTCTTCTGCAACTTGTCATCTTTATACGAATGGAAAAGTGTTAATTTCTTAAGGTTAGAACCTTGAGAATAGGCTATCCTGTATACTTCAGGCTATAGGCAACATTCTTTTACAAAAGGTGTAGAACCAGCAAGACTAAGCTTAGGAAACAGAGCACAGGGTTATAGTCAAAGGAACAGAACTAATATGGAGTCAGATTTGTTCTTTTCTATTACAATAGTGATGTTTGGATTGGGCAGTTGTGTCCTACTAAAAAATTAGTCTACGTAGACAATGTGAATACAGTCGAATGTCTTTGGGTATATTTTGTAAGATACAAAAAATATTCAAGCAAGAGAACTTAGCCAAAATGTTTTTAAGATGCAAAAAAAATACTGAAGCAGAGAATTTGGCCAAAATGTTTCTATACCTACATTTCTCCATTCATGGGCAAAGACTTTCAGAATGTTAGCCTGTTATCTGGCCCTTGTTTCCAGTGTAGTAGGGGTAAATCCTGGCAGCCATGTTTTCCCCATGTAACCCCACCTCCTTGATCATAATTGTGGCCTTGAAGTAGACACCTGACCAAAGCTGAGCCAATCATAGCCTTCAATCCAATTTAATTGGACCTCAAAGATGCCAGAGGTTTCAACTAGGCCATCAAACCAGAGGAGAGGTGAGAGGCAGCCCTGCTTTGTTACCTGCTCAACCAATAGGAGGGAAGCTGGTTTGCAGGGAGAGAGTGAGAGAGAAAGGTTTTTTTTGTTTGTTTTGTTTTGTTTTTATTGGCTCTAGAACGAACTACAGCAAATCTGTCCAGAAAGTGAGCCTTCCTAAATTATATATTATTAGGTAACATAGATAAATCTCACAAGCATTATGCTATGTGAAAGAAGCCAGGTACAAAAGACCACAGATTGTATGTGTCCATTTATATAAAATTCTAGGAAAGACAAAACTATAGTTACAGAAGGCATTTCAGTGGAGAGATGGGAGGGAATTGATTACAAAGAGGCTCAAGAGAACTTTTGAAGGATGGAGCTGTTCTTTGTTTTGATTATAGTGGTAGATACATGGGTATAGACATTTGTCAAAACTCATCAAATTGCACATTCAAATTGGTGAATCTTATTTTATGTGAATTAATCTTCAATAAAGCTGATGGAAAAAAAAGTAAATAGGAGTTAGTAGCCTTGCCGGTTGATTCTAGTTTGTCTAACTTGCCTTAGGCCCAGAAGAACCCAAGGACTGATTTGCATTGATTAGAATAACTCATCAGAGAAAGATGCTATATAGATTTCCTTGGTATCTGATGTTGACATAGAATATAAATTATTTCTCCTTTGAAGTCCTACTTGGAAGACACCATACTTAGAAAGTTGTTAAGATTTCCATCATTGAAAGTACTCCTAAGAGTCACACTTCAAGAATGATGCCATTAAACTTTTCGTTTTGATTTCTCAAGATTCATCAGCCTTCCTTGAAAAGTAGCATAGAAATGACAGCTTTCGTTTATTGAGTGATAACAGTAATGTAGAACCAGACATTTACTTACTGCTTCACTTTCATTATTTCATTTCATCTGCACAGTAATTCTGCAAATGAGGTACTGCTGTCCTCCCAAGTTATAGAGGAAAGGGCTGAAATTTAGAGGCTAGACAATTTTTTCAGTTGATAGCCAGTGCTTGAATTTGGGATGGTTTAGTGCCAAAGCCAAAGCCATTCAACTACTCTCTTGACTGCGTCATCTGCTCCAAGCTGCTCCTGTAGCATCTTGCTCAGACTGCCAAATAGGTTATCCCCAAGTTGCTGGCTTTCAGTCCACAGCACATCTACAGCTACACATGTGTACTCTGCATTTCTACTAGGATCTCTCAAGTCTCAGATTCCTTTAAATCTCTATAAATTAGAGGTGTCAAAACCATCTACCCAATGGAAACTGCAGACTGTGCTCTGCCATTATGAGCAATTATTGTCTAAGCAAGGAGGTGCTCCCCAAAGGAATAATTGTCTTTTCTGATTTCCAGAACCATAAGATGGAGAGAACAGAGCCTTGGAGAGGTCAGGGGTTTGGCAGTGGTTTATGGCCTCGGGATTTCCCCAGCGGAAGCCCTCAGTAGTCACAGGGCCAGTTGTTTTGTAGCACAGGTGCTTGGTAATGATACAAAGGACAGCTGCTGGGTGGGAGGCCATCCTGGTCCCTAAGAGCTGGTGTTCTACATCTAGTGATGGGAGATGCTGCTCAGCCAACAAACCTTGCATGTGGCTGGAAATGGTGGGGGTAATGGTAGGTACCTCTCTGCAGATAGTAGGGGCCCATTTTAACTCTAAAGTGTAATCAAAAGAATTCGGAGCTCAATGCTCTGAGTGTAAAAGTTCTCAGATGACTGTCCATCTGCTGTGAGATACAGAGAAGTGCTGCAAATGGATTTTATGTTCCTTGGTAGGTCCCTGTCCCCATTACATCTTCCAAGTTAGATTGATATGTGCATTATGAACCCAGACTCAGAGCCCAGCTCCCAGAAGAGAAAATTCTTACCAAAGTAGCAGGCAATGAGAACTAAGCTGTACTAATGAGTGAATGCTTAGGGGGAAAATCTGACATTCATGAGAAGTGAAAATGAAGCAGTTTGCACCTCCAAGGGGAGCCTTAACTGTGTGCTAGAGAGCTCAGCGTGGCCACATGGGCTGCACAGGTTTGCAGAGCCGAGAACTGGTCCAGGCCAGGCATCCCATAGTGATTGAAGAGACAGCATCCCTGGAGGCCCTCCTGCTCCAAAAGCATTGTCATTTTAGGGGATGGATCCAGGCGCTTTAGCGTATCACAGTCACAATCAGGCGGGGTCATTAGATAAAACAGGAAGCTTTGACATTGTCATCTTTATGCCAAGAAGTTTCAACAGCTACTTTCTTTGATGCCTGTTCTTGATAATTATTGACTTCACGTGATTATTTTCCCTTTGAGAAAATTTCTGAGCTTTTAGTGAGGCTTGATATAAGCTAAAGGATATGATTATCATGCAGATAGCACTTTTTCCCCCAAAATGAAAGACTTAATTTTTTCCTCTTGTCAAGAAATTCAAACAATAGAAAGTCAAATCCCCCAAAATCCAAGAGGGAAAATGAATGCAAAGGTTAAAAAAAAAATCACTATTAATAGTTTGGTATGAGTGTATCTCTCGGCCTTTAATGCATACACAAAGCTATATTTTAGCTGGAATATAACTGTAAAGTAATACTGTCCTGTAACCACCTTGTGTCTCCTCTTAGCAGGTTGTAAGTCTACTTGGTTGTCAACAGATTTTGATCTACCTTTTCAAGGACTTCTCTGCAGTCCCTTGTATGGATGTGATTTAATTAATCAGGCTGCTACTGAGAGGGGCTTTTAGGTTGTTTCCAATTTTTGGTTGTTACAAAGAATGCTGGCAACTGTTTTTGCCCATAAGTCTTTCTGCACTTGTGCAATAATTTCCGAAGGATGAATTCTTGGATTGGACTTGCTGGGCCAGAGAACAGACGCTGTCTTTAGTTTCTTAATTTTGACAAAATACCATGCACGAATTTACCAACTTGCTCTGTTTTCAACAGTGTGATAGAGTGTTCTTTCCCTCAATTATCACCAACTCTGGACAGTACCAGTATTTGCTTATCTGATGGTGAAAAGGAGCTCACGTTTTACTTTGCATTTGTTTAATCAATAGTGATTTGGAGTTTGCTGTCATATGCTTATTGACCACATGTATTTTGTGTCTGTGAATTCAACAGTTTCTAATGAAATATTTATCTTTTTCTTACTGAATTGTTAGAGCTTTTTAATATATTAAGCATATTGGCTCTTTGTCATATATTTTGCTCACAATTCACTCTTTTTGGTAACAGCAGAAAATATCAAACAGGTTTACTTACCTAAATTCTGTAATCCCCTTAACCCACAAAAAAAACCCCGCAGTATTTTTGGTTATTGAGATTGTATAAGTTTTGTAGGGATACCATAAAAAAGTATCGCAAACTGAGTGGCTTACAACAAGAGAGATGTGTTCTCTCACGATTCTGGAGACTAGAAGTCTGAAACCAAGGTGTTGGTAGGGCCATGCTCCCTTGGAAGCTTCTAGGGAGGATCCTTCCTTTCCTATTCAAGCTTCTGGTAGCCCGAGGAGTTCCTTGGCTTGTAGACACATCATTATAATCTCTTCCTCCACCACAGGGCATTCTTCCTTCTCTTAAGTATTCCATTCATAATGTATTAGAGTCCACTTCATCTAAACTTGATTATACATGCAGAACCTGTTTTCACTCACAGATGCCAGGGGTTAAAGACTTCAGCATATCTTTTTGGGGACACAGTTCAACCCACAACAGCCCCCATGATGATGCATCTGCAATCACCAGCAAATTACAAACTCTTTAAGGACTGGGACTGGATCAGTCTTGTTCCATATTCTAATCCCCACTACATAGCACAGTTTCTAGTAGGTAGTGGGCACTCCATAAAGATTTCTTTAAAGGAAGAATTTGAGTTTTAGGACTATCTGACCTTTTGGACATTAGAAAATGTGTGTGGAGAACACAAGATATCAGATTCTTTCTCTTCTTTAAATTTCATTTAACAATTTGCGACGAAAATACAAATACAAGTTGGGGAAGGACTGGACTGCCCAGAAGAGGGAGGGGCCCAGTTCTCTGGGTGGTACTTAAGCAGAGGTGTGTGCTTTTATTCCGTAGTATCTATCCTGAAATGAGTCTTTGAGAAAATGCAGACAAGCACCAGACTAGAACCAGATTTCGTGACCAGAACTGTTAGATTGGATTAACCAGAAAATAACACTGCAGGAGCTTTAAAAATCAAAATTTCTTTTATTTTTTTCTTTACATGGTAAAATATAATTTACAGTTTATTTCATAGGGCAAAGAGAACCTCACTTACCAAATGCCAGAATTTACTCCAGAAACTATTTTTCAGACTTATTTCAAAAAGATAATTGATTTCCATTTGTACAGCCTCCAAATTCTACTACAGAATTGCTACATCTAACCTTTGAAAAAAATTCATCTCCTATAAATGATATATTTAATAAAGTTATTTTTTTTTATCAAGAATTTGCTCAAGGAGCTGATATATTTTATGATACTATCTCCACTTCCCCCTACTCTCACTGAAGCCAGTCAATGCAGTCATGTGGGACTGGGTCTAGAGAATCTGCTTTGCCTTACTTTGATGGCCATAGTTCCAGTCCCAAAGCAATGGGTCAGCGTTTTAGGACCTAACGTACAGCCATAGAGATGAGGTATTTCAATTTGAACAGAAGCAACATTTTGATCTGGCATGTTACCTGCACTCACACAGTTGTGGTCTAAATGTAAGCTGAGTACCAAAGCCATTGTTCAGATACACCCAGTGCCAGCTCCCTGGGCTTGTGAACTGTGCAGTGACTCATGCTCAGAAAGTTTTGTACTCCACTGTTGCCATCTTGAATCTCTTAATCACTTGTGAACCACAGCCCTGGCATTTTCATTCTGTGCTGGGCTCTGCAAATGATGTAGCCAGTCCTAGATTCACATAAAAGCTGCTTTGACTTGAATAACCTGACTTGTGATCTCTGTTTCATTTGGCATTGATGATGGGGTGTGGGTAGTTCCCAACTTCTCCTTCCAATAGCAAGATGTCCTGAGTTCTAGGACAATTTCAAAGGTATACAAGTTGTGGGTCATGTGATTCACTGGAGACCATGAAGGAAGCACACAAAGGTGGTTTCTGTTTATGTACAAGTCTATAGAATTAAAATTATACCTTCATTGCAATATGGAAGAATCAAGCCCAGTGTTATATATGTGTACAAATATATATATAATCAGCATAATGAAAGAACTTGTTCATTTGAAGAGCAAATTTGTACACCCGTGCACTGATAAGCTAAATATGATACATTCTTCTGCAATTCTTCTATTATTAACACAATTATTTCAGCAATTCAGACAAAAAGTGAAATCTGTACAAGGTCTGAGCTCGACTGTGCTTTATAAGAATAATGAAACATCCTCTTCTGAATTAGAAAGTACCATTCTTCCTGTTCTTCAAAAGAATGGTGGGGAATTGGTCCAAAAAAATGCTATAAAATGTCTCCTCTCCATTAACATAGAGGAATAAACATTTCATTACAGGCATGGACCTCTGTATAGGGGTCAGAGCATGATTTTAAAAGGACAAGTTGTCAAGGAAGAGAAACTCTTTCTCAATACATTAGGAGCCGGGGAAAGGCTCAGTGGGCAAGGAAGCAGTGTTCCCTACAGTTTCAAAGGCCTTCGGGGCTTCCAAACTCTTGCTGCATATTAGAATCACCTGGAAGACTTGGACAAACAGTGCGATCTAGGTCTCATCCCAGACTAATTCATTATAACCTGAGTGAGGTTGGGCACTCAGGCAGGGTACTTTTTAAAGTATCCTGGTGATTCTGATTTGCAGCCAGACATAAGAACCACTGGGCTTTTGTGTACTCAAAAAGAAAGGTCTGGGCTACACCAAACAGGTGTCTCTTTAGAAAATTTAAAAATTAAATATATATTTATACCTGATTATACTTAAACAGACACCATGCACACAGTTATTTCTATGTAAAGTATTAACCATTGGTAATTTAAAAATATTCTATAAATAATTTAATGATCTTTCTCTGTTAAGCAACACTTCCAATAAATAATAAAATACTTAAGAGGTGAAAAGAGTTTTTAAAGAAGACATTTTGGTTATTTTTAGGAAATCTGAAGAATGCATTGAAGTGTAAAGTCTTTTCAACTGCAAGATGGAAGAGGGCAAGTAGTGTTCTTCCTAACCGGGAGGACGTTTTAGATGTCAGATAGCTACTTCCATTAAAAAGAAAGGAAAAACCGCTCAGACCAACATCGAAAATTAAGGCATTTGGAAACGCATCCATATTTTCTAGAGTGTCTCCTTTAAAAATAAACTTTAAAAAAAAAAGCCAAAAACCTCACCAAATGTCTTTACAAATAAGTACCTAAAATTGCAGTAACTCTGGAGGAGAAATCCTTTTTCAACTAATTTTTGAGTTCTAGGGTAAAAGGTGTTCTTGAATATTTTAGAACTGTGTGTCAGGAGTTGTGGGAAGGTGGCAACTGAGGAAGAAGAGAAGCAGGGAAAAGGCGAGGGGGATGTGTGTGGGCGACTATAAAGGCCTCAAATGACTCCCTTTAGTCACTTCCTGTTTCTCTGCTAGAGACTTGATGGTTCACTCTGTGGGCAGAGTTGAGACAAATGTTACTGTTCATAACTTGGAACCAAGCCAGCAGAGAAGGGCCAGGGCACAAAGGTTACGACTTTCCATTTGTGTTTGTGAGTCTCAGTGGTAACAGAATCTAATGACACAAAGGACACTGAAAAGACCAGCTCGATTTCCTCACTTTTAGCACATCACTAACATCTGCAGACCTGGAGGGGATGTCTGGAAGCAGCATTTAAGGAATGAGACAGAAGTTACAACGATCACATTTTTTCTGTAAAGAGTTTGAGAAACACGAGGGTAACCAAAATTGGGAGGAAACCCAGATGAAAATAGATGTTATTTTTCATTCAGTTATTCTCAAGAATTTCCAGAAGCACTCAATAATCTGATAGTCAAAACATCAGTCACGATGAGGACGTAATTAGGCTGCTGAAACTCAGAATGTTCTCCATACTCACCGAGACAAATGAGAAAAAACAAACCAGCAAAAAAGCCTGAAAGTGAACATTACTTCAGATGCGCCAAGATTTTTCTTCATGAAGAGTTCAGCTAGGAAATAGCTATACTTCTCATGTGCCAGCTTTCATAATGTCCTATGACTTTTTTTTTTCTATGACATTTTAAATCACTTTCGATGACTGTCATGCTGATTTAAAGCCTTAGAACACTAACTTGTTTCTAATTCCAGCCCGAAGTATTAGGCGGAATGTTTCTCTCCTTGTTTGATGCCGAGAACAAGATGCAGGAACCAGTTAAACTGCACAGTCCATCCTTTGTCTCTGCAAACTTCAATCTGATCCAGAAAATACTTCTTAGCGTCCTCCTCACTTTTCCCCACTGTGAGGGCATCCCGAATGTAGTCAATGTCTTCTTTGCTGGTTAGCTGGGGCATCCCGGTCATCAGCATCATGGAGAACAGGATGATCAGCAGGTTTGTGTGATGACGAAGGGCTAGGTAAGCCTTAACGCAGACGTCCTGGGTAAAGGAAAAGGAGCCGGTATTAACTGTTGTGGTGATTAAAGAGGCTAAAGACCAGTGAGCTTCTGAAATTTACATGGCATTATCCTGTCCCACAGAGGAAGTCATCACAAGCAAGGCAGGTCCCCTGCCTCAAATAAAAAACTTGAGAACATAAACGGCTTTTATCATCTCTTAAGCACTTCAGTGTGGTTGTATACATCCAGCGTGTGCACAAGGAAAACTAACTGATACAGTAAACTTCATCTTATTCTTTACTCTACCTTTTTACTTCGATTTCTTGCCTGGGAAATTGAGAGTGGAAATTTCTGTAGTCTCTAAAGAGGAAGGAGTCTGTTTTAAAACACCTTACTGGAATCAGTACACTTTTTGTCAGTGTAAATAATGTTTGCCAAGAGCTAATGGAATCCAAAGAAGAGAAAGAAAGGCAGCATTTGAGATTTAGCTAGTTTTCATCTTTAGCATTTGTCCTATTCTAAGAAAACGGATGAATCAGTTTTTTCATTGTCTGATGCTCAGAACTGTTGAATGAGCTTTGAAATTTTTTTAGAAGAATAATATAATTAGTTTTATTTCAATTTATATTTAGACCACAGGTCTTGACATTTGTTGCGGGAACACGTGGCAGCAGTGACATGTGGATTGGGAGAATTACCAGAGACGGAGAAAAGTTTAGGAAAGTTTAACAGGTACGCTGCTATAGGGAACAGTGGGCCACATAGATAAGAGGTGCCTTCCTGAGTTGACCTATGAAATTTTAATATAAATTCTGAATACTGAGTGAGAGAGAGCTTGAAACCGAGTAGGACTCTGTGGGGCCTTTAAGGGTCAGACACCTCCCCCATATCCTCTGCTGTAGCTCCCTCTGAAGCACCCAGATAATAGTATCTCATGTATATTTCCTGAGTTTCTCAGATGCTTAAAACCACCACCAAAGGGGAGAAACTAACTACTTGATGATGGAGATCGTGTAGCCCCCAGACCTTCTGGTGCCTAGGGGTTGATAGTGTTGATTGCCCTGTTCCCTCGGCATCAACCGGAGAATTGTGTACGAGCTGATCATGTACCCTGCTTCCTCCTTCCCTCACCTGGCCTTTATATAGGCTTTGCTGAAACCCTTTGAGGAGTTTGGGGTTTTCTTGGGCATGAGCCTCCTTATGCTCTTTGCTCGGCCCTACAATAAACCTTTCTCACTCCAAACTCCGACCTTTCGGTTTGTTTGGCCTTATGGTGTGGCGGGCACACGAACTTGCCATCGGTAACAGGCTTTATGCTATGCTATGGCCGGTGCCTCCTCTAAAAGCGTAGGTGATATAGGTGAGTTAAATCCACTTCATAAGCAAAAGGCATGCTCATGCCAATTAAATTGTTCCTGCATGGAGAAAAAGCTGCAAGGTTCCCAGTTTTACGACATGAGAATAGTCCAACTTTAATATTACAATTTCGCAAAGGTGGCGTGTTAAAGAAAACTGAAATTAATGATTACAGGTTTAAATATTTCAAATAAAATACTGAATGAAATGTTAAAAGAATAACACCCTTGCCAATGAGGGTTTATTACAAAATTGCAAGAGTAGTTCCTCCTAAGGTACTGGATTAAAATCTACTTTTGATTTTACTAAAAGTAACATGTAACTTAATATGTGACTAAAATGTAATGGTGTGAGGGATCACCTGAAATTACCACTCAAAATCATTCTGAATAGTGAATACTGGAAAAAGAAATTGGATAAAGTCAGAAAAGTGAAGGTAAAATCATTAGTATTTACAAATAACTGTCTTCTTGGAACACTGAAGAGGGGAAAAAGCTAAAATGCTATTGTAACTAGTTTTTACTGAACTAGCTTTTTATAAGTTAATAAATATAATGCTATACATAGGGGCCACTAGTTAGAAAGTAAAATGAAAACACAGATGCTGTGAATAATGGTAACAAAAAAAACCATGATTCCTGAATGGCCATCATTCAAAAGTCCACAAATGACAAATGCTGGAGAGGCTGTGGAGAAAAGGGAACCCTCCTACACTGCTGGTGGGAATGCAGTTTGGTGCAGCCACTGTGGAAAACAGTATGGAGATTTCTCAAAAGACTGGGAATAGACTTACCATATGACCCAGGAATCCTGCTCCTGGGCATATATCCAGAAGGAACCCTACTTTAGGATGACATCTGCACCCCAATGTTCATAGCAGCACTATTTACAATAGCCAAGACATGGAAACAGCCTAAATGTCCATCAACAGGTGACTGGATAAAGAAGTGGTATATTTATACAATGGAATACTACTCAGCCATAAAAAAGACAACATAACGCCATTTGCAGCAACATGGATGTCCCTGGAGAATGTCATTCTACGTGAAGTAAGCCAGAAAGAGAAAGAAAAACACCATATGAGATCACTCATATGTGGAATCTGAAAAAAAAAAGAACATAAGTAGAAAACAGAAACAGACTCATAGACATAGAATACAAACTTGTGGTTGCCAAGGGGGAAGAGGGTGGGAAGGGATAGACTGGGAGTTCAAAATTTGTGATACTGACAGGCATATGTAGAATAGATAAACAAGATTATACTGTATAGCACAGGGAAATATATACAAGATCTTGTGGTAGCTCACAGCGAAAAATGTGACAATGAAAATATGTATGTTTATGTATAACTGAAAAATTGTGCTCTACACTGGAATTTGACACAACATTGTAAAATGACTAACTCAATAAAAAATGTTAAAAACAAACAAACAAACCCCCCCCATGATCCTTAGATAAACACCTACACAAAAGAGGTAGAACCTGTTTTTTTAAAACCATAAAAATCTACTGAATTACGTAAAGAAATCTTGAACACATAGAGTGACATAGCATGTTCCTCACTGATAAGACTGCTTATTATGAAGAAAATTTTTTCTCAGGTTAATCTATAAATATAATGAAATTTGAATAAAAATTCCGACTGGATGTTTAAACTCATATGGTTTTAAGTTCAGCTGGGATAATTAGGGCCTGGGAGAACGTTTTGAAAAAATATAGTAACAAAAAACAGCAATGCCTGCCATCCTAAATATCAAAATACATTATAAAACTACAATATTTAAAACTGTGAAATAGCATCTATTCTTTTCCAAGAAATATAAGAAATTTGGTGAAACAGAATAGAAAGTTCAGAAACATATTTAAGTATACATTAAATACATAATAAAGGTGACTCCTCAGATCTGTTGGGAAAGATCTATTATTTGATATATGGGACTAGTACAGTTGGCTCATAATTTGGGGGGAAAATAAAGCTTACTCCATGTGATATCCCAGAATAGATTCCAGATGAATTAAACATTTAAATGTAAAAAGAGAAACTAAAGAATCGTGAAATGAGAAAGGAAGGACTTTATGAAGCAGACCTCCAAGGTGGACTCTATAAGGAAAAGATGAAGAGCTTACAAAAACTTCAAATTTTGGAGGAAGAAAGCTATAAACAATGTTAAAAGAGGCAAATGCCAAGAGAAAACATATTTGCAACATGACAGATCACTTCTTCACCCCTAGACCCCTGTTAGCTCTTACAAATCAACAAGAAAGAGATGAATAGTTGGCTATAAAAACAGGCCAAGGATAGAGTATATCACACTATAAGACATAAAACCATAAATAATACGCATATGAAAAAATATGCAACCTCATTAGCAATCAGATAAAGGTAACTTAAAATGAGATGGAAAAAATGCTCAATATCACTAATTGTCAGAGAAATGTGAATCAAAACTACAATGAGGTATCACTTCACACCAGTTGGAATGGCCTTCATTCAAAAGACCATGAACGATAAATGCTAGAGAGAGTGTGGAGAAAAGAGAACCCTCCTGCATTGCTGGTAGGAATGCAATTTGGTTCAGGCATTATGGAAAACAGTATGGAGATTCCTCAAAAAACCAAAAATAGACCTATCATATATCATATGATCCAGCAATCCCACTTCTGGTATATCTGGAGGGAACTCTCATTGGAAAAGGTACATGCACCCCAATGTTCATAGCAACACTATTTACAATAGCCAAGACATGGAACCAACCTACATGTCCATTGACAGATGACTGGATAAAGAAGTTGTGGTATATTTATACAATGGAATACTACTCAACCATAAAAACAATAAAATAATGCCATTTGCAGCAACATGGATGGGACCTAGAGATCGTCATTCTAAGTGAAGCCAGAAAGAGAAGTAAAAATACCATATGATATCACTCATACGTGGTATCTAAAAAAAAAAAAGGACACTATGAATTCATCTACAAAACAGAAACAGACTCAGACATAGTAAACAATCTTATGGTTACTGGGGGTAGAGGGCAGAAGGGGATAAATTTGGGAGTTTGATATTTATAAATGTTAGTCACTATATATAAAAATAGATTTAAAAAATTTCTTTTGTATATCACAGGGAACTATGCTCAATATCTTGTAATAACCTTTAATGGAAAAAATATGAAAACTAATATATGTATGTATATGCAAGAATGGGACATTGTGCTGTACACCAGAGATTGACACATTGTAATTGACTATACTTCAATTTAAAAAAATGAAAAAAAAAAATAAAATGAGATGGAAACATTTATCTACCAAATTGGAGACTCTTAAAAAAATCTTTTTAAGGATAATATCCAATTAACCTTTCGTAATATCCAAATAACCTTCCATAGGCTGATGGCAGATGGGGATAGGTATAATTTTACTAGCAGACAACTTGATAACATGTATCAAAAGCTTTAAAATACTTATAACTGTTATATAACTTAATTGTGGCGGTGGTTGCATAAGTGATGCATTTGTCAAAATTCAAAGGATGGTACACCTAGAAAGGCCAAATCCTCCTTTATGTGAATTATGTCTCAATAAAGTTGACTTTTAAAATGTCTGTATGTCCTTTCACCCAGCAATTTCCATACTAGAAGTTTACCTTTAAAAATTCTGGATGATTTTGCAGTGATTTATCTCCAAGAGTGTTCATTAGAACATTGTTTAAAATTGTGGAAACTTGAAAGCAACCTAAAGCCCATACAGCTGGAGATTGTAGATACTTTCGCAAACCCTTTTTAGCAATTGCATGCTCTGTAACTACCAGAATGACACTGTAGAAGAAAAGTTAAGAAGCATGTAAAAGTGTTTGCGTTAGAAAGCAGGTATTAAACAACACATGAAGCGTGATCCCATTTTGGTAAATGATCACAGAATATTTATACAGAAAAAAGAACATAAGTCACAGGCCAAAATGTGACTTTTGCTTTTTGCTTTTAGGTGATCTCGTCTGTGTCACCTGCATGTGGCAGGGTGACTGCAGTGATGATGGTGGTCGGGCCTGTGTCTGTCTGTGGCTCGACGCTGGACTGTGCGCATCACCCTGTCCAGGTACAAAAACCCACGGCCTCTTCTGGCATTTTTTAAGTGAGACAGTGAATATAGACTGCCTGGCACAGAGGCTGACATGTAAGAAGGATTCATTAAATGTTAGTGCTCTCCCTTCCCTACCCAGAGGGCAGATCAATGCTGCCTCTCCTTTCTGCTTGCTCACCACGAAGCAGGAGACTCAACAGACCCCAGGGACCATTTGGGCTGTTTCTGCCGCAGCCTGGGCACCACTTGTCCCCTGGAAGCGGGCTTAGTGCTTTAGCACTCTTACATTCTTCTTCTTTTTTCAATTTCTTTTTTTGAGGGGTAGGTAACTAGGTATATATATATGGGGGGGGAGAGAGAGAGAGGTACTGGGGATTGAACCCAGGACCTCGTGCATGCTAAGCACACACTCTAGCACTGAGCTATAGACTCCCCTCCTTGCTCTTGCATTCTTAATGAGTCCACTGAAGTCCGGAAATCACTTTCTTTTCTTCATCCATAGGACCCACTAAGGTCTCTGATTTCTTGGTGATTAACTGGCCAGGGGCAGACGTCTCCACAAGCAACAGTCTCATTAATTTGCCAACTCGCACCGTTTTCACAAGGGCCTAGATGGGGATGCCTTTTGATTTTGAATTAGAGTACATTCTGATTTTTAATTATTTTCTATCCTTCTGTTCACTGGGGGCTCCAGGCAAACCCCCTACTGTCTGAGCTCAATGTGTGGCTAAACTTTTTAATAGGAAGTTTTTGAGGAAGAAAATGAATCTAGGGCCAAGGTATTGTAACACCAATCCACAGGTACTCTTTAAATATTTAAGTGGCAGTGCACCGATTCACCAATCGCTGTAACCACAGAGAGACACATTAGAGGGAGGAACTGACCTGTTGCTCTCCCAGGATATCTCACCTATGTAAGGAATTTCTCCCGGCTTGAGTTTAATTAATTCTAATTTTTACACTCAAGGGTCACTGCTATGAGAAAGAAATTTCATCCCCTAATTTAACCACTTGCCCCATACTGGTCAGACACAATGTCTAAATTCTGACTGGCTGTGCAGACTTAAGAGACTTTGTACAGATTTAATTATCTTCTGCTTAGAGATGTGTAGAGCAGTGGTTCTAAGCACAGATTCACACCTCACTACCTGGATTCAAATCTTGGCTCTATTACCAGCAAGCTGTTATCAGAGAAGTTACCTAACCTCTCTGGACCTCAGTTTCCTCATCTTAGAACAAGAGCAATAATGACAATACCCCTGTCATGTGGTTGTGGTGAGACTCAAGTGCTGTGTAAGCAGTGGCTATTGTTACTGACAGCATGAGAAGTTGCATTTTGAGCACACACTCCTCAATGCTGAGGAGGTCGCCTTGCCTTCTAGACCACCTGTCCAAGAAATCTTCTCAGACAGCAGAGACCGAGGGGTTGGGGTGGGAGGCTGGGTGGGGAGATGAGCCCCACTTCAACTGGTATTGATGGAGGGGTGTCCTGGCGCGGGCCCCGGGCTGGGCTGGAAGATAAACGCATCTGGCAGACTGGCTACTCCACAGGTGGTACTCTTGCTACGAGGGGCCCAGCTGAGCACTTATTTGCCCACTAAAGCCCCGTAAGTTTCATTTCTGCCCTGACACTCAGTGCCCTGACCACGCTGCCCCAGCACAGAGGCCTGTGGTTTGAGGGACTGTGAGGATGTGGCTTGGGGAGTACGGGGGAAGCACAGAACACAGAAGTTACTGGCTGCAGCAACAGAACTCTCCCTTCTGCCAGGGCCGCCTGGCATGGACCTCGCCATCATCACTCTGCCTTCTCAACTGCCTGTTAAAGGCTGTTGACGACTGAGCAGAGAAGAAGGGAAAGGAGAGAACCCAAGACTGGGGACTTGGTTTAACATACTTGTTAACCAGGGTGAACGTGGGGAGCAGTGGAGTATTGTTAATGCCATTAGCTCCCCAGTAGACGGAGCCAACACAGCACATGTGCTCTTTACCATAGTTGATCCAAACGCCTTAATTGGAGCATCGGGCAGCAAAGGAGAAGATTGCTTTTCCAAAGCTACCACTCGCCTAAATCTGAGAAACAAAGGAATTCATTACAATTTTAGGGTCAGAACTTTGACTTGATTTGTTAACTGGCCTAACTTACCAGTTCACTAAACCAGAAAACAAGCTACCTTCTATACACAATCTGTTAATTCTTTAACCATCAATGAGCTGTGGCTGCCTTAGACTGTCCAAGGTCACGTGAAAGAAGCCTGAAAACCAAATGCCTCCATTCTCATCTAGAAACAAAGTGGAAGTGAAATATGACTGTACGTAGCCACAAAAATGAGGAAGTAATGTCAGGACCATACAACTGAAACTCCAGAAAAAGAATTGAGGGCTGAGAGGACAGAGAGAAGAAACACTCACAAATATTCATCAATGAGAAGCACCGTTCTCACCCACCTCCTTTTCCTAAATAGCAAGGTGGCTTCTGTCTGCCAGAGGAAGGAGACAGGGGAGAAAAAAATCATATTTTAGTCAAAGAGGGGTTTATTTATTTATTTATTTATTTATTTATTTATTAAAATCAATGAATTGGCTAGGCAATGTCTTTAGAAGTTATTTTGGCAAAACAGAGAAGGTCACTGATTAGCAGACCTAGTAATGCAGGAAGAAGCGCCTTCTGATAAATCTGAAAGACTGTGCCTGATACTTGACCATGCACTGGTGGAGACTGAATGAGGACTGTCATCTTTAAGGACTTGAAAATGATTCTCAGACTAGCTCTGTCGACCACGGGAAGGGCTGTACTGCTATCTTTTCAAATATTCAGCTAGAAGCTCATGAGAAACCTAGAGGTTCCAATTAAACTGTTCTAAATAGACTGGATATAGGTGTATGTGTGTGTATTTGCCTTTTAGCCTTGTTCCAAAAAGTGCTGAGATGGATTATTTGGATACACATGTCACAATAACATTAATTAGAGGTGGGTAGAAAAAGCAACAGGAATAACACAGGAAACGAACCACCATGGGTTTGGAAAAGAGACTAAGTTAAAACTATCCATCCCAAATCCTCAACTTCCCGAGGGCGGTCTTCAAAGACATCTGCAGCCAAAAGGAAGATGGAATCTGTTGCTTCATCCAATGTTCAGAAGATTTTAAAAAACTATTTGTTTGGGAGAAACACATCTTTTCTAGAGACTAAGACCTGATAGAAATTTTGCAAGAGGACCTTTATAGAGAATACACTTTGTAACACAGTGAGTAATGTCCTGCATAATATTCTTATGGTAGACAAAACAATTCTCTAAGAGAAACTAAACACTCAGAGAAGGATGCCAATTGGAAGGTTATTTTCAATAAATGTTTAGCAGTAACAGGGTCTTGTATCTTAGGCACCAAATGACACTGCATGCTGGTGGATCAACATACAAATTCAATCCAAGGACATCTTTCCAGTCTTGTATTCATAGCCTTTCCAGAAAAGTGATAAAATTTGGCAAGCTTATCCAAGTCCTAACAATTCTACAGACCCATGCAAGTCTGCTTCTGGTGGAGATATCATGCCAACATATTCAAGCCCCGACCAATGGCTGATGCGGATCATTCTCTGAGAGTATCTTCCTGTGGGATAGCGTGGAGAAAGAGTGAACTCCTGAGGTGTTCACATCTGGATGGAGGGGGCTGAGCTCAACCTTGTTCATTGGCCAGGGTGCCAATCCCAAGAGGGAATCCTTTATCAACTCAGTATATTCTGGGCAGTTCAACGCATCATCTCCCTGTTGACTTGTAATAGGTCTTTATTACAGTAATTTGTGATTAATTGAGCTCCAAGTGACTTCTCTGCTTTGCTCTTTACTCCCCTAATCCAGCCCATGCACTGCTTCAAGTTGGACCCCCATTTCCTTTCTTGACTCAAATTCCGCTACACATTCCCATGTATACCTAAGTTCCATCCATACCGGACAACTGCAGTTTTGGTCCCTAAATACTAATGCTAAATACTAACTTCATGCCCTTGTTCATGTTCTTTCTGTCTGGCTGTTCCTTCCCCTCTCTGCATCTTCTTGGTAAAATAAAAACAAATTCAGACCTTAAGTCTCCAATAAAAATGCTCCCTTGACTCCACAGCCTTTTTCTATTGCCCAGGACAGGATTCATTGCTCCCTCTGCAAACCAGTGTTGAAATCCTTACTGCATGGCTGTGTCTGCATCTTTTCTGCTGTGTGCTGGGACCATGTCTCTGCCTGTGTCACCTATGCCCAGCCATGTGTCTGACACACTGGAGATCATCTGCAAATGGATGACGAAGAAATGCTTCACACGCAAAAGCCAAGTTCAATTTGGGGCAAGAGTCATTGCTTTAAATCAGGGTGAATGATGGAACAGTCATATCTGAAGGGAACTAAGCTGTAAAGATGTGAGCCTTCTCTGGGCTTGGCCCAGTACCTGAAAGGTTGTGATGTGTTGAATGAGTGTGTTCTCTTGGATAGGGAAAAACAGGGCCTGGTGACTACAACAGGATGGAGCAGGAGGCTGAGGAAGCCCAGCCCGGCAGGTTACAGGTGGAGATGGTTAGAGGTGTAGACAAGTGTCACCACATGAGGAAGGGGAGTCAGAGGTAGGAATGGGGAGTAATGGTGATGTGGCCGCAGTCCTTGGAAGGGTGTCAGTGGGGAAGGTCTCTGGGGTCCCTGTGGCTGGGATTAGAGTCTCCGGCAAGAGCCCCCGTCCTAGAGGCAGGTTAATAGGCAGGGTTAGGAGGCAGACGAGCTGAGGCAGAAGCGGCCACAACAGCCTGAGATCTGAGATGAGAGCGAGACAGCAGCAGAGATGGACTCTGAATAAAGGGTAAGAACCCCAGTCAGGACTCTGTGTACAGACGGGTGCGGGGCTGACACTGCAGGTTGAGGGACTTGGGTGTGCCCTGGTGTGGGAACAGCACTGCCCGGAGCGGTGACCTGGCGGGGCCTGATGGCTAAAGTGACACAAGGAATGGGCTCCAGACATCTCTCATGCAAAACGCTTCTTAAGAGTGAATCTAGGGGCAGGTGGCCTTTAAGGATGCTCATCAAACTGCCTGCTTTGTAGGGCTGTGCGTGTGAAGAGAGATTATTGGTTCTTCTGATTTCTTCAGCTTTATCTGCCTCGCATTTGCCTACTGTGTGCAAAGCACATTTTCAAGATGCTGGTTTCTACATATTTCACAATCCTTGAAAACTATCCTATATTGAAACCGCATGTCCTGTTGGCATGACTGCTGCTCTGATTGGGAGAAAATACATGACGTTTATGTCAGTAAGGAAATCTCTACAAAAATGTGATTAGGCACCAGATGACACTTACATATCTGTATGAATTACTAAAACATAAGATCTCATAATCAAGTTTCCTTCCTCTCTGATGTTTGGGTATTGAACCCGCATCTTGGAGGTTTATTAACTAACATCTGTGTGGTGCCCGAGTTACCACTGCATAAACTCACAGAATCTGATGTATTATGGGGAAGGAAGGTTTTAAGATCTTTTTTTCTCATGGGTACTAGGGACTGAACCCAGGACCTTGTGCATGCTAGCCATGCTCTCTACCACTGAGCTGTACTCTCCTCTTAGAAAGGAAGGAACCTGAGAGGTTATCTCGTCTCATCCAACTCCTAACCGGTTCAGGAACTGCTCCTCTGCCGTCATGCCTGTACTCAGCAGATCTGTACTGAGTCCTTCCTAGTCTTGGGCCCCACGTGGGATCCAGGGCAAACGTGGCCCTGCTGCCCAGAGCTGCCTCTGGGAAGGGAGAGACAGGCAGCAGGTGGTGCAGAGATCTGTGTGCTTTGAGGGATGCTCTGAAAGCAACGGGCAGGGGGCTGTGACCCATGAGGGACCTAGTCTAGACGCCGGCTCTGAGGGATGACATTTGGGCTGAGGGCAGTGATGGGCATTCTGGGGTGGATGCCCGTACAGGGACAGCAGGACCAGGGGAAGACACGGACGAAGGCCGCCCTGACCCAGTGAGCAAAGGCAAGCAAGTGCCATGGGGTGAGGCTGGCAGGGGCAGGGGCTCCCGGGCTCAGGGCCTTGTAGGGCAAGCACAGATGTTCAGGTGTTATTCAAAGTGAAATGAGAAGGCACTGAACAGGTTAAAGAAAGGGAATAACATTATATCTGCTTCTTAAGTTCAGTTTTTAACCAAATTCTGATTAATTCACCACCTTCTAAAAGACCAAATACTTAATAGAATGAAGGAAAACCACTGAAATGTTGACAATATTCTTTTTATAAGGTGGGAGAGTGGGTCTTTTATATCCTGATATTTTAAATATTTTGCTCGCTTTTTTTTTTAAAAGGAAGCATTTAAAATTTAGAAAAAGCTCCCGCATTCTTACATAAAAGTATATGGGAAGCCAGATTTCACTGGCCAGTGATATCAATGTATCTGCATGTGAGTATGGTCTATAATTGTTCAATGAAATTTGAAACAAAGGTGGTTCTGAAATACATTACCAGCAGGTAAAACATTGTTTTCTTCTATGTGTTTTTAGTCAGGGAGAAATTTGTTTTTTTTTAAGGATAGTTTTATTTATCAAAATTGTCATCATTGCAGTACATCTGTTTACGCCTGTGTACAGGATGCTGCTCCAAAGGCTGACAGATAGTCTTGTGTTCAAACAGCAGGCCCTGGTTTTGTGTCTTTTTGTAGTTACAGCTTGTTCCTGAACCCTCCCCTAGTTTAGAAATAACTCATGAATATGGCTCTGTGCTCCACCAGCGACCTTGGAAAGAAGAGGGAGGTGGGATAAAGCAGCGTCTACCTCTTTCTGTTCCCCTGACTCCCATCCTCGCGCCACTGGCGGAGGTACATTTCTAAGTCTCTGTAGGGAAGGTTCACCTCACCCTTGACAGAAGGGCTTTCCTCCACCCTTCCTAACAGGTTCTTCAAATGTACTGCGTGCATTAATTAACCTTATCAATTCGAAATTAGTGATTCTCTGGAAATGAGGACAGCTTTAATTCCAAGTGTAAATAGCTACAACATTTCCCAGCCTACCTCGAAATGGCAGCTTTATTATGCAAGATCTGGGGAGGCTATTTAGAGAGTTTAGACACGTGCTCCCTGATCTTGAAGGACTTCATCTCAAAAAGGGAGCAGGAGACTAGGAGACAGAAAAATCTTCTGGAAGGCTTAGCAGTATGTAAAAAAAAATGTCAGCAGGTCTGAATCAAACGATGAAAAAATTCCCTGATCATCGCTACTTTCTCATGTTTTATATATTTCATTTCTGCTAGAGATCTCATTTCAAACAGGGCTTCTCAGTTGAGAAGTTTTCAAAGTTTGAAGACCCACTGTGATGTAGGTAACAATGGAGGCTCCATTTATTGAGTTCCTGCTGTGGTCTAGGCACTGGGCTAAGCATTCTATGTATTTCACGTAAATAAAGTCTAAAAAAAAAAACAAACCCACGAGGTGGGTCTTAGAATTCCCATTGTACAGATGAGGAGACTGAGGTTCTGAAAGGATAAGTCATTTGCATCACATGCATAGCTATTCAGTAGCAGGGCCAGGATTCAAACTCAAGTTGGTCTGCTTTCAACTACAGTGCCACGCTAATCTGGGTTTAAGGCTCAAGTGCAGACATTTACAGGCACTTTAAAGAGTATGCTAATACTGCAAACACAGACATAGAGAAACACGATAAAACTTATGGAGGTGTGATTGTGATGGTACACACACTGCCTAGATGTTGATTTATATTTTAAATTTTAATTAAAAAATTTAAAAAAAATTTGGGGGGGAGGTAATTAGATTGATTTTTTAAAAATAGAGGCACTAGGGATTGAACCCAGGACCTTGTGCATGCTGAGCAAACGCTCTACCACTGAGCTATACCTTCTCCCCTTTTAGATAGTTCTTTAATGAAAGGGGTTCTAATGGCTCAAGAAACAAGCTTTGGTCACAAAGGATGGAGAAATGCTCCTGGACGAGGAGGACAGACTGCCAAG
Organism: Vicugna pacos; assembly: GCF_048564905.1. Taxonomy (NCBI): domain Eukaryota; kingdom Metazoa; phylum Chordata; class Mammalia; order Artiodactyla; family Camelidae; genus Vicugna; species Vicugna pacos. The sequence continues at coordinate 77,592,234 of NC_132993.1, read as the reverse complement.
GCTCAGAGTTCTTGCTTTGTGCAGAAGCTGCCTGGAGGGGGAGGCAACGTCTCTGTGTCCTCCCCAAGCCCCCAGTCTTTTCATTAAAGAATAGTCTGAAACTTCAAATGACAACAAAGAAGACTAAAGGGGAAGTCTAGCTGGGATTTTAGGGGTGACACGGGCACTATGGGGTCTATGGGAATGTCGTCAAAAACAGGACAGATGGACAGTCATTCTGGGGAAAACCACTGGGAAAAAGGAAGAGAACATAAACACAGAGACAAGGAGAGACTGTGGATGAGGTCAGATTCCTTGTGTCTGACCCTTTAAATGGCACTACTGCTGGTGTATTTGTGCAAAGCTTGTCAGCTGCATGCTTCCAGGAGAGGAGAACGGAATATCTTCCTCCCTTTAAAGGGAAAAACTCTTCCAGGTGCTTTTTCTGTTTTGTTTTGTTTTGTTTGTGGAACCATTTTTCTCTTCCAGGAAGTTGTCAAAACATGGGATTTTTAACTTTAAAGAAAAACAGGACTGAAATGTGTCAAATCCCTGGAAACAGTCTTTAACCCAGTTGAGTTTACACAGAAAAGCACACACTAAAAATCCTAAGACCATCTGGCCACGGAGATTTCAGTTTCTCTGACAACACCCCTGGAACTACGGGAGGGGAAGTCCGGTAACCACCACAGCAAACGTCAGCCAGGAGAACAAACAAGAACGGACCGGTTTCAAAACAATACATCTTAGTTCCTGTTCCACCAAACGTTAAGGCCCCTGTCCTCTCCCAAGGTTAACGTGGGACAGCACAAGTCCTGAGTGCAAATCAAATCATATTTAAGAGGCACGAGGGGAGGGGGCTATTTAAAGCAAACCCGAGATAAACGTGCATATAAAGTAATCACTCTGCCTCTGCTTATTGGCTTAGTGTTTGTATGGCGATAAAATAGGTATCTCCCAGTAGTCATTACAACTTTTCTGAGTTACATTCATTCATGGTTACTACTACATTTGCAAGAGTGAAAATTTTACTCCTCAGGTATTTGAAATCTGCTGTGATGGTCAAAAGTGGAGGAGGGTAGGAAGGAATGAAAGAGAAAGCGGAATAAGAAGACTCCCAGGGAGATGGAAAGACCCAGGGCAGGGCGGGTGTCATGGTGAGAGGGACAAGCCAGAGCTCTCAGATCAACCTGGAGTTGAGCTGACAAGATTTCAAATGAGAAGGGACTAATCTTTACAAAAGGAGACAAGCGAGAATCCTTTGTGTTGGTAACTGATAAACCTATGCCTGTAGTGAAAATCAAGCGAAACTCACAATCATTTGCAAGTCCTGAAAAGTAAATGTAAAATTTAGATCTTCTAGGCAATGTCTTGATTAGGTAGATATTTAAAGGCTAAACCTGTTTGTCCGGTGCTTTTCCTGAAAGCCCTCTTTTCAGGACCGCATCATCCTGGTGGGTTTTATTTGCCCATCCCACTGATTATGGAATACTTTTACTTGCTGTTTGGTTTTGGGGGGAGGATGACCGAGAAGCGTCATTTTGCACTTGGGGAAGGAACAGAGGAAATGGGGCAAAGGGTCATGCCAGAGGAAAGTGGGCAGAGGCGAGAGGAGCTCAAAGGGGAGTGAGAGGTGAGGGTGGTGGGCACCATCTGGTTGGTGTTTCCGGAAGGTGATCAAGAGGGAGGTCAGTTACCTGAAATTTCTGGAAGTGTAGGCTTGTCTTCTTTCCGGAAGTCCCCATCACAAACAGGAAGTCTGGGGTCAGCACAAAGGGCACTCTTTCTTTATTAATGCCCAGGAAACTTTTGTAATTCCCAAGAATGTGCCCGAAGTCAATGTGAAATAGATTTCCTTGAGGGAAGAAAATGTCTGACATCATTACCCTGGCATAAGCAGTTGCAAAGAACACCCTGATTTGTTTATCTCTTGACATATTTTTAAGTTGCCTGAAAATGAGCTATCTTGGGTGAGAGTGCTATTTTTACTCTGTTTTACTAGCAGGTGTGTGTAGTAGTAGCCACAAAGCACCCTTTGAACCAAGAGTAGTTTTGATACCCTTCTGGTGTTCTTTAAATGACAGCCAGATGCCATTAAAAAAAATTCTTGTCTCAGAATTACTTTTAGAAATATAAATCAAAACTCTCTGGCTTATATGTCATCATTACACCCAAGACTCTTTTATGCCCTTTAAGTAACTCGGGAGAGACTGATGTTTCACTCTGCCAGGGTGGGGTTCGTCTTTTACTTTTGAGTTGCACGATAGAAATAAATCATTTTTGAATTTCGTTTGGGTCAATTTCTTTTTGTTTTAAACTTTCTTTATTGAAGTATAGTTGATTTGGTTGTTTTGGTGAAGAGGTAGTTAGATTTGCTTACTTCTTTTTTTTCTTAACGGAGGTGCTAGGGATTGAACCCAGGACCTCGTGCATGCTAAGCACGCACTCTGCCGCTAAGCTATACCCTCCCTCCATAGGTCAATTTCTACCACTACAGTTCCCATCACCTCTTCTCATTAGTATAGCCCTATATATATGTATGGTCCCTAGATGCATTATCTCTTAATTCCCACAGAGAATTAGTGATTTACCCCAAAATGGTGCTGTTTCTAGACTCCACTCTTGAATTGGTCCAAATTTTTTGGAGGAAAAATTTCATGGTATGTAGCCAGTACTGACCACTGTCAGAGTGGACAGTGAACCAAGGAAGGGGGTAGGTTAGGAAGGCACAGCATTTCAGATTAAAGGATATCTGTGACTTCTTTGTTGCTTCTCTGCACCATCGGACACTGCTGATAACACCCACCCGCATTAGCTTCTGGGATAGGACTGCCTTCTAGCTACTGACTGGCTCGTCCTTCTGAAGTCCCATGTCCTGCATCTTCTTCCATTACTCACCCCTGGGTCCTTTCTAGAATGATCACAGCCTCTGTGTCCCTACACAATAATGACTTCTAGACATGTGCTCCAACCTTGACCTCCATTTAAAAATTACTCTGTGCTGGGGGAGGGGGAATGGGGGGATTCGTGTTCAGTGGGTACAGAGTTCCCTTGGGGGAAGGTGAAAAAGTTCTAGAGGTGGATGGTGGGGGTGGTTGCACAACCAGGTGAGTGCAGTTAAGTATGCAGTTAACACTGGTCAAAATGGTAGATTTTATATTATATGTATTTTATTCCAATTTTAAAAATTGATCTACAATACATAAACTCACCTGTCTCTGAGATCATAATATTGTCATTGTGTCTGTCGCCTATTCCAAGAACAAAGGTTGCCACACAGTAGCCAGCGCAGGAATAAACAAATCTCTCCACCGCTGCCTGAAACTAATTAAAATATGTCTGAACATTAGTTGTGTTTTAACTACAAAGAGCAGCATGAAGCTATTACAAAGGACTCCCCAAAACACGGTCTTCTGGGGATCATTTTCCAAGAGCAAGTCAGTTGTGCCTGGTTTCATTAGGGTTCTCTGGATTAAGTGCCAACTTTCTCACTGCTCTGCTTAATATTTTAGGTGAAGATACGATGAATCACAGTAGCCCAGGGAGGAAACAAAGAGTCAAAGGACAACAGTAATTTAATCAGAGCGCCTCTCCATGCATGACTTGCCAGCAACAATACAGAACCCATAATGATTCCTCCTTCATTTGTGAACATATGTTTTGCTTGTGACCACTTACAGTATGCATGGGTTCACAAATGCACATGTATAACAGACTAATAAATGCTACTAATTATATTTCCTTCCCCAAAGGCTGCTAACCATGCAAATGAGAAGTGCTAATCCTGCACAGCATAACTTTAACCAGCAGCCAAACAGCTTAACCGCACAGTCTGTGAAGGACTCAGCAGATGTACTTCTGAGGAATGGGACTGACATTCTCAGCATCCATAATTTACCATTGGGGTTAGGGTGCGGTGGTGGTAAATTATAAATTACTTTAAAAGGTCCGTTTCCCAGGTCAGAAAGAGTTTATACACGGTAAATAAATTTTTCTGCTGAACAATAGGCAATCATCAAAAGTGGTAACAAGTTAGTGCCCAGAACCAAATTTTATGCAAAGCAGGCCTCCTAATCATAGGAGAAGCAAATGCTCAGGGAGTTCTGAGCCGAGCACCTCTGTGGTACACAGATCTGCTGTGTCACCATGGGAAAGCACTTAAAGCCCCAGGAGCTCAGGAATAAGGGGCTTCCCCAGTGTGTCAGGGTGCATGGCCCTGGCAGACCCCTTGGAACCGTGAAACCTCTACTGCTGTGTCATGACAACGTGTCAGGAGCCTTCAGGGTGGGGAAAAGCAGGAGCCCACCTTTTCGTCAATGGGGCATTTTTCTTTGAGCCAGTGATTCAGGACTTCATCTTTAAAGGCGCCCGTGTTGCCCACCGTGCTCTGCTGAATTTTGGCGATCGTTGTGGCGTCTTTCACGATCTCGATCATTCCTATGGGAAGACACACAGAGTCTGATGCCAACCGGGGCTGAGTAACCTGACCCAGGGAGGAACGGCTGTGTCTCTGTTGGAGGGTGGAGAGCTTTCTCAACCAGGGGAATATTTTCCAGATTCATGCTGTTGGTTTTCTTAGGAGGAAGAGAAAGAAAAGGAGGAGGATTCGGGACTGTGTAGGACCTGCTTTCAATATCCCTGAATGAAAAGAGGAAAGGGCTAGTTTTTTAATAAGCAAAAGCACGAAGGTACTGGATGCATCTTTCCTCACTTGGCAACCTGGGTCTTTCCCTTTTCTAAATTACAGAGTCTAATGTAAATGGTTTTCTACACTTCTCAAGTTGGAAACTCAATTAAAAACCTGTTTGATTGAAATTAAGATGTGAAATGTCTGTAAAAGCACCTAAGAGCATGTAATAGCTTTGATAATGTGAATTCTGGGATAGCAAAACAAGTGACAGATCTTTCCATCTATTTTTAAATGCTATTTGTGAGAGAGAAGTTTAATGTGCAGTGAAATGTGTGAGTTCAGAGGTGGAGAAGTAGAGAGGAGGGAACAAGCTCTCACTACGGTCATTTCCACATCAAGTCACAAGGAGTTGGAATGGTGCATTCATGTATTCTCAGCATGTCTGCATTAAACCAAGAGTTAACATTCGCCAGCATTGGAACATTTTCTTCCTTTTTCTATGGATTATGATTGTCATTTGGCAGTTATTAAATGCCTACACTAAAGGAATTATCCTTTAAAATGAGCTGAGTGGTCTCTTCACCCCGAGGTAACCACACACCTATTTTGTCACCAGTTGAGATGCATCCATATGGCAGGAGGCACAGATCCAAAGACTCAGTCTCCCAAATGGACTCCATGATTCGTAGAATCTGGGCATCAAAAGACAGAAACATCTCCATTATCAGTGTATATTTTTCTTCTCTGTTAAAAACAACAACAGCAACAGCCTTCTCTGGTAACACAAGATATTTAAGTGACCATAAAATATATAAGCAACAAATGTGCTCTTATTTATCGACCTGGTACTCTCAAGTTTCCCTTTCTTGGAAGCCTGTCAGTTTTGGTCCCTGAGAGGTACCCTGGGAAAGAGGATAGTTGGATTTGTTTTGGGGTAGGTTTTAGCCGTGATTCATCTATTATTCAAATGTCCCAAGTTACGTGTATTTTACCACAATGAAAAAGGTTCCACTAACACATTTTTATCCATAAGGCACTCACTCTTGGGCTACAACCAATGCAACAATAGCAGTAACAGGGGTGATGACTAACATTCACTGAGTGCTGATTTACGTTGATCCTTTGCACTAACCCCTAGCATGGACTGGATAATTATTCCCATTATGCAGGTGAAGAGATTAAGGCTTAGACGGCTTAAATAACCTGCCCTTACCTGCCAAACTGCCTCAAAGATGGGGGGGAAAAAAGCACGTAAACGACAAGTGCAAACTTCCCCTCAAAATGAGAGGAACAACACAGCTATGTTTTGTGATTTTGAAGTGCCCGTGTTCAAATGATTCAAAAGATTCTGCAGATTTACTGGAGATTTAATAAACTCTCAAAAGCTTTGAAGGATTTCTTTTCTTTTTTCTTTTTTTTGTAGTAACTACTTCCAGGATAATACTCATACCGTTCTTTTTTTTAATTGAAGTATGGTTGATTTACAATCTTGTGTTAGTTTCAGGTGTACAGCATAGTGATTCAGTTATATATACATATATATATATTCTTTTTCATTATAGGTTATTTTAAGATACTGAATATATTCCCTGTGCTGTACTGTAGGTCCTTGTCACATACTATTCTTGAAAAGAGAGCAAAAGGTATTATTGTTATTTCAAAAATAAACAAAAACAAGAACATAGAGATGAAAACATAATCTCTTAAATAGGCTACATTTATGGGGAGAGTATAGCTCAAGTGGTAGAGCGAGCACATGCCTAGCATGCACAAGATCCTTGGTTCAATCCCCAGTACCTCCTCTAAAAATAAATATATAAACCTAATTACAAAAAAAATAGGTTACATTTAAATCAGTGTGGTTTGCCTATTTTCATTAAATCATACTAAATGTTAGAAAGTGTTACCTCTACAGTATTAAACTATTAGGGTATGGAGAATATTACTTTACACATTTGCAAAGCTAAAGTTTATGTTAGAAAATATGAAAATGGTCAACATTGATACCTTTCCCGTTCACCTTCTGTTCTAGTAATCTGTTTACTCTGGTTACTGAACTGCATGAATTCTCCAGTCGCCTGCCTGTTCATCTTCTCCCTGCTTCCTATTAATTATTTACTTGAGTTTGTGTACATGGACATGAATCAAAGATGATGGCACCAAGGAGAGCACCTGTGGGTGCGTAGCTGTGTCTGTGGAGATGAATACCCTGTGTCCCACACTGGGAGTGGGGCATGCAGCAAAGAGGCGGGGTGAGGGAAGTGCAGCTGGCTGTTTGGGAGTGCGGACATGCACCTCCTTGGAATGGACAGAGCTGCGAGGCTCACTAGACTGCATATCCATGGGCCAGTGGAAACTGTTCATCAGGTAAAATAGGGGAACAGCAATACAGTCAATAGAAGGCATTTTTAAAGATCTAACAAAGAATTCTCTTCTCAGGTAATTGAAAAAAAAAATTCCTTAACAGTGGCCCACCTGTAAAATCAGCATGTCTTGGCGCAGATCGTCACCATGTTTAAAGATAATTCCAATTGTTTCGTTTGATAGAGCTGTAGGGTCAGCACATTTAAACTCAAGCCACAAGGGCTTTTTCTTGGAGGCCATCACTTTACATTTTTCAATCTGTAAGAAAACAGCCATAAGTTTCCTACACACAATTGAACACATATTGTGGAGACACACATCTTCTTGCAAAGCATCACTGTAAACAACTAGGACCAAGTCCCACTTGGAAAATGATTTTCAGTGATCTGGGTAAAAATGCCAAAGGCATTTTCATCAAATCAAAAAAAAAGCTAGTGAGAGGAATGCACACTGCTTCAACCAGTGGTTCTCAAAGTATGTTCCAAGGAACCCTAAGCATCCATGGAGGTGCCTGAGAGGCGTGGCACTTCTCATCCTCTGCACACCCCACTCCCATAGGACTCCTGCACGTCTGTGTCCCCTCTAACGCAGAGCAACTTGGCTGTTATTTGTATATATATTTGGCCTCCCCCTAAGATTTGCATTGAAAAAAAGAGTTCTGTTGTTACCATAGTGTCTAAAAACTGTTGTTGCAAAATTAACTGCAATATAATTCTAGGCCAAATCTAACAGGATGAAATTTAACAGCCATCAATGGAAACCTAGTGCAGGTACAATGCCTATCTCCTGTCCCAATCCCCCATACATGTACATAAATTCAAGGTGTGGCAAATGTGGCTTAGCAGCCACTCACTCCAAAAAAAAATAAATAAATAAATAAAAAATAAAAATCTTAGGAGTTTTAGCCAAAAGTGAATTCACCATGGATCAATAATATGATGTGCTCTTTAAGAAAAGCAAACATAATTTGAAGTTGTATTAATATATCATTATTCCTGTTAGCCTCTAACTTCATGCTGACAGTCGATAGTGTGTGCTTTTGCTATAGAGCCAGTTTACTGCTAAGAGGATGTAATATTAAAACATGGATCAAAGACTTAAATGCAGGAATTAAAACTACAAAACTTTTAGGAAAAAACATTTGTCACATTGAATTGGGCAGTGTTTCTCAACTTCGGCACTACTGACACTTTGGGCTGGATAATTTTTTTGTCATCGGGGGTGGGGACTGTCCTGTATATTGCAGAATATTTGGCAGCATCTCTGGTCTCTACCCACAGGTTGCTGGTAGCATTCTCCTGGTTGTAGCAATCAAAAATGTCTCCAGACATTACCAAATGCCTCTTGATTAAGCAAACACTTGTTAGGACACGAAATGCATGAACTGTAAAAGAAAAAGTGATAAGCTGGACTTAAAGTGAAAACCTTCTGCTCTTTGAAATACACTACTAAGAAAATGAAAAGATAAGTCACAGACTGGGAGAAAATATTTGTAGACTATATCTGATAAAGGATTTGAATCTAGAATACAGGAATAACTTATAAATAATAAGAAGGCAACCTAAATTAAAAATGAATGGAAAATGTGAAAAGAAACTTCCCAAAAGAAGATGGCAAATAAGCATGCGAGAAGAGGCTCAATATCGTTAGGGAAATACAAATAAAAACAACAGTGAGATACCACTTCACAGCCATTGAATGGCTATAATTAAAAAGACTGATGGTAAGTGTTCGTTAGGATGTGGAACAATGAGAACTTGCATAAACTGACAACTGTGTCATAAAATAGCACAGTGCTCATTATAAAATGGAAAGACAGTTTGGCAGTATCTTATAAACACACACTTCCTGTATGACCCAACTATCTCACTGCTAAATATTTACTCAAAAGGTGAATAGATAACAAATTGTGGTATTGCCGTGCAAGGGAATAGGACTCAGTCATAAAAAGGAACAGACTGCTGAGACACACAGCAACACGGATGGATCTTATAAGCATTATGCCAAGTAAAAGAATCCAGATATAAAAACTACATACTGCAAGATTCTACTTCATGACATTCTAGAAAAGGCAAAATTTCACAACAGAAAGCAGATCTCTTATCTGGACTGGGTGTGGAAGAAGGAAAGGACTAGTTACACAGGGATCTGAAAGAATTTTTTCTCTAACATTTCAATGGAAATGTTTTGCATCCTAATTGTGGTGACAGTTACATGGTTGTATATATTTGTCAAAACTCATTGAACTTAAAATGGATAAATTTTATTGTATACAAATGGTTCCTCAAGAAAGCTGATTGAAAACAAACTGGATGGGAGATTGTCTGGGGGTTGAGGTTTTTAGTATCTAGTGTTTAGAGAAGGGTTTGACAAAAGCCCATTGGGGACTTTCCAGCTTCCCTGTCTCTATATAGACATCGGCTTTAATCCACAGGGCCCTGAAAAGTATGCGGAGCCACTGTCAGGACATGGTGACAACGTGAGGACATTAAGGCGATACCTACCACCAGTGCTCCTGCTTTCAGTCCAGGATCATACGGAACTCGGAAGCTCTGGGGGAGATTCAAATTCTGGAGGTTTTCAAGCTTTTGCTTAAGTTGGGAAATAACTGTAATTGTCAAAAGGACACAAGAGTTATGTTGAGTTCAAGAAATTAGCCATGTCATTTATCACCTTTCCTGAGGCCACCTGCATTCACAACATTCTATGCATTTAGTCTGGTGTGGAGCAAGAGGAAAGGGGGTAGGTTTCTGTCTTTGAGGAACTAACCATTCAGGGTGGCAGGATACATCAGGCTCACTAGGGGCTCACCAGGAGCAATATAACCACGTACATACACTACAGCAGGGGTAGGAATAGCTGAGTATATAAGGAATACCGAGACAGTCAGGTGGAGGAGGATGTTTTAAGGATGGTGATAGGGAATTGATACTGTAGTTTCCTTTCCAACAACAAACTTTAAACTGGCATCTGATTTGGGGAACAGACATTTGAAGGCCGTATTAAATGGAATTCGGTTAGGGTTTGGTAAATTCTTTTCAAAAGAGGAAGTTAGATTGTGTGGAGATGATATGACAGCTTCATAATTCTAAAGGCAAAATACATACAAATTACTGCCTGGATAACAGACAGACTGGAGGCCAGTACAAATATTTCCCTGTCTTGCTTACAATAAAAATAAAAGTAAGATTATTGCTACCATTATTATTTTTAGGAGAGAGCATTATGGGTATATTGGAAAAGAATCAAAGGAAAAAATGGAAAATCAAAATATTCAGATGTGTAAAATACTGGCTGAGTATGTTACTGAGTGCCCCTTAAGAACCACAGTGCTGGATCTAGATATTACAAACATGAATAAGAGAGATTTCCTAGCTTCAAGGCTCATGTAGTCTAACAGACCAGAAAGATGTGTTAATGACCATAATTTAATGTAGTATCCACCAAAACCTATAGGAATACAGATGAGAGTGATTACTTTTCCTCCTTAGGAAAGAAATCCTGGAAATGGCTTCAGAGAGACGGTGATATATATATATATAGGAAGTACTCTGATTATATACACACACACATATATATAGCTATATATGATGTATATGTCTGTATATACACAAAAATTTAAAATAGCTTCTCAATTCATTATTTTAAAAGACTGAAGATTTGAAAATTATATGCATATATTGAAAGATGAGGAGAAAAGGATAAATACTTGGAAATAACTAATCTTCTGTGTGTGCACGACTATTCTTTAAAAAATATATCTTACATCTTCATTGTGCTGTTTTAATTTTTCAAAGCGTTTGCTATCTGTTATCATAAATTCATCATTAGAACGTGTATATGGTTTTTAAATATATTAACTTGTAAAGGGAGAACTTTACATTTGCTTCCTTCATGAAGACAGAAGAACAAAAAATGAGTTCTTGGCTACCTTTTGGAAGTTGGGACTTGGCTTCTAGGAGGAGGAAGAATCACAGGGGCGATGGCATTGGAGACCAAGGCATTTGGAAAGAGAACCAAGAAAATACAGCCACCGTACCTTGGGAACTGACGTCATACTTTTCTGCAGAGAGTGATTTAATATCAATGGTGACTTTCTGTAACATGTCAATTACTTGGACTTGTTGGGTGAAGTCGTGCAGCATGGCCGTGCCACAGCCCCTTAGATAGGCTTCCAGAATCACCGCAAACCTCTGCTGATAGTGCCTGGACTGGGCGATCTCACTTCTCAAGAACCAAAACAAGAAGTGACCAATTCTTTTGTTCTGAGAGTGGAAACAAGAAGGTTGAAATCCTTATGACTCATGCTTGAGATCTCGGCCAGTTCTGAACAACTTTTTAAATGTCACGATGCTTTTAGCAAAATAGAAGTACTTACTCTTAAGCCACGCTTCAGCAGAAACCTGGCCAGGGCGCTGTCATGGTATGGTTCAAATTTCACAGCCTAAGGGAAGAACACATTGGCATTTGTAGGACTGCCTTCTCTGTTGGTTAATCAAGAAACAGGAAATGGAGAAAAACTGATGGTCTGCCTTGGGGGGTTTCTATGGATAGGGTGATGAGAATCTCACCAGGCACAAGTTCAATCCTTTCTTTTCAAGGGTACTTTGGGCCAGAGTGAACCACTTGCTTAAGGACCAGGATTAGAAGCCAGAACTCTTGACTCACAATCATGAGCTTTGATAATGACAAAGACAAAGAGGGGAGGGCTTCTGTTCTCATTAAGGGCTTACCTGATTTATTGGAAGGATAGAAGGGAAAGATGGAGATGGCTATAACAAATCTATAAAAGTGGAAGGTACGAAAGGTTGTTGGAAAGAAAACAGACAGTGGGAATACTGTACATGTAGGGAGAAAAAACTATTTGTTGGATGTGAAGATCCTGAAAATCCCATAGCTTCTCTTTTATTCAAGATGTGTGTTTGGCGTCAGACTGCAAATCACTGAGCTGCTCCCCGGTTCTCACTGCAACAGAGTGATCATTACTCCCTACCATGACGCAGTGTATACAGAGCTTTTTGCCCGAAAAATCTCTTGTTTTATATGATTCCTCAGGCTTAGTAGTTTTTAGTAGTTGTCATATCACTTGGCTAATATGGAGATATTCACGTAGGTGACAACACTGAGACTGAAGGAAAAAAACAAAGTAAAAATTAGGGGTTGGACCAAGAACAGGGCTAGGGCAGGGGGCTGCCCTTCACTCCCCTCGCTGTGGCCTGGCCAGTTAAAAAAAAAAGTGAAAAATAATTAAATTATGGTGGGTGCATGGACATTTGTTACATCATATTTTGTACTTTTCTGCAAGTCTGCAATAGTTCGTAATTTTAAAGGCAGCAAGACTAACAAATACTGTTTGACTATTAGAGGTGCATATATAGAGTTAAAGGGTAGATGTCATGTACAAGCATTAATAGAGGTTTAAAATTAAATCTCTCAGAGTATTTCCTTTATAAATAGACATAGTCTGTCCAGTTTTCCTAAGGAATAGGAGAAATGCCCATTCTACTCTGTGTATTAGGGACCCAGGGCTTTTTGGTATGATTTATAATACTAACTCTGGTTTTCCAGTTTGGAAATGATCAGAGCAGTAGTGACCTGATAATATTTCAGTTATCTCCATGTTTTTGAAGATGTGGTATGCTCAAATAGGTGCCACTGTAGCTGTAGCTAAGATCTTAATTCTGACAATGTGGTTATTTCGCCACTGGTACTCACTTAAGAAATGTTGTTGAGTTTCTAACCCAAACGTGAGTCTTTCTGACCCTCTTTGTGTTTCACTTCTGTAAAGACAATGCATATCTCAACTAGGAGATTATTTTAATCAGGAATCAATGAGTCATTTGGCCATACCTGAAAATGTCTCAAATAGTGTTACAAATGACTACTCTTCTTCAAATTTATGACCACAGATTCAAGATTAATATTACTTAGTGACCTCTTTCATTTAAGCATTTCCAAGAAGAGCACGAATCATTCTCCAATTCTGCAGCGTTTACTAGTGAAAACGGCAACGTAAAACAATTCACGGTAGCCTTGGGACTTGGAAGAGATCACATGCAAATTTGTTTTATGTTTTTTATTATGGAGAACTAGACAACTAAGGATACCTGGATTCTAAAATTTCGTTAGTGTTTACGGCAACATCTGAACTCATGGGCAGAGAGAAATGTTGGACATATTTGGTCGATGAGGCTAAGGCCAAATATATTGTTTCACATTTCTGCCTGATGGAAAGATTCAGAGTTAAAGTTGAGAGTATCCAAAATTCACATCAGAAGACTCCAGAAACTTCCTTTAAATGGTTAGACAGTTTGGTATCTAACATATAGGCTGGCTAATCCTAAGAATCTCAGGTCAAATATCACCTCCTCAGAACTGTCCCTGGCTTCCTCAGTCTAATCAGGTGTCCCCAGGCCCCTTGACTGTTTTCTCAAAACACTCTGTAGCTTTCCCCCAAAGCATTTGTCACAACTTGTTATGAAATACCTGCTTGTATGTGTACTCCTTTAATGTCGGTCTTCATGCACCACAAGCTACACTAGGACAGTCGGGCTCTGTTTTGATCACAGCTCTATCCCCAGCAGCTAGAACAGGGGAAGCACTCGGTACATGTTGTTGAATTAATGAATGAACACATCTCCACTCTAAAATAGCATTTCTCTCCCTGTTCCTTTTCTTCCTCTTCCTTGTAAAGCAGCATAGTGTAATTTGAGAATGGCTATAGTCAGATAGATCTGTTCCTCCTTTCTTTAACTCCCTAAGAAAATCTTAGGCAAATGATTTTGTCTCTCTGGACCCCAGGGAAAGGCCTGTGAAGGAGAGTGGAAACACAGTACCAGTCCTGTCTAAAGAGAGGGGAAAGAGAGGGGCTTTCAAGGTCCCATCCAGATATGAAATGTTACTCTATGAATTGTGGTAAACATGATCAGGGAGTATGACCTTTTTTTCTCTAGGACACGCTATCCTGTCACTGGATTGATGCAAGAAATTGGAAGGCAGTGAAAAGACCAGAGCCTGGAGTCAGACCTCCTGGGTTTGAACTTGTCTTTCAAAGTCTATGACCTTGAGCACAGTACTTAGCCTCTCTGTGCCTTGGTTTCCTATATATAAACTACAAATATTAACTTGACCTCCATCAGAGTTGTTGGGAAAGTTAAATGTGATAACACACAAAAGGCATGTAAATCACTTAAAGCCTTGGCATAAGGGAGCATTCAATAAGTCAAATCTATCATTAATAGAGTAAATGAGTACAAAGTATTCCCATAGGGCCAGTTCTCCTAAAAAGCGGAAATGTTAATGTCATCAAAATGCTGGTCAGCAAGCCCTCAAAGGCAATAAAAAAAGTACATGGAAGAGTTTACTGCTTTTTGAGGTAGTTTGGTCAGATCTACTTTGACTGATCATGTCTCTCTGGACAAAGGGCATTTGAAGACAGCTGAATGGGGTGCCTGTGCACATGCAAACGAATTCCTGGAGACAAGTGCTCCACTGACAATGCCAGCATCCCCTACCTGGACCAGCTGAAGCAGGTAATGTAGAACATCGTCATCCTCCAAGCTCTCCAGTTTCTGAACTGCAATGGCTCTTACATTTTCATCTGAAAAGTTGCAGTCCAGGAGTTGCATGGTTAATCCAACATCCAAAGCACTTTGATCCCAGACCTCCCTTCTGGCTAACAGTTGGTATGTTTTGGCTACAATTTCTTGCTGTCCCCATTTCACGGAGCTAAAGAGCTTAGGATATGCTTTGGGGTCCTTAAGGCTTTCATATCTGAAATGCCAGAGCAATTCTTTGTCTTCCGCCGTGAGAGGGTTAAGGGGATCAGTGGCTATGATTGCCTCTAGTTGTTTCCGAAGCTGATTGGGCATTTCGGCTCGCACCCGGTCCCCTTCCGGGTCAGGGGTGGGCCGATGTTTAGGCAAGGCTATGGGGTGACAGTAATTGTCTAGAAGAATGGAGATGGACATTGAGTTCTCCTTGTCCGGGTTGGTTGCCGACGTGAGCTTGTCAGCATTGAAGCTTCCATGGTCCTCCCCCTTCCCCGAGAGCTGCCACATGTGGAGCACGTACTCCCCATGGCGCAGGAGGAAGCGGTGGTCTATTAGCAGCAGGTTCACATAGTAGAGAAGCTGAGCTTTGCCTTTGGACTCAGGACTGGGGGTCTCCGCAGAGGCCTTACCAGACAGTGCTGGAGCTTTGCCGCAGTAGATTTGGAGGTTCAGCAGGGCGCCTTTGGGTAAGTCTTTGATCTTGATACTGAACTCAAGCCACACGTTCCAGAGCACCTCCTCCGTGAAGGGTTTGGGGCTAGTTCTTCTTTGGCAAAGGACTTGCTGCCCATACTGGATGTTTGCCTCCACATAAACGGTGAGGTCAGCATTCCGGGGCAGGACAGGGATGTCAATGCCTCTGATCTTGACCCTGAACTTGCGGTCGCAGTCCCACAGGGACACGGTGAACACGCTCTCGTGGTCCTTCCCATGGATGGTCAGCTGCTCATGGTAGCCAGTGACTCCTGTGCAGTCATCCACCAGTGGCCACTCTTCCTTCCGCACCTGGTCCAGGTCTGGGTTCGGAGGCGTGTCCAGCACCAGGTGAATCTCTTCCCCGTTCTTGAGGCACTGCCTCACCCACTGGAAGTTTTTGATGGGCGTCTCACCTACCAGGTACTCATCCCGGCCACAGACGCGCAACACAAAGTCTTGTTCATTCTGACTTTCGGGGATATCCATCAGAGACTTCTTCTTGGCCATCTTGGTAAAGAAGCTATGGAGGATGGTGCCTGGGGTGTCATCCGCCGAGACCTTGATGGTCTGGCTAGTGGTACTGCGATGAATGACGATGAAGATGCAGTTGTTGGTGATCTTTTTCAACAGGTACTCCGGGAGGGGCTTGGACGTCACCCAGGGGTGCATGGCGTAGAGCTTGGGGTCCCGGCCGGCCACCTCGGCCATGCGCGGGGTGACCAGGCGGCGGCGCGTGAACTCCAGCTCGTCGTCGTGCACGTTGCTGACGTCGGTGACATCGTAGCCAATCAGGGCGTTGAGCTGGCGCTGGAAAGCCAGCGTCTCCTCTGAGGGCGTGCTCCGCTGCACGAGATGGATCTGGCCAGGGCTGCGGTGCAGCACCTTCCAGTAGCGCAGGCAGTCCAGGGTCTGCACCACCTGATATTTGTCATAGATCTCGTACCACTGTCCCTTCTTCTGGTAGAGCAGGAGGAAGTGGTCGGGGCCAAGGCGGTGGTAGAAGTCGGCGGCCACGCTGGTCTCCAGCGCGCGCAGCCACACCTGGGCCTTCATCTGCTCCACATTGCCATGGCCGGCCACGTGCAGCAGCGCCGTTTCGGGGGTCTTGGTGTTGCGCTGGCTGGTGGGCAGCACGAACTCGATGGGGATGAGCTCCATGGAGGACAGGCTGGCCGCCGTGCTGCGCTGCTTCATCCTCCGGCGCCTGCGGCAGTTATCCTCTCTCAGCACCACGGGCGGTTCATAGTTCTCCAGCTCCATGCCCTGTGCAACCTGGCAGCGGAGAAACACAGGGCTCTGTCACAGGGAAGACACTGGCCCTTTATATTCTTACATGAGCTGGCAGAAGGAGACGGTGTAAAAGAATGACAAAGAGGTGCGCATGAAGATACAGGGGCTTTGGGGTCGCGGCCCAGGGATCCTGGCCCCCACGACTTAGACTCTGCGGGACGAACTCTTTAAATAATTTCTGAGCCTGTTTCCCATCTGTCAAATGGAGTTAGCAGTACCTCAGCGGGTAGAGGGGAGAATTAAATTAGGGGACGTACATGATGAGTATGGGCTGTGGATAGATGGGGGTTCATTAATTATTCATTCTACTTATGTTTGAAAATTTAATTTAAAAAAGAGAGGTAAAGCACTCATCTAGCACAGTGTCTGATGCACTATAAGGGCTCAAGCAGTAATTGTTAGGCATACTGAAATGCTTGGTTGAGTCAAATAATCCAATTAAAGGATTAAGTCCGGTGCTGTGGGAGATGCTGACTTTCCCCTGCCCCCCTTTGGAAACAAGCCTTTGACTTGTTTGCTGTCTGTTTCGTCTCACATTTCCTGGGGGACCCAGACACCTTACTCAACCTGCCTCACAGTCTCTTTTCAAGCTGTCTGGATCAGGTATCTGCTCCCTAGTCAACCTCCTGTCCTTTTTTTCTTTCCTTTTTTTTTTTTTAATCTTTCTAGTTAGAAGAAGTAGTCATTGTCACCGATAAAACTCAAAAAGATCAGAATTGGTGAAGTGGCACTGAAGAACATTTGCAGATATTTAAAATTGTGAATCACATAGTATGTTAGCATCTTGGCTGTCATTGCTCCATTAAGGTACTATCTTAGGGGAGTCTCCAAGGCTCTGGTCTCTGAGTATGAACAGTCAGGTAATTTTAACTTTGTACCAATTCATTCCATCTGCCTTTGGAGAAGCCACAGGATGGAACGTAGGACCAGCTATTTGGGCCCCAATCAATTACTTAACTTCTTTTTTTGCTATAATATTTTCATTTCTATGATGGGAATTCACCAGTTTATTCTCATCAACTTATCTACTCTTTCCACAAATATTTATAAGGACTTACCTTCACAGAGCATTTAAGTATAAATATGACTTACTGCAGTAAGAAACTCTTCAAATAATGATAAAAATGTTAAACATATTAAAGTTGAAATATGAATAAGGTATTTTGATTTTAATATTTAGCATCACTATATTGTAAGGTATATTCTAATAAGAATCAACTATTGAAACAAAAGTTGTTTCACTAAATAGTATTTGCTTCTTAAAGGACTCATGTTAGTGAGGCTCAAAACTACCTATTTCCTTATGAAATAGTGGAGCACTTTTATATACCGAAAAGGAGAGTTTGATTATAAGATAAGAAAGATAAGTTTTATTAGAGCCAAACTTCTTTTCAAATCTTGGCTTAATCTTACTTTTAAATTCAATATTCCCTCTCTTGAAATATTATGAAGTAGCAGGGAGAGTATAGCTGAAGCAGTTGAGCACAGGCTTAGCATGTATGAGGTCCTGGGTTCAAGCCCCAGTATCTCCTCTAAAAATAAATAAATAAACCTAATTACCTCCCCCCACCAAAAAAAATTATGAAATGACACTTAGTAAACACATGAAATCAACTACCCCAAAGGACTGTCTCTTGCAGCTTAAAACCATCACTGATCTCTGGCTACATTACAGAATAACAAGAGAACTGTAAGATACGTTAATATTGGCACTGACCTGAAATGAAATAGGTCCAAATTTAGGCAACATGCAAATACTCAGCGATCACTTCTGCCTCAGTGACATCAGTCTTACAGGGTATGAGATGCAGAAGAAAACGGGCTGACTAAATACTCACTGCTTTCCTTCATGGTTGAGGCCACGGCGCGCTCTCCTTTTACAAGAAGATGTTAGAAACACTGGTTAAGTGCAGTAATCTCGAAGCATGCACTTGTGAGAACATGAAGGCTGGCTGTCACAGGCCCCTGTGCCCTCACTCTTCCTCCCAAACAAAAACAAAAAAGGGCTGATGCACCTGCAAAGCTACTGCTGGAACCCTGTGGATAGCCACACACATAGGTCGGACTAGACAATGAAACAGAGACATTCAGTGGCAGTCCCATCCTAAGGACGACAACAGTTCCAGATAAAAATATTCTAGCTGAGGCGGAAGTGTTACTATTCCGAGTCAGACCCAACAAAGGGCAAAAAATAGTAGGAAGTAATACCTGATGAAGCAGCGGAGGCGATGATGCTGAAGGATCATTTGTTTAATTTCTGAAAGCAAAACAAATTCAAACCTACCCAGTCTGCTTCTCAACTCTTCCGCTTTTCTGGGTCTCCCTTCATATCCAGATGCAGAGGAAGTGCTGCAGTTACCAGGAAGGAAGTTTTAACCAAGTTGATTATATGTGTGATTGCTCATTTAAAAAGTGTCAGAAATGCACTTCCTGTTAGGGCACACACAGAGAGCAGAGCACAAAGTTGAGCAATGTTGCCTATATATATATCTTTTTACTCTTTAAACTAATTTTTAAATTTTTTAAAAAAATTGTGAGAGAGCAGAAACGAATTAAAATCGCATAGATCCAAACAAAAAACACATTCGTGAGCCATAAACACATGAAATGTGTTTTTTTTTCTAGCTAGTTCTCAGTGAAAGAAAAGGCCTCCCAGCCATAGTATTAGAGAAACAGCCAGGTGGGATAATTTTAAAGACCCAAATTAAACCCATTAGTCCTGCAAAGCCCATCCAATTAATTTTCCCTGATGGGAATTCAAATGACCTCTTGTTCACACCCTGTAACTGAGGGAGTGGGGAAGAGAAACCTAGTGATCCAGGGAACTGAGTTATCCAGCCGAGCATTTTCAAAGACAAAGTCTGCAAGTTCACTTCCTTAGCTTGGCGAGACAGTTCTCTATTTTTCCAAAGCATTCAGCCTCTGAAATATCACTGGCTCAAACTGAAAGTTCAGTGTGTGTGTGTGTGTGTGTGTGTGTGTGTGTGTGTGTGTGTGTGTGTGTCTGTGTCTAAGTGCTGGGGGTGGAGACTTACTGTGAGCAATGATTGCAGACAGAATTGGTTTCTTGGTGTCATGGGGACGGGGGAGCTGAGCACGGCCACACTGTAAGGTAGAGGTGGGAGATGGCTCCTGATTCCCAGGAGAGTGGAGACACCATAGAAAAGCCATCCTAAATTGTCTTTACAGCAGCCCTATATCTTCCAGGTGACCTCAGTTCGTTCTACATCCTGAACCAGTGCCCCCTCCCCTCCATCCCAGGGTTTCCTATACCAGAGTTCATCCTCCAGCCTAGGCTCTCGTGGACTCCAGCTGAGCCCCGGGACGACAGGTAGAAGGTTTCTTGGAGATAGATAATTAAGAGTTTCTTTCAATGCTCTGACATCATGCTAAATGATTGTTTCATCTGATCTATCTCCTTTCACGTTGGCTCCTTGGGTCTCAGCGTTCCACAAATAGTGCTGTGATAGTTGACATTAGCAAGGAAATGATTTAACTCAAAGGATGCCTCCCAGATATTTAGAGGGTTCTTATCAGCTTCCCAGAGTATATTCCTGTATAAGAATACTCCCTTAGGAGGCTGGTGGCTTTAGAAGCCTCAGAGCTGCCTGTCTGGGTTGGTTTGGGGGAGGAGGCGAGGAGCCACACTGTAGGAGCACCCCACTCTGTCACCCAGCATGTGTGGAGGAGCAGGTGGGCTGGGTGGGGGATTGGGGTTGGTAGGGCTGACCACAGAGGGATCATAAGCTTGGCCAGCTCTGTTCTGCAGACCGTGCCACAGATTCCTTCCTTGCCCTGGCTCAGTCACACCCAGGAGGCCAAGTCCCAGCCTGACACCACACATGCACACGCACACGCACACGCACGCACGCACACACACACACAGTTATTTCAGAAATTCTAGACTCCAGCTCGGGTCTCCTTGTCTTTATAGAAACTACTCAGTTAAATCCAATCACACAAACGTTGTGTGTTCTGTGACTAAACTTGCAAATACTTCAGGCTTTTTTGGTGGTTTGAGATTAAAAGTACCCTGCTCTTCCCCAAATCCTAATATAGCCACTAAAATTTGACTGTATGTCGTCAGTGTTTCAGGGGAGAAGTAATGGCCAGTGTCTCCCTCCTGGATGTGGATACTTCCTCTATATGAGGAATTCTTTACTAGTTGGGGCCTCTTGTATCCTCAGATTTTTCAGGTTCAAAGACCTCTAGATCTCATCATTATTCTGTTTTATTAATATGTTTCTCTCTTTGGTTCTTTTTTTCCCTTCTGTGAATCTTGTGAATCTCGTACACCTGGTATCATGCTTTACGTAGACATACACTACATTTTGACTGAAAAAATACAATCAAGTAGTCTTAACCTTCTTTGTACATCCAGCCATCACAGGCATATTAGAACAGATTAGAAAATAAGAACACTGTTGGATGTGTTAGTGGTCAATAAACAGGTTAAGAATACATTATTTGCTCTGAGGAAGGCTTTTCATGACAGTCTTCAGATAAATTACTTGTGGCCTAGTTGGAGAGACAAGACATGCAGATAAAAAAAAAGTCATGTGCAATATGATAGTATATGTAGACCAAGTGGTTTAAATATATTATGTAACATTCCTTACATAATACAGTGGTTTACTGGAGCAGGTCACTTTGGGTGGAATTAAAAATTTTTTAAGTATACAGGGAGAGGTTCAGGATTTAAGGTAAGAGGAATCAGAAGGGAAAGTCTTCAAGCCAAAACATATTTGAGGGACAACGTGCTGATCAGTTCCCTGAACTGGAGAGTTTGTGAAAGACAATAATGGTGGGAGATGGTGGGAGATCTGGGAAGACATGAGAAGACAGGCCTGTGTTTCCTAAACTTATTTCGTGTCTTGGCACACATAAAGAGTAACAATATTTGTGTGATGCGCTGGCTGCAGTGGACTAAATGTTTGCTCCCATTTTGTATATTGAAATCCTAATGCCCAGTGTAGTAGAATTAGGAAGTGGGGCCTTTGGGAGAGAATTAGGTCATGAGGGTGGAGCCCTCATGAATGGGATTCATGCCCTCATTCATGCCCTCACCCTGTTTCTGCCCTGTGAAGACACAATGAGAACGCAGCAGTCGGCAGCCCAGAAGAGGACCCCTACTAGAACCTGACCATGCTGATACCCTCATCTCAGATTTTAGCTCTCAGAACCATGAGAAATGAATGCGTTGTTTGTAGTACTGTGTTATAGCAGTCGGAACTGACTGTGACACGGAATAAAGTGAAGAGGTTCCTCAGAGCATGAGACAGTGCCTGTGTCCCCAAGGGCCCGGGATGCCTTTGGAGCGCACTGATTGGGAAGCTGTCATTGGTTACTGTTCCTGGGTAGGGTAGCTAAGTGACTCAGACATCTCAGTATCTCTCAGCTTGACAAAGCACTAGAATCCATCTTTTCATAGCTTCTAGTTCAGCTTCTGATGGCTTATACAATGATATAATAGACTTAAAGGTGTTTTAATCTAATCTCACAATTTGCTTCGCCTTCATACCCCTCTTGGTTGTCTAGGCACACATGCCAATCTCTATGATGCTTTTTGGTCTGTGTCTGGTACGATGAAAAAGGAGCATCCTGGTAATGGAGAAGCACCAGCAATCACAAGACCTGGGTTTATTCCTGCTTTTCCCCTAGGCCTAATCTATGCTAATGCATCTCTCTCAGTTTCCTAATCTACGGAAGAGATAAACAGCCACCGTACTTACCTCATAGGAGGTTGTTATAAATGTTCAATTTTCAATAGCACATAAAGCTATGTAACTATACTATACTGTTGGATGCCACAGAGGACAGACAAGTCTAGGTGTCACACACTAACACTACAGACAGAGGAAGAAGAGGCATGCCAGCTTGTGTGTTTCCTTTCCAGAGAGAGGAAAACTCTCCCGGAAGCCTCCTGGGTTCCCTCCTGTCTCTGGCCAGACTTGGGGCAAGTGTCTGTCCCTCCCTCAGCCAATCCCTAGGAAAGGGGCTAGAATTACATGAGTGGTTTGAGCTAATCAGGCTATCTTTCTGCTGAGTGCCTGGCTGGCAGAGAAGGGTGGCCCCCAGAACAAAACATGAGGGCTCTGACAGGACAGAGCGGGGCTGGGGAGGACAGCAGGAGAGTCTGTCACAGCCTGAATGCCATTTGGGGGATAGGCTATTATCACGCCAGGGTAGGGGCGAGCCACGCCAGGTTCAGAGAAAAGAAGCTGCGGGAAATAAGTGACAGTCAACACAGCCCCAAGGAGTTACAGCCCGACCCAGTGCCTGTGGGACATTCTATTCTTATGAATAGAAATAGGGCACTTTTGTCAGTTTCTTTATTCAGCTCAACTTTGCCAATATAGCTCAGTAAGCACTTCACACATTTCTAGAAAAGATTTTTCTGTAAACTGATTTTTTAAAAAATTGAAGTATAGTTGATTTACAATGTTGTGTTAATTTCTGGTGTACAGCATAGCAATTCAGTCATATATATATTGTTTTTCATTATAGTTATTACAAGGTATTGAGTAGAGTTCCCTGTGCTGTACCGTAGGACCTTGTTGTTTATCTATTTTATATATAGTAGCGTGTATCTGCGAATCCCAGACTCCTAATTTATCCCTCCCTACCTTTCCCCTTTGGTATCCTTAGGTTTGTTTTTTATGTCTGTGTATTTGTTTCTGTTTTGTAAATAAGTTCATTTGTCTCATTTTTAAGATTCCACATATAAGTGATAATATGTGCTATTTGTCTGTAAATTGATTTTTAAAAGTCCAGACTCCTTAGCATGCTACATCGGACCCTTTATGATCTATCTCTTATGGTCTGTAGACTTCACCACACCATTGTCTATAAGGAACTTGAGCATCCGTGGATTTTGATGTCTGCTGGGGTCCTGGAACCAGTCCCTCCCCAGTGGTTACTGACAGACGATGCTATGCAGTTTGCATAACCTCCTCTGGGAGAGCTTTCTAGTTTAGGAAAGCTTTCCTCGTTAGTTATCCCACAACAGCAACAGCAGTATTACCACCGCCAAAAACAAACTCTTCCCATAGCACTTCCCATGCGTCTTACATTGTTTTGAGCACTTTCATATATTAATTTGTTGAATCCTCACAACATCCCAAGGAGAGGGGCATTGCCATTACCCCCACTTACAGATGATGAAAGTTGGGCACAGAGAAGTTCAGTAGCTCCCCCAGGTCCCACAGCTGTGAGAGGTCATTGCCATAGCACCTCTCCTGGAGGCTGAGAGCTATTTGCTAGGCTGCCTCCTGCATGAGACTGTGAGTTCTTGGGGACAGTGAGTGCTGTGTTCATCAGTGAATTCCCCAGAGCCTGACACAATGGTTGGCATCTACAAAGTGAGGGCCTCAGTAAGTATTTGTGGAATGCATGCTTTGTATAGAGTATCTCTTTTTTGAAAGTCAGTGAATTCCCTCGCATTTACAGGAAGCACCCGGGATATTGAATGAGACTCCTGCAGCCTCCCAGATCAGACAAAACCCAGGCATCCCCTCCGTCCCATGGAACCACCCAACCCAAAGCCCAGCCATCTACCTCCTCTTAAAACCTCAGAAGAGAAACCTTGGGAGGAAAACGGCGTGTAGTGTGTGGAACTTCAGAAGGACCCTAGTTTGACTAACATTATCAGAACTACAATGCCTGAGAAATAGCCCCTTTATTAGTTTATTAATTATCCTGATCTATTATATTAGTTCTCTTTGTTTTTCCCATATCAATTTTGACAGAAATATAAGACTGAAAACTGCCGGTACCACATCCTTGTGAGCAAGAAATCCTCCCATATAGTGGATACCAGACCCATCCCTGGGACCTTCAGACTTTCCTGCAGACTGTCAAGTATTTTTATCTGTCTATCTACACACCTGTCCAATCCCTGGCCTTTCTCTATCTGCCTCTTACACACATACCCTGATCCTGACAGAGACAAAACTGCTGCAATCAATAGGGAGTGAGGTTTCCAAGCCAAAGATGGCTCCTTCATTCATGGGGTTGTTCCTGTTCAGGGGCACAGCAGAGGACCACAGGAGAGAGGAAGACTTAGTAGACCGTCTTGGGTGGAGCCTGCTCTCAAAGCCCTGGTCCTGAAGCCCCAGGGGATGACAATTTAATAGAAGCTGCTTCTCGGGCCATTATATGAGACTGTTCCTTCCAAAGCCCTGGATTCTGCCTGAGAGCCTGGCAGGAGTCACATCCCCCTGGAAGCAAGCTCAGAGGCTGCCCTTCCTCTCCGGGTTCAGCAGTAGGGCGCAGGCGCTGGGGGTGGGGCGGGGTGCAGGCGTGCGGGGCCTGACCCGCCTTTCCCCGCTGGGGACACAGCGAGGCCAGAGCCTCGCAGGGACCCACCTGCCCGCCTAGCGCACGCATTCCTTGCTCTGTACCTGGGAGGACTCTCTGCTCCTCCAAAGCTCGGCCAGCCTTTGCTGCAGTCACCCATATCGTGGGTCTGTTTAATCCCACAAACATTTTCAGCAGATCAGGAGAAGCCCTGATGGGTGTGTCTCAGTGAAGTTGTGAGCCGCCCTCGCCCCTCTCCTCCCCTTGCCCGCCTACCCGCAGCATTTCTCCTTTTTTTTTTGTAAAGTGGATGCCTGGGCACCCCTCCCTTCTCTCCTTCCTTCCTTTTCTTTTAAAATAGAATTTACTGACTCGAGGAGGGGGAGGGGCTTCTGCGTTGCTTTTAATGGTCTGTTTCTTGATGAGGTGCTAGCTGCAGTGTGACCGATTTGTGGACTTTAATCAAGCTGTACACTCGAGGGTCGCTTTTCTGTGTGTTATCCATCAGTAAAAGTTCAAAAACACAGTGTTTATCTAAAATAATTTTTACTTAAAAATGTCTAAAATTTAACCTACTTCCCCAGTTTTCTTAATTAAGTGGGGTTTTTTTCCCCCTTCTTTTTTTCTCCACATCCTTGGCAGACTGTTCTCTCGATCTGAATCTTGGTGTTTCAGGAGGAGGCTGGGGCTGGACCAGCATGTCTGCCTCTCACAAGCAGTGACCTCTGTCCAGACCCTCTATCTTAGGTAGCAGAGGCCATCAGGCTGGGCAGAATGTCGTAAAGGAAATAAGGTCCCATTTGGACTCATTTAAAGGAAAAGGGGTCTCTGAGCCCAGCTGCTGTTGTGGAATTCTGATTAATTATTTATTGACTGATGCATTCATTACCATTTGTTCATAAGTTCATTAAACATTTATTATTGAATATTATCTGTGACCTGGCACATGGATCCCCTGTCTGCAAGGAGCTTGCAACTTAGCAGGGAGAGAAGATGGGTACCTGTCATCATCGCGGAGTGGGGAATGGGAGATGGACCCTCAGAGCTGCACGAGGGGAAGGAGGAGTTCAGAGTGGGATGCTGTCCTTTCCAGGTGAGCCCGCCCAGAAAGCAGGCAGAACAGGTGGGACTGGACGGGCAGAGGTGGAGGGGAAGAGCATTCCAGCAGAAGGAATAGTATACAGCAGGCAAAGCGCAGAAGAGTGAAATTTCCTCAAATAGCCCAGAATGGGAGAAGTTTCAGAGGGCGGGTGGGCTGCATGGCCAAGTCATGGCATTTCTGCTGGGCAAGAGGCATTCTGTAGGAGCTGTCAAACAAGTGAGAAGTGCCAAACTGAACAGGGTGTGCTGGGAGTAGGGGCAAGGTTAGAAGACATCTCTAGGGCCCCCTGGACTTTCTTCCTTTGATTAACAGCTTTATTGACATGTACTTTACACACTATCCCTTTCAGTTTTAATCCTTCCCATGGTTCTTTGAGGCAAATGCCACAGTGCTGATGTGTTCATTAGGGTATGCTAACTGTGCTAACGGCTGTACCAAGAATCTCAGTGGTTCATTTCTTTCTCACATTGTAGTCCCAAATTGGTTGGTTGGGGAAGCTCTGTTTCAAGCCTTCATTCAGGACCCACCTCCTTCCAACTAGAGGCTCTGCTTTCCCCTTCAGCCTTGAGTCCTCCATTGGGTCTGAAATGGGTCGTGGCTCTTGTGCCTACACCCCATTGGCCAGAGCTGTGTCACGTGACCCACCTAATGTCAAGGGTGGCTGGGAAATACAACCTATCTGTATGCCCATGGGGAAAGAAAATAGGTTTAGCAAAGCCATAGCATTGTGTTTGCCACCACATGTTAGAGATGATAGGGCTTTGATGAGCATGACAAAATTTAAGTGCTGTTAGATATCTAACTTCATGCATTATGAATTATTTCTATCCTGAGACACTTAGAAGATGGCCCATCAGCCTTAGACAGTCATTGATGTGATTTTATCTTGTTTCTACGTTGAATGTTCAGTGATAACTAAAGGCTTTTACCAAACTAGAAACTGGTAGTCTTCCCTTTTGCCTTCTCCAAACTCCTCTACAATAACACTGTTCTTTCTTCACTTGCTGGGAAATTCTCTTCTAATCAGGCAATGCAGTACTTCAGAGGATACCCATAAGAGAACGGAGAGGGACTAGTAGATAGCCAAGGAATTACGTTAGCTGACTTTGTCATTTCAAGGCCAACCCAAATATTTTTAAAAATTCACCTCTTGGGAGTGTTTTGTGCATTTATTTTACTACTCCATCATTATTAAAGTTTACTTATTGTAATAAGAGTTTACTTTTATAAACTTAAAAAAAACAATTTTTTATTGGAAAGTTTATTTGTATCATCAGCAGGGTAGGGATTGGTGGAAGGTCTGGCTCATGTCATCATTTGGAGACCAGGCTGATGGGGACCCTGCTATGGGGCCCCAACAGGGGGCTTTCCAGGTAACCTCCAGAAGATGAGAGTGGCAGGCAGTGCAGGAGATTTTTATGGGCTGGATCTGAAAGTGGTAAATATTTCCATCCACATTTCATTGGCCAGAAGTCAGTCATGTAGCCACAGGGACTGCAAGGGTCTGAGAAATACAGCCCCTGGTGCAACTCAGCAACAGCTCTACTCGATGTGGTGGAGAAGAGGTCATCAGCCTTTGGGGAACAGCTGGTCATCTTTGCCACAGCGAGGCTGCCAACTTCTCTTTTCTTTAAACTTAGGTACAGCACTCCGGCTCTGCCAAAAGTAGATGTACTAGGGAGGCTGGTTTTAAGAAAAAAAGGAGATCTTGCTTGAATACGATGGTTCTGAAAGAATGAAATGTTTGGTCATTGTTGCATTGATAATGTAGATCTGTTGAATTGGTAAATTTGTTGGATTGAGAACATGAGTCCCGAAAAGGAGGATAGTGTGAATGGTTGTATGGTGCAAAGGTCCAAAGGAGAAAAAAAAAAAAAGCAAATGTGATGGTCAAGAGGGCTGGTGACAAACTCGCCAGTTCTCCTCCCAGAAGATGGGTGCTAAGATGACATTCCTTACCTGCTTTGAAGTTAGGATGATCACTGATTTGCTTTGACCAGTGAAGTATGGGCAGAAATGTGTCACAGGGCGCCATATTTCCTTCCCTCTGCTGTGGAGAACCTGGACGCACACATTGAGATGGTACCTTGTCAACCCGGCCCCTGAAAGACTGGAATCAGCAGAACTCCCCAGTTCACTCACCATAAGATGAGTGTGTTTGTGGGCAAGAAATGCACTTTTGGTGGGCAAGCTGCTGAAATCTTGGAGCTGCTTGTAACTGCAGTCTAACCTAGTTAAGTTCTGACTACTACATCAGGTAAAGGTTCTCCTTGAAAAAGACAAGCTGACATAATATTTTGCATCAGATTTTAAAGGGTTTACTTTTACTCTATGGGATTTGAAATCTTAAGTTGCTTTGAGTGGAACTCTGTTGCTATCAACTTTAAGTGGCATAAATCAATCCCATTCATTCATTAAAATATAATATTTAATTTTAAAATGCTTCAGAAGTCATGCTACAAACTACTATATAAAATATCAGAGAAGGAGCTAAGATTTGATCTAATGTTGAAGGTACACAGTTATAGACAAATAATAGATAATGTCTTTTTCCATCTGTTCCTAAAGAAGATACAATTTTCAGAGTTTTAGATGTAGATTTTAGTGAAAGTAAACTACATGTAGTTCTTTTTGTCTTGCTTCATGATACTGTTCCTCTTTCCCCTCAAGGATTTTGTGTGGCTTTTCTTAGAATCTCCTCCTCCTTAATGATATTGAAATAACTGGAATCAGTGCCAGGGGATCTTTTTCTTCTTTTGTTTCCTCAGTTCTGCTTTAAAAATTCTATGATTCCCATGTTCTAATTGCAGTATCAGTCTATTTGCCACCAGTGCCAAGAATCACATGAATCCCTTACGTCCTCTGCCCCGGAACGCCTCATGATGAATAAGGATGATGGCAGTTCTAAACCACATACACACACCTCCATGGGAGACAGTAGGTTTTGAGTCTTTCCCATTTCACAGAACAACAGAAACCTCAAAGCTTGGTCGGAAACAGGAGGGGCCATGCTAGTGTTTCCCCCGTTGTTACCGAGCACAAGTTCTTTCGTGTGCCTGAGGCACAGTGAAGCCAGACAATACCTAAACATCAGAGTTTGGAGCAGAGAAAGGTTTGTCGCAAGTCTGAGCAAGGAGAATGGGTGGCTTGTGCCTCCCCAACTCCAAACCCTCTGAAGGGTTTTGGCAAAGCATTTTCAAAGGCCAGGTGAGGGAGGGGAGTCACAGGGTATGTGAACAGCTCATGCATAGTTCGCTGATTGGTTGATGTTGATATAACAGGGCGGTCAACACTCTCAATCCTTAGGCGCCAGAATATCTGGGGGCTGTGTGCTTGTGACCAAGTAGTTAATTTCCTCCATTTGGTGGTGGCTTTTAGCATCTGAATAACTCAGGAAATCTGTATGAGGTACTATTATCTGGGTCCTTCAGAGGGGAGCTACAGCAGAGGCTATGGGCGAGGGGTGTGTCCTGGGAAGGTTCCAGAGGATCTTGCTTGGTTACAAAATGTCAGGCTTTGGCCTGGCATCAGAACCCTCCGGGAGACTTGTTCAAAACATGTGTTCTTAGTTTCACTCCAGTCTCCCTGCATCAAGACATCCAGAGGAAGGACCTGGGAATCTGCATTTTAACAGTCTCTCCAGTGGATTCGGGTAGACAGCTGAGTCCATCTCCCTAAAGGCCACCAAAGACCCCAGAGGCCAGCACACAGGGCAGCGTCCCCTCCCTGCCCTTCCTCCACAGTGAGGGCAAGGGCACTTGTACGTGTCCATAAACCACTTGGCCTGTGGGAGATACTGAGGCCCTTTGCGAGGGGAGACACTGATAGGGAGTTCGAGCTTTGAGTTAACCAAATATTTACCCGAAGGAGACTTTTTACAACTGGTAAGATGGGAGGGACTTTAATTGGCAAGTTAATTTTTCCCTGTTGGTGGACATAGTGGCTCAAGAGAAAGGTACGTCGGCTGTAGGAAAGAGAGACATGGTTTTCTTTCATTTTTGAATCATAGTATATACGATATACCCCTCTACCCTTTAGGCAACCCAAAACTTCCAAAATATGTTTGACATTATAGTGTTTTTTTTCAAGTAAAATTTATTAAAATTCTGTGGAAACAACTATTCTCTGAAATGCATTCAGGGAAAGGTTGCCCCACATTATTGAGTTTCTTCTTGTTATCACGCCAAACTTGGGTCTCCTCACCCACAGGCAGTAAAGCCAACCTACTGACACTGGGTTGAGTGAAGGAAAGTACGGTGTTTATTGCAAGGCATCCAACCTGGGGCCAAGCAAGGAGAATGGGCAGCTCTCACTTGAAACAGCCTGATGGCTTAGGAGAAAGTTTTCAAAGACAGTGTGAGGGGAGGGTCACAGGATTATAGGTGCCCGATCAGCTCCTGCACATTCCTCTGATTGACTGGTATGAGGTAACAGGGTGATGTTTTTGGAATCTCAGTGATCAGTTTTCTGGCTCCAACCAGTCTGGGGTCTTTGTGGTGGTGGTCTGCACTCAGTTAATTTCCACCACCTTGTGAGGGTTTCAATATCTGCAAAACAACTCAAGGATACGTCTCTGAATATTACTTATAATTCCTTGAGGAGGAACTAAGGTCCTTGACTTTGTTTTATGGCTAAACTATTATTAACTTGTCTTGCTTGATTGTTTTCCTTTGGTTCTGCATTTTCTCACTTCTCTAATTAAACTTGCCCTTTGGAGCTCAGGGAAGGCCTAGGAGACTAAAGCTTTTCCATGTACAAGGCAGGGGACACAGGGGTTTGTTCCTGGGGAGGGCCTTATGGAGGCCTGATCGGTTTCATTCTGTGTGTGTGTGTGTGTGTGTGTACATGAGTATTTATACAATCTTACAAAGTGTTGTCATGCATAATTGATGGCTTCGCCTAATGGCAGACTCAAATAGTTGACTATTAGAAGGCTGCTATGGGATGGCTGATGCCGTGTTGATTTGAAGACTGCAGCTTTAGAAACGGAGATGAAGGAGTGAACAAACTTGGAATGGAAGGGTCAGTGTCTTAGTTTATGTTCCTCCAAAACAGCAGCCTCCAAAACTGAGACAAGGTTTTGGGTGCATATAGTTGATTTGAGAGATGATCCCTGGAACCACCACGAAAGAATGAGATGGGGAGACAGAGAAGGGGGGAAGGTCAGTAAAGGCTATATTATATTGATGACCCCTGTGAGCATGGGGGCTCAGTCCCTCTGGGATGCTCTAAGAAAATATATAGACCATGCTCCAGATCCATCCTGATGGGGGAGGAAGCTGATTATTTATCCCTCATTGGTTGAGGGTTGCTCCCACCACATAAAATCTTTGGCATTTCTGGCCTTACTGTGCTTGCGCTGATGATGCCCTTGGGCAGAGGGACACAGGCGCTTGATGTTGGAAGCGGTTGGTGGGGTGGGCTCAGGGGTGGACCAGGGGGATATGAGTGAGTTATAGACAGCATCCACTATATCCCTGTTAACTCTCACCTTTTAAGGTCATGTTTCTGCTCCTATTGGCAAAAAGTTACCTCTTATTCTGGGGTTATGTTACCAGCTGGAACTGCCTGTTTTGACCCCGATGTGATCAGTAGTAGCATGTGACATGCTTTTAAAGGCTTGTCTCACAAACACTCATTCTAGACACATCTGTTTATCTTGCTTTGCAGGAAGCAAATGATGTTCAAAAAAATCTGACCTATAAGTGATTTAAAGACTATAGGATGAAGCGTAGACAGGACATTTAATGACCAAGCCAGTCCTTATGAAGAGAGTTCGTCACTAGTGACACATGTGATGGTCTCAGTCAAATCTAGTTCACCCGCTTAGACAACATGATAGGCCATCCTGATAATGAAAGTGAAACGAGATGAAAAGTCGATTCTTTTTAATAAACATTTAATGAGTCCTTATTGTGGCTTATGATAAAGAACACACTGAAGATGATTTTAGAATCATAGAGTTTTAGAACTGCTGGGAATTATGCAATATGTATTTTGAGTCTGTTTTGTCAATGGGATTAACATGGATTTAGGAACCAGACTCCTTGGGTCTAAATTCCTGTTCCATGATTTACAGGCCTGCCTTGGACAGATCACCTCTTTCTTACTTCTTTGTCTTAGTTTATTCTATGTAATTGTACCTACGTCATAAAATGTTAAGGATTACGTGAATTATATATGTAAAGCTTATAGAACAGTACCTGGCACATGGTAAGCAATAAGTACATTTAGCCATTAAGTAGCTCCATCCTATTTTACAGATGAAGAAAGTTCAGCCCAGAGATGCTCAACAACCTTCCCAAGCTAATGCCCTTAACTCGTGGCAGAGTTGAGCCTGGAACCCACGTCTTCTCAGCGATTTGTTTTCAGTACAAGTTGCAGAATGATGGCAGACACTCTCTCAAGGTGAGGTCTTTTTCATCGTTATTTGAAAAATAAGGTGGAGAACATTTTGAGAGCAATTAAAAAAATTATAAATATAGCATAACATAGTACATCCTATCAGTGAATATTACATGTGGAAAGAATTAAAAGTAACGCATGGAGATCATCATGGCATCAAATTGTTATAGAAGCTTCTGGAAAGAGAAGACCCTTGAGCCTACTGCCTTCAGGAAGCGTTGGATTTGGCTGGGAAGAAAGGCTTTACTGGCGGGGGAAAGGCACAGTGGTCGCAACAACCAGATGTGTGTGAAGCAGTGGTTCCGGAGAAGACAGGCTGGATCGCAGGGAACTGAGTTGCATACTGGTGGTTTGCAAGTAGGGGTTAGGCGTGTGTTTTGTGTGACCTATGGAGTTTCACAAAAGTTTGAGTTGGCTGCTTTATCTGTCAGGGTTCTTCAGAGAAACAGAAACAAGAAAGTGTATACATGTATTTGTATGCATGTGTGTGTACCTGTGTGTGTGTGTGTTTAAAGAGAGACTGGTTGACTGGTGTTAGGGAACTGCGATTGTGGGGGCTGGTATCTGAGACCTGTAGGGCCGGCCGGCTGACTGCGAATTCAGATGGGATTTCTGTGTTCCATTTTTGAGGCAGAATTCCTCATTCTTTCTTCTCCAGGGAACTGTAGTTTTTTGCTCTTAAGGCCTTTAACTGATTGGATGAGGCCACCCACATTATTGAAAGTAATCACCTTTGCTTAAAGTCAACTGATTGTAAATGCTAACCACATCTACAAAATACCTTTGCATCAATGCCTACACTAGTATTTGACTAAACAATGGGGCACTATAGCCTGGCCAAGTTGACACATACATTAACCACAATAGCTACCAACATTAGAAAATCTCTAGATTTTAAAAGGAAGAGCCAGGCTACTCGCTTCTCTGGAAAAACGGAAATATCTGGTGACTTTGGACCTGTAAATCCATTGCATGAGGGATGGACTTCTGGATTGCTTCAATCTCTGCCCTGTCCATGAGCGTCTGAGCTGGTGTCTTAAAGCCGGAGGGGGATGGAGAGACCTAAGTTAGGTAAAGGAAGACAGGACCATGTGATGGAGGACAATGGACCTAAGTCAGGAGAAAATCTTAGATCACTACAACAGCAGGGAAGGAACTTAGAGATCTTCCAGATCAGTGAGTTATCTGTGGAGGCTGCTGGAAGAGGCAGTGGGGGTGGTAGGATCCGGTTCCTTTGTGTGTTTTTAATCTAAGCAATCTACTTTAATCGGGTTTATGTTTGGGACTGCTCAAAAGTTTGAAAACCACTCAAGACCAGCATGGCCATATTACAGTTGAAGAAATTGAAGCCTGGATTCTCAGTTTGGTTTTCATTTGACAAGCAATAGAAAGCCTTTGATTACTTTTTTCCTTTCTTTTTTAAATTGCCAGATGGTTGATTTAAAATGTTGTGTTAGTTTCAGGTGTACAGCAAAATGATTCAGTATGTGTATACATACATACATGTATTCTTTTTCAGCTTCTTTTCCATTATAAGTTATTATAAGATACTGAATATAGTTCCCTGGGCTGTACAGTAGTTTTCTTGTTGTTTATCTATTATGTATATAGTAGTTTGTATCTAATCCCAAATGCCTAATTTATCCTCCTCTTCCCTTCCCCTTTGGTAACTGTAAGTTTGTTTTCTATGTCTGTGAGTCTATTTATATTTTATAAATAAGTTCATTTGTATCATTTAAAAATATTCCACATTTAAGTGATATCACGTATTTGTCTTTCTCTGACTGCCTTTGCTTTAGTATGATAATCTTTAGGTCCATCTGTGTTGCTGCAGATGACACTATTTCATTCCTTTTTTTTTAATGGCTGAGTAATATCCCATTGTATACATACAGACCACATCTTCTTTATCCATTCATCTATTGATGGACATTCAGGTTGCTTCCATGTCCGGGCTATTGTAAACAGTGCTGCTATGAACACTGGGGTGCATGTATCTTTTCTAAATAGTTTTCATCTCTTCTAAATGTATGTCCAGGAGTGGGATTGCTGGATCATATGGTAAGAAAGCCTTTGACTACTCTTAAACTTGAGGAGTCATGTGATCATATGAAAGATTCATCAGACAAGAAATAACTGAAGCAGTCAAGAGTTGGGAGCAGGAGGACCACAGAGAAGCCATTTCAGGCTCCATGTTGAAGTACTCACAGCCTAGACCAGGTAGTGGCTCTGAAAATAAAGAAGGAGCAGGAGTGATCATTGGAGACAGGCCAGAGATAAGTCACCAACGGGTGGGCAGAGGCAAAGGAGTCTCTGAGATGTCAAGCCTGTTGACCAAGAAAATAATGGTATTTTTGGCAGAAATTAGAGAACTGGAAAATGAATCCATTTAAAGGGCCAACTTCTTTAACATAACTTACTGTGTTTGGACTTCAAGTTTATTTTTCAGTGGGCTTGACCGACTTCACACCTTCCTTTAACAAATGAATGTGTTATTCTGCCTCTAAGGATTTGTTAACAGCAGGTGCCAGGATAAACCTAGTATTTGATAGGAATGATGGAAAATTTGGTAATATTATCAATGTATAATGTATATTTATACTTGAGATTCTAAAAGATTTATTTAAAGACTTTAGAGTCTTAAAGCCTACAGACAAATGATAAACTTTAAATATGTAGCAAAATAAGCATATGTCATGTTAAATTAACTTCATATTAAAGAAAACTTGTGAAATAAACAACGAACTTTTAACCTGTGATGAATTCTATTGTGGAAATAGCTTAATTAGCTTCAGTGTGACTGCCTGTTAAATATATGTCAGCTAGCACCTAGCACAGTGCCCCCAGATTAGCAATTTAATTTTAATGTTAACATAATTACTTTTAATATAATTATAATAGAATATAAGTGTTTTCTTAATTGAACTAGTCCTCAGTCTGAATTAAACTGTGCCCAATCTCATCATTAGATAATCCTCAGATAGTCTGTCTCAAAATACTTTGTTTATATATATCCTAGGTCAGAATATACTCTTTAATTCCAACATAAAGGGATTCTCTAAACTGATCAGTGACTTAAATGGGCAGCATCCTCACCAATGTTGTCTATAGTATATTGTATATAGCTGCATATGCTGAAGTTCTGTATAGCAACATCATTCAAAGAATATATGCATGACAAGATCAGTTAGAAAACTGTAAGAGAAGAGAGAAACAGGAGACTAGGATGAGTGCAGGAGGACTGAAGAATGAAGACTGGATTGTAGGAGACAACTACAGTTAGGGATGGAAGAAGAAGAGAAATCCAGCCATTCAAAGAAATAAAGAAGAAATATATAGAGAGAAGAACCAGGAGAACCTGTTATCACAGAAACCAAAGGAGAAGAGCTTTCTAAGAGAGAGGGAAGGTGGTTGGTGGCCAACCAGGTAAGAAGCAGCAGATGAAAATGTTGAACGGATCATTGAATTCGATCAGGAAGTGTTTGGTCCTGATGTAGAGAAAACAGTTTCAAGGGGTGATAGATGTTCTATCAAGATGACTGTGGATTTGAGAAGATGGAGGAGAGGAAATAAAAACATTGGCTGACAAGATACGGAAACAACCTAAATGTCCATTGACAGATGACTGGATAAAGAAGTTGTGGTATATGTATACAATGGAATATGACTCAGCCATAAAAAAAGAATAAAATAATGCTGCTTGCAGCAACATGACAACATGGACCTAGAGATTGTCATTCTAAGTGAAGTAAACCAGAAAGAGAAAGAAAAATACCATATGATATCACTCATATGTGGAATCCAAAAAAATAAAAAATAAAAAGGAAAAAAAAGGACACTATGAATTCATCTACAAAACAAAAACAGACTTGCAGACATAGTAAACAATCTTATGGTTACCGGGGAAAGGGGGTAGGAAGGGATAAATTTGGGAATTTGAGATTTACAAATGTTAGCCACTATATATAAAAACAGATTTTTAAAACTTGCTGAAATTCATAGAAAATTTTAAGCACCTTTAGCCAAGAGTTCACTTCTGGTTCCCTTGAAATGCCTCATTTACTTCAACTAATGACAAGTAAATCTGTTAGTGTCAGTAATTCATGCTCAAAATAAAGACTCCCTATTTTTTGTTGTTGTTGTTAATAACCCAGGACAGGAGTTCATTAGCCAGTGAGTGCACACCTGAATGATCAGCCTAGGTAATTGTGGTATTATTAAAATGGCTTAATGGCTTGGATTAATATCCCCTTTATCATGGATTTATCTGTTTGTAGAGACAACAGAGGCTGACAACTATAGAAATAGAATTTTAGTTCTAGATCTAATTACTCTAAGGCTGGCAGAAAATAAGGAAACAAGTTGTAGAAATTGCAGCAAATTCTCTGAATTGTAAACAGTGCTAAACAGTACGAGTCACCATGGGAACATCTTCGAGATGTGTTGGGGGATCCCCTCACTAGCCCTGCTCTCACAGCCTTCTGCTGTATCAAAACTGGTCGGCCATTCTCTGTCTTGAAAATATCCTCCCTTGTTTCACCTGACATCAGCTCTTTGGTTCCCTTCTTCTGTGACTGTCCCCTAGGTTTCCTTAATTCCTTTCCTCTGCCAGCCCTTTAAAGGGTGCTTTCTCCTCCCAGATACAGTCACCAGCTCTCTTCTTTCTTGATGCCTTTTCTTGGAAGATCTCCTATCCTCTAACAGCATCACCTATCTTCTATGTTCAGGTGATCTCAAATCTACATCCCTCTTCCTTTCTCCTAAACTTCATTTTTATGTTCCCAGCTGCCTATGGAACAGACCCTCTGAGAGGGTTGGTAGCTCAATTTGTCTACAACCAAACTTGCAATTTCTTCACCCAGGGCCTCGTTCCCCACCAAACCTGTTCTTCTCCCTCGGGTGACGGCTGCAACATCTACCCAGCCACCTGAGCAGGAAACCTGAGAGTGATCCTTGGTGCTCTCCCCTGCTCACTTCCCATATCCAGTTTGTGTCTGAACTGTGGCCGCTCTGCTCTTTGACACTATTTGTTCATTCATCAAATGAGTCTGTTTATTGTGTGCCAGGTACTGGGGTCATGACAACAAATGAAACAGGTGAAGTCCAAACTCTGGAACTTAAACCTAATTGGGAGACATAGGCAGTGGACAAATAAATATATAGTGGTAGCTGGCATTAAGTGCTAGGAAGAAAAATGAAGCAGGGTGAGGGGCAAAGAGTCATAGAACGGAGTTGCCGTTTTAGATATATTGATTCGAGAAGACATCTCTGATGCAGTCACAGATGAAAAGATGTCTGAGTAAGTGAGGAGTTGATCCCTGTGAGTGTCTGAACATAACCCTGCTTCTGCCTTCTTATCAGCCCTGCCTGGGTCCAATCTTTATCACTGGTCCCCTGAGAGTTTTTGGGCTCCATGCTTCAAATTTCATGTTGTAGCTGAGTAGGACCCTGTTGTCATCATCGGTGACCATCTCATATCTGTAATGGTGTTTGCAACTGCTTAACTGTATAATGGTTTAAAGGGTTGTTCTCATGCTCTAGCTGACCAGGGTTGGGCTGGAGAGGAGGGAGGCTTGGGTGGTCTGCCCAACTCCCTCATGGTGCTGGTGCTGAGTGCAGGGATCATGCTCAGTGCCCTGCCCTTGACCCCAGTGCCCTTCTCTTGACCCTTGTGGTTTCTTTGTATCTTGTTTGAGCTGCAGGCCTCAGCCTGCTTAAAAGGCTGAAAACATTTATCAGCCTGGCCAGAGGTGAACTTCATACCCAGCAGAGGGAAAGGGAACACTGTATCTGCAAAAAACAAGAACAGTTTTGCAGCAGTTTGTAACCCTGTATGTGATCTCTATGGAAACTAGGTCTGCCTCTTGAACTCTTGAACTGTTACTATAAAACCCCCTGCCTTCTCTCCCCAGCAGACTCACAGTCTTAGAGGCATTAGCCCACTGTGACCTTGTTTGCCTGGCAAAGAAATAAAGCTGCCTCTTCTACTTCATCCAAAACTCTGCCCTTGAGTCTCAATTTAGTAAGCAGGATACAGAGGCTGTGTTTTGGCAACAGTATTTTCTTGGTCTCACGTGACCTCTCATTCCTTCTCTGCCCTGGAATGCCCACCACCTGGTCCTGTACATGGAGCTCTTTCTAGTTCTCTGCACATACCACTCTTTTCACTTCCTTAGACATGTTTTGGTGTTCTTCCTTTTGCCTGGATTCCCCCTTCCCAACACCTCTACTCTCCTTTCCATATCCTTGTAAAAGGCCTTAAATCTGTCCTCAAGCAAGACAAATAGGAATAAATCACTGAATAAAAATCAGTTTAAATTTTATCTTTTTTCATGACATTGCCTTTGAAATTCACACAAGTTTAACTTTCCCGTGCTCAATACTGCCAAAGCATTTTGTACTAGAATCTACTGCAAGGGTTAGCACTTTATTTTTCTCTAAAGGATCAGAAAGTAAATATTTTGGGCTTTTTAGGCCACATGGCATCTGTCCCAGTGACTCAGTATGCCACTGTAGTATGGGAGTGGCTGTAGACAGTCTATAAATGAATAAGCATGGCCGTGTGCCAATAAAAGTTACGTATGAAAAGAGGCAGGGAGCTGCAGTTTGCTGACCCCCGATCTATAGTCATCTTGTATCATATTAGAATTATTAGTTGACTTTTCTGCTTCCACAACTAAATTGTGAGTTCTTTGAGAGTGAGGACCCAGTGACTGTATATGACTCATTTTTGTGTCCTAGGTTGTTATAGGTTGTTTTTTTCCAAAGATGGGTCATGACAGCATCTCCCATCCCATATGCTACTGTCCTTCTAGAGATGGAGTCTAATTCCCTATCCCTTGGATCTAGGTTGGCTTATGACTTGCGTGTCACCATAGAACATTGTGGAAGTGAGGCTGTGTGACGTATGAGCCTCTTGCAGCACCCACCCTGGGGAAGCTCCCTCTGCGAACCCAGCTGCCCTTGCATCAGAAGCCCAGAATACATAAAGAGGCCGTGTGTGGATGCTCAGCTCAGCAGTGCCTGCTGGGTCTGTATTTGAGTCATCCTAATCCAGGCACCAGACAGGTGAGTGAGTCAGGGAGCCTTCTTGGGATTTCAGTATCCCCACCCCTTTTCATTGTCTCAGGTTCCTCAGCTGAGGCAGGCCCCAGATGTTGTGTTGAAGAAGGGAATTGCTGCTCCCAGCCAGCCATAACCAAATTGTAGATTCGTGCACAAAATAAATGATGGTTGTTCTTTTACTCATTAAGTTTTTTTGTAACATAATGACACATATGTATAATTGATACATAACATTGTGTAAGTTTAAGGTGTACAACATGTTGAACTGATACACTTATATATTGCAAAATGATTATGACCATAGCTTAGCTAACACATAAATTAGCTCACGTAATTACCGGTAACTGCCATTTCTTTTTGCAGTGAGAACATTTAAGATCTCCCTTAGCAATTGCAAGTATACAGTACAGTATCATTAACTACCATCACCATGCTGTATATGGGATTCCTTTAAGTTTTGAGATGGTTTGTTACATAGCAAAAGAGAATTGGAACTTAGTCCATGCTCTGAGGTTTTGTTTTTAACATCAAAGCAACAACAAAAATAAGAACCAGGACATCATTCTTGTCTTTGTGTGACTTATTTTAAAATATTTCAGTTTGTGGTACATATAGGTGTAAATTAACAATAATCTACATCCTAGGGGGCTTAAACTAATATTTCGAGATGCTTTAACCTAGAAGACATCTTCCAGGCAGGGTTGGTTAATTAGTCTGTAAAGGCCTCTAACTGGGAGTCCAAATTCCAAAGAGATTCCCACTAATGAGTGTTTTAAATATAGTCCTCTAAGTCTGCACCATAGGGCTTGCTAATTAGCAGAGGGGATGTTAGGAAAAATAATTCATTTATACAATTAACAGTTTAAAAAATATGTGGTTTGTTAGAAGGATTTAATGGGCCCCCACCTCCCTTAAATAAATAAATCATAAGAATCAGCAGGACCAGCAGGAAAACGTATTTGGAGTTAGAACCCAGGATCTAGAACTCCATTGGGTCCTGTGCTCCTGGATGCTGCCTTACAACCCTAGAAGGTTTGCTGACTTTGCTCTCAGATTAATTGCCTCCACCTCAGAGGACACTCTTGCAGGGTGCTTGTTGCAGTATGTTATCCAGGACAGGGAGCAGGAACTTCTCTTGGAATAACCAGGTTTTCCTCCTGATTACGAAAATACATCAAGACAGGGCAATATTTTGTCTGAGATTTCTAATATCCACCTGGTAGTTTGTAGAGGTGACAGCCTTACTGCTAATCTGACAGTTGTTGATTGATCAAATTAGCATAGGTTGGTTTGCAGCCCTGAAATATTGAAATCCCGGCACTATAAAGGTGATCAAAATATTTTCGGGCTTACGTTGGGTTTCAATTTCAGGAGAAAAGGAGATTCTTTTTCGTCAGGCAGTGTGTCGAATGGGGACAATTGCTGCTGCTGATGTGATAGACAGTATACTGCAATGAGTTTGTTAATCAGCAGCAGCATGCCAAATTATGTCTGTGATTTCCCCTGGAAGGTGTCACAAGCACTGCTTAATGCAGGATTTAGAAATGTGGTTAACAGACAATGACAGGGAGACGTCTTGTGAGAGTCATGAACAGCATCACTTAGCATGGAATAATCCCTTATGCACCTTTGTGTGCCATTTTGTTTCACTCCACATGGTACCAAAAGACAAGTTTTGATTTGCAGACCCTAATGGATGGGGGGTGGACTTTTACTTTTCCAGATATGTTGTTTGTTTCAGAGCAGTGTAAGTGAAGAGGGCTGCAGGGTGTGTTAATGGCCGACAGTCACTATAAAGGGGATGCATGCCTCCACTCCAAGGTACCTGATCACCAGTCAGTCAGCCCATCTTTAAGAGGTCTCCCTGGCTGCAAAGAACAGAGGGTCACATAGTGTGTCACTTCTGGCACAGCTGGCTGCTTCTTCCTCTGATTCGCAGTTGTGTCCTTGAAGTCTACTGCGATGTCCCACCCGGCATCTCCAAACCAATGGTCCAAAGCTGAACCCATCATTTGTCCTGCTCAAACCTCCTCTTCCTGTGTTCCCTGTGTCAGTAAATGACACTGCAGTCTTCCCAGATGCATAAGCCAGAAACCTGGGGGCTCTCTTTAACTCTTCCTGCTTCTCCAACCTCAGGTTGCTTCCAACCAACCTCAGGTTCTGTTGATTCTAACTCCAAAATAGCTTTCAAAGTACCTCCACTTCATTCTGCCCCACAGCCACAACCCCAGTCCAGGGTACTGGCATGTCACACCTGGATGACCTGATACCACCTGATCTTCTGCATAGTAGGATATCATTTGGAATAAAAACATGTATTTATGTTTTTGCAATAGGGTATCATTTGGGATAAAAACATACATTTATTTTTTTCCTGTATTTTCCCCCTTCCCTTTTCCCTATTTAAGTATGTACAGTAACATCTACACTAAGTTTCTCCCAGAAAGAATTGGGAAAAGCAAAATCTAAACAATCCAATAACTTAAACTGTGAGGTTGAGTTATTTCATGAGTAGTGAAATGCCTGGGGTGAGTCGGTGTAGCTAGCCGATCAGGACTTCCCTGGGTCTGCCAGCACCATCCTGGTGGTAGTGGTTCACGATCGCTTACATATCAGTGGGGACCATTCTGAGTCCTGTGCCCGGCAGGACTTCCAGGACCATAATGGTGACTGGAAATTTCCAAGTTTGTTATCGAAATCTGCCCTCTGCCTCCCTGCTCTTTGATCTGGGGTCGACTGCCGTCTTCCCATCCAGCCTTGCTCTTCCTTCCACGTCATTCCTCCAGCCCTCCTAGGAACGTATCATGATGAATTACCCTTGTTTGAAGATAGGGGCTGGATGGAGGCCTGGAGTTCATGGTAGTTGTGTTATGGCTGAATTAAGACATCAGAGGGCATGTGGTTATGGATTTTCATTTTGTGCTTATTGGTTCAGGGAAGGAATAAAAGATAAGAGAACAAAAATTCTTGATTTTGTTCCCATAACTTTATCAGTGGATTGTGAGGTGGGTTATAGAAAAGACAGCTTGTCTAGGTCAGAAATCAGAGCAGAGAAGACTTGATCCTAGACGGAAAACACCGGCTCCCGTTGCTCCACAACCCCAGGGCTTGGTGGGCAGAGAGAAGAGTGAGGGAGGAAAGAAACTGTAGATTGTAAGATGCCCCATTATTTTATGCTCCACCAGGAAAGAAAACATCCTAACAAATGCACTCTGAAGTAATACTTTATTACCTAGAATTTTTATTCTGCATGTATTGAAAGAGCTCCTAGACGAATTTA
The DNA here is from genome assembly GCF_048564905.1 of Vicugna pacos. Lineage (NCBI taxonomy): Eukaryota > Metazoa > Chordata > Mammalia > Artiodactyla > Camelidae > Vicugna > Vicugna pacos. The sequence continues at coordinate 77,549,572 of NC_132993.1, read as the reverse complement.
GACACAGATTTTTAGTTTTTTATCAACCTAGTGCAGCAATATTCATTAAAAAAAATCTCAGAATTGCTTTATACTCTTAAAAATTACTGAGGTGCCCCAGAGCTTTGGTTTATGTAGGCTTTGTTCATTGATATATACATCTTAGAAATTAAAACTGAGAAATTTAAAAAATATTTAATAATTACTTTAAAAATAACAAGTCCACTACATGTTAAAATAAATCACATATTTTATAAATATATTTTCAAAAAATATTAACTCAAAAAGTAGCATTGTTTTACGTTTTTCCAAATCTCTTTAATATCTGGCTCAATAGAATTTACAATAGCTTCAACTTAACCAGTGGGGCATATGTTCCAAGACCCCTGGTGGATGCCTGAAACCACAAGTAGTACAAATCCTACATATACAATGATTTTTCCTGTACGTACATTACCTATGTTGAAGTTTAACTTATAAATTAGGCACCATAAGAGTCTAACAACAATAACTAATAATAAAATAGAACAATGTTAACAAAATACTGTAAATAATAGTTATGTGAAAGTGATCTTTCTCTTTCTCTCTTTCAAAATATCTTATTGTACAAATCCAATGCCTTTTCCGTCTTAACTAACTTCTGCAGTTTGAGATGTGACAGTAAAACTAGCACAATTTTTTTTTCCTTCTTCAGAATTTCGTGGATAGAAGATTCCTTCTTACTTTAGATCTTAGCAACTTCAGCTCATTATTTTTTTTCTTTCCTTCTTAAGCGGAGAACTTTCACTTTTCACTTACAGGAAGCACTTTACGGCTTGCCTTTGGCATATCTGAATTGCCAACATCTTGACTCTTGTGCTTTGGGGCCATTATTCGGTAAAATCAGGGTCACTTGAACACAAGCACTGTGATACTATGGCAGTTGATCTGATAACTGAGCCAGCTACTAAGTAGTCACGTACATGGTGGTATATGGGTGGGACAAAGGGATGATTCACATCCCAGGCTGGACGGAGTGATTCTGCAGGAGATTTCATTATGCTACTCAGTGTGCAATTTAAAACTTATGAATTGTTTATTTCTGAAATTATCCATTTAATATTTTTGGACTGGGGTTGACGGCAGGTAACTGAAATTGTGGCAAGTGAAACTGATATTAAGGGGAGATGTCTGTAGCTAGATTCTCAAATCTATTTCTGCATTCAGTCTGTCATAACATGTTGTTTTGGTGGAAGCATACAAAGGAAAAATTCTAGCTTTTATCTGGAAAGATATATGTGTATGTATACATGTAGCATCAAGATTTTAATAGCCTTTAGTAACCTTTTCAATAATTATGGATATTCTTCTTTGATACTGCACCAAAACTTGACAAATGGTAGGTTCTTAAACATTAGTTGCAATGTTGAATCAGAAACCCTGATCAATGAATGTTCATACTCTGTTACATAAAAATCCACTGGTCTCTCTTGTAATTTGATTGGATCTTTTACTCATGCATGATTTTGTAATAACATGCAAAGGTCATTGGGAAAATATTGGTCCTCTGAGTTATGTCAGTCTTCTAAGTGTTGACACATTTCATTATACAATATAAAAAAAAATCATCTTTGTTAATCTCATAACCAACCTAGTCAGAAGAATCTTGAAATATTGGGAATCTGTCAGGTTCACAGTGGCAGACCCAGTTTTTAAAAATTCGTTTTTTGCTTGGAAGCATAAATATTAATTGCATAAGTGCCTTTCCTCAGGAGAACTACATACTTCATTGTGTAGCAGAAGTATTGTTTGTTTCATAAAAGATTTTCCTTTTTTCTAATTGTAAGTGTACAGTAGAATCCAGTGAAGAATCCAGTGATTGCTAGTAAATTTGATGCCACTGGCTCGATTTGTGCTAAGGTCCCAGCACAGTATTTTTATGAAAATAAGTTTGATGTTATGGGTCTCCTAAAAGGGTTTTGAAACTTCCAGAAGGTCACAGAGACCCCTGTTTGAGAGCCTCTTTGAGACCCTCTGTTCTATTGTATACATACAAGGAAAATAAAAGTGAAAATAAATTGTTTAAAGTTTTATTAAAAGATTTTTACAGTTAAGAGTCTGACTCTTTCAAATCAGTTTTTGATTTGGGGTCATAAAGTCCACACAATATCATACTCTGTGCCATGCATGTTACTGTCATATAATTGTGATTTCTTAGTCTCTTAAAGCAATGTCTAGAGTCACACAGCAAGATAAAAAATGGTATCACATTTCATGAATGTCACATCCCAACCTACATGAATGCAATTTAAGAATAACATGAATTGGTTAATATTACCAGCCATGTATTCCTAAGGGACCATACGCAACTGTTGGGAGTACTGTGGTGGCCTGCGAGTACCCCTCCACCCCCAAACCAGTCCCTCTGAAGTTGGAACAGGAAGAGGAACTTTGACAGCCCTGGGAAATGCCACTTGGTTTACACAGGAATCTATTGCATTCATGTTGAAAGGAAAGATTTGAGAAATTAATTAATTTGTATTTTCTCTTAGTTAAGTGCTTCTGTCTCTCAAATCTTCCCCAGAGTCAAAGCAGTATCTCCAAAGTTGACGAAGTTTCGCCCCGCAAACCTGCATGTCATTCAGCTGCTATCAGCTTTTGTTTTGAGGTCATAGGTCCCAGGGCAAGGCATGTAGTGAAATATTTCTCTAGGAACTGATGGTGTTAGGCGTGAGAAGGATGTCTGGGATTAGGGGTTATGCTGTGTCCGTTCTCAACACCCAGTATCCGAGGGATGGAGGTGACCATGGGTTCTTCGGTATCTTTTTTTGAGCTTTTGTAACATATGGAGCTCCAGAGTGTGGGGCCCAGCTTCTTGGAAGGAGGACAGTAAAGGGTTAGTTGACTCTGTGATGCTCTTTTCAAGTTTAGGATGCACTTGTGTGAGTAGGGTGGAGACCCAATCCAAAGGATAAGAGGCAAGCTGAAGATAAGAACACAATATCTGATTCTAGGACCAGTGGGTAAAGACTCCTGCCCAGGGAGCCCAGCAAATGGGAGTCAGTCTTTGGACTGGTATCTTACATTGTTTGGATTTACATCATGTTAGGGAAATCATGTTGATATTGACATTTACAAACATTATTAAATCACATACACACAGAGTATAACAAACAAAGAAATAACAAAAACTATAAAACTTGGTTTGATCAAAGTAATCACAACAGCTTAGGAAAACTGCTTACCACTTGTGCATAATTACTATGCAGCAAAATGTAAACTAGATACATCTGGAAAGGTGCCGAATTAGCTTTTCTGCACAGTCTTGATAACACTAAACTCTAAGGTCACATATACACAATTATCAAAGTTTATTGCGCATGTCGCATGGTTGTCTGCATGAAATAAATTAGAGGTTGCACTCTCTGTGACTATATTAATTAAATTCCTAGCATTTATTTACCTTCATGAGTACTTTGCCAGAGAAATTTTGATGAAGTGGCTGATAATGGATGCTCAGCTGTGGCCCAAACATGTGATGCCCTGGAGGTCCAAACGGGGGCCCTCAAGTGTGGAGGAATAGTCAGGGTAAAGCCAGTGGGCCCAGGGCTTTTGTAGAGGAGTAGGAATCACCCTGTTGTCTTGAGTGTTGGCACCAAAAGTGACCATGGTGAGCATGTGTCCACACTAAGTCCACATAAGCAAAAGTTATTAAGTGAACAAAGTCTCTCGAGTCCTAGGCTCTAAAATCAGCTCATCAGAACTAACACCAGAGACATCAATCCTGTGAAAATGCAGTATTGTTATAGCCAGGACTATGCAGGACTTAAAGAGAAACACACATGCAGCAAAATGAGACATCATGGGTTAAAATTTTTTTTTTTAATTTTAACACCTTTATTGTAGTATAATTCCTGTACAATACACTATACATATTTCAGATGTACAATTTGATGAATTTTGATAAATGTATACACCTATGAAACCACCACCACAATCAAGATACCTAACTTACATCACTCCCCAAAAGGTGCAAATTTCAAACTATCGATTTCTCCCTTCCCACCCCTGTTACCCTCTGGTAACCATAAATTTGTCCTCTATGTCTGTGAGTCTGTTTGTTTTGTAGATAAGTTCATTTGTGTCTTTTTTTTTTCTTGATTCCACATATGAGTGATCTCATATGGCATTTTTCTTTCTCTTTCTGGCTTACTTCACTTAGAATGACATTCTCCAGGTCCATCCATGTTGCTGCAAATGGCTTTATTTTATTCTTTTTTATGGCTGAGTAGTATTCTGTTGTATAAATATACCACAGCTTCTTTATCCAGTCATCTGTTGATGGACATTTAGGCTGTTTCCATGTCTTGGCTATTGTATATAGTGCTGCTATGAATATTGGGGTGCATGTGTCTTTTTGAATTATATTTTTCTCCAGATATATGACCAGGAGTGGGATTGCAGGATCATATAGTAAGTCTATTTAAAAAAATAAATTTTTTAAGTTGAAGTATAGCCAATTTACAATGTTGTGTTAGTTTCTGGTATAAAGCATAGTGATTCATTTTTATATATGTATATATTCCTTTTCTTACTCTTTTTCATTATAGGCTATTACAAGCTATTGAATACAGTTCCCTGTGCTATACAGTAGGGCCTTGTTGTTTATCTATTTTATATGTAGCATATGTATGTTACTATATATATATATATGTATATATATATACACACTACTTTATATACAGTATATATTACTATACATGCTATGTTTATATATATGCACGCACACACACACACACACACACATATTTACACTACTACTACTACTAGTAATAGTATCTGCAAATCTCGAACTCCCATTTTATCCCTCCCCACCCCCTTCCCCCTACCCTGGTAACCATAAGTTTGTTTTCTACGTCTGTGAGTCTGTTTCTGTTTTGCAAATAAGTTCACTTGGAGACACTATGGGTTTTTGATGATCTTGATGAATATACTTTTGGTGTCAGGAGTGACAGAAAGATTTTGCTAAAGTGACAAGGAGGTGGCTGAAGCCACCAAGACTACACATATGAAAATGGAAAGTGTAAAAATGGAGGCATTCATATTTCCTTACAATTCTAGCTGCTGTTTATAAAAACTGTCATCCTTTATTTCCTTCAGTGTTAGTCATGATCCTAAAAGCATTACTGGAAAATACCTGCTGCTTGCAAAGCTGCAAGATTCATAGGGCAGGAAAATGGAAACAGAAGTGGTTGTCCTTTTTATTAGAATTGATTTCAGAAAATTATGTTAACTTCTACTCCAAAATGCTGCCTTAATCTATTTCTGCATCTGCCAGTTATGGCTGGGATTTAACCTTTGATATGGTGTCTATTTTTTACCACTTGTGTAGAGGAAAATGAATGGTTGGAGACATGCAAGCTAAGTAGAGGACATTTGAAGAAGCAAACCTGGCATTTAGATATTTAGATGCAGCCCAATTTAATCAAAATTAGTCATGCAGATATGCTATCATTTTTGCTAATGGTATTCTGAAGAATGCAGAGTAAACTTATTTTACCCACATTTTGACTGAGAAATGACGACATTAGCAGAAGTCAGGAGAAGCAGCCAGCATTAAAGACAAAGGCATTTTTAATTCTTCTTTGTTATAGTTTTGTTGTTTTCAAGACAGCAGTGCTTCTCAAATCATAGCATTAATCCAAAGAAGTGTAATTCTGTGCATGGTTAATGGGGGTTGACTCAGTCATTTCTTTTTTCCAGTGTTTATAGTTATTGTTCATTAAATTACTTTTGAAACTGAGCCTGTTCTAAAATGCCCCGGGGAATTAATTTTACCATAGATTCAGGTGGTAAATATCAATCCATTACTGTTTTGAGTAGAATAAAGAGAAATGTGGTTGACATTTTTGTAATCCTTGCGAAAATTTTAAGGAATGGTTTGAGTTTGTATAAAATCTTACAGTGCGTGCATTCAATCACTCCATGTCTTAGGTTTGGCTCCTTAGAAACCAATACTGAGCTGAGGACTCGTGGGCAAGTGAGCTGGGCTCTCCTACCCCTACATCAGTCAGTCACGGGCTGTGGGTGGCCCAGGGGAGATGTAAATGCCCAGGCACTCATGTCCTCTGCACCAGGTGGCAAACAGCTCTGGTAGCCCCAGAGCAGTGCTCTGAATATGCATTGGAGGGCTGGAGTCATTGGAATCAAAAGCACATAAAGGGAGGCACAGAAACAACACAGAAGTGAAAAGGAAGTGATCAGGAAGGAGAGACGACAGTGTCCACTACAGTCAACAAATATGTATTGAGCACCTGCTATGTGCTAGATACTGTTCAAAGCTCTGAAGATCCAGTGGAGTCTCAGACCATGGGGCTTCTGTGCTGGTGGGGGAGACAGATAATATGATCAGTAAGATAATAATAACGTGGATAACAGTGGTCACACTGTGATACATATTATAAAGAATATAAAGCAGGGGTAAGGGAATGACAATGATGAGGGGTGCTAGGTTAGGTATGGTAGTCAGGGTAAGTTCAATAAACAAATTATATAAAAATGTATTAGAGTCTCCATGGGGCTGTCCTTTGGGAAGTACTGGCATTGTGTATTGTTTCTCTCTAACCCTGGGAACCTCTTTCACGGGGAGCTCCTTGAAGGGAAGTGAGCCTTCTATTTGAATAAAACTATCACAATAGGTATTCTTGACATCGGAACAATAAACATAAAGTAAAAGACCTTTAAAAATGTTCCCCTTTGCATTTATTTCTAAATTCTGAAGTCAAATATATGGGAAAGCAAAGGAAAAAGAAAGCTGGCTTCGTATGTTAAGAATTCTGATCATGGACATTGGTACACATCTTAATTCTGATTAAGAACTTAAAAAAAAATCTAAGTCATTTGAAGGGGTAAAAGAGGAGAAAAACCCAGTCATTTGACTTAGAACATAAAATCTTCAGATGTTTTAAATAGAAGACCCTGGACAATCTAAATGACACTATAGACGTTTGAAAGAAAGATATGTGATGATGTTGCAGAGGAGAAAGTCAAGGTCAAATACTGGATCTTCTGTGTCAGAGGTGACTGAACTCTTTGTCACTGACTCAAACTAAAAGTCACAAGTGACTGCCAAGCTCTTAATGTCTGAGGTTTACATTTGTGGGGCTCTTACTGAGAAGTGCCATTTTAGAAATTCTTTCCCCTGATCATTTCTTCTGAAGCAACTTCTGGTAACTTCATTTACCGTCTCACCTGACCCCCCTCCCCCACTTTTATTTTGGTCTTTCGGGCTAGAGGCATAGGCAAGAAGTGATGGTGGAAGGGGACGAGTAGGGATTCGCTGGAAGTAACAGAATGGTCTTCTGTCTCTTATTCTCTATGATAGATGTTCCAGGGCTCTTCTAGTAGGGGAGAGAGAAGGTTGGACATAAATTATAATGGCCACACTGTGTAATTTTTAGTAAATAATGCTTCCCAGCATTGTTTTATTAGAAAAAAATGTACTGTATTAAAAAATTAGACAGATTATAGGTTTTAAAGCTCATCAATGAGCATTAATATGATCAAATGCCAATATTTATTATAATTTAAGAATTAAACAGTAATCCATTAATTAAAATAATTTAATATAATATAATATTGACATAAATTGTGTGGCAATGTCCTTCAGGCACCTATTTTATTTTATTTTTTTGACCACGTGAAGTTTTATTTTATTTTATTTTTTATTAAAGTATAGTCAGTTTACAGTGTTGTTTTAGTTTCTGGTATACAGCATGGTGATTCAATTATACATATATATATATATATATATTCCTCTTCATATTCTTTTTCATTATAGGCTATTACAAGCTATGAAATATAGTTCCCAGTAGGACCTTGTTGTTTATCTATTTTGTATATAGTAGTTAGTATCTGCAAATCCAAAACTCCCAATTTATTCCTCCTCACCCTCTTTCCTCTCTGGTAACCATAAGTTTGTATTCTATGTCTGTGAGTCTGTTTCTATTTTGTAGATAAGTTCATTTGTATCATTTTCTTTTCAGATTCCACATTATAAGTGATATCATATGGTATTTTTCTTTCCCTTTCTGGCTTATTTCACTTAATATAATAATCTCCAGTTTCACCCATGTTGCTGCAAATGGCATTATGTCATTCTTTTTTATGGCTGAGTAATATTCCATACTTTATAAACCATGTCTTCTTTATCCATTCATGTGTCAATGGACATTTAGGTTGCTTCCATGTCTTAGCTATTGTAAACAGCAGACACCTATTTGAAAAACAAAAAAAAAAGGTACTGTTGATGGACAATGAAGTATATAACAGCAAAGGTGATCAGATATTTCCCTTCTTTGGTCATCCTAACTATAAACGAAATTGCCTGTGGACTGTGCAATTGAAATAAACCAAGAGCCTTTTATCACTCAACAATAATTATTGATCACCTACTGATCTAGGTGCTGGAGATACAGGGGTTGAAAACCACAGATGAACCCCACCTTCATGAAGCTTATATTCTAGAGGCAGTACAAACACACACACACACACACACACACACACACTCACATTATGGCACATATTTTCAAAAAAAATGGAGCAGTAGGATAGAGCAAGCTTTTTCTGTAAAGGATCAGATAGTAAATATTTTAAGCTTGTGGATTATGCAGTCTGTGCCTCAAGTACTCAGCTTTGCAGTTGCGGTGGGAAGGTAACCACTGACGATACGGGAATGAATGGGCATGGCTGTGTTCCAATAAAACTTTATTTACAAAAACAATAGCACCAGGTGGTAGGCCAGATTTAGCCTGAGGGATGTAGTTTAATGACTCCTGGGATGGAGTGGCACTTGGAGTGGGAGATGGTGACTTTAGACTGGGCGGGGATAGGAAAGGAGGAGAAACATTTGGGGTGACAGGAGAATGCTGAGGAGCTGGTCACGTGAAGCTTGGGGGAAGGGCATTCCAAACAGAAGGAATAGCTGGGTCAAAGGTCTGCGGCTGGAGCAGGCTTGATGTGCTTGGCTGTCTCATTTTTGCTGTGTAACTTTGGGCAAGCCGCTGAGCTCTTCCAGCCCTTTTCTCATGAATAGAAATGAAGATAATAATACTCTGCTTATAGGCTTTTTGTGGAGTACTGTGTGTGAATGTGTTTTCTGGGCAAATATTAGGTAATATTATTAATATCTGAAATTCAGAAAAATAGATGTAGATTAATAGAATCAGGATTTTTGACATGAAAATGTACGGATGCTTTATGGTAGCTCTATATTTTTTAGTACTCATTTCATCTGTATCTGGTATCTTCTGGTGTCAACTGGTACCTTTTTTCATCTGTAACTTATCATACTTCGTTCTGATACTTGGTCTCACCAGTTTACCCCTTGCCAACTACTTCTCAGTTTTATTAACCATCTTATCAACATTGTTGTTATTGTTACGCTGTATGCAAGTTTAACAAATAGTTGTTGAATTAATTTTGATTTGTTTGCTACTCAGAAGCAAAAAAAAAATATTGTGAGACCCACAGACCTCGAAGTTTAATATCTGTGAGAGTCTCCTAGGCAGTTGTTGAGCCAGCCGTCTGACAAAGCTAGACGCCTGGATTCCTTCCTCACGCTGTCACAGGACTGGGAGCAGTGTGGCCTGCAAGTCCCTTTGTGACCTGCTTTGTGTGCCATTACAGCTTGTCTCCTCTTGTACCTGTTCTCCCATCACATCCTTTACCCTAGATTTATGTCCCCAATCTCACTCTGCCACCAAAGTCCACGCCTCTGGTGTTACCATGCTGTGAATCCTTCTCTGTCCCACCCCAATCCTTTGAGCATGGGGGAAGACCAGAGAGAGGAGGGAGAAGACTGCCTGGGGAATAATTTCACGCAGCACTTGGCATCAGCAATGTGAGAACCAGCCTGAGCTGAGTGGAATGAGTGCAAACCCACAACAGATGCCTGGCTCCAGGCTTTTCTTTTTAACCAGGAAAGTGTCCATGCAGAACATGGGAGTGAGATAGAAACCAGATTCTCTTCTGTGTAATAGTGAGACTTCCTGACTTGAGGGAAGAGAAAACTATAATGCTTTTCATAAATATTTTCTTCCTCATTATGATTTAGACTGTCCATAAGTAGGAATGTTTGTCTCTGAAGGATGTGTGGGTGGACTTGGTGTAGTGGGCCCACCTTGGACTAAGAAGTGTTAATAAACAGGGAGGCCCCCTCAGCTCACACTTGTGGGGAGCTCTCAAAAGGAGAATGGGAGGGCTACACTCACCCAGGGCAGTACTCCCTCCTCCCAAACCCTGGTTGTCTAGAGGAACATGGGGCATTGATGTCTAATTGTTGATTGTCTTATTGAAGCCCCTGCTGAAAGGCCTGGATGTGGGGTGTGCTCTCATAGGGGAATGGGCATGGATTCTGGGGTGAAAATTGATCCCTCTTGGTGAGGAGCACAATTTTCTAGAAGGGGTGATTTCCTTCTGAAAACTAGAGGCAAGAGTCTCTTTGAGGGAGACACTTAGATATGAGGACATTGGATTTGGGATGTGAACAGGTTGGGTCTGAGCCCAAGCGGGAACGCTGTCATGAAGAGTTAACATCTTAGGTTCCTGTTGCCTATAGATTCTGAAGAAGGTCAAGTATAGCATTCAATGTAATTTTTCCTCACCGACATTCTCTTTAAAATTACCTTGACCTTCAGTAAAGAAGTTGTCCCAGACAGGCTGGTGTGGGTGAACTGGGGGAGCTGGATTGTGGGGTCAAGGCAGCAAAAGGGAGGGTCGGTGCTGTGTCTGCAGAACCTGCAGGGAGCAATGGGACCATGAGTGGGGTCTTCAGCAGAGGGAGGGGCACCGAGGCTGTCAGCCCGAAACAAAAATTCCTTGTCTCGGGAGCTTCCAACTCTTCATCCTTCTGTCAAAACATTGTGGGAGTGCAGAGGGTAGGATGGAAAAATTTCAAGCATAAAGTATAATTTACTGATAACAAGATTACTTGACTTTGAATTTATGATTAAAACCTTAAGCTCAAAGTCTGTAATTCCGGTGACATTCAAACGTTAGGCAAAAAAGGTTGTATTCAGGGGTAAGAAACTTGACGGCACTGCTAGAATCACACCCCCCATGCCATTATCCACTGCATCTACCATGGGGCTGGCCCTGGGCGATGGCAATGCAGAATTTACTACCTGAAATCCAGAAAGCCAGAGATGGCTGCGTCATTGGTCCACGTGGTGGTTAACAGAGAAGGTGCATTGATGAATAATGTATTTCTGCCCATCCTCCCAGAGGAGGGCCTTTTCCTTGGAATAGATCTCCAAAGAGCACATGAATACATTTAACAGGATAAGATGCAATCAGAGATGATTAAAAGCCTCAGTGATGCTGATTACAAGACAGATCAAGAACAGGAAAGTGTTTTCTCTACAATACATGGGTGTTTCTGCCTTGACAGCCATGGTATCTCTTTCAGTCTGCTAATGGATTTGATATTGAGTCCACACACTATGCAGCCTTATTTTGAAAACCAGTCATTGTGATCAGTCATTACAGTCACTCCATTGCATAGCTCTTCCACCTCACACTACCTGCTTGGCAAAACCACAGCCCTGGATCAGTGCAACCCTGCCCTGCCCCTGAGCAGTTGAATGTGGCGGGTGACTAACACACCACCACCTGGATATTAATTGGGTTAATGGCCATTAACCTTAAGTGGGCCTTTAATGCCACACTTCTCTCATCTGTTCATTCTTCCACTTTCCTGGGTAACTTCTCTTCCTGTCCCCCTCCTCATCCTTGTCCTCTTCTTCCTCCTCCTTCTTGGTAACTTGAGGGATAACTTATACTCAGTGAAATGCACAGGTTATAAGTTTGATGATTTTGACAAGTGCATGCACTGTGTAACCCACACCCCTGTCAAGATACAGAATACAACAGTCACCCCCAGAAAGTTCTCTGCATCCCTTCCCAGCTGATTCCTGCACCCCTCCCTGGGAAGCAGCCCCTGTTCTGATTTCTATGCTGAGTAACTATCTCACACTTTTCCTTTCTCCTCAGATCTCCGACTCTTCTTCCCCATTTTGACTCTCAGCTAATGATCGTGTTTCCCACCTTATGGAGAAAATGAGAGTAACAAGGAGAGAACTTTCATACGTTATCCCCACCCCCCGGCCCCTGCCACTTCTTCCTGGGAATCCACCTGCATTGCGTCTGCATCCTTCCCGTCTGTTTCTGGATGTACTGTCTGTGCTCCTGTCGAAAGCCAAGCCCTCCCACCCCCTCTCTGGTAGTCAAGAATAGCACAGCAGCAATTCTTTCCTCTCTCTTATGTAATTTCCCAACACTCTTGGATCCATTCCCATCAGCATTTATTTCCATACTATTATATATTCCATCCTAAAAGAAAAAGAAAACAACCCTCCTTGACCCCTCCCTCCACTAGCCCCCACTTCTTTGCTCCTCATTGTAGCAAAAATCAAAGTTCAGTTTGTACTCTCTGGCTTCAACTATTCTTCATTATTCTCTCTGAAATCCTTCTTTTTCAGGCTTTCCTCCTGCCATCCTGTGGAAACCGCTGTTCTCAAGGTCACCAAATGACCTCCTTGTTGTGAAATCCAAGAATAAATTTCTCAGTCTTTAAGAGCATTTGACACAATTGGTCCCTCTTTCTTCCTTTGATAAAATATCTTCATTTGGCCTTCATGACACTCTTCTGGGTTCACTGCTCAGTTCTTCTTGGGCGCAGCTTGATCTGCTGGTTCCTTGTCTTCTTCCTGAACTCTTCATGTTGGTAGGCTCAGCCCTGCCTACATATTCTTAGTGATTGCATTGGGATCACAGCTTTAATTATTTTAATTATTATATTTTTAATGGAGGTATTGGGGATTGAACCTAAGACCTCATGCGTGCTAGGCATGCACTCTACCACTGAGCTATACTCTCTCCCCTGGGATCACCATCATCATAAGGTGGCTTTAAATACCACGTTAGGATAATGTTCCAGATTTGTGTCTTCAGTCCAGATGTCTGACCTGAAATCCACACTATATTATCCAGCCTACCACTTGACATCTCTACTTGGATGTCTGATAGGCAGCTTGACCCAAACATGCCCCAAACAGAACTCCTGATGTTCTACCATAAACTATTTCACTTGCAGCTTTGCCATTTGGGTTGATGGCAGTCCATTCTTGTGGTTGTTCAGGCCAATGTCTTCAAGTCATCCTTGACACTTTTCTTTCACACATACCCTATATCCAGTCCATCAGGACATTCTGTTGGCTCTCTACAGCCAACAGTATTACTTTCCACCCAATTATCCAGTTTCCCTTCTGTTGTCCCCCTCCTTGCAGGATTAAATATCACTACTTTGTTGAGTTTAGGAGTGGTCATATGACTTGCTTTAACTAAATAATTGTATGTAGAATTGATGGATATCATTTCCAGTGGGTCCTCTGAGAGCCAGCTGGTGATGGCCAATAATGTTCTAGATGGAGGTAGCTCTGGCAGCCAGGACCAGAGCCAAGTCACAAGGAGCAGAGCCACAGCTGACTCACCCTGGACGTGAAGTGTTGTAAGTGCTGATTTGAGGGTGTCTTGTTAATGCAGCAGCATAACTACCTCTTCTGACCAGTGCACTCTCCCTCCCAAAATGTTCCAGACCCTGATCACGCCTGCTACTACACTCGTTCAAGCCATTGTCATCTTGTGGCTGGGTTCCCACAGTGGCCTCTTAACTAGTCTCCTTGCTTCTTTCCTCTGCCTCTTGTGGTCAATTCTCCATAAAGCAGCCAGGGAGATTCTGCTAAAACCTGATTAGAAGTGGGTGGGAAAGGATAAATTGGGAGTTCGAGATTTGCAGATAATAAATATATATAAAGTAGATAAACAACAAGTTTCTTTTGTATAGATAGCACAGGGAACTATATTCAATATCTTGTAGTAACCTATAATGAAAAAAATATGAAAAGGAATATGTGTGTGTATATATATGGATGATTGAAACATTATGCTGTATACCAGAAATTGATAAAACATTGTAAACTTCAACTAAAAAATTAAAAAATAAAGATGAAAATATACAGAAAAAAAAAGCAACCTGATTTGCTTCTCTGTTCAAAATTCTAAAAGCTCTTTGTTCCCCTTAGAGTAAGAGCCAGTCCTCACAAGGCTGGAGCAGCCCAGCGTGATTGGTCCATCACGACCTTGCTCCTTATCGCTCACCTTCTCCCCTCACTCCCTGGGCTCCAATCCCACCAGCCTCCTCGCTGTTCCTCAGCTCAGCAAGCACCTTCCACCTTAGGGCTTCTGGATGAGTTCTTCTCTCTGTCTAGAGTGCTCTTCCCCTGACATCTTCATGCCTAACTCCTTGTCTCCTTCAAGTTCTTACTCAAATACCTCCCTCTCAATGAGGCCTGCTCTGACCCCCATTGACAGTTGTACCCCTTTCCTCTGCTACTTCAGTGCCTTTGAACCCCTGCTCTGTTACCCCATAGCACTTATCACCTTTCCACATACTACATCATTTCCTTTTTCTTTTTTTAAATTGAAGTATAGTTGATTTACAATGTTGTACTAGTTTCTGGTGTACAGAAAAGTGATTCAATTATACATATACATATATATGTATATATTTTTTCAGATTCTTTTCTATTAAAGGTTATCACAAGATATTGAATATAGTTCCCTGTGCTATACAGCAGGTCCTTGTTGTTTATCTATTTTATATATAATAGTGTGTATCTGTTAATCCCCAACTCTTAATTTTCCCCTCCCCCCCTTTCCCCTTTGGTAACCATAGTTTGTTTTCCATGTCTCTGAGTCTATTTCTGGTTTGTAAATAAGTTCATTTGTGTAGTTTTTTTTTTTTTAGATTCCACACGGAAGAGATATCATATGATATTTGCCTTTCTCTGTCTGACTTAATTCACTTAGTATGATAATCTCTAGGTCCATCCATGTTGCTGCAAATGGCATTATTTCATTCTTTTTATGGCTGAGTAATACTCCATTGTATATATATATACACACCGCATCTTCTTTATCCAGTCAGCTGTTGATGAACATTTAGGTTGCTATCATTTACTTTTTGCATCATATCTAGTGTTTTCTTATTTCTTGCCTGCCTCCCCCATTTGAATGTCAATTCCATGAGGGCAGATCTTTGTTTCCTTCACTGACTGTACTACTTGGCTATTTCAGTGATAGCACATGAACACATTTACTACTTAGGCAAATTAGAGAAAATATGCACTGTAGGAGGTGGTGAAGCTAGAAGGAGTTGATGGTAAGAGGAGATGGCTATGCAGATCAGCGGGACCAAGGCTCATTCTCACATGGCTCAGAGTGCCAGGAGACAGGGTGCTGGATGGGTAATTGGCTTTGACAGTGGTTATACTGATGACTCCTCTTGTTTGGAGCAAAACAAAAAAAAAAACCCCACATAGTACTTGGGCTTCTTATACTTCATTTGAACATCCCAGAGTTCGTTACATAGGATGCTTGTTTTAGAGCTGAGCTCCCTTATAACATAGCTGTTTCTCATGTATGAACAGGCAACCCAACCCCACCACTCTTGTCTATCCATGTCCACGGATCCAGGAGAGGCTGAGTCCTCCCGTGGTGTGGTGGATAAATGACACAGCTTACAGATTTTTGGGGCCAAGAACCTAGAAGAATGCCTGGCACTTAGTAGTTGCTCAATACATTTGTTCAATAAAGGAATTCAAGAGAACCACCCAAGTTCAGGAATAAAAGAAGCATTTTCTTAAAGTAAACTGTGGCTCTTCAATCTGGCTGCACGCAAGCTGTATAAGATAGGACCTGGTCATGATAATTATGAGTGGAACCATTGTCTGACTGAGGCTTAACTGCAAGCTTATTTCCCAAGAAAACACTCTGGAATTTGAGACCTTGGACAAAAGTTCAAGTGCAGTGTTGCTTAAGGTCTTTAAATGACTAAAATATTATCATTGTTGGCACACCCGTTAACTTGCAGTTAGTGGTTAAGAACGTGGACTCTGGAGCCTGATTAGGATCAAATTCCAACTCTGTTACTTACTAACTGTGTGACCTTGGGCAAGTTCCTTAACCTCTCTGTGACTCATTTTCCTCATTTGTTAAGTGGTGGCAATAGTAATTCCTACCTCACAGGGCTGTTGTGAAGTTGAAGAAGTTAATGCATGTCCTGTATGTTCCTACTATTCCCCAGCATATAGGAAGTAACGTATGTTTGCTCTTCTATTGTCAGTATCATGTATATTATCCTTATCTTCTCTTAACCATCTACCTGCTGTGCTTAGTGGGTTCTGAAAGCCAGCAGGAAGACACTGAGTTACCTGAAATACTGTTGCCCAAATATCTGCCCCTCTGCAGTGTGCCTGATGAAAGCTGAACCACTAGCTTCATATTTGTTTAATTTTTGATAGGGGTGCTAAATGGTAGAACATGCTTTGTTCACTTAAAGCAGCCTTTAGATTCTCTCTTCCCTTCAAATCCCCCTTCTAAATCGGTAATAATACGCCAGCCTTCTCAAAAAAGGGGGAGGTCCAGAGGAAAAGGAAGGTTGTTGACATAGTCCCCAGAAAGCAGGATCTTTTCAGGATGTGTGAAAAAGCGCATTCAAGAGGAAATGGGGGTTATGGCTAAGTTTAGTTCATAATGCTTTTATTTTCTAAAATAAGCTTGATGAACATATGTATTTTAAAAGTTAGAATAAAATATGATCTTTTATAAAATAGAGAATTAAAAAAATCCTGCCAAAATATCTTGTTGAACAATTGAAAAGTCTCCTGAAGGAGGGTCATAGAAGAGACGGATGGGGTGAAGGGCAGGATTCAGTGGCTTGTGTAGATCTTGGAATGTGAAGGAGCCTGGGAGGGAAATATGGGTGAAGCAGGAGCGAGAGGTGGGCTTCTCAACAAACCTCAGATCATTTAGAAGAGTAAAAAGAAAACCAAGAGACCAAAAAAGACCCTTAGCTGACCAGTCAACAGTGTTTGAGCACCTACTGTAGGCAAACTGTTACATTATTTACTGTAGGAGAGATTCCAGTGACCACAGCAGGGTCTCTACCTCCTGTTGCATCTAAACATGCACTTCAGAGGAGGAAAGAGACTACAGCAAGCATGTCATCCCCTTTTGGAGGGAAGGCATCTCTTAAAATCAGGATGCCGGTACTTAAAGCATTCTTGGCAGACCAAGTGCCTCAGGGCTATCATGGCTGATTATGAAAATGGGGATTCTCAGGTCTCTGTATTCCTGATGCATCAGCTTGTCTGGAGCCCAGAGCCAAGGGATCTGGCTTTTAATCAAGCGCTTGGGGTGATTCTCATGCACAATTTAAAATGTTAGAACTCCCGCTGCTTTGTGGTAGCGACCAAGTGAATTAAACAAGAAATTACTTTTGACTGGAATACAGGGATGGGTAGTTCATGGAGGAGAATTTGAACCGAGGCTTTCGCTGGGTTTTGCTGACAGTGGCTAACAGGAGGTGGTGTTCCAGGAGCGAGAGTGGCTGGTCCAAGGTGATGAAGTGTCTGGGGGGCCAGTGACCTTAGCACAGGGAGGAGATGACAGCCCTGAGGTTTCTGGCAGTCATGGGCTGCAGATTGACCAGGTGGCATGTTTCCCATGCTGCTGTCTCTCAGGCCTCTCTTCCATGCATCACTAGGATGACTGTGCAGAAGAATTTCACCCCAGGAAGCTGGTTTGGCTTTGTGCTCATTTGTCCCTGTGTGAGCTACACTCAGTGGCTTTCTGCCTTCTGTCACAGTCAGCTGTTCTCTGAATTCAAGTACAAGTATGAGAATTCCTGGCGACTCAGGCTGGAATTTTGCTGTTGTCACCACTTGAGATACCGCAAGCAGGCTGTCTTTCCAAATGGAGAACAGCACACCCGGTGCTGCCTCCCCTAGGGTGGGGCAGGCAGGCAGCGCGGCCAGCCCAGCACCAGGCATACCAGGCGGGTTTGCCATCTCAGGCGGCATCTGTGGAGATGTGAGTGGCGAGCAGCAGGAGATCAGATGTTACTCCATTGCAGAAGTGCCCAGACCAACTGTTCGGTCTGTGAGTGGATTGGTACCTCCCTCCCTAGACCCCCTAGAACAACAAGCATTAATGACTGACCTGACTATTGAGTAAGTGCTGTCAGCCTCCATCCCTTTCTGCATTTCTAGATGATGTTCTTTGAGGCATTTAAGGGAGGAGAGCCTGATGCTCATTTCCCAGTGAGGCTTGGGGCCTGGGCTCCCCGCTCTGCAACCCCACAATTACAATTCCGTCAAAGGCTCCTACCTCCCTTCGGGCCCCTACCATCGTGGTGGAGCAGAAAAACATGATGAGCTGGAGTCTGACACAGACACGGTGCGAGGGACAAGGAGGTGTGTAGCCCAGATGTCCCTTCTGGGGAGGACTGTGGTCCCAGATCTGGGAGTGTGGGCAGCAGATCATTGGCAGCTGTCAGCCCTTTGGGGTCAGCCTCAGCTGCAGAGAGCCGCCTCCCCCAAGGCCATGTTCACGTCCAATGACTGACTGAGGCAAGTGTATGAAAGCCTGGCTATCTGGCCCAGGGCCCAACAGCTCAGATGGGCCTCCGGATCTTGTCTGAGTCCCTTCCTTCTGCAGGTGCTAACCCTAAAGGCGTTCCCCAGTAAATACCTTAATTCTGTTTTGAAGTCTGCTTCCCAGAGAACCCAACTTGGCAACACATGAATTTGAATTTCAGATGGACTAATTAGGAGCTCTGTGACTTTGGGGGAAGCAAGAACTTATTTTCTAGAAGACTTAATTTCCTTATCTGCAAGATGGGAATCGTAGTAACTCCTTTATAGGATTGTTCTGTGTGTTCACACACCTGGTGCAGAGAATCGCTCATAAATATTGGATACCATGATCTTGGGCAAGTTAGCCTCGGGTGCTTTATCTAAGAATAAGAACAATACCACTTAGATCTCAGAATTTTTTTCAATTGAAGTATAGTTGATGTACAATATTGTGTTAGGTTCAGGCATACAGCATAGTGATTCAGTATATCTCAGGATTTTGGTAAGTGTTGTACGACATAATGTGTATGATAGGTACTCAGTATGCCCTTTTCCCCTATTTGTCCTTTAGAGTATCAATAGTACCCTTATATAGTGAATTTAAAAATAATTCCTGTTTGTTTTCTTTCTCTTTATATTGCTTTCTCTTTATCATAGTATAGTACATTTGTATTTGGAGGAAGAAAACTGAATATAGAGCAGAAAGGTGGGGCCAGGGTGGAGCCCTGGTTTTGTGGCTTTCTTCTTTTCCATTATAGCTCAAAGGCTACCTCCTCCAGGAAGCTCACCCTGAGTGACTCAACCTGCAAAACACTCATATGACCTTGGATTCCCCTCTTTTTCCATTTTTTTTTGGTTTAATTGTTTACTTTTTAAAAAAATTGAAGTACCATCAGTTACAATGTATCAATCTCTGGTGTACAGCATAATGTCCCAGTCATGTGTATACATACATATATTTGTTTTCTTATTCTTTTTCATTAAAGGTTTTTACAAGATATTGAACATAGTTCCCTTTTCCTTGGTTTTATAATCCTCACAATAATATATTTCTGTGGATTACAGGACTTCTATTTTTGTATTGTAGATCTCTGAGAAGCAGGGACAGATTGTTTTTTTTTTTTTTTTTAAAGAAATACACCTGGCGGAACATTGCCATGTTTCCTGGGAAAGTTCATTGGTAGTTGTACTAGTTAATAGTGACCAACTCTTAGTACAATGCTGAGCCCTGCTGGGGCAGTATGAGATGCTCCAGGATTCCCTCTGGCTCAATAAGGAATATAAAAATCAGATGGGTCTTCTGAGCTCCTCTCATCCAACTCTGTCATCTCACCCACAAGGAAACTTTGTTTAGGTCAGCAATATTTTTAAACAGTGTCATTTAAAGGCTCTTGTGGAATTTTTGTAGCCCCACCTTTACGTCTTCTCTATAACTTGATATCCTATTTTTTGTTTCTGATTTAAGGCTTGGTCAGTTCTAGGATCATTGTCTTCTACTGACACCTACTGGGCAGGTGGGAATATAGCGACTACCTAGAATTTGTTACGACTAGGAGCAGAGAAATTGTCTTCCTCTTTGCATTCATCTTTAATTAGCATCTTTCTTACAACTCTCCAAGTTGTCAGCTTTCATTTCTGTCTTCTGCTAAAACTGATGGTTCATATTACATTTTAAATTTCTTGGGTGTGATGATTCTATCCAACTAAGATGCTAAAAGCCTTTAAACAATGTTGTTCTGTCGACATACTTAATGTTTAATGATGAACAATAAACACACTCATTAACTGTGTTTTTAATTCTGCCAGCACTGCAGTTCCAAATAGCTGACATGTCAAGTGGACTCTTTGAAAAGTATGGGGGCCGTTCTTTTTTTTTTTATTGAAATACCATCAGTTACAATGTGTCAATTTCTGATGTACAGCACAATGTCCCAGTCATGCATATATATACATATATTCGTTTTCACTGGGGCCATTCTTAATCCCCTGTTGGTGGGAACTTCAAGAGGCCACCTGATCTGGGTCAAAACCTCCCACCGATGGCAGTAAGAACTATCCAGGATGAAGGATGTAAATTTTTCCCTCGAAGGTTTCTCGAGGGATCCCAACCCCATTGAAAATTCATTAAATGCTTCAACATCCATGTGACTTGGTTACAAAGCCACCTCTCTCCTGCTATTATCTAAAGTTGCTTTTGTTTAAAAAGCAGGTGTTGCAGTACTGATTTCAGACAAAATAGGCTTTAAAACAAAGGCCTTAAAGAAAGATAAAGAAGGACATTTTATAATGATTAAAGGAATGATACAAGATGAGGATATTATACTCGTTAATATATATGCACCCAATACAGGAGCACCTAAATACATAAAACAATTACTAACAGAGATAAAGGGGGATATTGATGGGAATACAATCATAGTTGGAGATTTTAGCACTGTATTAACGTCACTAGACAGATCTTCTAGACAGAAAATAAATAAGGCAACAGAGAAACTAAATAATACAATAGAAAAATTAGATTTGGTGGATATTTTCAGAGCATTACACCCCCCGAAAATGGGATATACATTCTTTTCAAGTGCACATGGAACAGTTTCTAGGACTGATCATGTACTTGGGCACAAAAGAAACCTCAATAATTTTAAGAAGATAGGAATTATTCAAGCATCTTTACTGACCGCAATGCCATGAAACTAGAAATCAACAACAGAGAAACAAAGGAGAAAAAAAGGAAAGCATGGAGATTAAACAATATGCTATTAAAAAAACCAATGGGTCAATGAGGAAATCAAAGCTAAAATTAAAAAATACCTTGAGACAAATGAAAATGAAAGCACAACCACACAAAATTTATGGGACACAGCAAAGGCAGTGCTAAGAGGGAAGTTTATAGCGATACAGGCCTTCCTCAAAAATGAAGAACACTCTCAAATGAACAATTTAACCTACCAACTAAAAGAACTAGAAAAAGAAGAACAAAAAACCCCAAAAAGGCAGCAGAAGGAAGGAAATTATAAAGATCAAGTAGGAAATAAATAAAATAGAGATTAAAAAAACCATAGAAAAAATCGATCAAACCAAAAGCTGGTTTTTTGAAAAAGTAAATAAAATCAACAAACCTCTGGCCAAACTTACAAAGAAGAAAAAAGAGAGAGCACAAATTAGCAAAATAAGAAAGAAAAATGGAGAAATTACAACAAATAAAATAGAAATACAGAATATCATACGAGAATATTATGAAAAACTATATGGAAACAAACTGGATAATCTAGAGGAGATGGACAAGTTTCTGGAAACATACTGTCCACCAAGACTGAATCAAGAAGAAACTGACCATTTGAACAAACCGATCACTAGAAATGAAATCGAAATAGCAATAAAAACCTCCCTACAAATAAAAGTCCAGGACTGGACGGCTTCACCGGGGAATTCTACCAAACATACAAAGAAGAACTCATACCAGTCCTTCTCAAACTTTTCCAGAAGATTGAAAAGGAGGGAATATTCCCAAACTCATTCTATGAAGCCACCATCACCCTGATACCAAAACCAGGCAAAGACACTACCAAAAAAGAGAATTATAGGCCAATAATCACTGATGAACATAGACGCCAAAATCCTCACCAAAAATTAGCAAATAGAATCCAACAACACATAAAAAAGATTATACATCATGACCAAGTGGGGTTCATCCCAGGGACACAAGGATGGTTCAACATACGCAAATCAATCAGTATAATACATCACATCAACAAGAGAAAGGACAAAAACCACATGATCATCTCAATCGATGCAGAAAAAGCATTTGATAAAATTCAACACCCATTTATGTTAAAAACTCTCACCAAAGTGGGTATAGAGGGAACATATCTCAACATAATAAAAGCTATATATGACAAACCTACAGCCAGCATAGTACTCAATGGTGAAAAACTCAAAAGCTTCCCACTAAAATCTGGGACAAGACAAAGATGCCCACTATCACCACTCCTATTCAACATAGTCCTGGAAGTCCTAGCCACAGCAGTCAGGCAAGAGAGAGAAATAAAAGGGATCTAAACTGAAAAAGAAGAGGTAAAAGTGTCACTGTATGCCGACGACATGTTACTGTATATAGAAAACCCTAAAAGGTCCACACAAAAACTATTAGAGCTGATCGAAGAATTCAGCAAGGTAGCAGGTTACAAGATTAACATTCAAAAATCAGTTGCATTTCTTTACACTAACAAGGAATCAACAGAAAAAGAAAGTAAAGAAACAATCCCCTTTAAAATAGCACCCAAAGTAATAAAATATCTGGGAATAAATCTAACCAAGGAGGTGAAAGAATTATACACAGAAAACTATAAACCATTGATGAAGGAAATTAGAGAAGACTTTAAAAAATGAAAAGATATCCCATGCTCTTGGATTGGAAGAATCAATATTGTTAAAATGGTCACACTGCCTAAAGCAATCTACAGATTTAATGCAATCCCTATCAAATTACCCAGGACATATTTCACAGAACTAGAACAAATCACAATAAAATTTATATGGAACCATCAAAGATCTAGAATTGCCAAACGTTACTGAAGAGAAAGAAAGAAGCTGGAGGAATGAACTCTCCCAGACTTCAGACAATACTATAGAGCCACAGTCATCAAGACAGCATGGTATTGGTACAAAAACAGACATATAGACCAATGGAACAGAATAGAGAGCCCAGAAATGAACCCGCAAACTTTTTGGTCAACTAATCTTCAACAAAGGAGGCAAGAATATACAATGGAATAAAGAGTCTCTTCAGCAAATGGTGTTGGGAAAACTGGACAGCAACATGTAAAGCAATGAAGCTAGAACACTCCCTTACACCATACACAAAAATCAACTCAAAATGGATCAAAGACTTAAACATAAGACAAGATACAATAAACCTACTAGAAGAAAATTTAGGCAAAACATTATCTGACATACATCTCAAAAAAGTTCTCCTAGAACAGTCTACTCAAGCAATAGAAATAAAAGCAAGAATAAACAAATGGGACCTAATGAAACTTACAAGCTTCTGCACAGCAAAGGAAACCATAAGTAAAACAAAAAGACAACATATGGAATGGGAGAAAATTTTTGCAAATGAAACCAACAAAGGTTTGATCTCCAGAATATATAAGCAGTTCATACGACTTAATAAGAAACAACCAAACAACCCAATCCAAAAATGAACAAAAGACCTAAACAAGCAATTGTCCAAGGAAGACATACAAATGATCAATAGGCACATGAAAAAATGCTCAATATCACTAATTATCAGAGAAATGCAAATCAAAGCTACAATGAGGTATCACCTCACACCAGTCAGAATGGCCGTCATTCAAAAATCCACAAATGACAAATGCTGGAGAGGCTGTGGAGAAAAGGGAACCCTCCTACACTGCTGGTGGGAATACAGTTTGGTGCAGCCACTGTGGAAAACAATATGGAGATTCCTCAAAAGACTAGAAATAGAGTTACTGTATGACCCAGGAATCCCGCTCCTGGGCATATATCCAGAAGGAACTCTACTTCAGGATGACACCTGCACCCCAATGTTCATAGCAGCACTATTTACAATAGCCAAGACATGGAAACAGCCTAAATGTCCATCAACGGATGACTGAATAAAGAAGAGGTGGTATATTTATACAACGGAATACTACTCAGCCATAAAAACTGACAACATAACACCATTTGCAGCAACATGGGTGCTCCTGGAGAATGTCATTCTAAGTGAAGTAAGCCAGAAAGAGAACAAAAAATACCATATGAGGTTGCTTATATGTGGAATCTAAAAAAACAAAACAAAAACAAACAAACAAAGCATAAATACAAAACAGAAACAGACTCATAGACATAGAATACAAACTTGTGGTTGCCAAAGGGGCAGAGGGTGGGAAGGGAGAGACATGATTTCAAAATTGTAGTATAGATAAACAAGATTATACTGTATGGCACAGGGAAATATACACAAAATCTTATGGTAGCTCACAGAGAAAAAAATGTGACAATGAGTGTGTATATGTCCATGACTGACTGAAAAATTGTGCTGAACACTGGAATTTGACACAACATTGTAAAGTGATTATAAATCAATAAAAAATTAAAGAAAAATTGCTTTTGTTTGGTCTCCTAAGGTCTGGCAATGAGTAGTCAAATTCTACTCATAAAAAGCATGACAAAATGTACCAGTAGGATATATTCCAAAGCACCGCTTCCCCCCTCTTTTCACCGTACTTTTCCTTTTTTGTGTGTATACACACACACACACTCACACACTCATTTTATTGAAGTATAGTCAGTTTACAATCTTGTGTCAATTTCTGGCATACAACATAATGCTTCAGTCGTCAATGAACATACATATATTTGTTTTCATATTCTTTTCACCATAAGTTAATACAAGATATTGACTATAGTCCCCTGTGCTATACAGTGTAAACTTGTTGTTTATCTATTTTATGTATATTAGTTAGTATTTGCAAATCTCGAACTCCCAATTAATCCCTTCCCACCCTCTTCCCGCCCTGGTAACCATAAGTTTGTTTCTATGTTTGTGAGTCTGTTTCTATTTCATAGATAAGTTCATTTGTGTCTTTGTTTTTTAGATTCCACACGTAAGTGATATCATATAGTATTTTTCTTTCTCTTTCTGGCTTACTTCACTTAGAATGACAATCTCCAGGTCTGTCCATGTTGCTGCAAATTATTTTATTTTTTATTTAATTATTTTGTTTAATTAATTTTTATGGCTGAGTAGTATTCCATTGTGTATATATATACATATATACATATATATATATATATACCACAACTTCTTTATCCAGTCATCTGTTGATGGACATTTAGGTTGTTTCCATGTCTTGGCTATTGTAAATAGTGCTGCTATGAACATTGGGGTGCATATATCTTTTTGAATTAAGGTTCCTTCCAGATATATGCCCAGGAGTGGGATTCCTGGATCATAAGGTAAGTCTATTTTTAGTCTTTTGAGGGTGTGGAGAAAAGGGAACCCTCCTGCACTGTTGGTGCAGCCATAATGGAAAACAATATGGAGAGTCCTCAAAAGATTAAAAATAGATTTTCTTTAATTAATCATTTAATCATTTAAAGTACTTTCTAGTGGGTTCTATTCTTTTTTATGACGTAGATATATACAGTCAAATACTACTCAGCCATAAAAAGAAAACCTGCTATTTACGATAACAACATGGATGAACTTGGAAGGCAAGATGGGAAGTGAAATAAGCCAGACGGAGAGACAAATTCTGCGTGGAATCACTTATGTATGGGATCTAAAAAATAAAATGAAATTCATAGAAACAGAGAGTAGAATGGTGGTTGCCAGGAGTTGAAGGTGGGGGAAATGGAGAGATATGGGTCAAAGAGTATAAACTTTCAGTTATAAGATGAATAAACTCTGAGGAAAATGTACAGCATAGTGACTGGAGTTACTAACTCTGATATATACTGGAAGTTTGGTAAGAGAGTAGATCTTAAGTGTCCTCACCACACACACACACAAGCACACAAGGAGTAACTATGTGAGGTGATGGTTGTGTTAATTAACTTGATTGTGTAAATATTTTATAATGTATGCATATATCAAATCATCATGTTGTACACTTTACGTATAGATGATTTTCTTTATCAGTTACATCTCCATAAAGCTGGGAAAAGAAAAGAGACAGAGGAAGATGACACCCAGGGTCTCAGCCTGCTGGCATCCATGATCACACGCCAGGACCCAGGAGATCCTGTAGGTTATATGGGGCTTGGAGGAGGAGGCGCTGCAGGATTGGGACCAGGTGATCTTGGGATCTTGATGCCTGCAGTGAAGAGGACAGGCAGGCTCAGGGAGAGTAAAGGGTACGGATTAGGGACCCTGAGAGACTTAGATTTGAAAACTGGCTCCACCACTTCCCTGTTGTGGACCTCCAGCTCCTCTCTGCCTCAGTTTCTTCATCTGTACATGGGGACAGCAAGACTACTTTGTACGATTCTCGTGATAACTTAATGACACAGTGCTTGGCACATAGTAGGTGTCAAGTTATTTCTATTCCCTGTTTCAAAAGCTACACCATTTACTTACGTCTGGCCCTGTAGGCAGCCTGAACATCCCTCTGTTAACAGTTCTTTTCTGTGCAAAGTGCTGTTTCTGGAAACTCTTAGGGCTGAAGCCCTCTTCTTGCCAAGTTCTCTGGTTGCCACAAACCATCTCTGCTTTCCTCTCAAACTTCTCAGACTTCCTTTGGGCCTTGAATTGTCTATTTTCAGATGTTAAAAAATGGTCCCACTATGATATATAAAGTAGATAAACAACAAGGACCTAGTGTGTAGCACAGGGAACTATATTCAATTTCTTATAGTAACAGAAAAGAATCTGAAAAGAAAATATATATGTGTAGGTATACATATAACTGAATCACTTTTCTGCACATCTGAAACTAACACTGAAATCAACTATACTTCAATAAAAAATAAATAAATTCCAATATATTCATTAAAAAATGTCCTGGGGATGTTTTTCTTCTACAGATATTTTTGGAGCTGGTAGAAAGTGGCAGCCCCACAGATAGAACAGTGAGTAAAACACAAAAATCCCCTCCTTACTGAGCTTTTATTCCAGGAGAGGAGGGCAGGAAGGCAAATAAAGCATGTGGTTTATCAGATGATCATAAATGCTAAGTTAAAAAAAATAAGGCAAGATGGGCAGTCGGCGTTGTGTATGTGAGTGTGGGTGTGGGTGGCGGGGAGATGGTTGCCTCACTGCTCTTAGAGTCTCACGGGGGACAAGGGCTGACCTGGGTGCACTAGGCTTCTTGTGGTGACATAAGCAGGGTTAAAAGCATTCTGGGGTTGATTCTGGGGGTCTCGAGGAAGATGGCGGGGTGGAATGTAAGAGCTGGGGAGTTGGTGGGCTGGGCTCTTGACAGAAGCACGAACTCTCCCCTCTTCATTCCTGCCAAAGGGATGTGGAAGAGAATGGAGGGAGGGCTTCCCTGATCTTACCTAGAGCAGGAGGAGCTGGTGGGCTTCCCTTTGAGCCCCTCCTTCAGGCACTGGGGACTTTGTAAATGTTGACTTCTTGACACCCAGACCCTGACAAGCATTAAAAAAAAACAAGGAGGAGGAGAAGTAAGCTCAGATGTTGTTCTCTTCAAGGAGCCCTTCCAGGTCCTCCGGAACACAAGAGAGCTATGGAGGATCTGAGATAGCCCGTCAGGGGATGAGCCCTCTCCCTCCAGCAGCTCCCTTAATATGTGAGGCCAAGAAATTTTTCTAAGACAGTATTTAGCAAACCTGGCAGAGTGGAGGGGCATCGTCTGGGAGTGGAAAAGTCCACTTTTCTCCTTTCGGCTGACTCTTGGCTCGTTGCACTAACGCCTCCGAGGCTCTGTATCCTCTCTTTGATGAGGTCCATTTCTGATACAGAATTCCATGACTTTCAGAAGAAGTTAGAATTTTATTTCTGTCATTTAAGTTTCAAACAGAAAATAGAGGACTGTTTAATTTGCAGCTGCTAGAAATAACTTTATTCAAGTGGTGTTGATTATGGCACTTTTCTAACTGAAATGAGGTCTCTAGTGGAGTGCTACAGGGTTATAGTCTTTGTTCTGACTGTCCAACTTTAGAAAGTTACTTATTTTGATGTGATTGTAGACTCACAGGAAGTTATAAAAAAGAACATGCAGGGAATCTGTATGTATGCTTTACTTTATTTCCCCAATGGCAACACCTTGCATAACTGTAGTATGGTATCAAAACCAGAAAATTGGCATTGGGACAATCCACAGAGCTTATTTAGATTTCACCATTGCTATATGTACTCAAATGTGTGTGTGTGTGTGTGTGTGTGTGTGTGTGTGTGTGTGTGGCTCTGTGTGTATGTATAGCTCAGTGCAACTTTATTACGTATGTAAATTGATGTAACATCACCATAATCAAGATACTACTTGACAGCTACTTCTCTGTTCTCCATCTCTGGAATTTGTGTTATTTCAAAAATGTTGCATAAACGGAATTATACAGCATGTAATCGTTTGAGATTGGCTTTTTCCACTCAGCATAATTCCCTTGAGATCCACCCAAGTTCTTGTGTATAGCAATAGTTTGTTCCTTTTTATTGCTGAGTAGGATTCCATTGTGTGAATATGCCACAGTTTGTTTAACCATTCACCTGCTGAAGGATGTTAGGTTGCTTCCAGTTTTTGGCTATTATGAATAAAGCTGTTACAAACATTTTTATACAGGTTTTTTGTTTGAACTTCAGTTTTCTTTTTTTTGGGATACATGCCCAAGAGTGCATTTGCTAGGTTATGTGATAATTATGTGTTTAATTTCATAACATTTTGGCAAATTATTATGCAAAGTAGCTGTACCATTTTATATTCCCATCAGCAATATATGAGTGATTCAGTTTCTCTGCATCCTTGCTAGCATTTGGTGTTCTCACTAGTTTTTTTTTCTGGTTTAAAATAATTTTTTATTGCTCAGAATATTTTTATTCTTGTGTCTTGTTTTTTTCTGTTTGTTTTTGTTTTCTTTTGTTTTGAATAACTATGAATTCAAGCTTAGGGAAGCTTGCCTTTATCTTGAAACAAAGCAACATAGCTTTTATATCCTTTGCTAACCTGATCTCATTTTAAGAGAGAGATGGGAGTTATCCTGCAAGAGTTAAATTTATCCCATGAATGATGCAGGTCTAAGTCTGCTGGTACTAAAAGGAGACAACAGCATTGTTGACAAAATTACAATCTGCTGGTGGCATTTGTGGAAAAGAAGCCCTTGCAAATTTCTAAACAACAGTAAACTCTGTTAGGAAATTCTAAAGTGTTTTACAGGCCAAAAGGGGAATGAGGTTATTAGTAAAATGCCTCAAAAGAGTTTGAATACTGGATTTGAGAGTTACTGGAACTTGGATATGTGAAAATAGGGTGGTAGATTGGGTCATGCTTACAATGGTCTCAAATTCAAATAAACTACTGCGACAGTACGCTACTTCACAAGTCACACGCTTTCCCAGGGCTCTTCTTTCCCTCAGTAGGTGTTGGCAGAAGGTGTGCGCAGTCATTTTCCAGTGTAGATGCCTAGCCCCAGAGCCAACACATGAGCGAGGAAGAGGGATGGAATGAACACCTTATGAAACTCTGCAGAGAAAATACCCCCTTTCATCATGGCTCCACTTTTCCTCGTGCTTAGAAAGACAGAAAGTTTAGGGTGCCTGATATGGAACTCCTTGGGTGGAGTGTTTTCAGGTCTACTGGACCCATGGGATACCCAGTCTACACTTTTCTTCAAAGCACCTACCTCTTTCTCTCCTTCTGCAACTTCTTCTGACTGAGAGCTGTGGTCCCTGCTGGTGCACATTTCCACATCAAACATGATCTGCCCACCTTCTTGTGGCGAAGGGCTGTCACAGTGAGAGCTGCCTCTTGAACTACTCTGTCCAGACTCATGTTGTGCATCCAAAAGAATCTCCTCCATGTCTCCATCGTGGATAGAGGATGAGGAGGGTATGTGTCCTAGCCCCCCGTTTTCGCAGTGCCATTATCATTGACGTTGCTGCTGTTCACGGGGAGCCCCACCCAGGTACTGTTGGGGCCGGCTGGCAGGAGCAGAGGCTGTTCATCTTCCTCAAAGTGGTTGTTGTTTGTTGTTGTGTGACGGGGGCGGTGGCTGTGCCATTAAATGAGACAACACTGTCTGGCGGCTGGAAGAGCTGCGGCTGGAGCACGACTGCCTCCAGTCTTTGGGCAACAACACAGCAAGCCGAGTCACCCCTCACTAGTTTTAATTTTAGTAATTCTGATACGTGTGTCGTAATACCTCGGGGAGGTTTTTAATTTGCATTGCCCTAATGGCTAGGAGTGCTGAACGTCTTTTCACGTGCAGATTTGCCCTCTGTATCTCCTCTTAGTGAAATGTATGTTCGTATGCATTTTCTCATTGGATTATTTGTTTCTTACTGTTGAGTTTTGAGAGTTCTTTATATAGTCTAGGTACAAGTCCTTTATTGGATATATGATTTACAAATATTTTCTCCTAGTCTATAATCTGTCTTTGTATCCTCCTCACAGGGTCTTCTGCAGAGCAAAAAATTTTCATTTTGGTGAAGTCCAATTTATCAAAATTTTCTTTAAGGGATCATACTTTTGGTGTCAAGTCTGAAAATGCTTCAACCCAATCCTGAAGATGTCCCGTTTATTTTCTAACAGTTTTATTATTTTACAGTTTGTCCAAAATCCATTGTAAGTTAATTTGTTCAACTTTTAAAGTCAAAGAAGTTGCAGATGCAGTAGGCTGGTAGGCTGACACAAGCAGCTGGGATATAGTGATGAAACTAGTAAGATACAGTTTATAAGCGCGCACCATCACAGACAGGTTAGCGTGACGACTGAGAAGTGGGCTCTGGAGCCTGACTGCTTGGTTGCTGCCTGGAAAGCCCTGGGGAAGTCTCATAACCTCTCTTGTGTCCTAGTTGCTGCATCTGCAAAATAAGACTAAGGAAGAGTACTTGCTTTCTAGGGTTGTTGTGGGAGCTTAATGGAATAATACAGAGCACTTAGATCAGTACTTGAAGAAATACCACCTATGATTATTATTAAAACCTGACACTGGTTTAAAAATTGGGCAGTTATAAAAGAGACATGACTGTATAGAGGGTTCACGAGAAAAAATTCTGTATATACAAAGAAGTAGCGAGGTTAACATAACTTACTTGAAATTTTTAACTTTAATGTCTGCTCGATTTTTGTCTAGTCACGTATGCTTCAAAAACTGTCTTCATCCAGAAATGGCAAGATTTACGTAGGATCAAAATGACAAGGCATGTAAATCCATTCAATGAAAACCAAAGTCCATTTAGGACCATATAGATACCCTCAAATGCAGTTTTTCTTGTTCTTTTTGAGATTTTACAAAGCAGAGTCATTGTTTTAGATTATCTGCTACTAGAAAATGGTCCCTAGATCTGTGCAAGTGTACTTGTCCAGCAGTAGAGAAAAGGGACATTGGTAGAGTTCATAGTCATAGCTCGATGTGGGGGACATGAAATTCTCAACTTCTTGCAGTCGGGACTTCTGCGCTCTGGCCTTGGTATCACTCACAGAATGTTGGGGTATGGATCTTAATCATGGTCTCTGTGTTTGCTGAAAGTGAAGAATGAGGGAGATGAAGACCTGGGGGTTTGAGTAGATGGAGAAGGGGTTAACTGGAAGTGACAGAAGAAGCTATTACAAATATGAGGCATTAGAGGAGGGGACAGAGGAAGTGGAGCATGCCTCAGATTACTACAAAGAGGTGGGACCCCCTCAGACTGGGGTCTATCTGGTCATTACTGGG
Organism: Vicugna pacos; assembly: GCF_048564905.1. Taxonomy (NCBI): domain Eukaryota; kingdom Metazoa; phylum Chordata; class Mammalia; order Artiodactyla; family Camelidae; genus Vicugna; species Vicugna pacos. The sequence continues at coordinate 77,517,719 of NC_132993.1, read as the reverse complement.
CCAGGAAGCAGCTGAGAGACACTGGGCAGTTCCCCCAGTCTCTCAGTGCCTGGGTTTCCTTTTCTGCCACATAATAAAAATAGTATCTGCTCCACACACTCCAGGGGCTGTTATGAAGAATATATTTGCAGGAAATTTCTTTAAGCAGAACATGAATATGTGACATTGTTATTGTTTCACTGTGGCCAGAATACATATATCTCTTTGTTCATTTTTATGGACTATACCTTTAAGAACTCGCTCGATCTCAATTCCTTAGATTTTTTTTTTGGTTCCTCTCTCCACCTTATTTAGCAGGGTCCAGTGGTGCAGCACAGCTCGCTTTACGAGAGGTGCTCTTTTGTCTCAGTAACTGCTCCATGGTGTTTCCAGTCTACAGCGTTAAGCTTAGTCTCCTCTCCTAAATCTGTAATATAGGAACTGACCTGACTTCTTCACCCTGTGCCTTGCTACTTCTCAGATGTTTATGTGCCTGAAAACACATGGGTCCAACTCTCCTCAAGAAAACAAGCTTGAATTTGTCTTAAAGAATAATTAGCTCAATGGAGTTCAGGCTCCGTTTTGAAATACAGATGTAGATTCACTTTACTCACAGTTATACTGAATATTGTGTGTGTACACATGTGGAATAGGTTGAACAGGGGTCTAATTTTTTTTAAGTACCATAAATTTTTCTTTTCTTTTTTTTTTTTCCAGAAAACAGTATTCTTTAGGGTTTGCTGTAATGGTCATCATTACCTTCAATTTTTAACTATGTAGTTAATCAGTAAAGGGATTTTTAGATACTTTCACAGGTTTAGGTAAAAAAATTGAGAGTTAAAGAATTAATCCTTTTGGGGGATATTTTGAGGGAAAAAAATCCAGTGACCGCAAAGCCCCCTAATTAAGTATAAAACATGAGGAGAGAATTGCTACTAATGGGCAAAATAAAGACCTTGAAATAATTTCAAGTTTTCTTAATTTGAATGCTTATTTGGTATTCATATTTGATTTCCCCATTGCAACCTCATTAAAATAGAGTAATATATGTATCAAGAGAAGAGAAATATATATATGTATATTTAATGATTTGAGAAAGCACTGGGAAGACTGTTTCGATAAAAATCTCTCTCAAAGCTCTGCCACTTAATTCTGAAAATTCACCATTAGAGAATCATTCTTTTGGGAGTACCAGTTATCTCAGAGGGATACATATTAAGCTGCTGCTCGATAAGGAACACATAAACAAGGCGATATAAGGTTATCACAAAGCACAGGCTCTGGAGTCAGTGGAGCGAGGACTGAATTGGCTTTGGCACTAACTGGCTGTGAGATTCTGGGCAAACTTCTTATCTTCTCTGAGTCCCAGTTTCTTCATCTATAAAATGGGGTTAATAATGGCTATCACATGAGAAACACAATGTAAATGAGCTGATGTATTTGGAGAATCTAATACAATACTTAGTTTAAAGTAGGCTCTTAGTACATTACAGTGAAAATTATTAGCAATAGTAGGAATATTACATTTGAATTGGGGTTTGCATAGCTTTGGTGGTACATAAAGACATTCCAGGAAGTATACAGATTTGGATAATTTTAAGAGAATCTGTTTCCAGATTCTACATTTCTAGAGATATATACATTCTTTTTGTATTCATCTACTTACAAATGCACCTGCATTAGGCTGCTTCTCCTTTTCTGTCTTCCCTTTTGCAATCTCCCTCCTTCTGCCTTACAAGAGAGGTCTCATCCAACCCAAATCATACTATGATATGTTGTCTTGGGTATAGAAAACTCTGGGACACTGAGCAGAGGCAACCCAAACTACAGATATTTGAGAACCCCCTTTAATCAAAATGGCACCATGTAGAGCTCATGCTTGGCATGCATGAGGTCCTGGGTCTGATCCCCAGTATCTCCGTAAATAAATAAATAAATAAATAAATAAATAAATAAATAAATAAATAAATTTAAAAAAATTAAATAAAACCTGATAACATTCCCAAGAATAAAATGGCACCATGAACCAAAGGTAATAGGGCATCATGCCTTTCCCTGTCTTATCCTTGTCTCTGTTAAGGGCAAAGCATAACTGTTATGGAGTGAGTATTTATGTCCCCATAAAATTCCTATGTTGAAATCTTCACCCTCAGTGTGATGGTATTTGAAGGTGGGGCTTTTGCAGGCTAATCAGGTCCTGAGGGAGAGCCCCCGTGGATGGAATCAGTGCCTTTATAAGAAGAGACAGGGAGCATGCTGTCCCTCTCTGCTGTCTGTCATATGGGGATACAATGGGAAGACGGCCATCTACAAATCGGGAAGTGGGCCCTCATCAGACACCAGATCTTCTGGCCCCCTGATCTTGGACTTTCTGGGCTCCAGAACTGTGAGAAGTAAATGTTTCTTGCTTAAGCCATTCAGACTATGGTAATTTGTTACAGCAGCCTGAACTGACTGAGACAATGCCTTAAACAGGCATGCTGATGTATATTTGGATGTTTTGATTTCAAGTATACAGTGGAATTAGGCAGAGAGGGAGGTGATGGCTCTTTTTTTTTTTTTCTTTTTTGGCTTGACTACTGGCAACGAAAGTATTGTTCCTGAGGAAAGAAACCCTGGAGAACAGAGTAAAAAGAACATTTCTTGGAAATATTGAAGATGGCAGCAGGTTACTTGCCCAGGTGACAAACTCATGATAGGCTTTTGTACTTAGCTAGCTAGCTATCTTGAAATATTCAAGATATGTAAGAAGCATGCTGGGAACTGCCAGTCGGCTCTGAACGACCCTTTCCCTGCAGTTTCACCATCTCAGTAATGAGGATGAGCTCAGTGAAATACGCTCATTTATCTTTATTTTAGTCTAGTCTCACTGGTATAATTTGCATGATTTCAAGGCAAAAAGACCACAATTTCTTCCAGCATATCAACATTATATTTTCTAATAAGAAACATATTAGGGGTAAGTTGGTGTTTTATATTCTCTTGAATATTTATTCAAATTCATAGAAGAAACCTTTTCATTAACTTCTGCTAAAAGTTAGCAAACTATAAAAAAATACTTGTTTTTAATGAAGGTACAAGTCTCCTGCTCACTGTCACTTATCAACCCCTTTTCTGCTCATTTATTAAATTCTACATGTTCTTGTTCGGTGTCTCAGTCAGCTTGGGCTGCCATAACAAAATACCATAGATTGAGTTTGGGGGCTTCAATAGTGGAAATTAATTTTCTCACAGTTTTGGAGGTAGAAGTCTGAGACAAGGGTACCAGCCCAGTAGGGTTCTAATGAGGGCCCTCTCCCTGGTTTGTAGGCAGCCACCTTGTTCCTGTGCCCTCACACAGGAGAGAGAGAGCTCTGGTGTCTCTTCCTATTTGAATGTGGGCACCAGCCCTACTGGAGTAGGGACCTACCCTTAGGACCTCATTTAACATTTATCACCTCCTCACAGGCCCTATTTCCAAACACAGTCACATTGAGGGGCTAGGGCTTCAACATATGAATGTTGAGGGGACAATTCAGCCCAAAATATTAGATTTAAGTAACTTAACAGGAATATGTTGCAGATTAGACTCTAAATATTGTACTCAGCAATCCTTAATGTACTTTTTTGTAAGTCTGTAATTATTTGTAACTGAGTTCTTTTTCTGGAAGTCAATTTACATAAAATATTTAAACTACACTCTTAAAAGCAGAACATCTATTTAGGTTCAAAAGCAAATTGAAATTTTCCCCAAGTGCAAATCTAATGTAAAATGACCTAAGCAAAATATGTTATACATTTAGAAATTCAGCTTGATTTAATTAGTATTCATTTCTTCCTTTCAGATATTAATGTACTGGTTCCGATTCTGTGAAATGTATAATGACATAAACAGAGTTGACTTCAAGTAACTTTGGGAAGAAATCACTTATCTACAAATAAATATCCTCTATTGTTGGTGTCTTGTCTTTCTGTCATATCTTTACTATGAATTTTGAGATATCTTAAAAAAATGAAATAATATATCTTTGTTTATAGTCAAAGAGAAAAATCCCTAAAATGCACAACTTACAATTTTATTTTTAACCCCAGTTTTATTTATTTTAGCACTGTAAGCAAGATGCCTCTTAGAAAAAGTTGAACAGTATAATCAATAGCATGTAATAAGTCTGTGTTAAACTTCTTTTGGGTCATATTTCCTAGAAACTAAGAAAGTGAAGAACTTGAGTGACTGGGTAAAGAAAAAAAAATTTTTTTTTTTGGTTAATTAAGTGGTTTTCAATTCTTTGCTTTCAATAAAGTAAAAGGAGGACCTAACCAAGTTGTCAATAGGTAGATAATTAGAATATTTTTTGGCAATAGACCATGATGCTCCTTTTGACTTATGATTAAGAAGGCATTCAAATAGCAAGAGTGGCATCTCCATAAGAAAATGCGTAACATTCTAATTATTTATTTAATTGAACAAGTTTTCTCAGGGTTTATGTCTATAAAATGAAAATAAGAATAGAATTGTTGCTGAAGCCTGTGTCAGTCTATCAGTAAGTAACAGCCAAAAATGCAAGAACTTATTAAAAAGATCTATCTATTCATTTAGATTAGTTTTGCAATAAAACCTTACTTGGCATGTCTTATAATTATTTCTCAAACTATGCTATACATTTATATTGCTTTGGTCAATTGTGTGCTAAAAATCATTATAAACATAGCTCAATACAGAAGACTTTAAAAATACTTAGACCTTTATGGTCATACATAATGTTTACAATGTTTAAATTTCAACCTATAGACAATTATTTCTGTTATTGTAAAGTATTTAATAGGGTGATTAGATAAAATCTTTCAAATATGAACATATATTACATAACTAAGATTGTTTTGCGAAAATATCAGATAAAGGAGAGAAAGGATTGGTATAAAATTTCCAGTTGTTGGGGAGGGTATAGCTCAGTGGTAGAGCACTTGCTTAGCCTGCACTGGGTTCAATCCCCAGTATTTCCATTAAAACAATTCACCAAATAAATAAACCTAATTACCTCTCCCCCAAAAACAAATAACCCCACAAATAAAATTCCAGTTGTCAAAAAAGAGCTTGTCTGTGAATTTTGAAGTGAATGAGAATGGGTATTAAATTGGGTATAAAAACTGATTTAAAAAAATCAATATTTATAATATGATAGAAAGTACATATTTTAAAGCTATTCAGATTTGTGAGGAAAAATTTTAGGTGTCTACTTGAAAATGTAGGAGATACATAGCTTTTCAAAATTCTTTTAGGAAGTATGAGAGAAACAAGTTTGAAGAATAAGGATTTAATGTGTCAAAGCTTTACAATTTTATCAGTTGATGATGATGGACTTTGTGAGGAAAAAGTAGACCGAAGAGTTTAGAGCATAGAGAAAGGGCGGACATGGATGTGCTGTTTAAATGAGCTCTTGTGACAGAAAAGTAGAGCTGGAGGAATACTAACAAAAAAGAATGAAACTGTACACAGTTTTCCAAATTCTGAATTCGTGGCCAGCATCTTGGAGACATCACCTTATCCATTATTCATGAACTTTTGCAAAGCAGATTTATGTTGAAGTTGTTTCTTTCTTCTGAGGGGTTTAGTTACGTTGGAGACCAAGACTCCATGATCACTATGTGCCTGGAACTGTGCAAGGTGGCAGGGATGCAAAGATGAACCTGAAAAAAAGATCCCTCAAAGAGTTTACAGCACAGAAGAAAACTAGATGTTAATATAATCTTAAGCATGAAGGCAATGATAATGTGCTTTGAGTTTTTTTACTTCGCTCCCATATTTCTCTGCACAAAACTTAGAAGGAGATGTCATTTGAGTTATTTTTAAAGAAGGTGGTGATGGACTTGTGATTGTTGTAACAATTCCTTAATATGTATAGCGTTTATAGTTTATAAGATGATTTCACACAGAGTAGCTCATTTTTTTCATTAGATACATTTTTAAATTAATTCAATCATACTGTAGAATAAGTTTCAACATGAAACACCATCCTTTGTCCTTTATGATTTAAATTGTTCACAATGTGAAATACAGTCAATTCGAAATTAGTGAAGACACTTTTATTGTATTAGAAGGTTTCATTTCAAATTCTCTGAGTTTGAAAGAAAACAAAATGTACTTAATAAGGACAAGGTAGTAGAACTAATGAGAACTTAAATATCCTATTCATAATTGTCTTTTTTATTTTCATACAAATTGGTATGAATTCCACAGACTCTAGTTGTGTTGTCACAAGTGGTTCATGGCCATTAACTGAGATGACCTTAACATTTTCCTCAACTTGACTAAACTTTAAACAATCCTCTTCTGTACTCTAAACCTCTTTACTCAGAGCATTTATTTTAGAAAACTCTTAAATTCTTTCTTTGCCACTTTGAGCTGTAAATTTTTGATTTTTAAATTAATTTATTGTTTAAATTTTTTTTTTTCATTTGGTCTTAATAACAAAGCTTTCTGTTGGGCAAGAAGTGTATGATTACTCTCGTTTTAGAGATGAGAACACCATGACTCAGAAGTAGGTTCTGACCACATCATATGGCCACTAAATGGCAGCGTAGGATAGTCTAGACCCTTTGGGCTCCTAATTTGACACTCTGTCCCTAATACCATGGTGGAGCCTGGGTCACTATGTTTCCTTTCCTGTGTGTTGGGAAAGAGAATCTTCTTTGGGCCTCTTCTGTTCCTGCACGTCATGCCAGGAACGCCAAGTCTGCAAGGCCCTGGCCACTTTTTTACCTGGGCCATTTCTCAGGGTTGTTTCTGCAGCTGGTAATCTTGAGAGATCAGCTAAAAAGCCCCCATTAGAAAGTCCTGCTTACTGTTTGCTATAGAAATACATAAAACTCAGTTGTGACACAAACTCCCTGCATATCATCCATCTGGGCCCCACCATGTTGCCCCCAGGGAGGTCTTCAGGGCAACGAGAACCAAGGCAAACATAGTGATACAAACGTAGTGATACTCACGCTTCTTACTGTGCTGTGAGTAATAATGCCCTTTGTCTTTGACCCAGGAGCCTCTTGTGTCAACTGCCACATCCATGAAAAGGTAACAGATTAACTTATTAGTTTACCTGTAAAATCAAATCTCAGACCTGACATGGCAGTGACACCTACTTGCAAGATATTTGAGGACAGTGTCAGGATATATAAGGCATGACAGATCTCAAATAGGGCTTCACATGGGTTAGAGCCCCAGAATCTGAATTCAGGACTCTGAGTGTCAAGAAATAGTCCTCTCAAAAGGAAGCTGGTGAAAACTGACATGCACTCGTCGGGAAATAGCCACACATGGAACAGACCGGGTCCAAGGGATCTGTGGCTTATGTGGCAGGTTTGATGTTTTATCTGGATTACAGTGTCAGACTATGGAACGCAAGGTGTGTGAACACGTCATCTTATTTCTCTATAATGAAATTGCACTTTACTTTCTAGTTCTAACCTCTGCCAGTGCTTTATGATGGAAACTTCAGGTGACCCAGTTGCTGCAAGTTAGAAACGCAGATTCCCTCCACCCTTGTTCTCTTTGTCCAGGAGAGGTTGGGTAGGATGAAGTACTTCTGGGCCAAGGTATTTTCTGTCCCCACTGGCCTCTGCTGAGTATGACCTGTCTCACTCGGTCTGGGGTGGCTCGTCTCTGCTTGCTGCATGGACAGTGATGTCTCTGGCTCTTTTGTGGCCTTCAGTTGTCACGTTCATATACGCTCAGTTCTCCTCTATCAGTCAGGGACCTCTTCCGGTCCAAGTGCCCTTTACTCTCCCTTTAGTTCCATTACTTGGGCCCTGCTGGGGGGTGTGGGGTTCTCTGAGGCCTGTCTGCTTGGCTTCAGAGAGAAGCCCTGTGTCTGACATGGCCCCTGAGTGATGGATGAGCAAGGCTGAGGCAAACAGCCAAGCAGGAAGCTTGCTTGTCCGAGGAAGTCAGGCTCTGAGCCTTTTCCTTTAGAGCCTTCCCTGGACCCATCTGGGGTTTCTATCTGGATATCTAACTCATCCTCTTCAGAAATTAGTGTTGGGGCTGGACAGCTGGGGACTTTCTTAGGGACTTACCAGTGTCTGAATCCTAGTCATAACCGCTGTGAATTCCCCTCCCCCCAATTCATTACATTTTTACCTACCTTAGTTAGCATTTACATTCTTCTCCCGTCAATGGTTCCTGGTAGAAGGTGCTCTGAATCCATGGGCTTTGAGATCTTGATATTTTAAGTTAAGCCTCTGGTATTTAAACATTTTTAAAAAGGTGAAACCCTCTTTTCTTCTCTCAAACACCTGCCACTTACAATGGAAAGCCATGCCCTGAGGACCACGGTCTCTTCTGTAGATTGACCAAAGTCTCCCTGGGAGCTCATAACCCAGGGCTTCGGTTCTGCCTGGATGCTTCTGCCCTGAGATAATGTATGCAGAAAGTGCCCACTGACTGCTGCATGGTGGGTGAAAGGAAAGGATGACGGGAATGAAAAATACAGAGGTTCATGATAATTAAAAATTTGCCCCACTCCCATCGGAACACCATGCATGTTACCAGGATCCTCATCCAGAGATTGTGCTGTTCCCAGGAAGCTGGCTCGAAGGAAACTGCAACCTACTCAATTACATTGCAACTTGCCAGGAATTAAGTCATGGTGTTCTTGGAACTGGGGAGGACATTGTTGAGTAGTGTTTATCTAACACTGTGCTGAAGAGTCTGGCCTTAGCTTCTGAAAGACCAACAGGGTTATCTAGATGGGAACATCTCTAGAATAGAGGACAGTTCATCAGTTCATTTAGGGGCCCAGCTTTTTGGGAATAGAGTTGATGGATTCCATGTGAAAGGCAGGGCCTAGCTGTTTGCTAGCAGTTGTCAACTTAGCATGAGTAAGAGTCATTTGGGAAGATTGTTTTAAAATGTAGATACCTGGAAATTTGGTCCAGATAATCTGATTCATACATCAGGGTTCAAGCTCAGGAATTCACAATTTTATTTATTTTTTATTGAAGTACAGTCGGTTTACAATGTGATTTTTTTGGTGAACAGCATAATGTTTTAGTTATATATATATTATATATATTATATGTATATATAATATATATACTTTTTTATTATAGGTTATTGCAAGTTAGTGAATATAGTTCCCTGTGCTATACAGTAGAACCTTGTTTATCTCTTAAATGTATAGTAGTATCTGTAAATCCCAAACTCTTGATTTGTCCCCCACATTTTTCCCCCAGTAGACATGTTTATTCTATATGTTGGAATTTAAATTTTAATAGGCTTCTTCTGGACCACATTTTGAGATTAGATTCGTAAGTGAAGTAGCTAGGATAAAAGTTAAATAATCAGTAACAATAATGCCCTTAGATCTAGGCCAGAGGACTCCTGCTTTGGGATCTGTGGTTTAAGGACCCTGCTCTGGCCGTGTCCCTCCCAATGTGATGGAGAATCAGTGGGCTCAAGGGGATATGCCAGCCTGGAGCCTGAGACCACCCTTCTAGACCATGATCTGGGTACCAGGCCCCTGGAGTTTTCTGCCCAAATGGCACTGAGCTGGCTCCCAGGTTTTTCATTGGCTTCTTCCCTGTTCTGACCTCCAGGGGACATATCCTACTGGAGATGGCATTAAGCCTCAGCGGTGGCCGGGGCAGCTGTTTCATGGGGATGTGGATGGAGCTTGGCTATGTGACCTGCTGTGTCCACTAGTGGCCGGAAGAAGCCCAGGTGGAAGGCTGGTCGTGGGGACAGCTGGAGTAGGGGCCATGGGCCAGGAGTTAGCTCTCCTTGCACCACAGCTTCCCTTCCTGGTGTTCTACGTCCTTTTGAAGGTGTATTTACTAGGTAGGAGAACAGAACGTGTTTCATTCAGCAGCTTGTTGCTATGATTTATAACTTCTAAATATGTAGACATATGGTTTGTGGGTCTTCATTGGATTCTCGCCGCAGGTCCCCCACACATTAGGGGGCAGAGCTAATCAATGTTTCTAAATTATTGATGCCTTCGAATCAGTTTCCTCTGATCAAGAACATCCTTTAAGCCAAGCCTCAGGGAAGGAAAAATGGACAAAAAAGAAAAGCAAATGTGACCTCTAGACTTGGCCACACGGTGGGGCGCAGTGAGGGAGCAGGTCAGACCTGTGTGGCCTTTCCAAGCCTGCCTGCTGCCCTCTCCTCTGATGGGTGGGGAGTGGGGTGCGGCATAATTCTGTTTTGTCAAACTCACTGATTTCAGCTACTATTTAGTGGGGAGGCCAAACCCAGGTTCTCTAATCTCTTTCTTTCCTGGATTCCAGCCTCTCCAGCATCAGTGAAACTGCCTTTCTTCTTGTAGTGAGACAGAGTATGGAAATGTGAACACTCTTCAGGACTCTAAATATATTTTCAACCACAGTTACATGTTAAAAAAAGGCCTGTTTAGAGCTGTATCAATTATTTTATAAGTGGATTAACAAAGGAAACTTTATTTTTTTGATGTTTCACAGACACTGGAAGGTGTAAAAGACATCATTAAATGACATGCACTCTTCTTGATACCACATGCCACATACTTTAATGGAAATTTTCCTTAAAGCTCCCAATTACTTTTGTTTTAATTCACTGCTTCCATTAGGTCTGCTATATACAGTTGTTAAGGCTGGACACTGCATAATAGCACCTACCCTAAGAAATGAGTCAGGGCTGAAATCCAGCCCACCTTCCCCTCGTCAAGCTGAGTGCCCTAACACAGGCCTACATCCATCAGAAAGAAGTCACACAAAGTCATAGTCTGCTCTTCAAACCACATGCCTCCAGACCCAGGTCCATGCAAGAGGGTCCCCATGGGTTGCCATAGTAGCCAAACATTTAAATATGGCATAATGTGTTTTTCTGAGACAACATGCCAGAAAGACATGTCTGAGCAATGAGCAGAGCCCACTGTTTAGTCAGATATGGCTCCTGTTATAGATCAAGAAGTTAACATTTTGGTTTACAGAAGTATCTCCCCTTGTGTGGTTAGCTGGAGTCAGCTCCCGAGTGTCTGATCCTCCCTGGGTGAATGGACAACACTGGATTTCCAGATCAACAAAGCTAAAGATGCTACGCTTGTGGTGACTTTTTACAGCTTCCTGTGTCCCAGGCAGAACAAGCAGTCAGCTGCATGAAACCCTTTAAAATCGCTTGAAATCAGCTGCAATGTGCTCAGGGTTTACCTTGTAGACATTAGGAAAGGAAAACTGGCTGTTAGTAACATATTATTCCCTGCATGCTTTTTCTACCCTCTTACTCTGCTTTATTTTTCTTCATATTACCTATCACTACTGGATCTTATGTTACATATCAATATGTTTATTTACACCAGGCTTAATGAGTTCCTGCTGCCGTCTAGAAGTACTCAATAAATATTTGTTGAATGAATAAATGAATGACCCATACAGATGCAACCCTCAGCTTTTGTTAACTTGCTGTGAGATGTTGTAAATGTAGTATTAGGAATAGAGTTGGCACTTTTATGGTCTGTCCTAAGTGGTTATGAAATTAATCAACTCTAGGCTATTATGAGAAAGGGCACATCTGCTGTGGAGACTCTCAAAATAACCACAGAGTCGAGGATGCCAAAACAATGCTGCCTGTGAGAGAATGGTAGAAGCCTCTTAGGAGATGCCTGGCTGGAGTTTTGGTTTCTTCTCCCTCTGATCCCCATCCTCATTATGGCAAAGACAGAGTGCTTTTGGGGGAAGGAACAGAGAGCTGCAGCAGCCATGTTTTCCATGGGTCTCAGAAAAAAAGCTGATCTTCACTATTGCTTTTGGCTTTGTAATAACCAGATCCTGGAACAGGATTAGCTACAGCCAGAAAATGGAGTTGATGAGGGTTGTCTAAGGGAGCGTGTTTGAGCTGGAATCTGAATACTTATTGCTACTAGTATATTGGCTTCGAACAAAGGAAGTGATTGGTCCAAACGGATCAGCATTGGTCAGGAACAGAGGAGATCTCCTACCTCCCTCAATCCTGCCCTCTTCTGGGCCTGCTGGAGCTCACAGCCCATTATTAGCCAAACCCGATATCCTCAACCTCATCCCTGAATGTTCCTGCCACCATCTTGCTCTGATGGAGACAGAACACATTGCCTTTCTATTCTCCTGCATTCCTGGCACGTGGTGGCTGTGGTTCCCCCCCCCCCCCACAGTTTTGTGCCGTGGGGCCTGGAGGTGGGATGCATTTCCTTTTCACTCCTCATTGCTACTACTGGATCGTTCTCTTTCCTCCCTGAAAACGTCTCACACTGAATGTCAGGTCAGCAGGTGGATGTCACCTGTTCCTCTCATTTTGCTGACATCCATTGTCTCAAGGTCATTCCTCAGTGCTCCTGCCTCATGGCCACAGTCCTATTCCAGTCTGGACTCTTAGCCAATTTCAATACACACGTAGATGGTCTCTCCAATCCTCTGGCCCTTCACCTTTCGTCACCCCCATGGTCACACCAGACCCCGTCACTACTCATCCCTGGGTGCCCTCCATAATCGTCACATGTGCACCCTGTTCTCTGACCCCTACCTCCTCTCTTCCCAGTGCACTCTCTGTGGCACCTCATTTGCTAGGGCTGCATAACAAGGCACCACACACTGGGTGGCTTAAACAACGGACACTTATTCTCTCACAGTTCTAGAAGCTGGAAGTCCAAGATCAAGGTGTCAGGTTGAGTCCTGGCTTCTGGTGGTTTGCTGGCCATCTTTGGCTTGTAGACACATCACTACAGTCTCTGCCTTCACCTTTCCATAGCGTTCTCCCTGCATGTGTCTGTATCCAAACCTTTGCTTCTATAAAGACACCAGTCGTACTGGATTTAGGGGCTCACCTGACTCCAATGTGACCTCACCTTAATGTAACTAATTACATTGACAATGACTCTATTTCCCAATAAGGTCACATTCTGAGGTGCTAGGACTTCAACATGCAGATTCTGACAGGACACAAATGTGACCCATAATAGGCCCCGTCCCCAGCAGTCCTTTACCTCCACTAGGACCTGTGATCTTGTCTCTCATGCCCCTGATGCTCCCCTTCCCCCTGTACCCAGCTCCCACACCGCAGAGACTCACTAGAACGGCTCTCGTGCCGACCCACTCACAACTTTGCTGAACTTTCTTGGTTAAACCCCAACCCTGAGGAAATCAAGCTCTCCACCTATTCAGTCTTTGAACCCATGCAGCTGAGTGTGACTGGAGAAAAATGACCATGGAGAATCTTCTTTGAAATTCATGAACCTAAACCCTGTGTGGACTCTCGGTGCTGCTTGGTCAACATACTCTCCTCTGTTATCAGTATCCTCCTCTCTGTTGGATCATTGTTATCAACATACAGGCACATTCATCTCTCTCGTATTAATTACATAAAAGACCTTTTCTGACTTCACATCACTAGTGGGGCTCTCCCTGGAGCGCCATCACTGCTGCTTTCCACAGCACAGTTCTTCTAGAAGTGTCTGTACGTATTGTCTCCAGTTCTCTTTCTATTCTCTTAAATCCTTTCCAGTCAAGTTTGTGAGCCCTCCTCCTCTGAGTTCTCATGTCATGGTCACCAAACACCTTCAGGTAGTGACGGCTGATGGTCAATTTTGGTCTTCGTTTTATACCATCCATTAGTGTCACTTGATACAGTTGATGACTCTCTCCTCCTAGAAACAATTTTTTTCACTTGGCTTCCAGGATGCAGCACTGGTCCGTTTTTCTCGGTCTCCTTGGCTGGTACCTCCTCTCCTTCCAGCCTCTGGGATGCCAAGGGCTTTGGACTTTGGACCTCTTGTCTTTTCCACCTACATGCACCCCCTGGGTGACCTCAGCCAGGCTTGTGAATTTAAGTATGATCCAAACCTCGAATCTATGTCTCCACCTGGATCTTTCCCTTGAACTGTAAGCCAATCTCCAGTTGTTTCCTCAATTTCTTCACCTTGATGTCTAATATGTCCCTATTCAACATATCCAAACCTGAACTCTTGATCTTACCTCCAAACCTGCTCCTCCATCCTTCCACTTGCTCAGGCCAGCACCCTGAGGTCAGCTCCTCTTTCTCCCACAGCCCCAAGGAACTGGTGTTGACTCCCTTCAGAATGTACCTGGAGTTTGACTCCCTCTTACCACCCCCACTGCGACCACCTGGTCCACCCCACATCACCCTGATGATGGCGCAGTCTCTGCTGGTCTGATTCTCAGGCCACAGCTGAGTGATGGGTGTGACGCTTCAGCCAGATAGGAGCCCTCCCCTCCTTGAGCTCCACAGTGACTCTGTTTCATTTGGAGTAAAAGCCGAGATCCTTACATGGCGTGGCTGGATCTGGGAACCACCTTGACTCACTTGTTCTGGTTCCTTCTCCTCTTCCGTCCTTTCCCCTCTCGCTCCGGGACTGGTCTCCTTCCTCTTTCTTGAACACATCAAAATCTCACCCCGCCTCCTAACCACAGCCCTTGGGACTCCCTCTGCCTAAACTGCTTTTTCCTTAAGGAACCTTATACCTTCTTCCCTCTTTGCCTTCAAATCTTTGCTCAAATGTCAGCTGCTCAGTGAGTCCTCCCTGACCACCCTGTTTAAAATTCTAGACCCTGCCCAGCTTCCTGACTCTGCCTCACCCTGCTGTGTTTTTTTAATTTTTAATAGTGTATTTGAGATTCTCACATACTCTACAATGTGCTTATTTGTTATGTTTATTGATTATTCTGTCTGTCACCCTGGGAAAATGTGAATTCTATGATTTTTATTGGTGTTTTTCTCTTCTTCCCTGAGCCTAGTACAGTGTTGACACCCAGTCTGTGCTTGGTGAGTGAAGGAGTAGAGGGTTACCCAGAACTAGGCAACTAAAGGAGATGGACTTGCAAACGGAGGAGGACGCGCTTGGCTGGGAGTATTGGGAAGAGAGACAGTGAACACCAGAATCACTCTGCAGTGTTACCTGGACACCATTGGAAACCTGTGGTACAAAGGTTGATGTATAATTTAGTCGTTAAGTGAACTGAGCCTTGTTCATTCCAAAGCACTATTCAGTAAATAATCCTCTGTTGCTTCTTTAAAGTACTGAACAGCAGAAGTTACCTCCTCCACCACAGAACCCCATTACAGAGAGGAACTGGGGGTCGTTGACGTGAAGAGGCTGCAGGGCAGGCAGAGCAGACGATTTCACCCTGCGAGTCGGTCCCTAATCTGGACCTGAGCAAGTCAGGGTCTGTCCGTGTTAAAAATACGCTTTTTGAAAGTGGCTTTAAAAGCATAGGTGCCCTTGTCCCTTGACAGGAACAGTGTGCTGCTGTAAACTGAAGCGATCATGGTGACAGGTTTCACCTCTGATGTTCTAGTGCCCCCTCCTGCCTTGGCAACTGATCACTTTCTTACAGAACCAGAAGCCACCATTTAGGGAAGTGAAAACTGCTTATTTGCTTATTATGCAAGCACCTTTTGGGAAGCGTGAGCTGTTAAAAAGTGCTGCTGATTTTTATATTTATAAATCATGGTTTCGGTGTATGCATAGCGTTCAAAGTTCCTTAAAAGTCCACACTGATACCATCTAACATGTAAACGGTAGGTAAATATATCAGCAGTGCAGGGGAGTGAGGTCCTTAAACTATGTAGCTGTATCACACTGACTGATTGATTGTTGAATCTCCCTCTGGAAGGTTGCTTTGTTTTCAGTCTGATTAGTAATGTGCCGTTCTAAAGTTTGTTTTCCAGCATTAGTGAATTTCTTTTAAAATTTTGGTTGTCCTCGGCAAATACAAAGGTGACCGATTTACTCCAATTTGTTGGATGTGTTAAGTGATGAGGTTTGCCAAAAGCTCAGGAAAATAACAATGGAAAGATGAAATCATGAACAATAGAAAGATTGGCAGGACAAATATAGAGTCAACAAATTGTTGAAAAGGAGATAATTCTTTCTTTTACAGAATTGGCTTCTGGGAAGAGATGTGAACTTTAGCACTTGTTAGCCAGTTTCTTACCCACTTGAAACCCAGGGATGGATTTACGTGAATAACTCTGTCTTTTCGTGTTTCTCTGTGTAAGGCTTTCCCGACCCTCCTGAGTCTAGAATCCTAAGAGCTTACTAGGCTCTCGGAGTATGACAGCCCTGGGGCAGCCCTCTCTAGGGATGTGCAGTAGGGAAGGAGGAGGGGAGGAAGTGGAGATGATGGGGAGGGGGCTGTATAAGGGAGTGGTGGGGTTGACTTAGTGGGAAAAAGAGATGAGGGAAGAGGAAATAAGAGAAAAGCCATCAGATCCAAGTAATATGTGCTGGGTTAATAAAATAGTTAATACACTATATAGTAAATAAGATAATAATAAAGTTAATAAACTGTTTCTGTAGCTGTTTATTGGAAATTTTAAAAACAAGCTCACTTAAAAACCAACTACTTTGAAGATGGTTGATGGTACAGTTTCTGATGTGTTGTAGGGAAGAAAAAGTCCACCTCACTGCTTCATAGGCACACTTGAATTCAAATCTTTAACAATTCTTAAGAAATGGTTAATAGAATCAAAAAGGAGTACCGTAGGGTGGCTGTGATTCACTTTCCCACCTGGTGATTCGCGGTGCTAAGTCACCAATGCTGGACGTATGGCTCAGATAGAATGACTTTTGATTCTGAGAATTTGTGAGCTGATTCAATCCTGTCTTTATGTTTTGACACCATTCGAGTCAAAGCTTTGTGGTGTTTTGACATCACAAAGCAGCAGAGAGGCGAGGGATCAAAGGAGGAAAAAAGCCAGCACGTATGAGTGTGTTATCTTAAAGCATCCATTTCCTGCATAACATCAGAAAGCAAGGTTAGGTAGCTACTGGTAACATGGGTGATGGAGAAAGCAAAACTGCTTTCTGCTTTTAAACCCAGAAAGATCCAACCACATGCTCTCGTATGACTACTCTTTGAAATATTTACAGTGAATGCAGAATGACAGCAAAATAAACATTCTTGGGCTCCCCACAGGTCCAAGGTCCCTCCAAAAAAACTTTGTCACTGATGCTTGTTAAAATGCACCCAAAGAAACACTGATATTTTACTATTTATTTATAAAATTTTATATAAAATATGCAAATATATCAAATACTTTTTACAGTAATCAGTCACTTTAATTATTCTAAAGTGATAAAAATTTCTCGTTTCTACCTGTATTTATGGCAACAAGTCAAAATATGAAAAAAAAATTCTCTTGGTGATGACAGCCTGGAAATTTTCCTTAGAAAGATGTCCTAATTTGAGCCCTTAATTTGATGATAAAACTTGGATATTCTTCTTAGTGGAGAATTAGATGTAATGAGTGAGAGGAAATCAGTCTTTTTTGGGTTTGTTTTTCTTTTAAGGAATTAAAGTTCAAGGTTATTAGCATATACTTAATGTCTTTTGTTTTTTTGTTTTTGGGCCTTTTGTTTGTTTGCAAACCAGCACTTACTGTCAACAGAACCTGCCTGGGGGAGTAGGTAAACCATTCTGGACAATGGGTGTCCGGAGTCAGTGTAGTGAGAACAGCTCCGCCCACCCCTGGGGCCTGGGTGGTCAGAGGCAGGGTCCAGGGGGCCAGCAGGGGGCTAGCAGGGGGCTTGGGGGCCCCCAGGAGACAAGGAGCTGGGTCTCAACTCCCTGCCTCATCTGCAGGAGGCCAACGAGGGCCATCAGCCCAGGCCCATGGAGCCAGGCAGTGAAGCAGCAGAGGATGAGGTGTGGAGGACCCAGGGGGAGGGGACAGGGAGGGGGTCTTCTTTTCATCTAGGTTATTTTGTGTCAGCTGGGCACATTGTTTTATACCAGTACCCAGGAGCTGACCTCACTAGAAATGTACCCATTTGCTTGGTAGTGAGTGTGAAGGAGCTGAAGAAAATGGAGAAACTACCAGCCAATACATAGACTCGAGGTCCATGTATACAGTTCTCTGACTGGAACAGTGAGTGACTATTTATGAGTGCCAAAATGTGAAATTGGGTGGTAAACCCCAAGGACTCTCTTGTGTGACAGCATATTTAACATTGCTGAATTCATGGGGGAAGAGAAAGCATACTGCTAAGCCAAAATGCATGAGGACAGTTGAAAAGTTACAAAGCGATATTCCTCTTTTAAAATTTTATCCCAAATTGTGCCAAACAAACAAACAAAAAGGCTTGATTAAGTTTATTAGAGAAAAATATTGCTGAAATCAGGTTAAATATGCATGTGAGGTTTCTGCTGATGTGACTGGCTATGAAATATTAAAAAATCAATGGGATTATAAACTAAGCTCTTTCCTC
Organism: Vicugna pacos; assembly: GCF_048564905.1. NCBI lineage: Eukaryota > Metazoa > Chordata > Mammalia > Artiodactyla > Camelidae > Vicugna > Vicugna pacos. The sequence continues at coordinate 77,499,531 of NC_132993.1, read as the reverse complement.
TGTGAAAGAGAAAATGCCACCGCAGTAAACTGGAGCTCCCCATAGGGAACGACTTAGAGATGTTGTAAGTTGGAAGACACATTAGAGAGCAATGTAATTCAAGCCCTTTATACATTTTAGAAACCAAGAAATTGAGGTGCAGTGTGGTTACTTAACTCGCTCAAGATCACATGGCCCAGTGGCAGGGCCAGGCTAGAATACGACCTTGAATTTCCAGTATAAAACTTCTTTAGTGTACATGCCACGCCCACACCAACATTCCAGGACTGCCTTTGCAAAACTACACTTAAACACATCTCTCATTTACCGTATGAATTTGTACAGAACCGTGTGGATGGAGATCCAAATCACGTGATTGCATGTTTGACAAAGTGGTGTTGAATGACTAAAAGCTTTAAGTAAATATAACTTCCGGTCTTTTGGAATTGTAACTCCCTATCAGTTTTTTTTCTTGAGTGTGTTTTCTTATAAATGTCACTATTATATATTTCAAAGAAAGAATCAAAATTGACTTTTGTTTATCTGGTTTTTAAAAATCTTGGCAAGATCTGCTGGGATCACTGGTGCTGGGAAAACAGTGATGTCAGAGAAAGGTTACCAGATGCCAGCAGGAACTGACTTTCCATCCTGCCCGGCCCCACATGAGCTGTGGAATTTTCCCCTTTTCCAGTCAAATAAAACGGGAATACCGATGACTGCTCTATCTCTGAGAAATACTCTAAGGATAAATGAAACAAATAAGCGAAGTGCTCCAAGGGTTTCTTGCCTCCTTAATAGAATTAGAATAGGAGAATCAAGCTTTAGACTACAACTTCTTTAACTTGGAGTTTCTTTATGAATCTTAGCTTCAGAAGACTCTGAGAAGTCCAGTGATTTTCCTCTTGGCTCAAGAGGAAACTACACTTATTAACTGTGTAGTTTGCAAAAGTTATTTAGCCCCTCTGAGCCTCGATCTCTAAATTACAGCGACTATAATTATTCGATTTATAGTATGATTATTGTGAGGTTAAGCAAATATAATGCATGTAGAAATATAATTCAGAGCAAGTTTTCAATAAATGTTAGCTATTAGTACTATTGTCTTTATTTTTTTGACGTAAGCACAGGACCTCACATTTATTCCAAATAACTTACATTTTCTTTGGGTCCTGGTTTCAACATGAAGAGAGATTTTTGAATTGTCTCCTCGTGTATTAGCTCTCTCTACCAAATTTTTGTCATCCAGGTATTCATTAATATGTATTCTTTTGTTTCTTCGTTTTTGACTACTCTGTTGAAGAGGAATGAGCAAATCACAAATTCTTGGAGTTGTCTTTCAAGGTTGAAGCCAAGCCTTTAACCAATACTCTTTGGGTGACCTTGGTTGCCAACTACGAAGCAAGCCACCCAACCGTCTTCCTAACCCAAGACCTACATTCCCCCATTTTAACAATAAAAGGGATGCATCATGAGACTTGGCACATGCTAGGTTAAAACCAGGACATCTGTGCTCATGCCCTCTTCTAGCACATGAATGGGCAACCAACTCTAAGGAAGAAAACAAGATTAGGTTGACAGAACTTGTTCTGAGTGAATTCATACTCATTGCCAGTGGTCAGTTTTTCTGACAATGTATTGCTTACAAATCATGCATTCTAGAATTTTGCTTGGAATCTGCACGGGGCTCACTAATTTATACATAAATTTCACCCTTTCACCCTTTTTGGAATTAGAAACACTTTCCAGCCACTGGGCTCCTCTTTTAGTCTTCATTCTCAGCAGCAGTTATCTGATCTCATCTACAAATTCTTTACATATTTTGGGATAGAATTTGTATCAACTGAAGTTTCGAACTCAGAATGGATGAGGACTCTCTCACTATCTCGTTTTCTATTGTGCATTTTAATGATCTCTTGATAATGATTGTTCCACAACTGATGTTCATTCTCTGTGAGAGAGATTACGTCAGTAAAGCAGAAAATGGAATGGTTCTTTGGTTGTGCTGTTACTTGTTATGTTTATATGGTCTGAGATAGCATAGCTGTTCCTTCTCTGATCTATTCCTGGCTGCAGAGATTCAAAAGGAAAACAGTTTTCTTGTTGTGGTTAGTGTTTATCTCAGTCCCAATTTATTTTGACTCTTTAGTTTCTCATATGATGTCCTCTAAACAGTTTTTCCCCCCTTTCTTTTATTGCACCCATGACTCCATCCATCTTTCTGAACTCATAAGAGAACCCTCTGGGCCAGAGGAACTTGCAATGAAGTCTTGTGATTCCAGATCCAATGCTTCTCTCAATTCCTCTCCGCCAGCTGTCTGCTCATAAGCCCCCTCTCTATTTAGACTGTTCATTTTCTCCATTCAAGTTCAGGACCTCACTGAGGGTCAGTTATGAGGGACTATTGATGCTTATTACATTTTCTTTGCAGGCAGCAAATTTTTCTTCCTCAACAGTATCAATTTTTTTTTTATGGTGAAGGAATCCCATTTTTTAAAAGCCCATATCCCTCTTGTAAATATATTCCCCTAGGCACCATTATTTTATTTATCTTTTTTGAAGCCTCCTTTCTGAAGTTCTGAACACTGCCTTCTTCACTATTGTGAAATCTCAAGGCCATGCACTCCAAGACTTCCTTGTGCCTACATTTGATGCCTCATTCTTTCCTGTTGGTCAAGCTGGAATCCAGAACAGAAGTTTTTAAGAATTTCTTCCTTTAATCTTTTGAGGGAAAACTGTCAGCAACAAAAGCCAAGAAAAAACCACTTGTCCTGCTGTCTTCTGGCCTGAATATGTCTCCCCAAATTTATGTCTACTTGGAACCTATGAGTGTGACCTTATTTATAACTAGGGTCTTTGCAGATACAATCAAGTTAAGATGAGGTCAGATTGGATTGAGATGAAGGTGGGGGACTAAATTCAGTATGATTGGTGTCCCTTTAAGGAGAGGGAAATCCGGACCCAGGGAGAAACACACAAGGAGAACACCATGTGGAAATGGAGGCAGAGACTGGAGTGATGTCTCTCCAACAGCATGAAGAACGCCAAGGATAGCAAGCAAACCCTGGAAGCTAGGAAGAGACAGGCAGCATTCTTCCCTAGAGCCTTCAGAGGGAGCATGGCCCTGCCAACGCTATGATTTCAGACTTCTAGCTGCCAAACTGTGAGACAATACATTTCTGTAGCTTTAAGCTACCCCGTTTGTGGTAAGGAGGAACAATGCAGCCTTAGGAAACAAATGATGTTGTTAACAGGACACGACCACCCACAGAATCCAGATGGCCAATGCTTTAGTTCCTTGGCTATGTGTGTTAGAAGACGGCATGGTGATGTAGCAGGAACATAGACTTTAGAGACAGGAGACCTGTGCTCAAGCCTTGGATCTGCCACTTAGGAGCTGGGTGATTTGGAAATGGTCAGTCAATCAGACATCACTTCCATAAAATGGAGATAACACATAACTCATCTGATAGGGTTACCATGAAGGTCTAAGAAGTCAAAGAAAATGTGAGAAAGCACATTTTAAATGATAAAGCCCCAACAAATGCGATTCAGTATTTTTAAGCCTAGTTTCTTTCACCTTGCTGAGTGTCTATATTATATTCCCTTAAAGAGAGTACTTTTATTTCAAGTTTAGTCTCTCTTAAATACTTCTACCCTCGGATTTTGAATTTACATAGGAATGTGTATATTCTTTTTTTTTTTAATGAAATGCATGCCTGGAATACAACAATACAAGTGTATTCCTACGTAGACATTCTGACACACAGTTTTCCTCTTACACCTTTGATGAAACGTTTTCCCTTTGAGCAAGACATATTCCTTTATTGTATTCCAAGCATGCATCTCATCAGTAAGTCTTGATAACTCTGCGTCAGCATTTACCATTCCTTGTCTAAAACCCTTAAATGGATATATGCTGTGTGCGTTGACATATCTGAGTTCTAGAGCTTTTTCCTGACCTAATTCTATGACATCTTCTCCTGAAAGTTGTAAGATTTCCCTTCCATGGGATCCTTGCAGTCATTCACTGTGTCTGGTTTTAAGTAGCTTCTGTCTGATTTTTTACTTCCTGTGATTTGATCTCCTCCTCACTTCTGTGCTAGGTTAGTCTCCACCTACCCCCATTTCCTCAGGGGATTTGAACATAGCCTTCCTCAGATTCTTTTTGGGTTGATCTGCCATTATGGTGCTTCATGCAATTTTGTTATCAGACAGACATTACCCTGAGTTAAAATATCATTCTGTGATTAAAAAAAATTCTTTTTTTCCTCACAGGCTAGAAAAACAAGATTTAAAGAAGGCTTAATGTTTTTCCCCCATGAAATATCTGAGGGGCTGTCATGTGGGTAAGGGATGACACTCATTCTACACAGAACCATGGGTGGAAATTACAGAGGCAGATGTGACCTTTTTTTAAATAATAATAATAATAAAAATTTCTAATGATAAGAGCTGTCCAAAACCAGAATGGCATGCCTAGTGTTGTCAGCTCTGTCTTTGGAAACAAGTGTCTTCGGTCATGTTCTCTAGAAGCAGAGCCTGAAATGGGGATTCTTGTGTGAGCAATTCATTGAGAGAGAGTGCTCTCCGGGGAGACCTACAGAAGAACAGGGGAGGGCAGGAGGAGAAGCTGGGCAAAGACAGGATTCCAGCTGAAGCCCAGCCTCCACCTGCTCCCACAGGGAGTTCTGAAGCCCGTGCCTCAGTCAGTCATTTCCTGTGGGCTGTGCATGGGGGAGACGGCAGAGGCATAACCTTCATGGGCTGTTCAGGCCAGATGGCTCTGCTGAAGGCAGTTCTCAGGTGAGGGGTGCGGCTGTGAGCTGTTACCAGCCAAGGCTCCCAGCAGCTGGAGGATGGAGGCACCGGCCAGGTAAATGGGATCTGGGGAGGGGACCCATAGCATCTACTACGAAGGGGATGACTGGCCTTATCCCAGAATAGAAATGAAATAAGGAATCGGGACACCTGAGTTCTAGCTTTAGTTTTGCTACTGGTAAACAATTTTCTGATACTCCATAGCTCATGTCTTATAAAATAAGGGTATTGGAAATTATATTCATTAAAGTCCCTTTATCTCTAAAATTATTCTATGCCGGCATGGTGTAAAGGAGTATGTCTTGGCATATGGGCTGAAGACCTCTGGGGTGGGGTTGGCGAGAGGACAAAGACACTGGTGACAGCAGTGGATGTGTAAGATCAGATACACCCCAAGCATTGTCTTCACATTAGTGATGTGAATTATTTATTACTTTTTAGATATATGTGATAAATGAAATAGTTTTTCATTTTAAAAGCAGTACGGACTCATACTGGTTGTTTTGTATTAAGTGTTTCCTCAATCACTGGGTTCTAAAGAGACAGCTTTTATTCTGGGGGCAAGTTGGAGAATTCTCTAAAGTTATATGAACGAAAAGGGAATTCACACACAGCATCACATGGGACTATGAACTAGATCATCTCTAAGAATTCACATGAATTTGTTCACATTAGCTGGGTTTGACCAGTTTAGGTTGTGATTTTTCTTCATGGTAATTTTTCAGGCATCCATAGTCCATTGTGGCATATGAGTATTCAGCAATTAATGATGGAGATAATAATAAAATAAATTAAATTCCCTTCTCTGAAGGGTCTATTAGCATTTGAGAGCTGGAAGGCTTGCTATATGTTGTGTGGCTCATTTTGCTGATGAGGAAAACAAGGCTCAAGGTCACACCGAGGAGACATCCAATAATGTCCCTGATTCCTGGTTCAATTATTATTACTGGTATTACTGTTATTATGGTGACTGTTATTACTGTTATACCATGAAGGCAACTAATAATTCAAATTATGAAAAATTAAAGGCAATTTGGTTGGACCCATATGTAGTCACTTAAAAGTAGAATTAACCGATGACATATGGCATCTTGAATTTTAGGAAACATTTTTTATATGGACCCCTGAAACCCATTTTCATAGTAAAATGAGCATGCTATAGTTTTGTCTCTCTCTCTTTTCTACCTTTTTTTTTAAGATTTCTGTTTTTAATTCCTTCTCCCCTTCCATGTAGTTTCAACTAATCCCTTTCCCACCATTTTCCAGCCAAAAAACGTAACTTGTACTTTCATTTTAAACTTTTTTCAAATAATGATAATTTTCCCCCTCAGGTGTTTAAAGATTCAAGAACAAAATAAATATTATAGTGTGCCAGTGCTGATGACTTCTATAATGATCATGTGAACAGTGTCATGGAAATCATGCTAATATTTTTATTCCCACACTCTCTGTGGCTCAAGTGATTGCATCTGGTTAACAGCTGGGCTTGTAGTGTTGCAAGGCCCTGGGATGGAGAATGGCAGAAAAGGAGAAGAGTACACTGCTGGCATTGTGTTTCTTATTCCCTTCCAAATTGAACTATGGTTCTTTTTCAAAATTCTTACTGAGAGGGAGAAAACACTGCCTTCTATCTACCATTCAGTGTGAGATAAGATACCAGTGGTGTCTGTAGATTGTGGTCTTGCTGAGGTCTTGATAGAGTCAGTTCTTCATGGGTCTTGCTAGAGGCTGAATATTTGTGTCCCCTATTCCACTTACATGTTGAAACCTAATCCCCAAAGTGATGGTATTTGGAGGGAGGCCTTTAGAAGGTGATTAGATCATTGGGGTGGAGCCCTTGTGAATGGGATTAGTGCCCTTATAAAAGAGACCCCAGAAAACTCATTCACTCTTTCTGCCACATGAGGACACAGTGAAGAGAAGCCTCCAGAACTGTGAGAAAGAAATGTTTGTTGTTTAAGCCACCCAATCCAGTCTATGGTATTTTTGTTATAGCAGCTTAGATAGACTAAGATTAAGGACACTTATATTTCTGCAATTTTGCATGCAAAGGCACTGATTGCCTTTGTTCTGGATTATCTTTTCAAGGATATTTATACAGTGGACAGCCTTGGAAGACAGAGATAGTATCTTTCTGTGGGATAGAAGGCAGACTTGTTTGCTGTCCAATAGATTGCTGTCTCCTTGGAGGCAAAGATTGGACAGGTTTGCTTGCAGCCCATTATAAAAGATTGGGATTCCTTAAACTTGGAGTTTCTTAGTTATAATGCAAATCTACTGCATGAGCAGCACCCACTCAGGTTGCTCTGTGAGATTGGGTTGGGGTGGAGGGGTGAGGGGAGTTGACATGGACCTGAAGCTCATGCTGCCTTCTGTGCTCCGAGTGATAAAAGTCCTTTGTCTCTGACCCAGAAATCTTATGCCTTCTGCCAGCAGCCATGAAACAGGAACGGGCTCATTTGTTAGTTTGCATGTAGAGTTTACTCTCAAATTCTTCACAGTTCTTGATAAGCTGATCATTTACCATTAAGGAATCACCCTCACTTCCCAAGGCAATTGGCTATGATCACAGGAGGAAACATGTTCTTGTTTTCCAGAGAAACAAAAGAAAGAACTTTGATCCCTTAATGAAAGGCTAACATTTATTGTTGAAATGTTTGTAGACCCCTTGTATTTGGGGATGTCATGACCAAAGACTGAAAGCAGGTCAGCATGGAGACTGGTGAGTCTTGGGCACCTTTATGGGCTTTTCTTGCATCACTTACATGACACTGTAGGCAGCTGTCTGCTTTCTTAGGAGATAAGACCTGCACCTAAATTCTGTTTTCTGTATTGTGCTTTGGAAGGGCTGAGGGCAACCGAGGACTGACTGTCCATCAAAGCTTCAGTGAGATGATACAGCCCCCAGTTTCAGAGGTCCATCGGAATCAGTTACAGGCAGGGGACTGCCAGTGCCCACTGTCCCAGAACATTGCCCTCCAAACCAGTTTCACCTCCACCTCCTATACCAGGAGCCACCTGCCTTCCTGGCACAAATCAGGCATCAGGGAGAAAAAGAGCACAAGGAGGAGAGGTGGGGGATGTGGGGTGGGTTGAGGGTGTTACATGGGTCTCCGATTGCTCTAGGCAAAGAGCAAAGTAGGTAAATCTGAAGCCACCTTTGATAGAATCTGAGTGTTGTCTCACTCCCACCCCCACCTCAGAGAGTGACTTCAGCACTGAAGAATAAAAATTAAAATGTTTGCCAGTGTAACATATACTCATTTGAAAAGCTCCTTAATCAGTCACCTACAAGCTCAGTAAAGTGAGGACTCATTTTATAGCAGTTATGTGGCAGACCACATGATTAAAAAAAAAAGAACTCCAGTTCTGAATAACTAGTGACTCAAAATCATGAAATTCTCATGCTCTTCATAACTTTAGTTGCGGCAATCTGACTCTCTTTACTTTTCTTCCCCCCATTTAAAAAAATTGAAGTATAGTTGATTTACAATATTGTATTAGTTTCTGGTGTACAGCATAGTGATTCAGTTTATACACACATGTATATACACATATTCTTTTTCATTACAGATTACCACAAGCCTTTGAATATAGTTCCCTGTGCTGTACGGTAGGACCTTGTTGTTTATCTACATAGTAGATTGTATCTGCTAATCTCAAACTCCCAGCTTATCCCTCCTCCCACCCCCTCAACTATAAGTTTGTTTTCTGTGCCTGTGCTGACTCTTTCTTTAATGATGACTCAAGTAGTCAACCCAACATGTTGTATGGCAAGTGAAAAACGTTCCAGTTTGACCTCTGTATTTATAAGTTATTTCCTGATTATCCACAATGATTTGATTTTATTCTAAAATGCATTTCAACATTATCAAAGTATTGTCCAGGATTTTGAGGTGAGGAGTTACCCTCACAAAAGCAAAGATCAGGAAATGCTGATTTGTACATCATTTACCCTGTATGACCTCGACTAAGCAATCTGCAGAAACTGTCTAACCATACTTCACACGGTTTGGGAGGCTTTCTCTGGTTCCTGTGTAATGTATGCAGGACAGTGGTTATCATAGGTCCGGGGAGATTTTCTTTGTTCACTATATTATTGTGTTTGGCCACCATGGGCCCAACTTGGGCCCTAGCTTACTACCTGCACGAGTCCCAACATACCCAGCATTCCAGAATGAGGCGCAACAGATTAATATGTTAGCCTGTCAGTATGTAAAGCTAACTACACCCGTGTAGTCAGAGCTTTTTACTGGAACATGTTCTTGGAAACCAAGATAAAGTAGATTGTCAAAAGGCAGACTGTACTATCCCATAGAAACATTATATGTGAGGATTATGTTCAGGAGCTAGCATTTAGCATCAAATACACTTAGGTTCAATTAATAATTTATCATGAAAACACTGATAAAACCATTATAAGTTCTATGATTATTTTGAATATGAAACTGGTGTTACAAGTTTTATACCATACACATAAAATGATTATAACTAATGAGGGTGCAGGGATGTAATGGCCAGTATATAATATTACATATTCTACAACTTGAAAATAACATAAACCAGCAAAAACAGTCATGCATTAAATATTTAGCTTAAAGTTGAACTTGCCTTCTTAGATATGGGAAAGATTTGGGGGATAACTTAGTTGAATCATGCATCATTTACAAAAACACTTTAGTTGTTCTTGAAGCTCTGACCATATAAGGTCAAAAATAAAATATAATAAATAACCTAAGTATAAGATAGATGAAATTATTATTGGGTAATGTATATGATTATTTGTCTAAAGAACAGAAGGGACAAACACAAAAACTAATAAAAAACCTTCAGTAAAGAGGCTAGATAGACTACAAATACTAAAATATTAATATATTTTCTCTATTAACAATGAATAATTAAATAGTATAATGAGAAATAAGCTAGGGAAGAGGATAAAATATATAGAATATCTAGGAACAAACTCAGTAAGAACTAGGCAGGGCTTACATGACAAAACTATAAACCTACTCAGCAAAATAAAGACTTGATTAAAGGGAAAAAAAGTTTGTCCTTGGACAGAAAGTTTCCTTAGTATCCATGAGTTAATTTAGTGGAAATTGTGATAATAATTTAATGCAATCTCATATCGATCCTAACGGACATTTTGTAACTTGAAAAAATGATTTAAAAAATTGAACGGGAAGAATATGCATAAAGAGTAGTTAGGAATTTTTGAAGAAGAATTATGGAGAGAGATCAGCCCTACCAGATATTAAAATATATTTTAAAACTTGAAAATGAGAATTGAGATAGAGAGCTAGAAAGATTAACAAAATTAAACAGTGCAGAAACGGGTTGATGTATTTCAATTATATAACCTCTGTGTGTCTTACTTTCCTCATCTATGAAATGGGGATAGCATGCTTATCTCATAGGCTTATTATGAGGTACTTAATACATGCAAAGTTTTTAGAAGTGCGCCTGGCAGTCAGTAAGTGCTATAGAATTATTTCTCATTTTGTTAAACAGTGATACCTTACCAACCAAAACTGATCTGATTTAAAATTTGGGTTCTAGAATATGTATTTATTGGAGGGTTTTTTTTGTTTGTTTTCCTAATGTCATGTTCCCCCAAGAAATTCTCTATTTTCTGTGAAATCCTTCTGTTGATAAGTCATTTGGTCAACCATGGTCATTCTCAGGAATATGTATATTGTGCTATAAATACCACGTTTGGTGTGAAATTATATTATGTAGGTTACTTAGTGAAAGGTGCTAGGATAACTGAATAACTATTTGAATAAAAACAAAGTTAAACATTTCCCTCACATATGATACCAAAGTAAATTCCAGATAAATTTAGATATTGAAATGAAAAAAAAAAGAAAAGAAGAAAGGAGAAAAGAATATAAGATCTAAAAGAAAATAGAGACTTTTTAAACCTTTTAGTGTTTATAAAACACTGTGGCACTTTCATATACTGTTAGTTGAAGAATAAATTGGTATAATCTATTTGGAGGAATATTTGACCATACCTATCAAGTGTATTTGGTGGGAAATTTGGCAATACATATCAATGTATATGAAATGTGCTTACCTTTGGCCCAGTAGCTCTATTTAATTTATTTTGAGAAAATAACTGGACAAGTATGTAAAGGATGTATGACATTATGAAGATACACTATCAATTTATCTATGAATATAAAAATATATTAAGGGAAAAATAATGTACTTGTTTGGATAGATGCCCCCACAAGAATTTGAAAAAGATCTAACATGAATTCATAATAATTATAATGATAACAAAAATAACCATTTCTAAGCTAGGAATAGAATGAAATTCCTCACCTTGGTAAATGTCAACGAGAAAACTGCAGTGAATGAATCTTAATTGCAAAGCACTTGACAATTTCCATTAGAGTCACAACAAGCTTACTATCTCTGCTTCTAATTAACATTATGTTGGGGTTCTTAGTGTCATAAAACACAAATAGGAAAGGAACAAATACTGGAAAGGAAGCGTCAAATGGTCACTATTTGCAAGTGATATTTTCCTGTCTAGAAAATTCAAGAGACTCAATAGTAAAACTATTTGAACTAATATGAGAGTTCAAAGTAAAAGAGAGTCAAAATCAAGGTACAAAACTCAATAATTTTCTTATATATTCACAATAAACAGTCAAATGTGAAGGAAACAAAGATATCACAATGCCATTAAGCCCCATAAAAAACCTAGACATAAACTTAATGAGAAATATGCAAGACTTTTATGAACAGAACTATAAAATTCTTACCTGAATAAATGGAGAGATATAACCATACCCCCATTTAGGAAGTCCCAATGTTGTATAGTTGTCCAATATCTTAAATTTAATCTCTAAAGTTAACAGAACCTCAGTTCCAATTCCAATAGGATTCTTTACGGAACTTGAAAAGTGAATTTTGAAGTTTATAAAATGAGCAAAAATTGCCAAGCAACTGTTGGAGAAAAATGAGCTTTAGTGGAAGACTTGCTCTATTAAATAGCAAAATGTATTATAAAACCATGTGTATTAGTTATCTATTGCTGTGTAACAAAGTACCCCCAAATTTGGCATCTTAAGATAGCAAATATATATTGTCTCACAGTTTCTGAGGATCAGGGATCTGGGAAGGGCTTCACTGGCTCAGGATCTCTCATGAAGTTGCCATCAAGATGTTGGTCAGGCCTGCAGTCATCTGAAGGGGCTAAAGAATCCTTTTCCAAGCTCACTCATGTGGCTATTGGCAGGAAGCTTCTGTTTTTTTTTTTTTTTTCTTTTGCCTCAGGGGCCTTTCTATAAGGTTGCTTACAGGACATGACATCTGGTTTCCCCCAGAGCAAGTGATGAGAGAGAGTGAGAAATCCAAAATGGAAGTGACATACCATCTCTTCCGTCATATGCTGTTGGTCATACAGACCAACATTAGTACAGTATGGTGGAGGGCTACACAAGAGTGTGAATACCAGGAAGCAGGAATCCCTGGGGGCCATCTTAGCAGCTGCCTGCCACACAATACTTACATAAACAGTCTGCTATTGGTACAGGAAGAGACAGACCAATATATACAGACCAGAAGAGCACAGAGATTAAAAACCAACTGGGTATATATGGAAATTTAGTTTATATTAAAAGTGTAAATTTAAATCAGTGAGAAGAACTGACAATTCAATACATCGTGTTATGAAATTCACTATCTATTTATAAAAAGAATCGTATAAGTCTCAGACCTTATACCATAGCCCCAAATAAATTTCAGAAAAGTTAAGGAGCTAAAAAAGCACATACACATGTATTTAAAACAAATATAGCAGAGTATTTTTAATCAGCTAAGGGTGGGGATCACCTTTCTAAGTGATGTACAAAAATCCTAAGTTTTAAAGCAACATATTGAAATGTATAGTAAAAACAAACAATTAGCTATAGAACAAAATACAGAATAAACAAACTTTAAAGACAAGTGGAAAGCTGTGAAAAATAGTTATGATAATTTTATAGAAAACGCATACTTTCCAGATAATATAAATAGCTCCCATAATCAATAAGGTATAAGGACAATATCATTAGTAAAACCAGCGAAGAATGTATATAAAGCAATTTATGAAAGAAGAATTTAAATGGCAGTGAACATGAGACATACATTCATTAGCAATCAGGGCAATACAACTTTAAAAGGAGATTGTCAGAAGAATGGCAAAAATTTCAAATATGGATGTGACCATATTACTGGAGGAGTGTATGTTAGTGAGACCTTTTTGGAAGCTCTCAAACTGGTGTTTGAAGTGTGGGTGCAGGGATGGTCACCGCAGTATTTGCAATAGCAAAACTGAATAGATAGATGAAGGAAGGAAATAAATAAATAAATACAAGGAAGGAAGACAATCAAAATCTGCACCAATAGGGGAATGCTTAGATAAGATATGATATCTCATGTTATAAAACTCTACGGTCATTATAAGACCTAGACAAATCTGTATATATTGATATGGAAAGATATCGATACGATTTTGTTGAGTGAAAACCAGGTTGTGAAACAGTATTCATATACAATGCAGTCTTTATTACAAAAAAAAAAGGTCTAATTGTCTATCTGGGAAGAGTCTAGAAGAATATTCCCCAAACTATGGATCATGAGTACACTAGGAAGTGGGAGTTTGAAGAAGAGGAGAGGCATTGAGTGGGCCTTTCACTTTTTTATTTCACTGATACTGTTTGAAATTTGTGTCGAAGAGCAAGCATTGTTTTGTAAATATTCACAAATAAGCAAAAAATATTTATTTTACAAGTATTATTTTGTAAAAATAATAAGTGCACTAAGAAAAGGTGGTTACAAAACACACACACACACACACACATAAATACACACCTGGAAAGATCTGTGTAAAAACATCAGCAGTGTTTGTCCCTAAGGCAGAAAGCTTACAGTGAAGATTTTTACATCCTTTATACTTTTCTATATTATCTAGTTCTTTTCCAGCGATATCATGATCCAACCAACGAAAACCACTTCAACTAAAAAAACAAAACTTTTTAGAGTGGATTTTCCCTCTTGCTACTTTTTTCAGCATTAGAGAGAAATACTACAGAGTCCCTTAGCTGTGGGAGCACCGGACTTGAATTTGGGCTTGGGCTTTCAGAAATAGCTATTAAGGCACCTGGACATTTGAGACACCCGGTCAGATGTGAGAGTTGAGAGCAACAAGTGCTGGTAAGCGTTTAACAACGGGCTCTCGCAAAGAACCAGCACCCTGATTTGTCAGGTTTGCTGATTTCTGTACAAATACTCCCACCCTTCCTGACGCCGGGCACCATGTGGGTACCAGCCAGCCCCAACATACCAGTGATGGAGAGTCTGGTGAGCTAGCGTTTCTTGACTTGGATCCTCTGGCCTTTTTATTTTTGTTCTTTTGTCCCCTCTCCTTGGGCACATGTACAGCAGGTACAAAGAAGAGGCGAAGTCGGAGGGGACAGGTGCCAAATGAGTGTGGAGCTGAGAAGGGACAGTTTTACTCTCTGACCTTGCTGCAGGATGGCGGTTGGAGGGTGTGTGTGTGTGTGTGTGTGTGTGTGTGTTATTCAGGGGCCTAGGGCAGATATGAGCCTCTGTCTTGTCTTTCTAACAGAACAATTAGAGTGACTTCCACCCCTCCCCCACCCTCTTCTAAGCTTTAGCACCTTGAGACCATGAGTGCCTGTTGCAGACACAGGGTGGGTAAAGGTACTTAGGAAGCAGAAGTGTGGATTTGAGGCGGAAACAAATGAAATGAAGAAAAGTCAATTTGAGGACCCCCTGTATTCTATTCCAGTAAAGTGTCTCTGCCCAAAATCAGTGTCTCAGTTGGCCCCTCTTTAATCATTACCATAAACATCCCAGTGTTCAGTGCTGTGTTCTGGCCATGATTATCCTCTGCTTTTTAATTAGAAAGAAAAGAAAAACAGACTGAACTGGAAGGTCAGGTTGTCTGTACTTTCAAAACTGTAAAAACAGGAAAGATAATGTAGTGGCGATCTCCCTCTCCCTGCACGCCTGTCTGTTTATTGCCACCGTCCCCTACCAATGGAAATCTTGATTTACACTAACTTAGCACCTCCCGTGACAGCCTCTCCATGGAGGAAAAGAAGCATCATCTCTTTTTTTGCCAAACAAATCAGGCCCTCTGCCCTGACTCCCCAACTTTACCTCTGCTCTCTTCCTGAATGGAACACAGGGAATTTGTTTCTGTGGTCACGGTTCTCATTACCCCTGTGCTTTCTGCCTGTAGCCAAAAGGTGGGAGATGAAATGGTCCCTGATCACAAAGCAGGGGTTGGGGAAGGGTAGCCAGGACTTCGATGATTCCCACATAAAGAAAACACAGGGGGAAAAAGTGTCTTTGATTAACTTCCGGGGAATTGTTGCTCTAGACTAGGATGAACACCACCCATAACAGAAAGCTTTGCATTCTGAAACACCCTGATTGCATTTAAAGATGCTTTATGTGTGTCAGTAGCAGTTGGTGTTCATTTTTACAGCTCTGCTTCTTTTAAAGGGAAGCATATATGCCAAACTGAGAAGTTGATGGAGATGGATATGCATTCCTAGAAGCAGAAACATTTTTATCAGCACACACAGTATATACCAATCTGAATATGTTTATCTAGAAATGTGATTTTTTTCCCTAATTTTAAATTCAGATTTGAATAAATTTATCATTACTGAATGGTGGCGGGGGGTGGGGTGAGGGAGTCAAGATGTTTTTGTGGTTTTAAAAATAGAATTCTAGAGAACAGCTGCATTTCTTTGATAGGAGCAAGAGACCATTTCTGAAATGTTATGGTGAAAGTAACAGAGTAAGTTCTGAACCAGCAGTTCTCCTCTAGTTTTTCTCCTGAACATGCAGGAAAAGTATGCACCAGCCCTCCAGAATACTGGGTTTCCATGACAAGGGACTCTCAAGGCAGGGCACATGAGGTGGGCACAGTGGTCTCGCTTAAGGAAGCTTAACAGAATAAGACAGAGGTGGGGATGAGGAGGAAGAGGAATATTAGAACTTAATTTTATCCTAAAATAAAGAAATAAAGATTATTAATACTGTGCGTACGGATCTATGGGCACATATAACTTACAAATAAGGGTGCATATATTAATTTAAAATATTTATTCAGGGCCCATTGTGTAGCAGGTGGGTGGGAATTTATTTTTAACATCAGTAGACAAAAAAGCAGATGAGGTGACATAGGGTTACATTCTAGTTGGGTCAAGATGCGAGGAAAGAGAGAGACAATGAAGTCTGTCAGATCATGGAGGACAGTATATCAGGATAAAAGGGGCCATTCTCTTAGATAGAATGGTCAGGGAGGGCCTCTCTGATAATAGAATGAATCTGAGCAGAGAGGTAAAGAAAGGGGCCAGACCATGCAGATACCAGGAGGAAAAGCCTTCCAGGCAGGGGAAGTGGCAAAAGCTAAGTGTGGTGGTGGGTAAGACTCAACGTGTTCAAGGACCAGTGGGGAGGCCCTTCGTAGGAGCTGAGGTTGGAGAAATCTCAAGAGCTAAGGTCAGAGAAATTTCTGGCCTCTGGATCCTGTCGGGCCTGCAGCCCACTGCCAGGACTTCGGCTTCTGCTCTGAGTAGAGGGGAAGTCACAGCAGGGTTTTGAGTGAGGATTGGCCTCGTCTGACTTCCATCGGGAAGGAACTAGGACCACTGTGTTGAGAGTAGACAGCAAGGGTGAAGAGGCGGAAAGACCAGCTAGTTATTACCAGCTACTGGAGCAGCGGTCCTGGCTCAAACAAGACCAAAGTAGGCAGCAGTGGATGTGGTGAGAAGGGGTCAGGTGCCACGTACATTTTTAAGACAGTGCCAGTAGGCAGAGCCAGGACTCAGTGACGCAAGCAAGGCAGCTCAGGTGCAAAACTGAAGAAGGTTCTCCCCTAGAGAGGTGTCACAGGGTAGGTGAGAGAGGACCAGTTGGCTTCTCAGAACAGAGACAGTGCATCCAAGATAGCTGCAGAGAAAACAGAGGACCCAGCACAGGGTGGGCGGCATGTTAGATGTGGGGCTGGAGGAAGTTGAGTTTCTCTTTTGATTACTGTATGGTTTTAGTAATTAAAGATCAAAGTCATCCCCAAGCTGACCAAACTTGGGGGAAAGTAGAGGTTTGAGGAGAGTGAAGAGAAGGTGAAATAATCCCTAGGAGAGTCAAAGTGGGGGAACCAAGGATATGTAGTAGGATTGCCAGGTGTTACTACAGCCTATCCCCCGCCCCCCAAAGTCGTCAGTATTGGGGCTGTTTGCTCAGAGTGATGACTGCTTGATAAGGAAGTCTGGGGACCCCAGCTCTAGATCCTATGAGATCTGCCAAATCAGATTTAAAATCCATACTTGAAAATCTGATTTTTAAAAATGTAACAATAACTGCCACTCTGGTAAATCATGGCCTGGAATAATCATTAGTCAGCACTAATGAGATCTCTTTAGAAATCTGGGCTTCTGATAAAAACCTTAGGATTCTTGAACCTACTGCTCTCTTTGTCACTAAGACAGCTTTCTGAAAGCTTAGACAAATTCCCAGCAGCTCTTACTTTCCTTTGGGACCAAGACTTGCCCAGAGAACCTCTGTCAGCATATCTGCCCATGAGTTTCCCAAAGTGTCCAACGTCATATGCAATTAAGAATCATCATGCTATTACTGAATACATAAGATTCAGGCTCTCATTAGGTTCTTGTATGTCAGCTAAGAATGATTGCGGTCTGCCAATCTCAGGCACATGACTTTCCCCCCCTGTTATTAATCTTAATCTTACCTCGAGCTCCTATTTCTGCTGATGCCAAAAATGTGACCTAGTTATTTCCAGTCAGATTCAGTCACTTCAGAGATTTCTCATTAATTTCAGAGAGCTGTCTCTCCCGTCTCCCTGGAGTTCTGCCTACATGAGGTGGAGGAGGCGGAAGGCGGGCAGGGGGAGTGGACAGGCGAGGGGAGGAGAGGAGCTTAAGGCATCCGTGGGAAAGGGCATCGGATCCTGGATGGTTCTTTGTCCTCTCCAGCCCTGCTGAGATGCCATGGTCTTTCTGGCCTTGGTTGGCAGCAAATGGTTTCTGTGATGCAGAAACCAGGGGTCCGGCTGTGGACTCCAGCCTGTCATCCAGGCCACTCCTTCCCAGGGCATCCTCTCCTTGTGGCCACAGAGCCCCCTCCTCTTCCATCATCCTCTTTCTGCCAAGCTGCAGCCCTCCTGGCATCATGGAAAACCTTGGGAAATCTTCTTGTCCTTCTGGGTCTAAGGGAGCCTTAGAGGACCAGCATGTACCCACTTGGTGGATAAAACTCGATGCCTTTTCTGTTGCTTAGCTCCTGCCTTCTGTACATTGTTGAAGCCAAGGGCTTCTCTGGGAAGCCTGCTGCCATCCCGGGCTTCAGTGGATATGACTTGGGTCCCCTCCCATGGCTGTGCCGAGTGAGGGTGCAGCTCAAGACAAATTCCTCCATCCTTTGTTGCTGGACCAACTTTGTTTCATTAATCAATAAATCTTCCCAGCTTTTTTGCTTATGACACAAATTTCATACACCAAGTTCTTACCTTTTTGGATCTGAATAGACCCCCAAAGAACAGACTCGTGCTATTGAATTCCTTGCCTCTCTGATCTATTCTCTATGGCATAAATTTCAAGAACCCTTTTAAGAAATTAAGAGCCAAAAATCTGTCTTTTGTCCTCCATGATCTCTTTACTAGGATCACTAATCCCCAGTCCCATATCTAGTTTTAATGGTAGAAGGGCAATGGGGTAAAAAGAAATTACCCCAAATTTAAATGAAATATTATTTTATTATACCTTCCCCTCTATAAAGGAAGACTGTAAAATCAGAATCTCTAAGGGGCAGAAAGAGCAGAGTGGTTCTGAAGGCCGATCAGGAAAAGGAAGAAGGCTGCAGCGCAGGTTTCCAACTCCATACGTGTCATCAGAAATTCCCTGGGGTCCTTTTAACATAACATACTCCTTAGCCCCACTATTAGAACTGCTAATGCAGAAGCCGTTCATTCACTTAAAAAAAATCCCAGATATTCACACTGGTGACTCTGATGCCTATCTGTCACTGAAAGCCATGGGTTAGGAAACAGCTGTGGTCTTGAGACCAATTATGAAGAGGTGGTTTAAGGGATGGGCCAGAAGCGTCTAGAATCAGGTGCATAATCTGGGGTTGAGAGTCACCCATCACCAGTGCTCATAGCAGAGTGTGCAGATAACCCCAAGCAGAGGATCAGGAGACAGCGGGGAAACCAGGCAGGAAATAAGCCAGAGCAAGGGAGCAGGTGCCAGCAAAGTCATGGGAACTGAGAGGGTGCGGAGAACTTGGCAGGGAAGAGTGCCAAAAGAATGGAGATAAGGAACCTGGAAGAAGGAGCCCTTGATTCTCTATTCACCTTCTGGCTCCAATGAGGAAGATTCTCATATTTTTTCTACTAAATCAAAATGAGTTCTGGGGGGTTTTAGTCAACAACTTGACACCTCTTCATAGACACTGGTATATGGTTACTGAAACACTGTCCTAGCCCGTATCTGGAGTGCTGTCCCAGACAAAAGGGAGGAAGAGCAGTTGTGCCAAGGAAAGAGGGATGGAAGCTAAGCTGGATTTGGGTAGGTTGACAGGTAGAGAGAGCCATTTTAGGCTATGAGGATTCTGGAGTCCAAAAACCTATGCCTGTTATGCTGAGTGAGATAAGTGAGACAAAAACAAATACTGTATGATGTCACTTATATGTGGAATGTAAGAAACCAGTGAATAAAACAAACAACAAGCAGACTCACAGATAGAACAAACTAGTGTTTACCAGTGGGGGACAGGCAATATAGGGTAGGGGGAAAAGGGTTTTTATGGGATTATATGAAATCATGTGTATGAAACTGTTGAAAATACAGAATTTAAAGAATCTTTCATTCTGTTAAAAAAAAAAGAGAGATGGAAACGCACACACACACAAAACATGTGCCTGGCTAAGGGAACCACCTTGGCTAAGTACCTCCCACCTTCTACTTATGCCCTAGAATCAAAACACTCATTTGGAGTACACTTGTTAATATTAATGCCATTGCTAACATGGTAAAAAGAAATCTTTCGAAGAAAACAGTGTTTAGCAGATAGTGTACAAATTGCCCAGTGGCTTTGATGGGAGAGCTGGATCTGGCATGAGCACAGTCCCATCCTCCCTCACTTTGTGCTGGCAGCTGTCACCTTGGTGGGAGATGGGGCTTGAGATGGGGCTTGAGATTGAGGGGCTAGAGCCGGAGCCAGGTGTGAGCTGGGGCTTCTATGCTCAGTGGCCGACAGCATTTTATTGGAAGCAGGGTTGTGTCCCAAGGTGCTGGAGCAGAAGCTCTGAGGGTTAGGTCTAAGTTGGTACTGTTCCCTCTCAGTGTTCTCTGACCTTGCTCCCAGCATCAGCACATTTGCCCAAGACTAGAGCAATGCTGGAGCAAGGGAGGCTAGAGCAGGTGCCTGGTGAGGGCTGTGGGAGGTGCTGAGGCGGTCTGCACACCAGTCAAGAGTTCCAGACTACTCCCCAGCTGCTGCTTCCATGAGCACCAACAGTGGCCACCCCACCCCGTTCAGGTGCAGTGCCATGTCTGAGTTAGCTCTGTCCCGTACAACTACACACTTTCCTAGGCAACAGCAGCTTTTGCCCTAGTGGGAAGCTGGGCTGAACTAGAGTGATCTGGAGCAGTTACTTGGCACGGGCTAGGGCACACGCTGGCGCCGTTGTGGGAAACCAGCCAGAGTCCTAAGCAGTTTCAGTCTACTTCCTCTGCCTTGTTCCTGGTAGTAAGCAAGAATGTGCACGTTGTTCATGAGCAAAGTCTAGGTTTCTTATAGCCATCCTGTTAGTTTCACTGGTTTTCAAACCATCTAAAGGGACTCATCTTCCTGGCGTCAGAGCCCAGGGATGGGATGCCCAGTATGTGGTTTGAACTGCTCACTCCCCAGGGAGGATCGCTGAGTCTGCGTATTCCCCCTCCTCTTCTCTTTCCCCTCCTAGGGGCCATGTCTCCCTGCCTGGTTCCATCTCTTCTTTCCTCCTTGACTCCGTGTGGATCTTTCTGAGCAGTCTTGGTTGTATACGAGTCTTTCTGCCAATCTCCAGTTTGTTTTTGATAAGAATTGGTCCACACATAGATATATTTTGATGTGTTCATGGTGGGAAGTGGGCTCAGTGTCCTCCTACTCTGCCATCTTGATCTACTCATTTTAGTATAAGAGGAGAATGGACTTCCAGGAAAATGAAGAACAATCCACTGATAAGTTATGGTGAAGAAAATAATGCAACTATGGGTCTGATAAGGCTAACGATGACTGAACTTGAGTAAGATGCCAGGAATGATTAGCTATAAACTCTTTTAAAATTCATATCCAGTAGTATCAGTTTATTAGGCTCTCACATTCCTAGGACCTGGTACAATGTAAACAGATGGGGCTAGAGATGAGATGGTGTAGTATGAGAATTTCATTGAGAGAAAGGAAATAACTTATGTCAGGAATCCCATAATAAAAATGAGGGGAGGAAATGAAAAAGACTTGGTTAATAAAAGTACTTTGGGTCCCTTCATAGTAGTGGGTGGTAAGCTCTTCAACTCTGAAGTTCTTCCAGCAGGCAGAAGAAAACAGAACATTGCTTGATTCAAAAATTCAAATGCTCATAGGGGTCGGGGAAGTAACATAAATTAGTGAGTCATGCTGGGCTGGGTGCAAGACTGTAGGGGCTGGTAAGGAATGGGGTGGTCTCAAGAGCACAAGCTTATCTAAAGCCATTTAAATCCAGATTTTCTTAAACTACTACTACTATGGCAGCCAATCAAAACATGTGAACCCAGGCCCTGGGCAACTGGTTGCAACCCCTAAAATAATGAAGTTGGGGAGAAGAAAGCAAGAGAGAAAGAGTGAGGGAAAGGTAAGGGAGTAAGGGAAACAAATTAAATCATGCTAGTTGATAAAAATTACAGAGAAGGCTAATGGAGTAAGCACAGAAAAAAAAAGCTGGAATTGAACCCTAGCAGATTCCAGTGACACCTCATTATCTTATATTGCTGTTTTCACCCCAAATGGGGCTTCCAGTAAGTTGACTCTACAGAGAAACTGCTTCCTTGGAGCCCTCTTAGAGAGCACAGTGGGTTGAGTGGGGAAGAGAATAAGAGTGCTGCTTCTTCATCTACTTCAAAGTCTGGAGGTAGAACTCTGACTTCTGAACCAGTATTACTTGTTAAAATGTGGATTCTGATTCAGTAGGTTTCCAAGGGGTCGGGCCTGACATCCTGCATTTCAGTAACCTCCCAGGTGATGCTCATGCTGTTGATCCCTGTAGAGCACAATTTGAATAGCAAGGTATCAAATAACTCTTGGATCAAGAAGAAATGAAGACTACTACCTAAATATATTTAGAAAATCATAGGTAGTAAAGATATGGCACAATGAGGGACATTTCTCCTTTCTACGTCAGGCCAGTCTTTGAATTTTGTAATTTTGTTGAAGACATCAAAGGGCAGAGACCAGTCAAAAAGGGGTCACTCTTCCTAGCAGCCAAGTGTGGCTGTGGGATTCATTTCTGGCCAATGGGATGTGAGCTTCAGTAACATGTGCAACTTTTGGGTTGTGCCTTTGAAAGGAAGGATGTTCCCTCCCCTTCTTTCTCTTCTCTCTGGCTGGAATGCAGACACAGTATTTTGGACCATGTGGACCAGGGCAATAGCTAAGGGATAGCACAGCAAAAAGAGAAAGGGACTGAACTTTGTAGAGCAGAACAGCCACACTGGCTATGACATTCATATTAGAGAGAAAACAGTTCTAACTTTTTAAAGCCAGTGCTTATTTTGGGTCTGTCAAGTGCAATCAGTCCTATATCATAAGTAGCATGGAACCACACTGCTAATTTCATTTATTGTATCAGTCACGGTTCAGTTACAGAGAACAGAATTCATCTGGCCAGTTTAAGATTAGTACAGGGAATTAAATGGCCAGTGGAAATGTTAAGAGTGGGCTGAAGACCAGATGCTGGGTTGAGCTTTCAGAAATGACTCTGAAAACCACACTGCAAATGGTGTCACCAAAGCAGCTGTTGTATCTTCCACCTCATAAAACTGCTGCTGCTACAGAAACACACTGTCCTGGGGAGGATGCCACCACAAACAGGAAACTGTCATTACTACTGTGGGCTCCAGAACCACATGGCCTTTGCTGTGATCTGCACCAGCAAAATGATGCCTTGTGCCTGCCTCATGACATCCCTAAAAGTAGACTGGCACAGAGACCTCTGCTAATTCAGCTGCAGAAAAATTAATCATTTCCATCTGTGCCCAACAGCAGAAGCTCTACCTCTGCCTTTCTTTTTTCCAAAATTTGCATGGCTGCACCTGATTGGCCAGATCTAAATCTCATGCAAATCCCTATCTGCTAGGGAATCTGGGAAATGTAGTTTTTAGCTTTCCAGGCTCTGCAGTTCAAGACGCAACAGAAGCACAATAGAGTGAACACTGAGTACTAGTCTACCATATGCACAGTAACCTCTCACACACAAAAGATGGTACCTGTCAAAACTTATGGGACACACCAAAATTGTTCTTGAAGGGAAATTCATAGCCTTAGATGCTTTCATTAGTAATCAGGAAAAGAAAAATGAACTAACTAGTCAACTCAAGAAGCTGTACAAGGAGTGATAAAATTGACCTAAAAAATACAAATGGAATGAATTTTTTAATATAAAGACTTAAATTACTTTTAAAGCAAAATGATTAGTAAATACACAAAAGCTTATTCTCTAAAAGCACAACAAAATAAAAATATCTCTAGAAGATTAATTTAGAAGAAGTGGAGAAAACATTCAGAATGATGAAAAGAACAACACATGAAGATAGAGGGGGAAATTTTAGACATTTCAAATATTTTAAACAATACAATGAATTCCCATGTACCTATCAGTCAGCTTCAGCAAACATTTTGCCAGTTTATTGTTTATTCCTCTCTCTTACTCTCTCCACTCCCCACTTTTTTTGGTCCATTTTAAGGAAATCAATACAGCATAGCATTTTACCCATAAATACTTCATACTATATCACTAACAAATTAGGACTTTGAAAATGTGTACCTGAACCACAATATTATTACACTGAACAAAGTAACAATACTTTTTAATATCATCTAGTACCCCGTATGTGTTCAAACCTCCTTCTTGGTATCAAACTGTTAATAATTGTTTTATTCAAATTAGTATCCAAACAAGGTCCGCACATCGTGTTTAGTTAATATGTTGCTTAAGTACCTCTAATCTGCAACAACTATTCCCTCCCCTTTTACCCCCACATGCCATTTATTTGTTATAGAAGCAAGGTTATTTGTCCCCTGAATTTTCCACATTCTTAATTTGGCTGATTGCATCTTTATGAAAAAGACTTTTTTGTTTTTGTTGGGGGGAGGTAATTAGGTTTGTTTGTTTGTTTGCTTATTTATTTATTTAAATGGAGTTACTGGAGATTGAACCCAGGACCTCATGCATACTAAGCATGCACCCTACCACTGAACTATACCCTCCCCAAGAAAAAAGACAATTTTTTAAGTGAGAAAATATTAGATACAGTTCTACAATGATAAATTTGAATATCCTAAGAAAAATCAACATTTTCTAAGAAAATAAAATATTTAAAAATTTACCAAAAAAGAAGTGAAAAACATGAGTAAGTTCAGAATAGACATTGGAAAAAGGTAAAGATTTATCCAAAACCACCACATCCAGAAGGTTTTATAGATAAATTGTTCCAAATATTCAAGGAGAAATTAATTTTTTCATTTTTAAGCTATTTAAGAGCATGGAGAGAATATAGAAATCTTGTCAATTTTACAAAGTTACCATTAAAATGATTAAAAAATTTAAAAAACATCATAAAGGCAGAAACTACACACACATGTCTTATGGAAATATATATATGAATTAAAAATTAGAGAATAAAATACTAGCAAGATATTAAAAGAACCATACACCCTAAGAAAATAAGATTTATTCTAGCAATTTAGAGATGGTTCAGCATTAGTATAATATTCTCAAGGTTCGTCCATCTTGTAGTCTGTAACAGGATTTCCTTCTTTTTTAAAGAATGAATAATACTCTGTTGCACACTACATTCTATTGTATACCTCATTCTATTGTACACCACATTTTCTTTATCCATTCATCTGTTTATGGACACTTGTGTTGCTTCTACCTCTTGGCTATTGAGAATAATGCTGCAGGATACATGAGTGTGCAGACAGTTCTTTGAGATCCTGCTTTGAATTCTTTTGGGAAAAAAAAATCTCTGAAGGGCAAATAAAATATAGCTTCTAGCCAGAATCAGACTGTAAGCTGCCAATTTGCAATCCCTATTATCTTTTATTTATTTACCTTTATGGTGGGGACAATGGAAGGACAGTCTTAGCCCTGGCAGAGAAGAGAAAGCTCTGAACAGAGTCTAGTAGGATGAGGAGTTACCCAGATGCAGATGTTAAAGGCAGTTTATTCCAGACAAAATGAGCAGTACTAAGAAGCAAGTATGGGGAAGGAGGGCATAGCTCAGTGGTAGAGCACATACTTACTATGCATGAAGTCCTGGGTTCAATTCCCAGTACTTCCATTAAAAAGTTAATAATAAAATTTTAAAAAGAAAGTATGGGAGAAAACAAGTGGCTGGAGAGGTCTGAATTTGGGCTGGCAGTGAAGGATAGCCATGATGAAAGGCAGGATGGTTATATTGGTTGTTTGCAAGTAAATATCATTGGAATTAAATGTCTCTGACTTTGAGGATAGCATCACTTGTGCTCCCAGGTTAAAAGAGTCTTGAGGTGAGGTGAAGGTGCTAAACCAGGCATCTAGCTCCCAAAGAGCATAGCAGAGTGAAAAGTAGACACAGATGACAGCCCCAAGTGATTATGGATGAAATTATCTAGAAAGGGAGTTCCACGAGGTCATGAGGCATTAATCTGGATTTGGCAATGGGGAGGAAGGTGAATGTGGTTCTTAGAGGAAGTGCTCTGAGAAGAATATTCCTGGGCAAAGTGGAGCCCTAGTTAATTGGGCTTCACCCAGTCTTACTCTGCAGAGGAGCCAACTGCCCACTCACGACAAAGAGTTATCATTGTGCCTTGATGGCATCTGTAGGTAGGGAATGGGAAACAACGGGAAGCAAGATGGGGTCAGAGATGTACCGTATGGGAGGATTGCGGGGTGAAGTGTCTTGTGGGCATCCCTCAGGGGGCAAGATGGACATTCCACTTCGTGGTTCATGTGTCAAGACTGATGTGGTCCAAGTGGGTATGAAACGTTTATTACTCACACAGTGAGGCTTTCTTGGGAGAGTAGGACAAACTCCTAAGTAGGTCTGAAAATGGCTGGAGAGAGCCAGAAGGGGAGACTGACTTGGGGCTCTATAATGGTTAGAATGTGGAGCTGGGCTGAAGGTTCCCTCACGCTGGCAAAGATTTTCTAGGTTTTAACTTCCTACCACTGCTGAAGGTGGGAGCACCTGGGCTTTCTTATCAACTTGCTCAGATGAGGCATAAGGGAAAGGGAGAGTGCAAGGCTTGAAGCTGTCAGCCATCAGAGATCAAAAATGAGGGGCAGACTCTGTTTAAAGTGCCAGAGAGCATTGGTGAGCTCAAGAGAATTAAAAGCACAGGGGTGCCCATCAGACATCTGCTTAATCCCTTGAAGACATGAGTAACCAGGGACGTTGGAGGCCAAAACTATAGCTCATGTGAAATGTTGGAATGTTTATTATAATTTTCCATGTTTCTCATTTATATTATTTCCAGTCTGTTTTCTGTACGGGTTATCAGACAATTCACATAACAAAAAGGGCCAGTAATCTTGTCATCACGGGTAGTGTGTGTGTGTGTGTGTGTGTGTGTGTGTGTGAGTGTGAGATATAGCTGATAGGTGCTCAGCATCTATTTCCATCTTATTTGCATGTCTTCTGATACTGCAGAGGCTGGAAACAGGAAATCACATTTGCTTTACTCTTCTGGATGAATTTTATTATGTACATATTGCTTTATGTGTAGAAAGCAGAAGTGAAGCCATCTTCCTTCTGTTTTCTGGCTGAATTCCTGCTGATGAGCCAGATCTTGGAGCAGGGTGGGTTTCTGAAGTGGTTCTAGTGTCCAGGAACCAGCTTCGTGGGCACTGATAAGCTGTTGTCGTGTGGCAGCAGTAGGCTCCTCATCCTTCTTTTCTGATCGCTGCATCACAGCTGTGGTTGTGAACCACATGATGTATGAACTCAGATCCTGTGTCAGCCTACCGATTGCCCACTCTCCTGATTGTTACAGAGTTACTAGCTTGCCTGGCTGGCCAGTTCTGCATTGTTCTGGGGGTTATTCCTGGAGGTCCAGCCTAGAGCCTGCCCCTCCAGCCATTCTAGTTAACTTGCAGACACCCAGTTCCCTGTATTACACTCCGTTGTGCTTAATACAGCAAGATTGG
Source organism: Vicugna pacos (assembly GCF_048564905.1). Taxonomy (NCBI): domain Eukaryota; kingdom Metazoa; phylum Chordata; class Mammalia; order Artiodactyla; family Camelidae; genus Vicugna; species Vicugna pacos. The sequence continues at coordinate 77,472,254 of NC_132993.1, read as the reverse complement.
TTTCTGCTTCTGGCCTTGAACTTTATTGTTATTGTGTGTTTGTGTTGGTAAGGGGAGCCTGGTTTGGGAGCAAGGGAAGTGTGGAGATTATGTCAACTCCAAACCGTGTTTTGAGATGGGGAAGTGTAGGGGCTTCACAGGTGTGAGAGACTGGTGGCCTTTTTAGAAAGAAACCTGGCTGATCTTAGGGAGATCAGCTGGGACCTGAAATGGTGCATTGTATCAGTGGTGGGGTGAGGCGGGAAAGCCTTTGGGGTTCCCAGACATCTTCCCTCTGACTCCCCTGAACTTGGAGCTACAAAAGAAGAGGGATTTAGGACAGTTTCTTCAATCAGTAGATAAAGATGTTTAGTATTTTACTGATTGTTCTGAATATTCATTGATTTGCTTCTAAATTTCTGGAAACTTATGTTATAGAGTTCAAGCTTGTACTGCTCACCATATGCATGATAGGCCAAACAATGGAGAGACGAGGCGCTGGGGCTAGGAATAGCGACTTTATTTGGAAAGTCCACAGACCAGGAAGATGGTAGACTAGTGTTCCAAAGGACAACCTTAACGTGACTTAGAATTCAGGCTTCTTTTATACTAAAAGGGGAGGGAGTGTGGCTGGTTGCTGCAAATTTCTTGGTGCTGGCCAGACCCCAGAGGGGATATGATAATCCTTTGTTTTTGCAACTGTCCACATAGGTCTGGTCAAGATGTTCCTGTAAACCTTCAACAAGGCAAATATTATTCTCTGTTCTGCAACTTTTTATCTTTATATGAATGGAAAAGTGGTAAACCTTAAAAGGCCAAGCCTTGGAGGCGGAGCCTTGAGAAAGGGCTATTGTGTATATTTCAGGCTGTAGGCAACGTTCCTTTTCACAGGTGCAGAGCTAGCGTGTCTAAGCACAGGCAACAGAGCACAAAGGTTAGAGCTAAGGGAATAGATCCAATATGGAGTCAGGTTTGTTCTTCTCTGTTACATTTATTCTTCTAGTAGTTTTTATATTCTGAGTGCAGTCACAATATACTTGAAAAACTCCTTTTCCTTTTTCCTTTTCTCCTCCATAGAGGAGAGGTGGGAATAGATCCAATATGGAGTCAGGTTTGTTCTTCTCTGTTACATTTATTCTTCTAGTAGTTTTTATATTCTGAGTGCAGTCACAATATACTTGAAAAACTCCTTTTCCTTTTTCCTTTTCTCCTCCATAGAGGAGAGGTAACTTGATATGATCTCAATTTGAACTCATGCAGCCATCCCTGAATTTAGTAGAATAAAAATGAAGTTTGCCTAGGGCAAATGTAGTGACAATTTCTAAGATTTTTAAGGATATATTGATACCTTAATTCTATCTCATACAGTACTAGCAGGGTAAATCATTCTTTGATTCTGATTTTCTTTTAAATTAAAATATAGTCGATTCACAATGTTGTGTTAATTTCTGGTGTACAGCATAGTGATTCAGTTATGTATATATATATATATATGTATATATTCTTTTTCATGTTATTTTTCATTATAGGCAATTACTGGGTATCGAATATAGTTCCTTGTGCAATACAGAAGAAATTTGCTTTTTATCTATTCTATATACAGTAGTTAATATCTGTAAATCTTAAACTCCCAGTTTATGCCTCCCTACCTCTTTCCCCTCCTAGTAACCCTAAGTTTGTTTTCTGTGTCTGTTAGTCTGTCTCTGTTTTGTGTCCTGTTTTTAGATTCTACATGTAAGAGATATCATATGGTATTTTTCTTTCTCTTTCTTACTTACTTCATCAGTATGTGATCTCCAGGTCCGTCCATGTTGCTGTAAATGGCATTTTCCTTTTTTATGGCTAAGTAGTATTCCATGGTATATACATACCACAACTTCTTTTTTTAACATTTTTTATTGATTTATAATCATTTTATAATGTTGTATCAAATTCCAGTGTAGAGCACAATTTTTCAGTTATACATGAACACATATATATTCATTGTCACATTTTTTTCTCCGTTAGCTACCATAAGACCTTGTATATATCTCCCTGTGCTATACAGTATAATCTTGTTTATGTATTCTACAATTTTGAAATCCCAGTCTATCCCTTCCCTCCCTCTACCCCCTTGGCAACCACACACAACTTTATCCAGTCATCTGTCAATGGACATTTAGGTTGTTTCCATGTCTTGGCTATTGTAAATATTGCTGCTCGAGCATTGGGGGTGCATGTATCTTTTCAAACTAGAGTTCCCTCTGGATCTATGCCTAGGAGTGGGATTGCAGGATCATAGGGAAGTCTAGCTTCAGTTTTTTAAGGAATCTCCATACTGTTTCCCATAATAGCTGCACCAGACTGCATTCCCACCAGCAGTGAAGGAGGGTTCCCTTTTCTCCACAGCCTCTCCAGCATTTGCCATTTGTGGATTTTTGAATGATGGCCATTCTGACTGGTGTGAGGTGATGCCTCATTGTAGTTTTGATTTACGTTTCTCTGATAATTAGTAATATTGAGCATTTTTTCTTGTGCCTATTGGCTATTTGTATGTCTTCATTGGAGAAATGTTTGTTTGGGTCTTCTGCTCATTTTTTGATTAGATTGAGTTATATGAGCTGTTTGTATATTCTAGAAATTAAGCCCTTGTCAGTCACTTCATTTGCAAATATTTTCTCTCATTCTGTAGGTTGTCTTTTAATTCTGTTTGTGGTTTCCTTTGCTGTGCAAAAGCTTATAACTTTAATTCGGTCCCATTTGTTTATTTTTGCTTTTATTTCTATTGCCTTGGTAGACTGCCTAGGAGGACATTACTATGATTTATATCAGAGAATGTTTTGCCTATATTCTTTTCTAGGAGGTTTATGGTGTCTTTGTTTTATGCTTAAGTCTTTAAGACATTTTGAGTTTATTTTTGTGTATGGTGTGAGGGAGTGCTCTAACTTCACTGATGTACATGTGGGCTGTCCAGCTTTCCCAACACCACTTGTGGAAGAGACTGTCCTGTTGGTTTATAAACTTTCATTGATATCTTCTGGTAAAAGTAACTTATGACAGTATCAAAAGCTGCAGAATAGATGTCAGCAGCTTGGGAGAAAACCCAAAGTCAATATTAAAATATTAAGTGGCTTTCTAAGGCAGGCTGAGTAAGCACTCTTTTAATAGATGCTGTATATTGCTAATAGTCTGAGAGCACAGAAATCAATACTGTCTGGGAAAAGATGGAGATCAACAACTTTGGGTCCAAGAGAACTCAGAAGAGTTGGACTTTGTAAGGAAGTTTTAGAAATATTATGGCTAATTTATTTCATTTATATTTTCTTTTTTATATATGTACAACAGTGAAATATAATAAAATATCTAAGCCAAAATAGCTCTTTCAATTAATATAACAAATTTTAAGCTATAGGAGGGCATTTTGCCTTAATTTTTCAGCATGTTTTTCTTTGTGGTATACAATATAAAGGTGCATCTTAGTACACTGAGATTCAGTGAAGTGTGGTAATTCCAGAAGTTTTCTTTCTTTTTTTGTTTTTGTTTTTTTTAATAAAAGTCACGTTCCTTGTAGGCACATACCCCATTTCTGCTTCTTGGAGGCAGTTACTTTTTAATCTTTTAGATGTTTCTTCTGGTTTTGCTTCTTTTTCTCTAAGTTGCATCCTTATACTGCTTTCTTCCGATTTTCTTTTCCAGTTAGATCTATCTATTGAATTGTCATTATAGAAAATAAGTATTTAATAAGTATTTCATGCTCTCTTATCACCTCCCACCCCTTAAGACACCATACACACCCTCCTTTCCTTATCTTCCCAGTACAGTTATATTACACTTCTTAGTTAGATCAGTATTCACCATTTACAATATTATAGTTGTATTACCAGTATTGCCACCTGAGCCATATAGTGTACTTATTAATGTATTAATTCATTTCCTTTCTTGTGTAATTTTTTTGTTTTCCTGTAATTAACAACCTCCCTCACTTGTTCGTTTAGTTTTATATATCTCTGTCTTTCAATATTTCGTGTTGAAACTGTTTGGAAATTCTGTGTCTTTTCTCAATATATTTAAATGCTCACATATCCTATTAATTTTATTGTGGGGGTAGTATTTCTTTGACTGTGACTTGTGTTGTTCCCATCCGGACTGGGTGCTCTCTAGACCTGTATTAGCTGCCATCCTAACATTTCCATTTGCTATCACCCTGTGGTTTCCCTCACATCTCTTTTCTGTTAGGTCTCAAAATTCCTGTGTTGCATGCTTTCCTCTCTCTTGGCTTACTTTTTAGTTTTGGTGGAGTGCATGTTCTAGTAGCTATCTCAGAAAGGATGCAGAAGTAAATGTTTTGAGACCTGGTATGTCTTAAAATGACTCTAGTTTCCTCTATCACCTGATTGATATTTCTTGTGAGTGTGGAATTCTAGGTTGAAGTAAATTTTCCTCCAAATTTTAGGAGCATTGTTCATTCATTATCTTTTCGCTGCTAGTTTTGCAATGGAAGTCTGATGCCATCTTGATTCTAGATTACTTGAATCTAATCCTCTCACCCCCACCCTGGGTAATTTAGAGATTCTCTTATCTTCTGGACTCTGAAATTCTGTGATACTGTGCTGGGCTCTCAGTGGACTCTCACAATTAAAAAAAATTATCTTTAAATTCTGGGAAGTGTTTCATTGATAGTTTCCTTCCTTTGTTTTTTCTCTTCTCTTTTTTCTAGAATTTCTCTGATTTATTTATTTATTTTTTTGGAGGGGGAGGTAATTAGGTTTATTTATTTAATGGAGGTATTAGGGACTGAACCCAGGACCTTGTGTATGCTAAGCATACACTCTGCCACTGAGCTACACCCTCCTCCTTGAACTCTGATTTAAATGCTGGATTATCTAGATTCCAACATCTGAAGTTTTACTTTCTAGGATATTTCCTCAATTTTGTCACTTACCTCTTCTACAGAGTTTTGTATTTCTGATACCACTTTTAAATTTCTTTTGTTCTCTGAATGTCCCTCTTCATAACTTTCTATCCCTATTTGTGAATGCATCATCTTTTCTAATTTTTCCTAAGAATATCAGTTACAATATTTAGAAATTATTTTTTTAAATTGTGTTTCTTCCCAATTAGCTTTTGATTTGTTGTTGTTGTTTGTTTTGGATTCTGTCTTTCACACTGGAGGGTTTCCTCAAATATTTGGTGATCTTTGGCTGTTTGCACATATTTACAAGTAGGCACTAAAAGCTGATTCAAGGCTCTGTGTAGGGAGGCTGGGCTTTGTGTTGGAGGGCTTTGCTGTGGGTCCCAGACAGTTTTACTGTGGAACTCCCAACTATCTCATTGTCTAGATATCTCTTCTCCTGATCTGATCTCTTTTCCCAGAGAGGAATCTTCCAACCAAATACAGCTTATGACGCCTCTTGTAAAGTCTCTTTTGATCTCATTGGACATTTCTGCACAGGTGGCACTCAGTATCTTTTACGAATTCCTGATGCAACACCTATAAAACCTAGGTGTTGGTGTATAGAACACGTCATTAAACTGTTTATTTATAGATTTTTTTGGGGGGGATATTAATCTTAAAACTCTGTAATAGAAAGTAGGTGCCTTGTTAGTCATTCCTATGTCCTCTAGCAAATGCCTGGCACACATTTGTCCTCAATAAATATTTCTTGAATATATATGCATCAGGCACTGTATTAGGTTGTGGAGTGGGTGAGATGGGGTGGAAATGGGATTTAAAATGTGGGCCAAAAAACCCTTTTCTCTGAGAAATATTGTCTATCCATACCCAGAGGATACTTAAGGCCAAAATTTTTATCTCAATTTAGCTTTGGCTTTTGCTTATATTTTTACAATTTAAATTCTGAAACTTTCCTTCAAATTGATTCTTAAATTCATTAAAATTTTATACTCTATAAAATTTTAAATAATAGTCTTAAGCATCCAGAAAGGCAGGCTGTCCCCCAACTGATGAACATAACCTTGTTTGAGATTTTTCAGGAATGATGGTTTTGTTTTCGTCATCATAGACTAGACATGGCACTGAACAACTTGAGTTGTAACATTTAAAAAATAATGAAATGGTAGTATACCCTTGCACAACAAAGGCAGAGGGTGTTAAGTATCTGTAAATGGTGCTAAAGTATTTATCACCAATTGCCCACAGTCATGCTTGGTCATTTCCTCCCCGCTCTTGCTCTGTTCAGATAGCATTAAAAGAATGTATCAAACATCATAACCCATTGTGAAACTGCACATGTCAGCATAAGAAAAATAAATACTACTTTCTTAATCATAGTAAAAGGTATTTTTTAGAAATTACTTGCTTATCTTTTTTTCATCTTTTACTCAGTCCCACACCCTTCCCCCACACATGACTACTAACTAAGTCAGAGTGAATCCTCCTGTTGCTTCCTGCTCAGCTGAATCAACACTCCTGGAGGGTGTGACTAATAAAAGCCACAGCCCATAGTTACACTTGACTTCTGAAAATCCTGGTTAGCTTAAAGGACATAATTATAAGTGCCCACACTTACAGAATGAGTAAGTTGATAGAAAAACACAGACCTAATCAGTGACTGTTAACTTATTTGGCTTTATTTATTTTATTTTAGTTTTGATATTGACTGATGACTTAGCTATTCTGAGATCATGAGGATGTAAACAAAAATATTTGGTTTATAGGCTCCTTAATGGCTTTTTGCTTTCCTGTTCATGGCTCAAAATAAGGAGGAATAGAGAAAAGGAAAAATGTGATTTCTGAAAGGCAGTCTAACAGAGAGTATGTCTCGGAACATTATTTTATAGCTAATTGTTATGGAGATCAATTGATCTCCAAGAAAAAGGAGTGTTTCCTCTATCCAGAAACATAAGAATCTCTTCAATAATGTCATTGTGCTTCTGTCATTGAACCATGAGTAGACTTTTAATTTCCCCCAAGAAGAGGTTCCACCGAAAGAAAGTCACATGTATCACTTCACGTGCCCCATCTTGACTGACACCCGTGCCCATAAAGTTCACTTCCTTTTTCAGGTGCCCACCCCAGACCAATACGCCAGGCAATACTGGTACACTGGCCACCCCAGACCAATACGCCAGGCAATACTGGTACACTGGCCACTCCCTGGGCCCGATGGAGATAAAAGGTTTAGTGAATTGACCTATTTTCTTCCATCACAGGCAAGACCCTTGACAACATAATCTTAAACCTTCTGTTTTCAGTTCCTCATATTCCCTTTAGATCTCGGCTCCTTGTACTCTCGCTTCTGTCTTCAAAACTCATTTGAACTTGTCTCAGAAAAGCCATTGTTGATGTCCTAGTTGACAAATACATCACACTATTTCTGCCCTTATGTCTCATGAATTGTTAAAAGCAATTGATATAGTTGACAACCTTCCCTTCCCTTAGACCTTTCTGTTGGTTTTCCTTCTAATGCTTCAGTCAGTCCTTCTTAACTTCTTCTTTCCCATTTTTTTCAATTTCTCTATCACTATTGGTTTTTTTCTCCAGAGCCTTTTACTATGCTAAAGTTTCTGCCATATTAAAGGAAAAATCTCTCCCACAAACTTGCAATCCCTCTTAGAGATCACCCTACATTTTATCCACTTCATTATTTAACCCCATAAAAGAGTATAAAACATTTCCTACATGTCTTCATTGCTCATTCACTTTACAGCTCTCCATAACCAGGCTTATAATTTATCAATCTGGTGACATGATTCTGGTAAAGTCATCAATGAGCTTCTAGCTCTTTATAATCCTCACTTTATTTAACTTCTCTTTCCAGCACTTGACCATATTGATAACTTCCTTCTCGGAACTCTCTCTTCCTTGGCTTTCATGACATTCTCTTTACTGATTCTCTTGCCTCTCTGGACATGCTTTTTTCAGACTCCTTCTGTTCGACTGCTAACCCCTAAACACATGTTTCCCATCATCTTGGTGCTTTTCTCCTCTTAGCTTTTAGGCAACCCTAGAGTAAGTTCACCCTTTTCCATGCCTGTAACCACCCCAAACATGCTGATGACCAGTATGTCACCTACACAGTTCAGCATCTTATACCTTTGTCTTCTGCTAAGCAGTCTTGCTTTTGACTCCAGCCAGCTGCTCTGAGACACGTATGGCAACATCCCTCATAGCACCCTTCTTTGTTTGGCAGATTTTTTCTCAGGGGGCCCTTTTCCTAGACTCAAAGGCCATGATACTTTATGTTTATTTCACTCTCAATCCCCAGGGCCCCTTTCTCCCTTTAGAAATATAGTTCTTTTACCCCTATAGATTAAGCTTTGAAAACAGATTTCTAAGGCAAGGAGAGATCAGACCTTGGGATGCACTGCTTGGTTTCTGAGGTAGGAATTTGAGGCTGGGGAGGGAAAAATACGTATCTCATTGGATGTTCTACCATCACGTCAAATATAAGACGTCCAAAATGAATTTTGCTACCCTCTCCCATCACATCCTATGCCATATCTGCTTCTTTTCCTTTATTTTCCAAGCTGGTGAATTTTTATCACCATCTACCTAGTTACTCAGGCCAGAGTCCTGTGTGCCATCTTGGGCTCCTCACTCCTCCTCATCTCCCTTGTCCAGCCAGTTCTGATGATTCTATTGTCTAAATGCCTCTTAAAACCACCTTCTTTGCATGGTCCTCGGTGTCTCTGCCTCTATCCAGGTCCTATTTGTCTCCTTCCCTAGCTATTTCCTCTAGTATTGCTTCCTCCAGTCTGTCCTCCACACTGTTGTCAGAGGGATCATTTCATTTCAGGTCTGGTTATATTTATCTCCTACTTAAAAATCCTTTGATGACTAACTTTCCTGTGGCTTAATGGGAAGTTCAACCTTCTTAGTGTCCTGTGCAAAGCCTTTCATACTCCTCCCTGTCTTCCCTGTGGTCTCATCTCTTGTCAGCCTCTGCATCTACCCCATCCATCATTATCTCTAGCCTCCGTGTCTTCCTCTTCATGTTGGTTTCTCTGTCTGTAATGCACCTTCCCCCACCTCACCCTTCCCCACCTGTTGCCTCCACCAACATCCACTCATCAGGATCATGCAAATTAAAACCAGATGAGATACCACAGCGTGTCTACCAGAATGGCTAAGTGAAGGACATTTACAATAGCCAGTGTTGGTGAGAATGTGGAATCACTAAAACACAAATACATTGCTGATTAAGAGAGTAAGTCGGCTCAGCCACTTTGGGAAAGCTAAACATAGTCAGAAGCATGTAAGAATCAGTTCCCATTAGAAATAGTTGGCTTCAACTTCATGTTCCCCTAGCATTTTACTGTGACATTTATCACATTTTATTGTTCTTGTTTATTTGGTTTTTTTATTAGTTTTTCCCACTGGACTGCTAGATATGTCAGGAACAAGGTCTGTGTTTTCATGTCTGTATTCTGAGAGACGAGAACAGGCCTGTCCCATGACGGATGCACCATAAATGCTTGCTGAATGAATTACATGTATACTTAAAAGAAACGGAAGTTCATGCTTGATGGCAGGTCTCAGTAAAATTCCTTAAGTCTATGAACCTGTATGATTTCTTCTGATAGGAAGTGAAAACTGTGTAGTGCCAAATGTTTCCCCTTTTGCATGAATTTTCAGAAAACTCTATAGCTTGAAAAATCAGACTTGAAACTATCAGCACCAATACACCTTCTAGAAAAGCAGCATGTCATATTACTCACCTCGCAGAAATTGTCAGACGAAGAGTAAAGTGACATCAAGAGCCGTGAAGTGAAAGGTCAGCCTAGATTAGTGATGTCAATAGGAGCATCATGGGGTAAAAAGTACCTTAGATTCATACCTGATGACTTTATTATCTGGCTTAAAATAGACTGAAATGTAAAGTGAGACACTGACAATCAAATACGGTAAAGATCATCTAAGCAAACGAAGGGAAAAGATGCTGCCAGCTACCTGAGATGAGTTATCTGGTGCACCAAAGTGATGGATTTAGCTCCACATTTTCTGGAAAATAAGATGAAAAAGGGAGCAATTAAATGATATAGCTTTCTGTTTCTGTTGAAAGGATGCATAAATTCACACTCAAAGATCAACCAGCTCATACACGACAGAGCCAGAGTTTGAACTCACCTGCTCCCAGAGCTGGCGTTCCTTCCAGCACTCCAGGCTGCCACCTCCTCCCACGGTGGGAGGTGTGTTTGTGCTGGTCACAGCGCATCTCATCTGGGGAGCAAGGCTGCCCCCCAGAATAGTGAGGTTGGTTATGTAAATTTCAGATTGTCGGTGACAAGGAGTGTATGATGAAAACCTTAAAGGACTGTCATAAATGAAGACTGAGGTATATCAAGTTTATTTAAACTACCTCTACTACTTTTGATAAAAGAGTGGAATCATAAAATTCGTAATCCCTTGGTGCTCTGTCATGTTTCTAAGAGTGAATGGAAGATGTGACTAAGAGACCTTGTTTCATGAGTGCACCAAGGACGAACTTTTCTCTCTAGTCAGTGCACCTGTAACCTTTTAAAAAGAGGAAAGGAGAGAGAAAGAATGATTTGACAAGAGATGTGTCTCATCCATTTCTTCCTTCTGGAAGACTCTCTTCTACTCAAGTCACTGGTATTTTGCCCACATCTTTCCTCCACTTCCAGAAGGCTGCAGTTAGGAAGGTAGTTCAGACATCGAGTCAGGAACATCCTTCTTTCCACCCTGCTTCCTCATTGTCTTGCACAGCACCCTGTACCTAATGGCAGCTAATCTAAGTACAGTGAGGAAAGGAAGCCAGTAAAGCAACCATGAGTTCTTTCCTGGTAACAAAAAGCACACACAGATTGACTGCAGGGCAGGCATTGTCAGATCAATGCACTAGACAACTTGTTTTCTACTTTGCTGTCATCTACATTATCTTTCTGGTCCCAAGTTATGCTTGGGAACAATGCATCTGTGTCATGTATCTGGGGCTTGATGTCGTGGGGAGGGAGTGGGGAAGAAAGGAGGAATACACCCTCCAGTGTAATCCTGCTTTGAGAATCAAGCAGAATTCAACTGAATTAAAACTAGTTCTCTAATAGAACTTAGAGAAAAGTGATGTTGAGAATTCAGTACCAAACTGCATTTAAAAATAGCTCTTGTACAAAATATCATGCCAGTTTGAGCTCCTACCCAAACTGGATTTATTGTATAACGTTGGAATGTAGAATTGAAAATTCCTTGGTGAAAATCATACAGAAAAGGTGGCATGACACATAATCTTTTAAAAAGCTAAGAAAATGTGGTGTCTATTCGCCTCTGGTAACTTCACCAAAGTAAAAATGTAAAGGCATAATTCCCTAAAGACTAGAAGAGTGAAAGAGAAGATGATTGCAACAATACCTGGGGAGTACAACAAGCCAGTGGTGAGACCACAGAAGGCTGAAGACTAACCTAACAGTGAAGAATGCTTAGGAGCAGGTAAAGCTTTGCTGCAGAGCCTCCAAACTCCCCAGAAACTGGATCTGAAAGGGAACTGGGTTGAAACTTGAAATGAGAATTACTAGGTCCTCTCCCCATATTCCCTACCAGGAAACTACTCCCCTCCCAGCCTGGCAGGAGATGGAAAGTGACTCTGAGTCAGAAGGACTCTGGCCTCAGGGACAGCAGACACACCTGTGGGCGGAGCACGGCCGTGAAAACAGGGTAAATCTATGTATTGGATGGAAGAAATTCTTTCTTCCTGCAGCTTCCACAGCTCCAAAAATAATGCTGACAGAGAGGCTTACACACCCCAAGCAGGAATTTGGAGAATTTCTCTTCGGGGGACTGATAAACCCAAGAGAAAGACCAACAGATACTGATGGTTTGGGATTCCCAACAAATGACTGCATCCTTGTCCAATCAGTGAAGTTTAAACGTCCTATACACTCACCAACCATTCTTCAGTGCTTCATCTTTAAATATGGTCAAAGATCCAAGGACCACCAGAAACTGAGGAAAAAAAAATCTAACATGAAATAGAATGTACAGAAATGAAGGGGAAACTTTTTTAAAAAGGGACTTGGAGGATACTTAGACAAGGCAGGGAGCAGAAAACATTAGAAAATTATAATTAAAATTTGAAAGGTAAGAGAAAATAATACATACACAAAAAGAAATACGCAGAAAACAACAACAATATCTTTAAAATTAAGTATATGACAGTAGAAGTGAAAAATGTATATTTTCATTTGTATATATTGCAACCTTCTGGAATAGAAGAGTTAGACAATAAAGATGAGGAGACATTTCAGTATACAAAAAAAGTAATAGAGGTAGAAAGGAGAAATAGAAGGAAAAGTAGCCAAAGGAAAGATGTTCCAGAAATAGAGAGAGAGGAAAACAGAAAGGAGGAAATTAATTAAGAAATAGTACCCCAAATTCCCAGAATGGAAAGATCTGAGTTTCCATATTAAGTACCCAGCATGATGCAACAGAACAATAATCATCAGTATTTGGACCTCTGAGAACAGAATGAAGATGCTAACACTTCCAGAAAGGAAGAAGAGGTCATATACAAGGGTTCAGGAATCAGAATGGCATTAGTCTTCTCAGCGGTAACATTGGAAGCTAGAAGAAAATAGAACAATCTCCTTAAAATGCTGAGGGAAAGTGCTTACCAATCCAGAATTTCATTCCCAGTCAAACTTTTCATCAGTTCTGAGAATTAGGTACAAAGCTCTCCCAAAATTTAACTCACATGCACTTTGTTTTTCAAGAACCAACTGAAGGAGGTGTTTCCTTAAACAAAGGAGTAAACCAGGAAAGAAGATGATGACATAGGATCCAGATATCCAAGGAGATCCAACATAGGAGAAAGACAAGGGAATCCCCAGACTGGGGGTAAAGAGAAAGCCCAAAATGTCAGCGGGGAATCAGGTCAAGAGAAACACTAATTCAGTTTGGCACAAGAGGGCTGAGAAGATCAAGAGGGAAGTCTCTAAGAAGTAATGAAACCGACGTTTTGCCAGATGTCTTTAACAGTTTTGACAGAGTATTTATAGTTCTATTGAAAGTCTATATATGAAAGAGAGTTATACGTGGAAACTAAAGAAATGAAAAAGAAGCTATTAATAACTCCAGGGCAACAAAAAAAAGTAAGCAAGCAGATTTATAATCATATTACCCTACATGTTCAGCTGGAAGTATTAATCATGTAGTCATTTAATATAAATACTGACAATTAATCTAAACATAATTTTAATGCTAATGGGATTAGGTGTTGGAGTACGGTGTGTGTGCGCATTTGAGTGTGTGTATGTGTGTGATGTAAGAGAGCTAAGTTATACTCATCTTCCATACGAAAAAAGTCCATAGAATGTATTTAAGATGAAAAAAGCCAAGAAACAGTAAAAGCATACTATTTTGTAATATGGAGCTAACCATTAATAACAACTACAAACAGAAAAATGATCTCTCACTTCTAAATTAATATAGGCTTTTACTACTTGCCTTGGAGAATGGAAATTGGGAAGGGAAGAGGTAACATTTGGAATTTCGATTTTTTTTTAAATTCAGAGAATGATTTGAGTTTGAAAACTATATTCAAGTATAACTGATACATAGTAACTTAAAAATCATGTAGAAATTAGAAAATTTGAGAACTGTAGCATCTCAGTGTTGGAAAAGATTTTAATACATCATTTGTTTCAAACTTTTTGGACCACTACTCACTGTTAGAATATATTCACATAACAACCTTGGATATATACACATACACACACATACACTTTCATCCTCTCTCTCTTCCCACACAACCAATATATATTTCATGAAACAGTAGTTAAGCTTACTATTTGTAATATGCTGATACTTTCCCCCCTCTATTCTATTCTATATTTTATTACGTATACACACACACACACACACACACACATATATATATATATATATATATATATATATACTTTTTTTTTTTTTTACTGAAGTATAGTCAGTTACAATGTTGTGTCAATTTCTAGTGCACAGTATAATGCTTCAGTCATACATGAACATACATATATTCACTTTCATATTGTTTTTTACCATCCTATTCTGTATTAAAAGTGTTGGATTGTGACATTAATTGATTTTGTAACCTGTAATTTGAAAAAAACTGATTGAGCCTGACCATTTGATGTTTTGGATGCCACCCATCACAGAAAACTTGCTGATTCCCACTCAGTACTCATCCTTTGGTCAGTTGTTCCAACAGGACTCTTGAAGTGGTCTGGGGTTGGACAGGGTCCAAGGAGACCATCTCACATTGGACCAGACAAGTCTCCTTTAGGGCCTCTGGAGACAAGCCTAGAAATTGGGATGGAACTAATGGATGGAATAGCTTTCTAGGTCCTACAGTACTACAAACGTTTTTATTAATACTCTTGCACATAGAGGTGCTCAGTAAATATTTGCTGAATTAGCTTTACTCATTCTAAAAGGCCCACTGAAACCTCATCGTAAGCACACATTCATTCTCTTCCTTTCTTCTAGCTGAGTAAATAGAGCTGATGGCTTCTGTGTGTGTTCCCATTTGACGTGGCAGAGATTGCTCCATTGCATCTTGAAGGGTTTAGTGCTTAGAATGCATCTGAAGCTCCATCACCAGTGCCTTTCTTTTTAAGGGTATTCATAGATCATTGCTCATTCAAGTGCATTCAGCTTCATTCACAGGGGATGGACTCTGGCAGACCAACCATGCAGGGCTTTTTGTTAAGCATACCCAGAGGATGCACATTTCAGACATCTTAATGGACTAGATCCTCACAAAAGAATGAAAAGCATTTGAAAACAGGAAACACAGAAGCATGGAATAATTTGGTTTAAGGAAAATGTAGGCTTCTGGACACTGTATTCTGCCTTTAATTCTTATACTTCAAATACTATAAATGAAGGCTGAACCCCTAATGCTATAAAGATTAGAGTCTGTCTTTGGTTGAAAAGTGGGTATAGCTGCAAAGCAATAAAAGATTTATGGGGATGGAGGGTATAGCTTGGTAGTAGAGTCCCTGCTTAGCATGCAGGGGATCCTGGGTTCAACCCTAGTACCTCCATTAAGAAAAAAGTAATAAATAAATAAACCTAATTACCACCCCCAACTAAAGTTTTCTGGAAAAAAAAAACATTTATGGGAAGCCTATCTGGTGTGCAGTGAACATAGGATATAATTTTAGCTGATTTACTCTTTTGTTACCGTGAATTTTCTTGGAAGTTTTGTAGAGGGAAACATAAGTTTTTAAGTATTTTTTAAAGCCAAGCAGACATTCATAAACATGTATTATATTATAAAGTTGTCAACCATTCTAGTGGCTTTCTGGTTGTCCTTTTCAGTTTAAGGTTGTGGAAATTGTACATATTTTGTACGTCTCCAAATAAAGCACACATCAAAGGAAAACATTTCTTCACATATGAACAATTTACAATCCCTTAGAAAAGCTTCACACAATCCTGAATGTCCATGGAGCGTATCACAAAAACTGCTGGTCTAGGGGAAAGCACATGGGAGACTTATTTAAAAACAGAAGGGTAATAGCTGTATGTCTGTACTTAGATTGTATACAAAACTCAGTTACAACCAACGAAGATTCCCAAAGAATGCAAGGCAATCTGGGAAAAGGGAGTGAAAGGCTGCTGCCGTAGGAAAGGTGCATAATAACGCATCATTTAGTCTCTAGTGAAGTGTCTCTCAAAGTGTTGTCTGTGGACCACTTTCATCAGAATCCCTTGAGGTGCTTGTTAAAACTGGGGGCTAAGTGACTCCATCCTGGGCTACTAAGTTAGAATATCTGGGAGTGAGGTCCAGGAGTGTATAGTCAAGAAGTCCCTCACGTGGTTCTGATGAACACTAAGCCAAAGAACCACCCTGATGATGGGGGTGTGTCCACAGACTGGTCATTGTTACCAATGCAGCTGGCACATTTCCTGCCTCCTTACCACTGTATGACAGGTAGACAATGTTGCAGGAAGGTCCTGGTGGCACAGCAAGAAATAGTGTCAGCCATCTAAATGGGAGATCCAGGTGACCTGGCTTGTGAGAAGCAGCAAGTTATTTCTGCAGGTCATTTAAAGTAATTATGCTAGAGTTTCGGAGTGACACAGTTGGAGGATACAGCAGGCTGGATGAGGTTCTGCTGAGTGTTTTCTGCACCTGGTAGGACCTCACCGTGGACAAGCAGATTGTTACTGCCATCAACTGAAAACTCCCACTGTAAGACTCAAGAAAACTGCAAGAAGTCCTAGTGTTCTTGGCTTTGAATCTACCTTTCATGCTATTGCAGTGAATTGTAACTTCTGTAAGATTCATGGGCCAGGCTGGGCATTTTGTCAAACCTAAGACCCAGTTTCTGAGGGATGACATCAGCTGCATAAACATCTTTAGAGGATGCCAAGTGAAAGGAAGATGGTATGGAAAACATGCCCACACATAAACACACACACACACACACACACAGAGTTGAAACTAAGGAAGAGACCAATCATTTGGATTGTTTTAGGACCCGAGTCTTAAAAGTAGGAACATTTGAGGAGGAGTTGTAATTACCCTCAAAGTTGCCTGTTGTGTAATTAGTGAATTGATATATTCATTCATTCAACAAATATTTACTGAACATCTAAATACCAAGTTACTCTGTTAAGAGTTGGAGGTTCAAAGGAAATTGTACTTGTCATGTCTTCAAGACTTTCGGGAAAGAGAAACATGAAAGCAACTACAAAATAATGTAATAAGTGCTTAAATGCAGATATGGAATAAAAAAGTTACACAGGGAGTAGTGCTAATGGTCTTAACAAAGCAAGATTAGAAAGTTCCCCCCCTTTTTTTTTTTACTATAATTCTACCTATCTCTGGTGGGTAATAATTTTTAGTTTTTTCTTTAGCATTTAAAATATATTAAAGAACAGCTTCTGCCTACTGGTCTTCAGATGGTTCACTGTAGATCCTGACTTCAAGGGTGGACAAGAGGCATTGACACACTATTATTGACATGAGGCTGCATTGGAGTTTCTGGTTTTCAAATCGAGGCCCAGGTGTTTTTAGTGATTTACAAGGATCCTCAGGGAATTCAGGGAAATGGTGTCCTGTGGTTTTAATCCTGTAATACGGTAATATTTTTTCTAACATTAACCATTTACTTAATATATTCCTCATTGGTATGCAATCAAAAGAATATTTTCTCTGTTGAGTTCTGCCCTACCTTTTTAATAGAATTGGTGCCCCTTTGGGGCTTTTGCCTCATAAATATAGTGCAGACATTTTGCAACTAAGCAAATAAACAAAAAGCAGAAGATCAGTTTCAAGAAGATAGAGTCAAAAAAGTGAAATGCTAGACGCCATCGTGACAAAGCTGTATCCATGGGAGTGTGTTATTCTCTGTTATTATTATTCCGAAATATATGCCCTGTTTCTCAAAGCACGAAAATAAACTTCACTTCCCTAAAGCTAGCCAAAGCTTGGTCAGTAGTGAAGTGGGAACAAATAGTACCACTAATATTAAAACCATGGACTTTGATTTGATAATGTTGAGGTTTCACAGAGCCCGAAGATTGCAGATTCACACATATTACAGAAGTACACAGGTTACAGAACCTTCTTGGCTTCAGCCCTTGCCGCTATGTTGAATGAGGACCCAGTGGTGAGAGAAGTAACAGGTTTTCAAGAACAGCCAGAGATCTGTAATTCTTTTAAACTTTCATGGTTATCAAAATTCTGTGCAGGTACAAAGGAAGCATTTCTGTGGATTCGCAACCCCTGACCAAGGCTATAGTCCTGTTTCAAAAAGAGGAGTTCGTCTTACAGAAGATCTTGGGAGAGTCCACATCCTTTCACTGAAAACCAATCATGTAGCTCAAAGTCAAAAAAATTTTCTTTTTACTTTTTTCTTGGTTTTCATGGTATATTACTTAAATTCATGTAGTAAAGCTTCCTACTCAGAGGCTGGTACTATGTTGAATAAAAAAATAAAACCCTCACCTCCCCCATTTTATACTGAGAAACTGATAGACTAAATACATGTAGTTTCAGGGGAGAAAAGGAGTCATCCTTATGAGTAAAGTGAAGTAATGATTATAATATAAAACTCCAGTAATAATACTTATCACAAAGCTGGCAGTGCTTTAGGTCAAAGTGATATTCTTGTAAGTTAAATAAAGGGTCTGGCTTGACTCTGAGATGGCTCTTAGTTACATGAAAGTTTATCTGGTTCTACACAGAATCCCTTTTCCTGCTCTGCTCCAAGTTCTGTCTGAACACTAGTAGAAACCCAGGCATTCTGATAGATTTATATGGCATCCCAGTAGATCAGAGTGAAAATATCCTGACTCTAAATGAAACTTCCTCCCTTTACCTGTTACCAAATCACCGTGTCCACGTGCTGGGACACGTGGGTGCTACGTCCACACTCTCAGGACCTCGGGATGCCTTTTGGAAGCATAAAGCCCAGGAGAGTTTGTAGAGCTCGTCCTCTTATCTGCTACTCCCTCTGGTCTAAAATCACAATAGCACTAAACTGCTGAGTAAGAGTCAGGAAATGTAACAGAATTCTGATCTTTTTTTCCCCATGAGACCACTTTGGTGCTTTCTTTGGAACTAGTAAATGCCAGATTCTTTCACAAGAAACATTCCCATTTAAAGATGACCTCACATATACTGGCACTGTAGAAGGTACTGGAGATAAAGATAAATAAGAAAATATCTGCCATTCAGATATGTACAGGAACTCACTAACCTTGCAAGACATTTTTCCATTTTTAAAAGGCTTTAATTATGGTAAAGTTCACTTTATTTACATAGTCATGGCAATGTAAATGCTGGATACAGATTTAGCCCAAATATATGATATAAGTGTGTTAGGAAGTAGAGAAAAGGAGAATCCACCTCTTGCATAGTAAGAAATACATGAATAATATTTAAAACAGGAGAATCAAGAAATAGCAGTAGAAGCATGTTATTTAGAAACATGGACAGAAGAAATGCCAGAAGTGTTGAAAACAGTTGCTTCTGGGAAATGAAAATCAAAGAGTGAGAAAGGTTCCCCAAAATCTGCTTATTAAAAATGAGCCCTCATCCTTTAGATCCCTAATTGCCCCTCAAGTCCTGGTATTTGTGAGCAGAAGGAAATTATAGTAACTGGACTTACTGTGATTATTTCATAATGTATAAAAATACTGAATCACTTTGTTATACATCTGAAACTAATATTGTATGTCAAGCATAACTTCATAATTTTTTTAAAAAGCATTAAAGAGAAGGAGTTGGTAAACATTTTCTGTAGAGAGCCAACCAGTCAGTATGTTAGGCTTTGCAGGCCACACAGCCCTGTTGGCACTGCTCAGCTCTGCTGTTGTAGCAGGAAAGCAGACACAGACAATACAGATGAGTGTGGCTGTCTCCAACAACATTTTATTTACAAAAACAGACTGTAGACTAGATGTGTCCATGACCATAGTTCACTGACGCTGCCTTAGAGCTAGGGCCACTGCATAAAGCTGAATAATCTGTACACAAAAATGAGCAGGGGGACAAGTGGGGACTGAAATGCAGCCACACTCTCTTCGCCATATTCTGTAGCAAAGCATGACACTCTGCCCAGAGACAGGCATTTTTTTCATTTACCCCATGGGGGTGCTTTTTTCTGATAATACAATACCTCCATGTCTAGTTGTTTCCTAGTTTAGAACCTCAGAGAACATGCAAATGTTAAAACGTTTGCAAGTCATTGATAACATCCTATATGAGACTCCTATTTTCCAAGTAGAATAATCCAAGCCAAGCCATCTGTCCTTTCTTTCCATGACCTACTGTTGAGTCACTTTATCTTCCACATCATTCTCCTGGGGAATGGGCTCCACTGTGCCAATGTCCCAGAACAATACACAAGACTCCAGGAGTGGTCTGAGGAGTGCAGAGCAATGGTGATTATGATTAATACAGTTGTAGGATCACATATGTTCTTGAGCAGCAGATGTCTCCCATGAACTTCAATTAAGCTCGCTGCCAACTGCACCCCCTTGATCCTTTAAACGTGTGCTGCTGTTATGATATCGTTCTCTTATGTTATACTTCAGCAGTTGAGTTGTTGGACTCCAGGTTTAGATGTTATACCTGTTTCTATGAAATTACATTTTAAAAGAATTGGTTCATTGTTTTGGATACTTTAGAAGGAAGTATTAACTATCTCCTACTGCTCCATGGAGTCTCTAAGTTTGATGAGCCCACCACCCATCATCTTATCTAAATCACAGATCAAGGTGCTGAAAATGGTAAAACTCAAAGTATAAAAAATTGCTTGTTCACAAACTAAACAGAAACTTGTCATTTAAAGCAAGGTATATGCCTATGTAAGTGCAATAATAAGAAACTAACTTTATATTGCTTCTGTAGATCTTAATTCCACATTTCAATTACTATATAAAAAGATACATAATAAAAGAGTTAATATTTTAATAGCTTACTAGACCAATATATTGTCTTTTAAATGTTTACCACTAAGAGACCACAAGAAATAAATAAGTGTGAGAGACCATGAAGGGATAATTCAAATAACAGGAAATGTAAGTTAAGAAATATAAGGTGAAATATTCACTCTCACTAGTAATAGAAGAAATATATGTTAAAATAATAATTAATAATTAATAACAGGCAAAAATGCTTAAAATATATGAAGCACCTATTTCTGGAAAGGTTGGGGTGAAACACATACTCATATATTGCTGAAAGCATTGTACCTTGGTTGTGATTTTCTTAGAAATCAATAGAGTAACATGTATTAAAAAGTTGAAATTTTTTTCTTACTTCTTGACCCAGGAAATTTATCCTAGGGAAGTAATGAAAAGGAGAAAAAAATGCAGAAGAGTTGCATTTGAACATTGTTTATAATCCCCCAAAACAGAAAACAATGTCCTAAATATTCTTCAGATATTATGTTTGAACATCCTGATGAAAGAAATATTACGATGAAGTGGAAGTATGAAGTATTAAGGTTGTGTAAAAATAGAAAGAAATATTTATGTGTTAAGTGAAAAAACTATACAGCAATGTAAAATTGGACAGAACTATAATCTAGATGGTTTACAACCTTTTTTCTGTCCCATCACAATGGAGAGATATGACATACTCCCCCCAGGAATAGTGGTTCTTCTGGGGGTAAGTGTAAGGTGGGATATGGATGGGGAAATGAAAGCAAAATGACGCAGCCTTCATAGAATAGAAAGAGCACACAGGAAATCAGGTGGCTCTTGTGAGGAGCCTCAAAAGATGGATAAGCTTTGGAAAGAGGAAGATGGGAGAAACGAGCAGAAATGTAGGTAGGAAAGAATAGTCCCAGTCTACTCATCTGTAAAATGGGGCAAAGAGAACAGTACTTACCTCATGGGACTGTTGTGAAGATTAAATGACGTGATCTGTGTGATATGGTTAGCATGGGGTCTGGCACAGAATATGAATATTCAGTATATGTTAAACCTGTGATTCTGTGGGCAGAATAATGATGTTCACATCCTAATCTTTGGAACATGCAAGTGGGTTAGGTTACATGGAAAAGGGGAATTAGGGTTGCAGATGGAATTAAAGTTACTAATCAGCTGATTTTAAAATAAAGAGATTATTCTGGATTATCCCTGTGAGCCCAGTGTAGTCATAAGTGTTTTTAAAAGTTCAATAAGGAGGCAAAGTATCAGAAAGAGATGTGACTATCAAAGATGGTCAGAGGGATTTAATGTTGCTGTCTTTGAAGATGGAGGAGAGGCCAAGGAAAGAGAGTGGCTTCTAGAAGTTGGAAAAGGAAAGGAAATGGATTCACCCCTAGAACCTCCAGAAAGGAATGAAACCCTGTACATAACTTACTTGGTTTTAGCCCAGTAAGTTTAGTGTCAAACTGCAGACCTCCAAATCCGTAACATAATACACTTATGTTGTTTTACGCCACCAAGTTTGTGGTAATTTGTCACAGAGGCAATAGGAGACTAATAATCCTGGCCTGTGAGCACCAAGAGGCAGGTTTCTGATGCAATTCTGCTCCCTGTTTATTGACAGCTCTCATCTTGGTGTATAGCAGACTCTTACTAGATGATTTGAATGATTGAATAAACAGATATTTTAGAAATATACTGCGGTGAAGTTTGGGAGGAAGTTTTGCTTTGGTCTAGGCAAAAAAAGGCTGAATGTTGGTTAGGGTCATAATTTGAAAGTTTGAATATGAGGCTACAGAGTTTATTCTTAATTTGATAGGCACTGGAGATACACTGAAGATTTCTGAGTATTAAAGGAACAGGATTGGAACTGTGTGTTAAGAGATTAAACTGAACAGTGTTAAGTAAAATTAGGAAACATTTACTTCATGATTCTGGAATTTTATATGTCTATGTATGCATCCTACTTATGCGTCTAAAAAGCCATATTTTTAAAGTTATCCTACTAATTTTTTGACTCTTATTAATCTATTCATTTTACTTACTTCTCTTTTTCCACATTTATGATTCAATATGTTAATATTTTTCCAATCCGATGCTAATAATCTCAAACTGGGTAATTATTTTTATATATAATTGCAGCTGAGATCCAAAATTATTAAGAGAATGAATAGGACAAGTGGACGAGTGGGCATTTACAATTGAGATCAAACAGAGAGATTATAAAAAATATCTGATGACTTTATTTCACTATCAGATTTGGTAGAATAGGGACAGGCTCATAGTATATTTTGATTTCAATGAAAATGTGGCAAAGTCTTTAACAACATCTTCCTGAATAAGAGCATGTGAGCTGGGTGATGATAATATAAGGCAGGCTTGAGGCTAGTGGACCAAACATATCGAAAAGTGGACATGTTATCAGCATGGACATGTATCAGTGGACAGTATCTCCAGTAGAGTGACATAGGTCTTTGTCATTGACTCTGTGCTAACTGGTTGTGCCATTGATGACTTGGTTTAAGATGGAAGCATGCCTGTTTAATTTACTGAAAGGATTAATCAAAATCAGACATGATGGAATCCAGATTCAAAGGTATTATAATAGGAATGTTGGGCTGACACTAACAAAATGAAATTTAATGAGGATAAATGTAAAGTCTTCCAAGTACAGTAGAGTACAGTGGAAGGCATACATAATTTTGGAGAAGTTCATGTGGGAAAAAATTCAGGTTTTTATGTGACTGAAGTTACTGTGAAATAAGAATATGAAGAAATAACTTTGCATTTTTGACAGTCTAAAATTTAGTTTTTGAGATTGGTTCTATGAAGATAGACAGTGGATAAAAGATAAAATAGAAGTAGATTTTAATTAAATGTAAGAAAAATCTTTTAACTAGACCTGAGGAACAAAGAATTTTGGTTAATTTCAGCCCTAGCTAATTTGAAGTCTGAACAATTTCTTAGTCCATTTTCCATCTGGGCAATTTCTGATTTGATCAATCACTTATCAATAAACATTAATACACTAATGTTATATTACAGATTTATCTTATTTTATTTTGTTTTCTATTTTTCATTTCTTTCTTTTCATTTCCTGCCTTGTGGATGACTTGAATATTTTTTTAGAATTCTATTTTGATTTATCTGTAATGTTTTTGAGTGTATCTTTCTATAGGTTTTTTTAGTGGTTGCTCTAGGTATTATACTATATAAACATAACTTATCTCAGTCTAGTCATGTCCTTTTACCAGTTCCAGTGAAGTATAGAGGCCTTACCTCCCTTTGTGTCCCTTTATTCTCCTTGTTTCTAATATATTTGTTTTAAATATTTCCTTTCCATACATTTAGAACCACAACAGTGTTATAATATATGTCTCAACCATTGTATTAGTCTGCTTGGGCCGCCATAACAAAATGCCGCAGACGGTGTGGCTTCAACAACAGAAATACACTTGCTTACAGTTCTGGAGGCTGAGAAGTCCCAGAGCAAGGTGCCAGCTGATTTAGTTCCTGGGGAGAGCCCCCTTCCTGGATTGCAGGTGGCTTCCTTCTCTCTGCGTCCTTATATAGGGCGGGGGCCGGGCTGGGGTGTAGAGAGAGAGAGAGGGAGAAAAAGAGAGAGAAAGAGCACTCTGGTGTTTCTTCCTCTGATAAGGATATCAGCCCTATCAGAATAGGACCCTACCTTTATGACCTTCCTTTAACCTTCACCACCTCCTCACAGGCCCTGTCTTCAACTATTGTCACACTGGAGCTTAGGGCTTCAACAAATGAATTTGACGGGACACAAATATTTAGTCCATAACAATCATCAAACATAATTCAGAAAACTCAGTCAGAAAAGGAAAGTTGATTATATTTACCTGTATTTTTGTTTACCGTGTTCTTTCTTCCTTCCTGATGTTCCAAGATTCCTTCTTTTTTGTTGTTGTTAATTTAAAAAAATGTTTTTGTTGGGGAGGTAATTTGGTTTATTTATTTATTCTAATGGAGGTACTAGGGATTGAACCCAGGACCTTGTGCATGCTAAGCACACACTTTACCCCTGAGCTATACCCTCCTTGACAAGATTTCTTCTTTTATTGTTTCCTTTCTGTTTAGAGAACTTGCTTTAGTTATTCTTTTAGGGTAAGTCTGCTGGCAATGGATTCCCTTAGTTTTGCTTCATGTGAGAATGTCTTGATTTCCTCTTCATTACTGAAGGATATTTTCACTGAACATAGGAATCCAGGTTGACAGTTCTTTTCCTTTAGCAGTTGGAAAATGTTGAGCCACTTCTTTCTAGTATCTTCGGTTTCTGGTGAGATGCCTACTGTTATTCAGACAGTTTTGCCCTCGTAGGTAAAGTGTCATTTTTATCTTGCTACTTTCAAGATTTGCTTTCTTGTTTTTAGTTTTCAGAGTGACAATGATTTGTTTGATGTGGATTTTCTTGAATTTATCTTGTTTAGGTTTGTTCAGCTTCTTGAATCTGCAAGTTTCTGTCTGTTGCCAAATTTAGAACATTTTCAGCCATTATTTCAAGTTATTTTTTTCAGTCCAGCCTTCTTTATCCTCTCCTTCCAGTCCTCTGATGACACAAATAGATATTATATATTGTAGGCCCACAGGTCTCTGTGGCTCTGTTCTGCTTTTTTTTTTTTTAAGTCTATGTTCCCTCTGTTTTCAGATTGGAAAGTATCTGTTGTTTTATCTCTTTAAGTTCACTGATGTTTCTCCTCTGTCCCCTCCAATCTGCTGTTGAGACCATCCACTAATCTTTTTATTTCAGTTATTGTATTTTTCAGTTCTAAAATTTCCATTTGGTTTTTCTTTATAGTTCCTACTTCTTTGCTAGAATATTTTCTCTACTGCAGCTATTCATTTTTTCATTTTTTTCAAGAATGTTCATAACTGCTTGTTAAAGTGTCTTTATAATGGCTATTTTAAAATCTTTGAAACATAATTCTAACATCTTTCTCATCTCAGTGCTGGCATCTACTGATGGTCTTTTTTCATTCAATTATCTTCAATATTTATATTGAAATTTTCTTCTTGGTTCTTGGTATAAGTGATCTTCAGTTGCAACCTGGACATTTTGGCTATTATGTCATGAGATTCTGGATTTCTTTTAAACCATGTGTTTTAGCTGGTTTCCTCTGACACTGTTCTAACAGGGAAAGGGAGGGCTACTCCCTCTGTATTGCCAAGTAGAAGTCCAAGTTTTCCACTCTGCCTCCATTGATACCCAAGTTAGAGAGAGAGGCTCTTCATTGCTGCTGGGTAGGGGTGGGAATGCTGGCTTGCTACTAGACCTCTTCTGATAGCCCCCTGGCTGGGGTGGGTATGAGTGTCTTATTCTCCCCACGTGGTCTCTACTGACATTGTATGAGAGCACTGCTTCTTTACTGCCCATCAGGGATGAAGTTCTTGATTCCCTCCTTGGCCTTCTCTGATACCACCCCAAGAGTGGTGGTGGGGTGCCTCGTTACAGCCTGGTGAGGGTAGGAGCCATAGTTGGTCTTGGTGATGTTTTGTTGCAGTAGGTTGATTATTTTCTAAAAATTTCTGTCTTGGTAGGCTATTCCTTTTTTGGCCCCAAAGCTAGAAAGAACAAGATTTTGTTGGAGCTTTTATTGTCTGTTGGCATTTCTTAGTTGCTGGCTTCTCCAGCACTCAATCTGAGATGTGTGCACAAAAGAGGAAATAAAGAAAACTCAGGGAACTCACTGCTGTGCTGTTCTTTGAGATCCTTAGCCTGTCTGCTTTCTCCTCTCTGTTCTTCAGTCTTCTTATGTTCATTTTATATATAATGTCCAGGGTTTTAAGTTGAAAGTTGCAAGAGGAATAGGGAAATACATTCATTTTCCTGGTTAGAGCATATCAGAACTTTGAAATAACTTTCATAGAAAAATCTAAATTACTTTATAATGATTTTAATGAAAAGGCTGAAATTGATGAATCATGTTCTATGTAATTTTATTTGAACTAAACACTAATGCTATCTCCTTGGATTAAATACAAGAATGGTGGAAATAACGTTGGATTAACAGTTAGAAACCTGGGTTCTAGTTTAGATTCTTCCAGCATTCAGCTGTGTGACCTTGGGCAGATCTCTGGGCAACTCAGTATTCTCTTCTAAACTAAGAGTGTTGGACTCATTAGATGTTCTCTAAGTTTCGTTCTAGTTCTAGCATTTTGATTTTCCCCTCATCAATCTGTTACTTAAAAAAGAATCTACAGACTCCCACTGTAAGAAAATATTTGCAAAAGACGAGACTGACAAGGACTTAATTTCCAGAATATATAAACAACTCATACAACTTAATAAGAAAAAAACAAACAACCCAATCCAAAAATGGGCAGAAGACCTAAACAAGCAATTCTCTAGTGAAGACATACAAATGGCCGATAGGCACATGAAAAAATGCTCAGTATCACTAGTTATCAGAGAAATGCACATCAAAACTACAATGAGGTATCACCTCACACCAGTCAGAATGGCCATCATTCAAAAGTCCACAAATGATAAATGCTGGAGAGACTGGAGAATAGGGAACCCTCTTCCTCTGCTGGTGGGAATGTAGTTTGGTTCAGCCATTGTGGAAAACAGTATGGAGATTCCTCGAAAGACTAAAAACAGACTTACCATATGATCCAGCAATCCCACTCCTGTGCATATATCCAGAGGGAACCTTAGTTCAAACAGATACATGCACTCCAATGTTCATAGCAGCACTATATACAATAGCCAAGACATAGAAACAACCTAAATGTCCACTGACAGATGACTGGATAAAGAAGTTGTGCTATATTTATATAATGGAATACAACCTAGCCATAAAAAATGATCAAATAATGCCATTTGCAGCAACATGGATGGACCTGGAGAATGTCATTCTAAGCGAAGTAAGCCAGAAAGAGAAAGAAAAATACCACATGATATCACTTACATGTGGCATCTAAAAAAAAAATCAAATGAATTTATTTACAAAACAGAAACAGACTCACAGACATAGAAAACTAACTTATGGTTACCGGGCCGGGGGAGGGGGGGTGGTGTGGAAAGGGATAAATTGGGAGTTCAAGATTTGCAGATACTAATATATATAAAATAGATAAACAGCAAGTTTATACTGTATAGCTCAGGAAACTATATTCAATATCTTGTAGTAACTTACAGTGAAAAAGAGTATGAAAACCTGTATGACAGAAGCATTGTACTGTACACCAGAAATTGACACAGCATTGTAAACTGACTATACTCCTATGTATATATAAAATAAAAAAGCTAGGCAAAAATTTAAAAAGACTCCCACTGTAATACAGGATTTGAAATATGTTGGTTAAACCAAGTAAAATCCTCATAATTAGATAAGACAAATAAAGATAAGTTATTTATTGGATGCATTTTTTTTCTGGAAACATATTTATTTTGCTTTCATGTTTTGAAAGAAAACTGTACTTAGTATAGAATTCTTAATAGCAATTTATTTTCTCTTTGCTTTTCAAAGATATTACCCAATTATCTTCTAAATCCTATCATTTCTCTTGAGAAATCAAGCAGGATTTCTCTACCTATATGAATGTAACGTGCCCTTTTTTCCTGCTGCCTTTAAGACTTTTTCTCTTTGGCTTTTCACTTTTCTTCAATAGCTTTACTAATGCTGGTGCCTAGGTGTGGTTTTCCTGGATGCCTATTGTGATCCAGGCACTCTAGGAAAAGTTTTACTAATGTTCGCTCATCCAATCCTCAGAACAACCTATTAAAGTAGAGATTATGCCCATTTTATAGATGAGGAAACAGGCTCAGAAAGGTGAGAAAAAGTATCTAAGAATATTTTGTCATAAAGATCCATTTGATTTCAAGTTGATTTGATTCCAGAGTTGATGCTTCCAACCACTTACGTATACTTTATTTTTTGGCCACTTTTCAAGAAGCAAATTATTTTATAGAAGTGGGATCTTGAAGCACAAGTTCTGGATAGCTAAGAGATATATGATATTTTTAATTTCTCCAATCACTTTATTTTGTTTGTCTTCATTTTTAAACTACATAATTTATAAATTCAGAATATATACATGTATAGCTAGTTTTTTTCTTATGCTTATTCATAATAATAATGTCCACTACTTATTTATCTGATGTAAGAAGCATCATTCTCCATGAGAGGTAAAGGAACAAACTAGGCATTTTAAACAATCTTTCTTCAAGGACAAAATTTTAATTTGCCAACTTTCCATAAAGCTTATAGTGTCTTAGGAGAGTCCCAGGAACTAGAAGTATTTTATCTTTATGTGTAAATTTACTCACTTATGAAGAATGGATAAGAACCATGTTTAAGTCTATTTAAGCTAATCAAAAGGTAGAGGTCAAGAAGAAATGTAAAAATAAGAAATAGAGAAAACAGAATAGAGAGATGAAACAATGCCAAATTTAAAATTATACAATAATTAAAACGCTTTGAATTGACATTAATTCCTAAAAATATTTCCTAAAAATATTGTTTGGTTTTAAGTGAATTAAATGAGTATGTATCATAAAATGAACTATTGAATGCTCTACAATTTGTAGAGTTCTTATGTTTTCTTAGAATACAAATGGTCTTACAAAAAGATTTATCCTTTCAACTGGAATCAATTCTGTTAAGTTTGTGTAGATGTCTAGTATGTATTTATGTGGCAAAAGACTCTTAAGTCTTTCCATATTTAAGTACCCTAAGTACTTAAAATATGATTAACATGGAAGGGGGGAGATAACAACATGAGAAGCCAGGAGTACATAAATCCTTATTTTACCCCTTTCTTTCATTATGAAGTCCCCTTACCATTTCTGTTGGCTTACTCTGTGAGATTTTGTGTGTCTGACTTGCAGGGACATTCCAATGGAAGTTATACAAATTTCACATTAGAATGTGTTCCCAGAATTACCCAGAGAACTAATTGTGATGTAAAGAGTTGTTGTAATACCATTTCTTTATAAGGACTAATGAAGCTGGTTATTGGCACCATAATCTTGTTCTGAGATCAGGGTGTGCTTTTCTAGGAAAATGATTTTCTCTTCAGAAAATTACCATGATTTTGGTAGGATGAGAAACCGTTTCCTGGCAGGTAGTTTTGTTTTGTCCATAAGCCCATTGTGTGGAGAGGGTGCTCTGGTGTAGAGAAAGCAACTTTCAAAATATTTTAATCTTTTATTGAAACGAAACAAACAAAAATATTACCTGGTTCAAACAAAATATCATCTGTAGGTCCAATATAGGACAGATAAAAGCTGCTTAATTCTGGGAGGAGAGGAGTGTAATTAGAAAGAGCGGTAGAGCTCTGTCCCTTGGTCAGTCCATTTTCGCAATAAAGCATTTTCTATTCAATCTGTTAGAGTCTGAGCAGCACAATTTGAAAAAACCCTCCAGTAAAATATAAAAATCACTAGATTAAGAATCTAAAGATCTAACCTCTAGTCCTAGTCCTGCTATTAAGAAGCCATATTACAGAACCTCTGTAGATCCTCATCTGTAAAATATGGAGATTGAACTAGGTATCTTTCAGCTCAAATATTTGAGGGAACCATGAGCAGCTGGATGCAAATCACAAAACTCTGTTCTATCAGTTCTCTGCTGCAAAATAATATGCTCACTGAAGTGTAAAATTTGCTTGCCTACCTCAGAGTTCTAAGTACTAGATTTTTTTTGAATCTTAAAAATTTAGTGGAGTTAAGATAAAATTGCAGTGTAAAACATACAATATAAAATAGTCCTGTTCTCAGTGATTTCAATACATTTTTCTTTCTCATCTCATTTTAAATTAGTGATACTTCATTGATTCACTCAACGAACATAGAGTGCCCACTGTCTGACAGACACTGAAGTAAGTACTGGGGATAGAAAAGACTAGAGACTGTCCATTACTCTATAAACATTCATAATCCCCTCCCCTTGAATACAAAAATAATTGGTTCTTAACCATGTGTTCTTTCTCAACCGAACTTTTTTGTCTGTGATGCTGTATCCTTTCTCGGTGGTAAAGCCGGTGCTGCAAAGGGACATATTAAAATTAAATGAAGTGAAGTGTACTCATTTAGAAAGAACTATATATTTAAAAATGACGTTTTCTGTAAGGAAAATGGCTTTGTTGTCATAGATCTTTGATCAACTTTGAGCGCAGGGTATTTAGTCTATAGGTATAAAAGGCTTTGCTTTCCCGGTAAGTAGAGTCTCTCTTAAAATTGAAGATGGTTCCATTGTTCAGAAGGAGACCGTGTCACTGATGCCGCCCATACTACATGAATGATTCTGGATTACTAGCGTTGCTGGAAGTGGATTGGGGCCAACAGAGGGAAGAGTTGCATGAAGACGCAAAGGAGACCTTGTAAGGTTTAGAAGGGAATTGTCAAAGGGCCATTCCCTCTAGACTTAACCCCAGATTCCCTTTTTGTGATACAAGCCACAGCCTTTGGGCAGGTCTCCCTTTGTTATACAGACTGGTAGACCTTCCAGCTCAAGCCACAAATGCACACCCACTCCCTTGAGTGACTCTCCCCAAGGTGGAGCTGACGTCCACCCTTTACTCTTGACAGGGCACCCTCCCCATAGACCCACCCAACTGTTGACTTGCGTTCAAGGGCCACCACCATTACCCACCCCAGCACCATCTTCCAGGAACTGGCCTCTCCCCCATTAGTCCCCGCCCCTCTTCGGTGAGCACCCAATGGGTGGAGTCGGGGCCGCGGTGGGAGGAGCCTGAGGCGGGCACATTTAAAGAAAGGCAGAGGGCGAAAGAAGGCAAGAGAGAAGAAGAAAGAGAAACCAGGGGGCGAGGCGCCGTCCAATGACAAAGCCCAGGGGTGGGCGCCGGCCGCCATCTTGTACCGGGCGGCAGGATCTTCACCCGCGTCCTCCGCCCTCGGAGGGGGAGGGGCGGCGGCGGAGGCGAGAAAAGTAGCTAGAGACGCGCCGAGCGGGAGGCGCCAGCAGCGGCCGCAGCCGCGGAGCCGAACGCGGGCGGTGACGGCGGCGGCGGGACCCGGCGAGCGTGGGCGGCCCCGAGCGGCCTCCGATGCGGCGCAGCGTGAAGAGGCGGCGGCGCCGGCCCCCGGCGGCCCCGGCCCCGGCCGCCCGGGTCGGCGGCTTTAGAGCGGGAGGAGGGGCCGGGCTGGAGGCGCGGGAGGAGAAGGTCGTGTACTCGCGGTCGCAACTGTCTCTGGCCGACAGCACCAAGGCGCTGGGCGACGCCTTCAAGCTGTTCATGCCGCGCAGTACGGAGTTCATGAGCTCGGACGCGGAGCTCTGGAGCTTCCTCTGCAGCCTCAAGCACCAGTTCTCCCCGCACATCCTGCGCAGCAAGGACGTCTACGGCTACTCCTCCTGCCGGGCTCTGGTCCCCGACCCCCCAGTAAACCCTGCCGCCCGTGGCCAGACGCGCAGGCCGGCCCAGGGCGCCGCGGCCAGAAGGAGGCGCCGCGGAGCCCGGGCGCCCGCCGTCCGCCGGAGGAAGCCCCCGCCACCGCCGCCGCCGCCGCCGCCGGCCCTCGAGGAGAGCTGCCCCACAAAGCCCGCGGCTCCGGAGCCCTGCTTCGGGGGCCGCACGCTGGAGGAGATCTGGAGGGCGGCCACCCCGACGCTGACCACCTTCCCCACCATCCGCGTCGGCGGCGACGTGTGGGGCGAGCGCAGCCTGGCGGCGGCGCGGCGCCGGGCGCGCCAAGTCCTGCGAGTGAACCTGGAACCCGTGGTGAGGCTCCGCCGCTTCCCGGTGCCCCGGGCGTGAGAGGCGGCCCGCGTAGCCCTCCCAGCCTGGGACGGAGCTCCCGCCCGGGGGGATGGACTAGTGTCAGTCAAGTGTTTACAGATCCGGCCAAGACCCCGTCCCCTCGTGCACTTTACGGGCGAAGATGTCACCGGATGGTTTTCCCCGGCCCGCGGCGCCGCCGTCTGGGACCCGGGGGCAGGTGTGCCCTCCGCTGCCTCCCTTCCGGCGCCGAGTCCGTGGAGGGAGGAGACCGCTGGACCCGCAGGGGAGGACCCTTTTCTTCCTTACCCCGGACTGAGACGTCTCCAGGACTGTAGGGGCAGATCCGTTTTCTCCCTCTGGACTCTACCTCACTGGTCTGGAAGTCCTCCGAAGAAGTCAATTATTTTTCCAAAGGAATTTGGTTTCATGCTTGTGTAATAAAGCCAGAATCGACTTGCTTCTCACCCCGCTCCTCTAAGCCCCCGTTTTTCTTTTCGACTGCCACCCCTCTTGCTGGATGAACGATCGAACCTGTTTTGTGGTGGTGCACCCATTTGTGCTCAGGGTATTCTGAATCCCACTCGTTTCCTAATTTTAACTGGATTCCAAAGCTTTGACCAAGGATATTTTTCTAAGAGATTCAAGCTTATGACTGTTAATAGTGCAAGGATTTGTATGCTTTGAATTTCATGGGCTCACTGATTGCAAACAAAGAGATGCAAAGTACAACTGTTTAAGCATTTTAAAGATGTTTCTAAAGGTTTTATATTGAAATTTAATGTTTCAATTTACTGAGCTCCTAAAGAAAATGGTAGAAACTCCTATAAAGTTCTGTTTAGGAAAAGTTGACTTGTTAAATTCTTTTTAACTAAATAAAAATTAAAGTGCATTGAAACCACATGGCTTGTGATAAAAAAAAATGTATCATAAAGAACTGGTGTTGGTTAAAGAGATGGATGGAATCCTATTGGCAATCATATGGCTTCCTGGTCTAACATACAAATCCAGGAATAGTTCAAGGATAACTTTAAATTGGGGATCACATAGGAGAAGGGAATGTGTGTGAACTTTGTGATTGAAATGAGAAACAGAATACCCATTAGAATTCTCAGAGCTATTAATGATCTAGAGGGGTGGGGTCATTTCTTGGTATCAAATAACTGGTTGGAGTTACTTTGAGCAAAGTAGATCTTTCTTTACTCTTTGTTGTTGGATAGTAAAAAATGTCCAGAGTAATACCCATCACATTTATAAATATCGTGACAATTAGTTGATTTTTTTTTTTTGCTCCACGAGTATCTTTTATCTGAATTCCATTCATAATGTTTGCAGTTACCGGTCTTTGTTGACAGCTGAAGATCACAGGAATTGGAACAGGCGAGTCACACTGAGTACTGACCCTTCTGTTACATTTTTATAGTAGCATTTATACCGTATGGCCCAGTGTGGAATTCTTGATTATCCAAGTGCCTTTGGTCATTGGTGGCAGCAAGACTTAATAGTTTTTAGCCAGTGGTGCCACAGCCAGATTTTACTGCAATATTTAAAGGGTCAAGTAGTGTTTTTGTACCACTATTTTTCAGATTTATTCTGCCATGAAAAGGTTCATACTGGCTGAAACTTGACTTATGAAATCCTCAATATTAAGGTTTATCTGCTTGACAGCTTCTTAGAAGAATAAAAAGAGTTGCGGTTTTGACTCTTGTATTCTTAGAATTGAAATGGCATAGCTTTCTGAATTGAATTGTTCAAGTTTCATAGTCCATAAGTAGGAGTTTTGTGACTTTAATTTCAGTGTTCTTGTTTTGTAAAAAAACAAAATTATATATATATATATACTTTATGCCAGCTTCCTGGTACACCTCGTATTCTTTTATTCACTACTCAGTGACTGCGTTTTTCCAAACACTGTCATGGGAGTAAATAAAAGTGAATAATTACTTAGATGATGGCGAGTGTTAAATTATATTGTGTGATAGGAAGCTTATATATATTCTTTTGGTTATTAGCTTCCATTGCCAGTTGTATTTCAGACACATAGAGTTTCCCCCCTCCAACCCCCAAATGGTTAACTTTTTTAGCTAATTAGCCCCTGATGAAAAAATATGTATTTGTAACACTGACTATTGTACATAGTTTTATAATAATTAAAAAATAAATTCAATGGCCATATTAGAATGTAATTTCAACATATAGCTTATCTAGATAGTTTCCTAGAGGACTCTGAAATTAGACTTAGCTGGGAGGATAACTTTGCTCAGCACAAAACCGAACCAACCATTGACACCATACATTTATTTTAACTGAGATTCTTGACATTTTTTCCTCATGCCTTATTACTTTAGTGCATTTGAACTATCATAAATATTTCTTTGGATTATCTGGGCTGTCTTGATTTCAGTTTGGCTCTGATTGCCCATCTTGAATTCAAAATGTTATTTATCTGGTCTATTTAAAAATCATGCCATTACTAGTTTGTGAAAAAAGATGTAAAAAAATCCTTTATTTTTGCCAAGTGTTCTTTAGCAGAATCTATGTTACAACTTCTAAAATGTGAAGAAACAGCTATTATAGTTGGTGAGTGTTCTAATAGGGAAGAGTATTTTATGGGTGTACATTGGGCAGTATGTGAAAAAGGAACTTGGCAAGGTGGCCTTTATGTTGAAGTGTTCATTTCCTGTCCTCTAAAGTAAGTCTGTAGCTTAGCTTGTATATAGTTTTTTAAAAGAAATCCCATGATCTTTATTAATTCTCTTATAAGATTATCTTATATGTCTTATGGCACAAGTAGGAGGGGGAAGCTAGGAGGAACTTTATCACCTTGCAATGCTTTTATTTAATTTTTAACTCTTGAGTGCCTAAATGTGGTGACTGGCACCTCAGCTAACCTTTTGAGATTCCCGATGTCATTTTTACCCTCCTTCTTGTCAACCAGCAACTTACTTTTTCCTTACTGAAACCAGTAATGTCTTGATTGTTGAGGGTAAGCTTTGTTGTTGATAGTGCAAAGTGTTGTGGTGTGTATTTATTTTGTCACAGTTTGAGTACCCAGTTGAACATGTGTAACTTAAGCTGGTGGCCAACCCCTATTGATTTGCTACTTGCAAATGATACTACTATTTTTCTGAAAACTCTTCCCTCAAAAAAACATTAAAAATACTTGAATACAAAAAAAAAAGTTCTGAGCAATTTTGAACTCAAAGCTTTTTGTTATTTTAAGGGTGGCCACGGCACTTTTTAAATTGGTGGTTTTTCACGGACGTATATACATAATATTTTCTTTTTTGGTGTGTTTGAAATATTTTTTTGATAGACTGTAATGTCTTAAGTGCATTAGAAGGCAATTGTAACGGAAGAGAATCGTTTCCTTGGACTGTTTGATGTGCATATGATCAAGATTTATGATCTGTATTTTGCTTTTTAACTTATTTACTGTAAATAAATTTTAGAGAATACACAGTGTCTGGTTTTTCTAATGTTGAATGTTTTTGAAATGGGATTTTATGTTTACATGTGAATTGGGAAGCACCTTAATATACAGTGTGATCAATTTTGGGTTTTTTTTTGTGAACTTCAACTTCTGGAAGTCTCAGGATCTGTGTTTGGTGCTATCTTGGGACTTGTTTGTTATATCACCTCTTGAATCTCCAGGATGGTACTACATGCCCAAGCCAAAGCCATTGCCCAGTTTGCCAGCAAAAAAAGACTTTAAAAATGCATCAAAATTCAGTTTTGAGTCCTGGCCCCCAAATCTTCCTGTGGTGGTGATAAAAAATCTAAAGCTCATGTTCTTTAATATTAGGAAAGAGTCAAAGTGCTCCCATGTGAGTAGGAACAGTAAAGCCAGTTTCGCAGAATAATAGTAGAGCTAGAATTTTCATTACATTTTAGAAGGTAGACGTGCGGTGTTAGCAAGAGCAGAATTCATAGTCCTATGTGGCCTGAATGCGGCTTTGTACCTGAGTTCCTATCAATAATTGGAGGCAGCGTAGTGTAATAGGTGTGAATCATAGTTCCTGGGATGGAATTAAGGTTTTACCACTCATAAGTGTTAGGACTTGAGGGAAGATATGTTAACTGCTTTAGCTTCCTCGAGTATCACCTGTGCTTAGTAAAAGAAACTACTGGGCTATTATTGAAAGGACTCAAAGGAATATGAATGGTGGACACGTAGGAAATAAATAATATTAATTGGAGGTGTGTGTGCTGAGAATATAAATGCTGAGAGTGGTCCTCTGGGAATTTAGCTTCCCGAGAATAGAGTGTCATCTGGGAAAGCTAAAAGACAAATTAAGAGATGGTAATTTATGGGTGAATTAAATTGAAGATGGAGGAACCTCAAAATGGATTTATTCTGACAAGCTATACAGCAGGAAGTTGGATTAAGTTAATTTACTGATTTTACTCTTGGAGTTTTCTAAGGCTTTCTTAAAATTTTATCATCGTGTTATCTCTGAAAGATATTTAAAGTGTCATGTTACATGTTTTAAACTATCTGAGAATTTATAAAAGTATTAGATTAATGTTACTGATTGAAGAACTTGCCAGATTTCCACACTAAGTTTTCATCTGGAGTAAACTCAGTAAGGGTTGCTTAAGAACCATATTAATTTAATTAATTTGCATGTACAGAACTAAGTTAGAATTAATTACTGTGAAGTTTGTACTTCCTGTGTTAAAGGAAACAAATGAGTATGATAGTTATGTTTGAAACAGCAGAAAATTATTACTGAAAATAAAAAAATCCTAATCTTTGAAGAATTGATACACTTTGTTTTAGATTTTGGGTCTAAAGCCTTTAGTTTAGTTAATTCCTCTTGGCACAGAGAATAACAAAACATATTCTAAGTTGGTGAGCAAGCCAGGGTTGCAGTGTCTGAAGCTGACGCAAAAGAATTCGTTAGATGGAAGTTATCCAGTAGTAAGAAGCTCAAAACTGAGCCTGATTGCTGTTTTGATTTCACAAGAGCGATGACTTCTTACTGTCAGCCATGACTTGTCTTGGTAAATGTCACTGTAAACCGTGATCTGTAATGTGATAAACACACCCAGAACCCAACTGAAAGATAACAATCATAACAACACCAAGCACTATGGCTGGCCCAGCAAGTTTGAATTCATGTTCTATTGGACTCAAAATTGGACTACTTTTTTTAAAAATGTGTGTATATATATATATATGTGTGTGTTTGTGTGTATGTTTACGATTTTTTTAAATATACATATCTTTAACTATAAATGTTCAGCAATAGTAGAAAAAGCAGTGTGACAGGGCTGTAAACTCTCAGGTTAAAAAAATTATTGAAGCGTAGTACACATACTAAAAAGTACGTATGTTTAAAATATTATAAGGACAGCTTGATGAAATTTCATAAATTCAATATACTCGTGGAACCAGCATGCAGATTGAAAAAACAGCATTACTAGTACCCCAGGAGACCCCATTATGCCCCTTTCAGTCACTACCTATCTCCTCTCTAAGGTAACCTTTATTCTGACTTCTTACAGTATAGATAACTTTTGCCTCCTTCTGGTTGTAATTACATGGAATTATGTGTTGTAAGCCTAGCTTCTTTCACTCAAAGTTATGTTTGTGAGATTCACTCATATTATGGCATGTACTGTAAATCATTTGTTTTCATTGGTGTATAGAATTCTATTATGTGAATATTCTACAATGTTTCTGCAACTCTTGACGGGCATTTAGTTAGATTTCAGTTTAGGGCAATTATAAATAAATCTTCAAGGCACATGAGAGAACATGTCCTTTGGTGAATTTTTGAAAAAAAAAAGTTTACCTAGGAATGAATTTGCTGGGTCATGTGCTATGCAAATGATCAGCTTTGGTAGATACTTCCAGTTTTCCAAAGTGGTTATACCAAGTTACATGAACTTTCATAGCAGCATATAAGCATGCTGGATATTTCATATCCTTGCCAACACTTGATATCTTTGGTCTTTTTCATTTAGCCATCCTGGTGGATAAACAGATTTTTTTTTGAAAAAATTAAAAACATTTTAATCCAAGTAATATATAGACATGATTTAAAAAAAACACCTTAAAATGCACTTGAGGGCTAACAATAATGAAGTTAAAGCCCTGCTCACCCACAGACATCCCTTCCCTAAAGGCAACCTTTTTTTTAAAAGTTGGGGTGTTTTCAAAATAAGCTATTTTTTAGGGCAGTTTTAGGTTTGCAGGCTAATTCCATAGAAAGTACAGAGTCCCCCTACTTTCTACAGTTATTGATATCTTGCATTAATGTGAGTACATTTATTATATTATAACTGATGGGTGAGCCATTTTTAATTTCATCTTTTAATTAAATTTTTTCTTTCAGTTTTATTGAGATATGATTGACATATAGTGCTGTATAAGTTTAAAGTGTACAGCATAATGATCTGACTTACATACATCATGAAATTACCACAACAAGTTTGGTGAACATCTATCATCTCATAGAGATACAAAATTAAAGGAATAGAAAAAATATTTTTTCCTTGTGATGAGAATTCCTAGGATTTACTCTCTTAACAGCTTTGATATATAACATACAGCAGAATTAATTATATTTATCACAGTGTACATTACATCCCTAATAATAACTTATAAGTAGAAGTTTGTACCTTTTGACTATCTTCATCCAATTCTTCCTCCCCTATCCCCACTGCTGGTAACCACAAATCTGATCTCTTTTTTTCTATGAGTTTGTTTGTTGGTTTTTGAAGTATAATTGACGTACAACACTTGTTCCTATTACATAACACAATGATTCAGTATGTCTATACATTTCAAAATGATCACATGATCAGTCTAATTGCTATTTGTCACCCTACTTAGATATTATATAATTATTGATTATATTCCCTACACTGTACATTTCATACCTGTGATTCATTTATTTTGCAATTGGAAGATTGTACTTTTTAATCTCCTTCACTCATTTTGTTATGTTTGTTCGTTTGTTTTATTTTTTAGATTCCACATATAAGTGAAATCACACTGTATTTGTCTTTTTCTGTCTGACTTATCCTACTTAGCATAATGCCCTCTAGATTCATCCATATTGTGACAAAATGGAAAGATTTCCATTTTTTTATGTGTGAGTAGCATTCCACTGTATATATATACCCCATCTTCTTTATCCATTCATCCATTGATGGGCACTTAGGTTGCTTCCATATGTTCGCTGTTGTAAATAACAAAACAATAAGGGTGCATATGTCTTTTCTAATTAGTGTTTTTGTTTTCTTTGGATAAATTCTCAGGAGTAGAACTGCTGGATCATATGGCAGTTCTAGTTTTAATTTTTTCATAGCAGCTGCACCAGTTTACATTCCCATCAACCGTACATCAGGGTTCCCTTTTCTCCACATCCTGGTCAACCCTTCCTATTTGTTGTCTTTTTGATTAGTCATTCTGACAGGTGCGAGGTGATATCTCATTGTAGTATTGACTTTCATTTCCCTTATGGTGAGTGATGTTGGGTCTCTTCTCATGTGCCTGGTGGTCATCTGTGTATCTTCTTTGGAAAAATGTCTATTTAGGTTCAATGCTCATTTTTTTTATCGGGATTTTTTTTGACGTTGAGTTGCATGAGTTCTTTGCATGTTTTGGATATTAACCCCTTATTGAATATATTGTTTGCAAATATCTTTTCTTATTCAGTATGCAGCCCTTTCATTGTGTTGATAGTTTTTACTGTGCAAAATCTTTTTAGTTTGATGTAGTCCCCTTTGTTTATTCTCACTGTTGTTGTCCTTGCCTGAGGAGACATATCCAAAAAAATATTACTAAGACTGGTGTCAAAGAACATACTACCCATGTTTTCTTCTAGAAGTTTTATGGCTTCAAGTCTTACGTTTAAGTCTTTAATCCATTTTGAATTTATTTTTGTATACAGTGTGAGAAAGTTGTCCAGTTTGATTCTTTTCATGTAGATGTCCAGTTTTCCCAATGCCGTTTATTGAAGAAGCTGCCTTTCCCTGATTGTATATTCTTGCCTCCTTTGTTAAATTGCCCATTTAAGGGTGGGTTCATTTCTGGGTTCTCTATTTTGTTCCATTGATCTATGTGTCTGTTTTTCTGCCAGTACCACACAGTTTGATTATGATAGCTATGTTAGTGTAGTTTGCAGTGAGGGAGCATGATACTTACAGCTTTTGTCTTTCTCAAGATTGTTTTGATTATGCAGTCTTTTGTGTTTGTGTACACATTTTAGAATTCTTTGTTCTTATTTTGTGAAAAATGCCATTGGTATTTTGATAGGGATTTCATTGAATCTGTAGATTTCTTTGGGTAGTATGGTCTTTTTAACAATATTAATTCTTCCAGTCCATGAACATGGAAGATCTTTCCATCTGTGTTATCTTGAATTTCTTTAATCAATGTCTTACAGTTTTCTGAGTGCAAGTATTTTACCTCCTTAGTTAGATTTATTGCTAGGTATTTTATTCTTTTTGATGCAATTGTAAATTGAATTGTTTTCTTAATTTCTCTTTCTGATAGTTCATTGTAAGTGTATAGAAATACAACAGATTTCTGTATATTAATTTTGTATACTACAATTTAATCAAATTCATCAATGAGTTCTAGTAGTTTTTGGTGGTGACTTTAGGATTTTCTGTGTATATTATCATGTCATCTGCAAACAGTGACAGTTTTACTTCTTCTTTTCCAGTTTGGGTTCTTTTTATTTCTTTTTCTTTTCTTATGACTGTGGCTAGGGACTGGATGAGTCATTATTGACATATTATTAATTAACTAATATTAGAGTTCACTTTTTCTGTTGTATAGTTTCATAAGTTTTGACAAATGCATAATATGATGTGTCCACCACTATAATATCATACAGAATAGTTTCACTGCCCTAAAAAGGCCCTGTGCTCCACCTGTTCATTACTTCCTCCCTTCCTCCTTGGCAACCACTGTTTTTTTTCTTTTCTTTTTTTTTTTTTTTACGAAACAGTAAAAAATATATATATATTTACTATAGTTTTGCCTTTTTCAGACTGTCTTATAGTTGGAATCATAAAGTACATAGTTTTGCCAGATTGCCTTCTTTCACTTAGCAATATGTATTTAAGTTTCCTCAATATCTTTTAAATAGCTTCCTCCTTCCCTCCCTTCCTTTTCTTCATTAATGAGTTTAATTAATTAATTATTTTTTTTAGTGGAAATAGGTTTGAATCCTTTCATTATGGCTTGGCTTACAGTCAATTTACAATGTTATGTGTTAGTTTCTGGGGTACAGTATAGTGATTCAGCTTTTCATATTCTTCTTCATTATAGGCTATTACAAGATATTGAATATAGTTCACTGTGCTATACAGTAGGACCTTGTTGTTTATCTATTTTATATATAGTAATTAGCATCTGCAAATCCCAAACTCTCAATTTATCCCTCCACCCACCCCGTTTCCCCCTGGTAACCACTAGTTTGTTTTCTATGTCTGTGAGTCTATTTCTGTTTTGTAAATAAGTTCATTTGTATCATTTTTTAAAATTGCACATATAAGTGATATATGGTGTTTTTCTTTCTATGGTATTTTTCTTTCTATTTTTGGCTTACTTCACTTAGTATGACTATCTCCAGGTCTATCCACATTGCAGCAAATGGTATTATTTTATATTTTTTATGGCTGAGTAGTATTCCATTGTGTATATATGCCACATCTTCAGTCATCTTTCAATAGACATTTAGATTGTTTCCATGTCTTGGCTATTGTAAATAGTGCTGCTATGAACATTGGGGTGCAGGTGGCTTTTTGAATTAGAGTTCCCTCTGGATATATGCCCACGAGTGGGATTGCTGGATCATAGGGTAAGTCTATTTTCAGTTCTTAAGGAATCTCCATACTGTTTCCCATAATGTCCACACTAAACTACATTCCCACCAACAGTGTAGGCGAGTTCCTTTTCTCCACACCCTTTCCAGCACTGATCATTTGTGGACTTTTTAATGATAGCTATTCTGACCTGTGTGTGTGTGTGTGTGTGTGTGTGAGATACCTCATTGCAGTTTCGATTTACATTTCTCTAATAGAGATAGTGAGCATTTTTTCATGTGTCTGTTGGCCATTTCTGTGTCTTCACTGGAGAAATATTTGGGTCTTTTGCCCATTTTTTGATTTGGTTGTTTATTTTTGTGTTATTGATTTATATAAGCTGTTTGTACATTCTGGAAGTTAAGCCCTTTTCAG
Source organism: Vicugna pacos (assembly GCF_048564905.1). Lineage (NCBI taxonomy): Eukaryota > Metazoa > Chordata > Mammalia > Artiodactyla > Camelidae > Vicugna > Vicugna pacos. The sequence goes on along the minus strand of NC_132993.1, from coordinate 77,430,031 downwards.
TTACATCATCTGCAAATATTTTCTCCCATTCTGTCAGTTGTCTTTTTGTTTACAGTTTCCCTTGCTATGAAGAAGCTTATAAGTTTAATTAGATACCATTTGTTTATTTTTGCTTCTATTTCTATTGCCTCCTTAGAATGACCTAGGTGAACATTGCTAAGATTTATGTCAGAGAATGTTTTTCCTGTGCTTTCTTCTATGAGATTTATAATGTCTTGTCTTATGTTTAACTGTCTAAGCTATTTTGAGTTTATTTTTGTATGAAGTGAGAGAGTATTCTAACTTCATTGATTTACATGCAGCTGTCCAACTTTCCCAACACCACTTGCTGAAGAGGCAGTCTTTTCTCCATTGTATATTCTTGCTTTCTTTGTTGAAGATCAATAGACTGTAGGTGTGTGGGTTTATTCTGTTTACTGCTCTATTCTGTTCCATTGCTCCATACGTCTGTTTCTGTGCCAATACTGTGCTGTTTTGATTACTGTAGCTCTATAGAATTGTCTGAAGCCTGGGAGGGTTTATTCCTCCAGCTTTGTTGGTTTTCTTCAGTATTGCTTTGGCAATTCTGGGTCTTTTGTGATTCAGTATAAATTTTAGGATTATGTTCTAGTTCTGTGAAAAATGTCCTGGGTAATTTGACAGGGATCACATTAAATCTGTACATTGCTTTGGGTAGTATGGCCATTTTAGCAATATTAATTCTTCCAATTCAAGAACATGAGGTATCTTTCCATTTCTTTAAATTATCTTTAATTTCCTTAATCAATGTTTTATGGCTCTCTGCATGTAAGTCATTCACCTTCTTGGTCAGATATATTCCAATTTTTTTTTGATGTGATTTTAAAAGGGATTGTTTTCTTACTTTCCTTTTCTGATCTTTCATTGTTAGTGTAAAGAAATGCAACAGATTTCTGTATGTTAATCTTGTATCCTGCTACCTTGCTGAATTTGTTTATTGGTTGTAGTAATTTTTGTTTGGAGTCTTCAGGGTTTTCTATATGTAATGTCATGTCATCTGCATATAGAGACAATTTTACCTCTTCTCTTGCAATTTGGATCTTTCTAATTTCTTTTTATTGTCTGATTGCTATAGCTAGGACTTCCAATACTATGTTGAATAGAAGTGGTGAGAGCGGGCATCCTTGTCTTGTTCCAGATTTTAGTGGGAAAGCTTTCAACTTTTTCGCCATTGAGTATTATGTTGGCTATGGGTTTGTCATAAATAGCTTTCATTATGTTGAGATATGTTCCCTCTGTACCCATTTTGGTAAGAGTATTTATCATGAATGGATGTTGAATTTTATCAGGTGTTTTTTCTGTACCTGTTGAGATTATCATGTGATTTGTCCCCCTTTCTCTTGTTAATGTGGTATATTACATTGGTTGATTTGCATTTGTTGAACCATCCTTGTGTCCCTGGGATGAATTCAACTTGATATAGTATATAATCTTTTTTACGTGTTGTTGGACTTGATGTGCTAATATTTTGCTGAGAATTTTCACATCTATGTTCATCAGCAATATTGGCCTGTAATGTTCTTTTTTGGCAGTGTCTTTGTCTGGTTTTGGTATCAGGGTGATGGAGGCTTCATAGAACGAGTTTGGATGTGTTCCTTCCTCTTCAGTCCACTACAGACTAGTGATTGGCCTGTTCAAATTATCTATTTCTTCTTGATTCAGTTTTAGTAGACTGTATATTTCTAGAAACTTCTCCTAACGAAGTTTATTTTTTGAAACAGTTTTAGGTTTCCATAAAAATTAACCAGAAAGTACAGAGAGTTTCCATATACCTTCTCATCCCTGCCATGTCCCACTCCCCCTGCTCCCACACACAGAGTTTCCCCTATTATTAACATCTTGCATTAACATGGTACATTTATTACAGTTGATGAGCCAATATTGATACTATCGTTAACCAAAGTCCAGTTTATCTTATGGTTTGTTCTTTGTGTTGTATAGTCTTATGAGGTTTTATAAATACAAAATGTCACGTATTCACCATTGCAGTATCATACAGAAAGAATAGTTTCACTGCCATAAAATCCCCTATGTTCCATCTATTCATCTCTCCCTTTCTACCCTGACTCCCTGGAAACCACAGGTCTTTTACTGTCTTCATAGTTTGAGATAACACTTTGAACTGTTTCAGGTTTTTATTCTTTTGTGTTATCTTCATAATTCTATATAATGTACTGTACTGCTGTTTATTTATTTATTAATTTTAGGTACCATCTGCTGACTTCCTAAATGAAGATGAGATATAGTTCACTTATACCATCTTTCTTCTGTCTCCTCTCCTCCTAGTATACTTACATTACTAAATTTCTATCCTTATTACTGTTTTAGTCAGGATCCAGCCAGAAAATGATTCACTATAGGTATTTCAAACAGTTACATAGGTGATGGGAGATCCCAGAAGCCAAACAAAGGATGGTGAAGCAACCAGCAATTAGTATCATCAGAAAGCTGTTTCTACCCTGTCTAGAGTGGAAAGACACAGAACTATGCCTAGTAGGATTTGGGATCATAGAAGAAGGAGCTTCCCAGCTAGAATGTGTGCTTATATCTCTCTTCCTTTCTGCAGCCCAGCCACCATTGGTCAAACCACTCTGGAAGCCAGTTGGCAAAGGTCCTAGGAAATGTAGGTTGTAGAAGTATAGGAACTGGATTTGAGGGCAAAAAGGCTTAATGGATTGAGTTCATATGTGTATTAGTCAGGGTTCTACAAAGAAACCATATCAATAGGAATTGGCTCGCACGATTATGGAGGCTAAGAATTCCAGACCCAGGAAAGCCAATGGTATAGTTCTGGTCCAAGTTTGAAGTCCTGAGAAGCAGGAGATGATGGTGTAAGTCTTATTTCAGTCTGAGTCCTAAGGTGGGAGAAGACCAATATCTGAGTTTGAAGACAATTGGAGAAAGCGAGTGAATTCTTTCATACTCATTCTTTAATTCTACTCAAGCCTTTGATGGATTAGATGAGGCCCACTGACATTTGGGAGGAAAATCTGCTTTACGCAGTCTACTGATGTAAATGTTAATCTTACCCAGAAATATCCTCACAGATGCACTAGAAATAATGTTTAACCAAATATCTGGGCACCCTGTGGCCCAGCCAAGTTGAAAAATAAGCTTAACTATCACATCATGTACTTTAAAAGTAGATACTTAGGTCTCTTTTACTTGTTTTATCAATTTTCACTTCTTACATTGTAAGATGAATGTCTCCCTCATCCTTTCCGCATTTTTTGGTGTGGTCTTTTTAAAATTTGTTTAAATTTATTTTTTATTGAAGTATAGTTGATTTACAATGTTGTGTTAGTTTCTGGTGTACAGCATAGTGAGTCAGGTTTTTTTATATAGAGATATATTATTTTTCTTCTTCATATTCTTTTCCATTATAGGTCATTATAAGATATTGAATGTAGTTCCCTATTCTATACATTTAGGACCTTGTTGTTTATCTATTTTATATATAGTAGTTTTCTTTCTCCTTCACCTACTGTCAGCTTTGGACTTTTATTTTGTCATTGTTGTTAACATTATTATTCTGCCCTGTAATCAGGTTCTTTTTAGATTGTACAAGTGTTGATTCTAAAAGTTGAAAACCAATAAATGGTTTGCATTGTTAAGACTATGTAAATAGTATTCAAATCTTAGAATTACTGGTCCTTCTTTGCAACCCTTGAACCTCTAGAATGAAGACATCCCTAATGTCAAGGTGAAATGGACCCTTTTTCTTTATACTCCATCAGTGCTTTAAACTATGCCATATTTTGGTTGGTTCATTCCAATTAAGACCATCTTATGGATATTTTTTCCCCAATGGTATGGAACTTACTTTATGTATGTGTGTGTGTGTATGTGTGTGTATATATATATATATGTATATATATATATACACACACACATATATATATATTTATATATTTATATATTTTATTGAAGTATAGTCAGTTTATAATGTATCAATTTCTGGTGTACAGCATAATGCTTCAGTCATACATGAACATACATAAATTCATTTTCATATTCTTTTTCACCATAAGTTACTACCAGATATTGAATATAGTTCTCTGTGCTATATAGTATGAACTTGTTGTTTATCTATTTTATATACATTAGTTAGTATCTGCAAATCTTGAACTCCCAATCTGTTCCCTTCCTACCCCCTTTCCCCCCTGGTGACCATAAGTTTGTTTTCTGTAAGTCTGTTTCTTGATTTTCTAACTGCTCATCTTTGTTTTCTTGCACTCTTAATGTTCCCACATCATGCCATCTATGAAGTTGTCTTATTTTCCTCCTAGAGTTGTTTCATTGAATCCTTTTCTTTTCCTGCCCCAGTTTCTGTTGATGACTCAGTAGGCCTGCTTCATAGCTTTCACCCAGAGGTTTTCTTTCCTTTGCTGCTGTCTGTATTTGGTCCCACAGTTTCATGGTAACATGACTGTCTGGGAAGATAGGGAGTGTTTAAGAGCATGGGATCTGGAGTCAGATTGCCATGGTTAGATCTTAGTTCTCCAGCTTTCCAATAACAGGTAATTCATTTGGCCCCTTGTAACTAAATCTCCTCTTCTATTCTAAAATAATAATAATAATTAGTATATACTTCATAGGATTGTTGTGTAGTTAAACGTAATAATACATGAAAGACACTCAGAGCAGTGCCTGGCACAAAATAAGCACTCAGTAAATGTTAGCTATGATTAATTATTCTTTTTATTTCTCTTCTCCTTGTTTTGCTGGAGTACCTCCTCAGATAACTTCCTAAAGAGCGAATAGGGTCAAATATTCTGAGGCTTTGCATGTCTGAAAATATCTTTATTCTCCTCATACTTCATTGACAGGTTTAGAATTCTAGATTGTGATGACTCATTGCTCCTTCCCTGAGCGGCCCCAGATTATTACACCATTGGAACTATCATATCTACTATCTGTAGTGTTTCTGACTCATATGGTCACTTTTATCTTATTTTGTTCTTTTGAAAAGATTTACTAAGTCCAACCCGTACTCAAGGCAAGGGAAATTAGGCTCTTCCTTTTGAAGGTCCTTAAAGAGAATTTGTGAACATACTTTAAGCCACTATGGTCTTCCCCCGGAATCAAATTATTTACATTCATGTCACATGCAAAATATCCTTACCCCTTACTAAGAATTTCTCCCCAGAGACCTAGCTCTTTACAACATTAGCTCAAAGTCCAGGATGTTTCATCTAAGTTAGATCCGGGTGTGGATGAAGCTGCTCAGGTGCAGTTTCTTTAACACAGGTCCTTGAGTACACTCCCCCTCGATCCAAATACCTGTGACTTGAAGGTGCAACCAACATTGCATGGTGGGACAGGCATAGGATAACCAGATTAGACACTGCTGTTCAAAAAGGGTGAAACAAGGAGGTATAAAGGGTCACTGGCCCACAGAAATCCTGAAATTCAGCTGGGCACGGTTGGCAGTTCCTTTACTGGAACTCAACGCCTGGGAATAGTTTTCCCTGGCTCCAGCTCCACCCTCTGGGCTCTTGATTTCATCCCTTGAGTCATTGTTTTTTACTAAACGTAGCCTGCTCTGTAGCTGCATCATTGTCTCAGTCTGCTTGCTGATTGCAGTCACTTGTAGGTGCAAAGCACTCTTCCACTGTTCTGTCTCCATTCTTTTAAGTGAACCCTTCTCTACGCTGGGCTTCTGCTGAGAGGTCTCACAGTTGACTTTGCTTTGTGAGAGTACATGCTTATGTTGAAGAATACTGGGATTCTCCAAGACTCTGCTTCCTTTGGGAAACTTTTCTGGCATCTTTTCTCAAATGTCATCTGTTCAGTTTCGTTCTTAATAATTTCACTTTTGATAAGGGCTGCATGATTAATGTTGTCTGTGCTAATGAAATATGAAGCTATATTTAGAATGTATTGACTAAAATGCAAGTAGTCTCAGTTAAGAATGCATTCAGCCACAAGTAGCAGAAAGTCTGCCACTGATGGCTTAAACAGAGAGAGATTTACTCACAAGACAGGCTGCAGCCTGCACTCCTCTGAGGCAGCAGTGTCATCTCAAGCAGGCTGCACAGAATGGCAGAGCTGCTGATTTCCTTACAACCTCCTTTAAAATATTGGAAGAAATAATTAGCAGTCATTACTACTAATAATACTGTTATTCGCTGATCACTTACCATTTGTCCTCTTCAAAGTGCATTAGAAAGATGAGCATTTCAGGCTCACAGCAGATCTATGAGGTGGAACAGTTAATGTCATTTGAAAGTCATTCCTTTTCTTCTTCTTCTTCTCCAAGTCACAAACTGTCTGTGATATTTCTAGAGGATGTGGCTTCACCAAAATTCCTCCACAGTCTCCTTGGCTTATCAATGCATCAAGCAAACTTGGAAGACTTTAAGACTCAAATGCTTTTGGGTTTTGGAGAAAGCAGTCAGTGCAGCCTTTCAAATCATGTTAAAGATCCATGTGGTTCAGTACCCTTTCAGGATGACTCTTCTGATGGTGCTCCTGTGGGTGCATTGGCTTTATGTTTCTGTTGACAAGAACTTTTCCTCCCAAAAGGCACTGCAACTTTTCTATCTATTTTAATTACTAATTAAAGTTAAAACAAAGGCTTTTACTTTGTCTTCTGGTTGACATTTTCTAACTTATGCTAAGTTGCCAAGTTTCGTTTTATTTAATTCTTATCACCATATAACTACTGTATCATTACAGAGCAGTGGTGGACCCACATGCAACACCAGCTGTGGTAACAGCAGATGTGGCAGTAGTGACAGTTTGCTGGACTCCATCCAGTTCTTGGCTACTTGGGTTTGTCTGCTTCTCTCCATTTATCTCACCTCCCAGCTCCATCAGTGGTGAGAATCTGATTAGTTGGCCTAAGTGTCTAGCAGATATGGATATAATCCATCTCCCTGGATAACCTTTGTGTTTAGCTGTGGCCAGGGTAGCAGGGTTAGTTCTGGCAAAAGCACCTGGCTTGGGGGGCCATAGAGCAGTGTCTGTGCTCTTCCTTAGAAAGGGACAGTATATATTTCAAGCAGTTAGGGTGTTTGTTCACTGCTCCCTGAAAGCTGATACGTTTTCATCATCTTCATCCATTTACCAAACTAACATAAACTTTATGATAAAGAAAGTGGAGTTTGTGCATCTTTTGCAGATTGGAATCAGGGTGCTAGTTTTGGGTATCTTACCAGTAAGTGATGAATTATCTTAAAATATGGAAGTAGGAATGTGAGCTCTTTATGGTTCTGATGAGGGGGAGGAGGTGGGAGGATCTGATCTTACTTTGAGAAACCCTGCCTTAGAAAGTTATAGCTCTTTTGATTTTCAAAGCAAAGTTTATAACCTGGTTAGCAAAGCTCTGAAAGGTCTTTGTCAGTGTCAATAGAGCTTTTCTGAGATCCAGATCTTAGTCTCTACTTTTTCATTACCTTTCAGCGCTTTTTCCTCCAGAGCTTTCTTCACTTCCTTTGCATTATTCTGCTATGTATTTGATCAAACTTGTCAAGGAAACTTTTCCTCAAATTGAATATGAACATTTGGAAAGAGCACTAACATGTTCAATACTCAGATATTTTATTATCTCTGATAGGAGTTGGTTCCCTTTCTGGAAGTTGAATAAATAATGTCTTTTTTTTTTTTTGGTCCCAAATGAAAATATCTTCTTTATTGATCAGCAAATATACGTGTGAGGAAACATGCTGGTACTACAAGGAGGTACAAGTGGTTAGGAATATAAATTATATTCTATTTATGTCATCAAATAAAGAGATAAACTATTTTTATCTGATTAATGAAGATAAGCTGCTTTGCTTTAAAAAAAAAAGGAAAGATAGCCATGAAATCAGATAAAATTTTAAGCAATGAAATATTTTTCCCCCTAGGGCAGCAAGGAGTTATGGGAAATATCATAATCTGTAAGTTTTGTATTAAAGAAGTTGCTGATAATAAGATTACAAGACTTATCTTTTAAAAGTTTGCTTTGTATGGTGCTATTATTCCTTTGTTCTTCAAAGCTGTGGACATTTTTTTCCTTCTGCTTTTAATGTGAAATAAAGACATTTCCCCCCACTATGTTTTCTTCTTGCTATCTTAAAGCTGAGCTTATGTATTAGTTCTTTTTTCTCCATCCTTTGTACAAAACCAGCTCTGAGATTGGAAATAATGTTGACGATTGTTAACCCAAGCCCAGTGAACTTTAATTATCATAAAACCAAGCATTTAAGGAGACTTGAGTTCATCTCTTGGGCAGGATTCTATTAAAAGAATCCATAACATAGTGGAAACCTTATTTCTGGAAGAAACTGTCTGATTTGACCTTATATGTTGACTTTTTTTTTAGAAACCTAGGCATTGGGAAGGCTGGAGGTTGGGCAGTAGGAGATGGGGATTTTGTGTAAGTGCAGAATATCCAAGAGGAGTCATGTAACCATGAGGAGTCACAAACAGTTGTCAACCCTTCCTTCTCCCCCACCCCCTAATTGCCATTCTAGAGCTTTTCTGTATTGGAATCCTGCAGGCCGACTGCAGATACCTCTTCCAGTTCATAATGGTATCAGCTCTATAGGTTGCTACCACATGACCATGTGGACTAGGTTCTAAGTATATTCAGATTCCCTTTTATCTCCTAAACACCTTCATAAGGTTTAAATACCACATTTTACCAAGATAAGCTACTGAGCTGAGAAACAAAAACAAGACATAATAGAATCATGGACACAGAATCAGAGATACACTGACCTAAGGACAGGGTATGTGGAAATCAAAGGGAGAGTTAAGGAAGGAAGAGGAAGCACCCGGAGCATATTTCAGTGGAAGTTCAGATACTAGCAAAGGTGGGAGTTGGCCCTTGGTTCCTTTGTACCAAAATTCCTTGTCCCCAATGCATGATACCCACTCACCATTGCACTTGGCAGCCAAAGGATGGATCAGCTGCCTCTGTGATCATGGGAGCTACACCACCCACAGAACTTGCTCATTCTTTTGCCCTATAATGCTTTCCTTCTAGCTGATACTGCTAAAAGCATCTATTTTTCTCATAGTAGAACAGGTAGATTTACCTTTGCCAGACTTTGCTTGCTTTCTTCTCAGTCCATTTATCCACCAACGGCTTTATTCAGGCACTCAACAAAAATTCATCGAGGGCTTCCATGTGCCGGGATCTGTCCCAGAGGTAAACCCTGCCCTCGGCACTGACAGGCTGGTGGGTGATTTGTATGTTCAGTGCTTGCAGCTACTACATCAGGGGGTCACTCCCCAAACTTCCAGTGCTTTTCTGTTTTCAATTTGGCAGATGCGTATCTGCTTCTTTTCTCTCATTATATACAGAGTGGAATTCAGTGCTTTGGGAATATGGAAGATTATTGTGAATGAACTCCTGGGTGGGTCTGTTATTTTGGTGAATCGTACGCATTGTTTTCAAAAGCCAGTTTACTCTTGAGCTAGATATTTTAAATAAGGCAAAATAAACCTGAAGGGGCTCATCTAAAGTCCTAAGGGATTAACAAACATTCAGTGGCTTTCTGTGGAAGGCTTTGGTCAAGGGACAGAGTTGATGAGTGAGTCCCCATGCTGGGGGGCTTTTTTTCAGATCAAAGTGCAACCATTCTGGACCTTGAAAATGTGGCTTAGAGAAAACTCTGAAAACAGCCCAGCCCTACCCACTCATTTTCCTGTTTCAGCCCAGAGAGCCACAGCACCTGCCCAGGGTTGCTCAGCTAGTGAGCGGTACAGCTGGAACGAGAATCCTTATAGTCTGTTCTCTGTCCAGCATCTTTTTCTGCTGATCCATTTGTCTGGAAGGGCTTAGCCCTTCTTGGACTTGTGTTTTGCTGTAGGAATCAAACACTAGATAGGTTTCTCAGGTAGCTGGAGCTGGGGGAAGGGGCTGTGACAGCAGGGTGGGGTGAGAGGCAGGGAGACCAGGAAGGAGAGAGGACACTAAAAGGCCAGGAGAGTGGGACTAGGGGACACTAGTCTCCATCCAGTGTCCTCCAGACTTGGTCCTAGTGAGGATGTCTGGGCAGCCTGGTCCTGAGTGCTGGTGGAGTTTCATGCATTGGCGGTGGCTGGAGGTAGGGGCATCTGGGGTAGGGTCCTGGCAGTCTGTGGGAAGTAGGTGTGTGTTTATGTGTGTGTGCACGCGCACGAGCAGAGGAGGATCACAGTGTAGGGATGTGACACATATTCTGATTGCCTAGTCATTTTCAAATGTTTCAAATCATAGAGCATTTTCCTTAAAAAAGGAAGTCCTAAGTAATATAACAGTAATAAATAATAACATTAGATCTAGAAATTAATGTTTATTGTTTAAAACAATTCCTTCTAAATATGTTTCTTTGATTTAAGAAGTTGGCTTTGGTCTCCTCTGAATCCTGGAAGATGTCATGAAACATTAAACGTGGTTTGGAATGGAAGCTTTATTAGTGTGATTTTTTGATTCACTTCACAGATCAAACATTCTGGCAGGAGACATTGGAAATGTACAGTCAAACGAGTGATCCCAGCCAATGTGGAGCAGAGAGCCAGGCAGAATGGGGTGAGTACAGAGAGTGCAAGGTTTAGAAGCTGAGTTCACAGTCAGCACAACTACCAACCTGCTGTGAGGACTTCGGCAAATCAGGGTTCTTTCTATTCCGAAGTTTCATGATGCAAGTTAAAGTTCTCCGTGATTTCTGTTCAATCAAAATTCATGCCTGCATGAATAATTCAGAAAGGAGGGCTTCAGATGGAGCTATGCTGATAGATGTTGTTCATCTTTCAAGTCAGTGATGGAAAATGATGATCAGAACTCTAAGATCATATGGCTGAGGTTCAGAAATTTTATTCATTCACCACGAGGGCACTTTGGTACTGAATTTAACGTTATCCAGGTTTAGTTCTTCAACTTTGGTCACTTTTTTAGTTAAAATGTTAGATAAGCAATGTGTTTATCTTAGTTATAGCAGAGCTAATGTCTGAATAGAGACGTCATAAGGAAATGAATTGTTTTGATTCTAAAGGAGAGTCATCAATTAGGACAAACTATGCCTTGAGTATAGTGACCAGCATGTGAAAGAATGTTGTGAACCCAGGATTCTATTGTGGAATACAGGGTTTGTTACATTGAAAGATGATTATGAAAATTCCAATATTCTTACTCCTGGGCCCTGATAGTTAAAAGGAGAGTGATAGCTTAGTTGAAATAAGTTTTGCTCTTGAAAATTTAAGTATAAATTGGATTCTGATGAATTATTGTGCTACTTGTTCTTCATTAGGCAAAGTACTGTGTTATGAATGGAAACACTAATCTCACTTCTTGAAAACAAATATTATTCAAGAGATCTCTGAATGTAAAGAGCCGCTGGAAATTTCATGGAAAATTCTGTTTTCTGTAGATTTGCTCATTTTCTCATGACCTCATAGACCTTTTTCTGATGGTCTAGTTTGGTGTTCTAGATCTGAGAGTTAGGGTGCTGCCTCCCTCAAGTACTTTGAGTCTCTTCTTTTATGATTCCCCCATGTTCAAAAAACACATGTATTTCTCAGGGGAGATTATAGCTCAGGAGTAGAGTACCTGCTTAGCATTCACAAGGCCCTGGGTTCACTCCCCATTATCTCCATTAAAAATAAATAAATAGATAAGTAAATAAACCTAGTTACCTCCCCCCGCAAAAAAACATATATTTAAGATTTCTGTTACAGACCCACTATTACGATGCTTGTCGTGTAAACTGTGTCCACCTTTTCTGGAGAGCAAATTGGCAATAAGTATCCAGAACCTTAAGTGGCTGCTCATACCCTTTGGCTCAGTAATTTCACATCTAGAATTTTGTCCTAAGGCCAGCATCAGAGAAGAAAGATGAAATTGGTGTATAGAGATGCTTGTGTAAGAATATATGTAATACAATTGTAAATAAACAATGTCCAATAAGGGGATGATCATTGAGTTACAATATACCTGCATAATGAAATTTATGTAGTGATTAAAGTCATGATCTCAAAGCACGTTTAGCGCTCTGATGGTAAACAAACAAAAAAGCAGTTTATAAAGTAATAGAGAAGATGTATTCCCAGTTTTTTTCCCCCAAATACCTCAAAGTATTTTGAGGTATAATTTACCTACAGTAAAATTTTCTCTTTTCAGGCATACATTTTGATTAATCTTGACAAATGTGTACGGTCATGTGATAACCACCACCACAAAGAGATAGACTCTTCCACCCCCAAAAGGTTCCCCTGCTCCTTTGTGGTCAGTCTTCTCCTTCTACTATCAGTCTCTGCAGGTTGTAGTTTTGTCTTTTCCAGAAAGTTAGTGGAATGGAATCATACCGTGTGTTGCCTTTTGCATCTGGCTTCTTTCGCCTCTGAGATCATTCAGGATGTGTGCATCAGTGCTTCACTCCTCCTGTTGTCCAGCAACATTCCAGTGTATGGACGCATCACACTGTTCATTCACCAGTCTATAGACATTTGGTTTGTTTCCAGTTTCTGATGATTATGCACCATTTGTCTTTGGGACATGATGGTTTTATTTCTGTTGGGTAAACACTTCAGGAGAAGGATTACTGGGTCATGTGGTGAGTGTATGTTTTAGAAATTGCCAGTGTCTTTTTCAGAGTGTATCATCTTGCATTCCTCCCAGCAGTGAGAGTTCCAATTGCTTTGCATCCCCTAAGCTCATGGTATTGTCCATTTAAAAATTACAGCCCTTCTAATAGGTGTGTGATGGTCTCTTGTTTTCCTGGTGTCTAATGCCAATCATCTTTTCCTGTGCTTATAAGTCATCTATGTATCTTCTCTAGTGAAAGTTAAATCATTTAAATCTTTTAAAAGTAGAGTTATTTTCTTAGTATTGAGTTTCGAGAGTTCTTTATATGTGCTGTATACAATTCCTTGGTCAGATATATGATTTGAAAATATTTTTTCCCAGCTTGTAGCTTGTCTTTTCATTTTTATAACAGTGTCTTTTAAAGAGCAAAAGTTTTAAATTTATCAACTTATCAATTTTTAATTTTATGGTCCATGCTTTGTTATAATACATTTTTAGTTTAGAATAGTTTTAGATTTATACAAAAAATTACAAAAACAGCACAGAGAGTTCCATAAACCCCACACCCAGCTTTCTTCCTTATAAATGTAGGTCTGGTTCATTTGTCACAACCAATGAATATGGCTGCTTTTTGTGACTTACCTAGGAGGTCTTTGCCTGCCCCAAAATCAAAATGATTTTCTATGTTTTTATGTAGAAATTATATAGTTTTGGCTTTTACGTTTAGGTACAAGATGAATTTTGAGTTAATTTTTTATCTTAAGGAATGTTGAGGTTTATTATTATTTTTTTCCTGTGTGGGCATTCAGTTGTTACAGCACTATTTGCTGAATAGATCTTTTATTTTTATACACACACACACACACACACACACACACACATGCATAAAGATACATGTATATATAGTTATGTGTATGCTTGAATGCAAGGATATGCTTGGATGGTGATTTCATTTTTTACCTCAAATATTTTCTGTATATGTCTGCAGTTAGCCTGGATAAGCAGAAGTTTTGAGTGAGCTGACACAGTACGAGGAAGAGCAATAGTGAGAATAAATGCAGCAGAAGCAGAGACTGAGAGAGGGTGGCCTCTGGAGGCGGGATCAGCAGGTTGTGTGGCCGAGAGGTGACGGCTGCCTCGGTCCCCCATTTGTCGATTTCTGAACTGCCCAGTGGACCCCATGAGGCCCACCTCTGCTGTGGCTCCTCTTTTTCTCTGTGGTCTAGTCCGTCCAGTAGTTGAGAATCCTGTCGTTTTTACCTCCACTTCCATTCTTACAGTCAATATACCTCCTCCTTGAGGCAACTTGAGTGGCTCTCTGTGTCTTACAACAGAGTGGAAACTTACCAGCCAACCCAGGCACAGAGAAAGCAGGCACCTCTCTATGAGGTGAAGATGGATGACTAAAGAAAAACACGTGCCCCCCAGAAACAAACAAACAAACAAACAAACAAACAAACAAAAACCAACTTCTCCAGGATTCAGCCTCCATGATGACATTAGAGCTATGTTTTTTATTATAACATTGTGTTTCTGGTACTTGTAAACATATTGCCAAGATCAAGGGATAACATATTCATATAGTAATCATTTATTTGTTTAAAACTTTATTTTTCCTATTATTCCAGCTCAGAGAGCAGAGTTCTGAAAACACAAGTGAATTCTAATTAGGAGTGGGGAGAGAGGGTTGCAAGTAGAAACTTTCTGAACACAGGCCAAGACTTGGGATGCTGGTTATCAAAGCTGGCGAAAGGGTCACCAAAGCTTGAGTCTGCATACATGAGACATAGCATGTCACGGGTAAGAATTATGTGCTGAGTTTAAAGGTCATCTCTGGGACTTTCTGAGCTGTGTGACCTTGAGCAGGTTACAAAGCCTCCTTAAACATCAGTTTCTCTTTCTGCACCCAGGAGTGACTGGGAGGCTTCCATCAGGTCACCTGCCTGGCAGAGAGGACGCGCTTTATCGCTGTCACTCATCTTCTTGCTCCCTGGTATTCCCAGCACTCATGCCAGGCGCCCAGAGACCTGGTGTGCTTGCCTGAATTTTCAGGCTAACTGTTCACTTTGCAGTGAAGGCCTCTCATTTCCCTGAGCCCTTGAGCCATCCCATCTGTTTAGCTGTCTCTATTTCTCTGTGTCGGTTCCCTCCTCCTTTTTAAGACCCTTAATTAGTCTTGGGTGATACAGTGATCAGCACCACCTGAGCATCAGTTATTAGCAATAAATGCGGCTCCTCCAAGTAGCTATGGTGTACTGATTATTTCCATAGAAAGGTAGTTTTCTTCCGCTCTGATTACCTGCCAAATTGTAACCGTGCATCTTAACATTTTTTTGTTTATTTTGAAATCATTTGCCTCAAGTTCAACTAGTCACTCCAGAAACACCTGCAATAACACTGGGATAAAATTCTTTTGTTTTTTCCCTTCAATTTTTCACTCCAATGCATTTTTTTTAAGCATCCCATTGGGAAGTTCAAGTTCTTCTATTTTCTGGCTCATGTTTCCTAAATAGCCAATTAATTGTTTAATAGATACTATCTCTGGGAGCTTGTTGCTCTTTGCCAGGCATTAGGATTGTCATGCCAGGCCTAGTGTGTTAATTCTTCCCTGACTTGGCCTCCAGGTTCACAGGACGGAGGCCACAGGCCGAAGAAGCTACTGAGATGAAATAGCTAGAAATTCAATTCAATTAGGACCAGGTTAGCACCTGCCAGAGGCGGAGGGCCCGGTGATTAGGACAGGAGACCCGAAAATGAGCCACAAATAAGCAAAATGGGCTGGGTATGAGAAAAAATCCACCATTTCCAGCGCTATAATCAAACTTTATTTTTGCTAAACTCTGATGTAAGTGTGTAACAAGCAACAAACGCATTCTTTGGGATGTCTATTCTAATGTTCACATTGGGTCTTAGTGCTGGGGATACCATAGGGAGTGGTGCATGTGCCCAGTCTAAAGCTGGTAGAGCTGTATTTAGCTCTGGCTGAATTTTTTTCTTTATAACATTTTGTACCATAGAAATATTTCATAATTAATGAATTTGTAAAGTATATTTGAAGATTGTAATTGGGTGGAAATCTAGCCAGGGGTCACTCTAGTAGTCCAGGAGGGGAGACAGTGACAAGGATTAGAGTGGAGGCAGGAAATGGAGAGATGACAGATTTAGGGTTTTTTTAAAAAGAGCTTTTAGTTGTTTAACATACTATAAAAATAAGTTCTTTTGGTGTACAGTGCTATGAGTTTTAACAGATGTATGATCATGTAAACGCCACCCCAGTGTTAGTAGAGAAGAGCTCCATCCCCACCCCCAGACATCCCTTGTGCTGTGGTCACCCCTCCCCTACCTGTAACCCCTGACGACCACCGTCTTCATCCCATAGCTTTGCCTTCTCTATACTATCAGGTAAATGGAGCCTTATTGTATTTAACTTTTTGAGATGGGTTTCTTTCACTCAGTATAATGCCTTTGAGATGCCTCTTTGTTATTCATATACCAATAGTTGACTCTTTTTTTTTCCCCAAGTAATACCCCATTGTATGGAAATACCAGAGTTTGTTTCACCATTCATCTCCTGAAGAATATTTGTGTTCTTCTTAGTTTTTGTCAATTATGATTAGAACTACTCTAAACATTTAGGTGCAGGTTTTTGTATGAATACAAGTTTTCACTTCTCGAGAATAAACACCTTGGTGTAGGATTAATGGGTCATATGACATGTAGTATGTCTAACTTTATAAGAAACTGCCAAACTGCTTTCCAAGCTAGATGTACCGTTTTGCCTTTCCACTAGCAATGTGAGGGCACTGCAGTTGCTCTGCATCCTTGCAAGTATTTGGTATTGTCTAAAAAAAAAAATCATTTTAATAGGTTTGCAGCAGTATCTTATTATGGTTTTAATTTGCATTTCCCTATAGCCTAATGTTGCTGAACATCTTTTCATGTACTTAAATATATGATATTCTGGATATGAGACCTTTGCTGCATGTGTGATTTGCAAATATTTTCTTCCAGTGTGTAGCTAGCTTGCCTTCCTGTTCTCTTAACAGTGTCTTTGATGCAACAAAAGTTTTAATTTTGATGAAATTCTATTTATTGAAGTCCGATATTATTATTTAAATAAATCTAATTTATAAAGCTTATAACTTCATACCTAAAATCCCTGCTCCTTCTTGGCATGCATTTGCTGTTATATATTAGCATCGGAATGTTTTCAGGGTTGTTGCTTATGGTTGCACGAGTTGTGCACTGCACAACTCTAGAAGGTATGAGTTTTATGGACTACAGTGTGAATGGCAACCCCAAAAGCTTTCAAGTTTGCAACTTGTACAAGCATACATTATCTCCCTGGTGTCTTCTTTACTGCACAAATTACCGTCAGCGCTGTGGTTCTGTTTTACTTCTCCTGTTACTTATTTGTTATTATGTGGAATATATATTGGAGCCATATTTAAGTAGCCCCTGCATATGAGCCATGTAAAGCTAACTTGTTCACACTGACCCTTCAGCTAGCTGATGGCCTGTACTTGGGGTTCCAGCAACATCATGCTTTCAGGCTGGTTTCCTCAGCCGACTCTTTCCGTGAGTGCACATTTATGGAAATTGGAAACTCCCTGCGCTTAGCCAGTCTTCACTGTCTAGACAGCCATGTCTAAACAAATGACTAAAAGCCTGAGATTTGTGGCATCATTCATTATGTAACTCTGGGTTTACATTTTAAAAAAGCAACAAAATATAAAAGGAAGGGAAAAAAAGCAGCAGAGCATGAAGACAGGAATGCCATTAGCAGGTAATATTTTGGCTATGAGTAATCCATTATTAATTCCAAGTAGCTCTGAGTAAACAGCGAGGTGGCACATGGCATCTCTCTGACAATGTGAGGTTCCATGCAGTGGTTGAGAATTTTATATTCTGAATACTTGACTGGTTGTCCTTTCTTACTCCTGGTTAAAGACAGGATCACAAGCTGTTTATCAGTCGACAGTGAGTGTCAGAGCTGAACCAGAAAAGCTTCAGCAGAACAGAATTGTTCTCAGTGTCCTGCTGTGTTGTCACCTTCATCAAGTAGTATGATTAATACAAGCTGTAAAACGCAGCACTGCTGGGCGGGGGTGGGGAAGGAGGCACAAGCATCCTATTTATGAGTTGTTTTTATTCAAAATCAGGCTTATTGTGTTTTCATCCAGGGAAGGCACAGAATCTGATTGTATCTTGGGAATGAATACAAGTTAACTGGGGAAATTGCTAAGAAGGGTATCTTGAGAAGTATGGACTTTGAAGGCTGACAGTTTGGAAGGAGTGGGGGTATATGGTCAGGCCAGTCAAGATGGCTGTCCTCTTGCTCTCCGTACATCCCCTGGTTGGCCAGTCCCTGCTTCACTTCTACTCTACTCACACGACTCTCCAATCCTCTTAATCATAGGGCTTAATCAGTAGCTACCTACATGTTTACCTGCTGCACAAGCTGCTGGTTTCCCTGATAACTGATGAGCCAATCTGATGTCAATTTCCCCTGTAAATGATGGCCTCCTTCTCCCCTGTGTAGGTAAGATTGTTGCTGTGTCCTGCCTGCCATCCGCCGTCCAGGGTTGGGTGTTGCTCCAGGACTTTATTTTGGACTTGTAAGGTTCCCTATCCATCAAACCACTGGTGTCTCTGTCACTGTCTCTGGGCTCTTTTCGTCTCGCAACTGGGCAATTACAAGGCTTGCAGGACTGCAGAGTGCAGCCCAACAGTGTGTAACATCACAGGTAGGTAGAAAGATCGTGTAGGAAGGGATCACTTTTTGGAGGCTCCAAAAAACTTGGCTAGAGGGATAAGGGAAGGGAATGGTTTATTTGAGGGACCATTGATCCTGCTGTTAGAAGTGATGAAATACAAAAGGGCAGAACCAACAGGTGCTTTTTATTTTGTAAGTAAATCCATGAACATATTACAAGGAAGATGATCTTCCCTAGGTGTCTTCCACCCACCCGGCTTCTTCATAGTAAGCTACAGTATGATTTCAGAAAGCATCCAACTTTCTACCGTTACATATGATGCTAGCTGTAGGGTTTTTGGTTTGTTTTTAGATGTTCTTTATCAAGTTGATTAAGTCTCCCTGTATTCTTTTATGCATCTATGCTTTTTTGCATCTATTGTTAAGATCATATAATTTTTCTTCTTTAGCCTTTTGATGTGATGGAACACATTAATTTGCATCTGAATGTTGAAGCAGTCTTGCATACCTGTAATGAATCCCACTTGGGCGTGGCGTATGATTCTTTCCGTATAGTGTCGTATTGATTTGTTAGCATTTTATCAAGGATTTTTTCATCTATGTAAATGAAAAATATTAGTCTGTAGCTTTCCTTTTTTATAAAGTCTTTATCTCATTTTGTTATTAGCTGGTTTTATTAGTGCTGGCCTCATAGAATGAGTTAGGAAGTGTTCACTCTACTTTTATTTTCAGGAAGAGATTGTAGAGAATTAGCATCATTTTTCCTTTAAATATTTGGTAGCGTTCCCCAGTGAAACTGTCTAGGCCTGATGATTTCTTTTTTGGAAGATTATTAATTCTTGATTAAATTTATTTAATAAATAGAGACCTATCCAGATGCTCTGTTTTCCCTCGTCTGAGTTTTAGTAGTGTCTTCTAAAGAATTGGTCTGTTTAAGTTGTCAAAGTTTTGGACATAGAGTTGTTGATAATATTCTTTTATTATCCTTTTGACATTTATGAAATCAGTAGTGATTCTTTCATTCCTGATATTAGCAATTTGTACCGTTATTTTTCCCCTTGGATGGCCTGGCTAGATGTGTATCAATTTTATTGATGTTTTCAAAGAATTAGGTTTTGATTTTTCTGTTGATTTTCTCTATTGATTTCCTTTTCTTTATTTCATTGATTTCTGATTTTCCTGTTTTTTTATTTCACTGATTTATGATCTAATTTCTATTACTTCTTTTCTTCTGCTTGTTTTAGTCTTCATTTGTACTTTTTCCTCTAGTTTCCTAAGGCAGAAATTTAGGCTACTAATTTTAGATCTTTCTTCTTTTCTAGTATATGCTTTCAATGCTATAAGTTTCATTCTGAACAGTGCTTTCATTGCATCCCATACATTCTGATAGGTTGTGTTTTCATTTTCATTTAGTTCAAAATACTTTAAAAACATTTTTGAGACTTCTTCTTTGACTTTTATGTTATTTAGAAGTATGTTCTTTAATCTCCAAATCTTTGGGAATTTTCCCAGCTGTCTTTCTGTTGTAGATTTCTAGTTTAATTTCAGTGTAGCCTGAGAGCATAGTGTGATTTCTGTTCTAAAAGATGTGTTTTGTGGTCTGTCTCGGTGAATATTCTGTATGAAATTGAGAAGCGTGTTTATTCAACTACAGTTGGCTGCGGTATTCTATAAATACCAATTAGATCCAGTTGATTGATGCTGCTGTTTTGTTCGACTATATCCTTACGAACTTTTCTGCCTTCTCTGATTATTGGATCTATAATCACCCAATATGTTGCTGCTTTTATTATTTTGAACAAATGGTTGTCTATTAGCTCAGGTAAGATCAAGAAAAATAGGACTTTAATTTTTCCTTCACTTATTCCTTCTCTGATACTCTTCCTCTCTTTATGTAGATTTGAATTTCTGTCTCTCTCCACTCTTGATTTGCCATGCAAAAATCTTAGTTTTCTGATGGATCTAAGGAAAGTCATTGATTTTTCAGTCTGTTCAGTTTTTATCTTGTGGTGAGGACTGGAGTGATGGCTTCCGGGTTCTTTGCATGCTGGATCTGAAACTAAAAAACCACATAGTATTTTTTTTTATAACTCACTTTTAAAATTTGCATACAGTGAAATTCCATCTTTCAGTATAAATTTATCTGTTTTGACAAACACAGAGGATCATCTAGCCATCACCATGATCAAGATGCCGAACTGTTTCCTTGTGCCTTATGCTGTCCCACTGTGCTCCACCCCTCTTCCATTCCCAACCCCTGATGACTACTGATCGATCTGTCTCAAAACTTCTTTTTAAAGTCACTTATGGGGTTGGGAACCCTCTGGGGCTGTCATGGGATACATATTTTGGGGCACAAGTAAACCAAAAAAGAAACTGCCTTGGTGTGGAGCCCAGATATGCACTATAGCTCCCAACGCTGCTTTCACTTAAAAGAGAAAAAGCAAACAATTAGCAAACAAAAATAAAGTAAGAATAATGTAGCACATGTAAAAAGAATGGATTAAGTGGTAAAAAAAGTTCAATATTAAAACAAATTCCATAACCCTTTCTTTGAAATAATTAGGTAAACAGTGACATACAGCTGCCCTGGGCAAAGGACATGAATACGCTGACTCCTCCCTCACAGGCATCTTGTGATACTGAGCTGACTGAACTTTGGGGATGGCCTGATGACTAAGGAGAAGTCACCAAACTAACTCACCAGCCACATCTGGCATACCACCGGTTTTCATATGGCCCAGAGGCTGAGAATGATTCCAATATTTAAAAATGATTGGAAAAAATAAGAGACTATTTCATGGCACATGAAATTTAAGTTTCATGCTCCACAAACAACTTTTTATTGGAACCCAGCCTTACTCATTTGTCTTGATATTGTCTATGTGCTTTTAAGCTATAATGGCAGAATTGAGGAATTGTGATAGAGACGATATATGGCCCTCTCATCACTTTGGACTGATGCTTGGCACACTACAAACTGCAGTTATAATTCAACAGCATTTTAAGTGTCATATGATTACATTTCCCTTCCTTCCTTCCTTCCCTCCATTCCTCCCTCCCTTCTTTCCTTCCTTTGTCTCCTCCTCCCCATTCATTTCAGTTTACAGTAAATACCCATCAAAACAAGAAACATGTCGAAACAAGAAAGAAAAAGTGGACTTTGACTATCATGTTTTAACGGCATATGTGCATTATTTTGTTATAGAATTAGACAGCCAAGCATTTGCTTACTATGCAGGGACACTGTCGCTGTGCTTAAAGAATACAGTATGTGTCAGCAGAACCAGACTAAACAGCCATCACAATATTACCAATTCACAGAAAAGCAGTGGTTAGAAAGATCAGAAAATTCTAAAACAGAATTTCTCATCCTAGCAGAATTTCTTCCCAAAAAAACAAAGCATGAAAATGAGCCTGCAACCCAAGAACGTTTCTGAGTGCCTCATTGATTAGCTAAGCAAAAAAAGCTGTTTACCAATGGTGAATTAACGAAATTGTGATTGATGGAAGCAGCCATTCAAATGTGTCCAGAGAAAATAAGCTTGTTTGAGACTTTGAGCCTTTCAGTGAGTCTCAGAGAGTTGAGAACGTTGGGAACAACGTTGTTGGTCAAGTAAAGCACAAGAGAAATAATTTGGAGTGTTTTCCCGTGGCTCTTGATGAGCCCACAGATACTACAGATACTGCTCAGTTGTTGTTACTTATTTAAGGAGTCAGTGCTGGGTTTGAAGTGACGGGAGAATTAGCCTCTATAAATAGTCTGCATGGAACAACTACAGATGAGAACATGTTCAAAGAATTTGAGAAAACTAATTCTGTAACCTGAGTTGGAATTTGCTAAAATGTGTTACAATTGATAGCAGTAAAAATATGTTTAGACCTTAAAGGCTTAGTTGGACAGATTCACAAGCTTGAGGAAATGTAAGGTGTTTAAGGCTTGAGTTATTTGTCAACAGGTACTTTGCAGATACTTGAGTCTGTCATGTGTCACTGATCCAGTGGTTCCCCTGAAGAGTTCATTTGCTCTCATAGATGTAACCATAGTGGGTCCCATGAGTTTTCGTGGAAAGAGAAGCTGAGTATCCCGACTTGTCCCAACACAGCAGTTCAAAGGCAATGGTAAAGTTTTACTGCAATTTGTTGAGCTTGGGGCTGGGATTGAAATTTTTTTAAGTGAGATGAACTGTCTTCAGCCACTACTGTTGAACACTGAATGGCTTTGAAGTCTAGTTTTTGCTGCAAACTTGATGTTTCTTAATGAATTCAACCTAAAATCACAAGGCCAATCAGCACTCATATGAGAAACTAACACTGCAGTGAAGTCATTTCAACAACTAACATTGAATGTCAAGCTGCCTTATACACCTCTGGAGATGTCAAAAGATACAACAAGAGGTAAGATCCTCATGCCATGCAAATTTGCAGTGGATATATTTTCTGAGTTCAAACTTCAGTTCCAGCAGCATTTTTTGGATCTCAATGCAAGTGCAAAGAAAACATCCATATTTCAAAATCCATTTACATTGAGCAGTTGAAGGGCTTCTACCTTCAGTTGGAAGTGATTAATCTGCAATATAATGATATACTAAAAGAGAAATGTGGGTAGAAAAATTTAACAGAACTCTATAAATGCCTTTTAAGCAATCAGTATGCTCGATTAAAATTATATGCTCATGAATTGGTATCAGTTTTGGTAGTACTTTTCTGTGTGAAAAGACATTTTCAAAGATGTAGTTTTCATCTTTGAATGAAAACACTCAATGAGGTAAAAACCTCACTACAGATCAGCATTAACACATAACCATTAGCAGTCAGTGTTGGTGGTAGGCGAATTACATTGACCCCCAAGTAAGTGAAATGCTGTTGCCCCAATAAGAATTTTATTCTTCTCATTATTAGACTGGTGTTACAAAATGATTTTGCTAAATTACTATATTTTAAATTTTGTAAAAAATGTGTCAAAATTTGTTTTCCTTCTCATTTTATAAGTACCTATTTAATATCCTTGATTTTGCCTCTTGGTCCACAAAGCCTAACAACTTTGCTGTCTGCCCCTTTATAGAAACTGCGTGCTGACCCCAAATCTAGACTGTTCTTACTTCCTGTGTGCTAGAAGACAGTCTGAGGTCCTCAGATGGGGAAGTCCCAGGCACAGAGCCAGTAATCAGTAAGAATCCTTATACATTACAAATGGAACAAAGAAAGCTTTTGGTTGGTCAGCTGAGATATCAGTCAAACTGCCCCTTAGTATAACCTGGCACATAGGGTGCCTTTTTTCCAATACACCTGTGTTAGTTTCCTAGGGCTGCTATAACAAAGTACCACAAACTGGGGGCTTAAAACAACAGAAATTTATTCACCTGTAGTGCTGGAGGCCGGAAGTCTGAAATCAAAGTATTAGCAGGGCCACACTTCCTCTGAAGCCCCTAGCAAAGAACCCTACTTTACCTCTTTCTAGCTTCTGTTGGTTGCCAGCAGTCCTCAGCATCCCTTGGCTTGTAGCTTCATCATCCAATCCGTACCTCCATCATCACATGGCCTTCTTCCCTGTGTGTCTCTGTGTCCAAATCTCCCCTTCTAATAAAGATACCAGTCATATTGGATTTAGGACCCACCCTAATCCAGCATGATCTCATGAATTTAATTAATTCAACTTAAATTTAATTGCATCTGTGAAGACCCTACTTCCAAGAAAAGTCACCTTCTGAGATCCTGAGGACATGAATTTGGTGGTGGTGGTAAGGGAGCACAGTTCAACACAGTACATTTTAGCAGCGAAAGCTGATGCTTGGCTAGAGAGCGTCAGGACGTGCGGTAGACAGAGTGCCTCTTTCCTCCCCTGGCCCCAGCAAAGGTGTTCACATCCTAATCCTTGAAATATGTGGATATGTTGCTTTATATGCTGTAAAAGGACTTTGCTGATGTCATTTAGCTAAGGATTTTGAGATGAAGATATCATGCTGGCTTATCTGGATATATCCAGTGCAATCAAAACGGTCCTTATAAGAGGGAGGCAGGAGAGTAAAAGACAGAAGGAGATGGAATGAAGAAGCAGAAGCTGGAATGATGAGCTTTGGGTTGGGAGAAGGGGCAAGGAGCCAAGGGATGCCAGGAGCTTCTTGAAGCTGGAAGAGAAAAGGAAATAGATTCCTCCCGGAGCTTTCAGAAGGAACACAGCCCTCCTGACACCTTGATTTTAGCCTCGTCAAAATCATTTCGGACTTCTGACCCTCAGAGCTGAAGAGAGTAAATTCATATTGTTTTAAAGAACAGTTTGTTGGTAATTTGTTAGAGCAGCAATAGAAAGAGCTAGTTAAGCTGGTTCCTTTAGCGAGATGGAATGAGTCCTGGCTGTGGATGAAGAAAAGGTAACAGTGGAGAAGTGGACTGAAGAAAAACCAGTCAGGAATGGGTGCGTGTGCCTCTGGAACAAATGAGAAATCAGAGATAAGTTTTGTGCTTCTGCCCTGTTATATAGGCTGGGTGTTCTTTAGGAGATGATTTAAATAGACAGACAAATTTTGTTTGGGCCTGAAATTTTAAATAACAGTGACTTAAGTTGGTAGAAAAGAGGTGATGTTTTCTTAAATTAGTGACAGAACGTAGGAAGGACGTGCAGTTTTTCAGATTCAGAGCACTCCTGATCCTCATAATCAGTGTTCCTTCCAGGTAGCCTCCCACAGGTGCTTTTTGTTCACTTTCCAAAACACAAGCATGTTGAAAGGACCTCTCAACATTTTGTACCTAGGGATGTTAAAGGCTCCACTTTGGCCCAGAGAGCTAAGAGATGTATGCAGCCAAGCAAACATTTCGTAGGTGGCATGATCCCTGAAAGGGACAAATCACCCATGGGCATAGCAAAGTGTGAGAGCAGGAAAAAGAAGCTGGGTGTTACCACGCACTATCACGTTTGGGTCAGACTCTTGGCTAAAAATAAACTCTGCTAGCCAGCTCATTCTGTCATGACCCCAGACTTCTTAGGAAACTGTAATGCTGGAACTATTTCTCAAAGACGTAGCAAATTAAGAGAACATCATGCCAAATGGGGGTTAAAAGATCAGATGCCCAGAAAAGGACTTGTTCTGAATGGTTTTGCATTTAAAAATTATAAGAACGGTCTTTTATTTGAAAATTAAATCATGATAACTACAAGGTTCTTTTAATACTGGATTTTACTTATTTATTTTAAAGAGGAACATGATTTTAAAAGGCAAGGGAGATTCTGAAATTTGTACCCCTAGAGAGTCTTAAAAAAATAAAATAAGATATTTATCTTCCTGGGGTGGATATTGGAAGTCACTGCCCACTCATAGGTAAACAGATGAGATCAGAGCTTTTAAGACTTGGCTGCCAGTGGTTTTGAAATCTTTTCTCTAGTTAGAGACCTTTAAAAAATACTGATGCCCAGGCCCCAAACCGTGTTATTCTGATATAATTGTTTCAGAAACAGTACTAGGTGGGTCTTGAGTTCCTTGAAAATGTAGAATTTTTACAATTGAGGCCACTTAATTTTAATAAAATGATCATATTTATGATCACTTTAATTTTATAATTATTGTCGAAATCTTATCATTAGGGCCACTGCAGTGGGCTGAATTCTTTAAGAGATTTCACTTCGCCAACGTTTATCACCTACTAAGTATGCAGCCTTACTCTTCAGTTCAGGAGGGAAGGGAGGCATGTAAAAAAGGGAAGAATTCTCATGTCGTGTGACACGTACCGGCATAGAGTTATGTTTAAATTAAAGAGGGAGTAGAGAGGAAGGGGAGGTGAGATTTATTCAGGGTGGGGTGGAGCTGATGCTGAAATAAGCTTTGGTCTTAGCTGAGTTTGGAAAGCTCATTAGGGTTTGTGAGGTTGACAAGCAAAGAGGGCACTTCCGGACCTAGGGAGAGCGTGTGAAAAAATCAAAGGCGTGAGATACCCTGTTCAGAGGATGATCATACGTATTTCTGGAGGGTGACATCTGGGAGACAGAGCAGGAGTTGAGGGTTGGCACAAGGTAGGAGGTGAGGCTGGACCCAGAAGGGGGTGTTCTTTCAACCTTACAACCTCAGGAGGCACATCCTGGAGCCAATGGCCACCAACAGTTGGAGGTTCTAAGATACAGGACATGAACAGACTTGCTTTTTGCAGACTCTCTCTGACAGTCCTGGGGAGGATGAGTATGGGAGGAGTGAGACTGGAGGCGGGAGGTGAGTAGGAAGGCTGTTGCCAAACCCAGGCAGAAGACTTGAACTAAAGTGAGAAGAGAAAAGGGGTTAGCTCTAGAATATATCAGGGAAGCAGGATGAATAAGAGCTGGCCAATGGTGACAGATACAAAAAAGACAGGGCATCAGATTGACTTCCAGGTTTTTGGCTTTTTGGTGGTTTTTTTTTTTTTCAATGTTTGTTTTGTTTTGGAGAGGGATTAGATTATTTATTTATTTGTTTTTATTTATTTATTTTAACAGAAGTACTGGGGATTGAACTCAGGGCCTCATGCATGCGAAGCACACACTCTACAATTGAGCTAAACCCTCCCCCTCTCTTAATTAAAAAAATTTTTTTTGAGGGGAGGTAATTAGGTTTATTTACTTATTTATTCTAGTGGAGGTACTGGGGATTGAACCCAGGACCTTGTGCATGCTAAGCAAGTGCTCTACCACCGAGCTATACCCTCTGCCCCCAGGTTTTTCTTTTGACCAGCCAGATGACTTATGATACCTATTAGGCACTAAACACAGTTGACTTTATAGAATCAGTCCTACAGGAATAGATACCTTCAGGCTGGGCTCGCCAGCGTGGCAAGTGAACTGTGTTTCTACAGGTCACCCCAACCTCAAATGTGTGGATGTGGGTATAGGGGTGTGGAGTGTGTGTGCAGGTGTTCAGGGTAGAATATGCAAACGAAGGAATGCTATTTGTTTTAGTTGTAAAATACAACATAAAATTTACCATTTTAACCATTTAAAATTGTGCAGTTCAATGGTGTATACCAGTTCAGCATATGCAGTGGTATATATACTGTTGATATATTAAGTATATTTACATTGTTGTATAAATATTACTACCATCCATCTCCAGAACTGTTTTCATCTTGCAAAACTGAAATTGTGTACACATTAAATAAAAGTTCCTCAGTCCCCTCCTTCCCAGGTCCTGGCAAGCACTATTGTACTTGCTGTCTCTATGAATTTGATGACCTATGGACCTCATACAGCATTTGTCTTTTTCTGATAAGCTTATTTCACTTCGTATAATGTCCTCAAGGGTCATCTATGTTATGGCATATGTCAGAATTGCCTGCCTTTTGTGGCTGAATAATATTCTGTGGTATTATGAAGACATTTGTTTACCCATTCATCCATCAATGGACACATGGGTTGCTTCCTCCTTCTGGCCGTTGTGAATAACGCGGCAGTGCCACATGGGTGCACTAATATCTCTCAGCGCCTTGCTTTCAGCTCTTTTGGACATATACCCAGAAGTGCTATTCCTGGAACATGTGGTAATTCTATTTTTAATATTTTTAGGAACCACCATGTTGTTTTCCACAGTGGCTGTGCCGTTTTATTGCATCTCACCAACAGTACACAGGATTTCAATTTCTCCACATCTTCACCAACACTTATTTTGTTTGTTTAAATAATGTAGCCATCCAACGGGTGTGTGTTGGAATCTCACGTGTTCGGCAATGGCCTTTTGCTCCAGCTTCTTTTAGCTAAACAGCTGCAACCTTGACCCTCAAATTATCCCTTATAGTTGAGGGGTCCCTGGGGTTTTCTGATGTGGCTTATACCACTGTTCTTGCCTTTACTTTTTCAAACAGCCAACAAGCTGGGTGCAGCCACCACCCCCTCCTACTGCCCATCAGTCCTCAACAGAGCCTTGCACTCACAGCTTCTTTTCCACCAGTGCCCTGAATCCATCATTTGACTTGTGTTTCAGGCCCTTGCTGCCCCCTCTTTGACTACCTGACCCAAAGGGAAGGGCCAAAATAAGGTGGAAGATACAAAGGTGGGCTGATCTCCAGTATTGTCCCCATTTGCAGGCTAAGCCTGTTCCCTGTCA
The DNA here is from genome assembly GCF_048564905.1 of Vicugna pacos. Taxonomy (NCBI): domain Eukaryota; kingdom Metazoa; phylum Chordata; class Mammalia; order Artiodactyla; family Camelidae; genus Vicugna; species Vicugna pacos. Next base: position 77,401,740 of record NC_132993.1, on the reverse strand, counting down.
CTCCCTCCACCATGGTGCAAGTCTCTTCTTCAGCTTGAATGTTGTCTTGGAGAGGAGGGAGCTTGGTCTCCACCACTTAGACTCTGAGCCCTGCAAAATGGCTCCCAGCCCCAGGGATCCAGCCACTGTCCATGTGGGGCTTTCTTGCAAATATAACCCTACTCAGGCATCTGAATTCAACCGAGGGTATGAGGTGGGGGGTCTTCCCGCTGGCCTCTTCCTTTAATGTCACAGAGATTTCAGGCAAATTGCTGGAATGTTAACCTAGCCTTCTGTCTAAGACAGAAAATGTTCCATTGACTGTGCTGTATAAATCCTGGCAAAACAGGTTCCTGCAGTAAGGAATTCAAAGGAATATGCCCTGCAAGTCATTTCAGTTCACTTCTACGCTCAGACCTGAGGCTTGGGAAGTGTGTTTGTTTCCAGAGGGCTGCTGCCACAGATTAGCACAAACTGGAAAGCTTAAAACAACAGACGTTTATGCTGTTACAATTCTAGAGGCCTTAAGTCCACGATCACAGTGTCAGCAGGATTAGTTCTTTCTGGAGGCTCTGAGGAAGTATCCGTCCCATGCTTCCACGTTCTGGTGGCTGCCGGCAACCCTTGGCTTTCCTTGCCTTATGGCCACGTAACTCCAGTTTCTGCCTCCGTCTCTGGGTTCTTCTTCTCAGTGTCTCTCTGTGAAATCTCTTTCCTTTCTTGTGTCAGGACACCAGTCATTGGATTTGGGGCCCGCCCCAGGATGATCTCATTTCAGGGTCCTTCACTTAATTACATCTCCAGACTCTATTTCCAAATAAGATCGTCTTCATGAGTATGGGGTTTAGGACTTGAATGTATCTTTTTGGGACCACTCTTCAACCCACTACAGGGCAACCCATTGCCACTTCTGTATCAGTTATTCCATCAAGGTGATGAGCTAGACAAAAGATTTATCTGATAATTGGCTGTTCAGAATAAACTAGGAGATTGCTCCCTTCTGCCTTTAAGGTTAGGAAGATCATACTGGTGCTCTGAAGAATATTTATTTTTAAAGGGGGTTTAGAGTCACACACACACACACACACACACATTCTCTCCAAACAATTTTATTGTAATTTTCTACTTTAATCGTTTAAAAATTTGTATTTTAATTATTTCTCATTTTCTCAGTTGAATTCTCCACTCAGTTTTCAAAACTTCCATCCGCTACTTTCACTAAGAGTTGGACAAGTGATTAAGCTTGTCAAAGAGTCTACTGCCTGTATTCCTTAAGGCCAGGCAGCCCTGGAATAGGGAATGCCTCTTCTCAACGCTTCCCTTCCCTGAATTTGATGGTGAAAGGATTCCTGACCACCCCATCCTCCTTTGGACTCCGGCTGGAAGTGGCCACGTGCTCCTCCGGCTCAGAAGCTATGTAGAGTGGCGGGCTTAGTCCTGGTGTCACTTGGCCCACAGGTTTTATCATTTGATGAACTTATAACATTGGTTGCAAATATCAGTTTCCATTTGCTAACTCAGAGGGATTACTGTTTACACCATCTCAGACTGATGATTTGGACTTTTTTAAAAAAATTTTTTTTAAATATCTTAAAGAGGTACAGTACTCCCTGCATCCATTGGACTGAAGCAGCTACAAATAAAGTGTATTTCACCTCTGTAGATTGAGGTGATAAGATGTTCCTTATCTTCACAGGACTGAATCAGCTACAATAACCTACACATATATTTAACTTCCAAGAAAAGTGGCTAAAAAATTAATGATAGGTTGTTAAATAACGTTTTTTCCATTTTATCTGCCCGAGTTTGCCCAGAGGAGGAGACACAATATTGCACAATTGGCTACCGTCTCCTGTCCTTTGAGAAATAGGCTCTTACTATGGAAAAAACAGTCAATCTGAATAGCCCAGTAGTAAGGGAATTCATCTGTCCATCCATCCATCCATCCACTGATCACCCTATAAACACACTGAACACCTATTACGTAGTGGGCACTGTAAGGGATGTAAAGATGAATAAGACATGGTACTGAAATCACCTGTCTTTCAACCTCAGGATTCTGTGGTTCTGTAGTTTTCCTCATTAGATGAGAAATCCACCCGTCTTCCTTCAGTCACGCTAAACAGTTGACAACCAGGGAAAGAGGTATCTGAAGTCAAAATTTAGGTTCAAATCCCAGCCCCATCACAAATGTATGATTATGGATAATTAATTAAACTCATAGTTTCCTCATTTGTAAGTGAGAAATAATTCCAAATTCAGGGAGTCATATGGAATCAATAAAATATATAAAACTCCTGCACATAGTCATTCTTTCTCTTAAATCTTATGGGAGGATGTTTCCTTCTAACGTAAAAATGCCATTTCTCTGTGGTGTTTTAACATTTTGGTTTAAACCCATAAAGAAAAGAATTTAGCTGTATACCCCAAGTCAGAATTACCTGGCAGGTCTAGTTTTTTCACAATCTCTCCCTTTCAGGATACTTAGAATGTCTGAGTTTGAAGAAGTTTCAAAGCTCTCAAGCAGTCTCCTGCTTCATGCTGGGTCCACTTGGATTTTCACTCCTTAACAGTGCTTCATCTCCTGGAACATTTATGGTTCTAGTGCACTGAGGATTTCCAGCAGAGCCATTTTGTTCTTACATATACTTAGATATATGCTCAACCAGCCTACAGGTTCACGGACATATATCAGGGAGTCACATATAGTTCCCAAGTATGTGGGTCAAAGGCCACTTTTTATCATTTGGTCAGAAACATACCATTTATAATCTTATCTTATTTTGATTTTAGGTTTTTTTAATCCTAAAGTCTCTCCAAACCAAACTTTAGGATGAGAAAATATTTATTCCTGAATGATATTCTTTTTTATTTAAGTATAGTTATATATATATTTAAGTATAGTTAAGTATAGTTAGTTTATAATGTTGTGTTAGTTTCTGCTGTACAGCATAGTGATTTAGTTATACATATATATATTCTTTTTCTTTATAGTTTCTTTTTACAGACTTTTTTTTAAACTGAAGTATAGTCCGTTACAATGTGTCAATTTCTGGTGTATAGCACAATGTCCCAGTCGTGCATATATATACATATATTCATTTTCTCATTATAGGTTATTACAAGGAACTGAATATAGTTCCATATGCTACACAGTAGGACCTTGTTGTTTATCTATTTTATATACAGTAGTTTGTATCTGTTAATCCCAAACTTCTAATTTATCCCCCCTCTGCCTCCACGTTCCCCTTTGTTAACCATAAGTTTGTTTTCTATGTCTGTGAGTCTCTTTCTGTATTATAAATCAGTTCATTTTTTAAGATTCCACATATAAGAGATCTCATATGATATTTCTCCTTCTCTGTCTTACTTACTTCATTTAGTATGATACTCTCGAGGTCCATCCATGTTGCTGCAAATGGCATTATTTTGTTCTTTTTTATGGCTGAGTAGTATTCCATTGTATAAATATACCACAACATCTTTATCCAGTCATCTGTCAATGGACATTTAGGTTGCTTCTATGTCTTGACTATTTTAAATATTGCTGCTATGAACATTGTGGTGGATGTATCTTTTCAAATTAGAGTTTTCTCTGGATATATGCCCAAGAGTGGGATTGCTGGATCATATGGTAAGTGTAATGTTAGTTTTTTAAGAACTCTCCATAATGTTTTCCATATTGCCTGCACCATATTACATTCTCACCAATAGTGTAGGAAGTTTCCCTTTTCTCCACACCTTCTCCAGCATTTATTGTTTGAGGACTTTTTAATGATGGCCAGCGAATGATATTCTTTATTATCCAAATGCATTTATGGTTCTTTTGAAAAATAAGATAAATATTGGTAAATATCATGCCAATCAATGTGAGAAATATCAGTAGAGGTGGAAATTCCAGTATTTTGTTAATTTCACAGAGATTACATTTTGCAAATTGTAGATCTTTTAAAGACCTTGCTCCATCAATTTCTCCTGCTAACTAGCTCTATGATTATGGCAAATAATCTTTTACTTTCTTCATTTGTGAATGGAGGCTATAATATCTATGTCTGGGATAGTTGTAAGATTACAGATAATGCCTGTAAAAGGTGTAGCAGGAAGCCTGGCAGATCACACTTGGTAAACATTGTATTATTATCATGATTTCCTTTCCATACTTTGCACTACTTCTAAATGTCCTGCATCTCAAGGATAGCGTCTTTCCTTGGTCAAAATGTCATCCACATGAGGCTTGAGCTATCAAAAATGCAGTATTTTTCTTCTGTGCTTGGGATATGTGACCTTTCCCTTTTTTATATGTGAATAAAGACTACGACGAGTAATCAGTCATATGAATTACCCAATTTTGTGGGAGAGATTATTGAGGACTTGAGTCTAGCACACAGAGATTGTTGGAATTCCCTCCATTTCATGCCCTGTAGATTCATTTATTGCAAATCTTAGGTATGAGGCTGTGAGGCTCAGGTACACAGTGATGAATCAAACATACATGGTCCATGTTTTCATAATGCTTCAAGCCTTCAACACAAAAGTTACATGTGTAATTACAAACCATGCTAAGTGCTGAGAAATAAAAGACTAAAGACTGTGAGAGTGAATGACGTGGTGGACAACATTTAGATGGGGGATTGGTTGAAACAGGCCTCCGAGGGGAAATGACCCCTAAGCTTTGATCTAAGTTGAGAGCTTAGCCAGGAAAAGAATGGGTGCATCCTAAGATGAGTCTAGACAAAGCCGGTCTAGTTTGAGAAACCAGGAAAGAGCAGGTCTCAGTCACCTAATGAAGGGGGCAGGGGGGAAGATGCCATTAGAGAGGAGACAGGGTGGGCCCCTCCAGGGTCTTGTGGTCATGTCACAGATTCTATATGTCATCCTGGGCACAGTGGAGACCGTAGGTATATTTTAAGCAGTGAATGATCTGCTCAGATTTGGGATTTTTAGATGACATTCTAGCTGCTGTGTAAAGAAAAGATTTGAATTGAGGTGGCAAGAATGAGGGGGTTAAAAAATAAAGCAGGAGACCAGTTGGAAGATGGTGAGAGGTCAGCTGGCTTGGCCTGAGGTGGCGGCAGAGCCATGAGCCCTGCTGCTGGATGGATTGTAGGAAGGAGGTTGATGAAGGAAGGATGGAAGGTGAGGTCCAGGTTTCTTGCTTGAGTCGCTGGGAAGAGTGCCCTGAACAGAGCATCCTAAGAGTGTTCATGGATTGTTGTTCATAGATTTCAGTGGCTGCTATTTTTGGCATTAATTCATATAAACAGAATTTTGCTTAGGGTTTTCTCTCTTGGTTATTTTGTTTCTATCAAATTGCGAGGTTGTCACCATCTTGACTGGCTAGTCCATCTCCCAGATTGTTTGCTGTCTTCTAACACAAGGCTTCGGAATCGGTGGATTGCCTGTATCCATCATCTTCTGCTCTATGTCAGTCATGGTCACAAAACTTCGGCAATTACCACTGGTTTAGAAGCGTCTCAGATTCCAAGAGGATTATTCTTACTCTTCTCCGAACATCTGCCCTTCCTTTTGCTGCACCATTGCTCCTGTCTGAAGTGCCCCCCTTCTTCCTGCCTGTCAGCTAGAAGTCTGACCATCCTTTAAGATGCAGTTCATGCCTGGGGCTCCCAAGAAGCCTCTGCTCATCGCTCAGCTCAGTGGGCTTCTTCTGACACATCATACTTGGCCTTGCAGTTTTAGTTTTCTTTGTATGTGTGGAGGCCTTCGCCACCCCCAAAAGACTGCAAGTTCTTTGAAGGCAAGGATGGGGTCTTTGTGTACCTACAAAACCTGTCATGTAGCCTGATACGTGTTCAAAGATCAAAGAATGTTTCTTGATCGAGGGGTTGAGTCCATGCCAAGTCAGGCAGGAGGGGAGGCTGGTGGAGGAGTTATTCTGGGTCAAGTGGGAACTTAACTCCCACACTACAAATTGAAGGCATCTAACTACCTGACTACTCAAAAATAACTTTAAGTTTCTAAGATATTCTGCACATATCACAGAAGAATTATATTCATGGCCTCTGTTCTCTCCCATCTTCCAATGCATATTGGAGACTGAGCTCAAAGAGGGACGTATTTTTAGAGCTTTGTGGTATTTCAGTGTTCTCTGTTGCTGTGCTTTCTAGAGCCACATTGTTCATTTTTGTTTTCTCTTCTCTGAAATACATTCATCAAGACAGCTCCTGGGCATGGGTCCAAAAAAACAGTTTCAGGAAACCAGGGAATTTAACAGCGCCAACCAAATTCTCCATTGCAGTGATGATTATTAAGCAGATCTCATTTAATTCCAGGCTGATATGGACCACAGAAAATTAGCTCTTGCCTTTTGGAAACCTCACTGCTTATGCAGCTGGGATACCAAACTTATGTCTAAATTTTTGAAAGCCTAATGCCCCACCCAAAGGATGCCAGATCCTGACACATGTGCCTAAATAACTGCCTAAAATAACTTTGCTTTGAAATAATCTGGAGGCTACTTACAATATCATAAACCCAGTAAGTAGTCTTTTGGTTTGGGAACTGGAAGTGAAAAAAAGGAAAGACAAAGTCAAAATGGACACTGTCTATTTTTTACACTGCATTTTATTGTCCTCTTTCTGGAAACAATTCATTCAACATCCCCTGGACTGGATTCCTCTCCTATTTTTGTCAGGGGTTTGCAACATCCGGCTCAGTGGTTCTTAATCCCAGCTCAGATTAGAATTACCTGCAGAACTGGCACCCAGGCACCAGGAAGATGCCAATGAATAAATCAGGGTTTAAGAACAGAGTGACTAAACATGAACACACTGTAGCGGATATGCGCCTATCCAAGCACGTGGATCAGGAGTGTTCACAGCAGCCTTTGTTAAAACAATGCCAGCCTGGATGAAACCGCATACAAGCCCTTGTCCCTGTCCTTTGAAGTCAAGGCTTTTGCTTTAGTGTCCCAGGCTTCCCTGGAGTCTCCAAAGGCTGGCTCAAGAGTTAATGATTAGGAAATTTGAAGATGTAGAAACAAAGAATAATAGTTGGGCAGGGAAACTGGTAACAATTTAGACTATACACCAACCACTAGCAGAGTCTCCGAACTCCCAGTTCCCTGAGACTGGGATAGATCGAGAGATAGATGAAGATCTGACACACATTCCTCAGTTGTTTTTACAGGAAGCAGACCCCACCAGATGAAAACTGCTGCCTGCAAAACACTGCAAGCACATAGACCCCAGACGGCTTGAAACCAGAAGATTGGTGATGCTAGAAACTTCACCTGGATGCTAACCAATGGGAGAACTGAGCACACACTGATCACGCACCCGGCAGCTCCCTGCCTCACACTGCCTGTAAAAGCCCTTTGCCTGCGCCCAGATGTTAAGATGGTTTTTAAGGACACCAGGCCACCATCTTCTGGGTTAACCAGCTTTCCTTACTGCAACGCCTTGTTGCTTAACTTATTGGCCTGTTGTGCCGCCAGTTGCTGAACGTGAGTTTGGTAACCTGGAAACCGCTCACATGTCTGTCAACAGTAGAGCAGATCACTAAATAGTGGACGACTCATCCAAGAGAAGACAACACAGCGGTGAAGATAACTGAGTCACTGCTCCCCAGAGCAGCGCACACAAGCCTCATGATGTTGCGTGAAAGAAGCCAGGCCGCACAGAAATGCATATTGTTTCATTCTATTCTCTTAAACTTCAAACACAGACATGTCTAACCAATGGTGTTAGAAGTCAGGATATTGGTGAAATTTGTGGTGGGAGATAGGTCATTGACTAGGGGTGATCACGGGGAGGGAATCCGTGGTGCTGGTGGTCTATTTTTTGAACTTTGTGAAAGTTAGAGTCCTCAGGTTATGCAACATAAGATATGCTTTTGCTGTATCATTTCAGTATGTTCTAAACTCCATACACTGAAATAACTAAAGAGCTTCACCTGTAATATCAAGCAATACAAGCTTTTGGAAAAAGATGTTTGATCAAAAAATAATGAGATTTCACAGTGACATTTATCATGGTGGCTCTTGATTTTCTCCTAGTCCTTGGTCTTTTAAATATAATGCAATCTTTGAGATGAACCTACTTAAGACAATATATGTTAATTGAAGTAAATGGGGGGTTCAAGATAAATCTATTCATTTAATCCTGCTCCAAAGCCAATTGATAAAACCAGTTATATGATTTTCAAATAAATGCACTATCTCCAAATATGCAAATAAATGTACCTGTAATACAGACCCAGCAGTGTTAACACTGGACTGTTTTAACCACTCCATTAATATCTTGAGGGTACTTAATAAATTTACGAGATAAAATATTTTATTAATTCAAGCGATACTGGACTGAATTATTTAATTCACTTCTAAATGTTATTGTTTTCTGATTATGACAGTAATTTAGCTTTGTTGCAGAAAGTTAGAAAATAATAAAAGGAAATAAAAACTCTTATATGTTGAACGATAAGAGTTTTTATTTATTTTATTTATTTACCTGGAGGTAAACTCCTCTAACTCTTCGGTGTAATTCTTTGGGGAGGAGGAAGACTGTATATATATATATATATATATATATATATATATATATATATATATATATATATATTATTTGAACAAAATTAGCTACATAGCTTTGAGTCCCACTGTTTTATCTAGTCATGTAATATAAGCATTTTCCTAAGTCATAAATGCTGTACAGAGCTATGAATTGTAAAGGTCCCAGAGCATGCTGTAATTTATTTAAACTCTATTATTGAACGTTTAAGTTATGTCCATTTTCTTGCTTCCATTAAATGCTAAGAATAGAATGAGCCTCGTATGGTGGAGAAAATAGGTTAAAGAATGTTAATTGTATCTCAATTAAAAAAAACAGAAAAGAATTACAGTAAGTCATGTGAATGAGAGGAGCTGACATGGCCAAATTTTGCTGTGCCTTCCTTATCTATTGGCAGCTGCATTTGTATCCATGTCTCCTTCCTTTTCTTCCTTTTTCTTCCCCCTACCCTTCCTCCTCTCCCCTCCCCTCCTCTCCCTTCTCCTCCCTCTGCCTCATCTTCTGCATCCACACTGGCTTCCTTGCTATCCATCAGTACACCAGTTACTCCTCTGCCTTCAGGAATTTGTGACTACTTCTGCCTGGATTCCGTCTTTCTCCTGTCACTATACAGCTCACTCATTTCCTTGAGGTCTTTATTCAAATATCACCTTTTTAGTGAGACTGCCTCCCCCCACCATTTAGCTTTCACACTTAAACCCCAGTTCTTCTATCATCTCCCAAAATTTATTTACCTCTTTCCCTCCAGCATTTATTATTATATACCATCATTTCTATTTCAGTTATTTTTCCTTCTTGGTCTTCTCCACTGGATTGTAAGGACCAGGAGTGGAGGGATCTTTGCCTGTTTTGTTCAGTGCTCAATCCTCAGGGTCTGGACTATGTCTGTCTCATTATAAATGCTCCAAAAAATATTTGTGGGATGAATCAGTGAATCAACGTGACTGTCATTATCATCATTAACAGCCTGACTCCATTCCTTTATTAAATATCCAAGCTGTACAGAAATGTGTAATCTGGTCAACAACTGAATACATACTGTAAAGGACTCCATTATTTCAGGTGACCTAGGAATGGGTTTATCATCAGAGACAGATCAAACCATGAAGCTGAATAGATGGTCTTTGTTTATGTCATTAAACATAAGAGCTAAACAGTAAGAAGCTGGAAAAACTACTCTAAGTACATAAGTAACCAGATTAAAATGATCCAAAGGGGATCTATAAAGGAGAAGGAAGTTCAGGATTAAAAGACCTCTTAATCTTCCTAATTCTTGCAAAATATAAAGGGTAGTTTATTAAGGTGACAGCTTATCCTCATTGGCCAGAATAACAAGACAGCCTGACCTAGTCTAGCTCCAGCAGCTCTGCCAACCGCAGTCCTGGATCAGCTCAACAATGCGTTTTCTTTGTTGTTCTTCCTGCTCCCAAACCAACAGGTGCTGTTGAAGGAAACTTATGACCCAGCTCCATTGCAAACATGCAATACCCAGCCTCAGGCAGGCCCGCAGCTCTGTTTAACAATCCTGGAATGGAGTGGTTCTCATTTTTTTTTTTTTTTTGGCATCAGGACTCCTTTTTAACTAAATTATCCAGGACTCTGAAGAACTTTTGTGTTGTATACATAATACTTATTGATGTTGTATCAGAAAGTGCAACCGAGAAATTTCAAAAATATTTAATTATTTAAATCACTTAAAAATGGCCATAATAAAACCAATACATAATGACACAAATAGCAGTTTTATGAAAAATAGCATTATTTTCCCCAAGAAATCAATGAGAAGGGAAGCATTGCTTTGCATTTTTGCCGAGCTCGGTAATGATTGGCTTAATAAAAGGCAGCTGGATTCTCATATCTGCTTCTGCGTTCAGTCTGTGGAGACAGTGCACTGTGTTGCCTCTGGGAAGCTCAACTGCCCATTCATGGGCAAGGGAGAGTGAAAAAGTAAGTAACGTCTTACTTTTATTATATAGCTTATCCTTCACTCGGCTTTGATTTGGCACAGGCACTGAATCTGTCTTCCAAAAGGTCCCTGATGGTCTTTGTTGGCGTTACCAATAACCTCCTAATTATTGTCAAATCCAATGATCAGTTTCATCATCTGGAGGGATTGAGGGTAGGTATCCTGGGCATTAGGTAGGTGTTGAAGACTGACTCTTGAGTTTGCCAAGTCAAGGTAAAAGAAAGGGCAGAGAGGGGTGAGAATGCAGGGCAGGCAGTCCCTGTGATGGGGGGCAAGGGAGAGTGAGGCTGGAAATGTTCCGATAAGGTGTCTGGACTCACCTGGGGTGTTAAGAAACCATGGATGGTGGCCAAGAGGCTAGCTTGGGAAGGAGGAATGCTGAGCAACACTTCTTCTGAACCAGAAAAAAGGAAGGAAAGGAGGCAGATACTGATACTGGTGGGAGCAAAGTGTGGAAGAGTGGAGAGTAATCCTCAGTTCAGTACCTATTTATTGAGCTCCTGCTAAGTACCAGACACTTGATATTCTCCTTATTCTGTATTAGAAAATGAATACCCTCAGTTAAGAATGAAGGAAAGAGGGGTGTGATTATAGCTTAGATGGGCAGTAAAGAATTGGAACAATTTCTGGAAATGGACATCGTTGAGGGCGTCATAGAGACTGGCAATCATGGAACCGTAGACTAATCCATGGCTGGGAAGTGTCAAAGCCAGTGGAGCAGAAGCTCCAAAGGGTAGGTTGACTATGGGGTGCCCATGCGAGCATAGTTAAAATGACTGGTCCTGGATTCCAGGCTTTTTTCTTTTAACTTATTGAGGTAAAATTCCCATAAGAGGAAATTAACCAGTAACCATTTTAAAGTGTCAGATTCAGTGGCATATAGTACATTCACAGTGTTGTGCAACCATCACTTTTACCTTGTTCCAACATCTTTTACCACTGAAAAGGAGATCTTGTCCCCGTTAAGAAGTCATTCGCCATTTGCCTCTCCTTTTCTCTGCCTCTCTGGATATTCCTATTTTGGGTAATTCATATAAATAGAACCATGTAATACATGGCTGGCTTCTTTCATTTTGCATTATGATTGAAAGGATCTTTCATGTTGTAGCATGTATCAGTGCTTTATTCCTTTTTTTGCCAAATAATATTCCATTTTAGGGATAGGCAACATTTTGTTTATCTGTTCATCAGTGATGGATATTTGGTTTGTTTCACTTTTTGGCTTTATGAAATAATAATGCTGCTATCAACATTTGTGTACAAGTTTTTGTAAAGATGAGTGTTTCCATTTCTTTGGGGCATATACATAAGTGTGGAATAGCTGGGTCATAGGGTAACCGTATGCTTAACTTTTTTGAAGAACTGCCAAACTGTGTTGGAAAGTAACTATCATTTTACATTTCCTTCAGCAATGTATGAGGATTCTAAATTCTCCACATCTTTGCCAATACTTGTTATTGTTTGTCCCTTTTTTAAAAAAAAATTATATGCATCCCGGTGAGTGTGAAGTTGTGGTTTGATTTATTTGCATTTCCCTAATGACTAAAGCTGTTAAGCAACTTTTCTGGTGCTTATTTACCATATGGACACTTTCTTTGAAGTGTATTTTCAACTTTTGCCCATCTTCTCTTTGGAGAATGAATAATATTTCCAAAGAGAATGTGTATACCATGTTTTTCTTTATCCATTCATCGAACAGTGGACACTTAGATTGTCTCCATGTCTTGGCGATTGTAAATAAGGATGCAATGAACATGAAGGTACAGATATCGCTTCAAGACAGTGATATCATTTCTTTTATATATATATATATATACATATATATATGTATATATAAATATATATATGTATATATATAAATATATATATAAATATAAATATACACACACACACACACACACACACACACACAACCAGAAGTGGAATTGCTGGATCATATGATAGTTCTATTTTTGGTAATTTTTTGAGGTAATCCATACTGTTCTCCATAGAGGCTGCACCAAATGACGTTCTCATCAACAGTGTGCACGGATTTTCTTTTCGCCATATTCTTGCTGGCACTTGTTATCTGTCTTTTTGATAATGTCCATCCTTACAGGTGTGAGGTGACAGCTCATTGTGGTTTGATTGGCATTTCCTTGATGATTGGTGATGCTGAGCACCTTTTCATATACCTCTTGGCCATTTTAATATCTTTTTTGGAAAAATGTCTACTCAGGTCCTTTGCCCATTTTCTAATTGGATTATTTGCTCTGTGTGTGTGTGTGTGTGGTTTTTTGTTTTGTTTTTTGGGTTTTTTTGGCTATTGAGATACATGAGTTCCATGTATATTTTAAACATGAACCCTTATCAGATATGTGGTTTGTTATCCTCATTTTAACAAAGAGGGGCTAAATAAACTGTCTTGAGGTCAGATACCTAGAGATGAACCTCAGGTCTTCTGACTTCAATTCTTTGATTTGAAGGGAGCCCAGGGCAGGGATGGCCTGATGAATAGAAGCAAGTGGGACAGTAAGCCAGTCCTCTGTCCAGCTCTTACTTGACCATCCATAGTGGCAGATTCATCTCTGTATATAAGACATCCTCCTAATAAGACCAAATGCAAATCTCTCTAGAAGAGAGAGCTCAGGGAACCTTACAGGTGATATTGAGTGTCAGGCACTGTGTAAAACTTGACACGCATCATCTCATTTAACCCTGCCAGGGGCCCTTCATGTGGAGGTTCTTATTCCAGTTTGCAATTGAGACCTGGAGAGGTAAAGTCAAAGTGACATAGCTCATTAGTGACAGTGTTGAACTACAACCCTAGACTCCTGCCCCATGTTTTGTATATTTTCCTCTGTGCCACAACTAGCTGTCTCCTAAGGTGAATGGCGCTAAATGACTGTTTGAACAAAATGAAAAAAAGAAAAAAATGACATGCTTAAGGCTTCTAGTTCTCACCCAGGTATTGTTCTCTGGGTGGCACTGAATTTGTCACTTACTCAGTAGGTTTGTATTTTTTCTCTCTGGGAAACAGAGATGACAAATGCCTAAGCTTTGTCTTTGCTGGTCTGCTGTGAAGAGCAGTAAAGAGTAATGTATCTCACTGACAGATTAGAGTTCCCAATTTGAAGAGAAGAGTTGAATCCTTCTGCAGCCATATATTACGATCTGTTTAAGGTGAGAGTTGAGATTTCAGATGGCTTTGATAATCTCCATCAGTTCCTTTCTCCAGGATTTGACTGCTTCTTCTCATTCCATTTCTAACTTTTTTCTCTGTAAATTATACTTCCCATCTGTCGGTTCATTCCCTCTAATTTCTCCCCATGTCTAGCGATTGTCATTCCCCATATGTCCACATGAAATGTACTGTCTAAGAAGAAAAAAAGTAGAAAAGAAAACCAAGAAAGTAAGACTCAACATTAAAATGTAATTTGGGGTTAACACTTCCACTTCTAGCCTAAATATAATAGTGTAGGCCAGATTTATACTCCTGTTGGAAACAACTAAAAAGTGGACAAGGAATTTGAAACAACTATTCTCAAGACATGAGATGTCAGTCAATGAAGGACAGTGATCCCTGAATCTGGGAAATAGATGAAGTGATACTTACTGTCCCTTAGCTTACTGACCATAGAGTTTCAAGGCTGTGGTGTAGAAAGGAGGAAACCAGGCAGAGTCCAGCAGTTTTCCAGAATTGTGGAGAGGGAGTCAGTGGTTCAGGGATGCTGCAGAGTATCATAGAAGCAAAAGCTGTACATAGAACCCATAATGGGGTTGGGGCAGGGAATCAGTCAATCAAAACTGACCCAGAAATTACACAGATGATGCAATTAACAGCTAAGAGCATTATAATGGTTATTATAACGTAGTCCATATGTTCAAGAAATTAGAAGACATATGGAGCATGTTAAATAGAGATATGCAAGTAATAAATAAGACCCAAATCAAACTTCTAGAGATGAAAACTATAATGATGAAAATGAGAAATCCAGTCTAGGATTACTGGATGGGATTAGTGGCATATAGACATTGCACAAGAAAAGGTTAGAGAACTTGAAGACATAGCAATGAAAACCATCTAAAATGAAACACACAGAGAAGACTTCAAGTGGCCAATTATACATGTAATTGGATGCCCAAGGGGGAGGGCAGGCAGGAAATAAATTGAATAAACAATGGATAAGAATTTTCAAAATTGATGAGAACATAAATGGATGGATCCAATAAGATCAATGAACCTCAAATACCAGAAACATGAAGAAAACAACATCAAGGCACACCATAATCAAATTGCTTCAATTCACAAATGAAGTGAAAATCTTAAAAGAAGTCAGAGGAAGAAGATAAAAATTAAAGCAGATTTCTCATCGAAACCAATACAATCTAGAATACAATGGAGCAACATTTTTAAAGTACCCATAGAAAAAATCATTCTGATCTTGGATTAGGCAAAGATTTCTTAGCTACAAGACCAAAAGCATGATTCATTAAAAGAAAAAAACCCATAATTAGACTTCATCTAACTAGGAACTTTTGTTTTTTGAAACATTGTCAAGAGTATGAGATAACAAGACAGACTGAGAGAAAATATTTACAAATCATATATGTGACACAGGACTTGTATCTAGAATATATAAAGAACCCTCAAGACCCAGTATCATGAAGATAAACAACCTAATAAAAATGGGCAAAATATTTGAAGAGACATATTATCAGTGATGATATATGAATGACAAATAAGCACATCAAAAGCTGTTGAACATCATAGGGGAAATGCAAATAAAAACTGTGAGATAACACTACACACCAATTTGAATGTCTAAAATTACAAGATTGCCCCAGTAGTGTTAGCTAGGATGTGAAACAACTCTCACACACTGCTAATGGGAACGTAAAAATGGCACAACCACTTTGGACAACAGTTTGGCAATTTCTTATAAAGTTAAACATATACCTAATAATAGGAACCAGCCAGTTTACTTTCACGTATTTTCCCCAAAGAGATCAAAGTCCGTATTCACACCAAAAATTTTACCTGAATGTTCATAGTGGCTTTATTTATAGTAGGCCAAATGTGGAAACAGGCCAGATGTTTCTTGACATGTTAATGAATAAAGAAAAAAGTGAAGAACTATTGTTGCAACAGGGATAGAATCAAGAATAATTACTCTCAGTGAAAGAAATCAGATATCCCTTCCCCCTGAGAGAGTGGTGGGGAGAGAATGTCTTTATGATTTTATTTATATAGTATTTTTAGAAAATGCAAGATAATCTATGGTGATAGAAAATAGATGAGACATTGCCTTGGGATGGGAGTTGGAGAGGTGTGGGATGGGGGGATAATTGAGCACTAGGAAATTTCTGGAGGTGAGTTATGTTATTTGCCCTGATGTGGTGATATGTACATGGGGGCATACATATGTCAAAAACCTATCAACTTGTCAACTTTAAATATGTGCAGTTTACTGAATATCAGTTATACCCCCAATAAAGCTGCTTATAAAGAATGCATGATCACATGGCCTGCCTCTTGACCTCCAGAGCTACTATTTCAAACCTGGTCCAGCATCCACTGATTCTCTGAGTCCCTAGTAACCTTTGAATAAATCACACCATTTCTTAAAAATAATTGCAGTGGGGAGAAAGGGGAAATGCCCCAGTGGTTATAATGTGTAGCAGTTAGAGATATGTCATAGCTTTGGGAAGTGTGGTCCGTGGATGGGATCGGCAATGTAGTATATGTTTGCTTTAGGCAACTCAGAACTGGTGGGAGGTCCCAGGTGCTGATTCCCAGTATACACTTTACCTGGCCATTCTTTAATCATTTGGCTACCAGTTAGTTATCCTCTGCCTCTTCCTACTTGGTCTGTGTTGATCACCTCTGCAGTTCCAGTAGCACTATAAATAGCACATAGCAGGTGCTCAAGTCTACTAAAGGATGACTGCATTTTATTGTGTCCCTATAGAACGTATATCCATATATTTGACACTCTTAATGATAAAAATCCTCAAATCATCACAGTTTCACTGGTTTCAAGGTTTTGTAGTCTTTAAGCAGTTTTTAGGTTTTGTTACAACCACCACAAGGGAGCCCTAAAAGGTCACTTCCTGGATCACACAGTGCCCCTCTTTGCCACCTCATGCACACCTGGTGCAGCTGAATAAAGAAGACTCTATAACACGGTCCTTGTTTTAGGAGGCCAGATTCCTAACTTTTTCTCAGTCAGACAGAATTAAATCTGACTGTGTGGCATGCTGCCAGTGGTGTGGCCACAGAGATAAAGAGGGTCAGTTCAAGTTGAACTCTCTGGACTGATCCTTAGAGCTGCCTGGGGACGTAAGTGCAGTTAAATGGAAATGCTGCATTCATGAACATGTCTACTGCTTATCCAAATAACAAAACCCAAGCATTTAAACAAGTGATTCATTTCACTGGAGAACAGTTTTGTAAGAGTTTGAATGGTGGAAAGTTGATGAATTCTTTTTTGGGGCCTTTCCGATTGCAGAGGGGCCATTCATCTTCTTGGCAAAACCCAAGTAGTTGTTGAAAAGGCAGGGTTGTCTGAATAACAAAGTTATCTAAATTGTATCTTACCCCGTGACATGATAATCCAAGTCAATCATTAAGCACTTATGATAAGTGGCACAGAAGTTGAAAATTTCTCCATGCTTCGACCCCTATTTAAAGTCATGTCTGTACTTTGCACATGAATATCCCATCAGTAGTCATTTTTCTCCCTATAAAATTGGTCCCATATATCCCAGTGGTTTTGAAAATTTTGCCTTTCTGAATTGGAATGAGGGACAGCGAAACGATATCCCTTGATAGCCATTGTTTGATTTTATTAAATAGTTATGGACCTACCCCTATGAAAGGATTCAGACTTTTCTGTCTTCTCGCAATTGAATTAAAAGCCATGGTCTGTATTCAATTTGAAACAAACATGGTAATACATACCAGATGTTGTGAGACATATAACTCAAGGAAAATTGCTTCCCAAAAGTCACTTGCAATGGTTGCAGTAGACAGACCCTCAAAATCAGTCTACTTTCCTAATGATGCCTTGTTTTTGGATGGTCATGAAACCACTCAGTGGATCAAGATCAGCCTGGTTTAAAATGAAATAGTACCATAAGGAAAATATCAGAGTACATTATGCTTAAAAAGGATGAGTAACAGTTCATGAAATTTTGTTTCATTTATTTATATGTATATAAGTGTGCTTACCACTGGCTTGTAATGAATTATGTGTTTCTTAAGAGGTTTCTTGGAAGACATTATTCTAACGAGCCTTCCTGAACTGTCTGACTCTCTGAAGCTGAGGTTCCGAATGGGACTTTCATTCATCCATTCCGATGTACTTGCACAAGATTTGGAAAGTGTAATGGTTAATTTTATGTGTCAGTTTGATTGGGTCCCAAGGTGCCCAGATATTTGGTTAAACATTAGTCTGGGTTTATCTATGAGGGTGTTTTGGGTGAGATTAATATTTGAATTGGTGGACTGAGTAAAGCCATTGCCCTCCCTAAAGTAGGTGGGCCTCATCCAATCAGTTGAAGGCCTGACTAGAATGAAAAGGCTGATCCTCCCACAAATAATTGGGAACTTCACCTACCTAACTGCCTTCAAACTGGAATATTGGTTTCTTCCTGCCTTCAGACTCAAACTGAAACATCAGTTCTTCCTGGGCTTCAAGCCTGCCAGCCTTCAGACTGGAACTATGCCATCAGTTCTCCTGGTCTCCAGCTTATAAGCTCACCCTGCAGATCTTAGGACTTTTCAGCCACCATAATCGTTTGAGCCAATACCTTATAATCAATGTATTTCTCTCTAGGTATACATCTTATTAGTTCTGTTCCTCTGGAGATTCTTGAGTCATTTGGAAAGTGAAAGTTGTCTCTATTGGTTCTACTGTTTTTGTTGTTGTTGTTGTTGTTGTTGTTGTTGTTGTTGTTTGTTTTTTCCTGGCAAACGCAGTGTGGTAGGCAGAATCCTAAAAACAGCGCCCGATGTTCCGTACCGAAATCCTGGGAACCTGCGAATATGTTGAGATACCACTCCCATGATTATGTTATGTTATATGGTACAGTGCTTCTGAAAATAGAAAGATTATCTGAATGAGCCCAATCTCATCCCATAAGCCCATCTAAAGTCAGCGAGTTTTCTCTGGCTGAGGGCAGTATTGGAAGCCAGAGCGATTAGTGTGAGGCGGGTTCCATCTGAGAGATCTTGCTGCCAGCTCTGATGTCGTGAGAGCGCCTATAAGAAGACCCATGGGAGGGGCTGGCAATGGCTTCCAGAAGCCGGGAGTGACCCCTGGCTAACAGTCAGGAAGCAAAGACCTCAGTTCTATAACTGCCAGAAACTGAATTCTGCCAAACCTAAATGAGCTGGAAAAGAGATTCTTCCTCGGAGCCTGCAGATAAGAACCTAGCCTGCTGACACCTTGACTTCTGTCTGGTGAATTCCAGGCAGAGAACCCTGCCTGGACTTTGGACCTACCAAACTTGTGTAGTAGATGGGTGTTGTTTAAAGAGTTGTGGTAGGTTGTTAAACAGCAGTAGAAATGCACGTAATCGCAGAGATTTGTTTTCCTGCAGCGGCATTAGCAGGGCTTTAGGGGCAGTTGTTGGGACCCAGTGGCAGGGTGTAAGATGTCTGTTTTGGCTGGTGCAGACCTAGCAGTTGTAGCAGCTCTGGAGCCAGCAGTTCCGGTGGTGGTCTTACTTTCCGCCTTTCCATTGCGGCAGAAGTTGGAATTTCTGTGGCAGAACAAGAATTCGCGGTGTTGTCCAGGAGTCTAGACCCCACTTACCCAGCCTTGCTAATGTTCCTCATATTAAATCATTGCTGAAATATAAGATGCTTTCTGTTATATGCTGTTGAACCTTGACCATTATTTCTCTAAATCTCTCCTACTTGTTAAATACAATGACATCTGTCAGCTTATTTAAATCTCCTGAGTACTGAACACTCCTTGCTTCTTGAAAATCCATCTTTTGGTTTTGAAGACATCTCACTCTCTTGGTTTCTCTTCCATATTTCCTCGACTAATTTTCATTCCATTTTGCAAGCATGCACTTAGCATCTGCTAGGTTGAAGACACCGCACAGCACAGGGGGCCGTTAAGAACTGATCATGGACCTTATCCTCCAGGGACTTGCCAGTATGTAATCAATAACTGTATGAGGTGATAAAGTCCATACTAGAGATGGTTAAAATGCACTCTGGGAGTCCAAAGAAGAAAATGCATCAGTCCCTGGGGCGGTCACGGAGAACTTTACAAAGATGATGGCACTTGAGGTGAGTCTAGAAGGAGGAATAGACGTATTTCAGACAGGAAAAATAAGGAAGGGCATTCCAGGCAGAAGAAACAGAGAGAAAAAAAGCATGGAACTTTTTTTTTTATTGAAGTCTAGTTGATTTAAAATGTTGTGCTAGTTTCCAGTGTACAGCATAATGATTCAGTTATATGTATGTAATACACATAAATATATATATATTCTTTTGCAGTACCAGTTATTACAAGTTAATGAATATAGTTCCCTGTGCTCTACAATAGGTTCTTGCTGTTTACCTATTGTATGTATTGTAGTTAGTATCTGAAAATCCCAAACTCCCAGTCTATCCTTCCACCCCCACCTTTCCCCCCTGGTAACCACAAATTTGTTTTCTATGTCTGTGAGTCTGTTTCTGTTTTGTAAATAAGTTCATGTGTATCATTTTTTTTAGATTCTACATACAAGTGATATCATATGATATTTGTCATTCTCTGACTTAACTTCATTTAATATGATAATCTCTAGGTCCACCCATGTTGCTGCAAATGGCATTATTGCATTCCTTTTTATGGTTGAGTAGTATCCCGTTGTGCGCACGTGTGCACGCGCACACACACACACATACACACACACACACACCATAACTTCTTTATTGAGTCATCTGTCGATGGACATTTAAGTTGCTTCTCTGTCTTAGCTACTGTAAATAGTGCTGCTATGAACATTGGGGTGCATGTGTCTTTTCAAATTAGAGTTTTCTTTGGATATATGCCCAGGAGTGGGGTTGGAAGCTTTGAAAGTATGACATATTAAAGGAGCAGCAAGGAGTTTGCTGTAGCTTAATTCCTGAGTACAGATGGGAAATAGGAAGAGAAATAAAGTCAGAATTTGTAAAAAAAAAAAAAAGGTAATATGTGGATTGGATCCTAGAAATAGATAGTTTGTTGGAGATAGTTATCATACTAAAATTCTTAACCCTTGATGACTACCGATAACGTTCAAATAAAGCCTGCATTCGTTGGCTTGGTTAAAAATGTTGTTCATTACCTGATTCACTGCCTAGTGTCACTCTCAAACCAGTTTCTTCTCCCCTAACATCCACTCATTTACTCATCCATTTACTTAGTCAGAGAGGTTGGGTGGTGGGAAGGGGCAGATCGGGGAGGCAGATCGTGTAGGATGCACAGGTCATTGAAAGGGCTTTGGCTTTTATTCTAGTTGAGATGGAATTGAGGGGCCTGATCTATTTTACATTTTAAAAGAATCACCCTGGCTACTCTCTGGAGAGGAGGATAGGGTGGGAGGCAGAGGGTAAGCAAAGAAACAAATAAGGAAGTTATAGTAATAACCCAGAAATGACTGTGGCTTAGACCAGGAGGCAAGTGGTAGAGACAGTGAGAAGGGTTATGATTCTGTGTATTTTAACGGTGAAGATAATAGCATTCGCTGGAGGACTGAATGTGGGGTATGAGAGATAAAGAGGAGTCAAGGATGCCCCCAAGGTTTTTGGCTGAGCCACAGGATGGAGATAGTTTCAATGTGTGTGTTAGAGATCATGGGAAAAGAAGGTTTAAGGGGAAATATCAGGAGTTGTTTTTGTTTTTGTTTTGTTTTGTTTTGTTTTTACCATGGTGATTTTGAGATGCCTTCAGAGATCCAAGCTTACAATTTGACTTGCAGTTACATTTGGTGTCTGGAGTTAGAAGACAGTTTCAAGTGGGACTCACGGGTTAAATTTACTTGGCATTTAAAGTTATGAGAAAAAAATGTAAAATAAAACAAAGCTATGAGATTGGATGAGGTCACCCAGGGAGTAAGAGTAAATGAGGAAGAGAAGTGTAAGGTCTGAGCTCTGGGGGCTCTAGCTCTTATTAAAGTTCTGGCAGATGCTGAGAAACCCGCAAAGGCAACTGGAGGGAGTGGCCACTGAAGCAGGAGAGA
The DNA here is from genome assembly GCF_048564905.1 of Vicugna pacos. Lineage (NCBI taxonomy): Eukaryota > Metazoa > Chordata > Mammalia > Artiodactyla > Camelidae > Vicugna > Vicugna pacos. The sequence goes on along the minus strand of NC_132993.1, from coordinate 77,380,062 downwards.
CATCAGGAGGATGTTCAGTCCTGGAAGCCAAGTGAGGAAGCATGTGCTTCAAGGACGGAGAGATCAAATGGGTCAAGTGCTGATGGCAGGTCAAGTAGGGAGCAAGGTCAAAGAAATGCCATTGGATTTTGCAAAGTGGAGATCATTGACACATGTCGAGAGCGGTTTCTGCAGCCCTGGGGGGAAGCCTAAGTGGAGTGGATTCAACAGAGAATTGGAGGAGAGTGACTGTAGACAGTGGGTAAGGCAATTCTTTCAAGGAGATTTGTTACAAAGTGAAGGAGAAAAATGAGACAGTTGTGGGGAGGGAAGGAAGCGGGGTCAAGAGAGGGCTTCTTTTTCTTATGAAGATTGGAGAAAAGAACAGCATGTTTGTATTTGCCATATTGCCGGTGGAAGTGATGATACGGGGGAGTGGGGGAGAATTGCTTGCAGCAATGTCCTTGACAGGGCAAGAGCGCCTCAAGTCCGGGGTTCAGAGAAGAGTTGGCTCAGAGAGGGACGAGCAGATCACCCCTACAACTGCTGGTGAGAGGGGTACAGGTGGGATGGTAGATGTGGTAGCAGGTGATTTTTGCAAGTTTTCTTCTCACTGGTTCCATTTTCTCCGTGCAATAGTAAACAGAGTTATAAGTGAAAGTGAACACTTGGAGGTTGGCAGGGAAAACAGTTGTCAAGTATAGTCTAGAGATATGAGTAGCCCCGTGACCTTACTTGAGGTCAGTAGGCTTGAGGTAACTTGAGGTTGTGTGTTTTTCTCCAGTCACACTGGGTGCTGATATCAGAGGTGAATTTAGTTGAACTTCTTGCACTTCTCCACTTCTTTACCTTCTCACAGGCTGTTCCATCTGCCTGGAATGCCCTCTCTCGCCTGTTCACTTATTCTTTCAACTTCTGGCTCAACTGCCACTTACTTAATCCTACCGGGCAGAGTTCATGACTCCTTTCTTGGAACCGTCATGGCACCACGGGCATCCCTCTATTATAAGAGTTGCCATATTATACTCATTTGCTGCCCTGTTTCCCTTGTTAGTTTGGCTGCTCCTTGAGGGTGTTCAGTTTGGTAATCTGAATTCCTAGCGTGGCATCTGGCCCATGGTTGATGCTGATGAATTGCCTATTAAATTGAGCTGAATTCCATGGAGAGAATCAGCAGAAAGAGTTGGTGGGTAAGAGAGGTAGGGTCTAGCGATAGAAAGAGCGGTGACATTTAGGACCAGGCTCAGCTGCCCTACAGAGGGGAACCCCTGCCCCAGTGGATGAGTAAGATAACTGCTTACTCAGCCCTGGTGGTGGAGGGAACTTGAAGCTCGTGGCAGTTGGGTCAATAACACTCACTTCTTTTTTTTTTAATTTTATTAATTTATTTTTAAGTGAGGGGAGGTAATTAGGTTTATTTATGTATTTTTTTTTTGGGAAGGTACCAGGGATTGAACCCAGGACCTTGTGCATGCTAAGCATGTGCTCTAATGCTCGAGCTATATTCTCCCCAGTAACACTCACTTCTAAGGAGTGTGCTTTGAGGATCAAAAGACTTCATTCACGTGGAAGAATTTTGTGAATGAGCATAGACTACACAACGGAAGACATTATTTCTGACAACATGCTATGTCAAGGTAGTAGAAATGTGTTGAATTTGTGTATTTTTTCTAGGGTATAGGCTGTGTCATAAAGAAAGAGGGGGATGGGTTAAAGAGAGAAAGTATGATTATAGTTATAATTTTCTTTGGGTCTTTCTACTCTCAAAAGTCTCTACGGAAAATGATCATCACAGTCTCTCAGTTACGTCATGTTCCAGGGCCACTCACTGCTTCTGAGCCAGGAGCCCCGGCATGACCTACTTTGGTAAGCCAGGTGGTGTCATAGACATACAGACATGCCAGCACTTTGTGCAAGAAGCAGAGGATGAAAAGCCGGCTGATCTGACTGGTGTCACAATGCACAGGTTTGGGAAATATCTGTACTCAGGAAAGGCCAACCTTCCAACACTCAAGGCAACTTTCTAACACAGGCAGTGTTAACAAATTCCAGAGCAGTGACGTGTTTTATCCTTGATGCTGACAGGAAGTAGTATTACTGTAACACAGGTTGTGACTTTTACTTTAATTGTTCATGCCTACTTGTCTTAGGTTTCCCTTAAGTTTCAAGTTTCTTAAAGCAGGAACCATATTTTATACATCATATTCTCTACCCACATACACCTGCCACAGCATTTTATGGGCACTCAACTTCCTTCTGTTATAGATTGGGTTGTTTTAGTAGGAGTCTGTCAGTTTTCATGGTGACCAGGTACAGAGAGATCATAAAGAGGAAGGCAAGGTTGGAGCTTTTTCTACTGTGGAAACCACACTTTGCTTAACCTGAAATCCTGGGAGCATATGATGTCCTGCATGAATGACTGTGGGTTTGGGATATTCTACCTCTTTTCCCTAACAATTTAAAATATCTTTATGGCAGCTTATCTTCCTTTCACTCCCTAACTTAAAATAATTTACAGCATTGCCTTTTGTGTGTCTGTTCATGTGGGATTTAAATTCATAAAAGAAGCAGCTTTAGAATACATACAGCTTTGTGTTTTGAGGCATATCAGGAAGGCTGCCTTATTGCTGACTTTGCAGAGTGGGTTGGGTTATGCCGTTATACTTCTGAGAGGATCTTCCAAGATGCAAATATATTTACTGGAAAGAGTAGCATGTTGGTCCATTGTCAACTAGCAGGAAACTCAGCTTACTGCCAGTAGATTTGGTTGTATTAGTCACAGTAAGAAATGTAAAACCGGATAGATTAGTTTTGATGAGAAAAGGCATCTTAACATTCTGGGAACATGGAGTTAGGCTCATGGAAAAACAAATTAAGAGCATGAGACTAGGGACTCAAGTTAAGAGTTGTCTCTGAAAGCAGAATCAAGATCCCAGAACAAAGATCAAAGATCCAGGCTGTCTAATCTCTGAGGCTGGGGAGTTTGCTCCGGTGGGGAGAAAACTCCTTCAGAGTTAGGAGGGAGGTTGGTCAGTCTACAGCCTCCCCATTCCCACCCCCTGATGGAGTGACCTTTCAGCTCTCATGCAGGAATTCTTTCCATTCTCCCTTGAAATTCCTGCCTCCAGCCTTCTCACTCCATCTATTTAATCCCCGAGCCCATTTTTCATTGAACTTTCTGGAATCCTGTGCTTACTCTTCTTTTTATCTTGCTCCTGCCTCTATTTCAGGCAGTTTCAGAGTTCTGGTACAATTGATCCAAAAACATAGCTTCAGAGTTCTTTAACTGTTCTGACTCTCACAACCTTTCTTACCAGGTCCCTTTAGCAGCTGACTTCCATGGCCCTACTCTGGGCTCTGTCACCACCCAGATGTCCACCTCTGGAATCTCCAACTCAACATCCTAGTCTCTCAAAAGAGCCTCCCCTGACCACGTGTCCCACCCTTTTACTCCCCAACTTCCTCAGCCTGAGGGAGACTTGCAGTCCCTCACTCCCTCGCTCTCATTTCTCTCAGTCTCTTGTCCCTTGTGGCTCCACTTCCCTTCTTCATCCAGTCTACACCCCACAGTGTGTCACTTTGTGTCAGGGCCTCTCGTCCTCTGCTGAGTCTGCCTTGCTGGCCTTGAACCTTGGATGAGTTCTGCTGTCGGTCCCCTCCTCTCTTGTACTCGACACACTGAGCTGCCAGAGGGAATCTTAGAAAGTTGCCTTGAGTGTTGGAAGGTTGGAAGGACCTAGCATTAGGATCACTGCTATGATAACTTTATTGTTTCCGATGACAGCTGGACCCTCGGGGCTCCTTAACAGTCTTAAGTAGGTCTGTCACCTTGCATTTCCACTCCTTCCAGAAGCTATTCCAAACCTTCGTCATTTTCCTCAACATGTCTTCCTTGCCTTCTTTTGGGAAATGACTCTTACTTCATAGATAGAATTTGATTATAGACACCTTCAAATTCTCACTTAGCTCCCTATACCCACAATCTTCAACACCCTCCAACTCTGTCTAAGAAAAAGAAATGTTCCTTCTCTCACTCAAGATATCCATTCATTCAACAATCACTGAGAGCCTACGACATCCTAAAAGACACTGTGCTATATATTGGGGCCATTGGAGATGAAGGTGTAGATTCTACCGACAAGGAGATTAAAGTCATGGAGGGGAGACAGACCTGTAAATGCATTATGAGTCAGTGTAGGTTATGGTGTGATGATAGAGACAAGCACAGAACATTACAAGAGCTTGAGGGGAAAACCTCCTAACTCAGCCTTCGTGGACAGGAGATGATGCACCATGAGGGACTTTTTGGATGGGGTGTTGCTTGAGCCAATCCTTCAAGAGTGAGTAGGTGTTTAACTAAGCAAAACTGGGGTGGGAAGGAGTCAAGAGGGTCAAAGATTGGAGGGCAGGGAAAAGAGAGATTGAGTAGGGGAAGAAGATTTAAGTAAAAGCATGACATTAAATAGTTCTCATTCTTCACTGTGTCCTAGACCTCGTTATGTGGCCATCCCACAAATTACCTCAAGTTCAACTTATTTTCCCCCAATTTCCTTCTCATTCTGTATTCTTTATCATAGCATATGACACCTCCACCTGTTGAGTCACCAGAAAACTAGATTTCTTCAACCCTTCCCACTCCCTCACCCCCATCATTTAACTAGTGACTAACTTCTGTTGATTCTACTGCATCAATATACCCTGTATGCCTCTCCCTTCTTCATCTTTACTCAGCATCAGTGCAGTAGTCTCATAATTGACCCATTTTCATACTCCCCCTTGAGTGACCTTTCTAATGTGCACAATTTATTACATCACTGCTCAGCCAAACCACGGTTCCCCACACTTCCAGGCATGATAGGAAAGGCCTTTCCCATACAGCCCAAGCCCTCACCTCTGCATTCTGATCATTCCCTGGCCATTTGTCCATGCCTCAACTCTCTAGCACTGTCAATGGTCAGCAATTTTCTTAACATGCCCTATTATTTCATGCCTAGATGTGTCTTTCCCCCAGTAGGTACAAGAACATTAAGGCAGCAGCTTAATATGAACACCTTTTAATGCTGTCTGAAACAGCAGCCAGATATTTAGCTATGTTTTTCTTTCCTGAATGACTGTGATAGACACTCTTAACCCATTCCTCTGTCTCTCCCTTTTAATTCTCTCCAGGATAAGGATGACACCAATGACCTTCAACATATTGACTTCCCATTTTAATTGTCCATCAACAGTTTTAAGTTACCTTAAGTGTCCTGCTTCAAGTTACACTGCTTGTGCCTGTCCCTTTCACTTGTCCTCCTACGGCACCCCTCCTCATGTTTTACTACCACCACCCACTCTCATACTCTTAGGAAGTCCTTCTAGTCACCCATCCTGGTCCCCAATTACAATTGACCACTCTCTCTTTGTGCCTGGACTCTAGTCTCTATATTCACAGAATTCTGTTGGCACCTCTTACACTTTTGTGTCCTCTCCCTAAGACTTAATCTCTCAAGGACAAGGTTCATTCATTTTCTTAATTTCTAGCATATCCTAGAGTTTTGGAACAGAGCAGGTGTAAGCAGGTAGGGTAGGGGGTCCCTAGAGGAAAACAACCCCAGATGTAGCTTTTTGACATAAGAGAAGCCGTTTTAGGTCTACGTCATTTTGTGGTCTAAGCCTGGCCACAATGCTTGTCCTTGAACAGGTCTCGGTATGATAAAGATCTTAAAGGAATTAAAGAGCAAACCACTGTTACCAGGCCAGAGAAGGAGCAATAACAAAGATGACAGATCAGTTGTAAAGGCTCCCACTTCTGTTTCAATGGTAAAGATTAGCCTGAAGCACTTTCTTGAGCTATTTTGCAGAATTAAACCCCTCTCCAGAGCACAACTACCAGATAAACTGGAACCTAAGGAATGGCGATACTGACCTTTTCTGCCCCTTGTGATGTCAGTCAACTAAAGCTTGAACTCTGTCGACCTTTGCCCCAGCTCTTTGCAGAATTCTCCTCTGCTTATGCCCCTTCATGAATATGCATATACAGCTCATCCCTTTTCATGAATATGCATATACCCTGAGCTTAAAACTTCCCCAGTTTTGCTGCCTAGGGAAACACTGCTTTGGGAAGGATCCGCAGTGTTCTTACTTGCTCATGTAATAGATTCTTCCCTCTCCTCATCTTTGGCTTGGTTGTGTCTTTTGGCTTAACACCCACCAAGAGGTGAACCCAGTTTTTCAGATGACACAGATGCTCCATCAATTGACGCTAAGTCAACAAATGAAAGAAGGACACTGGTGCTTCTGAATTCAACCCAGAGTAAAACCAGGGCTTTTGAATTTAACCAGAGGGTCCTTTTGGTCAATCCTAGCAGAGTTCCCGATATTCCAAGAGCTGTTAACCGAGACAGTAAGATCTGATTTAAAAAACGTGAAAGATAGTTTCATTTCCTAAGAGGCCAGTCTTTAAAAGGTTAGCGGTAAGAACTATACACTGGTAAGGAGATTCTGGATCATGGAAAAGCTCGAATGCGCAGTGGCCACACGCTGTGGGAAGGGGGCGGGAGGGATAAAGGAAGAACCAAGAGTAGAGAGAAGAGGAAGCTGGAATCCCTATTAAGTAATGGAATATCAAAGGGATGCTCTTGTCCTGTTCATACACTTCCCTATATATGTCTTATGGGAAGCAGTATTTTTTTCCATAACTAGTTTTGTTTTTAAGGGAAACATATACATGGTAAAAATTCACATAGTATAAAAGATACTCAGTGAAAGTAAATCTCTGTCCTACCCTGGGCCTCTATTATTTTTCCTCAGAGGTAACCACTATTATCAGTTTCTTGTTTTTCCCTACAAACCTCTAAGTGTATCAATGCATGTTATATATAAAACACACATCTTAGTATATAAAGGGGTAGATATAAAACACACATGTACCTCTATATAAATATATAATAAATAACTATATATACTTATATGGTTATAATATTATATAGAATATATAGTCATAATATATAAGTATATATACGTATATAACTATATATACTTACAAATGTACATTCATTTGTATATTTTAAAAATAGTAGCATCCTATCATCAAGAGCTTTCCATTTTAGCTTCTGGAGACCTATTTTTTTTATTGTGGTAAAAACACATAACATGAGATTAATCCTCTTAAAATTTTAAGGGAAGAGTACCGTGAGACATTATTTTTTAAACTGCTACATAATATTCCTACTCTGACTGTATTATATATATTTAATCAGTCCCCTGTTATGAATATTTATTTCCAGTCTGTTGCTATTTGAAACAACGCTGCAGTGGAAATCCTCGTACATATGTTTATCAGCCAGAAATCCTCGTATATATGTCTATCAGCCAGGGTCCAGGAGGAAACAGATGGTACATCCAAAGTTTTAACTGAAAAGAGACTTTAATGGAGGGACTATTGACACAGGTGCTGGTACGATTCATGGACCAAATAATCAATGGTTAAGTGTTCAGGAATGAGCAACAGGGAGAAGCCCTCACCTCCCCCAGGCACAAAAGGACAAGGGGAAGGAGCATTGTTAGTAGCAGCCAGTGAGCCCAGACACCTGTGAGAGAGGCCACCCAACACAAACTGTGGCCATCGACTAAGGAATGAAGCCACTGCCAAACCCACAGCCGTCAGGGTAAATACCCTGACTGCGCTCTCCTCTTACTCTCCAATTTCCTGCTGATGCATCTGCTAAACACAAGTGGAAGCCAGGAGACAAGAAAGCCCAAGTGATACAGTCCTTGGAGGTCAGGTCCAATGGCACAGGCTGGCAGAGCAGGGTCAAAAATATATCTAGGAGGTTAAACAGAGAATAATTAGTATAATATGTTTTTGCCCAAAGTGCCATGCATGCATCTGTTGGAAGAGTTCCCAGAACTGGAACTGTGGTGTCAGTAAGAAGGAAAGGGTCTCCTCAGTATCCATTCCCTTCCATGGTTATTACCAATGCTTAGTTTTGCCTGTGGATGCTCAGAATTAAGACTACATTTCCCAGCCTCTCTTGCAGCCAAAGCAACGTAAGAGGAAGTACTATGTGGCTCCTCCTGAGAAACTTCTTTGAGACAGCTGATGTGTGCCTTTGTCCTTTATTATTTAGTCTTCCTGTAGTTCACCTGCTGCCTTGGGCTATGAACTCTAGGGCCATACCGTTTGGATGGTGAGTCACAAGTTGGAATGAACCAGATTCCTGAGCACTTTGTAGAATAGAGGTGCCCTACAAGTCCTGCACTGCATACCTCCATACTTTATTTGCCTGAAAGAGAGATATACTTTCACCTCTATAGTTATTTTCTCTTCTGTATTATGTAGCCAAACCTAATTCTAATGAATGGGTATAGATAATAAGTATAAACATTTTACGTTAAAAAATTTTTTAATTGAAGTATAGTCAGTTTACAATGTTGTGTCAATTTCTGGTGTACAGCGTAATGTTTCAGTCATACGTATACATACATATATTTGTTTTCATATTCTTTTTCATTATAGGTTACTACAAGATATTGAATATAGTTCCTTGTGCTATACAGCAGAAAAAAATTTTTAAGTCAGTTTTTATATATAGTGGTTAACATTTGTAAACCTCAAACTTCCAAATTTATCCCTTCTCATCCTCTTTCCCCAGTAACCATAGTATTATTTATTATGTATGTGAGTCTGTTTCTGTTTTGTAGGTGAGTTCATAATGTCCTTTTTTTTTTTTTTTGCTTTTTGCTTTTAGATTCCACATATGAGTGATATCATACAGTATTTTTCTTTCTCTTTCTGGCTTATATTACTTAGAATGACAATCTCTAGGTCCATCCATGTTGTGGCAAATGGCATTATTTTATTCTCTTTTATGGCTGAGTAGTATTCTGTTGTATAAATATACCACAACTTCTTTATCCAGTTGTCTGTCGATGGACACTTAGTTTGCTTTCATGACTTGGCTATTGTATATAGAGCTGCTATGAACATTGGAGTGCATGTATCTTTTCCAATTAGAATTCCCTCTGGATATATACCCAAAAGTGGGATTGCTGGATCATATGGTAAGTCTATTTTTAGATTTTTGAGGAAACTCCATACTGTTTTCCATTATGGCTGCACCAAACTACAGTTCCCACTGCAGTGTGGGAGGGCTCCCTTTTCTCCACACCCTCTCCAGCATTTATCGTTTATGGACTTTTGAATGATGGTCATTCTGACTGGTGTGAGGTGATACCTCACTGTAGCTTTGATTTTCATTTCTCTGATAATTAGCGTTATTGAGCATTTTTTCATGTGCCTACTGACCATTTCTATGTCTTCACTGGAGAATTGCTTGTTTAGGTCTTCTGCCCACTTTTGGATTGGGATGTTTGTTTTTGTACTAAGTTGTATGAGCTGTTTATGTATTCTGGAAATTAAGCCTTTGTCAGCTGCATCATTTGCAAATATTTTCTCCCATTCTGTAGGTTGTCGTTTTGTTTTGCTTATAGTTTCCTTTGCTGTGCAAAAGCTTGTATGTTTAATTAGGTCCCATTTGTTTATTTTTGCCCTTATTTCTATTGCCTTGGTAGACTGCCCTAGGAGAATATTGCTAAGATTTATGTCAGAGAATGTTTTGCCTATGTTTCCTTCTAGGATATTTATCATGTCTTGTCTTATATTTAAGTCTTTAAGCCATTTTGAGTTTATCTTTATGTATGGAACGAGGGAGTGTTCTAACTTCATTGATGTACATGCTGCTATCCAGTTTTCCCAACACCACATGTAATCTTGAACCAGTTTCTTAATCTTTCTGTGCCTAAGTTTTCACATAAGACTAATAATAGAAACCACATTATTTGGTTGTTATGAGGAGCTAATAGACACATAGACCATTGTGTCTATCCAACATAGCAAATACTCAATAAATGTAAGCTGTTCAAAAAATGAACCTCAAGAGTGTCACTCATCACCCAGTTCTACAGGGGTTAAGTCACAGCCTATTGCAGTCACCTACAACAGTGCATCTGCACCCAAGAAGAATTCGGGATGAAAAACAGGATAGGGCACTGTGTGCTCTAGATCCAGAGGCCCTTAGATAGTTAGATGCATATCTCAGGAAGAATTTCAATGACCCCAGATTCTTGCATCTTCACTTATATAGGAAAGCACTAAAATAATTAACTTGAGGTATCTGTTCTTTGTGATCAGCAGTCATCTTTTACCAAGACATATGCTTGAGTGCATGTATTTCCTCAACAAAAAATTCGTATCTACTGGCTCCTCCCCTCCTTCTTTGGAGCAGCTTACTCAGAGCTACAGAGAGGCTGTTCCCTGGGCTATAGTCCTCAGTAAGACCCTCGCATTGTGCATTTTTCTTTAAATTGACAAAGCTACTGCTATTATAATTATTATTATTATTACTAGTATCTTGCTTAATTGCACTTCAAAGAATATACCAAGTAGTATATTCAGTGTCTGAAAGTTTCTCCTTCCCCTTCCTTCATCAGTAATGTGCATTAGCCAAGATTTTTGTCCAAGTGAAAAGTGGTGTTTCATTTTTACTTTAAATTACCCTTTAAAATTATGAAGTTGAACATCTTTTTGTATTTTTTAAGCCACTTGTCTTTCTCCTCTTGTACATTTCATATTTGCGTCCTCTGTTCATTCTTTTGGGTCTTTGTTTTGTTTTGTATGGTGTTTTGTTTCTTTAATGCTTTTACTGTATTACTTAAATCAGCCTTTTGTCTGCTATGGGAGGATACAAATATTTCCCCAAATTTTCACTTGCCTTTTGACTTAATTCTTCTAGACAAAAATCTAAAATTTTAATATGGTAAAAATGATCTTTCTCTTCCATCATAGCATCTGAGCTTAATGTTCAGGTCCTGGAAAGAGCTTTCTCACTCTGGATTGTAAGAATAATTTCACCATGTTTTCTCCTGGAACTTTATAGATTGATTTATATCAAAAAATCTTTTCTCCATCTGGAAATTAACTTGGGGTTAATTTAACTTGGGGTAGGCAGTGAGGTAAGAATTGAAGTGATTCTGCAGAGGACTGGGTTGGAGGGTTGACAAAAATGAGCCCTCTGACACGTAAATCCTACAGATGTCATGGTTTACTAGTATTAAAAAACACAATTCCACTAAGTAAATTTGAAGATCTGATTGGATTTATTGTAGAGAACTTATGAATCAGGCAGCATCCCACCTGGCAAACTGAAGGACTCCCAGGAGGGGCACAAAATGGAAGACTTTTATAGAAAAGAGGGTGGGGCAAGGAAGTCACCACCAAAGGAAAAGAAAGGGTTATTTTGGGCCAGGACTTCTTTCTGGGGGGAAGGGACTGGACCAGGATTTGATCATGCAGATTGCCTCTCTTTTTTCTGGGAGGGGCTGGAGAGAGCTCTGCAACAGCTTACCCCGTTGATGCTGACCAGAAAATCTCAAACTGGTTGATTAAGAATACACTTCTGAGGAAGGTCAAAACAGCAATTAGTTTAGGTACTCAACCGAGGTTTTGGTAAGGACTAGAGCACAAGTGATGCCATTTTGGGCCCGTGGTTTTTCTCTCTGACCCCATGACCCGCACAGCAGACAGGTTTTGAACAAAGCATGCCGGGAGCCATCAGGCATGTGGATGCTGGGTGAGCTCCCTCCTCAGCTTTCTCTTCTTTGTGGGAAACACAGGGGTTGTTGATGGCTTTGTATTTCCAGGGCATGGTCCTGCCAGGTCCAGCATAAGTACTTCACCGGGTTGTAAAGCTCCTTTTCACACATCGCATCACCTGTTTCTCACTTCCTGCTCATGGGCACAAGTTCTCTGCCACCAGGGCCCTCCCGCTACCTGTTATTCCAGGTTAGATAACAATGCCAAGGCATTTTTACCTGTGCTAACAATGACTTGTCTGTGAACATACGCAGTCAGACTTTGCCCATGTTTCAAGGCCAAGGAGGGCTCAAGCCCAAAAAGCTGGACCATCACTGGGCTCCATCTTTGTGGCTTTTTCCAGGTGGTTTGTCAGCTGTTTACACAGCGAGCTTCTCACGATGGTTGAGAACACAAACTCTAAAGAAAAACTATCTGACTGTGTCCTTCCACTCTGTCCCTTTGATGCCATGGGGTCAAGAGCCAGCTTTCCTTCACTTTCTTTTTTTTCTTTTTTTATTGAGTTTTAGTCAGTTTGCAATGTTGTATCAATTTCTGGTGTCCAGCACAATTTTTCAGTCATATATGAATATACATATATTCATTTTCATATTCTTTTCACCATGAGCTACCACAAGATCTTGAGTATATTTCCCTGTGCTATACAGTATAAACTTGTTTATCTAGTCTGTATATACCCATCCAGTATCTACAAATCTCAAACCTTCACCTTCTTGTGCTTTGCTTTCTCTTTTGTCAAATAGGGATGTTAACAGAGGGTAGGGATTAAATAAATAAATAGCTTTAAAGTGTTTAAAAAGTTCTTGGCAACAAGTGCTCGGTAAATATTAAAAAGGCCTTTCCTAATCCAAAATATAAAAATAAAAATAAATAAATAAATAAATAAAACAAAAACTTGAGTAGTCCAGCAGATAGTTGAGAATATGCTCTGTATAACAGAGTTGCCTGAGGGCATTGAAATACCTGGAGATTAGTGATTGTAACCTAGGTCCTGGTAGAAATAAAAGATGATCCAAGCAAAAAATAAATTAAATTAAATTAAATTAAAAATTTCCATTTTCTCCTAGGAATTTAAGATTCTTTTCTATGAAAAATGTATACCACTCATAAAAAATGTTATAACATATAATAAGTATGTAACATAACAAAATTTAAAACACTGATAAGAAAAAAGCATTATAACTCTATGAAGAGTATCATTATTACTGTTATTTGAAAAATGCATTTATTTGAAATGTCACCTTTGTCATACACTGAATCTGCATATGCATTTGAGTCCAGTCCTGGATTCGCTGTCATGATTTGTTCATCTAGCTTAGTCACATTTGCTTTGTGATAGACGTCATTATCTGCTAGGAACTTGGCCTAATTCTTGATACTTCCTTTTCAGACATTTTTTTCGGCTAAACTTGTATTTTGATATTTACACAAAAAAATCTTAGAACCAGCTGCTCGAATTTTAAAAATCAATTAATATATTGGTGGAGTTGCAACAGATTTACATACTAATTTAAGGAGAATTGACATTCTTACAATATTAGCTTTTCCTATTCCAGTACAAGGAGAGCTCTCCATTTCTATTCAGGCTTTTTTTCTTTTTAAATGTCCCTCAGAAGATTTTTAACATTTTGTGAAAGTCTTCTTTATATAGTTCCTGCATGTTTCTTAAGCTTATTCCTATTTTTCTTCCTTCCTTCCTCCCTCCCTCCCTTCCTCCCTTCCCTCCTCCTCTATTTCCTCTTCTCTTCCTCCTCCTCTTTCTTCTGTTACAGTAAATGGCACCAGCTCTTTCATGATATTTTCTACCTACTTGTTTGTATGAGAGGACTATCAGTTGTCCCTCCATGAGCCTGGATCATGTAACTGGGTCAGAAAAATGAATGAAAAAATCTAATCTCTGCTCCATCATTGCAATTATGTATAAGCGCCATATGTTGGAAGGAGATAAACTGAGTCAAGAGAATACCTGTTTAAGAAGTGAGGCCCAGAGGAGACCGTAGCCTGAGGGAGCACATGGAGAGGGAGTAAATGTGACTACAAAGGGAGCTGACAAAGGGTGAACAATGTGATTGGGGTAATGTCCCAAATGTAGGTGGGTTAGGAATAGCACAAATGGAAAACATTGTTGGCTATGACCAAAGCTGTACACAGGAAAATTTATAGTGTTGGATTGAAATGAGATAAATGAAGCGTCTGACTCAAGAAAATAGATACAAAACCCCAGTCTTAATAAAATAAAGATTACTCTGTTTTTTACACAGAGAGAAAATTAAGTCAGGAAAGTAAAAGGTCATGATAGTATAGAACTTTTTATTATTAAGAAATTTCTGTGTACCTATGCCAGTAAAACAGAGAATGAATGATTTGGGAGAAAACATAAATGACTAAAATTGATTTAAGAAACAGTAGCAAGAGAATAAAAGCTACTGAAGTCATTTTTTTTAAACTGGCATAACCCTGACTTTAGAGAGGTAATGGGTAAGACCTGGAACCAGGCTAGGAGCTACTTAACAGGCACTTAGGTTGTCCTTACTCAGTGCCAGGCATGGTTCTGAGCACTTCACAAATATTTCATGTGGGCAGTTCTTCATACAACCCTATGAGGGAGGGATAACTGTTATCCTCGTTTTACCAACAATCAAACTGAAGAAGTCAGAGGTTAAGGAATGTGTCTGCTCCCAAGGTCTCACAGGTGGCACGTGATGGCACTGGAGGTGGCGGCATGAAACAGTGCCCTCAACAGTGTCCTCTTGCACCAACTCCTGTAGTTCAGATCTGGGCTCTGCTGTGTCCTAGCTCTGTGACTGAGGGCAGGATGCTGAATCTTTTTTTTTTTTGTATGTATATATATTTTTATTGAAGTATAGTCAGTTTACAATATTGTGTCAATTTCTGGTGTACAGCTCAATGCTTCAGTCATACATGAACATACATACATTTGCTTTCCTATTCTTTTTCACAAGTTACTTCAAGATATCGAATATAATTCCCTGCACTATACAGCACGAACTTCTTGTTTATCCAATACACATAAATATCAGTTAGTATCCTCAAATCTCGAACTCCCAATTTGTCCCCTCCCACCTGCCTCTGCCCCTGGTAACCACAAGTTTTTTTTCTATGTCTGAGGGTCAGTTTCTGTTTTGCAAATAAGTTTGTCTTTTTTTTTAGATTTCATATATAAGTGATATCATATGGTATTTTTCTTTCTCTTTCTGACTTATTTTGTGTAGAATGACAATCTCCAAGTCCATCCATATTGCTGCAAATGACATTATTTGATTTTTTTATGGCTGAGTAGTATTCCATTGTATAAATATACCACAACTTCTTTATCCAGTCATCTGTCGATGGACATTTAGGTTGTTTCCACGTCTTGGCTATTGTAAATAGTGCTGCTATGAACATTGGGGTGCATTCTTTCTTTTTGTGCTTCAGTTTCTATACATGTAAGACTGAGAAAGAAATGAAATAATCATATAAGGAATTTAGAACAATGCCTGGAACATAAACACTCCTTAAGCATAATGCTATTATTATTGCTGTTATCACTAAACTAGGACAGAGAAATACATAAAAATACTTCATTCTAAATGATAAATGGAAATGAAAACTGAACTCAGTAAAACAATAAAGTAATTACCCACCATGGCCAAGTTTAAACTAGGAATAAATAGAAGGATGTTCTATTCATCACTTTAATATATACAGTAAGGATATATATATGTATGTGTATATAAAATGCAGTCATCTCAGTAGATAATTGCAGTACTTTAATTTCTAAACTAAAAAACAAACAAACCATAGACATCTAAGAACAGCAAACCCTTCTTAAACATAATAAGGAAAATCTATATTCAATAAATAGCCAACATATTCCATGATCAGTTACCTAGGACTGAGGGTCTCGATTCTCTGAACATAAGAGTTCCTTGAGAGCTTTTAAAACCTATTGATGCCTGAGATCTACCCTAGACCAATTAAATCAGAATCTCAGGGGGTTGGGACTCCAGCAATAAAGGAGAGAAAAACCAGTCCAGAAGAAAGTTAATTAAAATCAAGACCTAAACAAGGATGTATACCATGACCATTTTTAAAATTACATTAGTTTCAGGTTCTAGTGCATACATTAAATCATGAAACAAATAAGAGATTAAAAATATTGCCTAGGACGAGATGAGATCATCTTTTGTAACCGATGTGATTCTGTACTTGCAAAACCCCAGGAATATAAACTGATACACTTGAAGAATTTTAAAAATAATTTACTTACCTACAAAGGCAACTTTCCTATGTTATCGACAACAATAGATGTTCAAAGATGTAATGACAAATATTTCATTTATATTGTTAACAAAAAGAAAATAGAACTAACAAAAATGTATGGAACCTCGATAATGGATAGAGTTACACTTATTTTTGAGAATATAGAATATAAGTGGTTTCAAACTGCACTTTTTGGAGTCTTAGCAAAGGTGAGATGAAGGGAGGAAATGAGTATGAGAGCCACAGACCCTCACCCCTGCTTTTATTGAAGCAACTCCATTTTCCTTATTTTCCATGTTGACTTTCTGCATCTGATTTTACATGAAGAAAGGTTTTTTTCCCACTAACAACAACAAAATGTTTGATACCCTCCAGCCTAAATAAATTATCCTTTAAGAATATCCGATTCCTTTGGCTCTCCAAGGAAAGTTAGTTCATTTACTTACTCATTGTCACTTGTTCTGTGTTCATTGAGAACCCGCAGTATACAAAAAATACCCACAGTTTAGGGGCACCTGCTAGGAGCCACTACTGACTGTGTTAGATGCTGTACATGCTTGACTTCATTTAATCTTTGCAAACAGCATGTGAGGAAGGTATTATCCCCATTATTTCAGAGGAGAAAGATTCAAGACAAGGAACTTGCCCAAGCTTCCATAAATGGTGAGAGCTACAGCTGTCATTGGAAAGTGTTGACTTCAGAGGTCCTTTACTTTTTCCAACATAGCACACCGCTTCCTAAATAGTGATGGCATTTGAGATAAGGATAAAGATTACATTGTTGTTCATGACCCATTGAAATACTGATGTGGATGTTTACGTTAGTGGGTATGGAAAAGGAGGTGAAGGAGACATTGATATTGGCGAGGTCGGTGTGTGTGGGATAAGGACGATTACGGTGGTAGAGGAGGGCTGTTCTCTATGATAACTCATCCTTCTGTCAGTTGGGATGGAATGATGAGGCTGGTCAAATACCTGTTAAAAACAGAAAAATTCCTGACTGTCGGGGCTGGAGAGTAGAGGACATATTTTAGGTAACTGAGGGAATGGTGTTAAAGGACAGGAGATGTGGGGTAAGGGGACTCAGGGAGAAACTGAGTCACCAGCAGAGACTGCTTGGCCAGCACAGATAGCATGCATGCCTAGACACACCTTCTCCACCTGCAGTGGTTCTCAGGACTGCTGTGCTCTTACATGGACTGCACGTGTGCAATCGATGCTATCCCCCTGAGTCTAGTACAAGGACTGGAAGCACTTGGTATATAAGGTCATTCTGATTACTGATTGTGTTAGTCCAAAATCTTGAAGGTAGGTAAGACATGCTTTGCGTGGTAGACATAAAGGTTCTTATCACTGGAATGGTATGTTTTTGTTGTAAATAATTACTGGGTACAGCTTGTACCAGGATCTGATCATTTTAAAATAAAACATCCACTTACATTCTACATTCACAGACACGAACAAATGAACTCCAGTCTGTAGTACCACCAGTGCTGAGGCCCCCTGAGGATGCTAAGATCCTGCCTAAAGCAGCAAGTCCTCTCTGTCAGTTACAGTATGAGGCAGGGAAATTTATGGGACACGTCTTCTTATGAAATAATATGAAACAGAAAACATGATGTCAAAGACTCTGAAATAAAAGCTGTTATTTTTAGTGAAGTCTCCCAGCATTTCAGACCTACCTGTGTGAAGCTGAAATAAACAGTGGGCACACCTGTCTGTAAGACAACAAACAACTCCAACGAACAACTCAACTGTGAGGAATCAGAGGGGACCAGATGATTTAGTTGTGTCCCAAGCAAGATGTCCTAATTTTTAAAATTATTCATGTATTCAAAGCAACAGAACAAATACTCATTCTATTTAAGAGGTAGTGGTTCTTTCTACCCATGTAAAAACAGGGCACATACACCCAAATTATAGCCTGAAAATAGAAGATTATTAGCATTATAAGTTATGTAAATGGTGCTCTATTCATGTGAAAGTAATTTGTATCTTTCAGTCATATGTTAATTATTACATAAATAGATTATAAATAATATGAGAAGATTTTATTTTTAAAACTGAAATGCAACTTGTTTAAAGGGTCTACTATTTTATGTTAAATGGGAAAAGAATGACTCATGTGTTCTAATGCTTTCAAAATAAAATTTCTGTTTGGTGGTCTAAAAATTATATTTAAGGTTTGGTTGACGTAAGATGTACTTAGGATCTGGAGTGATAACTCTCAATCTTGTTGTAATTTATTGAATATGTTTGTCCTGGTGGCAGTCCTTGGAAATGTTGGGGTTCCAAACAAGCCTACCCAATTTGTGCTATTTTAGCATGTGGATTATTTTTAGCCGAAGGCAGTGGAGACCTTGTGGGCTAAAGAGAAAACTACTGCCCCTCCCTGCACTACCTAGAAGAATTTAAACTGGCTTTTCCCAGAAAAAGTTATTACAAGAGAGAAATTTTATCTCAGTGGTCCCATCTATACGGAAGGCCAAACATCTCATTACCAAACATCTACTCTTCTTGTGAATTCTGTGAATTTATTCTATGAATGGCCCTCCCTGTTCTCGGAAGCTCCAGGCTCCTAGCCCATTCTTTAGCCCAGGGTGGCGTGTAGACCCCATTTTATCTTTATGTCTTTAAACCTCTCGTGTATGACTCTTCCATGGATGTGGGGTTCTCAAACATACAAATTAAACTTTGATTTTCTTTTGTTAATTTGTCTCGTGTCACTTTCACTCTTAGGCCAGTCAGAAAAACCTAGAAAGGTAAAGTTTTTCTTCTTCCCCGACAGGAGGAAGAATGGGAGAAAGCTCTCAAATTGAGGGCATTGAAATCACCTGGAGGGCTAGTTAAACCCAGGTGGCTGGGATCCAGCCCAGAGCGCCTGGTTCAGTGGGTGGAGCTAGGCCCCACTGATTTGCATGTCTAACAGGTACCCCAGGTGATGCTGATGCGGACGCAGTTGATTCCAGCACCACACTATCGTCAGCGCGGTTAAGGATGGATGTGGGCTCAGACTGGCGGCATGACGGGACTTGCCGGCCTTGGGGCCCCCTTCTCCTGACGGTGAGTGAAGGCAGCGTGTGTGGAGAGACCGTCCTGAGGTCAGAGACCTTGCCTTTGCGTCTGCCAGATGCTCTAGGGGCCTTGCCA
The DNA here is from genome assembly GCF_048564905.1 of Vicugna pacos. Classification (NCBI taxonomy): domain Eukaryota; kingdom Metazoa; phylum Chordata; class Mammalia; order Artiodactyla; family Camelidae; genus Vicugna; species Vicugna pacos. Next base: position 77,361,032 of record NC_132993.1, on the reverse strand, counting down.
ACTAGGGACTCCTTTTATGGTTATATATTCGCTTGTTGTTTGCCTGTTCCAACCTGAGCCAGGGAGGTCCATGTTTATGAATTCCAAGAGCTTTTTGGTCCTTAATCCAGAGCCAGGCTAAGACAAACGAGTTTCTTTCCAACTTTCCGCCTGAAGTGAGCTCAAGAAATGATCTTCCTTTCCCTAGTGGCTACTAAAATCCAAACCCCTTGGTTGGGAAAAAGCCAACATCCCGGGGCAGGCAAAACCACTAGGGCTTGATAACCACCGCCAGCCTTTAGCTTTTTCTGCATTGTTGTTGTCCGTTGTTTTCCGTCTCTTTCTCACCAGCTCCGATTTGCATTTAAAAGTCTGCTTGTTACAGTCTATGGGTCATTTCTAGCTGACTTGCAGTAAGAGGTTTTCAGAATATCTGTTCTGTGCTAGTGCTGGAAATAGACATCTGGAGATAACAGCTACTGACTGTGAGAATAAAAGGAGCTCAAAGTACCTCTAAAGCCCTTAGTGCCTGCCAGATAAGAAGTTCTTGGTAAATAGTAGCTGCTTTTACTGTTATTAGTGTATCTAGATCTCAGCAGATAACTGGTGGCAGAGGTAAGAAACGTAGTGCTACAGGAAGCAAATCTTGCCAGAAAATGTGATAAAGAGAGGAGAGATCGTGGTAAAATCAACTTTTAACAAGATTGTGATAACTGACTGGAGATCCCTGGAAACTGACACAATCAAGAGAGAAAATTTCTTTAAAAAAATTTTTTTTTACTGAGTATAAGTGATGTATCATATGTTACAGGCGTACAATATCGTGAACCACAATTTTAAGAGTCATATTCCATTTATAGCTACTATAAAATACAGGCTCTCTTCCCCATGTTGTACAGTATATCCTTGTAGCTTCTTTACACCAAGTAGTTTGTACCTCTTAACCCTCTCCCCGCACCAGTAAAACCACTAGTTTGTGTTCTCTGTATCTATGAGTCTGCTTCTTTTTTGGTCATATTCACTGATTTGTTGTATGTTTTAGATTCTACATGTAAGTGATAGCATCCAATTTTTGTCTTTCCCTCTCTGACTTATTTCCCTTAGCATAATGTCCTCCAAGGCTTATGCAGAGGGAGAAATCCAGAATCCAGTTCAGGGTCCCATGCACAGCTGCCAGGGCCTAGCAGGTGGGCACAACCTGAGGGGCACCATTTATAGACAGAGATGTCATTGTGGCTGTGTCCAGACTGGAGACAGACTCCTCCATGGACTGCACTTTGGCAAAGTCAGAAGGAAAGCCAGAAAAGGAAGGCTCAGCATCTTTTCAGGCAGTAATTAGGGGTGTCCTTGCTGCCTCACAGGGGCACACCCTGTGTTAGAAATGAATTAACAGTTGAGAAGGGGTGCTTGGTGCAGCTTTCTGTGTGTCTCCTACTGACCCTGCTGGCTCCCAAAGCCCTGGGAGCCCCTGATGAGTCAGGTGGGTAAAATCAAGTTGTATTCAGTCCCTTGAAACTGTGTGAGGCCGGAGAGGTTAAGTACTCCATTCCCAACAGCTGTGCCACGGGTGCCTCTCCAGCGCACACTCTCCCCGCCACCTCCCTCTCTCCCTCTCTCTTTTTTCCAGTCTGCTCTTTTCCACTCTGCTCTCTGTTATACCTTTTCTCTCTTCTCTTGTCCCCAGTCCCCGCAGCGGACAGCAGCCGCTCCCCACCCAGCACCGCCGCACACAGCAGACGGTTATCTTCGGTTCCAGTTGTGCTTTAGGATGGAGGCCGGGGTCCTTGGGAGGGCTTGGGGCAGCGGGGCAGGCCTTCCCCTTGAGAACTTGGGCAAATGATCCAAAGAGAGGGCGGGTGGGCCTGGGAGCTGGTGGGGCCTGTTCACTCTGACCTTGGGGAGGTCAGTTATCAGAATGAGAAACCAAAGAAGGACAGAGCAGCAAAAACAAGGAAGCCTGGCCCAGGCAGAGCCCTGTGATGCCCAGGAAAGGGGTGCAGAGCTGGGCCGGCAGGCCACGCCCAGGGGTCTCCGGCTGGGGCCTGGATTAACAAGGAGCAGAGGCCTTGTGCTTTCCCTTGAGCAGCTCCTCTAAAGCCGTCAGAGGAAGGCTCGGGGTGGAGGTGGGGGGGTTGGGGTGGGTGAACTGAGCATACCTGGCACCTGGTTCCCCTACCTTGGGCTTTGGATCACCTCGGGGAATGGGTGTCTTTCTTTCTGGGTAACTTCAGCATAAACCCTTTCAGAAAGGTAACAGCTTCTCAGAGTCAGAGAATACCCAGCTATCACCAGAGTATTTCTGACGTAGAAAATAGTCACGTGTTCCAAATTCAGCAGGCATTTGCCAAAGGGTGGGCCAGGGGGAAAGAGTAGAAGGTGGTGAGGTGAGCGCCTTAGGATGCTGGATGGTGGAGCCGCCCACGTTGTTGCGGGGGCACGTTTCTCTGTGGAGTCCTGAGCAGGGCCTGTGGACTAGGTGGTTAGTGGATTCAGGCCTGGGGCTTCCTGTGGCCGTATGAACATGAGGCCAAGTCAGAAGACACCCCACCAAGAAGCAGGGTCATCTTACGACTTCCTCTTGTGAACAGGATGGGTTCATTGCCATCTTGCTATTAACTAGCCTCGTAATGCACCTGTCCAAGCACTGCTTCTTGGCGACTGCTTTGACTTTTTCAGGAGTTAATGAGAGTCTGAGAAAGGGAGTGGGGCAGGTGCTGGTGTCCTCAGTAATTCTGTTTCAATCTTTTACACTCATAATGGTGGCACAGGGACTACACAGGAGGGAAGGAGAGAGAAGAAAACATGGAGTCACATGCTCTCAGAATCCTGATCAGTACTGATGAGGAATGGAGGTTTTTAAATGATGAAGAAGGTGTTCAGGCCCCAGAGATACTGTTCATTACCAAAGCAATCAGTGCAAGTGAGTTACAAATGTTAATCTCCTCAAAGAGCAATTAAAATCAGAGCATTTACGAAGCAGACTCCGCGTATCATTGTATTTGCTCCCAGTAACTGCCATTTAGAGAATGTTTACTGTGAACTCAGCTCTTTATGCAAATGGTCCCAATCAATTTTCACAACTTCTCTCTGAGGAAGGCCTTGCTATTATCCCCAGTTTTATAGAAGAGGAAACTGTGGCCCCCAAAGGTCAAATAACTTGTTCAAGGTCCACACAGCTGGGAGTCAGAGCTGGAACTCTTACCCAGATCTGAGTTTGTCCCCCCTCCACCCCCAGGCTTTTAACCACGATGCCAAACCACCTCACAGCAGACCCAGCAGGTGGGGCCTCACAGCTCCATTTCACAGAGCAGGAGATTTTACAGTGGATTATATTACATGAAATTGCTGGGGTTTTGTTTTTTGGTTTTTTTAACTTACAAAAAGGACAGTGCCATACACTGCAACCTGAGAGACACAAAGTGAATTAACAAAGGTTATCCCAGAAAGTAAGTGTCCTCCTGAGACCCTGAACCCACATTCTTCCTACTACTATGCTCAGTCTGGGAGTAAATACTGAGTTAACTCTGAAATGACTAAAGGTCATCATCCTTTGCGGTCTCCCCACTTTGTGGGGCCAGGGTTTGTAAAGAGTCCCTCAGTAGAAGTCTTGAGATGAGGCTCTATGAGATTGTAGAGGACAGTCCTAGAGAGGCCAGGAAAGGCTTGCAGCCCACATTTCATCCAGACGGAGGGAGCGACTCGTGCTGACTCGGACATGAGGAAGAACTGTGCCTTCAGGGAACTTCCAGTAGTTGGGCGTCAGTGGTGAAAGCATCAGGCCCCTCCCGGGGGATGGCAGAGTGTTGTGGGGGTACATCTTCCCCCACAGCAGCATTTAATTATCTTAAGCACAAAAGTGACACAGTCAGGTTTGTGCATGGAACACTCTCCCCATACGTGTTTGTAGTCTGAATTACAAGGACTGGTTATAAGAAATCCAGACAAGACTTAATGGGTGCCTGACCTAAGTCTCACCAGGGACAAAAGACAGGAATGATTGGGGCTGTTTAGGAGGTAGAGCTGACAGACCTCGGTGACTAATTTGGAAGCAAGGGGCATTCTCCAAATGATAGACGTGCTTGGAATCTACAAGTAGATTCTCAGCCTCAATCAGGTCTTAAAAAGACTGTCACTCAAACTTCCAGAAGATGGAGGGGTGACTGCTCTAAAAGAAAGAGCCACAGGCCACAAAGACCTATAACCTCTCCTTAAGAAAGATAGTAACAAGGGAGGAATCCTCCAGTCTGGATATGGGTCACCAGGGGAGTTCCCCCCACTCGTGATGGGGCCGGCATTCTGCCGTGTGAACTTTGCTGACACACTGGCCAACATCCATTTGCACTGATGACTGCCATGCTTTGTGCTGTCAGATCCTGTGACCATCACCCTGCTTTTTCACTGAGAGGATGAACCAACCAACCTATGCTATTGGTGTGAGAGTGCTGCACAGATATGTACATTCAGAGTTCTTAGTTATTCAGTGGAAAACATAGTTTCAAATACTTCTAAATCATTGGGATTTAGGAAGGTTCAGCACCAGAATCTAAGGACAGGGCTTGCTAGATGCTCTGGAAATGCCCCAGGAAAAAAAGAAGGAAGTTCAGAAATATCTTGGGTCGGGTCTTAGGGGTTGTGTGGTTACTGGAAGAGAAGGGAAGTCTAGCTCTGCTGGAAGCACCGTGGATCTACTCACATTGTGAATCTCGGTGGCTCCGAGCCCTCTGTGTGTGTTAGTCATCCTGGATCTATGCACACTGTTCCCATTCTTGGAACCTTGTGATAGTGCCTGCAGTGTTCTGGCTTCCTCCCAGGAAGTGGAGGAAGGGCTTTGTAGGACTTTATTCTCCTGCTGATCACCAGTTTACTGAAACTCAACAGAAAAGGTCATTTTGTATGTATCCATAGGAAAATTCTGAGATCTTCCTTGTGATTAAAGTCGAGTCAAAACTCTACCTCTTGAAAGAAACTTAGTCCATTTATAGAAAAGAAAAATCCACTCAGCCTCTCCCTGCTGGAAAGTAAGTTAAAAGGAGGCTATGCTGTTATGAGGCAAGTCCTTTGGCCAGTTAGCAAAGCAAGTTTCTGAAGAGTAGACCACAAAAGAAGTTAAGCCCATTGAAAACTTGTCCCTGGCCACCTTGATTTCTCTTCCCTACATGGTCTATAAGGATTTTCAGAGGGCCTTAAAATATGAAGAAGACTTCTTTATCAACTCTCCTAAACAGTGTAGTGGAACGGTTTCCAAGGCTAGAAAGATGGGTGCATTAATCAATAGCTTTCAAAGTAGCAAGGCTCCCCGTGATAATGAGGAAAGACATCTGTCAGCAATGGTGAACTGCTTGATGGGAGCAGAAAACAACCTAAACTGCCAAATTAAATCGTTCCAGAGATCTATGAGCTGGAAATGCTTCATGGTCCCTGTCCCCCACAATTTAGATGTCTATAAAATGACAGATCAACTTCCATGAATTTTAGCATTTTATTCTCTCTCTCTCTCTTGCCCTATTCTCTACGTCTTGGTCTCTGCATTTCTGGGGGTGTGGATGTGTTTATTATATACACACACACAGCATCTCCTCCGATGAAGCCAGTCGTGGACTTGGTCAAATGGACTAGCCTTCATGAGAGGCTGACTGTGCCTGCAGTTGACTTGGTAAAACCTGGAACTGGGGCAGAGTGAAAGCAAAAGACTGCCTCAAGCTCAGGCTAGCACCCATCGTCATGTATCTTGTGAACTTAACTAGGGGCCACATAGTCTCCAGGACCACAGTTCCCTCAACGAATGAAGGATGAGCAGGTTAAAATGGGGTGGACTGTGATCATCCCCCTCTGGTGCCCCGTGTTCCCCAAATCGGAACCTTACATTCTGACTAATGCCTTTAGACAGGAAGGCTTTTTTTTTTTTTTTTGGATGAAAATGTAGGACAGCCACATGGCTCAAGAGGGGCCCCCTTTCCCTTCAGCCTTTGCTGTTTCAAGAGGTGCCTTCCTGTTCCTAAGATAGAGACAGTCTGCTGTCATGAGGAATGTATTTTCCCCTTGAAGTGATGGAATAAGGGCTTCTTGAGTATAGATGAAAAACCATATTTCAAAGACATTGTAGGCTAACATAGGTTTTGTTTATTGGTTTGGAAACAGTCATCAGAAACAATATTCTGTGAGGAATTGCTTTCCAGGTTACAAACAACTGATGTGTAAACATAATTGAGAACCCAACTCATTTGAAAGTTAAAAGACGCTGACACTGAGTAGAAACGTGTAACAAGATATTAAACATTCTTTAATCTGTTCATATGTTTAATTCTTTTAAGTCTGTCTTAGTTGTCTTTCAGACTCTATGGTAACCCAATTTTTACCTAAGCACATGACCTCTCAAAGTTTAGATTCCCTGAGTCTTCCTTGCATCTAGGTGTGACTGTTGACTGAGGCCATTAGTAAGATGATGGCATTAGCATTGCTTGATGGTGTGTGTGATGTGTGTTGTGGCGGATTTGGATACGGGGCTCCTTTGCCCTTTTCCCTCCGATTTTACATTTTAAATCATTTATTATAGTGAAGTATAGTTGATTCACAATATTATATTAGTTTCAGGTATACAATTATTCAGAAAGCTTCTAGATTATACTGCATTTAAAGTTATTACAAAATAATGGCTATAATCCTCTGTACTGTACAGTATATCCTTGTTGCTTATTGATTTTATACATACTAGTTTGTATCTCTTAATCCCATACCCCTATCTTGCCTCCACAACCTTCCCTCTCCACACTGGTAACCACTAGTTTGTTCTCTATGTCTGTGAGTCTGTTTCTGTTTTGTTGTATTCATTCGTTGTATTTTTTAGATTCCATGTGTAAGTGATAAGAAAACATATGTCTTTCTCTGTCTGATTTATTTCACTAATCATAGTACTCTCTAGGTCCACCCACAGTGTTGCAAATGGCAGAATTTCATTCTTTTTTATGGATGAGTAGTACACTATTTTGTGTGTGTATGTGTTTATATATATCTCATCTTCTTTATCCATTCATCTGTTGATGGACACTGAGGTTGGGTCCATGTCTTGGCTATTGTAAATAATTCTGCTGTGAACATTGGTGTGCATGTATCTTTCCCAATTAGCATTTTCATTTTCTTTGAATTTATAGCCAGGCATGGAATTGCTGGCTCATATGGTAGTTCTATTTTTAGTTTATCAAGAAACCTTCCTATTATTTTCCATGGTGTCTGCACCAATTACATTCACACCAACAGTGTGGGAGAGTTCCCTTTTCTCCATATCCTCTCTAACATTTGTTTGTTTGTTTTTTTGATGATAGCCATTCTTACTGATGTGGGGTGATGTTTCATTGTGGTTTTGATTTGCATTTCTCTCATTAGTGATGTTGAACATATTTTCATGTACCTGTTGGCCATCTGCATGTCTTCTTTGGAAAAATGTGTACTCAGGTCTTCTCATTAAAAAAAAATTATGTTAAGTTGTAAGAGCTGTTTTTATATTTTGAACATTAACCCCTTATTGGTCATATAAATTGCAAATATTTTCTCCTGTTCAATAAGTTGCTGCTTTTTTTTTTTTGGTTTTGTCAATGGTTTCCTTTGCTGTGCAAAAGCTTTTAAATTTAATTAGGTCTCATTTGTTCTTTTGCTTTTATTTCCTTTGCCTGGGGAGACAGATCCAAAAAAATATTGCTGTGATTTATGTCAAAGAGTATTCTGCCTATATGTTCTCTTCTAGTAGTTTTATGACTTCAGGTCTTATATTTAGGACTTTAATCTTTTTTGAGTTTATTGGTGTATATTGTGTAATGAAATGTACTAATCTCATTCTTTGACATATGGCTGTCCAGTTTTCCCAGCACCATTTATTGAAGAAACTGTCTTTTCTCCATTGTGTAGTCTTGCCTCCTTTGTCATAGATTGATTGACCATAAGTGCATGGGTTTATTCTTGGGCTCTCAATTCTGTTCCAACAATCTGTGTGTCTACTTTTGTGCCAGTACTATGCTTTATTGATTACTGTGGCTTTGCAGGATAATCTGATGTCTGGCTGTGTGATACCTCCAGCTTCGTTCTTTTTTCTCAAGATTGCATTGGCAATTTAGGGTCTTCCATGGTTCAATGTGAATTTTAGGATTATTCTAGTTCTGTGAAAAATACCATGGGTATTTTGATAAGGATTACATTAAACCTGTAAATTGCTTTGAGTAGCATGGCCATTTTAACAATATTAATTCTTCTATGTATGTATACGCATGACTGAAACATTCTGCCGTATACCAGAAATTGACACAACATTGTAAACTGACTATACTCCAATAAAAATTTTTTAAATTAAAAAAAAACCCAATATTAATTCTTCCAATCCAAGAACACAGGATATCCTCCCATTTCTTTGTATCATTTTCACATTCCTTCATCAATGTTTTATAGTTTTGAGAGTATAGGTGTTTCGCCTCCTTGGTTAAGTTTACATCTAAGTATTCTTTTTTGCTGCAATTTTAGATTGGACTGTTTTCTTGCTTTCTCTTTCTGATAGCTCGTTATTAAAGTATAGGAAAAACAATAGATTTTTGTGTATTAATCCTGTATCCTCTAACTTTGCTAAATTCATTTATTCTAATAGTTTTGGGGTGGAGACCTTAGGGTTTTCTCTATGTAGCATCAGGTCAGCTGCAAATAATGACAGTTTTAGTTCTTCCCTTCCAATGTGGATGCCTTTTATTTTTCTTGTCTGGTTTCTGTGGCTAGAACTTTCAATACCATGTTAAATAGAAGTGGTGAGAGTGGGCATCCTTGTCTTATTCCTGAATTTTCCTGAGAGGAAAAGATTTCTGCTTTTCACCACTGAGTGTGCTGTTAGCTGTGGATTTGTCATAAATGGTCTTTAGTATGTTGAGATGTTCCCTCTGTACCAATTTTGAGAGTTTTTATCAAGAATGGATATTGAATTTTGTGAAATGCTTTTTCTGTGTCTATTGAGGTGATCATGTGATTTTCATCCTTGGTTTTGTTAATGTGATATATCAAATAGATTTATTGGTGGGTATTGGTCCATCCTTGCATACATGGAATAAATCCCATTTGATCATGGTGTATGATCCTTTTTATATATTGTTGAATTAAGTTTGCTAATATTTTGTGGATTTTTGCATCTTTATTAATGAAAGATACCAGTCTATAATTTTCTCTCTTTTTTAGTGTCTTTGTCTGGTTTTGATATTGGATGAATGGTGGCCTTGTAGAATAAATTTGGGGGTGTTCCCTCTTCAGTTTTTTGGGATAGTTTGAGTAGGATAGGTATTAACTCTTTATGTATAATGGCTTGTAGAATTCTGTGAAGCTGTCTGATCTGGACTTCTGTTTGCTGGGAGTTTTAAAATTACAAATTCAATTTCATTGCTAGTAATTGGTCTGTTCAGACTATTCATTTCTTCCAGATTCAGTTTTGGTACATTGTAGGTTTCTAGAAACTTGTCTATTTCTTCTAGGTTGTCCAGCTTGTTGATGCATAACTGTTATGCCATAGTATTCTCTTGTATTTTTTTTTGTATTTCTGTGGTATTGGTTATTTTTTGTCCTTCATTTCTCAGTTTGTTTTATTTAGGTCCTCTCTCTTTTCTTGATGAGCCTGGCTAAAGGCTTATCAGTTTTTTAAAAAGTCTTTTCAGAAAACCAGCTCCTGGTTTCTTTGATCTTTAGTTTTGTTTTGTTTTTGTTTTTTGGTGTCTATTTTATTTATTTCCTCTCTGACCTTAATTTCCTTACACCTGCTGAGTTTGGGCTTTGTTTGTTTTGCTAATTCCTTTTAGATAGTAGCTTAGGTTGTTTATTTGAGATTCTCTTGTTTCATGAGGTAGCTTTTATTACTGTAAACTTAACGCTTAGAATTGCTTTTGCTGCATCCCATAGATTTTGGGAAATTGTGTTTCCATTTTCATTTGTCTTGAGATATTTTTTGGTTTCCTCTTTGACTTCATCATTGGCCACCCCCTGTTTTTTTTTTAGTAGCATATTTAGTCTCCATATGTACATTTTCCTGCTTTTCTGTATGTAATTTCTAGATTCATACCATTTTAGCATTGTAGGAAGAAAAAAATGCATGATATATTTATCCACTTACAATTTGTTGAGACTTGTTTTGTGGCCTAGCATGTGATCTATCCTGGAAAACACTCCATGTACAGTTGAAGAGTATGTTTTCTGCTGGATTCTTTAAATGGAATGTTCTGTAGATGTCTAAGTCAAACTAGTCTATTGTGTCATTTAAGACCACTGGTTGCCTTATTGATTTTTCTGTCTGTGTGATCAGTTCATTGATGTAAGTGGGGTGTTATAGTCCCCTACTAATGCTGTATTATTGTCAGTTTCTTTGTTAATATTTATTTTGTATATTTAGGTACTCTGTATGAGGTGCATATATGTTAGCATTTAAAATAATTATTGGCAGATATGTACTTACTGCCATTGTATTACTTGTTTTCCAGTTGTTTAATAGGTCTCCTGTGCTGCTTTTAGTCTTTTCGCTTGTGGGTTGATTTTCTGTAGTGGTATGCTTGTGTTCCTTTTGCTCTAATTTTTGTGTATCTATTGTAGATTTTTGATTTGTGGTTACCATGGGGTTCGTATAACTATATCTACATATTTTAAATAGGGAGTCCTTTACACTTAAACATGTTTTAAAAGGTCTACATGTTTTACTCCCTTCTCCCACATTTTGTTTTTGATGTCATGTTTTACACCTTCACGTTGATGCCTTCGCTGATTATTGTAGTTATAGTTGATTTTTATAATTTTTGTTTCTTAATCTTCTTACTAGCTTATTTAAGTGGTTGAGCCTCAGTATGTACTATGTATTTGCCTTTATAAGTGAGATTTTTTTCCTTTCCGTAGATTTTCACTTGTTATTATAGCCTTTCTTCTTCACTTAAGGAAAATCCTTTAACTTTTTTAGGGTAGGTTTAATATTGATGAACTTTTTTGGGGGAAGGTGGGTGCTTGTCTGAGAAGTTCCTTCTCTCTCCTTCAATTCTAAGTAAGAATCTTGCTGGATAGAGTATCCTAGTTTGCAGTTTTTCCTTTCCAGCACTTTGAATACATCATGCCACTCTCTTCTGGCCTGCGAAGTTTCTGCTGAGAAAACTGCCCATAGCCTTATGGGGACTCCCTTGTATGTGATTGTTTTGGAATTCTCTCTTTTCTTTTCTTTTTTTTTTTCACATTTTTTAATTAAGTTATAGTAGAGCACAATTTTTCAGTTATACATGAAATACATATATTCATTGTCACATTTTTTTTTGCTGTGAGCTACCACAAGGTCTTGTATATATTTCCCTGTGCTATACAGTATAATCTTGTTTATCTATTCTGTATATGCCTGTCAGTATCTACAAAGTTTGAACTCCCAGTCTATCTCTTCCCACCTCCTTCCCCCTGGGCAACCACAAGTTTGTATTCTATGTCTATGAGTATGTTTCTGTTTTGTATTTATGTTCTTTTTTTTTTTTCCAGATTGCACATATGAGCTATCTCATATGGTATTTTTCTTTCTCTTTCTGGCTTACTTCACTTAGAGTGACAATATATCTTTGACCCCCCCCCCTTCTCTCTCTCTTCTTTTCCTGGGACCCCTATAATGCAAATGTTGGTACACTTGATGTTGGCCTAGAGATCCTTTAGACTGTTGTGAATTTTTTGTTACTGTTTTTCTTTTTACTTTTCTCATTGGATAATTTTCATTCTGTCTCACAGATCACTTAGGCTTTCTTCTCTATCACTTAGTCTATTCTTTCTATGGTGTCTTTCATTTCAGCTATTGTATTCTTTAGTTCTAACTGGTTCTTTTTTGTATTTTCTCATTCCTTTTTAATTTTCTCACTTTGTTCATCTATTCTTTTCTGTAATTTGGTTAGTATTCTTATTACTAATGTTTGAATTCTTTAGCTGGTAAATTGTTCCTATTTTAATAGTTTTTCTCAGTTTTTTTTTTTTTCTTGTTCTTTCATTTGAAACAAAATCCTCCTTTTTGGCTTAACTTTCTCTGTCTCCATGAAATTAGTGAAACAGTTACCTATTGTAATCTTAAACAGGTGTTCTTATGTGAGAGCATCCCTATGCAGACTGCTTGTGCCCAGTTCCTTTGGTAGGAGAGCTGGATTTGACATGAACACAAGTCACATCTTTCCTCAGGGTTTGCTGGCAGCTATCACCTTGGTCAGAGTTGGGGTTAGAGGTGGAGAAGCTAGGTATGGAGTCAAGTGTGATCCAGAGCTTCAACTCTGCTCAGTGGCCTTCACCACCCTACTAAGGATGACATCAGGCCCAGGAGCAGAGGGCTAAGTTTGGATTTGAGCTGGCTCTTTTCCCTTCATGTGTGTGCACTGCCCCCTTCCAGCACTGGCATCTTTGTTCCAGATGGGAGCAGTGCTAGAGTAAGAGGGGCTGGCATGTGCACTCAGTGTGGATTGAAGGGTGGGCTGTGGCAGTCCAGCTGGGGTCAGAAATCTGGACCACTTTTTTTTTTTAATTGAAGTATAGTCAGTTTACAATGTTGTTTCAGTTCTGGTGTACAGCATAATAGTTCAGTCATATATTCATTTTCATATTTTTCATTATAGGTTACTGCAAGATATTGAAATAGTTTCCTGTGCTATATGGTATAAACTTGTTTATTTACTTTATATATAGTAGTTAGTATCTGCAAATCTCGAACCTTCTTCCCCACCTGGTAACCATAAGTTTATTTTCTATGTCTGTATATTTCTATTTTGTAAATAAGTTCATTTGTCTGTTTTTTAAGATTCCACATATAATTGATATCGTATTGTATTTTTCTTTCTCTTTTTGGCTAACTTCACTTAGAATGACAATCTCCAGGTCCATCCATGTTGCTGTAAATAACATTATTTTATTATTTTTTATGGCTGAGTAGTATTCCATTGTAAAAATATACCACAACTTCTCTATCCAGTCATCTGTCAATGGACATTTAGGTTGTTTCCATGCCTTGGCTATTGTGTATAGTGTTGTTACGAACATTGGGGTGCATGTATCTTTTCAAATTAGAGTTCACTCTGGATATATGCCCAGGAGTGGGGTTGCTGGATCATATGGCAAGTCTATTTTCAGTTTTTGGAGGAATTTCCATACTGTTTTCCATAATGGCTGCCCCAAACTGCATTCCCACCAGCAGTGTAGGAGGGTTCCCTTTTCTCCACAGCCTCTCCAGCATTTGTCATTTGTGGACTTTTTAATGATGGCCATTCTGACTGGTGTGAGGTGATACCTCATTGTAGTTTTGATTTGCATTTCTCTGATAATTAGTGATACTGAGCAGTTTTTCATGTGCCTATTGGCCATTTATGTCTTTGATGGAGAATTGCTTGTTTAGGTCTTCTGTCCATTTTTGGATTGGGCGGTTTTTCTTCTTATTAAGTTGTATGAACTATTTATACATTCTGGAGATTAAGCCCTTGGCAGTCTCATCTTTTGTGAATATTTTCTCCCATTCCACAAGTTGTCTTTTTGTTTTCCTTATGGTTTCCTTTGCTATGCAAAAGCTTGTAAGTTTAATTAGATCCCATTTGTTTATTTTTGCTTTTATTTCTATTGCATGGGTAGTCTGCCCTAGGAGAACACTGCTGAGATTTATGTCAGAGAATATTTTGCCCCTGTTTTCTTCTAAGAGGTTTATAGTATCTTGTTTTATATTCAAGTCCTTAAGCCATTTTGAGTTTATTTTTGTGTATGGAATGAGGAAGTATTCTTACTTCATTGATTTACATGCAGCTGTCCAGTCTTCCCAACACCATTTGCTGAAGAGACTGTCTTTACTTCATTGTATGTTCTTGCCTCCTTTGTCAAAGATTAATTGATCAAAAGTCTATGAGTTTGTTTCTGGGCTCTCTATTCTGTTCCATTGATCCATGTCTTTTTCTGTCAATATAATGCTGTTTTGATTACTATAGCTCTGTAGTATTGTCTGAAGTTTGGGAGGGTTATTCCTCCAGCTTCATTCTTTTTCTTCGGTATTGTTTTGGCAAGTCTGGGTTTTTTGTGACCCAGGATTGTGACCTGTAAAAATTTTAGGATTATTTTTTCTAGTTCTGTGAAAAATGTCCTGGGTAATGTAACAGGGATTGCATTAAATCTGTAGATTACTTTGGGTATTATGGCCATTTTAACAATACTCTTCCAGTGTACCACTTCTGATGCACTGTCTCCATAAGCATCAGTAATGGCTGTCCCTACTCTGCTCAGACACTGCTTCAGATCTGAGCCACCTTTGTTCCTCACTGCTGAGCTCTCCCCTTCGCCTCTGCTGGGCTCACCCTGGTGTGGAGCTGTGCTGCAGGGCAGGCTGGGCCTTGCTGGGTCTCAGAATGGATCAGGGTGTGAGCTCTTGTGGTCCAGCCTCAGGTAAAAATTGGGGCCTCTTCCCATGCATTGCCTATATAAGTGCCAGTGACGGCTGCCTCCACCCTACTCAGAAGCTGCTTCAGGTTTGAGCCACATCTCTTCTCAGCCATGGCAGCCCATGCCAGTGTTCACTGTGTCCTGAAGCAAGTGGAGCTGGCACACTCGCTCTGCTCAGGCTGAGGTGCATGCCAGCTTGGCTCTGCAGTTTTCAGTCTGCCCTTCTTTGGGAGCAAGTAAGCATCTGCACATCCCTCATGAGTGGAGTCCAGGTTTCCTACGGCCCTCCTGTGAGTGCCACTGACCCTCCAACTAGCCAAGGGAACTCAAATTCCCTGTGTTGGACCCCAAGGCTTGGGCATTCAGTCTGTGGCTCAAACTGCTCAATCCCCGGGGAGACTCTCCTTTTCCCTCTGAGTTCCGTCCCAGGGTCACAGGTCCCAACTTGATCACTTCTCTTCTCTTCCTCCTACCTCATTCCATGCCATTCTTTCTTAAAGCCTTGGTTGTGCAGGAGACTTTCCACCAGTCTCTAGTTTTCAGAATTGTTTCATATGTAGATACATTTTTTATGTGTTTGTGAGGTAGGTCAGTTCTTTATTCTTCTATTCTGCCATCTTGGTCTCCTCCCTCCTTTGTCTTTTCTTCTTCCTCCACTTTATCTTCTTGCTTGGAATGTACATGGTGCCATCTTGGTTCATGGAGTCAGGGCCACCCGTGGTGGTACAACCAGATAGAAGAAGCCTGGGCCCCTGGCACCGTGAAGTCCTGATCTTCCTTCCTGGACATTTATGTAAGGGAAATAAACTGCAGTCCAGTTCAAGCTATTGTCATTTGGTACTTTATGTCACTTAAAGCTGAACCTACTTCTCACAAACCTTTACCATAACTCTTAATAGTGACACTTGATTCTGTCATTTTGGTACTAGATCAGCACCTAGATTAAGTTGCTTTTGTAAAAGAACCTTGCAAGCATGCATACTCGCTTTAGTAATAAAGCAGCTCTGGTTAGTAAGGTCTCTGATTGGTAGGCAACTATTATCAGTAGTTTCCAATTGCCAGTAAACCTGGAAAAAAATCAGTTTTGCAAGTGGATTGATTCTTTTGAACTCATCCCCAAGGTCTGTGTCAAAAATATATGGACTTGATTTTTTTCCCCTTTGACCCCATCTAAAATAATTGAGATTGTGGTCTGATTGAAGGTAGAATGTAACTAGCAGAGTTACTGACCAGAGTGAAACTGTTTTTAAACATTCTGCATGCATCAGTTAGCTATTTCTGGAGCTACTGGTCTAGGATAGCCTCACACATCTGGCAGTTGGCTGGCTGTCAGCTGAGTCAATGTGTGACCAGGCCACGTGTCTTTTATTACTTAGCAGGCTAGCCTGGGTTTGTTTACATGGTGGTGGCAGGATTCCGAGAGAGTGTGTGGAAATGCACAAGGTCCCTGGAGGCCCAAGCTCAGAACCAGCACACCATCACTTCCATCACATTGTGTGCCGAAGCCAGTCAGAAGGACAGTCCAGATTCAAGGGGTGGGAGAGATAGACTCCATGTCTTGGTGGGAGGAACTGCAGAGTCACATTGCAACAGGTATAGATAGAGGGAGGGGTGAAGAACTGTGGCCACTCTTTGTAATCAATCTAATAAACTGATATTTTGCATAAAAACTCTTCAACTATGCAGATCACACAGGGCACTCCCAAGAAGGCAGATCAGTTTCTTCATGGATTGACAAAGAGAGTAGTTTCCGTAGTCCATTCGGGTGGCTGTAATGGACCATCATAGACTGAATGGCTTATAAGCAACAGAAGTTGATTTAGCACAATCCTGGAGCTGCAAGTCCAAGATCAAGTCACTGGCAGATTCAGTGTCTGATGAGGGCCCACTTCCTGGTTCACAGTGTCTTTTCACTGTGACCTCACTTGATGGAAGAGGGCAGTGGGGCTCTCTGGAGTCTCTTTTATAAGGACACTAACCTCAGTCACGAAGGCAGAGTCGTCCTAGTCCTAATCACCTCCTAAAAGCACCACTTCCTAATACCATCATTGTGGGGGTTAGGATTTCAACATATGAATTTGGGAAGAATGCAAACATTGAGACCATGTCAGTAGTGTTGTGCTTTCTTAGTTGGGAATCAGGGGATTATAGCTTTAGTTTTCAGCTTCTCAACCAATTTACTGTAATTATTGAGTAATTAAGTTTCTAATCTCTTACTTCAAACCGTGTCACCAGGTGATGACAGTCAGACAGCTTCTGCCTCTAAACCTCACTGTTCATTCAACTAAAGTGTATAAAGTTCTAGGCTCTTTTCTAGGAGGTAGGGATGCAAAATAAGTGAGAGACTCTGTCTAAACCCTCATGGAGCCATAGTCTAGTCGGAGAGAGAAACATGGCAACAACCAAGAGTGATTCATTGCAGTAGAACAGGTAACAGGCATATTCTAGAGATGAAAATGACACAAAGGATTTCTCTCTGGAAGCAGATCAGGGACAAGATTCTCAGTGCCCCCACCCACATGCTTGCTTTCCTGACAGTCCTCACGACCCCAGTAATTTTCTCGTTCTAGACCACATTCTGTCCCTGAGGTGCAATTGAGACCAAACCTTCAGGCCCCTCTGTCTGGGCCACTCTCGGAGCTCCTGTGGCTGTTCTGCCTCAGATGGCAGAAGGTCCCTCTAATCAGAGTTAGAAGACGCCTCCCTGGGGTAAGCTTGTCATTAGAGTGTTTTACAGCAGCCCTCATGTTTCAAGTCTTTAAGACCCTTGGTACTGTCATATTTTTTTTTTTCCCTCAAGAAATACGGAGGGTGTCGGGGGTAAGCTCCTCAGAGGATGGAGGACATTTGAGAGACTCTTAACAATGTCACTCCCCGAAGTAACTTTTTCTTAACAAGCACTTGATGATCAGGATGAAGACAGCCATCAGCCTCAGGCTGAGATCTCTCCATGGCTGGAGTGTCCTTTGTCATACTGTTCTTCAAGAGTTCTTATTGGCCAATAGTCCTCTCCGAAACCCTTTGTTCTCCTGTCTTCCAGAGAGCCCCCAGACTCCTGTGCTATTGTGATGATATGACCACGCCATACCTCCTGGGGGGACTGCTGGTTAGGTGGCCCCTTGGGGCCCTCATCACACTGCTCACATAGTTAGATTTCTAGATGTTTATGTAATTGCAGTTTTTAAAATGCAAGCTCTTTGTTTGAACCAGAAGCTCTCCCCTTTATAATAAATGGCCACAGCTGAATACTTTTCTGTCCATGATGGGATCTGCTTGGAGCTGGTATCCTCAGATTCCATAGACTGAGGTTGAAGTCAGTATCATAGAGATACCAAGAACTGGTAATGCAATTTTCTTTTAAGTACAAAGCTTTGCTGTTAAAGGGCAAAATTAATTAGATATTTTTACTGATAGGTTTAGAAGCATTTATCATGTGCACCATGGTTTCCCACCCACACTATTTGTTTGCTTGGGTAATGAACCATCATTGTAGTTTTTCTTTTCTGTTCCATACATACAGAAAAGTGGAATTTGTGACTAGCTGGAAAACAATCAAGGAATCCCTAAACCAGATGAAAATCAGATATGAGACCCTTCATTCCTTTCCTAACAGGTTATAAAGGGCAGGAGTTACATACCAGCACTGAGGCTTGTCTGATTGAGCGAATGTTTCCTCCTCTTGCCTGCTCTAGAAAATGACTAGGAAGGAACATAAAGACCTGAGAAGTAGTGGGAAGAGGGCCGGCAGATTGATTGTCTAGGTTGAGTTACGCTGGAGCTCTAGAGATGCCCTCTGGGCTGGAAAGGTAGGTGTTGGGTAGGACAATTTCCTAGAACAGTGGTCAAACTTGAATGTGTCTACAAGTCACCTGATTTTGATTCAGTAAGTGTGGGTTGAGTTCTGAAATCCTGCATTTCTATAAAGCTCCCAGGAGGTGATGCTGGTGGTCTTGATACCACACTTGGATAGCAAGATTCTAGACGGATCTGTCTCCCCTTCTCCCACCGTTTCCCTGCAGATGAGTCTGAATGGTAGACCAGTGGGTTGTTATTAGAAAGCCTACTTATTTGTGAAATCCTTACTCTGTGTCAGGAAATATGCCAAGGGCCTTCTCTGTACTATCTTGTTCTGGTTACAACCCTGTAAAATAGGCAACATTATCCCCATTTGAGAGATGAGGAAGTTGCAGTGCAGGGGGTTTTGGTTGCTCATCTCCTTTGTTTCAGTGTGAATAAAGAGTGACAGCGTTTACAATACTGGGCATGGTGCCATGAATGTAATAAACACTTTGTAATCAATATGTTGGCTTGATCCAATGGCTGGTCAGGCTCATATATTTTAAGGTGAAATAAATCCTCTCAAACCTGTTCAAGCCTACCTCTGTTTAGATACTTGAGTTTATGAATTGGTTCAGTCAATACACTACTCCTACTAGAGCAAAGAAGACTGCCTTCTGGACTGTCCAAACTTTCCAGGGACTTTCCTTGGGATTACCTCCCCACCCCGCCCAGTTAAGAGAAAGTCTTTGAAGTCTGGAATGATTGGTAGGGTTGCATCATATAATTGTACAATGTACAGCCTATACAAACACACATGCTAGTCCTGGTGATAAGGAATGACAAACCTCAGATCCACAAATGCTGAACCCAAGTTACAGAGAAGGAATGTAATCCTTTTTTTGGGTACTCTTTATCCGCTTGTGTACATCCAGTTAACTCTTTCATCAATTGTGTCTTTGGTGTTGAACCAAAAAAGTCATTGCCATACATTGCCAAGATTATCTAGGTTTTATCCTATGTTACCTTCTATGGGTTTTACAGTTTTGCATTTTACATTTAGGTCTGTGATCCATTTTGAGTTATTTTTTTGTGAAGGATATAAAGTCTGTCTAGATTCATTATTTTACATGTGGATGTCCAGTTGTTCCAGCATCATTTGCTGAAAAGACTCTTTGTTCCTTTGCATTGCCTCTGCTCCTTTATCAAAGATCAGTTGACTATATTTCTGTGAGCCTTTTTCTGGGCTCTCTTATGCTCTGTTCACCTATTTGTAATATACTTTCACCAATACCATGCTGTCTTGGTTACTATAGCTTTATAGTAAATCTTGAAGTCAAGTAGTATCAGTATTTCAACTTCGTTCTTCTCCTTCAAATCATGTTGGGTATTCTATGTCTTTTGTCTCTCTGTATAAACTTTACAATCAGTTTGTTGATATCCACAAAATAATTTGCTGAGGTTTTGAGACTGCACTGAATGTATAGATCAAATTGGGAAGAAGTGACATCTTGACAATATCAAGTCTTCCTATCCATGAACATGGAATTTCTCTCCATTTACTAAATTCTTACTTGATTTTTGTTCATCACAGTTTTGTAGTTTTCCTTGTATAGATCTTGTACATACTTTGTTAAATTTATACCTGGGTATTTCATTTTGAGGAGGGGGAGCTAACCATTTTAATGTACTTGCTTGCTAATTCTTATATCTACAACAATTGTTGGTTGGTTTTGATTGGTTTCCTCTCATTATGGGTCAGATTTTCCTGCTTATTTACATACCTGGTAACTTTTTTATTGGATAGCACATATTATGAATTTTACATTGTTGGATAATAGATACTTTTGTGTTTCTATAACCACTCTTGATATTTTTTTCTGGGGTCAAAATTACTGGGAAATGGTTTAAGCTTAAGCTTTTTTCCCCCCACCCCCAACAAGCTTTGTTGAGGTGTAACTGACATAAAATTATAAGATGTTTGAAGTGTGTACCTCATAGTTATTTGATATACATATACATTGTGAAAGTATTCCTACCGTCTAGTGAATACATCTATTACCTCGCATAACAACCAAATAGTCACCATACTTTACTTTAGATTCTTAGACCTTATTCATCTTAAAGCTGAGAATTTGTACCCTTTTACCAACCTGTCCCTATTTCCCTCACCCCTCACCTACCCCACTCCCTGGCAACCACTTTTCTACTGTTTCTATGAGTTTGACTTACACGTGGAATATTTTTTTAGAAGTGATACCATGTGTTATTTGTCTTTCTCTGTCTGGTTTATTTCACTTAGCGTAATTCCCTCGCGGTCCATCCATGGCTCTTAAGCTTTTTTTAAGCAATACCAAAGCAGCATTTTGTCCAGAGTTAATTATTTCCCATTATTGAGGTAAAACTTTCTGAGTACTCTACTTGGTGCCCCCTGAATTTTAAGATTTTTTTTCCGTCTGGTTTGTAGAATTGGGTACTATTTCAGGCCTTGTGCAAATCCCTCTAATTCTTTCAGGTGGTTCTTTCCTCAGCCTCCAATAGTTTCCTCACATACATGTGAGTCATGTACTGAATACTCAAGGAAAACCCTCTACAGCCCTCCCTTGTTCTCTCTCTTGCTGCATTCTCCTCTCTAGCACTACATCCCACAAACTCGAGCTCTCTGGGTCTCCTCAGACTCAGCTCTGTCTTCTCAACCCAGGGAGTCTACTGGACTCTGGCTGGGTTCCCTCTCCCTGTGCCATGGCCTGTGACCTCAAGGCAGTAAGCAGGAGCAATTGTAGGGCTCACTTTATCCCCCACCCCCCACCTTAGGTCATTGTCCTTGTTTGCCTGATGTCCAAGTCTTGGAAACCATTGTTGTTCATATTCTGCTTTTTCAATTGTTTCAGGTGGAAGGGTAAATCTGGTCCATGTTGTTCCTATTGTTCAGAGGCCAGAGTTCCTGTAATGGCATCCTTCCCCCACCCAAGTAACTGAGAGCACAGTGCAATATAATGGAAAACAATTGCCAAATGAAATCACTAGTCATGGAAAAAATGTCCTGGCAAGAGTAATCTTGGGAGAACTGCTCAAAGAATATACAAGTCTACTGATAACACCTGTTAGGCCAGAATAAAATACGCTATATGAATTTCTTGATGGAAAGATCATGTCAGATCACAGAATAAACGATGCCTACTACACTGTACCAGTACTTACTTTTACTTCCAGTAGACCCCAACCTACCATGAGTTTTAGCTCCATAAATCAGTTTTCCCAGGACTTGCTAGTCTCTTGATTAATCATGATCCAACAAGTTTTTCTTTTTCTTTTTACCTTTCAACTTCCTTCACTCATCACCCCGCTACCTCCCCACCTCTGGCAACCATCAGTCTGTTCTCTGTATCTGTGAGCTTAAGGTTGGATTTTTGTTTTGTTTTATTTTTTCAGAGTGCATATAAGAGATCATATGGCATTTGTCTTGCCTGACTTATTTCACTTAGCATAATGCCCTCAAGGTCCATCCATGTTGTTGCAAATGGCAAGATTTCTTTTTATGGCTGAATAATATTCCATTGTATGTATATGTGTGTCTGTGTGTGTGTGTATATATATATATGTGTGTGTACATATGTGTGTGTGTGTGTGTGTGTGTGTATACACACATATGTATATATAAATGCCAGTATTTATTAATCCACTGATGAACACTCAGGTTGTTTCCATATCTTGGCTATTGTAAATAATGCTGCAATGAATAAATTTTTGATACTCATATCTTTTCAAATTAGAGTTTGCACATTTGGATAAATACCCAGAAGTGGAATTCCTGGATCATATGGTAGTTCTATTTATTTTTTTGAGAAACTTCCATATTGCTTTCTGTAGTAGCTGTACCAATTTACATTCCCACCAACAGTGCACAAGGGTTCCCTTTTTCCTCCACAGTATTGCCAGCACTTACTTGCTATTTTGATAATAGCCATTCTGACAGATGTGAGATGATACCTCATTGTGGTTTTAATTTGCATTTCCCTGATGCAAAATAGAATTTTGAAGCACACATAAAGTTAACTTCCTCATTACAGCTACCTGGTTTGCACACCTGGCTTAATCTCTTTGGGTCTTGTCTTCCTTATTTGTAAAATGGAAGGGCTGGACTATATGTTAGGGCTCTCTAGAGAAGCAGAACCAGTAGATTATCTGTGTCTCTAAAAAAGTTAGAAAGATGTGTATTATAAAGTATTGGCTCATGTGATTATGGATTCTGAGAAGTCCCATGATCTGCCATCTGCAAGCTGGAGACTTGGGAAAGTTGGGTGGTACGATTCAAAGCCTTGAGAGCCAGAGAGCCAATGGTGTAAATTTCAGTCTGAGTTTAAAGGCCTAAAAACTAGGAAACTAGGAGCACTGAGGGCAGTAATAGATTGCTGTCCCAGCCCATGAAGGCAAGCAGAGAACAAGTTCAACCTTCCTCTGCCTTTTTGTTCCGTTCAGACCCTCAACAGATTGGATGATGCCCCCCAACCCCCACAGTGGGGAGGGCACTTCACATTACTCAGCCCACTTTACTCAGTCAAATGCTAATCTCTCCAGAAATACTCTCTGCAGACACACCCAGGAACAATGTTTAATCAGATAGCTAGGTATCCCGTGACTTGGTCAAGTTGACTCTTAAAATTAACCATCACAGTTCAGAAGACACATTGCATTCTAGTTCTCAAAGTTTTGAGGTCATGAAATCATCATACTCTGTACTCCCTAAAACATAGCCCAGCAGTCACTAATTGGAGTGCCTCATAGTCAGTGCAGCCTCAGTTGATGATCCTGCATCTCTTCCCTATAATTACTTCTTTTTCCTTCATCTATTCAGTCATCTTAAGAGGTATTGAGTACCTACTATGTGCCAGACATGACGGTAGGCACCAGGGACACAGCACAAACAGACTGACTAGGAGATTCCATGCTAGTGAGTGTTTTATTGAGTACCTATTGGAGGCCTGCTGGACCCTATGCAAGGTGCCTTACCTATGTTATCTTACTTAAGCTTCACAACAATCCTATAAAGTAGGAATATTTCTTAAATAGGCAAGGAAACTGAGTGATGAGGTAGGGATGTGAATGAAACCAGGCAGAACTCCAGACGTCCTGCTCTTAATACCTTTGTCGAAGATTCTGAAAGGTGGTTGACAGACAAAACTAAGTTTACTTTAGATTTACTTTGACTCTCACTGATATATATATATAGATTATTTTTTTAATTGAATTTCCTAAAACTCTGCAGCTTGCCCCAGTCTCCACTATTTCCTGTTTGTCCATACCCAACCTGTTTCTTGCATTTACCTGCCTGGCCCCTGAAGACATTTGGATTTTGATTCCTGCACACTTCTGCCTTCTTGGGGTAATTTTGTAGGTCCTCCTTATTTCTCAGTTGTGTTTACTACACCTCGGGTAATGCCTTTATCACAGGCACATCTCTCACTTTTACTCCTCTGCTTTTTCCCATTTCTCTTTAAATTCCTATCAGGGTACCTAAAAATTCTCACTTTTTCTTCTGTTTTTGAGCCCTCCTCCATTGGCTATGATGATGACTGATATCCCCTAAGAGTATTGGCAGTAGCGTTATAGTCTTAAGAACAAAGAAGGAAGTAAAAATAAACATACTGAAAGAAGCTAATTCCCTAAATGTCTAAAATCTTTGAAAATCTAATATTTCTCCAATCTCAAATAAAACTAAACAAACAAGAGTGAAGCTTACCACTTTCTTAGCTTTTCTTCTCTATTAAAATGGCATTAAGAGAACTAAGAAGTTTCGATGTTTTCTGTTTTATCTTAACCTTAGTTTCTCTGAGCTTGCCTAGGAAGCAAATTATAGTTCATAATGTTTTTATGAAGAAAATACATTTCAAGTTCCAAACAATTGACTGACTGTTGTCTTGAAACAATTCATCTATCAGTCTTTCTTCAGAATTTGAACCTTCTCTCTGACTGAACTGAGAATTCCATGACACATTCCACTAGATATTCTGAAATCCTTATGTAAAATACAAATGGAGACAATTCAGTTAGAGATTCTTTATTTTTACTTACTGTGCCCCTCCTCCATCCTATTCCTGTAACAGGTGCCTCATTGATATGTCAGTGCCAAGTAGTTGATATTAATTTTACTTCTGAGCCATTGTAGTCAAATTCAAGGAACTGTACTTCTACGTTAGGTTAAGCAAGTTAACACAGATAAAATTCTCAGGCTGCCAATGTTTAAAAAAATAATTGAAGTAGCCTCTAACTACATATGGTGAGTCCAAATTGAGATATGCCGTAAGTTAGAATGCACACCCAATTACAAAGCCGTAATGCCAAATAAGAAGAAAAATGTAAAATGTATCTTTAATAATTTTATGTTGCTTACATGTTGAAATAACTTTTAATATATTGGGTTAAATAAGAACATTATTAAAATGGAAAAAATTGAACATGATTTTTAGCTTGAGGCAAAGTCAGTGAATTCTTAACAGAGTAGATGGAATTATGAACCTTGACGAAGGAAGTGAGGGGTTCTTTTGTTACACAGTGAAACAGTACAATACAGGAGAGGAGACGTTTAGGTCTTTGAACAGAAAACTTTTAGATTCAACCTTTTGTGTTGTAATCCCAATAAAAGAGATGAAGGAACAAACATGGATTGCGTCCCTCTTTTGTATTCTTGGTGCTGGGAAAGTGGTCTTCATCTAGCAAGATGAAGAGTGCCTAATGTGGCTCGTTAATATTTTGCAGTATTATTTTTTTTCCTCCCTGTATTTTCCTCTGCCTTCCTTCAAGCTGAAAGTCTGTTCCATGCCCCTTGCCTCAAGAGGTATAAGACAGGCTGGAAATCAGAAAAGACTTAGAAATCTTTCTGGCTTTTGTTTTCCAAAAGTGATGACAATGACTCAAGCAGGGGTCACAACTGTAGCACAAATGAGCAGATCAAGCCTAGTGGTGAACAATCAGAAATAGCAGGCCTGCCGTGGCCAAAGCATTCAGATTTTCCTCCTGTATTAGTTTCCTCTTGCTGCTATAACAAACTACAAATTTAGTGGTTTAATCAATACAAATTTATTATCTTAGACTTCTGCAGGTCAGAAGTCTGCAATGGGTCTCACTGGGCTTAAAATCCAGGTAGTGGCAGGGCTGTGTCCCTTCTAGAGGCTCCAGGAGAGAATTTGTTTTCAGGTTCCAAAGGTTCACCTGCATTCCTTGGCTCATGGCCCCTTTCCTCCATCTTCAAAGCTAGGTCCAGCCAGTTGAGTCATTCTCGTGATGCCATCTCTCCAGTTCTGACTCTTTTGCCTTCCTCTTCCATTTTCTAAGGGTTACATTGTGACTACCCTAATAATAATAATAATACACTATAATTTTGTTATTTAAACATTAATCACACCTGTAATGTGTTATAATACAGATTATGGGGATTAGGATGTGAACATCTTTAGGAGGCCATTATTCTGCCTGCTACATCCTGTAGAAAAACAGCCAGACTAAATACTTCTGTGCAGACTTGGATAAAGTCTTTACCTTTGAGAATGGTCAGGCTGGAGGCTAAAGATGAACACACAAAGCCATGAGGCGTCATGTACCAGACATTATAGAGGGAAGTGCCATCTAGCACAGGGGCTGTGATGCTGTCAGTGGCTCTCTATGTCCTACTAGATGCCTACAGGTCTTGGATCTCAATTCTAGATGGGAGAGAAACCCACATTATGATTTGCTCATCTGAGAGGAGACTGAAGCCTTTCAGGGGAAAGTGACAGTAAGTCAGTGGTGGGGCTGGGGTTAGGGTTCTGGGATCCTAATGCCTCTGCTCAGTCCACCTGCCCCCCTGTCCAACGCTCTTGCCTGATATTCAGGGCTCTTCATTCCCTGACTCCACAGTGTCATCTACTGCCACCTCTTACTATGACCCAAGGTGACCTTGCTCTCATCAGGTTACTCTCCTCGTTGCCCCAAGAATGCACACACCGTTGATTGATCTGTTTGTTCATCATTCATTCATGAGTCATATGTCACACGCCTACTTTGCCAGGCTCTGAACCACGCTCTGCAAACACAAGGGCAAACAGATCCAGAATCTTCCTCGAAGGGCTTCTCGTCCAGTCCAGGGGTCCCTACGCTTGTTATGCCCTGGCACAAATGATGGAAGATCGTTCACTCACTGGTCAGCCCGCAGGCACACCCTCTTCTGTCACCTCTTAGAGAAGAGCAGAAGCCAGTGGGCAAGAGCACTGTTATTCAAGAGAACACTTAAAAAACAGTGTTCTGTAACTTAGAAAAGATTCAAGTACATTATTTGTAAACTTACATAGAAGTAGTGAGTGACTTGGGTCATGATGATGTGGCTTGCTGGTAGGAACCTCCAATTCAGTGGCTCATGTGGCCCTGCTTGCTCAGAACACCCTTTTTTTATTTAGATGCATACAGAGGAGGCTTCAGTTAGTCTTCATCTTCCCACAGGGAAGAAAAACAACTCAGAGATAAGGAGCCCCACTTCCTCTGGAGGAGAGAATTTGACATCTGATCTTTGACCTTGGTGTTCTTTGAGTCAATACCATAAAAGCATAAAGGAACTGGGAGGGGTTAGCCCAGAGGAGAGAAGACTAGAAACAGAAATTGACAGGAGTACCTGACTTAGGGGAGAGGTTTATTTTGTTGGTTCCAAAGGAATAGTGGCAGGGAGAGGAAGCAGCGAGAGGTATATTTCACAGCCACGTGACTCAGTCCCCAAAGTGATGTGGTCAAGTAGCACTGAATTAGGAAACTCTTGGTTGCAAACAATAGAATCCTAGCACAAATAAGCTAATCAAAGACAGTAAAGGAAGAACTGATAATGACAGCAGCCAGAGATAGAGTGACTTCCATCACCCTTGGATTCTAATTGCTCTTAGAAATCTGTCCCCAACCCTGGCCTCTCTGCCTGCACTTCACCGACCTCTCCTGGGCAGGCTCTCAGGGCCATGCGCTGGAGAAGTGGGCCACTGGCCTCCCGGTTCACACCCCACAGTTTAGCCACCGCTTGGTTGAGAGCAGTTTCACGCTTAAGAGATTGACTTTCTGAAAGGAAACTCTGGCCCTGCAGAAGGGTACTGACTGGCTGAGCCAAAGTCACGTGTGGGCCCTAGAAAGAGTGAGGAAGTTGGGGGCAGGAGTTCCCCAACCAAACCTCAAAGTTGAGGATGAGTTCTCCCCCCCCACCACCAAGAAAATCAGCGGCTTAACTGAGGAAGGGGAAGCGGGTGATAAAAACGGGGAGAAAGAGGAGATGCTGTCTCGGAGACAGGTTGGCATAAACCCAGCCCTTCTCCTGTTCCTCTTGTCCCACATGAGAACTTCAGCAGTGCTTCTTAAAGTGCCCTGTTACTCTGCAGAGTTCTAAACTCTCACATACCCCAGCTGCCCTCAACACCAAGCATCCCCCCCACCCCCCCAACCCCCCACCCCCGACTTCAAGGCTCCCCCTCCTCCTCCCTTCCAGCAGATTCTCTTACATAAAACCAGAGAACCGGTCTGACAGGTAGGACTGTGGAGGGGAGAGGGCAAAAGTGTGGGGAGTGGGGGTGGGGCAACTGAGAACACTGGCAACTCATCACAGCAGGAAAGTCCAAGTTCTCCCAAGTCTACCTTGCAAGACACTTGAGTTCCCAGTCCTGGGGGACAGGCTGTGCTCATAGGACACTGAGGACCTGGAGGTTTATAAACTCCCTCAGTGCCCTGCAGCCACATTCCAACTTTCTACAAGACTACTTTGTATGTTTGGAAGAGGAACTTTCTCTTCTCATCAGCTACAAAGGCTGTACTAATAATTTAAAGCCAGTTTTATCTGAATTATGGTCTGGCATACCTGAAACTCAAACTTCAAATGCCAGATTTGATAAAGACTATCCAGTAACAAACAACCGTGACAGGAAAAGTAGTAAAAAGCCAAACCCAAACAAAAACCAGTAACAAGTGAAAATACCTGGCCAGTCTCTTGAAGGGACTGGGAGTAACTAGCCACCTAGAAGAGAAATTGAAGTCCTTTTGGTCATGTCTATTTCTGAGATAAATAACAGATTCAATACAAATGATTCCAAAACTTAAGTTAGAATTGTGAGACAATACTTCCAAATGTTTAATGAGGCACTTATCTGCTGGCCAATTTGTCCTAGGAGGTACACCCAGAAAGTCTATTTTATTTCTCTAAGTTAAAGGAGATATGGGAGCTATATTGAGTTTTAAAAAAAAATATTTTATTTTTTGAGGGGATAGGTGATTAGGTTTGTTTATTTATTTACTTAATGGAGGTACTCGGGACTGAACCCGCGACCTCATGCACACTAAGCATGCTCTCTCTCAATTGAGCTACTCCCTCCCCCACTTTATTGAGATTTTTGTATTGTTGTCTTAATGGCTAAGGTGGATATGTGAGAACACTTGCTTTAAAATGTTCAAGACTGAAATGATTATGACTATGATAAGGTAAAATTCAAGCAAGATCTGTTCGGAAATGGAGAAGACCAAAATCGCTTAGTCACTACGCCCCCTTCTTACGGGAAGAGGTGGAGGGCCTCCGTTCAGACTTCACGAGGCCCTTAAGCTGCCATTAGTAGTGTATCATCCTTCCCCGCAGTTTGGCTGACTGCCAAAAGGTATCGTTTTGTATTTCACATCGTCCTAGAATAGTCCTATTCCAAAGAATCATCAGGCAAGTAGTAATTATCAAGGACTCAGTTGTTAGAAATACTGTTCTAAGGAGGATTACCTAAAGGTGATGAACTCCTGATGCTAAACTTTATCTTTGGGTTAGACAACCTTCTGAGTAGACTCCCTGGACCACAAAGTTCTGACTTCACACCCAGTTAGTTTTACTGAGCCCAGCTTTGGCATTCTGCCGTGTGTGTGCGCGCGCGCGTGCCTTCGCGCGCACCAAGAAACGTGATACTGCACCTGTTAGAAGTTGTTCTGAAAAAACTATTCCTGACTGTTTTAGGGTTCCTCCTGCATGAACTGGAATCTTACATGCAGATCTCGTCCTCCCCCTGCCACAAGTCCCAGTCCTTGCAGAGAGGTGCAGGTTTTGGCCCAGCCCTCAAGGTCTGATCTCTCAAGTTCTGACCTCCCCTAGGGTGGCGACCAGGTGGAGAAGCCTGGCGAGTCTGCCTGGGTTACCTTAGGCTGTGCTGCTGGTGGTCATTTTGCCTGGGTAGCCAACAACCCTGACTCTGCAAATGTACTGCAGAGCCTTCACTAGTGCCAGGGGACTGCTTTATGGAGACTTCAGGGTTTTAACACACCTTATCACTTACAGACAGTTGCTGTGCCCTGGGGTTATGGGAATTTGGTCACTTTCACATCATTCGAATGTGTCCTCTAATCTCCAATTCAAGATACTGTTTTAAGCATTCAGATTTCTGCCAGTCATTCATGACAGTCATCCTGCTGTTGAACACAGGCAATAATTGCATCATTTCACACATTCACACAGAACACTCAGCCCTGGTAGTTATTGCATCAGCTCAAAACAACCTGCTCTTCCAATCAATTAAACTCCTCGCGCCTGAACACGTGATGCCTGCTAATCACACTTTAAATCCCCACCTCACAACCTATTCACAATGAGCTGTCTGAATGAAATGACTTCCCCAGACTTAATCAGCCCCCACCTCGGGGGCCAACTGGCCTTTAAAGAGATTTTCGAGGGTCTCCTGGGAAGAACTCTATTGCGTGTCTCTTCTCCCCTCCCCCCAGGGAGAAACCCTTCTCAGGTCTCTGTTCCAGGAATAGTAGCACTGCTCCCTAGTTACAGCTTGTTTTTGTCCTAGGACACTGTGATGATGAAACTAGTTGTGTTTCCTGTTTTCTCCCCCTTTGTGTACCTGTGTTACACCAGTAATGCATACTTGTTATAGAAAAAATTGGAATATGTATCTAAGCCAAATGAAGAATATTTAAGTTACCTGAATTCCCACCACCCCAAAACTACCATGGCTAAAATGTCAGTTACCCTCCCAGTCTTTTGTTTCGTCTTTGAATTGACTGCTAGAAAAAGCTGGATACAAATCCCAGTTTGAATGAAAATTTAATATATAACAATGAAGAAATGATGTAATCTCTAATAGATAATGCTGGCTCTTCATTTGGAAGAAAATAAACATAGATTCCTGCCTTATAGTACATGGAAAAGTCCGTTTCGAGTAGATTAAATATTTAAATGTAAAAAATATGAAGGTGTTGTTTAAAAATCTGGTAGGCTACCTGTACATTCTAGAAACCTTTTAAAACCAAGACCAGAAGCTATCAAGGAAAATATATTTGATTTAAAAATTATAAAGTCAATAAATAAATAATGACAGTACATTTGTAATGCAACTGAAAGTTTATATATAAAAATACAAACTTTTTGTTTGTTTTGTTTTTTAAAATATATTTAAAAAATCTGATTCTATGTCAAAATACTTGACAAAGAGTCTTTTATTTACATGTTTGATGCATCTAAAGTATATAGTAGAAATCTTCTGTAATTCCTGTTCATTCAATGTCTTTTGGTCTCTTTTTTAAATTTTATTTTTATTGACGTGTAGTTGATTTACAATGTTAGTTTCAAGTGTACAGCAAAGCTATTCAGTTATACGTATACATACATGCACATACACACACACATATTTTCAGATTCTTTTCCATTATGGTTTATTATAACAAATTGAATCTAGTTCCCTGTGCTACACAGTAGGTCCTTGTTGTTTATGTATTTTATGTATAGTAGTTTGTATCTCTTAATCCCAAATTCCTAATTTATCCCTCCCACTCCTTTGGTTATCATAGTTTGTTTTCTGTGTCTATGGGTCTTTCTGGTTTGTAAGTAAAATTTGTATCTTTTTTTATATTCCACATGTAAGTAATATCATATGATACTTGTCTTTCTCTGTCTGACTTCACTTAATATGATAATCTCTAGGTCCATCCATGTTGCTGCAAATGGCATTATTTCATTCTTTAAAAAATACCAGCTTTTAAGTCTAAGAAAAGGACAAGAGAAAGATGCTTAAAGGATACAAAAGAATAGTTTACTGAATAAATTCAAGTGGCCAACAACCAACACACGTACAATGTTCGAGTTGACTGGCTGTCAGAGAAAGGCAAATTAAAGTTAATAATAAAATACCATTTCATACTTAAACTGGCAGGAAGAGCCATAGTACCATATGTTTATGGGGGGAGAAGGGGGATGTACTGTGATACTCTGCTGGTGAAATGTGATGTGCTGAAAAATCTTTGGGGAAGGAAACTTGACAGCATCTATTGAAATAAAAACTACATGTACCCCTTGAACCAGCAATTGCATTTACCTGGAAAGGTAGCCCCTAGAAATAAAAGCAGTAGCTTTGAGGCTATATGTCCAAGGACATTTGCTGCACATTATTCAGAGGGAAGAAACAGGAAGAGAAAAGCCCAGTAACAGAGTAGCAGCTTAATAACTTATGATACATCTCACATAAAGGAATATTGTTGCGCTAAATTTAAAAAATGAGTTACAACTAAACCAGATTATTTGGAGAGGATTCCTACAGGATAATTTTGAGTGGAGAAAGACGGAGAGAAGTGCAAGGAATGCGATCCTATTTTTAAGGGAAGAAATAATGTGTGTGTGTGTGTGTGTGTGTGTGTGTGTGTCTGAATGGGATTATATATGTACAGGGAACAGTACAGAAGGATGTGTATTAGACTGTGATAACTGGTCCCCTCAGCTGCGTGAGGAGGCAGGGCTGATGAAGTAGACGAAAGTGGAAGAGGGAGGAGGAGGGGGAGAACCAAGTTAACAACAAAAAAAACTCCACTAAAAATAAAAATGTATGCATATGGTTGGCCATATCTATGCCTTTATATAAAATTTTGTACATATGTGTGTTTTACGGATTGAATTGTTGCCCTCCTCCAAAGAAAATACATTGAAGTCCTAACCCCCAGTACACCAGAATGTGACCTTATTTGGAAATCCGGTCTTTACAGAGGTATTCAAGTCAAAATGAGGTCATTAGGATGGGCCTTAATCCAATATGACTTGTGTCCCTATAAGAAGGGGACATTTGAATATAGTCAGACACCCACAGAGGGAAGATGATGTGAAGACACACAGGGAGAACAGCATGGGAAGATGGAGAACTGGAGTGAGGCATCTACAAAGCCAAGGAATGCCGAAGTGACGGACAAACCACCAAAAGCTGAGAATAGGCAGGGAGGGAGCGTGGCCTTGATTTCAGACTTGGAGCCTCCAGGACTGTGAGAAAAAAAAGTTTGTTTTTTTTAAGCCACCCAGTTTGAGGGGGTGGGGGGAATCCTGTAAGTTCAGAGCCACAATCCTATTGAGTAGCTTTATCATATGTACTTTAATTCTGTTTGGCCCATCATTGATGCAGATATCTTGATATCCATCTTAAATTATTTTTGGAATGTGGGAGTGTAGAGTTATCTAGATCCTGTAGTCTTGGGGCCTAGTTGGCCAAACACGGTGAAGGAAACTGACCAAGCTGAGAGGAGATGCCAGCGGAGGGTGAGGTAACCACACAGGCTTTGATCATCAGAAAGAGATGAAAGACTGTCGAACCACTCAGAACAATCTCAGGACCCACTTCCAAGTCCTAGTTCCCGCTCACTTTTGGCCTGATCATATTAGTTTCTGTGAGACGTATCCTTCAAAGTAACCCCTCTTTTCACTGAAAGTAATTTGAGTGGATGTCTGATCATTGTTACTAAACTTAAGGAAAGGATGATAGGAAGTTCATGGTGGCTAAAGGAATAATTGTTGGCTCGTGAATTTTGCATTAAGATGTTGTATGGTCAAGGGACTGAGTCCTTCTTCAGCTGACCAGTCCAAACCTCATTTTATCAAATTGTATCATCCAGCAGATGAATGATTGGGGTGTTAAGTACCAGAAGACTAGGTTAACTGTGTAGGGTTTTCTTGATGTAGAAGTAGTGGTGGTAGTTGTCAGTGTGTGTATGTGGGTGTGTTTAGGGTCATGTTCTCTGATGGTGGGTTGACTTTGGGAGGAATTTTGGGGGAAGGAGACAAAATTCTACCTAAGTTCTGGCCATCAATCTCAGTACTGCTTTCACACAAACATTGTGAATGACGCAGCAAATGGCAGCTACAACTTTCAGTCTAAAATTGTTGAGTTAGTAGATGATGCAAAACCATGACACGGGTCTCCAAACAAAACTTTTCATTTAATTGTTGGCTTTAGCTAAAATGGGATGAGTCATGAAGGCCAACAAAATAAAATGCATTTTTCCCTGGACCGACACCCTTCCTACTGGTTGGTCTAAGAATCTGATTTATGCACTGCTGTATAAGGGGTCCCCTAAATAAATAAAACCCAGATCTCCTGAGCTATACCCACTGGTGGGAAATTAAAAGCCTGGATTATTATTAAAAGCCTTAATTAACTAATTAAGCTTAATTGGCTCATTCATGGACCAAAAGCAATGATCACTTACTACATGCCTTGCTGGGTGTGACATGCTTGGCACACACGTGCAACCCCTCTCAGCCCCAGAGCTCTCGATCCCATTCAACACCCAAAGCCCACTTACTCTTTGATAACATGGACTCTGGCTCCCTGTGCTGGGTCTCCCTGGTCTACTCTGTGAGTTATGGTTATACCAACTCAAAGGGAGGTCCTGCTCTTTCAAGACCAGCTTTCTCCTTTTTATGAGAAAACCTTGCTTTTGGGAACTGCGTTGGGGAAGTCACGGAGTTAGACTCTCTTCTTTTTAGAAATTTTTCTGGGCCTGAAGTAAACTGTGTACTTTTGAACTCTTGGCTCTCTGCTCACGTGGCTCAGGTGAGTTTTCTGCTTCTGCATAGAGATCACAGGGCAGCAATGACCATTCTTTGGAGCCAAATATGATAGATCCCATTATGAGTCTCTAAGTCCTCAAAGGACCTGGAGGAAGGTCAGTTTAAGAGCTCTGATGAAAATGGCTTGGCAAGTTTTCAAATTAGATCCAATCTTAATCTTAAGTAAATAGTGCAAAGAGGGGACCAGTTCGACCCAGTGTCTGGAAAGCCTGCTCTGCAGGCTGGGAGTTTGCGGTTTTCAGGAGATGCTGCACTTACTGTTTTGACATTTAAGAAAGACAGTGATGTAATTTCCTTGCAAGAGGTTCCACACTCACTAGCACATAAGCATTTTCCAGTTCTGGTCTGAAGCCAGGGTTTTGATATAATCTGAAAAGATTAAAGAGAGAAAATGCCTTAATGTTCCTCATATAATTGATTTTCAAGTTAATTGCTTATTCCCAGCTTTCTGAGATTTGTGTCAAGAACTGGTATGACTGTTGATCTGATTCCCACTTTCTATTTTTTAAATTCAATTGATTTATGGCTAACCCTTTGAAAGAGAATGTGTAAAATAGACACCGCAAGTCCCACTATAGGGACTAATGCTGGCTTAGGCTTTATTACAGAAAATGGAAGTTCATTCTAAAAATGGAGCAAAACCAACATAAGACATATGTTTTCTTTTTTCCTTAGTGCTTGCACCATCCTAGAGAGGAAACTATGGAGCTGCTGCCCCTATGGGGAGCCACACTGGCGTTCTCTGCACTTAGACCTAGTGTGAACTGGGTGTAGGGACTTTGCAATAGGGTGGAGAACTGCCTCAGGATACGTGGTAAATAGGGTAGGGCCCAACAGGCTGGAAGGGACTAGTTAGGACCTCCCTCGCCTGCACATAATCTACTCTTGGTAAAGGAGAAGGCAGGCAAGTTCCTTCTCCCTCAAGCTCCTTCATAGCTTCGGTTGGAATGACCCAGGCTAAGCTGACCCATGGAAGTGTGATGTGATTGAGGTGGGGAGCCCTGAGCTTCTGACCTTCTAGCTCACCTCCTCTCTCTCCCTCCCTCAATCCTTAATATAACCATCCTCAGAAACATTGGCATCTATTTCTGATTTCAAATATTCTGTCCAATCATTAAGTTCTGTGTTTGATGCTGTCTCAATTTTCAACTTAAGTAATTTGTTGCCCTCTCAGTGATAGAGCACATGCTTAGCATGCATGAGGTCCTGGGTTCAATCTCAGTACCTCCCTTAAAAATAAGTGAATAATCCCAAGTACCTCTCCCCCAACAAAATAAACAAAATTAAAAAAAAATAAAAAAGAATATTAAGAGTATTTGTTTCTGGATGCTGGAATAATTGAAATTATTATTTTTTCCTTCTTTATCCTGTACCTCCTTTCTAAACTTCCTGGAGTAAGTTTGTATTATTCACATAATCACAAAATGTTTAGGTAAAACTCTTTTCCCTCTTGGGGAGGACATGTATGAGGGCAACAAATTATCTCCTTTGAAAAATTGAGACTTTTGAGAAGGCTCCATACTGTTTTCCACAGTGACTGCACCAATTTACATTCCTACCACCAGTGTGCAGGGTGCCCTCTTTCCCACGCTCCTGCCAACATTTGTTTTGTGTTCCTTTTAATGATAGACATTCTGACAGGTGTGAGGTGATAGCTCACTGTGGTTTTGATTTGTATTAGTGATGTTGAGCATTGTTTCATATACCTGTTGGCCATCTGCATTTCTTCTTTGGAAAAGTAATTCAAGTGTCAATGCCCAATTTTTAATCAGGTTGGGTTTTTTTTTTCTTTTTTTGATGTTGAGTTGTATGAGCTATTTATGTATTTTGAATATTAACCTCCTATCAATCACATCATTTGCAAATATCTCCTCCCATTCAGCAGGTTGTC
Organism: Vicugna pacos; assembly: GCF_048564905.1. NCBI lineage: Eukaryota > Metazoa > Chordata > Mammalia > Artiodactyla > Camelidae > Vicugna > Vicugna pacos. Next base: position 77,325,117 of record NC_132993.1, on the reverse strand, counting down.
TTTTCGTTTTGTTGATGGTTTCCTTTGCTGTGCAAAAGCTTTTAAGTTTGATTAGGTCCCATTTGTTTCTTTTTGCTTTTATTTCTTTTGCTTTAGGAGAGAGATCCAAACAAACACTGTTATGATTTATATCAAAGAGTGTTCTGCCTATGTTTTCCTTTGGGTGTTTTATAGTCTCTGGTCTTACATTTAGGTTTTTAATTCTTTTTGAGTTTATTTTCGGCTATGGTGTTAGAGAGATGTTCTAATCTAATTCTTTTACGTGTAGCTGTCCAGGTTTCCCAGCACCACTTATTGAAGAGACTATCTCTCCTCCATTGTATATTCTTACCTCCTTTATCATAGATTAACTGACCATAAGTGTGTGGGTTTATTTCTGGACTCCTGTTCTGTTCCATTGATCCATGTGTCTGTTTTTGTGCCAGTATCATACTGTTTTGAGTACTGTAGCTTTGTAGTAGTCTGAAGCCAAGAAGTGTGATTCTTACAGCTCTGTTCTTCTTTCTCAAGTCAGGATCTTTTATGTTTCCACACAAATTTTTTAATTATTTGTTCTAGGCCTGTGAAAAATGCCATTGGTATTTTGATAGGGATTGCATTGAACCTTTAGATTACGTTGGATAATACGGTTATTTTAACAATATTAATTCTTCCAATTGAAAAATGCAGTGTATCTTTCCATCTGTTTGTGTCATCTTAAACTTCTTTCATCAGTGTCTTAACAGTTTTTTAAGTATAGGTCCTTTGCCTCCTTAGGCAGGTTTATTCTTAGGTATTTTATTCTTTTTGATGTGATGGTAAATAGGACATTCCTATTACTTACATATATTTTGTGTATACATATATACACAATGGAATACTACTTAGCCATAAAAAGTATGAAATTTTGCCATTTACAACAACATGGATGGGCTTGGAAGGTATTTATGCAAAGTGAAGTAAGTCACACAGAGAAAAACAAATGCTGCATGGTATCACTTTTATGTAGAATCTAAAAAATATAACAAACTAGTGGTATAATGAAAAAGAAGCCGACTCACAGATATGGAGAACAAACTAGTGGTTACCAGTAGGGGGAGTAGAGAAGGGAGGGGCAATATAGGGGTAAGGAATTAAGAGGTACAAACTACTATGTATAAAATAAGCTACCAGAATATATTGTATAATACAGGGATCATAGCCACTATTTTAATAATAACTCTAAGTGGAGTATAACTTTTAAAAATTGTGAACCACTCTTTGTACACCTGTAACTTCTATAATGTATATCAACTATACTTCTACTTAAAACGAAGAATATTAGACTTGTAGAAAAATGTCAAATTGTTTCCCTGGTTTATCACTTTCCCTTGAATTGTTAATCATATTTTTACATTTAGAAGTTTAAAAGCCACCTGCTTTCCTGGGTTCATGCTCTCCTTCCTTCACCTTCAAAGCCAGGAACTGACCGTCTTCCATAGTTACATCTGCCTCTCTCTCTCTGCCTCCCTCTTCCACTTTTAATGACCCTTGTGGTTGCATTGGGCTCTCCTGGATTCCAGGATAATCTTCCCATCTCAAGATCAACTTATTAGCCAACTTAATTTCATCTACAACCTTAATATTGACATGTCTGGGAACTAGGATGTGCATATATCTAGTGGATCATTATTCTGCCCTCTTCAATATTTTATTATTATATGTTCTTTACCAAATATTTACTTTTCTATACATTTCTATCTGTCCACCAACCCATCTTATTTTTTGATGCATTTCAAAGTAAATTACAGACATCATACCCTTTTCCCTACATACTTCAATGTGACCATCATAAAGTGGAGTTTATTATTTGTTGACAGTTTTAAAAAAAAATTTTGAGGTAAAATGTACATACAAGAACATGTGCAAATTTAAAATGTACATTTGCTGAATTTTAACAAATACACACTGTTGTATAACTCAAAAGCCTATTGAGAAATGGAATATTAACATCACCTATCACTCCGCTTCCGAACTATCTTTTTGATTTTTTTGTACCACAGGTTATGTTTACCTGTTCTGTATCTTCATATAAATGGAATTACTCACCATGTACTTTTTAATGTAAGACTTCTTTCACTCAGGTTTTTGATTTTGATTTTTTCTTTTTTAAGTGTTAGTAGTTCATTTCTTTGTATTGCAGATATTCCATTGTGTTGAATATCACTGTTGCCCAATTGATGAATACGAGTTTTCAGTTTTGCTCTAAAAACTAAATCTGCTGTGAAAATTCTTACAGAAGTCTTTTTGTGGGCACATGCTTTTATTTCTCATGGGCAAATACCCAGTAGTAGAACTGATGAACCATTGGGCAAATGTATGTTTAGTTGTATGAGAAACTTGTAGAACTTAAAAAAAAAAAGATTGCATTATTTGACATTCTCACCAACAACATGTAAGTTCCAGTTGCTCCAAATCCTTGTCAACATTTGGTGTTGTCAGTTTTTTAAATTTTAGCCATTTTGGCTACTACTAACTTTGGACCGTATGTTTTTTTTCCTAGTTGCTTGGGGGTATACCAGGCTATTTATTTGATATCTTTCTTATTTCTCAAGGTACGAATTTATCACTATGAACTCTCCTCTTAGAACTGCTTTTGCTGCATCCCAAATATTTTTATATGTAGTGTTTCCATTTTCATATGTCTCTTGATGTTTTTTTGATTTCTGTTTTGATTTTTTCTTTGACTAATTGGTTGTTCAGGAGCATATTTTTTTAACCTCCATATATTTGTGAATTTTCCAGTTTTCTTCTTGTAATTTACTTCTAGTTTCATACCATTGTCAGAAAAGATGATTGATATGATTTCAGGCTTCTTAAATTTATTAAGACTTGTTTTGTACCCTAATATATGATCTTTCCTGGAGAATATTCCATGTGTGCTTGAGAAGAAAAACGATTCTAATGTTTTTGAATGGAATGTTCTATAAATGTCTCTTAAAAGTCAAGTGTTTCCATGTTGGTTTTCTGTCTGGATGATCTATCCATTGTTGAAAATGTGGTATTGTAGTCCCTTACTATTATTGTTTTCTGTCTGTTTCTTCCTTTATGTCTGTTAATACTTGCTTTATATACTTAGGTGCTTTTATGTTGGGTGCATAAATATATACAAATGTTATATCTTCTTGTTGGATTGACCCCTTTATCATTATATAATTATTTTTCTTGTGTCTTAATGCAGTCTTAAAGTCTATTTTGTCTAATACAAGAATAGCTACCTGTGCTGTCTTTTGGTTTCTATTTGCACGGAATGTCTTTTTCCATCTCTCCACTTTCAGCCTATGTTTAGCCTTAAAGCTGAAGTGAGTTTTCTTGTCGGCAGAATAAAGTTGGCTTTTTCCCCCCATTGAGCCACTTGATATCTTTTAATTGGATCATTTATTCCATTTACATTTAAAGTAATTATTGATAGGTCTGGACTTACTGCTGCCATTAAAAAAATTGTTTTTTTCTGGCTGTTGTGTGGTTCCCTTGTTCTTTTCTTCTTTTGGTGTCTTCCCTTGAAATGTGATGACTTTCTCTAGTGGTGTGCATAAGTTCCTTTCTCTTTCACCTTGTGTGTTTACTGCAGGTTTTTGCTTTGTGTTAACTATGAGGCTTATGTAAAACATATTTATAACAGTCTGTGTTAAGCTCATGGTAGCTTAAGTTTGAATGGATACAAAAGTGCTACATTTTTATTCCTCTGCCCACATTTTATATTTTTGATGTCACAGTTTACTTTACATCTTGTGTATCCTTAGAAAATTATGTAGTTATAGTAATTGATACTTTTTTCTTTAAACCCTCACCCTAGCTTTATATGTGATTTACCCACCACCATTATATTAGAGAATTTGAATTTAACTATATATTTACCTTTACTTGTGAGATTTATGCTTTCATATATTTTCCTGTTACTACTTGTCACCTTTTTGTTTCAGCTTAAAGAAATACATTTAAAATTTCTCGTAAGACTAATCTTGTGGTGATGAACTCCTTCAGCTTTTTCTTGTCTAGAAAACTCTTTATCTCTCCTTGAATGATTTTTTTAAATATTTCATTTAATTATTGTATTATTTAATTTTGGCAGGGAGGAGATAATTAGGTTTATTTATTTTTGGAGGAGGTATTGGGGATTGAATCCATGACCTTGTTCATGGTAAGCATGTGCTCAATTACTTGAGCTATGCGTTCCCCATTCTCCTTGACTTCTGAAGACAACTTTGCTGGGTAGAATATTCTTGGTTGGCAGTGTTTTTCTTTCAGCACTTTGACTATATCATGCCACTCCCTTCTGGCTTGCAAAATTTCTGCTGAAAAATCTGCTGATAATCTTATGGGTGTTCTCTTGTATGTAACAAGTTATTTTTCCCTTGCTGCTTTTAAGGTTTTCTCCTTGTCTTAAGTTTTGACACTTATAATGTGTCTTGCTGTGAGTCTCTTTGGGATCATCTTATTTGAAACTCCCTGGGCTTCCTGGATTTGGATGTCTGCTCCTTCCCTCAGGTTAGGGAAGTTTTCAGCCATTATTTCTTTGAATAATCTTTCTGCACCTTTCTCTTCTCCATCTGGGACCCCTATAATGGGAATATTGGTCTGCTTGATGGTAAGTCTCTTAAGCTATCTTCATTCTTTTTCATTTTTTAAAAATGTATGCTCCTCTGCTTAAATAAAATCCACTGTCCTATCTTCCAGTTCACTGATCATTTCATTTACTTTATCTCTTCAGCTGTCGAACCCCTCATTTGCATTTTTAGTTCAATTAATTATTCAGCTCTGTGATTTCTGTTTGGTACTTTCTTACATTTTCTATCTCTTTTTGTTGAAATTATCACTTTGTTCACACATTGTTCTCTTGAGGTTGGCAAGCATTTTTATGACCATTATTTTGAACTCTTTATCAGGTAGATAAACCACTTATCTCCATTTCACTGAGGTCTGTTTCTGAAATTTTATCTTATTGTTTTGTTTGGAACATATTCCTCTGCTTCTTCATTTTATTTGACTTTCTGTGTTGATTTCTGTGCCTTAGTTAAAACAGCCACCTCTCCCAGTCTTGAAGGAGTCATCTCTCGTGGGAAATGAAACTTATCATTCAGCCTGGCTCTAGTTTTCAAACTTTTGTGATTATTCAAGCAGTCTTCTTTGTTCTTAGTGGCTTGCAGGAGTTGAGGGTAGGTGAAGATCTGTCAGTGTCCCAAGGGGAAGATTTCAGTCAGCACTTAGCTGTTGGCTATTTGGAAGTATGCAAATAGACCTGTTTTAGGGAAAGACTGGGAGATGGGCACATCTCTGCTTCCGTGTGCTGAGCCCTGTGAGAATAGCCAGTTAAGAAGTGTTTCTTTGTTACAGTCCTGTGGGACAGGTGAATGTAGCTCTGCTGGCCACCAGAGCCAGGAAACCAAGGAGTATGTCCCCTAGTTGACAGCTGCAGGAGCCAGGGCACCAGACATTTGGTCAAGCTCTTTTTAGAGAGATACTTGTGACCTGGTGTAGGATAGAGGACAGCACAAAGGTGGTGCCTGCCAGCTTCAGGAGAGATTTGCAGCCGACCCTTAGATTTGTATTAAATTAGGAGCCTGATCCTTTAAAGCTGCAGCTTTAAAGATAAGCAAACAGTCTTCTTTCAGTGAAAGCCTGGGAGATGGGTTTCAGTTTAGTCTTCTTCTGCCTCTGTGCTGAGCCCTGGGGGAGCAGGAGGGATGACCACTGTGAGTCCTCAGGAGCCCGTTTTTTTTTGCTATAGCCTTGTGGGTCTTGTGGATGCAAGCCCCATTGACTCTCAGATCTACGGGTTTTGGGGCCCATCCCTTGGGTGAAAATCTTAAAAGTGTTGCTAGATGGTGAGGGGGGGGTCCAAACCATTCACTGCTCAGGGTGAAATTGGAAGTTGTGAGTTCCCTCCATACTGTATGTCGCTGTGCTAAGAGCTGGGTTTATGGCGAGACTGTGTCTCAGCCTCTCCTACCCATTTCCATGTGGGTTTTTTCTTGTTTGCTTAATGTGAAGGAGTTGCTCAGCTAGTTTCTGGATTTCTTTCAGAGGGAAATGCTCCCTATGAAGCTGCAGATTTGGTGCGTCCATGGGAGGATGATGTGAGTTTTGGAGACTCTTATGTTGCCATCTCAAACTGGAACTTAAGAATATCTGTATTTTTAAAAACCTCTCACAGATAATTCTTATTTGCTGCCAGGGTTAAGATGCATTATTCTCAATTTTTTTCTAAAGAGCTGGAGTAGAGGCTTCTCTATAGTGTCCCTAACCTTTGGCTTCTTTCCCAGGAGTCTTCTCAACGGACTGGAGAAAGGATGGCACATTCTTCCATTTAGAAGGCCATGTTCCCATGGATGAAAATAGTTTACAGGTAGGTGTGCAGATTTGGAAACAGGATAAATGGGCCTGGGGATGGTGGGCATGAGACAAATTGCTGTGAGGCTTCTCTCAGCCTCAAGAAGATTAAGGACCAACCTAAGGAGCTGGAAGTTTTCATTAGAACCAGTGGAATGATAGATACTGGGGTCTCTATCTTACTGGGTAATGAAAATCAACCATTGTTGGTTGAGGGGCAGGGAGGTTTAGGTTAAAGTCAGCAAATCCATCACAAAGTTGGTGAATTCAAAGTTGGTGATTGAGTGCTACATTTTCGTGGTCATACTCCATGTGAATAAAACCTAGCAGGCCAGCCTCTGTAGAGCTTGGAGTCTGAGGGCAGATGTGTTAGAGGAGGCAGATAGCTAGATATTACCAGAGAAAGGGGAACCCAGGTCAAATGGCAGTAACTGGGCCAAAAAAGAGGGGCATGGGCCAAATGTCGGGAGACCATACATCATGTGAACAATGGGGGGCCTTGGGCAGACAGAGAAAAGCAGGGAACCCTGGGACTGATAAGAAATCACACACTTTGGGGTGACAAATGTTCTGGATGCTGACAAAGAAAGGTGGGAAAAGGAAGGAATCTCCAGTGTCTAAATATAACCTTTTGCTCATTATGCTCTCATTACAATAAAATTAGCCTTGCAGATTAGCAGTACCCAGCATGCACTGATGCCGTGACACTTCTGATCTAGACTAGATAAGGATAAAGATTCCTCCTCCCTTTGGGAAGATGGAGCTGGGATGAAATCAGGGAATACAATCCCTTTCCTCCCCAGTGAATATTCTGTCCGTTCATTTTTATACTGTATATAATGAACTTGCCAAAGAAACTCAGGGAAGCCACTCCCCTGAGCCCGCCTGCTCTCCCCTTGAGAGTGTACATCTATCCCTTAATAAATCCCCACTCTACTTTCTTAACCTTCCTGTCTCATCTCTGAATTCTTTCTGCAATGAGACGAAAACCTAGTCAGTGGCAACTGATGCGTGCTCTTTAGAGAACTGCCCACTCTGACCTTGTTGGTGCTCAGACGGCCTTGACCTCTCGGTCTCAGCTAGTCAGCCGCAGGGCAGAGTGTTACCACCATGGATTGCAGTGAGATATTTCACTTGGGAGGCGTTTGACCGCGTGTGGACTGGGAAGCCCTCATTTATGGCAGTTGTTCAGATTGCTGTTTACCCTGTGCCAGAGGCACACACTGTGCTTCCCCTGACATTACAAAGGCTGAGTTCAAGGTTCTTTACTGGGCATGTGGCTCCACATCACTCCTATCAGGAGGTTCAAGAAGAAAACCAAAGTGGGTTTGCCTCCCTTCCCCAGGCAGCCATGGCCTTGGTTACCTGGGAACTCACAGGAAAAAGGTCACAGTACCCTGATTTGCAAGCAGGGCTGGTGAGGCCAGAATTGTGGTCTGATAAGCCACATGGACCATCTAAAATTGCAAAACAATAGTAACTACCAGTGAACACAGTCATTGCTACGTGTTAGGCACCACTCTGAGTGCTTTCTGTTCATTGGCAATAGATTTCTCCTACCAGTCCTGTGAGGGATGTAATGATAAAAATAATAACAGTGTTTAGTTCTAAGGCCATGTCTCCTGAACTCGGCCTACAAAGAAAGATTCCATAGCAAAGTAGGAGACAGACAGGCCTTGAAGCTAGATTACCTGAGTCTAGATCCTGGTCCACTGTTCACTTATTTGTGTGACCTGGACAAGTTCCTTAACCTCCCTATGGCTTACTTATCTTACATGGGAAATGTGGGATCATAACAGTGCCTCACTGGATCGCTGAAGAATTAATTTATTTCTGTGCACTTTGAACAGTCAGTACATAGGAAACATGATATAAATGTCTGCCACTAACATCATTATTTCAGGGAGAACTGATGGTGGACGATTATCTGTAGTTTCTATAGGTAAAATAGGAGAGGCCTAATGATAATAATATGAATCACTAACATCATTTTGCCACACAAATGCGGTTTCCTAGAGCAGTTAGGAGCCTAGAGGGGGAGCCAGAAAACCTGAGCTCAAATTTGACTGCCAGTTACAAACTTTGTGACCTTGGCAGGTTAAACTCTTTGTGCTTCAGTTGCCATTTCAGTAAAACAGTAATGATAATGAGAGCTACCAGGCGTGGCTTTCTTGACCTAAGAGAAGCCATTGTGGACTTGAGCCATTTTGCGATCTAAGCCTGGCCACAGTGCTTGTCCTTGAACAGACCTCGGCAATTAATAATCTTAAAGGAACAAAAGAATGCAGAAACAAAGGACTGTTATCAGGCAGAAGAAGTAACAATAGCAGAGATAATGTCAGTTGCAAAGACTCCCAGTTGGGTTTCATTGGTAAAGATTAGTCTGAAGCACCCAATCATCAAATCAAGTGGAACCAAAGGGACTTGGATGCTGAACTATCCTGACCCTCATGACCTCAGTCAGCTAAAGCTTGAGCTCTGTTGACTGCCCAATCCACTAATGTCCTTTTGATTGGTCCAGGGTCCAACTAGGATCCCAAATGCATTTAGTTTTCATGTCTTGTAATATCCTCCTTCAAGTCCTCCATTCTGAAAGAATCCCTTGACCTTTCTTTGTGTTGCATGACCTTGATACTTTCAGAAAATACTAGCCAGTTATTTTGTAGGCTGTCCCTCAGTTTGGGATTATCGTGCCCTTGAGTTTGTCATGCCATAGAATACTTCTGACACCGAATATGCAGGTTATTTTTCCCCCATGCCAACTAATTCTCAAACTCGCTGGACACCAATTGGTCATCCAGTGATTTAATTCAATTCTGACACTAACTACCTGGAGTTAGTTTCAGATTCCAAAGGTTAAGGGCTCTGTCCCACAAGAGTGCCTCCCACTTTAGGATCAGTGGCAACTATTGGGTTCCCAGGTTACCCATACTTCTGTCTCACCTGGGTACAAATTGAGGCCTCTGTCTCTGGGTTCATTAATTTGCTAGAATGTCTCACACAGCTCAGGCACTCTGTTTACTGTTCCTGGTTTATTATAAAGGATGCAACTCAAATGGAAGAGATGCCTGGGGCAAGATACTGGGGTGGGAGTGGGAGGCATGGTGCATCCATGTCTTCTCCAGGTACGTCAGCCTAGAGTTCCACAAGCCCTGTTGTTTAGGGGTCTTATGGAGGTTCATTATGTAGGCGTGATTTATTAGGTCTTTGGCCATTGGTGATTGAACTCAGTCACCAGTTCCTGTCCCTCCCTCCTCACTGTTTTGCATTGTGGTAACTGTGCATTTCTAGAAGAAACAGCTAAAACAGGCTCGTTACTCATATGGGCAAAGGGAAGGGTTTGCTCTAGGCACAGCCAGTTCAGGTGAACACCCACGAGGTGTGATTAAGGCACTGCTTCTCAGTTTGAATATGCCTGGGAATTTCCTGGTGATCTTGGTAAAGTGAATATTTGATTCAGTGATCTGGGTTGGGCATGAAATTCTGCATTTCCAGCAGGCTTCCAGGTGATGATGATGCTTTTCGTCTGAGGACCACCCTTTGAGTAGCAAGAATGAAAGAACATGGAAAGCTCTAAATGTTCAAAAATATGTTGTCCAGAAAGTATCTGAAATATCACCATTTGAATTGTGTCTTTGCTCTCTGGAACCCCTGCATCTACAAGAACACAAAAAGATCCTGTAACTTTGTGGCAGAAAGGAACCTTGGGGATCAGACTTAACGCATGCACGTTGTGATTTTCTTGCAGAATGTAGTAAAATGGGCAATACCATCAGGACGGGAATCAGCTGGGTATTGGGTCTTTTTGCAAGGCATCATGATAAGCACTGGACCTGATAGAACATCTTTGCTTTCTTCTATTTTTCCCTCAACAAGATATAGATAATAGTGTGCACATGGGTGACATAACCTCCATGGGCATAGGCAAAAGTTCATATATACACAGTCTCTACTGCAGTGGCCATAAGTACACCCCTGTCTTTCCCACTTGAGAAAAAAATGTCCTAATGCGAGTGAACAAGATGGGTAATCTTGATGTTGCTCTATAAATTGTTTGCGGCGGTTGGCACTTTAATCAAGTAGTAACAAATTACAGTGTGTCTCAGAACTGATGATGACTCATCCGTGTGCCACCTCAAGAAAGGGTGAGAACCACTGGCATGCTTGGAAAAGCCACCTTGTTAGCCACAGACTCTGGAACACAGCCTGGGCCTCCTGGCTACCTTTATTTCCTCAGGGAAAGGTCTAGAGAGCTGAGAGATCCAACATGGTAGCCACTGCCCACAAGTGGCTACCGAGCACTTGACCTGTGAATAGTCCACAGTGAGATGTGCTGTAGGTATAAAATACACACTGGATTTTGAAGACTGAGCATCGGAAAAAAAAAATGTAAAATGACTCAATTTTATACTTGGATTATTTAGATTGCCTATTGGAATGACAGTATTCTTTGACTTGTTGGTTAAATAGAACACATTATTCCACTTAATTTCACTGTTTCTTCACTTTTTAAATGTGGTTACTAGAAAATTGAAATTTTCATCTGAGGCTTGCATTCTGCTTTTATTGGCCGTGGCTGATCTTAGAGCATAGGTTTCTCCTCTCCATCCCCAAATTTCCCTCTGAGGAGCTTGACACTTGTGCCCATCTGGGCCTGTGTGAGGAGTAAACAGTGGCCTGGCAGTTACTCTGACTTTTTTTTTCTTTAGATAAGGGGATTTGAGATCCATTCCGTATATGACTGACTTCTGTCAATTTCTGAATTTCAAATGTATACGTGTGTAGGCTATTTCTGAAACTCTTCTAGTTTGCTAGAAGGCCTTAGCAAAATGATTAACATACAATGACATCCTAAACTCTGGGGGGCCTTAGAGTAAGATGACGCCAATAACCATGGGATTCAGTAAGTTTTCATTTTCTATCTCCAAATTTGATTTGGCCCTATACTAGTTTAAATGACTCAAAGGAGGGATAAACAGTGATTCCTGCCTACCGAGAGTTTATAGGATTCGGCTTGACTTTGAATTTTTCCAAACCAAGTACTGAGCAAGACCTTGTAGATGTTCAGAGGTTGGCAAAGTTCATTTTGGTTCTAAGATTTACTTTATCTTCTCTCTCCCTCCCTTTCAGTGACCCTCCAAGCATCTCCTCCTAGCACCCAAGTTCTTTGGCTACTATTAAGACTCATCTCCCCAGGGCCTTACCTGACCCCATCCTCTCTGCCATGCTCCCTCTTACAAAACTCTGCCCCCTCCTCCATTCCTTCAGAGCCCCACTCCCTGAGAATCCGCTCATTGAATTATTGTGGTAGTGAATGGAAGAGTCGCTAATGCTTTTGGGTGTAATGTTGTTGAACCTGGGGACTCAGTAAGGTAGGATAAGGGGCTTCTTTCCACTAGAAGTAGAGTTCTGATTGATACTCATATGCAGCATTCATGTCAGATGGTGCCACTAGCTAAGTGGGAGATCCCTCCGAAAGCCCCAGGTGAAAGGTCTGAGAATGAGGTAGGCTTATTGGTAAGAAGAGGAGGCTACCTGGAACGATCTGAGGATGCAGAAAAGCTCTACTGCTCCCCCAAACCCTTCTTCTCCCCAACACAGCACATTCTCTTCTCAGAGCAAGTTCAGATGGGAGAGGAGGAACACTGGATGGGAGAGGTTCTTGAGAGAGTGCTTGTTAAAGATAGCTGGGGAACCAGCCCCATAGCTGTTCTCCTCCTTCCAGATCAGAAGGCAGCTGGGTACCTGAAGGGCAGACTTGGAGGGTAGACCCTCCCGTCACCTCTTGGAGGCAGGGCCCCACGGGTCCTCAGTGTATACTGAGCGGCTGGCTGACTGGCGGGTGGAATAAATGGAGTGAAGGGCGTAGCTGACTTTGTGGTCTGTAGATAACTGCCCAGCATTCAGCCATAACCACAAGAGAGTCATAGGCCTTGAGAAAAAAAGTATTATGTGGCTTTCACGCAACTCAGGATGAGTTGTCTGAGTTTGGGGGCTCATACTGGAGGGGTCAGCCATGAAGGATGTCCTTTCTAAGGGGTTCTTTCCCAGGGACACTGTGCAGAGCACCTTGTGAAGGAATTAGAACACCCATCCCTTTGGCAATTCCCCCACTAAGATTCTTCACAAGAGGAAAGATTCTAGGAAGAAATAAACTCATCTTTCTTTAAAAGGTCATCTTATATAATTTCCCTCTTCTCTCCTACTCCTCCCTTTTCTTTTTCTCCTACACTGGGTTCTGAAAATTGTCTACCTTTTAATCTCTTTTTTCTAGTCCATAAATGACCTTTCTGGAGATATTTTCTCTCTCTCTTTTTTCCATCACAGAAGCTAGCTGAATGGCTTTTTACAAATCTCTGTGGCCACATTACTACCAATTTTTCTTTCAAGTTAACTTGTTCTCCCCCTTGAGTCCAGGTCTAATGGAAGGATCCACACCTTCAACCACAAAATCGTTCAGCTTTTGCTTATGTTCATTCCTCTCTTTTCTACCAACTTTCTAGTTTACCCCTTTACTCTGGTTAATTGTATCAGCTTGTTTTCTGTAAGACTCCTCCCTTCGGCTGTTTGATTTGTTCCTGAATGGGCTTGAGAGAATGATCATTTTATGTCCACCACTCTTAACACTGCCTCCCTCCCCCTGAGCTTGACTAGAGGGAAGAGGCAGGGCTCTGCAGGTGGGTGGGAACCAACCAGGAGGGGGTCTTTCCATGTCTGGGGTTCCTGGTGTCCCAGGGCAGCAGAGACCTAACCAGGAGAGACCAGCCTTCAAAGGAATCTTTCAAATAGGGAAAAACACCTTAGTGGCTGTAGTATGTGTCTAAACCAGGATTTGGAACTGGGTATGTCTTGGTCCAACTCTCATGCTTTACCCACCACAATTAAGGGTGTTGAAACACCAAGTGACTCGGTTTTAGCCGTCAGTGTGTGAGAGGAGCTTCTACTTTCTCCGTTTGTCATTATGATGCATATTCAGGGATTTTAGTCACTAATGACAACAGTGGTACATTCTGCTCGACCATATTTAATGAGCTTCATGGCATTTGATCATCAGCAAGAGAATGTCATATTGAACAGTTTCATTATAGATCCTCTAGGACATAAGTACAGATCTTCTTCGATAGGGGAATGGTGGGAACTTTGGACCACAGTACCTTGCGAAGATGAATGTTTGTGGCTAAAAACAGTCTGATGCTCAGGTATAGATAAATCAGTGTCCAGAATGATTTCTGGTTTGCTTTGTAAGTCCTCAGTTAATTTTATGAGAAGAGAAAAGGCAAAATCACAGCATGTCAACACTTTAGTAATTCAGAATTGACTTTTTTTTTTAACATTGTTCTATTTATTATATTACCTTTTTGCTTTGTAGATTTTTGTTGTTGTTGTTAATGGAGGTACTGGAGATTGAACCCAGGACCTCATGCATGCTAAGCATGTACTTTACCAGTGAGCTATTGCCTTCCCTGCTCAGCAGAACTGACTCTTACTGAAGATCACAGAGTAACTGGCTGAGTGGCAAGAAACCTACTTAAGTCTTATTTTTGCCAACAATATACCTAAGGACATACGTTGTCTTTTTCTTTGATCTTTTGTCCACAAGTGTTGAGAGTCCATCCCTAGGTTCCTTCCTCACCGTAAGTGCCTTAAACAGGACAAATGGATATGCAGTCCCACTGTAAGAAACAAGTGTCTAATAACCACATGTGGCAAATTATGCCTTATTTGACAGCTATTTTCTGAGTGAGCCTGATACTCTGCTAGGTATTAGGGATGCAGTAGAGGCTGAAGTAAAGAAAGTCCTTGCCTTGATGGAGCATATATCTTAATGGTAAATACAGAAGAGTCAGAGGAGATTACATTATAAAATATCAACTCATGATTAGTACTTTTTATATTCAATTGTTTTTAAATGTTTAAATCATTGATCCATCTAAAACTTGCTTGGTTTAGAACTGATACAAAAATCTAAATGTTTTCCCCTAAAACACTTGTCACTTTGTCACAGTACCATTTATTAGGTGGACCATGTTCCCTCCACAGATCTGAGCTGGCACTGTTACCATATACTAAATTCTCACATATCTGCGGGACTATTTTGGTACTCCCTCCTGATCATTGATCTGTCTTCCTATTTTTGGCTCAGTACTGGTTTTTAATTTCAGTAACTCGATGATGTATGTTAATAATTGGTAGGTAAGTCTTCTTTCTTCTTTACTTCTCCCTTTTCTTACCACTCTTCCTTTCCAGGTCATTCCTCTCTCTCTCTCTCTACATATATATATATTTTTTTTCCAGATGGCACTTAGAATAACTTTTTCAAGTTCCTCATCCCCCTCAAATTCCTTTCAAAACAAAGCAGAACAAACCTAGGGGCTGCAAAGGCTACTTTGAGTCCTATTGACAAAGCATCCACTGTAGATGTTTTCCTGTTAAAATAATTCTAGAAATTCAATATGTATGTTAAACTGGGATTTCTGGTTATTTCTCATGGAGAAAAAGAAAATTCCTTTGGTGGATAATGTTGACTAGTAAAGTCTATAAAAGGTATTCCTTTAGAGTATTTTAGAATATAAACACCGATTCCAGATACAGCTTCTAGCCTATGCCTTCATGCAAGCAGTTCCCCAATGTGTTTTATGTACTATGGTTAAGGTAGATTATCAACTGCCTGCTGAAAGGTAAAGGAAGAAGTTCCCTTATAACATAAATATCTTTTATAGGAAGATAATTCATGTTGATAACTAGAGAACAATTCGATTTCTTTGAGCATTTTCCTTGCTGATCATCTCTGTTACACACATTCAGTAAATATAGATCTGTTATGGAATCTTAGCAGTATGCTTTGATCCACTCAGAGCAGTGAATCAATGAAATATAACACCAAAATTTGTGATGGAAACAGTATCTGTATCTGTAGTAGCAGGTGGTTCAAGCATCATATTAGGTCTTTCTCTTCCAAGGTTATAGTCAGACACGTGATCCCAAGCACAAAGCAGAATACACCAGGGCAGCATCCATGGTGACATAATTAGGGACATAGTCTTATCTTCAAGTAGAGTCCCAATGGAAGTTTAAGATCATTAAAGGCACAGGGAAATCATGTAACTGCTTAACTCACAGAGTAACAAGAAAATAAGGATTTATCCCTATGAAACGGGAAGAATAGTGAGTGTATTAAATATCTGAATCCTTGGTTTAAACCCAAAAGCATTCACCACTTAATATGACCATGTGCTCAGGAAATTTATTTTACCTTTCAGAACATTACCTAAATCCTAGGATTCTTTATGATGTATCAGTAGAGACTGAGAATCGGCATCTTCTTGATGCTCTGGAGAGCACTTTTGTACTGAAATTATAACACCAGTCAAAAAAGGTGATAAAAAGCTTACTGATCATGGCCTTTTATAGAAGAAAAATACCAAGAAATGGAACACACCCCCCCCAAGAAAATATTTGATATTCCTTTTAAATCTATTAATCCAATCAAATTAAAAGCTTTAAACACCTTCAAAAAGTAGTTTCAGTGTAGAGTGCACTGCCCTGCCTTGAGTGGAGTAATGCTAGCATCAGGGCATGTGGTAGATTGTATTATTTTTCCCAATTATTTGCAAGATATATACTTCCCCACCCCCATTGATACCAAGATGCTCATTCCCCACTTCAGGCCATCTGATTTGCTTTGGCCAATGTAAGTGAAACAGACAAATGGCATATTAGAGCAAAATATTAAGAGCTTGTGTCTTTTCAAATTTCTCTGGATATATACCCAGGAGTGGGATTGCTGGATTATAGGATAATTCTATTTTCAGTTTTTAAAGGAACCTCCATACTGTTCTCCGTAGTGGCTGCATCAATATACATTGCAACCAACAGTGTAGGAAAGATCCCTTTTCTCCACAGCCTCTCCAGCATTTGTCATTTGTGGACTTTTTAATGATGGCCATTCTGACTAATGTGAGGTGATACCTCATTGTAGTTTTGGTTTGCATTTCTTATAATTAGTGATGTTGAGCATCTTTTGATGTGCCTCTTGGCCATCTAGATGTTGTCTTTGAAGAAATGTCTATTTAGGTCTTCTGCCCATTGTTTGATTGGGTTGTTTGCTTTTTGATATTAAGCTGTATGAGCTGTTTGTATGTTTTGGAAATTAAGCCCTTGTCGGTTGCATCATTTGCAAATATTTTCTCCCACTCATATGTTGTCTTTTCATTTTGTTTATGGTTTCTTTTGCTGTGCAAATGCTTATAAGTTTGATTAGGTCCTCTCTGTTTATTTTGGTTTTATTTCTTTTGCCTTGGGAGACTGACCTAAGAAAACATTGCTACAATTTATGACAGAGAATGTTTTGCCTATGTTCTCTTCTAGGAGTTTTATGGTGTCATGTCTTATATTTAAATCTTTAAGCCATTTTGAGTTTATTGTTCGGTATGGTGTGAGGGAGTGCTCTAACTTCATTGATTCACATGCAGCTGTCCAGCTTTCCCAGTAACACTTGCTGAAGGGATGGTCTTTTCTCCATTTTATATTCTGCCTCTTTTGTCGAAGATTAATTGACTGTAGGTGTGTGGGTTTATTTCTGGGCTTTCTATTCTGTACCATTGAGCCACATGTCTATTTTTGTGACAATACCATGCTGCTTTGATTACTGTAGTTTGTAGTATTGGCTGAAGTCTGGAAGAGTTATGCCTCCAGCTTTGTTCTTTTTCCTTAGGATTACTTTGGCAATTCTGTGTCTTCTGTGGTTCCAAGTATATTTTTGGATTATTTGCTCTAGTTCTATGAAAAATGTCCTGGGTAATTTTATAAGGATCACATTAAATCTGTAGATTGCTTTGAGTAATATGGCCATTTTAATAGTATTAATTCTTCCAATCCAAGGGCATGGGGTATCTTTCCATTTCTTTGAATCACCTTTAATTTCTTTTATCAATGTTTTATAGTTCTCAGCATGTAAGTCTTTTACCTCCTTGTTCTGGCTTGTTCCTAAGTATTTTATTGTTTTGGATGTAATTTTAAAAGGGATTGTTTCTTTACTTTCCCTTTCTGATATTTCATTGTTAGTGTAAAGAAATGCAACACATTTCTGCATGTTACTCTTATATTCTGCTACCTTGTTGAATTTGTTCATCAGTTATAATCGTTTTTGTTTGAAATCTTCAGGAATTTCTCTATATAGTATCATGTCATCTGCATGTAATGACAATTTTACCTCTTCCCTTCTGAGGAAAACTCTAATTCCAAAAGATACATGCACCTCAATGTTTATAGCAGCACTACTGACGATAGCCAACACATGGAAGCAACCTAAGTGTCCATTGACGGATGACTGGATAAAGAAGATATGGTACATATAGACAATGGAATATTACTCAGCCATAGAAAAGAATGAAATAATGCCATTCACAGCAACATAGTTGGACCTAGAGAAGTAGGAACAGCAGATCTTGCACATCTTGGAACATGAAGTTCAGGTGGCATAGAGAAGTAAGTCAGAGAGAAAGACAAATACCATATGATATCACTTAAATGTAGACTCTAAAAAATTGATACAAATGAACTTATTTACAAAACAGAAACAGACTCACAGACATAGAAAACAAATTTATGGTCACCAAAGGGGAAAGAGGGGGAGCCAGATAAACTAGAAGCTTGGGATTAACAAATACACACTACTATATATAAAATAGTTAAACAACAAGATCCTACTGTACAGCACAGGGAACTATATTCAGTATTTTATAATCTGTAATGGAAAAGAATCTGAAAAAGAATATATGGATATACTTGTGTAATTGAATCACTTTGCTATACACCAGAAACTAACACAAATTGTGAATCAACTTGTAACTATTTCAATTTAAAAAATATATTAAGTGCCTTCCTGAGGTTCTGCCGTTCCTCATTCCTTTTTTCCCTTTGCCACCTGAGCTTCATGTTCCAAGATGTGCATGATCTGTTGTTGACACTTGGTCCTGGATTGAGGATGTGAGCACAGTCACAGCTAAGCAGAAGCTATCATGCAATGTGATAAGAAAAAACATTTGTGGTCGGAAGCCTTTGAGATACAGAGGCTGTTTGTTATCAATCTAGGCCAAGGGGATTATACAGAGCATAACATAATAGGAAAGAAAATTTATAATGTCCCATTTCCCCTCTTCACTTAGATATCTGATTATCTTTTATTATTTCCATGGATTCATTCTCTGTTGACTCCATAATTAAGAATTGAAATATGATGCTTTGGAATTCTAGACAGCTGTTGAAAAACCATTTCATGTGGGAAAGTATTTAATTTTGATGATTATGATTTTGAGCACTTACAGTGGCTTTATATGTAAAAAACTGCTGGTAAGACGTGGAGAAAACAATTTTGACAAACGCCTCTTCTACAACAGAAAACCAGTTTCTCCCTTGGCCAAAGCACATATCGGGGTCCCAAGGGTGAAAGTGGAAATGACACATTTTTACTATCATTCCTAATCGTTGACTAACAAAATATCTGCTTCCCAGCCCCATGACATTGGCCTCTGCTGGTTTAGAGGCCAGATACCCAAGAAAGGAATGCATCCTCTGGGACATCCAACAACGGTTCCACTGAATTGGAGCGGAGACAGCCACCCAGGTGTTTTAAGTAAGCAGGCAGAAAATAAAAGGGGATTGGCTGGGGTGACTGCACTTGATTACTAAGGAAAAATAGTGTACTTGGATATACAAGAAGAGCAGGGGCCCCTGAGGATGGAGTAGCTTGTTGTGAAAGTACTGGAAGCCAACAGCAATCTCACATAGGCAGGACTCTCCAGGGTTCCATCCTTTAGGAAAGATAGTGTAAGTCAGCTAAGGGAAGAACCCCAACTACCTGATGTGTGGACTGAGGACAAAGAGAACATGGAATGACCAGTGGATGGCAGAAATCATAAATATCACCCATGGCCTTGTGAACTGATGCCGAAATGAGGATTATGGTGTCTACCCATGTTTTCTTTCTTACTGTGATATTTAAATAGGTACATATTTTAAGTAATTTCCCTTTTTTCCCCTCTCCTGTTCTGTTTTTTCATATGTGGTGTGCTGGTTAAATTGTTGGTTTAGTTTATTGGATGCAGGACACACAGATACACTCATGACAGAATCAGAGAAGAAAGGTGTGTCACCTGGAGATACTGGACTTTCAGCTGGAGGCAGTAACTGACTAGACTTTCTCTTCTCTGCTCTTGAGGACAGGATGAGTATGCTTTTGTTTGTACAGTGGGGAGTTGGGTTATGCTGACCCAGTCTTGTGGTGGTTTGTGGTGGCAGCGTGGGTACAACCTGGAGGTTTGAGTGTGAAGAGTGGACTGTAGTGGACAGGTGTCATGCTTTCATCTACCCAGCTTGTTTGCCCATCATTCCTACTTTGGACAATGTGCCACAATCTGAGTCCCGCCTCTCCAAGGAAGGAACTGCTGTCTCTGTTACCTGACACCTACATGCCCTAGATTCTGACATTAGGTTAATCTAGGTAAAGTTAAGACTTCGTTTGAGAAGAAAATGATGTGAAGAATTGGTCATCATTTAGAATCCTTGCTTTGGAGGTAGTGGGTGCAACTGGCTTACTTGTTACTCTGCTATGGGGAGGATGACAACTGCTGAGCCCATGGCATCCAGTGTACAGTGTCATTGGTGCAAACTGCCTTTTTTGTGTTTGGCCATGGGGGACGTGGCGTTTTAGGGAGCTGTCCTTTGGTATGTTTTGTGTGTTTCCAGCTGGGTGGCCTCCAAGCCTCTACCTCTACATCTACTGGAGATTCTATGAGCTCTCTAATATCTATCAGTAAATTCATTTTTTAAGACTAACTAGAGTGGATTCTGCTGTTTGCAACAAATAGACTTCGCAAAATTTTACAGAGGCACACTATCCCCTACCTCTCAAACAAGATTTTCTTCAGCATGTCAAATAGGAGCTGTTGATGAATTTGGTTCACGAAGCTCTGAGGTAGCTCAGCAGGGTAGCTGTATATTTGATAAAACGTGAGGCATTGCTAAGTTGATTAACTGTTAATGCCTTTTATGCCTTTAGGTCTCCTGTTCCTGTCTGTGTGTGTTTGTTAAATAATCCTTTCATTCATTATATACTTGTTGCGGTCCAACGGTGTGCCAGTCACTGTAATAGGTGCTGTACCTACAGCCGTGCCTAATACAGACATGGTCTGTGTCCTTGTACAGTTCACAGTCAGATGGAGGAAGCAGGCTATGAACAAGTAAGCCAGCATATAGTGAAGCTGGTTTCACATGTGGTAAGTGCTTTAAAGAAAATACACTGTGATGCAGTAGAGTAACCTGACAGATAGAGGAGAAGTCTACTTTGGAAGGATGGTTGTAGAAGGCAGTTAGTGGGCATTTCGAGTTAAATTTAACTTTTACATTAGTAAACAAATCTCTTGTTCCCAGTCACACTAAGTGAGGTATTATAATGGGAATGCTAACTCACAAACAGATCTTGGCCTCGTTTTCTTTAAAAATAAAGTATCCTTGCTATAGTGTCTAATCCCCCTAAAGACAGTCTTCAGTGCCAATGAGTCCAACCCACCAGGTATGTAGAACTAATAGTTAGAGAGCCCTGTGTTTCTTTCAGCTGTAGCTTTCAAGTAAAATAATATAATAGCTACATCCAGATAAAATGACTATGGTTTTTCTTGTAAATCCGCAAATACATGCAGATCCCCAAATACATGTAGTTACACCCTAGCCCAGGAGTATGACTGCCTTGGACACTGACCACCTGCTTTGTACCAGGCACTGTGCTAAATGCTGGGAAATAAAGACAAGTCCGGACTTGATGCATTTGCCACATTCAGAGTTCCCATCAACACCTAGTATGTGATTATTGCTGTGGGGGGGGGGGACTACCCTCCCTGATGCTCAGGTCCCTTATATGACATGGTGTAGTGAAGTGGCCCTCAGTATCAGCGGGATCTGTGTCCACGGGAATTGATTCACGGTTGGTTGAATCTGCAGATGCAGAACCCACTGATACTGAGGGCCTGACTGTATATCCAGACTCATGTTCAAAATCTTGGTGGTGGTTATTTATCTCTCTCTTTACTTCACTTTTCACATCCACTGCATCAGCGACGTCTGTTGACATTCTTTTCAGAGCCGTGGGGAACCACGCACTGCCTGAACCTCCCCCAACCCCCCCATCATCAAATCACCCTCCTCTCTCACACAGACTGCTGGTCTTCCAGCTTCAGCGGGGCACTGGTGAACGTTTAACAGCTGCCTCTCTGAGGGGAAGGCGGGATCTCTGTTTGGAGCCTTTGTCAACCGCTGTGGTGAGTCCTCCCACCATGGCCAATTTCAGGCTTCCAAACTGACCTCACGGCACAGTAGTGCCTCATTGCATAGCGTTTCCACCCTATAAATCAAAAGATGTAAATACCCTCAAGAGCATAGATAATGGTGAAATCTAATAAAAAATAATCAGGGAGTGAGGAGTTTTCTTTATTTATGAGCTTTGCTTTAACATAATCTAATTGTGGGTTTATATAATGTGATTTTTGAATAATCGTCAGATTCGACAGCCAGCCCTTTTGTCTCCAGAACGTCACTGCTTCTTTTCTGAGGCACCTTTGGTCAGTGATTTCCCACAGTGCAGCTGGAGGGATCTTTGAAGAACATAAACCAGATAACTTGCCCCTCTCCCTCAGGCATAAACTAAAAGCAAGACTCCCACCAGGACCTTCAAGGCCTTTCAGGGTCTGGCTCTTCCTCTCCCTCAGATCATGCCTCCTAAACATTCTTCCTCTTGCTCAATCCTCTCCAGCCACGCTGGCCTTGTGGCTGTGTCCTCGGACACTCCCGGAATGTTTCTGCTTCAGGAGCTGTCTGCCTGTTACTCTGCCTGGAAGATTTTTCCTTCAGGGGCCCACGCACCATGCTCATTCCTTCAAGCACGGGGCCACTCTGACACTCCAGAGAGGCGGCCTTCAACTCCCTTGACTCACGTTACGCCATCCCTTGCTGGGTTTTCCTTACTGGGCTGTCACCGTCGGGAATTCATTATCTGTCTGTTGGCTAACTTGGTGTTGCCTTGTTACCCAACACTGGGTTCTCCTCTTGGTGAGTGTCTAGCCAAAAGGCACAGCCAAGCCCAGAATGGAAGAGGGAAGGATTTATTACTGGAAGCCAGTAAGGGGCACACTGGGAATCTTTCCCAAAGCAGTGTCTCCCCAGACAGCAACATCAGGGAAGTTTTAAGCTAAGGGTACATGCATATTCATGAAGGGGCTTGGGCTGTCTGCAGAGTCCAGGCTTTAGCTGATGAAAGTCCTCAGGGTCAGAAAAGGTCAGCAGCAGATCCCTTAAGTTCCAGTGGATCTGGTGGTTGAGCGCGTCAGGCTAACCTTTACCAGTGAAAGAGAACTGAGAGTCTTTGCAACTGGATGTGTTATCTCTGCTCTTGTTACTTCTCCTGCCCCATAGCAGTCCTTTGTTTCTGCATTCTTTTGTTCCCTTAAGATAATTAACTACTGAGAACTCAAGGACAAGCACTGTGGCCAGGCTTAGATCACAAAATGGCTTAGGCCAAAAATGACTTCTCTTATGTCAAGAAAACCATGCCGGTTTCTCTTTCTCCAGGGACCCCTACCCTATCTGCTTACCACCTTCCTGGAATATAACTTGTGAGGGAAGGGCTTTGTTCTGATTCAGTGAAGGTTCCCCGGGGGACCCAGAACAGAACCTGGGCCCTGGACAGCACCACACCTCCACATTGTACGGCTCCAGGGGATCCTGTTCCCAAGGTATTCTCTGTGGATGGTGTCCCTCTGTGAAGTGCCATTCATCTAGGGTAAATAACTTCAAACGCACTTTGAATGAGTCTGTGCTCTCTGCCAGGCCGTGCACATGACTTGTATTTTGAGGTCTAACCTTTTAAAAAGTCTGCCGGGGCCTTTCCTGCCTCCCTAGGCTGGAAAAGATGAGAAGTCTTCAAGATTAGAAATCAAAGATTGAGAATAATTGTTTGTCTCAAAAGAGTCTTCTTACTTCCAGGCATATTTTCATGCTAATTGCCTTATAAACTTCTGAGCCTTGGAGTCTCTGACTGGTCCTGCTTGGCTCCTGAAATTCGATCTGACACTGTCTGAAGCTCTCCCAGATTCTAGCTTTGGGCATTTCGGCTTCTGGATTAGAGTGCTTGCCCTCTTTGTTTTTTTTCATCCCCACTGTGAACCACATCCCCACCCGCACACCCCAAATCCCAGCAACCGAGTTCTTCTGTTGTGTGCCTTCAGTGGCTGCTCTTTGTATTCTGGGTTTAGCTTGATGTTTCTTGGGCTTCGTTTCTCTTTCTATTCATAGGTTATCTCTAGTCGGCTTCAGCGTTCCTTCTGGCACCTGCACCCGACTTTGCTACAGCTGCCTGCCTCTTCCACATTCTGGATCTCTGGGTGGGGATTTCCTTAAACCCTGCTCACTTCTGCCCTCTCCTGGCAGCTATGTTGTTGTTTGAGTGGATTTCACTGTAGGGCTGATCCATTCTACCATTGTGTTAGCTGGTGACTCTAGGTCTCAGTGAAGGCATTGTGCTGCGTGGAATGGGCATCATTTATGCAGTTTCTGGCTCTGGGCAGCTTGATAGAGAATATGGAGAAAACACAGGAGAGCAGACAGGTCAGTGCTCTCTGCAAGGAGCTATGTAAGATAGTCCACTGGGATGCTGGAAGGAAATGCTAGAACCTCTTTTTAAAATTCTATTTCATTCTCTTTTTTTGTATATATACATTTTATTGAAGTGTAGTCAGTTTACAATGTTGCGTCAATTTCTGGTGTACAGCACAACGCTTCAGTCATACATGAACATACATATATTCATTTTCAGATTCTTTTTCACCATAGGTTACTACTAGATATGAATATAGCTCCCTGTGCTCTACAGTATGAACTTGTTGTTTAACTGTTTTATATATATTGTAAAAGTATATGCAAATCTTGAACTCCCAATTTATCCTTTCCTATCCTCTTCCCTGCCCCCATAACCATAAGTTTGTTTTCTATGTATGAGAGTCTGTTTCTGTTTTGTAATAAGTTTGTTTTTTTAATTTCATTCTTTTAATTTCTTTCATTCTTTTAATTTCTATATTTGTGCATGATCCAAGCATTTTTATTGACTAGGATGTATGAACAGAAGAGTTTGAAGATCGTTGCTGTAGATAACAGTCCTACTTGGACTTTAGGACTATTAATGACTGTCATATACACCCATGGCATGTAAAAGAAATCCCATTCACTCTGCCCCCCAAAACTGAATCATTTCTATTGCCGCTGCCTAAGAAGTCATTGAATTCTTCGAAGCCCCTTGAATTGTGGAATTCTAACCAGACACAGTTCAATAAAAGTATAGCCAGGGCTAAGCAGTGAAGGATTACTCTATCGCATTGCCAATGTGATCTTTCCAGAGATAAATTCTTTATGAAAAAATTACCCTATTTGAAAAGTGAGTTAAAATCTTTGTAATGATTTCAACTGAAATGCTATGCCGTATAGTGGAATCGGCTAAAATGAACTTCCTTTGAATCGTACTTAAAATAATTTTGAAATTGTGTGTTTTAAACTTAGTGCAAATCACTTAACATGTGTTAGGCACTTTCTGGGTTTTTGGGGTTTTGTGTGTGTGTGTGTGTGTGTGTGTGTGTGTGTGTGTGCTGGATTGTTGTTGGTCAACTTGATACCATTTCTGTCTCTTGGCAGGTCGGGTAGGGGAGTCAGGCAGAGACTGGGTTAGATTCTGCCAGTGGGAAGGATTTTTATGGCATTTGGAAGGAGAAATTATAGGAAAAACTATAACTCATTGGTAACAGCTGTGGACCAAAGCAGGGGGTCGCTGACAGGCGTGAGGTTGCGGCAGCCTCTGGGGCTGCAGGTGGCTGAGACTGACAGCAGTGGCTTCCCTCCTATTCCAGAGATTCCTCCAGTGCCTAACATTCCTGCCCCTGGATTTCCTGAAAAGCAGCTGAAGTTTTTGCTTGGTCTTCACTCTCCTTATCCTTACACATATTGTGTGGGCTTCTAATTCCCTAGGTTAAATCCCTTCTTACTTGAAATGCCTCCAGTGGTTTCTGTTTTCGTAACTGAACCCTGATCTTTGGACTATTTCATTCCAGAAATGCATCCAAGAGGATAAAGGAAGATCTGAATAAGTGGACAGATTTTTCATGTTTCATGGATGAAAACACTGAATATTTTAAAAATATCAGTGGTCTCCCAAGTTAACCTATAATTTCATTGAAATTCTCATCAAAATTCCAATAGAGGTTTTCTTTTTGTTCTTTGTAACAAAATAGAGAACAAATATGTAGATAGATGGATAGGTAGATAGATAAACAGATATCTGTTTCTCAGGTCTTTATTTTGTTACTTTAGTCTATTTGCAGGTACCATTGTTTTCCTATGACTTTGTAAAATGGTTTAAAATGTGGTAGTATGACTTCTCCCTTTTAAGTTTTTCTTTGTAGCATTGCCTTTGCTAATTATGGGCCTTTATTCTTTCTTACATATTTTAGAAACAGTTTACCAGGTTTCCTGCCTTCTCCATTCCCTACCCACACTATATATAAACTTGGCATAGGATAGTGGAGGCTTTCCAAAATAGTGGGGACAGGACAGGGTCTCACATCACATATAGTAACTATTTTCAGTGGTTTAAAGACCTAAATATGATAGAATAAAATGATAAAGCCAGAGCAGGGGGGAAAGGTAGGAGAATATTTGTGACCTTTGAATAAGGAAGGTTTTCTTTTTAAAAAACACAAAACTTTACTACATCACAAGTCATTCTAAGTGAAATGAGCCAGAAAGAAAAAGACAAATGCCATACGATATTGCTTATGTGTAGAATCTAAAAAAAAAAAAGGACACAAATGAACTGCTTATTACTTATAACTTAGATGATTGATTTCTTGAATATGTGTAAGCACATCTGACTGTCTTATATGATTGGATTACTGCATTCTGTTGATTTGTATTTTGTGGTTAGCTTTCTTTCTGTGATAACTATGTAAGTTTAAAAAGTTAAAACTCTAAAATGTTCTTAGAAACAATGAACAACACATATACGTACATTTAAAAAATTAATTAATTTTTTAAAAAGATTTAAGTTTGATGAAGGTCATCATAGACAAAGTTAGCAGGGAAGTGACAAGTGACAAGCCAGGAGACGAGTTTCGGTGTGTAGTATCCCAAACTGCTGAAGGAACTCCTAAGAGAGCAAGAAAAAGGCAAAGAAAACATCAGAAAAATGGGCAAAGATTATAAATAAGCCAGTCTCAGAAGGGGAAACCCAAAGGGCCAGTAAGAATACAGAGTTGATCAGTTTCCATCAGCCATCAGAGAAAAGCAAAGTAGAGCAGAGAGTCACCACTTTGCACTTAGGAGAGGGGCAGATACTAAAAAATCACAGCCAAGCATCACTGAGTTTGGGGGGGTGGATGAGAACCCTGATGCGCTGCTGGTAAGTACCCACTTGGGGGAAGCGTTCTGATGGAACCTCACCCAGGTCCCCAAGGAGACTGTGAATGTTCATTACTGTATGTTTGCGTTTTCTGGGGATTAGAAGCAGCCCAAGGGTCTACCATCACACTGGAAAATAAATAAACCGTGGCAGATGAGTCCTGTGAGGATGAAGCTGTAGTTAAAAGCAATGAGATAAATGTACACAGGAACATGAAGGAAACTTTAAAACAACCTAGAACATGGAAAGGGTGAGAAACAGAGTGCGATTTAGCACAACACCATTCTAGAATCAGGCTGACACATTTTTTAATATGCACTCGGCATGGAAGTTTTAAATAGAGAATTCACTCAGATCCCTGAGGGAATTTTATCTGGTTGCCTACTTTCCTCAAAGGATTAAGAATATATTTTACTGCTGGATTTTAAACTTTACGTGTGCCGCTCACTCTTGGCCTGATGCATAGAACAGAGAGGCCGTTAGTAACAGTTCAACACTACGTTTGCCACCCTAAATTATCGCCTCCCCACGTTTAGACCCAAGTAAGTGATGTCCCTGGTTCTATAAAGACAGAGAATCAGGAACTATCATGTTGCTTTCACATCCGTGTGGTTGGCTGAGTTCCTGAAAGTTCCCAGAAATGATGCATGAGATTAAGGATAGTCAAGGGTTATTTTGTGTTTTGGTTGAGTTGTTACCTCTCCAGTTCAGGAGCTGACAGACCATGGCCTGCGGGCCAAGTGTGGCCCGCTGCCTGGTTTTCTGTGACTATGAGCTGAGACTGGTTTTTATGTTTTTTAATAATTGTTGTATCACTACCTAAATAACATTCTCAGTTTGCCTCTTGGCCCGCAGAGCTGAAACTGTTTACCTGACCCTTGACAGAAAGTGGTGACTAGCCCTTGGTGTAGTTCATTCATTCACGGGACAAGGATTTCCAGAGCCCTGTGGGGTACCAGCCGTTGTTCTAGGTGAGGACAGAGCAGTGAACCAAAGAGGCAAAACCTCCTTCCTTCGTGTGCTTAAGTTTTAGTGGAAGGAGAGATAATAAAGGTAAAAAATTGAACTTGTCAGGTAAGTGCTGAGGGAAAGTAAAGCAGATGAGGGGCATAGGAAGGCTCCAATGAGATGATTTCTAAAAAACAAGGCTGTTATTTAGAAGACGTTGCCATATGGAATTTGGACTAAACGTTTTCTATTGTTTGTTGATACAACGTAAGTAGTTTCTTTTCGGAGTCTCTGGTTGGTGTTTTCACTTCCTCTTTCATTCCTGAAACTCCACTAAAATAAATTTGGAAGTGCACAATCACCTCTTCGGCCAGGCCTGGCCTTTGCAATGTCTTCTTATTACTACAGACCCTCTCTTTATCAGCCCTTTTCTGTTTTTTCCCTCTTACCTACAGATAAACATTGATGGTTGCCAGTTTCTTTCTCATCACAGAACTGCTTTTGATGAATCTTTCCTGTCCTTATCTCCTTTCCTTTAAAAAAAAAATAATAAATTTTAAAAATCCTTAAATCATATTGCACAAACAAAATACAGCAGGGAAGCCAAATAGCACACCCCAAAACAGGACACACTTCAATTAACATTTTGTAATACAACCTTAGGAGCAAGTTTTCGTGAATAATGTGTATATATCACGGGATCATACTTCAGACTCCATAACATGTCTGTTTTCACTAAATGCTCATCATGACCCTCTTTCCATAACAATAAATAGATTTCGACTGCTTGAAATTTTACTGATTGCTGCATCAGATAGGAATTGCAGTCAACTGAGAGGTGAAGCACATGTAACTAAAGTGACTTAAGGGTGTAAGGACTGTTTTTTGTTTGTTTGTTTGTTTTTGTCTTTTATTTCTGTTTTGTTTCTTCCTGAAACAGGAAATCTGGAGGTAGGCAATTGCTGGCATTAGTTTGGTGGCGAGTGGCACAAAGATGTCAAAGCAAGTTCTCCATGTGTCTCTTGGCCTTTTATCTCCTAGTCTCAAAGTAGCTGCTACAGCTCTATTCATTGCATCCACAGTCTAGATGGGAGGAAAGAGAAAGGGGAAAGGAAACTTCATTAGTTTCCTGTGACTGCTGTGACAAACTACCACACACTTAGAGGCTTAAAACAACATAAATTTATAACCTTCCCGTTCGAGAAGTCGAAAGTCTGAGATCAGTTTCACTATCCCAAAAGCAGGATATTTGCATGGCTGTGTTGCTTCTGAAGGCTGTCGGGAAAATTCATTCCTTGCCTTTCTCGGTTTCTCGCAGCTGTCCACATTCTCTGGCTCGTCGCCTTTTTAATGATGGCCATTCTGACACATGTGAGGTGATGCCTCACTGTGGTTTTGATTTGCATTTCTCTGATAATTAGTGATGTGAACATCTTCTGAGTCTGTTGGCCATCTGTCTGTCTTTGGAGAAGTGTCCGTTCAGGTCCTCTGCCCATTTTTTAATCAGATTGTCTCTCTGATATTGAGTTGTAAGGTTTCTTACATAATTTGAAATTAATCCTTTATCAGATATATTGTTTGCAAACATCTTCTCCCATTCAGTAGTTTGCCTTTTCATTTTGTTAATGGTTTCCTTTACTGTTCAAATGCTTTTTAGTTTGATGTCATCTCATTTATTTTCACTTTTGTTACACTTGTGTGAGGGTTCAGATCCAAAAAAAACATTGCCAAGACCAGTGTCAAACAGCCTACTGCCTATGTTCTCTTAGGGTTTCAGGTCTTCCAAACATCTTTAATCCATTCTGAGTTTATTTTTGTAAATAGTGTAAGAAAATGATCCAGGTTCATTCCATTTTTAAACATGAAGCTGTTCAGTTTTCCCAACACCATTTATCAAAGAGGCTCTCCTATCCCCATTGTATGTTCTGGCCTCTTTTGTTGTTTCTTGCAGATACCTCCAGCCTTTACTGGTAATTCTCTTAGAGATTCCACATAAAGTTTTTGAGGGCAGGGATGGAAATATTTACACCTCCTTGAGAGGCTGACCACATCTCAGCATACTTAGTCCTCTTGGTATAGTTGCACCAAACTACTTCTTTCATACAGACATCGAGGTGGGTTACTTAGTGTAGTTTGACTCAGCTTGGGGTCTTAGCCCCAGTTGTGGGATGATAGGGGAAAAAATCCCACTTGCTAACGTGTCACAGAAGTATTTGTTCTTTGGGTCCAATGTCTGTCCTTCCATGATAGTAGCTATTACAACATTTATGATTGTAACCTCGTAACTGAGAAGAGGACATAGTTCTGAGGATGCAATATTCGAGTAAGACAGGAGATGTTTCTGCTCATCTTGATGGACAGCCTGGCCATATCAGAGTGATTGTTTCTGGCTTCTCTGGCACTGTACCTTCAGAGGGGCTTAAAGATGTTCAGATGAAGGTAAAGGAATTCATAGCTTCGTCATACAAAAAAAAATGGTGGGAGAAATTAAGGGTGATTCACTGGTATAGAGATGACTTTAAGGGAGCATGGTATCTGTCTTCAAATATTTAGAGAGTTAACCCTATGAAAAAGGAAGGCAATGAATACTAATGGACAGAAACTTCAGGGAGATACATTATGCCTCAGGATAAGCAAGTAATTTCTAACAAAGCCTTTAAAAGTTGTAACAGGTTGCCTTAAGGAGTAATGGGTTCCTCAGCATTGGAGTGGTAGACATGGCTAAATATGCA
Source organism: Vicugna pacos (assembly GCF_048564905.1). Lineage (NCBI taxonomy): Eukaryota > Metazoa > Chordata > Mammalia > Artiodactyla > Camelidae > Vicugna > Vicugna pacos. The sequence continues at coordinate 77,294,598 of NC_132993.1, read as the reverse complement.
CTTGATAAGTGATACATAAGTTTTAGATAAATGATTAATAAGTTGTAGAGGGTATTTAAGCCTATGGAAGATGCCTGATAAAACAGGCATTCAAATATATCTACTGAATAGATAAATTAAGTTAATGGAGTTGGAAACTATTAATTTATTCATCTGTTCAACAGATATACTTGAATGCCTATTTTATCAGGCATCTTCCATATGCTTATCATAATTCTTCATCTCTTGGGAAATCAGAGTCATGTCTCAGTGAGGGGGGAATCCAGACGGAGCACTGGCCCAGAGGACAGGTCAGAGTGGGGACACAGGTCTGGGGTTAGGATGGCATGGTAGCTGGGGAGTAGGAGGATTGAGGATGCCAAACTGTCAGCTTCTATTTTTGTCTTGAATCACATCTTGCTCTTGTGAATATTAATTACCGTAAGAATTTCAAGAAAAATACCCAAAGCAAATCACCACTGTAGGACAGGAAACAGGGAACTTCAGGTGAACAGTCAGTCACCCAGGAACAGGAGAACACATGTTCTGGCAAAGGAATCAACATTTGTATTAAATAAAACTAAATTTATTCACTCTAATATTTACTTTGAAAGGATTTTTTTCTCTATTTTTTAAATGAAGAAACGAGTCAAAATGTATACTCCCCTCGCAACACTCCGCTCACTGTATCTCCCAGCCCCGCTGTGCTGCTGACTCCTCAAACTATTCTCAGGCTCTGTGGAAATTTACAAAATCTGACGTTGCTGATCAAAAATAGTTTTACGAAAAGCCTTGTTGATAGACATGTGGAGGTTATGGAGTAAGCAGTTGTTCTGAATTGTCAAAATATGTCAGCACAATTGCTGTGATAATACGTTTTCAACTGTGAAGATGGTGGGTCAACTCTCACCATATTAATGGATTCTCTTTTCTTCCCATGGATTTTCTTTGACTTTAAGTTGTCATGGTGACAGAATCCCAGCATTGCAAAATGTATTCTTCATGGCTGGGAAAAAATATAAACCACATGTGATAAAGCAAACCACGGAAACGGTCTTACTCTACCTATCCAGAGATGACATTCAGGTAGGACACATCAGTCTCCTTGCAGGATGTATATTCTCATACATAGAGTTGGCTACAATAAATGTAGAACTATTAGCATCTTTTTTTTTTCCCTGCAAGAGCAAGAGCAAGGAGATAAAGAGTTAAGCAAGAATGTCTTTGTGGTTTATAATTCGATAAAGGAAGTAAGAACAGCTCTCAAAGCAGTGTGAAGATGAAAGTAAAGAGAAATGTTGATAAAAGGTCTCCTTTCTGGCCCACTCTGCAGAAGCAGAAGTCATCGGGTAGGGATGCTTTTTCTAGTTCTTCATCCCTCATTGCAGCTGCTGTTAGGGTTACTCCTGTCTACCTACAGTTGCTTTATCAGAGAAAAATGATCATAGAAGGTTGGAACCGAAAAGATCTGTAAGATCACATAGCCCAACTTCATTTTACCTATGAGAAAAAAAAATGATGCTTATAAAGTTTCAGTGGTTATCCCTGCCCACACAGGAAGCTAGTGGCCTTAACATGGGTAACAGCTATCACTTGCTACAGCAGGGTCGTATTTTAAGTACTTTAAATACTTTAAGTAATTTAATCCCCCCAACAATCTTATGAAGTAGAAAAATCTTGATCGTTTTTACAGATAAGAGGAGTTTGTGTTACTTGATCCAGGTAAAAGCCAGGAAGTAGCCAAGCAAAGACTCTTACGCAGCATCTCTGATAAACTCATGGGTTTGTTTTGGTTTTTTTAAACATTTTTTTATTGAGTTATAGTCATTTTATGATGTTGTGTCAAATTCCAGCGTAGAGCACAATTTTTCAGTTATACATGAACATACATATATTCATTGTCACATTTGTTTTCGCTGTGAGCTACCACAAAATCCTGTATATATTTCCAACTCATGGGTTTTTTGAAGTAGATAATTTGCATTGCAATTCTTGCACCAGCACTCACCAGCTATGTGATATGGGGCAGTTTACTAAATCTAAGTCTCAGTCCCCTCATCTATAAAACAGGGTAATTAATGTAGGTTCTTGTAAAGATTAAATGAGTTTATATATGTCTTATCATAGTGCCTGGTACTTAATAAATACTCAGTGAACAGTAGCTGTTATTATCATTATTTTATCATTTTTATATCTCAGTCCTCTGGAGTCTGAAACTGTCCACTAAATTGTTTATCTTATTGTCAGACATATTCCAAACACCTTTATAAATGTAATGCTTATAAAGCTTTCAACAATTTTTTTTTTTAGTATTGGAGGTGAAATTTGGTAAAACTACATAGCCTCTCCAACAAAAGTAATTTTAAAAAATTTTAGTCTTCTTTTGTGTTCTCAGTTTTTGAACACAATTAAGGGTACACAGTTTCCAGACGTCTTGAACTCATTTTATTCTTCTCTTAACGTCTTATTCTACCAGTACCTAAAAATAGTTCCTCTCAGTGACTTTCTCCTCACTGTTCTTTTCCCCCACCCTCCCTATATACAAATATATAATTATGTTGTATTACTTTAAAAACCACTTTAGGGAAAAATGTCAATATGTGATCATCAAATTTCAGAGTCTGTAGCTTTCTTAGGAATCATGTCATCCAATCATTTTGCAAGGAGAATATGGGTTGAGGGGTGTGGATGAGGATTTATGAGTTTAAGTTCTACTCTAAACAGCCAGCATCATTCCGTCATGACAGCATGATTTGTCCTACACACAAGATGTTTGCCTTTTCTGAATAGCCAGTAATTCTGTCTCTGCCAGTCCCCTCAAGCCAACAGCGGTCTAGATTTAGAAATCTCAGTCCAGTCATAAATAACAACAGAAAGAGTTAGTTCACCTGGATGCAGAGTTCAATATTATAAAAAATGTGTCAGGGAAGGTAGGGTGAATTTAAAGGCAGCAACATTTTTCTAGAATCAATTGTCTTAAAATTTAGGTGCCTCACTATTCCTGTTCTAAAATATGTAAGTCTCTATTATGAGAGCTCTTTGCTGAGATTAGGCCAGAAGCTGGTTTAAGAGCTTGAAAGTAGAGTGCGGAGAAAAGCATGATGTTGAAAAACACCTGCAGAGTGACTTTATATTTTACATTGCATGAGGAGAGGGATAATTTATTATGCAGAATTGCTCTACTATTGCTTTTAACTCTGTAACTGGATGATATTAATAGTTGATTCCTTTATGCTGCTGCTTGTATTCAAAAGAGTTGATTAGTGGAGGCAGCCACTCTTTATCTCTGGTCTAAATAGAGAAAAACCACAGTTGTATGGAATTAACAGTAGATCATGGTTTTATCTTCCAAGATATTGAAGCTCAAGTTCATTCATTTATTCATTCATTCATCTATTCAACAAATATTAGTTGACCACACACTATGATCCACCAAGTCTTCACCAGTTTCTATAGGTTTGACTTATGCCAAACCAAGCAAGAGAATGCTCTTTTATTTTTTAAAGAGGGATAGTCTTTTCTAATAATCATAATGCTTGGGCATGCTTGCCCTGAGACACCTTAAATTTATCAGAAGGTTGCTTGGAGAATACAGAATCAGAGCATTGATTGGTGTCTGTTTTTGTTTGTTTGTTTGTCTGTTTCTTCAGACTATGGAATCATCTTAAATACATACCTCTGCTATAGCACAGTGGTTATATTCAACCCGTATCCATTCTGCAAAATGTAGCAAGTGAGTGTTATGAGCCCAACACTATGTTCGCTCAATTTTACAGATCCAGCAATGTATGTGTTTAAGAATTTTGTAACTTACCTGAGATCACTACCTTTCCTTACCTGTCTCTTCCAGCACATACTGATGTCAGATAGCCGCCTTCTCTTTAGTGCCTCTCCTTACCCACTGGTGTCAGTTCTGAGATGTCAGCGAATTGCCAGTTAGTAGCCAAGCCTAACATCACAGTGCTTTTATGCTTTCTGTTTCCCCATGATTAAATGCTTTAAACTAAAGGTAAATAGAGCTGGGTTTGGTATAAAATATGGCTGATTGACAGCTTGAGCCCTCGTAGACCATGGTCTTTGTGGTCTGTCTCACAGCGGCAATAGATTTGCAATAAACTAGCCTGCCATTTTTCTGTCTTCCTCCTTCCTCCTCTCTCTCCTTTTCTCTCCCATCTTTCTCCGAAGCATGTATTTGTGAGATGGTTGGGAAAGTTTACACTTGGATATACGGCCTGTCAGCTTGGCTGAATAGGAGACAGTGATTTTCCTTAGCAAGCAACCCTTCTTAGAAGAGCTTAGTGACTGGACATGAACCTGTTCTGTGAGCAGAAGCTGGGAGAGTCCTGGGAAGTGGGCCAGGTGTTGGGAGGTCTAGGGAAGGGAATGCCACAGGGTAGGTCAGCGTGAAACTAGACTCTCCCAATGAGGAGACACACTAGCCCATGGATGAAACACACAGGTCTTAATGACCTGGGCAAACAAAAGCACAGATCGACATGGAGGACATTAGAGGGGGAGAACATAGAAAATCAAATATAACGTGGAAAAGGTGTAAATGATTGCAATCAGATTAAAACAGTCACTTTTAACATTCATATGGGAGAAGATACTAATTAGTAAGAATAATATAAAATCTTATTGTCTTGTTAGTGTAGACACAAAGTATTGGTAAGAAAAAAGGTTGCAAAATAGTATAACATATATATAATGTATACAACTGCAAAACAGAAGAATTATATATACATGTAGAACATGTTATGTTTTCACTGGGTGATGGGATTATGGGTGACCTTTAATTTCTTCTTTATGCATAATTGTATTCATTTATATTGAATTTTTTAAATGGTTTTAAGCAGTGGGACCTGAAAAGTAAAATTTTGTCAGTGACTCTATACTTAAAACAGGAAACGATTTAGAGCTGTTAAAATTTGGCCACTAAAGACATGAGTTATTTCGGTCTCATGACAGACGTTTATAGAACAGGGTGTTCCAGCCTCTCCTAAGTCAGACCTGCTGACTTTGTGCTTTGCACACTGCAGTCTGCTGTGGACATGAAGAAAATCAAAGCTGAAAGGGAATTTAATTCCCCATGTTCTGTTGGAGCTAGGGAAGAGGCAAAGCCAGCAAGGGACCAGTTTGGTTGTCAACAAATTCTCAGCATTTTCCTGGCTCTTCTCCTGTCTGCAGCCTAGAATCTCTTGTAACATCCATTTTCCAACTATGCTGTCCTTCCTCCTCACGCTGTGCTGAGTGCCATCAACAGTGAGAAAGCTAACAGTAGGGAGAAGGCAGAATGTGTTGTGTTTTTTTTTTAAAAAAAACACTCAACCCCTCCAGCAATCTGAGGCCATTCAGCCTGACCAGTGTTACTCTGCACTGCCGTGTGCCAGGATTCTCCACACCTTAGCAGATGGCATCATTACAGGTTAGAAACATTTGTCTTCACAGTCGTAAGCTGAGTGATTCAGGAAAGTTAAAGTGTTGTTAACAATATTAGCCAATTTATTGAAAACCTTCCATTTGTCAGGATAATTATCAGGGCTTTATATAATATACAGTTGACCGTTGAACAATGCTGGGATTTGGGGTGCTAACCCTCTGCCCAGTTTGAAACCCACATATAAATTACAGTCCTCCCTTCGTATCTGCAGATTCAACCAACCTCGGATTACACAGGGCTGTACTATTTACTAGTGAGAAAAATGCATGTATAAGTGGGCCTGTGCAGTTCAAACCTGTGTTCAACAGTCAATTGTTTATGTCTGTATGTGTGCATATATATATGTTCTTAGTTAATGTGTGTATTTTCTGTTTAAGAAACAGGGAACCATGTTTTTTTATTTTTTAAACAATTTCCATTCAAAATGTTAATTTTTTTTAACTTTGTTACTTAAAAGTGAACCACATCACTACTTGCGATAACAATAAAAAGGAAGATCTTTTCCATATTTTTCTTTTGCTCATAATCATTTTATATAATCAAGAAAGCAGTAAGTTACAATTAGAGAGGTAAAATGAAACGAGACTCTGGCTGACTGTTTTTACTGAGTAAGGAGGACTTCCCAACTATTCTTGGTCCCAAAGAGTCAAGCGATTATAATTTTATCCACCCATTCCCTTTTTTTTCTTACTGCCACTGTCCTTGAGTACACAACCCAGGTCCCAGTGATGACAGGGTGTGGAAGGGGCAGGTCAGGGCATCCTTCAAGGCCTTCACCATCATCTTATATCAGGTCGGATGTATCCTGTTCAACCCAGAAGTTCCAGCCTCACACTTTGGTCATCTCCCTCTCTCATTTCCTTGTTCCCTTTGGCCTCACTCTGCTCCCTGGCTTTTCATTGCTCCCCATTCGTCTGTCCCATCAGCCAAAGCAGGACATTTTGATTAGGATTCTTTTGTGGTTGTCCACATGGAAAAAAAAAACAACTTGATTTCAATTACTCTCTTTTCAGTGGTCATCATTGACCTTTGCCCATTCCTGCTCCAACACTGAGCCTCCCCTCCATCGTGACCACTTTGAATTCCATCTTCCTCACACCTCCACCAGGGCTCAGTAACTTACATCTGCATTACCTGGGGGTTACGTTGTATCTGTTTCCTCCCTGCACCAGTTCAAACCACTAGAACCATCCTACCTCCCCTTTTATCCTTTGTTCCCTTGCCTCCAATGCACTTCCCCTCATTCTCCATTCTTATGCCAAAGTTTTATCTGAAAAACAACTGCTCATGCTGCTTATCCGGCCAGTACCTCACACTTTTTGACACTCTGTCCTGTCCTATGGTTGGAAAGAGGGAGGAGCCACATTGAGACTCTGTCCCCCTGCTGCTTGTGTTCTTTACTGATGGCCCTCAGCCTGGTGAGCTTACACCACGGGGATATGTCTGGCTGCTTTGTAGAGACTTTCCCCAAGAGGCAATCAAATATAAATCAAAGAAACTTTCTCACTGTAGGTCCCTATTCATTCCACTGTTCAAATACCATCTAGAATGAAGCTTCCTTAGCTTGTGTTTTCAAGGCCCTCCTTCATTTGTATACTCTTGGCTCCAGTCACCGTGTTCCCTAGACCTCTGCCTTCCTGTCTCGGTACTGCCGCCCACCCCTGAAATGCCCTTCCCCTATCTGCCGGTGTTCATACCTTCCTGATCTTTCAAAGTCATCTACAGTGTGAACTTCCTTTACCAGGTGGGGCCAAGTCTTAGGACACCCACCGTAATACCATATTATACTTTAAAAATTAATAATTTCTTTAAATATCATCTAATTAGTCCATAATCAAATTTGCCATTGTCCTCAAAATACTATCTATAGCAGTTTCTTCCTACTAAGATGAAATCATGCATTGGTTATCATGTTTCTTTTAATCTAGACTCTTACTTTTTTTTCATGACATTAGCAATGTGAAGATGCAAGACCAGCAGATTTGGATTAAATATTTTTAGTAAGGACGCTGCATAGATGATCTGCGTACTCATGCTGCATCATCTCAGCAGACATGTGCTGTCTCATTGTTCATTAGTAGTGATGCTAATTTGATCACTAAGTTAAGGTGATGACAGATCTTTCCACTGTAGAAATATTTTCCCTTCGTCATTGCCAAGTCATCTGACACTATGCAAACATCCTGTTCCCCTCAAACCTTTTACTTACTGGATTTAGTATTTATTGATGATGCTTGCCTGAGTAAATTATTTTATTGAAGAGTGCAATATGAGTAATTTTCTAATTGTCATTCACCCTTCATTTCTTATCTGGCATTCCTTTCTGTTTCAAAAATTTTTATAAACTTCCCCTTGTCAATTGAGGATGAACTATAGTTCCTCCCAGTTATGGAGGCTAAATTCTAATATTTTTCTGAATAAGGAGACATGTCACCTGTAATGCTGATAAATAAGTTTATTTTTTTGAGTATAAGTGTGGACTTGTGGTTTATTTATTCAATGTTCAAGAATTACCATAATTATTCTTCTTAATGTTTAAATTATGCCAGATATTTAAATGGTAAATTTAAATTTTAACGGTAGCTCCTCTCACTTGGCTTGTGTGCCACATTTGAGCACTTCTGTGCTTTCTGGCACAATGAGATGTTCTATTCTCACCTTGTACTTACATTATTTCTCCAAGAAGTCTTGATTCCTTTAACTGGGGAATAGAATGATTATGGAAACCAAGATAATCAGACTAGTGATGCTCATTACTAGCAGGATGACATAGCATCGAGGCCCTTTCAGTAGATAGAGATACTTTGTGCAGTTGACCCTTGAACAACGCAGGAGTTTGGGAAACTACTTTGTCATTCAACACCACATCTTTAGCCTTAGCTAGCCATGACATTCAAGCATGCTTTTTATTACCAGAGTCAGGAGAGGAAGTATCCTCATGGTTTTCATGTTAACCAATCCCTACAACCAGAAGCGAATTCCAAAAGGATGCCTTTTTGATGATGGGTCAGTGAGACTATCTTTTTAAGGATGAAAAGTTCAAAGTGCTAATCTGATTTTCTCTCCTTATAGAGCACATGGAAGCAGATAACTTGGGTAACATACATACATCCTCTGTTTCGCTTAACTTTTCAGATCTCTGCTTCTCCCTTCTACCTAATCCCCTTCCCCTGTGTATTAATAAGAGCCACTTTGAATCTCACTTTGCTCTGGAGTCTCTCTGTGCATTTTCTGTTCTTTTGGAAGTCTTGTTTAGAGATAGCAGAAAGATGTAAGCAAGAATTAGAGGTGATAGAAGAGCTTGTCCAAAGATGAGAAAATTGAGGCTGAGGTCTTATCTAGTCCCCTGTTAAGAGGTGGGTGAGCCTTTAAGCCTAGGATGTAGTCACGCTTTGAAAGGAAACCATTCTGGAAAAAAATGGACAATTCTCACACAGACCCCTTATATTGGACAATACTTAGAGATTGGGGCTTAGTATGGGGAGTTATTCAATCGAATGGAATCAATGCCAGAAATGTGTTACCTACTTTGTCTTATTGTACAAGGAACACCAAGGCATAAAGCCACTTGACATGATTAATTGAACCTAAAGATTATGTATTTAGGTGCATTAGGTAAAGACAAATGCAGAAGCTTTCTTGCCCAGCAGAGGCTACTATGTAGATGTCTAGGAGAGAGTTTACTGACTCATCTTCTCAGCTGAATGACAGAGGAGAAGATTTAAAGGAGCTTTCTAACTCTAACTGACCTAGTTCTCTTGTCATTTTGGGAAATGAGTCCCTTTCTCCCTTAGAAAAACCAGTAGACTTCTCATGTGACTGGAAGGAACTGACAGTAATACAATTTTTTGCAGTACATTAGATTGAATTTGGCTCATGGGAAACGCAAAGGAAGCTTGTCCAAAAGATGTAAAGGGGGAAGTGTTCAGCAAATATTTCATTATTTGGAAACTGATTCTTTGTAGACAAGAGCTGGCTATTTAAAACAATGGAGGAAAGTTACTAAGTGAAAATAAACAGAAATGTAGAACTAAGATTACTCATAAGGACAGATACACATGAGACAATGTGACAAATCAGAGATGAAGTGGGGGAATAATGAGGGAATCATTGGAGAGGATAGAGAGTTTGGGGGCTAGTGACATTGGGCTGAAAACTGTGGACCAAGTGAATCTGGGGCAGAAATTTAAAGAAGTTTGATGTCTGATTGGAGAGTCTGCTGCGAGAAATGACTTGAAACAGCAGTGCTGGGCACTGGGATGCGTTACCCAGCCCCTTTCAATGAAAACTCATTGTCCCTGCTCCTGGGGGTGCTGTGGGCCAGCAGCCGTCAGTTGTCAGCTTCTTTAGGGATTGTCCCATCTGCAAAGAGCCACTTGCTCCAAGGTTATGCCCCTCCCCAGGGTGGCCTGCATCTGGTGACTGGTCAGTGTGGGGACCTCAGTTAGCACATCAGCTGTCATAGCATATGGGGCCTGAAAGAGAGAAATGGTCCCTTTGACACTGCATTTCAGAGACTGTTAAAGACCTCTACACAGTGGCAGGTTCATAGAGCAGTGGGTCTGGGTTGTTTGGAGCTGAGGAGGAGGATGTGTGCCTGGAGTCCACATCTGGAGGCCCAGCAGTGGCCTAGGAGTTTTCTCAGTGACTCTTCACTCTTAGTGGGGAATGAGTCTCGGGTAGCCTTGCTCCAAGGGCTCAGAGAGCAGATTTAGGGTAACAGGGCTAGGGCATTCATTTGTTTGCTAGCCAGCCTAGCTCCAAATCTTGGAACAAGTCCATGTTTTATGACAAGGATGTTAATTTTAGCCTCATGTATGTGCCCAGTGAATACATGTGGTTGTTTATTCATTTAACATCCAGTACAGTTAAGAAAAGAAACATGCAGGGAACTATATTCAATACCTGGTTATAGCCTATAATGAAAAAGAATATGAAAGATATAGATAGATAGATAGATAGATAGATAGGTAGGTAGATAGATAGGTAGATAGGTAGATAGATAGATAGATAGATAGATAGATAGATAGATAGATAGATAGATATCTGAATCACTATGCTGTATGCCAGAAATTAACACAATGTTGTAAATTGAATATACTTCAAAAAAAAATAGAACGAAAGAAAAACAATGTGTCTGACACCACTTATGTGCATTCTGAGCGGTTAGTTTCTTTGGAACCAGAGACAGAGAAACAGATTTGTTTCAAAGTCTTCTTAAGAAATTTGGAGACAGTTCTACCTGGTTTGCAATCTCTTTTGTGTCTAGTATCTCAGAACAGTAAAGCTTGGGGTCTGTTCACTGTCTAGGGCGATGCAGGTTTTAAGAGGGAGTTGCCTTCACATTTGAACTCTCCTCTATCAGCAAAGAATCTAAATTGCTTCTGAATTCTATCTTCACAGTCTGGGGAACTGCAGAGGTAGTATGTTGCCATTCATGGTTCTGGGTCCTGAAGGACTTTTCTATTAGGAGAACCTCTTTTGCCAGCTTCACTCCCTTTTATGTGTAGCTGCACAAAGTTAATGATAAATTGCAAAACTAGTCATTGGGAAGCTGGCCACAGCCAGCTCCAAACTACGACTCTATTGGCTGCTACCTTCATTTTCACCCAGTTTTCATCTCTTAACTGGTGCTGTGATGTGATCAAGAGTGACTTTAGGAAAACACAGGATGGGGGGGGGGATAGTTGAAAGCTTTTTGTTGCTTACTAACTTCTGCAGGAAGTTTAATAGACAGAGGAACCCTTTTGTTTATATCTGGCTTTTTGTGAGTTCTATTTAATTTAGTCAGCATACTATTTATTCATCAGGGGTAAAAAAGGAAGCAACTTCCCAACACTTGGGCAAATGGATGTTTAGCGTCTGAATAATCAGCTAAGGAGGCATGAGGAAAACAAGATTTTTAAGGGGGTGACTCAGTCAGTGTGATAAACATTAGTGCTGCTCTCCACTGTGGCTGGGTCTTCTCTCCTTCTGGACATTTGGGAGGACTGCACTCTCTCACTCTTTGACACTGGTGGGCATGTGATTTACTTTAGTTAATGACATGCGGAGAAGTCATGTGTGTTACTTTTGGGTGCAATCATTCAAGAGCCAGAGCATGCTTTGGCTCTTTCCATGCTTTCTTTTCCCCTGCTGTGACAAACACTGAAGGTTTCATGATGAAAGAGTGTTATCATTAGATTATTTGGGGTAACTTAGTACCTGGAGTCAGGCTCACTACCAGTCGCCATTGGACATATAGTAGGACTGGTAAGTATTTATTGTGTTAAGCCACTGAGATTTTGGTTTTTTTAATTTTTACTTGTTACTGCAGCTAACCTAGCGTATCCTAGCTGACCAGCCTCAAAGAAAAGACTATGTTGCTATTTTGGGATCACATAATGAAAATGTTTTCTTCCTATGCAGCCAGCAAATCTTGTCCTCTCTGAAATTTTTGTGCCTCACTCCTAAATAACAAAAGAAAGGTGATCCAAAGATCACCAAATATTTGAGAAAGACTTCAGTTTGAGAGGCTTTGTACTTATAAAGCCAATAGGAAGAAAAAAAAGAAAAAAGAGAGAACTCAGAAAAAACTCAGATAATTCATGGGGGGAGAAATCTATCTTTACGTCTTCAAAAAGACAAGAGATATTGAGTCCATGAAACAAAATAAAGTTTATAAAATAAAATTTAAAAGAGCTCTTGTCAATGAAACACATGATAGCAGAAAATGTTTAGAAATTCAGTAGAAAGATAGGAAGAGACCTCTCTCAGAATGAAGGAAAAAAAAATTAAAATAGAGATAGTAGGAGTAAAAAGATAAAGCCCTGAGATCCAGTCTAATTTATGAGTTTCAGAAGCTTGACCGGAAATAAAAGGGGAGGAAATTATCAAATAACAAAAATTCTTAGAGTAATGGGTCAATGGAGTAGTCAGCACAGCAGATAAAAGAAGAAATATGCCAAGGTATATCAGAGACAAGTTTCAAAACACCAAGAATAAAACATTCTAAAAACTTTCCAAAAAAAAAATGGATGGCAATCAGAATGTCATCAGACTTATTAACAGCAATTAGAAGCTACAAAACACAACACAATGCCTTTAAAACTTTGAGGACAAATCATTTTCAACCTAGAATTCTGTACTCATTCAGGTAATCAAGTGTTAGTAGAATTATTAGCAATGCAAAGTCTCAAAAATTATACTCTTACACACTTCTCAAAAGAACTCCACATGCACTACCAAAACCTACTCCACCAAAATAGTGGAGGGTAGTTAGTATTTATATACTTGCTCATTTGATCTTCAGGACAGCTGAATGAGGTAAGTCCTGTTCTTTTCACCACCATTTTATAGACGGGAAAATTGAGGCATAAATAGGCAGTGTCTCCAAGGTGGCACAACTAATAATATAGAGCTGGAATCTGGGCTTAGGCAGTCTAACTCCAGAGCCCTGGTTTTAGGTCACTATTTTACACGGCCTCCAAGACAAAGAAATTAAGAAGCATGGATTCCGAAAAAAAATTGTTAGCACTTTGAATAAGAACAGTGGGAGTTTGCAGCCTCCTTGCCTGGGGCTTCTCCCATCCCTCCGGCTCAGTTGGTGAGAAATGTTTTTCTGGAGTAAAGCTGGCTATGAAAACCAGCGTTTCACAGCCAGAGGGGACTGACTTGATTGGGAGCCCAGAGCAAAAATCCATGCCTAGAGTCATTGTCAATATATGTCACAAACTTGGCCGGAAACACACAGGAAAAATCCATAGCTCTGCTAGACTAAGGTGCAGTCTGGTTAGAGTGAGTGGCAAACCAGCCAGAAATGTATAGAAATGAGAGCACCGTAAAAAAGTATTAGGCACATTCTCTCTATATGCTGTGTGCCTGCATTCAGGGAGCTCAAAAGAGTCCATTAGAAAGTAAAAGTGGAAGCAGACTTGAAAATGCCTGAATTTTGAATGTACTATCTAACTCACGCTCAACTCCACTGGCAGAGAGGGAAAGCCTTACGGGCTAGAGGTGTTTGAATACAACCTTCTGACCTGTTGTTGACTAACTAGCCAACAAAGAGCTATGCACAAAGAGCTGTGATTCCCAGGAAGTCAGAATGAAATAATAAAAGGGTTGGAAAAGAAAACCTGAGCCAGGATATCAGCAGCTATACGTTGCAAAGGAGAGGTTCTTCAGATCACATCTGGGCAAGTTACTACAACAACAGCAATCCTCAGGTTAAAAAAGAAACATCAGAATCCAGAGTTGCAACAATATTTTAGTAAAATGTCTAATTTTCAACACAAAATTCTGAGACAGGCAAAGGAACAGGAAATGTGACTCAGTCAGGGGGAAAAACAGCAGTCGGTAAAACTGACGCTGATGATGGACTTTGCAACAGAAACCTCAAAGCTGCTCTTATAAATGTGTTTAAAGAATTAAATGAAACCATGTTTAAATAATTTTGAAGGGAAATATCGTAATGACTCAGAAATTTTTAAATCTCAATAAAGAAACAAACTGTAAAAAGAGAATCAAACGGGAATTCCAGAGTCAATAATATAATAAGCAAAACAAAATAGTCACTAGACAGTCTCAACAGTAAATTGGAGATACTAGAAGTAAGAAGTTAAACTTGAAGATAAACCAATAGAAATTATCCAATCTGAAGAACAGAGAGGGAAAAGATTGAAGGGAAAAAATAGAGCTTGAGAGATCTGTGGGACAACATCACACACACCAATACAATGCTTAGAATCCCAGAAAAAGAAAGAGAAAGAGACAGAAAAATATTTGGAGAAATAACAGCTAAAAACTTACCAATTTGATAAGAAATATTAATATTGTAGATCCAAGAAGTTCAATGAACCCCAACTAGAGTAAACATAAAAGATCTATGCCTATAAGCATCATAATCAAATTGCCAAAAAAGCCAAAAAGATAAAAAAGAAAATCCTTAAAGCAATGAAAGGTACTGAATTTTCATTTTGTTGATAATCTCTTTTGCTGTGCAGAAATGTTTTAGTTTGATGTAGTCCCATACGTTAATACTTGCTTTTTTGTTTGTGCTTTTGGTGTCATATTCAGAAAATCATTGCCAAGACTAACGTCAAGGAGTTTTTGCCTATGTTTTCTCAAGGGATTTTATGGTTTCATGTCTCACATTTAAGTCTTTAATCTATTTTTAGTTAATTTTTGTGAGTGGTATAGGGGTTCAATTTAATTCTTCTGCATATGGTTATACAGTTTTCCCAACATCATTTATTGAAGAAACTATCCTTTTCCATTGGATCTTCTTGGCTCCCTTTGCAACTATTAGTTGACTGTACTATAAGGGTTTATTTCTGGGCCCTCAATTCTGTCTGTTGGTCCATGCATCTGGTTTTTATGCCAGTACCATGCTGTTTTCATTACTGTCACTTTTAGTGTAGTTTGAAATCAGGAAGTTTTATGCCTCTAGTTTTGTTCTTTTTTCCTAGGATTGCTTTGGCTGTTTGGAATCTTTAGTGGTTCCATAAAAAGTTTAAAGGGATGTGGAGAGTAGGTAGTTTCAGGTAGGAAGTGGGCCCTGTCAAAGCAATGCTAGTGATTCAGAGGGACAACTTCAGGATGGGAAGGCAAAGCACAAATTAGGGGTAAGTGGTGGGGGAGCTGGCATATCTATGGAGGAATTTTTTTGTCTATTTTTGTGAAAAATGTCATTGGAATTTTGATAGAGATTGTACTGCATCTATAAATGGCTTTGGGTACTATAGATATTTTAAGAACTGTAGTTCTTCTGATCCACAAACAGGATATCTTTCCATTTGTTTGTGTCTTCTTCAGTTTCATTTATCAGAATCTTGTGGTTTTCAGTGTATGAATCTTCCACCTCCTTGGTTAAATGTGTTCCTAAGTGTTTTTGATATTTGATGCTATTCTAATTTGGTTTTTTCTTTATTTCTTTTCCAGATATTTCTAAACTGTTAGTGTTTAGAAATGCAGTTGATGTCTGCATGATGATTTTGTATCCTGTGACTTGAATTTATTGATTAGTTCTAACAGTTTTTCGGTGGAGTCTTTAGGATTGTCTATGTATAATATCATATCTGCAGACAAAGACTATTTTACTTTTTCTTTTACAACTTAGATGCCTTTTTTCTTTCCCGGTTGCTCTGGCTGAGACTTCTAGAACTATGTTGAATTAACAGTGGTGGGAGTGGCCACATTTGTTTTGTTCTTGATCTTACAGGAAAACTTTCAGCCTTTCACCACTGAGTATGATGTTATCTGTGGGTTTGTCATATATGGCCTTTATTATGTTAAAGTATGTTCCCTTTTTATACCCACTTTGTTGAGAGTTTTTTTTTTAATCATGAAAAGATGTTGCATTTTTGTCAAATGCTTTTTCTCTGTGTATTGAGATAATCATAAAATCTTTATTTTTCATTCTTTAATGCAATGTATCACATTTACTTATTTGCGTATGTTGAACCATCCTTGCATCCCTGGAATACATCCTGCTTGATCATGGCATGTGATTTTTTTCAGTGTATTGTTGAATTTGGTTTGCTAATATTTTGCTGACAATTTGTACATCTATACTTATCAGGGATATTTGTCTTTAGTTTTTTTGTGTGTGTTGTTCTTACCTGTCCTTGGTATAAGGGTAATGCTGGCATCATAAAATGAGTTTCTTTTTTTATAGCTGAGTAGTATCGCATTGTATGTGTGTGTGTGTGTGTGTGTGTTTGTGTGTGTGTGACATCTTTATCCATTCATCTATCAAGGGACATTAATTTTGCTTTCATACCTTGGTTATTGTATATAATGCTACAGTGAACATAGGGGTGCGTGTATCTTTTCTAATTAGTGTTTTCATTTTCTTTGGAAACATACCCAGGAGTGGAATTGCTGAGTAGCTCTATTTTTTAATTTTTTTGAGGAATCACCATACTGTTTTCCATAGCAGCTGCACCGGTTTACATCTCACCAGCAGTGCACTAGGATTTCTTTTTCTCATCTTCACCAACATTTGTTGTTATCTTTTAGAAATAGCCTTTCTAACAGGTGTGAGGTGACAGCTCCCTGTGGTTTTGATTTGCGTTTCCCTGATGTCGAGTGATGTTGATCTTTCCATGTGCCTGTTTGGAAAAATGTCTATTCAAATCCTGGGCCCATTTTTAGTCAGGTTATTTGTGTTTTTCTGATGTTCAGTTGTGTAAGTTCTTTGTATATTTTGGCTATTAACCCCTTTCAGAATATGTCATTTGCAGTATCTTCTCCCATTCAGTAGTTTGCTTCTCATTTTGTTGATAGTTTTCTTTGCTGTGAAAAAGCTGTTTAGTTTAATGTAGTTCCATTTCTTTATTTTTGCTTTGTTTCCCTTACCTGACAAGACATATCCAAAAATTATTACTGAGACCAATGTCAAAGAATTTACTACTTACAATTTGTTGTAGAAATTCTATCATTTTGAGTCTTACATTTAAGTCTTTAATCCATTTTGAGCTTATTTTTGTGTATGGTGTGAGAGACTATTCCAGTTTGATTCTTTTGCATATAGCTATCTGGTTTTCCCAACATTACTTACTGAAGAGGCTGTATTTTCCCCATTGTTATTCTTGCCTCCTTTGTCATATATTAATTGCCCATGTAAGTGTGGGTTCATTTCTGGGCTCTCTATTCTGATTCACTGACCTATGTGTCTGTTTTGTGCCAGTACTATACTGTTTTGATTGCTGTAGTTTTGTAGTATTGTTTAAAACCAGGGAGTGGGTTACCTCCAACTTTCTTCTTTTTCAAGATTGTTTTGGCTCCTCAGGTTCTTTCGTGTTTCCAAAAAATTTTAGAATTATTTGTTCTAGTTCTGTGAAAAATGTTATTGGTACTTTGATAGAGATTGCATTGTCTTATAGATAGCCTTGGTAGTATGACCATTTTAACAATATTAATTTTTCCAATCCACGATCATGGTAGATCTTAATTTCCTATTGTGTCATCTTCAGTTTCTTCCATCATTGTCTTATACTTTTCTGCATATAAGTCTTTTATCTCCTTAGTTTTCTTCCTAGGTGTTTTATTATTTTTTATGTGGTTGTAAAACAGACTGTTTTCTTAACTTCTCTTTATGATAGTTCATTGTCAGTGTATAGAAGTGTGGCAGTTTCCTGCATGTTAATTTTGTATCCTGCAAATTTACTGAATTCATTGAGGAGTTCTAGTAGTTTTTTGAAGTCTTTAGGATTTTCCTATGTATAGTATTATACTATCTGCAAACAGTGACAGTTTTCCTTCTTCCTTTCAATTTGGTTTCCTTTTATTTCTTTTTCTTATATAGTTGCTGTGGATAGAACTTGCAGTGCTATGTTGAACAAAAATGATGGCAAGAGTGGGCATCCTTGTCTTGTTCCTGATCTTAGAGCAAATGCTTTTAACTTTCCACCATTGAGTATGGTGGGCTGTGGCTTAGTCGTGTACTTGTCATATGTGGTCTTTATTATATTGAACTGTGTTCCCTCTGTACCCACTTTGGTAAGATTTTTTATCATAAATGGATGTTGAAATTTGTCAACAGCTTTTTCTGCATCTATTGAGGTGATTATATGATTTTTGTTCTTTGGTTTATTATTAATGTGTCACATTGATTGATTTGTGGATATTGGCCCATTCTTGCATACCTGGGATAAATCCCATTTGATCATGGTGTATGCTCCTTTTAATGTATTACTGAGTGCAGTTTGCTAATATTTTATTGAAAATTTTTGCATCTATGTTCATCAGCAATATTGACCTGTAATTTTCTTTTTCGTCTGTGTGATATCTTTGTCTGGTTTTGATGTTAGGGTGATGCCGACCTTGTATAGTGAGTTTGGAAGCATTCCTTTCTCTCCAATTTTTTGGAGTAGTTTGAGAAAGATAGATGTTAATTCTTCTCTAAATGTTTAGTAGAATTAGCCTGTGAAGCCCTCTAGTCCTGGACTTGTTTTTGTTGGGAATTTTTTAATTACTAATTCAGTTTCATTCCTGGTTTTTAATCTGTTCATATTTTCTGTTCTTCCTATTTCATTCTTGAGAATTGTATTTCTGTGTTTTCTTGTAGCACATTCAGTTTCCTTTAAACAGTTATTTTGAATTCTTTGTCAAGTAAAACATAGATCTTCATGTCTTTGGGTTTGGTTATCAAAAGATTACTGTGATTCTTTGGTTGTATCATGTTACCTTGACTTTTCATGTTCCTTGAAGTTTCCCATTGCATTTGAAGCAGCAGTCACCTCCTGCAGTCTTTATTAATTGCATTTGGGAGAGAGATACCTTCTATCAGCCCTTCCAGGGATTTTGAGGTTCTCCCAGACCTGCTATGGGTACACCTGCTCCATGCTTCTTGCTCCCCCTTGTGGCAGAATTCTTAAGCTTGTATGCCTTCTCTGGATCCTACAAGGCACCAGGCCCAGTGCTCACAGTTTTTTGTTGTTGCTGTTGTTTTTTCTCACATGTGAGTGTAAAGCTTAAGTTTGTGGTCTCTTCCTGGCTTGCAGAATCAGCCAACTTTCTGTGTGTGTTCGCTGGCAGTCTGCCAAAACCCACTCGGACCATTGTCAGGAGCACACAAGCACAGGGATCTAGCCGCAGGGTGTGTGTGTGGGTGTGGGTGAGACATGTGGAGCATTGTGGATGCCTGGGGGCCGCTTCGGGTTGATCTGCAGGTGAGGTGCTCCTGACAGCTGGGGGGAGTCTTCTTGATGGAATCCACAAGGCAATTAGGATCTACATCACTTTAATGTCCTCTAAGAGTTCTGTCTGCTTACGTCCCCACCTCTTCCCACCCTCCAAATCATAGAGCTCTTAATTTAGAGCTCCAGATGGGGTGAGAGATAAATGAGCCCTTTGGAGGTGTCCTGCACAGCTGGGGAAGCAGGATGCTCACTCACATGCTGTTCCTTTCACCTGCGGGTTAAATCAAGGACAACGGAAGATCTTCCTTGGCCCTAAGCTGTGCCACCTTGGGAGAGGCAGGATGTAGGTAAGGTCATACTATTCTTCTTACTCCTTCCAGTGCATCCAATTTTTTTTTTCTTTGCTTCAGTGTAGTGTTGGAATTTCTCTTCTAGAAACCTGGACTTCCACAAAGGCTTTTTCATCCATGACTGATTGTCTTAAGTATGTTCACCAGATCATGATCAAGAGAAGACAGTTCTTGGGCCACCACAGGGTCCAAAGCTAGGACCAAAGTCAGTCTGCCCGCAGATGGGTGGGACACCTCTGAGGTTCTTTGACTTACGGTGCTGGATCTCACAGCTCCCTCAAAGGCATTTTCGTCTGTGGTTGGATACTAACTTTTTGTTGTTGAGGGGCAAGACAAAATTGAGGGCTGTCTTGTTCTGGTGTGGTGCTGCACTCCCCTTTCTCCTTATCCTAGTGTATAATTCTACACTGACAACTTTTTTTCTTTTGATACCTTAAATACATCCTCTGGCTTTTCTTATGTTGCTTGTTCCCTAGAAGCAGGGCCCAAGATAGAGATTTTTAAGTGAAAGTGCCGTGAAGAAGGAATATTTGTTCAAGTGTTGTCCTTGAGCAGGTTAATGGGGATGGAACCTAGTTTATAGATGGGGGTTGGCATCTGCTAGGATTGTCACCTCTCTTGATGAAGTCACCGACTTATTCTTTGAAATAATTCTCTTTATTTCTGGCAACTTTCCATTTTCTGCAGTCTACTTTCTGAGGGATGATTTTGCTGCTCCAATTTTCTTTTGATTAACGTTGGCATGGCATATCGTTTTCTATACATTTAGTCTGTAAATGCCATTATATTTAAAATGTGTTTATTTTATAGACAGCATGAAGTTGGATCTTGCCCTCTTATCCAATCTGTCAGTCTATTCCTTTCATTGGAATGTGTAGACCATTACATTTAGTGTAATTATTAATATAACTGAGTATAAATAAACCATCTTGACATTTTTTTTTCTATTTGTCTTGTATGTTCTTTGTTTCTTTTCTCCCTTTTTTCCTGTCTTCTTTTGGACTGAGTGGTTTGAAAAAATTATTCCATTTTTAAGCTTACTAGCTATACATCATTGATTTGTTTTGAGTCATTTCTCTATGTTTTCAAACATATTTCTTTACATTATCAAAGTCTACCTTCAAATATACTACTTCATGTATATGTTAAGAATATTACAAAAGTACACCTTCATTTACTTCTCATCCTTTTTTCATACATTTTTACCTTCTACAAATATATGAACTCCTTATTTTTACTTTAGACAGTCAATTATTTTTTCAAGATATTTTTAAAATGAGAAAAGATCTATTTGTTTATATTCTTATCATTTTTGTTGCTCATTACTCCTCTATGTAGGTCCAGGTTTGCATCTCGTGTTATTTTTCTTCTACCTGAAAAGCTTTCTCTGCTATTTCTTGTAGCACAAGTCTGCTAGCAATGAACTATCTCAGTTTTTGTTTGTCTGAAAATGTCTTTGTTTTGCTTTTTTTTAGAAAATAGCTTTCTTGAGGCATAATTGTCCTATAATAAACTACACAAATTTAAAGTGTACAATTTGGTAAGTTTTGATATGTGTATACACCTGTGACACCATCGTTGTAATCAAAGTAATGAACATATCCATCATTCCTAAAAGCATCCTCATTTCCCTTTGTAACTCCTTCCCACTCTTGCTGGCCTCTGCTCGCCTAGACAAGAACTGATTTACTTTATGTGAGTACAAATTTCATTTGCATTTTCTGGAATTTTATGTAAATAGAATCATGCAGTATATACTCACTGTGTCTGTTTTCTTTCACTCAGCATATTATATGAGTTTCACTCATATTGTTGCATGTATTGATAGTTCATATACCACAGTTTCTTTCTCCATTTACCTGCTAATGGACATATGAGTTGTTTTCAGGTTTCAGCTATTCCAAATAAAGCTTCTGTGAACCTTTGCATGCATGCCTGCCTTTATTTAGAAATATGCTTTCATTTCTGTTGGATTTTGCCTTAATTTGGCCAGTACAGAATTTTAGGTTTACAGCTTTTTTTCTTTCAGTTCCCTATAGATACCATCTGGCTTACAAATCTGAGGCAAGTTAACTGCAATTCTTATCTTTGTTTCTCTCTATATAATGTCTTTTTTCCTCCGATTGATTTAAAATTTTTCCTGTTTTTCATTGGGTTTCAGCAATTTCATTATGATGTGCTTTGTGTGATTTTTCTTCATGTTTGGGATTTATTAAGTTTCTTGAAACTTTGGGGTTTTAGTTTACATAAATTTTGAATTTTTTTGACTATTAGTTCCTCAAATATATTTTCTCTCCCCACCTCCTCTTTTTCTGGGACTCTATATGACTTTCCAGGTTTTTTCTCTGTGCTTTTTAATTTGAGTAGTTTCTTATGATTTGTCCTCTGATTCACTTACTTTTCTTCCAAAGAAGAAAATCTGCTGTAACTGCCACCCATGTGTTTTTCATTTCAGATCTTTTTTATTTCTATAATTTCAACATGGGTCTTTTAAAATATCTTCCTTTTCGCTCCTCATCATGTTCATGTTTGCTTTTGTTCTTGAGCATATGGACTATATTTATAATAAATGTTTTCATTTCATTGTCAGGTAATTCTATTATCTGTGTCATTTCTCAGTCTGTTTCTACTGACAGCTTTTTAACCCGGTTATAGATCACATTACCCAGCTTCTTTGTATTCCCAGAATTTTTTAATTGGATGCCGGACATTGTAAATTTTACGTTACTGGGTACCAGATTTAATGTATTGCTTTTAATATTGTTGGGCTTTGTTCTGGGACATGGTGAGACACTTAGAATTAGTTTGATCCTTTCAAGACTTTAATTCAGGGCCAATTTAACCCCATTGCTATGGCCAGTGGGGACATTGCCACATGTCCTACAGATTAGGAGAACTTTCTACTCTGACTGGTACAAACACAAATTATAATTAGCTCTGTGTGAGCCTGGGGATTATTTCACCTACTCTTTCCCATCTTTGGATAGTTTCCTCATACAAATATACAAATCAGTACTCAGTCCAAGATTCAAGGAGACTTCTCTTTAGATCAACACAGCTCCTTGTTTTGCATCTCCCTTTTGTTATTTTTCTAGACCCCGCAGACTGCAGTATACATCTCCGCCCCTCAGCCAGATTATTAGGCTCCGATCGAGGTTCCCCTCCTGGTGCTGGGGCGTGTAAACTCCTCTGGACGGTAAATTGGGGCAGTCACAGCACTCACCTCATTTGTTTCGCTTCTGTTGGAGATCTCTCTCCTGTGCTGCCTGTTGTCAAATGCCTGCTATCTGCTCTTTTACATATGCCGTCTCACTTTCATGGCATATAAGGTAAAAGGTTAAGTCCAGCCCTGTTACCCTGTTATGGCCAGAAGCCTAAGTGGAGTCCTTGACCTCTAGGAGTAAGGACAGTTCTTCCATAATAACAAGAGAAAGTGGTATCTATGGGCATAGATGCATATGGGCAGGTAAATGTGGTGGTGATAATTAAGAATTTGTTTTTATTGCTTGTATTTTTTTAGGGAAGTAAGTAGCAAAATCATTGGCTTAGAGTAGGGATAGGAAAAGAGATGCTGGAGGCCTGAAGAGAGAGAAAGGAGGATCCAGTCATCCAGGAGAGGGGGAGAGCGGATGGGCTAGGTGAATAGAACATGATCTGTGCAGCAGTGAGAGTCTTCTTGAGACTAGCGAACTTCAAGAGCGTTGGTTTTGTTTTCCTCCAGGTTCATTTAGCTGTGTAGTACAAGCTCAGAGTAGGTGGCTTTAACCACATTGGTGATTTTACCAAGTATCAGAGAAGTTTTCTGTCTTGGAAATTGGAATTGTCCTGTGTTGAAAATCAGGCAAAACTGTGAGTCCTGTGTCCTTCTTTGTCATATGCTGATGAGGGCCATCCTTCTCGGTAGTGGTGAAAATCTTTCAGCTTCTAGTGTTTTTTCTTTCTCCTCCACGGGGCTAGGTGAAACAACCTCCTGTGTTTCATGTTGTGGTTTTTTTTTCCTGTTGTTGTTGGGTTTGTGTGTGTGTGTGTGTGTGTGTATGTGTGTGTGCTATATACATATATATATAGATAGATATATAATTTATTTATTTATTGAAGTATAGTCAGTTTACAGTGTTGTGTCAATTTCTGGTGAACAGCACAATGCTTCAGTTAATTGGGAGTTCTAGATTTGCAGATACTAATATATATAAAATAGATAACCAAGTTCACACTGTGTTGTGTTTTTGTTTGACATTGAGAAAAAGGGCCTGCTCAGGAAACACTTGGTGCCTGCAGAACCTAAAGCATTTGAAGGGGTTGGGGCCGGATCACAAATCAGATTCTAAGAGGCAGGAATGACCGCTCAGCCGGGAGACACACGCCTGCGTCCCAAGACTGCTCCCGAGCTGCCTCTTCTGTCCACAGCCTCGATCTGGCAGGCTGCCTAGGGGTCAGGAGGGACTTCCAGGAAGCTGTGTTCTTTTTTCAGTTCACTAGCACACCAGTCAATTTGGAGGCAAAACAAAAGAATAACAGAGGGGGAGACTGTGCTGAAAGGAAAATAGCTTTGGGTATCAAAAGTGGATTAGAAGAAAAGAAAGAATTGTGTGAATTGGCCGTCATTAAATAGGAAAAGTGTTACATTCTGATACTACAAGACCTTAAAAAAAAAATGAGTTTGCTTCTCCAGAGCGCAGGCTTCCTGTCTGATTTCCTGTTCTGACTACCCTTCTCCTGCGCATGCCTATTTTGTGTTGGTGGCTTCACTTAGATCCAGGGTGGCTCATGGTTTTCAACTTGCATGACAGCTCTGATTCGCGGTGAATACCTGGAATGCTATATCGAGATCGATGTTAAGTCCCAGTCTGGGTGCAGTGGGCAAGAATGCTGAAATCAATGAGAGATGCCTGCTGGGGATACAGGAAGATGCATCAGTGCCTCACTTGCTGTTCTTTTGCTTTAGACAGCTCTCTGAGCAGAGCGTCCCTCTCCTTTCCAGCTCTGTTACTTTCGAACCCATATCTTGTCTGCCCCCATCCTTCTCGTTCCTTCCAAAGCCTTAGCGGTGACTCTAGTGATGAGTTCACTGAGGAGTACTGTGTGATCTTCAGGTACCTTCACACAGATTTCTCAGTCACCAAAACATCTGAACCCCTTGAGGAGCGCCCAGGTTTTACCCTCCCACCAGTAGTGGGGCATGACTTTGAGCTCTGACCATTGGCCTCAGTTTTGAGAGAGTGCTGGGCCAGTAGGGAAGGGGAGGCAGCTGAGAACTGGGAAGTTCGGTCTCCAGGAAATACTCAGACATAGGATGGCCCCTGCAGAAGGGGCTGGCAGTGCACATCGCCCTGTCCCAGGGGATTCTAGGACCTCAGCCCTTTCCATGCTGGGACTGATACCAGAGGTGTGCAATGCGATGAGCCAGTAGGGAGATGCATGGGGCTTCAGCAGGTCCTCAGCTGGCAGCCAATGACAAGGGCTCCCAATCCAGCTCTCCAGAGAAGGGGAGTCCTGGTAAGGTGGGCTGTACTGCGTGGTTCTAGTTCTGGCAGGCATGGGAATGAAACTCAGAAATGTCAGTCAAGAGGACACTGGAACAGGGGAACAGGTTTGCTCTCTGAGCTGGGGGTGCCCCAGGCCTGAGTTGTATGTCACGGGTGGCAAAATGAATCCCAGCCCTCACACCAGCTGTTGAGAGCTGAGCTCCAAATACAGCCCAGGGCTCCGTCAGAACTAAATCAAGCGCTACTTAAAGCTGAGCTTGAGGCACAAATGAGCTTATTTACAGAACAGAAACAGACTCACAGACATAGAGAACAAACTTATAGTTACCAGGGGTCGGGAAGGGATAAATTGGGAATTCATAATTTGTACCTCTTGGAGAGTGATGGAACTGTTAGGTATCTTGATTGTGGTGGCAGTTTCATAGGTGTATACATCTACCAAAATTCATCAAATTGTACATCTGAAATATGTGCAGTTTATTGTACAGGAATCATATCTCAGTAAGTTGTTTCTATAAGAAGCTGAGCTTGCAGGTTAGAGAACCTCTTCAGGGAGCCTTCAAGGGCAGACCAGTAGCTTTGTCACAGCTGATCTTCTAAGATGACGTCACCTTTTTACTGCTGGGGGTAGAAATCTCATGTTTTCTTCATGAATGACTCAACCTTGGCTACCCAGTGGAATCTGAAGAGCTTTAAAATATATATATAGTGCCTGGGTTCCACTTCCAGAGTGAGGTGTAGGATGTGGCCATTAGGATTTTTCAAAGCTCTCCAGGTAACTTTCCGATGCAACCAAGGTTGAGAACCACTGCTGTACACCACTTTGCAGGTTGCCACCTGATTTTCCACTTCGAAACACTGCTGACAGCAGAATCTGTGAAACTTCCTCCCTCATTGGGACACTCCTCCCAACAGACTGTAAACTCTGAGTGAGCCCTGTACTTATCTTGTGTCTTTCCCAAGTCTGAGGGGTGTGAGCCTTAGCTCTCTCTTCTGAGTGTACACTCTTTATCCCAATTTCCTTCATCTTTTGTTACCTGCACCTACAGCTCACCCACCTCTGTCCCAGCCTCCTGGACCCAACTACAGCCACGCCTGCTGTCTCAGCTTCTTCTGTCTCTGGGACCACAAAAGTCATCACTGTTGTTTCCATATCATTTGCATGATATTCTCCATGATTCCATACATGTTAGTCCCTTTTCCTCTCCACCCATGTCCACACAGAACAGATCAAAACCAAACTGAGTTTTCAGAACAGACACAACTTGACTCAGACAGCAGCTGGGTGGGTTCAGTTACCGTTCAGTTTCCTTCCAGCTCTCAAGTTCTTTGATACACTGCAAATAGAGTAAAAATCATCATCATCATCATTATCATCATTTGGACTGAGGGAGACACCAGTATTCTAAATTAGTAAAAAAACAAAACAAAACAACAACAACAAAAAAAATCCCAGAAGCGGTCAGTGTTTCAAAACTGCATTTCTTTTGTGTATTAAAGAGTAATTGAGACTTGTTGCTAACAAATTATCACCAAATTCAGGAATAAGTTTATGCAGGTTTATGCCAATTCCTTAAGCTATAGAACAGATTTGAAAAACAGCTATTAGGATGAAAGACACTAAATTAACACCATGAACAATATGCTTAGACCTAGAAAACATGAGGATTGACTGAAATTTTGTTTAGAATTAATAACCATTATGTAGTCAGATTAAAATGAAGATATGGAAATGGAAACATGAAAATCATTAAGAACTAGATGACTGAAGCATCCTTGAATGTAATTTTTCATTGTGGTAAAATATACAATATGTAAAGTTTACCCTCTTAACCACTTTATTTTATTTGTTTTATTTTTTATTGAAGTACAATTATAATGTTTCAATTTCTGGTGTACAGCGCAATGTCTCAGTCATGCATATACATACATGTATTTGTTTTCATATTTTTTTCATTAAAGGTTATTACAAAATATCAAGCATAGTTCCCTGTGCTTACAGAAGAAACGTGTTTTTAAATCTGTTTTTATGTATAGTGGCTAACATTTGTAAATCTCAAACTCCCAAATTTATCCCTTCCCACCCCCTTTCCCCAGTAACCATGAGATTGTTTACTATGTCTGCAAGTCTGTTTCTGTTTTGTAGATGAGTTCATAGTGTCCTTTTCTTTTTAGATTCCACATATGAGTTATATCATATGGTATTTTTCTTTTTCTTACTGGCTTACTTCACCTAAAATGACGATCTCTAGGTCCATCCATGTTGCTACAAATGGCATTATTTTATTCCTTTTTATGGCTGAGTAGTATTCCATTGTATAACTATACCACAGCTTCTTTATCCAGTCATCTGTTGATGGACATGTAGGTTGCTTCCATGTCTTGGCTATTGTATATAGTGCTACTATGAACATTGTGGTGCATTTATCTTTTCAAATTAGAGTTCCCTCCAGATATACACCCAGAAATGGGATTGCTGGATCATATGGTAGGTCCATTTTTAGTTTTTTGAGGAATCTCCATACTGTTCTCCATAGTGACTGCACCAAAGTGCATAGTGACTACATTCCCACCAGCAGTGTGGGAGGGTTCCCTTTTCTCCACAGCCTCTCCAGCATTTATTGTTCATGGATTTTTGAATGATGGCCATTCTGATTGGTGTGAGGTGACACCTCATTGTAGTTTTGATTTGCATTTCTCTGATAATTAGTGATACTGAGCATTTTGAAACATCCTTTAAAAATCATACATATCCTTTTAATTGGCTTTGGACACCCCTGCTTTGCGGTAGATTGGAGATAAGTTTTGGTCACTTCTATGTTAGTGATTTTTACATTGTAAATATTGAACTAGAAGAAGGTAACAATTTAAAAAATCTTTCATCATTTTGCAGTATATACAAATATCGAACCATTATGTTGTACACCTGAAACATAATGTTATTTGCAGTTATCTTCCAGTTAAAAAAAAGGCATCTTTCTTTAGGCAGTATTTCTAAGGGTAAGTCTAAAATTCAGCCAGTGTACACTAGTGTGGCTCTGCAGTGCCCCAGCCATCTCTTCTCTGGGACTCCCCTCATGGCCTCACTGTTATCAGCAGCTAAAAGGTTAAAGGTCTAAGCAGCAAAGCCCAGCAGAACCCTGGGCTGGCCCCATTACCACCTTGCTGCACTGCACTCCTGACTCACAGGACATATTGGGATGGGGTCCTTGCTTGTTTGCTTTGTGTATAATCTAAGTGATTCAATTCAAGGACCACCCGTCTCCCACACGAGCAATCCTCTCAGTTTCTCAAATCAGTTATTATAGTGCGGTCTCATGACTCAGCCAGAGAAAAGAGACTCCATTCATCTGCTTGTGTTCGCTTTTTTAGTCAGATGGATATTTGCTCAGTATCCAGGTTTCATCTATGTTTGTAAATTCACCTTATTATTTTTAAGCAATATTTTGTAAGTTGAAAACAATCTTATGCTGCTTTGTAGCTTTTAGGGCAATTTCTCTTCCTATGAAAATATAAGGACCATATTCTAGTTTTCATTTTATGGAGTCAAAAGCATACAGATGTAAGTGTCTATGATCCAGGCTCTTATTATTCCATGAATTCTTGGGAAATCACAAAATGCTTTTTTGGGTAGCAGGTGAAGGAGGCATAATATAGTCAGAGGAAGGCGCTCCTGTACTGATGTATTATTCATGACAGTCAGTGGTGTGTTGATGCTTATACTGGCCTAAAAATATTGATTCCTACTTCATTGATCTTCTGTCTCTAATCTGTGAAAACTGAAATTTCTCATTAGGCCACAAGGTGGCAGATTAATTGCAGGAGAAAAAAAAAAAAAACTGGTACCTAAGAAATAGAGAAATTTCCTCAGCTAAAGTGAAATAAAGAAGTGTTCCCGCCCCACTTTATCAGTCCCCGTGATTTCGACCTCTCTGATCAGAAGTCAGACTTCATAAAAAACCCAGTGGCTTTAAGCCTTTCTTAAGTAACCATTTTACTATTCCTTCCAAAGAACAAAAGAAAACGTAAAACTCTGCCCACTTTATAACTAACTTCCTGAACACACAGCCTGCTTGCGCCCTACTTGGCAGAGGCCTCTCCTGGAAGCCCCAGTGCTCAGGGATACTCAGTCCTCTGTCCTTGTCGGTCAGGGGGGTTATTTACAACGCGCCTTCCCTTTTAGTGCCCCTAAGTCCTGTTGTTGCTGATTCACTGCCCACTTTGGCTAGACCTGATGTCCTCTCTCCGCAACTCCTGTAAATGCTCCATCCTGACCTCCCTGCCTCCAGTCTTCCCCTTGCATCCTGCTGCCACCTTTCTAGACCTCAGAACTGACCACATCCCTCTACTGCTTAAAAGCCCACCTCACTATTGTGGGATCCCATGCACACAGGCCCTTCCACAACCAGCCGTACATACACACACACACACACACACACACACACACACACACACACACGTTAATTCAGCAACACAGACATTTTGGCTGTCTGCCAAACAAGCCGTTTTTTTCACGTCTCTGAGTTTGCCTGTGCCTTTCCCTCTAGAGGGCCCTTCCCCACCCGTGTCTCTGGCAAACACCCAGTTCTGTGTGCTTTGCTTGATACTTTGAGGTGGACCTATGGTGTTCCCACCTGTTTGACCTTAGTGTCCAGGGCTGAGCTTCCTCCAGTGGGACCCACCCCATTGATAAACAGATGGTAGGATTTTACATCTGTCTTTCCCACTAAATGTAATTTCTTTGTGTAGAGAATGGAGTAAATGCTGGGTAGAGTGTTCTTTTCCGAATAAACTTCCAGAAAGCATCAGGGGAGGAGCTGCAGCGTCTTGTCTGGTACCCAGATCAGTCACCCAGAAGTCTACAAGGGAATGGAGGGGGAACAGTGGCTTCAGTGCAGAAAGTCATTGGTTGGACAAATGCTACTGATACCTTCCTCCGCGGGGAAGCTGGGGCCAGGGAGGATGAGTAGAATGTCTTCCAGACAGTGAGAGAGAGGGCCAGGCTCCAGGAGCGGGGAGGGCCGTAGAAGCCAGCTCCTTGTACTCTCCTCAGCCAACAAGTCTGAGGACTGAATTTGTTCCACAGCAGTCATGCCCCTCCCCACATTCTCCAAAGCCCCTCTGCCCTGCCTTGTCTTCTCCAAGATGCAGTAGAGAGACGCCTGCACCTTTCATCTTAATGAGAGAGGATTTTCCTGAGGGTTCTTAGCACTGAGAGTTTTTAACATCTATCGTTTGTTGTCTTTGAACTAATTACAGAATGTTTTGGAATGTCTGGGGGCAAAACCTGGGCAAATATGCTGAGTTAAGCTGACTAGTCATTAAAAAATCAAAACATCTCCTACTCTGGGCCCCTTTTACACTACCAAGGATCTGTAATGTTTTCAGAAGTTGTCGTGGTAACAGCTGTTCACTTTAGAACTGAGGAATCCCTTGTGAGTGGGATTGTCAGTGAGGGATAGGGGTTGGTTCCATGCCCATCATAATTTTTACTAGAAGGAAACATCAAAAACCAAAAATTTAACAAACAGTTGACCTACTGAGTGGGCTGATTATCCCACTGTGGATTATTCAGATCCTTAGTTTTTCTTCTTTGCTGCTCGTTTTAACAAAACAAACCTTGAGCATGGAGTAAAAAAAGAAAAGAAACTATTACAGACCTGAGTCTCCTGCTTTCAACTTGAGTGACTTTGGCTAAGTTAGGCAATATAGCTGAGCCTCAGTTTCCCCATATGAAAAATGGGGGTAAGACCTTGCCTTACTCATCATAGGGGGATGCTTTGAGACTCATAATGAGAAACATGTTTTTTTTTTTTAATGTTCTAAAAAGTATCTTAAGAAAACAGAAATTTCCTGACTTGTTAGTACTACCACCAGGAGGGGATGGTAAAAAAAAAAAAAAGAAAGGAGATGGAATCAAAAATACCTCCTTGAAATTTCACCTTGACGAGACAAGATAAAAATTACTGTATCCAATGAGATGTTGGGATTTTCTTTGACCTTTCCAATGTATTTTCTGTAAAGCAAAATCAGAAGGGAAAGTTCGAAAACTGAAGGAAGAACAAAGACTTTGCGTTACGTTATGTAAGACCAGCCACAGAAGAAGAAATGATTTGTAAAACTAGGCCAGTCTACCCTATCCTGGGGAATCCCTACAGAGATCTCACCACCTCTAAGAAATCATTTTATTTTGGAGAAAGTATAAGTTAGTATTTTTTGTTCATTCAGTATTGAGAAGCATATGTTCTCATGCCTGTAATTTTGTGAGTAGGTCTGTATAGTCATGTTGGCGAAGCAGGGCTCACTCGGGAGTTAAAGCTGCCCGCCCCACATCCTGAGCGGTGCCAGTAGTGGGCGACAGAGCTGAGGGATGACGAGGAACAAGTCATATTGGGACTGAGCCTTCACGCCCCACAGGAAGGCAATTCTTGGGCAAAGATCTTGAGAGACTGCCAAGGGGAGAGAGGAATCCGCTGCTCCCCAGCCATGACACAGAGGCGACGTGGGCTGTCCCACCCACCTCAAACTTTGGCAAATTCTGCCGATTCATCCTCACACAGCAGAATTCTTAGGGGGGTGGAGGGGGAGGGTGCTGGGAACACCCTTTGCTGTGTGACACAGACAGGGAACCCAGTAGAAGTCTGAGCAGAGCTCTGGAGCTGTAGCCTGAATGCAGGCTTTGTCCGCGTCCCCCTCCTCCACCTTTGCACCTTGAGAGGAGCCTGGGGCCACTTTGCTGGGACCCAGAGATACAGGATGGAGAGATAGTCATGTTACATTTTGCTATGTTTTCCACTGAGAAACCTGTCTCATGAAATACGTTCTTTCTTCAAGGAGAATGGGATTCCTGTGGGTTCAATATAAATGTAGTTTAGGGCTTCTCATCAGGTTCCAGGGTAGAAAAATAACACCCAACTCTTCCAGAGAAAAGATGGATATCCCCATTCCCAAGCTAGAGGATTCTCTGGGGATTTCCGCCATCAGAAGGCACTTCCGGGGAGAACTCTAGCCTGGACTAGACATTGTCTTAGGACAGGTGCTGTATGCCTTGTTCACCAGGACTGTGTATCCCAAAGTCCAAGGTAGTGCCAAACCATAGTATTTAAAATATGGAAGGGAGGAAGGGACTGGGGAATCGTAATCCTCAAAGAGTTTTTTGTCTAGTTGAGGGGGTAAGATTAACACAAGGAATAACCTGAGAATGACAATTGTCTATACTGATCGCTGTGATGTTCAGAGAATGCAGGATGCCCACAGATGGAGAGGTGGCGCAGGTGGAGTACCTAGGACTGAGAGGACCAGAAAGCTTTGCCCCAGGAAAGGCTGGCCAGGGGGCTGACTATGTAAGCAGAGTTCGGTGGGGACAATATTGGGAGCTCGGAGGTTTCTGAAACAGAGGGACCTGTTGCTAACTGATCTGAGGCACCTGGTCTTAGGTCATAGACAGGGAATGACTGGAGTGGGATCTCTGGGCCCCTTCCCCCAGCCTCACTGCCTGGAGCTGGGCCACCAAGAAAACAGGGAATCCAGCCTCCCAGACAAGCTTATCTTGGCAGGCAAGACAACCACGGTGACACCTTTTCTGGTAAACTCACTTCCAGCTCTCTCATCTTTAGGCACTTGACAAGTGCTTTGCATGAAAGGTTCATTCAGAACAGATGTGACAGCATTTTAGTGGCAGGAGAAGCCACTAGACTGTAGTTGGATTGGCAGACAGAATCCTCTAAGTGGTGGAGTACAAACCCAAAGGGAAGCTGAGATAATAGAAAATATGTGTTGGTCTCTGCCCCTGGTTCCTTGTAATTTCCTAAGTGATACGAGCACTCTTGTTCTAATATTTGGTCTTTGACCCTGTCCCTGACAAAGGGCTCCTAAATCCCTTGTAAATTTCTAATTCACACAAGCTTGAGGATTTCTAGCCATTCCATAGTACTGAAGTTTCACCGATGGATCAGTGTTTCTGATTCCCTGCACGTTAGCCATACCTCTCCCCAGTGCATCTTTACACGGGGACTGTTAGGGAGCCATCTCCTTTGGAGAGCTGACCTCAAATGCTAACCAACCCTCTTGGAGAGTTTATTTCTGATTAGGGCTCTTCAAATAATAACTAACCATCCCTCTAGTTTGAATTAAAACTATTATATCTGCCTATATGTTACACAGTGCCTATGCTGAAATATTTGAAAGTAAATTATAGGCAGCATAACCGAGAGAATTATGAAAATTTCTGAGTTTAGAGAGACCTGGCATTATTGTGCACGTGTGAATGGGTCCTTCTGGCAGATGAGGAGAGGCTGGTACCTGGGTACAGAAGCACCGAAACCTGCTGGCTCAACCTCAGTGTGTCAGGGATCTCCCCCTACTCCCCGGTCCCCATTCTTCTTAGTTTCTGCCTTATCATCTTGTGCTCTGAACTATTTTAACAGCTCCTTAACCAACCTCCCTCTCTAAAACACAATCTGAAATGGAACTTGATGGTTTAAAACCTCTCAGTAGCTTGCCTACTCTCTACGGAATGAACTCAAAACCTCTTAACTCCTTAGCTTGGCTTAAATGCCCTTCATAAATTACCACCTGCAGCCTTACAACCTGCCACCTCCTGTAATCTCCTGCTTTGCTAATGACACTTGGATCAGGGTGGAATGTTAACACCCCATGTAACCAACCCTTACTTATCCTGTAATAATTTCTCAGGATCCAAGAGTAATACACAAAAGTCAATTGTATATCTATATACAAGCAGTGAATAATTGAAAATTGAATTAAAAATCACATAATCGTTTGTAATAGCATCAAAAACATAAAATGTTTAGCAATAAACTTAACAAAATACATGCAAATCTTACATGTTAGTAACTATAAAAACTTGATGAGAAAAAGAACTAAATAAGTGGACAGATACCTTGTGTTCATGGATTAGAAGACTCAGTATTGTTAAAATGTTAATTTTTCTGAAATTGATTTATAGATTATAATCCCAATCAAACCTAAGCCTTCTTTCTGTAGATACTGATAAACTGATTCTAAAATGTACATGGAAAGCCAATAGTTCTAAAATAGTCAAATAGTTTTGAAAAGGGCCGAAGTTGGAAGGCTCACATTACCTGATTGGAAGACTTGTTATAAAGCTACAGTAATAAAGACCCTGTGCATTGGTCTAAGGACAGACCTGTTCTTCAATGGAGCAGAGTAGAGGGTCCAGAAATAGACCTTCATATATATAGTCAATTGATTTTGACAGATTTGATGTGATAATTAAATGAAAAAGGACCAGTCTTTTCAACAAATGGTGCTGGAACAATTAATACCCATGTGTGGAAAAAATAAAAAGGCACTATGTCTTTACGTCACACCATAGGAAAAAAATTAACTCAAATTGGATCATAGGCCTAAATGTAACCTAAAACTATACAACTTCTAGAAGAAAAAAAATAGAAAAATATCTTTATGATTTTGTACTAGGCAAACATTTGTTAAAGAAGACACTAAAAACACAAACCATGAAAATTTTTTAAAATGCTAAATTCAACTTTATCAAAATTAAAATATTCTATTTGAAAGCTACTCCAGATAAATAAAATCCATAGGATATATACATAAAAAGAGATTTATTATAAGGAATTGGCTTACGTAATTATGGAGGCTGAGAAGTCCAGTCTGCGAGCTGAGACTCAGGAAAGCCAGTGGGGTGATTCCGTATGGAGTCTAAAGATCTGAGGGGCAGGGGAGCTGATGGTGTAAACTCCAGTCCAGATCTGAAGGCCTGGGAACCAAGAGCACCAAGGCAGGAGAAGATCAGTGTCTCAGGTCAAGCAATCCGGCAGGAAGCACAAGGGAGAATGCCTCCTTCGCTTGCCTTTTCTCCTGTTCAGGCCCTCAGTGGATGCCCATTCACACTGGAGAGGGCAGTGTATTTTTTACTGAATCCAGCAACTCAAATGCTAATCTCATCTGGAAACATCTTCACAGGCACACCCAGAAATAATGTTTAATCTGAGTACCTCATAGCCAGTCGAGTTAACCATCAGGCTGCCATTAAGAAAATGAAAGAACAAGTTACATCAGAGCAAACATATTTGCAGAACATATATCTGATAAAGGACTTGTGCTCTGAATACGTAAAGAACTCCAAGACAGAAAATAAACAATCCAATTAAAAATTGGCAGAAGATTTGAGCACATTAAAGGGGGGTTATAGAGAGCAAATAAACACATTAAGAAGTTTACTATCACTAGCCATCAGGGAACTGCAAATTAGAACTACAGTGAGATACAACATTCTCACTGTGATATGTCAACCTGTTACAATGTGGGAAAAACTGAGAATACCAAGTGTTGGTGAGGATGCAGAGCAACTGGGACTCTCAAGTTGCACTTGGGAAGGCAACATGGTGCAGCCACATTGGAAAACTGGCAGTTTCTAAAAAAGGTAAATACATACTTATTATAAAACCCAGCAAACTCACTCCCAGGTACTTATCCAAGATAAATTAAAACTTACGTTCAAAAAAAAAAAACCCGTTCATGAGTTTTCACAGCAATTTTATTCATAATCATCAAAAACTGGAAACAATCCAGATAAACCTCAACTATTGAATGGATGACCAACTTGTGGAATACTATTGTACAATGAAAAGGAATGACATGCCTTTATAACAACAGGCCTAGATTTCAGACGCATTACGGTTGAGTGAATAAAGCCAGACTCAAAAGTCTACTGACTTTATGGCATTCTGGCAAAGGCAAAAACAAAAAAAACAGATCAGTGATTACCCAGAGCTGGTTAGCGGAAGGTTTAACTACAAAGTGGCCCCTAGGGGAATTTGGAGGGGGAAAGTGTTGGAACTGTTCTATGTCTTGATTGTAGTAATGGTTTTACAACTGGATGCATTTGTCAAAGGTTGGATTTTACTCTATGTAAATTATCCCTCAATAAATTAAAAAAAAAGAACTTCAGAAAATTTTAAGTTTCTAGTACTTTCAAGACCTTAAAGACTCTATGAGCATTGCATTTGAACCCTTAGTTGACTTTCAAAATCCCTTTGAACTTGTTCGAGGTGCCTGTTAGCCAATGATTATTTTGTTGATACTCATCTGTTTCTGGTCTACTGGAGAAAATGCAAAAAAGAAAAATTCTATCCCTCTCATTCTTTCTCTTTTTCTTTCCCTCTCCTTTTCTCTCCCTCTTTCTTTAGTAAAAATAGGACTTCATACATTGTGGTAGTAGTTCCGGAGATGAATCTATGCCACCATTGACAAAGGTGCTCTTTGTGAACTTGATTCTGTGGAGCTGCAAGGCCACTTTGCGTTGGAAATTCTAGGATGAGCTTTAACTGCTTAAGTATCTGTTTCTGGGGGCTCCATAATTCATATGGAGGTTCCCAGATCTTGCCAAGTATTCTGTTGAAGGCTGCCCTGTTTCTTCTGGCAAACCTGTGGCTGGGCATCCACAATCTCATTTATATAGAATGTGGAAATTGAAGGCAGCCCTTGACATCAAGGATATGACCATACAACTGCAGTCCTGGGGAATAGAGGCCAAAATCAGAAAAAAAGAGCAGACAGATCAAGGGGAGAGATAGAAGTTTGATATCCTTTTAGAGGACACTGTGTGTTCCTCTTAGAACTCTAGTTGCTGAAAAATTTCTCTCAACTTTTTTGCAATGGACATTTTCAAACATTTACAGCAGTAGATAGAATAGTTTGACTTATTCCAATGTACCCATCACCCAGCTTCAAAACTATCAGTTTATGACCAGCTCTTGTTTCAGCTAAACCCACACCTACCACTTACCTTAGGTTATTTGGAAGCAAATTCCAGATATCATATCATTTCTTCTGTAACTATATAAGCATGTCTGTCTAAAACATAGAGATTCTATTTAAAAAATAACTGTAATTCTATACTACATCTAAAAAATACAACAAATTCCTTTATCATTAAATATTAGTATTTAAATTTCTGGTTATCTCATAAGTGTCATTAACAGTTTTGTATATTTTGTTTGCATCAGTGTGTTTAAAAATAGTTTGCTTAAGTTGGCATCTGAACAAGGTCTCTACTTTCTGATGTAGTTACTATGTCTTTTATGCCTCTTTTAATCTATAGGTTTTCCCTTTATTTCTTTTTCTTCAAATAAATTTTATTTCTTAGAACAGTTTTAGATTTACAGAAAGGTTGAGAAGGTGGCTTAGAGAGTTCTCATTCACCCTATATCTCGTTTCCCCAATTATTAACATCATACATTATATGGTATGTTTATTATAATGAATGAACCAATATAGATATGTTATTATTAACCAAAGTGCAGACTTTATTCAGATTTCCTTAGTTTTTTGTTTTGTTTTTTTTAACACTTTTTATTGATTTATAATCATTTTACAATGTTGTGTCAAATTCCAGTGTTCAGCACAATTTTTCAGTCATTCATGGACATATACACACTCATTGTCACATTTTTTTCTCTGTGATTTATCATAACATTTTGTGTACATTTCCCTGTGCTATACAGTGTAATCTTGTTTATCTATTCTACAATTTTGAGATTTCCTTAGTTTTTTATCTACTGCTCCAGGATCCCACCTGGCTATCGTGTTAC
This sequence comes from Vicugna pacos, assembly GCF_048564905.1. Lineage (NCBI taxonomy): Eukaryota > Metazoa > Chordata > Mammalia > Artiodactyla > Camelidae > Vicugna > Vicugna pacos. The sequence continues at coordinate 77,257,122 of NC_132993.1, read as the reverse complement.
ATGCAGTCACATCTCCTTAGACCTCCTCACCTCCTCATGGCTGTGACAATTTCCCAGACTTTCTTTATTTTTGATGACCATAACAGTTTTGTGGAATACTGGTCAGATATTTTGTAAAATGTCTCTAAATTAAGATTTGTCTGTTTTTCTCATGATTATAGTAGGGATATGGCTTTGGGGAAGGGATATCATGGAGGTAAAGTCCAATTCCCATCGCTCCATATTAAGGGTGCATTCTATCAACTTGCCTTAACATGCTTGATGTTGACCTTGATCACCTGATGGAGGTAGTATCTGCCACGTTTATCCACTATAACGTTACTCTTTTATTTCACCTTTCACATACTGTACTGTTTGGAAGAAACTCACTACGTACCACCCACACTTAAGGAGTAGAGAATTATGAGCCCTCTCCTTGAGGGTGGAGTATTGACATAGATTATTTGGAACTCTTTGGCATAGAAGATCTATCTATCTCTTCTCCCCCATTTATTTATTTATTCAATCCTTCATTTAGATCATTGTAGATTCGTGGATATTTTATTTTATTCTTTTGGTAATAATCCAGTACCACTTTATTTTGTGGCTCAAATTGTTTCGGCTTCGGCCCCTGGAAACTTTTTCAGTTGGTTCCTGTGTCCCCTTTATATACCCACATTGTTGTGGTTGGGCTGTTTGTGTGTTTGTTTCTGAGTACTTCCTTACTTTCTAGGTCTACAGGATAATCCAGGTTCATTTTAACATTTTTTACCCGGTCCTAAGATTAGCCATTTTTCTCAGGAGCCCTGGTTTCTTTTATTAGAGAATGGTATTCGAAACCAAAACTTGGACTCTAGGAGTGCTCATTGTTCCAGGCCCTCTCAACTGACATAACAAGGGAATGTATGTGTATGTACTAACCTGTGTGTATATGCATATCAGTAACTCCTCTGTATGTAACCATCTGTATCCATGTTAAGCTTACCATGAGTTCATACTGATGTTTGCGACTTTAATCCATCACTGTGAGGGTCATTCTCACCTCCTTCCCTTACTTATCTGTAAATTCCCACTTCCACAGTGAGAAACCTGGCTCCTACCATCCACCATTCATTTACTTAATACTCCAATTCCAGAATACATGTGTAGTAGTATCATAGCTGTTAACCCAAGGAAACAACTTTGTTAACTAGAATGCAGTGGAAGTATCAACTGCTTCTAGAACTTATGTGCAGTTCCTTTTGCCTTTAGTCTTACAGACTCCACTCATTTCCAAAGTTACTTATGTAACGTGGCACTTTGGTTAAACATACACCTACCATATGATCCAACCATTCTACTCCAGTATTTACCCAAGAGAAATGTAATCACATGTCCTACAGAGACATGCACACATGTTGATAGTGTCTTTATTTATAACAACAAAAAACTAAAAACAACCCCAAATGTCTATGCATCAGTTGATAAACAAATTTGATATGTCCAAAGAATGGAATACTATTCAGCAATAAAAAGCAGTGAAGTATTAATATGTGTGCAATATGTATGAGTCTCTAAATTATTATGCTCACTAAAAGAAGCCAAATAAAATACATACCATATGTGTCCATTTATACCAAATTTAGAAAATGTAAACTAACCTGTAGTGATAGAAGGCTGATCAATGGTTGCCTGGGGATGAAGGGGTTTGGAGGAGGGACAGGAGAAAGGCACTATAAAGGAGCAAACACTTGAAAATGATTCATATGTTCACTATCTTGATTGTGGTAATAGTTCCATGGCTGAAAACATAAGTCAATATTATTTAATTGCACAGTTTAAATATGTGCAGTGTACTGTATGTCCATGTTACCCCAATCAAAAATTCTATGCCTCACAAACCTACTACTAAATCATTCTAGAGCACTGTTTCTCAGACTTTAATGTGCAAAGGAACCCCCTGAGGTTGATGTTAAAATGCGGATTCCGATCCACCATGTCTAGGAGGCGGCCTGAGATTCTGCATTTCTTATAAACACTCATGTGCTGTCATTGCCTGCTAGTCTGTGGGCCACATGTTGGATGATGGATGCAGTGGTTCACCAGCTGAATGTATAAAAGAATCCCCTGGGGAGCGTTGGGAACTTGCAGGTACTTTGTACTCATACATGAGGATACCACAGGCATGTGGTTGAGCCTGGGGATGCATGTTTCACATGACCCTCAAAGACTCTGATGCTCCGATATTCACTGACCACACGTGGGAAAACAGTACCCAGAGGCTTGAAAACCACACCAGCCATGTTCTCCAACATATTTAATAATTCGTACCAGATTTCCAGACATCACTTGAATACTTCCAAGTCTTCCTTTTAAACTTTTCCCCTCATCTCTTGTTTGTATAAAGTAAGTAGAATAAAGTAAGGAGTGCCAGACATGAAATTAATAACATTTTAACAGACAAATGCAAATAGCGAAGTTGGAACCAGGGAGCAGGTCTAGAGGTCATTCTACCAGGAAGAAGGGAGATGATTTAGCATCTGGGGACAAGATCCACCTGCCACTCTGCAGGTAACATTTGAGAAAGGTCTCCTTCCTTTCTCACTTCAGTCTGGGCAAAAGGCTGTAAAAAGAGCTGAGATCAAAGTTAGGCAAACTGGGATTCTCAGATACACCAGTGGCATTCTAACTTTGGGAAAATGCCTGGATCCCGAGCCTCCATTTCTCTCTCTGCTACGGGGGGATGATATGTATTTTGCAAGGTTCTGTCAAATTTGGAAATACTGTAAAGGAAGACCAGTGAGTAACCCCTTCCAATAGTAAGCAAAGTAAAAGAATACACAGTTCATGGGAAAGAAAACACAACTGGAGTTACATATATGAAATAAGCTTTGTCTTGACTGACGATAAGAGAAATGCACAGTACAAGTGCAGTAAGGTATGTTTTATCCGTCATCTTGATGCAGATCATTTTATATACCGTTGACGAGATCATGAAGAATAAGCACTCTCCTGCGCTGATGGTAAGAATGTAAATGGCACATCACACGTGGAGACCAATTTGACCACATCAATAAAAATGAAAATCTTTATACACTTTGAACCAGAAATTCTACTTCTATAAGTTTATACTACAAACACTAGTATGTGTAGAGAATAAAGCATTTGTTGCAGAATTGCTTAAAAATGCCAAATATCAAAAATATCCATTACTAATTAAATTAATACATTGTTTATAATACCAAAATATTAGAAGCATCATAATGACCGTTAATTGAGTAAATATATGTAGGGTATATTATCTATATAATATTATGCAGCCTTTAAAAGAATGACATACTTATATGGAAGGATCCCTGGTACATACATGCATAACACATATGTTGAATATACATGCATTTATTTGTATAGAAAAATCCTGGAAGGATATACTAGAAGCTGCTAATAGTAGCTGTCTGTTGGGAAGAAAACTGATTCCTGGAGAACAAGTTGCTAGAAACACTGTATACTATTTTCTTCCTTTTAAAATTTTTACTTATTTTTTTAAAAATATACCAAAGATGTAGAGAGATAACCTTATAGCAAAGACATCTGCTCAAAGTTCTAATGGAAGTGCTTCTTTACCATAAAATATTCACTCAAATGTCAAAAAATAAATAAATAAAAATAAAGTTCTTATTTGTTTTTACCTTTCAGCTTTTCATTTTGAAATGTTTTCAGCCTTAGGAAAAAGTTGCAAGAAAACGAAAAATTCTTGGATCTCTTCAAATGTTATACTCTGTATAACCACTGGATAGGAAATTAGCCTTAATATTATATGATGAACTATTTGGAGACCTTTCTGGATTTCACCACTTGTCCCTCTAGTGGCCTTTTTATGTTCCAGGACCAAGTTTTCATTTTGCCTTGGTTTCCTCCAATCTAGGATAGTTCCTCAGTTTTTCTTTGTCTTTCGTGACCTTGATGAATTCTGTCCAGTTATTGTGGAGAACACACTCAATTTCAGTTTGTCTGATGTTTCCTCCTGATAAGATGCAGGTAATGCATTTTGGGGGAGAATATCACAGCCACCGCGTGTGCCCTTCTCAGTGCCCCGTATCAGGAGGCATGCGGTGTCAATAGGTTTCAGTGCTGGTGAACTTTACTTTGATCACATGGTTGAGTGAGGTTTCTGCCCTACAAAGTTATTCTTTTCCTCTATTTTCTGGGAGAATACTTTAAGGCTGCAGGGTTTTTGGGTTTTTTTCAATGTATTTACCTCAGTAACTTTAGCATCTGTTGTTGATTCTTGTCTACAACAATTAATACTGTGGTGTTTGCAAACTAGTAATTTCTGTTTTTATCATTCCTTCTACACTTACAAACTGGAATTCTGCGGTGAGACTATTCCTTTCCCTGCTTTACTTGCTTATTTACTTATTTATGTTAGTGTGGGTTCATGGATATTCGTTTTATTCTGTGCATTATAATCTGTTACTATCAGCATTTATTTTGTTGCCCAAATTACCCCAGATCTGATTATTGGGAGCCCCTTGAATTTGGCCAGCGTGTCCTTTTGACCTGTCCATGTCATATTTTGAACATTTCCTCACTTCATGGCATCACAAGATGTTCTAGGCTTATCTTTCACTTTCCTCGTTCAGACCTGGAATCAGCCATTTCTCCAAGGATTTTTGTTCTTTTTTTTTTTTTTATGAACAGATGGTCACTAAATGTGTTCATGAGTACTAGAATGTCGTTGCTTCTACTCCCTCACAGCAGGGAGAGTTAAGAATATAGATACATATACACGCATCTATTTCTGTATGCATCTATCTGCAAATACTCATATTCGTATACGTATATATGGGATTCATATTGATCATGAGTTCACATTGGTATCTCTAATTCTAATCCCACAACACAGTTTATTTTTCCTCTATTCTTAATTACAGTCATTCTACTACAGTGAGAAACTTGACTTTTACTATTCATACTATTTGACTTATTTACTCAATCCTAGAATACTCAAAATAGCTTCAGAATTGCTAATCTATACTTCTGGGAAAAGCAAAATTGTAAACGAGAGTACAGAATGTTTCTATCCAATTCTTTTTTACTTTAGCCTTACAGATATAACCAAAATACTATTTCACAGAGTGATTTAAGTTAGTTCCTTCCCCCCCCCTTCAGTTTTTACTTTTTAACTTTTTATTTTGGGAAAAATGTCAAACTTAGAAAAAAGCTGCAAAAAAAAATCGAAGAATTCTTCTATCTGCCTTAAACAACCACAGTCTAGGAAATTGTTATTCATTTGTAACAGAGTTGGGTTCATTTGTTGCTATTAATATTTTATTGGGGTTTCTCGTACCGTATTCTGATTATATTTTCTTTTTATTTTAATTGTTTATTGATTTTTTTGGTATGTGGAACATTATGATGATTCTTAAAGTCAGAGCTTTACAGAAAGCTGGACTCGGAGGTGTATAACATTCTCGTCCCTTATGTTGTATTCCAATTAGTGCATTTTACTTACTTTGTTCCCAGCTACCTCCCTAGGGTAACTGATTCTGATTTCAGGGTTATTCTTCCTTACTTATTTTTGCTTTTGTGAGCGCATACAGGTATATTTTCTCATTTCTCCTTCTTTCTGACACCAAAGGTAGCATATTAGAATAGACACTCTTTTGCAAGTTCGTTTTTTCACTTAACAGTGTATCTGGGAACCCGCTCCATGTCAGCTCGTTGAGATCGCCCTCACTTCCTTCCACAGCTGTGGTAGGGCTCCATTAGGTATTACACTGATCTCCCATGTATGGGCATTTAGCTTGTTTCCAGTATTTTGTAATTAAAAACAGTGCTGAGATGAATACACCTGTGCATATGTATTTTTCTGTTCTTGGGAGCGTACCTTCAGGGTAAATTCTTAGAAGTAGGATTTCGGGATCAAAGGCAAGTGCATGTGTGGTTCTGTTCTGTCTTGCCAAATCTCCTTCCATACCAGTTGTACCAATTTGCCGCCATCAAGGTGTAAGAACCCATTTTTCCAACAGTCTCACCAACAGATTTTGTTGTCACGTTTTTTATTTTTTTAATTATCTTTTTTATTGAAGCATAGTCAGTTACAATGTCAATCTCTCGTGTGCAGCACAATGTCCTAGTCATGCATGTATATACATATATTCATTTTCATATTTTTTTCCATTAAAGGTTATTACAAAATATTGAACATACTTCTCTGTGCTATAAAAAATTAACTTTTTAAAAATCTATTTTTATATATAATGGCTAACATTTGTAAATCTCAAACTCCCAAATTTACCCCCTCCCACCCCCTTTCCCCAGTAACCATTAGATTGTTTACTAAGTCTGTGAGTCTGCTTCTGTTTTGTAGATGAGTTCATAGTGTACTTTTTGTTTTTATGCTTTTTAAATTTTTATCAGTTTGATAGGTGAGAAACTGTACACCATTTTTGAAATATACCGTAATATATAAGTTACATTTTTCTAATAATGAGCATTTGGACCTCTTTTAATATGTTTAAAGGGATATATACGTATGTTTTATAAATTGTTTGTTTATGTCTTTCGCTCATTTTTCTATCAAGTTTTTGGCCCTTTGTCCCTCAATGTCTAAGATTTTTAAAAAAATATTAGAACAATTAACGCTCTAAGACATATGTTACAATTTTTTTCCTTTTGAATTTTATGCTACATGCATATAATACTTAAAATTTTTGTAAAGTACACAGGAACATGTTTCATAGTAACTGAAAAGAGAAGGAAAAAAAAAACATGTGGCAAGTGCAGGATGGGAGTGATTTTGCTTCAGTTCTTAGCACCTTAGTCCTCACAAGTTCGTCTTGCCTTTCTCTTAGGAACCCTCCAAGCAAAGCAGCCAGCTGGGAGACTGAATGGCCACGTCTGAGCAACGAAAGGTGAGCCCTGTCCACTACTCTCGTCTGTTTCAGTACATGTGCCTCGGCAGTGTCACCTGTTCCAGGAAGTGAATGCAGGCTTAAATGGATGACTTACTTTCCTTTCTTGTGGCCCACATGCTCCAGCAAAAATTGCAGGACCACTGCTCCTAGAGGCTTGGCAGAGCTCCTCTGCTAAATATAACTGCAGAGACACTAAAAATAAACAGTGGTAAAGGTGAGTTTCATCAGTTCCCGAAATGTCAGTACATCAAGGGGATAAACATAGCTCTCAAGGGCCCAGGGAGGCAGAGGTGGCTGTCCGCTTTAACTGATCTTTTGCAAATGAGAAGAGAAACTGAGGGTTGCTGAATAGCTGGAACATCGTGATTTTTTTCCTTACGTTGTGTGGAGGGTGGGATGGCTGGGAAATAGTTCTTCCATGATCTGATACTTTTGTGGCAAGGTCCTTAAGCACATGCAGTCCACAGGAAAGGATCTGAGGCATGGTGAGCCCACCGCTGCAAACCAGGGCTGAGAGAATACAGGGATGAATCTAATCATCACATGAGGAACAGGGCATTTGAACAGCACAGAGTCTGTAGAATCATGAATCAATCGGGAGAAACGTGCGCCTGGCGTAGGGCCTGTCCCACCAGTGTGCCGTTAATATATGTTTGAGGAAATGAATAAAAAGGTATCCTATACCACCTTGTATGATTATTAAGGATCTGACGGCTGGTGTTAAAGGCTGTGAGAGTTCAGATGGGAAAGGCAAGGCAGAGAATGAAGGGCAGCAAGACCCAAAACCAAATGCTCTGAGGTAGGGAGAGCTAGACATAGAGTCAGTGGGTGAGACATAGGACAGGATCTTCCCATCCCAGCTGCACAAAGTACAACAGGTGACAGTAGCAGCAGATAATCTGAGGCACACCTGGAATGCAAGGGCCCACACCTGCAACACAGTCAGGCCCTGCCAACCCCGATCCCACCACCTGATGGAGGAGAAAGCACACTTACTGCAGGTGATGGCAGACACTAGAGAACCCAGGTTACAGAACCAGTTAGACAGAGGCAGTGTCATCTCCCAGCACGAAGAATGTGGCCAGGATATTTCTATGGCATCAGTATCACTGTAAGAAATATCTCCCCCACCAATACTGGCCTCCCCACTCTTCCACAAAAATGCATCCTGTCCAGCCAACCGCAGACATCCTCTGGCAGGTTGTATTCACATCCTCTTCCATGCCTTTCTGTATGCTGGTCACTTTGGCCAGAATACCATTCATGTATTCATTCATTTGTTCATTTAGGAACTAATTAATTGATTTGTTCACCAACTGTGGTTGATTTGTTGACCTGCCAGTTTACTGACAGCCATTTACATCCCAGTCACTGTCGTAGGTGCTGAGGATATTGTGATAAACAAAATAGACATGGTCCCTGCCCCCTTGGGAGAGAGAGGCAATAAACAAACAGAAATAAATATTTACCTACACGCTGCAGTAAGTGCTGAGAAGAGATGAACATGCTGGCAGAGAAAACACCAGATGGCACTGACTAGAGACAGCACGGTGAGGGTGCTTAACCCGTGGAACATTTCCTCACCAACCCACATGCCTACCCCACTTACTCAGTCACTCTTCTCTGCTCCAGTCATTTGCTTCTACTTTTGACTTGACATCTTTCTTCTGTAGTTGATTTTTTTCTCTATCCAAGCCCCTGTTTCTGTATTAGTTCTCTCAGTGCAAGGCAGAGGGAGGGGAAAGCACATGGAATTTGGGAATCAGAAGACCTGATCATAAATTACAGCCTTCCACGTGAACTCTGGGATACTTGGCAAGTCACCTAATTTCATGATTTCAGTCCAGGTTCCTTGTAAGCAGGGCTGGAGGTATGAAGGCTCACGTGCAAGTAGCTTACTTGGGAAGAAACCCCAAGGAGTAGACGTGAAGGATGGAAAGTGAAATGGGAAGAGGGAGAGAGCCAGCAGAAGGGTGTGTTGTTGCGTTGGCACCACGCCAGGCCACCCTGTGGGCCCTGGGCAGAGCCCTAGGAGATGAGTCTCAGGGGACTGAGGCCAGCATTTATCTGTTGGCCCACCCTCCACTGAGGAAGGGAGCCCCCATGAGGACAGACCCCTCTCCGTTCCTGAGTTTCACAGTATACAAGCTTCCCGTAGACAGCAGGCCCCCCATCTGAGGTGTCAGAGCCAGCCCAGGGCAGGAAGCGGGAGTCCAGGTCCAAGGTCAGATGCTGCCCAGTTGGAGCTGAGTGAAGCTGGGCAGCCCACGCGGAGCTGCCTGACAAGGCAGTGACTGGAGCAAGAGGTGCAATGAGAGGGCTCAAAGTCAAGGCGTCTGATACCCTCACGTGTAAAACAGACGTGGTGATAGTAATGCCTGCCTCTCAGGTGTGTGAGCGTTGAATGAGATGTTCTGTGTGGAAGTGGTCTGTAACCCACAAACGCTGTGTCAGTACAGGCCATTACTGCCACCACGGTGAACTTGGACGTACACCCCCAGGAAAGCACCCAGCACACAGTTAGACAAAAAACAAGTGTGAGTCGGGTGAACAAGGAAGCAAGGGGAGTGAGGGAGCATAAAGAGAGGTGTCCCAGGTCTTTATCCGAGCTTCTTGCCAATGTAAGATGAACAAGTATATTTCACTCAGTCCAAGTTTCCTTCCACATTCAATTAGATTTGAATGAAGAAATATTGTTTTAAATGGCTTACCTGAAAAATGCTTTGGGGCCACGCTCTTGGGAGGAGAGAGCTGGGACAAGGGTTTACTTGCCTATGAAATATGACCTCGTTGGTGGGCTTAAGTTCCTTTGGCTTTGTCCAGCGTCTGACAAAATACTCAACAGAGTTTGGGTGCAAAAATCACTGGAAACTGGAAGATAGGGTTCTCTCTGTCTTAAAAGCATGTAAACTGCAGGGAAGGCAGAAGACAAAGGATGTTCAATAAGCAGTAGAGCAGACGTAGCTTGTAGACATAGTCAGTAATCACACGTGATGATGGATTCAGTGGACTGAAGTCAGGCAGTGCTAACCTGGCAAAGTTTCATTTCCTTACAACTTGCTTCATTGCATTGAGCACTTGAGATCCTCTGATAGGCAGAGCCCGTGCTGTGCTGGGCCACGAGGCTGCAGGGGTGATGAGAGTAACAGACAAGAAAATGAACAGTAAGACCAAGTGGCATAAATGCTATCAGGAGAGGTGTGCAGAGGCGTTAACAAAGACACCTAACTCAGCTTGTCGGGGAGGAGAGGAAGGACCAAGACAGTTTTCCAAAAAGAAGAGATATTCCCCTAAGGCTGGATGGAGAAGTAGACATTAGTTGGAAAGATGTGAAGGGAGGAGGGCATGTCAGGCAGAGAGAATCACCTGGGTGAAGTCCTGGAGGTGGGAGGGAACCTGGTACGTTGGAGGAATCGCAAGAGGGGGACTTGCAGGGATGTGCTGGGAGGTGAGGCTGCAGCCGCATGACCTGGCGGGGGCAGGGTCATAAGGAGGCTTCTATGTCAAACTAATGCGTTTGAACTTGCCTAAGGGAAGAAGCAAGCCACAGAGGCATTTTCAGCAGTGGGATGATGTGATCCCACCAGTGCTCCATAGGGTACCTCTGGTCGTGCTGTGAGGGAACGGGAGACGGAATGGGGTTGGATATGTGTGGGAGCAGGGAGCTCGGTTTGGAAGTGACTGTTGTGGTCAGTTGGGGGAGAGATGAGAATGACCTGCGGCAGTGGAGTAGGGACAGAGAGGCAGTGATGGAGCCAACATGCTGGTGACTGCCTGTATGGACGTGGAAGACAGGGGAGGAGATGGTCAAAACGAGTCCCAGATTTCTCCCTCGGGTGACCTGGTGGATGGTTGAGCCATTTGGTGGAGAGAGGAAACAGTTTCCTGGAGAGAGTAGACCAGAATTGGAGGAGGAGAAACCTCTACTTGGAACATGTTTTCTTTTTTTTCTGTTTACCTTTGGGACACAGGATCCTTTTATAATATTTTTGCCCAAGAAAAGGGGTATAGTCCTCAAAGGGTCTGAGGGCTCCCACACCCTGCCAAAGGGCATCTGGCCAAGAAGAGTGAGTGGGGCTGAAATGCAATCCATGCTCACTCCTTAAGTGTCCTTGGCCAGGGCTGCATCTGCCTACAAGGAAGGGCACCATGCTGGATACTTCCATTTGCTTCTCTAGATCCAGTCCCCCCTTCACCCTCCAGTGTGTGCTGATGGCTGGTCTGTGTGGACTGCATTCCTCATACCCCCCTCTTCTGGCTGGGTTCTACCAATGGGAGGCTCTGGCTGGAGGTCAGAGAGGCGGGGAGAGGATCTCTGCTCCCTCCCTGCTGGGTAGCCATCAGGCTGTCTCTCTCCCTTTACTGAGGGTCACGGCTCTCACAGCTACAGTCCCTGTTGGGTTTTGAGTTCAGGATTCTCTCCTCTTGCTCCCCAGGGCTGGGGTGGTAATGACTCCCCACCATTGCTGGCCCCGGGGTGCTGTGCCATTCCTTTTGGGTCTCCCTACATCCTGCCCGCACCTTTGCAAATGGTGCCTCCCATACACTCTCCTCAGTTATCCGTTTGAGGTTTGTCATCTGTCTTCTCCCGGAACTGGGACAGAGTCAGAATATTTTTCTAATTGACACAGACCAACATCTTCATTCACTTAACCATGCACCCTTGGTGTTGTGACAGTTGTAGGGACCCCTGTTTCTCACTCTTACAAAGGTGCTGCATTAGCAAGGGGACCCTATTGGTTCTAAAACTCAGGCAGCCTTAATTCATCTGGAAAGTGGTACCAGGCCAGCTTTTCAGTCGGCCCCAAAGTCTGAGTTGGCGTGAAAGAGTCAGGATAGTCGTTGTCAGAGTCTGCTCAGGCTGTAACAAAGTACCAGAGACAGGGTGGCTTACAAACTATAGGGATTTATTTCTCACAGTTCTGGAGACTGGAAATCCAGAATCAAGGCACCCGTGTGGTTGGGCTGTGGTGAGGGCCCTCTCCCTGGCTCCTAGCTGGCACCTTCTTGCTGTGTCTTCATGCGATGGAAGGGGCCTGGGATTTCCCTGGGGCCTCTTTTACAAGGAGAGTAATCCCATTCATGAGAGCTCTGCCCTCATGACCTAAGCACAACTCAAAAGTCCCCATCTCCTGATACTGTCATCTTTGGGGTTTAGGATTTCAACATATAAACTTGGGGTGGGGGGGCACAAACATGCAGAGAATAGCAGTAGGGAAGAGGGAAATGCTCAGAGGAGACAGCAGACCCTGGGGAAAAGCACTGCGGGTTATCAGCGTCAGGTAGCAACATCTATCCAGCAAGCCTTCCTTGGCAATTGGAGTGGCCACCTGGGAATTGTTTGGGTGGGGTTAGAATGGCAGATGCCAGCCCCCGCTTGACCAAGATGGACTTCTCTCCTCCTCTGAGTCCCTCCCCTTTCCAACCATCCCCTTTACCCACTCTGACCAAATAAAACTTTCCCAAATTTTCTATAATTTAGTGCAAGAATCAAGTACACGATATTATCTTCCTTCAATTCTCCAGTTTAACAAGATCCTGTAAAAGCTGTTGGTCTTCCCTGCCCCGTGCTCGAGTGGTAGAGAAATTATATTTAAAACGTGTCCTTTGAGACCCAATTTTTTGATCCTTCACTCATTTATTCATTCATCAAACAATAATCACATATCACCTAAGACTAGATTCCTGTATCTGTTCTCAGGTAGAGCCTCATCTGTTCCTAAAGGAAGAGGGATGAAGCGTGCTAGGGGCCACAGCAAGGTGGGCGAACATAAAGCCAGATCAAGTAAAGTGAGACAGGGGTAGGCGAGTAGAGCCCCGAGCTGACACCTCCCCCAACTGCAGCCAAGCAGAGTCCAGGGAGTTCAGCCGCCACTGGGCAGGCTCAGGGTCTCTCTCCACCTTCACATTCCATTTGTGCTCCTACACTGACAGCACCGTATGCACTGAGTGGGCTGTGCTGGACGGCTGCGTGTTGTGCGATACTTGACCCAGTTGCGTCTCTGGAAGCTTTAGAGATTGCAAGTGTGAAGCAACAGGTCAAAGCTAGGGAACCTGTGGGCTTGTTCCCAGTCCCTTCTGTACTCAGGAACTGGGAGATGACTGGTCTTATCCTCAAAACTGAGAAAGAGGGACCTGTTGGTTCACATTCTTCGTCAGACCCTTTCCTGGCTTTGAATGTGGGGTACTGTGCTAATTTCAGGTTCCTGAGTTACAGGGCAGTGTGAAAGAGGCTTTGGCATCTCAGATGCATTGCCTAACTAGCTGGAGTTCTTATTCCAGGAAGTTATACATCTTCTGAGCAGCACATATGAAATTAAGCTTTAAAAAATGCAGCTTGATGTTCTCTAATTTCCTGAGAGCCAGGGGCGAGCAAAGCACCTTACTCAGCCTCAGAGAGCTTTAGCCCTCTGATTTGCTTACGTTTTTTTCTACAGGTAGCTTCTGACATTTGTACTGAAGTGGTGGGCTCTCCCCTAACCTCCTCCTCCGCCTTCCCCACTGCACCACTATTGAATGAGAGTTTAGAATTTAGATTAAAATCTACTATCCAAAATCTTCTATTTTTTGTTTTTACTCCTTCCTTCTATTTTTCTTTTTCTTCCGTTACCCCCCCCCCTTTTAATTCATTATTTGATCAATTACTTGTTCATTGCTTTGTGTCTGGAGTCTGAACTTAAGCTATCCAACTCCTGTCCTACATTAGGATTTAGATTTCAGTCTGGAAATGCCTGGTTGATCTGTGGGGTGGGCCTACCTGAGTCTGTGTATCTGAAGGACAGGAACTTCCTAGGAAAGACTCCACAGGAAGAGAAAGTGGTGGATTGAACTGCAGTGGACCAGGATTGGGGTAGGGTTTGGGGTGGCCCTGGTGGGATTTTGGAAGAAGCGTGGTGCCTGTCATTGAGTTGTCTTCTGACCCAGCACTCAGGGACTTGTCCCTGGGTCCTGAGGTGAGGCTGTTGGAATAACGGGGCAAACATCCCTTCACTCAAACATCCTGAGGTTACAGAAAGCAGTAGCAGCGACATCCCAGGGCCAGACACTGTCAGCATCCTTAGCCTGGGCAGGTGCCGCTTTGGCATGGACAGAAGTGGGCACTGGTGTGGAGGGGATGCCTTTAAAGGCCACTCTGAGTGTCAGTAGCAATGGAATATCAGCCCAGTCAGCACAAGCACGTAAGGAAGAAACTGGCAGTTGCCACGTGTAGCAGCAGGGCTCTCGTGCTCCGTATCTGCAAAATAATTGATGAAGAATTCCAGGCTTTGAGGGATAAACTTGATGTGAGGATGGGTGGTTGGAAGAGCCATGGAGTGCATTTGGCTAAATCCGCTGAACGCTGTTTTGTGTCTCTTATTAATTAAGATCCTGTATCACTCCAAGCATCTGAGTTTGGGGGACACGATGGCTACACATTCCTTAAATCCGATTTAGCTCCAAACAGGATGAGCTTTACACAAAAGCGTGGGATATAAAAGGGCCAAACGTTTAAAAAGAAAGTAGAAGAACCATAGTCAAGATATAAAGCCCAGAAGGAAGGGAAGGAGTGAAGTGTTGCACTAGAAAACCTAGTCACACGTAAGTTCCCGCTTGACTTGAAACCACTGTCTCTTGGGGGCTTAGTTCCTGAGAATGCAAACTCTGTGCTTAGCCACGATCTGAACAAAGATGAAATTCAGTTTTCAGGCAGAGGTACCTTTTTCCCCAAAATGTATTACTGTGTCCAAACAGGATGGTTCTATAGTTTGTGGTTAGAGAGTGACCTGGAGTCACTGAACTTAGTTTGAATAGATGGTTGGAAAATTCTGATTACCAGTTCTCTGCCCAGTACCACAACCAACCTGAAAATGCAGCCGGCTGAGTGCCAGGCTGTGCGGTCACACAGTGGCCGAGGGAGCTGGAAATGCGTCGTATTTATGACTTGCTCTTGTACCTTCCTGTCTCCCTCATCCTCACGATGATATTGGGAGACAGAAGGCCGGTACAGTGATCTCCCCTGTACAGATGAGGAAACCACGAGGCAGAGAGGGCCGTGACCTGCCCAAGGCCACACTTAGGTGCAGGGCTGGCGTTTGAACGTGGCTCTGCAATCTCCATCCGAGCTGCATAGGCCCTGCCGGGCTCTAGGAGGGAATGGTAACTCACCCTGATATTTTTTTCTAGAAGCATTCCAGGAGATTCTGATGCTCATCTAGTTTTGGGAGCCTTACTCCCCTAAACTGTCTGTCTCAGCCTGAGGACTCAATGGGTGAGTCACCTCAGGTTAAAAAGAGTTGGTAAATACAGGCATCTAATTGCTAAATGTGATTAGAGGAAAGAAAACGTGTTCCCCAAACAAGGGGTGCACAGCATGATGGCAGATCGGGGCGGGCAGCACGGAAACAGAGGTTCTTCTGACTTTATCCCTGTGGATGTTTTGATGTCCCCAAAGCAAAGCCATTCCTACCGAGGGAGCAGTACTGAGGGAGAGCCTGGCACTGGGTGGTCCATGTGGGTCCATCCACTGACAACTGCAGTCAGAATTCAAATGTCCAGAGTGAGCAGAGCAGAACAGAGCCCACACCTGCCTGGAGGGACACACAAACGCACACACATGCCATCCTGTCCTCTTCTCTGCATGGGAAGTCCTGGGAAATTGCCAGCTGACCTGCAGTCCCCTTTGGCCCATTAGAAATTCAACACTGCTGTAATTAGACATTTCCAAAAATTTCCAAGGTCCTCAGAGTGTTACAGAAAGTTAGAGCTGAAAGCGTTCCCAAGATGACAGAACAGAGAGCGAGGAGGGGGACAGGAAACAATGGTGCGGTGTGGGTGACACAGGAGGCAGATTTGGGGGCAGAGATTAGCTGATGTATGTGCGAGACTACAGAGACCTGCCTGCGGGAAGAGAAGAAAAGCATCCGCTGAGCACCTAATTGGTGCCTAATTCGGTCTTTTGTGTAGACGTCACCTCATTTCATCCTCAGGTAGCCCTAGAGAGAGGGGTTTGGGTTCTGTTTCACAGGTAAGGAAACTAAGGCTTAGACGGGTGACCCAGACAGTAGAAAAAGAACCAGGACTCGAAATCCAGTAAATCTCACATAGTAAACAAACTTATGGTCACTAAGGGGAAAGGGCAGGGCAGGGATAAATTAGGAGTTTGGGATTAGCAGATACAAACTACTATATATAAAACAGATAAACAGCAAGGTCCAACTGTATAGCACAGGGAACTCTATTCAATAACCTATAGTGAAAAAGAATATTAAATAGAATATATATGTATATGTGTGACTGAATCACTATGCTGTACACCAGAAACTAACACAACATTGTAAATCAACTACACTTCAGTAAAAAGAAAAAAATCCAGGTCTTTAAGGACATGAAGTCCGGGCCATACACACGCATGTGCACCTATACGTATTTTAGCAAATGCAACATCTACTAAGTTCTAGGCACTGTCCTAATTAACGGATATTAACTCCTCAAGTACTCACAACAGCCCTAGGACATAAGTGTCATTATTATTCCTAGTTCTCAGATGAAGAAATTGCAGGAAAGAGGTGAGGCAGCCTGCAGGAGACCCCCACCCCCATGTAGTGGCAGGGCCAGGGGCCCAGTGAAGAGGGCTCTTCTCATAATTGCTCTGTGGTGCCCCCATGGGAAGTGTGTTTACTGAGCACTTACTTGAGGCCAATCCCCGCTGGAACTGTTTTGAGTGCTTTAAATGGATTACCTGGTCCGGTTCGTGTGGTCGGGGAGTGTAGATACCGAAGGCCTGTGAAGACCATGGCTAAATGGTCGGTGTGGGCTCCGGAGTCGGGACCTGCCGCTGACCAGTTTAATGGCCTTGGGTAAATCCTTTAATCTGCCAGTGACTCTTTCCTCATCTGTAAAGTGAGAATCATCATGGTTTCTACTTCAAATCTGGGGTAAAGATTAATGGAGTTATTATGCATAAAGGGCTTGGCATAGAGTCTGGCAAGTAGAAAGTGCTGGAGTTCTTTTAGAGGCAAGTGGAGAAGCTGTACACCTAACGTGCAGGGCCGTGAGGGGTCCTGGGGAAATTCCGCAGCTGGGTCCCACGCGTCCAGGTCAGCATCTGCACCGTGATGTGGCCGTGACTTCCATCTCCCGCAGGGTCCCTACCAGCTGTCCTCGGGCAGGTCAGGCTTCACAAGGTCACTGGCTGGCCACTGCTCTTTTAAGCTAGAGAGGTGGATTGCGTCTAACCTAAGAAATAAGCTAAAAGCAGAAACAAAGAGTAACTAGGAGGCTGCAGGTTGCCAGAGGGAACCTGTCCACCCAGGACCAGAGAGCGTATCCTGAAGCAAGGCTCAGACGCCGCCATCCTTGAAACAGTCTTGGCTGCCTGGCAATTCATCAACATTGCAGGGCTGTTTGATGTGGCAGGAATAATGAATGTCTCTGTGGTACCAACATGACTACTCAGCCTCAAGGCCAAGGACAGTGCTGGAGGGGCCCTCCCGGCACCCTGGAGGCAGAAGCCCAGGCGAGTGAGGCCAACAGCAGCCGCCTGATAGAGCACAGCCCCGCGCCCACTGCTCCAGCCTCTCTCCAGCCTGGGCTACCTCCTCTGTTTCAGAAACCCAAGGCTCTGGGGATCCACCTGGTGGGGTCAGAATGTATGGGCAGAGCTGGCCCCCAGGAGCTGGATCCTCGCTGCAGGAAGGATGGCTGCTTATCTCAGCGTCTGTGCTGAGATGAGGAAGCGCAGGGAGCCAGAGGAGATGGCTGTGCGAGCTGTTATGACAGTCCCATCTTCTGTGTTCCCCTTTGCCCGGTGCCTCCCACACACGTCCTGAGCTTTTGAACACATTAACCTCCTTTGCTGACAGGATCTCTTCTCTCTGTTTTATAAATGAAGAAACTATGGCCTAGAGACATTGAGTAAATTGTCTAGGATGGCACAGCAAGGAAAATGTCTGGAAGGGTGTCCAGAGAGGTGGGGAGGGCCAGAGCACGGAGGAGCTTATCCGTTTTATCTTTTCTCACAGAGCAAACGAACGCTGTTGTAGGTGTTAAGCATGGGTAGGGAAATTCAGACTTGGTTTTGAAGAGCACTTTGGCTGCTGAGTGGAGAATGAATTAAATGAAGGGAGATGAGTTCTGAGTCTTGTGTGGTGGTCCTGGTGAGAGGAGATGGTAGACTCAGGTGGTGGTGATGGAATCCAAAGATACTTGAAAGGCAAGGGTCTGCTTGCATTTAAGGGGACCCTGGCAAATAAATGCATCTCTTTTAATCAAGTTTTCCAGAGAAGAAACATTCAAAAGCCACAAAGTCAAGGCAAAAGAAGAAATCTCAGATTCCCTGCAGGCCAAAGAACAAACCTTGAAGTTCCCCAGGAGTTATCTGAAAGGGATTGGTGCTTTATTTGTAGACTTTTCAGAAATACAGTCTAGGTGGTGAGCAACTGAAGACTATTGTGTGGCTAGAAATACTTGGAAAGGAATCAGACTGGGAGTTCTGAGTCTCAGCACCTTCCAGATCATTCCTTGTCCAGTACCCATAGAGCAGAGCCACAGGGCCTCGATCGACCACAGAGGCCACATGTCTCATGAAGGATGGTGCCAACTCTTCCCTCGAATCTGAGGGTCTGTGCTTTTAATCCCTTCTATTCCCAGCATTTTACTGTAATCTGTGGTAAAGGAAATAAAAGTGGCAGAAATCGATTTATGGGGAGAGAGTAAGAAAGCTAAATGAAGAGCTTGGCTGAGGGTCCAGTGAGTGAACGTGACAACCACCTGGTGCCAGACGTTGAAGGGTGTAAGCAGAGACCTTCTTGGAAAGTGAGGAGAGAGATGCTTAGCAGCCGAGCCAAGCAAGCCCTAAGTATGTAGAGATTTTCCTTCGAGAAGCTAGAAGAACCACAGATGGAGAAGTGGGTGTGACCCCAGGCATTTTATGGCTAAAGACTGAGTGTTAGAAAAGAGTGACTCCCCAAAGTTTTCGCAGAGATAAGTCAGCCTCCAGGACAGGGGCGGGGGCCTCTGGTTGCTCTCTTTGGTTGAATGAATGAGTGCATTGTTGAAAGAATGAATGAAGCCACTAGCCCTCCACTGGAGGCTTAGTTCAGCGTTCTGCATTCCTGCCTCAGGAACATTGCTCAACCTGTTCACTCACCTGGAATGCTGCTCCCGCAGGTCTTCCCATGGCTGAATTCCTGAGTTAGCCTACCAGGAACCCTCAACTGCATCACATGATCTCATTTTCCCTGAAGCATTTATCATTCTTTGAATTTTTCTTTTTTAATTTGCTTGTTTACTCATCTATTATTGGTCATACATCCCTGAGAGCAGGGACTTTATGTTCAAAACAACATCCCAGGGCCTGTTTATTGAATGAATGCCATTAGTTGATAAATCAGTAGGCTGAAGCTTTGTAAATACTGTGATGCAAAAGTCACCAGTAGGAAGATTCAGGCAAATAGTTCATTCAGTATTTATTGTGTGAACCAACTAGTTAGACCAATTTTGGGGGGTCACTTAAATATCTTCGAATATCTCTGAAGCAAATGCATATTTAGAAAACAAATGTAAGGCACAAAATACTAATATCAGTGAAGTAACATGTGCACATGAGTTCACTAACAAAGTAAGCTGTATTAGAACACTTTCTCAGTAATATCACTGCAAAAAATAGCGCTAATGTAAATGTTTAATCAAAAGTGTGAAATAAAGCAACTAATCGTTTGTTACTTCATTTTTAAAAAGATAAATTCTCTTTCTGTTGGGTTTTTTCTAAGTTTCCAAACAACCACAGCAGCCCGAATAACTTAAATAGATCATTTTTTGAGTGCACAATCATTGCAAGATGTCAGTGATACAGCTGAGGTTCAGACTCAGCCTCCAAGGAAAGAAAGCTAGATCAGGAGAATTCCAATTAATCACACCCAGGGAAGAAACCAAACAACTACTGCATGGGAATGAGATTAAGCCCCAGAATGTCCAGACCCTTCTCCCTTCCCCACTCATGAGCTGGTTCACACCCCAGAGATTGGACGCTCTAGAGATTTAATGCCACAGATTCTCAGGGCCACTGTGGACTTGACCTCCTCCAAAGTGTCCTCAGGAGAGGCCGAAGTGCATGTGGTGCATATGAAATGCTGTTTGGTCAAGGTGCTGAGGGGACTGGCAGATGCTTTGTGTTGGTCAGGTTGTGACTCAGCTGAGAAAGACCCACTGGGGAGACCCTGGCAAAACTGAATAGCTCAGCAGCCCCCCACCCCTCCATCTTTGCAACTGCGTACAGGCCTCTGAGCTGTTATCCATGAGCACACCTGGTTAAGAGTACCTGAATGGAATTTCAATCTGCTAACCTCTGTTTTCTAAATTTCTCCTTACCAATTGGCTCTTACCTGGAATCTAGTCAGGATAAAACTGAAAATCAGAGACACAAGTTTGTGGCTCTTCCAATGTTTCATTGCTTTTTTCTTCCTCCTGTCACTCTTTGGACTGGTAGAAAGAAAGTAGGAGATGGGGAGGTGAGTTTACATCTTGCTGCCTGGTGCTGGGCAGAAAAAAAGGAGTTGCCTGCATGTGGGAGAAAGTTTAGAAAACTCTGGGGTCTTTAAAGGAGACAGCAACATGCCTGCTCTTCATGCCACTTTGAAGCAGGGGTTACCTAGTGAGCTGACCCATCTCTGGGTGCCTATTCCAAGTTTACCCAAGTTTTTCCAGTTGCAAGCAATATTCCTTTTTCAAGACTGAGATTTTGTGATTCACTTTTGTGGAAAACTCTTTATTTTGTTTTATAGAAAGATCACCTAAAAGCATCTTTAGGGTGCACAAAAGTTAGAAAAAAAAAAAAAGACACACACTCCTCTGCCCGATTACATGAAAATTGTGAAATGTTCTAGTTTGGGGATGAATTTTGTTGCACGCTTTTGATTTGGAGTTGTTGTTATTGTGGTTGTAGGTGATGGTAGGGTTGGAAAAGGAACAAGAAAAATGCTTCCAGGGTGAAATGAATGGAAACAGGGCTGTGTCTGCTGTGTGGCTTGGTTCTGCACAGGGCGGCATTTGTAGATGGCTCATTTTAGTTGGCCTGTTGAAAATGAGGAGAAAGCAGAAAAGCTGAAAGGGATGATTTTGTGAGGACGCTGGAGATGAGTATGGGCCATTGGTGCTTCAGAATGATCGGAAAAGAACTGAACAGGGTGTGAAGATAGAGCATTCAGAGAGATAGTGGAACATGTTAAGGTGGTTCCCAGTGATGTGAGTCTGGGGAAAAGAGTTCAGACAAAGGGAGTAAATGTGCGTATTTCCGTAGGAAAGAAGAAGCTGCAGACCCTTGTAGTCAGCTGCCTGCTGGTGTCTCCACACAGACGCCCTAGAAGCCTGCCACCCACAGGGCCACCCAAACCTCTTACCTGTGCGCAGGTGTTAACTCCTTGACCCTTTCTCCTCTCACCTAAGCCACCACCAGGTCCTGATCATTCTTCCACTGACGTATTTTCAAGAACCCATTCTTTTTCGTCCCACTGACACTTTTGAATGTCTCCTTTTGGGACCTCTATAATCTCTGGTAGGAATTTAACTGACAACTCCTACTTGATTTCCCTCCACCTCCAGTTTTCTTCTGCTCCAATCCATTCTCTATATTTCAGACAGAATCATCTTTTTTTAAAATCTGATCAATAGTAGAAGGAAATTCTTCAGAGAAGGAATATGTTGTTTTCAGAAAAACCTCAAATAATGAGAAAACATGGCCAGAACATATCTAAATTCTTAAATTGATGGATGCACCATTATCCTTAATTACCCTTGTATTGAGTTACAATTAATGCTCTACTCTTCAACACACCAAATCAATATTATAAAGATGGTTTCAGGGCGTAATTTTTAATCTCCTTGTGTTTTTTCTGCCAGCCGGTAAAGGTTACTGCCTTCTTTTCTTCCATCTTAACCTGTTCGGTAACACTGATAGACATTACTCAGATCAGTCCTTGAAAATCTTTGAACATATGGCATACGGCACACATTAATCTAAACACACTTCATAGACTTGATTGCAGTTCCTGCTGGCTAGGCTTTAATAAAACTGTCATGGAAGCTGCTGCTATCCGAACGAAGGGTGTCTGTCTGGAATTAAGCATCTTTTTGATCTTTCTAGTCTTCATTGGTAATATGGAGCCAGCCGGCCTATTCTTTTGCCATAAAATCGTCTTAAAAGACCCTTGCCTTATTCGCCACCTGAGATTACATTGTCTTGTTTCAATCCACCTTGTACTTTTTTTCTCCTGATTTTCTGGGCTGCTGATTACTTGACTCATCTATTTATAACTCCTCAGACTAGATACATCGACTCCATGTTGACTTGGCTTTTCTCTTCATCCCACCTCCTCCCATGCACCCTCTTTGCATTTGCCCGCTTCTGGCTGCCCAGATAAATTAGCTGCCTGCTCCAGTCCAGTCCAGTGGCTGGTCCCAGCACAGAGTGAAGCCCACATCCCTGTGTCACCCTCGCCTCTCACAGCCACGATCCAGGATTATATCTAAGATCGTTTTCTGCACTAAAATTCTTTAATGTTATTATCTATAAGAAGTTATATGAATATAACTCTATTGTTTTGACCCCTGACTTCAAAGTTCTTGAAGAAGCTCCTAATATCTTCAATAAATATTTGTCGGGTATCTAACCATGCCTTGCATCTTGGTCTGACGGCTCTCCCAGCCTCCCCTGGCTTCTTCCCTCTTTTCTTGCACGTAAGCATTTTCCCTAATAAAATCTTTGTGTGTTTAATCTCACTGTAGCATCTATTTCTTGGAGGACCAGGACTAACTGGTTTTGAAATGTAATACCTCATTTCTATTCTTTCTTTCTTTTTTTTTTTTTTCCCAATTTGTCTATCTAAAGCCAGGGGTGATTTTTTTTCTTTCAGTTTTATTGAGGTATAACACACCTACAATAAAGTTTGCCCTTCGTAAGTGTAAAGTTTGATGACTTCGGCAAACGTATGCAGCCTTGTAACCACCACCGCTCTAATCCACACACACAGCATTTCCATTGACCCAGAAAGTTCTCTCACAGATTCCCCATCCCCAACCCATAGCTCCAAGCAACCTCTGCTCTGCTTTCTGTCAGTATCATTTTGTCTATCCTAGAACTTCATATAAATGGAATCATACCATAATGTCCTTTTGTGTGTGACTTCTTTCACTCAGCATAATGTATTTTAGATTCATCATATTGTTGTGTGTATTGGTATTTCATTCCTTTTTATTGCTGAGTACTGTTTCATTGTATCACTTTTTTTTTTTTTACCCACTTACCAGTTGTTTCCAGTTTAGGGCTGTAATGAATAATACTGCTATAAACATTTGCATACAAGAGTTTGTGTGAATACATATTTCTGCTCCACTTGGATACATATCTATGAGAATGCTAGATCATTTCATAATTATATTAACTTTATAAGTTAACCACACCATTGTCCAAAGGGACTACACTATTTTACATTCTCATAAGCAGTCTGTGAAAATTACAGTTGCTTCACATCCTCACCGATATTCGATATTTTAGTCTTTTAAAATAGTAACTATTCTAGAGGTTATCTCATAATATCTCATTATGGTTTTAATTTACAATTCCTTCATCACTAGTGATGATGAGGCTCTTTTAGTGTAATTGTTGTCCATTTGCATATCTTTTTGTGAAAATCTGTCCGAATCTTGTACCCTTTTTTTTTTAATTGTTAGAGTTTTTTTTTTAATAGATTGCGGATACAAGCCCTTGTCAGATATATGTTTTCCCTGTCTGTGGCTTGTTTTTATATTTTCTTAACCCTGTCTTTTGGAAAGCAGAGGCTCTTCATTTTAATAAAATTCATTTTATTAATTTTCTTTCATACTTGCACATTTTGTGTTTTGTTTAAGAACTTTTGCCTAAATCCATGTCACAAAGATTTTCACCTATGTTTTCTTTTCTAAGCTTAATTGGCTTACCTCTTACATTCAGGTCTTTGATCTACTTTGACTTAATTTTTATGCATAGTAAGTGTTAAAGGACAAGATTCTTTTTTCCCCTATGCAGATACCCAGTTGTCACTGAATTATTTTGGCATCTTTGTTGAAAATCAAATGATCGTATAAATGTGGGTCTATTTCTGGCTTTTCTATCATGTTCCGTTGATCTATATGTTTACCTTTACACCAATACCACACTGTCCAGATAACTCTTGAATCCTGGTAGTATTAATTCTATCTTCTTCTTCAAAATTATTTTGGCTAATCTACGTTCTTTGCCTTTGCAAATAAATTTTTAGCATCTGTTTGTCTATTTGTTCTTTTTATTTGCTTATATTTTTATTCAGATTACATGAAATCTGTAGATCAATTTCAGGAAAATTATCTTAATATCAAGTCTTCCAAATCATGAACATGATACATCTCTCCATTTATTTGTCTTCCTTGATGAGCCTTTGCAATGTTTTATAATTTTCAGTGTCCATATCTCACACATCTTTTGATAATGTTATTCCTAAGTAATTTTTTTGGATGCTATTGTAAATGGAATTTTGAAAACTCATTTTTTAATTGTTCGTTGTTAATAAATAGAAGTATAATTGATTCCTATATATTTACCTTGAATTTACTGATTAGTTCTAGGATCTTTTAAATAGATTCCTTGGAATTTTCGACATACATTATCATGTTTCCTGCAGACAGAGACTTTCATTTTTTTCTCTTTGATCTTTACATATTTCTTTTTCTTGCTGCAATGACTAGTACCTCCAATACATTGTTGAATAGAAGTGGTGAGAATGGACATACGGGCTTCACTACTGATTTTAAGTAGAAGGCCATGAGGCATTCAGTGCTGTGTATGAATTTAGCTGTAAGTGTTTTGGTTTTGTTTTTCTAGCTACCCTTAATCAGGTTGAGGAAATCTTCTTTTATTTCAAGATAGATGACAACTGTTTTCATAAATGAGTATATTAAGACTTCTTTTATTACCCAGCTTATGTTCTATTTTGGTAAGCGTACCATGTGAACTTCAGAAATGTAAATTTTCCATTGTTTTGCGTACCACTCAATAAATATCAGTTACTTCAAGGTGGTTAATAGTATTGGTCAGATATTTGTTACGAGAGGAGTATTAAAGTCTGCAGCTATGATTATGAAATATATCTAAGCCTTTTAATTTTATCACTTTGTTTCATGTATTTTGAAGCTCTTGTCTTAGGAATACACACACTTGATTGTATTTTCTTCCTATTGATCTGACATTTTCATGTAACGAAATATTCCTGTTCTATCTGGTAATCTTGTTTTTTTTTAACATTTTTTATTGGGTTATAGTCATTTTACAATGTGTCAAATTCCAGTGTAGAGCACAATTTTTCAGTTATACATGAACATACATATATTCATTGTCACATTTTTTTTCGCTGTCTATCTGTTACTTATAATATAGAAACCTACTCTGATATTAGTATAACCAAGTCCCTTTTTATGCTTACTGTGCATGGTTTCTCTTTTCCCATTCATTTAGTTTCAGCCTGTCTGGGTCTTTATATTTAAAGTGTATCTCTTATAGATAGCAAATGCATTTTTATCCATTATGATAATTTCTACCTTATAACTGGAGATTTTAAATTATCATTTAACATAATTACTGATATGGTTGAGTTTGGATCTTTTGTTTTACTATTTGTTTTCTCTTCATTTCCTCTGTTTTCCATTCTTCTGTTCTTGCTTTTCTGTCTTTTTTGGATTATTAGAATAATTTTAGAATTCCATTTTAATATTCCTATGGCTTTTTACCATACTTCTCTACATTATGCATATTTAATGATTGCTCTAGAAATTACAATATACATTTTTGATCTTTTAGTTTTTCAGTCTACTAATAGTTAATATTCAACCACTGCATGTAATAAATATACAAATCTTACAATCATAAAGGTCCATCTAGTCCCACCCCAGTCCCTTATGCTATAGCTATCATATGCATTACATCTACATACTTTAAACGCTGCAACTTTTTTTGTTTTAAACTGTTACATGTACAGTAAAAAAAAGTGAAGGAAGTAAATACCAAATAGTTTAGCATTTATCCAGATAGGTACTCTTTCTGATATTCTTCATTCTTTTCTTAGGATCTGAGATGTTATATGACATCATTTTCCTCCAGCCTGAAGTACTTTCTTTAGCACTTCTTCTAATGCAGGTCTACTTGCAACAAGAGTCTCATGTTTTTGTTTTATGTGAACATTTCTTTACTTCACTTCCACTATTAGAGACTATTTTCACTGAATGTAGAATTCTGGGTTTTCAAGGCTTTTTTTTTTTTTTCCTTGTAATTGCTTCGTTTTTATTACCCCCACCCAGGCCTTTAAATATATTTTACTTTCTCCTGGTCTTGGTAATTTCTCCTGAATATCAGCTTTGAAATACTCTCAACTACATGATTTCTTCTATAAAAACTAGTTGTTTTTCTCTCCTTTTACAGGAAAACTAATTGACTTGACCAACTTTCTCTTCCCAAAGAATTCGCAGAGATGGGACGAGAATTTTTTAGTTCTTTTCCCTTGACAGCTCTGGTCAAGAAAGGGTTATTTAGAAATAAGAGACTTATTAAACCCAAATGTCTACAACTTGACCTTGAATTAATAATCTCTGCCCCCTGGGAAAAAGAAAGAAAGAACATCCTTTTCTAGCTTCGGGATATATGTTCCCTGAATGACTTTTTTGGAACTGAGATGAGAGAGGAGTGTTTGCTTTGATGGCAGGCTTTTATTCCCAGGTGTATGGGAAAGCTGGTATTGTGCATGGCAGACCTGGGGCTGGAATTAAGTCTCTAATTATGTCAAGAATAAAACTTCAAGGGACTAAGCTCTCTTTCCAGAAGCTCTCTCGACTCTATACCCAGATGAACAGGAAAAGAGGTAGCAAACCCACAGGTCTAAGTGGTATGTGTAAACAAGAGGAGATTAACTTCTGAAAAAACAAGACAGAAATAAAATGAAGGAAACAAAACAGACTGTGGTTCTGCCCTTTTAAACTTGTCCCTCCCCATGTCCTGAAAAAACAGTGTTTAGGGTTCAACTGTATTTGTCTTTGGTCTTCTCTAATAGATTTTGGAAAGGAATGTGTCCTGTTCCAACATGCAAAGGTGCTTTGGGCTATTAAGTGTCTGAAAAATTATACTGCAAAGTTCCTCTTGGGTGTAATGCAGCTTGAAAAGCCCTCTAGTGTGGTTCAGACTACAGGCTTTGGAGCCTGGGTTATGTACTGTGACTCTGGGCTGAATTGGAGTATGAATGTCATGTCGGATTGTTAAAAAGCAGAAAGTGACTTACATTAATCTGTATATAAGTAACATGTAATAAATTCTCTGGAAACCATGTAAGTTGATTGCAGATAAGGAGGTAGCTTTAAATGTTAAATACAAGGTTGGGGCTAAGAAGACAGCCAGAGGAAAATTCTCTGTGATACTTAACAAAGACCAGGTTTCAAAACAAGAGAGCGCAGAGAAGATAGGGTGTGCCCTTCAGCATATAGAATAGGTAGAAACCCTCTTTCTACCCCCGTATCCCAGCCCAGTTGACGTCAGACAGTGGAGGCTTATAGCTGTCACATAGTTATCATGCCACAATTAAACCCAAGTGACTGGACCGAGGTCTCTAGCAAGCCATCCCAAGGCACAGCCTACTGGGCTTTCAATCTGACGATCCCTGAGGAGTTGCCATGTTTCTGAGAACCCTAACTCCTACTGAAAAGTCCTACCGTGTGTAGATGGTATAGTTCACTTCCATTCCTGATGCTAAGTGGACCCTGAAGTGAGTGAAATCTGTGGTTAACTGTACCTATCCTACCCCTTTACTTTCGTTGTCAAGTTTAAAAGGATGATGTTAAAAGAAAAAGACACTAAAGTCCCTACTTGGAAAAGCCAAATGTCTTTGCCTTCATCCTTTGTTTGCTTCTATCCAACCTTGGGGTAAAATTGTCTGCTACCCAGGCAATTTAATAGAGGTGATTAGGATTTAGGAATTCAAGTCTGATGCAGAATTCCAGTTGTAGCCACCTTTTATCATCCCATCTCTATTATTAAGAGTTTTATTTTTTATTTCACTTTCTTATCTGAGGTCCACCAGCTTTTCCCAGCACATATACTTGCAACTGTCAAACGAGGGGCCTCTTGGTGCATGAGCCTCTGGCTATTATAATTTAGGTGCTAATGATCCCTTAAGATTGAGAGGTAATAAAAAAATTAAAATTAGAAAACATAGAAGTAAAGAAACAGTTTCTATCATGGGTTTCCATTTTTTATTTTCAATTGAAATACAATTGTTAGATAACATTGTGTTAGTTTTAGATGTACAGCGTAATGATTTGATGTATGTGTATACTGAGAACTGATAAGCACAATAAGTTCAGTTAACGTTCATCACCACACACAGTTGGAAATTTCTTTTTCTTGTGACGTAGTAGATCTTAAGATCTACTTAAGATTCACTCTCTTAGCAACATTCAGACATACCGTACAGTATTGTTAACTACAGTCACCATTACATTTAATCTCCAGGACTTATTGATCTTAAATGGATTTCTTATTCTAATAGAAAAGCCAAAGTCATATTCATTCAATCATTCATATTCTCTCCCTCTCTCTCTCCCTCCCTCCTTTCTTCCCTTCCCCTTCCTTTCCCTGCCTCCCCTCCCCCTCCCCCCTTCCTTCTTCAATTCTGTCTGATTTAATCTTAGACTACTGCATTCTGATTCCTAACCTAAGACACTGGGAGGTTGGAGCAGTTACTAAGTATTTTTTTTGCACCGAGCTTCCAGGACCTTTGGTAGCCATTAGGCCCTGACCTATCCTCGTCCCAGGCACCTGAAAGTAGACCTCCCTCCTCTCTAACCAAGTTCTACTCTCCTGTGAAATTCAGCCCTTCAACAGTTGTCCTAAGCTATATGCCAAACCTTTGAAACAGAATTTTAGCTCATTTCAGAGTTCATTATTGTTAATATTTAAAATTAACTTTTCAAATTATTGACTTATTTTGCATTATTTATTGATTTGTTTTACCTAATCCATGTAAAATTCACAAAGTACGAAAGAGCTTATAGTCAAAAGTAGGTCTCCTTTCCAGACTCACCTCCTAGCCACTGGGTTTTCCTCCCCAGAGTCAAAAACTCTCATCAACTTCCTGAATTTCCTTTTGGAGATACTCTGTGCATGTAAAAGTATGTGATACATGCATACACGTATACATGTGTATTCTTTACATTGATTTTTAACTACACAAGCAATACATGAACACTGTTTTCTTGTACAAATTACAAGGCAGGCTAGGCTTAGGTCCCTTTTGACCGTCTCTCCAATCTCAGTCTCTTCCCAAATGTAGCCACTGTGAGTAATCTAGCATCCTGTAATATAAATACTTCCAAAATGTTTCTTTGCACTTACTACAAATATAGCATTGTGAATGTAGCATTATTGTATTGCTTTCTTTTTTTAAGTAAAAGACATACTGCAAGAATCTTTCTGTGGATTGCTTTGGGTCACATCTTTAAAGCACCCCTGACTCTGATGATAGAAGCCTCTTCTCTCTTGCCCCTAGTTTTTCTAAAAGCCAGAAGATGCCCTTCTTTCCTCTTGATGCCAGGACTGACCTCCCATGGGTCCACCCACAAATTCTTGTATCTTCTGGGAGTGAGCCCTGGGAGCTGAGATGAGAAAGAGAGAGTCTGAGTTCAGTGAAGGACAGAGTTCAGATTGACAACATGCATCTCGTGTTCTCTCTGATGGCTCGTCTTGTAGTTTTTCCCTGGGAAGCAGTGACCTTACAGAGTCCTTTAATCATGGAATAAGACTTGACATAGACACTAACATTGTCCTCTCACCTGGTCATTAGCTGGAGAGTTCAAAACCAGGAAAAAGTATCATGCAGGGAAGAAAAAGGGCAGGGTCACAATCCCACCACTGTGATAGGAGCTCTTGACATACCAGAGAGGACTGGCAAAATCTGACACGTTTAAATGATCAGATTCTGTGCAGCATCAGTTAATTGTCAGTAACATCATGTCACTTTGACAGCCTACTTCACACTGATGATCACACAGTCTTCTGGAGGGAAGATTCTACTTCTGAGAAATAATCAAAGCTTTGCCACAGATTCACATGACCATAAGATGACTTATACATTTTACCCTTTAAGTATCTGGTATTAAAAAGCCATCTACTGCATTGTGAAGCAGCCTAATTGGCTCAATTCTTTTGTTATTGAAATCTTGGATCCTATTCTGACCTCAATGCCACATTGAATAAACTTAATCCCTCTGACTAATGATCAGAGCCCATGTTTCACACGCACACAAAATCTAGTTAATCTGAGAAAAACTGTACTTATCTAGAATATGACCAGGCCTCCAAAAGAGCTTATTTTTATCTGAGTACTGGCCAAAAGAATTTAAAGGGGCAGCTTTCTTTTCATCATTAACAAATTTCTTAACAATGTGGTCATTTTTGCTTATTATAAAGTTCTCCATTTGAAATGTGATTTTTGAAATAAATCTCCTTTTTCCTTTTGTTACAATTTCTGTGGAAACGAAGGTCAAAGTTCTCCTTGGGTTATATGATTGTTAGCCAAAGTAGGAATTCAAGAAACGGCCAGTCACGGCCAAGCCATTTCTTCCCTGTGACATTTAATGTCATCTCTACTTATTCTCATTTCACTTATTTTAATCCTATCAGATTTGTGCTTGATGAACCAGAGTTTTGAAATATTACCTCATATTCTTTCCACAATGTAGCCATCAGCATAGCCAGAAAGGTGGCATATCTCATGCTTTTGCTTAATATATAAAATGCTTATGTTTGCCTTACCTAAAATAGACTTGCTGCAGTCTGTAATTTATCGTATATGCTGAAGAACATATTTTTCCAAACAAGCCAAAATACTGGGTTCTACCCTTACAACGAAGTGCACATTTCCCTTTAAGAGGCAAAGTCTTCAATCAAAAATTTGAATAAAATGGTGCTTTATGAAAGAATGTCATCTGGTTAACATTAGTGTGCTAAATATTCATTTACGATGATTCTTTGGTCCTTGTCCCAAGCCATTTTTCTTGATTGTGAGTTGGGTGAACCTTGGCTCATTCCGAGCTGTTTTGTCACCTGCGGCTTATTTCTCTCAGCTGTACAAACATCTAATAGCTTACCTGACCTCAGCCAGGCTGTCTTGCCTTGTTGCCAACTTGAAGACAGTTTCAGGCTTGTTAACATACTTCTGGGGAAGGGTTGGGCAAGAATTGTTTCTTTCATTCTATTGTGTTTTAGAATAAACTTTGTCCTTTCCTCTCTCCTGGGGAGCTTACCCTAAAGTCCCCTCAAGATCCAGAGGACTTCAGAGGGAAGCATGGAGGGACCCCTGAGCCTGCCTGAGTTTGTGTCTTTTCTTCAAGGCTGTCAAGAGACTGGTCCTAGGCTTTCAGTCTACCTCTTCCCTTCTCCTGACACTCACTTGAGATTTATGATAGGTATTCATGAGGGCTTTTCACAAAAGGTAGGGGTACTTCTTCTCATATGGTCTTGCCTCACTCTTTCCCATGTTGCTGCTTCTTCCTCTGCATTCTCCATCCGTGGTGCCTTGCACAGGGCGGGCACCAGAAGGCCCCTCCCTCACTTGGTATCCCCCAAGCACCACCCCAGGCCAGTCCTTTCCTCAAAGATGAGAGGGAAGCAGTGCTGGATTGGCTTAGTAGGTATAGCAGGGTCAAAATGTATGCACTACAATTCAGATGCAAAAAATAATGTACTTTATTTTCTCTAATGGATCTAGAAGTCTGCAGACTCCTAGTAGCCAGTCAACACATGTGAGTTCACAGAATGTATGTACCTCATCTTGCTCTGGAGCCCCTTTCCCAGCACTGGAGGCAGTGGTTGTGGGGTGATTAAAGCTCGCCCATTCAGGATAGCTCAGTTTTTCCTGTATTTGAGTCTATTTCAGGTCATTGTCATCTCATCTGGATGATCGCTCTGTCTTTCAGGGCTTCTGCCTTCTCCCCAGATGGCATGAGGCACAGAAGGAGCTTATGGGCATTCGAGGTGATGGGGTGAAGGTCTGCTACTTCTTTCTTTTTTTTTGGTCCTTCTGTGGACCAGTGAGAACTCATTGAAATGCTGCTCATCTCTCCTAGTATTTGGACATCAGTCTCTGTCCTCCCTGCACCCTCTGCTGAAGTTTCAGCAGCTGGTCCAATTTTTGGTTTACTGTTTTGGCATTAGCAATAAATAGTGATTGCTCTTCAGGAACGCAGCTCTCTCCTCCTACTGACTGGACACCCTGCGTTTGCTCGTTTTCAGAAATTTTCTGTCTTTGGTTATTTTTATTGGGCTAAGAATACTTCATATGGGATCTACCCTCTTAAAATGTTTAGTGTACAATACAGTAATGTTAAATGTAGGCCCAGGGCTGTACGGAAGGTCTCTAGAACTCAATCCTCCTGCATAACTGAAGCTTTATACCTACTGAACAGCAGCTCTCCATTCCCACCTCCTCCCACCCAGCCCCTGGAAATGACAATTCTACTCTCTGCTTCTTTGTATTTGACTTTTTTTATACACCTCATATTAGTGATACCATGCAGTACTTGTCCTTCCATGACTGGTTTATTTCACCCAACATAATGTCCTCAAGGCTCTTAGTGTTGTCACATAGGGCAGGATTTCCTTCTGTTTTAATACTGAATAATATTCCATTATATGCATATACCATGTTTTTTTATCCATTTGTTGGTGGCCACTTAGGTTATTTCTCCATTCTGGCTATTTAGAATAATGCTGCAATGAATATGGGAGTGTACGTATCTCTTCAACATCCTCATTTCAGTTCTTTTGAATAGATAATGTAGAATGGCATTGAGAACACTGATATGCACGTGTAAAAGTATAATTGGACCCTTATCCAAAAATCAACTCAAAATGGATTAAAGAAAGACTTAAATGTAAAACCTGAAACTGTAAAACTCCTAGAAGAAAACATAAGGGAAAAGCTTCATGACACTGGTCTTGGTGATTCTTAGATATGACACCGAAAGCAGAGGCACAAAGGCAAAAATAGACAAGTGGGACTACATCAAATTTAAAAACTTCTGCACAGCAAAGGAAACAATAGAGTGAAAAGGCAACCTATGGAATGGAAGAAAATATTTGCAAACGCATCAGCTCTTAGAGACTCTGCTAACCTCCAAGGCTCTCCACCTGTAAGATCCCCTCATTACTTGCTACATTCCTCACAAGCTCACACAGGAACCTCACTGTCTCTTCCATCCTACCCACTGGCCCATCTATCTAGTGCAGACACTTTTCTCCACCAGTGGTCTTCTCCCACGACTGTCTCATGTTGGATATAGCAGGGGTGAATTAGTTCCCTAGGGCTTCCATGACAAATCACTACAAACTGTGTGGCTTAAAACAGAAATTATTCTTTCAACACTTTAGAAGACAGAAGTCCTAAATCAAGGTGTTGGCAAGGTTGGTTCCTTCTGGAGGTTCTAAGACAGAATCTGTTCCACGTCACTCTCCTAGCTTCTGGTGGTTGCCAGGAACCCATGGCATTCTTTGGCTTGTATCTGTACCTGCCTCCATCATCACTTGGTGTTCTCAATGTGTGTCTGTGTGTCCAAATATCTCCTCTTCTAAGGACGTCAGTCATTGGACTAGGGCCTGCCCTAATTCAGTATGAACTCATTTTGACTTGATGGTATCTGCACAGACCCTATTTCCAGATAAGACCACATTCACAGAATCCAGAGGTTAGGACATCGAGCTATTTTTCTGGAGGACAGAATTGGAGCACAAGCCCAGATGTTCTTGGACTTTCCCTCAACTAGCCTGAGGTTTGTACTTGGGTTTCTATCATCTGGCACCACCTATCTGTAGGGAATGAGGGTGCAAAATTCCTTCTACCTTAGTCTCATCCCCCAGAATATCTCCTTTAATTCCTTGGATCCTCTTCATGATGGATCTCCTTCATGTCTGGTAGAAACTGCTCCTCCATCATGTCCCCTTTACACAGACACTCACTGTGAATTCAATGCTCAAAACTCCCAGCTTTGTTCTTGGTTTGTCAACACTAAAGGCTTGTCAGAGAGATTTTCCAGTGTCCTTTTCTGGGGCTCAGCCCTGGCCTCCCATCCCTGGAGCCACCTGGTACTCGACATCATGGAAATTCTTCAAATGCTCTGATGGCGTGGCCACCCCTGCTGACTCCTAAATACTTTTTCTTTCTCTCTTTAAAGATCAGTACACCTGGGTTTTCTCAGTGTAGATAGTCTTGCCAGACTTTTGAACCAGGAACTTAAGGGGTGGAGAAGTTTTGAACAAGCAGACTCAGCAGATCACAGACCCCGTGGAAGAGGGGAAATTCCTCTCTCCAGAAGCAGGAGAGTTTGGAGATGAGATTAGCAGGTTCTGCATGCCCAGGATGCCCAACAGGAGAGTGCTATGTGATTGGTTGTCTATGTACACCTTCAAGTAAGAGAAACCCATCTGTCATGCTCCCTCTTCAAAGTCGTTCCAATTCCACTGAACTCTAGCCTGTACAGGGTGGCTCACAGTTGCCTGGTGGAGGTCGTGAGTACTTTATCTTTGGCTTAAATGCCTTCAGAAAATAATACTAGTTTTGTCTAAGACTCAGTTTCCTTTTACATAAAATGGGATGGTGCTGTCCTCTTTGATTGTTATAATTACTAGACAAAATATATGCAAAGCAACTAATCTAGTGCCTAGTACTTAGGGGATACTTAAGAAGTAATAACACCTTTATCATTAGTCTATTCTGCTTACCGTTCTTCTCTCTAGAGCACACTGCTTGTCTGAAATTATCCCTGCTTTAAATACTCCCTACCCCCAAAAGAAAAATAAGAAAGAAAAAAAGAATATTATGCCCTTTGGCGTTCCTCTTGTCCACTTGCCTACAGGAAGGACCTTCTCCTAAGACTCAGAGGTTTTCCTGGGCATTTCAGACCTCAGGTCAGAACTGATTCTGTAATTGGTCAGCCTGGCTGTACAAAATCCTAACCACAGAGATTTATGACATGCATGCCCTTCTACCATGTTGCACAATAATTATGCATAGCGCAAAATCTGGCTCAGTGTTTTTGGAAGTGTCATTGATCACTGGATTAGTCTCAGTTCACATATGCTCATTCTTCACCTCTTGTTGCTTGCAGTGTCTTGGAAAAAAGGAAATGTCCGTCAGTCATTGTACTGAGTTATCTGACCCATTCCTCTCCTACTCGTAGATGCCTGCTCTTCACCCAGATCTAGCCAGCTCAGTCCAGACTCTTTCTCACTGTAGAAAAGGGTAAGGGGCTAGCATCTCATCAGGTCAAAAGGACGTGAGGATTTCATTAGAAGGAAATAGTAAAATTCAGCTGGGAGGGGCTCCAGAGAAGCAATTTGTTTTCATTTTGATTTCCCACCACAGACAAATGAGCCCTTCCAGAGGAGCATTAGGATCTTGTCTTAGACACTGGTACCACCTTGCACCCTGTTGCCCAAGTCAAAGGCAAACCTAGGAACTGTACATGACTTTCCTCTTTCTTTTGTATGCTGAATCCAATGTATCAGCAGTTTCTACCAGCTGTACCTTCAAAATATATCCCAAATCTAAATGACTCCTCCCATCTCCACCATTGCCTCTCACCAACACCACAACGCTACCTGGCATCCCAACCCCTGCCTGGTCTTCCCACAGTCAATTTTCCACTCAGCTTCCAGAGCAGTCTTTAAATGTGTATCAGATAATTTAATTTCCCCATTCAAAACCTTCTATAGTTTCCCATTGCGCTCCATTGCGCTTGTAATAAAAATCAAAATCCTCGTCTTAGCCCACAAAGCCCTGCATTGTTACCTCTGCAAAATTTTCTATCACTGTCTGCTTCCTTATTTCTCCCCTTCAGGTGGCTCTGGCCTTCTCGCCATCCTTCCCATCTCCCCAGATGGTCCCCGTCTCGGTTGCTATGCCTTCTGTCTGGAACATTCTCCCCTCCTTCCCTTCATTCAGATGTGACCAGCTCCTTACCTCCATCATCCTCTACTCCATTAGCTGGGTTTATTTTTCTTTATAGTCCTTGTCTCAATGTAGAATTACGTGTGTGGTATATTTATTTATGTATTTACCTCGTATCTCCCCATCTATAAGGTAAGGTCATGAAAGCAAGGAGTTTATCTTGCTCATTGTGTATCCTCAAGGTTTTGAAGAGTACCTGGCCATTAAAGGTACTCAAAAATAGTTGTCAAATGAAGGGATGAAAAAATGATGCCTCTAAAACACCTTCCTGTATTTCATCTTTCACCCTCACCTTCTAGCCTCTGAGTCCCCATTTCTTCAATCAAATCAGAATCCTGGGGGTGAGGCTAAGGCTTCAGGAATGAAAAAGGAGGAAGAGATAAATTGGGAGTTCAAGATTTGCAGATACTAACATATATATACACACACATATATATATATGCAAAATAATTGTTTTTAACGTTTGCCTTTTAATTTTGAAAAAGACATACAAAATAGGTACGAAAAATTTCTGCATATCCTTCACTGAGATTTCCCAAATGGTAAATCTCACTTGACATAATACAATGATCTGGATCAAAAAATTAACATTGATAGAGCGCTGCTAAGCCACAGACCGTATTCAAGTTTTGCTGCTTGTCCACATTCATGTCCTTTTTCCGGCCTGGGATCCAATCAGGTATTATGCATTGCATTTAGTTCTCATGTTTCTTCAGTTTCTTTCCTATAAAATACTTCCTCACTCTTTGTCTTTTATGACTTTGAATCATTCGTAGACTGTTGGCCATTATTTTGTAGAATGTCCCTCAATTTGGATTGGTCTGATGTTTCCTCAGGATTAAATTCAGGAGGTGGATTTGGGGGAAGAATATCACTTACATGATGACGTATCCTCAGTAGACCAAATCATAAGGCACAAAATTGAATTTATCTCAATATTACCAATGTTAACTATACTCTCTTTGTTAAGGTGGTGTCTTCCAGCACTATTTTTTCCTTTGTAGTAAAGTAGATACGTTGTGGAGAGACACTTTGAGTTGATAGATAGCCTATATCTCACCGCATTTTTCACCACCTAATTTTAGAATTCATAAATGATCCTTACCTAAAATAATTATTATTGTGGTATTTGGTCAAATGGTAATTTTTGAACTCTATCCTTTCTTCAGTTGGAATTTTGCTGTAAGGAAGAGCTTTCTCATCTTTGCCATTTATTTATATTTGAATTTATTTATATCAGCATAAATTTGTGGATTCTTATTTTATGCCATTGATTATAATTCCTTACTACCATTATTATTATTTTTGCTCAAATTATCCTCAGTTTAGCTAATACAAGCCCACTTGAGCTGCATCCTGCGTTCCCTGATATGTCTTCTTTTTTTTCTTCTTTTTTATTTTTTATTTTTTGCATTTTCTTACTAACTGGCAATATGAGATATTCTGGACTCATCTTTCAGCCCAGAATCAGTTATTTTTCCAAAAAGTGCCAGTTCCCTTCATTGCTATGGTATCTAGAAATTAAGATTTGGGCACAAGATGTTCTCATCAATACTGAAGCGTGTTGATTCTAAATATATGTATTTATAAACACATATCTATTATCTATTTCTAGATCTATCTCAAATCTACTTTGAAAGTCATGAGTTCTTGCTGGTGATTTGCTTCTGTTTGTATTACATTTTAAGATCACCACCATCACCCTTTATATTGATTTGAACTTTTTTCTTTCTTCCTTCCCTCCCTCCCTCTCTTTCTTCCTTCCTCCCTTTTTTCCTCTCTCTCTCTCCTCCTACTCCTCCTTGTAGTCCTTGACTCTTGATTTAATATGTGGGTCATCCAGTATGATGTTGCCTCTTGATTTAATATGGGATCGTCCAATATAATGAAAGGCAGCAACTCCAGAAACTGAAGGACCCGAGTTCAATTCCTGACTCTGCCACTTTCCAGCCAGGTGACTGTGGGTGAGCAGTCTCCCACAGGAATCAAGCCTCAAGAAAACAGAATTCTTTCCAGGCTCAATCTGTGGAATCAAGCTAAAATCTTTTCCTTTGAAGTTCTCAGACATAAAGGCTGATTTATCTCTCTTTGCAGACTTCAGTACAAGTCTTCCTTTTACCAAGACACGTGAGCAGGCTTCCTTCCCCAAGCTATTCTTCCCAGTGCTTCTAACTGAGCAGCTTAAGTACTGTTTCTCCCTTTGTTAATTCTTTTTGTCACACAGGTGCATTGGCCCCCAGTTGCCTACCCACTATGACTCTATGTGATGTCAGTTTCTGCTCCATTTTCATTTATCCCCTATATCCATTACATAATTGCCTATTTATCTATCTATGCTATGTCTGTCTTTCAGCAGAACAAAAGCATTGCAGCTCCAAACCACCTATCTGAGAAGGGCAGTTGCTATCAGGATAAATTGTAATGACAGTATCATGGAAAAAATCAGTCTGATTCCTCAAGCATTATATGTGGCCTACTCCAAAAGAATTAACTTCTCAAACGGGTGTTATATTTAAGATTATTTAAGAACAAAGACTTTGGCAAACCTACAGTGGCAGGGAGCTGTGTTCTTTTTTGGGCATTTGCATTTTAACAGACTGAGAAATAAATCCACTTTTTAAAGGGAAGAACTATTTACCATCTGCAGTCCGTTTATGTCTGAGGCAGGGAAAATCTGTCGTTCACACACATTTGTGATGAAGTTGGCAGATTCTCCTCTTACAGAGGGTTTCATCAGTGATGATTGAGACAGAATCACCCCGCCTGGTGTGATGCAGTCACTCAGCTTTTGCTGGGGGCAGAATTTTAGTATTTTGAGAGTAGTATCTGCTCATTTTTTTTCTTGTGACAAAAACGTGAGTATCATTGATGGCAGAATTGGTATGGTCTTAGATGAAACAGTGAGTAATGAATATATTCACCAGATTTCCAGGTACTGGCAAACCATTTCCAAATGGCTTTGTGCAGCAGGGAAGGCCATATGTAAGGTGTACAGGGAGGAAGGGGCAAGACAGGAAAAGAATAGGAGCTTAAAAAGCCACTTCATCAAAAGGACTGCATGGGGATAGAGAAAGAGAAAGGAAGGTTTGGCCATGGCCATGAGTGAAAAACTCTAGATGAGGAAAAGATGCTTAAGGAGGATATGTAGAAGGGTTCAGGGGATAAGGGTAAGCGAATTTTCTGAGCTGCCTTTTCAAAGAAACTTAGTACAAATATTTACATTAGTGTCCAAGTTGTTTGGTTTGGACTGGTGTTTCCTAAAAACAAAAGCAAAATGCTAAGCACCAGCAGGACCTAGCAGGATCTGGAGGTAATTTGATATATCTGAATAGTAAGCAGGGGTGATAGTCAATATAATGAATAATTGCAAGACAAGACCTCAGCCCATTAGAATGAATGCTCAACCAACCAGAATGGCTATCAGCTGTACACAGTGGTGCACAACACTGGTGTGTGCCAGCCTAATGTTATCTCTGATCATCACTGCTTCTAGGTCTGAAGGTGGTTCGTAGTGATTTACTGGTATGGAGGTGCCCTATGAGTCAAATGCCCTTCAGTATTAGTTCCATCTGAGCCTCGTGAGAAACTTGGTGTGGGTGGAGGAGCAGAAGATACTGAACAGTCTTGCATGGTCTGACCCCTGCGTTGTGCATTTCTAGACAATGCTACTATCTGATATATATTTATTTATTTATTAGTTTGATTTCAAATATAACAAGAGAAAGGGCCATCTTGTTCCATTTTCGATCATATATTGGGATGACAGTACAAGGTAACAGAGGTGATGCTCACCAGATGTTCATTTTCTCCCCATTTCCTAGCATCGCTACATTTAGGTTGGGGCCATGAGTAATTCTGGCCCATGGAGTGTGAGCAAAGGTGGCATGGGTCACTTTGAGAGCAAGGTGGTTAAAAGTCAGTATGTTGCTTGCATTTTTTTCTTGACATGGCCACTTTTGAGATCAGGTGTCCCATTATGCTGTGGTTATCAGATAGAAAAGGCAAATCCCATCTGCATCGAACTTGATGAGAGACAAACCTGTGTTAAACCACTGAGATCTGCACTGCAC
Source organism: Vicugna pacos (assembly GCF_048564905.1). Classification (NCBI taxonomy): domain Eukaryota; kingdom Metazoa; phylum Chordata; class Mammalia; order Artiodactyla; family Camelidae; genus Vicugna; species Vicugna pacos. The sequence continues at coordinate 77,217,147 of NC_132993.1, read as the reverse complement.
AGCCTGACTTTTCCTGACCAGAAATTGGTCCTGCCCGGATACTGCGTAACAAAAATCTGAAGCATTTTCTTTACTGGATGGCAGTGAAGACACAGATATTGATGATTAAAGTGCCATTGATCAATATTATCCAGAAAAACTTTTTTTTAAAGCTTTCACCTGCAATAACTTGGGGAGAGAGTGTGTAAGCATAATATGCCAGCAATTCTGGAGGAAGAGATTAGAAAACAGAATGTAAATCATGTATATTGGCTGCCTTTGGGGAGGTATTACAAGAGAGAGATGAGCTCAGGAAAGAAGTGACAAGCAAAATGGAAGTGAATAGAGTCTTCAAATGTCCAGAATCTGGTAGAATTAGAAAAGCCAGCTTTTTCTAGACCCCAAATGGAAGGGACAGGATGGAAAAGATTTTCAGTCGCTTCCACTTAGGCTTTAGGATGTAGAAGGCTTCAAGGGAATTTTGCTCCCACACTAATGAGAAATAAAAGGCAATTGACAGAATCATAAATTTTCTTTTTTTTAGAGGTACTTTATTTTTATTTATTTTTTCAGCTTTTTTGAAAAATTGAAGTATAGTTGATGTACAATGTTGTGTTAGTCTCAGGTGTACAGCAAAGTGATTCATTTTTACATATACATATTCTTTTTCAGATTCTTTTTCATTATCGATATTACAAGATATTGAGTAGAGTTTTCTGTGCTATACAGTAGGACCTTGTTGTTTATCTATTTTATATATAATAATTTGTACCTGCTAATCCCAAACTCCCAATTTATCCCTCCCCCCACCTTTTCCCCTTTGGTAACCATAAGATTATTTTCTATGTCAGTGAGTCTATTTCCATTTTGTAAATAAGTTCATTTGTATCATTTTTGTACATTCCAGTTGTATCATATGGTATTTGTCTTTCTCTGTCTGACTTACTTCACTTAGTATGATAGTCTCTAAGTCCATCCATGTTGCTGCAAATGGCATTATTTCATTCTTTTTTATGGCTGAGTAATATTCCATTATATATATATATACATACATATATATATATGTGTGTGTGTGTGTGTGTGTGTGTGTGTGTATGTATATATATCCCACATCTTCTTTACCCAGTCATCTGTTGATGGACACTTATGTTGCTTCCATGTCTTGGCTATTATACATAGTGCTGCTGTGAACATTGGGGTGCATGTATCTTTTTGGATTAAGGTTCCCTCTGGATATATGCTCAGGAGTGAAATTGCTAGATCACATGGTAAGTCTATTTTTGTCTTTTGAGAAATCTCCATACTATTTTCCATAAAGGCTGCACCAAACTATATTCCCACCAACAGTGTAGGACAGTTCCCTTTTCTCCAAACCCTCTCCAGCATTTATTATTTGTAGACTTTTTGATAATGGCCATTCTGACTGGTGTAAGGTGATACCTCATTGGAGTTCTGATTTGCATTTCTCTAATGTTTAGTGACATTGAGCATCTTTTCATGTGCTTGTTGGCCATCTGTATATTTTCTTCGGAGAAATGTCTGTCTAGATCTTCTGCCCATTTTTTGATTGGGTTGTTTCTTTTTTGATGTTGAACTGTATGAGCTGGTTGTGTATTTTGGAAATTGATCCGTTGGTCTCTTTGTTTGCAAATATTTTCTCCCATTCTGTAGGTTGTCTTTTTGTTTTGTTTATGGTTTCCTTTGCTGTGAAAAAGCTTTTAACTTTAATTAGGTCCCATTTGCTTGTTTTTATTTCGAAACAGAGATGAATCTAAATAAATATTGTGATTTATGTCAAAGAATGGTCTGCCTATATTTTCCTCTAGAAGTTTTGGAGTATCTGGTCTAACACTTAGGTCTTTAATCCATTTTATTTTTATATACAGTGTTAGAGAATGTTCTAATTTCATTCTTTTACATGTAGCTATCCAGCTTTCCCAGCACCACTTGTTGAAAAGACTGTCTTTCCTCCATTATATATTCTTGCCTCCTTTGTCATTGATTAATTAATCATAAATGAGTGGATTTATTTCTAGGATTTCTCACCTATTCCATTGATATATATGTCTGTTTTTGTGCCAGTACCATGCTGTTTTGATTACTGTAGCTTTGTAGTATAGTCTGAAGTCTGGGAACCCAATTCCTCCAGCTATGTTCTTCTTTCTCAAGATTGCTTTGGCTATCCAGGCTCTTTTGTGTTTCCATAGAAATTTTAAAGTTTTTTGTTCTTGTTCTGTGAAAAATGCCATTGGTAGTTCTATAGGATTTGCACTGAATCTGTAGATTGCCTTGGGTATTACTGTCATTTTAACAATATCAGAAAATTACAAATTTTCTTGAATCTATCAAAAACAGATCACAAGATAGCCAAGGGAACTGACTTGTTGAGTGACAGCTCTCCTAAGACAGAGAGGACACGTAAACTGCTTCACCGTTGGCAGAGCAGGGTGGGGCAAGGTGGCCAGCATAGAAACAAGTAAGAAATCAGCTAAAAATTTGCTAAATTCTTAAAGGCCCATCGTGGGCTAGAGTAACAGTTTAAAAGAATCCAGGTAGTCCCAGATACAAGGGGAGCTTGCACACATTGGCAAGCTTTTATCCATGGCCCCGCACCAGAAAAGCAACTTTGCTTTCCAGAAAAATCAAAATGAAAAAACCTGGTTAAAAAATTACTTGCCTGCATTCACAGAGAGTGAAAAACATTGTTGAGAACACCAATTCATATCTCCTCACTCACTCAAGTGGTGTAAAAAAGTCTGTCTTCAATCACAGCCAACTATTTATTCACAATTACTTATTCAGTTCATCAATTCATTAATCTTTTAAGATAGGCTCTTTGGCTTCAGAGTGTATTTTATTTACAGTAAATGTCTACAAATATCTAATTATGCCTAAACATGAGCACCTCCACCTTAGTGTTGGCTCTGAGTTTTCAAATAAATTTTTAAACTCTCAGGTGTAGAAAGGTGTTATTCAAGGTTTGGGGCTTGAGCAATTCAGTGACTTTAAGCTCTGTGATTAGGTGTAAAGCAAGCATTAAAGCTTCACAGATGAAATGCAAAGTGAGATTCTTACATTGTGGATGGAATAATGCAAAGTTTAAAATCCATTGTTCTCCCGAAGAGGCCTATTTCGATTCAAGAGCTACTGAGAACCAGAAGAATAGAAAGGCCATCACAGCACCACCTCCTCACTCCAACATTTTTCCTTTCCATTTTTGAAAAGTATTTTTACTATGTTCAAATCCATTTTTAGTCTAGAAATTTGGGGAAAGACAGAAAATGAAATAAAACCCATAATCCCCATCACAGGTATAACACTGTTGACAGTTAAGTGTATATCCTTCCAGACATTTCTTTCCTGTGCATTTATAGAAGTGTATTTTCAAAATTGGTTTCATGCATTATAGGCTATTTCACCTTCCCACATTTCTGATCCTTTATATAAATCTCCACCTGTCACCATCTTTAGTAATGTTTCAATTGCATTGTCTCCATTGTCCACTAGGAATCTGGTCCAAGAAGCACCAAATACTTTCAAACACAACCTCACTCAGAAAATCAAGCGGACGCCATTGTTAAATGTCTAGATTTTAAAACCGATGCTTTAATTTTCTTCCAAATCCAAATAAGATATAGCTTTATACAGAAGTGTTTTAACTTTGGTATATCTAAACATTTGGGGATTATAATTTCAAAATATAAACTTTATAAGAAAATGTATATTTAGAAATAGATTTTTTTTGAGCAGTTTAAAAAAAGAGGTCACTATAAGCTCCGGACTCTTCTGAGTGTGATGCTGTGAGGCACTCCACTGTAAAATATTTGAGAAAAGTTAAACCAGTTCTGTTGGCAAAGGAATCCATATTTGATCCACTTAGAATTGAGCATTTTTTTGCATTTTGATTTTGTTCAAACCTGAGACTCCAGGGAAAGGCACACTGTGGGGATCGGCATAGGATCTGCCTCCACTTTTCCCGTGAAGATGAAGCAGCATCCTCTTGATTCTTAGTCTTAGTTTCTTCAGCTTAAAGTGGTCAGTTCTCTTTGAGTCATGGTGACAGTATCCCTAGCACATGGTCAGACCTATAACCATCAGTGGCCTGGGACTATTACATGCTTGTTGCCTTTTAAATGTCTCCAGACAGCAGTCGCCATCCTCAAAGCCAGTGAGCAAGTGACCAACCTGATTCTGAAGGGCACGTCTGCCTCATTTATTTATGGAAACATACAGAAAACAGATTCAACGTGTGCATTATAAGAGAGAACATCCTTTTTCAGAAGAATACCACAGTGTTCTGAACAAAAGAGACAGACCATCTCCCAATAAATCCTATATAACTGAAGTTCCTTACGTTTGTATATAACGAATTCCTGAAAATGTGTTTGAAAGTCAAGTGTCTGAGAGTTCAACAGTAGGCACAGAGAAGTTTCTGCTTCTCGAGAGCCCAGGACAGTATAAAATCCATAACAGTGGTTAAAGACATCATGTTTTGCCTGAATATGAAATGTGGACATACTATTTAATATGTTAAAATGATAAACATTATAGAGAATAAGAATGTGTGTTTTGAAATAATTTCTTAGGAGAAGAAACTTATGCAAAGCTGGAGGAAGGGGTTGCTGATAGAAATCCTGCTGAATTGTGTCAGATAAGTTTTCTTAAAATGGTTTTCAAGAGAAAATGGAACTCTAGCCATCTTCTCTGAGAAGTCAGCGAGAAAGCTGCTTTTGGGTCACTGCTCATTCTCAGTCCATACTTAACAGGCACCCCAGTTCCTCCATCAACACCCTTTGCCTATGACAGTATTCCAGCATGTCCTCTGTAGTCTCAGCTGGTTCTTTTCCTCTGCAACTACACCCAGAGACAACCAATTAATGTCCACAGAGCATCTGACTGAAGGTTGAGTTGACCAGCCCTCAGCACCCCGAACTGCGTTATCACTGATGTTGGCACCTTCGTTTTGTCACCGTCCATTCATTTTTATAAGATAACAAAAGCAAAATGTCATCGATGTTGAAAGAATTGGATAAACACCCACAAACAACACTTGCCAAAAATAGAGCGTTGGGAGGCAGACAGAACCAGCACACAAAGGCTTAACACGGGTTTGTCAGCGTGGGTATAAAAGCCCTGATGAGCAGAGTTCTGAAGACCCCACAGGGGAGAGTGGGGAGGCCATGTAAAAGTCGTGCGAAAGGCAAGGACCGCCCACATCTCTTTGAGGAGCAGTCGCTGCTGATGTCAAGATTAACTCAAAGATAAAACATTGCGGACGTTGTAGCTTTAGCTAATACTTAAGTTTAGAAAATTAATTGTTTACAAAACTTTGTAAATATGCTTTCTTTCCCTAAAAGTGTACACTTGGACTCTGCTTAGGTAACAAGGGCACTTGGAACAAGTAAAGGTGGGAGAGGAGCAAAATGCAAAGCTATGACGTAGACCAGAAATTCTAAGCGTGGGCAGGACTCCCAGGAAAGCTGCTCAGCCGTAGACAGAGAGGATGGCCAGGGAGAACCCTCTGAGGCTTTAGATTTGAGTGTGGCAGAGGCGAAGTGGGGCTTGAGTTCACTCCTACCTTGATGCGCATGGCTTCTAGTACTTACAAGAGCACACAGGTGTGTTTTGTATGTCCTAGGCGACCTTTGTCGTAGTACTGGAGATCTGCATTCTAGCTCAGGACAAGAATAGTGTAAGTCAGTCTCCTTACTTGGGAAAAGGAAAATATGATATCAAAATTGAAATCTCTCTTCAAAAAGGGAGTCGACTGTAATTAAAAGGAAATTGGGAAGTAAATCACTTGGATTTAAAAAGCACCTTGTTTAGCCAGGTACTTTGCTGTAAATGCCTTCTTTGTGCTGATAAGAATATGGAAAGATTCCCTAATGTTTATAATCCAGGGACTAAACACAGGTCTGATTTGCTAATAAGATGGAGACAAAAGTCTAAAATAAAATTAAATTTGAGCTCGCTAGTTTCTGAGCTGTGATGCCAGACAGTACCATCCTTAGACCTGGGCTGGCACAGAGGAGGGAGAAAAAAGGGGGCCCACTTTGGAGTCCATGTCCTCCCCACGTGGCTGCCATCCAGGCAGGGGACCTGAGCTTCAGCAGGGAGCCATGTGGCACAGGTGTGTTTTTTGCTTCTCCTCTTCAGTTGTCTTGCGTCTCTCTAAAGCGCCGCCTGTTTGAGGTCGATCACATGCCTGCAGAAGCACCAGGACCTGCACCTATGGGGTTAAATGGGGTTCCATTACCTGGGTATGTCCCAGGCGGGTAGCCAGGTCGGCTGATCACTCCTGCTGACCAGAGAGCCTGTCTTTGGAGATTGGACCACCAGACTGACACGCTGATTTGGGGTGGTTTTCATTCACATTAGAGGACAATTCCAGGGCTCTGGACCCACAGGCTTGAGCCACCCATGTGAGGCCATTTTATGCTCTGACCACAGTGCTGCTTGCAACAGTCCCTGAAGATGGCATGAATGGCAGCAGGCATTCTTTACCCAGTGTCCCCTCTGTCACAAGAACCCAGGATCACCCCACAGTCTCGCAGGCTCTACCACCATGGCTGGCAGCACAGCTCTGTGGGTGCTCACGCCTACCTCCCTGAGGGCTTTTGAAATCGTTGCTCAGCAATGCCAGCGATCTCTTCTAATTGCAGTCCTCTCTTGTATCTGAATGGCATCATGACCTCACATTGTCCCAGGTCTGTCCTAACCCCTGAGGGAAAAGGATAGGAGATTCCATGCATTGGCTAATGGAACCACTCTCATTGCTCTGCCCATGGGCCACTGTCCTGTCCTCCTCACTGATTGCCACACGGATGTCAGAGCTGAACCAATGTTGAAAGAGATGATATTCTAAGAATTCGGTGACTGTGGCCTTAAGAGTTCAAGAGAATTTCTGCAAGGTGTGTTTTTCTATGTTAACATTACAAATTGAAAAAAAAAATTCAACATGACCGAAAAGAAAATTATCATCATTTTTCTCCACATTCTTGGTAAGGCTTGCACTTGTGGTCATCATCAAAGATGCATAGTGAGAGTCAGAGAAGCCAGTGTTGATGGGTGACATGAAAGAAGATGCCACACCGTAAGTTATGGCAGAACCAGTGTTAAGTAGATGGTACGAGAGATCTGCAGAGCCAAGAAGATACACAGTATTTCAGAGATCCAAAGGGCCATGGCATCATGAGTAATTACTGTGTTGCTCCTTTTCCTTGTGGTGGGAAATATGAAATTAGCCAAGAAAAGCACATTTCACCAAAAAGATGTAGAACATGGATGGACCTGAGGAAGAGATGGGTCCTGAACACTATGAAGAACCATCACGTGTTCTGATTGGAAGATTTAAAAATACTTAAGTACCACATCCCTGCCCACTATTCTAAATCTTCATGAATAGATGCGCTACTCCCACAGTCCCGTGGACCCATGAATTTTGTGAAACGTTTTTAAATTAAGCTGTTTATATAGAAAGAGGCCCAACAAAAACATATTTGCCTCGGTGCCCACATATCCTAAGGGTAGCTCTGGTGCAAAAATTACCCACAGAGCTTGGCTTGCTCCAGCACCATCACCCTTCCACCAAAATGGACACCACGTTGGCGCAACTGAGGTGGGTCCCACAGAGCCCTGTGTCTCTGGGAGTTTTTCCCTCAACTTCTACCATCACTTAACAACTTTGTTATCAAAACCTGCTCTGAAGACCACCAGGAACAAATCTGTCATGTTCTATGTCCCTGATTACATCATCGCCACCAGCAGCCCAGGAGTCCCAGGCCATCACCATCATCCCAGTTGTCATCATCAGATGGCCCTATACATTTCCCAGTCTCACCCAATGTCATAGCTAACCCCAATCCCCCAGACCTATGTCTTCTGGTCAAGGCCTATCATTAGCAAAATCTTCTATATACACACCTTCTTGCCCCAGTCTAAGAGTCACCTTTGTCGCAGCCCTCCTCCCTTCCTCCACAAAGGTACAGGCTCTACATTTAAAAAATGTAGAGTCTCTCATGACATTCACTGCTCCCACTTTAATCCCAACCAACACTGTCAGAGAGGGTTTTCCAACCTTCCAAAAAAGAGTGCCTGTCTTCCTCCCTAACCCCGTAACCTTGCTTTATTTTTCTTCATAACACCAGTCCTACCTGAAATACTGTTTATTGGTTGGCTGGTTGGTATACAGTCTGTCACCCAACTAGAATATAAGTTCCCTGAGCCAACTTCTAAATGACATGGTTTTGCTCGCCACATCACCCCACAGGGTTGGTATGAGGATTACAAAGCTGAAAAATACATGGGATCTGCTGAACAGGCCATGTAACATTGCCTGTTCATCTGCAGGCATTGCATATTTGTGCAATCATATGATTCCTTTATTGTTGGTTTAATCTGAGCTGTGGGAGGTGGAAGTTTGCAGAACGAGCAGATCGGAGGAATGAGATTTGTCTTTGTGTTCTACGAGTGTTCTTTGGAAAAAGAACTTCTAAGTCAGTGGAAGCTGTTTCACCACACCCCGACTCAGGCTCTTGCTGACCTAAACATCCTTCCTGCTACTGACCCTTCTGCCACTACTGTGGTCAGGTGGCTCTTTGTGGGGCAGCTGGGATTTCGTGGGCACGGTGCCCGGTGGTGCAGTTTTGCAGATTTGAATGTCTGGGCTGTGCTCCTGATTTTACTAGGATTTATTTTTCCTTTTTAATACAATCTCAAGCATTTTGATGTGTACATCTTTGTTTGTTTAACCAAAGGCATTCTTAATAAACTCTCACTAGACAATTCATTTGATAAGGCACTGACTTTTCCATTAGGGGTGAGCCTAGTATGGAATTTTGCCCTCTACTTTCAGTCATTCCTGTTGCTGCCTCTTCCCTCCCCAAGATAATGGAATAAGCATCGCCAAACAAGATACCGAAGTAGAACCGATAAGCAGGTGATCTCATCATTCTTTGAAGGAAATTGCTTTTGAATCTTTGACTATGTAAGACTAGAGAGGATTTCAGCTCGTTTCTGATGATATCTGATGTCCAACTTTATGAATTTCAGGGGCTTTTGGAGGGGGGGGTACATGATGCTAAAACAATTGGGAGTTCTTACCCATCTTGTTCAGCAGAACCTCCGTAAGGTAGGAGAGGCATCCACCAAGCTGTGTGCATGGGCTCCCCTGTTGAAGATCAGGGCACTCTGAGTGTAAAGGTCTACAGACTTCTCCCTTTGACATTAGGGCAAGAGGAAGCACAGCCCTTGAACCAGGAAAGGACCTTGACTCCAAGTGTGGTAGTAGCTGCTCAGATGCAGGACTCCCTGTGGGAGTGGAGAACTCCAGGCTGGGGCTGACACTAGAGCCCATCATGTACCAGCGTCCTTAGCCCCACATAGTGTTGGCTTGGGTGTCAGTAGATGCTCCTCTGACTGAACTTCTTGATGAGACACAAATTATTTTGAGAACGAGGCCTCCTCTTTCAGTGTCCAGTAAATAACAGTCAATTTCCTTTTCTCTCTATAAGCCTTCAGGACATTGACTGGAGACCACTGGGGGATCTTGTGTCCTAAGATCGTGTAAATGTTCCAGAAGAGCCAGACCCAAGAATTGCATAAAACACTAATAGCAGGCACTTACACATCATCCCTAGGAAATATTTTGAGTATTTTTGTCACATTAACTATAGCTCTGTGATGCAGGTGTTTTCCAATGAGGAAACCAAGTTTAAGGAGGTGAGGTAACCTGCCTAAGGGCACAGGATTTTGTGTGGCTGGACCAGAATTTGAAGCCAAGCAGTCAGTTTCCAAGTCTGTGCTCCTAATCACGAGCCCCTGCTCTGCCCCCTGCTCTCACCCTACCAGACCTGCTTACATTTACTTGAAAGCCCTGCTGCAGATGCCAGGTAACACCTTACACACCTTCATGGATTGCACACCTGCCACAAAGAACCTTTTTTTTTTATTACCAACCCTTTCAATGAAAGGTACCAATATTCAAGTGATCTACTAAATATACACATATATATACATAATATATATATACACATATACATTTTATATATACATATATAATATATATACATATATACATTTATATATATATATACACACACACACATTGTGTGTGTGTGTATATATATATATACGCATATAAAACAAAAGTGAAAAAAGGGTAATACAAAGGTGGAATGTATAGTTTTTTTTTTTATCAAAGTGAAAAACCTTCAGGCCCTGTTCTCTGGGGCCCAAACGTTTGCCGTGGCAGCTCTCTACCCTCAAACCTGTTTGAATACTCTTGCAGACCCCACCCCCCGTATTACTAGATTCAGGAAATAAACACATCTTCATCAGATCCTCCAGGCTTCTCTGAAAAGACATGTCCATCCCATAACATAAAGAAGAATGGAGTGACAAAGTCAGCTTGGGCTCTGTGCTAGGTCCAAACGCACAGTTAGGTTTCTGGGTGGGATCAAACATATAACTGTCCCAAGGTCTCCTGGGGACATTGGTAGGGCTCCACATTGGTTTGATGAGGTGTGGGGACTTCGCTCTTCTCATTTAAAAAACCACAGAAACTCAAAGAGAACCACAAGCTGTCTAAGAACAGGATGAATCCTTTCAGGTCTGTTGAGAGAAAGAAGCAAGAAGGAACGTCAGGAAAGTCTAGGGCCTGGGCCACGATCAAGAAAGTTGGGTGGCCAGCAGAGGTGTCCTGGATGGCCTGGAGGAGAGCAAAGTCACCAACCTTTGGGGATGGACAATTTAAGAGGAGAACTGAGAACACAGAGGGTAATTCTCACTGGCTGTCACCTGGGCTTTGCTTTGTGGATGGTAGTAAGTTGTCTGCGGGCAGGGAGAGCATGATAGTACTAGGTAGTGCTAATACATTTTTTTTTTTGAAAGATGTTACTGGCTTGTGAAATTCTGCCCAGTCCCAAGAAATTTCCAAAATGATCTCTTCATTCCAACGTTCTAGCACCTCAGTGACATCTCTCAAACTGCCTTGCACACCTGGAGGCAGTATGGCTTGGTGATTGGTTTGGAAAATATGATTCCCATAACCATTTGTAGATTCCATTAACTCGTTCATCCAACACACACGTATTAAGTGCGAACTCGTGCCAGCCCACAGTCACTGAAGACGAGGAGAAGAGGGCCCAGGAATGACGCAGGAGTAGTTACAGATGTGTAGGTGGCATCTAACTGAGCTTCTTATACACAAATGACTTTCTTCCAGAACTGGAACTGGCATCTGAGGTGGCAGAGTCCACCATTGCCACTGCTGTGGCTGCAGTCATAGCATCCTAGTGAAGCCCTTTGGGTGCCTTTTCCCCCAAGCCATCAAATCTAGGTCCGGGTAACCAGACCGAGATGCACAGCTCTGTAGCAGAACTTGACCATTTTGACCATTAGATGCTGTGATCAGAGTTGCTCCAGGCAGAGTCCCTGGAAAGATCTAAATGAGTAAGGACCAGAGAGGAGGGATGTCAAACTATGGCATAGTGGTTTGGGAGCCACACCCAGATGTGCTTAGTTAGGGAGGGCACCCCAAGGGGAACACTGGAAGCATCCCAAGTAAACAAATCACTCCGTAAGGGGAAACAAGACTAGAAAAAGACAGGCAAGTGCACCCCATCTGTGGCAAAGTTAGGATGTCTGTCCCTGATGCGCTCTCTTCTACGCTTTGCTGCTGGCGAGCAAAAACAAGAAACAAAAAAGAAGGCCTTTATTTCCTCTCTCCACCCTCATTATCATAACTGCGACCCCACCTTGCCCTCTCTGCTTCTCCCTGCATCAGGATTCCCTTCTTCCCACCAGCGACATGGCCCTGCAAGCCTTTGCCCTTTCTTATTCTAGGCAGAGGAGAAACTTGACTAAATATAATGCACTTGTTTGCTGGCTCAGTGTCGCCACCGGCATAAATCTTGTTGGTCCTGGCCTCCCTCCTTGAAGAGCTCTGCTTCTCTAGGACATTCCGGGAGGACTATCTCATGACAGCGACCTCATTTCCTCTTCAACCACAGTCAGGCCTCCAACATTCACTCAATTCGTCTGTCTCTCTTCTATTCCTCCACAGACCCCGTTCACTTTCCACCAGTCCCTCTAGGACCTAGAACGTGAACTAGTGTTGTGACCATCTGGGCCTTTAATTCCTCACAGCGTGGCTAACCCCAGGCTTTAACGAGTAACAAGACTTTAACAAGCGTTTGGAAATAACAGACAGGAATTGCAACTCTGAGAGAGCTTAAACTGGAACTAGCAGTGAGGAATCATGAAGTTCACAGGTCAGACCTCTCCGTGTACGGCCTCCCCTGGTCACCCCACCACCCAGCTGCAGCCCACTCCACCAGTCCTTCCATAAGAGGAAGAAGGGAAAAGAGGCCTCTGGTCCTTCTTTCGATGGCATCCTTGCTCCTAATCCCTGTTTCAGTGTTCCCCAAATTCTCCACTACTTTCTGTCCCCATTGGGCATGTCCCCGCCTGACTGCTGAAATGTCCTCCCTGTTCAGGGAGGGTTGGTCTTGCTTTAGGGCCCCTCACAAGGCAGTGAACCAGAAGGCAGCAAATTAAACATTGTCCTTTCCCAAAGGCGGAGTTCAGCATCTAGAACGTGGCGAAGGGTATGGCTTCTGACAAACCAAAACCAGCAGATGGGCCTTGAGATGCCCAGGCTGGCCCTCCTAGTGACCCCTCCATCAGCCTGAGTGAGGAGGGGTTTCCAAGGCTCCCGCCCCGTCCTAGCTTCCAGCCTCTACTCCAGTAAGAACAGCCACAGATTTTCCAAGGACAGAGAATAATTTTCAGAGACTCTGAACATTAAACCTTCTTTAAAGATGAAACATTTTCCCATAGGAAACCATTGGCAGAGCTGCAGTTCCATCCTTGATGAAAACAGTTTCTTACATTATTGTTGATGGCACACAATATTGTGAGCCCCTTGGAAAGGCAGGGTCTGAATTTCTGCATTCTGGAGTACTCACTTTTCCTTTTAATATCCAAATATGCATTGTGGTGTCTTCCCAGAACAAAGGAATATTTACCCCAGAGGGGAATATTTGTCCCCCCTGTTTTACAATATATCAAACCAGGAAAGCTTTGAAAGTACCGGTGTATTTTTTTTTCTCCCAAGATTTCAAAGATCCCAAGACAAATTCTTTGTTAGGGATCAAGATCAAAGACTTCTGTTCCTTTCCCCCGGGAGTCTCTCTAAGAAGGATGTGTTTCCCAAGCATATGGCCCAAGGGGAGGAGTCTGCGTCATCTTCTGACAGCAGGGTTGCAGAGACTAGTGGCGGGGAAGGCGTGGGGAGCTCAGGGCAAGATCTCTAATGCGGGCATCCTGTCAGCAGGTGCCACAACCACAGTGCAGGGCCCAGATTCCAGTGCCACCTCCCCGAGGGCTCTGGAAAGCTGTCGCCCCCAATCCCATCCCCTTTCCAGCCATTTCCCATAGATAGTAACTCCAGAGCTGAGGGGACAGGGGACCTGTCGGTATATCTGTGTCCAAGTTCTTACTCTTAGGCTACAAAATCAGATCTGGCAGGAGCCACATTCCTCTCACCCCTCTCTGTGCAGAGCATTTCACCTGCAGAGGCCTAGGATGCTAAACCAGACAGGACCTTAGAGTTTCTTGAATCCAAACTTGTGGTCCATTCAGATAAATAAATTGAGGTCCAGGAATAAACTGACGTTGCCAAGGTTACGTAACTGGTTGATCCCAGAGCTAGGACATAACCACAAGCCTCCTGCCTCCTTATCGGATGCTCTTCTCTCTAGCAAGGTCTTTTGGTGATGGTGATAAGATATAAGATCAGAGGGAAATCCTACAGATTTTATCATTCAGAAAGAAGTTCCTAAGTGACTCCTATGTTGCAGACCCTGTACTAGGCGCTGGGAAGACAGATGTCAGTAAAATAAGATTTTGCTCTTAAAGAGCTCCTGGTCTAGTCCTTGAGAAAGTGATGAGTCGACAATAAAAGTGCTGTGACAGGTCATCTAGGCACCAAGGAGAGGCACCTTCCCAGGCTGAAAACTGCACTCCCATTCTGATTTTGACTACATCAAGGGAGCTGAGGGCTTCCTGGAATACCCAAGGAATGTGTCAGCGTCAGGGGCATTTAAACATCACCTGCTTGTTCATGTAGCATGGAGGTGAATGTGCCTGGGAGTTGGTGTAATGGGTCTCACTGTTCCCACTCCTTGAAGTGCTGAGTTAGTGTTTGTCCCAGCAGCCCTAGGGAGCTCAGGATGGGCCTACAGATCTCCCCTTCTGCAAAGAACCTGTTTGTGCAGCTCCTGGTGGGGCTTTGGACTGGCTAGCCTCTGCAGTTGTGTGAGCTAGCTCCTTAAAATCAGTGAGTTTCTTTCTCTTTCTCTCTCTCTGTTGATTCTATTTCTCTGGAGAATGCCAATGAATACTATGTGTGTGTGTGTGTATAGAATTTACAAAATAACACTTTTTTACATGTAATATAATCTGGTATTATCTATTCTCTTCCATTAGCAGCAGAAAGTAAATGCAGATTACAGTCTACTAACTGGATTTCATGTCTGTGAAATCCCTTTTCCCCGAGTTACCAGTGCTTTCATGCTACCTCAATTCTGGGAGTCCTGATGAGTCATAAAGTGGAAACATAACAGAACTTTCTCAATTCACACCTTATCATTTTATAAACAAGGAAACTGAGAAATAAGAGATGAAGTTATTTGCCTTTGATTCCTTTTATCCCAAGAAGTTGTCTTTTCACAATATCCATGCAAATGCTGTAAAATAAAGTCATATGCTTCTCTCCTTAGGTATTTGCCTTCTGAAGAGGTGATTTCCAGAGAACTGCTTAAGCCAAAGAAAGCTGCGTAAGGGTGGAATCCAGACATAGCTACATCTGAGTGAAGGAGCCAGGTAAGGGAAAAACCTTGGACAGCATCTTCTCATGCCTCAGGTTGCACTGAATTGCCTTTCTGAATGAATATAAGATCACTTCTCTTTACAATAATTGATATGCTGGTTACTTGTTGCCAATTTTTGTTTTTTCTCTTGATGCTTGTGCAAAAGCAGCCCTCTCTTTTGTTTTCTTGCATTGTCAATAACAAGGAGCTGGGGGGATGCTCTGGAAGATGAGTCCTTTAGCCAGAGAACGTTGCGTTCAAAGGTCAGGCAAGAGATTGATTGGTTAATGGTGCCACAATTTCCACCTTTCATTCCTCTGAAATATAATTATTTGCAATGTGTCCACCCAAATAGTTCCCTGCCTGCAGATTATGCCCACAGCGACCCCTAGAACATAGTAAGGAGATGTTACAGTGAGTGCTGATCAGCAAACGAGATGGCGGCCAAGAGCAGCTTTGTGCAGACTGACATTGTGAAGACCTGCCCAGAAGCAGGACTCATAGTTTTTTCATTCTTGAAGCCAACATAGCACCTCAGTGAAATGTGAGAAGTGAACAGCTTTTATCAGAAAAAGTTTGTTTTCAGTTTTGACTCTCTAGGCTTAATTTGATTCCTATTTTGTAAATAGCAGAAATAAATGTTGGGGATAAGGGGCTTTTCTTTCTTTGAAGTCTCTAGAATTAGTTATTTCTGTGCATGTCTTTCTCACCTTCCATGCCAGACTCTAAACTCTAAAAGGCACCATGTCCCAAACAATTAGTACCCACCCACCAGAGCTACCATTTTGCCTTGCACATATCAGAAAATTGATATCTGTGGGATGAATGGACATAAAATGGGCTGATTATGGCAACTATACCTACAAAGTGGGGGCAACTGTAAGTAAGGAGAAATATTTGAAATATCTGAAAGCATTTCCTGAGTTCTGAAGAACATAGTCTTATGAAATACTTTTTCCCAAAAGGATGTCATGGTCAGATAAATTTAGGAAACAATACAATCTATAGTCCCATAAAATAGATAAATAACAAATTTATATATAGGAACTGTATAATAAAGGCACAGAAAAGACTTGCTATAAAGAAACTCCATATTTCTCAACACTGCTTGAACACAGGAGCCTTCTATGTTTAAACATCATTAACATTCTGTAGAACTCTGTCAAATTCAGTTTTGCAGAATACACTGTGGGAAAACACTACTTTAGAAACATGTAGTTGTGTCTCACACCTAAGGCGCTTGGAAGTCATCTCTCTGATACTCAAGACAACCAAAAAGCTGAACTAAAAAAACTATAATCCATCAGAGAATGAGATCACGAGGTAAACTGGTGCCCCCAACATTGGAGGAAGGCACATAGGTGGGTACAGAGAATCACAGATTATCAGAGCAGAAACCTCTTTGGAACCCAATGCTGTGGGAAAATCTGAACTGTAATGGATGCATTGCTGGAGGCTCCACGCAGACAAGCTGGAAAGAAAAAAACTCCAGGGGGGAGGTTTTAACCTTTAAGGGGTCTCCCACACTTTTGTGAGTTTTACCTCCAGGAGCCCTACCAGGTTCTCACAGTGAAAATGGGAGAAAAATCCCCCCTGACTTCCAGTTTCTCGTCAGGGAGAAGGGAAAGTAGCCATGTTGAAATATACCAGAGCACTCTGTTCTTAACAAGGCTCGTCCTCAAGGGAAACTATTTTCTAGAATCCAATCCACTGGAGTTTTACAAGAGCCTAAGCAACCCAGAGGAAGGCAAGTACCCAGCTCTGCCCACTCTAGTCATCCTGTCTCCTCCAAGGGGAAAAAGCCTGAGAAGCACTTGTGAGGGTCACAGCCCAGGGGCACAGCCTCAGGCAAAGACTGGGTCCTAATCCTAGGACTGCAGCCTGCTGCCCACCCCCCACATCTCGCCACATCACTGGGGCTCCCGAGTAGTAACAGGGGAAGCCTGGGGAGAGGTCCAGCTTGGATGGATGCCCTGAGGAATGCTGGGAGGAAGAAGGCAGCAGGAGCACTGACAGAGATGCTGTTTCCTCCACCTAACATGACTTTTCTCTCTCGTGTCCCCTACACCTTGTGTTTGCTTTCCTTGTCCACCTCGCCTCTTCACCTACCCAAATCCTCTCTGTCCTCCAGCTTTCTCTTCTTGCGTGAAGCATCCCTGAGGACTCTAGTCCACAGTGCTCTCTGCTGCATTTGTCATCTTTACCATATAAGTCACTTAGGTCCCCAGTTCAAATACTAGCTGGATATTTTTTCTGATGGTTTCATGTCACCCCACTAGGATATCAGTTTCTTGAGAACAGGGAAGCATGAATTTTCTGGTGCCCTCATCTCCTTGTGGCTTGGAGCATCTTGTTTCACATCCACCTGTCAGCTCAACAGACATCACAGAGCCTCGGCTGCCATAAGTCCTTTAGTCAGTGTTGTTTGGGAGGTACCAAGATAAATCACATAAAGTCTGTCCTCCAGGACTATCTGTTGATAGGCCCCATGTGGGAAGGGGTTGGGGGCTGGTTGGTGGATGAGTTGGTCTCTTTGCACAAAGTGAGAGAGAAAGACTGTGTAGTTAATTGCAGGAACTCTGCAAAGGTTCCCGCAAGTTCTCATGGAGCTTTTCTCAGAAAGAGCCTCCAGGATGAGGTCTGTGTGGACCGGGTACTGCTGCAGTACATTTGTCCAGAAGCTGCTCACAGATCCATGCCGACCTGCTCTGGCTGATTGCGCTGAAGCAAAACAAAAACAAAAAGAAAAACACAAAATCTTGACCTTTCAAGGAAAAATACCTAAAATACCTACCATTTGGCAAAAGGTTAAATCAAGTTTCTATTGGAGATTTGGGTCTGTTCTGAATCACCTAGACCAGAAGGCATTTTCACTCTAAGACAATTTCCTTTCTTTAGGGAGAGAGATCACAGGACAGTGAAAAGAGTTGGTTCTTTGCAGTAAATAACAAGCCTGCCCCTTATTAGCCAAAGTAACCTCTCAGAACCCAAGTTTCCCCATCTCTGTAATGGAGCAATAATACCTACCTTTCAGGTTTATGATGAGAATTGGAGACAACGTGTGCAAAGTGCCACGGACAGTCCCTGATAATGAGTAGTAGCAATCCTCATAATTAAGGTAGAAACATCCTGCCTGCTCAATAAGACTCCTAGCACTAAAACTACAAGAAAAAATTTATTATAAAATGGAGAATTTGTCCTCTTGATATGAAGCTTAAATTCTGTCTCCCTTTTTCAAGGCAATATCAAAATTAGCATTATGCTGATAAATTAATTTCCTAAGATACAAACACCCAAAATTTTAGATCATACCCCAGAAGCAAGAATCCATCCAGTCTCATAGCCAATTTTGTCTGAGCAAGAGAACTCAGAAAAGTAGAGAGATTATGTATTTGATAGAATTGGCCAGCTCTCTCCAGTCAGACCTCGAGCACAATGTGAGTGTCCCAGGGTTATCCGAGCAGTTCAGGGTGAAAGATGAAGGGAATGTTTGTGCCGAAAGTTTTGGTAAATTTTTAGTTTGTGTTTGTGTTAGTCTGTAGAAAAGGATATTTCTTTTCCAACTTGAAAGCTGATCTTTATCGTTCTTGGCCCTGAGTTCTTCCTTCCTTTAAGAAAGTTAGACCTGTTGTGCAATGTGGGGACATGCAACACACGGCTTCTCTTGGTTCTGAGCATCAGAAAAAGGCTCTTGGTAGTATTTCTAACCTTTATGAGCTGATAAAGAACTGAAGACCCTTCAGGAGACTCTTGGAGATTTGTGAGTTCTGAAGGTTCCATTGGATCCGAAAAAGTGGAAACCCAGAACTCCCCCAGGCATACCCTGATGGAGAGGGGAACACCAGGGGTCTTCTAAGCATTTGCCTCCCTCTTGGATCCAACCTTGTGTATTCCAGAGTCTCTCTCAGCCAGAGCAGAACTGGCCTCCGCCTGCCTTGGCCTGCACACTGCCTGCCCTGTGCCCTGAGCTAGGTTCAGACCCAGCTGTCCGCGTACCTTCCTACCTTTTTCTAGGGGATGGAGGAGCTGGCAAAGAGCCAAGCCCTGGGTGAGATGCCAGAGTTCATGTTATGTAAGAAACCTGTTTGACTCGCTCATGCTAGAGCAGAGGTTTCAGAATGCTGTGTCATTCCCCTGCTATAAGTGACTTAGAGTTTAGCATTTTCTCAAAGTGAAATCAGACTATAGACTGTGGTCTCAATCAGATCTACAGGGGTCATTTTCTCGGTCGGTATGTTTCAGAATGCTGCCTTCAGCTCAGCGGTGCTCTGTCTCACCTGTATGAGCACCTCTAAGTGGCTGTCCTCAGGCTGGTTTACGTTTCTCCATGGTGGACAGTATGACCAGTAGACCCTAACTGCCAAAGACAGCTCTGTTGGTTTTTTTTTTTCCGTCAGATCAAACTTTTCCTAGGGATATGCTGAACCCCCCAAACTCATGGAAATAATTGAACTGAGCACTGGACGGATAATAGCTAATAATAGTAACTAACATTTGTTGAGCACGGAATAGTGTCAGGCACTATTCTAAGCACTTTGTATATTTTCAGACTCATTCAGCCTGGCAACCACTCTTGAGACAGATATTATTACTGCCTCTGCTTTATGATGCACATCGTGCGACTTTTGGACCAAGAGCCTTTTCCCGATGCTCCTGCCTGAAACTGAGTTCAAAAGAGACAAAGAAGAGGTGAATATTTAGGATTGTACCTGTGGTAGAAGTGGCAGCCAGGACCCAGGATAGGTGGTGATTGTCTCTGAGTTAACTTTATAAACAGATTCTCCTTACCTAAGCAGCCCAGCCTCCATTCCTATCCATTTTCTAAACCCAAATCTCTGGTCTTCTCAGGAACTCTAGGAGCTACCAAATATTCAACTACAATAGCATTGTTCTTTTTAAATTAACCAGAGTTTGTTTCTGTTTTTTGCAACCGAGAACCCTGATGAAAGAACTTGGTTCTAGTAAATCAAAAAGAAGTAAATAAAGTTAGTTTCTTCAAATGCTAAAAAAAGGAAGGGAGGGAGGGAGGAAGGAAGGAAGGAAGAAAGAAAGAAAAAAGAGAGAGAAAGAGAGAGGAAGAGAGAGGAAGGAAGGAAGGAAGAAAGAAAAGGCAAAACAAGACTTGGTTCTCAGAGTGGATTGCAAACAACAAACACATAGAATGTGAGGCTGGTTGTCTTGGTTTGTTGAAGACAGCTCCAGACCCCATCACTAGTCAGAGAAGGGTTAACTGGCACCCTGTGGTGTGTGGGAGAGGAGTTGCTAACTGAATTAATATCTGTGCTCACCAGAAATCAAATATGCATTGAAGGCATGGCTTTGGGGGAAACTAAGTTGCTGCCACCAACAAATGGTTTAAAGGACGTGAGAAATTTGAGAATGATGAAATTCTTTAAGGACTAAGCAGCTTAAAGAAAGGGAATGACAGACTTAAATGACTAAACTGTAGGCTCATGACTTGGACTGAAACTAGGGACTTTTTCTATGACAATGCAAAACGAAATTCTTATCCCTTGCAACTCTAGAGCAGAGGGAGCTGAGAACTAAAAGCATAACTTGATCCTCCAGATTGCAGAATTACCTTGCCTGCTGAATTCATAGCCTTGCTAGATCTTTTGTGTGAAATTTTGGGCTTTGAGTCTCATTTCTGTATGTGCAACACTTAGCAAAGAGCCTGGCCCTCACACAGTAAATTCTTGTGAAAGGAATTAATGAATTATCAAATTAAAAGTAAAATAACTAGCAAAGTGGTAATGATCCAATGACTTAAATTCACGCACTGTATATTTTGCCTTCATTAAAAATTAGTGACTCTTCTAGTCCCATCAAAGTTATCTTCAAAACAGAAAAAAAAATCAGAATGTGTATTTTATTGCAGCCTGAAAGCAGAGCTCCATCCAGCGATTGTCTCCTCTTTGGAAACTGTAAGCATTTAGTAAACTCTCAGAATGATGTGGCATAGCCATGACTTTCAAGAAATGAACAGTGACAGAAGGAGGGTATAGCTCAGTGGTGGAGCACATGCTCAGTATGCACAGGGTCCTGGGTTCAATTCCTAGTACCTCCATTAAAAAAAAAAAACAAACAGAAATGAACAGTGGAGGCTGCAGTATTTCAAAAGACAATGGGGTCTTTCTGTGGCCACACACAGAGGATGGCTTAGTAATCCCCAGACAGAGTGGGTAGTCTACTCATGAACCCTTCAGAATCTATGTCCTCTACCATCCAGATGGGCAAGGCAGCAGAAGGAAGGTAAATCAAAGGGCCAACCCTCTCTTTCTGTTCACTGATGTAAAATGAGCCTGATCTCTTCTCTGGACCCTCAGTTCCGGGCTCCTGACGTGGTAAGAGTTTATCGAGTGTCTGGACAGGCACACTATGGATGCATGTTCTTACACTGAGTGCTGGTGAGGATCTGACTCTCTGCCCCCACCAGGCTGCTGTAGCATTACTCCAAAGCCCCCTCACACCGTCAAAATCCCTGGCCCGTCCTCATCTGCAAGTCTCACCGTCTCACTGACAGCACACTTAGTAGGTGCTTTCTGTGCCAGGTCTGGATTTAAGTCCTAAATTGCCTATTTTCTAGCTGTGTGGCTATGAACAAGTTACTTCACTTTTCTCTTCCTCTGGTGCCTCGTCTATAAAATGGACATAATGATGCCTCCTGCTGGAAGTATGGCGAGAGTTAAATAGTACAATTTATGAAAATGTGTAGCGTCATATCTCCTGGTCAGAACTTACTGTTCTGATTTTTGATACTGAGGAAAGGGTTTGACTACCTTGAATCTTGTTCTCACACCTCCACACTGCTAACACCTCCTGTATACATGGGAGAGCTATGTGATCCTCGAGTTTTCAACGGGGTGTGCGCTCTCAGGCTGGGGGAATGGCAGAGACCTCCCACACTTCAGCCCCCAGCCTGAGCTCTTTTCAGAAAACTACAACCATTGTTCCTGCAAAATAGGAAGGGAGTCAGGTCCTCTCTCTCTATAACTGGTCCACTCACCTGAACTGACTGAGCTCTGCGTCTTTTTGGTGCTCATTCCACTGATTTCCCCAAAGATAGCTTTTCCTTTGAGGGTCTCCCCTTAAGGGCACATTAAATCCTGTGAGTAATTATTTCCTTTGTTGTGCTGCTGGAAAGAACAGGACCCTCTCTGGCAAAAAGAACTTAGGGACTCTCTGCCTTTTGCTTTAAGATTTTACCCTCATGTTGTTTATAATTGAATTAGCAATTCCTCTTGTAAAATTTATCCTACAGAAATATGCACAAAACTATAAAATATTTGTGTATAAGATGTCTCACTAGAGCACAGAATGAGTTGGAATTGGTTTCCCCTTAACTTTTCTGGAAGAGCTTTTGTGCAATTAATATTATATCTTCATTAAATATTTTATAGAATTTACCAGTGAAGCCATCTGGTGCTGGGATCTTCTTTGTTGGAATATTTCAACTATAGAGTCAGTTTTTTAACACATATATGAGGGTATTCAAGTTTTTAATTTCTTAAGTGAACTTCAGTAGTTCTATCAAAGAACTTGTCTGTTTCATCTAAGTTGTTAAATGTATTTAGAGAATGGATAATATTCCCTTTGTATCTTTGTAATAACTAGGTTTTGTAGTTGTGTTACCACTTTCATTCCTGATATCCGTAATTAGTGTCTTCTCTTTTTTTCTGGTTAATCTGTCTGGAATTTTATCAATTTTATTGATCTTCTCTAAGAACATGCTTTTGGTTTCATTGATTGTACCTGCTGTTTCTTTGTTGGCTAAGTCATTGGTTAATGTTCTAATCCTTTTTATTTCCTCTCTTCTGCTTACTTGCAGGCTTAATTTGCTCCTCTTCTAACTTCTTAAGATTCCTTTCTTCTTTTCTAATACAGGTGTCTAGTCCTATAACTTTCACATTAAGTTCTGTCCAGATGTGTCCCACAAATTTTGAAACGTTGTATTTTCATTTGTATTCAGTTCAAAATACTTTGTAATTTTGCTCTTGATTTCTCCTTTGTCCCATGAGTTATGTAGTAGTGTGTTAGTTTTTAAATATTTGGGTCTTTCCTGCATAGATTTCTACTGATTTCTAATTTAATTCCAGTGTGGTCAGACTATGTATTTAGTATGATTTGGATCATTTTAAACTTACGAAGACTTTTTTATGACCTAGAATATGTCCTACCTTGAGCAGTGATTTTTGTGTACTTGAAAGGAATGTGTAATCCATTGTTATTGGGTGACACTTTATATAAAGGTCCATGAGGTCAGTTGGGTTTTAGTGTTCTATCAGTTTTTTTGCAGGGGATTTTGAAATCTCTTACTGTATTGTAAATTAGTCTGTTGCTCCTTTCAGTTCTGTCACTTTTTGCTTCATGCTTTTCTCAAACTCCATGTTAGGGTGCGTAAATATTTTCAATTGTTCTATCCCCTTGATGGCCCTTTTATCATTATGAAATGACCCTCTTTCTCTCTAGTACGATTCTTTTCCCTTAAAATCTACTTTGGTGTTAGTATAGCCACTCTAGCTTGAATTTAATTAATGTTAGTATGGTATATCTAATCCTAGCCATATACTTCTAACCTTATACTTATAACCCATTTACATTTTTATGCTTAACATGGGCTTCCTCCAGGCAGCATAGAGATGAAGCTTGCTTTTATATGCAATCTGACAATCTCAGCCTTTTAATTACAGAGTTTAGATCATTTAGATTTAATTTGGTTATGGATATGATTGGGTTTAAATCTATCATCTAGCTATTTATTTTTTATTTTCCCCATCTGTTCTTTGTCCCTTTCCCAATTTTTCTGTATTCTTTTGGATTGAGTATTTTTATGAATCCATTTATCTCTGTTGCTGGCTTACTATCTATAATCACTTAAATTGATTTTTTATTATTGTTGTTGTTTAAGGGTTTATAGTATCTCTATTTCTAATTTCCTTCCACAGTCTACCTTCAGTGATATTGTACCACTTCACACATAGTATAAGAATAAGAACCTTACAGGAGCCTCCTTTTCTTCTCTTTTGGCCTTTTTGTTATCACCATACATTTACTTCTGTATTTTATAAACCCTATGATCTATTTTTATTTTTGTTTTAAGCAGTCTGGTCTTCTAAACAAATTTAAATAGTGAACATTCTTTTATATTTATTTACCTAGTTGCCATTGGTAATGATTTCTTGGTGTAGATCCCAATTTCCATTTGGCATTCTTGTCTTTCTGCCTGAAGGACTTCCTTTAAAATATCTTAAGCGGTGCTGGAGATGACTTCTTTCACTTTTGCATATCTGAAGCAAAGGCGTTATTTTGCCTTTTTAGTTTTTGAAAGATATTTTGCAGGTATAGAAGTCTAGCTTGTTAGGTTTTCTCTTTCAGTAAAGATATTGCTCTGTTGTCTTCTCCCATGCATTATTTCCAAGATGTCTGCTGTCATTTTTACCCTTGTTCCTCTATACGTGTCTTTAGCTCTGGATGGTTTTAAGATTGTCTCTTTATCACTGGATTTAATGACCTAATTTTAAAGTGCCTTAGTGTAATTTTCTTCATGTTTCTTACTCTTGAGGATCATGGAGCTTCTTGGATCCATGAATTTGTAGTATTTATCAAATTTTGAAAATGTTTAACCATATTCATCAAGTATGGCTTCTTCAAGTTTTCTGCTTCCCCTCCTAAATCTGGGGACTCCATTTACACTGATATTAAGTCTATTAAAATTTTCCTATTTCTCTGTTTATTCTTTATTTCTCTGTGTGTTTTATTTTGGATTATTTATAAAGATTTGTTTTTCAACTTACTAGTCTTTTCTTCTGCAAAGTCTGATCTGCTGTTAATTCTATCCTGTGTACTTTTTATCTCAGTTGTTGTCATTTTCATGCCTTGAAGCTAAATTTATATTTTTGTGTCCTATTTAACATGTTCAATCTTTCCTTTAGATTCCTGAACTTACCAGATATAGCTGTCATAACTCTTTAAATATCCCCCTCTACCAGTTCTGTCATCCATATCATTCTTGAGTTGATTTCAATCCCTTGAATTTTCTCATCATTATGGGTCATATTTTTCTGTTTCTTTTCATGCCTAGTGTAGCTGGCACATTGTAAGATGACTCCAATGACCAGTGCTCTTTTATAACCCCCTAGCTAATGAGAAGATATCACTCCCATGATTACATTACATTATATATCTAAAGAGATAAAATTTAAGTCCCAAATCAATTGAATTAATCAAGAGATAAGTTGGGTTTTGTGAGCCTAACCTACTTAGGTCAGCTCTTACAGAGGAATCTAGAAGGCAGAGACAGAGGTAGTCAGATAAATGTGTTTCTTATGGCCTTGAAGATGATGCAGTCTCCATGAATTTTACAGCTGCAAGGAAATTAATTCTGCCAATAGTCAAATGGATGTGAAAGAAGACCCTGAGCCCCACATGAAACCACAGCCATGACCAACATCTTGATTGCAAACTTGTAAGATTATGAGAGAAGAACCCAGTTGAGCCCTGCCCAGACTTCTGACCCACATTTCTGTGAGATGATAAATGGGTATTGTCTTAAGCCAGGAAGGTTGCCGTAATTTGCTATGCAATTATAGAAAATTAATACACCTGGTAATATTTTACTGTATGCCAGGTATTGTTCATTTTAACTTGTTTAATCTGTATTCCTATAGATATTCTTGATCTTTGTCCTTAGACACAGTTTGGTTACTTGACAACAATTTGATGCTTTCAGGGGTTGTTTTAAGATTTCTTAGGTAGAACCAGAGCAGTGTTTAATCCAGGACTAATTTTTTCCTGACTTCTGAGGCAAACATCTTACTTTTCCATAATGAGATTTTCCACTCTGGCTATTGGGAACAGGAAATTTTCTGGGCCCTGTGTTGACTCCAGGTATTGTTCTCGCTAATTCTTTTAGGTGGTTTTATTTAATGATTTGGCTAGTTTTTCAGATATATGCATTCGCTGATCTGTTGACTCAAGGGTACCTTCTGCTTATCTAAAGCGCTCTTGTAAACCAACTATACTACCATATAAATAAGAAATAAATAAATAGATAGATGGCAAAAAAAAAAAGAGAGAGCTCTCTCTTTCCCTCTTTCTCCCTCCCTCTCTCTCTCCCCCCGACCTCTAGCTCTTTCCTCTCTGGTACCCAGCCCTGCAAACTCTAGCTGCCTTAATCTCTCCACTCTCCAGCTCCAAGTCTTGATCTCAGGGAGCAGCTTGGTTCTTCCTGGCTTCCCCTTCACTGCATCATTACCTGAAACTGTCTGACAGTTAGCTGGGGTAATTGTAGGACTTATTTCATTTGTTTCCCATCTCTTAGAGATCATTGTCTTTTATTTTTTGATACCCAATGTCATGACATTTATATATATATTTTTAGCTTTTCACTTCTTTCAGGCATTGTAATATTGTTTTAGTAACTTCTCTAGGATTGCAGTATACATCCTTAACTTCTCATAGCTCACTTACATTTAATATTGTACCACTCATATAAAATATAGAAACCTTGGAGCCATTTGTTCCATATGCCTTCTGTGAATTATAACTATTATACATAATACACCTCAATTTGTTATATATTACACAAGACACCATTGCATTTTTTCTTTAAATAGTTGTGTGATTCATATAAAGCAATTAATGGGAAAAAAGCAAAGAAAAAAATTACTCTTTTGCATTTATACTTTTATGTTTTTTATTCTTTCGTGAAGACACAAATATCCATATAGAATTATTTACCCTCAGCCTGGAGAACTTCCTTTAGCATGTTGAGGTCTGCTGGTGATGATACTTTAAGTCTTACTACATCTGTAAATATCTTCATTTTATTTTCATTCTTGAAGGATATTTTCTCTGGATACAGAATCTGAGCTGTACTTCTTTCGGCACCTTAGAAATATTATTCTTCCATTCTCCAGGGTTTCAGATTAAAACTTAGCCATTAATTGAATTATTGTCCCCTTATAAAGACTGCGGTGCTGTTTTTCTCTGGATGCTTTGAGAACTTGCTCTGCTGTCTTTGGTTTTCAACAGTTTGACTGTCATGTGCCTTGATGTAGGATTGTTTATATTTATTCTATTTGATGTCCTTTGAGCATGTTTTATCTGTAAATTTCCATCTTTTTTCAAATTTGGAGACTTTTTGGTCTTTTTTTTGTTAAACTTTTTTTTCTCTCTTCTGGGGTTTCTATTACACATGGGTTGGAATACATAATATTTATGTAAAAAGTTCTGTTCTTTTTTTCCCCCAAACCTTTTTTTCTCTCATTCTCTACATTGGATTATTACTGTTGTTCTTTGAGTTCATTTACTCTGTCATTTCCATTCAACCATTCAACCCTTAAGACCATTCAGTAAAATTTTAATTCAGATATTATAATTTTTATTCAAATATTTATTCAAATATTGTCTATTTGGCTTTGGTTTTTGTTTGTTTTTATTTTGCTTTTGAAGTTTTCCATTTTTTTCATTCGTTGTGCTCATTGTTTGTTTAATCTCATTGAGAATCATTATAATAGCTGTTTAATAGTCCTTGTCTGCTCACACGAATACCTAGTTCCTCTAAAGTTCTGGCTCATTTGATTTTCTTTTCTCTTGAGGACGTGTTCCATTTTCTTGGTTCTTTATTGTTGGGAAATTTTGGTTCTATCTGGGCTTTGTGAATGATAAGTTGTATAAATTCTTGATTTTGTTGTTTTTCTCTAACTCATGGTTTTCTTTTGCTTATGCAACCCTGTTTCTTGCATGGCAACTCCAGTCTCAATTTGGATCATGTGTCTTTAACTAAGGTGCCTTGAGTCTGTTTCACGCACGTATGGTTCAGGAATTAGTCAGAGAAACTGGTAGCAGAATTTGAGAAAGTCCTCTCTGTCTCTTTCTCTTCTGGGAATCTCCAGCTCTTGCCATTACCTGTGGATCCCCTAACCAGAGAGACCACAGATTTTCTCCTGACACCTTCAGCACCATGCACTGGTCGTGCACCCAGGCTAAAAGTCCTAGACACAGGAGCTTACTTCATACAGCTCCCCTCCTCCAAGTATTTACTTCTCACCAGTGTCTGTCTGCTTCTCTTCTCTCTCCAGTGCCTTCAGGTCAATGCTTTTTGGTTTATGTTCAGGTTTTATAGTTGCTCACCACACGGGAGTTTTCCAGGAGGGACTTATTCCACCATCACTTGAATCAGAAATTCTCCTGTTATCTTTTAAATTCACGCGTCTCGTCATTTGAAGTCAAAACACTCTCTAGGGCCTTGCAGAAACTTGTTGAACTAGTTCCCCTGATGAAAAGTATCTGCTGAGAAGGCTACTTTCTGCAGCCATTGTTCATCTTCAAAACACTTAGCAAACTCTGGCCAATTTATCTTGCAAGTTCTTCTAAATTTCCCCTTTATGCTCAAAATCTCTGCTGAAAGCTCTTCTGGTAAGCCATGGAATTTCTGCGTATAGCAGAATATTTGTGTGGTCTTTGTCCAGGTTTTCTTACAGTTTTAAATTTTCTAAAGTTAATTAGTCTTTGTATATCAGAGTTAGCCATCTTGTAGCCTCATCTGAAACTTTTTCTCATTTTATCTCTAGGTGTGTTCGACAACAGCACTTCTGTATGAAGAAGGCAGTGTTGTGACAATGTGTGAGGAAATTTTAGTTTTAACGAGATACCAAAGCTCTCATAAGACCTACTATTGCCAAGGCACCAGCAGTTAGGAAATCAACACGGTTCTTCCAAGACACACCTTTTGTTTATAGATATGAAGGCCAAACATTAATTATGTCTTGGCCTTTGCTTGTTGTGGGCAGTTCTTTGTGTTCTTGATTTCACAATCACTTGCAAATCTCACCAGTGTTGCAGCGTCATGTTTACTGGTGAAATCTGCTGACTCAATCTAGATAAAGAAGCTGTGTGGTCTTTCCGTTTGTTGCACAAAACCTCTTCAGGTTCATGTAACATGTCATCAATATAGTCAGCCTTGCACGTCTGTGGGTTCCACATCCGTGGATTCAACCAAGCACACATAAAAAATATTTGGAAAAAATTCCAGACAGTTCCAAAAAGCAAAACTTGACTCTGCCACATGCCAGCAGCTATTTACATAGTATCTACAATGTATTTATAGCTATTAACATAGAATTTCTATTATATTGGTAATATAAGTAATCGAGAGATGATTTAAAGTATATGGAAGGGTGTGCCTAGATTGTATGCAAATATTACATCATTTTATGTAAGGGACTTGAGCATCTGTGGATTTTGGTATCCACAGGAGGTGGGCAGGTGGTCCTGGAACCAGTCCCCTCTGGATACCAAGGGATGACTGTACTTCAACTTACCGCACTGTTTGAGAATGTAGAAACTTTTCAGTTTCTTGTGCTGCATCTTGTCCTAGCATTTTACTTACAATAATTGTACCTGATCACATTACTAGGATCCTACCAATCTTGTGGCTTCCTGTTTGGGGCGGTAGGTTCTCCTACTAAATAACTCATCTCTGGTCCTTTTCATTGAATGTGCCTACTTTTATTTAGCAAGACATTTAATGTTTATTTTGAGACTCTAATAACTGTTTAATCAGCACCTTTGCTTCTCAGATGGCTGTGACTTGTATGTAAGTGCTTTTTAAATTTTTTTTCAATTTTGTTGGTGCTGTTTCTGCATTTGTAAGTTGTTGGATGTAGTTGGCAAACAACAGTCCATGGGCCAGATCTCACCAGAGGCTTGTGTTTGTACGGTCCTCAGAGCTAAGATTTTAAAGAGTTGTAAACAAATCAACAGAAACAACGAAGAGTATGTGACAGAGGTCATGTGTGGCCTGCAAAACCTGAAATATTTACTATCTCTAGTTGAGATTTGATTTGAACTATAGTAGAAGTATATATGCTTCCTTCATTTACTCTAATGACCAATGATTTTTAAAGACAGCTGGCAAGGTCAAAGTATTTTCTGTATCAGTGGAACAGAGCTTTTCTGTCTCAGAACAAATGAAGAGCATAACAGAAGTGAAGAAGAAATGGGGCCCACAGATGGCAGAGTGGTCAGGCTTAGCCAAATTTTCATTAACATCTCAAACCCCATATGGAGAAGCAGAGAGCTTTGTGTAACCTTGTGTGGTGTTTCTGTACAGTCCGAATGGAAAAACTCTATGATATCTAAGCAAAAATCCTTGACATCTGACATCACAAAAGGTAGTGTTTAGTCAAAAGGCTTGGTTTCTTTAGAGATTGGGCCCCTCTGGTGTCTGGTTCTAGCTTTCCTCTGTCAAGCTGTTTAATTTTGCAATTCCAACTCAGGTTAAATAACCATGCCTCAGGGTTGCCACCTTGAGGGAAGGAAATTTCCTTTTGGAATCTTTGTAGTTGAGTAGATAAAGCACCAGAACGAATGGCTGAAGAGCCAGGGAGAGAACAGAGTGTAGCTATAGGAGGACAATAGGTTTCATAAAAGAGGGCACTGCAGGGAAAGGTGAAGCCAGGTAGTAGGCATAATTGAAGACTATGTAATCATGATGATAGAAATGAGGAGAGCATGGGCTTGGCCACCAACTCCTGAAATGCTAGTAGACATCTCTGAAAGCTTAGAAACTGCTGCAAATATATTAATGTAAATAGACTTTTGGTATCACATTCTACATGACTCGATTAAAGTAGGAGTCTTGAGAAATATCAAGGATATGAAATAAAGAAACTATGGATAGAAAGGTAAGGAGTCAACATGTCCTTGCCAAGCAGGCAGAGTGGGAAGGCAGGATCATACTGAGAAGGAATATAGGAATATACTATCCTGTGGAGCCAGCCTCCAGGATGACCCTCAGTGATCCCCGCTTCTTCTGTGGACACCTGGTGCAGTCTCCTGCCACACTGAATCAGAGCTGGACTGTATGGCCAACTGATGAAAATGACTATATGCAACTTCTGAGGATAGGTCATAGAAGTCATTGGGGCATTTGCCTTGTTCTCTTGGATCAAGTTAGTGGTCATGCCATGAGGACACTCAAGCAGCTCTGTGAAGAGGTCCACATGGGAGAAATAGAGGCCTCTCACCAACAGCCAGCACCAACTTGCTAGCCATGTGACCAGGCTACCTTTGAAGGCATTCTCCATCCCCAGTCAAGCTTGCAGCCCCAGTCAACATCTACATAATACTCATCAAAATAAAAACAAAACAAAACAAAATCTTAAGCCAAAAAAAAACTCAAAAAACACTTCACCAAGCCCACTGAAACTATAAGACAATAAATGTCTATTGTTGTTTTAAACCACTGAGTTTTAGGGTAATTTGTTACACAGTAATAGATAACAGATACATTTCCCTAGCAGGAACAAGTCTGGGTAGTGAGTAGAAACTCAACTCCAGTCTGTTGAGTAAAGAATTGATAAAATTGAGAATATCAAAGGGTTTCAAGTCTTGAAGATGTGAGGGTAAATTTTGGAATTCAGAGTTAGGAAATCCAGTTGATACTTGGGTTACATGGTTCAAGGTACAGGAGGGAGCTGACTGCCAAGAACTGGCTCTTTCGGCATATGATGCCTTGAATGTTCATTCTGGGTTGTTAAGCTAAGGCCAGCAGAATAAGAACAGAAGCAGAGATTCAGGACAGTAAGTCTGCTTAGAAATGATAGCTGTTCTTGGTAACCTACTTAGATCCAACTTACTGGACCAGTACAGAATTCCTCCAGCTGCTGCATCCTTCTTCAGAGAACTGCTGTGGTACCTCCCTATCCAGCAATGACTGAGAGGTTACTTGTTCCCTCAGGGTGATCTGCAGCCATTACCTGAAAGATATAGGGATGCAAAAGCCCCCCAGCCTCAATGTTTGACAGTTCTTGCTTTAGACTTCCCCATCAGATCAGACTGAAGCTAGACTTCAGCTGAAACTACACCTTATTAAGCATCCCACTGTGTGCTGTTCTGCCACCCTCACTCCCATACAAGTTTCACCAGAGATCACTTCCTCAGTAGATCACTTGTGCAAGAACCGCTGCTGCAGGCTCTGCTGGGAGGAAGCCCAACCTGTGACACCAGGTTAAAGAACGTGCATATGGCTGTAGCATCTGTTGTGCTGCATTTTTCAGAAACCATGATGGCCTTAGGTAGAAAGCAGGAGGAAGAACCCCACCAAGAATGGATTTATACTGTGCATATTAAATATGTAGATTCTCTTAACCCTAAGAGATAAATTTAGGAGAAGTAGGAGGATTTGGGAGCAAGTCCGTAACAGTTATAAAGAGAAACGGGGTACAACAGTGATTATCTCCTAACTTTAAAGATTAGTTTCTGAAAGACTACCACAAGCCATTTTCAAACAAAATGTTGATCTGTTTGCATTGCTAGTCTGGCCCTGTGGGGTAATTTTATGGTTTTAGTATATGGCTCAGTCCTATCACAGTTTTTTTAGAGCATTGAGGCACACTTTATAATCAATAATCAAATAGATGCTGACACCTATGTTCGATGATTCTATCATAAAAGACAATATAAATAGGGTTATTATATAATGTTATCTGACATGGGATCACCAAAGTGTTCCCAGGAAGCTTTAATGTAAAGATTAAAGTGAATCTAAGAAATTCACACATTGGGAGGATGTCTATTCCTGGAGGAGAATATATCAAATCTGAAATCATAGCTTTTAAATCCTCTGTCCAAGCCAATAGCCAGGGGAAAAGAATAGAAGGGTTTACTCTCTTGGCAAAGAGCTTTGGGAGATAGTTCTCTATTAATTTTTAACTTTAATAGCCTCCTCTTTGAGTAACATACCATCTTGCCATGGTCGCCCAAATATGGCATGCCCCAGGATCCCCGCAGCCCGAGCCTACTCCTGCTCCAGCGAGCCTACCAAAGCTGCCCAGCATGCACAGTCTAGACAGGGGACACTCTTACACAAAGCCATGGCTTTAAGATTGGGAGAGGTAACTTTTCCACCTAATTTATAGAAACAAACACAGAAAGTAAAACAGAATGAGGAAACAGAAGAATATATTCTTTTTTTTTTTTTGCATTTTTTTAATTGAAGTATACTCAGTTTACAATGTTGTGTCAATTTCTGGTATACAGCATAATATTTTAGTGATACATGTATATATATATATTCATTTTCTTATGGAAGAATATATTCTAAACAAAAGAACAAGATAGAACCCCAGGAGGGAAAAAAACACTAATGAAACAGATAAATAATTTACCTGATACAGAGTTCAAAGTAATGGTCACTGAACTCAGGAGAAGAATGGAGGAATACAATGAAAGTTTCAACAAAGACTTAGAAAAAGAAGACAATGTAGCAAAGATAAAAAATACAATAAATGAAATAAAAAGTACACTAAGGGAATCAGCAGCAGATTAGATAATACAGAAAATGAATCAACAATATGGAAGACAGAATAGTGGAAATGATACAATCAGATAAACAAATAAGAAAAGAGTTTTTAAAAGTGAGAATAGTTTAAGGGACCACTGAGACAACATCAAGCATATTAACATTTGCATTATAGCAGTCCCAGAAGGTGAAGAAAGAGACAAAGGGGAAGAAAACTTACTTGAAGAAATAATGGCTGAAAAATTCCCTAACCTGAGTATGGAAACAGATACCCAGGTCCAGGAATTACAGAGAGTCCCAAACAAGATGAACCCAAAGAGATCTACACCAAGACACCACCAAAACCCTGTTAGAACTAATAAATGAACTCAGTAAAATCACAGGATACAAAATTAATATGCAGAAATATTTTGCATTTCTATACACTACTAACACCCTATCAAAAAGAGAAATTAATAAAAATAGTACCATTTACAATTGCATCAAATACCTCAAATAAAATACCTAGGAATAAATTCAACCAAGAAGACAAAAAGACTGTACTCTGAAAACTGTAAGATATTGATGAAAGAAATGGAAGATGATACAAATAAATGGAAAGATAAACCGTGCTACTGGGTTGGAAGAATTGTTAACAATAGCCATGCTCTCCCAAGCAATCTACAGATGTCAAACAACCCATTAAAACATGGGCAGAGGAGCTGAATAGACATTTTCCCAAAGAAGACGTGGCCAACAGGCATATAAAAAGATGCTCAACATTACTCGACATCAGGGAAATGCAAATCAAAACTACAGTATCATCGCATGCTGTTAGAATGGCTATTATTTAAAAAAAAAAGAAAGAAAGAAATAGCAAATGTTGGTGAAAATGTGAAGAAAAGGGAACCCTCATGCATTGTTGGTCAAAATGTAAATTGGTGCAGCCACTGTGGAAAACAGTATGGAGTTGCCTCAAAAAATTAAAAATAAAACTTCCATACAGTCTAGAAATTCCACTTATTTTTCCAAAAAGGCAGAAATACTAATTGGAAAAGACATATGCACCCCTAGATTCACTGCTGATCTATTTACAATAACTGAGATATGGAAGCAACCTAAGTGCTCACTGATAGATGAATGGATAAAGAAGATGCCATATATATATATTATACACACACACACATACACACACACACAAAATAATATATAGGTATTTTGTGTGTGTGTACATACACAAAAGAATATTGTAAAAAGTATGCAGTCTTGCCATTTTTGACGACATGGATAGACCTAGAAGGTATTGTGCTGAGTAAAATAAATCGGACAGAGAAAGACAAATATCATATGATTTCTCTTAAAAACAGAACCTAAAATAACAAAACAAATAAACATAGCAAAAACAGAACAGCCTCACAGATACAGAGAACAAACTGGTGGTCATCAGGAGAGACAGGGAGGGATGGGTGAAATAAGTGAAAGATTAAGAGATGTAAACTTCCAGTTATAAAATAAGTGTCATAAGGACATAATGCATAGCACAGAGAATATAGTTAATAATATTTTAATAACTTTATATGTTGACAGATAGTATCTAGGTACATCTTGGTGATCATTTCAGAATATCTTAAAATGTCAAATCAGTTTTACACCGAAACTAATACAATACTATAAGTCAATTATACTTCAATTAAAAAAAAAGAAACACTGGTTTAGATATGACTTCCACATACAGGAAAAGATTATATAATTATATAAACCAGTGATCACTGGAAACTATAGCCCCTACTTGGGGCATTCCTAGTATATTAAGCATAATAAAGACTTTCATCAATAAATAAAAGTGTTCAACGTTGTTTAAAACAAGAAATGCTGAACATGGTAACTTTGGGGTTGGAATAGTTACTAAAAATTCCATATAGTCTGTCTTTGACGGAACCTGTAGCTTTTCTGTTTTATGGGCCTGTGATTGTAGTTGGCCTGGTCAAACATCAGTCTTGATGTTACTGTGAAGTTATTTTTCAGATGTGATTAACATTTAAACCAGTAGACTTTGAGTACAGCAGACTACCTTCCCACAGTGTGGATGAGCCTCATCCAATCAGTTGAAGGGCATAAAAGAAAGGCTGAGGTTTCCAGAAGGGATTTAGCCTCAAGGCTGCCAATAGAAGCCTTGTCTGAGTTTCCACCCTCAGTGGCCTTCTCTGTGTCTTTTGTATTTAAAATTGTATCCGCTCCTACGTGAATTTCCAGGCTGCCATCCTGATCTATGGATTTCAGGCTTACCATCTCCTACAATTACGTGTGCTGATTCCTTAAAATCAACCCATCAATTAATTAGTTTCTCTCTCCTTCTCTCTCTGTCCCTCTCTCTCTCTATATATGTGTGTGTGTGTGTGTGTGTGTGTGTGTGTGTGTGTTTATTTCCATATACACATTCCTATTGTACCTGTTTCTCTGAAGAACCCTAATACACTGGCATTGTCTTGTGATTGAACCCAATACCTTTATAGAGTAGTATAAATCCATTCTCTGCTTTTTGTTTTCTCATGTAATCTGAACCCTCCCAAAAGTTTTTGTGAAAGAATTAATTCTCTCCTGGAGGAAATGGGGAACCATGTGGCAGGTGGAATGAGGACCATCTTAAAAGACAAGATACTCAGCCCCCTTGTGCCCCTTGATCACTCAGGGCCTTGACGGTGCCACCAGCAGAAATATTACCGTGGTACCTTGCTCATCTGAGACTGACTTGCTGAAGTGATTTTTGCTGGTCCTTTCAAGTTCTGAAAACTATGTTTTTCTGACTTAATGGCTAGTGTGCTCAAGAAATTAAATGTAGATTGTCTCCTGACAAGCCTTTTAATGACTTCATCCCTGCAAGGTTTGTCTGAAGGAAAAGATGCCATGGTTAACTCAAGTTCCTGGCACAGCTTCTAGCTCAGATCGACCCTCTCCAAATGCCTCTCTATGCTTATGAGCAATTTACAAAAGCTACTTAATGGTGATCTTGGCTTCATGTACTGTGTAGTTACTTTGGAACCCCTGCAGAACTCTGATTCTGGCATAGATATCCCATCTAAATAGTCTCTTGAAAGAAGTCATCACTACAAATGGGATGGAATCCTTTATAAGTCCTGAATGAGCAAGGTTTTTATCCTCTCAAGGACTCACTTTTCTCATCTATGAAATACTAACAAAGAACTTCTACCCTTTAAAATTATTATAAATGTTGAATATAGTGATGCATTTAAAGTCCTTAATGCAATGCTTGACACAGTGGAAGTGCTCAAGATTTACTATGAAAAGAACTAACAGCAGTTTCTTAGATTTTCATTGCGGATTTTAACTGAATATAGTTGTTTGGGAATACATTGTTTGCCCTAAATATAAAGTAAAGCAATGTAACAACAGGTAGCCATGAGTGAATCTCAGTCCAGAAACTCAAGTGAGCACAAAACATACTTTTATTTTTCTATCATTCCATTTAATTTCTCTTTCTGGCTTACCTTCTGCTAGAGTGGTGGAAGCTTTCTTATCAGAGTCTCCATTTTTCCCTAGGTTTGTCCTAAATTCCAGGAGCCTCCAGTGGAGCTAAGGCATTGGGTGGGCTGGTGGAGGTGGTGGCATCTTGCCCTCTGTCTCCACACATGTCCACGGAGTTGTGGTCTTGGGCATAGCCTTCACAGATCGGGGGTGAGATGCCCCATTCCTGTCCTCATAGCCCCTTTATATCCAGCCCTCTTTTCTACTCCCTGACATGAGTTGGGGTGTGGGCATCTTTTGTTATTTCCTTGCCTCTCTGGGGCATGTAAATCTTAGCAAAGATGTCATAGCTGCCTGTCTTCCCAGCCAGACCATTCTGGGCACGTTTCTCCTGGGGTCTTACCATCTCCCAGGGGCTCTGCCTGATAAAGTTTCCTGTTGGTGGATCCCTTGCAGTAGGGTTGAACGTGCCTACTTAGCGTCAATAAATTTCCCCAAAAGTCCTTACTACCACTTCCTTTATGGGGCTCAGGTTTTTGCATATGTAACACTCATTTGTCTGAGTGTAGCTTTTGTCTTTATGTTACTGAGGTTTTGCTTGAGTAGGAAAAGGAGAAATACTTAGATTTAAAAAGAAAAAGTCCCAGAAAACACTTCTCCTGCCACAGAGGCAACACATCAATGATAGTCTACTGAAATTTAACATTTATGAAAGAAAAAGTTATTTCAGCTAAATATTTCCATTAGAAACATGATCTGAGGTAAGCTTTCGAAAGCGTATAAACTTTTAACTGGCAGAGGGGTTAAAATGCTAGAGGGAATGGTGGTCCATCTCAACGCCTTACCCAGTAGAAAGTAGGGCTGGTTGTTGCTGTACCCCTGTGTATTTGTTAGACTCTGGTTACACGTAACGGAAAACCAAGCTGAAATAGCTTATCCCAAAAGAAGACTAAGTTGTCTCCTGGAAAACCAGGACAGAAACAGCTGGAGCTAGGGACAGGAAGGCTGTCGGTAGCTCTCCTTCTCATCTCTGCTTCTATCTTTTCTCCCTCTTTTTAGACCATCTACCTTTATTTCTTCCATCCTCACGACAGTAAAAATAACCCAAAGATCCTGAATTTTACATGTCACTGGTAGGCTCAGCAATCTGGAAAGAGACAGATGTGAGTCTCAAACCAAAGTCTAAATTCCCTGGGGAAAAAACTCTGTTGGTCCAGGCTGGGTCTGGTGTCCAGCTCTAAACCAGTCAGTTGTGGCCAGGGTCTAAACTACATTTGAACTAACATGGCCACTCCAAAATCAACTATGTGAATAAGCGGGAAGCAGGGATAGTTTCTAGAAGGAAAAGGCAATACACAGACAAGGAAGTGGATGAGTTCTGGGCCTGCAAAATAGTAGAATCCAGTCAGCAACCCAGTGGTAAAATCCTTCTCGAAGTCCAACCCGCCCTCAAATCCACTCAAGGACTTTCTTCCATCCCTGGTGAGGACAAGTGTGGGGAGACATGAAAAATAGAAAACGCTCTTCACAAGAAAGTTGAGAAGATCTGAATCATTGTTTGGTAGTGAACTTTTTAAAAAGCAACATTCTCTCCCATTACAGAGAAGAGAGGGAAACAAGAAAGAGACAGATCCCACTAATTTGAGTTAAGGGACAAGCTACAATTTTCAATTCTTGATATCTTGCCAGAAAGACTTCTTGCCATGGTGACTTTGAAGATTAATAGTATTTGAGAAAGGGATGGAAAATAACTTGGAGAGGTCCTGCCCCAGTACAGTAATACTTGTTTTATTGTGGCTTCATGAAAAGGCTTAGTTGTATGGTGAGCTACGCTCTCTTGGGACAGAGGGACAAAGAACGCAGTGGCGATGGACCACTGGCTGCTCAGGACTGGCTGTGCAAGTCTGAGGATGGGAGATCGAAGCAGAAAATCACAAAAAGGAAGACAAGGCTAAGTCCCACCCCCTACACACACATACACAACCATGTTGATCATCACCACCTTCTTAGTAAAATGACAATGAGTTGAGATTTAATTGTTCGTGCTCACACAAAAGATTAAGACAAGATAGAGGAGAAACTAAGCATGCTGGTCTGTGGGTTCGTCACCAGTTGTGGGTTCTGGCCAGCAGAAGTCCCACCGAGACGGAATGAATTACTCAAGACTCTGGGGAAAAGTCAAGAGAGCGAGAGGGAGTCAGGAGCCAACTCCACGAGCCTTTCAAATCTCTCATATTTATTGAGTACAGTTGAAGCAGGAATTTAGGGAAGGACGGGGTGGGATCACAATGAGTACAAAGGCTTTGTTTATTGTTGGTGTTTGGCTCAAGGTCAGAAGACCCTTTTTGGTGAATCATAATCGTGTTGAGCCTTTCAGCTTATCAGGGTGGAACGTATGAGAATCAGCTGCTTGACAAGATTTTCCTGGACTCAGGCCACTGTGCCTGTCTTAGGCTCCCCCCTCATTGGCTAACCAGCCTTCTCACCTCTGAGTTTGCAGCTTTTTACTATTCCAGCCCAAGGCTGTTTTGGGGATAGAAGACTAACAGCAGGCACGCCCAGCGTTTATAGCCAGGGGGCCTGGGTCATTGCTAAAACTTCAAGGCAGTTACTAAGCACATCTTCTTTAGGGAGATAAGTGGCTGCGATTGTTACAATTTGTTAACCCAATCATGGGCTCCCACACTGGTTGCCTATGGGGGAAATTGGATGACCAGGGGACAGTGGGGAGGAGGAGACTTTTTACTGTATATTCTTACATTTTTAAAATTTTGACCCATATTACACCTAATAAAAACTCAAATTCATTAAAACATTTAAAATGGTAAAATCAAGGGGAGGGTTTAGCTCAAGTGGCAGAGCGCCTGCTTAGCATGCACAAGGTCCTAGGTTCAATCCCCAGTGTCTCCACTGAAGAACTAACTAAATAAATAAATCTAATTACCTCCCCCCTGCAAAAATAAATAAACAAATAATTAATTAATTAAATTTTTTTTAATAGTAAAATCATTCATAGATAGCTGGGAAAAAAAAGAATAGGGAACAAATTTCCGGTCAGATTTTATGTATAAGTTTTATAATTAAAGAGGTTATTTTGAAAATGCAGAATTTGGATATGAGGATGGTGCAATTTAAAATAATAGTCCAGGGTGGAGGGTATAGCTCAGTGGTAGAGTGCGTACCTAGCATGCACAAGGTCCTGGGTTTGATCCTCAGTATCTGCATTAAAAAAATAAATAAATAAATAAATCTAATTTCCCGCCCCCAAACCCAAACAAACAAAAAAAGCAAGAACAAAAATATATAAACTAAAATTTTTTAATTAATTAAAATTAATTAATTAAATAATAGTCCAGATTTATGTTCCCAGAAGCACTTTCAGGAGGCATGTTAGCAGTCGGTTCTGTGTCACAGACACTGGAATATAAGCAGAAATACTGTACCTGTATCCAGCAGAGCCTGTAAAGAGCACTGCGAGGTTCAGCCACTGTTCTTTTACTTCTGCAATAAGATCATTATGTCCAGAGAGGGTCCACATCTTCACCCTGGGGCCTGGAATGAATCAAATGAGGATCAGAGGAGCAGTGGACCCTCAGAGGACAAGCAAGAAGGAAAGCTGTGCTGTTGAAAGTCCCTGAGCTGCTGGGGGCTGCCTGGTACCACAACAACTTAGCAACAGCTAACTCGTACCCAAGACTGCATTTCTCACATGCTGACTGGCTCATTGTCTCTAGGCCTAG
This sequence comes from Vicugna pacos, assembly GCF_048564905.1. Taxonomy (NCBI): domain Eukaryota; kingdom Metazoa; phylum Chordata; class Mammalia; order Artiodactyla; family Camelidae; genus Vicugna; species Vicugna pacos. The sequence goes on along the minus strand of NC_132993.1, from coordinate 77,176,786 downwards.
ACAAGTGCCTTACTGACATTTGAGAAAGACTCCTGTGGAATGATTTTGACCTGGACCATTCCAGGGCAGGTGTTGCCAGTCGCCGGTACCACAAAAGAACACAACTTCTGCCAAATGTGTGGTTTTGTGCAAGCTGGTCCTCTGGTTGGGGCCCCAGAAAAGGTGAGCTGCACATTGTCCTCCCTGACAACCAAGTGAATTGGCTTGTTGGATGGTGTTATATAGGCCAATCCATTGGGCTTTGCAGAGTTGCTGCTAACTGTCCTTTGGATGCCAAATTTCTGATTTTAGCTGTTTGCAGATCGCCTTTGTGTCTGTGGTGATAAAGCCATGCCCTTATACGGGGAAAAAAAAGTAGGTTCTGCCTTTCTCTTTGTAATGAGGACCATGTCAAAAGGAAAACGTCATCTCTAATGCCTTCCAGCTTCTGCACCCTGCCTGCCTCGCATGTGGTCAGAACTGATGCCCAGGGAAAGGGGGCCATTAGGTGTGTGGTCGTCAGGACAGTCCTCTCTGTCCCCTCAAAAAGGAGAATCATCTTTCCCACCCATACCACAGACACAGAAACATACACCACAGAATCAAAGATTTACTGACAGCATTCTGTGGGTGAGGCACGATCCTATATACCAGAGCACACAGATGAACAAAACACAAGTGAATAACATATATGTCTCCCCCTAAGAAGGTCATACTCTGCCAAGGCACATAATAAATACCCATATTTTGGCTCAGTGATGCTAAAAACCTATTTATTCATATTATTTGCTTGTTCAAGGTACTTATTTAAAAAGAAAAGTCTTATGAAAATCTGAAGCTCAGTCATCTCCTTACAAAAAAAAAAAAAAAGACACAGAGAGGGATCTGTTCCTTAACACTAGCAATTTCAAAATGAGAGCAAATTGCATTAGCATAGTTCATTCTTTGGGGATTTTTTTATGATGCAAAAAACAAAAACAAAAAACCTAAGACTTCTTTCCTTTTCAGAAGCACAAACCCTGCTGTTCCTCTTTAATTTTCTTAGGGTGCTTTTTCATCCTAAAGCGTCAGTCCTAATCATTTTATTTCCTTTTAGTATTTGGCCCTTTTGGATGCTCTTTCATCTCATGTGAGCTTTCTGCAGCCTTTCTTTTTCCATAGATCATTCAAACCAGGAAAGATTCATTAATGTATTAGATTTCTTCTAGGGTAGTAGGGAATGGTGGCTGTCTTAAAAGATGTAAAGCATTTTTATGTTGAAACAAACTTATCACACAAGACACGGAAGACTGCAGTCAGCGGACACAGCTATGGAGAGGCAGATGTCAGCACAACATGGACACAAATGTCTAACCCTTTGGTTTGCCTAGGATTGACACAGGCTGCCTTGAAAAATGTGGAGTTCCTCCTTGCTCTATGAGTCCACAGAGAGACTGGATGACCACATCTCAGGAATATGAAGAGGGAGGGTTAAGACTCAGAGTGTGACCAGAGCAGGACCATTCCATCATTGGTGGCGCCCAGTGCTAAATGAAAATATGGGGTCTCGTCAAAAAAGTAAAAGGATGTCAAGATGGCAATAGCAGAGCATTAAACTAAGCATGAGGCTCTTCTGGGGCCATATGCAACTGCACAGATAACAGCTCACGGAGGTGGCCCTGGGTCACAGAATTGACAAGCTCAACGAAGGCCTTAGAGTCCTTCCAAAGCTGGGAAGGTATGAAAGTTGTGCCAGAATCAACTATCCTCAATCACAGAATTTAAAAGAAGACAGAGAACATGAGGAGTCCAGGGGTTCTAAAACCTGGACTCAGAGGCCATACCCCTGAGATCATATGAAAAATGTCTGTGTCTGCATTTTCTCTGGGAAGAAGGTTAGAACTTTTGTCTGATTATGAAAGAAGTCTAAAAGCCTCCCCTCAAGAGTCAGGAACCTCTCATCCAACCCTCTCATTCTGTCCATGAAGAAGCTGAAATTTAGAGGAGGCAAAATGGCTTTTACAAACCTGGAGAGCTAATTCCTTTGGAATATTTTAGACTTCATACCTAAAAGTAGTTTTTTTTTTATTACTGTAGCTTAGTCAGTTTAATTGCAGTTGCCTCATCAGTAAATTTTATGTTTGCTGTGGTCTTATCCATTTTATCATTCTGTTCTAACAACAGAATGAACAACAATCTGATTCATATTTCATGTAACATTGGCTCACACTTTGTAACTTTATGTATTTTTGACTTCCAAAATACTTACATGACTTCTCAAACAAGCATTGAAGATACATTTTAGGAACATTGATGTCAGTGGTTGGCTCCAGCCATGGGATTAGTGGAGTAAAATTTCAGTCACAGGAATATTGAACCAAGAGAAGAAGCTGCCCAATTTCCCACCCTCTCTCATGACTCAAGCATGACTGCAAAATAAGTAAACAATTTTTAGTAAAAAATCTATCATATGTAAAAAAAAAAAGCATATGTAGGAACAACAACAGATGTATGACATAAATATTATTTTCACGTTTCCTTTATCGCATATCTCTGGATATTGCCCTGAAAGCTCAACATGGTGAAACTCGGGTCATTCTTTTCTCCACTCGTCTTCCTCTTTGATCTCTTCTCACTAGCCTTTTCCTGGCTTGGCCAGAGAATTATGTCCAGTTCACACCTGTCTCCTTAGGGTCCCTCAGTCCATTCAGGTCTTCAGTTCTATATTACAGCTTTGTAATGTAGCCTTTCGAAAATTTCTCATTTAATCCTTACAAATATCCCACAAAGTGTGGCCAATGATATTTTCAAAGTTGGCCACACCAATATATCCACCTCGTATGTTCTTCTTACAGTACGATGTTGACAGTCCTCCTTCTGTGTTTGCTCCTCTTGCATCTGAGTGGGCCTTGGTCTCTGGTGGATGTGACTCTGCATAACTTCTGAGGCTGACATGTAAGAACTTCATCTCTCCTGACATTGCCATGCTGTAGAGATCACATAGAGAGAGGAGAGAGAGGGAGGGAGAATTAGAGAGAGAAAAAGAGAAAGTATCCCCTGCTTCTCCAGTCCCAACTGTTTGAGTCTTCCCAGCTCAGGCACCAGACATGCAAGTGAACAAGCCTGTAAATGATCCCAGCCTTCAGTTTTCAAGTCACCACAGCTGATGCTGAATAGAGAAGAAATAAACTACCCCCTCCAATCCTTGCCCAGACTCTGCAAAATAAGTATTTTCTTCTTTTAAACTGTGAAATTTGGGGGTCATTTGTTACACAGCTGTAGTAACTAGACAACAGATAATGCTACTTTTAGGATTCATTTGGGTAATTGAAAAATTAATTTATACTTGGTTAAACTTAAAGACAAATGTATCAGCTTATACAACTGAAAAGCCCAGGGCTGATGTTCATATGCTTTTAACAAGGGCCATGTATGATCTCCCCAAGGCCCAGACCCTCTGCCTCTCTCCACCCGCTTGTCTGCATGCTGCCCACTCTTTCAGGCTGTGAGCGTGCAAAAAGTTCAGGCAGCTCCAGATATTTACACTGTCAGATTCAGTTCAGCAGCAGCGAAGGGAACTCCACTTCAACAATTCAGACAAAGGTCATAAGCTTAATCCCAGTGGCTGAATTTGATTTGTCCCCATCCCTGACCCGTGAAATGTGCTGATCAGCCAAACTAGAGGAACATAGATGGAAAACCAGAAATTTGTTCAAATACACCAAAAGTACAGGAATTGAGGGGACTATTTCCCCCAAAGAAATTTCTGGATCCTGGTGTCAAAATAAAGGTCAATGAATACTAGCTAGCTAAAACAGAAATACCCAGTTATTCCCTGACTATGTAGGAGAAAACAGATTTCACCAGTGTTCCTCAGCTATAGCCCTACAATTAGATGAATAACTTTGTCATTTGTTGCCCCACAATGAGCTGAGTTTGGATTTGAACACAGGTATGTCTGATGCAAAAGTTTCTTTGCCCCAAACTATGATGGAATAGCTCTTCTACTCTCCTCTCTATTCTTCTGATTTCTTATACTTCATGAAGCATAAGTAAGAAAATTGAGAAAGGAAATCTTGCTGTTGAGAATAGAAACTTCTTGTGACATCAGAGAGAGGTCATTTTCAATTATACTCTGTTTACCCTTTTCCTTAAACTTCCACCATCTTTCTAGTGTAACACCCCCAGTATTTCACTGTCAGCCTCCTGTCACGAGCATTGACTTGAGATTCTATGCAGAAAAATGTCTTCGGAACTTGATTTTTTAATTTTATTTGAAGTACAGTCAATTACAGTGTGTCAATTTCTGGTGTACAGCACAATGTCCCAGTCATGCATATACAGACATATGTTCATTTTCAAATATTTTTTTCGTTAAAGGTTACTACAAGATACTGATATCGAACATAGTTCCCTTTTAAGGAATTTAATCTATACAAACAGAATACTATTTTTTCTTTTTTATAACAGCTTTATCAAAGTATAATTCATCTGTGTACAATTCACCCATTTAAAGTGTACAATTCAATGGTTTTTGATACATAGACAGAGCTATGCAACCATCACCACCGTCAATTTTAGAATATTTCATCACCATAAGATGAATCCTGGTACCAGTTAGGAGCTACTTACCATCCCCTCCCCTATCTCACCAGTCCTCTGTCTTTACAGCTTTCCTTATTCTGGACATTTCATACAAGTGGTTTCATACAATAATGTAATCCTTGTGACTGGCTTCATTCACTTAGCATGTTTTTATGTTGTAACCAGCAAGGTGTCCAAAAATTCAACTGCATTGAGCCCAGTTCTGACACTGTCTACCCAGAGACAGCATCATATCCCACAGGTTGAGGGCTGAAGACTGCCCAGCCCCCCACTTCAGATGCCAGTCGCAAGCCTAGGTAATTATTACCTGTACTTCTGACTGGCTAGTTATAAATTAGAGGTTCCCACAGCCGCTGCCTCCTCCTCAGGTTTGATTAATACGCTAGAAGGGCTCACAAAACTCAGAGAAACATTATAACTTACTAGATCACTGGTTTATTATAAAAATACGTATGTCAGGAACAGCCAGATGGAAAAGATGCTTAGGGCAAAGCATGCAGGAAGAGGCTCAGCACTTCCATGCCCTCTCCAAGCACCTCCATGTATTCACCAACAAGGAGGCTCCCCAAACCCTGTCCTCTTTGGATTTCTACAGAGGCTCATTACATATTCGTGATTGATTAAATCACTGACCAGTGGTGATTGATTCAACATCCAGGCTCTGTCCCCTCCCCAGAGGTCAGAGAGTGGGACTGAAAGTTTCAGCCCTCTAATCACATGGTTGGTCTCCATGGCAGACAGGTCCCACCCTTAGATGAGGTCAAAAATTCACCTCATTCACATAACAAAAAATGCCTTTATTGTTTTAATCACTTAGGAAATTTCAAGGGTTTTAGAGCTCTGTGCCAGAATATGAGGTGAAGGCTAATATATATTTCTTATTATGAATCATAGTATCGCAGAGTTCAATCCATTTTGAGTTAATTTTTGTGTACGGTGTAAGATAATGGTTCAACTTCATTCTTTTGCTCATGGCTATCCAGTTGTCTTATAATTATCTGTCGAAAAGACTACTTTCCCATTGAATGGTCTTGGCACCCTTTTCAAAAGTCAACTTAGCACATGATTTACTTCTGGACTTACAATTCTATTCCATTGATCTAAATGTCTCTTCTTATGCCAGTACCACTGTCTTGATTACTGTAGTTTTGTGGTAAGTTTTAAAATCAGGAAATGTGAATCCTTCAAATTTATTCTTCTTTTCCAAGATTATTTTGGCTATTCTGAGTTCCTTGAATTTCCATATGAACTTCAGATCATCTTATCAATTTCTTAATGGCTGTGTGTTTGTTTCCATCTATTTCCATGCATAAATCCTGTTAATTATAATACAGACCATCAATGGTAACTTTAGCAAGTTCAGATGAATTTTTGCCCAAGATTTGTGGTTGCCTGTTTGATCTCATCCAGGATATTTTCTCAGGAAAAGTGGTGTCTCACTTATAATCAAAATCTTATTTAAATTTTGGTCATCAATTTTACAATTTGAATCATTATCAGACCAATCAGTAAATGTGTGGGGTTTTTTTAGTTGAAATATAGTTGGCTTACAATGTTGTGTTAACTTCTGGTGTACAGCATAGTGATTCAGTTTATATGTTTATATATATATATATATGTTTATATATATATTTATTCATTTTCATATTCTTTTTCATTATAAGTTGTTACAAGATACTGAATATAGTTCCCTGTGCTATACAGTAAGACTTTGTTGTTTATCTATTTTATGTATAGTAGTTTGTATCTGCTAATCTCAAATTCCTAATTTATTCCTCCCCCACCCCCTTTCCCCTTTGGTAACCATAAGTTTGTTTTCTATGTCTGTAATCTCTTTCTGTTTTATAAATAAGTTCATTTGTGTCATTTATTTTAGATTCCACATATAAGTGGTATCATATGATATATGTCTTTGTCTGACTTACTTCACTTAGTATGACAATCTCCAGGTCCATCCATGTTGCTGCAAATGGCATGATTTCATTCTTTTTTATGGCTGAGTAATATTCCATTGTACATATATACCACCACTTCTTTATCCAGTCATCTGTTGATGGACATTTAGGTTGTTTCCATGTCTTGGCTATTGTAAATAGTGCTGTTATGAACATTGGCGTGCATGTATCTTTTTGAATTAGAGTTCCCTCCAGATGCATACCCAGGAGTGGGATTGTTGGATTGTATGATAAGTCAATTTTTATTTTTATTTTTTAAGGAACCTTCATACTGTTTTCCACAGTGGCTGTGTACCAAATTACATTCCCGCCAACAGTGTAGGAGGATTCCCTTTTCTCCACACCCTCTCTACATTTGTTATTTGTAGACTTTTTGATGATGGTGATTCTGAGCAGTGTGAGGTGATACCTTAGTGTAGTTTCAATTTGCATTTCTCTGATAATTAGTGATTTTGAGCATCTTTCATGTCCCTATTGGCCATCTGTATGTCTTCACTGGAGAAACCTCTGTTTAGGTCTTCTGCCAACTTTCTATTGGTTTTTTATTATTATTATTATTATTGCTTTGCAGGAGCTGTTTATATACTCTGGGAATTAAGCTCTTGTCAGTTGCATCATTTACAAGTGTTTTCTCCCAGTCTGTAAGTTGCAGTAAGTGTGTTTTTCATCTTTCTATTTGTTGCATCTCTTCAACTAAAAAACCAAATGTTATTGTTATTCTTCTGGAGGACACAGTTGATTTGATGCCTCATCAGGTACAGACACTGATTCCTTCAGTTTCACTGGGGATGGACAAGGTCCGTTTTTTCACTTCTACTGTACCCATGGCTTTGAGTCCTAACCAGTAGATAACCTCTAGACATTGCTTAAAGATTCTTTGTTTCAGTATTTTTCTTTGGACTCAGTAGACTTCCAATTCTTGGAAAATTTAGGGCAAACACTATATGTGAATCAAAGACTTGGTCTGATGTGAACTCAAAACAGAAATTTATTTTAAGTCTTCAATCAAGATTTAAGTAGGTTTCTTGCAGCATGTAGAATTACTCTGCAGCAGATCAAAAGAAGCTTTTGATCCTTTCCATGCCACTCACATCTTGCCCCCAGAAGCATTCCACTCACTGCTTACTAAAACGATGGCCCATTCGTCAATGGACAGGATACTGCCTGAAAAAAATGTTTCTATTTCTGACCCAGGAAGTGGAACCTTATAGAATGGAGGCTCTCAATCAGCAGCAGGACAGAAGAGTAGACGATCACAGCAGGAAAACCACATGTAGCGCATTGTCCAAACGTGTGTTGGCTCTCTATTTCTCCTGCTACCCACCTCCTGGAATATCAGGATAAGGGTAAAAAAAAATGGGAAGAGTCAGATATGTTTATCTGTGAAAATTTCCTGGGCCAGTCTGATAACCACTATTCTACAGTCATACAGGAAGAAACAAAGGTTTCATAAGCCAACAGGAGCCAAGCTCCAACCTTGGGGGAAGAAGAGAGAGAAGGAAAGGGGATTGAGCTTATAATCAATACTTTCTTTCTTCAGGTCAGACAGAAAATAAGAAGCAGAAATGGCCTATTTGGTCCTCTTGTTAAGAGCTTCTTTATTTTGCATACAATTTTTAAATGTTACACTCCATTTACAGTTCTTATAACATATTGGCTATATTCTCCATGTTGTACAATACACCTTTCTTGCCTATCTTATACACAACAGTTTGTACCTCCCACTCCTCTGCCCTTGTATTGCCCTCCCCTCACCCACTGGTAACCATTTATTTGTTCTCTGTATTGGTGTCTGCTGCTTTTTTGTCATATTCACTAGTTTGTTGTATTTTTTAGATTCCACGTATAAGTGATATCATACAGTATTTGTCTTTCCCTGGATCTGACTTATTTTATTTAGCATAATGTCCTCCAAGTCCATCCTTGTTTCTGCAAATGGCAACATTTTGTTCTTTTTTATGGCTGAATAGTATTCCATTATATATGTATGTGTGTGTGTGTATCTATATATACACACACACATATATATACATACACATACATACAAACACACACACACACACACACACACACAAACACACACCCCGTCTTTCTTATCCATTCACCTGTTGATGGACATTTAGGTTGTTTCCATATTGGCAATTGTAAATAATGCTGGCATGAACATTGGAGTGTGTGTATCTTTTTCAATTAGTGTTTTTGGTTTTTTTGGACATATATCCAGGAGAGGAATTGCTGGGTCATATGATAGTTGAGCTACTGAGTCTTGCCAACCGAAAGGGCAGAAGCAATGAAAGTATCATAAAAGTGGAGTAAAAAAGTTGAAAAAGACAAATGAACATGTACAGAAAGAACTGATGACATGAAAAATAAGAAAAAAGGGAGACAGAGAGAGAAAAGAGAGTGAAGATCTTGTTCTAGGGAATCAGAGTCAGGATCTGGGAATTTACTCAAGAGACCACTGACTTAAAATGGAATTACCGACACCGAACCAAGGAAGAACACTTGGGGAATGGCTCTAATTTTATTTTTGAGGAAGTGAACAAGGATTTGAGAAGAAGCAGAAAAGAAGAATTGAGTAACAAATTTAAGGAACTTTTGAAGAAGAGAAAAGAAACTTTGGAGAAAGAGAAACCGAAAGAAAAGAATAGCATAAAACATACAGAACAAGAGGCCCATTCAATTTAAGACGTCCTATTTCCCAAGTATATGGGGCCATCTATCTCTGGTGGAGGTTGCACAAAGTTAGATTTATAAACATCAGAGCTGTGCCTGGCAGGGAGGAAAAGAGTCGAATAAGGCAAGCAGCCAGTTAATTAGCCTTCAGTGTTCTTATGTAGAATTTCAAGAATCAACTGGATAAACCACTTTTTAAGGAGATACTGTAGGAGACTTTGTTAATATTTCCCTGAGGGAAGTGATCAGTCAGGAAGGGATGCAACCAGACCCAAGACACTGCTGGATTTTTGTGTGTATTTTCAGTTCAGATAAAATCATCCGTGCTGTTTGCAATTTTCTTACTAGGTACTGTCTGCAATACTTTAAATTGTTCTTTTCCAGTTCCTCAGATGTTCTGTTATGCAGTTAGCCAACATGAAGTGATTTTCATGGCATGCTTTGTTTTCTACGTTATTTTTTTAAATTGAAGGTTCAGTGAATTCATTCCTCATTGTATTGATTGGTCCACATAGAAACCAGGGAGACTGTGATGTGGAGGAGCTGGAGTGAGATGGTTCTAGGTTCAAACCTTACTCTATCACTTGCTAGATGTGTAATTCAGGACAAAATCTCTCTCATCTTTCTGTTCTAAGGCAATTCCCACCTCAAAGGATTGGTATAAAGAGTAAATTAGGTAATTTCTATAGAATATTTGCTACAATGCCATGTATGTAGTAAGTGCTCAGTAAATAGCCATTATAGTTCTTATTGTTGGGAACAATCCTTGTCTTAAAAACAGATAAACGGAAAACCCACGTTCAAAACAGGAGGGAGGAAATAAACACTTAGTAGCCCTAGAGAAAAGAACTGGCTTAGTCTTTTATTTTAAAGCGGGGATAATAAAGACACCAAAGTGGCTGTGAACGTTAAATGCAACAGCACATACAAAGTACCCTACGCAATGCCTGGCGTATGATCCATCCATGTACATAACAACACGCACCAGGTTAATGCTGTGTAGAAATGGGCCTTTGCATTGCTCTAAATTGGGAAAGGTGATCTTGCTCTGTCAACACCCAGCAGTGGAGTCTGGCCACACCCACACTGCTTAAAAATAATAAACATATGATAGCACGATTACCACATCAAAGTACCACAAAGCAAGCCCTGAGTATTTTATGCAAAGATTTGTCATTATTAGAACAGAGATTAAGATCAAATATAAATAATCAGAAAAAAATCCTTTGGGGTGAGTGATTTTGCCTCAAGCCAAAAGATCTTGGAACCTTGAGATGGAAGAAGGGGGCACCAAGGAAGGAGAAAGGAACCCAGCATGGGAGGAGTCCCAGGCCACCTTGGTGATTTCACAACTGAATCACAATTCCCATGGGCGTTTGGGAACAGAGTGGGAGAAACAGTGTGGTTGCCTCTGGGCAATGGAGAGAAGCATGCATGGAAGGGCACTGGCACTGGGCAAGTGAGGGAAAGGGTGCCCTGGTGGATGTGGGTCTGAACCTTAAATGGCCTCCAAACCACAGCTTAACCTTCCCAATCAATCTGGCCTTCCCATGTTGGGTTATGAGTAAGGGACTTGTCAGATGTTTCCGTGTGATACCAACAATTTTGGCAAAGAGTCCTTGATAAGAAGGACCTCATCTAAGAAAGCACATGCCACAAATGCATTTTTAAAAGAGAAGGGTTGTGTACATAATGTTAGAATAATGATGTCAAGAGAGAATGACCTAAATGGTCCTGTTCTATTTCATCGTCATTCACTGAGCCAAACACAATAAACAGAAAACAGTCCACATCCATCCACCTGAGCAGTACTTCAGAAGATGTAACCAGCCTAAGCATGAGAAGATTTGAGACTGAGAGGTCAATGACTTTCCAGGGCCTCCAAGGCTCACTGTGTTCTGGATTCCACACTCTTCTATCTGTTTTAGAAACCTTACTTTTTTTGTTTTTTGGGGGGTTTCTTTTGGTTTATATATATATATATATATATATATATATATTTTAATTGAATTGTAGTCAGCTTATAATGTTGTGTCATTTCTGGTGTGCAGCACAATACTTCAGTCATACATGTGCATACATATATTCGCTTTCATATTCTTTTTCACCATAAGTTACTACAAGATATTGAATATAGTTCCCTGTCCTATGCAGTATGAACTTGTTGTTCATCTATTTTTATATATAGTAGTTAGTATCTGTAAATCTCTAACCCAATTTATCTTCCTTCCCCCAGCCCACCGGGTAACCGTAAGTTTGTTTTCTATGTCTGTGAGTCTGTTTCTGTTTTGTAAATAAGTTCATTTTTTTTTAGATTCCACGTAAGTGATATCATAAGGTATTTTTCTTTCTCTTTCTGGCTTATTTCACTTCGAATGACATTCTCCAGGTCCATCCATGTTGCTGCAAATGGCATTACTTTATTCTTTTTATGGCTGAGTGGTATTCCATTGTATAAATATACCACAACTTCTTTATCCTGTCGTCTGTCTATGGACATTTAGGTTGTTTCCATGTCTTGGCTATTGTATGTAGTGCTTCTATGAACATTGGTGTGCAGGTATCTTTTTGAATTAAGAAGGAACCTTATGTTTTTCATTATTTGTTTTGTGCCAGAATCTTTGATTTACTGGTCTCTTCTGAATCCGTGTATCCCTTTTAAACATACTTAATTTTCTCACATAAAAAATAAAGAATAAAAGCAGGGAAGGGAAAGAAAAGGAAAAGGTGAATAAACTATCCTGTTTCCAGAGACTCCCCTTTACCATCAAAGAAATCCTTTACATTTGCCAACACTGTTTCCTTACCTGCCACCAGTTTCTCAAATGTATTCCCATCTAGAGTCTTCCCTTACCAAACTATGAAACCATTTTCATAAAGATCACTAATAATTTTCTCGTCACCAGATTGAATAAATATTTTAGTCCTCATCTTCATTCAGTAACCACACTGATGGCCAGTCCCTTTTTGATACAGTCTTATCCTTTGGCCTTATCATGAGATCATGCTCTTCTGGTTTTTCTCCTTCATTTGTGGCTGCTATTTCTTCATCCCCTTTTTTGGCTCATCCTCTTTTATGCTGCCTGTAAGTTCCTCAAAGTTCAGTTTTAGCCTCTGTATACTACCTCTTTAGGCAATCTCAAATATACCCACACTTAAATAGAAGATACCTTTAATGTGTATCTATCCTGAACCTTTCCTTTGAGCTCTGGACCAAAATGCCTGTGTGAAATATTTGTTTGCATATTTCAGACGCATTTCTCACTCAGACACCCCAGATTGGACACACGGAATTCCAGTTCAAGATGGCGATGTAGGAAGATCTTGAAGTCAGCTCCTCCCGTGGACACACTGAATGTACAGCTGTATATAAAATGATTTCCCTTAAAAAAATGTACAAACTGGCAGAGCAACCCCTTCACATTAGGCAAACACGAGGGAAATGATACCAAAGTGGGCAGGAAAGGCCAAGACAAAATCTCACCCTAAATCCCACTCCCAGCATGGTGACCAACAATCAGGAGGAAACTCAAAACACAGAGTTTTCCCTGAGAAGTGAAGGGTTTAGACTCCACATCAGGCACCCTAACTTTTAAGACCAGCACCTAAGAGATGAGGCCCCAAAACATCTGACTTCGAAGATCAGTGAGGCTCACATCCACAAGACGCTTGAGGCTGTGGCAAACTGAGAAACAGCGCTTACGGGCTTGCACGCAGACTAATCCTTCCCAGGCCCCAGAGCAGAAGCAGCCCTTTGAAAAGTGTCCAGACTTTATGTGAAACAGACTCATTTGCTAACTTTAAAGCACTGGTCTGAGGAACAGGTGCCTGCTGGGATACTCTCTGGGGATGGAGAATGGTGGGCGCCATATTCCTGCTCTCCCTCTGCCTTGCTAAAGCTGGTAGGCAGCAACTTTTTTTTTCTATTATTTTTTTTCCATGTTTCTTTCCTCTTCTTTTTCTTTTCTTTCTTCATTTTTCTTTCTCTTTTTGGCAGGTGCCATTTTTGCCCTCCCCCTCTGCCTCTTCAGCCAGTGGGAGCCATCTTTGTGCTTCCCTCTCCCACACCCCAGAGCTCTAGCATCTCCCAGAGGCGAGCGTCTACAAACTTGTGGTGATCCAATTCTGTGACTGCCACCCAGGGGACACCCCTTGATCACCTGGCTCTAAAGCTGGACGAGGGGAGGGTTGTGTTTCTGAGTGCCATGGAACTATCGCAATTGGAGAGACAGTTCTTGGCAGGCGACCACGTCCAAGGCTTTGCACAGACAGCAAACTGAGACACATATCCAGTCTTTCTTACTGCTTGTCCTGGAGCTTTGACCTTAGGGGCAGGCTTCAGGTTTAGCACACATCTAGGGGCTATGGAGCTGCCCTCAGGGAACAAAGACTGGGGGACCCTATCTTTGTGTGCTCCCTCTGTCTAACTACAGCCCACCAGTATCTCCCAGAAAGGAACTTATACATTTGTCTGGAGCCCTGATTTTTGTGACTGCTGCCTGGGGACACTTCCAGATCACCTGGCTCTAGTGGCCAATGGAGCTTGTGCTGGTGGTCCCATCAGACTGTATATATTTGCATTTTTCAAAAGACACTGCTTGAGGGTCTAGCTGCCAGTCAGCCTGAATCTAGGTGCTCATTGAGATCATCACCTTTGAGACACTGACTGGTTTTGGCCCACCCTCCCAGTTTTTCCATCACTGGGAGTTACTGAAAATAAAATAGGCTGCTTGAGCAATCACAAAGGTTTGAAAGACAACCAAGAGCTAGGGCAGGATTGAATGATAAAGTTCATCTCCTACTCTAGACCAACCCTTCAAAACTGGGAGAGGTGGCTGTTCCACATAATGCATAGAAACCAATAGAGAGAGTCAAGCAAAATGAAGAAACAGAGGAATATGTTTCAAATGAAAGAACAAAATAAAATGTCAGAAAAAAATCAAACAAAAAAAAACTTAATGAAATGGAGATAAGTAATTTGCCTGACATTAGAGTTCAAGTAATGATCATAAAGATCCTTGCTAGACTCAGGAGAAGAATGGACAAACACAGTAAGAACTTCAAGAGATAAAAAATATCAAACAGAAGTCACAGGGCTAAAGAAACCCAATAACTGAACTGAAAAATATACTAGAGGCATTCAAGAGCAGACTAGATGAAGTGAAGAAAGGATCAGTGAGCTTGAAGACAGGACAGAGGAACTCACCCAATCAAAGCAGCAAAAAGAAAAAAGAAAACATAGGGAAAACAACTCAAGAGACTTATGCAACAACAAATGGACTAAAATTCACATTACAGGAGTCCCAGAAGGAGAAGAGAGAGAGAAGAGGGAAGAAAACATTATCAAGAAATATTAACTGAAAACTTCCCTAACCTGGGGAAGGAAATAGACAGCTCAGGTCCAGAAAGCTCAGAGAGTTCCAAATTAAACACGTGATCTGTCCCTCCAACTTAGTTCATCTATGATGTTTTTTATTTTAGTAAGTGGCACCAAAATCCATTCAACTGAGCAAGCCAGAAGCTTGGGAACTGTCCTTGCCATTCACCACTTAGTCATCCTCCATCATTCAGACCGTCACAGTTATTCATGTTACCTTCTGACTATCCCTTGAATCAATCAATTTCCTTTTATCTCATCTCTTACCACCATAGTCCAATCTACTCCCAACTTTCAGCTGGACCACTATAACAGCCTCTTAACTGATCACCTTATCTCCTCCATCCAGTTTTCTGTTCTGTTGGCAAACGGATTGTTTGGCCTAAATATGATCATGTCATTTCCCAGCTTAAAAGATGCCAATTAGTCTAAAGTTTAGGAGCAGAATTCTCATATATATAATGTGACCCCTGGCCCTCTTTTCCAGCCTCATTTTTCATTACTCTCCTTCATGAGTGTGACTGTCAGACCTCTGGTCACTTTGGCCTTCTTCCAATCCCCAGAGCATACTATCTTCAGTCCTGCCTCAAGGCATTTGCATCAAGTGTTCTTTCTCCCCTAAATACTCCTTTCTTCTCCCCTAGTTTACCTAGTTAATTCCTATTCCTCCTGCAGCTTTCACCTCAAGCATCACTTTCTCAGGGAACCATTTCCAGAACTACCAAACCAGGTCAGGACCATCTCTTAGACATTATTACAGCCTCTTGTTTCTTTCTTTCACAGCACACTTTGATATTTAATTCAATTTTTGATTAATCTCTGTCTCCTCAACTAAACTGTAAACTCCATGAGAGCAGAAACAGTATCAGTTTTTCCATCAGCACTGTACCCAGGCACCTAGCACAGCAGGTGGCACAAGTAGAGGCTGAATAAACAAGTCAGTAATGGTGTTTTGCTGTGTAAGATAGGTGAGAAAAGGTAAAGAAAGATTAATTCTGTGCCTCGTGTAATAAATATAAAAGGACTCAGAGGAGGAAAAAATCAATATGAATAAAATTTCCAGTGACGTATTTATGAGCCTTTTAGGAACTGGACCAAAAGGTGGTTGGGAAAGGATCTATAACTCTATGCCATATCCTCTGCAGCGCTGTCAGATTTAACCTGAAAAGATAAACTTCCCAATAATAGATTCTACATGAAAACTAAAAAAAAAAAAAAAAAAAAAAGTTTAAGGAACAAGAGAAGAATAGCAGTTAAAATGTTGTAGTTTCAACTGAATTGCCATTAAAATCTCTGTAAAATCTACTTCCCCTCCTATACTACCTAAAATACCTAGCAAAAATAAATTTAAAAAAATAATGAATCATAAAATAAAAAGCATGTATCATATGATTGACAGAGAGAGTAGAAAGTTAAAAAAAAAACTTGATCGATATCACGTACAGGAGATTATGCCAGAAATACAACTTCAGAGATTCTCTAAGCCAGGAGAACCATTGCTGTTAAGGGCCACATAGTAAATGTTTTTGGTGGGATGGGGAACAGAGTGAGGCTGGAGAAGCTGTGATTGAGCAAAACTTAAAACGCTCAAGATCAGGTTCATGCAGGTATAGTGTCAGCCTTAAAAAGGAGAGCCTACTTAATCCTGCGCCCTAGGCACCTTTCTTTCCTCACCTTAGTCCCAGCTCTGATTTTAGGCTTTGTAGGTCATTCAGTCTATGTAATGATTTCTCAACTCTGCCATTGCAGAAGCAGCCATGGATATGTGAATGAATGAACATGGCTGTGTTCCAATAAAATTTTATTGACAAGAACAGTTGGCAGGGTGGGTTTGGCCTGAGGGCCATAGTTTGCTGACCCCTGCCCCAAGCTCAGGACCCACAAATACAAGGAACAAAACTGGGCAAGAATACAGAAGACTGCAGTAAAAAGAGCTGGACCAGAGGAGATCCTCCCTTTCAGCATGGTTTTCCCCACCCATACTGAGCAGTGTGCAGCAGCAGCATTTCCCGAGTCCTGTAGAATCATGACATGTTCAAAAATGTCTTTTCTGTTTTCTCTCACATTTGAATGCAGTCACATTTGGCTGATTATAGAATTCCAGTGTAAAAATACTCTTCCCTCAGAACCAGAGACACTTTCTATTGTCTTCTACTATCTTGTATTGATGATAGAAAATCCATGGGCATTCTGCTTCATAATTTTTTGTAAGTAACCTCTCTTTTTTACTCTGGAAACTTTTAGGATTTTCTCCTAAGAGACAAATCCACAAGAAAGAATAGTGGATAGGACACATAAAAGGAAATATCAGGACAGTATCCAATCATATAAATGGATTAAGTTCCTCTATCAATAGACAGAAAAAAAAATTTTTTTTAAGTCCAGTCATATGCTTTTTATAAGAGACATATCTAAAACAAAATGACTCCAAACAATTGAAATAGTTTTTGAAAAAAATATCCAAAGTAAATGCTAATAATAAGAAAGCAAATATGGTGACATTAATTTCACATGCAATAAATTTTAAGATGAAAAATCTTTAATTTGGAAGAAGACTATTTTATATTGATGAAAAGAGCAAGCTAGAAAAACAGAACAGTCAGAACTTTTATGTGACATAACTTCTAAAATATAAAATAAAAATATTAATACAAAAAGAAATTGACAAATGCCCAAAACAGTGGGAGGCTCATATATATCAGAAATTGGTAGATCGGGTAGACAGAACTTAAAGAATGTAAAGAATTGTAATAATATAATTAACAAAGTTGATCAAAAATGTGTTTAACTCCCCTAAAAAAAAGAGCATGCACATTGTTTTCAAACACCAATGGAATAGCTATAAAAATTGAACATAAACCAAGTTAAAGAGAAATATCTCAAATTCTAAGAAACTCTTGAAAACAGAAATTATAATCTGAATTCTATGATATCAATTAAAATTAGAAGTTAAAAAAATAAATATGCTTGAAAATGTTTCTAACAACTCTTAAAGAGGAAATTAAAACTAAAATTACAAACTGTTTTTAAATAAACTGAAAATGAGAAAAAAATTATATAAAAATAAGTAATATATCCAAAGTAATACTTAGGGGATAATGTATCAACTCAAATTATACATTAAAAGTCAAGAACAGTTAAAAATAAATTAACTCAATAAACTAGAAAAAGAACCCAGGCAATAGAAATAAAAACAAAAACAAACAAATGGGACCTAATTAAACTTACAAGCTTTTGCACAGCAAAGGAAACTATAAACAAAAAGACAACTTACAGAATGGGAAAGAATATTTACAAACAATGCAACTGAAAGGGCTTAATCTTCAAAATATATAAACAACTTATACAACTTAATAACAAAAAACAAACAACCCAATTCAAAAATGAGCAGAAAACCTAAACAAGCAATTCTCCAATGAAGACATACAAATGGCTAATAGGACATGAAAAAATGTTCAATATCTTTATCAGAGAAATACAAATCAAAACTACAATGAGGTATCACCTCATACCAGTCAGAATGGCCATCATTCAAAAGTCCACAAATGATCAGTTCTGGAGAGGGTGCAGAGAAAAGGGAATCCTCCTGCACTGTTGGTGAGAATGTGAACTGGTGCAGCCATTATGGAAAACAGTATGGAGATTCCTTAAAAAACTAAAAATAGACTTACTATATGATCTGACAGTCCCACTCCTGGGCATATATATGGCAGGAACTCTAATTTGAAAATGTACATGCACCCCAATGTTCATAGCAGCACTATATAGAATAGTCAAAAAATGGAAACTACCTAAATGTCCATCAACAGATGACTGGTTAAAAAAGTTGTGGTATATTTACACAACGGAATACTACTCATCTATAAAAAAGAATAAAATAATGCCATTTACTGCAACATGGATGGACCTAGAGATCGTCATTCTAAGTGAAGTAAGCCAGAAGAAAGAAAAATACCATATGATATCACTTATGTGGAATCTAAAAAAATAGACACAAATGAACTTATTTACAAAACAGAAACAGACTCACAGACAAACAGACTTCCCCTTACCTGGGGGAAGGGCGTGAGAAGGGATAAATTGGGAGTTCAAGATTTGCAGATACTAACTACTATATATAAAATAGATAAACAACAAGTTTATACTGTATAGCACAGGGAGCTATATTCAGTATTTTGTAGTAAACTATAATGAAAAAGAATATGAAAATGAATATACATATGTACATGTATGACTGAAACTTTATGCTGTAGACCAGAAACTGACACACATTGTAAACTGACTATACTCAATTAAAAAAAAAAAAAGAAAAAAATTTGCAGCAATATCAAAGTAGGATTAACAACATCTTTTTGATGATTTCAAGAAATAGTTTTATACGGAAAATTTATTAGGAGAAGCTACTACAGTATGGTATGATCACTGGTACTTTCATCTGGTTTAAAAACTTAATAATATCTACTTCAATAGAGAAAATGCTCTTGTTTTTATTGAGCTTTTTTTTATTGAAGTATAGTCAATGCTTTTGATTAAACCTAATCCACAGCAAGAAAAAAAAAAACTAGAAAAAGAAAAACAAAATAACTCAGAGGGGAGGGTATAGTTCAAGTGGTAGAGCACATGCTTAGGATACACAAGGTCCTAGGTTCAATCCCCACTACCTCCTCTAGAAAGAAAGAAAGAAACCTAATTACCTCCCTCCCAAAAACAAAAATTAAAAAAAAAAAAACTCAAAGAAAGTAAAAGCAAAAAGCAAGCAATTAATAAAACACTACTATCAAAAACTTGTTCAATAGATAATGTAACTTGTTCAGTAAGATTACAAGTTATTTCCTTGAAAGAGCAATGAAATAGATCTTTGGCAAATGTGATGATAGTAAAAGCAAAACACCAAATAAACCACATCAGGAAGGAAGACAACTAGAGAGATGGAGCAGATTTGTTTAACTTTTGAAGATTACTAAATGAAGATCACTCTATGAAGTGAATGATCTTGTTGGAAAATATACATAACAAAACTTTTAAAGAGAGACAGAGACAGAAAGAGCATAGATGAAAAAACACAGAAAAAAGTTAAAAGGTATCAGAAAAATCTATTAAAAAAAATGCTCTGGCGGAAGATGACAGTGGCCGCCTAGTTTTAAATCTCCCCTAATCCCTCCCATGAATCAGAGATAGCAACTAGGATAGAGTTGACATCTGCTGGAGGAGGAGGAGTTAACTAGGTAAACTTGGGGAGAAGAACAGGGCAACTGGGAAAGAGGGATAATTTATGCAAATGCCCTGAGACAGACAGAGCATGCCATATACTGGGAATTGAAAGAAAGCCAAAATGCCCTGTGTGGTCCCCATCCCCTGAACGTGGGTGGGAACTGGGCTTGCTTCCAACTAATACAACATGGCAAAGGTGACAAAGACGGACCTGACTCCATTCCATAAGATTGCAACCCATCTTGTTAGGAGACTCTCTCCCTGCTGGCTTTGAGGAAGCTAAGTAGCCATAGTGGGGAGGCCCATGTGACAAAGAGTAAGGGTAGCTCCCAGTCAATAGCCAGCAAGAAACTGGAATCCTAGAGAACAAACTGGAGGTCACCACAGGGGAGGGGTGAGGGGATGGAATAAGGGAAGACGATTAAGAGGTACAAACTTCCAGTTATAAAGTAAGTTGTGGAAATATAATGTACAGCATAGGGAATATAGTCAATGATATTGTAATAACTTTGTGTGGTGACAGATGATAACTAGGCTTATCATGGTGATAATGTATAAAAATACTGAATCATGTTGTACACCTGAAAGTAATAAAATACTGTAAGTCAATTACACTTCAATTAAAAAAAACTTGGCATTAAAAATATGAATCTTTATAGTTTAATTAAACTCACTGCTTTGGTTTATCAGCTTTTTTTCTCTCTGCAGAGTATAAAGTGAAGAGGAGAATTAAAATTAACACAACCCAATTTATCCCTTCCTGCCCCTTTTCCCCCTGGTAACCATAAGTTTGTTTTCTATGTGTGTGAGTCTGTTTCTGTTTTGTAAATAAGTTCATTTATGTCTTTTTTTTTTATTGACACAACATTGTAAACTGACTATACTTGAATTAAAAAAAAAGAACACAACCAGTTTTGATTTGATCAGTGTAGACAGCTTAAGTAACTAATCCAGGTCTCAAAACAAATTGTTTTCCTCCAAAAGAATTTTATAATTTGTATGACATGTATACTCTATAATTGTAAAATTACTCATTAAATTTCTGTTGTTTGGACCTAATTTCACCAGTTGTTTACTTAACAACTGATATTGCAGAATCTACATGGGGGAAGAAAGGTGCTCACTGAAGAACTCACATGTAAAAAAAAAAAGTATGTAGAAGATTTTTCTACATGAATAAATAATTTTGATTTAAAAATTGTCCTAACTGGAGGGGGAAAAAAGAAACTGAAATCATCAATCAGTTCAATAGTCAGTCCATGAAAACTGAGTGCTGCTAACAGCCACATGATCTTGAAATTGGGTCCTTCCTCAATCGAGCCTCATATGAGACTGAAACCCTGGCCAATTCCTTAATCACAGCATCATGAGACCACGAGGCTGAGGATCTGGCTAAGCCACGTCCAGAATTCTGACCCACAAAAATTGTGAGCTAATAGATATATGTTGTTTTCAGCTGGTAAACGTGTGGTAATATCATTATGCAATAGATAAATCATACATGACCAGAAGACTAATGTGGCTGTCCTGAGAGAAAGGATGGTAGAAGTGATGACATTGACTTCGAAGGCTGGATCGTAAAAAACAATGTAGCTTTTCACCTTGCTCACTGAAATACTCGCTCTGGAAGCCACAATCTAGGCAGTCTGGCTGCCTTAAGGTGGACACGTTGTGTGTTGCTCAAATTAGCTCATGTAGAGTAACCACATGAAATGGCCCTGAGATACAGAAGAGCAGGAAGTGCCCAGCCAACCCTCAGTAGCACTGCTCCCTTCCACTGATTCCACTCCAGCCTCCATCTGAGACCCTCGGCCAAGAACTCAGAACTAAGTCCTTCCTGAATTACTGACCTACAGAAACTGAAAGAGAGAACATTTTTAAAGCTCAAGAGTGATTTTTAAAATACAACAATGAATTTAATAATAATTTATTCAGAAGATAATAATAATCAAACATTGATCTAAGTTGGAGGGTATTAGAATATCAATTCATTATTTGGAAAACTAGTAAATAAAAAAGAATCAAACGTGTTCTGCTTTTCTGATATGAACAATATATCCAGATACCCAAATATGGGGGAAAAAGTTTCCCTTTATAGACATAGTTCTGCTAATAGACGGAAAAGAGTGATAAAACTTCAGCATTGTATGAGCCCCAAGTGAATTAATAGATGTAAACATTATGCGTCAATGGCTGCCAACATCACCAAAGGATTGATGACAGGACATATGTCCCTCCTGATGGAAGAACATACCACCTATGAGGTAGCCTTGCCAAGGCACTAAATAAAACATCTAAGGATCAAGCCTCTAGGTTTAAAGGAGCCACCAAGTTACAGGAACTGCAGAGTCTAGAGGAAGATGTGTACCTACAACATAGGGATGCATTCAGCAAAATCCAGACCTATGGTGTCTAATGCTGTTGTCACAAGTCGCCTGTGGTGGTTGAGCCCCTGAAATATGACTATTTAGAATTAAGAAGTGATGTAAGTGTAAAACACACATTGGGTTTGTGTCCCAAAAAAGAATGTAAAATATCTCCTTAATAATTTTTATATTGATTATAAGATGAAATGATAATTTGGATAATTTGTTATTTATATACATTTTACCTGTCTCTTTCCATTTCTTATTGTGGGTACTGGAAATTTGAAAGTTACACATGTGGCTCTGGTTTTATCTCTACTAGATCACACTGATTCACATCACAGGAAACTACATGACAACTTGATTTCCTCAACAAGTAAATTGCAAGGAAAAATAGACATTAAAAAAAAACGAGATTAAAACAGACTTCAAAAATATATCAGACAGTTGCAATACGTGGACTTTATTTGTGAATATGATTTATGAGACAACTGGAAATTTGAGCACTGAGTTGATTATATTCAGGAGTATATTCAAATAGTCAAGGAATTATTGTTATTCAAAGAATAATATTCCTTGCAATATTCAAGGAATAATATTCAGGGAATATATTCAAGAAATTATTCTTATATTTTGTTTGATAAAGATACAGTGATATGTTTTAATAAAGTTCTTATATTTCTTAGAGGTCCGTATTGGAACATCTACACATGAAATCATGTGGTGTCTAGGATTTGCTTTGAAATTTTAAAATTCAAGCACACCTCATTTTTTTGTGCTTTGCTTCATTGCTCTTTGCAGATACTGCGTTTTTTTTACAAATCAAAGGTTCATGACAGCCCTGTGTTGTCAAATGAAGGTTAGCATTTTTTAGCAATTAAATATTTTTAAATTAAGGCATGTACATTGTTTTTTAGATATAATGCTATTGCATACTTCAGGAACTACTGTATAGTAAAAACATAACTTTTATATGCACTGGAAAACCAGGTAAATTCACGTGACTTGCTTTATTGCAGTGGTCTGGAACTGAACCCACAGTATCCATGACGTATGCCTGTACTAGATTTAATAAGACTGACCCAGAGTTGGCAATTTTTGAAGCTGTGTAATGAGTACATCAAGTTTTATTATGTCATCCTCTCTACTTTGGTATATATTTGAAATTCTCAATAATAAAAAAGCTATTAAAAAAAGAAACAAACGACGAAAATGCACCAGGCCAAGTCCTTTTATGGAAGAATTCTGACAAGAAACTGCATAAATTTTCTAGAACATAGGGAAAGAGGCAAAGCTTCTCAACTCATCCTTGGAGACTAATATAACTAATATTAAAGCAGACAAGGGCATAGTATTAGAAAAGAAAACTCCAGGTGGATATCATTCTTGAACACACTGTGAAAGTCCTAAGTATAATAGTAACAAGTTGAATATAGCAATATATAAAGGATAATACAACATGAACAAGGAAGAGTTTACTCTAGGTAAACACGGTTGGTTTAAGATTGGGAAATCACTCTATGTAATTTACTGCACTGAAAGGTTAAAGGAGAAAATAGTATTTTGGAAAAGTCAATGCTCATTTGTGTTTGAAAAACAGAAATTTATAGCAAACCAGAACATAATAATCAACTTTCACTTCTTACCCTATATACTTCCTTTTTTTTTCAATTGAGTTATAGTCAGTTTACAATGCTGTGTCAATTTCTGGCATATAGCACAATTTTTCAGTCATACATGAACATACATATATTCATTTTCATATTCATTTTCCCCATGAGCTACCACAAGATCTTAAATATATTTCCCTGTGCTATACAGTATAAACTTGTTTATCTATTCTATATGTACCTGTCAGTATCTACCAATCTCAAACTCCTAGTCTGTCCCTTCCCACCCACCTCCCCCCGATACTTCTGAATTCTATAAATGTTTAAGATATTTATGTGTTCAATACTCATTTAGTTTAAAAAGAATAAGTCATGCACAAAAGATCAACAAGTTGTAGGATCAAATTTATGGCCTCATTTTCCAACTCTCCACTGCTATATCTCTAGCAGCACAGCCTTCATCACAAGATCAAAAATTATACAAACTTATTCTAAATGGGCAAAAATGACTACAATAAATATGATCTGTATAAATTTATTTCCTCTTTGATTTTTAACACATATCCATATACTAATTGGGATTCAGGGCCTGTGGGGCATGTATGCCCTCCCAAATTATGTAACTCAACATGTTTCAGTAGATTAACACACATCAATAATTAGTTTGAATAATTTCATTGGGAAGAAGCTTTGTGAATTCTTAGTAAATGTAATGGTTCTGGCACACAGCTTTACAGTCATTCTTAAAACTTGGATATTGCTGGCACAAGAAGGGCTACTCTAGAGCATCCAGAATGTGGGAATAGATTGAGGAAAAGTCATCCTCTGAAAGTGAAAATGGACTGTAATCAGTGCACCAGTCACTGAAGAGACAGCTTACCAATGTGTTATTGGTAGAGTTGGAAAATGACCAGTCCCCGTGTCAGGAAGACACGGCTCAAATGCCGCTTATATAAAATGAAACTGTTCCTTCTCTCCAACTGCATTGTAACTTGCCTGGCACATTGAAATGGTACCTGTGGAACTTGTCACTGCTTTCTGATACTCTCCAAGAGGAAGGTGCTTTGATTCTAGAAGACCAACAGCCCTAATCTGAATAAAAATATCCCCAGAATAAAGAAAGCTGATTTCCTGGACTTAGATGACTTAATGGAGATATCTTCTGAGAGCATCTAACACTTTATGTCCTATTCTGTATCTGCCAAGCAAATTATTGATAGGTAAACTGGTTTTCACAGGGAATCTGGTGTACGGGTAACAGGATTCCATTGTCAAGTCAGGTTTCTTTCACGTTGCAATGTATTAAATTTTCCCTTGAGAGACCAATCTGTTGTTTCTCAGTTTGATTAGTGTTTCACAACCCTCTGTGGATTGATCAGCTATAAGTGGCCTGATGGAACTATTTATGGACCCGCCCTAGGACCGTGGAGATACCCTTAAGCTATTTTTTACATTAAGAATGTAGTGGCTTCTCCTTTGCTTCTGTCTTCATTGGCGGTAGATATTTATTCTCAAAATAAGAAAATATCGATAATAAATATCCAATTTGAGGGGGAGGATATAACTCAGCGGTAGAGTGAATGCCTAGCATGCACGGGGTCCTGGGTTCAATCCCCAGTACTTCCATTAAAATAAATAAATAAAAACCTAATTACCTCCCCGTAAAGGAAAAACAAGATTAAACGAAAAAATTTTTTTGCGAGCCCACATACATTTTTCTGAGCTTTTGTAGGGAGTAAACATGGCTTCCTGTTGCTTTAAAGTAGCAAAGGGGAGTGGGCCGGAGGTGGGTGAGGATGGGGACATAGGTGGCATAGATAGAACTTTAACCTCCCTATCTTGCTCAGGTTGATTCTGGAGTACCAGGAGGGCCACCAGGACTTCTATTTACATTAAGACTGCCTTGTGCTGATGGAAGAAATTATGAAGAGAACCTTAGGGATGATGGAACTACTTGGAATGGTGAGTGTTACCCCCTAATAAAGGAAGAGACAGAAGAGGCCAAGTCTAGGTGCAGATTGCTTCATGCAGACAGAATGAATTCGCTCTGAAACAGGAGACCCCTGAGGCACCTGGGCTCCTAGCTGGTAGTGATATGTTGATTATTGTTATCCATGCAACAGCCCTTTCTAATGCTTTCTTTGATGGTGCAAATTTCCTCCCATTCTAGAAACTGAATAGGCCGACATTCTCCCCTTTTTATTCTCCTTTGCCGCTAGGGCATGGCATACACACACCTCTGGCCAGTAGGGCCCAAGGGAAGTCTGCTGGAGGCTTCTGAGAAAGGTTTTCCCATCTAATAAAAATAGATGCACGCAAAACAAAACCCCACGTTCTCTTCTTACTTCTGCATGTTTTTGTGTGAGGTCATGATACTTAGAACTGTGGCAGTCATCTGGTGACTTGGGTGTCTAAGACATTTCTTCAATACATTGAGGATAACGAGGGGAAAAGAAAGAAAAGAGCCAAAAATCTGACGTTTTTGAATCACTGAACACACCCTAGAAAAACCTACCCCAAGACTATCTGTTGTAGCTGAAATTAAACTGCTATTCCTTAAGCCACCTTGAACGGCAGCTGTATCACATGCAGCAAAAAGTGTCCTATCTGACAAAAGTGAGGGGAGATCTTTTTATTAAAACAGAGCATTACTATTTCAGCATCCCCTGGATAAGCCCTTGAAAAGTTGTTCTAAGCATCTGAAATGAGAAGGCTGTGAAAGCCAGAATTCATTTTAAAGGAGTATTATGAGCTGTAATCACCGGTGGGCCAATCACCTTGCTCAGCACGACAGTTTTACAGAAGGTCAAAGCTACCATTTGAGAACAACTGCAGGACATGTGGCTGCAGGAGGATGACAATTAGGCTAGAAGAGGCTACCATGCATCAGAGCCCAGAGCAGAGAGAATGCCTCCAAAATCCAAGTGTGATCAATGCATTGAAATGAGTCTCTTAGAAACCTTGGGAAGGGAGGAGCTGGGATAATTTGGAAGCAGAAGAGAAGACTGTAAATGCTAAACCACTTTTTTGTTTCCCATAATGCTGGTGTGACCTGGAGAAACAAAAGGAAATCTAGAATGATGACTTAGTATACGAGTGTCTATTACATTGTAGGTGTGGTTCAACAGAATAGAACGTTTAAAAAGCTTTTGCAAGAGCCATAGGCTTTAATTAAATTGGATTATTTTAATTAAATAGTATAAAGAGATATGCTGCTCAGATTTCAGGGTAGTGACTCCTGTTCACTCTTACTGAGCCTGGATGAATTTAAATTTGAAGAGCAGATCAATTTCCTTATATGCACCTTATAGTGTGAAATATTTGTGGGAATTCAGTCCATGTGCAAACTCCAGAATTCTGAATTTCAGAGCAAGCCACAATGAAAAATTAAGAAAAGCTCTTTGGGACTGATAGCTGGCTCCAGGATAGTATTATTAACTGATTAGCACCCCTGGACAAAGATAGGATTCAAATGTTACCCGGCCTCTGATTAACAACTGTAAGTGAATGAGAAATTCACTGCTGGGGGAAAAAAAGAGGTAACTAGCCCAGGTTCGGATAAATTTTAAGATAGATAACAGGTAGTTTCTTCCTGTTCCATGGCAGATGGAACTTTGAAATAACAGATGCAGACTTCCTTCAGAGAAAATGCTCTCACTTTGGTGTCAGAGGGAAAAACAGGAGGAATAGTGGTTACATGAAGAGAGGAAAACTTTTTGTTCTCACTAAGCAGTATCTGTGAAATATAACCTCTGGGTCTTCCAGCTTCCATGGCCAAAGTGTCACTGCGACACAGACTGAGGAAAGACAGTAGAGATGGGAGGTGCAGGCATTTTTCCGGAAAGATATTGTGACCACTGGAAAAAGGACATTTGTCTTTTTGGTCTTGTTTGAAGATGGGAGGGATTGAATTATGTTTGTATGCCAAGGAGAAGTCAGCAGAAAGGGGGCTTTGAAGGTTCAGAAGAGAGAAGGGATGATGACTAACGGAACGGGACCCAAGGAGATGGAGGGGATCCAGAGCACAGGTGAGAGATCTACCTGGGGCTGCCGGAGAGGCACCTCTTTCCCTGCGCGTGGAGGCCTTTATCTCTCAGGATAGACCTGGTTATGCCATGGTAACAACCTCCAAAATCATTACAGTTTACAGCAAGAAAGGTTGATTTCTCACTCACACTACATGTCCAGTGTCAGTCAGCTCCGATCAGTTTTGTGTCACCTATATTTCAGGGTTTAGGCTCAGGGTTCAACTCACATCTAAAACACTGCAGTCTTGGTGGCAGAAAAGAGAGAATGGCGACCGTGCCTGAGTCCTTAAAGCTCGTGCGGGAAGTGATGCACATCAGTGCAGTCCACGTGGCGTGGCTAAGGCAACTCCCGTGGTCACCCATGAGTTCGACAGAACAGGGACCTGGAAGAGGGGCTATGAGTACGTGTGAACAGTACAATAGAGAGGCTCTGAATATGGGCAAGCGATACAGTCTACTGCAAGGCCCATCCCGCTTTTGTTGGTGATAGAAATAGCTCCATTCATTCAGTTAGTATTTCCTAAGCCCCTGCTATTTGCCTGGCATGACACTTGGCTCTGAGACTAGGCCTCTAAATAAGACAGACCTCTGCTTTCACAGCCGTTGTAGTTTAAAGAGTTCCAACTGATGGCCTTGGTTTTTCTTACTGACATGGAGGACTCTGGCATCTGCTAAGAGGGAGGGAGTCTCTGGGGGTAAGGAGTTTGAGGAGGTAAACATTTCAAAAACTGCTGAGCAAAACGGGAAAGAATGCTGAATGGGGAAATAAAAGAATTGCCAGGCAGCACCACATCGTCCCGCTCTGGACGGCAGATTCCTGGCTGTGTGATGTCTCCGATCAGTGCTCAGCAGCCTGGCCACTCTAAGAGCAAAAAAGGTGAGTCTGAGGACCAGCTAGGAGATAAGGGAGCCAGCGCTGATGTGGACTATAGGAAGGAAGGAGGCTAGGACCAGATGAGGAGGAAAGTAAAGTCACATGGGCAATTGCTGGGCTGCAGAAAAAGGTCTTGAGAGCTGAGGTTGTGAGGAGAGTGAATGAACTAGAAAGGCAGGATATAATGACCAGAGAATGCAAGGCTGCAATTTTAAGATTTCACAGGTGGAGCAGTTCTTGGTACAGAAAAAGGCCAGGGTGTGGACACTGGGTGGGGGCTGATCTTTATCCAGTCCTTGATTGTTCCTCAGTTGTTCTTGCACTTAAGGGTCATATCCACACGCAATCTGATCTTGATTTCACAATCCAACACTGAATACACCGGGGGTAATGAACTAACTACCTATAATGCTTTGGTTCCCCCCGCTTCAGATCCCAGTCACTTCATAGCTGCTTTGGAAGGATGGAGGATAAATAGGACATTTCTTTTTGAAGTCTCCAATGCTTCTTTGTACATGACTAGGTCTATACTAGGTGTTTATACATTCCTATTAAACTGAATCATATTAGGATTGATTCCTTTTCCTGCTTCCTCCTCCGTAGCAGGAAACTCCTGTTGACGTTGGGTTTCTATAAATGTTCAGCAACTTCAACAGCTATCCTTTTTCTGAGGAGAGCAAAATGGTGCTTATCTCCAAATCATTTCAAGATGAGAACAATAAGAAATGGAAACATTAAAAAAAAAAAAGAAATATCTCAAATGATTTCAAGAAAACCAGTCTTTAGTTTTATTGAGATATAATCTATGCACAATAAAATGCAGCAATTTTAAGTATAGAATTGAAGTAATTCTAGCATATGTATTCGTTGTATAATCACTACTGCATATATTATTTCCTTTACCCCCAAAAGTTTCCTCATTCCCCCTTGCAGTAAATCTGCTTCCCTAAATTCCAGCCTCTGACGATCATGGATCTGTTTTCTTTCCGTATAGTTTTGCCTTTCTGGAATTTCACATAAATGAAATCATACAGTATGTAGTCTATCATGCTTAGCTTCTTCAAGAAAACGAGTCTTTGGGATTGGGTATAGCTCAGTGGTACAGCACATGCTTAGCAAGCACGAAGTCCTGGGTCCTAGTACCTCTGTTAAAACATACCCCCTCCTCCCTGCAAAAAACCAGTCTTGTGTTGAGGGTATGAAAGCAGCTTATAGGTTAGGAAAAGCAAGGGAAATAATAAGGTTCACCAGTCTAAGTGCCCATCTGAGCAACTTCATTCTAAGTAACAATTCCCAAGAAAATAAATTTTTATGTGCTACTTATATTTTTCTAAAACTCATTAAAAATAAGTAATAATTGAAGTTAAAAATGTTTATCTGAGTACCACTGATATGTATCCCATATTACCAGTAGTGATAAGCAAACCTCTCTTAGGAAAACACCACATGAAAAGATCTGGACAATCTTTTATTATTCTAACAATCTCATTCTCTCAGTCACTAATGTTGGCCCTCGAGTCAAAGTGACCATCAACAAAATTTATAATAATGACATCCAAATCCCCACACACAGCATCATGACATGCACACATTTACCTTACTTTGCCCAAACAAATAGTTGGTTAGGAGGGTGTAGCACAGACCACAAGGACACCACAGAGTGTGTGCAAGAACATTCTGTAACGGGACGTCTATGAGCAGCCCGTGCGTGTGTGCTCATTATTCCTATGTGTGGGTTACACTTATTCTATCACTTGTGTACTTTCAAACTAAGACTCAGTAGCTTTCCCTGCGTCTGTGTAATTAGAGGACCCAGCAAATTGAGTCATTAAAGAGTGCTTAGGGGTTGGCAGCCCTGATAATCAGATTCCTGAAGATCCATGTCTTTCTGTAGATGAGGCTTTGTCCTTAGGAAATTAGAAGTCTGGGGAGTCCCCGAAGTGCCGTGGAAATTTGAATAGGAAAAAGGTTTAATTGAAAAGTTCCTTGTTTCTATTTGTCTCTGTGACAACTGTTGCTGCTTGCTAAGACTAGAGAAAGTTAGGAAGGGTGACAGACAGAGCCGCTGTTAGGAGTTTCAGGTGGGTGAGTCCCACACCTTCTTCTCTAGTGTTTTTACTGAGGTGAACTCAGGTCTGATTGGAATATCTGAGGCAACTTTGAAATACAAAAGTGTACCGAAGGCTGTCTGGAAGGGTGTGTGGAAATAGGAGTGGTGGAGTAACACCCACTTTGATCAAACATACACGTCTCAGACCTTTCATAGCGCTCTGAGGGAAATCAGCAAGGAGCTGGATGCCAAAGTCACCCTGCCTGACTGGCTATGTGGTGGGCATGGCAGATTAATCCAGGGCTTTGGATAAAGTGGGGGGCCCATGTGAGTCTTTGTGTTAGTCATTATTTGTCATGTTGTGGGGACCTATGAGACAGTTTCTCAGATCTTTTTTTCCCTTGCTACAGAAAACATACTCAGTGCTAGCTGTTAAATTGTCTTTCAAGGGAGGCCATTTCAAAATGAAATCTTGACTCTGGTGACAATTTCATAGTTCAAAAACCTGATTAATTCAAAATTGGTCCTGCTAAACCATGTAGTTGCATACAGTGTGGGCCTGATTCTATCTTAGGCAAATAGTGATTTTTCTATTGGTAACACGACTTCATTTCCCTCTTGTCCTCTGGAGACTGCTGTGAGGGTTTAAGTTGCTAATGTGAGTGCAGGCCTTATGACTATCTCTGCCTTTAACCAGCAATGTCAGTGTAGTATTAAAAATTTTATTTGCACTGATACTAAGCCTTGTCACCTTAAAATTGTAAATTCAACTCGAAGATGGCAAGTTCAATTTTATTCTGCTTAAAAAAAATGCTACCATAAACAAAGCCCACTTTGTTATCAGAATCCTATTTTTTCCCTGCATAAAGCAGCATAGAACAATGTCAGTTATACATACATGGATTCCAGGAAGCTAAGCAAAAAGCATTTGCCATTTAAGTAAAGTAGGTTATGAAAATTTACATGAATGAAGACAAAAAGCACCAAATTAGGAGACAAAAAGGGTCAATTTTTTTTCCTTGAATTGTACTGCTTGAACTAATAAAATCGCTCCCAATAAATTTTTTACAATATTTTAATTATTTAAATATTTTAAAAGTAATTTTACCCAGGAAACACAGGTAAGATCAACCAAAAAAGCCCCGTTTGTCTTAAACCTTGTTGCTGAAAATAATTCTAGAAATGGTATTATTTACTACCTTGGTGAGTGCCGCTTCTTTAATGTTTGCCTGCTCTGAATCTATCTACGGACGGAGGCGATTGTCAAGCATCTGTACTGACTCCAAGAAATTGAACTAAAGTTGCTTATAGTTGAAGAGGCCTCAGTTTTCTTGTGATGTCTCTTAATTCCTGCCCCCCACCCCCATAAATTGAAACTTCCGCTTACTTGAAGCGCAATTTATAAAGTTCCTGTACCAGTTAATTAAACCGCCTTTTCCCAGCTGCTTGTATCTTCTAAAACCTAAATCTTAAAATTAAAAAAAAAAAGCTATTGACCATGGGGACAAAGGGAATCTTAGTATTATGCAAAAATACAACCACGTAGGAGAACTGCGCAAATGGATGATCTGCATTTCGGTGAAGTCATGTGACGTCGTTTCACTTGGTTTTTTCTTTCCAGATTGCCAACCCGTTTCCCAAAGACTGAGTGATTAACACAGTGATATAAAGCAGTCTCGCACTCTGTCAAAGACCTGGCCCGTTGTCATTTACTTCTCAGCAATTTTTAGACTCAACTAGGTCTTGTTCTCTCATTAATTGTGAGGAATGAACTCAACCCCCGACTTGGGCGCAGGCTCTTTTCTCGGGGGAAGCCAAAACATCCCTCAAAGGAGCAAAGAGCTCAGCCACAGAGCCCGAGGAAAGCGGAGTCGATGCGTCAGATTAAAGGGGACCCTCCGACCTTATTCCTCACCGCAGCTCTTCAGATTTTAAAGAGGGTTAGGAGGACCAGGAGGGACACCACAGATGGAGGCGAAAGGCTCGATCCTTAATCCAAGCCGCAGACAAAGGTGAGTAGCTGCGCGAGGGGGCCGGGAAGACGGGCAGAGGGAGGCTCCTCGGCCCCCAGCCGAGTGGCGTGACTTCTGGAGGACTCAGAAAACGGGCCAGGACTGGGTAGGATAGGAGGGTGCCAGCTGGGCGGGCGAACCGGCAAATCGCAGGAGTGGCGAGGCTGGGAACGCCCCCTCCCGGCCACGCCCCGCTGCGCCGGGCCGGGAAACGAAAGCCAAGCGGGCGCCGGGGTCACGGGCCAGGGCGGCCCAACAGCCTCCGGCTTCTCGAGGTGGGCGTCTCTGCGAAATAGCGCGTGCCTCACGTCCTCCCCGCCCCGCCCCACCCCCTGCGCTCTGCGCACGCGCGGCCGTGCCCCGCCCCTCGCGTCCCCACCGGGGTGATGGGCCGGGGGCGGGGAGCCGGGGTGAGGAGGCGGCAGGAGTCCCTAGATTGCGAGCGCGCGAGCCGCCGCCGCCGCCCCACCACTGCCACCACCCCCCGCCGCGTCACGGCTCCCGGGCCCGCCCTCCTTTGGCCCCTCCTCCCCTCTCCGTTTCCCCCTCCTCTCCCCCTCCCCCACCGACCGAGCGGTGACTTAAGCAACGGAGCGCGGTGAAGCCCATTTTTCTCGTCCTCGCAGCCGCGCTGGGCAGCCCGCGGCGCGCGGCCCCCACGCTCCGGCTCGAGATGAATGCTGCGGCAGAAGCCGAGTTCAACATCCTCCTGGCCACCGACTCGTACAAGGTAGAGGCTCGGGACGGGGGCAGGTGACGGAGGAAAAGAGGGCGCGTCGGGCACGAGCGCGAGGCTGCGGGGCGGGGGGCGGCTGGTTGGGGTCGTGGCGCGAGGCGGCCCCGAGGGAAGGCGCGGGCGGCGGCAGCGGCGGCGGCTTGGGGCAGGTGAGGCTGGCGCCGCAGTGGGGAGGAGGTGGATGGAGGAGGGATGGAAGGATGGACGGCAGGAGGCGGGGCCTGGGGGCGCGTGGTGGGGGGGCGCGGCGTGGAGCTGAGGCGGGCCCGAGGCGATGCCGCCTGCCCTCGGGTGCTGCGGCCGCCCGGGGCTCCGGGCTCGGGGCGGCTCAGCGGGCCCGCGGCCGGGTGGCTGGGGCGTCACCGGCCGAGCGCACGCCTTCCCCAGGAGCGCGGCCTTTTGGCCCGGGGCCGGGTCGCGCAGGGCGGGCCTGAGTGAGGGCTCGTCAGAGGAGTGGGTCAGTTAGGTAACGGCCCTGGGGTTCCTCGGTGGATAGTGGGAGCTGGGCTTGAGAAGTCGGGTTTCCCCGCTGGGCTGAGTCGGATGCGCTCACCCCTTACTGGGCAGGTACGCCCCTTCCCCAGGAAGGAGTGGGCAAGGTCTAACAGGGGTGCCGGAGGGGCCAGCCACGTTCCTCTCTGCCTGTGGCTCGGGTGCGGAGGACACTTAGCTGTCTGCCCCTGGTAGCCCTGCTGGATTCCCCCGTCCCACTCCTTTGGGCCCCGTTTCAAACTCCTTTGCTCCTGGTACTCTCTTTCACTCCTCATCCCTAGTTGAAAAGGCCAGTCTGCCCTTAACTCCGTTAGGACTAGTACAGGATTTCTGTGAAAAAGAAAGTGAAACACGAGGAGTTAAATGAACTGTAGTTAATCTTGGAGAATTTGTTGAGAGAGAAGTGGCACAACATTGTGTTAATACGCTTGTTAGACATTTGCATGTGTAGCTGCCCCGTTCATTTTATTTGAAACTCACACACAGTAGTAAAAAGTGATTAGAGAAAAATCTGGCAAGTGTTCCTTCCCCTAGTTTCCAAATATTTGAAGTAAACTGGACTGTACTTTGCTAATAAGCTTTGTTAGCCAGAACACCTAAAAGATGACATGTCAGACCAGAAGCACCACTTAGGCAAAATAAATTTTAGTTTTCACTTGAGCAGCATGATGGTTTGGAATACAGTGATAAAACATAATGTTTTAATTTTTTTATTTTTGTTGTGGGGTTTTGGGGGGTTTCTTGGTTTTGTTTGTTTTTGTTTGTTTGTTTTTTGCTTTTTAAAAAATATTCCATAAAAGTATTTCAGAGAATCCCATTTTGCTTAAGTTCTGTGTTGTCCTTTTCTTCCCAGTTGTTTTAAGAGTCTACTTATGTTAATGTAGACGGGTTGTTATTTAAAGTAGAATCAAGTTTCTTTAACAAGTGGTCTTTTAAATGGAATTTTAAAGTGGAAATCTACACTATTGCAAGGAGATCATAGTACTACCAGGGGTGATTTACTTACTCTCCTCCTGTGGTCCCTTAGTTCAGTCATAATGTTTTGAGTATTTTTAATAGTGATTCAAGAGTGGTCTTATTCATAGTCTTATTCATATTCATAAGAATTTTTTCTTAACTAAATCTTTAAAATAACTTAAAATTTTCTAATGTAGAATGTAAACGGAGGTTGATTTGTCCAACTTTTTAAAATAAAATGACACGAAGGCTCTTTTAGTTTGTAGTTCCTCTAGCCATAATATATAAGGAATGTAAAATTGCTTCAACATCAGTTTTCTGGGATGCTTTTTAATTAGAGTGATTACCTGAAAGTTAACTGCACTATTAGGATTTGCTTCTATTTAATAAAGTTTATTCTTTCTTGTCCTTTTTCAAGTCAGACTGATATATTTTATTTCCTTTCTAATATAAAACCTTTTCAGAAGATTTTCATCTTAGTAAGATTTCTCACTTCCTACCCCACCCCAAATCCCCTCAAGAGGATTTTATGTCAGTGATTTACAGCAGTAGAGTAGAATAGGTTTTGTGTTCCACACTCACAATTTAGTCTGTAAATTTCATTTTCCTTACATTTTTAGCGGTCCTTATAGCTCCATTTTTGCCTTTTTGTCTTCTTCAGTGAAAAAGAGACAAATGGTAATCTTACATCTAGAAGTTACTTGAGAATGTTACATACTTATATCCTTATCAGGACTTACATACTATTTGCCAGTTAAAGCAGAGAGCGTGTAGCTTTAGATATGTTGCTGGAAGAGAGCAGAATATTGTTTGTTTCTTTTTTTCTAGAACTGAAGAAAGGGCAATTGGCTGTTTAGGCACTACAGAAAGATGTTTTGCAAGTAGATGGGGTAGTGTCCAAGTACATGACAACATATGTGGAAATTTTGTTTTTACTTGTATCCTCTCCAGGGGTTTCAGGACAGTTTAGACTAAAGGAGGGGTGTTTAAAATAAATGTTCATTTCTATAATCTAATGTTTTTTTATACATAAAGATGACCTAAAAAAATAGGGAAGTGTGGTAGTTTCTTCTATTTTCATCCTGGGTTCTTGTTACAAATAAAAAGGACACTTAATCTTAAGTGTTAATCATTTGTATTTTCAAAATGGCTTAAAGCAAAATAATATATTGGGTTATATTTACATAGTGCCAAACCAGCTAGGGAAAGGTGCATTTGGGCTGGCCTTAGCCGTTGTAGTGCTTAAAAAGCATTTGAAACACTTTTTGTCATTTTTTTCCGTCTTATCTCTGAGATAGCCATTGATCAGTTTCCAAATAACTGTGGATCATTGGAAGATTCATCTCTGTTCCATTCTTCCTTCCCCGTCTATATAGATAATATTTGTAACAAACTATAACAGAATAGTTTTAACATTTCTGAACATTTTACCTATTAGCAGATTAAAATGGAAGATGTTGTCAATTGAGCCCTAGTTGGAAAATATAACATATCACATACAAAAGTAATCCCTAAGTAATTTACAGTTTAATCCACATCACACGTTAATTATGAAATGTGCTGTCCAGTGTGGGTTGCTTCTCACAAAGTCATTTGTAAACTGGTTGTATAGAACTCAGTACATTTTCATCCATTAATTTAATAAATTTTGGAGGCCTCTTAGGTATTGTAAAAGATAAAAGATGTCCATTACAACCTAAGATGGGTAAAAGTTGATTTTAGAAAAGTTACAAAAAGCTGTGTAATTTATGTATGGGGATTAAGCACCAAAAGCAGCTTTAAAAAA
Organism: Vicugna pacos; assembly: GCF_048564905.1. Classification (NCBI taxonomy): domain Eukaryota; kingdom Metazoa; phylum Chordata; class Mammalia; order Artiodactyla; family Camelidae; genus Vicugna; species Vicugna pacos. The sequence continues at coordinate 77,140,093 of NC_132993.1, read as the reverse complement.
AAAAAGTTTGCTTCCTCATTAATGGCAGAATAACAAATCATAAGTTTGGGCTTTTTGGAGGGAAAGATTTGGGGAGAGATGAGAATCATGGGCAAGTTAGTCCTGCCTGAGACTTTAGCTACCCAGTGTCTTCTCTGAGCTGTTTCTGTTTTTCATAGTTGCCTCTCTTTCACTGCTTAATGGACACTTAGGTATGGTCACAGTGGCTCCCGTGGCAGCCTGAGCCTTGTGAGACGTGTGATACAGCTGCACTGTGTGTCAGAGAGCACCTGTGCATTCTTATGATGCAATTCTTCCAGTAAGTTTTATATTATAAATTACAGGAAAAACTCAGGCAAGAGAAGTAAAATCCTATATATAAATTATGAATATACCTCATAGGAAGATTGATTTAGGTCAGTAAGACATAGTATCTTGCAAAACAAAAATACCAGAAGCTGGTATCTTTTTATCAGTTGATGAAATGTCTCTTAAAGGTGTGGCTAAAAAGTACAAGTTGTCAGGAACTCTTTACCAGGAGGTTTAAGGAAAGGCGGCATAATGATTATGGCTGGTTTTACGATTTCTCCTCTTCTCCAAAGTAATATAATCCAAATATCTTTAAGTTATATTTTGACGTTACTATTGCTTCAGAAGCTAAATAGCAATGGATTATTTTCTGGGGCAACAAAAGTCCAGGGCTTGAGAAATCTTAATACCGCAAGGTAGAAAAAATCAGTTACGATTTTTGCTGTTTCTAGCACATTGTCTTTGAAAAGGCAGAGGGTCTTAGCCAATGTAAGGCTGAATGGACCCTCTTCTGAGTGCTGTTAGGTATGATATAGGGAAGTTGCTTAGTCTGTGTCCTTCAATCTGTTACTCTATGTGCTGTTACATACACGTGGTGGTGTTAAGATGTTGGCTTGTGATTATTTCTTAGCAGGGTGAAAATAAGATTATAAGTGTAAAAGTAGGTTAGTAGTAGTTGCTTTTGGTCATGTGATCCCATTGTGGGAGGAAAGCTCTTGGAAAAGCACCAAGTCAACCTTATGGGAAATCTAGAGTAGCTCAGGGGAAAATTAGACTTTGCTCTCACAGAGAGATTCTTTGTAACTTAAGTACTTCTCATACTTCTCTTTAACTGTTATGCAAGGATATTTAACCCTGGGATTACAGTGTTTAGATCCTTATTTTTTTCATGAAGTAAATCAATCACATAACTGTGAAATTAAGTTATATTAGAAGAACTACATTTTCCCGGCTGCCTCTGTTCTTTACTATACACATATTTATGCACTGGCGGTGCTCTGTCAGTTGCAGGAAGGCTACACCAGTTTAGGAAACATTTTTAGGGATAATGTTTGCTGAGTATGTTATGAAAAATCTGTTATTTTCTCTTCATCTTATGAATAATTTTAAATTTATTGTACAACCATTTTCTCTAGTGATGAAGTCAAAGCAGTGCTGAAAAACAGTTACCATGATTTAAGAGCTCCTTTTCTGTAGTTCATTTTAATTTTGAATGTTCTGAGACTTTTTGTAAGTATTACTTAACATGTTTAAGTTCTTCATTTCTCTACTCATTCCTTCAGTGGCCTTCCCCATCTCAATAAACAGCACCATTATTCACCCAGTTGCCCCAGCCAGAAATCTGGGAGACATCCTTAATTCCTCCCCTCTTTATCCCCCAGACCTAATCTGTCAGCCTAGCTGTCCACAGATACTGAGCCAGTCTCTCACCTAACCTAGTCGTTGGCAGTAGCCTCTTAACTAAGGCTTCTGCTTCCACTCTGGTCACCCCGTAATCTATTTCCCACCTCACTGCTAGGGTGATCCGTGTAAGATGTGAGTCAGATCATATTTGCTCCAGCTTAAAACATACTAACAGCTTCCCATTGCACTTGATATAAGATGCAGGCTTCTGGGTAGCCTGTGAGCCTTGCATGATCTTGTCCTTGCATCTGCCTCTGACTTCACAGTGTACCTCCTCCTCCCCGTTCTCTGAGTACCAACCACACTGGCCTTCATTCTGTTCTGTCCCTGAAGTCTAGAAATTTCCTATCTCCTTGTCCTTTAGATCTTACTCACCCATCACTATCTCAGAGAAGCTTTCCTGGCCCCCTATTTAAAGTAGCCTCCCAGGCTTCGTCTAGTCCATCGTCTTTTAAATTTTCACAGCATCCTTCTAGATCTGAAATTATTTTGTTTATGTATTGTTTCTCTCTGACCTTTCAGCCCTCATTAGCCCTATGAGAATAGGGACCATGTCAGCCTATTTGCTTTCTCATCCTCACCATCTGAAACAGTGCCTGATACACAGTAGGTACAGAGTATATATTTGTGAATGAATGAGCTGTTTATAAAATAGCAATTTATTGATTTGAATTTCTGCTATATCCTCTCATTTTCTGGTGAAAGTTTGAAGGGGTTCAGAGTGACCAGTTGAGCAGAAAGTAAAATGAAGGGACAGTAAACCTAGCAAAACTAGAATTATCTATTGGCTATGTTCTTAGCATAAGATTTGCTAAGAAGCTTTGTTTAAACTTTTTTTTCCCATTGAAACAATGTGTATATACCAACATAGATAGATTTGAATATGTTATTTTTTTCTTCTATAAACATACTGGGTGTTAGTAGGTGGTTAATAGTAAGTTACGTTTCATGGTTAGTTGCCTGAGAGTTTGCCTTAGATGACTTAGATTCTGTAATTACATTCTAAAGCAATTCTCTTACATTTCTGTAAAGAAGATTCATACTTCATTTCTAATTAAGCCTAGACAATTTTGTGTTTTTAATGACATTTGTGTTCAGAGGAAGCATTCTGAATATTTAAGCAAAGGTTTTAAGTACCATAATTAAAGAACATAGCTGAAGTAAAGCTTTAAAATTATAAACATTTAATTATTGTCCAGAACTGGAACTGTACTTATATGAGGGAAAATTTTTAGTACACTTTTACACCAAGATGGAGTTAATTAGCTTAGGGATATTTCCATTCAGCTTTGTCTGCCTGGTCTACTTAGAATATGAAAAGACTTTATTTGCTGTCTAATACTTTTAAATCTGACATAGAAAAAGTAAATTTATAAAGATGCACCATTAAGTACTTGAACTGTGAAGAAGGTCAGACTAAATATTGAGAGTCACAACTATGAATCGGAATTTCTTTATTCAAATTTTACTTCATCTTAATTGACTTTTCTTCCACGTCAGTGCTTATTTCCACTAAAGGAGGTAGAGTTATTTAGATTATAAACTAGACATTTTCATTTTTCTGTACATCTTGGGTACATTTCTAGGTAATGATACCTTTTTCTAATCTATTTCTTAAGTAGTTAAGGTAGTGATCATTTATTACTATAGTATCATTCATATATATTTACATTGTTTTTGCATTTTAGTGAATTGGCTAATAGATTTAATTACTCTGGAATCTGTATTAGCTATTTCACTTAGCTACTTCTTAAATCTTCTTAAACTTGCAGTGGTATCAGACCCTGGGTTCCAACTTAAAAAAAACTGACATATGCCTCTAGGTTTTAATGAGGCCTCCGTATACCTTGTAGTATACATACCTGTTGTAGCTGAGCAAAACAAAGTTCAGGCTCTTACCTGACTTACATAATCAGACCACATATTAACAAAAAGATTCACCTCCAAGATTAAGTAGCATAAGGGTACTATTTTTTATAGAATTGCAAGTTGCTTCTATTGGAAAGGAAACGTATTTTAAATATTTGTAATTTTTTTTTTTTGCTCTGTATTCATTTTAGAATGTTTGTGTTAAGCCACAGTGATTCTTTAGATTAAAGCCAGGTTTTACTGGAATTGAGATTATGCAGCCAAAGAGGGAAAACATTGGTTTTCCTAAACTAGAGAACAGAGCTAAACATGAAAAATGGCTTATGTTCACAGTGGTCATCCATGAAACTTGTTCTGTAAAGATTTATTTCTCCATTACCCTGATTCACCACCCTATTCTTAAGCTTTAAGGCATTATTAGTTCTGTTCTTTCAAGTGGGCAAATACACATTATTCTTCCAGGTATTTTTTATTGGTAAAATGTTGTAACCATATTTAAATATAATAAAATTCAAATTATAATGAACTTTTTTTTTCTTAAAACAAAAACAGATAAATTTTCAACAGTGGCTCTTACCCAAATTCTTGAAAAGAAATTTATAATAATACCTCATCATATTTTTAAATTCATTAGGATTTGATGTTGCATTGTATAGGCATTTATTCCCAATTCAGAGGTAATTTGAGAAAAAGAAAGATTACAAAATAGGATTTTTTTTCTCACTGCTGCTGCTTCTGCTATTGCTTTCATCCAGGTTTTCCCAGAGTCACTGTGAAGACTAGAGGGGGCATTGCAGTACCTCATTGTACAGATGAAGGGAGTCATGGGAAGTCATTGCCTATTGGCTTGTCCAACGTTCTGTTTTTAGATAGTAACAGTTTCTGCTTTCATTTCATTCTTTTGTATCATGTGTGCGCTGCTTCCCAGGCAGCTGCTTCTCTCTCCCCCGAATGAACACTGTTCCCCAAGAGCAAATTGAGATCCTTTCTTTGTATTTTTAGTCCAGGTGTCCAGTTTAGAGGCCTTGTACTTCCTTAAGTTCAGTCTGTTTGTTTATAAAATTTAATACTACTGCAGTTTTGAACTTAAGATACTGAACTATTAAAATTTATCTTAGAAGTATGATGCTTATTTTTTATTTGTTATAGCCAGGAAAAGAAGCTGATCAATAGCAAATAAGTATAGTTTCTTTGGTTTTAAATAATTTCTGGTTTTAAATAATTTTTATTGTAATTTACATTATGTCCTGGTATTTTCCAACTCAAGTGTTTCTTTTATGTAGGTTACTCACTATAAACAATATCCACCCAACACAAGCAAAGTTTATTCCTACTTTGAATGTCGGGAGAAGAAGACAGAAAACTCCAAAATAAGGAAGGTGAAATATGAGGAAACAGTATTTTATGGGTTGCAGTACATTCTTAATAAGTACTTAAAAGGTATTACTTTTACTGATACATTTAACACTGCTTTTAAATACCTTGTCATAGTTTTTCTCCTATATTACTGTGTTCTATTATTTGAAGTAACTTTGAATAGTCTAATTCTGATATATATTTAATTATTTTAATTACTTTAGGGGTTCTAAAATTTGAATTTTTAGAAATCTGTTGATTTGAAAGCATTAATGTTACAATTTGTTGTATGTGGTTGGTGTTTGACATGAGAAAGATTTTCTAAAACAAATAAGTTTGGAATCAATTTAGAAAAGTGAATCATATTCTGAGACTAATCTGGTTTGTTAGTAGACCTTAGTGACTAATTCAAAATAAAGGATTTGTTATTGACCTGGGAACTCATTTTGAATTATGGTAGCAATTATATTTAGAATTATGCTTATGCTAGTCAGTTTTACCTTAAAGGCCTATTTTTCTAAACTACCTGTTACTGTGGACTTACCCTCAAATGAATTTTAAAGAAGAAAAAAATCCCCCAAATAATTTCTATGCTTATTTGAAAGTCCATTTCTAGTCTGTTTTATAATGGCATTTTTGGGAAAAAAAGAGTTCCCAAGGTTTTTATACATTTTGGAAAATTTCACTTCTAACCTTTTCAAATAAACATAATCTCAGAATTGAATACAGATAAGTTGAATTTTATGCAGATAATAACCTTTTTTTATAACCTTGGCAATTTTAAGATCAGATAGTTCAGATACATTATACTATTGAAAACCTACTTGAATATCAAAAGTGCTTCTTTGCAACAAGATTACCTAAGATATTTAAGGGAGTTTACTAGAGATCTTATGTAGAGAAAGTTACCCCAAGACTGGTTATCACTTTTCAGTTTCCTACAGCTTAAAAATTTTATACAGTGTTATTTGTTATTAATTATAACTAAAATATATTGGTTGTCATAGGCCGGCATTATTCTAAGCGCTTCAGTCCACTTGTCTTAATCATTTAGTTCTCACAACCACTCTGTAAATAGGCACTCTACTGTTAGCCTCATTTTACGTATTAAGATAACTTAAAAGTGTATTTGGGGGGAAAAACTTAGGAAAAGTACTGGATTATCATCCCTGAAGACATCCTTTATGATTAAAGTGAGAGGTCCACCTGGAAAATCGCCTATCAAAGCCTTACTTTTTTAAATCTGAAGACTGTATAAATTAATAGAGATTAAAAAAAATCTTCATAGAAGTTAACTTATCACTATGATTTCTTAAAAATACTATACATGTAATAATTTCTATTGCACATCTGCTTTTCAAATAAGAAATTTCTGTTTGTGTGAGTGGTTGTAAGTGCAGATTCCTTTTCTGGCTCTGCTGTTGACTCTGGGTGAAATCATTTAACCTCTCAGTTCTTGTTTTTAAACCATAGAATGGGTGAAATAGCTAGAAACGTTAGTCCTAGGACAACAGTTCACAGAATGCCTTTAGAAATGTAAACAGGAGATGTTTATCCTTTTAGGTAAAGTAGTGACCAAAGAGAAGATCCAAGAAGCCAAAGAGGTGTACAGAGAGCATTTCCAAGATGATGTCTTTAATGAAAAGGGGTGGAACTACATTCTTGAGGTAAAAAAAAATGGTTTCATGTTTTGATCTACATACTTAGTTCAAAACTTCTTGCAATGGAATTTGACTAGAAGAGTGGACTGTACAGTTGATCCTTGAACAGCATGGATTTGAACTGTGCAGGTCCACTTACATGTGGGTTTTTTCAGTAGTAAATACTGCTGCTCCGTGCTCTGCAGCTGGTGGAATCCACAGCTGCCGAAACACTGGCACAGAGGAGCCGCAGTTCCAGAGGGCTGACTGTGGCTTATACTTGGATTTTCGACTGCGTGCAGGGTGGGCGCCCCTCACCCCTGCATTGTCCAAGGGTCAGCTGTAATTACAACTTTTTTCTGTCTGTGACCCAAGTATAATGGCTGTTGAGACATTCTCATGAAAAGTTATGTTTAATTTTTTTTTTCTGGTGACAGATCATTTCTGGTATCCAGAATCTGAATATATCATGTCTAAGTAATTTGTTGTATATGTATTATAATTGAATAACTAGCATTTTTCAGAAAGGTGATTTAATCCTTTCTTTGAAAATGTAATTAAGAAAGGATGGTTATTTGGCAATTTCAAAATTTCGTCTATTTTCTTGACTTTAGATTATGTAAGAAAATAGATGTTGTGAGTCTATCACTATACAGTAATTGCAGGAAATTTCCCTTAGTGAATAGTTAGAATGGTTTGGTGCAGATCCATGAAGTTCATTTTCATTCTTTATTGTACTGTAATATTCCTGTGTGACATGTTCGGATTCATTACTCAAGATTGGGGCATCCAAAGACATGGGAATTGAATTATAAGAGTTGAATGTCCCATCGTGGTTTTCTTTATTATAAAGATGAGTTGGAAATGGGATCTATTAGCATCTTGGCATGTTAAGTGTTAATTTATGTCTTAAAAATGAATGTCTTTTTCATTGTAGACTATCAAACAAAAAATAATTAGAAATACTTTAACTTTCATGCCTATATTGTATTATTGAATTTTATTATTTGGTAATTATGAGTCTTTGACAAAGTTGAGTAAGCACTCTGCTGTATTTTTCCCTCATCTTTAAGTAAGGTCACTAAAATCTGTTAGCTAACTCCTGCACTTAATCCATTTGGTTTGCTATGAGGGTAATAGTTAAAGATAAGTTAGATCCTTTCTCATTAATACAATTCTCAGTGGTAAGGGTGGTAAATCTTTTCATTTTATATTCAGAGAATCTTAGAGATTCATAGATTCTCTAGAGATAATCTTGTATAACCCCATTTTACAGACATAGAGTCTGAGACCTAGAGATTCAAAATGACTTGCCAGCAGTCCACTACCTGTTTTTGCATCCAAGTTAGGATTTTAAGGCAGTATAATTTCTGCTGTATCATGGATTTTCTTTTATCTGATTACCTTTTCCCAAGTCATACAAATAAACTCGTAGGATTTCTGAAAAAAGCTACCTTTCCAGCCAAAAGTCAGCCACAGCTTTTAACTTTAAAAGAGAGGAGGCATAATTAAATTTCTAGTAACATACCGTGTAGTCACTATATCGTCAGCCTAATTTCGGAGAGAATTGTTGCACGTAGGTATTGATTGCCAGAGCTCTAGAAGGTACACTTATGATTGGTCTATTTCACTACCAAAATGGACTTCAGTTCTACTACCGGTATAGAGAGAAAACCTATTTAAGCTCCTTCTCTCTCTTTTCTTTTTTGTTTGTTTTATTTTGCTGTCTTATAGCAGTCCCTTATTTTACTTCAGTCTTTAGCCCTTCTTTTATGAAAATGACCTACTTAAAAAAAAGATAGTGCCCTTGACATATGTTGGAATAAACTTTTTCTTTGAAAGAATAGGAAAATAACTTTTTGTTTTGATCAGCTTGAAATTATCTGTATCTTCTAGTGATAAATGTCTTTAGCAGAAGTACTTTGATAGCATAAAATTTAAAAATTAATACCGGTACTAAACTATTAATCATTTTAGCTAATTTTATTTCAGGAGGATAAGGATATTCTGACCAGATTACTAGCAATGTAATAAGATCTACAATTGACATTTCTGTGACAGTAAGTTTAGCTTCTGTAAAATACAAAGAACCTTATTTAAACAGGTAATGGCATACCATCTGTTGAATGGATAATTTCCTTATTGTTTCTTACCAGAAATATGATGGGCATCTTCCAATAGAAGTAAAAGCTGTTCCTGAGGGCTCTGTCATTCCCAGAGGAAATGTTCTCTTCACAGTGGAAAATACAGATCCAGAGTGTTACTGGCTTACAAATTGGATTGAGGTGAATTGCTTTCTTTTGCTTTTACTTCTTATTTAACACTAATTGTAGATGTAAAAACCATTCAACTAGGATTTTATTTTTAAAAATTAATACTAATAATCTACAATTCATGAAACCTTTCCAGGCCTCAATTTCCTCACCTATAAAATGACAGTTGGACTACATAATCTTTAAGTTTTCTTTCAGTAAAATCTAATCTTCTGAGATTTTTAAATCAAATTATTAAGAATTATTACTGCAAAAGCTCAGTTGGCCTCCATCTTAACTTGTTGCAATCCTAAATACTGTCATAGAGAAACATTATAAAACAGCACAGGTACATTTTTAATAACTTTAAAACATTTTATGGATATTCTATTCCATTTAGACTAAAGGAAGTTTGTTCAAGTTTTTAATAACTATTTTCTTCATTCTTATCTAATCAGTTTATGGCCTAGACTCTACCACCTGGTATTTCTCATCTTAATACATTCAGGATTGATTCATTGATCATTTTGTTTAATGTCTAAGCCTAAAAGGAAGGTACCTTATAGCTCTGAGTTTATATTGCAAGGCTTTTGTTTGTTTTCCTTGTATCTATACTTAACCAGTCATGTTTTCACATCCTCATAGTTTTGATATTAATAGTTTATTTAGCTTATTAACAGTTTAATTAGATTTTTATCCTTAAGGAGAAATATTCTAGTAAATGGCTATAGAAATGTCACCCCCATCTGACAGGTGTCTACTCTGTGATTAGTACTCTTTATCTTATTAGTCTGTTGGTTAAACTAATTTGTTGTTGTAATAATACATTAGAGGTTCATTTATAAAGACTGGAAAATGTTTAGAAAAAGTAAGAGGTCAAGAAAATGAAATACATTTTTGCTAAGTCTATTGGAAATTTAAAACTTTCTTTTTAGACTTTTGATGAGCCATCAGCTAATAGCCTAACAGGCTCTGAAGAAAATGTAGTTACCTAAAATAAAGATTGTAAATAGTTTATTGCTATGTCTTAAAACTTTGCATTAACTGTGAACTCAAAGTAAAAGAAAACATATTATTAACAATCATCATAGCATTTTACTGGCAAATATTTTATTTTGAGAGGATGATATTATGAAAAGAGTAGAAGAGTTCTTAACCACATCATCTAATGTATCCTTTACCTCCAGGGCCAAAAGATCACAAACAGATAAATCTTAATTTTGAAAATCATCATCTATAAATAACCTTATGTTACATTTTTTTCTCTTTAATTTTCTGTTTGAGGAATTTGGCCATTAAGTACTCTTTCCTTGTGTTGAATTGAACTTTCATAAAAAAGATATTTGTGGACATAGAGAACTAGTTCCAGATCCACCTTGCTTTTTATGTATGTTTTTATCTTCAGAAAGTAAAAAACACTAGCTGTAAAAAAATTTCTTTTAAGTATCTATTTTAATAATCATTATTTTGGTGTATTTCACTAAAAAAATTAAAGTAAAAAAATTTATACATGGACATCTTAGCAGTTATCAAATTTTTTAATTTAAAAATTATTAAGCATAAAAATCCAATATGAGACAGATTTTAAAGAAAAAGTACATAGTTCCTTATTTTTCATTTGCTTATTAAAATTGCCTTCTGTTATAATATGTATTATTATAAATAATTTCAGTCCTGGGTAGGAATTTTTATGTAAGGCATAAAAACGTATGTTCTGAAACAACTCCTTTCAGATAGATCTTGTATAAAAAATTGTGTTTACTTTAACTACCAGGTCTGCAGAAGACACTTCTCGTAGTCACTTTGCCTCTTTGGTGGGCTTGTGTGGGGTTAGAGGAGGTTCATATTACACATATCCATCTCCAACTCAGATTTACCACTTTGTAACTAGGATCTGTTACCAAACACACCAAGCTTGTTTTTTAAAATATTGAAGATTTTCTTCAGGAAATCTTTGATTTAAAATTTTTTAAATAATAGTACTAAATAGTATTCCTTCCAATTCCTTCTCTCACTGTATGTTTAGAGTTGTTAGTTACATTCTTTGTTATTCACCATGCACGAATTTTAAAATCCACTAAAATTACTGAATTACTTTATCAGTTTCAATACAGATGCTAGAAGAAGCCTTAATCCCAGGTTTCAGAACTTGCGTAAGCGGGCCTAAGGGTTTTGCAGAGGTGTCCGACTTAGGAGAGGCTGAGGAGTGAGCATACTGGGCTAAACTTAACCATCTCTTCCTACCAAAAAAATGAAACAATTTTTTTTTGCTGTTGAAAAGAAAAGATGACTTTAAAAACTATTACATTGATCAAATACCCTCATTTCACAGATGAGGAAATTGAGCCTTGACAGGTGAATGGACTAGTTAACAGACTAGGTCCAGTCCCCTTTCTACTATACCACACCATTTCTTAATCTTTAAATTCCTTATCCTTCATAGTAACATTATAATGAATACTTCTTAAATGAATTTTGCAGGTTGATTTACTCTAGTCTTAGTTTTCTGCTAAAAATTTTATCTTGCTTTATGTGGGCAAATTGCTGTTTTGGAAGTTTCCAACAAGGCCTACTTTATTAGACCTTGGATTAACCCAAACTAACTTGCCTTTTTTTCCCTTGCTTACACCTACAGTGATCTTTTTTAAAGGGGAGTGATTTTATTAAGAGTATAATTTAAGCTGATTTTGTTGGACTATGGAAAGGAAATGGTGATGTGAAGGATCACTGTGTCTCATAGTTATTTCTCTCCTTCCCTGGCATTTTTCGAGGGGTAAGGTCAATCTTCTACCTTTATAACTCAACTAGAGTTTTTCGCATTGTTCTCTATCTTTCTCATACTCCTAGATAATATCACTCTAAGTTAAACAAAAAATGTGAGAGTTGATCAAATTAAATTCAACAAATGAATATCATTTGAGTACTGGCTATGTACAAAAAAATACTGGGCCCAGAAATTAGAGTAAGATGTGTCTTATTATTTAAGGGCCTTTCGAAGAGGAGCAGTTGATTCTTAACTAACCAATAATATAAGTAAGAATGCTGAATCGGTAGCAAATTTTTTTTTTTAGGTAATTCTGTCTAAGAAATCATGAAATGAAAACTAAATAAGCTTTTTAATAAGGGACAGGAAGAGCTGAGGTATTCTTAGAATGGCAAGTAGCCCAAGGGGGACTGCAGCATAAAAATGGAAAATACCGTAGGGGAGAGACCCTTAGATGGTAAACAAGGCAACAAGGCAAGATTATAGGAGGCCTCAAATATCAACATGAACTGGCCGCCTTCCCCTGTGGACAACAGATAGCCATTAAAGGATTTTAAGGAATGAGGCAACCCGAATAAAACTTGCTTTAGAATGATAACTGGTGGCAGTGTGAAGACTAAGTCAGAACAGCCAAAAACTAGAAGCAGGGTAATCACAGGCACTGGCAATGGAATCACCGGAATTTAGAAAAGAATCATTTTAGAAGCAGAACGGTTAGAGGTCGTAGAGTTCAAGTGAGGAGTTGTATCAGTTTTCTCTTGTTGTATAACAAACCACCCCAAAGGAAAACAGCAGTTACTTTTCATGATTCTGTGGTCGCCTGGATGGTGCTCCACTTGGTCTTGCGTGGACTTACTGAGTCTGGGTTAGCTAGGATCAAACAGTCTAAAAGGGCCTCACTCCGATGTCTGGGCCTCAGCTTGGGCAACTGGAACTGCTGGACCTCTTTTCGTGTCTTAGGCTTCTTCACAACACAGCAGTCTCAAGGTTCTAGAAAAAAGAGAGTAGAAGCTGCAAAACCTCTTAAAACAGAAGCTTGTAAGTCATAAATATGGCTTCCGCCACATTCTGTTGGTCAATAGCAAATCATAAGCACAGCTCAGAATCAAAGGATGAAGAGAGAGATTCCATCTCTTGATGGGAGGAGCTGCAGAGAATTTGGAGCCATAGTTAATCAGTCACAGGAGTGTAATGCTGCAGTTTTTTTCTTTTTAGGTAATTGGGCTGGGAAGTCCAAGGTTAAATAATCTTTTTGTTTTTACTTATTTATTGATCACTTAGCTGGTATTCAGTAAAAGCTTGTTTTGTAAAATTGAGAAAGTAAATAGTTCTTTGAGTGAGCTCAGACATTATCATCTTAGCAGCTCTTTCTAAAATTTGAAGCTGCTTGTAATAGCAGGCTTTCTGCTTTACAAAATAAAAATAGAAAATTGTGATTCTACAATGGAGGAGTGAATTCCTAAGCCATAATAATTAATGTAGTTGCTCTTAATAATTAATTAGCTGCTCTGATTAAGCATCAAACTTTTTGGAGTTACCTGGCAGCCAGGGAAAAAGGAACCAAGGGACAGTCTTATCAGAAGGTAGGAACCTAGCAATTCTTTCATTTCCTCTTTTGGGAACTTATGTAATAGGAACTGAGTTACAAAATAGATAGTGACCTCATAATTTTCCAGCATATACAGAAATGTTTCATGTGGCTTTTTTATGATGACTTTTGGTAAAAGCCAAGAACATAAAGCATAACTCAATGAATAGAGCTGCCTTAGTGATAAGCAAAAGCATCTCAAGTGTATAACTTACCAGTAGTCATACTAGATCCAAGGGACAGTTAGATCCAGAACTACCTAGAGCTAACTTCTTTAGACGTATACCATTCAAGGTGTGGTCCATGGACCAGTGTTGGTCCATGAACTTTTGATGCAGGTCCACATTAAATAGAGAAAATCAAGCATAAGCATTTAGAAACTTTTATGATAATTGCCTCAGCATCCAAGAGTGAGTATAAAACTGTTGGTCCATGATAGATTGAAAATGAAAAATACACTGGTTCTTCATCACAAATAATCTTTCTAAGCATTATTTGCTTCTTTGGAGCTTTGGATAGAAAATAAATGATTTGACTTTGACATCCTCTGCTATTAAGGGCTGGGCGTGCTTATCTTGTGTGTTGCAGATGTGAGAGCTGAGCTCTGCACTGTATCTGGAATGCATGTGGTAGGCATCCTGCTGTACAGTTGAAATGTCCAGTTGGTATTTCTAGTAGTATGGAAGTCCAGGACATACCTCCAGAGAAGGCTAGGATTTTCCTCAGAAAGAACCCAATTTTTTATGTATTAATATTTGTGGTTAATTTTATTACTACAGACTATTCTTGTTCAGTCCTGGTATCCAATCACAGTGGCCACAAATTCTAGAGAGCAGAAGAAAATATTGGCCAAATATTTGCTAGAAACGGCTGGTAACTTAGATGGTCTGGAATACAAGTTACATGATTTTGGCTACAGAGGAGTCTCTTCCCAAGAGGTAAGAAACTGAAATGAACCTCAATTAATAAAATGTGGATTGTCAGGTAGATTACTACTATAAACTTTTTGGGAAGTAATTGGGATTTATCTTGGTTCTAAGAAGGCCGCATTTTGAAATTTCAAAGATTCAAAGATGTATATTACGTACCTAACATGTGTCAGCTTCTGTTCCAAATACATGAAATACAGCCTTCAGTAAATGTCCCTGTTCTTTAAATATTTGCTGGGTGGATGGACAGATGGATAGACCGACAAAATAAATATAGCAGATGGCAGGTAATGCACAAGGCAGGGTAAGGGGAAAAAGGGTGATGTAATGCTGGGGTGGATCACTATTAAATAGATCTCTTTGAAGAGTAACAGTTAAATCCTTAAATATTTAGGAAAAACTGGATCTTTGCCATAAGAATCTGTTATCTCTGATAATAGTTAAATAACTTTAAGGGTAGCTGAAGACAGTAGTCCTTTGGGAACTGTGCTCTATACCTCAAGTATGGGTCTGTCTTTTTCTTTTTTGGATTTTGGTTTATGGTTTATTTTCCAGACTGCTGGCATAGGAGCGTCTGCTCATTTGGTTAACTTCAAAGGAACAGATACAGTAGCAGGAATTGCTTTAATTAAAAAATACTATGGAACAAAAGATCCTGTTCCAGGCTATTCTGTTCCAGCAGCAGAACACAGGTAAAATTCTGTTTTTATCCTCCCATTATCCAACATTTGTTTCCTAGAACTAAGTTTTTTCATTCTTATATTTGCAATTCAGTGATGTTCTGTTTAACTACAGAGCCAGATACCACAGTAAATCTTCATGAATTTAAGCAATACAAGTTCAGTGTTTATACTCTGTATAAAGCTTGGTATCAGGGAGGTAGAGAACTTTTACTCATCTTAATAGAAACAACTTAAGAGCTTTTCTTCAAGTCTTACATTGCTCTGTGGGTTTTATTTTAAGGATTTTTTTCCAGCTGCTCTATTGCCATATGCAGATAAGTTATATTCATTAAGTCTAGAAGCACTCACTGTAAAACTGGTCACCGTTGTCCCTTTCCCTGCTCTTCTACAAGACTTCACTTTCTTTGCCCTGGAACTTACCTTGTGACCCCAGTACTTTCAACTGTAGATGAGCAAGTTAAGCCCTTCTGATGAAAGGAAGGGTGTTCAGATTCCTTTTGTGCTCCCTTATCTGATGGTACTAAACCATCTTGAGTTAAACTAGAAGACTCTTACTGTCTAGGCTGCAGCTGCTCTGTCTGAGAGTTAATTTTATTGAATGTTAGTGGAGTTTTTAAAATGTGCCAAACCTTATTTCTGGATCTTATAATGAAAATTATTTACTGCAATCAGTTTGGAGAGGTTTCTTAAATTCTGCTCATATTTGAATATTGCAGGGTGCTAAAACCAGCAGTGAGTTTAGCATAAAGCTGAGCTTTGATCTCAGGCAATCTACTGGGTACTACAAGGGATAAAAAGATATATATATGTATATGTGTGTGTGTGTGTAATTAATCCTATCTTCTGGATAAAAATAGTCCACTAGCAACATTCTGCTCTGTTAAGTATTTTTAAAGAGGCACAATTAAAGTGCTTTAGGGGGTTCAGGGGAAGGAGAGGTGGGTCATACTCTACTGGTAGGATCAAGAAAGGTTTTATAGAGATGTTACCTAAATCTTGACTTCTTGAAGGAATGGTATAATTTAATGGCAGACATTGGGGGATTATTAATTCTCTTGAGTAGATATTTATTGCATCCCTACCACATTTCAAGCATTGTCCTGAAAGAGCAAGAGTGAAAGAGGAGAGTGTGGATGTGTTTAGGAATAAGGGCTGAAAGGTATGTTGTAGGGAACGTAGGCTAGTCTGTGAAGACAAAGTAAAGGCCCTCAGATTTATTTTGACGTTGAATATTAACTGTGTGCCCATCATGCTAGGTTATTCTAATTCCATTTTCAAATAGGAGTGGGCATTGAAGTTTTTGAACAAAGAAGCTATGTCAGAAATACTGTAGAAAGGTTATTTTGATAGTGAGCCATCTTATGAATTGAAAAATAGAGAAATGAGAGAAGTTTGGAGGCTGTAAGCTATTGCAGTAATTTTGAGAGATGACAAGGTTCGGAACCAAGTGGCTGAATGAGTGGAAGGAAGTGGGTAAACATGAGCAGTAGCTTGGGAGATGAAATAGCTTGTACTTGATGTTTCAAATTGGGGCTCAGTAGAGAGTAGATTCAACTAACATTTATTAGTGGTGCTTCATTAATAGGGCCGTGTTGAATACTTCTACAAAAAAGTTTCAAGACTAGTGAAACTGGGAAAATAAGTGTCGCTAACAGATCAAAATTTTTGCATTACAGTATTTTTATTTTGGACTTAGATGTATTTACATCTTTTAAAAATTACTGTAGTATTCATATATTAGATTCTTCATTGATGGTTTTGTTTCAAAGTAATAACACGAGTATGATACTATAAATCTGAGAACAAGGATAATATCTTTAGGACTTTCATGATAAAACACATTGAAAGTCTGTTTTATTTTTATAGTCTTGTAATATTTACTGCTTTTGCAATTTGACTCCATTAATATATCAGATGTTCTTAAGTAGACGACTCTTTTAAACAATAACATAGTATAAAGAGCTCTAGACTGAAAGTTGGGAAATCTAAGTGACCTTACAGCCGACATACTGGGTGGCCTTGGGCAAGTCATTTATCTCTCTGCTCTCCAGTTCTGCTCTTCAACCCAGCAAAAGGAGGAGCTAAAATTTCACATCTTTAATATCAGAAGGTCATTGAGTAAAAATGAGCTCACAGCTAAAATAGCTTTAAAATAAGAAAACTCTAAAATTTAGAACACTGCCATTATTGTCATATTTTCTTAATGTATGAGTTTGGACTTAGAAATATTCAGTTGCGTAACTTTTTCCTCCGACTTTGGAAAGGATATCAAATTTAATATGATGCTGGAAATTTAAATAATAGCTTAAGTAGAATTCATTGAACAAATATTTATGGTCTCTGTATATCAAGTACTGCACTAGAAGCATAGGTGTTAGGACTGGATTGTGTGGAGGGGGCTACGATCTGGAGTCCAGGAAAAAACCTGGGTATTTTTTAAAAACTTTGAGTGTTTTTCACATAGACGTACAGAGAGAGACAAGTGCGCAGGTCAGATTGAAGAAGGCAGGCCCAGCATCGAGGGGAGCCTGAAGAGAAGCCATAGAGGTAGGGGGAAAAGTCAGGGTGTGGGAGATGTCACTGACGTTATGGGAAAGGAAGCTTCAGAGAAGTTCAGATGCCATAGAGAAAGCAAGCAAGAGAAAGACTAAAAACGAACAATCATATTTGCTAGACATGATACAAATAGCAGAGTTAGGTGACTGTACTGATACAATGCTAGTGAAAAATAGCTGCATAAACAATGACCTTTAAGAGTTTGCTTACATTGCACAGCTCTCCCGTGTCGGTACTCTTTGAGCGTAATTCTCTCCCTTATAAAGAGGACGGTAGCAGTTCTTGGGATGAAGGTGCTTCTCTTTGTCCACGTCTTAATTTTTCCTTTCACCTGCAGAGGTTTGCATGAAGTGAAGCATTGGCATCATAGCTACCAGCAGCCCCTGCAGTTGTTAGAAAGGATATTCAGTGTAAATAAGTATTTATATAAATATGCTACCTCTCCATTTCAGACAGGAGTAGTCTGGGTAGCTAAGTCTTTATGTCTCTGAAGTGTACATGCTCTGCTAGCCCAGCATACCATTGACAGCATGACCAAGTTGTTTACTCCATTCTCTTAGAAAAAAAATAAGAATAAAACAACTGTTAATTAGAACGACTCTTCAGACAGTTATGAGATGAACTTATATCTGCATGGGGTTACATAATAAATAAATGGGTTTCACTTTCCATTATTTTACTTGGGAAAACAGGGTAGAGGTGAAGACTAGCAAATTAGAAAGAAAAATTGCTTGGCACAAGAAAATGGTAACAATTCTTAAGTTTGTTCTTAAATTCTATTTAAGAATTTTTAAAATTCTTTATATTAGTTAACCAGCAAGTACTTAGGTTACATATTATTACATTACATATCTCACACTTGATTTCCCATCTTAATTATGAGTTGCTCAAACTAAATATTACAGTTCTTGATCCCTGGGTATGTATTAATTAATAGTGGATGATCTATAAGTGAAACAAATGACTACCTGTTACCGGCCAGTGGAAGATACAACAGGTAAAGAGTTAGTTGACTATACGTATGCATGTGATAGTATAAATAATTGCCTCTACCTGTAAGATTCTGAAAGATAAAAAAGACACAGTGTATGTTCCTGCTGTTATTGGTACATGCTTTTGAAAATTCACAGAAGGGAGCCAAGTGCTTGCAGTGCCCTGCAAAATAGTGGGAGTACGTGTTTACTCTGACGTCTCGCATAGTGTACAGAGTGTGCTCAGAAGGTGCTTTTCATCTCACTCGTTTTGAGTGAGTGGACTCAGGAATACCAGACATAATAACGTAGCTTATAATTGGTTGAATGTGACTTAAGAGAAAATAACTATTGGAGAGGGATGAGATTACTTAGTCTTAAAAATGGGCCAAGGAGCGGTTTGGCTCAAATATTTAATTAACCTTTTGATGGCCATTAAACTTGTGCAGTGTTGACGGTGTAGTATAGTGAACATGGATATGATTCAGGAATAGATAATGTGTCTGCCTGAGTAAATCTGTATTTTCGTTTTGTTTTCTAGTACCATAACAGCTTGGGGGAAGGACCATGAAAAAGATGCTTTTGAACATATAGTAACACAGTTTTCATCAGTGCCTGTATCTGTGGTCAGCGATAGCTATGACATTTATAATGCGTGTGAGAAAATATGGGGTGAAGATCTAAGACATTTAATAGTATCAAGAAGTACAGAGGCACCACTAATAATCAGACCTGATTCTGGAAATCCTCTTGACACTGTATTAAAGGTAAATTTTAATATGTAACTTGATTATTAAAATGCCTATAGACCAGCTGCATCAGTACCATTTTAAATTACTATGTACACACTCCATTTCAGAGCTACCTGGACCAGTCCCCTTGTTTTAGAGTTGCAGCCCAGAGAGAGTAATAGATTTGCCCAAGGTCACACATTAATAACAGAAAGGACACCGCAAGTCAGGGGTTATGTATATACTGTCAAGTGGACAGTTGAGAACTGTGGAATAGGATGCTTTCCTTTCTACTTACTTTCGAAATTATTTAGTAGCATTACTATTTTAACCAATCCTGTGATTTGGTACCACGTCTGTGGTTTGTTTCTTTTCCTTTATCACAAGTCATTGCTGTACCTTTGAATTTTTTAGTGCAAAAGAAATAAGTGCAAGGTAATGGGGAATAAAAATAATTTGAAGATATTTTTCAAGTAGTGATTCTTTAGAGATACTATTGATTCTCAGTGTAGCCTTGTTGCATTTTTTTTAGTGTTTAGGATTTGGTTTGCTTTCTTAGAAAATTACTAATCCGAGCAAGTTATTTGGTGCTTATTACTAGAAAAATATTGTGCTCTGTGCTGTGCTTTAGCAGCTGTTATTTAATCTCTATGAAAACCTTATGATGTATAGATAAGAAGCCAGCTTAGAGAGGTTAAAGGAAACTTGCTCAAGGTCACACAGCACATAACATAAGCCGGTGTCCAGTGTAGATCTTTCTGGATATCACCTTCCCTCTTTACCACACTGTTTCCCAGCTGATGACTGGATGATGAGTTACCCATTAAGGGGGATGTAGAACCAAGAAGGTCTTTTTCTGTCCTATTAAGCAATAGGCCAATCTGAAGGCCTTATCTTCGTCTGAAATATCAACAGATTTGGTTTTAGCAAACTTAGTAAGTTTCGTATTTTTCATGTTACCTAATTTAAAAAGTATACAAACCTAGCTTTAAGAATAAACTGAGTCATCAATATGGAATTTTCTCGTTGTTATAAGAAAAGAGAGTGAGTGCTGGGTGGGGAATATGTCTGGTAGATCTTTTGAATCTCTGACCAACCTGAGAAATTTTGAATTAATGTTTAGATATTTCCACTGCTACAAAACTTTTTAGTAGTTAATGAACGAGTGGGACAACTTGCATATTAAGCAATTTGGCTTAAAAAAATGGGTGTCATCTTTAAGTGAGAAGAACCTCAGGGATCAGAGAAACTATGGGCTCTATATGCTTCATTTCCAGCTTCGTCTGCATATCATAATTTCTCTGAACTTTGTAATTCAAGTGGACTCATATTTAAGTTATACCAGACAAGTTAAGCCAAACAAAACTGTTATGCGTGAGCAGAAGAAAATCAAAAGCATAATCATGAATTTGTTACATGATGTTTTATATACATTAAAAATACTATATTTACCTTTGTAAGCTCCTAATGTTAAAGGTTTTTTCCTGAATCGAATTTGAAAGATGTGAGGGAACATAAACTTGTGTTTTGAGCCACTTTATATTATAAATTGACTTGACAGAAAATTATGTGCCTGTTTCTAACAGAATCAAAAGCAATTGAGACTAAATTTTAGAAGGCTTATACGTGGTATTCTAAAATTTAAGTAATTTGATTAACTTTGGAAAACTTTTTACACTTCTTTTCAGTTTTATTTTGTCTTGGGTGTGTATTTTTCCATACAGGTTTTGGATATTTTAGGTAAGAAGTTCCCGGTTACTGAGAACTCAAAGGGCTACAAGTTGCTGCCACCTTATCTTAGAGTTATTCAGGGGGATGGAGTAGATATTAATACCTTACAAGAGGTATGTGTTTTATATTTAAAGTTCTAATAAGGCAATCCTTGTAATTAAGCTCCTTCTTACAACATTAATAATTTAAGTACAGTTGTGATTCTTTTCATAAGTGTTTAAGATGGTATGTGTCTTTTCTGTTAATTGCTTAAAATTTATAAATATTAGCAACTTAAAATATAGAAGTACCACCTAAACCACACTTACTGCTCCCAGTCCTCATGGGCCACTCTGGGTGATGAACCCAAAGAAGCATCACTGTGAAACAAGAAATGCCAGTCAAGGAATATTCTTTGTGTATAAAACAAAGTCTTGACACTGCACAAATAGGTCTCAATTTTAACAGAATGGAGCTTGCACATACTCTAAGAATATGAAGCTCAAATGGTATTAATCTTTGCTTTATCAAAAAATTAGAGAATGGTTTTGTTACCTGTTTTAAATTAAGCATTGATTCATCACTCTTACTATTAGAAATAGCATGTTTGATATTATCTTAAAGTTTTTGCCTCTTCATTTCCCATATAAGCTTCTAATGAGCTACAATTTTAATACCTAAAATCATAAAAATTAAAGCCATCACCAGTATCATGATGTAGACTGTCTAGTATTTATAAATTACTGATATTTTAATGTGTACTAGTTTCAGATGGTATCCACTTGTAACCTAGTTACCAAAATAATTTTCTATTTGAAAGAGTTTGGTGTGGTTAGAGTAAGGTCTGTACTCAAATTACTAATTTGTTTTCTGAAGATTTACTTAAGAAGAACTACTGCATATAACTAACAGTACTTCTGTGGTGATAATGCAGTTAGAGTTCCAAAATCAGCTGTCTAGAATAGACCTCTTGCAATAACAGAAATGATGTTTCTTCCCCCTACTCTCCCAAACTGCCTTGCCTAAGAAAAGTGGAAGCTTTCCCAGCTCTTCGAAGATACTTGGTGTTGGGACATTAGGTGCTTTGATGTGAAAAGGAAGAAATAGAAGGAAAGTCTGCAGTGAGGAGGATCTAGGCATAGGAATCTCAGCTGGCATATTTAATTGCTGTTGTCTTTTAGCTCAGCTGCGTTGAAGGTTTGACCTGGTATCAATTAAGAACTAGTACCCATACGTCCATTTTAGCAGGTACCCTCACACACCCCTTTCAGATGAAGAAACATGGGTGGGCACAGTGCCGATTTCAGGATGCATATTAGCCCAGTGCTCTTTCCCTTGCTTGTACCTGCCCTTCCTTGGTCCCGTGGGCAGCTCTAAGTTGGGTTGTTCAATCAGGTATTTGAACTTCCCTTTAAAAACTGAAGCTATTTGGCTTTCCTTTTTCTTTTAGTTTTTTTTTTTAAATAAACTTTGAGAACGTGTGCATTTTCAAAGTTGAGAATCAGTTCAAAACAAATCTGTTTTTTAACGCCATGAACAAGTTCAGTGGTGAGACAGTCTCTGGCATTGATGAAACTTTAAACAGAATTGTGAGAGAATGAAATAGTAATAGGCATTATTCTTACCTCATTATTTACTATGTTCTAAAACAGCTTTGGATGGTTTACTCATCATATGGCCCATGGAAAGTTACCTCCTTCCTCTTGCAAATTACTTAGTTTATTTTCTTTTTATTTTTAATCTAGATTGTAGAAGGCATGAAGCAAAAAAAGTGGAGTATTGAAAATGTTTCCTTCGGTTCTGGTGGAGCTTTGCTGCAGAAGTTAACGAGAGATCTCTTGAACTGTTCATTTAAATGTAGTTATGTTGTAACCAATGGCCTTGGGGTAGGTGCTTCAGCTTTTACTCCTGTGTTGTTACTACCTTCTTTATGTATCTAGGTGGAGTGAAGTTACTGAAAGTAATAGTCAAAGGATAATATGGTCCTGAACGGTTCCTCTGTTGTCAGGTACCAGAGACCCTGACTCAGAAACAAGGAAAGAAAAGACAGTAGGTGACAAATAACTTGACTTTGGAGAAAAAGGGAGACTTGGGAAAAGGAGGAAAAATAAGATGAGGGATTATTTAAGACACAATGCAAGTCAGTTCATTTCTCACTACTTCAGTACATACTCTTGAATCAAAAAGTTGACCATATTTGAGCAGGAATGTCAGCTAACCTAGCCAACATGTTTGAAAGTAAGCAAGTATATAAACACTGTCAAACATGTTTTAGGAAGGTGGACTATGAGGTTGAAGTTGTGACACTAGAATCATGTTCTGGTAACCTTAAAGCAGGGGACCCTAAGCTGGTAGGCAGCTGACTGACAATCCCCCTGGCTCTTCATAGGCTCGTGAGAGTCTGTATCGAAGGGTGGGCGTAGGGGATCCTGGGAACACCTGCGCTGCTTCCCTCCCTTACTTCACCTCCATCTTTCTTGGATGAGCTCTGGTACTGACGCATCTGCTTTTCTATTACCGTCATCACTGTTTGCCTCCTTCCTTTCTGATCCTGAAACATTCTGCTCTCTTCAGGTTTTCTGGGTCTTTTTTGCTTATGGCAGTAGCAAGATAATAGAGTAAAAAGTCACAAAATGGAAAAGTTATGAAGTAGGAAAGCCTTTACCTTAGTAAATCCTAGGTCCCTTGCCACAGATTATATATCAGAGTTGACAGAGATTTATTTTTCAATAACAGACATGTGCTCTACCTAGATATGTTTAAAGGCAATGGCCTTTAAACTAAACAAGAAAAAGAGATACCTTACCAGTTGAGTGAACAGTTCTGACAGTCTTCTGTTTCTCTAACTCTCTTAATTTGGATTCCAGGTTAATGTCTTCAAGGACCCAGTTGCTGATCCCAACAAAAGGTCCAAAAAGGGTCGATTATCTTTACATAGGACACCAGCAGGGAATTTTGTTACACTCGAGGAAGGAAAAGGAGACCTTGAGGAATATGGTCAGGTATGTATATCTATGCTGGCTGTTTTTTGTTGTTGTTTGTAAGTTTGGTTTTTTAAACAGCAGTAGGCTGGCTCTTCAAATTAAGGAAGGAGGCTTTATGGGGTATTATATTCTTCAACTATTTTCAGAAAAAAATTTTTCTTGGAGGACAAAGTTTTATTGTACAATGTTTATAATTGCTGACCCTTACCTACCAAAATAAGATGAAAAACAAGAAGTGGCTTGATAATAAATGGGAGATCTGTACATGGGGTGAATATTTTGCAACATTCCAAATAAAGAAAAATGTTTCCCATTTAGTGACCAGCAGGGTGGTGACCAATGAGCTTTAACAAGCTCGTGTATTTTTGATCTTACTCCTATTAGCAATGGTACGTTTCTGACCAGGAATAGTTAAGAATACTTAAAGGATGCTATTCTTAGGCTTCTTAGAGCTATTTATAGTAAAACTTTGGTGATTTTCACAGATAAAAGAAGGGCTATCTAAATTCTAAAATATTGTTAATTCCATTTTTCAAAACTTAATAGAATCCAGTTCAGGTGGTTTTCTTTAGTCTCATTTGATTCTCACAGCAACTCTACGGGCTAAAAAAGGTAAATTATCTTAGTATAAGATTTGGAGAAAAAAAATGTGACTTGATTCAATCTATATAACTCATAAATGGGGAGACTTAGCCTTAACTAGCTCTTCTGCTTAAAGTCAACCAAACTGGAAACATTTATAGCATGTGCAAGTAGTCTGAATGGTCATTAACATACAAAAGTACACTTATATTCCTGAACTCAAAAGTTAGAAAATTTGTTTTTTAAGCTATTGGGTTGAAAAAAATATACAGGTTCAGTTTTAGAGGGAAATTACTCATGAATATTCATACTCTTAGCAAAGTTTATACTAAACATAAAAAATAGAAAGTGGTGTATTTAACTTTAAATTCTTCATACCACATCAAATATTCTGCTTATTTTACTTTTATACTTTGAGCCAGAATTAACCTTATTGTATTGTCTTTAATGAAAAATATATGTAAGTTCCTAAACATTTAGAATTAGATCCCTTTACATAGCCTGTTACGCCATTCTTTGAGTAGCCTTTGCTTAACTCTTGTAGCTAGCTAGACCTGCTGAATTGGTTTAAGCCAAATGGACTGAAGTCACTTGAGACATGGTCATAACTAGGACTTTAAAACAGCATTGATTTTAAGAGTATATGAATATCCTAGAACATTTGAGTCAGTAATCAATGTATGATCATCTAGACATTTTGATTTAAGAAGAGGAACCACCATTCCTCAATAGATTATGTTTACATTTTCATAAAGCTGAATTCATAAAAGAAAATGCCACAGCAAGAGCGGGTGATTTGAAACAACACAATGACAGAGAAGATTGCTTCCAGATGGCAGAATAGGAAGACCCTAAGCTCACCTCCTTTCATGGGCATACCAAAATTACAGCCTTTTACAGAACAAGTATTGATGAGAAAGACCAAAATCTACTAGAAGAGATCTTCTGCAACTGAAGATAAAAAGAAGGAACCATGATGAGATGGGTGGGAGGGGCACAGTCACAAGTGTAGTCAAGACCCAGACCAAGTTGGCAGCCCACAAACAGGAGAATAATTACAGTGACAGCAGTTCTCCCACAGAAGCAAGCAGTCTGAGCTCTGTCTTGGGCTCTCCAGCCCAGGGGTCCTGCACCAGGAAGATGAGCCCCCAGAATGTTTGGCTCTGAAGACCAGCAGAGCTTACTTTCAGGAGACGCAGAGGGCTGTAGGAGACCCTACTCTTAAAGGGCACACACCAACACATGCTTTGGACCCAGGGCTGAAGCAGTAATTAATTTCAAAGGAGTCTGGATCAGACCCACTCATTGACCTTGGAGACACCTTTGGCCTCTCAGCCCACTGCCGTGGGATCCAGCCTCACTCAACAGCAAGCCAACACAAGCTTGAGGACATGCTGGACCCCACAGCCAGCTAGGGACTGGCCCCACCTACCTGTGGTCTGATATCAGCTCTGGGACGCTTGAGTGCTGAGACCCTAGGACATGGTTCTGCCTACCAGTGGGCTGTCACTAGCCCCAGGAATCCTGAATGCTGCAGCCAGCAGCCTCGTGACTCAGCCCTGCCAATTAGTGACAGGAGACAGCCGGACTGGGGGCCAGCCATGTCTTCCAGACCACCAACAGTAGTCAGTCGGCCACAGAAGAAGGACCCAAGTGGGGGAGCCCAAGAGCACATAGCTCTGGTGACCGGAGGGGATGTGCTGTTGGGCCGCATGAGATGTCTCCAATAAAAGGCCACCTTTCCAAAATCAGAAGACATAACCAACCTACCAGATAAGATACATAGAAATAAAAGCAGCAAATTAGGCAAAATGAGGCAACAGAGGAACATGTTCCAAACAAAGGAATAAGATAAAACCTCAGAAGAACTAAGTGAAGTGAAGATAGACTATCTATGAGTTCAAGATAATGATCTTGACACAGACAGTGAGAAGTTAGTTAGAAGTTTTTAGCAAAGAGTTAGAAAAATATAAAGAACCAGAGATGAAGAATACAATACCTGAAACTAAAAATACACTAGGAGGAATCAAAGATTGAATGATACAAAGGAATAGATCAGTGGAAGGCAGAGTAATGGAAATCAGTGAGGCTGAAAAGCATAAAAAGAAATGAGACGTTTAAGACACCTCTAGTACATCATGCATACTAACATTTGCATTCTAGGGGACCCAGAAGGAAAAGATGAAGAGAAAGGAGCAGAGAACATATTAGAAACCATAGTAACTGAAAACTTCCTTAAACTGGGAAAGGAAACAAATATCCAGGTCCAGGGAGCACAGAGAATCCCAAAATGATCATCAACCCACAGGGACCACACCAAGATACATTGTAATTGGAACGGCGGAAATTAAAGATAAAGAGAGTAACAAAAGCAGCCAGGGAAAAGCAGCAAGTCCTGTACAAGGGACCCCCAGCCATAAGGCTGTAATTTGATTGTCAGCAGAACTTGGTGGCCAGAGGGATGGCACAATATATTTAAAGTGATAAAAGAGTAAAACCTACAACCAAGAACACTCTACCTGGCTTCCATTCAGATTTGATGGAGAGATCAAAAGTTTTCCAAACAAGGAAAAACTAAAAGAGTTCAGCACCATCAAACCAGCTTTACAAGAAACGTTAATGGGAGTAATCTAAACAGGGGGGAAAGGCCATAACTAGAAATATAATAATTACAAAAGGAAAACCTCATCGGTAAAGGCAAACATACAGTAAAGGTAGTAAATCAGCCACATACTAAGCTAGAAATTTTAAAAGACAAGTAGTAAAATTATGTCTATCCACAGTAAGCAGATGTACAAAACAAAAAGATATAAAACATGTCAAAAACAGTAATGAGCTAAATGTAAGGCATGAGACCATAAAACTCTTGGAACATAGATGAAACACTCTTTGACATAAATTGTAGCAATACTTTCTTAGCTTACTCTCCCAAGGCAAAAAAAAATAAAAAGCAAAAATAAACAAATGGGATGTAATTAAACTTTAAAGGTTTTGCACAGCAAAGGAAACCATCCACAAAACAAAAAGGCAGCTTACAGAATGGGAGAAAGTATTTGCAAGTATGTGACCAACAAGGGGTTAATATCCAAACTATACAAACAGCTCATATAACTTAACATCAAAAAAAATCCAATCAAAAATAGACATTTAGCCATGAAAAAGTGCTCAACATTGCTCATTATTAGAGAGATGCAAGTCGAAACTACAATGAGATACCACCTCACACCAGTCAGAATGGACACCATCAAAAAGTACAAATGTTAAATGCTAGAGAGGGTGTGGAGAACAGTGGGCCCTCCTACACTGTTGGTGGGAATGTAGATTGGTGCAGCCACTATGGAAAACAGTATGGAGAAAACGAAAACACAAATTTAAAGAGATCCATGCACAACAGTGTTCACAGCAGCACCATTTACAGTAGCCAAGACATGGAAGCAACCCAAGTGGACAGATGACCTTAGGAGATGCAGTGTGTAGATAGATTCATACACAGTGGAGTGTTACTCAGCTATAAAAAAGAAGTATTGCCATTTGCAGCAACATGGAGGGACCTCGAAAATATTATGCTATGGGAAATGAATCAGAAAGATAAATACTATATATCACTTACATGTGGAATCTTAAAAATAATTAAAAGAATCTATATACAAAATGGAAGTAGACTCACAGAAATAGAAAACAAACTGGTTACCAAAGGTGGGAATGGGGGTGGAAAGTTAGGGATATGGGATTAACAAACTACTATATATAAAACAGGTAAGTAACAACTACTGGGACCCACCTCGCCCTGATGCCAAACACAAGGATATCACACACAAAAAGGTACAGGCCAGTATCACTGCTGAACATTAGATGCAAAAACACTCAAC
Organism: Vicugna pacos; assembly: GCF_048564905.1. Lineage (NCBI taxonomy): Eukaryota > Metazoa > Chordata > Mammalia > Artiodactyla > Camelidae > Vicugna > Vicugna pacos. The sequence goes on along the minus strand of NC_132993.1, from coordinate 77,111,917 downwards.
AAAATAAACAAGCTAAATCCAGAAATACATTAAAAGGATCATACACCGTGACTTAATGAGAGAGATCCCAAGGATGCAAGGATAATTCAATACCTGCGAATCAATCAGTGTAATACACCATGATAACAAAACGAAGACTAAAAATCATACGATTATCTTAATAGATGCAGAAAAAGCTTTTGACAGAATTCAACATTCATTTATGATAGAAACTGTTAACAAAGTGGATACCTCAACATAAAAATAGCCATATCTGGTAAGCCTACAGCTAACATCAAATTCGGTGCCAAAATGCTAAAAGCACTTCTAAGATCAGAAACAAGACAACGCCCACTCTCACCACTTTCATTCAACATTGTATTGGAAGTCTTAGAACAGTAAGAGAAAAGAAAAGAAATCCAGATTGAAAAAGAAGTAAAATTGTCACTGTTTGCAGGTGACATACAATCCCATAGAAAATCCTAAATATACCACCAAAAACTAGATCTCATCAATGAAGTTGGTAAAGGTGCAGAAAACAAAGTTGATATACAGAAATTGGTTGCATTTCTGTACACCAACAGCACAGTCACAAAGAGAAAGTAAGGAAACAATCCCATTTACAACTGCATCACAAAGATTAAAATTACCTAGGAATAAATCTAATTAAGGAGGGAAAAGACCTGTACTTGGAAACAATAAGACATTGATGTAATAAACTGAAGATGACACAAACAGGTAGAAAGATATACTGTGCTCATAGATTGAAAGAATAAATGTTAAAATGACCATACTCCCCAAGGCAATCTACAGATTCAGTGCAATCCCTATCAAAACACCAATGGCATTTTTCAGAGAACTAGAATAATTTTAAAATTTGTATGGAAACACAAAAGACTGCAAATAGTGAAAACAATCTTAAGAGGAACAAATCAAGTGTTTACCACACTCCTTGACTTCAGACTATACTACAAAGCTACAGTACTTAAAACTGGCACAGAAACACACACATAGATCATTAGAACAGAGATTAAACCCATGCACTTATAATCCATTAATCTATGAAAAAGGAGGCAAGAATATACAAAAGGTAAAGACAGTCTCTCCAATAAGTGGTGCTGGGAAAACTGAAGAGCTACATGTAAAAGAATGAAATTAGAACATTTTCTAAACCTTTTACAAAAATGAACTCAAAGTGAGTTGACATAAATGTAAAACCAAAAACCAAAAACAGGCTCTTGAGATAAGTCATAGCAATATTTTTTTTTTTGCATCTGTTTCCTAAGGAAAGGAAACAAAAGCAAAAATGTAAACAAGTGGGACCTAATTAAACTTAAAGCTTTTGCACAACAAGGGAAACTATCAACAAAACAAAAAGACAGACTACTGAATGTGAGAAAATATTTGTAAATGATACGACAGAGAAGAGGTTAATATCCAAAATATATAAACAGCTCATACAAGTAGATATCAAAAAGAAAACAAAAAGCCTCATTAAAAAAAGGGCAGAAGACCTGAGTAGACATTTTTCCAAAGAAGACATACAGATGACCAACAGGCACACAAAAAGATGCTCAGCATCGTTAATCATCAGAGAAATAAATGCCAATCACAATGACAATGAGTATCACTTCACACCTGTCAGAATGGCTGTCATCAAAAAGACCACAGATAACAAATATTTACGAAGATGTGGAGAAAAGGGAATCCTTATAACACTGTTGGTGGTAATGTAAATTGATACAGCCACTGTGGAGAACAGTATGGAGGGCCCTCAAAAAACTAAAAATAGAGTTACCCTATTTATCCAGCAATCCCACTGCTGGGTATATATCCAAAGAAAATAAATATACTAATTTGAAACATATGCACTCGAGTGTCCATAACAGCATGATTTACAGTAGCCAAGACGCAGCAATAGGGAAACAACCCAAGTGTCCATCAACAGATGAGTGGATAAATATAGGTGTGTGTGTGTGTCAAAATGTACACACACACACACACAGGACTATTACTCAGCCTTAAAATAATAATGGAAATTTGCCATTTGCAAAACATGGGTGGACCGTGGAGGGTTGTGCTATGTGAAATAAGTCAGAGAAAGACAAATACTGTATGTTATAACTTACATGTGGAATCAAAAAAATAAAACAAATGTGAATATAACAAAACAGACTTACAGATACAGACAACAAATTGGTGGTCACCAAAGTGGGGAGGAGCAAGATGGCAAGGGGCGGGGGTAAGAGGTGCAAACTGCTGTGTACAAAATAATCTGCAGCACAGGGAATGTAGCCAGTATTTTATAATAACTTTAAATGGAACATAATGTATAGAATACTAAGTCATTGTGTTGTGTACTTGAAACTAATTCTGTATATCAACTATACCTCAATTTTTTTTAATGTAGGGGAAAAAGGGAACAACATAATGAAAAAAATTAGATAATGTTATATGCTCCTTACTTTCAGATGAAATGGAAAACTTAGGCACAGTAGATCACTTCTGTGGATTTTTCAAGAGAAGCTAGAGGCAGATAATTCCTTAGTGAGAGAGGAAAGGCTGTACCTGACCCAAAAGGGACTTCAGGCCTAATTCTCTTCATTTATCTTTGTTATTCTTACATGGATCAAATGGATTACATGTATCAGTGACTTCTGGAATACACACTTTCAATCTTTAAATTAGTGACTATGCTATTAGTCAAGAAATCAATTATCTGTTTATGTTTCTGTTTTGGATTTAGTTTCTAGTTTTCAGAGTTGACTGGTTGGTTTGTTTTAAGGCCAGAACTCATGATTAGCAAGTTTATTAAGTTCCAGATTTATAAGTTTGATCAGTGTTGAGTCTTTTGGCTGGGACCAAGGGAAGGTCTGGCCAGGCTTTCCTTGTTGGTCTGATGATGGGTCAGAGATGGGTCAGTTTTTCCTTTAAGGAGAACTGTTTCAAGAGTGTAATATTTAGATCATTCCTTTAAAAAAAAAAAGTTAAGTATCTCTACATCCCACTTTAGATTGTGCCTCGTTCTCTGCCTACTGCACCAGTGTTCTATGTAAAATCATCTCAGAATTTGAACACTATCACCATCTCTGTGTATTTGACTAGTCAACATAGTTCATCAAAGCATTACTTAAGAATGTTGCTTTGATAGTCTAATATATAATCATTAAATTTTATTATTGGTATATTTGTGCAGGATCTTCTCCATACTGTCTTCAAGAATGGGAAAGTGACAAAAAGCTATTCATTTGATGAAGTAAGAAAAAATGCACAGCTGAATATCGAACTGGAAACAGCACCTCATTAGGCTTTATTTTACGACTGGATGTATGTGTGCCTGTGTGTACGCGTGTGTGTGTGTTTACGTGCATGCACACACATGTGTGCACATGCTGTGTGTGTGAGAATGTAACGCATAATGTTTATTGTACAGATGTGTGGGGTTTCTTTGTGTTTTATGATACATTACAGCCAAATTATTTGTTGGTTTATGGACATACTGCCCTTTCATTTTTTCTTTTTGCAGTGTTTAGGTGATCTCAAATTAGGAAATGCACTTAACCATGTAAAAGATAATTGCTAAAGTAAGCTTTTTAGGGCCCTTTGCCAATAGATAGTAATTCAATCTGGTATTGATCTTTTCACAAACAGAACTGAGAAACTTTTATATATAACTGAAGATCACATAAAACAGATTTGCATAAAATTATCATGATTGCTTTGTGTTTATATTTAACTTGTATTTTTGTACAAACAAGATTGTGTAAGATATATTTAAAGTTTCAGTGATTTAACAGTCTTTCCAACTTTTCATGATTTTTATGAGCACAGACTTCAAGAAAATACTTGAAAATAAATTACATTGCCTTTTGTCCATTAATCAGCAAATAAAACATGGCCTTAACAAAGATGTTTGTGTTATTGTACAATTTGAAAATTATGTCAGAACATACCCAATAGAATTACTAAACCTCACTGCCCCCTTGTAGACCATGTATTAATCATTCTACATTAAAGGAAATAATGGTTCTTACTGGAATGTCTAGGACTGTACAGTGATTATGTATGTTGGTCATTGTATGCACCAGTGAAATGCCAAATTTGAAAGGCCTGTACTGCAATTTTATATATCAGATATTGCCTGTGGCTCTAATACACACCTCAAGGTTTTAAGATTTTTAGAAAGGACTTCTGCTTACACTATAGAATATATACATAAATGTAAAATATTGACAGAAATGGAAGTAGTGTATTTTAAAGTAATTACACTTCTGAATTTATTTTTCCTATTCTATAGTTGATATGACTTAAATGAATTACTGGAATGGGTAGTGAGTGTACTTATTTTAAATGTTTTGATTCTGTTATATTTTTCATTAAGTTTTTCAAATATTAAATTGGATATTAAATTGTATGGACATCATTATTAATTTTAAACTGAATCCCTCAATGAATAATACTCAAGTTCTTAAATGAAGATAAATTATGCCCAATGAAAAGCATGATGGAATGAGTTTGAATAGAAGAATCTTAACCAAAAGCAGGAAGTTGGCTAAATTCAAAGTGTTCAGCATCAACATGTTCTAGATTGATTACACTGCTACATCCTGAGTCAGTCATCACATCCAACTAGAGACCAGGTTTTGATTTTTGTTTTTAAGATGATCTTTTATATTTCAGTCTGTCCTAAGGCAAGGATTAGCCAGCGATGGCCTGCAGGCCAAATTCCAAATACTCTTTTTTTGTAAATACATACTGTCTGTGGCTGCTTTCTCACAACAGCAGAAATTGAGTTGCTGCAGAAGTGTCCATACGGCCCACGGGGCCTGACGTGTTTGCTATCTGGCCCTTTACAGGAAGGTTTGTTGACCCCTGTTGTAGGAAAAGGAGTGTGCCTTCATACAGAGTTTGTCTCACTTTTGTCCTTTCTTTCCTCGTTAAGATTCTCTTTAAGAATCTGACATTGGAAGACCTAAAAGCTTAAACAACGTGACATTACATGCGAAATTTTAAAAATTGAAAAGCCATAAATCATCTGTCCTAAACAGTTAAATAAAAAAGAATTTTGTCACTAGAGTAATCTAGTTAGAGGTGAGTTATCTTTATTGAACATCTTTTATGAGCATCATTAAAAAGAATATAGGTTTTTGCAGATGATTCTGAGTACTTGTTTAATGAGAACAAGAAGCATCATTCATAGTTGGAGCAGAAGTTTTCACCCTGCAATCTCTGGTAGAAAATAATTTTAAGCTGATTTTTGTTAATGTATCTAAGTAAAGAATAGTTATTACACACCTTTCTTCACAAAATGTGCTAAGGGGCTTATAGAGAAGTAAAAGAGACTATTACCAGTAATAACTTTGATAACCACTCAAATGATTTTGTTTAAACATTGGAATTATACTACAGACAATATTCTTTGTGCACTGTGAATTTCAGCAGCTTCAGAGTATCTAGCAGTTTTATTTTAAAACTTTCAGTGAATGCTGAAATCTGTACATTTGTACATGGCCATAGATTGGGGGAATGGAGTGACTAATTCTGTTAGTTCTTAGCCATTTGGAACTGATTAATCCTGAATTTTCCATCACTTAAGCACTTAGTATGTGGCCATCCCCATTCTGAGCAGCAGCTGGTTAACACAGATAACAAATAGAATTCTGCTGTCTCCCTTCAGCCAGCCTGACTCTTCCAGACGAAAGCAAATGGCTTAAGTCATTAGATTTGCAGCTGACATCAGTTAATCCCCCTCAGTTCATAATATCATGAAGTATTTGTATTTTAAATAGGAGATAAGATTTTTGTGTTAAGACTCTTTATTTGTACTCTATACTTAAAATGATTTTAACGATTATCCCTTATTTCCTTTCTTGAGATAAATTGTTATGAAAAATATTTTATAATGAAATCCATCTTGAAAAACTAGAAAGAAAAAATGGCAAGGTAATTATTGTTCTGTTTGCCATAATTTAGAATTCAACACTTAAACTAAGTATTTTATAGTTTTACATTCCTTTTTAACCCATTCAGTGGAGAATGTCACCTTTTCTCCCAAGCTGTATGTTAAATCAATTCTAATATGTATTCAACATCAAAGATACACATGTAATAAACATGGAAATAAAGTTTAGCTCTATTAGTGAAATGTTAAATTTGACTGTGTGCTTCAAATAATGGCATTTCCAGAGTTACCTTTTTTAGGTATTCTTCCAGTTCGAAGAATTAAAGAATGAGAGAGGGAGAAACATCAAGGATGGCTCTTACTCTCCGCCTTGTGCAACTGTGTGAATGGTGGTGCCTCTTACCAAGAGAGAACACTGGCGGGAGACCAGATTTGGGGGGCAAAGAGTACAATTCCTCAGTTAAGATTTGAGATGTCTTTCAGACATATAAATGTGAACTTTAGGTAGTTGGATATACAGATTTGTGTGTGAATTTGGTGTATAAATGGTCATTGGAGACACAAGAGAGGATATTTCTCTAGGGAGAGTACAGAGTATGGCATACCGTAGGCCCAATTCAGCCCACTGTTCTTGTAAATAAAGTTTTATCAGAACGCAGCTCATTCATTATTGTCCATGGCTGCTTTCGTGCTGCAATGGCAGAGTTGCGCAGGTGTGATTTAGGCCTACAAGGCCTAAAATAATTTACTACATGGCCCTTTAAAGAAGAAGAAAAGTGCCAATCTCTACTATAAAGAAAAGATGGCCTAAAGCAAGGCCATGGGGGCTCTCAAAAGTCAAGTGGCAGAAGATGAGCAGGCAAAGGAGACTGACAAGCAGTAGCTAAAGAAACGAAAGGAAGACCAGGAGGAAAGTCACGAAAGCCCAGGGAAGGGCATTCTTCTGCACAGGTGCTGAACGCCGCTGAGAGATCCAGTAGAGCGAGGGACGCAAAGGCACAGATGGGATCCAACCTTCAGGGAGCAACTGACGGCTTGGAGACGTTCCCTTCTAGGTAGTAGAGGAGGAAGATGTCAGAAGCTACCTGACACAACTGTTGGCTGTGGAAAAGGGACTGAGATAATAGTGTGTCTCCCTCTGTGGTTTTATTTTTGTTCCCCTCTCCTAACACTCTGGTGCCTGGGTACAGACATGGAGAAATGGAGATACTTGGGGTTTGGCCAGATAAGTCTGATAGAACAAAGGACAATAATTGAATAATTATTGAAATTGAGTTACTGGAAAGTGGTCCTGCAGTATCTAAACCGAATAGGTAAGGACATGAAGGCAACACAAAGTGTTGAGAAGACAGCAGAGAGCCCGATGGACTGCCCGACAACAGCTCTGATCTGCTGGGAGTTGTTGAACAAGCAGGTTTGGAAGGACAGGAAGTGCTCGCCTGAGACCAGGATGCTTGGATCAATGATCTCAAAAGAGTGATGGTGTAGGATGACCCAAGGCATGACCTTGCTAAGTGAAGTAAAGAATGTCATTGGCAACAAAACGATCAAGAAACCTGAAGAGACAAGTTGAGACGGACAGGCGGACGTTAAAATCATCCAGAGTTGTAGCGGAGAGGGAAACTAAGTCAGGTGCCAAAGCGGTCAGTGAATGAAGGAAAGGGACCAGGAGGTCAGCCAGAGGCAGCAACAGGGGAGGGTGACACGAGTCTAAGAGGGATGAGGCGGTGAGGACCACTGCCCAGGCAAGCCTGCAGCAGGAGGAGCTCAGCCTCTTGGAAGAGTCCAAGCATGAGTGGACAAGCAACCGATTAAAAAGCGCTCTGTGTGTTGCAGGTTTGAGATCTTTTACCAGGTGCTCAAGCAGCGTTTGTTGACTTAGTGAATGGATGGAATGAAGGAATATCTAGATTTCAATTTTCTTGGCTTTATTAGCTTGCTACAGATATCCCTTTCACTGACAAAGTCCCAAGGGTTCAAGACTTTAAATACATTTTTGAATTTTTGTTCTGTTTTTAATGTTTTAAGATTTACACTTTGTTTATTTTTTAAAGAAACCAGCCAGAGCATTCTGCAGCCATTTAAAAGTAGTCACCTCTTATTCGGGTATTCAGGTTCTTCCTACCCTACCTTAAATTATTATTTTATTTTATTCAAAAGTTTCTCTAATTATTATGTTTCCCCAGAGATGACTCTGTCTTTATTTGATTCACAGTTCTTCACTGCATTAAAACTTACTTATTAAAATACTTATTTAAGTTATTCCAGAAAGGAGAAACAAATACGTTTTTAGGGGGGAGGTTATGGCTCAGTGGTATAGCACATGCCTAGCATGCATGAGGTCCTGGGTTCAATCCCCAGTGCCTCCTCTGAAAAATCAAATAAGTAAATAAACCTATTTACCTACCCCTTGCAAAAAAAAATTGCATATATATATATTATATATATATATATGTATAATATATATATATTTTTTTCTTGAATGGAATTTTAGAATCATTCAAATTATCAACTTAACCAAAGTTTTTTTTTAACGAATATAAAAATAGGTCCTTGGTAATCAGGAATTTTGCCTGCTTGCCGTCACGTGGGCTGGCTGACTGACCCCTGGCCTTACTGGTATACAGGACTCGTGGTGACTTGACTAGCATATGCACAAGGGACCGGAAGCTTTCACCACTTTTCGGAGCTCATGCTGCTCTTGTGGTGAGTAGAGTAAACCACCAGTTGACTTTCCTACCAGTTTGTAACATAATCTCTGCAGAGAAGTACAAGTTTGGATTACACTGATTCATGTTCATCCCAGACAAAAGAAGCTGCTTTGGTTGGCAACAAACTACAGTTAACAATACAGTTATCCTGACCTGCTTTGTTTTTTTAAATAATTCTGTAATTGCCTACTGAGCTGTTACTTATTTGACTTCTCGAGGGAAGTTCTTTAGTTTTTATTGATGGATCAGCGATTGTGTAGGGCTCTCTTGAAGAACTGGCTACGAGTTAAATTCTCATTAGGTCTTCCTGAACAGCCTAAAGATTTCTACCAGATTTCTGATCCTGGGAAAAAAAACAACTCTGATCTTCAGCCTCTCCCTTTCTATTCCTTCCTCCTCAGCCTATAAACAAACGTTCCATTTTCTCCTGTCCTTTTGAAAAAAAATAGTAACTCCCTTGATAATTAATACCAGCCCTATCTCCCTTCTCCCCTTCATACCCAGACTTCTCAAGCTGTTTGCACTTCCTCTCCATTTACTGCCTCCCTTCCTGTTCATCTCCCATCTGGTTCTCATCCCTCATTAAATAAAAGGGAGGCCTCCTGATTGTCCAACGAATATGTTTAGGTCTTATCTTATCAGAGGATCGCTCCTGTATTTGCCAGGGTTAATGATTGATTCCTTGAAACTACTTCATCTCCTGTGTTGTAACATCGTGGGTGCCTTCTCTCTCTGGGGCTCTTCACACACCTACCTTTTAAATGTTGACATGCCCTACTCATCTCCATATTTGTCTTGGCTGATCTCAGCCACTCACATGGTCTCAGCAATTGTCTATTTACTAAAGCCTCCATGCATTTAATCTCTAGCCCAGACCTTTCTACCTATGATGCGTTTCCACCCAGATACCCACTCAGTTACAACAAGTCCAAACGCATCATATTCCTCCTGGTTTTGTATGTCATTTGGGGGTTCAGCCCACCACCCAAATGAGACTTCCCTCTCCATTACCCTACCCATGTACTCAACTTGACTATCATGTTGATTTACCTACTAAACAATGTTATAATCTGTCTTTTCTCCAACTCCCATTTCAGGCACACAAATCTCTTTCTGACACAATACCAAAAAATATCTAACTAGATTTCCTATCCTCTCAGCCCTCTCCCCTTCCCAGTCTGCTACCAAAGTGTTCTAACGAAATCTAATAGTTTCGATCCTCTGCTTAAAGCATCTAATGTCCTCTTTAGCTGATAATGCCCAGAATCCAGCCCAACCCACAAAACCCTCCCTGATCTGGCTCCTGCCACACAGATGGCCTTAGGCCCTGCCCTTTGTTCTGTGTGCCAGCATCACGACTTGCTCTGCCTTTACACACCCGTGCAGTACACACATCACACTGTTTCCCCACCAATGCTGCTCAGGCTGCCTTGGCTGACTTTGGTGTTTGGCGGTAACACCTCCAAGAGTCACGGAACAGCTCGCTCACCTGCCTCCCATCCTCGTGCCCTTCCTCTGGCCTCCAAAGGCACCGAGTGCATTTTGAAAACAGCACAGAGAATCCCTGGACCTATGTCCTGTGCGACACAAACAGGACGGTGTTTTATTCACTGGGATCTCCTGCACTCGGAACATAGTAGGCATTCGACTGTTGAATAAATGTCATTAAGATAAACACTGTTCTACAGTGTTTTGGTACCCTCTGTCATACTAATAGCCTGAACAGTTTAATCAGTGTTAACAAAAAGCTAGAACATTTTACTAAGTTTTTTCTAAAAGATGGATAACTTTTTCAAGACATGTTCACGTATTACTGCCTTTTTGAAAAATCCTTACAGTAAATCCATGAAGTATGGTGTTTCATCAAAATACAGATTAGAAAATTAACATACAGGGGATAAATTATTTACCTAAGACTTCCTTGTACAGACTTCAGTAGTTCATAACCTTCCTTGGGTCTTAAACCTCTTGAGAATTTGCTTCAAGCTATGGACCATGTTACAGAAAAACTCATTTGCAAGTAAAACCATTTACATATAACTTAAGGGAGCTGTCAGAGAATCAACTCTGAGAAAGAACTCCTCTAGTTCCTGGCTGACCTGGGAGATGTACCAAGGTTCAGTTCCAGACCTCCTCAATAAAGTGACCTTCTCAACAGAGCGAGTCACATGAATTTTTTGCTTTCCCAGTGCCTACAACAAAAGTTATGTTCACGCTATCCTGTAGCAATTAAGAATGCAATAAATAGCATTGTCTTTTTAAAATATGTATGTACCTTAATTTTAAAAAAAACTTTACTGCTAACCATCATCTGACAATGCAGAATTGCTACAAACCTTCACTTTATACAAACAAAATATCTACAAAGCTCAACAAAGCAAAGTGCAGTAAAATGAGGTTCGCCTGTCATTGCAGAGCAGAGATTAGCATTCAGGGCGTGCTCCACCAAATGCCCTTCCCTCTTTACTTTCTAAGTGGTGCTCTTAGAAATTTTAAGATTTTAATCACCTTAAATTGTTTCTGGAACAAGGCAAAGTAAATAAGTATCATTTTAATTCAGCCAGCAAGGGTTTCTACAGACTTTACTGATGCAGATTCCAAAACTGATGGCTATTTAAATGCCTTTTTTTACAGATGGAGAAACAGAATCTTCTGTGTAAACCAGCAACACTAAACTTTTGACAAAAGCTTTCTTTGTTTTTATAATTAGACAATTCTATTTCCAGAAATGTAAACAAACTAGGTAATTCTGACCACCTTCCCACTGAAAACAAAAAAAACTAATGGGTAACTTTTTTTTTTTTTAAAGTATTGCACTAACAGGACAATAAGAAATTACTAGGTCAAAATCCAAGTGAAAATGGGACCCAGGGTTGAGAACCAAGCACTGAAGGTACTTTTGTTCTGGGGTATTTACCAAACCTGGGGAGTATGAGCTTCACTTTTCAGGTCCTGACAGGACATGTGAATAGAAATCCAAGACCCTCCATAAAGCAGGCCCTGCAAAGGCTACTTCAGGTTGAGGAGGAACCAGAGAGGTTCCAGAATGGTTGAGAGGTTAAGGCTTTGGACTTAAGGATGAGGAGGAACCAGTGGTAAACCAACCCCTGCTCCACCAGGGCGCTGTAAGAAAAGATGCTTTAGCTCCGGGCAGACCAACTCAAGAAAAATCTCTAAGAAGCTGTCACTGCAAGCTAGCCCCTGCACCTCACTACAGTCCAAACCCACACCCCCTACATGTTACAAACTCCTCAAGATATAAATTTAGATTATAAAACTGGACTGGCAGAGTTCCCTAAATGCCTGACAGAATGCAAATCCTCTGTGAAAGGATACTGTTTCATCCTAAACCTCAAAGAATTCCCAAAATAATGTTCTTAGGAAAATGAGCAACTCACAAAGTAATCATACAAGGAAACAGGGCACCATGAATAAGAGTGGCAGGAAAAAAAAGTCCATAAAAGTTTCAGATATTGAAATTCTGGGACATTCTAGAACATGCTTAATATGTCTTTTTAAAGTAAAATAAGTTGAAAATATCTGTAGGGAAGAGGAAACGTTTTAATGACCTAAGAGATTTGAAAAAGGGATTAGTAGAATTTGTGAAAACAAAAAGTACAGAAACTGAAGTGAACAATCAGATAAGACACAGAGGGAACCAAAGGGAAGGCGGGTGGGGAGGACTCATTCAGGACGCAGCACAAAGCAAAGGGACAAAATCAAAAAGAAGTGAAGCAACATGGAAGGGGGGATGGGCCTCAGAGCTATAGAAGAAGAGGAACAAAAATAGGGAAGAGGCTGGATTTCAAAAGAGAAGGGCTCACAATATACCTGAACTGGTAAGAAGCAACAAGTGGACGAGTAAAGAAGCTCAGTGACTCTCAAGCAAGATAATTTTTTTTTAAATCCATACCCAGACATGATACAGTGAAACTGAAAATCAACCACAACACAGAAAGTGTCTTAAAAGCAGCCAGAGAAAAAGACTGCATTCTAAGGAAGAGACTGACAGCTGAACTTAGCAACAGAAGCCAGGAGACAACACAACATCCTAAAAGGAGGCAACTGCCAACAAAGAACCCTATTCCCACAAAAAATATTTTTCAAGAAGGAAAATAAAGATATTTTCCGATCACCAAACACTACGTTTGCCACTAGCCTACCTCCACTGAGAAAATTCTAAGAAATGAAACATGAAGAGAACAGAAGTCGTAAATACATCAGGGGAAACAGCTATGATGATGTCCTGTAGATTTAAATTTGACAATATTTAAAACCTCCAGGTATGACGTTAGTCAGGAGCAAGGTGCATGGACGTCAAAGTGTTCTAAGGCACTTGAATTGTCAGGAGGAGGTTAAATTTACTGAGCAATTTTAGACTTTGGTTTAAGTATGTTTGTTGAATTAACAGGAATAGGAACAAAGTATGTTACTTTCAAACTAACAAGAAAAGGTTAAAATTTTTCAAAAGGTGGCCAAAAATGAGAGAAAAGGAAACAAAAACAAGTGGGGCAAACAGCAAAATAACATGCGTGACATTCAATATATATAACATATGTGAATAATACATAAATATATCCTCTACACGCAGAATCAAAAGACAGAATGATTTTTTTAAGCCAACTGTTTACTACTTACAAGAGACACGTCTAAATTATAAGATGCCAAAAGTTGAAAATATTTTTAAAAGTAACACTTTACTAAAAATACTTGCTGCTATTTTCCTTTAAATCAGAGGACTCGTTTGCTTGGGGTTTCTGACCAAGGCAGGCTGAAACTGCACATTGCATCACTGGGCTCCAGAGCAGTGCCAACAAAGTGTGGCTCTCACAGGGAACAGAGCCTTCCAGCTCCGGGCTCGGAGCTTTATTTACCAAGCTTGGGGGACAGTATGAGCCCCTGGCAACGAGCTCTGTCTCCTCTCAGATTGTGGTGATTCCCGGGAAGCCACATTTGGGAACATCAGGGGACACTTCTGTGCAGGAAAAGATGCCTCTAAGAAACAATGCCTGCTGTTCATTTTTTGACTGAACCCTTTAGCTGCCAACGTTTATATTTTTCACCTCCATTCTCTGTATTTGAGCAGGGTTTATGTGCTTTCCCCTTCGTACCAGTAGGTGGAGCAGGGGAGGGGTGGGATAAGAATTACCTGCAGCGCTTTCTGAACCACCTACATTTACTCCTGAACATCTGATACGTGCCTGGATATGACAGCAGAGGAGGGCCTGTGTCGTTTGGAAAGCCCACCAGAGGAGTCATAAACTTACCCATCACCCCTGGTTGAGAATCACTGCTCTGTACAAACCACTACCCAAATGGCGATGCCGGCCTTGACCCCTAAGTGCTTTGCAACCCTGGTGCCTCCATCCTAAACCTTCACCAGCAGTGTCCTCCTTCCTGCTAAGACAACAAGGCACCGTGAGAGATGGCCAGGAATGGTTCTGCGAGGTTAATACAACTGTCACCACCCTATCCTGCCCGAAGAAGAAAAGGTCACGGTATTTTTCTACGGGAAGCCAAGAGGAGAATGACTTAGCTGTGGGAAAGGACGCATTTCGAATCATTTCTAGACTCGGCAAACCTAGTAACATGTCAAAACACGCCCTTTCCTCTCCTCTTCACATACGAAAACCTGGGAAAAATAAACCTCTAAGGAGGCATCTAGCAACAATTTCCAGGTATAAAACCTAGGTGTGTACTTTGTGTTATCCATGTTCTTCACAAGGGGCAAGTGTTACTGTTACTATCAAAAAATGACACCAAGTATTTTTGATAAACAGAGAGACAAGTTCTGGCCTCATCAGCCAGGACAGTGAGGCGCCCAGGACTCCTCTGGAAATGAGCTTTTCCAACTGCTGGATGTGGGCGAGGAGAGCTTTCTGCTTTTGTGGGCCACTAGCCCACCGGAAAAAAACTAAGGCTCACGTAACTTAAAAAGCAGCTCAATTTAGCAGTGTGTGTGTGTGCGTGTGCGTACGTGTTTGTGTGTGTGTGTGTGTGTACACACACAGAGAGGGAGAGTACCTCATTCCTCTCCCTCCTAGCTAGGAATGAGGAAACTAGGAAAAGAGAACAAATGCATGTGCCACAAATATTTAAAAAGCTACTTCATATTTCTTTTTGCATGTGCTTTGATACTTTGTCTTCCAAGGAATTTGGAAGAAAAAAAATCTTTTCTCAAGTGCTCACCTGTCTTGGGTTAACAATTGCTTTCATAAATAATTAGGTATTAATTCAGGTTTATTTTCCTGTTAACTATCAGTAGGTTATCTATTGTGATCTGAGCTTATGCAAGGAGAAATATTACTTGTGACCCACGTGAATAGTATTGCTTCTATTAATTTATAGATTAATGTAGTATTAAATTAGGAGTCAGTTCATTGACTATTGGGGTTGAGATGTGTGTGTTCTTGACGCTGAACACTTTCTTAATTGGCGGCTGCTATTAAGCCAACGATGATGATGTCGATGCTTACACTCTAGGGAGGGTGTATCCTGCATCCAAAAAAAAAAAAAGCTGTACCTTCTTTGAATAACATTTAAAATTACATGAGAAGTTATGTTCTTAAGTAAAACAACAAAATTAAAAAAAAAAAAGCTGTTTTAACCCCATATGATGCCCAAGGACATGGGAAGTCTTAACAGGAAGAAACTGTACTCATTGGATTAAACTGTTTCTTCGGCAGGTCCCTCATCTCCCCCAACTAGACACTGTGCTCTGTGAGGGCAGGAGTGGCACCTGGCCTTTCAGCCGTGCATACAGCCCTCAGGCCTCAGCTCGGGCCTGTCCTGTGTAGACGTTCGCCAAGTAACTGGTGAGCAAAGGCGCTTCCTAGTCCTCCAGCTCTCACTTCTATCTCCCACTGCCATCCCTCCGCCAGGCAGCCATCCAGCCACACCTCTTTCTCCACCTGCCTCTCCGACTCCATACCCTCCAGGTCGGCATCACCTGGAGCCCAATAGTGGGGCCTTTTAAGGCAGAAGATGATCAGTGGGAACTGATCCACCGTTCGAGTAGCCCTCATTCACCTGCACGTTGTGGGGAATTCTAGACTAGAATTTCCATCTGCTTTATGCAAAAAAAAAATCAAATTAGATCATTCCCCAACAGACCCCCCCCATCTACAAGTGGTATAAAGATCTCCTTAGGAATTCACTGATCAGAAGCCTGAACTCCCAGCGTAGTCAGAACTCCCTAAACCAAATCTCTGATCCCCCAGACCTCAATCTGTGCTTGTTTGTTTTTACTTCTGACCACAACCAGAAACCCATTTCACACTACAACCCAGGCGCACACGTATCTGTGTGACTGAAACCTTCACTCGGTGCGGGGCCCCCCCGATACTGCCACATCTCTTCTGTTTGGTTCTGTTCTGCTCTGCTGTGTCTGTCAAGGCTGGTTTTAGACCACAAAATTGATGTCTTGAACCACTAATGGTCATGACCTACAGCTGAAAAACACTGGCCTAAACTGACCCAGGACAGCATCATCCACCCTGGTCTTACGTTCACCAGATCACAGCCCCCCAAGAAGCCGCCATGTCATGTGGGCTCCTAAGCCAAACTTAGGGGCTCCCACTATAACCAGATGGGCTTCAGGAAGGCAGTGAGTAAACCGGCCTTGTCACTGTGCTGATTTCTATGTGAAGAAAGACGTTAATAATTATGCTTGCCACCTCTGCACTGGGCATGCGAGGAAACGTGCACGGAAGGCCTTCCTTAGTCCCCTCAGCAGCTCTCCATGGTAGGCATCAGCCTCACTTTAGAAGTGAGACAACTGATGAAAACGAATGGAAAGTAACAAGCTAGTAAGGAGCAAAGGGAGACGTCCAGCCGGAGCTGTGAGGCTCCTCGGGCCACCACATTCATCTTCTTGACTGTACGGCATCAGCCACGACAAGGAGTCCTTCCTTCCTGCTCTTACCCCTGCTGGCTGTCCACAGGCAGCACCTCACTCCAGACCTGGCCGTATCTCACTTCCTCCAGGGAGACCCCTCCAGGAGCCACTGTTTGTTCACCTCTAGATATACGGCTGGCACTTTACTTTTCCCCGAGGTTCATTGTGTATGCAGCACGGGTGTGTGTGACTGTGTCTGTCACTCTCCTGCTGCCAAAATCACACACTGGCTTTCCGTAAATAGACGCCTGCAGTTCTTAGAGCTGTACGCCAGGCTCCGAGACTCTTTGCTCTGGTGCCTCATCTGACCCGGCTACTTGAGAATGACTAGCTAGCGCGTTTCCAGCTATTTTTAGTTCCTTGTGACGCTGACCTAGGCTGTTCACTGAGGAGCTGGAAGATGCTGGGAAGGGCTGCATCACCATCATCAAAACAACCTCGCAGGCAGCTGATTGCCTGCAGCTTTGGGACAAGGGGTAAAAATAAGAAATCATACGTGCAGAGCTTTCCAAGTGGGGAAGGAAAGAGCAGGCAATCCACACAGCCCACTGGTAATCCAGACTGCCACTCAGCCAGCCAGGGGTGTGGGAGAAAAGAGAACAAAGAACATAAAGTAGATGAGGGCACCCCAACAAACCTACAACCAACCAACCCCTAAGAGCAAAACCATGAAAAGGACCAGAGGGGGGCTTCCCTCCCTTACTGCCTCCTTGAGATTTCCTCAGAGGTTTCCTGGTGTCTTTGGTACCAAGGGAAACTGGGAGCAACCTGCCTAGACCTGCACTTGGAGAAGCATCTTGTACCCACACCCCGGTGGTGGGGCCTCAGCCTACTGGACACAAAGCAAACTCCTTTGATTGGAATGTGTCCTTCTTCAGACTGAACATTCAAATGCATCTAACTGCCCGGGTGCCAGCTCAGCATATATACTGATCCATTTTCACTTTCAAAAACGTTTCTATATCCACTGGTTTGAGAATATGCAGAGACAGTATAGACACATAGAGATATGTGGAATACATGTGTGAGAATATGTAGAATATTCAAAGAGAGGGATCTGACACTTTCACTCTAAGAGCCCCAGATTAGGAATGATAATTAGTACTTTAAAGAAAAACTGCATTTCAGTTCTACCTGTATGAATTTACACATCTGCTCACAGAAGCCCTAGCCCAAAAGAACAAATCAGACCTTTTCAGATTACTTGAACTGGTATATTTATCTTGATTTAACTAAACTAAAAGGAATTAGTTTCTCAGCCTTTCTCTGTTTTCCAGAGCACTATGAGAAAGATAACAGGATTCTGCAGTATAGACAATGATTCCTTTTTTGTTTTCACAGCTTATGACAGATCTGAAGATTTATGTGTGTGTGTTCAGAGGTAGCTCCTTTTCAAAAGTTTTCGACATTCCAATAACCCATCTATCTATGAGCACATTTCTTCATGAGGGGTAGTAGCATCTATTCCAAACAAATTCTTGGTATTCCCAATGAGCTGATTCCTATGATAGAATATCAGAAATGAGAAGCAATTTGTTTTCACAGGATTCTGAATGAAAGCCAAATTTCACTGTTCATATCTTTTACTACACCTAAAAATAACAATGTTTAATATCATCAAGTATCTAGTCACTGTGCAAATTTCCTCAGTTGTCTTGTAATTCTTGAAAGTCTATTCAAAGCACACACAGAATATCCTCCAGGATAGATCATATTCTCGGCCACAGAATTAGTCTTGATAAATTTAAGAAGACTGAAATCACTTTTCAAGCATCTTTTCTGACCACAATGGTATGAAACTAGAAGTCAGTTACAAGAAGAAAACTGGAAAAGTCACAAATATATGGAGATTAAACATATTGCTAAACAACCAGTAGGTCAAGGAAGAAATCAAAAGAAAAATCAACAAAATATTGTGAGACAAATGAACTTTGACATACAACATATCAAAACTTCTAGGAGGCAGCAAAAGCCATTCTAAGAAGGAAGTTCATAGTGATAAGTGCTTATATAAAGAAGAAAGAAAGGTTTCAAATAAACAACCAAACTTTACGCTTCAAGGAACTAGAAAAAGAAGAGCAAACTAAGCCGTAAGTTATTAGAAGGAAGGAATGACAAAGATCAGAGCAGAAATAAATGAAAGAGACTAAAACCACAATAGAAAAGATCAATGAAACTAAGGGCTGGTACAAATGATAACCACAGAAATACAAAGGATCATAAGAAACTACTATAAACAATTATATGGCAACAAATTGGACAACCTAGAAGAAATAAATTCCTACAAAAATACAAACTACCAAGACTGAAACAGAAGGAAATAGAAACTCTGAATCAATCAATTACTAATATAAAGATTGAATTGGTGATCAAAAATCTCCCAACAAAAAAAAAGTCCAGGACCAGATGGCTTCACTGGTGAATTCTGCCAAACATTTAAAGAAAAATTAATACCCATCCTTCTCAAACTCTCCCAAAAAATAGAAGGGAAGGGGACAATTCCAAATTCATTTTATGAGGCCAGCATTACCCTGATATCAAAACTAGCCAAGGATACTACAAGAAAAGTAAAGTATAGGCCAACAATCCCTGATGAACATAGATGCAAAAATTGTCAACAAAATACCAGTAAACTAAATCCAACAGTTTAATACATTAAAAAGATAATACATCATGATCAAGTTAGATTTATTACAAGGATGCAAGGATGGTTCAACATCTACAAATTTATCAATGTGATACACTACATTAATGAAATGAAGGATAAAAATCATATAATCATCTCAGTAAGTGGAGAAAAAGCATTCGACAACATCCTTTCATGATAAAAACTCTCAAAGTAGGTATAGAGGGAATATATCTCAACATAATAAAGGCCATATATGACAAACCTATGACTAACACCATACTCAATAGTGGAAAAAAAAAAAAAACAACTTTAGATAAGGATGCCTATTCTCACCACTTTTACTCAGCATGGTACTGGAAATCCTAGCCAGAGCAATTAGGTATGAGATAAAAGGCATCTAAATCAGAAAGGAAGAAATAAAACTGTTACTCTTTACGGATGACATGATATTTTCTATAGAAAACCCTAAAGACTCCATCAAAAAAAAAAGAAAAAGAAAGAAAACTGTTAGAAATAATAAATTCATTAAAGTTGCAGGATACAAAAATCAGTTGTGTTTCTATACATTATAAGCTATCAGAAAGGAGAAATAAGAAAAGAATCCTATTTTCAATTGCATCACAAAGAATAAAATATCTAGCAATAAATTTAACCAAGGAGGTGAAAGACTTATCCCCTAAAAACTATTAGACATCAATGAGATTGAAGAAGACACAAATAAATGGAAAGAACATCTATGCTCATGGACTGGAAGAATTAATATTCTTAAAGTTGCCATACTACACAAAGTGATCTATAGATTCAACACAGTCTCTATCAAAATTCCAATGACATTTTTCATAGAAATAGACAAATAATCCTAAAATTTGGATGGAATCACAAGACTCTCAATAGCCAAAGAAATACTGAGAAGTAATAATAAAGCCAGCGGCATCACACTTCCTGGTTTAAAACTATATTATAAAACTGCAGTAATCAAAACGGGATGGTATTAGCATAAAAACAGATGAATAGATCAGTGGAACAGAATAGAAAGCCCAAATATAAACCTATGCATATATGGTCAATTAATTTATTACAAGGGAGCCAAGAAACTCATTGAGGAAAGGATATTCTCTTCAATAAGTGGTGTTGAGAAAACTGGACATATATGTGCAAAAGAATGAAATGGGGCCACTATCTTTCACCATATATAAAATCAACTAAAATAAATAAAAGACTTGAACACAAAGCCTGAAATCATAAAACTCCTAGAAGAAAATATAAGCTCCCTAAATGATGGTCTTAGAAATGATTTTTTGGATTTGACACCAAAAGCAAAGGCAACAAAAAGTAAAAACACAACAAAAGCAAAAATAAACAAATAGGATTATATCAAACTAAAAAGTTTCTGCACATCAAAGGAAACCATCAACAAAATGAAAAGTCAACCTAAAGAATGGGAGAAAATATTTTCAAATCATATATTGGATAAGGGGTTAATACCCAAAATATATAAAGAACTCAAACAACTCAACAACACACAAATGAAAACAATCTGATTAAAAAATTGGCAGAGTATCTGAATAGACATTTTTCCAAAGAATACATACAGATGACCAACAAGTATATGAAAAGATTCTCAACATTACTAATTATCAGGGAATGCAAATCAAAACAACAATGAGCTACCACCTCACACCTATTAGAAAGGCTATTATCAAAAAGACAAGAAATAACAAATGTTGGTAAGAATGCAGAGACGGGAACCCTGCTGCACTGCTGGTAGAAATGGAAACTTGTGCCGCTGTGGAAAACAATATGGAGGTTCCTCAAAAAATTCAAAATAGAACTACCATATGATCCAGCAGTTCCACCTCAGAATATATATCCAGTGAAAACAAAAACAGTACTTTGAAAAGATATGTTCATCCCAATGTTCACAGCAACATTATTCACAATAGCCAAAGTATGGAAGCAAACTAAATGTCCGTCAACAGATGACTGGATAAAGAAGATGTGATGTATCCCTCTCCGTGCCACCACACAGGAATATTACACAGCCACTAAAAAGATTGAAAATTTGCCATTAGGAACAACATGGATGGACCTAGAGGGTATCATGATAAGTGAAGCAAGTCAGATGGAGAAATACAATACTGTATGTTATTACTTATATGTGGAATCAAAACAATAAACAAACGTCAGCAAAAGAGAAACAGATCCAGATATAGAGAACAAACTAGTGGGTGGTTACCAATGGGGAAAGCGAAGGGTGAGGGGCAAGATAGGGGTAGAAGATTAAGAGGCACAAACTACTATGTATGAAATAAATAATCTACAAGGATATATTGTACAACACAGGGAATGTAGCCAATATTGTATAATAACTTCAAATGGAGTATAAACTATAAAAATAAAAGCACTATGTTGTACAAATAAAACTAATGTAATAATGTTAATCACTATGCTTTAAAAATAGCAAAAACAAATGAGTTATATGTACTTATTGCTCTTGTACTCAATGTAGTTTAATCTTTATTTCTGAAATGATTTTTTAATTTTCAATACGTGTCTGAGGTAGTTCCATCATTCACCTTTATTTTCAAATATTCCTATTTTCCAAACACTACATTTGTGAGTTTCTCTACCTTTAACTTACGTTGTTCTCCATAGCTTCTTATTTCATCTTGGCTTGTTTTAAATTTAGGTTATGGTTTTCCTCTCTTTTGTGAGCATGTTCTCGTTATGTGCTTCCATCGCCTGAAGGAACTGTTACTCTGCTCCTTGTACTTTTTCTTATACAAACTTTGTGTGGACATTAACCATGGTCTTTCCCTGTTGCTCATATTTAAGTGAAATAAATGTTCCTTTTACTTTTTTTTGCAAGGGATGGATAACCAATCATCATGTTCCTAGCGTTACAACTCTAGAGCGCCTTCGTTTTGTTCTTTTCAATAACAAATATGGCCTTAATACTTTCTAAAGTATGCTCTCATTTACCCTCACCCATTTTTTCCACATTCCCTCTTACCTTTGGCCCCATTTTCCTTTCCTGGTCAATTTTGTTTCTACTCCCAGTACTGTTTCCTCGGTGTGGTACTAAGAAAGCTTAGTAGGAGAGGAAAAAGAATATGGGCTTGTATAGAGCCCATAAAGCCTAATTCTGGCCCTTTACAAAATAATATACAAAATAATCCTACAGCAACTCTTTTCTGGGGCAGCTCCTTCACTTTCCACGTCCTCTAGGTGGTGCTGCCAATCACTGCAGCATCAAAGCAAAGAGGTGGGACCCAAGCAGGAGGAAGGAAATGGAGCCTTTCCTGGAGCTAATATGCAGACATCAGAAGAGAGGTCTCTCTATTCGGGTACTTAGTTGGCCACGGGTCTGTGAATCTCTGGGGCTCGTGGCCACTGCTCTCAGCCGCGTGGAGGAAGCCCATTTCCAACGAGAGAAAAGGAGGCTCAAGGTTGGGAAGGAAGTTGGGGTGATTCATGAATTCTCTAAATCGAGCTGAAGCAGATGCTTCCCTGTACCTTCCAATTCTTTGAGCCAATACATTCACTTTTCTGCTTGAGCTCATTTGAGGTAGATTGATATTACAACCTAAAAAAAAAAAAAAGCCAACAACAACAAAAAAACCCATACTAACACACTTGTATACATGAAAACACATGTACATGGCCATTGAAAGGGTTTTTTCTGTAATTATTCCCTGCTTTGTTTTTCCTGGGTTGTTTTGTTTGTCTTGTTTTTAGCTAGAGGATTAAAGACTAATAAAAGAAATAAAAGCTTAAAAAGGGATAAAAGAGAAATTACTTTGTGAACAACAGAATTCCCTAAGATTTTATAAATTAGCCCAATTTTTTTAAGTATGCACTAAATAAGTTCAGCTTATGGTTTATAAGTAAAATGAAGGGGAGTAATTGGGTTAATGAGAACAGCTAACATCACAAGGGCCAGTGCTGATAGAGTTTGAATTAAAAAATATAAAGGACTGTTTTGTGGAATGGCACCTATCAGAATCACCAGTGGAGCTTTAAAAAAAAGAAAAAGAAAACAGATTTTGAAAGGCTTCAGCAAAATTACTGTGGTGACGCTGATAAATAGAAAAATTTAAGAACGGTTGCTCTAATATGGGTATCTTAACCTTTTAAAAATTATATATGTTGCATATTTTGCTTACTTTGGGTTTGTTTTAATGATAAAGATTCAAAGTCTTTATTTCTGTCATCTCTAAATATACATTCGTACCACCACCAGCTGGTTTCACTGACGTTATGTAAGTTTTCAGTTGATTACACCAAATAGTAGAAAGGATTTGAGCAAATTTTGTAGATGTTTTCATACCAAAGTCAGGTCCAAAACAAAAATTAACAATCACTAGGGCATCAGAAAGGCACAGAGCAAACATCCAAGATTCATCAGGAGCTTCTATGATACTATCAAAACAAGTCTCTTTATCTTAAATAAGAATGAACAAGACTCTGACCCAGACAAATAATTTAGGTTTGTCTTTAATTAGCTCCTGATGTGATTCTCTGGAAACTAAAATCATTCATGCGTAAGCATGACAGATGTCAAGTCCTCAGGCTCCTGAGAGCAACTTCTCTCCTCTCTTCATTAGAGTGGCTGAAAGAGCCACCAAATGCTCTCTTAGACATGAGCAGGGCAACCAGAGGCCCAGGATGGCTGCAAAGTCACCCCACAAACCCTGAGGATGAAACAACACTCAGTGGTTCTGTGGAAAGGACCCCACAGGCCGTCAGTGCGACCAGTGGGAGCCTCCGGGCCCCCTCCGTGAGGAGGGCTCATTCAGTTCTCTTTGTAAGTGTCATCTGTCCACACACAGTTCTGTTGTTCCGTTTTATGCCAGGAGAGATGTGTGAGAAAAGACGGCAGCCAGGAAGAAACAAAATCCTATCGTTTTCTTTCGTGATTCCAAAAGAACTCTTTTTCTGAATCTTTTAAATTGAAGTCACTTAAGTCAAAAGGACCTAGTTCTCCATACGGAGGAGGAAGGGGCTCAAAAGCATGCCCATCATCCTGTGCTTTGCTTAGCTTTTTTTTCAGGAAAAAACATTTAAACTTGTATTAATTTGATGCTTCGGAACATAAAATAAATGAACATAAATCATCTCTTTAGTTAACTTGGAAAGGAAGGTAAAATCTATTGAAGTGGAAAGACATAGGAAAGGTACGTACATTTAGGCAGATATTCTAAATTGCGGAATTATGGGTGTACTTGAGCAACAGGGAGATTATTTTGCATTATTTCTGGCCTGAATACTTCAATATTGTATCTAGAATGGACAAGATATCATGAAAACAAAGTAGCAAAAATGCAGTTGAGGTTAATTTGTTCCAAAACAGTGACTGCACGTCTCCCTGATGTGATCTTCTAAGAACTGAACTTGGCCATTTCCCCAGCCCTCTAGAAGCTGGATAACCATCAGAACTTGGGTTACGGGTTGGAAATAATTCTGCGAATAGCCCTCCTGGCTTTCCCACACGTCCTGTCCCCAGCCACTTCCTAGAAGCTCAGGATGACTTGCAACAGAAGTTTTTCTTTTACTTCCGGTGTTGATCCAGTCTAGAAAGAGGGCCTCCTGCCAGGAACTTAGCAACAGTAGCAGCCGCAGTTGTAACTGGCAACTAACAAATTTGACAAACACTATGGCATCTGATTTCACAGCAGTCCTGGGGGGGGGGGGGAAGGCTAGCAGAACGGTCTCCATTCTGTGGATTAACAGACTGAGGTTCAGAAGAGTGAAGCTGGACAAGGAGAGAGCAGGCCCTTGAAATTCAAGTCTTCCAGCTGTAACTCAGTTCAAGGATTCGGACCCTGATACTCAAAGAGATTATTTCACCTGCCCAAGTTATCTCAACTAATCAGTTGCAGACCCTGAAGCTGACTGGTTAAACAACTAACGGAACCAGAGAAATCTGCCTCTCAAATGTTAAGGAGCCTGGGGGTGAGAGGGAATGGCTCGGTGGTAGTGTGCATGCTAAACAAGCATATGGTCCTGGGTTCAATCCCAGCGCCTCCATTAAAATAATAATAAGATAAACCTAATTACCTTCCCCCACAAACAAAACAAGAACAAAAATGTTAAGGAGTCTGAACCTGGGTAGTTGGTGTTGCTTCCAAAGGCTTCCCATGGGAGTTGGAATGGCTTTGCTTTCATGCTCAGGAGAGCTCACTGGTGACAGAAGGGGCATGTGGATTTCAACTTGACATAAGCAAAAGATATCTAATGCTCACAGGCATCAGTCAGATACCTCAATCAGATACCTCATAAGTGGAGAGATGGTCATGCAGAGATGGCCTAAACATGTAGGCCGTGCAAGGAGTCCCAAGCCACTTGTGGGCTCAGAATACATCTCAGGTCCCTTCCAGGCCCAAGGTTTCCATAAATCCTGGGAGAAGTGGGAGGAGGTGGGGAAGGGGTGGGAGAGGCCTTCAAAGCAGAAATAATGATTCAGCGAGGACGATGGCTGCATTTTTACTCTGGATAGTGAACCAGAGAATAAAGAACAGATACTCCTTTATTTTCTGAGATCCAGGTAGGGAGATGAAGGAGAATGGAATAAGAATATACCTGGAGCTGGAGACACAGAAGAATGAGAGGGGAATAAGTAGGGAGGAGGAAAAAAGAAACATGTAACATTTCCTTAGAGAGAACCATCTGGAGGCACACCACACCTCAAACCTGATAATACTTGATAAACTCAACCCCAAGTATTCCATTAAAATAAGAGGAAGGTATCACCTAATTGAAAAAATTCAAAAATCCATTTTAAGTTCATTTCTTCACTCCTCCCATGCAGAAATATCTAACCAAGCATTATGACTGCTGCTATGGGCCAGCTGAATTGTGTCCCCTGATAAGATAGTTACATTGAAGTCCCAACTCCTAGTACCTGAGAATGTGACTTTACTTGGAAACAGGGTCTTTACGGGGGTAATCAGGTTAAAATGAGGTCATTAGGGTGGGCGTAATCCAGTATGACTAGTGTCTTGATAAAAAGGGAAATCTGGACAGAGACAGACAGACAGACAGACAGACAGACACACAGGGAGAATGCCAGTGAAGATGAAGGTGGAGAAGACAAGACACCCAGGACTGCTAGTAGCCACCAGCAGCCAGGAGGCGGCTGTGGGACAGATCCTCCTTCAAAGCCCTCAGGAGGAGCCAACCCTGCAGACACCTTGATCTTGGACTTCTAGCCTCTAGAACTACGACACAATAAATTTCCGTTGTTTAAGCCACCCAGTTCCTGGTACTTTGTCACGGTCACCCTAGCAAGCTAACAGAACTGGCTCTTCTGAGTTGCACCTTTCCTGGACACATACTTTCCGGTAAAGGTCTGGAGTGTCCTGAAATTGTGAAGCTCAAAAGCTAGTCAGAGCAGGAACTTATCACAGAGGTCACTGAGTACAACTCATTGCACAACAAGAAAATCAAAATCCAGGAAGAGTGAGTGACTTGCTCAAATTTTCACAGAGGTAGAACCATGAACTAAAACCCAGGCTTCCTGATTTCAATACCACACCTCTTTCCACCAAGAAACTTGTACCAAAATGGCAAAGACGGCCATTAAATAACTGCATGCTGACTGCATGCATCTTAAGTGTGATACCTTAGACTGGAGTTAGCTGTGTTTTGCTGGCGTGGCAATTGAGGGAATGTGTTGGGGTAGAGGGGGAACTCCCTGGGGAATCAGACCAAAGGTACATTAGGGAGGCAACATCTAGGAGGACTAGACACATCTGCTGTCTGCAGACACATTGCATTGCTGATCCATCCCCAGTTGGTCAGGCCATAGGACTGGGAGGGCTGGAGAGGAAAGGATTCTACATTAGCTCAAATGCCAAGAAGGAACCAGTGACTGCAACATATATCTGCACAAGATCTCAGGGAGTTCAGCTCAGAATAAACTTCCACATCCCCAGGTAAATGCTCAAGGATGGAGGCATCTCTTTCTTCTCCTCTACATTTGTATGAAAAGACAGCACTGGGCTACTTACCTTCAGTCTCACACACCGAGAACAGGAGCCCAGAGTTTTTAAGTGGCTTGTCCTCCCAAGTCAGAAGGCATTTGGGTTGGTCCCCTCCCCAAAAGTCCTCCAAAAGTAAGGAAGAAAATAACTTCACCAAGAGGGCTCAAGCAGACCTCTGATTTCTGTCCCACCCAGTAAACATGGCAAGTACTAGATAATTCCATATTTAAAGGGGCAGCAGTTAAGTGGAACCCTGGTGAGTAAGGCATGGATTTGTCTGCCAAGTCAGAGTGAAGGAGAGGGGCTCTCCCGCCTATGGTCTCCCTGGGACTGGGCTTCTCCTGCTTTTGTCTCTCAGCAGGAGGAACGAGGCAGAGCCGCAGTGAAAGCAGCTCAGGAGTGGATGCTCAAGAAAGGGTGCAGCATCACCCGGACAAAAGGGCACCAGGGGGAGTCCTTGTTTGGATGATCAGACGCAGGCCTGTGGAGGGAAGCCAGGCACAGCGTGGGCACTGAGGGGCTGTCTCTCTTCAACACACCTTCCTAGCCCACTGGACAAGCCAATGTCCCCCTCCTGGGGAATCTGGACTTAGAAGTTCAACTCCAGTCAGGCTGTGCTCATAATTGGAGGAAATACGGTGCAGGAGCTGCTGGTAATGGCCATCTGTACCAAGCAGGTTAGAAGGTAGAAAAAGCCAATTAGATGGATAAAGTAGACTTGCAGAGAAGCAGGAAAAAGAGACAAGGAGTGAGGGAACCCTTAAGTGTCCACGGGGCTTTTATCCCTGATTCCAGAACATCCCTAAGGTCCAGTTGCCTCAGGGCCTTGTGTTCCTTGAGAACCCTTTGGCTTGGGCTAGCTCATGTAGGTTTCTGGTGCTTACAGCCAGGAGTCCTCGCTTATCAGAAGTCATCTCTGAAACCATTAGCTGGGGAATGGCCAAGGCCAGAGCATTGTGGGACTCCCCTGAAAGCACCTCTCAGGGGGCCTTGCAAATCTGCCTAGCTGTATCTTTCCAGCCACGTTTTGCCACCTCACATAGGAGGGTGAAATTTGAGTTGTGGGGCTGACCTGATGGTATCAAGACACTCTTGACATCATCACTCCCTATTATATTTTCAGCTGGTACATTGGCCACAACCAAAGTCTTGCATTCATTCTATTTGTCATACTTTAAGAAGGAGAGTAAATGGGTAAAAGTCCATTATCTGTAATTCTTGGGGCCCAGTGTTTTTGAAATTCTGAATTTTTCAGTTTTAAAAAGTATGGCCCACAAATGGCCAATAGACACATGAAAAAAGGCTCAGTGTCGCTAATTATCAGACAAATGTAAATCAAAACTACAATGAGGTATCACCTCACACCAGTCAGAATGGCCATCATTCAAAAGTCCACAAATGATAAATGCTAGAGAGGGTGTGGAGAAAAGGGAACCCTCCTACACTGTTGGCAGGAATGTAATTTGGTGGAAAACAGTATGAAGTTTCCTTAAAAAATAAAAATAAGAATTGACTTATCATACAATCCAACAATCCCACTCCTGGGTATGCATCTGGAGGGAACTCTAATTCAAAAAGATACATGCACCCCAATGTTCATAACAGCACTATTTACAATAGTCAAGACATGGAAACAACCTAAATGTCCATCGACAGATGACTGGATAAAGAAGATGTGGTATATTTATATGATGGAATACTACTCAGCCATAAAAATAACAAAATGCCATTTGCAGCAACATGGATGGCCCTGGAGAATGTCATTCTAAGTGAAATAAGCCAGAAAGAGAAAGAAAAATACCATATGATGTCACTCATATGTGAAATCTAAAGAAAAAAAAAAGAAAGAAAGACTAACAAACTTATTACCAAACAGAAACAGACTCACAGACACAGAAAACAAATTTATGGTTACCAGGGGGAAGGGGATGGGAAGGGATAAATTGGAAGTTTGAGGTTTGCAGATACTGACTGGTATATATAAAATACATAAACAAGTTTATACTATAGAGTACAGGGAAATATATTCAATATCTTGCAGTGGCTTATCATGAAAAAGAATATGAAGATGAATATATGTATATTCATGTATGATTGAAGTATTGTGCTGCACACCAGAAATTGACAAAACATTGTAAACTGACTATACTTCAATAAAAATTTTTTAAAAATAAAAGTAAAAAAAAAAAGTATGCCCACATATTATAGACTGCTGATCAGAGAGGTTGAGTACTTTACTCAGGGTGGCCCAGGTAACAGGGGGCCAAATGAGGGTTCAAGCTCAGGCACTCTGGCTCCAAAAGCTACAGCCTTAACCCTGGTACTTGCTTCTATAATGCTTCCCCAAACTGCACACTTTAGGAGGGGATCAGATTGATTCCAGGTCCAGAAAACCACATGGAGAAAAACTAAGAGAACTAGAGCTGTTTAGCAAGGAGTAGAGAAAGCCAAAGAGAAGACATGACCATTTTCTTCCGGTATCTGTCTCCTTCCCAAATTCCTTCCCTAACTCCATTTTTTATAAGAGGTCATCAGGCTACAAGGACTCTGGGAGCAACAGCAGGGAGAAAGAGGCTCTGAGATCGAGAGACAGGAGCCAAGAAGTGTGCATAGGATGAGCAGAGGGCAATCTAGTCTTTGCCTAAGGAAAGCAGAGGAGAGCTGTGCATTAGAGGCTGGCTGTCAACAGCCTCAGATCTCTATCTTTCACTCACTCTTTCATCAAACCCTCATGGGGTGCCCACCCCGCGTACACTGTGCTTAGTGCTGGGAAATGCTGGAGAGCAAACTGCTTCTGTCTGCCTTTCCGGTCTTATACCCTCTTGCCCTCTCCTGCTAAATCCAGCCACAGTGGCCCTTCTGTATCACACACCTCCAAGATCTGTCCCCTGTCAGGACCTTTGCACCTACAGTTCCTCATTCCTGGCATTTTCTCCTTCTTGCTCTTCAAATGGTTCAGCTTATACATCACCTCCTCAGTGAGGAAGCCCCTAACCACCCCATCTGAGTGGCCACCTTCCCACATCACCTTAATTTTCATCTCTGCCCTTATTGGTACTAATGTTTTTCTGATTTTTGTTGTTTACTCTTTCCCGCTACTAAACTCAAGCTTCATGAGGTCAGGATGCAATGTTTTGAGTAGCGCCTAGCACATAGCAATAAATAGAAATACTTATTGAATTAATAAGAAACTGTGGTTCTATTTGGGGGAATGTGTTAGCTTCGTTTTTGTTTTTGAAAGCCTGTGATTATAAACTAGAGAAAATATGAGTTGTGTGGTTGAGATGACTAGGAGTTCAGCAAGATCCACTCTTCCTTTCTTTAACAGAACTCCAGCTGGAGGTTACTTCTCCCAACATCCTTTCTAGCCTGGGTTTGGTCAATGGGGCCTGCGTGGAAAAATGAGCTGTGCCATTTGAGTCATGCCCTTAAAAGAAACGTGGGTGCCGCCCCTGGCCTTTTCCCCCTTTCCACTGCCTAGGTGATGTCAGCATCTAAAGTAAACATTTTGGACCCAAAGATAGAAATCTTGTGCTGAGAAACAGAAGTACCTTGCCATAGACAGCTCACTCCTGGACTATCAGTTTGAGAAAGATGAGCTTCCATTGTGTTTCAACCATTTTGTTGGGCGGTTTCTTAGTTACAACATCTGGACCAGCACCCTGAATAATAAGTTTTAAGTCTTTTTCAGCAATTTAGCATGTTCTTCCTATACCTGATCTGCCTCTGCCAGGAAACAAGTTAGTTTCCGTGTCCCACAATATATTACATTTGCAACTTTTCACTTGCAGAAAGGAAACACTTTAGTGAATGCCCGCTAGGAGCCAGTTACTGTGCTGATTGCCTTGCCTGTAATATCTTGTCCAATTCTCCCAACAGACACATGAGTCCAGTGTTGTCATTTTTTTAATAAATGAGAAACAGGCTTAGAGAGGTTAGGCTCTTATCCAAGGTCACACAGCTAGGAAGTGGCAGAATTAGGCTTTGAACCCAAGTGATACCGAGGTTGGCTCTTTCCACTACTTGGTACTTGCACCATGGTGTGCACATTGTGGCCTGCATTTGGGTTTTGAGATTTGTTTTCCTTTTGGCTATAACTGATCTCATCTCTGTAACTGTAGGACGTCTACTTTATGACGCCTTTTTACAACCCTCCATCTCTTAGGGCCATGTTTGTTTGTTTTTTATAAATTGTGACAAAATATTCCTAACCTAAAACTTACCATTTAACCATTCTAAGTGCACAGCTCTGTGGCATTAAGTGTATTTCCACTCTCGTACAACCATTCACCACTATCCACCTCCAGAACCTTTTCATCATCCCTGAAAAAATATGGGATGCTTCACGAGTTTGTGTGTCATCCTTGCACAGGGACCGTGCTAACCTTCTCTGTGCTGTCCAACGTGAGTACACGTGCTGCCCGAGTGAACACAGCTGGGGGTGTGGTTAAGTCACTGGTTTTCTAATTCCTGGCTCCTCTCTTGCTTTTCTTTTTTCCCTCTGTGACCTGCTGCCTGCTGCTCAGTAATGAATCGCAGTGTCCTATTCATAGATGCGCCTGTTCAGTGACATGAGCGAGAGGAAGGAGAAATAAATGTGATTCTTTACAAGATGGCCTGGCTTGGGTCTCATCTTCATCTCTGCCCCACCGATCCCCAGGAGTCTGAGCAAGGAACCGGGAGATGTACAAACTGCCTAATTCGAATCTGGATCAGTTAGTGACTCTGACTGGCTCCACTTTGGGGTCATTGGGGTGAGACTCAGAGCACCACCCAGTGCTAGGCTGCAAGAAGAGATGGGGGTCATCAGAATCACCCCCTCGGTTCATGGGTCAGACCACGCAGGCTCCAACCAGGCAGGACTCCCGACCCTGTCCAGAGCTCTCTCTGCCTTGACCTCTGCTGGCAAGTCTCGTCCAATACTCTCCTTTTCCCTCTTACGTCTATTTAAAAGACTCCCTAAAAAAGCCTTTTAAAAGTCTATTTAAAGCCTCAGGCTGATCCCTGTATCTCCCAGGCCCAGGGCTAGTGTGCTACTGGAAGACCTTAAAAAAATTGGCACTGTCATGGATGCTGTGCTTTGCCACTCAGATCCCCAAATCATGAACACAGGATTTGTTCCCCTAACCACTGGGAATGCTGTTAGCTAAAGCCCTCAGCTGCCAGCCCTCTCTGGACTGCTCCTTCTCAGGGCAGCCTGCGTCCAGCAACTGGTGCCCTAAACCGGACAGGGCTGTCCTTGTGTAACTGAGCAGGACCCTCCTGTCATCAGTGACCATCTGATATCTGCAATGGTGTTTGCAACTGCTTAACTGTATAATGGTTTAAAGAGTTTTTCTCGTGCTCTTGCTGATCATGGTTAGACTTGAGTGGAGGGAGACTTGGGTGGTCTGCCCAACCCCCTCGTGATGCTGGTGCTGCGTGCAGGTACTATGCTCAGGGCCTTGCTCCGGACCCCAGTGCCCTCTTCTTGACCACTTATGGTTTCCTTGTATCTTGTTGCTCAAGGAGGTCCCAGGTCTCAGCCTGCTTAAAAGGCTACAAGCGTTTAGCAACTTGACTTTAAACTGCAAAATTTTTCTCTAGATTCTATAGAACCCTTTCTTTGCATCTTTTATTCTAGGTGCAAGAACATTAAGAGAGTCCCAAAGCCA
The DNA here is from genome assembly GCF_048564905.1 of Vicugna pacos. Classification (NCBI taxonomy): domain Eukaryota; kingdom Metazoa; phylum Chordata; class Mammalia; order Artiodactyla; family Camelidae; genus Vicugna; species Vicugna pacos. The sequence goes on along the minus strand of NC_132993.1, from coordinate 77,079,160 downwards.
GAAATGAACTTCATACCCAGCAGAGGGAAGGGGACCACTGCAAAACCTGCAAAAAAAAAATCTGCTAAAACAAGAACAACTTTACAACAATATGTTACCCTGTATGTGATCTTTATGGAAACTAGCTCCACCCCTTGAACTTTTACTATAAAACCCCCTACCTTCTCTCCCCAGCAGGCTCACTGTCTTACAGGCATTAGCCCACTGTGACTTCCTTTGCCTGGCAAAGAAATGAGCTGCCTTTTCTTTTTGAGGGGTGGGTAATTAGGTTTACTTATTTAATTATTTTTTTAATGGAGTTACTGGGGATTGAACCCAGGACATCATGCATGCAAAGCGCATGCTCTGCCACTTGAGCTATACTCTACCACAAAGCTACCTTTTCTAGTTCATCCAAAACTCTATCCTCAAGTCTCAATTCGGTAAGCGGGGTACAAAGGCCATGTTTTGGCAACACTTGCTCCAAGCTCTCTATGGGGCTGCTGAAGCCAGTTATGACGGCTCTGCAGCCCAGCTCCTCTGCATCGTCCAGTGTGGCTCTTTCCCCTTCTCATGGGCACTAAACCAGTAGCTCCTCTAATACACCTCTTACACACTAATCGCCCATCAAAGCCTGCCACCTGGAGCCAACATGCGACAGCTCCAAAATAAAAACAGTGAGCAACTCTTAGTTAATAAATGTTTAATGGGCAGTCTACAGATGCCAACTTAAGTCATCTCTACCAATTATTCACTTTCATATTCATGAACATTTAAAGTGTCATCACCCCTAATAATAATCTGTAGGTTAAAAGTTCTCATTTTACGTAAATTCCCAGCCTATATGTAGTAACTGCAGGTAAATCGTAGCTAATGCTAAATTAAATGCAGCACTGGCAGCCAAATAATTTCAAAGACAAAATTATTAGACTAAACAGGATGAAACTGCTAATATGTAAACATTTTTTGGTCTTTAAAAATGGCAATTCTGTTGCCAAAGCAATATTGAAGAAAAAGAACAAAGGTGGAGGAATAACCCTCCCAGAACTCAACCAATACTACAGAGCTACAGTCATCAAAACAGCATGGTATTGGCATAAAAACAGACACATGGATCAATGCAATAGAATAGGGAGTCCAGAAATAAATCCACAGACCTACAGTCAATTAATCTTCAACAAAGGAAGCAAGAATATACAATGGAGTAAAGACACTCTGTTCAACAAGTGGTGTTGGGAAAATTGGATAGCAGCATGTAAATCAATAAAGTTAGAACACTCCCTCACACCATACACAATCTCAGAATGGCTTAAAGACTTAAATATAGACAAGACAGGATAAACCTCCTAGAAAAAAACATACGCAAAACATTCTCTGACATAAATCTTAGCAATGTTCTCCTAGGTCAGTCTACCCAGTTGACAAAAATAAAAGCAAAAATTAACAAATGGGACCTAACTAAACTTACAAGCTTTTGTACAGCAAAGGAAACCATAAGCAAAACAAAAAGACAACCTACAGCATGGGAGAAAATATTTGCAAATGATGCAACTGACAAAGGTTTAATTTCAGAATATATAAACAGCTCATACAACTTAATAACAAGAAAACAAACAACCCAATCCAAAAATGGGCAGAAGACCTAAACAAGCAATTCTCCAAGGAAGACATACAAATGGCAAATAGGCATGTGAAAAAATGCTCACTATTGCTAATTATCAGAGAAATGCAAATCAAAACTACAATGAGATATCACCTTACACCAGTCAGAATGGCCATCATTCAAAAGTCCACAAACAATAAATGCTGGAGAGGCTGTGGAGAAAAGGGAATCTTCCTACACTATTGGTGGGAATGTAGTTTGGTGCAGCCAATATGGGAAATAGTATGGAAATTCCTCAAAAAACTAAAAACAGACTTGCCATATGATATAGCAATCCCACTCCTGGGCATATATCTGGAGGAAAGATACATGCACCCCAGCGTTCACAGCAGCACTATTTACAATAGCCAAGACACGGAAACAACCTAAATGTCCGTCAACAGATGACTGGATAAAGAAGTTGTGGTATGTATATACAATGGAATACTACTCACCCATAAAAATAGTTAAATAATGCCATTTGCAGCAACATGGATGGCCCTGGAGATTGTCATTCTAAGTGAAATAAGCCAGAAAGAGAAAGAAAAATACCATATAATATCACTTATATGTAGAATCTAAAAAAAAGAAGAAGAAAAGAAGACACTAAAGAACTCATCGACAAAACAGAAACAGACTCACAGACATAGTAAACAATCTTATGGTTACAGGGGAAAGGGGATGGGAAGGGGTAAATTTGGTAGTTTGAGATTTGCAAGTGTTAGCCACTATGTATAAAAATAGATTTAAAAAACAAATTTCTTCTGGATAGCACAAGAAATATATTCAATATCTTATAATAACCGTTAATGAAAAAGAATATGAAAACAAAAAAATGGCAATTCTGTATGGTTCAACATAATACCTGTCAAAAATATTTACAAAAAAATTATATTTAATTTAGGATGTAGATGCATTCTAATGAGTTTGCTTTCCAAAAGCAAGCATGCTAGGGGTTCTAAAGATTTTAAAAGTGGTCATGCCTCTTTGGAATATAGATGTTACAAGCAGAATGTGGAGATGAAAGTCAAGATTATGCCAAGATCTGGGGGCAAAGAAAGGAAACTGACACGCACACCCATGTGTCACTCTATGACTCATTGTCAAGTTCGAAGTGCCCACTGTCCCTTGGGGTTCCATCTTCTTCTCAAGCTCCCAGAACCGCTCTCCAATTTCTCCTTTACTCTTTCTATTCTCATTCTCTCTTCTAGAGGCTTACCTTATCTGCAGGAAAGCATGGCAGGGAGAAGGGTCTATGGCTTAAGGGGAGGAAACAAATTTTGTGCTATTCTCTCTCCTGTCCATGAAAGGCTTTTTCATGATGATACCAACATTTGAGAGTTTCCTATGTTCATTATCCTTTCAGACTCCCAAGACAATGCCTTGAATCTTTACAAATAAATGAGCTGATTCACTTCACCAAAAATGCTGTCCCGATAAACACCATTCATGGGAAGAGGCTCTGCGTTTAGTCTGTTCCTGTCATTTGATTATTTTGTTTATTGTGCTTGCTGATTAGACACATAAGCATTTGGGCTTCTGATTTAAACTTCATACAACTTTGAGAGTCTAATAATCGGTGTAGAGCACTTTAAGCCCTCGCAACATGGGTTCCTGTGACTATGCTTACCCGAGCCTGGGCCTGCTGCCTTCCCTTCTCCCTCATCCCAGGTGGGGTGCCTGTGAGAGTGCAGGGAGGGAGGGGCATGGGGCCAAGGGACTCTCCATCTGCCGAAGATGCTCTCCAGGACCTGGTGGGGCAGCCTGAGGTTGGCTGAGCCAGCCAGGGGAACAGGAACGGTGTAGATGCCCAGGCCTGGTCCTTGAGAAACTAAAATCTTGTAGGCAGGAGCATTCAACATGCAGAGCTATACCTACTATCAGTAAATAGGTGAGTTCCTTTTAAAAAAAAAAAGTTGGTAACTGTGAGAGCAAAGATTAGTGGAAAGTGGGGCATCAAAAAGGACTTCCTAAGAGGGGGAGGGTATAGCTCAGTGGTCTAGAGCATGTGCTTGGCACATGAGTTCAATCCCCAGTACCTGCACTGAAAAATAATTAATTAAAAAAATAATAAACCTAATTACCCCCCCTCCCCACCAAAAAGGACTTCCTAAGAAGGCAGTTTCAGTAGACATCATTTTCCTTTTTAAATGTTATGGGGTTTATTTTCTCAGTGTAAAAACAACACACACTCTTGGTAGAAAAATCAGGAAAATCATACACACACACATCATTGGAATGGTTGGTCCCACAACCCAGAGATAACTGCTGTAAATATTTCTTTAATGTCGAATCATTATGTTGTATACCTGATACTAATGGAATGTTGCATGTCAATTACATTTCAATGAAAAATAAAATTGCTTAAAAAATTATCTCATTTAATTTCACTTGGATTTAGCAGAAAAAAAGTGAGGTGAAACTAGAGGAGTGGCTGACTTTTATATATATTTATATATCTTCAAAACAAGTGCTATTAGTTACTAAGGAACTCTTCAAAAAATATTACAAAAATATCAGGCTTTGACGTTAGGGTTAATGGGTATATTTTTTTTTAAACTTATGCTTCTTAATGGCCCTAAGTTTCCAGATACTGAGCTTAAATGACGGTCTAATCAAAATCCAAAGTCACCATTACTATGTTAAAAACCACAAATCATATTTCCTTTTTTTTTTGAAAAAAAAATGAAACAAAATTTATGCCTAAGTTTACTCTCCGGGTGATTCTTCAAAAAAAATTATTAGGGTAAAGCTGATCTGTAATGAAAAATATGCTATAAAAATGGCAAACCACTTTTAGGAATTAAAAAAAAAACACACTCAACATAGGGAAGTGCTTATACCAAGTACCCAAGTTCAAACAGACTGTATTTAATTCAGACAGTCCATCACCATTTCTCATACAGCACGTACTGCTCAAAATCTGACTTGCTTCACATTCAGACCATAAACTGTCTTTTAGAGTAATTCCTTTTATTTCCCAGAATATCTAGTGGCCCCTCTTTCCCTTGTTGGGAAAAAAAAAAAAAACTTGCACCACCATCTCACTGATAGCAGGCTGCAGTGACATGCCTAGATCCTAATCACATGACTCGTGTGATGTCACCACTTTCTTCCTGAAGACGTTTCCATGCAGCCCTCTGACTTCCTGTTCTAAGTTGGGCTCACTGCTGTCTAGGCATGAGGAGCAGCTGTCAACGTCCCAGGATGTCTTGTCATTGTCTTCCTAGATTGGTTTCTTGGATCTCATGTATTTCTCTTTCTTGGGTTCCGTTTCTGCTTGGCTCCACTACAGCTCTGAGTAACTCTTGTAGAAAAAGTATACAGAAGACAATCTTTCAGAGTTCTTGCCCATGTTCAAAGATATTTTTACACTTAGCCTAGCTGGCGTATGTTTATATGTTCAAATAATTTCCCTCAGAATCTGGAACTTGGTGTTCCCTTGTTTTTGAACATTCAGTGCTGCTGATTATGATTAGAGTCTTCTGATCCAGTGTGACTTGAGTCAGACCATCTGATGTTTTGTTACTGAAAACTTTAAGGATATTCTTTTTATCATTGCAGGGCAAAAGTTTTCACCAGTACATATCTAGATGGGACCCAGCAATCTGAAGACCAGGTCATTTCTCTGTTTTGAGAAAAGTCATATCCTTCCCCCCATGTTCTCATCGTCTTCTGAGACTCCTGTTGGAGGACGTAGAAGGTGAACTTCTGAGATCTTTTCCCAGCCTTTTCCACCTCTTTTTACATCACGTCTCTGGGTTTTGGAAGTCTTCTTTTTCCAACTTGATCTTCCAGATCACTAATTCAGTCCTTGGCTGCATCTTTTAGTTTTTAGAGTTTTGTGTAATTATTTTTCATTAGAAACTGTTAATTTTCGTCAACCTATTTCCATTTTAAGAGTTTGTGTAAAGAACAGCTTACGACCACTCAGTGGTTGTTGCAACCCATTCGGTGGCCTGAGCAGTGGGAGCTGCAGACCACTCTTCAGTGGCGGGCTGAGCAATCCAGGCCTCAGTAGGGAACTGCTGGACAGGCACAGAGGGCACCTGCACGCCTTCGGCTCAGTCCGCCATCTCAGGCTGAGTAGCAGTGAACTCAGGAGTGGGAGCCATCTGTTCACCCTGAAATTCCTCCTTGGTCACAGCCTTTTCAGCTGCAGCCTGCTCTTCCTTTTCAATCTCTTCAGGATCTCTGTAGAAGTAGAGACTAGGCATGACCTCCCATGGGTGTTCCCAGGAGATGGTGTTACACATGTGCAGAACCTCCTGGGCGAGCAGCCACCACATCAGTCCCACTGACTGAGCTCCCTTGTTGTTGCAAGGGATGGCACAGAGGGAAGTCCATGTTACCCAGGGCGATGGTAGGCAGGTTAATGTAAGATGCCTTGGTGAGAGGCTGGTGGTCAGCCCTGGGATCGGTAATCACCAGAAGTCTCGGCTCCCGGAAAGCTGCCTGGATCTGCTTAGTGAAGTTCCAGGCATGAAGCGGCCAGCAAAAGACGTGGCTCCAGTGGCAGCAGCAAACTTCAGCACAGCTAACTGGCCAGTATGCCTGGAGGATATGACACTGACATCAGCTGGGTTTTCAATGGCAACAATGGCACGAGATGCCGGCAGAAGCTTCTCCTGGGTTCTCTTCAGATTGATGATGTAGATGCCATCACTTTTCCTTTTGTAGATGCACTGCTCCATTTGGAAGTCAAGGTTGGTGCCACCTAAACGGGTTCCTGCTGCAAGGAATTTGAGGATATCCTCCCCCTTCATTTGCAGGACATCAAGGGCTCTGGACATTGTGCAAGTTTCCCTTTAAGTTATGATGGGAACCCAGAACAACACCATATGGACTCCTCTCTGGGTAGCAATGGAAAGCGAGTTCTGTGTAACTTTAATAATCATATTTTCAAGATTTCATTTTCAAGAATTCTAGTTTTCTGATGATTCCTTTCAATGGCAACTTGCTTTCAATTCCGGATATCATGTCCTCCCCGAATCTCTCCAATCTCTACTGAGACCGTCTCAAAAGTTCTTTCTCCACAATATTAATCTCCGTTTCCCCTCCAGGGGAAGGTTGCTTTGCTTGTTCATGGTTCAACTCCTCCTCTGCGTGGATGGTTCTCTTTAATTACCTGGTTAGCTCTGTCCTTACATGCTGACCAATGGAGGGCCAGTTCATCCTGGGCTTCCCCTAAGCTGTATTTTGAGCAGTATTTTAGAAGAGGGGAGGACTAGGGATTGGGAAAATCTGGGTGAGGCATCCCAGGTTGACTGTAGTGTTTTGTGTTTATCACTGGGGGCAGAAGTAAGCAAATCACAGTCAAGACAAAGAAGTTAACATGACTAGGAAAACAGTGCCATGCTGGCAGCACAAAAAAGAGAGATGAAACTAGAAGGTTTAGAGTGACTGTAAGATGGCCAACAAAGATTTTTCATGGAGGGAGAGAGAGGCCAGTCTGATGGGGAATGGGAACATTACCACTCCTGCCACCTGTTGCTGGCTTCCCAGAGAGAGACTTGAAAACTGACTTCCATTTTTTTTACTTGCTTCCCCAAGAAACAGAAATATCCACTCCTGCCTCTCCATGGGGTCCTGCAGAACTGGGAGAGAAGCCATGAAGCAAACAGGAAGAGATGAGGCCCTGCTGTTCACGGCGCAAGGACCCAGCACCGTCCTGGCAGCTTGCTCAGGCTCTGGCTCAGCTCCCCATGGGCAGTCTGCCCTATTGCTCAACACCATCATGACAGGCCGTCCCTTCCTAGTTGACCTTCCAAGTCAATCAAATACCTCTGATGCTCAGCCAGCCCTGATTAGGACAGCAACTTTGATGCGCTTCCCATGTTATTAGAACTTTTTCTTTTAAGGCTACTATTTACAGAAATTTTCAAACATATTCAAAAAGTAAGGAAAACAGATAATGAATCCACATGTGCCCATCACTTAGTGTCTTAGCCCGTTTGGGCTACTCTAACGGAATACCATACACGGGGAGGGGGTGCTTACAGACCACAGAAATATATTTCTCACAGTTCTGGAAGCTGGAGGTCAAGACTGGGGTGCAAGAATGGCTGGGTTCTGGTGGGATCCCTCTTCCTTGTTCACAGACTGCCATCCTCTTGCTGTAACCTCATGTGGGGGAAGAGGCAAGGGAGCTCTGTGGGGTCTCTCTTATCAGGGCACTAATCCCACTCAGGAGGGCTCCATCCTCATGACCTAATCACCTCCCAAAGGCCCCCATCTCCTAAAACTTTCATATTGAGGGTTAAGATTTCAACATATGAACCTGGGGTGTCAGGAGGAGGAAATTTCCTCCTCTACCTCTCGAGTTCTTGCGGCTGGGCTAATAAAACTGACACAAGACAGATTAGGAGAAAAGAAACTAATTTTAATCATGTGCACAGAAGTCTCATAGAAACAGGACCTAGGAAGTGGCCAAAGTAGGCAGCTTTCATACTTTTTAGACAAAGAAATAATTAATCTGAGAGGAACTGACAAGACAAAGAAACTTAGGTTTGGGGTGCTCAATTAGTGAAGAGTCTAAACAGAGTCTGGGCTTGGAGTGGTAAATTAAAGAAGTAACAAGGTTTGTTTATACAGGCTTCTTGCCTCAAATTCCCTCTCTGTGACAATAAAGGTGTCCTTCTATCTCCAGATGCAGGGAGTACGCCTTTCACATGAGCAACTTATCTCCTGCTTTGGGGGAGACAGGAGGGTCAGAATATCCCTCTTGCATTGGCCATTTGTTAAATAACTTATTTTTAAAGTTAGATTTTTCCTGCCTCTTCTTTCTATTTATTTATTTAACTGTTTATTTATTTATTTATTGTGAGGGGAGGTAATTAGGTTTATATACTTACTTTTTTAAATAGAGGCACTCGAGATTGAACCCAGGACCTCATGCATGCTAGGCATGCACTCTACCACTGAGCTATACCCTCCCCCCTTTAAATAACTTTAATTCAAAATTATCAATATGCCACTGAGGCACATTTTAGGATCACCTACTGGGCCCCAACTTCAACACCTATATGAACACTTGGCCATTTTAAGAAGCTACTTTTAAGCAGGACTCGTTTTTCAAAATGAGATTCTCCTTTCTCATGAGCATATGTCTAGGCCCCATGTCTGGAAATCTTGCAATCAAGCCCCAAAAAACACAGTTTTAAAACACTTCATAAATGATTCTGATACCCACAGAAAACTGAGAGCCATTGCTGTAATGAACTGAGAACAAGAATATGATTCTATCATACACATGGCACTCAAGTGTTTGATAAACAAGAGAACACCCAGAAGACAAAAGAAAAACGGTCACATCATGCCATATAAACATGTAAATGGCATATAGCAAAAGATCACAAAAGAAAAGGAAGACACAGAATAGAATGAAAGAAATATTTTTAACATAGACAATGCCCTTAATTCATGGAGAGTCCTTATAAACTAGTAATATTTATTCAAAATAGCAGTATCTGTAAAATCCCACAGACAAAGGCTATAAACAGGCATAGACTGTTCAGACTTAGAAGATACTCTGAAAATGGCTAATAAATCTAGGTATAGATGCTTTGTCTCTCTAAAGAGAAAAATGGAATCAGGAAAATGCAAATTAAAATAAGGAGAAATCATTTCTACCCATCATATTAGCCAAATTTGAAATGATTCCTAATCTCCCATGTTGGTAAGTATGGGGAAGAAGGCCACTTCTGTTCACTAATAATAGTGACCATACATTGCTGCAAACTTTTTAGATAGTAGAAATTGGGCATCATGTTTTAAAATGGATAACACACACTCTTGAAACCCAAAATCCTTCTTCGGGGCATCCACTGAGGAAAAACAAAAGTACAAGTATATTAAGACTATGTTTCATAATAGTATCAGCAAATAACATTTACTAAGGACTTACTACTTGCCAGGAGCTGTGCTAAGTGAATTACAAAGATGTCTGAATTAATCCACAGGACAAGTTTATGAGGAAGTTACCATTATCTCATACAAAAAGAGTAAAATTTAGCAAAGTTGAACATACTGCTGAAGGTTTTTTAAAAACATGCTAGTATGTGTTGGAGTTGGAATTTGAAACCAGTCAATATGACTGCAGAGTTCACGCTCTTGGCCACCACGAGGTGCTTCCAAACTAGAGACAAATAACTAAAAACAATCATGGACACTGATGCCCTAGACAGAAGAATAATCTTTAGGATGAGTTCAACCACTACAAACACAAAACGCCCAGCCCCACTGAAGGAGAATTAATAAAATGGCTGCACTTAGGCTAACAGATAGCTTATTCTTATGCTTGCCCTTAAAAGGGTCAACTAACTTGACAAACTGGTTGCTACTCATAGCTCCAGGCCCATTGTTAAAATAAAGCTGCTAATTTTACTGTTTCGACTTTATTCCAAAAAGTAATAAGTAATCAAAAGTAATAATCATGCTTGGTCTCTAAGTCATTCTCCAAGGAGAAGGTTACGGGACTGTAACCTTACAAAACAGTCTGAATTACCAAGAAGACCATGCCTTGGATGCTTATAAGATAAAGAGATCGAAAGAGCAACAACCACTAGCCTCTATAGAATTGATCGCCTAGAGACACCATGACACCACTCTGAGTCTTATGAGAAGAAAATAATTCTGTTGATTGTTATCGATGCTTTATTGTTTGAGCTATGGCTGTATCATCACCCCGCCCCAGTCCCAGGATGGGTTCACAGAGTTGAAAGCACCAGCCTGCTGTGAGCCCCCTTTGCCTCCTTTCTTCTAAGCTCTAAGACCCTGTCTCTGCATTATTTGGCTCATCAGGGATGGGGGCTGATCTTTTGACAACACCACTCTGGTATTACAAATTTAAAACCGCTGTGAGGATAGGAAAATTGGAACAAATATACTTTCCATACAAACAGAAAGAAGTTGTGAGAAAGAAAGCGACAAGTATCAAAGTCTTTCTGATGGGAAGAGATCTCTCCCCAAGGCAACCTCAACTTCTCCCCGTAAATACCTGGCTAGAGGACTTCTGACTGTCCATGGGCCACATGCAGCTGCCCTATTTTCCATGAGCAGCAGCTCTGCTGGCCTCACCCCAGCTGGCCCTCCCAAGAGAAAGGGTTCGGGGTGTGAGCAACTTTTTTAATTGGCAGAGGAACGGTGAGTATGAGGATTCTCAGGGCACTGAAAACATGGCCTCAGTTTTCCTGGAAAATGACCCCTTGTTTGTTTCATCTCCTTGGAATTTGGAGAGGATGTCACGAATACTAGCTAGGTTTTCACCAAGACCCTGGCTGACTCTGCCCTGAAATCTTAACCCCCTAGTGGAAAGGAGAGAAGCATCTTATCAGTGTCAGGGTCACTGCCACCACCTTCTGGGTTTCAGGGCTGACTCTCCAAAGCCATTTCCTCCTAGGTTTTATGTCCAGGATATGGGGAAGGATTCCACAACAAACCACATGCCAGAGCTGCAGCTCTGAATCCAGAGTGCCCAGGAGCATATAATAGAATACGTTCCCACTTAACCACTCCTTAAAATAGAATTATTTAGAATAATAATCAGTATAAACAAGTCACAAGGACCAATTAGTGTTATAAGGCAGGATTATGAGCAATCCAACTTTGTGCACCTGAAACCAATAACAGTAACAAAATAAACAAGTAGTAAGTATTAACTTGATAATCTACTTAAGAGACCGTGACAACCACAGTTCCAGGGTTGTTTTTTTCTTATCATCAACTGTTATTAATAGCTACTTAACCTAATTTTGTTCTCTCTTCAGATTCATGGGAGTAAACACACTTGTAACTTGTCCAGACCTCTGCCTTGCAGTGAAAATCTCTGAAGCATATTTACTGCTCAAGCCCACTCAGCAATGTGGTATTTCCAGACTGACTCTCCCCACATCAAAGTCCTTACAGAAAGTTCTTTTCCTTGTAGGAAAAGTTTGCTCATTACCAGCTTGTCCAAGAAGGTAGTACGATGTTGCTCTCTTGACATGCCCAGGAGCCCTGAGCACCCTGAACAATTGCACATCATCCCAACCCTTGAACAAAAGAGAATGAGTCAAGACTGACTTGAAGCATTAGCTAGGAGGGAAGTGCCAGATTCTGGACAGAATAGTATTTGGGTTCAGATCCCAGCTTTGCCACTTACTAGCTATGTGAACCTGGACAAGGTACTTCACTTCCCTGTGCCTTGGTTGCACTATTTCTAAAATGAGTTCCTCCTTTACAGGTTTAAGAAGCAAATGAAAAATTGTAAGTAAAACATACAGCCCTGTGACTGCACAGAGGAAACACTCAATAAACATTTGTAGTTATTTCTCTGTGTCGTGTAAAAACAACCTTTGATGGACTTGGCCTGCCAGCTCGAAGAGTGTTAAGCCCTTAGCACTGGTACCTCACAGACTGGGCTTCAAATAGTTCTGCCATTCACTAGCCATGGGATCTTTGACTTTATAAGCCCTCAACCTTTATAAGCCCTTTCTTCATCTATAAAATCAGAAGTGACTGTATTTCTCCACTTCTTAGAGTTACCAGAATGAAATGAAATAACCCATGTGCTTTTCAATACCTATCACATAGTAAGTATTCAATGAATGTTAATGGCTTATTTAAATTTTTATACTTTTCATTTCAATTTCTGCTTGAATCAAGTACTTAAAAATTAGAATGCAGCAGATTTCCCTACTAAGATTTTCAGATTCATTACAGTTTTATAGTCAGTCTTTTTTTTTTTTTCCGAGCAAACCCTGGTATAGGAGTCAGAAAATAAAGGTATTGGACATGACTCTGTCAAGTGCTAGCCAAGTGATCACAAAATATCAGAAGTTTGGGTTTCTTATCTGTTAGATCAGATAAAAATGTCTTCCCTTACAGAGTAGTAAGATTTCCACAGGATAATGAATGAAACATACTTTGTAAACAATAAAACAATACAAAAATGTAAGACTTCATCATTTTTTCAGGACAGATGAGGACTTAATAAATATAAATAGAGCATAATGTAGACCTATAAAGTGGTTTCTCCATTGACTTGAATGGATCTTTATTTCTGAATAAGTTTTACATGGGTAAGAATCTCTCAGTTAAAGCTGATTAGGACAGAATCCCATTACAACCACCAGTTCATCAGAGTGTGCACTTTGGGAAAATGATACCAAAAGAACAGGAAATAAATGAGCCTTCTTCACATAGAGAAAGGGGCTAAACTTTACTTCTAAGTGCCAGGCCAAGTCTTTCGGCCACGGACTATCCTTTGGCATTTTATAGATAATACTTGCTTCTTGCTCATCTTTAGTTAACGTCTCAAACTCTCTAATGTAGACAAGCAGCTAAATGTCTGAAGGTCTCTCACTCTTCCTCTTTTTCTTCCTCTAAAAATAAATCCACAAGCATCAACAGAAAGTCTTCACACTTTTTACTAAAAATGAATATTAATTAAGTCAAGCAAAAAAAAAAAACAACCCATAATACTTCCATTCCTCAAAATTATAGTTGGTGGATATTTTTCTTGTTTTTTTTCCCTATTTTTCTTTAAAGAATATTTTCTATTTGAATTTATGAATTGATTTATGGCTGAGAAAATTAGATCTGGGATGCAAGAAAATGGATCCGTTTTACCATTTCCCCATTTACCTCTATGCAGGCAGTAGCACTAGTAACCCAAATATCTAGGCACTGGGATTGCCCATGTTAATCCACCCCTCAAATTTCTATCCATTAGCTCCATGCCAAATGCATTTGTTCTGACCAGGAAAATGCTCGGAGCAGTCAAAATTTTGATGAAACCCATGAAAAAGGCAGAGGAGGAAATGCTTTCATCATACAATGAGCACATCGGCGTGCAAAGAACCTGAAGCCTATCGCCCCAACTACACGCCAACCTGCAGGCAGTGCGAGGTCCGAGAACTTCCTCCTGGTGTGTGAACGCTATCCCTAATTGCCCGACTTAGAAGAAAAAAAGTTAGAGAAATATAAATCGGGGCGTGTGTGTATAAACATACATTTTTTCAATGTGTATTTACTGATTATTCAACTCTACGCAGAGGCCTGCCAGACACAGGATAAATGAGAAATGGTCTGCTCTGTCGCAAAGGTTTCCTTCTACAAAAGCGGATTTAAAAAAAAGAAAAGAAAAGAAAAGCTGGTAAGAGGGAACAATGGGCCATGATTCCTGCACCTCCCACCCCACACACACCAGCAGACCATAATCTGAAGCAGTGTCTATAAGGGAAGACATTTTTATCTGATTTTACAGTTAAGAAACTCGAGCTTGTGGTATTTCTTGAGATCGTTTGGCTAGCACCTGACAGAGTCATGTCCAATACCTTTATATTTCCTGACTCCTATACCAGGGTTTGCTCAAAAAAAAAAAAAGAGAGAGAGAGAGAGATTGAAATTGTATGTAATCCATTCCCTCCTTCAAAACCGTCCATAAGGGATGTGGAGTCCTCCCCACTTCATCCCCGGCTCTTCTCAGTTGGAGTCAATCACTGCACTTGCTTGCACCCTCTCCCCAGCACGCACCGCCCACCCCGACTTCTCCAGCATCCCCCCAGGTAAACCGCTTGCGTGCGACTGTGCCGGCCCCAGCTCCGGCGCTCCTCCTCGCGGCTAGAACCGCCTTTCCCCTCCCGCCGCTAAACCCTGCACTTCGCTTAGCCAGGGCGTCTTCCCTTTTCTCCTCACGCTCCGCAACTCGTCCCGCCTGCCTCCCGCTGCAGCCCGGCTCTGCTGGGGCCCACCTGCCCAGGAGATGCCATCTCTGCTACTGCGTCCTGTTTTCCATCTTTCTCCCGGGCTCCAACCAAGACCCTGAAGAGGCAAGGAGGACCCACCATGTCTTTCTCCTCTGTGCCCTCAAAGTCAAGGGCAGAAATATTCAAGAAATCTGTGGGCTTGAGGAGACCTGGCGAATAATATAAAGTGAACAAATTAAATGTGATTTAAAAAAAAAAAGCTTGAAGTCTCTAGATGTTTCAGAATTCAGGATTTTTCAGATTTTAGGCAGTAATGCAGAGCATACACGTGTGTTACGTAATATGTTCCATTTGGAACTCCAGAGCAACGGCGTGTATTCAAACACATTAATATTTATGCTCAGAAATAAATACACTACATGGGATAAAGACTATAAATAACCTGACATTATTTTAGGTCACGTTTTGGTACCAAATGAATTCGGTGTTAATTTTTTTAAAGTCGGCTTTTAGAACTTTTCAATGATCAGAACTGTGGGTAAGGTTACACATGCTGTACCAGTTCAAGTCCCAAATTTGCACTTACTGTGACGTTAGATCACCTATGAAGAAAAGACATAATTATTGTATAAGGTTGGTAATGAAGTTCAAAAATTTTAATGAGATAGTATATAAATACTTAGTAAACTGTAAAATATGATTTAAAACAAGGAAATCTGTGGGTTTGAATTAAATAGACTATAAGGCAGCCTGTGCTGACCATCTTCAGAGGGACCCCTAAAGAGCAAAAGGAGAGGGGAAGAGTCTTAAAAGAGCTGGCAAAGCTAACGGATATACAGATTATAAAATCTCTGAAATGCCCAAGGATAAAGGGCACAGGCTCCTACAAGTGCCAACAGAAACTCTTAGCTAAATAAATAGTGACGTAACATTAGTAGAACCAAAATAAACCTTTTTAAAAACAGTCTGTGAGCCACAGATTTAAACTTGTAAACTGATTCTTAAAGGGGCACACACAGAGGTGAAGAATCATTCGGAAAGTCTGCACCATGAAGCAGCGGTGTACTGCCTAACACAAAGCCTCTGAAGTCACACAGCTTGAGTTCAAATTCTCGTCCTGCCATTTGATAGCTGTGTGACCTTGGGCAAGTCCCTTAACTTCTCTGGGCCTCAGTTTTCAATGATTTAAGGAGATAATCTGGTAAAAATGCTTAGCATAGTTCCTAACACATAGTACAGGAAGACCTGCTAGCAGGCTATTATATAAAGCCAGGCAAGTGTATGAAAAGTGAGAGAAACAGAGGAGGCAGGATGCATCTGGTCTCAGCAGACCGAAAGGATGGAGTTGCCATCCACTGTGCTGGAGGAGGCTGTTGGAGAAGACTTTTAGGAGGGTGACTGGGCATTTGGCTATGGACGTGTTGAGTTGGAGAAGCCCTGTACACATCCAAGAAAGGATATCAGGGACACAGTTGGAAGTCAGAGGCAGCTGGTGTCTGGAATCCAGGAGAGAAGCTATGGGTTGACCTTGATTATGTGTTAAAAGCTACAGTCCCCTAGCTCTGGCTTTACATTGTCCTACCATAATGAGTCTTGAAACTGAGGTTCTCAATTATTGGTGTTCACAAAAATCACCAGGAATGCTTACAAAATACTGATTCCTGGGCTTCAACTCCAGAGAGTCTAAATCATTTACTCTGGGGTTGGGGGACATGAGTGGGGAGGAAGAGAAATTTGCATTTCTGAGCTCTAGAGAATCTGACTAAGCTGACCCATGGATCAACCTATGAAAAATCTTGGGGTCCCTTCCCTCTTTCCCAACTCAGATATTCCAGCCACTTGGACAACATTTACTTAATTTCTCCAACAACCCAGGAAAATACACCCTCCTCCAAAATACTCAGGAGGTGGGGGAATGTGGCTCTGGACAAAGAGTGGTGACACTCATTGAAAGCATGTTTCACTTGCTATTTCACCACAGAGAGTCTGAATGTTGGATTTTTCCCCCCCATTTCCAGCAGGGGCAAGCCAGGAGCTCAGGAGGAAAGTAGCCCCAGGGTGGTCCCCTACCCTTCTCATTTGTGTCCCTTTCCTTAAGTGTTATTCACCCAAATCCCACATGCCTTCATGTTGTCGCAGATTCCTTCTGTTTGTCATAGAATCAAATAATTTGGATAATTTTTTCATACTAAATGTTAGTGACTCAATATGTTACTTCTGTCAGAGTTTAGCTGGAGGAAAGGGCAACCATTCAACAAAGGGATTACTTTCTTATGGTGAAATTTCAGACAATGTGGCAGACAAAAGAAGGAAGGAAAGATCTTAGTATCTTGGGGTGAGCGACCTCTGGTTCCCCCAAATACAAGACCTATTATAACTACCTGTCTTGTCCATGCACAAAACTAATGGTGCTGCCAGGAGACTGTGCCTCTGAGAACTATGACTGAGGGAGGGTACCTGCCCGATGGCCAAGCTGAGGTGAACTCACCCCTGCATTCGCACCGAGGCCACGCTGCACATGGGCTGGACGCCAGGGCAGGCATTCCTGTGAAACCAGGATATTTTCGATGGGAGATTTTGGCTTGACACCTCCCCAGCAGCCTGGATGAACTTTTCTTAGACCCACCCCACAATCTAAGGACTCTTTGTACCCAACTTTTCTTCCTTTCCTTCTCTTCCACAGAGTTCAGACTTGCTTCCCTGATAGCTCCCCCAGCCTCTTCCAGCTCCCTCCCCATTTTCTTCAAGGCATATTCCCCATTAAATTCCTTGTACATCTAATCTTCTCTTGATGTCTGCCTCTTGGACAAGCTGAACTAACACATGCACTTCATCCCCAGGTCCTGCAAATGCCTCTGGTGTCCACAGCACTGGCCTTAGCCCACAAGTGAGCTCACCCCTTGTGCTGACAGCATCCCCCTCCAGCATGAGCCAAGGTTTCCACTTAACATCAGAGCCTTACCAACACCATAGGGGCCTCTTAGCCTGACTGCAAGTACAGATCTGACATGCAGCGATGTTTGTCTCCCAGGGGGACCCTCAGTCAGTGGCGGTTGGAAGCTACTGCAGCAATTTCGCAGCCTCCCTCCCTTCAGGAGGGTAATGTTGGGAGGAATTCCCTGCCCTTCTCAGCAGGTCCCAGAGAAATCAAGTGCACAGTGGCCATAGCAGGCAGCCTTCCACAGCGCACCCTTACATCGGCTTTCCCTTCTTCCCTGCCTCACTTTCCCCACTCCCTCCCTCCTGCTTCCTAGAATCATCTCCCACATAAACTTCCTCTACACCAGTCCTTGCCTCAGGCTCTACTTTTAGGGGAATGCAAACCAAAACACTGATACCTGAGTTGTAGCAACAGTCATGTTAACAAAACTCTCCTCTGACAAAACAATGCTGACTGTCTATGTGGACTACATGGTTCTAAAATATTCTGAATTTAAGTATCCTATGCCTAATATCAGTTGCACAATAGAACACAGTGCTTGCTCGGAGGGTGTGGCCCCCACTGATGGTCACCTAGTAATCACGCCACTGTGTAGTCCCCTCCCCACTGAAGAGTAGAATAAAGGAGAAGTGACAGTGTGTGACTTCCAAAGCTAGGTCATAAAAGGTACTGCGGTTCCATCTCGGTCCCCTAGATCTCTTAGTCTAGGGGAAGCTGGCAGCCACACTGTGAGGACACTCCAGCGATCAATCCTGCAGAGAGGCCCGCGTGAAGGTAAACGGAGACCTCCCTCAAGTAGCGCACACCACTTTGCCAGCCCTGCGGGTGGAAGCAGATCCTCCAGTTCCCATGGGCCTTCAGAGGACCTCAGCCCCAGCAGACATCTGTCTGCAACTTCATGAGAAATCTCGAGACATGATCACCCCAGCTGAGTTGCTCCTGAATTCCACATCCACAGAAACTGAACAAAAGTTAATGATGACTCTTGTTTTAAGCTAAGTGTTGAGGTGATTTGTTATATAGCAACAAGTAAATAAAAAGGGATAGACTGAGTGTGCTCACAGCTTCACATATAGAAACTCATTCACACTCATACCAATACTATGAGGTAAGCACTTTTTAGTAGCCCCAGAGTGCAAAAAAGAAAAAAAGAAAGAAAACAAAGGAGGCACTGAGAAGTCAAGTACAAGGAAGGGCCACTCACTTACGAAGTAGAACAGAGCAGAGATGGAAACCAGGTGGTCTGGCTCCAAAGTCTATGCTCCGAACCACCACACTGCCCTGCCCTGAGTGTGGGAGTTGCCTTGGGAAGAAAGTATTTGTGTTTCTTAGCT
The DNA here is from genome assembly GCF_048564905.1 of Vicugna pacos. Classification (NCBI taxonomy): domain Eukaryota; kingdom Metazoa; phylum Chordata; class Mammalia; order Artiodactyla; family Camelidae; genus Vicugna; species Vicugna pacos. The sequence goes on along the minus strand of NC_132993.1, from coordinate 77,060,575 downwards.
TATTCTGAGTAATACTTTGTACTCTGAAAAACTTCCTCTCTGTTTTGGCATTTATACCATAGTACTTTTTTAGAAATTGACTCCAGTTCAGGGCATGATTTTTGACTTGGAGTAAACATTACTTTCTTCCAGAAAACACAGTTTTAATACTATAAAGTGTCTTTGGGGAAAAAAGCATTCAGTGACCAAAGGTTCACTTTACCACCAAACTATAGACCCTTCGAAGCAAGGCACACCTCTTTTCAGCCCATCAGCGATGTTTATTCATCCTCAGTGGATATATGGGACATTACAGAGGAAATAAAAAACAGCCAGCAGGCACTATATACAACAGCCAAAACATGGAAACAACCGAAATGTCCACTAACAGATGACCGGATAAAGAAGTTGTGATACATTTATACAATGGAATACTACTCAGCCATAAAAAAGAATAAACTAATGCCATTTGCAGCAACATGGATGGACCTAGAGATCATCATTCTAAGTGAAGAAAGCCAGAAGGAGAAAGAAAAATACCATGATACCACTCATGGGTGGAATCTAAAAAAAAAGACAAAAAAAGACACTATGAACCCATCTACAAAACAGAAACAGACTCGCAGACAGAGTAAACAATCTTATGATTACCAGGGAAAAGGGATAGGAAGGGATAAAGTTGAGAGTTTGAGCTTTACAAATGTTAGCCACTATATATAAAAATAGGTTAAAAAAAGTTTCTGTTGCACAGCACAGGGAACTATATTCAATATCTTATAATAATCTTTAATAAAAATGAATATATGTATGTATATGCATGACTAGGGCACTGTGCTGTACACCAGAAATTGACACATTGTAACTGATGGTACTTCAATTAAAAAAAAAAAAAAACCCAGCTAGCAGGGAATCTTCCCTGAAACCCTACCACCCTAATTAATCTGCAAAATTTGTCAATTGTTGACGTTATCTTGTATTTCTGGCCCTTTCTGTTAACCATCTACCTTGTTCAACAATCAGCTTTTGGCATCAAAGACTAATGGCTTACATGTCTTCTACTTCCATAGTGCCTTACACATAGTAGGCTCTCAAATGGTTGCTTATTTAAGACATTTCAAGCCTTCCAAAATAAAAATCATTCAGTTTGGGGGAGGGTGGTGGTGAAGTAATCAGGTTCGTTTGTTTATTTGTAATAGAGGTCCTGGGGATTGAACCCAGGACTTCAGGCATACTAAGCATGTGCTCTACCACTGAGCTATAAACCCCTCCCCCAAAACCATTCCATTTGTTCCCTGAACTGCTCCAAATGCCACATGCATCTCTTGCTCTGGCATTCATCATTTCTCTGCTGAGAGTCAGCTAAGCCATCCTGCCAGGTTGGAAATAAAAGGGCAAAACGACAGTGTTCCAAGGGTTCTAACTGGGTCCAATGGAACCAACCCAAAGAACAGTGTAGGGCTGCTAAACTCAGTTGTGAACTCTACACTTTAGGAGGGACATTGGCAGGCTGAAGCTGCCCAGAGGAATGCGACGAGAGGGAGAAAGGTCTAAAAACCTAACCATGAAGAAGGCTAAAAGATGCAGAGATGTTTAGTTTGGAGAAGACTATACTTGGAGCACGTGCCCAAGCATTTGAAAAGCTGGCCCAGGAAAGGAGGAACATGCTTATTCTAACTTAGGGACACTTCCCTTTCCGATGGGATGTTAATACGTGGCTCTCAAGAAAAGAGTTGGGTGGGTGAAAGAATTTGGAAAATGCTACAAAGGCAATCCGCCTCAGATTCACAAGGCACATTAGCATACAAAAGGTTCTGAGAAAATCTTCTAATAACGAAACCTGCAGTAGAATTTATCACTTATTGTGTACACAACTCTCTTATATCCCCATATAATGCCTATTAACATCCCAAACACAGAGCATTAGGAAACGCTGCCCTAAGAAACAGAACTAGGGCTGGGTTTGAGAAATTATGTAGAGGTATATTTTGCTACAATATATAATACTTCCCACCATTCAGGCTGGCCAAAGACAGAATGGGCTAACTTATGAGGTCAGGAATGCTTTGCCACTGAAGTTATTCAAAACAGGGCAGATGCTATGAAAAGTTATATACAGGCAAACCTCAGAAATATTGTGAGTTTGGTTCCAGACCATCACAGTAAAGCGGATATTGCAATAAAGCAGGTCACAAGAAATTTTTTGTTTCCCAGTGCATATAAGTTATGTTTATACTATACGATAGTCTATTAAGTGTGCAGTAGCATTATGTCTTAAAAAAAACAACGTATATACCTTAAAAAATACTTTATTGCTAAAAAATGCTAACCATCATCTGGGCCTTCAGCAAGTTGTAATCTTTTGCAATAGTAACATCAAAGATCACAGAGCACCATAACAAATAAAATAATAATGAAAGCGTCTGAAATATGACAAGAATTACCAAAATATGACACACAGACACAAAGTGAGTAGATGCTCTTGGAAAAATGGTATCGATAGACTTGCTTGAAGCAAGCCCGCCACAAACCAATTTGTTAAAACAAAACAAAACAACAACAACAAAAAAACACAGTATCTGCAAAGCTCAATAAAACAAGGAATGCCTGCAGCAGGCCCAAGATTCTGTGATTCTGAGATAATTAGCAGGAAAGAAAAGGAATCTCCATGTTGGGGTTTCCATGCTCAGTTGGTCTCCCATCTGGAATCAGGGGTCTCCACTTCCTTAGAAATAATTAGCCTCACAATTCTTGTGTTCCAATTACACGTAACAGTATTACAATTATTTATAAACATGCTTGTCCCTCTAGACAATAACTCTCAGCCTGGAGAACACAGTCCACCTGCTCCTCTGCTGTGTAATGGAAACAATAAAAGTACCTACACCAAAGAGTTACTGTAAATATTAAACAAGTTATTTCATGTAAATCACCTTGAACAGTGTCAGGCACTGCTCAATAGATTTAGCAAATATTCTCATAATTATGTATGTTGCGGCAGGAAGAACTTTGAGAAATCCTGCACTAGACATTAAATTCCTCGGGATGAGAGTCTATTTCTTATCAATTTTGTCTTTCATCACCTACTAGAATCCTAGATACATAGCAGGCATTTAATAAAGGCTTATAAGATGGATGGATGGATGGATGGATGGATGGACAGATGCAGGGAGAGGGAGGGATGGACAGAGGGTTGAATACATGGATGGAGGCAGGGAGGGAGGGAGGGATGAGTTAAAGAGTGAATGGAATGATCTTGTCCACATTTCATAGCTCTTAAGGGTGTCTGCATGGGCTCGGCCCATCAACATCTCTCTCCACACCCACTGCACAGTTGCAGGCCTCCCATAAGAAGCTCCTCTCTCCTCTTTGTAAGGGCACTGTAGCTCTAGAGTAAGGCTCCTCAACTTTTCCATTGAAATGCAGGATAATGATTAGCGGGATGGCCTAAAGTAACCCAAGGCTCAGTACTTTTTTCTAAGTCTGATTTTTATCTTAAAATTCAGCAAAATCTGCATTTTATATCATAATATATCTGTTTACTTTACAATGTTATAAATTTTCATCAATATGTAAAATTGATGTTCCAGAGTATATTGTGGCTTCCAGCACCTCTGATGCCCTGATATGTAAAGTCAAGAAGTACAAGGGAACTATATTCAATATCTTGTAATAACCTTTAATGAAAAAGAACATGAAAACAAATACATGTATATATGCATGACTGGGACACTCTGCTGTATACCAGAAATTGACATATTATAACTGACTGTACTTCAATTTGAAAAAAAAAAAAAACTCTCAAAAGAAAAAAAAGATGGAGGTAGGGGATGAAGAGATACAAACTATTACATATAATATAGATAAGCCACAAGGATATATTGTACAGCACAGGGAATTATAGCCATAATCTTGTAACTTTAAATGGAGTATAATCTATAAAAATATTGAATCACTGTTGTACACCTGAAACTAATTTAATATTGTAAATCAACTATACTTTGATTAAAATAAATGCATTTGCCAAATCAAAAAAAAAAAAAAAGGAGTACATATCCTTCCAGTTCCAGAAACCTAGCAAACTTCTCTAGGTCCCACCACCCAAATCCACTTGCTCTATTCTGTTTGTTCTGTGTGTAAACTCATACCCCAAAATTTGATTCTTCAGATCAATTTTTGTTCTTGCCAACAGTAAATCTCTAACAAAATTCTGGAAGGCAAAGAATTTATCATATTTATTGATGTATTTGCCTTGAGGCATAAAGGGAGAAGACAGAAACATGGAGTATAAGGATTTTCTGTCTGACAAAGAAAACCTGACAATCTATATAACTTTTAAAGTAACAGTTCTCAATTTGAATACCACTACCCTGGAGACAAGTTAGCATAAAAGGTCTTCAGAGGCTTTTAAAGGCTATATTAAACAGGAGATAAGTGCTTAAACTCTTTTGAGCCAATTAGATTCTTTACCTCACAAAGATGTACTATAATTTCAAAACACAGGCCCAGGACTTCATCCTGATAAACTTGGAAACTGAAAACACTTATCTAAAAAGTTTTCCCCAATCAGCTTTAATGATTAGCATGCTGTGCATTTCACACTGCATCATCGAATCCTCTAAACTATCCAGAGTTCCTTCCAGACTGGACCTCCTATTTGAGAAGCAGGATTTCACTGGCGAGAACTGAATAAAAAAGCCAAGAACTAAAGAGATCTGGGATTTAACAAGAAAATGCAGAAAATAATTTTTTTACAGAACAAAATCTGTATCGGAGCCTTCTGATACTCTCTTATCTGTAATATAGATCGCAATTTCCCTTCTCCACCCCCCACAAGAAGGGCTGGGCTCTCCAACCCCTCATCCCAAGCCCAGCTCCCAAGACCCCAGCCTGAGCCAAAGCCCTACACCCCCCACTCAGCCAGAAGGGGAGGGAAGATGGCAAGAAGACCCTCCACGTGAGGTTGGATGTGAGGAGTAAATTTCCCTGATACCAAGATGAAGTAATAGGGACTGCATTTACTTGCACTGCTGAAACAACTTTTAAAAAAAAATCAGAAAAAATAGATGAAGCTACAGTTTAGAAGGGAGGGGAGGACAGAGAGGGTGTAGGGAGGGAGCGTGTGCTCTAGAGATCTGCAGTGTTCCCCTTGAGTAACCAGCAAAGTACTGATCAGAGTATGTGTGCGGGGGAACTACCTGACAGGGTTAAAGGAAACAGTATCTAGACCACATGAAGACCCAGAATTAGTGCCTGTTCCTGCCAACCAGACTAGAAAACATTATCATTCATGGAATATGTGGTAGATACTCAAAAGTGTCATGCATCGGTAGTGAGGAATAATTAGCTCTAAAATAAAAAGACAGTATGGCTCTGTCTGACAAACCGTAAAAGCAAGCCCTGAACAGATTAAATTAACTGTATCCCATAACAAAGATCAAGAATATTTATAAAAGTATTAATATAGCCAGTACCCAACAAGGTAGAGTTTATAATATCTAGCATCCAATCAACGATCACTAGCCATGCAAAGAAGCAGAAAACTACAATCTATTTTAAGGAGAAAAATCAATCGATTGAAACCAAATAAAAGTGGATACAAGTGCTAGAATTAGCATAAAAGGACATTAAAATAGTTATTATAATTATATTCCTTATGTTCAGAAAGCTGGAGGAAATATTAAAAATGTTACATAGAGATATGGGAGATATTTTTAAAAGACCCAACTTCCAAAAATGAAAATTGCAATATTTGTGAAGGAAAATTAAACTAAATGGGATTAAAAGCATTACAGGGAAAATATTAGTGAATTTAAAGACGGCAGTAGAAGTTATCCAGAATAAAACACAGGGAGAAGACAGACTCAAATATGGAGCATCACTGAACTGTGGGAAAACATCAAGCAGCCTAATATATGTATAAATGAAGTCTTCAAAGAAGAGAAAAGAGAGAAAAACAGGAAAATACGTGAATAAATCACAGCTGTAATTTTTCAAAATTTGATAAAAATTATAAACAGATCCAAGAAGTTCAACAAACTCCTTGCACAAGCACAAGAAACATGAATACAACTATACCAAGGCACATGATATATCAAATTTCTGAAAACCAGTGTTAAAGAGAAACTCTTAAAACAAGACAGAGAAAAAAGACTTTACATGCAGAGGAACAAAGTAAGCGTGACAGCAGATTTTTGTTAGAAATAATGTAAGTTAGCCAACAATGAAGCAACATCTTTAAAGTACTGAAAGGAAAAAAAAAATCATCTATACTCTATGAGAATATTTTTCAAAAAAATGTAAGTGAAATAAAGACACTGAGGCACAAAAAAGTGACAAGAACATCTCAACAGCAGCTCCATGCTACAAAAAATAGTGAAGTCCTTCAGAAAGGGAGGAATGAGGAAGAAAAGGCATGGAAATGTGGATCCACTCCAAAGACTGGTGGCCACTGGAAATCATAACTATTGGGTCTCATTTACTTTTCACATTATTTAACTGTTTAAAAGACAACTGCCTGTTTAAAATGGACAACACATCATGACCAACAGGAGTTTAATGTCAAGAATGCAAGGAGTCAACATTCAAGTATCTATCAATGTTTTATAAATATAATTCACCATATTAACACACTAAGTGAAAAACCACATGATTATCTTGATAGGTGCAGAAAAAAATGTTCAACAAGATTCAACATCTTTCTGACAAAAACTGAGCAAACTCAAAACAGAAAGGAACTTTCTAAATCAGGTAAAGGGCACCTATGAAAAACTTCTATGAAAAACCTATCACTAACATCCTACCGAACAGAGAAAGACCACACTCATAGGGAAATCCAAAGGACACAATATAGGCAAACAACTTTGAAAATGAAAGTTGAACGATTTCAGTGTTTACTATAAAGCTACAGATATCAAGATTAGTGGTATTAGTGTAAAGACAGAGAAACAGATCAATGGAACAGGAAAGAGAGTCCAAAAATAGACCCACACATATGGACAACTGATTGTCAACAAAGGTGCAAAAGCAGTTCAGAAGAGAAAGGATCATGCTCTCAATAAATGGTGCTGAAACAACTATATCCATATGCCAAAAAAGTAGACTGATCCATACATCACATTGTATTTAAGAATTAACCCAAGGTGGGAGGGTATATAGCTTAGTGGTAGAGTACGTGCCTAGCATACAAGAGGTCCTGGATTCAATCCCCAGTACTGCCATTAAAACAAACAAACAAACAAACAAACTTGATTACCTCTCCCCACCAAAAAAAAAAGACACAAAAGACAGATTATTTAAATGTGATAACAACAACAACAACAAAAAAACTCAAAACTGATCATATACCTAAGTGTAAACCTAAAACTGTAAAACTTGTAGAAGGAAACCTAGGTGAAAATCTTGTGTTAGGCAAAGATTTCTTAGCTATAATACTAAGTATACAATTCTAATAAGTGGAAAAAACAGATAAATCCAACTTCATCAAAAATAAACTCCTGCCCTTTTAAAGATACTCTTAAGAGTTGAAAAGACAAGCCACAGATTTAAAAGTTATATATCCAATAAAGGACTTATATCCAGAGTATAATGAATTCTCAAAACTCAGTAACAAGAAAACAATCAGGATAGAAATGGCAAAAAAAAATTTGAACAAACACTTCACCAAAGAAGATGAAGACGACAAATAAGCACAATTTTTAAAAGATGCTCAACATCATTAGGCATTAGGGACATGCAAAATAAGTCATAATGAGATATCATTATACACCTGTTCAAAAGGCTAAAAATGTGAGAACTAAACATGGCAAGGTTGCTGAGGTGTGAAGGAACTGGAACTCTCACACACTGATAGTGGGAATATAAAATGAAGCAACTATTCCAGGAGACAGTACTAAAGTTTCTCAAAATGTAATACATACTCTGACCATATCCAGACCATATTCCACTGCTAGGTATTTAGCCAAGATATGAGGGCAAACATCCACACAAAGACCTGAACATACATTCACAGCAACTTGGTTTGTAATAGCCAAAAACTAGGAATAACCCAAATGCTCATCAACAGGTAAATGGATAAACCAACTGTGAGATATCTATACAGCAGAATACTACACAGCAAGAAAAAGGAACGAGCTATTGATACACACAACACTGATGAATCTCAAAATAATAATGCTGGCTAAAAGAAGTCAAACAAAAACACATACAAACTGTATGATTCCATTCCTGTAAAATTCTTCAAAGTACAAACTAATCCACAGTGACAGAAAGTTGGTCAGTGGTTGCCTGGGAATTAACATGGGGGGTTGGGGGGAGATGAAGAAATTACCAAGGGGACTAGGAAATTACCATGGGGGGTGATGGTTATGTTCCTTATCTTGATTCTGGTGATAGTTTCATGGACATAGACATAGGTCAACACATCAAATTGTATACCTTAAAATGTGCCTTTTATTTTATGTCAATTATACCTCAAAGAAATTGGTAAGAATTAACAAATAATATATGCTAACCTGATCAAACTAGTGAAAGTAAGACAAGGGAAAAGAGAAACCAGAAAAGTAAAATAAACAATAAACATAATGTAAGCTGGCAGAATAAAATAAGCATTATCAATTGTCATTAAATGGAAATACTGAATTAACCCACTAAAAGACAGAGACTGTCAGGCTGGCTTCAAAACAAATCAAGCTCTATATTGTATATAAGAAGCAGATGTCATCTACTGGGTGCAGACTTCCCTGACCTAGAATAATCAAAATGTTAGCGAAGTAATGATTCATCTTGAATAAATAAGAGTTAAAATTTGGGATATTTACTAACATGATTTTACATAAATGATGATCCAAGAGAGGGGCCAGTGTTGATTTTTAAATTAACAATCTAACAGTCTAAATGAACAATTTTTCACAAGTATGTTGTCCTGATTGGAGGTTCCTGGAATAACACTACTTGCTTTGAGGACCTGGTTAAATGATACGTTGCACTGGTCTTTTATCTTTCATTCCCAAGGTTTCTAAGCTGTTACTTCAAAGTAACTATATGTACTGAGAGTCTTTGGGGTAGAGATGGGGGGCAAATTATGATTTGCAATTTAACTAATGAGTTACTAGCATTTTATCATTTGGAAAAAGCCTGGAGGATACCAGTTTAACGTATTATTCATCTGCTGATCATTCGTGGCCAATGGATGTGACAAATCTTGGATAAGAAACATATCTCCTGATTCTCCTTTCTGGTGGAAATGGGATTTCTGGCCAATGTCATGACTGGCTCTGTATTTTGTTGTTTATTAATGTTCTCAAACTTGGTCCAGAGTTTCCATCGGGGTGGGGGAGAGGGAAACAAGGACTGTGTCCAGTCTATGATGTGCCTTGACTGACCCTCTACAAAGGACCAGAACTCAGTAAATATTCACTGAAGGCTTTAATCAGTCCTGCCAGTGCAATCATTTGGAAGGGACAGTGGTTCTCACACTTCAGCTTGCACCAGAGTCATTCAAGGCTTGTTAAAATGGATTCCTGAGCCCCTTCCCCAGAGGGGCTGACTCGGGAGGTCTGGGGTGGGGCTGAGAATCGGTGTTTCTAACAAGTTCCCAGGTGCTGCTGCTGCTGATGGGGAGACCACACTTTGAGGACCATTCTTTGTTTCACCTACTTCCCCTTCTCAGTTACAGCTGCAGCCTTTAGCCGTTTCTCTTGTCACCTTTGGGGTGAAAGTGTCTGGCAGTGCATGCCGCAGTGCCTCCCCCAGATCTGCCTTAAGACCTAGCCCCTCGTTCCCCAGCTGTGGGGAGTGTTCGGCATCTCTGCGTGCATTAATTAGCCTCCGAAAACTGGATGCTGAGAGACCTCCTGCACCGCCCTGGGCCTCAAGAACATAGTGATCACACACATAATCCTCCAAGACAGCAGCGAGGCACGTAGGAGGGAAGCCTTCACTGCCTTCCTGGCTTCTGGGTGGTCACAAGGGTGAGGCTGCCACCACTGCTGCCAGGGGAGTGAGCTGGCTGCCTGGTGCATTCATCAGCCTGTCTCCAAAAGACCGTGCAGTGCTCCAGCCGTCCACAACCACGCAAGCAGGCGGGTGAGGAGGTGGGGCTGGGTAGGAAACAGGAGAGGACCCTGGAGAGTTCCTACCCTGGTGAGGGTGGCTGGGATCTCCCAGCCTGTGCCCTCTCAGAGGACAGAATGTCCCTCCCTCCCTGTACTCACATACCCTTCAGATTAGGTCTCAGAAATGCAGGGCAAGGAGCAATGCTTTAAGTGATGCTTTTGGTTTTTCATTCATTCATTCAACAAACATTGGAGCTCCTACTATATTGAGCTCTGGATTAAGTCCTGGGGTCCAAAGGGGATTAAAACGCAATCAGTCCCTTTCAAGTCATTCACAATCTGGTGTAGGAGCGGGACAAGAAACAGGCAGTCCCCATGAAGCACCTTGAGAGGCAGTCTACCCCGTGGTTAAGAGCTCTGGGGCCAGAACACCCAGCTCCAAATCCTGTGTGACCTTGGGCAAGTCACCTACCCTCTCTGGGTCTCCATGTCCTTATCTGTAAAATGGGGATGATAGCAGTGCCCACCTACCTCATAGGCAGGCCCGGTATAAGGTCTAAATGATTTAATACATGCAAAGTGTTTAAAATTTACCCAGTGCAGAGTCCTGATTGCTGACTTTTGTCAACATTGGCATGAGGAAGAGAAAGGTACTGAGGACATCAGGGAAGAGGTCAGGGTCCCAGATATAAAACTAACCATCTCAGAGCGGCAGCTTGCCTTCTGGAACATGAGCAGATCCAAATAGAGAACCCCAAGGTCCCTGCAAGTGTGAGAGCTGTGGGCTGGCGGTGGCATCCAGTAGGCACCTACTAAGCACCCTGAGTGCCAGGCACAGTGGACACAGGAATAGTCAGGAGAATTTCTCCTGCCTGGACATGTGGGAGTTGGGGAGAGAGGGAGGAGGCTCCCTGTTTCACTTGGATTCACAGGAGGTTTGACAAGCTCTCACTCACAGCCAAGGGCATCAGTTGAGAAGAGCCAGGGGTGGTTCCGAGGTTCAGACAGGCCCCTCCTCCAATCAGGGCCCACAGGGCCTAGGGGCTGCCTCCTCCCTCTCTGTGCATCTCCCCTCCCCACCCCTTTGGTTCCACCACGCTGTCTCTGGGCCCATTTTATTTTCCTCTTCTATTTGTAACTGCCACTGAGAACCTGTCATTATGCACAAACACCTGCTCTCTTGGCCAGAGGGACTACCAACCCCACAGCTCTCGCCAGCTGGGAACTTTCAGACAGCCCTGGGCCAAGGCTTTCGGGAACACAGCCCTGTCCACGAAGACCTAGGTCAGGAAAGGACACTGGGGAACACATGAGCGTTTTAGCTTACAGCAAGGATGGCGGCTCCCTGGACAGTGACTCAGGGGCCAGCGGGCCAGGAGAGAACAGGCCAGCAGGCAGCCCTCCTTGCGCAATGCAGACCATACCCTCCTCTCGGCTGCCAGTCAGGGATGGCACTGGCCACGTGCGTCACCCTTGCTGGGCTTAGCTGGAGAGCATGGTCTCCAGCTCATGATCTGCCAGCACTCAAGTGACTTAAAGGTGACTGATCATGGAGAAGGGAGAAATGGAGCAAATTCTGAGGGTCCCCAGGGTCCACCTTGTGCTGTCTTACCTTCTATCACTCCTTGCCTTCTCCCTTCTCCCCAACTCTAATTAAGAAATAAAGGGGGAGGGACCAAGCCCTTGGAACAACCTGGATGCTAATTTCAATCCCAAACATGGGGCATGAGCCCTGGCCAGCAGCCCTCAGCGACTTCCAGCTCGGCCACCCTATGCCTCTACAGCTGAAAATACCCAAGCACCTGATGAAGCAGCTGCAGTTAAATTTAGCCCTGGCAAACACCGGGCTGGTCTGGGTGTTAGAAGTAGCAGCGTGGACCCACGGATGCAGCCTTCACACTGGCCATTGTGTGTAGCTGGAGGCTCTCACACAATGGCCAGTGTGACGACAACAATGTCACCTGAGGGAAGCAGACCAAGAGAAGGGAGATGGAATCAGGTGAGGTTCAAGGCCAAAAGGCAGTGGTACTGCCAGGAGCCATCAGCCCAGTGCTGCCATCAGCAGACGCCAGGCAGGAAGCATGGATGAGTAAAGCAAAAAGAGAAAAAGAAAAGGGAACAATGGGGACTGTGATGAACTGAAATTTAGCTTTTTAAATAACACTATGTCAGCAAATAACGTTCACCACTAGGTCATGCATTCTTTGTTTCTTCAGCCTCCTGTTAAAATGCAGACTGTGGACTTTAAAAGATTTCCTAGTTAACTCAGATATTCTTACTGATCCCTTTGTTTAAAACAGAAGAAAAGAAGAGGAAATAGTTGACATGTATGAATAAATCAATCGATGAGTTAGCATGTACTAATATGCTCAGAATACATTACATGTTACCTGTATAAACTAGCATTTGTTGAATGAAAAGAACACTTGGCTTGGAGTCAGACAGGCGTCAGTCTAAATCCTGGCTCTGCCACCCACTAGGAAATTAATTAACTTCCCTAAGCTGCAGCTTCCTCTTTGGTAGAATGGAAATAATATGCCTACCTTGGATTGCTATAAAGATTAAATAAAACAATCCAGACATTGTTCGACATGAGGTAATTCACACTCAATCAATGTATGAACTTTAATCATCTGAGAGCCAGGTTCTGCAGGACAGGGACTAAGAAGAAGGGAAGGAGGGTAGTGGGACAGCCCTTCACCTGCCAGAGCTTTCCTGGAGCCTGGCTCCCAGCCTCGGTCAGGCCCCAATTAGAGCAGGCTTTGGAGCCACATGGGGCCACACTGCCCCCCTGTGTCCACTTTCCACACTGCAGCTGGTTTGGGAAATGCAAACTTTTAAACTCATGAGTTTGGCAAAAATCAAAAAGCCACTTACTTATTGTTAAGTAGGATGTAGGAGAAATGATTTCTTCAAATCTTACTGATAAAAATGTAAATTGTCACAGAACTTTGAAAAGCTCTCTAAAACCATGTAATAAAGTTTACCACTCGTGATTCAGTCCACCTGTTTCATTTCTGGGACTAGATGACCTAGAGACAACATCACCAGCACATAATGATGTGTGTTCAAGAATGTTCACTGCAGCACTGCCCATGGTAACAAAAACACTGGTAACAAAGGGGAATACCACTAATAGGGTGCTGCTGAATGAATGTTGACACATCCAGCTCACTTAATATGTCTTATATATCAATTAAGAATGAATAAAAGTTGTATCAGAGCTGGAATTTAAGGGGTTAGGTGTTGTTGGATAAGAAACAGTAATAAGGCAAAATGTTTACAATATTGTTCCATTTCTGTAAAACATAAACAATGATAGTAACTCTTATCTTGTGTGTGTGTGCGTGCAGGGTTGGTAATGGCCTGGCATACACTGACATGGATGTTTTAGCTAGTGTTTATTCTGAGTGGCTGATTCTGTGCATACTGACTGTTACATAATTTGAATGTCATTCATACATATGTGGTCATATTTATTGCATTTGAGTACAGAAAAAATATGGAGAAAAATACAGATAGGTACATACTAGGTTGTTAATATTAATTACTTAGGAAGGAAGTGGGGGCTTCAGGGGGATGGGGGGAGAGGGGTAGCCAACCTAATAAGGAAAAGAAAAAAGACAGTAGTAAAAAAATGTATAACACAATCATAATTATGTTATGCACTTACATAAAATTTCATGTATACAGAATTTCTTAAAATATAATAGTTAAGAGTTTAGTCAGGTATTGTTGCAATAATGCTGTGTAACAAACCAAACCCCAGAGAAGCTATATAAACTTAAGAATTCTGCCAAAAGAGGAAGCAAGAAGTGTGGAGGAAGTGTACCCATAGGTAGGAGAAAACCCCAGATAAAGTGGTACCGACAAATAGTATGTCCCACCTGAAGGCAACTAGTAAAGGTTTAAGGAAGCGTCTGCTACTTCAAATGCAAAAGCAGCAGCACAAAACTACAAGGAACATGAAGAATAAAGGAAGCGTGTCATCACCAAAGACACCAATAATTCTCTAACCAGCAAATTCAAAGCCATGAAATTTTGTGATCAAACTGATAAAGAATTCAAAATAGCTGTTTTGAGGAAACTCAATGAGCTACAAGAAAACAGGAAGACAATTCCAACAAAATCAGGAAAACTATACATGAACAAAATGAGAAATTTGGCAAAGAAATAGAAATCAAAAAAAATAAATTCTGGAGCTGATGAATTCAATAAATGAAATGAGAAATGCCACATAGGAGATTTACAGCAGAACAGACAAAAAAGGGAATAGGATAAGTAAGCTCGAGAATAGGAACCTTGAAATTACCCGATTAAGGGAAAACAAAGGAAAAATAACAACAAACAAACAAACAAAAGCCTACATGTCTTCCGGGACGCCACCAAGCATACAAATTTTAGAATAACTGAGGTCTCAGAAGGAGAAGAGAGGGAATAGGAGGCAGAAAATTTATTTAAAGAAGAGCTGAGAACTTCCCAAAGCTGAGAAGACACTTGGACATGCATGTTCATGAAGCTAAGCGATCATCTCAATGCAAAGACATCTCCAAGATACATTGTAATGAAACTGTCCAAAATCAAAGATCAAGAGAGAATCCTGAAAGCAGCCAAAGGAAAAAAGATTGTAACATACAAAGGAACCTCCATTAGGCTATCAGCAGATTTCTCATCAGAAACTCTAGAGGCCAGGAGAGAGTGGAATGATATATTAAGTGTATTGAAAGAAAAAAATTTCCAGCCAAGAATATTCTATTCAGCGAAGCTATCCTTCAGGTATGAAGGAGAAATAGATTTACATGGGCAAACAAAAGCTAAAGGAATTCATCACCATTAGATTTTCCTTGCAAGAAATACCAAAAGGAGCTCTTTAAGCTGAAATGAAAAGACACTAAATAGTGACATGAAAACATATGAAAGTATACAACACAGTGGTAAAGGTCAGATTTAAAAACTCTAATTCTTAAGTAGGATGGTGTGTTAACCATCTTAACTATAGTATAAAGGCTAAGGGGAAAGTATCAAAAATAATGATAGCTGCTATAATTTGATAGCAAATATACAATATAAAAAGAGGCAAATTATGCCACCGAAAATATAAATGAGGGAAGTAAAAGGGAGGAGTGTTTGTATGCAATAGAAGTTAAGTTGTTAGCAAATAAAGCTTAAAATGGAGTATTTTATCTATAAGATGCTTTAGTAAACTTCATGGTAAACACAAATTGAACATCTAAAGTAGATTCAAAAAAGATAAGGAAAGGGGAAACAGAGCAGACCATCACAGAAAATCACCAGTTTACAAAGCTAGGTAGAAACAGAAAAAAAGAAAACTGGAACTTACAAAAGCAATTACTAAGATGGCTTTAGTAAGTCTATATATATCAACACTTACTCAAAATGTAAGTGGGCTGAATTCACAAACCAAAAGAGACAGCGTGGCTTGATGAATTGAAAAACAAGACCCAACCATAAGCTGCCAAAAAGAGACTCACTTCTGATTTAAGGAAACAGATAGGCTTAAAGTGAAGGCATAGAAAAACATGCAAGTAGAAATCAAAAGAAAGCAGGAGTATCTATACTTATATAAAGAAAAATATACTTTAAGCCAAAAAATGGTAACAAGAAACAAAGAAGGTCACTATGTAATGATAAATGGGTCAATTCACCAAGAAAATATAATAATTGTAAATACATACATACCCAACATTAGAGCACCTAAATATACAGTTGACCCTCTGTGTTTACAGTTCTGCCTCTAAAGATTCAACCAACTGTGGATTTTGTACTGCGTTTATGATCCACAGTTGGTTGAATCCTTGGATGTAGAATCCAAGGATATGGAGGGCTGACTAAGGGACTTGAGCATCCGCAGAGTTTGGTATCCATGGGGGTTCCTGGAACCAACCCACCACGGATACCGAGAGCTGACCACATTAAACAAATACTATTAGGTCTGCAGGGAGAAATACGATATAATACAATTACAATACAATAGTAGGGGACTTCAATACCTCATTTTCAGCACTGGACAGATCATTGAGACAGAAAGTCAACAAAGAAACACTGGGCTTGAACCATACATTAAACCAAATGGACCTAACAGACATTTGTAGAACATTGCATCCAGCAGCAGCAGAATACACGTTCTTCTCAAGTGCACACAGAACATTCTCCAGGATAGATCATATGATAGGCAACAAGTCTTAACAAACTTAAGAATACTGAAATAATACCAAGTCTCTTTTCCAACCACAATGCTACGAAACTACAAATCAATAAAAGGAAAGCTAAAAAATCTACAAGCATGTGGGAACTGAGTAACAATCTCCTGAACAACTAATGGATTGAAGAAGAAATCAAACCAGATAAAAAAAAATACAAATAAAAATGGAAACACAACACACCAAAACCTATGGAATGCACAAAAGCAGTTTTTATGGGGAAGTTTATACATTTCATGTATAAGTAATACCGTACGGCATTTGTCTTTCTCATTTTGACTTACTTCACTTAGTATAATAATCTCTAGGTCCATCCATGTTGCTAGAAATGGCATTATTTCACTCTTTTTTAGGGCTGAGCAGTATTCCATTGTGTATATATACCTCACATCTTCTTACCAATCATCTGTTGACGGGCATTTAGGTTTCTTTCATGTCTTGGCTACCGTAGATAGTGCTGCTGTGCACAGTGGGGTGCATGTATCTTTTTGAATTAGAGCTCCCTCCAGACATATGCCCAGGAGTGAAATTGCTGGATCACATGGCAACTTTATTTTTAGTTTTTTAAGGAAACTCCATACTGTTTTCCATAGTGGCTGCATCAATTTACATTCCCACCAGCAGTGTAGGAGGGTTCCCTTTTCTCCACATCTGACATTTGTTATTTGTAGACTTTTTAATGATGGCCATTAAGAGCTGGCTTTTTGAAAAGATAAAACTGACAAACCTTTTGCTAGACTAACCAAGAAAAAATGAGAGAAGACTCAAATAAGTAAAATCAGAAACGAAAAAGGAAATATTACAACTGATTCAACAGAAACACATAGGTCATCAGAGACCATGCACAATTATATGCCAACAAGCTGGACAACCTAGAAGAAATGGATAAATTCCTAGACTGAATCAGGAAGAATTAGAAAATATTAACAGACCAATAATGAATAAGGAGATTGATTCAGTGATCAAAAATGTCCCAACACAGAAAAACCAGGGCCAGATGGCTTCACTGGTAAAATCTACCAAATATTGAAGGAAGAATTAAAGGGAGAGATCAAGATGGCAGAGAAGGACACAGGGCTCACGTTCCCTCACAAACATATCAAAACTACAACGACACATAGAGCAACTCTTGCTGAAACTGACCTGGGGACTAACAAGACGGGTCTTCAAAAACCAAGGCTGTAAAGAAAGATCCACACAGTCTGGTAGGAAAGTAAGAGGCAATCTGGTCAAGACCCACAGCCCTAGCAGGGGACACAGAAGAGAATGGGGAATGAGTGGTTCAAGCAACATATTAGGCACCCCAGCCCTGGGGTTCACACCAGGAAGATGAATCCCCTTAGCTGGTTTGAAAACCAGTCAGGCTTACCAGTCTCTTCAAAAAATGATGTTTGAGAAACTTAACAACAACGTGCAGAAAAATTAAATTGGAGCACTACCTTACACCACTCACAAAAATTTACTCAAAATGGATTAGAGCCTTAAACATAAGACCTAACAGCATAAAACTCCTAGGAGAAAATATCAGGAAGAGGCTCCTTGGCGTTGGTCTCGGCAATGATTTTTTTGGATATGACACCAAAAGCACAAGTAATAAAAGCAAGAAAACCCGACAAGGACTACATCAAATGGAAAGCTTCTGCACAGCAAAAGAAACAGTCAACAGAATGAAGACGCAACCTACAAAATGGGAGAAATCATATGTCAGATAAGGGGTAAATATTCAAAATATATAAAGAACTCATATAAGCCAGTAACAAAAAACAAACAATCCTATTAAGAAATGGACAAAGGAATTGAATAGACATTTTTCCAAAGAATATATACAAATGGCCAACAGGTCCATGAAAAGGTGCTCAACAGCACCAACCATTAGAGAAAGACAAATCAAAACCACAATGAAACATCACTTCACACCTGTTAGCATGGCTGTCGCTGAGAAGAGCAGGGATAAAGGTGTCAGCATGGACGTGAAGAAAATGGAACACCTGTAACGCTGTTGATGGGAAAGTAAATTGGTTCAGCCACTATGGAAAACAGTAGGGAGGTTCCTCAAAAAATTAAAAGTAGACTTATCATATGATCCAGCAAATCCCACTGTGCGTATTTATCCAAAGGAAATGAAAGCAGGGTCTTGAAGAGATAGCTGCACGCCTGTGTTCACTACAACATTATTCATGATAGTCAAGATAGAGAAACAACCTAAGTGTCCATCAACAGCTAAATGGACAAAGAAGATGTTATGTGTGTGTGTGTATATGTGTGTGTATCTGTGTGCACATATATTGGAATATTATTCAGTCATGACAAAGAAGGAAAACCTGTCATTTGCAACAACACGGAGAGAGCTGGAGGGCATTAAGCTGAGTGAAATAAGTCAAACAAAGACAAATACTACATGATCTCACTTATATGTGGAACCTCAAAAAGCTGAACTCATAGAAACAGAGAGTAAAGTGGTGATGTGCTATAAGCCCTGAGAATGTTTTCTTCTTTTTTGTAATGCAAGTGTCTGACTTAAGCTTTGATTGCTGACACATGGACTTCAAAGAGGGTTATCTCCAATAAACACATTACTAGCCCCATAACTAGAGAAAGAGCCTGGCCACCTCACTCCTCCCACTGAGACTCCTTTGTTTAGAGATCTTGGTTGATTTTGGTAACTGACCATTCGGGCCCCTTGTTTTTTCTCACCCCGTGCTAAATTGCCATTCTTAAATTTTAAATTCACCAATAAAGACTGAGCCAGAGACACTCTAGGTCCCCACCCTCAACCTCCAAAACAGCAGGACCCCAGTCCCATGAGTGTGCTGTCTCTCACCACCCACAACCCTACTCTGTGGCCCCAGGTGTGTGTGCAATTTCCAGGACCTGTAAGTAATAAAACCTTTTTGGTTTTGTTTCCTTATGGTTATTGCTGAAGGGCATCTTGAAGTCATAAGAACCACAAGGGGCTAAGTCCAGCCACACCTTTGATGACTGACAGGCTGAGACCAGCACAAAACAGGTGGTCACTGGGGGCTGGGGGGGCAGGAGTAGAAGAGATGTTTATGGGTTCAAACTTGCAACTAGTAGGTTAAATAAGTCCTGGAGGTCTAATGCACAGCACGAGAATTACAGTCAACAATATTGTACTATAAACTTCAGAGCTCCTAAGAGACTAGATCCTACTTGTTCTCACCACAAAAAAGAAATGAAAATTACGTCACGAGATTGAGGTGCTACCTGGAAATACTTGGTAATCATACTGCAGTATATAAATGTATGCACCTTAAACACAATGCTGTATGTCAATTACACTCAATTTCAAAAAAACTAAAAGAAAAAGAAAACGAGAAAACCTCTGTTCATGTCTCATTCACTCACATTCCATTGTCCAAAGCAAGTCATATGACTCACCCAACATCACTGGGATAAGAAGATACACTCTTTCCATGAAGGTGTTGTGGGGAGAAGGTAGGAATTAAGGGAGAGTAAATATTTGCTAAACAAAAACAACTAGACATGGAAAGCTGGGCATGAAAGGATGATCTCAGCTGGTGAGCATTCAGGTAACGATAAAGGGAGAGACAGAAGCAGCAACGATGCTCTGGCTTGTTGTACGAAGGGCCTAGTCAGCTGAAGAGTACAGAGGGCAACTTCCTGAACACAGTGGAAGATAGACTTGTTAGGGGAAGAGTGTAAACTGGAGCAACATTTTTGGTAAGTTGTTTAATAATATTCACTGAAATATAAAATGCACACGTTTTTTATCCACAGTTTCTCTCCTAGACTTGTCGGAACATACTAGCCAAATCACATCAAGGAAAGCACTGTTGACATTAGGACATTAAAAAATGGAAAATAACATAAATACCAGAAGAATGTGGTTAAATAAATCATGCTAGATGCATAAAATGAGACGTTCTGCAATTGTTAAGAAACAAAACACACTCTCCACATATACATGTCTAGAAAGGGCTAAGATTTATTATTAAATTTTAAAAAGCAAAGTTCAGAAAAATGATCAAAGAATACAGATTGGCAAAGAAACCCATAGCCCAAACTGTCAATAAATATGGAAACACGTTCCAGCAGTGAGGACACAGGGAGCATAACTCCTGCAGCAGACGCGCTCAACACGCAGCACATGCCTCTATGGTACAATTTCAGATGCTCAACCAATCACCCAGCCCAAGAGGCAGCGATAAACTAATCAACAGCTGGTCACAAAGACAGAAAATAAAAGTGAGAACTATGACCCTTTTAATAGTCACATATGACTAGTCACAGATCACAGTCAATACGCAAACCAGGGGGAAGGTAGAGCTCAGCAGTAGGGTGCATGCTTAGCATGCACGAGGTCCTGGGTTCAATCATCAGTACCTCCATTAAAAAATAATACGTAAATTGACATCTTGCAGACACTGACCATTGCCTCATCTAAGTCATCTGCACCCTTTCTGTCCCACCAGCTAGACTTCAGGCAAGGTTCGCCTACAATCAAGAACAAGCAGACATAACTCTAGGATCACTTTGGCCTAAGCTAGAACTCAGAGAGGCTCAAAGCACAGATTTAAACCCTCCAATTACAATTACCACTCAGATGTTTCCACCACTAGAGGAAGCCCCACAAGAAAAATTAATGCTCATACTCCAGCAAGAAGTGACACAAATCAGTTTCGTGAGACCAAAGCCGAGGAATTTTTCTTTATCCCCTACAAAGGAGAAAGCCACTTCCTCCTTGAGGAGCTGGGCTATGAGCCTGGAGCTACTAGCCTGCCTAGTAATAAAGGCCACACAGAGGAAAGCCTTGCTGAGGGCTGGAAGGGAATCCCAGAGTGAGTGATATCTGTGCTTGTCACCTACTGCTGTGTAACAAATTACCACAATGCACCTTGATTATCTCACAGGAGCTGTGAGTCATGAACACAGGGGCATTTAGCTGGTTGGTTTCAACTCAGCACCTCTCACAGGGCTGTAGTCAAGACTCTAACCAGGACTACAGTCTTCTCCAGGCCCCATGGGGGAAGAGCCACACTCACACGGCTCTCCACAGGTCTCAGAGGACCTGCTTCCAAGCTCACTCACAAGGCCACTGGCCGGCTTCAGGTTCTTGCTGGCTGAGGGCTGGAAACACCCATTTCTTGCTACTTGGGTCTCTCCTCGAGGCTACTCAAAACATGGCAGCCTGATTCTCCCAGATGGAGTGCTCTGGGAAAGCACAAGTGAGCAATGGCAAACAAGACAGAAGTCAGTCCTTCTGTGCCCTCATCTAGGAAATGTCGTCCCATCACTTTGCCATATTCTATTTGTTAGAAGCAAGTTGGTAGGTCCAACCTACACTCAAGGGAAGGGGATTACATAGGGCACAAATACCAGGAGGCAGGAATCACTGGGAACCACTTTAGAGACTGCCTGACACAACACCATTTGAGCCCCTGGAGCCAGCTATGCCTGAAGCCAGATATTTTCTGGTCTTTTCAGTTATGATTATGAGAGGTAATGCAGTCTCTCTTTAGTGAAATCAGCTTGAGTTGGGTTTCAGTCATGTCATGTGTAGTCCAAGGAGTCCTTCACTAATACATTAATAAAAACACTGAAAGCAAACACCATCATCAGTAAAACCAGCGTGGCAAGGGTGAGATCAACAAAACTAGCCTTCCCTGTAGTGGACACATAAGCCAACCAGAATCCTTAAATGTCCTGTATGCTCCTTGATATTTTTGGATTTATTCTGCCTGGATTTGTTCTAGCATTCTGAGATTCTGCTCAGCTAATTTAGCATGCCTGTGTCAGTGCGAGAGCATGCCAAACTCAGAACTTCCCTGCCAAAAATGACAGTGAATAGAATTAGACCATGAGGAGTGCAATTAGTTTGACATCCTATTAACACTCCAACCATGAACACAGAAGGAAAGGCTTGAAAAAAGATGGAAAGTTAAAATAAAAATAAGTTAAGCTCAGTTCATGGCAAACGATAAAATTACTACCCAAACTTTGGGATTTTTTGTTTGTTTGCAGTGCCAATTGAAAGAAAATAATATCTATATACAAGTGATGTGAAAACTTGATAATGACTTGCATAATTTCAGCAGAAAGACAAGCTATCATGTTTCCCTGGCTAATCAACTGTGCTGTAGACAATAGTGAGACTCGAGAAGCTTCCCTCTCCCCCGTCCTTAGCACCCAATTTAGCACCCAATCCTGGTAGACGATGTCACTTGTCTCCCAGACACTCAACCATGATGGGAAAAAAAAGATAAGTTGGTTTGCTTTAGAAAATATATCATCTGTGTAAAATACATTTTTTTTAAGAAAAATGTCAGTCATGATGTTTTTAACGGAACATTTTCACATGCTCAGTGGTGTTCCACTTCCCTCTAAATCAGGGGGTTGTCAAACCTGAGTGTGCTTCAGAATCATCTGGGCGGCTTGTTAAAATCCAGATGGCTGGGCCCCAACCCCAGAGTTTCTGATCAAGTTGGTCTGGGGTAAGGGCCTAGAATCTGCATTTGGAGTAAGCTCCAGATGGCACTGCTGCTGGGGGGCCCACAGCCTGAGAACTGTGCTTCAAAGTCAGAATGAAGTTGCTCCTCTCGCTGCAACTCCCAGGCCCCTTGCTCCTTCCTGTAGCCTCTAGAGCCTTCTCCTCTCCCTCGGGCATCGCTAGTTCACCTGACACCCTCCCTCTTCACTTCTGACATTTCCCCTAGCCTCCGAGAAAGGCAGCCCGTGCTGCTACCAACTTCCTCATAGAATTTCAGATTTTCCAGTCACTGAAGGATTTCTACAGTACCCCATGACCTCTTGCTTAAAGAGTTAAGAGTTAAAATTGGAATTAGAATACCGAGAAAGCTCAAAAAAGCAGCAGCAGAGTAGAATTCTAATTGATTTATTATACAGCCTAAGAGAACTTTATTACCTAAATGATACTGCATTAACTCAGTTAAGCTGCCATGTTTTTTATGGTACCAAACAATTGTGTGGGAAAAGTAAAAAAAAAAAAAAAAAAAAAAAAAAAAAGAGAGAGAGAAAGAATTCAAACAAACTAGCTCTGAGTGTCGTTCAGAGACAATGATTTCTTAAATTAGATCTTTTTCCTCTTTGTTCAAACAATTTGTGTTTAGACAGAGCCTAGGCATGTATTCAGACTTCAAGGGGAAAATATATTCAAAACAGATGAAATAGTTTATTAGTTGCACAACAAATAAATGCCATCCAATTTTATATTTGTCAGTCGAAGAAAACTTGAAGTTGTCATCAACTTTAACTGAAAGAACAGAAAAAAATGTCTAAAGAAATTCTACTTTTCTTTGCCTTTATTCACCAAACCACTAAAGCAAAAACTTTTTTTCAGAATCGCCCAGAATGGAAGATGGCAGAGGGTGGTTTCAAAGAATTTCTGATGAAAATTTCCAGTGTTTATTCTGATCTCCATGTGAAATAGCTTTGATCTGTTGGGTTTTTTGTTTGTTTTGTCTTCATTTTTCTCACATTTAGGACTTCCCTTCTATGATGAATAATTAAATGGGATGACTGAAAGTCACTTTGGCAGGAACTGCTTTATTTTCCACTCTGTATAAAGCACTTCATACAGGGTTGAGCATTCCAACTTAATAATATGTAACTTCAGTCTCATTAGTAAGCACTCACTAATTTATTCATTTGTTCAGACATTTATTAAGCCCCTGCTAGGTCCTGGGGAGGCAAACATGAATAATATATGGTCCTTGCCTCAAGTCCACAGTCTAGTGAATCAGCCACAAACGGGTAGTGACAAAGGTCCAGGCTGAAGGTGTAGACTTGGGGGCCTGAGCATGCAGGCCTCAGCCAGGTGCTGGGAGGGGACGCCATGGCTCCAGGCTGTGTGTAGACTGAGAAGTTGGGAAAGGATGGAACCTGGAGGAACGCCCACACTGAGGAAGACAGAGGGGTGGGAGAGGCAGTTGGAGAATGGTGAGGGGCAGAGGTTATGTCACAGAGGCCAAAGGAGCTGTTTCTGGGAGGGAAAATGCAACTATGCAAAAATGCAGTTGGGGGGGGGTGCAGTGAAACTGACCTGAAAGAGTTGTTGGGATTCCACGTTTGCTGTCAGCCTTAGCAAAGGTGGTGTCAGTAGACAGGTGGGGGAGGCTCATTGCCAGAGTTAAGGAGCAGATGTAAGATGATCTAAAGAAGGGAAGCGAGAAAGTCTTTCCACATTAAAGAGATGATGAAAAGCTTTCCAGCCTGAGGAAGTGTTCCTTATTAACAGGGAAGGGCAGGGGAGTATTGATCATGAATCAAATGAATCTTAAGCTTCAGGCCAGGATGTAAGCTTCTTTAGGTCAGCAACCTTGGCCATCAGTGTTAAATATTTGCATAAAAACAGAAAACTGTAAGCTTAAGAGCCTTGATTCAACATTGGTTATGATGATATTTGAAATCAGAAGCTCCATGTTCCAAAAATCGTTAAAGAACTTAAAGAAGATGAAAATACTATTATCACAAATGCTTTGAGGGTACAAGCCCAGAGCTAGTCTTGCAGACACCAAAAAATACAAATCATAGCCAAGCTGGAGGGAAGGCCTTTCAAGCCAAATCATCAAACTGGGTTGTTTGCCATAGGCATTTTCATGAAATTCTATTTTAGCTGCAATGATTTATTGTTACGTAACCTATAACCTAGAGACCACTATGATACTTGTTTTACTTTTTGAAGTTACTCACTGTACATTTGTTATGGACAATATGGCTTACCGTAAGTCTTGTATTATTTAGTCCATTACCTACGACTTGTTTGATCTAATTACAATTAACCAACCCAGCCTTATAAAGGCAGCATCAACTCATTAGGGATTAGAAAGTGCAACACGAAGTTTTCCTCCTCACATAAGTCATGTGAGTTGTTTGTGTGGGGGTGTGTTTGTCTTGTTTTTAATAATGATAACAGCAGAACTGTTTTTGAAATACAGTGGAGGACATTTTCCTCCAGCTAGATTCTAGTCTCTAGAAGAGTGTGCAGTACTTGGTAAGTGTTCAGTAAATGTTTGTTGATTGACTTATTCGTTGACTTGTCAACACTGAGAGGAAAAATCTCTGTTAGAAGAGGTATCAACTGGAGATCAAAACGTTACAGAAGACCTTTCCTTTGGTTCTCTGAAGTAATTTTCATTAATTTGCTTCAAATATTTAATTTAAATGTCTGTGCATTCCTTAAACACATAGTTTAGTATTATGAATCCAGCCAGAGATGAAATGCAATCATTAACCACATCCTTTAAAACCAATGGTCTCAACAACTGCTATGGCATGCAGAGAGGGTTAAGCACATTATATAGATGCAGTAAATCAGGAGGCCACTAGAGGGCAACAAAGGGCCAGGAATTTATTGCAGAGCCAAGAAAGCAGCGAAGGGGGGTAGGAATGACCCAATTTCTATTTAGGCCCAGTTTGTAGGACCCAAGGAACAGAAGTGAGAGCCTTATTCCGAAGAACTGATGAAGACAGAGCTGTGGAATTATAAAAGCTTAATCCAAAGCAGCAAAGAGAATTGGTAATGTAGGAAACACTTAAAAGGTATGGATGCAGGGACCAGAGAACAACGTGTTACTAGAAATGTTAAGTGTAGGGTTGAAAATACCTAGGGCAGTGGAGAATAGCGAAACCAAGGTCATGAATCACTAGAAATTCAGAACTCTTGAGTACAGGGAGCAGAGGGCACATGCCCCATAAACCCGGGCTGCCCCTCCGAGCCTGAGTGAAGAACTGACTTCAACCACCTGTAGTGACTACTTTCCTCAACTGTGTCCTGTGGTAGAGAAAAAACATTTTAGGCACTTAGGATTCCTCTAACTTCCTGCATTACTCATCACCCTAGAAGTCAGGAGTCCCTCGCTGTGTGATCTCAACCTCTCTACACCTTAGTTTCCTCATCTATTAAGTGGACATAATGATGTAGTTATGTAGTTCCATTTTGCATGGAGGATTCAAGAGAGACCTCAGATTATGGAAGACTCAATAATTCAAGGCTGATCCAAAGAATATCAAGCATTTCTATTGTCTCCTGATTTATTGAATCTATCGAATATGCTTAACCCTCTGTATGCTGGAAACATTTGTTGAGAACAATGGTTTTAAAGGATGTGGTTAACTGGCACAGTTTACAATGCACTCAACCAGCCAATCTTGAAGTTACACAATTCTTAACAAAATTTGGTTGATGCATGGTGGAGGAGATAAAGATGACTGAAATTTTTACTTCCAATTTTTCACATAAAATGAGATTTTATTAATATTTATGACACTACATCGAATTTCCATTATATTTTAAATTAAATATCATTTAAATTGAGTCTTGACAAAAAGGCCCTGGAGTAGAACTTGATAAATATTTTTATCTGTCAGCTATTGCCATGTAACAAAACACCCAAAATACAGTACCTTAAAACAAACAAACAAAAATTTGTTAATTCACACTTATCTGCCAGTCTGCTGGGGAGTTGGCTCATTTAGGGCAGGCTTGCCTGGACAGTTCTGCTAGTCTCAGCTGGGTTAACTGACACACTGTAGCTAGCTGGGGATTAAATAATTTAGGCTGAATTTAGGTCAGATGCCCCTATCTTTTCATCCTCCTCCTGGGATTAGCAAGCCAGTCTGGGCATGTCTCTTTCATGGAGGTAGCAGAAGTACAAGAAGGCTATTGAAAACAGACAAAAACTCTTGAGGCCCAGGCTTGGAACTGAAGCACCATCACTTCTGCCTCATTCCATTAGTCAAGTCAGATTACATGACCAACTCCAGATTCAAGGATGTAGAAATAGGGAATACAAACATAGATTAATAAGTCCTTTTTACTGCCTCCCACAACTAGAATGTGAATGCTCTAAGAATGGGGATGCTTGTCTGTCTTATTCCCATTTTACTGGTGAGGAAACCAAGGTATAGAGAGGTCACTTCAGTATGAAGTGGTAGAGTGAGAATTTGAACTAAAATAGTATGGCCCTCAAGTCCATGCTATTAATCACTATATTACCTCCCCTAATAAAAGAAGTGCAAATAATTGAATGATGTAGAAAATTGTAGGGCCTAAATTAAACCTAAATATTGTAATGCTTTTTTGCCTTAAGCCAAATTGTCCACATGAAGCATCAAATCACTGGGTTGATTACTGGTTCAGGTAGTAACACAGAAGGAAAGCATTAAGGAAACTGAATTTATTCAAAAGGCTAAAAAACCCATGAGACAACCCAGAAAGGTCATCTAGTCCATCCCTCTGCCTCCAAGCAGGGCTTGCATATCAGTCTTATCAGAAATATTATAGTTAGCTGTGCCTTTTAGTCTTCAGAGGCTATTTCCACAATAACCAGTGAAAATTCTGTCTGCGTCTCCTAATTCCATCAGCAAGTTTCCTTAAAGTTAGACCTAAATTGTTCGATCTAATTGCACTATGACTTGGATCAGCTCTGTAAAGTTTAGATCAAGGGTTGCAAACTGGCAGACTATGGGCTGAAACCAGCCTACACACATATTTTGTTTTGCCTGCACTGACAAAAATGTTTCAGTAGTTGCCAACATTTAAAAATAGGGATAGTTATATTAAAAATTGAGCTCTTATTGAAATAACTTCCCTGAAAGGGCTTGCTTATCTTCAGAATTATCTAGTCTTTGAAAGTTTGACAGAAGGCACCTATAAAACCTTCTGAACTTGGTGTTTTCTTTGAGGGATGACATTAACCACTTATTTAATTTGTTTAAGGATCATAAGAGTATTTATTTTTCTATTTATTCATGAGTCAGTTTAGGTAAATTCTCTTTTTCTATGAATGTGGTCTTTAAACCAGGTCTTCAAATGTAATGACAAAAACTCATAATATCCTTCTATTATCACAATGTCTGCACATTTGCAGTTTGAGTTCCTTGTTCATTCTTATTATTGATTATTTGTATCTTTTTTGTATGGGACCATTTTGCCTGAAGTCTATTTTATTGCTGTGAACCAGTTCTTGGTTATATCTCCTCTACTGTATCTTTATTTGCTGTGTCAATAATTATGCTCTTATCATTTCTAAACTGTTATTTTTCATTGAGTATGATATATGAGGTTTTTTTCTTACATTTTTGAAGTCGGAATCTCAGCACATCACTGTTGATCCTTTTCTGATATAAACATTTAAGCTATTGATTTCTGTGTGTAATTTAAACTGAACCTCACAAGTTTGAATACACAGTGTTTTATTCTTCAATTCTGAATCATTTAAAATTTACATTATGATTTTTTTCCTCTGACTCATGAGTGCTAGTGGATTTGGTAAACAGGCATTTATCATCCATGCCAAACCTCCTCCTAACTGCCTTCCAATCCTTCAGAGCCTGAAAAGAGAAAGCTTCCTATGTCAGACTCCCAGACTTCATATTTGGGCTCCCTGAATGTGAATTAAGTTCCTCCCCTGGATGCACTTACATAGGATTTGAAAAAAGAAAAAGAAGTAAACATCATTGGGGCAATCTTTAAAGATGGCGACACAAGAAGACCCTGACCTCCCTGCCTCCCAGGGACACATGAAGCAATTCCCTCTGAAAAAATCCAAATACTACCTAAGCAACTCCTACACATTGGGCAAACAAGAAAATACCCACATCAGAATGGGTCCAAAAGGCTGAGACACACTCCCATTGCAAACCCTGCTCCAGCACAGTGCAATAACCGTTGGTGGGAACCCCCAACTCCCTCCCAGCTTCTCCCTGAGGTGTCAAGTTGGGAACCCACATATAAACAGGGCTTGCATGGATGAGACCCACAAGACTACAGCAAGCAAAGCAGCAGTTATTAACAGGCACAAGCACTCCCCATGGCCATCCCCCCAGGGCTCAGGGCCGAGAACGCTGGCAGCAATGCCAAACTCCCAGTCTTTCCCTGAAAGGGGTCTAATGTGCATACTTCAAAACCTGCTGCCTAAGGGTCAGACTTCTGATTTAGCACACATCTGGGGGCTGTGATTCTCTGCAGTGATGAGAGATGCCTGTGGAACCTCCTCTGCCTTTTCTCTTTAGCCCACTCCAGGTCACCAGTCGCTCTCTGGAAGGAGCTAGCAGAACTGCCTCAATTTTTACTGCTGCTGCCTGAGGAACAGCCCCCTAGATCACCTGGCTCTGACAGCAATGGGGGTTAATTCAGGAGTCCCTCAGAACTGTAGCAAGCAAGACATTTTTAATGGGCTCAGAAGCACCCTCCCACAGCTGTACACCCAGGCCCAGAGCAAAGAGAGCTGGCAAAAAACGCCTGCCTCACAGTTTCTCCTTGCAAGGGTCCAAACTACGTATTTTCCAAGCTGCTGCCTAAAGGTCCAGCTTCCAACTGGCCAGCATCTAGGTGCTGCAACCCTCCCCTTTGGAACACTGATGGGTCTTGACACACCCTCAACTACCAGGAGCCACTAGGAACAAAGAAGGCAACTCGGACAATCACAAAGGTCTGAGAGGTGACCGGGGCATAGGCCAGCTGCTTGACAAGGTTTATCTCCTACACAAGACCACTCTGTCAAGACTGGGAGAGGTGGCTATTTCATCTAATACATAGAAACCAATACAAAGAGTCCAGGAAAATGAAGTAACAGAGGAATATGTTCCAAACAAAAGAACAAGATAAAAGTCCTGAAGCCGATCTTAATGAAATGGAGATAAGTGATTTACCCGATAAAGAGTTCAAAATAACAACCATAAAGATGCTCACTGAAGTCAGAACAATGTATGAACAAAGTGAGAATTTCAACAAAGAAAAAATATGCTCAAAGTACCAAACAGAAATCACAGAGCTAAAGAATAAAAGAACTTCAACTAATCTTCGACAAAGGAGGCAAGAATATACAATGGAATAAAGACAGTCTCTTCAGCAAATGGTGTTGGGAAAACTGGACAGCAGCATGTAAAACAATGAAGCTAGAACACACCCTTACACCATATACAAAAATCAACTCAAAATGGATTAAAGACTTAAACATAAGACAAGATACAATAAACCTCCTAGAGGAAAACATAGGCAAAACATTATCTGACATACATTTCAAAAATTTTCTCCTAGAAGAAATAAAAGCAAGAATAAACAAATGGGACCTAATGAAACTTACAAGCTTCTGCAGAGCAAAGGAAACCAGAAATAAAACAAGAAGAAAACCTACGGAATGGGAGAAAATTTTTGCAAGTGAAACCGACAAAGGCTTGATCTCCAAAATATATAAGCAGCTCATACGACTCAGTAAGAAAAAAATAAACAACCCAATCCAAAAATGGGCAGAAGACCTAAACAAGCAATTCTCCAAGGAAGACATACAAAGGATCAAAAAGCACATGAAAAAATGTTCAATGTCACTAATTATCAGAGAAATGCAAATCAAAACTACAATGAGGTATCACCTCACACCAGTCAGAATGGCCGTCATTCAAAAATCCACAAATGACAAATGCTGGAGAGGCTGTGGAGAAAGGGGAACCCTCCTACACTGCTGGTGGGAATGCAGTTTGGTGCAGCCACTATGGAAAACAGTGTGGAGATTCCTCAAAAGACTAGGAATAGACTTACCATATGACCCAGGAATCCCACTCTTGGGCTTGTATCCAGAAGGAAATCTACTTCAGGATGACACCTGCACTCCAATGTTCATAGCAGCACTATTTACAATAGCCAAAACATGGAAACAGCCTAAATGTCCATCAATAGGTGACTGGATAAAGAAGAGGTGTATATTTATACAATGGAATACTACTCAGCCATAAAAACTGACGACATAACGCCATTTGCAGCAACATGGATGCTCCTAGAGAATGTCATTCTAAGTGAAGTAAGCCAGAAAGAGAAAGAAAAATAGCATATGAGATCGCTCATATGTGGAATCTAAAGACTCATGGACAGAGAATACAGACTTGTGGTTACCAGGGGGGTAGAGGGTGGGAAGGGATAGACTGGGATTTCAAAATTGTAGAATAGATAAACAAGATTACACTATATAGCACAGGGAAATATACACAAAATGTTATGATAAATCACAGAGAAAAAAATGTGACAATGAGTGTGTATATGTCCATGAATGACTGAAAAATTGTGCTGAACACTGGAATTTGACACAACATTGTAAAATGATTATAAATCAATAAAAAATGAAAATAAAAAAAGTAAAAAAAAAAAGAATAAAAGAACTGAACCAAAAATTTTAACAGAAGGGCTCAACAACAGACTAAACAGAAAGAAGGGTCAGCAAACAAAGACAAGGCAGTGGAATCCATCCAATAAGAGCAAAATTAAAAAACAAAAAAGAGTGAAGACAGCTTAGGGGCTTATGGGACACCATCTAAAGGATCAATATGTATTATAGGGACCCCCGAAAGAGAAATGAAGGAAAGAGGGGCAGAAAGATTATTTAAAGAAATAATGGCTGAAAACGTAGCCTTACCTAGGGAAAGAAAGAGACATCCAGATTCAGGAAGTCCAAATAGTACCAGTAAGATCAATGTAAAGAGACACACCCTGAGACACACTATAACTAAATTGTCAAAAGTTAAAGGAGAGAATCTTAAAAGCAGCAAGAGAAAAACAAATCGTAGCATACAAGGAAACCACCAAAAGACTATAAGCTGATTTTCCATCACAAAAGTTGCAGGCCAGAGGAAGTGGGATGATATACTCTAAGTGCTGAAAGGAAAAAACTGCCAAGAATATTCTGCCCAGCAAAGCTGTCCTTCAGAATTGAAGGAGAAACAAAGATTTTTATAGACAAGCAAAAGCTGAAGGAGTTCAT
Source organism: Vicugna pacos (assembly GCF_048564905.1). NCBI lineage: Eukaryota > Metazoa > Chordata > Mammalia > Artiodactyla > Camelidae > Vicugna > Vicugna pacos. The sequence continues at coordinate 77,028,571 of NC_132993.1, read as the reverse complement.
CACCACTAGACTATCCTTACAAAAAAAAATGTTAAAGGGAAGACTTCAAACTGAAATCAAAGGACACTAACTGGTAACAGGGAAACATATCAAAGTATGAAAAGGTAAATGAATAGTTAAACACAGAATGTTCTAATGTAGTGGTGGTGAGTCAATTACTTATAACTCTAGTGTGAAGACAAAGTATTAAAAATAACTAAATTATAATATACCCAAAGTAAAAAGATGCAAATTGTGACATCAAAAATATAAAAGGTAGGGGAGATGGAAAGTGAAAATGTGGATCTTCTGTACGTTTTCAAACTTAAGTTGTTATCAGATTAAGACAGGCTATAATAAATGTAAGATGTTTTATGTAAACATCACGGTAACTACAAAGCAAAATCCTATAGTAGACATACAAGAAATAAACAGAAAGGAATCTAAGCATATCACTACAGAAAAATCATCAAATAACAAAAGAAGAGTGCAACAAATGAAGAACTGCAAAACAAGAAGAATTCAATTAACAAAATGGCAATAGTAAGTCCATCACTATCAATGATTATTTTAAATATAAACGGACTGAATTCTCTAATTAAAAGACATAAAATGGCTGAATGGATTTTAAAAAAAAAAGACCCAATTTCTGCTGCCTAGAAAAGATTCACTTCACCTTTAAGAACACACATACCACCAAGAGTGAAGGGATGGAAAAAGATATTTCCCGAAAATGGAAACCAAAAGAAACCTAGTGTAGCAGTACCTGTATCAGACAAAATAGACTTTAACCCAACAGCTGTAACAAGAGACAAAGAAGGTCATTACAAAATGATAAAAGGGCTCAATTCATCAAGGGGATATCATATTTATACATATTTATGCACCCAATTTAGGAGCAAAGAATGTATAAAGCAAGTATTTACAGATCTGAAGGGAGAACTAGACATCAGTACACTAGTACTGGGGGACTTCAATATCCCACTTTCAACAATAGATTATCCAGACAGAAATTCAGTAAGGAAATACTGGACTTAAACAACACATTAAACCAGGTGTGCTTGACATTTATAGAATAGTCCATTCTAACAGCAGCAGAATACATATTCTTGTCAAGTGTACATGGAATATTCTGCAGGGTAGAAAATATGTTAGGCTCAAAGAAGTCCTAATAAATTGAAGATATTGAAATCATATCAAGCACCTTTTCTGACTGCAAAGATATGAAACTAGAAATCAATTAAGAAGAAGAAAACTGGAAAATTTACAAATAGGTGGAGATTAAACAGCATGTTCCTGAACAGTCAACAGGTCAAAGTAGAAATCAAAAAAATATCATGAGACAAATGAAAATGGAAACACAACATACCAAAACATATGGGATGCAGCAAAAGCAGTTTTAAGAGGGAAGTTTATAGTGATAAACGCCTAAACTAAGAAACAAGCAATATTTCAAATGAACACCCTAACTTTACACCTCAAACTAGAAAAAAAAAAAACCAAACTAGGCCCAAAGTTAGTAAAAGAAAGGAAATAGCAAAGATCAGAGCAGAAATAAACAAAATAGAGACTATATGACAATAGAAAAGATCAGTGACATGAAAAGCTTGGTTTTTTAAAAAATATAAATAAAACAGACAAAATGTTTAGCTAGACTAACCAAGAAAAATAGAGAGGGGGCTCAAAATTATAAATTAAAGAGAAAATTAAACTTATATACCACTACAACTGATATCATGTCATATTCACAACAGCCAAGATATGGAAATAGCCTAAGTGTCCATCAGTGGCTGAATAGATAAAGAAGATGTGGGTATATAGAGACACGATGGAATATTATTCAGCCATAGAAAAGCAAGAAATCCTACATTTACAACAACATGGATGGACCTTGAGAGTGTTATCCTAAGTGAAAAGAAGTCACGCAAAGACAAATACTCACCTATATGTGGAACCTAAAAAAGTTAAGCTCATAGAAACAGTAGAATGGTGGTTCCCAGAGGCTGGGTAAGGGGCAGGGAATGGGGAGATGCTGGTCAAAGAGTACAAACTTCCAGTTGTAAGATGAATAAGTTCTAGGGATATGATGTACAGAATGGTGATTATACTTAATAATACTATATTATATACTGGAAAGTTGCTAAAAGAGTAGATCTTAAATGATCTCACTATGAAAAAGAAATGGTAATTATGTGATGTGATGGAGGCGTTAGCTAAAGCTATGGTGGTAACCATTTGCAATACACAAATGACTCAAATCCACATGTTTTACATCTTAAACTTATACATTGTTACATGTGAATTATATCTTAAAGCTGAGGGGTGATTTAAAAAAAAATAGTAAACATCATCATCCTACTGACACGTTCATGGAATGTTTGGTGTTTCCTCTGCAGCATTCCAGTGTCTAGTCTCTATCTTTTTGAGTATTGAGAGTTCATTTTGATGGTGGGAGCACTGAACTCAGGGTTCTCATGTCCAGTCCCTGGGGAGACAGTCGTGACAGTAGCAGTGACTGCTTCCTGATCCCTGGCTTGCAGCCTGGAGGGTCCATCTCCAACTCAAAAGCCCCAGTACCATCACCCAGGGTCCACCTGTATGGGCCGCTGCTTCCCAGCCTACTGCCTTGGCAGAGGTGAAGGCAGATCCACTCAGGGCTTCTGTCCTGGCAATCTTCTCTGGAAGTCCCACCTCAGGTTCACCTCTCCATCCCTCCCGACAATTCTGTAATCACCTAATCCCCAGGATTCATTCCTTTTCTGTCTGAAATAGAGATTTTCGAATCACTGAATGCCGAATGATACAGATTTCTTTTAGCGTTCCAGCTCACAATTGGATTGTTGTCAGAGAATGTATTCTGTACGATACTGAATCTTTGAAATTTGTAAAAGCTAGATTTGTGATCTAGTATGTGGGCAATTTTATCAAATTCTATATGTTCTTTAAAAAATGTGTTCTTTATATAATGCTTGCCAATTGTGCTGTTAAATCTCATATATCTTACTGATTTTTGACTGCTTGATCCAAACCTTACTGAAAGTGATGTGTTAAAATCTTGCACTGTAATAATGGATTTGTCATTTTCTCCTGGTAAATGTGTCATTTTGCTTTAAGTATTGTGATGCTGTGTGCTCAGGAACACATAAGTTTAGGTAACTTTCCAGTGAAGCAGATCTTTAATCATTACACAGGAATAAGCTTTACTCACCTTTGCACATTTTTGTGTTCTTATGTCTCATTTAACAGTACGATTTTTATTTATTTTTAATCCAGTCTGACATTCTGTATTTTTAACTAGATTACAGTCCATTTATTTCTTTCACTCTGTCTTCTTTTAATGATTATGCCAAATGTTTTAAATGCATATTTTTACAAAGACTAAAGTTAATCAATATCCTTAACCTCCCAAATCATATCAGGAGGACAGAATGTTTCAACTTCCTGAGCACACAGGATCCAAACTACATGTTAAGGGGCCCAGGCTCTTCAACCGATAAATTTTAAGGAAAACAAAGAGATGGAGGCAATGTTCTCCTAGGGCAGTCTACCCGGCAACAAAAATAAAACCAAAAATTAACAAACGGGACCTAAGTAAAGTGGTAAGCTTTTGCACAGCAAAGGAAACCATCAGCAAAGCAAAAAGACAACCAATGGAATGGGAAAAAAGATATTTGCAAAAGATGAGACTGACAAAGGCTTAATTTCCAGAACATATAAACAGCTCATACAACTTAATAAAAAAACAAACAATCCAATCCAAAAATGGGCAGAAGACCTAAACAAGCAATTCTCCAATGAAGACAAACGGTCAACAGGCACGTGAAAAAATGCTCAATATCGCTACTTATCAGAGAAATGCAAATCAAAACTACAATGGGGTATGACCTCACACCAGTTAGAATGGCCATCGTTCAAAAGTCCACAAATGATAAATGCTGGAGAGGCTGTGGAGAAAAGGGAACCCTCCTACACTGCTGGTGGGAATGTAGTTTGGTGCAGCCATTATAGAAAATAGTATGGAGATTCCTCAAAAGACTAAAAATAGACTTATCATATGATTCAGCAATCCCACTCCTGGGCATATATCCAGAGGGAACCTTAATGCAAAAAGATACATGCACCCCAATGTTCACAGCAGCACTATGTACAATAGCTAAGACATGGAAGCAAATGTCCATCAACAGATGACTGGATAAAGAAGTTGTGGTATATTTAGACAATGGAATACTACTCAGCCATAAAAATAATAAAATAATGTCATTTGCAGTAACATGGATGGACCTGGAGATTGTCATTCTAAGTGAAGTTAGCCACAAAGAGAAAGAAAAATACCACGATATCATTTATTTGTGGAATCTAAATTTTAAATAAGACAACTAACTTATTTACAAAACAGAAACAGACTCACAGACATAGAAAACAAACTTATGGTTATGGGCAGGTAGGGAGTGGGGAGGGATAAATTGGGAGTTTGAGACTTGCAGATACTAGCTATTATGTATAGAATAGATAAACAACAAGTTCATACTGTATAGCACAGGGAACTATATTCAATATCTCATAGTAACTTACAGTGAAAAAGAATATGAAGAGGAATATACGCATGTACATGTATGACTGAAGCATTATGCTGTACACCAGAAACTGACACAACATTGTAAACTGACTATACTTCAATAAAAGTATATATATACCAAAAGAAAGAAAGAAAGGGATGGAGGGGGAAGTTGTCGATTAAAAGTAACTTGAAGGACAGACCAAATAAATTTTCAAAGGGGAGATACTACTAAACTATAGTGTCTAGAATTACACACCTGGATAACAAACTAGGAAAAAAAATGAAAGAAACACAAGGAAGTAATCACAGTAAAAGAACAACTGTTACTTTCAGGGGGGAGGGAAGCAGTTGTGTTTGGATCTTTGTTCACACAAGGTGGATATTTATCTTGTAATAATTAAGTTATACTTCTGTAGTTTTCTGAACCTGGTTTCATTTCACAATAAAAAGATAAAAGTAGGGCATATTATCTAATGGCATTGTCTTTATTGATCCAATCCCACATGAACTATTTGATAGGTCTCAGGATTAGTCTCTTACGAAACCCAGGAAAACCTCAATCCACTCTTTTACAAACATATGGGTACAGATATATATAGGTCTTTCAGAGTTGTGCATGTGTGTGTGTATATGTATGTAAATAGAGTTAGAGTGACAGTAAGTAAATTCAATTTATTAACCATGAATTTCAAACAGTACCAGAATATGTAGTAAAGGCGGAAAAAATAACTACATTCCTACCTTCCTTCCCCAGCTTCTCCCTGCCACCCTACACGCACTCTGTTCTCAGGACATGCTTGACTACTCCCCAATTCCAAACACAGCCCATTCTCCTGTTCTCCCCTCCACTGAGACTTTGTTCCTGTTTTTCATTGTCACTGGAACACTCACACCTCCTCACAGCCTAGCTGCGTTTGCTGCCAGCCCAAGACCTCCCCTGCTAACTGAATCTGAGTGCTCCCTCATTTGAGCCCCATCACGACCTGGTACTCTCCTGTGGGATTTATCCTTGATCTGTCTCCTTTTATAAATACCTTCCCTCCTCCTGGATTATGCAATTATAACCTCAGTGCAAACTGCATAACTCATTCTGTGTGTCCCTTTAGGGATGAGCACAAAAGCTGGTACAATATATCCATTGGTAAGCTTTTTTTTTTTTTTAAGTACAAGAAATTTACTGTCTTTTCTTTCTTGGTTGATAATTCAGTTAGAAAGCTGTCTTCAGTTAAAAAACTGTCTTCGTCAGTTGCTTGTTAACAATGATGTTGCTATAGTATAGCATTGATTTTACTTAGTATCCAGTTATAAGTCCAGAAGTCTGTAACTTGCCTGTCAGCCTCTCTATTTTAGACCAAAATGAAAAATCAAGAATTGGCCAAAAGCCCTAGAAAGCTTTAAGGGTAAACTCTAGTGGTGCCGGCAGCAACAGTCCAGCAGAGGGCAGCAGAGGGCCGAGGGAAGGGCAGTAGCCTGCTGCAGGGCCCGGATGCATTTGCGAGCCAGAGATGCACCCAGAAGAATCTCTCATTTCAAAGCAGAAGTTTAGAGAATAAGCAAAGCTAGAATGCTCCACGAGCCTCTTTGATCTCAAAGCGATCACAGCTCTGATGTGATATGTACTTAATTCAAAGTTTAGATTGCGGGGGATAAGATGGGGTTGGGGTGGGGTAGAGGGCTCCATTTCCTCTTCCTCCTGACTCAAAACCCAAACCGGCCTCCTGGAAAATCACCTTCCCAATGAACACCGCCTCTCCCTGGGAATTCCTCCCAGGGGCAGCTTCCCCTGTGATCTCTGAGAGTGGGGCCAGTTCTTCAAGCAGCCTTGTGTGTCCTTCCGTGGACTGCCCCCCCCCCCACCACGCCTCCCCTAATGCTGGTCAGCAGGTTCTTCCCAGCTAAAGGCTGTCCCACCCGGGTTTTGAAGGAGACTATCATTATTTTCAGGCCTGGATAATGTATATTAGCACAGATTTTATTCCATGCTTTAAGGAGTCCATATTTAAAAGAGAAATTCCATGACAGTTCTACTCTAAGCATTTGTCCTACAAGATGGGCTTTTTACAAGAAGCTCATTCCTGCCCACTGGGAGGTCCCTGGGTCTCACTGCTCAAGCCTCTTGTACAGATTGGCTGTCCCCAGCAAACGCTGGTATGAGGTTTCTTGGAAGATGCATCTGCCCCTTCCCCCATCCAACCCCAGCTGAAACAGGGACACAGTGGCTGAAGGTCTAGCCATGGCCTTGTGAGCTCAGTGGTAGGGCAGAAACAGAGGAGACTGGGCACTGATGACCTTTGGACCCACCATATCAGCCCCGGGCTCTTTCCTCCTGTTACTTGAGACAATTAACACTTAACTTTCTTGGGTCACTGACGACCCCCACTGTAAACTGCAGAAGGCAACCCTAGCCAATGTTACACGAACATCACTTGTCAGACACTGAAGAAAATTAGACAAAAGAAAGATGCCCCCTCATCTTTCCCCAATCCAGACAGACATAATCTTCTGATTTTTTTCTACATTGCCATGGAAACAACTTTAACCAGACCCTTTGTGTGTGTGTAGAAGGGGGCGGGGTTCAGGGGGATCTTCTGGCCCTCACACTAAAACTGGAGAGAATCTCACATTTTAGCAGCTGGCAAGTGGTCAGCATGTGGAGGAGAACCTGTTGTGGGTGTGTAAGGGTATGATACTTATCACATGTATAATACGCGTGGGGCTCGCTCACACATGCTGCTTTCCAGTGGGAATTCACGAATTCACCTCCCTTCCCATCCCTGACTAGTTAAGTTAAGCATAATAAGGAACTTCTCTTTTTATTCTAACTACAAAAGTAATACAAAAACTCACTTAACTAGAAAAATCTGCAGGTACATAATATAAATACGGGAAACAGAGGGACATAAAAAGCACCAATAACTCCACCCAGAGGTGATTACTTTTAATGCCATGGAAATAACCACTCAGATCTTCTAAGACAGACAGATACACATACATGCTTTTTTTTTTTTTTGAAGGGGATAATTAGGTTTAGTCATTTATACATTTTTAGAGGAGGCACTGGGGATAGAACCCAGAACCTTGTGCATGCTAAGCATGCGCTCTACCACTTGAACTCTACCCTCCTCTGCATTTTGGGGAGAGGTGGGTAACTAGGTTTACTTATTTGTTTTATTTTTAGAGGAGGTACTGGGGATTGAACCCAGGATCTTGTGTATGCTAAGCATGTGCCCTACCACTTGAGCTAATATCGTACCCCCTCATGCAGTTATTGTTAGATAGGATCACACCATAGGAACAATCGTGCCACCGTAACTGTGTGACTGTGTAACTGCAACCCCTGTTCAGTGTACCGCAAACATCTTTCCATTTCAAACCAACGAAGGCAGCCTTCCCTGGCCAGCTCCACCCAGGAATTGGACCCAGAACTGTCCCTTCCATACCACTACCTCCCCCTGTTTCCAGAAGGGCTTCTGAGGTAGTCTGGCTTTCAGAGGATGCCCCTGAAGCCAAAACAGCCAAAGCCACTTCTCTGAACTGTTAGCAACTGCCGTGGTTTGGGGGAGGGGCGGGCTGGCTCTTCAGGTTGACACCAACCACCTGACTACCCATGCAATTCCCCCACCCTGGTCCCTCAAATCCTGCAGGATCACATCCCTCCACTCCTGCAGGCCCTCACCCTCTCCAGTGTGCTCAGGAGTCCTTTCTCTCTAGTTGCTCTGCAGTCTGTTAGAGGTATAATCCCATTGCTCCACTCCACAGGGCTCTTTCATCTTGGTTCCCCAATAAACCAAACATAAACAATACGTTTCTCCCTGTCATATAATAGCAGCTCTAACAACCCTGACCCTCCTTGAGGGCCTGCACACACCCCTGACCTGGAGAGCTCCCCAACGCAATAGATATCCCACTACACTAATAAGTAAGGAAAGGCTGATCCAAAACTGCCGTTGAACAGGACCCTGGGGTGCGACCCTGACTCTCTCCACTTGTAATTTCTATGATCTCAGAAACATTAAGGTGAAAGAATTGAAGGAGTTGAGTGTATTAGGTCCTTTTCAGCCAAGGACACAAACCAACTGTTTCCCCTCCGTACTGTGAGGGGCAGATGATAAAGTTAGGACCACCCTGCCAATGCCTGTGCAGAGTCTGTGGCAAGTAAAGCCTCTCCATCTAGAAATGCAAGAGGAACATAGATCTGCCATTCTCCTAGGTGAGTCTCTAAGTCCTGGGAGAGAAGAGTTCTTCTCAAGAACAATAATGGCCAACGTTTCCCAAGCACTTACCCTATGCCTGGAACTTTTCATATATTATCTCATTTAATCCTCACAAATACCCATGATGTAGATACTATTACTATCCCATTTTACTGATGAGGAAATTGAGGCTGGGGAAGTTAACTAACTTACCCAAGGTCACACAACTAGTAGTTGGTATACCTGGGATTTGAACCTAAAAACCTGACTCCAGACCTTATTCTCTCTCCAGGATGCAGCTCCCAGAGGAGGGAACCACCCATTTCCATAAAACCAGGTGATTTGTCCTAAAAAGTTCACCAGCTATTTCAGATTCAATTTCTATACTTCATTCTGTTCCAAGTAGTAGAACAAATACAGGAATTCCGAACATTGGACTTGCGTGGCTCAAACCAGATCTTTATTTAAGCCACGCATGGCAAAGTCCCTGGAAAGGACCAAGTGGGAATTTACAAAAGTGACTTCCGAGAACAAAGCCCAGAAAAACTAATAACCCTATCATCCTTATTCCAAAAGGGAAAGTTCAGATTTGAGACAGTTCTGTGTAAAATGTCAACATCTTAGCCAAGTCATTCTTGAAGTAATAGAGGGAGAAGTGGAATAGCTGGATATCAAGTGTTGGTATAAAGCTACAGGAACTAAGACAACGTGTTGGCACAAGGATAGAAAAATAGACCAAGGGACAGAAGGGAGATCTCCCAGCCCACACACAGTGGGACTCTTGGCTCATGACAGAGGTAGCTCTGTAGAGAACTTGAGAAAGGATCATCTTTTCCATAAACCCAGTGTCAGGGGAGGAAATGAGACCTGTCCTGGTCCTCACCCCACAAGCAAAAACACTTCCCGCAGGACTTTAGATCCAATGATGAAGGCAACTGAGGAGAAAATCTGTTAAGAATATCCTTTTGACCCCAGGTTAGGGAAACTTCTTTAAAAAGGTCACAGATATATTGATAAATTGGACATTAAAGTTAAGAACTGAAGCTCATCAAAAGTTATCCTTAAGAAAGTAAAAAAAGGCAAACCATGAAATGGGAGAAGATATTTTCAACTGTGGACAAAAAATGTTGCCTGTCATATCAGTAAACAAAGGATGCTGTGGCCATCAAGCCATCAGTCGCTGCAGCCCGCCCCCAACTGTGCACTCTGAAGGGGTTCAGGATGGGGAAAAAAACAGATAATGGCCCTAGACAGTTAAGGTGTATATCGAAGGAATGATTTCAATGAGCCTAGACTCTTGTATCTTCCCATATGTAGAAAAGTGCTAAATTCATTAACTTGAGATGTCTGGTTTTTCGTTAATTAACAGTAATTTTTTGATGTTCTGGTTTTTGTTGCAAAAACTCCTATATACCCTGGCTCCTCCCTTACCTCTTTGGAACAGTCCCTCAGAGCAATCTGAGAGGCTGTCTGCTGGGCTGAAGTTCACAATATGTCTGCCACATAAAATATAATTCTCAACTTTTAGGTTATGCATTTTTTTCAGTCGACACAACGTATGTCTAGAATAAAGAGCCCCTACAAATCGATAAGAAAGAGAAACAACAGAAGAGAAAAATAGGGAAGAGGCTTGAAAAGGTTCACCACAAGAGAAGAAACCCAATGCGCCAACAGATAAATGAAAAGGTATTCGGTTTCATTAGAGATCTAACAGATGTGAATTAAAACCACAATGGGGCTAGCCTGATCAAGCCCTTATGCCTAACTGCCACTTTACAGAAAATACCAGATAAGAATAGGCAAGACACCATGAGGAAACATGAGACAAATGCAGAATACGGTGCTTCTTCAAGACAACTGGCCAGGTCTTTTTTTTTTTTATAAGTCAGTGTCATCAAAACAAGAGACTAAAGACGCAATAAGCAAATGCAAAGCATAAACTGTTACTGGATCCTGATTTTTTTAAACTAGCTATAAAAAAAACATTTTCAGATCAATTGGGGAAATATGAATAGGGACTAAATATTGTATGATATTGAGTAATTATTGTTAATTCTCTGCATTACTGTATTTAAACAGTAAGCTATTCCTCTTAAGAGGGTCATGTTGAAATATTTAAGAGTGAGTATTATCATGACTGTTTTCATATGATTCACTGCCACAAAAAATAGATAGCTAGAAGAGCAAACCATTTAAATTATCTTTTAAGCCAAAATATTTAATTATTTGCTTAGAGGCAGGTACATGGATGTTTTCTATACTGTACTTTGCATGTTTGAAATTTTTCATAAAAATTAGGTTATAAAAGCACCCCCAATGTTCACAGCAGCACTATTTACAATAGCCAAGACATGGAAACATCCTAAATGTCCATCGACAGATGACTGGATAAAGAAGTTGTGGTATATTTATACAATGGAATACTACTCAGCCATAAAAAGAATAAAATAATGCCATTTGTAGCAACATGGATGGACCTGGAGATCATCGTTCTAAATGAAGTAAGCCAGAAAGAGGAAGAAAAATACCATATATCACTTACATGTGGAATCTAAAAAAAAAAAAAGACAAATGAACTTATTTACAAAAATAGAAACAGACTCTCAGGCATAGAGAATAAACTTATGGTTACCAGAGGGGGAAGGGGGTGGGAAGGGATAAACTGGGAGTTCGAGATTTGCAGATACTAATATATATATATAAAAATATATATAAACCAGTTCATACTGTACAGCAGAGAACTATATTATTTATCTTGTAGTAACTTATGGTGAAAAAGAATATGGAGAGGAATATATGTATGTTCATGTATGACTGAAGCATTATGCTGTACACCAGAAACTGACACATTGTAAACTGATTATACCTCAATATATATACAAAAATTCTTTTAAAAGAAAAAAATAGGTTAAAAAAACTCATGTACACACACTTACATACTGATGCACACAAACAGAAAAGCTAAACTTGCAAAGACTAGCATTACCAAGTGTCAGTGAGCATGTGGAGCGCTGAGCCCTCCCATACACAGCTGGTGGGAGTGTAATTTGATGGAAGCACTTTGTCATCATCTGGTAAAGTTGAAGGAATATATCCCATGACCCAGCAATTCTTCTCCAAGGTATCTACCCCACTTTAATGTGTGTACTTGAGTACTGGGAGACGTGGACAAGCATGCTCAGAGCCGATGTGTTCATAAAATCCCCAAGTTGGTAACAAGCAAACATCTACAACCAAGTGGATTTATAAATACCTGTTGATTACTCAGACAACTGAATACTCTCCTGGAGGGACCATGAATTAACTACAGCTGTGTGCAATGACATGCAGCACCCTCACCAACACTGTGTTGGTAAAAGAAGCCAGGTACAAAGAACACATACTGAATGGATCCACTTCTATATACTTAAATAGCTTGACATAAAAATAAAATAGTGTCCATAGATGTCTATTTACACAGTCAAATTTGAAAGAACAGCAAACAAGAGAATGGCCAGAAAAGGAGGGACAGTGATTACCTTTCAAAGGGGGATCTATAAGGGAGAAAAAATTAAAATCTGGCCTAAAATCCCTCAGTGTTATCGAGCCGGACTCCTTTCCACCACACTTGCCTGGGGCGAGATGGCCCTTGAAATGAAACCACAGATTTCTAGGGCTCTTCCCAGGAAGACTTTCTGGATTTCCACTGGCCTCGCCACAGAGGGACTGGTCAGTTGTTACCAAACTTTGAGTTTTGGCGTCCAGGAAATGAGCTAAATCATTTCTTTTGGAATTGTTCGCATCCTACCAGAGAGATAAATCTCATTCCTCCATCCTGTAAGCCTGGAGCCCACGACAGAACACAGAGGACATCTCCACACTGTGGCGGGGGTGGGGTCATCAGAGCAAAGTGGTCCTACCTGGACATCAGGCGCTGAAGGTAGTGTGACAGGCTCGGGGGCACAGAGCAAGGTAACATCTGATCCTCAAACCCAGGCCAGACGCATCATCCATGCTCCTAGAAGGAAGGCTTCTCTCCTGTTTCTGTTCACTTGGAGATTTTCCTTAATGTTTCCATTCATCAGTATGAAACTTCATTCAGCTGTGAATAATAGAAACCAAGGGAACCAGCTGAGGTTTTCACTTTCTTTCATCAAACCATGAATACCTGGGTAAGTGGTGACTGGTGTAGGTTCAGTGAGGGGCAGGGGAGGGGCAGGATACCACTCCTATTCTCTCTGCCTTTTCCTCGTGGCCCCAATTTAGGGCCATCATTAGGACACACGGCGTCTTCGTGCGAAGCACAAAGAGGCGCCCTTCTGAACAGATGACGTTTGGCAGGACTCACCCCATCCCTGGGTGAACAATATACTGATGGACACCCCACCAACAAAATCTGGTTTTATAACTGTCTCTACCATACTCACCAAAGGAGTCAGGACATCCACATCTCCAATGACCCTCAGGAGTTTTTCACCCAGTACTGAAATCTGAATTACATGAAGCCTAGGACCTGAGTTCAGAAGTAAAAATGACCACCACCCCCAAGCCCACACTGATTGCTGGAAATCAAATAGAGGTCCATTTACTAGCAAAACCCAGGCAGTGCATCAGATGGGCTCAGAGGATTCACCCCCAAGTTGGGTGCGTGGGGAGAAGGGGCATGTGGCAAATGTCCCCACAGAGGCAGATGCTGAGCTATCCAGACACAAGTCCAATGCCATGACAGTTTCAGTTCCTGTGGACCTGTACCCCAGGCTATGCAGACCCCAGGTTACAAAAACGTTAGCTCTATAGAGGTAGCCACTTTAACACTTTGGTCAGCTTGTTTTCGGACGGAGGAGGGGAAATTCACCTGTATTCACACACGTTTCCCTTGTCAGGAAAAAATCAGGAGGGGAGTGGTTTTCATTGTGTACAGATGGGGCTGGGGCTGGGTGGGGAAGGGAGAGTACGCAGCCGGGATGCATTTGAATCAGCGTTCCTACCTACAGATTACAGCACACCAAAGCCAAAGCCCTAGAGGGAAGGGATCTGAGTAACAAGCGCACAGCTACATTTATAAAGTATGAATCAAACCCTGACATTTATAGCTGCCAGACCGTCGTCTACATAATTGGCAAACTTGAGGTGCACAATATTTTCTCTCCTAAATCCACATCAATCCCCAAAAAGGAATTTAGAGAAGCCCTGTTTTGTTCTGGAAACCAAACGTCCACCCTCTCCATGATTAGATTTTACCCCACTTTTAAGCTAAGCACGTTGCTGATTCTTGCGTGCTGCAAGACGACGGGGATGAATCAGAGAAGGGATTTCATTACAGCACAGCACGCAGCACGAGGGCAGCGTGAACATTAGCGTCTCTGCACTGGGCCTCCCCTAGCCATACGGAGCAGCCAGATGTCATAACCCAGGCGGACACCAGGCATTCAGTTGTGAGCACAACAGTCCAGGAACACTGAGCTTGGGGAACCCACTGCTTTTTAGCAAGAAAGCCTGCTCTTTGCCCAGAAGGAGCCAGTATCTTATAAGACTACCAGTGGCTGGAAAGCCAGAGCCACCTGATTAACAGCCCACTGGAACCTCGTGGAACAGGAAAGTGGCAATTTCCAAGAGGGGGTGCAGGGAGAGACAAGTACGAAAACATAGCAACAAAAAGCTGTATGGCCCAGCCTGAAAATAGCCCAAGTGGGGTCTTACCCTAACCAGTGTACTCTTGTGAGTACACAGCAAGTCCGGTCAGGAAACAGCGTGTCCAGCGCTCTTTTTTCTTGCCCTGGTTCTCTTTTCAGGAAACCCTCTGCCAAGCCCTTTGCTCCTGCTAAGCTGTGGAAAAGGCCTTGCTGCTGCTTCCTGGGGCCAGAGAGGAGCGGCTGCCCGGGAAGTCTCTGAGGTTCCGAGTCTCCTGAGAATGTGACTTCTGAAGCCACAGGTGTCCACCCAGGGAAGAGGGGCATCGACCTTTTTTTGTGCGTTCCAGTCCATTAGACGTGACAAAAACAGCAGTCTTACTATGCAGAGTCAGGCGGCTTTCAAGGGGCGGATTTTTACCACTTCCAGCTCTCTGGCCTTCTGCCCTCTCCAAATTGAAGGCGGTCAGGTTGCGTGGCGGAGCCGGGGGAGGGGGGGGCGGGGTAAACGAGGCCGAGGGGAGGGGCGGGGCTGAGAAAGGGAGGGGTTAGTGGAGGGAGGGACCTAGGGGAGGGCGGCCGAGGAGCGGGGCGGGGCCGAGGAGCGGGGCGGGGCCGAGGAGCGGGGCGGGGCCGAGGAGCGGGGCGGGGCCGAGGAGCGGGGCGGGGCCGAGGAGCGGGGCGGGGCCGAGGAGCGGGGCGGGGCCGGAGTCCTCTGCTGCTCAGCTCCAAGCGGCCCACCCTCGGCGTTGACTGAGCGGTCGCACCTGGTCGAGCTCATTTGCTGCACTCTTCCCTAAGAAAGTTTCTCTCCCAGCATATTTCTTAGCCTCTATGTAAGGTCTCAGGCTGGTACCTAATAGTTTGTGAGAATTGCTCAAACTTGACAGGGGTGGACTTTAGGTTCAAATTCAACCATGTCAGTATACATAAACACTTTTAAGATTACAGAACATAGTTATCCCTCTTATTCGGCCTGCCTTTTCACCTCCATTATCAGTTCTTACTGATTCTCTTCCTTTTCTCTTTCCTACTTTCAATGGCTGAAGCCAAAGAGGAAGCGGTAAGGGAGTGTTTTGAGAGCTGGAAACTGTCAGGACGAGAGAGAAACCATTTCAGTTCCTTTCTCAACTGCCACCTCAAATCTAGAATTTAAAAACATTTCCTCTTGAGAAATTCAGACCCTTCGGCACAGATTCTCACGGCCCCTAGGTGCCATGCAACGTCTTTGCATCGGTGGAGGACTGGGGGCTGTGGGTGTTACCGATGCTGAAGGGCACACACATCGGCACATCGGCTTGGAGGCAAGTAGCAGAGGGGCTGAGGGTGGAGAGGTCACTGCTGACCGTACTGTGTAGTAGATGGGCTTTAGGTGACCAGCTGCTTCCTCACTCGCTTCTCTGTGTCCTTGTGACCAAGGGGTTAGATTTCTAAGCTGGCAAAGATAAAGTTCCCACAGAAGAAGAAGGCAAAGCCTGGCCTCATTGGCACAATGAGCCATTCTCCAAACTCTAGGCTAACTCCAGAGCACGGACAGCACACACAAGGTCCACGTTTCATTACCTACACACAGTCATCAATTTTGGCCCTAGCAAGAATTGGCTTTCCTGAATTTCTGTAAAGAGTCAGGTAATAAGTATTCCAGGCTTTTGGACAGTACGGTCCCTGTGGCAGTTACTCAGCTCTGCCATTGGAGTACAAAAGCAGCCACAGACAATACATAATTTAGTGTGGCTGTGTCCCAATAAAACTTTATTCATAAAAACCGGCAGTGGGCAGAATAAGGCCTTGGGGCCATAGTATGCCAACCAGCCCCCACCTAGCAACCCCTGACCACTGTGTTGTTACAACACAGTATACAGAGTACAAAGATGTCTCCAAGTTCAGGAGGAGGGTTGTAATCAATTAGCCTTGTCTGTATGGGTGCTGAAAGGGGAGTAACTGGCTCTACACCAGTGATCCACTGTGCCCACCCCAGGAGGGGTACAACATGATCCCCTGAGCTATGTGAAAAAACATTAGAGTTTCTATTTATTTTTATTTTATCTGTTTTCATGATAGACTATTGACCTTGTCTACTTCACCATGGATCCATGGAATTTGCAGTGAGTCAGTCCTTCTATATAATGTGCTAATTGGAAGTCAGGCTTACAAATCCCTGAAGATGATGTCACAGTAAGTGTGCCCTCGAGTGGCAGGACCAGCCCATCGGCTCTGGTCTGAGCCATGCATATCTCCCAGGAATTCACCCAAGAGGAGAGCTGTGGTTCCTAATTCCTTGCAGGCAGTTTCTTTGGGGAGTATGGTGGCCTTGCCATACTACAGGAATCTCAGACTCACAGTTCTGTTTTGAATCTGATCAGCAGCTCAGCTACTGATCAGATTACCAAAAAAGGGAACCCATTTCCATCCCTGCCTTGCCCCACCCACACACACACACCCCATTCATAAGAGCACTGAACAAGTTGTGCTTCCCTGGCCTCTGGTGGCCCCCTTCTTTCTTGGTAGTCAGGCCTGCCACGTACAGGTGGACAGATTGTACACTGCACAAGGAGGCTGCATCTAAGGAGGCATCATTCACATTGTAAACATTGTAGACATATTTATTATGTCAATTTCCTGGTCTACAGCAGCATCTTGTTTTAACAATGTCAGTACATCATGACAATTTCTGATCAATGATGTAAAGCATCTTGAGGAAAGGTGCATTTTTAATGCTACAAAGGCACTGCAGCAGCCACAACAGGTGAATGACACCTCTAGTGGTTAAGGAATGGAGAAGAAAAATACACAGAGTGCAATAGATTTAATTTTTTCTGAAGCAGAGGTATCTTGGTAACACCCTTTACAGTGTGGGGGTGCTTTTCAGAGTGAGCCAGCTTTTGGGTTCTGAATCATGAGCACAAGCCTCGAAGGGTAAAGGTGAAGAATTGATGGTCCACCCTCAGACATCTCTACTCATGACTGGAGGTGAGGGGCCAAAGGCACACAATTATTTCTTTCCTCATCCTGGCTGCTCTCCTTCCACACAGAGAAGAGGATTTGGAAGGGGCAGTCAAAGCAGAGAGCTGAACCTTGATGTTAACCCCCACAGAAGGAGATGACAAAGTAAGACTCTTCTGACAGAAGAGCCAGCTGCTGTCTTGTGGCTCCCAGTATCCATTCCCCTTTCTCCTGGTAACACCTCCCACCGCCCCTTTGGGAAATAAGTTCTGCCCCTTGTGAGAAGTCTCTGGAATTGCCAAACAAAACACCCTGCCTTGTACTGGATGGAGGGATGGTCACATGACTCCAGATGGGCCAGTTGTGCTCTCCCTGGCCCTCTTTGGGGCAGGTAATGTTATGTTTCAACTTGACTGGGCCATGGGGTGCCCAGATATTTGGCCAAAGATTATTCTGGGTGTTTCTGCAAGGGTCTTTTTCGGTGACATTAACATTGCAATTGGAGTAAAGCAGATCACTCTTCGTATGTGGGTAAGCTTCCTTCGGAATAGAATAGAACAGAACAAAAAGACCGACCCTCCCCAAGTAAGAGACAATTCTCCAGCAGACTGCCTTTGGGCTTCATCAGCAACATTGCTCTTTTGCCTGAAAGCCCTTGAGCTGGAACATTAGCTCTCTCTAGGTCTCCAACTCCAACCTGCCAGTCCACCCTGCAGACTGGGGTTGCCAGCCTCCATAATCGTGTGAGCCAATTCCTTATGATAAACCAATCTCTCTCTCTCACTGGATAGGTAGATAGATAGATAGATCGATCGATCCTATTGGTTCTGTTTTCCTCTAGAAAACTCTGGCTAATACACTCTCTGGATTCTGATGCATGAGTATATACACTCAAAAACGTAAGAATAGTTGGAAAGCATTCTTTCCAGCAGTGGTGTCCTGGTGGGACAGTCAGGGACCTAGTTCCTGCTGCCTAAATCCCTCCAGAGATGCTCTCTTTCTTATTCTTTTCTGAAACTGGTTCTCAATCTTCCTAACAATTCTTTGATCCACCCTATATCTTATTTTAGTCCACAAACACTTACCTACTATATTCACTATTCTATGCCTACTGTATATTCAAGGTACTGTCCTACTGGGGAAACAGCAGTGAACAAGCTCGCCCCTGCTCTCATGAAACTTATTTTCTAACAAGGCCTTTTTTTCTTAAGTAGGTGAACGCTTATTAAAGCCTTGGTTTCAGTTGCTTGCCACCAAAGAATCCTAAGTGATACTAACAGTCTCCCTTCAGAGAATGCTAGCTCTGCTCCTCTGGGTAGAAGTACAGAAGAAGTCAGAGGAAAAGATCCTGGCTCTGTACAATTCTTGAAAGACATTTCTCTGTGATCACCCCAAGGACAAACCTGAGAACCGACCAGTGGACTTGTCTAAGGTGCTCACTTCAGGACAGTGAATGGCTCAGCAGGAACACAACATTACAGCGACTGCTCAACTGAATGCCCTCCATCAAAGCTATCTTCTCTCCTATTCACAGCCTGAGAAGATACATCACAATGAATTACGTTGCTTGCGCCTCATTACAACTTGTTTCAAGTGTAATTTTCACCAGAAGCCTTTTTAATGCCCTCCCTCAAGGCCCACAGGATTTATTCTGGAATTAGTCAGGAGACAAGATGAGAGAAGCTGATCAAGTGGCCAGACATAGCTTCCTCCTCAGGCAGCAACAGACAGTCATTAAACACAACTGCAACTCTTATCTTGCAGCAAGTAAGTGTGCTCTTTGCTTCACGGTTGCGGGTTCAGGGACTACAGCTGGGAATTGTCACAGTTTAGTTTAGCACTCCTGGCAAACTCTGGAGCCAGTTTGCATAATGCAGTTTCTAAAGAATATGATTCTAGTAGAAAAAAACCATGTTTGCAGTTAAAAATAGAACTTGGTCACATAACAACTCATCCATAATCTGTGAGGCTGGAGGAGGAACAAAATGAAATGATAGTCACTGGGGTTCCCGAACACCTGTTCCAGTCACTCAGCGCCTGCCCTCACTGGGAATTGCCAACACACAGAAATCAGCCCTGCCCTGAAGTCAAAAGTCAAAAATAAACAGCTGTACTGCCCCAGTTAAATCGAGAAACATGAGTGTACCTTTAAGCAGGCAGCAACTCAGGTGGCCTCGCCAGGCCAGGCCAGGCCTCCTCGGGGCTTTAGCTCCGTGTTCTAGGAGAATTAACTGCTGTAGATCCAGCAGCAGCTGTAAACTCAGCAGGCTTGAAAGCCGAGACCAAGTGAGGTTTGAATTCCACCCTCACTAGTGCGTTTTCACAGCACATGCATATACTCTGCTCTATCCAGAATTCACCAAATATGGTCCCTGGATCCTTCTAAGCAGATGCGGGGATCTCATGACCTACTTCTCAGGCTGGCAAAGAGCTAAGAACCACAAAAGAAAAATCTGGTTTCCATACCAGGAAACACATGAAAATAGGAGTATAGGTCTAATTGGAAAGGTTGCCCCAGTAAAGGAGAGGAAATCTCACGTCTACATATGGAGAAAGCTAAGCTGTCAGAACACCTGATACCGTAATATACTGCCAGAAAAAAGGATGTGGGAGAACCAAAAGGAAAGGATGCTGTCTCCTACCCCATCCCTGCCCTCACCAGCCCTCTGGCCTTGGCAAAGTGCTTCTCTTCTCTGTGCCTCTCTTCCTCTCTTTAAAATTGGTCTACAATACCTCTTTCCCTTTCAAACTCACCACAATGGTGGAAAGTTTAATTGGATGCTTGTGTCCGTTCTCTGTTTCTGACTGTGAAATTCTAGAGCAGTAATACCCTCTGTGCTTCACAATCACCTGGGAGCTTATAACAATTACAGATACCTGGGATTACAATACCAGAGATTCCTGGGTGGTGGGTCCCAGGCACAGGTAGTGTTAAAAAGTCCCCCTTCCTCAGGTGATCTCAATGTTCAGCTGGGGCTGAGAACCACGAGCCATGATGGGGAAAAACTGCTCCCCCAGGAAATGGTGGAAGAAGACAGACACGTGCGTGTTCCCACATCCTCCAGATCTGCAAAGGGTTTCCTTTCATGAGGTTGGACAAATTGTTTCTGACTTGTTCAGAACGGGCTGCTGCCTTCACACCCAGCTGGCGACGGCGCACCTCTGCTGTGCCATAGGTCATTAGTGAGGGATGTCTTGGTGTTAAGCATCCCATCCTCCTGTTAAATGCAAATGACTCAGGATAGCGTCTGTTCCATAACAAATCCCTTAGTAGGGAACTTAATATCCCATGTGGGTTGATCAGCCCCATTTTTCCTCTCCCCGCAGCGGGCCCCATGCCTCTTCTGACTAACACATTCACATGTAGCTCCACTCTACAGGTCAGTTATGTTTCCCACCAGAACAAGCCCTGGAGGACCGGCTGTTCATTCCGTATCCTCCCACAGCCTGGACTTCAGTTCTTTGCCCTTGAAAGCACCCTGTGTGCTTCCGTTCTGTTGAATCCAACATTTGGAAGGAGCTGGAGACCTTGAAAGAGAAACTAAATGACACAGCAGGGTCATAGAGTGGAGTGGTTAAGAGCTGGGGAATCAAACAAGCCTGGGTTTAAAGCCTATCTCCATCACTTAACTAGCTCTGCTTCCTGGGATAGCATACCTAACTAACCTCTCTGAGGCTCAGTTTACTCCACTGTAAAGTGAGTTTAAAGTCTGTACCATGGGATTGGTACAAGGATTAAAAGAGATGTACCCGGCATCATGTGACTACCCTAAATTTCAGCCACCCTTACCATTGTTATCATTAATAAAGTAAGAGTGAGGGGTGCAAGTAGCATCTCTTCAGAATCAATGTGAATTGTAGAGCAATAGGACTCGGGGTGAGGAAACCTGAGTTTAGAGCCGTTTCCTTTCTCTATGATTTTGGACAAGTCACATCACTTCTTTAAGCTTCAGTTTTCCCAGTTGCAAAATTGTGATCATAATAATAACATTATAATGATGCCTACTTCACAGGGTAATTGGAAGGACTAAATGCAATAAGGCACATAAATGTGCTTTGCAAACTATAAGGAACCATATAATATAAGTAATTATTATCCACACCCAATTCTTAACATTTTCTGGGACTACTCCTGACAATTGACAAAAGGAATAAGTGGATTGTCTAAGATTAGAAATAGAAGAAAATGAGGCTCAACTCTCACACCTTAATAAAGTCCAGGCCAAAGGGTGAGCTACACAGAGAGTGAGGAAACTGATTAAAAGGGGCCCCTGTGCTGGGCTCATTTCATTCCTGAATGAGCTCTTCCTTGGATTCAGCAACTGCTAAATGTTTACCTTCCATATTCTCTCACATTGCCTCAGGAGACATTCTAACATGAAAGTTATTGATTTTCATAAAAAATGACCTTCATAAAAGAGGGCCTAATACCACGGGGCAAAAAAAAAAAAAAGAGAGCAGAAAATATCATAATGTATGTTTCTTCCCTTGAGGAGCCTTTTTTCCTGGCTCTCAGGTTTTTTATGTTTAACTTTTGTTTAAATATTTTGTTTTGCATGACACTTTCTGGTATTTTTTTTTATTGATTCCCCCCCACCTCTGCTGACTTTGCTAACCTACAGTATTTTCCATGACTCCTATAAATAAAAATTTCTAATTTGAAAGTTAAAGTCAGGGAGCAGCTATGCCAGCAAGAGAGGGGGATTCAAGGTCCAAATGTATCTTGCCACCTGTAACAGGCCCTGATGGTTGCTGTTAAAGCGGTTCACCAGTGCACTGGTCTTCTAGGAATAATCAAAATCCAGCCAGAGGAAAGAAGTTTCAATAGCAGAGCTCCAAGCTTCAGTCTTGAGGGCCCAGGAGGTATTACAGGAAGAGGTGGAAGATAATCCCTCCAGTAATTCTGGGATCAGTGGTGTGAGGTCTTTACATGACTTCCTATCCTCTTCTCCACTGCCCACTAGACAGAATTGGGGCCAACTGGATTTGTGGACATAGGACACGAGCCAGGAGGGAGAGGCCAAAGGAAATTTGCAATGAGCATTCAGGAGTGCCACTCCGCCAGAATTTTTTACATGTATGTGGAGGTCACAGGGTTAACTCCAAGAAAAGAGAGGCAACTTAACTATTAGGAATGTTCTCTGTCCTTGAAAATGCTCTGAGGAGGAGTGTCTCAGAGTTGGAGCACCTGTAAAATATGCATTAATGGTAAGGAGAGCCCCTTTTGAGAGTTTCTTTCAGCCCCCACATAACTTCATTTTACCCACAAATTAGAAAGGAAACCAAGAAAGAGAAAGGAAAATTTTAAGTCACTCATCTAAGCCTACAAAATTAAAACCTCCACTTCCACAATACTACATTTCACCAGCAAAAGAGCATTGTATGCTTATTTTAGTCGTTAGCAAGTATTCAAACACAAGGACCTATGGAGGTGTTATGAAAGGCGCCGCAATTCACTGTATAAGACAGGAAAGTCAGGAAATGGATATTAAATGACCAGAAACAAAGGGGACCCTAAATTCAAGTGATCCACTACTGAGAGATTGGGCTGACCTAGTCACCCTTTGAGGGGTTCTAGACACATAAAGAAATGACCAGGTGGACAGGTAGACAGGGTAGCAAGTCATAAAGACATTCATCCTGGAAATGAACTGGAAATCTGCCACTGGTCCCCATGCTCGACTCCTGCCCACTCCTTCCTGATGGTGAAGCACGCCTCTATCCTGCAGGGGCCAGCTCTGCCCCCAACCAAAGTAAACACTGGACAAATATTTGAGAAATATCATTTCAAGGGAGTGGCAAATTATTTGCCTGCTTGAAGGATCCATCATTATTTGGGATGCTTCTTTATATCCAACAGCTTTTCAAACCAAGAGCACAGAGAAGTACAGCACCAGGACTATCGACATTGGGAAGAGGGTAAAAACTGTTTTTTCTCCATCATCCTATAACACAGGTGCCCAGAGCCCTGGGGCTGCCCAGAGTCAGGAGAGGATGGGGTGGGATGAGGAGAAGAGAAGAGGAATGAAGCGAGATCTGCTCCCTCATGGCATCAAGGACCAAGGGAAACACCATCTTTTCAGGACTTTTTAGGTGTCAAAGATTCTGCTGGTTGCATATACACGTTGTTTCTTTTGCATTCTCACAACAACCCTTGGAGTTAGTTTTCACTATTCCCATGTTCCCTATGAGGTTCAAGGGAAGTTAAGGAATGTATCCAAATTCACACAGGGATTCAAACCTGAGTCTGACCCTTAAGCCCCTGCCCACGTGAGACAGGTCTCATGCACCTTTTAGATTCCCTGCGTGCCATTCTGGCCTGGACCCTTGGCCACCAACTCTGGCTTAGTTGCCTCCACAGCCTAGGAACTTACTCCACCTGGACCAACCAGAGTCTTGCCTAGAGGGTCAAGATCTTTCCTATGTTGCTGTTGGGCAGCTGTGCCAAGAAGCCACATGCCCTGAGATTTTGGCTTCTCCCACCACTTCTGGACTTAACTAAAATGCAGGCTGTGAAATCTGGTTTCCCTACCTGCCACCAAAAGGGGCCAGAAAAGCAACCCAGAGGGATGCCCTGGGGAAGTTACCTTCCCATTAGAGAGATCCAGTCTGACAATTTTCCTCTCCCTCCTCCCTCCCAAGGATGGCTCCAAACCACAGTCTCTCTGAACATTCTATCTGAAGATTTCCCGTGTAGCTAAACAGACACACCTGCAGACTCACCGGCCTTGGCCTCCAGAGCGGTTTGTGAAGCAACGCTGAGGCATCCCTGGCGTTGCTTTGCATCCTTCCCTGCTTCCCTTCACTTTTCTCTCACCATCCTTGCTTCGAGATTGCACTTTCCAAACAAAACAGCCTCAGGCTGTTTCCCATAGAACCCAGGCTTTCTGGTTTTATTTTCATTTAGCTGTGTATTTATTTTGTTATTCTTAATAATGTGATAAGTAGCTACAAGCCTACTGTTCAAAACAAATGCTACAACCTTGACACCACCTCTTCTAACTATGTGGTTCCCCATCCCATTCCCCATCTTTCCCCGCACGATATAGCCATGATCCAGAAATCCTTCACTTTCTAAAATCGATAGGTATTTCTCTCAAGTATATTCTTATGTTAGTTATTCTCAACTCTATAAAATTATACCATATTGTTTTGTGTACATTTTGAGTATTTACTTTCTTCAAAGTTTTGTTTTATTGCTAGCATTTATGCACATTGTTGTGAATCAGTGTAGTTCATTTGTTTTTATTGCCATATAAGATTCAGTTGTACGACTATTATCAC
Source organism: Vicugna pacos (assembly GCF_048564905.1). Classification (NCBI taxonomy): domain Eukaryota; kingdom Metazoa; phylum Chordata; class Mammalia; order Artiodactyla; family Camelidae; genus Vicugna; species Vicugna pacos. The sequence continues at coordinate 77,004,005 of NC_132993.1, read as the reverse complement.
AATTCATCCGTCCACTCTCCTGATGGGCATCTGAGTTGTTTCCAGGTTTTTGCACTGTGATCAGTGCAGCTATGAATATTCTTTTGCATGTCTCCTGCCTTATATCTGCTTGAGTTTCCCTTGGGTCCATCCCCCAGGGTGAGTTAATTGTCGGGTCCTAAGTACGTAAATGTTCAATTTTAGGAGAGAGTGCCAAATTATTTTCCAAATGAGTTACATAAATTTGTGCCCTTTCTATGACACTAGGAGTGTCCTCTAAAATCCAATTTTTATAGTTCCCCTTGTTCTTATAGCTGCCAAAAATAAGAATTGCTGGTTGACAGAGAAATACCTCATGTCTCCTCTGGGCATTTGCATTTTTAAGAGGAAGCTTGGAGAGGCAGTGCTTTAATACAAAGCAATGAATTTCTCAGGCTGAATATTTCAGGGTATCTGTCTCTATATGCTATAGCAGACTCACTCATTCAATGCTTCATTGAAATGCTTGAGTTCTGGGGCTGTGTTAGGCCTGAAGTTCCACTAGTGGGAGATACAGGACCTGTCTTCAAACATCCTAAAGCTCTGATGCATGACAAAGACAAGAAGGCTAACTATATTGAATTTGGATGCTATCTTGGTCTTCTTATTTCTTCTTCACAAGTTTTCCCAGGCAAATAGGGTAATTCAGGTTGACATAAGGCAGCTGGGGACACAGGAAAGCTTCAAGGAGAGTAGGCAGGTATATACTTACCTTGAAGTTACCCAAAGGCAAATAGCTTCAAACAGTCCCATCCTGGTTATTTGCTATCACCAGTCCCCTTACAATATTAATTTCCTGGGAGAGCTTAGCTCCTCCCGACAAGGACAACTGGTTCCATAGTGAGTCACAGCCCTGAGTGCCCCATCCTCAGAGACTGGTAGAAACCTGCCCTTCTACTCAGCTTCATTCACTCAAGGATCTCTCAGAATGGATATAGTTCAGTTAGGCCCTCTCTTCCCCCATTTCCTATCCATTGTTTGCCTGTGCTTGGCTTCACCTTCAAGTTGACTCCATGCGGCAGCAAGAAGAACTCTGTCTGCCCCAGACCTCTAGAATTCTTAGAACCTGTGATTCTAGACAAAAGGCATTTTTCTGGATAGCTGGTAAAACACCCAGAGAGACTCCTGATGGGTACAACTTATATTACACACTCTTTCATGAGCCAATCACGGTGACTAGGAAGATAAAATACTCTGACTGACAGAGCCTGGCTCACATACCCATCCTTGGGTCAAAACACCCGACCAGGAATACTCTGGGACGAGGGTGGAGGATGAGTTCCTTCAAAAGGCTGGTGGACAGACATAAAAATGCATGCCTACTAAAAGGCTCAAGAAGAGAGTTATTTCACTTCACTGCTCTAGTACATTTACTCTTATTACTTCTTTCACTGGTAGGTATGTGAGAACAAGGCATTAAGAGATTTTACATTGCCCCTCAACATTCTATCAACTATAGCACAATTATCTTTGTATATAAAAAAACAAAGTCACCTACCTGACTTCTTACTTCTAATGACTTTAGTAATCACATGTATAAAAGAAAGTTTAGGATGGTTCCCCCAGCCTGCCATAGTACGGGGACCTCAAGTGGCTTCCCACTCTACCTTTCAGTTTAGCAGGAATTCTGTTCCCCACTCTGCCTCTTCTCTTTACCTAGTTACTTCTCTGGAACTGTTGTGAGTTCACTCTCCTACACGGAACAGCTTCAGTCAGCTTTCTTGTTTGCTTTACTCTGGGACTCTGGGTCTATTCCCTATTCCTGTCTTTCTTGTCCCCCTCAGTTCTATCACTAATCACCTCTCTCTGTTTTCCTCTCCTTAGACTAGTCGATTAGAATTCTCAACCCTGCAATTTCTGGAAATGTAGCCAAGGACGGGCACAGTGTTCAGAGTGGCATACAGAAAGCAGGTCTTAAAATCAAACCTTACAGACAGCAGTCAACCTCACCTACTTAATTATTAGACTTGGCTCTGAGGAGACCCTCGCGGTTTAGAATGTTGAATCTTCAGAATTGCAAAGGGTTCTGAGAGTGTCACAGGTTATCCCTAGACACCATACACAGGATTTCTTACACAAGACCTACCTTACGCAGGACCTAAGCCAACAGCAGTTGGTTATGTAAATTAGGAAGATGGCAGTCATTGCTGACTTATCTCTGTTTTACCACAGATTTTGCAGAGCAGTCAAGCTGTAGAACAGAAAACAAAAAAATATAAAAAGAGTAGGTTTTGTGTTTTCATTGCACATACCACAACTTGAAAATATATTTTCATTTATCATTTGTTTTCTTTCAGTCTGTCTTTCCTTTAGCACATAAACTCTTTGAGGACAAGAATATCTTGTTCTGCTTCATATGACTGGCACTTAGCAAAGTGCCTGGTTTGTACAGGTGATGAATAAATATTGCACGGAATGGGTCTCTATTCAGGCGTCTCTTTCTCCTCATGATTGGCAATCACTGAAATTAAATATGCTAAGAAAATTCAGTCTTCCCAAAACTAAATTGTGCAGGAATCCAAGTTTGCTTTATTTCTGCTTTCCCATTTTCCTTTTCTTCAACACTGAGCAGCTTCTCCACCACGCTTCCCAGGCATTCAGAATCCCCTTTGCAGCTTCTTGGCAACCTGGAAAGTTTTCCTTTAGTTAAGACTGTCCCCCGGGGATGGTGCCCCAGATTCCAAGATTACCCCCTCCTTTCCTACACTCCCATTACAACTCCCATTTTTCTCACTGTTGGGAGAAAAATAGACATTTTCCATTAAAGTGTTATGTTCAAAGAGACCATTTAATGTAATATTCTCCAGGGTGGGTTGGTGGGGTTTTCCTCATTCTCTCAGAATTATACCCTGATAACAAAGTTAAAGTCAATAAATTCCTAGGCTTTTCATCATTTGGTCATTCTAGGAAGTGAAAAAAGAGAAAAGAAAGAAAGGAAGGAAGGAAGGAAGGAAGGAAGGAAGGAAGGAAGGAAGGAAGGAAGGAAGGAAGGAAGGAAACAGTGAAGACAAAGAAGAAAGCAGAGGAGTTCAACTAAAAACAAACAAACAAACAAACAAACAAAACTTGCTTTTCCCTCAAGGAAAATAACAACAATCAAACAAATTGTTTCAGAAAGCAAAGACCAATTTATTTAGCTTGTAAGAAAATTACAAGTGATTGTTGATTTTTAAAAATTGGGATGGGTGGAGAGCATTAAAAAATACAACTCTATGAAACATAAAGAATGATCACAAGGAGGTTCCCCAGAAGAATCCTTTAAATGCCAACTCCTAAAGTGTATTTAAAGTAAAATTCCATTAGCAAAAACTACATTTATGGTTAATTTTCCAGAAAGGAAACTACTGTATAAAATACTTTCTTCTGCCTCCTAGAGAAATTACAAACAAACTTGCATTGCCATTATTATCAGAATTTTCCTGGCCAGCCCTTCCTCAGACCTTTATTTCCCCTTTTGTTTTTTGTTGTTGATAAGACGACAGATAAGATGACAGACTTCCTGGGCATGTGACTGGTCAATATTGGCAGTGGTCATTTTAGTGATACTGTTCTCTCTTAACAAATACTATGATGTCACTCAGAAGATCACGGTGGTCTGACACAAAATCACAGGGTCAGAATCAGGAGGGAAGGGCCCCTGTGCATTTCTTTAGGTTTCCTATTTTAGGGACAGGAAGTTCAAATCCTGAGGCGAGACTGTCCAAGATACTAAAAACAAAGCCCCCCATCTGCTCAGTTTACATTTCCACACCTATCACGCCCTGTTCTCTCCCTGGCAGGAAGTCAGTTCTCTGCACTTGCAAATAGAATAAACACAGAACCAGTGGACATTTTGGTTTTTGTTTCCCATCTGATTTCAAGGGAGAACCCTGGGTAAAATACCATACTGAACTTGAAATCTCTGTATAAATCTTTGGGCTGCTTTCCTGGGAGACAATAAAACATGGACATTTTAAAAATAACTAATTATGATAAATTTGGCTCAGAATCAGACTCTGAAATCTCCATATCTACCGTGCTGCATAGTTTAGGCAGCCTGCTGACCCCTCCACATCTTCACGTTTGTCTTCATTCCCAAGTCCTGATTTGTTGCTGGAAGTACTCCATCAATGTTGATCAACATATATAAAGTTGGTGCCGTGCAAATAGTCCCATTATACAGAAATTAGCCAAAGGAAATCAAATGGTAACACTCCAGGAAATTTACAGATTGACAAACCCAGGGCAGGGACCAGTGGTTTCTGCACCTAAATCTTGTGCTTTTGTTGCAGACAACATTGTGTTGCTAGTGTCAAGCTGCTGTCTACTCTTGCTCATTGTCACTACATCTGGGACCTGAGATCTGAAGACCAACAGGTTTAGAAAACATCAGTTCTCTTGAATCTACTTGCTAAAGGTCTTTCGAGTTCAACTTCTATACTTACTGCCATAGTGATCTTCCTAAACTGAAATCTGATCATTTTTCTCTCATTTGCCACAAAGCAACTCTCTGCCAGAGAATAAAGTCCAAACTCCTAGTCTGGCATATAAAGCCCTGCCTCCAAGCTGCTCCCCTTACTCAAAGTATCAGACATACTGAGGTATTTGGTACCCCAAGAGAACTCCACTTTTCTCTGTCACCATGGCCTACACTTGGCTGCACCTCTTCAGGGAACTCCTGCATCTACCTGGGGAACCCTCTTCACATCTCTCAAGCTTCAGGGATAACATTACTTCCTCTGTGAGGCCTTTCCTGATACCTTTTCTTCCCTCTGAGCTTCCCTCTCAGCAAAATGTGGATTTAATTCCTACAACAATTTCTTAACTCAAGGATCACATGAAAAAATGACTAGGAATGGTCTCTGAAAAATGAAGAACAGGTTATGAAAGTTATTACACAATAAGCCTTTTATTTTAGAAACCTAATTACAGTGCTTATGATGATTATTATGAAATCAACCTTTACAAAGTAGAATATTTTTCCTCTTTATTCATTGCTTAAATGTGAGTTAAACTTAAAATGGTGATGAGAACTGTGCTCACTTCAACTACAAATAGATTAAAATTGAACCCATACAGAGGATTAGCATGACCTTTGTCCCACATGATTTTCAGTAGTTAAAAACTGCATTTTCTTTGCTTTGTAGAATTCTATTCCCAAGTTTCACATTTCTGTCATCAATGGAATAGTCTTCCTTAGAATTCTAATTCTCTTCTAGCCAATAAATAAAAGTTTGATTTCCTTAAATGACTTTTGCTCTAGCATTGAGTCTTTGTTGTTTCTTAACCACCCAAAAACCACTATTTCTGTAACAGATAACGTTTACTAAGTGCTTACTCTGTACCAGACACTCTCTAGACCACCTCTGAAGATTCTAAAATTTAAACCTCACTACAAGTTTCATTTTCCCTCTGCAAAATAAGAATGAAAACATACAAAAGAAAAAAAAAAGAATGAGGAAGTGGAAACTCAAGTTAAGTTAAATCCCTTGCTGAAGGCCACAAAGTAGTGGCAAGGTTTAAGGCCAGGAATCTGAGAACACAGTCCTGCTGCTAACCACTGAATTGTACCACAGCTCCAAAGGACTGTAGAGCAACGAGAGGGTTCCCTTGCTCTCCAGAAACTTAGACTTAGTGCAATGGGTGGTTATAGAAGATGTTAGCATTAGGGGAAACTGGCTGAAGTATATATAGGAACTCTTTGTATTTTGTAACTTTTCTGTAAATCTAATATTTATATTTAAATTTAAAAAGTTCTTATATTTACAATTAAAAAGAACTCAGTTTAATTATTTTGAGATTAACTTACAGGGTCCATGGAGTCAGTCTTTTGTACAATCTAAATGCATTTAGAGCAACTTTTGGATTTTTGTAAATGATTGTTGGGTTCATTGGTGCAAAGAAAAGAATAGGATTTTTGGGCAAAACTCAAATTTTGAACTCATTGGTATTATACACTATCTTTTCAGAAAAAAAGACAAATATTGGTTGAGAATGGGTTACAAAGTCTCATCCTCCCAATAAAATGACCAGAACTTTGTATTGCCATTGAGAAACACAAAAGAATATTATCGTTAGCCAACGATGTGATCTCCCTAAACACAGCTTCCTCCTGACTTCCTGCACATCCTTAAATTCCAAATATCATAACCTGGCATATGTTTTATAAACAGCAAAGAGACTAACAAACTATGAAGGTAACTTAGCCATAATTATACTACCATATATAGGGCTCACTAATACTACCTCAGAGAGGGCAATTTTGCATTACAAGTATTATTTTCCATAACGATCCTGGTAGAAACACGTTGTGCCCAAAGCTTCTGGCTTGTTCCTCAGATTTGAAGAACAAATCAGAAAATGACCAGTGCTGTAGTCAGTGTGATACAGTCATCTGAATATCCTTCCCAGATTTTGAACAGTTGTGCCTTCAGTGAGATGCTATTGTTTAAACACTCTTGTTTTTCCAGCATTAAAAAAATTCGTAACTATCTGGTTGCCTAAACACATCTCACTTGCTCTGCCAGCCACTACCAGCTCCTTCTCAGGAAAGCAGGAGCTCCTCTGAACTCAGCTGACTGGCAGAAGCACAGGGCTATACACAACTGAGGGTAACAGCACTCACTCCTCCTTTGTTTTGCCCAGTCAGAGCCTGTAAATGAATTCTGACAAGTGACTAGATACTATTCTCCTGCTACCTTCAGTGGTCTCTATCTTTGAAAAACTAGTGGCACATGGCCAAGAGAGAGAACTTCCTCACGTTCAAGGCATAATCCAGCACTGATGGTTTCCTGAAGAGAAACACTCATGCCTTCTACTGGTGGATGTGAACCAGAAATAGGAGAGAAAGCCAAAAGCCTCAACAGAATGGGAGTACAAGTTTAGAACACTGGACTAAAGAGAATACAAAAAGAGGAGCAAGGAAGCCAGTTAGGAGATCACTATCTTGGGGATCTCATAACTAGGTGCCAGGAGAAAAGGTGCAGAAACAAAGCAGGAAGAGGGGAGTGGGGAGGAAGACCTGGAGTACAGTGGTCTCAGGTGCACTGGGTACCAAAGCACGATCACCTTTCACTGATTCTGCCCCGAGAGGCATCTTTGATGCCTTCTTATTTAGTAAGGGGAATCTGCAATCATTCACTTGGTGCCCACTGAACATAAGGCACTGTGCTGGGGATTGAGGAATGGAAGTCAGAAGAGAAAGAATAAGATTGTCTCTGTGGACCAGGAAACCGGAATAGTTCTTTGCACCCTCTGGGAAGCAAATAAGGAGATAAATAGGTCTCCAATGAAAAAGGGTTCACTTCCAAGAAAGACGTCCAATAACAGTTGAGTAACTTCAATGGCAAGGAACCTGCTAATTCACAAGTAAGTGCCTGGAAAATCAGTCTGTAGAGGCAAGGATTTGGAAGTAGGTATATGAAGATTCTTTTGCGCTAAATTCCTTTCTTCCTTATTTACTGTAACCTGGTATTAGCCACCTTACCATACACGCCAATAGGCCAGCATTTCAGCTCTCCAAGAACTTTGAAGATGTTGGGGAAGCCAGTAAGATCACTACTTCGCGGCTCCGATAACTGGGTGCCAGAAGGGAAGTGTCACCTAAGTTGAATCTTGAAGCCGAAACTTGAAGAGAGAGCAGGAATGAGTGTCTGGTAGCAAGACATGAAGAGAGCCTCCCGTAGAGAACCTGACAGGGCCGGAGAGGTGGGTAAGTGGGTCAGCAGCTAGTCCGGCCAAGCCTTTTTGTGTTAGGTATAACTTTTCTCCTACATCCTTCAACCCTGGCTCCAATGATAACTTTGATAATAAATGTAACTTCCGTAAGAATGTTTGGTAAATCACGCACCTGAGAGAGATACCCTACGGCATGGTCGCCCAAAGTCCGTTGTTCTGCAGTAACTTTCCACCATTTTAATAAAAGGCCCCTAACACCAGACTTGAAAAGCGGCTTCAACTGTGTCAGTATTTTTAAAATTTGTCTAAAAGTTGGGAACTGTGAAGGTAAGCCGGTGGAACAGAGCTGTCGTCCCGGAAGGTGTGAGGCAACCAACCACAAACCTAGAGTTCGGCGCGGGGCAGAGACCCCCCACCACCACGCAGGCGCGAGGGGGACACGCGCGCGCATGCGCAGGAGGCACCCGAGCGCCGGGGGCTGGACTGGAGGGAAGGGGGCGCGGCGCACGCAGCATGGCGTCCAACATCTATTTGGTTCGTCAGCGGATCAGTCGGCTCGGCCAGGTGCGGCCCGGAAAGGCACCTCCCCTTCCCTGCCCCTGCCCGCCCTCTCCTCCCGCGGCCGCCCCTCTCTGTCTCCGCCCCAGCGCCTCGGCGAGCGGCTCAACCGCCACCGCCCCGCCCCGCCCCGCCCCGCGGCCTCCCAGGCCCGCCCTCAGGAGCCCGCCCCGCCTGCCTTTCTGCGCGGCCGTGCTGCTTGTTCTCGTCGGTCCCCCTCCTCCTCCGCCCCGCCGTTCTGACTCTCTTTCCCTCCTTCCCTCAGAGGATGTCCTCCTTCCAGCTCAACCTCAATCCGCTCAAGGAGCCGCTCGGCTTCATCAAGGTCCTCGAGTGGGTGAGTGCAGCCCGCACCGCGAGGCCGGGAATCGCGCCCCCGCGCACGCTCCCGTTCCCGCTCCGGCTCCAGCTCCCACTCCAGCCCCGCCGGCGCCCTCGGCTGGGAGGCGAGGGGGCCCAGAAGCCGCCTTCGCCCCCGGGACGGGACTGGACTGGACGCGAGGGGAGGGAACGGGAGGCCGCGGCCTGGGCCCGCGCGGGGCGGGGACGCCGCGGTCCGCGTCGAATCACGAGTCCCTCGGCTGCCTCGGTCCCGGGCGGAGCCGCCCCCCCCCCCCCCAACACCGAAGTTCACCTCCGGGTGTCCCCCGGGGAGTGGGAGTTCGAATTTCTCTTTGGCTTTACTGCTTTCCGCAAGGGAAGAGAAAACTTCCTGTTGCGGTCTAACCGAAACCCGTCGGGCTGGAGTCGCGCCCCGGCCGGGGCTGCCTCTGCGCTTCGGGTAGAAAGGGCCACCCGGTGCACAGAGGGGCTGGCTTGAGGCCGCGCTCGAGCCGTCGAAAGCTGGTGTGCCTTCTCGAAGTGATTTGACGAGCTCTCGGTTCTTAATTTGCTTCCAAGTTAAAAATGGATGAAGATAAACTGTGGGTCAGGGAAGCGGGCGCGGATGGGGAGAGTAGCGGAGAAGGGCTTTTAACAAAACGCTTTGTTAGTCCGGTCCACTTAAACCCAAGTTCGGAATCGCCATCAAATTTGTTTTAGATACTTAGCAGCAACAACCTGCAGTCAGCTTTTAGTCCTTTCCTGGGAACACTCTCAATCATTAACATCAAAGGAGATTTATTACTTCGACCTTGGTAATGATCAGTCACTTTAGAGGAGTTAGTGAATACACCCGTCACTGCATACTGCCTTCAGATTTCGTGGCCTACCTAGTACGTATTCCAGTGCTGGTTTTCAGGCCCGTATTAATATGAGCCTGGCGTCGGTCCAGTGTGCAGGCATGTTGTTTTATAGCTAGCAACATTTACATCCTTAACTCTCAACCCCCCGTATTTTAGTGATAAATTGGCGAAGAGTAAGAACTTAACGATTTTCTGTTTTCAGTAACCTGCTGAGGATCTTTTTTAAACAAAACCTAAAATTCTCTAATGGGTAGTCAATGTCACGTCCTACCTTCACCCAGAGTTTCCTACCTTCCCTCAAAGTTTTACTTGGTATTTTCTGAAAACTGAAATAGTGCTAACTTCACACAAATATTTACTTTAAAGACATAAATGTATATATTTAGGGTTCTGTAAAGCTAGGTCCATATTTAAATATAAAGAAAATTATTGAGTATATAAAAATTTTAAGTTGCACGAGGAAAGTCACATTTAACTGGGCTAATGAAATACAAAGTTTAAGATTAAACCTTTTAGTTTAATCTCATTGAGGATTATAGTTTATAATTAATTTAAAATTACATTTAAATGAAGAGGCAGTTTATATTTGTGCTTATTATTTGTCAGTTTTTTAAAAAGTAGACGACTTTTTTCCTTAATATTTTAAAACACTAGTAAGTTCATTAGTGACCATAAATCTGATGTATTTTGAAAAATATCCTTTTTAAGCTTCTTAAGGAAATATTGCTTCCCCCTTGAACAACTTACTGCACAGGTGAGAACCTTTTATGAAAAGACTATTCATTGTTAATGGTGTAGAGAATGTTTAACAAATCTTTGATTATATATTATATACCAGTGCTATGCTAAGCGCTAGTACACAAATGTGAATAAAACTTGGTCTTTTCCTTATGACCTATTAAGAAAGAAAGACATGGAAACAAATATGAATATGCCATATTGCAAATACTGTAATAAAGATATAGGCAAAGTGCAGTAGGTTAAAGGAAGGAGAAATCAGTTGACTGGAGGTGCTACAGAGGATTTCATAGATGAAAGAACACTTGAAGGGTAAGTACTTGGTCACTTGGGGAATCGCTGGGGAGTGGCTTTCGAAGCAAAGAGAATCTTACGTTCAGTGGTGTGACAAGGTGAAGCAGCATAGCCCTGTTTGAGAACTTAAAGTAATTGGGGTTGACTGGAACATATCTAGGAGGGAGGGTGTGGTTTGAGATGATTCTGAAAGGTTTCAAAGGGCTTGCAGAATAGTTTGGAGTTTATCCTATGGGCCAATAGTTCTTAACCTTTTGGGGTTAACCTTTGATAATGTGGGCCTTTTCCTTAGGAAAATGCGTGTATGTGGGTACAGAATAAACAAGTGAATAATATAATTAGATTTGCCTTTTAGAAATTTTTATTTTGTCAGCAGTAGGAAATGGATTGGAAAGGAAAGGTCATAATTGAAGGAAGAGAGATGTGTCACTTGAGAAATTATGAGGGCCTAAAATTAATTGCAGTGGGACTAGAAAAGAGAGGTTTAGAAATTAGACTATATTTGGAGGACAAAGAAAAGGGAGAGCTCTAAGATGACTGCCATATTTCTGACTTAGATTGGTAGTGGCACCTCTGTCCAAGACAGATCACTACGGAAAAGAAGCAACTTTTGGTGGAAGGTCAGTAAGGTTTTGGATGTATTAACGTTTGTGGTCTCTTTAGACCATGTAAGTGGAGGTATCCTGTAGGCAGATATATGGTTCTAGACTTTAAAAAGTAAGTATGGGCTGGAGATGTAGCACATACCTGCCAACAGAGGAAAAAAGGAATGATTAGGAAGATGGAGAGAAATAACTTCTTGACATCACTATTAGAGATATTTCATGAAAAGAGTACTTAGCAATATCAGGTGCAATAGATTAAGTAAAGTAAGGAGTCAAATTCATCTCTTGGTTTTGGTAATCAAGAGGCTATTGGTGGCTTTATTAAGAGCAGTTTCAGTAAAATTAGAAACCAGTAGTAGGCTGTATGGTAAGTAAGTGAAGGCAATGAGAAACCACTTTTTGACTGTGAAGGTAGGAGAGACTGGGTGATAACTCATTTTAAAAACGGGAAGGACTGTGTGTGTGGACCATAGAGAAGAGGCTTGTGAATAGAATTGTTGGAGGTTAAAACAGGCGGAAGGTGGATGAATGATAAAGTTCAGAGGAGAAAGGCCTATAGTAGGAATTTTAAAATGTGTTTTGAATGAATTGTTCAAGTTTCATAAGGTATTGATTCAGATGTATGGGGTTACCTCTAAAAATAGTCAATAAATGTTTACCAACAAGTCTTAAATCTAGATAAAGACTGCTTACTATCCATATAACTAAAAGAATAATTCCCCAAATCAGCTTATCTTTAGTAAGGTTCTAGAAGATGTTAGATTGAGACATCACCTGATAATCTGTAACTTTCAAGGCGTTATGAATCTGAAGGCCTCATAGACATGAAGGCAAGTGCCCAGTAACTATTTTTGACAGAATAAAAATAGTCATTGAAGCTGCAGCATTTCTACTTTGCTTCTAAACTGCAGCCACCATGTTTTTTATTTTGCATAGACATGCACATGTATATTTGTGTGTGTGTGTGTTTTAAAAAAATTTTTTAGTCTATTTCTGGCCCTTAGTCACAGTGCCTGGCAGTGACATTGCCTTACTTCTCTTTGTGTGATAAGTACTCGAATTTTCGTTGTACTTATTTGGGAATAGCAATACTTTACAAGGCTGTTGGGGTGATTGAGTTAGTGTGTAAATATCTGAATGATGATAATGTACTTGAACAATTCTTAGTAGGTTCTTCAGGACTGAAATGCTGTGTTTCTAGGGAGACTAGAACCAGACAGTGGATAAAATTTGAGTCCGATGTGGCTGACATACATATCTTCTAATCCTTCAAGATGACTGAGTTCTCTATTACGTATTTTAAACCTTAGAAATGATATATTGTAGGCTTTTTGTTTGTCTGCCTGTTTTCCTGCCTTTAGCAGCCTGTCAAGGTAACAGGATAAAGTGTACATAAGAATAGATGCCCCGTGTGTAGTAATTGAACACAGAAGTGAGGGCAAAGATCAGTTTTATCAAAGTTGCTTTTTCAATTTCATATTTCTCTGGTAAACTTTAATTTGGTTCTGATTTTGTAGTCAGTTATTACTACTATTTAGGTCAAAGTTTTTCATTAAAATCATCTTGTTTTAATATTGAACTCTGTGTTTTGGACTTTGTTGCTACTTAGGGTGGACAGTGGTCAAATGTTTAGCCTTTAAAGAATCTAAGTAATATGCTTTCCTAATTACACACACACAAAATTGTGGAAGAGGTACTGTTTGGGAGTATATAAGGACTAATTAGATTAAATTTTAGAATTAATAACCATCTGAATTTTTTGTCTGTGCTAGTCAAATTTGGTCTCATTATTACAGGAGATATTTTTTGAGTGCAATATATGTGCTAGGGCTTTACCTGTATTTTCTCATTTAATTTTCTGGGGGTTGTTATCTACTTTTTACATGTTACTGTTATTATCTCCGTGTTTCTAAGGCTTAGAGAAATTGTTTTACCCAGTATCCCATGATTATGGTTACTACGTCTAGATTACTACACAAGCAGTCTGTTCTTAGTCTTTTCAGTAACTTACCTTTGTATTTCTAATTGGTCTTTTAATAAATTAATGAAAAGATTACCCAAAATTTCAAGCTTAAGAAACAAAAGCATAAGGTAACCGAAGTAATATTTTTCTTGATTGTTAGATGCATATTTATAATAAGATCTTAGGAGTTAAAAAACAAGTAGGGTTTTCTTGATTCATTTATCAAATCTGAATTTTTTTTCTGATTTCATTCTTATAACTAACAAGCAAATTCAAAAGAACCTTTAAAAACGTCACTGTGGGGTGAATTTGTATCCAGGAAAATTGATGTGAAAAACAATGAATAAGCAAACCCATAACCATTTGAGCATTAGATCTATCAATTTGTTTAAATAACAAACTTAAAGAAATATGTACTAGTTTAGATAAAATACTTAAGGTTTAGTCATCCCAAGTGGATTATAAGATTTTTCTAAACAGGTACCATATTTTATTCTAATTTTGTGGTTTATAATATAACACAGAGGAGCACCCCAGAAAATACAAATTGTTTTTTGAGTGTGGGGGATGGGGTATACGTAGACTGATGTTTGTTTCATCCATTTGCTTAATTTTTGCATTTTTAGGTTATCAGTCTGTCACACAGACTACTTTTTAGAAAACTTACCTTTCTCTTAACGCTGCCATTTGTGTTCACTTTTCCCCCCTATTATGGAAAGGGAAAAAGGATATCAAGTGACATTTTGTGCCTAGTGGGACCTCCTATATTTGTAAAGCTTGTAATAGCCTTATTGACTCACCCCTGTGCCTTTGCTCTGTTTCTTTTCTCAGTATTTACCTTAGGCATTCTTTGGGGTAGACTAGGTGGTTTTTTCATAAATAACATATGTATGTTGTCCGTGCTTTTAGAAGGCACAAACACATATTACATATACACTCACCTCACATGTACAAATAACAATCTCTGATAAAATATTAAACACAAAAATAACAGAACAATTCTCTAATGCAATGGTTCTCAAACACTTTGGTCTCAGAACCCATTTATACTCCTAAATATTGAGCACCTCAAAGAGATTTTGTTTGTGTGGGTTGTACTGATATTTACCATGCTAGAAATTTAAGCTGAGACTTTTTTTTTTTTTACTTTTGTATCGAGTCACTATTTTTTTTTAATTTTTATTTTGTATTGAAGTGTAGTTGATTTACAATGTATGTTTCAGGGGTACAGCAAAGTGATTCAGTTATACAGATACGTATATATACATGTTTTCTTTTCATATTCCTTTCCATTGTGTGTTACTACAAGAAATGAATATAGTTCCCTGTGCTATACGGTAGGTCCTTCTTGTTGCTGTAGATTTTCTTTTGATTCTTGGACCTGTGGGTTCATGTATCTCACCAAATTTGGGGACTTCCGGACCACTGGTCTTTGATATTTTTTTCCACCCTATTCTTTTCCCCCTTCTTCTTTTGACAGACTCCAAATACACGTATATTAGACAACTTGATCGTCTTTTTCAATCATTTTAAATAATTTGAATAATTTCTACTGACCTGTCTTCAGGTTGACTCTCCTGTGTTCTGCATTTCCAGCCTGCTATTTTTTTTTAACATTTTTTATTGATTTATAATCATTTTACAATGTTGTGTCAAATTCCAGTGTTCAGCACAATTTTTCAGTCATTCATGGACATATACACACTCATTGTCACATTTTTTTCTCTGTGATTTATCATAACATGTTGTGTATATTTCCCTGTGCTATACAGGGTAATCTTGTTTATCTATTCTACAATTTTGAAATCCCAGTCTATCCCTTCCCACTCTCTACCCCCCTGGTAACCACAAGTCTATATTCTCTGTCCATGAGTCTATTTCTGTCCTGTATTTATGCTTTGTTTTTGTTTGTTTGTTTGTTTTTGTTTTTGTTTTTTAGATTCGACATATGAGCGATCTCATATGGTATTTTTCTTTCTCTTTCTGGCTTACTTCACTTAGAATGACATTCTCTAGGAACATCCATGTTGCTGCAAATGGCATTATATTGTCGGTTTTTATGGCTGAGTAGTATTCCATTGTATAAATATACCACATCGTCTTTATCCAGTCACCTGTTAAGCTGAGACATTTTAAAACATTTAAACGCAACAATTGTTAATCACTTTAAACCTTGATTGCATCAGTGGCAACAAACGCTGCTGTTTTCCTTGAAGTAAAAGACTCATTTTATTTGTTTTTAAGAAAAAGATCTGATGAATATCCAAGTTTGGGTAACTATATTTTGTCTGTTACTTATTCTTTCAAGCAAAAATGGTGTTCAACAAAAGAAATGACTATTTTAGCATACAACTTAGTTGTTTAAATGCTTTCCCTGGAGGCAACCATTGTATTTTGGTATACAGTAGAAGTATTTCCACATCCTGTTTCATCATACACACAATATTAAAAGGACTCAAGGGTCAGGATTTAATAAAAATAATAATTTTTCTTCTTCATCAAAGACATTCTTAGGTAAAACGGGCTTTTCTTTTTTTTTTTTGAACTGCAGATTCATGGCAATAAAATAACAGTTTGATGCTTTTGCTGATTCTTACCCACCAGTGCTTTTTTTCAGATCAGTGCAAATGTCAGCACAGTGTAAAAAGCAAATAATATTTTAATAATATTGTGAAAATGTTTTTGACCTCATGGACTCACTGAAAGAGTCTTGGGTGCTCCCAGGGGTCCACAGACCACACATTGAGAATTACTTTTCTAATACAGGATAAACATCATTGGGGATCCATAATGGAATGAAAATATGGGTGGGAGGACTGTTCCTGGATGTGAGAAATAAATCTGGGCAAAAGCTTCAACCTGTTGTCTAGATTTATGGCTTCTATGGAGCAGAGTACTTAAAGATGTAGAGGGGGAGAAATACACCCCTTACTAAGACCTTAATCAGCCTGCTTGCTTAAAGGCCTAGATTTGTGATAACTTGAATACTCTCCTATGTTGGTAGTTCGGGGGTCCCCTTGTACAATATGGTGTTTGTGGGTAGAGGTTTAAGAGGGACCCATAGAAACAACCATAAAATTACCATCCTTCACCAAAAAAAAAAAAGAATTCTAAAAAAAATTATTTAAAAAAAAGAATAAAGGTGATAAAGATATTTTCAACATATAAAAATTAAGAGTTAGCAAAAAAACTTCCAGCTAGGAGAAGGAACTCAAGTTTACTTTTCATGATCCAAATTCTTAAAGGTTATTGAACTGTACTAGCAGGCTATTTGGAACTTTCTACGATTGTACTTTACAAGCAGAGGGAGATAATAGACTAAAATTGAAGCACTTTGACTTCACTGCTCAGTGCACAGTGGGAATAAACTGAAATATCAATATCAATAACAATGTTTTTTAAATGATTATCTTTAGTAAATGCATCAGACTTTGACTCAAAAATCAAATACCTTGGCTTTAGGCATCTAATCTGACTGATTGTAAAGGCAAACATGCTATGATAGTTCATTTTAAGAACTGAATGATCATTTGATTTAGCATGCATTTGATTTTGCACATAAGCACTCATACACACTGTACTTTTAGATCTATTTCTGCAAGGTTTCAGTTGTCTCATTTCCTCAGCTAAGCCTGGGACAGAAATTAATTTAAATAGATGACATCAGATTAATCATGAAATCATATAGCAGTGAGGACCGTACAACTAGAAACATGTAAATTAGATGAGTAGCAATGTTCCCCAGTGGAACCTCTGTGAGCTGAGCAGGTTTGGGAAGAGGAGCTAGGACTGGTACTCGGGCTGATTCTATTAGTGTGAGATTTTATGCACAAAGCCCCAGTGTGCATCTGTTATAACTTAGTTGCATATTTTACTATGTCAGTATTTTAAGGCATATTATATACACTCAAGGTAAATTTCATTCATATTTCAAATTTTTTAAATCATTATTTCAGATATTTGTCTAATACTGTTTTTTTTTTTTTGCTATCTTATGATCTGATTAAGTAGAATCCTTTTTCAGCCTGTAATGTGGCCAATGAATATAATTCCTATAGGGTGTTAATGCTTCTGTTTTCTCCTTTGGACATGAGTTTTTATATTATCATTTAGTTTCTGTGAATACATTTTTAAGCCACTGGTTCATTGTGTGAAGGTTGATTTGGTTAAAACTAGATAATTCCATAAACTCACTTAGCGAGGCACACTCACATTGTAATATATGAACTCTAAAAGTGAAAGAATAGCTGAAGGTATCACTGTCTGTCCTTCCATGTTACTTGACTCCCTTACCTTCAGGATACACAACGTACAGTACCAGCATGTGACTGACATACACCTGTATGGGTTTCAGTGGTATATTCATTTTAATAAAGTTTTTAAGTCTAAAAGTAGATATGATGTGTTTTCTATTTGTACACCAGTTAATTGAGTACTTAAGTCTATTTTAGAAAGTAATGTTTTAGAGAACCAGGCTATAATACTAAGTTCAGAATTATAAATCTCTAACTTAGTGACAGATCTTTTGTGTCTCTATTATGGGCCCGCTGGGCAGAGAGCTAAATGGAACTTGAGGCTCCCATATTGAAAATGGAACCCTTTTGACCTGAAGAGAAGTTTGTTGTCATCCTGTCCCTGGATTCTCAATAGTTACTGTACGGATGGAAGTTCATGTCAGCAGTTTGAGTCATTCTTTATGGGTTAGAGGTGGGGGGGTGCATTTCACAAGTGGAAAGGAAATATAAATCGGCATACCAGTACGCCTCATTTTAGACTAGGAGTACAAACTGAAGTGCTCATAAGAACCCCTCATAAATTAAATGAGTGAAACAAGCTGTTGGGGAGAAAAATGGTAGCATAAATTCATTGATTACTGGTAACGAACACGCATCCTGAGGGTTGTTGAGACAATAGAGCAGCAGTAGTCTGGAAAACACATACCGTAAAAGTGGCATCTGTCACTTAATTCCATGTGATTGTTGCTTTATGGGAATATGAGTCTGATGTTGCCATATCTTTAGTTTCCCCACATGCACGCAGGAAAAGCAGGAAATCCAAATTTTTTGTGCAGCATACTGATATCAAAATTTTGACAACAAATGCACATTTTTCATGAATACTGGGAAGAACACAAATATATCTGTGGGCTGAGTTTCACCAGGGGCTGCCGGTATATAACTTCTAATCTAAATCGAAATAGCAGTAGAATATAGTGAGAGGTGAGATGGTTGGATGGTTTAACCTCAGACTGTACTTCATTAAGTAAAAAGTCTATACCTTGTCCCTTTTTCCCTATAAGATAAAGACCAGAATGGCAAACGTGATATTTATTTATCCTCATAACAAAAAGACAAGCTTGAAATGATGGTTACATAAGGCTCAAAATATGGTTTTATTTTTAGATGATTGGAAATTAATTTTTTCCTTTAATTAAGCAGTTATTTAGTGAGCATTTGGTGTGTGTCAGGCCTTTTGCTGGGTAGGCACTGAAAATCCTAAATAAGAGCAAATGCAAAGATACAGCAGTCTGCCAAGGGAGAGGCAAAGGCAGTAGTCTTAAAAGCGGTAAGCTGTAGTACAGTATGCTCTTTATTTACTAGTTTTTGTATGAAGTGGGAAACTGGTTTTTATTGTTTTTGTTTTCTTGGATTTTTTTTAGTAAGGCAAGATACATAAGAAAAATACCTATAATAGAGGTAATGAACTCAAGTCTATGGCAGCCCAGGACACAATAGTTCTACTGCAAGGAATTGGGCAGGGCCTTAAAGGATGAGCTTGTTAGAGAACTGGGTTGGGGGCAGAAGGGGAAAATCCTGGCAGAATAAAAATATACATCTAAGACATAAATACATGGTATGTTTTCAGGAACAGTAAATAGCACATGTAACAATCATACAAGACCTGGCAGGGAGTATAGGGTACATAAATCTAGAAAGATAAAGTTGAGGCTACCTCAGCCCTGCCACTTGTGCTAAGTTAAGAAGTTTGGGCTTAGAAAAAAATTTGTTTTCTTAAATTTAGATCTGGAAAGCCATTGATGATAGCCCTTTAAACAGAGGAGTAACATGACCAGATTTTTATTTCAGATCAGTGTGATATGACCTAAATTGCTCTAATAGAAACACAGTGCAAACTACAAATGCAAGCCAACAGTAACATATTATTGATGAGCTATTTTGCATTTTTTTCATACTAAATCTTCATAATCCACTGTATATTTTACACTTACAGCCATCTCAGTTGAGACTAGCCATTTTTAAAGTGCCGTGTGTGGCTTGTGGCACCTTACTGGACACTGCAGCTCCAGAGCTCACAGTATAAAAGAAAAATGGTCTTGAGAATGAGTTCAGAAGTGAAAAGGAAGAATCTGTTGGGTTAGTCCCAGGGAAAAATGGTGAGGACCTGAACAAAGGTAGTGGCAGGAGTGATGTAGACAAGTAAACAGAGCTTTTAAAAGAATGGCATCATACCCTGTGCAGTCTTACACAACTTTATTTTCACTCAGCATTGGTTTCTACAATTCATCCATGTTGACATGGGTAGCTATAGTTTGTACATCTTTATTGCTATTTAACTTCCCATTGTAAGTACTGTATACTGCTGTATTTTATCCATTTTCCTGTTGCTTCTCCCCTCCACATATTTTGGTATCATAAACAATGTCTCTGTGAACTTTCTTGTGCATGTCTTATAGTGTAAATAAATGAGCAAGAGTCTCTCTTAGGTCTATATACTAGTAGATAGTAGTCCTTTGTGACATTATTGCAAATACTTTCTCCTAGTTTATAGCTTCTTTTACATTCAAAAGTTGATTTTTGATTAAAAAAAACCTTTTCCTATAGTTGAATTTAGTAATCTTTTATGGTTAAGCTGGGTTTTTGTTTTTGTTTCTGTTTTTTACTTATAAGAAATTCTTCCCTTCTCTATGATCACAAATCATCTTTTATATTGTCTTTAAAGTTTTTTAAAGACTCACTTTTCACATTTAAGTCTTTAGTCCATCTGGACCGTTTATTGAACAATCCTTCCTTGTATTAGTTATCGATTTCAATATAACAAGTTACCCTAAGCTTAGCACTTAAAGCTACAGACATTTTATTATCTCAGTTTCTGTGGGTCAGGAATCTGGGAGTGGCTTAGCTGAGTAGTTCAGCTCAGCGTCTCCTTTGAGGTTGCATTCAAGCTATTGGCTTGGGTTGCAGTCATCTCAAGCCCCTCTCCAGTTCACTCACATGGCTGTTGGCAAGCCTCAGGTGATATACTTTCAAGGTCCCTCACAGGGTTGCTGCTAGTCCTTGTTTCCTCACCACATGAGCCTGTAAGTTGCCTTAGTATCCTCTGAAGATGGCAGATGGCTTCCCTCAGAGCTGGTGATTCAAGAGAGTGAGAAAGGAAGAAAGAAGTTGTAGTCTCTTTATTACCTAATCCCAGAAAGGACATCCCATTCCTTCCATATATATTCTCTTCACTAGGATCAAGTCACTATGTCCAGTCCACACTTAAGGGGAGAAAAATTAATCTTAACCCATAAGAGGAGGAGTATCAAAGAGTTTGTGGACATCTTTAAAAACCACCACTCTCCTTTCCTTAGTGACCTACAGTGGCCAGCTCTGTTAGGTATAATTTGTCTTTACCCACAAGTCTCTTTCTGGCCTCTTTAATGTGTTTCATTGGTTCAATTTGTATATCCTGTTTCATTTTTCTAATCCTAAATGTGAGTGTATGTCCAAGACTCCTTTCCTAGCCTTCTGCTTTCACTCTGCATTCATGCACATTTATGCTGGGAGAGTAACCATTCCTCTTTCTTTATGAACTCTTAATTGAAGATTCCAAACTATGTGTTGGACATTGTATCAGACTCTTCGTATCTATAACCAGATTACTTTTCGTATATCTCTTCTTCATGGAAAAAAAAAATCCCTGGGTAGCTGTGATCCTGATTATGGCCCGATTCAAAGCCCTGCAGTAATCCATGGGATGCATTATATCAGAATTCAACAGTAGAGGCTATGATTTTTAGACCCACACTGGATTTTACCTACTTGCTAGACATATGTGACCTTGAGCAAAACAAAGACCCTGAGCCCTTTGAGTTTACATTGAGTTTACAGTGGACAAATAATTAAGTACTGTCAGGCACTGATACTTACAATGGAGGAGAAATAGAGTAGTATAAATAAAGAGAATAGGTAGTGTAGGGGGTGGGGCACTGTTAATTTAACTTAGTGTAGTTAGGGAAAGGCCTAGCCTCTAATAAGGTCATTGATTTTTATTTGGAGAAAACTCAGAAGCCATTAGACAGTTTTGAGCAGAGAATAAAGTTTTCTGCCTTATATTTTTAAAAGATGACCCTGACTGATGTGTGGATAGTAGACTGAAGCAGGAGTAGGGACAGAAGCAGGAGGATCAGTTTAGAAGGCTGTTAGCATGTAATTCAGGCAAGAGCAAATGGTAGTTTAGATCTGGATGTGATGGTGGTGATAAAAAGTGATCACATTCCAGATGTATTTTTTAAATAGAGCCATCAGCATTTGCTGAAGGATTGAGCTCTTGGTCACTACACTGTATCTGTTTTTTGTTTGTTTGTTTTGTAGAAATTTAGAAGATAAACATAGAAAAAGGAATTACCTTTTATCATCTCTTCAGAGGTGACGTTACCACTGTTAGAATTTTGATGCATAACCTTTCTGGTTTTTGTTGTGTGTGTATGCGTAGATGTAGACTCATGAACAATACATTGTTTAAACTATATGTAAAGAACCTTTTTCTCTATCATTAGATTTCCCCCAACATTTTAACAACTGTATAATGATCTCTTGTGTGAATGAATTACAGTTTATTTGATTCCCTGTCAATATTTAGGATGCTTTCAGTTTTTTTCCTGTATGAGTAGCATTTGAGAGAGCGTCATTATGTTTTTTAAGCATATGTATGATTAGAAAAACAAGTTTCCAACTACTTTTTTGAGATCTGGAAATACTCACACATGAGACCTTATAAACTCATGAAATAATAACTCTTTGCTTGCAATCTCTTGGCTTTATTTACCCTCTGGTTCCAAATAAAATACCTCCAATTCACCCTGTTTTCATTTTGATACTAGTAAATAAGACTTCCTCTGAATTTCACACTAGTATTTAGTTACTGGAGTATGAGCAAATGAATTGTTACATGGGCTGGGATACTAATTTCTATGTTATACTCAAGGGAGAATAAAATCACATTTGTTAAGAGTTGCAAATAAGTTTTTAAATGTTTTTCACCATCTTAACTTGTAATTAAGAATTCTCAGAATGTTAGTGAGCCAATTTTTAATAATCAGTATATATAAGATTTTAGTGACCTACGTTTTGGGTACAGTAATGCTTCCTTTTTTTTCTCTCTCTCTTTTTTTTTTTTTTTAAGATTGCTTCTATCTTTTCTTTTGCCACCTGCGGAGGTTTTAAGGGCAAAACAGAAATTCAGGTGACTTGTCCTTCAAGTACTGACAATAAAACAGTTACAGCTACTTTTGGTTATCCATTCAGGTGAGTTATTTGTTTGTTCTTATGGTTTAACAACTCTTTTAACTTCCAACAACTTACTGATCTTGGTGGGGAAAAAGTTTTTAATTGCATGCTCATTTGTAGTTAGTGATCTTTGCTACTGAAAGTGTGGTACGTGGACTAGTGCCTGTCTGCAAACTATTTTCCTGGTCTGTGATGAAATAAATACAGAAAATAACAGTAAGCATTTAGGAACTTTTATACGGCATTGCCTTGACACTTCTATTTTGTCATCTCACAGTGGATTGGATATTTCAAAACAAGACAAAGACTGCTCTGTTACCTTAGTTTGAGAAGTCATGTTGCAGGAGCAAATACAACTTACGAAAAATCCAAATTTCACATGTTTGCAATTATTAAATAATGTGCATTATAAGCTTTAAGACATGTATTTATATAAAGTGAAGAGTTCCTATGTTTCTTTCGCTAGCATAAAACTTTATTTTCTGACTCTTAAACTAAAATGAATATTTTCTTTGTGAGTTCTTCTGTTTGACTTAAGTATTCATTGAAAAGTTTATTGAATATGTCCTGTATGGAAGCCAAGGGGTGAATCTTCTTCTGCTTACAACTGCTTACCTGACCTCTCTAGCACTCAATTTTTCTGTCCAGTAAATTTAAACCTTTTAAGGTTGTTTTGATGATTAAATAAAATCTTACATTAAAGGTATGTCACATAGTAAGTGCTTTGTAATCAACCATTGTCTCTCCATCTCCTGATCCTTCTCTTACGAAGTTCCTGTATAAGGAACTGTTACAGCATTTTTAGTGGTAAGTGCCTTTGTGATTTATGGATAGGGAAAATTAAAAACATTGTATGGTTAGCAGTTAATTAATCCAGAGTTAAAATGTGAATCATTTTAATTGACTCTCCTGGTGTTACTCACATAGACTCTGGCTCCTAGAATGGAATATCATGTCTCAAATTGTAAACCATTTTGTAACAGCACTCTTAATCTTACTAAGTTTTTATTACAGGAAGATAGTATGTGTGTGTGAAAGTATATAATTCTGTCTGTATTCAATCTGTCATAAACCAATTACCAGGTACAATTTCTAATTTATGTATCTTTCTTATGAAAATTTTAATTGACAAATATGTGAATTTTCCTTTTTTTCCCAAAAGGAAAATGTTTTTAGTGTATCTGGGGACTATTTTTTGAAATGTCATTTTACCTATGTATTTCTGTCTCTGTTGGGAGAATCCATGTAATTCATACATTTATTTAAGTCTTTTTTTTAAATAGGTTGAATGAAGCATCATTTCAGACACCTCAAGGTGTAAATGTGTGTAATGTAGACTGGAAAAGGCATGTCCTTATCGGAGATTACTCTTCTTCTGCACAATTCTACGTTACTTTTGCCGTCTTTGTCTTCCTGTACTGCATTGCTGCTCTTCTGCTCTATATTGGTTACATGAATCTGTATCGTGATAGTCGAAAACTTCCCATGGCTGTAAGTAATCACATTGTTTTCTACAAAAATAATTCATGTAAGATAACTATACATTGTATTTGCGTTTAAATATGGATTTTCTTACACCAGAAAAAGATTTTTGGCATAAACCAGTTTCAGCATATTTTGACCTGTGTATTCCATGAAGTTGAGCTTGTCCTTGTCCTATTTAGCCCAGTTCTTTTATCCTGTTTGCAGCACTTTGTCTGTACTCCCTAGAGTTACAGAGGTTTGTTTGTTTCTAACTGTTTTAACCTAGAAAGAACTCAGACATATGATAGAGCATATTAGATTGCAAGTAGCAGAGAAATTAAGTAGAAATTAATGCCTTTAATTTGAGAATTGCTGGCCATGTTAGTCATCTCGTATCTATGTTCTTATTTCTTACCTTTTTTCTCTTTTCTCAGAGAAGACCCCCTTTATGCCTTTGCAAGGTCATCTTAATCAGGAATCAGCAAACTAGGGTCAACAGGCCAAATCTGGCTCATGGTATTGTTCTGTTTTGTTTAAATAAAGGTGTTTTTTTGGAACAGAGCCATACCTGATTATTTACATACTGTTTATGGTTGCTTTCATGCTGTAGTGACAGAGCTAAGTAGTTGTGACAAAGATCAAAAATAATGTTTCAGGCCCTTTCAGGAAAAATTTGCTGACTCCTGGTCTATATTCTTAAATGCTTTAGTTTAAAATCTGACTCAGGTAATTCTTTAAAAATTATAGAATTCATCATTGGTGATATTCTTGAGCTAATTTTGAATCTTTGAGATGGCAACAAAGGATTTGAATTGAAGTCCTTTCTTGGCTTCAGAGTCTACTGAGCTAGAAATGAAAATAATCTCTGAGATTTAGTTAGTAAACTCTGCCCTGGATTATAAGTGGCAAATTGAAAGATAAACTGTGATTTTAAATTGGACCTTTACAACAAAAGAATAACTACAAAGCCAGTATTAGTGTTGCTGATTTGAAGGGACAATAGAGGTGTTTTCCTGATACTGGTCATTTATATCTTGAGAAAACAGTGACCACTGGTGTCTGCTTACTATATTTGTGAAGTTGCTTTAAAGGGAAGGCCAAATTATTAAATAAGATAACAGGTTTTATTTATTTCCTTATTTATCTTTAATTTTTGCTGCCTGGATTGTAAGAATGCATATGGTAAGTAAGTAATAAAACAATCTTTTATCATTCTTATATATTTCATTTCATGTATTAAGAAATTCTCAAACCTGACATTTTCATAAAATATGTCTTGGTTGTTACATGCCTTTCAGAAAGATAGACATTGACTATTTTAATTTGCAGTGATTAATCAGTAGAAATTATGTATTAGGAATCTATAACTTCTGTAGACTTTTCAAGTCTTCTTTAAAAAGGAACTGTGGTGATTACATAGATAATATATTTATATTTTATTAAAATTCTTTATAGTTTATATTCTAAATGAAGACATTTCTTGCAATTTTGTCATTCCCAACAAATTTTTAGGTTAAATCTAGCAATGAGCCTTTTAATTCTCATATTTTTAAAGTAAGCTTGAGAAAAATATGAGACTTTTTAAAGCAGCATTCAAATCTATTTTTGTAGAGGGTTTTTCTGTCTAATAAAACTATAAAACTGATTTAGTTGTATCATTCAGAAAATCAAAAGTAATTTTCCACCTCAAAGTGATCAATTAGTAGTCATATAAAGAAATAATCTAGAATGAGTTCCTTAAGTGTTTTTTTTGTTGTTGGTACAATATATAATGGATGCTTTTTGCCTGCCAAAGTCCAGCCTTTAAATTGAATTTTGAATTCTATTTTTAATTTAATCATATAAATATAAAAAAGTTTTGGGGATACCTAAATATCAGCTATAGCCAAATATGACATTAATTTTTTAATGCTATTTGTTAATGGGGATATGCTCTTTTAGCAGTGTTAACAATTCTTTTAGGTAATTCTAGGAGCATTTCAATTGTGACATTTTAAAATCAATTTTAGTTCCCTTTTTAAGTAAATGTATCACTTTTTTGTATTAAGTAGTAGGTGATTCTAGGCCATGTGGAAAATCAGCACTATCATAAAACAAAACCGAACAAAGATAGGGTACCCAAAATCCTAAAGATCTGTTAAGAATCACATCCTAACTTATTGGTAGGACTAGAGCTGCCATAGGCAGCTGCAGTTTGTGCATTGCAGAACTCCACGTGGTACCGTCCGCATAGAACTAGAGTCCTGAGTCAGAGAGTCTTCAGAAGTTCACATTTCTCCCATCTCCCCTCACCCTAAGATTACTTCATGCATCATTTTCAGAAGAGTGCCTTCTTTTGAAATAAAAGAATGTCATGCCTTAAAGCTATCAACAAAATGGACTTAAAGAGCATAATCAGGGAAAAAAGTGTGTTTTTTAATTAGAAATTTAGAAAGAAAAAACCTAAAAATTAAGAGGATTTGAAATCTGCAGGTCAAAGCTATGAACTTTACCCAGAGAGAACTTGTTTAGCTTGTGATAATTTCATACTAATTATCAGTTCTCCAAAAGGCACTATATTTCTAACAAGTGTTTAGAAAATGTAGCATAAAGTACAGCAGAGTTCAGCAGCAAAAAAGGGAGTATTCCTACAGGGCAAAAAAAATTAAACTGTAATGTCTCTGTTCTTTTCTCTTTGATCTCCTTTTTTTTTCTTTTAAAGGACCAGTAGCAGTGGAGAAGTCAAATGCAAAGTGTAAATACACTGTATTACCATATTTGTAAAATTAGTCATTGTTTTGGTTCTCTAACACAAGTCATTTATACGATGCCATCTTGACCAGGTGGACAAGATATATATAAGCACAGTTCTTGTATCTCATAAGTGGTTGCTGGTGTTTAGTTGATGTAAATGATTAAAAGCTTATTGGCAAACGTAATTAAAAACTAAGCGGATTTATTTTAAAAACAAAACACTTCTGTGATAACCTCCAAAACCCATTTCTGAGCTTGGAGAGATTTTTTTGCTGCAGATATGTAAGAACTCAGTCTTGAACATAGAATACATAACAGTAAGAGATAAAAATTTTACATATTTCCACTTTGGTTGTTAATTAAAGGAAGACCAAACAAAGTGGGGCTTATACTTTATATTATACAAACGCATACTTTAAAAAAGTGTTATTTAGATCTTTGTAGCCAATACTAGTTGACAAAATTCTACCAGCAGAATAGACAGTTCCCCAGAAGAATAGATTTAAGGTGAATAATTTTTTTCTTTCTTCATCTAATATTCAATAAGAAACGATCCAAAATATTAAAAACTTCAGTTCTCTTCTAGGAAATGTAGTAAGTAACAAAGACTTCAGTAGAAAACTGGTCGTAACAGGGTGTCTTGAAAAAGTTTTTTGTTTTATTCTTTTCTTAATATAATGAACATTCTTAAAATTTTGTGGTCATAAGTTTAAAAAGAGACAAGTCATCCTTGATGTGTGCTTTTCACTATTTCATTATTCATATCACAGAGAATTAGATTTAACTAAAGTTAGAGTTTTGCCAGAGCAGTATGGGAAAGTAGGAGAAGGGTAAGGGGGCTGGGAGTATATGCAAGGGATTATAATGAAGGACCTTAGACTATAGAAGGAAATGAAGATCAGATTGTAGGTCTCAGTGGGGTCAAAGGGATTTTTGAGTTTGGGGTACCAAAAGGAGTGAGCTAGAAAAAGAGGTGCCATTGGGGAGGGTGTGATTAAAACAGATTACGGAAGGATACAGTTATTGGTGGTAACAGTCTAATATATGATCCTGGGAGGGGGTGGCCCAGGTAACATTGTGGTGTGGGCTGTGTAAAACTTGGATTTCTCATGTGAAAATCTTAGATTCCTAAGGCGATGACAGTCATGTTTACTACTACAGTTCAGCACTGGGCTAGTAATAGTAAACAACAGTGTTTACGATGTTGACTGTGGCTGTTTTTTATAGAATGTCATGAAGTCCATTTCTTTGTGCCATGTGTTTCAAGTGTGACCTCGGTTCCTTCAACATGGATTTAAAATATAGTATCTTTAACTGTTCATTATTAACTCATACTTATTTTTGCTTTAGGACTTTGTTGTTACTCTTATTGCCACTTTTTTGTGGTTGGTGAGCACTTCGGCCTGGGCTAAAGCTCTTACAGATATTAAAATAGCTACCGGTCACAATATTGTCCAGGAACTTGGGCCTTGTAATAATGGAGTGACGTGTCATTTTGGCTCTGTGACTAGTATGGGATCCCTAAATGTATCTGTGGTATGTATGCTGTGTTTTTTGGTTTTGGGGGATGGGGAAGGGGAGGTAATTAGGTTTTTATGTATTTAAATGAAGGTCCTGGGGATTGAACCCAGGACTTAGTGCATGCCAAGCATGCACTCTACCACTGAGCTACACCTTCCCCGCCCCATATGCAGTGTTTATAAAATACTTTATTTTACTTACTAGAAAATCCTTACTGGTAGTTTAAGAAAACAATGGTTTTTAATAAATCTCTGGATGAGTATATTGGTTTTATTTTTATCAAGCTTATCAGAATCCCAGTTATATTATAGTCTTTACCTTTATAACAGCAAAGAAAATTTTGTGACGAAAATTTTTACTTGTGGATAGGTTTGAGCAAGATCATGGTTGAGTCTTTCTTTTCATTAACATTGACTAGGCAAGACTGACCTGAAAGGCACTACCGATAGTCACTAATATTTATTAAGACTTGTGCTAAGGTCATTACACTCATAACTTATTTAAGTTATCCAACAATCCTAAGAGGAATGTGGGAAGTGGTATTACTATCTTCATTTTACAACTGGGAAAAAGTATAGCTCATATGTTAAATCACCCAAGATGACACAGCTAGTGAATTGGCAAAGCCAGGGTTTGAACCACATCTGACATTAGAGCCCCTCCTCTAATCTGATTCGCTCTGGCTCTGTGGAAGTAATACTTTTATAGTTTCTTAAATAATCTTAAAAATTTTGTCTATATAAATTTAAGTAGTATTTTGTCTGATTTTTTTCTAAAGTACTATTATATACTAATATATGAATTATTGAATGTATTATTAATATACTGAGGGTATTATGTTTCAGGAGGTCTCATGTCTTTAAAAGAAAATGTTTTTCCAATGGATAAATTTAGTCTTTCCCTATAAAGCAATTTGGCCAAACTTCTGTTTTATAACTTTGTAATTTAAGTGTTTTTATGCATATATATTGACAGTGATCTGAGATGGACAGTTTCAGAAATGTTGTTTTTATGGCCAAATGTACAAAAAGAAAGCTGTTGGCCATCAGTAATGTGATAGTACTCTCAAGCTTTTTAATCTCATTCTTACCTCCTAAGTCGCTGTTATTCTTATATTTATTTAAAAAAAACTGTGAAAATACGGGAGCTTCAGTTTATTCATCTCTGAGGCTTTTCATCTTGTCAGATTTACACCTAGGAAGACGAATTTTTTTTAGGTTGACTAATGCAGGATGTGAGGTAAAGTTCTTCTGTGGCTCCTTTTCTCCTCTGGTTGCAGCTGTGGGAGGAAGGGAGATGGTAGTTGGGGGATAAAGTGGGGAAACGGGAGAAGATACACAGGGGACATTTATAACCATTCGAGTGGGAGAAAAGTGAAAGCCCTCCCCAAAGAAGGAATCGTGGACTCCTGCTGTTCCTCTTCACCTGGAAGCACTGAAGTCTAAGTACAAAGTAATAAAAGGAAGATTTTAGTTACTTTCCTCAAATTTAATGCCATTTTTTTGGTAGTAATGAGCGTGCAAAAATAAGATTTATTAGTCATGATTTTATATGGTACAGATTTAGTTTCCATTGGGAATAAGTCATTATATATCCAAATCTGGCATTGAAATGTGAAGTCTTCCCTTTTTTATTCCATTTTATATACAGTTTAAACTTTATATGAAACAATGGGTATATTGCCTGGAAATATTAACTACTTATAGGAAAACTAAGATAGGTATGAAATTTTAAAAAGATACTAGATTTTCTTGTTTATTTTTCTCTTTCTTAGATCTTTGGCTTTCTGAACATGATACTTTGGGGAGGAAATGCATGGTTTGTATACAAGGAGACCAGCTTACACAGTCCATCAAATACTTCTACTTCCCATAGCCAAGGAGTTGTTTCTCCTCCATCTGTAATGTAATTGAAGGGAGAAGTACACTGTATAAAATAGATATCTATACTATGACCTGTTGCCAACCTCTTGAGAAGCATTTTTCATTTCTAATAAAAGTAATGGCTTTTTTCAATAAATTGATGGGTTTTAAATTTTGCTGCTTTTTTACATAAAGCCTGTGTCTTTCCTAAAAATTTAAGATGTAAATGTATTCTTACATGTGAATTTGAAAATTCAGGGCCTATTATGAGATGATACACACACTTCTTAATGAATAGTGATTTCTTCAATAAGTTGTTTGCCTTCCAAAGTGTTTACACCTTAAGCCTTAACATATATCTTCACTCAGAAAAGAGTTATATTGTCATATCATAATAGGAGGAAAATCTCTATTGGAATATACACTACTGTAAGTTTGTACAGATCATATTCCTAAGACCTCTTTTTGTTTAGGAAAGCCTTGATTACATAAATCATATTTAGAAAAAACATTTAGTTCACAGTTTATATCTGAACATTGTTTATATGTTACAAAAAATTTTTAATTACAAAGACTGCATGTATGTTTTATTTGTTTTTCTGAATGAGCTACAGTACTTGATAGGTGTACTAAAATTGTTTTGGGAGTGGAGTTTAGAAATTTCTAATAGATGTATAGTTAATTTAGTAATTCTCTTGCATTAGGTGTAAGCTTCCATTATGCTGGTTATTTAATAGATTTGCTATATAAGTAGAACATGGTTCAACTAGATATTTTGATATGTACGGGCATTACTCTTGGTGAGATTTGTTTGCTCTCCTTTGTTGCTCACACTACTTCAGTACAGGCTGAGATCTAGCTCCAGGCGAGTAGAGTAAAATAATCTACCTTTTTTTTTTGGAGTCTCCATTCATAGGGTTAAAAAAATTAAGATTGCCTTTTACTTTGGAAACATTTAACATTTAGATTCAATGAAGTTGCTATTTTGAGTTTGGCATTGATATTGTGAAAATGAGTGCGATTATTTCATGTTTCTTAATGTTTATTCTTATTTCACAAATGGATAAATAAGGAATTATGCGTCATAAACAAGGAACCTAAGTGAGCTATATTATGCATGCACTGTCTTTGCACACACAATAGGGTATATTCTGAATGTAGGGCTTATTCACATTTTGCTTCCTAATCTTTTTGTTGTGCAGGGCTGATTTCCTATTACCACATGATTGTTTATATGTGAAGCACATCTTACTGTTGCCTTATTTTTGTTGCTTTTGTTCATGACAAGATTTGTCAATATGAGAATGTATATCTTTTATGCAACCACCTTAATAAAGAAATTAAAAGAAAGAGTGCACTGATTGTTATATTACAAAGAAAACTTCATCTTAATGGCATGCTCAATGAAAGTAGAATTGATTCCCAAAGCAGAAAATAGAATATCACAAATTTTTTTGTATTTTGTTTTTTTATGTTTGGTAAGGAATGAAAGAGAAAAAATGCTTTCGAGACTCTGGTTCTATCCTTTTTTCTTTCAATCTCATTTTTTAAAATGATTATTTGTAACTTTCAGGTTAAGTTTTATTTAAATCTTTTTTAATTGACTGCCCAATTAGCAGCAAAGATTCTTTATTAAGAGTGTATGTTCAGTGAGGTGGGTATAGCTCAGTGGTAAAGCATGTGCTTAGCATGTGTGAGGTCCTAGGTTCAATCCCCAGTATCTCTGTTTAGGGGGGAAAAAAAAGTGCATGCTTTGGAGCCAACTGCCTGAATTTGAGTTTTAGTTTCACCACTTACTAGCTAGTTAACTTAAGGCAAATTGCTTACCCTCTGTATGCCTCAGTTTGCTTATCTGAAAAATGAGAATAAGAATGCTGACCTCAAAGAGTTTATGACGATGAAGTGAGGTAAAAAATGTGAAGTCCTTAGAACACTGTTTAACGTATAGTAGGTACTTTATAAATGTTGCGTATGAGTACTATCTTCTGATAGCGTCTAACAGAGATTCTTAACCTGAGTCCATGGGGCTGGAGGGGGAAGGGTGGTGGTCTTGGGCAGAGGCAGGATAAGCTTCAGGATATATGGGTCTCCCTTTATATTCCTCAGAGTCCTGGATGTTTTGGTATTTATTTTTCTGTTGGTGTTAAATGTATGTAAAGTTATTGACATTAAAAGTTAATTTGAGATTACAGTAGATCTAGGAAGGAGTGCATTCTGTTGCCTTTTCGCTCTCTGATTTTGAGTCAACATTTCAGTAGTAAGCGATTTATAGGATAATTTCCAGGACAGAAGCACGAAAGCTTTGACTTGTTAGGTGATAGGTTGGAAAAAATTTTACATAAGTGATATTATTACTGATGTTTTTGTGAATTGGAGTCACTTGGATAAAGATACTTAATTTTTAACCTGCTGTGAATGTTAAGGGCAATATTGCTTGTTAAGTACTTTTTTCACACTTAATTTTAAAATTTTAATTATGTAGTATTTAAGATAGATATGTATAAGAGATAACATATAACCAAGTTTCCACCACTAAAGAACAGATATTAACATTTTGTTATATTTGGGTCAGATTTTGTTTTGTCTTTTTAAGGAAATAAAACATTACAAATACAACCTTTTCCTTACTGAAGTAGATTTTTTCTCACTTTTCACTATTACAATTAGCACTGAAACAAGTATTTTTGTGAAACATGTGAAAGTTTCTCTAGGACATATCACTAGAAGTAGAACTGTTGGAATGTGAGAGATTCACATTTTCAGTTGTAACTTAGGTCTTACAGAATTTTTCACTAAGGTGCTTTTATCAGTTTAGTCTCCCACCCACTATATGTAAGAGTCCCTGTTGCCCTGTATTCTAGCCAATACTTGATGTTACTGGACTATTGCCAATCTAATGGGTTTGAGGTAGTGTCTTTGAAGTTTTTAACTTTGTTATTTCTTAGATTGCTGTTGAGGTTGGTGATCTTTTTCTGTGTTTATTGGCCACTTAGGTTGCCCATTCATATCCTTTGCCAGTTTTTCTGCTGTTTATCTTTTTCCTATTGATTGGAGGTGCTCTTTATTCTGGATACCAATCCTTTGACATCCACATAGATTGCAGATGTCTTCTTCCTCACCATGGCTTGTATTTTCACTTTGTGATTTTGTCATACAAAAGTTTATCTTAATACTATGATTTAACTCTCTGTGCCTTTTGTGTCTTCAGAAGTCCTTCTCAACATCATAAAGATAATCACCCCTATTTTCTTCTGAATATGTTTTGTTTTTCATTTCTAGATCTTGAAGCCACTGGCAGTATATTTATACATATAGTTTGAGGTAGGGATCTTAATTTTTATAATATTCAATACTCATTGAAATGTTCCTAATTTTCATAGTACCCTTTATTTAAAAGTTCATCTTTTAGTCCCCTCTGTCATATATTGTTTCCATACTATTTGTGGCTATTTCTTATGTTCTATACCATACCATATCTAGCCTTGTCACTCTTTAATTATATGTACCTTTACAATCAGAATTACCATCTGAGAGGATAATGGCTGGAGCACCATCATTACTGTTATTCACAGTTATCTTGTCTTCTTGAGCCCTATACCCTTGTGTATACATTTTAGGATCTGCTAGTCAAGTTCCTAAAAACATGTGGGGTTTCAGCTGAAAATTGCATTGAATTTATAGATCAATTTGGGAGTTGTCATATTTATAATACTGAGGCTTTGTATTTATGAAGAATATATCTATGCATGTATGTCTTTTATATCCAATAAGGTTGTAATTTTCTGTGTAAAGATTAAATTTACATTTGTGTCTTGTAGCCTTTGGTACTATTGTATATAACAGCACTTACGTTATATTCTAAATTGTAACTTTTATTGTTGGTGTACAGGACTTCTGCTGAATTTTATTATTGATTTTATACAAGGCAATCTTAAATCTCTTGGTAATTTTAAAATTTGTAGATTCCCCTACTTTTTATGTGGATAATTATATCATCTGCAGACAATGATAGTTTTGTTTCTTCATTGTATTTGGAAATTAGAGTAAACCTTTTTTCTCCTATTATCTTTCTCTAATTATAGTTACATTATACTTATTGAAATCTATGAAAAATAGAAAATATATACGTATTTGAAAATTTGATAGCTGCAATTTTGTTTCAGTACAATAAACCATACGTTTACACACACTGTAAATTGGTCATTCTAGTATTATGTAAAATTTGATCAATATCTACAATTCTTATGCTGTAGAACAGGTAAATAAATGGAAGATACTTATCAACTAAATTAAACTGATCAAAATAAGACAATACTATTATGTATTTTATAATGTCATACAGAGTCTATTTCTTACTGTTATAGTTTGGATTTTGCTTATATAAGAATAATAATTACAAGTGAAGCCTTGCTTGCTAGTCAAATTTGAAAAATATAGCTGGTTACTTTTTTTTTTTAAGTAAGTTTTTTAAACTTTTGCAGGGGGGATTTTTTTTTGGAGGGGAAGGTAATTAGATTGATTTATTTTTCTAGTGGAGGTCCTAGGGATTGAACCCAGGACATTGTGCATGCTAAGCACACACTCTACCACTGAGCTATACCCTCCCCTCGCTGGTTATGTTTTTAAAAACAGTTTTATACAGATATAATTGACATATAATAAACATCTAAAGTAGACAATTTAATAAGTATATATGTATATATAAAACTGTCACCACATCAAGATAATGAACCTACTGTCATTCACCCTCCAAAATTTTGTCATGCCCCTTGGTAATCCCTCTCACCCATCCATCCCACATGTTTCCCAGCAACCAGTGATCTTTGTCACTTAATTTGCATTTTCCTGTGTTGTATGTAAAAGGATTCATCTAATAAGTATTCTTGTTGGACTTCTTTCACTCAGCGTAATTATTTTGAGGTCCATGTTGCATATATCAGTGGCTCATTCCTTTTTATAGCTGAGTGTTATTCCATTGTGTGAATTTACCACATATGGTTTATACATTCACTGCTGGTAGATATTTGGGCTATTTCCAGTTTGGAGCTAATACAAATGAAGTTGCTATGAACATGCATATAAAAGTCTTTGTGTAAACATATGCTTCCCTTGAGTAAATAGCTAGGAGTGGGAAGGATAGCAGAATTATATGGTAAAAATGTTTAACTCTAAGAAACTGCCTAAGTGGTTGTATTGTTTTAAATTCCCACCAGCAACGTATGAGAGTTCAGTTACTTCACATCTTTGGGAACACTTGACATAGCCTGTCTTTTTAATTTTAGCTATTCTAATAGGTGTGTATCTCTTGTGGTTCTGATTTGCATTTCTATAATGGCTAATGATGTGGAGCATCTTTTCATGTGCTTATTATTTGCCATTTGTACCTACTCAAAGCTTTTCCCTGCTTTTATTTGGTTTTTCTTACTGAGCTTTGAGAGTTATTTTATTTTATTTTATTTTATTTTATTTTATTTTATTTTATTTTTGAGAGTTCTTTAGATAGTCTAGACACAATTCTATTATTGGACTTGTCATTTCATTCTCATTCAAAGAGCAGTTTTTAACTTTGATGAATTCAAATTTATCATGTTTTTCTTATGAATTGTGCTCTAGGTGGTGTATCTATGAAATCTTTGTATAACCCAAGGTTATAAATATCTTCTAATTTGTTTTCTCTGTAAGTTTTAGTTTTAGGTTTTACATTTTGGACTATGGCTCATTTTGAGTTGATTTTTATATGTGATACAAGGTATTGATCCAAAGTTCTTTTTTTTTTTTTTTTTTGGACATTTATCCAATGGTTTAAACACCATTTGCTGAAAAACTATACTTTCTGTACCAAATTGCCTTTGTATGTTTTATATATATATATGTATGTATGTATGTATATAGGTCATATATGTGTGGGTCAAATTTTGTACTATGTTGTTTCACTGACCCATTTGTCTATCTTG
The DNA here is from genome assembly GCF_048564905.1 of Vicugna pacos. Lineage (NCBI taxonomy): Eukaryota > Metazoa > Chordata > Mammalia > Artiodactyla > Camelidae > Vicugna > Vicugna pacos. The sequence goes on along the minus strand of NC_132993.1, from coordinate 76,967,946 downwards.
ATGCCAGTACCACAATTTTGATTACTGTAACTTTTAAAGTCTTGAATCAGGCACTTATTAGTCCTGCAACTTTGTTTTTCTCTTTATTTTGGCTTTTGGAAGTCTTTTGCATTTCCACATGAATTTTAGAATCAGGTGGTTAGTTTCTACAAAAAAGGTCTACTGGGGTTTTAATTGGAATTATGTTGATTCTGTAGGTCAGTGTGGGAAGACTTCACATCTTAATATATATTGAGTCTTCCAACTCATGAACATGTTACAACTCTCCATTTTCATGGGTCTTTAATTTATCTTGGCAGTGTTTTGCAGTTTTCAGTGTACAGGTTCTGTACATGTTTTGTTAGCTTTATCCCTAAGTAGTTAAAATTTTAGATGCTATTATAATCCATATCTTTGTATAGAAATATAATTTATTTTTGTATATTGATCTTACATGCTGCAAATTTCCTTATTCAAGTGAATATGACCTCTCTTGTATATTTTCAAGGTACAATTTGATTCCCTATCACAACTTGATGGTCTTTGGGGATTTACCACACCCCATTAGCCACCATGATAATCCCAGGAGAGTGAAATGACAAATTCATCATTGGTTTTGCTATGCTTCATTTCCTTGGTGGGAAGGTCACTTCCAAATGGGCTGTGCTTTTTAGGATTACCTTTTTAGAGAGGGAAATATTTAATCTGATTGTCCATTGATTAGCAGCCATCAGCATCATTTTGGAGCCAGTAGAAATGTAGAAATTCAGGCCCCACTGCAGACCTACTGAACCAGAATCTGCATTTTAACAATTTCCTCCGGTAATTTTGTATGCATATTAAAGTCTGAATAGCATCACTTCCTACTGACAAAAAGTACTTTACTTCTGGACAGACCTGAAAACCTAGATTTGTTGGAAATTTACAGAAAAGAATCTCAAGCCGTTATCCCATATGAGGAATATAAAGTCTATTCTGACCATTACTAGATTGTTTTAAGAACTAGAGAAATTGATTTATATTAAGTTAAAGTCTTTACAGCATGGATTTGATCTATCAGAACTGAGAAGGACGCTGTATGAGCCTAGTAGAGATCTCAGATGAGTGAACAGGGCCTTAATCACAGCATCATTTTCAAGGGTTTGGGGAGTGCTCTGCTGTTCCTTGTCTCCATCGCACTTTATTCACTCAGCTCCATAACTACCCATAGACCTCTTTACCCTAATTGCCCTTCCCCTGTGGGCTGTCTTACCACAACCAGTCATCTTTATAGTTCTCTCATTCTAATAATTCCCACTACATCTGGCCTTTCATCTTATCAGGATTGCTGGTCGGTGTCCTTACTTTCTGGTCATCTCTTCTGGTTTCACTTTCTTCTCTACCTAGCTGCTCCACTCTCATGCCAATATTCTCTACTTCCTACCTAGCAGAAGCCCAACCACAGATCATTGTTTCAGCTTTTTTCTGTTCCTACATCAAGACTGCTGTTTACTGCTTGAAAAAAAAAAAAAACCATTCAGCTGTGCAGACTATTATTATTATAAATGGCTAGAATTTTGCTGGATTTCCTTAGCGACCTTTCCTAGGTAGGTCTCCCATTCTTCACCATTTGTATGCATTTCCTGAGGCTTCTGTAACAAATTACTACAAACATGATGGCTTGACACAAAAATTTATTCTCTCACAATTCTGGAGGCCGTAAGTCCAAAATCTGTTTTCATCTGTGAAATAAAGGTGTCAGCAGGGCAACAGTCCCTCCAGAAGCTCTTAGGAAGAATCCACTCCTTGCTTCTTCGTCTTCTGGTGGTTGCTAGCTTCCTTGGCTTGTGGCCACATCACTCCAATCCCTGCTTCTATTTTCACCTTGCCTTCCCTTACATGTCTATGTGAAATGTCCATCCTCCTCTCATAAGGACCATTGTGATAGCATTTAGGGCCCACTGGATAATCCAGAGTAATCTTATCTCAAGATTCTTAATTACAACTGCAAAGACCCTTTTTCCAAGAAAACATTTAGAAACTCCACAGGTTAGGATTTGACATTATTCAACTTACTATACCATTCAAAAATAATTCTGTTACGAAATATAGCACATATACAAAAGTATGTGAAAATTTATAGTTGTCCAACTAAGAACATTCCAATGCCGCTCAAGGTCTTCTCACTACCCCTCCCTGATTGGATCTGCAATTCTAAAAATTTTTGTTTCTAAAAAAGCCAGGGAATGATAAAATTCAAAACGTGCATAACATTTAAAGTAGAAATACAAATGGCTGATAACCTTTCTGGAAAACAGTTTCTTCTAACAAAAATTGATGACATATCTGCTAAGTGCTGGACACTCCACTAGATGCAGGGGATACAAACTTGCTACAGTTGAGGAGCTCATATTCTACTGGGCTATTTCACAGTATATATCTAGAGTTTTGACATTGCAAAAGGTAAAATGTGTTCTCACTAGAGTCAGGCATGAAAATGCAGGTATGGTGAGGTAACAAATGGCACTCGTGACTACAAGCAGTTAACACTTCAGATTTGCATTTTACCATGAAGGTTTTCATACTTCTGGTTGACCTGGTAATTCCAGTTTGAGCATCTTAAAAGAAATGATCCGCAATGTGATTTCTACTCTTTTATTTCCTGACGAGGAGAGTCTTGGGTTTGGCCAAGAATGGAGCTCTGAGATCAGGAAATACGTGAGGTTGACCTGTAGGTTAAAGAAGTACGCTGCAGCCTTTTTTGTAAAGTTACTATTTTTTTTTTTTTATAATTTCACAGAAAGGTCTAGGACATTTTTAAATCTTGCAAGATATCCAAGTGATACTAGCTTAACTGCCCACCTTGATTTCTGGGCAACATCCCCAAGATTTGCTAGAACCTAACTCATTTCCAACCAAATATCCATTCTAACTTTGTATCTCAAATTAACAGAACTCCATTTGCCCTTTGCCATCAGCTAAAAGACTGTTTCCCAGTTCTCTTGCAGCTATGTGTAACTTGATGGCTAAGTTCTGGCCAGTGGAATGAAAAAAGAATGTCGTATGAGACTTCAAACATTTCGTTAAAATCCAGTCTTAAATACAACTGTTACCACAAACATCATGCTAAGTAGGAAAACAATGGAAGTTTTCTTTTGAAAATCAGAAACAAAGTAAAGGTGCCAGCTCTCAGCACTTAATAGAAACCCTATACAGCACAGTACGTCAAGAAAAAGAAACTTAAACACATGGTTTAAAGAAGGAAATAAAACTCATTATGTGCAGATGATACGACTTTCTACATAGAAATCCCCCAAAGAAGCTAAAAATAAATGATTAGAAATAATAGAAATCTTAATATGATCAATATGAAAAATTCATCTTCATTTCCATACACCACACAAAAAACATAATTTATTTTTACATATTAATATTATTGATTTACAAAACAGTAAGATTATAAAAGTTCTAGGAGGAAAAAACCTAACAAAATATGCACAAAACTTATACACAGAAAAGTTACAAAATTTTAGAGCAGAAAACCAAGGAGAGCCAAGATACTATGAAGAAAAAAATAATGAGGGGTGCTTATCTCAGCAGGTATAATTATTATTGTATTATTATAATGATTTATTATTAGAGTAAGCATGGCACTGGTGAAGGAACTGCACCAACGAAATGACCAATGGATAGAGTAGAGAGCCCAGAATCAGATCCATGCGTTTTTGAAATTTTAAAATGCATTGGAAGTAAAGAAGTGGGGGCAGGAAACACTAATAAACAAATGGGGCCAAAAACCAGAAATCATATCTTACTGCACACCATATACAAAAATCTAAACCAGAAACATTAAGAGCTTAAATGTCTAAAGCAAGCTTTAACTTTTAGAAGAAAATGTAAGAGTATCTTCCTGATATTAAGATAGGGAATAATTTTCTAAACAGGACAGAAATGTGATCAGCATAAAAGGTGATACTAACAAATTCAGATACATTAAAATGAACCATCAAAACGTATCATCAAAAGATACTTTAGAGAAAATAAAAGCTACAACTGGGAGAAGTTATTACAACACAAAGAATTACCATGCAGAATACATAAAGATTTCTACAAACAAATAAGAAAAAAAGAAGAAACTAATAGAAAACTGCACAAAAGATTCAAACAGGTGTTTCACAGAAGAAGAAATAGATACAGCAAATAAACAAGAAGCACTGTGCAATGGGTGAAACGTAGAGGGAAACCACACAGAGATACCATTTTACAAGTATTGAAAAAAGTAACAAGTCTGGGGGAAAAAAGTCTAGAGGAGGAGGGTATAGTTCCGTGGTAAGAGTATGTGCTTAACATGCATGAGGTCCTAGATTCAATCCCCAGTACCTCCATTAAATAAATAAATAAATACATAAACCCAATTACCCCCCCACCCCCTCCGCAAAAAAGAAATCGTAAAATGAAAATTAAGAAGTCTGACACATCAAGTTTGAAGGGAATGTGAATTTGTCATTATCTTGTACAGTTGTTCATGCTTTAAGATCCAGTAATTCCACATCTAGGATTATAACCAAAAGAAACAGTAGCACCTGTGTGATATGAAACAGAAGAATGTTCATAGCAGGAAAGATTGTTTTAGAAAAAGGAGTAGAAACAACCCAAATACTATTGGCAGGAGAAAATATAAATAGAATCTGGTAGTCACACAGTAGACTATATAATATAGAGGTGAAAATGATGAATGACAGTTTTACCAACCACATGGATGTCTCGAAAACAGTACTGAGCCAAAAGAACAGACTACAAAAAACAATATGTGATACCCAGTTTTATTAAACAAGCAAACCCAATTACATATTATTTGGGTATATAAGCACACTTGGTAAAATTCATCTTAAAAAGCAAAAGAATGACAAGCACCAAATCTAGGAGAAGAGTAAACTATGTGAGAGGCAGAGGGCAGGGATAGAGAGGGTGCCCTTAGGTCAACGAAAAATGGCAGTGATATTCTAGTTCTTGGTTGGGCATTGGTTTCAGCAGGTGTTCATTAGCAGATAAAAATAATATAAAGAAAATAAGACCATGCCTGGACTAATGAGAGTGCACCATGGATCAAGAGTTTCTACTAATTGCATTCTGTGCACTTGAAATCTATTTTTTAAATCATAGGATTTAAAATCACAGGGGGAAAAAAAAGGCTGTGAAAACTGTAAAAGAAATTTTCCTTATTCCTACTACCCCAATGCAGCAGCAACTCCTCTTAAAAGTCTCAGTTAATGACCTGGAACACGCCTTTATGGCTTTCCAGTGAAGTGTGAAGTGTTGCTGTTCTTGTCAACAAACTGTCAAGCCACTTGTGCCACTTCCAGCAGCTCTATGGTCAGGGGAAGGATTTTGAAAACCTTGACTGGGAACTTTAGGAAAGAAACAAAAAAAGTGTTCGCTAAGACTCTTTAAGGGACAGTTTTTTACTTTATTTAAAAAATCAGGTTTCAAAAGCCTCGTTTAAATTCTAAAGACAACAAATCAGAGTCTTGCAAGGTAAATGTTTATTGGAAGTGTCAGCATTTTAGGTCACGTTTATATTGTTAACACGCTTTGTACTTTTCTTCTGTGTGATTCATTATTAAATTTTTCTTTAGAACTTTTTATAGCCCTCAGTTTCCACATAAAAACATAGAAAGGCATTTTGATTTAGAAAGAGCAGCCATAAAAAGGAGTCTTGGAGGCTAGAATGTATGTGTGTTTAAAGCAGCATCCCCTGAGATGCCAGCAAATATACAAAGTCCACCATTGCCAGGGCCGGGCTTCAAAGGGTGACACTCTAATACTTGGAAAATGACCAATTTAAGAGTTGAAAGAAAACCCACAGTGTAAGTTCCTGCTGTGTTTCCCACTAGCTGTGCGCCTAATACTTGCCTTGCCTGCCTCATGGTTACTGCACTGACATGGTATCTGTCAGCAGACAGCAGTTAAGCAAGAGTCAGCAGGCCAGGGGGTAGCAACAAGGGACTTCTGGGATGCATACAGTCCCTTTATAGTACTTGGAGCACAATTTTACCATTTATAATGACCACAGAGTTTAGAGTTACTTTATTTTTGCATTTCTGAGAGAAATCATCAAATCACATCTGACGTGTTTGATGTCAAGTCCCTAATCGGGAATGTAACGCCAAGTTCACAACCTTGTTCTTGTGATAAAAAAATATAATCCACTGGGCAGAAACCTGTTTTCTGATGATCCAATTTATGTGATGTTTTGGAGAAAAAAATGAATATGAACAACTGAGGAGGACTGCCCCTCGCTAAAATATTAATTATATAGAGCAATACATCTGGGCTTCTCTTTACACTGTAAACGTTTTCCTACAGTGGTGCCTATGAAACAAATTCTTGTCCCCGTTACTTCACATTATCATTTCAAAAGCCCATTATCTTTCTTTCTGCTTGATCACCATTTGAGGTAGCACCTCCAAACGTCAACTCAAAATCTCTCTGCCCTTCAGCTTCTCCGTCAAGCAAGTTAACGACCTGTAAATAAATCCTTAAATGTCCTTAGGAATCTGCCGTTTGAAGGAATACTATTAGAAACTGAAGAATCCTTCTGAAATGCAAATACATTTCCTCCCTTATTGAACCGGGCTAAAGCTTTTCACCTGGCTTCCTGGAGGGGTGCAAACCCCCACAGAACTCCAGCCTTGGTTTTTGAGGTTCTCGTTGTCTTTAGGGGGAGATGAGGGACGAAGCAGCCTAGAAAATCTTGATCTCATATTTTTTTCCAGAGGAGTAGGAGGAAGATCCAAAATAGTTAGGTCTGGCAGCTTAATCTGGGTTGGCTGTTTTTGCCAGCAATCTGTAAAATGTGTTTTTCAAGGATAAGAAGTTTGGGCCCCGGGCCAGAGCTCGTGTCTGTCATGGGCAGGAAGATAAACGATCTCTTTAACCCACTGCTGTGCACTGTTTGCCTTTGTGCCTGGCCTGGTCAGGAACACCATGCCTGCCACAGGCCCAGAGCTGCCCAGGGTTGATTCTTCCCTCTTCCAAGCAGAACCTTCACACCACCAGTTGGGTGAGCATGGCAGGGCCCGCCTTTTGTGGGGTAAAACTGCACACCAGCCCACGCCCGTAGGAATTGGTATTTGGCTTCTCATGCTGCCTGAGAGGTTCAGGAAGGGATCCTGAAGTCCTCTTGCTTTTGAATGCACACAAAATATACCAGGTTCCTACAAGGTACCAGAGGCTGCCACCCACCAAGAGCCTCGGGGGCAAGAACTTTGGGGGACTCTGGGGTTCACGCATATGCAAAGTTTCATTCCAGCACAGAGCTGCAGCAGTATAGCCTGCTACTAGCTGTGGAGTATTAAAGGGATGTCTGCTCAGCCGTGTTTCCTGTTTCCTGTGAACACACCACAGCAGGGCTGAGGCTGTCAGAGCTCAGAGAGAGGGCTCAGGTGTGAACAGGGAGGGTACTCACAACATGGCATAGCCGTGACCCCTTCCTCCTCCACCTCTCCTGCCTCCCCTCCTCCCACCCCCATCACCGGAGGACAGGGGTGGAAAAGAGCAGGGGGTCCTAGCTCCTTCAGGAACCAACGGCAGTGCTTCAGGGGAGCCTGGGCACATGTGGATTTCCTTCCCTCCTGTGCCTCACCCATCCTCCTCCAAGTTTCTGACTTCCTTCTTCCCTGGTCAAGGCCAAGTGGACAGGATGAGCTGAATGCAGAGAGAGATAGAGGAGGGACAGCCAGCGACTAAGTCACCTGCTCAGCGTAGCTTCCCCAAATCTTGCTTCTTAAACTGGGGTACGTGTGTCTAGGAGGACAGGACTGTGAACCTGGGGAGTGGGGTGTGGTGAGGGGATAAGAGGAGCCACAGAATCAAAATGGCGTAATCTCCTCAATCCTACTCAGATTTGGAAAGGAAACATTGGGGTTTTTTGTTTTGTTTTAAAAACTTGTGTTGACAACCTAAAAGTTGAGAAATATGTTTTACTTGGTGGACTTTCTGGGGACTTCAAGCCTAGGAGGCAGCCTCTCTGAGGGACTGCTCTGAAGAGGTAGGGAGGGGAGCCAGGATATATAGGAGTTTTGCAACAAAGACCAGGTAGCGGGAACATCAAAAGATTACTGTCAATTAAAGAAAAACCAGATATCTCAAGTTAACGAATTAAGCCCTTTTCTATGTAGGGAAGATGCAAGAGTCTGGGTTCACTGAAGTCATTCCTTTGATATGCACCTTAGCTGTCTAGGGCTTCCATTCTCTCCCATCCTGAGTCCCCTTGGGGTGCACTGTTGAGGGTGATGCAGTGGCTGAGGATTTGGCAGTCCATTGGTCTCCATCCTTAGTTCCCTCAGGGCTGTACTGGCTTGATGGCTGCAACATCCTTTGTTTGCTGATATGGCAGGCAACATTTTTCATCCACACTTTTGTAACATTACTTTTTAAATGAAGACAAACTTTTTTTCTTAAGTTGGGTCCAGCCAAGTTCTGTTGTTGTGTGACTAAAAAGCAACAACCCCAAATAGCGCCCAGCCTATAGCATCTGTCCACTTAACCCCTCCCTCATCAGTCGCCCAGGGCTCCCACTATATACCTGGAGGAAAGGTGCATTCGTTCTCTAGGCTGGCAGACCAGGGAGGAGGAGGCAATTCAAGGGTGCCTTCAGTGTGAAAGGCTGGGCTCTGACACAGGGCCTGGAGGAAGCTGGGAAGAGGTAGCAGAGCACTGGATTAGGGTGAGGAGAGAGCGCTCCACGAAGTTACATCACCTCAGGTTAGGTGCCCTGCCCTCCCAGGCCTCCATTTCTTCACCTGCCAGACAAAGGAGTCCGAGGGGTTCGGGACCGACTGTAAGCCCTTGCTGGCTTGATATGTCTGTGGCTTCCTTCACCCACACCTCTGCACAGAGAGCTTTCTGCTCTCAACAGAGTCCAGCCTGAGGACAGCGTGGTGGAGCTGGTGAAAGAGAAGAAAACTAACAAGATAGCTCTTGAATTGGTCAGGCCTGTACTTTTAGCTAAACTGATCGTATGACTAACGGGCTCCCCTCCCTGTGCACTCTTTTCTTAGGATAACTCAATCCTTTTTTACCCTTCAAGAGGTCTTGAAAAAGGTCATGGACTGAACCTCAAGAACATTGGCAGACCTTCCTAAATTCCTCCATAACAACAGCAAGTTCTTATCAAGATGAAAGGAATGAAACACCTATGCCCTGATTGTTATCACCTCTTCTGTTCCATCCAGTTTTTCTGTAAAATCTCAGGACCCCAACCCCAAGAAGGATTCACAGTTTCTAAGGCATTAGCCCGCTGTGACTCCCCTTTGCCCGGCAAAGCAATACAGCTGCTCTTTTCTTTGCTCCCAGAACTCTGCTTCTGGGTTTGAATTCACTTTTCGGGGTACAGAGGGCGATTTTTCTGCAACACTGGGGTGCGTTGCTTATCCCAACTCCAGGAACCAAAGATTGTCATTGCTGGCCCCAGGGGGTCCTGAATTGCCTTGCCAGCGAGGAGTAGTCTGGTGACAGCACTGGTCCTGAAATCCTGCCAACTGGGCATGACAAGCAGGCCTTGTCACGAATCCAGGGCATGTTCTCACCAGAGGAACCAGACTCGATTCTGGCCTTGGCAAAGGTGCGGAGGATTTGTTCTGGAACACTGAGCACTGCAGCAACCCCTCTCTAAAGAGCACGCTGCCCCCACACCGCCAGCCCCGCAGCCCTCTGGTCCCTTTCACTGCTGGCAGTTAGGCAGTACCTGAAAGGAATTTCACCTCTCTGGGCAAGTTGCCCAGGTGCATCTGTAGGGATTTCACACACCCCTCCCCCACCAGAAAACACTCAAAAGTATTGCATAAATGTGAGACTTAAGGAACTTCTGCCTCAGAAATGCCCTTGTCCTTTTCTTGTATGCAGTGCTATTTTCAAAACCAGTATTTAAGCCCTTCTGAGGAATTCCCGCCCATCAGTCAAGATATAGCCTCAGTGGTCTCCTCCTGTCCATCCTGTCGGCTTCCATTGTGCACATCTCTACCAGAGCTTGGAGCTTAAGAGCACAGCCTTGCAATTTATCTGTGGACATGTCAACCTCCTCACCAGGCCCTGAGCAGATTTTCAAGAATGGCAGCTGTTCAGGGTGGGGCTTCCATCACTTAATATAGAGGCCCCTGCCAACACCAAAGTTCTGTGAAGGTTGCAGTCAGTTCCAAATACTCTCTTCTCAACTGTTCTTGTCTTGTTATGGTCTCAATTCCTTCCCTAACAGTTTTCTTACTTATTTAGACCTCATCTATCTTACTGAATGGTGGTGTTGGGTCATCTGGGGTCAGAAAAACAGTGAAAAAATGCCAATACTCCAGCTACAACTATCTCTAGGGATAATAAAGTGTCCTTCTCTGACCCAGGAGTCACATGTCTTCCACCCACATCCATGAATTGTAGTAGGCTAACTGATTAGCCCACAAGTAGGGTAAAATCTCAAGCCCTGCACAGTTCTTGACAGGTTGGAGCATTGTGGGTAGAGGAAGCAGTATATGCAAAGTCCCTGAGGCCTGAGGGAGCACAGCCTATTCTAGGAGTTGCCAGGAGATCATAATGACTATGGCCTACATGTTGACTGTGGGGTGACAAGCAATCTCTTCCTTTCAGCAGAAGCTCAAATGTCACCTTCTCTGACCATCCTGTCTGTGACCATCCTATCTATCTAGCAGCTGTAGAAATATTTTCAAGTATTTTGCGATTTGCATTTTTAGGGCAGTGAACCTTTTAGCAGAATGAGGAGCTCACTGAAGAAAAGCAAGACCATGGGAGACTGGAAGACCAGGTAGGAGTTTGGTGCATTATGTAGGATGATGTGGTCTGGATTTAGGATGTTGGAGGTGGAGAACAAATGGATGTGTGTTAAAGCTAATAAGGATGTAGAAGTGATAGGGCTTGGTGATTGATTAGGTGTGGGGTACAAACAAGTAAGGGTCACAGATGGCTGCTGGGGTGACTAGGTGAATGGTTCAGGGAGTTCAGGGGAAATGGGGGCATACTTGTGGGGAGAATTGCATAGAGGCAAATTTTTGGCTTAATATTATCTGCAAAATTGAAATAAAGGCCTGGAAGTATTGTTTGACATAAATCCAATGTCAGATAGTCTGTTGCTGGGGCCAGGGTCAGAATGTGGCTCAGGGGAAGGCCTCAGTCTCATGACTCACAGCCCCAAGGAGAAGCAGGTTACTGGGCTTTCTCTTTTTTAAATTTTTATTTTACTTTATTTTATTTAAAGGAGGTACTGGGTATTGAACTCAGGACCTTGTCCATGCTAAAGATGAGCTACCACTGAGCTCCACCCACCCTCCCGGTTAACGGGCTTTCTGATGACTGAGGCCAGCTCCAAGTTGGATAGCCCCTATTTAACTTGACCTTTTCACACTTCTCCAATTCCTCTTTTCCTTTTCAAATATTTTATTGACATAATGAAAAAAATTCTGATTCTTATTTACATGCAATAAAATGTACAGATCTTGAGTGTACATCTCTATGAATTGGTATCTATATATACCCATGTAACCACTACTCAAACCAAGATACAGAACATCCCTATCTCCCCAGAAGTTCTCTGTGCCCCTTCCAAGTCTAAGGTACCCATCCCCACCCCAAGGTAATCCATGTTCTGACTTCTATCACCTTAGTTTATTTTTGCTGAGTTTTTGAACTTCATGTAAATAGAATCATACAGTGTATACTTTTTTCTGCACATAGCTTCTTTCTCTCAGCCTAATGGTTCATATTGTTGTGTGCTTCAGAAATTCACTTTTTTATAGCTGTGTAGTATTCCACTGTATGATATACCACAATTTGTCTACCATTCTTCTGCTGATGGGCATTTGGGTTGTTTCGAATAAAGCTGCAGTGAACTTTCTTGTTCAAGTCTTTTTATCTCTTTTTTTCAACAATTCCAGGGAAGCCTGTGTTTCATGTATATGGATGGGTGTAATTAAAGGAGAACCTTCCTGACAAGGCCTTGAACTTGCTGCTGGTCTCTGCCTAAGGTAGCCTTGGGGATCAACAGGTCCAAGGAACAGTGGACAGGAACTCAATTCCCAGTGACCCTGGGTAATGTCACTTTACTTCAACTGTTTCTGTTTTATAGATGAGCAAGAGGATTTGAGAGAAACACATCAGTGGTCTTGAGCAATTATTCTTATGCATTTATGAAGACTTTTACACACTTGCCAAGGACCAGGGCTGGGGAAGGAAACTGAACCAGAATGTAGGGTGGGTCCCGTATACCTAGAGAGTGGCCCTAAGTCAAGGAGATGGTTTTCCTCTATCACAAATGGAAAATGTCTCATTTCCATGTAATCATACTCAGACTAAATCATCCATTACTAGGATTCAAATGAAGGAGGTCATCTCCTAATTTCTGCTAAAGAACTTCTCACATCCTTGTTTCCTGGTGACCATATGACATTCTCATAGACCCTATTTCCCTTCTAATCCCTTTCCCAAACATTTCTGATCTTTCAGGCAACTCCACTGAAATGTTGAGAGATTTCTAATACTAGATTCCTTCTCAGGTAACCCCAGATTTTGGAAGAGAAAGAGAATTCTCATTGACTAAGCCCTTGCTATGTGCCAGGTATTGTGTGAGGGTGTTTACATCCATTTTATTTAATTTTCACAGCTACACAGTAAGATAGGTATTGTCATTCTTCTTTGACAGATGAGGAAACAGAAGTACAGAGAAGTTAATTAAGTTGCCCGAAGTCACACAGCAGGGCCAGAATTTGATCTCAGATAGATTCTTTCACCTCCAGTATACTGCCCTTGAGAGACTGAGTAAGCATGAGCAGCCCTCCTAGCCTGGCTCACACTGTCTCTAGGACCTAAGGAAAAAAAGTGTTATCTTACAGATGACTCTGGAATTCCACTGCCTTTAATAACTTTACTGTATGGAAAATAATCATAGATCTTGAGACTAAATGAACAGCAACCTAGAATCACAGGTAGCCCAGTGTTTAAAAGCTTGAGGTGACACCAGTGTCTGGTGGCGACTTCTGGAAATCTGCAGACCAAAGGGAAACTACTCAAAGGCATGGAAATTCCTCTCACATTACTTAACTCTCAAGAGGGGCCCTGGGACTGGAGTTAATGCCCAGTTCAGGAATGAATGAAGCTGGGGTCCTCAGGCCCTGGAGTACCTCAAGGGAGCTGCATGGCCATCAGGAAGGCACTAAGGAGCGCAGCCCAGCTCAGGACAGGGCACCCGCTGGCTGACCACTGATGGGAATGGCAGCCTCGCAAGGCTGGATTAGCCCGGCCTTCCTCCCCAGGAGCCCTGCTCATTGTCCCCCAGTAGCAGAGCCTGCATACTTTCATTCCTCCTAATTTCCGAGGACAGTGAATCAATCTCCCTTCCTGTTTATCTAGAAGAATAGCTTATTTAGATAAAAGCCTCCAGGGAAAGTCATAGAAAATCACTTAAGGAAACGAGAGACTTGTAAATGAAACTTTGTGTGTGTGTATTGTGTGGAATAATTTGCAGCTGCCAGGGTTGGGAGAAGCCTTCCAGTGGGGTGAGCAAACAAGCCACACATCATTCTGGAAAGGAGCCCTGCCTATCCCAGGACACTGGATTTCAAAGAGGAACAACCAGCGCTGGAGGCAGGGGGCAGGGCCGGGGACAAGGGTGGATGAAGCTTCCCTCCCCTTGCTTCAGACTCGGCTCACAGACACACCTCAGAGTCCCAGGTCAAGCTGCCACTAAGTCACCCATGTCACCATGGCCAGTGAGGCCTTGTCCCAGGACACTCCACCAGGAGGACCCCCATCCACTGGAGATGTCAGACTGGACACCAAGCTGCTATAATTGAGCAGGACCCTATGAAGCCTTCTCGGTACAGACCCCTCCCCATTGCCCTCTGTCTGCCTGTAGTCTCCCTGGCCTCTCTTGAGTGACAAAAGCCTGGCTCAAGAATTAATGATTGAGACAAGTATCATATACCACTTACATGTGGAACCATCAACCCATCACAGAATTGTGCGTGATCTGATCACAACCCTGCAACTCCCCTCCCTCACCTTGCCTTTAAAAATGTTTACCTGAAACTCATCTGGGAGTTCGGGTTTTTTGAGCATTAGCCGCCCGAGGACTCCTTGTCTGGCGCCTTAGAACAAAATGCTGCACCTTGCTTCACCACAGCGCAGCGTCAGTAGACTGGCTTTACTACGAGCAGGTGATGGAACCCAAGTTCGGTTTAACACTGCTTGCTTTTAGGACAAAGGGCAGGGGGGTGAGACTAAGACGGGCGAGCCCCATGAGGGCAGAGGCTACAGGAGAGCGCATTCCAGCAGCCACCCCCAGAGAATAAGCGGGCTTCCAAGAGGCCTCCCTTCCAGTCCAGCCAAATGGTAGGCAAGGCACGCAGGAGCAAGCCACCGGCTCTGGGGCTCTGGCAGCTCTGAGCTGCTTTCCCTTTCACAAAAAGGAGACGGAAGGAAATGGCTCTGAATACTGGCCTGACTCCCAAATCCCAGGGCGCCGGGAAACCAAACAGCGGCTCACCGGAACCAGCGGGCTTGGCCAGCGCAGCTCTGCGCAGACTCCGGAGCAGGAGGCGGAGCCCAGGCTCTGGTCGCGCGAGCGCCGCAGCCACGCCCGCCTTCCCCTCAAGCCTCGGCGGGCACGCGGTGGGTGAAGAAGAGCCCTGAGGTGGGAGTTCCAGTGCGGGCTGAGCTAACTAGCTTCATCACCGGAGCACGAGACAGTGACTCACGGTCCCCAGGGGACCCTACAAGCCTCAGAGAGGTTTGGCTGGGAGGACTCACAGAGCCCTGCTAGCGGAGCTCACTGGTCCTCGCGGCCCTCGAGGTCACGCGTGCAGAGAAACTCTCTGTGGAGGCCCTGCTGTTGGCACCTGGGTTCGCTCCACACCCAGGAGGCCGCACCTTGCCGCCTCCAGCGCGTTTCATGTCCTCAGCAGTTCCTGGACGAACAGGTACTTAAGAAGTATTTATTGCCCGGTTAATAATAATGAGTCCTGTCAGAGCCGGATTTGGGGCCCACGAGTCCTGGATGCACTCGAAGCTGTGGGGCTGAGGCTGAGGTAAATGTCGCCGCCTCTCCAGGGCTCAGCTTTCTCGGCTGTAAAATGTGGCTAATACTTCACAGAGCGGATGCGTGCATTAAACCAAGTAACATATGGCAAGCAGGAGGGGGCCCGATACATAAGCGTTCTTGTTTTCTGAGCAACTGGAATTCTTAGTCACCTCTCTCCAGAGGGAGGGCGGGAAGCCGGCTGAGCCTGTGGGGGCAGGGACCTTCTTGGTTTTAGGGTCACATCTGTCACTCTGCAGAGAGGATGGCACATCTGCTGGGCTCGCACTTGGCCTGGGGAGAGGCCTTATGCTGCGGCTGTTGCCTGAAGCGGGTGACTGGGTGTGCGGCAGGGCCCTGTTTAAACACAGCGTGGTGTGAACCCCGCCCTGCAGAAGGGCCTCCCCACAAGCCCCTCCTTGGGCATCTGCTCTCCATGCCCCTCACCCGCTCCTCCTGCCTCCCCAGCTTCTCGCCTGTTGGCGGCTGTGGAGGCAGCGGAGGGATGGGCCTTGCAGAATAATGTTTTTGGAACAAAGTGGACAGTTTTCAATACACCTGGCCCGTTGGTTTGGGTGAGCGGGAATCTAAACCCTTCAGTGATCAAAACTTACACCAGTCTCATGGTGATTTCTTCTGGTGGGATTCCGTGTTTCAGTCCCTGCAAGGATGATAAGATATGCATCTCACTTTACAGTTTGCACAGCACATTCAGGTACACTATTTCCTGTGACTCTCACCACAAATCTGGGCAGCAGGCAGGAAATTAGTTTTTGCTCCATTTTACGAAGGCATGGAGTCCCAGAGAGGTTGAGCAACTTGCCCAAGGTCACACAGCTTATTGCCTAAGGGCCTGGAACTCATTCCCTGTAAACTTGGTGCTCTCCCTATTATATAGGCCAGGGAGGTGGGAGCTGTTGTTCAGCCTCATGTATTGAATTTGGTAAGACATTTTGCATACACACACGCACGCGCACGCACGGTCTGTTTCTTGGGTTCAGCTTCCTGTCACTATGGGCAGGGAAGAGACATGGAGCATACCCTGCCCCCACCCCCCATACTACAGACCCCACTTTGAGCAAACTGTACACAGGGGCTACAGGGCTGGTGGTGTCTCTGGATTCTGAGAATACCTTTAGTCTTGCCCCAGGTACATTCAGGTGTCCTCACACACCCCAGGGCTCACTTGGGAGGTACCTCTGTCCAGTGCTGTAACTCAGGCTGGTGCTGGCAGGGCTGAGCCACACACCCTGCAGGGGCTAAAAGGCACTGCCAGGCAGCTGCTGCCAGGACCAGGGCCTTCTGCGCAGAAGGGAAATGGGTATTTCAGACCCACCTGAAAACCCCTTTCATCACCTACATATTCAGAGGCTGTGTACCCTCTCCCAGCTGTGGTGTGGTTCCAGGGGTGACATCCTCACTGTGGTTCAGTCTAGAGTCTGCTGTGTGAGCGTTGAGGAGGGTCAGGGCAGAGCTGGGAGGCTTAAGAACAAAGATACCAGGGTCCCACAGTTTAGATTCAAATCCTGACTTCCTTTCTTAGCAGGTGGGTGACCTTAGGAAGTCCCTGAACCTCCGTGTGTGCCAGTCCTCATCTGGAAACTGGAGGCCATAAGAGCACCTACCACATGGGTTGTTACCAGATTTAAATGAGGTAACGCCTGTAAATCACTGGGCTTGATGCCTGTTTATGGTGTCTGCTCAAACCATGTTCTCTGTCACTCGATGGCCAGGGAAATTAACTCTTTTCACGGGCATGGTGCCATGTGCATGGAGGTCATTCTCAGGGTTGCTTATCATGTTTCACACGTCAAAGTTTCATTTTATCTTTTATGTCCTGTCTCCCCAAGTGGAATATCATTTCCATGAGGACAGGGATTGGTGACTACTTTGTTCACTGGTGTATCCTCAGTTGTGCCTAGAAGACTATCTGGCGCATAATGAAAGCTTGGTTTGTTGAGTGAAAGACAGAAAAAAAAAAAGGAGAGGGACCGAGAAAGAATGACATAAATCTCCAGAGGAATACGGTTGACAAGGACTATCCAGGGGAAGCCGTTGCAGATCAAAGATCCACCCTGCCTGCTGTGTTTACAAAGTCCACGCTGAAGGATGGCAACCATGGTGGCCTGGGCTGTCTTGGAAGACACGTTGGGTGGACCCGAGGGAGAGAGAGGAGCCGAGATCCAGATATCTGAGAACAGAGCGGCAAGGAAAGCCAGCCACGACCATGGCAGTCCCTCAGTCACACCTGACTAAAGGTCTCACCATTCCTCTTAGCAGCGACTTTGGAAGTGGCACCCAACTCCCACTACTTAGTGTTTATTTTTTGGACATATGATGATGCAAAAGTTCACCGTACACTCAGCTGTATATTGTTCTCACACCAAGCATGGGTTCTGTCATTTCAGGATATTCTTTTAGCTGCCTGTTTAGTTCTTAAAGGCTCATCAGGAAAGGATTCATGGCCAGGTAGGCCCCAAAGGAAAGTGCAAGCAAGGGAGCCGAGTTAGGAGGGGGGCCTCCCCAGAGCTGGCCAAGTCAGCACATGCCACTTCTCACACCTGGCTTCTGCCTCAGCCAATGGCAGGCACTGCTGCCCACGAGGGAGGAGAAGGGATTACAGTCAGCTGAGGGTGTTACCAAACCAAATTTGGGTCCGCCCGCCCACACACAGAAAAGTCATCTACTGACACTAGTGAAGGAAAGTGCAGCTGTTTATTGCAAGGCACTGAACAAGCAGTCCTCAGGCAGCTAGTGCTTAAAAGACCTGAGCTCCCCGATGGCTTTCAGGGAAAAGTTTTTAAAAGCAGGGTGAGGAAGGGCAGGTTGTGGAGTGTGTGATCAGCTTGTGGACATTCTTCTGATTGATTGGTGGTGAGGTAATCGGGCGTCAACATCATCAATCTTCTGGTTCCCACCAGTCTAGGGTCTCCGTGCTTGTGGGCAGCATACAGTTGACTTCTTCCACCTGGTGGGAGTTTCGGTTTCTGCAAAGTGGCTCAAAGGATATGGCTCAGAATATTATCTACAGCCCCTGACTAACTAAACTAAAATCCCTTGCCTTTGTTTAATGACCTATTATTATTTTGTCTTGACTATTTTCCTTTCTGCATTTTCTCACTTCTCTGATTAAATTTATTCTTTGGAACTCGGAGAAGGCCTAGGAGGCTAAAGTTTTTCTTTAGGCAGGTAGAAGACACAGAGTAGGGGGTCTGCCCCCGGAAGGCCCCATAGGGTCCTGCTCGGTTACAAGGGAGTCCCTCTTTTACCTGGACTTGGTCTAGAAGGTGCTAATTGTCAGCATACTTACCTTGTGGTAAATAGCCTGCCCTGAGGTCCCCACAGGCTTGTGAGATGACATGAACTAATTTTCAGTTTGAAAAGATGTCCTTGCAGCCCAGGTGGCCAGGCTGAGACCTAGGAGAAGAGTCAAAGGAAGATGCTGAGAAGGGGGTTGGGGGTCTGGCAGGGACAGGAAGGGAAAGGACAGGGATCCCACTCACGCTGTAGGTGGGAAGATACTTGGGGGAAGAACGAACCACAGGCTCTGCAGGGCCCAGCGGTCCCCGCCCCCCTCCCAGGGGAAGGCCCAGGGTCACTAGGAACCATCTGAGGAGAGCTCTTTGGGCTGGGAGGGTCCAAATGCCTGCACCACTGGAGGAACCAGACCTCATCACGGTCGTGGTTTGCACTTTCCTGGGTACTGACAAGGCTGGCATCTCCATATTTACTTAGCCCTGTGTGTTTCCTCTTCTGTAAGATGCCTGTCATTTTTGCCTGTTTATCTACTGAACTGTTTGGTCCCTTTCCTCCTTCCACTCCACAAAGAGTGCCTGACTCTCGATAGTCTTGATTCAAATCCTCGGTCCCTTATGTGTTACGCATATCTTTTCCTGGTTTGTGGCTTATCTTTTGAGTATCTTTAAGTACCTGAAATGAACTAAGGTCCTCAAATTTAATGTGGTTGAAATAATCTTCAGTTGAATGGTTTGTGACTGTGCATATGTGTGTGTCTTGGTTAAGAAATTCTTTTCTACCCCATGATATCCACTTCCATTCTCCTCGGGTCAGATATGGCACCCACAGGATGCTACCACTATTTAGGGACCCGTGCCCCTGCCTTGAAACCAGGAAGACCACCATGTCAGGGCCCTGTGCAACCTTAATGGTGCCATTGCTGTCAACCTGCACAGTGGTGGGCACCAGGCACAAACTACTGCTTCTGTGCCACCCCTACCCCTGTTCTGGGTCAGCACAAAAGGTGCCAGTGAGCACATCCAACTGGGGGTACTCAAAATACCATGACCAGCACAGAGCTGTCTGCTCACCACATGCCAGGATCTGCCAGGGGCCATCTCCCAGCTAGTGACAAAATCCTCCTGTCAGGGCCACAAAGCAGTGCTTTGTGACACCGTGGTAGTCTGCGTCCTCCCAGGGCAGGGCTCCAAGCCGAGCTGGTCAGCCCAGGCCACCGTGGACAATGGAGCCACAGTCGGGTCTGGGCGAGCAGTGGAAGTCAGGGTGGGGAATGGCCCCATGAAGCAAACTCTGGCAGCGCCCAGGCCCACACACGCCTCCTGAGGTGGGTGGTGGGGCAGCGTGTAACTCAGTAGTCACCTGGGCAACTTGACCCTGGCCAGCACCCAGGCAGGCTCCACAGACACTGCCAGGGCCTGATTTTCCTGTTCTCAGTCTCCCACGTCGTCAGCCAGGAGGCCCTTGATAAATATTCAGTCACCCTGGCCCCCAGAGGACATGCTTAGGCAGTGAAGTGGAAAAAAGCTGATAGGAACCCTTGAGAGGAATCCCAGTCCCTAGCTCTCCTTTCTGCTCACAGTTTCGTTTGAAAGCATCCCAGGGGAACCACCCACCTGCAGGTCTAACCACCTGAGGTCGATCCTTGGGTTTTCTGAGCCTTTCTCTCAGTCAAGGAGGAGGAGGAAGCTGGGCTCCGAGAAGAGACTCTGGTAAATGTGGTATTTAAATTGGTGTTTTAAAATACCAATAGCAAATACAAATAGCTTCAGGGGATTTTTTTAAAAAAAAAAACAAGATGCTGAATTTAAAATTTGCATCTTCCCGGTCAGAGGAGCGAGCCTCGGTCTCTGTCTGTGGTTCCACTTGAGTGGTCCCACAGCTCGAGTCTCACTTCTGCCTCCACCGTCCACCTGCCGCCCCTCACAGCTTCCCGCCCGGGTGTCCATCCCCTGGCCACCCCTCTCCGCCCTCCCTGGTTATCAGATTTCTCCACACCCAGTCTCCCCATTTGCCACAGACCGTGGTTTCAGCCACTTTGAGTATAAAGATTCCCATTTAGTTCAAATTATTTGACAGACACTCCTCCCCATATTAGGCTTTTATTAGACTACTTATATATTAGACTTATAAGATATATATATAGAGAGAGAGAGAGAAAGCATCTAGTAGGTGAGAAACTCTCTATGATCAAAGTAACTGAATTCAGTAACCACATTAAGTGATATATTATTTATCCAAAGAACATCTAGGCACCTTTGAAAACCAGCAGTGCACAGATGTGCAAGGCTTGCTGTTCAGTGGGAAGGCAGTGGAGAGTCTGTGTGTGAGCTTGCAGGCCCCTCAATAAAACTCTGATTTCTTGAAGGGGCCCCAGTGTCTTCAGGCCTGGAGCTTCAGGGCATCCTCTGGGTTCTTCCACCAAGAGAAAACAGGGCTTGCAGACTCAGGTCTGGATCCAGGGCACCTAGTAAAATGTGGATTTAGCCCAGGATGCCTGCTGCTGAGCAAATTCTCTTCATATCTGACCTTGGAAGGAAGATTGCTTGGAGTCAGGGGTTCTTTGCCCTTTTGGGGTCATAGATCCCTTGGAGTGAGTCTTTGGAGGTTTCCTCTGAAAAGTGCATTTTGCAGTTCAAAGGATTCTGGGAATCCTAGAGCCCCTCCAAATCATCATGGACCCTAGGTGGCAATTAACTAGATTGGGAGATCTCAAAAGTTCTTCCATTTCTAAGAATCTTTTATGATTTACTTAGTGCCTGCTGGACTTTGATTCCCTGGCAGAACTTTTAGTGGAGGTGTCTGCCTTGTCCTCTACTACCAACCAGCATGTGTGGTCAGTGGTAACTATGAAGAGGGACATGGTGCCACCTGCTGTGTCCATCCTGAAATTGCACATTCTTTGGGGCCAAGCTCAAGCCCACCCTCCACCTCTCTGATCTCATTTCCAGCCACACTGGGCTCATTATATTCTGGCCTCAGGGCCTTTGCATTGAGTGTTCCCACTGCCTGGAGGTCTGGTTTTGAAGCTATTTATGCACATGTGATTTTTACTGTCATATAATGAATCAAGAAAAAAAAGCAAATTTGTATGAAGATGCTTTTATTCTGATTTGACTTCAAAATAAGAAAATGTCACATGAGCACCTTAAATAAGTTTTTAAAATTTTAAAGGGGCTTTGGGGAAAGGTTAATGAAGATTACAGAGGGTATATTGGTCAGCTTTCATTAAGTTTTACTGCAATAACAAACAACCTCAAAATGTCAGTGGCTAGCAACCAAAAAAGTATTTACGCTGAAGTTACTTGTTTGCTTGGGGCTTTGCTGCATGAGGCTTCCTCATTGCAGAAGGGAGGAGCTAATGAACTGCTGGGCAGTCTCTCACTCCCCGCCCCCTTCAGGGAGAAAGTGACACTGAACAAAGGAGTCAGGAACCCTTCTCTTCCCCCACAGGAACAGCCTTTGTCTGGTATGATGAAAAGAAGGTTAAGAAATGTGGAGTAGGAACTTCTCCAGCTATAGGGGTACTAGGCTCTGCCTCCCCAGAGCAGGACTGCAGCTGTCACTGTCCCAAATCAGGAATAGGCTGGAGACACAGGGGAGGGGTGGGAGGCCTGGGCACAGGAGCTCTTCTCCTGCCCCCAACCAACATACCTGGACCCAGAAGTTCCCAAGATTGCACAACTCCCAAACCTTTCTGCTCCATCTGCCACAATAGGAGTAAGAGAGCTTTTGGGCTCTATTAAGAGGACTTTGGGCAAAGGCAAAGAGAAGGAAGAAGAATCATAGGCAGGAGAGGCCAGAAGGAAAGAGTGGAAAGGTGGGGGGGGGTTGGGGGTGTACATGGCAGACCTATTGGTATGGCAGCTCACTCTGAGACCACCCCTCCTCCACCGGCTTCTTCAGCTTAGGACAAGCCAGGCCAGCACAGCCAGCCCGAGCAGCTCTGTCCTTCAAGGAAGCATCATTAGCCCACAATTAATCCTAACTTCATCCCAGCCCTTCACCTGAGCCTCTTCTCACAGCATAATGGACACCAGAACGGCCCACATGGAGCACTGATGGGTGATTTGTTTCCTTCCCTTGAAAGATCTCTTTTCTCAGCCACAGGAAAACAAGTTTCAGAGTGGATGGGGAAGGAAGGGGGTGGGGTTCAGATATGGAAAGAATAAGGAGGGAACAGATGGTGCCTGCTAAAGCGACCAGATTTTTTCCCCCAGTTAATCTGGGAATGACCTAATTTACATAGTATTTGCATAAATTTCCATTTCAAATTATAGCTGTCCTAACTTCACATATTAAAGGAGAAAATAAATGAGATCAGGCAATCTACTGCCATTGAACTCAAGCTGACTTCTGTGAAATGCAGGTCAAGCTTTCAAACCCTGGCAGATGAGAGGAAGTTTGCCACTGTCCATTAGCAGAAGGTTGGGTTGGGGGAGAGTGGGGGAGCAGCTGGAGAAAGACTCTCTCCACCTCTCAAATTAGACAAAGTTACCAAGGTCGGGGTTGGGTCAGAGATGTGGGGAGATGAGGAAATTCAGTCTGTCTTTGCTCTGCTCCTCCTTTCACTGCACCAAAATTAGGAATGGAGCAGAAAAAAGTGGGACTCTGTCCCTGATGTCAAGCCCAGCAGACTGGACTTATGAGGAGAGTGGTCGTTGTTTCTGCCCCTCGCCGACATCTGTCTGGCTACTTTGCTCTCCATCCATTTATTCTCAACCACCACCAAATCCCAGATCCCAACTCATATCCTCCTGGACACACTAGCTTCCCTGAGTACACAGGAAGACACACACACACACACACACACACACACACATACACACACACCCCCCCTGGAGAGGGCAGGTACCACCAGCCTGGCCCACCCAGTCCCATGGCAAAAGGAACTGTGGAACTGTGGAAATCTAGAATATGTCAGTCACTTCAACACATCAAGTTTGACCCAGATGGGAGGGGACTCTCAGGTTGACTCTGTCCACTAAATATCCAGACCCCCATCTCCTTGATTTGGGACTAAATCAGACTGGGGAATTTGCAGGGCAGATGGATGGGCAGAAAGCCACAGCTGGAGGCTAGGATGGCATCATGCCCTGTGGGACGTTCTGACTGCTGTAGAAGATACTCCCACCAAGATGAGGGCAGGCCAGCTAGTGGCCAAAGTGAAGGCTGATGGTCCCAGTGTTCACTGACAATTTCCCAGTGCCGGACTCTGCATCTTCAGGGACTGTGTCTCCCTCCCTCCCTCCCCTCACTGATGCCTCTGCACATAGCCTCCCTGTCCATTTCCACCCCCTTCAGCCCAGAGAACAGGTAAAGCAGAAGCCTTGATCTCTACCTTCATGCTCCCCTGCAACAGTTTTGAGTGACAGTCTCAAGGCCTCCCTGCCCTGAAGTTAAAGCCAGAGAGGTTCCCTGTCCCCCTCACCCCAGCTTCCTCCAGACAAGAGCACAGAACAGCCTGGCTGTCTGGGGAGGCAGGGAGTTTGAGGAGAGGAGGGGTTAAAAAAAAGAAAAGAGGGGGTTGGGAGGACGTTCATTAATATTTCCAAAAAGTTGGCTTTGCCACATACTTTGTCGGGAAGGTATGACCCAGAGGCAATAAAAGCCCAAAGGGAAATAGAAAAAGACCAGAGAAAAGTGTTGCTAGCAAGACGAGAGGGAAGAGAAAAGTCTAGTGGAGAAGTCTGAGGCCAGTGCTGGCTGATTTTTCAAAGGCTAAACTTCTGGAGCCCCAGCACCTGCCCCCTGGGCCTGGCCACGTGGTGCCTAAGAGCGGCTGGGGGCTCTGAGCAACTGCTGGACCACTGCCCACCCAGCTGGTGAGTTACGGGATTAAGAAGATTCTCTGGCCAGCCAAGGAGAGGCTCGGAGAAAGCAAAGCTCCTTTAAACACCCCACATCAGCAAAACTGCTTCTTTGTTTCTTTGATGGTCATCCTATCCCTAGCATAAGAAATAACATCTTTAAGTCAGGGGTCAGGGTCACGTAGTAAATATTCTAGGCTTTGCAGTCCACGCCAAAGCCTGCCACTGTAGCCGAAAAGCTGCCACAGATGATATGCAAACCAACAAGTGTGGCCAAGATCCAACACATACAGACACTGAGATTTTGAAATTCATGTAATTTTCATGTGTTGGGAAATTTTTCTTTTAATTTTTTTTTTCCATTTGAAATGATTCTTAGCTCTCGGGCCTACCAAAACAAGCAGAGGGTTGAATCTGGTTGGCAGGCCACACTTTGCTTTAAGCAAACCCCAAAGCAGAAGGTTGGGTCCTCACAAATGCAAATAGAGAATAGATTGATTTGATTTCTAGAAGAATCTAAGTAGAAGATTCCTTGAATGCATTTAAAATGAGATTGGATTGTAACTTCTTCCTGACACAAAGTGTTACCTTCCTTGCCCTACTTTGGTGTTTTTTTTCAGACTGGTATTTGCCATCCTTTAGTGGGCTGCAAAATTCATAACCAGCATTTTGGATGGGATAGAATAGGATAAAAAATATATCAGAGTTCATTATACATAGTAAAGTTTGTTAACATCTTATAACATTTTGCAGCTGTATGTATATTCATATGCATATACTTATATACATATGTGTGTACTGGATTGTAATGTTAGAGATATTTCTTAAAGTGGATCATGGTCAAAGAGTTGAGAGCCTGCCTTGATGACTATTGGGGAAAAGAGGGGTCGAATTTCTAGCCCTCCTGACTTGGCCTCCAAGTCTGACACTTCTCTCTCCCCCTCTGTGCCCCTGTGGGTTTCTTTGCTGGTTAGCCCTGAGGACTGCCGGTCAGGTGTTCTCAGTGTGATGCTCTGACACACAGGGTACCAGAGATAATGAAGGCACGAGCCATACCTCCTTGTCAGTTCCACACCCCACCATGCCCTCTGCTTGTTCATCCAGCACCTTGGAGACACTAGCTGGTGTGTAAGAGAAGCTCGGCAGACGTATGATGAGTGAACGAGTGATTGAGGTCAGAACAGCCAGGTTGTGGGTACGAGGGCTCTGTAGGGCTCTGGGATGGGAGGGAGCACAGTGCAATTGCGGAACCGAAAGAAATTCAGTGAAAGTGACCTCAGTGGCTGTTCTCCCAGCCACCGCACCCACCCCAGCTGACACATACTGCTCATCAGGGCCTGGTAGGTTTTTGGGCAGAGCACTCCTCCTCCCCTTTGTCAGGGAGCAAAGGTGCTTATTTCCCCAGGAACACAAGCTTACCTGGGCCTGAGGACAGGGCCATCCACCTAAGTAAGAAATGCCAGTGTTGCAAAGGCTTCAGAAAGATCCCAGTAACCGAGCAGTCTTGTCCATTAACGGGAGACTTTGAGAGTCATAAAGCAGGCAGTGATGGGCTGGGTGTCGAGGTCACATGCAGAGGGGGCTCTTAGAAGGGACAGAAGAGGAGGACTGCCCCCAGGGCATCAGCAGAAGCAGCCACAGCCCGTTTCCTTGTTGCACTTAGAGTTCTCCCCAGAGCTCCATCCAGACCCCTGCCCTTCCCCTGGGTTTGTGCCTCCAAGCTTGGTGGCGACGTTAAAAGTGCTGCTCATTGTCACTGGGCCTTTGTGGTTTTAAGGGTGATGGCCAGAGGCAGCTCTGGGGAGTGACTGGATACCTCGTCCAGGTGTCCTGCCACATGGGTCCCTTCTGGGTTCTCCCCTCAAAAACCTGGTTTGAGGCAATTCCATAATATCACACAGCACAGGTTAAGGAAGACAGTTGTGGCGAGGAGGGGATTCATAAGGCCACAGGAGAGCCCCAAGAGACTGGCAGCCACGTGTCCCCCATCATTCCTGGGATCAGGGTGAGTGGGCCCCCAGGGTAGGTTTTCATCCAAGTGGAGGACCCTTCCCTGAGTCTCTATTGGGCATGGGCTATTGGGCATCAGGCATTACCCGGGCTGTTGCGTTGCTCCCTGGGCACCAATGAGGGGTGGAGGGGGAGCCTCAGCCTGCAGGAATAGCTTGGATGCAGCCCTTCCTGCTAGGACAAGGGGCCTGGTCTCAGCTAGCTGACCATCTCAGCAATGCAGAGAGAGCTTTCAGGGGCTCATTCAGATGCTCTGCCCTTTGGCCTGCAACTGCAGGGGGCTGAGGGGGGCTGCATGTTCATCAGCACAGCCCACTGAACCCCAGCTGATGTCTGAGACCCTCCATGTGCAAGGAGAGTCTTTTGCATGTACATTAATAGCCTTAGTCATAACCGTGTAATTCGCATTGAGAGCTGGACCCTGTGACTGGCCCCAGTGACAGCCTTGGCATGTGAATTTGCAGTGGACCGGAGAAGGCAGGGCCGGAGACAGGGCAGACTTTTCCTTTCTGCTCTCAGAAGCAGAGGTTTGGTTTCAGTGTTTTGTACTGCGTTGTTTCATCATTTTATTTTCTTGAGGCGAAACCAACATCTGGTGTGCAGATCTTCATACATTTGAAATGCCTCTCCAAGCCTCTGCACTGTTGTAACCCCATGCCTCTCCTTGCCTTCCCAGCATTTTCATTTGAATATGAACTTAATGGATGCTAAATAAGTTAGCAAAGTTGCTGCTTGTCGTGCAGTTGAGCAGATGTGTTTCTGAGGAAATGTGCCCATGTGGGCAACCTCACCCTCTCCACCCAGACAGACCACAGGGGCGGCTAGCCTCACCCGGCTCTGGGGGAATTGAAAGTGTAAAGGCCACCCAGCCCCCTCCATAAAGTTTCCTCCTCCCTCCCTTCCCCCTCCTTCTTCACTTGTGCTGAAAACTCTAGGGTCCTTCAGTGAGGAAGGGGTAGCCTCTGACCTCGGGTGGCACCACCAAGTCCAGTGCTGGGAAAACAGTCTGTGCTCAGCAACTTTGACGGATTAAAGCTGGGAATCAACCTTTCAAGTTGCATACTAAATTCCAGCACTTGAGGGGATTCTGGGGAAAGCAGGGCAGGCCAAGGAATGCTCCCTGAGCTGGGGTTGACTCATCCTCATATTGAAGAACTCTTGCCTGAGGCCTGAGAGTCCCAGTCTGGACTTGCAGACTCACAGAGGTTCCTTAGGGCAGACACCCAGGCTGGCTCTGTCCCCTCTGCCCCCAACCCCACCCCAAGGACTATTGCTAAAACTGACTGCACTGGTGATGGAGACACAGGGTCAGGTACAAAGCAGACTAGATCTAGGCCTGGGCTTTCAGGGCGACTGTCTTCCCAACCAAGCGAGGGCTCCCAGGCCTCAGGTGCAGTGTGGTATGGGAGGAGGACCGATGCCTCGTCACCACATCTGGCCCTGCTCCTCACTAGCTCAATCACCCAGTCCTCTCTGGACTTTCCTCTCGTTATGTGCATAGCATAGGGGTTGAAGCAGCTGACCTCAAAGCTATTTGCAGATATAAAACTCCATGGGGAGTTTTCTCTCTTCCAAACTCTGCCCAACCCACTGGATTGTTCGGAGATTGACACGAGATGCAGCGTGAAAGCCCCTGCAAACTGAAAAGCTCTGTGCACACCAGCCCTTCTAGTGACAATGAGTCTGTGGGCCCTGGAGCTGCCTGGGCCGTCCATCGCCTCCCAGATACAGTTCTTAATGGATTTGCCAGCCTCTTAGATCAGCGATTTAACAAAAGCCTGGCTGAGCCTAGATTAGGTTTCTCGGAGGCTGGGCTTGGGGGCCCATCCGGTTAAGCCACTTTCTCAGATCCATGTGACGTTCATAGACCAGGTAGCTGGCAAAGGTGTGGGCTCCTCCCTTCTGCCCATCCCCTGCACCGATGTTCTGGGCCCTGCGACATCTAGCAGCAGTATGCCCTGAAAGAAAACCCCAACTGCAGAGTGGTGGGGTGAGGCCCCAGTCCAGACTTGCAGGTTCCAAGTCAGCTGTTGCCTTGGCCATCTTCTCGGGAACCAGTGATTGCCCCCCGGGAGGCAGGAGGAACAGCTGGGAGGCGTACCCATAGTCCCCGCTATGATGTCTCTGTCACTTACACCTGAAAGGGCTCCAAAGTGTGGGCAGCCCTGGCAGGTCTCTGGGGAAAAGTTCCAATGGCTCCCCGGGAAATCCTGCCTGGCTGGGAAAAACAGTGAATGTTTACTGCTACCATGTACACGATCTCATGTGACATACACACTTCACTTATGTCGTCACCACCCCCATTTTACATGGTAAGAAATGAAGCACAAAGACAGTCAGTCACTTACTCAAGGTCACAAAGAGGCAATATTTCACCCCAAGTGCATCTGCTATCAGGGTCCAGGCCCTTAACACTAAGCCGTGTCTGCTCCAGAGTCGGAACAGGTCACCTTAGTTTTTTCACGTGGGCTAGAGACCATTTTTGTCTTGAGACCCTGTTTGGCAGCAGAAGTCAAAAGAGTCACCAGTTGGTAAGTTAAATAACTGAACAAAGACCCCAACAGCTTTGTAGAAATGGGCTGCTGAGGTTTGAGAAGTTATATCTTTAGGATTCTAGGCACCTTCAAATACAAAAGGGAATCAGACTTTAGTGACGGCATCTGGGCCTCAAAGGAGTCAGTCCAGATGGAAAGGACATGTCCCCAGTTTAATACCCTGGCCCAGGGAAGTGTGGGTATAGCTCAGTCATAGAGCACATGCTTAGTATGCATGCGGTCCTGGGTTTAATCTCCAGTACTTCCATCAAAAAAAAAAAAAAGAATTTAATACCCTGGCCCAACAAGGGTCAACACCAGGCCAGGGGAAACTCCAATAGAAATGGGGGCTTCTGGTACAGCCTACCTTCCTCATCAGATTCCTTCCCTCTCCAACCCTAGTGATTATGGTTATTTGGCTAAGAAGGAAGACAATCTAGTGCCTTTTAATTTATTGAAAAATCACACACTGAGTTAATGGTAGAGATTCCAATGCTCCATGTATGTGGCTGGTCTGAGACAGGCCTCCCAGGTATGAACTTCTTGTTATTTTGAAAGCACTTAAAAATTCTTATCAGGCTGAGGGGAAGTTGAGAACGCTTATGTTTGTAAATGCACAGTGAGGGTGGCAACTGGATGCTCTGTGTCAGAGAAAAGGGGTGTTTAAATACAGGCTGTCTCCTCAGAGTCCCTTAGCATAAACTCAAGTCAGCCTTTTGGCTTATAAAAAAATAAAAACTGGTGGGGAGGGTGTAGCTCAGTGGTAGAGCATGTGCTTAGCATGCACGAGGTCCTGGGTTCAATCCCCTGTATCTCCATTAAAAATAAATAAACAAACCTAATTTCTACCCCTGGGAGGTGGGTTTTTTTTAATTTTAATTAAAAAAAAAAGAAAAGAAAAACTAACTTTCACAGAGACAGCCAGTAAGTGTGATACAGGAAGAATAGAGGTGTTGAACGTGGAAGCCAGTTTTTCACAATTATTATCAGTATCCATATCCCTATCAGCATCAAGATTTTATTCTATTATTTATAGGACAGGAGAAGGTACCAGACACACTGATCATGGAAGCTATCAAACACACCATTCCTGGCTAAGAAAACTGCTCCAGTCATAGCCCCCACAGAGAGAAATGGGCTCCAAGCTCTTGCTCACCCAGACTTGACTGTATTTTGAGCATGTGACCTGCACACCCTCCTTTGGCCATGTGTGATCAGACAGAGGCGGATGCCTTGCCCAGGACCTCCATACATGAACTAACCGGCTGGTATTGTCTGGTGGGGTCTGGCTCAATCCCCTGCCCAAATGGGATCAATCAAATTAGATCTTCCTTTGGGAATTGATTTCGGAAATAAAGAGAAAGTGAGCCAGCTGGTAGCAGGACAAGAATCATGAAGATACAGGTAGAAGAGGGGCGTGAAGACTGTAGTCACTGAATCACACTGACGCCAGAGCTCCAGGACCAGTGGTTCCGAACCCAAAGCCTCTGCACATAGGCTGGCAGCTACCCTCACAGGTGGGTACCATATTGTGCTCAAGGTGGAGGACGTACCTTTTGTTGTAAGTGAGGATATATGTTGTTACAACAGTGTTCCTCAGACAGAATGTTGAGAGGAATGCTTCCTGTAGAAGGGGAGAATCCCAGACGGGCACATTGGACAGAAAAGGTATACGGTAATGACAAACCTAGGTAAAGGAACCATATATTTCCCAGGATATGTGAAAACTAGGTCTTGTGAGTACAGAGGAGATTACAGTTGGAGCTGTAACAGTTATCCTCAAATGAAAACACAGGCTTGAAGAATAATCACATGAATGGAATGATAAGTGGGCATGTAATTTAATCCCTTTGAAGCCTTGCCAAAAATTCTAGTATCTGAACATGCACCATGGTATTATTAGTTAGGACCCTTTTGGTTTTAAGTGACAGAGACTGGCCTCAAATTAACATACGAAAGAATTGGATGGCTCACATAATTCAAAAGTCTAAGGTTGGAACTGACTTCAGTCCTGGCTGGATCCAAATGTGCAGTATCATCAGGAAGGAGTACCTCTCTGTCTTTCACTCTTGCTTTCCTCCAGGCGGTTTTATTCTTTGTTTGGCAGCAATTCCCACACTTGACATGGTGGCCAACAATGGCTTCATGTTTCTTTCTTACCTCCTCCCAGCTTAGCAGCCTCAGCAGAAAAAAGAGTAATTCCCTAGAGCTACAGCTCAAGTCCCAGGGATAGCTCTCGTTGGTCCACCTTGGGATATGTATCCATCCCTGAACTAATCACTGGGGCTGGGGAGAAGCAGCAATCTGATCGCCTGGCCTGGGTCGTGTGCTCAGCTTTGGATCTAGGACACGATGTCAGTACCACCAGAACACAAGGCTTAACTGTAGAAAATGGTCATTACTGGAGGGATTTTGAACAGGCAGCTACAACAGATACCACCTCAGCCCCAAACAAAACAATTGAGTCCAACCTCTCTATAGTAATGATCCTTGAACTCCTGACATGAACCTCCTATAGCTGCCTTGAATGCTGAATGAATTTCTGATCCTAATATCCATGAAACCTACATATACTTTCATGATGAGTTTATCAATCAAGGTTCATATTTACAAACAACAAAACTCACTCTAGTTTTTTGTTAGCCTTGTGTTCTCATGGTACTGACATTGTGCCCTAGAGCTGAGTACATGTCCCACCCAGGTCAGGCCAATCAGATTGCTACTTCTCCCCAGCCTCAGTGATTGGTTCAGGGATGGGTAAAGAAGAAGATTTGTATGAAAAGATATGAGTGGCTCACAGAATCTCTGGCAGAGTTAGGGAGGCAGCTTGAGGCTCTGGGGCCATAAACAATACCCATATCCCCACTGGTCTGGTCACAGGCTTGATTCCACTGCCTTTGGCTTGTGTTACTGGGAGCATCTCTGCCCCTGCTGCCTCTGGGGGAGCTCCACATTCCCCGCCGTGCTCTGCCCCCATTCTCAAGATGCAATCCCATGTAGCAGCGCTTCCTTGCTTTTCACGCTTTACTCAAGTTTCATGTTGTTGCATCCAATTGGCAGAGCCTAGGTCACCTGCCTGTGTCTGAGCTGCAGAGTTGGTCTGGAAAACAGTCCTGATCTACACCCTGGTGAGGTAATGACACTAACCTGACCAATTTTCCTAATTTAGGCAGGCTATTCAAATGATACTGGTTGGCACCAATATGACCCACACCCACTCCACCTCACTCCAAATAGTCAGGTCTTCTGTAGCTTCTGCGTTCTGGAGAGATCAAGAAATTGGGGCAAGGCTCCTTATTTCCACATGTACCTTCCCAATAAATCTGTGAGTCGCTAATCTTTGCAACCAATGGACCCAGTTAACACAGGTAATTTGGCCAGTGTAATTCAGGTAGAATGGATCACAGAAGCTGATGGTTTCTTCTTCCAAAGGACAGGCTTCAGGGAGTCTCTTGAGGGTGTCTATAAAGCATGGCCATGTGGAACCCTCCAGGAGTGCCAACCCACAGACACTTGGTAGGCCTTTTTACAGAGCGTTACAAGTGCCATGCTGGGCTACTACTTAACCACAGACCATCCCCAGCCATTGACAAGAAGCTAAGTTGCCAGGCAAGGGTCTTCCTGGTCTGATAAATTCCCCTCAGAGTCTGGAATCCTACAGGAGCACTTGCCAGGAGATTGGTATCTGACCTCCCTCCTGTGTGCCACCCCACCCACCTCCCTGTCCCTGCCACTGCCCAATCAGGAGTTTAAGTCATTCAATTAAGAAATAGTTTTTGAGTATCAACCATGTCCCAGGCATTGTACTAACACAGGACATACAGGGAGCCTTCAGACGAGTGGATTAACCAAAGCTTAAATGGTGGGAGGGGAGGCAAGGAAAGGAAGGAAAATTTTCAAGCACCATTATCCGGAAAGATATGTATAGTTTTCATTTTTCAGTAGACTTACTGATCAGCATGACAATGGAAGCCAAGGTCTTTGACCTCATAGAGAAGCAGAGTCATATTTTCCAAACACGTAATCTGACAAAGACTGATTGAATTCATTTGTGTAAAAATCTTCTAAAGGTATCACCATTAAATACATTCCATTAGATTTAATAAATGAAAAGAATAAAATCAGAGGAAATAATGACCACTTCTTCAGAAAACCTAGCTGACGCAGTCAGCTGGAAATATGTAACTGGCTATACTAGGAAGTCCAGTCTTTGACCAGTGGCCCCCTACCCCTGGGGGTAGAATTCCTGTAGAAATTTTACATAGTCCACAAAGCGAAATACGGGCTTTGACAGAGAGGGAAAACAGGAAATGTCTGCTCTAGACCCCAAATACTCTCCACCAGACCACAGGCCTCATTTCCACGGAGGCGTCAGTTGCCCACGGAAACCACTAGGTGTCGCTGTGAACCTGCGAGAGTGCGGCCTCACGCTGCGGGCCCACATCAGCTGGGTCTGTTTTCAATCAACACGTTATCAGTTTTTCTCCCCGAGGCCCCAGGGGTGTGCTAGGAATTTTTATTTCTTGAGAAATCCTCTGATTCAGCTGCCCTTTGTTGGCCCTTCTTGAAAGAATGAAGGCTATGCTTGCTCTACCAGCTTCCGAGGCAAGGGGCTCCCTGGCAAGGGTCCTCAGGCCACCAGCCACAGTGCCACCCCTCTCTGCTCCTCATCGCTTGCTTCCGCCTGTTGCCCCCCCCCTTCCCTTTTTGCCTCTTCACTCTCTTTTTTATCTTTCTCTCCTGGTGCCCAGTGACACTAATGAGCTCCCAGATGCTCTGTGCAAAAGGCCCCCATCCTGGAAGACTCCTAGAAGCCCTGGTGAATTTCAAGGCACTCAAACCAGCTCCAGCATAAACGAGCTTGTACATTTCATCCTCACCTTCCCCTTTTGATTCTACTCCCAGCCTTGACCCTTCTTCCAAAGCAACCCCCAGATTAAGGCAGTGCTAGGTTGGGAGCAACCAGAGGCTAAGCCGTCTTACCAGAAATTCCAGACCCTAGTCCTGGTATGAAGGGGCTTAGAAGCCACACCAGCTTTCAGACTCTGCCTCCCTCTGTCACTTACTAGCTGTCAGAAGTTTGGGAGGTTATTCACCCTTTCTGATCCTCAATTCTGCATAGCTAAATTAGACAGTATCTCCGGAGATTAAATAAAATTATGAATACAAAGGGCCCCACGGGATCTTGCACGTTGCAAGCATTCTATAAATGCAGAGTGATTTTAAATCTTACTGCATGACACTTACATAGATACATCAGCACGCACTCAACCAAACAAAGGCACAGAATTTGGGACCATCATTTTCCAGAATCTGTGGCAAGATGATGTGTTAAAGGAACCATATCCAGAAACGTCAAGCACCACAGCTGATTCTCACCCTCTGTGCTTAAGTCAACAGTGATAAAGTTGTTCTGAGCCAAGCTGGGAGCTGTCTTCCTCGGTAGCCACAGCTTGTTTGGCAAAATGCCCTGATCCTTTCCTGGGGGCTTTCGGGAAAAGGCCGCTTTTGGGTGGGGCAGGCCTCTCACTCCCTCCTAAAGAAGGTTATGTAGAGTACTCCTGGTTTCTAGCGACCACATGGCTGCTGTGGGTTTTTGTGGGTGGCCACAAGGCAGAATCCTGACCGTGGGTGTCCTGAGGCTGCCCTCTGCAGGGCCTGAGGCCACATACTCTGGAAAGCTTGGGGAAAGGTAGAAAGAAGGAGGGCCAGTCGTTTACCCGAGCGTTCCTGGACCCCTCAGAGGAAGCCAAGTGGCAAAGGGAGCCGCTCCTGGCCAACATGAGGAACTGCAGCCCTTTCCCCTTGGGGAGCGGGGGCCTGTTTCTGAGTGACCTAGATCTTGATTTTACGTCTTTGGAAGGCACTTGAATACTTATAGCCAAGATGAGACGGCTTCTCTTGAGCAGCAGACAGGTGGGGAATATGTGCAGAACCGAGAAAAGAGTAGACTGTGCCTTTCACACAGCCCGAAGCCACAGGAGCTGGGCTTGCAGGGCTGCGGGAGGCCAGCAGCTCTTTCAGATCCCAGCCCAAGCCAGCAGGAGAGGATGCTCTCAGAGCATGTCTGCTGGTCCAGAAGCCAGGATTGATGCTGCATATGTGAGGGTTTGATTTCTGCAGCTGTGAGAAGCCTTGGACTTCCAGGGAAGATACACTCTGTCAGATGATCCGTCTGAGGGTTCAGTGGTCTGAGTTTTCCCTACCAGAACACAAATTGAAGGTGATAACTGAGCCCTTTGGCATAGGCTTGGAGGAGTTGGTTGGTGTCCTGGCTCTTTGTGACCTCTGGGCAAGTTTCCTTATCTCTCCACCCCTCAGCTTTCTTATCTCTAAAAATACAGCTAACCAGACCATCCTCAAAAGAATGGTGTGAGGATTTGGAGATTGTGTAGCTAGTGAGCCCCGCACATACTAGACACACAATTGCAATCCTGAGGCTTGTGGAGACCTACTTGCAGACCACTCAGGTGCAGAGGAAGGTCAGTGAGTTCGACCAGCACTCCAGGCTGCACAGTCTCCTCATGCCAGAGTTTGAAAGAGTCTGGGAAGGGCTGAATGCCTACCACCCCCACAACCAGGGCTGAGGGCACCTCTTGTCTGTTTTAAAAGTTTGTGAAAGCCTTGTGGATTGCTGGTGAGAATGTAAAATGGTGCAGACACTTTGAGAAACAAGTGTCTAGCCGTGATCGTATAGTGGTTAGTACTCTGCGTTGTGAGAAACAAGTGTCTGTCTCTCAGAAAAGTAAATATAGAATTAACATATGACCCAGCATTTCCACTCCTAGGTATGTACCCAGAGAAATTACAACATGTATCCACACAAGAACTTTTACACTGATGTTCATTGCAGCATTATTCGTAATAGCCAAAAGGTGGAAATAACCCAAATATCCATCAACTGATGAGTAGATGAAGTGTGGTATTCTCATGCAGTAGAACATTATTCAGCTATAGAAAGAAATAAAGTACTGATATCTGCTACAATGTAGATGATTCTTGAAAACTTGCTAAGTGAAATAAGCCAGACACAAAAGGACAATATTATTTAATTCTATTTATATGAAATATCTGTAGAGATAGTTGACTAGTGGGTGCTAGGGCTTGGGAATGGTGAATGACTATTAATGGGTATGGGGTTTATTGTGGTGGTGATAAAAGTGTTTTAGAGTTACGTAGTGGTGATAGTTGCACAGATCTGTGAATATACTTTAAAACACTGAACTTAAATGGTATGTGATCTGTCAGAATGGCCATCATTAAAAAGTCCACAAACGATAAATGTTGGAGAGGGTGTGCAGAAAAGGGGGCCCTCCTACTCTGTTGGTGGGAATGTAATTTGGTGCAGCCACTATGGAAAACAGCATGGAGATTCCTTTAAAAAATAAAAATAGAGCTACCATATGATCTAGCAATCCCATTCCTGGGCATGTATCCAGAGAAAACTCTAATTTGAAAAGATACACGCACCTCAATGTTCACAACAGCACTACTTACAATAGACAAGATATGGAAGCAACCTAAATGTCCATTGACAGATGAATGGCTAAAGAAGAAGTGGTATATTTATACAATAGAATACTACTCAGCCATAAAACAGAATGAAATAATGCCATTTGCAGCCACATGGATGGACCTAGAGATTATCATACTAAGGGAAATAAGTCAGACAGAGAAAGGCAAATATCATATACCATTTATATGTGGAATCTAAAAAATGATACAAATGAACTTGTTTACAAAACAGAAAGAGACTCAGACATAGAAAATAAATTTATGGTTACCAAAGGGAAAAGGGCGGGAGGAGGGATAAATTAGGAGTTTGGGATCCAGGTACTAACTACTACAAATAAACTAGATAAACAACAAGGTCATGATGCATAGCACAGGGAACTATATTTAATAGCTTGTAATAACCTATCATGAAAAAGAATATATATATACACATAACTGAATCATTTTTCTATACACCAGAAACTAACACATTGTAAATCAACGATACTTTAATAAGAAAATGGTATGTGAATTAAATCACAATACAAATAAAATTGTTACCAGAAAAAAAAAAGGGCCGCTTAGCACACCAGCTGGAGGGTGTTCTGACTGCGGATGCACAAATGAGATGGGCCGTGCAGGGAGTGGAGCTCTTGTGAGCCTCACCTATAAATCAGATTAACCAGTTTCCCTCCCTCAGCTGTGCCTGGTCCTGACCGGGCTGCAGCCGCTGCAGACTGTTTCTGAATACCTCAGGAATCACAGGGCTTCTGAGCATGCTGGGACCCTGAGCATGGGTGCTCTTGTCCGAGCACTGGGCCAGCCTCGCCTAGATGCACTTAGCATCATAAGGCTAGGTGCAAAGCTCATAAGCATGCTTTGCCCTGGTCTTACAAAGCAAGGATCACATTCTCCAAACCAAACATCAGGACTGATGACTGTGGTTGGTACTCATGGAAATGGTAGACTATATCGTTTTACGTAGCAGCTGTCTCCAAAAATTGGATCATCGGGCTTCAGTTTTCCAGGACGCACTCGCCTCCCTTTTCACCTCTTAACAAATGGGTTTCCTAAGAACTTAAACTCTCTGGGAGCCACAGACCACAATTTTTTCGTGCAACTCAGGTCTCTCATTGAAAGGCATTTAAATGGAAGTGAACTTTTTCAGACAGAGAGCTGAAGGAATGCAAGCTCAGGATGAATGAGGTACCTGCAACCTTTTCCACAGCAGGGCATGGAATCTGCACCCAGAAAACACCGTCCAGGCCTGTTTGCTTTGCTTCCCCAAAGCCTGTTTGGAATCTTGACGGGATTCAGTTCAATGCAGCAGAAACACAGAGGGCTTCCTCCCCAACACACACACACACACACACACACACCCACACACCCCACCATCCCTAATAGCAAGAGCAATGGATTTCACAGACTAGGCAGGGGGAGTGTCCTTCAAAGTGCTGTTTGTGTTACCTGAAATAGCTGTGTCTGGTAGCTTCCACTGAGGGGTGGCTAAATCCTTCTGGGGCACCTTTATCTAATGTGGGAGTAGGGCCTGGGAAAACTCAGGGCTTCTTTTGTAGCTGGGTCTCTCCTTCTAAAAGGTCCTGCAAGGTTTCCATTTGCCCACCCTCCTCCATCTCCGCCACCCTGGACCACGCCAGCACCACCTCATATCTGGATTAGTCCAATAGCCACCTTGTTGGTCTCTTTACTTCCACCCCTGCTCCCGGCCGCCCTGAAGTCTATTCTCAAATCAGCACTCAGAGAGATGCTCTTAAAACAGAAAATAGGTCACTGCCCAAACCTAGCGACGTCTCCCCTTCACAGGCAGAGTAAGAGCCAAAGTCCTTACCATGGTTTACAAAGGCCTACAAGATGAGCGTTCCATCCTCCACCCCCTCACCGTACACGTCCACAGACTACACATCCCCAACCACCCCTGCCACCCGATACACACCCACGTCCCCACACACACCTGGGCGAAGACGTCTCCTCCTGTCCTCACACTCATCACTCTGTTCCTCCTGCTGATCCTCAACCTGGCCTTGCCTTCGCACTCTCTGCCTGGGGGCTGTTTCCCCACTTCCACTGCTTGACTTCACCTTATCATGGGGTCTTCCTTGATCACCCTATTTAAAGTGGCCACCCCCACCCTGCATATCCCTGACCCTGTTCATTGTTCTCAACAGCATTTACCACCCTTAACACATCAATACATACATAGGAGATATATATACATATGGTATATGCATATATGAGATGTGTGTACATATGATATATATACACACACATATATAATTCATTTATCTATCACTCCTGTGGAAATATACAAAGGCCAACCATATGAAAGAAGCAAAGTGTATTTATTCATACCTTACTATAGCAAGCAAGTCAGCCACCATCACTCCCATTTTGGCAGAGACTCCAAGGCAGACAGGGGTGGGAAAGCTTTGTATCGGAACAAAGGGGAGGAGGCTCGCGTGCTCTGCTTGGAGGCGGTGGGCAGGAGGGAAGCTGCAGGTGGGCTCCCAGAGGGGGTGCATACAATGCTAGGTATTTTACCTTCTCTTGTTGGTCCTAGATTGGAAGCAGGGATAAGAATTAGGGAAGCTGCCTATTACTAATCAAGTCCTGGCCATTTGGGGCTGATTGTTACAGAAGTTATTGTTTAGCTTCCTGGATTGTTACTAGAAACAGCAATGCAGCTTCCTGCAACTCTGACTGACTGACAGCAGCCTGGCTTCCTGGGCTGTTTATTGTAAGATAAGGGGGTTGGTTTCCCAGGCAGGTTGCTGCAGGTTGTAGGTGCGAGTTCTCTTTTTATATATGGTCCTGCCATCGTCCGTTTGTATATTCGGCCTCACATCCCTCACTAGGATGTGAACACTAAGAACATTGTTTTATTTACTGCTCTATCCCTAGAGCCTAGAACAGCACCTGGGACCTAGTACGTAGTCAGTAACTGTTTGTTGTTGATCACGATATCTGTCTAGATCTAATTAGAAATGCTGCAACTCTGCTACATGACTTGGGTAGAAAACCACCTGCCAGCTTGCTTAATTCAACCCAGTTCTACAGATGTTTGTTGAGTGCTTGCTGCACACCCAGGAGGCTCCGTGTAGGGCTGGTGTTATGCACTCCAGGTTACACCGAACAAGCATTGGCCGAAAATTGAT
Source organism: Vicugna pacos (assembly GCF_048564905.1). NCBI lineage: Eukaryota > Metazoa > Chordata > Mammalia > Artiodactyla > Camelidae > Vicugna > Vicugna pacos. The sequence goes on along the minus strand of NC_132993.1, from coordinate 76,928,636 downwards.
TGACAAACAGGATCCTGAGCCTTGAGCCTTTTGAGCTCATAGCCAGCTTTACAACCCCTTCAGTGTTCAGGTCTTCTATCACCCTTCCAGAGATGGCTGTGGCCCACATCTGCTTTCTCCATCACTCACCAACTCTGACACTCATCTGCTTCTCATACAGGACCTAGGGGGTGGTTGGTTGTCTTTTCAAAGAGCTGGTTATCTTCCCAGTTGGATTTTTCCTCTAGAGTGGGAGCCACATCTCACCCCCAATACAGGTGATGCATCGTTGGTTCTCAGCAATCTGGGTCTCTCCCCGACCCCCTACCCCATCCTATGTTTGATGTTTTCCCTGAGCTCCAGATCAAATGTCTCAGAGGCCTCAGGAAACTTCCACCTTCTACCCACAGAAGTCACAGCTGGCTCAGAGCTGCCATTCAGAGATTATAAGCAGTATACTGACCAGGTAACCCCTGGGGTCCCTAGTTGGGCGTCTCAACTATTTTCTGACAAGGGCTCCCCACTAAGTTTAAAAAAAACATTGAAGTGGTTCTGAAATATCTGTTTTTCCAGTAAAGGAGATTCCCAGCTTGGAGTAATTTATCTTTCAGATAGAACACTCAAGGAACCAAGAAACAAATAGGCCAGGATGGACGTGGAAAAAGAAGTTTTGGGGACGGCGTGTCTGAAGGCTGCCTTTGGCCCCAGCAGACAGAATGTAAGCTCCTCAGGGGCAGGGATCTGGGGCTGCTGTGTTTAGGGATGAGCCAGCACCCGGCACCTGGGAGTCACTCCACAAACATTTATTGAATGAGTGGGAGGTATAAACACACACAGCACGTTTGAATTGAGAAGCGCCAAGTTTCAACAGCCATCATGTTCTAGATTCTCTCACTTGGTTGCTTTAATCTTCTCAGCCATCATAAAACACATGACCTGAAAAGGCAAACGACAGAATGACAGATGTGAAAAAGGGCTCTAAGGAGTGAGTTTCTGTTCACGAGCCACACATACCTTTAACACAGGTGGACAGCCATGTGGACCCTGCTTCCTACTGAGTACGAGGAAAGCTCGAACCTCAGAATTCACCACGGCTTCCACATCCCTCCTTATCCCTCCGTGGTCTGATCCCTGCGCATCTTTGCCTCAATTTTCAATGACTCAGAATCAGGCAAGACAACATTAGCTCCAATAAATTCATACGTGCTTAAGGCCTTGGGAGAGAACTGTGAGAAAACGTTTACAAGGTCCACAATGGTCTCTGGCTTCATTTTATTGAGATAATTTTTTTTTCAAACCTGGTAAATGTTAGAAACCAAATGGCCTCAGCCCTGGATTTGCGACTTTTGATTTCCCCTAATCAAATAGTCAAATATGCAGAAGAAAAGGCCGTTTCCCTGGGTGGAAGCTTCCTGGATCACTCCTGGCCCACATCTTGGGTTCCTCGGGGTTCACATTTTGGGGTTTGGAAGACAGACAGCTCTCCCTCCTCGTCACCAGGGAAAGAAGTGTCTCTTCAAGCAGATCCTAGCCTCCGGGAAGTCCCTCCCTGTGCCTAACTGAAATCTCTTCTCCTGGCCGAGAAGTACATCCCCTCCTGCCCTGTCATCACTGGAGAAGGGAGAACAGCTGCTCACCGCCCCCCTTTTAATCATCCTTAATGGGCTCATAAACAGTTATTAGGCACCCCCTTCAGCCTTCTCTGAACCTCATTTTATTTGCATTGAGGCTGAGAGCTTCTGAGGAAGGCATTTGACTCGTGGCTCCACAGACGCATGGCATCTTAAATGGGGAATCAGCCACTTCACCCACTTAACCTCCACAAATGAGCAGCTCTGCCTTCTTTTGCAAAATTTAAACCTATTCAGGGGAGTTCCCTGGCAACCAACCCTTATTAATAAATCATGCCTGCTCCAGGCCAGGCCAGGGCATTTTTTTAAATGCTTGTTTTTCTTGAGACATCACACAGGCACACAATACACCAGCAGCTGCTCCCTCCCAAGTTCTGCCCTTGCAGACCATCCTGGGCCTGTGGGTTCTCATCTGGCTCCCCACCTGGGAAAGGGGGTGATGCTTCTGTAGACTCTTGCCTGGTCCTTTCTTGTGGTTACTGGACTAGGGCCAGCTGGGGAGCAGGGCATGGAGCTAAGGTGAGAATGGCTCAGCCTCCACCAGGCAAACCCTGCCAAGTCCCGTTTCCTGTTCCATGGTGGTGCAGTTTATTTTCAGTTCATTGCTCACGCCCACAGATTAAAGTCCTAGTCATATGGATAGGGCTTCCCACTGTGTTTTCACTCGCTGTGGTTTCCCCCGTCATAGGGGAAAGGGAAGGAGCAGGGTGGGTACATTACAGGGATGGTGTTGTTTTAGCTTAGAGAGAAAGAATGACTTTATTTCAAGAGGACTTTAAACCAGATGGCTAAAATTAAAAGGATGACAACAACAAGTGTTGGCAAGGGAGTAAAGCAGTTGGAACTCTGCATCACTGCTGGTGGAAGTGGAAATTGGAGCCACCAACTTCGGAATTCTCAGCAGATTCCAGCAATGGCTCTGGCAATCCCCCTCCTAGGAATATACTCAGAAGAAACGAGTGTTTATGCTACCAAAAGACACGTACAAGGATGTTCACAGTGCCATAATTTACAACAGTGACAAGCTGGGAGCAGCCACTCCGCCGCCCCAGTATGGAACACATAAATGATGTGTGGTAGATTCCCACAATGGGATAAGACACAGAGTGAAGAGCCCTGGACGTCTGGTCTACAGTCCAACTGGATGAATCTCCCAGACATTATGCTGAGCAAAAAGACCCAGATACAAAAAAGTACATTTTGTGGAATCCCATTTATATGAAATTCATAATCCAAGGCGAAAACGACCAGAATAGTGGTTGCCTCTGGGAAGAGTCTGCACAGGATGGAGCTGAATGCCTTAGTTCTGTGCTCTTTACTGCATATCAGTTTCACCTTAATGAGAAAGAAAAGTATCTTGTGTGTTTTCTTCTTCCCAGATGAAAACTCATTATTTATTCATCCTTTTCTCCCCACTGCTCTGCTTCTTTTGAAAAGGATTTGAGGTGACTGACAATGGTGTGTGGTGTTGAATTGTATTTATAGGTGAAGGAATCTGGGTGACACTGAAATAAAGGCAGGAAAATAAGGTGAAACCAGGTGCCAGAATTGAGTCAGGAGCCCCCATGCACTTGCTAGGGGTGAACAGAATGGAGCTTCCCAGCAGTCAATGTGAAGAAGAAACACCATTCTGCTTCCGCAAGTTCACAAATAGTCCAGCTGATCAGGCGCACAGAGACCTGAGTAAAATTTCTCCTATGCCATCTCAGAAAAAGGCAACTCTGCGATTCAACCTCTTTCTGTTTAATTTAAACTTTGTCAAACATTCCACCTAGAACCCTGGAAAATCTCCCACGTTTTCAACCCTCCGCCCCCCACGCTCCCTCCTGCAGAGAGTAGGTGAGGCAGCATCCCAGATGGTCAAGCGCCCCCCCGGTGCTGTGTGGTAGGTCCGGCAACCAGATACGATTCACTTTCCTGGGTGCGGTTTGGGGGATGTCTGGCTGGTAAGGACTAGGTTTCTGTCCTTTGGGGTGTTCAGCCTACCATCCTGGTTCCTGGAGCCCAGACCTGCGTCTTCAGCCCACCCTTGGCCGCTCAGCCCAGCTCCTTCTTCGTCGATGCTCCTCGGTGTCCCCGTCCCGACCCCAGCGACAGGTCTTCTTGGAGCAGCTCCCCGGGGGCTGGCCTCTTTCCATTTTGGCATTTGGGTTGAGGGATCTTTCCACTTTCTGGCTCCAGTTTTTGAGTTGAATTCATAGATTCTCCCGGTAACTAGGGGAAAAAAATACAACCACTATATAAACAAAGGAATCCAAACCAGGCTCTGCTCGCCCAACTCAGCCCCGCTCTCTTCTCACCCCCAGGGAAAGAGGAAGCAGCTGGAAAGATAGAAAGCCGAAAAAAGATGTGAAAATCAGTCTTCACCAGCCTGCCCTTTCTGCAGCCCTGAGCACACAGGTAGCACGCATCCCTGGAAAGAAAGGTTTAAGAGAGGCTCCTGGTCACCTCAATGGCCAGATTAGAGGCCACATAAGTCTTGAACTCAATGTGAGCTTCGGATAAATTTGGTTCAGTTTCTAACAGGGTTTACTCATTATGTTTTGATTTGTCTGTTTAAAAAAAAGCTCTGAATCCCTGATAGAAACAGGAATTCACCGAGGGAGGAGGAAAAGACTTTGATTTTTTTATATTATGTTAGCAGAGATTTGCAGACACAGATACACCCATCTGGCCCTAGTGGGGACGAGGCAAGGGAGCCGTTTCGACTGTGTCGGAGCCAGCAGCGCTAATTGATGTTTGTTCACATTAGTCCAGTTGGCTCCTTCCTCCCCTTTTTCCTTCTCTCAAACACACAGGCGCAGGAGAACCGCCTCAGTCCTCCCTGGCTTTTGCCCCAGAAGATCTAGTTTCTGGCGTGTTCCTGCTCCTGCCATTTCCATAGAGCCTGAGTGGCCTCTCAGGCAGAGGATCCCACCAGCACTTATGCAAATGTGGGCACATTATGGTAACAAGTACCTAATAATAGAGGGAAATTGAATTCCAGCAGCAGCAGCAGCCTCTCCTGGAGAGGAGCCATCCTCCTTCCGAGGAGGACCGTTCGTATGTGAGGGTGGCAGGGAGCCAGCACACTTGCTTCCCGATTTTGGTTTCCTTCCCTTTATTCACGTCTATAATTGAGCCTTTGTAAGCAAAGGGATGTGGGTAAAGGAGCTAAATTTGGAGCTGATTTCACAGGGGTGATGAGAGCTCTGGAGGCCAGTTCTACCTTATGTTCATCTTGCCGACCAAGAAGAAATTCTTGGCCCTGATCTAGGAAGAAAAGAAGCCAAGCTTGCCATTTCTCCATCTCTCTCACTCCCCATAAGATGTGTTAGAAGCATTCAGAAAGGATGGGGCGGCGGGGGGGGGGGGGGCGTTGAGTCCAAGTGAGCAGGAAAAAAAAAAGTGGGTTGTTGAATCCACCAATTCCCTGAATTGGTTTGAGACTTAGGAAGGGAGTCTGGACAGTGGTGTGGTCCATGAGTGGGAGCCTTTAGGTGGAAACCTTCTGAGGCCGCCCACGTGATCACATGCATCTGCAAGCCAGCTCTGTTCCAAGCTGATCCACGTTGTCGTGCAGTGTAGGTCAGCACTGCATAGGCATCACTACCAGATGGATGGAAAGACTGAACAGGACACTGGATAGGGTCCCTAGGACTCCACTGGCCTGGAATATGAACAATGCCCTTATGGGTGGCACTGCTTCATTACCTGGGTCTCTGGCTTCTCCATCAAAGACAGTGTTCATCTGGATCATTTCCTGAGGAGAGGAAAGAGACAACTCCAAGCACAACCCTATACTCCCCCACCCCCAGGCAAGGCTGCTCTTCCTCACAGTCAGGTCCCTGACCCTGGGCCTTCCTGACATTTGTTCAATAGGTGCTGTGCTAGGTCCTGGGGTCACAGTGGTGGACAATGCAGAGTGGTTCCTGCCTGCACAAAGCTTGCAATCAAGCAGGAGGTACTGACAAAAAGTCCCTGCAGTAGAGACTGATAAAGGCTCTGATGGGGGAATATAGGATGCTAGGGGGATGTGGGGGATAGGAAGAGGACATTTTATCAGACTTGAGGTGTAGGAAAGCATCCTGAGTAAATACTCCCTAAGACGCACAGAAGGCCATGCAACTCAGGCCAAGATCCACATTGTCTAAGGCATCTGCCAGGCAGGCGTTCCTTGCAGGGCAAGCACAGATGAGCCCCCACATGCTCCTACCCCGGTCTAGGCCAATGTGGTGCTGCATCTGAGCCTGGCCTGCCTTACCTAAGCCCGGTGCTTCACACCTTTTCTTCCCCGATCTCTGTGCCACCCCCCGGGACCTGACCTCTGCCCCCTGGCAACACCCCCTTCCCTCCAATGATGCAGGGGTTAGGGGAGATCTTGGGGTGGGGGGCTTCACCTTCAAGTTCCATCACTTCCCAGTGGGTGGATCAGATTCAGAAAAGAAAAACTAGGTCAAGTGAGGAGGTAACTTGCCAGCTATCCTGTAACACTTTGCATTTGTGTGACACTGAACAATTTTCCAAGTATTTCCCCACCTGTTATCTCAGGGCAGGTATTCCCACTCTCAAGTCACAGATGAGGAATCCAAAGCTTAAAGAGGCCAAGGGGGTCCCTGAGGTCAAGGTCGTATGGCCAAGAGGAGAGAGCCAGCCCCAGCCACACACAGGGCTCCTTCTCCATCACTTTTCCACAAGGTTGTGAAAAAGCCAAGCAAAAATAAATCCCATTGAAGGCTGAAGCACCCATTCTGGCCTTAAAGCTCCTCTCCCCCACCTCACTCTCCTGGAGAAGTGGTGTAGATAATAAACACCACTATTCAATATTTATGAAATCCACTTCTCCTGCAAATATATCAGCAGACAGGTTCAGTGGAGGGAACAAATTCTATCAGGAGCTCGTCACACAGCAATCTGTTCCAGTGGCCAGATACAAGCATCTCCCTGAATGATAAACACCCCCATGAGGTGGTGGCAGGGCTGCCTGGCGGGGGCTTGGGACCTCTCCACCCTACCCGACCCCCACCCCCTCCAGGTGCCTGGGGCTAGCCACCCTTACCACCACAGCCTCTCTCTCTGTGTCCTTCATCTCTGCAGAGAAGAGAACAGACAGAAGTTAAGCTTCTTGGACACTCAATTGACCTTAAAATTCTACCCCCACAATGAGATCTTTCTTAAACAGGCTTTGAGCTTGGTATTGCAGGCGCAGCAAAGAATTTTCTGTCTGTAGACGTGTTTGTTGACAGCCTTGCATCTTCTCAGAAAAATACACATACATAATACACAATTTTAAAAAACTTTTGTATTTTTTCCCTGATTATTGTTATTACTGGAAATTAGCTTTTCATTGGTTCTATAGGTAAAATGGAAAAGATGGAGTTGCTACATTTTTTTGTAATGTGGATATTCTTTCCATCCATTCTTTATACCATTTTTAAAAAGTAACTAAGGTGAGAGACAGTTTGTGAAAAATCTCATTTATTAAAATGATCTCATTCAATATGATCGATAACAATTGGAATCAAAATTCTAACTCTGCTTAGCCACGTGCATGTCTCTCACACGCACACCTATGGCTGGAGTGATCAGAGCAATCATTTTTTAAAAACACTCTTTCCCGTCCTGTCTCTCCCTGTAGCCTGGATTCTCCCTGAGGCCACAGCTGTGGGGGCGGTGGCGACATCTCCTCAGATGGACTTTGCTCTGAAATCACTCAGTTCTCCTGGCCTAGGTGACTGCACTCAGAACCCCCTTTCCAACTAGCCTGACCTAAATAACTTGTGAAAATGATCAAATGCATTATGATCTGAGAGAGGCATCTGTCTAATACAGAGCATTGGCTGTCCTCAGGAAGTGTCAGCCCCTCTTGTGCAGCAGCAAGTAGATTCTGTCTGTGTTTAACTCTCAGAGAATTCTCCATTCCCAACCCACTTGATGGGGAACAGACTTCTAGGTGCTTACGTTGAGCTGATTGGAGGCAATTCTAGGGAGGGAATAGGCAAGACCAAATGAGAGATCTGGGTGGCCAACAGCCCCCCACCCCCTATCCTTGCCTTTCTCCAGCCACAGCTGACCTGTTTCATTCCATCCATGGATGATGTAGCAGAAAACCCACCAAGACAAGACTGCGACCTGATTCTCCTCTGACTTGAAGCCTTTTATGTAGTGCAACAGAGCAAGAAAAAAACAACAGCAACAAACAAAAGGAAGAGGCACCGTACATACCTCCTTTCTTTACCCTATGGGAGGAAAAAGGCATGGACAGAATTAGCCTGAGACATATATCTAGAGGGAACCTTAACTCAAAAAGACACATGTACCCCAATGCTCATAGCAGCACTATGTACAATAGCCAAGACATGGAAACAACCTAAATGTCCATCAACAGATGACTGGATAAAGAAGTTGTGGTGTATTTATACAATGGAATACTACTCAGCCATAAAAAAGAATAAAATAAGGCCTTTGCAGCAACATGGATGGACCTGGAGAATGTCATTCTAAGTAAAGTGAGCCAGAAAGAGAAAGACAAATATCGTATATCACTTATATGAGGAATCTTAAAAAAAAAAAAGACAAACAAACTTATTTATAAAACAGAAACAGACTCACAGATGTAGAAAACAAACTTATGGTTACCAGTCAGGGGAAGGGGGCAGGAAGGGATAAACGGAGAGTTCAAGATTTGCAGATACTCACTAATATATATAAAATAAACAGCAAGTTTATACTATATGGCACAGGGAACTATATCCAATATCTTGTAGTAACTTATGGTGAAAAAGAATATGAAAATGAATATATATATACATATATATATATATATATATGTATATATATATGTTTCTATATGACTGAAGTATTGTGCTGTACACCAGAAACTGACACATCGTAAACTGACTATGCTTCAATAAAAATATTTTTTTTAATTTAAAAAGAATTAGCCTGAGAGCATTCTGCACTGGTACACATGGGACAGCATAGTGGCTTTGGGGCAACTGTGTTCCCCACGATTCAGGGGCTAATTGAAATAGGGGCCAGTGCTGGGGACCCACATGCAGACTGGTCTCCCAGCCCTGCTCCATCACTATTGGTTTGGGACTAAGGAGGCTCTGGGAGTTCAGTAAGTCTGAAAATTACTGCCTTGTAGCACTTCAGGGAATCTATTTCCTCTAACAACACTGACTGAGGGCAAGACAACCCCCATCAGACTGCCCAGCTGTTTCTCCTGACTGGTTTTCCTCCCCCATAGCCAGCTGAGCAGAAGGCTTGGCTCACAGTGGAAAGGTTCAGGAAGATTGGATGACTATCAGTTAAACCCTGGTGTCTTATAACATGAAGAGCTGGACTTGGGCTCTTAAGACCCTTCCCATGATAACCTTGGATTCTATAATTCTGTAACTCTAATTTTATTCTTTGCTATGGGACAAGTGTTAGTTGCCATATGGTACCACAGACTTCCAGAGAGGCCAGGTCTGAGTCTCAATTACTAGCTAGTTTTTCAAGTCAACTGATTGTTGAAAACAATTAATATTTAGAATGTAAACTAAAGCAACCAGGTTCAAGGTGCACATTTAACATTTAACCATAAATTACATGTGAGTTGCAGTACCTATTGGATTACTTCCTTTAAGAACTTCTGCCCAAATCCCATTACAGGGCACCACCATCCTTACAAGCTTAAGCATCACTCTTTCGGAGCCAATTTTTTTTCCAAATCAATCTGGGAGTAGAGTCCAAATAAAAAAGCCTTTTTTAATTTCAGCAGATGCTCAAGGATTTCTTACCTTGAAGTCAAGGTTGCCAATAGCAACGAATGTCCCCGATAAACATGGCAAAATGCAATGCACATCTTTATGCTAATACCTTATACTTTTACACGGTCTTTCATCCATAGATTTAAAATTATTTGACCACACTAGTTAATCTTCAAAATACCTTTAAAAGGCACATGAGTCTTATCACCCCTTCTCTTTGCCAGGGAGAAATTCCAAACTTCAGTTTCCAATACTCCAAGATACTTGGAATCTAGAATCCTGAGCTTACTGGGACTCAGCCGTGGAAAATCATGCAACAAAATTTTTTTTAAAAATAGTGTATTAAGCATCTACTTTACGTCAGGAACGGTGCTAACTGCTTCATTTGCATTTGTTTATTTAATTATTTGGTTTTCAAATAAAGGAATTGAGATTCACAGAGGTTGTCACTTGCCCAAAGCCGCACACCCAGAAAATGATAGAGCCAAGATGTGGACCCCAGCCTTGTCTGCCTCCAAAGCCCAGGCTCAGGACCATCATGTTCTCATTGTAAGAGCTCCTGAGACTCAAGAAACTGGCTCTGGGGAAGCTTGTAACAATTCAGTGCTTTCCTCACTTCACACTAGTCCTCACTTTAGCCAGGAAGAAACACTCGGCAGTGTGTCCCGGTAAGAGGCATATTAGTGAGCAGGTGAGGAGAGGTGATGGGGAAGCAGGCCTGCTTTACAGCCCTTGAGAGGGAGAGATCAGGGCCACGCACGAAAGAACAATGATTACATAGTCACACAAAAGCCCAGTTGAGTCACTGCAGCCAAAAGCTTAATTCCCTTATTAGTTTTTTGTGCTTCCTCTAATTCCATCCCATCCTTTAAATAGTCCACAGATAACAGCACAGCATTTTCTGTTGCTACTCATGACTGGGCTTGTTTCTGAAGCTTTTATCCAGGACAAGGTCATCAAGAGGTGGAAGCCTCAGTTTCACTGAGACCATATCAAGGACAGGGCAGGTGCCAGAGAAAAACCAAAGGAACAGCTTCCTGGCTCAGCAGGTGATGAAGAGGGTACACCAGGATGCCTTCCCCATCACTCCGTTTCCTTCCTTCATTCCAGGCACCCTCTGTACCCTGTAGAGAAATCCTATCTGTCTACCTCTCCTTCTCCTGACATCACCAGAAACAGTGTCCTGGTAAAGGAAGCAGTGGAGGGGCAACTTACAGAGGTTTCTCGTGCTTCTCAGTCTTGCAGGGACAGTGTCTGTGGATGGCTTTGGCCAACAGGACCATCAGGGACACCAGGAGACCCAGAAGCAATATGGAGCCCAGCGTGATGACAAAAGGCACATACCACGCTGATGGAGAATACACGTTCTTCCTCAGGATCCGGTAGGTGATCCTGGGCTTGATGACGGAGAAGGGGAGGGTGAGCGGAGGCTGGGAGTGTCTGACATCAGCACCCCCCACGTCGAGTGTTTGTTCTGCTCTTTGTTCTTGCTCTCTGCATCCGATATCTGTGTGCTCATCATTTTTGCTGCTTCAGCCCATCACCTTGTTTCTAGTCTGGCCTGACATCCATTAGTTCAAAACCCAGAACATGTAGGGAACTGAGAAGCAACTCTAGGCCTAATTTCACTTTCTGTCTTTCTTCTCCTTCCCCAAAGCTGAAAATTCCATTGGCTTTTTTTTTCCTGCCAAATCATGGTATAACCCTGGGACTAATATAGCCATTGTCTCCCACTGGGAAGACATGAGCCACAAAAGTTGTTGTTTTTTAACACTTTGTAGGCTTTTCAGTGTTCACTCACTACAAGCTATATGGCTAGTTGAGTGGGCTGTTATCACAGTGAGACCTCAATGTCAGCATTTGCTTCCTGGAGAGGGAGACAGATAACGAACAGGTTATGGAGATTTCTGGATTGGTGATGTCACAACTGGGTCATGTTGAAAGTGGCAAAAAGTTGGCAATTCCTTATTCGGGGTACCTACCTGCTCCTACCACAACTGAAAGCCCTCAGATTACCTAATGCCTCCACTTACTGGGGTAATCTGGACTCAAGCCCACAGGAGAGGAACATTAACCAGCTTTTGGTAAGACTCTGAGAAGCAGAATTTGACCACCTGTCATTGGTAGCTGTCTGAGGGTCTGATTACTCTGGCATACTACAAGTGTGGGACTGCTGACCAAGGGCACAATTCTACTAGGTGCCGGAAGAAAGGGGACAAAAGAGTCAGCTAGTTCATCCAAGGGGCAGGGGGTGATAATCCTCTTGTCAGATTCCAAGACCCTCCATCTTCATCACACTGATTCTTTTATGGTACCTGCTTATTTTCTCCTACTGTTTACGACAACCTGGTGTCATTTTATTCACTTGCACACCTGTTCGTCATCTGTCTCCCCCTCTAGATTGGAAGCTGTCAAACTGAAGCACACATCAGAATCCCCTGGAAGGCTTATTAAAAACACAGATTGCTGCCTGCTTCCCGCCCCTAGAGTTTCTGATTCAGTAGGTCTGGGGTTGTGGTGGGGATTCCAGGTTTCAACATCCTTCCCAGAGGTCGTAGTGATGATCATGGTTGGATGAAGTATAACTTTCATGTTTGGTGGTTGGGCGGCCAAACCACCCAGATTTGGCGGCGGGGAGGTGGGAGCTCAAGATTTTGCTTTCTGAAAATGTCCAGGTCATGCTGATTCTGTGGGTCTGGGGACCACATTTTGAGAACAACGGCCTCTGTTCTAAGCTCCATGACAGCAGGGATCATTTTTGGCTTATTCACCAAAGCACTTGGCAAATCATAGGTATTAAATCAATACTTGTAGATTGAATGAATGACTTTGTTTGGAATGGAGTTGGGGAGTAGGGTATAGATTGGCACCTAGTGACTCTTCAAAAGTGGAGAAGAGCCTCTTCCGGCTCTCACAGATGTGGACTTGCAGTGGCTCTGAAGAGCAAGCAGAGAAGGGGTTGTGAAGGGGGCAACATGTCCATGAAGACCGGCTCCTGTGCCACAGCACCGTGGCTGGTCCATACCTCATCTACCACAAGCCCAAGTATAGACACATGTCCTTCCTTACCAGAATAGAAAAAGTGAATGTTTCTATACACCCAAGGTCTCACCCAGATATTTTTTTAGCACCCAGTGACTACTCCAGTCCAGCCCATGGTTGGCATTCCTGGCAGCATTCTAACACCTCAACTCTTCAGTCCATCCCACATTTCTCCCAGGTCAAGGGGCTCCATCAATATAAATCACAAGGGGTGTTTCTAGGGAGTCCAGATCCCAACACCCTTACCCTGGGGGTTGTAGTGATGATCGTGGTTGGGTGAGGCACAACACTAATACTCAGTGTCACTGTCCCTGTTTGCACAAGAGCCCCAGCTCTCTTCCTGCTGGACAGCAAGTTGTCATCAGTTATGTAGACAAGTAGTTTGTAGTTCCAGATCTTATCACGCCCACTAGCATAGTCAAAGCGAGTCGCGAGGAGCAGGCTTGTCACGTTGGACCCGGCGTTGGGAGAGAAGGTGAAATGACTGTTGATGTTGCCTATATGAGATGTGATACAAGGATTTGGGGAAAACAAGAAAAGAGTATAAGCAACAAAGGTTTAGGAGAAAATCACATTCAGTCTTTTCCTTAAACATCCACACCTCAGACGTAGATGGTTTCTGCTGTACCAGGTCTGGGGCACTAATAGGATATGGGCCTTGGCTGTGCCAGAGATTTCCTTAGTAAAAAGAGACTTCCTTACAATCAGTGTGGCTGCAACAGAAATGAGTAGAGAAGGGCAGCAGCACACCTGTCCTGGGAGCACGGCCGCCATCCTGCTGAGCGTCAGGCAGGGCATTGTAGGAATCCTGGGGCCGCCCACTCTCACCATCAGCATTAATTCGGTAAAAGTGTGTAACTCACGCTCAGACCAATCAGTGGGCATCAGGAGGGAAGAATGGATCACGTCCCTAGCCATGGGCTGAGATCACTCCATGTCTTTCTTGGAAACTGGCTGTTCCCACTGGTGACGGATGTCCCCCAGAGGAAGGTGTGTCCTGGCTGGGCAGGGACTGCAGTCCTTGTATGCGCCTCCGCCCATCATCGTTGGGGCTGAAAGCACACGGCTTAGGGGGCCTGGAGCAGAGAGGCTGCCCCTCCCCTCAAGCATCCCTTGCTCATTCCTCCAGTGGCTCCAGACTCATTACCGACTGAAAATCAGTAAATGGAGCAGGGGATGATGCAATTTTTACTCCCTTAGCAATGAAGTGCCCCATAAAGGCCTGAGGGTCCTCAGTATGGATTATTTCCATCTCTGGCAACGGCATTCTCCAGGCAGGCTCTGCCCCGGGGTTTTGTGACACAGGCAGCTCGAGAGGCTCCCTGCTGCTCAAGTTCCTGCTCTGCCAGGGCTCAGCAGGCGGCCAAGCTGGATTTTTACTCTTTCACATGAAATTGCTCTGCTTGTTTGGGTTTAAATCTCTGGCCCCGGCACTTCATTACATGAGCTATTTTGGTCTCATTTCCATTGAGGGGTGCTCTTTTTTCCCCCACAATGATATATTTTTAAAGAGAGAAAATGAATGGAGCAGAAGAGAATTCCTGAGGACACGTTTCAAAATGAATTTAATCTATTTAATCTATTATTATCTAGAGAGAGGACTGGAATCCCCTGCCCCCACTACAAGCTTGCGGGAAAAGAGGTGGTGGAGGAGTTGGACTGAAAATGTTTTAACTACACGAATCTGATTCATGGATCCTATGACAGGCTGGGAATTTGTGGTGGTGGTGGGGCACCGTCAATGGGACTCACCCTCCCCTGGGCCTTTGGGCAGCCACTTATGGGAGTCTGGGAAGAGTTAGGTGAGAAGGGGAAGCCGACAGGAGGACTGGGAGGTCAAGGACTCCTCATCCCTGCTTTCCTCATTCAAAATACCCCACCCTGACGCGCTGGGCCCGATGAGTCTGTGAGCATGGACCCACACCCTTCTCCCTAAACAGCTGCGAGGGCCTCCAACACCAAGGGCCTGCAGAAGGGGTCCAGGACACTGGACATCAATGCCATACCTGGGCCAATGGAGTAACGAAAAGACCTGGGGCTGGAATCAAGGTCAGTACACGTCAGCTTGAAATTTTGAATATTTGTGCCAACTTTCAGATCCACTGGAACAGCCAGAAAATAAGAGTTGGGCGTACAAATTGGCTTTTCATCATTTTCTTCAAGGATGTTCACAGTAACCTAGAACAGCAAGAAAGTGGCCTTACTGAAAACTTATCCTTGAGTCCTTACTGTGTGCCAGGCACCGGGCTGTGTGCTTTTGTGGACTAGTGAGGTTTAACCTCACCCAAGAGAGACAATATGATTTTTCCCATTGTACAGATGAGGAAGCAGAGGCTCAGGGAGATTAGGTAATTAACCTAAGGCTAATCGGTGGGTGAGTGGCAGAGCTGAAATTTAAATTCAGGTCTGTCCTACTTCAAGTCCTACGCTATTAACTTCTGTAGTGTGTGTATGTGTGTGTGTGTGTGTATGCACGTGTACATAATATAGGCATACATTCACACACACCTCCACACACATGCACCTAGACACATGGGCTCAACTCCCAGATGATGCTGAGTTGTTTTTTCCAGTAATGATTGATGGTGACCCCTGTGCATCCTTGCTCACTGCCCTCGTGAATTGGAAGTTCCGTCTTTACCTTTGGAAGACAGAGCAATGACTCTCAACCCTGGCTCCGGACCAAATGAATCAGGACCCTAGAGGATGGGACCCAGGTCCGTTTTTTATGTTCCCCAGCTGATTGTAACGTGCAGTCTGGGTTGAAAACCACTGGGAGAGAAGACGACCTGGCTTAGCCGGGGTCTCGTCTGTAACCCGGGCTGTCCGTGTCATAGCACTGCACTGAGCTGTGGCGCTAACTGGCCACAAGCCGGGGCCAGCCTGTTCTCTTTTATCTCTGTCTTTTATGCCGGGTGACTTGGAATATGGACTGGGATGCCTGCCAGCACAGAATCATAGAATGTCAGCCCTGAAAGGGACTTAAGTGATCATCACCCTTTTTAAAGGCTTATGAATTTTGAGTCGTATTCATTTTACCTTTGAAATTTGGGGATTTCAGCTATTTCTGAGCCCAGGAATAAATTGAAATGTTCTCTCTAGTTAGCTCCCAAAGTGGACTCCATTCATCCCTCTCAAAAACCAAGCCTAACAAACACGACAATTATCTTCAACTTAGCACATCTTTTCCTCAGCTAGCAATGCCGAGCCCCACACATCATTAAAAACATCGTCCCACTAATTCAAAGCAAGTCATCAGAGGGACTGGACTATTCAGGCACTGGGCTATGAGGTGACTCTCCGTGTGCATGAGAAAGAAATCAGGGTACAAAGATAAGCATTGCTTAGAACCCCTTGGAAAATCGGGATCAAAACTGAGAAATGAACTCTGCCTCCTGACTCTAAACGGTCATTCTCTCTGTCACACAGGGCTGCCTATCGCTAGCCGAGTTCATTTTGTCTTACGCTTTTTCCCTTTTACTAACTGGAAAGACCACGAAATAGTTTCCTCTTTGTAGCCATCATATTACCCTCAAATAGTGCGAACCACTGGCAGCACAGCCCTGAGAAACCCTGGCTCCTCAAAGTCTGGCTGTCAACCATCTGCCTCAGTACCACTTGGAACTGTGTTAGAAATGCAGACTCTCAGGTCCTATTCAGACCTACCGACTCAGCAGTGCATTCAACCAGACTCAGCGGCAGAGGTGTCAAGCCACATCTTTTAAAGATGTATCCTGTCTGGCATGATGGAGGTGGGGTAGAAACAGGTGGGGTAAAACCACATGGTGGGGGTGGGGGAATGGATAGCTGCAGCCCACCGTGAAAGCAAGGGGAGATTTAAAGGACAACAGGACAGAGCTTGTCCCCCAGAGGGGTCATCCATCTCAGCGCTCCCCTGGTCACCCACAAACGTGGGCTTACAGATGTCAATCTTGATTTCCCGGCACTGCTACGTGTGTCCGATTTTGCCATCCGGGACACCGCTAGCCATTTCTTGTCCCGTTTGCAGGACATGCCCTATTAAGACTCCATACACTGCAGCCACACCTGGAAGGTGCCAGAGAGACCCAAAGTCAACCAGTCGGGCTGGTGTAAATGCACCAAATAGCCCCACTCACAGAGACTGAGCTGCTGTCCTCGCCGTTGGTGGCCTGGATTCTGAGAATATAGATGGGGGTTGTTTCGTAGTCTGCTCTAGTCACCAGGTGGAGTCCTCCCGTTTGGGGATTAATCCAAAATGTGTTTGGGTACCGCAGGCTGGCTCCTCCGGTGGAGATGGAGTACACGATGCTGCTCTGGGGGAAGTCTTTATCTGACGCTTGCACCTGTCCAACCTGGGTTCGAGCTGGAAAAATAAAGTACTTGAGATTAGTCCTGAGAATAGTACCTGAGATTAGTCCTCCTTAGAGGAGGAAGGGAGGAGCCAGGAGCAGACATTCTAAGTGCCATGGGCAGAAAGAATTTTGGAGGCCTCTCTGCTGTTCAAAGGCCGCATGTTTTACATCTTCAATTCTATTAAATTCAGATTACGCTAACGACACCCACTAGGTAACTGGGCATATGATCCAGGCAGTCCTGTGAGGTGTAAAAGACAGTTCATGCCTTTATATAGACTCTAAGCACGCCAATTATTCTTTGATCATAACATTGCAGAGAACATCCTCACAGATACACCTTTTTTGCAACAGTGTTATCTAAAGTCTGTTTTATTTTTCAAATTTTCTGTAATGAGGATGGATTGCTCTTACAAACAGAACGAAAAATCCACAGTCTTTAAGGGTTTGGCAGCAGATAATTACAGAGTATTTCTGATTTTTGATTTTTAACTCCTATTCCATTTTGCTTCTTTTATAAATCTGGTTGGTGGGGCTGCTGGAGTTCTGGCTTGCTTGTTTTGTAGAAGTTCTTTCTTCCTCATAAATTATACTACTCAAGGGCAGAACCATCTCTTATTCAACTATGTAGGCTGGCACTAAGTGCGTGACCCAAAGTAGGGGATTAATAATTGTAGTGAGATCTGGGAATTCATAAAAAACATAGTTCCTTTTGCATTTGTTATTGACTTGGATACGGCATAAGGAATTAAAAGCACTTTCTTCAGACCCTCTTTTTGTGTGTTGTTTAAACCGTAATATCGAGAATGGAGCTCATTATAAAGAGAGAGAATGAAATGGAGAGATCATCTTAGAGGCAGAGTCTGGGGTTTGTTTGGCTTGAGTTTTAGTTTAGAAGTACCCATGATCGAAGGGATAAATTAAGAGTTTAGGATTAACATATACACACTACTTTATCTAAAATAGATAAACAACAAGGACCTACTATACAGCACAGGGAACTATATTCAATAGCTTGTAATACCCTATAATGGAAAAGAATATGAAAAAGAATATGTGTATATAACTGAATCACTATCCTGTACACCTGAAACCAACACAATGCTGTAAATCAACTATTTTTCAATTTAAAAAAAAAAACTTTCACAGCATCAAAAAAGAAAGAAAAGAAAAGAAGTACCCCTGATCAAAGAATCAAAGGCTGTGGTGAAGCCTGATTATGCTAGAATTAATGGTACCCCCTCCAAACTGGCAGAGATGGGGAGAAAGTGAGCTGGACGTGGAGAAAGAGCCTGCAGACATCGTGTGCTAAAGGGTGAAAAAGAGGCCTCCAGGGAATCCTAAAAACAGAGAGAAAACGCCTTTATTTTGTTTTTAAATGAAAGAAATTTAGAAATAGGAAAACTTTTCTCTATTTTTAAATTTCAATTCTCAGAGTGAGCTGGATAAAAATCACAACAGAGACCAAGGGAAAACTTAGGCAGCAAAAAGAGCGGATTAGCGGAATCAGACCCAGACAGGAAGCAATCAGGGGCTTCAGAGAAATGCAGTTTAATCAACAGTTTTCAAAATCTAGATTTCACCTGAAGGGCTCCTCAGCGGTGAGGACAATTTGAAAAGAAGTAAGAGATGCAATAAACAGGAATCAGCTGTGCGTCGCTGTGCACAGCACCACGGGGGCCTCTGGCAGGGAGCTTCCCTCCGCCCAAGTGTGTCAAGATGAAGGGGTCTGTTAAGAGCGCTTTGGTCTGCGTCTTGTCTGTTACATACCTGGGCTTAATTCTGACACAGCAAATACGTAGGATGGGCTGTTAAAGACAAGAGGAAACTCATTTTCTGGGCTTGTTAGGATATAAATGTAGATGTTATCTAAAAACAGAAATAGGAAAACAATTAAATCACAATACAGGCATCCCTCGTTCTATTTCACTTCACTTTACTGTGCATTGCAAATATCTCGTTTTCACAAATTAAAGACTGTGGCAACCCTTAGTTGAGCAAGTCTATCGGCACCACTTTTCCAACAGCATTTGCTCACTTCATGTCTCAGTGTCACATTTTGGTAATTCTTGCAAATTTCAAACTTTTTTGCTGTTATTGTATTGTTATGGTGATCTATGATCCATGATCTTTGCTGTTACTATTGCAAAAATAGTATGACTCGTGGAAGATTCAGATGACAGTTAGCATTTTTTTTTAGCAATGAAGTACTTTTTAATTAAGGAATGTCCTTTTTTTTCAGACATAATGCTGTTGCACACTTAACAGACTACCAGATAGCGTAACTATAACCTTTATATGCATTGGGAAGCCAAAAAATTCATGGGACTTGTTTTATTGCTTCATGTGGGGCCAAAGAGTTTGCACTTGAACTTGACAGCTATGGGGAGGGCTTTAAGCAAGGGAGTAACATGACAGCATTTGCATGTCCTGAAAAATCACTGTCAGAAATGTAGAAGTTGCGTTGGAAACGGGCAAGACTAAAGGCAGGCAGAAAGATCCTTGAAAGACTCTTAGTGTTACAATTCAGCTATGAAAGAGGAGGTCCTGCATTTGGGCAGTACTAGTGGGATAGGGTAGGGTGGAGCAGGGGATTGGTGCAGAAGGCATCAGATCCTTGAGACTTTAGTAGGTGACACAGAAGAAGGGATTTGGAGACTGATTAAATGTGCTTGGAGAAGGACAGGAGGAGGCTGGGCTGATTCCCAACTGTTTGGGTTTTTGGAAGTCTCCTTTTGAACACAAATACATAACCAGCCCAAGACTGAGAACTGCCCACACCACAGTTTGTCACTGCTACTCAAGGAATGCTTCATAAAATAAATTAAAGTGATACTTGCTTTTATAGTAAGGAGGGGCAATATCCTGCACCTGGATTATCATGGTGTATTTATTGCCGGCTGCTAGATTACTTGGATTTTCATAATCTAGATCACCAATCAACTAGATGAAAACAGAGAGATCAGATTACACAGACTAAACAATCTTTTAAGATGAACCAACAAAGACATTTTCATATACTGTTAGTGGATGTGTAAGTTGCAAAACCTTTCTGGAAAGCACTTTTCCCATATGAGGAGCTTTAAAAAGTTACGTCCATCCCTTTGCTCACTGCTAGCGAATTTATCCGGAAGAATTTACCAGGAGAGAGAATCTCTGTTTAAAGACGAGCATCAAGCACTATTGCCCAGCAGAGGCTCAAGACTTCAGACAAACCAACGAGAAGCACAATATAGAATCCTATATGCAGGGATATTTCTGTAATTTAAAATATGTACGCATAGATGTATAGGCTATCCATAAAATGTATGCATAGGGAAGAAGAAGGAAATGTATCTCAAGGTTAATAGTGGTTATTACTGAATAGTTAATGCTTTTCTGTGTCTCTTACATTTTCTTAAACAGAACATATATTAATTTCTTAAACAGGAAAAAATAGAATTTTTTAACTGACACAATGAATAAAATTGGTGCAGTTTTCTTGGGGATGGGAAGTACAGAAGTGGGTAGATGAGAGGATGCTTGGTGAGCTACTTGGTCTCCTCCCTTTGGCTTTATCTCTGATGCAAAGACTCCCCTAATCATGACCACCCCCCTCCAAGCCCCCACCCACCTTCCCCTGCCCTTTTATCTCTCTCCTTCCCCACCACCTCCAGTGGGAACCCTGTCGGTAAAGGTCTCACACAGCTCATTGAGGCCCACCACCTTCTAAGTCCATCCTTCCTCTAATTCTGTGTTTGCCCCAGTGGAGATGTTCCTCTTTTTCTCATCCTCCTTTGGGCCTCCACTGGGTCTATGGTGTGGAATTCAGCAAGATGCACTCATGGCCCTGGCCCTTCTCTCTCACCTCTCACCTCTATGGGCCAGGAATGTGCTCTCAAATAAACAAAAGTGCTGGAGCCCAGAGAGCTCTAATGTGACTGCAGAGGCTCGCTAACCAGGCACGCAGAGTGCAAACTATGTGAGAAAGAATCCAGTCCTTAGCACCCCAGGCACAACCACGCATAACCGACAATTCCTGGAATTTGGGTAAAATAAAGAGCAAATGGGGAAAACAGAGTCACTATTAAGTTTGTCATTTACAGTCACTCAGAGAGGGAGTTACCTTGGAAATGTCTCTCTACAGGGCAGCAAAAGCACTCTGCATGTTAGCCCAACTTCCCCAATGCCCTTTCGATGATGCAATGACCGTTAACTGACCACAATTTTCCCAGAGCCAGCTGGATCCTGTAAAAACCTGCCGCGGCTCCCGACTCCAGATGGCGTGGTGAAGTTGAATTGGTTGTTTGGTGCTTCGCTGTCCTCATCAAAGCAGAACTTGTTCAGGTCCAGAAGCAATGTCCCCTTGGCTGCTCTCTCAGGCACCATAATGCTAGCGAAAAGACACAATTCAATGTTTTCCCCAACAAATGGTGACTGAGTGTTCCTTCTAACACAGGCCCTAGGCTAGACACCCCAGCTTTCATTTCAATGGAAAGCAAGTCCGTGGTTACTGCAGTGCCCGCCTCACTTGTGTCCCCGATCTGCCCTTGCCTCCTTCCTTAACACAGCAGCCAGAAGAATCCTGTTAAAATGGTGTCAGATCATGTCACTCCTCTGCTCCTGAATCGCAGAGGACTCCTCATTTCACTCAAAGCCCTATCTTTTGTGATGTATGCCCGCCCCCACCCCCACTCCTTACCTGGAGGAACCAACTCCCACTAACCCCTCTTGTTCACTCTCCTTTGGCCATTCTGGCCCCCGGTGCTCCTGGACATGCCCCAGGCTCTGGCCTCAGGGCCATTGCACTTACCGTGCTATGCTCTTCCCAGTGTCCATGGGGCTTGTTCTTTCACTTGCATTAGTTTCTAATCAAATGGCAGCTTCTCGGGAGGCTACCTGCCTGCCCCCTCTAAAATGTCAATGCCCCACCCATTGCTCCCTCTCCCTTTCCCTCCTTTAGAATTTTTTTTTTCAGGAGGGAGATGGTTAGGCGTATGTATGTATGTATGTAGTCATGCATGCTAAGCACTCAACTTTAGCACTGAGTTATTCCTTCCCCTCCCCGCTTTAGTTTTAAAGCTTAGCACTTGTCATTTTCCAATAAACCATAGATTTTACTTGCTTATCCTGTTTATCACCTGTTTCTCCCCAGAATGTCAGCTCCACCAAGGTGGGGATCTGTGTCTGCTTTTGTCCTTGGCATGTTCAATAAATGGTTGTTGAATGAATGAAGGGTCACTAACGGGACAAGCACAGCCGCAAAGACAGCACAAGAGAACTAACAATGCTGCCCCTGTCTGCCGCAGTGGCGAATCTAGCTGGGGGAAATCCCTGTATCCCTGCCCCTCTCCCCTCCCATGCTTTGCAGGCTGAGAATTCTTCCACTTGTGTTCTCACCGCTTCAAAGTCATAGATGGGCCTCCTGACCCCCGACTATCATTCATTCATTAGAGGTTTATTAAGGGTCGAATTTGAGGGTCTCAATCTCAGTTCACTCCAGGGGCTTGGCAAACAGCACGCAAATGAGTAAAGCTTCCCCCAAACTTGGAGCTGTCTGATCAAGCCCAGCTTGACACCAAGGGTTATCCATTCGTTCTTTTGGTTCTGGTCCGGCTTGTCTGGCTCTCTGGTCTCTGGTGGCTCGGGGTGGGGTGGCTAGCTATTCTAGGATGGCCTCACCCACGTGTCTGGTGGGAAGGTGGATGGTCTCTGCCTCATGTTGTCTCAGATCCTCCAGGAAGCTAGTCTGGGCTCTTCTTGTGGAGATCTCAGGCTTCCAAAGGCTTCCACAGAGGGCAAGTCCCAATGCACACACATCTTTCAAGCCTCTGCTGTGCTGTTTGTGACTGTTCCCATGACCAAAACAATTTACTTGGTAAAGTCCAGATTCAAGGAGTAGAAAGAGATACCCATCTCTTGATGGGAGGAATGGCGAAATCACACTCCAAAACGTCATGTGTGCAGGCAGGGAGGAATTTGTATGGCTGATGTTTCTTTTCTCTTTTCTTTTCTTTCTGTTCTTTCTATCCTTCCTTCCTTCCTTCCTCCCTTCCTTTATTATTAGGTGGGTACCTATCGCAATCGTGTTTTGCCTTGAGCAGAATTTCTTACAAAAATATATTGTGGTGGCCACAAGAATGTGCCTGGAAGACCTTCAGCTCTGGAAACATAACTGACCACAGACCTTAGTTGCTGTGCTCTGAAATCCATTGCTGCACTTGCAGTGAGGTCGTGTGCCAATGACTGGGCATGGCAGAGATACTAAGCAGACTCATTCCTGTCCTGTGACAGCTGACTTGGGTTCCAGGACTCCCCAGTGTCCTTGCCAAACCTTTCATGAACTGCACAGCAAACTAGCACATTCCCCTCTACTCACCCTCCCTCCTTCC
Organism: Vicugna pacos; assembly: GCF_048564905.1. Lineage (NCBI taxonomy): Eukaryota > Metazoa > Chordata > Mammalia > Artiodactyla > Camelidae > Vicugna > Vicugna pacos. The sequence continues at coordinate 76,905,543 of NC_132993.1, read as the reverse complement.
TTGACTCGAGTCAGGTTGCGCTGTAGTCTGATGACTCCCACAGCCTGGTCTAGCTCTCTCCCCATCTTCTCCCACAGGCATTTCCACTGATAAAAGCCTTGCACATTTAATCCAGTCTTGGTGTCTTGTTCTCAGAGCATCAAGACTAACATGTGTTAAATCCTCTAATCCTCTGTACTGTCTATCACCTCTCTCTGCAGTCAGATTATGCTCCCTTCCACATCCCACATCAGCTCTTAATGGCAGCTAAAATGGGCTCGGAGCTCAGCAAACATGGAGCCAAGTCTGACCGCAAGGATGGTCTTGGGCTGCTGAGGATGTCTGGGTTTGGTTCCCTGAAAGCAGTCTTTCTAACAAGTAACTGAATCTCCACAATGCCTCCACTGGCAAAAATTGCCTCTGTATCTCTGCCAAACAGGAGTCCAAGTATTCCCATTCCTGTCTTGATTGCACAATGTCATGGTTTTACTCATAAGTACTTAGAATAGATACTCTTTGTTAAATACCAACTCTATGTGGTATCATACTAAACACTTTAAAAAACTCTATCTATAATCCCCTCATTGCCAAGAGGGTTGTATTCTTGTCCCCAGTTTACAGGTGAAAAAAAACTGATTCAGAGGGGTTTCAAGAGCTATCCCACAAAGCTACTGCATCCAGGCATTGGTCTCTATTGTCGGTGCCAGGAGTCACAGTGAATTTCACTTTGGGTTCCATCAGTGACTCTCCAGGCCCACAAAGGGTTCAGGGATCTGAGCCTTGATTACAAGTCTGCAGAAGCCAAGAGGTTACATCATCCAAAGAATCCAGGGTCCTGAAGCCAGATTTTCACGCCCTCCAAAAGAGGCCTCCACACTTGGCCGCTCAGGGCTGCCTGGCATCCTCTTTTCACTCTCCCCTGCCACTTGGTATTTTTCCCCTAAATACAAGACTTGGAAAAACCACACCTCCTCATTCATCAATCCCTGCCTCAAAAGCAGGCTGCCCTCACTCCCAGCCATCTGAGCACGGTTCCCTCCCCACACAGAGATGACCGGCCCAGCAGCCTTCTGAATTGCAGACCTCCTCTGCCTCTGGCTCACAAACAGCTTGCAAAGCGCTTTCATCCAAGAGCCTGACAATTTACAACCAGAGTAGAGCTGTCATGGTGCCTTTGATGCCTCCATCGGGGCCCTGGGCTCATTCATCACCAGCCTGGGAAAGCCACAGGGGCTGTTTCCATCTCCCGGCCACCCAGGAGCTTGCTCGGAACCATGGGGCGGCAAGGGACCAAGGCACAAACCCACCTGCCTCCTCAGATCCACTGGAGGCTGGTGCCCTCCCACCCTCTTCTGCCTGCTCTCCCAAACTCTACTGCAGGGACCTTACCAAGAGTACTGAAGAAGGAATAATATTCAGGGACAAGGGTTGTCAGAGACCGGTTCTGTTGCTTGGTTTAGTTTTGACCTGCCCGTGTGCTTCCACTCTGGTGTGGTGGGTACCGAGAAGATGCTAAGAATGGAAGGATCGTGGGTGATGCAGGTCAGGGTTTCCCAACCCCAGGAGTGTGCAAATGAGGCTGGGGTTTGGGAGTAGAGACTTCCACTTCTGGGACTGCAGAGGGAAGAGCCCTTTTGTTGCCCCTCCTCACATCTTGGCTTTCAGAGTACAATTTATTTCCACTGGAAAAGCCCGGAGGAGGGACTGGAACATTGTTTAGAGTTACCTTCAGTAATAAATACAATTAGTTGAGTTCCTGGCTGGTGTTGACCTTCAGGGTTAATTTGGAGAGGAGATTATAAAGAGCAGGACTCTGCATGGGCTTGCCTGGACAGTCTAGGATATTCAAATGTGATTTTACCAGCTAATAAGGAATGCAGTCTGCAAACTGTCATCTCACACATCAGGGGACTCTGGGCCGTAGGAAGCCACAGTATACACTTAACAGAAATGCACTGAGGGGAGAAAATTGACAAGGAAGGTTGGAGATAGCACAGTCCTCTCCAATTGTTGATGCCCAGAGTTTTTACTCTCCAGTCCTCTTTCCTTACCTTTCCAGGCAAGAGAACAAAGAAGGAGAGCAGGAGGGTCTTGAAGGGCAGGATATGAGGAGAAGAATTTCCCAAGATGCACTGGAGCCATCCAAGGGTACTAGTATAGGTTTAGATTTTCAAAAAAGTGGAAGTGTGACTCTGTATCACCTCTACTCCATGCCAGGGCCCAGAATTCTCTTAACAGAGGTGAGTCTGACTTATACAGAAAGTGGTGTGGAAGTCACAATGCTAAATATCAATGACAACCATTCCCACCCATCAAACAGCATCTGCGGTTGGGGTTGGGATAGGAACTTATCACATGGTAAAGGCTATTACTGATTTGAAAGAGATCTAAGCAGGAAGCTGACGGCAAATTCGGATGATTCTAGGAGGGTTTGGGAAGGGGCTGTTATAAAGTGTACACAGGGTACGTAGAAATCTCAAGGAATGATAGAATATCTCAGGGCCAGTAAGAGTGAGTCTCCCTTTCCACTGCTAGGCCTGGAGGAGCCATGAGAGGGAGCTCTTCCTGAAACCAGGACCCGGGACAGAGGGTGCTGGGTGCAGAGAGCTGTCTTATAGGAACTGATACCTCCAGGAGGTGGAGGGACTCATCCAGCTGATGAGGAGGGAGCCAGGGGATAAATATCCTGACTCCACCCTCCCTCTGATTCCAGGGCTTCCCACTGGCCAACCAGAAGCTGCAGGGCAAAGGAACAGTTGCTATCCATAGAGCAGGGTTTGGGGAGGTTGGAGGCTGGATCTGAAAAGGCAAATAGGGTATATCCAGAATAAGGTTTAACAGTTTTGATATCAGACTCAAGGCCACTTGATTCTCGGCGTTATGCGGGGCATGCCAATGGGGAAAACAGGAGACACTGAAGAGCTAATAAAGGTGTTTGTATTTCTGTTGCTTACCCTAGACAGTCTTTGTCTAGGGTCCTTTGTCCTTTGCACAGCTATACTATGTCCAAAGTCACCTAGAGCTTAAAAAGTGAACTTGCAAAACCAGTCAAAGATAAACTCCGAAGGAGACTCTCTCCACAGGGACATCTGAAAGTGAGAGCAGCTCTGGTGTTCAGCCTTGCTCCGGATACAAGGTGCGCTCACTGCAAAGGTGCCCTCCCTGCCCCCCGGGGAGCCACCTTCAGACTCCCAACAAACTGGAGACTAGCTATTAAGAAACCATGAAGCTGAAGCCAACCTGGGGAATGACTCATCTTATGGCATTTAGACAACATTGTTAGTGGAAAGACACTACTGTTTTCCAAAAAGCATATTAATCCAGAATCACAAGGGACTTTATTTTAAAGTAACAGTGAAGAGATTTTAAGACAAAGAACTGGTCAATATATGCAAAATAACTTGTATCCCACTTGTATTTGCCTTTTCCCCTCTTTCCATTGCCTTTTATTTATAGGCCATTACATTGCATAAGGTGGATTAGATGCTCTGTTTTGTTTTAAGTAAATGCTTGGTTTGATTTATTCTTCTTATTGGTGGTGTGTTTCTCTGGGAGCTCCTAGTTACTAATCCTGTTTCGAGTATCTATAACTGCTAGCCAACAGCACCGTCTTGCCACTGATGGCTATAAATAAAGAAAAGGTATAGTCCAGAGAGGGTCTAACACGTCCTTAGGGTATTTTTCACCAATAGAGGTTAATGTGTTGTAGAAGGGAGCAAAATAGAAATGCTTTTTAGCAAAGTAAGAAAGTGAAGAAGGGAGATCACAAAGAAGAAAGAAAATGGAGGAAAGGGAAGGAGAAAAGGAGGAGGAGGGAAAACCTCTTACCTAGAGGGACAGTTCAAATCTACTTATTTTATTGAGTCATATCCCCAGTGCTCATGATTCTTCAGTCCTTCCCAAGACTACACCAGAGGAGCCGAGATCCCCCAAAGAGAAGATGTGCCTGCATATGTCTCGGGAGGTAGATGCCCGATTGGTGCAGCCACTTTGGAAAATAGTATGGAGGTGTCTCAAAACACTAAAATTAGAATTACCATATGACCCAGCAATTCCACTCCTGGGTATATATCCCCCCAAAAACCAAAAACACTAGTTCAAAAATATACATGCACCCCAATGTTCATAGTAGCATTATTTACAATTGCCAAGTCATGGAAGCAACCTAAGTGTCCATCAAGAGATGAATGGATAAAGCAGCTGTGATGTGTGTGTGTGTGTGTGTATATATATATATATATATACACACATCTACAATGGAACACTACTCAGCGCTACTAAAAAAGAATGAAATTCTGTCATTGGCAGCAACATGGATGGACTTGGAGGGCATTACGTTAAGTGAAGCAAGTCAGACAGATAAAGACAAATACTGGATGACATCACGTATATGTGGAATGTAAAAAATACAACAAGTAGTGAATATAACATAAAAGAAGCAGATTCATGGATATAGAGAACAAACTAGTGGTTACCAGTGGGGAGTGGGGCACAATAGGGGTGGGAAAGTGGGAGGCACGAACTGTTGAGTGTTAAGATAGGCTCACGGATGGATTGTACAAAACAGGGAATAGAGCCAATATTTTGTAATAACTGTAAATGGAAAGTATCCTTTAAAATTGTATAAAAATTAAAAATAAAAAATTCAAATTTTAAAAATTAAAAAAAAAGGAGGCGAATACCTGAAGGTGAATTTGGTGCACGTGGCGGGGTTGTCATTAATGTCTTCCACAATGAAGGTTATCTGCTTGCGGTTCTCCTGACCCCCGAAGGGTCTGTCCTTCACCAGAACCTCCAGAGAAATGGCAGGATTTTGTCTTAATTTACCTGCATCTCGGTCTAGCCTGCGTGCCACCTGGATGGTCCCAGTCCCTAAGAATGCAAAGATCAGAACATGGCTCTTTGGAGAGAAATGAGGAGTCAAAGGTAGAATATTCTGATATGAGGACTGGCTTACAAAGAGAGTATCTTCTATAGAAATGCGTTTTTTAAAGAACTTGTGTAAATTCCTGTCTTGAACATTGATTGGGGCATCTGGCCTGATCCTTCTAGAATTTTCCATCCCATGCTTCAGGGTTGGGCCCCTGGCAGCTATCCTTGCTCAAAGTTAAACAGACTGATAGACAGCTGACTCCAGCCTGACCGCTTGGGTTTTCTTACAAGTCAGGTTACTAGGGAGTGACAGATAAGAGGCCAGAACTCTAGCTCCATGGTGGCTGGAGCAGTGCTGCCTCCCGCCCTTCCTGTGCCCTGACTGTTCCACTCTTTCTCAGGAGATACCCAGTATCCCGTGGCAAGGTGTCCCCTACTTGTTTTTCTCTTGCTTGATTTGGCTTGCCTTTCTTGCCACCAAGGAGTCTTAATAAATATACTAAAAAAAAAAAAACCCTACTGTATTTGTTAAAAGTTCAGTTTGCAATAGTGGATTGAACAGAAGTCTATGCCGTGGTTGTCCATCCCGCCCCCATCAGCGAAGTGAGGTTCTTGATGACACAGGACACCCTAGAGGTTCAGAGGCAGAGCACACTCACTGTGTTTGCCTGCCTCTCCTGGGAACAGGTAACCTTTGCCCTAAAGCCTGTGGGATGAAACACCTTGTCTTTCTGGGATTGTCCAGTGCTGGCCTCCACAGAATCGCTGTGTCCGGTGAAGTCCTTTTTGGTGTTGTGACAGGGATTTACCAGGTGGCATCTCTAGGAGTGGCGAAGGCGGCAGGCTCTGGGGTTGGGCAGCTTTGGTCCATATCTCTGCTTCACACCCTACGAGCTGTGAGACCTCAGACAAGTCCCTTAACCTGTCAGAGTCTCTCTCTAAGCCTTAGTTTCCCCATCTGTACATGTGGTTGATGATAGTTAATTGGGTTGCTGTGCTGAGTACTTAGGATGGAGTATACGTGGATCACCCAGCATTGTGCCTGGTATGTACTAAAAGATGTCTGTTAGTGGAAGGAGAAACTGTCTTCTGCACCAAGATACTTAGATGGGAAAACACCTCCCAGGAATCCGGTGGATTGACCTAGATGACGCAGTCCCGTAGGGTAGCCACTAGCCCCGTGTGGGGCTCTTTAGCACTGGGAATGTGGTCAGTCCACATTGAGACATGTGGTGAAGAATAAGGTACGCAGCAAACTTCAGAGACTTGGTACAAACATGAATAATGTAAACTATCTCATTAGGAACTTTAAAATATCGATCCCAAGTGAAAATAAAATTTTGGGTGTGTCAGGTTAAGTTAAATGCCTTATTAAAATTAATTTCACCTGTTCCTTTTTGTGGCCAGTAGAGACTTAAACATTCCATAAGTGGCTGCCACTCTCTTTCTTTTGGGCAGCACTGCTCTGGATCCTGTGTTCAGGAGACTTCAAGGTGCCCTCAGGACAGCAAACTCATCCATCCTAAAAGCCCACCTGCCTCAAAGGTGAAGTGGCCTTACAGCTGTCAACACAGGGCTCTGTTCAGTGTCCCCAACCCCTAAGCTAACTGCTTTTAATACACCTATTACCCTGGTAACTTTTTTTTTTTAGTTTTTCTTTTTTTTTTTTTTTTGGAGGGGGGTCATTAAGTTTATTTTTATTTAATTATTACTGCTTTTTAAATGGAGGTACTGGGGATTGAACCCAGGACCTCATGCATGCTAAGCATGTGCTCTACCACTGAAACTATACCCTCCCCCCATGCTGGTAACTTATGATACTCTTGACAGAAAGGCTTGCCTCAGACCAGAAGGCAGAGAAGGTATTTGTAAAACAATCCTAATGGCTGAATTAAAGAATGCACATAAGACGGGGACATTATGCTGCACACCAGAAAGTGACACATTGTAAATGACTATATGTCAATTAAAAGAAGTCCCCCAGAATACTAAAAAAAGATAATGCACATAAGGATATGTATGTGTGTATGACTTACACTGATTGATCAGAAAATAGCTGTTAATGGTAGTGATGCTGTAGAAGAGGAAGGTGGTTAAACCTTTATCGTCAGGGTCCTCAGCTGTGACATTGGCCACGATGGTTCCTGGACCCAGCTCCTCAGGAATCATGTACACTCGCGTTGGGCTGGAACAGAAATACAGCAGACACGGCTAATTTTCAGGGGCGCGGGAGGGTAGCGTCTGGGAGGTGGGTATTTTGGTCAGTGCTAAATATAGCGCTGAGCTGCTGGAGTTGCAGCAACGTGTTTGGGAGGGAGAACTCAGCCTTCGAGAGAAGGGGTGGCTAGCGTGTGTATTTCCAACGATCACATCCCTGTGGATGGGAAGGAGGCACCAGGCTGTGACTGCAATGGTTTAGACCGGCCAGTCTCTGATGCCATTTCAGATCAGCCTTGGCACTAACACCTTTTAAAATAAGGAGAGTTGGTCTATCCAACCATCTTCTCCCAATTTGTGGGCAGAAGTTCCCTGAATTCTTTTTAAAAATCCCTCTGGACACCATCTCCAGATAGGTTCCTGACTCTTATCCCATGGTTTCCACCAAAAGCTAAATAAACTGTAAACCTTCTCTCTTCTAGTGCCTCTGCTCACTTTTTATTTCTTCCTTTTTTTTTCTTTCAGCCTGAGGAGGCAGCATTTACACACAGAACTTGTGCGCCTGTCCGAGTTGCATGAACCATGAGGTCAGTTCTCTGAAAGGAGAAGTGAGCCCCACAGGCAGAAGCCAAGGTCAGTGCACTGCCCTCCAAGGGTGACTTCTTACAAGGTAACCCCAAATTACCAACCTACCCACCTTCCTCAGACCCGCACTGCCTTAGAGAGGCCCGGGGATGAGACAGATGGGTTTGAAATTTTAACTACACAACTTGGGTAAATTGAGTAATTTTAAAGGCACCCAGGGAGGCTGATTGTTTAAAATAGCTCTGCAGGAAATCCTTTTGGTGAGGGAAAATCGCTTCGGTGGGGCAAATAGTCATCTCTAATTTACCAGTTTCCTAAATCTGGGTTTTCCCATGTGGGGTCTTCTTGGAGAAGGGAATCCTATACCTCAGGTCTAAAGTATTGCTTTCATTTCATGAGCTCAGACTGTTTCTGCAGTTCTGTCTTATTATCTGTGGGGCCAGAGGGAGGAGGAAGGGGAGGCAACCTCCTGGAGTCAGAGCCAGGCCCTCCCTCACTCCACTGTCAGGGGAAAGCAATCTTGTTCAGGCGAAGAGGCCCCCCCAGTGCTCTGGACCTCTCACCACCTGGTGACCCACTGAAGCTGCCATTACTTCATTTACTTGCCTGACACACCCGTTCTCAGGGAATCCGTGCTGTGCATTGGTGGGTCCAGGGGTAGACAAGGTGGGGTGGGGCCAAGGAGGCAGGGGTGATAAGAACCAAAAGCAGAGACAGAGGAGAGAGAGAGCCGCCCCAGCTCCTAGGGCTGGACTAAACCCTTGTTCCGTCGTGTGAGAGCCCGTTTCCAACATGTTGTATTTTTTTCTTTGGTTACTGTCGACTACAAAAATGCACAACCTAAAAGCTGAAAGTTTTATTCGGTGGACATTTCTGAGGACTTAAGCCCAGGAAGACAGCCTGTAAGAGGGCTCTGAGGGACCGCTCCCAAGAGGCAAGGAGGAGCCAGGATGTATAGGACTTTTTGCAACAAAGACCAGGTATCTGGAACATCAAAAGATTACTACTAAAGAAAACTAGATATCTCAGTTAAGGAATGTAGTGCTTTTCTATGTATTGGAAGAGCAAACGTCAGGGCTCACTGACATTACTACTTTGCTGTGCACCTTAGCTGTCTAGGGCCAGTATCCTGTGCTTCCCATCCTGAGTCTCCTCCGGGGGTGGCTACAGAAGCTGACGACCTGTCAGCGAGCAGCCTGCTTATCTCCATCCTGAGCTCCCTCTGGCTCACAGACGGGGGTGGCGGGGGTGGTGCTGATGGCTGACGGCTGCAGCGTCCTTTGTTTATTGATATAGCAGGCAACATTTTTCATCCACTTGACTTTCTGTTAACTTCCCAACAAAAAGATCACTGACACCCGTGCTCCTTTCACAGCCTCACCTTTGCTACCCTCAGTGTGGTCCCTGCCCTTCCAACAGGCTCCCTGAGGGTGCTGGGTGTACACCTCAGGCCACTCCAGACCACTGACTCTGGATCTACATTTTCACAAGATACTCGGGGATTTGTATGCACTTTAAAGTTCGAGAAGGACTATTATAAGCAGTCACCAGAGGTGACAAGCACAGGCCCCCAGCCTCTCACAGGACAGACAGTGGATGCCTTGGGAGGAAAACCCCCTTCCTCCCATCCTCTCTTCTTCCTTGTAAATGGTTCTCAGCTGCAGATGAGTATGTTGTTACGAGGAGCAGGCTGCTCTAGGCATGTAGTGTACGAGACCAGGGATGCTGCTAACATCCTGCAGTGCACAGGAGCCCCCTCCCCCAGGAAGTACCAGCTCGAAATGTTATGCAGACGCATCTAGTTCACGCTGGGTGCTCCAGGAAATCAGGTCCCCATGAAGGGGACCAATTGGGCTGTCGGTGAAGGCACAGCTCCTTCAGTGCAGCATCCTCTCCTGGGCTGACTGGATACTGAGCCTGGCAGAAGAGAAAGTCTGTGCTTTATTTGGTATGGGGATCCTAGAACCAGGTGTGCATAAAATATCCCTTAACGTAAAAGTGTTACCCTCACTCTGCAGTATAGATCTATTCAAGTGCAGTGAAAGCCGAGCCCTTGCCACCCTCCGAGCACGGAAGCTCTAATGTCACTGACTCCCACAGCCCTCTCCCTGTAACACTGGATCCCCAGAGCCTGGGCCAATGGCCACACTCAGGGGAAGGGGTGCGAATCCTGGATGCTTTGGGAAGTCTTCATTGTTATCAATGAGTTATTCTGTAAGTGCACAAAGTGTGTCTGTAGGCACCAGGGTCAAAAGGACCATGAGTAAATTCAAAAGGGGCAGAAGGGGAGAAAGACCCACCTGCCCGACTGTAAAACAAAATTCTCTGAAAAAATAGCACAGCACTGTGCTTGTGGTGTCGAGAGTAAAAGTAAGTCAGGTACGCCTATAGTAAAGCGCTCAACTTCCGTAATGGCTGAATCCCAGTGTGCCCGTCGTGAGTCCTTAAAACTTTCGGACGTTTGTCCCACCCATGAATAGATGGTGAGACATTTTCAACAACAGAACTAATACTTGCTTTGGTTGTATTCATTGCAAGACCTTAACAGATAGTAAAGATACAAGGGTTGCTCCCACATGTTGCATTTTTACCTCACACTCAAACTCAGCCTACTGTTTGGAGATTTAATTTTAGTAATCTCGAATGAAATAACGTATGCTAATTTAAGCACTGATTAAGCACTGATTTGAGGGAAAAGAAGGTCATAGTTCAAGGGAACCATGAAACTCTCAAAATTAGTACCTTGTTTGAAACTGAGCAGTTTTTGAAATTGTGGACATCTGATGGACTAGGGTGACTTTAAATGAGCAGCTGGCCAGGGCCAGGGCAGCCTCCTGGCCCACTTCCTCCTAGAGCCCAGGGTCTCGCAGACCCTTCCCTACCGACATCCAGGGAACACGTTTGAAATGAAGTCAACTGGTTTTTTAAGAAGTGGTTAGATGGTCACAAAGGTCATGTTTTCTGTCTGGGATGGAGTCTAACAGGTTCATCTCTCAAACCAAAAATGAGAAGCAGCGTGCTAGACTAATCTCTGGGGGCCCCAACAAACAGCCAAGGTCATGTTCTCTTTCTGCTGAGGCCAGTGGCTTTATTTGAGAAGTCAGAGGCCAAACCAGATGGCCTACAAGTTCTGCCCTTGGGAGAAGTCATCCTTTTCCCCTCTGCAGCTCCATTAGTCTGCTTTCCCACCTCACAGACTGTGGAGGTGGGGAGGGCATTGCAGAACATGTTAGCTCCAGCCCCACAGCCATCTCCTTCCTCTGGGGATTCCTGATGAATCCACATCGCTGAGTTGGCCAATACTTGAGTCCACATCCGGGCTGGGATGTCACGACTATTTATAAATGGTTGGACTGTTCTCCTGGAGGAGCTGCTCAGCAGAAATGCCCAGCGTCACCCCTCTGAGCTTAACCTGGCGAAGGCATGGATGGGAAGCATTTTGTGGGCACGTCTCTGTGGCCAGTCCCTCCCATGTTGACACCCAGCAACTGAGCTGTCAACTGTGATCATGTCCAGAAGTGTCACGATTATGCCAAAAGTCTACCAGGTTAGTCTGTGAAGGGGGTGTCCTTAATACCTACCAGTCACAGAATACTTTTGCAAGCATTCTACACAGTTCTGGGGCCTAGTGGCTTTTTTGGTGGAGTCTCCTGAGCTGAATTTATTCACAGCTGTTAACCCTCAGGCAGGAGATTTTACCAATTTCCTCGTGGCTGGCTCCCGAGCCCAGCTCCACCGCTGGGGCAGGCAGAGTCTTGTAAGCAGTGAGCCAGGCAGCTGGCAGGGTTATATGCTAACTCAGAATCCCAGCTCCTGCTCTGAGTCCCTATCTGTGATAGGCTCTGGTCTCCTGTTTGTGCCTGGGCTGAAGCTGGGCACATTCCCACGGCTGCTGCCCCCAGATTCACTTGCCTCCCTCACCTCTTCTGGCTGTAGGACAGACCAGATCTTTCTGGATCTGTCACCGCAGGAAGAAACTTAGAGCACCGAGCAGTGGGCAGACCCCTTAGGCACCATGGAAACAGCCTTCTCAGTTGGAGAGGAGGACATTCTGAGGGTGGGCTTCACGGGGTCTTGACTGACAATGCGCTCTAGGATTCTGCTGTTCTAGCAGTAAGCACTCTATCATGTAGGATATATCTACCTTCTACATGCCCAGTGGCAAGCCTTGCACCCGTCGTGTCTGGCCCCCACCACACCCAGAATCCTGTGTTGCGCATGGATGTGGGGCGTCAGGGCAGGGGGAGCAGACGGGGGAGATGTAAGTCCAGAGGGGATAAAGGACACTGAAGATCTGGAGCCTCTTAGCTCTGCTCTAGGCCGGGGCAAAGGGCATCCCTCTGTCCGGTGTGAAGTGTGTCTGACGAGGTGCAGCCGCTTAAGTGCAATGGTGCCCCTGGCCCGCGGAGCCCCCTGTGCCCTCAGGCCTACCTGGTGAAGCGAGGGATCTCATCGTTGATGTTCACAATGTTCACCTGGAGCGCCGTGGAGGCTTGGAGCCCTCGGCTGTCTCTGACTTCCACGATGAGATGGTAACTGTCAGGAAACACCCCAAGTCAGGGAGTCAGGCTTTGCTGACACTACCTCACATTGAGGGGGGTGGCATGGGGTGGAGGGAGGGAGGAAAGCATCTGTCCCCTTTCTGGCCATCCCCCTCCATCTGCCCCTGCAGAGTCAGACCTGCTGAGTGCCCCCTCCTTTCCCATCCCTAACACCCACCCTCTACTCCCATCCCGGAGTTATCATTCATGGCCATCATCTCTTGCCTGCCTACCGGGTTGCATTCTACCCTTGACCTTCCCCACGCTATCCCTGCAAAGTACCCAGTGCACCCATGGAAGGAAGTGCAGGCTGCCGTGGATTAAGAAACTAGTCCTGGTCTCACATCCAGTGCAGAGCTCAGAGCCAAACCTGGGTTGAACCTCGGCCTCTCCTCCCCTCTTTCCTCAGAGGCCTGCTCGCCTCCGCCCTTCTGCTCTGATGTGGGCAAACAGCTCTGAAGGCTGCCTCTGAGGCCGTCCTCCAGGTGCTTCAGGGCCCTCTCCCACGTCTTTGTTCTTGTGATCCAGAGATGAACATTTCAGACAGGGAAGAAGGCCTCCCAGATACTTGCTTTTCCCCCTGTTCCTCTTTGGAGCTCACTGTCCTCTAACCCTGATTCTGCAGTCAGGCAGAATCCTAGAGCACAGACCTCTCAGGGCCTCCCCAGCTGCCCTCAGGCTGCACTCCGCCTGCTCCCTGACCCTCAGGTAAAAGGTACTTCAAGCCAGGTCATCGGCAAAAGCTACCTGCTGTGTCCTGCTTCAAAGTCAAATTCTGTCGTGGAGGAGAGAGTTCCATTAGCAGATACTCTGAAACTGCTTGAAGGAGAAATCAGGAAATACTAAAAAACAAGGGGGAAAAATAAAACTGAGCAGATCCATGCATCTTTCCCCAGGAGATCAGTTTGTTCGGGTCCCATTTTATATCCATGGTCCCATGGAACATTTTTTTATATGTCTGTTTTCATTGACGTATAGTCAGTTTACAATGTTGTGTCAATTTCTGGTATACAGCACAATGCTTCAGTCGTACATGAACATACATATATTCCTTTTCATATTCTTTTTCACCATAAGTTACTATAAGATATTGAATAGAGTTCCCTGTGCTATACAGTATAAACTTGTTGTTTATTGGATTTTGTGGGAATCCTCCTGTATTTCAAAGTGAGAGACACTCTGCAAGAGTTCAGTAGGTGTTCTGTGCGATTCAGTGGGTTTGCAGATGTAATTCTTGGTGTATTTGTGGGAGAGGATGAGCTGTAATTCTCTCTCTACTCCACCATCTTGGCTCAACCCCGCCCTCTGTGGAACATTTTGGTTCAACCCCCACTCCGTGGAATATTTTTGATGTAGCAGGATGAGACCCAAATTGGCAGTTCTTGGACCTCATGGTTCTTGATTCAAGAAGGTTCTGAATCAGTTGGTCTGAGCCTCTGACTCTGATCAGCCACACCCTGAGAAGCTGGTCACTGGATCATTCAATTACAGAATGATCCCCTGCTTCTAAGTTCAGTCTCCTTATTTTTGTCACTGTATTCTCACTTCTGTGTCCTAGGACAACTTCAAGCTTTGCTTCTATGTCTTGGCTTTAACTAACACTGTTTCAACACAGCTCCCATGCATTAGGAAATAGGACAGTCCTAAAGCAAATACAATTTGGTCTCTTCCCTGAAAAGAACTCAGGATATAACGGGGTGCAAAAATATTCACAAGCATCGCTCATTGAAATGATGAAAGGGAAAGGGAAAGAGAAACATGTGAAAGAGAAGGAAACTTAGCGGGGCATAACTTTCAAGTTGGAGCTGGTTTGGGGATACAGAAGAGCTCTTTAACATCTGATCTCAGGGTCATGTCCTCTGGTCAAGTCTTCACATATCTTGGAGAGTTGAGAGTCTTTGTCCTTCTTGGTTCCAGTGCCCAGCCCAGCTCTCTTGTGGACCTCTTGCCCAACATCACTTACTCTAATGGGAACACAGGCTTATTTGCACAACCCACTGAGGGCCGGCCCAGAGGAGGCCCAGCCCTATCCATCCACAGGTACACAACAGGATTGCTTCTGGGCTCCCATGATGGAGTCAAGAAAAAAGGGACGGCCCTGGATCCGGAGAGCTGCGTCCCAGTTCTGGGTCTCACCTCAGGACCTGGGACAAGTCCCTTCCTTGCTTGTAATTTAGAGATGAGACCACCAACGGCTCCTCTGTGTTATCGTGACTATTAAATTAGAATGCACGCCGTAAAATGCGAAGTGCTGTAGCCACACGTGAGGCTTACGTATTTATAGCCATTTATTCCACAGGGCTTTAAGAGTAGCAGGTTTCATTATTTCCCACTGGGATGAGGGATGATCTCTGGATCAGATCGTAAGTGGAGGTTTTGCAACAGAGCCACAGCCCCTGAAGTCTAGAATCAAAGGAAACGCCAGCCAAGCTTTCCAACCCAGTGATTTGCTGTGTTGTGATGGCAGCTGGGCTCCCCGTGGAGAAGAGAGAATACACAGAAAATAGATGAAAGCTTTCCTTTGGGGCCAATATAAGATTTTTAAACCGTTTTCCAAAAGTGTTTACTTTCTGTTTATTATTTAATAACATTTTTCTAGTTGTAATGAACATATTTTTAACACAAAAATTGCGAAAGATAGAAAAGTATAAAAAAGAAACTCAATATTAGTCACCTGTCAAATCTCTCCATTTTCATGAATAGCCTTCTGTTCTTTTCTATGCAAACATACACCCTCCAAAAAATTGAGGTGGTGTTCTAAGCAAAATTGTAGTATTTTGTCCTTTTTATTTATAGCTTGAGAATTTGCCCATGTTCTTAAATCTTACTTTACAGTCTGGTTGGGTAATGATGACATGACATTCTACTGTAAGGGCTTGTTTTCCTAAGTCTTTTCTGCTGGTCACTTAGATGCTCTCAGCTGATTTTTTAGAGGAAATATTTGGGCAATACTAAAAAGCACCCTTCTCCCCCCACCCCCAAATTGTATGAGCAACTTGGCTGCGCTCAAAGGTGTGATGTTTAAATCCCAAGCCCCCCACCAACTCTCCATCTCACTGCCTGGGCCTGAAACTGGAGCACAAGGAGATGTTCTGGCTCTGTGAGAGAATCCTCCCACATCCACAGATCAGAGGCACGAGCTGGATGGACAGGAGTGGCAGGGTTGATAGATCCCTGGGGGCATTTACTATATACACCTGAATCCGGAAGCCTTTCCCTCTGTGTTTTGAAATGCTCTAGAAGATAGGTCCCCAGATCCAGTTGGTCCCAAACAGTAGAAAATCTTGGGATACAGAGATAAGAGACAGCCCTGGTCTCCAAAAGATGAGGGTCAACTGGAGGAACGTACAAAGGAGATGGGGGACAGGTGTTCCAGGAGGGATAACTATAGGATATGATAGGAGCAGAGAAGGAGGACTCTTAGACCCATCTGGAACAAGAGTCACAAATGGGGGCAGTTGAGTGAAGTGTGGTGGTTCTGGAGCTCGACTGCTGAATCCAAGTCCTGGTTCCCCCCCTTTCCAGCTGTGAGAACTTGTGCAACAAAGAGGAGTAACAGGGCCCCATGGGGTGAGCATGTCGAGTTCTAGAAGAGTGCCTAGCAGTGGTAAGCCCTCCGTATGCGTTAACGACTACTGTCCAGTTAGAATGTGAAGGAAAAGGGCTTCATTTTACTCACTGCTGTATCCTTATGCCTAACACATAGTAGATGCTCAATAAGTATTTGTTCAATGTTAAATACTGGGGCTTTCTTCTCGCCCGTTTCCCATCTGAGACGAGTGTGTTCCCACCTTAAAGAATCTTAAAACAAAAGGCAACATCAACAATCTTGCCAACCTTTTTAAAAAATCTGTTTTGATCTGGTAATGCTAGACGTGGTTATGAAACCTTCCCCAGCTCTGCCTACAGTCTCAGCAAGCAAGAAAAAAGAAACAGCAGCAGACAGAAAGGGCAGAGAACTGTAGAATTGGAACATAGGGAATTTCTTTTAAATTTTTATTAAGAGGCTGATTCCTGGAATCCTGATTTTTCTTTTTCTTTTAGAGCCAGGCTAATTTCCCTTATCCCTGAGCCTACAAGCTTGTGTTAATGGGAATAGCAGTTTTGTACTCAGAAAGGAGATAATATCCATAGACTAAAAATCTTGTGTCATGTGGCCATTTGCCAGAGACTCAGCAAAGCTTTTTGTAAAACCTGGCATTCTCTCGCCTTTTTAAAGGCTTGTTTAATCAAAGCTGCTCCCTTGATATTCATTCTTGGAAAACAGAAATTAAATAGAATGAAAAGCAATGGCAACCCCTCTCTGCTCCAGGACTGACTAAGAAAAGTCCTGAGTAATCAGATGAATGCGGTGAACAAATGCTTGTCAGACAAGCGCTCCAGCCTCCCCACTGGGAATATTCCTTTAACACCACCCCAGGTTTCTCTATTTGCAGCCCCTTAGCAGCTACATTTTGCTCAGGAACATAGAGCTTCAGGGTGGCGGCTTCCTGCTCCATTCATCCTTTATTGCGCCATTGGTGCCGGGAGAGAGGAGGCTGCTAGGGAGCTGGCCCAGTTTCCTGGAGTGTCAGGCTCCCCAGGGAGGGCCCGCCACCTCCAGCCGGCTCCCCACTGCAGTCAGAGTCACGTGCGAATAATGATTCAACCTGTGCTGGTTTGCAGCCTGCCTTGGAATCAAGCAGCAAGAATTCAGCCTCCCAGGTTGTAGGAACAGAGCAGTCAACTTCTAGGGGCCAAGTTTCTAGAGGGATGGAAGGACCCTTATTCCTTACAAGTCCAGGCAGTGCCAATGACTCTACAAGCCACTGAGAGCACACCTCCCAGCCCACCGAGAGGGCCCAGACCCCACAGCATCTTCCAATCTGGCCTGAGCAAGTTATAAATATGACACCATGGTCCTATTATTTTTCAGTGTAAGCTGAATATTTTATCAAAGCCTCAGTTCTCTCTTTCCCCCTTTCCACCCCAAACCAGCTCAGAAGTAGGAGACGGGGATGGGGTGTGAAAGGCACCTAGGACTGAAAAAACAACTACCATCAAAAAAAAAACCCTACTGTAAACCGTTAACTTGCCTGTGCTCGGCTTGTGTATGTATTGTTACATGAGTGAGCCAGATGGGTTATAGGTAAGTATTTGTTTTTAAGAAGAGCCACATTTATATTATTTTTTAAATTGAAGTATAGTTGATTTACAATGGGTTAGTTTCTGTCGTATAGCAAAGTGATTCAGTTATATATATATTCTTTTTCATATTAGTTTCCATTATAGTTTATTACAAGGTATTGAATATAGTTCCCTGTGCTGTACAGTAGGATCTTGTTATTTATCTATGTTGTATATAGTAGTTTGTACCTGGTAATCCCAAACTCCTAATTTGTCCTTTCCCCTAACCTTTTCCCGTTTGGTAACTGTAAGTTTGTTTTCTATGTCTGTGAGTCTTGTTTCTGTTTTGTAAATAAGTTTATTTGTATCATATTTTAGATTCTACATATAAGTGATATTATATGATATTTGTCTTTCTCTGACTTACTCACTTGTGAAGTGAAGTATGATCATCTCTAGGTCCATCCTTGTTGCTGCAAATGGCATTATTTTCTGCTTTTTTATGGCTGAGTAGTATTGCATTGTGTATATATACCACATCTTCTTTATCCATTCATTTTTCAATGGACATTTAGGTTGCTTCCATGTCTTGGCTATTGTATATAGTGCTGCTGTGAACATTGGGGTACATGTATCTTGTTGAATTAGAATTTTCTCCAGATACATGCCCAGGAGTGGGATTGCTGGATCATGTTGGTAATTCTATTTTTAATTTTTTAAGGAACCTCCATACTGCTTTCCATAGTGGCTGTACCAATTTTCTTTCCCACCAGCAGTGTAGGAGGGTTCCCTTTTCTCCACACCCTCTCCAGCATTTAAGAAGAGCCACATTTATAAATGCAAAATGCCATAGATATGCAATCCTTTACTGGTGAAGTTGCAGATCCTATCCTCTTGTATTCTGTCAGTCTTTATCTGTAATCAGACTGGGTTCTGTTCTTTGGGTCTTTGTTCTTCACTAATGTTAAGGACAATTATCCCCTTCTGTTTGAGAAAGTGTCTCTCCCAACATATGAATAGTCATCACTAGTGGTGTATTTGGATTGGGAATTGTCCAGTATCACTGCTTTTTCCTTTCTTGAGCATTTTCATAAGAACCTGGAGTAGAAAGCATTTTGCAAAGACTTCTGGTGGTGACTCCTAAGTTAGGCAGATGTAGGGGGGTCGGCGAACAGGGAGTGTGTGTGTGTGTGTGTGTGTGTACGCATGCACGCAGGTGCACCTGTGGTTGGGAGTGGAGGTGCATGGGGAACAGGGAAGGCTTCATCACTCAGGAAACAAAGAGGCAAGATACCAAAGACAATTTGCCATAACAGGGTAGTAGGGAATGAGCAGGAGTTGGGTGAAGATCCCTTGGTTCTCATTGGCATTACCTGGCCCAGAGAAGGACCTGAGTTCCTGCCCTCACCATGAAATAGGGAGTTGATCAAGGGACCTGAAAAGTCCCAGCCAGTCAAGACCAGCACAGGACGATCACTTTACTCCCGGGAAGATTCAAAGTCCTGCCACTTCTCAGAGCCATGAGCAAGACGGAAGCTGAGAGAAAATTACTTCCCCTGTTGCCCTCCTGGTAGCCCAGCTGGTAGCAAGGTTATTGGTCTTTGAATTTCATCCTTTGTCTGTCCTGGTGAAGACAAAGCACATTTCACTTTAAACAAAAGTTCTTCCCTAATGGAAAGGCCAAGAGAAAGCGCCTGAATGGAGGAATTGCTGCACTAGATCACTTTGCCTCCAGCTGCGAAACTGATTAACGTCCTTAGAGTCTCCAAGGAGGCTTTGCTACAGTCACGGTGGCCATTTCCAAGCAGATGGGCTGGGATAGGGGAGGGTGGGTTGGGGGGAATCCCATAGAGCCTCCTTCAGGAGATGGGGAAAGGGAGGGAAGAAATGCCAGTAAGTATAATATTCACATACAGACAGACCATCCTGCACGTCTTTGTGTCCCGATGCTTGCATCTGAGCCTGCTCCACCTGCACCCACCACAACACAGAGGATGCAGGGGTAGCGGAGCGGATGCTGGCCTCAGCCACACGTCCTACACAGAAGCCACCAGCCACAGGCACCTGTGTCTGTGGACCATTTGCACCCTGGCTGGTCCAAAAGGAGATGAGCTGTCAGTGTGAAACTCTCAAATCCGAAGACTTACTATGAAAAAAGGATGTCAAATATCTCATTCATTGTTTTTATGTTGCTTATACATCAAAATGATAATAGCTTGCATATACTGAGTTGAACTATATTAAAATGAATTCCACCTGTTTTGTTTTACCTTTTTAATTGGCTACTCAAATATTTAACGTTACATATGCAGCACTCATTTCTGGCTCGTGGTCCAGTTCTATGGAGCACCATGGGTCCAAACAATATACAACCATGTGCTTTAAAAATGTCTTTCACAGGGAGGGAGCAAATACCAGTGGCTTCTGCATTAGCCCCAATTTTACACTATCTGTGACAGATACAGTTTCACTTTATGAAGCTGGATAAGGGTGGGAGGTTTTGTTGTTGTACAGGATTTGGGGGTTCTGGAGATGTCCTAAAGCTATTTTAAAAATTTGTCTATTTATTGAAGTATAGTCGATTTACAATGTTGTGTGACTTTCTAGGGTATAGCATAGTGATCCATTTATACATGTATGCATTCATCCTTCTTCCTCCAGTTGCTGCCATGAGCAAGGTGACTCCTAGAAATACCCCCCCCAGGTAGACGCAAAGCAAGCCTAGGTGGCTTCCTGTACATACTTTGGTGTTTTCTTAAAGTCTCTGCTAGTTTGTTCAGGTCAGTGGTTCTCAAAGGGCAGAGTGCATCAGAATCACCTGGAAAGTCGTTCCAATTCAGTATTCTACTGCAGAGTCCAGGAATGGGCATTTTTTTGAGGCATCCTAGGTATGTTCTCAGGCAGAGGCCTGGATGTCCTCTAAGAAACACTCATAAACCAGTGTTCCCAGCCTTTCTGACCAAACAGATCACCCCAGGTATTTGGCAAATATGCAGATTCCCAGGCCTATCCCAGACCCACAGAATCCAAAACTCCAAGGAGACCTGGAAAGTGTGGGGAACAGTGTCTTAAAGCAATGACATGAGTGAGACAGAGAAAGACAAATACCAGATGATATCGTTTATATGTGGAATCTAAAAAATACAACAAACTAACAGAATAAAATAGAACAAAAAAGAAGCAGACTCACGGATATAGAGAATGAACTAGTGGTTACCAGTGGGGAGAGAGAAGGGAGAAGGGTAACATATGGGTAGGGAGTTAAGAGGTACAAACTATTATGTATAAAATAAACTACAGTGATATATTGTACAACACTAGGGAAATAAGCAAAATTTTATAACTATAAATGGAGTATACCTCTAAAAATTGTAACTCACTATATGGTACACCTGTAACTTATATTATATTGTACATCAACTATACTTCAATTAAAAAAAAAAAAAACAGCGACTCTCAACCCTAGCTGCTCAAGAGATCACCCAGGGACTTTAAAAACCTGATGCCTGGGCCACACCCCAGGCCAAACACATCAGACTCTTTGCGGGGGTGGGGGACCCAGATCTCTGAGTCCTTTAAAGTTCCTCTGGTGGTTTCAGTTTACAGCCAAGGTTGAGAAGCACAGATTTGGTCAATAGCAAATTAACCCATCTCCTTTCTCCTTGTATGAAGCAAAATATATCATTTGGTACCCCCAAGTGGACTGAATAAAATGTCCGTGTACAAAGGCCATGGCATGTTACTTCCCGAACTGTTAGTACCTTTTGCTAGCCTGAGAAACTTTCCCTCTAGATTATGTTCACTGCTCTTGCAGCCTGGCTGTCAACTTTCTGTGCTGCTGGTAGTCCCAGCACAGGTGTTAAATACTTCATTAATGCTTTCTGCTGCAACTTGAAGTGCCCGTCCCCAAACAACTTCTGAACAAGCTGCAGAAGCTGCAGTCGGGACACCCCCACCCCCGGCCTGGTTCCAGATTCCAAACCCCTGAGGCTGCTCTCTGCCATCTTTCGATGGCATTACATTTTCTTTTAAGGGAGCAACACCTGCTGTATTTGCTCCCCACCTGGGCTGCTTCCCTTCGTCTGAAAGCGTAATGACCTGACTCACGAGGTGTTTTTGAAGGGGCCATGACCTTGTTCCTTATGCATAATTTTGGAAAGATACATTAAAAATGGAGATTTAAAAATAAATATTTTTCTTCAAAGCTGAGATGCCTTCCACTCTGCCCCCATTGCATCTTGTACTAACTTTATAGTAAAGGTCTTATTGAATTATAATTATTTGGTGTAGGCATGAATGTCTCCCTTGCAGACTATAAAATTCTTGAGGTACAAAGATGCTTCTCACTCATCTTTGTATCCAAAGAATCTAATAGAAAACCTGGCACATGGTAGATTCTTAGTGAATGTTGAAATGAATGAAGTGTTTAAGTGACGTACTATGCTTTGGGTTGCTGACTTAATCGCCATCCAAAATCCCTTTTCCCCTAGTCACCACCAAGCAACAGTGACCATAGGACACAGTTCTGGCCAATAAGAAGTAAGCAAAAGACCCCTGGGTACGGCTTCCAGGAGGGTCTTTGTTTTCCCACCATAAAGAGGATAAACTGGGTTGGCCTGCCCCCTTTATCCTGTACCCCTTCCTGCTTTCTTTTTTCCTTCTTCCTGCCTGGAAGTTAGAGGTAAAGCCTGGAGGTAGAGCAGCCACTTTGTAATCATGAGGAAAACAAAAACAGGTCAAAGCTGGATGGAAGAGCAGAAAGATAGAAAGAGCCCAGATTTCTGATGATAGCAGCTGCACCAGCTGTGGACTGCTTGCCTGCTGCCTCTGGACTTCTTGTTAGGGAAGAAAAAAGAAACCTATATTCACCACTGTGGTTAAGTGTTCTGTTACTTTCAGACAAACAGATTTTGTAACTTATATAACAAGCGTTATTAATAAGCATGCGTTTAAAGCATCTAGTATTACTCTCAGTGCATGGTAGGGATCCACTGTTTGCATATTAATTGCTTATTCATGCAAATAGAATCCTGGATGAATAAATGGGTTATTTGTTTGACAGAAGTATGATCCTCATATGATAACGAACTATTCCCTAAGTTAAGATGTGCCCAATAATCTTAAAACAGCTTTGTTGCAAATCCTTTAGATCGTATCATATTGGTCCTGGAGTTCATTCCCAAAGCTCACTTCCTCCTGTTGGAGAAAGTAGTCTCATGGGAGCTGCAAATCAGGCAGCAAATGCAGAGACAGCTTTCTGGTGTTGCCAGTTCCCCAAGTGTCATATTTCGAGTATTCTCTGCTCCGTAAGGTGAGTTTGCAGGAGCATTGCCCACTCCAAGGTTAGTCAGGTAGCATTAGCTTTGGGTTTTTTCTCTCCAACCTGGGCTGCCCAGCTGCGGTGGGTGCACACGGCCTGTTGGTGAGCAGAGCTAGGAGCCCAGGCATCCTTGCCCAGAGATAAGCTAAGAGGCTTCTTGGCCTGAGGGTTGGTGGTTATAAGAGCTCCACTGGCAGCCCCCTTAAGGGAACTGATTAAAAAGGAGAGAAGAGAGATCAGTTGTCTCAGACTGAACCATGTGCTCCAAGACCCGATCTCCTGCTTTTCTCTGTGGAATTCCACCTTTTCTTTGAAATTCCTGGGACTCTCTTTTAATTATTTTTAAACTTGGATTGAAGTAGCTTGGCCTCCTCTCTTGAAAAGAAAGTGTTAATGCCTGCCTTTGAAGTACACATTTTATGTTTATTTTTAAAATAATATAGTTGGATTTTTTGCACCTGAGAATTAAAAATTACTGAGCAATTTCAGTGTGCCGGGCACTGTGTAAGTGGCTTCACATGCATTATCTAATACTTGTAATCTCCCTGCTGTGTGGTAGGTGCTATTTTACTATTTTTTCATTTTACAGATGAAGAGATTGAAGCTCAGAGAGGTTAAGAACTTGTCCAAGATCACACAGAGCCATGGCTCCACCATGGGCTGTCTCTCCAGAGCCCCCTTACCCATCCCCACCTCCCTGGTGCTCTGTGTTGCCGGTGGACATTGGATTCCTCCCACCACTGCCCAGAGCCGCCCCACTGAGACTGCAGACTTCTGTGCCAAAGACAACACAGAAAAGCCCCTCTTCAGTTTGAGAAGACTTACACTGAGGGGTATGTTTTGACTTGTGTCTTCTGGATCAAAGGCCTCAACCTGGTAAACGAATCCAGGGTTTGTTCCTTCCACTATGTAGAGGTCCAGACCTGTACCAGCGCCAAAAGAGGAATAAGACACAGTTTATTAGATAAAGCAAACAAGGAATTCCCAAACCAGGACAGCCGTCCACAGCCAAAGGGAGCCAAGTGTATCAGGGCTGTGGGAAAGGGGAAAGCAATGCTAAAGGCCAGAGTCAGACCTTGGTCCAGCTGGCAGGTGGACCCGTATGTGGGAATTAACAAAGTGCTAACGTTGGCCGAGCTGGTGTCAGGTCGTCATCTATTTCCTAGGCTGGGAGGTGACTAGGGTACCACTATTTGCAGGGAGAGGATAATAAGGGCAGAGAGGTGGAAGGTAACCCCAGGTAGGGACACGCAGTGTGAGGCTCCCCATGTGCCAGCAAATTCCTCCTCCACCGAGCCAAGGTCACCCCTCAAAGTGCACTTAGCATCTCAGCAGAAATGAGTTGCTGAAATGAGAGGCCTTACAGTGGAACAGAGAGAAGATGGAAAAAGGGAGGGAAAGGGCTACAGAGGCTCAGGAAAGGGACCAAAATTGATTTCATCTACTTCAGAGTTCTCCGCAGTCAGGGGGGTGGGAGGAGCCAGAGTGCCCCTGAGCACCTCCAGCCCTGCCCCAGGGCCGCCATCTCTTTCGGAGAATCTTCTTGAAAGATGGCTGAGAATTTTAACATTCACTCACTCCTTTGGAGGCACTGTGCTGAGGATCTACATCCTTTCTCCTTTCACCTTCAGAACAGCCCTATTAAGCAAGTACGGTAATCATCTCTGCTTTACAATGAGGAAACAGGCTCAGAGAAATTGTGAAGTTGCCCAGCTGGACAGCGGTAGAATCACAATTCAAACCTGGGCCATCTTACATCTGAGCTCGAACTGACATTCACTTTTATCACTCTCGTGCTTTCACTCAAAACATATTTACTGAGTTCTCACTGGGTGCCAAACACAGATCTATGTGCTAGGAATACAGCAGTTCCCAAAACACAAACCCTACTGTTGGGAAGCCCGTGTTCTAGCAGGAAGAGGTAGATAATAAAATCAGTGAATGTTCCTGAGCAATGTTACAGAGAAAAATCAGGGAAAGGAGTATCTAGAGTTGGGTTACAATGCTCAATAGAGGGCTTCTGAAGGTTCGCTGACATTGGAGTCAGGATTCCTACAGAGATGAAGAGGAGACAGACAGATGCAGGAGAAGGGGCAGAGGAAATGGATGCAAAGATGCCGAGATGGGTGGTGCCTGGGTGACTCCCAGATGGGTGAGGAGGCCAGGACAGCTGGCCACAGCAGAGTACGTGAGGGGGAGACGTGTGTGAGAGGAGAGGGCAGTTGTTTGCTGAATCTGATGGGGCCTTAAGGAGACTCTGGCTCTTCTTTTGAGGGAGATGGGAAGCTCCTGTAGGATTTTAAGCAGAGGACTGCCTTGATTTAACGGATGTTTAACAGGATCTCTCTGGCTGCCTGCCGTATGGAGAATCGACGCTAGGGGTTGGGGACAGAGCAGGGGGCCAGTTAGGTGGGCACTGCGCTGATCCAGGCAAGGCAATGGTTGTGTAGAAGCCTGCACCATGGCGGCAGTGGTGGAGATGCTGGCAGGGGCCGGACTCTGCATAGACTTAGAAGCCAGCGAGATTCCCTAATAGATTTGATGTTGGGTGTGAAAGACAGAGGGGAGTCAAGGATAATTGCAAGGTTTTGACCCACGAAACTGGAAGAATGGAATTGCTGTTAAACTAAACTGGGAAAGACGAGAGAAGCAGATTTGGGCAGGGCTGGTGAGGAGGGAGATGGAGTGGGAGTCAAGAGTGGTTCGGGGGCACATTAAGTCATATTCTAGCACCAATTCCAATGTGTGTCCACTGTGGGAAAGGGGGTTCCCACACCACCAAGCAATTCTCCAACACCAGCTGGGTGTCCTACAATTCAGTTCAGTTCTTACACCGTCTACCCAGATACAGCGTCAGATCCACAGGTGAAGGGCTCAGTCCTGCAAGACAACCCCCACACCTGCAGATGCCAGTCACAAGTCCAGGCAGTCACCTGTGTTTCTGACCATCTGGCTCTGGATTGGAGATTCCTACAACCCTCTCCTCAGGTTCAAATGATTTGCCAGAGTGGCTCACTCTCTTCTGAACTCAGGAAACATTTTACTTAGTGGATTATTGGTTTATAATAAAAGGGTAATACTCAGGAACAGCCTGATGGAAGAGATGCATAGGGCATGGTGTGGGGGAAGGGGCAGAGAGTGCCCATGCCCCATCCAAGCACACACTCCCCAGTCTCCACATATTCACCAACCTGGAATCTCTCTGAACCCTGTCCTTCTGGCCTTTCTGGAGGCTTCATTACAGCCATGTTTGATTAAATCATTGGCCATCTGTGATCAAGTGAACTCAGTCTCCAGCCCCTCCCCTCTCTCCACTGCCCAGCCCTCTGAGCACATGGTTGGTTCCTCTGGTGGGCAGCCCCCATCCTTAGGTGGGGTCCAAAATTCACCTCATTAATGTAACAGCAACAAAAAACCTTTATCATTCTTATCACTTAGGAAATTCCAAGGGTTTTAGGATCTCTGTGCCAGGAGGGGATGAAAACCAAATATGTATTTTTTGTTCTAAATCACAACATCACAGATGTCTATTAGACATCCAGATGGAGACTCAGGTTTTATCTGAGTCGGGAGTCCTGAGGAGGACCTGGACTAGAACGATGGACGTGGGAGTTGTCAGTGTACGGATGGCCTTCAGCGCCTGCCATTAGCTGGGGGGAGATGGTGAAGTTTCCCTATGCCCCAGTCCTTATATTGTCCCTACTCTGTCACAGACCCCAGACACACACTCTCCTCACGGGGTCAGCATCCCTGCGGAGAATGAGCAAGTCAGTCAGTGGCCTGTACCCAGTGCTGAGCCTGTAACGGGCTCAGCCCAGGTTCCTCCAGAATGACCCACTTGAGGCCCCTGAGCCTCAGGTCCTTCCCCAGGCCTGGGAGAGGCCCAAGAGAAGCCACGGATGTGAAAGCCTTCATCAACTGCTGGGCATGGTTACTGGGAGTCCTGGCTGGAGGACATTTCATTTATTCCCTGCTCATTAAGCAGCTGCCTTTTCCAGGGAAGCAGCTGCTTGTTTATTTACTTTTCTGTTTCGCTCTGTCCCCCAGGGTCCTCCCTGATGCCACCGTCTGGGCTGCATCGCACACCCTAGTGTATCTTACCTTTTGCCAAGTTGCCTTGAAACTCGGGCGGCTCATTCACGTCTGTTACCTGGACAGTCAGGACCTGCAGGTCAGTGACACCCACGGCATCCTTCACATAAATCTGCAAGTCAAATATGTGTGGTCCTGTTTCAAAATCTAGTTGTTCCTTCCCAGTGGTGACAACCTAAAAGCAAATGCAGAAATCTTAGTAACCATGTGAAGGAAGATCTGGTTTGCATGCATGCATTTTGCAAAGGGATATTACTAGGAATATTCCAGCATCCTGGAAACAATCTTTCACTCACTGCCAGAGGAACCGCTGGTTTTGCCGGAGTCCTTCTGACATAAACCCCATGACACTTCCCTAAATGGACTCCTGCATGTGATGCTGCTTTTACAGAAAAGACAAACATTCAGGAGGCATTCTAGTTTCATTGATTGGAGATGGAAGGCCCGAAAATTAGATAACCTGTAAGTACTTGGAGTAGGCTCCTAGGCAAGTCCCTCAGCAACCCTGAAGGCAGTTGGATTTTCTCATCTTTAAGAATAAGATGCTGCACTTCCCTGGGATTGCTGTTAAGTTTCGTCTTGACTCATCCCTCCCTTCTCACTTTCCCAAGGCCACAGCCAAGGATAAACAAGAGAAGGATACATCTGCAGCAATAAGAAATGATATTTACTTACACCCACAGCCATTTTGGGTTTTTGGTGCATTTCCACACTTCCTTCACTGTCAGAAACATGTCCTCTGCACTGTAAGTGTCTTAGAGATGTGAGAGAGACACCAACAACCAGGGCCAGAGACATGTCACCAGAACCTAGATGGTTACCAGCAGGAACCCCAGTGGTCCATGGTGGCAGGGCCCTGCTGAGGCTAACTAGAGGCCAGTCTGTGACCTCCCACATCTGTATGCACATCCCTGCCACCAGCTTACCCCGTGGAGCTCCCAAAAGGCTCAGAGCCCTTTGCAACATCGAGGACTAAATCTCATAAATGTCTTAATTATGCTAATAGAACCTTTTGGTTATTAATGTGCCAGGGCCAGGCAGTGAGCCATTCAGTACCCTATACTGAGGACAGCACTCAGCTCCAACCCAATTTCTACCACTGGACTTTTGTGTGACCTTGTGTGACCTCCCTGACTTGGTTGCCACATGACTATAATTAGGTAAATAATTCTAGCCCTGGTTAAAGAGCTGAAGGATAATACAAGTTATTTAACAAAGAGCTAGACCAGGGTACTGTGGAAAATCAATGGGAAAAAGGGTCATTGTGAGCTGTGTTTAGTCAGGGAGGACTTCATGGAGGAGGTGGCAGGCATTGTGTTTGCCTTTGCAAGAGCTGGATTGATTATGAGAGAACAGGATGGCCACAGATGTGAATGAGTGCATGCAGTGGGGAGAGCACGTACAGAGGAGGGTTGAGATGGAAAATGGGATCATCCTGTCACCACCCACGAGCAGGGTCAGCCTGGTCGCCACACTAGTGGAAGTGACCTGTCTCTCCACTTGGCACGGGGGAGGTGAGAGGCAGCATAACATAGGGGTCAACAGCGTAGCCTCTGGAGCCAGACTGACTGGCTTTTTTAAAAAATTGAAGTATAGTTGATTTACAGTGTTGTGTTAGTTTCTGGTGTACACGATAGTGATTCAGATGTATATGTATTCTTTTTCATATTCTTTTCCATTATAGGTTATTACAAGCTATTGAATATAGTTCCCTGTGGTATAAAGTTAGGATCTTGTTGTTTGTCTATTTTGTATATAGTAATTTGTATCTGCTAACTCCAAACTCCTATTTTATTCCTCACCCACCTTTCCCCTTTGGTAACCATAAATTTGTTTTCTCTGTCTGTGAGTCTGTGTTTTATAAATAAGTTCATTTGTGTTATTTTTTTAGATTTCACCTATAAGTGATATCATATAGTACTTATTCTCTGACTTACTTCATTTAGTATCTCTAGGTCCATCCATGTTGCTGCAAGTGGCATTATTTCATTCTTTTTATGGCTGAGTAGTATTCCATTGTGTATATATATGTAAGTGTGTGTGTATGCACACACCACAACTTCTTTATCTAGTCATCTGTTGATGGATATTTATGTTGTTTCCATGTCTTGGCTATTGTAAATAGTGCTGCTGTGAACATTGGGGTGCATGTTTTGAGTTTTCTCTGGATATATGCCCAGGAGTGGAATTGCTGGATCATATTGTAGCTGTATTTTTAGTTTTGTAAGGAACTTCCATACTGTTTCTATAGTGGCTGCAGCAATTTACATTCCCACCAGCAGTGTAGGAGAGTTCCCTTTTCTCCACACTGTCTCTAGCATTTATCATTTGCGGACTTTTTAAAGATGGTCATTCTGACTGGTGTGAAGTGATACCTCATTGTAGTTTTAATTTGCATTCCTCTAATAATTAGCAGTGTTGAACATCTTTTCATGTGCCTGTTGGCCATCTATCTGTCTTCATTGGAGAAATGTCTGTTTAGTTCTGCTCATTTCTGTTTTGACTGAGTTGTTTTTTTTTTGTTAAGCCTTTGTCACAGACTGACTGGCTTTAAAGCCCAGCCTTCTCGTTACTTAAACTTTCTGTGCTTCAATTTCCTCATCTGTAAAATGGGAATAATGATAATAGCATCTGATTTCTAGGGTTGTTGTGAGGATTCTGTGAGCTGCTGAGAACACTAGCACTGAGCAAGCACTTAGCAAATGCTGACTTTTATTATCGTTAGATGTCAGAATCTGTTCAGTGAATGTATGCTCACCAGAGCCGCCCCTGTCAGGTTGGTCTGCTTTGCTTCCTGATTTATACCCTAGCTTCCAGCTAACTAAGCCTTCAGCGCCCTCCTGAAACCCACATTTGCTGATCCTTCATCACGAGGTTACCTAGTCACAGCCTCTCCTGGGGGACTGGCTCTAACACCCTAGAGGAAGGAAACAGAACAGTCAAAAAGGGGTCTGCAATCTTATATTTTGGACCAAAGGAATTGGGTTACTGTCAACATGTGGAAGAGCTACTTTTGTTGTGGTCTTTACCAGCATTAATTCAGTGTGGAATATTTTGTGGTATATTTTGTTTAATCATCGCCACCACCGCAGGTTGGAAAAACTTCCCCCCACTTCACACATCAGGCTGTGAGGATCGGGAGGAGAAGAAACACCAAAGTCACAGCTGGGAGTAGTGGAGCCTTGATTTGATGGCAGTCTGGCTGCAGAGTTTTAGCGAAAGACAGTAAGATTGGTTTTAGGCATGTTAAACCTGAGGTCTTTCTGGGCCAGGCTGGGCAAATGGACAGGGTCCACAGCTCATGACAACAGATGAGGACAGGTGGGAGTTCAGCTCAGAGACGGGTCAGCAACGAGGGGAGGTGGACGCAGGCACAGCCACCACGCGACCTCCGAGAGCTCTGGTCTTTGCAGCTCCCCGGCTCCTAAGAGCCTTCCTTCTTGGTGCTGCTCCAGGAGGCAACCCCAGTAATTAGCCACATGGGCTGCTGGATGAGGCTCTGACACCTCTCTTGCTGGGCAGCAGCGAGCCAGCACAGTTTGGGGGCGACCAGCAAGGGGTCTTGGGGCCAGCTTGTCTGATCTCAAATATCAAGTCTGCTACCGCTTAGCCGTGTGAACTTGGGCAAGTTGCTCAACCTCTCTGTGCCTCGGTTTCCCCACCTTTGACATGCATATAATAACAGCGTACCAATTTCTAGCATGGTTACAAGAATTAAGTGAATGAATTCACAAAATGTTTAGGGGAGTTCCTGGCATATGGTAAATGTTCTGTAAAAGTGAGTTGCCATCACCATCACCATCATTAATCCTCCTAACCTCAGCGGCTGTGTCTGAAAGCAGGGCGGCCTGACCTCTGATATGATTGGAAGTCACCCTCAGAAAGCCTTGAATCCCAGGGCCAACAGTGACCAGACCTCGGGGCCAGAGACCCCAAAACCTCATCAGTAGACTGGTCATCGTACAGAGTGTTGAGGAGGAGCTGGGTCCTGCCACAGAGATGGCATTGTCAGTGGCACTGTTCTGTAAGAACAGCCCATGTGAGCAGTTTGGGTTGGAGAATAGGATCTTCTTGGAGGGGATGGTTAACAATATTGGGTAATTTCTAGGGAGAGGCAGCCGTTCTTAAGAACAGCTTCAGGACGTGTGAACCTGTGGCCCATCCTGGTACTAACTAACACAAGTCCCAGGCAGCTGCAAGCTGTGGTGCGGGAGGGCGCCAGGGCTGGGACAGCTCGCTGAGCACACAAGAGCCTAGGCCAAGCAGACCCACTGGGTCCCACCAAGACCCCAGGGCAATGGCAGGTGGGACCATTGGCAGGGCTGATGATGACTGGAGGAGGTCCCTATGATGGCTGAGGAAAGGGGTAGGTGTGGGGGATTCTGCAGGACCAGTAGGTCCAGACACCTATAACCTGCAGACAACCTTAGAGGCGTCGGAGGCGACTAGTGGAAAATATGCGATCAGCAGGTTTGTCCTGCCCAAGGAGAAGTGACAACTTTGGAAAAGACCCAAAAGACAACAAACCAGAAACTAGAACAGTGGTGGCATGTGAAAGACTGGGTCTGAATTGTCCAAGAGGAAACATTCGCACAGTAGGGCTGGACATTCAGCTTCTATTTTAATTAGGGATGTGTTCTTCCATGTGAAATGTCTCCTGGTAGATTTCCTTTTGAAAAATCACAGAATCATGGAAAAGCAGAATCACCAGACCCAAGTTCATCAGGGTCTGGCTTTGAAGGAGATCATTACACAAACTATCCCATCCAGAGAACTCAGTTACTGTCGGTATGCCTAACACCTGTTACCCTGTGAGAGTGGCTGCCAATAAGAAACAAGCCTTTTATTTGTAATAAATTGAGCATATTTTTATGTTTATTTGGACTGGATTAAATGGAGGAAAAAGGCCCAAGAGCTACAGGGGCGTCTAGCACAGAGGGCACTAGGATGCCTCAAACAGGACTTCTGGATCTTACAAGAGGGGAGAGATGAAACCAGGGAGATAAGGAGGGATCACTTATCTAGAACCCCATCCACTCCATCTTCAGGACCCCTCTTTGTGAGCAAAACTCCCAATGGGAGTCAGGTGATGCTTACCTCAAAGTTGGTGCCCGACAGCCAGTTCACCCTGAAGGCTTCAGTGAGAGGACTTGAGTTGATTATCAGGGGAAACCCTGGGATCACAGGTGACAGTGATGCTGATAAATTCACAGAAAACTTGTGCACTGAAGTCTTGGGTGGAGAATTCTCTGCCACGTTGCTGGTAGCAGGTAAGTGGATTAGTTGGAGTGCCTGTCCTCCTGTGGATTTAAAAAGGATGCAAAATGACATGAGCACAAAGCCTTGTGCTGGAAACAAGGATTTAATAGCTTGGTCTGTGGCTTCAAATCATAGCTCACGGCAACGATGGAACCCAGTCACTCCCCAAGAATGAAGATTCCTGCCAAGTGCTGGAAACGGGAATGCAAGATCTTCTCAGAGCCAAGAAAACCACCATCACCAAATGACCATGAAATCTGCTTCAGTCATTCTGGAAATAAAGCTGCTGTTTTTCTCATGTCTCTCTGCTTCCTTTCTGGTTTCTCCTAGAAACCAGGGAGTGAGAAACACGATGCCTTAGAAGGTATGCGTCCACTTGAAGGACCCAGTCTGGCCATGGCATCCTCTGTCTTACAAGGGCCAGGGAGTCAACAAGAATTTATTTCCCTTCTCTGTGTCAGTGTTTGACTCAGAGGTCATCAGACATGGAGGGTGCGTGCCTGTAGAGCTCCAAAATCATGGGAGCTCTCCTCACATCCCTAAGTAATCTCAGGGACAGTGATTTGTTATCACTGGATGCTGTGGGCGTCCTGGAGGGGGTGGATCAGGGCATGGTAGTGGATCGAGTAACTCCCGTTTCACAGAGAAGGAAGTGAGAGACTCAGGGCAGGCCCATGAATTGCCTTGGGCTGCAAGACAGACAGGGAATTTTACAGTTTAAGAGCAAACGTATTTCTTACAGGAAAGCCTTGGGACAGTCTCAGGTCCCCTTGACACTCTGCAAGCCTTTGCCAGCACAGAGGAGAGCAGTGGGCCATGTTCTTCATGCTTCCATAATAACAGCTCCTATAGGAGCCAAATAGGGTCCCCCCACACCCCCAAAACTCAGGTCCACCCAGAACCTCAGAATGTCTCTTATCTGGACATAGAGTCTTTGCAGATGTAATTGGTTAAGAGGAGGTTGTGCTGGATTAGGGTGGACCCTAAATCCAATGACTGGTGTCCTTATAAGAACAGGGCAGGACACAGACACACACAGAAGGAAGAAAGCCCATGTTACAACAGAGGCAGAAAGCGAAGTGATGTAGCTACACGCCAAGGCAGGGCAGACAATCCCCAGAAGCCAGGAAGTAAGCATGGAGCAGATTCTCCTTCAGAGCCTCTAGAAGGAACTAACCCTGTCAACACCCTGATTTCAGGCTTCGGGTCTACTGAACTGTGGAAGAAGACATTTCTGTTGTTTCTAGCCATTCAGTGTGTGGTTGTTACAACAGCCCGAGGAAGCTAACACAATCACCACTTATCCAAGCTTCCAAATAAGTGCATCATGTAAAACACTTCCTCTCACTTACTCCTCAGAACTCCTCTTGGATAAATATTAATGTCACCATTTTACAGATGAGGAAGCTGAGCTGAAGGACACATGGTGAATCCTAAGTAACAAAGCCAGAATTGTTATTGGGGTCCTGCTTCTCAGCCAGCTTGCAACCTTGGCCACTGTTAGCCCTTGGGGACAAACCACCTGGAAGGGGAAGAGGTAAGGGTGACAGTGGGAGGATCTGTCCTACTGAAAGCTGTAAAATTTCTAGAAACAAACAAGCTATGGGAAAATGTTGGCTTTTGTAAGGGAATGTTTTTATTTCAAACTTAGGGGAGGGGATGCCGAGGTGTAGATGGAAATGCAGGGAAAATTGAAATATAAGCACACTCATTGATGCAAGCTTTCCCAAATCTAAAATCATCTGATTTCGTTTGGAGACTAAAATGCATTATGCATAAGTTATTTCTGCTGGCAGAATTATCCAGTTTTATGGACAAGGACTGTACAAGGACTCAGAAATATCAAAACAGCTGAGGTTTAGGGTGATGTGAATATAAATGGATTTGTTTTAATCTATTAAAATTGACTTTACTATTATAGCATTCTGGTGACAAAAACCAGGAGCAAAATAGTATGCCTGGAGTATTTAGAGGCAAAAAAGTTCTCCTAAATAGCTTTTCAAAATGGACAAAATAATCAGGTGCTATGGTGAGATGGGTTTTGTGGGTATGATTCCCTCACGCCCTCTTTTACCACAACTGGAGTCTCCAGGCCCCTGAGCTGTTCATGAGAGTGTTCGCTCCCTGCTCAGCAGGGCAAGACAGTCTTGAACAAAATGAATGGTTGACAATTTGTCTCCCAGGACCCCCGGCCTGCTCTTGTCCTCTCCCACTCACCCCAATAACTTGTGTCCGTCCAGCCAAGAGGAAGGAGACCTCTGCTCATATTTAAGCAAAGACATAACTCACAAGGTTTTTCTTAAGAACAGCCTGGGGTCAGGTAGTGCCCAGACCAAAGGGACAGATTGAAACTAGTAACCACCCGCCTTCACTGCGCACCTACTCACCAGGCCCTGCGCTCACTGAGCCTGATCCCATCAGCTCCAACCACCAACCTCTCATGTAGGTATTGCCACTGCCAATTCACACACCTGAGACTATACCCCTGGGCGGCCCTGGCTCATGGCATCTGGGTCTGAAGATAACAGACTGCACGTCCCTACTACAAATAGTCTGTCGCTCCATGCTTGTCAGGTGACCGTGCTCGTGGGATGCATCATGGTTATTCTTTGACCTGGTGACAGCATAGCAAGATGGGCTGGTAGGAGATTGGACTCTCAGCCCAGATGATAGATTTGGGTGATGTGGTCTGTTAGAGGCTGTTTTGGGAACAACATAAGGAACTGTGCTGGAGTACTAGCTTGACATGGGCTCGGGTACAAGAGGCTTGCTAAGCCCTCCTCAGGGCTTTCCATAGCCCTGCCCTGAATAGGCAGATCACCAAGGCCACCAACCTTCCTGTGTCTCCTGGAGAGCCATGCTCCCCAAATATCCCCAACTTATAGCTCCTAGTTTGCTGGGAGTGTATCCATGGATCTTGTTGCGTTAATTATAACTTTAATAAGCCCTCAGTTTGAGAGGCTAGTTTTATGGAAGAACCAGCCTTCCAAGCCAAGGCATCTGACTCCCAGGATAGGGCTCCTTTGCACAACTCGGTGCTGCCTCCTTACACTGAGAGGGCTTGTCGTAGTCTTCCTTGAATGGTCGTGTTTCAAATGGCAGTGAGGGAGATATTTGGGAGGGAGAAATGCATATATCCAGTGGCCCTCAAGCACTTTGCGTTGGGACCTGCCCCTTCCATGTATGGATAAAGCCAGACTATGTCCTTGAATATGCCCTTTCTGCTGACATTTGTGCTAGAGATGCTCTGCTCTTCACCTGGTGGCCTCTATTCCTAGGAAAAAGTCGTGTGTGCCAGGGTTTCAGGGTCCTAAAAGCTTTGAGGTAGAGGTTCCAGGAACACTGATGATAAAGGTGGCTAATCTGGGATCTCCTGACTCTTAGTCCAACACCCTGTTCCTTCCACTATCTTGCTATGAAAAGTAGTAGTCAAGTATTAATAGCAATAGTAATAATAATAACAATTAGTGGCTAGAGTCCACACCCTAAAAATAGAGCAATTAATAAGATACAAAATTCACCAAATACTCAATTCACTCATTCCACAGATAAGTTTAAGGGATGTGTCCACAGCTACCCAGCTAATCAGTGGCTACTCGGAGAGAAGGTTAGGAGCCAGGGCCAGCTCTCCCTAAGACACATGCCTTCTGAGGCCGGTGTTCCCAATTTTCTCTGGTGGTCTGAGCGCTGGAGAGCAAGAAAGAGGCTTTAATGGAATTTGACTTACACATGCATCTTAATTAAGAAGCAAATGAGAATTGCTTGAAGGATAAATTTTGAAAAAGAAAAAGCACAGAAAAGGATTGATTCTCAGTCACTGAGCCCACCAAAACATCCAGCTCGGGATGGAGATCTGGATGAACGATGGACCGCTTGTTTCCAAATGAGCAAAATCCCTGCCTTGCCAGAAATGGACCAGCGAGGCCCCTCCCTGGAGCCTGTGTTGGAATAATGAAGGCTTCCACAGCCTCTGTTCCAGGGGAGGAAGCTGGCCGCCCTGGGTCTCTGACATCAAAGGTGATGGTGTATGTCAGGAAGTGTGGGGCAATGCCACCTTCCCTCTCCGGGGATGCAGCTGCTGTAACTTCTAGCTCTGCTTTCAGTACACAGAGCAGCACTGTAAATAGGTGTTCATCCTCTCTGTTAACAAATCAAAATGGTAGTGAAAGAAATCAGACAAGTATTGTGAAAGGAGCAAGGGATTTGGAACAAGAGCCACTTTGAGCTTTGCTCCTACTTGACTGTGTGACCTTAGGCTGGTCCCTTAACTTCTCTGAGCCCTCTGTCAACTCTACCTCTCAGGACTGTGGTGCTACACTAACAGGTCAACATTTCTAATTGTTCCATTGTTAAGGAAGACTCACAGGACCCAGATAAAAACGCTTACAAATCTACAGTTTATTACAGAAAAAGGAGACGGCACAGCAAAAGTATGAAAGGAGGGATGTGCATCCTAAGGGAATGTGAGACGGGCAAGGCCGGGTACCAGCTCCTGTGGTCCTCTTGTCTCTAAGGGCCATAACAGAATGCACTTGCTCAGATCAGGAACCACCAGCATAGTCACTAATACCCTGGAAACAGTGAGCCCAAATTAGAGTCTGCTGGAAATGTTTCCATTTGCTGGTTGTGTAGGAACCATCTTGTTACATAAGCAGCCTCAACAGCAGAGACCAACCAGGTGCAAACCATAAATCTCACCATTATCAATAAACAATGCTTCCAGGCAGCTACAAACCAGCCCCAAACTCCCAGGACCCAGGGTTACAAAGCAGCACTATTAATCAGTGTGCTTCACGCCTTGACTGGGAGTCAGTTCTGTGCTGGAACTTTAGGAAAGCCACTCAGGCTAATTCCAGGCCTGCTGGAATTCACTCTCACGGGTACTGTATAAGAAAACTAATATGCTCAATACTCTATAAAACATTGTAGAATGTTGTTGTTTCAGTGTGTGCAATGTCTTACTGTCTTTAATTTCCACAATGTATACCTTCCGGGATGGGATGCTCACCCACCCACTTTGGGGAGCTGGTCCATGTCAGGCAAGGCTAATGGAAGGGAGCCCTTAGTAGGACACAGAAGGAAAGATGGTGATCTTCTGATGATTCTGCACATTTCATGAAGTCCTTATTAGCAGGAGAGAGATGTGTTCATCTTAGAGCAGCACTCAGGTGCTGACCTGAGAAGGACTGGCTTCTTGCAAACCTTTTCCAACCCCATGGAGATGGAAAAGCAGGTGGATGCCAGTGACTGAGTGCTAAGCTGCAGGGGAAAGGGAAACAACCAGGTTGCCATGGAAAAGGAAGAGGGAGGGCTGTGAGGCGGGTGGACTTTTGCTTTTCTGAGGTTGACTCTGAACAGGATAGAAAAAGTAGAAACTTTTTGCAATATTGTTTGGATCCCATGTGTGGGATTAACACCCACAGAAAGACTTTCTGGAAATGGCCTACATCTTCCTGCCTTTTCAAATGATGAGAGCATTAAGAAGGGGCTGCACCTGGTTCCTCAAGGAGCAGGAGACACTGAGCCTTGGGCCTCTTTTTTTTCCCCTTCAGTGGGATCCATTTTTTCTTTTTTTTTTTTTAATTGAAGTATAGTTGATTTACAATATTGTGTTAGTTTCTGGTGTACAGCATAGTGATTCAATTATACATATACATACATATTCTTTTTCATATTATTTTTCATTACAGGTTATTACAAGATATTGAATATAGTTCCCTGTGCTGTACAGTAGGTCCTTGTTGTTTACCTATTTTATATATAGTAGTTTGCATCTGCCAATCCCAAACTCCTAATTTATCTCTCCCCCCAACTTTCCCCTTTAGTCTCTTTTAGAAAGTGAAAGTTTCTATGTCTGTGACAGTCTCTTTCTGTTTTATAAATAAGTCCATTTGTGTCATTTTTTTTTAGATTCCACATATAAGAGATCTAATATGATATTTGTCTTTCTCTGCCTGACTTACTTCACTCAATATGATAATTTCTAGGTCCAGCCATGTTGCTGCAAATGGCATGATTTCATTCTTTTTTATGGCTGAGTTATGGTCCACTGTATGTATATATTACATTTTCTTTATCCAGACATCTGTTGATGGACATTTAGATTGCTTCCATGTCTTGGCTATTTTAAATAGTGCTGCTGTGAACATTGGAGTGCATGTATCTTTTCAAATTAGAGTTTTCTGTGGATATATGCCCAGGAGTGGGATTGCTGGATCATATGGTAAGTCTATTTTTAGTTTTTAAAGGAATCTCCATGCTGTTTTCCATAGTGGCTGCACCAATTTGCATTCCTACCAACAGTGTAGAAGGGTTCCCTTTTCTCCACACCCTCTCTAGCAATTATCATTTTTGGACTTTTTAATGATGGCCATTCTGACTGGTGTGAGGTGCTGCCTCATTGTAGTTTCAATTTGCTGGGTCTCTTTTTGGTTTGCCGACACTGCTTAGCAGAGAGCCAGGCCTGGATGACAGGATTGGGGATCTTCCTAGAGAGACCCAAGATGGCCTCGTACCTGGTGCTCAGTGGACGAAACTCAGGTCAGTGGGCCTGGTCCCTTTTTCATGTTCACGCAGATCTTCCAACTACTAAGGATCCCTTCTTTCATTAAACACCCTGGCATTTTTCATTTCCACGAGACTCATACAAAAGTTAGTTCCCTTGAGACTTTCTCAAAATGGAGACAACTTCAGTGTGCAGTGGATTTCAGTATAATGAGGGGCCTTTGCTAAGTCCTCTGTCTCCCACAAATGACACGTGGGCCTTTGGTACTGATGAAATTGGAGATTGTTTTGTCTCAACTCCTTTCCCCGCTACAGTTGGGAGTTTTGTGAAGTTAATGTTTTTTGAGGGCCTTCCTCTGTAAGTCATTGTTGGCATGGGACAGTTTAGCATCCCAAAGAGAAAATGTTTTATTTCCCTCATCTTAGTAGGAGGTAGAAAAGACAGAAGCTAATTTAAATGCCAATGTTAAGCTGACAGAGGATCTAAATTTCTGCATTTAGGGGATGTTAGTAAATGTGTGAAGAAAAGAGGCCCCCAAAGGGATTATGATCAACAAAACCAAAGTTTATTGGAAACTCTGTATGCGTTGTCAGTCAGGGACCAACTCTGTATGCGTTGGCACTCAGGGACCACAGAGCAATAAGAAATATGAAGCCTGTTACTGCAGGACAGACACATAGCAGATGAATTATGGTGCAATAACTCATGCTATTCTTCACTGAGCACTTACTCTGTGATAGGCACTGGACTAAGCCCTTGACATGTATTCCATGTGCAGGCAGGAGGAGCTCCAGGATGCAGCAGGCAGAGTGCCCACCAAGAGATACAGCAATCTGGGAAGGCTTCGTGTGGGAGGTGGGGCTTGACTAGGCCTTAAAGGATGCATAGGAGTCAGACCAGATGAGAGGAAGAAGGATGCTGGAGAATGTTACTTTGAGATTATTTTGGTGATGCTTGTTTCCAAACCCCCTGAAGGCAGGTACTGGTGTGGCAGTAAAAGTGTGGTCCGTAGTGCATGGTCTTTTGGAGGGGGAGGGGTTGGAATGTGTTTTTTATTAAAAAAAAAAATCTCAAGTATTTCTTGAAAACTTTTGTGATCTGTCCCTTTCACATGTCTGTTGAGAAGGTTCCAAATGGTAGTGTTTCAGTGTGAGATGTTGGGTTCTTTCTAACCTCACTCTTCCCCCAGTGATAATAAATGTCACCTCTTAACTCAAATGATTATGGTCCTAAAAGCCTGTATTTCTGGGAAAACCTCAAATGTTTACTTCAAGTGAGAGTCTGAGCTCCTCAAGGTCCAACTTCATACTCACAGTCCTCCTGCCCTCTGCCAAGTCTAAAATCCCAAGATTTTTGTTTTACTGTTTTTTTTTAATCTTATTGAATTATAGTCAGTTTACAATGTTGTGTCAATTTCTGGTGTACAGCACAATTTTTCAGTCATACATGAATTTACATATATTCATTTTCATATTCTTTTTCACCATGAGCTACTATATAAGATCTTATATATATTTCCCTGTGCTATACAGTATAAACTTGTCTATCTATTCTATATATACCTGTCAGTATTAAAAACTCAAGATTAAAGAGAGTTTAATATGATTAGGAAACCCATTATTTATTTATCTAATTAGCAGATCACAGAGGAAAATCAAATAGTCATTTTCATAGATCTTGAAAAAGCATTTGATTTAAAAATCCATTTTGATTTAAAAACACATACCTGAATAAGAATAAAAGCTATCTCCTTAACATATAAAAATTTCTATCTCATACCAAAAGCTAACCTGCTTCATGGAGAACAAGACAAGAATGTACAGTCTTATCATTATTTAACAACTGTCTGAAAGTACAGGCCTGGTAATTAGATAAGAGAAAGAAGTAAGAGATTTTTTTAAAGCAAGGAAAAGTACAAAAGTTTATTATTTTCAAACCTAGAAAATGCATGAAGATTGACTGAAACATCATTACAAATAATAAGATAATTCATGAATAGACTTCCATACATTATATAACAATTAGTTAAAAGCTACAAAAGAACTAACTACTACATATAAAATAGATAAACAGCAAGGTCCTACTGTATAGCATAGGGAACTATATTCAATACCTTGCAATAGCCTATCATAAAAAAGACCATGAAAAGATATATATATGTATAACTGAATCACTATGTTGTACATCAGAAATTAACACAACAATGTAAACTGACTATCCTTCAATTTAAAAAAAAGATACAAGGGAAGAGAAGATTTCATTTACAAATGCAAAAAAAAAAGTGAAAGAAAGAACTAGAGATAAACATAATCAGAATGTGCAAGATCTATATGAAGGAAATCTGAAAATACTCCTGAGAAAACAAATGAAGGCCTGAACAAGTATCTAGAACCCTGTTCTTGGATAGGAAGACTCAACATGATACATAATAATCACTGACATTTACTAAGCACTTACTACGTACCAGACACTCCTCTAAGCATTTTACTACATAACTCATCAAAGATGTAAATTATCCCTGAATTAATCTGCAAATTTAACATGATTGAATTCTATACATTATGCATATACTACCTATTCAAAAATTAGATTTAATTTAAAAAGCTCAATTTCAATAATCCAAGCTGACAACACTGAAAAATCATCCAGGATTCTTGAAGCTCTTGAATAAGGAAGCAGGAGTGCAGAAGCACGAGGCCGAATCTCTGGCTTCTATCAGAAGGCATTTTCTTTGCTCAAGATGAAGACACTAGCCCCTCGGTGCCTCAGTTTTCCCATAGGGTGATTTGCCAATCTCAGTTTGCCCCCAGAAGCCTCCAGAGTTGGGCCAGAATCTTCACAAAGACTGACTGATGTACATACAAAGCCCTGCTATGGAAATTATTTTCCCAACCTTAGGTCTTGGAAGGACCTCCAGTACAGGCCAGTTAACACAGAAGGGGAAGTGAAGTCTGTGCAAAGTCTGATCAGATTGTGGCCACTTTACGTACCCTCTTCTCCAGACACCCCACCCCAGCCTCCCAGGGCTCCCTGTTGCTGATAAGCCCACACTTGAATAAGGCCTCCCAGAGGCAATTTCCTCTTTTGGGACTTTATTACACAATGATATCAACCAAACTGAGTAGGCCAACCAAAGGGGTAAAGCGGAGTTCCCACCTGACAGGGCGCCCAGGAGAACCAGGGAGAGGACCGCCGCCTGCATCTTTGATATTTCACCTCTGTGTGGCTTCCAGCACGTCATCCAGGGGCTGAATCCCTACTTTCACCGCACGTCTATTCGAGGTGCCACTCATCTTCCCCTCCTTGTTTTGTTGCCATGTGAAAAATCAAACAGAGGCTTTGCTGTAACTAAGGGAGATTCCAAACACCCCAGGACTGTTTGTTCTTTGATTACCTGCTTCTGTGACAGTGTAGTACCCAGAGGCCAGGCACCCAGTCCTGATCCACTCGGTTCATCTTAAAAGTCCACACCCACCAGGTGTCTCCACAGAGAGCCCCAGAAGAGAAGTCAAAAGAGCACAGAAAGAATGGAGACACTGAGATGATGGTAAAAGCTGGACATAAGCCTAGTCACCCAGGGTGGGCTCGGTTGCCCTGTCACCAGGCACTCAGTCACTTGGAAGCAGGAGTGGAGAAAGGAGGATTTTTTCTGCTGTCCTGAAGTGATGAATAGGACTTGGAGTTGGAGACTAAAGCAGTCATTCTAAAGAGAGGAGCCAGGAGCTGGGAACCAGACCCCTCCTCAAGGCTGACCTGTGGCCATGGTCACTGCCCTTTGATTCCATCCACCACCCCTCCAGCCCTTGAAGAAGCCTGTGGAGGAAGATTGTTGGAGGAGGCTTCTGCTGACGCGGGAGCCATGTGGCCCATCCCCTGGGGCCAGGCATCACCCTGCGTAGTGCTTTCATGTCCCATGCAGCCCTGGGCCAGGTTACAAGGTCTGGTGGGTGAAACACACCTGGAGTCCAGCCTCCACTCAGACGGGGAGTGATGGCGGTGCAGAGGAAGGACAGCGGTGGGGCAGGATGTCCCCTCAACGTGGTGCAGCGGGAAGAGTAGTGGACACAGAGGGAGAAAGTGGGACTCGGACACTGTCTCCTGCTCCTTTCACTCTGGGAGAGCGGCGTCCAGCAGCCCAAGGCTGGTGGCAGGAGAGGGTGGGTGGGCATTGAGCTGGATCCTTCGCACCAGGGATGTAAGCCACAGGAAACCCATGGGTGCTCTGAAGACCACCTATGCCCCGCCAGTGAACCAGCACTTGGATACACAGAGGTCACCCCTGGCCACT
The DNA here is from genome assembly GCF_048564905.1 of Vicugna pacos. NCBI lineage: Eukaryota > Metazoa > Chordata > Mammalia > Artiodactyla > Camelidae > Vicugna > Vicugna pacos. The sequence continues at coordinate 76,862,839 of NC_132993.1, read as the reverse complement.
TAGTCTGTGTGACACCAGAGAGCTGCCTCCACCAATGGAGGGAGACGGCAGTGAGGGCCAGCTAGGGCGCATCACTGACCCCTTTCCTCCCCCTCCTCCCCACCTTCCTCCCCAGAGCCAGGGAGCCGGAACACAGTCCCACACACAGGCTCCAACTCTGGAGCAGGGGAGAGGCAGGAAAATGAGATTCAAGTCAAGTTTGAAATGGAAGTTGTGAAAACTATCAAGGACAATGAGTAACTGACAGTCACCTGGACGCAAACTGTTAAGGGACAAGAAAGGGAGATGGAACAGAGGCAGATTAAAAACAATGACCAGAAGCGACATAAAACCATTTCTGTGTATCTGCCCCTGAATTGGGACTGCTAAATACACTGGTTAAAGCCCCTTCCCGGCACAAGGAAACTAAGGCTCAGAGAGGGCGACTTGCCCATCACATCCAAACCTTCACCAAACCCTCCTCTAGCCTCTACACTGCCCCCTGCAGCCTCTCTCTCTGCAGGCCAGCTGCCACCACTCGGGCTTAGGTCCTGGCCTCTGACCTGGACTGTCTCATAGCACTCCCCGCGACCTACAGGAAGCCGTCAGGTTAATTTCCCAAAAGTACAATTCTGATCACTCACTATTGCCTCGGGAAAAGTTGATGCCTCCTGTATGAAACAGGAAGTAAAGATTCAGAATGTGAGTCTGTAGGTTTCTGTATGAAATAGGTAAATGGCAGAAAACATGAGTTTTGCTATGTGACTTTAGGCAAATTACCTATTCTTTCAGAATCTCAGTTCTGCTTCTGTCAATCAGGGAGAAGATACCTGTGATGCAGTATTATTGCAAGCAGTACATGAGATAACGAAGTGAAAGAAACTGGTCCCTAATCTGTACTCTAGTATTTTTTTTTCCCGAATAAGACATCTATACTACTGTGGCAAAGGCTGAGACACAGTAGGTAGTCAAAAAACATGGGCTAAAAAAAAAAGATGAATAAATAGTTGCCAAGTTACCAATTCTCACCTCTCAGTTTTTCCTGTCATATTAGTTGCTGTAAATAATCCATTTCATTATGCATAATTAAAGCTGAAGTGATGGCTCAGATTAAGTTAAGGAAGATGTCAGAATAATTAAGCCTTTGAATTAAAGAAACTCACATCTGTTTAAATTTCAGCCTGACTGCACAGTGTTCTTCCTGTTGCCCTGTTTTCACCAGGATAGGGCAAGTCTTCCCCTTCCTGCCCCTCCCTGGTCCAGAGATCATAAGGGTCAGATTTTGGAGTTTGTTGTGAGTTTTTTCTCCTGTGATTACAGTGTCTGTTTCCAGCCCTGAGGCTGTTTCTGCCACTATGATGTTCTATTGTCCATTTGTCGGCTCCCATCTCCTGAAAGCACGAGGTCCCAGCACCAAGGACCCAGCTGAAGGGGACCCTGAGGTGCCTTGCTCTTGTTCCTGACCTCCAAGGTGCTGAGTCCTCCTGATCCCTCCCACCTGAGTCTCAGCCAGGTGAGATAAATCGGGTAGCTTGAGGGCAGGACTGGAACCTTTGGGGCAGGGACCTCTCCGGCTTTGCATGAAAGACCCAAGGAGTTTCTCCCACATCATGTCTGGCCCAGCGATGGTTCACGCCCTCAAAGTACTTAAACGGACTTCGCTGGGCTCCAGCTGCTGCAAGTATCTGATTTGCTAGCAAAGGAGTCATGTTCCAAAGATTCGCTGACTTAGAACTTGGAACACACTTTCCTGTGGATGAATGGATTGCTCGCAGCAAACCCTTAACATTATCTACAATGTGCTTGAAACACTATAGACTTAAGATGAGAAGCGGAAGCACTGCTGTGAATGTTCGAAAGCCCAGCACCTTCTAGCATCCCTGCATCACAGGCCCTCCTTAGGAAGAGGGCACTCAGGGCCCAGCCCACACTCCCAGTGATGGTGGCCACGCTGATGACACGAAGCTTCCTGCAGAGATGGGAACCAGCCCTCTACAGTATCTTCCCTGAGGACCGCTGCACCAGGACGTGCTCCACTCCCACAGTTCGCTCACACATCTGTCTCCAGCCAGTCTCACGGAGCTTTTCCAGGCCACAGACGCTCTGATACTTTGTTGCATCCCTCCTGCTTCACATGCAACAGAGTCAGGTGCAGAGCCAGTGTTCAAACTCTAGTGGACTTACTAAATTAACCTTCTCCTCCCTTGCCCTATACCATTCTCTCCGCCACCTCAAACACCCATCTGGTAGAGCCCTTCAGCTCTTGCGGGGAAGGATACATGCATTTAATTTTTTTGATAGGTGTTGCCAAAATATTCCTTAGAAGTTGCTCCAGTTTATACTCCTACTAAGAGAATGTGGAGCATGAGAATGTAGGAGAGTCCTCAGACCCTTAAGAACACAGTGTTCTTAGACATTTTGCTTTTTGCCAATCTGTTAGGTAAAAATCAGTATCTATTTTTTTAGGGGGTAATTAGGTTTATTTATCTGTTTATTTTTTGAGGAGGTACTGGGGATTGAACCCAGGACCTTGTAGAGAGCATGCACTCTACCACTTGAGCTACACCACCCCCCTAGTATCTCTTTTGTGTTTGCATATCCCTTCTGATGAGTGAAATTGAGCATCTTTTCCCAATATTTAGGAATCAATACTTCCTTTTCTGTGAATTTTCTGTTCATTTCTACCATTTTTCTACTGGATTGTTTGGAACATTTCTTACTGGTTTGTAGGAAGTCTTGATATGTTAAGGAAATTAATGCTTTTTCTGTAATATGCATTGCTGATATTTTCCTAGTGTACCATTTGATTTTTGACTTTGTTTGAGGGATTTCTGCCATCTAAAATTTTTAAAATTTTTGTGTACTCAAATGTATCATCTTGTGTTCTGTGGCTTCTAGGTTTTGTGTGCTACTTAGGCAGGCCTTCTCTCTGAGATAATTTTTTGAATTTCATATTTTCTTCTAGTACTTTGCTATGATCTGGATGTTTGTGTCTCCATAAAACTCATATGTTGGAATCCTAAAGCCCAGTATAATGGTATTAGGAGACGGTGCCTTTGGGAGGTGGTGAGGTCATGGGGTGGGGCTTTCCTGGATAGGGTAGTGCTCTTACAAAAGAGACCCCCTCAGAGGCCCCAGAGAGCTCGCTCCCCCTTCCCCCGTGTGAAGATACAGCAGGAAGAGAGCCCCGACCTGACCACGCTCGCATCCTAATCTCAGACTTTCAGTGTCCAGAAATGTGAGAAACAGATTTCTGCTGATTATAAGCCACCCAGTTTGTGGCGTTTTGTTATAGCAGCCTGGATGGACTAAAACATACTTTTGTGATTTTTTTTGTCTAGTGGAGGCCTCTAGTTTCTTTGGAGTGGTTCCTTCAGGCGTGAGGCAGGATTCAGTGGGAACTTCTCTTTCTAGCAGCTGTCTCTGAGTTTTCTTTAACCAGCTTAGCCAGAACCCTCCTGATCTGCTCCAGGACTTGACAACAATGGAATACTTCTTTTTCTTCATCTCCAAAGGGTGGTTAAGGTTAGGCTAGAACTATGAAACTGAGGAAATGTTCCTCTACCATGTTTCCCACTGGACCAGGAAGAAAAGATGGGGGAAGTTCCTCCAGCCCCGAATGGGCCATTCAAGAAATTTGGGACTTGCCCTGGCATGAGAGAATCAGGCCATGACCAGCTTTCCCTGGCCTTGGTTCCCTTATTTGCATGGACACAGTTGACTGGATGTTCTGTGCCTGTCCACAGTGTACACAGTAATCCCAGCCTACACAAAGCATGGGGCTGAATAGATGGAGAACTGACTCGTCAGTGTTCCTAACTCCCTTGTGGGCACCAAAAATGGGTCTGATTCTTCAGGATCAAGGACACAGTGTTCTCCAACCTCTCAGCCTTTGCCTAAACAGGAAGCTACGTCCTTCTGCCCTTACCTGCCTGCAGTTGAGAAGGCGAGAGAGACTGAGGAGCTGATATACATTCCCAGCCCACTAGTTAGCAGTTCTGGCTTTGAACCTCTTCACAACAGCAGGAATGGCTGAAAATAACAAGTGTTGGCAATGATGTGGAGCGACTTGAACTCTCATATATGCTGGTGGGACTATAACGTGGTATAGCCACTCTGGAAAACAGTATAGCAGTTTCTTAAAAATTAACCTACCACCCAAATGTTCATCAACTGATGAATGGATCAACAAATGTGATATACACATATGATGGAATATTATGCAGACATAAAAACACCAAGAGTAAACTATGGACTTTGGTGATAATGTTGTATCAGTATAGGTTCATCAGTTTTAATAAATGTACCATCTGGTGGGGGTTATTGATGATGGGGGAGGCTGTGCATGTGGTAGGGGGTAGGAAAACTCTGTACCTTCTCAGTTTTGATGTGAACCTAAAATTGCTGTAAAAATGTCTCAAAAAGAAAAGAGTGAAACATCTGCCAATGTATATGAACTAATGAAAACATTACAGTAAATGAAAAAGTCACAGAAGTCCACAAATTATAAAATTCCATTCATATGAAAGTCCAGAATAGGGAAATCTTCAGAGATGGAAAGTAGAGTAGTGGGGGGAGGGTATAGCTCAGTGGTAGAGCACATGCCTAGCATGTGCAAGGTCCTGGGTTCAATCCCCAGTACCTCCATTAAAAATAAATAAACCTAATTCCCCCCCCCAAAAAAGTTTTTAAAAATAAATAAGTTATTTTTAAAAAGAAAGGAGATTAGTCGTTGCTTTGGGCTGCGGATGTGGGGGATGTGATGACAAAGGGATAATAGTTAAGAGGGCTTTTTTTCAGGTGATGAAAATGTTCTAAAATTGTGATGATGGTTGCACAACTCTGAATATACTAAAAACCGTTGAACTGTACACTTTAAAAAAATTTGGTGGGGTAGAGGTAATTAGACTTACTTATTTGTTTATTTTAATGGAGGTATTGGGGATTGAGCCCAGGACCTCATGCTAGGTGTGCACTCTACCACTGAACTATACCCTCCTCCCCAAATTATACACTCTAAATGGGTGAATTATGTGGTAGGTGAATTATATCTCAATCAAAAGGTTAAAAAATAAATCAAATATGGAGCTATTCTGCTTTTAAGTATTTACCCAAAGAAGTGAGAACACGTGTCCACATGAAGACTTGTCCACATAAAGGCTCATAGAGCTTTATTCATAACAACCCCAAACTAGAAACAACCCAAACGTTCATCAGTCGGTAAAGGATACAGACATTGTGGTATATCCATAAGACGGAAGACTGCTCAGCAAAAAAGAAAAAGGGAAACAGAACTACTGACACATTCAACAAGATGGATGAATCCCAAAATCATGCTCAGCAGAAGCCAGGCACAAAAGAGTATATACTGTTTGATTCCATTTCTATAAAATTCTAGAAAATGCAAACCAATCTATACTGTCAAAAGACAGATCAATTCTTGCCTAGGGATGAGGGTGAAGGAAGGGGTAAACTTCAGAGGACCTGGGGTCACAGAAATATTCTGTGTCCTGATTGTGGTGGTTTCATGGGCATATACAGTTGTCAGAACTCATCAGGTTGTACACTTTGAAGGTACACAGTCTATTTTACATGACTGTACCTAAACAAAAAAATGTTCCAAGTCCACTGTAAACTGTAGTGCCCAGGATGTCTATTTACTAGGGGGGAGTGGGAATACCTGTGTATCTTTGGGGAAGTCAACTGGGCCCTGTCAACGTAATCATCTTACATGTAAAATTAAGTGGTGGGACTAGATCATTTCAAGTGCTTTTCCAAAATTTCCTACCTTCCCTTTCTGTGAGCATTTACTGAATACCTACTATGTGTAAGGCCCTGTGCTAGTAGTGGGGGTGCGTGAATGAAAAAGCTCTTGAGGTGCTAACAGGCTGGCTCGGAGTCTCTGACACCAGCTCCCAATGCAACTCTGTCCTGCTGTTGAGGAGGGAAACCAAAAATGCTTTGATAAAAGTATTTTCCTGGTATGTCTTTCTCTGTCTTAAACTTTCAATATAAATTTTTGATTGATTCTTGATTGATAGGTTATACCCTGATTTTTAAAATTCAACCTAAAAGTCCCTTTCTTTTAACAAATAATTTCATTTATACTTATTGTGGTTAATGATGTATGTAGTCTTATTTCTACTCTTTGTTTTTTTACTATTAACCTAAGTTTTTCTTTTATTTTTTTCTCTTTTTCTAACACTGTTCTCTTTATTTTCCTTTTTCTTCCTTCAATCAACTTGGAAGATACACATTCCATTTCTATTGTTTTTGTGACATACTTTATTTTAATATAAAGCATAACTTTATATTTTTCCAAAAAAATGTTAAAATCATTATTATTTTTATCTCCCTCTTCCCAAAACAGACTTGGCTAGTTTTTAACTTCCCTCAGAAACCCCCCACTCCAATTTTCTATGTTTTCTGTATTACTTAACAGTTATATTCCTCCTTGTTTTAAACACAAAAAAGGGTTCGGATTTTTGACCATCAATAGTGTCAATATTTATATTTACCAAGATATTTTGCAGATTGTTTTGCATATCTTTGCTTCTTACATCTCAGTCCTTTTTTCTAGTTTCATTCTCCTTCTGATTTACATCCTTGAGTAGTTCTTTCAAGACCAGTTAGTACTTTGTAATAAATATCTTTGATTTCATCTGCACTTGGACCAAGCCCTTCTTGGCCCAGGGCCTTTGCACTTGGTATTTCTTCTCTCTGGACTATCCATCCCCTTCACTTTCCCCATGACTGGCTCCTTTTCAACACACAGATCTCCAATTAAACGTCCCTCTTCAAAGAGACCTTCCTTGACCACCCACTCCTGATCACTCTCCCTCCAAGACCCCTTGCTCCATCCATCCACAGGGCTTACTTTTCACTGTGTATTTCTTCGTGAGGTCATTTGTTTACAGTCCATCAGACTGCGAGCGCTGTGAAGCAGGGGCCACATCTGTTTTGCTCCTGACTGGTGTCCAGTGCAGGTCACAGTATCATTTACTTGTTAAACAAATGGATGAATCAACACAGGAATGTTGGACCTGAGCTTGCACCAGGGGCAAGACTCTGTAGCAACTCCATCCCAGATGAAGGCTATTACTGAGAATTCAGTCATAAATGGACCACTGATTGTAAGCACATGAATCAATTAAAGCCCTGTTTACATTTCTTTGTCAAACATAATCACTTAGTGTTTGAATTAAGGTCAGGCTCATTGTTTACAACCTTGACTGCACATCAAAAATTGATATGGATTCCACAAGCTTCAACCGCTTGATTCCCACGTAGGGGGCCCAGCCTTCCTCATCCAACTGTGAGGAGCCAGGAAGTACCAGCTCCTCTCATTTTTCCTCTGTAGAATCTGAAGAAGTTAAGCATCTTGTTCCGTCACAGGATAGGTGGAGGCAGAGAAGGGAAGCCGTGGGCTTTGATTTAACCTGGAACCCTGCTCCCTCACTTACCTGCTTTGTGACTGGGCAGGTCACACGATCCCCCTGACTCTGCTTCCTCATCTGTAATGTGGTGAGAAGCAAAGCGAGCATCTGTGTGAAGCACCTAGTCCTGGCACGTTGCAGCTGCTCAAAAACCGTATTCTTGCATCCCACACAGAGTTACTGAGCGGCACAACATTCCCGTGATTTTTAGCAGGGTCTCACCCACTCACGGGTTAGGACGCTTTCCACTGCACCACCATCTTCAGCACACAAATAAATGGAAGAAAGAAAGCAGTTTTTCCCTGAGGTTAAAAATGACTATCCTTTACAAAATTACTACAAACAAGGCCTTCATTGAAGAATTTTCCAGTTACTGTCACTATTCAGCCACTGTCAATCTTTTTTGGAAGTAGCCGGATATTCATTATAAATACATTATACAGGAGACTTGCTCCTCTCTGATAAGCTGTGACAATCAAGTTTATAGTAATGGGAACAGCAGTCATATCACAGCTGTCGATAAAACAAGAGCAAGTACTTTATACAGTGCTCTGGGACAGGCCAGACACCGCTCTACGTGCTGTCTGTGTATTACCCTTTTAGTCCCCACTTGAGTCAGTGGTACTAATATTATGCCCCATTTTACTCAGTGTGGAGGCCAAGGCACAGAGAAGTTCAGTAACTAGCCCAATGTTACAAATCCAAGAAGTGATGGAGCCAGGATTCAAACCTTGGCAGTTGGGCTCCAGAATCTGGGTACCAGATCTCTGCATCGGCAGCATATCTGCCTGAATTACTGTGCTACACAGAACACCTACATACACAAACAGCCCATGTGTCCTCAGATAGCATGGTGTCCCCATCTCCTCCCACCTGTTATCTCTTATTCCTACCCCTGTTTTGTGGAAAAGAAAAGTAACCATGTGGAGGGGTGTAGGGGAAGTACCTCCAAAACTAAGAATTAAATCTGGTTTGGTTCTTTTGTTTGTTGTTTGCTGCTGTAGCAAGAAGCCCCACTGTCAATCATCAGACAGGTAGGTTGGGGATGGGTTCCGTCGTCAGGAAGAAAAGGAAGGTGTCTCTGGGAACTGGGTGCTCGTAGCTCTCAGAGATGGACAGGCTCTTCAGTGTTTCCAGCTCAGGGATCTTCTATTGGACATCAGAACCTGCCGATGAATCATCCAGCTTGACTGTGCAGGAAGGTGAATGAGCGCTTTGTGGACTTTGTTTGGAGAGAGAAGAAGAGACCCAGCCCCGAGCGGATCCCCAGGCAAAGGCCTGGACAGGGGGCTGTGAAGGCAGACAACTGAGCCAGCCAGAACCAGTGTCTCTGCAGTGAGATGCCCCCTAGGGTCCACGGCTGATCCGAGACCAACAGGGCCCCTTTCCCGGGGAGGGGCTCTGGTCCAGTTGGCCTGTGGAACTGCCAGCAGTCCTAGACATACACCTGGGGCAGCAGCCTGAGAGCCCAGAGGCCCTGCCCTCTCGTTGGTGGAGGTCTCCCGGGCTTGGTGGCCAATCACACAGGTCTGGACCCTTGGCACTTGAGAAGACTCGCCAGGGCAGCTAGACTGAGGTGAAGCTGAAAAGAGGAGAGTTTTCATTCAGTGCCCTTGGTTTTGGACACTTCTCCAGCAGGCTTCCAGGAGAGAATATTCCAGCAAACACTTATCTAATTATTCCCAGAAGTCAGTGAGTTCTCTAGGCGTATGAACTTGAGGGGAGAGGGAGGGGAGAACAGGCAAATAGTTTTTACTCAGGTGTTCCCTATTCCGACCCTAACAAGGGGGTCTGGGAAGGAATCTAAGCCTTTTCTCTTTAAGTGTTTCTGAGGGCTTCAGTCTGGCAGGGTCCTTTCTGCCTGAGATGTCTCCATTTTGTCTACATTTTCATTGAATGGGGATAAAGACTCTGCGTTCCATTAAGGGGACATGAGGGAAGAGGGAAAAGACAGGCAGGAGGGAGCCATCGGGGTCTGCGCGGGAGCTGCCCCATCTCTGCCTCTGCAGAAGTGAGTGGTTCCCCAAGCCGAATCCATGGCTCTTTTTGCTTCATTGCTTTATCTGCTTGAGGATCCCTGGCTGCTGTGATCGGTTGACACACTGGTGTCCCTGGGAAGGTCCAAATGATGCAAACAGGCACAAAAGGAAACGCAGAACCATCTGAGCTTTCTTTGGACCAGGCTAAGGACAGCTTTGCTTTCATGAATCAGTTCCCCAGGGTTGGTAGCTTACACTGAGGTCTAGTTAGAGCTGGGGCAGAGGCCAGAGTTCCCTTGGAGAGTCTCCTATAGAATAGGGTTGGTCGTGAGCTCCTTGACTCACAGCCTTTGACAGCGTGTGGTCTGTGGGGGAGAGAATGCACAGTTCCAGCCACAGGGGCACCCAGAGTTGGTGGGAGTGGCTGTCGCTGAGGACAAGTCAATTCAGACCTCCTCAGGCTGCAACCGGGAAGGTGGTATTTGTAGCAGATGAGGTTTCAGAGAAAGATAGCCAGAAGACATTTCTTTACAAATCAGATCAAGGAAGACACATTATGTGTGTATTTGAATGTTGTAATTTGAGTGCCTGGCCTTTGGCAGTAATTCTTGGATTGGCCTGATCAATTACACATGGTGTGCATGCGTGTACCTGTGTGTGAACACACACACAAGAGTAAGTAGGAGTGGGGTGGGCATGCCAGAGATACTGGTCAGAGCCTCCCCATCTCCATCCTTCTCTTGGGGAGCTTGTCCTCCCATGGCTCCTAGCAGGAGGAGCCCATTTACCTGGCTCGTACCACACCCCTGGCTACAGATAACTGGACCATAGTGTTCAACCAACTCAAGGGACATCAGGACATAAACAGGGCTCTGCCTGTCATATTTTCTCTTTCTTTTTTTCTCTCTCAAGTGATCTCCTAAAAGACACGGAGATGGTCAAATGATGGTGGTTGTGTCAAATTAAGACTGGGGAAGTGTGCCAATGAGTAAGTGGACAGGCAGAGAGAAATAGGAGACAGGAGCCAATACCGAGAAAAGCAGAGGAGAGCTGGAGGCTCCAGGGGAGAGGCAGGGAGCCTGAGATCCCAGCACCCCAGCTCCACCCAGAGTGACCAGAGAGCCTTCAGGGCCATCTCGGGGTCTGGAGGTTGCCCATTGAATCCTTGTATCCTGACAGTAACCCTCATTAAACTCAAACTAGTTTGATAGTTTCTGTTCCTTGCAACTAAATAATCCCTAAGATGGTATGATTGGACAGGACGAGGGAGTAGATGTCTAACACCCTAAAGAAGAGCACATCAAAAAGAGAGTTGTTGGGATGGATACCTGTGATTTACTTGGGAACACTTCAGCAAGATACAGTCGATCACATTATTTGTGTGCCAGTTCGTTTAAGCTTTAAGTTTTTACTCCAAGGGCCATCAGTTGCTCTAATGGAAAATTCCACTCCAGGAAAGTCAGCTAGGATTTTATCAGAAAAACCACACTCCAGAAACCTCAAGTGCTTCTGTGATCGATGTCTCACTGAATACCTAAGGCTTTGTTCATTAGCCTAGTGAATGTCAGAAATGGATTTTTACTGTTGAAATTAGTTCGTTGTTAATAAGGAAGATGAATGTTAGAAATGGACTCTGGGTGAAATGAAAGGTATTCGAGATGTGTGGGTTGGCTAAGATGTTTTAGCCAGGTACCGTTCTTCACAGCTCCATGAGATGTGCCGCCCAGGAAGGGCTCACTGCCTGCTGCTTCAGTGCTGCCAGGAGACCCCTCCAGTCACCCACTCCCTCAGGGTTGGCTTCGGTTGTAGAGAGCCTCCCACCCGAGGCCCCCTTCCAGGGGCAGCCCTGATCCAGTGACTGAGCCAGGTGGGGAGAAAGTCCCAACCATTTGACCCAAGGCAAGATGACCCTGATGGGCAGTTCCCAGTCCGGAGCTCAATGCTGGGTCAATTGTGTGTTATTGTTCAACTTTTCCCTCTGCCCGATCTTGATCCCTCTTTCTTCCTTTTAAATTATCTTAAGTTTTATTGAATTTAAATTCTTCTAACTGAAGCACATTCAAATATAGCAGTTACTATTAATAAATAATAATGTATTTTATTAGATTCATAGTACATTAAGTTATTAGCATTGATAATTCCCTCCATTTCTGTAGATTAGAAAGCCCCATCAATTTGGAAGTAAACACCTAGTTACATAGTATTTTTGATCAGCTAGCACAGGAAAACAAGTGTGATCAGTACAGTGAAGTTAAAAGGTCATCTGTACTCTTGTGATATTCAATTATTTTGAGCTTTTTAAAAATTTTAAGCAGAACTTGGTGGCCATATATGTTAACTGGTTTCATGTCATTTGCGTTCATTTATCTTTTTAAAAATCCTGTCTTTCTTTTTTTTTTTAATGGAGGTACTGGGGATTGAACCCAGGACCTCATGCATGCTAAGCATGTGCTCTACCACTGAGCTATACCCTCCCTCACTTTGACAAAAATTTTCTCTGCATTCATTTCTGCTGATGGATCCTTGCCCTTCCTTTTATAGGATCTGATCCCTAATAAACATTTTGCACCCCAAACTCAGTCTCAGCACCAGCTCCCAGAGAACCTGACTGGTGACAAACGGGATAGGAAACCAGTGAGGCTTGTAGCCCTGTGTTCGTGGGCTGGGGCTGCTGTAACAAAGCACTGCAGACCGGGCAGCTTCAACGACAGGTATTTACTGTCACACAGTTCTGGAAGCTAGAAGTCCAAAATCAAGATGTGGGCAAGGTTGGTTCCTTCTGAGGACTGGGAGGAAAGGATCCTTTCCAGGTCCTTCCTCGGCTGTCTTCCCCCTGTGTCTCTTCACGCTGTCTTTCCTCAATGCAAATCTGTGTCTGTGTCCAAAATTCTAAGACCTTGCCAGAAACATCATTAACATTCACATTGCTAGCAACATTCTGTTCATGATGATGTATGTCTTTTCTAAGACAATAGAAACTTTCTCCACAGCTTTCTTTTCTGAGCTCTCACCAGAGTCTTCTTTAACATCAGTATTTCTACCAACAACTTCTTCAAAGCAATCTAGGTTTTTGCTGTCATGCACTTCAACTTTGTCCAGCCCCTACCTTTACTCAATTCCAAAGCCATGTCCACATGTTTACATATTTGTTACCTCACTTCCCAGCACCGAAATCTGTATTTGTCAGGGCTCTCGAGAGAAACAGAATTAATAGGAGATTAGATAGATAGATAGATCATATAAATTGAGAAAGAGAGAGAGAGATTGAGATTTATTTTAAGGAACTGACTCACATGATTGCTGGGGGTAGCAAGTCCAAAATCCAAAGGACAGGCTGGCAGACTGGTAATTCAGGAAAGAGCTATTGTTGCAACTCTTGAGTCAACTGGTGAGTCTGAGGGCTGGAAACTCAGGCAGAATCTCCATATTGTAGTCTGGAGTCAGAATTCCTCCTCAGTGATGTCTCAATCTTTGCTCTCAATGCCTTCAACTGATTAGATGAAGCCCACCCACATTATAGAGAGTACTGCTTTACTCAAACTTTACTAACTTAAATGTTATCACATCTAAAAAAATGCCTTCACAGTAACATCTAGACTAACATCAGCAGCTAAGCACCATAGCCCAGCCAAGTTGACACATAAAATTAACCATCACAAACGTGTACCCTTAAGGATAGCTTGATCCTGGATAGTCAACCTTCTGGGCCTTGGTTAGGAGGAGCTCTGGTCACCTGCTGCTAATTCTCAGTATATCAGGATCCTGTCTCTGGTGGGTTGTTGCCTCTACCTCAAGTGGCCCTTTCACACAAGGTGGCAGTAAGAGCTCCTAAAAGGACAGAGTGCTGGATCTCCCCTGAGCTTACCAAATAGTCTGTGTAAATGATTTTAACCTGTTAATAAAAAACTGCTTAATAACTTTCTGTATGCATGACCATATTTGGGAGATTTGCTTCCTTTACAAACCAGGAGCTAGATTGTAGGGTAGTGGTTTACCCTTATGTACCTCAATCTTCTTTTAAAAGCTATTTTCAACTAGCAAGAGCCTAAGAGCTGTGCACCCCGACCAAACTGACTCAGACCAGTTCATAATAATGGAGATAACGTGGTTTCATCTTAGCTCAGGATTCTCACCGGACTCACCCTCTCGTTTCATTCAGGTCTGTCTGTTCAAATGTCATCCTTTCTGAGCAGCCGTCCTTGATAAATCTAACTTAATCAGCCTGTAGAAATACACAGTCTCACACAGGAGCCACTATCTGTCAGTACGTCCAAATCCTGCCTCGTTCTTCTTATTGGCACTTAATCAAACCTGAATTATCATTAGCAATTTGTTTATTTGTTTTTGTTTTTCTCCACCTCCAGTATGTAAGCATCATTAGGGCAGGTACCTGGTTCACTGCTGTAAACCTAGATCATGGAACCACATGGGCATATGTTAAAAGTTAACCGTTGTGTCTTGATTAAACACATAAATGGACCTTTGCAAAAAAACTACATCTGTCAGGTGGCAACTATAAGGAGCTGGGGCTTTAAGGCACAAAAAGGGTGGTTTGAAACAAGTGGCTAGCCATCAACTTTTGGTTCTGTAACTCTGCCTTGCCATCCTCACCCGCTTGAACACCTGGATTCCTGGTCTTTCACATAAGTTCAGCTAGGTTCAATTTCTGGTTCCTAAGAAACAGTTTATCTGACCAGACCAATTGCATGAGAAGTTCAGCAAATGCTGTTTCTACATCAGGTGATATGTTTTGACTCTTCATAGGTCAGTTGGTGTGCCTCTACAGAAATACTGAAATACAGTGACAGGTTGCTAATTAAAAGGACAGAGCCTAGGGGGTGGGGGGTGGTTGCTAAGCAGAAAGAGTGTGCAAAATAAATTGATAAAGCAAACAAAACTCTGGAGGATATTTTCAGTCTACATAGAAGGACATTCTGTTTTCAAATATTGCTTAAGTAGATAAGAAGCAACTATTTATCTAGCAAAAAAAAAATTGATATGTCAAATACAAATCATTCTTCATTAAAGTAATTCTCCTAAGTTTCTTTACCAGACAGCAGGCATCAGTTTACTAATCAGGTTGTAGCATATATTAGAAAGAAAGGAAAGAAGGAAAGAAAGAAGGAAGGAAGGAAGGAGAGAAAGAAAGAAAGAAATAAAAAGAAAGAAAGAGAGAAAAAGAAAGAAAGAAAGAAAAAAGAAAGAAAGAAAAAGAGAAAGAGGAAAGGATGGAGGGAAGGAGGAAGGAAAGAAGGAAGAAAGAGAAGAAAAAGAAACGATATGTATCATCTCTAAGTAGATCACTCCTCCCAGAATTAGTTTGAATAAAGTTAATTTTCAGCACCAACAAAAATAGCAACATGTGTGACTCAATTAGTGGTGGTGATGGTGATGATAGTGATTGTGGCGATGGTAGCGGTGGTAGTGGTAGTGGTAGTGGTGGTGGCAGTGATGATGGTGATGATGGTGGTGGTAATTTCGGTGATGATAGTAGTAATGGTGGTGGCAGTGATGGTGATAGTGATGGTGGTGATGATGGTGGTGGTATGGTGGTAGTGGTAGTGATGGTGATGATGATGGTGGTAGTGATGATGGTAGTGATGGTGGTGGTAGTGGTAATAACTAACACCACTGAGTTCTTCCTATAACCACAGGCCCTGAGAGATGAACTGTTGAGTTTCCCCCTCCCACCAAATATGGCTTTAGTCCTCTCATTTCCACAAGTTCAGGTTTCATAGAATGTGTTGGGATTGGCAGCTGTGAGGGTTGACCTTCAGGTCCTCATCTTTGCTGAGTTTAGATTTGGAGAAATGTTGCCATCTAGTGCCCCACAGGAGTCTTAACTCTTTAAGCCAATAAACCAGTCTCCCTCTGCCTGGTTCTAGCCACCCTCCCAGATGAGAGATCAGATACACCACACCCCAGTACTGGTCAGCATTGCCCCCTGACCTACAGTAGGAACCATGGAAATGTCTCCAGAATTTTTTTTAAAATTCCTTTTCCCTTTACAAAATGTACAAAGAGTAAGAGCTAGACAGAGGCAAAGGATAGCAACAGAATTAAAATTTAATAAGGAGTTAATATTTACTTATAGAGCTTATTAAACTCAGTGACAAATGGAGGAAAGAAATTAAGGAGAGTTGCAGATACAACAGTGAAATAAGTGAAGGGAGTCATTGGCATGACCTTCACTTGTACTTTGTCACCTCCCTTCTGAACCTTTCAGACCCTCCAGGCCCAGCAAGCTGTAAACCTTCCCACCCTCTCCCACCTGAAGCTCCCCGTCAGTTCTCTCAAGGTTGTCCTCTTGCTTCCTGCAGTAACATAGCTAAATCCATCAGCTACTTTCTGCTCTGTCTCTTGACCCTCCCCCGTCAGGAAGAAGACATGACAACAACAATTAGCTCCATAGAGTGGTGAGTGGCAAGCCAGGCTGGTGGTGGAGATGCTTGAAACAGGAAGCATCTCTAGTACTTCTTGAACCCCAGGCCTGCTGGGCATCTGTGATCTTGTTTTTCATGGCGTATATATCTCATTTAGATTGATATATTCATTTGTTTGCTTAACACTAGCCTCCCCAACTAGTCTGTTAGCTCCAGGGAGTGTGGGCAGGTCCGTTTTGTTCACTGCTACATGCCCAGAGCCTCGCATAGCGCCTGGCACACAGGAGCACCCTGACAAATGCTGAAGAGAAAAACCTCTCGAGTGATATTCGGGGTAGTGAGTGGAGACTGGGAAGTGGAGCCTGGGCACCAGCACTGCCTGAGTAGAAGGAATGCAGTCTCACGATTCTCAGATTGTTTACCCTGGAGCCCTGGGTTCACTTGAAGTCTTAAGCTGAAGCCCCCTTCTCCTTTTGGAAGAGAGCATCGCTTACCATCCCCTCGCCCCCTTCCTCTGGGCCCAGGCAAGCCTTCAAAAGGTTCCAGGCTGCACAGTTTGAAAATAACTGATTCAGTCCCTTTGTTCCCCAGAGCAAGAAGCCCATGGAGAGCGGAGACATGTGGAAAGACGACAAAGGTAAGAGACCAAAGACAAGAAAAGTGTATGTCAGAGAAAGAAACTGCTCTCATCTTTGCCCCTTACCATTCTCCGTAATTCAAGAACACTTGGCATAATCTGTTCTCCCTCACCCAGGAATACATGGTGAGAAACATCCAGGCTGGTCTGGAAACAGAAGAGGCCTGGAAAGAGTGTCGGGGTGGGAGTAGGGGGGCTTGGTGCAGAAGAAGAACCAGGAGGCCAGAAGAGGTTGCGTCGAAGATCCTGATGGTGAAGAGGGTGTGCGCATCGTAAAGGGCCCATCTGGGAAATAGCCGGCACGTTGAGACGTTGAGGACAAAGGCTTTTTTGTCCTTTGCCACCCGTAAAGCAGTGCTTT
This sequence comes from Vicugna pacos, assembly GCF_048564905.1. NCBI lineage: Eukaryota > Metazoa > Chordata > Mammalia > Artiodactyla > Camelidae > Vicugna > Vicugna pacos. Next base: position 76,846,064 of record NC_132993.1, on the reverse strand, counting down.
TCTGAGCAGCTCTAATTATAAATCCCTGTCCCGCTAAGATGGGTAAACTTGGCAGCATCCGAGATCTGCCTTGTGTCTTAACTATTTCTCAGTTGGTTGAGGTTTGGCAAAACCCCAATTGCATTTTGCCAAGCACTCTTTCCCTTAATTTCTAATCCCCCGAGTGGCTTAAGGGAAATTTCATCCATATGTTTCTGAGTCATTTACTGTGAACTCATCTTTTGGTAAAAGAAATATGTTCCCAAGCCAGCACAGTCTAGAGAAGAGCAAATTTTTCAGGCTGAAACAGGTCATGCTTTCTTTGGGAAGAATTTCCTGAATTTTCTGAGTGCCAGAAGGAAGGAAGGAGGGCGATATTTCCTGTCCTCTGCCTGCAGGTCTGTTTCTAAGGTTTACTTGAAAACCTTCTCTATTGTCTAGGGAGCTGGTGAACGCCATGTTTGCATTTGGATCGAAACAAACTACAGATTTGTCGTTTCCGATACAAATTCTCTGTTTTCACCTACGCTGGAAAAGAAACAAGCAATTATTGAATGTATATACTACGTGGCAGGTGCATCTCAGCAGCCTGGTGAAATATTATCTCATAGATAAGGAATCTGAGACTAAAAAACATTAAGTTAGACAAGGCATGGACTTAATAAAAGGCAAACTAGAATTCAGATCTGGGGCTGTCTGTTTCCCAAGTTCACGTTCCTTCCACTGGTCCATGCATGTCCTCATGCACAGAGAAGGGGCTCAACACGGTCTGTTTGGTAATTATCATACAGCTAATGATGACTTCTGGTCAGATGTTTTTGGTAAAGTCAAAAGAAACTAGAGTTGATATTATTGCAAAATAATTATCCTCTTTTTTGATTGCCTCAGGAGAGTCTGGGACCTGCCTTACTCACCATGGGGAGATGTCTTATGTGGAAACTGCTTGTCTTAAACATGAAGTCCTCACCATTACTAATAGTGATGGGGAGGCTCCAGGTGTAATGATCAGCTTACAGAAATGACAGGTAATCAAGGAACACGGTAATCAATACCACGAGGGTGCAATCAGCAAAATCCAGAATGTTGAAAATTCCACAAGACAAAGAGCCCAGTTTCTTCAATAAACAAATGGCTTAGGAGGAAAAAAGAGGGCAAGGAAGCCTATAGATTAGAAAATGCCAGAGATAGTTCAATGGAATGCAATGCATGGATCTTATTTGGGTCCTGATTTGAGCGAACCAAGAAGAAAAAGAAATTGTGAGATAATCAGGGAAATATCTCCACGCCTGAGTATTTTATAATATTCACAAGTTATCATCATTTTTTAGGGTATTGTGATTATGTTTTTTTAAAAGATAGATAGGCCTTGTCTCTTAGACATACTACTTAAGTATTTGCAGATGAAACTTTATGATGCCTTGAACTTGCTTTAAAATAATATAAGGGGGGATGTTGGGAATGGGGTTGGGGGACAGATAGAAGGAGATTGGCCACATATGAACAAGGATAGAAGCTGGGTGATAGGGACAAGGGGTTCATTGTATTAATCAGACAGAGGTTTATATGTTCAAAAGTGTCCATAATAAAAAATTGTTATGATTATGATGATCAAAATGATTCTAATTAATTAAAAATTTCCCCTTTCTCCCACATTTGTATCTTAATCTTCACAACAATTCTATGAGGTCTGACATGAACATGCTATGGGTTTTTGTGGTGGTAGTTGTGGTTTAAAAGAAGAAAAGGAAGGAAGGAATGGAAGGAGGGAGGGAGGGAAGAAAGCTGAGCCAGTGGAGGGGAAAGGAAGTAATTTCTTGACAAAGAGAGTCAAGTTTCTGAAGATTCAGGTCCCCAAAAGCACAGCATTCCTGTGCATTCTGTCTTGGCCTCTTGCCTCTCTGACATCTGGATCACTGAGCTGAATTGCAGGCGTGGGCCTGGGTGCCAGAACCCTTCAGAGCTAAAGGAGCACTTCACCTTGGCTTCTGTCCCTGACTCCATGGAGTTTCCCTGAATGTTGACATGTTAAAGCTGCTCTCAGTCATCTGCGCCACCAAGTATATTGGACCGCAAGAGGCAGGCGTACTTGTGAGATTCTTTTCTTAAAAAAACAACTCCCAGATATTTTTTTTCTGGGTGAAGTTATTGAGGAAACAATTTTGAGTGATCTTAGGCAAATGGTCGAGTAAATATACACTCTCTCTCCAATATCACATGAAAATGAGAGTAAGAACTTTACATTAAGTTGTATAACATCACATGTTCTCTTTTGTAACTTTTTAATGGACATTTTCTGACATACACAAAGAGAATGCATGGATGTGACGTGCTCTCATGAGGTCCAACTCCAACAACTGTCAGTAGCCAATCTTATTCCATACATCCCTTCCCTCCCCAACCCCCGATGGATTTTTTTGAAAACAAATTCCAAGCGTCCTTATCATTATCATCTGTAGAACTTCTGTATGCATCTCTTCTTTTAACTGCAGATTCATGGGATTAATAGATGAGCCTCATGTGGATTTGTAGCATGAAGAGTCCACCCAGAGATAACCAGTCTTGTGGATTTGGAGGTTCGAGGAGACAGGAGGGCAGTTGGCAGAGGCTGTGAGGAAGAGCCGTGGGGGGTTCCTGAGTAAACAGTGAGAACGGTAGATTAGAGGCCTAGAGCCCTGCCTGAGGGCTGCAGTTTCAAGGAGGGGGGCTTCCCTAGCCGATGTCCAGAAGCCAGGCAAGGGCTGGTTACGGAAGAGGAGAAGGACCTCTATGAGCCATGTCATGTGATCACATCATAGCTGCCAGGAAGGGCACCATGCCCAGAGAAAGTCAAGGTTTGGGAGACTGAAACTTGTTCACTTGGACTTTCAAAGCGTTTATTCCCGCCTAATTCAATCGAAGCCTTTCTAAACCATATTACACACTCCTCTGCCTCCTTAAGGAGAGAAGTATAGGGAACATTTAGCCATTTCTTCATGACTTCAGGGCATTACCATCAAGGACAGTTTCGTATTGACCTCAGATATGGTCAACACTCCAGAAACTGAGAATTATTTTACATGTGTGCTCCTAGACCAAATGGCCACTGGATTTTTCTATCTTTTAATTTTTTTAATTGAAGTATAGTTGATTCATAATATTGTGTTAGTTTCAGGTGTACAGCAAAGTGTTTCAGTTTCTATATACATATATTTTCAGATCATATTCAATATCTTGTAACAATCTGTCTTTTTTATTTTAACAGGATAAGGTGAAGACGGAAGCTGTTTTCTCTTCCATCAGCTGTCCATTTTTACCGCTATCAACATGCCTGCTCCTAAGAACCACCTCCATTCTGCTTATAAGTTGGTGCCTCTAACCCGGCTGTGAAGACTGTTGCACGTGTGTCTCAGGTAAGAATAAACTGACTATGAGTGAAAATCCAGGGGACTGGTTTCTGAGCAAAGTGAATGGATTTGGTAGCACCAATTTTGTGTCTCCAAACTCTCTTTGTGGCTTACTTTCAAGTTATTAGCTGAGTCCCGGACAGTTAAGACTGCTGAGTAGGTGATCTGTTACTTCTGTATTGCACAACTGTTTGACACAAGATCAGGAAAGTATTTAAGTCAGATCTCAGCATCTCCCAGCGATAAGAAAATATGATGAGGCATAGGAGATGAAGAGGAGATAACCTGAAAATCGAGATACACCCTCGTAAAAAAAAAATCCTCCTCGATATCTCTGGGTCTTGGTGGGAGTTGAGAATGGAAATAATAATTTTTAGAAGTATGTTTTATTTAAAATATATGTATCTAACAAAAAGAGACATGGAACTTACCTTTACTAAGAACACATTCAACTACATCAAAATCAGTAAGTCTAGGAGTGAGAAGATTCTCATGCAATGAAGTGGAGAAAGATGCTTTCCCAAAACATAATATGAACCTTTGCTTATAAGTAAGAGAACAAGGCCAGAGGGTCAGGTCCTCACACATCTGCTACAAGTCTCAGTTGCCCACAGGAAGAGCAGGGGGTCACCTTTCCAGTTACCTTCCTGATAATCCCTTGCTCAGCAAGGAGACCATATGTTTTAGATTTATTTTGACCAACAAGGGCATGTAGTTGGTGTGCTGGAAATAAGAGACACATTAGGTGAGAAGTTCCATGTTCTGGGTTCTGTACTACAGGAGAGTGGGATGCAGGCTGCTGACAGACAAGGAGCCCAGACGTTAGGAAAGAAGGGTTTCAAACTGCAGAGAAAAGAGAGAAGACACTTTATGCACTGAGGCCCCACTGACTCCCTTCCCGTGCAGCATAATTGTCTGGGGACATTTTTTTGTTGAATTTTCCTGGTTGAGGTATAATTTTTCTAAATCAAAGTGTGCAGAGAGAAATGTACCATATTTAAGACCCCACTTTGAAAGTAAATTTGGACAAATGCATATGCTTTGTAACCCACAATGCTTTCTAAGATATAGGAAAACTCTGTCACCCCAGCATAATCCCTCATGTGCTTCCCAGAGCCCCCTTCCTAGAGGCAACCTCTGTTCGGATGCCTTTCTCCATACCTTACTTTTGCCTCTTCAAGAACTTCATGTAATGGAATCATAAGTAGGTACTTTGTGTGTGTGTGTGGATTCTTTCACTCAGCATCATGATTTTGAGGGCCATCTGTGCTGTCACCTGGATCAGTAGTTTTTCTCCTTGTCTGTTACTGGATCGTATCTTGTGTGGATATACCACAGTGTGTAACTGAGGGATATTTGGATTGATTCCAGTTTGGGGCTATTATTACGAAGCTGCTAAGTCTTCCCATGTATACATATGTTTTCATTGCTCTTGGATAAACACCTTGAAGGAGTGTTGTTGCCATTGGGTCGGTGTGTGTTTCACTTTAGGAGAATGGGCCAGACCTATTTCCAAAGTGGTCACATCATTTTGTTTTGCCAGTGGAAATGAATGAGAGTTTGAGTTGCTCTGCAGTATATGGTTTTGGTTTTAATTTGCATCTCCCTGATGACTAATGATGTTGAATACTTTTTCATGTGCTTATTGGCTGTTTATATTTTTTCCTTTGTGAAGGGCCTAGTCCAGCTTCTTGGGTAATTTTTCAATTGGGCTGTTTTTGTTTTTACTAATAAATTGTAGGAATTGCTAAGATACTCTGGGTACAAGTCTTTGGTCAGATACATGTGTGGCACATATTTTCTCCCACTTGGTGACTTATTTCTTCTTTTTATTAGCAGTATCTTTTAGCGGGCAGAAGTTTTTAATTTTTATGAAGTCCATTTTAACACTTTTTTAATTTTACTTTTATTGAAGTATAATCAGTTACAATGTGTCAATTTCTGGTGTACAGCATAATGTTTCAATCATACATATGCATACACATATTCATTTTCATAATAGGTTACTATAAAATATTGAAAATAGTTTTCTGTGCTATATAGAAGAAATTTGTTGTTTATCTATTTTGTATATAGTAGTTACTATTTGCAAATCTTAAACTCCCAATTTATCCCTTCCTACCCTCTTTCCCCCGCAGTAACCATAAGTTTGTTTACTATGTTTTTAAGTCTATTTTGTAGGTAAGTTCATTAGTGTCTTCTTTTTTTTTGAAGATTCCACATATGAGTGATATCATACGGCATTTTTCTTTCTCTTTCTGGCTTAGTTCACTTAGAATAACAATCTCCAGATCCATCCATGTTGCTACAAATGGCATTATTTTATTCTTTTTTATGGCTGAGTAGTATTCCATCATATACATATACTACATCTTCTTTATCCAGTCCTCTGTTGATGGACATTTAGGTTGTTTCCATATCTTGTCTATTGTAAATAGTGCTGCTGTGAACACTGGGATGCATGTGTCTTTTCAAATTAGACATTTTAACACTTTTTAAAATGATTATCTGGGTAACCTAAAAAAATAAGTCTGGGCCCTACCCCAGAGATTTGGTTCAACTAGCTTGTGTTGGAGCCAAGTGTCTGTGCTTTTTAAAGGCTGCTTAGTCTTTCCACTGTGCAGTCAGTGTTGAAAATCCCAGAACTAAAAGGAAATATGACTTGGAATATAGAGGGCTCTAAAAAATGAAATTCCGAAAATATAATAAGGCATAACCCAAATGAACACCAAAGAGGTACCTAAAAAATCCCTGTGTGTCAGCACGGGGAATGTTTCAGTGAGGAGGTGGAGAAAGCAGGTTAGAACAGAACAGAAGAGGCTGTGATGCTGTTACAGCTCTAGCCTCAGGCCTGTGAAATGCTCAGAGAGAAAAAAAAATGGACCTCAGAAAATTGCCTTTGGGGCAAGAAGATGAACAAGAAAGGCGACAGCCTGGAGTGGCCAGGGAGACAGGTGATGGGGAGACAAGGAAACTGCCCAGCTGTGGTTTGACTTCTGGCCTTGCCATCTGGAAGCAAACTCTCCCACACCAGTAAAATGGAACACAGGTGGTTAGCAGGGAACAGTAACTGGAGATGGATAAAGAGACAGTAGGGGAGCCCCAAGCAGCTCTTAAATGAGTTCAGGTCTCCAGGGCTCCTGAATTAAAGCCCTGGGAACTGGAGGACCTTGAGAGGTAATTGAGGAATCACATTGCAGTCTCTGAAAATCACGGAGCAAGGGAATAATGCCAGAAAACCTGACATGAGAAAATGCTCCTTCAATGCAGCTTCAAAAATGGGGCTGTCAGAAACTGTCAGGTCATGGCAGGGTCCAGCCCCTTCTCCAGGGCTGTGCCCCTTGAGGACTGGGCAGCTCCCAGACAGTGGTCCAGGAAGCTCAAACTTACCCTGCCCACAGCAGAAAAGCAGCTTTGACTTCAAATCCAGATGACAAGACTCCTCTCAGGATAAATCCTGTGAGCACAGACTGGCACAGCCCCACTTCACTAAATATCTGAGTAATAATCCTGTCCTTAATTATTTACATTTATTGAGCACCTACTCTATGCTAGGCTTGTGTTTCTCAAGTTCAAAAACTCTGGAGTCCTCCAGAATACAGCCCAGACAGAGACCCAAACATCCCCAAGACAAGCACTGATTAAAAGTTAAGAGCTGGTGAATGGATAAATAAACTGTGGTACAGCTAGACAATGAAACATTGTTCATTAAAACAAAATGAGCTCTGAAGATAGAGAAAGGCACAGAGGAACCTTAAATGCATATTACTAAGGAAAAGAAGCCAATCTGAACAGGCTAAGTAGTGTGTGATTCCAACTATATGACATTCTGGAAGAGACAAAACTAAAGCGACAGTAAAAAGATCAGTGCTTGCCAGGGGTGCAGCGGGAGGAGAGGAGGGATAAATACACAGAGCACAGAGGATTTTCGGAGAAGTGAAACTACTCTGTATGACACTATAATGCTGCACACATGTCATTGTACTGTTATACCAACCCATAGCATCCACAGCACCCAGACGGAGCCCTGATGTCAACTATGGACTTTGTGTGATAGTGATGCTTCAGTGTAGGTTCACTGATTAAAACAAAAGTACCATCTGTTGGGAGATGTTGATCGTAGGGGAGGCTCTGCATGTATGGGGGCAGGAAATATATGGGAACTCTGTACTTTCTGCTAATTTTGCTCTGAACATAAAAATGCTCTTAAAAAAATGGTCTATTAAAAAAAAGAAATCAAGAACAGAAAATCAAATTTTGGTAGAGAAGATTTGGACTCCTCAAAGTACATCCCTGAACCCAGTTGAAGAAAGTGTGTGAGGTGCTTCATATGCATTGTCTAATTCTTAAAATCACCTACAGGATACATATTATTATTTTTCTAATTTTAGAGATGATTTAACTGGGACAGTTTTAAGTAAATTGACCCAAATCACATTGCAAGTAACTGGCAGGACAGATTACACTTGAGTCTTCCACGAGAATGAAAAACGCATGCTCCTGACCACAGCTCCTCACTGCCTCCCACTGCGACCTCAGCTTACCTGCTGGGCACTTACCTGGCTTCAGCTTGATCTCAGACCTGTGTCAGCCTGCTATGTTTGCGGTAACTGGTAGCAACTGCAATAGAAAATTAATCCACTTTTCATAGGGTAGAGGGTTATTAAATAACTTATTTTGAAAAATATAACTGTTAAGAGGATGAAATGTTCATGCTCACTGATGAATGCATTCTTAACTTGTAGACGTCTTGTATGAAATCAGACTATAATAAAATTGTTTCTTGGTGAGCATAGGAAGCCTGCTTAGTGATTAGGATGAGTCCAAGAGGCTGTTATGTCTGCTTCTACCCCTTACTTACCTGGGCAGGTATAAGGCCTCTGAAAGTGTAATCCAGTACAGGACACGTCTGCCAAGAACTGGCCTAATGAACTGAGCAGCAGTCACACATGGCTGTGGCATTAAAATAGCCTTAGCTCCCTAGTTTTGTTTTTTCACCAAGAAGACCAAAGAAGATGGATGGAAAATAAACCATTGTGTGAAAAGCTTGGTCTTGATGAACCCTCTGTGGGCACAGCAGGTGGGTGCCGTGGAATATGTACCCCAGTGCACACCTGTGAGGTGGTGGTCATGCTCAGGATCACAGGTTCTGAGGACTGACCTTGTTCCCAGCTCTCACATATGAAATCAAGAATGGCCTTGACCCACAAAGTTATTATCTTGGTGTTTTGTAAATCAGAAGTTTAAAATCAAAGTGTGGACAGGGCTGTATTTTTTTTTTTACCGTGGCTCTGCAGGAGAATCTATTTCCTTGCCTTTTCCAGCTTCTGGAGGCCTCCAGGGGCTCATGGCCCCTTCCTTTATCTTCAAAGGCAGCAACATTACATCTCTGTGACCTTTCTTGTGTTGATCACATTTCTCTCTGTGACCACAACTGGAAAAGTTCTCCACTTTTAAGGCCTTGTATAATTACATTGGGTCCACCTGGGTAATCCAAGATACTCTCCCTACCACACAATCCTTAATTTAATCACATCTACATAGCACCTTTTTCCAAGTGAAGGAACATATTCACAGATTCTGGGGATTAGGACATGGACATATTTAGGAGACCGTCATTCTGCCTACCACAAAAGTAAAGGGTAATCTTAATCATTCATACTTCAAGTGCCTCTCATAATGCCAGGATTCGTGAAGTAGAGTTTGAGATTGGTATCGTCTATCTTGAAGGACCATCTTTCATTTGTTAGGTGTAGCAGTATCACAGAACAAATTATTCATTCAAGGGCATTTGCCAAAGCCTACAATATGAGAACAGATATCATCTAGGGAAAGTAGTGCATGATCTTTTAGGGAAAGGCTTTCAAGTATATGTTAATTTCTCACTCCTTGTCCAGAAGGCCCTCACATGCCTCTGGATTTATAGGTTAAATACAAAAATTGTACAATACATTTTTTTTACCTGGTGGAAGTCAAATTTCCGGGCTCTCTCAACTTCAAGCTAATAATCATGGATAATGATACTGGATCAACATTATTCCCAACATAACTTCCCCCTTCAGCTCCAAGATCATCAGTATATCTTAAGAACCTTCTACAAAAAAGCAACTCCCCAAAATTTATACCTTTCAGGAGTCACCCATCGGATCTTTGAAAACCTGAAGAAATGATTTACTTCTCTACTGACTCATGGCTACCTTTCCTGGGAGAGGGAGGGCCCCTTTGTTGTCACAGATGAACCCCTCCTGTCCTCACCTGTTTTAAAAACCACCAGCATGGTGACTGTACAGGAGTACGACTGTCCACAAATTCTTCTTCAAAGAGACCTAGACCAGCACTGTCCAACAGAATCTTCTTCCGTGATGGAAAAATTCTGTAATCAGCACAGTAGCCACTAGCTTCTTGTAGTTACTGAGCACTGGAAATGTACCTCTTGTGACTAAGCAAATGGATTTCTTATTTTGATCAATCAATTTAAATTTAATATAAACAGTCAAATGTGGCTGCTGGCTGGCATATTGGACAGGCCAGATCTGGACCGTCTGGGGAAAGGAGAGCTTGGCCATCAAGGTCATATTCTGACCCTGTTGATCCCATCTAGAGGGATCAGGGATGGGGCATTCTATCATACTATGCGTGGATCACTGCAAACAAGCATTTCCAGAGTCTGAGAAGCTAAGCACCAAACGTACTGAGTCAGCATCAACACACAGCTTCCAGAGCATCCAGAACAGCAGGTTTTCCATTCTGGCCCACAGGACCTGGCCCTGTTCAAGGCAGCAGGCTCACTGTGCAAGGATGCCCAGAAACTTGCTGTCTTTGCATCTCTCCACAGAGAGCAGCAGCAGCAAAATGCACAGCCCACGGCCACTGCTTGGCCACTGTGCCAACCACAGGTTATACTTCCTGTCTAACCCCCAACACCCAGGTGTGGTGGCTGTGCCTCATGTCTCAGTTTGTACCTGCTGTTACCTTTTGTAAATTGAAACTTCTAGCAGTTCTAGAAGGAGATGCCAACGAAAAAGGGGCATATTCAAGGAGTGTTCCTGCGTCAGCTTTTCAGTTAGTCTCTGCCACATGCACAGTAACTCAAGCCAGTGACTGAGTTTGAGTGTAACCGGTGTTATCCTGTGCTCCCAAAGGCAGAGCCTTTCACTGCTAGTCATTGTGTTGGCTCATGCATTTGAAATATAGCTCACTTTCTGTCATACCCACAAGAAACCCAAAGTGACTACCACTGCGTAAGTGTACATATGAAATACATCTCTTTTTATGAGTCCTCCCATAGGTGGATTCAGTTCTGTAGCCTCAGTTTATACCCCAATTTTTGCAAAGCAGGAGTTAAAGATGACTTTTCCTCTCTGCTCTGTTGCCACCATCACCAAGCTGTCGCTGCTCCTTACAGTTAAACTTTCCCTGTTTGTTCTGCTACATTTACCCCAGTTCCTGCCAGCCCCCAAACTCTTAAAGCTGTCCTGATAGGAATAACTACCAGTACAAACATCCTGTGGAGAAGCCAATTTATACATCGCCTTACCCCAGATCAGCTCTGTCTGTAAGATTAAGTTGAAAAAACTGCCTGCCTGGGGAAACTCCCCATGTCAGGAACCTAGTATAGATACTCATCAAAATCCCCAGTTCACCCAATTCTTCCATATACCTCAAACTCTAAGAAGATGAATAACTTCTCTAGTCCTGTTTCCCATTGTCTAGGTCATCCATTCTGTTGGGCTGGAGCCATAGACCCTCCCCACCCACAAAGCCCACCCTCTTCTTATCATCACCTCCTCTAGGCCACCAAGCTTGATGCCTTGTCACAGCAGACTGTTCTCTATCCTGGTCAAAGGCACTAAAGAATTCCAGCGAAAAAAGCTTTAGTTCCCTGTCACTTACCGTGGGTCACTTACCTCAACTGGCCCTCGGTCATTTCTAACACTGGGAAGATAACTGCTCCGTAACGTCCTCATGAGAGAGCATCTAAAAGACAGATCTATACCATAAACTCACTCCAACCATATTCAGAGATGGACAACCAGGACCAGGAGCCCAGACATGACAAGAGAGGTCCTGAGAAGGAAATGGTCCTTGTCTTCAAGTGTTTGGGGGAGAAGTAGAAATAACTTTTTTCTGTGCTGCTCTAAAAGGTATCATTGAGACCAATAGGTAGAGAGTTTTGTAGTGGAAATGCCTTTCAGTTCGCCGTAAGGAGGAACTGTTTCAGCTCAGGCTGCTTGTGAAAGCAGTGAGTGTTAGTGCCCCGTGGCCGGAGGTGTCCCAGCATGGGCTGCGCATGTAACCACCTGCCAGAGACGATGTGCAAGGGAGCCCTGCCCTGCAAGCCTGGTTAGGTTAGCAGTTCTGAAACCAGGCTGATCTTTAGAAGCACAAGGAGAGCTTTTCAAAATGCAGTTTTCATGTCCACCCACAATGGAATCAGAACAGTTGTGGGGGCAAGGACGTGTATTTTAGAAAAATTCACCGAGAATCTGATGAAAAGTCTGGCTTGGAAGCTAGTGGGTGATGACCCCTCTATTACCTTGAGTTTAAGAATCCACGATGTGACACTGAATGAGTTGAATTTCAAAAAGTGAAGCAACAGGAAATGAGGGCCAGAGTGTCTTTGTAGGGAATGGGGACGGGAAAAGAGTGCAATTAAGTGGGTAGCCCCATCCCTGCGACAACCCAAGCACGGCCAGGAAACAAGGACTCCTCAGCCAGCAGGTGAAGTGGATCCGCGGGGACCCTGCTGCCCTCTGACAAGTAGGTCTGTGTCTACTTCCTGCAAACCACTAGCATACAGTTCCTTTGAAAACCATAGTCCCAAATAATCCCTCCCTGGTGGGAACATACGACAGATTCCTTTGTGAGAAATGAGCCAAGTCTTAGACTAAACTAGTCTAAGAGCAGCAGCAGCAAAATGCACAGCCCACGGCCACTGCTTGGCCACTGTGCCAACCACAGGTTATACTTCCTGTCTAACCCGACAGAGGCCGATGTCAGGGTGCTACGGCCGATGAAGGGAACAGAGGAGAGGTGCAGCCTTTGTCACTTTTTAATTGGAAGAAGATGTTATTTCGGGCAGCAAGACATTTAAGAAATGCCATTAATTGTTTGCTGCTGTCACTGATGAGGAGAAGGTGAACAGGCAGGGAGGAGACTTAAAATTAACCGTCTTCAAAAATTAAGGAGGAGTTCCTAGGCCTAGTGGGGAATAAGTGAGACTATTCAGTACTAGTGAAGTGTAGTTACAACAACAAGCACTTTCCTAGTCGATGTAACTAGGTAGGTGCCTCTTGGTTATAATATGGGAATATTAGATGTTCTGGGAGCAGCATTTCCTAAATCTTGTGCAGAGGAGGACATCTGAAAACTTGAGAACTCAAATATGCACCAAACTTTGTGTGTAGCTGGATAAATTAATCTCCCTTGTAATTTTTACTATGATTTCTGAAACTTGTGTTGACGCTATTGTAATTAAGAAAATGCATACATAGTTATTTACAACTTCATTGAACTCAAAGCAGCTTTTCAACAAGAAACTGTCCCGGACAAGGGGTACCCAAGTATAAATGCTATCATCTGTGCGTGCACAAACCTCCTGCGTGAGAGAGTGAAGACGAAGCTCACTCCCGTCGGAAGGGTCTGTTTGTGTTCATTTTCCTCCCATGCACTCCACAAGTAGCTTTTCCTTGGTTTACGTTGAGCTGGTGTCAGGTGTCGACAGGAAACAGATGGGAGTATGGAGAGAGGTTGGAGGAAAAGAGCAATGATTTAGCTGCTTTCCTTGTGTGGTGTGGGGAGGTCTGCTTCCCACCAAGTGAAAACCTTCATACGTTTTGCCAGCAAACAGAGCTCTCTGAGGCTGCCAACATAAGTGAAATAAAGTACAGTTTAGTTTATTTTTTTTAATCCTCTGCCATTAGAAAACCTAAGAATTATTGGGGAGAGGGATCGCCTGAATTATTCATTGCTTCAAACAGTAATCATTGATTTTCTACGATGTACAAGGTTTGTAAACTGCCCTCCAGCAATTTAACAAAATAGCAGGGATGGCACCAGAAAAGGAATTGGGAAGGAATGTTATGCAGACCGACAAGTCAGACACAGTCATTTATTGGCTTATGTTAAATTAGATTATAGCTCTACAATTTGTAAACCGCTTTCAAATTATGAAATTCAGAGCTGGCAAGTGATTGAAAATGATCCACCCACACCCCATGGTAGCAATGTAAATTGATACAACCCTTTACGAAAGCAATTTGATGGTGCACTCAAGAGTCTTAAAATGTTCAGACCCTTGGTTCTGTTGTTTGTGGGAATTTAATTTTCAGTAAACAAGCCAAAGGAAGTTAAAAGTTACATGCAGAAACATTTTCATTGACAATAAAGAAATATTAAACTAAATTACAGTAAGGCTACCAATTAAATATTATACAGCTGTCAGTAATGAGGAACGAAGAAACATGACAAAATGCAGAAGATAAAGCACTGAGTGAAGAAAAGAGAAAGAAAAATAGTATCTATGCCATAATTGTAGCTGAATAAAAATATATTGTCTCTGTTACCTACCAGTAAGGACTGAACAGAAACAGGAAAAAATCTGAATGATTTTATTGTTAGGAATTTGTGAATTTTATCCGTGTTTATCTTAGAGCATATTTACGTCATTATAGAGCTTGCTACACAAAAGAAAGGCTGAGTGTAAGGACAGAAAGGATTTCTACCAGATTTGCCATCTCCTCCACTTGCATATCATAGACTCAAGAGGTCCTTGTCACTAATTCCCAGCCTAAACGTGTCCTTCCCCTTGCAGGGAGGGGGGAGTGGGTGAGGGGAAGAAAATTGAATCTGGAGTGCAGGAGACTGCAGTGTTAGGGTTTTGCCACAAATAAGGCACGGGGTCTCCTTCTGGTCTAGAAGGAGATACAGAGAGATGCATGTTGACAAAAGAGCATCTCACATTGTTATAACTGGGAAACGGGCCTGTACCATGTAAACTGGCCTCACAAAAACCTTATGAAATGTGTTCTTTCCATAGGAGAAAACAAATGCTCAGAGAGGTTATGTGGTTTGCCCAAGGTCACACAGCTAGCTTGTAGTGGAGCCGGTTTTCAAACTTGATTCAAAGCCTTCTCATTCTACTCTCCACACCACTTCCAAGCCAGTTTGGGAGAAGATGAAGGGGTATTGTCTGTGATGAAGTTCAAGTCAGTCTGCACATAGATCGTCAGCCCATCTGGCCCTTGAAGTTTCAGGCTAGTGTCCTGTCAATCCTGGTTGCACATTAGAATGAGGTACTGGGGGTAAACTTTAAAATTTTTGATTCACCTCCAGGAATTTTGACTTAATTGATCTTAGGAGCAGCTAGGAGAGGGGGATGGTTAAAACAAACAAACAAAAAACACCCCAAAACAAATTCCCCCAGTGATTCTTCATGCAATAAGGGCTGAGAATCACTGATTTAGGTCTTTGCATTTCTAACTTTTATCCTGTAACCCTTTCAGCTGGCCCCACAATTTGAGTTAGAATACTCCATTCATTCTTTTCATTATTTTTATTGTGGTGAAATACACATAATGTAAAATTCACCATCTTAGGCATTTTAAAGTGTACAGTTCAGTGGTACTAAGTACATTCACAATGTTGTGCAACCATCATCACTATCTGGTTCCAGATGTTTTCTTCATCCCAAATGGAAACCCAGTCAGCAGTCACTCCCCAGTACCTACTGCCCCCAGCTCCTGACAACCACCAATTTGCTTCCTATCCCTATGAATTTGCTTATTCTGAACACTCCGTATCAGTGGAATTATGCTATATGTGCCTTTATTTGACTGCCTCTTTCATTTAGCAAGCTGTCAAGGTCATCTGTGTTGTAGCGCAACTCCATACTTCACTCTTTTTATGGTTGAATAATACTCCACTGTGTGTATATATTGCGTTTTGCTTCATCCATTCATCTGTTGATGGACATTCGGGCTTCTTCTGTCTTTTGGCATCCATTCACTCTTCTCCTCAAATCTGAAGTTCCTGAGGGCACACCTTTACAGAAAGGAGAATGGCAGAGGAAAGGCTTCCTGAGTTCACAATGGGCTCTGGAGTAGACTCATGGTTCTCAAAGTGTGCTCTCCCACCAGCAATGTCAGTGTCACCTAGGAACTTGCTAGAAATGCAGATTCTCCATCCCTACTCCAGACCTACTGAGTCAGAATCCCTGTGGATAGGTAGTTATAAAACTCTGTTTTAGTAAGCCCTCTGAGTGACTCAGACATAGGCTGAAGTTTGGGGGCCACTGGCATAACTGACACTAGAGTGGAGTTCAACTTGGGGTGTTTCTGCTGCCCTCTCTCAAGTCAAATGGGCCCACGCTTCAAACGAAGCCCCTTCAGAGCAGCGCGGTCCAGCCCCAACAGCGCGGTCCCTGGTGGCCCAGTAACCGCACCCCGTCTGGCGGAGCCCAGGGTGCTAGTGTCCCTGAGTTCAGCTGGTGCACGAGACAAGGTTGACATGACACCATCCAGTTATCACAGTTCTCTGTAATAAACAGACACGTGTTGTAAGAAAATAGACTTCATTAGAGAGCTGACAGCCTAGCAGTTTACATTGTTGAGTGTCATATGCAGGGAACCGCCAACAACATGTTCACTTCGAAAATTCAGAAAAAAACTGGCAAGGTCTCTGCTGTCAGTGTCCTGCTCCTGCCCTCGCCTGCGAGGGTCCTGCTCTTCGCGCCAGCCTGGACTCCTGCTAAGCCCGCAGTCCTGGGGTCGTATGTCATGCCACCCCCGTGCCTTCACTCAGGCTGTCCTCCTCCCTGTGCCACCCTCCTCCCAACTCCCCACTCATTGAAGCCTGACCATCCCTCGTCACTCCGTCACCCTTTCTCTCCTGAGAGCCTGGTGGGGCATCCCAGCGGACAACCGTCTCTTCTCCTCCCGTAGTTCTGCATCACCATTCTCTGCTTAATCATACTGTGTGACCATCTTCTGTTTGGGGCAATTAAAAAAAATTTCATCTTTTAGAGCAGTTTTAGGTTCTCAGCAAAATTGAACGGAAGTACAGAGATTTCCCTTACACCCCCCACCTTCACACACAGCCTCCCCCACTATCAACACCTCCACCAGAGGGGACATTCGTGACAGTTGATGAACCCACACTGACACATCGCTGTCACCCGATGTCCATACTTCACTTTATGGTCCCTCTCGGTGTTGTCCATTCTGTGGGCTTGGATAAATGTATAATGACACATACCCATTACAGTATCATACTGTAATCATTTCACTGTCCTAAAACTCTCTACCCTTTCATCCCTTCCTCCTCCCAAGCCCTGACAAACACAGATCTTTTCACTGTCTCTTTAGTTTTGCCTTTTCCAGATCCTCATATAGTCGGATTGGCTTCTTTCACTTAGTAATATGCATTTAAGTTTCCTCCATGTCTTTTCATAACTTGAAAGCTCATTTCTGGTCATTTCTATTATATTATTATTTTGTCCTTACTTTGTAAAAATTTAACTCGCAACTATTCTGTAAGCTCTGATTCATACGAGGTAGCAGGGGAAACACTATTCAAAACCATGATTGTGACCACTTTCATATATTAGGACATGAATTATCTTCCAGTGAAGAAACACACCCTGTGCGCTTTGATAAGACTTTCGGTGAAACGGGGAGCTCTGGGAGGTAAAGGGGGAAATGGGGAATGAGCTCAGTTCTGCTTTGGAGGAAAGTGACTGGAATTCGGGGGTTGGAAGAAGCAATTAGCAGGCTGATGGCAGCTCCTGGGGAGGAACAAGCCCACGAAGATAGTGACAAGCCAGCGGCTTAAGGAAACATGGCTTGTGATTTCAATAAGGAGCAGGACATTGTGCCTGTACTATGCTGTGCTCCAACTCCTCTGCGTTAGACCAAACTTCGAATACAGGTGGGCTGCCTACACAGCCAAAGGCACAAACGAGGAGGGAATCGGGGCCCTGAAAGGCAGCGGGTGACACGAACAGGGAAGTCACCGCAGGACCTGACACCCTGGTCGGGGGTCGTGGGCTGAGCAGGGGACCACTAGCCCTCAGGACAGTCTCGGGAAATCCTGAGGAGGGCCCGGCTCTGCCAGGAGAGGAGACAGGACTCTGCTGATGAATCTGGATCCCAAGAAGAGGATGAGCCTGGTAGGCTGGACCACCCAGAGTTCTGCTTGTGTCAGTTGCAGCCATGAAATGTCGACCAGGCAGATGCTACATTTGGCCTTTCTGGATCATTCTGCTGTGATGCTGGTCACATAGGGGGAGAGGAGGAATTTGGGAATGTTTCCTGCCAGATAGTTTAGGGGATCCAGTGTACTAGTCAGACATCACAGTAAAAGGAATGAGCGCTGAGTAGACTACAGGTGCCATGTACAGTTGCCCCCTGCCCTTACCTGCAGTTTCACTTTCCAAGGTAGGATTCCCTGTAGCCAACTGTAGGCCGAAAATATTACATGGAAAGTTCCAGAAGCAAATGATTCATAAGCTTTAAACTGTGCTGCATTCTGAGTAGCGTGATGCGATCTGGAGCCATCCAGGTCTGTTCCTGCAGGCTGGGAATCGTCCCTCTGTCTAGCATAGCCCTCCTGTTAGTTGCGAAGTAGCCGGCTGGGTTATCAGATAGACTGTCTTGGTATCGCAGTGCCCGTGTTCTCGTCACCCTGATTTTACTGATAATGGCCCCAAAGCACAAGAGTAGTGAGGCTGGCAATTCAGATATGCCAAAGAGAAGCTGTAAAGTGCTTCTTTTAAGTGAAAGGTGAACTTCTTCAACTTAATAAGAGGAAAAACTATATGCTGAGGTGGTAAGATCTAAAGTAAGAATGAATCTTCTGTCCGTGAAATTGTGAAGAAGGAAGAAAGAAATTTATGTTAGTTTTGCTGTCACACCTCAAACGGCAGAAGTTATGGCCACCATGCATAGTAAGTGCTTAGTTAAGATGGAAAAGGCATTAAGTTTGTACAGTAAGGTATTTTGAGAGAGACCACATTCTCATAACTTTTATTACATTATATTATTATAATTGTTTGCTATAATTGTTCTGTTTTATTACTAGTTTATGTGGTTAATCTCTTACTGTTTCTAATTTATAAATTAAACTATCGCAGTTATATAGGTATAAGAAAAAAACATAGTATATATAACGCTGGGTACCATCCATGGTGCTAGGCATCCACCAGGGGTCGTGGAATGTATCTCCCTCAGATAAGTGGGGACTACTATATTCATTATTTTCCAAATAGCCAAAACAGGAACTGAACTGCCTTGACACCTTTTCAGACTAAAATGATCACAGCCATGATCACAGAGAACTTTGGGTCCACAAACACCCATGTTTCTATGCATTAATGGACTGAGGGTCTGTTTCCAAGGCAAATCTGGCCCTGCTGGCCCATGTGCCCTCACCTTTTCTAAGCCAAGGTCATGAGCACCTTCAGGTCAAGCCTTGAACACATCTGTCAGTCTTATCCTGTCTTGGCTGATGGGGAAAGCACACCACTCCACACTGACACACCGTGCAGAACACCTGCCCCCCAGGAACTTGTCAGGATTTAGACATTTTCTTGAACTCATTGCTGCCTAAGATTTGACAAAGACCATCCCCAGGATGCTGAGTCTAACCAGTTTTCCAGAGCGACAGAGGGGCCGGGGCACAGGCTCCAGAGCCTGTCTGCCTGGCTATGAATCCTGGCTATGGATCATGAGCTCAGGTACCTTAGTAGCTTTCTCAGCCTGTTTTCTGGGCCTCAGTTTCATCATCTGCAAAATGGGATGATCATATCATCACTCTCATGTGGTTGTGGTGAGACTTAAATGAGGCAGTACACGCGGAGGGCTCAGCGCTCTCACTGGCCCTGGGGATGCTCAGTAAGCGTCAGCTATTATCGCCCTGGGGAAGTCACAACTGCCCAGAGCGCCTTGCCTAGACTCTATTACGCTGGCTCTCCATGGAACGCTTCCGGTTGGATTATGCTGTGCCTTGTTGCCATTGGCCTCTTTTAAGGGACAGCCAGTGGCACTTGGTCTCTAGGTTTACTCTGAAGTTGTCAGGGACACCATTTATAACATCGCAGTGTCCTCCTTGGAAGGACTCAAGAGAGATCTTCTCATCTAAGCCAGAGAAGCTGCCCCTCCAGAGCAGACTGGTTTCCTCTTATGAGCGCTGCGAATGATTTAACAACCAGGTGTCTCTCCTCCCGCTGGTCCGGAGGAAGTAAGAACAACTTTGTGATGGGTATTTCTGTACGGGCCTCACATCTGGCTTCATCCCATGATCCTGCCCCTTTGTTTTCCCTCCATTGCATCATTCTCCACCTGGTAATAATAACCATCCACTGAGCACTGACCGTGCGCCAGACTTGCTCTGGGAACTTTATGTGAACTGCCGTCAATGTTCACCCAGTTCTACCAGGAAGACATCATTTCCCATTTAAAGATGAAAAGCCTGGGTGCAGGACACTGATGGGATGTGTCTGGTCCCTGGGAAGAGGAGTTGGGAGAGCAGGGATTCCAGCCACACTGTCACACACGCCTTTCCCGGGTGTGAGGCACTTGTGTGTACTGTCAGAAATCCTTTAGGAAGCAAGGCATGCTATAAGTAAGTAAACAAATCACACTTAAATGGTGTCTTCCCTTTCTAATTCCTTTATTTTACTGGTAGGGCTTTGATTGTGGTGTCTGTAGCTTCACAGCCTTCCAAAAGTCCCAGGATACCCTGACCAACTGCCCTGAGGTGAAATAGAGATCAGGAGGCACCAAAAGCACAAGTGAATTCTGCTGCTGGTGCCATAGATGTGATTTGTTGATCACTCCCCTCCAGGCCCCAGAAGCAACACCAGTTCTGATGGGGTTAGCACTCTGTGTCATGCCTCTAGTTGTTTCAGATCAGTTACATTATCATACTCGGTCCTCGGTTCTCCCCATGTGAAGTGTGGGATCGGGGGATGTTCCCACATGTCCCTGGAGGAGGTAGCATGGCATGGCTGATAAGACCCTGCATTTGAATTCAGGACTAACTACTTCCTCTCACTGTGCCTCAGTTTCCTTATCTGTAAAATGGGTACCATAATAATACTAAAACCGCCTGATGGGGAGGTACTGTAGTATATTAGTTAAGAATACAGAGCCCAGTGATCTTAGTTTGAATCCAGGCTCTGACATTAGCCAAATGACCCTGATCAAGTTACTGAACGTTCCTGAACTCTTCTTCATCTGTAAAATGAAGACACTGATTGTTACTACTTGAGAGAAATACCAGGGAATAACATTAATATTTATTGAAAATTTTAAAACTATGCTTGGTACATAGCACCATGTAAACTGTTAGTTATTACTATTACTGTGCATGCAATGAGCTTAGAGTGGCTGGAATTGATGTTAGCTAGTATCCCCTCCCTGGTTATTAAGACTGAACCATCAGCAGCACTCTGGGAAACCGTGGTCTCCTCCAGGATGTGCAAGGGCAGGAACTCCTGAGCAGCTCTTCTCATGGGAAGCTGAGTGCAAATCCTCCCAGTTACTCTGGCCTTGCTGAAGCACGGAGGGAAGGCTGGAAGGAGAGAGGCGCGTGAGGACAAATCATCTTAGATGCAGCTGAACGAGGCTTTCTCAGCTCAAGACAGAGAGCCTCACCTTTGAATCTCCAAACTAAATACACCCGCAAACTCGGCTCTAAGCAGTAAGCAGACAAATGAGCTCCAAGACCTAAGGACTGAGGATGTGTTTCTGATGTAAGATCACATGAACAAATAGAGCCCATTCTTCTTCCTTTTCCAAGTGACTCAGCCTGGGAACAAGAGGTCAACAGTGGGTGAAGCAGGGGTGAGGCTGCCTCCCAAGGGGGCCCACACCAGCCTTTCCTCCCCCTGCTCCTCACAGCACCTTTCCTCCCCTCTGCCCTCCTCCATCATCTTCTCTTATGATCACACCTCCAGGCACAGAAAGTTACCTTGGCAAATTGGAGATGAGGTCAGAAATAGACATGGGGCATTTACTGAGAAGCATTTCTAAGGAGAGAAAACAAACTATAGAAACAGGTGCTCTAGTAGAACAAGAAGAGGATTCTAAGGTTTCAGGTAAAGAAATAAACATGATAGAGAAAAACACAAATAGGGGAATAGGATCTGAGAATCAGGAAGTATGATCCTGTTTATTATTTAACATTTCTTAAATGCTCGCTGTGTGCCAAGCATACATGCATCATCTCATCTGATCTTTGGAGAAAGGTGGATAGTATGAGCCTAATTGCTTTATAGGTGGGGAAACTGAAGTTTAGAGAGGATTGGAGATTTGCCTGCTTGTTGCTGTGCCCAGTGTAAATCAGGAAAGATGGAAGATTTGGGGAAAAATCCATTAGATAAAGAAAGGATCTAAAATTCCTCTCCTTACAAGAGAAGAGGCCAGCCTTTCTCAGGTTCCTTCCTCTTGTCAAGGATGCAGATGCAATGGTTGGTGCTCCAGCAGTCATTCTGTACCCTGATGTGACCTTGAGAAATGGAGCCACGCCCTAAGATGTGGAGCATCAAGTTAGACATGAGGGCCCATGACATGATAGAGCCACCATACCAGTCCTGGACTGCCTATCTCTGAATTTCTCTTAAATAGAGGAGAAATATACTTTTATCTTGTTAAAGCTACTATTATAGTAGCTTTCCCATCACATAGAATAAATTCAGTTATGACAGATGGACCGAGACTTCTGCTGACATCCAGCTTGCAAGTATAAAGGCAGACTTGGAATAAAACTGATACCATGGGTAGCAGGGCAGAAACAAAAAGAAACTGGATCTTTCAATGTATCATGGAGCTGCTGGGTCAAGCTTTTCCTGAAGCTAATTTTATCACAGGACTTTACAGTTCTGTGAATCAATAAGTTCGATTTTTCAAAGCTAGCTGAAGTTGGGATTTTACAACTTGTAACAAATCATCCTAGTGGATACATGCTCAATAACACTCCTTAGGAGATAACACATTAGCACAGTATTTCCTTTCCAAGGTAAGCAGTATAAGCAGAAGTGTATTTAAAATGCATTTGGGCTATCCTTACAGTGGAATCATCAAACACACAAACAGGGCTGAATGATTTTTTTAATCATTTAACATTTAACATTTATTGAATCCCTACTAGGGACCAGGTATTTGATGTAAATTTTCATTCATCCCTACATCAGTGCTGAATGGCAGACATTATTATTTCAGTTTTGCAAATGAAGAGATCAAGGCCTAGAGGTTTAAGTTTGTCATCCAAGGTCTTGTAACTAATAAGGACACAGCTAGGACTGGAACCCAGGCCTGCAGGGGTCTCACACCCAGGATGTCTGCACTGCCCAGACACCTGGCTGCAGATCCTTCTAGTCCTAACATTCTGCATCTCCTGTTTCTTAATCTTTGCCCTTCAAAACCTCACAGCATGGACAGTTTTGAAGAGCATCTGTATCTGTCTCACCTGCGTGGGTGACCAGCATCTTCCTGGTCAAAGGTACACTTGTCTCCTCTCTTTCTTGCCCCGCCTTGCCCTCTCCCACTCTCTGGCTCTCTCTGGGGAATGTGCACTTGGCCATGTTGACTGTTCTTTCTTGGGACTAGACAGTGTGGTGAGAGCTCCCGTCCTAGATACTGGCTCCAGCTCGTTGTCTGTCTTAAATTCTACTGTCTCACCTCGGCTCAAAGTCTGAACTTCCTTTTCATTTAAGATTTACAGTTGG
The DNA here is from genome assembly GCF_048564905.1 of Vicugna pacos. Taxonomy (NCBI): domain Eukaryota; kingdom Metazoa; phylum Chordata; class Mammalia; order Artiodactyla; family Camelidae; genus Vicugna; species Vicugna pacos. The sequence goes on along the minus strand of NC_132993.1, from coordinate 76,822,976 downwards.
GCCTTATGCTCTAGAATGACCTTGGCACCGGCACCAGCCAAGTGCAGATGTAGCACATCCAGACTGAAAGTGTGTGATATGCAATTCACACTGGGTCTTTGGGCCCTATTTTTTGCCTATGAATAGACACACTGAAGAGTTTCATTTAATATTTATTGAAGTTTGTCTTGTTCATGTCATGTTCATTGGCTGATATAGGTACTTCGGTATAAGCTAATGCTGATTCCAAGTGTGAAATCATGTGAGGTGTGCTACCTGTGACTGGAGGCTATTTAGAAATGAGCCCCTTCTGTTAAATATTCTTAAACATTTCAAAGCTTTAAAAAAAAAAAAGACAGATAAATAAAATAAAATTTCTTTCCCTTCGCCAAATAGCCATATTTCTTCTTTGAATAAGTCACTTCACGATCACCAAATGAGGTAGTATTAGGAAAAGTGGCATATAAAAGAATATATAAATATTAGTCGCTAACATTTCTTTAATGACTAATGACATTCTGTCTTCCCGGACAAGTCAGAATCTCAAGCTTTCTATACATATACCACTGGAATATGATTTATTGTGGAAATCTCACTACACAAAATGCTATCCAAGCAAGTCTCCCAAATAAACCAATTCTCTAGTGTTTACCACTCCCATGGTCCACTTAAGAGCTTCACTAGTAACAAATAACAGAAGCAACGGGCATTTTTCTACATCCAGGAAATAGGTATTTCCAAATAAGCAACTTAAAAGCAAGAAATTCAGCCTTAAATATATTTTATACGTCCATACCACATCTAGCAGAGCATACTATTAAAATAGTGTACATTCGAGAAATTGAGACAAGAAGCCACAGACTGGGAGAAAATATTTGCAAAAGACACGTCAGATAAAGGACTTTTATCCAAAACAAAGAACTTCTAAAACTCAACCATAAGAAATCAAAAAACTCAATTTTAAAAATCGATATAAACAGACATCTCACCAAAGAAGATATACAGGTGGCAAATTAGCATACAAAAAGATTCTCAATTTCTTATGTCATTAGGGAATTACAGATTAAAACAACAGTGAGCTACCTTTCCATACCTATTAGCATGGCCAAAATCTAGAACACTGACATCACCAAATGTTGGCCAGGACACAGAGCAATATTCCACATCCTCCCATTCATCGCTAGTGGGAATGCAAAATGGTACAGTCACTTCAGAAGACAGTTTGGCAGCTTCTTGCAAAACTAAATATACTCTTCCTATGTGATCCAGCAATCGTGCTCCTTGGTGTTTACACAAATGAATTGAAAACTTACTTCCACACAAAAACCTTCACATGGATGTTTATAGCAGCTTTATTTATAGTTGCTGAAACCTGGAAGCAACCAAAATGTCCTTCAGTAGGTGAATGGATAAATCAACTGCGGTACATCCAGACAATGGAATATTATTCAATGCTAAAAAGAAATGAGCTATCAAGACACAAAAAGACACAGAGGAAACTTAAATGTATATTACTAGGTGAAAGAAGCCAATCTGAAAAAGCTATGTACTGCACGATTCCAACTATATGACATTCTGGAAAAGGCAAAACTACAGAGACAGTAAAGAGATTTGTGGTTGCTAGGGGTGAGGCAGTGAGAGGGATAAACAGGCAGAGCACCGAGGATTTTAGGTCAGTGAAACTATTTTGTACGATTGTATAATGGTGGATGCATATCATTGTACCTTTGTCCAAATCTACAGAATGGCAACACCAAAAGTGAACCATAAATGTGAAGGATGGACTTTGGGTGACAGTGATGTGTCAGTGGAGGTTTATCAATTGTAACAAATGTCCCCTCTGGTGGGGGACATTGCTAGTGAAGCAGGCTGTGCACATGGGAACTCTTTACTTTCTATTATATTTTGCTATGAACTTAAAACTATTCTAAAATAAATAAATAAATACAGTCAGTTTCACCAGGTAATAGCAAAGGCTCGACCAAAGCCAATTCGAACTAAAGACGCCACCATATGCCTTCATTATCCTGAAGGAGGGTAGCGGAGGCTCTTTTTCTGAAATGCAAGAAGTAATACATTTCCACTGGACACAACCATGGAAATAGACTAGAGAAGTTTCTGTAACCCTGGAAACAAAGCCAGATATATCATTTCAGTCTAAAGGGCAGATTCTAAAGAGCCCCAGCGCTATGAAACGCCATTGTTAATGCTGCACGTGTAGTTTCCATGCTACACATGCCAGTCGTGGGAGGTGTGGCAGCAAAGTCCGGATGGAAAGATCAGTCCCTCTGGTCCGAAATTAAATAAGTGTGGGAGAACGTTTAGTGCGAATTATTTCTCTTCTGAAGCTTAGAAAGGTATTTTCTGACTGGTCAGAAAGGCCCTTTACAACTGCTGCCGGCTAAAAGACTAAAAGAAACAACCCCATGGGGAAAATAATTGTCCTTCCTCAAGACTTCTGAGGAAGTTTGTGATCATCAACATGAAAGTGGACGCAAATAGCTTACACATCATGCTAGACACTGCAGTTTGGAGGTTCATATTTAAATGAAAATAACCATATAGTCCAGCCCCCTCCCTCCTTTTTAGAAGCTCTACCAAGACCCAGACTTACAATTTTGGGTTCTTTGAAAGGACCTTGAAAGGCATTTAGTCTAACTTGCAACCCAATGCATGAATCTCTTCTACGACAGAAACCATCTTGCTACCTTTGCTTACGGAGAGAGAATTTGCTTTTCTCTAACACCCCTCATTCCACTGGGAGGACATTTTTGCTTATTGTTAGCAAATCCTGCCTCCATCCAACTCCCAATCACTGGGGTTTGCCTGCCCTCTAGAACCGGAGAATCGGAATATTCCTCTTCCTGGCTCTAGCCCTGATTTGCTGTGTGACCTTCAGCAAGTTACTCAATTCCTCTGTGCCTCTGATGTATCCATTAAAAGGGAGATGATACCTCCTAGGGTGGAAATGAGGCTGACATATTAGCAGGATGCCTAGCTTATGATCAGCAGTCCATAATTATTAGCGTTTATTATAATTAGGTGTTGTAAACAACCACCCTTCCAATAGCTATGAAACAGTGATTCTATCATAAGGTTTGCAAGGAGTAGAGCCATTCAGATGACCTCAGTCAGTGATTGACAGTCTTCCTGTGGATGGCCAGATTTGGGGGCTACACACTTCAAGGGTTTAAATGACATCCACAATTATCCTGGGATCCACCTGGTCCCCTTCTGCATCACTATTTGGATTTGACCTCACTTCCCCAACAGACAAAGTTCTCACATGTTCTTATTTCTTTGGCACCAGCTTGCCAGGAGGTTCCACCTTTAACCCCTGACCTCTGACCCACAGCAAGCTGGACTCTGGCTGTGCACCAATTCACGGTAGTGCTCAGTTTAGCAATCTCACTTTCTGGAATTGCATAACAACAGAGATGCTAAAAAAAAAAAAAGTCTTACATGTTGCCAAAATTTGGCAGCACACACTTGGGGAGAATTTGAGGCTGTGCAGGAGACTACCATGCATCAGTTGAGAAGCACTGTCTTAATTAAAAGGACTTTATCTGGGGGCCCCCCTAAGATACAGAGGAATCCAGACTCTCCACCGCAAAGCCAGGCCTCGTGGAGACCAGAGCTCCATCCAGGAGCTGGAAGGTTGCTTAGGATACAATGTGGCTCTAACAACTGGGTTGTAACAGTAAATAAAATTGCCATCTGTTGCGCTCTTAATATGGGCCAGGCACCATGCCAAGCATTTTACAAGTGCTAGCTATCTTTGTTTTAAATCTGTTTAAATTGTGGAATAAAATACTCTTAGATTAAAGTGTTGAAAACAAATGTAACAGCATCATGAACAATCACAAAGCAAACACTTGTCTAACTACCTCCTCGGTGAAGAAATAGATTACCTCCAAGCACAGCAGAATCCCCCTCCCCTGGGGACTCCCTCTTGGCCCCAGAGCCCTCCCATCCCCCAGAAGCAGCCACTCTTCTGACTTTTGTAGTAATCTCTTCTTTACTTTTCTTTATAGTTTTCTCAACAATATATGCCATACAACAGAATCTGTACAGTATAGTTTATAGTTTAGTTTTGCTTATTTTTAAGGTAAAATTATATACTATGTATTATTTCTTCGGTTTAACATTGTGTTTATAAGAGTCATTCATACAGTTCCCTATAGCATAGCTCATTCATTTTCAGGGCTGTAGAGTACTCCATGTGTGACTCTATCACAGCCTGCTTATTCATTCTACAAGTGATGGCTATCTGCATTGATTCTAGCATGAGGCCATGAACAGAGCTCTGGCCACGAAGTTGCATATGTCCCAGTGTACATGAGACATTCCTCTTAGGTACCTCCAGGAATAGAATTGTTGGTGATGGAACGTGCATGTGTTCGGTTTTACTAGATAAATGCCAGGTGTTTTTCCAAAATAGTTCTACTCATCTACATCCCACCCCCCACAGCATAAGGATTTCCTGTTGCTCCACATCCTCACCAACACTTAATGTTATCTGATTGTTCAAATTTTGTCAATCTGATGTGTGTGTGTAGTTTTAGTTGTAGTTTTAATAACTATTTAAACTTTAAATACAATAACTCATACTTCGTACATTCACCTCTATCTTATGACGTTAGCTTAACATTGTGTTTATAGAATTCATCCTTGTAATTGCCTGTGGAATCTCACTGTATTTCCCTTGTTATTAATGAGATTGATCACATTTTCATATATTTTTTAGCGATGTTAATATCCTTTTTTGGAAAGTGCTTGTTCAAATCTTTTGCTTGTTTTTCTACTGGGTTGGCTGTCTTTTTCTTATTTATCTGTAGATTTTTTTTTCAACTTTTAATTCTGGATGCTGGTTCTCTGATGGTTTCATGTGTTACAAATATCTCATGTATATCTATTTAAGCCTTACAACAAGCCTGATAAATAAATACCATGGTGTCTATTTTATAGTTGAGGGGAACAGAGCAGTGCCTTAGAAAAGTCTAGTGACTTCTTCAAGGTCATCCAGCTAATCAGCATCAGAGGTGGAAAATCAAATGCAGATCCACTCAGCTTGAAAGCTGGCTCTAAACCACTTGGCTGTGGTCAGGGCTGGGGACCACCAGCCCCTCTTTACTGCTCTGTGGGTCTTCAGCCACTTCTCTCCTCGGCTTTTGTCTTCTCTCCTCCTTCCTTGCTCATGACTTGGGCTTACTCATGACTTCCTCTTCCTGCCTTATTGTATGACCTTTCTTATGTCCCCTAGTTCCAAATGTTGCCCATCACTTGAGTTCTTCTTCACATTCCCTGAAGGAGGTGTCATCAGCTCCATCTGGCACTGTCCCCTTCAGGGCAGGCTTTCATGCCGTAGCATGGTCACACTCAGGCATTCTCTGGGTCCAGTTGGCTGTGGATTGGGGGCAGAATTACATGGTCACTGGCCTCAGGTGGAGCTGTGGGCTTCACGGCTGCTCTCCAAAGCAGGTATCTCCACTGGATCTTCACTTTTCAGGCTAATCCATCACCTGCTCCTTTGACATCTCATCATCATAATGACGCCTCCCACTCCACCTGTCCCACAAACCTGGGAGTCTTCTATGATACCACCCTCTTCCACACTCCCCACCCAAGCCCATTGAAGCATCAGTTCCTATCCATTCTGTCACCTAAATAACTCTTAAATCTACCCACTTCTCTCCACTTCTGGCCTCCACCTTAGTGGTACCTAATCCAGGTACCACCATCTCTCATCTGGACTCCCCAAATAGCTGTCTCATGTTACTTTCCCCTCTTCCTCATCCAGTCTCCACACAGCAACCAGAGGGATCTGTTCAAAATGCTGATCTGATCATGTCATATTTTTTGAAACTTTTCGTTGGCTTCCCTTTTCCCTTAGGATAAAGACCAAAACCCTTAAGGGAAACCCCAGGGCCTGGCAAGATTTGGCCCTTGCCTCCCCCTTCACTCTCCTCCTTGCTCTCTGCTGTTTGCCCTCTGGGAAGGTTTTTAGTCCTGTTGATATGCCAAGCTCCCTCTTCTCCCCACAGGGCCTTTGCATGTACCGTGTGAACTGCCTGGCATGCCCTGGTCACTCCTCCCCACACCTCTGCATGGTTAATTTTAGGCCACAGCAGGGCTGGCCTTTCTGACTTACACAGGCAACCTGCACATCCCTGTGTAACTGCTATTTTCAGTTGTAGGCCAAAAGTGGTTCATGTAAACAGCGAGATATTCTCGTCTTTGTATCAGACAGGCAAAGACTGAAATGACTGATCATATCCTGTGCTATTGAGGCTGCAAGAAAACATGCACTGTGATTTGCAGTCTCATTCAGATACAATGAGTGGTAAAAAATATAGTAGCATTTATTTTTTAACATTTTCATACTTTTTGAGCTAGTATTTCCATGTCTATGAATTTATCCTTTAGAAATCAATACTCCCACCATATGTAAAAAGATATGCAGAAAAATGTTCTTTGCCACATTTTACAGTAGTGAAAAAGTGGAAACAATACATGTCTATCAGTAAGACACTAGTCAAACTGGTACATCCATAAAATGGAGTATTACTCAGACATTTAAAAGAATGAGGTAGATTTCTTTGTATTCCTGTGGAAGAATGCCTAAAATATAGTAAGCTAAAAAACATATATTAAAAAGAGTATAGTTCCCTTTTTATGTGTCTAAAATATATTGCATTTGTGTTTTAAAAGTTGGAGGAAAATGCACAAGCCTATTGACAGTGGCTGTCTCTGGGGAAAGATGAGTTTTTTTAGCAGGGGTTTTTTTCTGTATTATGTATTTCTGTAATGTTTGATTATGCTATTTTGTTATTATAAAATAATTTATAACCTGAAAATATGTAATGCAGAGAAAAATATAATTACATCACTAAAATATAATTACATCTATGTCTCTCTTCTCCCTAGAATATAAGCTCTCTGAGGTCAGCAAATGCTTCTATCCTATTCAGTGCTATTTCTTCACAGCCCAGTCAGCGCCAGGCATATAGTAGGTGCTCATTAAACACTTATCAGCGGCATGAATAAATGAATGAATGAACTGTTTGTATGACCCTCTAAAGCGTGGTATTCACTCAGAACTCCAGAAACAGCCTGTGCCTACCTCCCCACCTTGAGCTATACTCTGCACTTTAAAAACTTGTATAAGTGCCTCACCTTTTACAACAGTCCCATCAGGTTCTTTGCTGAGGCTGAGCTTAAGGGATGTGGTTCTGCTCTACCACTCCCCACCTCAGCACCCAAAAGGAGAAATAAAGTGGGCATATAATTCCTTTAGTATAACTGGCTTCCCCAGTTCACAGATTCTCGAGAAGCCAGAATGGGTTTGGAGAATGAGGAATCTCTTCATAAGTGATCTCCATCTGACATGCTGCCAATACCCATTGGGAAGGAGAAATGCTTTTGAATGGGTAACAAGACTGAAATTATTTACAAATGAGCCTTGCCCACTAGAGAGGGTTTGGGCTTTGCTTGTATTTGATTTCTCTCCCTCCCCTGCACTCTGGGGATGCTCGTACTGTAGCCAAATGAATGCTTTGGCTTTTGTGATATTGAATAAGAGTATGCGGAGAGGGAGACCAAATGGCACTGACTAGGGAGAAGGGAAATTGGCTTATCTTCCCCCAGTTGAGGGATCCCTAATGTACCTCGTATAGAAGTATAGTACTGGCGGAAGAGGTCACTCAAATCCATAGGAGGGTCATTCCATAGTAAAAGTACTTTCAAATCCCTGGTCTGGTCCTGAGTGGCATCATAAACCTGATTCTTTGCTGATGGAGCAGTTATTGCATGAATTACTCTTTAGAATTCCTTGGCAAAACCAGACAGTAAAGACTACTGAGGTGGAGCCTTAGCCCCCATCCCCAGACTGCCACCATGATGGGGTGCTCTTGAGAAGCTGTCAGTTTGTGGGGTTTGGTGTCCTGAGATTGCAGCTGGGCTGGCCCCTGGAGGCCCCTCTGCTAAACAACAGGGGAAGAGCTCTGAGAGCTGAGAATGGAGACAGGTTGCCTTAACTCAGCATCGTGCTGGTGGTGATCATGGCTCTTACATGCAACCCTCACTGATGCTCAAGACCTCCCCTTCCCACCCTAGAGGAAGCAGGCCTTGGATGAAGCCAGCCAAGGGGACTTCTGTGAGGTCTGTAAGTGGGGGGACTCCCTTCTCTTCCTGGAATAAACACTGAGAGGGCCAAATATGCACAGAGAGGGCCAAGGAGAAAGCAGGAGGTGCAGGTCTACCTTGAGAGATGAAGAAGGGGTCTTGGGGGCTTGCATGGGGTTCAGTGCAGCCCACCAACGTGGAAGCCTGGATACAAGCTCACCTACAATGGTCCCAGCTGGAACTAGTTTGGCTGGGGTGCTCTCCTTACCACAGAAAAGTAGCTCTGCCATGAAGCCTAGGGACACCTTTCTACAGAAAGCAGCTTGCTCTGGGGGAGCTATGACAGCCTGTGGCATGTCCTTGACTGTGTATTAGAATCTTGGGTTGCTGCCACAGTTCCTGAGAACACATCAGTGCAATTGTAAAGCACATCAATGGGACAGTGATTCACTCAGCAGAAATCTAAACAAACTACTCCTTTCTGACTCCCATTACAGCTTTTCATGAAGGGAGGCGTACGTGCTTTATAGTAGAGGAAAAGAATGTGTATCACCAGTTCTTACTTGCAGTAACTTATCTGCAAATTAGTAAAGTGACTAAACCCCTTCTGGGAGATACACTGAACCATGGAAATGGAAACAAAAATTATGCCTGATCTATCTACAATGCCTACACTGGAAGATTCGAAACAAGGGGCTCTAGGGGTTTGAGAGTATCCGATAAAATCCTGCAGATTTCTCAGGTTAATTTTGTTGAAAACCTAGTCCTTTAAAAAGAAGTCCATAAGAACATAAGAGGAAAGACTGATGAGTACAACTACAAAAAGTAAAGATTTCTGAATCTACATGTGTGAATACCCCTACACACATATAAGCCTATCATAAAGTTAAAACGCAAATAGTAAGTTAGGAAAAATATCTTGCAACTTATAACACAAAGGGTTATGTAGTTTAAAATACAAAGCTTTCACATTTCGATGAGAGAAAGATAAACACTCTAATAGAAAAACGAGCAATTTATTAAAAAGAAATACACATCATCAACAATCAGAGCTACAACTCAAATAACCAAGAGATGCAACTCTTTACTGTCAGACTGAAAAAAATGAAAAAGAATAACAGATACAGCACAGAAGAGGCTATGAGTGGGAACTCTCATACATGTGGCTAAGCTTGACAATTTAAAAATTTTAAATGCACATCCCCTTTTACTTATCAATGTCACACATCAGAAAGCATCCTAAGCAATCAAGAATGTGTGAAAACATTTAGCAGCAGAACACATTCATTACAATATTGTTAATAATAAATAAAAAGGAAACAACCTAAGTGGCTCCAACTGAGGATTTAAATACGGTTTCAGAATAACCTTTCACTAGAATACTATGCAGCCTTTAAAATTGATTATTTTAAAATGTGATTACATCTGTCTATTTAACTATGTTATTATATAGTCCTAAATATATGCTTTTATATAGTAGCCATATCTAGATATGTATATATGGAATGCTCCTCCAAGTGGCTTGGTTTGGAGATTGGCAAGCTGAAATATGTAAATATGACAGATCAATAGATAGAGATATGCATCTTTATCAAAATATTAACACTTATTTGTGGGTTTATGATATTCATCTTATTTATATGATATTCATCTTATTATATCTGAATTTTTTGCAAAGATTGCTTTATATGCAAGGGGAAAAAAACCCCCAACCATTTCAAAAATACAGAATGCACTTCTTGGCAAATACCCTTAAGCTGGAAGCATCCTTTTGGCCATGAGGATTCCCAGAGTAAGCAAAAAAAGTCCAAACTAGATCACTTAGAATTAGGGTAGCCATACAATTTATCATCAAAACAAGACACTTTAGAGACTGAAAGGGGAAGCTACTAATAACTTTGCATAACCCAGGACTAACTAGGCAAGCTCAGCCTTTTCATCAGCCTACTTAGAATGGAAGGTCTGTTGAACTTGTCTTTGAAGATGACCCAGTATTAGAATGTTAGAGGTGAACCACAAACACAGAGACTGCCCTTTTATCAGTACAATTGGGTACAATTTCTCAACATGCCGGCCAGATGGCTAAAGAGCCTGGAAAATTTCAAGTTTCTCACCTAATTAGCTCATTCAGATCTATAGAGTCCTAATTTTAGAAATTTGTTCTTGATTAAATAGTATTTCTCAAAGAAATATGCCATTTGATTAAGAACACACAGTATTATTACCCATCTTATCTCACCCTATAGATTTTCATCTTGGAAGCATCGTGTTCGCAGTTTGAAACCCTGTCTGATTCCAAATCCCCACGTGTCTTGCCTTTTTCCACCAAGAGCTTTGTTTGAGGAAACCAACTACGTGACCTGAGGTGCTTTACTTAAGATGGTCACTGTTCCCATCCATCACTCTTCTGCCCACTGGCTATTTATATCTTCCAGTCTTTTGCAGCCCAGTTCAAATTCCTCCTCTCTCCCATGCCTTCACCTTTGCTGCCCACCACAGTAACCTGTCCTGCTCAGACACCTACAGCATCTATTATCTGCACATCAGATCAGCACCTCCTCACAGGCTAGTCTGTTTTCCAGTGATTGATGGCTTATGCATCACCCTGAAGCAAGACTGTAAGCACCTTGTGGACACAGCTACTCACCTGGCACATAGCCAGGCAGGATCAGTCCATCAACCTCTCTTATTCTAATCATAAAATGAGGGTTGTAATTCCTTTAGATACTCCGCCTCTCACCCCACCTTGGGTGTTTGCAAAGCATTATAAGAGACAATCATTAGATTAGCCAAAGTTTCTGAATGCCAGGGTATTTGCATAGGTGAAAAAATGAAAGGCTTCTCAAGTGAGGCAACCGTGTGATGTCTTTCCCCCCTTAAAACACCGTGAAATGGCACAATGAAGATTCAGAACAAAGACAGAACAGAATAGTTCTGTCGTAGAGTAGTGTCTGCGTGTTCAAGATGGTCCCGTGGGTACAAAGGATGAAAGCTCGGACAGGCTCTGTCAACACATGCAACACTATCACTTCAATCTTACAATATTTTACTTGTACTTTGACTCTCCCTGTACAGGGCCAAAACAAGGAAGCTCACCTGGGGATCGATGCTCCAACATCTGCCCTCACTTCCTAAGAGTCCAGCACCTGCCATCACTTGGCATCGATCACAAACTAGGCAGCACAGGGTTGCTAATCAATCGTGGGTCAATCCATAATTGAGACGATACTCTTTGCACCTCCTGCTGCCAAATTTGTTAAACTGATAGACGTGTCAACGTCTCTTCCTCCAAGCCAAGTTTAGGATGACTTAAGCTGTAGCTGAAGGGTGAACAACCAAACTGAGTTACCAAGATCGTTTCATTTCTACCATCCAAAGCATTGTGTTTCTCATACATGGGAGTCTTCTTGGGAAATCTGCCACCTCAAATGCATTCATTGTAACCCATATCATTCTACAGTACTTTACAATTACACACATGGTCAGCAAGGGATGGTGACCCCCGTTCAACCAAAAAGTAAAACTCCTAGTTGAGCTGTTAACATAGACAGAGAGAGACCAACAACCCGCTTCCTTCTGCTAGTTCATCTAACACCTTAGTGAGCTTTTGGAAAAGGCGCAGCTTCTTCAAGAAACTTTATTTCCACCTGTTAGAAGATAGTCTTCATATTCCTGATTTTGTTAGAACAAGGCACTTTTGTGCCATCTGCCAGGAAAATTGTTACAATAAATCTACGATGTCTGCGATGTGAATGGCAGTCCCTTAAAAGTGGCCCAACTGTGCAGTGCACAACCAATGCAGCAGCCTGGCCAGGGGTAACCTCAGTGAGAGAGAGCCGTGCTTTATTTTACATCCTCTCTGCACCTCAATTTCATCATCTATAACCTGGCAGTAATAAAAGCTATCCAGCATGGTTGTCAGCGCTGATCAACCTTCCCATTAAAATAGGAAAGCAATGGTCTGTAAAGGATTCAGAGAATAAGACATGAGCACATTACTTGATTATCGCATAAGAACTACTTCCATAAGATAAAGAGCTTATGTTTTCCTTGATTCTACAAACACAATTCATCCAATAACATAATTTGCCCTTCATATGTTGAAAGTGAAAAGACTTGGGTTTCTCTCGTAGCAATGACGGGTCCCACAGCCCCACCACACCCTCACCAGGTGTTGGCGTGATGGAAGAAGCCCACGATGGCAAAGTAGTAGATGAGGGCTAGGTGTTCATTGTCTGGAAACAAAAAAGAAAAAGAAGAAAATTGGAAATTAATCGCCTTACATCTGGATTTCTGGATCCCCTCACTGTCATTTGGGGATGGATAAACCTTCATTGTTGGGGAGATGGCTGCGTATCGCATGATAGAATGTTTGCCAACATCCCTGGTCTCTGCCACTGGATACCAAGATACCATTAGAACCCCTCCACTCCCTGTTACAACAACCAAAAATGTCTCCAGACATTGCCACATGTCAGGGTGGGGTAGGGTAGAGAAGGGGGAGGCAGCATCATCGTCCCTGGTTGAGAAACACTGGCCTGTATGGAAATGTAAATTTAAAGTCTTAGAATCATTTTTGGGAAGCAGTAATCTATGAGTGAGCTGGCCTCCAAACAACGGGGACTTTGAGCAAACCTGAGCTTAGCTCTGCAATGGCTAAGGATGGCTTAGCTTTATGGCTTTAAAGACACTACGTTTCTACTTCCTGTCATAAAAGTATAACCCAAACTTCAGCCTCTCATTTCCAGGATTTCCTCCTTTTGAGGTCTGGGGCTGGAGGAAAGGTGTTAGATGGGGATGCTGGGGGCTGACCTGAGACATTTTAGTCTAGGCAACCCCTCTTCCCTACTCACTTTGTACCTGGCCACCTCCTGGGGCCTGAGGACAGCCATCTTCTCTTGAATAATGGTGATGGCACTATACAGGACTGGCATGAAGTAAAACTAGCAGCTTTCAACTATACTACTCTGACTTTCATATAAGTATAAGCCTGTTGCTTAATTTCCCACAGCACAGGTACCTATGACCAGGTCATTAGAAAACTTGAGGGAAGCAAGAGAAATGACAGCCCAGAAAACCATAAAATGGGATGGATACTGGGTTGAGGGATTCTAGAGTCATAGCTAGGCCATCCCAGTCAGTTCCCCTTCTGGACGCTCCCTGGCCAGCTCGCATCCCGCAAGAGGCTCTCACCTGCGTCTTCCCACCACCTGGGGGAACTTTGGTCCTCTGCTCTCTGGGAGGTGCAGGGGGCCAGTGCCTGTCTCAGGCCTGCTCCCTCCCTCTCCTCCAGGCTTCACTTTCCATGGCTCTTACTCCTCTCCCAGCATGACTGACAGATGGGAACATCCACAGAGTCTCCCCCACTACCCACAGGGGTTGGCTTTTTCAGAACACTCGAAAGACAACCTCTCAGCAACTCAGTTCCTTAAGTCTGATATACCTGCTTTGGAAAATCATCTTGGCAGAGGCTTTCACCAAGAGTCCAAGCTGGGTGTAGCCACTGGGTTCCCCTTTGTGGTACCTGGTGAACAGGAAGTGAAGTCAGGCTCTGATGATCTTCTTGACCTGGCCCAGTCTCCATCATGAGATGTCTTATGACAAATGCTGAACAACGACACATTTAATGCACCTCTCAGCAATAAAAAAAAATACTTTTTTAAGAGATAGAGTGCTATGGTCTGAATGGTTGTGTTCCTCTCTGAAAATTCCTGCTATAGTCCTAATCCCAAAGGTGACAGCAACAGGAGGTGTGGCCTTTGGGAAGTGATTAGGCCATGAAGGTGGGGTCTTCGTGATTGGGATTATAAAGTGCTTTTATAAAAGAGACCCCAAAGAACTAGTTCACCTCTTCTGCCATGTGGGGACACGGTGAGAAGGGGCCATCTATGAAGCAGGAAGCCCTCACTGGACATCAAATCTGCCTGCTCTGTGATCCTGGATTTTCAACCTCCAGAACTATGAGGAATAAATTTCTGCTGTTTTAAAGCCACTCAGTCTGTGATATTTTGTTGCAGCAACCCGAAAGGTCTAAGACAGAGTATCCATAATGAAGAAAAACCATTTTTTTCTAACAGACAGCAAAACATATTATAAAACAAGAGTAATTAAAAGAGGAATTGGTGCTGGGAAAGACAATTCAAGCACTGGAACACAAAAGATCTCAACACTATTTACAATAGCCAAGACGTGGAAGCAACCTATATGTTCATTGACAGATGACTGGATAAAGAAAATGTGGTGTATACACACACACTGGAATACTACTCAGCCATAAAAAAGAATGAAATAATGCCATTTGCAACAACATGGATGGACCTAGAGATTATCGTATTAAGTGAAGTAAGTCAGATGGATAAAGATAAATATCATATGACATCACTTATGTGTGGAATCTAAAAAAGAGATACAAATGAACTTATTTACAAAACAGAAGTAGACTCATAGACACAGAAAACAAATTTATGGTTACCAAAGGGGATATAGGTGGAGAGGGATAAATTAGGAGTTTGGAATTAGCAGATACTAACTACCATATATAAAATGGATAAACAACAAGGTCCTACTGTATAGCACAGGGAACTGTATTCAGTATCTTGTAATAGCCTATAAGGAAAGTGAATATGAAAGAATATATATGTCTATATATAACTGAATCACTATGCTGCTCACCAGAAACTAACACAACATTGTAAATCAACTGTACTTCAGTTTAAAAAAAAGAGCTCAAAAATGAACCCATGTATTTGGGAGGTAAATACATGATGGATCTTTATAGAAGGGATAAACTATTCAATATATGCCTGGGAAAATTGGTAACTGTTTGGAAAAAGATCAAAAATTAATTTTTAATTTAGTATCATTAGCTAAAAATGTCTGAGATCTAAATGTAAAAACAAAAACCTATTAAGCATTAAAAAAAAAAACCACGAAAATATTTTATGACCTTGGAGAAGCTCTTCTTAAGCAAGACACAAAAAATAAAAGGCCTCAAGGAAAAGCCTGATACATCTGACTACATTCAAATGAAAAATTAAAAAAAAAAAGTATAGAGAAAAGATGCCATAAACAAGGTTAAAAGAAGAAAATCAAAAAGCTTGAAAATTATACTATTTTCAAACAGACAAAAGACCTAAATCTTGAATGTATAGAGAATTCCTACAAATCAATAAAAAGATCTTAAAAAAAATACCAATAACAAATCATTAGAAGATACTAACAGCAATTTACAGCGTGAAAATACAATGAACATAAGCACGTGTGCTCAAAAACATACCAGAAATGAGGGAAATGCAATTAAACAAGCTACTTTTACCATAACATTGGCAAAAATTAAGATGCTTGAAAATGTGGAGTGTTAATTAGGGCGTGAGGAAATGGGTGCATTCCTCTGCTGTTAGTGGGAGTATAAAGTAGTCAGCTACTTCAGAAGACAATTTGGCAGAACTATTAAAATTTAACATGTACATACCCAGCAATTCTACTTTCAGGGAGAAATACTCCCTCATGTGCTCAGAAAGCATATATAAAAATAAAGATGTTGATCACCCTATTTTTGTAAAACCAGAAACCTGAATGTCAATCAATAAGATAATAGATAAATAGACTCTGGAACATTTTATGGAATATTAGGGAACAGTTTAAAAGAATGAGGTGTTTCCATATGTAATGACACATAATAGTATGTGTGAAAAAAGAAAGTTGCAGAAAAATAGCTGCAAAATGGTCTGTTGCATCTGTCAGTCTTATTTATGCTCATGCAAGGCTTCTTTCTCAACCACGGATAAAAAAAAATATACACACACACACACACACACACTATATGTAATACATATACACACACATATATACACATATACATACATATGTATGTTTCTCTACAAAATGATGCTATTCATGTTATTTAAAAAATAGAAAAGAATGAATACACAGCAATATCATCTACACCTGTAATGATAAATCCATACAGGTGGTAAATGTATAGAAAATGGTATGGAAAAAACGTCTTCAGATCTGGGGCCAGGGGAGTGACCAGTTGGAAGGGGATATTCAAGGGGAATTTCCCCCTTATCTCTACTGTTTTACTATCTCATGAGAACACATTTATACATGATTTTTAGAATTCAGTACTAAGTTTCTTTTACAAAAGAAAATAAATTTTTCTCAGAAAAAAATTAGTCAGAGACACCAGTCGATTTACTATTAAGACAACTGTTTACATTGTCATGCAAAGACTATTTCGTCTCCACTCACACTGGGGATTTGGCAGTTCTTTTGCATAACAAAAGGGTCTTACAGGGTCTTCCCAGGACAAAGGGATATTTACCCTGCCCTAAAGTCAGGATGGAGTTTCAGGCAGAAGAAGTTTCAGACAGAGGTCTCCACCAATTGATGCAGGGCAGCAGGGCAGCAGCCCCATACAAAGGAAAGAGAAGAGCTTTCGTTCCCTTTCTAAGGAGGACATAATCAGAAACAAACACAGAATCAGAGGTTCGGCCTGTTTCTGACTGACAGCTGTTGTAACTGCATTGCATGATGCAATGCAACTAAAGTCATAATCATATGAACATTTACAATTGTCCACTGCATGCCAGGCCTATGCTGAAGGCTCAGTACCGGGAATCTCTCTTAATCCTTGCAACGATCTGAAGAGAAGAATCTTAGTACCCATTTAACAGATAAGGAAACTGAGGGTCAGCTGGATTAACAAAGATTCTCAAGCAAATGACTCAAGCGCAATTCTAATTCGTGCCTACCAATCTTAAGCCTGTGCTCTGGCCTCCCCAGCACTGCCTCCCCAACCACAACACTGATGAGTTTGGAAGGGTGGGCAGGCTTTGCTCCAATTAATGTGTGTACAGTAATGTTAAATGTATTTACTTAAATTTAGGTTAAGGGCTCAAAGTGATTTCTACAACAATACTAAAGAGAAGCTATCTTTTCTTCTGCCTTACCCCTGAGACAGATCAGTGGTTAGGGATGGGGCTGGCTCTACAACACAGCGGGGAGCAGAGGTCTCCTCAACCTGCAGCATCATAGCTGGTCCAGGGAGCCCCAAGTGATCAGTCACAGTCTTCTGGGGGTTTCAAGGCAGCTCTACCTCTAGGTAACATACTCCAGTGTTGGCTTTTCTGCCCTAGTCAGAATGCAAATTTCAGGTTTTTGTAGTGATGTTTATGAACAGAGTCCATATTTATTCAGATCTGGCACATGGCTAGGACCTTATATGGAAACCAATAACCAAGAGCCTGGAATTCCTATTTTTTTTTTCTACTCCTGTTGCTACTGGGGTCTTTGATCCCCGTCCTGTTTGATCCAGCAGCAGGAGAGGAGGGGGAGGGGAAGAGGCGGGCAACCTTATCTAACAAGTCGAGGGAGAGAGCACACCTGCCCTCCAGATGCAGGGAGCTTTTATAAAAGGTAACAACGTATGTAACAAATTTCCCCCCAAATTACAATTCTCAGAGAGAGTGGGTTAGGGAAATAAATTTAGAGAGAAGAGTGGCAGATGGGATAGATGGATTCAATTAAGGCAAAGAACATCAAACAATTCCAGGGATGCCTCATTTTAATGGAACATGTCATTTTCTCCTCGTTGCCTCCAGGTAACTCCCAACAACAGACTACGTAGGAAGTAGGATGCACACACAGCGCCTCGACCCCAGCAGGAGTGTAATATCCTCAAATGAGAGAGCTAATATTGCCTCTTCTCCTATTCTCAGTAATGTGGTGAAACAGCACATGAATCAGACTAAGCGAATGCAGGCTCCATATTTGATGCACATTTCCACAGAACCAGGTGGTAGTCAAATTAAATAGGTATTTTCCATTGTCAACTCCGTTGAAATGATTTCTTTATTTGGTCTATGGGAGAGTCTCCTTTTTAATTAAACCAACAACTGTCATTTTTCTAAGAAAGATAATAAAACAATAATAAAATATTTACACCCCTTTTATCTTCCTAGACATCAATCATGTGGGAAGAAGGTGTTACGCCTTTGTTAGACAGTTTTATCACACAGACATTATACTAACATGCTTTAAATTACTGTTTTGCAGGTCAGTTTGTTCCTATTAAGGATGTATAAGATTCTTGTTGTCACTAAGAATATTTAAGACTATTTGCTATCAAAAAGAATTCAAGTCCGCAATAAATTTCCCATATACATAGTTGATATATAAGTACGGACATGTAAATAATAATATATATGCACCATGTTGACCCAAATATGACTCCCAACTGACTTCAATTTTCATCTAAAGTCAAGTATAAAAGTCCAGTAGTTGAATGAGCAACGTTTTCTTCATTCTCTGGCTCCCAGCGGTGTAATTTAATTGACAGCCATGTTATCCATAGTTACGAAGTCATAGGTGGGTTATAGTTTCACAAAGATGGTATTATCTCTATAGTTGGAGAAACTGTGGCAGGCTTTGAGTAGAAACTACAATTATACCCTATAACTCTAACTGCAATCATGCATACATGGTCTGATTATTAAACATGCTATGTTATCCAAAGTCTTATTTTGTAGAGATGCCAAATCACTTTTAGATTCCAGCCCATACTCTACTAGGTTGCAAACTAAAATCCTCCCAGCTAGAAAGGAATACTATTTGGGCTGTCATACCATCTTCAGGGTGCGTGCAGAAATAACTTCAACTTGAGAAATGCAGCTAGGGGAGTAAACTCATGTTAAAATAGTGAACTGTGGCTTTGTTTCTTCTGCATGTTAGGTGCACTGACTTTTCCGATGATAAACAAGCTTTGATTTTGGGGTGGTGGTGGCTTAAAGTGGCTTCCAGGACGGGAGACCGAACTTTCTAGAAGCTCAAGTCACTGGCTCCCAGCCCTTGGGCTTGAGTCCCTTCATTACTGTACCCTCCACATACGTCGAGGAAGGTAGGATGGGAACAGCCACCAGTTTTGTGGCATCACTGTCAGTAAAGACTTTCTTCCAATAGTTACATCATGACCTTGTTGTTGGCGAACTCTCTATAAAGTAATGATTGAATTTATATATATATATATATATATATATATATATATATAATTGAAGCATAGTCAGTTTACAATGTTGTGTCAATTTCTGGTGTACAGCACAATGCTTCAGGTGATTGAGTTTAAGTAGCAAAAACTCAAGTATCCAAAGGATAAAGATAAGTTACAAAACTGAGCGTGTGGGAGATACTAGTGTAAACCAGTCCCATAAAGCTGCCAACAAATTTCGAGGATGATACACAATTCACAAGAGGCTCAAATGGGGAACAAGGGAACGCTGCTCAGACTTTTTCTTTGTTTAATATAGTAAGGTTTTTTTGTTATTCCATCACTTTCCACCCAAACCATTCTGTATTGGTTATGTATTGCTATGTAACAAGTTACCTCAAAACTTAACAACTTAAAATGACAAATATTAATGAAAAAGGGGAATGTTCTAACTACAGAATCTAATTACGTCTACCTTTGAGCTCTCTCTCTTTTTTCCCCAAACCCAGCCATACAACATACTCTCCAGTGAGGCACTTTCGCCAGTGTCTCTCATGTTTGTCTCCTCTTCTCCACCTCCATGGGACCACCAAAGTTCAGGGCCTCATTTTTTTCACACCAGGAATAGGGCAGCACTACTTTTCTTACCAGCTTCCATAGTCCAATACATCCTGGACGCCAAGGCCAGAGTAATCTCTCTAAATCACGCTTTCTACTTATCCTTTTTACCGCAGAAAGCCCACTAGTGGCTCCTCTTTGTCAAACAAAACCCAAACTCTTTAGGCTGCCATCCCATGCCGGCCATAATTTGACCCAGGCCTGACTACAGAAACTCATCGCTCCCAGGCCCCAAATAATAACCACTATCCCAGGTAAACCACACTTAACACCCAAACACACCTCATTCATGCTCAGCTTAAAGCCTCTGCTAACACAATTACTCCCCCTTCCCTTTGCAAGGCCAGTCTTCACCTTACCATTATCAATCCTCCCCCATTTCTAAGATGTGGAGCAGATCCTATCTTCTCTGTGACACATTTTCTGATTACTCCAAACTAGACTTCAGCTCCTCCCATGGACAGGCACAGCTCTGAGAGAGCATACCATTCATGGCCCAGGCCAGTCACTGGGTACCTGTTGTCTTTTCCAAGGATCTGGTTAAGTTTCACACCTTCCTTCTTCCTTAGAGACCACCAGACTGCATCTCTGCGAGAGCTGGGCTGGGTCTCATTTGTCTTTCTCTGCTGAGGACGGCTAGTCCATGACAGGCAATATTTGTTGAAAAGACGGATGGATGGATGGAATGGATGGATGATTGGGTGGAAATGTCAAGCACTGTGTCTGGCATATAAGAGGTCAACAAGAAATAAATATTTGCTAACACCACCAATCCTTAAAATGAGAATTCTCCACTCAGTGACACCTCAGCCTTTTAATGGTTCCTATGTAGGAACCGTTCCAAAGACAGTAAAGGCAAATGAAATTTATCTGGGTCTGACCAAGCCCGTTCACACAAACATTGTATCTGAAGACCAATCCAGAGCTCCTCCTTCATCACCCATCCTAACTCTGACTTTGAGGTACAGGACGCCAGGTGCAGGGCCGTTAGGTGGCACAGCCAGGGCAGAATTTAGTCAGTACAGAACAACTCCAAATCCATGTGCTTCAGCCATGGGGCAGAAACAGAAGTTGTGAGAACTAAAAGGGTGCTGGCGGAAATGAGGAAAAGATATGGATTGGGGGGTAGTGTCCATATATGTTAGGTAATTCCTAGTAAACAAAAGGATTTTTTTTTTTAAAGAGAGAGATATTAGATGACCTTTTAAGCCTTTGCTGCAACCCCCTGAGAGGGGAGGGGGGAATCTCAAAGCATCAAACGTCCAAAATCCAGAGAAAATCTAACGCTTCCTTTCCAGCTGGCCAGAGCAGTTAAACCTGAAGTGAATTCTCCCAAGAATCAGATTCCTGGCCATGGGTTGCCTGCGCTAATCCGGGCCACTCTTACCTCACAGTGTGGAGCGCTGGAAGCTGCTCCAGGGGCTTGGCCCCCCTAGCACTATCTTCTGAGAGTGGGTGAATCCGCTCCCCACTATCGTGATCTTGGAGCAAAGTCTACGCAGTGGTTCCCTGAGAGCAGTGGTTCCCTGAGAGCCAGAGACACGCATTGTGCGGAGAATCTGGGGGGACCGCGGCCCTGAGTTTGAGCTTGGAACGCCCGGCACCCGGAGATGATAGGGCAACTCCTCTCGCCCCAAACTCACCTGCTTTTTAGAACCACTTCCATCTACCCATTGGTTTCAGCTCCCAAAGGCATCCGCAGAATCCTCTACAGCCCAAGGTCCACCGTGAAAGAGAAGAAAGGGTGTAGGGAGTGGTGGCGGGGAGGAGAGGTCACCAGGGTCCCCTCCCTGGTTTGGGGCGGTCATCGGAGGAGGTGAGCTGCTCGGCTCCTCCCCACTAAGCAGGGAGATCCCCGCGGGGGCGCCTCACCGTGGGCGACCGGGACTGGCGAGGGAGGGACGCGCTGGAAGGGCTCAGGCAAAAACTTTCCGTCCTCTAGCGCAACTCTGATGGGAAGACCACCCTTATTACCACGGTCCCCAGGTAGCGCCGCTCCCAAGTCATCCCCGACCCCCGCCCGCACGCCCGACCCCTCCGACCCCCGCTCGCGGCCGCGGGGAGGCCGGCAGTGGCGGCGGCGGCGGCGGCGGCGGCGCCGCAGCATCCCAGCGGCCGGCACGCTGCAGCCTCCGGTCCCGGGCACGCGGCCCCTCCCCTGGCGGCGCGGGTGCGGGCCTCGGGGCGCCTCTCTGCTGCCTCTGGCGGCCGCGGACGCCGAGAGCCGAGACGAGCCGGGCCGGGAGCCGAGCGCCGACTCCTCCTCCTCTCTCTCCCCTCCTCCTCCTCCTCCCTCCTCCCATCCCTCCCTCCCTCCCCCTTTTCAGAACACTCAATGTCGGAACGTTCCGAAGATGACGTCGGAGCGTTCTCGAATCCCGTGTCTCTCGGCTGCTGCTGCCGAAGGAACAGGGAAAAAGCAACAAGAAGGAAGAGCAATGGCGACACTGGATCGCAAAGTGCCCAGTCCGGAGGCGTTTCTGGGCAAACCCTGGTCCTCCTGGATCGACGCCGCCAAATTACACTGCTCCGACAGTAAGAACCCCACCGCCTCCTCCTCCTTTTATTATCCTGTAACCTTTCCATTCACCTAGAGCCACTGGGAAAAAGTGTGTGTGTGAGAGAGAGAGTGGCCCCCGGTGTCCTCCATGCTTCTCCCTCTCTCTAAATAAATACACACAGAGACAGATCATCAATGCACAGAGAGAGGCCCTGCTGCCAGAGCTGTCTGTCTGTCTGTCTGTGCCCGTTCCCCGTGGCAGCCCGCGGGGTGGGCTTTCACAGCCCCACGGTGTATCCGTTTAAAAGGCTACTCTGTTGCTGCTTGCATAGTTTTTTTTTGGTACCTATCTGGGCCAGGTAGATGGAAATCCGGACTTGGGAGAAAATGTTGCATTGTCAATTTTTGAAAGATTTTCATATCCAGTATTTATATCGATTTGTTTGCAAATAAACACTCTCCCTCCCCCCCCCCGACTTTGGCTTCCCCCCCTCCTTTTTCTCTTTTTTTCCTTATTTTCTTTTTTCCTTTTCTTTTTCATCTGCAGATGTAGATTTAGAAGAGGCTGGAAAAGAGGGTGGAAAAAGCAGGGAGGTTATGAGGCTTAATAAAGAAGGTAAGTGGAGCTACTGGCATTTTAGTGTTAGCATGTGTGGCAGAATCTTCACAGGATTTCGACTATAATGTGAATTGTTCTGCTGGGTACAGAGTGACTAAGGCTTGTCAAAAATTGAGCACGCCCAGGTGACTACTGCTTCACGTTAACTTCTCTCAAAGTATAAATACAACTGGGGGGTAGATGGGGGGAGGCTGTTGAAGGCAGAAGTTTCCTGCACTTCAGCTGGAGTCCACGTTTGGACCTTCCGATGCACATCTGCCATTGGCCTTTGGAGCGTTATTGCCAAATGATGTGGGGCCGAAATCTCTGAAATGAGGTGCAGGGCTTCCTCCACAAGCATCCCAGGCTTCCTTGTGGGTGAATACACAACAGCTCAAGGAACCACACATGATCAGTCATTCCAGCAGCTACTTCTCCACTCTCCACAGAAAATCATGGTACATGGCAAACCTTTGCAGCAAGTTCCACTTGACCCACTTTGTGTTTGGTCACAGATTATTATGTGGGGAGCAGTGTTAGGGGTGTCTGTGTTTGCAGTACCCCCAGCCGGTCACCCGTCTCTGTTTCCCCAGCCTGGAAAAACTGTACCTGAAATGGGACACAGTGACTAGATAGGTCATCCCAGGCTGAGGCATGCAAGTGAAGCCACAGCATGCTGGAACTGGACATCAAACACATATGGTCATCATAAATAAATCATATCCTGTTCGCCTTTGCAAGCCTGCCATATGTAACTCTGGCCTAGGGGCTTCACATGGAGCAACTCCAGAGGCCACTTGCTGCTGAACAGATAGATGGGTTCATTTGAATTGTGATTTACTGACCGATGTCTTGTAAACGCAGTTGGCTGAAATTGTGGTGGGCGGAGGTGCCGGGGCAGAGAAGGTTGGCGGGAAGTGTTGCAAGAGTTCAGCCATAACTAGGCCATAGGAGCCAGGCTCCTCGAAAATGAATGGAGAAAAGGCCGTTAGATGCTGAGGAATGGTCTCGCTGGAGAACTGGGATGTACCCCAGTAAGGCAGCGGAATCCTGCTTGAAAAAATGGAATTCATTTTGTGGCTTGACACCTCAGACAGTTGGTTTTCTATGCCCCATCATATCCTGACCATCCAGTGAGAGGAAAACTTGTGCTTCAGAAAAAATGACATGGAGGTTGAAATGCATGCATATTCAAGGACGGCTCTCTAGCGTGGTTTCTGCTAATTAAGCACTTTGGGAACGAAAGCTTATTCTAAAGATGTTTGCCTCTAAATATCTTCATGTGATCTTGACATGTGTCTTTAGGATGCACAAGGGGATGGTGTCAAGTGGACTTGTTACCAGTGGCAGCTTATTTGTGCTAGATGTCTATGCATGTTGGCATTGGAAAGTGTCGCTAGAGATTGTCTTCACAAACTCTTGAGATCTTTAGAGGCTTATGGGACTCAGTTACCAGACCACTAGCAGTGAAAAGGTTTCCACGAAAGAAGACGAGGTTGTGAAAACCTTTAAAGTTGAATAAAGGTCATGGTCTGGCCCAGAATTGGCACCTCTCAGGCCTGATTGATAGATGATGTCTGTAGCACACCAAACCCAAATCCCACATCCTCCTCCCGGCTTCTATTTCAAAAGATTCTGATTCTCAGAGTCTTTTTGCCTCATGAGAAATAAATTCTTTTAAGGAAAAAAATGCAAAGCTCTCCTTTCTTCAGAAGTCACAAGTGGTACATCCTACTTATTGTATCCTTTGTCCTGTAAAGGTACAAAGATTTAGCTCTTAATTATATACATTTACATTAAGGACCCCCACTGTTCAGTAAAACCTGCAGTTGCTGAGTTCACCAAATAGCCATGTATGGGCTGAAATCTCTTTGTTTGTGGGCCTGGTGGAGCAGACCTGGGTTAGCAATTCCTGAAGGTCTTCCTGGTAGGTACATACAGTTTTCTTTATGGATAGAGTATACATGTGCTAAATACATATCTCCTCCCTACAGTGAGTTTAAAGGTTGAGCTGAAACTCGATGTCAGGGCGTTTGGTTGCCAGGATCCCCAGAAACACTGCTTGCTTTAGTCTTGCCATTGGCCTTCTTGTTGGAGTCGTCATGTGGGATGTCTCAGGATGGATACATATGTCTGGATGGGTCTCTGCAGGACTCAGCATGGCCTGGGTGTGATTGTGTTTCTCCATATGTGTGGATATACGTAGATTGACCTGATATCATTGGTAGTAAGCAGGTCTTGAGAAAAGATTCGTGCTTTAATAGCAGTGAACGAATAAAACTTAGGAATTCCAATTAAGAAATGAAGGTATATGATTCAGATTTTGATTTTTTTTATTGTGGTAAAATAAACATAACAAAGTGTTACCATGTTAACCATTTTAAAGTATGCAATTCACTGATACTAAGTATGTTCACAGTATTGTACAACCATCAGCCCTGTCCATTTTCTGAACTTTTTCTTCATCCCAACCAGAAACTCTGTCCCCATTATACACTAATTTCTCATTCCCCTTCTCCCAGGGCTGAGCATGGGTAACACCATTCTGTTTTCTGTCTTTATGAAGTTGCCTATTCTAGATACTGTGTATTTGCAGTATTTGTCCTTTTGCCTGACTTCTTTTGCTTAGCATAATGTTTTCATGGTTGATCCATGTTGAAGCATGTATCAGAATATCATTCCTTTTTATGGCTGAATAATATTCCATTGTGTGTATATACCATATTTTGTTTATCTATCCATCTTTTTTGTTGTTGTTGTTAGGGGGGAGATAATTAGGTTTACTTATTTATTTATTCTTAGAGGAAGTACTGGGGATTGAACCCAGGACCTCATGCATACTAAGCATGTACTCTACCACTTGAGCTATACCCTCCCCCCTCTATCCATCTTTTGATAGCCATTTGATTCGTTTATACCTTTTGACTATAGTGAAGAATGCTGCTATGAACATTGTGATATGATTTATTTTATAGACTAAGCTCAGAGAAGAAAAGTTAGACTGGAAAAGTGAAAAAAGAATCATTTTGCCTTCTGCCTTCATCTGGCCACAGTTTCAGAAAATATAGGAAAGTCTTGCAGACTTTTGAATAATCTGTAATAAATTTCCTTCTCCAGTCTTTTTACCTTTTTCTACTTCAGTTCTCCACCTATATCAATATGGAATATTAACTGAATACTTTGAAATTTCTGTAATAAAGTCATCACATCCATTTTACTATTTCATCCAAAGTTAGCTAAAATTATGGTCAAAAGGAATTTGGCAAATACTTTTGAACCCTGGCAGATCATTACCTGGGTTCAGAGGTGTTGCTAATTCCATGCTTGGACGTGGTCAGCCTGCAGCAGTGGAAAAGCTTTGAGTCTGCTCCCTAAATTCCTGTATATGACCTTGGGAACATCACTTCCCTTGTCTGGGCCTGTTCTCTTGCTTGTAAAGTAAGGGGGTGGATTAAACATCTCCTGAGGTCCCTTGGAGACCTCTGAACTTAAGTTTCTCTATTGAATGTACCTACATTTTGAGATACAGTCATTTAGACAGGCTCTTTTTGAGGAAACTTTAAAAAAAAAAAAAAGGCAAGCTCTCACATTAAAAATATCTTTACTACATACTGGGTTTGTTTTCTCCTTGTATAATCTCTTGATGGCAAAAATCACTGCATCTCATACAGAAGCATATTCTGCTACAAATAGTTTGTGACTGGTATGTGGCCTTTAGGCCTCTGGGAAAACGGAGGGTCTTAGTCCAAAACCCAGGGTGATGTGTTCCCGGTAGTGGAGTGGGGGTTGACCTCAGTCAGCCTGGACCTCTCAGGCACTGAGATTTCCTAAGAGGAGGGGTCTCAGAAACCTGATTATTCTAAAATAAGATGTGAACTGCAGTTACAATAGAGAATTCCAAGGAAGGCCATTCATCTAGCTAACCTTTTAAAATAATCTTTTCTCTCTAGCTTCAAAGATTTATCTGCAGGCTTTTTTCAAGCTAATTGGGGGAAAGCTCTGTGATTTAAAACGGTACCTCCTTATTCTAATTGCCTCACCTGAACTTTTTTCTTAAGAATGTCAATTCATAAATAAGGACCAGGTGCACATGGCTCATAAGTGTCCTGAACTATATAAGGAGATAATAACAGGGTTGTTGTGAGGATTAACTGAGATAATACGAAAGGGCTTAGCACATAGTAAGCGCTTAATGATTATGTACCTTTATTGGTTTTTTAAATCTTTTTGTGATTATCATCATCATGAATTAATGAAGCTAGTTCTAGAAAATTTATTATAATTAACTAGGATTTTTAACTATTCAGTGATGAACAGAAAAGACATACTCAGTCAGAAATTTCATTTTTAGAGTAAACCATGTTATCATAATTTTATAAAGCTAATGATTTTTTAAAAACGGATTTTTATCCATATTTTTAATGGAGTGCCTTTAAATTGTAGTCATGGATAAGTTTTATCAAGAGCTAGGGAAAAATACTTTGGCAGTTTGGGGCTTATGGCTAATGGGTTTACAAAGTTCTTTCTGAGAACTGGGAGGTCTGAAAAATAATTTCCAAAATAATCGATGCATTGTTTTATCTGATCAGTGAGGACAGAAAGTTCTTAACAGACCATCCATTGGGTCTTTTGGAAGCCTACCCGAGTTACTTCAGGCATTTGTCTGTGTTTCAGTGTTCCTAGGTGTTTTGATTTGATGTAGGTAAACTTGTGGAACGCTTCCAATTTGAGAAGTGTTCTGGGGCTAGTAAGATCTTGCTGTGACTCCTGAAATGCTAAGAGTTTGCTGTTCTCCTGAAATGCTGGTGGAGTCAGGCTGGAACACAGGAGGAAGCAGGGAACGTGGCAACGTGTTCAGTTCAGGTTTAGGAGTCTTGCAGTTATGGCTGGATGGGGGCAAATGGGAGAAAAGATGGCAGCCGACCTAGTAAGAACGAAACGTTCTTAGAAGCCAAGCAAGGGCAGCCAGAGACAAGTGGTGGAGATTTATGGGAACCTGTGGACGGCTCTCCTTTATCATTATACAGACAACTCTGTTATCTATGCTAATAGGAGATTGGAAGACACCAAGTCCACAGGTTACACCGATAAACCTCATTTTCGCCATTAATTTCAACTTCTTTCTCCAAGAAGCCCACCATCCTCTCCTTTTACTAATAAGTGGCAACATTTGTTCACTTTGGCGTTTCATTATCTTCTCCCTTCTCTTGTCCAGCACTTGGGATGAAAGGACAGGGGAGACAGAGTGGCCTCAAGGTGGTAGGGACAAAAGATAAAAAGGAAAAGGAGGAGAAGGGCTTGAAGAATGAGTCAGCTTCACAGTTGCTTCCAGCCGACAGAGAAGGGGGAGCGGTGTGACCGAGACAGCGAAGCTGAGAGAGGGCATTTCCAGCCCCATCTAGTTTTGAAAATACAAAGCCTCTAAAATGAGTACCTCTTTACACATACAAGCATTTCTTGTGTCTGGGGTCTCATGGGGAGAAAATGTGGCTCTGGCTCCTCCCAAAGCAGGAAGTTGGGCGGGGAGGGGCAGGCTTTGAAACCCTGTATGTGATATTCCCTTCTCGGCACTGTTACCCTGTGCTGGATTCTTGTCCTGTGTCAGTCTACAGGAATGATGCTTTAATCTCTGGAAGATGTAGATTGTTACTCTCTCTCCCCACCCCCCTCATTTAAATGCTTCTTTTTTAACAGAATAATGCTCACGTTACAAAATTGAGAAGGGTATGCAGTGAAAAGAAATTCTCCCTCCCACCCTTGTCCCTATTGCTTGTGTATTCTTCCCAAGATAGTCTGTGTGCATCCAAGTAGATACGTATATAGCTTTTCCCACACGGATGATAGCATCCCCTAAGTATTGCCTACCATCTTGCCATTTCCATTTATCTTAGAGAGCAGTCCACATCAGTTCATAAGGAGCTGCCACATTCTCTTTTTGGTGCATAGTGGGAGGACAGTTTAAGCCCCTGGATGTCTTGCTTACTTTTTAATAACCTCTCCTGCTTTCTTGGCCTCCATCTTGCATTTGAGACTGGGTGACGGTGGGCGGGCACTGGGCTGGGCCTGGGGGGACAGCAATGAAAAAGCACAGCCCCTGCCCCCTGGCACTCCCATCTGAGCAGTGAAGGCAGATATTAGAAAAGTCACGGGCCTGTGGTGAGTGCTCTGAAGGGGGAAATTGGGGTACTGTTGGAAGACACAGCAGGGGGGCCAAATTTAGGTTAGGGGCTCAGTGAAGAGATTTCATTTACGCTAAAACCTGGAGGACGAATGACTGGAAGTTATTCATGTGCAGGGCTGGGTGGGGAGGAGTTAAAGGAAACAAAATATGTGAAGGCTCAAAGTGTGAGAGAATATAGAATGTTCTAGAAACTGAAAGGTCTGTCACTAAGAGTGGTCTAAAGTTTCTCAGCCGTGGCATTACTTCTTTGTGGTGTGGGATGGAGTCCTGGGCGTTGTAGGATGTTTGGCAGCATCCCTGGCCTCTATCCACTAGATTCGAGCGGCACCTTCTCTTCCCCTGAGTTGAAAAAACCAAAAATGTCTCCAGACGTTGCCAAAGGTCCTCAGAGAGGGGTCGGGGGCCAAATCACCCTGACAGAGAGTCACTGGTATAAAATGAGTCTAGAAAGGTAAGAACACAAGAAAATAGACTCAGCAGAATTCTGCTACTGTCTGTCCCTGTCTCAGGCCTAAGTTCCAGGTGAGGCGACCTTACTGAATTCTCAGCAGGTGTGTGTGGAGCTGTGACTGTTCCTTGCACAGGGCTACATTTGGGAGCATCTAAAGAGGGAAGACTCCATCCCTCAAGAAGCTCTCCTCCATTGGTTTCCAAGATGACCCCTCCAAACCCTAGAGTCCTTTCTGTAGTAAATGGTGACAGCAGTGAGAGGCAGGTTCTATTCCTGGGTGGCCCAACCCTCCCTCGTGGTGGGTGGAGGAGACCCCAAGGCGCTGATTCTGATAATGATGGCATTTATCGTCCGGGGGGCCCTGATGTCAGCAGCAGCACGGTGAAGCATTAAGGATTTCAGTTTATATTTAAAGACAGGCTGGAAATACAACTGGCGTTCTGTGCAGTTGATTACCCAAGGGATTTGTCTGAAATGGGGATGCGCCTGGTGGAGGGCAGAGCGGCTGGCTTCAGGATTTCCATGTTAAGGGCTAGAAAATAGGAAGGGCAGACGAGGGTGATTCCTGAGGGCTCCTGGCTGGGGTGCCCAGTGGTCTGCGGCATTACTTAGGACCCAAGGGCCTTGTTCACACCAGCCAGTGGCTCACAGGAGCCTGCAGTCTCTGCTTCAGAAGCGATTTAGGAAAGTTAGAAAGCAGACTTGGGTTTTGCCTGGTTTTCTGCATGTGTACATGGTGTTTATACCCTTTGGGCTAACCTTGCATTCGTGGTGCTTTATTTCATTCGTGACATCTTTTGGAAGTAGACATAAAATGGCAGCAGCAGACACAAGGAGACCCTGTCCTAGTCACATCTCTTTTATCCAAGGACCTCATCCTCTGGGGTGGCCCAGGGTTCACATCAGGAAACTAGGATCCTTTAGTGATGCCATAGAAGTGATGTCACCAAGATGGTGACATTGGTCATTCCCGACTTTGCTTCTCCTCACAAGAATGACTACCAACCTTTTGTGGACAAGACACCACTGAGAAAATCCTGGAACATGGCTTTGAGGCTGGAGCACACCCCTGCACCACAGAGAGCAAGACAGGCGGCTTTAGAAGGTTGACGGGAGTGGCTACATGTGACTGCATACCCCTCCCCCAGGCCAGTCCCCTCTCCTTGCAGACAGCCCAGCCTCCTCCAATGGGAAGAGAGCCAGGGGACATCCAGCTCCCCCAGTGTTGTGGATCACTTCTTGGGATCCCTACTCCGGTCCTGCCTCACAGGGAGTGTGGAGGACTCCCTGGGGCTTGACCACTGGGAATCCAGTCGTGACTGCAGTAATCGATGGTAACCATGATGGAGAGGGAAAGGGATGGTCAGTGGGTTGGCCTTTCTCCGAACTGTAGAAGCTGAATGTCAAGGACTGACTTCCGTGTCTCTCTCTCCTAAAACTCTTGGTGGGATGTTCTGCTGAGGATGTCCCAGCTAATGCTGTTCAGCTGGCGCTCTCTTCCTCTCTCCTGTGGAAGAGCTCAGATTGACCCCTTCAGCCACGTGGACCCGGAGGCACCGGAACTAACGATGAGAGCCTGGGAAGTCCCCTCCTGCATGGGGGCTGAGACAGAGGCCCCTTACCCTTCAGGCTCCAGCAGCTGCCTCTAAGTCAAGCTGGAATTCCACTGTGGGGGAAGCTTTTGTTTTTCTGTAGATGCTTTATCCTTGTACATGTAGTTTCATAACACAATTCTGCTTGCCAATTTTAGGGATCAGGTGCTTGCAGAAAAAAGGAAACCAAGTAAATAGTCCCTAGGGCAAGACACAGTAACACCAGGAAGATGAAAGTGCCTCGGTGATGGGCTCTTTGAACATAGAAGCAGTTATCAGCGTCCCTGCTCCACGAAGCTAATTGTGGTTCTCTGAACATGAGCAGTTCAGGGACACCTTGGGTGGGGGTTGGGGGGAGCAGGGAGCTCTGTGACCCTGCCCCAATACACCTGTCCCGGAGCTCTGCAGTGTGGGAGGGAAGACAGGACCAACTAGGGCATGGAAGATGGTTGAGACACCTTCCTAGTTTGGTCCTGTCAGGCTGAGGTGGTGTCTGGGTCTTTGTAAGAGCATATTGGCCACAAAAGACGAATACTGTATGATTCCACTTATATGCAGTTCCTAGAAGAGTTAAATTCATAGAGACAGAGAGTAGAATGGGGGTTTCCAGGACTGGGAGAAGGGGAAGTGGAGAATTAATGTTTAAATGGGTACAGAGTTCCAGCTGGGAAAGATGGAAAAAAGTTCTGGAGCTTGATGGTAGTGACAGTGAACTGTGCACTTAAAAATGGCTAAAATGGTAAATTTTAAGTTATATGAATTTTATCTTAAAACTACATTGACAGCACAGAGTTGGATGCTTCATGGGGCATTATTTAAATCTTGACTCAGCCGCTTAGTACCTGTATAGTAAGATAACTTTTCTGAGCCTCAATTTCCTCATTTTCAGAATAAGAATAATAGTGTTCTCAGGGTTGATATGAAAATAAATGAGATACTATCTGGCATACAGTAGATACTTGATAATGTAAACTTTTGTTATGATGGTTGTTTTCATCAGGCACTTTGTCCTCTTCCTTGTCTTAGCGAGCTGCCACTTCCGCAGGGCAGATGGCATCCTTACTGCTCCGGAAGTATGCCTGGGGCTCGATAGCCATCTTTGGTCAATATTTTGTCCTTGCTTAAGGATTCCAGGAATAAAAACAAAAGGATCTGGACCCATGTCCCTGCACTGGGAGTTTTCAAGAGTGAGTCAGTTTCAGTTTTCCAAAGTGTGGGCATTTGGAGGACCCTGTGTTGAAATCACCTAGGTACTTAGCATCCCAGGATGCA
Source organism: Vicugna pacos (assembly GCF_048564905.1). NCBI lineage: Eukaryota > Metazoa > Chordata > Mammalia > Artiodactyla > Camelidae > Vicugna > Vicugna pacos. The sequence goes on along the minus strand of NC_132993.1, from coordinate 76,790,674 downwards.
GTGACACTGAATCAGAAGCACTCGGAGTGGAACACAGAAATGTCCTTTTTTTTAAATTTTAAACAACCTTATTGTGGTATAATTCCTGTACAGTGAACTACACACGTTTCACATGTACAATTTGATGAATTATGATAGATGTATATACCTCTGAAACCACCGCCACAATCAAGATACTTAACATCAGAAATGTCCTTTTTAACATGCTCTCCAGGTGGCTCTGATGTTTACTGCACTTTGGTTACAGGAAGTGGTTCTTGACTCTGCCCACCTTGGGAATCCTTTGTGAAGCTCTTTAAAAACAGACACCAGGACCACTCCTAGATACTTGGATTCCATTGGTCCAGTTTAAGGGGTTCTGGGGAGCTGCTTATGTGTTTTTAAAATTTTATTATTATTTTGCTTATTGTTTTTAAAAATAGCAATCCTAGCTGTCATGTATGGGCATTGAGTAGGTGGCAGACACAAAGCTAAATGTGCATTTTTCTCATTTAATCCTCGTGAACACCCTCCAAGGCAATTCCTATAGCAACCCCATTTTAGAGATTAGGAAACTGAGGCTCAGAGAGGTTAAGTGGTTTACCCCAAGGTGATACAGCAGGGAAGTAGGAGAGCTGGGATTCAAACCCAGAGACGGCCAATTCCAGAGGCAGTACTCTCAGTACCGTGCTATTGTGTCCTAATGTTGCACTAGGAGCAGGGCTGGACTAGGGTGAGGCCGATGGGGCACCTAGGACACACGGTTAAGGAGGGGCACAGACAGGCTTCTACAAGTGCAGAGCAAGGGCCTCTGTAAATGTTGTGCCCTGGGCACCTCACTTGCCTCGCTCTAGTACCAGCCCTGCCTAAAAGATTGTGTTCTTTAACCAAGATGGTTACAGTTTTCATCCCCCTCATGCGTGTAAGCCAGTGGCCCACCCATGGGGCCCCAGATCTCACTGAAATGCTGTCTTATCCCAAGGCCCCAGTGGTCAGAGCCCTGGCCTCAGGGAAATCTCAGGAGCTGACTCAAACTGTTCCTTTTTGGGAGAAGGTGTTAGCAAAGATGGTTGCCAAGCAACTCCAGGGCATCTATCTACAGTGATGATTTCTCTCTTTTTTTTTCCCCCTTTTGAACATCTCGAGGCCGCTTTTCAGTTTCCCTCTTGGCGTTGGGATTGTTAGTGATTTCATGAAGGGTGTGCTCCTTTGGATGATGGAACAAGGCTTCCTTTTCAATACCCGCTGGTTAGAGGTGTCCTTTTGATGGGCAAAGCGCCTGCTAAGTGGGTGTGAAAGACCTTTGCCTTCTTCAGCCATGGAGATACCCTAGTTGTCATTGGCTCTGAGGGACAGTGACAAGATTCCGTGACTGGAGTGGCCGAGAGAGAGGCACAGAATGTATCTCCCATGTGAGGACAGGGGGACACAGGGATGTTCAGTCCATGACTGGATTTCACATTCCCTCTATTCACCCAGGCACTTAGCATTTTATACATGGGGACCTGGCTGGTCCTAGAGGAGCTGGAGTTCTCTCTCTCAGTGGTTTAAAAGACCTGGGGGCCCTTGACCTGTGTTTCCTCTTCAACGCTGTCCCTCCTGCTCAGTCCCCTCATCAGTGTGGGGTTTCAGGTGACCGTTGATGGGTCCCTGTCACTTGGCCTGCTGGCCCACATTTTGATCCTCCTGGAGAGGACTGAGAGCTCGTGGGCTGGAGCACTTTTCCCATATGACAGAACCTGCCCCAGACTAGCAGGCCGAGAGGGAAACATCAGGAGATCGAGACCGGTCACACTGGGTGAGGTTGGCTCTATTGGGTCCACCCACCAATGTCCCTGGCACCACGACCTTGACCTTGACCTTGACCTTTGTGTCCTTCCTCATGCGTCCTCTTTTGTAGAAGCAGGGCAAGACCCAAAGAGAATATGGAACTCAAATGAGTCCTGCCACTTTGGGAGGTTCAGACCAGACACTTAATGGCAGAAGACCGTTGAAAAGAGACATCCACTCTGTTTTGTGCAAACCCAATTTGGAATAATCCAGCCTTGGACAGATTAGGGGGCTATTTGCTTTCCAAATGAAATTACTGGGGACTTCGTTAAATGGTAGAGTGCCCTAGAGCTTTCTGGACACCTTAGTTTTTTCTTCCAAAGTTTTGGTGATACCCACTTTGACGCCTCTCCTGCTAGCTCCTCTCCCCTCTGTGTGGTGATGCTAGCATGTCTACCTCCAGCCCTGACTTCTCTTCCACAGAGGGCCCGCTCACCCCTGTGGTGTACTGCGTCCGACAGCCCCTCGAGGGCATCCTTACTGCACCCCCAGCCCCCCTAGACCCAGTGCAAGTGCAGAGCCTTCCTTGGGTCTTCCCTCATCACTGTCTCCCTCCCTCCCGCTCCCCTCCGAACAGCCCTTCTCTGCATCTCTCAGTCTCTCCGTTTCCCTCCACTCTCTCAGCCCCCACCCTGCTGGCCTGCTTTGCCTCATAGCCTACCTCGGTTTTTATAATAGCTGCTTAATTGGTCTCCCTGTCTCTGTCTTCCCAGCATACCAATTCAGAATTAATCTCCCGATAAGTCACATTTTATCAGGTTGTTCCTGAAGTGAAAACCTTTCATCACTTCCCCCTAGACCACAGTTAACGCCGTGTTCCAGGTCCCTGGTGCCTCAGTCCCGTCAAACCCTGACAGGTGGCTCACCCCCAACAAGCTCCGTTCCTTCCTCATCCCCATCCCTGCCTCTGCGGGGTTCTCTGCTTCTAGTGCCTCCCTGTCCCTTGGCTGCTCCTCGTTCTGTGAGGCCCAGACCACATTCCCCCTCTGAGGAAGCCTCCCTGGCCTCTCAGGCTGCACAGCCCAGAGCTGCTGTGGACCCTGTGCTGCTGGCCATCCCCACCACATTCTGGCCCCTACGTCTTGTACTTCCCAGACATTCCATTGTTAACCTGATGTATTTTCACAACTGCGTTATAATCTTGTGGATTTGGGGGTGAGGAATGGGGGACTGTATCTTCCCTTTTTCTTTCCTGAGTTATTTTCAACTCATAGAGTGTTACTATTCAGCTAGGCATCCAATTTGGCTTTTAAGTATGTGTCTTGATATACCTGTATTTTCATTTCTTTTCTTTCTTTTTTTTAATGTGGTAAAATACAAATAACATAAAATTTATTGTCATAACCGTTTTTAAGGGCACAGTTCAGTCATGTTAAGTACATTCACATTGTTGTGCAACTCATCTCCAGAACTCTTTTCATCTTGTAAAATGGAAACTCTATATCCTTTAAACAACTCTACATTTATATTTTCATTTTTAAAAGCAGTCTGGAAATGACCTGTGAGTCCCTTTGATTTAGCAGCTGATTTTTTGATGTTGTTGAGATTCTAAGAACTGGCAGGCCTCCTGAAGTTTCTGTTCAGGTGGCTATTTGGAGCCACAATGCAAAAAGGCCCAGCTCAACATAGTTGTAGCCCCAGGACCTTCCATGGGCTCTGCGTCAGTGTTGAAAACCCAGTGGAAAAGTGCTGCAGTTTGGGCCAGAATCACAGACACCTTGGAGCAACCTAAAGTTTCTCAGTTCAGCTTTGGTAGTAAACCCCTACCTCCTGGCACCCTTATTTCTTTTTCTGCCTCACCATCTTGATGTACAAATCAAAATTTTTCACATACATAAAAAAAGTTGAAATGATTGTACAGTGGTCATTCATCTGTGCAGCACCTAGAGTTAAAAACCAGTTCACATCTTATCTGATGTGCTTTCTTAGAAAGATAGCTATTTCTGCACCATTTGAAAATCAGTTGTAGACAGCATGACACTTCACCTCTAAATATTTATCATTTTGACACATCTTGATTGTGTAACCTTGAGCTACTCAAGTTCTCAGAGCCTAATCTTATGTAAATAGGTGTGTGTGGCTTGCTGAACCCTTTGGAAGTAAGTCACAGACCACATGACACTTCACCTCTAACAACTTCAGGATGCATCTCCTAAAAATAAAATCATTCTCCGATGTAATCATAATACCCGTATCACACATAGAAAACTAGTGGTAATCCCCAAAGAGCATCTAATATCTGGTTTGTATTCAAATTTTTCCAATTGTCCCCCCACAAAAAGCTACAGCTGCTTTTTTCCATAGACTTTTTAAAATATATAACCAGGACCCTGTCAAGGTTCACACATTACATTTGGTCGATGTCTCTTTAGTCATTTTAAATCTGGAACAATGCCCCCCACCATGTGTGTGTATATATGTGTACATATATATGTGTGTGTGCGTGTAGATGTGTATGTGTATATATATATATTTTTCTGTATATACGTATATAAAAATTGTCCTTTAAAATGCTTCTCATTCTGATCTGTCTGATCACTTCCTTGTGGTGTCATTTGCCTTCTTTTTCTCAGCCCCACTTTCTCTCCATACTGGAAGTTAAAGCTAAAAATCTCAGCTTCAGGCTTGCTGTTTCGGTAAGAATACGTCCAGGGACGTATTCTTCATTAAACATCTCATCCAAGGACACATGGTGTCGGGGTCCCCTTACTAGGTACTGATCACTTGGTAAGTTGGTGCCCACCTCTTTCTATTGCAAAGATATGTTTTCCTTCTGCGATCAGTATGTCATTCTGTGGGTGATGTTTTGGCACCGAGTGGGTACCCCATTCCCTAAAAAGAAATTTCGTGGGATCGCCTTGTTCTCCATTGATGATCCTTGCTGGACCAGTTGTTTCTCTGCGAGTTGTAGAATGGTTATTTTCAAATTCTGTCATTCTGATCTACATTTATTGGCTGACATTCATCTATAAAGAAGACTTCTTACTCATCAACAGGGATGAACTATTAAATTTCTTCTTAAAAAGGCAGGAGGAATCTTTGGTTTGGGGTCAGGGGTTCTTTGGTTTGTGGTCTGTCTTGAGCAAAGTGAAGGGTTTTTCTAATTACCAGTTTTCAGAGTAAGGAGTTGAACACCCGTGATTTAAAGCTAAGGAGGGACAAGGGCAAGGACTGGGCATATTTCACTAAGATGCATGTATAATGTGAACCCCAGTAATCAATGGGAAATTGTCGATAAATAGAGTGAGCTTTGTGTGCAACCCTCTGAAGTAAAAGGGGACCACTTCTTGGTTGGTAGAGTATGAGCTTAAAAACACTGAGAAACATTAGCACACCCACTCAGGTGAGCCTTTTCTTTGACTGGGGGAAAGAAGAAAATAATTATGCTGAAAACAACCCCTCTCCCACCTTCCAGCAGGAGCCCAGCATTGAGCCTGGGTCCGGTGACCTGCTGAAGGGGATTGCAAACCAGGATGAGGGATGCTCTTGAGGTTCTGAAGCCAGAGTGGCTCTTCCTGCATCACCCGTTCACTGGAAAGTGAGCGAACGCCCAGGCACTGAGTGGGCTGGTGTGCAGGGTGTACCAGTGGAATAGCCCTGGCCCCTGCCCTCCAGAAACTGAGGAATGAAACATGAAATTCATTCACTTTGTGAATGTGCCTTGAATGCATGGGACCCCGAGAAGGAAGAGGTTTCAGTCTGCTGCCTGCAAGACCTTTGACCTGGGGGGAGGGGCTCTCTGGTTTGAGGTTCTATCTGGAGCACAGTGACTGGTGTATAATGGAAACCAAGTTAATGTCTGAAGAATGAATGAATGAATGCATGCATGCATGCCCCATCATGCAAGGCTGGGATTTGGGTTAGACCTAGTGAGGGCTGCCGCTCCTAGGAAGTCGCTTTTGAAAAAAGGAGTTAGGATGAATTCTGGGTCTACCATTAATACTGAAGAGAAGACAGTTTATAATATATTCCAGTTGCACACCTACTTAATACCGAACACAATTCAGTTTTTTATGGCGTTTTCAGGAAACAGCCACCTTTTTTGGTAATGTTTGTGTGTGTGTTGCTGTCTCTATTCAGTGTGCCGGGGGCAGGATTCTCTCTCTTTCCCTCTCTCACACACATATATATACACACATTTTTAGGTCTTGCTGCTCAGTTAATCTGCAAGTTCTTTTCTATCACAATCAATGTTGTGCTAGTAAATGTTTAACAACCTGCTCTCTAAATAAATTTCCCCATGTACCTGTGTATGTTTATCCTACATTTTACTGATAAAAGACTGTTTAGCATAACAATTTACAAATAATAAAATATTTAACACTCTTTATGGTAAATTTCATATCATCAGTTGATTCTCACCAAATGCTTTTGTTGATTTTTGCCAAATTCTTTTGTCCCTGGCCAACCTAAGATCAAAACTGACAAACAGGTGTCAGTCTGATGTCAGTGTTGGTTGATGTCTTCATTTAAGTCAGTGAGGAAGATGAAAGTGAAAGAACAAAGATGTATGTTGGAGCTTTGCTCGATGGTTGGTGACAAGAGTGACTTCCTTGCTGAATTGGATAATAGTTCTTGAGCACTGAGAGAATATGTCCTCATTTTTGTGTGCTGCTCAAATACAGCTGTATCAACATGATATACTTAAAAATCTGCATTACTGAAGTTTTCTACGTCACTTTCTTAAAACTGGGTAATCAAATCAATAAGAAATCCAGCCCTGATTTGTAGCATTTGATGACTTCTGTGGTATAAGCTCTCCTAGCCCCACATTTCAAGCTGTTAGTGTGGGACTCCGAGTTGGGAAGAGGCGGGCATTAGAACACTGTCACGTAAGATTTCCTCCATACAGAGACAATAGATGTAAATAACTTCAAGAGCAGCAGTCAGCAAACTGTCGCCCATCAGCCAACTCCTTGGCTCCTGTCTTTGTAAATAAAGTTTTACTGGAACACAGCCATGCTCATGTATTTATGTATTGTCTCTGTTACTTTTGCACTCAGCACCTCGGCAGAGTGGGATGGCTGAGACAAAGACACTCAAAATAGTTACTCCCTAACCCTTTCTAGAAAAAGTGATCAACCTCTGCTCAAAGCATAGATCATAGTAAAATGTAGCAAGGTATATAGAAGTGAGAAGTTTTGAGCATTTATTCTATTTTTTAAAATAGAACACACTTAATTTTAGCTTATCTCATCTTAAATCATTTCTTAATGATTTGTTAAATTTGGCTTACCGAATACCTAAAAATTTAATAATTGGCTCTTACGAGCCTATACAGGCCAGACCCAGCTCCCTACTGCAATGCTTTGAGGGCTCCAGCTCATAAGGCCAAAAAGCGAAGCTGTCACTATTAGGAAGAGGCAGCTGGCAACACCAGATTGGAGGGGGAGCCACATGAGAAGGATTGGAGCTGCTTGAAATTGTGGACTGATTTCCATAGAAATCCGAAGAAAGCATTCTTGAGGTTAGTTTTCATATAATGTTTTTCCCCCCTCTTCAGGCCTGGGGTTTGTTTTGGCTTCTCAAAGGAGTTTCCTTCAGAGCTAATTTAAAAACTCAGTACAGCATGGGTTTCTGACCAAATTTTGCGTGCATCTGTCTCAACCCCATTTAGCCCGTGACAGGCGCCCGGCAGCTTTCAGAACTCGCACAGATGCTCTGTGTCCCGCGAAAGGAGGACTTCCTGTCGCTGGCCGCGGGCGAGAGGAGTTGCCTGGTGCACGGGTTTTCCTGGCCACCACTTCCTGCCGGCTGCCTTTGAATGGATTACACAGGGTTAGAAAAAGACTTCTTGGCACAGCGAGAGGACCAGTCTCTCGTGCTTTGTGGGGAAGGATTTGTAACAGGATGGCAGTTGAGGCCGCCCCAGAATGCGCCTGGCTGCCCCAGCCTTACTGGGGAAACCAGCTGCCTGTGGGGACGGGGTCTGTGGAGGGAGGGAAGGGGCAGAGGGGAGGGGATGTTTACATTCAGGTGACACCTTTCATCCAGTGGGATCTCGAATAGCCATGTGTCCAAAGGTGTTAGGCCCCTGAGGAGATGAGGCTCCTGGGGGTCAGGTATTGAGGTCATGTTCTTGGTGTGTCAAGCCCTTATGGGAAGTTGAATAAATCCTCATGTCTTGTCAAAGGGAGGTAAAGGCAGGTGTGGCTGTTGCCTTTTTTTTTTTTAAGTCACTATATAGAGCACATTTAATCTTTAAACTTTAAAAAATACATGTAAAATAATATTTACTATTTTAACCATTTTAAAGTGCTCCATTCTGTGGCACTAAATACATACACAGTGTTGTGCAACTGTTACCACTGTCTGTTTCTAGAAGGTTTCCATCATCCCAAACAGAAACTCTGTACCCATTAAACAGTCACCCCCCCCTTCCCCCTCTCCCAGCCCTGGCAACCTCTACTCCACCTTCTGTCCCTATGATTTGTTCTAAGTACCACAGATAAGAGGACTCACACAGTGTTAGTCCTTTTGTGACTGGGTTATTTCGTAGAAAGTGGCGTAAAACAGATGGCTCTGTTCTTTGACCAAAGATGGTGCTGGAAGGTGGGGGGTGAGGGGGAGAGTGGTGGCATTTTTCTTTAACGAAATTATTCAGCACTGCATGCAGAGCCTCTGCAGGGGTGTCGGGGAGAGGGGATGCAGGACCAGGATCTGACTTTGTGTGTGTGAAGCCCTCCGATGCCCTGAAGACCCACGGAGGCACAAGCGTGGAGTTTGTGTGCCCACTTTTTTTGTGTGTGGGGAGGGGTTCTGTGGCTTTCCTGAGATCCTCCTCAAAGATTTGGCACTCCCTGCCCCTTTCCCCCCAAAAAAGGTATTTAAAGAAATTTCTAGCTCATGGTGGAGAAACACATGCCCAGATATAACGGTCTACACAGGACAGGGATCCAGGCAAGCAAGTGATGTGTGTGCTGCTTGCAGAGGTGAATTGTGGTCTTAGGGCTCATGACAGTTTTAAATCTCCCTGGAGGAAGAGTCCTCCCTGGGTGGGGGTGGAGTGCAGGGGAGAAGGCAGGGTAGTGGAACCACTGGCCCTATTGACGTGACTGGTACTCAGGCTTTTTAACCAGAAAGAGAGACAGAGACACAGAAAGAGATAGCGTGGTACACTAGATGAAGAAGCCACCTGTGAGTCTCATCCCTGTGTATAATTGATGCTGGTAGAGGAGCTTGTTGGTGGAAAAGGAAAAACACAGACTTGGCAGGCAGATCTTAGATTACATCTTGGCCCCAATGCCTGCTTGCTGTGTGACTTTGGGCAAGGCACTTCACCTCTCTGTGCCTCAGCTGGCTCATTATGACTACAGTCTTGGTGCCAGGAAGGGTTCGGGATAACTCAAGAGCTGGCACACCGCTGATGGTCAGGAAATGGCAGCTGTCACTGTTGCCTGGCAGAGGGGGCAGGTCTCAAAAGTCCAGTAGTTTCCACAGGTTAGCTGCTGGGTTTTGCATGAACTGTAGGGTGAGCAAAAACGGGCCAGAATTTGAGATCGAGGGGAGGGAGGTGTTGTGGGAAGGTAAGTTTGGAAGCTTCTAAGTGAAAAGATGGGTTAGAAGGAAGGGGGCAACAGGAAGAAGTAAGAATTTACATGACTAGTTTGGGAGCGGAGACCTGCTTTTTGCCTCTTTTGATATGGACTTTCATTCTCTCTGGTCTCCGACTTGATCTGGTCCTCCAGCTCCTGTAGGCAAATGAGGATTCCAAAAGGGCAGACCATGTGGGTCCCGAGTGGGCCTGGGATGTTTGACAGCAGATGTCCCATGCTTGCTCTGTGCCTCCTGTCTGGAAGCTCGAGGTGGTGGGTTGGGGCGGGAGGGAGAAGGTAGAGCCTAGTGGTAGAGCATGTGCTTATTAGCATGCATGAGGTCCAGGGTTCAATCCCCAATACCTCCATTAAAAAATTATTTTTTTAAAGAAAAAACGAAAAGACAGCTCAGGGGTCAGTGCTCCACCTCTTGAGTTAGAGAGACCTGAGAAGTCAGATCACCCCTCAGAGCCTCGTTTTCCCATCTGTAAAATGGAATAATTTCAGGACTGTCATAGGCTTATTGGGAAGGTTGAATGAAAGGAACTTCCAGCACTTAGCTCAACGCACAGCCCATGGGAAATGCTCAGTATACATCTTTCATCGCCATTGCGTCTCCTCCAGAGTGGGGGCTGAGGGGTGCAGTGCCTTGGCAAGGGGCTGTGTTCTGGTGCTGCTGGACTTGACAGCTCATAAGGGAACACCATCTAGAAATGGCCCTAAAATTGGGGACCTAAGCAGGGAGCTGGCAGTTTGCACACCTGGTCCATCATTCAGAACATCAGTTCTACTCCAAGGTTTCTAGGAAAGTATTACTTTTTTATCATTATATTTCATAGGAAAAAAAAACTGCCAATTAAACTATAGCCACTATTGATTCTAAGAATCCATCCGGATTTTAAAGATGTTACAGTGACATGGTGGCGAGGGAGGGGAGTACAGCTTAGAATGAATGCAATGTAGTGGGGCTAAAATAGAGTGTAAAGCAAAATTTACATTAATTTTTAAGATTAAAGCATGAAAGTTTGAAGGGAAACACCGAAAGCTTTGGTATAGCCCCAGAATGTGAGAGTATGTGTGAATTTGCCTCCACTGTCAGAGTGATTCAGTTTAAAGGTTGAGGGTGGGGAGGGAGGAACGGCCGGATTTGATCTCCTTGTAAGTTTAGGTGGAGAGTGGGCGGTGGGGGGAAGGGACCACAAACTCCAGAGTGCTCTTTGTCATCCTGGGGCCCGAACATCCTCAGGGAGCCATGGTGTGTGTTCACTTCACTTGGGGGAAAATTTGCACACAGTACTTTCAGAAGGAAGGGACCATCATGAAAGCATGCAAATAACCCCACACCTCAACAGTACTGGAAACCACAGAGCACGCCCACCCAGGGAGAGAAGCTGCTTCCTGTGAGCCGCAGAGCAGCACCTCTCCCAGTGGGTATTTGGTAGAGATTGTGGGGGACACCGAATGTTGCCCTTTGGCCCTTAAAACTTTGTGGCATGTCTCAGGTGGTTAGAAGGGGTCTAGTGGAGCTGCCTTCTTTCTGCCCGGGCCCCTCGGCTCCTACCTGCACAGCACCACGTGGAGACAGGCCTCTGGGCAGGGCTGGTGTCAGAGAGCCTTCTGCCTCGTCTTTGGCAGGGAAGTGGGATCACACCTCCAGGCCCCATTGAGGCTAACAATAGACTGGTAATAACGGTGCCACCAACTTCAACAGAGTAGTTCTATCTGTCATCTGTCGGAGTGCTGGGCTCTGAGGGTTGGAGGGGAGGCTGGCATTGTGTCAAGGAGCTGGCAGGTGGAGGAATGGAGGTGCTGAGAGACGTGTGATTCCCTGAGCTGATTATTAGTGCAGGGGAGGATCCAGAGGAGCAGACCCAGACCTGAGGACACCCTCTGCGCTGGAGGAGGAAGGGACTTGAAGGTGGGAGTGGATATTCAGCAAGCTGAGGAGCCGCGTGCACTAGGCTGGGCACACTGAATGGGCATTCGTGGAGGGGTTGGCGACTCTATGAGTAAATATATTTAGAAAAATTTTTTTTCCTGATACAAAAGTACGTGATCACTGTAGATAATACACACCAACAAAAGAAGAAAAAAAATCAGCCAATAATCCTGTCACCTAGAATTAACCAGCACTGGTCTTTTTTTTTTTTAAGTAATTTACAAAAAATGAGATAATTTAATTATTGTTTCGATTATAGAGAGCATCTTTCCAAGCTATTAAGTATTCCATTGTATACGTGTTCCGTAATTGATTTTACCAGTTCTCCTTCATTGGATATACTGGTTGTTTTCAGCTTTTCTTTATTAAAAATAATTTTGCAGTCAGTAAGTGAATATCCTTGTAGCTGAATGTTTGCACACGTTCATGATTATTTCCATAGTATAAAATCTTGGAAGAGGAGTGCTGAGTCCTGGAGTATGCTGCCACTGAGGCTTTTGATACTCATTGCTAAATTGCCCTCTAGGAATATTGTACCAATGAACATGCCCATCAGGCGTGTATGAGACTGGCTGTTTTCTGACCTTTGGCCGATACCTCACTGAAGATTTTCAAATATTTGATTATTTAATAAGTTCAAATATTACCTTGTTTTCATTTGTACTCTCATGATTACTAATGAGGGTGAAGATTTTTCATGTATTTATTAGCCACTTGTGTACTTGCGTGAGTTGTTTTTCTCATGGTCTTTGCTTAGTTTTCTATTGGCCTCTTAATCTTTTTCATATTGATTGGTAATATATATTAAAGCAAATTTACCATGTCTGTTATTTATATGTGGATCATATGATTTTTGAAATCTTATAGCTCCAAAATTCTGTGGCTCTCTGATCTAGCCTGGAAGACCAAGTAGTTAGGAAAGTAGAAATTCCCAGGTGATTCCCAAGCCATAGGGCAAGTGTTACTAAATGCTGGCAAGGGCCACTGGTGTTAATAATTATGCGACAGAACTAGGAATAAGAGCTGTCATTTACTGAACAACTGTTATTTAACAGGCATTTTGCATATAGCAGCCTTTCCCTCCTATCATCCTGCAGAGAGCTGAGCAAACTGGGGCAGAGAAAAATTAAGTCCCTCACTTGCGTTTACCCAGCTAAGTGGCAGAGCCAGGATTTGAACCTTGAACTGCCCAACTCTGCCCCCCCCCCGGCGTTCTGCTCTACCAAGCCGACTCTCATTCTCAGCGTGAACCATCATTTTCCAAGTCAGACCTTCCTCAACTACTTCCACAAAGAGTGGCGAGTTGGCAAGTGGGTGATAACTGGGCATTTAAAGATGCCCTTGCAGTGAGCTTGCCTCCCAATGTAGTCTCCCTCTGCTACACTTGGCTAACCCTGTGATTCGAGGGTGTATGTGTGTGTGTTAATAATAGCTTTATTGAGATATAATCCATATACCATAAAATTCACCCCTTTAGGCAATTCCATGTTTTTGGCATATTCACAAAATTATGCAAGCAACACCACTACCTAATTCCAGAACATTTTAATTATCAAAAAAAGAAACCTCATACCCACTGGCAGTCACTCACCATCCCACCTTCCCCCCACCCCATCCCTGGCAACCACTACTCTGCTTTGTCTTTATGGATTTGCTTATTCTAGACATTTTATATGAATGGAATTATACAATATGTGGCCCTTTGTGCCTGGCTTCTTTCACTTAGCATGATGTTTTTAAGGTTCATCCACGTTGTGACATGCATCAGTACTTCATTCCTTTGTATAGCTTAATAGTATTCCATTGTATGAATCTACCATATTCTGTTTACCCATTCATTGGTTGTTGGGGTTTTTTCCCACCTTTTGGCCATTGTAAATTGTGCTGCTATAAAATTCTGTACAAGTTCTTGTGTAAACATAGTTTTTCACTTCTCTAGGTTATATAGGAGTGGGATTGCTGGGTCACATGGTATCTCTATACTTAACTTTTTGAGGAGCTGCCAAACTATTTTCCAAAGCAGCTGCATCATTTTATCTTCCCACCAGCAATGTATGAGGGTTCCAATTTCTGCACATCCTTGCCAACATTTGTTATTGTCTGTCTTTTTGATTATAGCCATGCTAGTGGGTGGGAAGCAGCATCACATTGTTGTTTTGATTTGCATTTCCGTGATGACTAGTAATGTTGAGCATCTCTTAATATGTTTATTGGCACATATTGCCAATCTTTTTTTTTTGGAGAAGTGTTTTTAAAATTTTTTGCCTAATTTTTAATTAGGTGGGTTTTTTAAAATTAATTTGTGAAAGTTGTATTCTGGATATAAGTCCCTTATTAGATATATGATTTGCAAATATTTTTTGAGTTGTCTTTTTGCTTTCTTGATGGTATCCTTTGAAGCATGAAAGCTTTTAATTTTTATCATGTCATGTGTATCGAATATTTCTTTTGTCACTTGTGCTTTTGGTGTTATATCTAAGAATCCATTGTCTAATCTAAGGTCACGAAGATTTACTCTTAAGTTTTCTTCTAAGAGTCTTATAGTTTTAACTTCTACATTTAGATCTCTGATCTCTTTTAAGGTATTTTTTTGTATATGGTGTGAGGTAAGGGCCCAGTGTCATTCTTCTTCATGTGGTTTTCCAGTTGTCCCAGCACCACTTGTCGAAATCCTTTCCCTCTTTAAATTGTCTTGGGATGCTTGTTAAAAATCAGCTGACCATAGATGTAAGGGCTTATTTCTGGACTCGCAGTTCTACCCCACTGATCTGTAATGTCTATCTGTACGTACCAGACTATCTTGATTACTGCAATAAGTTTTGAAACCAGGAAATATAAATTCTCCAATTTTGCTCTTTTTCAAGATTGTTTCAGCTTGAAACAATATGAGCCTTTAAATTTGCATATGATTTTTAGGAGCGGCTTGTTAATTTCCACAGAAATGTAGCTAGAATGCTTATAGGGATTGTGTAGATACTTCATATGACTATGGCCTCAGCCGACATCTGATCCTAAGGAAAAACTGCCCAGCTGAGCCTAGTCAATCCACAGAACTTTGAAAGATATAACAAATTGGGGTTCTAAGTCACAAATTCTGGGGGTAGTTCATTGAACAATAATAGATACAGCAGGAATCCACTGGCCTGACTCTTTTAGCCATACCTTTCTGCAGGAACTGTGCAACTGACTGTACAGTGCTGTTTTTCTTCTTTCCTCTTTTTGGAGAAGGCCCTGAAAAATGATGAAATGGCCAGAGGCAGCAATAAAAAGAGGCACCACTGGGCCCAGGGCACCCACATCTAGGTTAACCATCCTACACCATGGTGGTGAGTGGTCCATTTTCAGAAAGGTCCTTCCCCAGCTGGACTCTGCATTTGCTTTCTGCAGAGTGACTCAAAACTCACAGTGTTCATGTATCAGTCCACCTGGGGCCACTTTGCTGCCCCTGTACCACAGGAGGGTTTTGCTTCAGTGTATGCCCAGCCCTGACTTTGGCTGGCATTTCAAGCCATCTGCTCCCTTAGCTTCTGAGATGAAGTGGTCGGGTGGCATTTATCCCTAGCTCCCCGGCTTTTCTCAGGCCTGTGATTGGTTCACCAGCTGAGCATCTCACAGCATCCTTTTCATCCCATCATCAGCCCTTGGGCAGAGTCAGGTTGCCACTCTAAAGGTAGAGGCAGTCACCAAAGCCCATGAAAACAGATGTGCCCCCAATAATTGGCAAGAGGAATGGAGCAGGATGGGCCCCAGATGGATGTGAGAGCTCTTGTGAGCCTGTGCAAATTCCCAAATCCCTCCTCACCCCTAGAGTCCACCATTTGCTTCCTATACCTAGGAACTAACTGACCAGGGATCCTATCTGTTGTGTATGAAGTTTCCCTGCTGCCATCTGCATGTCGGTCAGCTCTGTGCCCAGATACCAAGCCCCATCTTCATCTAAGAAAAGAGGCTTCATATCTTTATCTCAATTACTACAATATCAAGAACATAAAATTGTAATGCACGTGAAAAAATGCTCAACATCATTAGTCATTAGGGGAATGCAAATCAAAAGTGCAATGAGATATCACTTCACATCCACTAGGATGGCTATAATATATATATTTAGGGGGAAAAGAAAATTGTAAGTGTTGGCCAGGATGTGGAGAAATTGAAACCCTTGCACATTGCTGGTGGGAATATAAAATGGCATAGCCACTGTGGAAAGCAGTTTGGCTGTTCCTTGAAAGGTTAAAGGTAGAATTACCGTATGATCCAGCAATTCCACTCCTACGTATATAGCCAAGTTCACCCAAAACTTATACACCATTGTTCATAGAAGCACCATTCACAATAGCCAAAAGGTGGAAATAACCCAAATGCTCATCAACTGATGAGTGGATAAACAGACAGTGGTGTATACCCTACAATGGAATACTATTCAGCCATAAAAGAGAACGGAGTATGGACACATTGCAGCATGGATGAACCTTGGAAGTTATGCTGAGTGAAAAGCCAGAAGCAAACGTATCATATGATTTCATTTATATGAATTGTCCACAGTAAGCCTAGAGACAGAAAGTCGACAATGGGTGCCATGGGCTGGGGAATAAGGGGAATTGGGAAGTACAGGCTTTCTTTTGAGGGGTAGTGAATATTCTGGAAGTAGATGATTGTAACGGTTGCACAACATTGTGAATCTACGAATAACCACCAAATTGTATACTTGAAATGATAAATTTTATATTGTATGAACTTTATCTCAATAAAACACTTCCAAAAGAAAAAAGATACACTCTAGCGGATATTGCTGTAGATGATGATATACATTGTTTTCCTTGTAAAGACCCTTTCTAGGGAAGGCTAAGGAACTTGCTGGAGAGTAAGTGCTTCCCAGAGTACCTTGATGTGTCATAAACAGTGTGGCCTAGGAGCCGAGGAATTCTAGTTCTGCACCTCACATGCCGGCCAGGCAACCTCAGGCAAGTTCCTCAGCCTGTCAGCACTGTGTTTAAGTCATCTCTGAATTGGAGATCTTTCTCTAATAAATGCTTATAAAGTGCTCACTCTGTGGAAAGCATTAGTGTTACTCCCATCTGGAGAAACTGAGATGCGAGGAGGTGGAATACTTCTCCAAAGTCAGAGCCAGTGAATGGCAGAGCAAGGTTCCAACCCTGGCATCCGCAGCAGAATCCGTGGTCTCACTTTCTTCTCCTAGGACTTTGTCACCCCGCTACCTCCCGTGTCGTCATGGGGATCTGAGGCAATTACACACTGCGAGATCCTCCAACGAACATGAACACTATAGAGCTCACACAGCCCCAGTGTTACTCCTGCCTTAGATATCAGCAGTTAGAATTATAAGAAAAACACCTGGGGCTCCTCCGCCCCAGCGAGCTGTCCTCATCCTACCCTAAATGCATTTCTTCTGGACTTCACCAAGGAAATTAGGATTATCATCTCATGTCCAGATTTCTCTGGTCACAGAAAAATATCCCAGAAGTGCTTCTGGGAAGACGCTAAGACTGCCTCACTCCACAGGGCCCAGGCTTAGGGGGAAAAGGTAGACCAGATAGATCCTGGAGTTCCTGCTACTAGCTGGAGCAGGTTAACCTGGAAGGGTGACCTCATCTCCAGTAAGTTATTTGTGGCTTGTATTTGGCAAGGGGCCTATGTGTAGGATCAAGCAGGGAGGACACCCCATTTCCTTCTTGGAGCTCTGGTCCTGGAGCCTGTGGAGATGCAGCAGAGGACAGGGAGGCTCCAGGGCCCTACATCTGACACTTGGGTGGGTGAGAGGTTTGGAAGCCGTGGGGGGCAGGATGCATGATCTGGAGAAGATATGAAAGGTAGAGCTGGAAGCCAGAACGCTGCTCAGATTCTGGCAGGGGTGAATCTGAGGATCAAGGAAGTTCAGAAAACGTGGCAGTGAGAGATGGTGTGTTGGCAGGCTGGACAGAGACCAGCTTTTTAACCTAGTGGTGCCCAAGCAGGCCCCAGGCAGTCCTCTCTCCCCTCCTGCCTGCAGCCCAGAAGCACTTCTGCCCTGGCCTCCTCCTCCTCTCCCTACTGTGGCAACCGTGGTCCACGCCCTCATTCTCTAGAACCTTTACCACAGCCTCCTAACAGATCTCCCTCCTAGTTACTGCCTCTCCAATCTAGTCTTACCATCTCCGGAATACTTTTTCCAAAACTCAGGGCTGATTGTCACTCTGCTCAGAGCCTCCCTGGGGTCGACTGAGTGAGGCGGGCATGTGGCCCTTCATGCAGCCCCAGACCCCACTCACCTTTGCCTCTTGTTCCTCGGTTTCTCACTCTGTCTTGGTCTACCTGGCCGCTGCCCATGCATCCATGCAGACCCAGTTCAAATGAGGTTTCCCAGACCCAGCCCCACCTTCAGCCCCAGGCATGATTAACAAAGTCCTGTCTGCTTCCTGGTACATTTCAGGGGGCTCTGTAATGGCATCGAGCATGTCTGGTTTCTTATGCACCTCTTTGCTCTGAGTTCCTTTAAGACAGGGTCTGTGTCTCTTGTGTGTTCTTCTTTCCCGTGCCTGACACATAGTAGGTCCTTAATAGGTGTATTTTCCTGTGCGTGTTCACAGGCATGTAGACTCCTTGATGTTCTCTATCCTGCATGCAGGGCTGGACGTGGGGCTGCCAGCCCTCATGGGGCATTGAAGTTTTCCCTGTCCTCTGGGGATGCTGAGATACAGGGAGAAAGGGAGGAAGACTCAGCTCCTTCTGCCCTGTGCTTGAACTAACAGCTGCTGTTCAGATGCCCCAGATGGACCGTCCGACATATAGGCCAAATGGCCGAAACAGACTCATACGTGCTAATCAGGTACTGTCTGGAACCCAGTCCAAATGCAGAAGCTGCCAGCAATTATACCCATGTGCCCAACAAGTCAGAAGTGAGGTCCAGTAAAGAGCATGTTGGGCTGAGGCTTGGAAATCCTCACGTTGGATTTGGAGTGCTTAAGCCAGGGAGAGATGCCAAGCCATCAGGCAGGCATCTTCCAGGTTCAAATTTTGATATTCGTTGTTAAGTGCACAAAATCCAGACGCTTCATTTTTTCCTCTTCTTTCTTTCCTTTTTTTTTTTTTGGCATGCAGCAGCAACAGCTTCCTAAAAAACCTCTCTCGGCTGAGCTGCTGCCCATAACAGCATGCCGTTTGGCCTTTGCAAAAGGCAAAAACCTCTGTATTTGTATCTAGAACACCCACAGCTGAATGTGTCAGATGTTGTTGGCTCCTTTGGTTGGTTGCTTTGCAGGGGTGCCTCCCGCTGGGGCTGGCTTCCCTAAAGTTGAGTGGGCAATTCGAAGAGTTTTTCAGTGTTTTTGTTCAAACCAAGGAATGCATGTTTGAGCAGGGCTTACCTTTCATGAAGGAATGGATTCTTTTGCTTTTCTGTTGGGAGTGACCAAGGTTTCTCAGAATCTCTCTCGAGTGCAAAGCCGTGCCCCCGCCAACCCTTCAGATGGGGCAAGCAGGTTGATAATGGCTCATTCCTAGATTCCCAGAGAGCTGGCTGGCTTGGCTTCCAGGGATCCAGGAGTCCAGGTCATCTCTACACGGTCCAGGCCTCTTGCTCCCATGCCAGACTCAGAGAATAATTAGAAGGGAGTGGAACATTCCAGGGAAAATTAAGTCGCCGGACTGAGGGCTTTTATATTGTCTACCGGTTGAGTAGGGGCTGATCCAGGTGGGATGGAGTCAGTTATACCTGGACTCCCAGCCCCAGCTACTGCTCCTGGCTGGGATCTCACAGAATCTAACAGATCTCCGCGTTGGTACTCCCCTGGTACCAAAAGGCTGAAATCCCTCGGGGTGTGGCCTATGGAGCAGCTGTTTCTCCTGATTTCCAAGGATGGTGTCAAGTGCCTCCAAGTGTGTGAGATTCTGGCTGAAAGTGCATGATGGATATGCTTTTTCCATTAAATCATCTCCTTTCTGGAATAGGTGTTTTCCTAACAACCCTTATGCAAATAGCGGTGAAAAGGAGGAAATGGTAAAATGTTGAGTGTCATCGGCTCCCGACAGCAGCCTCAGCTGAAACCTTCTGATTTTCCCACCACCCGTCTCCCCACCCCCAAAGAAAAGGAGTAGAGAGAGAAGAAAGAAAGGCAGAAGGACCGCCTACCCTCGGTGTGGCAGCCGGCAGACGCAGCCAGGAGGCCTGTGTGTGGATCCTCATCTGCTTCTTGGAGGGCAGGATTCTGTTGGAACACTGAGCCTTTATGGGTCTCTAGGACCACATCTTGTGCTTTATTGTCTACACCACCCCTGTAAGTTATTGATTTGCAAATGGGCAGCATTCCTTTCCAACTCCCTTGTAGGAGGCTGGAGGGAATCTATTTTCCGAGGGAGAAGACTTGGTTCATTCTCTGCAAACACATTTCCTGTGCAGCCTGACTCCTGCTTTTAGGACCCGCGCCATAGCAAGAGGATGCTCGGGTGCCGTGTGCATTCACGGGGAAGGGGGGCACTGGGCATGCGTCCCCCAGGGCCCAGCGCGCACACCTGCCTCTGGTCCCACAGAACGTGCTCACTTGCCAGCAGGCTCGCAGTGAGAGCGGAGAAGGATGCCTGGGGACCGGTGCCCTGCAGCCTAGTCCACTTTCCACGGAGATAGTAAATCAGATCCATGGGGAGTCATTACTGGGCCTGCTTTCTTCTGTGACACTCTGTTCCATGCATCCACCTGCTTCTCAGCTTTCCCCCCATAGTAGGAGGAGGGCCCTACATTCTGGGTCCCCCTCTCATTGATGCTGGTGAGAGGGGTCTTGGCGTGGCGGGGAGAGGTGGTGTTATGGTTCTGTGCACCCCTTCCTAAAACAGCCTACCATCCTTCATGCTTCTAAGATGCCCACTGTTTTCACAATTCTAACATCTCTAGAGCTGAGGTGGTCTTAAAATTAATGCTGTGTCATCAATTTTTTCTTTTCCAGTACATAAAATATTGGTGCATCTTATGGCATTGTAGGTTTGAAGAAATAGGGAGTAGTTAGAAGAAGGCCAGTCAGCTGTCTAATGCATGACTTCAGGATAACCTCAAATCGAGTATTTGTTCAGGTCCTGGTGGTGTGGAGGGCACCGCTGCCCTGTGTGAAGCACTTTGTTTTGGGGTTTCTTATGCCACCTGATCACGTTTGCTGTCTGCCCCTGGGTAATTCACTTTCCCTTCACCTCATCTCTGGAAGCATCACCCTCCACCATGCACAGGGGTCTTGTCACCCTACCATTTAAATGTGAGCATCCCATTTTAATTCCTAATTGCTTTCTCCCGGGCTTTTAACACGTTCATCTCATTTCTTAGGTTTTTTTTCTGGTCCTCAGATCATTTTTGGTTGTTTGAGTGACCCTGCAGCTCTTGTGTGATTCAGGGACTGACGTTTTCCTGGTAGAAGAGGACTTCAGCTAAATATATTCTCGTCCACGTGATAGAAACATACATTATTTCCTGCGAGTCATTTGCCCTGTTGTCACTGTCATCTGCAGACTGATTAGTGATCCGAGGACAGTGCTTGGGGGATGGGGACCCAGTGAAATTCTGAACCACTGGAAGCTCCTCATTTCTGTTGCTATTTATGAGGCTCAAGAATATTTGTTTGCTGCCTCCAAGGTCCGTGTCATAGACACACTCCCTTGGCAGGAGGGTTCAAGTGCCCTGTGGGCTTCCTCTCTGAGCCCTCATCCCACTCTCGTCCTCCTCAGGCCCCTCAGGTCTAGGCTCTGCCCGCTCCGCTCGGTGTCACTGCCCTGCTCGTTTGTTCTGGGGGTGAAGCCCAGGCCAACTCGTCCTTCCCTCGACCATCACTCACCAGATCGTTGATTCCACCTCAGAAGGAGCCTCTCACTTGTTTGCTTAACCTCTGTCCCCTCCCACTTTCATCCTTTAGCCAGTTGCTAAGGAAAGTTCTGATGGTTGTTTTTTTTCCCCTGCTATTCTCCCCTCTTGAAAATAAAAACAAAAGATGAGAAATCAGGGTACTAGCCAGGCTTCCCTAGAAAGTTTTTTGTGTGTGTGTGTGTTATTTTTTTAAAGAAAAATGACAGCCTCTGTCACCGGTTCTGTAAAAGTCCCCCTCATGCTCTCTGTCAGCAGGGCTTTACTAGCCTTTATGAAAATCCTGTCTATTTTGGCTTCATGAAGGGTCAGAAAAGATCTCGCTGGCCAGAATCAGAACTGTCTCCATTTTCGAGGGAAATATATTCTAAGTTCCAAATGAGGACTTACCAATGAACTTTTGGAACAAAACCAGTTTGTAAGGTGAGGACTACTTCTCCAGTGAATGTTAAGACTGAAATGTTGGTTACACTGAAGTCCTAACTGGAATATTGACATACTAAACCCAAACGGTGGTCTCAAAGAGCGGTCCCTGCCAACCTTGTCCCCTTTATCTCTGGGATCTACCTTTTTTTCTTTTTTTTAAAGTATAATCAGTTTACAATATTGTGTCAATTTCTACTATGCAGCACAATACTTCAGTCATACATGAACAAACATATATTCATTTTCATACACTTTTTCACCATAGGTTACTACAAGGTATTGAATATAGTTCTCTGTGCTACACAGAAGAAACTTGTTGTTTATCTGTCTATATATAGTACTTAGTATCTGCAAATCTTGAACTCCCTATTTATCCATTCCCACCCTCTTCCCCCCTGGTAACCATGAGTTTATTTTCTATGTCTGTGAGTCTGTTTCTGTTTTATGAATAAGTTCGTCTGTTTTGTTAGATTCCACATATAAGTGATATCATATGGTATTTTCTTTCCCTTCCTGGCTTACTTAACTTAGAATGACAATCTCCAGGTCCATCCATGTTGCTGCAAATGAGAGCTATTTTGTTATTTTTTATGGCTGAGTAGTATTCCATTGTATAAATACACCACAACTTCTTTATCCAGTCATCAGTTGATGGACATTTAGGCTGTTTCCATGTCTTGGCTATTGTAAATTGTACTGCTGTGAACATTGATTGGGATGCATGTGTCTTTTTGAATTAAGGTTCCCTCTGGATATATGCCCAGAGTGGGATTACTGGATCATATGGTAAGTCTATTTTGGGGAACTACCTTTTTTTAAAAAGTTACAAAATTGTTCAAAAAAAACCCAGCAACAAATAGCTCACAGTCCAGAGGGACATGGAGTGGAGAAGGTAGCTTCCCCTCCCCGCCCAGCCCCAAGGATGCCATACCTCCCTCTCCTGCGTCCTGCTCACTGCTTCCCTTCAGCATCCAACCTGATTGTCTTCCCACCAGAGTTCAGATGGCTTGGCCTCATTCTGTGTAAAGGCCACAGAACGTTCCATCGTTAGATTGAACCATAATTTCTTTAGTGAGTCCCATAGACTTCTTTTAACCCCGGGAAAGCTGGTTCTGGTGGAGGTTCCTAGTGACACGGTGGGTCAGGGAGACCTCAGTCCGCGTCTTCTGTCTGCAGCTCTCTCCTCACCATTGGTCATGAAGAGGCAGTCTCAAATTTTCCGTAAAGAAAAGTATCCCTCACCATTATTCTCCAAGATTTGGCAAAATTAGTTTAGTTCTGGTCATATGTTCTTGTAATGTCATTCAAGATATTCTTCCTGGTGCCTACAGTATGCTGGGCGCAGTGGTGGAGACAGAGTAAAACTGTTGCTCTCCCTTAAGAAATCTACAGACTCATCCCAGATAATAAGAATATCCCTCTTCAGTGCTACCTTTCATCAAGGCAGTAGGTATATATCAGGATTCTAAACTGTTAGGACATTTGACCCTGTGGTTGCACTTCTTGGAGTGTACGCTGAGTAAATAAACAGACTTAGGCACACAGATTTATACACAAAGATTTTCATTACTCTATTGTTGATAAAAATTAAAAACTGGAGATGGGCTGCATGTCCAAAGATAGGAGACTGGTTCAACAGTTTGTGGCCCGTCCATCCAGTGACATTGTGTACAGCCATTTGAAACAATGCTTTCAAGACAGTAATGACATGGGAAAATACAATAAAATATTCAGTGACTCATGTAGGATACCAAACTGTAATCAATATTTTCCCAAGCTTTTTCCCAACAATTTTCTTACAGAATTTTGAAATTATGAAAAATTTCAAACACAGAATAATTGAAAGAATTTTACAGTGAACACTCCCTTCTAACTACCACTAGTTCTACCATTAACATTTTATTATATTTGCTGTATCATATATATAAGTACATGTTCGATATGTGATAGATACATACATCTCCATCTATCTTCTTTCTATCCATCCAATAAGCCATCTTATTTTGTATGCATTTCAAAGTAAGCTGCAGGTATCAGTACACTTTCCTGTCAATACTTCAGTGTGCATGTCATTAACTAGTGTTCAATATTTGTAATTTTTTCATTTAAGGGAAAAATGACATACAATGGAATATACAAACTCAAGTGTACAATTATTGAGTTTTGACAAATGCATACTCTAATCCCTATCAAGATATAGACATTGGCAATTATGGTGATTATTTTCCTTATTAAGCACACATGCTTATTTGTGAATATATTTTTATCTATGCAGTGTGATTCTAGGGATGATTTTATTTTCATTATATTCTTTATTTTCTGAGTGATATACAGTGAGTACACCTATTCATTCTTCTTTTCAACTGGTATTTATTGGTGATGTAGTGTATGCCAGGCTGTGATCCATTGGTCAACAAAACTGCAAAACTCCCTGCCTTATGGAACTTGCAATCTTCTAGGGTCAGAAAGAGTCAGTAAGCCAAAGATAATGCAGCAAGGAGTGGAGAGTGAGCGATGCGCTATGAGTGGCAGGGGAGGAGGCGGTAAGGAGGTGGTATTTGATCAGAAAATTGAATGATGTGAGGAGAGAAAACAGGTAAGAGTCTCGGGGAGAGGAATCAGCAGGTGCAAAGGTCTAGAGGCAGGAAGTGAGAACAGCTGCCCATGGCTGGAGGAGACTGAGTAAGATGGAGTGTAATAGGAGAAGAGGTCAGATTTGGGGGCAGGAGCCCAGCCATTTGAGGCCTTGTAGGTTACACAAGGAGTTAGGATTTTATTCTAGTGCTTAGAGAGGCTATTGGAGGGTTTTACTCAGGGAAGTGACTCCATCTGACGCTAGTTTTTAAAAGCTCTGTGGAGAATCGGCTCCAGTGGGGTAAAGGTAAAAGGGAGGCTTATCCTGGGGGTAGTGGTGCATGTGGTTGGCAGTGGGCACACCCAGGACACCTTGGGGGTACGTAGAGCTGACCCTCCTTCCTGAGTGATTGAAGGTGGGTTTGGGCAGGAGAGAGAGAGATGGAGGATGGTTCTTATTTTCTTGGTCCAAGCAGCTGAGGTGAATGATGGGGGTGTAACTGAGATGGGTGAACCTGTGGGGAAGAGAGAAGTCAGGAGCTCTATTTCAGACGCATTGAGTACAAACTGCAAACTCCACCTTTCAGACCCTCGAGAGTCAAGCAGGCAGGGCTGGGTGAGCGTGGGGGAGAGGGTGGGCCCAAGCTGCTCCAGTGGGGTCCTCAGTAAACAGATGGTGCGAGGCCATAGACAACCCCCTTGGGGGCAGATGGGTTTCAGAATTCAGCTTTATTCAAATTTTAGAAAGATAATCCATGAACACTCCCATTAAGGTCTGGCCATCACCTGTAATCAAACGCACAGCTATGTCTGCAGCAAACTGTAATGATATTCAGTAGTTCAATAAAGACTAGAAACAGCCTCGCGTCAGTTAGGATCTGGTGTTGTCCTGAAACAAGTTTTGGCACCAAAGTTATGCAAAAACTTGATTTTAAGAATTTCTGTGTCGGGTGGGCTAAGAAACAGCACACAGACCTGTTATGCCCAAAGAGGGCTGAAGGGTGCATTTTTTTAAGTCCTTCTTTCATTCATTCGTCACCAGGTATTTACTGAGTGTCTGCTATGCTCCAGGCACAGCTCTAAGAATATGACTGTGAACCAGATGGGCCAGTCCTTGTCCCCTGTAGGAGGGAGACAGACAGTAAATAAGTAAACAAGCTAATCCCAGGTGGTAAAACCTACTCTGAAAGAAACGAGCAGGGGTGATGTGGTGGGTGGGGAGGGTGGAAGACTGGAGCTGACCTTTGTGCTGAGGCCTGAATGCTTAGAAAAGGGAAATGTAAACGCAGCCAGTGTACTGAGTGTAGGGAAGTGCCCCCCTGCAGGGCGACCTCTGTCCAGGACAGGGGAGGGTCCTTTCTGAGAGTCAGGTGGAAGGACTCCAGGAGGAGCTGGACGATGAGGTGAGACCTGCATGCAGAGGGGGTGGCTGACTCCCTCTGCAGGGAAAGGGGGCAGGAGCAGCCTGATCCGGGGCAGAGGACACCTGCCCAGGAGGGGCAGAGGCCCAGGCTGGAAAAACCAGGGAGAAAGTTATGGATGGGCAGGTGGGCCCAGGCTGTGGGTTTCGTCTTCTCGCACGTGGACCTTGAACCGAGGGTGATGTGATCAGAGATTTGTCAGAAAATGACCTGGGCAAAGCATGTGCTAAATATGCTCAGAGGTTGCCCCTGGAGGCAGGGGAATGCGTTAAGAGGTTATTGCAGAGGGAAAAAAATCCAATTTACTATTGTCAGTAAAAATTCTTCCTTTGGTTAACACATCTTTGTCCTAGCATTACAGATTTTTATCTTTATCAAAACCAACCTATACTGTAAGTTTTGTAAGAAAAATCAGCCACCCCCTCCCTTTTCTTGATTTCTATTCCCCAGATGCAAATAATTCCAAAATACTTTTTACTATTTTTTTGGTGATATTTTCTTTTATAATTTAAACTATATAACTGTTTTTTATGCCTTTTCTAGATATTTCTAATATTATCTAGTCACTTCTGGCCATGGAAGATCAAGGTTTATTTCTTTGATAGGTCCTCCATGCAGATACTTCTCCTCCATCCATCCTTCCAATCAAGTTACGTGGCCGTTTTTCACTAAATACGTGTGGAGGCTTGTGTCATTATAACCCAGTAACTGTCACTCACAGCTGAGTCACCTAGTGTCCTATTATTTCACGTCCTTCCTTAGTCAACTCTAATTTCTGCAGGCTTCACCCAGAGTGAGGATATCTGGTTATGCAGACTTTCCAGCAAACTTCCTGTGTTTAGCCCTCTTCTGACCCCTGTTTTTAAGAGTAGCTTGTGCCTCCAGTCCCAGTTTCCTGGAACTCTGGGGCTCAAATCAGCCTGAGTCCGTCTCCCTCCCCACCCCACCCACTGGCTGAGGTTTACTGAGTCCTTTGCCGTTTGTCCAACTGCTCTCCAGCAGCACCCAAAATTTTGTTGGCATCTTGGGTCTACTTTTCCCTCTTCTCTTATTCACATTGTTCTTACAGTTTATGCCTTTTAAAAATTAAATTTACTATCCTTTTAGGAGGGCTTCAGAAGAGGGTACGGTTAAGCTTGGTGATCAATCTGCCACATTTAACCAAAAGTCTCCCAGAGCATTTTTCATACTTCCTGGCCCACAACCTGCTCTTAATAGAAGTCGGCAAATGTTCCTTACGTAACGATTTTGTCCACTTGTTGCCCAGCTCAGCCCGCAGAGTTGGAAATTGGGAATTTGGGGGCGTCATTACCACAATCAGTGGCTTTCTTGAAGGCATTCTAAATCCCTCGTGATTTTCCCCTGAGCAGTTTAAGGAGAACTTCTGAATGGGCCCAAGGTGCCTTCCCTCTTTCTCACTGCAGTGATGAGACTAGGTGGCATTCACATTTATTCAGTTACTTTGAAGCAGAATCCTTCCTGCTAGCCGACTGGTGAAAGGGGCAGGGCATTGAGCCAAGCAGCTGTGTGACAGCGTACAACTTACTCTCCCTCTCTTAGCCGCGTCTCTGTCCCCTCATCTATGATATGATAAAGGTGGACTAGAGCACCTCATTTCTTATCCCAACCTTGCTGAGAGCCCTCTGTAGGAAACAGAGGATGGGCAGAGGGCCCTGGGCTGAACCCTGAGATACTTCTGAGGTGCTCCAGAGCTCCTGGGAACTTGGACTGGGAAGCGCTGGACTTGACGGTGGCTCTAAAGTCTCAGTCGGGCAGCTCTGTGAACCTTGCCCTAAACAGCATTCACCCTGCCATAGTCTATGATAAAATACTGTTTGTGAGTCGTATCCCAGGATGTGCAGCCCCCTCCGGTCTCCAGGGCCACTGTACATGCTGGGCCTGGCACGCGCTGTCCTAACCCTTTCCCCACGCGGGGGCGGGAATGTTGGTTCTCACTGCCTCTTAAAGAAGGGACGGATTTGTTGATTTATGGGTTGGAGCCCTGGGATGGGAATCCTCCCAACACGGGCTCTGTAAGAAAACAGGAATTTGTTTTCCCACATTGTTTGCTTTTGATTTACTGTTTTGATGTAGTGCTGCTTTATGACTCAGATGTTATCTTCCGTTGCCAAATCATGCGTTAGGTATGTATAACATTTCCCACGCAGTGACATCTTATCCTCTTCCTCAGTCACTACCGGCCACACCCCACGCCCCACTCCCCTGTGGGCGGAGCGGGGTTGGTGGTGGGGGGAGAAGAAGGTAAAAAGCTCTTCTAGTCACAAATCAAGGCGTGCCTCAGGCGTGGGGCTGTGGTTTTCAAAGTCATCATCTTTGTTGTTGATGAGGCTGTTTGCAGAGTAGGACCAGTTTCCGAAAACCAATCTTAAGCAAAAGCTTGCTCAATAAAACAGATAAGATGGAACCCCAGCTCGGATTTAGTGGGGGGGTGAGGATGGCTGAAGACCCCCGGCAACCCCTCCACCCCCTTCTCCAGCTCTGCTGGAGAGACCCCGGCTGAGGGGACAGACCCTGGTGTCGGCTCTTGTTCTGCCTCCGATACTTGGCATAACCCAGACGAGTGACTCCACCTCCCAGAGCCTCCTCTTCCTTGTCTGTAAATTGGGGCTGCAGCCACTGGCTCTCGGGGCGTCCTCAGTGACAAGGACTCTTCTTGTAACCTGCTCCTTAGAACCCGTGCACCAGAGTGGGCACCGCAGGCTTCCCCACAGCCTTCCCATGGGTATGGTTTTAGGAAAGCTGACTCTACCCCAACCTCAGGCAGCAGTTTGTCGTAACTGGATATTTTCTTTTTAATCCCCTTCTTTCCAGAGAAGGTCCTTGTAAGGTCATTGTAACATCAGTTGTTAAGTGCCTGCGATTTTACTTGAAATGTAAACAACATTCTGTCTTTGGCCCGTGTTCGGAGAGGAAGTTTTAATGTTTTCCCCTCTGGCAGAAGTAGCCTTACTTTGGTAAGTGCATTTTGATCATCCGCACTGAAGTCTGCAATTTTGGTCAACGTTGTGGAAAGTGGCCCTGGTGTGGATTTCTCAGTGAGTGTGGATTTGTAGGTGTTTTGTCTCTATTCATTAAAATCATTAAATTATCACAAAATTCCACAGTTGTTTCTCTTCCCTTCTTCACGAGGCCTAGAGGAGCTCTGTCTCTGGGTGGGAAATGGCTGTGTTTTCACTTTGCACATTGAGGACCAAGCCTGTCAAAGGTATTGATTGCCTTCTCCAAGTTGGAGATCAGAAGCTACGTATTTGCTCATCTTCCCTTGTGAAAAAGCAAACTGCTTATCAGGCATTTAAATTCTCTTTTCATTTACTCAGTCAAAGGCATTATCCCGCGAAGACATAATTTGAAACGTATCTTCATAGAAAATAGCTCTCGTTGCGTAAGCCGTGAATGCCCAGGCCAGAAAAGCCCGTATGTTTCTCCTATAGAAATCGGTACTGTTCCCAACCTCTCGTCTCCCTCGTGAGCATTCTAGCTTTTACACTTTGTGCTTTTCCTCCCACCAGCTCCTTCTTCCCTTTGTGCTCTGCCCCTGAAAAATTGTGAAGTGTGTAATTCTGGATTCTATTTTCTTAGTGAATTGACCCTTTCACCATTATCATCTCTTTCTTTCACTCTGGTAATTTTCTTTGTTTTGAAGTCCATTTTGTCTTATATTAATATAACCAGTCTGGCTTTCTGTGATTAGTGTTTTCATGGAGTATTTTTTTACTGAGAAAGCACTGTGTCCTTAAGTATGAATGGTCTATTTTACCTCTATAAAAATGTTTATTTGTTTAATGAATGTTTCAATGTTTAATGAATGATATAAAAATGAACTTTACTGCCTGGACATGAAGAAAGTACAGTTTATTTTTGAAAGAGATTCAGAATCCAACGAAAGAAATCAGTTTAAACAAATATGGGTGCCACTATGACTGTCAGATCTTTCTCTTGATCACCCCAGGGCTTACTTATGCTAGCAAAAACAGAGTCCTCAACCTTTCCTTTTCAAACTCTCCTGTTCTGCATGCATCAGACACAGGTTGGAGTGAAGTCCGGGGCTGTCTCATTCTGAGAGGCTGTGTTTCCGGGACACCCGTAGCTCAGGTGGTCCCTTTTTCAAACCTTTGTACTCCATGTCAAACCCTGTCAGTTCTTACTTTGGGAATGCATCCTACTTCTCTATCCCCAAAGGCAAAGGATTTTTAGATCTCTTGGTAAAATATTACAGCTTCTATCTTTCTCATCTCTTTCATCTCCCATCTCATGCTTTTGCCAAAATCATTTACCCCTAGGACTTCTCTGCTCATGTTAAGATCCTTGGGCAGGTCCTGGCCCTTCACTCCCCTACATGCAGCTTAGACCTTGTTTGACCTAAGCCTTCTTGTCTGTTTGATTACTGGGCCTTTGTTTTTTTCTCAGTGGTCAGGCTGTGTTCTCTTCTTTGACCAGCCTGAGTTTTCTTCCCTGCTGTACTCCTCTACAAATCCGCTGCTGCTTACGTCCCTCTGTTCCGGCATGCCACAGACCTCTCTTATTGCAAGTTCTTCCCAAATGCCTCAACTATGGGTATGTGTATATATATATATATATATATATATATATATATATATATACACACATTTTTTTCTCTTTTAATGTAATAAGGTGCTGTTTTCTTAACACCAATGCTAAATAATACTAGTTGCAGTCCAGGAATTCCAGCTTCAGTGACAACCACTAACACTGAAGGTGAAAAAAAAACCCCACTATATTTGCATATTAGAATTATGCAGTCATGAAACTGTAGGGTTAGGAAGGACCCTAACCCCTCATTATAGGAAGCGTCCGAGGCCAGGAAGTGAACAAGCGTCATGCTCAATTGCACACAGTTGGCTGGTGATAGACCTTGAGCCAGAGCCCAGGTCTCCAGGCTAGTGTCCTTAATAAAATTTTTAAGGTGCTCTTTTCTTTTCAAAGTAGTACAGGCACAGTTTCAACCCCAAATAACACTAAAAAATGTAATCAAAGAATAAATAGTCCCTCTTGCCATCTCCAGCCACACCTCATCCTGTCCCCCTGGAGGTGACCACACTTCACTCTTTTAACTGCTTCGTCTGGTTTCTGCCTCTATGAAACATGCGCCTCTGAGTACCTCCTCATTTATCAGTTTAGGTACTTCAGAGATGATCTGTGAACCTCCAATTACAGGAGAGGAGGGCTTGGCCCTCACACCCCTCCACTCACTTTCCTTCCCCCGTCCCTTCCCTGCAGCCCGCACAGTTCCCTGTTAAGGGTCTGGAGTTACACTAGGCTTATGTAAATATCCAATATCTAAATCTTTTTAATTCTTTGTCAGATAACAAGTTCAGATAATGAAGGGACCCCATGATTCAAATGTATGTGGTTTCCGGGTTTCAGATGGAAGTAGTGGGAGTTCAGATGGTGAGGAACAGATCTCCCCAAAAATATCCAAACGTGTTTACCTCCTGAGGATGGAGAGTGAGGGGCATCTGCATCGTTCACTGCAGAAGCCAGGAGTCCTCACCTCGCAGTGTCTTTAAAATACTTGTGTTGGCTTCGTCTTCATTTATCAGTTTTAGACCTTGGTGTTCACACTTTCTCTTGTAGATAAGTTTTTGCTTGTCCTGTTGATTGATTCATGGGTTTTACTTGTGTTCTTTTCTATATATGTAATTTTGCCCATGAGGTTGGATATGGCCCACCAGTCTTTTTTCCCCAACTGGCCAGACATCAGACAATCCTTCAATTCCCCTGTATTCTCTGGAGCCCCGTTGGCCACCTGGCCTGCTGTGCCCTCCTGGGACCTCCCTCCCTCATCGTCCCAGCAAGTCCAGTTGCTGCTGGCCTGGTAAATCCTCCTTGATTTACCCCCTGTTTGCTAAAACACCCCTTCCAGATGCATACAAGGACATTTCCCAGAACTCAGGAACATGTATTCCAAATTGAAAGGGCCCACCTGTGCAATGCCCACTCAAGGAACGAAGGAAGACCTCCACAGCACATTATCAAGAAATGAAAGGTAAGTTTTTTGAGTCCTTGGAATATGGAAATGTGTTTATTCTGCCCTCGCATTTTGATTAAAAATTTGGTGGCTATAGAATGAATATTCAATGCTAGAAATAATTTTCACTCAAAATTCTAAGACCATTTTTGTATTGTCTCCTAGTTCTCACATCAGTCTTAATTTTAGGTGCCAGTGCTTCGTGTGTGTTCCTGTTTTCCTCCCTGAAAGTTTTTAGGATCTTCCCTTTGTCGCTTGCTCTGAGATTCCTTGGTAAGGTGCCTTGGAGGTCTTCTTTCACTCCATGAGCAGGCACTGCACAGGTGGGCCCTTTTGATTTGGAATACATGTTCTTCCGTCCTAGGAAGTGTTCCTGTGCTGTTTTTTGATAATTTCCTCCTCCTTACTTTTTTTTGTTCTCTTTTCCTGGAATTCCTCTTTTTCAGATATTGGACCTTATCAGCTCGAAAAACTACTAGTTCCTACTTTCCTTTTCCCTTTTTGTTTTCTTTGTGGAAAAGTTACTCTACTTTATCTTGCGGACCTTCCATTAAAATTTTTATTTCACTTACCATTCTTTTAATTTCCAGGAGTTCTTGATTGCTCTCTATTTATTCCCTCGCCCATTACATCCTGGTTTTGGTTGATCTCTGAGGATGTTAATAACAGCTTCTCTGAAGTTTGCTTCTACTCACTGTGTGGTTGCCACGTTCCTCTATTTATGGCAGTTGTCCCCATCTCTTTCCTGTTAGTGGCTTTCTTCAAAAGTGTGCTGACCCTTGGTCATTTGTATTTAATTTTTTTTTGGCGGGGGAGAGGTAATTTGGTTTTCATTTATTCATTTATCTTTAATGGAGGTCCTGGGGATTGAACCCAGGACCTTGTGCATGCTGGGCACACATTCTACCACAGAGCTATACCCTTCCCTTGGTCATCTGTATTTAAGACACAGTGGCTTGGACGTTCTGGGTGTGTTAGTGGAACTTTTGACTGGTAGGGGGATTGCATTGCAAACTCATTGTTTCTTTGGAGGATTTTCAGTTCTTAGCATATAGGGGCCTTTTCTTGAAGGCCATTCTGGCTTTTTCAGAGATGAGTCCTCCTCTTCCCTGGCCAGAGGGGGATGGAAACCGAGGTCAGCCTACCTTTTAGTGTGGCCATTCTCCATCCTGCTGTTTTTAGCCTGCCCACCACCCTGTCCCTTCACTAAGCCTCCTGTCCCCTAGTCTGGAGCCTCTTCTAATCCATTTCCCTAGGAAATACACCCTCAGACTTTCAAGTAGCCCCTCATCAGATCACCCCTACCAACTGGGGTGTACAGTCTCCAGCCCCCGAGCCTGCCAGGGGTAGTGACCCCGGCAGAAACACTCACCCTGCATCCACCTTCCTTTTTGTGGACCTATTGGTCACCGTTTCCTCCACTCTGCCCAGTCAGTGATCACTCTTCTTTTGTCTTCCAGAAACATTGCTTATTTCTTGATATCCCCATTTCCACTCTCACATTCATCTTCTTTTCTTTACTTTACTGTCATGTTAGGGGTGTCTTAAGAGAAGAGAGAGAAGAGAAGAGAACAAGGAGGGGTAGTCCCTCCACCATTCATTCACTCAGTCAACAAACAGCAGACGTGTGCTTACTGGATTCTGGGCACTTCTAGGGACACAGCAGTGAGCAAATCATATAACTCTGTCCTTCAAACTTCCAATATTGTGTTTACTAAAAGTACCATGCTCTTAAGTGCCACCAAATGATGACAATAGTGACATAAACTTTAAGAAGCTTGAGTTTGTTATGATTCAAGAACCAATGTGCAGCCACCTGTGTACCCCTATGCCTATGTGAACCTTGGCTGTTTGTAAGTGGTCACAAATGTTGCTGGAGACGTGGGGTGCCTCTCCGGGATGAGCTGGGAACCGCCATACTTGCATATCACAGGAATCCTTTCACAAAGAAGGATGATTCACATCAGCTCTGGACTCTGTGGGAGATAGAAAACGCTTTCTATGACTCTTTATAAAATCGAGGTTATCACTTCACCAGGCCGTGGTGCAATCTGAAGAATACCCACCACTAAAATTTCCTGACCGAAAGTCACTAATAATAGTAAAAGGAAGAGAAAGGAGCAGAACGATCTGTGAATTTCCAGTATTAGGAAGACTCTTCCTCAAGCTGTTTCAAACCTGCACTCTTATCAGCTAAAATTTTTGGAGCTGGCACCCCAACATAAGTGTATTTAATTATAAGTTATATACATATACTATCCTATAATTATAATTCATAATGTATATTGGGAGTATTATGACACGAACAGGTAAAAAATTTTTAAGTTTAAAGGGTGAACTAAAAATAACTAGAATTTCTGTGAGCCCAAAACTGCACTAAAAAGTAAAGTGTTCATTTTTAAAAGAAGGGGGAAAAAACCAGAATTAGATGTTTGAATATGTGTCCCCTCCCTAGTAGATCATGTGGGGCATCTGACACTCACTTAGAAACAACCAGGAGAGTGGGAATGAGGATTTGGTCACCGATCCAGCATCACTTAGCCGTGGGGTATTGGGCAAGCCACTTGCTTCTGGGCTCAGTTTCCTCATCTGTGCAGTGATGAGGAAAAAAGACTGCAGTTTCCCAGCCTTCCTCGTAGAGTGGTTGGGTTTGTGAAATGGGCTGACCCCTTCGAGGGTATTTTATAAAATGTAGAGCACTCAACACACAAACCCACTAGTGGACCAGTTAGCCTCCTCATGTCCCTGGCCAATTCTACTTTTCCAGCATCCAGAAATCCTTCCTGCTGGTCATAAGCAGTAATGGGGTGAAGGTGGGCAAAAAGCAACCCTGAGCCCAAGTCCTGCACTAATGAATCAACAACATCCTCTCCAGTTACAAAAGAGCAGTTTCCCCAGCAGCTCCAGGGTGTTGTGCTCTGCTTCCTGCAGACATTAGAAACGTTGGAAAAGTCAACCTGTTGTTGAGAAGCAGCAACAGTGCGTGAGAGGCTTTCAGTGTGTCCAGCTCCAGTGGAAGAGAACGGCTCCATGCCCTCAGCCAGACGGCTGTGCGGGCTGCCTGGCGGCAGGTCTCCGTGCCCTACACGGATCAGGGAAGGTGTCTGGCTGGGGCTTAAACAGCTGGAGTATGTGCAACGCCACACTGTAGCAAAACTGCATCTCTGGCATCAAGGGAAGGAGAGGATTCATGATGCAAGGGGAAAATGAAACATTCCATGTTCCAGTTAAAATGAGCACCGTGAGAACTGTGTTAACTGCGCTGTGCACTGACTTCCCTTATGCCAGCCTGCACGTGCGTGATCTCACTCAGTCCTCACTGTTCCATTCCCATTCTTCAGATAAATAAACTGAAGATGAGGAGGTT
The DNA here is from genome assembly GCF_048564905.1 of Vicugna pacos. NCBI lineage: Eukaryota > Metazoa > Chordata > Mammalia > Artiodactyla > Camelidae > Vicugna > Vicugna pacos. The sequence goes on along the minus strand of NC_132993.1, from coordinate 76,755,761 downwards.
AAGTAGCTTCTCCATAGTGCCAGTGGAGCCACATTCAAACACAGGTGCCCCCGTCTCCAGAGCCCATGATCCTACCCGCTCTACTCTTCCCCATGATGACAACTCACCTCTCACAGACATCCATGTAACCCATGTTTTATAGAGCTCTAAGAGGACCAAACCTGGAAGGAGCCTAGAGATCTCCTGGTCCAGCCACTTACCCGGGGCCAAGCTGGGATAGAACCCCAGGCTCCCACCACCTGGCACGGGATCTTAAAGCAGCAGCAGGTCACATGTTGGTGCATTACAGCCAAGTGTTCCAAAGACATGGAGGAAAATTTGCAATTAAAAAAAAAAAATCCTTCTCTTTGACCTGAAGCTGGAGTGCAAGTGGGAAAGTGATGCCTTTCCCATCAGCAGCTCAGCAGAAGGCAGCTGCATGTCTGAGCCTTACAGCGCTGAGAACCATGGCTGTTGTCCATCCCACGTGGGGGTTCAAACGCTTCACTGAGGAGCTGGGTGAGCCTCACAGATCCCATTCCAACTTCATCACCTCCCCCAATAGCCCAGGGTGGTCCTTCACCTCTTTCCCATCCCCTGATGTTCTTTCTTCATTCGTTCCAAAAAGCTTTGCTTTCCAAAAAGACAGTAAGCTGTCTCTACCCCAATGTGAATTGTAAGCTAATACATTACTTCCTGGTACATTTGAACTATTTTGTTGAATATTACTTTGAAAGGCTTAGCTTCTATTTCTGTGACCTACAGGCATCAATATCAGACAGGATAGAGGACATTTGAATGGGGCATAGCTATTTTTTAAAATTACAAAACAAGTTAATATTTTTACTTTTCTCTAATTTTAAGCTTTTTAAATTGTTAAATATCCACCACAAATGCAGAAAACTTCATAAAAGAAATGTACAAATTTATATGAGGCCAATGCCCTTGTAACACCACCTGTGTCGAGAGAGAAACTTTGTAGTTACTTAATACATCCAAGTGCCCTCTCACCCCTGCTCCCCACCACCAAGAGTAACCTCGATCTTGAAGTTTAAAAATCAAGTTAAATTTAATGTGAAAAGTTAGCCACCCATGTGTTTAACAATAAGGGACGAATACAGGCATAGTCTGTTCTAGCTGCAATCTTTTGGGGTTCTACTTGGCTCCAGTACCCTAGTTTTCCGGTAAAGTATGAATTATTGGGTACAGTAGAAATTATTTTATGCAGCTTTATCCTGATGCTCGTTGGCCTCCATGCATGCTGCAGACTTACCCAGTAGTACCCAAACTTTTGGGGGTCCTCCTTTCTGGAATTATCTGGAAGTTGGAAAGACAGTTGGATGGTTCCTTTGTTTTGAACTAAAGCTGTCTTGTGCAGACTGATCACTCAGCCTTGAATCTGGGCCATTCCAGAGTCAGGCAAACCCTGAAAGACAAGTTTTCTTCCACCTTGAACATTCTAAGATTGCTCTGCTGGTTCTAAAGCTATTCCGAAAGACAAAGACTTTAGCCCAGGCAGCTTGTGAATTCTGGGTCTGGTGTCTGGCCCTCATCCAAGATGCTTCTGGAATGTTTGTGAAAGCATTGTTGTTCATGGTTTCACCTAGGATGCCAGGCATTCATTCTATTTTCTGTTACTTAAACTTTTTATTTGGAAATAATGTCAAATTTACAGAAAATTTTGAAGAATAATGATGGGACAGAGAACATCCTACAGCTTTTACACAAATCCAACTGTTGTTCCCATTCTGCCTTATTAGCTTTATTGTTCTCTCTTTGGACGGATAGACAGATACAAACATATATACCTACATAGAGGGCAGGAATATACAGCTACATATCCATATGCCTTTTTTAATAGTCACAGGTAATATTTTTCTGAACCATTTGAGGGCAAGTTACATTCTCCTTGGTACTTTACCAATTACTAAATTGGTGTGTCTGAGAAGAGGACTGTTTTATTATGTAACCTCAGTGCAGTTACCAGCTTCAGCACATGTAACAGCCAAGCATTTAATGTGATCAGAAGAAACCACCAAAGACAACTGGTTCCTTTTCTTCTGCCCGCTGAGCACTAGGCTTCCACTCTCCTGTGGTGTGCGTACAGTAATCCTCAAGTCTAATTGTTTCAATCATCTCAAAATCGCCTTCTCCTATATCAACAATAGGTAGAGGGTGCATATTGACTGTTCTGTTTTCAATCAAATATTTATTTACTTTCTGCCTTCATTAGGATCTCTAAATACATCGGAGAAATAGCAAAATAAATACCCCACTCCCAGGTCTTGGAAATGAAAAAGAGTAAACGCCAGGATAATTTAACACTCTCCTAGTCCAGTGGGGAAATGTTGCCTTTTTCTGTCTACAGCCCTTAAGGAAGACACGCTCTCAGTTAAATAAAATGTCATTCGCACCCACTTCGCCCAGTTTCCCCTTTTGCTGAATGACTTTCTCCGTGACCTCTGTCAGCTGGGGTACAGTATTGATAAGTGGCCCGTGCCTGTTTTCCCTTGATTGTTTTCTAAACTCTGAGGTCACTGTTGGTGACACCTGTCATCAGCTGCATCTCACCCAGCTCCCCACACCCTGTGGCTTTCCTAGAGTTCTTGGCTTCTCCTGCCTAGACAGCAGGCATTCCAAAACATTCCTGAACATTCCGGCTCACAGCTGGAGGCAAGTCTCAGCAGGCTTATTTCCCAATCAGAGGCCACCACTTGGGCCGAGAACAGATGTGGTGAGGGTGAGCATGCTTCGGAGAAACTCCTCCGTGGATGAAGCCCTCCCTGAAGGACACGGAACGTCCCTGTGCCCCAGGCGTGAGAAAGGAACAGGCTTTACAGGAGTGCTGTGCTTGGAGGAAAATCCCGTTCTTGGGTTCTGAATCCACACCATTTCACGCTAAGAATTTTGTAGTGTTTCCTTCTTCACCTTAATCTCCCTCATGTTGGGTTGCTTTGTCACTCCGTTTTCCCTATTAAGAACTTTCTTATATAAAAATTGCAAAGGAATACATTATTTTTAAAACTAAGTTCTATTTTTCTCAGAGTTTTATTAGAAAACACGTTTAAGAGTCAAACAGCAGTGTCCTTCTCAGCCCCTCCCAGCCCCCCAGACCCAGTCTCCAGAGTGACCGCTTTAAAACCTTAGCTATTTCTTCTGGTATTGACCTCCATGAATTAGATGCTTATAACTGCGTTTCCTGATTTATAGGTTTTGCACACTGCCTCCCAACTTCCAAATGATTCCTTTGATGGTTTCCCTGTTCCTTCTTTCTGGAACTCCCTGTTAGTTAATGTGAGCCAACTTAGGACGCCCTCTAAGCCCTTTGCCTCTTCTCCTTGGTCCCTTTTCTTTTATGAGTCTGTTTTACCTGCTGGGCCATTTCCTTGACTTTACTCTCCAGTATCTTCCACTGAACTTTGTATTTCAGTTGACCTGTTTTTAATTTCTAAGAGTTCTTCCTGTTCTGATTCTTTTTTTTTTTTCTCAAACCACCCTTATTTCCTGGATGCAATGTCTTATATTACCAATGATATTAATTAAAGGGTTTTTTGTTTTTTTCTCCCTCTATAAGTTTTCTTATTCTTTCTGAATTGGTTGTTTTCTTTAAGTTCCAGTTACCTGATGATTTTGGTCAAATGATGATTCTTATCAACAGGGAGTCCTTCTCCCCCTAAGGACATGGGGCCATTCTGTTCTCTCGCCTGGGAGGTATAAGCCGTGGAGGGCAGGGGCTGGTGCTACAACCGCAGTTCAGAACATAGATTTTCGCTTCATGCCTTGTTTTCATTGGGCACCAACCTTGTGCCCTGACATGTCTGCCTGTAGCAGCAGTCTCTCCTGAGAATAAGGCTCTCATTTCCCTGACAGTGCTGGGCAGGGATCGGGGAAGGACAGAGGGAACCTCTAGAGTAGGAACCAAGTCCAGCCTTCAGCCAGCCCTCCTGCCTATCCATTCCCTTTCCCTGTCCACTTCCTCCAAGTTATGGCGCCTCCAGCTCTGAGCCTTCGGGGACCAAGTGGGAGATTGATCTGGTTTGTGCACATTTGTGCATGGAACTGCAGGCCCTCAGGGGAAGCCTGCGCGTGTGCAGGAGGGTGCCCCCGGGCTCTTGCATGTCTCTGTCCTCAGTGTTTGACCACTTTAATATCTTTAATATATTCTTCCAGGAATGTATGAAGGAAAGGAGATAAACATATGTGGTCAAATCAGCTCTGTTTCAAGGGAACTATACTTTTTTTTAAAGCTAAATTATCTCAATGTAGAACATTTAGAGAGAAACGGCACCTCTTAATAATAAGGTAGAAAGGCAGCCTGCAGTGTGCGTACCTTCTCCAGAGCCCAGTATGAAGTGCACATGTGTGGCTTCTGTGGCTTCTGACTCTCAAGATGGTCTTACACCTGCCACTTCTCCCCTTCTTCACTCCACAATGCCTGATTCTCCAGGCACAAGCGAGCAGTTTTCAGAATACCGGTGAGAAAGGGAATGAACTCCTCCACTTACATCTAAGAATGATTTCTCATTTTTTCCCCTGAAGACAGGAAAGTGAGGTGGGGATGGAGAGGTGGGAGAACACCCCACCCACACACACTCCCTGCCAGGACCAGCCCCCTCCACAGCCCAGCCCTCGGCCCCTCTCAGTGTCATTTCTCTTCGTTGCCTGTTCCCGGTAAATGATCTTCAGTAACAGTCCTGTGAACTGATTGTTCTCGACTCGCAATTTCTGTGAAACAGAGTAGCAAATACAAAGCCCCAGGAAGAAGCTGTTCTGAACATTCTCTTCTTATTTAAAGAAGATTTCTTTTCTTACATCAAACTTTCTGTATCTTCTCTGAATGCCACAAGGAAGTGAGAGACAAATTAAAACGTTATCTTTTAAACTATACTAGTTCTTTGCAACTCTGTCAGGCCCTTCCTTCTGTCCTCCTTTCTCATACACTTTTTTTCTTTTCTTTCTCTCTTCTTTTTCCTTTTTTTTTTAAAATTGAAGTACAGTCAGTTACAATGTGTCGATTTCTGGTGTACAGCACAATGTCCCAGTCATGCATATACATACATATATTCATTTTCATATTCTTCTTCTTTAAAGGTTATTACAAGATATTGAATATAGTTCCCTGTGCTATACAGAAGAAATTTATTTTTTAAATCTATTTTTAGGTATAGTGGCTAACATTTGCAAATCTCAAACTCCCAAATTTATCCTTTCCCACCCCCTCTCCCCCTGGTAACCATAAGATTGCTTACTATGTCTGCAAGTCTGTTTCTGTTTTATAGATGAATTCATTAGTGTCCTCTTTTTCTCTTTTTTTGGATTCCACATATGAGTGGTATCATATGGTATTTTTCTTTCTTTTTCTGGCTTACTTCACTTAGAGTGATGATCTCCAGATCCATCCATGTTGCTGCAAATGACATTATTTTATTTTTTGTGGCTGAGTAGTATTCCATTGTATAAATATACCACAACTTCTTTATCTAGTCATCTGTTAATGGACATTCAGGTTATTTCCATGTCTTGGCTGTTGTAAATAGTGCTGCTATGAACATTGGGGTGTATGTATCTTTTCAAGTTAGAGTTCCCTCTGGATAGTGGAGTGGGATTGCTGGATCATATGGGCAGTCTATTTTTAGTCTTTTGAGGAATCTCCATACTGTTTTCCATAATGGCTGCACCGAACTACATTCCCACAAGCAGTGTAGGAGGGTTCCCTTTTCCCCACATCATCTCCAGCATTTATCTTTTTATCCTTCCTCACATGGATTTTAAAGGATTTCTAAGCATTGGAGTCAATGAATCCCTGAAATGAGGGAGGAATTAGAAGCAGGAAGAAAAAAACAAACCAGGAAAAAACCCAAAAACCCATCTGAGGGTCAAGTCACACTAAAATACCTGTTAATGACCTACAAACATATGTAAATATAATCCAGTAGCTAAATACATATGGGCATCCTAGCTTCTTATTCCCTGAAAAAAACCTGAAAATCCTGAAAATACTGAATTGATCATTTCTCCTCCACCACCCAGTCATCATCATCACGGTCACCCTCAAAACCTCAAGTACAGTGGGAGAAGGGGGCAACGATAACGTTTATTCAAGTTCTCTAAAAGTCTTCTGGCCTGTGAGCTGTGAGCTGCCGGTCAGTTTCAGGTCAGCATGGTTGTTGGCCTTGCTGTGGATGGTGATTGGAAGCTGAGTGAGAGAATACAACAGTAACACAGTGGACAGGTGGGGAAGGTCCCTGAGCAGAGAGTGTGTCTTGAAGGATAGGGTCTGAGCACCCAGTGGCGATGGGAGGGTACCGAGTATGGAGGGGCTGTGAAGTTGGTCTTCATTAGGAAGATTTCCTGAGGACAGCATGTCTAAGAAAGGTAGCTTTTATGTAAGCTGAAATGAGGGGAAAAAGAAGTTGGAGGCCAAAGAGCCCTTAAGGAGAAAGAGTTTTTAAATGGACAGTTTACTAATAACTGCATCGTTTTAACTTGAAGTGCTTGGTCATTGGACCAAAATTAATGTCAACCAGGTAAAATTGGACCTAACAGTATTTTTATGACATTTACAGTACCTCTTGCCCATGGCTCATAAATACATGTTAACTCTAAGGAACTTGGTAGGGTTTTCCTAGAAATGCTTTATTATGAAAATATGTGCTGCTTTAACCTAATAAAGTAATTTACAGTTTAAAAAAAGAAGAAGAAAGATTTGCAGGCTGTGAAGGTGGGATTCATAATTAATAACTAGAGGAAATTGGAGTTGAGGATAGATGGAGAAATTATCAGAGAAGAGCCACTAGCTCTTTTAAGTTCAGGTTTGGGGTCCAGAAAATCATGTTCTAGGATACTGAAAAAAGCTGAGATGGAATTGCTTTTGGTGAACTTGGCAGAATTGCAGAGAAAAGAAGTCTCGGAAGACTAAAAGTAGTCAGTGTGTTTTTATTTCTTTTATGTATTTTTTTTTTGTTTTCCAAAAAGGAAAGAAAATTAATTCCAGAATTGACAGGCCAAGGGATACTCTAGACTGCACTGTTAAAATGGTTGATTCTGAACATTAGAAGAGAAAGTGGTCATCACCAGGAGCCAACCTGATTTTGCTAGAAACTTCCCACGCCAGAGAAATACCACGTCCCCATCTGAGAGGCTTCTGGGCTGAGAGGTCAGGGAATATCACAGTGTCCCTGCTTTTAACAAGGCATTTGCCAAAGGTCTCTCGTGAATGTCTGTGAATGAGTGGAAAATCTTGTTCTAAAAATCATGCAAGTAGATAGATCTGTGGCAGACTGAAAGGCTCTACCTGACTATAGGTTGGTGAGGGAATCTGTTTTGTTCCCTGATACTTAGAGCAATGTCAGGCACACAGTAGGTGCTTAGTAAGTATCTGTTGAACAAGTGGGCCATTACTAAGCCAGAGAGACCCCTCTAGGGGAACGTTACAGGACTCTTGCCTGCCCTGCCCAACTGAGTGTTGTGTTCACGGCTTGAGTAAAGAGACTGATGATGTGCTCATTAAAGTCTGCGGAGAGCAGAAAGCAAAGCCTGAAAGCTAGTATTTTCTTTCCACTTTTATTAAGATGTGACTGACATATAACTCGGTATTAGTTTATAGTGTACAACATAATGATTTGATGTACGTATATATTGCAAAATTACCACAATAAGGCTAGTTAACATCTGTCACCATACATAGTTACAAAAGCTTTTTTTTCTTGTGGTGAGAACTTTTCAGATCTACTCTCTTAGCAACTTTCAAACAGACAGTTCAGTATTGTTAGCTGTTGTCCCCTCGTTGTACATCATATCCCCAAAGCTTACTCATCTTTTACCTTGAAGTTTGTGCCTTTTGACCACCTTCACCCGGTTCCCTCACCACCCACCCCCTGCCTCTGGCAACCACCAGTCTGTTCTCTGTGAAAACTAGTTTTAAACTGACAGAACCAAGATCTCAAATATCTCAGTAGTCTGAGCCAAATCAATCAAGATAAATGTTTCACAGGAAAATATGTAAAATCTTATTCCTGAGACGAATCGACTGTACAAATACATGACGGGGAGACAGAGCTTAAGAAACACATTAAAAAGTTCCTGTGTTTTAATTGACTGTAAACTTAGTGTTAATACAGGTTATGATGCTGCTGCCATTAGAGGCTCAGTTCAATCATCTGTTTATTTAGTAATTAATTTCAGCAAATGTTTATTGACTGTCTGCTCTGGGCCAGGTGCAGTGCCAGAGAGCAGGCGGCATACACAAAGACATGTTCCCACAGACCCTGTAATACGAGGTGAGCCCTAGAATGGAGGTTAGGATAGTCCTGGCGCCGGGCACTGGAGAGGGGAGTATTGGGGAGGTCCAGGGCGTTCACAGGGCCAGGGGCTCTCATAGGCTGAGATCTTACAAACAAGGGAGGGAAGGGGACAGCTGGCAGAGGAGGTCATACGTCCAAAGACAAGGGGTTGGGGGTGGGGGGGTGTAGAGTGACAGGTTCGGTGGCCCAGCCGGAGCTCAGGATGCAGGGAGAGGCTGCGGTGTGTCACCAGTGAGGCCTCAGTCCACCAGGAGCGCGAGAAACCACTAAAGAAAGGTGGGCTCCCAGGGTTCCATGCCTTTGGCTTTCCTCCCACCCCACTGGCTACCCCATCCCAGACTCTTCTGCTAGTTTCCGCTTCTCCCCCGTCCCTCAACTTTCGGTCACCCCAGGCTCAGTCCTCGGCCCTCTTCTCTTCTCTGTCTACTTTTATCTCTCACTGATCTCCTCCAGGCTCATGACTTTGAATTCTATTTGCAGACATGTCCCAGATTTCTGTTAGCAGCCTGGGCTTCTCTCCTGAACTCAAGACTTAGATATCCCACTACCTTGGCATCTCCACGTTCAACATACTGAGAATGGAATTCCTCGTCTTCCCCTTTATATTAATTTACCAGGACTACCATGACAAAGTATCATAAACTGGGTGGCTTAAAACAGCAGAAATGTATTCTCTTGTAGTTCTGGGTACAAGTCTGAAACTGGGGTGTTGGCAGGGCCAGGCTCCCTCCAAAAGCACTGGGAGAGAAGCTGTCCCGGGCCTATCTCTCAGCTTTTGGTGTGGCCAGCAATCTTTGGCTTTCTTTGGCTTGGAGTCACATCACTCCAATCTCTGCCTCCTTTGTCACATGGCGTTCTCCCTGTGTCTTCATATCGTCTTCCTTCTGAGTGTGTCTGTGTCTCTTTTCCTCATCTGATAAAGACGTCAGTTATATTGCATTAGGGTTCACCCTAGTGACCTCATCTTAACTTGATTAATTCCACAAAGACCCTATTTCCAGATAAGGTCACATTCAAATGTTCTTGGGTTAGAACTTCAACAAATCTTTTGGGAGGTACAGTTTAATTCATAACACCCCTAACTTGTTTTATCCCTAGTCTTCCCATCTCAGCTAATTGCCACTTCAGTCTTCTAGTTGCTCTGGACAGAATCCTTGGTGTCATCCTTGACTCCTGTCTTTTCTCTCACCCATGTCCAGTCTACCAGGAAACACCACTGACTGTATCTTAGGGTTAAGTCCAGAGCCAACCAATCACTTCTCCCACCTCCTCTTCTGCCACCCTGATCTGAGCCACCATCACCCAGATGACTACAAAAGCCAAGCAACATATCATGTCAATCATCTGCTCAAAACCCTGCACTAGCTTCCCAAGTCACTCAGGGTCACCACTGCCATCCTCATGCTGCATCCCCACCAGCTCCCCATGCCATTCCTGGCTTCATCACCTTCTAGTCTGGCCCTTGTTTGCTCTTCTCCGACCACACTGGCCTTCCTGCTGTTCCTCATGCATCCTATGTCCACCCTACCTCAGGACCTTTGCACTAGCTCTTCTCTCTGCCTGGAGCTTCATGATTGACTTAATCACCTTCATCCAGTCTTTGTGCAAATATTGTCTCAATGACACACTTTTTAAAATTCTGACTAGCCTTCCCACCCAGCGTTTCCGATCCCCTATCTGCTGAAGTGGTTTCTTCCATAATACTTTTCCCTTCTACATACTGAATGTTGTTGGAAGTTTTTATTGTTTACTCTTTGTCCCACCTGCTAGCATGTAGTCCGCATGAGGCAGGGATCTTGTTGGATCATTTTTGTTTCCTGAGTGCCTGGAGCAGCGGGTACAGTCAGAATTGAATCCACGTCCTCCCAGCTCCCTTTCAGCAGTGAAGGGCTGCTTCGAACTATACAAAGGTGAATCCCTCAGACGCTGCCTCTTGTGTATTCTGCCTGTCCCAGCCTCTGCCATCATCCTCGGTGGCTTCAGTATCTCTGTAAACCTATTTGCCTAGCATAAAAATTTCACAGTGTACAGAAACAATGCCGTGTTTATCATGTTCACACCAGCTGAGCCTGGGCACCTTCCTTCACCCCCTGTACCTGAAGAAGAGATAATAATCATACTCTACCTCACAGGATTTTTGTGAGGATGAGCTAATGTACATAACTCCTTGCCATGCAAACAGTGAGTACCATGTCAGTGTTGTTATAAGAATAGAATATATTTGAACTTGAGGGCACCATGCTTAGTGAAATAAACCACAGAAGGACAAACACTGTGCAATTCCACTTACGTGAGATGTCCAAAGTAGTCAAACTCAGAAACAAAGGGTAGCATGCCAGGGGCTTGGGACAGGGAGGAAGTGGGGAGTTGCCGTTCAGTGGGTGCAGAGTTTCAGTCATGCAAGATAAAAAGTTCTAGAGACGAACTGTACAACAGTGTGCTTATAGTTAACAGTGCTGTATATTTCAGCATTTAGGAGGGTGGATCTTATGTAATGTGCTTATTTATTTGGCTACAATAAAAGAAAAAAATGTATCCATCACTAACCCACCCCTTCATTTTTTATCGTATTTTCTCAAGGTTAAGGGACCTGCCCAAGACCTCACCTCTTTTAAATGGCAGGGGGTGACCAAAATCGAGCCTCTGACTCTCCGAGCATTTTGTTCTGCCCAAAGCTGGGCCTTAGTCCTGTCTGTCAAAACCCAGCCGATTAACAGGCCGTGATCTACAGTCCCGGAGAGTTCCATCCACACCCCGTTGGGAGAAAATGCCTCACTTTTTGGCTCCATAAAAATCCTCCTATGCCCCATAGGTTGGGCAATGAGAAATAAATAATCCAGACAGTGATGTTATTGATGGGCGGCTAGGGCTTTGCAAACAGGGGGAATAAACAAAAGAACCATATATGTTTCAAGCTTCATTAGAACTAGCAAAGACTCCAAGTCATTTTTCAAAATGGTGGGCGGCATCGGGAGTCTGTCCCTACCTGGAAGGGGCACTTGGTCTATAAAAGCAGCAAAAATAATTGTGTCTTCTTTGTCACTTGGGTAGACGCTCCTGTCCTAATTAATTCTTCCCTCCTCCTCCCTTTATAAATACGCTTGGGGAAAGTGACATCCTTGCATTTTTCTGTTGTTGTTGTTTTCTTTCTTCTTAACAAGGAATTCTCTCTGCTCAGGCATTTCTGGTGATGATTTTTCTCATGTCCCAGAGATGCTTCTAATTAGTCGATGCTTCCGTCTCATAATAGTTCACCATGAGAGTGGGTCCAGACTGGAGGAGGGAGGGATTTTGTGACTTTATCAATGCGCCACTGATCAGGTTAGCTTTCTTGGCTACTCATTCATTTTTGTTCCTCTCTGGGAAAGGAAACAGTAGGCTCCTTGCTAGGTGGGGTGGAGACGCCTGGGTTTGCAGTCTCCAGAAAGAGTTCCTCCAGCACCCTTTGATGAAATGCTGTCTTGAAGCCTTTGCAGTAGTGCTCACTAAAGAGATGATCTCCTTCCTTTCTCGTCAGTGGAAAAACACTAGGCTGGGGACGGTATGGCAGAGGCATGCAACTGTGTCACCTTGTCCCCAAATAACCCAGCACCTGCCAGGGGCCGCCTGCTGGTTGGGGGCAGGCCCAGCGTTCATCCTTGAGGGGAGGTAACCAGAAGACTGTCCCTTTCCCCTCTCCCTCCAGGAACCCAAGGCCCCTCCAGGCCAAGGGTGGTGTTGTAGTCTTGGGGTGGTTCTCCCATTGCTGAAGGAGTCTGTAGAGATCCTAGGATTCACCACCACTGCTTCAGAGCTCGAAGGAGACCCTAGTTTGGGCCTTCTTTCAAGACTTTCAGCTTTTGCTGTGAAACAAACCACCCCAAAACTTGATAGCTGAAGACAATAAACAACACTTATCATGATTCTGCGGGTCATCAGGGTGGTTTCTCTGGTGTGGATGGCTCAGCTGGGGCTGGATGGTCGAGAGTGGCCTCACGTGCCTGTCTGTCTGGTGCTTAGGATGCTGGTCAATCCCGTTCTTTGGGAGGCCAGCTTGGGCTTTTTCATGTGAGGTGTCAGGGTGCCAAAGAGCAGCAAGAGGGCAAACCCCAGGGCACAAGTACTTTATGTGTGTTTGTGTCACATGCGCCATTGTCCCATTAGCCAAAGCGAGTTCCATGACAGAGCCCAGAATCAGTGTGGGAAGGGAACATGGAGGGACATGCATCTGCAGGAGAGCACACGCATGGGGGTCGTTCTGCAAAGATCTGCTTCAGGAGTGGCTGTCAAAGGCGTGGGCTCTTCTTTCCACAGATGGGAGTGTGCAGGGTCTGTAGGGGGCGGCTCTTTCAAGGAAGACATTAATGAGACAGGTCCTTTAGAGACGGGGTGTAGAGTGGACTTTGACCCATTTACTAGCAGTGTGACTACAGGCAACTTCACTTGTCCGAGGCCCAGTTTCTTCACCTGTAAACTGGGCCTAAGCAAGCCTCCTTTACGAGCTCCTTCAGAAGACTGAGGCGACATCTGTGAAGCAGCGCTGTGTCAGGCTCACGGTCAGCACCCTGCTAACTGCTATCACTGCAGGCAGCTCGAGGGCACCCGTGGCGGCGGGTTGGGCAGAGGGGGATGGGGTCTCCCATGTACAGGGGGCGTGGCTGAGTGATGGAGCTCAGGAGGCCAGGCGAAGACCCCAGAAGGGCAAAGAAGCCTCTCCTGGCCCCTTGCAGATGCCAACCTTGTTCAAATATGTGTAAACCAATCACACTTCCTTGGTTGTTCCTGTCCCAGCAGTGGCCGCTTGGCTTCCTCACCTCACCTTGCCCTCCAGATAGCTTTTGCTCCTCGTTGTCAGAGTCATCCGATGCTTTGCACCGTTTTCTTACTTGAGGTCTCTGTGCACTGGACGCCTTTGCCTGTGTCCTCCTCGGTGCCTTCTTGTGGCTCACTGCCTGCCTCTCTGAGCGTCCTTTCTCAGCCTCCTGCACCAGCCTCTTTCCCTCCTCTGTCCCTTCGTGGTTGGGGTTCCCTACTTTCCACCCTCAGGCCTGCTGTCCACAGCATCATTTCACAGTCTGACCCCCACCACATTCCCGAAGATCTACATGCCCACAACGATCTCCGTCTTTCTGTGCCCCCAGCTTGCCTCTTGGACTGCAAATCAATTGCTCAAATTCAGTAGGTTACAAAACAAATATAACTGGCCCCCTCTGTCTCAGTCCCTCAGGCTGCCAGACAAAATACCGTAGCTTGGGTGTCTTAAACAGCAGAAACTTAGTTCTCACAGTTGCAGAGGCTGGAAGTCCTAGATAAGAGTGTCAGCGTGGCAAGTCCCCTCTTCCTGGCTGGCAGACAGCTGCCTTCTCGTGGGATCCTCACATGGCAGAGGGAGAGCGAGCCCTGGTGTCTCTTCCTCTCCTTACAAGGGCACTAATCCCACCATGCATGCCCCATTCTCATGGTCTCCTTTAAACCTGTCTCCCAAAGGCCCCATCTCTAAACACCATCATGTGGAGTAGGGTTGGGCTGTCCACATTTGAGTCTGGGTGGTCGTCATTCAGTCCCTAGCACCGTGCATGCCCTCCTGCTGTATTCCCGTCTGCCTTTCCCTCCTCCCAGTATCCTGAGCCAGAAAGCTACAGGTCATTTCCCACAGAGGGTCAGTGCGAACAGTCTCTTGGATCCTTCATCCTCTCTATCCCTGCAGGCTCTGCCCCCAGGTCAGACACCAGCAACCTCCCCTAGACCAGTGCAGCAGCCTCCTCACCTCCAGGCAAGCTCAGCATCGCCTCCAAAACACCCACTCCATCTCTGCTCGCCATACTCTCCTACACACACACACACACACACACACACATACAGAGTGAAGTCTGGCCTCCGCACCTCCACGCCTCTTCCCGGCATCCTCATCTCTTCTGTGCTCACCTACCTGAGGCACCCTGAACAGGCCACACCATCTCACTCCTCTGCTCTCCCTCTCCCTGAGGTACCCCTCCACCCTAGCCTGCCTGGAGACCCCTCATCTGTCAGGACTAACCCCTGGGGTCCCCTGGGGAAGCCTTCCACCCTCTGCTGCTGCCCTACTCTGTACACTCCCTGTTTATCACATGTCATGCCGTCTCGCGGGCCAGCTCCCCTTAATGACTGGGAGCTCCTTAAGGGCAGGAATTATCTCATTCATCTCTCTGAACCCCAGTGCCTGGCATATAGTAATGGCAATAAATCAGTGTTGAATGAATGAATCAATGAATGAATGAATGGGTCTGTGAGCTGATCAGGGCAGTGGGTGGCAATCTCCTCTTTCCTGCACCAAATCACCTTCAATAACCTGATGGCGCAGGTGCCATCAGCTGTGTGTGTACACACAGGAGGCATGAGTGTCCCCCTTCCTGCCTCTCAGCACCAGGGGTCCCCTCCAAGGTCCTCCCTCCTGTCCACGTAAATTATCCTCCAAAAGCAGCCACCTGCCACCTCCGCCCAGTTCACTGCTCCCTCCCTGGCTACTTGGCCCTTTCTACCTGTTCTGCTCGGTTCTCCCGTCACTTTATGCTGTCCTGTCCTCTGGCTGTCGCTCACAGATTAGCTGTTCATGATAACAGTGTGTTCTTCCGTCTGGCTTGTTCATCGTTCTGAGAGTGCACGTTGTCCCGGCTACACCCTCGGGTAGATGGTGCTGCTTCCACACTGCATCAGTCCCTGGATGTTTGGTAAAAGCTCCTCACAGGCCTTTGCTTATAACCAACCTCGGAGTTCCTGTCACTTCCCCACAGTTTCCTTTCCTTCGAGCCACCATCTGCTTTGGAAAGGCAGGATGGCCTGGGCATGGAGAATCAGCCAGCCGATCAGGGTCACGTTCGGGCTCCACCATTTTCAAGCTGTGAACCAGGGAGCAAATAGCTTACCCTCTTTGAGCTTCTATTTCCTCATTTCCTTATCTTTATGTGGATGGAGATACTGGTTGGAGATACTCTACGGAGAGACTGTCACCCCTGCAGGGCTACTGTGAGAATTAAATGAAGCAATCAGTGTAAAGCACTTAGCGCAGTGCCTCCCAGGGAATAAATAAATAATAGGAAATGTTGGCTGCAGTGATGGATGTTGTTTTCAATAATATTATTTTATCAATAAATCTTCCTCTTAAGATTCTAGCATAGGCCAGACCCTGGCCGGCACCTACCACATGGCATCAGTGTTTGTAGAAACGTCAGGCTGGCATGTCAGTGGTTTCATAGGGCTGCCCCGGAAGTCCTGCCCCTGCCTTGTGACTTGGAATGGAGGCTCATCTCCTCTGGGATGGAAGAAGGGGGCACATTTCCATTCATCTCCAACAAGAGCTCCGCTCTTCTCCGAACTTAACGCTGTTTCTGCATCTTACCTTGGTAATGGGGTGGGTTGTGCTGGCTCTTCGAGAGGCCCCTTTCATCAGGCTTTTGTAGAGATGAGACAGCCAGGCCCTTTCTGTCTTTTCACATCAAGGGGTTAGGGTTGCCTTTTTCTGGGTCAAGTTGGGCTCAGCCCAGCTGTCACTCATCCTGAAAGGCACATCAGTGCAGGAAAGGCAGCCTAGGGGACCTGATAGGGCCTCCAGGGCAGAAAGGAGACCTGGGCCATGCCTGTCTGGCCTCAGGGGCGTGGCTGGGCCCAGGTGCCCTGGCTGAAGGCCGCCCTCTTCCTCTTCCTCTTCCTCTTCTCACCGAAGGAGTCCTGTCTACTGGAGGGTAAGGTGGGGCTGAAACCTAACCAGGGCTCCACCCATCCCTCCCCTGCGGTGGCCCCTTTCTGAGCTGCCATCTGTGGTTGGCTGGTGGCCACTCAGCTGGACCAGAGAGGGGACAGTATTCAGGCCCTTTCTCTGTTTACTGGGGAGGCAGGTCGACAGATGAGTCTCACTCCCACGCTTTCCCTTCCCCCTCTCGGCTCGTAACTGGGTGAAACCATTTAAAATGATACTGTTTTTATGGGAAGGGACCTTTGAGGGAGTCTAGCCCAGTATTGGGTTGATCTGCTACATCAAACTCCCCTGAGAAGCTTTGTATTGTTTCAAAATACAGATTCCTGGGACTCACTCCTAGAATTTCTAATTCAGTTCGTCTGGCTACGAGCCAAGAATCTGTACCTTAAAAGTGAGAGATGCTGCCACAGACCTCGCCCCATCGCCTTGTTTCAATGGGGGAGATGGGGGTCAGGGCGCTTTGGGGACCCAGAGAGGTCTTATGCCTTGACAAGTTAGTACAGAGGTCTGAAGCCCTAGATATGGTCATCTTCTCTCAACAGCCAGGGCCGGAGTTGTCCCTCTGCTGGATGGGATCTGGGTCCCTGGGGTGCTTGCCCCAGGGAAGCTGAGGAAAGAGCCAGGGCAGAGAAGAGGGGCTCTTTAACTGTTCCTGGAAAGGGCTTGTGGTATATGTGCCTTTACCCCTCCATCACCACGCTCCCCAGCCGCCCAGGACAGTGTCTGGGGCCCCTCTAAGACCCACCACTGCTGGCAGCTGGAGAGTGTGGTGTGTGACCTGCACTGGGGTCCAGTTAAGAGTGTTCTTTGAAGATGGTGACCCAACTGGGTAGATTTGACACAGAGGTAGATTGGAGACCAGGTCTAAGTTTACCACGCCCTGAGCACATGTATCTTCTGATCCGAGCATTTGGTCCTTCTGGAAAGATGAGACTGTCCAAAGAGACCTGGCCCTGCCCCTAGCAGTTTACTAGGGAAGCCTCTAAAAAAGCAGGTGCAGACCTCACAGAGACAGGCTGTGCATCTGGATTGAACACAGAATCTATACCAGGAAAACAAAAATACACACACCCTGGGCAGCCCTGGAAGGGGACAGCTGTGCAGGGTGCTGGAGGAAGCCTCCTGCCACCGGAAACTGAGCGCCCAGAGCTGCACTTGCTTTGGGAAAGCCTCTTCTTAAAAACCACTCTCCCCAGGGCTGCCGATGGCATTTGTGCTGGGGAGGCCAGCTGCAGGCCTGTGGGCGCTGGAGGAGCAGGCTGCACGGCGGTGCTGGGGCTGGTAGTGTACCAGGAAGGTGGGTGATTTTTTTTTTTTCTGGTAAGTGAGAAGCAGTTTGATGGCACTATGAAAAAGCTTCCCCAGGCATGCAGACCTTAAGTAAATAAAAGCACAAAAATAGATTTTTCAAACTGTGTCCTTCTAGAGCATAGTAGGATTTACTGAGAAATTGGATTGAGTTGCCCCTGACTCACCTGACTGCTGAATGCAGGAATTCAGAGGAAAAGTGTGTGTTTACCGCGGCTGTATCTGCTGAAACAGGGCCAAATGCAGGGCTTACGGCTCTTAATGGGTGACCTTTGGAAAGGCAGCTGGGGGTGTCTGAACAGCACGCTGGGAATTGGGGCTGAATCTTAGCGGGGCTACCCCTATACCTGAAGCCCCATTCCAGGGAATGAGAGAGAAATTTATTGCAGAACTCTGCTCTGCCTGGATGTTATGAATGGCTTTCCTGCAGATTTGTTGGCCACTGGGCAGCCCTCGGGAGAACAGGGGTGTTTTTCCAGTGGTGATGAGGGCTTGGCCCTAAAGCATCCACACCTTGATTCCTCTCCCCCGGGGTAGCAGGACTGCGATCTGCTGGATAGCCAGCCCAGTGCTGGGGTTTAGGATCCAACCACAGAGCACAAAGGAGGTCTTCTCCTGAGCCAAACCACTAGAACTAGAATACCCAAACACCATTAGCAAGGTTTTTTAGGTGGGTTTTCAGAACCCAGGCTTTACCTGGCCCCAATCAATCCAAGGACCTAAATATAGTGCCCTAGACCACCTTCCACAGAGTTTAGATTCCAGCATGGAACTTTATTATGGATAAGAACCGGTGGAGTGCTGGTCTGCCGGCTCTCTGAACAAATTTAAGAGCCTTGATTTGGAAGCCTTGCCGAGGTGTTAATACACCCACTATGGTGAATTTCAAATGACCAATGTGAAGTCACTAAATGTGGAATTGGGAAGAGAGGCACACAGTTGGCTCCAGCTCACCACTGGACCATGTCTCTGATGCATAGTTCCAAAGAGCTTACAAGTAGAGGTACCTAAGAGGGGCACACCGAGCCACATGCCAGGGGTACCCACAGTGGCACCCCTACATGTACAGAAAACTCCTCCCTCTTGGCCAGCAGAACCTTTTAACCAGCAAGAGGTTTCATATGAGCCAACTAACACTGGATGTACCAGTGAGTGTCTCCCCTTTAGTAGTTTCCTGGACAGTGATTGGACAGATTGTTTGGGTTTATCACATCCCTTGAGGAACTTGTTTAAAGTGCATCCTTTTGGGCTCCACCCCTAGAGAATCTCATTCTATAGATCTGAGACAAGGTCAGTCTACATTCGGCCATCAAATTACAGGTAATAGTCACACTTTAAGAAACCCTCATTGACTGTTTACTCACCCTATGGCTTTGATGACTGAAAGTGCAACATCCGGTGGCTTTTAACATAATGATTTTATTCTCAACACTCACTGTTTTGCTCCCAGTGAAACAGGGTTGTTTTCTGATAAGTCCCATCTTGCAAAATTAGATTCCAAATCATAGTAATAGCTAACATATATTGACAGCATCCCAACCACCAGACATCAAATGTGTGTTGCCCCATCTTATACTGACAGCTGTCCTAATGTTACTATCCCCATTTTGTAGATGAGGAAACTGAGGCCCAGAGGAATTTTCCAAGGAGGTGGTGCTAGGAGTAAAATCCAGGCAGGCTGACTCCGGAACCTGCCTTCTAAGCATGACACTGAGCTGTCTCTGTAAAATAATGGTTTTCTGCAAGTCTTTGGCTTTTGACTTAGTTCAGTTCAGGCTACAGTTCAGTTCAATTTCATGGACATTTGAGTACCTATAAAATCCTGGCACTGGCATAAGTTACCCCATTTAATCCTCCCAGCAACCTTGTGGGGAGGAAATGACTACTCTTTTCCAGAACAGGAAAGGCAAATCCAGAGAGGTCCTGTGGCTTGCCCAGTGTTGCACAGCCAGCTCAAGGCAGAGCAGGAATTACTTGCTTATCCCACTGCCCCACAGCTGCCCCCACTGTCTCCTATGTGGTCCCTTGGTCCAAAGTAAGGCCGTTGAGGCATTGGCACTCCTTTAAGCATTTGAGCGTGTTTCTGACCATCTTAACGTTTGACTGTTAAATGTCTGAGTCAGTATATAAAACATCAGCGTACAAATGGGGGCAGATAGGTATATCTATCTGTAAGCCCCCGGTACAGTGGGCTAAGTGCAGGGATAAACGCAAAGGACTGTTCAAATACAGAGAAAAGTAATTGTCTCTGTGGGAACCAGGCAAGGCTCCCTGGAATAGGTCTCCGTCAAGCTGGCCTGAAAGGATGTGCAGGACTTTGGTGAGGATGGAATTAGGGTAAAGGAGGGGCAGTGATGGGGGAGGACGTGGGAGCAGCTGAACCTGGGACTTGGGGGCAGGGCTGGATCCCAGAGCCTCAGGAACCTCGCTGAGAGTCTGTCTCCCTTTTCTCCCCGGGCTCAGAACTAGCTTCATGCTTGATTTGTGATTGAAGACACTGTGATTTTTCTCCTCCAGCTGATCGATCCTATTTTCCATTACATTAAAATAGGTTTCTGTAATCCTCTCTATGGTGGATTTTTTTCTTCCTTGGCCACTGTGCTCAGAAGGCCACCACCAGCACATCTGTGTGGTTGCGAAGTCAGTGTGACTGATTTGAGAAGCCTGGATGTGAGGATGCTCAGCGCCTCTTTTCGTTTTCTTAGAGCAAAGGTCCTTCCTGTCCCTTACAAGCACTGGTGCCGTGGTAGGTCCAGCTGGAGTGGCTCTGCCCCAACCCTGCCCCATAGGCACCCCTTTCCCAGGGGGATGCCTTGGGATATCTGTCCACCACTTCCTGCTGTCTGGCTGTCCCAGTGGCTTGAGTGCTTCGGACACTGATTCCCAGGGACATTAAGCAGTTCTCGCCACTGCCCTTTGGCTATGCCAAGTGGATGCCTCTCATAACAGAGCCAAATGGCACGTTTACCTCTGAGCTCTGGCAGCATCATCTAGGTGATCATTGTAATCTTAAAGGGCACACGTGGGGCTCCATAGCCTTGACAAAAGGGAAAAAAATATCGCTGCCGCTTCTTT
Source organism: Vicugna pacos (assembly GCF_048564905.1). Taxonomy (NCBI): domain Eukaryota; kingdom Metazoa; phylum Chordata; class Mammalia; order Artiodactyla; family Camelidae; genus Vicugna; species Vicugna pacos. The sequence continues at coordinate 76,735,385 of NC_132993.1, read as the reverse complement.
GCCAGTTATGGGTAACCCAGCTCTGCTTTGCACTCAAAGCCACTGACAGGAGCCTCAGGACCCAGAGATGCCTTATCATAGACCCTCTGAGTAGGAATCAGCTCCCCACTGCTGTGGGACCCCACAGGGCCACCAAGCACTGGGACTGCCTCACGTGCCTGGCCACAGTCTGACTAGTGCTGAGTCTGAGCCTCTTCATCCCCGAATCTGCAGGCGGAGCATTGATGGGACCCCCATCGCTGAGCAGGGGTTGGCGTGTCTGAAACTTTCTGGGTGGGCGTTTTCGTGACCCTGCACTCTCCGCCACATGTTCCGGTGGCATCTGTAGCAATAACCTGATAGCTGAGGCCTGCTGCAGGGCGTCACCTGGAGGCCTCTGCTTGTGCCTTTAAAAGTGTCACATTTCCCGCCTTCAGGAGGCGCTTCTGGTGGGCTTCTTCTGGACTCTGCTCTCAGCGTAGTCCTCATCAAAGGACTTGCCCAGATTGCTGTTCTAGGATGGGTGGAGGGTCTCTGAGGTGGATGCTGTCTGGACCCTCCAGACCATTTCTGAGTTTACCTCTAGACAGTGACTGAGGGCCTCATGGAAGTGCTGTTCCCATCATGGTTCTGGTTGGAGCAGGGCTGTGAGAGGCCTCAGTCCGCATGGTTGACTCCCACAGACCTCAGGGGACCCCAGACCCACCCTGTCCCTTTGCCCTGGGCTCTTGGTTTTCTTTTCCTCTGGGCCCATGAGTCTCAAGAAGCAAGATGGCAGGCGTAGGGGTGCTCAGAGCAGCGTCTTTTGAAAGCCTACAGTCTATTCAGGTTTCAGAGAGAAGGCTGGATTCAGGGAGGGCTTCGATTCAGACTCCTGCTTGGCTCCTGCGCTGGAAATGGGGGAGATGGAGCTGTGCATGAGGCTTAGTCCGTGCTCTCGTGAGGTTCACGGTGCAGCCCCTGAAAACCAGCTCTTTTTTTTTGGCTATTGTCTAGATTCTTTTTTAAATTTAATTTAATTTTTAAGATTTTTATTTATGTTTATAAAGCCGTATCTCACCCTTGTCACCCCAAAATGGAGCATTTGTAGCAATAAGCCAGACTGAGACCAAGTTAAGTCCATCTCAGAACCACTTGGTGCTCAAAACTATAATGCTTCCCAGCATAGGAAGAGAAATAGTAGAGAGAGATAAAAAGGTGAGAGGTGATAGATGAGATAGAGATGGATGTGACAGATAAGACAGAGAGGTGGATGTGACAGATATGACAGAGAGGTAGATGAGATATAGACAGAGATAGGGGTAGAATAGATAGATAGATCTAGAGAGATGACTGATAGAAATGATACAGATAATAGGGTGGGGAGGGTATAGCTCAAGTGATAGAGCGCATGCTTAGCAAGCACGAGATCCTGGGTTCAATTCCCTGTACCTCCTCTAAAAATAAATAAACCGAATTACCTCCTCCCACTGCTAAAATAAAATAATTAAATAATACAACAATAAATTTTTTTAATGATACAGATGCTATCATCTATGTGGGTATTATCTCTATAGGTAGATAGGGAGGCAGCTATCACTAACTCCTCTTAAGAATAAACCACTCAGATTTTGTGCTCTATTTACCTTTTCCAAGGATTTCCCTTGTAACACGGGTGTGGCCTCCTCCCCCTCCTCCCCCCTGCCACACACGTTCTTCTCCTGACACACTCCCTGACGGACCAGTCATCATAACTGCAGAGCCGGAAGGGAACTAGGGGATCAGTTAGTCCATCCTTCAGACTCAGCTTGCCACAACAGGAAAGTGGACCATTGTGTATGAAAAGACACTGGAGGAGACGTTTTTATTGATTTCCCCAACCCATTTAAGTTGTTCTCAGTAACAACCATTCTGTTCAGTCTGAAAATTCTCTTTGATCATAGCACGTCTTGTAAGGAAGAACGTCCTGTGTGGGTCACCACGTCCTCATCCCCAAACCTGCTGGCCCCTTTCCTGAAAGATGGCCCCTACCTCCTCCTCAGAGATCTCTTTTGGGTGGGGGTGAAAAGAGAGAAGGCATCACAGACTCTGCCAGGAGACCTAACCTGGACCCAGGAGATGCCCCCGGACGGAGGTGGGAAGAGTCGTCCCGAATTGGCTGGAAACTGGCCTCACAGACAAGCTTCTTAAACTTCTCTCACCAGGGAGGCTCAGGGGAGGAAAAGCCTATTCCAAAGACACAAAGCAAGGCCTGCTGAAGAAGAGGCAAGGGCAGATGCCAGGGGCCCTTCTGATTTTGTGAAAGCAAATATTATCCCAACTATAGTTCTCAAGTAGGCAATAATGTTCGTGTAAAGATTTAAGTGACTGCTGAAACTTAAATGACCCAGGCGGGAGAGCCTGGGAAGGAAGGGAGTGTGCAGTGACTTGTGACCTTTCCAAGGCACCATTGGCCCCTCCACTTGTCTACTTTTTAAGTGTCACTAGGCAGGAAAGTCTGGGAAGAGACTAGAATCTCCCCCAATACGTTGATGCTTCTTTTCTCTCTCTAATTGAGTCATGGTGAACTATACAGTCTTTACTTCCAGGCCCTTCTCAAACGTGCTGTACCCATACTGTCCTCTTCTCCCCGAACTTCTCCCCGGCTGGGCCAGGGCTCAGGGGCCAACTTGGTGAGGGGCAAACAGGGGTGTCCTGTCCATGCAGCTCATCTCTAAGGCCAAGCAACCCTTGTGTAAGAATTGCTTTAGCCAGGTTACCTTAGCAAGACTTCGCAACCCACCAAAGTGGTTATGTGTTCCTCATCTGTCCTGAGGGCCAGAGGTGGGGATGTCAGGCCACAGGCCACCAGCTGACCAGGCTGGAATGATGGACAAAGATATGTCTTCTGGACAGGGAGGAGCCTGGGTGTCCCTGTAGCTGCTTGAAAGAGAGAGTCAGGGCTGCGTTGACATCCCTGGGGACCCTATTTAGGGGCAGATGGTTGGCACTGCTGCCTAAGCCAGGCATAGGCAAAGGGGAGCCCTTTGCAGAATGATTCTCTTGGCTTCCGGGGTCATCACTGGCTGGCCAGCCAGTCAGATCCTCCGCTACATGGGGCTCAGATGGCTCGGTGTGTCCTGGGCTGAGCCTGCCTGCTGTGCTGGTCCAGGTCAGACAGGCCAGAGCTAAAACAGGAAGAGGTGGAAGGAGTCTAGATCTTCCAGGTCCTGGTTCACCCACTGTCCTGTTGTACCAGACACATTGCAGCCCCAGGTGAGGAAACAGAAAACAGGGCCAGAGGGAGCATCCCGGAAACACCCTAAGCCCACCCCAAACACTGGCTTTTAGGGGGCCATGGCTGGGAATGGGCGGGGAGTAGCCATGTTTGCCCGAGAAGGAAGTTGCCAGCCTTCATGGTCCTGGCACAGCGGGGGCGGGAATTAACCATGTCTGCGCTACAGTGGCCACCCGAGCACGCCTCCTCCTTGACTTCAGGTAGCACGTGTCTTCCAAGGAGCTCAAAGAATGAACAGACAATTATTGACCTCGTAATCTTTGTGGATTACGCAGTGTGGATACTAGGACAATGTATTGTCATTTACCGCTTGCCCCTTTGACAGAAGAGAAAATGAAGGAATATGGAAAGTAAATCAGCTTCTTGGGAACTTCAGCCTCATTAGCTTATTGACATTCATTCAGCACTGTTTGACTATGGACACAGGAAGGGCAGTAAGTCATGATTCCTGTCTTCAGGAAGAGCCCAGTCTGGTGAGAGAGGTGTAAACCAGTGAGTGACTCCAGTGCAGCCTTAGGAAAGCTCTGGTCACGTGGCTGAGGGCATGCCTCTAGGGAGGGAGGTATGGAGACCCTGCCTCCCCTCTGGGCATGTCAAAGGAGGCCTCCCAGAGGAGTGGATGGGTGAGTTGGAGAGACAGAAAGAAAGTCATAGATGATAATGCAGTATATGTTTGACATCCTTACAGTGTGCCAACCCCTCCACAAATATGTCGTTTAATCCCCGATGAGGAAAGAAGCTTAGAGGGGTGTGCCAACCACCACAATCAGGATTTGATCTCAAGGCTGCCCGACCCCAGAGCTCAGCTCTCAGGCTCTGCATTTTATAAGGCACACCTCTGTTAGGTTTTTTTTTTTTTCTTCCCCAAACTCTGGGCCTCAGTCACCCCCTGGGTCCAGCTGCATCCTGTCTGTCTTACCTCCATGTGCCGGGGGGTGGGAGTTCTGCGGGGTCTGAGTGGGAGCCGGAGGGGAGGCTGGTGGGAAGGGTTGGCCTGGGGAACACCCCAGGCCCAAGTGCAGCCGGCTTGCTTCAATACACCATGAATGCGGGTCCTGGGGAAGGAGGGAGGGGCTGCCTCGCGTGGCCACCTGGGCTGGTTGGCGTTTGTGGGTGGGTTGGGATGGGGAGTGGGAGGGGATGGTTCATGAGGCAGACTGGGGAGCCTCCACCTGCTCCCAGACCTAGCGCCTGGCTCCAGCCTTGAAGGGAGTGCCTCGTGGCCCAGCCACAGCCAGAAGATGCTGGGGCCTTTGGAGTCCTTGGTTTATAAGAGAAGAAAGGCTCTGTGCCTGCCGCCCGCGCACACCGCCTGCCCGCCCTCACTGATGCTGCTCACTGCGCTATGTGCTTTTCTAGTCCTGTTTCAGTTTCCGTTTCCAGATTTCATTGTTTTTGAAGCCTTCACAGTCAGGCCCTGGGTTATCAGAGATCTGAAAAACGGAAAGTGACTGCATTTTTTTTTTTTAATTTCCCTCGAGGGGAGTTCAACATTCTGCTGGGGAGTGGGAGGCGTCAGGTCTGAGGTCATTGCTTTGAAAACCCCACGTTGTTTTGTTCTGGGAATTTAAGGAGATTTGGGAGTTGGGGAACACATAGACTTGTGCTGTCAGAGCAAAGGAGAAAGGCTTTTTATACCCCCTCACTCTTTTTATTTGACATAAGTGATTAAAATGCAGCTGAAAACTCCACCAGCAGAGAGAAAAGACACATTAATAAAAACTGTATCATGAGTGTGTTAAGATTAATCTTAATCTTAATCACAGCCTCTCCTGGTGTGAAAGGTGCTTCTCCGGAGGAGGCACACGTCATTTTTGTAGGTGCCCTTCCGTGTCCGGACTGGGATCTGCTTAGAGGCAGTCATGTGTGTCCTTTGAACCACGGCTACTGTTCTTCCCAATAACTTCCCCTGTCTGAGTTTATGTAAATGGAAGCCCACAAATCAAAACCACTACCAGCCACCAGCTCATCTTTCTGACAGTTTGCCAGGGAAGTCCAGTGGTACCTGCCATCCAGCCATCATCACAGGGCCGTCGCATCTGCAGGTCCTACCAAGGTCTGTGGATCCATTACCCCGTAGGGGCAGATGCTCTCATTTACCTCCCTGGAAAGGGCTCAATATGTTGAAATTACATAAATATAATCTCAATTTTTTTCATTACAATGTTTTTTTTTAGAGTTGGTTAAAAAGGGAAGCATAATTTTAAAATTCTATGAAATTGTTGTTATACCAGAGGCGTATGCTACCTTGACATTTTCCTAATTCCTATAGCAACCAGGATGGTTTCACAACCCTGGAAAAGACTGGGGAAAACCTGAGGCCATTTTCTGGGGCGTTATTTTTTTCCCAAGAAACTAAAATTCAAAGTTGTCTGTCTTGCCATCTTCCTTTTCCCACTGCGGGATCGTCTACAGCGAGCATCACCCATTGCTGATAAGCTGTCCCACCCCCTTCAAAGCGAGTGTGCTTCTTGCCGCTTCTCTGTGCCGCTGATTCTTCACTTGGTGTTCCCACTTGCAAAACGAAGCAATCAGTCCGTACTCACTCTTTCCTAAGTTGTTCGTCTTTTTGCTCTCACCAGTTGTTGCTTTGCAATGCCAACATCTCGCGCTGTGGAAGGTGGCCAGGGGCAAATTCAAAAGCACACAGCATCAAGTTTGATCCTGAATCCACAAAACCAGCCGTCTTCCCACCCAGGTCCCGTACAAATGGTGAATTGGACACGTCAACCTGCCTTTTCCTTAACAGCAGCCATTTTCACCAGGTGAATACTGGACGTCAATGATAGTGTATACACTCACAACTTTGCTTGTCGGAAGTGGTCCCCTAAAAGCTGTTTACAAACTGCTCCTCCCATTTTGCCCATTTCTTTTTCAGTACCGACTTAAGAAACGGTTAATAAACTACACCAGGAAATCAGAGTTATTTTTCTACCTTCATAGGAACCATTCTGTCGCCTCTTCCTCCACCACGGCTGGGCTCTGCCCCTCCGTCCCTCCTCTGCCATCTGGAAGAGGAGAGGGAAGTAGGGTGGTGGTGGTGGTGGGGTGTTCAGGGGAGGTGAAGCCAGACAAGGCCTGTGGGAACCTACGTGCTGTCGGGAGGGAGGCCGAGGATGCCATAGGTCGATAAAACATGAATGCTATTGACAACTGACTCAGCCACAGATGAGAATTCTACCAGAAGTTAAGGAGGAGGAGAAGGAAGGGCCTGCCTGCTTTAAATAGGGGCACTGAGAATAGCCTACGTGTGATACATTTGTAAGCAGCATTACTTTAATACTTTGAGACTAATCTGTGAATAATCGGCACAAATAACGTCTAAGGAGGAAGCATTAAATTGACAGACAGTGGAAAGAACTCAAGTAACTTAAGTCTCCATTCCCCAACGCCCTCTTCTCACCACCAGAGCTGGATAAGTTGCAGCCTTTTTGTGCTCATATGATACAGAAAGTAATCGACATGTTTACCTGGCTCTGTGGTTTATTTGTTCCTGGGTTAATGATCGATACCATTACCATACTTGTACATTAATATAAGGATTCTTAATATAATCCTCCCAAGTTCACAAGAGCCTTTCTGCATCAAACCTCATTTTCTCCCTTTCTATAACTAGGGAAGTTGATCCAGGGAAGAGTGATGCCACAGTGGGTGCTAGTCAGTAGTGTGCTGGTGAACGTTTTCACAACCAGCTCTCGAGGAGAAGCAGCCTGGTCTGTAGAGGATGCCACTTCCGGTGGTGGGTATAGTCCCGCCGTGGCCGGTTCAGGCCCCGACCTGCCTCGCTGAGTGCAGAGCGAGCAAGAGATACGATCAATGCCTGTGAGCTGGCACCATGGAGTCCAGCATATAGCTAATGACTAATGATTCAGTTCATGGCTTCAGACTCCCAGGTGACCACTGAGGACCAGCTTGGGCCTCTATAAATCCCCAGTTAACTCTCAGGCTCAGCCCCTAACTCACCGGATTGCCTCAAAGAATGTTTTTTAAACTTTGAGTTGTGACCCAGGAAATTAATTTCAAGATCTCAGTGAGCATTTTTTTCAATGAAATAGAATAGATGAAACAAAAATGAGTAGAACAGAACATATCAGAGTGTAATGGACATGTTCCAACAATAGGTGATGGATGGATAGATAGATGGGTGGATAGAAAGACAGATAAGATAGGTATGCATATGTGTACAGGGGTGGGATAGAAAGCAAAAAATACCAACCTCCTCTGCAAAATGGTGCTATGGAGCGTGCTCTTGCTTTGCTCATGATCAGCCCAGGAGGATGACTGAGGTCACCTCTGTGACTGCTGTAGCAGGGCTGGCATCGTATCTGACCTACAGTTGATTCATTTGCAGTTGCAAAATGGGGCAAAACAGATAGGCGTGGCTTTGTCTGTCTGAGAGATGGTTGAACCACGTGTTTGAAACTGAGCAGAGTCCCATCATCTTTCTGCACGTTTTCTCCAGATCCAACGACAGCTCTAGAGCTCTAGAGAGCGCTATCCCCATGGCTCTCAGCCCTCATCTTTCCACATGCATGTACAATGGTACACTTGCACCCACAGGAAATCCTGCAGGTCAGAGGACCCCCAGGGTCCCGAGGAGACCAGCTGTGAATGGTCCTGAAGGAAAATCAAAGAATGTGCTGCCTGGAGCAAGAACTCTCCCACTGGAGAGACAATGAGCTAGTTTTGAAAAACAGGGGAGAAGATCTTGATTCAAGCTTTCCCCATATGCTCTCCCAAATCCCTAGAGGAAGAAAATACAAGGCCAGGTAGCTTTTTCAAGCCATCGTAGCAACCCAATGAGGCAGGAACTGTGAGCCATTTCATGGATGAGGAAACTGACCCTCAGAGAGGTTGGGCACCTTCCCTTAGGTTGCACAGCAAAGAACACTGTGCTCTAAACCCCTTCTTCTGACCCCAGGCCTGTGCAAAGTCCAGCGGCTCTTTCAGAGCCTGGGACAACCCATTAGTCATCCAGGAAACCCTTCCAAACTGGTTTCTTCATCTGCGAGATGGAATCTCACTCTTACAAAAGACGTGGCCTTTTGCTAAGGAGGAAGCATGGGCTTTCGAGTAGGAATCTTTTCGTACTTAACAAATCACTGCTTTGGGAATCTCTTACCTTTGCTTCCTTCCCGGGAAAGTGGGATGATGGCAACTTCATGGGTTAATTATGAGGACTAACTAAGATAATGTTATCACATAAGGAAGTCTAGAAGGATACATATTCACATGCCAACAGTGGTTATCCCAAGGTGGTGTCATTGCAGGTGGTTTCGCTTTTCCCTTTTTTCCCCATCTTTGTTCAGAGGTGCACTGGTAAGTGTTTAACAACACAGCTCTCCAAAAGAAAAGACTAGACCCGATTTGTAGCATTTGCCCGTTTCCGTGGTGTAATTGCCCATTTCTGTCTGGCTGATTTCAAGCTACCACCTTGATCTCACTAAACAAGTTGAGAGACTTGCACAGTTGGCTCTCGAAAGCTGGTACAAGCCCACTTCAACACACCACTGATTTTATTTTTAACTGTGTGCTGAAAGTTCTATTTGGGTGGTAAATTGAGAGAGAGAGAGAATTAGTTAACAGGATAGCTAGCATGATGCCAGGCATAGTAGTTGCTAATGCTCCCTGGCCCCCAGCAGGCAGCCCACTGGCTGTGATGGCCTGGCCCCAGGCAGTGGTGATCTTCCAAGAAGCCAGGAGCCTGATCTTGCCTCTCATTGGCCAGGCTCTTAGAACCTGGGCAGCCTGTAGAGGAGACTCCAAGTTCTGGCCACTGAGGAATAATCAGGCAGACCAACAGGTCCTCTTGGTTTCCACAGGAGACATGCTCGGAGCATACGTGTACACGGTTGAAGCTGCCCTGGAGGAAACCAAGAAGGGTCCCAGTGGAGCGAGAGGCCTAGGGTAGGACACCACCAGGGTGGCCAGTCTCAGACCAGCCTAACTTTTACCTTCAACTCACTATACAGAAGTGTATGTGTGAGGGCAACGGGAGGTCCCACAGGTTTCAGAAGGAATACAGATGTGGGAAAGCAACCAGAGGCCTGACGGGTCTTGGCAGATCATCAGGTGCACATGACAAAGATGCTCCCTGCATGACACATGTTCCCTGCACCCTGCGTCTCAGCCCCTGCACCCAGACCAGCTTCTGGCACAGAGTAGGTGCTCAAGAAACTTCTGTGAGCGTGCTTTTTTTTTTTTTAATGCGTTTCTTTCGTTCCTTTATAGCCTGATCTATTGCAGAAAAGATGTGAGGCAGCTCAGGAAATGCTGTTGAATAAATAAACGCCTTAGCCCTTGCCAGCTCCTGGTTTCACATGTTCCTGGATAGAAAATGTGACTAAATCTAAATGAGATGCAAAGTGTTAATAAAGGTTGCCAGTGATTTTTTTTTAATTTCTTCTGGCTTTTCTGTATTTTTCAAATGTTATCTTCAAAGAACATAGATCACTTTTGTTATAAATATATATATATAGTAAAATCGTAAAAATAATCTGTAAATAAAAAGGAAAGCGGGGGTGGTGTCAGCAGTGCAGGACCAGAGGCGTCCTCTGCGTGCTGAGAGGCTCTAAAGCAAGGGGCCGGGACGCGCTGGGTGGGCCAGACCTGGGCCGCCCCACGCTACAGGCCTCGTCTCACAGCTGGGTTCTCTCTCAGCCTCTCTTTCCATGGGCCTCTCGCCTACCAGGCACTGACTAATAACGCTCCCCTCCGGTAACAAGTCTTAGTCAGAGTGGAAACAGAGGCGAGTCCTAGAGGGGAAATAACAGGCCACGCCCGGAGCCGCAGATGATGCAGAGATTCAGTGCGCCTGCGCCCTGGCCTGGCTGCATCCCGTTGTGGGCACGCGGGGTCCTCGCACCTGGAACCTGAGGGGTCACCGCAGTGGGAGCCTGTCTCACCCGGCCAGTTTCAGCCTTCTCTCGGGCAAGGGGAGCTGGGGTCTCCGCTCCTGGCCATGGGACAGATGTGTTGGTTCCGTCTCCTCTAAGCAGCGGGGCAGCGCAGAGTGGAGAGCGCTGTGGAAGCATGGGTTGGGTTATAAACAAGCCGTCCCTGCTTCAGGAGGAACTCTGCTTCCCCTGTGGCCTCGCCCTGCAGCTGGGGGAACCATCGTACGTTTGGTCGTTTTCGTTAAAGACACAGGTTTAAATCTGAAAAATGAGGGCGTTGGGGGCTGGGGAGAGGAAGTTTCAGGAGGTCTGTGCCGCAAAGCACTTTAATGCAGACAGTGCCTTTTATTTCTTCCATCTACCCTGTCAGGGGTGGTGAATGAACATCCTGCTCTCAGTGGCTCTGGGACCAGTCAACTAAGAGAGGCACAGTGCCTTCCAGGGCTCTGCCTCCACCTGGCAGTGCCCGAGGAGGTGTGACCACTGGTTTCCTCGAAACTGATCTTTTTTTACTCTTGAAAGCTTTGTTGAGATGTAATTCACATATCATAACTCACACATTTAAAGTGTACAGTTCAGTGGTTTGTAGTATATTCACAGTACTGGGCAACCATCACCACTGTCAATTCTAGAACATTTCATCACCCAAAAAGGAAACCAGTACCCTTTATCAGTCACCCCCCCTAGTTCCCTCCAGGCCCCCCAGCCCAAGGCAGCACTAACCCACTTGCTGTCCCTATGGCTTTGCCTCTTCTGGACATTTCACATAAATGAATCATATAACGTGTGACCTTTTGTGGCTGGTTCCTTTCACTTAGCATAATGTTTTCAGGGTTCAGCCATGGTGTAGCAGGTGTCAGTACTGCATTCCTTTTTATGGCCAAATAATATCCCGTTGTATGGATATATCACATTTCGTGGACGCATTCAGCAGTTGATGGGTGTCTGGGTTGCTTCCGCCTATGGGCTATTATGAATAATGGTCCTGTGAACATGCGTGGACAGTTTTTTTGTGTGGACATAGGCATTCCTGTCTCTGAGGCCACATAACTGATCTTCTGTTAGTGTATATCTGATCCTGTCACTTCTATGCTTAAAAACCTTCAGTAGCTCCCCACTGTTCTTAAAGTCAGGCTCAAAATCTATACCTCGGTCCACAAGGCTTACGTCTCATGGACTCACCACTTACTCTTCTGTTCCAGCCAAGAGGTTCCTCCAATGCACAGTCTCATTTGTTGGCGGGCCTGGAACTTTCTTCTCCCTCCTCTGGCCTTTTCTTTCTCTAACTTTCCCTCAGGGAAGCATCTCCAATGCCTCAGAGGAGGTTAGGGCCACCTGCCATACACTCTCAGGGGACACTGTACCTCTCCTCCTTGGTACGTACCACAGTTATAACCACACAATGACTTGTGTGGTTCCTGGTTAATGGTTCTCTCTCCTGCCCCAACAGAGCAGGGCTCTCGTTCTGATTCACCAGTTATCCCCGGCATCCAGCATGGTCCCCAGCACAGTTAGGCCCTCGGTAAATATTTGCCAGATAAAGAATGGGTGATGACAGCAGCCAACAAGCCACTCATCTGGACGCTTCCTTTTCCCCTGGTGTCTCCTGCAGGCAATGGGGAACCCAGGCAGCTACTGAGGCCAGGATGATTCCTCTCTCCCCAGGCCTTCTCACCCCCTCACTCACCTGAGAGGCCTCTGCTTACATTGCAGTGGGTTTGGGGGAGCTCCGTCCATCCTAAAATAACTAGAACCTTGTTGGGTCCCAGCTAACACTGGGGCCTGCTTTCAGGACAGAGTGATTCCGCACAGTGTGACTCCAGGCACCCCCACCCCACTGACCAAACCAACAGTGGTAGCTGTCCATTTGCAAGGGAAATGAGGAGGGATTGTCTGAGGCCGTCCCTTTCCTGGGAGTGGGGAGCCGCATTATGACAAACAGCATTCCCTTTCGTAAGGATTATTGCCTTTCTGCATGTCTTGTTTGAAAAATTGTCCTTGAGGATATTCCAAGAAGAAACCATACACCTTCAGAGACTTAGTGGCTTTTTCAAAACAACCTGTTTTCCTTTCCCCCACAGATATGCATTTATTTGGCCACTACCCAGCACACGACGACTTCTACCTCGTGGTGTGCAGTGCCTGTAACCAGGTCGTCAAGCCGCAGGTCTTCCAGTCCCACTGCGGTAAGTGGACTCCTGCCCTGGCCGCCGGCCAAAAGCAGGGAGAAGCCCTCCCCTGTGCTCCCACCTGGGGTCCGCCCCAGGTCTGCCTTGGCCCTAGGCCGTGGGCGAATTCCCCCTGGGGCTCTGCCTCTGCTTCCAGGCTGACTACCTTAGGAGCTGCTGTCTTTCTGCTGAAATGCTCAGTCCTGTCCGGACACCAGAGAGAACCTCCCACTGTTTAGGTCGATGGCTGGTGACCTCCACAGGTGACAGAGGGGAGGGGCAGTGGTGGCTGGAGGAACCATTCCTGCAGCCTTGCTGCCTGACATCTGGTTTCCTGGAGAGGGAGGGCCGGCTGGAGTCTCCCCAGGTTGACTCACAGGAGGGGCGGCACCAGGGCGGGTGCTGCCCCTGGGAAATGCGAGTGGTAAAGTCACAAGGTCAGCTTCTCCTCTTCCAAGGATCATCCCTGTTTTAAAAAACCTAGGCGTGTTTGGGAACTTGCTTTCCCTCTGTATCTTAACATCTTCAGTGTGAGAATTTCCCTTCTGCTGTTCCGCAGCAGAGGCTGGCCTCCTTCAGTGCAGGCCGTGGACATACAACAGATAATGTCCACGGGCCGCTCCCCTAGGAACAAATAAACAGCTACTGTCCTGAGACAGGAAGTGACTTAACCTCTCTGGATGGAAGTTTCCTTCTCTTCAAACGGGGTGTTGGACCAGCCATTTTCCAAAGCTGTAATGTGCTCTGAGTTCCAGAACAGTATTTTCCGATCTTTTGACTTAAGCTCTCCTCCCTTTGGATGAACAAAAATCCAAAAGCCCCCCTTTACTGGTGAATTTCAAAGCGCATTACATATTGTGCCTAAAAAAAAGTCAAAGCAATTATAATATCGAATACGCTTTTGCAAATTACATGTTTCCCCTTTCTCACATGCAGAATTTCTCATTTTCCCCCAGCGCTTCAGTTATCACTGTTCTGTAATAAATAGGTATAAAATAAAAGGAGATGAGCTTATTTAAGCTCTCCAGTGAATGTACTTGGGACTATAGAATAGTTTATTTATATTCATCCTAATATCACTAATGAATATGTATATATGTACATGACATTTTCATAGCTACATATGTGTGTATAATCTGTGTCTGTGTATATGCTGTAGGTGTGTTTTGTGTTTATAATATGTAGAAAGAGAATCCAGGCTTCAGGGGTACTTTCTGAGACTTTCTGACCAGCATAGGCACAGAGGTTCCTAGAAAGTGCTGGACAAAGAGCTCTGTTGAGAGATTGAGTCTCCAGCCCCTCCCAGCAGCCAGCTCTGTGACTGGGGCTACTTGCTCAGTGTCTCAGGGCTTTGGTTTCCTTGTCTCTTCCATGAGCAGTGGCTTTCGTGGGCACTTCTAGCTCTACCATTTTCGTTTCTGGCAGAGAAAGCACGGAAGGAGCAAGTCGTGTGCTGGGCGCACGCTGACCTCCTTGCTCAGCACTCTGTAGCCAGTGACCCTCCTTTCTTCTGGGAAGAGAGAAAAGGTCACAGCTCTCCTGGGGAGACTGTCAGAGGCCCCGTGGTGGTGCTGCCAGCTGAGGTGACAGGTGGGGGAAATGAGAGCAGAGCAATGGTGAGAAGGTCCTGCACTGCTGGCGGGTCAGTGAGCCACCGAGGAACCTCGGCGGCCCAGCTTCTGTCTCATCATGGTGCAGAGAATGATTGTCATTCATTCATTCAGGGGATACGCTTCTGTTCTGGGCACTGGGGTACAGCAGCGAATGAGATAGATGAAAATCCTATAAACCATCAATACCTATGCTGGGAACTTAATTCACTGGCTGGATCATTGATGGAAGGAACCTAAAAGGGCCCTGGGACCCCACTGTGCCCTGCAGAGTCCTGCCCAAGGCAAGACCCCATCTCTCCAGCAGAAGAGGCCTCTAGGGCTTGGCTTGGCTGAGGTAGGCACCTCCTTCTGTCCTAGGCCTTTTGGTACAAGAGCAAGTTGGGCTCAGGGGCAGAGCTGAGGGTTTTGTGGCCATCTGCTCAGAGCAGAGACAGGAAATTAGTTTGGGGGTTTGGGGTTACTGATCTCATCACCCAAAGCCCAGTCTCCATTGAGCATCTTGCTGAAACGGCTGACAAGCAGCGATGGGGACACACGCAGCTCAGCAGATGGAAGCACCTGCGCCTCCCTTGTCTTTCAGGTGTGTGTCCCAGGATTCTCAGCGCGTATTTATCAAGGGCAGGAGAGAGCGAGGCGGCGCTTAGAACCAGAGCAATGCTGTGGGGGCAGCGAGGATTTCTTAGTTGCCCTAAGAATTCCTCCTATAGTTTTCTGGTATTTGTCTTTTTGCTGTTTTACCTCCTATGACTAGCCTTGTTGTCATCAGCAGGTTAATGGGAATGGCATTGTGCTGAGCACTAGGAGTTGTGCTATGTGCTGTGTACTTTCCTTATCTTTGAACACATAATTCTCTCAACACCCCCAAGAAGTAGGTACTTATATGACCCCCATTTTGAACTTGAAGGGCTAAGGCTTAGGAGTGCCTTACTCTCGAAGCTAGACAGATGTAGAGCCTGATTTTGAACGCAGGCAGCATCACTCCAGAGTGAGGGGAGTACGTGCTTAGCCTGCCTGCTTGCTCAGCCACTGTGCCTCACTGCCTCCCTGTGTGGGTCACATGCCTTCCTTGTCCCAAACTCCACGGCCTGACCCATTCACATGCCAGGTAGCATATCACAGTACAAGGCTGCAAACTCTGCAAACTTGTTAGCAGCAGAGCTTTCTTTCCAATGGAACCTCGTCTGTCGAACCTCAGTATAAATGTATGTGCATAGCAGAGCCGCAGGGATTGCAATTGGGGTGGAGGCTTGTGCTCCACCTCCCTGACCTACTCCTGGCCTCCCAACCCACCAGGGCTCCACTGGGCAGCATTTGGAGTTTATTGTAGTGGACAGAACTTGGGCTTTGAAGGCACACAAAGCAATTCACGTGACTCCCCCGTTAACTGTGTGACCTGGGGCAGGTAGCCTCCTCCCTCTCCATCTTGTCTGTAAAATGGGTACTCTACCTGCCACAGGGGGTTGTCGGTGCAGAATGAGTGGTGAGAGGCACCTTCCTGCAGGTAAACCCAGAACACAGGGTCATTCCCTCCCCCTTCTGCCCATGGTGTCTTTCCCAATTGCCACCAGCTGGACGTGATTCATCCTTCTTCATATCTGTAGACCTCTGTTCTCCTGGGCCACTTCCCACCTTCTGCCAGCATATCAGTTATCTGTGGACTGTCTCAGCACATCCAACAGCTTCTCGGACCCTCTCAGGACCAGGGATGTACCTCTTCAGCCCTGTATTCCCAGCACCGAGAAATACGTTCACCATCGCTGGCCTGGCCCTGGGAAGCAGAGCTGGGGTACGGTGGGAGGGATGCAACCCAGGGCCCAGCACACCAAGGGCCAGATCCCAGCTCAGCCTCGCCCAGCTCTAAGACCCTGGGCTTGTCACCTTTTTAAATGATGGGGAACGGCACTGTGTATTCTCTTGGAAACTTGTTCCTTCTCAGCACTTGTGACTTGGCTCCTGATTTTAGGGATTGTAGTGTATACAGAGAGATGGATGCATGCAGCATTCAAGATTTCAGTGGTCTGGTTAAGCTGAACAAAAAAAGTGTGTGTGTGTGTGTGTGTGTGTGTGTGTATACTTAGGCAGTTGGTTCTGGGGACTTTGGAGATTGACAGTAATGTGAAGAAGTGAAAGCCATTGTGGAAAAATCATGAATTTTGGAGTCAAACAGACCCTGGTTACTAGCTGTGAGACCTTGGGTTAATTGCATGACCTTTCTGAGCCTCATTTTCCTCTAAGGTGAAGGCAATAGTTCCTGCCTTCCAGACTTACCATGCGAGCAGAGATAAAGTAGAGTTTCCTGGCACATAGTAAGGAAATAAAAGGTAGCTATTCTTGTCAATACAGTGTGGCTATTTTTTATTAAGTTGGATGTTTCTTATGAAAAATGGGAAAACCAATTCAGTCAAGTGCTTCCTGTCTTCGTTTCTGGCCCTGTCTCGGGGGATGCACACGCGGAGGTCAGCCGACGGACTCTGGCCTGTGATTCATCTTTGGCTTCCCACACTCTTGGAGGCAAGAGTTGTCAGGCTGAAGATGATTACATCTCCAGGAGTCCTGAGGCTGTGGCTTTAGGAATACGATTTACATTCACGTTAGGCCCCCACATCAGCTCCTTTGGAAAAACCACGAAGCTCCCAGCATCTCTCTGGGGTCCCTGCCGAGGTCCACCAGGCCTGGGCTACCTCCCCGTACAGGGGTCACGTGAGGCCCCACTCCCAGGACTGGCTGCATTCCTGTTGTTCCTGACTTTGTGCCCCAGGGTGGTGTCCCGGATGTAAAAAGCAGGCGTGCGGGCTGCTCAGGGCAGAGGGACCCTCCGCTTGGCACGCGGGTGGGGGATCTCTGCAGGCCACCTTCTGTGCCACCCCACCTGTGTGGGCCCCTTGGGCCTGTTTCCTCAGTCTGTGCAAGGGCCCTTTAGATGCTTTTTAAATCCCTACCCTGTAGACCTAGGATTTTGAGGGATTGGTTTGTTTCTGAAGTCCCTTAGGTGATTTGATGAGGTTATATAAGCATAGCGGTAGAAAAGGGGGGAAAACTGCCTCCTTTTGGAAGTCCTGACCCCACTCTCCACGCATCCCTAGCCCTCAGAGCTGTCCAGCCCGAGTTGTGGCTTGATGCACTGACCAGATGTAAGAGCCTTGTGGTTGAGACTAGCCTCTCTGGGGTCAGTTTGCTTAGAATCAAGTTCAAGCTCTACTGTTTATTATCTGTGTGACCTTGGGCAGGTTACTTTGCCTCTCTGTGCTTCAATCTCATTCTTAAAATAGGATAGTAGTTTATCTCCTAAGATTGTTGTGATGATTAAAAGAACTCTCTCGTGGAAAGTATTTAGCACAGTGGTGGAACAAATCTTGGTTAAAAAAAAAAAAGTTAAGCTATCATTAAGTAAGTGATAAGCTACAGAGATTTATAATGAAATCTTGTCCCAAGGATTTTCACTTGTGATTACCGTGGAGTGTGAGGGTGACATTTGTGACTCGTCCTCTTGTGTCTGCTGTGATAGGTCCCAGCCTCAGCCCAGAAAGAATGTTACTGCCATATCTTCCCAGAAGAATCCTCTGTGTGTGGTGCGTGCATGTGTGTATGTGGCGGATCTCATTTGTGTGCATGAGCCTACATATAATCCCCAAATGGGAGGTGCAAGTTACCTGCAAGGGAAAAATATTTTTATTGCTTTTAGTAGTTTCATAATTTTAATCAATTTGAAATATTGTAACTAAAGGGAAAAATAATAGGTAGGTCCAAGCCATGGTTTTGTAATTGAGTTGAACATTGATGAAGTTGTGTGATTTGCCTAAATGAAAGGAGATGATTTTTTTCTGGCCTCATCTCCTAATATATTTACATAATGAACTACCGTAAAGAACGGTTTCTCAACAGCAGTGCTATTCACATGGAGTGGGGGCTGGATGATTCTGTGCTGGGGGCATCCTGTGCACTGTAAGACATTGAACGTCTTCCCTGGCTTTTACCCACTAGATGCCAGTAGCAGCCCCCGCCCCCAGTCATGCCAGTGAAAACTGTCTCCAGGAATTGCCAGTGTCCCCTAGGAGACAAAATCGCCCCCAGCTGAAAACCACTGACATAAAATGTGACATCCCCGTTTGTCACATCATATTCTGCACTTTTCCATATTTAAGTTTTTCTCCATGTTAAAATGAGCATGTTTGCACAGGCACACTAAGCTGAGAGATAACTTCTGTGGAATCACATGGCAGCATGTAGAAAGTTTACTATTTCAGCTTCCACAGAGCTGGTGGTCAGGAGAATTTTCCCATCACAGTCATGCTCAAAGGGTAAAACAAGATGTGTTTCAGAAGTCCATAAAGTTGCAGTCCTTCCTACCTCAAAATCAAAAAAGGGGAAAAATGGCAAAAGAAATAACACATCGCTATACATAGATCCTTCAGAATTTTTCAGCCACATTTGGTGCTGAAAAGCAGAGACCTATACGGCTCCACACCCCATCCATCAAACAGAGACAATTCTTGGATATCACTGCTACTTAAAAAATATATATGTTAGAACCAAAGAACCTAGATGTCATTCAGTAGATAAGAGAGGATTCGTCTTTTTTCCCTGTTTCTCAGAGAGGACACTTTATTCCCTCTTCTGATTATATTTTTGAGTGCCCTTCAAGTAGCTGTTTTGCATGTTGATGGTGATGCAGTAGAGTTTAATGAACTGTGAGCTGAAGCAGAGGGGCTGAGCCGCAAAATAAATGAGTGACAGTCACTGGCTCCTGGAAGCTGGCGCCTCCATCCCTCCCGTGCACATCCAGATGCCGATGCTGGGTGGGTACCAAGAGCAGCGTCGCCCAGCAGGGCCGCACATGGAAGCCTCGTTAATGACATTCCAGGGTTTCCTGCAATTGTACTTTTTATTTTGTCTATCTCCGGGTGACCTCTAGTTGAGGAGGAAACAAACCATTTGTGCTGCTAAGCCCTAGAGAAAGTCAGTCCCTCCCAATGTCAGTGCCCCTGGGCTTCCCTGGGATCATCACCAGCTAATTATCCTGCCAGGACTTCGTTTCTGACGGTGTAGATTGTCACAGAGCAGGGCTAGAGTTTTGGGTCAATTAAGTTGGATTTGTGTGTTGAGATTAAATTTCTGTTGTTATTGTGAATTGTCTCTTATGAGACTAGATTATTTATACCAGAGGAGTATAAAATAATTAAAGGAAATTGGGCTCATCAAACATATTCTTTGTCGAGTCTGACAGTATTAACTAATCAGGGTTGGCAAGAGCATGTGAATCTGTGCAAACTTGATTTTGTTAGTGGGATTCTTTTTTAAACTTAATTTGATGAATGTATCCCCGATCCAGAGTGACTCCTGGCTTGATATATCTTTCGGCCTCAGAAATAATATCTGTTATTGTTTCTTCTTACTTCATCTTTCCACCACCCCTGTGAAGTGCAGCCATACGATAGGTCCTAAGGAAATCCCTGTAATTGATCCTAAGATCCCTAAGGAAAATAATGATGGACTGACTAACAGATGGGTGTCTTAAATCAAGCATTACATCTGACAGAATCTACAATGAAGTAGGACTACCTTTGGCTCCACTTCAAATTTTGTATTTTGAAATTGCTGCTGCTCAAATTAGAATTAAAGCGGTGTCTCAAACACAGCCAGTTGACCTGGCCCCAGACCCTGTTTTTTTTTTTTTCTGCCTTTTCTTTTTACTCTGCTAATAATGGAAGACAAAAATACTAAGAACAACAAGAACAATAATGGGAACGTACTTACTGCACTTTCATATGCTAAGCTTTTTGTTGTGTAATCCTATGGCCACCCTAAGGTACTATGGTCATGTTATCCCCACCTCACACCCAAGAATGGGGAGACTCAGAGAATTTAAGAAATTTCCTCGAGGTCAGGCTTTCATAAGTGGAAGAACCAGCATTCCAACCTATGTCTGAGTCTAGATCATTTTAATTGCTGTACTGGTTAAATGTGTTGGATTGCAAACTCTCTGCAGCACCATAACTAAACCTCAATACAGAAGGGCTGTTTTTGTCCCCTGTGGGATGCTGGAGACTGAATGACGGGTGCTTCGGGGCAGCTGAGCCCCCTGTCTCTTTCTCACCTTTCTGACCTACGCCACTGATGTTATCTGCTTGGTGGCACAGCTGAAGAACTTGGGCACAATTTTGAGGGAAGTCAGCAGGGAGGAATGTGTTCAGAGCCTTGGCCACAGCACTTGGATAGCCCTTTAAGTATCAAAAAGTAAAAAGAAGCAAGCTTGTAGAAGAGGTGAAGTGGGTACCATCATCAGTTCTGCTACAGTTTTTTATTTATCTCCAACAAATGAGCAGATCCAAGAGACCTCCGACAAACAGCAGGTAATTTCCTCTAAATTCAACGAAATTCCCTATTTTTTTTGCATGTTTCTGTAAATCAGGTGGAAATGTTGCAAATAAACAGCAAATGTAATGGTTCAGCTCATATTTAGAGATAGATTAATAGGGTCTTCATAGCTTTAGGATAATTGAATTCATCTTTTACTGGGGAAAAAAAAAACACCTACTTATACTCCCATCCAAACCTGTTTCTTGAAGGCTGAATCTCTTGGAGTACCTTCTTCAGGGTCACATGGCTTTGATTCAATTGCTTATTTGAGAAGTATTTGTTGAGCACCTACTATATGCCAGGCGTTGTTCTAGTGCTGCAGATACAGTGGTGAAAAAGACAGGTAAGAGTGTGGCTTTCCTGAAGCCCGTGTACTGGTAGGTTAAATAATGTAAACAAAAGCTCGATCGAGCTTTATGAAGAGCACACAGGCGAAGGTGTGTGTGAGGGCTGCAGAGAGATGAGTGGGACCAGAACTAAGAGTCCTGTAAGGGCAGAGTCCAGAGTTTAGATTTCATTGTCAGTGTGGAGGGCCCTGCATGAGGGAAAGACATGGTCTGGTTTGTGTTTTTAGAAGATCACTCTTGTGTCTTGGAGCCCAGGAGACCTCGAAGGGACTGATGCATCGCTGTGTAGATGGACAGTAGAGGATAAATTTGAGATCGATTTTGGAAACGTAGCTAACAGAATTTACAGAGGGATTGAATTAGAAAAGAGAGAGGTCAACCTTTAGGGTTCGTTAAACGGGGAACGGCCAGGGACGTGGTAGGAAGAGCAACAGAGGATGATGACATGGAAGCCAAGAGAACAAAGTGTTTTGTAGAAGCCAGTCAGATGCCAAGTGGTTGAATGAGAGGAGAAAAGAGCAGAGGTTACTAGATTTGCCACCGAAGGCTGTTGTTGACCTTGACAATAGCCGTTTTTAATGTCTTGGGATTTTTAACCAAGTGCAGTTGACTTCATTTTTACATCATGGATAGACCTCTTTTTAGGCTAGCAACACCCTAAGTGTCCACATTTCTGCTGAGCTCAGCTACCACCCGACTAAATTGGCAGCTGGTCCCTGTACCCCTTGTATCCCCACATCCTCCCCAGATCCTATGGCACCGATCACTGTGTAGCAGAGTCACCCGTGAGCGCTGGACACTGAGCTCCCGAGGGCTGATACTGTGTCTTAGGCATCCCTGAGTCCCAGCATGAAGCACATTTCCTGACTTGGTGCACAGACAGGTAGAAGGAAGGACTCTCCAATTCCAATTTAAGTGCTCTTGGCACCCGCCTCTTCACCAGCATTAGTGTATATGACAGCCGTTGCAAATGCTTGTTTACTTCTCTATTCCTGTTGTGCACACGTGTGCGCACGCACACACACACCCCACAGGCTCGGAGTTTCAAGGAGCCCTGCCATTGTGCTCACCATTGTGTTTCCTGCATCAAGACACAGTGAGTGCTGGATCTACAGTAGGTGCTCAGTACATGTTTTAAAAAATGAATCTTGGAAGAAAGGAGGGAGGAAGCAAGCATGGAAGGGAAATTACTTGCCAATTGTGAATAAGCCAAATCCCCACGTAAGCGAGGAGGCTCGTGTAGAGGATGTCGCTCCTTGAAAGAGAATGACTGTCTCTGTTCAGATGCAGCTGGAGAGGCTGATGTGGGGGACTGTCCTTCCTCTCTGAGCATTGGGCAGGCTGCTGCTTTGATCCCTGACCACAGCTGAGCTCTGGATGCCTGTCACTGTTCCATGACCCCTGGCTTCTGACTCATCACTGGCTCGTCCTCGCTGTCCAGGCTGCTCCATTGCATTCCTTGGAGCTGCATCACCAAGGAAAATGAGGGGAACAGTCAATGCTTTATTTAAATCCGAGCAAAGAATGTTGCCAGCACTGATGCAAAAGGTCATTTTGGAATTCTCCCCATCCTGAGCCGCAAGCCGAGCAGCATTTCCCGAACAGCATTTCCCAAGCAGCAGTCCTTCCCCGGAGCAGTGAATCAGAGTACTCGAGGGCTGGAGTTCGGGTGAACACACACGCCTGGGAAAGGCTTTGAGCCAGATGCACCCCCAGAGGTTCTCAGCAGCTATCAGCCTATCAAAGCACTCACAAGTCTTGGAGTCAAAAACAAAAACGCATCTCTTTTGCTTTCATGTCCCATCACTCTTCATTTATCTGAATTTAACCACATGCACTGGGTGATGAAGATAATAATAATAATGCACTTTTTTTCGTTAATAGTGTGGTCCCAGATGCAAGCCAACCCCTTCATCTGGTGCCGAGCAGAGAAACAAAGGTCTGTTCCAATCCTGGAGGAAAAACTGGTCTTGGAGAGAGCCCACTCTCCCCAAAGTGTGTCTACTGTACATTATGAGAAGGGTTTTCAAGGGTGGTTTTGATTATCCATCATCTTCACCTCTCTCCCCGATGGTACCAACCGTTCTGTTCAACCTGCAATTCCACCATCACAGTTCTCTTTTAGGAAGAGGTATTCTGGGATATTTGCTTGGGGAGCTGGTTCTGAGTGCTTAGCTGGGTTCGCTGAGAATTCCTTCCCAAGGTGTCACATACAAGGAACCATGTGTAGGCTCCCCTCACGGATGCTGGGGGTCTATAAAGAAGCTTCCAAGCCCTATTGTTTCTAAAGTCAAAGTACTTCTTCCCGTATCATATGTTTAATTACTATGGCAGATTTTCTTTTTTCCTGGAAAAGGTGCTATTAAGTTGGTGTGGCATCTTACAATTGATGATATCCTGGAATTGAGGACATATGTAGTAAAGAGTTTGCCGGGGACCCTTCCTCTGTTCTTTTATAAGGCTGAGCACTTCTGGAAAATGAGTGCGGATTGGGGAACGCTGTGTAGGAGGCACATGGGAAATAAATAAGTCTGGGGGGAAATGTATATTGAGGGGAATAAATGATGAAAGAGTAAGTAAACCATTTCACTGTGATGAATCCTACTTCCCATAGAATGAATAATCATGTTTTTCCAGAGACAGCAAGTGTAGTCTTTGTTTTACAAAACTGGAACTACAGATTTCTGTGTCAGGTTTGGTTTCTGACTAACCCTGTTCTTTGTTTGTTTATTAGCATCATAGATGCTTTGCTTTTCTCTCCCAGGAATTATTTCTTCAAATTCCTGAGGCTTCTCCAGAGATATATTTTTCTGAGATGAGTTTGGCTTCCCTCGTGCTATGCGTGGCTGTGGTTTTCTGCTCATCTCTCTAAGTGGCTGCCCCCACCCCATACATACGCCTCTGCCTCTCAGACTTGCCTGCCTCCACCAGGATCCCCGCTGCGTCTCGCCCCAGTAGTCAGGTCGCATTGACTCCAGCCCAGGCTGACCTCCTAGCCCAGTGACCTGAGATACTGTCAGCTCTGGGGCACCATCCTGCTGGTGGCACTCTCTCCAGGCACCTAAGAGTCAAGTTACCAGTGCGTTCAAGGAGGGCAGCAGCTCTGAAAAGTCTTGTGCCACTTTCTCAGCTGCCCCTGTCATACTCTTACCACTGTGACACTCACCCTGTGGCTGGGGAGCCTCTGCTCTGACAACAGACCTTTGCCTCAACTACTCTTTGAAGGGAGGCGGTGTTGGTGATGTTTGGGAGGGGCTGGGAGACAGTGAGGAGGCCCGGGGAGGCAGGGGTGCCCTGAGAGCTGCCCCACTCTGTGGCTTCTGTTTGTGAGCCAGGAGCCCACTGGGCTGTTTTGCCCACCCTAGGTGCCCATGGCACAAGCAAAAGAACTATGGCCTTCTCTTTTATTTTCTTACCGTTCCATTCCCCCAGCCCCCACTGACCCACACAGCTTGCAGGCCTGTCATCAGTGTGATTTGATCAATGTCGCCCCCATCCTGCATTCTATCCTTTCTGGGTTGTTGATGTTTTTCTTTTTAGTATTTCTTTCATTATTCCGCCAGCCACTGGAGTTGTGTTGAACTGGCAGCACCATCCAGAGGAAGGGCCATTGGTTGGTTTTGAATTGGTTTGAGGGGATTTCTTGGGGGTGCACTCTCTACCCCTGGGACACATGGACCTATATTTTTCTTGTGTGTCTCCTATGCAGAATTCCATGATCATTTTTTAGAAGTGCTTGGCCCTGTGAAAGAGCAGACAGAAAGTCCCATACAAAGTGTCAACTACAGGATTTGCTCTATTCCAGGACCCTGTTAGTCATAGGATGCCGTGTCACTTGAATAGCCCCTTTTCCCAGGTGCCGAGAGCACTTCCAGGATAGTCTCTGCATCCAACCGGTAGTGACTAGCAACAAGAGACAGGTGTAGGGTGGCAGAGCGGGCATGATCTGGGGAATGAGCCAACTGCAGCTTCTGGTGCTGTGTGACTAGGTCATAATTAACCCACGAACATCCCTTCTTTTCTTCCTGGAGTCAGGTACTTCACCTTCCCTTTGGTTTAGAATTTAGTTCAAAGTACAAAATAATGAAGCTATAATGGCTTGGGGAGTTTCCTGTTTCTGGTGATACCCCTGACAAATGTCATGTAAATTAACCTGGTCCCATAGCAACTAGGCCACACGTAGAAAAAAAATCACAGCGTTGCCAAGTGGTAATTGAGGAGTGTGGTTTTAGTTTCCAAACATAAAGGGTGCTGAGGAAGGCCCTACTATAGTTTTATTTTTGATTTCCAGTTTAATTTGTGATGGCCAGGGAAAGTTATGACTTAGGCTACTTCCTCTGCCATCACACTAGCATGTGACCAGTGTGCTTTTTTAACGTGTCGTGTGTGATTAGAAAATTTGTATCATCTCCCTTTTACGTGCAGAGTTCCATATATTAATTGTTTACTTTGTTATTCAAATCTTGTATATCCTCACCATTTTTGTCTGCTTTGGACTTTAATTTCTGAAAAGGGGTTTCCTATGATGGTTGTAAGTGTGTCAGTCTCTCCTGGAATTCTCACACCTTTTACTTTACAATTTTGAGGCTGTGCTAAGGATACATATAAGTTTATGACTCATATCATTTTAGTGGTGGAGTCTTCATCGCTCTTAATGCTTTACCTTAGACCCTATTTGACCTGATTAACACTGTTGCCCAGTTTTCTTTTGGCTGATAGGTATTTGCCTTATCTCTTTCTAATCTTTTATTTTCGTGTGTCATTTTGTTTTAAGCAGTATATAACTGGCTTTTTAAAAAGTCCAATCTGTTAGTATCTTTTAATAGGGTAAGTTTTATCCATTTGCATTTATTGTGATTACTTTTCTATTTGAACTTCTCTCTGTCTTTTAATTTGTGTTTCTGTGTACCATATTTTATTTGCTTTTGTTCTTCTTTCCTGCCTTCCATTAGATTAGCAAAGTTTTCTTAACCCTCTTCCCATTTTTTCCTCTGCTAGTTTGGTCACAGTACATTTTATTTTACTTGTCTATTTATTTAGTGATTACCATTAAGTTTGTAACATACGTATTGAATGATAATTTTTTTCTAGTAAAGACTATAGTTGTTCAGGATCTCTATCTTCTCAAACAACACGTATTTATTCCATTTTCACGTACTTATTCCACCTAAAGTCAACTGGTAATTACAACAGAAATAGAAATCCTGGTTCAAAACACTGCCATGCATTTTCAGCCTCCCGACTCACAGGAAGATTAGAAGCATCCTGATCAATTTATAAAGTATGAGCTTTTTGCTAATTCACTCTGTTTTACACCCTGGGATGTTTTGGGTCATCTCTCTAGTTGAGAGTGATACATTCATTCCCAGCTGATAAAAAGTTCTCTCTCAAGTTCCTGGAAATGTTCTGAAGTATAATTGGACAAAAGAGGGCCCAGAATTCTACAGTCCACTGTTAGGACCTGTTCCCATAAATCCTGTTTGTCACATGTAATGATTCTCAGTGTGACAATCCAGGGGCTCCTCCCTATTAACACCTGCTGACTTACCCCTGGATTCCCAAGGGGGTTTCTTGCTAAAATGCAGATTCGGATTCAGCAGGTCTATATTTCTAACATGCTCCCGAGTGAGCTGATGCTTTTGGTCTATGGACCACACTTTGAGGAGCAAGTGCTTGGAGAATAAAATGTAGCTAGGAAAAGTGGAGCTGCAGCTCCAGGTCAGGGTTCCTTAATTCTTTACAGAACAGCAGAATCTGGAAGAAGCATTTTCCTTGACGTGGTGGAGTTCAGGGTCATTTTAATTATGAAGGTCTCCTTAAGGCCCAGCAGAGCCCTCCCCACCCCTCTTCTGGCCCCAAGCCGGAAGTAAGTGCTCATTCAGCCCCCTGTGAAGTCCCCGTCCCCTCCCTCCCTCTGGAGGTCAGCACAGCACGTGCTTAGAGTCCCAGGCTCATCACTGTGTCATTTGGATGTGACTCTGAGTCAGTGCCCTGAGGAAGAGCCTGCCTGGGGCCAGGGACAGGCTTCTTGGTAATTTATGTTTAAGACAAGCTTTTAATAGAGATACACTTTTAAATAGTAACCAAGAAAAAGATTCTGTCCTCTTAACGGGTATCCATTTAGAGGACTCAGCTGTTGAAGCTCAAGGGTAGCATTAGGCTTAAGTTTAATCTCCTGTATACAGTAATTTACAGCACTGAGTAAAGCATTGTACGTACAACTATTTCAGTCATTTGCTGTGATAAATAGCTGTGGCTCTTGGCGGAACAGAAACGCCATCTCTGCTTTCCATTTATGAATATTGAATGGTCTCAGGCAGGCTTTTGCTGTAAGTTTTTAAAGGGGAAATCCTCACCGATCACACCTCCTTAGTGGCCCAAAATGTAATTTCCGTGCTACGTGCACCAGTCAGATCTGCTGCACACGTGTGTTCCCGGTGAATACTGCTCAGACCACTCCCGAAACTTCCAGGTCCTAGTCCTGCTGAAGGCTGCCATTTTGCGCCCAGTGCCTCGGGCTGTTAGGGAGAAGATTTAGCTGGTGGCAAGAAGCCACCAACAGGGATCAGGCAGATATCTTAGAGGTGATAATCTGATGCAGGAAAAATAAAAGGGGTGTGATCCTGTCGGATTCCTGACGATGAGAAGATGGTGTCAGCTAGGGAAATTGAAACCAGTGAGGGCAAAAGGGGGAAAAAATGCCCAAGCTATAAATCTTTAGGGACCCCCTCTTTAGGAACTCAGAGACACGCATGCCTTCCTCCAGACTTCCCTTTGTTCAGATACTTTATTTCCTGCCAGCTGGAAGGAGGCAAAATGGATATTCAAATATGATGCTCAGGTCAAGTTACCAGATGTTCCCAGAAATCCAAGTCCAAGTCGACTGGTCACCCTAGACTCAGGCTTCTGGAAGTCCCCCAGTTTATTTCCCACAGATGAGCTTTCTGCACCCAAGAAACTCAGAGTTTAGACTGGCCTTCTTTGGTTGGTCTCATGTTTATGAGTGCCCACTGTGTGCCAAGTATTGCATTGGATGGTGAGAGAAGGACTCGAGGGCGAACACGAGTAGAGATGGCAAAGGAGTGAAACAGTGCACTCTTGCCTGCTTTGGGATGCGGTGACGTTGACTGCCGTGACGCCGACTGCCTTCCGTGGTCACGCTCCCAAATGCCACTTCTCAGCATTATCTCTAGAAGATGATTCCTTTGAAAACAGAGATGAGAGGCTTCTGTTCTCACTACCGCCTTTTGAGGGTGATCATATATCTTTAGAAATGTCTACAGCATCTTGCCACTTATGAAGCACTCTCACGTAGCGTGTTCATTTTCAGTAACAGCTCAGTAAGGTAGACTGGTGGGGGCTGGCTTCCCAAATTTGGAAGCTCAAAGAAGTTCAGCAACTTTCCTAACGTCATGCACCTGATAGGGGCAGAGTTGGGACTAGTACTCAGGACTCCCAACTCTCACCGCAAGGCATTTTCCATGAACAGAGACCCCAGTGGGGGGAAAAAATGCACAGCAGCAACAAAAGTAGTGTGTCCACTATTGGAGGCAAGTCTTCCTTTCTGAAACTCCCAACCTTTGTAGTTTCGAATTCCAGACTCCTTGCAACAAACAAAT
Organism: Vicugna pacos; assembly: GCF_048564905.1. Lineage (NCBI taxonomy): Eukaryota > Metazoa > Chordata > Mammalia > Artiodactyla > Camelidae > Vicugna > Vicugna pacos. The sequence goes on along the minus strand of NC_132993.1, from coordinate 76,707,150 downwards.
ACATCCTTTACTCTCTCATATCTCTTTCACCTGGGATCCGAGCTCTCTCTAATAACTATTTGAAAAACAATCTTACAGTTTTGACTCTGAAGGAACATTACCCAGTCTTCTTATAGGTTATGAGCTACCCTTTGATTTCTTGGCCAGAAGATTCCATCAGAACAAAAGTCACGGTCATTTCAGCAGATGCAGAATGCAGTTGGTTGTGTTCCATGGGAGACAAAATCCACTCAGCATTCTGATTAGTTATGACGGGTGGCAAGAGAATTATGCAGACCACAACCTCCACGTATGTGTTTCATACATGTAAACCTACTAGTGAGAATGGGTTTTGGCAGAAAGCTAAGCATTGATGTTCCTGCCACATGAGCTTGGAGTTGCTTGCTAGTGTTCTGGGAGCTGGTGTGCAGACACAGATACAATACAACTTGATCTTGATAACATCTCTCACTCCCAAGCCTTTGATAAGTTTATTAAACAGGAAGATGAGAGGAAGCAATCTGGAGAGAGAATTGTGTATAAGTGGCTCAAGAGACCTGGCAGTTTAGGACTCCTTGGCCACCTCACTGTGACCTCCCACCTCTCCTTGCCCATCTGTGGAATGGGCATGGCAGCTGTGCTCCAGTTTATTATTCAAAATGATGAACTTGAGAACGCCTGGGCATGTGACTTGTCCTATAAATATGCCTCACTGCCACATGGAAAATAGGAGGTTTTAGCTGAAATGTATAATGAGGTGAGCAGGGAACATCAGTCACCAGCAGCAGGAGCGTTGCCAGAGGCAGGAGGTCTGAGGCGAGGGGACCAGGTGTTTGTCTAAGGAAGGAGAACAGAGAGACCACCTATGAAGCATCTGGGGCGGCATGGCGGAGTGTTCAAAACAAACACACACAAGACAGACGTTCGGACGTCTGGCCTGAATTTCGAAACCCATCAGGGGAATGGAGATGAGCCTCTGTCTTTTCACACTGCAGGCTTTGTGCTCCAGTTCTGGCACCCACTGAACTCCAGAGGCTGGGACAGAGAAAGGCCGGGCCTGACCAGTGCCCACATGGGGCCCGCTGCCGTGTTTGAAAGAGGGTTGTGGTGGAGAGGCAGCAGCCAGGTTAGAACAAGCCAGATCCTGCAGCCAAGCTGTCTGGGCGTGACTGTGGCTCTGCTACTGACCAGCAAGGTGACCTTCAGCCAATTCCTCAACCTCTCTGGGCCTCAGTTTCCCCATCTAAAAAAGGAGGATAATAAATAGTAGTACCTATTTCATAGATCATCAGGAGGGTAAAATGAGTAGATATAAGTACAATGCTTAGAAAAGGCACCTGGCATCTGGGTTCATAAGCAGAGAATGAGGTGCCTCTCCAGCCTTGCGAATTCCAGCACATGGCAGAGAGGAAACACAAACTGGAGGGGTAGAGGAAAGTTCACCACCAGAGGACTGAATGTATCAACCGTGACTTATATGGACATTCCCAGAGAGGAAGCATCGGCTGGAAAGAAGGGAGAAGGGTCACAGCCAGAATGATGTCCGGCCTTGGCTGGACCACTGGCTGTAAGCAGAGGGGTTGTGGAGGGCTCACGTTTTGCTCAGGTCTTGAAACCATCTTGAAACTCCAGTGTGCCTCTTCCTTGTTCCCAGGGAAGTTGGAAGCTTGGGGTGGGGGGTTGGGGGGTAGGGAGGCTTTCTGTATCTGCAAAAGCAGATTCCAGTGGCCAGTATCCTAGGAATTTTTATCTTCTTGTCTTACACAAGTCAGTCTTTCCCAGAGTCATTTGCTGATACTGTCTCTCTGCTCTGGAATCCTGCAAAATCATTCCTCTGTTATCTGTCTGCCTCAACATGGGAAAAATCCCTGTCATCTGGAACTCTTCTCCAGTGCCTGCCATCCTGCCTCACAGCAGTGTGTGGGCAGGTCTGCTCTCTGCTGCACACATCTGCGGAATGACTGGATTTCAGGCTTGCAGAGCCAGTGTCTTTAAATCCACTGGTGAAAGGAGACAGCAATCATCTGCCGGTTGGTGTTTGCCAAAAGGTGGCCTTATAACGGGATGAAGTGATGGCTGCTGGCATGAAATCTGCTTCCCCCTGGGCGTACACCCAGCCTGAACAGCTCCTTTAAAACCAGAAGCAATTTGTCATCTTTTGATTCTCTTCCAGCACCGTCCCTGTCACAGGTAGATAAATGAGGCGGCATATGGGTGTCCAAATGCAGGATCATCTAATCCCAGCGGTTTCTCGCGGAGAGCCGTCACTCCGCAGGGATGGAGAGCACAGTGGCGGGGGGAGGGTCCCTGGCTTCGGGATTGTAACCATAAGCAAATTTTTTCCTCGCATGTGCCATTTATATGCATGAAATGCTTTCTCAGAATCTCCCAGCCTCCAGTGTGCCATCGATAGGTGCGTTTCTCATTTCAGAATCCTGAGATAAATCATGCATTTGTGAGCTCAACATCTCATGTCCGTAGTTCCACAGAATGCCACTCATCAAATCAATGTCTCAGCAGAAGCCAACAAGTACCCTGAATTGAAAATAGATAGGGGTTGGATTTGATGTCCTAAGAGCCTTGACTACAGAAAGCCAGTGGGAAACATGGATGTGTTTCAGTCCATCTCGAGTTGCCTGCTCTGTGTGTGGCTTGAAAGATATTGGCTCGATTTTCCACACAGCCTGCATGGACTTTAGATTTTTTTGTTGCATAAAACTGAAGTCACCAGGTTATTTCCAAGGATACAATAGGCAGAAGATGTCTCCTGATGCCTCTTGGCTGCCTCATGGGTGAACCGTGATGCCCTTGTAAAGGAAGGCTAGGCCTGTGTGATGCATGAACTTGGCTGGCCAGGGCAGGCCTTGTACTTGTGCCAAAGGGCTGAGTATGTTGCTGGTCCGGCCAGACAGCTGTGATTTCTCCTGTGGCCACTGGTCACACCCTTCATCCCCGCAGCTGCCAGATTAACTGGGCATCTGTGGTCACAAGGGCCCAGGCTTGGCTGACTTAACTCAAGTTCATCCCCAACCACAGGAAAGTCATCTGCCCCGATAGTGTTCCAGCAAGTCCTTGAGCATCACTGAGGCAGCCTGAGAAAGGAGAAGATGTGGAGCATCTTCTCAAAGCTGAGTCTGCTGAGCATGGAGCAGATTCTCACACAGGCCATGATGCTGGGGACCAGAAGGAGTTTAGGGCCAGTTCCTGATTCTCTGTGGTATGGAAGGAGAAATCTAGCATGAACTTGAACATTTAAAAATAAATCCCCTGATTGAGCTTTCACCAGTGGTTCATACTAGCCGTCTTCTAGGGGAGGTGGTATTTCCTCTTGTATTTCTCTAATTAATCAGTAGTTTTAATGAGCAGCAAAATGACCCAGTGGGGCTTAGTCTACAGCACATGATAATTTGCATGGTGTTAAAAGATGGGCCTGGGTTCCTGTTCCTGCCTCTTCCAGCTTCTGTTCTTCATCTACACACTGTGTTGGCTGCATCTGCTTTATAAGGTTGGGGAGGATCAAGTGCGTTAAGGAATGGAGCTATCCCGAGTCCAGCCATAGGAATAACATGGTACATCTTAGCTGTTATGCCTTCCTTATACTTACAGAAGAAGAGGGGAGGAAGTGTGGCTTCATGGAAGATGATGAAACAGCAGGATAGCTTGTTCGTTAAAGGACAGGCACAAAACTTTAAGGTGATTTTTCATTTCATTCATGGTGAAATCACATAATCTTTTTTTTTAAGCTAAAAAGGCTGAGCCAGCTGTACACGATATAGTAAACCCACACACTTACTTACTTTAGAGAAGTTACTATTTTGAGGGTATGATCAATCCTGAGGGGGAAAAAAATTTTTGTGTGTGTGCCTCCTGCCCATTGAAAAGACTCTATTCATGTAAAGAGTGGTTTCCATTTCTTGGATCAGTGTCTTCGAATTCTGCCCTCTTCTCAAGCTTTGTCATAAAGCAAGGGACGGGAAGACTATGAAATCCTTGAGGAAGCAGTTCCTTCTAATTCCTCTTGGTTGCCCCCGAGTGTCTGGCAATTAGTAGGCACTCAGTCAATGTGGAAGGAAGGAAGGAAGGAAAGAAAGAAAGAAAGAAGGCAGGCAGGCAGGCAAGGCAGGCTTTAGATGTTTAATCCTTTAAGTCAGTGATATTCAGCCTTTAGCCATGCCATCAGAATTGTTCATTGTGGGAAGTGGGGGTGGGGGCTGTTAAAACACAGGCTGGACCTCAACCCCGGAGTTTCTGATTCAGTAGGTCTGGGGTGGGGCCCGAGAATTTACATTTCCACCAAGCCTGCAGGTGCTGCTGATGCAGTTGGCCCCAGGGCTATACTTTGAGAACCACTGCTTTGAGGGCCACTCCACTACTTAGGTCCCCTGCCTTTTTTTTTTAACCTTTTCCAAGCCTTCCAAGAGATTGACGCCTGTAACTGTCTGACCTTGGCCCATAGAACTGAGAGAGATTTTATAAAATTTACTAGGATTCGATCAGATGGAAGAGTTGCCTGGATTTTTTTTTTAATCAAAAACTACATGTTGCCCTCGTGCGATTACGAGAGAAGTGAGAATCAGATCCCTTCCTGATTCTTGACTGTGGCAGGGCTGGAGTAGCGGCGCACACCTTGCAACATTTAAGCCAGACTGCATCTCCATCCAGTTCTGGAGTCCACATTTAGCGTCAGATACACTTAACTGCAAAGCTGAAAGGAGACCGTGACCTTTTGCAGAAGCTGCAGATGAGCAAAAAGGGTACAGGAGAGGAGCCTATGATACATAAGGAACATGTTACTTTGCAGAGTCTTTTCCTGCTGGCTGTCGGCCTGAGTGAAGTCATTAAGCCCCACCGGGTTCAGAAACAGAAGAGAGTTTCGTGGCCTGAGGAAGACTGCTCTCTGCCAAAAGTCGTTCTCCTAATTCCGGTGTCACTTTGGGTGGCAGACAGGGAGCTAGAAGTCCAAACCCAGGCCCCAGGAAACTCCTCCCCTCCACCACCCGCTTGTCAGCAAAGAGCCCTCGAGACTGCGAGGACACACACCAGGCGCCAGGGACGAACCAGTAGAGGATACCAGAGGGACCCCAGGCTCCCTGAACAGAGAGATCAAAATGGAACCTGAGAAGAGAATTGAAGGGAGGGAGGGAGGGGACCAGAGCCTTCCTCTGAGGTAGCGACAGTGTATGAGTAACCTATTGCTCCATAACAAATGACCCCAACAATTAGCAGCTTAAAACTATAAATATTTATTGTCAAGACATGGGGGTAGCTTAGCTGGGTGGTTGTGGCTCAGGGTCTTTCACAATGTGGCAGTCAAACTGTCACCCAGAATTGCTGTTGCTTTAAGGCTCGGCTGGTGTTGGAGACCCACTTCCAAGATGGCCTGTCACCTGGCTGTGGGCAGGCGGCCTCGGTTCCTCACTTTCTCTCCATAACGCTACTCACAGCATAGCGGTTCACCTCCCTCAGAGCCAACCACCTGAGGAAGAGAGGGGGAAGTCAAGATGCTTTTTATGACCTAGTCTCAGAAGTGACACACTGTCTGTCACTTCTGCTCAAATCTGTTGGTTATGCATGACCAAGTCTGGCCCACACTCAAGGGGCAGGGGATGAGGCTCCACCTCTTGAAGGAGCACCACCACCAAGGGAGCCTCTCGCACCCTCCTCTTGCTGTGCTCAGAAAAGCACAAGGATAACTGATACAGGGCCTTTGGTGAAAAGACAATGGGAACTTTGGAAAAGACTCCCGAGGGGGCAGTGGGGTTTTGCCTGATTGGGCAGAGGTGGTGGAGCAGAGGAAGAGGCATTGGAAACTCTGTGGGCTCTGAGCCCACCATCCTGTACAGGTCATGCAGACCCCTACTCTCTTTCTTAAAAGGGACTGAAGCCACCTATGAGTCCCAAGGCTCAGCTTTGGGCCCAGAGAAGAGAAAGAAGGGGTTGGCTGCTTAGAGCCAGTTCTGCACTGGAGAGAAAGCAATAAACAGCACCGTGTATCTTCTAGGTTACCTGGCCCAGCAGGTCCCCAGTAGGGAGAGAACAGGGACTTAAACCTGAAGTGTGGTCCTGGAATAAAGAGGAGCTTCTGAGCTGTGCCTCTCAGGAGGGTATCTGGGGGCTGGGGGGGAATGTTAGGGGCTGGGGGGAAGCCTCACTCCTTTTTGGTAACGGGATCCCACTCAGGATGATGGCTCAGCACCGCCAGGCACAACTGCCGTCAGCCCTCTGTGCCTGTGGCTCCTGGGTCCCCCACAGACATCCTCCCACAGGGGAGATGTTCACCTGCCACCCCCCACTGCTCCATGAATGGATTCTGCTTAGCAGTCTGCTCTGGAGGATGCAGGACCGTTGGTGGTCATATCAAACTGTCTGTTCTTATCTCCCCCATCATCCCCAGGGAATAAGCTAATCAAACTTGCTGATGATTTTACACTGAGAAGGAGATAGCTAATAACTTGGATGACAAGTATTAGAATACAATGTGATGTGGATAAATTGGGTCCATGTATTAAGGGCTATAAAATGAGATTCCATCAAGGCATGAATAATGGTGCCTGTGGAAAGGATTAATCAAATACCCTATTAAAAGGTATAGGAATTCTGGTCAGATAGCCCCTGTTTAATTATACTCCTGCCCCTACCCACACCCCGACTCCATGCCCCCTGAAACTGCTTTCTACTACGAGATATATAGAAAAGAGTTTAGAGGAAATAATTGGAAAATTGGGACATACATTTTGGTAGAACAAGATCATGAAGACAGATTTAAGCAACCAGTGTTTAATTTAGAGGGGGAAAAAAAGGCAATTGGCATGAGTAATCGTTTACAAATGTAATTTCCAAAGGAGCCCTGTTGATACCATTCAGCAAATGCCAACAAAGCATTTACTTTCCAAAGGGAGAAAGCAAGACAAGAGAAATGAAGGCATCTTCAGGAATGGACCGGAGAACAGCCAAGCCATAGAGCAGAAGCAGGTGTGAGCACAGACAATGCAGAAGATAAGAGTCAACTTCTGAAAGATCTCGGAGGACTGACATTGTCTGGAGAAGGCTTCCTGAAAGAGGAGACTCCCGCAGAGCCCCAAAGTGTGGACAAGCTTCCATGTACCACAAATTCGTGAGCACACTCTGGTGATAGGGTTTAGGGAGAAAATGGGCTGGAGCAGAGCACGGGGCACCTGTGGGATTCTTCCCTCCATTTCCACCACCACCACCACCACCCTGATCCAGACAGTCATCACCTCTCACCTGGATAACTACAAAAGCTCTCCAGATGTTTTACCTGCTTCCACTCTTGCTCCCCTAGAATTCATTCTGCACACAGAAGTTAGACTCAGAGTTAATCATATCATTCACTTGACTTGTGGCTTCCCATTGCTCTTAAGCTAAAAGAAAACATCACTAGCATGGCTACAAAGTCTTGCGTGGTCTCAACCACATCCTGTGCTGGGCTCCCTTTCCTTCTCTATATGCCAGTCAAGGTGGCCTTTAAAATTTCAGCACATTGGGTTTTCCTGCCACAGGGCCCTTGCACGTGCTTTTCTGTCTCTGTATATGATCTTCTTTTATCTCCTCTTTCTGAAGCTCTGATTCATCCTTCAGAAGGCATCTTAATGATTACTTTCTCTTGAAAGACTTCCTGATTTTCATAACTAGGTTTGCTCTCCCTCATACCTTAAAAACAAATGTTTGTTGGGTAGATATATAATTAATATCTGTCTCCCCTACTAGGCCACAATCTCCATGAGGGCAGGGACCCAAACTTTGCATCCCCCAGAACCTAGCACAATTTAAATGAATAGGTATTGGCTGCATCATGACATTTCATTAGGAATAATCAGACTAGTTGAGAAATTCTACTTGACCAGTATGTAGGAGTGTGCCACGGTGAATTTGTACTGGCATAAAACCCTGAATTCATGTCCAGACTCTGCCACCTGCTGGCTATGCTGTTATGAATAAATCCCATATCCTCTCAGAGCCTGTTTCCTCCTCTGTAAAATGGAGGTACCAATAGGCACCTCACATGGTTGTAGCAAGAAGTTAATGAAATAATATAAAAGCATTTTCAACTGTAAAACCAGGCATAAATATACATTGTCATTTTTCCTACTGGCTGGCTCTATTGGGTCATTATACATCTGTAAGATGGTTGGATGGATGGATGGATGGATGTACAGATTATCGGTTATGGAACCAGTACAAGAGCCAGGAGGGGAACCTGGCATAAGGATAGCACAATGGAAACCAAAAGAGGTTAGAATTTCACGAAGTAGGAGGAGTCTTGCTAATCGCCCAGAATATCACAAAGAAGAGGACAGGTGAGAAGAATGAGGAAGGGGAAAAAGTCATTTAATTTGAGTTGAGGGAAGTCACTGGTGACCTCAGAGCAAGTCCTCCTCAGCCTTTTCTTGTTGTCTGTGCTTTCACTGACATGCCTTAATTGTAACTTAATCCCTTTACTGATTTTTATCTTTTTGGGGGTGGAAATCAAATTGATTTGCACGTACAGCAGAATTGGCAAGATTACTCCAGCTGCTGCCAGCAGGTGCTGACAAGTGAAGAAGTGAACGTCAGAGGATAAGAAAATACACTAAACATTTATTTTAATAAGGCCTAGAAAACCTGAGTTATTTAATAAATTGCCATGGATAATTAGGTTTCGCTTTCAAGGGTTGTTTCACGTTTAACTCTCTGCGTTCCGGTAAGAATAGGGCTGTATCTGTAGTCAGGGACCTGGGGGATGAGATCCATTTTTGTCTCTTTGATCACCCCCCACTTCCAACCACAACCATCCACGCCGGCTAAGTCTCTCACACACGCGTGGGCGCGCACACATGCACACCAGCCGAGCTCCTAGTCCTGTTGATTGGTTACTCCTGCATCATGGTGGCCGAGTTCACCTTCCTGCTGGGCCCTGATCCAGCCAGTCTGTCTGTCCAGAAACACAAGGACAAAACCTCCTGCTTCAGACAGAATAGTGTAATGGTTCACAGCTCAGCTCTGCCTCGTTGAGCGTCCACCTTCTCCTAGCTTCAATATCATGTGTAGAAAATGGGTGTAATCATGCTTCCTCAGTGGGGTACTGTGAAGATTAAATGCTATGATGCCTGTCACGTGCTTAGACCGAGCCTGACCTAGCCTAAGTAGTGACTTCATAGAAGCCAGGAAGCCATGATGGATGTAACCCCCTTTCCAAGTTCTCTTCTGTCTTTGAGCATCACTGCTGGCCACTAGCCCAGTCTGCCCTTTCAGAATTTCCCATGGTGGGTGTTTCATTCAATGGGTAGCTCTTAGAGGCTGGAGTTGGATATCTTGAGACGACGAGTCCATGAAGGGGTTTGGGGTGGGGGTTGTGGTGGAGGCAGAGACAAGACAAGTGTTCAGGAAAGAACTCTGTAGAGTTCCCAGGGATTCAGAGGTGGGGCCTGGAAGGGCAGCGGGGCCAGCCAGGGAGACGAGGGTTCGACTTGAAACAACGGAGTAACGGTGACACCAAGCCCAGCAGGAAGGAGCTCCAAGAAGGAGCATCAGACATTTCAGAAAGGTAGACGAGACAGTAACTCAGAAAAAAAGCTTCTGAATCATATTTGCCTTTTCAGTGAATTCAAATTAACTTAGTTTTGAGAATTTTAAACACACACATCATAATCATTGGAAATACCCTAGAGCATTGTAAGAAGCGGGGTTGGAAATCACTTTACTATCTAGCTCTAAGAGCAGGAACCTGGTATTGGAAGCAGATTTTGAAAACTCCTGAGCCCAGGAAAGAACTCAGCCTGGCTGTCAAATCAAAGCAAAGCCCTGCTACTCCCTGCCCCCACGTTGTCTCCACTGTTAGCAGGGAGGAAGACACACACGCCTGATTTCTTTCTCAAATACGATCCCTAAAAGGACCAAGGAAAGAAATAAGAATAGAAAACCAGAATGTGATCAGATACAGCCTCTGCCTAATTCCTTTTATCCCCTCCACCATGTCTTTTAGGCCCCTTTTTTGGCTGTACAACCAATGCTGTAGTGAAGTTTTGAAGGTGTTGTCAGTGGCCTGTGGGGTTTAAAGAGTGCCTTGACTTTTGAATTTTTTATTGTATCCATCAATTTGGGAGCCTTTTTTTTTTCTTGTGCAAATCAAAGCACACTCCATACATATTTAATTTTAAGCATTAAAAAAAAAAAAACCTTCCATCTCCGAGTACGACACTGTTGATTTCTTTTGTCCATTATGTGGGTGCCACTGCCTGGCAGCATATCATTTAGGGTCCTGGGCCTACTGGGGGTGTCTGGAGGTCACTGTTAAGTGGATTGCACTTCTTTATGAAGTCAATATTTGATAGAGCCTTTTGAAAATGCTAATAAGTATGTTTGTGGGACTGCCTGCTAAGATTAGAGGAAAGGAAAAAATTTAAAGCTAACTTTTATTGCTCCAAACCATAAGTGGCCAGATCTATCTTCCTTTCATCTCTCCTTTATATTTATTTCTTTTGGTGAGTCTGGTTAGTGGTTTAGATTCCTTAGGTTTTTTACTACATCCAGCCTCCTATTATGCAATCCTCTCTGATAAAACCTAATGGTATATATACAACCCTGGACCCTGGAGCATCACATGACACCAAACCCCATGCCAAACGTGTTTCCTACTAAAGCAAACTACAGCGGAAGATGTTAAAGAGAAGCATTCCCCCGGCCAGTTCCAACTGCAAAAAGGAAAAAAAAAAATTCATGAATCACTAGTTCCACAGAGAGCTCCCCCCCGATCACGTTTTTCTCCCTGCCTCGTTACCTCTGTTTTGAGAGCTCCCTTTGCCCACACACTCCTGAGAAAGTGATTCTGGTGGGTTGGGCCCTCCTTAAGAGCATGGCTTGCATATAGGATTTTTTAAACTCGTGATTATTTGCATTAAGAATGAGTACTCCTGGACGTGTTGGCCTGCACCAGGGGCAAAACCGAGACAGTAGAAAACTGCAGGGTAGACGGCCTGAGTCTTCAACAGAAAAATTGTAAGAAAAGGAAATAGACAAAGGGGACCTGATTGCTTAAAAGGAGCTTAAAAGACATCTAAAAAATGGGCAAAGCTAAACTCCAGTGTCTAAGGATGCACACTTGGGTGATAAAACCATAAATGAACAAAAGGAGTAAAGACCTGCAGTCAGGAGTGTGGTTGCTTTGGAAAGAGGGAGGGGCTGTGACTGGGACAGATGCACGGAGGGGCCCTGGTGGCCGGTGGGGCTCCCTTCCTCCACCTGGTATCCACTACAAGGGTGTCTGCCTTCTTCTTAGTCCCAACGCAATGCATTTTGTGTGTGTGGGTTTGGATGTCTTGTGCTTTGTTTTGCAATACAAAGTTTTCTTTTAATGAGCCCACTTGGGATTCACGTCACCTACAGTCTTTTCAGGAATGTGGCTTGGGCTAGGGGTTGGGGGGTGGTTCTTATAATAAAATATGTCTTACTTTTCTCACGAAGAGGAATACTGTAATTCCAGCTGGAAATGCACCAGTGGGGTTATCTGGTGGCTTGGTCAGCACTGAAAAAGATGGTCTATTGATGGAGATTTTGGGGGGTTCTGGCTACTGAAGACTCCCCTGGTCTTTCTTACTGAATTTCATTTATATAGTTAATTATCTAGTTCCTTGCTTTTTATAATGGATTAAGCCCTTGCAAACCCTCCTCGCCTAAAGTAAAGCTGGAACCCTGACAACAGCCACACTGCTCCTGCCCTCAGTTCCTCCCTGATCTTGGGTCATCTTTAAAGACCACAGGGTTTGCTTGATGGACTTACCTTACTTCCTCCACCTCTGTTGTCCCTGCAGATGCCAGTGTGAAGTGGCCACCTTAGTGGTGTGACTTTAGGGTGACCTCTGCCAGACTTGTCCCTCAAGCTGGGGCGTCATTCCTTTACTGCAGGGTGTTCATCAGGGCATTGACCACCTTAGTATGAATAAGTTAGATCAGAGTTCATTTCAGTAGAGGGTGAACTCCTGAAGAGCAGGACTCTGGAAGCCTGGGGCGAGGGCCCCATAAGGGAAGACCCAAAGGGGAGTTGGTGGGAGTTTACCTTTTCTTCTTCTTCTTCTTCTGATCAGACCTGGCCTCAAAGTGTTAATATTTTTCAGCTTCAATCTAGAATCTCACCAAAACACAACATTTCTGTCTGTCCCTGGGGCTCCATGAAGCTAATTGTCCAACTCTGTCAGTGCACAAGCCTGTGCCCAAACCTATTTGCGAATGAACAGTGTAGGTCAGCTCTGGGAGGGTGGGGACCTCATCTGGTTTTGCTCCCCATTCAGCTCTCAACCCCTGGCATGGGGCTTGGCACCTAGTAGATGCTCACTAAGCACTTGGTGAACAAATGAACGGATAAACAAGGGACCAGGCCGACATACAGTTTACAGCAGCAGAGGAAGCACAGATGGGCAGTGAGAAAGCCACCACTGTCGCTTTGCAGGCTCCTGGGGACATCACCTTCCCCTCCCACAAGCATCTCCTTATCTGCAGCCTAGGGTTGACCACCTCTGCTCAGTGCCCCTCTGTCCTCAATAAGAACATCGGCCAGTACCTTGTTCTTGGGAAGTGGCAGCTCTTATCACATTTCTCCCACTTGTCAGCACTCTGGGGCTGTAGAAGTATTCTCCCACACATCATCTAAATTTGCACTCCTCAACAGTCACATGAGGTAGGTAATTCCCACTTTATAGAGGAGGAAACTGAGGCCAAGCAAAGGATTAAAATGGCTTTTGAAGGGCAGAGCTAGATGTAGAACCTGGAGCTTTGGGTCCCCCTGTCCAGCATCCTTTCCGCTGCACTGCCCTAGGCACCCCTGGAGACCCAAATAGAGGGGGATCAAGGGTCAGCCCTTGCCCTCAGGAAGCTTAAAATCTAATTCAGTTTACTACCGTGAACTACAAACATAGGTCAGTAAAGATATTGTCTTACTGTCCGATCCTTCCTTAGTTTTCTTTCACAGAGATGCCGTGGAAGGTTGTTTGACTGTTGTTTTTTCTTAGAAAGATTCTCTGTGCAAACTTACAGGGTATAGACTGGGGTGGCTCAGCAGCCTTCGGCTGTCTGCAGTCATTGGGAGGGGAGGAGGCAATAAATAATAGAAACCCCAAGGAAATCCCAGAGACCTTATTTTCACCAGCAGTGCCAGCCTCACACTGCAGCGCATCTCATTAGAAATAACCATGTTGTGGACAGAAAAAGGAAACCAAGGGGTCTAAACAATCCATGATCTAGATAACCGTTTCCTGACACTGGCATGTCTAGAACAGAGTTAACACTGCTGCCTTGCACACACGGATGTCCGTGCTTTTGGACTTGCCTCCCCCTCTCCCTTTCACATTTCTTGCCTCGTCTAATGCTCTCCATGGCCCCACGCAGGAGATGGGGCTGTCACTGAGGCTTAGGGGCATTACGTGACTTGGCCAAGGCCCCACGGCCGGTTACTGGCATTGCAGGAACTTGAACCCAGGCTGTTCCTGGCCGCTACCTCTTTTCCCGCTTCCTTTCCTTCAGTGGCCTCTCTTGGGCTTCTCTTTCTGCCGTCCTTAAGAAGGACCCAGCAGTGGCAGCTCCACCACCCGTGTGCCCACAGCCCTGGCTGTCACCAACACTTCCTCGCATTATACTGGTTACATGTTCACTGACCACTTTGCTGTGTTATAATCATTTAATTAGTCTATGCCTAGGAGGAAGAGATGCTTTATTTAGAAGCTTAATAGTGAAAACTTCTGAGTCTCCAGTTCACTGTGAGTTGGTTGGCTTTGGGAGGATCTCAGCATCTGCCCACTGTGCTCCTGATCCACTGAGACTGAGAGGTTAGCCAGGGAGGGCTTTGTCCAGGACACAGCCAGTGTGCCAAGTAGGGTTGCAGCTGGGTTCGAGAAGGAAAGACAGACAGAGGCAGCAAGGCAGGATATGAGAAAAACACCATTTTAGCCAGATCTCTTTATGCTCCTCTTGGGGCCAAAAAAGAGTAAAACTTATCATCTGGGACCCCAGCCTGGGGACAGCACTGAGGTTCATGTTCATCTGTCAGCCTCAATTGCATGTTAGGGTGACCTGGATATACAGTTTGCATATGTGTCATGTATCCTGATGGCAGGCCTGGTATCCATTGTTTAAAACTCCGTGCATGGTTCCAGTGTACAGCCAAGCTTGAGAATCAAGGGTGTTTGTGGCTTGTCAGGTGTCCACTTGGCTGGGCTGAACTACGTTTCCCAGAATTCCCTGTCCTCTGGGTTGCTCATTGGATGAGCTGCAGAGAGATCCAGGGAGAGCTGGAGGATGGAAGGGCAGCAGCAGCTGTTTTGTAATGTCCGTTGTTACCTGTCAGCTGCTCCCGTCCCTGGCCCTGGCAGCAGCCAGATCTGCAATTTCTCCATCTTCCCCTGGACCTCCTTCAGCTTCCCTGACTCCTAGGCCAGGTATATGTGTTTAGCTCCTTGATGAAGGGCCCTGGCTTCTGGGGGATGCACATAGCTTTGAGGTCAAAGGCAATAAGAATAGACAGGAGTTTCAGTCTGTTTCAGTTAAGGCTTGTGGGCTCCAGATTGTTCTTGGTCTCTGCCACTTCTGTCCTCCTTTCCTTCCTACTGCCTGCCCCGTGGACTTCACGCTTCCGCTTTAGACACAAAAATAACAGCCTTAGAGACACCATTTAACCAGCAATTGCTATGTGAAAGGTCAAATATCTGGAATAGATCCATAGATAGACAGGTACATGAACGTATATGTTTGGATCTAGCCGTGTAGCTCTGCTTCTTGGATTGGATGCTGACTGATACAGGGGGAGGTTCTGTTTAAGAAAAGAGGTACGAGTGGCTCTGATTAGAGGGGAAGGGAAGTCTGACAGCTCTCTGTCTCTGCCCCCAACCCCCAGGGTGACGCCTGAGGGGCCATAAGTGGTCTCCAAGTCTGGGGGTGCATGGGAAACCCCTGTGAAGAATCAAACATGCAAATTCTTGGGCTTCACCTCACATTTAGGAATCAGAATCTCAAAGGATTGGGTCCGAAAGTGAGAATTTTTTTAAAAGCCTCCTTTACCCTGTCCTTTCTGGAATGCTGGTAACTTCCATTTCTTGATCTGGGTGCTGGTTACATGAGGGTGTTTTGTACATCCAGCGTCGTCGGGCAGCACATTTGTGATTTGTGGCCTCTCTTGTGCACGTGTTATACCTCGATTTAAAAAAAAAAAAAAGCCCTACCCCCTACCCTTCCACTCCTCCTAATCCCATGTTACATTGACTGGCCAAAATTAAGAACCACTGGACTAGAAAATTCCTTGCACCCTTCCTGGCAAAATTCAGAGAAGAGGAACAGAAAAAAAATTCAACAATTGAGGAATAGTTAAGATGCATCTGTAATCCTAGTAATACAGTTCTCTGCAGTTATTACAACATGAAAGAAGAATATGAAACAGTGAGGCAACAGGCCAGCTTGAGGTGATAGAAGTAGGTTTCAAGGGGGATGGGAGGGGGCAGTCCAGAAGATCACATTGGAGCCAGACCACGGAAAGCTTTGAGTGTTAACCGAGAAAAAGGAAAAGCCACTTTCAAAGGGTGAGGGCTTTATTTTAAGGAGCAGTGAGGAGCCCCTTACAGATTTTGAGAATGGTGATTGATAAAAGTGACATTTTTTGAAAATGCAATTGTAAAGATAAAATTATATTATCCATCATGTTTAACTGCTCACAAAATACATGTTTGAAATGCAAACTGGTGAAGGACAGAGCAGGCCTGGCACTGGGAGTGGGGATTTACCTTCCTTTGGTGTGAATACAGACTTTTCCATCTCAGCTTCTTTCTGAAGTGCCTGCAGTCTATACACTCTGTTCTGGAATGCACTTAAATAGGAAAAAAAAAAAAAGGTAAAGCCCCAGTTCTCCCATCTAAAGCCTGAGAGGTTCCTATGGGGCACAGCTGTTACAGGTAAGGTAAGATTTTATAATCATAGTGCAGGTAGAAATTTTATAAGCTGATTCACTTTTTAGTAATGTGAATTTAATTACGGGGACTTTTTTTTGAGATATAGCTGACATATAATGTATTTGTTTTAGGTATGCTTTGGTCTATATATGTATTTTTTTTAATTCGCCAGATCAGTAATGCATGTACCTACTAAAAAATTCAGAAGTACCCAATGGGTCCACGCCGACAAGTCGCCCTCCTCCCCTTCCTCCCACCACCCATTCACCCTCCCCAAGGCCTTGGCTGTTAAATCCTCCCAAAGATGGGCAAGCATAGATGGGCTTATTTCTTCTTCTTTTTTTTAATAAATGGAGGTGTAGTATATGCACTCTTCTGCTCCTTGCTTTTTCGACTTAATGGGCTCATTCATTACTTTAACAAATGTATACTGAGTTCCTATTCTGTGCCAAGTGGCAGGAGTACAGGGGGAACCAGATTCCCAGGCTCTCAGAATTAAGGGGATAGAAACAGAAAACAAATAAGCCTGTGACGTCAGGTGAGGAGAGGTCAGTGTGGGAAGGGCAGGGAGCACTCCTGTACACAAGCTAGTCGGGGAAGGCCCATCTGAAGAGGCTTGAGGCTGGGCCCTGTGTGACAGCAGAGGGAGGCCTTGAGGATTCTTGGCCAAAGGGCTCTGAGGGGCAAAGGGAGCAGTGAGGGACAGACCCTGAAGCTGGCCATGCTTCTGGGACAATGAAGGAGCAGGATACCTGAGCTCCAGATAAAGCCTAGTGAGAAAGGGGTGCACCACATGGGGAGGCCCAGGCCGGTAAACCCTTGTAAGGACTTGGGTCTTATTCTAAGTGAGACAGAAGTTCTTGGACAGTTTTGAGCTGAGGGGAAATGGGCTCACTCCGGCTGCTGGGTGGGGAGCATACAGTGGGAAATGGGAGAGGGGGTCAGACACCATTAGAAGGTGCCTGTGGAAGTCCAGGCGAGAAACCACGGTGGCCTGTATCAGACTGGTGATGGTGGCACTGGGGAAAAGCGGGTCTGAATTTATCTGGAAGAGGGGCTAATAGCATTTGCTGGTGGTTCGGCTGTGGGACGTGAGAGACCACAGGAGATTAGGGTGGCCCTTAGGTTTGGGCCTGGACAGCTGGGTGAATGGTAGTGCTGGACCTTGATGCAGAAAACAGGGGAGGGGAGAAATCTTGCATTCAGTTTGGGATGTGTAACATTAGACATGCCAAGTCAGTGGGCAGGAGTTGGCAGATGGCTGGATACGGGATTCTGGACGTCAGACAGAGGTCAGGGTCAGAGAGACAAATCCGAGGCTCATTAGCATATAGGTGGTCCTGAGAGCCCTGGAGACAGATGAGATTAGAGCAGCTGGCCAGCGTTTTTCATACTGTGGTTCCTCTGGAGTAAATGGAGAGAAGGACCTTGACCTTAGGGCCTCCAGCCCTCTCCTGACAGGGCCCCCCAACCATTGCCCCAAAGGCCAAGGGAATCGATGATCCTATCACAGCTGTCGCTCCTTTGCAGCCGAATGCATTGTGTGGTCACACAGGGCGAAGTGAAGAAAGAGCCCTGGGCGGGGGTCAGGACCTGGAGTCCAGGGTCAGCTCAGGCACTGTCAGCTGTGTGACGGCCAGCCTGAGTTCCCTCCCAGCCTGGTCCAGTCACCTGGAGGGTTTGAATTAGGTGATCTCGGAGGACCTTCCAGCTGTAACATCGTTTGCCTGTAAATCAAGTGGTATGAAGAATACAAAAGGAATTCTGATACATCACACACATTTAAACAAATAAACATTACAAAGTGAAAGGGAGATAGTGCAGTCAATTGTGGAGTGCTGTTAGGTGGGGAGGAAGGTAATTTCAAACTTAGGGAAAAGTTGCAAGGATAGTTCGGACACTTCCCCCACCATATGTTATACGCGCGCACGCGCGCGCATGTGTGTGTATACACTTTTACATTTTTAATATATTTTATACATTTTTAAACTGTTTGAGAGTAAGTTGCAAATATCATGTCCCTTTACTCCTAAACATTTCAGTGTTTATTTCCTAAAAACAAAGGAATTCTCTTATATAACTGTACTACAGTTACCAAAATCAGGGAACTAATATCACTATTCAAATTTTGCCAATTACCCTGTATAGCCAAAAAAAAAAAAAGTTAAAAATCCAGGATGACCTGTGCATTTAATTGTGATGGCTAGTTAGTCTCCTTTGCTCAGGGACCATCCTTCATTCAAGCCTTGACACTTACAAAGATTCTAAGCCATACATTTTGTAAAATGTCCTTCAATTTGGTTTGCCTGATGTTTCCTCATGGTTATTTTCAGGTTTTGCACTTAGGGGTGGAAGGCTTTTTAAAGGGGGTAAGATCTGAGTCTGGGAAGTTGAGACAAGGATGAACAGAGATCAGGACAGCCTTCTGGGTGGAGACCCGACTGCTCAGAAACTTGAATGTGAAGTAAAAGAGAAGATTCACTTAGTGCTTACATAGCATATGTGAAATACATTCTGAGCTAACATTTTGGCGAGAAAGGGGACCCTCTCCCCAGTAGACTTATTCTTCCCTACTATTCTGAACATATCTGATAAATCCCTGCTTCTGTGAAAGGCTTACGTGGGCAGTGACTCGAGGGGCGACATTGTTCCTCTTGAATGGGAGAACTGAGGCCCAGGGAACATGCGCATTAAGGGGCAGAGAGGGGATTACTCCGGGCCTAGGCCTCCGAGCTCACACCCTTTCCACTCGACTGTGCTATTTCAGACCTGTTAGATCGTTTTCTCCATCAGCCCTTGCTTGGCTTTTCTCAAAACAAGGCTTAAATACTCTATCTCCGTTTTCAACTCACGTCAATGATTGGTACTTGACTCAGGATCACTGTGATTGAGGGCATAATTTGCACAGATGCAAAGACCAATTTTGTTGTTACTGAGGCAGAGATCTGTTTCCTCAGATCTCAGTTATCAAACAGAGTTGGAGGGAACCAATAACCACCGAAGTGTTTTGCTGGCTAATTCTGAAAGGAAGTCTTGCCACCTCTGGCATCGTGAGCTTTTATGGCAGTAGACCAGCAGGCCAGAGTCAGAAGACCCAAGTGCATGCGTGTGGTCACCACCTGGCTACTGCGCTGCAGCTGTGTGGCCTAGCACAGCCATCGACCTCCAAAGTGAAGAAACCTCTGTGAAGCCATCACTGCCTTCTCAGTGTCGCCCTGAGGGGCACGTGGAACCCTGGAGGGACCGCCTTGTGGATTTGACAGATGTGTGGTGGTCGTCATCACTTTACCCAGGCAAGAATTCCTGAAGAGATTTCCTTCCTGTCAGAAGAATAAGTCAACTGGGGAGAGGGCTGAGCAAGGCTGCTCCACCCACTCTCAAGGCAGCTGTTGGAGTGCTGGGTTCAAGTCCAGCTCTGCAGCCGACTACCTGACTTCTCCGAGTTTCTGGCAGTGGGCTCAGTGTGCTGAGCTCCTGGCCCTAGTTCCTGGCACAGATACGCATTCGTCCTTGATTTTTCCTCTTCTCTCTCCTGTATTTCCTGTCCGACTCCTACTCCACGTTGCTTTCGTGATCCTCCTTTCCCCTCTCTGACTCCCTTACTAAAAGCAAGAGTTGTATCTTGTACCAAAAGATAAATCAAATACAATGGTTGGGAGGCCCAGTCCCATTCATCTCTGAACAGGAAAGAAAAAACTCCAACAGATCCCAGTTTGGAAAGCAATGAGCTTGGCCTTAGGAGACTGGCTCTCTCCAAGGAAGCATTCACTTCATAATTCTAGCTGGAGGATCAGGGCTGGATGCTGGGCTGGGCACAGGTGTGTTGAGAAGGGGAGGGGCAGGCAGCTGGAGGCTGGAAGACATCCACTAGGGGTAGCTGTAGGATCACCCGCCAGTGACCTGTTCTGTCGGAGGGGCCAGACTGTATGTATGCGTACGGGGAGTGGGGTATCTTTCTTCATTCAGAATTAACATCGCTTTCCTGAAGTATAACTGGAAAAAAATAAACAGCCTGAGAGCTTAGATGAATGGTTGTGAATGAGAAATGGGTCAAGAATGTAAGTATTTAGAACAGCACCTGCCCCCTGGTGAGCCCTCAGCAAGTGGTAACCATTTTTTGTAGTGTTTAATTAAGGGCATGGCCTCTGGGACTAGATTGCCCAGGTCCACCTTCCAGCCCCGGCATTTCTAATTGTGCAGCCTTGAGGACATTACTTGACCTCTCTGCGCCTCGCCTGGTTTCTTCATTTGGAAAGTGGTCATCGTCATAGTATCTGCAAGATAGGGTTATTGTGGAAATTACCTGAATTCATATTCATAAGACATTTAGAAAAGTGCCTGGCATATCTTAAGCACTATGTAAGAGTTACTACCTCCTGTACTGATGAGAAGGTCAGTGAGAAAACTGGATTTTGCTTATACCCAGGCACATTTGAGAACATCAGTGAAGAGACTGGTAATCTTGAACTTTGAACACAAGCTGTATTTCAGAGCTAGGTCCCTGCTGCAGATAAAGCCGGGCATCTGGACTGCGGGTGAAGTCACACGTGGGACAGAGCATGCTTACTCTTCTGAAGTCCTAGTTCTCCAGTGGACACATATGGGTCTCTGCCTCCACCCATGACAATGTGTTCTTTGAACAGAGATATTAACACTCATACTGTATTAGTTTCTTAGCGCCGCTGTAACAAAGTACCAAGAAAGAAATTTATTGTCTCACAATTCTTTAAGCTGGATGTCTGAGATCAGGTGTCAGCAGGGTTGGTTCTTTCAGAGGGCCATGAGAGACAATCTATTCCAGGTCTCTTCCCAGCTTTTGGTGGTTTGCTGGCCATCTTTGACCTTCCTTGGCATGTAGGTGCCTCACCCCAATCTCTCCCTTCATCTTCACGGTGTTCTCCTTGTATGTAGCTCTCTGTATGTCCACGTTTCCCTTCTGTAAGGACACAGTTATCTTAGATTAGGTCCAACCCTAATGACTTCATCTTAATTTGATCATCTGCAAAGAGCCTGATTGATTCCAAATAAGGTCACATTCACAAGCACTGGGGATTAGGACTCAACATCTTTTAGGAGGACACAGTTCAACCCCTGACATTCACAATCCCTCAGGCCCTTGTGGCTGGATTGCAGAAACTGCCCTCCAGCTGACATCCTTTCCCCCTCACCCCCGTTCCTGCTTATCTTCCACATGGCGTGAAAAGTCATCCTCCAACACCATTTTCACCACGAGGCATCTATTGCATTCCTGATGACTGTGATCTGAAAACAACATCGAGCTAAACGGGTCAAAGTCAAACACTATCAAAACGTTGAAAGCCAAACCCATACCATGTTGCAAGGAGGGGTGTGACCTGGTTCTCGGCAAAGAAAACTGAGGCTTCATTTTGTGTGAGGGACTATCCGCTGGCCCAGTGCTCTGGCTGAAGTTTAGTACAGGGAAGAAAGGGGCCATTCAGGGTCATTTGAGTTTTCTCTGGGCTCTTTTCCTGTACCCAGAGGCGGCCCCACGGTGCAGTAGAATTGGTAGAATTAGCATTTGGAGTTGAGTGTCTTCTCCCCTCTGCTGCTGCCCAGCTATGTGAACTTGGACCTGCCTCTCTGGGGCTTTTTTTTTTTTTGTGTGTGTGTGTGTGTGGAGGTACTGGGGATTGAGCCCAGGCCCTCATGCATGCTAAGCACAAGCTCTACCCACTGAGCTGTCCCACTCCCATCCCCCTCCCTGGGGCTTAGTGTTCTCATTAGTCCACTGAGGAAGTTGGATTCACAGTGAAGCTCTTTATTTTGTTTAATCCTCACAGCAAGCCACTAAAGTGATTGTTGGTATCCCCATTTCACAGATAGGAAACCTCTTAATTAAAAGAAGCCTTTAATTAAGAAATTAAAGGACCCACATTTTTGTAAGTGACCCTGCCTCTTTAACTAATTCATAAATCAGTGGTTTCCCAGCTCAGCCACAGAGCCTACTCACTTGGGAGAACTTTGGATTAGTGGTCTGACGTCTCTGGGAGTAGGGCCCGAGTACCCCTAATTTACAAGAGGTCCCCAGGTAATTCTGATATATTTCCAGCATTGAGAGCCACTGCTCTAATCGTCCTGTGTTCCCTCTTGGTCTAGAAGCTAGAGTGATGCACCCTGTCTCTGTGATCATTGCTAAACCCTTGGCCTGGAATCCTGGGCTTCCCAATAATCCCTTTCCTCACTTCCAACTTCCCCAACCAGTGCCCCTTTCTTGTAGTTTCACACTTCGTGATCAGCTGCCCCTGGGGTCCTTCATGGGCCAGACTGGTTGTCATGGAGCTGGATGCCCTCTACCAGGTGATACTTACAGGTTCTGGTTTTCCGGCCCTGAAAAAGTCATCATCCTTCACTCACAGACTGTCTGCACCATGTTTTTCAAATTATGGTGTGAACCCACTAGTGGATCATGAAATCAATAGAGTGATGCATTTAAAAATAAAATAGAGAAGAGAGAAAATAGAGTAGGTCATATAGTAAGGAAAGCAATGTTCTATGAAATTTCTGTTTCAGCTATATATATATGTATATATTTCAAATATCTATATGGGGTGTCCATGAAAAGCACTTATATTTCTTAATGTTACAATGCAGACAAAAAAAGTGCCCTGTACTCACATGTACTTATCACTGCTTTCAGAACCTGGAGTGAAATGCTCCTCCTTCAAGGGCATAGAATGTTAGAGCAAGAGACCTAGAGGTCGTCTGGGCCGCTGATCCCCAGAACTGGTGTCCCGCGGCTACGTGAGGATCCCTTTGGGAATTTGTTAAAATGCCAAATCTCCAGGACCAGCCCTACAAATTAAAATTCCCTTGGGGGAAGGGTATAGCTTAGTGGTAAAGTGCATGCCTAGCATGCATAAGGTCCTGGGTTCAATTCCCAGTACTTCTGTTTAAATAAATAAATAAATAAACCTAAAATTACCTCCCCTCATTAAAAAAAATAAAAATAAAAATAAAAATAAATTCCCGTGATCCAAGAATGTGTATTTTCTGATCCTCAGGTTCATGAACCACAGATCTAATCTTCTTTCTTCATTTGACACTGAGTGGCATGCCCAAGGTCACACAGCTCATTAGTGGCAGAGCTGGGATTCTCCACCCCCTTGCCCTTCTCCATCTTTCCATCCCACAGGTCTCTAGGGAAGGCCTAAGCAGTGGTCCAGACCTGGAACATATGCAATAAAATTACCTGAAAAGGTTTTTTCAAAAATGCGGATGCCCTGCCCCCACCGCAGACCAATTAAGCTACAATCTCTGGGGATGGGCCTGAGCGTCTGGCCTTCTGGGAGCACCTCTCAAACGTTAATATGCATATGACTCCCCTGAGGGTCTTGCTGCAGTGCAGGCTCTGCTTCCGAGGCCTGAGTGGGGCTTTGAGATTCTGCATTTCAAAACAGACTCCCCTGTTGCTGGCCTGAGGATCACACTTTGTGTAACAGAAAATAGAGCCTTAAGATTTGATCCCAGGTCCCCAGGAACCTGCAGTCTTCCACACCTCTGCCAGCATCTCACTTGCTTGCCTCAGCAGTGATTTTCCACTGTACCCTTATCAAAAGTCAGCCTCTCTACCCACCCCTTTAAGCATCTCTACAGCAGGGACCTTGGTTCCAAATTCTTCCCCCTTGCCCTCCCCAACCCATCCACCTAGGCCTGAGCTCTTCTCTGCAAGCTTCCTGATAAAGGTGATGATGCCATGACCAGCCCCATCCATCAGCAAATAGGGCACATCCAAAGAGACAACAGGCCCACACCTACAGCCTTTCCTGGGGAGCCTGCTGTCCGTAGGGGAGATAAGCCAAGTGCGAAGGTCACTGTACCTCCTGCCTGCTGAGAGGCACGGGTAGTGTGCAGAGGGGTTAAGAGCATGAAGCCAGATGGCCTGAGTTCAAATCCCAGCTCTGCTACTTGCTATGTGGACTTGGGCACATTACTGAGCCTCAGTTCCCCCAGTTATAAAATAGGAACAAGAATAATACACAACCAGTAGGGTTGTCTTAAAGGTTAAATGAATGAACAAATATGAAGTGCTGGCACACGTGGTAAGCCGTATGCAAGTGCTGACATTATTTAGTTATAGGAGGAGAGAACTGAAAACAGTATCCTGACATGCTAGAGCTTGAGAGAGTATTCATCCCATTTAGACCCTCCAGAGACAGAGAAAGACCATCCCTAGTGATGGGAACAGCATGGGCAAAGGCACTGAGGCACATACGCAAGGACGCCAAGAGCCGGGAGTTTGGTTTGGCTGAGGCTGCCGCTGCTGCTGCCCGGGTGCCTGCAGGAAGCGGTAGCTGATGGGCTTAGAGTGTCTGCTGATGCCAGGTGGTGGAAATCCTCCACGGTCACACTGAGGAGTTCAGATTTTCTTCTGGAAGCAACAGAGAGACAGTCCTGGAAGCTCTTTCAAATGTATCTTTTCATGTAAGAGTTGCACCATGTGCTGTTGCTCTGAGCAGAACATAACAACCACTTCCCTCTTTCAGGCAATTGCAGTTATTTTCTTCATACCTCCTCTTGTCCACCTGCTGGTGTTGATACAGGCTTCTCTCATTGAGTGAACATTCAGGGCAAGGAAGTGACCTTGGGCCAGGCCACCAAAAGGGTCACATAGCACAGAATCCATCTAATCATTGGCGCTCTCAGCCCAGAGCCTCTGAGCTACTCTTTGCCAGTGGACGCCTGTCACCTCCCAGCCGCAGAACTCTTAAAGCACCTTGTGCCCTAGTTAAGAGCTTTGAGCAGGAACCTGCAGCTCCAACACGATTTCTTCCCCCTCCCCCTTAACTCTTAACTCAAGAATGCTATACTCAAATGGTAGACTGTGTCTAAACTCACACACTGCACGTCAGTCAGCGGCAGAGAGAGCCGCATGCTGCTGTGCGACCTAGTGGCAAGTTGCCTAACTTCTCTGTGCACCCAAAGGTGAGGAATTCATCTGTAACATAAGGATAGTAAGAGTACGTATTTCATTGAGTTGTCAGGAGGGTTAAATGAATTAGTACAAGTATAGCAGTTAGAACCCTGTGTCTATCACGGGGTCAGTGATCAACAGGCATTAGCTATTATTATTACAATGGAGGAAATCTGAAAAGCTCATGGTCGGCCACATTAGAATGAGAAAGAAAATGTAATTACCAACTGGAGAAGGAGTAAAAGAATTATAAAAGCATTGTATGTGAAAATCTATGGCAATAAATTTGAATATCGAGAGGAAGTGGAGAATCTCCTCGCAAAATATAAATGATCCACGGCACCCACAAAGAGGTAGAACACCTGAATAGAGCAATAACCATGGAACACTTTAGATAAAGTTTATTAAAGAGATACCTTTTTTTTAAAGCCTTTATGGTCTGGATACTATCTAGTCTTCAAAAACCAGGTATAGCCCTTTTTATTCAAACTATTTCAGTCCATAGAATAAGATGAAAATTTCCCTCAGTTCGTTTTATGAAGCCAGCATGACCTGAATATTCAAACCTAAAAAGCGCATGTCTCTTCTGTCTGAGAAGCTTTGAGAAAAAAGACCCTAGCAAATAAAGATGGAGAAAAAAGCAAGACAGGGTGTGCAGAACGTGCTCGTGCTGTAAGCAGTAGGTCTCCACCCGGGGGAAGAATCACCTGAGCCGCCCCAGGTCCCACTCCCAGAGAGCCTGATTTTGTTAGTCTGGGGAAGGGCCCGGCTGTAGATTTGCCGTCAAGCTCCCCAGGACCACTGCTCTAAGGTACCTGGAGATCACCTTAGTCCACAAGCTTAGTTTATGGTTCCAGACCATCCCAGCACGGCTGCAGTTCGAGGAGAGACTGTCTGCCAGTCCTGCGAGGTGCCCAGGACTGGAAGAGGCAGCTCTTGGCCACAGACACACCACACCTCCCGTCAGAGACAAAGGGGTTCCACAAAGCTGCAAGTGCCCTGTCCTTGGAAACCAAAGACTTAGCCAGGAACAAGACGGCTCGTATTGGTGAGTTCATGCCTGCTGCACAGAAGGCCAGGAAAGCAGAGAGTTTTCATCCCTGGAATCCAGTGGGATTTTGATGACAGACCTGTTTATGATTGTGCTTCGAGGAAATTGTGCCCACGTGGTAAGCAGTTTTGTGAATAGATAATGAGCAGTGTGTGCACGTAGTCAGTCCATGTGTTTAACTCCCCAGTTCCTGGATTCGGCACCGATGGACAGCAGTGTCACCACCAGCTGAAGCCTCGTGCAGCCGTCCTGCAAGCACCACAGAAGAGGCAGGGATGTCCTGGGTCCCATTCCTCCAGTGGTTGGGTTCCCTGACCAGGGACTCTTGGGTCCCTTCTGACCACCCGTGCTCCTCAGAACCCAAGACAGCTGTGTTAGTTATTTATCATCTGTCTTCAGCCAAAGTCTTAGATACAAATCTCATTTCTGCCCCTTGTTTCATTAAATAATCATGATAATTAACAATAAGGCAACGTGAACCATTCTCACCATGAGACAATATAAAAAATGAACAAATGAGTAGGTTGTTGGCTTCGGTTTCGGTAATTAATATAGGAGCAATGCTGACTGTATTCCTGTGCTCCGTGCCACCTCCATCCACAGCAGGACGTCTCACTGGGTTCTCAGAGTCACTGCATCTTTAAGCAAAGGGAAAGCAAAGATGAAAAATGCCAAGGGCTGGGAGTGAGATGGCGAAGTGTCTGGTGTTTGCTTTATCACCTTCCCTGAAAGGAACAGTGGGAGGTGGGACTAGATGAAACAGAATCGGCAGAATATTAATTGTTGAAACTGGGTGGTAGATTCAGGTGTGTTTGTTGTACTAGTCTCTTTCTGTATGTTTGAATTTTTTTGCATAAGAAAAAAGAAAAGAATACAGGGAGAGACAACATGTTGATGGGGATGCACTGCCATCGGCGCATAACTGGCAGAAGGTTCCAGACCCTGAAATAAACAGGGGAAAGTCCCCAAAGAGGCATCTTGATGCAGATAAGCCTCCCAGGCGGCTGGCAGTTGGCACTGC
Organism: Vicugna pacos; assembly: GCF_048564905.1. Taxonomy (NCBI): domain Eukaryota; kingdom Metazoa; phylum Chordata; class Mammalia; order Artiodactyla; family Camelidae; genus Vicugna; species Vicugna pacos. Next base: position 76,680,244 of record NC_132993.1, on the reverse strand, counting down.
CTGTTACAAGGCTGAGAGCCATGCCTGGCTCGGAGCAAGGGCTCTGTGAAAGGTAGCCTGCCGGTCTCATTGTTGTTATTACAGATGCTGTTACTGCATCTCAGGACATGGGGATCTAGTAGGAAAGAGCCTGAGAAAAAAAGAATTTCTTCTAGGTATTTAATATGAAGCCGTTTTAGCCTTTATAGGTGAGATCACAGAGGAGGGTGAGTCTTTGCTTCCATAGAATAAATTTGCCAGCTCTGTCTGAAAGCTTCCACCTTTTCAGTTACTGCTGACAATGTCACGTCCTCCGTCAGGAAGAGAGAGCATATAGAGAACAGAAAATTCCAGAGTTTATAGAGAAACCCAGTCATGGCTCTAGGAAGGCAGTCCTCATATGTATTCTCTCTCTGCTTGCTCCGTTGCCGCCTTGCTGTCTCGTATTCTCTCCTCTCCTTCCCCTGCTTCCCCCCGTCCCCCACTTATTCACTTTGATTAGATTTTGGAAGACTTACAATCTCTTCCCTTTGAAGAGAGCCTGGCCTGGTCATTGATGTTTATATGTCAACATTCGGGAATCACTTTCATTTACTAACAAGCTCTGGCTTATAAGAAACTCCAGAACCAGCCAAGTCCAAGTTTTTTACAAAATATATAAAAGGAGACTGAAGGCTGCTAAAGCTTCAGAACAGCACACAGTAGACAACGGCCCACCAGCTGGAGGGGGACGAGGGCGGGAAGAGCTGGTACACGCTTGAATCAAATGCTAACCCAAGATTATTGATGGTCTACTTAACCTGCAAAGGATTACCTTAACAGGAGTTGGGCTGCCCATCCTGATTTTTGTTTAACTGTAGAATCTCTGAGTGATGGCGGATTGGCCCCTCCAGCCACAGCAGCTGCTCCGACTGAGCAGTCGTCTCAGGAGAGGGTTCAGTCTGAGTTTTTCTTTTGTTTGTTTGTTTGGCTTTTAGTTTTGTTTTTAGCGTTTTTGCTGGCTGAGAATTCCCTCTCTGAGTTTAGGACTTTATGGTGTAGAAAGCGTTATCTCATTTGATGCTCCCGGCAGTGCTGTGAGGCAGGCTGTCCCGGGGTCTCAAACCCTTGTATCCAGATGAGGAAACTAATACTCAGAGAATTATGATTTTTCAGGGTCAAATGATTTTTCAGGGTCGATAAATTGGTCAGTGGCAGAGCTACAAATAAGTTGCACAGTTCTCTGCTATTGGGATGGTTAAGAATCCAGAAAGACAAAATGAGGTGCCCAGTACTGCTTAAATATACAATGTCTGACACTAAGCAGGCTCTCAAAGGATTGGATGGGTGGATGGATGGATGGATGGATGAATGGATGAATGGACAGGTGAATGGATGGAGCTCTGGCCAGTTGGAAGGCGGGTCTTACCTTGTACTTCTGGTGTCCCCGATAGTGCTTTGACATATAGGACCCACTTAATTAATATTTGTTGAATGAATAATCCACTTCAATATTGCATATTCTTTTGTACCAAGACAACCAAGAGTTTGTGAATAAGGCAACTTTCTAAGCTTTAAAGAATAGACAGGACTAAGAAATACAGTGTGAGTGTATTTATTATTGTTCACCAAGGCATATTACGCACCATACTGTGATACAAAAACTCTCCCATTCATTCCTGTATTCATTCAACAGGTATTATTGAGTACCTGCTAAGTACTATGTTTTATTCTATGTATTAGCGATAGAACAATGAACAAAAAAAGGTGAAGTCTCTGCTCCTATGGAAATCACCTTCTATTTAGGAATGACATAATACACAGCTAAATAGACAACATGTTAGTACGGAGATAAAGAAATTAAGTCAGCCAGGGGAAAGAGAATGATGATGAAAGGGTTACTCTTTTAGCCATGAAGACCTCTCTTATACAGTGACATTTGAGCAGAGACCCAAAAGAAGTGGCAGGAGCAAGTCATGAGGTTTTCCAGGGGAAGAGCTTTGCAGGCAGAGGAAACAGCAGGGCACGGAGGTAGGAGCATGCTTGGCAGATTTGAGGAAAAGCTAGGAGCCCAGAGTGACCGGTGGCGAGGGGGTAAACAAGGCAGATAGTTCCAGGAGGTTAGAGGACTTTGAGCAGAAGAGTGATGGGATCTCCCCAGGACTTCCCTGCTCTAGTTCTCCCCAGCAATTGCCCATGTCTAAACCAGCAGGTAATGGAACGCTCAGGCGGCAGACCCGGTAACTAATAGTTTCACACGAGGCTGCAATGACCCTATCCCCACCCATTACAAGCTCCATTTTGCTCAGTATTGGCCCACAAATGCCACTCCAGGGCAACCTCTCACATAGCTTGCCAAGACCTCAGTGGCCATCACTGGGAGCTGCAGTGGCCTGGGGGGTCAGCTGCCCCCAGCCGCTCAATCAGACTACAAGTTCATTTCATCTGTAGTTCAAGTAGTTGGCCTCCTAGTCCTAAAATCTCTCACAAGTTAAAAATCCCCTGATCTGTCCTTGTAAATTTGAAATCTGTGCTTCGATTTTGGCTTTTTTTTTTTAAGAAGGGATAGGAAATAATGTCTAAATTAAAGGCACACTTTTTTAATAGACTTTATTTTTCAGAAGTTTTAGACTTAAAGAAATATTGAGACAATAATAGAGTTCCCACATACCCCACACACAGGTTCCCTTATTACTTCATATTTGCATGGTATATATAACTTGTTATATATGCTTGGAACCAATACTGATCCATTACTGTTAACTAAAGTCCAAAGTTTATTCAGACTTCCTTAGTTTTCCCTAATGTCTTTCTGTTCCAGAATCCCACATAACATTCAGTCTCCTTAGTCTCCTCTTGGTGTGCCAGTTTCTCAGACTTTCCTCACTTTTCCTGCCCTTGACAGTTTGAAGGAGTGTACTGGTCAGGCAGTGTTAGGAAGCCCCTCGGTAGAAATTTGTCTGGTACTTTTCCTCATGATTAGACTTGTGATGGGTTTTGTGGGGTGAAGACCTCAGTGGTGCCTTTCCTCCCAGCTTCACAGTGTCAGCAGGGTTTACCACTGTGGAGGTTGCCCTGGGTCACTGACTGAGGTCGAGTTTGTCAAGCATCTCCACTGTGAAGTGACACCCTATCCCATTTCCTACACAATACTCTTTGGAAGGAAGTCCACACTCAAGGACTGGAAAGAGTGCTCTCCCTCCTTAGGATGGAGTGTCCACATTTGCCCGTCAGTATACTCAAGCTGGAAAAAATAATCGTGTTCTATATTGTGTGGCTGAGTGGGACAGAGAAGACAATCCGATTGCTAGTTTTTAATTTGTCTTAATGTTTCTCCCCTTACTAGGAGGTAAGACTCATCGTGTGTTATTTAAAAGGACTTCATGCTGGGATGACTCCAAGTGTTTCTAAAATGTTAACAGTTATTTTATGAGAAGAGGGGCAGTGTGGTATAGTGGTCTACCTGCTCTCAGTCACGGATTCTGAGTAGCTGCTGCACAGTTGTATGGCTCTGTAGGAACTCCTTATTTGCCTGAAAGGGGCCTGGATGCCACAAGCACAGAAGGACCGTGGTGGCAGATGCAGGGTGAGATTCTTCCTGGCGTCTCATATGCCTCTGATAAGTAGGAAGCTCGTGAGTTCATTCATGCAGCGATCACGGATGGTTGTCTGCTAAGAGCTGGGCATGGGGATGCTGTTTTGCCATCCAGTTATCCAGACAAGCTGGAAATGCCCAGGATGCCTCTGTGGAAGTGGCCACTGCATCACTGAACCTTCATTTTCCATTTGGTTGAGTGCATGTTGTACGCCAGGCATGAAGCCGGCACCGAGAACACAGAGGTGAGGGTGGCGTGCTGCTGCCCCTGCCCTGAGTTGGCTCACACCAGCTCTGCCAGCCATCGCCTTGACCTTTGGCTCAAGCTTGGTTTGGTCATACTGAGTGGCATGTGAGGCCCTTTTTGTGCTACCTGAAGGATGGGGGGCATGTTAAGCACCCTAAAATAATGGGGACAGTGGAGTCAATCCTCCTACAGGTACCACATGTCCACCGTCTCCAGTGTCACTCTCACAGTCTGCTTTGTGCCCCTGGAACTATTTCCCAGGTGACTGGGAGTTAGGATGGTTGTGTGCAAGCTAATAACTTGCTGTGCTGCTGGTTCATGAGAAATGGAAAAATTAAATTAAGTTACAGTTGCTCACCGTGTCCCCATTCTGATTAATCAGAACCAGGTATGTGCTTCACATTCAAAGAGGAGATTCCTCTAAGGAGGGCTGTACTCACACAACCTGTCAGCCGTGGGCAGGCAGAGCTGGTGATGTCTGAGGACAAGGTGAGGAAGGATGCAAACGGATTTTTTTTAAGGTTTATGGGGCAACTTTCATTGCACACTAATTATTGGGGGTTTATTCTCCCAATAGCCCTACTATTGGCTGCCACTGGCTGCAGAGCAGGGACTGCAGAGATGGACAGGTTCTGATTGCTTCCACTTATAATTGTTTTCTAGCTTTTCTCAGAGCAGAGGGGCTTTCAGAATTGTATTCTGGGTCTTGTTTGTCCTGTGTAGTGGGTTGAACCCCTAAAGAAGATATGCTTAAATCCTACCCACCCCAGCCCACCCAAACCCCACCTATGAATGTGACCTGATTTGGAAATCACATCTGCACATACAATCCCGTTAAGATGAGGTTGTCCTGGATTAGGATGGGCTGTAAACCCAAGAGAAAGGAGAGAACATAGGGGAGAGGGCCCCTGAACCCAGAGGCAGAGATTGGCGTGGGGCGGCCACAAGACAAGGGCTGGCGAGGATTGGGTGACGCCAGGAACAGAGAGACCTGGAACAGATTCTCCCTCGAAGCCTCCAGAGGGAACCATCCCTGCCAACAACTTGATTTTGGGCCTCTGGCCTACTGAAGTGTGAAAGAATACATTTCTGTTGCTTTAAGACACCCGGTCTGTGGTGCTTCGTTCCAGCAGCCCTAGGAAACTCAGGCACCCTGCCTTTTGTTTCTCTTGAAAACAGAGGTTTTAGTTGAGGAGGGTCTAGCTCAGCGGTAGAGTTCATGCCTAGGATGCAAGAGGCCTAGAGTTCAATCCCCAGTACCTCCACCAAAAACAAAAAAAAAGGAGAAGAAGAAAGAGAGAAACCTAATTGCCTCCTCCAAAAATAAATAAAGTTAAAAAAAACTATTAAAAAAAAGAAAACAGAGGCTTTAAATCCCAATATTCTGTTTGCATCAAAGAAGATTTAGCCCCTCACTGAGCAATGACTTCCAATTCCAAAATCTAGCCTTTTTGGCAAGTATCCCTTCTCCTGTTCCTCCCAGCTTTGCAGCAAAGACAAGTGCCACTGGGACAAATTTTTCCTTAATCTTTTTAATTCAATGTATTTAAACTAAAAACAAAAACAAAACAATTCACCCATTTATCTCACACCCTACCCCCTGCCTCTGGCAACCACCGATCTGTTCTCTATATCTATGAGTTTGAGGTATGTGTGTAATATTTATATTTATATTTATATTTTATTTCATATATGAGAGGTCATATGGCATTTGTCTCTGTCTGACTTATTTCATTTAGCATAATGCCCTCAAGGTCCATCTGTGTTGTTGGAAATGGCAAGATTTCATTCTTTTTTATGCTGAATAATATTCCATTATGTGTGGAATACACACACACACATTATACACACACACACACACAGATTATACACACACACACACATATAACACAATTTCCTTATCCGTTTATCCATTGATGGTCACTTAGTGTTGTTTCCATGTTTGGCTGTTGTAAGTAATGCTGCAGTGAACATGTGAGTGCATATATCTTTTCAAGTTAGTGATTGTGTTTTCTTCAGATAAATACCCAGAAGTGGAATTGCTAGATCATGTGGAAGTTCTATTTTTCATTTTTTGAGGACTCTCCATACCATTTTCCATAGTAGCTGCACCAATTTACATTCCCACCAGCAACACGAGGGTTCCCTTTTTGCCACATCCTTGCCAACACTTATTTCTAGTGCTTTTAATAATAGCCATTCTAACAGGTGTGAGGTCATATCTCACTGTGGTTTTGAATTTGCATTGGCCGTGTGATGAATGATGTAGAGCATCTTTCCATATACCTGTTGGCCATCTGTGTGTCTTCTTTGGAAAAATGCCTATTCAGATCCTCTGTCCATTTTTCAGATTGTTTGGGGGTTTTTTGCTATTAAGTTTTATGAGTTTTTATATTTTTTGGATATTGGCCCATTATCATATTTATGATTTGCAAGTATTTTCCCCATTCAGTAGATTACCTTTTTATTCTGTTGATGGTTCCTTTGCTTGTACAAAGCTTTTTAGTTTGATGCAGTCCTACTTGTTTATTTTTGCTTTTGCTACTTTTGGTGTTAGATTCAAAAAATCATCACCAAGACCTATGTCAAAGAGCTTACTGCCTATGTTTTCTTCCAGGAGTTACACAGTTTCAGGTATAACATTCAGATCTTTTTTTTTTAATCTTTTCTTTTGGAGGGGGAGGTAATTAGGTTTACTAATTTATTTATTTTTAGAGGAGGTACTGGGGACTGAATCCAGACATTCAAATCTTTAATCCATTTTGAGTTAAGTTTTGTGGATGGTAAAAGATAGTGGCCCAGTTTCATTCCTTTGCATGTTGCTATGTAGTTTTCCCAACACCATTTATTAAAGAGACTAGTCTTTCCCTGTTGTATATTCTTGGCCCCTTTGTCATAAGTTAATTGACCATATATGCATGGGTTCATTTCTAGGCTCTCTATTCTGTTCCATTGAGCTATGTATCTGTTTTTATGTCAATACCACACTGCTTTCATTACCCTAGCTTTGTAATACAGTTTGAAATTAGGGCATGTGATGCCTCCCTACTTTGTCCTTTTGTCTCAAGATAACTTTAGCTATTCGGGTGGTTTTATGGTTTCATACAAATTTTAGGACTGTTTGTTTTATTTTTGTGAGAAATGCTATTGAATTTTGATAGGGATTGCATTGAATCTGTAAATTGCTTTGGGTAGTATGGACATTTTAACAGTATAAATTCTTCCAATCCATAAACATGGAATATCTTTCCATTTATTTGTGTCTTCTTCAATTTCTTTCACTTTAAGTCTTGTTTTCCATGTATAGGTCTTTCACCTCCTTAATTAAATTTATCCCTAGGTATTTTATTCTTTTCAATGCAATTGTAAATGGAATCATTTTCTTAGTTTCTCTTTCTGATAGTTCTTTATTAGTGTATAGAAACACAAGAGATTTTTGTGTATTGATCCTGCAACTTTATTAAATTTGTTTATTAGTTCTAACAGTTTTTTGTGTCCACGTGGCCTCTGAGCTACTCCATTGGCAGCCAGTATGAACTAGTCTATAGAGTAGCTCAGGGGTGGAGTGGACACATGAAGCCTATTAGCTCTGACCCTACCGCCCAGCTCAGCAGCCCAGCATAATGGAGCTGCTGCTTGAGGGTGGAGCTAGAATCCACAAACAGGCCAAACAAAAAGAGTTTTGACCTCCTTGCTCTGTAGCATTCACGGGAAAGAGGCTGCAGGGCTGTGGGCCATTCTGGTTTGTGCCAACCTGAAACACATGGGCTTTGCCACGAAACGCACGTTCAGGGTCCAGAAGTTGGGTGGGCAGCCTAGTCCTAGGTTCTCTGTGGCCTCTTTCTGCCTGGCTGGTATTTTCCTTCAAAGGGTCCATTGCATCTTCCTTTAAAAAATATCATAAAATTGTGGGATTTGAGTGCTGCAAAAGACCTGGGGTATGATTCAGTCCAACTTCCCACCTCATTTTATTTATAATAATACCATCTGCTATTTGTTGAATAATAATACAAATAATACCAAATATTTATTGAGTAGATACTATGTGCCAGGAAATTTTCTAAGTGCATTGCGTATATTCACTTATTTAGTCATCACAGCAATGCTCTTCAACAGGGACTCTCATTATTCCCAATCTGTAGATGAGGAAGCTAAGGCGCAGAGAGAAAAGGAACTTGCCCAAAGACCAACAGATAGCAAGTGGCAGAATCAGGATTCAAACCCAGGTTTGTCTAACCTTGAGCCCTTTTAGCTCACTGCTCCGAGGAGACCCCCAACACAAAATGACCTACCCCACTTGATGAAGCCAAAGAGCGAGAGTATAGAGATCTGGGGCCACAATGCCAGAAAACTTGAAGCAATTCTGTATTCTCTTAATATAGACCCAAGTCTAAACCTACATGCACATGCAGGCATCTGCATGCCTGCACCCATGCTCTCACTCTCTCTTTCTCTCAGCTCTTCCTTCATGTCTGAGGGTTGCCTAGTGGGCTAGTGTCTGTGACTGAATTAAAATGCATTTTGAAGTCACTATGGAGAGGAGCTTGTGTGATGAGCCAGAATCACCACTACCTGTGACCGTTGCCTTTGGGACACGCAGCAGAGTGAAAACAAAGCTGGGAAGCCATGCGGGCACAGAAGCAAGCGCACGCACACACACACACACACACACACACACACACACACACACACCAGCCCCTTCCAAGAAAACACAAGCTTAAAGGTAGGGACTTAGGAGAAAGACTCTGTTGTATTATCAGTTCGGCTATCCTGTTCTCAATGTAAAACGTTTCTCCAAAATGAGTTTCACCCGAGTTTCCCTCCCAAAGGTACACTAGTCAGAGCTGGCTCTGAGAGGGGCAGCCACAGGAAGGCCACAGCGGGCCATGTTGTCTCAAGATGAGGAGCCGGCAAACAGGAAGACAGAACCTGTGGGCTGTGTCTGGCTGGGCAGGGCAGTGGGCTGAGGCTGCCAAACCAGCCACTGGGAATTCTTCCAAGTTTCCCTCTGGGATGGCTCTCCCCTCTGGTCTAGGGTGTTCACAGTTTTTTCAAGATGAGGTCACAGGGAAATGACACCCAATCCATGCCAGCACGTGTCCCGTCCCCACTGTCCCCCACCCCCAGCCCTAGGACCAGGCCTCTTCCCCACATGGTGAGGCCTCGGGAGTGGCTGTGAGAGGTACATTATGTGAGAGAGAGAGCAGGATATGGAGGGGAGGGGATCGCTGCGCTCCAGCTGGCCCGCCACAGACCCGCTTGGTGGCTTCTGGAGGACAGTTATTAATGATGAGCTGCTTCAACACCGGCTCTGCCGAATGACTCCAGAGTCGTTCCAGCAGCTCAGTGCAGCATCCTGTGGTCGCCTGCCTCTTGCAGTACGTTTATGTGAGTCGGGCCTTCAGTTCCTCCCTTCTCCTGCTGCCCTCACGGGAGCTGGAGGCTGTGGTGGGCATCAGCAGTCAGAGATGCGGGCTGGCCTCCATGCCTCATTGCCCTGTGACTCTACACGTGTCCCTTTTCCCCGGTGCCAGCTGACTGCGCAGCAGCCGAAAGGAGAGGTAGGGTGGGAGGGCTGTTACCGTCTGAAGCTGTGTCCTGGCCCTGCCGTCCAGCATCCGGAGACGGCATCTGCGCTTGGTTTGCTGTATTCATTGCTGCCCAGACTGTTAGGTGGGTGGAGGGTCTCCTTGCTAGGATTTCGGTAGAGTCAGAACAAGGGCAGAGAAGCCATGTGTAGGGAGCCGAGGAAAAGTTCCTGTAGCCCCAGGTCTGAAGGGAGTGACAAGGCCATAGGGAGGCAGTGAAATAAGTGGCTTTGCTGATGTGGAAGGAGGCAGGGCTGCCTGTGGCAGTCTCACTAAGGTTTGCTTTTCTGCCAAACAGGCGGAGAGCGCCCTGGGACCTCCCAGTGGATGCCCCAGAGACATCAGCTCCTCTGAGGCAAAGAGAATGTGCGTGGGTTCCTAAAGCAGAAAAGAGCCGTGCTGGCTCTGCACGTTCCAGTCTACACTCTGCAGGTATTAATGAAATAACCACCTGCACTGAGAATGGCTGCCCGGAAAAGGAACTGTGGTCCAAAGGCTGTACCAAGATCAAGATGTCAGGCTTCCTAAGTGGTATTCAGACTATTTAAAGAAGTAGATTCCAGGTTCCAGATTCCAGTCCACGCCCCTAAGTTTCTTATGGCTTAAGATGTAACTTGGCTTTGGGTAGTTATCCGATCAGAAGACATTTAAGGGATTATCCAGTCACCAGAGTTCGGGGCACTGCTAAAGAGAGGCTCCTTTCCTAGGCTCTCTAGCAGCCCAGTCTTTGAACACAATTCTTGGCCAGAACTTTCACAGTGGCTCTTTCTGTTCACCACCGCCTGCTGGAAAGCAGAGATATACTTCAGAAGCACTGCACACTCCTTATGCCATTGCTTTCTCTGTAAGTGGTGGGTTTCAGTCTGTCTTCTGTCTGAGGAGCCGCCAAATCCTGTTTCCGTCTCCGCCGTAAGCTCCAGGTACACCCCCAATTTACATAGATATCAGACACATTACTATATGTGAAGTGGGTAAGCAGCAAAGACCTACTGTAGAGCACAGAGAACTATATTCAATTTCTTGTAACAAGCTGTAATGGAAAAGAAAGTGAAAAAAAATCTACGTATGTATACGTATAACTGAATTGCTTTGTTGTACACCTGAAACTAACATTGTATATCGACTACATGTCAATAAAAGATAAGAATAATTTAAAAAAAAAAGATATCAGATTGGCCCAAAATGTAATCTAATCATTCCTAGACTTAATTCTTTCCGAGAAGGCCGGGACCCCTGACCAGTATCCCCTGCACTTGCTCCTGCTCCAGTTTAAGCAGAAGCCCTTGGGTACCTCTCTGGTGTGTCCGGTATTTTAGCCATCAGCATCTTTGCCTCAGGGATTTTCACTGGAAACCTTTCACTGCATAACTAATTGGCTGTACTAACAATATTAACAAAAAATAAAAAGGGATATAGTGAAACATGAAAAATGAATAACAAAATTTAAAAATCTTTGTTGTGAAGTACAAAATATTTGAATACATTTTAAAAGCGTGTAGATTCATAGCAATCCTATGCAAGTCCCTGATTTTATTTTGTGGGTTGTACCTAAGCACTGGTCTTCTAATTCTTTCATTCATAGTATTTTATACTTTTTTTTTCTTTTTGCTGTTGATTCATCTCCTCATTTGGCATCACATTTTGTCTTTTTCACTAAAATTTTTTCCTTCATTGAAAGAGGCACCAGCTTCTAAATACTAGGATGTACATTTGTAGCTGAGCTTTATGTTACGTTGTGAAGGCCTCTACACTGTTGTGTGTTCTTGGTGTATTGTCACATGTCCATTGATAGACTGTCCAAAGTTCTATGGGAAATGTGGGTTCAACTCTGTACCTTCAAATCACTGAAGGATTTGCAAACTGATATGTTATCATTTTCTAGTAGCATGCAATCTAGCTTTTATTTCACACTTCCCATAAGTTTTATCACTGCGTTTTCTCTCAAATCGATATATGTAATGGTTATCATCCACTATTTTAAGACCGCCACGTCTGCTGGTCACTGTATGGATCATTATAAGGGCTAAGATTTATGTGATATAAAAATGAGAGTCCTGCATCAGTGGAGAAATGAAACCAGACTATCAACTAGTTGAAACCAAACTGTCAACCAATTATTTTATCTTTTACAGCAAAATTGCCTTACGGCCAATTAGTTCTGCAGCAGAAATGCTTGTGGCAAAGATGCTTACAGAGGAAGTTCCCAGCATCCCTCTCTGGGGTTCAGTTAGAGCCTCAAGGCATTTTGGAATCCTTACCTAGTGAACCAAGAGACAAGGTTATGCATGAATTTAGGAAACCAGAACTACCCAAAGCCCCAGGTAGCAGTTTTGTATACGGAAGCTTTTTAACCTATAAGGCCTTACACAAATGTCTGGGATAATGATTTTTAAAAGTACCCATGTTCCCCGGAGAGGGCCTCCCAAGCCCTCAGAGGTGGGGCAGGGTCTACCCCATGGGCACCTCAGGGACTGAGTGTGGGAGAAATGTGTTCCCCAGAGGAAAATCAAGGTCTGTTTGTGGAAGAAGAGACGAGAGGGGATGAGTGCTGAGCAGGTCAAAATACCAAACTCCCTTTTCCCTTTCCTTAGTTTCCCTTCACTTATCTGTCCTTCAGCTACCAATTACCAAAGAAAAAGAAAATCTCTCTGTTGTGTTGGCAATGCTTGTGGGTCTGGTGACCATTGTGGACTGGTCTCCGTCCTTTCTTGCCCATCTGGAATCTGGGGGTAATATGGAAACACTGCAGGCAGCTTGATCCCCAGCTTCTGTTCATCCCCTGTTTGTGATGTCTCTCTGTGCCTGGAGCAGGTGCTTCTTTGCTCACCCAGGGACCCTCCCCCCAGAATAAAGCCTTTCTCCCCATTCTGCGCTCCTGTGCTGCCGCCTCCCTCCAGCTTTGGTCTTGTTCTGGACTTCCTGTTCTATTTTTGAGCAGTCGGAGCCTGGACGCAGGCCTCGGCAGACTCATGAGTCCGTGTGAATGTTAAGCATCTGACCTGAATACCTGCCCTGCCGTCAGTGACATGCGTTTGCCCCACGGGCCAGGTAGTGGCCTGCCTGTCACCCTCCCCACTCCTAAGCCGGCCAGCCTCATTTTCTCCTCCTGCTGTCAACTGCCAGGGTGCAAACTGTGTGTGAAGAGAGATTCCTTGTCTGGGAGATTCCAGAGTTCACAGGTCTGTGCCTTGCCTCTCAGGGGAGCCCTCAGGCATCCACACCAAAAAGTGGGTGAGGCCCTGCCTCTTTGGAACAGCGAGTTGAGCAAACAGTGCTATAGATTCCTTAAACCTTCTTCAATCCTGTCCACCCTGATGAGGGTGAAGGTGGAGCCCATTTTTATGTGTCCTGATCACTCAGCTCACAAGTGGCACACAGGAACTCAGAATTCGGGCCACTAGCTGGCTGGCTCTGATCCAAACAAGAACCTCTGCAAAATGCCCTGCCTTTCCTGTGGCCACTGGGGCCGGACCCATGTGGGTAGGTGCCCACGAGAACGTTCTTTCCCCCTCAGGTGTCTTTATCTGGTTAACCAGGAGGGTCTGGGGGCAACCTGGCATAGGCACGGGACTCAACCCCAGAGGTCACCTGTCATTATGTTTATGTCTGGCGCTTTGTTGTTGCTACTGTTGTTTTAAAAGAGGAAGAGTTTTAAAATGAGAATTCTGGGGTCAGCTTTGGTGACAAAGATTTTTTTTATCTGATTTAAACCTTACTTCCCCCTATGTCTTCTCCCCCGTCAAAAAATTAATGCTTGATGATATTAACCATTTCACAGTTTCAAGTCTTATTAAGAAAGAATTATCATCTTCCACTTCTGATTTTAAAATATTTATATTCTTACTGTTATGAAAAATTCTTGCACATTAAGGACAAAAAAGAAAATACAGTAAAGAATGGGAAGGAATAGGTAGTTCAAGAGAGGAGAAATTCAAGTGGCCAATGAACATGAAAAATGTTGAGTCTCACTGGTCAAAACAAAAAGTAAAACAGAATATTTTTCACTTTTCAAAATGGCAAATGTTTAGAAATTAATAATACCCAGTGTTGGTGAGGAAGACGGGAAACAGACTTTCTGTGGAGCTGGTGGGTGTGTGAATTGGGTCTCCCTTTCTGCTGGGCATTTGACTACATGTAGCAAGAGCCTGCAAGCACAAATTCCACTTCTAGGAATTTATATAAGAAAACATACAGAAATGTGTACAGGAACTTAAAGGATGTTCATGACAGAATTATCTATAATAGCAAAAAATTGGAACCAATATGAATACCAAACTGTAAGGACTGTTAGAATACTAAGTAGATCTTAAAAAATTTTTTTAATATTTAATGACATGAAGACATATTTATGATGGAAAAAGTGAGAAAAAACAGCATTTAATGCGAAGTGCTCAGTATAGTATCACATTTTTTAAAATATGCATGTATGCATATTCTTAAACAAAAAGTTGTAGTGACTATGGGTAATTTTTATTTTCTTCCCCATTCATACCTGAATTTTCTAAATTCTTCATTACACAGTGATTGCTTATATAATTAGTTTTTTTTTTAATTTTAAAGAACAGATAACTTGCTAACAGTGCCAGAGTTGAGGTATATGAGAGCCCACTTTGATTTTGGAGTTTTTAAGGGTTTGAGGATTTTTTTCTGGACCAGAGTCTAAAAGGATCAGGAAATAGCTGGGCCCCCATGCGAAGTAATCTAACTACCTTCATGGAGATCCCCAAATCCTGAAGGAAACAGAGGAAAGATAAGGTCTGCTCAGGTTTTCATTTTTCAGCCTGGAACCTTTCATTGAAATTTTTCCTTCCAGATATGAAGAGTAAGTATTTACATGTCCCAGTGGGATTTTAATTTATATAATGGGGCTAAGATTACATTTTTTCTTTGTCTTTTAAAAAATCCTTAAACTTCTGCCTGTAGCCCGTTCTCCTAATTGAAAAGCAGACCTGACAGTGGCTTAGGGATGGCATTATTGTTCCCTTCTTCCTCTCCCACGTCCTTCTTCTCTCCTTTTTTTTTTTTTTTTTTTTTTTTTTTTTGGTGGAGGTAGGGGGTCCCTTTTCTTTGCCTTTGCCTTTAGCCTGCTAGTGTCTGATTGGGATGCGCCAGCCCCAACGGAGACATGAGGGCTAAAAGGGCTGGGTTGGTTTGGCCCAGAAAGGACTGGAATCATCATTGCAGTATTTGATCTGTGCTTGGAGCTGATTTTTCTTTACTGCTATCCCTGCTTCACCTCTGGGAAATGGGGTTGGGTACGTTTTTTGATAGACATGCCAGCGGGAACGGTTTTACCAGGTATCATCAGGTAACAGAGATGGGAACAAAACTATTGCTTAAATGTTAATTTCTGCCAGTCTCAAGTGAGCACTTCCCCCACCCTTGGGGTTGGAGCCTTTGACAGTATTAGGAGCACGTGCAGACCTAGGTATTAACGATAGTGCCTTTAGGCATTGTTCAGATAGCTCACCACTCCAGTTATCCAAGACTTCCTTATTCTTTTTGAAAGCTACTCTCAGTTTTGCCACCAAAGGAGTTCAGGATTCATACTATTGTAAAGCATGATATGAAAGGACATGAGTTTTAGAAAATTGGGAAGCTCTGAGAAATTACTGGGACTGCCCTGTACAGAGCATTTCCTGAGTATAGATTTGGGCAGTTATCTCACTTCATGCCCACATGCGCTCTGGGAGCTAGATACTACAGTCCCATTCTCCAGATGAGGAAAAAGGAAGATTAAAGAAATTAAGTTCTTTGCCCAAAAGTTCCAAGCTGGTAACTGCTGCTGGAGCTGGATTTTGAACCCAGGCCTCTTCTTCCTGGCATACCAAGCGCTAATGTATCGATCTGGCCTGGACAATGAGTTTCCATCTGGGTTGCTTCTGATACAGGGCTTCTCAGACGCGAGCGTGCAGCAGATCGGCCTGGAGAGCTTGTAAAGCGCAGATTCCAATTCAGCAGGCTTGGGGTGGGCGGGACCGTGTGCTGTCGTGTGGTGCTCATGCTGCCGCTGCAGATGCAAGGCCCCCACCTGGAATAACGCTGTCCCAGGTGTGGCAGCAGGCAAAGGCTCTTGGTTGCAGACTTTGGATTTAAGTTCTCACCCTGCCAATTAGAGAGGGTGGCTTGGGCGAGCTACTTAACTGCTCTGGACTTGCTTACTTGTCTTGAAAATAAGGATTGAAATAACAGCTACTTCTTAGAGTTGTGAGAATTAGACGATGAACCACATGAAGTACTCACAATTGATAGTTCTTTATCAGGGTTTGCTTTTATTTGTAATATATGGAGCCATGATGTCCTGAGATGGAGGAAAGTGTTGTGGCCTCAGAATCAGAAGGTTTGAGAGCCTGTCTAAGCCATTTCTGTAAACCCGGAGTCTTCCTGGGGGGCAAGGGTTCTGCAGAGCCCTCATGTACCTCCAGGCAGCAGGGCTGATGGGCACCTGGGTAGCTTCTTGCTATGGGGACCAGTAAGGTGCTTGAATCCCAAGGTTTACCTTAGAAGTCCTCTGGGGCCTCCTGACAGGTGTCCTGAGGATGCACGCATGGCATCCAGGGCCCACATCAGACAGCTCAGCTAGCACACAGCAAGTACCCTGTGCCAGGTGGCCTGCTGGAGTCCTAACCTTCCCCCTTTGGGCCTTGAGTCACCCTATTGCCGCTGTGCCTGCTATGGTTTAAGGGCCTGAAGCCTCGCTTCCTTTTCATTGAAGCTTTTTATTTCGTTTCTCTCTGGGAAGGCTCCATGAGCACACATCATTTGGAAAGGAAGACAGAGGCATAGGCCCTTGCCCTCAGGGCCCTCTCTGGAGCAGCCTCAGCCACTTCACCCATTTCATTCCCACAGCACGTTGGGCTCTGGTGCAATCAGATGTGTATACAGTGCAGTCCTTCCCCTCGGAGCCCAGCTGCAGCATCCTGTTCCATAGTGGGAGCTTAGTCATTTAGAGCCGTCCTGCACTAAGTGTGTTCTGGCATCACCATCACCAGGCCCCATCCCTGGCAGTTTGAAGGTACAGGCTTTATTATGATTCAGATACAGTGAGGCCAACCGATCAGGAGATAATTGCCATTGAAAAGATACTTTATTATTCACAGTTCCCAAGAGAGGTGGCATGCCCTGTCACAGAGAGCCACACGGGGAAACACCTGGGTCAGTCAGGAGGCAGAGGGAGTGGGGAAAACCTGAACAAGAGCCTTTATTGAGGTTTCTATAGAAAGGGACGGGTGAGGCAGAGTAAGCAGACTTAGGGCTGGCTGGGTTGAATAACTGAAACAGACTCAGGCTTGCAGGGGCTGCCTCTAGTCATCTGGCTCCTGACCCTGGGGTGACTGGGGCAGGGAAATAGTGGCCTGGAGTGTAGGGCTGGATAAAGGAGCTGATTGTGGAGGTGGGCTTTGGATTGGCTGGTTTGCATATGAAAGTTGCCCTTGCAGATGAATCCTTTCCTAGCTTTAGAAATTGGCCAGCCCAGGATCAGCAAGGCCCTAAGATGTCAGAGCATCAGAAATACAGAAAAAAAAAAAAGGCATGATTAGTACACTGACCTACAGAATCAGAATCTGCCTTTTAACCAGACCCCTAGGTAGCCAATGAGCACATAATGCTTGAGAAGCACTGCTATAGGGCGCTCTTCCCCAACACTTTCAGCTGGGTTTCCTAAAAGCAACAGATATTCTAAGCCATTCTGTGTACAAGTAAAGATGGTGACGACGGGTTCGTGAGACTAGGTACACCAAAACAAGGCTGAAGTCTTAAATGGAAGAATGTCCAGCTCTCTTCCTCGACGCTACCTACGGAGGTGGCAGCCATCTCCTAGTCGGCATCGTGGCCGCCCTCAGACCCTTCGTGAAGCCCAATATCGTCAAAAAGAGGACCAAGAAGTTCATCCGGCCCCAGTCAGACCGATATGCCAAAATTAAGTGGAACTGGCAGAACCCAGAGGCATTGACAACAGGGTGCGCAGGAGGTCCCAGGGCCAGATCCTGATGCCCAGCATTGGCTACAGGAGCAACAAGAAAACAGAGCACACGCTGCCCAGTGGCTTCTGCAAGTTCCTGGTCCACAATGTCAAGGAGCTCGAAGTGCTGCTGATGTGCAACAAATCTTACTGTGCTGAGATTGCTCACAATGTCTCGTCCAAGAACCGCAAAGCCATTGTGGAAAGAGCAGCCCAGCTGGCCATCGGAGTCACCAGTCCCAACACCAGGCTGCACAGCGAAGAAAATGAATAGACAGCTCGTGCACGTTGTATTTCTGTTAATAAAGCCATGAAACTCAAAAAAAAAAATGTCCAAGGGGGAGGGTATAGCTCAGTGGTAGGGTGCATGCCTAGTATGCACAGGGTCCTGTGTTCAATCTCCAGTACTTCCATTAAAAAAAAAAATCCAAGAACATTAGCAATGCTTTCCATTTCCTGAGCATATGCCTCATAATATTCTTTTGATTATTAATAATGACTGGTGTAGGGGGAAAGGTATAGATTAGTGGTAGAGTGTGTGCTTAGCATGCACAATGTCCTGGGTTCAATCTCCAGTACCTCCATTAAAGATAAATAAATGAATACAAACCTAATTACCTTCCCTCAACAAAAAAAATAAAATAGTGATTGGTGTAGCAGCCATAGATACTGTCCAGACAGATGTGGTGTTACCTTCCATAACAGAACTTACTTAAAAGGAGGGAACCTACAACCTGATCAGTGGATGGAGAGAAAAGCCATATTTTCATTTCATTTTTATAATGGGAAAATTGGTCATTAAATTATTCAGTGAAAGCCTGGCTTCCCAGCACCCTCAAATGAGTAATGCCTCAGTTTCTTTTAATGGGGCATTCATCTCTTTGGAGTGACCAGTTATCTCTTCAGGTGACCAGTACAACTTACGGTTATCATCACACACAGAGAAACTTTTCTGGAAGGAGCCTTGACTGGCCCACTCCACTTGGAGAAGAGTCAGTGTCAGGAAAGAACAGAGGAGAAGAGGAACAAGAACCAAGTGTGGGTGCCACTTAGAGTCCCTGTGCTTGGACATAAAGGACCTTTGAAATCATCCCATCAAATCCCTCATTTTAAAGACAAGGACACTGAGGCCAAGATGTTTGTAACTTGCATGTGGCCCTGTGAGTCCTTGATGCAGAGACAGGACAGGCTCCTCCGCTCTCCATAACACACTGACCCACCATGGAGTTCCCCCTACCCCCTCACCTGCCCATTTCTACAGAGCACCTCTTCCCTCCTAGATCGGAGCCAAAACACTCCATGCCCAGTCTGGCGGTGCTGACAATGCAGCCCTGCATTTTATTTCTTCGCTTTATTTATTTATACCCTGCCTTGTTGCAAAAGGAATTTGGGCCATTTGTAAGGTTGCAAACAACAGAGCAAAATAGAATAAATTTAAAACAAGTGAGAAAGATGAGACAAAGGAATAGTAGCTTCACGGCAACGTTGACCGTTGCAGTCCTCCTGGGGCTATTGAGTAACTAGCCATTAAATCCAGGTGATTAGCGATGAGTCCTGTGCCCACAGCACCTCTACCCAGCACCCTGGTGGGGTTTGCTTCCTGGCTGGTTTTAGAGCCTCTCCCTCTTTGTTGTTGATTGAGATGCCCTTGAAGGTCACTTTGAGGGACTGGGGAGTAAGTAAGTCCCATTTGTAGGATGTGATCACACTAGTGTTGGTGGTAGTGACAGAGTGGTGGTTGTCCTACCGTGGCTCCGTGAAGACCAGGCAAGGGAGGAGAGCTAGTCGGTATGTGGAAGTTTCAAACCCTGCGAGCTGGCCAGAATCGGTGACCTTTCTGGTCCCTCTGTTACCTATACCCCGTAGGCTGCGAAGAGGAGGCTGAGTGCAGCTGGGGTTCAGAGCCAGTGCCTTGGCTTTTCGCCACCCACTGCTCATCCATTTTGCACCATTTTGAGCTCTGCTCAAGCTCCAATCTGTTGGTCCTGTGAGGCCAGCTCCCTTGCCGCCCTGACTTCTTCATTCAAGGAACCCAGTCATCCTCCTCTCAGGACCTCTGCTTTCTCCCACAGACAGATCTTGGTCGGGGTATCCCTTGGCCTCGGGTGTGCTCCCTGACTCCCTGGGCCTAGTCCCCAACCCCCCCTGGTTTGGGTGGCCTCTGTGAGATTCTCCTGCTGCGAAATGAGTCAAGGCTAACCTCAGCAGGAATCCCAGTACTCACGACTCTCACCCCTGGAATTGTTTGGAAATGTGCATTTTGAGGCTGTTGCAGCATTGATTGGATCAGAAGCACTAAACCCTCTGCAATGCACGGGATGGTTCCACTCAGGGAAGCATTACCCCACCAAAAATACCACGTGCATCCCTACTGATAAACACTGATAAGAACTCAGAAATGCCTAAATATTTGCAATTGTACAGTAGCATCAGAACACCCACACTGCAGATTTCTTGGGTTGTTCCCAAGAGTTCAGTGGGAGGAAATCACTAAATTATTTTTATCCACACAGTGTGGTTAGAAAGCATGACATCCTGAAGGGTCAGACTATGCTGGGAATTGCTTATTTCATTAGGCCGAAGTCCCACGGTTGGCTCAAGCTGGGGCCCTGCTCGGGTCACGTGTTGATCCGTATCTGGGACCTGCTAACTTCTGGCTTCAATGGGCACCCGGAGTTGGTGAGAGCTCGGTGAGCTGCCAGCACAGGCTGTCATGTGGGTGCTATCGGACCACCCCAAGGCCCCGAGGAGAGGCCCTGGCTGGCCCAGTGTCAGGGAGTGGGACCTGGCTGCACTGGGGAAATCTCTCCAGAGGTTTTTTTCCTATAACAGGCCAAGGAGCAGAATGCTCAGAATTAAAGAGTCTGTTGCCTCTCATGAAAACCCACTATCAGGAAAAAAAAGACCCACTATCATTCCCTTAGGCTTAAAAAATTATTTTTGAGCTCACTGGCTAAGGCAAGTAATTAAGGGTAGCTAGCCCTCAGACCGCTGGAAATTGCTGGCCCGCTGATTGCTGCGTTTTCTCATGCTTTACTGTAGGTTGGCTAATTATTTCCTGATTTATCCATTCACTATCTGACACGCTTTAGTGCCTTCTGTGCACCAGTACTAAGTCAAGGTCCCTGACTTCGGCTCTTTCTGGCACAGTGGAAGAGGGAGGCAGGTCCTTCAGAGGTTACAGACCCACGTGCAGGTGCTAAGGTATGGGCAACGTGCCCTGGGAGCACTGAGCAGGGACTCACATGAGACCTGGCAGAGGCGCAGGGTGACCGGGGGTGCCTAGGGTTCTCAGACGTGGTCATGTTTGAAATGGGTCTTAAAAAATAATGACAAGTTAGCCAAGGAGAAGAACGAAAGGGTGGACAAGCATTCCAGGGAGAGAACACTGTGCACCAAGTCACAGAGGCATGACACAAAGGCTCTCAGTCGTCCAGTGTGGCAGGGGAGGGGACCTGGGGAAAGGGATCCAATGAGTCCGGCACCTGGGCCCCTAGAGACCAGGAGAGCAGCGACAGGTTCCTAGGGACTGATTCTCCTGCAGCTCAAAGACACGAGCGGCCATTAGACATCCCTCAGTGCCACATGTCAATCAAAATAATTAAAAGCAGAAGAACTGAAAATCTGGTTCATGTGTTCCAACATCCATTCAGCTTCCCCCACCCCCACAAAAAAACTTTTGATAAAAAAAGATGAAGTGCCAAAAAGATGTGTGTTCAATAGCGTGACATCAAGCAAGTAGGGTAAAATAGGAAAAGAAAGACAGAAGAAAAAAAAAAACCCACAATCCCTGCAAAACTGAGTGATGACTGACTCTGGGTAGCAGCACATCCTTGGGTTCTGAGTCAGACAGACCTGAGTTCAGGTTCTGACTTTACTAATATAAGTTTTAACCTCTCTGGACTTTGATTTCCTCATCTGAACATGGGGATGATAATACCAATCTCATCACATTTCTATGAGAATGAAACAATGTAATCCCAGTGGTTTTTACTACCAGTTAGTTTGTTGCTTTTTAAAGTACTGGCTTAGAATGCAGAGGGTATAGCTTAGTGGTAGAGTGCATTTCTAGCATGCACAAGGCCCTGGGTTCAACCCCCAGTACCTTTGCTAAAAAAATAAAATAAAATAAAATAAACCTAATTACCTCCCCCCAAAATAAAAATAATAATAAAAATTATCTTTAAAAAAATAAATACTGACTTAACACAGGGCAAGCAATAGAGTATGGTCTGTGAGGATCAGTTATGACTAGTGGAGTAAAGATCACAGATTACAGTTAAGGAAATAGACTCTAGAAATAACGGAATTCCTATTCATTTATTTATTCACTGGACAAAAATACTCATGACACGTGGTCTATGCGCAGGCACTGCGTGAGGCTTGGAGACTAGAATACTGAAAAAGACAGACCTGGTCTTTGCTTTCAGGAAGCTCATAACCTGGTGAAGCGGAATCGGTACCGGAGGATCCCATGCTGAAGTCTACCCATTTCAGCCTCCCCTAGGGGCATGTTTGTTGTGGACTGGCCTAAGCTGGTTTGGCCACGCAGAACTTTTAGGTTCTTTTTTGGTAGAAAACAGTTGCCACTATAGAAGTTTGTAGAAGGTCGAGGTGGTGAGGCTTAACTTCTCCCCCACAACCTCGCCACCAGGTGTTAATGAATGCGAGTGTTAGACTGAATTCTGCCGAACATTTATCAAGTTCATTCAACCTATTTGGTTGACTTGGTGAAGTCCCAGCCCACTCTCCATAGAGTTGTTCCAACCATACCTCAATAGGAAAGGTTCACTCAAGGCAGGTGCAGGAATATTCCAGAGACAGGGCTCTATTTCCCCAAATTAGCACCATGCTCTCATCAACCCTCCTAATGTGACGGCTGCACACAGGGCACCCCCAGGTACCCTGTTTATACAAGGGTGGGGATGTTGCTATAGGTTTTTCGCCAGGCTGCATACCTGGGATACCTTTAATTTCACCAATAAGGACCTATTTCTTTTTTTTTTTTCTTTCTTTTTTTTTTTATTGTAATGGCTGAAATACAGGATGGAGGTTGGGTGCAAATATAAGGACCTATTTCTTGCATTCATTTTAATAAGTCACAGGTTTCACCAGTAAAAGCCCATTTTTTTGGTGTTCAGAATTTTTATCCAAATACAGATAGCTAGAGGACTTAAAGCAGCCAGTATTGCAGTGTGACCCCCTCAGATTAATACCAGTTGCCCAATCTAGACTCTGTATTCGTCATAGCATGTGAGCTGATCACCCCTGGAGGTAAAGCTTAGACTTACTGGTTCAGACACAATAAAATGTCAGCTACATTCAAGTCCTTTTTTTTCTCTTGTATTTATTTATTTACATACTCAAGTGCTTTAAAGTAAATTAGACATGTAACCACGTTCCATTTCTCTCTCCTGTTCAAAAGGTATGATGCAGCGAGCAGCAGGGGAGAGGGCTAGATTACATGTAAAGTGACCATAAATCCTGCTTTGCCTGGGAGAGTCACAATTTATACCTGATACCCTGGGGCCCATACATTTAGCACCCGTTTTTACTTTCAGAGATGTCCAGTTAGGGTAATAAAGCGCATGTTACTCTGTTTATAGAGATTGTGCCGTGGCACAGAACACAGAGAACGAGCCCAGGAAAACTGGGTTTGAATCCTGTCTCTACCAGTTCCCAGTAGGGTGGTCTTGGGCAAATTGCCTCCTCTTGATAAATCTTATTTTCCTCATTTGTGAACTGAGAATAATACATTTGCTCACCCTCCCTCCTTAGTCATTTTTGGGAGCGATATCCCTTGGATGTGAATACACTTTGCACAGAGAGCAGCACTAACACAAGTTAGGGATTATTCCTGTCCTTAAACCCAACATCAGTTTATGCTTTGAACTGACTCTGGCTTGGTGGAAAACCAGCTTCAGAATCTAGACGGCATCAGCTCTTAACCTTGACTTTCTGGAGAATGGAGAGGCCTGTAGCCTGCTTCTGGGAGGGGGGTAACTAGCAGAGGCCACCTGCTTGGGGATTTACATTTCCCTTTAATTCCATCAGAGAAGAGAACATGACCCTTAAAAATAAAACCATAAGCCCTTTCTTTGCCCTAAAATTCATTAATGTGAAAAATTTTCAATAAAGATTCAACATGTCCTTCTTTATATAAGTAGAACTCTTTTAAAGTTTGAGAAGACGTCATAACTAGTGAGGGATAAGTGTGACAGCTCAGCATGAGTGTGCTGCCTGGTGGAGGCATAGATGTAGCAAGTGTTCCCATGGGAACAGTCAAATACACAGGTGAGGATGCAGTGGGGGTGCCCCAAACAGAAGTACTGTTTTGCATAATAATGGAGAATTGTACTTCTTCAAAGTGAAAATTGATTTTTTTCCTTATAAAAGTAATGCACTGTAAAAACTGCCAACATTTCAGGAAATAAAAGAAGGTAAATATTTCAGTGTAAAACTTTCCAATCTTTTTTCTACGTGTATGTGTTTGTCTATGTGTTGTACATGTGTATTCATATGCATATATTTTATATTTAAAAAAATAAACATGGAATCCTCTTATAAACGTTGCCTTGAAATCTGCTTTTTTTTTCAACTACAATTCTTGTGGACACATTTCAGTAAATACGATCTACATTGTCATTTTTACAGCTTCCCAGCATTCCGTTGAATAGATGTGCGAATGGTTTATTTAACCAGGGCCTGATTGCTTGTTATCTAAGTTTCTTTAGGGGCACAGTATCTACCCCCTTTGCTGTAATTTTTTAAAATCAGTATACAATTTCTACCCCAACCGTCCCCACAACACACATGCATGCATGACACACTTTTCAAAATTCCACCAGGAGAAGTTTCATGTATGTATTAGTTTTTCTTCTTTGCATTTAGGTGGGAAGACTCCTGAGAGTTGAGGTGTAGATGAAAAGGAGCTGTAATTACAGGGCAAAGGGCAGCTCGGGGTGGAGAGTGAGATACTGCGCTGTTACGAACTGCCTGAAGTAGGCTCAGTTACTTTAGGTAATACTTCCTCGTACACTGGAGCCCAGAGCTGGTCATTCATGAAGCTACATTGCTGCCAGAAGCCACAGTGTCATTCAAGAGCCCTTCCAGCCTGAGGCCCAGTCATCGGAATACTCCTTTCAAAGAAGAAACACTCGCGGTTTACACGTGGTACGTCTAGTAACACCCCAGTGTCACAAACTGTGCCAGAAGCTCTGAGCACAGAACACCCAGCCCCACAGGGCATCCACGGGGCACCCTTTGGGGTTTGATGGAGCAGCACTTTACACGTAGTTTAGACATAAGAACTGGCCAGCTGGATGGTCCAATTTCCAGGTTTGGCTAATTAGAACTCTAAGGAGGACTATGGAGGCAGGTCATTGACGCAAGGGAAAAAGTAAAAGGCAGAAAGTGGGGACACTGAGGGCCTTTTATAGTCCTGCACACTTTCTCAGTGTCTGTGCACCACTTATGATGGGGGGCAGTTTAGTGAGCCCTGACCAACACTTTCAATAATGGAATAGAAAATATCTGACTGTTTGTCACTTAGTAAAGGCTAATTTTTGTCTCATACATATGTGCATGCTAGGTTGTAGCCAGATAAAATTCATTTCTTAAGGTGGATCAGGGTCAAAAAGTTTGAAATACAGTATGCCCTGAGCTCATCACCATTTTGCAGCAAAGTATAGAAATGAATGCCCTTAACAGTGATCTTGAGTTATCAAAAAAAAAAAGGATCAAATAATGTTCAAAGTATACCATGTAAGAGGGCAAAGTACAGTGGAATGAAGGTCTTTGGAAAGATTCCCATTACAAAGTGGCTACAGATTTTTTGAAGATTTACTATTTTTAATTTTAAGAAGAAAGCCTTTTTGCCTTCTCCCTAACTTGAACCACAATACAACTTTTAAAAAGACCAAATTTGACTGAGGGAAAAAAAGGAAGCCTGAAAAAAATAATAAAATAAAATATTATACTCTTTCAAAATTAATCAAAACATGAAATTTCATGCATACTTAACATAGAGATTCACTTTCCAGGTGCATCTAATAGGGTCCACATCTGTCTTTGTGGTTCACATTAACTGAAACTTCATTTAGTCATTCAGAACCTGTGTTTAAAAGACACACCAAGGCTTCCATACCCTGGCGAGGCGTTGGCTTACAAAGATAAGTGAGACTCGGCCCTCAAGGAACCCTAGGTCCAGTGGTCCAGGTTGCAGTCAACCCACGTTTACTGACTTGTACTATAAAGTCATGTTTTGAATTGTGGTGCAGTATCAGCTGAGGCTGGTTGAAATTGGCTCTCTCCTGAAAAATCTAGGGTATGTGGCCCCATGTGTGCAAAACTGTCCCCGTTGCTTTGGTCATGAGTACACATTACAAAGGATTAGGCTAAAAGCCAGTTCCAGGTACGATCGGGCAGGCTGGCCCAGTCTCTGTGAAGCTGGGTAACAGGGCAAAAGGGAAGGGTGTGCAGGCGAGCTGCATCTCTTGACTCGAAAGTCTGCAGGGGATATGTCAGGGGAAAGTCAAGTCTGCAGCCTGTGGTAGTCACAGCTCCTGCTGGGCTCACCCGGCCTCTCTGTCTCCTGACAGCTCAAGCCTCCATCCTTTTTTTTGACCAGCTCTGCACATATCCAGGCCACGTTTTAAAGACCTCACTGGGTCCTGACCAACTTCCTTCTCTGTATATGTACTCTGATGCAGCAATGTACCCTTTCGCTGGAGGGGCGTCTAAAAGCCCCAAGCGTGGACAGAGAACCTCAGCTTTGTCTCTATCACTGCTGTCATCCTCCGGGCTGGAGGGACTGTGCCTTCCTAAAATCACCATATCCGTGAGCAAAGCACTGTTTTTGTCTGGTCTACGGTAGAACAAGCTTTGTTAAGTACGCTAGTACCAGCTACAACAAATTAATGCTAATGACCCTTATTCCTCGATTAGCCCACTTTCACTAATTTTACTAGTGGCCACGCCTCTCAGATTTTCAGAAGTTGATTTTAAATAGCCACTTCTGTCTTCCCTAAATATGCCACTGCTTGTCAAATCATGTGTCCTACTTTTTGGGTTTGAAAATAAAAATGGTCTCTGTGCTCAGAGGAGTCATAAGATGCATGGAAATATTCTTCTCACTTTGTGTCTTGTAAGCAAACGAGTTTTCCTGCTGAGACTGCTCTGATTTACCCAGGCCCGTATTCTTTTCAGGCAGCATGGATGCAAATGTCCTCTGGTTACCAAAACAACCTCAGTTAAACAGTGGGAGGCACCACCTGTGCATCTCAACCAATCACAGAGCTCCTCCAGTCAACAGCAGCACGCAGATTTGATGCATCCTCACGACCTAGGCTGCTTTAGTGACATTCAACGTGATGTCCACCTTGGCACCCAGCTTTTCTGTCTTTTGGTCCTATGTTTTATTCTATTTTGTTTTCAGGGAGAAAGCAGGGGGAGAGATAGATTCATAAGGCAGTGGCGGTGGCGGCAAAACACTCTAGAACCTTCTATCCAGCACCTCCAGATCTCTCCCCTCCTGCAGCCCACATTCAGCATCTCTGGTCAAGCCCCTGAGTGCCTGAGTTCCTGACGAACGTCCCCCTTCACTGCTGCCAACCTTTGACTGCACTAACTCACTACCATGTCCCCTCAGAGGCAATGCCCCCAACCGACAATGAACCTGCTCACGTGTATCACATAATAGTAATATCGCCCCCTATCAAGCTGGGAGTGTGTCCACTTGACACAGACAGGGAATTTAACAGAGGGGCCCTTCGTTTAGTCGATTATTTTCCTCCGCCTCTGTTGCAAAAGAACCCAGTGAAAGCATAACCTTGAAACACACGAAGAAAAGATGCAGCCAGATCCTTTCTACATGTGAGACAGCACACCTTGGAGATGCCAGCTACAAGGCACACAGCTTGGCAGGCCTGCTGGGGCATCCGCTCTGGCGGCTACTTAGTCTGGGATTAGGTGAGGAGCCAGAGATTAGCACGTGGGTGAACTAATCAGATCAAAGCAGGACAGGGTGCAAACTTGGTGGAGGTGGTTGCTTTGCATTGAAATAGTAGCTCTTGAGTACAGATGTCCGGAGCTCTCCACAAGAGTGTGGAGAGGAGCCCTCCATGTTAGGGAGCTGTAATCTGTGAACTGAAAAACCACAAAGACTTGGAGTTTTGGGAAAATCAAGGGAAATTTCCCAGTCAAGGTGGTGGAGTGGTAGGACCATGAGTTTGCCTCTTCTCATGATCACAACAAAACCACAACTGACTGCTTTAAACAACCATCAGAAAAAAAAGACTGGAACCTAGCAAAAAAGATCGTCTTCAACTGGAAGCATAAAGAAGGAACCACAGTGGGACTGTAGGAGGGGCATGCTTGTGATATAATTGGGCTCCATACCACCCCAGGTGGGCGACCCACAAGCTGAAGAATAATTAAGTCTTGGGGTGCTCCCACAGGAGTGGGAGTTCTGAGCCCCACGTCAGGCTCCCAGCCCGGGGTTCTGGCCTTGAGAGGAGGAGACCCCAGGACGTCTGGGTTTGAAGGCCAGTGGGGCTTACTCCAGGAGCCCCACAGGACCAGGGGAAACAGAGACTTCACTCTCTTGGGAAGCGTACACAGAGGAAATCAAAGGAGATGATGTGCCTTTATAATAAAACAACTTTTCTGGACTTTTTCAGTTCTATCATTATGTGTTTTGGAAACTTGATAGAGGCAAGGAAGGAAGGACTAGGTTAGGAGGTAGGGGACCTGATGCTGTGTGTGATTGATTTGCAGTTTGCCTTGAATGTGATTTGTAGCGTTGCCTTGAATGTGATTTGTAGCCTCTCCAAAATCTCAGTTTACTTGTCTGTAAAAATGAGAATAATAAAGTCTGCTACTTTTAAAATGCTTTGCAGATAATAAAGCAGCACAAGAAGCGTTCGTGGGGCAGAGACCAAGGCTTCTCTGGGCCTCAGTTTTCCTCCTTTAAATCCTTTAAATGGGGATAGTCATACCGGCCCTCCCCTATCTCCTAGGATGTTTCTGAGAATCAAATAACATAATATGTGTGGAGGGGATACATAAACCATGGAGTTCTCAGCAAGAGGTCGGACTCACCAAAGTTCTGGGGTCGCTTTAAGAAGTCATTTGCCAATCCAGGGGCTGAGGCTTCTGTGAGCCTCACTTTGCTGACCTGAACCTTCTCTCCAGCACATCCCTTCCCTCCTTCTCTCGCATTCCTCAGCCTCTTCCTGCCTTTTGCTTTCCGTTGTCTGGGATGCTCCAAACTGCCTTTGCTCTGCTTTCTTGACCCATCAGGGAAGTGCTGCGTTTCACTCTAGGGCAGCTCCACCTCAGATCCCATTGAAACCGTTTCTATACATAGTTTGTAAGAAAATGTGGGTTCATTCCGGAGGAAAGGGGCAACTGCTGTGTGGATTCATATGCACCACCATTGCACTGGTGACCCCAGGAACCAGAGGGGTGACATTTACTTCCAGGATAAACACAAACCTGGCCCACAGTCACAATAGCTTTTATAAACAACCTGTTTCTACCTGCTCATTCCTTTCCCCTAAACCTCTGGTGTGGGGAAGGGGCAGCATTTTATTCTTCAAATCAGAGACAGATGACCGATAGGGGGTGGGTCAATTGTCTTGGTCCTAAAATAAGATAGTGTTTGATGCATTCTGGGGAAGATATGAAAAACCTTGTTAAATAAGCAATTTAAGCTTTCCTTTTTATTTTACTTTGCCAAATGCAAATACTTTATTCACTGCCACCTGTCAGAGGGCACAGCCTCCAGTCCGGATGAGGGAGAAAGTTTGGCCCCAGTAGCCCTAACCTCAAAGGAGAGAGGGAAACCTTCCTCAGTACCAGGTCAGAAGCAGCCCAGGGGCACTGTCCCCTCCATTTGCTTCCTCTGTGGCTCAGGGGCCTCACTGCATGGAGCAGGCAACTTTGAAGTCCCTTTCCTGTGTCTTGAAAACTCCATTCAGCACGCCCCTTTTTTTCCCCTATGGGATTTACCAAAGTTCAAATTCCAATGCTCCTGCAGTCACCCTAGATGTGTACCAAGGCCTTAGAGGTTACAAAATCTCTTAAGTCAATCTCTAAGTACAAGATGCTTCAAGGAAGCACCCAGTTCCTTCTGCTAATAACCGCAGTTTGTCATGTGACACCTGCCCCTCCCCCACTCCCCCATTCTCTCCGAAAACCCCCCACCCACCCCACCAGTAAACTAGGTTGACGTCTGTCCTTTATCGGCCAACATCTGCATTTCCTTCGAGGTGGTAATCTTCTGCTTTTGTTATTTAATTTCGGTTGTCTTCTTAATTGTTACCCAATTGCTCTGGAGCTTGCATTCACGGTTAACAAAAACACTGCGCACGAGGCAGCCGTTTCGCTTTCTGGGCTTGTTGTTCTTGGCACTGGGTCAGTTCTGTGAACTTCTGGTGTCCAACTGGTAGGACCTGAAACTCTGTGTTTAACAAGTGCCTGTAGTCAAAACAGTTGGCGTGTGCAAGCTCGGATAGCTGGTACTGACTGCAGCTGGTCAGTGGTCGGTCTCGGATTGTGCAGAACCCTGAACCCCAATCACGGTGCTCTGTTCGGGGGTTGGGCTTCTGTTGTTGTTTAGTTTGGAGGGGATGGCTCTCTCTCTCTCTCTCTCTCTTTTTTCTTTTCTGTGATGGCATCCGTGCTAATATGGATCGCTTCAGGTTCCAAAAGTACAACGTGTTTACAGTCGTCGTAGAATCAGATTAAGTTGGCAGCCCGAGTCTCTCTGTAAGTGGTTTTAGTTTACATTTCTTCTTCTAGCAGGATGTTTTGCATAAATTTTGCTGATCCTGGGTTATTTATAGACTTTTCTGAAGAAACCGGGATGCCTGAGAGTTTTCTAACTATGGAAAGTGAAATCCGTTTCTGCAGTTAGAGAAACGGCCGGGCATGTGCAGCGGAGGGTTATTTTAGCTCTTGAAAATTAATTTCTCCGCCAGGTCATTTGATAACATTCCCGAGCATACTCTGCAGCTGCCGACATCAGATGGCATAATCATCGTCTTAGGACGTGTTGTTTACTTTTGGTTGCTTACAAACGCAATAAAATGAAAGTAGTGATGCCATTTCCTCCGGGACGCTCCGGGGGAGTGGATGCAGTGACTGGGTATTGTTTCAAACGTCCGAAAGTGGTTCGTGGTGGTTGTTTTGTCCAACCCCCGGGAGCAGTGCAGCCGGCCCAGAAGCCGGTCGGCGGGACTCTCCGAGAGCCTGGGGGAGGGGCAGAGGTCGGCCGGCCGCAGGAAAGTTAGTGGGGTTTCAAGTTTGTCCTCACCTACATGAGACTGATATTCAGGGGCTTATAGTATTTTTTAAAAAATAATGTTCAACTACAAGATGGCCTGTCAGCTAATGCATCATCTGTTTGATTTTTCTGGCCTTGTAGGGAGCATCTTTGGGGAACCTGTAAGTGTTTGAATGAGAACTAAATCTGGGCACGTTGGAAATCACTAAGCCAGCATTAGCACTCTATGAAAGGGTTTTCCATAATATTTACTAGAACGGTTGGCTAAAAATTGCTCTGCTTCACCCGCTGAATGGCTGTGTAATTAAATCAGCCCTGGAGAGCCTACCTTGAGCACCTCCCATCTCGGTGTCTGCGCGGATGAAATTTGCATGGGTAAGTAGCACGTTCATCAGCGTAATGAGTGTGGAGTCCCAGTCTAATGGTCTAGGAGAACGTCGCAAATGAGACACTTCATTGTGCCTCGGGTTAAATATTTTAAACCAAACAAATCGAAAAAGAGGGAGAAAACCTCATCTAGGCCTTGGGAAAGGCCTTCTGAGCAGGGAGTCTGCCCTGATCCAGGGCGGTGAGTCCCTCAGGGACAGGTCCAAACCTCCCCGGACTCCAAGCATCACCCACTCATGTGCGAATGAAAATGGACGGTTGAAATGGAAGTTTCCAAGCTAGTAAATGTGGGAAGTGGGGGTATAGGTCAGTGGTAGAGCGCCTGCTTAGCATGCATGAGTTCCTGGGTTCAATCCCCGGTACCTCCATTAAAAAAAAAAAAAAAAAAGACTGTAGTTGAGTGTGACCTAGGCCAAGGGGTGACATAATTCTCACCATGGAGTGCTGTCATGAGCAGATTTCTTTTTCTCGTTTCTCTCATCTATATGAAAACAAGGTTTTTTGCTGTTTTGTTTTGTTTTGTTTTTTGGTATCCTCTAATCTTGCGGAGAATAACGGTGAGGCTTGCTTTCGGTCTTTACGGTTTAGTGCGTGTCCTGTGCTTTTTCATGGCAGCCCCACTGAACTGGGGAGGGGCGAGCCGAGCCCTCTGGTCCTAGCATAAATTCAGGACAGGGGCCTGGCCTGCACAGTGGGGCTGGGGAGCTAGAACTCGGGCCACCCTGCACATTATCGGACCACCACCTCCTCATTGCCCCATTCAAACTGGGTGAACTGGCTGCAGCACAGAGGTTAAGACAGTCTTTGTTCTGATTTGTTTCCAATCTGCCCCCACAAATGGGGGCCCTGTTACCCTCCCCTTGTCCTCCTGGCTTTTAGGCTGGGATGGGATGGAGACTCACCTTTTGAAGGCCTCAGGCAGAAAATGTGTGCTGATCTGTGTGCCTCCAGCTACCCATCCCACAGTGTAGATAACCTCGTGGCTGGAGTGAATGAAGAGCCCTGAAGGGAAACCACAGACCTAGGTGTTGGAATGGTAGAGGGACGGCGGTGAATACTGAGTGGTTTTCCAGTCCTCCTCACCCTTAGGCTTTTGCATTTGAATCAGCCAAACCCTCCCACCCTTCCATCTTTGGGAAAGCCTAGTTGCTTTGCAGCAGTTCAGCGTGCTAAGCTGACAGACCTGCCTTCTGGCAGCCTTAGTGCGTCTATAGGTTCTTCCTTGGCCTGACAGGCAGGTTTCTGCCAGTGGAAATGGTATCTTGGAGAGATTTATAACAGTAATAATCATAATGCTGCTCTTTTATGTTTGCATAGCCTGGCTCAACTTTTAAACCTCTTTTACATTCCTGATCTCATTGACTCCTCCCTACAGCCCTGGAAGGACAGATATTGTTAACCTCAGAGCATACAAATTCTAGGAACTAGCTGGGATTCCGACTTCAGCTCTCGGATACTGGTGCTCTTGGTAGTGATTTCAGCTGCTTAACGTCTGTATTTGGTTGCCAATAAGGAGGGTAGTTTGGGGATTGGAAAACCAGGTTTTTTTCTATTATTGTATTTCTTGTCAGTTATAAAGGCACATTTGATTGCTCACTATGTGTAAGGCACTGCTGAGAGCTGTACACTTAGTCCTTCAGCCACTGGTAGGAGGGCTGTTGTTAGTCATGCATGGGATCCTTACCAGTGAAGGTGGAGAAGTGTGGACCAAGTGACACACCACCCTGAATGGCAGTTGCCTGGCTGGAGCCGCGCCTCAGGAGTGCTGTTCACAGGTCCCTGTCACACGAGGGGTGTATGGGGTTTCATGCTTGGCCCCATCTTCTTCCACGTTCTGAATGAGGATTTGAAAGAAGAATGACGCTGGTGCCAGTTTCCCAAGGTAGATTTAGAAGGGAGCATAGTTACATTAATGAGTCAGGGTCCAGAAAAATCTCAACAGGCCAGAGCAGTGGACTGACTCCGACAAGGTGACATTTTTAAAGGATACCTGTGGCTAAGCAGCTTGGCAGCAAAGCGTGTGAAATAAGGCTTAGGGGTGATGCAGCTCTCAGGAAAAAAAACTCCAGCTTGGCTCTCTCTGCATTAATAGGAAAATAAGATGCAGAACGCAGCTGGGAGCCGCTCAGACCCCACCTGTAGTGTTCTCCCTGCTGAGTGCCACTGTTTAGGAAGGACAGTCGGTACCAAAGGGGCCCCAGAGATGGGGAAATAGTGAAAATGACGTTTCGTGAGGAATGGTTTTAAAAGATGTCTGGGAGTATTTAGCCTAGAGAAAGAGATTTCGGGAATCCAACATTTGGCAAGGCGTCCCGTGGAAGGGGAATTGGACTGGTTCAAGGTGACCCCCACAGGGCAGGAATGGGATGGACACGCAGGCATCACAAGTCATCTTCACTCTCCAGGGGCCGTGCTGTCTAGCCTGGTGTGCACTTGGAGAGGACACCCATGCCCGTGGGGAAGCCTGGCTGGGCGGCCCCTTGGCTGCAGAGCTGAGGAGGTGATGACAGCCCCAGAAGGGGCCAGCAGGGGGTAGCAAAGAATGGTTACCTGTGGGGTTTCTTCTTGCTTTTGGGGAGTCTGTGATTATGTCCCAACTTCAGGGTTTAAGACCTGAGTCCCCTTGGTGGAAATGATGGCTGTATCAGGGTAGAAGGGGCTGGCAGAGATGAGGGTGCTGTGCCTCAGTGTCCCATTTGTAAATGGCTAGTGCAGCCCACGTGCCTGGATGTGGGTGTAATATTGTTTAAGACTAATCACCACTTCATTGTGGACCCGAATTAACCATGTTTAGGAACTGCTGTCTTGGAGTGCTGTCTTAGGAACTATCTTCTGTTGGCCATCCTAGTTACCTTAACTTAAAAATTACTTTCTTTAAGGGATTCCAAGAAGGGTTTTGAAGGTAACTCTCAGTTATTCTGAAACTGATCGTGCTGTTTGTGGATTGTCTTGGCCCTTAACTTGCTGCAGTTTTTCTATGGGGGGGGGCGGTTGTTGAGGTGGAATTCAAACAACATAAAATTAACCATTTTGAAGTGAACAATTTGGTGACATTGAGTACATTCACAGTGTTGTGCAACAACCTCCTTTATCTGGTTCGAAATGTTGCATCACTCAAAATAGAACCTCATACCCACGAGGCTGTTTCCCCTCCCCCCTCCCCTCGGTCACTGGCAACCACCAGTCTGCTTTCTGACTCTTATGGATTTGCCTATTCTGGACATTTCATATGAATAGACTCATGCAGTATGTGACCCTTTGTGCCTGGCTTCTTTCATTTGCATGATGTCTTCTGATTCACCCATGTTGTAGTGTGTATCAGTACCTCATTCCTTTTTATGACTGAATAATACTCTGTGGTTATGTATATACCATGATTTGTCCATTCATCCATTGATAGACGTTTGGGTTGTTTCCGCCTTTTGGCTATTGCTAATAGTGCTGTTTTGAACATGCCTTTACAGGGATTTGTTTGGGTACCAGTTTTCAGTTCTTCTGGGTGTATAGTCTAGGAGTAGAATTGCTGGATCTTATAGTGATTCCATGTTTAATTTTTGGAGGAACCACCATACTGTTTTCCATAGAGGCTGCACCATTTGAGGTTCCCACAGACTGTGCCCACAGGTTCCAATTTCTCCACATCCTCACCAACCTTGTTATTTTCCGTTTTGGGGTTTTTTTGGTTGTTGTTTTTTTATATACATAGCCACTCTAGTACGTGTGAAGTGGTATCTCATTGTGGTTTTGATTTGCATTTCCCTGATGACTAATGATGTTGATCATTTTTTCACGTGATTATTGGCCATATGTATATCTTCTCTGGAAAATGTCTGTCCAGGTCTTTTGCCCATTTTTTAATTGGGTTGCGCCTGCCTGTTTTTGTGTTCAGAATTAATATTCTTGAGGAGAGGGTACAGCTCAATGGTAGAGTGAGTGCTTAGCAAGCACAAGGTCCTAGGTTCAATCCTCAGTACCTCCATTAAAAAAATAATAATAAATAAATAAACCTAATTACCCCTCCCCAAAAATAAACTAAACAGAATTAAGGTTCTCAATTTGCTGTTCCTCAGATGCCTGAGCAGTATAAATATTGCATCTTACTTTCTTAAGTCATATGTTTGCTGAGAACCTAGGCCACCTACGTATTCCCAGGCACCTGAGGTGGGAGCAAGAACAGGGTGAAAAGGCAGGGAAAGTATTCCAGAAAGACCAGAGGGCTCCGGGAGAGCTGGTCCACAAAAGTTGTTAACATCTCTGTTCTCCAGGTCATCCTAGAACTCTCAGCAAACAGTTACCGGGAAAGTTACTCACAGATATCTCTGGAAAGACTCAGGCTCCCAGGCCACGGAGCCTGCCCTTTCATCTGTGTTTCTTCTGAGTATTGCAACATCCAACAGGCCTCCTCTTGACGGTCCCCTGAGTCGGGGAAGTGTGCCCGTGAGCCCTTGACCTGCTAGCCTGAAGTCTGGAGGACGTGGCTCACAGCCTTACCTTTGGGAGCAGACTGTCTCTAGCCCCCGAAAGTGGAGCTGGAATAGGTGGGTGGTCGGCTCACAGCCCCTCATTCCTACTGGCTCCATTCCAAAGACATGGAATTGGAGAAACCAGTTCTGCTTTGGCAAGCAGCACGGCCCCCTCCCAGCTAGAAACGGATTCTCCAGTATTCAGAGAAGAAACTCTGTATAAGAGGGGGAAAGGAAGCCCAAAGTCAGAGACCCCAAATCGTGTTCTCCTGAATAATTCTCCCATGGGAGACTCCCTCTCTCTGGCTTTGGTTACATGGTCAAGCTGAAGGGATGGTCCCAACTTGAGACGGCCTTATAGAGGCCAATAAGCACTGCCTAGCGTACGTGGCACGGTCTGGGATGCTGCCATCTTCCCACAGTCTCACATTCTCTGGTAGGGGCATACTTCTGAGTCTGGGAAAGCTTTTGTCTCTTAGAGGTTTCTTTTTATTTTTCCTTATTAAAAGGTGTACACTCTTCTGCCGGGGTTACCGTAAGATTTATCAGGTAATAGGTAGTTTTACAAAGAAACATTGCTTGTGGTGGGGGAGGTGGAGGGGATGTAAAAGCTCAATGGTAGTGCACATGCTTAGCATGCACAAGCTGCTGGGTTCTATCCCCAGTACTGTCACACACCAAAAAAAAAAAAAAAAACAAACAAAGAAAATTTTAAAAATTGAAGTACAATGTATCAATTTCTGGTGTACAACACAATGTTTCAGTCATACATATACATACATATATTTATATATTTGTTTTCATATTCTTTTTCATTATGGGTTACTACAAGATAATTGAATATAATCCCCTGTGCTATACAGAAAAAAAATTGTTTTTAATCTATTTTATATATAGTAGTTAATATTTGCAAATCTCGAAGTCCCACTTTATCCCTTCCCACCTCCTTCCCCCAACTGGTAAAGATAAATTTGTTTACTAGGTCTGTGAGTTTGTTTGAGTTTTGTAGATAAGTTCATTAGTGTCTTCTCTTTTCTTTTTTTAGATTCCACATATGAGTGATATCATATGGTATTTTTCTTTCTCTTTCTGGCTTATTTCACTTAGAATGATGATCTCCAGGTCCATCCATGGTGCAAATGGCATTTTTTTATGGCTGAGTAGTATTTCATTGTATAAATATACCACAGCTTCTTTATCCAGTCCTCTGTCGATGGACATTTAGTTTGTTTCCATGTCTTGGCTATTGTATAGAGTGCTGCTGTGAACATTGGGGTACATGTGTCTTTTCGAATTAGAATTCCCTCTGGATATATGCCCAGGAGTAGGATTGCTGGATCATATGGTAAGTCTATTTTTAGTTTTTTGAGGAATCTCCAAACTGTTTCCATAGTGGCTGCACCAAACTGCATTCCCACCAGCAGTGTAGGAGGGTCCTCTTTTCTCCACAGCCTCTCCAGCATTTATCATTTGTGGACTTTTGAATGGTGTCCATTCTGACTGGTGTGAAATGATACCTCGTTGTAGTTTTAATTTGCATTTCTCTGATAATTAGCAATATTGAACACTTTTTCATGTGCCTATTGGCCTTTAGAAACAAAGAAATGTTGCATGAAACACAGGAGAGATCCTAGTAGATGATAAAAATACCTGAAACACACTTTACCACTGTTTTGTTTTTTTGTTTGGGGTTTTTTTTTTTTGAGATGGAGGTGAAATTCAGATAACAAAATTAATCATTTTAAAGCAAATGAACTGTAATTCACTGAGTTGATTCACAATGTTGTGTAAGCGTCGCCTCTACCTAGTTCTAAAACACTTTCATCACCCCCAAAGGAGACCCTGTACCCCTAAAGGAGTCGCTCCTCATTCTCTTCTTCCCCTGATAACCACTGATCTGCTTTCTCTGTATGGATTTACCTATTATGGATATTTTGTATCAGTGGGAAAATACAACATGTGACTTTTGGGGACCCATTGTCTTTTTAGATATCCCCCTGCCCCTCAGCCAAATCTACTGTCTTTTGCCAAGATCAGGGAATAAACTATCTGAATATTAAGAATGAGTGAAAACTCTCCATTAGAATTAGTAGTTAAAATGTCCCACAAAAGTATTTTTCAATCTTTATTATGACGTCTCTACTCTCTCCAAAGCATACTGGTGGGATCTCAGTGGACTCTGCCCATCAGGACCAACAGGCCGTACGTGAAGAGGGTGCAGAAAGGCCGGAGGCCCCTGCAGGCTGCCTGGGGACCAGGCCGAGTACGGCTGTGGGAAGGCCCCCGCCCTTTGAACACAGTGGCTGCTCAGATCCTCCTCTGAGGAGCCCACTGCCTGTGACCACACCTTGTGTGTGCCGTTCAGGAAAACCCAAGTTCATCTGCCAACTTCAGGATACAACCCTGGCTGTTCCGGGCTTTTCTTTCTGCCTTTCCCTAATCGCATCTGGGCGTGCTCTCTTAAAGGGGAAGTGGTGCGTTCTGACTGGCCAGGGCCCTCAGCCAGGAGCCAGGAAACGTCTTCCAGGAGTCGCACTGCCCAGCGTGTCACTGGCTCAGCCTCCTTATCCAAACGGCCAGGCTGTCTCCCGGGATGTGTAAGTGTGAGCGCAGGGCACGCTTGCCACACAGGATGGCGTGGGGCCGGGCCCGGGTCACGGAAGAGAGAGCCCGGCAGGCGGAGCGTGCTGTCAGCCCACGATCCATTTAGCAAGTCCGAGGTTTAGCACAGACGGTGCTCTGTGGGCTGTGGGTTAGCGCCGGCTCTGAGACAAGGCTGAGGTGTGGAGTGGGGAGAGTAGCTGCCTGAGAAAGAGGTCAGGAGTAGGAGGCTGGATTGGGGACCAGTCCATTTTGGACAGCCCTACTGGAGGCGCAAGCTTCAGGGCTGGGTAGGAGTGGAGTGGAAAATTTCAGAGCACACCTCTCCTGGCTCCGGGAAGCGGCTCCCCTGAACATTACCAGCTAGTCACCCCCACTTCTCTGCAGTTACGTGCAGCCCCAACCCCACCTGAGGCATCTGTCTGCTCACCAGTGATTTTTCATGGCCATTTTTATGTGCAAGTGGTGTTAAGAAATGTTTCGGGTCTCTTTCACTCCAACTTGAAAAATTGCTGGAAACTGGTGACCTGGGCTTTTCCTTCTTTCCTTTTCATGGACGGTCCTCTGTCCAGTGTGTGCACACGGTGGGTGCTGAGTCCACATTGGTGGCCTGTCTCCAGGCACGATTCAGGGTATACCTGGCCTGTCTTCTAGATCAGGTCTTATTTCCTGTGTGTCCACGGAGAAATGCGGGGGGCACGCTCACGCACGCTCACACACACAGCCACTTCCTAACTCAGTGCCACAAGTGAGTGGCTGATGGGGGCCACACAGACCCTTGCTATATTTTAGACTCCTTTCTGCCTTTGGTTTTTGTTTGTATGATGGTGATGGTTAAATCATGTAAGAAAAAAAGTTGTGTTTTCACTGAAATAATTCAGACCTCTTGCTCTTGAAAGAAGTTGAGCAAAGGGAGCCCGGAGGGGGCCAGAACAAGCGGTGCCTCTGTGCGTGAACACTGGCAGGGCACAACCACACCCTACTTCAAGACAACTTCCTGTTTGCCACTGCCAACTGCCACTCCAAGGAGAACAGAAATGGTTCCGTTATTAGTGGCTGCTGTGGGACCACGACAGCCTGTGGGTGAGCGGTTCTGAGTGACGCTTTGAGCTTAGCATTGAGTTGAGACTTTGCACCTTCTCTTGTAGGAGACTGTGGCCTGCGCTCTTTGAAATTCGAGGTTGGTACAGATAGAAATCAAGCAGCCGTGGCTTCTCCTCCCTCAGCCTGTGTTCCTTAAACAATGTGCTCCCATAGGACTCTTGTAAATGAGATAGTGTTAATTCGGGGACAGGAAGAAGGCAGGGAACTGCCCGCTTAGGAAGGCTACTACTTGTATCTTTTTCCATCTACATTTTCGCGTTTTAGGGGAACTCGTATGAAGTGCCGACTGTGAGTCTTATCAGTCCTCACAATGCTCATTTCTCCCACAGTGAACATA
Organism: Vicugna pacos; assembly: GCF_048564905.1. Classification (NCBI taxonomy): domain Eukaryota; kingdom Metazoa; phylum Chordata; class Mammalia; order Artiodactyla; family Camelidae; genus Vicugna; species Vicugna pacos. The sequence continues at coordinate 76,640,713 of NC_132993.1, read as the reverse complement.
GCATGTGCCTATCAGGGCCAGACCCTGGGCTGAATGCCAGGGACGAGAGAGGGCACAAAACAGCTGCCCTCGGTGCGTCCAGTGACAAGATACTTAGACCAGTAAACCAGCGATGACAACACGGGACGTGTGTTGGTGGGGAGGGCAGGTGCCTCCACGTGCAGTAGGAGCCCCTGCCCACTCGAAATCCTGTGATGTGGGTATCATTGCTCCCGTTGTATAGTAAGGAAGCTGGGGCTCAGGGGGTTAAATCATCTGCCCAAGTCACAGAGCTAATGAGCGACAGAGCTGGGATTTGAGCCCAGATCTTTCTGATTCTGAAGACAGCAGTGTTTGGTCCCCATTTCCAGTGACTCCCAAGGCTGGTGCAGAGCAAGAGAATCGCCTCAAAACCTTTTTTAAAATGCAGATTTGGGGGCCCTAGCTCTGCTCTGCAGTGCCGGGCCATCTCTGAGGTGTATAATGGCCTGAGCCCTTTCCCCACCTCACGCATCCGGGCCCTCCCACCCTTCCTGCGGCATGGACTGCGCACGCCTGTGACAGGGACCGGGGCTCTTTCTGTGCTTAGCCCAGGGTACCTTGGGTGAAGGCCACTGACGTTGCCTCAGGACAGTCCCAGGAAGAGCTGGCCCAGCTGTTCAGGTATTTTAGTCATTGGGAATCCTGGTTCTTGTATCTTTCCACCAAAGACACCCCAGCTCTGTCCAGTGTCTGGCAGCCTGCCACCCCTGTCCCTTCGGGGCCCCTGGGGCAGGGATAATGTCACCTGTGCCATCTTAAGGTAAATTCAACAATTTGTCATAAGCTGGAAGCCACCAGTTTTCAGCTAAGCTGTGGTAGAACTATGTTTGCGCTCTTGTGACTTAACCAAGTGCGTATGTTGGTGGTTGGGGTGGAGGTCACCCAGGTGGGGAAGTTAGTACCGTGAAGATGGAATTCCTTGTCAACCCCTCCACTGCCATATTGGCTCTGGACGCGTGGGAACAGCTGGGGCAATCGAAGGCGAGGGTGGCAGCTCTGTCCCAAGGGGCAGGTGGGCTGGTCTGGTGTCAGGTCCTCCAGGCGGCAGCCCCACCTCCTGAGAGGACCGTGTTCTCTACTCTCAGGGTGACCAGGTGATGGCCAGCGGGGTCTGGAGGGTGTATCAGCTCCCTGAGGGAACCCTTGGGCAATGGCAGAGTCTGTCTTACCACCACCATTGTATTTCCGTGCCAAGGAAATGCTTTAACAAGTGAATGAATGAATGAATGAGGTGTGACTTGAACACATGCTTTTCTCTCCTTCCTCCCTTTGTATTTATACCTGTTTTCTCCCCTTTACCCTCTCTGGCTAAGGATGTGTCAGTGTGTTTGTTGTTTGTTTGTTAATCTTCCTTTTTTCTTGTATGGCCTTGAAAAACATCTTTAACAAAAACAGAGCGATCTTATATCCTTTCCTTTTTTCCTCGTCTGTCTATATTGTATATTCATGTATATATGAATATGTTATGTATTTTTGTTTTTATAAAGTATTGGTTAGTGTTTACCTATTATGGCTGATATTTTTAATTTTCTTGTAGATCTGAGCAGTTCTGTCTCACACACACATTTCCTGAGACTGAGATAACCCTCGTAGCTGTCGGTTTCGGTTATTTTATTCTAGATCAGGTTGATTGCGGTCGTTTTTACTATTGTAAACAGTGCTGCTAAGAATATTATCCTTAAACTTTTTGTGGAGGGGAAGGTGGCGAGGATATTTCCTGGAGGTCTATTTTCCAGACTAAAATTACCACATTACCAGATCAAAGTCTGTGAATGCCTTTTGCTTCACGAGGTTGCTCTCCAGAGAAATGTCATCCCTTGAAAGTACCCTAGCAGTGTGTACGTGTGTTTGTTTCCCCGCTAGTCTATAGTGCTGTGTTTTTTTTTTCTGTTTCGGCAAGGTTGTGTCTAGTGCACGCATCCTTGGGGCTGATGAAAATATTTCAGGGCCCTGGAAAGTCCCTGGGACTCCCCAAATCCTACCCAGCAGTGGTTGATGCCAGAAATGTATACCTTAGTATAAATTACCAACCAAAGAGCAGGTCTGGGACGGGGGATGCTACTGACAGGGAGAGGTCAAAAGCATCCCAAGTTATCTAACTTCAGAGTTGTGTCCTGCACCAGCTCTGAAAACGGGCAATGCTTTGTCAAGAATCTTCGGAGAAGTTGTGTCGCTGAAGTGTAGAGGGAAGGGACCCTCGCAGAGGGAGGCATGATGGAAAGGCCATTGGCTCTGGGGACAGGCAGGTCTGGGCTCTCCTCCCAATGGCCAAGGTCGACGTGACCTTGGCCTTTTTTCAAAATCTTGCTAAGCTTTCATTTCCCCGTCTATAACGAGGAGCCTGACAGTATCCACTTTGGGGGTTGTTGGACTGATGACCTGAGCTGGTGCATGTAAAAGTAGCTTGCTCGGTGCCTAACACATAGTAGTCACCCAGGAAACGCTGCTTCTCTTCCTGACTGACTGAATGAACGAATGGGCACAGAGTGACCAGATGGCCGAGAAACCAACCCAGAGCCTAGGGGGGGTTTGAGAACTGAGCTGGCACGAGCAGGGTGGGCACTGGCCCACGCTGGCATTTGTCACATGCCCCAGACAGTGTGCATTGCCTGGCTGGGTAGGAGGTGAAGAGTAAAGAAGACCTAGCACCAGCTAAGTGGCGACAGGCACCCATGCTTGAAGACACACCTCTCCAGCCACTCAGGCCTGGACAGCTTTCAAAGAGTCACTCCAGCCCGAGGAGGGAGCGGGCTTCTGAGGAGCTCACAAGCACTCCCGGCACAGGAGCTGCTGGGCATGGCTCTGCCTGCCTTAGTCACTTGACTTTCCTGTGTCTTCATTTCCTCCCCTGCTGAGGAAGGCTGATTTAGTATCCCGGCTCTAACCACCGTGGCACTATGTTTAGTGCCCTGCTACAATTGCAGCAAATGAGACCACGAGCTCAGGAGCCAGCCCCTGCTCTCCGCTTTCTAGACTTACTAGACTTGGGACAGGTTTTCCAAATGCAGCGGGCCTCAGTTTCCACAGCTGTAAACTGGGAGAATACCGGCCTCATTTCCTCAGCAAGTGGTCGCAAGGTACAGCTGGCGTGGTTCCTGCATGGCTCCCCCGGCTGAGGTCTGTGCTCTGCCCATTGCCCTCTGGCTCCAGGTTACTTTTGGAAGGTCCCTTGGAGTTCAGGGTTGTCCTTTATGGAAAGCATCCTGACCGCAGCTACTAAAGCAGATAGAATCCATTGATAAAATAGAGCCCGGCTAATGATTTGCCAAGCACCTGCTTTCCGAGCTGGGGGTCGAAAGAGACTCAGCACCGTCGAATGAGCAGACCAGGAGCTGGCTTCACCCCAAGTGAGCTTACACAAGCGTGGCAGGCTGAGAGTGACTGAGGTGCACGTACTCTATTGGGGTGGAGATTGGTCCCTTAAACACCATATTGGAAAATTCCCAACAAGTTCTTTCTAAAACTGGTACAGGGAACCACACTGGGTGTTGGCAGCCGGCTCAGCCATTCATGAGGCATCTGTGCTGAGGTTTTAAATGCAGGACATTGATGCTATGAGTTTAAAAATATCTCAGTGAACAAGTGTGGGGGGAGGGGAGGGTTCCGAATTTTTCCTGAAATGGAATTGCCTGAAAACCTGGTGGAGAGAAGGAGAGAGAATTGTGGAGACACCAGGGCTCCCCCCACAGCATCTGCCAGCCCCCTGCACAGCTGCTCTCCGGAACTGTGCCCTGGAGTCACGCAGGGGTGGTTAGGGTGTATGTGGTGGAGCAGGTGGTCTTAGAACAGCCAGTGGCTGAGGCCATGCTCTGGGCTTCCTGTGGGGGAAATGCAAGAAAGTAAAAGGATTTGGCTTTTCATTTCTCTGGTCCTGGGGTCCCCAACTTTTTGGAGTTGAGGTCTCAGGCTGGCTGCTGATTGGTACCAAAAAGCTGGCAAATTAGGTATTTTTTCCCCTCCCCTCCCTAGGGGAGTTGGGTGCCCTGCTGAAATGCTCATACTCAGTGGGCAAGGGAGGTACCCAGCGGTCTTCCTGGCTCTCCCTCTCGGCTGCAGCATCTTCTGGGATTTCAAGGAGGCAGAGCTCAGGGATAAGACCACAGGCTCTGTAGACATCCCAGATCTAATGTTTCCTAGCTCCATGAACTTGGGCTAGTTGTATCTCTGACCTCAGTTTCTTCACTTGTAGAATAGATATAATCATTGTACCTCTCTTAGGATGTTGTAAGAATTAAATACTATAAGGTAAATCAAGTGTTTAGTAGAGTACTTGGCACATAGGAAAGTCAATAAGTTACTGTAACTACTGGCCAAAGGACAGAAAGGGTGAGACCAGAGGTTGCTGATCCAACATCATTCACTGAGGTTGTAATTGATGGAGTGGACACTTCATTCTGCATGAGTGTCCTGACAGTGATTTTCTGTTTTCACTTCAGTAGGTAAGTGGTCCTCATATTCAACATCTGCACTATAGATTGCTTTGGTCTTTCTGTCCCACGGTCTAGAAAGAAGTGTGTTGCAAGAGCTATAAACTATTGCAACTTTTTTCACATTGGTAACTATACTTCAAAGAAATAACCCCAAATTGCTTTTTAAATAAATTGGAAGAAACGGAGCCAGGGGACAAGTAACTAGTAAGAGAATAGCTAAGTTATGTATAGCATGCCAGTGACTGAATATTACCTAACCATTTTAAATGGACCAGTATATGGGAATTAGAAATGTAGACTAATGCTAGTTGAAAAAGAATAGTCCAAAATGTCAATTGATTATCAATTATCAATTGTTAATGCATCTATGTGCATTAGCCGAAAATGAGAGAATTTGGAGAGAAAGGCTCTTTTTCTCTAAAATTGCTTCAGTCTATAGAATATTTTAATAGTGAGTAAAAAAATACAATGCTCTGTAAACTATTTCTGGGCAAAGCAAATGAAATTAGAATACTTATAGGAATCCACGGAAGGCAATCCCTTAACCAAAATGGGAAAAAATGGGTAAGCCCACCGTAGGTGAGTTCTTGTATCAGAATGATTGTGATGTAAGTCTGGAACACTGGAACACTTTACCCGGAGACCTTCCACCTGCCACCCACCTCTCCAGCAAAAGACAAAACCTTGTGAGTTATCTACAGGCAGGTCTTCACAGAGTAGTCTGAGAAAAACAAATTGAAAAGGAATTGCATCTTTCTGAAAAACCTACTCACTCTGCCCTACCCAGATGTCAGTTCTACCCAATTTCAAAAGTTTAGCCAAATGAAAAATGTAATGCCCACCTCCTGAGTCGGGCTCTGATCACTCTGACCTTGTTTCTCCACTTCAAATTCTTACACAGCCTTTTTGCCTGCACTAGTGGCTGGCAAGCTCATACTCAAAGCTCAGGCGACAGAAGTACAGATCTCTTTGTGGGAAACCTTGAAATAGTGACAGATTTAATTCCGTCTGATCAATAAGGAACAGTTTCACAAGTAGGAAATACTGCTTTAATCTGTTTCTTACGACACAAAAATCTCATAGTAAACAAACAAAAAACTAAGGGTGAAGGGCTATCTTCCAACTTTGATGAATACTCTTTCATATGCAATTTGTTCTTTCCGTTGGTCATTCAAGAGGGATTTATGGGAGTAAAATATAAAACCAAGAAAAAGGCCTATCTATTGATTTAATTTTTTATGTTTCATTCAGTGTTGGCAGGGTCACTAACCGTAAGCCTCTGGGAAGGTGATTTTAGAATTGCTGTTCTGTCCCGTTCAATTTGTCCTTATTGTCACTCTTCCTTGTGATTTATCTGTGACTACCTGTGTTATTTTCAACTCTTAGTTTAGCAAAATAAACGTTCTCTTCCTTATCAGAGCTTATCTCCCCACCAGAGCTGAGGAATATTTCTGCACATCCTTTCCCCTCCTCCCCCTGCCAGCTTGAGCCTGTGACAGCAAAGGAGTGAATGAAGTCTGCAGAAAAATCCAAAACAGTAGTGGTGAAAATCAAAAGTCTTATTTTAGTCTTGGAAACCTCTGCCAAAAAAGAAATGGTGAAGCAAGGCATTTCTGAAGGACAGAAAGAACTGTGGATTTGAAGTAAGGAGGCTTGGTTCTAGTCTCAGCACTGCCACAACTAGCTTTGCCCTGCAGGCTGGTAACTGATAACCCCCCTCACTGATAACCTTATCCATCAGCAAGGAGATCAGAGGAGCTGACTTTTGAGATCCTGTTCTAACCTTCAGCGATTCTAAGTACCTGTACTACCTAAGTTCCTGGCTTCACATCTTGGTCCCGGTACACTCCATTTCCTGCCTTCCTGAGAAGCGGCTTGGCCCCTGCCCACGGCACAGAGGCCTCACTCCTCGCCTGGCCATTGCCCCTGACCTTGGCGAGTCACCTCCCCCTCTGGGTCTTCTTGGGCTGGTCAGCCGTGGGGAGGGTGGGGACGGCTGACTGCTTCCTGCCTGTCTCACAGGAGTTGTAAAGACCAGTATAATTTCACAAAGGATGAATTCCTCCAAGGAAGCTCCTGCCTGAGTGAAATATCTCAATCCTTCAGCTGTAATTATTGCTATAACATTCAGGAATCATGAGAGAAGGGAAAAGGAGGAGCAGGTATAAGTATGCCTTGTATTTATGGTCATGGAGTAGAAAGAGGCTTTCCAGGCCATCCGGGGACCCACCTCATTTACAGATAAAGGCATGGGAACTGAGAAAGTTAAAGCAGTAAACTCTAGGCCATAAGCGTAATAACGTGCTGTGGTTGGAGTTAGACCTCCTGGGTTTTCTCCGTGACATCAAAACAGAGGCCCTGGAACTAGCAATTGGCTTTGAAAACTTTGAACAGGATAGCTCTGAGCATGTATGCAAGTTCTCCTCTGACCCAGTCAAGAAAGATTCCCCAGCAAAGTTATTTAGTGCAGGCAACCTGTGAACCCTGCTCAGGCAAAAACACCCAACAATCAGATGATCCTCAGAAATCCACTTTTTTCCATCAATTCCCACTTGATCAGAGGAGTAGAATCAGTCTGCTTTGAGACAACCTGGCAGCCCATTGGTATCGGGGAGCACAGAGAAACCCTGAAGGCCTGTCCCAGGTAACCAGGTGAGACTGGCTTTCTTCTCCCAGGTCAGGGTGCCTGGAATAGCAGCCAGAAATGTCTCACTAACGAGAAAAGCCTGAGACTCAGCTTGGAGATGGAGGGAGAGTGGGGTCTGCCTTCTTTGTCCCTGTCTTGTTCATTATCATGTTCAACCCAGTTCTCCAACCTCGTGATCTCTCAGGATATCTGTTATAATTTTACTTATTTATTTGACACGTGGTAATCAAGCACTGACTATATGTGGGGCTCTGTAGCAGGCACGAGGGAGCCAGAGGAGACTTGGGATTTCAGAGCGTTTGTCCTTCGGGGGTTCCTTCCCATAATTATGTACAAGGTTTTGGGGCACGTGTAAATGTGCATTTTTCTTGGGAGGGGTCCTTTAATCAAATCTGTTACCCTCTAAGAGTTAAGAACCACCAGAGCGGGCGTGCACTAGAACTTCACTTTGTGCACCTGCTCTCCAGGTCAGACTCTTCATCCTGCATTGAACTGAGGCCACGGGAGCTGACTGAGGGTCAATAAGTGAGGCATGTCAGCCCAGAGCTCTGGTAGGGAGCTGTGCCCGGCTACCCAAGTCCGGGGCCCACATCTGCGGATTCGGCCTCAAGCATTGATGTCCTGTGGCCCTGGGCCACTTCCTGAACCTAGGGGGCCCTCTCATTCTGCCCTGCTGGTCCTTGTGACTTTAGTGCTCCTGCTAGGGTTCGGCTTCCAGAAACTGTTATGTGTTCTCTTAAAAGTCCTACCCTACCAACTACACTGAGCCATGCTGTAGCCTCTAGGTAGCTATCTGAGGATGACTTGGGCCATGTGGTTATCTCACTGTGTGCAGGCGACACTGGTGTCCCCTCCGCTAATCCTGCAGAAGTGGTTTTGCAGGAGGATGGCCTGATAAATGCCTCCCGTGAGAACCTCGGTGCGAGTTCAGTGTGCCACTTGATGCAGACGTTGGGAAGGTAACCCCTGCCAGCTGGTGGGACAGGAGCAGATGTCAAGCAAACTGTAGTCAGAACTGAGGCTTCGGGCTTGCGCACACTGCGGGATCAGAACTCTTCTCTCTGCTTGTTGCGTCCGTGAGTGTGCATGTGACTTGCTTGCTACAGATGACGCACTGAGTTCTGTTCTTTCTCCCTCTGTAGAGAGAAGACACGGTTCAATGTGTAGACCTTCTCCCTCCCCGGCGTCTCCACCCTCCAACTCTAGGACATCACTAGTCCAGGTGAAAACAAAAGCCTGTCTCAGCGGCCATAACTCTGCCAGCAGCACCTCAAAGCCATTCAAAACGCCCAAAGACAATCTACTTACCTCCAGCAGCAAACAGCACACAGTCTTTTCTGCGAAGGGATCCAGGGACAAACCATGGTGAGTGTTGTGTGCTGGCAGCCCATCTGTCCTCGCTGCTTGTCCCTGTCTCCCAGGGCTTTGTTCCTGGGCACCATATCCAGGAACTGGGGAAACTGAGGTGGGAAGGGACAGAGAACCAGAATGATGGCATGAGAAACCTGGAACAAGGGACCTTGAAGTGCCATCTGCCTGACAGGAATGTTTTCCACTCCTGGGAGCTGAGGCAAGTTGTGTCTAAGAAAAGGGTAACAGGGAGATATCGCTCAGTTTTATGGTCACCTCTCAATTTTCTGCCCCAGTGACGAGAAGCGTTGGTATAAATAATCCAAAGCGCAGACAGTCTGCCCAGCGGGGAGTGAGGCCACAGTCCTGCCCCGCAGCCCCGGGAGCAGGCCCCCCACAGAGCATCTCCCATAGCTGCCCGCAGAGGCAGGTAGTTGGGAGCTGAGCGCAGGAGGAAGGAGGGGAATCCAAAGAGAATGTCGCCCCTTTAATGGGATGGGAGAGGGCTGGCTGCAGGTGACTATGAAAAATCAGGGGCTTGTCATTCCCTTTTTTATCTTAGTCTTTCGCTAAGTCAGAAAAGGTTACCTGTGGAATGGGCACATAGGAAACCAAACTGAAAACCCAGAACAGGAAGCGGGAGATGAGTACCTTCAAATGCCGAGGACCCAACTTGGGACCCTTAGGGACCACCTTATGGTAGAGCCTCCAGCCTTATCTTGCAGGCCTTGTGAAGGCAGATGGGGGATAAGTGTGGAATCTGTTCATTTATATGTTTAAGGGGAAAAAACCTCCTGTTAATTCATGATAGTTAATTACGCTGAAGTTCCTAGCTGGGAAGGCAGTGGACTAAAGCCATCCATCAATTGGTTTGTCACCGCACGCTGGAAATTATGATGACTTTGTAAGGAGCTCATTATGCCAGATCAATTAAGGAGCCTCTTGCAACAGCATGGAAAGGTTTAGATGTGGCTGTCAAGGAGGGAAGTCACCTGTCATACAGCCAGGCCTCACCGACAAGCTCTGTCGTCTTCTGAGTGTTAGAATCTCCATGCTGTAGGAGGACGTAGCTGGTTAGGGAAGACCCAGCCTGAGAATGACAGTCGGTGGCCTCTGGGCCTGCCCTGCGTGTAGTGTGAGTCTCCCTCTTTCGGTGACCTCGGAGAACACCTGAAAGTTTTTTTGCCGAGGCAGCATCCGGTCTTTTGATGTGAGCACTTCCTCTGTCACTGCCCGTGTACAAATCTCAGCTGGGTGACCTTGGGCAAATGGCTTGATCTTGATGGGCCTCATTTTTCCTCATCTGTAAAATGTGGCTAATGGTATCTCCACCCTGTGGGATTTTTATGAGGATGACTATGAGCTAATTTTTATAACAGCAGCAATAATGATGTCTGGCACAGAGCGCACTTTGGCTAAATGGTTGATGATACTGTTACCACTACCATCATCACGTGTGCCAAAGGACGGAGTCCCTGTAACCTGGGATAAAAGCTGAGAAGCCAAACCTCCCTGAAAAAGTGGAGAAATGGCTCTTCAGACTCAGACTCAAATTGAAAATGGAAAAGGATAAAGTCATTTATTCAGAGTCCAGAAATAAGCTTCAGAGCAATCAAGTGAGGAAACCGAGGCAAGGGGCTCACGAGGAATAAACCAGAAGGAAACCCAGGGGTCCTGGAACATCATAGCATGAACACAATAAATGACAAATGGTAAATGTGATCCAAGGAGGGGGAGACGCAACAACAAGAATTCTCCCAGGATACCAGCCTTCGGGGAGACTGTGGGGTTAGATCAGCCTCTACATTTGGGGCAGACCAACTCAACACACACTTATTAAGCCCTGGTCTGTATGGGCAAGGCTCCTTCAGCTAGAGGCAGAAAGTGGTTTTGAAAGAATCTGAAAAAAAAAAAACTAGCAGGGCCAAATAAGAGCAACTGAAAGGGTTGCAAGGAGGGAGATATCCCTCATGAAAAAAAAAAAAGGCTCCAAAAACTAGAGCACTTACCTCATGTGAAGAGTAGAAAGCTTGTGGGCAGTTTACCTGACTTTGAGTAGGTAGATATCTGAAGACAGACCAAGGGGTGCAGATGCATGAGGCTGAGCGTTGACGGCGCCTACCTGTTCTCACCTCCGATCAGCCCATCCCCTCCCACCATCACTGGGCATGCGTGTTGGAAGGCTGGGGAGATTTGGTTTGGAGGCTTCAAGGGCCCCACCTCAGTTAGAGGAGGCTTCTCCAGAGGGCAGTGTGGAAGAAGGGGCACTGGCCGAGGGGCAAGAAAAGCCAATTCAAGTCCCAGCTCAGTCACTAACTTTCTGTGTGTCCCTCAACAAGTCACTTAACTTCTCAGAGTCTTTGTTTCAAGCCTGACTATTTTGTGACTTTTAAGTCACAATTCTCTCAAAAATTCTCAAAGACTCCCCATTGCCTGTTGAATTAAGAGGTCGGCCCTCAGCCCAGCATAAGGGACTCTCTACAAACTGGCTTCAACCCCTCTAATCCAATCCTGATCATCCAGTACCATCCCATTATGCCAGCTTCCCCACCATGTCTTCCCCTGGTTCCTTTGCCTGGAATATCCCTCTGTCTTTATTCAATTTAACATTCAATGAGCACCTACTATAATGCTATGTGCCAGCTCTGTAAAAAAGTCCTGAGGATATAAAGGGCTTGTCACCTTTTGTGCAAGTTAGGAAAAGGCCTAGATATAGCCCTAGATCTGAGTGTACAATTGGCTGATGGTCTTCAGTCACTCCTCACTTCCTCAACCAAGCATTTAGTGCAGTGCACAACCTGCACAACTGTACACTGCTGCCCTGAGTATATAAAATTTAAAAAGACACACTGTCCTAGGGAGTCTGTAAAAAGAGACATACAAGAGACATGTGAACACAGAGTACAGTGTGGTAAGAGCTAAGGTATTGGTAGCATAGAAGAAGGGCACCTCATCCAAGCTGAGGACTCAGAAAAAGGTTTTTCAGAAGAGGTTGCACTTGAGCTGAATTTGAAGGATAAGTAGGAATAAACTAGATAAAGAAAACCAGATCAGAATGCTAAATCTGTGATAGATATTTTATCACAATAGAAAAACTTTCTTTAAAGAAAATGGGAAGGGTGTCCCAGGCAAAGGAAACAGAATATGCAGAAGTATTTGCTTATGGGAAGAGGCAGGACGTGAAACTGAGTAGATGAATGAGGGTCAGCTAGATTAGAAAGTTTTGCCATATGTGCTAAATTCAGGAATTTGGGCTTTACCCTGAGAACTGCATGGGGCTGTGAAAGGAGCAGTTTTCAGTTGTATTAAGATCCCCCTGACAGCAGCATAAACGATGGCTTGAGGGTTCACTCAAGAAGCAGCCAGAACAGTGAGGATGCTTTTGCATAACCCTGGTGACGTGTGGTGACAGCCTGGACCCAGGCAGCGGTGCAGAATGGGCCAGGTGGGAGAAATAAGGAGGAAAACCCCACAGGACTTTGGAGCTGGTTGTATTACGGCTTGTAGTGCAAGGGAAGAGTTTAGGGTAATGTCTAGGTTCCTGGCTTGGACAGCTGGGTCACTGGTCCTGCCACTTCCTCAAGAGGGAAAAAAGGGCCAGAGTTTAGAGTGGAGAGGAGAGGATGAGTTCAGCCGGGGAGTCAATGGAGTTGGAAGTATCTGAGAAACTATTACATGGAGATGTTCGGTGGGCACTGAATGTCTGGACCCAGAGGTCAGGAGAGAGGCATGGCTTGGGAATGGAGATTTGAGAGTTGTCAACACAGACACCAGCATTGAAGCCGTGGTCCAGGCCAGGCTTCCGGTGAAGGTGCATGGCTTGAAAAGAGCAAGGACCGAGGACAGGGCTCTGGAGAATGGGGGACATTCCACTGCATCCTGTCCCTGCTCTCCTGGCTCATACCCTTACTGCTCTTCACTGCCCATCCCATGGGCCACCTCCTCTCTCACTCGCTTCCTCCTTGCCATCCACCTAATATGCCGGTGTCCTCTTTTAATCCCCGCCACACTTCATTGTGACCTTCCCTGTGACTCTTTCTGCAGTGCTGTAGATGAGACCTCTGCATTCTTTCTGCTCTGTGCTCATTGCAGGGCCTCCTATACTGCAGGTCCTCACACTCAGCAAACACTGTCCCCTGGTCAGTAAATATTTGTTGAATTGAACGAAATGGATCTGACCACTGAAAAGGATTGTAAGATTTCCATTCCTGGAGATGGTTAACCTTTTATCCAGAATTGTTTAAACTGGCAGTATCCAGTCACATGTAATGTGCATCACACATGTAATTTAAAATTGCCTAGTAGCCACATTAAAAAAAGTGAAATTAAATTTTAACAATAGGTTTTATTAAACCAAATATAACCACAGTATTATCATTTCATCATAATCATTGAGATAGTTTATGTTTGTTTTGGTTTTTTTTCATAAGTCTTCAAAATCCTGTGCGTGTTTTACTCTTACAGCGCATCTCCTTTTGGACATTAAAATTTCATCAGAAATATGTGATCCATATTTAGATTTCACTTTAAAAAATAGCGATTATAAAATAATTTGCATGCCCAAGTTGTTCCAAAACATAGGTAAAACATTTTCTAATAACTGAATCAAGTACCTACTTTTAAATGTTAATGAATTTAAATACAATTTAAAGTTCAGCTCATCAGCCACATTTTAAGTGCTCAGTAGCCACAAATGGATAGTGGCTCCTGTATCAGACAGCACACCTGGGCCAGGTGACCTGGGTGGATCCCTCTGGTTCTTTATTCACATGTATGTTAAGGTAGCCCCACGGACCTCTAAAGTTATGCTCCCCCGACAGGAGTTGCTAAATTCCAAGGTGAAAGGAACTCTCCTGCTTTCTCACATTCACCCACTGGTGCTGGGGGTGCAGTGGGAGCAGACCTGGAGGACCCAGGTTGGCGATGCAGAGAATCCCCTGCCAAAGTTCTGTTCCCTGCCCCCAGGAGCCCTGTAACGGCCCTTAAAGGCCAAGAAAGCATAAACTGTGCCTGCAGGGGTGGGCCGTGGCCTCTAGATTAGATTTAACTGCAGGTTAGGGACACCCTTTTCCAAGTAACTCAAATTCACGTGTACAGCAATAAAACACCACACCTCAGTTCAGGCCCACCTCCTGCCGTCTCACACAAGGTTAAATGGCCTGTGGATTTGTTTTCTCCCGTCTGTGCCTGGAGAGGTTAAAAAGTAACTGCCTTAGAAGAAAGAGGAAAACAGCGGGGGCATCCTGGTGCTGCCAGACTTGGCCCCTGCAGATCTGCCCGGCAGCACTCGCGGCTCGCCTAGGCCCAGGCTGTCAGAGCCCCTCTCCACTAGTTCACTGCCCTCCCTAGGGATCCAGACGCCAGAGAATCCCCTGCCCGACGTCTATGGAGCAGAGGGAGGCGGGTAAGATGGTTCCGTTCCCAGGTGTAAGTCCAAAGGGAATTAGGACTATTTGGCTCTTCTGAGCTAAGACGAGCGTTTCAGACTTTATGTATGAATCCCTGCTCGGCTAGGGGACCAGCTCCTTGTAGGGGGTCAGGATCAGCCAGTCTGACTTTCCCACCTGCTGCCACTTCAGCTCCTCTGGTCCAGCGTGGTGGGCAGACTAGGGAGCCCAAATCCGCAAACCCGCCGCTGTGGGCGGGAGCAGGGAGGAGGTTTTCCTCCCCTGCATGGCTTGTTGCCTTCTCTTTGGGCCTTATCACTGTGCTCAGCTATTAAAAATGCAGATGAACCTGCCGCTCCAGAAGGAAAATGAGCCAGAGCACAAGAAAACTCAGCAGGCTCCCGTCTCCCTGCGTGTGCCGGCGGCAGGTGGGGGAGGGACCCTCTCCTCACGGCGGGGGGGCCCCTGTGGGTGCTTAGGAGGGGAGGCCTGTTCTCCCTGGGCAGTGGGAACTGGGGGTAGAAACGCTCTGGAAGCTCTCCTGGCACTTCATGGAGAAAGAAATGACAAGTGCAAGGCCCTGCCAGGCACCTTGGGAGAAAGGAGGCTGGCTTATCTCACTTCTTCTCTGGTGTTGGCCTGAAATGGGGGCAAGACCATGGCTCAGTCAGTACTGATGGCCACTTCAGGACGTAGGGAGTCATCTCGGGACTTTGGCTCAGGCTGGGAAGTTCTAGAGACCCAAAGGGCTGCAGACCCTGCACGTAACCCAACTGCTCCAACCACCCCAGATTCCTCAGCAGGATTCTTCCAGTGGCCCCTACCTCGTCTCCTGGCCCTTCCTCCGGGCTGCCCTCTGCACCCCACCCGAGTGCTGTGCGCCCCTGCCCTTCAGTGGCCCTCGGTTGTTTGCCCACAGAGTAGGAGCTTTACCCCTTTGCGGGGGGATACATGATCTGGCATTTCCCACTTGTCCAACCACCACTGCCAAGGTTTTATTATCCCCTTTCTTTCATATTCCAGGTGTCCCAATCTAATTATAGCTCCTCAACATGCCTCCATGTATTGGCACTGTTTCCTTTGCCAGGAACAGCCTCCTTACTTGTCCTACGAATGCTTAAAGTCTCTGCATGAGTGTCACTTCCTCCATGAAGTCTTCCTAGACTTTTTCTACAAACTGAGATGCTCCTTCTTCTAAGTTCCTGTTAACAATCAAATTACCGCTGTAAGAGCTACCATCATATACTGCACTTAGCTGGACCTCTATCCTCCCCTTCCCCACTGCTGTACCCCCATGGTTTAGCGTGGAATCTGGTATCCAGCAGGTATTTCATAAATGAATGTATGGTGAGTGAATGAATGAAATGCTCCTCTCCCGTCCTCACAGAGATTTTTTTCTGATACTGAAAGAAACAACAGATATAAAAAAATATCTTTTGAGTTCTTGAGGAGAAGTCAGAGTGCCATTTTCCCATCATGGAAATCATTTTCCCTGTTACAATTATTAGAGTTAGGAAAAGAGAACTAGATCCTGGATGATAAAAAGGGAAAACCCTCTGTGCAAGAAGGGAAAGGTATTTTCTTGCCAATTAAAGAGACGACTGTGACAGTCATGCCTGTGCCACAGTCCTGGTGTGTCATGTCCCAGGATGCACTTGACCACATGAGGAGAACCCTAATCAGAAGGGAAGTGAGGAGGTGATGCAGCATTCCACACGAGTCCCTCCCTGGATTCCCACTTACAGATCCAGCCCTTCACACAAGAGATGGGGGAGGGGGACATTCTGAAGCCAGTTTTTGCCCCTAGTGGTGCAGGTTTGGGTGTCAAGGGAGAAGTGGGGCAGAGGATGAGGGAGGGAAGATGGGTGGACTGAAGTAATAGATGGAGGTTACTCTGAGGAGCTGCAGAGGGAAGGAGGGGAACGGGCAAGTGGGTTGAGGATGGAAGGAAGACAGGTTAAAATATTCAGGCATCCAGAGGGGATAATGTCCCTGCCAGGACAGGGAGGCAGCTGGAACTTAAACATCAAAGTGCCACCTGTTCACTGGGTTTCAGATGATGGAGGTAAGAACAGTGGACAGCTCCTGGGGTGTAAACTCAACTGACCTTGTGAAGTCACAGAAATGCCCAGAAATAGGGACTAGAGTCTGGGGAAGGAAGATACAGGCTAGAACAGCTGGGGAAGGAAAGAAGTTGGCATGACAGAAAAGTATGAGCCATGAAGATGACTACCCACGGTCCTTCATATTTGTATAGCACTGTAGTTGCAGTTTTTACATGCTTTCACAGCCCCACTCCCTTTTGAGCCTTTAGGCTACTCCATGATGAGATGAGGAAGGAGAAGCCCAAGGTGATGAAGTGGCTGGGCTGACGTGACAGGGATGGTGCTGGGGTTCGGTCCCTGGTCTCCTCACTTCCAGCGCTGTGATAAAGAGCACCGTCCTTAGAACTACCTGAAGTCAAACCCCTCTCCACCCTTCACTTTGCTGAATGAATGTCCTGAGGCCACTTTTCTAAGCCTCAGGTTCCTCCTCTATAAATTCAGGGGGGGAATACTAACCACGATCTCCAGTGTGCAGGCATAGCCTGCCGCCCAGCGCCTGGCAGGTGCTCAGTGTGTGCACGTCAAGAGTGAGTGAGAGGAGTAAGGCATGGGGGGAGGTTGACAGGCTCCCATGCTCCCGTTTATCCACACTCTGGCTCCTCTAACAGAAAGAGAGACAGCTGCAGGCTGGTCCTTACCTAAAGCATTTGTGCTGGTGGAGAGCTGGTTTGCTTTGTATTATGTTATGTGATTGAACCTTCACTGTGATCATTTGCTCAATCATCAAACATTTATAGAGCCCTCCCTAAGTGCCAAATAGTGTGTGTGTCGCTGGGATAACTCTGGAGCGATGTTTATACTTGGTCCAGGTCCCTGTCCTCAGGTAGCTCATGGTCTGGCCAGGCTACAGAGACAATAACTGAAACCTTGCTCTTTGATATGATAAATTCAGCAGAAACACCAAGGAAGGCACAACCAGCCCTGAGAGAGAAGAGGATGTTTCATCCAATCAAGGCAGATGGGACGTGTTCACCCTGAGGAGGGGGCAGGGCACACCAGTAGGAGGAACCATCCACCCAAGTCAAGGTCCAGAGCGAGGCAGATATTTAAGGAGCAAGAGAGAGTCCCACGAGGCTGGGAGAGAAGATGCCGGGGTGGGAGCTATGGGGGGCGTGCTGCAAGGTTGAACTAGGTACTCTGGGCGGTGGGGAGCCTGCATAGCTTTCTAAGCAGGATAGCAGGGTCAGATTTGCATTGGTGGAGACGGACTGAGCACAGAGAGATGCTGGCCGGAAATTTCGAGGGTGGGATTTAGATCAAGGTTCAGCCAAGCAGTGATGATCGTGATGATGAGGCCTGAAGTGGTAACGCAGAAAGAGTGACTGAACATTGGGGAAGGTCTCCAACTGGTGATCTTCTTAGCGTAGAGCTTTCTAAAAATACAAAATGTGTTTAATTTGGGACAAAGCATTTCCCGAGTTTGCTGTAGGTCAGTGTGTAGACTAAACTCTTGAGGGTTTAAACAAAATGTGCTCGGCATTCTGGATGGAAGTGGATGGGGCGTGGGGATGCCTGCCCAGTGCTGGATTCCAATACAGAGAAGGAGGAAGAGGTAGAGAGGAAAGATGCTTCCTGTGGAAGTTCCCCGTGAAGGAAGCTGGGAACGGAGGCTGGTGTGCTAGCGCTGGCCAGGGATTCTCTACTCAGAACAAGCTTCCTGAAAGCAAAAGCACTGGGGGCCCGAGCCAGGATTCTGGCTCCCCGCCTTTCCTGGCAGAGGGTGGAGGGTGTTCTGTGAGGGATCCTGTCTCTCCCTCTGGGCTGGTGCTAGCTCTGGGGCTTGAGGGAGGCAGTGAACACTGTGGCTGTGCTGGCTTTGGAAGGTGAGGAGCAGGCCCGGCAGGCATGGCAGCTTGGAGCTCCAGCAGTGGGAGCCAATGACCTCTGGTGGCTGCAGATGGGAGCACGCCCACCGGCATCTCAGCCCGTCCTGGGCCTGCGCTGGGGGTTCTTTTCGGCTCTGCACAAGCGCTCTCTCCAGAATCCACTTGCTTCCTGGACTCTTACATCTCCAATCCTGCCCTTGAAGGCTCTGATACCATTTATGCCTTGATGTGAATTTCACTAGGTGTTCATTTGCATTGTGAGGCTTTTCATTCTCATATGTGGAAGGAAAAGCACTGAGCCAGTACTGTGATTTGGTCTGGGGTTGTCTTAAATTCTGCCTGGACTCACTGCCCAAGGCTGCACCACTGCAGGCAAGCTGGTCCCAAGGGCACTCCAGAGACAGCTGCTGTGCCGGGACTCTGTTTTCCTTCATTATCATCTTCTCTCCTCCAGCTTGCTGATTTTTCCCACAGTCTTGGGGCATTATGACTCCCAGGGAACGTCAGGGCATTTAGTGCCGGTTGAGCTCACACTGGGTTCGGAGACCACCTTCTGAGTTCCATGCCTTGGGAAGCCCTGATTAGCAGAAGTACCAGAGACACTGACAGAGGCTGGTGCTGGGGCCTCCTGCTTCCAGGGAATCTGGAGCAGCCTAGAAGGGGGCACGAGCAATTATTCCTCCGGAAGTGCCTCAGGGCCAGCAAGGACCCCCATTGCCTCACACACTCAAGAGTGCAGGAGACAACATGTTTGTAAGAGAGGAGGCTGGAGTTCCTCTCGCTCGTCCTGAATGTGTATCCAGGTGGGAACTCTGACCACGAGTCCAGGCTCGGGCAGTGCCAGGAAGACTAGGGATAGAGAAGCAGGTGGATTGGGAAGTAGGGCTGAGGGCTGCTCCTGGAAAGGCATCCTACTCAGGTCTGTCTTTCCCCTTCTGCATCCCCAAGAAGTGGTCCTCCACTCTGGGTGAATCTGAAGGCTGCCTGCTCCCACCTGTCTTCTGCTCCTGCCTCCTCCTCCTCGTCCCCTCCTCCCTCCACTGTGGGACCAGAAGGGCTAAGAAGACATATAGCTCTGATGGTGACGATGACCTGGGCCCAGATGAATACCCCAGAAGCATCAGGGTCAGTAGGAAGAAGGGATGACGTGATCCTCTCTTCCCTTTTTGTTTTAGCTCCAATTTATGAAGGGCCAACTGTGTGCCGAAGCACTTTATATATATTATATCAGTTAATCACTTTAGATCTCTATCATGACCTCCATTTTACTGATAAGGAAACTGAGGCCAGAGTAGGAAAGTTTTGAGATGAGCCAGGCTGGGCAGCCTCACGCGCCTGCCTGGGTTTTGCCCTACAAGGCCGTCCCGTCAAGGAGGTGAGAAGGGACTGAAGCCCGTGCTCACCCACTCGCCAGGTTGGCCACCCTTCTTCCAACTCCTGTAGGAGTCAGATGGCTTTCCCACCGTGATGCACTAGTAATAGAAAAGGCAGGGGTCAGAGCTAGGTTTGTCCGATTTCATAGCCTGTTTTTCTAACCATTATCCTAAGCTATCTTGCAATACACGCCACCTTCTATGACTTTACTAGAACAGCGACAAGGCACAGACCCCGATACAGTCCTACTTGTCCTCCCTGATTTTATTTTACTTGCTTCTAGCCACGTTTCCAGTTCATCAAAGCCAGCTTGTTCTCTCCCCTGCTCCTAAGGGACAGTCCCACATCACTCTTCCCAATTGCCTCTTCCCCCTGTTGATGGATGCGGTCTTGACCTATCAGCTAAGTCACTGATGAAGGCTCTTTAACCTTCTCAGCCAGCAGTGGGCCCCTGCGAGCTCCACTGGGTACCACTCTGGGCTGGCACAAGACCCTGCTAACCAATCTTTTTTTGCCTCTGCTGCCAGAGCCACTCACACCCAGTAGCTGTGTGGTCTAACCGTGTTTTGCCAGCTTACTGAGGGCGTGTGATGTGGGAGGGAATCCAAAGCTGTGCAAAGGCCAGGAGAGATTATGCACAGTGCAACCTCTCTGCCCACCAGGCCTGACACAGCCACAGAATAATATTAGATGAATCTGGCATATTTCCTTATTTGCCATGCTCTGTGGTTGATTATCCTGTTTTTCATTTGCTTAAGGTGTTTACAAATTGGCTTTCTGAAAGTTTCCCTAGTCTTTTTCCAGGTTGAGAAAAAAAACCATCTATTCATTCATCAGGATTTCTATAGCACCTCCTGTATCTGCTGTACCATGGTTGAACTTTGTAGCTCTCTTTTTTTTTTTAACATTTTTTTATTGAGTAATAGTCATTTTACAATGTTGTGTCAAATTTCAGTGTAGAGCACAATTTTTCAGTTATACATGAACATACTTATATTCATTGTCACATTTTTTTTTTTGCTGTGAGCTACCACAAGATCTTGTACATATTTCCCTGTGCTATACAGTATAATCTCGTTTTTCTATTCTGCAATCTTGAAATCCCAGTCTACCTCTTCCCACCCCCCGCCCCCTTGGCAACCACAAGTTTGTATTCTATGTCTGTGAGTCTATTTCTGTTTTGTATTTATGCTTTTTTTTGTTTTGTTTTGTTTTGTTTTCTTTAGATTCCACATATAAACGATCTCATGTGGTATTTTTCTTTCTCTTTCTGGCTTACTTCACTTAGAATGACATTCTCCAGGAGCATCCATGTTGCTGCAGATGGCATTATGTTGTCGGTTTTTATGGCTGAGTAGTATTCCATTGTGTATATATATATATATATATATATATATATATATATATATACACTACATCTTCTTTATCCAGTCATCTGTTGATGGACATTTAGGCTGTATCCATGTCTTGGCTATTGTAAATAATGCTGCTATGAACATTGGGGTGCAGGTGTCATCCTGAAGTAGGGTTCCTTCTGGATATATGCCCAGGAGTGGGATTCCTGAGTCATATGGTAAGTCTATTCCTAGCCTTTTGAAGAATCTCCATACTGTTTTCCACAGTGGCTGCACCAAACTACATTCCCACCAGCAGTGAAGGAGGGTTCCCTTTTCTCCACAGCCTCTCCAGCATTTGTCATTTGTGGATTTTTGAATGATGGCCATTCTGACTGGTGTGAGGTGATACCTCATTGTAGTTTTGATTTGCATTTCTCTGATAATTAGTGATACTGAGCATTTTTTCATGTGCCTATTGATCATTTCTATGTCTTCCTTGGAGAATTGCTTGTTTAGGTCTTCTGCCCATTTTTGGATTGGGTTGTTTGTTTTTTTCTTATTAAGTCGTATGAGCTGCTTATATATTCTGGAGATGTAGCTCTCTTATTTAGGCTGATTGTTAGTGATTAATTGCCAGATCTCAGCTTTTAAGGATATCCCAAGTATTTCTTCAATCTAAAGAATCTAAATTTGAGATAATAATATCCTGATAGCAGCCCCCAAAATGCATCCAAGAGAGCCAAATAGAATTCCATCTCTGAAGGCACTAAAAGATAGAGTAAATTCCTTTTTACTCGGGATGGCTTACATGCTATCCCTGCTTAGAAGGCAAGAGGCTGGGTGAGATGACCCTTTCAAGGAATGGCCAGTGAATCGGAGATTCTCAAAATTCTGCCAGGCCTGGAGCACAGGCACATGGGCCTTTGTCGAAGGAACTGGTGGGAAGAAATCAGACAGCTGAGAACCCTCACCAGACATGTAACCCAGAGCACAAATACCATATGTCTTCAGGCTCCTGCCTTTCAAATCCATCTTTCCCCTGCGCTGGTAAGTGGAGCAGGGCTGGCGATGATTTCTTCAGGCCTAGAGATGTTCTGAACCATTCTTTTAAGGCTTATCTGTTGATGATGAAAGCATAAATCACGATCGCCAGGAAAGCAAAGCTGGCAGGAGAGCAGCTGGTTCTGCGACACGTTGGTGGCCCTCGAAATGGCCCCATGAGATTCTCCACCTCTGCTCTTTTGCAGACATCACTGGGCAGGGAAGGGAATCTCCTTGCTGCTAGGAGACCCATTTTTCTTAAAGCCAAAGGACCCTCCTTGGTCCTGAAAGATAAATTCAGATGGGAGGAACACCCAGGAGGAAGACCAGGGCAGCCAAAGCAGCACTAAAGAAGCAAGGCAGACACAGCAAGGAGGGTGAGGGAGGACTGTTCCGGCTGTGGGATCCCTTCCTGGGACCCGAGACAGAAGCACAGAGATAACAAGGAGATAACGACTCCCGGAATATTAGGCGCAGCAGGGAACATGCTGCAGCCCGGGGCTCCCTGAGAGAGTTCATCCCAAGCGAACAAAACAGGCATTATGAAAGCAGCGGGGGAAAGAGTGGGGACTCGTCTTTCCCTTTCAAACATTGCTCCTCAAAGAAAGGACAATAGCGGGTTGATAAATGCAACTAATTGTGAGACCTCGAGAAGTGTGTAAGTGCATCCCTTAAGATTAAAAGGGAAGGAACTTGAGGGGCTTAGGCTGATCTCGGGGGGAACCGCTGGGCTTGTTTATCGTCCAAACAGACCGATAAGCTGCTTGGTTAGTCATCTGAGTGGTGCCAACTCTCCACCTCTCCCAGCACCTAACAGCACTTGGAGGTGTTGGGGTTTCAGTGATTAGACACAGAAAACAGGGGAGATGCCCCAACTGTGAGAGCTTCTTTCCAAATGGGAAATAAAGTAAATCTGTTACTCAGAGTCCGCTGCTCAGAGCTGGGACACTGTACTTCCTGGTGGGAAAAGTGATGGCAGAGGAGGGACGGAGGTGACAAAGGGGACAAGGGGAAAAAGTAGAAGACAGTCCTGAGATGATGGCGCCCTTACGCACTCAAAGGTCTGTCTGTGAGGCAAGCAGGGGCCGGGGCTCTTAACAGTGTCTTATGTCAGCAAGAGTTCTTTGCTGGCAAGAGACTGAACCTCTGGGATTGGTTTTCCAAATCATATGACACCACCTTGCTATCATTTCCTCCTTTGTTCATCAGTTTGGGTTCCAGGGGCTGTTGCCAATAGTAGTGAAGAAAGGGGACTGAATTCTCAAATGGCCTGATGGCTAATGAGGGTGGTGGGGTCAAATAGGAAGGACCTTCACTTCTCTCTGTCTGTCTCATTTCCTCTGAAGATGTGTTTGACCCTTCGTACTCTGACTGAGCTGCCTGCTTCTCTGTCTTAACTCCCAGCAGAGGTCTCGGCTCAGGCCAGAGGCAGATTACCTTAGAAGGGAAGCCCAAAACCTTTGGGGGAGAGAAGGGACACCAAAGGGAGAAGGATCAGGAGCAATCCTCCGTTCCGTATGGAGAGCCCTTCGCCACGAGCTAGCGTGTAATCTTAGAATTCGCACCCCAAACAACTCAGTCTCCCTTCTCCTCCCACTGCCAAGGTGTGGCCCACTTACCTGGCTTCAGGTGTGTTTACTCAGTGGCTCCACTCTTTACTGGCTGACCTGGTCTTTGGAATCCTTTCAAACCTTCTTGATTCCAGTCCAAAACAACTCAGTCCCAGAGGACTGCACATCAGCCTTCCCTTCCTGTTTCTGATGGGCTTCAATTCCACATCCTGTCTCTGGGCGCTGGGAGTGAAGTCCAGCCGGAGTTCTGAAAGTACTGGCAGTAGAGGGTGTGAGTGGGCCACATTCATGTAGCAGAGGAAATCTCAAATTAGGAGATCACAGACATTCGCTGGTCTGGCTCAAGCCATTACTAACACACACTTGGAAAGAAGCATCACCAGCGAGATACGTCACCTGACACTATTCCAGTGCCTGGACCTCGTGCACCTGTGCTGGCCTGGCTGCCTCAAGGGATGTGCTGGAGCCGGACGGTGACTTTAGAGGAGAAATGCAGGCTGCACTGTGAGCATCTGAGGACCACTTGGCTTGGTTTTTCATTTATTTCACTTGGTATGACTGCTCTGGATTATTCTGTCCCGACATCACATCTTTGTCTTCTCAGCTCATGAGTACTCAGCGTGTGACTCGTACTGGCTCATGCGACAGGAGCTGGACTGTGAAGATCCTAACTTCCTTTCCAGAACTTACTTGGCTTCACAAAGAAGTCTATCAGAGAAGGCCACTCAGGTGCTAGAGAATCTTCCTGCCTGCTGCTAGTCCTCGTAGTCACATCAACACTTAAAGTTTAATTTTTTTTCTAAAATAAAAGTCAGCAGGTCAGAATAAGGGTGGCAAATAAACCAACAAGAGCTTTTTAAGTGGGCTCCTAGAATATGTTTTTTTAAAGTCAAGATATTGAAGTATAATTCTAGTTACATGAGTTTTGTAATTTGTGGTGGTTTTTTAGTTTGTACATGTAAATTTTTTTAAATTATGATAAAATACATATAACAAAATGGATCGTTTTGTTTAATGTGTAATTTAGGAGTGTTAAGTACGTTCACATTGTTATGCACCTGATCTCCAGAACTCTTTTCATCTTGGAAAACTGCAATTCTGTACCCACTAAACAGCAGGTCCCCGGCCCCTGGCAACTGTCATTCTACTTTCTGTCTCTGTGAACTTGACTACTCTAGGTGCTTCACACAAGTGGAATCATGCAGTATTCATCTTTTTCCGACGAGCATAGTTCACTTAGCGTAGTGTCCTCCATGTTCATCCATCCATGTGTCAGAATTCCCTTCCCTTTTAAGGCTGAATTCCGTTGTATGTATACACTGCATTTTGTTTATCAATTTATCCATAAGTGAACATTTGGGTTGCTTCCACCTTTTTGGCCATTGTGAATAATGCTGCTGTGAACATGATGTACAGGTATCTGTCTGTGACCCTGATTTCTGTAATTTGTGTCTTTTAAAACTGAGTGGAGGAATGAGCATGGAAGAATTCCATATCCCATGGCTTTGCATTTTTTACCATTTCGAAGAAATCAGGAATGCAGCACTAATTTCACCAGGTAATATCTTTACAGCTTCTTCGTGTGCTGACTTTTCAAGGGCTCCTTGTGCTGTTCTTCAGCGATATGTGAGTGCTTTGAGAATTGCCATTAAAAAGAATGTAGCAGCGGTTCGGCCATATCTCCGTGGCTGAGACACTGATCAAAGGCAGGACCGTCATGACTGGGTGTATCACTAAAAACCACTGTTCCCGTTTCCCCTCACGTGGGACTTGAAGTCCCACCCCATGCTTCCTCGGGCCAAGAAAGCACGGGGTCCCAGGGGGCAGTCTGAAGTCCGGCAGAGCGTGCTCCACCTCTCGGTGCCCTTCCACTGGTGAAGACCTATAAATAACATCTGGGATCCTGTTTCAAAGTCAGAAAAGAGGCAGGGGCTGGGGGGTTGCTGACATAATGCCACAAACAGACTGACCAAAGAAATGATTTCTGAATGGATCTTAGAGAAGGACAAGCCAGCCAGCCGTGTGGACAGATGAGACTCCTCCCCTGCAAAACCAGCCTGCCTTTCATGCCCTACATTGTCTGCAGGCATGTCTGAGCCATATTCTAGCCCATTTGGCATTCAGATAGCCAAGTCGGCTCCACTCGCAGCTCAGACAATTGGGGTCTGAAGTGTTAGCATTCTGCCCTCCTGCAAGGAGGAAAGGGAATCTAGTTTGGGAACCAGAGCAAGGCTTATTCATTTCATCTCATCTTTTAAGACCCAGAGACAGAGTCCTCCACAGCCCCTCCAGACACACGGTCCTCCAGCTTGAAATGCACAGAAATCAAATGCAATAACTATTCCAGGAGAAGTGGCAGGGACTTGGGGCCAAGGTGACAGATTCTGAAGAGCAGACATACACCTTTGTGCTCTGTCTTCTTAAAATTCATCCTCTCACCTGCCAGCCTTGAGCATTGCCTATTTACATAACTAGCTGCCTGAAATGGAATGTTAGATAACGTTACATGGCGTCTCACTCAATTTGAGCCCATCCCCAGGATACGAGTGATCCAGAAGTCCTCCGACAGCGTGTAGCGTGGCCCGCTGGCCTGCAGCCAGGCCTCCGTGTGGTGTGAGCCTGTCAGCACTCCAGCTAAGCAGATGTCAGGCCCGATCGCCCGGGTGGGAGACCAGCAGAGCAGCAGGGGAGGAGGCGTGATCCAGCAAGAGGCTCAGTGGCACTTCGGGGCGTCTTCGGGGACAAACAGCATCGCTTCCTGAGCCTCACAGCAGGCGCCTTGTTCTGCCCAAGGTGCTGTCTCCCAGACTGCCAACAAAAGGGGCTGAGAGGGGGGGAGCTGCAGGATCTATGGGGACGGCTGGTACAGGAGGTCATAGTCAGCTCTGATACCATCCCTGGCGCTGTGCCAGCCTCACACCCCCTGTTGGTCCTTTCCAAGGCATGAGTCTCCCATCAAAACTGGAATCACGCTGCTCGCTTGTAGGAGGAGTATAAATAAGTGATAAGGAGGTGTCCTGATAATGATAAGCGGAGCTATCTTCTCAGCAGACCAGATGTATCAAAGAAGGCAATTGTGTGTGTTTGTTCATTTATTTTTCAGCGTTCCGGTTCCCGTAGTCAGCTTAGAGAAAATTCCTAACCTAGTGAAGGCAGATGGTGCCAATGTCAAAATGAACTCTACAACCACTACTGCGGTCACCTCCTGCTCCACCCCGTCCTCTGCCGTCTCCGCCCCATCTTTAATTAAGCCGCTCTCGATGTCCAAGTCAGTGCCACCTTCCCCAGAGAAGATCTTAAATGGCAAAGGGATTTTGTCCTCCACAATAGACAAGAAACACCAGAATGGCACCAAAAACAACAACAAGCCTTACAGGAGACTTTCAGGTACGTGTCTGTGTCACTAGAGTCTGGTTGATGCTCAGACTGCAATTGAGTGACGTCCGTAAGGAGCGAGTGATGCGTTCTTCTGATTAAGCAGGTCTGTTTCATTTCAAGGGGAACACATTGTTTACCTGCAGACAGGACCCCTTCACCTAAAAATGCAAAGGAGAGCTGGTTCTCTTATTCCCCGGCCAGATGAGGTCCCTCGTTCAGCTCAGCACTTGATGGGAGTCACCCTAGTGACCTCGAAGCAGGAGGCTCTGCGCCCCCAGCAGCAGCCTGTGGACTCTGAGACTTGTCATCATGTCGACAGGCTGAAGCACCCTCGGGTTCCATAAAGCCTCACAGCCATGAAGTCAGACAACCCACAGTGAGAGCGTACAGTAGCCCAGAGCAGGCTTGGGACAGTCCCCCGGGTGCCGCCTGCCCTTCTCTATCCTTTGGTCTAGTTGGTTTCCAGGTTGATTCTGTGGTCTGGGGCCACAACTGCCTTTCCCACACAAGCAGGTTGGCACTCCCGTTTCCTGAGAACACTGGGACTGGCACAGAGGAGGGGTACAGAGGGGTCTCTCTCTGATCTACTGAGTTATGTGAGTAGGCACTTGGGGTGCCTGGAAGGGTGCACACAGCCAGTCCTGGAGGCAACGGTTGCCCTTGGGGGCCCCCACGTGGCTGATACTTGCTTTGGATTGATGTGGAGGCAAACCTGGCAGTTCTGCTTTCTCCAAAAGACCAAGAAAAGTTATAACTTCTTCATACACCATAGGCATTTCTCAAATGTTAACCAGAAAAGAAGGAAATACAGTTGACCCTTGAACAACTCAGAGATTAGGGCACCCACCTTCTGCACAGTCGAAAATCCCCATGTCGTTTATAGTCAGTGCTCCATATCTGTGGTTCCTCCATGTCCACAGATTCTACCAACCTCCAATCTTGTAGTACTACAGTATTTACTGTTGAAAAAGCCCTGCGTGTAAGCGGGCCTGCACAGCTCAAAACCCGTGTTGTTCAAGGGTCAGCTGTGCAGAGAAAGCCACCCTATGAGAGAGAAGCTATGTCCTGTAGTATGAGCATAATTCCTAAGTGCCCAAGAATTGTGGGTCATTTTTATTTTCTACTTTGCATTTCTCTGTATTTCAGTTTTTCTATCATACATCTGTAACTTTAAAAACACTATTTCTTAAAAGTACCTCAGACCCAAAGCGCTCAAATGACAGGTATTTTACCCTGAAAACCTCTCCATGTCCTATTTACCCTCCGTCTGGAAAGAAAGGCAGAGCCTGGTGCTCTGTTGGAGGGTGTGGGGCCTCACTCTGCAGACAGCGCTCCCAGCTCCTGGCTCTCTTCCTGCAGGGAGGGTTCACTTTCACTCCGCAGAGGAGGCAGCGTCCCTGGACGATCCAGGAGGCCTGGCTGGGCTCCGTGTCCTGAGGCTATGCTTTCTTGTCCTGGCATAACCACAGCGTCCAGCCTTCACCTTAATCTGAAGTTGTTTGGTGATTTCTTAAATTAATTTATTATTATTATTATTATTATTATTATTATTATTATTATTATTATTATTTATTTTTGCTGTTTGTTGGTAGTTTTGTCTCATTGGGTCTTTTGCTTATTTCTCTCTCACTTTCACATTTGGCAGCCAGCTCCGGCCCCCAGCCAAACAACCTGCCCAGTTCCAGGCCAGCAGGGGTGCTGGTGTGGATCTGGGCTGGGGTCTGACTCCGATAGGCCCAAGGAAAAGGACTCACACCAGGTGGCCTGGGGGCTACGCCCAGGCCCTCCTCGTTGGGCGGAGAGGGCTCACAGGGGAATGGGCTTCTCTAGGCATAGCAGTTTTCTGTTCTTAATAGTGAGGAAAAAAAAAAAGAAGCAGCAGCAGCAGAAGACAAAAGCAAAAGAAGGGGTAGGATGCAGCCAATTAGGAAACTTGTCTTGGATATGAAAATGGTTTTATGGCAAACATCATCATCACCACTGTTGCAAACACCCTACAGCTCCCAGACCTTCTTTTAAAAATAGAATGCATTCATTTATTATGGTAAGAGTTTACCAAGTTCAGAAACTTTTTCAGGCATGGCAACCTCTTTTTAGCTTGCAGCCATCTGAGGCCCTTAAGGAGACATTCCACCAAGTTTATATACACTCCCCACCCAGCCGCCCGCCAGCACTGCTGCCCGTCTCCCTGAATGCCCAGAAGAGCTGTCTTACTCCTGCCCTGCAGGACTTGTGTTTGCTAGGTGCCTTCCAGAAACAGCACAGGCCATCAACAAGTGGAACTTTAAAGCCTGAAGGGTCCTTAAGAAGTTGCCTCATGTCCTCTCATCTTCCAGGGGAGGAGAGCATTTCTGTAATCCAGAAGGGGCATAAAAAGAGCAGGCTTCTTAGAAGTAACCTCGACAGGCGCTGTCTGCAATCCAGCGGGATGGCCGGATCCGGGAGAGCCTACCTCCCTTAGTGAGCCTTCATCCCGCAGGGACAGCTTGCCCAGAGTACTCATTCCCACCTGGGGCAGCAGACCCCGTGCAGGGGGCAGAGCAAGCTCTGAGACTAGCAGGCCCGCCCACATCCAGTCTTCTCCTGTGCGCCTGCCTGTGATGCTGCCCAAATATCTCTGAATCAGGGAAATGATTTTTTCCAGCCAGAGAGGCTGCATGGAAAGCTGAGGACTTTGCAAAGTATGAGAGAGGCAGGTCACAATGACATGTCAAGGAATAATCTCCAACATTTAAACGGCTAAAACTAGCGGGGAGGCAGGGCAGGGAAGGGAGAGTGTTGTGTTCTTGGAGCTGCCCCAGGGAAGAAGTAGCCCCTGGGCCTCAGGTGGCTGTCCCTGGTCTGCAGCCAACTATGCCCAAAGTGCCAGATACCTGGGGAACTGTTGGGAGTGAAATAAAGTGTGAGAGCAACGTGGCTCCTTTCCATCCGGTGCCCACCCCCACCTATCCCCTTGTGCGTTCTGCATCCCTGCCGAAGCTGGACTTGGGAACTCTGGGATTCAGAGGGGAGCGCCATCTTCCCCCAGCAGTTCTGAAGCATTTTAGCAGCTGGTTGGGGAAAAAAACAAAAAACAAAAACCAGATTGCCTGACAATGTCTCACTTGTTGGTGCAAATGTGCATTTTTTAAAAAATGTAGTCTTAATGCCAAATCCTATTTAGTCTCCTTTTTTCTTATATTTTTTGTTTGTTTCTTAAACCAGAGAGAGAATTTGACCCAAATAAACACTGTGGAGTATTGGATCCCGAGACAAAGAAACCTTGCACAAGATCCCTCACCTGCAAGGTATTTCTCTTTCCATAAAAAATACTTCCTGCTCTCGCTGGGGCCTTTGTCGAAATGTTTGCATGCCACTCTCTGCACACGGCAGGGTGTGGAGCCTCGACATGACCCCCAGCTGTTCTTTGTAAGGGAAATGCTTTCTTCTCTTCCATGGTAGCAGAGTGCCTGCCTCAAGCTGGCTGGCTTTTTAAGAAGGAAAAAAAAAAATAGGCTTCCCCTGTTACTTGTGAGGCCAGACAGTAAATTGTATTTATAGGCACTCACAGGCGGTTCTAAACCCTGCTACGTTTTAATGTATGCAGGAGCGGCGGCAGCGGCGGCAGCGCCCTGAAAAGCAGCCCCGGAGGGGAGGACGAGCCGCCGCGCCCCTGATCCGGCCACACCGGGGTGGCCAGGGGACAGCTGACCCAAGGCGGCCGCTGTCAGGTGGCCCCCAGCCCCATATTTCTTACTGAACGGCTAATGCCTCTTGGGATGGAGGCTGTGGCCCTCTCTGCTTGGTGGGTCCGTGTGTCTGGGCCAAAGCGAGCCCCCCACCTGCACCTGGATTAACTCCAGCACGCCCTCACCATTGCCTTTCATCAGAGAGGTTCTCGTGGGTTCTGTGCTGAAACTCGTCATCTTGTGCTTTTTTCTTTTTTTTTTTTTTTTTTTTGGAGGAAGCTTTGGCTTCTTAACGCCAGGAGTGTAGGGCATGGTTGCGTTTGTGTGGTCTCTGCCTCTTCCCAGCCAGAACAGGAGCCGTTGCCTTGAAGTTGACTTTTCAAGCACCTCCAAATTCCCATGAATTGCCGTTTCTGAGATGGAGGGCCCGGGGAAGCAGGTTTATGTGCTGATCAAAGAGGCTGTGCTTCCCGTCTCTTTTCTCCTTAGACACATTCCCTAAGCCATCGGAGGGCAGTCCCAGGCCGGAAAAAGCAGTTTGACCTCCTTCTGGCGGAACACAAAGCCAAGTCCCGGGAAAAAGAAGTTAAGGATAAAGAACATCTCCTGACTTCGGCGAGGGAAGTACTTCCAAACGCGTCCGGGCCGGCGCAGGACTGTCTGCCGGGATCTTCAGGGACCTCAGGCCCAGAACCTAAAGTCGCGTCCCCTGCGAAATCCAGGCCCCTTAACTCTGTGCTTCCCAGGTAAGTCCCACCTTGGTGAGGAAGCCTGGAGCCCGCAGTCAGGTGACTCTGCCTGGCCGGGTTGTGTGTGGTCTGAGCACATTGTGAAATGGGAGTGGCAATAGTCCTCCCTCGTAAGGCGGTTGTGAAGTTCAAACCAGAGAGTGGGCGGGAGGGGCTCAGCCCAGTGCCTGACGTGTAGCGCTTGGTGGATTTTACTGCTGCCACGATTGTCATCCTCACTGTCGTCATCACTGCCATCATCATCACCCTGCAGAGCAGACCCATATCAGACGGCGTGGGTTGTTCACAGAGAAAGAGTAAGCTGGAAGTGAATGCCTGAAAGAATGACACCCACCCACCGGGCAACTTTCTGGTTGCCTGGGGTTTTAGATTAGTTGGAGATTCCTGGAGCAGAGAGTAGGGGAAGCCTGGGGGCATGGGTGGGCAGCACAGCTTAGGAACCTACTTGTCATATTTTGTGCATTTTTCCCCAACTCTCAGAGATGGTCAGGGTGAAGGGGAAATAAGCGTAACAGAGGCTATTTGTCCTTACATTTCCCTCCACACCAGGGAAGGTGAGCCACCTCTACGGGGGGTTGTTTGGTTGTCCTGGACAGAAAGGAAAGAAGAGAGAACAAACCCCATTTGGATTAAGAGGGATTTAGAATCCATACGTGTGTGTTTTAATGGGCAGTGGAGTGCCGTATTGAGCCACAGACCAATTTCTAGGTAATAGGACAGGGAACCCTCCTTCAAAAATATTAACTGAGTGCTTGCTCTGTAACCAAGGGGCCCAGGAAGGTGAATGAAACCAGATCCTGCCTTTCAAGAATTTAGAGTTTAGAAGATGAGACTCAAAATCCAGAAGATCATAGAAAGGGCACATTAATAACACAGTATTAGAAGTGCAGGTAGTGGTAGCATCTGATGATTTGGGGGGGTGGTGATTAGGTTTATTTACTTATTTTTGGAGGAGGTGCTGGGGATTGAACCCAGGACCTCGTGCATGCTAAATACTCACTCTACCACTTGAGCTATGCCCTCCCCCATCTGATGATTTTTAGTGCCTACAGTGAGTCTCAAAGAGTGATTGTCCAGCCAGCCAGTGGGCATTAAGAGGACGTAGTTATGAAAGATGGGGAAGGAACTTATTTTTAAAGCAAAAGCAGATATTCGATGATCATTGTTACCAACCCACCAGGATATCTTCCACCTTCCACTTTGACGTGAGCCTGACCCATGTGACAAATAGAGCCCCTCTCTCAGAATCGCAGACCTCAGCCTCAGGCATCCGGGAGGATGGAGTCGGACGGAATCACCACCCACACATTTCCATCATCACAGTCATTGTTGCATCGTCATCATCCATTTACAGGCCACTTTCCTTGCCACTCCTCACGTTGCAAGATCATTTTGTAATGACTTCTCACTGTAATGCTAAATGTTGGTGAAGGATATTACCCTTGCTTTAGAGTTGAGAAGACAGTTCTGTTCCAAGCTTCTAGGAGGGGCTTCAATTCTATATACAGTTGTTTTCAAACTTCTTGGTGGCTGAGGAACTTTTTTATTGCCTCAAAACATTACATGGTACCCAATATAAGAGCAGACCTGCCTCCACCGGAAGCCAGCTCAGCCCTGCTGTCATCGCACATGTGCCCAGAGCCCACTGTCCCCCAGCCCACCCAAGGGACCATCTTGGATTCCCCAACAACTCCAGGGAACTCAGTTTGAAAACTTTCTTTTCTTTTTTATACATTTCTCCATCAATTTTGACTGATGCAGGCACTTCTCACCTAAACAGTGGTACCTGGCTTAACAGAGAAGCCAGGGGGCAGCTGTTAAAAAAATGAAACAGGAGACAGTGGAGCCTTAAGAGCTGCTTCTTTCTGTTCCCTTTTGGTTTAATTTTCAGGAGAATGTTTGTCAACAGAAAAATGCCAAGTGTTTATGTTCTTTAGGGAAGCAGAAGAGAGTGGGTGAGGTTAATCAGCAAAGAGAATGTTTCAGAATAGAAGGGAGAAGCAAAGAAACACATTACAAATGTTGGTAAGAGAATAATTTTTGAGGATGCTTTCCAAAGTTGATGATGAAGACGCTAAAAAACTCAGGGGTGAGCTCTGTTCCAAAGTTCATGGGAAGCAACGTCCTCTTTCACTTGTTTTCAGTTCAGACAAAACCCCACGCAATCAGAGATTTCAAACGCATAATCAAGGCAGGAGGGTATAGCTCAGTGGTAGAGTGTGTGTTTAGCATGTGTGAGGTCCTGGGTTCAACCCCCAGTACCTCTATTTAAAATACACACGCACACACACACACACATACACACACACATAAATAAATAAATAAACCTAATTACCTCCCCAAAAAAGAAAGAAAAAGCATGATTAGAAGTTAATGTGCTCAACATTTTTTCCCCTCATGTTAATGATATAAATATAATAGCTGTTTCGTTCACACTCATTACCTGTAATTGGCAAAAAAAAAAAAAAACCATCACACATGAGTGGAATTATGGTACCCCCTCCCCAGTTGTGAATTTCTCTTGCAGGGACTGCTAACATGTGTGAATTTATCTCTTAAATACTGTTTGGGTAACCTTGAGAATACTCCAGTTCTCATATTTCTGAGTTGCAACCCATTCTGTTCCTCAAAGAGGGACTGGGGTCCAGGATTGGAAAAGTGAAAGTTAGATAGCAAGGATCAGAACAGGATGGAAGGACAAGGCTCAGCTCCTTGTCTGCTCACCCCGTGAGCAGGGTCATGTTGCTTTGCCTCTCTGGCCTCAAACTGCTCACCTGTCAGATGGAGATAAGAAAAATGATGGTAGGTAAAGTCCCAAGCTCTTGATAAGTGCTCAGGTATGGTAGCTGGTAGCGAGAGCTGGTGGTGTCAGTGGGGAAGCAGTGCTGAGTCAGTGAGGGCCTTGGTGCTGCCTGCTTTCCATTCACCTTTCCTCCTGGCCTCTGGTCCTCAACCCGGGGGCCCTTGAATAACATACCGATATCTCTGTTTCTTTGTCCCCAACTCTAAGGGAGCACATTACCTGCCCCACAGAGCCCACAGGCTGAGGGTGACCAGGACAACCAAAACCATCAGGATTCTTGTTGGAAGGGGGAGAAGGGCAGAGGGTCTAGCTGGGCTGTGACAAGCCAGGCCCTGGCCCCCAGGAGAGTGGGAGGAAAGGTCGGCTGCAGGATCAGTGCTGACAAGATCTGGGCCCGCTCCCCTCTGTCTCATAGATGCTCGCACATCTCATCTTAAAGTATAAAGTGGCAAACACTGGTGAATCTTAGACTGACAGGGGCAGTGGGGAGAGAGGCAGAAGGTCCTAGATACCTGGAAAGGGCAGAGATGAGTCTGGAGTGAAAGCAGCTTCCGTTCGTGATGCATTAGGCAGTGTTATTGCCAACTTGGAAGCCGTTTCTCTCCTTGTCTTACGTTTGTTACTGTACTTTTTCTACAGCCATTTCTCAGTATTGGGGCTTTGAAGTCTCATTTCCACCTCCTATTAGTTTGGCTAATAAGTGTCCTCACTGAGAAATGTGGGTCATAATTATGCGCACCTAAGGCAGTGGGTAACTTGGAGGAGACAATGCACATGACACGGCTACACTTCGGAGGGACACAGTTAAGGTCAATCGCCCTGTGCGCTCTTCCCCAGAGCACTCAGACTGATGCTCATGCTTCCTCAAAGTAAGGAGTGGGGGAGGGACTTTCTCTGAGTTTCCCTGAGTGAAACTGGACAGGAGCCATCATCTCATGCACGGTCTTTAGACCAGACTGGTACGTGGAGAGTGGAGGGTGACATAGTGCTGGGGAAGAAAGATTGGGTGGCAGGTTAACGCACTTGCATGACTTTTCCAACGCTTTCTCCTGGCGAAGTGCCCCGTTCACCATCGCTCCTCGCCTTGGCTTTTCTGAGACACAGGCGGGTTCCAGGGCAGCGATCAGAGCTGGGAGGTCTTGAAAGCAGCCGCCACTCCATAATCGCCAGGAGGGTGCTTGCACCCGAGTGAGACATGCTACGAAGGAGAAGCCCGAGGGCTCTTTCTTCACGTTGTGCATGTGCACACAAGTGTCCACCATCATCACTCAAGTTTCTGTCTTTGCTCACAGGGCTGATTCTGCTCCAGAGCTCACAGTTTCCATGTTCAGCTTTACACTCTCCATGATTCTCCTCCCCTCACATCCTCTCTTTTCTGGCAACTGGACTTACTATTGAGTGTCTCAACCATTTTAATTTTTTTTCTCAACAAAAATTTGTGAATTTTGTTGGTTTTTTTTGTTTTGTTTTAAGAACATGGAAAATTTAATTAATATATATTTTCACTCCTTTAGGTGGAAATGGTGTGTATTGCAAATACTACCTCTAGAAATACTAAATCCAATTATTGTATAAAATATAGTTATTTTAAAAATTATTGTGATAAAACACATATAACAAAATTTACCATCTTAAATATTTTAAGTGTACGATTGAATGGCATTAGACACATTCATGATGTTCTGCAACAAAACTTTGTTTTTAAAATCAAAGTAATAGGCACCTAGTTCAAAACCAAATAGTTCTCAAATAGAGTGAAAAACAGTGGTTCCTGCCATCCTGGAACTCTCTCTACCCTCTCTGTGTGAGAGCACCTGCTTCCTGGATCCCACTGCCTTCTTCTCTCTTGGTTTGCTCCTTTATTTTGATGGAGTGTCTTTTCCATTAGCTTCCTGTGAAGGGGAGTGGGAGGGCAATGTGTAGCATCCTTATATGCCTGAAAATGTATTTATTCTACCCTCATGCCTAATTGTTAAGCTCTCTGAGTATATAACTGGATTGAAAATCATTTCTCTACCGAATTTTGAAGACCATTTTTCCATTGGGCTCCTGGTATCAGAGGGTTTTGTTGAGATGTTTAATATCATTCTGGTTCAGTTTTTATTTCTGAAGCATGGGGCTCTGAAACTTCCCAGGAATCACCCTTGATGTTGGTATTTTTTCATTCATTGTGCTGGGTACTCAGTAGATCCTTTCAATCTGGAAACACCCATTTCTAGGATATTTTCCTGTATTACTCCCTAAATAATTTTCTCCCCACTATTGCCTTTATTCTCTTTCTTAACCTCCTGTTAGTTGGATGTCGGACTGTTTGCTTTAGTCTTTTTCTTTCTCTTACCTTTTCTCCTATTTTCTCTCAATCTCTTATTTCACTTCTAAAAAGATTTTTTACTTTCCCTTCAAAACTGGATATTAAAATATTTATGATGTACTTAAGTTTTAGGATCTGGTTCTTCTTATCTGATTGCTTCTTATAATATCCTGCAAGAGACTGTCACTGGCAGAGATGATACTATTCTAATATCTTTGAAGATAGGTTTCTTAGTTTTTCCTCTTTCTTTCCTTATCTTCATTTCCCCCAAGTTTATTTCTTGTAGGTGTTCATGTGTTTGGTATTTGGTTGGTCAGCATCATGCTGAAGGTGTTCCAGGAATGTTTGGTGATTCCTAACCATTCATATTTAGAAGAGAGGCGCTGACAGGTTGATTGGAGGTCTGTGTATAGGACTGTCAACCAAAAGGTCATCACGTCACCAGTCAGCCTTCACTGGAGGATTCCCAAAGGCAAGATGTGGCAGGAAGCCTTTTGGGGCCATTGCGTTTTCCAAGGGAAGAATCCTGCCTGCTGGTGTGCCTGGCAGCAGGTGTTCTGGGAGTGGTGACTAAGGATCTGGCCAGGGACAGCCCGCAACCCCCTGTTTCTAGCCATGTGCCCCCATCTGGTCTCTGTTGAGCCTGGTGGCCCCATATCTAGAGTCTCTTTAGTTGTTGGAGAGTTGATTGAGGGGCGGGGGCTGGCAGGGGCGATGGCAATTCACCTGGCTGTGTGAAGTGTTAGTGATGACCCGTGGGTCCAGCTGTCACCTGACTTTCAGCTCTCCCGCTCAGTTTAGTCCTCACCTCGGACTTTTGCGGCCCTAGGTGCTCCAGGTGCCCTGCTTCTCAGAGGTTCTGTGGCAGGTCAGCTCTTTTCCCGTCGGTTAACACTCTCCAGTCACAGCCTGTCATCTTAAAATGGGTTAAAATCTCTTATTCACAGTCGTATCAGTTGGGACACTTCACGGGCAAGTATCGCAAAACCTTGCTTACTAAACACTCAACAATTAGGACATTTCTCACCGCAGGTGACAAGAAGTTCAGAGGTGCCAGGGTACCAGTCCCCAAAGATCAGGGGCTGGCTCTCCTTCTCTGCCCCTCTGTTACTCCACCCGCCTCAGTCCTTTGGCTCCACCTTCAGAGTCTGTGGCAAGATGGCTGCAGCGCTTCCAGGCACATCCAGAAGGAGGTGGAAACCACCTTTTCCTTGTGTCTTGTGTTTAAAAGTGAGAAAAACCTTTGTGAATGCCCCCCCCAGCCCCCCAAATGTATTTTCTTTGATATCTCATGCCCTTTTCCAAACCAGTCATTAACAAGGTGAATGAGAGTCCCGTGACTAGTTGAGTGGAGGCTAGGAAGTCGTCATCACAACCTCAGCGTAATTCCGTTGACCTTGTTCTTCAGCGCTAATGCCTTTGGTGTCCCTTTACCGTGATTTTGAACACTGTTTTGGGGGAGAAGAGATAATGTGTTCGGTCCACCTGCTCCATTTACAGGAAGTTCTTCAGCCACTTTCCTACACGCACCTGTACTACCAGCTCTCTTTCTTTGTGTTGTCTTTCTGTTACGAAATTTTCCCCATGTACAAGAGAGTAGAGAGAATACCATGACAAACACCTGCATACCTAGTTTTAACAGTTGTAATATTAATATTTTGCAATTACATTGACTTCATCTACATTTTTAGTGATACATTTTTAAGTAAATTGCAACTATCTTGGCATTTCACCTCTAAAGATTTCCAAGGCATCTCTAAAAAGTAAATGTCTCTTCCTTTAAAACCATGATACTATTATTACACATAACAAAACCCAGCTCGCTTTTATCTCCTGCAGGATGGGGAGGTCCTATGATGTTGGGGAGGGCTTGAAAAAGGGGTTATGGAAGCAACTTAAATCTCCATCAATAGACTAGTTAAGTAAATGATGATATGTCCACACTGTGGAATACTATACTGGGGGATATTAAAAATGATGATAGATTTCTATACATGGAAAGTTTTCTACAACATCACTAGGTTAAAAAAAAAAGCATAATACTATGTACAGTGTGGTCTAGTTCTTGCTTAAAAATGCACGTGCCTCCTTGCCATACACCGGAAAGTAACACAATATTGTAAATCAACTACAATTCAATGTAAAAAAAATTTTAATACATTTTTTAATACATGAATGCATAGTAAAGAGGTCTGGAAGGATATAAATCCAAATGGGAGTAGCCCTGGGTCTTGAGTGACAGGGTCATAAATGCTGTTTTCTTTCTTTATGTTTGTGCATCATCAAAATCGTTTCACCGTTTGGGTCTTCAGCTGTAAACAGGCAGTGGTGGTGTTGCCCTTCTGACACAGGAGAGTAGGGGATGCACCTGGGGAGATGGGGTCTCTGGACTATATAGACTTTTGACTTGTGGAATGAATGGCATCTTTGTTTTGTAAGTATAGGAAGGTGATGTTCAATAATAAATTGTCATACCACAGAGTTCTTGTAGTAATGCTGAAAAACTACCTGTGGCCTTAATTGGGGATTTTGTGGGTTTCTTTATTTGTGGCATTATACACATACATAAAATTTACCATTTTAATCACTTCTAAGGGTACCGTTTAGTGACATTAAGTACATTCATGTTGTGGTGCAACCAACACCATCTCCAGAAGTTGGACCATCATCCAGTACTGAAACTCTCTGCCATTAAACACTAACTCCTCATTCCCCAGTGCCTGCTAACCTCTGTTTTACTTTCTGTCTCTATGAATTTGACTATTCTAGGTACCTCGTATCAGTGTAATCCTACAATATGTGTGCTTTGTGACTGGCTTATTTCCCTTAGCATAGTATCTTTGAGTTTCATCCATGTTATCGCATGTATCAGAATTTCCTCCCTTTTTGAGACTTAACTAACATTCTGTTGTGTGGATGTACCATGTTTTGTTTATCCATTCATCTATGGATTGATGTTTGGGTTGATCTGCTTTTGTGGCTTTATTTTTGTACGACTGTGCTTTGGGGGTCTGGCTTGAAGTCAAATATTTGACACCGAGAAAGATTTCAGAACGACAGAGAGTCCACAGTGAAAATGAGGGAGGAGGGGACACATCAGCAGAGCTGCTTCATGTTATTTGAGGGGGCAGCTTTCAAAGCAGAATGCAGAAAACCTTTTTTGTTTTCCTCCAAAATTTCTTTTTTCTCCAGATCTTTCTCCCTGGTCCATCACCTGGTGAAAGTGGAAAAGCAGTAAAAACAGCCAACAACTAACTCTGACTGTTCTTCTACTGACGTGGATATTTGTTCTGTTTTGTTTTTTACTGCTTAGGAAACGTTAGTGCTACCTCTTACTGTGACACTGCTTTTCCATAAGCTTATAGCCATAACTGAGATGCGATCTGTTGGATTGTTTATACACATGGAATTCATTCATTCCTTCATTGAGAAACATATTTCTTCAACACCTACTGTTGAGTCAACCATGCCAGCCCGTGGGTCTGTCTAGTGGCTTGTCAAAAATTAGATGGAAACATTCATCCTCAGAAGACACAGTTAAACTACATGTGGCTTGATATTAAGAAACAGGCTTGGCTGTGGGGTAAGGAACTTGTGGCCCCATCACTGGGACAAAACATTTTTTTCATGCCAGTATGAAAAGAAATTCATAAAGCCGTAGCTAAGTAGCTCTGTTTGATCGGTTTGAACTCATTTACCTGGTCCATCTTCCCATAAGGGTCCACTTTCAAAGAGAAGCAACCTCGGGGCAGGAATACGTTCCTCACATGCAAATGAACGATTTGTAACTGAATTCATGGAAGACTAGTTTTAAGTTAAATGAACGTGGTCACATTCCTGTATTTTCTGTTCCTCATCCACTGAAGTTGTCCCTGATGCCCAGGTTCAAGCTCCAACAGGTCACTGTAGAGAGCTGGGGGCTGCTAATCCCCTCTGCCTGAATTTTCCCCTTGTGTCAGTTTGCCACTGACCCCCCTTCCTTGATGCATCAGGAAGGCTTGTGGGTCTGCCTCCCTAGCTCTGTAAAGCTGGGTGGGACTTGTTCTGTCAGAAAAGTTTATTCTGTTTGCTCTCTCTTGCCCTTAGACCATCATCTGCAAATAGCATAAGCAGCAGCACATCTTCAAATCACAGTGGCTACACTCCGGAACCTCCGCTGCCCCCAGTTGGAGGAGACCTTGCCAGCCGACTGTCGAGTGATGAGGGGGAGATGGACGGGGCCGACGATTCCGAGAAGTTAGACTGCCATTTCTCCACCCACCATCCCAGACCTCTTGCGGTAGGCCACCTTCTCTTTCTGTCCAGGCATTTTTCTCCCCTGTGCTTTGTGGTATTTAGGTGATTGGGTCAGAATGCATCCTTCCTCAGGAGAGGCCTCCAGGACAAGGTTGTACGAAAGGGCTTCCCCTGGGGTTGAATGATTGCCCCCTTGAAAATCACAGAAGGGAAGGGAAGGGCTCCCAGCTGATTATAATCCTTTAAATCCCTGAGTACTTGTGGGCCACCCTGAAGCCATCCTGCTTGGTGTTTATAGAGGATGAACAGGGAGCTAACCTTCCTGCCTTGCCCATCAAAAATGGAGCCTCTGATTTCCAGAGTTTGTCTAGCCCACTTGCTTTGGAAACCGTCTGTCTGAGCAGTGTGCCAGTGGCCAGCCCTGGCTGGTTTTCTCCCCTGTTGGTTCTGAGTTTTACTGTTATTAGGAGGTGTGACCATATGGCACCAGAACCCAGTGTGTGTGTGTGTGGAAGGAGTTCATGTCAGCATGGTTGCTGATTAACGAAAAGGTCAGTTTCTTCCCAGTTCCTTGAAAGAGTCCACTTTAACAATTCAGAAGGTCATTGGAACTGAGGTGGGAAGTACAAAGGGGCATGAGCTGGAGGCTTGTTTGTGTTTTCCCTACGGGCACGTAAGAGAAGACTGCCTGGTGCCGCCAGCACAGAGCCGAATTCGGGGAGGCCTGTAACGTGGGCCCCCACGGCCGGCTT
Source organism: Vicugna pacos (assembly GCF_048564905.1). Lineage (NCBI taxonomy): Eukaryota > Metazoa > Chordata > Mammalia > Artiodactyla > Camelidae > Vicugna > Vicugna pacos. The sequence continues at coordinate 76,599,727 of NC_132993.1, read as the reverse complement.
GCCCTGCTCCCGGCTTGAGCTCTGCGAGATGAGCTCTGACTACCCCTAGGTCTCATGGACTCTGAGTGAAATCAATCCTGCATCAAGATAGAGGGAGTCCCTCTTCCCTTCTGTCAGTGTGATGAATAAAGGCCAGATTCACTTCCGATTTCTGGGGAGGATGGTGGCCTGGGCTTTCCCAACAGCCTGAGCCTCTGCCTCTTGGCCAGGACAGAGATAGGGACAATCAGGGTTGTCTTTGACTGCCAGTAATAGAAAACTCAGCTCATACAAGTGTATGCACTTCGGTCACTGACTGGCCTCACATCACAAGAAGTCTAGAGGTAAGTGGCTCCAGGCTTGGTTCGGCATCTCCACAACGTCCTAGTCCTGAGCAAGCGTCATCTCTGCAATCCTCTTTACGTTTCATGCATGATCTTGAAGCATCAGCTACAGCTCCAATATCACATCGTCACCCAGTAGTATTCTACAAAGGGTAAAAAGGGACAAACAGAAAGGGAGTCTTCTTCTAAGCTGCTATCTTATGTCATTTCTTAAGGAAGAAAATCTTCCTCCTCACATCTGCCAGAAGAAGGTCACGTGCCCAATCAGTGGCAGAGAAGGATGGGACCGTAGTAGCACAGGATGAAACCAGCCGTGATTCATCCCAAGGTTCTGGGAAGAGACACACCTTCCCTGCTCACTGCTCCATGTCGGGTATCACTAAGAGTGTGGTTCTGTTAGCAAGGAAGGGGCGGGGAGAGCGGGGATGACAGTTGATGAGATTGGCAACCAGTTGGGTCTGCCAAGGTGTTCAGCACAGTCCTCTACCGCCCAGCATGGGGCATATTATGCGACCAAGGTCTGGAGCCTCTCAGGGCGTTTAGCCTGGCTCCTGTATTGAATTAGAGACACAGGTAGCACAGACAGTCAGGGGCCTCCAGCTTCCAAGTCTGGAAGTGAGTCCGGGCTCTGCCAGACTCTGCAGCACGTCAGGATCTTTGTCCAGATGACAAGCTGCCAGGCACAGTGGATGAGGTCAGCTCTGGGCCCAGCAGGTTTGTGTGCCCTTAATGTTTTGCTGATTTAAACGGAAAGGCCATGGATTTGTTTCTCTGCTTTGCCCTTTCTCTCATGGCCAATTGATCCATTAAATCATTTTTGTAATGAACGCTTGTTCAGGGTGTCTTTAGCAAGGAGATGAAGGAAGAAAAGATGTCTGGACCTGGACCGGCTCCCACATGCTGCTGGGGACCAGCCTCCGTGTGAGAGGACTCCCTTTGTATGTTTTCTTGCTTGGCCAGGAAGCACTTAATGTCAAAGTGTGGAAAAGAGTTTTTTCAGCAGGAATACCAGATTTGGTGGGTGGCAAGATTTTAACGTAAGCCCCCCTCCCCCCTAAACATAAGCAGAAACAAAACAAAGGGAAGTTCTTGCATTTCCTCCTAAGAACTGTTCCAAAGGCCTGTTCCAGGAAGGGCTCGTGGAACGGGTGCCAGCCCAGCACTGTGTCTGGGATGGAGGCCAGGGAGCTGCTGGGGGAGGCCTGGGGGCGGGGGAGAAGCTGCATTTGAGTTATAGAGTCATTTGCAGACTCGTCTGAGCTCTGACCAGCCAAATGTCACCTTCGCGGAGGCCGCTGCTTGCATTTCTGTCTGCTGGCCTTCTGGCTGTCCTAACAGCATCATCAATGATGTTGATTAAACATCTGACTGCTCGTATTTCAGCCTTGTGTTTTAAATGTGATAGTTTGCTTTAAACACTTTGTAGGACTTTATCTGTGTCATCTATCCTTTAGCCTAAATCCCGTCTATCCTCAGATTGAGGAAGAAGAAGAAGAGAATGGGGTCCCTGGCCTCTGTACATTTATAATCCAGTCGGGCACAGAGGCATCCTGTATAACGTAAAACAGCCACATGGTAATTCCCAGGTGAAACATCATGGAGTGTGTATAGGTGTTGGTGGGGGTTCAGAGCGGCTCGGTGAGTCAGTTAAAGTCTTGATTAGGGCCCTGAGGGAGGGGAGCATTGGAACCGGCCCAGAGAAGAGGAAAGGGGATGGCAGGCGGAGGGAACAGAATGAGCCTAAGCTGGGAGGCAGTGACGTGCTCCGGGGCAGCCCCGCCTGCACGTGCTGATAGGAGTGGGAGGTGAGGTTCGCACCAGGAAAGGAAGGAGTTTAGCTGAGCTGGATGTGAAGTGGCTCTGTTGACAACAGATAGAAAAGGTATGACCAGTTGGCAAGAGAACATCAGAACCAGCAGTTTCCATCACTGTGAGGAGAAGCAGGGACCCACCAGCTTCCTTGAGAAGATGGCTGGTGGGACAGGCTGTTGCTTTTTTTTCCCCCAACCTAAAATGCTGGGTCAATCCCAGGTGTGGAGAAGGTAGCCCTCGGTGCCACGGAAGACTGAACGGCACTATCACTGAGTCATCCGGTGAGGTTCTGCAGAAAATCGAGACGCTCTAAGCACCACAGAAATATTTTTGGTTTCAGTACCATTGGCTTCTCTTTATCTTGAGGAAAATAGTGCCCCTGTGTGTTTTTATGCAAATGTTACTTTTCTCTGTATTGTGTATACTAGCTTATTAACCTGTAGTCAGAATTAAATTTTTTTTTTCTTCACAGTTTTGCTCATTCGGGAGTCGGCTCATGGGACGAGGATACTATGTGTTCGACAGAAGATGGGACCGTTTTCGATTCGCACTAAACTCCATGGTAGAAAAACACTTGAATTCACAGATGTGGAAGTAAGTAAGCGGCTTTCGTGCAGTGTAAGATCAGAGTTGCCCCACAAGTGTCTGAATCCTAGCTTGCTAAGTGAATGTCACCAATTGGCTTTCCATAGAACGAAATGATGCTGAAATCAGGGTTCCTGATTAATTTTTCAATGTCAGCCCTTCATCATGACTCGCCTGTAGTTTTTCAGAGGCTGTATGATGTGTGCTAAGCTTTGTCTTCTTTGACGACCATTTATGCATTGGCAATCTAAACAAAATGAAAAGGTATTAGGTAAGAGCTTGTTTATTGAACAGTGTTCAAGGGCCTTTTTGCTGTGACTAAGAACATTTAAGGATATTAAGAAAAATGCCTCTGTTTGTAATGTTAATGCTACGATGTCAATACTAAAAATTTCGTCATGGTTCTGGACCAATTTGTCATTGTTTAATGTCCCATGATAAAAGGACATAACAGCGGCCAACAGGGCAGATTCTGGGCCACGCTGCGAAGTTGTTTAAGCTTGTCTTTGGCCCTTCCCACCTCCCTAGGACGCTCTTCTCACCTCTACCTGTACGTCTCTCTACCCCAATCTCAGCTTATGTCCCATTTCTCTAAGGTCCTTTTATTCTCCCACACCTCCCGATATATTTACATTTTAATAGATTCATAAAAAGGGAAGAATCAGCCTTCCTGACTTGGGGAGGTGCTCTTGTGCACAATGACAGGCTAGACCCTCTCAGACCACAGCATGCAAGGAACTGCCATTCCGGCCACTTGGTAGTGCCAGGCCAGCCCCCGGCTGTCCCCAGCCCCGACTCCCACAAAGGTGAGCTCTGAAGATGGCATCTTTCACAGAACCATGGATTCCTCAGCTCTAGTCCTGCAGGGTCCAGGAAAGCCAGTGCTGTACCCCTCCCCCTGCCCTGTGAAGCGCAGGAAGTAGGATGGGGACGGAATTCAAAACCTGCCCTCTCCCAGGCAGTGATGACACCTCAGCCCCTGTTCACCACGATGCCCAAGGAGCTTCCAGAACTTCCAAGAGAAGTAAGCCCCACTGCGCCTGCAGGCTCTCAGAGTAGACTTAGGACCGCATGTTGACACTTCCTGTGAAGTAGGAAAGGGCCACAAGAGAAGCTTATCGTTTCTTCTCACCTAAGTGACTGCCCAATGTGTCTAAAAGCCCCCCTGACATCGACCTGTGTCCCTTCTAAACAGCTGCCAGTTGGCACCTCCTGCGGGGTTGCCAGGCTCTCGGTTACTCTGTGGCTGAGCCTTCTGCACGTGTGTCCCCAGCATGGCAGCCAGCCCGGTGGTCCCCACAGCCCTTTTTTGCTCTCCTGTGTTGTGGAAGTGTAAATCCCGGACACGTGGAAGGAATGTGTTGATCTGTCTTTCGCTGCCTGGTGTCCTGTCAGCTCAAGCTCCATATTCCTTTCCTCCCCAGGAACAGAAACCCGAGCCACAGGGCATCAGGTCCCTCCCCCCTTTTCAGGACTTGCCTAACCAATCTGCTGTCACTGAGCAACATTGGGGCTGCCTGGGTGTCAACACTGGAGAGCGTAGCACCCCGCTACCCTCTCAACCTCGCTGCCCAAACCCCAGGCCCCGACGGGCCCGAACCTGGAGGGATGGCAGCCGATGGGGGCGTGGAAGACATTAGGAAGAAAAGGAACGGCCAAGACTCTTTTTTCTTTAACAAGCATTTAACTCTGCATCAGGAGACGCCAGCACAGTATTCTCTTTCAGCCAGGTCAGCATCTGGATCTCCATGCCAGCTGGCAGGGGAGGAGGGGCGCTGTCAGTAATTTATTCGCATCTGTGGGCTTTTGGATGGGACTTCCCTAGGCCAGTGTGCAGAGCTTAAGCCAGGGCACAGCCTGCCAAGCTGAAATCCACTGCTATTTGGCACCTAGAAAAGCACATTAACTATCTAGCGTTGGGGGAGGGGTTCCCGGGAACAGTGAGCTGCCACACGCCCCTTGCCCTGCCTCTCCCCTGCCCCATGTCCCCTCCTGCCCCTGCTGTCCACTTAAGATGAGCAGGGAGAGGAAGGAAAGAGGTAGAAAGTATGCAGAGAAACAGCATCCATCCCAGTGCTGAGGCTCAGCCAGGGAAGCCTGGGAACTCCAGCTCTGCCAGTTAGCACATGCTGAAGCCTGAATTCATACTATTTAATGGGAAAACGACAAATCGGGATGCTCAGAGTAGACCCTAGTTACGGTCATCGATTGGGGTCCTCTGCAAATGAGCAACCGGTATTTGTCAGTAACTTTTTATTACAAGTAACTGCCAACCCTCTGCCCACATGGATTTTTCTCTGTACTTCAGCTGGTACGAAGAAGTTTGAGTCAAGGCCAGATGGAGTGGGATGCCTGTTAGAACCGTGGGAGGCACCCGACAGCAGAGACACTGTGGTGTGCTGCGGCTGCGGGCTCTGACAAATGGGCCCTGGGGCTGTTAGGAAGGGGTTGTGCAGTGCCAGACAGTTCCAAGGGCGTGTGTAGACCTTCCCGGTCTGATTTATGGGAGTCCTGGCCCGGCATGCATAGTTACGTGGCTGCTGAGAAATCACCTGCTCACCCATCCACCACCCATCCATCCATCCATTCGTCTACTCATCATTCATTGCAACAGGTACTAATGAAGCACTTGTTTAGTGTTGACAGGATCTTTTACCTTCTTTAGGCTTGAGAGAAAATAGATTTTCAAACACCATCACAGCCACGCTGGGTTCGGCAATATTTTTCTCTTGTATGTGATCTCCACAGTCTGATGTTTTCAAGGACCCTGCGCTTATATGTTCAAGGATTGCTCTGAAGTCCACCCTAAGGATGGAAGCCATAGGCTCCACCAAATTGCAGGCAGAAAACTGAATCCTCAGAGAGAGCAGCTTCAGGAGAGCCACTTCCTCCTCAGCAGGGCCTCTGTGCAGGGTCCCAGGCCCCTTGGCCTGACGCCGCACTGCAGCCAGGAGGGGGCCTCCAAGGGGAGAAGGGACTGTGGGAGGACCCCGCTCACACCTGCACCCCTTTAGCACTGCTTTCCAAGAAGCAGAGCTGGTTCCTAATTTCTGGGGAGGTCCAGCTATACTGAAAATGATTTCCAGGGGCAGCGGGGAGGGGAACAAGGTGAAAAACAGGAAAGAGCCAGTTTGAAAATACTCACCTGGTTCCTGAAGTCAGCATCCTTTCCTAAAAAGCCAGGGATAGATGGTGGCCCCCGAGGCCCCCATGCTCCTCCCGGTCCCCAGAGTAGCAGCAACATGGACCCAGGTCATGGTTTGGAAGTAGAAGCTGCTGCCAACCAAGTCAAAAGACAGAACTTGCCAGGAGGCCCCAAGAGTTACCTGCCACCTGGTGCTCACCTTGGCTCCATAGTGTAGGAGACGGAGAGTTTGTTCCCAACTCTCCCCTACCCCCAACTTTCAGGAAGACCCCGCCCCATCTGTATGTTCTCCTGCATTTATCTCCAAAACAAACTAGAAATTCCTGATCCCTTCTCTGGATCCACCAGGGTCCCCGTTCTCTTCCCACTTCCTAACCAAGGGCCAGGAAGACCTATTGGAGGGCAGACACGCCCCAGTCATAGCTCCTGAGTGAGAGCTGAGGCAGGGTGAGGCGAAGAGGGGAAAACAGGGCCAGCAGCTGTGAGCTGACGTGGACATGCCCCCCTGCAGGGTAATCAGAGGCTGCAGACGGCAGGAGGATGCTGGCCTGTGAGGAGACAGGTGTTTCCCAGAGTGCTTCCAGCCAAGAGCAGGGTGGGGAGGTAGGGGACCAGAGGGGCTGGGAGGCCCTGAGAGGCAGTGGGCGGAGCTGCAGGGGTGCAGGGGGATGCTGTGGCCCACGTGTGCAGGTGGAAAAGCCCCATTCTCACACTTCTTACTTCAAGCCAGGACCTAAGTGTGAAATGACCACTCCTCATTAAAAACCACCTTCATCACTGCCAGCGGGGAAAAAATGGAGAGGAATATGGTTGGGGAAATTTATATTCTAAATAACATTCGCCTTTGATTCATGAACCCAAATCAGCCATTATCCAGTAGCAAAGCATGGAGAAAAGGATGTGAAAACCTGAAAGTGATGAAAACTAGGTTGCTGGATGTTGCAATGTGGGGGGACCATAGGGGAGGGCCATAATTCAGATTTTGCCATCCGTCAAGGCTTCATTTTCCATAGTCTGGTTCCACCAGTTTTCTCTGTAGCCCTGATGCTCACACTTAATCGAGCTTCTGGAGCAATGCCAAGCCTATTTCTCACTGTTTCTCTTTCACTCTTCTCTCATGTTTAGGAAGATCCCACCTGCGGCAGATAGCCCCATGCCCTCGCCAGCAGCCCACATCACCACCCCTGTTCCAGCATCCGTTTTACAGCCTTTCAGCAACCCCAGTGCTGTATATCTTCCTTCAGCTCCCATCAGCTCGAGACTCACCTCTTCTTACATAATGACATCAGCCATGCTCTCAAATGCAGCTTTTGTGACATCGCCGGACCCGAGTGCCCTCATGTCACACACCACAGCTTTCCCTCATGTGGCCGCAACCCTCAGCATCATGGACTCAACCTTCAAGGCCCCATCCGCCGTGTCCCCGATACCAGCTGTCATCCCTTCCCCATCCCACAAGCCATCCAAAACCAAAACCAGCAAATCCTCAAAAGTCAAAGACCTGTCCGCCCGTAGCGACGAGTCTCCAAGTAACAAAAAGAGGAAGCCGCAGTCTTCGACTTCCTCCTCCTCCTCCTCCTCATTATCCCTGCAGACATCCTTCTCGTCCCCATTGTCAGGGCCCCACAAAAAGAACTGTGTTTTGAATGCCAGTTCCGCTTTGAACTCCTATCAGGCGGCCGCTCCCTATAACACTCTGTCCATGCACAACTCAAACAATGGGGTGAGCCCACTCAGTGCCAAACTGGAGCCCTCAGGACGGACCTCGCTGCCCAGTGGCCCCGCGGACCTAGTGAGACACGTGGGCTCGGTGGGCGGCAGCAGTGACTCCTGTCCCCTCTCTGTGCCCTCCCTTGCAGGGGACCTCTCTCTGGCCTCACACAATGCCGTGTCTTCTCTGCCCCTCTCTTTTGACAAATCAGAAGGAAAAAAGCGTAAGAACTCGAGTTCTAGTAGCAAAGCCTGTAAAATCACTAAAATGCCTGGAATGAATAGTGTTCACAGAAAGAACCCGCCCAGCCTCCTGGCACCGGTGCCCGATCCCGTTAACAGCACCTCCTCTCGGCAGGTAAGGGACCCATCCTTCCAGGAGCCTCCCAGCACCACCCTGGGGAGAGGGGCCGGGGGAGCTGGGGAGCAACCCTGCTTAGCCAGGTGGCCCAGACAGGTAACGCAAGCCTGAGTCCGGTCCTCGCTGCCCTCTGGGCAGTTCCACCCTCTGCTCTGAGAGTAGTTTATTTAACAAACACTTTCTACAGTGCCCACTACGTGCTAGGTGCTGTTCTAAGTCCCAAACAAGTATCACCTCATTTAATCCTCACAACAACCCAGCGCAGTGAGGGCCGTAACCACCACCTTACAGATGAGGAAACTGAGGCACAGATTCTGAGTTTCCTGCCCCGCCCTATTGTGAATCTGGTGTTCTGAGGAGGATTTCATTGAAGAGGTCTGTTGCCGGGCAGTCTTATCTGATCTCTTGGCAGCCCCTTAGGAAGAACGAGAGACCCAGGCCGGTTACATGACGACCTGGGTCCCACCCAGGGGGTGGGAGCTCGTGCTTCCAGCTCCCAGGTGACTGCTGTTCTCACTTTACCAGGCTCCCTTCTCCTAACATAACTTTCCTTCCTAAAGGGACCCTGCAGCTCACACCAACTGATGCAGAAATGTTCAAGGCCACTGTACAAAGAGGAGGGAATATTGTGAGGGGAGATGGGGGAATGTGACCTAGTCCAAGGAGAACATGTGTTTCTCTCCCTTGAGCTCTGTTCTCACCCTCAAGTCTAGTCTTCACCTTGGGCTGGAGAAGCCACTTAGGAAACCCCCCAGCTGACTCTGGTGCCATTTGGTAGAGGAGCAAGCAGAAGGGGGAGGGGCTGGCCCAGGGTTCAAGTCCAGCAGGGACTGGGGGGGACCAGCCGGGACAGCGTGCACAGACTGTAACACCAGCCCCAGGTCCACAGCCACAGACTTCAGTGGGCCTGTCCCGAAGCCTAGGCCCCTCTGGGGATGAGGACTTTGGAGAGATGAGAGGCAGTGGTTAAAAAGCTGTTTTCCTGTTTTGCGTCATCTTTATATGAGACTTGTCAACCTCACGAAGAGAACATCTTGAGGGGGATTCAAACACAGTAGAAAAAGCAAGTTTGGATCTCAGGGGCCAGACAAGCTGCAACCTGAGGTCCAGGTATGGGTTGGGGGGGACATAGGTTCTCTCATCAGAGCCTGGACACTCAGACATAGCTGCAGATTCCCCAGTTCCAGGGGTTCAGGGGAGGGGGCCAGCACCCACAGGGCCCCACCTGAGACTAAATCTTGGGTTGATGTCACCTCCAGGTCTCAGGATAGAGGCCAGAGCCAGGGCTTTGTAAACTTGAATGTGCACATGAATCCCTTGCAGTGGGGAGGGGTCTTGGTAAAATGCAGATTCCAGGATAGCAGGGCTAGGGTGGACCCTGAGAATCTGCATTTCTAACAGGCAAGCCCTAAGCAGCAAGGCTATAGTGTCACCCATGTTGGATGAAGTTCTAGCAGCTAACACATTCTTATGGGATGGTTTCTATTTCAAGCACTTTAGATATATTCACCTGTTATTACCCCCATTTTACAGATGAGTAAACTGAGGTACAGGAAGGTTAAGAAATGTGCCCACAGTCACACAGAAAGTAAATAATAGGGGTGGGATTTACACCCAGGCAGTTTGGCTCTGGAGTCTGGGCTTTTAACCTCCATGCCTCTGTATTGAGTAAATGTGGCTCTGTTGAGTCTTTGGTCTGCAGGACTATATGAAATGTTTAGTAAACATGAATTCATCAAAACCAGTGGTGAAAGGACCAGACAAGCCTCCATCAGAGAGTGCTCGTCAGGAGGGAAATCCAAAAAGCTGATGGATTTAACAGCTACCTTGGGTCTAGGCAGTATTGGTTCTTTAATGCATGTATATCTGGATGCTTGTCACCAGGCTATTACAAAAAGGCTTTTCCAGGGTCACCACTGGTGATCTCCAGGTGTTGGGGAACAGCCTTTGGAATCTGTGTTGCTTCTGTTAGGAGATTGGAAGGAGGCATGGCGTGAATTAGGTTGAGAAATTCCAGGTAAACACGTGCTTTGGGGACCAGCTGGGGATCTATTTAATTGTGTCTGGTAGGTGTAAGGCCAGAATTTGCCACGGAGATATTTAATCATACAAAAAAAAGACTGCAACTGTTGGGCAGATGTCTTTCTGCAAAGGCGAGTTAGAATTAAGGTAGAAAACGAGCTCTTTATTGGAGCTGCCTTGGGGTACCGTGCTCCCCTGAGGACCCAGCCCACTGAGTGCCCAGGTAAATCACGGGGAAAGGGGAGGAGCCTGACCGTCACACCCACATGCCCCCAGGGCAGCCCTCCTAGGAAAGACCCCGCTCCACCTCCCGCTGGAAGGGGACGTCCAATGCCATCTTGCTTTTTTTCTTAAGAAGTATTACGGGAAAACCGACTCAGAAAAAGACACAGACATTCATTCCCAGCTGGTCCAAGGGAGTCTGGACTGGAGACAAGATGGGTCTGGTACTGCGCTCACAGGTGAAAAAGCTGAGTTCAGTGCTCCTAGGAGTGAGTCTGATGCCTTAGTCCTCCTCCCTGAAACTTGCAGTCTGGGAAGCGGAATTAAGAGTTTTCCTCCTGGGGAGGGTATAGCTCAGTGGTGGAGTGCATGGCTAGCATGCACGAGGTCCTCGCCAGTACCTCCATCAAAATAATAAGTAAATAGGTAAACCTAATTCCTCTGCAAAAAAAAAAAAAAAAAAAAAGAGTTTCCCTCCATTCCGCTTTGCCTCTGGGATGAGAAGGGCTCATCAAGGTCCCGCAAACATTCAGTTCCTCTGCCATTTAAGACGGAAACACGAGTCCCGAGGCCCGGGCAGCGGGAGGAGCGCGCGCGCCGTACTGCGCAGGCTCCCCCGCTGGCATCACGCTACGTCACGTGGTGGCGGCGGGTCTCTCCGCAGCTGACGCCTGCGTCTGAGGAGGACTTCACTGGTGTCTTTCAGGTTGGGAAAAACAGCAGCCTAGCTTTGTCACAGTCCAGTCCTTCAGGCATATCCAGCCCCGGACACAGCCGACAGGTAAGTTCCTGGGGGGCAGAGGGCCCTAGGGTCGTCAGCAGGATGGGAAGAATGCCGCGGGGTGGGGGCTGGTCAGAACCTGGTTCGCATCTCGGGTCCAGCTAAGACAATGGCTGGCCGGCGTGCGAAGCTCGGTCTTGTTGTAATTAGCTGTGTGCCCCTGGGCAAGTTACTGAACTTCTCTGTGCTTTAGTTTCCTCACCTGTAAGGTGGGGATCATCGTGGCCCCTCCCTCATGTGGCTTTTGTGAGGATAAATTTAATTTAGTCACATAAAGCCTTTCCAAAATGCCTCAGACATAGTGAACACACGTATCTGCTGTTACTGTTAGCAGCTGTATGATAGTAGGCAGATTCTCTGAGTCACGGTTTCTCTGTCTGTTAAATGGCAAAACTGTTGCCTACCTCCTCGGGTTATTGTGAAAATTAAGATGCTGTTGACGAAGGGGCCTTGCTCACGGCCTGTATCAGTCTGCGCTTTCTCAAGGCCTCTGGTGAGCTGTAGCTGCCACTCAGGATGTGGTTTCATGGTGGGACTATTCAAAGTGGATTTTGGAGTTTTCCTAAACCTGAGGTGTGAGAGTCGTCAGTGTAGAAATGGTTTTGTTCAGTGGACTGCGTGCACGCCCCGGGGAGGCCAGGGAGGGTGGGGTGGGGGGATTGTGTGTGTTCTGCATGGTTGGAAAACCTGCATGCGTGGCTGTGATGTTATCTTCGAAGTGCCCTAGGTTTCGTAGATACCCAGTTGCAATGTGTCTGCACTTTGGCCTTTGAAGTTTCTCCACAAATTTTGGGTGGAGTTGGGGTGAAGGTTATAGGAGACAGCTTGTCAGGGAGTGTGTCTCCATTTGAGTCCTTGTGGCTGGTTTGGGCCTGAGCACCTGCAGCCCATCCTCTGTGCTGGGGATGGACGTGGGGCTCCATCAGTCTACCTGTTGAAGGCAGGCCTCCTGCAGGGCTGCCGGGCGCGCTGGGAAACGGCACCTTGACCCTTACCAGGCACTTACCTGTGCGATCGCCGACTCTGGGAACGCCTGCTGGGTACCTATATCGCTGGCGGTCAGCCTGAGCGAATGTAATAATAAAACCGACACCTGCCAGTCGTTGAGCCCTTTCTCCGCAGGCTTGTGCTCCGTCCCTCACATGCGTTACACACATTTAAACCTCTTAACAATCTGGTGGGTGGGTGGGGACAAAATGATTATCCTCCTTTTATAGATGAAGATGGAGGAACTTGGAGCCAAACCTCTATCTCCAAAGCCTCTGTACTTCACCCAGCACTATACTTCTTCCTTATTCTCCGTGCCGTTTGCAGGTTAGGTAGGAAAAGGTGAACTAAGAGAGGAAAAAAATGAAGACATGAATTATCCTGGTTCTCTCCCCTGGAGAGGAGCCCTGTGAATCTACGGGATTTGTCCCTGCGATTTTTCCTCTACAGCTAGGATCTCTGTGGCTCCTTTCCATTTACAACCGTCACCCCACTTGCTCTTCCCAGCTGTCTTTTGCCAACTTGCAGGAGCTGGGGTGGCAGCCTTTTTATTATAGAGGAGGAAACTGAGGGTCCCCTCTTTAATTCTCATGGGCAATCCCAAATGTATGTTTTTGAAAGAAGCTTTTCTTTTCTTTTCTTTCCTAGAAGACCACAAACAGAACTGGCAGGATAAGGACTCTTCCATAACAAGACTATGAAGCCACTTCCAAACCAATGCCTGGCCCCTGGACCCCACCCTTGGAGGCTGAGGCCGGAGGAGGGAGGGGCGTGGGCAGTGGGAGAGAGTCTATTTCCTGTGCCCTGCCTGTGGCTCTGGCCTTTCTTCTTTTTTTAATTGACCAATTTTTAGTTTTGAGGAAAAAGAAAAAAGGCAAAAGAACTCAAATTTGAGACTTACAGAAAACAGTACCAGTGTTTTGTTTCCGTTCTTTCATTTGCCACGTGTATACCTTCCTCGGAGTTTGGGGTCATTCCTCTCGCTTCTGATGCTGCTACTGCATCATCTTGCTCCTGCCCCGAGAGCAGACACTGCAGAATGTCAGTTCCTGGTTGGCGTCCTCTGAAACTCTTGAACTTGAGCACTGGTGGTGCTGCTTTCCTCGTTCTCTCCCACCCATCCCTTCCATCACCTCCTACCTGCCACTCTCTGGGTCCCCACAGGCCATCAGAGGAGCAGGCTCTCCCAAGCTCCCCTGTGGACGGCATGCTGGGGGAGAAGGGTCTTTGCTGGGAAGCAGCCCGTGTTTGGGGAGAGCTGGAGAGTGGGCTGAGTGCCCTCCTCAGGTTCCTAGGGCACTTCAGCACAGTGGGAGCCAGATGCGTGGGCAGAGTTGAGAACAGCGGCCATTTAATGATGGGGCTCATGCAGGACCGCAGTCCAGCTGTGCAGCTCGGGTTAGGGGAGGGGCGGGAACAGGCCTAGGACGTGGCGGGAAGAAGGGCGTGGGGATGGGAGAAAGTATCCTCAAAAGATGATGGGAACTGGGCCACTGTGATCATCTGAGCTTGGAATTCACGCTGCAAAATCCCTTCCAGGGCACCGGGTTCGAGGGCCGAAACCTGGGTGAGTCCCAGGGGGAGGAGTCCCAGGGAAAAGGGCAGGAGGCCCCAGAAAGCCACAAAGGAGGAGGCACGGTGCCCACAGCTGTGGAAGTTCCCAAGCTGCCCTCCAGGGCTAGGCAAGATGAGGAAAAGCGGGGCTGAAGGCAGGGCCTGCGGGAAAGCTGCCCTGGAGGGTTAATTGCCAAACTGCCAAACCCCCGGTGAGAAGAAATACTAGCGTTGCCCACCCATCTCTGTGGCCTGGGCTACAGGGCCCCGTGGACTCTGCACACCCATGGGTCAGCTCCAGGCAGATTATGAGGAGCTCCCACGCAGACACCGCCACCCCAGGAAGGAGTGGTCAGGCCACTGTTCATGGAGAAGAGCTGGGAGGGAGAAGCTGGAGGCCTGCAGCTGTAAAATTGTCACACTGGGGTTTTGAAAGAACTGCAATATCCTGAGCTCTAGTTGGGAATCATAATCAGGAGATGAATTCACCATATATAATAGGTATTCTGTGCTGTGAATCGTGTAACTTTGCATACGATATAATGGCAGAGAATCTGAGGAGGTTTTGCTTCAGCCCTAAGTCAGAAATGAATACCTATTTTGCAGCTGGACATAAACCCTCATCCCCACCCTGAAGTTTTCCTTTTCTTTCCCATTCCCCACCCCTACCCCGAAACCCAAACCCAAAGATCAGACTACTGTTCAGTTTCACCACGTGATTGGATTTTGCAAAGACGGGAGGCAAATGGAGTGATTTGCATCAATGGAGTTGCACTGACAGTGTTTCTTAATAGGATTACTAAAATTTTTAATATAAAATGATTTTTTAAAAATCAGGAGTTGATATTAGGTACTAGGACATTAGTTCAGATGATTTCATTTTTATTTCTACAGTGTTAAAAGTGCACTTATATGCTGGTTTATTTCCATCTTGGGAAAAAGAGACTGCAAATTGAAGGGAAGATTGTTACTTTTTTTCTTTAAAAAAAAAAAGGTTAAGGCAGATTTTAAGACTTATAAATGTTTAAGAAATTATAAACAAGGTTAGACCCTTTGAAAAAAGTTTAGAAGATATTCTTAAAGTAAATTTTTATAGTGTTAATTTTGTAATAATTTATGTTTTACTATATTACAGAGCTAACTGACCAGAATAGTTTCAGAAACAATATGAAACTTAGGAAAGTTGAAGCAATGTTTATATTTTTAAAATGTTCTTTGAATTATGTTTTTATTGTACATTTCTCCAGACTGAAAAGTATGTACATATCTTTGTTATTTTTGCACAATTTTTGTCTCGTTCGGTTTTAGAAGTCTTTTTTTTTAATAATTTATTTTGAGTTGTAATACTTGCAGGAGTAAAAACAAACAAAATCTCAGCAACAAAATAACCCTCTGATTTATGAACTCTTACACTCAAAGAGGGAAAACAAAGGTTGAGAGATTAAGTGGCTGCTTCTGAGAAATAATGTCTCGACAGGGACTAAAGGAGCAATTCAATGGATTTTAAACATTTTAGCACTCTACATCTTGAATTGCAAGCTGGAATAAAGAGGCTCCCCACCGAATGCTGCTTACTTGGTGAAAGACTGGCTCTGACCAAGGTGAGGACATTTCTGGAAAACTGAGCAAAAAGGGAAAACCCACGGTGTTCCTTCCTTCACAATCAACTACAGGTTTACTTTATAATGATGTATTCAAAACTCACAGCTTGAAACGTGGAATGCAAATAAAAGGTTTTCTTTCGGTTTGTTTGAATGGAGTTCAACTGGACCCGGCTATAAAGCATCATTAGGGGGATATCCTTTGGGTACTTGTGTTCTGCACACCCCACTCAGCCCTCTCTCCCAGCCCCTTGACTGCACACACCCCCGTCTGCCTGAAGATCTAGTGACTTGTTGTCAGCCACAGAGGCTCGAAAGCTCTGGTTGTTAAGCGTCACACAATGCATAGACCTGTCAGCCATAAAAAAAAAAAAGAAAAAAGAAAAAAAAAAGCGACCTGGATAACTTGTATGCCTTCTTTTGTATCAATGTACCAATTGTAAATAATGCTGATCAACCTTTGTAGAGAATAGTTTATACAGCATATTCTATTACTGCTGATTCTCAGTGAACTCTTGTTTTAAAAAAGGAAAAAAAAGAAATTTTCTATTTACACCTTATATTTTGTTATGCTGTCGGCCCATGGCACTTTAACAAAAAACTCTGTGGGTTTTACGTAGCTGGTCAGTCATGGGGTATATTAAATAACTGTTGTTGCACAGACGAGAAATTTGCACCTGCTCATTTGTCCTTTCCTACTACCGATTTTAGAACCTTTTCCAGAAGAATTTTGAAGAAAGCATGTCCAAACATTCGAAACAAATGCCACACTTGTGGAGTGGGTTTCTTTTCTACGATTCATATTTTGTAACACTAAATATTTTCCTTCTTTGTCCCGCACCTTTCTGTATTAGCACTATCAGATAGAATTCATTCCATGCCTGTGATATTGTAAGCAGAATACATGTCTAAAGTAGGTGTAAATAGTAAATTCTATGGCTTACAGTTTTAAAAAGGAAAGAACAAACATGTATCTATTGATACTGCCATGGTTTAGCACCAGGCCTGGAGACATTCTCCAGTGATTGATTGTATTTTTTTTTTTTGCCTTTTTTTTTTTTTGGTAACATGGCTTTGTAAATAAAATAATTTATATGTTTGTAAAACAAAGTCTTTGGGTTTTCATGAAATGTAGATTTTTGATTTGGGGGTTTTTAAAAAATTCTTTAGGTATAAGTGTTCTCTCACCAGATAAGCCTTCCTGCTAGAACTCACATTTAAGGCGTAGGAGAGAGGAGAGTGAGTTTGTTCAACAGATACTTATGGAGCCTTCTGCCTGTGGCTGCCCCTGAGCTAGGCACTCTGCTCCAATGATGAGAAACAGACACAGTCTCAGCTGCTTTTTGGAAGCACCCTGGTGGCGGAGACAGTAAATAAACACTATCAAACGTGTAATTACAGATTGTGGCCAATTCGATGGTAGAAAAAGCTGAGTTCTATGAGAGAGAAAAATAACAGGAGAAACCGATGTAAAATGGGTGGGAGGGTGTTGCTATTAGGGAGTTCCCTCTGAAGGCAGGAAGTGCGGGGGGTATAGTCCCAGGCATAGACGGTCCACAGTGGAGAAAGTTGGGTGAGTTCTTGGAGCCAAAGGAAGAGCCACTGTGGACGGAGCAGGGAGAGAGATGGAGAGACGGCACAGCAAGGTCACAAAAGGCTTCATAGATTGGATTTCATGCTCAGTTCAGTGGGAATCGTTTGAAGGGCTTTACGCAAGGGCCTGACGTGATCTGTGAAAAGATCACCCTAGTTGCTGTGCGGAGAATCCTTTGGGAGCTTTCACAGGAGATCCAGGGAGACATGATGTTAGTGTGGTCCCAGGATGGTGACAGTAGGTATAAAGAGAAGTGAGTAGATTCAAGATACTTTTTACAGATTAAATTGACAAGATTTGCTTAGGAATAGGATGTGAGAGCAAGGGAAAGAAGGACTCACAGATTTCTAGTGGAGCAGTTGTGTTGGGTGGGTAGAGATGCTTCAGATGTGGAAAACCGGAGGAAGAACAGGGTTTGGGAGAGGGAGGCGGGTAAAAGGAATGTTTCATGATGATCAGAAGTTCTGTTTTGCACATGTATGTTTGCTCATGTGTGAGATGAGTGTGACACCCCTAAGCTGCTCTGTCAAGAAGGCATGGACTATGCATGACTGAAGCTGTCAGCAGGTCCAAGTTGGAGACATCACTTGGGAATCTTTAGTAAATAGATAACATTTAGAACCACAGATCTGGGTGTGATTACTTGAGAGAATGATGTAGGGGAAGAAGAGCAGACATTTAGAGGTTAGGTAGAAGCAGAAAGCTTGCCAAGAACCCTCCGAGGAAGCATTCACAAAGAGAAGAGAGAACTCAACAGACAGTGGTTCCCTGGAAGCCAGGACCATAAGCTGCTTCAAGAAAGGAATGGTAAACTGAGTTAAATAGTCTGCAAAACACAAGACAGAGATGGTCCCATGTCTGGGGTTTTGCAATGCAGAGGTCATTGGTAGCTCTTGGTTCCTTAGGGCTGCCATAACGTGTGATCACAACTTGATCGCTTAAAACAACATAAATTTATTCTCTCAGAGTTCTGGTGACCAGAAGTTTAAAATCAAGCAGGGCTGCACTCCCTGGAAGGCTCTAGAAGAGAACCCTTCCTTGCCTCTTCCAGTTTCCGGTGACTGCTCACAGTCTTTGGCACTCCTTCGCCTATAGACTCATCACTCCCACCTCTGCCTCCTTCTTCACGTGATCTTCTCGCCTGGGTTTCTCCTGGATCTCAAGTCTCCCATGATCTTTCTCTTCTAAGGACACCTATCCTTGGACTTAAGTCTCACTCTGAATGCTGGATGATCTCACTTGATGCTTAACAGTTACATCTTTTCCCAAATAAGTTCATACTCAACAGGTTCTTGGGGTTAAGAGTGGATGCAGAGCGACTTTTGCAAAGCAGTTGTGATGAAGTAGCAAGGGACTGAAGGAAATTCAGTTGTGTAGGCCAGTCTGAAGAAGGTAAGAAGGCACAAGGGAGCGTTTGGATTTTGTTTCTTTTTGCTAATTTTGTTTTTCATGGGAGAAGTGTCCAGGTTATGATTCATATGCTGATGGGGCAGGTACAACAGGAGAGGAAGAGGTTGGAGAAGCAGGAGTAAGGGGCGACGTCTTTAAAACAGGAAGCTTTTGAGAAGGCAAGAGAGAGGTGAACCTGAATGCACATGAAGGTATTGGCCTTGGTAGTGGGGGAAGATTAACTGGAGCATGTTAAGAATGTTAAGAGTTTGTGCAAAAATAGATTCGAATCAGGCAGAGCCAAACTGGAAGTGGTTAGCAGCTCCACCAACAGGAGCTGGGGAGAGACTTTTTTTTAAAGAATCAACAGAATGCGGTAAACCAATCATGAGGACAGTCAAATGTGCTTACACATTTTCAAGAAATCAGTCATCTAAGTTATAAATAATAAGTAGTTCATTTGTGTCCTTTTTTTTTAAAGATTCCACATACAAGCAATACCATATGGCATTTTTCTCTTTCTGACTTACTTCACTTAGAATGACAATCTCCAGGTCCATCCATGTTGCTGCAAATGACATTATGCTTTTTTGTGGCTGAGTAGTATTCCATTGTATACATAAACCACATCATCTTTATCGAGTCATCCACTGATGGACATTTGGCTTGTTTCCATGTCTTGGCTATTGTAAATAGTGCTGCTGTGAACATTGGGGAGAGACTTATAGAGAAAAGGCCGAAGCAAAGTGAGGAAATCATTGATTGACTGTAGTTCAAAGCCTAGTTGATCATTTGGGATTGGTTGTCCCTAGCATCTTCGTTTTGTAATCTTTGGACATTTACAGGCTTAGATTTTGGTTTGCTTACATAGGCCTCTAAGGCATGAGAGCCTCTCTGTCTAATGGCCTCCTTGTTTAATTAATTTCTTAGTAGTCAGAGAGTCACTTTTCTCTAGGGAAATGGGGACAAAGTCAGCTTGTAGCTTGTTGCTGGGAAGATGAGGGAGTTCCCACCTGAAGGGTTCCATTTTTTCAGTGACTGTGGAGCAAGCTGGGTGGGCCTGAGAGCTCGGAGGACATCTGAGAAGAGGAAAGAATTCAATGGTTACTGATGAAACTGGATTGCCTCACAGTGTTGAGAGCACATTTGAGATTCATGACCAAAGCAAGGTGGTGGCATGGGGAGGACCATCTTGGCGAGTGGTTTGAGCACACCAAGGGCAGAGCCAGGCTACTTGGAGCCGAGGCTCTCAGGCAAACTAAGGCAAATTTCTTGTCGTTTGGCCTCAGCCCTAAGTGTGAATATTTTTACTGTTGTGCAGAAGGGAAAAAAAAAAAAACAGAAGAAGCAGATTTGAAGCTTGGCACAGAGAAAGCATGTTGCAAATAAGTGTTTGTACAATTGGATATCTACAGGCACAAAGATGTCAGTGTGATGTTCCTAGCACCAAGGACGTCATTTATCCCTTGGTTCTGAGCTCTGTCACCGGCCATATGTCCTGGTGACTTCTAACTCCATTTTGAAAGGAGCCTATACAGCCTGTGTATAGGACTCTGAGAAGCCTCCTTCAAAACTAGTCCTACGTTTGGAGAATCAGTTTGAAAACCGGAAGTAATCCTGAAGACCGTCTTCTGCAGGTGAGGACACTGAGACACAGGCAGGTCAAATGAGATTCCAAGACCGCACAGCTGGCTGATGGGCAAGCCTCTTCTTTCAATCTGGTGCTCCTTCTGTGGTTATCTCCCTGCCTCGTGTACAAACATACTCCACCTACAGACTTTTCTTCATAAGCCACTGTGGGTATTTCCATAAAGATATTTCACAATTCTCTGTGTCTCCTAGGTAGTTTACTCAGTTCTCTGGAATTTATTTTTCAATACTTCAATATTTTTCTCCTTTTCAGTTTTTCCCATTAGGCAGTATCCACTTGCCTAACGGATTATTTCTTGCTTTCTGATCTGGTTTGGGCAATTCCAGAACATCAGGTTTAATGTATCGATGTTCCTAAGCAAAGTTCCCAGAAATGTATTTAATAAGTTTATTTTCTATTCATTACATCTTCATAAGCCATTCAACTAGGAAAGTCAATGAGGAAAGTTTAAAAAAGCCAAACGCCTCAAAAACCCAATCAGTCCCATGCAAGTCTGATTCATTGCAGAATCACACTGGAAGCCAACAGCTCAGGGGCACTGCATTTATTGTGACAATTGAAATCATGAATCTGATCTGAGGTCATTAACACTGGAAAGGTTCTCTCAATTTTAAAACATTCTGGACATTTTCTGGGTTGCTTCTTTCTCCTTTAAGTGTTTTGGTAAATTTTTAATCAAAGCAGCAGCATCACAAAAGTGTTTCCTTCCTCAGCTGCTCTGAAAATCAGAGCTTGTGCTGTCTTTATTAGGGTTTTAATTTTCTTTCAATTCACTTCACTTCCCTCCCTGATTTCCCTGCCGGTATGATCATCAACCCCCTCCTCTGCCCTTGCCCCAAATCTCCCCCACGTTCCTGAATAATCCATATGCGGTGTCGGGGGGTTTGGCCGGGAGAGGGTAACAATCCCCACACATTATTGGAATAGAGCAAAGGCAGAACCACAGAGAAATGAAGAGAAGGGGGAAGAAAAACATGATTCTGGGGCTTTTCTTTCAGAAAGAATTAGATGCATGTTTTTTTATGTTTGCAATGTGTGCAAGTCTTTTGGTTGTGTCCAGCTCCATAAACAGAGAAGGTTTGGATACAGACTAGATGCACAGCTCTGGACCTGACTGGCTGCTGGAGGACACACCAGAGAGGGTGTCTCCTCCAGCATTCACCTTCCAGCATTTGGAGGATGTTCCCACCAGATCCACGCAGAGCCCAGCATTGTTCAACACTTTAATTAATTAATTGGCATTCAGGGTAACCTTGGTGAATTAAAGCCATGAATACAAACAGACAGTTTATAGAATAGATATTACCCTTGGTGGGCAAGGGAGGTTTTAGGTGCTAGAAATGTTCTGTATCTTGACCTGGGAGCTTGTTAAATGAATGTAATCATTGGTGAAATATTTATCAGGTTGTGTACTTAAGATTCATTTATTTTACTGTGCACTTTAAATTTAAAATTTACACACAGACACAAAAGGTAAATGGCAAACTTGGAGCAATTGTCTTAGCAGCAAAGAGAAAGTTACCAAGTAGTCTGAGGAGAATACTAATAACCCCATTTTCTCCCCGGATCCCCCAGAGGCAGTAGGTACCACAGGGGAAGGGGTGCAGCAGTGGGGTGAGGAGGGGTTTGAAATCTGACCCCTCAGGGCCTCCCACACATCCCAATGCAGCCAAGGGGTTACTCTCCCTCTGCACACCCTCCCACCGACCCCGGCAGGGAGCTAAAGGGCTATTTTCTGGAATAATTGAATGAGAGAGAAGCTGAGATTCAGGATTCAAGGATACCAGGTTCAGCAGGGAAAGTTACACTGGGATGGAATAGAGGGTGGGATGAGATTCTCTCTTTTCATCATAAACTGTAGAATTTAGTTGGCTACAAAAATACATGTGTGTTTTGCTTCGATATTTTTAAAGTTTAGGTAAGCATGTTATCAGGATGCCTACATGATGATGAAATATATGGGAGCCATTAGATGATCCCACTTTTGTGTTTCCAGAGTACATGTTTGGCTCTAGGCTCACCAGCTTAAAAACACTGTATACAGGACCAGAGAAAAGTGGTGAAAGTGATCATATATAGTTGATTACTATGAATAGTTGTGGAATACACTGTCCTGGAGATGGCTAAAAATGGATTGCCTGGGATGGCTTTAAAACAATCCTCCTTCAGAGGGGAACTTTCCCAATGGAGACTTTATGCTGGTTAAGTTTGATGTGGATTACCACATGGGTTACATTGACATCCTGATGCCTTCTCATTCAGAAAAAAAATGTATATTTCATGTTTCTTTGGACTTCACATTTATCTGTAAGATTCCTTTAAAGGACTGTCTTATTCGAGGTTGTTTGGCCCCTAAAACAGTAGCAGGCATACAGTTGGCATGCAATAAATGTTTGTTGAGTTAAAAAGTGGAATGGTGTGCTAGTAAATGTCCAACATCCAGCTTTACAGGTGACAGGGGAAGCATTTGCTGATTTCCTTGATTTTAATACAGCCACCATGACTGATTTCAGGCTACCAACATCACCCCTCTGAATGCAGAGGGGACGAGAAGTGCACATTAACTCTCATGGGTCTGAGCAAGCCAGCTCCAGCACAGCATGATTTTGGCCAATGCAAAAGATGTTCTTATGACCAGTGATACTGTATCAATTCACGTTAAACTACAGGAAATAATCTAATTCATTAGTAAGTCCAACAAGGAGAATTTTTCTATTACTTAGAAAGAACCAACATTCAAATCAACAGTTTTTTTTTCCTTGCCCCTTTTTAATTTTGTTTAAAACTTATTTCTGCTTGAAAAGGGCACTGGGGCAAAGTGGATGTCTTAGTTTCAAAAATAATATCTAAGCAATTATCTATCTTTCTTGTATAAGCAGTCCTCACGCTGTGGGCTGTGCTCCAAATATTTCATTTGGAACCTAATATATTCTTCCATTTAAATGTAATATCAAAGGTGATTAGACTGCAGGACAACCCACAAATACCCACAAAAACCCACAGCACCCGCAGTGCACCTGAAGCCTGATCAGTGCAGTGGTATTATCTTGGGAAACGTATCCCTAGTTTCAGCCAGGGAAGACAGGGTGATATGCCACCAGGCCACCATCCCAGCCACGAGAGGCCACTCCCTGCCACCTCACCATCTGCCAACTTCCAGGAGAGTAAAGACGTCTGGCCTGCACCCCAGCAGATTCCCAGCTCTAAGCCATACCTGCACTGCTCTGACATAAAGAAAATGGCTAAAAGGACAGGGATTCCCCTGGTGGTGGTACTAGTGGTACTGGGGGTACTGGTGGTAATGGTGTAGTGGGAGGAGGAGGAGGAGTGAACTAATAACATCACTGATTATGTGTTTGACATACTTTCTAATTTAATCTTTGCAATAACTTTATGAGGTAGTAAGATTATCACCTGCATTGAATTTTGCAGACGAGAAAACTAAAGTTGAGACAGGTCAAGTCATTTGGTCAAGATCACACAGCTAGTAAATGGGGAACCTCTTGGGAAAGGGTCCTTGACTCCCCATGCAAACTGTGTGTATAGGAGATCATCCGAGGTCACCCTTCATACAAATTATTTAGAAGCTCAAAGAATGTTGCTGTTCATATATTTTGTTCTGGGCTTCCATTTCATGGACCTAATTAAAGCTTAACACAGACCTCATCAGTGTGATGGGTGCTCAATTTAGGCTTAGCGTGTAATATGATATTTGGAAATATAGAAGTAGCCTCAAAAATGAAGCAGAACAGAAAAAAAAGAAGAGTTTATGTAAAAAAAAAAAAAACTGGTGAAATCCAAATGAGGTAATAGCATTGCACCCATGTTGATGTCCTAGTTTAAGAAAGACGATGTTCTAAGTTATGTAAGACATTAGCGTTGGGAGGAGCTGCAGGATAATATGCTTGAACTCTTTGTACTATTTTGCAACTTTTTGTGGGTCCTAACTATTTCAGATTTTTTTTTTCATTTAAATGAAGTACTGTAGAAGGGGTACCAAAGCACCAGATCTGTTATCCCAGTCTTCCCCTGCTGTTCTTTGTACTGTGGCCACCCTGTTGATAGTTCCTACATTTTCATGTTTTGTAAAATGGATTTAAATTAGTGTTTAAAGGTGTTTTTAGTATTTTTTCTTTTTTTTTTTTTAGCTCATTGTAGAATGGTAAAAGGCTTCTGAGTAGAGGGGGCACTATCTCAGATAATTGAGTGTTACCATTTCACAGAATTTACAGAGTTCTTTTGAGACCTGAGTTCCACAGAACCCTGTGTACCTGTTAAATCACAGTTGCAAAGCTAAAACTGTGCCTGTGTTAGTCCCACCTAACACGAAGGCTAATACCACGTCACTACTAGACCGTGTTCTGTTTTTGAATTCTAAAAATACAGTTCACCAATAAAACAGTGTGGTGAAAATGAAACTATCAGGTTCCAAACTATGTCTCCCTTGTGATTTGCACAAGAACGTTAAGTTCTAGTATATATACCTTCAGTTATTCTCACATTGACACACAGAACCAAGAACCTATAGTTTTTTTAAGTTGCAGCACAAAATCTGAAAGGTTAACCAAAAAAATCATTCAATAGGAAACCGAGTAGGGCAGCCTATGGACATATGTTGTAGGGTCTATATTTAGTCACAATTTCCCCTTCTTATTTTAACAAGGCATTTAAAATAATAATAGTGAACACTTATGTTGCTCTTAGTACATGCCTGGCACCATTTTTAAAAAGAGCTTTATGTATATTAACTCATTCAGTTCTCAAAACATCCCCTGGGATGTCCCCATTATGTCCTTGAGGAAACTGAGGCGGATATTTAGGTGTTTTGCCCGAGACCACATAGTTATTAATGGCCTGTGGTAAAACTGGGTTTTAAAATGAGGCAGTCTGGCTACAGAGGCTGCTGCTGGACATTCCCTCAGCACAAGCTTTCTCCGGAAAAGCGGGCTTCAGATATTTTCCCCCTTTTCTTTAACAGCAACCAGAACTCCTCATTGAGGCATCTCTAACTTGTCCTTGGTTGAAACAGAAACTGGAGAGAGGCAATTAGCCCCACTCTATCCCGGCCACTCATGCCCCCACTTTCCCTTTTATATACCCGGCCCGAAGCACACACACTAACTCTAAGCTGTAACTCCAAGTTAACAGGCAGATTGACAAGTCTAGCTAACGCCAAAGCCCCAGCTCTTTATGCTAGTGGCCCACAGGTGGAATGACCTAAGTTGACCTGGGATGTTCCCAGTTTTATGGTTGAAAGCTTCACGGCAGTGGGCTCCCCATAGCCCTGGGCAAACCAGGATAAGACAGCAGGTCAGTATTTGCCTGGTGAGGGGGTGGGAATGGGAAGCAGGGTTATGGAGGGGTGAGAGGAAAGAACTAGAAAGGGACACAGGGAAACTTGTGGAGGTGATAGCTATGTTCCTTATCTTTATGACAGTGGTGATTTCATGGATTTTAACATACATCAAAACTTATCCAGGAGTATGCCTTAAATATGCAGTTTATTAAATGTTAATTATACTTCAATAAAGCTGTTCATATCAACCACAACAAAACTACCGATATTCAGGCCCCATCCCAAGACATTCAATTTCAAAAGGGGACTCAAGCCTCAGTATTTTAAAGGACCCTAAGCACTCTGAAAGGTAGTTCAAATGTGCAATCCTGCTTGGAAACTGGCGCGTTGACACCTGCCACCTGGAGTTCCTGCCCTAAACAACTGAAAGGATTAGTAACAATAAGGAGATGGAGGACAAAGAGTCGAAGAAGGCGAAGTATGAGGATGATGATGATTAATGAAGCGCAAATGGGCTTCTTAGGCAATGGCATTGACAGAGAACAGCTGATTCCACTAGGTGGCATCTGGACACTTCTCTTCAGCATGACTTCCAGGGAACCGGAAGCTGCCTGAGGTATGTTATAGGAGGGAGCCCCAAGCAGACAAAGGCACCAGGCTTATTGGAACAGAAGACAATTAGCAACTTGGGAAGATATCAGGTCAAGAGTCACTTGAAGTTCTAGGTCATTTGAAGTTCAAAGAGCAGAGCTATTTATTCAGGAACTAACTCCTGGAGAATAAGTGAATGACGTTCTCAAGGAGACTGAGCATGGAGCAGAAACCCTGTGTCTAGGACAGTCCTCTCTCTCTCCGTGGAGGGCTGTTCCCTACATTTTCAACTTTGCTTTCCCAGGCCACGCCGGGAAAGCAGGACACCATGACCAGCCCCTCTCTTTGCTGTGACTCAGGACTTCCTCTTCTGCTTCCCAAAGCCTTTGTCCCCTCTGCAGGGGTCCCTCTCCATTTTAGTCCCCCTGCCATTGTCTGGCCTCTGCTGTGCTGAGCCAGAATCACTTGCCTAAGTGATCACACTCCTCTGGTCCACCCTGAAGAGTCAAGGATCCAGGCGGTAATGGTGTGTTGGGGGCAAAATTTAGTTCTGCTGTTTGTGCTTCACTGTCCCCTCCATCAGGGAACATAAAGCAGGTCCCCAAAAGATGAACCAAAACACACTGGGCGAGTAACAGCCCACATTAGTAGTTTCCAAATTCTCCCCAGAACCCATCAGGAACCAGGTGTCTGAGCAGATCCTCGGGTCCACAGGCTCTGGAAGTGAGGCACCTGCTTTATCAACTTAATTCTGTCACGGATCCCCAGCTCCAGCGAATTCTGTCTCTAGGGTCACTCATGCTGGCAGCCATGCCTGAGAAAAGTGCAACCAAAGCAGCAGCTTAGATAACAAGACCCTTTGATTGTATGTGAATCCCGCATAGCATAGCGCTCTTTTCTCTGTTCTATGTGCAGGGATTCCATGTATGATTTCCTAAAGGTTTCTGTTGCTAGAAAGTCTGCAGAGCACTCTCCTACATCTTCCTGAAGTGTTCTCCTTACAAACCTAGGCTGTTGTGCAGAGTGGGACACAGATTTTGTCATTTCAGAGAATGGGATTCTGCCCTCCCCAGACTTTCCAGACAAAGAGCATTGCCTCTCCTCTTGCTGCAAGGTTGTGCCAAACCACTAGCCACAAAGTCTCCTTCTCTACGTTTTCCAGATACTCGGAGCAAAGAATTCTCAAGGTAGGTTGACCTCTGAAGATTCGGTCCCCACAATGTCTCCAGCACCTTCTTCTGTTTCAGACTTAGTTCCGTCTCCTGGCACTGACTTTCTGGCTTCTCTTCCCACCCTCTATTTTTCAAATGCTTAAAAATTTTTGTTATTAAATGTTGAGTAGATTTAAAAATGTATTAAGTACATATAAGTTATATAGAATCATAATCCAATGAGCACCTGGGTACCCATGGCACAGGGAAAGAAAAATCACATTATTCTTAGCCCTGGAGTCCTCAGGACATTCCTCCACAACCCCATTTCCCTTCCTCTCACATCCAAGGCAAACACTACACTGAATTTTGTGTGTATCACACCTTTGCACTTCTTAATAGATTTCCTACCTGTGCTTGAATCTGTAAACAATACATTGCTTACTTCTGTATGTTTTTAAACTTTATATAAAATTGATTCATACAGTATATATTCTCAAGACAATCTTGTTTTTGAGATTCACTTAATTGTTGCAAGTAGCTGCAATCCATTATTGCAGTGCTTTATAGTTGTCCCTTGTGAATGTATCACAGTTTTTTTTTTTAAATCCATTCTACCCTTAGTGACCTTTAGGCTGTCATGTTTTCCATCATGAACAGGGCTCCTGTAAACATCCTTGTACATATCTCCTGGTACAGGTATACAAGAGTTGCTCTAGGCATGGAATTTCTGGGTCTTAGGGTAAAAATCGGTGTTATCAAGATAATTCCAAATCATTTTTCAAGGTGCATGTTCCACTTTGGAATGCGCCCATCATCACTGACTGCTTTGTTGCGCTATATCTTTGCCAGCAGTTGATATTGTCCAATTTCCTAATTTTCACTAGTCTGGTAGATGTAAAATGGCATTCTGTGTAGTTTTGTTTACAGGATTGCTGAAGAGGCTGAGAATATATTCATATGTTTATTGGCCATTATCTTTTCTCTTCTTGAAGTGGCTGTTATGGGATAACTGGTAAAGGATAGGGCACAGACCTCAGAGCCTGGCCCTCAAGGACAGGAGTCCCAGCCTAGAGTTTAGTTTCTCAGCTATTTTGATGGCTGAGTAAGTAGAGGCTCTTCTAGCCACCTGCATCCCACCTTACCCAGTGATTCTCCCTCAAAACTGTCATATGGTCTCTGTCGCGTAAGACCAGCTTCACATGGCCTCCTTAAGCAGGATCCAGGCACTTCATGACCCACGATCCGGTAGAGAAAATGGGCTGCCTTCCTGCCACATTGCCAGCTCTGTGCTGCAGGCTGCGCACCCCAAAGATGCTGCTTAGGACTCCCGGCTGGACACCCCCGGAGTCAGACAAGCTCCGTCTGTGAGTAGTCCATCCTCACTATCACACGAGGCCTTACTGACTGGATCTGTAAGTACTGAGCTAGGTGCTAGAGACAGAAACAGGAAAAGACCATCAGGCCTAGCCCTCAGCCGGGATGGGGGGACAGAGCCATCCGCCCATGAGGGGCTCGGCATGGGTCTCCCCAGGCCTCCGCGTACGTCCCACGCCACACCTCCCAGACCGCCCCCTTCACGGTGAGGAGCCTGGGTCTAAGCCAGTGGGAGGAGCGTCGCGTAACCGCGCCGAGCGGAGTGGGCGGAGCCGAGCGTCTGCGTCGCTGCTGGTCGCCTAGCAACGACGCAACGGGGAGCAATGGAGGCCAACAGCAGCAGGGAGCTGGAGGCCAGGAATTATCTGGAAAAACATCAGATTATGGAGTTGCTGAACTTTCTCACAAGCGCCCTCCTCTTTTTCCGGCCGGGTAAGTGTCTTGCCTACCCCTTGGCTTTCTGTCCCTCACCAAGCGGTCCCCAGAAACTCCCGGCATAGCTATCCCTTCCCGCCGGCGTCCCGCGGGGCCGGCTTCCCTCACAGATACCTCCCCGCGACAAACGCACACTTTCTCCTGCCTCTCGGCTACTTAATCCCTTCTGCTGCCAGTTTACGCTGTGGGCTTCAATTAAACGAGGACTTGCTGAACGGCCTCTTTGTGCTTGCCACTAGCCGGGTGCTGCCGGGTATAGGGTATAGGGCTAGTGGCGGGTGGGCGAGAGGCTCCACTCCTCAGTACTGTGTGACCGTGGGCAAGAGTCTGAACTTCAGTCTCTTCTGGAAAATGGGGATTATAATAGTACCGATCTCATGGCAAAGTGGGGAAGATTAAGTGAATACTGTATAAACCATCTTTATGCCTGGTAAGCAACAGATGTTTCCAGTGTTAGCCCTGCCCTCAAAGAGTTTTTAATCTGGTGAAAACAGCTGATAGGGTAAAACGGAAGGTCGTTCTTGAGACAGATTTTCTTGGCATTTTTAAAAATACATCTGATCCCCTTACAAAGTTTGAATCATTTCATAATTTTTGTGTGGTCTGTAAATTTAAATGTTATATTAAGGTGAAAATGACTTGATGTCCTTCTGCCCAGGGTGCAGAATTGTAACTTGCCAGCCTCATATAGAGTGTCCAAAATGCCAAAATTGTCCATTTGCTTCTGTCAGGAAATGTAAATACCAAACATTCCAGTCTAGTGGTTTTAAAATAGCAAAGCAATAAAAGCTCTGCAACAATTAAAAATAAATAGAAAATGAAAAATAAAGTATAAAGGAATGCACTTCTTTAATGCACTGAGGAAAAGTTGCTATCATACTAATTCTTAAAAACCTATTTTTTGAAAAAAGTAGTCACCGTCTCTTGCTGGTGTTCAGTACTGTAGTGGTAAAAATAGTCTTGCTGTTAGATGCAGCAACCATATCTATGTATCTATATATCAGAACTTCAGAAATTGCAGAAGTAAAACCAATGAATCATCACAGTAGTAATCAGTAAAAGTGTATTGTGCACACACCAAAAAGTCAGTCTGCAAACCAGTAGCACTCAAACCAAAACAAGGAATGAGTCTCAGAGATATATTGCTTTAAAGAGACTTATACAATGAGAAGGCAGTGACTGTTTATTCTTTACAGTAATTTATTATAATATTAGAATTTTCTTAAATGATAGAGAATTAGTAAGTGGTTATAACCTCATATCAACCTTGGGAAACAGTTTAAATTTTGCTTATGATTTCCAGAGACATAAGCAAGAAATGACCTGGGTCAAGTTAGTCTTGCAAAATAAGCTAAATTAGCTTTGCTCATATGACTAAACTCGTTTTGTCTGCTCGGGGAATTTTTCAAGGCTGGTCTCCATTTGCTGTTGATTTTAACAGTTCTCCCCCTTTCGGTCATTCTCTTGGCGGACTAAGAGTATGACCAACTAGTACAGCGTTATTCTCGGTTATCACCATTGAAGTAGTCAGGCTGAAGAACCAACAGACACTGCGTTAGTTGAGTCCTTAGGTGAGAGAGCCACCTTGTCGCTGTCTTCATCTTCATGTGGTTATTGTTGATTTCATCCAGTCATCTGATGAATGTGAAGACATTTTATTTCAGGAGGCTGTGTTGCAGGTGAGTTTCCACCTAAATGAGGCTTCTGTATGGTGTGAGCAATCAGGTAATTTAACGAGAGGCATCTCTATGGAAACAAAAGAAAAGTAAAGGCTAATCATTTGAGCAAATTTTAAATTAAGTTTCTGAGTTTGGAGAGCAGCCATTTGAGAAAATTTCTAGATTTGAGTTGGAAGTATCTCTTGATGGTGGAGTGAGTATGGCTGTTACAGTATGGTGGATTTTCCTGGTGACCTTTCTAAGTGGCTCCGGAACAGCAAGCTTGCAGATCACCCACCCCTGAGCTGTTGTGGTGATTTCTCAGAGGTTTTATCAAGTTGTCCAGCTTTAACTTGCCTCGGGCTTCAGGAAAGGGCAGTGTGTTTCATAGTGATTTGGAGGCTTCTGGAAAGGCAGTTGTGTTTCATAGTGATTCAGAGTCAAAAGAGTGGGAGAAAATTGGAAACGTTAGTTTGGAGTATTGTAGTCAACTATTGGAAGAAACTAAAAGAATTCAAGATCCAGTCCAGTTTATAGATAGAAAATAAAACGTCAAAGAGGGTTAACAGTACCAGAATCTGATCTCTTACAAAGGCGTATTACTGAAACATAAATTTTCTCTGTATAATCATCCCCACTGCTGTCAAAGATAACCACAGTAAGATGAGTTTGTTTGCAAATTCAGTCTAGTTTCAGCAAAGTTGATCCGCTTATTTATATAACACACAACAAGAACAGTGATTGACCAATTGGGCTCTTTTAAATCTGCTTTGCTGGAACTTTTCATAAAGAATCTTAGGTTAGACCTTTAAAGTCTCTTTAGGCTAAGAAATCAAGCCAAGGACTTGTATGGTTGTGTCCTGCTACAAAGAGAACAGTCTTACTGAACTTACACAGATACATATATTGTCATGAAAAATAAGAATATTTAATAAGAGTTTCAGAATTCTGGAGGAATCAGGTGGGAAGAAAACGATAAGTGTTTCAACTTTTGTTTCAAAAATATACTTTACCAATTTCTGGTAAATCATGTATAGTTTAAAAGAGTAGGAGAGGTCCCTTTAAATCTGGAAAGCAAAACAATAAAGAATCAGCAGTATTTTAAATGAAATCATAAAAGTTAAAATCATCTTCATCAGTTCATTCAGTCGTCATAATTCTTGTTTTGCTTGATCTTGGTTAGTAACTTTATGAATCACTTTTCCACTAGAATTCTAGAAATCTTTACCCAGTTCAATATTATGATCTTACAATTATCAGAAACCTTTACTTGTCAGAGTCTGTTTGAATCTATTTGAAGATGAAGCACTTTTCACGATCATTTTTGCAAAAGCATCACAGGGAAGCAATAACTGTCTATGAGTGACTAAAGACTTAAAAATAACCATGATTAAAGAGCTGGTGAGTGTTCACACACAAAAATGATTCAGTTAAGAAAGAAATTTGGTAATTTTTATGGTATATAATGTTTTAAAATAATAGCTGGAATTATGACTAATAACATACCAGAACATACCAGGTTTTCAAGAATTTCATATAACTTCTGAATTACTTATTTTAGTGATATATCCCATATAAATATGATCTAAGAAAATTAAATATTGCTTTTATTTCACAGTGTTTCCCATGCAATTTAATATATCAAATAAGCCTAAATAAATTAACATTCCTCTTTTTACTGCATTCAGAATTTGATTTAGAAAGTTTGTTTAAAATGTCAAAATATTTAAAATACTTCATCAAATAGAATCATTGGTCACTGTGAAACAATAGTTATCCATTGAAAGTAAAGTGACTGAAGATTTCAGAGGCAAATGCAGAAAGTCATATAGTTGTAAAACAAACAAGCAAATAAAAATTAGCTCTTTTAGTATCGATAAGACTTGGGGGTTTTTTTTCCCTACATAGTCAAAGACCTGATAAATACAACGTGAAGCACAGGAAATTATTTTCATAAAACACATCTTCCTTTCCGAGGCAGATGACATTAAAGCTAAAAATTTTTGTGTACAATTTCTTATTAAGAGCAGATCAATAATCTTAAAAAGTTGTGATTTTTAACAAAAAAACAAATTCTAATTTTGTATCATTATGCTTTTGATATTAGAACTCTTTTTTTAAACTTAAATCCATTTCAGTCTTAGCTTGAAAACACATAAAATTCCTTTCTCAAGAGTCTTTTTCCACAAACCTTCTACAACTTTTATATCCATTTAGGTTTTGTTTTGTCTTTTTTCCTTTCTTATTCTGGAACAAAAAAAGAAACCCCTGTCCTTTATACCCTTCCTTATCTAAAGAACACATTCTATTTTCTTTACCTACTTTTTATGAAGTGTCTTTTCACTCTTATTTTTTCTAATATTTTTATTTGTACATGTTAATAATAAAATTTAACTGTAGTCTTCGCTTTCCAGTAAAAACTAGGAGGCAGGCAATTGTGAACTATCATATATTAGCATTCCATAGTAGATTAGCAAATTTATAAATACATAATCATAAAAAAGTATACTTTTTAGAGACGTGTTTTTTACAGTACAATTTTTAATGTGGCAAAAATGTACCAATAGACCCAAATATTCTTTCTCTCTTTGTAAAAGTTAAAAAGCCAAAAGTAGATAAATTAATGTTTAGCAATCAATATGTCAGTATATTATCTTCTCTGGAAATGATCTAGATATTCAATGAATATCCATTATTTAGTTTAACTTAGTATAAATTTATATTTACATTTATTTAAAACGCTTGGCTTTTAGCAATTATACTTGGATTAGACATTAAACAGTCAACCATTATCTTAAATTACTTTTCTCTTATTTATTTATTTTTATCTTAAGTTATTTTTCTTATTGGCAAATTCCTTAACAGAAATAGACACAAACAGAG
Source organism: Vicugna pacos (assembly GCF_048564905.1). Taxonomy (NCBI): domain Eukaryota; kingdom Metazoa; phylum Chordata; class Mammalia; order Artiodactyla; family Camelidae; genus Vicugna; species Vicugna pacos. Next base: position 76,566,599 of record NC_132993.1, on the reverse strand, counting down.
ATTTTATAGCTTTCATTTTAAATTTTAGTCATGTCTCGGGGACCATAATACAAAACTTAAAAGAATAGTTGGATCCAAATTGTGTTTCTGGCAAGTAGACTAAGCTAAGATTACCTGCTGAGATGGCTGATGTTTTTTCACCAAAAATTTTTTATTTGCAGGCTGTGAGAAACCTTTTAGAGCTATTTTTGGAGTTATTTTTTCTCTTAGAGGCTTCTGCATACCAACCAAAGAGTGCATTTCATTGTCTCTGACAGGTTTGGGATCCTCTCTTTTAAGGGTGCCTCTTAAGTGGACTTCTCTAAGTTAGAAGTTCCCTTACGGTGGTCACTACAATTCCAAAAGTACACGCACACACTCACACACTCATACCTGTTCCCACTCACCCCATCGACCCGATAGAACACAATTTTGGTATGATCGGTATTCAGAATTTACATTATTATTATCAGGCAGATAGCCACAGCTAATGCATATAGTGTGCTATGATTACATTGCCTTTGTTGTTTTCCTGGAAGTTAATGATACATTTTCTATGTTGGCTTAAATTTTCTGTGTAATTATCACCAATTTATCCATATCCTCTTTTTGTCACAAGTAGAGATCTCGTCTCACTACATTTACACTCATCAGGTAGTCACCACCCGCACCCTCTCCCCCAGCTCTGTCTTCCTGCTCCAGGCTGGGCTGACTGCTCAGCCGCCCTGCCCTCACTCACTGTGTAGGTGTGCTTATTCAGAGTTTCCACCCAAGCCCCCCTGGCGGCAGGGGACAGGGGACCAGGGACCCATACCTGTAGTGTCTGAGACCTTATCCTGATGCTGCATAGCAAGTTGCTTTGAAGTCACTTGTTTTATCTAAAAAATTAATGAGTTTTGTTCTTCTGCAGATACACTAGTGTCCCCCCATAGCCATGGTTTTGTTTTCATTGGTTTTGGTTACCTGCAGTAAACTGCAGTCTGAAAATATTAAGTGGAAAATTCCAGAAATAAACAATTCATAAGTTTTAAATTTCTCACTCTTCTGAGTAGTGTTGATGAAATCTTGTGCCATCCTGCCCAGGCTGCGAATTGTCCCTTTGTCCAGGACATCCACCCCTTAGTCACTTAGCAGCCATCTCAGCTGCCAGACTGACTGTGGTGATTGATATTGCAGTGCCTGTGCTCAAGTGACCCTTATTTTACTGAATAATTGCCCCAAAGTGCAAGAGTAGTGATGCTGGCAATATGGATATGCCAGAGAGGCTCCATAAAATGCTTCCTTTAAGTGAAAAGGTAAAAGTCCTCAATAAGGAAAGAAAAAAATCATATGCTGAGGTTTCTAAGATCTGTGGTAAGAACAAATCTATTTGTGAAATTGTGAAGGAGGAGAAAGAAATTCATGTGAGGTTTGCTGTTTGCACCTCACTCAAACTGCAAAAGTTACAGCACAGTGTGGTAAGTGCTTGTTTAAGATGGAAAAGGCATTAAATTTGTACCTTAAGGGATTTTGAGAGAGATCACATTCATATAACTTTTATTATGGTATGTTGATATAATTATTATTAGTAATCTCCTATTGTGCCTAATTTATAAATTAAGCTTTATCATAGGTATATGTTTGTGTAGGAAAAAAAAGTAGTATAGATAGTGTTCAGTACTGTCTGTGGTTTCAGCCATCTACTGGGGGTCTTGGAGTGTATCCCTCCTGTATGGGGGAGCTACCGTTTCCTAATGTTTCATATTACTCAGCAGAGGATGATTAATGCTTAGAAAGAAACACTGTCTATTTTGGGTCTTTGCAAAGCTCCTGGCAGTGTCTCAGTGTCTCAGAAAACCTTGGAATTGTAACAGGGTTATGGAATGTAACACTAGACGGTGTGGTCGGGCTGTTACTGTGGTGGGAACACTTCCACAATCCCACATCTTTGATCCCCAAATTCTAAAAGCTCTAAAAACCAACAGATTTTCATAACTCATTTAACAGTAAAATCTGCCGTAATCTGAAGTCCTTTGGCAGGAAAATCTGGCCTTACCTGGGGTTTACTGGGAAATAGAGCCCCTGGCTGGGCAGTCATTCCCAGTGACAACTCTGTGCTGTGGAAGGAGGGAGTATACACTTTTAGGGGGTGACTTTAAATAAATTAGAATTTTTTTTTAAAGGATGCACTTGTAGTAACCGAGGTGAGAGATACTGCTGTGGTAGTGGTGCGGGTAAGATGAATTTGAGAGCTTTTGAGGAAAAAGACTAGGATCATCATGACTGACTAGATTTGGGTGTTGCTGATGCTTCTCATATTGAGTTAGTAGAGTGTGGTCGGTCATGTCTGCAAGCTTAGAAGTACATTGCCTAGCTTCACACTGGCTGTGTGGCCTTGAGCAAGTGACTGTTGTGAGAAGTAAATGAAGTAATCCATAGAAAATGCTTAGCATAGTACCAGGCACGTAGTAAGGGCTCAATAAATATTAGCTATTAGTATTGAGACATTATACTCGAAGTTTATCTCCCTTGAAGAACTGATTGTAATTATCAGCTGACATTTATGCAACTTAAGTGGTTAGTACATTTGGCTCTTCCCTTCATATTTTAAAAAGTCTGTATCTTTATTACATATATTTCTGTTGTAAGCATGTTCAAAACATTTTTAGAAGCAGGTGGAGTGTAAATTATAGAATACAAATTTAAACATAGCACCTCATGTAATCTGAAGGCAATACAGCAATAAATTTCATCAAAGTAACATACCAACTTTCATCAGCATTATCTACTTATTCTAGCCTTAAAAAGAAATGTAGTGAGCTGAAATTCAAACTAGGCCGTTTTTCTGACTTTTATATGTAGTACAGGAAGAAATGACAGAAGACTACATACATGATGTGATTGCCTTAGGAACTATTTGCTGCTGTAGTGTATTAAAAATTGCACAAAAATACACTATGTTAGATAAAAAAAAAAGTCTGTCTGCTTCTAGTTTCAACACATTATTCCAAGGAGTGAAATAAATTGAAGAGAAACTTATATCAAGAGAGATTTCAAAACATAACCTGTCACAATGTGTGAACTCTATTTGATTACTGATTTTTAAAGAGTGTTTACAATTGACAACATTTGTGAGACAACTGGAAGATTGAATAATGCCTGGCTATTTGAGAATATTAAGAACTTTGTTAGATATGTTAACTACATCAAGAGAATCGTATTGTGGTAACATGAAAACAGAATTCCCTCTTCAACAAATGGTATTGAGAAAACTGAATAACTAAATGCAGAAAAATGAAATTGGACCCCTGCCTAACACCACTCACAAAAACTAACTTGAAATGGATCAAAGGCTTAAACATAAAACCTGATACTGTAAAATTCCTAGAATAAAACATAGGAAAGAAGCTCCATGACATTGGTCTTGGACATGACACCAAAAGCACAGACAGTAAAAGCAAATATTAACAGGTGAGATTGAAACTTACGCACAGCAGAAGCAGCAGTCAACAAAATGAAAAGGCAACCTATGGAATGGGAGAAAATGCTTGCAAATCATATATATGATAAGGGGCTAAAACCCAAAATATGTGAAGAACTCATATAACTCAATAACAACAATAAAAAACCAATGAGTAAAAATGGGCAGAGGAACTAAATAGACATTTTTCCTAAGAAAACATCCAAGTGGCCAACAGGTACATGAAAAGGTGCTCTATATCACAAATCATCGGGAAATGAAAATTAAAACCACAGTGAGCTATTAACTCACACCTGTTAGACTGGCTGTCATGGGTGGACCTTGAGGACATTGTGCTAAGTGAAATAAGTCAAATACTGTATGCTGTCACTTATATATGGAATCTTAAAAAGCCAAACTCATAAAATCAGTTAGAATGGTGGTTACCAGACGCTGGGGGGCGGAGGATAGGAAAGATGTTGTTTAAGGATACAAACTTGCAACTAGCAGATAACTAACGCACAGCATAGTGATTACAGAGAACCATGCTGTGTTGTAAACATCAACCTTGCTAAGACACTAGATCTTAATTGTTCCCATCACAAAAAAACAATGATCATTTGTGATGTGATAGAAATATTGGCTAGCACACACCAAAATGTCATACGCCTTAAACTAACACAATGTTACATGACAACTATACCTCAACAAAAAAGAGAAAGAGGGTCCTTATCTTTTAGTGATACACATTCAAACATTCATTAATGAAATATAATGCTGTGATTTACTTCAAAATAATACAGGAAGAGGGGAACTAGGTGAGATTATGGTGAAATAAGACCAGCCACAGTTGACGTTGGTGATGAGTTCATTATACTTTTCTGTCTACTTTTATATGTGTATGAAATTCTCAGTGACATAAGTTTTTAAAATAATATATATGTAAATCCTGGGATTAAAGTACAGTGATGGAGCAGATGTGGCACTCACCATCTAAGCCATACCACTTTACTTCTTTTTGCTTCTTTTATTATCATAACTAACCTGCATTACTTCTGGAAAGTGGATTGATCTTGGTATTTCATTTTTCACATTCTTTAAATGAAAGATGATAGCCTATGTATCCAAAATGCTGTCTTTATGTTAGAAATGAACATTTATGCTTCCTTATTGGAGGACTGTATTAATCCAAGTGTTTGTTCTTTTAAGTCTGTGTATTTTTCCCTTCTTTTAGTTGACCTTTCCTGCATCGTGCTGTTCCTTTTAAGGGGTTTTCAACTGTCTGTAAATTGGAGTCACCTAAGGAGCTTTTTTAAAAAATGTGCACGTCCAATCTCTGGACATTTTTATTCAGTCATCTGGAGTAGAGTACTTTTGTGTGTTATTACTTAATTGTCCAATGTCTTGACTTTCCTGCAAGCAATGCCTATATTCCCAGTACCTAGTATAGTACTTCAAACATATTTAATAATCGTTACATGACTATTTCCACGTGTGACATATTTTAATTTCATATCAGAAAGAACTGGAACCATTCTTTTACAGAAAAACCAAGAGAGTATTTAATATCTATATTGGAACGGCTGAGAATTGCCAAACTAACAGGCGTGGCCTTCCCTTTCTTTATGGATAACTCTAACATTGTGGCTATGTTTGAGATGATGGATTCCTCGAATAAAGGCATCATATCATTTATCCAGTATAAAGAAGGTCAGTATCTTCTACAGATTGAGCTAATGGTTCATGGTCATTCCATAACTTTGTCTAGCTGAAACAAATTCTCATGTTGTAAATTTTCCTTCCTTCTTATTCTGACTCTCATAGCCCTAAAAACCCTGGGTCTGTGTACTGCAGATGAAGTTTTAAAAGATGATGGACATGGAATAACTTTGGAAAAATTCCGGCGTGAAGTGTAAGTTTATTTTTAAATGACTAATATTTAAATAACGTGGCATGATTTCTAAGTACAATTAATGTATTTTAAAACAGAGCTTCCTGCCTTGTGATAGAAACATTTCATTCCCTGAAACTTTCAGCTGACTAGAAAATGAGGACAGAGAGGGCTGACAGTAGTCTCTAAGTCTGGATGGCGGGAAAGGAGAAGATGCTGGAGTTAGGAAGAGCTAGAGGCACCTGCATTCTTTTCTCAATGGGAAACCCCAGCAGTTCTCAAAGAGTGAAGTAGAGGAGCCCCAATCTGCTAGAAGAACTAACAGAAAAGCTTTCAGCTCAATACATTAGTTGGAAAATCTTTGTATAAAATATAGAGTAATAAAATTTCTCTCAAAATACCTCCTCAAAATGACTTCCACAAAGTAAATGTTTATTAGTAGTTTACATATCATGCCAGCCTGAAAATTTTGAAGTATTACAGCATGAAAAGTACTAACTAAATGCTGTCAGAAAAAAAAAAAACACTGGAATAAAATTTGATAGTTGTAGCAGCCTCTAGCTAATCTAGCTCAGTTTGTTTAAAAGTTTTATTTAACACAGTCCAAGGTCAAGGAAAAGTTAGAAGAAAAAGAAAGTTTAAGATTCTCATCTCATCATTAGTTATATAAATATCCAACAGAAAATTTAATTACATTCCCTACCCCAGTGAAAGATTGAAGCACGGTGCTCTAGCTGAAATGTTTGATCCACAAAGCAAAGGTTGTCCATTGTCACATGGAGTGGAACTAGGAAGTATTCTAAATGGAAGGACATCTGTGGAAAATGAGAGCAATCCTATTTCAATCACCATCTCATAATGTGTTTTCTTATGGGAAATACAATGAATTTCTGAACTATAGGAACTTCAATTATAAACATACATTTTAAAGTGATTTTTTAAAAATTTATTTGATGTATTAGATTATCTACAACAGTCTCCCTTAATTGGCATAGGAAATTAAAAGTCAGTTATAATATATTATCTCTGCTCTTGTATGTTAGTCAACAGACATTCATCATTTATATTTGAATATCTGAGTTTTCATGGTTTCTGACCTTTTTGTATTTGTTTTCTTAGGAACAAGAGGACTCAGGAAATATGGTCAGCATTTTAATAACACTGTAAGTCCAAGATAATAAATGATTGTATAAAGTTTTCATTTGTCCAGTTTCATTATTTGAGAACTTGATCATATAACTTGAAATCCAACTGGCTTTCTCTTTGTTAAAAACAAACAAATAAAAACCCAAAAACCCAAAAACAACAAAAAAAGACACTTTATTTTCCAGTGTTAGGCCAGTTTGTTCTCAAATTAAGTAGAATCTCAACATCTTGTTGAGCCAGTTTGTAAATTCCAACTTCATTTAATGCCGCTGTGGCAGGAGGTTGCCCCGAAGTTGACTGCAAGACATCCTTCAGAAGTAAGGCAGAACCAATATTCAAATTCAAAACAATACAGGCTTCTTTTACACTGTTTTAAAAAAAAAAAAGCAGAAAGGAAATGAGATCTCCATTATGTAAATCATCTGTATTATCCTATAACAATTTCATTCTGAAAATCTAACAGCATATGCCCTTTATAAAAACTATTTATGGATTAACTATTTGGCTCTTTTAAGGTGTTTTGACTGTATATGTACAGTAAACTCTGTACATATACAGAGTTTATACTTCATTAGACGACTTACTGTAAGGTAAGAGGATTGTTGTTTTCAATACATAACCATTACTTCCCAAAATATACTTGATACTAACAGTCTATTAAATGTAGCTAAGACTTTAGGTAGATTAGGATATGGGAAAAGAGAAAATTAAGGATAGGTAGAACACTAAAATAAAAAAGCACAAGTAGATATCTTACTGAAATGAGCAAAAAAACCCTTTCATTTTGTATTTAAAAGGAATACTTTATAATCTCAGAAACCTAAATAATTGAAATTTTAAGTCAACAATTTCTAAAAATACTTCTAACATACATTTATAGCTACACTTAGAACCAACATTAATATCAGATGTTTAAGAAAACAAATTTTCTTCAGGCCTGGCCTGTTATCCAGTGGAACTGCATTAGCTTCATTTTCTATTTACTTCTCAGTAATAAGTAAATAGGAACATTAAACCAAATTTTAGAAAACATAGCCCAACATATAATTTATATCCAGTTCTGGTCAATTTGGGGGGGTCATAGGTCACACCTTGTATTACTGGTACACGAATATTTTAAATTGTTAATTGATGCTATATATATTTTTACATCACTGGAACCCTAAAGTTGTTAAAAAAAAAAAAAAGGAATCAACCTCCTCTAACAATCTGATACATTAGAATAAATTGTTAAAAACTGAGCTTACTGTTTAAAATAATTCTCTGGCCTCTTGCAATAGTGGGAAAACAAAGGGAAAAGATTCCGAGTCATATCGAACTGCAGCTGAGCCGCTCCTCCTTCATTGAAGTGATTGGCAAGAATTATCTGAAACAAAGGACAATTCATACAGCAGCTGCCTTTATCATCACAGCCCCAGATACAGTCCACTCCTCCTTACTTCTTGGTAGATGTATATATCCAGCTTCTCCACAAGCATTTGCCAGAAAACTTTAAATAAGGAGAAGCAAAGCTGCTGCTCCAGCTGAAGTAGACGGTCGCGTAAAGTGAGCAGTAACGGGCAAGCCGCGCTGGACAGGGACATCACCGCCTGCTCTGCCTGAGATGGCAGGGACAGCCACCTGGAAAACAAAACCGGCACTGCACGTTAACGCTTATTTTGACATTTTTCATCACTATTTTTAAAGATTTAACAAATCATATTAAAGTGGGGGCAGTGCACTGTTCTGGGGCATTTTGGAGGAGAAAATGTACAGCCCAACGTGAAAAGCTGTCTTGGAAAATAAATGTAAATAAATGAAAAAAATTCTCTAGTTCTCAATTAAATACTCTTTTATTTAATGAAGATAATTTTTAAAAAATCTCAGATTTTAATGACTTACTGATATAAACCAGTTAGAATGTAAAATGCATTAGCATTTAAGATATCAGCTAATTTTATGCTCTAATTTTCAGCAAAATAACAGGGACTAATAACACTTCCAAACTGCTAAAAAGTACTCTGTGTGACAGGACTGTGCCAAGACAGACGGACCTGCCTGCTCACAAGGAGCTCACAGGGTGGGTGGGTGGGGTAATAAGGGCACCCCCAGGGGACCCTGACAGGCTCCACCACAAGCCAACCGCCCAGGTGCTGCAGGAAAACCTTGCTTAGTCGATGGGGACAGGCTAGGCCATTCAACCCCATTCCATACACCAGCAATCTGTATTTACAGACACCTCTGAAGGTTAAGTTATGATCAGTTTATTCTGAGTAAGAATGTCTGAATATACTTTAGGAAGATTTCCATCAAAAACAGTTGTACGTTTGGAGTGCAAAAGGCCAAACTCTGTGCTACCTAGACACCTTGGAAATCTGACTGTATGTTTCATCTCTTAATTTTTACCAAACTGGAGTTGAGAGTCAACTTACAAGAAAATACAGAGGACTTACCTTTCTTTTTTATACAATTTTGCAGCATCTTTAACTTCTCTAAAAACATGATCTACTTGCCGGGTCAACATGTCATGCTTTAAACGCTCTAACAGGTTAATCATGTCATCAAAGACAGAGCTCTCCATAGATGCCAGTTGTCCCAGCTGCAGTTTACTGAGAGTGTTATTCTCTGCGAAGACTTCCAGGGCTGCCTGTTGAAGTTGTAGAAAGAACTGAAAGCAGAAATGTGTTAACATATTTATTAAGATACTTCTTTTTTAACAGCTTGAAATATAACTTATATACCATACAGTTCACTCATTTAAAGTATACAATTCAGTGGCTTTTATTAGTACATTGAGTTGTGCATCTATTACCACAGTCAATTTGAAGAATGTTTTCATTATTCCAAAAAGAAATCCCACACTCTCAGCCATCATCTCCCACTCCCCTTAGCAATCCCCTCCTCACTCCCCCATCCCTAGGCAACCACTATTTGTCTCTATGGGTTTGCCTATTCTGAACATTTCATATAAATGGAATCATACAAAATCTATGGGTCTTTGTGACCAGCATCTTTCTCTTGGTATAATGTTTTCAAGGTTCATCCATGTTGTAACATGTATCAGTACTTCATTTCTTTTTATTGCCAAATGGTACTCCATTATATGTATATCCATGTTTTCAGTTGACGGACATCTGGGTTCTTTCCACTTTTTGTCTACTATGAATAATACTGCTGTGAACATTTGTGTACAAGTTTTTGTGCAGACATGTGTTTTCTTTTCTCTTCAGTATACACCTAGGAGTAGAATTGCAGGATGGTATGGTAATTCTATGTTTAACTATTTGGGGATCTGCCAGACCGTTTTCCACAGCAACTGTGCCATTTTACATTCCTATCAGCTGTGTGTGAGGGTTCAGATTTCTCCACGTCGTGCTAATAAATGTTGTCATGTCTTTTTTATTATAGCTATCTTAGTTTGTATGAAGTGGTATCCCATTGTGGTTTTGATTTGCATTCCCCTGGTGGCTAACTTCTTTAAGTACTCATTTTTCCTAGACATAGATTGAGAGTTGTAGTAAACACAGCAGATACGAGTTAAAGGAATTAAAATGTTAGAATTCACTCATGATTTGAAGAATCAACTCTAAAATTTGCTTATTTCTCTGTTGACAGAAGGACCCAGTTAATTCAGCATCAGATAATAAATTTTCTAAGGCTAGGGATGGTGGCAAATTCATCTTTGTAACAGACTATGGCCCTAAAGGAGTTAATGATATTCTACAAACATTTAGCTGAAGCTAAAAATGTGGCCCCAAATGAGTCTCTTATTAGATCATCTGGCTTAAGAATCAAGAATGACATTTTGTTTCATGAAAAATATTAGCAGAAAATGGAGCAGTTTGAGGGCTGAGTGAATAAAAAAACACTTAATAAAATTAGGAACACGACGTATAAAAGTACGTAATGAATGAATGTATTCTGATTAGGTGACTTTATAAAAATAAATCTATTGATCATTACACGCCACATTATATTCATTTTATGAAGTAATTATTTTGTCTTATTTTCCTTGCTCAGCGGAATATCATGCACAAAGATTTCAGTTAACGCTTTTGTAGAAAAAGGCTTTAAATATACTGAGTCCCAGCCAAGGTCCAGATTAGTATAAACTAAGATTGTGTTTATCAGATATTTATCTTGTTTATATCTGTTATTAGTATCTTTATTCTTGTTTCCTATTTGGGGGGCTTAGTACATGGATTTAAGATAAAGACTTTTTTTGTTATTTCTTTCATAGTGAAGGAATTCATTTTCTTCTATATAATGCGTTAGCAGTATATTACAATTTTTTGTCATAAATTCATAACTTAAAATATATCCTTGTCATGTTTTCTAGACTTCCTCCCTAACCCAGGCATCAATTATTTTTAAATGCCTATGTTTGACTATATTTCATTTCTGCTTTTATTTTTTGTTTTATTACTTAAGATTCGACAACATACAGAAATCTTAATTTACCTTTATCCATATTTGTGACTCATCTGGACATACTCTAAAATTGTTTTCCTTACTATATTGTGAACTTATCTCCAGTCTCCAGTTAATCAATCTTTCTAATTATTTAACACTGTAATTTTTCCATTCCCACTTTAACACATTTTAAAAGTTGTATTTTTAAATGTTTAGTTAAAATTATAGTTGTTTTGTTATTTTCCTATTTTCACTTAATGACACAATTATATACATAACACTTTACATTTATAGTATATCTTCATATTCATTAGCCTCAGTATAGTTTTTTCACCATTTAATGTATATTTCACTGTTTTATGGTCATCTTAATCCTGTGTTGATGCTTTCTGTCATGAAGTATACTGCATGGGACATGTTGGTAACAACCTAAGCTGATGATCCACAGATGATCTTAGAACAGTGGTTCCTAACCTCAGGGCACCCTGTCTAAGAAGGAGGTCCTGGAGGCTCTCTTGAGATCATTTGACTAACTTTCTTCTCTTTTAGCTGGAGGTACATATTGGAAAATTTGGTTACCAAAAGCCCTGATCACCAATATATTTGGATTAATAAAAAGAGTAAAAATAAATTACTAGTTGATAATTATATTTATGCAGATCAAATCTGTCAGCACATGGTATCTGCATGGAGAAAGGAAGGATAAGTAAAATCCTGGGAGGTAAAAGGCCTTACACTGTACTTGTTAACTGAAGCCAGGATTTTGATTTTTACATTTATTTAGAATATACATTTCAGTGTAAGAAATTAGTTAATTTTTTGTGGATATGATAACGGTATTATGTTCTTAAAAAAGGGATTCTTATCTTTTATAGATAAGAATATGGAAATATTTATCATGAAATATAGCTGGGACACACTTCAAAATAATCAAGCATGGCAGAGCAGAGGAAAGGTTTAAATGAAACAAAACTGTTACAAGAAGCTGGGTGACAGGCACATGGGAGTTCATTTGCCGTTCTGTTTACTCTTAAATATGTCTGAAAGTAAAATAAGTAAAATATTAAATACTTTTTAATGTATGAGATATTTAAGCTCTAAATTTTATTGATTTTGAGACCATTATGCAATCTTAGCTTTTTCTGAGATGACAATTACCATACATGATATTTCCCAAGTACAAAGTCTAAAGAGGAAAAAGGTTCACTTTATAAACAACAGTTTCATGAAAGGATGGCTTTCTTTTCCAGTGATTAAAATATCAGGATTATTTAACCATTTGAGACTTGAATGAGAAAAACATGTACTTTAATCACACCTCCTAAGTTTGGCCCAATTGTGATTCTGCCTAATGTGTGTATTTCTACCTGCTACAGATTCAACATTTCAAAAGGTAAAATTGTTCAAATTACTACTATATTACTTAATATAAAAGATTAACTTACAACATTGTCAGCCCAATCTGCGAGTACTGTTGAGATATAGTTCACAGCATTAAGAATTGCACAGTATCGAAAGCCAAGGGAAGCTCTAGTCTCTTCTTTCATCACCTGAGTTAATCGTATCCTAAAATCATCTACCAAGTCCTTCTGTAACTCCAGGAACTGCAGCTTTCTGGAAGCAGCGGGAAGATTTTTATACCTGTCTGTGGAGAAAGTTAACAAGACATGAAGGTTTATGGTACCGTCCATGACGTAGCTACAGGTTTTTCCTATTGACTGGCTTTGGTGCCTCTGTCAAAAATCAATTGACCACGTGCACCCCAATGTTCATAGCAGCACTGTTTACAACAGCCTAGACATGGAAACAAACTAATATCCATTGACAGATGACTGGATAAAGAAGATATGGTATATATATACAATGGAGTACTGCTCAGCCATAAAAAGTAAAACAATAATGCCATTTGCAGCAACATGGATGGACCTGGAGGTTGTCATTCTAAGTGAAGGAAGCCAGAAAGAGAAAGAAAAATACCATATGACATCATTTATATGTGGAATCTAAAAAACAAAAAAAAGAAATGAACTTATTTACAAAACATAAACAGACTCATAGACATAGAAAACAAACATGGTTACCAAGATTTACAGATAATAACTAATATATTTAAAAGATAAACAACGAGTTCATACTGTATAGCACAGGGAACTATATTCAATACCTTGCAGTAACTTATGGTGAAAAAGAATACGAAAATGAATATATGTATGTTCATGTATGACTGAAGCATTATGCTGTACACCAGAAATTGACACAACATTGTAGAGACTATACTTCAATAAAAAAATAAATATATAAATGAAAAAAAAAAGCAATTGACCATTCAAGTATGGATCTATTTCTGAACTCTCTAAGGACATGGGTTTCACAAGTACAGGTATTTCTCAAAACTCATTGATCTGTATACTTAAGATCTCTGTATTTCACTGTAAGTTATGCCTCAGTTTTTTTTAAAAAGCATTTGAGAAAATTACACACAAAAATTATTCCATTTCTTAAACAAATAAATGACTTTAAAAAGGAAGGAGGAACTAGGATAGGTTAAAAAAGGGACATACTTAAGGATTTAAAGGGGAAATGATAAAATGTCTGAAATGTTTTTTAAAATACTTCATGAAAATATTACCTGTATTTTTGGGGGGAGAAAAATATATAATAGGAAAGTGATAGTTTTAAACTTTAGTAACAGATACCTGAGGGTTCGTTGTGCTACTTCTGTGTATATTAGAAATTTTCCCTAATAAAAAGTTTGTTTTTTTTTAAATCAGTTTTGCTAAATCTTTTTGTATTTCAGTGTTTTTCATATTTTTATTATAGTTAAGAATATAAAATTATTTACTAACTGGGCTGGAATTAACACCCCTCCAGGTTACTATAAAGGCCCATGAAATGGACAAGACAGAGGGGGATAGTGGCAATGAGGGCTCAGTGTCACCTGGAGAACCAGCAGGCCTGCAGTGCCCTGGGGCAACATGGATGGCTGCCGACCAACCAGGGCTACAGGCCACTGGGCCACCCTCCAGCCAGAACATTCCTGCATCATAAGAAGAGTTCCTATTACTATTCCAATCATTAAAGTTACTTTATTATTATACTATTCTATGTTCTTTGATGTGTCAAAGTGAAGAAAATAATAATTCAAAATTTATCCATCACTGTTCACTGAAGACAGTTTAAAAAGTTGAAAGGCAAGAGAATTCAGGTAATAAAATTAAATTCTTACTTGTTTTTATGTAACGATGCAGGAATTTTCCCCTCGTGTAAACCAATATTTAAGATCTTACTTAAATTATTAAAAATCCAAAAGCCAGAATACTGTGCTAGAGTTCTGCCAAAATAGAAACTGAACTTGAAGATATTATAATAACCACTATAGAATAATAATTTTGTTGAAAAGTACCATGTGAAGAGTCAGTACTTTTAAAACAAAGTTAGGTCTTAAAAGACAATACTTACCAGTTATAACCAAGAGTAGTGTCATAAAAGTTTCTGCACAGTCTGGAACTTTCATCTCATCCACGTCAGTGATATCCTTATATTGGGATATCCAGGCAGCTTCTGATGAGAGCATTGAGTCCATTTTTTGAAGAGCAACTGATAATACAGGAAGAAGGATTATGTTGAACAAGTAGTCATTCCTAATTTTTCAACTCATAATTTCTTAGGAATGATAACTTTTCTATTAAAAAAAACTACAACCTCTTTCTAGTTGTACTGTATTTAACATGCTGTATTTTAGGGTTAAATAAAATACTTTACTCCTACCCTAAATAAAATACTCCACACCTACTCAGAATCTTCAAAATAGTTATACTGATTAGATAAGCCACATCCAAAATGATTCTACTAAGAGCAGAAATACTATACGTAAAATCTGTAAAACAGTTACCTATATAACCCATATACTGTACTGGCTTGAATGTCCTACCCTAGAAACGTGGAGTGTAATTCTGGGAAAAACCAAAATTTCACGGGAAGAAAAGAAAAGAAAATGATCTCTGAAGGCAACTCGGTAAACTCAAAGAAAAATTTAGATGGCTCTAGTTTCTGCCCAGAACTGAAGGAGAAAAACACCAAAAACTCACAGACACAAAAGGAGACCTCTCTCCACCCTACGGCCATGTGCGCACTTACATTTTCTCTCCACAGTTAACCATCTCTGAAAACAGGTCTCCTCTGATAGAATATGCATACAATTAGCAAAGGTGCCAGGATAGCCATGGACACTGTGTAGCTCTCTTTCAAACAGAAGCACCTCATCCACCAAATGACAGAAGAGATTGTCGTCATACAGCAGACAAGGAATATCAGCAGCTAACTTCTCTAGGACCAGCATCATAAGGCCCCGAGAAAATTCAAGCTAAAAAAATACAGAAGCATAAGGTAATGAAAATGATAAGTTATTCATGGACACCTTCAATTCTAAAACTGAAATGCTGAGGACTGAGTCACTTACCCTTGCATTTACTGAAGAGCCTGCTTTGTCTAATATTGGCTGAATCTTCTCATCCAGAAACTGAGTGTGGTTCCCAATCCACATAAGCACCTGAGCCAAGTACCATTCAGGCTAAGGAAGGAGGTAAAATACTTTGAATTCTTAAGTAATCCCAACTAGAAAGCTACAGTTAAATCTCTCTATTTCATTGTACACACAAAGTACTTAGAAAAATCAGTTGAAGATTCCTATGTGTAAGAGCATAATTTCTACTCTGAACTTCAAATTCATGCAAGGCTTAATAATCAAATGTTTCCCAATAAATTCCAGTAGTGTAGTGTAAGTCTGTAAACTCATAAATTTACAATGCAATATGTATTTAAAACCTAGCACTTCAGAAATATGTAAAATATAAGTACTACAAAGAATGATGGCCTTTATATTTTTTTCTTTCTCTCCTTTATTTTATTTTATTTTATTTATTTTAATGGAAGTACAGTCAGTTACAAGGTATCAATTTCTGGTGTATAAGCACAATGTCCCAGTCATGTATTTTTGAAATAAGATTCCAAAATAATTTTTAAACATGATTTTTTTTCCAAAGCTAAATTAAGAAAAAAAAAATTGGCATTATAAAAAATGCACAGGCCTTAAAACAGGTATAATTATAGAAAAGGAAATGTATGCAGCTTTTTAAATTGTCCCTAGGGATGATTCTATAAACCTTCCAAGTTTTGTTGGACAGGAATTCAGAAACATAAAATCCTGTTGTGTGCTAGATGCTGGGAACACAGAAATGAAAAAGGCACAGTCTCTAATCTCAGGGGCTGCATAGTTCAGGCTTGATGTCACAGTACTAGGGCCTTTGGAACCACACTTTAAAAAGCAGCCAACATAAGTCACAATTTTCTTACCTCAAATTATTACTGCCTCTCTACAGCTTTAGGTTTATTGCTCAGTCTCACTTACCGCTTACTAATTGGTTCTACTCTTTTTTCCACCAACACCCCACCCCAAAAAGGAGGAGACCCACAAAGCACAAAAGAGCAAGCTGGGTTTAAGAACCAGAAATCCATTGCTACTCTACTCCTTCCCATGCAAACGTAACTGCCTATTGCTTGATTCCTTTAAAATTCTATGAAGCCTATAAACTCACTTTTATATGATATGTACAGTGCCTGTTATAATCTGGCATGTAATAACACTAATTCCAAACACTTAACTAAAACCCTCTGCTACTTGCACTGCATTAGATGTAGCAAAACTCAAGGATGAACAGTATCCAGCCCCTTGCAGGTCCCAAGGCTGTAATTCTCAACAAATTCAATCAAATTTCACTGAAAACAGATGTCTGTGATTGTTTTTCAGGTCAAATTAAAGAAAACAATCTCAACAATATGCCCAATATACATGGATGTAGCCCCTCAACTGAAATGTTGGTGATAATTCCTGCGAAGCCATTCCCACCACTTAGCCCCATGCTCGCTCTTGCACAGCTACAGATCATTGTAGCATCAGCACGTCTATTCAGAAGCTAATGCTCTACTATCTTTTGACTCTTGTTTTGCCTTCTGATATATTTATAAACCTGAGGGAGTGAAACATATGTGGGTCCAGTTGTAAAAAGTGCCCTAGCAAATGCGACAGCACACCTGGGGGGGGATACTTGAGAAACTGGTCAGATGATATGCTAATGAGTGAGTTGATTCCTGCAGCAACCAACACAAGTCCCAGAGTATATCCATAAAGGGCGGTGACACAGGAAGTTAGTGCTTGAGGGAAAAAACCAGAAATGTGAATAGAATCAGATTTTAACTTAAACTAGCAAAAATATAGAAATCCTTAGCATTTACTATTAATAACCAAGGACAAGAATCAGCAAAGCACACCTTGCTTATAACATTAGTCTGTCGGTTCCCTCTGAAGTGATACCTGAACCTCTTCTGAAGGGGAGTCAGCATAATCTGGATGGGCAGGATGACAGAAGGGGACGCAGGAAGAGAGTATTTTTCTGGAAGTTGTTTTGGCTCAGTAAGTAGTTCATCTCTGACATAGTCGAGTCAAGGAAAAAGGAAAGCATATATATGTACACACAGACACATATGTATATATGAATGTATGTATATACACACAATACTTATTTTTCCAACAGATATGTAAGATATTAAGCAAAACTAATTATAATACAGATAATATGTAATCTAGCTTTACATATGACTGCAGTAAAAATGTTATTAGAATTAATCTGTCTTTCCTAAAATAAAGAATAATAAGGAAACACATTCAAGTAATCATTTTAAAAATTAAAACTAAGTTACTAAGGTTTCTTTCCAATTGCCCATCTTTTTGATTGTCCCAAGCAAGAGACCTATGTGTGATGCGAACTTGGGTCAATCATGTATTTTAGAACTCCTCATGGAACTCCCACCCACGTGCAATTTATTTCGAAGGAGCACAGTCTGCCACTCCCCAGTACTCCCATCTGGCTTCTTGGCCACTCTCAAAAAGCGTTACTCTCTGGACACAAATCTACTCTAGAAAAAAGAAATTTTAGTAAGTTTTAACTGCAACAAAGATACGAGGTTTGTAGTTTCAGGAGTTGACAAAAGAATGTCTCCAGGTTACTGTATATCTCAGGGGCGGTGGCTGGTCGACTTGTGCCGACAGTTTGAGACTGAGGCGGTGCAATGAATGGCCAATGAAGCTGTGCTAAAATTTCCTCGAAATCACTGTAACAGAAAAGTGACGCACATATTACAGTAAAATACAATGAGCACCAAATATCCATCTGAAAGCAATTACCATGAAATATGGATAAACTCCTTGCCTTGTAAGCTTGTCCTTGAGAATTTTATGCCAGAATTTAACAGTGGCTCTCATGAAACCAAGGAGATGAGTACAGGATGATTCCTGAAGCTTGATGTCAAGTTCTGCCATAGACACCAGAGTAGAGGCTGCCTCTGGGACATTATTGGTCATCAGATACTGCTGAATGTTATCACTGCAAAACAAGGCAAAGCAGACTTTAAAGACTGTCCAGAGTAATTCCAAATATGGAAAAGCTACTTCTTCCTCCTGCTTTATATAAAGCTACATCCAAGGAAGAAGGAAGTGCCACCTTGAAGTGGCTTTTTACCTGACACTCAAATATCTGGGATCCTGGAGTCCTCAAATTCAGCATCCTTCTAAAAATAGTAGCCTGTGTTTAGGACACCTCCTTCCACCTTTCCCTTCCCACTCCTCCCAATAGAATAGACTTTTCCTGTGTCACACGCCCTCAGACATCACTCATTTCTAATAAATCTGTCTTTGACATAAGTCTTTAGTATCTTAATCCCGGGGAAGAATGTGGGTAGCATCTGGTAAGGTCAAATATGGTCATCTTCAATTTTTACCTACTTTGTCCAGCTGAACTTGATTATAGGAAACTGAAGGAGGTAGCACCTCAGAGTCTAGACCTTTCAAGTTACTGTCAGCCAAGTTGCAGACAAAATTTAAGGTAAGCTTTACAGCAAGGTTAGCAAACTCAGATTTGCTCATAGGGGAAGTAAATTTAAAAAGGAAAGTGAGTGGGGACTAGGGCAAACTAAAAAGCACATACCCCATCCTAAGGCTCCAGCCAAGTGCTGCCACGCTGGACCCAGTGTGGCCAAATCTTAACATTTTTCTAGAGAAGCTAGAAATCAAGAGTTCGATGTAACTTATGGTGAAAAAGAATATGAAAACGGATATAAGTATGTTCATGTATGACTGAATCACTATGCTGTGCACCAGAAATTGACACATTGTAAACTGACTATACCTCACTTAAAAAAAAAAATACACACACACACACACAGTATTCCATGTCAAAATCAAACCAATTAATCAAAGTCTTTAAAACAAGCCAAATACAACATGTCTTCAGGACTAATTCAGTCCCTGACTACCATTTTGCATGTTTGGCTCTATAAAACAAAACATTTAAAAATGAAATGTTTCTTTCCATAAAAATAATATTCCATATCTTAAGCCAGAATAAGGAACAAAATGTAATCTTTTAAATAACTAATCTCGGTTCAGGGGTCTCCCCTGCAGGAAATCAGGAGTCAGCGCTCTGCCTCTAGGCAGGCTGTGCACATTCTACTGGGCACGGCCACTGTGGGGGAAGGTGACCGCCCTGCTGGGACTCTTGTCCCTGGTTGGGTGTGCTGCTTCAGTGACGTTCCTGCGTGGGCCCAGCGCCGTCCTTAGGAACAGGAACATGTACCGCCGCCCTGCCCAGCCCAACTGTGCACTAGTATCTTCCCACCTCCTTCCTCCACAAGCCGCTTTTCCACTGTCACTGCTTCAAGCCTCGACAGTCACAGTGAGCTCATGTTTGCATTATTCTATTTCTGTCAGCCTTTTAGGCCTTCACCTACTTTTCATTCTCTCCTTTTTCTTTCTTCTCCCTTTCTAATCATTCTTACTAAGATTTCCAACAGATTTTGTCTTTTATAGCTATGTTCATAATTGAAAACACTCTTTTTTCCCATTGGGTGTCAACGTATCCACCATTTTTGAGTGAAGGCACTGGTTCTCTGGGGGTCTGTTCTCATGGTCAGTGTGCACACATGACTGCTTTATTAATTTGGCATTATAATCATTTTTATCATGTGTTCACGATAGAGCTATAGGGCTTAAAATTTTTTACTTGGATTTTCTTTCAAATGCAAATTAAGCTCCCTGAAAAGTTTATGCTCATTCACAATAAAGGAAAAGAATCACTATCATAATGCTATTTTCATAACAACTGGTAAAATCACATTATTATAATCTTTAATTAACTCAATTATTTAATGGCATGCATGTACTCTCTAAGACAGAGCCGAAAAGGAAAATACTAATTATGAGAACAAAGAAGCCTATTACCTTAGCTCTTCAATTTGTGAAATCCATTTAAGGTAAGCAAGATGCCGTTCAATCTCTTCGATTTGATTAATCATGGCCCCAAGATCTTCCATCCAGGGCTGTGCAGTCAGCAAATGGCTGTTAATGGAACTGGAGAGACGGGTTTCTTGCTCCAGAGACTGATAAAGGAATTGCTTTGATTCTTCTGCATTTTTTAAGGCACTCTGAATTCTTTTAGGGATTTCTGATGAAACTGTAAGTACCTAACCACACCAAAAACCAAAAAGGAAAAAACAGCGCCTATCAGATAAAATTCTCATAACCGTTTTACTAGTTCCTTACCTTCAAAGTACATATTTGTTCCAATAGAATTAAAAATTGTCATTTAAAGGCTTCTAAAGACAGGTTGGATTTCTGCATCCTCTGCTGACCAAACCTGAACATGAATGCTCTATGTGGAGGTATGTGGGGAGGGGCTACCCCATTTGCCCCCAGTAAACATCTTTGGAGCTGCCGTGGTGAAGCTCAGAACTTTCAGAGGATCTAGCCAGAGAACACTTACCTGCTTATCTACTAATTCCTTTCCTTCAAAAACAAATGAAGCTCTGATTCTAAAAAGTCTGGGTATCTATATTTTGCAAAAGTTCCCCAGGTGATTTTGATTTACGCCCAGGCTGAGAACCATTGACTGGGTAAGATGATATCCAGGTAATGCCTTCTGATAGGGTATTTATTAAATACATTTTTCTTCTAGCAGATGGAAAAGCATATACAAATATCAGGCATCAGTACAACATGATACGAATATTATAGAGGAATTTCAATTTAATCAGTGCTGATTATAGACACTTACTCTATACCAGGCCCTGTGCTGAGGCTGACAGATAAATAAGACACAGCTCAGTTGGTATGGAAGGGAGATGTAAGCAAATACTCAGCAGTGGGATTAGTGCAAGGAAACAGAGATGTCAGGTGTAATGCTGTACTGAGGCGGTGCTTCCCAAACTTGAATTGCAGAAGAATCACCTAGAGATCTATGATACAAATTTGGACTCAGTAGGTCTGAAGTAGGGATTGAGATTCTGTATTTCTAATGAGCTCCCACACTTTGAGGAGCAAGATTTTGAGGTGCAAGGCACCTGTGCTTGCATGACTTATGCACAGACCTTTACAGTTTGGGTAGAAATTTTTAGGGACGTTTGGAAGGAAAGGGCATTTCAGGCTGAAGGAACTGATCAGTCATTATCAGAGAGCAGCAAAGAGAGGAGCAAGGCACAGAATACAGTTCAAAGAAGCACAGAGAGAAGAGATGAGCCTAGACAGGTAGGGAGAGACCAGGTCACAGGTAGCGTCTTGAGCATTAGAAGAATGCGGGCTTTTTCCAATAGGCCATGGGGAAGTCATTAAGAGTTTTTAAGGTAATAATTCAGTGGGACTTATGATTTAGAAACTTAGATTTATGATATGATAAGTAATCATGTTTATTCTCATACTATTTGTAATAGTAAAAACTGGGAATAGTAAAAAGGTCTACCAATAATGGCCTAATTAAATAAATTGTGTACAGCCATATTTGAATTCCAGGGAACCATTAAAAAAGGGAGATGTAGAGACAACCGAATAAGCCTGAAGAAGAGGTGAAGACCAGCAAAGGTGAGCGTTAGCCTCAAAAGGAGTTGAAACCCTTGCTCACCTGGCCAACCCCCAGAAGGCCACAAGCACTTTAAAAACTTGGGTAGGATGGGAAGGGATAGGACTGGGGACATCTGGGTACACAGTGAACAGCAGGGGCAAGCACGGCCCTGCAGCTTTAGGGTCAGTTACAGATGTATGTGTGCTCATGTGTCCATGTATGTGCTGGCTCCCATTGTAAAAGCTACTTTGTTCTGTGGGTCACGGTGGGAAAGTCTAGAAACACTGCCCTAAGGACCTTTTGCAGCCAGGAGTAGGGAATTGGTGATTGCGGGGCCACCGGGTCACTGGGCCTTTGGGCCCAGAGAGATGGACAGGGAAAAAAAAAAAGGGAGATGCATATATATACTGATATGATCAGAAACAAGTAGTATATCACATTAATTTTAAAAAGAAAAAGTTGAGCTATGCATTATTTTAAGTAGATATATGCTTGCATACACAAAGATTTTAACTGTATATGTTTTATATATTTGCTTATTTACATATAATAAAATTTCAGGAAGGAATAAAAAACAAAGATAGTTACTGGCAGTATGAACAAAACAGGTGGGCAAACTACCATCAAGCACAAGAGACAGCAGCCCTGAACTGAGGTGGTGGCAGCAGGGGTGGGAACGAGCAGAGACATTAAGGAGGCAGAACTCAGACGTCTGGGTGATGGGGGTAGAATGAGGGTGATGAGGAGCAATCCAGGTGTCAGGCCTGAGAGACAGGCAGATTGGTGGTGCCATTTTCCAAGATAGGGAAGCATCTTAAGAGATGGATAATTTCAGTTTTGGACATGCTGAACTTGAGGTTCAATTAGGGATTTCAGAAGAAGCTCCCATGGACATCAGGGCACAAGCCTGATTACAGCAGGTCAAAGAGCAAATGGCCAATTCGGAAGTGAATATTAGGTACAAAGTAGGATAACTTTTTGCAGACACCTAACAGTAAAAGAAAGGGCCTAATACCCACTAAAGATGAAGGGAAGGTTTTTGTTTGTTCAGGTTTTAAGGAAAAGATCTGGGTATGTCTGTATGCTGAGGGGGCAGGTAGGAACTGGGGGAACTGGGGTATAAGGACTGCCTTAGCTTGATCCTCTGCTGAATTAAGAAGTAGAAATTTTAGCAAATAATTTTGTGGAATGTGGAGTAGACTTGTTCAGTAGATTCACGCTAGATGGCCTTAATGTCTTCAGTTTGGGAAAAGGAAAGGACAGCCAGGTGTGGTGGGTGTCTTGGAGAGAATGTGGAAGAATAGCTGAGGGGAGTACAGGGGGGCCGACCTTCCCATGAAAGGACCCCCTAGGTGGGACTGAAGACCACATATCCAGGCTAGCATCCACCCACTCAGCTGTGTGGTCTCCTCCAAGAGCCCACGACTTGCTTGGAAAAGGAGGACAGGGCTGGGCTAAACTTAAGAGGTTAGCAGTAGACGTGGTGGAAAGACAGAAGATAGGGAGGCCTGAGGTGCTGGGGTTGGGAAGACTTGAGAATAGCACACCAACTTACCCACGCAGAGATTACTTAACCCAGTTAAAGCAGTTACTCAATACAAATCTTCATCTTTGACAAACACACTGTTTCGAGTATAGGAACCCACTTAAGATTACATTCATTGGATTTTTAAAACATGATTTCAAATAATATGTTTATTATAAAAAGAAAAACTTGAAAATACAAAAAGATATAAAGAAAATAAATCACCTGTTAACCAAACACACAGAAATTAACTATTATTATGATGTTACACTTATTTTAATGTTTTCTCCCTATGTGTGCCTATATTAAAAAAATTAGAATGATGGTGTTATATTTTTGTACTCCACAAAATTATTTACTTGTAAAAGCACTTTGAAAGTCATGCTATGAAAAGCTACTTAAAATGTTAGACAAAAATCATCAGTAGGAACTCTATCTTTTACATAATTTGTACACCACCTAGCACATTGAAGGTACTTAAAACCTATTAAGCAGTTTTAAATGATTAGATTATTTGTCACAATCTATATCTTCAAAACTGCCTGTACAGTAATGGTTATGTTCCCATTATATTACAATGAGTATACTACTGATAGTGTTTCAGTGAGTTTTAATACTTGCCTGTTCTTCTAACTGCATTTTACTTTCTGTCATCTGTTCTATGAGTTTATCAAGTTTCTTTAAAGATTTAAGGTCATTTCCAACTTCCTTTTCTATAAATGCAGACACATAGGAAGGGAGATCACCATTATCTGTACCTTCACAGACTTGCTCATTTCCAGCAAGAGCTGCAATATTTAAGTCACCTAAAAGGAAAAAAATAACAATTATCCAACACCATTAAGTGCTATGAAGTTAAAGGAAATGCAAAAGCTATACATGGCAACATAGCCACTTTTAAAAGTTAATAATTTAAAGAAAACACTATCCATCTATATATGGCATTTTTGTGTGTGTGTGTGTGTGTGTGTGTGTGTATATATAGTACTTATGTGGGTAGATATACACCCACACACAAAATAACCAATGAATATATATATATACACACACTTATACACAGTCAGCCCTCCACATGCATGGATTCCACATCACGGATTCAACCAACCACAAATTAAAAATCAAACAAACAAACCAGAAAGTCCCAAAAAGCAAAATGAATTTGCCGTGCTCCAGGAACTATTTACATCTTATGTACAATTATTATTATTAGCATTAGGTATTATAAGTAATCTAGAGATAATTTAAAGCATACAGAGGATACATGTAGGTTATATACAAATACTGTGCTATTTTATAAAAAGGACTTGAGCATCCAGGGATTGTTATCCACAGGGATCTGAACCAATGCCCATGGATACCAAGGGATGGCTATAGATTTCATACACACACACATACACACACATAAGTACCCAGATGAATAGCTACAAAGCAATCTATCGACCAACTACTACAAAATGCTTAGGAGCTAAGGAAATTCAGAGTGAAGGAAAAATTACCAAACTCTGTCCTGGTAACCACAGGTTTCAACAGACATTGGCATGACGATGCACTTTCAAACGGATATTAAACTTTTCGAGATAGCCATTTTTCCTAAGAATCTTTTATTAGTGGGGGGAAAAGGTCAAATCTGATTTTATTGATGCAGCTGTTATTAAATTAGTAATATATTTTCAAAATTTATAAGAAGCCAGATGGTATAGTCTAGAATAACACCAAAGGAGAAGTCTGGTTTTGAAATGTTTTTTAAAAAGAAAAAAAAATGGTATTGAAAGATTTCAAGTAAATGAAAAAAAATTGAAAGGGTGACCAATGAGTAAAAACTCCTCCTTGTGTAAGAGTAAAATAGTTTTAAAAGCTTCAAATGCCATTGTACAAAAATACCCATTTTAGAAACAGGGAAAAAGAAAAAAGGAAATATGAGGGAAAATAAGTTACTAGGAAAAACTCAAAATGGCTAATGTAACCAGTAAATTATACAGTCTAAAGTGAGATTCTTCCATGGTTGTCAATGGGACTAAAATCCATGTTTCCTGACTCTCAACACAATATTCTTATTTTCTTCTCCTTCAAGTATGATCCAAATTGGCTGGTCTGCATCAAACTTTATTAGTACAGGAATCCATCTACTATTACGTACAAGAGTCACAATGCCGTCTTTTTAAATTTATCTTACATGAAACAAGTGAGTTGGGCCATGTATCTGGAGACAGGCAGGGCTATGTGCAGAGGGAATGTTTTGTGAATGCTAAGGCTGCTGTAGCTTAGGGAGTCAATTCTATCTTCCCTTAAAAAAAAATTATACTCTTGATTTAACCACTGAAATGCAGCATAGTACATTCTTAGTCAAATGACATTCTTCAAAAGACACTGGTGATCTAGGGAAGATTTAATGTTTTCTTTTCCTCTATTTTTTGTAAAGAGCACTTCTAATTGCAAAGAAGTTGATCAAGCCAGTAAAGGAGGGACAAGGACAAAGTCTACAGCTCAGTGGCATCAACTTCTCAGGCAACTGTATGGGGCAAAGGTGGAAAAGGGAAGAGTTTAATTCAATGATATGAGGTTCTCTCAAATCCTTTAAGGAAGAGGAACTGAGTTGTGGCAGCTGTGATTGTCAAGTGCTATGAAGTACTCAGAGCTTTCTTTCTGAGGCAGGTTGTAGTAGGAGGCAATGTTAAGGGCAAGTCTAACTCCTGAAGCCAATATGGTAACATGGGAACCCTTTCTCCTACCACTACTCATTCCCAGATTATTTGTCATGGTCAGATGAACCAAAATCCCTCTTATGGAACAGCTGTTACATGCTTTCCCCCTTCCCCTCCCAGTAAATGTCACTTCAAAAGCCTCTGAAGATCCCTTGATTTCCAAGTCTGCCATGTTTAACTCATTAAAGTAAAATGCCAATGTCCACATCTTTGCATACGCTCCAGTCTTAGGCAGGAAATGAAAATATTGACCTTTTCCCTCTGCCTTGTCCAGTTCAAGATCCAGGAACCAACTTATTCTTTGTGCTCTTCCCAGGTCAACTTTTAACTGCAAATTCACTGAAGATAAAGTATAGCTCATTTGACTCCTGTGAACCCAGTTAAGGGGGTGGTCATCTCTCCTAGACCATTAGCCCCTCCAAATTCCTAATGCTTAATAAGTTGATGCTTCAATCAAATAGCAAGCCGGTCCCAATTATTTTGAATCCAGTATGAGGGGCAGGACTTGAGTGTAACCACACCAGTCCCTGCACTAGGGAGGGGTCAGGAAGTGCTCTTCTCCATATCATCCCATATTTTACAATCTTGAAAGACAAAAATACATGTATGACGATAATCAGTATTAAACACTATGCAAGAATCTTGTACAGAAAGAAAAAAAAAGATGCTTCATCTAAAAGATAACAGGCTAAGACCCTTCTCGGATGCAGACCCTTGAGGGCCAAGTTTTGGAGAGATGGTTGGGTAGAAAGGGCGAAGGTATTTGGAGTCTGCTTACTTTTCTCCTCAACGTTCTTCCTTTGGTCACCATTTTCAGAGCAGCACTAGGAGAACAGGTGTGACAAACATGTTAAGACTTAAGTGATAGGTGGAACTCACACAGGGTACCGAGAGGACATCCACTGGAGGATCGCGAGGCCCCAGACCCCTCCCCCTGGGGCCTTCCGGAAGGGCCAGGGCGATCTGATGGATTCCAAGAAGGTTCACCTCCCTCAGGCCACCACTGCCACCTCTCCAGGACAGCTAGAGTTACTCTGCCTGCCGCTAGGGCCACCTGCCCAGAAAGATCTGTATCATCTCACTGGGATCGCCAGATCCACCGCATTGGGACTACCTCCCCTGGGAGGTTTGTGTTCCACCTCACCCGGGTTGCTAGGGCCATCTCCCCCGGGCAACGGCAACCACGTCCCAGGGCCCCAGGACAACCTCACCGAGACACTCTCCCCTGGGAGGTCTGTACCACCTCCTGGGGCCACAAGTGTCCCTTCCCCGGGCCACCACGGCCCCCTCACCGGGGTTGCCGGCGCCTCGCCGATCTCGCCGGCGGGGAGCATCCTGCCTCCGCGCGAGTCCTTGGCTCCACGCGCAGCCAGCGTGGCCTGTGTGGGCTGGGCTCCGGCCAATGACCAGGAACAGCTGAGCCTCGGAGACCGTAACGCTCAGCGTCACTACAACTTCCTCTGCCGTCTCTCTGGTTTCTTCCTCTCCTCCCAGCGAGGTCCTCCCCCTGCAGCCGCCGGCCGTGTGCGGTGGCTCCCCCTGCCGGCCGGAGGCTGGCTCGGCCGCTCGGGAAGGAGAAAGGGAGGCGGGGCGGGGCGGGGGCGGGGTGCTCCTCGGTAAAACCACCTCCACTGCGTTGGGGTCCTTAATGATGGAGCTTGAAGGTATCCTTCCCTCCATAGCATAAATTCAATATGAATCATTTCAACTTATACTTTAGATGATATCCCAGATGTTCTGAGAGTGTGAAGGGGCTTAGTGACTAGCTTAAATGTAATTTGGTTGGGCTGTTTAGCTGCATAATTTCCAATGTCATTATCTGTAGATCTTTCTTTTAAGGCTGGTAAGGTTCAACTAGAGGTGGCCCTCCAATTTCCTACTTGGAGGGTGCAGATCTGGTTGTAAACATTCTGGGAGCTGAATGGAGGAAAAGGTTTCAGCATCTAATATACACTTTACTCAAAGCAGACACCTTAAAAAACCTGTTCTTTGCCAGGAAGGAGGAACCCAGGGCACTGGGGGCAAAAAGACAACCCTAGGCTTCCAGAGAGAAAAACTCATCACTTACAGGGGGTCAAGAACCAACATATCTTTCAATTTCTCAACAGTCACAAAGAAAACTAGGACACCTGGGAGCAAGTCCATCAAATTTCAAAAGGAAATTTATTTCAAACTGAAATTCTATACCTGGCTAGTAAACTACCAATCAAGTGTGGATAATGAATAAAGGTATATTCAGACATTCAAAAGCTCGAAAAATATCCCTTTAATTTACTTATCCCTTTTCAGGAGGCTACTGGAGTTGTGCTTCACTAGAATGAGGCCTGAACAAACAAAACGAACACATAGGATATAGGAAACAAGACACGACACAGAAGAAAGATACAGTGGGAAGCCCTGACAACAACTGTGCGCTCCGTGTAGATGGTGCAGGTCAGAAGGATCCCGAAAGGGGGAGGGTTAGCTCAAGTGCTAGAATGAGTGCTTAGCATGCACTGGGTCCTGGCTTCAATCTCCAGCACCTCCTCTAAAAATAAATAAGTAAATAAATAAAACTAATTAACCCCCCTCAAAAAAAACTTTAAAAAAATAAAAGAAGGCTCCAGAAGAGGCTCCTTCAGGAAGATAAAACTGATAGGACACCTCATCTGTCTGACTGTCTGTAGGGAGAGATTTAAACAGTAATTAAGAAATCTGCATATATTAGCATGGTCCCTGCGCAAGGATAGCATGCAAATTTGTAAAGCGTTCCATATTAAAAAAAAAAGTCTGTAGCACAGGGAACTATATTCAGTATCTTGTAGTAACCTATAATGAAAAAATATGAAAACAAGTATATGTATGACTGAAACATTAAGCCACACACCAGAAACTGACACAACGTTGTAAACAGACTATTCTTCAATTAAAAAAAAAACTCTTAAGAGCAAAAAAAAAAAGTCTGGACTTGGCCTAGTGATGAATAGTGAAACAAAATAAGATTATTAACTACAGGAAAAACAAAAAGCTGTGGAAGAGAAGTAATCATAGTATATTACTTTGCCAAGAGATGAGTAATGTTTACCTAGTCATAACAAAGTAAACACAAATCTCTTTTAAAACATACAGGGTAACTATATTGGACAGATAAAGGGATGGGAAGTGTGGAGGGCGGGTAGAGGAAGGGCTGGGGAAAGTAAGAAGAGTTAAACCCTCATTTTCCATTAAGTGAAGTCAATAGATAATGCCTAAAAGTGACACATCAAGAAATAGCGATACAGTGGGGTGGGAAGGGATAGACTGGGATTTCAAAATGTAGAATAGATAAGATTATATTGTATAGCACAGGGAAATATATACAAGATCTTATGGTAGCTCACAGAGAAAGAAATGTGACAATGAATATATATATGTTCATGAATAACTGAAAAATTGTGCTCTACACTGGAATTTGACACATTGTAAAATGATAATAAATCAATAAAAAATGTTTTATAAAAAGAGGTAGCTATACAAACATTTTATATAGAAAAATTAAGGTAAACATCAAAATAACCAGTGGAAAGAGGTAAAATGGCTTTCTTTGAGGATGGGGAAACAGGGATGGGGAGAGGTGGGGATACACTCTCTGTTGTTTCATTGCAAAACTTACAAGATTTTACAGAATCATCTGACTCTAAGTCACAGATGCATATAACTGATAAAAATAAAAAATAAAATTGAGAAAAAGGATTGCTCTAAACCCAAATTTTGCCTCTGAACAATTCACTTTCTGGTGAAGGAAATAGACATGAAGATAAATAATTTAAGATTGAGTGCAATAAGTGTAACAACGGAAATGTTTGCAATGACTGAGGGAGCACAGAAAACAAGTACTATTTGGGGAGTGGACAGGCATGTAGGATGGACAGAATACTAGACAATAATAAGGATGAAACAAGAAATTGTGTGTGCTAGGCACTGAGCAATCCATAGTGCTGGAATGGAGTTAAAAGCAGGATCCTGAATATTATGCAGAATATACATGTTAGGATATAATTTTAAAGTCAAGGAGAACATTAAACTGTTTAATGTTTACTAGAGGGAGCTGGAGTAGGGAAGACGTTTTGAACAATCCTGTGTTATTTTAACTATAAAAGCCGATGAGGAGCTGCTTTTGTGGAAAACAAAAAAACTAAGGCAGTTTAGGCTGAAATGCAAAAAGGGTAAGTTTTTTTTAATTGAAGTATAGTGGATATACAATATTGTGTTAATTTCTGGTGTACAACATAGTGATTCACTTATACATATATATTTATGTTACTTTTCATATTCTTTTTCATCTTAGGCCCCTTACAAGGTATTGAATATAGTTCCCTGTGCTATATAGTAGGGCTTTTGTTGTTTATCTGTTTTATACATAGTAGTTAGTATCTGCAAATCCTGAATTCCTAATTTATCCCTCCCCCCAAAAAACATTTTGACCATGGAACCAGTTAACGTCCACGCAATGTGAACATTCTTTCCTCCATACACGTCTATCTGGAGTTGGGCCGCAATCTCAGAAAAGATGCTGTTTAAGTACAATTGACCCTTGAAGAACACAAGTTTGAGCTGCACAGGTCCCCTTTACAGATTTTTTCAATAAATACTTACTATAGTACTACACCATCTGTGGTTAGTTGAATCCGTGGATGTGGAAATGCAGATAGATACAGAAGGCTGATTATAAAGTTATACATGGATTTTCAACTGGACAGAAGGTTGGCACTCCAACCCCTACATTGTTCAAGGGTCAACTGTATACAAAAATTTAAAGTTTAAGTTGAATTTTTACTGCGTGGCTGTGGTAAGAATATGTGCAGTTGTTCTCATGAGGATACTAACTTACGAATTAACCATAGTCCAAGGACATGTGATTATACATGTATTAGCAACAGGAAACTGCCCGAGGTACTTAGCTGAGGTGAATAATCTCAGAGGAAGGCAGCGTAGACCCTACCAGTCTGAGCAAATTACCTATACTCAGTTAACCAGATCCCCACATGTAAACCCAAATTTTAAAAACAAGTCTACCACTGCTATGGAAAATGGTATGGGGGTTGCTCAAAAAAATTAAAATTTATTATATGATGCAGCAACTCCATTCTAGGTATATACCCCTCAAAATTGAAAGCAAGATCTTAAAGAGATATTAGTACATCCATGTTCATAGCAGCATTATTCACAATAGCCAAAATTTGGAAGCAACCCAAGTGATAATGGATAAATAAAATGTGTGTATACATGTAATAGAATATTATTCAGCCCTAAAAAAGAAGGAAATTCTGACAATGCTACAACATGAATGAATCTTAAGAACATCATGCTAAGAGGATTAAGCCAGTCACAAAGGAATGTATACTGTACAATTCCAGTTATATATGTCACCTGGAATTATAAAATTCATAGGTACAAAAACTAGAATGGTGGTGCCCAAAGGCTAGGAGGAGGGGAGAATGGGGAGTTGTTTAATGGGTAGAGAGTTTCAGTGTTGCAAGATGGAAAGAGTCCTAGAGATGGCTGATAGTAATAGTTGCACAACAGTGTGAATATACTTAATGCCACTGAATTGTACACTAAAAAATGGTTAAAATGGAAAATTTTATATTTGTATTTTTCCACAATTAAAAAAAGTCTAGCAGAAATATAAGGACCTATAATAACCTACTGTTTTTTCACTAAGGATTGAAATTTGGCTAAATATTAAATGTGCAAGAGCTTTTAAAAAGAGGCCAAGATTTAGTTGGGAAATGTGTGCTACTTGAAGAGCATGGGATGAGTAATGAATTTTATTTTTCCTCACACAGAAGCACAAACTTGCTATGAAGAGGTTTCTTTAAGCAGGTCTCAGTAGGGAGCCCTGAAGAAGGAGGGGTAAATTGAAGAAATGAGAAAAAAGGTGCTCTTGGATCCGATGCATTCGAAGCAATTATATATAGAACAATATAGTCCCTTAAGTGATTCTCTGTTCATTACTAAATTCGTGGTGGAGGGCAACAAAAGAGTCATAAGTATGTGGAAGAAACCATTATTAGAATACAAGTTACATTCGTTAAGGCAATCGCCGCTTTAAAGTCTTAAGACTGTCTAAAGGACTCTGGTGCCTGAATAAACTACTTTTTGTCCCCGCCAAAGCCCGAGTGCAACCGCCTGACAGCAACCGGAGTGAATGGACCACCGAGAGCTCCAGCCCGGCAGGTGGCAAGGCCAAACGATGCAAGCACCAAGCCTCGCGGGGTCTACTGAGCAGGGGTGGAGGGGGAGTGGGCGGGACTTCTCCTACACCGGGAAGGTGGTCGGGGCCAGAGGGGGCGTGTTCGGCGGCGTGTTCGGCGGCGTGTTCGGCGGCTAGGGGCAGGCTCCGCCCCGAAGGCGGTGCCAGTCGGCAGCGGCGCGACGCTGCGCAGCACGTGTACGAGCCCGGTCGCTGTGAGTCTGCTCTGGGGCTGCCGGGCCCGGGAACAGAACGCGCTGCCTATGCCAGGCCGCTCTCGCAGCTGGCTCTTCCGAGTGACCCTCGCCGCCACCGCCCTCCTGCGCCCCGAGCAGCGCGCCCGTCTCCTCGCCTCCCGGCCCGCGCCGCGCCTGCGCTCTCAGGCCCCGGGTAAGTGCGTGGCCTTCCCTCAGCTGCCTGGGCTCCGCTGCCAGCCCTCAGCCCGGCGCCCCGGCCCCCAAGACCCCGGCGGGAGGGGCAGCGTGGACTAGAAAGGCGTCCCGGCCTTGGTCTGAGCCCTCGGCCCGCCCACGGCGCCTCCATTACTGCTCGTGCCCGCGGGAGCGCGGCTGGAGCCCGGCGGGTCCGGCGCTTCGGCGGTGCCAGCCCCGCCCCCCGCTCTCCGGGCGGGTCCTCGCGGGCGCCGCGCCCTCCCTCCTCCCCGCGGCGCTATCAGCCCGCGGATCCCAGTCCCACTCCTCCCTTTCTTTGCCCCTGAGGCTCCCTAAGCTCTTCCTCCCGGAAGAATAAAACCAGCCTTTATCCCTAAAGCCCTTTACAGCCCCAATACATCTCCGGGCCAGCCTTCTACCAGGTCCAGCTCACGTGCTTTCGTCTTATTTATCACTACTAACAGCGAGCCTACTGTGTGCCAGGCAAGCACTCTGGTAACTGCTTGTTCTGTGTACGTTGTCCCCAGTGTAGGAGCAAACCGGAGTTTTTCTCCGGTCTTCTGCTTGGTCACCGTTTAATGAGTGGATGCAGTAGATGCTGTTCGGCGTGTTGAAACTCATCCGCATGGAGTCTTTACCACCAGCCCTGCACCGAGAGGTTTAAAAGTACATTTTCATTGCCAGGGTATTAGTGCCTGCCAAGATATAGGGTTTGGTGTGAGTTTAGTCTTTCAGATATTTGGTTCTGTTGTCAGACTACGTTCCCCCTACTCTTTCCAAAAATATAGAATTACTAAGGACTTTGGTCCCTAGTCTCTAACCATCTGTGAAACGGGCATGCACCATCGCCTGGGGATGTCTTGGTAATTGAGGAATCTGTCAAAAATCAGACTATACACGTACTGAAAAGGGAATGGATAGGCAATGATTATGTTCAATCATTAGGCAAAGTAGCCAACGTATATATTAACACTCCTTTGGAACATATCTTGATAGAAGCTGGTGCAGTAGAGCTATTGATAAAAAATGGCCTTTGCCCCCAAATAAGAGAGAGAAATGACAGTCCAGCTGGTCTGTTGACTAAGTTTGCTCCTGCCTCAGGTCCTTTACCGACGCTGTTCCCACTGCCTGGAACACGCATCTTTTCTAGTTTAGTTCTTCCTTCGAGTCTTTGCTAACAAGGCACCTCCTTAAGAGAGACTTCACTAAAGAGCA
The DNA here is from genome assembly GCF_048564905.1 of Vicugna pacos. Lineage (NCBI taxonomy): Eukaryota > Metazoa > Chordata > Mammalia > Artiodactyla > Camelidae > Vicugna > Vicugna pacos. The sequence goes on along the minus strand of NC_132993.1, from coordinate 76,532,761 downwards.
CCCCTCTTTCTCACTGTCCTTACTCTTGTTGATTTGTGGCTCGTATGCTTGCGTATTCTGGGATTTTTTTTTTATTTTATTCTCTGATATGTAAGCTCAATGGGAGCCGGAAGTTCCCCTCTTTTCCCCAGTGCCTGGAACAGTGTCAGACTCATAAAAGGTGCTCAATAAATATTTGTGGAATGAACGAATCTAACGGACTTAATGACTTTGCATATTAGAGTGTAGTGTGTGCTCTACCCTGAAAATAGTGCTCTTTATTGTGAGAGCTGGAGGAATTATTGACAGTTTGCAGAGGATGGAGGGTAGATACATTTAAAAAGTGGAAGTTGTGGAGGGTTTTGAAATAGATACGATTAAGACTAATACGGCTTTTTTTTAGTGATTTATTTTACAGGAAATAACGTTAAGGGACTGTCGATGTATTAAAATTTTGAAAATGTTGAACGTTATTTTTGTTGTGGATTGTAGAGGAATCTTATTGGTGAATCTTATATATTAATGAAAGAGACTTTAAAATACTGTTGAAGTTGTAATATTTCTAATCCCATTTGGCTGCTTCAGAGTGTAAAAGAAACAAAAAAAATCACTTTAGTATTCTCTCCAAAGAACTGTGTAGGACGTTAATGTAAGTTCATGGATAAGTAACAGTAGATTTCATTTTATCCCCAGTTGTAGCATCAAGCTTCTGGTCTATAAAGATTATGCTTGACGTTTGAGATGCTGTCATTACTGTCGTGGGTAGTCTATTTGTGCAGCATCACGTTTCTTAAACATTTTTAAAAAATTTAATACCATTAAAAAACCTCATAAAGCTGGCGCTTTACTCCCCACCCCCCTTTTTTAAGCCAATCACTTTTTACAGCTTTGAGTTAGAAGGCTTGAATATGTAAATATGGATTTTTCTGAATGCAAAACTCACTTCCTTAGGGAAATCAAATTGGGGCAGTCAGGGTTGTTTTATGTTTCTGGTTGAATTCTTAGCCTCTTCAATGTTCACATGATCCTCTCTCATTTAAAAATTACATTGCATTTCAATCTTCTATTTTACATAGTTCCTGCTTAAGAATGTGACACTGATTTAACTTCTGCCTCTCCTATTCCGGAAGTTTTCACAGCTGTTCTCCTAAATATGTTCTCAGCTTCTAAGCGCACAGACAGAACTTAGCAAAATATATATTAAATGATTTATAATCACTTGTGCTGTATATACTTTAATAATTAATGTCTGTGATAGGCCATTGGCTAAAACAAATGGAAAGTATAATTTTGTTTACTGAGCTTGTCTTTGCAATTGAATGCAATAAGAAAAAGAGATCAGACAAGTATCCACAAGTATCAAGAAAAAGACTGCCAAAAAATACTAAAGGCCTGTTTATTTGGTGCTCTTGGCAGTGCTTTCAGGGTCTCTTAAAATTAAATGGTATTTGAAGGAGAAGCAATGTTTCATCATTAGCCCAGAGAACAAAAGAAGCATAAGAAGCTTTGTTTTTTCCCAGACTCAGCAGTACAGTTCTGCGGTGGAAACCATCCATAATAAATATTAATGACCAACAGTTGAATAGGAACAGCTAGTACAGACCTTTGACCAAGTCATCATTTTTCAGCTTTACAGAGAAAGGAACTTAGACCTGAGAGGTTAAGTGACCACTTGATTAACAACAAAACCTAGATCAGGCTCCAAGTCACAACCCCAAACTGCTGCTTACCAAGCAAGAGTTGAAACTGGTAGTTGATAACTTCAGATCCACGACCTGCTAATATTCTCATTCCAAGGGATGTTAGGTGTTACCGTGCTGACCTAAACCTTTTAGAACTTTATTCACATAGAGGAGAGTGAGGAGTTGGGGTGATGCCCGTATTCTGACTTAGGTGACTGGAAGTTTGGTGGTAACATTCCCTGAGGTAAGAGGTGCAATTTAAAAGAGGCGCATTTGTGGTGGGAGATGATGAGATCAATTTAGAGCATGATTTCACAGATTTTTTTCTTTTAGTGGAGGTACCGGGGATTGAACCCAGGACCTCTTGCATGCTAAGCACCCACTCTACCAGTGAGTTATACCCACCCCCTAAGGCATGTTGAATTTGAGTGATCAATTCTACCTCTTACTAGCTGTGGAGTTTGTGCAAGATGCTCCCTGGGCTTCAGTTTTTTATTGGCTAAGATGGGAATAATAATGATGCGTATGTTATAGGGCTGGAGCGAGGCTTGAATGAGCTCACTGTACACACTCTATAATTGTCTAGCTGTCATTACAATTGCCTTGTACTCCTCAGTAAACCAGGGAGTTGGACATGGGTCTCGGCTCTAAAACAGGGGAATTAAGAAAGGAACCGGACTGTGGAAGGACCCTGGGGAAGCACAAATTTAAACAACAGGTCAAGCAGAAGGGGAAAGATCACCTGGAGAGGCAGGAGAAAAGCAAGTAGTAGCAGCCAGATCTTCCACCAGAATGTAAGCTCCACATGTGCAGAGTGTTTATTTGATTTGCTGGGGTGTCATGTCACAGTATCTGGACTAACGCCTGGCACAGTGGTGCACAGGAATGTTTGTTGAGAGAATGGAGTGCAGGGACGAGAAATGAGTGAGTGTTAAAATGAATCTGGACTTCCCTTCAGAGAACTGTTGTGTTAAGAGGAATGATTTATATAATAAGTGGTCCTGTGAAATGTGCTGGGAGGCGGTATGTCTACACGAGGATCCCTGTTTTCTTTGTGAATGGCACACAGGACTTGGAGAAGACCATGCTGACCAGGGATGGCCAGGCAGCGTGGAGGGCTGTCATGAAAGGAAATCCCCTGACCTGGTGATGTCTTCTTCAGCAGCAGCCAGCAACACAACTGGAGACAGGAGGATTGGTACTTAGTTGAGGTTTAGCAAGGATCGTGCAGCAGAAGGACTAATGAGCAAGAGTGTTTAGTGTTGGTTGAGAGTTGTTGAGGTTTGGGGCACTTGAAGAAGTGAAGATGGAGGAGGGGATATCTTGAGACTGGAGGTGTGTTTGAAGAACAGGTGATGGGAGAGAGGGAGCAGAACTGGAAAGATTGGTGGTTCAATGAGAGTAGAATAATTAGTGTTTCTTTTTATATTTTGAACTTTTATTTTTAATGTAAAAAAATTCAAACATGCCAAGTAGAGAGAATGATGTGATGGAATCCCCATGTTCCTATCACCTGTTTCAACAGTTAATCAACTCATGGCCAAACTTGTTCCAAATCTATACCCACTTCCATTCATCACTGGTAAATTATTTTGAGGCAAATTCCAGACTTTGTATCTTTTCAGCCATAAAGATTTCAGTCTGTATCTCTAAAACATAAAGATGCTATTTAAAAATGTAACCACAGTGATATCGCCCTTTAAAAAGTTGACAGTACTACCTTAATGTCATCAAATATCCCCAGTGTTTCAATATCCCTGATTGTCTCATAAGTGCTTTTTCAAGTAAATTATCACTTTCTCCCCCCACCCCCTTTTATGAGGAGGAAGTAATTAGGTTTGTTGGTTGATTGGTTGATTTATTTTAATGGAGGTACTGGGGATTGAACCCAGGACCTGGTACATGCTAAGCATGCACTCCAGCACTGAACTATACCCTCCCCAGATAAATGCTTTTTTAATACTTGATTTAAATCATGGTTTAAATCAGGATCCAAAAAAGGATCCAGCCCTTGCATTTCTTTGTAGGTTTATCTGTACGTTCCCCTTTTCTCTTGCTGTTTATTAGATGAAGGACTGTCTTTGCTGAGTTTTCCACGTTCAGAATTTTGCTGATTGCTTCCCCATGGTGATGTTTAATATCTTCTTCTGTCCCTTTATGTCATCTAAACTAGTAGTTGGACATACAGTTTCAATCAGTAAGAGTACTTCAAAAATAATAGCCTGTCCTTTCAGAGGCCTGCAGTGTCTGGTTGTTTTTTGTGTGTGTGATGTTAGTGGCCATTGAAGTCATTGGCCGGATCCATTATGTCATTAGGAAATCGCTCCTTCATGTGTCTTGATCTCTGTAGATGGGGAACAGTCAGCACCTGTTTCAAGAATTCTATAAAATACCTATTGAGGCCTGTCATACCTCTCTGGATTCTCTGGCATGTACAAAGAATCAGTAGCCTCAAAGAATCTTTAGACCTCTTGAGGGTGAACAAGGGACTGACATTTGTTTAGTTCCTACTGTAGCTAGCCACTCTGTGTTCATTGTCTCATGTGACCTTCATGCGATCCCTGTGAAGCACATATCATTCCCGTTCTACAGCTGAAGAACAGGGGCTTAGAGAAGTTAATTTACTCGGACCAGTTACAGCCAGGATGTGGTGGAGAAAGTGCAAGTCTCGGGTGCCCACATGGGTAGTGCAGAAGAAGGGAGGTAACGTGGGAAGACATGCATTTAACAAAGTTATAGAGAAGTCAGGGCTGGTGGCCTTCAGATGAGTCTAAAAGGACAGGTGAGACCGGGATGTTCTGAGACAGGTGTGGAATTGGGAATGGGCACCTGTGGGGGCTGGACCTAATTTGCTGGAGGAATATAATGGTCCGTGGCACTGGGTGACTGATGGTGCTGAAGCAGAAGGATGGAGCAGAGGAAGTAATTGGTGTTTCCATCAAGGTTCATGGCCATCGGGTTGTTGAAAAAGAGCCTCCTGAGTTCTCTCATACTGGAAGGCGGTGGATGTCCTGCAGACCATAGAGTCCTGAGCCAAGCTGCGGATGTGGCTGTGACTGGCTGGGAGCTCAGGCTTCTGGAAGGGTCTTAGGATCCCCAGTAGATCCCGTCATGCCAGCTGAGAACCTTGTGTTTGTTTTTAGGAAAAGTCTGTGTCTTTATTGGCCAGCAGGCTACTTGAGGGGGATGAAGCGTCAGGAGTGGGTGGCTCGAATGCAGGGCTGGCTGTGCTTTGCAGGCTGTGTAGGTGATTGAGAACTCGCCTTGGTAGTGGCCGATCATCTCAGGCTTGATTTCCACCTGGCTGAAGGTCTTGCAGTTGTAGGCACCCACCGTCTCTGGCAGGATGATTGTGGTGCGCAGGTGCGTCTTCACCACCTGGGGCTTCTCGGTGGGCGGCGCCTCCTTCTCCGCCTGCGCAGGCGGTTCGGCCGGAGCGCTTCTCCGCTGCGTCAGCTGCGCACCGGCATGGCCTGCGGCTGGTCCAGGTCACGCCGCGCTTGAGGTGTTGCGGAGCCATTGCGGGTTTAGGGGTAAGAATATGTGCGACACAGTGTACTAACTGGCTCTGGGCTGTCCCCCAGGTACCTGCAATACCGCAGGACTGTAAGTGAGCTTGTCTTCTCCCGCACCCGCTCCTCTTCCTGGGTCCTCGTGTCAGGAAGAGCCTTTCAGGTCCCCAAGACAGAACACCTAAGTCATCCTGTAGTATCTTCTCTTTCCCCCCCACATTTATCACCCAGTTCTGTCCGCACCACCTCCTAAATGTCCCTGAATCCACCCCTCATTTTTGTCACCCGTGCCTCAGCCTTGGATCAACTTGTACTAACTTATTGTCTCAGTTGCTGGCTTATGTATTCTCCCAGCCGAACCCCGGTGTTTCTCTTCAGAGGGGTGCCAGGAAATCTAACTGATGAACCTGGTGGTGATTTGGTTTTCAGGATGTAATTTCCTCTTCTCTGTCTGGCGTGGCTTCCGCCCAGTCCCCGCCTTAACTCCAGACTCTCACCTTGTGTGTTTTACCCTCTCTGACCCCGGATGAGCTCAGTGGGGTTCTTGCAGCGTTCCACGCTCTCCCATGCCTCTTCAAGTGCTGTACCGCCTTCCTGCCCCTTTTCTACCGCCCTACTCTTATTCCTTCCCAAGCCAATGCTTGGCTCAGCTGTTCATTGCTCATCTTCCATTAGGAAGGGTGTCTTCTCCAATATCCTCTCACCAACGCCCCCTGAGGTCTTCTGTGTCTTACCGTGTGCTTGAGTGAGCCCTGGGCCCTCACTGGTGTGCAAGCTCTGTGAGAGGAACTTTGTCGATATATAGTGAGAATTAAGTGGCATCAGCATCTCATAAACTAGCATTCTCTTTTACTATACCTTGCTTAGAGTGAATAGAGAATAAATACTTTCTTACTTGAGTGAGAGATAATTTTGTATAACTAGTTGTGGGTCTACTTCTGTTCCCCGTTTCTTAATTTCTTCCATTTTCTTTAATTTTTTGTCTTTCAAGGGAAATTGTTTTTTCTCACATTTCTCCCTTTTTTTGTAGCCATCAAGATCATTTTTTCTTTCACTTTTTGCTTATATTTGTCTTTTTCTTTACTTTTCTTTCCATTCTTGATTTTTGACAATGAGGCAGGGTCAAATATGGATTCTTAAAATTTAGTTCATCATTATTATTCTGCTGTAGATGTTACTGTAAGTGGGCTCCTGGCTAACTAAGCCTTGGAGAACTAGAATATTTTGCTTATTTATGTTCTTTATGTTTACTAAGCTTGTGTGTTAATTTTAGTATCTCCCTATATAATTAATATGGGAAAAAGCTTTATCCTTATCTCACTGAGAGTCAAATAAGATCAATTTGGACAGACGCTTGTGGTCTTAGATACTATGAATTTTGAGGGGTCAGGGAGAAGGTATATGGTCTTCGATAAATGTGTTTATTTTGATTACCACATGTTACTCCTCTCTCACGCTGCTCTGTACTGGAAAGTACGTATGGCTTCCTAAACTTTTGCTCCGTACACTGTGTACAGGCCAGTTAAATGGTAAGCTGTGTTTTTTAAATGGTGGCAAAGTATACATACCATCATTCTAACCATTTCTAAGTGTACAGTTCAGTAGTTTTAAGTACATTCACATTGTGCAACCAACATGCAGAACTCTCTTTCATCCTGCAAAAGTGAAACTCTGTACCTGTTAAAGAACTTCCCATTCCTCTTGCTTTAAAAAAAAAGGGCATGGTGAGAGTATGTTTTAACATCAGTAAATGTATTCATACAGTTTTTAATTAATCAGCTTTTTGAAAGTATAACATACATGAAACAAAAATCAGATGATACAAGTGTGGTATTCAGCAAAAACAGCAAGTCTTTCTGCTGTCCCTGGCCACCTATACCTTCTCCTAGAAGTAACTACCTTTCCCAGTTTCCTTTCACATTATTTCTACATGTTGTTCAGTTTATGTACTCAGATGTCATTGTTCTTAATTTTTTGCTAAGATAAAAGCACTGAAATGAGTGTCTTTACAGCTAAAACCTTAAGCACTTTAATTATTTTCTTAGGATACTTCCTGAAAATTGTATTACTGAGTCAAAAGGCATCCATATTCTTAAGGTTTTTGATGTCAAATTCCCTGCAGAAGTGTTGTCATTTTCCTGTGCCACCGAAGGTATATTTGGAAGAATTATTTTAATAAATGAGTTTTAGGACCCTAGGAACAAAATTAAGTGTACCTCTGTTTGCAGAAACCTATTTCTTTACAGAGGTGATTATTATTGCTTACTCTTTCTTCTTTCCTGAAAGGTTCTCTTAAATGTTTTCTTGGATCCTTGAAAATGGAGATGACAGGAATTACTGGCATGTCACTGAAACGGGGGTCCGTTGCTGTTGAAGATAATGACAGCGTGGCTCCCGCTGAGGAGGCAAAGAGACAGAAGGTCTCAGAATGCTGTCCACCCAACAGTCAAGATGGGCTGGACAACAACTGTCTACCCAGCAGTGGAAAGGTGCCAGGGCCACCTGGAGCTGCAGGTGCTGGAGAGGGCAGAAAGAGTTCTGACACTCAGTCAGAAGAAGAGGAAGAAGAGGAGGAAGATGGCCTTTCAGAGGAGGGTGAGGAGGAGGAGGAAGCTGAGAGCTTTGCAGACATGATGAAACACGGGCTCACGGAGCTGGATGTGGGTATCACCAAGTTTGTAAGTTCTCACCAAGGGTTCTCAGGAATCTTAAAAGAAAGGTACGTTCAGTGTATGAATTAAGTTATTTTAGTTATATTAGTTCTTTGCTTTAGAAAGAAGTCATCAGGAGGGTGGGGTAGTAGCTCAGTGGTAGAGTGCATGCTTAGTGTGCACAAAGTCCTGGGTTCTGTCCCCAGTATCTCCTTTAAAAATTTTTTTTTAATTTTTAAAAATTAAAAAAATAAAATAAGGGAGGGAGGGTATAGCTCAGTGGTAGAGTGTGTGCTTAGCATGCACGAGGTCCTGGGTTCAATCCCTAGTACCTCCATTAAAAATAAATAAATAGATAAACCTAATTACCCCCCCAAAACAAAAACAAAACAAAACAAAAAATACAACTGTTAAAAAAAAAAAAAGAAATCGTCAGTCTATTCTTCCATTTAGCTTTCTGTCGCCAAGGACTGTTCACGTGGATTGCCAAAAAGGAATAGGACGAAGGAAAGCTGCCTGGTTGCATAAATGAAACTATGTGAAGATAAAATGAGTAAATAAAAATAATTTGCTTCTGGAGGAGGGTATAGCTCAGATGTAGAGTGCATGCTTAGCATGCACAGGGTCTTGGGTTCAATCCCCAGTACCTTCATTTAAACAAACAAACTAATTACCCCCCCAATTAATAAAAATAGTAATAAAAGATACTTTTTTTAAGAAAGTATCCAAAAATAATACAAATTTGCCTGTGGTGTGCCTTGTTAATACATGAATGGGTGCTGTTCATTTCCTTAAAATAAATTACTTTAAATGGTTTTGAGTTTTCCCTTGGATTGGTCTTAAACTCTTGACCTGAAGGGGCCACGTCTGCAGTAGAAAAGAGGTGGCCTTTGGAGCAGATGGATCTGGGTGCGAACCCAGTTCAGCCCCTTCCTAGTTACTTAACTCCTCTGAGCCTCAGTAACCTTGTCCACAAAATGGATCATAATACTTTGGGTTGTTGAGAGGACTTTAAATAATGTGTGTAAAGTATTTAGCATGAAGGTAAGCTTCAGGGTGGTTCATGGTAGATTTACTGGGTTCTGCTTCAACTGACCATTTACTGTGTCTTATAATTCACTTTAGAATGGACTATGTAATCGGAGGACAAATGTAATAAGCTTCAATTTATGCATTTCTCTGGAAGCCTATACTAAAAGCTCAGAGGATCTTTTCTTTCCATTCTGATAAAAAGCCAAGGTGTGGCTTAGAATTCATTATGAAACCAGAAAAAAATAACTCCACGTGACTTTGCACCAGAAATTTTTTTTAAATCCCTGTTTTGCACACTAGTAAGGCTTACTGTTGAGAAACTTTCTTCTAAAATTAATAGGCAGCAAAATGTTAATGCTCTGAAAGTTTATGGTTTCTTTTCCTCAGATACTCTGACTTCGTGGTTCATGAAATAGGAAAAGATGGACGAATCAGCCATTTGAATGACTTGTCTGTGCCAGTGGATGAAGAGGTAGGAGCAGTGCTCCAGCAAAAGTCACCTTCTGTTTAAAAATAGCATTTCCTAGAGATCGTAGAAATACAGAGTCGGCCTTGGATTCTGTGTGTGACTCACTGGGTGTTCTCATGATTATTTTAAAGGATCCTTCAGAAGATGTATTTACGGTTTTAACAGCTGAAGAAAAGTGCCGTTTAGAAGAGCTCCAGCTTTTTAAAAATAAGGAAACCAGTGTTGCCATTGAGGTAAGTAGTACAAAAACATATGAAAAGGTTTTTTGGGGGTTTTCATTGCTTTTTGGGGGGTGGATGTTGATAAATGTGTATTGGGAAAGTTACTTTCGTTAACAAAAGGATGGCCTTGCCCCATTTGATCTAAAGGAGTATTATACTCAATATGCTTTTATCAGTGGCAGATAACCAATATCCAGGTTAACTGTGGCCGAAAAAAAGAAAAAGTTGTGTTTTTGTTTAATAAAATTTTTATATGACCACAAATCAACAAGGAAGTCTGTTGTTTGAACTGCAGAACAACTGTTATATCACACAGTGTCTGCTGCAAAGGGCTGTCTGTCACAGCCTGACCATCAGATGTGTAATCCTGGTAGGGAGGTCCTGGTCCTGCCTCCAAAGACGTCCTGGTATCATGTGGGGCTCTGAGAGGGGTAGGAATCGGGGTAAGGAGGTGAAGCAGTGTTGCTCTGCTCATCATGAGTCTACTTCTGCTCTTCCAGGAAAAGAGGGCTACTAAATAGAACAGTAAATGCCTTTTTGAAAGCTTTTTGTTATGAAAATTTTATTCTTCCCGATTGTGCTGTCCAGTGGAATTAGGATGCGAGCCTTGTTTTTAATTTTAAATCTTAAAAAAAATTTAAAAATAAAAACAGGCAAATTTAATTTTGACAGTATGTTTTATGCACCCTAGTACATTCAAAACATTTCAATTTGTAGTCAGTATTTAAAAAATTACTAATGGAATGTTTTACATTTCTTCTTCAGCAGCCAGTGTTACTTCATACTGGTAGTACATCTCAATGCAGACTAGCCACATTTTAAGTGCTCAGTTGCCACATGTGGCTACCACGTGGGACAGAGCATTTCTGGGTGATACCTATGCAAAGTGTATTAGAAGATTTTAAGAATCTTGTAGCACAAGATTTTTAGAATTTTAAGTTTATGTTCAATTCATTTTATACCATATTTTAACAACTTAACTGGTTGTCTGAAATCTCCCCTTCCATCGCTCCCAAATAAAAAGAGTTTACTGTAACTTTGCAGAATTTATTATTTGCCTCCAACCCTCATCTCCTCTTCTCACCACCAAAATTTCTCAAAAGTATGTACCATTGCAGTTTTAGGGATCTTTAATTACTGAATTTACTCATAGACAAAATGTGCAGCAGTGCCAAGGAGAAAATTCTTAAGAATTGGTTTTGAGAGCAGTCCAGGAGGATGGTCCAGGTTTCCCTTGCCTATGCGATGCAGTGGTATATCTTAGCCCCACAATATGCATTTTCCTACAGAGATGGCAGGATTTACTATCATCTTAAAAATTATTGTTATGCCACCTACTGAAAGCTTTTACCTTATTAAAGGGTATTAACCACGGGCGAGTGTCCTTGTCTGTAGAATGAGGAGGATGGGCTTTGTGAATTTTTGAGGTCTAAATATGTATTCACTCTTAACACACAAACTATGATTACAACTCAGTGCTTTCAGTGAATTCTAGATGTAGACTTACATGAAAATGTCACTAGTCTATAATTATAATGTGGTTTTCTTTTGCATTTTGCTAAAATACTGTTAGGTTTAGCTAGTGGTAGTTATAGCATATCTCGGTGTTTCTTACCTTGCAGGTTGCAGTCCATTTAGTGGGTCATGAAATCACTTTAGTGGATCTTAACCAGCATCTTTTTTTAAAATGCAATAAAATAGAAAATAACAGGGCATTGCACCTAGGTAGGATGAGTACTGTTCAGTGCATTTTTTTTTTTTTTAGATTTTTTAATAAGGCATCTGCAGATACCTATTGCTGGCTGCTGAATCCAGATGTGAAATGTATTTCTCAGTGTAAGACACATTCAGAGATTGAGAAACAGTTGTATAACTAATAAGTTAGCTTTCTTAATACAGATCTTTGTTTTTTGTGAGCACATGTACGAGAATGTCATTATAAAGTAATCTAGTATAGAGCAGGACTCACTAGAGGCAGTTGTAGATCAGACTGTTGGGAGAGTAGTTTCTGACATCCCCAAAGGCTCAGCTCACCTCCTCTTCCACCCTTGAGCCCCAAGGTGTTCATGGTTCAGCCGAGTCCCTGAGAGGGAGCGTCTGTGATGGGCAGCTCTGGAGTCAGACAGCCTGGATTTCAGATCTGGCTCTGCCACCCTTCAGCTGTGCAACCTTAGACGCATCCCTTGACTTCTCTTAGCCTCACTTCTTCGTCTCTAAGTAGGTACACTAGTGGCATGAGAGGGAGCTGATGGGGATTAGATAGGACAGTGCCTGTGAGGTGACTGGGCGAGCTCAGTAATCGAGCTCTTAGGATCAGCAGTTCTGTGAAGCTGTGAAAGATTCCTTCCCTGTACTTCCGTTACTTCGCATCGTTAATAAGATGAGCGGTGTTTTCACTAACTTGCTAGTATTATTTCCTTATTTAATATTTGTTAAGTTAGCAGCATCATTATCTGTGTTTTCAATAGGTTATTGAGGACACCAAAGAGAAAAGAACCATCATCCATCAAGCGATTAAATCCCTGTTTCCAGGATTAGAGACAAAAACAGAAGATAGAGAGGGGAAGAAATACATCGTAGCCTATCATGCTGCGGGAAAAAAGGCTCTGGCAAGTAAGTGTGCAGGTGACCCAGTGTTTCTTCTGTCTCCTCGTTCTCCCTGCCTGTCCACGTTCAGGCATCATTTTGCTGTTGTTCAGAGAAGGACATCGATCATGTCATTCCTTCCAAGAAGGTGAATAATAATACCATTTCAGATGTCAGAGCACTCCTGCAGACTGTGCGTCTGGTAAGGGGGCTGTAGGTTTTATACGTGAGTACGGATTTGCTGAAATTGTGGTGGTGCCTGGGAGAGAGTCTTAGGAATTTGGTATGTTCCCTAAAGAGCGGAGCAGGCTGAGTGGCAATTCAAGAAGGAAACGGAAGGATATTCCTCATTCTGTGCTTGTAATGGAGGTAAGAAAGCTTTCAGGTAAAGAAAGAAAGGCTTGTCACCAATCCCAGTGGCACATTCTGCTAAGTCCCTCTATTGAAAGAGCTGCTGCTTTCCGACCGTGAGTATCTTCTTCACGTTAAAAACCTGGAATACATAGAAAACCGCCCCATGCCCGAGCCCATCTTTCGTTGTATAGCATTCATTTGAAATGGATGTGTTGTCAGTGAATCTTGTTGATGTTTATATTCTCATATGTTTTCTACAGCCATGAAAATTTCTATTTGCATATGACCTTAAGAGAAATTGGATAATTTTTTTCACCTGTCAAATCAGCAGATAAAATTTTAATGAAAATTTACAGAAGGAAAAATTAATTCCTCACTCTCCTCCCCTACCATTGATGGCCCCTGTTAGTGATGAGTTATTTCTAGAGACATGTGTTAGAGCAACACTCCAAGACTATTATATAACAGAAGACTGTTCAGCCCATCAGTGCTTTGTCAGTGTTCTCTTCAGTTAATGCTGTGAGTGGACTTGGCCTTAATTGTCTGTAAGTACAGTTCTAGTGAAAGAAGAGGGTATAAGAAAAATGGGAGTAGAAAAAAGGTTTAGCTGTGCCTGAGAGAATAATGTAGGCAAATCAGTGTCTGGATAGTGACATAGAAGTGAGAAAGCTTGAGCAGCAGGAAGAATGTGGAGATTGGAGGTCACCAAAAAGAGCAGTGAGGTGATGTATCCTCAAATTACTGAGGTCGCGTGTTGTTAATCACTTCTCTGTCCTCAGTCTAATGGGGTTACTAGATGTTTCTTTGATATCTGAGTCACAGTATAAAATACTACCTTAACAGCCTTTCTGCACCCAGGGCTGTCCAAGAGAATTAAGTCCAGTGGGAAATTGTTTCAATGACTGTTGTCCCACGGGTAGCGTGTAGCTGTGGAGGGGAGCAGGTGACTGCCTGTGTACGGCAGGTGCCTTGGTGCCCTCAGTCTTAATTCTCTGGAGGAACCCAGGTGGTGAAGGGTTGCTGGGGCGATGTCTGTAAAGAGGCAGTTCTCGTTGGTTAACCACCCTTGCACAAAGACAAGAGGAAGAGGCAGGGTCTCCTTCTGCCGACTGTGGTCATGAAGAAGCAGATTTTTTTTGGACTGGTTGCTTCTTAGAAATAATCATTCTTCCTTAGAGGATGCCAGGTTTTGTGACAGACTCTGGTGGCCCTTATAGTTTTCCCCTCAAGTGAGTGGTGCCAGATCTCTCGAGCTGTCTTTACCCACATTTTCTGTGCTTACACCATACCCACCTTTCTTCTTTTTTCCGAATAAAAAATTTCCAAGTGAGGTGCTGAGCTCTGTGTGACATGAACCACCCCTCCCCATTTCCCTTCTGACATCTTCAGTAAAATAGGAATTTCTCACTGTAAAAAGAAACCTGGGGAGAGAGAATATAGCTCAAATGTATCCGAAAACACAGGCAAGGTGGATTCTAAATCATGATGGCCAAACACAAATTACCAACTTTTTTAACTCCAACGTCATTTTGTGTGATAATCCAGTCTGATAAACAGGGCACATTGATTTCCCTACCAAAGCATACGTAAGATATTTTTCTGAAAATACCATCTAATTATATAAACTGTGTAATCAGGTAAAGGAACTTATGTTTTGAGAGAGTTTGCATCCCAAAAAAGACTCCGGAGGAAGAGTGGAGAGATACAAAGTTAACTCTCCGGGAGAGACTGGCTTACAGAATCCACAGAAAGAGGGAATTCCAGTGATTTAGAGTGGTTTGCAGTGAAAAGTATTACAGACAAGAACTCTGAAACATGTCCACCAGTTTTAGCAATATGGAGATCATTGACGTCTTTGCCAGAGCAGTTGTAGTGGAATGATTGGAAACCAGTTTACACAGGAGGTTGAGATGGAAGGCAATAAATATGCTGTAAAGAGAAGGAGAAAGGAAAGGAACGTAGTTAAGGAGAGGGAGACGTAGGTTTGATTTTTAAAATGCAATAGCCCTGAGCATGTTGGTAAACTGAAGGGAAAGAGCCAGTGGCGAGGGAGGGCGAGCATCCCGGCTGGGAGCTGATGTGACTGGAGCAGGATCCCTGAGGGCGCTGCAAGGCTGGTGTGTGAGGGTGCAGCAGCGGAGCTGGCCTTGAATAAGAAGGAAAGAATGTTCTGCATGCACCCCCATCCTGTCATCTTTCTCAAGCTACAAACATTTTTCCTTCTTTATTCATGGGGATCTCCGTGTGCAGTACATGACTCTTGACCGTGGTTTTCGTCTTTTATATGGTTTCTGTTTCCCGTCTCCTGGGGCTGACATACCAGACCTTCAGGTTGCTGCCTGTTATCCTGGCCTGAGAGTTCTTTGCATTCGCATTTTAAATCAGAGTGTGTCAAAAATGTCTAAAAGCTGTTTTAAATTCACTTAAACCGCAAAGCTGCCGTATGTATTACTTAACTTCCAAGGATCTGTACTTTTATAAAGTCAAACAAATTGCCCCAGATACATTGAGACTCACTGGTTTTCCGTTATTCAAAATATTCCCAGTCAATCAATGTATATGCTTGTTACTATTTCGTATACTGAGTGCACTTGGAAGAAGAATCCTTGTATCTGTTATTTGCAGAGGAAATAATTGAATGCATGCTCAGTGCTTGGATTTGCTAATAAAAGATGCATGCCTGTGAGCCAAACTCATGTCGGTTGTCATGGTTTCTCTTAAGGTATAATAGCATTTAGTTTTTTAGTCTCGTGGTTTCATTTATTTCTTGCCATATAGTTAATTGCGAGTGTACTGAAGGGGTAGTTAGAGAAAAAGGTAACTACACTTCAACTTTATCACAAGCTTTTTTGTTTGTTTGTTTGTTTGTTTGTTTAGTTTTTATTCTGGGCGTTTTCACACACACAAAGAAGGGGACCCCTGCGTGTTTGTCAGCCATCTTTAAGATTATTAACATTCTATTGTTTTTTTAGTCTTTTCCTCCCACTTTCTTTTTTCCTGTTGGAGTGTTTTAAAGAAAATTCTACGTAGCACTTCATTTCACTCATAAATACTTCAGTGTGTATCTAACAGATAAGGACTAAAACCCTAAACCATTATCACTTCCCAACAAAATCAACAGTAATTTCTTAATATCTCATAGCCAGTGTGTGTTCAGTTTTCCCTGATTGTCTCAAAAATGTTTTTTGCGTACAAATGGCTTGTGCAGATAATGATGCAAAGAAAGTCAGAACATTGCATTTGATGGATAAGTCTTTTAAATCTCTTTTAATCTATATAGGTTTGAGAACTGTTTTCCATAATTTTTCAAATTTTTTTCAAACAAGAAATCAGTGCAAGAAACTCATAAAACACAGCATTAGAAGCACAAAGCAAAACAGTAATTACGTGCAGTCTCACCACCAAAAGATAATCCCAAATAGCATTTTGGTACACGTCCTCTCCTATTTAAGAAAACATCTCTGGATGAGAGGGCACATTGCATCCAATCTTACACCTTTTGCTCCATCCTCTGGGCACAGACAGTGCAGCTGTGAGGATGAGCGGACAGGCCATCGTGAGGGCATTGAGACAGGGAAGCCTGGGGCCTCGTAGGTGAGTTTTCTTCTTGTTCACTGTTTGCCTCTGCGACATTCCATTGTTAATGTCTAAATGGCTGTTACCCCACCGCATAACTGCCAGGTCCGGTAGAAATCCTCAGTGGAAACTTTCCATGCGGTCATTTGCATGTTCACTTCGAAAGCACTTTAATATTATCATAAATTAAATATTGCTCTCTTGTGCTCTTTATGCTGTGCATTTGGACAGAGGTCAGAACTGCAGCAGGTAAGAGCAGTTGGCGTTTCATGTAGAGAAAATGAAATGCCAATGATTTTTGGCACAAGTGCTGAGTATAGACAACTTGTAAGTGAGCTGGAAGGAAAACCAAAAATAATGTTTCTATTCACAATTTTCTGAGGATGAGTTATGGGTTTTCCAAGATAGCTTTTGGTCAGTTTGTTCTTTTTTTTTTTTTTTAATTGAAATGTAGTTGATTTACAGTGTTAGTTTTAGGTGTCCAGCAATGTGATTCATTTATGCATATATGCATATGTCTAAAAAATTTTCTTTTCAGATTCTTTTACATTATATGTTATTACAGGAAATTGAGTATGTTTCCCTGTGCTGTGCAGTAGGAGTCAATTTGTTCTTTACATTGTAACTTAAACACTAAGCTATCAAGCAGAGCTTTTTGCCTTGACAAGGGCAGGTGTACAAGCAATTTGAGTACCAGAAGTTTCTCATGTCTCTGAAGATGAAGGATTCATGAGTTCATGCCAAAGGATTATTTTAGGGACAAAAACAAAGGAGCATTTTTAAAAGAAGACTCTTTTCTAGGGATTGTGTGAAATATTTTTTCACTGTTTTTCTTTGATAAACTTAAAGAAATCAAGTGAAGTAGATGCGTTCAAATAACAGCTGCAGCTGTGTGTCATGCAAGACTCATGAGCTTTGTTTATGTGTATGTTTTATTAAAGTGTAGTCAGTTCACAATGTTGTGTCAGTTTCTGGTGTGGACTCATGAACTTTGCTGTTCAGCCTTCTAGGAAGTGCAGTTGTGGCTTACATGTTTTCCCCGAAGTGCTGGTTTTTCAAAATACCCTTCGGAGAACTGAGGTCTAAATCTTGCAGGGAGGGTACAGCTCAAGTGTTAAAGCACATGCTTAGCATGCATGAGGTCCTGGGTTCAGTCCCCAGTGCCTCCTCTAAAAATAAATAAATAAACTTAATTACCTCTGCCGCCCCAAAATTTTAAAATAAATAAATCTTAATGTTGTTTAAATATATGTTTCTAGATTATAGTGTAATTTAAATGTTCATTTAAAAGAACAGTTTAAAAATTCAGATTCTCCCGAGTGTTGTTGACATGTCTGTCAGTTTCCAGAAAGCTCAGAAGTTAACATTGAACCTGGCTTAATTTTTGAAGTCTCCTTTGCCCCCAGGAGTGACAGTTAGGTCTTGAATGCCACCTGCCCTCTCTGTCGGGTAGACCTCTGTAAATGATCTAGTATCAGCTCAACTTTTGTGATGCAAGTGGCCTTTGGAAAATCTAAACGTGTCACTGAGGCAGCTCCTCACAAGCTTCATCCCCATCCTAATCTGTACGTGTGAACACCTGACTGGGGTACGAGGCAAGGCTTGGAGTTTGACGTGACTGCTGTTTCTCTCTGACCTGCATGTGCTCTAGAGAGCCAGTCGGCCCGCCTTCAGACACGAGCTTGTGAAGTAAGCTGCTGGGGAGTGCTGGACCCCTCTGTGTTTCTCTCTGTGAAGGTTGCTGGTTAGGCTTAGCCACTTGTCACACCACCTGCATTTCTCGCTGCTGATTTTAAATGCAGACAGATAAGTATCCAGTCACAGCTCAATGCCTGTAGTCCACGAAGCTGTAACCACTTAACCTGTATTTCTTGCCAGACTAGATCTGATTTCTCTCTCAAGGGTTCTCTAGCAAAACAGTGAGCTTGTAGGGTTTCATAAGAAAAAAACTCAGCTAACTTTTATTATGGTGTATATAACATTTAATTTTCTTTTTTTTTAAAGATCCAAGAAAACATTCTTGGCCAAAGTCTAGGGGAAGTTACTGCCACTTCGTACTGTACAAGGAAAACAAAGACACCATGGATGCTATTAATGTACTGTCCAAATATTTAAGGTTAGTGTCTTGTTCTTGTACCCATACAAAATCAAAGCAGAAATGTATTTTCCTCTTCTGGTGCTGAGGAGAGAGGAATGGGAAAATGGGCAAACAGGTAGCAAATGTGCCTCCTCCCCATCATAGTTTTCTTATGCAATAGGTGAGTTAATTTTTTTTTAACCTCCTTGCATATTGCCAGTGATTCAAGATGAAAATTCTGTAAGTAAACGGTTCGCATATAGTGGAGAGTTACCAGTCCATCCCCCTGAAAATAAAAATTAACTGTCTTCCCTGATAGCCTGCGCTTTGATGTGGTTGGGGAGGTTTGCCTGCTCTGCTGTTAGCTCTTAGCTCCTGGAGGTTGACTAGATGGGAAACCTGAGACCACTCAGATTTTCTCGGAGGAACGCAAACTTAGCAGAGATTGGGTCTCTGAGGATGGGTCAGAAGCCAGTTTACCTTTAGAAGTGGGTTGGGGCACCACAGCAAATCTGTACAGTGGAAATTTACTCTCTGACATATATTTAGCCCAGTTTAAACACAGTACATAGTGTGTTAGTGTGCTAAGGCTGTCGTAACAAAATACCGTAGACTGGGCAGCTTAACAGAAATTCATTTTCCCATTATCAGGAGGTTCGAAGCCCCAAGCTCAGGGTCTTGGCAGGGTTTTTTTCCCTAAGACCTCTCCTTGGCTTGATGATGGCCACTTCCTCTGAATCTTCCCATGGTCTTCTGTGTGTGTGTGTGTCTGTGTGTGTGTGTCTGTGTGTGTGTGTGTGTGTGTGTGCGTGCGCGCGCGCTCGCTTGTACCCCGGAGTCTCTCTGTCCAGATTTCCTCCTCTTATCAGACACCAGTTGAATTGGATGAGGACCCACCCTAATGGCCTCATTAACTTAATCAAGGTGCTGTCTCCAAATACAGTTGCATTCAGATGTACCGGGAGTCAGTAAAATACACAAATTATAAGAGAGCACAGTTCAGCCCATAGGACACAGTACCGTTTGAAGTAACATTTTATTTTACTCTAGTTGCTGGCTTTCTAGTCAGTGATGCCTTGTCCATACCTGAGCCCGGGAGAATAAACAGTTCCCGACAGGAGAGTAGACAGAGAGGGCGTTAGTTCCTCTGAGATCTGGAGCTGGGGATTGCTCAGGGTTCAAGAAATCATTCCTGTTTCTCTCCTGTTCATGTGGGGCAGTTTTTATAAAATTCTTAGTTAACTCGTTTACTTATCTCTTCATATTAAAACTATTCCTATCCCTGTTTCAGCATTTGACTTTTTTATAACTAAGAAATAGCATGTGTTTTTGGAAAATTCACTATTAACTTTTTAAAAACTGAAGATATAAAATTCTCAAAGTGGTACATGGTATATCAGAATGGATTTTTCCTTACCTTCACAGTTAAGTAATTAATGAATTGCATGTAATCGACAGGAAGTGTGTCACTCCCTTCTCTGCGGCTGGCTGGCACAGGCGTTCTGTCACCCACAGCTAAGAAGGGAGGTGTTCAGGTGTTACTTTCTTGGCTTGCACATTGTTTTCCTGGGTATATTTTTAAGTAAACTTTCTCCTTACTCTTCTCCAATTCTGTTATGATTTCAAGTGTATCTATTTTAAATTTTAAATTAGAGAAATATGAGTTCCTGATGCTATGCAACTTCAGCAGGTTTTGTTTTCTGTTTCATCAGAGTTAAGCCAAACATATTCTCCTACATGGGAACCAAGGATAAAAGGGCCATAACCGTTCAAGAGATTGCTGTTCTCAAGTAAGTAGAGTACCCACCAGGATTCCTTCTGCCAGGACCCTGGCACTGCCTTTCAGAGTTCTCAGGTTTGCTTTGTGGGGTTTACTTCTTCCATGGTTGGATCGTGCCTCTGCCTACTCAAAAAATCGTTTCTGTTTTTCTCTTTTTGCTTATCTGTATATCCTGATGTTTTTGCAGCAAACAGATATTATGTATGTAATTTTTAGAGGATTTTTGTGGTGAAGCCAAGAGCGTAAGTGATTTTTTCTTCTCTTTTCTCTCTCCTGTTCATTCATTATTAAGTATAAGTTATTTAAGTTTTAACTACAAAACAGTGAGCTATTCTGTGACACACTGGATACAGATGAAAAAGATGGTCTCTGTTTTGAAGCAATTATAATTTTTACCTTTTAAATTTTTTATTTAAGTATGGTCAATTACAATGTGTCAATTTCTGGTGTACAGCACAATGTCCTGGTCATACATACACATACATATATTCGTTTTCATATTTTTCCATTAAACATTATTACAAGATATTGAACATAGTTCCCTGTGCTATACAGAAGAAACTTTTTTTAACTTATTTTTATATATAGTGGCTAACATTTGTAAATCTCACACTCCCAAATTTATCCCTTCCCACCCCTTTCCTCTGGTAATCATAAGATTCTTTACTATGTCTGTGAGAAAGCAATTATAATGTAATGGAGCAGACAGATAAGTAAGTCAGAACTTACCACACAGTGAGGTAAATGCTAAGATAGAGATACATTGGGAGCATTAGGGCAGACCCGACAACAAAGCATGGCACTCATTGAGGGGCAGGCCAGGGAAGGCTTTCATAGAAAATGGGGTGTTTAAGCTTTAATCTAGATCAGGGCTTCTCCACCTCTTCACTGCTGACACTCTGGGCTGGATGATTCTGTTATAGGGGCTGTTCTGTGCACTGCAGGACTTTTGGCAGCAGTCCTGGTCTCTACCCTCTAGATGTCTGTAGGGTTATACCTACTGATGTCAGCGTCATGACAAACAAAAATATCTCTAGGCATTGCTTAATGTCGCTTGAAGGACAGAATAGCCCCTGGCTGAGAACCAGTGGTCTTGATTCTAGAAGGATGGATAGGAGTTTCCTGGGGCGGGGGGGGGCTAGGGTGGTTTGTTCCAAACCAAGAGAACAGCTTGTGAAAAGACTGGAAAGGATTTGAGGAGTATAAAATGTTTGCCCCTGACAGGAGCTTGAGTTTTGTGGGGGTTTAGCAGGAAATAAGGCTGGAGGGCGGGCCCTGTGGGTCATGTTGAGGATCTTGGACTTAACCTTAACCTGAACCGAGTGAGTGGTGTGTAGAGACAGGATTAGGCGTTTGGCGGGAGCACAGGGGAGAAGCGAGCTATTGCCGTCGTCTAGGGAGGAGGACGGGGTCAGGTCAGTGAAGGTCAGAGGGGCAGGAGGGAGTCAGACCAACTTGGGCTTCCGTCTTCATGCACCCCCAGAGTCAGGAGTGGTGGGAGGCAGAGACAGAGGGGCAGGAGGAAGCTCGGGGTGATGCTTCTGTCCACTATCCTAAGTGTGGGTATGGTTTCGCGGACTTAGCCGCGTTTTAAAACTTGTACATTCTGAATGTGTGCAGTTTACCATATGGTAATTCGATCATTAAAATCACTTATGCTTGCTGTCCCCACTTAAAATGAACACATACATGTATTTGTAATTCCCCTGTCTTTTCATAAGGAAGTTGAGGTGACATCTCCTCTTCACCCCACAGCCCCCTCCCGTCCAGCTTCTTTCCCAGCCCTCCACTGGTCCGTTTGAAATAAAGTCGGGATTGAGCTCCAGGTTACATCCTAACGGATTCTCCAGTCCTCTTCTTCGTTGGCCTCGGGGCAGCGCAGGGCGTCGTAGTAAAGGCAGAGTGAGAGCGTCTTCTCTCCGTGACGGGGCAGTAGCGTGTGCAGTTGTGGCTGTGTCTGAGCAGAGCAGGCCGAGACCCCTGGAGACGCGGGTGTCCCTTCTCCCTTGGACGCGTGGGGTGGGGAGTCACTGCCGAGGGTGAAGCGGGCGGGGGTGGGGAAGGGAACTTGAGAAGAGAGTGAAGATTTGAAACAGCCTCCGCGGGCAGTGGGCTGGTCAGCAGCTCCTGAGAATAGGGGCCGACGGTGGCTTGAGGGCTCAGGCTTTCCCGTACTCCAGACGTGTGCACCGAATGTTCTTTCTGGCGTCTGAAATATCTCTGTAGTCAACTCTTAGGCTGTCTGGCCGGCTCTGAATTTTTCAAGCTAAATTGAAAAATAGATTGGTTTGTTTTGTTTTCAACACAGAAGGAACTAGGTAGAAAATGAAAGTTCCACCACAGCTGTACTCCCTCAGAGACTGCCTTGTTCACTGCTTGGTATATTTTTTGTGGGGGCCTCTCTCTTTTTTTCCTTGTTAACTGAAATAATTACATAAAGTGTGTTCTTTTCTTAAAAACAGTAACTGTTGTACTTCTTTCCCTGTTAGTGCATAGCAAAAGATATTTAAATATAAGGATGTAGCTAAATTTATGAACTGTCCCATTTCTTGCTATTACAAGCAATTCCAGAATCAGATGTATTGGCTAAATCTTGGCACACATCTGTGATAACTTTGTTGAGATAAACTTAGCAGTGGAATTACTGACTTAAAGAGAATGTGAAATTCTAGGTTTTTTTTTTTTTTAAAGTTTACTTATTTTGGGGTGGGTGGAAGATCATCAGGTCTGTTTTTTTATTTACTAGGTTTTTTTTTTAATAGCGGTACTGGGGATTGAATCCAGAACCTAGTGCTTACTGCGCACGCACTCTGCCACTTGAGCTGTACCCTCCCCCCTTTAGGTTTTTTGATAACAGAGTTTAATTGCCCTGTAGAAAGGTGGTACCAGTTTATCACCTTTATTCTTCTTCTCCAGAATCTTCCCTGACATGTTATGATTTTTTTAAAAAATTTGCTAATTTGAGGGTCAAAAATGGCATCTCATTATTCTAAACTGCATTATGTGATGTGAAATATTTGAAGAGTGAAAATACTTATTTCTCTTCTTAGTCAGCCACAAGGTGTCATACTTGATCACAGTGTGGCTCCGTCTTCATAGACCTTTGCTGCCTTGATCATCTTCCTGTTGACTTAGTAAGAAACCATGTTAGACACCTTAATGTTGGCCTTTGGAAAGCACATAGCACTTATCTCGCGGATGCAGGCTACACCCTTAGTTTGCTTAATGGCTACATGGAGCCGGGCAGATTGGCCTTTCCCGTGAGAACTGGTGGACAGGATAAACCCTCTTTGCCATGCAGCGATTTAATTATTACTGAATCGATCAGTCCTCAGGATAAGCAGCATTTCTTTTTAGCTTCATGTAACTCTCCAAAGTTGCCTTATAGTTTTAACAGGATCTCAAGCAGGAACAGCCTCATTCAGAATGATTTGTTTCTTTTCCTGCCTCTTCCTGCCAGTCTCCTTTCTGAGTCTGAGCCAGTATTTCCCTGGCTTTGTTAATAAAGGCTTTTTGTGCAATGTGCTGCTTAGGTTGGCTCCTGATGTTTAAAAGTAGGTTTTGGTATTCCCAAGTTACTCACAAAATTTGCTGTGGATTTATAACCAAAGCGCTTGATCCAGGATCATCAAAATTAAAACTGTGAACAGTGTTGTGAAGAGATTGTCAGCTTCTTTCCATCACTTGTCAGGGAGTACCCACACCAGCAAGGGCTGAGTGTAGCTCTTGCTTTCTGCTGTGCTAGTGGGATTCAGAAATATGTGTCTGCTGTTTATTCAAGAATAAATAGACCACAGAATATGATTCAGCCCTGAAAAGTAATGAAGTACCGATATGTACTGCAGCATGGATGAGTCTTAAAAGCTTTATGCTAGGTGGAAGCAGTCGAGACACAAAAGGTAACATATTATATGGTTATATTTGTATGAAATGTCCAATATAGGGACATCTCTGAAGATGGAAGGTACGTTACTGGTTCAACAGGTATAGGGTTTCTTCTGTGAATGATGGAAATGTTCTGGAATTAGAGTAGTGACAGTAGCACAACATTGTGAATGTACTAAAAACCACTGAATTGTACACTTGATAATGGTTAAAATGATAACTTTTATATTATGTTAATTTTATCTCAACTTAAGGAAAAAAAAGAACAGAGCTTGATCAGGCACTTTCCTGGCTGTTGGAAGCGGTCTCCATAATCTCTCCCCACAGCGGCCCAGTTTCCTATCTGATTCCTTCTTTCACCTCTTGACTCTTAAATACTCTGTTTCTACAGCAGTAGTTGCTGACCAAAGCAGAGTTCTGTCCTCCTGTTCCTCACTCTGTTCATCCTGATCGTCTGCTTCCTGGATTCTCTGGGATACCGTTTCTGGGTTAATTTATGACCTATGCATCTTCATTCCCCGTATAGCTGAAGTCAAGGACCTGGTGCTCTTTTTCTCTTGGACCTAGTGCCTCTGAGCAGCTGGCCCACGCTGGTGTAGACCCAGTTTATGCCTTTTTGGTCCTCTGGTGGGGCCAGGAGAGAGGGTAATGGAGTATGAGCTTTGTCAACTTCTCTGGCTAGCTTCCTATATTTTATAATAATTAGTGGGACAATGACAGATCTTTTTTCCTCAAGGAATTGGTCAGGCAGCTTCTACACATTCTGAACCAGGAAACAAATAGACTGATAATGCATCAGGGAATTGATTGTCTTCAGGAAGTATGGGGAAATTTTCAGCAAAGAAACAAGAACTGTGTGAGATAAAGTGGCAAACTGGTATTATATAGGTGGATTTTAGACAATTTTATTCAAGAACAGCATATTTTTAAGTAGAGAGTAGGATAAATTCCCCTACTAATTATTCCTGTAACCTTGGGACTTGCAAGGCTATGGAGCAGGGGCACGTGCCTCTGTGGGGCTGCTCCTGTGATGAGCTACTTTAGGTCTAGACTCTAGGCACTTGGCAGAACAGCATCTCGTGTTGGCCGGAGATCCACATCCAGACCCTGCCGACCCCTGCGTTTCCAGACAAAGCTGGAACGTGGCTCCTGACAGTGAGAGCCAGCAGGAATGCACTCAAGGACCAACACTGAAAAACACTGACACAGTCCAGGGTGGTGGAGAGAGAAGTGTAGTCAAAGTGAAGCACAGATGCTCTTTGTTCTGGTAGTTCTCAGCAAAGTTGTCTTTTCAGAGGAAATCTGAATTCAGAAAAAGTTCAAACCACTGTCTTATGCGCAGTGATGTTCTGTGCAGCATTTTGTGTAATTTTGGAAAATTATAAATGACCCAGGTGATCCCAGCTGGAAAATCTTAAATAAAATGAATGGTTAAATAAGTAAATTCCAATTGGTGCATTATTTTTGACCCTATTAGATTATTTTTAATTAAAAAAATCCTCTTTACTAAAGTAGAGAAAGAGGAATACTAAGAAAATGAAACGTAAAAACATTTTAATGTGACAAAGTGTGAAAGTCTCAAATGAAAAGCCAGTGTCTTTTTTTTAAATGGTGAAATACTAAAGCATTTTATTAGGATCAGGAACAGAATAAATAAGGATGGTTGCTCTGTTACCACTATTTATCATTGTTCTAGGCATACTATAATACAAACAAACAAACCAAATTAAGAAATAAATGGTGTGAAAATTAGAATGAAGGTGGCCAAATTGCAGTTTTTGTTCATGGCATATGATTGTTTCTGCTTGAGGAGCTGACTGAAAGTTGTGCAAGATAAGGAAGATTATGTACAAAAATCAGTTGGCAGACGACCCACTTACAAATTATAATGGAGAAAAGTCTTTTACACAGAAAAAGGAAAAAAAAGAACTTACCTAGAAACAAACGGTTTGTTAAAAGTGTAAGATCTCTCTGCGGAAAACTCTGAAATGCTATTGATAGATGTAAAAGGACTTGAATAAATGAATGCTGTAATCTGTTCTTAGATAAATGTAAGTGTCTTTTAATGCATAAATGTATAAATTTATGCTGATACTAATGAAAATACCAATAGGATTTTTTTTACACTAATCAAGCTGGTTATAATGTGGAAAAGTTAAGATACAAAGCTAGTTATAAAAATTTTGAAAAAAGTGACTAATAAAGGAATTAGCTTCTATATATATATATATGTACATATATATATATATTTCATTTTAAAATATTTTTATTAAAACATTCCCATGGTGATTTCTGCTATGGATTAAGTTGTATGTTTATACCATTAAAACATTTTACCACACTCCCCACCCTAACATATTTCTGGATTTGTAGTAGTCTATTTTTTTAACTTACCATCTGTTTTTATTTTTTTTAATTTTTAAATTTTTAGCTGATTTACAATGTTTTAATTCATTTATATAACTTTTTCATATTCTTTTCCATGATAGGTTATTGTAAGATATTGAATATAGTTTCCTATGTAGGACCTTGTTGTTTATCTATTTTATATATATTAGTTTGTATCTGCTAATCCCAAATTCCCCATTTATCCTTCCCTCCCATCCCCTTTGGTAACCATAAGTTTGTTTTCTATGTCTGTGAGTCTGTTTCTGTTTTGTAAATAAGTTCATATGTATCACTTTTTTAGATTTCACATATAAGTGATATGGTATGATATTTGTCTTTCTCTTTTTGGCTTACTTCAATGTAGTATGACAATCTCCAGGTCCACCCATGTTGCTGCAAATGACATTATTTCATTCTTTCCTATGACTGAGTAATAATTCCATTTTTTATATGTATCACATCTTCTATCCAATATCTGTCGATGGACATTTAGGTTGCTTCCATGTCTCGGCTTTTGTAGGATGCTTCTATGAACATTGGGGCGATGTGTCTTTTTGAATTAGAGTTTTCGTCTTTTCCAGATACATGCCCAGAAGTGGGATTGCTGGATCATACTGTATCTCTATTTTTAGTTTGCTTAAGGAACCTTCATACTGTTCTCCATAGTGGCTACACCAAACTACATTTCCACCAACAGTGTAGGAGGGTTTCTTTTTCTCTACACCCTCTCCAGCGTTTACTACTTGTGGACTTTTTGATGATGGTCATTCTGACCAGTGTGAGATAGTGGTACCTCACTGTAGTTTTGATTTGCATTGATTTGCATGAGCAGTGTTGAGCCTCTTTTCATGTGCCTGTTGGTCACCTGTGTGTCTTCTTTGGAGAAATGTTTGTATAGGTCTTCTGCCCATTTTTTGTTGGGATTGTTAGTTTTTTTGATATGTAGCTGTATGAGCTGTTTGTATATTTTGGAAATTAAGCCCTTATCAGTCACAAATATTTTTTTCCATTCCTTAGGTTTTCTTTTCATTGTTTATGGTTTCCTTTCCTGTGCAAAAGCTTTTCAGTTTAATTAGGTCCCATTTGTTTATTTTTGTTTTTGTTTCTATTACTCTAGGAGACAGATTCCCCAAAATATCGCTGGGATTTATGTCAAAGAGTGTTCTGCCTGTGTTTTCCTCTAGGAGTTTTATGATATCCGTTCTTACATTTGGGTCTTTAATCCATTTTGAGCTGGGTTTTTTTGTATATGGTATTAGAGAGTGTTCTGATTTCATTTTTTACATGTAGCTGTCCAGCCTCGGTATATTTTAAAGCATGTTACGTGATACAGCAGTTACAGCAGTATGATACTGGCGCATAAATGGGTAGGGAGAATTAGGGTAGTTACAGACCCAGATACACCCACAGATTTAGTGGGTATTCAAAGTAGCATTTAAAAACAGCAGAGAAAAAATGTTTCGGGTCAGTGAATTTGTTGAGATAACTGAGTAGCTATCTGGAAAAAAAAAACTTAAATTGACTCCTTACCTCATTTTTTGTACACCCTCACTGAGTGAGTAGGTGGCAAGGCTATGCCAAATGCTAACAGAGCCAATCAGAAGGCGGCATTGGCCACAGTGTCACTACATAGATAGACAGACAGAAACAGAGACAGAGAGATAGTAGACAGATACCATAAGAATACTTATTTTTTTGTAGCCAGGTCCTTGATGTAGTATTTATGCTCCACAATCTGCTTTTTGAAAAAAAGACAAAAAGCAAAAAGATACGCATGATGCTATTCATTTAAAATGCAGAACCAAAGCCCCTGAGTGGCAGCTGACATGGTTACTGGTTTGTGTGAAGAACTTTCTCCTTTTTTCCTTAACCTCCTCGTTGCTTAGGACAAAGAGACTCCATGATTTAAAGCAGAGGATGAGAGCCTGGCCTCCCCCGTCTCCTTTCTGAATAAGCCACCTTTGGCATCAGTAGTGGACTGGGGAGAGTAAGCAGAAACCCCCAGTCAGAACCTCTCAAACTCCAGTGCCCAGAGTTCTTTCCCTTTTTTGCCACAACCAGAATAAACTTGTAAAAGAGCCATAGTGAAGAGCAGTGTATTAGTGAGTGCGCGGGGGCCAGCGCTGCTGTAACGGAAACGCGATGAAAAGTGCGTCGCTGCTGTGAGCCGACGGGCGACAGAGGGGACTGTTCCCTTTTTACTCTGAACAACTGTACGAGTACTCCACTTATTTGCGGTATACGTTTTAAAAAATAATCTCTGACTAGGGATGCCCTTTCTAAGGATGACTTAAATCCCAGAGCTATTGAAAAAAAGAATTGACCTGAAATTTTACTATGCAGTTCTTTTTGTAGAAGAATGGCGACTGATGCAGGAGGAATGGTGGGTATAGGAAAAACACTCCTTGGCAGTCAGCACAGTAATATTTGCTTCAGCCAGCAGTTATCCGTGGGTACCCAAACAGTTGGGTGAAAGACTGTGAGGGAACAGGATAGTCATAGAATTTAAAAAATATCACCCCACAGCAGGGGAGGGTACAGCTCAGTGGTAGAGTGTGTGCCTAGCATGCGCGAGGCCCTGGGTTCAGTCCCCAGTACCTCCATTAAGAAACAAACAAATAAGTAAGCCTGATTACCTCCCCCCACAAAAGAAAATCACCACACAGGTCACCAGTTAAAAACAAAGGGAAAGGAGAGAGAGGTACCCTCACAGTGGAAGAACCTAGCAAATACCATCCTAACCCAGGGACTAAATTTATCACCATCAGTGATTGACAGACTGAACCCTTGCCTTTTTCTGTGATACGCTGAAAAGGCCACAACATCATGTGCTGTTCCCCCCAAAATGTCTACCTGAGTCTAATTGTGAGGAAACAAGTGATTGTCCTGGTCCTCGATTAGGTCCTGAATTTAAGGAGCTTAAAAAAAAAATCTCAATGATATTACTGGGGAATTGGGTGAGTTTGGGTGCAGACTGCACATCAGTAGCATTGCGTTCCTGTAAGGGGGGCCACGGTGGTTAGTAACATGGGAGACTCTGCTGTTCTTAGGAGACACGCTTCAGTCATTCAGTTTAAGGGTGAGGTGTCCCCATGTCTGCAACTCACTCTCACGAGGTTCAGAAAAATGTGTAAATCGTGTGTGTGTGTGCGTGTGTGTGTAATGTGTGGGCATTTATATACCTCGGGAGAGATCTGTGGTGTAAATCTGGGAAGATGTTAACAATTGGTAAATCTAGGTTAAGGTACAAGGCTGTTTGCTATAGTGTTGCCAGTTTTCTTCACCTTTGAATTCTTTTTAACATAAAGTTGGGAAATTGTCTAAAGTGTAAAATATTATAAATAAAGTAAGCTCAAAATGGGAAATAATACTTGCAAACTATGTGGTATAGTGTAGATTTCCTTAATACATGAAAACAGGAATATTCACAATCCAATGGAAAAATAGGTAACAGGACGATTGGGCTCTTCACAGTCAAGATAAAGAAATGTTTAACTTGACTCACAGTAAGAAGCATGCAAATAAAATCAAAATACAGGTTTTAAATTATAAGACTGGCAGAGCTCAGGAAGGTTTACAATATGCTGTGTGAGGAGACACAGGGGTGAGGCAGGTGGTAGTCACTTCTGTACTAAGGGTGTGAGTGTGAATTGTATAACCTGTTTGGAGGGTAGTAAGGGTTAAAATTTTTAATCCATGCCTTCTGGTTCCAGGGGTTTATCCCAAACGTTCACCTATGTGGGTGCACAGAGAAGTCTGTATAAGGATATTTGTTACAGGATTGTTGTAATAGCAAAAGACTGGGAGCAGTTTAAATGTCAATCAAAGGGGACTAGTCAGATAAAGGACTGGGTATCCCGGCAGTGCGGCAGCCACCCTGCGCAGCTGTACAAAGAGTGGGGCAGCTTCAGAAGTACTGCCTGGGGGGGCGGAGGGTACAGCTCAGTGGTAGAGCTTGTGCTGGGCACGCGTGAGGTCCTGGGTTCAGTCCCCAGTGCTTCTGTTAAGGCAAGGGAGGTGGCTTACTGTACGGAATAAGGCAACATCTCTGATACGCATCTTTTGGTGAAGAAAGCAAGATGCTGAACAATTTATAATGCAACAGAAATTTTTAAAAGGCTGGATCTGGGTGTTGGTTACATGATCGTGTTCACTTTGTGAAAATCCATCAAACAGAACGCTTAAGATATGTGTACTTTTCTGTGTATATAACATATATATTAAGAGCTTAGAAAGAAATTCCAAAAGGGGGAAGACCATAGGTACGCTTAGGTATACAGAAAGCGTTTCTAGGAGGATGTACAAGAAGCTGTTAATGTTGGCTCCCAGTCGGAAAGGGTGTTGAGGGATAGAGACAGAACAGAGGCTTCTAGGTACTGTATTTCTTTTCCTATGTGTATTACTATTAAATAAGGAATTTTTCATAAAAAATTTATAATACTATTTAAATGATAGCAGCAAGGTACAGAATGTGGTAGGGTTCTGACTACATATGTGTATGTGTTTATGTGTGAGTAATATATATGTAGTTGGATGAAGACTATATACATATACCTTTATCTGACGTATGTTTAAGAAAGAAAGAAATGGGAGGAAATTGAAAGTTAAGATATTACCAGATTTTTTTAGGTGATAAATCTGAATTTTTTTACTTTTCCTCTGTACTTTTCTGCATTTTTCCAGGTTTTCTGTAGTAAGATTGCAGTATTTTTCTGATGGACAAAAATTATAATACGATTCTTTTTTAATACTTGATCTTTGTACCTGTAGGGATTGCTCTTAGCTCTTAGCCCCTTTCTCACTCCTCTCCCCTCAAAAAAATTAGAAAATTCCACAGGTGTTACTGTTCTGTTATCAGTATGTATGAAACATGAGGCTCTAAGAATATAAAGATGGGCCGGTTAGTTACATCATTGCAGGAGGAACAGGTGCCATCATGCTGGAGGGGCATTCCAGAGGGAAATGTCGTGTAGGCGCACCCTCAGGCCACGGTGCCCTTCTTTTCCCATTGTCGCAGCGTGTAGTCTTGTTTCAAGCGGCTGTTTTTCTGTAGTAGGTGTCCTAGACCATTTCAGCCGGGCGATATTTCACAACCCTCTTTCTGCTCCTTTTTTATTTTCCGTATTTTAGAATAACTGCACAAAGACTCGCCCACTTGAACAAGTGCTTGATGAACTTTAAGCTGGGGAATTTCAGCTATCAGAAAAACCCTCTGAAGTTGGGAGAGCTTCAGGGGAATCACTTCACTGTTGTTCTCAGGTAAAGAGCTGCGGGTGGGGATGCAGAGCACAGAGGGGCTTGCGGGCACCTCCAGCTGTTCGGGACAGTTGTCACTCCCAGTGAGCTGGCCCTTACCATCATGGCAGCAGGGGGGAGGTGGAGTGGGGCGGCCCTTCAGGGCTGGGAGAGCAAATACAGCTGTGGTGTTCATACCAAAGCACCCACTGCTCTAAAAACTCAGCTCCACCTTTGGAAAGAAGCCTTCTCCTTGAAATACTGTGTTAAAAGACAATCTGTGATTTCACTTACATGTGGTACCTAGAATTGGCAAATTCATAGACACAGTAAGTAGAATAGAGGTTACCTGGGTGTAAAGGGGTCAGGGCAGGGGGTGGCAATGGAGAGTTATTGTTTGTTTAATAGGTGCAGAGTTTCGGTTTGGGGAGATGAAAAATTTCAGGAAGTTGGTGGTGGCAAGGGTTGCGCAACACTGTGAATGTACTTAATGCCACTATATTGCATACTTAGAAATGGCTAAGATGGTCAATTTAATGTATGTGTTTCACCACCATGTTTAAAAAAGACAAAAGTCCTCAGGAGGTAGAGAAAAAGCTGCAGGGGTCAAGGCAAAGGCATGGAAGCCAAGCCTTGTCACTTAGGTTATGTTTTTGCCTATAAATCTTCTCTGGGTAATTTGGGCCCCTGCAGAAACATAACAGGAACTGATGACCAAGTACAGCAAGCCATGAACTCTCTCAAGGAGATTGGATTTATTAACTATTACGGAATGCAAAGGTTTGGAACTACCGCTGTCCCCACGTATCAAGTTGGAAGGTTTGTATTTAATTTCTTAACTTTTGTCTAAAAGAGCTCTCTCATTAAAAAAAAAAAAAGGAGCAGGGTTTTTTGTTGGTGGTGTTTTTAATTATTTCTAGAATTCTTCATGTAAATCTGGGCCAAATGAACCACTGTGTCTCATCTTTTTGGGTGACCAGCTGATCCACAGCCTCCTCCTAAGTTTTGTTCTGTGTCAAAATAATACATGCACTGGGTGAAAAAAATAAAACCGAGCTCAAAAGGATGTAACCTGGAAAGTAAGTTTCTCTCTCTCCCCTGACAGCCCATCCAGGGATTCTGTTTCACTTTCTTTTTTACAGTTGAATCTTGGCTCAGTAAGTGACCTCACAACAGCAGTTGGGTGTCTCAGACCCAGAGTGGCCTGACGGAGATGGTGGAGTTTATGGTCTCTGTTAACAAGCGCTTCCTGGTCCTTAACCTTGCACCTGCCCTTCCCTCTCCCTTTAAAGAAAGTGGTGTAGGACGTAATTAGCAAGTAAAATTTGTTTTATGAACTCTCTGATTAGCTTTTAGATAATAGGAAATCCCTCTAGAGTAAGCGAGGGTGGAAATCCCACCAATAAATACTTGTGTTTATAAACCTGCTTACGCTGTCCTGCCCGGCAGGGACTGTGTTGCATAAATAGTTACTCACGTGGCAGTTAGAGTTGTGGAAGTTTGAGTTGAAAGTGATCTGAGAGATTATTTAGTTCGTGTTCTTCCCAGTACTTGAAACCTTCAGTTTTAGCAAAGATGGATCTCGGTTAGGGAGGCTGCCTGCACTCAGCGGTTGGTCGGCTGTAATCCTGTGAATGGAGGGTTTTTCTTGACTTACAGTCCACGGTCTCAGCAGCTGACTCCATAAAGCTTCATTTGTTCGTGCATTTTTAAAATCACAAAATGAAAAATATTATGTACTATTTCTTCTACCTCTTTGAGGCAGTGTTTCAAAGGTTAAAAGCTCAAGTTTCAGAGCTTTGGAGTGAAGTCAGACTTGAGTTCTGAGCCCCTCAGATTCCTCACCTGTAAAATGAAGATGGTAATCCCAAGCCTCACAGGGGTGGTGAAAATGAAGTAAGAAAAGTTATGCAGCACATGTTTCTATGCCTAGCATATGGGAAGTGTTCAGTAAATAGAAAGTAATATTTTAAAATTAAAACATCCTAATCAGAGAAAAAATTGTTGCCAAGAAGATAGCTATAGTAAATAATGATCACTATTATTAGATAATAAACGATATATATTCAACTTGCTCATGTTCAGAGGACATTGATAATGAAGATGCTGATTGTTTTATGGGAGAATAATTTGGCCTAACAGCAACCATAGGACCTTGTAAATTTTGCACTCCAAAGATAATGTAAAGTAGCTAAGAGGATGAGATCAGATTTATTGAGGAGGAAAAATTGCATAACATGCCCTAAGTATACAGTCTGTATAAAATATGTTCAAAATTCCTAACCAACGATTTTTACAGCATAAGAATGTTTCCTAGCTTTCAAATTAGCCCACTGTTACCATCTAAAGAAAAAAAATCTGTTTATAGTTTAAAGGTGGAAGAATGACTTGTATCCAAAATATTTAAGAACTCTTGCAACTCAAACAAAACAAAACAAAACAAAAAACCCCAGAAAACTCAACCTAAAAATAGTCAAAGGATCTGAATAGACATTTCTCCAAAGAACATAGACTAAAGACCAGTAAGCACACAAGAAGTTGCTTGACATCATTAGGGAATCACTAAATCATTAGAGAAAAGCAATTCAAAACCTCGGTGAGATACCACTTCTCACCCACTACGATGGCTAAAATCAGAAAGACAGACAATAAACAAGTGTTGGTGCGGGTGTGGAGAAATTGGAACCCCCATGTGCTGCTGGTAGAAATCTAAAATGGTACAGCCATTTTGGAAAACAGTCTGGCTGTTCCCCAAAAGGTTATAGTTACCATATGACCAACCCAGTTATTGCATTCCTAGATGTATACTCAAGAGAATTGAAGACATATGTCCACACAAAAATTTACACTGATGTTTATAGTGGCTAAAATTCTGTAAACAACCCTGGTGTCTGTTAGCTGATAAATGGATAAACAGAATGTAGTATATTCATGTAATGGAATATTGTTTGACAATAAAAGGGAATGAAGGACTCATACATGCTACAACATGAATGAACCTTGAAAACATGCTGAGTGGAAGAAGCTAGTCACAAATGGCAACATACTGTGTGATTCATTATATATGAAATGTCCAGAGTAGGCAAATATGGAGAACCAGAAAGCTGATGGGGCAGGGGTAATGGAGAGTAAGTAGCTGCTGATACTTAGCATAGGGTTTCCTCTTTGGGTGATAAAAATGTTCTAAAATTGATTGTGTAATGTCACACAATTCTGTGAGTATGCTAAGTCACTGAGTTGTGCACTTAAAGGGTAAATTATGTGGTATGTGAATTATACCTCAGTGAAACTCTTTTTAAAAAGATAGAATAAATCCTCATATATATGTATATGTATATAGTCAGATGATTTTTGACAAGTGACAAGATCAGTTCAAGGTGAAAAGGGCAACTTTTCAGCAAATAGTGGGGAAAGCTGGATATCCACATGCAGAAAAACCCAGATGGATGCTTACTTTTACACCATATAAAAAATAAACTCATGTGTCAAACACGTAAATGTAAGTGCTACAACTATAAAACTAGAAGAAAATGTAGTGGGTAAACTTCATGACATTTGATTTGTCGATAATTTTTTTGGATATAACACCAAAAGCATAGGCAGCAGAAGGAAAAATTAGATAAGATGGTCTTAATAAAAATTTTAAAATATTTAATATCTAAAGGACACTATCAACAGAATGAAAACAGAGTGGGAGAAAATATCTGCAAATCATACATCTGATAAGGGATTAATATCCAAAATATATAAAGAGCTCTTAGAACTCAACAACAACAACAAAAAAAACCCTAATTTTAAAATGGGCAAAGAACTTGATTGTCCTCCAAAGGAGATTGAGAGATGACTAATAAGCACATGGGAGGATGTTCAGCATCACTAATCATTAGAGAAATTGTCATCGAAACCACAATGAGATACTACTTTATACCCATTAGGATGGGTATTAATAACAAACAGAAAATAAGTGTTAGATGGGGAGATGCAGAGAAACTGGAACCTTTGTGCATTGCAAATGAGAATGTTAAATGGAACACCACTATGGAAAATGATACGGCGATTCTCCAAAAAATTAAACATAGAATTACCCTATGATCCAGCATTTCCATTTTTAGATATATACCCAAAAGAAGTGAAAGCAAACACTCAACAGATATTTATACACCTGTGTTCATAAGAGCAGTATTGGCAAATGGTAGAAGCAACAAAGTGTTTAACAGATGAGTTGATAAACAAAATGTGTTGCGTAGATGCAGTGGAGTATCATTCAGCCTTAAAAGGAGGGAAATTCTGACATATGCTACAACATGAATAAACCTTAAGACTTTTATGCTGAGTTAAATAAGCCAGTCACAAGGGGACAAGTACTATATAATTTCTCTTATCTGAGGTTGCTAAAGTAGTCAAATTCGTAGACAAAGTATAACGGTGCTTGCCAGGAGCTGAGGGGACGGGAAACTGGCAGTTACTGTTTAACGTGTACATAGTTGCAGAAGATGAAAAAAATTCTGAAGACAGGTGGTCCTTATGGTCATACAGTGTGAATGTACTTAGTGCCGCAGAGCTGTACACTTAAAACTAGCTAAAATGATCAATTTTATGATATGTATACTTTTCTACAATTAAAAAAGATAGAAGAAGGAAAGGTAGCATAAGTAGAAACCACTTTAATGTGTAGCGGGCTGGATACGACGGCCTGTTGTAAATCCAACATATCCGTCTTTAACATGGCAGTGTTTACTGAACCTCCACGTGTAGGGTAGTAAGAAACTTTAATATATTAGACCAGATGTTGGCAAACTTTCTGTAAAGGGCCAGGTAGTAAATCAGTATTTAGGCTTTGTGGGCCACAGAGTGTTTGCAGCAGCTGCTCAGCACTGCTGGTGCAGTGTGAAAGCTGCCACAGATGGTATATAAATTAATACCAGCTGTTTTCCAGTAAAACTATTTACAGAATCAAGTGGCCAGCCAGATAACAAAGGTTTTTGGGCACAGAAGTCTTTTTCCATGGTATATGGCAGACCAGTGCCTTGTCCTGAATTAGTACTGTATTCTTTTTGGAAATGGGACTGAAGGCCTAGCCAGCTAAGTAATGGGTCACTCAGGAATATATTTAAAGATTGATAGAGCACGGCTTGTTGCAGGACTTCAGTGGGGTATCTGTTAATGTCCTTCATTGCATTAGTGGATTAAAAATCTATATGATCACATCAATAGATAAACAGCATTTTATATAATTTTATACACAGAAATATCTCATGTAAATTAACTTAAATGCAAAAAATAAAATCCTTAATTAACTAGAAAACAGAAAAATTAGTGGAAGAAATTTCTATTTTGTTATGTGGGGAAGTCCTTTCTAAGCGCGACTCCAAGACCAGAAATCTTACCAGAAAAAAATGTTTGGATATGACACACAAAATATAACCTGTGTATGGGAAAAGATAGTATCATTAAAGGAAAAACTGCATACACCTACAGATCAAACAAGTCTCAAAAAACTACACTCTGAAGTGTTAACAGTGTTTATTTCTTAGAGTTTAGATAATAAGTGACCTTTCTTAGTACTGTTTAATTTTTAAGAAGCATGTATAACTTACAATCAGCAAAAGTAAAGATACATAGAGGGAAAATTTTTTGAGACATTTCCAGTAGGTTCTGGTACATTGAGGACTTAACTTTGATTTCTGCAGATAATACTATGTATAACAGTTTAAAGCATGACACGGTGGTATTTTTACTATTATAGTATTTTTAAACTGTGAAATGATGTTAAATGTTGTGAGTAAACTCTACATTCTGAATTTTCTTCTGTCTCTTAAGTTCATTTGACATTTACATTTGAAATCTATATTGTTATATTTGTTTTTCTGCTTTTAAGTTTAATAAAATATATAAAGTTAATATGATCTATTGACTTCATAGATTTGGGCAGATAAAATTCATCTCAATGCAAATTTAAGTAAAATAAATGTTGTTTAATTTTAGAGCTATACTACAAAATTCTTGGGCCGAAGTCATGGATTTAATATTGAAACCCCGCTCTGGAGGTGAGAAAAAAAAATGTCTTAGGGAAAAAAAAAAAGTATGAGTAGGAATTCATGAAATTGCTTTGAATAAAAGTATAGGTGCAAGTTGAGGTCATTATTTCAGAATTTTAAAAAATTGTTTTTAAAATAAAAGATATAGTTTATATCTATTTTTATGCAAATTGTATGTATATATTTGAGATTTGTTAATTCATATGTTATTTTCAGTTCTTTGGTTCATCTAATTTATTAATTCATAAATTATTACATTCATTTTTTTTTTCTCCATGCACACGAAATTGCTGAACGTATAGGAATCCAAACAGATTTCTCTGGTAGCTAAATAGAATATAAAAACTTGACAAAAACACATTGTGGATTTTCAGTTTGAAGAGTTCATTAAAAACTCTAAAGTCATACTGTATGAAAAGGATTTAAATACTACTTTACAAATTACCAAAATAAGTATGCCCACTTTGAGTAATTATTCATTTACAAATTAAAAAGATAAAGTCGTCTAATTTTATCAAAAGTAAGCCATCAAATTTGACAATATGGTAGAAAAGAGCAGGAAGGAAGGACTCCCAGTGTTTTGTCTGATACTGAGTCAGCTTGATAATGAACAAGTCAGTCACTGGCTTTAAGTCCTGGCGTGGCAGCATGTTGAAAGCCACCTAGTCCTGTAAGCTTTCTGCCTTTCCCATCTTTTCACTTCCTGATGGTTATTCCTGGGCCAGGTGAGCGGAAGCCCTTCAAGGTACCTTTATTTACAAATAGCATTTTCTAATTTTGTGTTCTCTGTGAAGTGTTTCAGGTTATAGAAGTCTGTCTCCCGGACACATTGTTTGATCACAGCTTTTTTTCTCCCTCCTCTCCCAGCTGAAAAGGGGTACTTGGTCAAATGCAGGGAGGAATGGGCGAAGACCAAAGACCCAGCCGCTGCCCTCCGAAAACTGCCTGTCAAAAGGTGTGTGGAAGGGCAGCTGCTCCGAGGACTTTCAAAGTACGGAATGAAGAACATAGTCTCTGCATTCGGCATAGTGAGTGCGACTTGTGAAGCCAGGCATAACTCAGGGCAGCTTAAGGCTGTCAGACTTCACCTGTAAATGTTTTACTGAACTTTGAAAGAGCAGAAGGTAACCAGGGATCCTTTGGGGGTCTCTGAGAGGTGTTCCCTGAGCGATCCTCTCCTCGTGCAGACTGATGGTGGCGGGAGAGGGTGCTGGGAGCAGGCAGTGGAGGGCCTGAGAAAAGCATCGGTGCGGAAAATACCATCTCCCAGGAAGTTCAGTTTAAATTAGGTATCTTGGCACCTGAGAAACTCAGTCCCCATCACAGAGTTTGTTCGTGGGTCCTTCCCCAACGTCAGAGCTGTGACCTGCCGTAGTGAGGGTCGCACAGTGAGTGGCCTCAGTGACTACAGTTTAGTGTGGTTTCTTCATGGTGACTCGAGAGTGGGTGCCATCCTGGTAAGTGTGGCCTGTGCTAGTGTTCAGGTTCCCTGATCCAGACAGACTGAAGTTCACCTCTTAAATGTAAGTCTTACTTACTCTTCTCCAGGTGTCCCAAAAAAGGCAGGATTCCCGCTGCATCAAAGTAGTTGTCAGTTCAGTTATTTGGGTTTTCCCCTTCCATATGTGGGAGAAAGCACTCTTGGCTTTCTGACTGATGTGTAAATTCCTTGAGTTCGCAGCCTGTGTCTTAGATTTGGGGTGGGAATTCCAAGCACTTGCTTTCCTCGCACACGTGCCTGCTCTACGGGGATGAAGCAGAGCTGCTGTAGCTGCTGCTGATTGTGAACACCCTTTAGTCTGAGGGCTTCCGTCTCTGAAACTGATGGTTATGTGTCAGTCCCTGTTTCTCTAGGCTCTTAGAAAAATGGGAGATTTAAGTTAAGAGCTTCTTAAGGGGCACCGCTGAACAGTGGGATGTCTTGGAAAGGACAGTACTTTTAATATTCAGTGTATTTTTTTTCTCTTGCCTGTTTTCTTTTGTTGTTGTTCCCTCAGATACCAAGAAATAACCGCTTAATGTACATTCATAGCTATCAGAGCTATGTGTGGAACAACATGGTAAGCCAGAGGATAGAGGAGTACGGACTGAAGCCTGTCCCAGGGGACCTTGTTCTCAAAGGAGGTAAAAAGGCAGATACCATCCTTATTCAGCCAAACTAGGGTTCAGTTATTTGACACTGTGCTTAAAGTCTAGCCTGGCTACTAATTAAGATAGAGAGCTGTCTGATAAGCTTGAAATGGAAGGACATTGTAAGCCCAGACTGACTAGTTTGGATTTGTTACCTTTCATGAAGGATATGCATCTGATTTGAAAATATGCTCCTGACTCTCTATGGGCCTCAGGTTTCTCAACTAGAATAAGATTTGAACTAAATGTTGCCTGCAGTCGCACTCTCCAAACCCTAATCTTGGTCTCGCCAGTACTTCTCTATGCTTCTGGGTGTACTTTAGCCTCCCTGCCATTTGTCAGCCAATTCTCAAGAGTTTCTTTAAGTCAACACAACGCTGGAGCTCACTTTATGTGCGAGTTGTGATGTAATAGACATTTAGTGCATACGCCATGCCTGAAATGTTCATAAAACGTGCAAATCATCCCATCTGCTTTTGAGCCCTTACTGTGTGCCAGGCTTTGTGCTCAGTAAGCCCTTCACCTACATCTTCTAGTTTAAAGCTCCTGTGAAGTGTTGTCTCTGTTCTTCAGATGAGGTTCAGTCACTTGCCCCAAGGTTCCACAGCTGGTTAAAAAAAAGAAAAGACTGGGAGGAAGAGGGTATAGCTCAAGTGGTAGAGCACATGCTCAGCATACACGAGGTCCTGGGTTCAATCCCCAGTACCTCCTCCAAAAATAAATAAACTTAATTACCTCCCCCTGCCAAAATTAAATAATACAATAATAAATAAATGAAATATTAAAAAAAAAAAAAAGAAGAAAGAAAAGGCTGGGAATCAGAATCCAACCTGTCTGTTTCCCAAGTCCATGTTGTTCTGGCTTACCAACTGCCCCGCTACTGTCTGCAGACACAGCCTGCTCATCTGCAGGTGTGCCCGGTAAATCCGTTAAAGATTTTAATTTGTTTGTACAGAAATTTTAATTACTTTTTACCTGGTTTAATTTTTCTTCATCCAGTATTGATCACATCTGGTGTGTTTTAATGTCCCTTGTGCCACCACATTTTACCCTCTAAAAAGGATTTCTTTAAAAAAAAAATGAGGGTGCAGTTGAGAAACAGATTATTTTTAGTTTTCTACTTTTTCTAAATCCATAATATTTATTTCTTGGGTAGAACAGAAAAGACAGAAGACATAGATTCTGAATTAATTTCTTTATGCTTCATAGACCACTGAACCTGTACCAGCTTGCATTTCTGACTGCTTAGATGTGTGTAATTTTGAAGAGTGGGCTCGTGAAACTGTTGCCTATTTTCTTAATTTTTCTTAATGTGTTCTTGGTGAATTCCAGCCACAGCCACCTATATTGAGGAAGAAGATGTTAATAATTACTCCATCCATGATGTGGTAATGCCCTTGCCTGGTTTTGATGTTATCTACCCCAAGCATAAAAGTAAGTTCCCTATGTGGGGAAAATAAGTAACAGAGAATGTAACATAATTAAGCCACTGGCAGCCAAG
This sequence comes from Vicugna pacos, assembly GCF_048564905.1. Lineage (NCBI taxonomy): Eukaryota > Metazoa > Chordata > Mammalia > Artiodactyla > Camelidae > Vicugna > Vicugna pacos. The sequence goes on along the minus strand of NC_132993.1, from coordinate 76,491,665 downwards.
AGCAGAGAGAGGGGGAAAAAAAATCAATATTTTAAGTCTAATTTTAGAACCTTGATTTCTATTTCAAACATACATAAGCCATGTTTATTTATAAAAGTCTCCCTGAAATAGATGTGTTCAGATGGAAGACTTAAATTAAGAAACCTGATGGTGGAGATGGTGGTGAAAGTATTGGTATTATTATTGTTGCTGTTATTATTGGCACTGTTACTTAAATTTCTGAAATTCACTAATTCTTTTTTTTTAATTGAATTATAGTCAGTTTATCATGTGTCAATTTCTCGTGTATAGCACAATGCTTCCGTCATATATGGATATACATATATTCATTTAATAATTCTTACTAAGGATGGAAGGGTTTGGAAAGAGTCATTGAGAAAGCAGATGGATACTACTACTCTAACATTGCCTTTTTGAACCTTTTTTTTTTTAATCATGTAAGTAATATCTGCTCATTGTGTTTTAAGTCAGTGGGCTCAGAAGTTTATAAAGTGAAAACTCAAAATTCCCTACTCTAATTTCCCATTCCCCAGAGGCTGTTAAAAATTGCTTCTGTACCTTCATGGATGCCACTTTGTGGGGAGAATTGCAGCCTCTATTGTTCAAGGATTCAGAAATTGGGAAGAAGAAAGGCAGCTCTGAGCACGAGACTGACTTGGTGGAACTGACCCTGGAGGTTTACTCCTCGCCAGGGCTGGTCTGTAGGAGGTGGTTTTTTGTTAAAACATCTTTATTCTCAAGAGGGTAGAAACTTATCAGCATTTTATTCCTTGAAATTATAGAATGATTAGGATTAACATCTTTCTTTGATAAGGCAAATACTTACAACAAAAGAGTTTAGTAAATCGCTGCCTGCTAATTTAATCTTAAATCGCTGTGTGAAGTTGATGTCACAGAGGGAAGAGGACTAGCCAAGAGGAGGGAGAGTGAATCGGGGAGGTAGATGAGGGAGAGGTGTGGCCTGCCTTGCTGCGGAGACTGCGCAGCGAGGAACCCAGGAGATGGGTACCAGGAGTGAGAGAAAAATGCTCAGAGCCACACTGGCCCTCTTTCCAAGAAAGAAAAAGAGAACGTTCTTTTCTTCTTTCTTGTACCTCTCAAGGTCAGAAACTTGGGCCAGTACCAATTAAGACATAAATTCAGCACAGCCTTTGACAGCCGTTGGTGGAGACCTCGTGGCCAAGACGGGGGCTCACAGGCTGGACGGGTGATAGTTCAGACACGTGGATTGGCAGCAGAGGCACACTTGGTGTCAGCGGTGCTCATTGAGGGATCCCTGTTGTCCTCAGTGCGGGTCGTGAGGGAATCTTTCCTTGCCCCTGGTCTACCCAGCATTCTTTATGAATGAGTTGAGTAAAGAAATCTGCGTATCGTATTTGCAAATAGTAAAACTCCAAAAAGTTAATATTAATTGTATGAAAAATAAGTATTTAAATAGAACTGCTGAGGGCCTTTAATAGGGTTAAATGTAAATTCTCATGTTTATGCTCAAAGAACAAATGCGTAGATGGAAAAGGCCCGGTTTGGTAGTAGTCTACGTAAAACGTATCCGGTGTCAACTGTTAACGTAAGCCTGTTCCCCGAGACAGATGAGGGCTTGGTGGAGGGTAAAGAGATGTCAAAGGGGGACCAGTTGGGGGAACCATTGCTGGCCTAGAGGAGGTATGGCTTAAAGGCCCAATACTTACGAATGCATATGGAAGAGGGCAATTATTCCAAGTTCCAGAGCAGTCAACAGAAGTCACAAGAAGCCAGATTTCAGCTTGGCATAGGAAGAACCTTCTAATAATTGCACCCCTCACAAAGTAGTAGCTCCCTGTAAATGGCAACGTGCAAAGGCTGGATGACTGTCTCTCTCTGGTGTTATAAAAAAAGATTCTACATCAGGTGCGAGGGTGAGCCAGATGGTGTTCCCAGGTCTCTTATTTTTATACATTTATTTATAACTACCTTCTCCCGGAAAGAGTGAGTCTCTGTATATGGTCTCTTCCAACTCTGAGCACATACAAGTTGCAGTTGAGTAACTTCTGCTGAAGTGGCCTTTTGTAGCTGTCTTGGGGACTTTACACTCCAGGTACCGTGCCTGGCTGCAAAGATGACCCACAAGTTGGCCACACCTAACCTGGAAACAGCTAGTACTAAATTTTAATTCTAGAGAAGTCACTAAATTTTAATTCCGGAGAACAGGCTGGATCGTGAATTGAGGTGACTGATTTTGTGAAGGTGATATAACTGAATCTGTGTTACGCTCTTTGTGGTCTAGTTCAGGGTAGCTTGCTGACATGCTGCATTCCAACCAACTTTTTGTGTTTTATATTAGTTAGCGAAGCCTACAGGGAAATGCTCACAGCAGACAACCTTGATATTGACAACATGAGACACAAAATTCGGGATTATTCCTTATCAGGAGCCTACCGGAAGATCATTATTCGTCCTCAGAATGTCAGCTGGTGAGTGACCGTCCGGAATGAAATAGAACTGAATTACTACATGAAGTTTCAAGCTTTTGCATCACATGTATATTTCTCAGTGCTTAGAACCTGTCATAAAAGCATTAACTGTTGTTACTGATACTGTTCTCATACTGTTACTACTTGGTATTTTTCAAATTATCAAGAGATAAATGAATTCAAATATATAGTGAAAGTGGCTAAATTTACATCTTACTCACGTTAGTAAATTATTGAAGAAATGTGCAGAGAATGAACTTTCCCCCTATTTCTAAGAAGCAGAGATTTGCTAGCTACTTTATTCAGAATTAGCTGTGAGTTGCAAACACTGATCTAGTTGTTTTAATATCCTATTTCCAGAGAGAAAAAGATCCTTATATTAAGACACTTTAAACTACTTTAATACCTAGTATTATGTAAAGCTTTATTCGAGAATTTTAAAAACTAAAGCCTGAACTAGTTGCCCACTGTCCGGAAATTCTCTCTCTTCCTTCTCTCCATCTCTTCCTCTCCCTTCCCCTCTTCCCTCCTCTTTTCCGGATGGTGGGAGGAGGTTGGCAGAGTTGTAATCGATCTGGTCCACTCCGAAGAGCAGGTCCTCACGAGTAACAGAGTATTGTTAGTGGTGTTAACCACACTGGAGAAAATATAAATGCTGTGATTGGTTGAATTGCATCTGTGCCAAGTGAAGTTTACTGCTTATCAACTACATACAAAAGGAATTTCCATCCTAGGGAAACATTTTGCGTCTTTTACATAGGCTGGCGTCCTCTGTCCACTTGCTGTGTAGTATTTATATATAGAACTGGCCTTATTCTGTATTGACTACTCCCACCTAGAATTATTTACAGTTTAGACCTGTGTGTTTTCCTTGCTAAACAAATGGTGATACGCAACTTGGTACCTATTATGGAAATTCTCATTCACACTTTTCTTTATATGTTTTGAAGGGAAGTTGTTGCATATGATGATCCTAAAATTCCACTCTTCAACACAGATGTGGACAACCTGGAAGGGAAACCACCACCGGTTTTTGCTTCTGGTGAGTTTACTCAGCCATCAGTTCTGCGTCCACTTTGAAATGTTTTCTCATACAAAAACATACTAAAGAAAAAATCTGATAATCATCCCCACCCCCACCCACTCCGTGATTTCTATCTTGTGTTTTGTCAGTGATTGACTATCCTCCCCACCCTGTAGAGAGTGAGCGAAGGTGAGTGAGATTCCAGGAAGAGGGTCTAAAACATGAAGTTTGCATTCTCATCGTCAAATTCTGATTGCCATTCCTTTGTCTGTTTTCATCCCGTGCTGTAATTTTATTTTGTTTTTTAATTTTACATGCGTTTCTCTCCTGTGCTCTTCTGCCACCTGCCCTTTTTATGAAGGTTCTGGGTAGAATTACCATAGAGGTTCAGCTGGATGGTACTCTCACAGATCTCTTGCTTCCGCGTCTCATTCTCTGGGGCCCCATAGGGAGCAGCCTGAGGAAAGGAGCACAGATCTTTCATTTGTAGAGAGATTATGTGACTCGCCGCAGTCTGTCTGCAGCTGCCTTACTTTTCTGATGGTTCTCTTTCTTGCCCGGCAGAAGGCAAATACAGAGCTCTGAAGATGGAGTTTTCTCTTCCTCCTTCTACTTATGCGACCATGGCCATTCGCGAAGTGCTAAAAATGGATACCAGCATCAAGAAGCAGACCCAGCTGAATACCACCTGGCTCCGCTGAGGCCTTTGTCCCCAGATTAGAAAATGCAGACACGTGTTTGCTGGCTTCCTGTTCATTTTCCTCTTAGTACAGACCCATCTGTGGATTTTGGATCTTTGTAGTGAGAGACTTCGTATTTTTTCAAGTTTTTTTTAGCTTAATTTGCAATATTTGTACATGTATACAAATCTTGAGGATCCTGATTCTAGCTCAGAGAATATAGATTGGTTAGATATATTTCAGGTGCTTGAATCAGCTTTACTGGCTTTATAATAATTTTAAAGGACTTTGATTTAAAGTAGCAGTTTTCAGTTTTGCTACATCCTTGAAGGACAACAGGAAATTTTAATACATCCATGAATGGAGTACACCACAGTGCATTTTAAGAGGAAATGCAAAGAGTGATACCCCACCAACCTATGAATAGAAATACAGTAATCATGCTTACTCAAATGATGATAAAACATCTAAAGGTTTATGAACACAAAAGTGATTGTCATTATCCAGCTCATGTACCAGGTTCAGGTAAGTGTTCATAGGCTTTTCAGTTGCAACAGCTTTTGCATTTATTATTATCATTGCCTTGCAGGACAGTTGCATCAATAGGGCTCTTTTCTTGATGTAAACGTGCAGCTATTTTGTTACTTAAGGTCTAATTTTTACTATAGGTGCCTTTTATGTTCAGAACTCTTTCCACTGGCCTGGTATTTGCCCAACAGTAAATGATAGCAGATAAGAAAGCTTTTGAAACATAAAGAAGGGCTCCTCCTATCAGCTGCAGTACCCTTTGTTACCCCAGCGTAGGTATTGCCAGTTCTGGCCACGCATAAAACTTTTCTCTGGTGTAAGAGCATAAATCTGCCTTTCCAAGGGTGTGTGACATAATTGTACCAAGTTTTATTTTCTACCATTTCTAGAACCAAATATAATAAATATTTTTTAAAACTCTGTTCTCCTGGTTATGTTAATAAAATCAAATATCTAAAACTGAATGCAAATGAGAATGTAGGCCACACTGAAGGCAAGGAACTAAGTGAACGAGGACTCCTCAGAGAAGGTGTACCGTGACCAGATGTGAGATACTGTGATGGAGTGTCGAATGGTATGACTAACTGACCGTGTTAGACTGGATTCACGGTTTTCCTTGCAGTCACCCCGCTCACGTGCCTTCCGGTGTGCTTTCTGGAGTGGAAACAGAAAGGATGGAGAAAAGCGGCCCCCCCGGAACATCACGCCGTGGGAGTGTGGATGGCATGTACCCTGTATCTGGCAGTGGAAACAAGGTGGAAAACTGTTTTTCAGCCCTGGTATTTTACTGATGTCCATCACCTTGCAGAATTTTTTTAAAAAATGATCAGAACTACCATGGTAAATTCCCCTTTTGGCTGGCTGGTTCCTAAAGAGTGTTTTGCCCCACAAGGACCAAATGTATTAAATGTATATTGGTCTATTTGTACTTTTTAGGCCTAGCAAGTTGCTCTTCATCAGACTGATTAGTGAGAAAGCATTTATTAAGGGAACCTAGCTGCATACTACTGCAAGTGCATTTAGTACTTCTGCGTTTATAAATTTACATTACAAAAAAAAAGTGAGGCTTAACTAATAAAATGTTTTCCTCATTTGGGAAATACTTGTGGCTCTTTGTGGTGAGCTAACTTTCCTGGCTGCATTAGCTGACTACCAGTTTGTGCATGTCTTCTTAAACCCCGGTGGGGAAACAATGATTCAAGGCAGATTCTTAGAGCTGTTTTGAGACTTGGGGACATATCGTCCAACTCTGGGGACTTGGTCAACTTTGATCAAATCATTGCTTTAGCCTAGCTGTCAGGACATTTGTTGTTAACAAAGCAGAGGGGGCAGGATTCCTCTGAGGCAGATTTACAAAGCCTGACAGCAACCCCGCCCTCAACATAGAAGTGTCTTTGTTTCCTGGGTTTTTACCTCAAAGAAATAGTAAAGGATGATTACTTTTTATTATATAATGTAAAACCAAGTGCTGTTTACTAGTAGAAAAGTAAGCTAAATAACCACTGTCTGGCCATCAACTTTCTATTCATGGTTTCATGTAGCAGGTAATAACTAGACTGCCATTATACTAATAAAAAAAGACATCTGGTTGATTCCTGAATCTTCATGGTTGCATGTTGTGCATAATAACCAGACAACCATGATACTAATAAATTTTTCCCCCCTGGTTGATTCCTGAATCAACCAAAAAATTGCTAGCAGCTGCAATAGCACATGAGTCCTTAAAACTCCAGCAGCTGTTCCAGGCTGTACAGATAACCACAGACTGGTATGTATTTGCACTGAAATGCATTTCATGGCCAATTTTGCACTAAAAAATAAGGGTGTGTGTGCAATACAAAATAGAGAGTATATATAAATGTTATATTAACTTCTCACCTGTGATAATGTGTGTCCATGTGGTATTTGGAAACATAGAAACAGTCTAGGAGAGTGTGCTGTGTGGTTAGTGTACATGAAGAATTGAAAACACAATGGAAGAACCACAAAGCTGTGGATGGCGGGGTTCTGCCCTTCATAAGCTGAAGAGTGTGTTTGTCTGACAAAGGGTAACTTTAAGGTTTTTCTTTGTTGAATGAAATCTGCTTTCCTGCTTTATGGGGCTACATTCCTATAGGATAAAACTCTGTTTTGAATGGTAAACTCCTTGGAAAATCTAAGGAACATATATGGACACTTTCCAGGGAAAAGGAAGGGGTAACGTGTGTATACAGACACATACATACACACACACACACATATGCACACACATACATGCTTACTTTTTATGCAGCGTTGTGCACTCCAGTGTAATATTCAGTCGAGACCCCCTACCCTGGATAAGTGCTTTCCAAACTTTAATGTGTGTATGAATTACCTGGTGATCCTATTATAGTGCAGAATGTATTTTAGGAAACGCAGGTGGAATTGGCCTGTGCTGCTGGTCTGCACACCATACTTGGGGAAGCAAAACTCTAGACCTGTGCAGACCAGTACAGCAGCCACTAGCCACATGTGGTTAATTTAATTTAACTAAACTAAACTTTAAAATTCAGCTTCCCAGTCCCACTAGGCACAGTTCAACAGCCGCATAGCCATACATGTGATTAGTGGCTGCTGTATTGGACAGCACTGCTCTGGATAACAAGTCTGTCATCCGGAATACAAAGGAGGCGCAACACCCAGTGATGCTAATGATTAAAGGCAAACACTCAGTTAATACACATTCTACAGGTGCAAGTGGAATTACACTGTAATTAGATCCGGGGGTCACACTGGCGATTTAAAAGACACGCTAGGTGTCTTCTTTACACTCAGTTCCACGCTTCTCGTTTTCTGGCTTCCTCCAAGATCACTTGTGATCCTTTCCCTTTTCTGCCTTTGCTTCCATGTAGATACCTTGTCCAGAGGTTTAATCAAACCATTCTTTAGGCTTTATGGTCTTATTGCTTGATAGGGGAAAATTATCCAGAAAATGTCTTAACTGCTGTTATTAAAAACTTTCCCTTTTGGTTGGCATGCACTGTAGCTTCTTATGAAAGCAGCAGCTGCAGAAAACAGGAACGGTGAGAGAGTCCTTATGATTTTGTTGTCTTGGAGGAGTACAGTGATGACTGTGTTACAGCTTTTCCACCCATGCTCAAGACTCCTGGAAAGTGACCAGTGAGTAAAAGAGATGGCAACAGGGAACTAATGGGAGAAGTTACTCAAAACCCTGTCTTCTGATGCATACTTACTATCCCCTCAAAAGCTCTAAATGTTTTCCTAGAACAACTATGTCCAGTAAAAATAAAATGTGAGCTGCATATGTAATTTAAAGTTTTCTAGTAGCCACATTGAGTTTGTTTAAAGAGAGACAGGTTGGGTTAATAGTATGTATTTTATTTAAACAAAATATCTAAAAGATATTTCAACATGTAATTAATATACAAAGCTAAATATTTTGCAGTCTCCTTTTTGTACTAAGTCTTTAAAATACAGTGTGTATTTTATCCTTACAACACATCTCAATTTGGACTAACCACATTTCCATTGCTCAGTAGCCACGTGGCCAATGGCTGCTGTACTGGATGGTAAGGTTTTGAAATATCATTTCTTTACTGTGTCACTGGTATAATGGTAAATTTGTCTTGAGTATTAAGATTTAATTTGTAAAACTGGGAGTATGTAATTTGGGAGTCAGGGTAGGTAAACGTGATTTTGAAATGCTTAATAGACAATTACGTTTTATGGTGACTGGGAATAAATATTTTTGCTATGGGAACACATAACAAACAAGACTGTTAATAGATTTGAAATATTTTGGGATGCTTGAAATTTTCCTTAAGCAGTTCTGATGATACCCTGCAATTTTCTCTCTTTAAATAATGCAGTGCTAATCCTTAGTGCAGCCTCTATTTAGATTTTAAATCCTAAATTCATGGAATATAAATTGAGGTTTTAGGGATAAGAGTGAAGATTTTGTGACTGGTTAGCACATAAAGCTGGGAACCCAGGTTGTGCAGGAGTGGTAAGGCGATTGAAGCAGGCCTGAGATTTTTGTCTTTTAAAAATTTTTTTATTAACAGCTTTGTTCAGCTATAATTTCACATACTGTACAATTCACTCATTTAAAGTGTACAATTCAGAGGGTTTTAGTATAGTCATAGTTGTGCAGCCATCACCACAACCAGTTTTACAGCATCTTTATCACCCAAAAGAGAAACCCCATACCCATCAGCAGTCACTTTCCATGCCCAGCCCCTGGCAACCGTTACTTTGCTGGCAAGAACTACTTTCAGTGTCTATAGATTTGTCTAGTCTGGTCATTTCGTATAAATGAAATTACACAATATGGATCTTTTCTGACTGACTTCTCTTCACTTAGTATAATGTAGTCCAGGTTCATCCATGGTGTAGCAGGTTATCAGTGCTTCATTCCTGTCCATTGCCGCATCATATTGCACATGTGAATGTACCCTATTTTGTTTATCCATTCATCAGTTGACAGATCTTTGGGTTGTTTCCCCCTTTTGGCTACCATGAATAATGCTGCTAAGAACAGTTTTGTTCAAGTTTCTGTATGGATATATGTTACTTCTTTTGGGTACATAGCCAGGAGTGGAATTGCTGAGTCATATAGTAACTCTGTGTTTAATCTTCCGAGGAATAGCCAGACTGGTTTCCATAGCAGCCGCACCATTTTACATTCTCACCAGGAGTGTATGAAGGTTCCAGTTTCTCCACATCCTCACCAACACTTGTTATCTGTCCTTCTGATTATAGCCACCCTAGGGGTTGTAAAGTTGTATCTCTTGTGGTTTTGAATGCATTTCCCTAATGACTATGTTGAACATCTTTTTTTGTGCTTTTGGCCATTTTCCTATGTTGTTTTGGAGAAATGTCTATTCAGATCCTTGGCCCATTTTAGAATTGAGTTATTTGTCTTTTTGTGGTTGAGTTGTAACATCTCTTTATATTTTCTAGATACTTTATCAGACACCCAATTGAAAAATATTGTCTCATTCTCATGAGTTTTTTCACTTTCTTGAAGTCTGAGTTTTAAAAGTTGCAGGAGATATTCTTTATTGAGTTTAAAAAAATTTTTTTTATTAAAGTACATTCAGTTACACTGTCAATTTCTGGTGTACAGCAGTGTCCCAGTCATACATACACATATATATTCATTTTCATATTCCTTTTCATTAAAGGTTACTGCAAGATATTGAATATAGTTCCCTATGCTATACAGAAGAAATTTGTTTCTTTTAATCTATTTTTATATATAGTAGCTAACATTTGCAAATCTCAAACTCCCAAATTTATCCCTTCCCACCCCCTTTCCCCTGGTAACCATAGATTGTTTACTATGTCTGCGAGTCTGTTCCTGTTTTGTAGGTGAGTTCATTAGTGTCCTCTTTTTTTTTTAAATTAGATTCCACATATGAGTGATATCATACAGTATTTTTTTTTTCTCTTTCTGGCTTCACTTAGAATGATGATCTCTAGGTCTGTACATGTTGCTGCAAATGGCATTATTTTATTCTTTTTTATGGCTGAGTAGTATTTCCATTGTATAAATAGACCACAACTTCTTTATCCAGTCATCTGTCAGTGGACATTTAGGTTGTTTCCATGTCTTGGCTATGGTATATAGTGCTGCTATGAATATTGTGGTGCATGTATCTTTTCGAATTAGAGTTCCCTCCAGATATATGCCCAGGAGTGGGATTGCTGGATCATATGATAAGTCTAGTTTTAGTCTTTTGAGGAATCTCTGTACTGTCTTAAATAATGGCTGCACCAAACTACATTTCCACCAACGGTGCAGGAGGGTTCCCTTTTCTCCACACCCTCTCCAGTGTTTATTGTTCATGGGCTTTTTAATGATGGCCGTTTTGACTGGTGTGAGGTGTTAGTTTTGATTTTCATTTCTCTAAAAGTTAGCAATATTGGGCATTTTTTCATGTGCCTATTGGCCATTTGTATGTCTTCATTAGAGAAATGTTTGTTTAGGTCTTCTGCCCATTTTTTGATAAGGTTGTTTTTTGTTTCTGAGTGGTATGAGCTGTTTGTATACTCTGGAAATAAAGCTTTTGTCAGTTGCATCATTTGCAAATATTTTCTCCCATTCTGTAAGTAGTTGTGTTGTTTGGTTTATGGTTTTCTTTGCTGTGTGAAAGCTTATAAGTTAATTAGATCCCATTTGTTAATTTTTGCTTTTATTTCTATTGCCTGGGTAGACTAGGAGAACATTGCTAAGATTTATGTCGAAGAATTCAACATAGAAGATCTTAATGCCTGTTTTGACCACTAGAAAAATGTGTTGCTATCAAAAACGTTGGTCTAAAGGACACAGTCACTTCATTTGACAGGGAAGCCACCTCCCATTGACTTCACCCTTTGGAAAGTTGATACTGTCTTAGTTGATCCTAATACTTTCTGTCTAATAAAGTGGAGCTAAAGTCTGTCTGACTCTTTCCTGGGCCATCCCAGCTTCTTAGGGCCTGGCCCTTGTGCATTAATTATGAGGAAGTCATGATGTAGATAAGTCCAAAAAAGTGAAAATCCAAAATTAGATATAGTTTACTTTAAGTATAGCACAGCTTATTGATATCTGTAATTCTGCAAAGGAAAAATATGCATCATTCCTTCCACGGGTGTTTATTGCATTCTTGGTAACAAGCAATGTTCATTTTACTGCACTTCACACATACTTTGTTTTTTTAACAAGTTGAAGGTTTGTGGCAATCCTGCGTCAGGCAAGTGTGTTGGCACCATTTTTCCAAAAGCATCTGCTCGTTTTGTGTCTCTGTCACATTTTAATAATTCTTATAATATTTTAGACTTTTTCATTATTAGACGTGTTATGGTGATCTGTGACCTTTGATGTTACTCCTGTGATTATTTTGGGGCACCACAAACCACACCCATATGACAGTGAGCATAATGAATGTTGTGTGTTCTGACTGCTCCACCCACCAGCTATTTCCCCATCTCGCTCCCTCTTGGCCTCCCTAGTCCCTGAGACACACTAGTATTGAAATTAGACCAGTTAATAACCCTACAGTGGCTTCTAAGTGTTCAAGTGGAGAGCCATATATCTCACTTTAAATCCAAAGCTAGGAATGATTAAACTTAGTGAGGAAGGCGTGGTGAAGCCAAGATAGGCTGAAAGCTAAGCCTCTTGCACCAAACTGTTAGCTAGGTTGTAAATGCAAAAGAAAAGTTTTTGAAGGAAATTAAAAGTTCTACTCCAGTGAGCACATGGATGACAAGAAAGCAAAACGGCCCTATTGCTGATAATGGAGAAAGTTTTAGTCGTGTGGATAGAGGGTCAAACCAGCCACAACATTCCCCTAAGCCAAAGTCTAATCCAGAGCAAGATCCTAACTCTTCAATTCTATGAAGGCTGAGAGAGGCGAAGCTGGTTCATAAGGTTTAAGGACAGAAGCCGTTTCTATATCAGTAAAGTGCAAGGTGAAGTAGCAAGTGCTGATGTGGAAGCACCAGCAAGTTTTCCAGAAGATCTAAGGTAATAGACGAAGGTGGCTACCCTAAATAGAGTCTCCATGTAGATGAAAACAGCCTTCCACTGAAAGAAGATGCCATCTAGGACTTTCATAGCTAGAGAGGAAAAGTCAAGTGCCTGGCTTCAAAGGACAGGCTGAAGACTCTTGTTAGGGGCTAATGCAGCTGGTGACTTGAAATTGAGGCCAGTGTTCATTTACCATTCCAGCAATCCTAGGGCCCTTCAGAATTATGTTCAACCTCCTCTGCCTGTGCTCTGTAAATGGAACAGCAAAGTCTGGATGACAGCACATCTGTACAGCATGGTTTACTGAATATTGTAAGCCCACTGATGAGACCTATGGCTCAGAAAACAGGATTCAAAATGTTACAGCTCATTTGCAATACACCTGGTCATGCAAGAGCTCTGGTGGAGGCATGCAACAAGATGAATGTTGTTTTCATGCCTGCTAACACAGCATCCGTTCTGTAGCCCATAGTTCAAGGAATAACTTCAGCTTTCTGGTCGTCTTATTTAGGAGATACATTTTGTAAGGCTGTCACTATTATGGGTAGTGATTCCTCTGATGGATCTGGGTGAATCAGATTGAAAACTTTCTGGAAAGGACTCACCATTCTAGATGCCACTGAGAACATTCATGGTTCCTGAGGAGAGATCAAAATGTCAACATTCACAGGAGTTTGGAAGAGGCTGAGTTCAGTCATCATGGATGACATTGAGGGGATTCAAGACTTCAGTGGAGGAAGTAACTGCAGATGTGGTGGAAATAGCAAGAGAACTAGAATAAACAAGTTCATACTGTATAGCATGGGGAACTGTATTCAATATCTTGTAGTAACTTAATGGTGAAAAAGAATATGAAAATGAATATATGTATGTTCATGTATGACTGAAGCACTGTGCTGTACACCAGAAATTGACACAACATTGTAAACTGACTATAATTAAAAATATATATATATGTATGTATAAAAAGAGAACTAGAAAAGAAGTAGAGCCTGAAGATGTGACTGAATTACTGCAATCTCATGACAAAACTTTAATGAATGAAAAGTTGCCTCTTATGGAGAGCAGAGAAAGCGGTTTCTGGAGATGGAGTCTACTCCTGGTGAGAATGCTGAGAAGACTGTTGAAATGACAACAAAGGATTTAGAAGATTACATAGACTTGAATGATAAAGCAGGAGCAAGGTCTCAAGAGGAATGACTCCAATTCTGAAAGAAGTTCTGTGGGTAAAATGCCATCAAGCAACATTGCATGCTACTGAGAAATCGTTCATGAAAGGAAGAGTCCATCAGTGAGGCAAGCTTTACTGTTGTATTATTTTAAAAAATTGCCACAGCCACCCTAGCCTTCAGCAACCACCAGTCTGATCAGTCAGCAGCCATTAACATCAAGCAAGACCCTCCACCACCAGAAAGATTGTTAATTGCTGAAGACTCAGATAATGGTTAGGATTTTTTAGCAATAAAGTATTTTTCTAGTTAAGATATGTATGATTTTTTTAGACATAATGATATTGCACACTTAATAGACGATATAGCATGAAACCCTTTTTTTTTTTTTTTAAATTGGAGGTACTGGGTATTGAACTCAGGACCTCATGCATGCTAAGCATGCACTCTGCCACTGAGCTATCTCCCTCCCCGCTTAGCATGAAATACTTTTAAATGCACTGAGAAACCAAAAAATTCATGTGACTCACTTTGTTGCAGTATTTGCTTAATTGTGGTGGTCTAGAACTGAATCCACAATATCTCCAAGGTGTGCTTGTTAATGGAAAGCAATGTATTGATGTCTTTAAGTAGACCCTGCCCTCCAAGGGCTCTTGGAATTAGTTTGTCCAGTACTTTCTTCCTGTGCGTATACCAACTGATGGCAGAAGAAAAACTGTCCAAAACCTTGCTAGAAAAGGAAGCCTGGCCCCATAATAAAACTGAAAAATAAGTCAGGAAATGGAAAATTAAGTGGATAATCAAGAGACTGGAGATAGTTGCTTTTCACAAAATTTTGAATGTAAAGTTTGTAACACTTGTCACTTGAAGAATATATTTCTCCTACAAACTAGTATATATAAAATAGATAATCAAGAAAGATGTATAGCACAGAATTACACTGATTATTTTGTAATAACCTGTAATGAAATATAATCTGCAACAATATTGAATCACTGTGCTTACACCTAAAACTAACACAATATTGTAAATCAACTATACTTCCATTAAAAAAATTTTAATGATTGAGAATATATTTCTCCTTAGGTGTGCAATTTCCTAAACTTATGCTCAGTGAAGACAGTAAGTATAAAGGCACAACTACACTGACCAGCTGTACTAACAAAAGTAGAGAATTTATGGTCCAATAAAATATTAATGAATTTTACCTCTCTATGTATACAAAATGGCTTTTCTTCAAGTGGACATTTAAAATGTGATTGGCCATGCATTCTGTCTACAAACTGAACATTCAAATGAAGCAAATAACATCAAAATGTATTTCCACTGGTTCAGGACAGAAAATGTTCCCAGTAATTCAATTTTACTTTTAAAAATATTAATGGAAAACTTAAATGTTAATACAGAAAACTGCAAATATTTTCTCTCACAGCTCATCTTACATTACTTTCTAAAGTATTTTCTGATACATATTTCTAGCAAAAATCGCCGAAGCTAATGTTTAAGAATTCACAATGTGTTTTATCCTTTCAAAGAGCCAGCTTTTGATTTTATTGCTTTTCTCAGTAGATTTCCTGTTTTTGATTTCACCGATTTCTGCTCTGATTTCTGAATTGTTTTTCTTTGCTTCCTTTAGGCATCAATTGCTCTCCTTTCTTTAGTTTCTGAAGGCAGAAGCTTAGATTATTGACTTTAAATCTTTTCTAAAATGTACATTTGATGTTTGAATTTCCTGCTAAGCAATGATTTTGCTGCATCCCACAAATTTTGATAAGTTACATTTTCACTTTCATTTAGTTCAGAGTATTAAAGATTACATTTTTTTCCTTGTGGCTTCTTTGACCATTGTGTTACTTAGAGAGTCTTATTTAATCTCCAAATATTTGGGGGTTTTCCAGCTTTTGTTCTGTTACTGACTTCGGGTTTGATTCATTGTGGTCTGAGAATGTACTTTGTATGATTTATTTCTTTTTTTAATTCCTCCAAGTGTATTTTATGGTCAGAATGTCGTTTGTCTTGGTGACTGTTCCCTGTGAGCCTCAGAAGGTAGGAGAAGATGGTAGCTCCTGGGGTATAGTCTTCTCTACTGTATAGTAGCATCTTCAGGCTCACTGATTCTTCCCCTGATTATGTCCAGCCTGTTGATGACATTCTCTATTTCTGTTACAGTGGGGTTTTAATTTCTGGTATTCGGTAGGTATTTCCTTTTTATTCTTAACGATTTCATCCTCTGCTTACATTACCCACCTGTTCCTTCATATTATCTGCTTTTCTGATTAGAACCTTTAACAGTTACCAGAGTTGTTTTAAATGCCAGACTCTGTGCCATACCTGAATCTGGTTCTGTTCTTGTTTTGCCTCTTGCCTTAAAACTTAGCATGTCTTGCAAGTCTTTGTTGAAAGCCAGGCATTGCGTATTAGGTAATAGGAAGCGAGGTGAGTAGGTGTTGGGTGTGAGGTTTTATGTTAGTCTGGCTGGGAGTTGACTGTGTTTTGTGTCTGCTGTAGCTGTAGGTGTCAGAGACTTTCAGTTCCTCTGTGTCCTTGCTTCTGTCTCTCCTGTGGTCTTTGCGATTGAGTTGACTGCACCTTGCAGCTCTTCTGGCTGTAATCCATTGTTACTATACTGTAGCCGTGTTGATGGGGTAGTGTATTCAGGAGAGAGGAGATGTTCTATAATCCTGTGGTTAAATCATGGTCTTTTAATGGGCCTGTGTCCCTGGACTTTCACAACTGTTTCTCAGTATTTTTCCATGTTAGGTGAGAGAAGAACACTGGAGGGGGCTGGGTTTGGGTCATTTCCCTTCCTCCAAGTCAGATAAAGGCTCTGGTAAAGTCTTCTCTCGCTGCTGAATAGGTCTTTGTTATGGAGAACACTGGGCATGTTTCAGAATGGTTACTTTTTCCCTCCTTCTGCCAGAAACACTTGTGTTTCTTCTTGGCTCTTCATAATGAGAACCTACTGGGGTTCCTAGAAGTAAAACCTGTTCAGGTATGGAGGCCTCTGTAAGACGACAGCCCCTCAGAGTTTCCCTTTCTGCTAGACCATTCCGTGCCCAGCCTTTAGCAATTCATCAAAGTTACCTAACGGTTTAGGACTCCAGCAGCTTCTGTTTCAGGCAGAGTGATCTCATCTGTGATTTTCTATGTTCTCCCATCTCTCCAGATTCTGAGGTGACAGTTTGCCCTGCAACCTCAATTCTCTGATAACTCCAAAGTCATTGATTTTCAATTTGTTCAGTCTTTTCCTTTAAGAACCTGAGTGACAACTTCCAGACCCTTTTTATGTCAGAACTGACTCTGGAAGCCCCTAGTGTGTATTTTTTCAAATTAAACATTTGAAATGGTCCCTCTTACTTAGAATAAATTTCATTATGCAAGTACTTTTACAAACACCATTGTGTTAACCCCAGACTCCTAAAATAACTTAACACTTTGCTGTGATTTCTAATTTTTTCTCTATGTATGTATGTGTGTATATATCTGTATCTATATGTATGTATATCTTATACGGGTATGTAGATATATTTACACATAGACATATATATATTTATACACATTTTTAATGTGGATGTAATGTGTGTAATCGTAGTATCTGCAACTTTTTCCATTTAGTATTCTTTATATTTCCTTTTTCTTTAAAAGCTAAATTTATTTCAAATGAGGTTTACATTCAACTGACAAAACTGTACTTTCCTTCAAGAGACCTGAAATTTCATTTATATTGATATTTATATATATTATATATAGTGTATATTAACACACTATACACATACTATATTAAAATGTTGTGATTCTGTTAAAAACAGGCCAAAAAATTTTAATTCACTTCCCACTACTTTTTTTTTTTTTTAAGCAGGGAAGTAATTAGGTTTACTTACTGATTTTTAGAGGAGGTACTGGGGATTGAACCCAGGACCTCATCCATGCTACACGTGCGCTCTATCACTTGAGCTATGCCCTTCCCCGCCCACTACTTTTTATGCAAGTATTCAGTTATATCATTGTGCTCCTAATTTCCAAGTAAAATAACATATAATAAATAGAAAAAGCTGAACCAAGTTTTTCTATTTTCCATCTTGTGAGGTTTCAACAAATGTTTGAGGAGGAGAGTATAGCTCAGTGGTAGAGCGCATGCTTAGCATGGGTTCCATCCCCAGTACCTCCACTAAAAAATTTTTAAAAATTAATTAAAAAATATGTAAAGAAATCTAATTAACCTCCAGAAACCAAATAAACAAAAAAACCAAATTTTTGGAAAATAAAACTTTTAGTAGCTTTCAGATGTATTTCTGGCTTAATATGGCAGACTGAACACACATCTATCTTCTTTCTCTCCCAAGGTCATATTTAATTTTGGAATTATGGCAGAGAGTGAGCAGGTGGGATCACACTGATGGAGAAAAAGAAAA
Source organism: Vicugna pacos (assembly GCF_048564905.1). Lineage (NCBI taxonomy): Eukaryota > Metazoa > Chordata > Mammalia > Artiodactyla > Camelidae > Vicugna > Vicugna pacos. The sequence continues at coordinate 76,473,907 of NC_132993.1, read as the reverse complement.
GAAATTGTACTTAGCCCAGCACATCATATCTAATGAAGGAAATCCTGGCAGTTGACGAGCTTGAGGTCAATACAAAGAGCAGGGCTGGGTCAGGAAGCCATATTGAGGATGATTCATCACAGAAGCTTGCTTGGAATTGCAGGTACAGTTGGTTCCCTCCCCACTCACCTTCCATCATTTATTTGTTCAACAAATACTTGTTGAGCACATTGCAAAGTACTAGGCCCTGTCCCAAGTGCTTCTTCCTAAAGAAGGTGGGCAGGTGGCCTAAGGAGGGCACCAGTGAAGTGCTAAAGCCTGTGGAAAGAGAACGGAGCCCGTGCCTACTTGAGAATGCACCGCAGCTGTGGGAGGAGGAGGGGAAGGCAGCTCTGCCTAAAGAGAAATGCTGAACCTGTTCCATGTGAAGGACAGCCCTCCAGCCCTCCTTAATTAGGTGATCGTGGGGTTCCCCAGCCTGCCTGCTGGCTCTGCACCCACACATCTCATTAGGCATGCTGGAAAGCAAGTTCTGCTGCTTGCTCCGAAGCAGCCAGCCCTCCGGTTAGGGGGAGGCCAGTTGGGGAACAGAGCATCACTGCTTAAGAAACCCACACCCATGACTCCTAGACTAACCAATGGAGGCCTTTGCTCATGCGTCTGAGTGAACGTCAGGGCTCCCCAGAGAGGAGGAAAGGCAGCAGCAGCATGAAAGAGAAGGACCAGGATGAACACACTGAATAACAGGCCCCATGGGAGACAGAGATAACTAGAAAAAGAAGGGACTTTCAAATTGTCCTAATTAGGATGCTCAGAGGATTATGCATCTATCAAACAAAAAGTCTGCAATGAAAGGAGATTAATTGGACAACTGGGAAGAGTGATTGCCAAAATAACGTAATGGCTTGGAAGAATGATCAAGTGGAAAGCTGAAGGCCTGGTGATTGGGAGGACAAAGTAGAGGAAGCCTCTCAGAATAGAAGTTAAAAAGGCAGCGGGTGGAGGATGTGTCAACCTAAAGAAGGAGAGAACAAAGATAAGAGTGGAGAAATACATAATAGAAAATTTCCTCTAACTGAAGACTCACCAGGTGTCAAGCAGGACTAATTAAAAAGGTCTACACATTCTAATGACATTTCAGAAATCCAAAAATTTTCCATAGAGGGAGTTGAAAAGCCATGGCGCTTTTGCAAAGTATCCACATCAGACCATTTTCAGATTTCTCACTGCCAGATGCTGGAAGATGTTGAACCAGTGTCTTCAAAGATTGAGACGTGTTGGAACCTAAAATGCTATACTTAGCTAAGGCATCAACCAAATATGGAGGCAAAATAAAAATATCTCCACACAGAGATATTCAAAAGCCTATCTCCCTACATGAGAAATTTTTTTAAGAGTTTCTCCAGCAATATAAAAATAAACCCAGGAAAGGAAGATGACATGGGAGGAGCAGTTAAAAATTAAAGTAAAATACAATATGTTTAATGATACTAAAAATAAATATATAAGACATCAATATTTGGAAGATTCTTTCATTACCAGTATGTTCATAACATGGGGTTGTATTTTCCTTTCTGTATTAGATGCAGTACTCTATTTGGTTCCATAAGGATACTTGCATATTCACAGCTTTTACTTCAGTTTTCCTCTTTTAGAATTCATTCATTCATTCAACAAATATTTTTTGAGCACCTGTTAACCAAGAACTGTTCTTGGCATTGGGCATATTCGGTGAACACAACAAAACTCCCCACGTTGACTGACTTTCTAGTGGGGACACACAAGGAGCATCTAGATATATAATGTTAAGTCATTATAAATGCTATGAGGAAAATTAAATAGAGGAAGAGAATAGGGAGCAACTGAGGTGGAGAGGAGGATGTTGCTCTTTTAGATAAGTTGGTCAGGGAAGGCGCCTCTGGGGAGGTGGCATCTGAGCTGAGATCTGAATCAAGTGAGGCAAATACAAAGGCCCTGTGGCACAGATATGCATGCTGCAGCAAAGAGGAAATTTAACTTTAGATTTAAGTAGGTAAACAGTATAAATATGTCAACAAAGTAAGATGATGCTATAACTAGCAAAAAGGGATATTAAAAACAAATGCATTAATGTACTGATTTTCAGAGAGGAAATCAGTAGACTCATATGATATTGATAATTTAAGAAGTAGATAACTTCATGTAATAAAGACAAAAAGGTAGCCACTTGGAGAAGCAGAAATAAAAGCCAACCAGACCCCTTGGGAGGTAAATAGGAAGAGTCAGAGATGTGTTAGAAGTATAATAAATCACTTATTTCCCCGAAGTAAAAAATACAGTGTAAAATTAATAAGTCAGGATACAAAAGGAAAAGAACTTTAATGTTATAATGAACTAGAGAATTAAGCCAGAAACTAGGAAGAGCGGTAGTCTCTGTATGTGAACCTGGGAATAAGGGCAAACTTTCACTTCTCGTTTTCTACCCATTAGTCCTACTTTACTTTCTGCCTTTTCTTTTTATCTTGCATGCATAACTGTAATTTTAAAATGGCTTAAAAATAATACAGAACCTGTTTTGATCCAAAAAGCATTTAAAGAAACTAAAAATATAAACATCAACGATAATGGTAATAATTAGATGAATTTGGGAAAAAGGGAAAATCATAACAAGTTTGAAGGTTGTGACGTTCAAGGTTATGTTAGTATTTAAAAACTTTTTAAGATGTATGTGAAGTGGAGATTTCTCATGGCTTAGCCTTTAAAAGATTAATACTCTGCTGAATATTTCTCGAAGTTGTGTTAATTCCAACAGAAAATTCCCTTTTTGAACAAAGATAATGATTCACTGGAGACATCTTAGGGAATGAGCCAAATAATTCCAGCCAGAAGTCCTTGACCAACACAGAATGTCAGTTTCACTTGAAATCTGACCTGCTTTTCTAAGTTTAATTTACATGATGAGAAGTTGGAGACTTTGTTGTGATATATATATTTATAAAGGACCTAGAAATATGAAGATGGTAATCAAAATTTGAACATAGTCTTTTTTTTAATTGGTCAACATTTTGTGTGGCGTTTATAAATTTTGCAAGATGACAGCTTCTACCAGCAAAAGAACACAAATCTTTTGTTGGTGTTTTAAGACATGTTACTCAGCCGGCAGAGGGAGACAGGGCTGTGCAGCTTTTAGCAGCTACACTTCAACTAGCAATAAGAAAGATGATGTCAGCCTGCAAGGAATCATTGGACATATCTTGGAGACCACACACGCAGACCATTTTCCAGATGAGGAAAATGAAACCCAGAAGAGCAAGTTGAATTGGGCCACAGTGAGCACCCCTCTCATCTCCAACACCTGGTTCAGTGCTCTTTCCAAGGAGGTAGTACTGTCCTCTCAGCATTTTGAAAATGTGTGAGGGCATTGTCAATTGTCACAATGATTACGTGGCTTTACTGGCATTTTAATGCGTGGAGACCGAAGACAGAAGATGTCTGCCGTGCAGGGACATTCACGCCTAATGAAATCTTGTCCTTCACCCCACACAACTTTCAAATGTCCTATCACATGTAAGTTGAAAACCTGTTTATAATTATCTGACTCTAGGAGAAACTCGTGTTACAAATACACACAAGTTTTTTTTTTTTACATGTTTTATAATATACCCTGAATTTTCCAAGAAAACAATTATCATGTATATGAAAGGAAGATTTCGTAACACATAACAGTGTTATGTTCTGATCCTTAGCAAGAGTTTTTCACCATTTCAAAACACCGCATCTCCGTCAGCGCCATGCAGTGTATGCAGTTCACTATACAACACACTTGTGTTACTCTGCACTTGTAACTGGTCATATTTACTTTGATTGATTCTACATTAAGGTGCAATTGTCTGATTATTTAATTAAGCCTTCTTGTATAATAAATACCTGAACATTTACATATTGAAATGTCTATTTCCTTTACTTCTGCTTTATAATATAGTTGGAACATAAATTATATTGGTCGTTTATGAAATTATATTGAGGATAACTTAGATGATCAATGAATTTCATTTATGGATAGAATAATTAAAAGGGAACTACAAAATATTTATAATAACAACTTTTGGCAGTAATCCCCAAGTTGACCTACAAATTGAATGCAAACCATAACAGAATTCCAATTGCCATTTTTGCAGAATGGACAAGATATTACTAAAGTTCATGTAGAAATGAAAAGGACCCCAAATGGCCAAAACAGTCTTGAGAGAGAAACTCAAAGTTGGAGGACTCATACTGATTTCAAAACCTAATACAAAGCTACAGTCAGGTACCCACAAACAATGTGGTGTTGGCATAAGGACCGACATAGATCAATGGATAGAACTGAGAATCCAGAAATGAATCCATACATCTATGGTCAATTAATTTTTGGCAAGGTTCCAAGCTTATTTGATGTGAAAAGAAGACTCTTCAATAAATAGCACTGAGACAACTGGGTATTGACGAAGACTGTCTCCTTGACCTAATTCCACTCAGGCTCTTCTAAACCCTCCATGCCTCAACTTTCAGTGTCCATCCTGGTTGGGCTTGCATCACCCAGTGTCAACAAGAATCTTTTAATTCTATTTAGGAAGAACCCCCACTGTCACTGTCTAATAAAATTCCTCGTGCCCCATCAGTCCCACAGGTGATACCTGATCACCCTTGTCTGGCTTCAGCAAGAATACTGTCACGTCAGCTTAGCCAGAATCCCCCCCCTTAATCCTGATGTTTTCTTTTAGTAATTTTTCACACACTAACTCTCCCCTTACACCCCACTCCTTGGCTATAAATCCCCACTTTTCCATATTGTATTTGGAGTTAAGCCCAATCTCTGTCCCCTATTGCAAAACCCCATTCCAATAGTTTCAAATAAAGTCTTTTTTATCATCTTGAAGTGGTCAGAATAATTTTTTCTTTGACAGTATCCACATGCAAAAGCATGAACTTGGACCCCTACCTCATACCATATAGAAAAATTAACTCAAAATAGATAAAAGATATAAATGTAAGAGTTATAAAACTCTTAGAAGAAAGCATAGGTATAGATCTTCATTACCTTGGATTGGGCAACAGTTTCTTAGGACACTAAAAGCACAAGAACAAAAGAAAAAGTAGATAATTTGGACTTCATTAAAATTTTAAAACTTGTGTGTGTCATAGGACACTATAAAAACAGTGAAAAGACAACCCATAGAATAGGAGAGAATATTTGTAACTAGCATCTGATAAGGATCTAGTATCCAGAACATATAAAAAACTCTCACAACTCAACAGCAAAAGACAACCCAATTTAAAAATGGGCAAAGGATTTGAACAGGCATTTCCTCAAAGAGGTACAAATGGCCAAAATGCATATGAAAAGATGCACAACTTCATTGGCCATCAGGAAAATGCAAAGCAAACCCGCAATGTGATACTGCTTTACACCCACTTGGATGGCTATAGTTAATAATAATGACAACATTTGACACAGATGTGAAGAAATTTGAAGCTCATACATTGCTGGGGGCAATGTAAAATGGCACAGCTTTTGTGGAAAACAGTTTGACATTTCTCAAAATGTTAAATGCATGTGACCCAGCAATTCCATTTCTAGCTAAACACCCAAGAGGAATGAAAACATTTCACACAAAAACTTGTACATGAATTTAATAGAAGCATCACTTGCAATAACCAAAGAGTGGAAACAACCCAAATGTTCATCAGCTAATGAGTCAGTAAACAAAACATGGTATATTAATACATGGAATATTATTCAGGCATGAAAGGGGATGAAGTACTATTACATGCTACTATCTGGTTGAACCTCAAAACCAATGCTAAGTGAAAGAATACAGATACAGAGATGCCACATGCTGTCAGATTTCATTTATATGAAATGTCCAGAATAGGTAAATGTGTGGAGACAGAAAGTTATTAGTGGTTTCTAAGAGAAGGGAGAATTAGAAGTTACAGGGTTTCTTTTTAGGGTGATGGAAATGTTCTGGTATTAGATAATGGTGAGAGTTGCACAACATTGTGAATATAATAAAAAAAATCACTGAGTTGTAATGGTTAAAATGGTGAATTTTATGTGAATTTTGTCTTTTAAGATGTTTAGTAATAAACATATTATATTTTAATGGAAACAACTATTTTTCATGATAAAAAAATAGAAGAATGGTGTTGTTTCACCTTTTGGCAAGTGTCTTTGATGTCTGGTCTCATATCTGCTTTTCCATTCAGTCTGTTGCAATATGTTGTTTTGGTTGAAGACTATCTAGCCTTAAACAGAAATGTAGTTGAAAAAGAGGTACTTCACCTATGAGAATGTTTAAAAGTTGAATATTTAAATGTAAAAGACTGACCGTACCAAATGTTGGTGAGAATGTGGAGCTTCATAGCACTCATACTCTTACTGGAGACACTGTAAAGTGGTACAAGGACTTTGGAAAACAATTTGCTTGTTCTTAAAAGTTAAACATACACCTACCGTATGAGCCAGTGATCCTATTCCTATATATTTACCAGAGAGAACTGAAAACACAGTACATACAAAGTCTTCTACATGAATGTTAACAGCAGCTTTATCTGTAGTCCCCCAAACCAGAAACAACCCAGTTATCCATTTACAAGGTGAGCGCACATACAAATTGTGATACATCCATACCACGCAATTCGCCTCGGGAATGAACTATTGGTTCATGCAACAGTGTTGTGGGTCTCAAAATAATTATGCTGAGGAAGGAAGCCAGACCAAAAAAAAAAAATACCGTATGATACCATTTGTAAGAAATTTTAGAAAATGCGAACTAATCTGTGAGAAAGCAGATCAGTGGTTGCTTAGGTTTGGACGTGTGTGGGGAGATTGGAAGAGGCAGGTTACCAAGGGGCACGAGGAAACTTTTGAGGGTGAAGTTCATCATCTTGGTTATGGTAATCATTTCTCAGGTGAATGTCAAAAGTTATCAAATCCTAAAAGAAAAAAAGTTATCAAATCTTACCTTTAACATGTACAGTTTATTGTAATTCAACTTCACTGTAACAAAGCTGTTAAAAATAAATGATATTTTTTTAAAGAAAGAAAGCATCAGCTAAATATACACACAGATCTTGCTCAGATCCTATTTTGAATCATTTTGTAAAAAGAATGCTTGAGACAATAGGGAACATTTGAGTACCTATTGGGTTGTAGATTATATTAAGGAACTATTAGTCGTTTTTGGTGTGATAATGGAGTTAACGTTAAAAAAAAATCTTACCTCTTACAGATACATATTGAAGTATTTACGAATAAAATTATATGATGTCTGGGATTTGCTGAATTGGAGGAAATGATGGGTATGTATGAAACAAGATTAGCCAAATATTACTAATATTGAATTTAAATGATGGTTACATGGGGATTTGTTATACTATTCTTTCTACATATGTGTATGTTTGAGATTTTCCATAAGAAATTTTTGCATCTTTTTGTGTATATGTGTATATTTTTTTTGTTGTTGAAGTATAGTCAGTTTACAATGTTGTGTCAATTTCTGGTGTACAGCGTAATGCTTCAGTCATATGTGAACATACATATATTTGTTTATATTCTTTTTCACCATTAAGTTACTACAAAGTATTGAATATAGTTCTCTGCACTATACAGCATGAAATTGTTTCTCTGTTCTATGTGTATCAGTTAGTATCTACAAATCTCTGACTCCCAATTTATCTCCTCCCACCCCCCTCCCACCTGGTGACCACAAGTTTGTTATGTCTGAGGGTCTGTTTCTTTTTTGCAAGTAAGTTTGTTTGTCTTTTTTTCAGATTCCACATGTAAGTGATATCATGTGGTATTTTTCTTTCTCTTTTTGGCTTATTTTACGTAGAATGACAATCTCCAGGTCCATCCATGTTTCTGCAAATGGCATTATTTTATTTTTTTATGGCTGAGTAGTATTCTATTGTGTAAATATACCACAACTTCTTTATCCAGTCATCTGTCGATGGGCATTTAGGTTGTTTCCATGTCTTGTCTATTGTAAATAGTGCTGCTATGAACATTATTGTTGTTTGGCTTTTTAAAAGGAGATTTAGTTTAGTCATGCTCCAGAACAGTGGAGTGGACTAAATGGCTTCTAATCTTCCCTTCTGAGAAAATATACCTTTTCTCTTAAGTGATGATCTCTATCATAAACTATCCACTTCTCACTAGATGCAAAAAAATCAAAGTCTGAAGGACCCAAGGGGTTTCTGGACCAATTACTCATAAATCTCTATGTTGATATACTGCCAGAAGCATTGCTTCAAAAATGAAAAAAAAAAAAAAAAAGAGCCCGTGGCATAGGATAAAAATGCTATTTTAAAACTTCTTTCTTCTTAACTCACCCGAAAATCTCACAGAAATAGCCTGTCACTGGAGAGAGAACATCTGATCATTCTTACCATTACTGTGAAACTCAAGCAAAGCAAATTGCATTTTTATTGACTGGAGGAGAGTAGAGGTGATCTGATCTTTTCTGACTACATACAAGTTTTCTAAATAAAAAACTGGGCCAACTGGAAACTGTCTCTAGGGGGGCAAACAAGATACATGGTTGTCAATGTATTTTCAAAAAGTTTAAAATGTGACTCATACAAATAGAGAATGAACATGTGGAAAACATTTTTTTCAACTCATTAATGAAGGATTAAACAGAATGATGAGGCTGGTTCAAGGAGCATTTGAGGAACTGGGTATTGATAGGCCTTTCAAAAAATAAATTTTAAGTGAAATTGTTTACCTTTTACCTGGATGAATCCCCAGAGAACTACACTGTGTGAAAAAGGCCAATCCCTGAAGGTTACATACTTTATGACTCTTTTACATCATATTCTTGAAATGACAAATTTACAGAAGTGGAGAACAGAGTAACGGTTGCCGGGGTTAGGAAGGAGGGAGGGCTTGAGAAAAGTGATGTGGCTCTGAAATGGCTGCATGGGGGATCCTTGTAGTGATGGAAATCCTCTGCATCTTACCTCCATCCGTATCAATATTCTGGCTGTGATATTGTATTAATAGTTTTGCAAGATATACTCCTGGAGGGGGTTGGGGAATGGCTCAGTGGTAGAGCACATGCCTAGCATGCACAAGGTCCTGGGTTGAATCCCCAGTGCCTCCACCAAATAAATAAATTTTACAATAAATTAAAAAAATAAAGATGTTACTATTGGGGAAACCAGATAAAGTATATACAGCATCTCTCTGTGTTATTTCTTATACCTGAATATGAATCTAAAATAATCTCAAAATTAAGAGTTTAATGGAAAAAAAATATTGTTCTGTTAGATACAAAACTAGTTAATGTCGTATGACAGTAACTCTGTAACTTTGGTGTTATATTCGTACCAAATTAATTTTACCTTTACTGGACAAAAATCTGCAAGTTAACATGTGAATTCATAAAATCTAGGATTTTACTCGATCTTGAATAGTGAGACAAACAAAGGGGCTTCCTTTAGAATAAGGTCAGCAGACTGTGGTCAGCAGGTCACATTGAGCCACTGGCCTGTTTTGCTGTAGCCCAGGAGTTAAGAATGGTGTTTACATTTGTATTTTTTTATTTTTTATTTTTTATTTATTTTTTTAACATTTTTATTGACTTTTACATTTTTAAAGGATTATAAAAAACAAAAACAGAAGGGAAAAAAAAAAACCCCAAACCTGGATATTTACTATCTGGCTCTTTACAGAAAAAGTTTGCTGACCCCTAGATTCTAGATAATTAAGTAATACTTTGATGGGCCTGTTAAACAATGTTTCAGTGAGACATTGAAAAGACATGCTGCCTTCTCTTTGCCTTATTTCTGTGTTTTGGACAATAGTTTTTTAACAATTAGAACTAAAATTACAATGAACCAGTTTGCATTCCTTCTGCCCAAACCATCATAGTTTCAGAAATCCCTCATGCTGTTTTCTTTAAGTAATTCCTCATGTATTTCCTCATCTGAATAATATTGGTCTTCAGGCAGCCTCTCAATTCAGAACTCAGTGTTGAATATGGTCCTATTACATCATAGCCTGAGGAAAATCAAGGGGTAACCCACCTTTCATGGTATATTTTTGCAGCTGCAGTTTTTTGTAGTCACTATAATGTTAAAGTATTCACAGACTTTACCCCAAATTCTCAGCTAATAAAAGCCTACTAAATTCACTTTCACTGTTTTATTTATTCTCAAGGGTTATTAGGAAATTCAACCTCAGGTGTCAGAAGAAAATGTAATTTTGTTCCACCAAAAATACTTCTCATGATAAATGTTTCTTTGGTGGAAGGAGAGTAGATGATTTTTAGATATTTTATGTAACCAAACAAGTACGCCATTTGACTGAGGTGGCTCTATGTCTTGATAGCCTCCTTAAGCAAACCTAAGCCCAAGTAAATTCCTGTAGATGTCTCAAGGGTAAGAAACTGAAACCTAAGAACAACCAGCTACAAAGCCAACAAGGCTTTCCTAAATAAGGCAACTGCTTAGCCGATCAAGTATGCTCCTTTCTTCGCTTCCAGGTCTGCTCTGTACACGTCTTTCCCCCAGCTACTGTCATTCGAGCGTTCCTAACTGTTCCTGGTTTGGCACTGCCAAGTCAAACTGATGTTTGCTCGAATGAACTCTTCAAAGTGTCAATTTTACTTTAGTTTATCTTTTAAGATCATTCATTTAAATATTCTCAATTTATAGAGGTTTTTTTCTCCATTAGTTTCAAGTAATAAATACCACCGTCTCATTTCGTGTTGAAATGTTTTATGCCTCTAAGAATTACCTACGTATATATGTATTTTGTATTATCTATGCCTACGTGTACATATGTATCTATATGCATTGTATATTATAAAATGTATACAGATGATATCACTTATATGTGGAATCAAAAAAAAAGACAAATGAGCTTATTTACAAAACAGAAACAGACTCATAGACATAGAAAACAAACAGTTACCAGTGGGTGGAGGGGGTGGGAAGGAATAAATTGGGAGTTTAAGATTTGCAAATACTACTGTATATAAAAGATAAATAACAAGTTCACAGTGTAGAGCACAAGGAACTATATTCAATATCTTGTAGTAACTTACGGTGAAAAAGGTTATGAAAACAAATATATGTATGTTCATATGACTGAAGCATTATGCTTTACACTAGAAATTGACACAACATTGTAAACTGACTATACTTCAATTAAGAAAAAATACACAAAAAATAATCAAAAAAAGTGTATGCCTCTAAGAATTAGAAACACTTCTATTTCAAACCAAAGATTTCCATTCAAGTATGTCAAAAATTCAAGAGATCACTTTGGTATTCTTATATATGTATAATAATTATTATTTTAATGGAAGACAGTTCTTACTAATCTGAGCTGACTATATTATTTCTTCTTTGAAGCTTGCTTTTCTTTTGCTTCAGGATATCATTTTATAATTATTCCAGTGTCAATATAAGAGTAAGAAAAATGTTATAACTTGAAAGGATTTGTTCAGGGATTAAAAAACAGAAGTGCTGCTTTACAAAGCAGGTACATTTATGGAGCGTATTACTAGCAGGAATAGTATGATGATTGAAATTCCATATAAATGGATGAAGAACTCAGGGAAATTAACTAAGAGATCCCAAACTTAAAAACTGTAAATGTGGCTAACCTTTTGAGGTAAAGTCCTGTCACATATTAATTTCATTCTTTACAAAACCACAGAAGCCCCATGAGACAAGTATTGTCCATCTTATATTACAGAGAAGGAGACTGAGAACTAGTAAGATTTCATTACTTGTCCACAGTCACCGCTAGGGAGTGGCAGAGGTGGGACAGGAAATCAGTTGGCCTTCTGGCCAGGATTCTAAGACAGTGTTGAATTCAGTATGACTTTAAAGGACACTTTCTTCATAGTTTTAATTTCCACTATCATTTTATTATAAAGGTACTTATGCTATGAACTTATTAAATGAGTGGTTAATGAGGTACAGATTTAAAAACGAACACAGCCACAACTAGTTACAGGAACCCATCTGAATTTATTTGCCCTCCCCCCCCACTAGCACAAATTATGCAGTCGAGTTTCCCACATTTGGGGAAATCACAGGGGTCAGCACATCTGGAGTGCAATGGATAAGCCTCGCCCTGGGAAAACCACCTTTGTGATCATGGTATCTCTCCTGCCAGGTAAGAATATTTGCCCTTTTTGATAAAAAGTTTAAGCTTAACTGCACACACACACAAATCATCAGAGATTTGGCACTTTTAAAAACCTCTTTTGAGCAAATAATTTAATGTCTTTAGATTGTATATATAAAAGTAGGAGAAAAGATCAAGTCTTTGTGTTTTGGGCTCCAATCATAATGAAATTTGTTTAAATGCTTTATTTCTGTCAAAAAGTGATAGATGTGATATATTATAAACGATGAAGTCATTTTATACCATTTAAGCCAGTTTGAAATACCCTAAGCAAAAAAAGTAATAGGTAAAAATTCTTATCAGTTGCAAAGTGCTTCCACTCAAATTTACTGATGAGAAAGAATACATTAACACATATTCAGTGTAAAAGCAAACTTTTCATTGAAGTATAGTTGGCTTATAAGATTGTGTTAGTTTCAGGTGTACAGAAAAGTAATTCAGTTTTTTTCAGATTATATTCCATTATAGGTTATTACAAGCTATTGACTATAATTCCCTGTGCTACACAGTAAATCCTTGTTGCTTATGTATAGTGATGTGTATCTCTTAAATCCCATACTCCTCGTTTGTCCCTCCCTCCCTCTCCCCTTTGGTAACATAACTTTGTTTTCTATGTTTGTGAGTATGTTTTGTATATACATTCATTTTTATTATTTTTTAGATTCCCCATATAAGTGATATCATATAGTATTTGTCTTTTTCTGTGTCTTACTTCACTAACTATAATAGTCTCTAGGTCCATCCATGTTGCTGCAAATGGCAATATTTCCTTCTTTTTATGGCTGAGTATATATATTTACCACATCTTAAGCCAGTTGTCTGTTGATAGGCACTTGGGTTGTTTCCATGTCTTCTCATCGATTGTAAATAGTGCTGCTAGGAACATTGGCATGCATGCATCTTTTTGAATTAGCATTTTCGTTTTATCCAGATATATACCCAAGAGTAAGTGCTAGATCATGTTTAGTTTTTTGAGGAACCTCCATACTGTTTTCCACAGTGACTGTACCAATTTACATTCCCACCAACAGTGTACAAGGGTCCCCTTTTCTTCATATCCTCTCCAGCATAAAAGAGAACTTCTTTTAAGTGGACTCTCTAAACTGCAGAAGTTTGAGGCTCTCTTTGATATGTTTCCTTTAGAAGACCTTTCCTGTCTCTTACAGTAGTTAATACACAAATGTTTATTGAGGCCTCACAGCTGCGTAGTCCAACCAATACATTTGAAAGACACAATAAAGAATAGATTTTTGCTTTGATTATCAAAGGACAAATAGAAATAGGATAAAGAAAGTAAATGATAGTTAGTAGGATAAAGAAAATAGATAAACAGATTATTAATGATAATTGCTTAGAATGTGGCTTGTACTAGTAGACTGTTGAAAGGTGAAACTGGAGAACACCACCTGAAATTTGTCTTTTCCCTCCCTGTTCTCAGATCTCTTTCTTAAAGACTCAAAAGATCCCTCCAACCATATGGCCCCTAACTGGTTTCCTAGGGGTGCTGTAACAAACTGAGGGTGGCTTAAAACAGCAGACATGTATTCCCTCATGGGTCTGGAAGCTAAAAGTACAAAATCAAGTTGTTGGCAGGGCCATGCTCCCTGTGAAGGTTTAGGGAAGAATTCTTCCCTTGTCTCTTTCTAGCTTCTGGTGGCTGCCCACAACACTAACAGTCTTTGGCTCGGAGATGCACTACTTCAGTCTTGGCCTCCGTTGTCACACAGCCCTCTTCCCCCGTCTCTGTGTCTTCTATATCCCTGTATCCAAATTTTCCTCCTCTTATAAGGTCAGTCATTGGATTAGGGTCCACCCTGATCCAGTATGACATTATCTTAATTTAATGACATTTTCAAAGACTCTTTCCAAATAAGATCACATTCACAGGTATGGGGTGAAGGGTGGATGTGTTAAGTCTGCAGCATATCTTGTAGGGGGGTACACAGCTCAACCCACCTCAGGGCCCTCTTCTAACTTGTTCTCTTTAGGCAGTACCCCGTTCACTAACTTTACCTAATGGTCTAAAGTGGAGAGCAGGCTGCTTAGGATGTGAAATAACTATTATAACCTGTACTTATGTTTATTTCTATGTAAATATAAGATTCAGCTCAGCCAATATTTAGTATGTGGATTTTTGACTCTGACACCCTGTCATTCATACCTCAGTCGTTCAGTGTCAGATACGCTGTTCTGAGGAAAGAGCAGGAGTTCCCCGACCTGGAGGCACTGAGAGTGACAGCTAAGTCTAGCTACTAGATTTGTAGGTAGTTTACCCAGTTTAATGAAATCAGCCCTTACAAAATCAACCTATGGCTTTAAAAATATTTCCCTAGAGCAATGATTCTCAAAGTGTGGTCTGGACACCCACAGGAGATCCCTAAGCTGCAAATATGTAGCAGTGAGATGGTATGTGCCTTTTTTCACTCTCAGCATTTCCTGAGTGTGTGGTGGAGTTTTCCAGAGGCTCTGGGTTGTGTAATGATGTCAGTGCTCTCTTGCAAATAGAATGTGTGCTTGTGAACTCTTATATTTAAAATTTTCTGTTTTACTTTGCAATATGATAAGTAAATAAATAAATAAATATGTGTGTGTGTGTGTGTGTGTGTGTCTATCTACACCAAAACAAATCTCTTCGAGGTTTATCATTTTTAAGAGTACAAAAGGGTCCTGAGACCAAAAAATTTGAGAAGTCACAGGTTGAAGATAGCATTAATATTGTGGGCACAAACGACAACAAGGAAACAACATGCAAACTGACAATTGTGCTTTTAGAACAAATTCTTAGAAAGCTACTTTACGAGATAAAAACAATGATCTAATCAGATCTGACAAGAACTAGGTTAAAAATAGAGAATTATAAGGACTAATTGAAATAAGCATTTTTATCCATTATCATTACCTGGTAATCTTTGCCCTCACTGTTTATTATATGTTAAACCTTTAGGGGATACCCTTTTGGCTTTGATGATGGTTAAAACTAAGTACCAAATTAACTAGAGCTTACATACCAGAATAAAGTGAAAGATAACTTTTTTATTTTTAAAATTTTTTAATTGGTTCTTATTTAAAAATTTCTTTTCTGGGGGAGGAGGTAATTAGTTTTATTTATTTACTAATTTTTAGAGGAGGTTCTGAGGATTGAACCCAGGACCTCGTGCATGCTAAGCATGCGCTCTACCACTTGAGCTATACCCTCCCCAACAAGATAACATTTTTAGTAAGAACAAGAAGTGTTTAGATTTTGTGAATAATAGAATTATTTTCAGAATTATTTTGTCCTTCTAAAATGTTTATTTTGTACACTTACGTAATGCAAATAACATATTGATTCCATAATTCATGTAGTAATTGTGTAAAATGAGTAACTCATATTGAGGATGCTTCGTTCAAATGTTGTTTACTGATGGGGTGAAGTATCAAAAAGCGTTTGACTATCAGGTTTCTGGTTAAAATGCACATCCCTTCGTCCCCAGATTGAACCTACTGAACAAGTTTGGGGTGGGCCCTGATAAATTATATTTGAGGCTAAATGCTGTGTGTTACTAATCTACATTGAAGTTTGATAGTTTGAGCCAGGAATGGCAAACTCAAGTACCGAGAGGAGCCAAGAAAGTGATGCTGATGATGACAGTGCTGTTTACAAATACTCATGTAGTCCTTACTGCGCACTCAGCACTATTTTAAGCACTTAGCATGTTTCGACTCATTTCGTTTTCTCAACAGCCCGCTGACATAGGTCCCTATATAATCCCCCTTTCACACATGAGGAGATTGTGGCACAGAGAAAATAAATCACTTGTCCAAGAGCACAGGGTACTGGAGTCAGGATTCAAACCCAGAGCAGTCTGGCTTTACGATCTATACTGAATGTCGTGTGTGAAGCAAGTTTGGTGAGGATTCTGGCCAACCAGAGTTTGTATGTTGCTTGTAGGAATGAGGTTCCAGTGTGGACAGACTCTATGCTTTTAGTAGAAGATGAAAATCTGCTTTATTTACATAAAATCTTTTAACATTTGGTTGTAGGTAACAAAATAATTTGAATCATGCTTCGCTATGCACTGTTTGGCCACAAAACACGTCAGTTTGAGTCGCTGGATGTGATCATAGCACCACCATGTGCAACCCAAAGCCGTATTTTCCAGGTTCCTTGGCAGGTAGAATTCTGGAGAATCAGGTCCTGCCAACTACACGTAGGAGAGAGAGGTAAAAGATGGAAATGAGATGGAAACCTCTTTCTTGTGGTTGAAATGACTGAGTTGGTGAGTATTTACAGTGAGTTCCCAAGTCTAATTGCCAGGTTTGTGAGTGTGAGGCAATCGTAGCAGCTTCTTCATCTTTGAATTGCGGCTACAGTGATGTGTTGAACCAAAGTCCAATAGCAGCCTTTGATGTCTGCTCCCCCAGCCCTTTCAGTGACTTTCTAAGTACCTTATTCCCTGTATTAAATGACTTTTTGTTTGATGTATTTGGAGTGGTTTCTATTCTTAGACCAATCACTGGCGGATAAATCTCTCTCTCTGTCTCTTTTTCAAAGGGTAAAGAAACTGTTCCCAAATGGCCTCTAGAAAAGTTTCCTCATGTCTCATTGAGAACTGGGTCACATGCTCACCCCTAAAGGACCACCATGATTGGTTTACATCACCGGCTCCTAACATGTTCTCTGGGAAGCCCTGGAAGATCCTTTTTAGGTACTCTAAACTGTTTTGTTTTTTTTTTTTTCATGTTTTCCTTTTCATTCTCATTCAGAAATGAACAGAGGAGTCTTTCAGAGGCTGTATGACTTGGGATGGCAATGGACTGAATGCAGATGCAGGTATGAGATTCTGTCCTCTGTTAAGTCAGACAGAGAGATTTTCAAAATGTAAAATAGTGTCACTCTTCTAACTAAATATCTGATTTTGGAAAATACAGTTTTTTTTCCATGTAATATGTTATTTAAATTAACATATAGTGAGTGTATTATTATTATTTAAAAATCAATTAATATTCTTCTGGTTTTAATTTCTAAAATTATATGGCAATATATAACAAAAGTTCTTTGAGATTCTTTACTGTTTTTAACAGTGTCAAGAGATCCTGAGATCAATGAGTTTGGGAACCAGCAGTACAAATCAACCAAAATATTCTCAACTCACGGAGGGGTGGTGGACACAGGAACAAAAAAAATGGAGCTCTGCCAGCATGGAAGAAAAGGAATGTGCTTTCTGGGTAGGCATCCAATGATGTCTGCTACGGGAGGGAGTTGATTTGGATCTGGGGTACGTGGCAGAGGAGAAGAGGAAATGTAAGGGTGGCTCGAGGGAAATAAGAACAAGTGAGTTTTTCTTCCATTAGGTCAGAGGAAGCAAGTTTCTGGAAGGCTGTGATTAGCAGTGAGAAGTCTGAAGCAGGAGACGAGGAAACAGGCTATAGTTTTAGTAGCGTACAGTATTTGTGGTGAGAAGGCTGGTGGTCAGGAAACTAACTGTTGAAAGACATTGTAATCTTGTACCTTAAGTGTGGAAATATTTTTACCTTTCTTCCTTGGGTTGTACATTTACATTTTTTTTAAACCACGATTTTATGCAAACAAAACAATCTGTGGGGAAGACTGTTTAGAAGACAGTTTCACTCCAAGATGAAGAAGTGGAGGAGTGTGTTCACAGACCACGTGGGGTCTAAGAACCCTAAGCAGGAGTCCCGGAAAGCTGCTGAGGTAATGAAAACCACCCTATCCTCTGTCCAAGGTGCTGCAAGTGACAGGGGAGAGGGACTCCCAAACTGCCTTAGATGTTAACGTGCAGGGTGATACTCTGTAATTGTAGCTTCCCATGATAGAACTACCTATTTGTACTTTTGGAAGACGTTGCTCTATGTTTAGACCTTATCCTGCCGGAAATATTCATGGTAAGCATTTTTTCTGTTTGTTTTAAGTATCTCAGCTTAACTCTTTTTCTGGACAATCCAGGATCACTATCTTGCCTAAATTGATTTTAATGCTTGCCAGGAACTGTTAGTGGTAAGTTTGCTCCTGTGATACTCAGTTAATTTGTTTTCAGACAGCTTAGATACCTCATTTCTAGTGGTGCTATTTGTGCATACATACAAACATATGACTGTCAACTCAGTTTTCTCCTTGGAACTTTGGATTATAAGAGCTTTGATTCCCTCCGGAAAGTTTTGCTGCAGCTGGAGAGTCTGCCTACTGATGTGGTTATCATGAAAACTCGTACTCTCTAATTTTCCTTTATGACTTTAGGTTTAAAGTTTTCTAGTTCTTTCACATACAAAGAGGGCATGGGCAGTGTCTTATGATTCATAAAAAAAAAATTTTGAGGGGGAGGAGGAACCAGTGTGGAAAAAGTCCCCCTACTGCAAAATGGGGACTCCAGAGTGTTTTCTAACGCCAGCAACCAATTCTCTGATTCATTCTCAGGACACCAACTGAGTATTTAACAATTCAATCCAGTTTTAACACTAGCTACCCAGAGCTAATGCAGACCCCAAAGTTTGAGAGCTCAGTCCCACAAGACTGCCCTCCTCCCAGCTTCAGACACCACTGCACATCCTGGCGAGACCATCCATGTTTCTCTGACTGACTGGCTATAAACTGGTGGTTCCCACAACACCCTCCTCAGATTCCATAATTTGCTAGAATAATTCACAGGACTCAGGAAAGCTTTTTACTGGTTTATTATAAAGGATACAGCTCAAGAACAGCCTCATAGAAGAGATGTGTAGGACAGGGTATTGGTTGGTGGGGTGCAGAGTTTCCATGCCCCCTTGGGGTTTCCCACCTCCTAGCACCTTGTTGCTTCACAGCCTGGAAGCTCAAAGCTCGTCCAAGAGTTTTGATAGAAGAGCCCAATCTCCAGCTCTCTTCCCCTTCCAGGAGGTCAAGGTGGGGTTGAATGTTCCAACTTTCTCATCATATGTTCTTCCTGGTGACTGGCCTCATTTTGAGACCACCTAAGAGCCATACCCTAAGTTGGCCAGGTGTGCGTGATCTAAAGGGGCTTATAGCAAAATAACAAAAGACGCTCCTATTACTCCAGAAATTCCAAAGGTTTTAGAAGCTCTGTGCCAGGAATGGGAATCAAAGACCAAATATATTTCTTATTTTCCCACAGGGACATACACTCTTACCTATTTCACAGGGCGGGTTTGAAAAAAAAAATTTTAATGGACTTGAGAACATTCTTTTAGCCAGCAATTGTACAGTAAGTGTATATTCCTAGCCTATGACTTTGTTCCTTGCAGTTGCTCAAGAAAAAAACATTGTTGACTGACTGACCTTGCAGAGGCTCAGGTGCTTTGGCAAACATGCCTCAAATGAAGTCTGGCAGGATTACCTATATACACACCTATGGTAGAGTGTTGACCCTCATGAATCATGCCCCCCTGAATTCATGCCCTTGTGTGTTTGCCTTTTGCAATGAATCTGGCCTTAGAATTTGCCTAAACCATTGGAATATTATTGAAATGACATTCTGTGAGTTCTGGAAACTCCACAGCTTATGCTTTCACTCTCCTGGAACTTGCTATTTAAAGAAGCTCGGATAGGCTAGTTAGTGATGAAAGAGAACGTGGAGACAGTGAGAGGTCCCAGCGTTCTAGTCCCTTCGAGGATCCCAGATATACAGATGGGATCACTTTGGATCTCCAGCTCTAGCTGACCCACCATATGGACACAGCAGCTTGAATGACCCAGGTGAGACCAGAATAAGAACCACCCAGTGAACCCAAAGATGTGTGAGAAATAATAAGAGATTGTTGTTTTAAGCTACTAATTTTGGGTTGTTTTGTTATGCAGTAGTAGATAACTGAGGCAGTGGTGATGGGAGGATTCTTTAGGTATTAGGTGATGATGAATTTAGCATTAGACAGGGAGGGGAAAGAACAAGAAATAAAGAAATGTCTGAGAAGTCAGAAACAGGAGCACTTACATCACCTCACGTGATGACATCAGACCATGTTGGCTTCCTCCCTGGTGACAGGTAGTACTTGAGAGGAGACATCTGTGTGCTGTAAATCCCTGCCTGTGATGAGTCACAAAAACATGCCTTACATACTGAGAGATTAAACAATACAATTGTCTGTAGCTCTTAATTAGGTGCATGTGCTTCCTCACTGTTCTGTCGGTCAGGTTATACTACTTGTAAAATCAGGATGATGTCGCCTTAACAATCCTGTGTCATATAAAAACAGGTCTATGCAATTGGAAGCTGTGTTGTAGAAAGCATGGAGATTGTTTTCTGAACAAATGTATATGTTGCCTTCACTCTTCCTCCCTCCGCCCTAATTTTTGTTGAGTGGGTTTATGAGTTCTAGATGGTGGTCAGCTTCCTACGTTAACATCTAGCAGCTGCTGCTTTTTCTCCATGATTGGCTCACGGCAGGAACCCTGAGTTCCCAGCAGCTGCTAGAAACCCATCTGTTCTTGAGAGTTCTCCCTGTGCCGGTTTCAGGTATGGTGTGCAGACGTGGGTTGTTTGCCTTGAGGCTTGTTGTGTAGGTGATTCTTAAGACATCACAAAGGTGTGAGGGGAGGGCCCTGAGGTCTGAGTCACTCTAAGAATAAATCTCAAAGGGATTCAGTTCAGCTTGGAATCTCCACCAAAGATTCTTGAGAGAGGATTTGAACAATGAGACTGACGTGCCAGACACCAGGCTGCCCTAGTTCACAGGGCAGCCTCCCTGCCACTGCTGGGTTGGCTCTGCTCCTAGATCAGGTCTTTTAAGGGGACTGTGAGGAGAGAAATGGACCTCACAGGGCTATAGAAGCAACCTGGGGAAAAGGAGGCCTGTTTATCTATAGCTGCCCAGTGGAATATGTGCTAGGGTTCCTGAGTATCCCCTAGGTGGGACTGCCTTCAGTTTCCCTTACTGTTTCACATGAGTTCAGCTGTGCAGAAGAACAGATGTAAACTTCCTCTTATCATCTGTGTATTCGACATCACCTACTCTGTGCCAGGCACTGATCGAGGAATTAAGGACACAAATTCTGTCCTCAAGCAACAGAGTCAGGTTTTCTTTAGCACTGCAACATAAAAATTACAATAATGTGGAGTTTATTGACTTCTAAATTGTAAAAGTTCTGAGCATCAGGTCTGAGATCCTGGGAGTGTCTTAGAATCAATACAATTATTGGTACAACCACTTTGGAAGACTTTTTGGCAATATCTGCTGACAGTGAACACACAGCTACCCTGTGACCCAGCATTTCCATTTCAAATATATGCACATATTCACCAAAAGACAGCTAGAGAAACGTGCATGGCAGCTGTACGTGGTAGCCCAAACTGGAGACAGCCCAGTCACCCATCACTGGTAGGCTCACGTATCCATTAGAATCTAGAGAGAAGACAAAAGTTGTTTACTTTTGTATTGCAGTTAGATAGGTTTAACAACAAAAACATTAATATAAGACATTGCTTGGTTGAAGAGGTATTAGAGAACTGAAAAAGAGTAAAGGGACACAAGTGACATAGGAATAATGTGGGAATCAGCACCTACCCCTAGGGCTGGGCAACAAAGTACGGAGGTGGGCTGTTAGACCTTAGAAGCTTAGAGGAGGGAGCTGGGTCCCAGATGTCTGACGAGGGGATACAGCCTGGCCTTTGTCCTTCTAAGGGGAGACAATGAAGCTGGTTTGAGGAGCACCATAAAACTTGAGACTGGAACCAACCGTGGCCATAAAGGGCCTGTGCAGAGAGGGGACAGGAACGGCCAGGAAACAGGAAGGAGCAAGTCCCTTCTGGTCTCCCTCTAGCGCCCCCCGCTGGCAGAACTAATGGGAGCCCGTTGGTAAAGGAGAAATGTTAGCGGAGTCACAGCTCCCTCGTTACAAAGCTGAGAACAGATGGGTGAGTTTGGGGTTAGAAGACAGTAGTTTAATTAATGGCACCAGTGGATTTTTTGAAAAAGTGATATATTTATAAAATGGAATACTCTACCACAATGAAAAAATTATTGAACACAACACAGTCTCAGTCTCACAATAATATTGAGCAAAAGAAGCCAGATACAAAAGATCAGATGCAAATCATACACCTAGTGTATGATTCCGTTTCCCATAAAACTGAAAACCAGGCCGAATTAATCAGCAATGTTAGAAGTTCGAGGTAATTGTGGTGGGAGTAGTGACTAAGGAGGGACAAAGGGGGCTTTCAAAGTACTGGTAACCTTCAATATTTTTAAACACAGATGTCTTTGCTTCATTGTATCTTTTTGATTTATGCATGTTCCTCTAGGTATATTATGTAACAATAAAAAAGTTTTAAAAGTACATTCAATTAAATACTGTAATACTGAGGATTATCAAGCTGCTTTGTAATGGTGAAGTATATTTTATCAGCAGATACAATGCCTAAACCTCCATGAAAGTGACAAATAGACATTTTTTGAAGAACTGATTATGAATTATACTGGAACATAATATGTGTGAAACTATAAGCAAAATCATATTCAGTATATTTTTATATTAGATTTTATATTGGATTTTTAAACCAGTTACAGTAAAATGGAAAGCCAAATTCTTATACTCAGAGAGTTCAAATATTTGAGAAATGAGTATTCTGTCATGGTTTTATCCACATCTAAATGCTTGAAAGAAATGGAGCCCAGGCTGGGGAAGTTCAGCATCGTTTGTCGCGGCCAGACCATTTCATCTATTTAGATACGTGTGGGCATATTAGTCAATATTGTAAATCCGTCCTAATCCAGCCCTGGACAAATCTTCAGGAGTCATTTTTTTAGCTGGTTTATGTAAGAGTCATGTACAGAAGGCATGTTATTGGTAATGAATTTATTACCACTGATGATTTTCACTGGATAATCTAGATAGTCTCTACATTCCCTTTTCTTTAATCTGAATGTTGGGCTGAAAATTTCCTTCCATTTCTGTCTAGACAATATGAATGAGAGGCCTCAGAGGGATTCTCACTTGCACATCAGAGGCCCTAAAGGAAAGACGGAATGACCCCTTGTGGTGGTTTAAAAATACGTCCACACAGTCTCCCATAATCCTCCCTTCAGGAAGGGATCCCCCCTCCTCTGAGGCTGTGCTCTGCTTGTTTCTAATGTACAGAATGTGGTGGAAATGGTGGATTGTGACTTCTGAGGGTAGGTCATAAAAGGCATTGCAGTTTCTTCCTTGCTCTCTCTGGGACCCCTCACTCTGGGGGAAGCCAGACACTCCAGCAGCCCTATGGAAAGATCCAGGTGGAGGAAGTAAAGCCTCTCTGAAAGGGCCAGCAAGGACCTGAGGCCTCCCGCTGACAGCCATGTGAGCAAGCCATCTTGGTAACAGATCTTTCAGCCTTCCTCAAGCCTCCAGATGACTACAGCCCCAGAGGACGTCATCACTCTCCAGCTGAAGTGCTCCCAAGTTCCTGGACCACAGAAATCGTGAGATAATAAATGCTTATTGTTTTAAGTTGCTAAACTGGGGGAGAGGAGGGTTGTTACGCAGCAGTAGATAAGTGACACATGTCTTAATGAGCATATGTATGAACAGCTGATTTTAGGGGGAACACTTAGATGCTTCTCTAAGCATTTTATGTGAATGACTTATTTAATCAGCACAACAAACGTATAAGGTAGGTAATATTACTATCTGCATGTTGCATATTAGGAAACTGACGCACAGAGAAACTGAGAAATTTGCCCAGGGCTACCCAGCTAATGACAAAACTGGGATTTGAACCCTGACAGCTTGGCTTTACTGTTCTGTACACTAACTGCTGCATGACACTGTTACAATGGTGCTGCTGCTACCGAGAAATACGCTATGATGAAATAACAAAGGATAGACTTATGCTTCATGATCGAAAGTGTGAATTAGAAATAAAGAAACTTCCCTAAAAATTAAAAGTGTTGGAGAGCCCTTAGAAGGCTAGGTTCTCATCCACTAAAGACCCCAAGATGGATTAAATGTCCTCTCAAGTCTGTTTCCAATGCTATGGCATACTAAATATACCTTCTAAGATACTCAGTAAGTCTACTTGGACATATTGGAGTGCAGTTGGTTTTGTAGCATTCTTTAATTTTCTTCTGTATTTGATAACAATGAATATGATGTGTTTGTCTTGAATTCCATTGTGCTAGGTTGGGGAAACGTGCATCTTGTACTGTCCTTTTCTTTTGGACTGCTATAGAAACCTCTATCTAGTTCTAATACATTTCTCTTCTTAATTATAATATTCACATAATTAATCTGATTTGTGTAGAAATGATGATAGAAAAAAATTAAACTCATACTTTCTATTATTTTGTTTCTTTTTTTGGTGTTTCCTTTAAAACATCATTCTAATTATGCATCTCAAAGAAATTTTTAATTTCCAAATCAACAGAGACTAGGTTCATAGTTTATCATTCTTTCTTTTTTTCATATTTTTGTTTTATTTTTATTGAATTATGGTCAGTTTACAGTGTTATATTAATTTCTGGTGTATAGGAGAGTGGTTCATTTATACATATATGTATATTCCTTTTAATATTCTTTTTCATTATAGGTTATTACAAGATACTGAATACAGTTCCTTGTGCTATGCAGTAGAACCTTGTTTATCTATTTTATATATAGTAGTTAGTATCTGCAAATTCTGAACTCCCAATGTATCCCTCCATCCCCCTCTTCCTTCCTGGTAACCATGATTTGTTTTCTATGTCTGAGTCTGTTTGTTTTATAAATAAGTTCACTTGTGTCATTTTTTAAAGATTCCACATATAAGTGATATCATATGGTATTTTTCTCTCTCTTTCTGGCTTGCTTCACTTAGTATGACAATCTCCAGGTCCATCCATGTTGCTGCAAATGGCATGATTTTATTCTTTTTTATGGCTGAGTGGTATTTCATTGTGTATATATACCACATCTTTATCCAGTCAGCTGTCAGTGGGTTGCTTCCATGTCTTGGCTATTGTGTATAGTGCTGCTGGGAACATTGTGGTGCATGTATCTTTTTGAATCAGAATTTCCTCCTGATATATGCCCAGGAGTGGGATTGCTGGATCATATGTTAAGTCTATTTTCAATTTTTTAAGAAATTTCCACACAGTTTTCTGTAACGGTGGCACCAAACTACATTCCCACCAGCAGTGTAAGAAAGTTCCCTTTTCTCCACACCCTCCCCAGCATTTATCATTCTTTCTTTAAGCATCTAATATAGTATGCATAGTTCTTTTTTTTTTTTTGAGTAAAGGTAGATTTATTCAGAGAGATACATTGAAAGGCAAGAGAAAGGCCACGAGGTGTGGGGGTTGAGTGCTCAGATTAAAAATAGGTGCACATTCCATAGACAGAATGTGGGCTGTCTCCGAAGAGGGAGAGAGATGGGCAGCCTGCATAGTTCTTTATTAATAATCAGATTGGTATACTTTAATTCAGTAAATTCACAAATATTCTAGGTGACAAATACAGTTCTCTCCTAATTTATAGAAGTAAAGACTGGCAAGATCACCTTAAGTTCTTTAAATGTTACCTTCTTAGCAAGACCTTTCCTAAACACCTTCACAACAGGTTGCTGTTTTTTCCCCTTACCCTAGCCACTGTCACCATCTAGTAAGCAGAGTCCATATTTTGCATATTTATTTTGTTTATTTTCTGTCTTCTGGAAGTAGAATGTAAGCTTCATGAGGGCAGGATTTTTATGTGTTTTCCACTGCTGTAGACTCAGTACCTAGAATAATACCTGCTGTGTAACAGGTGTTTGATAAATATTAGTGATGTAAATGAATGCAAAAGATGCAGCAAACAGATTGAATGTCTCCCAACTAATGTTCATGATAATTACTATTTATTGAATATTATCTTATTTGATTCTCATATTGATCTGGGAGGATTGGTATGGATATTATTACTGTTTGTAATTAACTAACATATCGAAGGTTATGCAAAAATTAAGTGGCAGCAGTTGATTTCAACATTAAGCTGAGAAAGAAGCCAGTTACAAAAGGCCACATATGGTAGGATTGCATTTATATAATCTGTCCAGAAGAGGCAAGTTCACAGAGACTGAAAGATTAGTAGTTACCTAAAGGGCTTGGGCGAAAGGAGGTTAGGGGTAATGGGGAGTGAATGCTAATGGGTATGGAGATTCTTTTAGGGGTGACAAAAATGTTTTAAAATTAGATTGTGGTGATGGTTGCACAACCATGTGAATATATTAAAAACCACTGAACTTTGTACTTTACATAGGTGAATTGTATGGTATGTGACTTATATCTTAATAAAGCTGTTAAAAATAAAAGACGAGGGGAAGGTATAGCTCAGTGGTAGCATGCAGGCTTAACATGCATGAGGTTCTGGGTTCAATCCCCATTAAATAAATAAATAAATACCTAACCCCCCCCCCCCCAATTTAAAGAAACAGGTAAGAAATCACAAAGTTCCTGGAGCATCTTGGGCCAGAAAGTAAAGAAATGTGCAAAAACTGATTGGGACATGTCCATAGATGCTGCAGGTATCTTCCCTGGTCAAATATGGGACAATTCAACAATCAAAAAAATCAAAGTGACAGTGATCATTGTCAATATTGATACTAAAAACAGAAAAACAAAAGTCAAGCCAAAAATGAAAACAAAGCGGTGGCAGGAGAAGTGAAAGCTCTTTCTTACAAAAGAATGTCACCTAAATGACATAGTTGGAACATATGGAAGGACAGGATTATAATATCATTATTCTCCAACCACTGTATTAGTTAATTCAAGCAAGCATCATGGATGGATGCTAGCCCATGGAGTGAAGGATTCTTGGGGAAGGATACTCACACAGTCTCAAGGAATTACCCCACCAATTATTATTTTTTTTTTAATTGCTGTAAAATTCACCTAACATGTTAATCATTTTAGAATAATTCAGTGGCATTTAGTACGTTTACAGTGTTGTGCCACCACCACCTCTAGCAAAACATTTTCATCTTTACAAAATAAAACCCCTTACTTCTTAAGCAGTTGCTACTCATGCCCCCCGCCCCCGCCCAGCTTTGGCCACCACCAGTCTGCTTTCTGTGGATTGGCTTATTCTGGATGTTTCATATAAATGGAATTGTACAATATATGACTTTTTGTTTCTGGTTTCTGTAACTCGGCACAGTATTTTGAGGTTAATCCATGTTGTAGCATCTACCAGTGTTTCATTCCTTTTTATGGCTGAAAAAATGGTTCATTGTATTCTATACCACAGTTTATCCATTCATACACTGGTGGATAGTTGGTTGTTTCTAACCTTTTGGCTACTGTGATTAGTGATGCTGTGAACATATATGTACAGAGATTTATTTGAGTACTTGTTTTCATTTCTTTTGGATATATACCCAAGAGTGACTGCTGATAATTCTATGTTTAGCATTTTGAGGGCTGTCTTCCACAGTGATTGCACCATTTTACATTTCCAGTAGCAATGTATGAGTATTACCATGTCTCTATATCCTCACCAACACTTACTTTCATTAAAAAATATTATAGTCATCCTAGTAGGTGAGAAGTGATATCTCATTGTGGTTTTGCTTTGCATTTCTCTTGTGATGCTGAGCATCGTTTCATGTACCCATTGGCCATTTGGATATCTTCTTTGGAGAACTGTCTTTTGCCCGTTTTTTACACAGACCGCTTTTGAAATACGAAGGAAAAAAAGGTACCTTTACCATGCAGAAATGATTACATGTAACACCACCAATAATAGTACTTAGCCTTCTTGATGCAACATAGTAAGATGGACACATATCTACACAGTGTACCTGACAAAATTATTTAACTTGAATCTAATAGGAAACAGATGAATACAAACTAAGGAACATTCTGCAAATGGCAGAACTGAATTCTTTAAAAAACTGAATGTTATAAAAGAACAATACTAGGGGTTATTTTAGACTAAAGGAGCTTAAAAATACATGACAGTTAAATGGACAGCACGATCCTAGGTTGAGAAAAAAGTCAGCTAAAAAGGACATCTTGAAAATTTGAATGTAGCCAAGGTATTATAGATATTATTATAATATTAAATTTTCCTGGCGTGATAATGGAATTATGAGTAACGTAGGAGAGTATCTTTGTTCTTAGTAGATACTTACTGAAATATTTAGGGGTAAGGAGTAACAAGGTATGCAAAAAGCTCAAATGACTGTCATAAAACAACAAACCCATACACACGCACACAGAAAGTGAATGTAGTGAAATGTTGAAAATTGGTGAATATGGGTTAATATGGGTGTTCACTGTATTTTTCTCATAACTTTTCTATAGGTTTGATATTTTTGAAAATAGAAAATTGAGAAAGTAGAAAGCTCTTCAAGTTCAAGCAGCGCTGTTCTGGGGTGAGGGGTAGGGGGTGTGTTTAAGTATCCTTAGACTAGCTACTGGGACCAGTTAAGATTACAGATGAGAGAGTAAGTGGTCAGGATGAATATCTTTCAAAAATATGATAATTACTTAACAAGGGAGCACTACAGTTATTTTGTTTATCAACTTGATTAAGAAGCATGACACATGGAATTTGGAGTCAGCTAATTTTGAATCATAGCTGTGAGTAAACTGTTTAATCTCTTTAGGACTTGGGTTCCTCATTGTAAAGTGGAGAACTAACACCTTGGTGGGTAGTTGTGTTTGATTGTTATGCACGTGGTATTTATTGAACTGGGGTTTAATTCACCTGCAGAAGCTCGATCCTACTTTCCATGCTATTTGCATCTTTTCCTCCATTGCACTCAAGCAAGCCTTCGGGATAGATAAAGGTGAGAGATAAGATGACTTTTCCAAGGTCACACTGCTAGTGAAGGACCCAGGTTTCCCAGCTCTTGGTCCTGTGCCCTTTCCACACCCGCCGGAGAGGAGAAAGCGGCGCTCATGGGGATGCAAGGATGTAGAGGAGCAAAGGGGGAGAAGAGGCCGCGCGAGGAGAGGTGGTGTGAGACCGGCGGAGGCGCTGCCCAAGGAAGGGCGCATGGAGACGCGAGCGGCGCGACCGGCCGGGGTGGGTAGGGGAGAGGCTGTGGCTGGAGAGGGAGGGTCGTGTGGGCCGCGTGCCGGGGAGGGGCGGGAGGCCTGGGCCAGCCGCGGGGGCTCAGGAGGCAGAGGCCCCGGCCACGGGCTAGGGCGGGGGGAGGCGTGGGTGGGAGTGGCGGTGGTCTTGGTGGGGGCCACTTCCGCACAGGTGGGTCAGGCGGGTGGGTGCGGGGCGCGCGGGAGGGGCCGGCGCAGGGGTCCCGACCCCACCGGGCGGGTGGGGGCGGGGCGAGGCGGGGGCGGGGCCGGCCGGGGGTGGGTTTTGCCGGGCCCCCAGCGGGAGCGGCGGCGGCTGCGGCGGCGGCGCAGGCGCGGTTCCCGCCTCCTCCCGGCCGGCGGAGCGAGTGGAGGCTGCAGCTGGGCTCGGCCACTGCCGCCGCCGTCACGGCGAAGCCCCTTGCCCCTCTTCCGCCGTGTCAGGATGAGCTCCCGGAAAGGTGAGTGGCCCGCGCGTCCCCTCCTCCACGCCACGCGGCCCCGCAGGCCGGCCTGCCGACCGTTAATGTGTGTCTTCTCTTTCCTCAGTGCTGGCCATTCAGGCCCGAAAGCGGAGGCCGAAAAGAGAGAAACACGCGAAAAAGTGAGTCCACGCTGCGGTAGTTCCCGGGCCCCCGCCCGCGCCCAGTCGAGGGTAGCCCGTGACCGCGCAGGGGAAAGTTGCCCGCATTCCCGGGGCCGGCGGGCGGGCTTATCCCCCGGGACGCCGGCGCTCGCCTCCAGCGCGCCCCGCGGGCGGCCCGGGGGGAGGGGCGGCTGGGGGAGGGGCGGCGCGGGCCCGCGGCTGGCCGACCGAGCGTCCCTGGGCCCCCAGTCGCCGCGGCCGTCGGGGGCGGGCTGGCGTGGAGGCGCCGGGCGTGCGCACGCTCCCCTGGGCGCCGAGCCGGCCCAGGGGTCTTGGGCCTTCCTGGGAGGGGCGCTGGCGTCCGCAGCCCCGGCCCCGGCCCCGGCCCGGCCGCGCTGCGTGCGGGCTGTGAGGCTGCGGCGTCTCTCCCACCTGGGCTCCGGGGCCCTAGAGGAAGAGGAGCCGGGTGTGCAAGAGTGAGTGTGTGTGTGTGTGTCCGTCCGTCCGTCCTCTTCTTCCTCCCCGGCCCCCGCCTATCGGCCTTTTCTGCTGAAAATTCGAGTTAGTTGTCAAGTGGTTTGCTTCGGGCGTGTTCCTGGCGCGAGTTCAGCTCCAAGACCCGTGCGTTTCGGCGCTTGTGTTTTTTTTTTCCCCCCCGAAACTTTCTGCCCGGGCCGAGCGTGACTTCGTTGCGCGGCGGCTGCGCCCGGGTCTCGGGCGGCGCGGGACCGGTGGGCGTGTGCGCGGGCGGTCCCAGGCGCGGCTGCCCAGCCCCTCATTGTGCCGGGGAGTCGATGAATAGGGTGGTGATATTTAAAACGTGCCAGCAGCCAGCCACCTCCAGCCTGGCCGCGGACCGGAGTGGGAGCGGCCGAAGCCCGGGAAGCCTTTCCTGGAGAGCTGCTCCAAGACCGCAGAGCGCCGCCGCGTCTCTCCTTTCCCTTTCTTTCCTAATTTTGAAGACTACCAGCGTTCAACATCTTTACGCCTAGATTTGTGGCTTCACTCTTACCTTTGAGCAAGAAAATACTCAGTTGTGTATTTAATACTGTGGGGATAGTCCGTAATCATCTTTAAATAAAATCACGAAGCATTTCTTTGGGGGACTAGCCTGCAGCATTCCTAGGCTTTCGCCCTTCCTATTCGTCTTGGTCTCTGCCTAGCGAATTTCATACCTATTGGTGGCGTCTGTGAAAACTGCCTAAATCACTCCTAATGTGACGTATCATGATAGGTTTTGTTCATTCAAACTGGAATATAACTTGAAAGAAAAGGATTTCACGAAATGTTGATACCAACATAGTAATGCGTTCCTTAAAAAAAGTGAAAGAAAAGTGCTTATTAGGAACTTGAGGAATTGGTGGATAAAAATTGAATATTGGATTCTTAAAACATTACATTGCAATGGGTATTTGGTAGTTTTAGATGCTCTAAAAGTGCTAGCAATCAGAACCTTGTATTTGGGATTTCCTTTGGTGAAGGAAGGAAGTTTAGCCCATAAGAAAGGAGAACTGTAATGTTCAGGATCCTGAGTATTGGGTTTTGATCACAACTTTAAATACGAAGCATTTATTCCCACATAGCCCATTTTGTTTAGAGAAGTTAAAAGGAGTTGAAAAAGCATGCCCCTAGTTTTGGGGATGGCTCTGTGTGTGTGTATGTAGATGGAAATACGTAAATACAAATAAATTTTTTTTTATATAGATAGATTCATGTAGGAAAACAGTTAAGTCAGTCAATGCGTGTTTCGTATTTTCCTGTCTCAGGGTGTGACTTTCCTAATGGCTAAGGGCCTTTTTTTGGTGTGTTGCAGTTTGGATTTATGTTGTATGTTTATAAAGACTTAGCGTATACTCACAGTTTTCACCCTTTACTCTTAAAGATTAATCTGTCACGTTTTTTTTCTGTGTCTTCTGTAGTTATGTGACTGGATTTGAGGGGGAAACCCCTTAGCCAGTGACTAAATGAACTGATCATACTGCAAGTATCAGGAAGAGACCAGCTGCATTACATAACTTTGATTAAGGCAGTCATTTTTCACTTAATTCTTTGACTCAAGACAATATTAAAGGAAAGTCTGATGTGGTTGATTTATTCATATATTTAACAAGTATTTACATGCCTTTCCTAGGAAATGATAGTAGACCTTTGAACGAGACAAACACAGCTCCTCTTGAACCTTACATTCTGTAGGGGTTTAGGGAAACCCTAAAGTGGATAAAAGGAAGACCATTCCAGGTGGTGCTAAGGGATAGGGAGAAAATGAAGTTGGGTTTCCTTAAGTATAGTGATAGATGACGTTTGAAAACTGCCGGTCACTTTGTTGCTTGCTTTACATGCGTTTATCCCTTGTGAGAAGTATGAATTAGGCACTGTTGCTATCACCATTTTACAGATGAGGAAACGGAGGCACAGCTGAATAAGTAATGTGTCCAGCTATTAAGTTGAATCTAGACAGGCGGGGACCAGTCCACACTCACCTCTCTGAGGAGGTAACATTTGAACAGAAGTTAGAATAAGGAGGAGATGGGAGTGTGCTAAGGCCCTGGGGAGGAATGTTGGCCCCTCGGTATGTTGGAGGAACCTAAAGGTCAGGTTGGGTAGAGTGCTACCCAAGAGGATGGTGAGGGGGGAGGAGTCAGAATGGGTGGGGCCTCGTCTATTAGGCCATTGGGAGGCATACAGTGAAAGTGGTAGGATCTGATTCCTGCTTTAAAAAGAGTTTCAAAGTTAAGAATGGATTGTGTAGGGCAGGGGAGAAGTAGAAACTAAGAGCTGGCCTTCCGTAGTACTCTGGAAACCATGGTGACTTGGCTTAGGGTGCATGGAGTGGCGCTGGGGAGAAGTGGTAGAGGACTATAGGAGACTGGTAGTCTCTGAGGTATTCTGCGTTTTACAGACAGCTGTGACAGAGGATAAGGTCACACAGTTCGTTTAGTTTGGACCAGTATTCAGTCTCCTGATGCCGTGTTTTTGCTTTTGATTAATTCTCCAGAGGAGGAAAGGGAGTAATAGATCTAATTTTAAACTGTATTAATATCATGACTGGC
The DNA here is from genome assembly GCF_048564905.1 of Vicugna pacos. Classification (NCBI taxonomy): domain Eukaryota; kingdom Metazoa; phylum Chordata; class Mammalia; order Artiodactyla; family Camelidae; genus Vicugna; species Vicugna pacos. Next base: position 76,441,164 of record NC_132993.1, on the reverse strand, counting down.
AAACTTGAATTATGTGACTACGTGGGCCTGGCTTAATGTAATATGATCTACTTTCATTATTGTCTGCTTGTATATGCAAGTGGCACTTCATTCATTTTAATTCAGTTAAATTCTGTGAGCTTTTATGAATTGAGTCAGTTTCTATAATATAGGCTACTTTTTTAAAACTCCAGAATTTGTAGTTATCAAAATAAGGTTAAGATTTCTTTACTTAGCCGAGGTTGTTAGCTTGTCAGATTGTTCCAGTGGGTTTAGTTTGCTGATTATTAATTGTGCTGTTTTGTGAGGGAAGGACTACAGTATCAATCATAAATCTTGAGAATTAGCTAAATCACATGGAATGGGGTAGATTTTTGCTTTGGAGCATGTGCATATGTATACAGCTTTTTAAAGTTTTTTTTTTAAGGTATTGATTTTTTTCTTTTTCTTTCTTTTTTGAAAATTTTTTACAGGGGGGAGGTAATTAGATTTATTTATTTATTTATTTGATTCTTCAGTGGAGGTGCTGGGGATTGAACCCAGGACCTCAGGCATGCTAGGCATGCGCTCTACCGCTTGAGCTGTACCCTCTCCCCTGATGTTTTTCTTGACATGTAACTTTTTTTTGAGACATAATTCACATGCTATAAAATTTATTTTTTAAAAACTTAATTTTTTAAAATGTGTAATTTGCTGTTTTTAAAGTATATTCACAAAGTTATGCAACTGTTACCTAATTCCAGAACCCCCAAAAGAAACCTCATACTTGTTTAGCAGTTACTCCCCATTTTCCCATGCCCCCAGTGATCACTAATTTATTTTCTGTTTTTATAAACTTACCTATTCTGGATATTTCATATGAATGGGTTCATACAATATAAGGTTTTCTGTCTGATTATCTTTCACTTAGCATAATGCTTTCAAGGTTCATCCATGTTGTAGTATGTATTGGTACTTCATTCCTTTATATCGACAAGTAACATTTCATTGTGTTGATATACTGCGTTTTTGTTATCTATTCATTCATTGATAGACATTTGGGTTCTTTACACTTTTTGGCTATAAATCATTTTTTAACTCCTTTTTTTAAAATTAAAACTTTTTATGTTGAAATATTATGACTCACAAGAAGCTGCAAAAATGGTAGAGTTCCCTGTGTGTCCTTTATCCAGCTTTCTCCAGTGCTGATATCTTACATAACCATAGAAGATTGTCAAAACCAGGAAATTGACTTTGGCACAATACTATTAACTCATGTTTACCAGTTTTTAGGTGCACTGTGTGTATGTGTGTAGTTCTGTCAAATGTTATCACTTGTAAAATTATCACCAGGATTAGGATGCAGAACTGTTTCATCATCAAAAAGAAACTCCTTTTTGTTACAACTTTTAATAACCCCTGGTAAGCACTATTCTCCATCATTGTAATTTTGCCACTTTGTGAATGTTGTATAAATGAAATTATATAGTATGTAACCTTTTGAGATTTACTTTTTTTCAGGCAGCATAGTGCCCTTGGGACTTATCCCTGTTGTTGTGTGCTTCAGTAACTTACTCTTTACTACGGCTGAGTGGTCTTTCACTATGTAACTGTCCAGCAGTTTATCCATTATTCATTCATCTGTTGAAGGACATTTCAATAGTTTCTAGTTTTTGATTCTTACATGTAATGCTGCTGAACATTCCTGTACAGATTTTTATGTAAACATGTTTCCATTTCTGTAGGGTAAATACCCAAGGGTATGATTACTGGAGGACTTATGTTTGTATTTTGATATTCCAGGAAGGTAGCAACTTGGTTTCTTAGTGTCTATCTGTCTCTTTTCCTGTGTGTCTTTTTCTTCTGCACAGATATCTGTGATCTGAATGCATGCTGTTAGTGACTGGATTCTTAATTCTATGGGCCCGTGACTTTCTGTTTGGCAGGTGGATCTTGTAGTTTATTGCTTATCCATTTTCTTACAATATGTGTGAGTTCTGACTGCTGCAGGAAATGATAGCCATGGGATTGGTGGCACTGGGTTAGTAAATTATAGGTGAGACAATTTAGGAATGCTGTTGTACAAATTTATATGTTTATTAGGTAAGCCTCAACCCTTCCCTGTAGCATAAACTCAAACTCAGAAGCCCATGACTTTGGAATCCCTCCCATGGAAGGTAATCACTTATGACTTATTACTTTGTTATATAGATTATTTAACAATCATTTTTGCTTGCCAGTGATGCTGTTCAAAACAGCAAACATACATGAAGCAGATACCTAGAGCTGGACGATGTGTTGAATGCTAGGAAGAATGAAGTAAATAAAGCCCTGTACTAACTGGCAAGTAGGAGAGATTACCTGCCCAGCAGACCCATTTCAGAACTGTGGTGAGCACTGGAAGATTTAGGTACAGTGGTGCTTTAACTGTTAAGGGAAGGCTTTAGGAAGAGACCTTGTTTGATTTTAGCTTTACTGTTGTTTTAATGAGATAGCTTCATTTTAAATGTAAAAGTAGTAGGGTCATGGTGGAAAATTCGGACAGTACAAAACAGTTTAAAAATATCAGTTGTAGCTCCACCTGTTATTTTGGTGAAATATCTTTTTACTTGTACTTATTTTTGTTTTTTTAAAAATTGAGTTACATAGTATATGTTTATAAACATTTGGTGTTTTATCTTTTTACTTGTATATAGTTTTTCCCAGTTTTATTGAGTTACTATTGCCATATAACTTGTAAGTTTAAGGTATACAACATGATGATTTAGTACATGTGTATATTGTGAAATGATTACCACATTAAGGTTAGTGAATACCTCCATCCTCTCACAAAATTACCTTTTTTTTGTGTGTGAGGTGGTAACATGTAAACTCCTCTCTTAACTTCCAAGTATGTAATACATTACTGTTAATTACAGTGTGCTTATGCATATTTTTGTTTAAAAATAACTGATTTGTAGCCTATATACATTCATATGCATGCAGTAAAGTAGTAAAGTGTACTAATCTCAAGTGTCCAGCTTGATGATTTTTACATGTATTGACATCCTTGTAGCCACCACCCAGATCAAAATACAGACCATTCCAATAGCCTGTGCAGTTCCTCAGACCTCTCCCTAGTCTATACCCTGCCTCCCAGGGGTAACCACTTTGCTGATATCTGTCATTATTGTTAAGTTTTACCTGTTTCTGACCTTCATGTAAGTAAAATAGTATGGTATATACTCTTGTGTCTGACTTCTTTTACTCAACATAATACCTGTGAGATTTGTCTGAGTTGTTGCAGGTGCCGGTTGTACCGTTAGTTTATTGTTACTGCTTTGTAGTATTCCGTCGAATGAATGTACTATCATAGTTTAGTTGTCTAGTCTTCTTTTGATGAGTATTTTTTTCCATCATTTTTTAGACATTATGAATAAAGCAGCTATAAGCTTTCTCGTTCATGTCCTTTGTGGACATTTGCTCTCATTTCTCTTGGGGATATGCCCTCGCAGTGGGATTTCTAGGTTACAGAAGAGAGGTATATGTTAGTCTTAGTCATAATTGCAGAGATATTTTCTCCCAGTTTTATTATGATACAGTTTTGATTGAACTGTTTTACACTCACAGCAGAATGTATGAAGTTTCAGTTGCTCCACGTCTTTTCCATACATGATAGTATCATTCTTTTTAATTATAGCTATTCTGGGTATATATTGATAGATACCTCATTGTGCTTTTAATTTGCGTTTTCCTGGGTGATGGTGTTGAACATCTTCTGATATGTTTACTGGTCATTTCAATTTCCTGTTTTGTCTTCTGCCCATTAAAAAAAAATTGGATGGTGTGTCCACCATTTCTGTGGATAGCCATTAACCAGAGACTTTTTTCTCTCTTCCCTTTGTTTTGGTGGGGATGCCCTATTTGTTGTGTATGTCTCCAAGGGAATATTTTAGATTGAATTTGTATTGTAAGGTATCTTATGTACTTGAATATAAGACAGCCTTGGTTGTTAGTCCCCTAATTCCCCAATAAAAAGTTTAAATTTTATATAACTTGAATATGTAAATTTTAGAGATATGGATGGAATAGTCAAATGTTTGCTTAAGATATTTAATTTCTTAATTGCATACACATTTAAATCCACAAGTAAAATTATGCTTTGATTTAGAAATACCTCTTTTCCACTAGTGTGTCATGAAGCAGTTTTATTCAGACATTTCACATTTGCAACATCAGTGACTGTTATCATTAGAGCACCTTTTTCCCCACTTAACAGAGGCACTGGGGATTGAACCCAGGACATCCCAAGCATGGACTCTTCCACTGAGCTATACCTCCAGCCCTAGAAATGCTTTGAGTAACCACACACACAAAAATGGCAACTGTGTGAGGTGTGGATGTGTTAATTAACCTGACTGTGGTGATGATTTCACAAAGATATGTATGTCAAGTCATTAAGTTGTACACTTTGAATACATACAGTTTTATCACTTATGCCCCAATAAAGCTGAAAAAAGTTATCAAAGTCTTGAAATTGTAGAATCCGAGTAATTGTTTATGGAGATTGACTAATGTCTTCTCTGTTTTGTCTGATTATAAAAATAAAAAGGTTTTCTAAAGAAATATGTTAAAAACCCTTTTTGATTCAGTTAATAGCTTTCCAGGGCATATAATACATATTTTAAAAAGGCTTTCCCTCCTAGATTTATTGAGAAATAATTGACATACATCTTTGCATAAGTTTAAGGTGTACAGTGTGATAGTTTGATTTATATATGGTGAAATGATTACCACTATAGGTTTAGTTAACACCTATCATGTCATGTAGATAAAATAGAAAGAAAAAATTTCTCCTTATGATGAGAGCTCTTATAATCTACTCTGTTAACAACTTTCTTGTCTGTCATACAGCAGTATTAACTACAGTCATTGTAATGTTGTTACATTATATCCGTAGTACTTATTTATCTTATAACTAGAAGTTTGTACCTTTGACCATTGTCCAGTCTCCCCTCTCCCCACCCCATGCTTCTGGTGACCACAAATCTGACCTCTTTGTAAACTTTAGTTTTTAGAACAACTTAAATTTACAGAAAAACTTTGAAGGTAGTATAGAGGGAGCACATACTTATTTCAGTCCAAACTGAAATGCATCATTCCTGATACTGTCACTGGATATTTTATCCAAGTATACTGAACTGTTTGCAAAACACTGAGACCTTTTTTTTCCATCTTTCATTCTTTAGAGTTACATTTGCTATCACAATTTAATGATTGACTTGCTTTTTTAGAGCAGTTTTTTTTTTAAAAAGGCTTGTGTACAGCATTAAGATCATACTCCAAGGAATAATTCCAAAAATGTGTTGAAATTACTTGCCTCTTTTTAAATTGATTTTATTTGGGTTGATGTCTCTAAGCCTCCCAAAATAGTATTGATTATGGTGATTTCACACAGTTCCCCCCATCAGTCGTCTGTGAAGAGTTTTCATCCCTCCTCCCCTCTCTTAGTCTGACCAAGACTGGTCTGAGCCAGGCTCTTCTAGGAATGATCTGTTACCCTCTGCCATCAAGCCTAGCATTACTGTAATCTTGATTGTTCATTTCCTCTTGTCATGAAGTTGTTGTTGTTTTTTTTTTGCCTTATTATGTTAAAAATAAGATACCTGGGAGAGCAGTCTTTCATTGTATAGGCTTTGTAAGGACTAGAATCTAAGGAAACTACGCTTTTTTGAGGGATTTTTTTGGGTAATATCCAAATATGGCTTATATTTGGGCATATATGATACTTTATGCTGAGTTTTTAGCCTTATGGGATAAATCCTACAAAATGTATATGTAATGTTTTGTCCCTGATACTTGAATTCAGTATCTTTATAGTCAAATTGTTTTGCTAATAAGTTTAAAGTTAATAATTGGTCTGTCATTTCCAGAGTACACTTGTTTCAGCTATCTCTTGGACAGGTTCTTAATGTCAGTATTTTCAGGCATTATAATTCTCAAGTTAGGGTCTTAGAATGTGGAGCCTAAAAGGATAAGACAAGAGGGAGCATCTGGGTGGGACTGTTGAATGCTTTAAACTTGGCTGTGTGACACACAAGACTGTTAACTCACCTTAGCTAAGCATAGAGTGTGGGTGCCATGTCCTCTGTGATACCTGTGCGTAGTAGGTGTGCCCCTGGACAGTTGTGCAAACTGCACAGGTTTACTCGGCAGGGTGGGAGGAGTAAAGAAAGACTCCAGCTAGGGGTACTTCTGTAACCCCAGGAAGCAGAAGTGTAATTGAAATGTGGAAGAGATAAGATGGACAATCCACTCAGAAGTGATTCCTGTCTTTTGGGACTCTGGTACTTTGGTGCTCCCTTTGGTCACGAGGTGCTATCATTGCTTCTGGCGTCCAGGGAACACAGGTTGTTCCTGCGCTTTTTGTGGTCAGCCAGTTATCGCCACCAGTTACACAGGCAATTGTATCCGATTGATTATTTTTATTCCTAGAGTATCCCATGGAATGGTTTTTCTTGGAGGGGGGCACACATGATATGTTTATCCTAAGATAGGATGAAACTGAACGTGAATTTGCAGCATTAATGTAAAATTGATTATGTCTTTCACAGGCTTAGTGTACTGTATAAGACTGTGGCTCTGAAAGCAGTGGAGTGTCAGATTTTAGAGAGCACCTGGACAAGGGTTTTTCACTTGTACTCTGTAGTAGCAGAATGCTTTTTAAAGAAAATTTTGGGAGGAACTCTATTATATGTAAAGCGGAAAAAGTGGCTCTATTCTGGGAGAATTGGCTGGTGAGAGCTTGGTCCCAACCACCTGTCCTTTGTCTTATCTGCTGTTGTTCTCTCAAAGGCAGCTTCTTGGAACAGAGCTTAACATTTTTCAGGCCTTCGCTTTTCCTCCCTTTCTCTTTCAGTGGAGAAGTTTCAGTGAAGGAGCACTGAGGGGGCCAGAAGAAGCAGTTGCTTGATTAAGGTTACTTATCTGTTAGTTCCTGAGCCAGTTTAGGGTGCTGGTTTAGATTCCTGGATTCCAGTTCGATGGTCTTTAAAGCTACCATTTAGTCTGCAGAAAGACAAGCCATTCTGGGACTAATAAAGAAGGTAAAGCTTTTAGCACCCAAAGAGAGATGATTACAAGAACCTTATTTTTTAATTCCTTCCTTCACTGTCAAAAAAAGGAAAAATATATTCTCTTTGAATGGAGACCACTCTTAAGTCATACAGGCCTGGACGATTTTATCATGTGCATACATAATACGAGTGGGATAGAAGCTGCTTTATGTAGAAAGCTTTAGTATACAGTAAGACAGTTAAAAAAAAAAGATGTAACTGTGTTTTTTGTCTTAGCTTTAAAAACATGGTTTTATTTTTCAGTAGCTACAAAGTTGAGCCTTTCAATATCCTTTATGTAGCAACCAGCACCCTGCAGGTATAACAGTAATAACAGAACTGCCCTCCTCTCCCCCTTCGCTCCGCTCCTGCCTACTACCTGCAATGTCTTTGCGGTAAGTTCAGGCCACTTGAGGATACGTTTGCCTTTTAGAGGACCCTAGGTTTTGTAACTTGACTCTTAAAGTCTGAATCCTATTACTTTGTGTAGGCAAAGCTTGTCTGACTTCCCCAACTCACCAGAGAAGAAGCGATAGTTTCCCGTGTCCCCAAATCTGGTTAACCTTTGAGTATTTTTTACTGAGGCTGATATTGCTTTCAGAGGCAGCTGACTAGGTTCAAGTTTTGAAGGCATCTCGTTTCTCAGTGGTGTTGGATAAATTAATTTTTCTAAGTCTCAGTTTTTTCATCCTGAAATAGAGCTAATACTTTTCAGAGAGTAAATGTGAGGGTTGAATAAGATAATGTGTATCCTCTGTGTGGCACACAACAAATGCTCAGTAAGTGGCAGCTATTAGTTATTTTATGGTGTTTCAGTTGTATTTTAGGAATTTTTATAATCGGAAAAAAGGAAAGCTATGGAATTACGATAAAATTTTCTTAAGCATCTAAACATGAACATATGTTTACCTATTTTGGCCAGTTTAAATATTTTTCTCAATAATAACTCCTAAAAGTTAATGATAAGGAGATACGTTGTCTAAGTGTAGTCCTTAAAGTGAATTAGACCAACAGAATTATCATCAGATCTAGAAGTCATGAAGGGGATATTCATTGTTCATAGCAAGCGATCTCTTGTCTAGGTCTATAATTTGAAACTGGAATTAGGGGACAGGGATGAGACTAAGACATGTGATAAAAGACATGGGTGATCTCACTAGTAGTTTTTAACATTTATTTTTTAATCATGTTTCAGCCGAGTTCAAGAGGGAAATAAACATTTGGTGTTCTTTGTCTAATGAGATAAATCTACTTTGGTCAAGATTGGAAAATTACTTTTTGTTAAGGGAATTGTAGCTTCCTGTTAGCTTATATTAAGAAATCAAAGTGATGTTTTCCCATGAAAAGAATTCTTGATAGACTGAGTTGAGAACTTTGGCTATTAAAGGATTAAGGTGGATGTCAGGCCTGAACCATAATATGTATTGTTGTTAGGATAGGAAATGCTTTGTAGACTACCAATCTCAGAGACTTCCCTTTCCCATACTTTGCCTCTCATATTTTCTGCAAGACCACAGAAATTCTGAGAGTAGAGATCCTTGACTCTATAACCTAAAGTTTAAAAAAATTTGAAAACAAGCTTCATCACTTCTGTTTTTTTTTCTTTACACACACACACTATTTATTGAAGTATAGTCAATTTACAATATCTCTTCTGTTTGATACAGATGCGGTCTTAGATTTCACTGTGGAAGAGTAAATATGGAATATTTGCATAAAATTTTCCAAAAAAAGAGCAAATATGGGCATAAAATTAAACATGCCTTAAGTTTAAACTGAATATACATGGCATTGAGCTGTATAGAATTGGCTTTTTTCCTTAAATGTCAGATCTCAGCAGCTATCATGTGGTTCATAATAGCTAATAAAGCAGCTGACATTTATTAAGCAGGTACTGCGTGTTAAGCATTCTTCCAAAAGCTTAATATGCATTCATTATATTTAAGTCTCACAACAACCTTAAATTGGTTGTTATATGTTTGTTTATTTAAAATATATTTATTTTTAAAAATTGGGCTTTTAAACTTTTTAGGTGTTCAGAATCCATTTATCCTACTGGAAAGGGGCATTCATTTTGTGTGGGGATTATCTCTTACCTGTTTTTGGTTCACATTCTTTGGGTACCTCTCCCATTTCCCAAGGATGGAACACAGCCCATTTCAGTTAGCGCTTTGCACTCATGAGTCACAGTGAGCCCCCCTCACCCCCCACTGAGCTAAATAAACCCTGGGCTTTTGCATGAGAATATGGAAGGGGCTTTTGCTCTCTCCTATTGGCTTGACTATAAGAGAATGTGGAGTGGCCATTTTGTCACAGGAAGATCCCGAAAATGAGCAGAGAAGAGAACATAGCCAGGAGGTGGAAAGAAACAGTCCTGATGTCTGAAGTCCATGTCTGAAGTGAATGCTACCTAACTAGACCTTTAGTTGTTTGTTCAAGCCAGTTTGAGTTGGATTTTCTATTACTTAAAGTTGAAAGAGTAGCATTATTCATAATGGCCAGGTGGAAACAACTCAGATGTCCATCAGCTGAGGTATGAATGAACAAAATGTAGTGTATCCACACAATGGAATATTATTTAGCAATAAAATGAAGTCCTGTTATATACAACAGAAATATACCTTAAAAACATCTTGCAAATTGAAAGAAGCCAGTCATGAATGACCACGTATTATATTATTCCATTGATAGGAAATGTTTGAATAGGCAAACCTGGGGGAGGATATAGCTCAAGTGGTAGAGCTCATGCTTAGCATGCATGAAATCCTGGGTTCAATCCCCAGTACTTCTCTAAAAATAAATAAGTAAACCTAATTACCTCCCCCCCCCCCCGCCAAAAATAAATAAAATCACAGAGTTAAAAAAAATGTTTGGAAAAAAAAGTTAAAAACATAGGCAAACCCATAGAGATGGAAAGTAGAGTCACTAGTAGTACCCTAGGGCTGGGGTCCTGTGGGGATGGGAAAGTGGGGTGATTGTTGGTAGATATGAGTTTCTTTTTGGGGTGATGAAAAGATTCTAAAATTGTGATGGTTATACAACTGAATATATCAGAAGTCACTGAGTTGTATACTTATATGAGTGAATTGTATGATTTGTGAATTATGTCTGACTAAAGTTGTTACAAGATAATAAAACACTGGAAGAATTCTAACAGATAACTATTCTCATTTTACAGATGAGGAACTGAGGGACAGAAATGTTAAGCAGCAGGCTCATTGTTGAGAGCTGGGAGGTTGTAGCGCTGGAATTCAGAACCACCTGTCTGACTACCAAGTCCAAGCTTACAGCTGTGCTGTATTGCCCTTTTCAAAGATAAATAAGACATCCCTATGGAACTTCGGAGTTGGCGAAGTTTGTTAATCTAACCCTTTTGTTATAGTGATGAGAAAATTGAACCTTAGATAATGCAATAACTTACCCAAGATTGCTTAGTTAATTAATGGCAGCCAGAGATTTATGGCTGACTCAGAGAGACAGGCAAGTAAGCAACTAACAGTGATAGAAAGTAGAGGGATTAATAGCAAATAGAGGTACAAGCATTGTGCTGTGTGGAATAAAGATAGGAGCTGTTAATTCTGATGACTAAACAAGGGAATTTTCATAGAGGCCATGACATTCTGAGTGAACAGCTGGTAAACAGGTGTGAGTGTTAGTGAGAGAGTGAGATGACCTAAATGTCTCAGGGTACCTATAGAGTGTACTGCAGTATGTAGAAGGTGATTTGAGTGGAAAAATCATGAAGCACTGTCAGGGTAATGTTTGGGAATTTTGACTTTCTCTGTAAGCAGTGGGAAACCATTGCAGATTTTTGAGGAACTGATTAGCATGATCACGTGCTTGAGAAAGATAAGGGGCAGCTCTCTGAAGGATGGATTGGGGTGGAGGGCAGAGACTGAAGAGAGAAATGTAAGCATATTATCACAGAGGTCCAGGTGTGAGGGGATGGGGTGATGTAGGAATGGAAAGGAGGAGATGGATATGTGAGTCTGTACAGGTGGAATCCTTAGGACTTGACAGTTGATTTTAGAAGCATGCTAGACTGAGCTCCATGTATCCCTGGCACCCAGCACAGTGTCTCAGACATTTATTGAAAGTAGGAGGGGGAAGGTTTTAATATGACATTGGACATCTCAGCCTCTGACTTCACAGATTTTGGTCTGTTAATGAACACAGGAGGAGAAGCAGGGTTGGATGTGGCAAGAAGGGAAAAAAAAGTCAGGAGTAAGGAGAGAGGCAAAAAATGCAGATTTTATTGAGTTTGAGATACTTGTGAGACATTCAGGTGAGGTGGTTAAGTGCGGAAATTGGGATCTGTGATTCAGATGAGAGGTAGAGGCTGTGATGCATTTCGGAGTCAGAGAGCATCTGCAGAAAGGTTGGATAGAGGCTATGAGAATGAAGGGAGAGAGCTTTGAGGATAACATACCTTTTGAAGGGACATGGGGAGGAGTAGCAACAGTAGCAGAGACTAAAAGAGAACCATGTTACTCATTCTCTGGAAGCCAAAGGAGGGGAGATGGTTTTAGATAAATTTTAGATAAAGCAGGGGAGTAAGTAAAGTCAGTGAAGACCAGTAAAAAAAGCAACTGGTCAACTTAGAGGGGATGCTGGTGCTCCCTACAGAGAATTGGGAATTTTAGTGTCTGGGGCAAGCTGCTAATGAAGGGTAGATTAAAGAAATAAGATTAGTAACAGTGAATGTTTACTGAACCTTCACTGCGTATTAGGCACCATGCCAAGTGCCGGACACATTCTTCCATTTTTTCCTCATAGTGACTCCAAGAGGTAAGGTCAATAAATGGTGCCTCAATACAACAATCATTTATTGCCTCATTGTTTTGAGGGTTAGGAATTCAGAAGCAGCATAGCTGGGTGGTTCTGGCTCAGGTTTCAGTCATTTGCAGGCTTGGCTGGGGCTGGCGGAGCACCGCCTCCAAGCTGGCTTGCTTACATGGCTGTTGGCAGGAAGCCTTGCTTCCTCGCCATGTGGACCTCTCCTTGAGTGTCCTCCCAACATGTCAACTGGCTTCATCCAGAGTGAGGAGCTGAGAGGAGGATGCTGCAGTGCTTTTTATGACCTACTCGTGTAAGTCTCACACCTACCCCTGGAAGTCTCACGCCTGTCACTTCTGCTGCATTGTAGTTGTTAGAAGTGAGGTACTTGAAATCGGAACACTGTTAAAAATAAAATTTTCAGAAAAAAAAAGTGAGTTATTGAGGGGACAGTTAGGATCTACCTGTTGAAGTGAGTCTTATTAAATAATTTGTGAACATATTTTTAAAATCACCACACAGGTCAGGTAACTGAGGAGAAAAGAGAGTGGGTGAGAAGTCAGAAGACTTGGGTTCCAGCCCAGTTCTGCTGCTTGCTCCCAAAGAGATTCTGAGCATGGGGGTTATCTTCCGTGAGTGTCTCCTCTAGGAAGATAGGGGTCTTAACGCTGCAGTCTGCTGCACAGTGTGTCATAAAGGTAATAGCACATTGAAGCCCACAGAGCTCATCGCAGGTGCTGTCTAAGTGGTGTGGGCTTTGGTGACAGACGTAGCTTCTTGTTCCAGCCCTGCTCCTTAGCAACTGTGTAATCTTGAGCATGTTGTTTAACCCATTGCTGCCCCTGTTTCATTTGTAAAATGGGATTAATTAAAGTATCTATCTCATGAGTTACTGTGAGGGTTAAATGAAAATTCATGTGATACATTTAGCGTAATGCCTGCACATTTGAGACCAGGCATTACTTAGTAAATAGTAACTTTAAAACTCTTCACATTTTGCATGTATCCATTTTGTTACCTCTTTCTTGGACTTTAGCCAGTACTTGGCCCTTGACTTTCAAGGGGATATTTATGAAGGATCCTTGATTATATAGGGTGTTATAGTATGGTTATAGTTTAATACTGCTATTATTACCTCCCCTTTATATGTTACTTCATATGTTCTTGGCAAACTCAAATATATTTCTTTAAATAAAACTTAAAAAAAAAGCCACCTTATTGTACAGACCAGTTTGTTAGAAAATATTTCAAACTGTCCTGTACCAAATAGTGACTTACGTAATAAGTTTGTTAAGTAGTTATAGTCTCATTAATATTAATATGTTACATGTCATTTATATGGACCAATTTGAAAATGTTTTGGTTTCCTAAACTTTTTTCAAGGGATATTTTCAGTTGTGATGTAATTGTATCTTTGATGAATAATTGAGACCTTTGAGATTTCTTTGTTAGTAGTAGTTTGGAATTAATTGTGCAGATTATCACATATGACTTTTCTTAATAGTGGTTCATAAACTCTTGGCAAATGACATGCATAAAATCTCTTATTGAAACCTGAGTTTTTATTATGGTGCAATATATATCATAAACCATTTTCACCATTTTTAATTATGCATTCAGTTCAGTGGCATTAAGTACATCCACATTGTTGTGACCATCTCCAGAATGTTTTCATTATCCCAAATTCAAACTCTGTACCCATTAGAAACTAGAATTTTATTAAACATTTTTTCACTAAGTGCTATTATGAAAACAATGAGTTTTCAATTTTTAAAATGATCAAGACAAGATTTATTGCACTGCTATGTGGTACAGTAAAAAAATACAAATTGACACTGCTTACGTGGAGTATTGGGGTTTTTTTTTTCTTTTTAAAAAATACTTATTTTTTTTTTTAGAGTGGAAGTAATTAGGTTTATTTAGTTATTATTTTTAGTGGAGGTACTGTGGATTGAACCCAGGACCTTGTGCATGCTAATCACACACTCTACCACTGAGCTATATCCTCCTCCCCAAGTACTGTTAAAATATATTTGCAGGAAAATATCTTTGTGAAGGTTCAAGATAGTTTATTTTATATAATAGCTAAGAGAAACTTTCAAAAGCAGCAAAATTTTATGGATTTTTTTTTGGATCTGATACATAACAATTTTGTTTGAAGTTCTTTTTAGAAATATTTGTATCAGGTTTGCTGGAGAGCTAGTTTTCTGTCATGTGTAAGAAATATGGTTGGGGTGAAAAACTGAAAACCTTCCCACTAAATTTAAGAACAAGACATGGATGCCCACTCTCACCACTTCTGTTAACATAGTATTGGGAATCCTAGCCACAGCAGTCAGACAAGAAAAATTAATAAAAGGTATCCAAATTGGAAGGGAAGGGGTAAAACTGTGACTGCAGATGGCATGCTACTCTACATAGAGAACTCTGAAGTCTCCACACAAAAAATAGAAGTAATAAATGAATTCAGCAAGGTAGCAGGGTACAAGATTAATATACAGAAATCTGTTGCATGTCTCTACACTAGCAGTGAAATATCAGAAAGATAAAGTAAAAAAAGTCTCATTAAAAAAAAAAAAAAGCCCACCTAGAAATAAACTTAACCAAGGAAGTGGAAGACTTATATGCAGAAAACTGAAACACTAATGAAGGAAATTAAAGAAGATGCAAAGAAATGGAAAGACATCCCATATTCTTGGGTTGAAAGAATTAATATTGTCAAAATGTCCATACTACCCAAAGCAATCTACGGATTTAATGAAATCATCAAAATACCCATGACATTTTTTATAGAACTAGAACAAATAATCCTAAAATTTATATGGAACCACGGAAGTCCCTAAATTTACCAAAGCAGTCCTGAGGAAAAAGAACAAAACTGAAGACGTAACCCTTCCAGACCTCAGACAATACTACAAAGGCTACAGTAATCAAAACTGTGGATTTGGCACAAAAACAGATGTATAGATCAGCGGAAGGGAATAGAGAACCCAGAAATAAACCCACACACTGATGATCAATTAATCTATGACAAGGGAGGCAAGAATGTACAACAGAGAAAAGATGGTCTCTCTAGCAAGTAGTGTTGGGAAAGCTGGAAAGCCTCATGCATATCCTTGAAATTAGAACACTGTCTCCCACCATACACAGAAATAAACTCAAAATGGTTTAAAGATCTAAGTATAAGATATGACACCATAAAACTCCTAGAAGAGAACACAGGCAAAACATTCTGACGTAAATTGTAGCAATGTACCAAGGCAAAACAACAACAAATGGAAATAAATGGGACCTAATCAAACTTTAAAGCTTTTGTTGTGCAAAAGAAACCATCAACAAGATGAAAAGACAACAGCAAGGACCTGCTGTACAGCACAGGGAACTATATTTAACATTTTGTGATAACCTATAATGGAAAATAACCTGAGAAAGAATATATGTATATAACTGAGTCACTTTGCTGTATACCTGAAACATTTATACCGCAGTAAAAAAGTTATTAAAAAATAGTAAGTTTCAGCAAGTGGAAGTCAAAATCTAAACCTAATACATGCTGATATTTTAACAGATAACGTTCTTTGATGTGTTAAAAATCTTGATGATTCTTACAAGAAGTAAATAAAAATAACTTTGACCAATAACCAATTATTCTTATATTTTATTGTAGTTTCCTTACCATTGTTTATTTTAGCATTAGCCTAAAAGATATCTCCAAAATCCTTCTATACCTATTAACTACTTTTTGGGGAGGCTTCTGATTATGACATTGTATAGAATATCCAAGCAAGGAAGGAGGGCATTGAGCACTTAGAAATAGTCCTTAAGTGTTTATGTCTGTTTTTTCATGTTGGAGTCAAAGCAAGCAACTCATTATTAACTGATTATTTTTAAGAAGTGACTCAGAACAGTTGAAAGTGAGTTAAATTGTATGTTTTTGACTGAACCAGAAGTCATGAGACCTGAATTCTGGGCTCGGATGAGCAGGCCATTTTATTTCACTGGGTCTGAGGTTTTTAATCTGTTAATGAAGGGCTTAGCTATGCCAACAAAACAAAACAAATTAGAAAAGACAACCTGTGGAATGGGAGAAGATATTTGCAAATGATGTGACCAGTAGGGAGTTAATACCCAAAATGTACAAACAGCTCATACAGAACAGTACCAAAAAAACCAAACAACTCTAAAAAATGGGCAGAAGACCTAAATAGACATTTTTCCAGAGAAGACATACTGTTGGCCAATATGCACGTGAAAAGATGCTCTATCACTAACAAAGAAATGCGAATCAAAACCACAATGAGGTTATCACCTCAAACTGGTCAGCAGGGCCATCATCAAAAAGTCTACAAATAAATGCTTGAGAGGATGAAAAGGGAACCCTCTTACACTGTTGATGGGAATGTAAATTGGTGCAGCCCCTATGGAGAAAAGTGTGGACATTACTTAAAAAAACTAAAAATAAAAATAGAATTAATATATGATTCAGCAGCCCCATTCCTGGGTATATCTCCTGAAAAGATGAAAACTCTAATTTGAAAAGATGCATGCATGCAATGTTCATAGCAGCACTATTTATAATAGCTAAAACATGGAAACAACCCAAGTGGTATATATGATGTGATATACACACACACACATACAGAGGAATATTATTCAGCCATAAAAGAATGGAAGATTGCCATGGATGGACTTAGAGAATATTAAAATTAGTAAAGTAGAGAAAAATAAATACATAACTTACATGTGGAATTCAAAAAATAATATGAATGAATGTATACACAAGAGAAACAGACTTATAGACATAGAAAACAAACTTATGGTTACCAAAGGGGAAAGGGAGAGGGAGGGAAAAATTAAGAGTATAGGATTAACAGATATAAACTACTATACATAATGTAGATAAACAGCAAGGATTTACTGTATAGCATGGGGAACTATATTCAGTATCTTACAGTAACCTATAATGGAATGTAATCTGAAAAAAAAACTGAATCACTTTGCTGTACACCTGAAACTAACACAATACTGTAAGTGAACTATACTTCAATAAAAAAGAAAGAAATATGGTTGATTCTTGAACAACATCAGTTTGAACTGCATGGATTTACATATACACAGATTTTTTCACTAAACAGGTACTACAGGATCACCCTGTCAGTGGTTGGTTGAATTCGAGGATACAAAGGAAACGTGGATAGGGAGGGCTGTCTGTAAGTTATATGTGAATTTTTGACTGCCTGGAGGGTTGGTGCCCCAACCCCTGCGTTGTTCAGGGATTAACTATAGTTACGCATACTCACTTTTTGTGTATGTGTGTGGTTTAAAACACAACAAAAAATTTATCATCTTGATCATTTAAAGTGTACAGTCCAGTAGTGTTAAAACTGTATGCACATTGTTGTGTAACACAGCTCTAGAACTTTTTCGTCTTACAGATCTGAAACTCTCTGCTCATTAAACAACAACTCCTTTCCGCCTGACCCTACTCTTGGCAGCCACCATTTTCTGTTTCTGAGAGTTTTGACAACTTTAGCCACCACATATAAGTGGAATCATACAGTATATGTCTTTTTTGTGCCTGGCTTATTTCACTTAGCATAATGTCCTCAAAGTTTATCCTGTTGCAATGTATGACAAGATTTCCTTTTTTTTAAAGTCTGAATAATATTCCATTGTATTTATACATACTCATTTAAAAGCTAGTCTATTTCAAAGCTAAGTAACTAAAAATTTTACATTACTTTTATAGTTTTGGGGCAGTGTGCAGTACTTTTCTTCCCCTTGTAGACTTTTTAGTAAGTCCTTGATTTTTAGGAACCAAAAAACTCATACCCTCAGATGTGATACCGTTTAAATCCTACAGTCAACACAGTTCCGTAAAAAATAAGGAGGTGCAAAAGACTTGAATACCTGTAGTTGTGAAGCGGAATCTGGTTTTTTTTTGACTGTACCAAAGAAACTTAGAGTTCACTGACCATTCATGCAACAGTTATTTGAGTGCTTTCTGTGTACCAGGCACTGGGCAGAGGTGACAAGGAGGAGCTGTTTTCCACTTGAAAGAGAACTGCGTGATAATGACAGTGAAGTTGAGCATTTTTCACTATCCCTGACAAAGATACAGAGGTTGAGAATATTTAAGGTGCAGTTGAAGTGTGGTTTAAAGCTAATAAGGAGAATGAAGTAGTTATTAATGAAACACTCATTCCCAGAATGTTGTAAAATTTTTAAAATGCTGGTAAGACCATTCAAGATGATTATTTTGCTGTGTGAATCAACCTAGGAAGAAGTGGTTTTTTTCAGCTTTTAATGTCTTATAGAAAGACTTACATAGTACTTCCCATGTGGTAGGTGGCAAACGTTTTACACTTTCCTTTTGAAAAAAATGGAGAAGTTAAGTTTCATTTTTATGTTTCAGTCAACAGAGACAGAGAAGCATGTAACATTTAAAACCAGTGCTGTCCAGCAGACCTTTGTGTGATAGTAGAGTGAGTCTGTATCTGGACTATCCAGTGTGGTAGGCTCAGGCCAGCTCTTGAGCACTTGAAGTGTGTGGCCCATGTGACTGAGGAACTGAAGTTTTAATTTTGTTTATTAGTTAATTTAAATTTCAGTAGTTACATGCAGTTAGTGGCTGTGACATTGGACAGAACAGTTAGAGAACTTAGGCCCATGTGGTCATAGACCATGTCTGTTTTGGACACCTGTTTCTTGTTCAACTTTGTATTCCAAACACATTGATTTCTTCATGTATGAAAAATATTTATGAATAAATAAATGAATCTGAGGAAAGTTTTCATCCTTCAAAAGATAGAATGTTTCAGGTGTCTTTTACCTATTTCTCTGTTATAACTTCTAATTGTTTAATAATAGCATGCGTTTTCCTTGTAGTATTTTCTCATTTGTTGCCATATACTTGGTGATATTCATGTCTTTAGTCTGGTCTTGTGCATTGTTTTAACATGTTAGAATGAGTTTGGAATATCTCAGTAGCAAACTCAAAAGCTACTGTTTAGCTTTTAGTTTTTGAAACTGGAAGGAAAATGAGTACTAAGAATTGGGATTCATCATAATGTACTCTTTTAACACTTGACATCAACATTAGAGTTGTCATTGTTCTTTTTTCCATTTGCACAATTACTTAAAATCCCCTTTTCCTTCCTTCAGTGTTTTAAATCAGAAACCAGAAAGCAACCCTCACCCTTCAAGTGCGAATGTGAGTGAAACTGAATGGGTTTAAATCAAAAGAATGCATAATTGTTCATTACCCAGAGGCCATCCTACAATTGAGATTTAGCAAGAAGACTTGCAAATAAAGTTAATTTTGGTTCTGTAGAAATATGGAATAATGGAAGAGTTGTACTGTTGAACCTTTAAATTAAGGTGTAAGTAGAAGTCTGCAAACTGTACCAGGCTGGCCAAAGATAGCCTGACACTTGTATTTGCATGACCTGTGAGATAAGATGGTTTTTATATTTTTAAATAATAGAAAAAATTAAAAAAAATTTTTATGACATGATAATTACTTTAAATTCAAATTTTAGTGTCCACAAATAGTTTTTTTTGAAACACAGTCACATTGATTTGTTTACATATTGTCTGTGTATTTTGTGCTACAATAGAGACCATTCACAGTTTAAAATATTTATCTGGCTCTTTGCAGAAAAAGTTTGCCAACCTCTGTTGAGAGTGTTACTGAAAAATGGAAGAATATTACATTGTAAACTAAGAAGTACAGGTTTTTGAAAAATAGTAGTACTCAAGTGCTGAAATGGAAATGCACGCGTAGTGAGTCAGCAAATGTGTTTGAACTAAGAGGTAAATAAGGGTTCTTTCCTCAACCTACGTTCTCATAGAGAACTTGACAGCTGAACACAAATTGTTGCATGTTTTCTGGCCTTTACTTTCTCCTATTTTTAAGACTCAGGTACTGCTAAAGTATTGTGTTCATCTTGATAATCACAAATTTTATGCATGTTTGCTGTTTTGTAATTCCTCCTTTGAGGCACAGCCGGCATCCAAGGCTGCCTCATAGAGGCTTCTACCTACTTTCCTTAACCACATCTCTCTTACTGCTTCCTGCAGTCTTCAGTTTATGAACTTGTGAACACATCCTGCTGTCAAGAACCCCTGAAAATAAGTTTGGGCTTGGAGAAATTGTTTTTCAGCTGCTTAGCAGAAGCCTGCGCTTTTTTGTTTTTCAATATAATTTGGGTCCCAGCCCAGCAGTTTGTTTCCCTTGCTTCTTTTTGGCTCTGTTTACCCTTTCCCCGTTCTATGCTTCTATGTATTCCATCTCATTTTCCATCCTTCTCTCCTTCTTGTTTATTTGAAACTTATCTGTTTTTCCACATCTGGGTCAGATCTGCAATTGTGGTTTGAGGGGCTCTGTGGGAGGAGAATGACAGGATTGGGAAAAAGAGTCAGATGTTCCAGGGAGAGAAGAGGCAGGAGTCAAAGGGGAACAGCATGGATTCTGCAAGTGATTTGGTACGTCTAGAATTCCATGTCTTTGTGGGAAAGTGTTGGGAGATTGGACCAGGGAAGAAGAGAAAATTTGTATTATGAAAGACCTTTTTTTATACCTGTTGGTTTTCAAATCTTAGTGTGAGACTAACCTAGGCTAAAACTTCTTGGCCCCACCCCGAGAGTCTGAGTCTAAATTGCATTGAACCCAAGGTGGGTGATGACAGATGGGATACAAGCATGACTGGGGTGAGAGCAGGTTGTGGAAGGTCCTGAGGTCTTGTTTGAGCTTCACCTTTTTGTTAGTAAGATAGCTAATGTTGTAAGGTTCTTCATCAGAAAAGTGACCCTTGGGAAAGCGGTTTCCAAAAGAATTGTTCAGAATGCATTGGGATGAGGAGAAATTTGAGGCAGTGAGGTAAGCTAGGAGGCTGTTAAAGTAATTAATGTGTTCAGTGTCATTCCAGAAATGATTTGAATTGGTGAGTCTTCATTCTTAGGACAGTAGCAGCTGGAAAAGAAAGAATTTGAGAAAAAACTTGAAAATGGGAACAAAAGTGGCACATGGGATAAAGAGGATGAAAAGAGGGAATATAAAATAAGTTGTGTTAAATTTGGGAAAATGCAGAGTGATACTCCCTGGTTATTTTGATGAACAAAATTAAGATTAACTTTACTTCAGGAAAGGAGTAAATTTCACGGAAGACTTCCTTTTCCTTTTTGCAGTTATCTCTTTAAATCTTATTCTCAGATTCTAATTGGTTACGGTTTTACTGTCTTGCTTAATAGTCTTACTGTTATACTGTTATTATATACTACTGCAAGCCCTTTTAGAATTAAATGAGATGAAAAATAAATGATACACACTTTTAGTTGACGTATTTCAAAAATGAAGATACTGAAAACTCATATTCCTAATACTGTCTTCATTTTTTGTATATATTTCTATTTGTATACACTTCTTTGTTTTGGATTTTTGCTAGGTTTATTGAGGTATAATGGACATACAAAAAGCTGCATGCATTTGATAGGTTTTTAATGTATGAACACCTGTGAAACCATCACTACACTCTTGATTATAAACATACCCATTGTCCCCAAACATTTATTCCTGCCATTTTGTAGTCTGTCCCTTCTGTCCCTCCCTGTTGGATCCCCCCCCCCCGTTTATTAGACAGCTACTGATCCTCTATTATGTTGATTGTTTGCATTGTCTAAATTCATATGAATGGATCCATACAGCATGTATCTTGTGTCTGGTTTCTTTCACTCAGCATATTTATTTTGAGATTTATCCATCTTGTTGAGTATATCAGTATTTCATTCCTTTTTATTGCGGAGTAGGATTGTATGGATATATTCAATTTGTTTATATTTATTATTGATAGACATTTATTTTCAGTTTTGGCTTTTATAAAGAGGCTGTGGTGAACGTTTGTGCGTAGGTTTTTATATGGGCACATGCTCTAATTTCTATTGGATAAATAGACAAAGGGATGACTGGATCATGTAATAGGTGTATCTTTAGCTTTTTAAGAAAGTGCCAAATATTTCCCCGGGTGGCTCTACCATTTTTTCTTCCTACCAGCTTATTTAAGAGTGCCGGGTCCTCTACATCCCTGCCAACACTTGGCATGGCTGGTCTTTTTTTTTTTTTTTTTTTTTTTTTTTAATATTGTGACATTCTAATAGGTGTGTGGTGATAGCTCATGGTGTAATTTGCTTTTTTGTAGGGGCTAATGATGTTGAGCTTCTTTTCATGTGCTTATTTGTCATTCCTAGATTTTCTTTGAAGTGTCTGTTTAAATCTTTTAACAATTAAAAAAAATACTGGGTTGCTTGCTTATTATTGAACTTTTTTGGGTGCAAGTCCTTTACCAGGTATGTGATTTACAAATATTTTCTCCCATTCTATGGCTTGTCTTTTCATTTTTTTGAAAAAGTTTTTGAACAACAGAAGGTCTTAATTTTGATCAAATCCAGTTTACCAGTACTTTCTGTTACATGCTTTTGGTATCGATTTTAGACAATCTTTGCCCAAGCCACTCTCACAAAGATAGATATTCTTTCTCCACTGAATTGCTTTTGCACTTTTGTCAAAAATTAATTAACCATGTATGTGAATTATTTCTATTTCTGGACTTGATCTGTTTCTCTCTCTTGATATACTGTCTTAATTATTGTAGATTTAATAATGAGTCTTGAAATTAAGGTGGTACACATCCTCCAGGTTTGTTACTTTTTCATAGTTTTGGGGGACTTTGTATTTCTGTTTGAAGTTTAGGATCAGCATGTCAGTTTCTACCAACAAATGCTTGTTTTGATTGGGATTGCATTGAATCTGTAGATGAATTTGGGCTGAATGACATCTTAACAATATTGAGTCTTTGCTCCATGAGCTTGATATTTCTTTATTCATTTAAGTCATCTTTAATTTCTTTCAGCAACATTTTGTAGTTTTCAGTGTACAGGTCTTACACATCTTTTGTCAGGTTTGTCTCCAAGTATTTAATACTTTTGATGCTATTGTTAATGGTATATATTTTAAAATTTCAATTTTTTACTTTATTATAATTAGTGCTTACATAAATCTTGGTAATGATTATGGATTCTGGCATTAGACCTGGGTTTAAAATTCAGCTTTGCCTCCTTTTGTATGACATGGTTTGGGCAGAAGTCACTCAATCTCTCTAAACTTGTTTTTCATCATTAAAATGGAGAATGATTATAAACAGGATTTCTCAACCTTGGCACTATAGATTCCAGTAACAGCTGTTCTGCCTGACAATGAAAAAGGTCTCCAGACATTGCCAGATGTCCCTGGGCATTGGAGGCGGGGTAAGGGGGACAGGACATAAAAATTTCCCCTGATTGAGAACCATTGTTGTTCGTAATTCATGAGATTACTGTGAGGATTAATTGGATATGTATGGAAAGTTTAGAGTACTTGTCCATGGCAGGTGGTAATTGATACCACCTTCTTCAAGTTGTTTTGGTACCTTAAGTTATTTTGTTTACTCTAAATAAGCTCAAAATGGATAGCCTCTGGAAAGAAATTAGGGAACATTTGATAAAGAAATAATTCAGTGTGGGTGCTTTATACTAGTTTGAGAATGTATATCTAATTACATCTCTGCACGGCAATCAGAAAGAAATGAAGGATTACTAAGAAATTAAACTACGGTCTACCTTCTTGTGTCATTTCTTGGTATGGTTTTATTATTTTATTGTCAAAGATTGTGAGTTTCCAGAATATCAGTTACAAAAATCAAGTGTGTTTCAAAAACACAGTTAACTTCACCTTGCCTGATGGGCATGTGTTATTTCTTTGCTGTTCATCATTCATTTTATCATCTTTTGAAAAGACTACCCTAATTTCATTTTGCCTACTCTTACACTATTGAGAGTTCTAGTGGAAGTGCAGGATGGAAATGGAAGGTATCTGCTGTCCTCCCTTAGCGAAGAGGCAGGTACCTGACTTAATCTAAACCTGGGGTTTCCTCACTGGAATTTGAATCTTTTGCACAGTGACTGGAGACTCTGCCCTCCAGGACCAGGGTCCAAATGAAGCAGTTGAGATTATCTGAGGGATGCCTCCATCTGAACCTTTCTGTCCCTGGATCTTTAGCCTTTCCTTTGACCCTGTGAGCGTCCTCATAACTTTCTAACAGCCCCCTTCCCCTTTTTATCTGAATGCAGTAAACAAATTGATGTTTACACTTCTTCCCAAATAGCTTAGATAAAAGCTGCAAAGGGCCCAGATTTGTTTTGAAAAGTGTTAAGTATGTACTTTTCATACCTTATTTTGTCTAATTTTAGCATTGTTCCTTCTAATCATTTCTTTGACTTTCTTACTAGTGGAGGACTGTTTTCTAAGAATAAATCTGGCCTACAAAGAATCTCATCAGACAGTGGCCCTTTTGAATCCTTTTTGAAGAAATTTTCTTATTTCTGTTTTTGGTTCTGTAGGCTTTTTCAACTGACAGTGAAGTAATTTTAACACTAATAAGCCGGAGAGTAGGAAATGTTTTACATTCTATAAAGCCTCTCACTTCCCATTTAAAAAAGACTAATCCCCTCATAGGTTGGATAGTTGTAGTATGTTAATCTGTAGGGATGAGCATCTCTGTCTTAGGCTGAATACCAAGCAGACGTCATCCTGTAGAGGTACAGATGAAAACTGACATTTGTTGTCAAGGTGACTGGGTACCTTTTCCTGTCTCTTGTCTTGGCTGTAGGTAAACTTCCTGGATATTTAGGAGAAGACTTACTAGGACTGGTTAGTTCTGTGATTGCCTGATGAGTTTGAGGCCTAGAGATAGTTGTTGAACTGCAGTCTTGGAAAGTGGGTGAGGTTAGGTAGAAGTTGGTAGACTTGTTAATGAAGATAGGAAGGCCAGTGCCAGCTTTCAGGGCATCCCTTTCAATGGCATTTTAACATTTCTTAGGAAATTAAGCCAGAAGCCATTTGTCAGGCTTCATTTACTACTTAACTTTATTTAGATTAGAAGTAAATTACTGTGCTTAAAGATAGTACTTGAAAAAGATAGACTTAAAGCTTCTTTTTAGGAAGGCACTCTGTCAGTGGCAGAAAACTAGTATTTCAAAGTGTAAGTGGTCTATTAAGATTACATAGTACAGTTTTAACTTTGTTCTTTTAGATGTAACTGTCTTTGCACTGTTCACATTTTGAATGTTTATTCAGTATTTTATAACGTCCCCTAGAAATTCTTAATTAACATCAAGGTATTTTGTTCGTTTGTTTGATTTGTTTTATGATTGGGAAATTAGCATTGAGAATTAACATGAATCTGAAAATACCATCTGTTTACTTTTTTAAAGGGGGATGATGGTTGTGCTTTGCTTATTTGCTGATCATAACTATCTGGAAATTCAGAGAACATCAACAGGTGATCTCAGAAAACCCTCATGCTGTTAAAAACTGATGAAAAAAATGCATGTCCTTTAATCATAGGAAAGCCACTGGAAAAACATAGGAAAAACACCTTCATAGTTGTTTTCTTCGTAGTTTATAGTAGATAAGTAGCCACACATTAGATTGTAGAAGAATGTGATAGGCTGGGATTGCTGGAGAAACATGTACCACTTACACTGAAAGAAAATAAAACTACTCTCTAACATTTGAAATGTTCTTACCCATTTTCTTCAAGTTGTACAACAGCAGTTCTCAAACATTTTGGTCTCAGGACTCCTTTATGCACTTAATAACTGGAGGACTCCCAAAGAGCTTTCGTTTATGTGGGTTATATCTATCAATATTTATTAGAAACTTAATTTAAGAAGTTAACAATTATAAGTAAGTTTATTATTTAAAAAGATCACATCACTGCCATATAAAATATGTTTACTTTTAATAATATTAGTAGTAAATAATATTAAATAATGTTAATAAGTAATGTTATTTATATATTTTTAATTGTTATACTAAAACTTGGCAAGTGTTAGAAGAAAGATTGTATTATGGAATCTGAACCTGTATTGATGGACTTTAACATAACTTTATTAACATTAAAATCTATTGATTTTCTTGCACTTTAAATGACCTTTTCTCCCATAGATGATTTTGTAACATCATTTGGAAAATACTAGCTTACTGAGTTATTCAGATCTTCTAAATGTTTATGCACACAGTATCCAAAAATAATACTCATCATCTTATCAGAAAGTATTTGAGTACCGTGCCCTGTCATACTCAGAGTGGCAGATATGTTTTATAGAATTCTAATATTCTCTGGAAAGCTTAAATTTTATTTTCAGCAACAAATACTTTAATCTGTTTTTCTTTAGTTGAAATGCTTGCTTCACTCATTTGTGAGAAAATGTCTGCCGTATACCCAAGTCGGGAATAAGCATAGTTCGTGTATCTGTTCAAGTAGAAATGATGTTTCTTGAGAAAAGTGGCTTGTTCAGTTCACAGCTCAGTTGTCCAAGTGCTTTTCCTGGAGAGCCATCGTGCTTTGGTGGGCAGCAGTGGTACTTTATGTGCATTTTGTTACACAGAACTTTGAAAATATATATGCTTAAAGGTAGAGATCAATAAAAATAGGTTTTGCTTCTTCACTAAGGACATTCTTGAGTGAAAGGCTTTTTTTCTTAATAGTGATAAAGAATACACTGACTGCTAACACAGGTAGGAATCGTTGCTTTGATTCCTGCTAAGACACCAGCACTTTTACCCACCATTATTACACCATCAACAGAAAAAAGCAAACAGTATTTCAGTATTATTCTCAGGGGCCACTGGAGTCCTTGAAAATATATAATCTGAAAATAATAGGCTTTGCTTCTTTGTAATTTGTGTATGTTTTGTTTGGGCCCTGCTTTGAGAACTGCTGTTGAACATCACTTAGCACTGAAGACTCAGCTGTTACCTCCAGAATTCTTCTGGAAACTTCAGGTTGATGTTATTTCTTCCTTCAACATTTTGTTGCAGTATTTAACACAGTGTGGTGGTGTGAGCTCCTTGAAGATGAGAACTGTTTCTTAATCACATCATATTCTCCTATACCAGGTACATAGTACCTGGATCACAGTATATGACCAGTAAGTGCTTGTGGAATGAATGAGGTGACTGAAATAAACATGTAAGAACCCCCAAACTAGCCTGGAATCTATTAAAAGAAAAAAATAGCCCTTTCTACCTCTGTTCAAAATTCCTGAGGGAATATTTTTTGGGCACAGAACATTAAATATTTACAGCAATGACCCAGAGTTATACATAAAAGATAGCATACTTACTGATATTTGCTTGAAAACAGGACTTCTATGACTAATTAATGCAAGAATGGCTCAAAGGAGCAAGTTTGAAAATACGTCTCTGTTGAAAACCCTTTGTAAAACAGGAATACCAATCATTAAAAAAAAACCAGTTGCAACATGATAACCATGATCATGGTATATCTTATGAATATTACTGTTCCTGTTAAAGTCAGGAAGAAGGTTGGAGTGACTTCTGCCTCATTGTTGCTTTGTATTAATTCTTTGTTAGTGCAGTCAGATAAGAAAACTAAACATACAAATTAGAAAGGAGGAAAGCTGATTATTTTCAGGTTATATTGTCTACTTAAAAATCTGAGACTATATTTGTAAATTATAATATTCAAAAATTAAAGAAATGTGACTTCTAAGCAGAAAAAAATCAATACTTTAAAAATATTTCAACAATAATTTATTGGATGTACAATAACCCTGTTTACAAAAGGATCCAAAAAAATTGTGATTTCTTTTTTAATTGAGGACATTTAAGCAGATAAATAATTTGGACAGGTTACTTAAGTAGAATATGAACATTTAAGGTAAGTGCTTTTTAGCTTGAAACTCTTAGATGAGACAGATTATTTTAAAAATCCTGTAACAGTTTTCCCACAGTTTATTCAAAGATAAAGTTTCAAGTCAACTTTAATTTTTGCCTTGTAACAGTTTCAGATTAGTTCTTCATCGTAAAACATTTTCAAGTTTCAGGTATAGAATTTACATTGAAAAGCATTTTCCTACATTTCTTTTTTAAAGGCTTGTTTTTTCAGTTATGAAAAATTTCAAACTTAGAAGTTGAAGTAATAGCGTATTAAACCCCAAGTACCTGTTAACCTAAATTCAGAAATTATTAAAATTTTGCTCCATTTCTTTGTATCTGCTTTTTCCTTTTTGTGAATATATTTTAAAGCAGGTATTTGATATGTTATTTCACTGCTGCATACTTCCACTGTCTTAGGTTGGGATACCATTAAAAAAAATACCATAGACTGGGTAGCATAAACAACAGAAGCTTATTTTCTCACAGTTTTGGAGTCTGGAAGTCTGAGATCAGGATGCCAGCATGGTCAGGTTCAGGTGGGGGCCATCCTCCTGGTTTGCAGATGGCCTTCTTGCCGAGTCCCCACTAGGAGAGAGAGGGAGAGTAAATTCTCTGATATGTCTTCTTATAAGGGTCCTACTCTCATGACCCCATCTGAACCTAATTACTTACCATAGGCCCTATCTGTAAATACTATTATGTGTGAGTTATGGCTTCAGTGTATGAATTCTGGATTAAGAGGAGAGGATAGAATTCAATCCACAGCAGTGACTAAGATTTGTATATTTTCTTACATAATCACAATGCCATATCACATTTAAAAGTTAACAGAATTCTTTATTGTCATCTAAAACTCAATCTGTATTTCTATTTCTGTCAAGTTACTTCAGGAAGGTCTTTTTACAGTTGATTTGTTAGAATTGGGATCCAAAAATAAGTTCACGTGTTACATTTGTTTGTTATGCTTTTAAAATCTGGGTAACCAAAAGGGTGGTTTTAAAAAGCAGTGCAGTGGGACAACTCACTTTTTCTTCCATCAACAATGGTGTGAAAAAGAGGGAGAGGGAGAGACTGCAATAGAGTAGAAGATACTTAAAATGCAACATTTGCAAGTGTAATATGTGAACTTTTTTTGGGGGTGGGGGGATCCTGATTCTCGCAACTGAACTGTAAAAAGGTGGCAATATCTTGAGTTCTCTAGCTCCAGTATTCTAGAAAACAGGGATACATAAACATTTGAATTGTAAAGAAAAAATAACATTCTGAAAGTATTTTAATTAACTAAGGATTTTTATATTTCTCAAAATTACAATGGTTTTTTAATTTTAAAACAAAAAAATTGTTTTATATGAGGATATCAAGTCAAGATAACATTAACTCATGATACACTTTAAAACCTTTCTCCAAAGCTGAGTTTATGACAATAGATTAATAATAAACTTTACAAAGAACATTACTATTTTTGTCTTTGTGTTTTATATTAACTGTAGTGACTATTTGAGGTGAAATTGTATTATTGAAATATGATTTTAACCAGTAGGTGGCAACAGATCAATACCTGAATTTCAGGAGAAATAGTGTAAGTCATAAACAAGGTACCGTTGATTTTTTTCCACAGATAAACATTTTGTCTTTACTGTATGCTTTTTAATTTGAAGAGTTATTATAGATTTTATTTTTATATGAGATGCATATTCATTTTAAACCTGTGATTGATATTTGATAGTTGGGTGATTATAGTTATGTTTAAAAACTGGATGATAGTGTAATTATTTGGTTTATTACTTGGCAGTAAGAAATAATCATGATTTGTGGAATTATTTTTTGGCCTTGCTTTATTGGAAGTTTAACAATCTGGTTAATAAGTAGTGTTATTTAACTTGATAAAGGTAAGCTTATACTTCTTAAGAAAACAAACTTTATAGCACTGTGATAGAAATTGGGAAAAATCACTGCTAATAAGGGTTATATTTCTGCGATTATTGTATTGCTGTTAATGCTCTAGATACAGTTTATCAGCTGTATGTGCAGTATTGCATCAGGAAGTTTGATAAATGACACACAAGTGTAACACCTTCATCAAGTTTTCCAATAGCTTGGTACCATGTATTGTTGATGGATTTGGGTATGTTTCCCTCTCTCTCTGTTTCTCTCTGTCTTATAAAACTACATGAAAATGGATTGACAAGGTTACACCAGAAATTAACTGCTATTTGGAAGTAGGAAAGGAGATTGGGACTCAAGGTTTGTTTTAAAGGGTTAATTTAGCTGTTTTTTTGGTAATATTAGCAGTTAATTCTGAAGAGTAGGAATGAATCTTTGTTACCATACTTTTTGTTCTTTTCCATATCTTCTGAATTAAAATAGACACAATTGAACATAAATAATCCTGAACAGAGCAACGAGTGATTAAAAACTGTTAGTTACTTGTCATTTCAAATTAAAAAATTAAATATATATATATATATCTGCATTTCTTTCATATACAAACCAAATGTCATTATTTAATACTTGATATAGTAAACATTTTGGGGTATCTTTTAATGTATACTCACATTTCTGGTGTAAGTTTAATATATCATAAGTTAACATGGTTCCACATTTGTAGATTTATTTTTTATTTTTTTATTTTATAAATATCACTTCTGTGGACATCTTTGTGCAGTTAGTTTTGAGAGGAGGAAGAGTAATTTTGGTGGGGGGAAAGGGGTCTATATTGAGTCTAAAGGGATGAGCAATGCTGTAGTTAGTTTGTATTATTTATTTTTAGACTATCTTTAGAAAGAGCAAACTAGTGTATAATTCTGCTGATTGTATGTTTGTACTTCCCCTTCTTCATCCCTACCAACTTTTAGCTACATACTTGATTTAGTTTTGTTAGATGGGTAAACACAGGTAGCTTCAAGAATGTACGTTTCCCATGAAATGTTGTACTGTGCAGAAACTTGGTGTGCTTCTTGGTACTTTAAAATACCGTGTTTCATCACTTGTTTCATTTGTCTCATTCACGGTGGCCCTGGGCTCTTGGCTGCCTGTGGCTCTGTGCTGCTCTTTGCTCTGCTCTTTATTTGACTGCTTCCCTGTTCTTCCTTCAGGCATTGGCTTTGATGTTATGCCTTAGAGAACTTTTTCATGACCATCCCATCTATAGTGCCTCCTCAGTTGTGTTCTCTTGGAGTAGTGTGTCTTTTTCTCTGTGTGTTACAGAAGCTTTCCATTGCTTTTTGTGCTTTTTTGCTCGGTTCCCTACTTGGCTTAAGCTCCATGACACCACGGTTTGTATGTGAGCTATCAAATCTTCTGAAAATTCAGGGCCTACAGCAGTGCTTGCAGTGTTGTGTGCATTTAATAAGTAGTTGTTGAATGAATGAATTTTGAATATTTAAGAGTTCTCTGTGTCAGAACTTACTTAACTTTCTTCTGTTCATCTCTCTTGTCTCCATTCTGTAGTGATGAATTTTCCTCTCCAAAGCTAGAGTATGCTTTCAGGATAAAATTTCGTTCTTGTGGATTATTCTTTATATTGAACTCTCTGACACATCTGAAATTTATTGTAGAATATAGTGTGAAGTATAATCCAAAGTAATTGTGTAATGTCCATTTGTTTTAAACTATGTTTATTATGTATTGAGTTATTTCTTATTGTTATTTGTTGTTGCTAAGGATTTAAAATTTAAAATTATATGTAGAGATACTGTTTTAGTCCATTGAGTAATATCTTCTCTGTTTAAACTAGAAAAATCTGGTTTCAAACTAGTATGTTTTGATTCATGATTGCATGAATATATAATAATTTTCATTTAGATTAACTTTTGCAAACCATGTGAATTTTACTATCAAAGAGTCAAGTTACAGGAAATATTTTATGTAGCTTCTATGTGGTATTTTATTTAATCTCTAAATTTATAGTATTGTCACTTTTACACTTGGATGGGTTTTGTATTTTTAGGTTAAATAGTACTTAGTTTGTATTTTATTTGTCCATCTGTCCTGCAGCTTTATTCTTTGCCCACCATTTTGAAAGTATGTTACAGACATACTGGACTTCACTTCTAAGTAATTTAGCATGTGTCCTAAGAACAAGGACTTTTTCTACAATACGACCACAATGTAATTGTCACTCAGGTAACTTTTTTAACATTTTTTATTGATTTATAATCATTTTACAATGTTGTGTCAAATTCCAGTGTAGAGCACAATTTTTCAGTTATACATGAACATATATATATATATTCATTGTCACAGTTTTTTCTCTGTGAGCTACCATAAAATCTTGTATCTATTTCCCTGTACTGTACAGTATAATCTTGTTTATATATTCCACAATTTTGAAATCCCAGTCTCTCTCTTCCCACCCCCCCCGCCCCCTTGGCAACCACAGTTTGTTTTCTATGTCTGTGAGTCTATTTCTGTTTTGTATTTATGCTTTGTTTGTTTTCTTTTTTAGATTCCACGTATGAGCGATCTCATATGGTATTTTTCTTTCTCTTTCTGGCTTACTTCACTTAGAATGACATTCTCCAGGAGCATCCATGTTGCTGCAAATGGCGTTATGTTGTCGGTTTTTATGGCTGAGTAGTATTCCAGTGTATAAATATACCACATCTTCTTTATCCAGTCATCTGTTGATGGACATTTGGGCTGTTTCCATGTCATGGCTATTGTAAATAATGCTGCTATGAACACTGGGGTGCAGGTGTCATCCTGAAGTAGGGTTCCTTCTGGATATATGCCCAGGAGTGGGATTCCTGGGTCATATGTTAAGTCTATTCCTAGTCTTTTGGTCACTCAGGTAATTTAATATTGATAATATAACATTGTCACCTCATGTATAGTCTGTAGTTAAATTTTCCCAGTAATGGTATATATATTATTTAATGATATGTAAATTTATATATACATAACATTTAAATCCAAGATCACACATTGCATTTAGTTGTCGTGTTTCTTAGTTCTCCTTAGTCTAGAACAGTACTTCCGAAATTCTCTATGATGAAGGATCAATTTTTCCTTTTATTTTAAATTTGCTATGACCAGTAATTTTGTAAAATTCAATAAAAATAGATTATTAGAAAAATAAAGTGGTAGAAAAAGGTATAAAGATATGAAACTTATTTTAAAAATTAAGGTCTACTATCAAGTTATGAAAATTTCTAAACTCTGAATCTGTGTACTACCTTTTCCTAGATCAGTAATAAACATTTTGCGGGCCATTACTGATCTATGAAATAAGTATCACTGATCTAGAGCAGTTCTCCAGCCTTTTTATTTTATTTTATTTTTAATGGCCACGGGAGTTTTAGAAAGTTCAGGCCAGTTGTTTTATAGATGTATCTTTTACTTTGGATTTGTTTGATTGTTTTGTCATAATTATAATCAGGTTACATACTTTTGAGAAGGATACAACACAGGGAATTTTGTATCCTCAGTGCGTCATAAATGGGGCACATCATTGTTGCTGATGTTCATAATCACTTGGTTAAAATGTTGTCTTCCAGGGTTTTTGATATTGTTCGTTTCCCTTTTGAAATTAAGATGTTTTGAGACTGTAAATACTGTTCTTATATTTATGCATTGGTTTTAACAACCCTTCATGTTTCTTGCCTGAATCAATTTTTTTGCAACAGTTGGTTGCAAATGATAATTGTCTAATTCTTTTATCCTTTTACATTGATTAGTTGTCATTCTTTTAAAGAGAAGAGCTTTCCCTGCTCTAACAGAGTTCTTAAGTCACAGGATAGAGACAAGCGCTATCTTTCCTTTTTCTACAGGATGCATGTCTGACCTGGGGAAAATTAAATTTGATGTTTATATCAGGCACCTCCCACTTTCTTCTCTCTGCGTTTTCCATCTGTCGCTGTTCTTTTTTTCTGTTCCCAGTGTCCTTCGTTTTCCCAAGGCTCCTGGTTCAGAACCTTGTCTCACTTTGCCTTGGTCTTTAAGGGCTTCATCTCCTTAAAGTGCATACCTTTTTTCTTTTTCTCTTTGTCTCACTGTTAAAACTGACTTGTCCAGTGCATATTAATGCATGAAGTTTTGTTATTTTCTTAAGCTTTTCCAATCTATTTGTTGTAAGGTAAGTGAATAAATTAGATGACTAATGGGCAGTGTGACATGGGGAAATATTTAAAGATGTAGGCAATGTGGGAGAAAAAAGAACTTTTGAGAGGGATGGTTGAAACTGCTGAGCAGTGCATCCTGTGATCAGTGATCATGTAGATGCACGTCTGAGCCTGGAACCCCAAGTTGTTTCTGTTGTTAGTGCCTTTAACTTTTTAGTACTGGACTGCAGATGAATTTAAGGCTCCCCACCCCTAACCCCCAGTCTCCTGTCCTGCCCAGTCCATTTTGTGTACTGTTGGGATTTGTTACTGAAATGAGCCAAGGGGTGGCCCTTTTGGAAAGTCTGATACTCTGTGTTTCTGATCGCTTCTAGAAGCGATCTTACTTATGAGTTCTTTAAATCAGCTTATTTGAATTTAATGCCTTCATTCAGCAAGTATTGGGCACCTAGTATAAATGGGCATTCTGGCACTGAGGACACAGTAATGGGCAAGCAGACGTGGGTCCCGCCCTCCAGCATCTTGTAATCTACTTGAGGAGTCAAATGTGTAGCAGACAATTACACATCTCAGATTGACCACAAAGTGGTGGGAGAAGAATCGGATACTATGGGAGCAACTTACCCGGACTTGGCAGGGAAAAGGAACATTTCTTGAAGGTCAGGATACTGGGGAGAGGTGCCGCGTCTGGAAACTATGGCAATGGTTGACAAACTTTCTGTAAAGAAACAGATAGTAAGTATGTTTGGCTTTTCAGGCTACATCTCTGTCACAACTACCTAACCCTGTGATAGTATTACACAAGTAACCATGGGCAATAAATAAATGAATGAATATGATGATGTTTCAGTCAGACTTATGGATACTGAACTTTTAATTACTTACAATTTTCAGGTGTCATGAAATATTTTGATTCCCCCTCCCCCTCAAACCATTTAAAAAGATAAAAACCATTTTTAGCTCACATGTAGCAAAAACAGGTGGTGGCTGTAGTTTGCTGAGTCCTGGAATATGGTACTTTAAAAAGTCCATTGATCAACTCTTCATAAAAAACAGAGCTGTTGTGTAATAGACCTGCATAGTCAGTGTATACTTTATACTTTCAGTAAAGACCTACGTTTGTAGGCAAGGTTGAAAATTGTAGTATTGCTACACCTCTGGCTCTTCTTTTGAAACATTCCAGTAATTCTGGAAGTTAAAAGGATGTTGGGAATCGTGGGGGTGATTGGTTAGTGGTGCACGTGCAGAGGGGTTTCCCTGGCATAATTAATACTACTCAGAAGGCCCGAGTTCCAGTTACGATCTTGTCAGTTACTAGCTGTGTAATGTTGGGCTGATCACTGTACTTTTCTGAGCCTTGTCTGTAAAAAAGAGAAAGTAAACTTAACACAGATACTGGTCAGAATTACTGCCAGTAGTGGTGTACTTTGAAAGCAGCATTTAGTGTCAGCATTAATATATTAAAATTACGCAGCCATTTCTGGCATCTTTACATTTATCATATGGATATAAGATGGCATTATGATTGATTAGTTTGTGTCACCAAGATGGATTCTTGAAGAACTCAGCCATCATGCAGACATTGTCTGCTGTATGCTAGGTACCGTTCTAGGTATGAGGATACAATAATAAACAAGAAATTTTTCTATCCTTGTGGGTTATAAGTAAATGTTATGACAGAATATCACTCTTAAGTGCTATAAAGAAAATAAAGGCAAGGGGATAGATATGCTGCATGGGGGATGATGGATGAGGAAGGGCCTGGGAGAAAGCCTCTGGTGAGGATGTTTAAACAAAGCCCTGTGGGTCTGGGGAGGTGGAGAAGCTCTCAGAAAGCTAGAGCACACAATGTTAAGGCCCTGAGGTAAGAGGGAATTGAGTATATTTGAAAACCAGAATAAAGGTCAGCAAACACAGATTAGGTCAAGTGATGTGGTGGTGGTAGGGACAGATTTATAGGACCTAGTAGACCGTGGAAAAGAGTTTGGATTTTACTCTGAGAAAGGTTAAAAAGCTGTTGGAGGATTTGGAGCAAAGAAGTGAAATAATCTAAGTATGTTTTAAAAGTGATCAATCTCCCTTTCTCTTTTCTGAACAATTTTGTCCAAAAGCCATCGGGTAGGGCAAAGCAAGGTAGACACAGTGTGAGGAACAGATGTGAGGAGCTATTTGTGGCCCAAAAGAGGGATGAAGAGATTGGCTTGGGACAGTGTCCATATTGGGAGGGCATGCACCACTCAGCCCAGGCAGAGTGAAGACAGAATCTTCTGACCAGGTGACTTGGTTGTGGGATGCTATAGCTCAGTCAGGGTGAGGAGAGTGTCTTGACAGGAGAGCAGACTGCATGGGGAATCAACCCTTTGTCCTCATCATGTATAAGGGGTGGAGTGTGAGGGTTAAGTCATACTAATCTATCCATCTAAATTTTCTGATCTTGATGATTCTATTGCAGTTATCTAGATCATCCTTGTTTTTTTTTTTTTAGCATTTGAGGATAATGGAGCATCATGTTGGCAACTCTCAGGTGGTTTGGGGAAAACATTTATTTTGTACTGTACTTTACTGCAATTTTGTTGTTTCAGAACTGGAATAAAACCCAAAAGCCACCAGTACCACTCTGGCTACTGTATGGGAAGTAGATACTGTAGAGTGGCTGGAGTGAAAGCATAGAGCCCAGAGAAGAGGCTGCTGCGGCTTAGTCTGGGTAGGTTTTGATGATGGACAGGTTGTTTTAGTGGAGGAGGTGAATGAAAGTGGTCAAAGGTCAGATTGCAGAATTATTTTGAAGGTAGAGCTGGCTGGTATGAAGGTGTGAAGTAAGAGTCGAGGATAGCTTCTTAATTTTTTAAGGCTTCTGGGACTAGAGAAAGATGATGCCATTAAATAATGCCAGGAATTTTTTTTTTAAATAGAACTTGTCAAAAGAACTGGTTTCTATTGTAGTCTTAGCTCACCCATGGAGATGGCGTGTGAACTTAACTTCTGTGTTGATATTTCTGGTTCTTGGTTGCTTCATGTGGACAGCACCATATAAAATCTTTACAGTGGGACCAGTAGGCTACTTGAGCCATACCAGGTCCTGATGTCAGAGAGTCATGTGATTGTTTCTTTGTGACACTTTGTTGAAGAGCTGCATGTGGTTTATATAATAGCATTCTTGGTAGTTTAATGCCTGCTCTCCAAAAGTATTAATGAGTTAATCACTAGGTTCTAAAGAGCTTGTTAGTGGTGAGGTGAAATACTTTGTCTTTGAAACTATTTTGTTAAATGTTTTTATTACTGACTTGGATGAATACATAGATCACCTGTTTATCAAATTAGTATATGTAGGGATCTGGAGAGCTGCCCATTTGGAGAGAATGCATTGGAGATTCAGAAAAGTCTTGCTGGAATGAAAACACCTGTAGGTGATTGTTTCTGATGAATACCATCAGTTAACTTCCTTGTGTACCTACTTCGGCATACATGGTGGACTGTACAATAGCAATAATAGGGTTATTGGGTATTAAATAGTAATAGATGGGAAAACTTCCAGGCATGATGCCTGATGGTCGCGCCCGTTAAATGTCAGTCACGTTCCTCCCCAGTCAAAGGGGGTGTACTAGTCTTGCTTTTTTTATACTGTACATTCATTAGTTTTTCAGGTATGGATCGTTCGGTCAGAGTGCTTTAAGACAGTTTAAATCCTTTAAAAAATTTGTTTCTGTTGTGCGTAATTGAGTTGGCATTTCTTCTCTTAAAACAGGTTTTCTAAAGTGATTTCATCCAGTTAGCTTGGCTCCACTATGGAAAGGTATGAATGATGTGTCCTTGAATCTACTGTAGTATTAAAGATATGGATATATTTATATAATATTATGCATAATGTAGATATATTTTCACCGCTTGGAAATTAATGTACTATTTCCACTTTGTCTTTCTTAAAATAGTCACTATAATGGCAAGAAACACTATTCCCCTGTGTTCTGTGTTAGTGTGTAGCATCTTGTACACTTTGGTGCTGAGTAAGTTAGTAGTAAGTAAATGAGAAGAAAGACTTAATTGTTCTAACATTCTGAACAGTGCCAGTACTATACTTTTATTTGCAGGAAGGATCAGCCCTTGAAAAAGTAATAGACTGCCTGCAGTGTCTCAAATATGAAATATGGGTTGGTGTTTCAGAGAAATTTCTGTGCAATTCTGCCTTGTGGTTTGAAGTTTGAAACTTAGAAGGAAGTTGTTTATTTCCTGACATTTTCTAGTGTTGATGCTGGTAATGCAGACCGACAGAAACTTCACCTTCTTTTGTTTTTGAATGTTATTAAGGACATTTTAGTGTATACTTTTCTTTAGTGTTTTCCCCCCTCAGCATAAAATTTTAGTCTTTGTGTAAATGTACATTCTTAATGTTTCTTTTCATAGGTCATTTTTGATCCAGTGTTTTCTCTGCAGCTGCATTGGCGCTATGAGCCAGGGTCTCCTAAGATGTTGAGAGGGGACCACTGAGTTGAGGAGAGCATTCTTGGCTGAGGTGGAGCTGTGTAGACTAACAGATGTGCAAATTTTTTAAAAAAACTGAGGTGAACTTTACGAAACATAAAATTAGCCATTTTAAAATGAACGTTTCATTGGCAGTTAGTAC
The DNA here is from genome assembly GCF_048564905.1 of Vicugna pacos. Classification (NCBI taxonomy): domain Eukaryota; kingdom Metazoa; phylum Chordata; class Mammalia; order Artiodactyla; family Camelidae; genus Vicugna; species Vicugna pacos. The sequence goes on along the minus strand of NC_132993.1, from coordinate 76,402,875 downwards.
ATCCTCAGTGTTGTGCAGCCATCAGTTCTGTCTAGTTTCAAAATGTTTCATCACCCAAAAGAAATCCCATGCCCAGTGAGTAGTTGCTCGCCATTGCCCTCTCCCCACAACTGGTGGCTGCCACTAATCTGCATTTTGTCTCTATGGACTTACCTATTCCTGTATGTTTTATATAGTGGAATCATAAAATATGTGACCTTTTGTGTCTGGCCTTTTTTCATTTTGCTTAATATTTACAAGATTCATCCTGTTGTAGCATGAATCAATACTTCTTTTTATTACTGAATAATATTCCGTTACACATATATGCCATGATTTGTTTATCCATTGATAGGTATTTGAGTTGTTTCCACCCTTTGGCTATTATGAATAGTGTTGCTATGGTGATGTTTATTTGTATTTGAGTACCAGTTTTCACTTCTTTTGGTTGTATACCTAGGAGTGGAACTGCTGGGTCGTGTTGTGATTCTCTGTTTAACTTTTTGAGGAACCGGGAACTGTTTTCCCCAGAGGCCATTTGATATTCCCTTCAGCAGTGTATGAGGGTTTCTCCACACATTTGCCGACACTTGTTAGTTTCCTTTTTCTTTTCTTTCATTTTATAATAAAATTTATAGCCATCGTTGTGGGTATGAAGTGATACCACATTGTGGTTTTTATTTGCATTCTCTTAAGGATTAATGATGTTGAGCATCATTCATGTACTTTTTGATCATTTGAATCTCTTTGGAGAAATGTCTGTTCAAGTCCTTTACCCAGTTTTTAATTACATTGTCTTTGTTGTTGAATTGTGTTTGTTATATATTGTAGATACTAGACCTTTATCAGGTACATGGTTTGTTAATACTTTCTTTTCTGTAGGTTGTCTTTCACTTTCCTGATAATTTCCTTTGATGTAGAAAGGTTTTTAATTTTGATAAAGTCCAGTCGATCTACTTTTCTTTTGTTGAACATGCTTTTGTTTTTATAATCTAAGAATCTTTTGCTAGATTCAAATCTAGCAATCTTTACTCCCCCACCCCCATGTTTTCTTCTACGAGTTTTATGGTTTTAGCTCTTAATATTTAGGTTGTTGATCCATTTTGAATTAATTTACATACATACTGTGAGACTGGAGTCCATCTTAAGTTTTTTGGAATGTGTATATCCAGTTGCCTCAGCACCATTTATTGAAGAGACTGTTTTTTCTCCATTTGAATGGTCTTGGCGTGCAAATTTTTACTTCAGTATATGTGTATATGGATTTATCTAGAATTTACTTCTAAGGAAGAGCTCCATGTGAGAAGGTTTTTGGGGACCACGTTCTGGCTTTTGGTGGTAGAAAGCTTATTATTCTTCTCTCTTCCTTGAATTGAATTTAAGAGTGCATGTTGGAAAAAAAAAAACTAAAGCTTGTTAAGGTTAATCATTAATGCTTCTTAAGTTTTCAAGAATGTAGAAAAGGCAGGAGAGAAGGTAATTTTAAACCTTAATATTGCTAATAAATGTTAGAAATTCTTTTATAAAATCATAAATACCTGGAGGCCATTGTACTTAAACCCCTGTATTCCAAGTGACTGCTGTTTAATGATAGATAATTCTATTTTGTTTGTAATTCTTTGCTACAGAAGGGCACTTGCAGTGATGAAAATTTTTAAGTCTTCAATTAACACATGTAGAACTTTAAAATAGTATATTAGTTACATTTTCACAGAAATTATAGATACGTAAAGGGTGATGTGAATGTTTTTCTTGATTGTGACTTTCAGTTTTGAAATATTGTAAACTAAACAGTTTTTTTAAGTATAAATACTGGAATTTCATTTAATTTTCACATGTCACAAAATATTCTTTTGATTGCATTGAAATTGCTTAGAGTGTAGTCATTTTTAGGTTTAAAAATTACAATTCAAATGTTTCATATGACAAATTTCATTTCCACTCTTAGATTTGCACTTATTTTAGTTGAGATTTGACTCCTTGATTTACTTGAAAATATTGCCTGAGTTTTGTTTTAAAACCCGAATTTTACTCATGCATGTAAATTAATGTTTTATAAATTGGCTTGCAGTCATTTGATTTGTGACTGTCTTTGGAGTACAGTAGTTAAAACTAGACATGTGAAATACTGAACCTCACTGCTCTCCAGTACCAGGATTTTATACCTGGGTCTAGTGGCAGAGGCTGAAGGACATTTTTCCTTGAGCCCAGAAATTGCATGCATTCTATAATCCTCGAGTTCGGTTTTCTAGAGTTAAAGCTTTCCTTACATTCTCGAAAAAGATGGGGAAGCGTGTCTCAAAAAAAGAAAAAAAAAAAGGGTTAAGCTAGCATATTGACAAGGGAAAGAGTAAACCAAAGTAAGGTTAGTAAAGTTCTTTGCTATTAAGGATGTGACAGAAAGAACATAAAAGGCTCAAGTGTTGAGTGGCATTTTGATTATTTAAATAGCTTGAATTAAGGACTCTTGGGCCTCTTACAGTCTTAAAAGTCATAGAAGAGGATTATAGAGTGCTTTTAAAAATTTGATGTATATATATAAATACTTACTGTTAAGAATTAAAATTGAGAAACTTACAAAATGTTAATTCATTTAAAAGAACAATAGTAAACTCATTCCATCTTAATCGTAAATAGCATATTTTTATTTATTTAAATTGATGTTTAGTCAGTTTCTCGTGTACAACATAATGTTTCAGTCCTACATGTACACACATATATTCTTTTTCATATTCTTTTCCGTTATAGGTTATTATGAGATACTAAATGTGCTATACAGTGGAAAGTTGTTGTTTATCTGTTTTATATATAGTAATTTGTATCTGCAAATCTTGTTTGCAGTTTATCCCTTCCCACCCTCTTTTCCCCCTGGTAACCATGTTTGTTTTTTGTCTGTGAGTCTTTCTGTTCTGTAAATAAGTTCATTTGTGCCTTTTTTAGATTCCACATATGAGTGTATTATATGGTATTTTTCTTTCTCTTTCTGGCTCGCTATACTTAGAATGACGATCTCTAGGTCTGTCCATGTTGCTGCAAATGAGATTATTTTATTATTTTTTTTATGGCTGAGTAGTATTTCATTGTATAAATATACCACAGCTTCTTTATCCAGTCATCTGTTGATGGACATTTAGGTTGTTTCCATGTCTTGGCTACTGTGAATAGTGCCATAAATGGCATACTTTTAGATGAAAAAATAGGTATATTTTTCAAAACAAAAGTTGGGATGACATTGTTTTTACATTTAAAAAATCTCTTTAATGTCTGGCTTACTAAAAGCTGGATTCTTATATATGCTTCTGTTTCCAGTCTGTTGCAACATACTATTTTGGCTGAAATAAATGGGAAAAAAAAATCTTTAAACCCATCCTGTGTCCTTGTGTCAGTTGTTTTCTTTAAAGTGGAAGCTTCATTTCTTCTTCTTTGAGGATGTGTCTGCCAGGTACCCAAGTTTGAATAACCATTGCTTGTCTGTCATTCAAGTAAGAAAAATCCTCCTTGGAAAAAGAGACTAACTAGTTCTGCTTGAAACTAAACAACTGTGTGAGTGGTTTTCCTTGAGACATCCATTGATGCAGCACAAGGGCTTCCTATTTTATCAGATAGAATATATACTCAGAGTTGAGATTTAATTAAATTAATGTTTTACTCCTTCATTAAGAACACTACTAAGTGATACTGGCATTACCTTAACTGCAAGTCCTTGTCAACAAAGAATGCAGTGACTCCAGGTGCACTTTGGGACCACTGCCTTGATTGGTGCTGTGGTGTCAGCAGTTTTACCACTGCTGCTTTTACGTTGTCAGTGCAAATGTCAACAGTGAGAAAGGCAACTGATTTGGTGTCATTATGGAAATAATTTTGATCTCTTGGATTTCTTGGGATTTGTAAACCATACTTTGAGAATTGCTGGCAGACGTGGACAGTCCGACTATTGAATTGCTGTGGCCGCTCTTCCTCACACATTCCCCCGCCACCCCTACCCCACCAAGAAAGAATCACATCAGTCTAATTTTCATGTATAATGGAGAAGGGAAGGGAACAAATGCTTGTGACTTTCCTGTTATTCATTCTCATTTAAGCCTCTAGACTGCCCTGTAATCCTAGATATTGTTGTCCTTTATTTGCACATGAGGTAAGTAGATCCTGAGAGGTTAAGTAACTTGTCTGATGTCATAGAACTAGTAAATAGTGGCTGGTGGACTGAAACTAAATGTTGGGTGCAGAGTCCATGTGCTCTTCTCTGAACCACATGTGTCTCCAGATGGATGTAATGAATCCTGGAATGAGAAAGAGTCTATTCCAAAGGTCAGGTTAACTGTTGCCCTGTCTTTGTATCAGGTTCTTTTCTTGTCTTGTCATTAACCTTTTGCTATTAAGAATAATAGGAATCTTGGTTAGAATGAGTCCTCATGGAAACAACTGATATTTACTTGATCTTTGATCTCATTTGTAAAATTGGAGTAAGGTCAAGGAATAAAATATTGTCAAAGCTAGAAGTCAGGAATATAGTTTATTTGGTGGGCTCTCTGGCTTTTAGAATTATTTGTACTAGTTTGCTGTTGAGGGACTTAACATGGAGGAAGAGTATTACAAGTGAATAAATACTGCGCTTTACCTAGTCCTTGAGAGTGTCTTGAATAAGTAGTAAGTAGTCTACAGAGTTTAATGCTACTTTCCAGTCCCTTCTGAACAGTTATTTGAGAGGTAGTTTCTACTGCTTGAAGAACTCTTTCCCTTCAAGTTAAATGGCACACTTTTAAGATTACTTAAAAGATACCTTCTTATTTAGTGTACACCATTTTGCTTTGTGTAAAAATGTCGGGAGTTTCAGGATACCAACTAGGAAGTAATTTCAGAAAACTTTCAGTGACTAATATCTATAATTTGAACATGGGTAGAGGAAAACTATCAAAGAATTTCAGAATTAGCAAAAATTTATTACGTTGTACCGTGTGTTCGAATTATGACAAAAAAGTTAACCTGGATTTTTATTATTTGTGTGTTCATCAAGAATATTTCTAGGCTTGCCAAAGGAATGAGAATACAGATGTATAATATTTAGGGTGACATAATACTTGAAGAAACTATAGGGATTAATTTAGTCAAGTAGTTTTAGAACTTTAAAACAGTAGAGCCTTTTCTTCAATCAAAATCATATCCAGGAGTCTAATTGGGGCATAAAAAATAGTTGAAATGAGAGTCATGGGTCTGGAATTGTCATGCTTGCTTGACAGGTTCTGTTTGCCCCTTGCTGAGAGCCCTTGGTGAGTAGTAAGAAACAGCATTAACATGTACTGGGTGTTCGTTCTCGGCCAGGTACTAAAGCACTTTTACATGCGTGATTTCACCGTTAGAAAACCACTCATCTAGTTGAACTTCTGAATTTTATCTCTGGAGAAACAGGCCCACAGAGCGTAAATAGTTGCCCAGGGTCTGAAACTAGTTTATAGTAGAATTAGTGGTTTTAAAATCCTTTTAGTCAGTTTAGCCAATGGTATGTGTATATAGTGTGTTACTTTTTCAAATGTGAAAGTAATATGTGTTCATTGCAGAAATTTTTGGATTTATGGAAGAGTTTACAAAAGGGAAAAATACTTCACTACTTAGGGATTGATCATATTTTGGTATTGATTTTTCTAGTCCCGTTTATAAATTGTTTCTTTATTAGAAAATGGATATACTCACTGTACCATTTTGAGTCTCTTATAGTTAATATATTCTAAAATGTTCTCTTTTTCCTAAATATTCTTTGTGAGAATGATTACTTGATGAAATTTTACTAAATCTAAACAGTTGATTTCATGTTCCCATTCTTGGGCATTTATGATGTTTGCAGGATTCCCCACTCCTTTTTTTTTTAAACTATTATATTTAATGCTTTAATGAACACATAATGAGCATAAAATTTCTGGAGCTTTAACTTCTAGATTTCAAATTACTGGATCAACAGATGTTTTAAAAATATATTTTGGAACAATTTCTAAATTGATCTTTGGAAGGTGTTGCTAGCTTATACTTTCACAAATCATGTCATTAAACTCTTGTGAGTTCTGGACAGTGCCATTAAAACAAATAAGTCATTATTTAAATCTACATTTGTTGGATTTAAATGAGGTCAAACTTTCTTCCTTTACATTTATTAGCTGTTTCTATTTTTTCATTTGTAAATCCATAGTATTTTTACTTTGCCTGTTTTTCTATTTGGATGCTTTTCTCCTTTTAAAAAATAAGAGTTCAAGAAACATGTATTCTTGTGACTCTACTCTGCATTCCAAACCCTCTGCGTACCTGTCATACCTGTTGCCTTCATTTTTAAACCAAGGCTAGGAAAAATCAATCTTTGGCAGAAAGGAGTTTAAAGTTTAAAACTTTTCAATGCATATAATGTCTGATTATCCCTTCTTTTGTGATGTTATAAGCCACTGATGACCATTGCCCACATCCGTTAATTCATTAGGTATTCTAAAATGCAGATACTGTAATTTTATCATTTCTTCTTTATTCATTTCTTGGAATATTCTGTAAAGAGAAGCTTCCCCATTTTACCTGTTTGGATACATCAGGTGCAGTTTGTGTAGGAAAGTAAGAATACATGCTTGATTCTTTTAATTTTATTTAGCAGTTTTGAAATAGTTGATTTTACTAGCTTCTTTCAAAATGACTGAAAGAATTACTTACGGATGTAAACATGTTAGTGTGTTATTATATTTATTGATGCATAGATTGTTTCATCTATGGTCAGCAGGGGCTACTTCAACATTACTAATGAGTGGCAAGGCTGAGTCCACTTGTTCTGACCTCCAGCTCTTGCCTTCAAAGACCACATGCATTCTGTGGAATGGAGCTGCATGGTCTGAGATGCCTAGAAGAGGAGGGAGGTGCACTGAATTTTCTGGGGAGTATAGTTATTTCTTAGAGATCAGCACACCAAATACTTGATTAACTGTTTCTTCATCATGAGAGGGATCCAGTAGTGACCATGAATAAGTAATTTCAGTTGAATGCTCTGTAGAATATGAAACAGGATGATGTGAATGTACTAGTTTAAGCATCAGTGAACACAACACTTTTTAGCTGTTACACACCTGCAGTCTGTAAGATAAAAATCTTGCCTTTAGCCCACACCACAGAGGCATTGAGGGGAGCTGTGTTACATGAGTTTGTGGGTAGACAAGGAACCATATCCTGAAAGAATAATTGAAAATGAAGCTCAGAAATATCTGTTTAATGTTTTAAGATGGAATTAAGTTCATTAAGAGTTGGGAGACTAAGTACATCTAATTCCTCTAATCACATGTGATAAAAATCACTCTGTGGTTAAAATGATCCTACGGTGGAGCCTGCAGGAAAGAAATCCCTTGGCTGTGAAGTAAAAAGTCCAAAATTTCTGTGGTCTTTGAAGAAACAACTCTGGCTTTCTTCCTTGAGGTGATGGTTGTTTTTTTACTGCGAGCAGAGAAAGGGGCGCGGTACCACCTTCTTTTGGGAAAGAAAAATACCTAAAATTTGGACATGTTAACATTTTGGTGGAAGCATTGTTCAGTGAGCTTTTAGAAATCCATACTGTAGTTCACAGTGTGGAACCTGGGTCCATGCTACTTCTAGCAATGATTTCATTCTCCAGGGTAGAGAGATACAGTAACATCAGCATCATGGATGTACCTGAAAGAATGAACAAGCGCTCAGTAAATATTTTAATGAAATGACTTTAACCATGCTCAAGTGGATGTTGAAGTTCACCCCTTTAGTCTTTCCCTTTTCACTGTCTTTTTTTTTTTTTTTCTGTTCGTACTTTCCCCATGTAAAAGAAAAACAAAAGTCAAGTCTTCTTTCCTTCCTGCCTTACCCTTCATTGTCTTGGCAAAGATACACAAACCCTGAGATACCTTTTACAGTATTAATGTTTTAGTTCTTAAATTGGGGGTCCACTATTTATGATTGTGCTACTCAACTTTTGCACATGTATACTTTACGTATTCTTTTGTATACAGCAGGTGTTACATATTTTTAAGAGGAGAAGCTCTTTGTTCATATTCTCCACGTTTGTTGCTCATTTGCTTCTCCGGCCTTCCACTCCAGTTTTTCTCTTTGTTCATAGTATGTGGACCTCCTGTGTATATTGTCCCTGGTATCAGTCAGAGGCTGTCACACAATACTGTGTAATGAAGAGATTAGTAAAGCCAGAAGACCTTCCATTTGCAGACTGAAGATGGTGATAGTCTCTCTTTTGTCTGGAGTAATTGTGAGGCTCATACTGTATGTCTGTGTAAATGGGCCATGGAAATGTAAGGTGCTTCGGTGATCACAGTGGTGTAGTGCAGCAAGGCTTTGCTTGTCCAGAGTGATACTCGGAACATCAGTGTTACATTTTCAGTGATTTGAATCTCTGTGAAATACACTGTGTGCTCCTCTACCCTTTCAGATTTTTCTTTCTGACTCTTGCTTATTTTGGTGGTACTCTGCCTCTGTTGTGCTGTCATTGTGACTGGGTGCAGGCACAGGGAAGAATTTGTTCTGATCCTGAGAACTTGATTCCTTGAGGGTTTGCCTTGTTTTGCTTCCCCCTCTTTTCTGTTTCTGGTTGCTTCTCTTTGAGCTGCCTGACTCCAGTACCCAGTAGCTGGCCTTTGTTATTCCTTTGTCACTTGGAGTACCCTTCCTCTGCGTTTGCTGGTTGAACAGTGTCCCCTGATCGTTTGGCTTTTGATCTGTTTTTATGGTTACTTGAAACAGTTTCTTCTTCCTGTCCCTCCCTCCCCCATCTTTATCTCCCTAACTCTTTTTCTTTTTCTTTTTTTTTTCTCTTTTACTTTTTCTTTTCCTTTTTTTTTTCTCTTTTACTTTTTCTTTTCCTTTTTCCTTTTTTAACCCCTTATTTTAGCATCACAGCTCATAAAACTTGTCAGTAACTAGAGCAACTCCAGAGCACAAGCAGCCATGGAAATAAAAAAGGCAGAGCTTCTATCTGGGCCGTGCTGTAGTTAGAGCACAGGTTCCCGGTATGGGGTGGTGGCTGCAGCCTAGGGGTAACAGGCTGGATTGAAAAGGAAATTTGACAACACAGTGGAAGAACATAATGGAGATGAGGTGCAGCAGTGAGGTAAGACTATGCCATTGGAAGAGATAAAATAGAGCAGCTGTGTAGTCAGTGAGGGTGGGTCCCAGGCCCAGGGAGACACGCATACGGGTGGTTCTCGTAGTGCCAGGGAGCACTGGGGTACATGTGCAGCAGACCTGCTCCTGCAGCACCTGCCTATTGCTGTTTCCTCTAGTTAAAGACAACGAAAGGTAAAGAAAATTGTGTTCACTTAAGAAAACGTATCTGTAGGTAACTTACAAAAGAGGAAATGTGGGAAAATATCATTTGACCAGTGGCATTTTGATTTCTGTTTTATATGGCACTGTAGCTCCAAAAGAACAGCTTCTTTAAAAAAAAACACTTTTTAAAATTGAGATATAATTCACATTCCATAAAATTTACCCATTAAAAGTGTGTAATTTAGTGGTTTTTAGTATCTCACATAGTTGTGCCACCTTCACCATTACCTAATTCCAGAACATTTTCATCACCCCATAAAGAAACCCAAACCCAAAAGCAGTTGCTCCCCATTCTCTGTCCCCTCAGCTTCTGGCAACTACCAGTCTGCTGTCTCTATAGATTTGCCTGATGTGGAAATTTCATACAGTATGTGACCTTTGTGTCTGACTTCTTTCACTTAGGATAGTGTTTTTAAGTTTTATCCACTTTGTAGCATGTGTCAGTACTTCATTCCTTTAAAAATTAAAAAAATTTTTTGGCAAAATACACATAAAGTTTACTATTGTAATCATTTTTAAGTATGCAGGTAAGTACATTCACATTGTTGTGCCACCAGTCTTCAGAACTCTTTTCATCTTGCAAAACTGAAACTCTGCACCCATTAAACAAGTCCCCATTTCCCTCTCCCCACACTCTGGCAACCACCATTCTACTTTGTCTCTGTTACTAGGACTACTCCAGTTACCGGTTGTAGGTAGAATCACACAGTACTTACTTTTTGTGACTGGCTTATTTCACTTAGCGTAGTGTCCTCAAGGTTCCATGTTGTAGCATGTGTCAGACTTTAGTCCTTTTTATGACTGAGTAATTTTTCATTGTCTATGTTTGTTTATTCATTTTTTTTAACATTTTTTATTGATTTATAATCATTTTACAATGTTGTGTCAAATTCCAGTGTTCAGCACAATTTTTCAGTCCTTCATGGACATATACACACTCATTGTCACATTTTTTTCTCTGTGATTTATCATAACATTTTGTGTATATTTCCCTGTGCTATACAGTGTAATCTTGTTTATCTATTCTACAGTTTTGAAACCCCAGTCTATCCCTTCCCACCCTCTGCCCCCCTGGTAAACACAAGTCTGTATTCTCTGTCCGTGAGTCTATTTCTGTCCTGTATTTATGCTTTGTTTTTGTTTGTTTGTTTTTGTTTTTTAGATTCCACATATGAGCGATCTCATATGGTATTTTTCTTTCTTTTTCTGGCTTACTTCACTTAGAATGACATTCTCCAGGAGCATCCATATTGCTGCAAATGGCATTATGTTGTCGGTTTTTATGGCTGAGTAGTATTCCATTGTATAAATATACCACCTCTTCTTTATCCAGTCACCTGTTGATGGACATTTAGGCTGTTTCCATGTCTTGGCTATTGTAAATAGTGCTGCTATGAACACTGGAGTGCAGGTGTCATCCTGAAGTAGATTTCCTTCTGGATACAAGCCTAGGAGTGGGATTCCTGGGTCATATGGTAAGTCTATTCCTAGTCTTTTGAGGAATCTCCACACTGTTTTCCACAGTGGCTGCACCAAACTGCATTCCCACCAGCAGTGTAGGAGGGTTCCCCTTTCTCCACAGCCTCTCCAGCATTTGTCATTTGTGGATTTTTGAATGACGGCCATTCTGACTGGTGTGAGGTAATACCTCATTGTAGTTTTGATTTGCATTTCTCTGATAATTAGTGACATTGAACATTTTTTCATGTGCTTTTTGATCATTTGTATGTCTTCCTTGGAGAATTGCTTGTTTAGGTCTTCTGCCCATTTTTGGATTGGGTTGTTTGTTTTTTTCTTACTGAGTTGTATGAGCTGCTTATATATTTTGGAGATCAAGCCTTTGTCGGTTTCACTTGCAAAAATTTTCTCCCATTCCGTAGGTTTTCTTCTTGCTTTATTTCTGGTTTCCTTTGCTCTGCAGAAGCTTGTAAGTTTCATTAGGTCCCATTTGTTTATTCTTGCTTTTATTTCTTCTAGGAGAAAATTTTTGAAATGTATGTCAGATAATGTTTTGCCTATGTTTTCCTCTAGGAGGTTTATTGTATCTTGTCTTATGTTTAAGTCTTTAATCCATTTTGAGTTGATTTTTGTATATGGTGTAAGGGTGTGTTCTAGCTTCATTGTTTTACATGCTGCAGTCCAGTTTTCCGAACACCATTTGCTGAAGAGACTGTCTTTATTCCATTGTATATTCTTGCCTCCTTTGTCGAAGATGAGTTGACCAAAAGTTTGTGGGTTCATTTCTGGACTCTCTATTCTGTTCCATTGGTCCATATGTCTGTTTTGGTACCAATACCATGCTGTCTTGATGACTGTAGCTCTATAGTATTGTCTGAAGTCTGGGAGAGTTATTCCTCCAGCCTCTTTCTTTCTCTTCAGTAATGCTTTAGCAATTCTAGGTCTTTGATGGTTCCATATAAATTTTATTATGATTTGTTCTAGTTCTGTGAAATATGTCCTGGGTAATTGGATAGGGATTGCATTAAATCTGTAGATTGCCTTGGGCAGTGTGACCATTTTAACAATATTGATTCTTCCAATCCAAGAGCATGGAATATCTTTCCATTTTCTAAAGTCTTCTTTAATTTCCTTCATTAATGGTTTATAGTTTTCTGTGTATAATTCTTTCACCTCCTTGGTTAGATTTATTCCCAGATATTTTATTACTTTGGGTGCTATTTTAAAGGGGATTGTTTCTTTACTTTCTTTTTCTGTTGATTTATCGTTAGTGTAAAGAAATGCAACTGATTTTTGAACGTTAATTTTGTAACCTGCTACCTTGCTGAATTCTTCAATCAGCTCTAGTAGCTTTTGTGTGGACCTTTTAGGATTTTCTATGTAGAGTAACATGTCGTCAGCATATAATGACACTTTTACCTCTTCTTTTCCAATTTGGATCCCTTTTATTTCTTTCTCTTGCCTGATTGCTGTGGCTAGGACTTCCAGGACTATGTTGAATAGGAGTGGTGATAGTGGGCATCCTTGTCTTGTCCCAGATTTTAGTGGGAAGCTTTTGAGTTTTTCACCGTTGAGAACTATGCTGGCTGTAGGTTTGTCATATATAGCTTTTTTATGTTGAGATATGTTCCCTCTATACCCACTTTGGCGAGAGTTTTTATCATAAATGGGTGTTGAATTTTATCAGATGCTTTTTCTGCATCGATTGAGATGATCATGTGGTTTTTGTCCTTTCTCTTGTTGATGTGATGTATTACATTGATTGATTTGCGTATGTTGAACCAGCCTTGTGTCCCTGGGATGAACCCCACTTGGTCATGATGTATAATCTTTTTTATGTGTTGTTGGATTCTATTTGCTAAAATTTTGGTGAGGATTTTGGCGTCTATGTTCATCAGTGATATTGGCCTATAATTCTCTTTATTTGTAGTGTCTTTGCCTGGTTTTGGTATCAGGGTGATGGTGGCTTCATAGAATGAGTTTGGGAGTATTCCCTCCTTTTCAATCGTCTGGAAGAGTTTGAGAAGGACTGGTATGAGTTCTTCTTTGTATGTTTGGTAGAATTCCCCGGTGAAGCCATCTGGTCCTGGACTTTTATTTGTAGGGAGGTTTTTAATTGCTATTTCTATTTCCTTTCTAGTGATCGGATTGTTCAAGTGTTCAGTTTCTTCTTGATTCAGTTTTGGTGGACAGTATGTTTCCAGAAACTTGTCCATCTCCTGTAGGTTATCCAGTTTGGTTCCATACAGTTTTCCATAATATTCTCGTATGATATTCTGTATTTCTATTTTGTTTGTTGTAATTTCTCCATTTTCCTTTCTTATTTTGCTAATTTGTGCTCTCTCTTTTTTCTTCTTTGTGAGTTTGGCCAGAGGTTTGTTGATTTTATTTACTTTTTCAAAAAACCAGCTTTTGGTTTGGTTGATTTTTTTCTATGGTCTTGTTAATCTCTATTGTATTTAATTCCTCTCTGATCTTTGTTATTTCCTTCCGTCTGCTGCTTTTTGGGGCTTTTTGTTCTTCTTTTTCTAATTGATTCAGGTGGTGGGTTAACTTGTTTCTTTGAGATTGTTCTTCTTTTTTGAGGAAGGCCTGTATTGCTATAAACTTCTCTCTTAGCACTGCCTTTGCTGTGTCCCATAGGTTTTGAGTGGTTGTGCTTTCATTATCATTTGTCTCAAGGTATTTTTTAATGTCAGCTTTGATTTCCTCATTGATCCATTGTTTTTTCAATAACATATTGTTTAATCTCCATGCTTTTCTTTTCTTCTCCTTTGTTTCTCTGTTGTTGATTTCCAGTTTCATGGCATTGTGGTCAGTAAAGATGCTTGAGATAATTTCTATCTTCTTAAATTTGTTGAGGTTTCTTTTGTGTCCAAGTACATGATCGATCCTGGAAAATGTTCCATGTGCACTTGAAAAGAATGTATATTCTATTTTTGGGGGGTGTAATGCTCTGAAAATATCCACCAAATCTAGTTTTTCTATTGTAGTATTTAATTTCTCTGTTGCCTTGTTTATTTTCTGTCTGGAAGATCTGTCTAGTGATGTTAATGCAGTGTTAAAATCTCCAACTATGATTGTATTCCCATCAATATCGCCCTTTATCTCTGTTAGTAATTCTTGTATGTACTTAGGTGCTCCTATATTGGGTGCATATATATTAATGAGTGTAATATCTTCATCTTGTATCACTCCTTTAATCATTATAAAATGTCCCTCTTTATCTTTCTTTATGGCCTTTGTTTTAAAGTCTATTTTGTCTGAAATCAGTACTACAACACCTGCTTTTTTGGCTTTTCCATTTGCATGGAATATCCTTTTCCATCCTTTCACTCTCAATCTATATGTGTCCTTCTCCCTAAAGTGGGTCTCTTGTATGCAGCATATTGAAGGTTCTTGCTTTATTATCCAGTCTACCACTCTATGTCTTTTGACTGGGGCATTTAGTCCATTAACATTTACAGTAATTAATGATAGATGTGTGTTTATTGCCATTTTGAACTTATCTTTGCAGTTGAATTGGTATATCCTCTTTGTTCCTTTCTTCTTCCTTTTGTGGTTTGGTAATTTTCCTTTGTATTATCAAGGATATTATTTAATTTTTGTGACTCCCTTGTAAATTTTTGACTTGTGGTTACCCTTTTTTGTAAATCTATTAACCTATACCTGTTTTTATTAAACTGATAATAACATGATCTCAAACCCATCCTACTGTTAGAGAATTTTTTTTTCTTTCTTTTTAAAATTTTTTTATTTCCCTGCCTCCCTCTCCCACTCGCAGTGATTTGTATGTCTTCTTTTATAATTTCGTGTTTTCTTTATTGGAGTAATTCATGAGTTATCACCTTTCCAGTTGTGAGTTTCTCATTTCTGTAGCATCCTGCTGCTTTTCTATTTAGAATAGCCCTTTCAGTATTTCTTTTAGCATGGGTTTAGTGTTGCTAAACTCCTGCAGCTTTTTTTTGTCTGTGAAACTCTTTATTTCTCCTTCTATCCTAAAGGATAGCCTTGCTGGATAAAGTATCCTAGGCTGCATCTTTTTTTCATTCAGGGCTTTGAATATATCTTGCCACTCCCTTCTGGCCTGTAGTGTTTGTGTAGAGAAATCAGCTGAGAGCCTTATGGGGGTTGTTCCCTTGTAATTCACTCTTTGCTTTTCTCTTGCTGCCTTTAGAATCATTTCTTTATCCTTGACTCTGGCCATCTTGATTATGATATGTCTTGGTGTGGGTCTATTTGGATTCTTCCTCTTTGGGACCCTCTGAGCTTCCTGTACTTGGATATCTGATTCCTTCTCTAAGTTTGGGAAGTTTTCAGTCATGATTTCTTCAAAAACCTTTTCAATCCCCTTTGATCCTTCTTCCCCTTCTGGGACCCCTATTATGTGAAGATTGGGATGCTTTATATTATCACATAGGTCCCTTATGCTATTATCATTATTTTTTATTTGCTTATCTTGTAGTTCTTCTGAATGGGTGCTTTCTATTGCCCTGTCTTCTAGATCACTAATTCGTTCCTCTGCATTAACTAGTTGGCTTTGCACAGCTATTAGATCATTCCTCATCTCTGTCAATGAGTTTACCCATTCTGCTTGGCTCTTCTTTATAGCTTCAATTTCATTTTTGACATATTTTTTTTATTTCTCTAAGCACTATCTCTTTTAATTCCTTCAGCAATTTGATCACTCCTTTTTTGAAATCTTGATCTAGTAGGCTATCGATGTCTATTTCATTGATCTTTCTTTCAGGGGATTCCTCTTGTTCTTTTAATTGGGAAAGATTTCTCTGCTTCTTCATCTTGCTCATACCTCTCTGGCACTGTGGTTTATGGAGTATCAGTTGTCTATTTTGGATCTTAAGGATTTTATCTATCTAATGCCTATTTAGGAATAGAACTTAGAAAAAAAAGAAAAAAAAATGAGAGAGAGAAAGATTTTTAAAAGAAGGGAGAAAGAGGGTTTGAAAACAGTGTATAATTAATAATAGAAGAGCGAGTTGAAGCAGAGTATTAATCGGGTTGAGACGTCCTTTTAAAACCTTTAAAAAAAAAGGGGGGGGTGGGGAGACGAATAGATGTATTTGAAGCCTGTGTCTAATCAATAACGACATCAAAACCCAAGAGAAATAGAAATGAATTAAGAAGTAAAAATTAAGAGAGTAATTGAAAATAGAACAGGTAAAAACCGATTTAAAAAAAAACAACAAAACAAAAACAAAAAACAAAACAAAACAAAAAAGGGGTTGTCGGTGTTCTCCTGGAGTCTGTGTGCTTTTAATGTGAAGTCCTTCTGTCTTCGTCCTGTTTTGGAAGCTCAGCTTGTTTTCATAGGCCCTCCGTTGGCGCCCTCTTCTGTGCTGCTCCCAGCACCTGTCGGCAAGCAGATCGCGCCTCCTCCTAACACGGGGTCAGATGCAGCTCTCCTCTGCTGCGGGCGGGCGGGTCACTGCCCCTCCGGATGCCGCAGTCAGATGTTGCAGACTGGCCAGGCAGGAGGGCGGGTCGTGCCCCCTCCCAGCACCTCGGTCAGGGGCTGTGTTCCTGCCAGACAGGGGGGGGGGGGCCGCTCTCCCTCTGCCTGCGCCGCCAGTAGCTCTGCTGCTCTGTACGGCTGCGCGCTCCGCCCTGGTCGCGCTCCGCCCTGGTGGGCGCTCCGCCCTGGTCGCGCTCCGCGGGTGGGCTAGGGGAAGACTGAGGGGCATCCTCGTCCCTGCTCCGAGCCAAGACCCAGCTCCTTGTTTGTCCCTGTGGAGCAAGTTCTCCGAGGGACCAGGATGGAAGGATCCTATCAGCCCCAGGCTGTAGGCCTGTCTCAGTCTGGCTCTTGAGGCTGCCAAGCCCTTCGGTGCGGATGCAGGTTTCGCCTCTGCCCCCGCCTGGGTGCTAAGCGCCGGAGAATATGGCGGCTGTGCCTGGGCCCCGCCCCTCTTCCCCTGAAAAGTTTCCGCGGGTTTTCAGAGATGGGGGTATGTACCCTTCCCCCGAGAGCACATCAACCTTGCTGTTTTATGGAGGGCCCAGGTTGTTCTGTCCTGTACACCCACAGCCACGGCGCCCAGCCCCTTGCAGTCCCCCGGGGCTGCCTCCGTGAAGCCGCCCCCGTCCTCCGCCCGCTTGTGCAGCCTGGCCCTGCCCGCCGCTGCCGGCTCGCGTCTCAGGCTGGGTGTCGGGGGGACGCTCTGTGCCCGTTTAACTTAGTTCTGTCAGACAAGGGCTGCTCTGTACAGATCCGAGCCTCGGAGGCTCCCCCTCCGTCCCTCTGGCCTCTCAGTTGGAGAGGGGAGACCCAGCGAGCAAGCGCCAGTCCTCCTTTGCCGCTCCCTCCCCGCGGGACCCGTCCCGCGCTGCTTTGCCTTTTGTTCTTTCTTTTTTCCTTTTCTCCTACCAGATTTTTGGCGTCTTTATCTTTTGAAGAGGGCGATGATCTGTTGGAGTTCCGCAGGTGCTCTGGTTGGCTGAGTGGGTCTGTAGATGTGGGTCTTGGTGTATTTGTGGGAGAGGGTGACTTACGAGCGTCCTTCTACTCCGTCATCTTGCCTCTTCTGTGTTTATTCATTTGTTGATGTATATTTGAGTTATTTCCACTTTTTGGCTATTATGAATAGTGCTACTATGAACATTCCTGTACAAGGGTGTGTTTTAGTACCTGTTTTCAGGTCTTTTGGGTATATACCTAGGAGTGAAACTTCTGGGTCATGGGGCAATTCTGTGTTTAACTTTGAGGAATCACTACAGTGTTTTTCGTAGCAACTAAACCATTTTACATCCCTACCAGCAATATGTAAGAGTTCTAATTTCTCCACATCTTTTGTAACACCTATTTTCAATATTTTTGATGATAGTTTACTGGCTGTGAAGAATTATCTTATGGTTTTTATTTGCATTTTCCTAATTACTAATGATGTTAAACATCTTTTCATATGCTCGTTAGCCATTTTCATATATTTTTTGCAGAAATGTCTATTCAAGTCTCTTGCTTGTCTTTTAATTGGGTTATTTGTCTTTTTGTTGAGTTGCAGGAATTCTTTACATATTCTGGATAATAGACCCTTATCAGACATAATATAATTTGCAAGTATTTTCCCCATTCTATATAGTCTTTTCACTTCTTTGATAATGTTCTTTGATGCACAAAATAACTCTTCATTTTTATTGAAGCTTTTAGTCAGCTATAGGAGTTAAGCCCCTCCTAGTGTGGGTTCTCTGATAGAAAAGAATAATAAGAGTATCTCTTTCTGGCCCGTGCTATGTGAAAAGGCTGAAGGAATTGACATAAATATTGTGTATTTGTGGAAAGGTGGGTTTGGCTTGAGACATAATTTAGTTTTTTATGCTCCATTTCACTCCAGAAAAGGTTTGAGGAGGCTTATAATAGATGTGACAAAATGGAGAAGGCTAAGCGGATAAAAATAAGGATAGGGGAAAATAAATAAATTAAAAATTGGGCAGAACAATGTCGTGGGATATTTCTAGATAGAAAGGAAATGCATAACCATTGGTGTAGGATTATGGATGATAGAAAGTTTTCTTCTTTATATATGACGGTTTCTACTTTTTATTTAACTTACATTACTTTTAGTAGGGAGATTTTACTACACTATTATTCAAATTCTGAATGCATTTGTCAGACTTGCTGCTTCCTTCATACTGATGTATGATCCATCTTTACAGCTTTGTCTGCTATCTGCGTTTGTGTTCAGTCCATCCCTCTTCCCTGAGCTGCTCCACCCCAATTCCATCCAGGTCGTGGTCCCAGCAGGGCACCTTCCAGCCTCATCTCCCTAGTCTCGAACTTTACATTTCTGTTCTGTCAGTTGCAATCTGGCCTCTACCTTCTCCTTGCTGTTTGGCTCAGACCTGCTAGAACTCACCTTAAATATCCCCCAGGGGAAGACTTCCCTGACTTCTCTGCTGACACAGGAGCCTTTTCTCACTGCTCGTGGCCTCTACTTGCTCTGTCACTGTGCTAACTGCGGTGCTTTTGGCATTGTGTCTGTGTGCTTTTCTCCACTGGATGAGGGGATAGACTGAGACTTCTTCATTGTTTGTCCCCGTGCCTAGCAGAGTGTGTGGCACAGGGTTGGTACCATACTTGTCTGTTAAATGAATAAGTGAGATCTGCACTATCAGGTGCGAAGTGTGCATGTGGGCTGGATCACATCTGTGGATTTGTTCTTGTACCTCACAGTGCTTGGAACTATATTTCACATAAAATTCCCTGTTTCCATATTATGAAAAAATGAGACCCTCTGGCCACCCTGAGTCAGCATTCTTTCATGATGGCTGTTGACTAGACCTGGGTTATGGTTGGGGCCCCTTTTACATGGTTTGGCGTAGTCCCACCCCTCTCATCTTACAGGAGATGTCCCCCTGAGACACTTGGGGTTCGTGGAAGGATGGACTGCATGTCATACAACCAGATCTCTCCCCATCTGTCTCCAGTTGGCCTTTTGGTAGAGGGTGGACAGCAGACAGTTTGAGGTTTTGGTTTCTGGCACGTTTCTGCGGTTTTGTATTTCTCTGAAACCAATTAAGGATACAGTCAAACTTTCATACATACATATACAACTAAAATGTATACAAAATGCTGATGAGTTGAATTTCCAAGGATATTAGCAGAAATGGCTGTACTAATGACGCAAGCTTGAATAAAATGAAGTGTTTAGTTATTGGGAAAGTTTATCATTCTGAAATTCCTAGATTCCTTTTAAAAATTTTTGGCATATAATCTGTATGTTGATACATGGTTTTTTGATTAAAATAAACTTTTCTTCCCTTCAGCAAATACTTAATGGACTTGTCTGGAGAACCCTTTCATTCCTTTGTGAAATTAAAAATGGAGTTTTGTTACTTAACATTTAGAATTTTAAGGCATTAAATAAATTGTTCTTGGTGTGACTGTATTCAAAATTTGTGTGCACTTTTTTTGTGAGACATATGGTCCATAATTCCTGTTATATTTAATAGAGACTGATCCCAGGTCCCAAAGCAAAGTCCTATGGCTGTAGGAAAGGGGGCAGTGCTGAAGGGCTTGAAGCAAGGCTGTAGGGGGATCTTTTTGCTGGTTTTGAAACTTGACTGCTGCAGTGTGGGTTGAGGGTTAGAGAAGTTTGAGACGGCAGGGGTTCTGGTGGAGGGCAGACATGATAAGGGCTCCAACTTGAGAATGAACAGTTAAGGAGAGAGAGAGTCTACCTGCTTATTTTTGATGAAGTCGTAGGTCATCGCAGTACTTAGGTTAATTATGAAACTCCTTTTCAGATAAAAATGAGTGAATATGGCTGACAGGATCTCTTATAAGCTGCCATGCAGATTGAATAAAGGAAAGGGTAAGATAGACTCATAGCTCTCTGTAGGAAAGAAGTCTTTTGGTTGAATAAGCAGAAACTCAGGATTACCCCTTTCTGCCCTGCCCTGTGATACATTCATGGTATAGGGGTCAGGTGCTTTAGACACCATAGACATGGTCCTGCCAATAGGAGGTAGTTCCTGATACCAGCCACCAAACTGAGACTAGCCTACTAGTTAAAGGGAAGAGACGTTGTCTGGGTTTTATTCCAAGGGAGTCACCACTTCTCTCTGTGCTTCAGTTTCCTCAACTGTACCTGGGAAGACTAAAAGTATCTACCTCAAAGAGTTGTTGCAAAGACTAAATAAATTACTCTATGCAAAATGTTTACAGAAGAGTCTAGTATTTAGTAAGTACTTTCATTGCTTCTATTACTGCTGTTACTATTTTTATTAATGGAGAAGAGAGATCCCCAAATAAAAATTCTTCAGAGTGAAATTTCTTTTACATTATGGTTGGTAGTTATTGTAAGTGGAAATATTGTAGAAAGCTTCAAGAACAAAAGAATAAATGCTATTTGACTTGTATTGTAGCTTTATAGTTGGCCATCAGAATGAAGATTAAAGTCCAGACAGACAGAAGTCTGTATGTGTCCACTGTCTCTTAAGGTATCCCCCCACTCCTCCCTCTCCTGCTGGCTGCCCTTAAATAGAAGTTCTAGTAATACAGTACTTACTATATGAACTGTGTGAACATTTGTACATGTGAAAGTAGCCATCATGCCCCCGGCATGGGGTTTCTAGAGCTCTCCGAGAACAAAATCCTGATTGCTCAGGAGGGGAGATGGGAGAAGGAGGAACGAGTGAAGAGTTCAGGTGCCACCTCAGTCTTGTTTCATGGTTGTTGGTGAAAGGACAGGGCTTGTTTCCAGTGTTTTTATTTTTTTTTTATTCTCCTTGGTGCGGAATTAATGTTTTTATGAAAACAGTATATAAACTGTTGTGACCTCCATTCCGTTTTTGTAGATGATTGTTAGGGGTAGTAAAGTATTTTGAATTTTAGGAGCTTTCGTTTGAGTCCAGGTAGTTGGCCCATACTCTTAATCACCAATTTCACTTTATTGTTAAATTATTATCATGATTATAAAAAATAAAATATTCTGATTTAAAAATGTATTTCATAGTCCAGTGTAGGACATTTAGAAATGTAGGACAAAGGGAAAAACCCTCCTAGTTTTACCACTTATGTAATCACTTTGAATATAAATTCAGCTGAATTCTGTATTGCCTCACATTTACTGATACTTACTAAAGACTTCTGCAAGGCACTGTGCTGGGGCATTGTAGAGGTATACCTTTGATTTTTTTTTGCAAGGGGTCTTTTTAAGTGTGAAAGTATAATATAAAAAGTAAGATTTAAATAATACTTTGAAACAACAGGAGAGAATAAAAAATCAGAATGTATCTGTTGCCAGGTGGATGATACTGCCAGCTGGTGCTCTAATGGGGAGGCTTTTCTCGCCTGCCTGTCCTTGTGGTTATTTGTTGGAGTCCTAGGTCACCAACTTAACAGGCTAAGTTATAGAGTAAACCACTTACTTACTATACACTGGAAATTGTTTAATTCTGTATCCCCTTTTTGGTTTATTATTTGTTTATCCTTTTAAAAAGATCATGGAATTCTTTTAACAATAAGGCTTTCTTGCATGAAGAAAAGCCTCTTTGTATCCACCATGGCAGATGGAATGGCATTTGTACTTCTAAATTTTTCAGTAGTAAGGCTACTAAAATAGCACTCCAATTAATTGCTTTAGTTGATCCCCCCTTTTCTCTATTGGGGAAGTCAAGGTTAAGTCCCTCCAAGATAGTTCATGATCACTTTTACATCATAAAATCTGACCCTTAAACTAAGACCTCCTTTTGAGCCGAGGCTTTTGTGTTTCCAGGGCATGTTCAGTTGCACCTGCCTGATACTCAAATCTCTCTCTGCACTAAGCAGAGTTATAAAATAAGAGGGGAAGGATTGTGTTCCCTTTTCAGAACTAGGATGGTGTGATTATCTGACACCTGACCATGAATGTGTGTTTGCGTTTCCATAATCCAGTTGTGGACTTGTGTCCAGACATTTCTTTTTTCAGTATTGTAGCTACATCTCCCCCTTCTTAGTATTGTTTTCTTTTACATAAAGGCTCCTATGATAGTGTTTTAGTTCTAATTCTGAGAAGTTTATGACTTTTGTTCCTCATTTTCTTCTTAAAAGTTATTTTCTGCTTAAGTAGAGATGTGTACAACATTAAGGGAGATTGCAAACGAAGACATTTGTAAATGAGTGTTTTGGTTAAATGCTTTTCCAACTGAAGGTGGCATCTTGCCAACCAGAGGGCGGCAGTTAGCCAGCGTGTGTTTTTACGTTTTTTTTTTCTTTGTTCAGGCAGAGTAATATCCTGCTACTTTAAGGGTAGAAGACTCTTCTCCTTTTCCCTTCGTAAGATTTTAAACGAATGTTGTTTGCTTAGTTTAAAAGAGTTGACCAGAGGATGACTGTGGTGTGGTCTCTTAAGATTAAAAAATTTCTACTTAAACAGTTTGGTTTTAGCAATATGTTCTTTGAAATAATAACTCAAAATAGTTAAGACTTGCATTTATGTTTTGAAACTATGGTACTTTTGGTAAATATATTTAAGGGCAGAAAATGAGAGTACAGGGATAAATGACCCTCTAGGGCCTGGTTAACTCCTTTAAAAACCTAAAGCACTGCCTGTGTAAAGTGAAAAATGACAATACTAAAACGTAAACTAAAAGAAGTCTAGCAGAATTCTCATTGTTACCTGTGCCTTTAAAAAGTAAAGTATTGGTCTTAGAGAAGTAGTTCTCTGATTTTTTTTATATCCTCCTTTTGTTGGTTTCCTAAGCATTTTGAAGGGGAGCAGAGTATATGCCACCCCAAAATACGCCACTTTGGCAAAATGTTTTGAGCTGAAGGCAGTTGGCTCTCTACCCTTTCTGTCTAAAGGCAGTACCTAAATTTCCATTTGTAGAAGTGTTTCCTTTTCCCATTCCAACAAGAGAAGAATGAGTCTATCTACATAACAAACCTTACGAAACAGTCTTTATTTACTATATATCCTAGTCACCCTCTCACAACTCCTCCCTCCCCTCCCAGAAACCCCCAAACCCCTTTGCTATTTTTAGCCTCTTCATACTTTATCATCTTTGTTAACATGGTATATAAGCCCTACATTCTGTCCATCTCTTTGAGTTACTCATCAGTGAGTTTTTCTGTGTGTATTCACATTGTATGGGTAAATAAACTTTTTTCTCTTCTTAATCTTTTATCAGTTTGATTTGCAGGTCCCAGTTACTGAACCTAAAAGGGTAGTGGAAGATTTTTTTCCTTGACATGTGCTTCATCTTCTTCCTTTTGGATAATTCAGCGCTGACTCTCGTAAATTATACAAAAGACAAGTGAAACAATACAAGAATGAGGAAGAGAGCATATTATATCTGGAAGAAACTTTTTGTTTTTAAAGTTACTTCTCTAAAATAAGCTAAATGTTAATTCTTTCTCGTGGTCTTTTATATATTGCTATGATAGAGTAACAGGTAACATGATTCTTGTTAAGTAAACATTGTGTATCCTTTCCAAAGCTTTAGAATCCCAGACAATATAGAAATCATTAAAACAGGTACTTGACCTAAAGCATTTTGAATGGTAGTTATTTATTGTCGCAGTGTAGATGCTTGTAAAGTAGAGGCTTGAGTGACAGTTTATATTTTTCAATTAGGTAAGGAATTCTCTTTAGTTATGTGACACTGTGGTTTTAAAACCATAGTCTAGGAAGGCCTGTAGTTTTTCTTTTAGCAAGAAGATGTCCCTAGTCTGAGGAGATCCATAGGCTTCAGATAGCAGTTTCTTGCCCCATAGCAAATTGGGGCAAGGGCAGTCCTGAGGTGTCCAGAGTGGACTGCTGTATATATCATTAGTCTCTGGGTTCCTAGAGTCACAATATTAAAAAAGAAAAAGACCAAATATTTTGATTTTTTCAGTTTATCAGTTTTTCTTACCATTAGTCATAGAACTAAGACTTAGGATGTTACCAAATGGGAAGTGAAGGGTGAAGGCAAAACTGAGTCTCAAGTCTTTGAGCAGGACATTTCTGCTTGCTTTAATACATACATGCATATCCTGCCTTGTTCCAAAAATAATTTAAGGTGGCATTTCTATGGTTTGAGTAAGACTTATTTATAAATACACTTACCAGTCTCAAGTTGAAGTGAGTCTGGCTTCTAAATGGTGTGTACTTATTCCAACAACGCTGCCATTGTACCTCAAGCTCTTGTTACACCTTTAAGGCTTAAATATGTTCACTGGTCTTAAATCTTTATCCTTTGATGTTAGAATCAATTTTTGGCAACAGCTAGAAGCCATTGAGTGCCAAGCCTGGTGAATAACCTGGGTAGTCAATCTGGGTTGTTAGAGCTTTTGGCCTATTGTTTTTGACTCATGGGCTGTGAGCCAGAACGGTTTCAGGATGATGAAACCAGTTTCTGAGCCACAGTTAACTCCTTGTTACATCCAGCAAACTTGAACAATGGGCCCAGTTGACTCCTGGTCTTTGTGGGATGTCCCTACGTTAGCAATGCCATTGAGATCAAATAAACAAGTTAACATTGTCCTCACTTGTGACTTTCGATATGGATGTTTTCTTGGGTTTGGACTGGAGCACAGTTTTCCTTTGTACATTTCATGTTTTCAGGTCATAACGAAAATTTTTTATCATTAGCTCTACTAATTTTCTCAAAATGTTATTTTTTCTTAGCTGTTTGTGAAAGATCCAAGATAAAGAACAACTTCCAACTTCTCTTTATCACTTAGTGCAAATATTCAGAGCAGTCTTATCTCTGGGGTATACGGAGAAGATTTCACTTAAAAATTTGTGGGGACGAAAAAAGTTGTTCAAAGTGTTGAGATGGGATGAAGCTTAATGTTGAAGGGGTTATGAGAAACTTGAACTTTACTTGAAAGTGTTGGGCTCTCCCATCCAAACCAATAATCAGTCTTAAAAATGGGAAGTGAGACTCTGGGGACGGTGAGAATAGTAACCCCACCTCCATCCACACCCTGCAGAAGAGGGATATTAGAGGGACATCCCACGGCCTGCAGGAGAACTTGTGCCCTCTGGCAGCCAGCCAGAGAGACAGCAGAGGATCTAGGGACTTGCTGAGGATTCTTAAGTTCCATTGGGCATTGGGGAGAGGGCTGGGGAATTAGGGCAGATTAGTGATGCTGGTGGTGATGTGGATAACCCAGACTCACTGGGCTGAGCAGGGTCTGGGAAGGTGGCAGTTCTAAACAGAACGGGTGCTATTGCTGGTTTGCTTGGTGGTGATGAGATCAAGTGAAGGCCGCCTGGGGAGGCAGGCTTACTGGGTGCCCCTGAGTCCTCTCTCCTGCTGGGCTGGTGGGGAGTCAGCTGGGGGAAGAGCAAGAGTGACTTCTAGGCTGGGGTTGGTAGCTTACTCTGAGCCACACTAGCCTGAAGGTCTATTTATTTGATAATTTTCTTTGTTTTTTTATAGATGCAGAAACATTATTACACTGTAGTAGTGATTGGAATGAATTTTGTTGCTTTCTAGTTTAATGGGGTTTTTAGCTTTCTAGTTCCCTGAAATGTCCTGCCCAAAAAGCTAGCATGCAGAAGGGTCTGCCATGAATGCAGAGTGGTTGTGAAGACCCTTCCGCACCCCCACAGCTGTTTCTTGAGCAGGCCTTATACTTCCACCTCTTTGTGTATTGCTTGTGGTATTTCTTCTTCATAGAATGTTATTCTCTGCCGGGTGGAGTGTTGCTCAGTGTAAATACCACCCCTCCCAGCTGTTAGCTGCTGAGTCCCTTCTGCCTCTGTACTTGGACTTAACTCTGATTTTATACTGCTCACTATGTATTTTAGTGAATTATGTTGTGCTCTTATTTACTCTTATATCCCTAGGCCAAATACAGGTGCTTAGAAAACATTTGTCAAATAAATACTGTGATAAGGGCCAGAACTTTGAATCAAGCAGTAAAAATTAAAAAAGGAGTTGATACTTCGCACAGTGTACAAAAATTAACTCAATGGATTATAGGCTTAAATGTGAAGCTACAAACTACTAGAAGAAAACATTAGGAGAAAATCTTTGTGACTTGAGTTAGGCAAAAATCTCTTAGGTAGGATACCAAAAGTATGATCCATTGAAAATTATTACTCTTCCAACCGTCTTCTGCTCTTATAAAAAACCTCTTAAGGTAACAAAAAGAGAAACCACAAATTGATATGAAGTATTTGCAAATCACATATCTGATTAAGGACTTTTATCCAGAATATATAAAGAGCTTTGCAAACTCAGTAATAAGATCCCAATTTAAAAAATGGGCAAAAGTCTTGGCATTTCACTAAAGAAGATAGATAAACAAGCACATAAAAACATGATTTTACTCATGTGAAATAAAAAACTTATGTATGAACATAAGTTTTTAATTTGTTCATACAAAAGCATGCACACAAGTTTTATAACAGCTGTTTTTGTTTTGTTTTGTTTTGTTTACAATTGTCAGAAGTGGGAACCATTCAAATTTCTCTCAACTGGTGAATGGATAAACCAACTGTGACACATCCCATGCAATGGACCCTTATTGCTAAGGAGTAAAAATAAATGAACTACTAATACCATTATAACAAATGGATGGATCTAACATGTATTGTGCTATGTGAAGGAAGCCAGGCTGTATAGTTGGCATTTATATTGGAAAAGGCAGGATGCTAGGAGCTGGGGGTGGGGGAAGTTGGACGTAGACTGGCCTGGGGAAATTGTTGTGGGCCATGGAACTCTTCTGTATCTTGATTGTGGGGATGGTTATACAACTGTGTGTTTCTCATAGAACACCTGCAGAACTGAACACCGAAGGGTGAATTGTACAGTATGTAAATTATACCTTAATTAAAAATGAAAACATAAGTACTTGATATGGATGCTTTAGCAAAGGTTTTGTTACCTCTGTTAAAGCTTAACATAACTTTGCAAATTTGGAGTGGTAACAATTCACCAGAATGTGGTACTCTCTGAAGGCTTGTCAGGTGGATTGTAGCGTGACCTCTGTGTGCCTAATCTTTTACAGAAGTGCAAAACCAGGGAGGCAGACTGTAGCGTGTAGGCACATCTTATGGATGAGATGGCCCCTGTATCAGTGAAAGCTGGTGCCTTTTGAAAAATTCTCAGATGTTGAATAGGACAGCATTAAGTAAAGTTTATTATTAGGGAAAATGTGGCAGGACATAAATGTGGGTGCTGCATCCTGCCTTGCATTTCCAGCAGTTGTGACCACTGTGTGTGGTCTGTGGAGCGCAGGTCTGTGTAACTTCATTTTGTCAGTGTGTTACTGAGCTCTGTGTAAAACTAAAGATGTGTGATTGGCAGTTGGTTTGCTATATCCAGCAGTGCATATGTTTTTATTTTTTATTTCTAAAATCGGTTTATTTCACTTTGACAATTTTGTTACAGTTGTGAGTTGTTGTTACTGAAGATTGTTTAGACTGTTGTCCAGTGAGTGGGGGAGGGGACTCACTAGGTACTCCTAGTCTCTACAGTTTTTATTAGTTTATGACACTTGAACCCCACTGTAAATGTTATTGTGACCCCCACCCCCACCCCAGTAACTATTAGGAGAAGCAGTATGTAAGTAGTGGCTTCTGGAGCTACATGGCCTGGGTTTGGCTCCCAGCTCTAGTTTGTTAACAAGCTGGTGACCTTAGGAAAAATTATTTACCTTCTCTTTGCCTCTGCTTCCTCATCATTGAACGAGGATTATAATTACAGTACTGACTCCGTGGAGAGTTTATGTGGATGAAATGAGCTAATAAATGAAAAGCCCGCACAACAAGCAGCATGCAGGGAGGTGGATGTCAGTGTTAGCTGCCTTTATTGTAGTTATTTCTTACTCTGTGTCAGTGGGTAGCCTCCTGAGCCTGCCCTAAATGTTGAAATATGAGAATGGCTATGATGCTATTTCTCCTTTGGCTTCCTGAGACTAGTTTTCTTTAGTTCTGGTAAAACCAGTTGACTTAAATCCTATTTTCTTGTCTTGTTTCCCTGTAGTTCCTCTTTCTTATACTTCATTGCATATTTGATTTTCAGTAAATATGCTTGATACCTTTGGAGTCTGCCTCTAATGACTTCTATATAAACCAGTTGGTAATAATTTGTTACATCATACCGTCTTCTGTGTTCAGAGATACAAAGCTACTTCATTGCCTTAAGAAATCAGACAAAAAAGGCAAAACTAAATCTCTTAAGTTAGAAGACAGGGAATGTGGTTATGTATTGTGATTTAGAAGCCTTTCTAAATTGAGAAGACTGAATACTATAAATCAGAAGAACATCAACTGGTTTGTGTCTCTGTGCTGTGTTACCTTTGTAAAAACGTGTCTCTTATACAGAGAAGTGCTTATTCTCAGCACAAAGCTTACTGTATTTGTCAGAGTATTTTGAAGATGTTTGTTAAAAAGCACTTGTGGAATGGCTGTGAGGTTTCACAGAGTATTCTTGTCCTCTTCAGATCCGTTCTTTAGTAGGAGAAAATAAGACTTTTAAGCTTGATGGTAGCAAACCCGTTTGCTAGTCTTTTCTCCGTGTGGGGTTAAATTGGGTAGTGTTCACTGGAGGTGCTTAAACTGCTAGCAAATCAGTTCGTGGTTTTTATGTCCCCTATACTGAGGATTTGAGGTAACCTTTGCAGCCTTTCTTACTACATGAGTAAGGCACCTTCACTGTGGAACCTGGACCATAACTCCCCATTTCCCCTTCCCAGTGTCTGGTAACCTTTGTTGTAATTTGTCTCTCCTGCTTTGCTTTTTCTAGGTACTTCATGTAAATGGGATTATACAATATTTGTCTTTCTGTGTCTGGCTTTGCTTAGCATGTTTGGAAGATTCATCCATGTTATAGCATGTCAAAATTGTGGGTTTTTTAAATAGCTGAATAATATTCCATAAATACAATGATTAATATATTTAACCCAACATATCCAAAATAGTATCATTATGAACATAATCTGTTGTACTGATAAGCACATCTGTTCAGACTTGCTACATTTCAGGTGCTCAGTAGCTCGCTGTGGCTAGTGACTGCTGTACTGGACAGTGTGGGTCTAGGAAAGGGAAAGGTTACTTGATTATTAAGCAACACAAACTCTATAAAGAAGAATATTTGCTGAAAGGCAGTATTAGAGAAGATTGTAGTCATCAGCCATAGAAAAAAGAAAGATTTGAAAAAATGATTAAGAGCCAGGCATAGCTTTTCCTTTGTGTCAGATTTCACACAGCATAGGAGCCTTTAGAGGAAGAAATATTTCACTGTGAATTTTTTTTTACCAGAATCTCTGGTGAGAAGACCTAAGGAACTCTTGATGATTTTTTAAAAAATTTGACTCACAGTGTCTTAAATACAGTAATGGTAAACATTAGGTAATTAACATTTTGAGTAGAAAAATTTGAGTAATGATTAGAACTGGAACAGAAATTTGCAGTGGGTGCTGTAGGGCTTGATGTAATTCCTGCCTCAGGAATTTGGATTTCTGAAACTAAGATTAGGTCAGTTTGGGAGGGCCAGTGATATCATTGTAACTAATAATAGCATTGACTTCAGAGTTTGATAGACCTGGGGCCAAGTTCGGTGTCTACCACTTAATAGTTGGATGACTTCAGACATGTCACTTTACATTTTAGGCTTTCCCCCTCCTTTACTCATCTGTAAAACAGAGATGATATTTATGTGTACGTCATGTTTTTATGAAGATAAAGATATGTAAACCCTTGCCATATCCAAGGGTTATTGTTGTCATTGTGATACAAAGCAAAGGTCATTATTGCCACTGGAATATGGAGAAGCCTGGTATACTTTCATGTTCTATGTGCAAGCTGCAGCTACAGAGCTAACTGCTTGGAAAAGAATGGAGCAGATGCTCAACCAGAAGCAGATGTACTGTGGCAGTGGGACCCTCGAAAAGATGCAGGACTGGGACTCTGAGCCTTGATGTGGGATTCAAACATTCAGTTGTTTAGTTTAAGGAAAACTTTAGGTACAGTGTGGGAAACTACCAACTGCTGGCTTTCTCAGCAGGTTAGAATGAGCCAGCACAATTAGTATACACATACAGTGACAGGTGGCTGACTGTAAGGGACAGCACAGGAAAGCAGTAACAAGTAAAAAAGTGCCGTCCTAAAGGTCTGGAGCCCTGGGTGCAAAAGCAGGCCTTCAATACGCTTCAGAGGCCCTGAAGAGGAGTGCCTGTGATGAAAGGCTGTGAGGTAGCCGAGAAACTTTGTTATTCTCAGCATGAATATTTCAATCCAGAATGGTTTAAATGAGGTAGGTAATCTTTAAACTATGAGAACACATGGCTCTTGAGAACCACTCAGGCCTTGAAGCCCTGCTAGCTCTGTATTTCAGAGGCAGGAATATGAGAATATGCTGTGAGAGCAGGGGAAAAACTCAGAGGGGACTGGGAAGTCGTTCTGGAATGAGCAGTGTTCCCAGTTTTGCCCTGGCACATCTTTCAGTTATTTTTCTGGTTAGAACACTTTTTGAATTTATGACACCTTGTACATGAAATATGAATGTAAATTTAGAGAACAGTAAATCAGGCACCTGAATACCCACCCTGTAACTCAGGAAATAGAATGCTGTCAGTCTAAGTAATACCCCCACCTCCACATCTTGTAGTCTCAGTCCAGGTTTCAAGCAGAGTTAAACTTTAGAAGAAGTTGGATATTTCAGATGAGTTAAAATGACATTGGTTAGTATATTTTAGTATAAATTGAAGAACCATTTTGTTATTAAAATGGATGATTATGTGACTGGAAGAAAGTTATTAAAAAGCAAGACTAGAATTCTTAAAGCCCCATTCTTGAGCCATTTTACACTTACCTCTTTGTTGCTCTGTGTGGTGCTTTTGTGGGACATGCTTCTTGTTCTGCAGTTGCCCTGGCACCTGACTCTAGTTTCTTGAGCACATGCCTTCATCCTCTGCACGGTCTGACAAAAGAACCCTAATAATTCAGATGGCTCTACTTAACAAATTTTTATCTTTATATTTTTTTAATTGAAGTGTACTCAGTTTACAATGTTGTGTCAATTTCTGGTGTACAGCATAATAGTTCAGTCATATATATATACACACACACACACATACATATATTTGTTTTCATAATAGGTTATTATGGGGATTTGAATATACTTCCCTGTGCTATGCAGTATACAGTTGTTTATTTGTTTTATATATAGTAGTTAGTATCTGCAAATCTCAAACTCAGTTTATCTCTTTCCACCTCCTTACTCCCTGGTAACCGTAACTTTTGTTTTCTGTGAGTCTGTTCCTATTTTGTAAGTTCATTTGTCTGTTTATAGATTCCACATATAAGTGATATCATATGGTATTTTTCTTTCTCATTCTGACTTACTTCACTTAGAATGATGATCTCCAAGTCCATCCATGTTGCTGCAAATGGCATTATTTTATTATTTTTATGGCTGAGTAGTATTCCATTGTATAAATATACCACAACTTCTTTATCCATTCATCTGTTGATGGACATTTAGGTTGTTTCCATGTCTAGTTTTTATCTTCAACTGCGATCTGTGGGATGCTCTTCTACAGTAAATAGTAGCATATCTTTCATAAGCACACTCCAATCCATTAGTTGAGACTTGCTCATTTTGGGGCTGCTAAGTTAATGCTTATATTTTTAGATATGTAACAACCTAAGGAACATTTTAGTTCAGCAATTTATTTCAGCAGTTTGATTTTAAGAGCCTGTTCTTGATGGATTTAGAAAGAAGAGAATGAATTTGTAAAGCTAGTTTTAAATGCTGATTGTACAACCTCCATGAAACTCCCATTCTTATGATAAAACAGTGTCAGAATAATTCAGGTGTTCTTTTTTTCCCTTTCAGTATAACACTCTCAGAATTCCAACAGAACATTGCTTTGACCTTGATTAAACTGTGAATTTTATTTAAAAGTGAAAATTGGCATTTTGAAAGCTATTTATAATGGTGTGATGGCAGAGTGTCCATTTGAAAGCAGTGTAACCGCAAAAGGGATTTATTTTAAATGATGTATCCTTTGGTAACACCTAAATTTATTTAAGAAAATTGTTTTTAATTGCATAAGTAATACCTCTTAAAAAAAATAGAAGTACAGGTGATGGTAAAATCCCCCCTGACCACTATTCCTCATTACATGTCCCATCTTCAGAATTGAGGAAGGCCTTTTTGTAATCATTTTGGCATATATTCTTCCTCAACTTTATTTTTTAATTACATACACACACACACACACACCCCTGAACGTATGTAACAAAAGTAGTATCATACTGTGTGTATTCTGCAAGCTGCAGTTTTCTTAGTTTTGAAGAACATTCAGTGTATGTAGGTCTACCCCATTCTTTTCAATTTCAGTGATGTGTATTATGAATGTACCCTAGTTCATTTAACAATTGGGTTATTATCCATAACTTGCTGTTGAATACAGCATTATGATAAGCATGTCTTTTGTTTGATTCTCCCAGGACACATGTGAATGTTTTTCTAGCTTAGATTTGGAAGAAGTGGAATTGCCTGTTTATAAAGGTCTAGTATTCCCTACATGGAAGTTAATAAATAGAATATTGTTTGACTAATTGAC
Source organism: Vicugna pacos (assembly GCF_048564905.1). Classification (NCBI taxonomy): domain Eukaryota; kingdom Metazoa; phylum Chordata; class Mammalia; order Artiodactyla; family Camelidae; genus Vicugna; species Vicugna pacos. The sequence continues at coordinate 76,370,108 of NC_132993.1, read as the reverse complement.
TAATTAATTGTGCTGGTAAATGAATTGTGCATTTGTAATGCCATTTTAGTTAGATAGGGAGGAATGGGGCCAAGTGTGAAACTAGTGATTCTCAACACTGGTTGTGCATCAGAATTACCTCTGGGACTTTTAAGGCATTGTCATCCCAAGAGAGTAAGTTAATAGGTCTGAAGATCAGTACAGATGGACCTTGGCATGGGGAGGAAAATTAAATACAAGAGATACATCCTGAGACTTTTCTTAGAATGCCCAAATTACCGAGCCTCCAATCTAGTACCTAACCCCTAAAACGCAATCAAATGTAGCAGAAAAATGTGATTTTCTTTAGACTCTTAATGTTAGTTAATGACTTTTTATCCCTCCAAGCACTTACTGTGGTGTATGAGTGTAAGATAGAGGAAAAGAAAAAAGATTAATTTTAGGGGGAAGGGACAGTAAGATTATAAACATGAAGTCTGAAGGACTAAATTTGTAGGATTGTGTTAAAGGTTTTATAAATATTGTTAATAAAAATGACTGTTTAGGTCTTTTCATAATGGAAAAATTGGAGGGCATCTTAAATCAGACATGCGTTGAGCATAACAGTTGAGAGCCCAAACCCTATACATAGGCCACCTGGGTCTAGATCCCCCTACTAGTTCACATATTAGCTCTGTGAACCTTGGCAAGTTACTTGGCCTTTCTATACCTCAGTTTCCCTTTCTGTAAAATGGGGATAGTGACACTTTATTTTTATAGAGCTATAGGAATATTAAAGAATGATTATATATAAAGCAAGCAGAAGAGTACCTGACACATAATAATTGGTATGAAGTGTTGGCTGTTATTGTTGTTTTTCATTACAAATACGATTATTATTAATCCTCATGTCTTAACCTTCAGGCATTTTTGTTCTCAGTGACCGGAAAACAGCAACTCAATACATGGCTAAAGATGATGAGGATGAAGAACTGTACTCTGGAGTACTGATTCAAAGTCCCTTTGGTTTAGCAAAACTAAGATTTTTTTGTGTCCTTGATATGTTTAAGGTCCTGTAAGTTGTTCCTGGCATATTGAAGTGGAGAACTAGTTCAGATTTCCTGTTCATGTAATTGGTAGGAAATCCCACAGACAGCAGGACAAGAATAGAGTCTGTTTTGTTAAAGTGTTTATGGTGCTTCCTAACATTTTGTAAAGCAACAGAACTTGAAAGTAAACTTACTATTGCTTGCTGCTGTTAAAGGTTTTTATAGAAATTAGGGAATGACTGACTTATGCTGATGCCTGAGGTGAGAATTTTAAGATTTACAAATGAGAGAAGTGATAATTGGCAAAGTTCCCGACGGGTGCCATGTGGGCGTACAGACACAAAATGAATTGTGGCGAATCGACAAATCTTATGAATAGCTCCATGAAGTTTTATGTTTTCCCTCCACATGGCATAGATTTTTAAAACTTTGCTTTTCAGTCTCATTCACATATAGGATGCCTTATTTTTGTTTTGTCTGTATAGTTGGTTATATTTCTACCCTACATTTAGCCAGGACTTCTTTGTATAGCATATAAGATTCTCTCAGAGCTGGGCCCTGCCAGATTCTCTGACCTCATTTCCTACCAGTACCTGCTTCACTTCTGCCAGTCACCAAAACAACTTAGATGGCCCACGTGGTGGTGGTCTCTCTAGCTTTGCTTATGCCATTTTCCTGTTTGGAGTGGGCTTTTCTTTACCTGGTAACCAGCCTGAAAGCCTTCTCTGGCTAGTCCTTTCCCCAGACAGAGTGCTCTTTCCTTCTTGTGGGCTGTGCAGCGCAGCTGTGGGGCTGAACTGTCCGGGCTTGTGTCCTGGCTCAGCCATGTACTAGCTCTGGGACCGTAGAAACACACACACACACACACACACACACATTTTGAAGTGTACGACTCAGTGGCTTTTAGCATATTTGTAATGTAAAAATGTTATGTTTTTGTAATGTTTTGTAATGTTGCCTAATTCCAGAACATTTTCATCACCCTGAAAAGAAAACTGTGTGTGTTAGCAGGCACTCCCTAGTCTCCTGCTCCAGGCCCCTAGAGCTACTTTCTGTCTCTATAGATCTCCTTGTTCTGAGCATTTTGTATAAATGGAATCACACGTGTTTGTGTCAGACTTGTTTCATTCTCTGTAATGTTTTCAGGATTCATCCACTTGGTAGCGTGTATCAGTACTTCATTCCCTTTATGTATGGATATACGAGTACCACGTTTTGTTTATTCATCAGTTAATGGACATAACTGTTTCCCCTTTTTTTGTTATTATGACTAACACTATTATGAACATTTGTGTACAAGTTTTTGTGTAAATGACATGAACATGTTTTCAGTTCTCTTGGGTTTATGCCGAGGAATGGAATTGTTGAGTCACATGATAACCGTTTGTTTAACTTGTTTGTTAGAAGAGGGACTGCCAGGTGGTTTTTCAAAGCGAAGTTGCCATTTTGCATTCCTACCAGCAACACATGAAGGTTCCAGTTTCTCCATATCCTTGCTAACATGTGTTATTGTCCTTTTGATTATAGTTACTCTGATGGGTATAGAGTGGTATTTCATTGTTGTTTTGATTTGCATTTCTCTAATGACAAGTGATGTTGAGCATCTTTTCATGTACTTATTGGCCATTTGTATTTATTTTTTTGAGAAATGTCTATTTAAATCCTTGGCCCAATTTTTAATTGGGTTGTTAGTTTTTTAAAATTGTTCAGTTGTAAGAGTTGTTATATATTCTGGATGCAAGTTCCGGATATTGATGGGTGAATATATACTCCCGTTCTGTGATTATCCTTTTGTTTTCTTGATAGTATCCTTGGATGCACAAAAGTTTTCAATTCTTAGGATGTTCAGTTTATCTATTTATTCTTTTGTTTTTTGTCCTTTCAGCATCATATTTAAGAAACTCTAGCCTAATCCAAAATCAAGATTTACACCTGTATTTCCTTTTAGAAGTTTTATAATTTGAACCTTTATATTTAGGTCTTTGATCCAATCTGAATTAGTATTTTGTATATGGAGTCCGTCAGGAGTCCAGCTTCACTCTGCGAATGGCTGTCCAGCTGACCAGGGCTGTCTTTTTGTTGTTGTTCTAATTTTTTAATTGAAATGCGGTTGATTTGCAATGTTAGTTTCAGGTGTACAGCCCAGTGATTTAGTTACAGATGCATGTTTTTCCTTTTCACATTCTTTTCTGCAATATGCTGTCACAAGGAATTGAATTTTGTTCCCTGTGCGGTACAGTGGGTCCTTGTTTCTTTCTACATGTAGTAACACGTAGTACCGTCTTCTGAAAAGACTGTTCTTTTCTCATAAAACGGCCTTGACATCTTGTAGAAAATTAGTTGACTGTCGTGTGAGGGTTTATTTCTGGACTCTCATTCTATTGCATTGTCAGTATGTCTTTCTTTATGCCAGTTCCCTACTATTTTGATTACTATAGCCTTGTAATAAGTTTTGAAATCAATGTATGAGCCTTTCAGTGTTGTTCTTTTTTCAAGATTGTTTTGGCTATGCAGGGTCCCTTACATTTGTGTAGGAATTTTAGGGTCAGCTTGTCCATTTCTTCAAAAAAGATAGTTGGAATTTTGATAGGGACTGTATGAATCTGTAGATCAATTTGAGGAGTGTTGTCACCTTAACAATAGTAAATCTTCCAGTCTATGACTGTAGGATTTATTTCAGTCTTTTCTTTCATTCAGTGGTGTTTCGTAGTTTTCCAGTTTACAAGTCTCATCTTGGTTAAATTTATTTCAAAGTCTTTTTTTGTTTGTTTGGTTTTTTTTGTTTTTATTTTGTTTTGCTTTTGATGCTATTATAAATGAAATTGTTTATTAGCTCTAGAATCTTGAGCAAATTTCTTAAACTTTCAAAGCTTCAGTTTCTGCATATAAAAGGGACGTATTGAGTATCTACCTTCTCCAATTGTGAAGATTTAAATGAGTTCATTCACAAAACGAGATTAAGTAAGTTTGTTGGTTCAAGCTAAATGTTAAATATTAAACTGTGAACTCTCTGAGGGAAGGAATTTTGCCTTACATATTTTTGTGACATATTTTCTCTTCCCCCTGCTCAGGTAGCACCTAGCTCTGTACCTGTTGATGCTGAAGGAATGTAGAAGGGTGGAAAAATTGGACTATTATCACATCAAATTAAGTTCCTAAGTTTGAAAGTTAACGTTGGTTGGGAGTTATAGACACTGATTCCGCCTTACACCTGCATATTTTGATATGGCTTATTTTCTTATACGTATAAATAAGCCTTGCACAATAATTTTGTCACCTCTTAAGATAGTGGTTTCTTTTTAAGATGGTTGAGTGGGCCTTGGCTTACCAAAGGAGATGTAAAGCAGGCATTCATTGCCTTGGTGAACTCATAGTCCTCTATGTCCCAAAATTGTATGTGAAATGTCTTAATTTTAGGATGTTGTACATCATAATTTTAGAGAACTAAGTAGTTTCAGTTGTGTATTTATATCTAGTATGAAAAGCTATCTTTAAGTTAGGATTAAAAATGCTTCCTTTTTCTGAGTATGATTCTGTGGTATAATTTCTAAAATTCACATATATCAGTAAAATATACAAGTGATAGTTAACTTGTAAGTGTAAAATAGAGGCAGCTTTAATTCTTGGCCTCATGGTGCCTAGAGCACTGGCTCTCACCCCTGGTTTAACAGCGCACTTATGTAAGCACTGTGTTACTTCTTGTCTCCCCAGCAGAGCAGGGTAAGAGTGCCTTTGTTCTGTTTAGTGGCTGGATTAACTATTAATGATACTGTGCTGTGGTGAGAAACCTGTAGATGGTTTTCAGGGATTAGTTTCATTACATTTAATTGCTAATAAAGGGCATTGGTGGTGAAGCTAATAGAATTAAGAATTTAAACATTCATCTTTTTACACTTCAGTGTAGTTTTGTATTCGCTCCTAAAATTCCTTAACATAAAAATAACAAAACAATGGTAACAAATACCATGTGCTGAACTTGAAATTTTATGGTGCTCCATACAGTGTTGGGAATGGTAGATCTGGGTCTGGGCCTGGTGAGACACAGCCATTGCAGTGGTCTCTCTCTGCCTTTTTGCTTGATGGCTTCCAGGGGTGGGTGAGGATGAGAATCCCAGTTTGAGGGGATTGACCTACTTTTCTTGCTTGAATTTGGAAATCCATAATAAATCTTTCCTTTTAAACTACTATTTCTTTGGGGATATAAATTGCATTTGGAATAATAATTCTCAAAGTGACAGAAGGAAAAACATTTTCTCTAGTAAATGGATAAGTCCTCTAGCTTCTGATAAGTGGCAGCAGAAGCTACCTTGAAAGTTCTAAACCAGAAACCTAACCACCCTGAGATCACTTCCTTCTCCTCTTCTAATCTTCCCCAACCCCAACCCCACTCACCTCCCACCCCCACCCCAGTGTAGAGGTTGGAATGAACACATTGTGGTTGGTTGGCATTGTGCCATATTCAGGAACATAAGTAATCCTGTTTTGGAATTATTGCAGAAGGAAATTTGATACTGGAAAAAGACTACTTTAAAAGTAAAGGAAGGGGGGTGAAATTGAAACTTTATCTTAAAAAATGAAATCAGATTCTAGAAGTCAGTTTATTTTATTTAGCAATGTTCAGGTTATAATTGAAAAATATGCACTAAATTTTAGAATGAACAAAGAATGCACCAAGTGTTGATTGTTTCTGGCGTACATTTTCATACAGTGTTTTATCTGCAGTCAGCTGTTCCTATCTGTGGGTCCCTCATCTAGGAGTACTGAGGGCTGACTGAACTGCTATTTTGTGTAAGGGACTAGAGCGTCCGTGGATTTTGTTATCAGTGGGAGGTGGAGTGAGTGGGTGTTGTGTCCTGGAACCAGTCCCCTCTCGGATAACGGGATGACTGAATTAATATGATTGGATGTCTTTTAAGTAGTAATACAAGTGTAATGGAGGACATTTTTGCAGACTAGTTAAGAATGTTAATCATTTTTCTCCCTGATAGTCTCTCATAGTCAAATAATTATCATTCTTGAGATACTTCACGTATTACTTTCCTTGCTGATTTTTCTCATAAATTACTAACCTTCCTAACTCCTTCTATATCCTCATTTGCCAGTTGGTTTGCCCGGGATTCTAACATTTCTTTAGTATTGTCCATCTACTTTGTCCAAAGTTGCATTTTTTGTTGCATATTTTCAGGGTTCACTTTGCTCTGGACTTCCACTTTATTTGAATTGTTGGACTATTTACAGATAAAGAAGGTATCTGTTGGGTGGTGATATGGTCTGGTGATAATCAGGGGCAGTTGTTTGTTCAATTCATAAATGATTATTTTTGTTTGAACAGTTTTTGCTTTTCTGTCCATTCTCATCACAAAGAAGACTGGAATAATGAATACTGGAATAACAAGGACTCCTTTTTAGGCTAGACTGATCTTCAGGGTATAGGACAGTTAATCATTGACCTTCCTAGATGTCTCAGAGAACTTGCTTTACTCCTGCCCCTTTATGAAGGGTCTGTGGTGTGTCAGTCTCTTGAATTTTGAGTCAGGACCTCAATACATGGTCCCACATGATAATACCAGGGATTGACACCTGAGCCAGAAGTGTCTGCAGGGCCCCTTGGGTGTTTAAATAGGAGCCCCTTAAAGATACTTACTTAAGCTGGTGACGCCGTAAGCATGCATCTCAAGGCAGTAGAATTTGTGAACATGTGAATTGAAGAGGAGAAGCAGTTAATTGGTAATGATGGGAGAAATGGAATTAGGGTCAGAGGTGTTGACCACCAGAATGGGGGTGCATTTCACTGGAGAATGGCCCCTCTGAGCACTTGGTGATGTAACCGGGTTTCAAGAGCTGCTTGTCTTCTGAACAAGATTCTGGTTCTGATGCCTGCTGAGTCCTTTTTCCACTTTCTTAATTTCTAGATGTATTCTTGCTTGTATTATCATGTCATCTGAAGTAACCTGAGCACACCTGCTTCTTGTAGCCTGAAATCACATCTTGTTTTGGCAAGAGAGAGGACACTCCTGGAGGTGTCCCAGGAGTCTTCAAACTTATGTTATTGAGTGGAAAATGAAAGATTTGACATAGCAGGCCCTTAACTGAAGAGTTGAACTATTTATCTTTACAGGGAATCTGAGTGTCTTTTAAAGCGTGAGTATGCCAGTAAAAGGATATCATTAAGAAGGTCTATAGGTTGGATAGAAGAGAATGAGCGGGGAAATTGCAGTGAATTAGTTTTTCTTTTTGGGTATACAAGGTCATGAATAAGAAGAATATGGTATCACAGACCAACAAGTTGTTTTAGTCAAAAAAGTTGACTAATAGTGATGATTTTAATTGATTGGAGATATGAGAAAATAGCATTTAAGAAGCTGACTCAAAAGAAGACTGAAGGAAACTATATTCAGTACCGTGTAATAGCCTATAATGAAAAAGAATAGGAATATATATCTGAATCACTATGCTATACACCAGAAATTAACACAACATTGTAAACTGACTATATACTTCAACTTAAAAAAAGGCTGAACTGTTCTACTTAGGTTGCTTTGTCCTTGGAAATTAGCTATAAATCACAGACACAGTAATCTTTTGGAAAAGGTGAAGAATGTTACCACCACCAGTTGTTTATCTTTTCCCCCCTCAGATTTCTTCTTTATATGTGGTTCAGCTGTGTGCTGATCTCTAGGACCCTTCTAGCTCCACAGTTGTTTGAATCTCTAGTTGAGTAATTGTATCTGGAAATGAATATTTAAGAACAAGGAGACTAACTTAGCTAGATTGTAACTTTAACACTAACTGGAGAACAGCCCAAGAAAACCACAAAAGTATCAACATATAAGTGTTAATTGACGTGAAAATTCAGATCCTTATCCTTAAGGAAGCTGTGATCTCATGGGAAGTCAAACAGGTACTGTGTATGTATTTTAGTAATTCTGTAATGAAGTGTATGTGATACATAGAGGGGCAGAGGAGACGAACTGTATTCTGTCTGGGATGACATCAGGAAGGAGTTAACAATTTGGCAGAGGTTAGGAAAGTGAGTTGGATGTGCAAAGGAAACAAACAGGACGGTGGCATTCCACGGAGAGGAGAGTGCGTAAGAACAGACTTGGTGGTGTGAGAAAACATGATGTATTTGGGGAATCACAGAGTAGAGCTCGGTATTTCAGAGCATAGAATATATAAAAAAGGAGACTGGTGGCAGTGATACCCCATATGAGACAAGTACTAGTCTGGATCTCTCAAAAATGTCTGTCTGACTCGGAGGCGCAGTGATGCTGCTGTTGACTGTTAACAAATGACATTAGATTAGGGAGTTGATGAGGTTAGTTTCAGGCTGCGTTCAAGGCTACCAGGGACCATCTAGGTGAAAATGTCCAGTAGGCCTCAAAGGGTATACAGAGTTCTAGGTTGCAAGAGGGAGTGTTGGGCTAGAAATTCAGATTTGGTCATCATCAGTGACTTTATGGTTGTGGATATTAGGGGTGTAGATAGAAAGGTCAGTGAGTGGAAAGAGGGTCTTGTAACTATCTCCAGCATTTAAGTCTGGATGAAAAAAGATGATCCAGCAAAGAACCCAGAGGAGAATCATAAAAACACAAAAGCATTAAAAATAAAACTTACATTGTTTTATATTACTACTTAGAAATTTAAACAAAGCTGTGACTAAAGAAGCAACTTAATTATAATCTGAAATATGCTTATACCTTTGCGAAATAAGGAAGTATAGCCTTTCTGGTACTTATTAGCCTGAATGTATAAATGGAGACAGTGGATGGTAAAAAAAAAATATGTTTACAAAGTTGTGAGACTGTTACTTTGTAGGAACCAAAGAGTGGTGGTGAAGAGAGTAATTTAGAATTGTAGGAGTGGGTGGGGCATAACGTTTTGAAGTGTGAACTATAAAAACAGACCAGGTTTTTACATCAATTCATAGACCAAAATAAATTTTAGAAGGGTCCAAGATTTACATGCAAAAATGAAATTATACAGGATATTAGAGGAAAATAAGATGATGATTTTAAAAAAAATTGATGTGGGGAAATTTTTTCTAGTTTTAACAGGAAAACCATGATTCATAAAGGAAAACCCTGGTGGAATTAATTGCAGAAAAATAAGGTATAGGGTCCTGGATACTGTGAATAAAATTGAAAAACAAGCAACTAATTTGGGTAATGTATTTGCAGTGTGTATAAGAGAGTCTCCTATGTGTGGTCTTGGTGGGAGATGATTCGGGTGGTCAGAGGTTCAGGAGACTACTGGGGATGCCAAGGTCTTTAGCCAAGGGTGTTTGGAAGTCATATTAACATGAACATCAAAGCCCTTTAGGACTATGGTGGATATTGTGGTGGAATGAAACTCAGTGACATGGCTTCTGGACTTCTTTGTGAACATGCCAAGTACTCAGACCCATGGATGGTATTGATAAGGATTAGATGGTAGCATAGATGGAATTCATGAGCCTCAAAGGATGCAGTGTTAACATAGTATTTGTGAACATTCCTGAACCTTCTAGTCCTTCTGGAGGTATAAACGAATCTGAAGGTTTGAAGAAAATGTGAAAATGATGTTGGAAACCTTGCTGTGTATTTCTTGAAATGTTTTTGGTTTGGATCTTACGAAATCACCAGCCAGAAAATGATTTAGAACTTTAACTTTTCTATCTATGTTTGTAAAATGGGCATATACTTCATTAGAGCTGTGTAGCTTAATCTTGAGGACTTCCACCTTAAATGCACAGACACTATATACATACACTGAAGTGTAAACTTTTTGTCTTTTTGGAATTAAAAAATGCCACATTGAAGAAGGATTCAAGTGTTGCTTCATTCCTGAAGTGGCTAGCTAATAAACCGAGAATAATTCTCTAGGTAGAAAGGCTGAGATACAGATTAAATTTCCACATACAGTAACACTGTGGTGAATGCTGAGGTTGGTAGAAAGACGGAGGTGGATTAAAACTCTTTAAAGCTGTTTAAAATGAGACAGACCTAGTATAACTCATTAACTCAATCAACAAATATTTATTTAGTATCCCATCCTTTGCTAGGCACTACCTAACAATAGGCAGAGGGTTACTACATGCCAAGCACAACACTATGTCCTTTCATGGATTATTTCATTAAATCCTCACAACAGCTCTTCACGTAGAATTATTATCCCCATTTTATAGGAGAGGAGATAGAGGCTTAGAGAGTTTAAGTAATTTCCCCCAAGGTCACATGACTATTAAAAATGGCGGTGGAGCCTGCTTTCAAATCCAGGGCTGCTTGGCAGCCGGGTCTGGGCTCTTAAATGCCGTGTTCTTTTTAAACAGGAGGGAGGGGCTTTACTGAGCGTTCACCATGGCACCAGGTGCCAGGCTCTGTAATCCACGTAAGAATCCTCAAGGTAAGTTTCATTATCATCATTTCAGTTGAACTGCTGTGCCGTGTGCTCTCCCCCAGTGGTTAGGTAGTTTGGCTACAGCTTGTGGTAGATTCTGTTCTCATCAGTTATTCATGCCAGCTTTATAATGTACAGTGAATGAAGTTATTAGCTTGGACACTTTGGAAACACCTTTATTTTAACAACATTGAGGGGATATTTCTGTACAGTTCCAGCCATTGTATTTTATGCAACTAATTTTTTTTTTTTACATCTCATATTCCCTGTTACCAAGAATCTTAAAAATTAAAATTTGTTTCGCCCTTTACAAAAAACCTCAACTGGCTGAGGTCTACTTTGAAATCCTGAGACTGCCTATAACATTTCAGTGGCACTTTTGTTTTATTTTTGATATGTGAACTTTTAAAATTACGAATAGGAAAACACATTTACAAATAGGAAAACAGCTTTATATTTGAAATAGTCTGGGTAATAGGATCATGTTTTGCTTATTGGTGTAAAATTATGTGCTTTAGGTCAGTGGTTAATATTTTAAAGGAAATGTGTTAGATATTTTTCCCTTCTCTTTTTCTTTTCCTCTTTTATTTTTACCCCACCTTCCATTAAAGTCTAGAATCTTTTTTTTTCTCAAATCAGTATCAGCAGTGATCTTTTAATTAAATTGAATTGGCACTTACGTTTCTGTTGCAGATAGCATTTTCAGTCCTTTCCTAAAAGGACAAGTATATTATCTGCCCGGTGACTGGGTGTTGCTGTTCACTTGTGCTGTACTGCGAAGGAGGAGGGGAAATTAAGGTGTAAAACGGAAGTCTTTTTCTAAAGGAGTTAGGGAGTAGATGTTAAATACATCTTTAAAGACAATCAAGAAATTATAACAAAGGTTAAAAATTTTTAATCTGTAAATTGGGATTCTGGTTTAATTCTTAACTGACAAAAATGATTCACTGAGCCATATTTTTCAGGGCTGGTGAAATAGAAGTGACCGAGGGTTGCCTATCTGTTCATTACAGTCTGTAACTTTATTACCCAGGCTTCTCAAATTATCTAGTTTATTGAATCCAGTTGTTAGCATTTTTGGTTTGTATTTTAATTTGCTGCATTTAAAATCTTCTTGTAGAGCCAAGCTAGTTCTACCTTAAAAAAGAAAACACCCCTCTGCTTAAAAGAAATGGTACTTCCTGCTTTCATAAACAGTCATGTGCATAGTTTAGCAAGGCCTGATGCCTCTGGAGCCTTTTCCCTTTATAGCACCATTGAATCCCAGTCCTAGCAGAAGTACTGCGAATCTTGTGGCCTCATTTTGAACAAAAGGGATTAGAGAAGAAAAATCTCTTGATATAAGGCTTGAAAGCAAGGACAGGCAATCTTGGTTGTGAATATTTTCTGATTTTTCCAGAAATCAAGCAGAAGATTGAGCTGCTGATGTCAGTTAACTCTGAGAAGTCGTCCTCTTCAGAAAGGTACAGCTACATCTCTTGCATGAACAATTAATGGTGTAGCATTGCTAAGAAACAAACCAGGATGTGTTTTTTTTTCCTTGTCAAGTTTGCTATGAAGCGTATTGTACTGCATGCTGATCATTGTGCTTTATTGAAGATGTGTATTTGGGCAAGCTGTTCAGCTTTTACAAAGGGTAATTGATTTTTTTAAAAAAAAAGTGAAGCCTAATCAGCTGCAGCATGCACACCATAACACAGCAGACCGCTGGTTCATGTGTGACAGCTGTTAAGGGCTTTAAAGAATAATTTACTTAGCTAAAAAATGAACAAAAATCTTGCTTTCTTTAAGGACTTACTCGTATTAGGTTTTCTTGTATTTTCAGGTTGTTGCTACACAAAAATTAATATTATTTGTAAGATTAGGTTAAAAATACTTAGCTTTTGGTTGTGATAAATATTTTCTTACGTGGAAAGGGAGTGCCATTTGTGAATAGCTTAGGAATTGCAAACCCACAGATTAGTCACATTCTGAAAGAGAGATATGATGCTTCTTCAAGTCTGTGCTAGGAAATGGAACAGTCACTGCATGCAGTAATGGTTCATGCCTGCAGGTAAGGACAAAATGACTCAGAAGTATTTTTAAAGCAATTATTTTATCTGTCAATCAAATGATTATACCTGTAAGGAGATATTTTCTTAAAATACCTATTTTACTTAATGAATAGAATTAAAACATTTTTATCTCAAGTCAGAAATGAGGCTATAGTTGCCTATTTTGATATGCAAATGTGTTTATTTCTATTTACCAAAATTATGTATACTACATAATGTTTTCAGTTGTGGTTCTTGAGTTGGTGCTTACCTTTCTGATAGTTTATACCTGATGTTGATATTTTGTATTAAGGTGTGTTAATTTATCTTTTCTGTGGTTAGTTTTCAGGGTTATCTTTTTGTTCATAGATTTAATATTTAGGAAAGTATTATAGAGAAATAATTTGGTAGTTAAAGAATGATTTGAAAAAAGCACTGGGAAAAAATATGAGGTGAAGAACCCAACATGGTAAAATGGGTTTAATTATAGTTCACTAGTGTATGGAGGACATGATCTGATGGCAAAATGATGACATTCAATCGATTTATTAGTATAATTAGGTGAAAGGCTCCTGGCTATAATTTAGAGAATTACAAAAAACGAAGATGTTACTACTTTCTTTAGAGGTTGAAAATAGAAAAATTTAGGCACATTTGTGTTTATTTTTATGTAGCTTCTAACTTCTGGTTTGTGGCTGGCCGTCTGATTTTAAGCATTCTTTTTGCTGAGATGAAAAACAATCTTCAGCCTTGTGAATATTCTGCCAGTAAAATGGTGGTGATGGGAAGGGGGAGAGGGTGGTGGTGTAAATAGTGAATGGACTGAGTGCCAACTGTAATGTTAGAGTTTTATTACTAGGAAGAACATTCTTAATGGTATGACAGTAATAATTATATTAACTCTTTTGAGTAGCATGTATTCTCTGTTGATAAATTAGGGTTGAACAGAATGGGTGAAAATTCTTCAGAAACATGTTGGGGATGGGTGAGGTTTTTATGGTGAAAATACATTTTAATTTTTTTATTTTTATAAGGAAATATTCTAAAATATTTTGGTGATTACATTTATTTATTTAAAAATTATTGTTGCTATTGTTTTCCCTAAGCTCCTGTGGTTACATTTGATGGAAAGGGAGGATGCATGTGGTCATGATTTTAAAGTTTAGAAAACAGCCACTATGCTTATGACAGCTTTATGCACAGTTTTACCATAGCTTGCTTACTTTGTTTGTTATTCTTTTGGGGGTGCTTACACATGTATTTGGCAGTTGTGATATGCTGACTTAGTGGGTATAAATGTAGTTGTGTGGGTCAGCTAACATTTTGCCAACACAGAAGTTGTTTCACTAATGCAGATATATTAAAAATAGAAATTACTTATTTTTCCTCCTTTATAAAAATTATACAGTGATAGTCAAATCATTTGTCTTTTAAACTTATTTGGAAGAACTTGAGAAATAAAAATCTGAAGTTTAAAAAAAATTTCATGGCCTAGTGAGACTATTCTGCCCAGGGATGTAATTGTTTATAGTATCATGTAACGTTACCATCACATTCTTTAATTCCTTGCTCTCTAATTACCTGAATTTTTAAAGTCTTTGTTTTATTTTAAAATTAGTTATCTGAGGCATGGCATGAGTCTTAAAAGATACGTAGAATTTACCTGTGGTCAGTATTCCATTCCCATGTATTTATTGTTTTAAAAAAAAGAAAAGAAAAGAAACCCTGTCTTCTTTCTTTAAAGAGAGGAGAAGCTACTTCTTTGTAAGAAACCAAGTTAACGTTTGTCATTATTGATTTTTTCACCACGGTATAGAATAATTTTTGATATTTCAGAGGAGTGGAGGAAAGATTTTTTAAATACAAAACATAATAGATACATAAAAAGTGATATAATGTTCCTAATCTTTCTAGCTCATATTTTTAACCTGCTTAATGGAAATTGCTAGTCCTGTGACAGTATTGGTTGAATTAATTTTTCTAGACAATTCTGTAAAATGGGAAAAGCAAAACAAAAAACTTCATTTTTGTAGACTCTTAAGGATCCTTCATTGAGAAATACATACAGATAAGATTTGAAGTAATGTTATAATGGAGTTTTGAAGGTTGTTTTGTGACCTAAATTAGGAAGTACGTTATCTTAACAGACTCATTACCACCTTGAAATTTAAAAATTGTAATTTTTTTTTTCACCTTTAACAAAATAATGAGGATCTATCAGATGTCACTTTTCAGGGGAGCATGGAGTACTTCTGTTCAGAATGGCTGACTCATAGGGAAAAAAACAATGCGGTGACAAAAATTATAATTTACTTTTTGGTTTTATATTTTGGAGAGAGAAAAATATCAGCTTACCCATGTTAAAAATTAAGGACAGAGAACATTATTGAATGAATTAAAAAAAAGGAGCACGATTTGTTTGTTATTGACAGTTAAGAGGAAGACTTATCTGTGGCAAGAGAGTACCCTTCTGCAGATTTTAGGAATACACTCTGTGGCTAATGTTTTATTTTTTTATTGAGTTCCTGTTGAATGAATGAATATATTCAGGTTAAATATGTCAGAGACAAGGGTCAAGCACAATTTTACTTCTAAATCTACTCCCACCTAATATAAGAAAATAGCCATGAATATTTATTTGATGTGAAAGTTAGTTTTTGTTCCTTTTTCCCTTTTCCTATCTAGAACTTCTGGGATGTGGGAATTTGTTGGGTTAGAGTGGGTGGGGAAGAGAAAGATGAGGAGCAATAATCATGATAATAGCTAGGAAAAAAGTAGTAATCATGTATTAAATATTTCAGATACTAATTCTGAATGAGAAGAAAGTAAATTGTGGCTGTTGGGAGGACTCTGATAAATCATCCTGGGAAGATCCTGAGTGAAAGAAGGCACTTTGTTTTGCTACAATTTTTGTCAAACGGTATTACTACTTCAGTGAACTCATGAGCAAGATTGTATAATTCTTGATCAGAGTTGAGCCCAGAGTGCTGAGAACTGTGGTTCCCAGTCCATCTAGACTGACTCCAAGGAGGACTGTGGGGGAGGTCCTGAGGGTGAGAGGCTTGAGAAGCAGAGAATCTCCATTTACACTAAGCATTGCCCACTTCCGCTTTGTGAAATGTTAATAGATGTTGTTGTGGTTAGTAAGGTTCACAATCAGTCAAAAGGTAACGAAATATGAATGCCAGGTAGTATAGCATTTTCTCAGGAAACGGATAATAAAAGGATCATTTCTTGTTGTGTAAGTGTTCTTGATATTTTTTGGTGTTAAAAGGGGTCCTGGTACTGGAATCAGATAAGTAGTAGTATCCTGGATCTTAGCATTCCACATAGCTAGCACATACTTGTATTGATAAATTGCTAGTTGCCTTCTAAAGAAGAAAGGAAGGAGAAAATATCATATATAAATAATTATACCGTGGCCTGTATTCTACCAATGCTGTATAAACAGAATTGGTGAGAAGTGGAGATTGTATGTTGACCCTCCCTCCCCCAGTATAAAGGCATTTGAAATGCATAAAAAACCTGTGCTATTTTTGTGTATGTATTTTAATTCCTTTTCTTAGTTTGGAGCTTCTTTGGTGAAAAGAAAAAGGGCATATGATAATTACGCGTGGTTGCAGAGAGCAAAAAGAAATCTGGAAGAATACGGAGAACGGAAGGGAGAAAATAAGTAAATAAGATTGGGACCAGATGCAGAGAGAAGAAAGTAAAGAATAGTCAGTGAAACATGATCTAGGATCAAAGTGTCTTTTATTTGCTCTTATGTTGAATGTATTTTCCTCCATGTTTCTGAATTAAAGAGTTGTTGTGAGAGGAGAGCCAAATTTTATAAAAGATTCTCTCTTCATTGGATCTGCCACCTCCCCGTTTCAACTCAATGGGTAGGACAAGGAGTTACTGATAACATTTTTCCCTTTCCACCCCTCTCTGTTTTTGTATTTGCAGGATGGAAGTATTTGAGATGTAGTTTTTCATGAGTGATGAGATGAGATGACAGTGATGGATTGGGTTGTCGTCCATCTATTCAATCTTTATGATTTTATGTTTATTTTCTTTTATTCAGTAACATTTAAATTGAAGATGTATATGGGAAAGTGCATAGATCACAAATCATTATAAAATTGAAGTCATTGATTTTTTTTTCCCTTTTGTAGTTTGTTTCGTGTGGTGTCCAAGAAATCTTTGCCAAGCCCACGGTCACTAAGAATTTCAGCTAAGTTTGCTTGTAGAGGTTTTCAGCTGTTAATATTTGTCTGTGGTTTGTTTTGGGCTTTAGTATTAAGGTAGAGATAGAGATTATTTCTGTACATGATTATTCGGTAGTTTTATATGTTTTTGAATATTACATATAAATAGAAACCTTCTGTGTATGTACTCTTTTGGTCTGTCCTTTTGCAGCTTTACCTGTGTGAGATGCGTACATGTGTAGTTGTAGTTGATTCAGTCTCATTGCTGCACAGTATTCACCGTATGAATATACCTCACAATAGAAAATTAATCCAGTCTCCTATTGATGAGCATGTGGCCTATTTGCAGTTGGTGGCTGCTAGGAACAGTGCTGCAGTGAAGATCTGTCTACATGTCTTCTGGTGAAGGGACCTTTGCATGCATTTCTGTTGCGTGTATTCCTAGGAGTGCAGTTGCTGAATTTTGGTGGATATTGCCAATTTTCCGAAGTGAACAGTGCCAATTTTCACTCTCACTAGCTGTGCTCCACGTCCTTGCCAGCTGGCTACTATATATTCTTTTTCTCTTCCCTTCCCCTTCCTTTACCATTCCCTCCATCCCTCCTTTCTCTTTTAGCATTCTGGTGGCTGTGCCAGTGTGACCCAGAGTTTGAACCTTTTGGAGGAGGATTAGAAGCAGATAGGGGACTATTTCTGAGTACTGTGTCTCATGACAGATCAAGATCAGAATTACCAATTTAGACCAAACATGAACCGTAGGGTGTAGTCACTGAGGCGCTGCTCTCCCACTGACTGCTTCTAGTCTTTTACCTGCATCCTGGAGGACACAGGCCATTAACGTCAGTTTTCAGATTTGGTTTCAGTAACAAAACCATTTCGTCAGCTGAACCTTATTAGAAACCTCTCATGTAAAACATACAAAAGTGAAGCTTGGACTAGGAAGTGGAGAAGTAACCAGAGCCTCACCGTTGGTATTTAGACACCCCACCCCTGAATATCCCTCCCTAGATCTCCAGTCCTCTCTACCTTAAAACCTGTGATGCCAGTAATCCACTTAGGTCTGACCAAGAAATTAAGACATTTTTGGTATGTTCTGAGTGTTAAGTTTTATATTGTTCATGGTCTCTCAAAGTTTTACATCATGTACCTAAATAAAAATGTGGTGTTATCTTTTAATTTCTGTTAAAAAAAAAAAACCAAAAAAACTAACAAACCCGGGCAGTTATCAGAGCTTCCTTCCTGTTAGCCGTTACTTGTTTGATCTAGATGCAGTTGTTTCTAAATCATTTTGTTAGTTTGTTATCCGTTTAAACTTTGCTTCTGTTTTCTGATGCCTCTTGGGAGGGTTGCTACATTACAGCCAGAGCAAACCTTTCAGAGAAGGCAGATCTGCTCAGGTATGGCACTGCACTTTAAAACCTCTTCTGCTGTTTTCCCATTGTTCGTATAAAGGTAAACTCCATTGTAAACTGGGCCATTGAGCACCTATCCTCTCCAGCCTAACCTCACACTGGGTCATGTTTATCCTGCCTTGCTGTTTTGCCTCTTCCATCCCTCCCATCTCAAGAAGCCCTGCCTAGGTCAAATTACACCTATTATAAGCCTTTACAGAGCTGTGCACCTCTCATTTGTAGCATTTGTCACAGCTGCTGTTTGGCAGTGGGGAGTACCAGTGACATTTGGTGTATTTGCTGGCTTATTTACTATTCGCCCCAGCTTATGATCTTAAATACAGAAGTGCTTTCATCACAAAATATTTTTATGCCATCATTTGCTGCTTACAAATTACAAACTTGAAAAGGTCTTATTTTTGGTATAGGAGTCATTATTTCTATGATATTGGCATAGATAAATAATTTATAGCCATATATGATCATAGTCTATTATATATGTAATCATACAGTCATGTGTAATCATAAGCTAATTTAACTCATAAATTATCAAGGTTAAAATCAGGTTTTTTTATCACCATAAAAATGCATAGTTCATTATATGTATTTTTTTACATTTGTTTTAATGTATACTAGAAATTAAAGTGAATCCGAACACTCTCTATCTGTGTGCCAAGCTGGTAACATCAAACCATAGCCATTTATTTCCCAAATGTCAGTATTTTAAATATTATCTTGGTGCTTTTTGTCATGGTAGCATTTCACCCTCTGCTGTTACTTACTTAATATTATGACTTTTTGTTTATTTTTAACTGTGGTAAAATATACACAACATAAAACTTTATAATGCTTTTTATAAGTTAATTTTCTTTAAAAAGGAATCGTTTTATCCCTACCAGAACGGGAGAACCAGTGTCACTTGCCTTTAAAAACAATTACTATTAAATCCTGTCTAGATTCTGTTGTCTGATAAAGAGTTCAGGCCTGAGCAATATGCTCCCTCTTTACAAGGGAGGTTAAATTGCCAGTGTCATAAACGGGCTTAAATATGTTAGCACTGAAGTGAGACTTATTTTTTTATATACTCAGATTGAAAGAGCCTCAGGAAAGGAGTAATTTTCTCAGTATGTGATTCAGTGCCTAGTCCAGACTCAGTGAAAGTCATTTTGTATACCAGCCGTGACACTTCCTCTTCATTTTTTTGCCCACCCCCCCATTAAGTTTTGAACAAATGTGAACAGCTATTATAAGAATAACAATGGCAGCAAAAAAACCCAAAACTCTACTTTTAACAGTCATATTGCAGATTCCCTTTATAGCAGAATTCTTTATTTGCCTGTAGGTTGAAAGAAATTACAACTAATTTTAGTATAGATTACTTTATCATCCATCCGCCACCCATCCACCCATCCATCCATCCATCCATTGTTTATCAGTAGCTGCTGTGTGCTAGTCACCCAGCTATTGGGAAATCAGGGAGCAGCAAAGGCAGCACAAAAGCAGAAGAGGCCTTGGTGGGTGGCTTACACCTGAAATACCTTGGTCAGTTTCTTGGGTGTGCAGTGCTGAGTGCTGCATCATGGATGACGCTGGTGGAAGGCCACTGGCAGTTGCTGAAAGAATTACAAATCACGAATAACTGCGTTTTGGGGGAACTTATGTTAAGACTAGAGCTGTGGTAATGGGTTACAAATGCAGTTGCTGTAAATGAGTGATAAGGGCCAGTTGGGGACGGTAGCAACCTGGGACCACAACCCCATCTTAAAGAGGTGGCTGCTGATTGGCTCTTGCTGATTACTGCCATGTTGAAATAAAGGCCAAGTGTGCCAGTTTTTGTGATTTTTAGAAGTTGAAAATTTGATTCTCATGTAAGATTCCTCTTATTTTAAATGATGGTGCAAATTAAAAAACAAAACAAAACAGAAGCCTGTACCAACCTTAAAAAAAAAAAAGAGCATCTGTTATCTAAATTCAGTTCATGGGAAACATTTTTCTACTGTACTGTAGCACATTGATTCACAATTTGTGAGCCACAGACCTGTTCAGATTTTATGTAAAGGAGTTTCAAATCCTGTGAGTATTCAGCACAATCTGGGGAGTACAAGTCAAACAATTGTCATGCTAAGGAGTGTGTTTTTGAGTTTTTCTGACATTTTAAATAAGCAAAAAACATTGGCAGTCACTCCTCTAATACCTGCATACTAAGATACCAAAAATTCAGTAAGTTACCAACTATTTGGAGTAGCTAAGGCCCCCAAAAGATACACATTTCTCAAACTGGGAAGTTATGTTCATTTATTCTACAAATATTTATTAAGTATCTACTATGGTGAAACTTGAACTTTAATAAATAATCTGAAAATTAGAGGGGGAACAGTACTCTGTTGCACAACTGCCGCCTCATCCTTTTTCTCCTTTCCCCTTTTCCTTCTTTTTCCATTTTTTTTTCCTCTTCATACCCATCCTTCTCCACAAAAAAATATTTTGAGACTAGTTAGAATAATGTCTACAATGCAGTGGAAGAAGAATTAGAGAAAATGCAGGTCAGGGTAGAAGGTTATGAGGAAGGACAGTCAGATGCACACCTGTTTATGTGGTGTTTGCTGTGCACCTACTGAAGGTGACTGACAAATTTGGCTTTCTGTTTCCTGACAACCAAACTAAAGAAAAACAAATGACGTTGCTCTTATTACCTGTAAGGAGAATATATACTAGTTTCTGTAGGAGAACCAAAGCTTTTCTTAATTATGATTATTATTTAACATGTTTTTCCCCACGTATCTCAGAAGATCCATCTACTTATTTTAGAAAATTTAGATTAAAAGAAAACAAAAAGAAAATGCTTTTATCATTAAGTCAGTCATCATTTTTAATTTTTTGTTTCAAGTTTAATTTTTTTTTTTAGTTCAGGTATATCTGCAAAATCAAGCACATGAGTTTTAACATTAATAATGCCATCACCAACAAGAAAACTCAATATCATACTGAAAAATTATTTTCAAATTAGCTTTTTACATTTAACATGCAATTTTTCTTATGTTATTAAGTAATCTTTTATAATATCTTTTTGATGGTATTATTTTTAAAGGCTGCATAGGACTGAGTCCATGATATGGATAGGTGTACCATAACTTTATTAATTGAGTCTTGGTCTTAAAAATGGAGTCACTTGCAAGGTCAACTTGTAAGACTCTCAGTAGGGAGTGTTAAATTGGCTACCCAAAGGTATGGCTTTATACGCTAACAGGCTATGTGTAAAGAACCTTTTTCTTACATCCCCTGATTTGGGGTTCTCACAAGAGTCTCTTTAAAGAGTGTTACGTTGTATAGACGACTTTGAGCAGTTTGCTAGACAGTGTTGACATACCAGTCCCTCTACTCCTTGGTTCTTCCCTCTAGTAAAACCAAATGTTGTTATTGTACCTTAGGTGTTGCATCAGATGTGCATAAGTGCAAGTGAGGTCAGTCCAGTCAACTTTAACAAGGTAAAGGACACAGTAGGTTCTTGTATTCAGTTAAGCATTTATGAAATGTCTTAGGTATACTGAGTGTTCATGCTAATGAATCTTAATTTTGTAAGGGATTTTAAAACGTTGCGTGAGTCAAGCTTCTCACTCCAGACAGATGACAAAACATTCGACACAAATGGTTGGTTTTCCTTTTATATTTTTTCAAAGGTACACAGGAATTAAGATTCTCTAACCTTCCTTGTTAAACCAGAGCCTTGTGGATGTTTAGTAAGTATTCACTATTGCAAAATTTAATCACCGTTTTAGTTAAGATCTTCCTTTTGACAAAATGCATTTCTTTTGCTGGAATTTGAATTTTTTTCCTGGGGAGTAGAGGTGGGGGGAGTGTGCTGTGTACGGCAGGAAGACTGGAATCTAAGGTCCAAATCCTCAGGTTAGCCTTGCAATCTGAGGAAGCAGCATGGGAGAAGTCGGAGTGAAATGCAGTATCGTGGTACCATTGGGAACTCTAAATCATTCCATAAGGCTGGGAAAGAGTAGAGGAAAGGATGGGAAAACAGGTAGGAGAGAGATCTTGTACCCTGGTGGCAAAGACTCTTTGCAGTGGTGAAGTTTTTTAATTTTCTGCTTTAGTTTACATTAACCATTGAAAGGTTTCAGAAAGGGAGCTATTCTGTCCATGTTTAGAACAGGTACATGCTCCTGTGGACATTAAGTAAGCTCTGTTAAGGAAGTTAAAGGAAATATGTTTTTTCTTCTAGGATTGAAGGTTGTAAGATGTCCTGTGGAGTTGGTGGCAAAATGTTAGTCATCTGTCCTGGAAATAGGTGGGAAAATTATAGCAGTATTTACCATGTGAGTGACTGAGGGCAGATGAATTCTGTGATGCTGGGGGAATTGCCAAGAGAGGCTATGAAATATATTCCTCTTGAAGGCTTTGAAAAGAGGGAGGTTCCTCTTCTGAGTGAATAGAGACACTCTAGAGACAAGTGATTGGCCTGTGGAGAACCTGAAGTGTTTTTTTCTGTGTTTATATGGTTAATCATGAATACAGGATTCTGATAATCATGAATATAAAATGTTAGAAATACGAAATGTTGGTATCAAAATTTTCTGTCAACGGTGTGACAGAAGTCTTTGTCCAGTGTATACATAGAGTATCACATCTCTAAATTGTTTATTTAGAACATTCTAGGCCAGTGCTGTGTGATAAACTTCCTGCAGTGATGGGAGTCTAGAATACAGATGTGGCTTACTGATCGTTTGAACAGTGGCTCTTATGACCAAAGAACCAAATTTTAAATTTTATTTCATTTTAATTGAAAATTTAAGACCGCTAAATGTTATGTTCAGATGAGAATGCCAGTGAACTGTTGTTTTAACGTTTTTTCATGTAGAAAAGAGTATTGTTTCCTTCATTGTTCTTTCTCTGCTATTTGCTCTACCCTGTTTCCATTTTCTTATTATTTTGCTTTTTTTATCCTGATAATATTATGGATAAAGCAGTTTATTTCCTGTATTTTAACTCAGATGGGTAATATAAAGGAAATTCACTAGTTATTTGTCCTTTAGTAAAGATACTAACTTTACTAAAAAAAAATTTCTTTTTTGGGGCGATGCTTAGTCCCCTTTCCTCTTTCAAGGGAGAAAAATATCACTTAATTATTTACCATCACACCACTTAACTAAATTTTAAGTTCTCTTAATATTCTACTAACTTAACAGTGTCTGTTAATTGGAAAAGCAATTCATTAGTTTCCTGACTGGTTTAAAGAGAAAGATAAAATGAGATAGACAAACATGTAAGTCTGTGTTATGTCTGATAAAGATACATAGATGAATTTATGCTTTAAGCTATTCAACACTTAGAACCAAACGCACAGATTATTCTCAGTCTTGACATTGTTTTAGCTGGGTCTTTTAGAAAATCCAAAATTCTGATTGGAAAGTCAGTTCTTGTCCCCTTTACCAGCCTTTTTTTCCCTAACAGTTTACTAGTGATAATTGTACTCCTTGGACCCAGAATGAAAAAGGACATCCTGTTTTAGAGGTCAGGATAATCCTTAGCCTGCAGGAGGAGCCTCTGTTTACTGCAGAGCTGAAGAAGGTTTACAGTTACATTGAGTACAAAATTATATTTATTTATGGACAAGGAAGTCTGATGGGATAGAATTGTGAAAATTTTTTTTTTGTTTGTGGTTCAGCCAAGTCTTTTTCTTAAGAGGTTAAAAAATAATGCTTGCTTGCCTGCTTGCTTTTTGGGTGTGTGTTAGTTATAGTTTGACAGTCCATGTTTGAATAAATGAAAGACTTCTGAAGGACTC
The DNA here is from genome assembly GCF_048564905.1 of Vicugna pacos. Classification (NCBI taxonomy): domain Eukaryota; kingdom Metazoa; phylum Chordata; class Mammalia; order Artiodactyla; family Camelidae; genus Vicugna; species Vicugna pacos. The sequence goes on along the minus strand of NC_132993.1, from coordinate 76,346,315 downwards.
CTTGGCTGCCTGGATGTAATAACATCTTGGTCTTTTATATGTGATTTTCCTCTTCAGTTTAGGGCTGACATTTTCTTTCCCCCACCCCCCAGGCTTTTGTAGCCGAATCAGGAAGTGTATTGACTAAATTATTGCTGTGGTGGTATCTTGGTATATGTCCATTTCAGTGTAGATACAGGTGTGCATTTCAGAGCGAACAGATGAAGAGCTTGTGTCTGGGTGTAGTGAGCTGTGTAGTGTCCCGCTCTCCCGCACGCTGTCCCTCCAGTGTCGTGTCCTGTGAGGAGCTTCTGCTGTGGTTGCTGTTGCTGCCCTGAGGTCAGCCGTATTCCCAGTTGCAGCCTAGGCCCTCCTTGGTGGTCCCCTGAGGAAGAATAGTTATTATCCTCTGCTTCTCTCAGAGTTACTATAAGATATTATGGCTGGTGACAGAAATGGAACTGATTTTCATAGTAGTAAAACTTACCTGCTGTTCATCCACCTGAGTGTACAATGGAATCACAGATTTTTATGGAGAACATTAAAGGCCTTCTGATTCTTAAGACTAGATGTTATGATGTATCTGTTTGTAGAAATACTTTTAGATAATTGCAAATCAAGCGTTTTCCAAGAAATTTCTTCAAATCTAATGTTTTAAAAGTGGATCCACCGAAGTTAAGTTTTTCTGAAGTGGAGGCCGTCTAGTTACCGGATGTGATTTGGTACTTTTTGTAATTTTGAGCTCTAAGATTCCCATTAAGGGTTCAGTGGCATCACACTTTGCCTGTGTGTAAGTTAAAACCAGTGTACCTTCAAATGTGGAATTACATAGTGACTGACATCGTAATCACATCCAGTAAGTGCAACACAGCTGACGGAATCCTTTCCTCTAGTAACGCAGCACATCATCGTTTCTTTTCTTGCATTTAAGGGCAAAATAATGTATTTAAATTTGAACATCAGAGTAACGTCTAACCCGATGATACACTTTGAGAGGCACGTGGGCAACAAGAGCTCATACGAAGAAACTGAATATTTACACATCATGGCTCATGTCATTTCAAGTCACTAGTTTGTTGAAAGGGATGTCACCATATTATCAAAATTACTACTTACCCTTTAACTTTATCATAGCCAACATGGTGGAAGGTGGAAGTGCATATGAGTGATACAATGCGGTTAAAATGATTCAGTTTTATTGACTAACCAAAAGCATTTAACTAGTTTTTATGACTAGACATATATAGAGAATAGAATGATGAAAACATATCAAGAAAGGAACTTGGAGATCGAGCTTGTCTAACTCTATCCATGTGTTCTCCATGAGGATAACTGATGCCTCAAAGAGTGAAGTGATTCATCTGAGGTTCCAGATAGGATTCTCCTAAACCAGTAACTTTCACTATTTGAAGTTAAGAAATTTGGAATCTTGGAACATTGCACAATGTAATTGGTTTGACCAGTTCTCTTTCTCTTCTTTAAAAAAACCAGGAGTGATTAAATAATACTAGTATTGTTCTTTTATATCTGCTGCAGCCAGAGCATGGAAGAAGAAATGTTAAACATCTTTCATTTTACAGTGCAATCTCCTATTTATTCACTATTAATTCTTTAGGAAATCCTTGTAGATGTGTAGATTGTTCTGTTCCTATTTTATAGGTAAAAATATCAGTGTGTTTATGATTTAAGTGTCACACCTCAGTTAGTGGCAGAAATACTTTCAAAGCCATGTTTTGTGCCTCCAACCCCTGTGCCCAGGGTACATTGTCTAAAAACAGATTGTGATAATTTTTATATACTAAATGTCCTGAGTCAGGTTGCTTGCATTTAATGAGAGTTTGTACTCTTCACTTCTCTCTCCAGTAATTTCAACATATAAGCACCAAGAATGCAAAGAGATCAGGAATGTCAACCTTGGCCATGAATTAGCGCAAATATAATCAGTGCATATGGACAGAATTCACATTTCTGCCACCTTCTACCATCCTGTTGCCCATTCTGGTTTACTGCTGTTCTCTTTTAGTGCTTCACACTCACCGGCTGATTCTTGGAGGCACATGAACTGTGAACCATTCACATAAACGGAATGCTTCCCTTTTTGGGAAATGTCACTCACCGGCAAATTTCACCCTTTCTCCTGACAGTTCTAGTCAAACGGAAGATTGCATTCACTAACTGGCCACATCTCAAAACTGGGTGATTGTCTTCAGTATTCAAAATATCTGGCACTGAAATACATCGATATGCTTAATACAGAAGATTCCTGTCTTTGGGAAGTTAGTGAAGAAGTGGCAGTAGGAGATAAAGAACTAAAAGTGCTCCTTCTCAGTCTCTTTTTTGATTTCTCCTTTATCCACATGTTGGCCCTTTCTCAGGGTCTCTGTCCAAATCTGTTGCTCTTGCTGCATTTTCTCTGAAGATGATCTCACCTGTTTCCATGGTGTTGAGTACCATATGTATGCTGGTGACTCCCAGATTTATACCTCCATCTACAGACATACATATCCAGCTGCCCACTTTACTTTACTACCTACTTGTCTATTGAAAGGTCAAATTTAACCATCACTATACCAAACTTGTTATCTTGTTTAATCCTTCCTTACTGTGCTGATAGATGGCTTATGTGGCCAATCTTTGCTTCATTTTTCTGTCTTATAATACGTAGTTGTTGGGGAGGGAGAGAGAATAAATAATCCTTTTGGTTTATAGCTGTCCTTAAGGGCTCTGGGGTCAGGGACAAAAATTACCCTGTATGTTAACTGCCTCTGTGGGTTTAAATGCACGTCATAAATATCTTTGAAAGAAAGTGAAAGGAAACTTTGAGGCCTGTGCAAGGATAAAAAGAGTTCCCTAATCTTTCCTCAGTAAATAGTGAGCATTTTTGCTGGTATGTATATGTAACCTTCCAGCTTTCTTTGTAGCAGCTGCTGGAGCCACTGTCGTCTGCCTACCAGACTTCTTGCTCACGTTACTCCTTAACTGCCAGGCTCTGCAACTCTGGGGCCCACATTGATTGGGAATGTCCCTTCTGGGTCTAAAGTTTTGTCACTCTGCTCATTATTTAATTTAAAAGTGTGAATATTGATAACTTTGTATAGACTAAAAAGCTTCAACATTACTCTTCGTTTTCCTCACAGTCTACACCTAGTGATCATAGGGTCTGTTGATTTCTTTGCAGAAGGAATCTCCTCGCCAAATTGGTGCGCTCCCCTGAGACTTGATTGCACTGCTTTTACTCAGCCGCTCCTCACTTTGGGCCTCAATGCTGCTCAGTCTCCTTCCTGACTGCCACAGGCCTGTTGGCTTAGCACCACCTCCGGGATTATGTTCCTTAAGAGACTCTTTCGTGTAGCTTAAGAAGGTCTTTCATAGTCTGGTGCTCCTCATGTGCAGTTCCTCTGCTCTGGCATCCTTGGTCCCTTCACCTTTTTATCTTCATGACAGCTCTTCCCGCTGCCTTGACCTCATCACTGCTTCGGCCCTGTCTTCATTTTGAGCTGCCCCTCTCTCCCCTTGAGGGCCCCCCTCCCCATTTTTGCCCCCTACTATTCCCTTATGCTTCTGTACTAGACTACGAGACACAGAGTTTTACCTGTCTTTATATAAGCTCCTGGTACCTAGCACATCTTCTGGCCCATATAGTAGACGTACATATTTATTTGAATAGAAGTTTTTAAAGTTCTTACCAATTAGTAAGGAAGTTTTCTCTAAGAAAAAGTGATTTTTGTCTCTTTTATTAGAAAATGCTGGGCAGCATTCTCTTGCTTTACTCTCCTCTGAAAAGCTTTGCTAAATGTTTCTTTGGACTGTTTTATGCCACCTCCCTGTGCTCAGAAATCTTAAAGGATTCCAGGGTTTCATTGTGGTCTCCAGTAGCTTATCTGTGGTATGCTGTTTGCTTCTGGAAATAGCTGTCCTGATGTTGAGTTGCCTGTGGGCCATGAGCCTTGGAGGAATACCCAGTTAATTCACAGCAGAGTTGGGACTTCAGCTTGTGCCACCAGTTTGTTTAGTGTTCTCTCCCTTGTGTCTGACTGAAGCCAGCATCCAGAATACTAGGCACAGCTTCCTAGATTTGATTGAGAAAATTTTGTTTATGCCAGTTCTCACTTTTAAATTTAGGTGATCTGCTGAACTGCAAATCAATAAATATTAAATATTTAGTATTTAATATATAAATGTTATTAATATGCTCTAATTTATAGATAAAATACATTTTATAACTGTAGTATAAAGTTTTATACCTTTCCTCAAATTCAGAGTTACTAAAATTCTCAACTTTTTTCATAGCCCTAAATTCAACATTTATTACTTAAGGTTATTTTTGCAAGTAACTATAGGATTTTAATCTTAATCTTGCCACTTTTGCTCCTTCTCATGTTCCTCAACTGTAAAGTGACTCATGTAGACGTGGAGAATTAAGATTGGAATGTAAAGATTTTCAGACTTCTTGAGGCTTGGTTGCGTCTTCTACTAAAATAAATAAAACACTGAAAATAGATTTGTATATTTGAAGTACTACTTTCTTGACAAGCTTAAAACCTTTCTAACTTTCTGTTCTTATATTAAACTTACAGCTGCGGTCAAGGCAAAGTTTACTCTTAAGGGTTGGAGATCTGGCCTGCCTTAAGATTCTTTGGTGAGCCCATTTGGCTGTTCATTTGGCTGCAGCAGACCAGCCTAGGCCATCTCTTGAGTGGAGTTAAGCTAAAAATAGATGATTCACTTTGAGTTGGCAAAGCACAAGCTCTGGATTGTTTTTTGTTGCTTGTTTCAGATTGGACTTTTGTGTGCCTATGAGTTGATCTTTGTGTATACATTAGAACCTGATAATGGTTACTTTGGTTTACTTACTGTGGGGTTTTATCTACATCTTTCCCCTCTCCAAATTTCCAGCCCATGCCTCACACGCAGGCAGAGGAAGAGGGGATGTACATCACATATCTTACAGCTCCAAAACGGAAGGGTCATTTGGGATCATGTTCATTTTATAGGTGAGGTAGCAGACCTAGAAATGTCCGTCATTAACCAGGTTGATGATGGTTCAAGATGGACATGACAGTGGGAAATAATTTTGTAAATATTAAAAAAATTGGGTAAGGTTATGCAGAGTTGACAGTGGCCCTGAAGGCCTTTTCTAGGGGAAGGTTTCCTTCTAATACCTTTCACCTTTTCCAGTTAATCTGAGAGGTGTGGTAGGGGAATAGCTGATGATAATGTAAATCCTTGAGAAGTCGTCTGGTCATTTTGCTGAGAGGGATGAGGGGGCATGTGAAGGGAGGAAGAGGAGAGTTACTCTGGTAACAAAAGATCATGCTTCACTTGATCTTCATCCTGCACAGAATTCCTCTTTCCTGTAAAGGAAGGGATCATCCTGTGATGATGGACTTACAGAATTTTAGAATTGAAAACAGCATGATAAATTGGACAGAGTATATGGCCTTTGGGAACTATGGACCAGAAGTTCAGTCCTGGCTAGCTACCTAACTTAATAATTAGTTTTCTTAATTTTTAAGATAAAGATGATAAGACCCACCTCACATGAAGTTGTAAAGTTTTAAAGAGGTAATGTATATAAAATGGGTGCTCAGGAGGTGGTTGGTGGTGGTGTTTTAGGAGACACAGTGTGGTGTAAAGATATGGTCACATTTTGAATTAGGCCAGATTTTCGATTGAGCTCAGATCACTGAATTACTTTGTTTACTGTGGGCAAGTAGCTATCCTGCTCTGAGCTCCAATTTCTGTTTCTGTATAAAGCAAATACAATAATGTATACTGGCTGGGTGATCAAGAGATTTAACTGACATAATGTACATAAAGTGTTTAGGACAAGATGACAATTAAATAAATAGTCTAGGAGCTGTTAGATACTGCATAGGAGAAGTGTCTAAATTTAGCCCATCAGGCCTGTTATATACCTCAGTTGGACATCATCTAATTCTGGTATCAGAATTAGAGTTCTTTGGAAGCAAAATTACAAAAAGAAGTTTACATCCCTTTCTTACCATACAGTCTCTTTTTTAAAAAGTTAATTTATTTTGTATTCTGACACTATTTCTCTGTTTTCACTTAGAATTCAGGCATCTTTTTACCTTTAAACTCTTCTCTTAAATTTGACAAAATGGTTCTTGAACATTTTTTAAAACTCAGAACAAACAAAATGATAGTGAAAATAAAGATTACAGCTGCGAGCTGGAATAGTACTGCCAGAGGTCACTTTTATTAAGCATTTTAAACACTTAAGTAAATGTTCAGTAAGTATCTGGTAAAATACTTGATAAATCTTTTGGTAAATATCAGGTAAATATTTTCATTTGTAGTAATTAAAATCCTGCAGTGAATCAAGAGCATATTTAAAATAAAACATACAGAGAAAATGTATTTTAGAAACTGCCATTTCAAAGCAATATTCTTTCTCATTGCTCAGAAATCTTTCCATTTTTGGAAACAAGTAAGGTTTAAAGGTCAGCTGTTCGCCCTGTACTTTCTGAAACTACAATCTATTTAGGCTTTTAAAGTTAAAAAAAAAATTCTTTTTCCTTCTCCCTCACCTTGTCCCTGACTATTTGTGGTTCTGTCCGGGATTTATATGTAGGGAATTCTAGAAACCAGATATAAAGTATAGTACCTCGCATGATGTTTATGCCTTTTTTATTTTCTTGGGACTCACTTTGAAGAAAATGTTTTAGAGTATGTTAATTTCATACTGCTTTGATAAAATGATTATTTCACAATTGCTCGATAAAATGTTAAAAATAAGTTTATGGAAAATTTACTTTGGACCTTTTAGTAGGTAACAAATGATCAGTGGCAATGGGGACTGTGAGCAGGATTCATCTTCAAAAGAGAATACTCGGAGAAAATGGGAAGGGGAGGAGTTGCCGATCAGGCCAGGAAAGCAAAGTGAAGCTTCTGCAAAGCAATATCCTAATTTAAAAGACAGAGAAAGAATTAAAAGCTTGGGGTCTCTGGCTTTCTTATTCTTACCAGCCATTTAAATGTATTTAAATCTGTTTTTGGGTTTTCCATACTTCAGTGTTTTTTCTCTTGTTGCTTTGTATTGTAGAGCAGTCCTGTTCCTTTATCTGGTTCTGTCTTTTGTTAATTATGTTTTTTGCTCTCATCCCGGTACATCTCAGCCCCTAGGAGTATGTTGGAAACAATGTATTTTGGCATTCCCTCTTCAGTCTGCCTAAGGATTCTGACTCAATTATGGGGGAAGAAACCGAAAAAATGTATTGTTTTGGATATGGAAAACTGGATATACTGCTTTAGTGGTGCCTTGACAGTTCAGGGGAAAAAATCTTTTGTTCTCTGTATGTTTTTTTATTGAATGACTTCCTGTGCAGAGACAAACTGTATCAAAGTTTTTCTAACTTAAGAAGGCGTGATGTCTTCATTTTATACTTTCTGATGGTAATTATATTGTAGGTTTTTGTTAAAGAAGTTTTTTGTTAAAATGTTCAGTTGGTTAGGATTTAGATTTATCTTCTTACAAATAAGTTGTGCTAAGTAACAATTTGTAATTCATAGCCTCTTTGGGTGACGAATGGGACTGCTTCTAACACAGGGGTTCCTAATCAGTCAGCTCAAGTATTCAGGTATGTCGGGCAACTGTACACATGGGTTTGCCAGGGATAATCCCAATTTATATGTTTTCTTGGCTTACTTATTAATAGGGGAAGAAGGCAAAGAAGCTGTTTCACTCTCAAAAGTGTATTGGGTGATGAATTATGTGGTCACCCTGCCCTGGCTTAATGACTTCATAAATCTCCCTTGTGGCTACTGTGTCCACACTTTCTTCTGGGGTCAGAGTGTCCACTTATGGAGAAAGCTTGGAAGAGTGTGTTCCAAAATAATTGTGGTTGTTTCTGTCTAGAAAGTGGGATTATAAGTGATACTACTTTCTTCACTGTGCTTAATTCTATTCTCTAACTTTCTACTAAACGAAGTAATTTTATTATTAAAACCAAAACAGAACTAAACATTTTTTCAAAAATTGTTCTATTTTAGCAAAAATAAAATGGAGACTATGTGATGGTAAAGACTATCAGTCAGGCTTCTGTGTGCCAAGGAATACAAACTGACAGGGTATTTTAACTAGAAATAGAATTGATTGGAATGATGAAAGAAAGTGATGGAAGAACAGAAAAGCTGAGGACAGTTAAGAGAGGCAGCAGATACCCTCATGCCACTGGCTCAGTCATGGGACTTCATGCCTACTGGACATACCCCACCACTGTAGCTGGACCCCCTCCCACTTTGATTTTACTTCCTGTGACGTTGAGTGACCCCTTCAGAGTAGGAGTGTTCAAAGCTGAGCCTGTGCCATGAATCTGTGCCTTGGCCTTCAGGGAACAGGAACAGACCACATGTCCTACTCCAGGAGTGGGGGGCAGTGCTTTTTGATGTCTCCCATTTGAACTTTTTTTTTAACCATCAGTTCACACCCAAGGGAGGAGGGGGAGAGGGATGATGATAACAATAACAATAACAATAACAGCAGCAGCGGTAATAATGGCCTAGTTTTCTTGATCTCATCTATTAGGTGTGTGAAGGAGGCAGGTAGTGCCTTTAAAGGGAGTCTGCTTTGACTTGAACATGATTGTTAATTGCCACAAGTCCCAGGTGATGTTGCTTCGCTATTTATTGTTCATCCTGCATGATTCAGCCCTGACTTAGACCTTCTTGTCGTTTATTTGTCTGGTTGGGGAAGTACGGAACACCAGTTATGCTGACAGAGAGGGGTTGATTTGGATCTATGCCTTGCCTTTAACTCCAGGTTATTTTCCTCATAGGTTGTGTCAAACCTAATAATACTCGGGTTTTTAGTGCTTGTCAGAATATACTGCTGCTATTATTGGCTGTTTATAAACATTTAAATGCTCTTTCTGTAATCAGTCCAAGACTTAATGTTTGTAATGAACATAAAACCAATGGGAAAAATAGGAATATTTTGTGTTAATTTCTCTGAACGTGTCTCCTCGGGTTCTTAAAGTTTGGCTTGCAGCTTTAATAGAACACCCAAGCGTCTCACGTCTGGTAGACGCCATCTGTGTGACAGCTCTTCACTTATCAGAGTCAAGGTATTCACGTGTGCTGACTAGGTTGCATAATTTAGTGACTCTTTTATTAGTAGACTTGCAGTAGGGAGTGGGAATATATGTAGGATGTTATGACAAATAATATTTGTTAGATTTTCTATTCTAATTTTCTCCTTTAAGGTTTAGAATTGAAAAATCATTTTGGCCGCCTACAGAATGATACTTGAGAAAGCCATACTTTTTCAAACCAAATTTGATCAACAGCATAGAACTTGTGTTTTTTGAGTCATTTCTATTTGCTGCTGAAGTGCCTGGGGTTTCTGGTTGTCTCCCAGAAGCTGATGATACACACTGTTCTGGCAGCTCTTCAGGCCCAGAGCCTGTTTCGGCAGAAACCTGACTTCATGGTATCACCTATAATTTAAAGTGAATCCTTAGACCAATGTCTGTCTCTTCAGAGACATTATGTCATATTCTGTGTTCTGCAGCATTATGTGAAAGAAAGTATTCCCAAACTGCTGTCTGATTCTCTCTCTGCATTTGTGAAGGTGGTTCATTTGGCTTTTTTCACTTCTTTACAGTTTCTTAATAAAAATCTTGAAATGATTCATCTTAGTTGCTTAAATTTGGTATTTCACACCTGGTGCCCATAAAATCTTTTAAAAATCTTTTTAAAAATTCTGTTATTGATAGGTTGTAGTGCACTGGTTTGCCCTCATCTTCTTTCCTTCTCTCTGACAAGCAAACTATAGGTCATTATTATAAACAGTATCATATTAGGGGGAAGATGTTTGGTTTATGTGTCAAAATTTTTGAATTTCCTGTCTCAGACCTGTTTACTAGCTGTGTGGTCTGGAATGAGTCTCTTATACTGTCTTAAAAGCTGTTTGTTTATCTGTACAATGGGAATAAAACCTGCTTTCCCTCTTACAGCACTATAATACTTTTCAATGAATCAGCCACTTACAAACTATAATACCATTGTTTTATGTGCCACTAAGAAAATTCACTGCCTATTAAACATTGACTGCAAAAAATGTCTCCTACTTTAAGAAATTATAAATGTAAAAAATATGTATTAGATTAAATGAAATACATTATATGTGAAATCTCCATTCTCCATATTGCTGGCAGAGTGATATTTTAAAAACTACAGATTGTGGGAGGAGGGTATAGCTCAGTTGGTCATTCCCCTAGTACCTCCATGAAAAAAAAAATTAAAAATCCCCACAACCCACAGATCTTATGATGTCATTTCCCTGCTTGTAATTCCTCAACAACTCTCATAGCCTGAGGATAAAATTCAAACCCTTCACATGATGAACAAGGTCTAGCATAATCTGAATCAAAGCGAGGTGTCCAGACCAGCAGCATTGGCATTACTCAGGAACTTTTTAGAAATGCAGCCTCTCAGACTCTACTCCATTCCTACAGAGTCAGAAACTCAAGAATAGATATCAGAAGTCTATGCTTTTAGCAAGCTCTTCAGGAGCTTCTGATATATGTTGAAGTTTGAGAACTGGTGATCTAGGTCAAACCTGTTTTAAATTTCTTTTTTTCCCCTTCCTCTAATGTGCATGTAGAAGTTAATTTAGAGGTGCTGTGGTGGGGGAGAGTATAACTCAGTGGTGGATGCATCCTTATCCTTAACATGTATGAGGTCCTGGGTTCAACCTCCAGTACCTCCACTTAAAAGATAAAACAAACAAACAAATCTAAACACGCCCCTTCCCTGTACTGTGACTGCTAAAATATAAGGTGGGTACTCTTTTCCTCAAGAAATTATCTCCCAGAGAAGAGCACTGCACATCTCTCATATGAAGGGGAACTATTTCAATGACTTTATTAGAATTCTTGGTGATGACATTATAAATCAAAATGATTGCAATCAGTGCTTAGTTTCAGATATTTTTAGAATTCAGTACTGGATGTAGTTTTTTTAAAAAAAAAAAAAAAGGCCAAGACATTTAACACCAATTTTGTAATTACTCCTCACAGTTGCAAATGTTGACTGTCTTTCTAAGGCCTTTTAAAGATCCCATAAGAAAGCAAAACAATAAGTGATTGTAATTTGGAGATCGTGTGTGTGTGTGTGTGTGTGTGTGTGTGTGTGTGTGTGTGTGTGTGTAAAATCAAGTAGAAAAACTAACCCGAATGAATAGTTACTTCTGATCTGGAATAACAGTTCCAGTGGCAGTATTATATATGATTAAATAAAACAACAACAGTTTATCTCATGCAATTTAAAAATGAAGATGCTATATTTTGGATAGCTGACTTTAAAGAAGTGGCTTATTGATGGAATATAAAAGAGACAAAGATGCATGTGAAACATATGAATAAACTTACTTCATGAGAGTGAGAAAAAAATCTTTGAGTAATATTCATGTGAGTTAAAAACTTTGAGTATTATGTTTATCTTTAAATATATAAATTTGGAGTATTGTTTTTAACTTTAAATAAAGTGAACTAAATATTAAAGATTATGTTTAAGTTAATTCTTAAATTAAATATTAGATATAGTAAGGAAAGATTTGACTGTTGGATCTCTATATCTAAAAGTTCACGTAACTTTTAGGGGAGCAACTGCCAAATAATTATTGTAGTTTTCAAGAAACTACGTTGTTCTCTCTGCCTGGAATACCTACCATGTCTTTCTTCTCATTGTGGGATTCTTGTATTCTTTAAAACTTCGGTACCATCTTCTCCCCATGTCTACAAAGTCTTTTTTTCTTTTTCACCCTGAGGTTAAGGGGACCTTTCTTCTGCCTCATTTGGCATCGGGCACATACTGCATCACTGTACTTTTCTACATTGCTTTGGTGCTTTCTGTAGCTTCATTATTTTGTCTATTAATGTGTAAGTTATTTTAAGGCTGTCTCTATAGGGTAATGCATAACTAAGTGTAACAAGCATGGGCTTTGTAGACAGCCTTGGTTTGAAGGATGGCTTATCCACTATTTAGTTTTATAACCTGGGGAAAGTTACTTAATTTTAGTCTGCAGATACTGAAGATAATAGTTTATTGAACTATATTAAAGATAGAATTAAGTGACACATGGAAAGCATTAGCCAATGCTTATTACTCAGTTTTGTCTTCACATTATAGGGACCCAGGATATATTTCTTAAGTGAGATAGAGGAGTTTTCTCTAATTTAGACCCAATTATCTATGGATAGGTCAAAGAGCAGTAGTAATCCATAGATGAAATATTACCATATGTTTCAAAATTTTTATTTAGTAGCTAATATTATTTCATTGTTTCAAACAGTATTTGTTTAATTCCATCCTTTAAAAAAAGTCGGCCACAATCTGACCTTCCAGTGGCAACTACTGGTAAGTATCTTTGCGGTCCTTGTCTAGTTTTTATTTTTATGTGACTGAATTTACTGAAATCCAGTCTCATTTACCTGATTATAACTGGAATAGGAGAAATCTTCTTAATGTGAGTGAATCTATTTTAGTTAGGGACCTTGATGTCACATAAATTGTGAAAAAGGTGTATCTGGGCCTTAGCTTGATATTAGAATAATTATAAACTATTTAGATTAATTTTATCTTACAATTAACAAAATGTATCATCATTGCATCTGTAGTCCAGTTCATAGAATGAGCAATGAATGACCCTCAAATGCTTTTTCTGTTGATGTACCCCCCTCCCCATATATATTTTTACTTCCTGTTTGAATTTTACAGGAACAATAATAATTAAAAATTAAGAGGACCTTATTTTGTGGAAGTAGTTGAGAGTTTGAGCTCTTTCCCCAGTGACCCCCCCCCCCAAACCTTGTGTGTGCAGACTGCTCTCACCGGAAGGGCCTCCTGTTGCAGTGTCCTTGCTGAAGTTGTCCGCAGTTGTCGGTTGGTTGGCTGGGTTCTCTTTTGCCAGGAACTTTTCTACTATTTACATCTATTTTATTACCACTATGTAGTCTGCGTGTTTTCAGGATTTTCAGATTCATTGCATTTCACTGAACAAAATCTGCATTCTGTTGTCAAATGCTTTGCTTCAGTGAAAGACCAACTAATTAATCTCTGCCTGCATTAAACAGGTCTATGGATATTTTAAACAAGGTAGGGAGAGATACTTGAATAAAATTTAATTTTATGACTTGTCAGTTCATTTGTGAATATTTTTGTTATTTTTGCAAACTCATCACTTCAGAGGCTTAGATTACAAATGTGTGATTAATGACAATCTTATAAATACTGTTTTTTGTATTGCCAGTTTTGCTTTAATATTGTGCTACAGATTCTTTGTAAACTTCATTTTAAAAATCTTATTTTTAGTGAATTCAAGAATATTGGATTCATAGGGTCCTATAATATGTTTGCTACTATAAACAATGATTCTTGATAATTGTTCTATGCTTTTTTTAACTGAAAAATTTTGTGTTTTCCGTGAATAAACTCCTAAGGCATTTTAAAGGTTGTTGGTACATGTTGCCCAGTTATTTTAGCAGTTCACATTCATCAAAAGCACAAGTTTCAGTGCTTTTATCTGTATGGTTATTTTTTCAAAACTGGAACGAATGTGAAAAGTAAATCAAGAGCATCCCAGTAGTGTATATGCCTTTTGTAAGAAAGTAAATCCACTCTAGGTAAATCTTTTGGGTGTCCTGTGTTCTTCCATTCATTTTACTTAAGTGTGCCAGAGTGACGCTTCTGAAGCACATGTGGCTATGTCATTTCCTGTATTCCCATTCACTGCTTACTCGCTTTTCTGCCAATTTCAGAACCTTTCTGTGGTCTCCTGTCTTTGCAGCTCAGTTTGTTATGTCCCTCAGAGGCCGTGCTGCCGTCAGCCTGACGCCTTGCATTAGCTGTGCTCTAACTGCCGCTCCCTCTGCCTGATGTGCTCCAGCTCCTCTCTGCTGGAGTCTTCAAAGCGCATCTTATTTTCTTCTCCTTCACTAAAGGATTTTGTGGTTTTGGTCAGTCTCATCCTCAGATACTCTTGGCTCAGACTGAGCCTCGCTGCTTCCAGCTTGCCGGCCATGTTCATTCCTGCTCTGGTTTTAAGGCTAGAAGAGGGATTGAGTCTCCCATTACAAAATGTCCTCTCCACTCCTGCCTGGATTCTGCCTACAGTCAGGACCAGTTCAATTCCACATCCCCTCAACCTTCCTGGATCACCAAGTCCTCATCATTTTTATCAGAACCATTTTGTTCTTAAATTAAAAGTTGTTGTGTAGTTCTTGCCTGGGCTCCTGGACTAGATCCCTGGGATACTGAGTCTGCTTTGCTGCTCCTCTTACCACTCTTACTTGATAGAATATTCAAATGTTTTTGCCCTGTGTGTGGTTGCTTAATATTTCTCAGCTCTGGGCCTCGGTGCTATACAGTAATCTTACCAGGACATACTCCTATTCTCTGATCATGGAACCTGACCCTAGGATTTTATCCCTGTTCTCCCTCTTCAGTTTTTTTCAGGAGGAGTAGTGCCTCGGGGTGGTGGTGTGGAATGAGAGGTAGGGAGAGAGAGAGCTCTGTCACAGCAAAGATTAAGACTGTATGTTGAATTTAGATGTCTGGAATTTTGTATTAGCACAAGAATGCCTCTTTTAAGCAACATTGTCTCCTGAAATTTTGAGGCATTTATGTCTGCTTGCCTTGTTGAGCTGAACTTGCTGCAGTTTTCTTGCTCTCTTGGGTATCTGTTTTTTAAACAGCCCTTGGTGGGTTAGGGTCATTCCAGCTTTAATTCTCCAGTGAAAAGGCAGTAAAGAGACTGCTACTTCTGTGAGCAGTAGTTAGTTAACATAGCAGAAGCTAAAATGTTTGTGTAAATTACAATGTTTCTATATGAAAAAGTGCTACATGACAGTATATATTAGTTTGACTCCAAAGTAAAAGAATAAAAAGATGTTTTGGCATCATTTCTACTTCTTTACTTTGGACCTGTTATATGTCTAAAGAACTTTTATTGCTTCTTTCATATTTTGTCTTTAGTATCTGAATATTGGAATGTCAGAAATTTTTGTTTAAAACATTTTTGGAAAAAAAATATTTTCAGAAAGTTGACATGCTTATGCAGCTTCAAATGGAAAATTTTAAAATTTTACTCAAAAGACCTAAATTCAGGTACTATACTTTTCTAGTAACAACTAGTTAATTTTCCATCTTATTTATCCATTTCTTTTTATTACTACTCCCATATCAACATAAGATACTAGTTTTAGCCCCCATTCATATTTTTGTTACTAGAACTCTTTTATTTTAAGAATAATAGATTAAAAATAGCTTGTGGACATGGAGATTTACCCTTGTCAGTCATTTCCCCCTCCCTCATTTCTCTTAAGGTCAGGGTAGGCTGTGAGATGTTTGCTGTGTTCTCCCCACCCTTTTTTAGTTAATGACATTTTTGAAATGAAAGAGGAAAAAAGTATTTCTTTGGTCTCTCAGAACTGCTTTGTATTAGTACAGGACATTACATTTTCTGTACAACTGAGTACAATAAAGTTTTCTGCAGTAACTCAATTTTTGCCTCATCTCCCCAACCAAATGCCACATGGAAGAGGAATTGAACTATATTTACTATATTTTACTGCCTTTAGTACATTTACCTCATTGACAGAAAAAATGTGACAAAATGAATCACATTAAAATCTAAAATATTTTTCCTGAGCAATACAGTCTATACTTTAAAAATTCTGTTTAGAGGCACTGGTTCAAATAATGGCATTTGTTCTCAATACAGATTTCCCTTTAACCAGTTAATGAATTTCCTGTGGTCTGTGGCATATGGTGTTTATTTGGCAGCAAATGAGGTAAGGATATAAAAGTGAATTCAAAAGAAAGGAAGGTGGGAGGGTGGGGTAGGGAGAATTATCTGTAATTTAATGCATGTTAAATGCTCTTGTTGGACTTTTCTTTCATTCTTTTCCTTGATATGATTCTGATCTCCCCAGTTTCCAGGCTTAAATCAAAGAGGCATCAGTTTTCTATTTTGTAAAATGGAGGGTAATAATAATATCCATCCTAGAATTGTAAGTAGGATTTAATAAAGTGAACATGTGTAAAGTGCTTCAAACAGTGGCTAGCACTCATTTAAATCTATTATTACTACATTTAATACTTTAAAAAATATATATTGGTTGTTTCCTGTACAGAAACTTTTTAGTTTGATGCAGTTCTACTTGTCTATTTTTGCTTTCATTGCTTGAGCTTTGGGTGTCATCCATGAAATCATTGCCACCACCAGTGTTATGAAGCTTTCCATGTATGTTTTCTTCTAGGAGTTTCATAGTTTAAATCATTTAACTCTGTAAGCCATTTTGAGTTAACATTTGTGTGTGGTGTAATGCATGTTACAGTTTCGTTCTTCTGCATGTGGATGTCCAGTTTTCCTGAGACCATCTGTTGCAGAGACTGTCTTTTAAGAAGACTGTCCTTATCCTATAACAAAGTTAGGGTTTTTTTGTTTCTGTTTTTATTTTTTATTTTATTTTTTTTATACTGGTGGTTTGGGCACAAAGGTTCGTCTTCTTTCTGGTACCTGCCTGGAGTAGAAAGTAGAGAAATAGGTGAATCTGGGTTTTTTTTCCCCCTTGGAGAAAATTCAAAGACATTTGAATTTAATAACAGACAAGTAGGTAAATTTCTTGAAGACCCCTGAGGGTGCAGTATAGTGACTCTACAGGAGAGGTGAAGAAACCTGTGATGAGTTGTGAAAAAATTCTGGATTTTGAGGCATAGTTAATTTGGCTTTTGAAGTTGAAAGAATAGGGATAGTTGCATTGTTGAAAGAGGTAAGAATTTTTAGACATTGCAGGGGACCCATTGGGTCTCTGGGGCTGCTGAGGAATCTGAAGGTGATTCTGCATTCTTCCAAATGCATAAACGTGTTTCAGAAAAACTTTTTAGTCTTTGAAGCCAAGGTATGAACTTTGAGCCCAAGGGAGGAAAACTGGAAGAAAAAAGGACTGTACATTTCTTATGTCCATCTTGCCGGTAAAACTCATCAAACTCATATTGCAGTTGTTGTAGCCAGTGCTTTAACTATTCCTTTAGGCTTGGTGTCTTTGTACCTCGAGATTTCCCTGGATGAAGGTGTAAAATAATGGGGATGCTTAACTCTGGGGGCTCTGATGGAATAACTACTCGGGGGCATCGTCTCCAAACTCAGAGACACAGATTTTGGTAAATATAAGCCTCTTTATTCCTGGATAAAGCCCAGTCAAAGCCTGAACTCAGGTCCCTCCTGATTACTGTCTTGGCTCCTTGGCTTATTGTATGATTTGGTTGGTAGCCCCATCTGTCCCTTTGCTTCCTAAAGGAAACAATGAAAACTTAATAGGAAATTGATAAGCTATACATTTTAATTTTACTTAAAAGTGTACCCACACAGTTTCATTGAGATATAATTCACATAGCATATATTTCACTTATTTAAAAAGTATAAGTCAGTGGTTTAGTACAGTTTTGTACCATCACTACAGTCAATTTTAGGACATTTTCGTTGCCCCCTCAAAAAGTCCTGTAACTTTTAGTAGTCCTTCCCCATTTCCTATCAGTCCCCCCACCATTGGCAGCCACTAATCTACTTTCTGTCTATGAATTTGTCTGTTTTGTATAAATGGAACTATACAATATGTTGTCTTTTGTCACTGACTTCTCTGACTCATAATCATGTTTTCATGGTGCATCCATATTGTAGCCTTCATTGCTTTTTATTAGTAAGTAATGCTCTCATGTACATATACTACATTTTATTTATCCTTTCATCAGTCGATGGACATTTGGGTTGTTTTCCCTGTTTTGAATAATGCTGCTGTGAACATTCATGTGCAAGTTTTTGAATGGATGTAGGTTTTAATTTCTATTGAGTATATACTTAAAAGTGAAATTTCTGGGTCATGTAGTGGTAACTCTCATGTTTAACCTTTTGTAGGAACTGCCAGACTTTTTCAGAGCAGTTGTATCCTTTTACATTTCCACCTGCAATGTAAGAGATTTCCACTTTCTCCACATCCTTGCCAGCATTTGTTATATTTTTCTTACTATGACCATTCTGTTGAGTGTGAAGTGACATCTCATTGTGGTTTTTATTTCTGTGTCACTGGTGGCTGATCATGTTGACCATCATTACTTACTGTCTTATGCCTTTTGGGCATTTGTATGTCACCTTTGAAGAAATGTCTGTTAAGATCCTTTGCTCAGTTTTAGATTGAGTCATTTATCTTTTTTTTATTACTGAATTGTAAGAGTTCTGTGTTTGCTTTCAGTTACTGAGTTTAGAAGTAACATTCCTTTGATTCTAGAGGGAAAAGGACCAGGCAGCGGTTAATACTCCCAATTCTCACGACTAAGTTGTTTCCAGTAATCTTAACATTGAGGGTAGAGGAAGCCAGAGATGAGGAGTCATTTGCTCCTGAGTGCAGGTGAAAGAAATCACTGTCCTCTTATCCTTATATCCCAACCTGTATATTCTTTTGATTTAACCCTAAACTTGAAAAGGGGAACTCTCTTTTTAAGGGGGAGGTCATCACTGCTGCTTATCTTTTTAAAGCATGAGTTTTGTTTCTTCCTTGAACATATATGCAATGTTTTTTTTTTTAAAGCAAGCACAAAAATGTTCTTCTAATTTGTATACTGAGAAATACATAAATATGGTAGTTCCCTAAATGCTTTACCAGCAAATATGATTTTGTATTTATCGAAAATAGATTTAATATTTTGACAGTTATTAACATATTTTGGAGGTCTTTAGATTCTGAGGGCATGTCAACAGAAATTTATACTTGGTAGTAAAAAGCTGTGTTTTAAAGATAATTTTATTAACACAGTTAACATCTTTTAAATTCCACTGCAGCAGTGCTCAGTAGAACTTAACTATGGTAAGGGAAATGTTCTGTGCAATATGGTAAACCACCCTCCACATGCGGCTGCTGAACACTTGAAATGTGACTGGTAGGACTAACTGCTGAATTTTTAGGTTAATTTATTTTTAGCTAATTTAAATTTAAATAGCCACACATGACTAGTGGATGCCTTACACGGGTTTTAGATAGCACAGGTGTAGAACTTTGCTACTACTGTTGCTTAAAAAAAAAAGTTCAGTTGTAAAAAAATTTTTATAAGAAGTAAGTTGAATATATTTTTGGTTAATATTTTTTACTGTATTTCCTGTTTTCTTCAGTCTTAAGTGCTTATTTTCTAGATGCAGCCTGTTAAACTTTATACATAAAATTAAATTTGTCTTTTGGTCTATAATTATAATGTAAAAAATGGCTGGAAGGTTTTTTTTTTTTAACCAATTTTAGAAGTTTTGAGATGTTCTCAGTGAAAATATAGGCTATGTGTCACACTTAAGAGTGGCTTGGGGAGTAAGGTGGCCACCATCAGTGGGAGAGGCTGGTGGATGGTTCGAAAGTCCTGCCACACTTCATCCAAGATATGGCACAGGTGGCAACAACTCATAGCTTCAAGTATGAGTCTTAAGTATAAAGTTACTAGGGTGGATGAGCTTAAGTGCTGGAGAGCAGCTCTCTGTAGCCTTCTCCAGAACTAGTAGCTGCAGTAGTTCTTAGTGCAAATGGAGAGGTTAGTTGCTAGCCTTAAATAAAATTCATCGTCTACTGCCTCTACAGACTAAAAAGGAAACCAGTTTTATTGACAGTTTTTGGATGGTGGCAATGTTCTAAGTAAATTTGACTTTTCTTTTAAACATATTTTTTACTGAGTTATAATCAGTTTACAATGTTGTGTCAATTTCCAATGTAGAGCACAACTTCTCAGTTATACATGAACATACATATATTCATTGTCACATTCTTTTTCGCTATGAGCTACCACAAGATCTTGTATATATTTCCCTGTGCTATACAGTATAATCTTGTTTACCTATTCTACATACGCCTGTCAGTATCTACAAATTTCAAACTCCCAGCCTGTCCCTTCCCACTCTCCTCCCATTGGCAACCACAAGTTTGTATTCTATGTCTGAGAGTCTTTACTTTCATTAATATGATTATGAAAGCTTCAGGAAGGAGAGGGGATCTGTTTATTTGATATTTTACCACACTTTATGGTTAAGCTCATGTGTCTTGAGATTAGGGCTTTTTCTTAAGAAAAGTTTAACTCGGATTAGCAAGCACACATTTGAAACTTTTTCAGGCTAGGGAGACTGTTCAGTTCACTTTAAATAATAGTAGCTCAACATACAAAATATATGAAATAAGATGAGGGATGATGCAAGATACATTTTCGCTGACAGTTTGCAGTTTGATTTGGAATTTGAAATGTTCCATATGGAAGATGGTGGCAAACTGAAACTTGAGGCAGCATTAACCAAATGATAAGAGAAGGTTGTATTCACTAGGTAGTTAGAATGTGTAAGAACTTTTTTAGTGAATGACAGGGATTCTGAATTCCTAGAAATAACTCTTAACAAAAGGTATGCATGGCCCTTATGGAGAAAATGACAGAATATTACTGAGGACATAAAAATCCTCTTGAACATAAAGTGAACAGATGGGATGGGATGATTTAATGCTATGCAGAAGCCATCTCTTCTATAGTCTGTAAATTCAGCGTACATGTGTGACTTAATAATCTTACCTAAAATAAATAAATAATTGCTGGGACAATTGGTTATTCGTATGGAGTAAGCCAATACTGGAGCTCAACCTCACACATTAAAGGAAAACTCTGGTATCTGAATCTTCAGTGCATCAAAATTGAAGGTGTGCATTGCCTGCTTGTTAGAGTTTTACTTACAGATACACATCTTCAAGCAGGGGGTTCTGTATTTTATTCTTTTGTGACCAGTGTGTACACAGACCTATCTGTGTATAAGTGAAAGATGTTTGAAGAAGCAGTATTCTTATTACATGGGACACACATTTTCTACTTTATTCCCTTTTTAATAAAATATGGTCTGTGACCCAGGACATTGATTTCATGAGTTGTTGAGTATAGCTTGACAAAGGCTGCCTTTGAGAAATTCTTGTATGTGCAAACAAGGAGATGTGCTTGAGAACGTCAGCATATTTGTGATAATGTAAAGTGATACATCTTGAACATTCATTGAGAAAAGGGCTCAATATACTGGTGAATATTCAGACGATGTAATACTATTTGACAGAATGAGAACTGGAGTTACCTCTATCAACATGGGTAAATCTCAGAAAACAAATTAAGTGAAAAAAAAAGTATAGAATGACACATAAAGGAAGAATTGTAGAATATGATATGACATAATGTTTACTGGTACAAGCTATATGATTTAAGTATAAAAACATGTACAGGAAAGATGAGTCTTTATTTCAGCATAGCTGTTATCTGTGGAAGGAGGGAGAAGAATTGGCTTCAACTCTGTCTTTAATAACTTAGTCCTTCCTTTAAAAAGATCTGAAGCAAGGGGAGGGGAGGGTATAGCTCAAGTGGTAGAGCACGTGCTAAGCATGCACAAGGTCCTGGGTTCAATCCTCACGTACCTCTTCTAAAAATAAATAAGCCTAATTACCTCCCCCTTCTCTCTACCTTCCCCAACCCTGCACCAGAATTTTTTTTAAAAAGGAAGCAATTATGACTTAATACCGAGATTTGTTAATACTGTAGGTGGATATATCTATTTTGTATGTTTGAAATAATGGAATATAATAAATCAGAGGGAGAAGAGCAGAGGGCTTAAATGAGACTAGAGCCTTAAGCAGTACCCAGATCGTCAGAGTTCTATTTATTAAGTGAAGAATATTTTGCTTTATCTTTAGGGCAGAAGGATTTAAGAAAGAAACGAGAGCAGATCTGTGTTTTTGAAGGGCTACTTTAACTCAGTTTGGGACATAAATTAGGTGAACGGAGGCTGCAGGTAGCACATGATAATTCGGTTGAGGGGTGTTTGTGGCCTGAGCACAGCAGGGCAGTGGGAGGTGGACATGAAGGAGGCGTGTCAGTTTGTTGGTGGCTGATCAGGTTTAGGGGCAGGGCTGAAGCTGAAGGTAACTCCCAGGTTCCCTGTTCACTACTTTGGTATATAAATGATGGTTGTCCCTGGACGGGGAAACAGAAGAGCTGGATTAGGTTACAGGTGCATACAGAGAATTAAATGGTAAGTCAGAGTTTCCCATAGGAGGGTGATTATGCTGGTCATTTTCAGCTTGATATTTGAAAGAACTAAAACTAAACTTTTAAAATTACTGTTTTTATGTTCACAGAGCAGTTTTTTAAAGTTTGATTTTGATGAAAAAGGTGATTTTCTCTTTAAAGATGAAAGAAAAAGATGCTAAGATTGTCTGACAAAGTACCCATTTGAAAGCAGTGGAGATACTTAAAATAATAATAGAGAATTGATTTTGCCTCATGATACCATTTATATATGCAGAACTTTCACATATACCATGGGCTATTGGGTTAATCTGTTGGTTTTTTTTTTTCTTTGTGAGTTAGCATTCTTAAACATCACAAGAAATTTCAAAGTAATACCACATTTCCTACATGTGTAATTTTAACTTCTGTTTCAGTTGTAGCTCGTTCAGGAAGCCAGCTTTGTGTTTATTCTTTTATTACTTTATTGTCTTCCTTTCCACATGAATGGAATTTGATAAATCCATAGTTGGCAATTCCAACTGACCCCATAAATACAAACCATTATTCTGTTAGGAACATGTTAGAGATGCACTTGCTGGTGAATGGAAACCTTCTTTGCTTCTCTACATCCATCTTTGTATATTAGAGCCATTATTAAAAATCTTCAGAGATGATAGGCCATCGTGTGTTTTATTCTCGAAGATACTGTCCCCTTGTTTATCAGTGTAGTGCATGACACACAGACTTGTTGAACCAAAGTATATGACCAACATATTGAATATTTGAATCTTTTACAGTTTTTAGTGTTTTGAAGTTCATTTATTACTTTGTGAAGATAAAACATCTCTCCTAGAAGCATATTTTTACTTAGGATAAGAACACAGGCAAGTGGTTCTCACTGAGTAGGATTAACTTAAGTGGTTTGGGATATTCCTATAATGTCATTTGTGATAATGTACCTTGTTTGTTTGAGCCCTTCACTGGTCAGGCAGTTTTATGAAATATTGGTAGGATTTCCAGATAAACTAGCTTTAAAAAAGGGTGGGGGGTAATTACATTTGTTTGTTTGTTTGTTTATTTAAATGAAAGGACTGGGGATTGAACCCAGGACCTCATGCATGCTAAGGACCAGCACAAGTTCTGTCACCCTCCCCCCTTAAACAAGCTTTCTTGCTCATTTAAATTCACACATATGTTATCCAGAAATGTAAATAATTCTATTGTGTTTGCACATTTAATTTATTTTAAAAATTAAGAGTAGAAAAGGATTTCAAAGGATTTTTAAAAGTTGGAAATAGTTTATACGTTTAAAGAAAGTAGTTAAATGTTTGAACTTTTTCTGTCTTCTTGACCTAACAGATTAAATACCTGTGTAGCAAGAGCTGTACAGGTATTCTTTTGTTCTTCTTCTCACTCACAACTATCTAAAACACACATGCGAGGAAGAATATAGAGTTTTTTAAAATTTTCAATAAACCCCAGATGTGGGAGTGGAAAATGTATGTGCAGGTCATTAAAATGCAAGAGGCGCTGTGGTCCAGCTCAGTGGAGGACAGATGGTTCACAGGGAGCCGGCCAAATTCAAATTGATTGTTGAAGGGAGAGTGTAAATGATGAGATGGAGGAAGGAAGAATGGCTTTTATAAGGCAGAAAAGTCAAAGCTGAGTTGAGATGGGAGATAAACGTGTGACAGGATAGCAGGGATAGATTGGGCCTTCAGTCCTGTGTTCTGCCTGGATTATTTAAATGTAGAAAGAGAGCCCATGACTGGTCAGCACTTTAGGAATCTCCTTAGAAGAGGCTTTTTTCATCTTTGCTGACGTTAGGTAAAGGATCTGGAAGGCAATGGCAGAATAGTTACTGCAGTTGATTTTTTTTTTCCCCTCAAGCTGATGGGATTCACTGATATTTTTGGAATTATTACCCTTGAGCCCATTCTGGGCAGGTGGAGTTATGGCTATGAAATCACACGGTCTTAACATTCCTTTTCTGAACGGAGAGGCCTGGCCCCAGATGGGTCCATTCCCTGTGGTGTCCATGTGACTCCACCACTCCCTCTTACACCTGGGTCATTTGCAGAGTAATTGCATCACAAGTGAAAATTTAATCTTTGTCATCTGTGCCTTTTTAAAGATTAGAGTTTTAAAAATTTTTTAAATAGATGTGAAAGCATTTAGGTAATGCCTGGCTCATAACAGGAAGTAGAATTTAGCTAGCTTTTTCCACCAGTAAAATTATAAATGTAAACTTGTGTGTTCTGATTCCAGTGTAGTTCCAGCAAAATACTCCATGAAGTCAGGGGCCATATCAATCTTGTTCGTGATAAAACAAAGAAAGATGTAATAAAAGAGTATAGTTACACATAAGTGCAAGTCTTTTGGAAGTGTGTTCTAAAATTCATATCATTGGCCCCTCAGTTTCTGTATTTGCACTAGAATACTCTATCAAAAATGTGATTTATGGTGAGAAGCTTACAAGAAATACTGTGGGATAATAGTGTTTAAAGAGTTAGCAGTACCCAGAATAGATACTGAGGTAGGTAGGAAACACTTCAGCAGTGATTTTCCTATTAAAAATGATTTGTTGCTTAAAATGCTTTTAAACTGTTAGTTGTAATATATTCAGTTACTGTTTGATAAAATTTTACTTCAGATTTTAAGTTTCAAACTTTGTTGATTATAGTGACTTTATTGCAAGGACTGTTACTACAAAAGTTAATGAGCCATTATAAAGGAACAGTTTTTTCCTTGGCTGTTGGGATGTTTCTAGTGGAGTATGTGCAGGAGCTCATCTTAAGCAGTTGAGCTACCAATGAAGATGATCTCTGATGATGAGGGTATAACTTACACAGATCTTTTTGTCTAGCAGTTTCTCAGTAGGTTTGGTTTTTTAAATGTGTAAAATCTCTGACCTGATAGTTTACTTGACATTGTGTTCCAAGAAAATAACAAACCATTGAAAGAGTTTATTTTGGCTAAGTATCACAAGTCAGAGTGTAAAAACTATAATGGATCAAAGAATGAGGAGAAACAAATTTACTTAAAGCATTCAGAATATAAAACATTAATTTTATTGCCAGATGTAAGCTCCTTTTTTTGGGAGGGGGTTGGGGGCTAATATGTACTTTCTGTCTGTTGATTTTAAAACAGCCGTTTTAATGAAACCATATTTCATTTTTTTCAGGATTTAAGTCATATTTTTTTTGAGTTTCTAAAATTCTCCCTAATAAGTAGTGATGAATAGAATGTTTAGCTTGTATGCCTCTAAGTCAGGTGTCCACTGGTTGGGAGTTTTTGCCTGATCTTGCCAGTACTTTGTGACTGAGTCATTAGTAAGATTTTTCACTCTTGAATTCCTAATACATAGAAATAGTATCTCCAGTCACCAGAATCTTATACTTTGAAATGGCACCTCATTATTTACTGCATATGTGGGGGAAAGAAAGGACTAGTAAACATATTCTTTAATACAGAAATTTTTTGTAACTTCATTGAGGTTCACAATTAATGTAAGATAATGAAATCAAAGTTTTAGACTGTAGGCTTAATGATTTAGAAGGGAGCAGGCACACACCTTTTCAGTTTTGATTTTTCATTCAGCATGTGTTGCTGAATGTTTTTCTTAGTAAGGACCCGTGCTAATAAGCACACGGGGACTAAGGCATAGCTCTGGTCCTCTTAACATCCTTAACTTAATCCTCTGATCTCCTTAACATCATACAGAGTAAAGAGTGAAGGAGCCTCGGTTATAGGAGCTGGTTCATTACAGTGTAGGCAGAACCCAGTGGGTGATACTTAAATGCTCTTACTGATCACTAGTTTTTAAGAGAAGGACTTTAAAAAGTAAATTCTACTATAGTTTTATATGGGCTGGGCCTCTGGGTGGCCGGCTGTTCAGTTTCTCCAATAAGGAATTCCTGGGGGCAAAGTGGAGTAAGGAGTCTGAGATTCTCACTGTCAGTCATCAAAATGGTTTCTCATCCCAGTACCTTACTTTGTGCCTACTGTGTCCAAGATGCTTTGCTTTAGGGAAGATTGTAATCTGGCTACCCTGGGGGTGGGTATGAGTGGGGAGGGAGTCATGGCTTTCTCCAGCTGAGCTCTGTGTGTAGTTCCACCCCTCCTCCCGGATGAAACCCAAACCCTGTTCTTCATGTTGAGGCTCTGTGGCTCCTAGGAGGACTGGTTTCTGGCCAGTGTCTGTGGCTACAGTCACTTTCAGTTGTAGCTGCTTGTGTTCTTCCTACTTGTTACCTCCTCCATTTTGTTTTCTAAAAACATTGAATTTCTTGTTTCTTGATTTTTTGCTTTTCCATTGTCTGTTATTTTAGATTTTCTTCTGTCTTTTCCTTTTTTTTTTCTTTTACTGTGGGAAGGAGGGAATAAAAATGTATGATGTTAATCAGTCATGTTTAAAATGGAAGTCTAGCTATGCTTTTCTGACTCTGAGCTCTTATACTTAATGGTATAATTGTTTATATCTTGATGGAATTAAGGTTGATTTTACTTGAAGGAAGCAGGCGATTAAAACAGACTGTGATTGGTGTGGTAACTTTTTAAAGATCCGTACATTTATTAAAATGGAGGCCCTGTTCCTGAAATCTTTTGGAACATCAGAAATTCTTAATTTTATCTGCCTTTCTTTGCCAGTGTCTTTTTGTATCTGCTTTCCTTACTTAAATTTGAGTCATAAGGCACACTTGAGTGTGTTACTGACAGACATCTGTTAGGTCTGGTGATGACAGTGGTGATTCTTAACCACGGGTGTTTATCAGTCTCCTACTGACATGGGCCCGGCCACATTCCAGACCTACTGAGTCAGGATCTCCTGCTTCTAGGCTTTCGTTTTTTGAAAAAGCTTCCACATGATCATGGTTATAGTCCTCTCTAAGAACTATTGTGTTATAGATTCTAAAATAAAAATAAATGGATTAGATTTCACATGGCATTTTGTATCCTACCTGAAATAAACTCCAAATTCTTTATTCAAAGGTATCAAAATCTGGTTCCAATCTTTCTAGCATTTCTGCACATATTCTCCTGTGGGTACCTTGTATATCAGCAAAACTGGACTTTGCTGCTGCCATGCCGGTGCTCATTTCTGTGTTCCTCTTGCCTCTAAAGCCCTTCCTCATAGCTCAGCCTCATGTGTCACTCCTTTCCCTGTGCATTCCTTGGGACTCAGTAGCCAGAGAGAACATTGTATCCCTGAATCTTGAAACCATATACCTTGAATAAGTTTTGAGTTAATTAAGGAAATAATAATAATGTTTTTGAACCATTGTCTGCTTTGTTTTAAGTTGTTATATACGTCTGCTCTAATCTGTTAAATGCCTGGCTTCATGAATGAAGACACATTTTACTCATTTAAGCAAATTTTTAAAAAAGGTTTGATAAATATGTTTTTTAACAAATAAATGAGGTATCTTCTCCATACTTGGGTAATGAGGCAGAATTTAGAACTGTAGGGTAGAATCACAAAATTTATGATGCAAGGAGGAGAGAACATCACAGCCCCTGAATTCTTTGATCTGAGCTGATGGGATGCTCAGACTGATGGAGTACTTTATAGTTCTTGTCCATCAGAGATAACCAATTTGACGTTTTTCAAGACACTCCTCAGTTTCAGATAAACTTGCACTGAAGCGGTACTGTGTCATCTGTGCATAAGAGGGACTAATTGGTAGCATTTGGTTTCATGGATGCTAGTCTGAGCGCCACTTTGTATTTTGAATTTCTTTTCCACCTTAGGTAAGGCTCTTATGCTCAACACTAAAGCTTTTGTTCTCTCACCTGTTCAGTAATGCCCTTGCAAGGTAGTAAGTGGTTTAAAACTAGTCAGTGAGTTTCCTATGTGTTAGTATCAGTGACTGGGGGCACTTGAAGAATTTTATATTTGGTATGATTTTATTACATTTGTCTTTTAACTTTCCTCCTAGTTTGTATGTGGATGATTTCCTACCTTTACTTTGTATTTGTTTTACCGGTGAGCTTTTCCACTTCACAGTTTTCTTGTTTCTAGTTGTAACATTTTCTTTTCTGCCTAGAGAAGTTCCTTTGGTATCTGTTGTAAAGCTGGTTTGGTGGTGCTGACTTCTTTTAGTTGATGCTTGTCTGTAAAGCTTTTGATTTCTCCATTAAATCTGAATGAGAGTTTTGCTGGGTCAAGTATTCTTGGTTGTAGGTTTTTCCTTTTCATCACTAAATATATCATGCCACTTGCTTCTGGCCTGTAGAATTTCAGCTGATAAATAAGCTCATAGTCTTATGGGAATTACCTTGTATGTTACTTGTCACTTTTCCCTGGTTGCTTTTAATAGTCTCTCTTTAATTTTTGTCATTTTAATTATAATATGTCTAGGTGTGTGTATTCCTTTTAGAATTAATCCTGTGTGGAACTCTGTGGGCTTCCTAGACTTGGGGACTGTTGCCTTTTCCAAGTTGGGAAATTTTTCAGCCATTATCTCTTCAGATCCAGCCCTTTTTCTGTCTTCTGCTTTTGAGATCCCTTATAATTCAAGTGTTAGTGTGCTTGATGTTGTCCCAGAGGTCACTTAAACTGTCCTCATTTCATTCTTTTTTCTTTTTTCTGTTCTGCAGTAGTGATTTCCTCTACTGTGTCTTCACTCACTGATCTGTTCTGCTTCATTTAGCCCACTATTGTTTCTTCCTTGTATATTTTCCATTTCAGTTTTTATATTCTTAAACTATATTTGTTTGTTCTTTATATTTTCTAACTCTTTGTTGAAGACTTCTAACTTCTCGTTTTTATGTATCAATTCTCACAAGTTGTCTGATCTTTATGATCATTACTCTGAACTCTTTCTCAGGTAGATTGCCTGTCTCTGTATCACTTAATTCTTCTTCTGGAATTTTATCTTATTCCTTTGTCTGGAACCTATTCCTCTGCCACCTCAGTTTATCTAAATTTCTATTTGCATTTTTGTTTTATTCTATTTGGTAGCTTAGTTACCTTCGAGAAGTGGCTCTCTGTGGGAATCATCCTGTGCATCCCAACATTGCATTCCCCTCTCATCAAGGGGCCAGCTGATCCCAAGGTAGAGTCTGGCCTGCATTTGTGGAATCAGACTGTGGGATCCTTATTTTCTTGCTTCTGGCATCTGCCCCCTGGTGGGTGGGGCTGGTTTAGGGATTTCTGTGGGGATCTTGGTGGGAGGGGCCAGTGCCTGCCCACTGATGGGTGGAGCTTGGCCCTGGCCCTCTGGTGGGCAGAGCCCTGTGTAGGGGCGTGTCTGGAGGCTGCTGTGGGCTTAGGAAGTCTTCAGGCAGCCTGTCTGCTGATAGGGGTGGGCCGCTATGTTCTTGTTCAGCTAGTTGTTTGGCCTGAAGCATCCCAGCCCTGGAGCCTACAGGCTGTTGGGTGGGGCCAGATCTTGGTGCTAATGACCCAAGCAAGATAGTCTCAAGGAAAGAGTGAGGTCTCTCTTTCCTCCAAGCCTGTGGAGCTTCTGCAGTTAAGCCAAATGCTCTTAGAGGCTTCTCTTCCTGATGGCGGGCCCCTACGCTGGGGCTCAGAACTCTCACTCCTGTGGGAGGCTGTCTGCAATATAATTATTCTCCAGTTTGTGGGTCTCCTACTCTGGGGGATATGCGATTTGATTATACTGTGAGTGCCCCCCCATCTCATTATGTTTCCTTGATGACTTTAGATGTAGAAGATCTCTTTTGGTAGTTTCTAGTCTGTTTTATCGATGGTTGTTCAGCAATTAGTTGTGATTTTGTTGTGTTCATGGGAAGAAGGGAGCTCAGTGTCTTTCTGCTCTGCTATCTTAATCCAGTAATCTGACCTCTTTCTTTTGAGAGGTCTAGGGACAGTATAATTGTCATTCCTATATAGAAAATCTGGCTGTTTTCCTCTGTTTTTTTGCTGTTGTGGTGGTGGGTTTTGTTTTTTGTTTTTTGTTTTTTGTTTTTTTTTGCTTCGGAATTCTTCAGTTTTACTGTTCTGGGGTTTTCACCTTATCTGGCACACTTTGTGCTTGCTTAGTTTGAGATGTATGCTCTTTATCAATTCTGGACAATTCTCAGCTATTATTTCTTCTGCCTTCCCCAAATAGTAGATTGGTTAGATCTTCTCATTCTGTACTCTAATCTTCAACCTTTCCTCATGCCAGCAATTGTAAACTTTTTTTTTCCCTCTAGAGGAAACTGTTTTTAAGATGGGAACATTTTTGTTTTGTAAAGCCCTTTGAAACCATATTTCATGAGAAGGTCTTTGAAAACTGATCTTAACTTTGTAAAAAAGACCTAGTTAGAATAAGTCATCTGTTGTGAGAGAGTGTTTATTAATCAGTTTGCTTGTTAAAATTCTGAAGTCTGTGTTAGACATCTTTTTCTTTGAAGATGGTTATAACTGCAGTACAACCCATTTTGTCATATTGCTTTGTAGAAATATGTGATAATTAACAGTAGATATCCTTGGGAAACTTTATTAAATCTCTTAGCCAGTCATAATTATAAAATACATGAGTGTAGAAGCAGAAATGTTAAGACGTAGACTGATGCTGAGCTTTGCATTAGGAGAATCACAGGTGAACAGAGAGGGCCAGAGGTGTGATGGCAGTATCACACGTGGTGTATCAGGGTGCACTCACTTACCAGTCACTACTGGAGTCCTGAGGAAACAAGTTCATGGTAACCACTCACCAGAACTGTGAGGAGTTGAGGATTAACCTCTATTGACTGCCTACCGTGTACACAGTTACCATACCAGGGAATTTATCTACCATCTCTTTTATCACAACCTTCTTACTTTCATTAGAGGTCCAGAGAAGTTGTCACTGGCTTGAGTTCTTGTGAATTTTTAAGTGATGGAACTGGTATTCACACCTCACTCACAGCCTTTCTACCAGAAAACTGCATGTTGTTTGGACTTAGATTTTTATCCTAGCTCTTCAGCCCTAAAATAGAGTTAGGCATGACTCACTCATGTCTTGGACATTTCACTTTGTTATTCTTTAGTAAATTCTCTCATGGTGCCTGGGGTTGGGGAGGGGTGAGGTGGAGTTGGGGGTTAGACATATGACCCACTTTTCCAGCATCCACTTTCTCTTTCCTTTATTTCTTTCTCTTTATAAATTAATACTTTATTTCATTAGGCATAAATATGGTACCCAATTGAAAAAGTATGAAAGGAGTATTAGGAATTTTTGAGAAGTTAATTTCTGTCCTTGATTATCAGTCACTGTGTTCCTTTTCCTGGAGAGAACCATTTTGATCAGTTTCTTGTTGCTTCCATCAGAAACAGTCTGTTAGCATGAGGTGCATGCTTTGTATCTGTAAAACAAATGGTGCATGCTATACACAAACACTCTTTACCTTTGTGTTACTAAGTGGCATATCTTCCATATTAGGACATAGAGAAACATCTCATTATTTTGGTGTAACAAATTTGTTGAAAGATAATTCACATACCATAAAATTTCAAAAGTACAATTCAAACATTTTTCAGGGCACTTACAGAATTGTGCAGTCATCACCATCCACCTAGTTTTAGAACATCTTTATCATTCCCTAAAGAAATGCTGTGTACTTGAGTAGTTTCCCTCAACCTCCACCACCTCCTCAGCCATAAGCAGCTACTAACCTACTTTTTCTCTATTCTGGGGATTACATATAAATGAAATCCTACAGTATGATCTTTAGTGACTGGCTTCTTTGATTTACTGTAATGTTTTCAAGGATCATCCTGTAGCATTTGTCAGGACTTCCATTACTTTTTACTGTTGAGTAGTATTCCATCACATTACTATTTTATTTATCCATTCATCAGTTAATGGACGTTTGGAATATTTCTGGCTTTGTCTATTATGAATAATGAAGGTACAAATATTTATGTGCAGGTTTCTGTTTTGATGTATGTTTTGGCTTCTCTTGGGCATATAACGCGGGAGTGGAATTGCTGAGTCATATGGTAACTCTGTTTAACCCTTTGAGAAAATGCCTTTAGTTTTTCAGAATGGCTGCACATTTTCCTTTCTCATAAACAGTGTATGAGACTGCAGTTTTTGTACATACTTGCCAACACTTGTTATTATTTCTTTTTGATTATTGTTATCATAGCAGGTGTGAACTGGTGTCTCATTGTGGTTTTGATTTTTGTTTTCTGATGGCTAATGATGAATATCTTTTCTAGGAGCTTTAAATAATTTTAGCTCTTAACATTTAGATCTTTGATCTATTATGAGTTTATTTTTGTGTATAGTGTGAGTTTAGAGTCCAGCTTTATTCTTTTGCATGTGGATATTCATTTGTCTCATCACGATTTGTTTTAAAAAAACTATTCTTTCCTTATTGAATGCTCTTGGAACCTTTGTAGAAAAGTCATTTGACAGTAATATGAAGGTTTATTTCTGGACTCAGTTCTACACTGTCTTGATTACTGTACCTTTGTAGTAAATTTTGAAATCAGGAAGCATGAGTCTTTCAGTGTTCTTTTTCAGTATTTTTTTGGCTATTCCTGGTCTTTGCATTGCCATATAAATTTTAGGAATGGCTTGTCAGTTTCTGTAAAGAAGCAAAGTGCTATTTTGACAGGGATTGAATTGACTCTGTGGATCAATTTGGGGCATACTATCATCTTAACAGTTAAGTATTCAATCTGTGAACATGGGATGTCTTCCTATTTATTTAGATCCTCTTTGATTTCTTCCAATAATGTTTTTATTTTCATAGTATATGTTTTAAAGTTATTTTGTTAAATTTATTCCTATGTACAGTTGACTCTTGAAACAACATGGGTGTGAACTACATAGGTCTACCTATATGTGGATTTTTTTCAATAGTATGTACTGCAGTACTACACAACCCACAGGTTGAATCTGTGGTTATGGAGGAGCCATGGATGTGGAGGAACTGCATATACATTGTGCTGACTATATAAGTTATAATCGAATTTTCAGTTGTACCCAAACCCTTAAATTGTTCAAGGGTCAAATGTATTTTATTCTTTTTGATGCTATTGTGAATGGAGTTTTCTTAATTTCATTTGACTCATTCTTTTTAGTGTAGTCATGTTGTATGCATATACGTTAATCTGTCATCATGTTATTAACAAGTCTCCCATTGATGGATGTCTAGGTCCCAGTATATTGCTACTTGCAGGCATTGTCACTGTGATTTTATCAGTAAGGTGAATTCCAGTAAGGAGGCATGCTGAGCCAAAGGATATTCAAATATTGAAATCATTTGTCAAATATGGAATACCATCCCTGTTTATAATTTTACAACGAAAAATTCCCATAGTGGGCTTTATAGAAAAATGCTCCAAACTGTGAACATTAACTGAAAGTTACTGAAAATTAACTGAAAGTAAATTTTATTTACTTGTAATAGTAATGATATGCTAAAATAGGTTCATGCTGCTAAAATATTGTCTAAAGCAGCCCTGTCCAGCTATATGTGCTTATGGCTGTTGAGGACTTAAAATTAGGCTGGAGTGACTGAAGAACTGAACTTAAAATTTTATTCTGGGTTAGGGGCATAGCTCTAGAATATGGTAGAAAAGTGCCTATTATGCAAGAGGTCCTGAGTTCAATCCCCAGTATCTCCATTAACAAATAAAATTCAAAAACATGAACATAAAAAAAGACGACTGCTCTAAGTAAAATTTTATTCTGTTTAAAATAATTTGACTAGTGGCTATTGTATCATATAATTATAGTTGCCTTCTCATTTAAAGCTTGTGGAGGTTTGCAGAAGCCTTGTCCAGTGGTACATCTTGCATTATCTCCTGCACAGTATGAGGCAATCATTAGTGGTTATAGTAAGTTTCATCAATATATAGGTCTCAGTAAACAAGTTTTTTTTTTAAGCAGTTTACTGTGCACCAACTGGGCTTCAGATTGCCTTCAAACAGAGCTTTTAAATAGAAACACAGAGTCCTTAGTTTGCTAGTTCTTATATGTATATCTTATCCTAATGTAAAAGATAGGCTTATACGAGGTGTTCATACATGTGTATTCTCCAAAATCTGTCTTTGAAATTTGTAAGATTATGTTGGTGATTATACTATGGGTCATTGCCTGTAGATCATGAACCAGGAAGGCCAGAATATGTCAGTGGCTTGACTAACTTTGTGTATTGGCTTTTACTTAGGCTCTGTTCTTGGTACTTTAATCCTTCATTTTTCCTTGGCACTCTCACATGCTTCAAAAGGCACTAGCTACCAACTGCTCATGACCTCTGCTTCTGTTTGCAGCCCAAACCTTTAATTTTTAGGTATAGATTCCATATACCAAGCAGTCTGCTGTATTTCTGCAGTGCTGGGTGTCCCACATGCCCTTCACACTCTGATGAGCTGAAACAGAAGTAAGCTTTCTCTGAAAACTGTTCCTCCTCCTCCTCCTTGTGCTATGTTCTTGGTCCAAATTAATGGTAACGCTGTCTTATTACCAGAAATCTCGGAGACAGACACCCACCTGCAGCAAATGAATTACTGAGTTGTGAGTTTAGGTACTTATCCCCTCCTTGGATTCCTCACTAGTTTCCCTCCTTCTGGCTTGTATCCTTTCTACCCATTCTACACACCAATTCCGTATGCAGTTTGCAAAGAGCTACTCTCTGGCCCTAAAACTGTATTTCAGTGGCTCCTACTTGCCTTAAGGATAGAGCCCCAGTTCCTTAGAACAGTAGATTATGCCTCTTATCGGCTGATTGCTGCTGAATGTCTTGCCTGTCTTTAGCCACACTGGGCTATTTGAGGCCTTTGTGCCTCTGGTCACCCTGTTTCCTGGGCCTTGGGCATTCTCCTCTGCCCCCTGTGCCTCATTCTGGTGTCTCTATGATCTCCCCCAGCGTGTAGGCCTTTCTGGCTCAGCCCTCTGCCACCTCCCTTTCCATAACAGCACTCGGAGCAGTTGATCATCTTCTCTCTCGCTTTACTATACCGTACAGCCCGCAGTGCTGGGCTCCTTTGTGCCCTGGGTTACATCCTGGTACATGCTAGACACTATCCTGAGTATTTGTAGAATCAGCGGGTGTCATTTTTATGTGCTTTTGAACTCTTTGGTTTAAACTTTCCTACCTTTTCTTTCTCCACTTAAGTAGTAATAACATTTTCTGCCAGGTCCCACAAATGTTTTATAAAATAGAATAATACTAGTGACATAAGTACATAGCCCTGCCATACAGAGGCTGTTAGGTGATCAGTCAGTCAACTTCTTTGTTGTCTAAGGTGCCGTTTAGTTGGGAAGCGGGGTCTGATTTACTTGCCTCTTCGTTAACTTTTAGTTCACTATGTTCCGTTTTGTAGAAAACACTGCAGTCTTAGAATATAAGACCTTAGACTATGAGAATGGTAAGAATGTTAGCCTCTGGCTTGGAATTAGGATTGTCTCTCTTAGAGTTTGGGAATTCAGGGGGTTTTTTTGTTTGTTTTTTAAACCTGCCTGTTCCCAAAGGAGAATTGGCTCTCATTCTTACTACCCAGTTTCTTAATTCCTCTGGTTATTTCATTTATTTAAAAAAACCCAAATCTCAATGTTGAGGCCAAAATCTGTTAATTTAACATGAACTACTCTGTTACAGATTGAGAACTTGGCAGCTATATTCATTTTCTCTTGCTGCATAACAAATTACTACACACTTAGCAGCTTAAAACAATACCTGTTTATTAACTAACAGTTCTGTAGGTCATAAGTTAGGGCTGTACAGCGTGACTGCATTCTCACTGAACCGAATTGAAGCTGTTGGCCAACACTGCAGTTCTTGTTTGGGGATAGGAGCCCTCTTTTAATATCCATGGTTATTTTCAGAACCCATTTCTTTGCATTGAAGTCCTTATTATCCTTCTGGCTGTTGGCTGGGGACCACTCGCACTCCTTGAGGCCACCCACAGCTCCTTGCCCTGTGGCCTTAATGAGTAGTTCACGATATGAATGTTTTCTTTTTTCCAGTCTAGCTGGAGCATGTCCCTGACTTCTTCTGTGACCAGCCAGAGGAAACCTACTTTAAAAGGGCTCATGTGATTAGGTCAGGCCTGCCCAGTGTAGCTATTCTTTTGCCATATAACATAACATAACATAACATAATTACAAGAGTGATTTCTAAGCATATTCATGGGGCTACCCACACTCAGAGTAACAGAGAATTATTCAGGGTGAGGGTCACTGGGGCTCACTTTAGAATTCTGCCTACCACAGCAGACACTTCACCTTTAGGTTTGATTTATGCAAAGTTCTGAATTTCTTTTTATTAGACAGGAATACATGAAACCATTGTGGCTTTTTCCTCCCTAGCTTTGTGACTTCATGCAGTGCTACAGCAGCTACCCTTTTTAGATAAGTTATTTTGAGAGAAAGTATATATTGATTGATTCTATCCTTCAGTAGAAATGCCATATTGCATATTTCTCAGACTGACAACTACTACCAAGAAGAGGGGCGTGAGAAGGAGGGGTGGTAGGAATAGAGTGAGTTTTAGATGAGGTGGTGGACATAGGAGGAAAGAAAAAGAAATTTGACTTTATGTGACTGTCCATGGAATACTACCTGAAGAAATTGATTTGGTATTCCTTTTCTTTATGTTTTGATTAAAGATTTAACTGAATTAATTTCTTAAGTTGTGTCAGTTGTCATTTAAGCTGATAACAAAGGGAACTACTTCTTTTTCAGCCAAATGTGAAGTTTACTTGTCCTTTACTCTGCTGGAATAGGAAAGAAATAGCAGCTGGAAGGAAATCAGAACTCCCATCTGGTTGCCATGACAATTTAGAGCAGATGGTGCATGCACTTTGCTAGGCTTGTTCAGTTTTCCCTCTCTTTTCTGATAGAGCAAATGTACATGAAAGATACAATATGAAGTAGATAAGCATGATAAAATAATCTTAGTATTCTAATGTTATAAAGAAAAATATTGTGTTTTTTAATAACTATATTTTTATGATAGCCCTGTTTGGAGTAATGATTAGAATGTTTAGCTATGTTTTATTTAGGGCTAAATAAATATAGTTCTTTGTGAAAAATATGAATGACTAGTTGGAATTTTGCTTTCTAAGTTTTTTTTTCCAGTCACTGAGGTGGTACATTTATGTTATGTATACACATTTTTAAATTACAAGTGTCTTATGTAAACTTTGGACAGTTAGATAGACTCTCAGTCTATTTTTACAAAACCATGTATTACTTTTCACTGTGAACGTACTGGGGCAGTTGTAAAAGACCATGCATACAGATTGCTTAAATCTAAATGTAGATACTTTTGCTTTTTCTTGGAAGCATGTACTTTATTGAAGTGTAGAGTAAGAGGGAGAGGTTATAGCTCAAGTGGTAGAGTGCATGAGGTTCAACCCCCAGTACCTCCTCTAAAAATAAATAAATAAACCTAATTTCCTCCCTCCTCCAAAAACCCCTAAATAAATCCACTTTTAAAAATGTGGAGTTGATATTAAAACCTATTATATAGTTGTATAGGCTTTCATTTTTTAAAAAATAGCATTTTGAGGTATAATTCACATACTGTACAACTTATATATTTAAACTGTGTAATTCAGTATTTTTTAGTGTAATCATGTGGCTGTGTAACCATCACCACATGAGAACATTTCATCCCTCATGAAGGAACCCCGTACCTACTGACAGTCAGTCTCCATTTCTGTTCTCTCTCTCTTTCCCCTACTTCCAGCCCTAAACAACCATTAATTTATTCTATCTCTACAAATTTGCCTGTTCTGGACATTTTGATATAAAATGGAATCTCAGTTTTGACTAGCCACATTTTAAGTGCTCGGTATGCCCATGGGGCCAGTGGCTACCATATCGGACAGCAGAGTTCTAGATGTTTTGATATGATAGCTAGTCAGAATATTACGTCAACATTACTCAACTTCCTCTGTATTTTAGGGTGCCCTGACTCATCCCTGTAACTTGATAGAACTGGCTTTGGGGAGGCTATCAGCTTGGCCCTCACTGAGATCAGAAGGTTGAGAATTTTGTTAAGCGACATGCAGCTCACTCAATGGGTAAAGAAAAATTGAGAGACACATTATAGTAAAGATACCTGAGCCTCTCAAATGAGAGCAAGTGGGCCCGTGAAAACTAGAATCTCTCCTTCCTTATCACAGGTACAGTCTATTCTACTGAGGTAAAGCTGTATCTCGCAAATACTGCTGGTGCAGTGGTACTCAACATGGGCAAAGTTTTGTTCCCGGTGGATTTGTCAATGTCCAGACACATTTTTGAGAGTCACAGCTGACGTGTCGTGTAAAGTGATTGCACTCTACAGTGCACGAGACAGCCCCACAGCAGTGAATTTCCTGGCCCAGTGTCAGTGGTGCCGAGCACAGCAGGTCCCTGCGCTGGTGGGACGAGGTCCTCCAGTCCTTCTCTTTGCTTCCGTTGTTACATAGTCTCTACCGGGGATATAATGTGGTGGTGTTTTTTGTTTGGTTTTTGTTTCTGTTTTTTAAATTTAGAGAATCTGTTCATTTTTTCATATGAAATTTCTGAGGAAGAACTAGCCATCTTTGAAAGTATTTCTTATTGAACATATATGTTGAGTAGATTCTACCCATGCCCCCGAGGAATGAGTTGTGCAGACCTTTTCTCTAACCACTCCTCTCCCATTCCTCAGACCTCTCTTTCCCCTAGACCACTTTACTTTTAGTAAAGGCATATCTGTCAACAAGAAGATGAGCATTGGCAAGGCTGCCAAAAAGATGATTGCACTTCTGTAAGGTCTGCTGGGAGCTGTGAATGTTTTTGCAGTGATGTAGGTGTTTGATTGTGATGATTCCCTTTCAGGGCTGCATCATGAGGAGTGGTTAATTCTGAATGTTACACCACCTTTGTCCTTAATCTGTTACCCTGGGAGCTGTAACTTTTTGAGTCTTCATAGCTTCTAGCAAAGAAGGAACCAGTACAAGTCATTTTTAGCTTATAAGCATTCTTTGGTTGACCTGCCAGGGGTAATCATACTTGGCAGTGTTGCCTTCTTTGGATTATGATCCCCACCACATCCTCATGACTGCTTTGTGTTTCTGCCGCTTCCCTTCATTACTGTGGCACTTCGAGTTTTTGGTGGCAAACCACATAAATGAGCTGTCTTAGGCCAGAAGCAGAGTAGTGAAGGCTCTTTGGGGACTCTTAGAATTAGCAAGAGTTTAGAGGTCCAGCTTAGAAAGGGGTGGTGGTCAGGGCAGCTCCTTTCACTCTGCCTCTTCCTGGCAGCTAGAGTGAGCTCGCACCTGTGATGGCTGAGCTTCTCTGGTGAGGCTCCAGGGCTCTGTGCCCTGGGCTGTACCACAGTGAGGAGAGAGGATCTGGAGCCAGCTTTTCACTGCGCAGGGAGTAGCAGGGTTTCAAAAGATGCTTTAAGAAGGGGAGCAGTAGTATTGGGCAAGCCAAGAAAAAGTGGCAGTTATCTACCACATCGCTGCCTGTGGGATTCCCCTTGCTTCCCAAGCTAGAGACCTTCTGCTCATCCTCCTGAAAGTGCCTCTGGGAACAATCCTTCATCCTAACCTCCTTGCCCCCAGGTATCTGTTCCCTCCCCACTTTTTACCCTCAGAGCAGTGGCGAGCTCGGGAGAGTAGCAGTGGTCCCATTGTTAGGGCAGCTTGCTGCACAAGGGAGCTTCTGCATACAGTTGAGACTTTAGGTTCAAGATTCTCTATTGGGAGGGACATGGTTAGAAATAGCAGTTATATTTTTTAAGTGAGAGCTTGATTTTGTAAAATTGCATTATGAAGGTTTTATTTCTAAGTGAATGTATTTAATATGTGCTTGAATTATTCTAGATATCTGAAAAGGTTTACTTCTGTAACTTCTTAAGTTTTTGTTTATTTTTAGTATTACTGCTTTTTCTATCTTCTGTAAAAAAAAAAAAAAGCATACTAAACGTTAAGCCTTCCTGTGACAATTAGAGATGACCACTGCAAAACTTGCATTGTTGTATGGATTATATTTGCATTTTACTACAGTCGGTGCTTTCTTTGTTTAATTTCCAGTTTGGGGCAGTGTGCTTAATAAGCAAGGTTGATAACTGAATTCCTTAATGAAAATAATTATGTATCATTTACAGCACATATTAATCAGCTTTTTTGAGTTATCTAGGAACCTAACCGCATTTCTCCTGTTCCTATGGGAAAAGGAATTCTGATTTTAAAATAATGGAAAGTAAGCCCCTTCATAAGTCCAGGGTTGTTTTCATCTGTCTTTTTATAATCTCTGTGGGATGTGTTCTAACTAATAAAGCTGTGTATCATGGGGAATGGGATACTCTCTTATTTCACTTACATTTCATAGTATCAGAGCTTGAGAAATATTAAAGGTCTGAGTGAAGATGTGCCTGAAAAAATATTCCTCAGTCAATAAAGGTAGTTCTCCCCCACCCTTCTCAGCTTGTAAAAGTGGATGAAGTAATGTTAATCAGCATCTCTTCATAGTGTGTGGCAAGTCGTCCCCCTCCCCCCCCCCATATTGAGAAACTCTCAAGTGTGTCCATAATAATGCAAGATTTACTTCTAAGTAAATGGGAACGTTCCTCCTCTGTTTCAGGCCGGAGCCTCAACAGAAAGCTCCCTTGGTTCCTCCACCGCCACCGCCTCCACCGCCACCACCTCTGCCAGACCCTACTCCCCCAGAGCCAGAGGAGGAGATCCTGGGATCAGACGATGAGGAGCAGGAGGACCCCGCAGACTACTGCAAAGGTGATGTACTTGCCTTGCTGGGCCCCCTGTGATTTGTTGGAGGAAGAAACAGGAAGGTTAATGATGCCAGCTGCTCAGTGTTTATTAAGTTGGTGTCAATATCATTTAAAATTTTTAGCTCATTAAGTATATAGAATGATACCAGAGAATGTAATAGATATCAGAAGGAAAATTGGTAAGAGATAGGAAATATACACATATGTATATACATACTCTGGGTACTTTCAAGAGAATTTAAATCTGTTGATAGAATTAAAGATAGTATAAAATGGGACAATTAAAGTTAAAAACATAATAAGCCATCTCAGACAAGCATAGAAAATAGAGGGTGCCAGACTCCTAAGGGGAGCCAATTTAACTGCATTGGACTGTAAGTTTTGTGGCTGCTAAGACTGACAAGGAAATGTTCCTTTCTCTGCATAGCACTGAATTTCATTGTCTGTGGAGAGAAAGCCTGCCCATTTATTTGCAGAGGCAGACTTTTCCCTGGCAGTGTACTCAATGAAAAAGACATTCTGTAGGTTCTGCCACTGTGTGACATAGTGGATTGTGTTTTCAGCTGTGATTTCACAGAATGCATAAAAATTATTCAAATGGAGTTTCCTTGTATTGATGCTTCATAAAGACCAAGGCTACATAGCTAGCTAGACTCCTAAAAGGCAAGCGTGTCATGTCATGTCATGTGATGGCTGTTGAGAATATAATCCAGACTCTGTGCAGACCCGACTCTGAGAATCTAGGAGAAAGGAAAGGCAATCCATTGGGCTGCCTCTTTGTTATTTTACTCATTTGGACTCTGATTCCCTCTAGCAGAAAAGTATCACAGTCTGGAGTTCTTAGCTTCTGAACAGTTGATGAGACATTTATTTGCTACAAATTAAGGAAACTATAAATCAGATTCTATACAGGCAAAGAATAGATGGCAGGAGATGCACACATGTTCAGGCCATGAAGCGTTAATGAATCTTTGGCTCTGTTGGATCTTAGTATCAATTTATCTAATTACTGCAGGCCATTTGTGTGTTGTTTTAGGAACAGTGTACTTTTTAGTTAACTGTTAAGTGGAAAAGGAACTCATTCTGCTGTGAAAGTTTAAGAAGTAATCTTTCACTCTAACCTGATTCTTCCATGGTGTGGATTTCTATACATAGAATCAGTGTCTTCCTTAGGAAATGAAATATTGATCTTCAGCATTTATATGAGTTGTGATGATGACCCCAAAGGTCAGAAGATTCAGAGACAGTTAGGAAGGATGAAAAGAAGATGTTTTTCATCCTCCCTCTTAACCTGCATTTCTTGGTTTGGAAATAAAGTTATTTGAAGAGGAAATATGGACAATTGGCTTTTGATTTTGCTGCTTAGGCCAAAGCATTGTGTTGGTCTGAAGGAACCGTTCTTTTCTGTCAATAGGCTCCATCATGCTGGAATGAGAACTTTGTCTCACACCTGGTTCTTCACTATGTTGTCAGGAGATTTAGTAACCATACCCTTATCTCTTTACCACCTCTGTGTGTTGCCAGTAGATGTAACCAGTGTCCAGGTTCTTGGTCCCGTCCCAGAAAGAATTCAGAGACAGGACTTGGAGGTTAAGAAAGTAAAGTGAGGATTTATTAAGGGATAGATGTACACTCTCAAGGGGAGAGAGGGCAGGCTCAAGTGAGTAGCTGCCCTGAGTTTCTTTGGTAAGTTGGTTGCATAGAGTGTAAAACTGAATGGGTGGAATATTCATTGGGGAGGGAAGAGTTTGGGGTCGTATTCCCTGAGGGGTACTTCTAATCTGCAAGGCTAATTTTATGGAAATGAGGGCATAATGAGCAAAAGGTTACATTCTGACGCTGGAGATTCCTGCCTTGTTCCATCTTTCTTTGTCGACCTCCAGACTGCTCGTCACCCCACAGGGTGTGACTGCTTATCAGCCCAGAGGTTCCTGCCTTTTTTCCTCTGCCCTGGGACCCTGGTGCTTACATGATGTAGGGTTTCCTGCACTTGGCCTGTGTCCTCCTTTCTCTGCTTATATCTAGCTGTCTGCTTGTTGTAACATGTGAATCAGCACAGTAGACCCCTCGGACTGATGTATAGGGCTATGATTGAAGGTTTCCCCGGTCAGGGTTGATTCTAGGTAACTGTTCACTCTATACATCTTGGAATATAAAGGTGAGCCTCACTAAGACATGTTGGAGATGGTAAAGTTCTTTTCTTGCACACATGCCTACACACACACACACACACACACACACACACACAGAGCTTGAGTAGGTAACGTGGGCCTCTAGTCAGCATTACATGTGACAGATGCCTTACTCTATGAATATAGACCATAACAATTTAAGATAACTGACATAAATGTGTTCGAGGAGCCTGTGGAATTATTGAGGAATATTTGGGGAAAGAACTCTGGAATTTCCTCCCCCTCCCCTCACCCTCATGAATGGAATAGAATAGATAACTTTCCCTTCAGAGATAGTTGAGTTTATTACCAACATGACGCTTTATCACGTCTGAGTACTTTAGTACATTTTGCCTACAGTCAAGCACATTCTCCTGTGTAACCACAAGGCAGCTGTCAGGGTCAGGATCAGGAAGTTAGCGTGGATGTAGTTCTGCCGTTCATTACTCAGGCTGCATTACTCAGTATTGCTGTTTATGTAAAACTGATCCATTGCAGAATCACACAGCATGTTGTTTTCTTCTTCGTTTAATGTGGAATA
Organism: Vicugna pacos; assembly: GCF_048564905.1. Taxonomy (NCBI): domain Eukaryota; kingdom Metazoa; phylum Chordata; class Mammalia; order Artiodactyla; family Camelidae; genus Vicugna; species Vicugna pacos. The sequence continues at coordinate 76,302,884 of NC_132993.1, read as the reverse complement.
TAGTTCCTTAGTCTTTTCTTGGCTTTCATGACTTTGACATTCTTGAAGATTATAGACCAATTATTTTGTATAATGTTTCTCAGTTTGGAATGTCAAAAAAGTGTTGTTCTGTGAGAAGTGTTCTTTTCCTTGCCTCCTATCAGGTGGTACAGAGTTTTGATTTACACCATACAATTGATGTCCATCACTTGTTTATGGTGGTGTCTGTCAGGTATCTGGACCATAAAGTTAACCTCTCCCCCTTGTAGTTAATAAGTATTTTATTGATAGTTACACTGAGGCTTTGTAAATATCCCTTTGTCAAGAATTTACTTCTTCCTCTGCTTTCTTTCCCTCCCTCTGTCCTATCTATCCCTCCCTTCCCCCTGTCTGTCTACCTCAGATGGGCTCATTCGTGGATTTTCCTATTATTCAGTGGCTTATAATCAGTTACTCTCCTTGTTTGTTTGGATGCTTAGATTATCCCGAATTTGACCTTAGGGGTCCCTTCTGGTTGATACTGTGTTCCTTTGAAAAGTTCCTATCATTCTTTAAGCCCTTTCTTTTAAATAAGATATTCCTGGTTCATCTTGTATTTTTCCCTAATTAGCTCTTTTCCCAGGACCTCCGGTTCCTTTTAGTGCAGAGCAGTATTCAGAAAACAAGACCTGGGCGTTAAGTGTGATTACTACTGTTGGAGTGTCGTTGCTCCCAGACCTCTTAGCACAGGCTCAGGACACACACACACGCTCTTTTATGTTTATATATATTCTATATGTTTATTTCTGTTTTTATTGTGAATCTGTTAAAATCCACAAGTTTAATATGATATCTCATTTCACTCTTACCAGGGGATTTAGCCAGTTTTCTCCTTATTGTATCTGTAGATTCTTTCTTTGACTGTAAGCGACTAGGCCATCCTCATTATGTTTACGTATTGGATTCATTTCCTTGTATGTAATGGGTCACCAGTTTCTGTCACTACAGTTTTTGGCATTTCTCCCCTTTCCTCATTACCTAGCTTGTGCTCAGACATCTTTCGTTGCTTGATGCTATTTAGTGGCTGTGGACTGAATTGTTCAGGAAGTGGGAAGAGGAGCGATGGCTTTCACTGCCTAGGGGTGTGTTTTACTTAGTCTTTTGAGGTGTCTTGTCTGTCTTGTCGTAGCACCTCTCTTTTGCTTTGACTTCATTCCTGGGGAACCTCTGCCTTACCAGCCACTTCACAGCACTCCCCAAGTTAAGTAAAACATCAGCAAAACCAAAATACGCCACATCTTTTCTCTCTCTTCACAGGGGACATTTCTGTTCACCATAGGGATTACGTATTTGGGGAGGCAGAGTGTGGCAGATCACCTGGAATCCCATCCCCCAGCAGTAGCTGCAGTGAGCATTTGGATCCTTGACATTCTGAATCGTTCATGACCAACCAAATTGTGTCTTAATTTTTTCCCTTCTTATTACTTCTTTACCTTTATAAGTCTTTCCTTATTCAAAATTTGTGAAACTTCTGCCTGTTTAACAGAAGGGCCACTATTTAAAGTTCTTGTACCGCTAACGTGTTATTCATTGCTCCGTTCTACTGGCCGTAGCCGTCTCTGTGGACTGGGGCTCTCCTTTTCCTTTCTTTGTAGCCAGCATGTTCCTGCCTACGAGTGCAGGGGGAGTATGGACTTTGGAGTCTGAAAGACCTTGATAAAACCTGGCCTAATCACTTCCCAGTTCTGTATCCTCGGATACAAGTTCCTTTTGCTTTAGGCTTTAGTTTTTGCATCTTTGATACAATATAATCTTCCTATATAATATAATACATAACAGCATCTGCCACCTACAATTTTAAGAAGAATAAAGTTAGATAAATTTGTGAAGTAGGTCATACTACCCAGTACAGAGAAGATTCTTAAGAAATAAATTTTTTCCTCAGTCCTGTCTTTGTTCCATTATTCTCTTCCCGGGTGTGTCCCCTTCTATACTTGCACACTGCACCCATTCACGCTGGCCCCCTTAGTGGTCTTAACTACCTTGCTTGTGGTGGGCTTGTTTCCCTGGTCTCTGCACTGCTTCTTTCTCTCCCTGTTTTTTTGACGTTACCTCTGATCAGTTGTCTGAGGCACGAACTGTAGCAGTCAGCTGTGTGGTTTATTTAAACTGTTGCTTCCAAGCTGGTAACAGGGATCAGGCACAGGGTCAGCCTGTAAACAGATAGTTCCAGGAGGCCCTTGTGTAATACTTGCTCGCTTTGTGAGTTTTGCTCTTTGTCAAGGCAAAACGTCCTCCTCTGGGGAGGTTTTAGCCTAATGTTGGTTTTCAGAGTGTGACCTGTACCACCTGCATCAAAACGTTTCGGGGCTACACTCGCAATATTGAGGTGGCATCCTTGGAAGTAGGACTCAGACTCCAAGTATTTAACAAGTTCACGAGGTGTTTTTTCTGTACACTGAAACTAGGATAGGCTCGCCACCTAGTTTCATGAACCATTCCTCTCGGTCTTCAAAGCTATAACTAAGAGAAGTGACCCTTCCCTTCACTTCACACTGTTTGACTGATTCGCTGTGTCAGGGGAATTACTGCTTTGAATTCCCTTATGTTCCAAAATCTTCCCAGAACTGTCAGCACATACTTGCTTCAAGGACGAGAAAATGGTGAAAGTAGGAACATTGCTTTGGTATATCATGCTGTCTGCACCGACTGACTCCTTGGAGATCCTGTTTTGTGGCTCTCCTAAGTCATTTTTAGCTAAGTTGGCACCTTGTATGGTTTATCACTTGTATTATTTCTGGAGACATCGATTTCGTCATAGTTGTGGTCTGACTTGGTACTAAAATATGTGTCATTTACTTGTGCCTTCTTTGAATCCCTAATCATATCGTACTTAGGCCCCTTCCTCTATTGCCCACAGTAGTATCCACCCCACCCACCCCCCATAGCTCCGATCACAGTATATCATCATACATTTTGTTCTGTGTTTCTTTGTGATCTCCTCAGTCTGAAAGATTTCCTGTGGGCGAGGGCTGTATGTTTTGTTAACCCCATTGCATTTGAACCATCCACTGTGCAGTAAGTGGTTTTGATTGGATAAAGGAATTGGGCCTAGAGTTAAGCTTTACGTCAGAGTGAGGAGGTTGAAGGGCTTGCTGTGAGGGACACACAGATAAGAGTACAGATCCTTCATTTCTGCTTTAAAGTTTCTTGAAATCATCCATAATGCCCAGAGCTCTTAGATGTTATGCATGTCTGACTGGCATTCAGATGATTTTCTGTGGGAATTTAGGAGTATCTTCTTTAAAACATAGGATAAATAATATAAATCCTTGCGCATTAGAAAAATGTCAGATGACTTTCTTACACACAAATTGCCTTTGTAATAAGTCTCAACATTTAATGTTGGTGGCTGTAAGCTCTCATTGGTTTTATTTCCGTCCCCAGAATCTATGACTTAAGACCATTTTACACTTCAGGTTTTTTTTTTAAAGGAAAAAAGCAATGTGTCTTACACAAAGTTGCCTTAGAAATGATGTCACGTAGCTCAAGTATTTTATAGAAATGTGGTCTTTAGTTTCCATTCTTTTTGGTAAGAAGAGGTAACTTTTATTCATTCTTGGTTCTTCTCCTTAACCACTAATGCTGCATGCCTGCTTACACCGTGTTTTTAAAATTAGTTGGCTTATCTGGCTTACTTGAAGCCTTGAGAAGAGACTCTGCTGATCTATACGAAGAAAATAGGAGATTCTCAAGAGGGCTTTTTTGCATAAGCCCTCGTTATCTTTCTTTCCCAGAGACTGAGGAGATTCAGACATCTGCTGGGCCTGCTGCTGTGTGCGCCACTACTGGCAAGGGTATTTATTGATTTAGTGATCACTAAGCTTGAGTTAGCGTAACTATTGAATTCTTTGAGACTTTCTTCCATGTTAAGTGTTGTGTCTCACCACAAAGAATGTGAAGGTAAATGAGGAACAGCCCCTACTTTTTAGGAGTACATGGCCTCATAGACTTTGCCCCAAGAACGTGAGCCTTGCCTCTCTTGCTCCCTGCCCTGTCACTCACACCGAGAGAGAGCAGGCCGTGCCTAGTGAATGTGGAGTGAATGAATGGACTAGGTTAAGAAGCTGCTTGCCTTTCTTCACCTTTACTGTGTGGTTAACTAGTTATGAGGAGAAAAGGGAAGGTTAGTGAAGAGTTAAAAGGAATGAGAGTGTACTTGGTTAGAGGTTAAAGAAAAGGCTCCATGGGAAATGTGCAGGGCCTTACCAGTTAAGAATAATTGGACTCAGGGAAAATCCTGGAGCCTGGGAGAGGTGTCTCTGAGAAGCTTTTGCTTTCCTAGCAGACAGGCATGCTGTAGGTTAGGTGGAAGAGTAATTTGGGAGCATCATGGAGAGGACAAACGAGGATAAGAAATTTGTACATGAAGTAAATTAGAACATCATCTAGAAATACAGTTTTTAAAAACATGAAGAAAGGCAGAATAGGAAAAGAACCCTTGTGGTGTGATCACCTCTCTTTAAAAAATTTGTTTGGAGCAAAAGAACTGTACTAAAATGTTAGCAGTAAGGTGTGGCGTTGGGGTGGAGGTTTCTTTCTGTACTTTCATGTCTAGTTGCTGCAGCACCGTTTGTTGGAAAGACTCATCTTTACCTATGGAATTGCCTGGTGCCTTTGTAAATAAATTCACTGTATGTATGAAGGCCTATTTTTGGACTCTTCTTTGTTCCATTCCTCTTTTGGTCTGTTCGTGCTCTCACTGCCTTGATTTGTGTGGCTTTATATAGTCCGTCTTGAATTGGGCAGTGGATGTCCTCCAACTTTGTGCTTTTCTTCCAGAATGGATTTTGACTTGATAGTCCTTTGCATTTATGTATAATTTCAGCATCAGCTTATACATACAGTTTTTTTAGACATGTCTTTAATAATACTGAATCTTCTGATCCATTGTAGGGAAGCAAAATCTGCCACCCCAAAAACCTCTTGGGCATGTGGATTATTTGGAGCTGAAAAAGCCCAAAAGACTAAGAAAGAAGCTTTGACTTTTCTCCTAAATTCCTAATAGAATTTAGCTAGAGGGCATGTTACCTGACAAGACTAGAGCTATCACCGGCATCTGCAGAGAACATGGGCTGGGGATGTGGGGGAAGCTCAGCAGAGCCTAAAAATCAGAGTTCACTCTGTGTCCCACTGTGTCTGCATAGCCCAGCAGACGTCTACCTACCAAGCATTTGCTCCATGTGAAAGGCCTTCCTTTCCCTGTTAAGTCCCAGACCGCTACCCACAATGTCCTCTTTTGTCTTCAGCTGAAGATCGTATGTAAGGTGAGGGTTTCAGACATTTTGGAGAGTTATTCAGTTTTGCTGGGTTTCTCCCATGTATACATTCTATGTCATTAAACTTTTGTTTGATTTTCTCCTGTCAGTCTGTCTCATGTCGCTTTAATTCTTAGGACAGCCTAGAAAAGTAGAGGAAATTTCTTCCTCCCTGACACCACTAACATGTCTGTGTTCATTTAATTTCTCTTACCAGTACTTCTGTGTTTTCTTTTTAGAAGTCTTGCTCATAGTTAAACTTTCTCCTCTTGTTTTTTTGATGCTGTATTTAATGGCAGTTTTTTTTAAATGATACATAGAAATATAATTGATTCATTGATCGTGTATCCTGTAACTGTGCTAAATTATTTACTAATTCCATTAGTGTGTGTGAGTGTAGGTTTTCGTGTTTTGGATTTTCTGCACACAGAATCATCACTTCACTGCAGAGTGTTCTTTTCCTTAGCATGCTTTGCTTCTTGCTTCATGCTTCTTTCTGTGCACACAGTTGAGTAAAGGTGGTAAAATTAGACATCCTTGTCCTGTTTTTGGTCTTAGAGTAAATGTGTAGATTTATTAAAAGATAACTTTCTCAGTTTGTGATGGATCCCATAGGTTTAAAAAAAGGAAAAGCGTCAAGGCTTACAAAAAGAAAAGTAGAATGTCTTCACAACGTGGGAGTAGGGAAAGACTTTGTAGAGTGTGTAAGAAGTATTAAGTGTGAGATTAAAAAATTTTTTAACTGAATTTCAACAAAACAAAATCTTTTACTGATTAAGAGACATTTTTAAAAATGGAAAGACCAGCTTCAGATAAGTAGAAAATAATTGCAGTATATATTGTTGACAAAGAACATGACTGAGAGACTACATCAGGATACTTTTGAGATTTTGGAGAAATATTCTTTGTATTGATTAGGGCATATGCATTTGTCAAATATTAGGGAATTGTGTATCTAGTTTGTAGGAGTTCTCTCTCATATTTGTTTGTCTTTTATTTGTTTTCTGCATTGAGCATGTATTTCTTTGTAAACAGAAAACAAATTTTAAAAAAGAAAAGCTTAGCAGTGAGGAACCACTGCAGATTTTGAACAGGGAAGCGCTGTGTTTAAGGAAGATTAATGTAAAATATTGAATGACTAGATTCAGACAGAGAGGGTGTATATCTATATACATATAAAGGCAAAGACTAAAGCAAACAGCGTCACAGAAGTAGCATCTTTTATCATTTGACAAACTATTGGGCTAAGAGAGGGCAACAATAAGAAAAATTCCAAGTCTTGAATCCTGGGGTGACTGGAAGAAGAGTAGTGCCTTCTGGGCATCATTTAAAAAAAAAAAAAACTCTGAATTTTGAAACTACTTGTCATTTCCTCTTAGTTTTGGATGTTGTGTGGCTATTAAGTGTGCAGCTCGTCTTTAACAGTTGAACAAGAATTTATGGCATGCGTTCTGTGTCCTAACTTCACCGCAGCATTATTCTATGTCATTTTTTTGTTTATCCCAGTTTCCTTCTAATTTTGTATCTTGTATTGTGGTTTTAAAAACTGCCTTAGTTCTTTACTGAAAAAAAGTGGGTTGAGTAGTGTTAACAGAAACAGTGAAATTACAGTTGGTCTGGGGAAATATTGATGAGTTTGACTTTATTAATTTGAGTTTAAAGAAACTGATGGAGAACCAAGAAGGCAGCTAGAGAGATGAATCTGGGGCACAAAAGAGAGGACAAGCTGATGGTGTAGTAAGGAATTTAACGTTGCCCAAAGAGATCTGGCCTTTGCTCTAAACTCCTTGGTGGTAATCTCTAAGCTCTTGGAATGTCTGTCTGATAAGTATCCTTTTTACCTCGGCCTTGGCCCCCTCAGGGTAATCTTATAGTGTGATCTGTGCCTCATGGGGGCTTTTGGAGGGCATGGAGCATGAGGTTTGTCATGTTGCCAGTCAACCAGGTCTACATAATGGAGCCCTAACAGAAACTCTGGACTCCAAGGCTTGAGTGAACTTCTGTGATTGGCAATATCATCTGTGCTTTGTCATGTGTCATTAACTGGAGGAATCAACACTGTCCACTGGGAGAGGACAGTTGGATGCTCCAAATTGGGGCCCCTCCTTGATTCTGCCCCATGTGTCTCTTCCCTTGACTGTCTGTAGCCCCTGTGCTGTTGTCAGCTATCACCACAAGTATATCACCTTGAGTGTGTTCTGTGAGTTCTTCTCACAAATTATTAATTACTGGGATGAAACACAGTGTCCAGAACCTCCAAACCTACAGCTGGTGTCTGGACTCTGCATTCTGTCAGAAGTGAGACTGTTCCAAACCTTACACAAGTATTACAGATTTGATGTGAAATCAGGTCACATGAGGAGGAGTGTTTAGTGACAAGCCGAGAAATTCCGTGGGACACAAGTGAGGAAATAAACACAAGTGGAAGAACAGACAGAGCAGACAGGGAGGCAGGAGAGCAACCAAAGGCATGGCTTCAGTTGACATGGAGCAGACTGAGGAACCGAGAAGATGCCAGCTCTGAGAAGATGGCTCTGTTATTCTGAATGAAAAAAAAATCCTGAACATATTTAGTTGTCTGACCTAAACTTTTCATTTTGGAGGTGTAGATTGGGTCTTGCTTACAGTCACTTTAAATGTCAGTGGTTCTTGTCCCCACCTGTTAGCCTCCTGCATCCTCTGCCCTTTTGGATCTGGACTTCCCCAGAGGAGGTGCCTCAGGACCTGGCCAGACTCACCATGTGATGTCTGTCATGATCTTCCCTGCTTCCTGCTCCCATGGTGCTGCCAGTACCCCCTATGAGGGTGCTCTTGTCCATGCCACCAGGGCTGTCCCTGCTTACTCAGCACCAGTGCAGGACTGTGTGGCACAGGTAGTGAGAGGCCAGGCCAGATGCCTCCCAGTCTGCAGTCTGTCACCTAGGAGTGCACCGCACTGACTGTGCCATGCACCTCAGCATGTCCTTTATGGTTGATTCCTCTTTCTGTCCCCAGCCCTCCGCCCACTGGTCTACACCACTGGTCCTTGGAGTCTGGTTTCAGAAAGAGTCCACAGTCAGTGTGATGGCTTTGCTTTCACTCATTTTCTGTCTCATCCTCTCCCTGTCCCCATCCCCCCCACCCCCTTACGGGCTCACTGGAGCATAAAATGCCTTCCCTCTCCTAGCCCTAAATGAAAACACTCCTGTAAATCATTTCTTGCACTCTGGCTCCTTGGGACTATCCAGTTACCTAGGCGGGCCCAGGCATGTTTGATTTGTATTTGGCATCTAAGGTAGGATTCAAAAAATATTTACATACAGAACCTGGTAATGGGGCAAGTTTTGGAATAATTTATTCTCTTTCTTTGTTAAAATGTATTTTTACTGAGATATAATTGACATATTGTATAAGTTTTAAAGTGTACATTGTGTAAGTTAAGTTCTCCATTTGATATGTTGTGTATTGCAAGATGGATTGCCACTGTGCATCTCTGTCAGGTCCTGGAATTATCGTTTCTTTTTTTGCGGTGAGAACAGTTAAGATCTAATCTGTTAGCAACATTGAAGTTTATATTACATCATTTTGTTGTCTATGTTTTATCCTTTATTTTTCACCTGAGGCTAGTAAAAAAAAAAAGAACTATGTTCTTAGGTTCTTTATCCAGATTTCTCTCCTTCTTCATACTGATGTTCTGGATTGGTTAGAATCATGGTGATTTTTCTGTCTCTCTATATTAGGTCCTATTTCAAACTGAAATAGAAGATTAAAGTGAAATAAAGAAGTTTCAGGTCTTGTTGGAGTTATGGGGTTATTTTATATTGACTAAGAAAGAGTAATTGAAAATTTTCTGGGTTTTTCCTCATACAGTTTATTTTTTATCGATTACATAAGGATCACCCCTTTAAATGGTTTTTAATATATTCACAGAATTGTGCAACTACTACCACTATCTAATTTCTGAACATTTTTATCACTTTAACAAGGAGATATATATTCATTAGCAGTCAGTCCCCACTCCTCCCTCCTCTCGGTCCCTGACAACCACTAATCTACTTTCTGTCTCTATAGATTTGCTTATTCTGGACATTTCATATAAACAGAATTATATAGTCTGTGGCCTTTTTTGGCTGGCTTTTTTTTTTTCCTTAACACGTTTTCAGATTTTATTCATGTTGGGTGGTTTCTACTTTTGAGCTATTTTGAATGTGCTGCTATAAACATTTGTATGTGAGTTTTTGAGTGGACATATGTTTTCATTTCTCAGGGGTATATACCTAGGAGGAGAATTGTTGGGTTATATTGTAACTCCATGTTTAACTTGAGGAAATGCCAGACTGTTTTTCCAAAGCAGCTACATCACTATGTATTTCTTCCAGCATTATATGAGGGTTACAGTTTCTCTACATTGTCGTTAACATTTGTTACTCTTTTATTTTAGCCATCCTCATGCATTTGATGTGGTGTCTCATTGTGATTTTGTTTTTGATGTGTTGCGTCTTTTCATGTGCCTACTGACCATTTATGTATCTTCTGAGTTGCTGGGGAGTGCGTGTGTGTGTGTTGTGTGTTCGTGTGCATGCATGCACATGCCCACACACACGTTCTTATTGCTAAGGTTGTCATTTGTGATAACACATGTTGTTCCATTTCTGAGGATCCATGAGAGTTTTCCTTCACTCTCAGTACCTGGGAAAATTGTGCCACTTCTGTCTCCTAATGTGTTATTAATGTTTTTAACACTATGGCTCTTACAGGGCTGTGATTCCCCCTATTTCCTTGTTGTCTTTCAATGCTAGGAAGTACTGTGTGAATTGAGGTTCACGCTTGCATTTCTAAGTGATCTTAAATATTTCTATAGCTATTTATTTAAACTCTTATTTGCTAGATCAAAAAATTATTATAAAAGTGTACATGGTAGAGTTAAAAAATTCAAACAAAACAGAGAGGAAGCAAAAAATAAAAATTCTCACTTTCTTTGTTTGACACTCTCTTCCATAGTCAGCTCGCCAAGGTGAATTAAAGGGGTTTAAAGTTTCAAAGGTATCATCCCGGAAATTAATGTGGTATATGCATATCCACATATGTATAACTACCGTAAATGAGACTGATCCATGTGTGCTCTCTCATACTATGCTATTTTCATTCAGTAGTATCTGGGTATTATGTGGTCTCAGCTTTCATTATTGTAAGTAATGCCACTGGGAACTGCTTGTATTTTCACCTATGGGTTTGTCCTCAGCAATAATGTGTAGCTGGGATTATCTAGTTTGAAGCATAGCACATTTTCATTTTAAAACATGTCACCAGTTGCCCTCCAGAAAGATTATACTGATTTATACACTAACCAGAAGTACATGCATGGGGCTCCACATAGCACCGCTGTCTTTACATGATGTCACCAATGATTTGTTTGTTTTATTTTACTTATTTGATTATGAGTAGAACTGGCCATTTGTATTTAGTATTTTGATTGATTGATTTGATGTATAGTTGATTTACAATGTTAAGTTTTTTAATTGTGTACTTCATATTATTTTTGACCATTGGGTTTTAAAAACTTGCTTTTATTCTTTCTGTATCATGTAATCTTGTATTTGGTTTTTTAGAAGAGACTTAGTTTTTTATTATAATTTCATATCTTGATTATACTTTTCTTTGTACTTTTTATATACTAATTAAGATCATTTTACCTATTTGCTTTTTATTGATCCTGTCAGCAGCCTACTCAGCTCTATTTACTATACCACCCATATTCACTGTGAACATTTAAATCTGAATATCTCATCAGACTACCAAACTTCTTCCCTAGGACTACAGTAGTTTTTCCATTATTGTTAACACACTAAGATGGTGGTGTTCTTTCCAAGACTGTTAGGTCTGAGGCATAAAAGGAGGAGCATTTTCAAGAAGGAAGAATTTAATAATAGCAGTATTGATGTAATCCATAGTTTGAGGACGGTGAAGTCTAAGAAAGGGCCAGTGAGCTACCTGTGGCCAGGGGGGAGGTCCCTAGAGACCCATCAGTTGGGGTCAGTGATGGATCATGCAGATATCAAGGTGAGGACATACTGGAGAGACCATAACAGATTCTTTGGTGAAATTTAGCAGTGAAATGAAGAGGAGGTTATAGCTTGTGGGGGTGGGGGCCAGATACAGGCAGGAGAAAGTTGATTTTAAGACAGGATACCTGAGCATATTTCTAAGCAGAAGAGAAGAAATCTGCGGAAAGGTTGAAGGGCCAACCGGAAGAAATTAGGTGAGTGCTTTTTGGAGATAGTGGCATAATCTTGGAAAGATTGAGGGCACATTCTTTCTGCAGAACGATGGAGGAGGTTTTGTATAACTGTTGCCATAAGCAGAATAAGGGCTGTTTTGGTTATTGTTGTGTAACGAGTTATCTCAAAACTTACCACCTTAAGCCAGCTTTTAATTTTGCTTATGATTTTATGGATTAGGAATTTAGAAAGGGCAAAGCAGAAGGGGTTTGCCTCTTCTTCATGGTATCTGGGGCCTCCATTGAGACATCTCAAAGGCTTGAAATGACTATATGATGGAGGACTGGAATCGTCTGAAAGCTCATTAGTCTCCTGTCTGAGCCCTGGGCTAGAAGTGTTGGAAGGCTTAAGACTGCCGACGGGAGTGCCTCTCTGTGTTCTTTCCATGTGTCTTGGCTTGCTTTCATCATGGTGGCCTCGGGGTGCTCAGATGTCTTACCTACCATCCCAGAGTTCCAGAAGTAAACTCCTAACTTACTGAATAGAAGCTGTTGTTGCCTTTTATGACTTAGCCTCAAAAATCACCCAGCCAATTCCACTAACTTCTGTTGGTTAGAAGCACATCAGAAACCACAGAGGAGGATTAGCATCCATTTCTTGTAGTAGAATGCAGGGTTCTGGAGAGCCAGTGGTTTGGGAGGTGCTATTGTAGCCTTCCTTGGATAATACAGTCTGCCAGAAGAATGACGTAAGAAGTTAATAAAAGGACATTGAGAACTTCTAAGTATGTATAGTTATGTTTTGGTGTAATCATTTACCCATTTTTCCCAGGACATAAACTCATTTAGTACTCTTTTTGCCTGGCATAAATTAAGACGTAAGCCTAAAGTCCACTGACTTTCTAAATTGCTATGTTGGGAGCCTACCAGCAGAGGACACACAAGTTGGTACATGAGCTAGGCTTTTTGATGATGATTAAACCAGGAAGCAATAATTACTCTTGGATTGTAAAACTAGGTGTGGCTTTAGAATGAGGCTCAAATCAGTTCTGTTTTCCATATATGTGTCAAAGAGCTTTTACTTCCTGCATTTGTAGTCATTAACCTCTAAGATCTATGTTTTCTTCCTATTTTTTGAATTCCTTTAGAACTAGTGAGAATTTGGATTATTCGCAAAGAATTATTCATTTTTTACAAGACGTGTGACGAACACCAGGGAGCGTGCCTGTAGCTGTGTGGTCGGGTCAGACTTGCTATGCACTGTGTGATGCACCCTTGTGCCTTAGTGAACAGCAGGAGCATAAAATAGCAGTAGGTCTTGACTTACTAAAGGCGCTTGATCTTTCAGTTATATTTTGATGTCTGAGTGTTTGTAGTTACAGTGTTTGGTTTTAAATGACTAGGGAACTGTTCCCAATATTCTTTTATTTTAAAACTTTTTTGGTTACTAAAATACGTTGTGAAAGAAATCTCAGTATTTCTCATGTATCTTCTATTTTCTGAGCCCTACTTTCCCCGAACTAAGACTTTCTCATTCTGAGATTAGTTGTCTCCCCAGTTCATAATTCAATATATTGTATTTTTGCTTACCCCAAACATAATTAAGTGAGAAATGAACTCCAAATCTTTGAGTGCATATGAACAGTGTCCAAGTTCAGGTACTGAAGCTCATATTAACTATGGAGAGAACTCCCTTTTAAAGATCTCAAATAATGTCTGTTTACTCTTCCTCTGCCTGCAGAGCAAGTAAGTAGAAGGCTAAGAACAAGAAAGAAAGACATAAAAACTAGTAAATCATTGCAAAAATCCCAGTAAACGTTGCAGCCTTAGCCTGCCTGATGTAGTCATAAAATTTTTGAGGCAAAGGAACAACCGAAATCATTGCAGAGGTATAGACATAAAGACAGGTTGCATAAAAGGACAAAAGAACACCCGAGAAACTAACCCTGTATTAGTCCTCTGAAGTACTTACCTTTCAGTGTACTGGTAAGGAAATATATTAACTGGGTTTTCAAATGGACTTTAAAGACTCTGTATTTAGTTTCCATAGACTTTATTTTTTAATTTAACTGTAAATTTTATAACAATTTTAATGGAGCAGTGGTTTAGATTCTTCTCTCAAAGATAGAGTGAAGAGACCAATGGCTGTGACTGGCACTGTGTATTTAAGAAACAGTAGAAAGTGTTGGTAGTGGTGGTAGTGGATACCAAATGTGTCCAGTAACTGTCTTTAATTGTGAATTCCGAGATTTATAGAGTATTAATATGCTCAAAATACTTTCAGTGAAATAGAACACTTAGTTTTATGTATGAGGAAAAAAAATTTGTGACCCATGTTGGAAAGTCAAGTAAATCTCTAAACTTGGCCTATTGAAAACAGCCATTAGCCATTTATGATCTAGTGTTAACCCCTGCGCATTTTAAGGACTCCTACCGAAGGTGCATTTAAAATGCTGTGTTCTAAAGCATTCTCACTGGATTAAGAAATTACTCAGAAATGTTCTAGATTATAGAATGCAGAGATTACCTTTTTAGATTCTGGCTTTCCCCTCCGGAGTGTGAGCTGCATTTCTGCTGTGGGCTCTTATCAATCTTGAGGGTCTTTTCTAGAAAAGTGGAATTGTCAATATATTGATGTATTTTAGAAAAATGTTTGCATGTAGATGCCAAATTGCAGCACTGAAATGAGAAGAAATCTATAGATTATTGATCATAAAAGCAGAAGAAATCCTTATTTTTACTCGATGCTGTCTAAAATCATATTGCTACTTTTTGTGGATCCAGTGATTGCTGTATTCAGCATCTTACGATATTATCACACCTTGATACCCTCATTACCAGTTTGCCTTAAATACAGCACATTTTAACTTTGCAGTGTAATAAAATACAATGTTTTAACTATACAACACTCGTAGCCGTGTTTTTATATGATACGGCATTACATTTAGGTTATTAGTTCACTTTTTCCCACCTGGTCATTAGAGAAAGGGAAATCTTCTAAGGATATACTGTGTTGTTAAATTTCATCTTACAATTGAGAATGAAAGTCTAAATTTGCACAACTCTCAAGGCTCTTCATGGTGTGATTCCAATGTACTGTTCTTGTTTTCTTTCTCAGCATCAAACAGAACTATTTATTTTACCATAAACATGCCTTCTTGTTGTTGTGATTTTCCTCATGCTATCTGTTCTTCCTTCTGGGCTTTTCGGTTAGAATATAGTATTAACTGAGAATTTAATTTTTGCCCACAGCTTACTGGTGAAACCTTTTCCCACGTCTCCCTCCAGTCATACCAGGGAACAGAGGACAAGCGTCCGCCCCCCGCCCCCCGTCCCTGTGTGTGTCTCTTTTATGTCTCATTCTCCCTCTCCCCCTCTTGCTTCCTCTTTTCCTCCTTCATGCTCTCAGTCTCGCTCAGGACAGGGACTTGTCTCCAGCCAGGAAAATTAGGAAATGCTTCCTCGGAAGGGGGCCTTGCTCAAGCTTGTCCTTATGGATAAGTGCTGTTCTTTGTATCCTAACACTTTGCATACTTGAGACATTTTACAAATAAATACAGAGCACAGTAGACAAGGTGAGGAAATTATATAGTAGAAATAAAGTCAGATTAAGGTTGATACATTAAGATTTATTATGATTCATTAGAGAAATCTGTGCAATTTGAAATTTTTGTATATTTGCCTGTGAGTTCCTTAGTCATCAAAGCAAGGAGGGAAATACAGTTCTAAGATGGACAGTTTTCATAAGATGAAAACAGACTAGTTACTCTAAACAAGAGTGTTTTTTTCTGGTGTGAAAGATAAGTTTGCTACAAACCAAGACATTTCTGAGATTTACCTTTCTGGCAAACTAACAAATTAGTCGGCCACAGTTTCCTGGGTGCTGGCAGAAGACGTGACACTTTTGGGCCAGAGACAAAGGACTTTGTTACTCATAGCACCACAGGCAGCCTGGGCTCATGTTCATACTGGTTCCCCTCACCTGACCATATCCAGTAAGGGCTTATGCGGAGGCAGGCCCTGGTGGATGCTCTGCACACTGTGGGTTTGTGTCATAGCTGAGGAACAACAAGGCCCAATCTTTTATCAGGGCCTGCAGCCAAACTTGCCAGCCTTTGTTCCTGAGGGAGGTATTTATTACATTGGACAGCCCTCTTCTCCAGAGGGAGGAGATAGTGTGTCTATTTTCCAAGGCTGTTCATTTTAGAAACTTTTGAAAGATTTTCTGGAACAAAGACTGTCAGTGTCTCTGTTCAAAAGATTTACAGAAATATGTTTGCTTTGGATCTGGTTCTCTCATGAGGTTACAGTCAGGCTGTTAGCTGGGGCTGCCCTCGGCTGAAGGCTTGACTGGCCTGAAGGATCTTCTTACCTGCTCCTGCTCACTCAGGTGGTCAGGTGGTTGTTGGGAGGTCTGGGTTCCTTGCCATGTGGTCCTCCTCACAGAGCTGCTCACGGTAAGGCAGCCAGCTAAGCAGAAGGAGAGAAGGAGGGAGGGAGGGGAGAGCACCCAGAAGAGAAGCCAGTCTCTGTAAGACTGTGATAAGCCACGGCCTTATCTCTTGGGAGGTGACTTTAAACTTGAATGTTGAAAGTCTTGGATTCTCTTATAAGACTATTTTAATGTTTGCATAAACCATTAATAAAAAGGTGAATTAATTGTGATCATTTTGTAGTGTATAGAAATATTGAATCATTATGTTGTGTATCTGGAACTAGTGTTGTGGGTCAGTTATACGTCATTAAAAAAGAAAAGAAAAAGGACAAGTTAATTTGTTTCTTTTCTTTTCCTTCCTTTCTTTTTTCGGCATTTGATAACTATAAATCATCATCTTACCTTTTGCTGGTTGGGCTATGCTAATAATTTAGATTACACTTTGGATCAGTTAGTTTTACCATCTTAAATAGGTATAGGTAATAACACCCTTAACCCTGGCCTGCTGGCTCATTATCTGTGCCATCAGTCACAGTGGGTTTGGGTAGTGGCAGAACAGTGGTGAACACTTATGTGGCAACTTAATATGTGCCCAGGTCTCGGTCTGAGAGAGTAAGGTACCCAGAGAAACAAATTTGCTCAGTGTCATGCAGCTAGTATATGCCGCTGCTGTGATTCAGTTCAGCATCCCTGAATTTAAACACAAATCTGTAGAAGTAATTGGCAGGAGGCAAGGGCTTAAAATTATTTGTTGGCCTTTGTATTAACATTTCACGTGTTCAGGGCTTCTCATTCTACATACTCTACTGAAATCCCTGTAGCCTGACTGCAAAAATTGTTTCTCCATCCATCCTATGTATCTTACAATCAAGTAGTTTTTGTTGTTACCTCTTTTAGGTCGTAGGTAAATAGAAATCCTCTGTCTGGGGAGCATTTTCCTTTGCTCAGGTTTTCTCTCTAGAGTTCTCTCCCCTTCATTAATGTTACACGGAATACCTGGTGTAATAACAGAATAATTTCATTGAAGAGTTTTTAAGTAACAGTGATTGTTCTGATTGAATCTTCCCTAGTCTGAAGGGAGTTTAACAGCTGTGTCATAGGCTTCATTGCTGCTTATTTTTTTGATGGGTACTAGTGCTGGTTTTTATGCCTTTATTCCTGTTGCCTTTTTATATTTAGCATTATTACTAAAGTTTCTATTAAGGTGCATATGATCTGAATTATGCTTTAGTGAAGAAAGTGGTGTTTTCTTAGATTTCAACATTTTCAGTTGATACCACCTACAAGCATTTTTCACAACTGCTAAATGTGATGTGGCTCTCATAGTAGGAAATTTCTGTGTGATAAAATTTTAAAGCAGTAATTTTTTTCATATTTGTTTTATAACCTAAATTGTGGTTCTTAAAGATGAGTTGTGGAAAATTTTGTGATGAAGGTCAATTACAGTAGATTCTCATGTACCATTGACAGACAAACCCATTTCCAACTGCTCTCTTGTATTGAAAAATAGATACCATTTAAAATGGTCGTTTTTATTTTATTTCAGACTTTTACTCTTTTCATTCACAGCAATGTACACTTAATTCATACTGGAATCCTAGTCATAAAGAAAATGGGTCCCTATTTTAGCTGAAGGGTGAACACTAAATCATAGTAGAGTAAAAAGAGCACAGTGCTCAGAATCTGACAGAGCTCTCTCTATTCTAATCTTGACTCTAATGCTTTCTTCCTGAGTGACACTGGACTAGTGCACAAGCCCCAGTCCCTCCCACCGCAACACATGTTCCGTAGGAATGATAATAAAGATCTCACTGTTTTTTGCTTTAAATGACATAAACATCACAAATCTAGAGTGAGCTTTGAGCAGACTTTTTATTTTCCCTCTTGGCCTCCTTTTTAGAGTTTGTTTCAGAGGATTTGGGGTCCTGCACATTGCATTACGCAGAGCCTGTCTCCTTTGTCCCCCAGTGGTTGGTCCCCACCTTCTCAGTGATTGCCTGATGTCCAGACAGCTCTTCTCACCAGCACACCTTTGGAATGAGTAAAGAGATGGGTTAAAAATGACATTCTTTTAGGGGGTAGGGAATAGCTCAGAGATAGAGCACATGCTTAGCATGCATGAGGTCATGGGTTCCATCCCCAGTATGTCCGATAAATAAATAAAAAAAAAGTAAGTAAATATAATTATCCCCACCAAAAAAATCCCCCAAAACCAAAAAAAAAAATTCCTTTAAAAATGACATTGTTTTATTACTCTCGAACATAGAGAAATGTTGAAGGAATAATACAGTGAATCCTCATCCATTTTAGCATTGTTGAAGAATTGCTAATATTTTCTCTTACTTGCTTTATTATATACATGTATGGTGTATATGCATTTTTTTTTGCTGAATTACCTAAAAAGAAGTTAAAATTATGGCATTTTGCCCCCCAAATCCTCAGCAGATGTCTAAGAAAAAGGGTATTCTCTTATTATATAACCATGATACCATTGTGTGACACTGAAGAAAATAAATAATTCCATAATGTCATCTAAAATTCCTTTCTTATTTAAATTTAACTAATTGTGTCAAAAAAAAAAGTCTGTTATACTTTTTCCCCTTTTTATATCTAGGACACAGTCAGCATTTACCTGTAAGATTATTTATGTTTCTTAATTCCTTTTAATCTAGGAACCAGCCCCCTTTTCTTTCTACCAGTTCCACGGTGTTCACCAGTTGGTTTTTTATTTAGACTTTCACATTCTAGATTTGTCTGATTTTCTGTCTGATTTTTCATAATGTAATCTGTTTCTTGTCTCTGTACTTGCTGTAAACTTGAATTTATGTCTAGCCACTTGATTACGTTCAAGTTAAACACTTCTGGCAATAACGTTCTATAGGTAATGTTTTTCACCTTGCGTCACGTGTTGTCTTGCCGTTGTCTCATTTAGTGAAACTGACATTGGCCAGATATCTCCATTATAAAGTCTATTTTCTACTTTGCAATTAGTAAGTTTTCTGTAGGGTTGTTCACTTGGCTCTGTACAAACTCTCTGTTCCTTTATAAGAATTTTACCTAAAAGTTTTATCATCCATGGATGATCTTTGGCCTAGTTAACCATATTGTGAGTTTAAAAAATGGTGATTTTTTTCTAATTCTGTCATTTCCTCCATTTATTAGCTAACATTCTTCCATGAGGAAATCCTCGGCACCCCCTCCCCTGTCGTCAACTCTTTGGTCCGGGGTTTTGGTATCAGCATGGACTTAAAGATTCTTATTTATTCAATGTATTATAATCCATGTCAGTTATATTTTTCAATGCTCAAAGAATCCCAGATTTGGTCATTGGGACTCCTTCACTCTCTCTCCTTTTTGTATAAATGACCACATTTATCTGAGTTGTTTCTTGCTTTCTGGTACGACATGGTATCCAAGGCTAGCCTTAAACTTTCTCTAATTCAGAAATGGAACCAGCAGTTTTCCTAAGGCAGCTGGTTCCTCTTTTAGAGAATGCCATATGGAGGGGGTGTGTGTGTGTGTAGATTTGTGTAGATACATTTGTAGGAACGTATGTATGTGTAGTAGATAGTTTTATCATTACAAAGACTTATTTCTAGGCTCTTTCACAAGACTGTGAGGAAATTACTATTTTAAATTAGTTTACAATATTTCCAGTTAGTATGTAACTATTTAGGTTTTATAAAACTTTAATTCTTCTGTATTTAAAATCTAAATTCCTTAAAACATTACTGTATTTACCTATTTGCTTTGTCTTGTAGTATATAAATGGGGTATTTCACAATATATTTAATAATATTAACAGTAGGCCTGTTGGGTTAAAATTTAAGATTTCTTTGCAGTTCCTTGTGTTTGTTGCATGTATCCTACAACTTAATAATCTACTTAAGTTCTTTCATGAAAATAAAAAGATTGGTTATATATGTCACATATATAAATGAAGAGAGGTGACAATCAGTATATGCATAATGGTAAGTCATCAAAATTTTTCATTGATTTCTCTGCATATCATGTTTCTGTTCCCACTTTATCAGATCATTTTAAGGTGTGGTTAATATTAGCTGAGTTGTGGCATGTGTAACCCGGGAGGAATTAATATTTAGAATATACAGGGAATATTTACAGAATGATAATAAAATAACAAATAGCACATTAGAAAAAAATGGGGATAATCACTGGAGTGATATTTCCCACAAGAGAAAACATGAGTAGCCACAGTAAACATAAAAAATGATGCTCAACCTCATTTTTAATAAATGCAAAACGAAGCAATTACAAGGGCTTATCAGTTACATGCTTTGCCAGTATTTTTGCTCAGTTTATGGCTTGTCTTTTCCTTCTTTTGACAGTTTGTCTTTTTTAAAAAATCAGAAGTCTTTAATCTTGATTAAGTCCAATTTATCACTTGATTTTTTTCATAGGTATACTTTTGGTATCCTAAGAAATCTTTGCTTAACCCAGAGTCACAAAGGTTTCCCCTATGCTTTCTTCTAGAAGTTCTGTAGTTTTCAGTTTTACAGGTAGGTCTTTGATCCATTTTGAGTTTGGTGCGTATAATGTGAGTTATGAGTAGGAGGTTTTTCTTTTCTCTTTCTCCACAGGTACCAACCTGCCCTTCCCTGCCCACCTGCCTTCCCAATATAGGAATATCCAGTTGTTTCAGTGTCATTTGTTAAATAGTCTCCTTGCTCTACTGAATTGCCTTTGGCACCTTTATCTGAAATCAGTGCTTTATGTATTTCCATATGAGCTTTAGAATTAGTTGTCACCTTCTACAACAAAAGCCTGTTGAAGTTTTAACTGGGATTGCATTGAATCTGTAAATCAATTTGGGGAGAGTTGACATCTTAACAATATTGAGACTTCTGACCCATGAACACAGTGCATCTCTCCATTTATTTATGTTTTCTTTAATTTCTTTCAGTGGTGTTCTGTAGGTTTTCTCCATCTTCTTTCAGATTTATCCCTAAGTGTATTTTTAAGATTTCATTTTCTCAATGTTCATTTCTGATACATAGAAATAAAATTGACATAAATGAATGAATGAATAAATAAATAATTGGACTTTGGGGAAAAAAAGATGAGCTTTTTAAAAAACTTAAAAAAAAAGAAACACAATTGATTTTTCTACTTTGAGCCTTTATCCTCCTGTCTTCACTCAGTTTTAGTAGCTTTTTTGAGGGTGGCAGATTCCTTCAGCTTTTCATATAGACAGTCAAATTGTCTATGAATAAGGATAGCTTTACTTCTTCTTTTCCAATCTTGGATGCCTTTTTATTTACTGTGCTGACTAGAACTTCCAGTCCAGTGTTGAGTAGAAGAGAGAACAGTCATCCTTATCTTGTTCCTAATCTTAGCAGGGAAAGCATTCAGTTTTTCACCATTAACTCTGATGTTATCTGTAGGTTTTTCATAGACATTCTTCTGACCCTGCTTTGTTGAGAATTTTTATCAGGAATGCATGTTGGATATCATGAAATGTTTTTTCTGCTTATTGAGCTGATCACATGGTTTTTCTTTTTTAGTGTGTTAATTATGGTGAATTACATCTGTTGATTTTTGAATGTTAAAGGAGTTTTCATTCCTGGAATAGACCCAACTTGGTCATGATGTATTATCCCTTTTATATGTTGTTTATTTTGATTTGTTGACACTTTGTCTAGAAGTTTTCACATCTACATCCTTAGGAAAAGTTGGTATGTAGCTGCCTTATAATGTCTTCACCAGGCTTTGGAATCAAAGTAATGCTGGCTTCATAGAATGAGATGGAGAGTGTTTTTTTGTTTGTTTTTGTTTTTAACTATTAAAGACCATTATACAGTATTTTTCTTTAGGTCCATTCAGTAATTAAAAAGCTAATTTCCAACATTTATGAGACAATGAAGGGAATTTGAACACTGGTTAGATATTTATTTTTATTTGTTTTTGGGGGGAGGGGTAATTAGGCTTATTTATTTTTTAATGGAGGTACTGGGAATTGAACCCAGGGCCTCGTGCATGCTAGGCATGCAGTCTACTGCTGTGCTATACCCCACCCCCGCCAACTAGATAGGTATTTAACATTAAGGGTTTTTTGGTCAAAATTTTCTAGGTGTTAATAGTATTATGGCTATGTTGAAAGATAAAAGAGGTCTTATTTTTTAGAGACACATACTGAAATATTGTAGGTAAAATATATCAGATTTGTTTTAAAATAATTTGGTATGGGGGTGTACGGATAGGAAGTAAGATTGGACATGAATTGATAATTGTTGAAATTGGGTGATGGATACATGGAACTTCATTGTACTTTCCATAATAAAAAGTAAGAAAATACTTACATCTTCTAACCCCCCTGCACCCTCCACGTTTATAAAGTTATAACTGAATTTTTTTTAATTCTCAAAGATAGTATTGACAGTTAAAACTTTTCATTGCCTTGTGCAATTTGGGGTTAATACAGGGATACCTCATTTTTATTTAAATGAATTTTCCCATTAAATTTTTTTTAATTGAAATATAGTTGATCTGCAATACTGTGTTAGTTTCAGGTGTGCAGCATGGTGATTTGTTTGGTTTTTATTTTTTGCAGATTATGTTCAATTATAGGTTATTACAAGATATTGATATAATTCCCCATGTTATACAGTAAATCCTTGTTGCTTATCTGTTTTATATGTATACTAGTTTGATTCTGTTAATCCTATATTCCCAATTTGTCCCTTTCCCTCCTATTCCCCTTTGGTAACTGTAAGTCTGTTTTCTGTGTCTGTGAATCTATTTCTGGTTTGTATATAGATAATATTTGTATTAATTTTTAGATTCCACATAAAAGTCATATCATGTAGTATTTGTATTTGTATGTATGACTTATTTCAATGACTGAGTAATATTCCATTGTTTTTCATATATACATGTATATCTCACATCTTTTTAAGCCAACCATCTGTTGATGGGCACTTGGGTTTCTTTTATGTTGCTATTGTTTATAGCACTGCTGTGAACATTGGGGTGCATGTATCTTTTCAATTTAGAGGTTTCATTATACCTCATTGTGGTTTTGATTTGCTTTTATCTAATTAATGATGAGCATCTTTTCAAGTGCCTGGTGGCCAATGGTATATCTTCTTTGGAAAAATACCTATGTATTCTGCCTTTTTTGTTGTTGTTGTTTATTTTTGTTTTCTTTGCTTTTGGTTATTGAGTTGTATGTTAACCCCTTGTTGGTCACATTGTTTGCAAATATTTTCTCCCATTCCATAGGTCTCTTTGCTTTGTTGATGGTTTCCTTTGCTGTGCAACAACTTTTGAGTTTGCTTAGGTCCTATTTGTTTATTTTCACATATATTTCTTTTGCCTTGGGGGACACATTTAAGAAAATATTGCTGTAATTTAAGTCAAAGAATGTATTTTTCCTTTTTCAGTTTTTAGGAAGAATGTGTAGAATTGTTAATATTTCTGTTATAAATATTTGGGAAAATTCACCAATTCATTTTTTTAAGGCAAGGTTTTAACTACAACTTTTAAAAAGTAGTTATAGGGGTAGTTAGATATGTATTTTTTCTTGATTAGAAGGAAACACTTAGGTGTTTTGTGTCTTTCATAGTATTTGTCCATTTCACCCAAGTTTTCATGTCTATAAGCATAACACTGTAATATTTCTTATTATCCTTTTAATATCTGTAATATATATTGTGATGTTACCTCACTCATTCCTTGTGTTGATGCTTTGTGTTTTCTCTTTTTTTGCTCTGGTCAACCTGGCCTTAAGTTTATTATTTTCTTATTTTCAAAGAAACAGCCCCTGGTTTCACTGATTTTTCTCTATTGTTTTTATATTACTGATTATAGCTCATATTTTTAATATTTCTTCTTCTTCTGCTTACTTTGGGTTGCATTTGGTCTTTTTCTAGTTTCATGAGGTGGCAATAGATCAGTGATTTGAAATCTTCTAATCTAGGTATTTAGTGCTCTAAGTTTTCCTTAGTTCTGTGTTAGCAGTGTTTCACAGATTCTAATGTATTTTAATTTTCATTTTGTATATAGAATATAATTTTGAAAAATTCTTCTTTATTCCATGGTTTATTTTGAAGTGAAGCGTGTTAGTTTCCCAGTTTGGGGATATTTTCTCTTACTGCTTTCTAAGTTAATTCTGTTGTGTTCTGAGTACATGCTTTAAGTGACTTGAATCTTTTAATTTCTATTGAGACTTGTTTTATGGCCGAGTACGTGGTCTGTGTTCGTAGATGTTCGATGTGCTTGAATACTCTCTTTTGAGTAGAAGGTTCTATAAATGTCAGTTAGATCAAATTGGTTGGTGGTCGTGTCAACTCTTTCATGTCCTTAGTGCTTTTCTGTCTACTTATTCTGTTAATTTTCAGGAGGAGGATTCTCCCCTTTGCCTTCCGAGATGGCCCCCCACTCTGTCTATAGAGTGTATATCTGCTTTTACTTTGAGCCAAGCACCCAACCCTGCACCTCATGGCCTTTGTCTTGCCTTCTGAGACAGCCTGCACTCTGTCTATGGAGTATGTATCTCTCTGAATAAATCTTTCACTAAAAAATTTCAGGAAAAGACTGTTGAAGTCTTCAGTGACCCAAATCGTGTCTGTGTTACCATTCTGTGAAGAAATATGTTTTTACCCCCTCCTTCCTCTTTTAAGACTGAGCACTTTGGAGGTGATTTTCAAATCATTCCTTGGACCTTTGAAAGCCTTTATTGGTTGAGAGAAATGCCAGCATCAGAGAGATGAGAGACTAAGGTCAGTGGGAAAAAAAAAGATAATTTTTTTTTTGTAGAAAACAAAGACTTTGCTGAAAATTATTCCAGATTATTGTCTGTGATAAGAGTTCTGAACTTTTGATTCACTGTTCAAATTGAACCTATGTTTTGCTCAGCAAGGAAAAGGGAATCGTCTTTATCTTTGGCTGACAATTCCCCCAAAGCACCTAAGAAAGATAGTTTCAGAGTTGTCGTCTTTGGAGACTTATAAGAAGTACAAGTAGAGCTTTAGTTATAGTTTTTTGGGTGTGCTAGGGGGCAAAGGAATAAAAAAAAAACCCAGAGCAGCATACTTAATGATTGTTTAATAGTCTATTCTTGTTCTCTTGTGTTTGTAATCCAATCTAATAGTTATTTTTTAAGAATAAAAGGAAAAGTAAGTGATAAATACATGATTTTTATATTAAATAGTGTAAAGAGTGAAGTACTAATGTGTCATCCCAACCCCTAGGTCAAGGCAGTCCTCAAGGGCTGGTGTCTCCTGGTTCTCTGCTTGATGCCGTCAGGAGGGTCCCTGTGTGGTCCTGTTGTTATCCTGGGCTCCTGGACTGACTGATGGTGAAGCAGCAAAAGGAGGTCCTTGTCTAGTCTGGCTGTTCCTTGTGTGTTAGACAGCGTTGTGGGTCGCAGGGTATCCTCTGCTAACAGCTGTCGTGGCACACGTTTTCTAAGTGCAGGGAGTTGGTGAAGAGTGTCCATTTTTCTCTTAGTTCCCTGTGTGTGGAGTCAGTTGTTGTGGTCTGCTGTGGGGAGATGTGCTCCACCCTCTGGCGGCCTAGATGTTAGTTACTGTTCTGTGAAAAGAGATTGTAAAGTGAAAGAGACTGTCGTTTTCTGTAGAAATCTGGGAGTAAGGAAATGAAAGTATGTGGACTGTAGATCTGAAATTGTGCACATCAGATTTGCAAAATAAAAGGTAGGATAAGTGTTGAGTACTTTCATTTGTTTTTATGTTTGTATTTAATCATTACTTTCATGCTCCTCTTGTTTGGTTGGATTATTTTTAGGCACAGTATTCTTAGCTAGTCTGTGGGCTCCTGAGCTAACTAGACTAAGCTCGTGATTTCTTTTGTTCAACTTCCAGTCCCATTGAGAAAAAGAATGGTTGCTCTGATGCTGTGATTACACTGGAGTTAGTGCTTGTGCACTTTAGCTCACATGTACACACACTGGCTGTTTGGGAATTCAAGTCTGAAGTATACAATACTGATAAAAGTTTCTTCTCTTTATGTATAATTAAATTAGTTTTAAATTCAGAAACGTTAATGTTAGCAGTAATATGCAATTAAATGATAAATGGCTTTCGATTAAGCTATCAAGTATTCCTGTGTACTAAGACCAGGTCCTCTGTGTAATAAAAATGGAATGCATTTCTTACTAGTGAACAGAGAGCATGGGCTGAGTGAGACCCAGTTTCCCGCCCTGAACGTACTACCTGTTTCTGAGACTTTTATCCAGTTCAACAGTGTAGAAATAGTACTGTCTACTCTGCACAGTGGTTGTAAAAAACAATGGACATCAGTGTTTCCTAAATACTTCATGCTATGAAATGTAACTAATCCTTTGAAGAAATGATTTCATGAGCACAAATCATTTGTTGGAATTTGTAGCATTCCCTGTTCTCTTAGAAGTTCCCATTGTGTGTTAAGACATTGAACTCTGAGAACCTCTTTGGTCAAGAAATCTGCCTTGCTTTATTCAGCTTTGTATTTCCCAGACAGAACTTCTCTTTTCTTCCTTCCCCTCCCCTGCTCCCATTACAGAAAGTCTGCAACATGTTTCAGTTTAGTTTTGTTTCCTGGAAAGTGGTTTTGAAAATACAGTGCCTAGCACAGAACCCCTAATTTGCACCTAAATAATAATGGTTTTCTTTTCCTCCTTTTCAGTGTTAATTTTAGTGGTTTGAACCGAGAGCCCACTTTAATTTTAGTTAGCCTTCTATGTAAGTAATTCTATGCAAGCCATTTTTTCTTGTAGTTTTATTGAGATATAATTGACTTACAGCACTGTGTACATTTAAGCCGGACAGCATAATAACTTCACATATGTCTATATTGTGAAATGATTGCATAATACTTTTTGTTAACACCCATCCGTTTATTTAATAATTTGCTATATTTTATTCCTAATTTACTATTTTTTAATTCATATCTTTTGCCCAATATGTTGTTACAGACTTTGGTATTAAAGTCCAGCAAAAGCAAGTGTGTTATGAGAGTAAGAATTTTAGAATACTCAGTATCTCGTCAAATTCCTGCTTTACTAATTCAATACAATTTAAATATTCATCAACATTCATGATATTTCTTGAAATATAACTTGAAATGTAAGCCCTCTGAGAATTACATAGATGTGTTGGAGGATGTGGTTTAGGTGCTTTGTGCTTTGAGCGTCTCCACACTAGGCACAGACTATCCATGTCTTTCTTGAGTGATTTGCAGATTTTAGAAAATGAGAAGTAACATCTTTGCAGTAGAAAAGGAGTAGATGTTAAAGAATAAAAAGTTGGAAAGTATTTTTTTGTTTTAGAAAAATTGGAAAAGATAAAGCAGATAAAATATAGATTAAAAGAATGAAAGAGTTATTTTATATCTAGAGATATTTGTTGCTAACATCTTACCCTCCCAGACATTTTCTTGTTTCACAAAAATAGTATCATTTTGTACATGCTACTTTGTAGCCTTCTGATTACTTAAAATGCAAAGTGAAGTTCTTTTAGATGTGTGTGAAGCATCCTTACTTCCTGAGAATCTGCCTTAATAGGATGCCCTCTTGCACTCTCCAGCCTGTTTTCTGGCAGGAGTTTGAGGGTAAGAAAGAGTGTTGAGAGGAGCAAATTCTGTTGGTGGATAAATTGTCATACATTACACAATATCTTGTTGATTATGCATAAACTATTGGTGTTTTGGTGAGTTATGTTAAACTGATTCCCAAATATTTACATTTAACTTACTGCTTAGAAGAGAAAAAGGTTGTTCAGAAGTAGCAAGAGCTGGTATGTGTGTATTATATACACCTAGACTTAAATATAAAATCTCCAGTTATTGTTATGGTGTGGTCAATATGGTTCATTGCTTTTCTAGGTTAAATTTTTGTTTAAGCCTAACAAAGACATAGGACACTTTTTTCTTGATGAAAGACATTCTTGAAAAAATATTATAATGTTTTTAACCCAATTTTATTATTTAGTACTTTCTTTAGTGATATCAAGAACGACAAAGAAAGAAATGAGACTTTGTTACCATTTTTCTAAAATTCAAAATTTTTTTTGTTTCTGTGTTTTAAATAAAAGGTGGCTATCATCCAGTGAAAATTGGAGATCTCTTCAATGGCCGGTATCATGTTATTAGGAAGCTAGGATGGGGACACTTCTCTACTGTCTGGCTGTGCTGGGATATGCAGTAAGTGTTCTTTGTCATTTGTGCCTTTGGTTCCTGGTCTAGTTCAGCATCTTTATAGTATAACAAGGTAAGGCTCAGAGGCACCCTTCTGTTGTGGCATAAACTGCATAGCACAGATGTGCTATGTGCTAGCCAGACTCCCCCTCCCCCCCACCTGAAGTTCATTTTCTTGTCATCTTTAAATATATTTTCTTCTGCCTTTATATTTGAAGTTTATTCTTTGAAATTGTCCTACACTGGGGTCCTGTTCTTCTAGTAATTCAGCCATACCAGGAAAACATTCAAATATAAAGTAATAATGTATAGGTCTTTCAGATTAGTGGGTTTTGACTTTTTGTAAAAGTCATGACCAGTAGTCTGAAAATGCATTGCGACAGTATACACACACATGTGTGTGTATGAATTGAAACAAAGGTTATAAGGTAATACTTAGTCTTAATTGTATGTGATTAACTCTGACATTTATCTAGTCTGCCTTACTTTTATTAGGAAAAAATAGAAACAAAATGAAAATGAGATAATTTGACTCATGAACCCACTACTTAATTGTGGCCCCACAATTTGGAAAGTACTATTTCAAAGGAAAGCTTATTAAAAGTTTCTGTTTACTGGATAGATTTCATTATAATGATCAGCTCTGCTAATAATACTTTTTTAAATGCGTGTTTTTTATAGGGGGAAAAGATTTGTTGCAATGAAGGTTGTAAAAAGTGCCCAGCATTATACGGAGACAGCCTTGGATGAGATAAAATTGCTCAAATGTGTAAGTGCTGCAAAAATGTGAATGCTACAAGAAAAGTTAATGACGTAAGATTTTACAGAGGGATTCTTCTGGGTATTAACTAAAGTAAAGTTGAATTCATTATAAGGTCAAATACTGAATCTTTTATTTATTTTTAAAATATTTTAATTAAAGTAGTCAGTTTACAATGTGTCAATTATTTCTGGTGTACAGCACAATGTTTCAGTCATACATACACATACATATTTGTTTTCATATTCTTTTTTGTTATGGTTGCTATAAGATATTGAATGTAATTCCCTGTGCTATACAGAAGAAACTTGCTTATCCTTTTTATGTATATAACTAATTAATATTAGCAAATTTCTTTTATTTATAAAAACATTGCTTTTATTGAAATAGTTTTGGTTGGTGTTATGGAAATGGCTTTTTAGTCTTAAACGCTATTGTTCTTGAATTCATTTTTCTTTCCATAGGTTCGAGAAAGTGATCCCAGTGACCCAAATAAAGACATGGTAGTGCAGCTGATTGATGACTTCAAGATTTCAGGCATGAATGGAATACGTATCCTTTCTGATGGTTTCATTGCTCCCTAATGGCTGAAATTACACTATAGTTTTTCTTTTTACTTTTAAAAAATGGAAATATTTCAAGTTCATATAAACTTATTTTTTTGTGTTTTTTTGTGGGGGAGGTAATTAGGCTTGTTTGTTTTAATGGAGGTACTGGGGATCGAAGCCAGGACCTCAGGCACGCTAAGCATGCATTTCTGCCACTGAGCTGTACAGTCCCCCCATGTAAACTGCTGTTTGCTCTGCTGTATCTCTCTCCAAATGATGCCTTTACTGGCATCATGTTATAAGATGTTTTACATGGAGTTCTCTGCAAGGACCTTTCAGAGATTTTGGTTTAGTAGCATATTATAAAATTATTTTTTTACAACTACTCAACTTGATTTGGGCATAGAATTTATTACTGAGCATATTATTTCCAGTGAAGTTTACTTTTGCAGTGGTAGGGGGAAGTGTATGCCAGCACTATTTGCTTTAAACTTTTAAAAATTAGTACTCCAAGGCTATGTATCCTCCAGTAGCTGCAAAGAATCACATGAAGTTGAGGCAATAAGAGCAAAAATGCTCTGCCAGTGTCAACATAGCAGAGTTACACTTGATCCTGCACAGAATCCTGCCTTTAGTTTCCAGAGTGCTGTTTCCATATTTTCATATTGGATCCTCTAAGATAGCCCTTTAAGTGCCTGACATGGGCAGTACCTTCATTTCCCAAGGGTCAGGAATACTGAGCTAAGTGTTCAGAATCCTGTGGTTGGTGACTGCCAGGGGAGTGTCAGGAGCCTTCCTGTCCTTCCTCATCTTTTACTCTTTCCTTATGTCATCTTTGGAACAAATCCAACAATCTTTTTAAATTGAACTATAGTTGATTTGCAATATTGTGTTAGTTTCAGGTGTAAAGCTAAGTGATTCAGTCATATATATGTGTAATATATTCTTTTTCAGATTCTTTTCCATTATAGGTTATTACAAGACACTGAATATAGTTCCCTGTGCTGTACAATAAATCCTTGTTCATCTATTTTATGTATACCAGTTTGCATTTGTCAATCACATACTCCTAATTTATCCCCTTTCCACTTCCCCCTTTGGTACTCATAAATTTAGTTTCATTGTGAATCTGTTTGTTTTATAAATAACTTTATAGTATTTCTTAGATTCCACATATAAGTGATATTAAGTAATATTTGTCTTTCTCTGTCTGACTTGACTTACTGTGGTCCATCTATGTTGCTGCAGATGGCAGTATTTCATTCTTTTTATGGCTGAGTAATACTCCAGTGTGTGTGTGTGTGTGTGTGTGTGTGCGCGCGTGCGCGCGCGTGTGCACGCACACGCATATGTATACCACATCTTCTTTATCCATTCATCTGTTGATGGACACTTAGGTGGCTTTCAAGTTCTTAGATATTGTAAATGTTACTGCTGTGAATATTGGGGTGCATGTATCTTTCTGAATTAGAGTTTTCCTCTTTTCTGGATATATATCCATGAGCAAGAATGCTGGATCATATGGTGAATCTATTTTTAGTTTTTTAAGGAACCTCCATACTGTTTTCCACAGTGGCTGTACCAGTTTACATTCCCACCAACAGCGTAGGAGGGTTCCCTTTTCTCCACACCCTCTCCAGTATTTATCATTTGTAGACATTTTGATGATGGCCATTCTGACTGGTATGAGATGATACCTTATTGTAGTTTTGGTTTATATTTCTCTAATAGTGATGTTCAGCATTTTTTCATGTGCCTGTTGGTCGTCTCTGTGTCTTCTTTGGATGAATGTTTATTTAGGTTTTCTACTCATTTTGTTTATTAGGTTGTTTCTTTATTTGATATTGAGTTGTACTAGATGTTTGTGTATTTTGGAAATAAAGCCCTTTGTCAGTCGCATCTTTTGCAGATATTTTCTCCCATTCTGTAGGTTGTCTTTCTGTTTTGTTGATGGTTTTCTTTCCTGTGCAAAAGCCTGTAAATTTGATTAGCTGTTTGTTTACTTTTGCTTTTACTTCTTTTGCATTGGGAGACTGATCTGTGAATATATTGCTGTGATTTATGTCAGACAATGTTTTATCTGTGTTCTCTTCTAGGAGTTTTATGGTATCATGTCTGATATTTAAGTCCTTGAGCCATTTTGAGTTTATTTTTGTGTGTGGTGTAAGAAAATGTTCTCCACCCATGGATATACATGAGGCTGTCCAGCTTTCCCAACACCACTTGCTGAAGAGACTGTTTTTTCCATTGTATATTCTTGCATCCTCTGTCGAAGATTAATTGACCATAGGTCTGTGGGTTTATTTCCAGACTCTCTCTTCTGTCACATTGATATATATGTCGCTTTTTATGTTACTGTAGCTTTGTAGTATTGTCTGAAGTCTGGGAGGGTTATTCTTCCAGTGTTGTTCTATTTTTCAGGATTGCTTTGGCAATTCTGGGTCTTTTGTGATTCCATATAAATTTTAGAATTACTTGTTCTGGTTCCAAGAAAAATGTCATGAGTAAGTTGATAGAGATCACATTAAATCTGTAGATTGCTTTGTGTAGTATGGCCATCTTAACAATGTTAATTCTTCCAATCCAAGAACATGGCATATCATTCTATTTCTTTGAATCATATTCAGTTTCCTTTATCAGTATTTCATAGTTCTCAGCTTACAGGTCTTTAACCTCCTTGGTTTAGGTTAATTTGTAGGTTTTTTTTTTTTTGGATGTAATTTTAAACATTTTTTTATTAACTTTCTCTTTGATATTTCATTGTTAATGTAAAGAAATGCAACTGATTTCTGTATATTAATCTTGTATCTTTCTACCTTTCTGAATGTATTGATTCTAATAGTTTTTGTATGGAGTCCTTAGGTATCATATCATCTGCAAATAATGACAAGTTTCCATCTTTCCTTCCAATTTGGATACTTTTATTTCTTTTTCTTGTGTGATTGCTGTGGCTAGGACTTCCAATATTAGGTTTAATAAAAGTGGAAAGTGGACATTCTTGTCATCTTGTTGAATTTAGCATGAAGACTTCTCGGTGTTTCACTGTTGAATGTTATATTGACTGTGGGTTTGTCATAAATGGCTTTTATTATGTTGGGCTATGTTCCCTGTATACCCACTTTGGAGAAGTTTTTATCAAAGAATGCATGTTGACTTTTATCAGATGTCTTTTCTGCATCTATTGAAATGATCATGTGGGTTTTGTCCTTTTTTTGCTGATAGGGTTATCACATTGTTTGATTTGCGTATGTTGAGCCATCCTTGTGAACCTGGAATGAATCCACCTTTATTATTGTATGTGATCTTTTTTATGTTTTCTTGGATTCAGTTTGCTAGTATTTTGTTGATGATTTTTCCATCTGTATCCATCAAAGATATTGGCCTTTTTTGGTAGTATCTTTGTCTGGTTTTGGTATCAGGGTGATACTGGCTTCATTGAATGCCTTTGGAGAGTATTCCCGCCTCTTCAGTTTTTTGGAAGAGTTTGAGAGAGATAAGTATAAGTTCTTCTTCATATGTTTGGCTGTTTGTACTGTTACATAGTCAATAATTGTCAGATTCCATCCAAATTTAAAAACCTTAGGCTTTGGCTCTCTGTCTGCTACTAACTTTAAACCTTGGTTTCCATTTTTTTAAAGGAGCCTGGGAAATAGTAAGGAATTTCTGACTTTACATCATCAATGTGTAAATCTGTGGATATGTTTCCAACATTGTAGAAATATTTTTTAATATTTTATTAAAATCATTTATAGCAGTGGATATTGTGATGATATGATAAATTCAGATTATTGTAATACTAAATTAAATAACCTTCCTCAATAGGTTGTCAGCAGGCCTCCAGGGGTGAACATTGTATTCTCAGATGGTTTCAGAGCCATTTTAAATCTTTCTATGAGAATGACATGAATATATTTATATGGTGGACTTTGGTGGATCATTGTTCTGGAAGATCAGTGGTTGACTGAAATTTTTATTATAAAAACCCCCAGAATCCTGAGATTTCATTTTTATAGGTTGGTCTTATGACATGCCATGTTTTAAGTTGGGATCATACATTTTTACAAACTGCATGTAGTAGTAAAATTGATCCTGTTACACAATGAAAGGTGTTATTGAAGGAAAGTATTAAACATCTTCATTGTGTTCGGTAAATTTCCATTTTATAAAGTGTTTTATGTAACGTATGAAATAGAAATTTAGGTAGGCGGGCAAGACACTCAAGACGGGGGAGTTCTGTGTTCTTTTCCTCATCAGTTTGTGTGGAGTTTCAGTCTTGCTTATTTTTGTTAAGGCTGATGGTAAGGAGGAGTGAGGTTGGAGGA
The DNA here is from genome assembly GCF_048564905.1 of Vicugna pacos. NCBI lineage: Eukaryota > Metazoa > Chordata > Mammalia > Artiodactyla > Camelidae > Vicugna > Vicugna pacos. The sequence continues at coordinate 76,269,191 of NC_132993.1, read as the reverse complement.
GGGAGAGTTCAGGCACGTGTGGCGTTGAGTCATGGCTCTGCCACCTTTGACTCGGGGTCGCTGGAAAGTTCTTCAAACTCTCTGAGTTTTACTATTCTCATTCCTAAGGTTGTTATGAGTACACAGTAAGTAATGTGGCACATAATAAGTACTTAGTAAATGTTAGGTCTTTCTATTTAGATGAGAAACGGCAAATGACCACTTTTGGTATTACTGATAGTATTAATGTTGCATTTTATATAGAAATAATTATTTTACCCAGTGCCACAATGATGCTACTTTTAGTATTTGCATTACTCCAGGAAATGTCTCCACACATGATCCTTAACCCTGTCCCAGACGTCTGCATGGTCTTTGAAGTGCTTGGCCACCATCTCCTCAAGTGGATCATCAAATCCAACTACCAAGGCCTCCCAGTACGTTGTGTGAAGAGTATCATTCGACAGGTAAGGCTTATGAGGGCATCTCTCATGCCTAACTGGCTACCCTTTCAACACGAATTCCTGTTTTTTAAAGAAAAACAGTACATGTACACACAAACATATACACATGTGTATGTTTAAATTTATGTATAATTCCTGTTTTAAAAATACATATGCGTATTACAGTATGTAACATTTTGAAGCTCTTAAATCAGCTTAATATTTATTTAATGATAAGCCATTATGTCTTCCGAAGGGAACAATGTGTAAATGTCACACGTACATTTCCTTTGGCGTATTCATCTTTTTTCGGGTAGATGATGCAGTATAGTGAGAAGTTGTTTTATCCAATATCGATGCTACAAAACACCCCACTTAGTTCCTTAGAAAATAGTAAATGTAGTTCGAAAGAAACAGGTAATTCATTGTGTTTATTTGCTGTTTCTAAGTATTTGGATGGAGAGTAAGTGAAAGACCGTTTAAGAAATGTTTGTTATATATGGAGTATTGTAGTAGATGTGTACTTGGTTCAGAAGGAAACCTTTAGTTAGAGCCTGGTTCAGTGTGAATGCTGCAGCAAGAGTCTTCAGAGTGAAAGTGCCCAGGTAGGGAAGATCTCCTTCTAATTAGAAATGTTCAGCAGATTCAGTTTTCTGCATGCAATACACCAGTCTTTGACTCATTGCCCCTACAGCCTAAATTAAGAAACTTGCAGATATGACTTATTCTAGATTGTGTATTCTGATATAATGGATAATTTCCACAGAAACTTCTGCAGATTAAGTCATATCAAGGAGGTTACATGGTTTGCTTGAGAAGGGGACCAGGTGGTTTGAAGCCCCTTCCTTGTCTCCAGGCCCAGAGGTTGAACTAGACCTGTCTAGGATTTTATTCTTCCCATTTTATGGAAGAAGAACTGAGGTTAAGTAACTTGGTCCTACTCAGGAAATAACATAAAAACTGTGGTGGAGCAGGACACCAAACCCAGGGAGTCTAGCTGTGGAGCATGTGCACTTACTGTCTTCTCAAGCATCATATAATAATACCTTTAGACTTGTGCTTAGCTTATGACCTATAAAAGTTAAATCACTGTTCTTCCCATGAACCTGTTTAAGGGTTTCTGTCATCTGGTGGAAGCCTGTATTTCTCCTTGCAAACCTAACTTCAGCTCTTTATCTCCTGGCAGGTAAACTTTTTCCCATTAATTGATCAGTCTTTTAAATAGGTAAGATGCATAAATGTCCTTTGGATAAACCGTTTCCCTTCCAGAGTCAGCCAAGATTTTATGAGTTTCTTATGAATATTCGAAGATACCTCAAGCGTTTATAAACACATGCTGCTTTTCCAGAATTTTTATTTGTAAATTTTTACTAGTTTCATTTTTGTAGGTTTATTTAAAGAGAAAATTTGCCATTTTTGAAGCTCCACATCTTTGATTCATTTCTTTTGTCTTAACCTGCAGAAAATGCCACCTTTTCTTCTGTACCCATGTTTATAAAGACAACCAAAATCCCACTGTGACAAAGGCTTCCTGTACTATACTCCAATTAAGGGTGCTATTTCTTCCCTTCCAGGGTTGCTTGCAGTCTACATTTGGCCTTTTATTTTTTTTTTAAACTGTAGTTTTTGGGGGTTTTTTTGTTGTTGTTCTTAATGGTCCTTTCTTAATGGTTGTGAAGTGTCATAGGCCAGAGGTTCTCAGCCCTGGCCCTGCTGGCATTTTGAACTGGATAATCCTTTATTGTAGGGACCTGTCCTGTGCATTTAGGGTGTTTCCCTGGCCTCTGCCCACTAGATGCCAGTATCAGCTACCACTCCCCCCCCCCTCCTTTGTGACAATTAAAATGTCTCTGAACTTTGTGAGATATACTCGGGGGGGGGGGCACAATTTCCTTTCACTGAGAACCATTGGAATAGGGGAAAGTATATGGAGTCCATGGCTTGGCAGTAGACTGAATTTTAAATTCTTACTTTGGCACTTACTACTTTGTGACCCTGATCAAATTACGGCTTAACTTCTGTGAACCGGTCTCACTTGAAAAATCTGGATGTTAATACATGGTTTTATTGTGGAGATGACATTGGAGGGATTGCTGATAAAGCGTCCAGCATAGTGACCAGCACAGGGCAGCCATCCCATCTCTCGAGCTGCATTGTGAGCACCTCAGGGTCCCAGATCAAGTGTTGTGAGTTCTGCATCTCTTTAGCTTCCTTCATATCATAGGCAGTCAAGAAATGTTTTTGATTGGTTGTATCTTTCCTTAAGTGAAAGAAGAGATGTGTGTTCCTCTTGTTCGTACTGTACAAAATGGCTGAGCTTTCTGTGATTTTCTTTTCTTTTTAAATTTTATTTTATTGAGTTATAACCTTTCTGTGATTTTTAAGGGCTCATAGTTTAACATTTACTACTTGGTTATTTTCTAAAAGTCATGGTGTAATTGAATTACTTGATTTTCCAGGCTTTCCTATACACTGCTGTCAATCCTTTGATCAGTTCTTAGCTGTCCTCATTTGGCCCTGGTGGCCTTGTGCAGGGTCAGAAGCGCCATCCTGTGGCTTCTGGTGGTGGTGGTGGTGGTGGTGGTGAGGACGCCCCCTTGCCTCCCCCAGGCTGCTGCTTTGGCCCCAGGCGGGGAGTCTCGGGGTTGTCTGTTCGCCCTTCTGCTTTCATTTCTTTTTCTTTTAAAATCAGCTTTATTGAAGTCTGTTTTATGTCCAGCTTCTGTTTCTAAAGCTAGAAGAAGAAAACAGGTGCCTGTGTTGGCAGTATGTGCTATTTGTGGTGCATTCAAGATGTGCTGCAGGTGATGGTGTTTTTAAATGCTGTTGCTCTTCTTTAAACATGGCTTTTACCTCCTTATGTAACTGAGCTGATATTTTACTTTTTAAAACTTTATAGTTTAATTCATTGCCCTTTATAGAAAGCTTATGAAGAAGTGGCTGCTTGCCATTAAATGAAGCTTGGTGAGGGCAAAGCTCTGATTTTGGTGACTTTGCTACAGTCTGCAGTTATAGCGTGTAGTCTTGGATTTTTGAATGAGCATTACCTTTCTCTTATCATGGTTGTCGCTAACCTTTATTAGGCCCTCTCAGGCACTCGCTGTTTCAAGTGTTTTATTTGTTATGTCCTCTGGTCCTAACCACAACCTTACAAGGCCTGGAGTGTTATCTCCACTTTAACTAAAGAAGGTATTAGAAATCTTCCTCAGATCCCACAGTTACTGTGGTGGAACCAGGATTTGAATCCAGGTGGTGTAATCCACAATCCATGCTCTTAACTGCAGAGTACTGTGAAATGTCTGCATAGGAAGATTTGGGAGTATTTTAAATTGCAGCTTGTCTTGTGAAGTGTGCATTCATGTCTCTGTGGTTTTCTTTTGCCTTAATAGAGCTGGCAATTAGATTGTTTAAAAGTACAGCCATTAGATTTTATTTAAGTTGTAATGTGTACGATGTGCTGCACTATGTGAGCTAAGGGGACTTTTAAAATGCCTTTCTTTCTTAAACCCACCTTCTGTGGGGCAGCAGATTCTGCAGGCAGTACCAAGAACCAGAGCCCACCTGGCAGGCTGCCTCAACAGTTACCATGAATGGCTTTGTCTACCCTTAGTATTTGTGTGCCATTTAAATTATTTCACTGGTTGGTTATAAGTGAATTCATTATGATTGGGCCAATATTGTTCAATTTGAGAACAGAAGTTTAATTTTAAGTTGGTAAGCATTTTTGTGTTCTTGGATTTGTAGCTTGTTAAGTGTAGTAGTACTGTCCTGTCCTGTCCTGGGCTGGGAATTCTCCTCAAAAAGTCGCATCCTCAACTCAGAAATTTGCCAGAGTTGCTCCCCTCAAGGGAGTTGAGCTTCTTTCCAGGCTCATTCCTCTGTGCAGCCTCAGTGCTGGACGCCGTGCTCACCTGTCTTGACTGCATTCAGCGGTGCAGCTGCTGCGGTCTTCTCTCTCGTTAGTTCTTGCTAGTCAGAGCCAGAAAGAAGAAGGAGCAGAGGGCGAGTTCAGGGCAGAGGGGATGAGGATAGTGTCCGTGGACACTTCTTCCTGGGTCTGTGTCTGGTTCTTGTCCTCTTGGATTGTGACAGGTATTTCCCACACTTGCCCATTCGGTCTGGCAGATGCTTGTCAGAGCAGCTTGTAGCATTTACCTCATGTCTGTCCTGGTGAGGAAGGGAAATCCAGTGGGAGCTTTAGTTTTCCCAGTAGGGAAGCTTCTGGCTTGAGAAGAGCCCTCTGCTGTTTCCCTCCCGCTCACAGGGATCTCAGTGAGGTGCTGCTGCCCGAGGCCAGCCCTCTGCTCTGTCAGCCCACCTGGCTGCCAGTCAGGTTTCCCTTAGTGCTGTGTCAGCAAGGCCTCGCTCACAGAACCAGGGCCAAACCAGGTCTCCTGGCCCGGGAGGTGTGATTTGGCTCCTCTGAGTGAGATGCAGCCCGGTCCTGGCCCCTCTGTTGTTAGGTTCACCTCGGGTCTCATGGCAGCTGTAGACTGGAGCACATGGCAGCCAGGGATCTCTGCGGCCTCTGCTGCCTCCTACCGATGGTGCTGGGGATGTTTTTAGGCAAGAGAGACAGAGATACTATGATCGACAAGTGAGGCAGCAGAGATGGCTGTCCTTTGGCATGGAGTTGATTTGTAGATTTTTTTTTTCTGAATCATCAAAACTATACAGCGTAAATAGTTAGACTGCTCATCATTAGTGTTTGCCTCTGGATTCTGAGGTCCTCAATTGCTTTAAACTTCACTGACTGAGAATAGAAATGCTATTTTCAGAAATAAAGCCATTCTTCTTATAGCTAAAGTGTAAAAAATAGTCCAGAATTAAAAGAAATTATAGAATCAGAATTGTATGAAGTAGATCCATTCATATTTTAAATGGGAGAAATGAGACCCCCAGAAATTTACTAAGTGACTTAGCAAAGTTGTACTTAGTCAGTATCAGTACAAGTCTTCCATTTACTTAGTTCAGTTCTTCCATTTACTGTAAGCTTCCTGTGAGCTAGACCTTGTGAGTTTTCCATACATGATGTCTAATTCTTCCCATATTTCTAATAGATATGTTCCCCCTTTTTATGAAAATAGAAGCTCAGACAACTTAAGTACTTGCCTAGTCAATGAAGGCGTGAGCAGTAATACCAGACTGGTCTGGATCCAAGGTCATGATGTAACACTGCTTTGTGCTGTGTCTCCTTACTGGTTAGGTTTGTGTTACCGTAATTAATTTATCCCAGTGGCAGTCTTTTCCTCGCGTTCATTATCGGATGTCAGCTGTGCTTCTTGAGGAAGGTTAATAATGCAGATGAAAGCAATAGCCGGTATTTAAAAAATCTGGAAACTTGCTGAGAACACTTTGCTCCTTGCAGGTGCCTCACTGTCACTGGAAGTTCACGTTAACACATTTGGGTAATGGATCACATTAACTCTCACCTGAGTGGCTTTGCCCACAGTATGACCACCTAAGAACTATGAAAGATCTAAGGGGGGCAGTTAGGAGCAACTTGTACAATGAAATAGTGGTAAAAAGATAATTTTAGAAAGATGCTGACATTTTAACTTTGAGTTAATATTTGATAATTGAAATGAAATTTCAGTTGGAATAATTTAAAACAGTTTGAAGTTTCTGAAAAATCTTATTCTTTTGACCTCAATAGACTGGAAATCATCAGTGTATCTGTCCATTAATTTCTTGTATTTCTGAATTTCTCTTGTTATTCAGATATAAAAACTCCATATGATATTTCAGTTTGCACAAAGAAGATGCACGAATGTCAGAGAATAATATACAGGCCAATTGGATTATGTTCCTTTCAGGATTATAACCTTATTCTCTCTGGAAATATATAGTGATACCTTTCTTACCACTGGTCCTCTGACATTATAAACATAATTTAAACATATTCCAATTGAAGAAATATCCAAAACATTAAATATTAACTCTGAGGTTAAAAGTTGAAGCCCCATGGAGACAGGGAACTTTGTTTATTGCTGTGTATCAAACATCCAGAACAGCATGTGGCCTGTTAACAGGAGCTCGACTGATGCTCAGTAGTGACGTTACGTAAAAGTATTTTAGGAAAACTTATTTGAGATAAATGTGGGGATTTTCGTCCTATTTAAGAGACAGATCTTCCTTTGATTTTCCTTCTGAAACCTCTGTCCTTTTACTTCTTAATGTTGTCCTCTGATAAAGTTGTTCAACCAGAAACTCAAGGTAGACAGAAGGATTGGGTTTTTGCTGAGCACTTTTCAGAGCTGGATAATATTACGTATCTTTTGTTTGTCTTTTTCCCACTTTCTTGTTTCCTGTGGTTAAGACTCATAAATTACTTTAAATATTTAAATGATACTTATTAACTGTTAGTGTTTATTGAGAGTCTAGGATTTCTGATGTATGGGTACATGATCTGTATTTTTAATATATTTTCGTTTATGGAAAGAATTGAAAGAATTCCTCTGTAATGGAAATAATTCCAGGAAAACTTTGGCCTTGCATTTAGGTCTCCATACACTGTAATTTTGTGGGGTTTATGTATATATATTTTATGTGATAAGTACACGAATATCTTGGTTCAGCAGTCTCTTTTAGTTCAGTGCTATAGTGTTGCCTGGATACCAAGGCTATTTAATCCTCTGTTCCTGCAATATTAAAAATGTACACACACCAGCCATTATGGGAATGCAGATCAGTGAGATATACGCTTCACTCCCACTAGGGTGACTAAGATAAAAAAGACAGATAACAAGTATTTGCCATGATAAAGAAATCGGAACCTTCATTCATTGCTGGTGGAAACGGAAAATGGTGCAGCCACAGTATAACAGTTTGGCTGTTGATCGGAAGGCTGAATATAGAGTTGTATGACCCAGCAATTACACTCCTAGGCATATATGCAAGGAAAATAAAAACATATGTTCACACAAAAACTTGTTCATGAATGTTCATAGCAGTATTATTTACAATAACCAAAAAGTGGAAACAGCCCAAATATTCATTGTGTGAATGACTAAACAAAATACGGTGCATTCAATGGGACATTACTTGTCATTTAAGAGAAATGAAGTATTGGTATGTGCTACACTTGGATGAACCTTGTGCCGGTTACAAAAGACAGTTTTGTATCATTCCATTTATATAAAATGTCAAACCCAGCGAAGTAGATTAGTGGTGGCTTCAGGCCAGAGGAGTTGGGAGGAGATGGAGAGTGACTGCTAATGGGTGCGATATTTCTTTTTTGTGTGGTAAAATTGTTCTAAATTAGATAGTGGTGATGGTTGCACATCTAAAAACCCTGAATTGTACACATAAAAGGGTTAACTGTGTGATGTGTAAATTACATCTCAGTAAAATTGTTATTTTAAAAAGTATATGCATAGATGCATTTGTTTCCATGAGCATAAATTATCTCCTGAATGATACATGTTGGTTGCTTCTGAAAAAGAGCTGGGTTCCTGTGGGGACCAGGGTCAAGGGGAGATTTTTACTAAAACTCTTTGTATCTGTTGTATTTTGTGCCTTGTAATGATGTTAAGTATTTTACAAATAAATGTTGGATAATAAAGATATTAGTAACTCATCTCCTCTCTTGATTTTACGTGGCCAGGTGCTTCAGGGGTTAGATTACTTACACAGCAAGTGCAAGATCATTCATACTGACATAAAGCCGGAAAACATCTTGATGTGTGTGGACGATGCCTATGTGAGAAGAATGGCAGCCGAGGCCACTGAGTGGCAGAAAGCGGGCGCTCCTCCTCCTTCTGGATCTGCAGGTGAGGGCCCGAGCCAGCTTTGTTTCAGTCTTTTTGGGGGCAGATTTGCACACTGAAGGCAACTGAGTCAAACGTGAACATGTGAGGAACTTTTGGAAGGTCCTGATTACTAGAAATAAGTATACCTTTTTCTTGAGAAGGAGGATGCCCAAATTAAATTGTACTTTAATATTTGAATTACTTTGTCCTCCCCTGAAAGGTCATTTGAATTCTTGCCCCTGCTTCATCTATGTTTGAACATTCTTTGTGTTGCCCACTTCTCTGCAGAGGAGTATGTCATTGCAGGTTTCATGTAGCCCACCTACAGGCCTCAGATTTTTTTTTTTTTCTAGCTTCAGTTTTGTTAGAATGCTTCCTTGTCTCCAGTTAGCGTATCAGTCTGCGTCTAACTGGTGGCTTTAGAATTAGTAACAAAAGACCTCAGGGCGAGAGAAGATGACCAAGTGATTTGAGTATGGCCTATATAGTTTTATTTCTGGTTTCACAGAGCATAAGGGTGGCAGCGAAGTGTGGACGGTGCTTTCACCCTCTCTTCATCTTCTCTCTGCCGTGTCGTGTTGTCAGGCAGGCATGGGGCCTGAAGGGCCAAAGCCCTGTGACTCACGGGGGCTATTGGAAGATGCACCACCTCTGAATGTGGTTTTCTACCGTCAGGGTGTTGTTTAGATCATGGACCCATAGTCTATCAAGCTTTTGATGCCAGCCACGTCTGTTGATGGGATTCCTAGAACATTTGTTGCAGTATTAGATTTACTTTAGTTGTATAAACTTGTGAGATAGTTTTCAAACATAGATATGTAAATTAATAGTTTTAAAATGTGTAAATTAGTTTTTCATTTCATATAAAACAAATTTGGTAGGACGACTGTGTGACATTTGTGAACTCTTTATTTTCTTATCAGTCAGTGCTTTGGAATTGACTGTTGTGAAGTGAATGGGTATTTAATTTTAGATAATAGGAGTAATGGCCCCACGTGAAAAGCTATGGCTCTGCCTCAAGGAGCCAGTCGTTCCTTTGAGTTGGCTAAACTTTCTTTAGGTCTCTATGATTAAGAAGCTCTAATATTTAACAGTTCTTAAAGTTGGATAGCCATTAAAAGGCAGTAGTTATTTCATTTTACAATTCAAATTACCTACATAAAGGTAAGTATGTTTTTCCCTCTAAACATTCATTTTTTGTTTTGTTTTGTTTTAGTGAGCACCGCTCCACAGCAAAAACCTGTAAGTACTTACCTACCTACTTATATTCACCTCCTTGTCAAAACCACCTATTCCTTATTGAGCTTTTCAAATTGTAACATTAATTCTTGTTTCTTGTGCAGTTTTTCACTGAAGAGTTGTTCGGGGGAATGGGTTGTACATTTTTTGTTCCCTTCTCAGTCATCGATGTTGTAATGTATATTAATGTAAAAGACATGTTTATAGATGCCTGGCATTCTTGAATATATAAGAGCTAATGTTTTGATAAGATGAAGTGGTTTTTAGGGCTGGAGCAGTTAGAGCCGTCCCAAATTCTGTCTTTGTTTTTCTCGTGCACTTTCTGGAGTGCTGATGGCTGAGTCTGGTAAAAATGTGAGGTGACAGAGAGAGGGTTTGAAGTGTGATTATTCCAAAAACGCTTTATATCATTTCTGATTTGCCTCCAAGTTACCTGTTTTTCTGAAGCTGCAGTTGTAATTCTTTTCCAGTCAGTAACTAAATATGAAAGAGTATTATCTCTGTGGTCCTGTCAGAGGAAACGAGCTGTTTGGAGTTAAATCCTACCCCAAGGAATCTAAACCGGGCTTGGTTCCAGCAGAGGATAGGATGTATGCATCTTGAGCTGATGGCTCACCTACAGGTTTTAAAAGAGCTTTATGAACCAGAAGAGTTTGGAAGGAAATATGCAGAGCTTCAGAGAGCTGCCAGCAGCCCTCTGTTTGGAATGGACGTCTGAGCACAGGAGGGAGTTGTAAGAGTCAGGCCGCCTGGCCTGCTGAGGAGCACAGTCATTTCCCACAGTTCTGCTGTGGCCTGAGCAGCCCGTTTTGATTATTGATTCTGTAAAAGACTAGAGGTCCTGGTTGCCAGTACTTTCCAAGTCAGATGGCCATGATTGGAGGCAGACTGACACCGTGGCTCTTTCTTGTTTTTCTTTACTTTGCCTGCTCATGTCTTACGGTTCCTGCAGCCTTGGCTGTTGATAATAGCTCAGTGTGTGGGACCCAAACACAAGCAGTGCTGTTGACCAACAATGAGTGAAATACACCTGTTTTGGCAGGCATTTCTTTTTTGGCAGACAGTTGAGTGAGTGTAAGGAGAGAAGAGGGGACGTTGTTACTTTGTGGTCAGGCAGCAGCAAATAAAACTTGCAATAGATTCTGTTTAAAGGCCACAGTATCTCAGCATATTCAGTTCTAAGAGTTTAAAGGAGAAATATTTCGTGGATTTATAAGCTGTATCCATCCCTCTGAGGGCAGCAGCTTGTTGATGTCTCGTTGCTTGATGCTAGCACTGGTTTTTTTTTTTCCGGTTTTACCATATGCCTAGCTGTACTCTGGACCTTGTGTCTGGGCGTGGGATTTTAGTTGAATACAACCTGAAAAAAAGAGTATGTTGGTATTGGCCATGCTGCCAGCACTAGTGCCTTAAAAAGAAGCAAACTGACCTGTGGTATTTTCTTAACATGTTATAGATAGGAAAGATATCAAAAAACAAAAAGAAAAAACTGAAGAAGAAGCAGAAAAGGCAGGCTGAGTTACTGGAAAAGCGCCTGCAGGAAATAGAAGAATTGGAGCGAGAAGCTGAAAGGAAAATAATAGAAGAAAACGTTACATCGGCTGTACCTTCCAACGAGCAAGATGAATACCACCCAGAGGTGAAGCTAAAAACAGCAGGACTAGACGAGGCAGCGGAGGGAGAGACTGCGAATAACAACGGTCAGTGAGATCTGGAGGCAGGGCTGCATGGGAGCCCCGGAAGTAGGGCCCTCGAGGTCAGCTCGCATGTGACCGGGGGCTGCTGCTGTGCAGACACAGGACGGGTGGCCTCCCGCTCCTTGTCGGGGAGCGTGCAGAACTGCGTGCTTCTTGTTTTGTCAGATGAACCAGAAATATGTTAGTATTTCAAGGTAGTTGTCTTAAAAAATGAAAAATGTGTGAGAAATACCACGTCTTTATCATGCTAATGATTGTCCTTCATTCTGTAGTTATGGTTTTACTTAACAATGATGCACTCGCAGACCTTTTCTGAAGATTTGGAAATGGAAGTGCAGCTCTGTTTATACTCATTTTCCCTAAGAGCTCACTTCTCCTGATAAGAATAGGCAGTTGTTTCATAGATGAAAAATCAGATTTAGAAAACTTAGAGATTTTACCCCGAGAGCTAAGAGATGTTTGCTGTAGCACATGAAGTTGGAGTGTTCACACATGTCTCTTGTTGGAGGAGATAAGTGCCGAGTGCACTCTGTGAGGGAGAGTGACACGTTCTAATTCTTACCCACCGACTTTTTAAGGTGAGGCTGAGGACCAGGAAGAGAAAGAAGACACCGAGAAAGAAAACACTGAGAAGGATGAAGATGATGTTGAGCAGGAACTGGTGAACATAGACCCTACTTGGATAGAATCACCCAAAACCAATGGCCATATTGAGAATGGCCCGTTCTTACTGGAACAGCAGCTGGATGACGAAGATGATGAGGAGGAAGATTGCCCAAATCCCGAGGAATATAACCTTGACGAGCCAAATGCAGAAAGTGATTACACATATAGCAGCTCCTATGAACAATTCAATGGTGAATTGCCAAATGGACGACATAAAATCCCTGAGTCACAGTTTCCAGAGTTTTCCACATCCTTGTTCTCTGGGCCCTTAGAACCTGTGGCTTGTGGCTCTGCGCTTTCTGAGGGATCCCCACTCACCGAGCACGAGGAAAGCAGTCCATCCCGTGACAGAAGCAGGACAGTCTCGGCCTCCAGCACTGGGGATTTGCCAAAAAGTAAGTGTCTGCTCTCAGTGGCCCAGGTATCACACCCGTGACAGGTGCTGAGAGGGGAGTTGCCTGGAGGTGGTGAAGTCACGCGTCCGTGCATTAACTGTTTTCATTTTATTGCTTGTGTTCTTGTGAATAAGTAATGTAAAGTCCATTTTTTGCTTCTGGGCTTTCCTGCTCTCTGATACCAGATCCCATCTCTGAGTTTTTTTCCGTCTTCCGAAACTTAGTGACATCAGACATTTGCAGAAGCCTTCCGAGTACAGTGTCTTCCACCTGTGGTTTTCTAGGATATGTAGTTTAAGTTTTAATCTATACTTCCATCTGGTAGTGTTGTATTTAGATTTTGGTTTTTGTTTTGTTTCGTTTCTGTTCAAGGAAAAATGTGCTTTTTCTCTGTATTGAGGAAGAAGTGTCTTATTTCGTTTTTATAGTTGTTCTCAATTATAAGATTCTGCTGTTGAAATTTTAAAGAAATTTTAAAGGAAGTGGCCTGAGTTTAAATGTGATGACGACTTACACAGAACTGATTTTGAGAGTGAACACCACGTGCCATGTTTCTTCCTGCGGCGTCCTAGGGGACTTGGGTAGGCAGACACCGGGCAGCACAGTTGGTTTCTAGTCTGGAAAAGCTCAGCATCCTCCTCTGCTCCATCTCCTGACGACAGTGTTGAGCACATGGTGGGTGAGCTGCTGAGCCCGTCCTGCAGAGAAGGCCGCGCAGCCCTGCAGCCCTTTGGCCCAGGCGGGCAGGAGCCCTGCAGAGCCGTCGGCCACTAACCATCCTAAGGCCGTGGTTTTTGTACTTGGACACGTGCCGCTTCTGTGCACCTTTACTCTGGCCAGAAGCTTTCTGAAAGTGCTTAATAACTTTCATGAGGAAAGTGGTCTCATCTAAGGAAAAACTCGCCTCTGCATTTCTCCTTTACTCTCATTCTACTTCCCCACTGCTGCTGATACTTTTAGTTCCCAAATGTGTGTGTAGGGACCCCAGCTTAGTGTCCTACAGTTTAAATAAAGTTGTCACTACTTGGAGAGAGTGTGTCAGACCCTGGGGTTAAGGGCTCAGTCCCATTGGACTAGCCCTCCCCCCCTGCCAGTCACAAGTCCGTGTTGTTACCTGTGTTTCTGAACGACCAGCTGTAAATCAGAGGTTTCCTTGACTCTGTCCTAGGGTTTGATTAATTTGTTAGAACAGCTGGCAGAGCTCAGGAAGACGGGTCATTTGCTAGGTTGTCGGCTTACAGGGAAAGGATATAATAATGGGTGCGTAGGGAGCGGCGTGTGGGGGGCAAGGCTTTCGTGCTCTCGCTCGACGCACCCGCCTCTGCAGACTCGCACATTCCTTCATATCACAGGCTGGTGGGTTGTTTTTTCTTTTTAATTAACACATCGAATTGTGTGTTACCAACGTTTACAGCTTTTTTTTTTTTGGTGCCAGAATTATCCCCGATTTGGTCGGCGTGAGCCCCTTGAGGTTGTCTCTGAGTCCTTTTGAGCCCATTAGTCTTCCTGTGTTTCCTTGCTCTTCTGGAACCACAAGTCCCAGCCGGAGTCAGACATGTGTCCAAGTGATTTTTGCTGTTAATATTTTTAAATGTTTTACAGTGTGCATAATACAAAGGAACAGTAGTATGCGAAACTTGTAAGCATGCATGTATTGAAATGGGTGTCCACACATCTTTTACAGATCGAGCAGACAGTGGAAAGGTTTAGTAATCCCAAGTGTAGTCTGTTCCGCATTTGTCTTCGAGACATAATAAGAGCGTCTCTGAGAGTGACGTGCTCACTCTTGCTTCTGTACCTTTGCTGGTGCTTTTCCTCCTCGTGCAGTGCTTTCTCCTGTTCATCGTCCAGCCCTTTGGGCTCAGTTTGATTCTCGTGTCGGATCCTCCCCGTGTTGCCTGGCAGGTCCTAGGTCTCTTTCCCCTCTCCCTGCTGGTTGTCCTTTTCCTCACTGCGTGGTCATTGTTCGCTTCCTGCTGTCTTTCTCTTCACTGCCGTGTGAACTCTTTGAGGGTGCTGTGTGTTTTTATCTTCGTATCTGCAGCATCTAACTCAGTGCTGAAAGAAGCATTTTTTTGAATAATGAACTAAGAAATCAGTGATGCCTGGCTATATTCTTCAGCTCTTCCCTTTCTCTGGTCTTTTTCCACTCAAAATCACAGTTTTACTCTGCCCCCCACACACTCCATCCGCAGCACCCTGTTCTGTGAAGATTTTTTTCATTGATCCCGGTCTCTTACCAAGCAGACCTTTTCAGTTATTCAGTCGTTTGTTTGGAGGCACTCAGTTTGGGTTTCCAGCCCAGTCTCTGGATAGCCATGGACAGCCCTGCATGGGAGGTGCTGTGCTTCCTGTGGGGGAAAGGACGGCCTAGCGGCTGGAAGCTGGCCACCTGGTGCTGCAGGAACATGCGGCAAGAGGAACAGGCTTCACTCAGAGTTTGTGTGGAGCCTGGTCATCACAGCAGAGTGTGTACATTAGGGGTAGGAGAGGAAAAGGTTGGGCCAGGATGAGAAGATTGAGGAAGAACTTAGATGCCAGGCTAAAGAATGTGAACTTTTCCCTGGAGTGATGTGATAGCTGCTTGAAGGTTGGGAAGAGGCGGCAGGATTCCTCTAGGATTATCAGCTGCTGGAGCCTGAGCATGTATCTTGGCTCAACCCATCTGAAGGACAAAGGCCCGGGAGCAAGCTGGCACCTGCAAGGTGTTTGTTGAGGCCTGTCACCCTCACCTAGAAGTGACCCCCATCGGCGTCAGTGCTTGGCTAGGCTGCTGGAAAACGGCTCCATACTCATCTCACTCTAGTTCTCACTCCCTGGCCAGTTCCCTGGGGAGCAGCCACTGAGGGCTTTCTGAAGCTCGCCCCATTGCTCCCCGCCATGGTCTCCGGTGCATTTCCACTTAACATAAGCCCAGGGGCGTCACTCTCTGAAGCTGACTGCTCTGTGCAGCTCGTCCTCTGGCCGTTCTCTTCCTGATACCGTTTCCCCTCACCTCCTTCGCCTTTTCCTCACTCATTCTGCACCTCCACACTGGCTTCTTTTTGAAGTTTCTTGAGGGTGTGAACTTGTTTCTGTCTCTGTGCGGTTCGCCCTTGCTATCTCTTCCGCCCAGAGCTTCTCTCCTCCATGCCCTTCATCAGGCCACTCCTCAGACAGGATGTTCCCAGAAAAGGCCTGCCCTGAACATCCTCATCAGTGTCCAGCTCCTTTTCTGCTTTTTCTTCAGAGCATATAGGGTTACTATACGAACCATTCATTTTATTTACTTAATCACCCATATTCCCAGCCAGTGCATGAGTTTCCTAATTTGGGGCATGGCAGTGGAACCTCGTATCTCTTGTTCATGCTGTTCCCAGTGCCAGGACAGCATCTGGGACGTAGAGGGGACGCGATAGATACCTGATGAACAAGTAGGTCAGGTTTGGGCATAGAATCTCCTAGTACCACTGCTTCCTTGGGCTGGGGCTAAACCTCCTGCACATGAAGAAGGTGCTCACGCCTTCCTTGTAAGGCTGTTTGGAACAGAAAGAATCCAGGTGGACCCAGCACAGTGCCTTGCAGAGAAGTGATGACAGCTGTTTCGTCACTCGAGCCTGGCTGGCTGCCATCCTACTAGTTCTAGGATCGCTTTGCAGGGAGTGAATGCGGTGTCACCCAGAGACTGGTTTATCAGAATGACCCAAGGGCCCCAGCCCTCCCTGAAGTGAAATCTTCTCACCTCTCTCCTCCCACTTGATAGAAGCAGAGAGCAGGGGAGAGCTGTGATAGCTATTTGATGGTGACTGAATCAGGAGGTGATCGGATTTCCGGGCAAAGCAAAATTGGTATGAGCACACAGCAAATGTGAGTGCGTTTAAGTGGACCTTTTTGAGTGTTACAGTCAGGTAACCTGTCACAGATACCTAGAGCAGGGAACTCTCACACTGAGAAAAGAAATGCAAACTGATTCTCTTCTACCTCTGTGTTCTTGTACAGTTACATTTTTGAGGTAAGTTGCCTTGTATCATGTGGAATGCATCGTGCACCAGGTAGCCACTTACGTATCTGAACCAGGAGGATAACAGTGTGTCACCAAAGAGACTTTGTCCAGTGATCATAAACGAGGAATATTAAGGACAGAGAAGCTGTGCAAATGGTCCCTGAATTAATGATGGTTCAACTTTATACTTCAGATGTTAAATTGTGGCCTTTTTGCTGGCGGGTGGTAGATGGCAGGGCAGCGAGCGCGGCTCCCGTCGGCCCCGTGATCCCGAGGCGGGGCAGCCCTGACGCTTGCAGCCGGCCTGCTGTCCCTTTCAGGACAGTGCAGCAAGTTACTTTATTATAACATAGGCTTTGTGTTAAATGATTGTACCCAACTGTGGGCTGGTGTAAGTGTTCTGAGTTTCGTTTGGGGTAGGCAAGGCTCAGCTATGATGTTTGATAGGTGAGGTGTATTGAATACATTTTGGACTTATGGTACTTGGAACTTGAGATGGGTTTTTTGGGATGTAACCCCGTCGTACGTGGAGGAACATCTGTACTGAAGGTATGTGATGATGTGTCTCGTGAAGTGTGTCTCCTCTAGCGGAGCTGGGTTACAGGAGGTGTCTTTAAAACAACAGCAGTAGCAGGGTGGTGGCGGGCACAGATCCCTCCTCCCAGTGAGTGCCCTCAGAGCGGCTCACTCACCATCAGAACCAGCAGCTTCCTCCTCTCCCACCAGGCCTTTGGTCTGAGTGATCTGGGGTGGTGGAACCCACCGCTCTGGTTGGTCCTTCACTGAGGAGACTCCCCTCAGAGGGTGGTTGGCTAGTTGCAGGCAGAGTGGGCCCTGGGTCTGGCTGGCCAGGCCGAGCTGCTGCTCCCCCGTGTTTGGTCCTTTTTCATTTTTATTTCTTGGTTGGGGAGGGATGATTCTTTCTCTTCCTCTGTTACTGAGAACTGAGCCTCAGAGGGTTTAGTCATTTGCCAGAGTTTTATAACTTTAAGGTGTTGAAATTTATGTTTGAATCTAGTTATGCAAACCTCAGATTCCATTTCTTGCCTGCTGACTCTCCTCAATTAAAGGACACGAGGGAGTCATCTGGCCGTTCCCATTGCTGACCACCTGTCTGCTGCATCAGCATTTTTATGTTTCTCCTGGAGCTCTGTTTCTCAGCCCACTCCCTGCTCAGTGTTTACCTCGACTCTTTGTGTGGGTCTCTGTGCTGCTGTCCTTATCACTTCTGAATTCCTATGTTTCTTCTCCTTGGCTCATACCTGGCCTTTGGTGAGGCCTCCTGGGAACCAGCATAAAGAGGGACATGAGCACAGGGCAGACAGTGAGAAGGGACACGTGGCCTGGCTGGCTTGGATTGAGCCACAAGCCCGAGGAGCAGGTCTTGAGGGTTAAAACATTGCCAGAGTTCTCTTGCATTTTCTCGCCCCCCCTTGGGGAGCTCTGTGGGTGCCCCAGGTCCTAGGCACCCTGCCCACTCACTGCCCTGCTCACTGTGCATATGGCCTGGCCTGGCCTTGCCGCCCGTGTCGGGTGCCGCACTCCATCACATTGCTGTACCCAAAGGAGGTTCGGTCATTTCAGCAGGGCCCACCTTCTAGTGAACAAAAGGGTGTTTAATGTTCTGCATTGAGCAGGCTTTTCTGTTTAGTCTGTGAGTACCATTTCAGAATTACTTTGAAAATAAAAGCAATGGTCATGTCTCATTCTTTCCAGAAATCCAAGCTCGTCGATCGTTGAGTTTTGATGGAGATGCTGACTCACTTAAGCATTTTCTGTCTGGGGCCTCACCATGTTGTTTTCCTTTGTCGCTCACCCCTGGTTTAACTGCTTCATGCAGGCATGGTCTGGACTTGCCTGAGAAGCTCTTCTGGCCCCACAGCCCTGAGAATCCCAGCCCTATGCCTGCTGCTGAGAATCCTTCAGGGTCCCCTGGGGTTGAGAGTGGCCTGAGTATTGGACACGTTTGTGAGCGACCTTAGGGCCTGGGCCATCTCAGGAGCCTTATGGAGCATTTCTCATCCACAGCTGAGCCAGAATTGATGAGTCCCAGCCTTTAACCTTTATTTGCTAATCAGCCATCATCTAACTCTTGAGCTCTCTGTGCTCACCCCAAGCAGTGAGGAGGTAGGGGATGGGGTCCCAGGTGAACTGTGGCCACTTAGGAAGGCATTGGCCGCCCGTGCAGGGGGCTGTTGTCTCTCACGTCCTGTGTGATGTGCGCTTCTGAGCTGGATGGGCTCCCGTAGGGAGTGGGCACAGGTCTAGTGGGGAGCAGTGGGAGGAGAGGGGAGCCGAGCGGGAATGACCTTGAGGTGAAGCGTCGGGCGTCTAGGAGAAAGGGTAAGGAAGTGTCCATGGGGCCTCTGGCCAGTTTGTTCTCTTGTGAAGTATTTTCCAGAGATGGAGACCAAGAATTTAAATTCTGTTGAGTTCAACTTACAGGATTCCAGGCCTAAATGATCATCCCATCACTTGCTTAGAAAAGGAGACTTGTGCCCAGCAAGTCTTGTGTGCACACGTGCAAACCACTTATCCAGGCACTAACTTCCTGCTGTTTGCTCATGCCAGCAAAAACCCGCGCTGCCGACTTGTTGGTGAATCCCCTGGACCCACGAAACGCAGACAAAATCAGAGTTAAAATTGCCGACCTGGGAAATGCTTGTTGGGTGGTAAGTAGTTTTCTTTCTGAAGCATTTTGGTTTTTATCATGAATTAGAAGATGCTTTTCTCTTCTTTACTGTGTGTTTTCCTCCACGGTAATGCAGTCCGTTCCCTTCCAGCATAAACACTTCACAGAAGACATCCAGACGCGTCAGTATAGATCCATAGAGGTTTTGATAGGCGCGGGTTACAGTACACCTGCTGACATCTGGAGTACGGCGTGCATGGTAAGAACAGCCTCTGCCATTTTCCTCCATGTAAAGGTTCATCCCTTTAACCCGCACGGTGGGGGGAGCCACGCCCGTGCCTGTGGGCTTACTTTCTGACTGTGAAGATTGTGCACCGGGGAGGAAGTGAGGGGAAGGTTGCTGCCTTGGTGTCTGAAGAGTTGAAAGAATCCTTCTTAGGCATGTCCTGAGTTGAGTTTTTGTTTCGGTTTTGGTCTTGAGAGAGACAACCTCGTGCGGCCCTCTGCAGCCCACACCACCAGAATCAGACCCTCCGCTGTGGTGATAAATGACTTCAGGTAACTGTTTGGTTACTGAAAGCTTGCAGGTTGTATGCAGTTTTGCCCCTCACCCAGGCTGTGGAGGAGATGAGACAGCTGTGTCTTTGGGGAAGATTGTGACTGAAAGGTCAGAGCCCTTCTCAGTGGCCTCTGTCGGACCTTACCTCCTTACTGGAGAGGAGAGGAGAGGAGAGGAGAGGATTTCCCCACACTTCAGTGTTTACTCTCTCTTGTGTTTAGCAAAATCCAGAGACTCTTCTGGCTTATTGCTCCAGGCTGTCCACTCCCGTCCGAGATCCTGGTAGCTGCATATACCGTGTCTGACCGTTTCCACAGGGAGCACAGTGATGGTTTTCCTCAAGGCCTTGGGGTGCCGCTTCTTTCTCCCATGTAACCCTCACCATGTCTGCTGCCAGTTTTGCACATCACAACATTGGTTGCGTCCAAACTCTCCCCTTCTCCCCCAGTGCATGTTCTCACCTCCTCCTCACCTGTGAACTGATGAGTGTGAGTGGTCGCTTGTCTGTAAGCCAATTTCAGTTTCTTTCTAGGCTCTTTTCCCCAGCCAGTTCAGCACCTTCCTCTTAGTGGGCTGCCCTTTGTAGTCCTCTGTTGGAAAAGGGAATGCGTGTGTCTGTTGCTTCCAACAGTGTTTCATACTTTTCTTATTTCGTGTCATTTTTTCTCCCAAATTCTCCTGATAATTAAATGAAGGGGCATGAGTATAAAGCTTAGTACTTGTCTTCTCACTGAAAAAAGCGGTGCAGAATGAATGTAATTGTCCGTTGTTCCAGGGTTGTTGTAAGCTTCTCGGGTGTGCTGTACTGTGTGTCCTCTGATGCTCAGGTGGAAGCACTGTCAGCAGGTCGTGCTAGATCAGTATGAAGAAAGCACAGGTTACCATCTTTCACGTTCACATGATCAGAGGCAGCCAGTGTGGCCCAGTAGGTCTGAAACGGTCTGCCTTTCTATTCCCATGTTGCTCTGATGTGTTAACGCCAGAGAAGACTTTAAATTAAGTTTTTCATTAAGTTTCAGAAACTGAGTCCTTGCTGTGCTAGGTTTAGGAAAGAATGGTTTAAAGAATCAGTGGACACACGATGGTTCCTTTGACGGTAGGGACTGCTGTGAGGATAGGACCTGACTCCCTCTGCGTGCACTTTACAACAGCTGGAGCTGCAGGGAAGGGATGTGCTGTTTCAGGATGTGGTGAGGTCAAGGCTTACTTGTCCCCAGGAACACAGAAGGGGCCGTACCAGGGCTGCCCTGAATTAAACTCTGAGAACTCTTTCAGCTCTGAATCCTGTGTTTCTAATTTTGGGTGTGAAATTTTGGTGATGTAACCAGAAAAATAGGGCAGGATCACAGATGTAGTAGAATAATGGGGGAGCTGTCAATGCAGTTTTATCCCAGGTTTTCTGCCCTACCTTCCATGAGATAAGGTTTTGTCCTTCTGCAAGTCTCCTGTCCTGCCCACCCCGGCAGCTGCTGTGAACGGCGGCACCAACAGAGAGGGAAGACCTGTGAGGAAAAGCGTTCACTCTGCCGCCTTCCGAGCTCCCCCCCCCCGCCCCCGCCGCAGTGAACCATGAACTCGCGCGGTGCTTCTAAGAAGTTTCTTATGAAGTGTTTTTTAATCGGATGGTTGTCATAAGGCTGACTTCCTGAAAGTGGGGATGGAACAAGCCTTCACTCCTGCCCCAGACCCTCCTGGGGGGCCATGGCTGAGTCAGAGAGAATCTAGGGAGGCTGAGGCAGTCCTCCCCCACCCCTATCCTTCTGTCGAGGTTTAAATGTATTATAGTATATTAACTTCATAATACCAAGCTGCAGTCAGGCTCCCGATCATTCTTGGTGGTAAAGCCAGGGTCCTTTGCTATGAGCGGTATCAAATCTTACGGAGACTCCAGTGAGATGGGATGGGTAGCCGGTACCCATGTTCACTCCTGAGTGTCTTTGCTGCCTTCGGGGAAGAGAGCTTTTACAGCCGGACAGGGATGACAAAATGAGGCACAGTAGCTGGGATATGTCAGTTTGTGAGTCTCTCTTTTCTTGAGCTTTGGAGCCCCTCCAGATGTTGTATGATCTAAAACTGCTGTGTGGGCCGAGGCGTTGGTTCCTCTGTCTGCGTGTGTCAGAGCCCTGAATAAGCCTCTCTGCAGGCCCCATGGTGAGCCCCAGGCAGGGCCGCGGAGTCGGGAGCCAGTCTGACAGGTTTCACCGGCCGCCTTCAGCACTGGTCACATCGCAGAAGGAAGAGGTGACCTTATTTATTCAGAATACGGTGCTTTGTCTTGGGATGGCGTTGCAGGAAGGGGATAAATGGCCTCCCTAGAACCTGAGAACAGAAGCCAGTCCAGGGGCAAGGCCTCTGAGAGGACTGGGTCGAGCAGAGAGGGCAAAACCCAAAGTTCCCAAGTACTGAAAGTAAACGATGATAATCAGGGTCATACGTAGAGTCACTTACTGGGTTGAAGGCAGTACTCTTCCATGATTCCGTAGCTGCTGGCATAAAAGCAGGTGGTGAAGTACATGTTCTCACTGTGAGGTGTGCTTGCCTGTTGTCCGTGTCCTACTTGTTAAGAAATCTCGTTGCTCTCCAGAGAACCAGGGCCTGGCAGCACGGCGGGGAGCCTCATCTCGCCTCTTCCTTCTGTCTTTCACACCATTTCATCGATAGGCTTCTTTGACCTAAATATTTTCTTGGAAATACATGAATGCTAATCAAAATGGTCATCTTTCAAAGAACATGCAGCTGGCATATCTTCTTGTTAGGTAAGAAATACATACAACCAGATTGAAATGTTCTTGAAAATTAGTAAGAAGAGTGCGGGAGGACCCAAGGAAGGTAAAGAGCGGCTGGCGTTCTCCTTGGATTCATCATGTGGCTTCCGGGGTCTTCTTTCCCATTAGGGTTTCACCTTTCTCTCTTGCCTTGTGTCTCAGGCAAAGAAGACACTTCTGGCCATTCAGTGTGTAATCCACTTGTTCCTCTGGGATCTGTGGCCAAATGTGAGGTTTTCCCCTGACCTGGGATTGGCCCAGCATCTTCCTTGTTCATTGGGTGGAGAGGGGAGGCCCTGCGGCGCCCGGACAGCCACTTACTCTGCGTTGAGACTTGGCACGTCTGGGTCCTGTGCAGACCCAGGTCTGCTTCAGGGCAGGGATCCTGAGTTCAGGAAGAGGATGGCTGGCAACAGGCTTGTCATCCTGTTCCCTCTTTTCCTTTTTGGAAAAAGAAAAAAAAAACAGTGAAGAGATGAGCTGAGGGGACCCACCTTGGCTTGTTGCGAGAGGCCCCACTCAGGCCATCCCCACACTCTGATCTTCGACAGGAGAGGATGGGCTGATGCAGGAGTGGGGAGGGCAGTGCCTTGAGATGCATGGGGGTAGTGCCACAGCCACTGAGCCACAGGCATCAATGAGCTGGTACCAGGCCTCTGAGGGCCTTCGGAGCAGGTCTAATATACAAGAGAAGTGAGCATGGAAAAAACCAAAAAATGGGAGTTAGTTATTCTTTTTTTTTTTAATTCATTTAAATTCTTATTTAAAACGTGTTTTTAAAAAAACATGGTATTTGGTCAACAGAGCAATAGCAGTTGCCATCTTTATATATTGTTACCCAAGTTAAACCCATGGTCCTGAGATGTTTTTGTGAAGGAGGGAAATAGACTCACGGGCAGAAATGGAAACAAATGTCCCTCCTGCCCCCCAGCCCCACGCCTGGCTTTCTGTGGGGGCGACCGTGTAATCAGGAAGCCTGGTCTCCTTGCCAAACTCAGAGGCTCTGCTCGCTGATCTGGGTCCCCCTGGCCCCCGGGGGACAGAGCAAGAGGGGCTTCTTTTGAGGATTTCCTTTGGTTGTGCCAGAAGTGAATAAAGTGATGATGAGATGCTGGAAATAACCCCGTTACTGAGACGTGGAAGGCTCTGCTTCCGGAGAGCAGCAGCGCCCGCCACCCAGGGCGCGCCAGCCCGCGGGCGGCGGGCAGGCTCGGGGGCCAGACGGGCCGGGCCCTGGGTGAGTCCTCATTCTTCCACTTAGGTTCGCGTGCAGGGCTCCAGGCAGGCCTGCACACGGCTGCTTCCTGCAGAACGAAGCAGAGAGATACAGGAATATTTCTGAAGCTTTTTTGAACTTTCGGGAAGAAGGAAAACCTGGTGTTGAGCCCCTTTAGGAGGCTTTTTGGTTTAATTCGTATCCTCATAAAATGTAGGTCTTTTGTACCAGATGAAGCTGCTGGCTGGGGCCGGTCTCTGTGAAATGCTTAGCATGTCATCTGTTGTATCCTAGGCATTTGAGCTGGCAACGGGAGATTATTTGTTTGAACCACATTCTGGGGAAGACTATTCCAGAGATGAAGGTGAGTATTGCTGCCTGCTGAATCCCTCCTTCTGAGTCTCCTGAGAGTCCTGAACTTCCGGAGAATACTGTGTTTTTGTACCAAAATAGGACTGTGTTTTGGTTTTCAAACACCAAATTCAAATGCTTTCCCTTTGAACTTGAAGCCCCTCCAGTGACAGTGAATGGGCAGCGCCTCTTGGCATAGGTGACACTGCAGGGAGCCCTTGGGCTTCAGCCTGCTCCCGTGGGCCCGAACCCAGCTGGCGGGAGGGGACAGGCCGCACAGACGCGAAGCCTCTCCTTGGTCCTTTTGTCCACTCATCACTGCCCATTTCTCTGTTCTGTTGGGGGCTGAGTTGAAAACCAAGGAATTCTGGCTTGAATTCCATCTGCAAACCTGACCATCTCCATGCTTATTTGCTTGCTATGCTGCGGTGGCCTGGGGTGAGCTGGCGTCAGTCCTTGTTAATGCTCCAGATGGTTCCTGACACCTGCCAGTCCCAGAAGCCTCTGCATGGATGTGCTGCAGACATTGTTGATTTGAATCTATTTCTGATTTTTTACTAATTTCAATTTTCCCCCCTCTTTTTTTTTATCCCATCCTTCCCTTTCCCCCTCCCATTCCCGTATCCTTTTTTTTCTCTCCTCCATAGACCACATAGCCCACATCATAGAGCTGCTAGGCAGTATCCCAAGGCACTTTGCTCTGTCTGGAAAATATTCTCGGGAATTCTTCAATCGCAGAGGTAGTACCTCTTCTTTTTGAAAAGCGCCACGATGCAGACAGAAACGGAATAGCAGCTGCCGATCGTAGCATAAATGCTGACAAAGGCATTTCTGCTAAATTCCCAAAGCAACCCAGCAGACTTCCTATGCTGATTTCCAAGTTGAGAGGGAAGACTGCGTTTGGCCGTGTGCTGCGGTCACCCTGTGCGTCAGCCCCCTCTCTGCGGTGGCCTGAATCCTGCCGCAAGGGCAGAACTGTGCTCTGATGGTTCAGGTGGCCTCTGTTTCTGTCTGCGCGGGCGGTGGCAGTGTCTGCATGCAGTGTACTGATTAAACTGTCGTGTGTTTCTGTTTTGCTGGCAATGTTTCCCAATGCAGATCACATAGCATTGATCATTGAACTGCTGGGGAAAGTCCCTCGAAAATACGCTATGTTGGGGAAATATTCCAAGGAGTTTTTCACCAGAAAAGGTAACGGTATTTATGCAACACTAATTTTCAGCATAATACTCTCCCAAAAGGAGAAATTGTGCATTCACGTTTAGGCAGTGGAGAAAGATCTGGACTTTTACCACCAGGGGATTCTGCTGAAGAAAGTGCTCAAGAAATAACGAACCATCTGATCTGTGGAGTAAGAATTTTGTAAGAAAACAGCGTTCCTGAAATCCTTTATCTCCTCCACACCTTTCTTTTACTTTAAGCACCAATCTGTGTATTCATGTATTTATAAAAAGGAGTTTAAGTGACTTTTAGGAACCGGCTAGAGTTAACCTTTGTATTTCACACATTGTTCCTGGAGCCGAGGTGTTTTTGCAGTGGAGCAGAGGTGGCCTAGAGCCTGGACTTAGTGACCGTCCATCTGCGCCCTCGGACCTGTCTGAGCTGTCTCTGTGGGTAGGGTTGTGGGCCTTTGGAGCCCTGTGTGCCTCACATTCCTGTAAATCAAACTTTACTCTCCCTTACACTGCCTCACACTGTATTACAGGTGATTTATTTCATATTTTAGTTCTTGTTGATTTCCCTTCGTGTGACTCAGAACAACCCTTTCTTTGCTGTGAATAGTCCCTGGTAAATGATCAATTTAAAAAAATACCCAAAAGCTCCAGGGAGTTTATTTTTAAAGAATGCCCCCCACCCCCCTGCTCCATGCCATAATCTTTCGTGTGAGCATAAATGGTCCTTGTAATTCATGTCTTTTCCAGCTTAGATTTTTCTTTTATTTTTGGAGGTGTTGTAGCACCCTTTAAAAAAAGAACTTTTTAAAGTTGATGGGAGCAGAACTTGGAGTTTGTAGAAATTTCTGTAGGTACTAGATAGGCCATTTCCTCTGCTTTAGCCAAATTTGAATAACCAGTTTGATTCTCTATTTTCCTGTGAGATAAAGAATTCTTGTAGAGTAATAACCTTTTATGATACACTATGATGACGTTCAGCTAACCAGTCCTGTCTTGTCTTTTAAATCCCACCTCCCTGTTTATGCACACGACCTGCACACCAGCCACGCCGAAGATGGTGGTTTCTTGCTCCACCTTCTCAGAGTGCGCTGACCACAGCCCTCAGCTTTGCTTGGACCAGCCCGTGCATAACCTGTGAAATAAGTAACCAGATGCAATTGTTCTGTCATTTCCTTTTTAAAGCTTATCACAAGGGGAAAAGATTGTCAGGGAAGAATTTTCTTCAGACTTGTATCAGTTTTGTTTTTGAAAATTTGGTCTTCGACACTGGGTGATCTGAGCAGGTACAGAGATCCCCTCACCACACACAGACACTCACACACAGTCTCAGGTGGGGATAAGGGCAGTAAGGTGGCTTTGCCGTTTGAGAACAGTTGAAGCAAGGAAAAGCTCTGGATTTTTATGGACTGGGATTCAGTGTGACTTGGGAAATAGTGTTTATTTTAATCGTTCTTCCACATTTCAGTGTCTTCAGAGCTTGTGGGAGAGCCTGGGCCTCCGGAGCCCTTGGCTGGTGGATGACCTGCCCTTGGCCATAACCTTCAGCACTGTCTGATGGGGGCTTGGTGGGGAGGGTGGCCTGGGGCTACCAGCGTCATCTTTAATCTTCATGGAAGTAGACAGCAGTATTGGCCTGCGGTGCTCTGCAGGGGACAGGAGAAGGCCCAGGGGGGCTCTGGACCACAGCACCTACTCCTCTAGGGAGTGGGCTGTGGAAGCCTTGTCCCCTGACTTAGGCACCAGGCATGGGGAGGAACAACAGCCAACGAAGGCACACGAGGGTGTTCCCTCTAATTGTGCTGCCCTGACCTTTCCTGCAGCAAGGAGCCGTTTAGAATGACTGTGCTCTGTGTTCCTCTGTCCTTCGTGGGTGAGGTACCAGTCCTGCGCACGTGGGAAAGATGAAGAGGGGCAGAGGAAGGGCCTTGAAGGGTCAGGTGAAGTATTTGAAGGCACACCTGCCTGCAGCCTGTGGCCTGGTTTGCTGCTGGAGTCGGCTGCTCTGGGCTCTCTCGTTCCTGTTAGGCTTTGCCACTGGCCTGAGCTGCAGGCCCGAGGGTGGCACCACTGAGGGCCAGTCCAGCGCCAGCGGGGGCTTGGACCCCCTCCTCACGCCTGCTCTGGGCGTCCTTGAGAGGATGTGGTAAGCGACGCCTGAGGGACTGGCGCCAGGCTGGGCGTGCGGAGGGCTTGCCGTTGCGTCCCCACGTCGCTGTGGCCTGTGCGCTTCAGGGCCGGGTGCGGGGTTCTTCCTGAGGAGCTTGTTAGAAGGTGACCCGCAGGGCGCAGTGCGTCTGGAGCCTCGGCAGGGACAGACCAGGAACGTCTGCACTCGGTGTGCCTGTGGTAACTAGAGTCCTTTCCCTTTTTTGGATGATTAGGCAAGAAAGCCCCTAAAATGACCGGGAATTGGGACTTCATTTCTTTCCTGATTATTATTTATAGTAACTGGAGATCAGAAGGAATTTAGGGTCTTTGTGGGAGTGACAGGAGTAATATTACGTGAGGAATGAGGACCTGTCAGCGAAGTCGATTTCGCCGTGTCCCTCAGGGTGCGGTGGGTTTTTGCTGCACTGAAAACGTGTTTTGGTGTGCTGCTGCTGGGAAGGAGTGCGAGGGTACGTTTCAGAAATTACAGGACCTTGTATGTCTTCATTTAAATTTTTTTTTAAATACCTTTCTGCCAGAGCTGATAAAGAGAAAGGCAGGATGGAAACTGCTGTGAATTTGCTTCCGTCACATTGAAAAGCAGTTGGGACAGACGGAGCAAACAGCAGGTCTGCCTGCCCCTCGTCCTACTGGGAGGGGAGCAGGTTTCTTCCCCACCCCGAGGTCAGAGAGGAGGAGCAGGGTCTGTGTGTTGAAGCTGAATATCAAATGCAGCTAAGTGTCATCTTGTTGCTTACAATTCAGAGTAAAATGATACTATTTTCAATTATTTCTTGGTCCAGGCATTTTAAAATTGAGCTGGATTTTTTGGCAGGGAATGTAATTACTGTTCTCACCCGTTAAGGTTTCATCTGCTGGTTATTCCTTTGGATGTGGGCATTAGCCACCAAAGATGATTAAGAAAGACCATCTTGACTGGTGTGTCCAGGTGTGGCCCAGTAGAAATGAGCGCCTAAGGATTTTGTCCCTGTCCTGTCCTGCCGTGGTCTGCGTGTCTGTGTGGTCCCTCCACCCACTCGTGTGGAAATCCAAAGGTGACCATGTTAGGAGCAGGCTGTTGGAAGGTGGGTGAAGTCATAAATGGGTCTGGTGCCTTATAAAGAGGTCCAGAGAGCTCACTCACCCCTTCCACCGTGTGAGAACAGAGCAGGAAGTCTGTGACCCGGAAGAGGGCTCTCACCTGCCCGCACTGGCACCTCCAGGACGGTGAGAAAGAAACTTGTTGTTTATAAGCTACCTTGTCAGTCCTGTTTTGTGATAGCAGCCTGACCGGACTAAGACATGAACCTGGGAAGGGAGTGGTCCTCCAGAGGGGCCCCAGCCCTGAGGTGGTGGTGGGAAGAGGGGCATAGCCAGGGGCACACCTGACTCACGGGTGTTCTGTCGACCTGTCAGAAGCTGTCATGTTAGTAAAAATTGCTGTATTGAGAATGAAAGTATGAGAGGAGACAGCTTTAAAAAGAAAGAAAACTGTTTGATTGTGGATGAGGGCATTAAGTGTTTTATAATCTATATAAGCGATATTGTGTATCAGGCCAAAAACTTTCTTAAATACAATGGAAAATTTCAAAGCATGTGGGGAACTTCTGTGTAGCCCAGGGACTCTTTGCAGGACGGGCTCAAGATAAGTGATGTCGGGTAGAAGGGAGGGGGTGGACAGAGAACTGAGGGTGAAACTCAGGAGCTGGGTTTTAAAAGAGACACCATTCTTAATTTCTAGTGTTTGAGATGAAACTTGCTAGAGTGATTGTAACTGATCTCCAGAATCGTCTAAAAATCAACAGTCTCTCATTTCTGTGAAGAGCCCCTTTGTGGGGTTTGGCCCACACAGTCTGGGCACTGCCTTCACTTGATTTTCTTGGCTTCAAGTTGAAACCTTTGTCATGGCATTTCCGCTGGTGCAGGCAGTGAAGCCGGGCAGATGCCCTCTTGACTTGGACCAGTTGAGGAGCTTGTGGGGAGTCGGGCCTGGAAAGGGTTTGAAAAATTAAGATGGTCGCAGTCAAGTGTTCAGTTATTGGCAGTTTGTTTCAGTACAACGTAATATCTTGGTGTATTTTCCTAAGAGAAAAGATTGTCAGGGTAAAAGATATTTTTACAATAGGAGCAAGTAATTAAAAATTATTGTTAAAATGTTTTGTTATCTGGTTGTTTTATTTTTGTTTTTATTGTGTGTGGTGGAAGTGGAGGTGGCTGTCTTTGTTGTGTGTTACGAGTAGGGCTGGGCCATTTGAGTGGACCTGAGACCCTGGCTCCTTGGAGGGACTTGTTCTTGGTGTTTCTGACAGCATATGCACCAGCCTGGGAGCTTAGGGGTTGTTTCAAGTGACCTTTATGACGTGTTACAGGGCAGCGTTTATTCTTATCACTGAATTGAACATAAGAATTTGTACGTATGATCGTAGGGCCTAGGTGAGTGTAATTCCTGGTTTTCTTGGCATGATAGAGTTTCCCACCTAGATCCACAGTCCACATACTTGTTCTTTGCAGAGGCAGTTTGCTGCTGTTACGGTGCTGTATTACTATGCGTTGAATGCCTGCCGGTACTCGAACTACTTGGCGTATTGCGTATTTTCCTATTACAGACAGCGTCTTTGCACATACAGTTTTTGTGTGGGATTACCTGGTCAAAAGTCTGTTAGATGCTTTAGGATTTTCTTTGGAAATGTTTTTTTTTGGTTTATAGTGCAGCTGTCATGGTAAAGTGTAGCTCTCGTCATGAAAGATTGTACTGACTTGCTGCCTGTTGGTGGATTTTAGTCACTCTGAGCACTGAGCCCTCGGGAGTAGATCCCTGTGTTCCGAGCAGACTTCTCAGCAGTTTTTCTCATTTGCAATCCTGGGGGGTGTGTTTGTCCGAGATGAGAATGTCTTCTCCGCACAGAGCTGGTTTTACCACGGGAGGCGTGTGGTTTCTCAGTGTGCTCGCACCTTGCTCTGGTAAGATCAGCAGTCACTGTAAAAGCCATAGAGCTGTGTTAGAGAAAATGCAAAAAAATAAAAGAAACAACCATAAAACAAAGCTGGTGTTTAGGGGCACCTGCTTTACGTCCTTGTGGGCACTTTGACAGTTACTTCTGGGATCATACGTAGTACATGGTTTTGACTTCTGTTACTACTGAGCTTGTTATCGTATTATTTCCCCCTTGTTATTAAGTAACATTAAATAGTACTCCTCGAGTGGATGTACTGTGGCTGTTTGTTTTTTTAACCACTGTTCTCCAATTATAGAGCACTTACAACTTTATAAGTGTGTAATTTTGCAGTGAGCATATCTGAGGGGAGGTGGTGGATGCCAGCGTTATTTCTTTAGGCTGAATTCTGGAACTGGAATTTCCAGGTTAAAGGGGTGAACATTCGCTGATGGCTCACACTTTGTTCTCACTGAGACTGTTTCCTGTCCCGGGAGGGAAACTTCCTTCTCTGAGCCGGCGGGTCCACCTGCTTCCTGAGGACAGAGCTGCCCTGCGGTCTAGAAGCCACACTTAACTCCGTCCCCTGCCCTCACGTGGGAGCCAGAAACTTACTACCTGCTGATGGTTTCTGTATTCGGCATTGTGTTTACGTCATGATTACGACTCTGTAGACAAACCAGTTCATGAGAATGTGCATTGAAAGTCTAGGCTAAAAGGAAAGGTCATTGTGGGGTGGAGTACAGGTCGTTTTTCCCTTTTGCTTTTGTGATTTTCTGTGGCGTTTTTATCTTCCTCATGATTAAAGAAAGAGGAAGGGGTATGTTCCTACACTGAGTTGAATAAATGGGTGAAGCAGACCAGGCCTCCTGAGAAGACCTTTGTAAGCGCAGGACTGATTCTCTGTTAACGCATAACACGCACAAATTCACCTTGTTGGTTAAGTTACAGCAGGTGCAAGAGGAGAGAGGAACCCACCCTTGTGCAAGGGCGCCTGGCAGGTGCCTGCCTCTCAGCTGCCGGACGCAGGGCTCTGGCCAGCCTGGGCCCGGGGACCTGGGGAGTGGGGTGCAGTGCTGTCTGCGGGGACTGCGGGCCGGACACTGAGGGCACCGGGGAGGCCTGTTGATGCGCATGTCCTGTGTGGCATCCTGTGAAAAGTTCTAACAGGCACGGAAAATGAGTTATTCTTAAAGATGGTCAATCTGTCCTTCTGGCAGTTTGACTTTAAAATAACCACTTTTTCCTTCTGTGAGAAAGGCTGTAATGGATTGCAGACCATTTACTAGCTTGTTAGTTACTCTGTAGGTCAGCCAGGGCTGCTCATAACCCACACTTTTCTTACTGCAGTTAGCACGTTTTGAAAAGTATAACTTCAGCACGTTTGAAAAGTATAATTGATGTCCTGATAGCATAGACGTCACAGCAAATGTGGACAGGTGAATGGTACTTGATTTGGGTTGGCCCTAGAGCTGTGCTGACCGGTGCAGTAGCCGCTAGCTACATGTGGCTGTTTAACGTGCAACAAATTAAAATTAAACTTCTGTTCCTTAGTCAGACTGTCCCCATTCCAAATGCTCAGTAGCCACATAGGCAGCTGCCACATTAGCATAGATACAGAACATCTCTCCCATCACAGAAAGTTCTCTCGCCCAAGCACTGTTCCAGTGGAAAAGACTTTTCTTTGCATAGTTACCTGCAGAAATAATGGTTCAAGGAGTTTAAATAAAGCTTAAAGTTTTTTCTAAGCAAATTTGCAAATTGCAAAAAAAAAGAATCCAAGGTGGAGTGAGAGTGCCTCAGTCTTAGCAAAAGTAAATATTCTGAGCATCCCTAGCTCGCTCTGCTTAAAGAAACTAAAGCTGGTACAGATGGACCCCTGCTTGCATTCCCCAAGCCCGCTTGAAACATGACACAGGCATGTAGACAGTTTACAATTATCCTGTGTGTGAGAGCTGGCCTGCGGTGCCGCCTGGTGTTGAGCAGGTGGGTGTGTGCGTCAGTGAAAGGCGCAGCCTGGGAGCGGCCTTGACGCTGCCTGTCTTTCCCGTAGGAGAGCTGCGGCACATCACCAAGCTGAAGCCCTGGAGCCTCTTTGATGTACTCGTGGAAAAGTACGGTTGGCCCCATGAAGATGCTGCACAGTTTACAGATTTCCTGATCCCGATGTTAGAAATGGTTCCCGAAAAACGAGCCTCGGCTGGTGAATGCCTCCGGCATCCTTGGTTGAATTCTTAGCGGATTCTGCGCACGAGCGTTCTGAGCTGGCACGTGTTGTCCAGTGCATTGGCCCTAAAGGGGGACTCTCGCTCTTTAACAGGATTACAAGTGAGCTGGCTTCATCCTCAGACCTTTATTTTGCTTTGAGGTACTGTCGTTTGACATTTTGCTTTTTGTGCACTGTGATCCTGGGGAAGGGCAGTCTTTTGTCTTCAGCTTAGTAGTTTACTGACCCACTTTCTTCTGGAAACAATAACATGTCTCTAAGCATTGTTTCTTGTGTTGTGTGACATTCAAATGTCAATTTTTTTGAACGAAAAATACTTTCCTTCTTGTGTTTCGGCAGGTTTTGTAACTATTTATGAAGAAATATTTTAGCTGAGTACTATATAATTTACAATCTTAAGAAATTATCAAGTTGGAACCAAGAAATAGCAAGGAAATGTACAATTTTATCTTCCAGCAAAGGGACATCATTCCTGTATTATAGTGTATGTAAATGCACCCTGTAAATGTTCATTTCCATTAAATATGGGATGGGGACTCAAATTTCAGAAAAGCTACCCAGTCTTGAGTGCTTTGTAGCCTAAGTTGCATGTAACAGACTTTAACTGCTCCAAGGAGTTGTGCCAACTTTTCATTCCATGACAGTCCTTTTGCATTGGATTTTAAACAAAGTGGCTCCAGGTTTTGTCATTCCCTATATGGCACTTTAAAGATAGAAAACACATGCTTTTTATTCTAAAATACATGATAGTGTAGCACTCCCATTCGTATTTTTGCATATTTTTAATTAAAAATACTTTTAAGGAAAAAGAGCAGTTTCCCTTTAAAAATGTGGTGGCCTGGTACCATGTGGTGTTGCCTCCTCCAAGCACTGTTAAGTTAAACTCTGCATAGATTAAATTGGACAAGAGAAACATGTTCAGTGTGTGGAATGAAAAAAAAATACATATATATATGGGGGGGTGGGGGAAGCTCGCTTGTGTTTGTCTAGAACTAAGGTATGTATATGTACAATTTGCAGCACGGTGGGCAGAACACTAATATCTCGGAGGTAAAGGTGATTGCATTCATTCCAGAGACAGGTTTTATGTGAGGCTACAGCAAATTTTACTAGCTTTTCCATTGTCTTTCCACATACTGAAGCTGAGAAAATGATTTTCCCTTTGCAGGTTGCACACAATTTTGTTTTATGCATTTCCTTAAAATTGTAGAATCCTGGACACAAACCATAGTAGGCAATACAATTTTAGAACGTAATATATAGAGGTACATTCAGCCTTTTTTAGAAATCAGTGGATTGAATGTCGGGTTTTTTTTTTTTTAATTTTACATTCTTCAAGGTGCCTCTGTTTTCTTGACTTCGTCCATTAACATTTATCAATATGCCTTTGCAATAACTAGATTGTGAAAAGATAACAAGTATTGTAACAAGAATTCATTGTTTGAGGTGCTTGCAGTTGTAAGAATTAAAGTGTTTTGGGTTTCTTTCCTCCCCCCCAGATATTACCTTGGTCATTGGCCTATATTTGAAGTGACAGAATCGACAAAAATTTGCTATTTTTAGTGTAGTGTCACCAAAACTAAAGGAAATGTCAACATTCCTATTGCAGGAGATACAGTTGTAGAACCATTCATTAAGGTTTATTGTGAGTAAATTGTTCGTTGCTTTGTAAGGTGTCGAAGACAGGTCTAGAACAGATGCTGTCAGATAGATGCATTACCTAGAATTTCAGTGATCCTTTTTCATTCATGTTTCATCAAAAGCATACTAATTACATTTTGTTTGATCATTGCCAATTTTTTCTGTTTTCTTTTGACAGTGTTGACTGGGAGGGAACAAGGCACGCAGTCCTCTTAGGAGTTAACATTAAGTCATATCGCTGTGAGGTGGAACATACTGTTCATTTATGACATGTGCATGCTCAATTTTGCTCTTGAGGCTGTAGGTTACCATGTAGGTTCTGTGGCAGATGGCGGCTGTAGACCAGTGATGCCATCCAGTTTCCACAGGAACCGTCCTCACAAGAACCAGAGTACATGTATGTCTTCTCTAAGTCTGTAAGAATTATCAGGGTTATAAGCACACTTGAATGAAATTTGTCTAATGCAGTTTTGGCTCATGTTCAAAAATAATCTAGATTATTATGAATTATGTAAGGATCTGTTGCTTAAGCTAAAATGGTTAACTAGCTTACAGTATAAAAGCAATTGCTCTCGAAGGAATGTACGTTCATATTACTTACAGTACGGTTTTTAGCAGATTCTTGGTGGCTTGATGATGATGATTGCGTAGAAGCTAAATGAGAACAACTGGTTATGCAGAACACTATGGCCAGCTCCGTGATTCTAGTTGAATGTCCTGTCTTTTCCTTTCTCTAGTCCATGTGAAGTCTTCATGGAAAATGACAAGCAGGGAATCACGTATGTGATTATAGCAGACTCATAAGCTGGCTATCTGGAAATTAGACAGAACTGTGCCAAGGCAGAGAGAAACAGGATATAGGAGCTTCAAAAAAGCATAAACTTTCTAGGTGAAAACTGATATACTAACTTGTTTCTTCCTGTACTTGGATCATCCATAACTAATTAGGATAAAGTACCCCTTCTACTTGGGCAGAGAACTTCAGTTTGTATTTATAGGTGAAATTGCTTCTTAAATTCCACTGTTTTCACCCATTTTCAGATTCTGCAGTTTACAGAAAAGCTTCTGTATACATTATTTATGTAGTGGGCAAATCTAAAAGTATGAGGAATTAAAAATCTTTAGGATAGTCCTTTTAAAGAGGTGTGAATATGGACAGTTCACTGTGCTAGTTAACTATATTTTGTGTTTGAAACTGTCAAGGGACCGATGATGTAAAGCCATTTCGCCTTGGACAAGTGTTTCTTCAGTGAATACGATAAGTAGAATTCTGTTTGATAAATCAAGGATGGCAAAAGTTGACCTGAGTTCTTCTAAAACTTGAAGATGATTAGGATTTGAGCCCTAAACGCAGCTGTGTTAATGTATCATCAGCTATTTTCAAAAGGAAATGGAAATTAAAAGTGTAAAACATGACTTACATTACTGCCAAATCTTAATCATTTTTAGTCTGTTTACTTTTTTCTCAATACACAGAATTTGTATATGGTGCCAAAGTATGTCAAGTAATTGGATGATGAAAAATGTGTGGACAAATAGTGTCATTACTATTGGTTATACTTAATTAAGCCTCCTGAAAGGTAGAGGACAAAGGATAAGAATTTTTTATTTTTTGAAAATAACTAGCATTTTATATTTCAGCAATAAAATGTTCATTTGAGGCCATTTTAGTTTCACTTAAGAGATCCTAGAAATAATGCCTTTTTCCTTTAGTTTTGTATATTTAAAACAGGTTTTTAAAATTTCCTATTACTGTTTTTAATACTATAGCTAGATAGTAAATGTTAATTTAAGGTTTTAAGATAATTTTGATTCATCGGTAGTACATTTCAGCCATGTAGATCATGGCATGTACAAATTACGTATGCTTGTGTTTTTAGGTAAACTCTAGATTTTCAAAGTTATTGTAAATCATAGTCTATAACTGTATTATGTGTGATGCTTTAATGGAATGAATTCATTTTGTATGTCAGATATAAGTAGATGTACATAGTAGTTTCCTATAGCTGTTGCTCCTGCAAAAATAACAAGTAGGAATATTACAGGAACAAGCCCTCACTGCCTCCTGATGCTTCCTGCAGTCCCGCTGGGGTAGTAGTTGCTAAAGAAAATGGAAGCCTCCTTCCAAACTCCTGTCTGGAAAATGTAAGTTTTGTGAAAACACTTGTTTCAACAGATTCCCAATCTCAGAAGTTGTACAGGACAATCTGGTAAAACTGACATAATTGTGATTTATTAACATGAATTAAAATGCCCAACCAGTGCTTCAATGTGACAGTATATTTAAAATAAAAAAGAAATTAAAGGCCATATACTGTACTACTTTCACAAAGATCACACAGTTTTGCAAAGACTTGTCATATGTACAATGCTATATATCAAATGAGAAAAGCTGTAAGCAGTTATATACGCGAAAGAAATACAGTATTTACAGTTTGTCAGGAGACATTAAAATCATCTATACATTAAATTACATTTTGCTTGCAAATTAACCGATAAAACAAAATGAGCCATGTCCACACCAAACTATAAAGATCTGTATTGCATTTTTTTATATTTAAGATGCACTCACAGAACTGCTGACAGGAAGAAAAGAAAATCCTCATAGTGCCATTACTTAGCTGTGTAGTTTAATGCATATGTATAAAATAACATAGAAAACAGTCACTAAATGAATTTAACTGCAACAAAAAAAATGTAAAGATCATGTAGCATCAAATCTACTGCCAGAAAAACAGCTGGAATGTTCGTTCATTTACAAAGTAAAGATCCCTAATACTGGCTGAACAGCACATTTCTTAAGGAATTTTAAAAAGCAGAAGTGGGAAAAATACAATGAAAGAGCACTGGTGTTTTTTTTTTTTTTTACAAAGTTTCATGTACAAGCTTTAAAAAGTACCTTAATAGGTACATATGAAATATACAGTTTATCTTACAGAACATTTTAAAAAATGTTTTTGCAGTCCATTTTAATGCCACCCTGAACCATGGTAGTTGTTCTGAAATGTTGGTGGCACCTGTGCTCTGTGAATTGGAATCTGTCCAGGCACTGGAGATGCCTGCTGAGGTCCTTGAACCCCATGTGGCAGGGCCACAGAGCCAGGATGAGGACAGAACCCTGAAGCAGTAGGTGTTGGAATACTGTTTGGTCCTTGGGGCTGGAGATGAGGACCTGCAACTGGTAATGGACAGTGTGGCCCTGCTCCGGAAGGCTGGTGTTGGGGTCCCGGTCCCAAAGTGGTGTGATGTGTTGCTTGTGAGGGGTACGGTGGTACAGCTGGATGAGCGCTGGAAGGGAAAAGTGGAGGTCCTTGATGAGGTGGATGGTGTAAGGCTTGAGCTGATGTGGTGTGATGCCCAGAAGCCAAAACGCTGGAAGGCGGAGGCGGAGGGGGTGGTGGAGGGGCTGAATTTACAACATGCTGGTGTTGTGCTTGCAGACCTTGGAGTCCTGTGGAAGGATGGGGCGGTGGATGGTGATGAGGGGCAGGCCCAGGAGGTGGAGGGGGTGGTGGCAAATGGTGTCCAGCAGTTTGAGAATGAATATGCGACCCAGGGGTGACGGCGTGAACGGGCCCCACTACGTGTGCTACAGAGTGTGGCTGATGGGAACTCGGCTGTTGGAGCAGGTGTGGTCCTGGAGCAGGTGGTGGCGGAGGAGGGGGTGGGACCACAGCAGCAGCAGCAGCAGCAGCAGCAGTCTGATGGTGAAGAGCAGGGTTCTGAGAAGGCAAAAAATGCCCTGGAGTAACGTGGTGTCCCGGAACTGTTTGCTGGCTTGAGGTGCCAGGAAGTGCTTGACTTGGTCCTGATGTAAACACAGTTTGTTGGGAAAGACTACCTTTAAGCTGATTATAGTTCTGAAAGTTTGCAGAGGGCTGCTGGTTTTGATAATAAGACGAAGAAGAAGGGGGCGGAGGGGGTGGAGGCGGCGGTGCCGTGCTGCTCAGACTCTGTTGGTTAAACTGACTGTATGTTGCTGAAGATTGTCCTGAGGGTGTCTGGGTAAATAATGCTCCAGAAGTTGCCTGCTGAGTGTTGGCTTGAAGGTTCTGTGCTGTGGAATAAAAGTTTCTTTGTGGCTCTCGCTGAGGTGTTCCAACTTGAGGTGACTGTGAGTGGTGAGGCCTGTAGGGAGAGCCTAACTGCTGGGAAGGGGGCTTTGGTGACAGATAACCGTGCTGCACAGGCGTGTGAGGCGTTGACGACTTTGGGGGATTTTCTATGTGAGGTGACGGAGGACAGTGCAACTTCACTGGTGCAGAAGGCAGCTTCTGTGAAGGTTGCTCAGATGAATTACGGACAAGTGGCTGAGGAGGAGGATTCTTTGAAAGTGCTTGGGTGTTATTTAATAGCTGTTTTTGTTGGAGTTCAGTTTTCGGATGAACACCATTCTCAGCTTCTGATACAATAACTGTTCCCTCCCAGTGGGAATCTGGTTTTGTGAGTATTTTCCCAAGTGGTTGAACAGGAATTACAGGTCCCGGGGAACCAGGCTGTGAAAAGAAAACAAGTTACACAGACTTAAGAAACAGTTTATGTACACTGAGGCCTGTTGTTATTGGTATTTAATGTTACTTAAATATAAAAGAGGGTAGGTAGGGAATAAGACAAGTCTGAGACAATTACAGAGGCTTGGGAGAATGAAAAGCCACTTATTAAAAAGTAGTTCAATGAGTTCTGGTAATAAGCTTAAGCTGAATTATTTCAAGACAAGTTAAGGAAATACTGGTCTTTAAATTTAACCTGCCTTTTTCCCTGTAAGCACTGAAACCTGTTTCTGAGCCTTACTCTGAAAGAACTTCAAATTTCTGCACTCAACCTAATAACTAATTTGCTTGGGTATATTAATTTGCTCCCCTATGGTAAAAGTTTTTACATTATTCAAATATAGATATTATACTCAAGTAGACTTGGACTATGATGTTCTTTAAGGAAAAAGAAAAAAATCAATCTCAGATTCCTCATCTTTAGTTTCCAAAGATAACGCCACATTGGATGATCACGAGCCAGGGTGGAGATGGCATTTCTGTTAAATGATTATGTCACCTTACTTACTATTTTTGAGAATTGGGTGGTCAAATATTTCATGAAAAGGCTGTAAATTTCCTAGACACCACTAGAATAAGGGGTGGAACTCTTGGAGCAAATATAAGCTACTGAAGTACGTTTATCACCTTGGAACTTTTGGTCAAATTTTGTTTAACAGGAAAAGTGCAGAGAAATCAGAAACTGATACTTCATACAGCAGAGAAATCTCCATGTGCATGTTACCATCCACTTTTCTAAATGGCCACATTCAAAAGTCAATGTTATTACCTTGCTCATTTTTGAAGGGCTTTTACAAGCATTTTGGGAAGTATCTGGGGATGGACATTCACTTGTAGTCATGGGTTCTGGATTTTCAGGATCAGGATCTGTAAAGCATAGGAAACCATAGAAAAGGTAAAATTACATGATAAACACTGCAGCGTCAATCCTGCTGTTCAAACCAACTTCTTAGAAAGGCTCTCTCCTTTGATTTTAAAAAGTATTGAAAACAAAAACCATGATAGGTCATCTGCTTACTGACCTTCCATAAGTTCACTGAAAGAAGGGACTGAGCCCTTGGGTTGCAACTGGGGAATGTGATTTGAATGAGATGAAGGTGGAGACGGAACATGACTCGGTGAACATGGGACACATGGTGATTCTCCCCCTAGAGGTGAAGCAGAAGCAGACCCAAAGGGAACATTAGAACTGCAGAGGAGGGTGCGGAGCGATCGACTAGCTGACTCCTTTTTGGGCAAGGAACAAGGTCACTTACCACTATCTTTATCTTTTCGGTGATCGCTGAGAAGCAAAGCTCTCTGGTAACTCCTCTCCCTCACTTGCTCCACTGAAGTTGAGGCAGTCCTTTAAAATCAAATTGTATCATCAGCTCAAAACCTACTGCAGACTACATCATTCTATGTCCCTTGATGGTCTACATATCCCCTTAGACCAAGGCTTTTGCTTTTTGGGGAAAGATACTTTGGTGTTTGTTAGGAGAAAAAAGCTGTTTTCAAAGCTTAACAGCTCCCAGAGCTGAGATTTTTTTTTTTTTTATCCTCATGTATTTCAAAAACTGAAGCAGACACCCAGGAGAGGGGAATTAAAGGAAAGCATTTGACATATAGAATGCCACTTCAGGTTCCCAAGGAACCAAGTATACCCCTTACAGATTACCTTGTGTCTGGACTGTAAGGCTAGCAGGAAGCTCCCAGGGATAAGAGGGCCACGAAGCAAAGTATGAATGTGAGCTCCTGCCCTTTGCCAAGACCCTCCTAGATCCGGCTTCTTCTATTCCTACTGGAGAAACACTGAACACTGTTTTTTCAAGGTCACTGGTAAGGGTGGTAAAGAAATCACAGGATGCTGACTACAATAAAGGTTCTTTAGAGAGGAATATTTGTGAAAATTATCAAGGCGTAAACACAATGGCCCTTAACGAATATAGGCAAATGTATAGCCAGTTCAAAACTCTATCAGAAAAAAAGGATCTTTCAAAATTATGACCACCAACCTCTATGTGCTTAGTCTTGAGAGAACAACAAAGAAGTAGAAAGTTAATTAATTAACAGAAAGTTGGGGTCCCCCCACCCAACAGCATACTTCAAATCTTTAAGAACATAGCTCCATTCAAACTCAGCTGTGTAAAAAGTTAAGTTCCTGACTAGATGACAAAATTAAAAAGACTGCTTTCACTGTAAGGTATACTACTTGTAATTCTAAGGTTACCAGTTAGATTTTTTAAACAGGCTTACCACTGAACTTCCGGTTCATTCTTCTCACTGACAGAAGCTTCCTTAATAGCACAGTTACTGCTGGTTTCTTCCGAAGTGACGTTATAGACTGTAGCTGGTGTTGGTAAAGGTAGGCCAGCAGTGCCTTCTGCCTGCTCCCCGTTTTCACTCCTGTGGGCACACCCATCACCACTGCTGCTGCTCAAGTTCCCACTTGTGTGAGGTGATACACTAACCAGTGGAAAGTGTTCCGCCTTAGAGCCACTTTTCCTAGCTTCACGCTGTCTTTTCCGGTATTCTAATAGAGAAACCTTAAGCAGGAAAGATAGGAAAAGCAAATCTCTTATTCTTGTTTGATATGTCAGAGTCAATCTATTTTTTTCTAAAGAGAATTACTATATTTACATTAGGAAAATTATGTAAAAAAATTTGATTCTCTACAAATAATAATAATTAACAATTATCAAATGCCTACTATATATGCCAGGCATTATATTTAGGTGATTTACATACATTATCTCATTTAATCCTCACAACAAAAACCCTATGAAATAGGTATATATTATCATCCCCATTTTACAGATGAGGAAATTGAGTAACTCACTCACTCAAGGTCACACAGCTGGTGAGTGTTGGAGCCGGGATTCGAACCTAGGTCTTACTTGAAAGCCCGTGCTCTTTCCACTATACTATATTGCTTCCCACAAAGTTGCCAACTGGACTCTGTTATAAAAATTAAAAGCACACATCACTAAAATTCTTTGACTTACAAAGCAATAAGCCTGTTAACAAATAAATAAGTGTTGAAATTTCTCCCATTGCACTGAAACAAGGCATTCTAATTGTCTCAGTAAGTCCGCCAACCAAATAGTGGTGGTAAATCAAGGAACTTACTGTTTATTAATAGTAATAGATAAGTATTATATACTTTTCAGAATACTTTTATACCCATGGCCTAAATAATAAAGATAGATACTAAGGCTGAAGAAAGAGGTATATCTTCTGTACAGGGCTGCCTCTTCTATGTAAAATAAGGGTAATAACACAAATACTATACAGTTGTTGATTTGGTGGGGAAGTGGTTATCTTTAAAAATTATTCTTTCAATGAAATAAATCATCTTGAGATTTCGATCTCTGTATGGTCCAGTACTAGAATGTTCTAGTTCTCTACAAACATTTTTCTAATTTAACTGAGCAATTTAGAAAAGGTTTAAAAATACATATCAAAAATTTAACATGAATGACTAAAGTATGAATGCCTTACATAATACGTATTATACCTACTAATTACCCTCAGAAGTAGTATGAAAAAAAAACACTAATAAAAGGACTATAAATCGTTAAATTTGTAACCTTTTTCTTTTGTGGTGGATTCTGGGGTGTGCAACTTCCGTCGATCAAACTGTCATTAACAGTCCGTCCGAAACCAGACACAAGCCCATCTTCTGAAGTACAGAACACAGGTGTTTCCATAAACATGCCTCTAGTATCATCCTGCATCAGGCACTTTGACTCACTTATTCGGAAGCCTCCTCCAACCTCCAACTGATGTGAGGGTGTCAGGTCCCTCAAGTTCGAGTTTACTGAGAAGTTAACTCCTGTTCTCTCAGGACTCTTTACCCAGGAAGAATATAGTGAACCCCGTCCAGGGTGAGCAGATTCCAGCTGGCTGTTAGAATCGGTCCTGTCATGCGTAGGTGTTCCCATGGTTTTATGTAAGGCAGTTTGCTCAGCTGCATCGAGTCCCAGCTGAAGATCTGACACACATTCCTTTTCTCCAGGGCACTGCCTGTTGACTTCAGCCCTACTTCTGGGGCTGGTATAACCAATAGTCTTTATTTCTTGCAGACCCAGTTCAGTTAAATTTGAATTTCTAAAAGGCCCCAATGTTAACATGGTTGAAGCTCTCTCATATCCCTGTTTACAGAATTAAAAACAAAAGTTATACAAATAACCACATTTTGAAGCTACTTATTTTTAAATCCACCAATAATTTAAGCAAAATAATGACACTAGGAAAAAGTCACCAATTTAAAAAACCTTTTTGAGTATCTCCTTACCTCTTGACTGTAAGTGCGTCTCTTAATTTCTGGAGAACTTTCTGGGGAAGAAATATTCTACATAAAAGAAATAATCAGGATTTGAAAATTAAAATATATAACTAAACCCATGATATTTATAGCAGTGAAAACTTAAAATGAGAAACACTGGTTTTAAACTTTCTGTGTTATTTCTACTCCCCTTATATTTGCTTTCAGGTCAGTTTGATACATGTAGTCAGCCTGACTCTGTATATCAATAAGATGAAAGTTATGTTCATTTTAATTAAAGTTGAAATTCACATAAATGCATGTTCCGAATTAAAAAATCTTTTTTCTGCTCTCAGTACACTAATTATAAATGGGGGGGAAAGCTATTAAAGAAACCCCATCCCCACTGATTTTTTTTTTCTCATTTAAATTTCTCACCTCAAAGTGCATGGTATTTCCTGGTGTGCCAGGAGTTACAGGAGTAACTGGTGAATATATGGGCTTATAACCATTTCTGCAAGCTTCATCATCTGACTTTATCCGTGGAGGAGTGGCAAATGATGGGTCCGTGGGAGGAATATCTGCGTGAGTTGGTGTAGCATATGGTGAAGGAGTAGGTGTGGAGGTTTCCGAGTAAGCAGAATCTAGCAACTGATAAAGTCTTCGTTTTTTTAGTGGTGTAGTTAAATCTGTTGGTGAAATAATAGAAATTACATTGCTGGTATTGGCTATAATATATTGTGGAAAAGATCAAAACAACAATTATAATTATAACTTTCACGGCAAAACTAAATTTTAGGGTTTTTAAAGATATTACTAGCATGAAGCAATCTCTGTCCACCCCCAGCTTAGTTAATTTCACCATTTGCAAGCATCATCTTGCCAGAAGGCTTACAGGCCTAGCAATCTCTAAGAAATCTTACAAGTGCAGATGTTAATTTAACTTTCTGTTTGAAAAACAGCTAGCCCAAAAGCCAAAATTCAACCATAAACTCCAATGAACATGCTACTGCCAATTAAGGTTTTTTTGGTCTATCTTCATCCAGAATGTTGGAGGACAGAAGAGAAAATTCATGTGATGGTGTGCTGCTTTTGTAAGGTACACAGTAATAACTAGTATATGTAAAAGCTATATACGTCCTGCCGTGTCTTCCCACACTAACATAATACTGAATGAAAAAAATTCTACCTGGGAGGGAACAGCTATCATTTAACAGCAGTGGACTTTTATTTTCACCATTGACTGTAGGACTTCTGGATCGTTCTTGACAGGGTGAATTAAATCTATGTAAAATTGCTAAGTTTTCTTCTTCTAGAGCTTGTTTCAACCACCGCTGAAATACATAAAACAATCAATGAATACAAATCAGTTTATAGCTATTTATATA
Source organism: Vicugna pacos (assembly GCF_048564905.1). Lineage (NCBI taxonomy): Eukaryota > Metazoa > Chordata > Mammalia > Artiodactyla > Camelidae > Vicugna > Vicugna pacos. The sequence goes on along the minus strand of NC_132993.1, from coordinate 76,225,208 downwards.
GCTTATAAATGTAGAGTCGATTCCAAAAGCATTTCACTACCAAGAATGAGAGGCATCGGCTCATCCTAGACTGTCATGTCCAGAGAAAAGTTTACCTTCTTGCATGAGCCAGAAATGTTTTCAGGAGGTTCTTTTCTTCTCCTTTTTTCTGAAAGGAATGGTGAAGTAAATCTAATATAGTGCTTAGGAGTAGAGTATACATGCGGACTGTAAGTGAGACCCGGTAAAGAGTTGAGCTGCGTAGCTAACACTTCAGGATCTGTAGTTATGCGGAGAGGCCTTTCTGAAAGGCTGTCTGCAGGTTTTCCTGTCTTCTCATTCTTCTCATTTAACCATTCATTGACCAAGTGCTAGAGAGAAGGAAAATTTATGTAATTATACAGATTCTCCTACAGAGTATTCTTATACCAAATTTGAAATTGATTTATTATCTAAAATGATAGATTAAATCATTATGATGTCCAAAAAACCCCATTCTTAAGTCATTCCACATTTCCTTGGTTCTCTAATCTTACAACAAAAAGTTTTTATACAGTAATACTCTGCAGGAATAAAGCACGTGGTAGTTTTTGTAACAGTGAAATCTATGAGACTTCAGTACCACCTTAAAAATACAAACACTAGATTGAGGTTTGTTACTGTTTCTATATGAGGTATAAAATGTTCAGTTTTTTAAGAAAAACCTGACTTTAGGGAGTGCTTTTCTACCCTGGCTGCCCATCAGAATCTCCAGTTGAGACTAGTGCATATCCTTTGTTTGTTTTTAAGTTGTCAGCATTGACAATCACTGTTGATTTGAGAGGTCTGAAATCTCCTAAATTTGCATGCCTTGAAAATTCACATAATCCTTTTCTTAATTCTGTTGACTTTTTAATTACAATGTACATAATTAAGTCTTTACTGATTACATAAACTACACCTGATCCTAAAGTATAATGATCAGTCACCTTTTTCTTTTTTTTTCTAGACTAGTTATTTGGTAAAATACAACTGTAATAGGCATGGAAATAAGGATTACCTTTGTCAGCACAAGCACATTTTCTTTGCTGGGCATTTATATCTTTTCTATCTAGTTATCAAATGATACTCTTTATTATAATGTAATTTGTATAAAATGCAGAAAAAGTGGTATATATCTATTTGCATATACAGTCTCACACATACACATACAGAAATACACACAATAAAAAAGTAATTTACCCACATCCTGTCTTCCCAGAGATAATCACTATAAACATTTTGGCACCCTTTCTTTCCCTCTTTTTTCCCACTGGATGTTCTGTTAGTGCTAAGACACATGGAGTCAGCAGCCAGACTGCCCAGCCGTGAATCCGGGCTTTGCTACTCAAGTTATGTAACTTCCTACATCTTAATCCTTAACTGTAAAAGAAAGGTCATAAGAGAAACCCATTCTAAGTGAAGTAAGCCAGAAAAGAGAAAGAAAAATACCATATGAGATCGCTCGTATATGGAATCTAAAAAAAATAAATAAATAAATACAAAACAAACAGACTTACAGACATAGAATACAAACTTGTGGCTGCTGGAGGGGGAGGGGGGTAGGAAGGGATAGACTGGGAGTTTGAAATTTGTAGATACTGACAGGCATATGTAGAATAGATAAATAAGATTATTTGTATAGCACAGGGAAATACATACAATCGTGTGGTAGCTCACAGCAAAAAAGAATGTGACAAGGAATATATGTATGTTCACATATAACTGAAAAATTGTGCTCTCCACTGGAATTTGACACAACATTGTAAAATGACTAACTCAAGAAAACATGTTAAAAAATAATAAAATGGGAAAATAATAAACTAAAAAAACTACAAAAAATAAAGAAAAGATAATACATCTTAGACCAGTTGTTTTTGAGAAGGGCCATTTAGTATATAGGGTAGTCAAAATTAAAGAAATAATGAACTGCAGTACTAAAAGGAAGTTCTGATATACTGAGTATTTTAACTGTCTTCTTGACAATTATGCACACATTTATATTGACTGATTTTACAGTTTTGCAGTTCTCAAACTTCTGCAAGTAGAAAAACTATGCCTCTTATTCTGTTACGTATGAGACGTTACAGATTGAATTTTTAAAACCTGAAATTAGTTCTTCCATTAAGAATCATACCTTCTTTGTTTTGGGGTACTTTGTTGAACATTTATTAAGTGCTGGAGCTTCAGTTTCAGTAATTATTTCTGCTAATGCAGTTTCAGTTTCTGGTTCTATTGCAAGTACAGTATTTTCCATATCATTTTGTTGTGAAGTAACTTCTATATCAGGCGAAGATGGCTGGATATCTGAACACATGCTGACAGTTCTGTGTCTCCGACGTTGCTGTCCAATATGAGTTCTGCTCCGAGAAAAACTTTTTCTCTGCTTAGTTCTATTTACTTTGGCAGGAGTTGGCTTGCTAGCAGGTTCTTCTTTTGCTTGTTCCTAATTCAAAATACAATAGAATGGAACTTCTGATACATGTTTATGTAAGTGAGAAGTTGAAATCTAATGGCATTGATCTGCTTCAGAAGCTAACTTCTCCGAATTTCTTTATGAATCCTGGTATATACTAAACAGAACATAACATGACATAATTAAAAATTTTCAAACTCTCAAAAACCAAGCAAGTATGGGTCTCACATCTCAAGTCTAAATTCTCACAGGATATGAAGAATGCTACTGAAAGGCTAATATATATTTAAAGTTCTTTATAGATGCAATTAAATCAGGTGTGGAAATTTTATTGGAAACTCGAAAATAAAAGTAGACCTGAAAAATAATACCTGAACAACTTCAGCATCACTGACAATCTGTGCATCTTTACATTCAGTTTTAACTTCAGTTTTGGCCGTGCTGATCCTTTCCAAAGCTTGTTCTCTTCTTTTCTCTCTTTTTTCAAGTCTGGCAAAAGCTTGCAGAATTGCTTCCATTTTCCGTTCTTCTCTTGTCTATGAAATTTAAATTTTAAATGGTTTAGTAAATATCACTGCCCTGAAGTAAAATTCAAAAGTCCAAATGTTCGTGGCAAATTTGTAAAAAAATTTCTATGATGTTAGTGAAATACTTCTATTGACTGTAGATAAAGGAATAAAACATTGGAGATCTTTCCGAACTTCTCAGGAAGCTCTGTCATTACAAATATATTTCATGAAAGAAGTACTTGGATGATTGTTAATGATAAAGGTAAAGCAAAACAAAAAAAGCCTCCAAACTGACCCTGCTTTGCCAAACAAAAAAAATCCCTCTTTCTCAATAGTATATCAGTCAGCCTTTTTAAAATAAGAACAAAGTTCCTAAGGTAATATATGTTGAAAAAGCTAAGTTCATATAAACTTAAGAAGTGAATATGTTGACATGTGACAGCAGGATGTTGTGGGATGAAGTCCTGGATTCAAATCACAACTCTACCAGTCACTTACTATCTCTGTGACCTTAGGCAACTTAACCCTAGTCATTAACCTTTTTGAGCCTCTTATATGTATGTAAATACCAATACTTAACACTTCACTGAATCATTGAGTTCAAACAAAATATCTGTGACATTTCCAACCTTACTTGGAAAATGGTGGGCATCGCTTACGTGTTATGTTATTTCTACTTTCACATTCTTGCTCTCCATTATTACAGTCCTTATAAGGAATCCCTCTACCCTCCCCTCTTGCTGTCTTGCACTGACAGTTCAAGGGAACAGCAAGAGTTTCTTTGAGCATCAGCTCTCTTTGGAAACAGAACATTAAGAGGCTCAGAGCCTTGGCCAGTGGGCCTGGCAAATGCTTCGGCTTTCAGCCAGAAACAGGAAGCACGTCCATCAACTGTCCAGTTCTCCAAATGAAAAAAACAAAGGTCATGAGGTTCAGATCCATTTGTCTTTCCTCTTTTGTCATCGATGTGGGAAAGAAAGATCAGAAACTCAAGGTCTGGCTGCATGATCTTCTCAACACTGGAACTTTAGAGTTCCAGTAATTATCAACAGAGATTCAAGCATCAAGACACCTACACAATGGAAACTGTTACTAACTCATTCCTGTATTTCTTTGTTACACTCAGTAAGGAAACAAGTATGTAAAGAAGTCTTCTGAGAACGTTCTAATTAGTTAAAACAAACTGCCATACCGCAAGTGTGTCAGTCTTACAAAATGTGTTATCCTCACCCTCTTTATTTTACAGGTAAGGAAGCTGAGGTCCAAAGAGGTAAGATTGCTTCTTCAGGGACACATATCTGCATCTTAACTTTCTTGGTCTATAAAGAGCACACACAAAAGACTTTTTTTTTTTTTTTACTGGAACTGGAAGTTTTAAAGCTGAATTCTTCCCTCAGATAATTTATGTCTCTGGACTTTCAAAATCCCTTTACTCAATCCCCTTTCATCTGTGGCTCTCTTAAAAACAAACAAAAACAAAAAAACCCTGTCTCCATGTATCAGGGCTTTTCAAAAACGCTAAATTTAGAAATCTGGAGTTACTAACATGATTTTCATAACTGTTTCACCTGTTGAATGGAGGTGGTAAGAGAAAGGGTTCATTATTGGTTGTTACCTCTACAATTTTTTTTAAATCTAGGAAAAGTACATTTTCCGAACAGAAACAAACCTGTCTTAGCAATAATTATTTTATGTGTAAAAAAAAAATTATGTTCAGGAAAGGAACCCAAGGAAAGTATGTTCTCTTTTGTGATTATCCAGGGTTTACTAAGATAATATGTATTTATGCCAAAAGAAGTTTCTTTGACATCATTCACCTGTTTCAGATGGTGAGAGTGAGGGTCAGAGATAAAATTAATTGGTATAAAGACAAAACTCATTTAAAAATTGAATTCCCTTATAAACAATGCAACAAATTGATAGTCAAAGCAAAATTCTTGTTTTAGAGATGACTTATTTTTTTGAGCTGGTCAGGAACTTCTTTTAAAAATAATCTAATCCTACACTGCTGAAGAAACCAAAGCCCATGTGTATTACTCACTCAAAGGCAGAGCCATAATTATTCAAGTTTCCTGGCTCCTGATTTGTTCTTCTTTCCAATTACCAGCCACAGACATACTACATAAAGCAAAATAAAGCATAACTCTTCCTACATTTACTACAACTAAGAACTGAAAGCACTAAACAAGTATCTTAACAGGTTTAACCCAGCTTCATCTGAAAACACACAGATGCTGGAAATGTAAGCATGTCTTTGATTCTCGAAATGAAAAACAAAATCAGTGTACTGATCTATTTCAAACTCCTTGAAGTTCCTATGTCATTCAGCTTTTATATTCTTCACCACTGCATCTAATACATTCTTTGACACACACAGCCGGTATCTAATGGCTGAAAGTTTACCACCCACTTTATATATCTAACTGAAAAATAAGTTTTATATATAGCCTGAGGTAATTACAGCTGGTTGCATAGGGGACTAGAGAAATTGAAGAGTCCTAAATAGACCTAGCAAACTGTCTACAGACCCTAACATCTGGGTTGGATGTAGCTGAGATGATACTTACTTGTCACATAGGCTACCACTAAGGCCTGTGTGTCTCATAATCCTAACTCATTCCAAGCCAATGACTGTCTAGACCTCATTTTTGTTAAAATTATCTGTGACCTGGACAATTGATAGGCTATGATACAAAATTAGAATCAGATAGATTTGCCTTTCAGGAATACTGCATTAGATTTTGACAAACTGTTAATGCTGGAGTGTTGGGTGCTAAACTACGAGAGAGCTCTGATGACATCTATATACAGATTGCTTTTATCACTCATATCTCAGCTTATGGCTTTACAATAGCAAAAAGTATAATAATTCCCTGTAAGCAGAATAAAGTCTGCTTAAATAACCTTTTATAGGATTTTATCACTTGAGGAGTGGATATATTGAGTATTTTTATTCCAGCTTTGTGCTTCATTGTATAAACACACTGGAGCACAAATTTCACTTGAAATCATGAACCTTTGTACTTAGAAAAGACTATAGAGAGCTTCTTGTCCAAGCCCCCTATTCAACAAATGAGGACAACCTAAGGTCCATATAGTTGAAGGGTTATATAATAAAGAACATGAATTAAAGTTTTACAATACAATATTGCAATTGAAAAAATGAGTAAACTGTTAAAAATTCATTCCAATTAGAGATGCTAGGTAATTTGAAACTGATTAAAAATAATCTTATGAACTGTGGATGCCTGCACCATAAATTTAGGATATTTGCTAGTAGTAGGATATAAGAATTGAGAAAGAAACAGAAAATGAAGACATCTAGGTACCTGTAATTTACTCTTCTACCTTGCTACAAAGTAGGAAGTGGCTCTTAAAAACAAAATACTTGAAGGAAAGGGAAATGACAGGGCCAACCTGCCAAACTGCCCTACCTGAGCCTTAAAATAGAGAAATTAAATTCCTTAAATAATTTCCCTTATCTTTTCAAAAAGGAATTGGGAACTAATTAATTGATGTTTATTTCTTATTCCCTGTACTGCATCCTCCATGAAAGATGCTCCAGAACAGCCACTTGGCCTTCTTTGTTCACCTAGTACTTGAAATGGTGCTCAGCACATAGCAAACACCCAGAATTTTAAGTGAATAAGAATTGTTTAACATTACATAAACCATGTTTATCATTATTAGTATTTAAACAAGATTTTGGAAATCTGGAATTTATTACAAGGCAGCTGAAGCTGAATATCCTCATTTTATTTGAACAGAATACCTGTGAAAATAAATGGGCTCCCTTTTGCTATTCAATACTAGAATTACTCATTAATTACTCATCTTTGGAAATAATAATTCCTAAACACTCTGATGAAAGAAAATGAGACGTTAGAAAATAAATAGTAATCAGAATCAACTTAATCATAACTGAGACAGATGACACATGTCAGGTGACTTTTCTGACAAGTTTACCCTCCCTAATTATATTTTACTATTATTAAAATTTCTTTTGCATCTTCTAAAGTGATCCTATAAATCAAGTCACTTCCTAGACGCATTAATAAGGATTCTGTATAGCAGTGTTTTCCCATTGTGTGTGTGTTCTATGGAATAACAGTCTGGGATATCAAAGGTGTCACTACAAAAAAACAAGCTGTTTACCAAATAACTGGCCACAAAGTTCTTTCATAAAACATCTTAAATGAGAGTTCCACAGAATACTTTTTGATGTAAACGATCAAGGCTGAGAAGATTGTGGGGAATCCTGCATCCTGGCAAGACCTCTAGGGTACTGCCTGGACAACAAGGAAGCTTCATTTAGTTTACACTCATGGGCAAATCTGTATTTTCCCTCAGGCAGCTGCTGTGAACATTTCGTAGGCTCATTTATTGGCCATCTGCTTTTATAAAAGTCAGGCATTCTCTCCCTCCCCCCAGGAGCTGAGGCTATGACAATGAGTAAACTACAAATTCTTGCCCTTTATGTACTTTATATCCTAGTGATACACAGTTAATTCTAGACTATCCTAGCTGCTTGACAAGTTCAAGAACCTCATACCTAAATGACTGTCCTTTCATATCCTTTTTGTTGCTTCTCAAATTTCTATCCTAAACGTGAGGACCTCCTGAACCACCTTCCAATCTGTCCATAAGGTTATGGAATATTACTTTGAAAATGCAATATTAAAAGATGCTATAAAGCAGGTTATTTTTATCCCATTGTAAATGGGGAGGAGTAGGCCTCATTTATTTATTCTAAGTTAGGATGATTTAATTTAATATACTTTGAAAAGGTAACTTTTCAATGATTGCATTTGAAGGTAACAAGTAAAGACACTTTAAGATGTAAACTTTTTGAATCCTTAGAAGATACTAGTCATGGAATCAGGACAAGATAATTCTAATAAAGATTTTCAAGTAAGATGGAAAAATTAACATTAGTCAGAAACGTCAGTTTTCAATTTTTCTATCCTTTTTGGGGGGTAAACAAAGTTTATTCTAGGAAGACCAACTCATTGAGAGATAAAACCATTTTAAAATTTACATATATGTACTGTTCAGTTTCTAAGAACAGTTTAGAGCTTCAGCCTTTTAAACTTACACAGTCATCAAAGGAATAGTCACCCACAAAGTAAGAATCAACAGAATGCAGTAATCCAATCATAAAGGACAGTCAAATGTGCTTACATATTCAAGAAATCAATCATCTAAGTTATAAAAAGTAGTTCATTTATGTCTTTTTTTTTTAATTCCACATATAAGCAATCTCCTTTTTTTACTTAAATCCTTCAAAGGTTTTATATTGTAACTGATTACCTGTTTGTTCAGCAGAATAAGGTGAGCTTCCCACTAACCTCCTGCATACTCACCTCAGACAAGATTATGGCCACCTAACTTAACCTCATCTACCAGGGACCTGGGATGTCCACTCCGTAGTTTCCCGGTTTTGGAATCAAGTGAGCATTAACTGCCATAGCTTAACTGGGCTGATGGTAAGATTCTCCCAAGACAAACCCACTGCCAAAGTATCTCTTACTAGCTAAAGAGGAAATGTCTAATAACCATCTATTCAATTCCATACCATTTAGCCACAAGTTAGCGTCTATAAGCAGGTAATAACTTCTTAAAGGGGGGGGGAATATAATGGAGGAAAAAGGAAAATGTTAATCAATGAGTGGCTTTTATCCTGGCCACAGAGTGATCTGAATATTCTTTCATGAAATCATCATTCAGCATTTCACATGATCTACAACCAACCTTATTTTCCTATATCTCGCCCTATCCCCCCAAAAAATCAGCCTAGAATACCAGGTAAATGTAATTTATCACATTTATAACAACCTCCAGGCCATTTCCCCTAAGAGAAATAATTCAATTCCATACAAGTTAGCCACAAGCTAATCTGTACTTGTTTAAACATCATAAGGTCCATCATAAATACTACCTAATTCATGAAGTGGCCTCCAATCCCCCAGCTATAGGTTATCTATCATATTTGTATCTTTTACCATATTTCTTGCTGCAATGTAATTGTTTTGTAAATGCCCCTGAAGGCAGAGACATTAACTTTCATTCTCAACAAAAAAAAAACAAACCAGCAGCCAAAATACATAAATCATCTGGTGCTATTTATGGAGACCGAGCAACATGCTAATATTAGGTTGTGTATGGAAATTTTCATTTGTGTAGGTAAAAACTATCAACAATTTCATCTGGTTCAAGCTATACAAAAAAAGGGTGAGCTGAAGTATATTTGAATTTGGACATTACATGATACTCTCTGGCAGGAGAGTATGACTCCTTTTATATCCCAGTCTCACAGATATGCATGAGAACTAGTATCTCCTATTACACTCAATGATTTAAAGTCTGTCCTGTCACAGGGGAAAACTTAAATCAGCTTGACATAATTTTCTCATGAGTTGACCTATCTTTCCAATTACTGACATTAACCAACATAAAAGGCAAACACTTCAAAAATAAAAAAAAAAGGCAAACACAAGAATAATAAAGGCTGATCGCATTTAAACTTTTCAAAACCAAATATTTCAGTCCTTAAAAATACTAATACTTTGGCTGGGGTCAGGGGGTCACCAATTGCTTAAGAATCCTACAATGCATGCTTTTGCATTCTGCTCATTTGATTACACCAAAAATTCTATAATTAAAACATCAAAGCAAATTCAGCAATTACAACTAAAAACACTGCGATGACTTTGAGGGCTACAGGTTAAGGAGCCAACAATTTTAAAATATTTATTTCGTATCACTTCAAAATACCAGACATACTGTAATTTATACTTTGTGTAATTTAGTGTAATTCATAATTTACACTTATTTATTCCTATGAAAAATACTCAGCTGCAAAGCCACCTTAGTGGCAAATATTAAAATAAATATGCTAAAATGGATATAAAACACGAAGTATTCATCTGTATTAATACAGCATGCTAACAATCAAAGTTGGGACAAACATGGATTCCCAAGTAAGCCTTTTTGTCTATTTATCCAAAGTTCTATCATTTTAAACATTAAAAGAAAGGGCATTTCCATTTTCTTCTGGGATCTGAAAGTGAGGATGTTCCGAGCTGCACGAACTTTCTCAGCATTGATAAAAAGTATTTTAAAAGTAGTCCCCATAATCATTAAACAGAATGCAATCTGAGTAAAATTACTGTATGGGCATAAAACAAGCCTTTAGTTTTTTTCTTGTTTTTTCTTTTTTTCCCCCCGAAGCATTGTTACATAGCCCTTCCAAGCTATCTGTACCAGACACATGCCTTGTACAGAAACCAGTCATACCCTAAATTGATTTTCTAAAGATTCCTGCAGGATTACTGCAGAGTCAAGGCTGTGACAACTGTGGAATGAACAGTATTGAAAATCTAGTGGAGAAATGGCCACAGGTAAATTGGGTAGGTATAGGTAATTTATTAGATGTAACTGAATCTTGACGAAGTTTCAGGATAATTCCTTTACATGAAAAAAGCAGCCTTTTTTCTTTACAACCAGCCTCCAATATTTTCTCTTTGTTTTTCTTCTTTCCTATCTCTAACACTACCCAGTCCCATCAGAGCAGTTTCTAAAATCCTGAGGCTGTAAAACAGTTCTGCATTGCTTTCACAATTTTGGACATCAACAACAAATCAGGAATGGCATCAAGGCCATAAAACAGACTTACATTAAGGAGGCCTACAATGACCAAAGTCCAAAGATCCTGCCCCTAAGTATATAACACCTGATTCCATGTAATACACCATGAAAATCACTATAACTGCAAACAAGAGAGCATATAAAATAAAGGGGAGTGCGGAAAACCCATACTAAGATCATCAGTTGATATATAAAGTCACTTTCCAATCTTAGAACAAACTATACCATAATCCTTTCTTAACTGGTCTAGACTTTGTATCAATTGCTAAATTACCATGGATTGTTAAGGAAATATCTTGTCCTAATTTTCATGCAGGTAAGGTACTTGCAAGTACAAGGAATATAAATACTAAACTTATTTTAATGAAAACCTTATTTTATGATAGGAATATAAGATTCAGGAACAGTAGCTACCAAACTTTTTTTTCTTTTTTCTTTTTTTTTTTTTACATAAGCCATTTATTTGGTACTATTATAAATTTTAAAATTCCATTTTTGTTTTACATTGTATGTATATGCATGACTGGGATATTGTGCTGTATACCAGAAATTGACACATTGTAACTGACTATAATTTTTAAAAATTATGAAAAGGATACATTTAGTTAATAATAAAAGACATTTTAAACAGTAATTCTGGCATTAAAATTTATTAATCGTACTCAGCTTCAAAAACGTTAAAAAATTTCTTGAATGTCACAAATTCTAAATTGTCTAATGAACGCACAATAAAAATACAGATTAGTTGAAGTTACTTGAATAGTAATGACAAAGCCAAGCAGAAATGCTCAGTGACACATCATGTTTGCTAACTTCAAAGAACAGGGTAAAGCTCCTCCTAAAGGCAGCACCAAGTGCTATGGGAAGAGCAGTGTCATTAAAACCAAGTGACAGCACGAAGCTGCTACTGGCCTCCCAACTTACCATCTTCCTTTTCCTTTCTGCAATCTGTTCCTCTGACTCCATTTCTACTTCATTGCTAATGGGAGTTTTTTCTTCTATATCATCAATAAAATCTGGTTCCTGAAAAATGGAAATGACTGCTTTATAGAAACTACTACTACATCTACAAATTAGACACTGAACTTTGTATTTTCAATAACTTTCAACCACAACTAATTAAACATGTCAAAATTAAAAGTGTACTTAAATCCCTTTCAGACACTTAAAACTGTTTCCTAATTCAAGAAACTTCTCAAAATCATGCAATCAAATAGTTTTGGTTTTCAAAGTGCTAGTCAATAAAGTTCTTATCAATGGAATCCACAAAGCCTTAGGTTTATATTCTTCCCAACACATAAATATATAAATTATTTCATAAAACCCAGTGCCTACACATAACAAGTGCTCAATAAATGTTTGTTCAACTTAAAACTTACAGGAAACTATCCCTAGAAGATAAGGCACTGGAAGTGAGTAAAACTTTAATCTGCACAGTTAAATGTTTCCTAATTTCTGTTTGTTTAGAGGGCATGTAACAAAATATTTCCGGGTACAGCAGAAGTGTACACCAAACTCTTTCCCCAAATTTATCTTATGTGTTCTTCAGAGAATTTCCTCTCAAAAATCTTATGTCACCCCTACAGAATTTTCAATCTGTCCCAAATATTAAAGGGAAAGAAAAATTATGGCTTAAGACTTTAATAAGAACATTTATTATAAACTTAAGGACAGTGCCATATGAAAGAATTTTCAAAATTACCCAGTCTCAGAAAAATCCTGTATTCAATTCTGCAAGGATTTGCTGTCTGAGCTGTTTCTTAATAGTTTAACAAATATTGTACAAATTCTAGCAGAACCTGTATTTTACATTTGTGAGTACTTCATTAATTTTTAAGCCATTTTACATAAAACAAAGAGGTTAAAATATGACAAATTAATTTTCTTCTGTTAACTTCTGTCATCAAGTTTAGTACCTGATTATTTGATACTGATAGTCTCAGTGGAGAAAGCTTTCTCTGCTTAGTTTCTGGGCCCTTCATTTTGTTCGCCGTGCCTTCACAATCCAGAGTAGTATTCTGATTTTGTGTATCTTTTTCCTTTGAAGTATCCTTTTCTTTTTTCCCTTTTTTCCTTCTGGTCTCATAACCACTACTGATGTTTTCCGTGGATTCAGAACTGCGTTTTAGAACAGGGCACTCTGGATTTTCTTTGAGGCATGCACAATCCACCTTGTACTTACTGGAAGGAAAACCAGTTAAATATTTATTCAACACATAAAACAGACTATAAAGTTTTCTGATCCATTTTGAGCTGCAACTCCACAAAACTACAACTCTTACTTTCCATTTATTTGGTAGCTATGACAAAAGAATTTTTATTTTCTCATAAAAATAATGTAATAATTAGAAATTGATTTCTGACCAGAAATTGGGCCCTCAATCATTAGGATAACTAGTAATGGTTTATAGAAGGAAAAAACCCAGTAAATTAAAACTTAGTCTTTTTAAAGTAAAATGATACCATGGCTTACATTAAGGCAAAAACCACATTTACCTCAAAGTGTTATAAAGTATATATACAGAATATGATGAAATACTCTAAATATGACCTAAATAAAAAATACTGTACCTAGGTACAATAAATACCAAATCTTACAGTTCAAGGAATGATTTCAATAACCACGCTTCTTTAAAAAGCTACCCTGAAAAAATTCAGTTAGGCTTCTTTTTGCCTTTTTTAAGTATTCCCTCTTTCAAAGGAAAGCTTAAAAAATAATTGCACTCTCTCTCATCTTCACAGAAGTGATAATTATTACTCGCATTTTACAGATCAGATTAAAGCTCAGAGGGTCAGTATCTTGTCCAAAGCTACAAAGTTAGTAAGTGGTAGGGATGACATTCAAATACAGGTCTGAGTCCAAAAGCCCATACGTTTCATCTCTTCAGTATTTCTTAACACTCTCCCTGCTTTATGTCTACCACCAAGATTTGTTCATCTCTAGGATACAACCTAGAGGCCCAAACTGGAGTTAAACAATAATAGAAGCCTCCCACTTTGCATGTTTTGAGTAGTGTAATGTCTTTCCACAATAAAAAATAAGTTACTTTTCCAAGTTTCCAATACTCCTACTCATTAATTTTCAACACTGGTAGAGAGATATAAGTCAAACTGCCTAATTCTATGAGTCAGGGGAAGAACTCAAACATCATCTACCCCCAACCTCTCCAAATCACGTATAAATAGAAACTTGCTGGAAACGTCACAGATATTTTCATTGATTTTAGGGTAACAGAACTGCAAATAATAATGATGGCAACAGCTAATGTTTATTAAGCACTTACTTTGTGCCAGGAACTGTTTTAAACCCTTTACATGCGTTAACTTCCTGAATCTTTAAAACATTCCTATTAGGTATCAGTATTCTCCTATTAGACATGAGGTGATAAGGAACAGAAAGATAAAGAAATCGGTCCAAGGTTACATACTAAGTGACCAAGCTAGGATTTGAAAACAGAGTCAGATTATAAAAAGGTTATATTTTTAACCACTAAGGGAAATAGTGTCTCAAAGCAATGCGCAAAAAGCCATTATGCCAAATTTTCCACCTGCGGAGGAGAAAGGAATCACTTTAGTTATCAGGATATATCTGACTCCAACAATCAAGCAGAGATGCATACTGAAGGAAGAGGATTTCAATGAGAGAAAACATAATGGACATTAAAATTTTCTGCATCTAAAATGGAAACTATACAAAAATTTAAAACTAAAATACAGAATGTAGGAAGAAATGAAGTGAAATGCTTATAACCTTAAAAGAGTAGGATATATAAAGAAGTACCCCGGCCACATCAGTTAGAAAAAGACTACCCAGGAAAAAAATGGACAGATGATTAGGCAATTCATAAGGGAGGAACTCCAAATGACAAATGAATATATAAAAGGATCCTTGGGATCATAAAATAATCAAGGGAAATGGTAATTACAAATATAAAAAGATACTACTGTACATGAATTAACATCAATTTTTAAAGTCGTACAATAAAGAAGTGCAGCAAGGAAGTATTGCTGTGAGAGTAGAAACTGGTCATTTATCTACATTTGGTAAAAACTGAAGCTGTGCACAGTCTACAACTTGGCAATTCCACTCCTAGGTCCTTATCATGGAGAGAAAATGTATACACACAGGATTTTTTGTAAATCTAAAAGTACACTAATAGTGGAATTGATAAATGCCATCAGCAGTGAAAAGAAATGAACTAGAGCTCCACATAACAACAGAACTAAAACTCACAAAAGTAATGAATGAGAAAATATGAATGCAAAATAATAAAGATTATAATTTACATAAAATTTTAAAATATACAAAATAGTAGACACTAGGGACATCTACAGAGTAAAAATATTAAACTCATCAAATTAAAGAAGGGCAGTTATCTCTCATAAAAGAGGGAAGAGACACAACATTGTAAAATGACTATAACTCAATAAAAAAAATGTTTAAAAAAAAGAGGGACGAGAGATACAATCTGGCTGCTAAACACGGGCTTCAATGTTAAGTTTCATTTCTTAATATGGGAAGTAGGCACATGGCTTTTATGTATTATTACTTTTATTTTTTACATTACATTTTTAAAAATTTAAATTGAAGTTTCTATACTCAGAATTAACTTTTCCCCCCTAGTGTTTCAGAACAATATATTGTTCTCAGAGTCCCCTTGCAGACTCTCAAATGAACCCCTTCAATTTATACTGCAAGAGAAATTTGGCATAATTTCTTTTCTTTTGAGGAGCAAAAGTGAACTCATTCATATTGATTAACCAAATTAACTGAATGACTAAATTGTATGTCCAACCTAATATACAAGAAAGAAAGGAAGGAAAAAATTTTCACATAAACAAGGTTAATTTTGTATTGCTGAATTAGGATTACTAATTATAATACTACAACCATTTACATTACAATAATAATTAAGAAAAGTCTGGAAAAGAACTACGCAATAATGCTGTAATGGAAGCTGATACCAAAATGCTTGTTTCCAATTACTTTTAATTGCCAAATGATAAATAAAAATAAAAACCTATAAAAGTAATGACAATCCCTAAATTTTTATGAGGACATTAAAGAATTATTTCACAATAACAGATATCATATTTACAGACTTGAACTTACCAATTCCCATAGTCAAAATCAAAAGCAATAGTAATTTCAGTTCCCTTTGGAATACTTTGTATAGAATAAATGTAAAGATGTATGGTTCCATCTTCAATTTCATGCCTCACCTGTTAAAAGAATAATTTTCTATTTCCATAAAAATTTTCTTATTTCTAGAAATTATTTACCTTAAAACATCTCATCCTGCAGTTTTGAAGACTATTATTTTCAAAGTAATTCACAAATACAACATGGAAAACATGATGTTAATAATAAGACATGTAACATAAATCAGTGTTTATCAACTGGAAAGGAGGTACATCAATGCAAGCAATGATGCAGGCTCTAGTAGCATCAAAAAGAAAATATTGTATTTCTTCAGTTCTATAATGCATATTTTTTCACCTTTTAACATCTCTGAAACTGGGAGTTTTACAAGTGAGAGCATCTTTGATTTGATGAGATGCAATAGTGGTACAGTTAACACAATACTTTTCTATGATAGACACTGTTCTAGGTACTTTACATATATTAGCTCCTTTAGTCCATGTAACACGTTTTTACAGATAAAACTGAAGCACAGACAAGGTTACAAAGCTAGTCAAAGAGAAGACATGAATCTGTAAGTCTGCCTTCAAAATCTACATTTTATATAACTATAAAACATTTTGGCATTGTAAAAAGAACAAAGCCAGAAATATTATTTTATGTGCCACTTTTAAAACACAATTTTAACCATAATAAAGATTTTTTTTAATTTAAACCGCACAATTTTATTAAAAAAAACTTGTAGTGGCACATATAAAATCCAACTTAGCTTTCAGTTTTGTCATCTACTTCAATCAAATCACAGCATATATTTAACTCATTAAGTAGAGCTTCCAGAATAAACAGAAGTCAAATATCTTCTCTCACAAAGAATATCATAGTATCTTCAATGTACAAAGTAATTTAAGACCTCACAGACAGTACCACCTAAATTTTCACAATGGAAGGATGCTGGGCAGTATAAAAATGCATCAACAGCTAAAAAGTGTTTTAGGCCACCAGATTTTTGTGCTTAATACTGAGTCTACACACCCTCTACCCCTGCCTCCCAAAAAGATTTCTATAAGCTTACCTCTGCATTGGGTGTACAAGAACGCCTGATGAACCGAGCCTCATTCCCAAAAGTCCTTGCATCAACACACATTTCTAGCCCATGAAATTTAGAATAGAATAAAACAAAAGGGTATGGTCTACAAAAAAAAAAAAAACATTAGAAACTATTAACATTTTGAAATTAGTAATTTTCTAAAAGACTCATTGTAAGTAGGGAGGCCAAGATTTGAAAATAGGAAGTCTGAAACCAGAACCTGTTCTTACCCACCAGTTAATGCTAATATTTTTTTACCTGCTCCTATAACCTTGTCCAAATCAAAGGTAATTAGCTGAAGGTGGGAATTCAAATTTAAAATAAAAAGGGGGTGACTACTCTTTACATAAGGATTCATAATAGGATGCTCCTAAAGTTCCTCTTAGTACATTTAAGTGCTTGATTTAGAGCTGTTTCAGATCAAATCTGCTACATAAAAGGGAGATATTCTTGTATATCTTTCATATCTTAAGTAAAAACTCAAGTTATAACAATAAAAATATTTTTAATAATTACAGCATATAGGCTAAGAATGCTATTTCCCTAGAGATACAAACATATTTCTAGACCTCAGGGAAGCACAGGTTAGTTAACACAGATTACATCAATTCCCACCGACCTCCCCCCTCCCCAAATCTCAACCGATAGAAGAGGTTTCCAAAGCCCTTCCAGCACCAAGAACGTAAGAGTTCAAAGTGGTGGCAGTAATGTAAGACCAAATCTAACATCCTCTAATAAAAGCAGAGGTTGTGCCTGTGGTCATCAACAGTCTTTTCAGGATCTAGCGATTATAACAAATGAGGAAAGGTCCTGGATGGAAAGGTTTTTTATCATCTCAGGTTTTTCATTAAACCTATATTGCTGCAGTTTACCTTTGAAATAGATTGTTTTAGGAGTGCCAGCAAGATAGAGATGGTTAAGAGACTAAGGTATATCTTCATTTCTTATGTTGTTATATTTTATTATAGTTCAAAAGTTATTTTTCAAGTTCAACCACACTAGAGTTTTAAATACTAAAATGATCACTTAGAAAACAAAATACATATAAACATAGGATCATTAAATATTTAGCATTCAAACATAGCAAAAAATTCAATACTTAACTATAGGAAACGAACATGAGAAAAATCAATGAATATACCTCTTAAAGAAATACCCATTTGCTTCAAACTGTTCTCTTAGCATAAACTTCCCTCTGTATTCAATGATAAGTGCATCAGGAGGTAAATCTTTTGCAGATTTCAGGATTTTCTTATTTTTGTGTATATGGCTCTAAAATCAGAGAAACGTTGAGAATAATTAAACCAGACTGCTTTCAGTCTAACTGCTTAGGACATACAATAGAAAAGGTTTTTGTTTTATCATTTTTTGGCAAATGATACATTTACCTCTACAGGAGGTTTGAAGAGCAAATTGTTGGTATTCAAATCTGATTTATTTATCTCTTTTTTGTCATTTCCGTTGCCTAGTCTCAGAGCTATTCTTTGTGCCTCCCTTTGAACTCCCTCACTGTATTGGTTATTATTTGCCTCTTCATATCGATCCATCCATGCTTTGATTTTTGTCTCCCATCCAAAATTTGAACCATCAGATGAAGGATCAATCTCTGGAGCTGAGCCCTAAAATCACAGCAAACTAAGCATTAATATGTGGACTTGAAGTATTTATTATTCACATACACGCACACGTAATATGACTGTCTATATAAAAGAACATAATGTAAATGAGAAATAATGATAGGCTTTCTAGGTTGGTCTTAGTTTAAAAAAAAAGAAAAGAAAAAAAAAGAGCACAAATGAGCAGCCAACTACATTCTGCATGCCAGACAGTCAAGAGTTGGAAAACTGAAGGGAGCGGAGTTAAGTTGAATAGAAGAAATTTAAGCTTCAATGTCACTACTGTAGCCAATGGAGGCTATCAATAAAATTGCAAATATCCAAAACTTTGGAGTCATTGTCAGCTAATGGTTAAGAAAATGCATATGTAATTTTTTTGAGACTGCCAACATCTAGTCTGTACTTACAGTTCTATTTAACCAGAATAAATTTGCAATTATTATGTAAATTACACATACAGCATATTAAGTATGAGCTTATTTTCTGATATAACTTTTCTTTAATATTTTATAACAAAAATATACTTTGACATCTTAATTTTGTATAATTCCAAGATACATAATCAACTGTCCACATGATAAATTTGACATGAGAATAAAATGTCTCATAGAATGTAAACAAGGACCTTCAAGCTTAAGTGCTTGCTCCTCCTCTATACACCCTATTAAAACCTGTAAGATAAGACTGCTAAATCTCAAGCAATGAAAAGTTACAACCTCTCAGTATGTTTTACAAACAAAAAAGGAACCCTTTTCTCATTGGAATGCAATTTATAGAAAGGCATAATCACCACACATTTAAAAAATTTATGAATGCCTGGACTCCCACATTTTTTATTTGCAATCTTAGGATGAAAATCAATTAATGCAAATAACAAAACATACTGTATCTTAACAGCATCATTCACATTTATAACAGATTTAAAATCACAGATTTCATGGAGATCCTTATATGTGCTATTAGATGTGTACATGGGTACAGGAACACTTGCTAAAATTCACCATATGGATAGTTTCATATAAGTAACATTTATTACAAAAAGTATTGTTTTCTACAATGTAACAAACTATAGTAAGTTGCTCAACTATTTCATAGGGGTAGGTTTATTTCAGCAATTGTTATTTTATGGACTTACATATTCTACATTATAATGACCACTTGATAAAGAATAGACTTTTACACAAATAGGAGACACTATTTTTTGGTCTTTATTTTTATTTTCAGAGTTTTCTATAGTAAATATGACTTAGATAATACAAAAATGTTTTTTTAAATACTGTATACAGACACACAGGTTACAAGCACTCTTTTGCACTCTTTATTCCTTTCATTCATTCATTCATTCATTCATTCATTTATTATATTGATGTATAGTTGAATTTACAATATTAGTTTCAGACATACAACATAGTGATTCAAAAATTTCAAAGATTAAACTTTATTTAAAGTTATTATAAAATATTGGCTATATTCCCTGTGCTGTACAATATATACTTGTAGCTTATTTATTCTATACCCGTAGTTTGTACATCTTAATCTCCTAGCCCTATCTTGCCACCTGCACCCAACTGGTAACCACAGGTTCTCTCTGTGAGTCTGCTTCTGTTTTGTTATATTCATTCATTTTATTTTACTTATTTATGTATTTTTCAGATGCCAATGTCTCTTTTATTCCTGTTAGAATGCGAGTTATATGTCTCCACGGCCGGCGGTTAATATGATAATCTGTTTCCAGCAGAGTTGCCGATGGTCTTTTTTTTTTTTTATTGAAGTATAGTCAGTTTACAATGTTGTGTTAATTTCTGATGTATAGCATAGTGATTCAGTTATACATACATATATATTCCTTTTCATATTCTTTTTCATTATAGGCTATTACAAGATACTAAATGTTTTATTCTTTAAATTCCATGTAAGTGATAATATACAATATCTGTCTTTCTCTTATGAGACACTACATATTAAGGTTTTCCTAAGCTTTATTATAGAAATCTATTGTTTTTCATTTTTCTTTCTTCTTTGCTACCTTCCTCTCCCCAAAAAAATCCTCTACTAATTTGGTGTATATCTTCTATATCTTTTCTATTATCTCTTGGACTTTTAAATCCTACAGAATTACTTATTTGAACTGTAATGATCTTAAAGAGACATCTTCAAGTTAAGGAAAAGATTTTCAAAAATGCATAAAGCATTCTTAGTTTTACTTCTTTAGTCACTTTGTTATGTAATAAATGAAAATATTTCAATTAATTAAAAGATGCTCCTTCCTCTTTAAACCTGCTATTCAGATTGGAAAGAACAAAAATCACTGGAGTATCAATAGTTTCAACAGTTTAATAAAAAATCTTTTTCAGATCTCTTTATTTTGTGTCAGAGAAATCCCATAAATAGAAGTTTAACATAGTAGGTATGAAGTCCTCAACTGTAACATATAAAAACATTTTATGAAACTTTGGACTTGCAGTATGCTGAGTAACATCATGTATTAACATTCTTAAGAAAGAGTTACAAAACTTTGCAAAAATAATCATTGCACAGCTGTTTAATGATGTTTTCCAGAAAGGTGGAGTAAGTAATAATTATTATGTTTTGTATCACAGAGACAACAGATGTATTGTAATGTGCTCCCTCATCCTATTTTAGTATCTGGCAACTCAAGAAACTCATTGTATTTACTATCTAACCTAGAAAACTATAGTAACACTGTACACCTAACCTCTGTCATCCAACACAAACCTATCTTTTAGTGGGAGGCAGAGATGGGGAGCCTTGCTTCTCTCAGCAATCTTGGCATCTACAAAATCGAGGATGTATTCCAATTAACTCAAGGTGTAAGTGACTAGTCTGTACTTACATGGTGGATCCATGTTGACTCAACAGTATTTTTAAAAAATTATTTTTATTTTGTTTCGTTTTGTTTTGTTTTGTTTGGCAGGGGAGGTAATTAGGTTTATCTTTTCCTTCCTTCCTTCCTTCCTTTATTCCTTTAATGGAGGTACTGGGGGTTGAACCCAAGACCTTGTTCATGCTAAGCATGTACTCTACCACTGAGCTGTATTGTTCCCACCACATTATTTTTAAATAGTATTTTATAAATTACTGACTGGACTAAATAACTAGAATCACAACTATGCAAATAAGTAAAATTTCAAATTCCAAATGTGATTTTGCATTCATATGTCTAGTATCCTAATACAAAGTGGTACTGGAGACATGGAATATAAGGATAACTAAAATTCAGATTACCCAAAATTTTAATATTAGAAATTACTTATATATCTCCTCCTTTTGTTTAATGTTTTAACAGTGTTAATAAACTCCAAGAGTGGTATATTAACCCAATTGAAATTCTCTATAGCCTCACTTTGAGTAAAGATAACAAGGAATGAAATGACACACAATGAAGAGGGCATAAAGGAAAGATTATAGACAAGCAACTACTAAGTAAGCTCTTGAAAAACTGACAATTGATAACAAGGCCTTAAATTTTGTATGTTTACCTTGACTCTTGATGATTTCCTAGATCCTTCACGAAAGGCCTGAAATAGAACCATGGAATTGAGTTAGGTTTTTAAAAACTGGATATAATTAATATTTAAAATGAGTTCACTCAAGCTTTTTATTGAAGGCATATAAATAACAAGAAATTTGGTAATAACCACTATATCCAGAACTAAGGAAATGTTGAAGTAAAGTTATCTACTAGAATACTGTACTATCATTAAAAATAGAATACAGACTATGTAAGAACATGAAAATATGTATAAGGTACAATGCTAAGAACATTTATAAATTTTCTGTGTGCTCAATATTACAATCATGGAAAAATACTTGTTAAAAGTTGGAAGAGTATTAAAAATATTACAGCAGTTTTGTTCAAGTCATGAGATAAGTCAAATAATAAGCATTTGTGGTAAACAGAGTTGTGCTTACTCAATAAATATTTAATGGGAGCTCTCTAATCTGCTGGGTCCTAAAGCAGTATTTACAACATTTTAATTCCTAGCCTCCTCACTACCCAACTTCCAAAAGTGTAAACTATTTGGAGAGACTAACAAACATAAACCTAGAATAAGCAATATAGATCCAAATATATTTAAGTGCCAAATATGTATGCAGACTGTATGTTGCAAGAGAGTAAGTTTTATTTAAAAACAGACAGACAGACAAACAAAGCAGCAGCAGCAAAGAACCTTCATGTAAAAAAACATGGAAAAAGAGCCAGATGGACCCTGGAGAATGGATATATTCAGACAGGTGGACAACTGAAAGGAATACAATTCTGGTACAAAAGAAATATGAAAGAAGGCATGAAATAAGAGTCACATTTAAGGAAAAACTAATCTACCACACTTGTACCTATTGAAAATAGTATGACATAAGACTGTCTAAAAAAATGTAAAATTAGGTCATGGAAGCCTTATTTTCAAGTCAGATTTTAAGATTCTGACTTAAATACTGTATGTTCTTCACTATGATGGAATCATAGGAATCCATGAAACACTTCTGAGCAGAGAACAATGCTTATAGAAACTGTCATAACCAAATGCAGAATGGGTTGAAGAGAAAAGAGGATAAAGTTAGAGAAATTAAAGGAGATATTACTGCACTGCTATGAGGTAATGAGGCCATAGACTGGGTTTACAGAATAAAAAAGGAAAAAAATAACAATATATTGAAGACAGACTTCCACCCACCCCCAAAATCAATAGTGCTTTTGACAATAAATCTGAATGTCAAAGACTAAAGACGACTTTAAAAGATTTTTAAACATGGATAATGGCTGTGCTGTTCAAACGAAGGAAGGATATGTAATGTGGTGAAAGAAGATACAAGTCTGGTTTACAGAGGAATCACTGGAAGAAAAATGGAAATGAACATTCATAGGCAATATGTGCTGACAATGGTTTTATGAACTAAAAAATTAGAATCAAGTTTAAAAAATTATTTTCAAGTAAAATTAGAAAATACTACTTAAAAAAACCCTAACATATGGGTCATAATATACAATCCATGTCTTTTAACATTTGATTCTGCATTATTAATAGTGTTAACACTTCATGTCAAAGTCCTGAATTGCTGAAACACCAACACCACCTTAATAGGGTTTTATGAATATTTAAAACTGCCATCTGTCCAGAATGTCTACTGTTAACTCTATTCACTTTTTTAACAGTTAGCCATAAAAACAAGCTGAATAAAAAGCAAAACTGTATATATTCTTTTGCTATATATTTTTATTACATGTTACCCCCAAATAATAAAAAAAAACTAAACAGTAAAGTGAAATAGATGTTTTATACCCAGTTCCTGGATTTTTTTTCCTAATCCTTATCAAGTATTACCAACTTGGGAGAAAAATATCTTTTTAAATATACAGCAATATTCTGAAATAAATGTGATGCAATCCAAGACAGAATTGATTCATTTCAACTAGCCAAAAATTATTCCAGCCAGAGAAAATGCAAAATCTATGCTTTATTCAAAAAATAGATTTGTTAAACTAAATGACCTAAAAACAGGACTATATAAGGGTAACTTTTCCAAGTAACTATTATACAATAAACAAAGAGGAAAACATAATTTGGAAGCAATAGATGAAAAAGGTTGAGTCAATACCTATATGTGAGTTCCTAAACTGTAAAAGGCATTTAATAGACATACTAAAGCATAGACAGTCTCTTTCTCTGTGTACGTTACAATCTGAAACAAAGAAAAGTAACAACGAAATAAGGCAAAATGTGGTTAATGCTACAATAAAAGATTCAAGTGCCATAATGAAATGCAAAGAAAGATGATCATATTCAGCAGGAGAAAAGCAAATTATATGGAAAAAGTAGTGCTTGAGATGGGCATAAAGTATAGCAGGAGTGAGTACAGAAGATAAAGATGGAGAAGAGAATAGTCTAAATAATAAAGGGAAAATCATAAGTAAAGGTAACATATCCACAAAGTATAGGTGAAATTTCATAACAGTGAACTGTCCAGATTGAATAAAATACAGGTAGAAGAGTAGCAAAACTGGAGAAACATACATGTGAGGACTGCTTGAATCACGACTTACTTTACACAGGGAGGTAAAATTAGAAAATGAAAAATGTATTTAAAAGTATATCCTGCCTATTAAATAATCAAATAATATCATGAAGAATTACCTAAAAAATAAAAGCTTTTGGGGGAACCCTCATTTTTTATCTAGGTATAATTTCACTCTATAACAGTTATATAGTCAATGTGAAAAGTATTTTTTACTTTATATGACAAATACCTTCATTAGCAATTGTAACAAACTGAATGAAAAAGTGGTTTATAGTTTTCTGTCAGCATTATCCTGGTGATAATCTATTACAAAAAATTAAGTGAAAAAAATCTACATGGTAATAAGAATTCAACAAATGTGGAGCCTTATTAAAATGATTAAATATGATTCAGAGATTTACAATTATAAAACAACCATTCACAATCATTTTATGCTCCTCTACCTCTTTATAAGCTATTAGAAATTTAGAACTGTTATTTGTTTTCTAAAACAGCAATCTTTTCTTACTTTAGCTTTTGCATTTCTATGACTAGTCTCCTTAGTGATGATTTCAAAGCCGTTTGCAAACATTTTTCTGTATTTCATTTCAATCTTCAAAACACATTAAAATTTTTAAGAGTTTAATTAAGCTTAGATCTTGCCACCTTTTCTAGCTACTATCCATTACTCTTCCTGCCTTTCCTATGCAACTCCCACCACTTCCTATCTATTCATCCTCAAAACAGGAAAAACTTACTTTTTTATATTTTGAAATGTTTTGCTCTTTCTCTCCACTTTTTTTCCTTCTTTTATCATTAACCTTGGAAACTCTTGAAGCAGTTAAAGTAATCGATGTTGGGGTATGCTGAAATGCAGTATATAATTCCACAGGAACCTCATCACCACTCTCAGTTGCACTGGTATCACCATCTTCAAAGACAAAATAAAAATTATTGCACAAGTAATACTTCTATTTCAAACCATAAAACAGCAATTCACATAACAAACTATTATATCCCCATCTTTCAGAAGAATAAAAATTTTTTTTCATTTCCTCATTCACCTCATACATAGTTAAGATAGATTTAAATGCAAACTACAAATGTCATTTCTCATACATTAAATTAGAAAGGATATAAAAGTCTGACAACACACTTAGGTCATGTGACTGTGGGAAACAGACACTTGCAAACATTTCCAGTGGAACCCAAAATTCCTATAAAGGGGAATTTAGTCATATCTAGAAAAATTCTATAGGTCCTTACCCTTCACCCAGCAATCCTATTTCTAGGGATCTATCCAAAGATAAAGTGGTAAAAGTACAGAAAACCTTATCTAAGAGGGTTTCATTGAACTTACAATTTGTAATAACAAAAACAGAACAAAACAAAAATAACGGAACAACTCAAATGTCCATCAAATAGCAACAGTTCAATAAATTGATTATTCAAATTCAGCTATAATGGTATCAACATGTTTTAAGCCAAAGTGAAAGCTGTAGCATATATTACACTTCTAAACCCTCTTTATAAAAATGAAATAAATACTATTCCACATAATCAATTAATGGATCATCATCTTTGTGCAGAACAAACATTTTATTCTTTAAAACAATAGGTTATCTATATGCAGGAAAACATGGATGATTTAAATTTTTTATTTGTTTTCCTCTAGTCTCCATATTTCCTAAAATAAATACATTATTCTATAAAATCTATAAAAAAGAATATTTAAAAATCTATACCTGAGACTGTAAATTATATATACAATTAGTGTTCGTCAGTAAGTAGTTTACGTCTGACTAAAAATATTAGGGCCACTTATTCTCTCAATCATACTGCAGTTAATTTACTATAGATACTTTTCACCCACCTGACATATTTTCCCTTTTCCGGCGTTGTAGGAGCACCGCCCTTTCTTTATCCAAACTCCTACATTAAAACATTAACATGATTATTTATCAAACTTTCAAAAGTTCGGCTATAAAGCAGATCTATTTTAAATACGATAAACTTTAAAATTTCTTTAATGTTCTTACTGAAAAACAAACAGTATAAAATATACGTACTATTCCTTGCCTTACGGTTTAGATGTGGTCTAGCATAATTAGCAGTAGATTCCAGTTAAGTGACTCTATTGTACTCTGCTAAGAAATTAATATTTTACTTAGGAAATAAGTACTCTTTTATTTATTTTTTTTTTGCAAACAATATTTAAAGCAAAAAGTCTGGGAAAAAATGTTTCTGTAATTAAAACCAAAAATTCAGTTTCTTAAAATAAATGTACTATTAGATTCTATTTGCATCATTGCCATTTGCCTAAAACTTTTTCCATTTTTGAAATAATAAACACGAAATAGTTAGCAAGTAATGTTATTTCATTATTCTCCCCTAGCCTCCACTCATTAACTACATGATCCCTAGTAATTGTTATTTAACTTGCCCCTGCCCCTACAATGTGTTCAATGTCTAAATTTATTAGTCTAAAGGTCAAATAATTAGATACTTTTCTTAGATGGGAGAATAAAGGCTGTAGACTGAAATGCCTATTACTGAGTAATAGACTTTCCTTAATGTACAGTAGGACATGAAACTATCCTAGCATCACTGATAATTATTCCAGTTATCACAGAATGATATGCAGGTATCATTCAAGTGACTGCCGTCCCCCCTAAAGGACAGTTTTTAACCAACTCTCACTGAATTCAACAACAGGTATTTATCCTATCAAAAAGGACCTGGCAAAAGGCTAGTAAGTATTATAAAGGGAAACAAAAATAACATAGAAAAACCTCACTCATAATAAAAGAATGCAAAGTATAACACTGACTACCATTTCTCAGTTACTTAAACTGGCAAAAAACCAAGTCTGTCAAACTATTGTGAGGCTAGGGAAAAACAGACATGCTTATCCATTACTGGTGGAAATTCAAAATTGTACAGCTCCTACTGGAGGGGAATTTAGCAATATCTGACAAAATTTTACATACACATTTACCTCTTTACTGAACAGTATCACTTATATTTCCAATTACAAAAGACTAGAAACAACTCAAATGTCCACTCAAAAGGTTCATTAAACATGAAAAAGACAGAGCATCTTAAAGCTGTAGAAAGAAATGGGTAAATCTCTATATGCTACTATGAAGTGATCTTCAGCATATATTTTTAAGAGACAAAAAGAAAGTGGCAAAAACTCCATGTAATATACTACTGCTTACCTAAGTAAGGAAGGGAATGCAAATACATACGTGCATATCTGTTTTTAGTGAGAAAATAAACAATGGAAGGAATAATCAATTTTCAAAAAATGGTTACTTCTGGAGTTGAAGGAACATGGGTGACAGAAGTTAGATTTATCTGAATACACCTTATTTTAAATACTTGACTTCAGAACAACAGGACTACTTCTTACATAATTAAACAAGCATATATTATAAAAATGAAATATAAAAAGCAATCTTTAAAAATAAAAAAAACTGGGTTACTCATTCATTTCTGGTAGGAATGTAAAATGGTACAACTACTCTGCAAAATAATTTGACAATTTCTTATAAAACTAAACATGTAACTACCATATGACCAAGCAATTGCACTCTTGGGCATTTATCCCAGAGAAAACAAAACTTAGGTTACATCAAGACTTGTATACAAATGTAAACAGCAGCTTTATTTGTAATAGCCAAAAAGTGGAAATGACCCAAATGACCATCAATGGATGAATGGTTAAACAAACTCTGGTACATATATACCACAGAACACTACTTAGTAAAGAAAAGAACAAGGTACTAATATATGCCACAAATTGGCTGGCTTTCCAGGGAATTACGCTAAATAAAAAAAGCCAGTTCCAAAAGGTCATATATTGTGTGATTCCATTTATATAACATCCTTGGAAAGACAAAATTATTGAAATGGAGTATAGATTAATGGCTGTGGGTCAGGGATTGGAGGAGTAGCAGGTGGGAGATGGGGGTGGCTATAAAAGGCAACATAAGGGATCCTTGTGATTGAAATGCTTTGTCTTGGCTATATCAATGTCAATATCCTGGCTGTGATATTGTATTCAGTTTTGAAAGATGTTACCACTGAGGGAAACTGCGTAAAGGATACACAGGATCTCTGTATTTTTTAACAATTGCATGTGAATCTACATTATTTCACAAAGTTCAATTAAAAAATAAAAAATAAAACCTAAGCCAGAAGTGTGTACCCAGTTGGTGTTACAACCACAGAGTGGAACTCTTTAAGGAACTTTAAACACAATAAATAAACTGTACATCCCTTGCGGAAAATACCCTACGGGAAAAAAAGTTCTAAACTATTTTACATAATCATATTGCTGGTGCTAGTGTTAGTATTGTTACTCTGAGACTTATATTCTTCTATGGGATTATGTAATTGAGTAAATTATGTGATATTCTAATTAACACTATTATTTGTGTTGTTGAAAACTAGGAAAAAAGGAGGTACAGAGAGAATAAAGAAACAGTTAAACACCTTATACAGCTGACCCTTGAACAATGTGGGGGTTAGGGGTGCTGAAATGCAGAGTGTGTAGTACTGTGGCATTTACTGTTGAGAAAAATCTGTGTATAAGTGGACTCACACACTTCAAACCCATGTTGTTCAAGGGTCAACTGTATCCCTAAACTTGGATTTCAAAATTGTAGAATAGATAAACAAGATTACACTGTATAGCACAGGGAAATAAACACAAAATGTTATGATAAATCACAGAGAAAAAAATGTGACAATGAGTGTGTATATGTCCATGAATGACTGAAAAATTGTGCTGAACACTGGAATTTGACACAACATTGTAAAATGATTATAAATCAATAAAAAAATGTTAAAAAAACTGTATCCCTAAACTTAAACTGCTATTATCAGTATAAACTCATGTATTTTATTTTAGAAATAAATAAAAATAACTCAGACTAGTTTTGTCTACTAAAAAGACCTAGGAACAGTGAGTAATATACTAGGAAGGAGCACGAATAGCTCTCAGATTCTGACACTGAAAACCAATTCTGAGTTTGGGGCACAAAAGTATAAAAGCTCAAGACATCTTGTCATACCAGACAGCACAAAGCTATTAAGTATGACCAAAAATGCGGCAAAATTTGAACATAAAAATAATATTTCTGACAGACTGATATCCAATATGCTTAAATCCCTGAGTTCATAATGATACTTAAAAATCTTCTCATTATTCCAAAAGCTCATAAATAAAGGCTATGAATCAACAAGCATTTATCCTGCCTTTCCTCACTGAAATACACATTAAGAGAACTGAATAGTTAAAATGGGGAAGTTTTCTATAGAAATATTCCAACTACTAAGTGATGAGCAATAGAATTAAATTGTTACTAATTTGCAACCTCTAATAAATGAACAGATTACAAGAATTACTAGCAATGGGTCCCATGCAGATAGTCAGATAGTATGTGTCACCTGACAGAACACAGTCTATAAAATAGTCTTAGCAAAAAAACCCAAAAACCCCCCAAAAAACTTAAATCTGATCATAAACCAATTTATAGAAATACAGATACAGAAAAATCTGTTAAATCATAATAATGCAATTAACAAACTCATCAGGATGAATAATTCAGTCCCTTAAAGAAACACACTGCAAAGGAGACTGGGGTTGGTCGGGTAAGGGGTGTAGGTTTAGATTACTAGAGATTTAAGAGATGTTTATCAACCAATCAATCCTTAAACAGTAGCTGGATGATAACAGAATTTGTTGCAGTTAGAGAATAGATTTTATGGTTATGTATTTTTAAAATAATTCTTTTATAGATATATACTTAAAAACATACACAAATAGATACACTGAAATACATAAGGATACATATGAATGAAAGAATACATTTGGGATCTCCATTAAAACATGTGAAGGAGAAAAATAAATGCCAGTGTAAATGAAAAAAGACTGTTGATAACTGTTAAAGCATGGTGGTGGAAATGTGGGTACTATTTTACTTTTATATAGGTTTGAAATGTCCACTAAAAAAATTTTTTTTTGAAATCTCAAAAAAGAACTGGGAAGAAAGCACATCACTGCCAACAGGCAGAATGATAGTATAGCCCTACAAAATTCTGTAGGTAAGAGAAATGTCCTGCTAGGAACTCTTTAACATAGTGTACTCCAGGGGAAAAAAGATGTCATCACTTAGAAGATGTACTGTTATTTTACATCTTATTAACAGAGTAAAAATCCTAGAAAATAAACCATGATATATTATCAATGAAAAGATTATTCCTGATTTTAGATGTCAGAATAAAAAAAAAACCCCATAAAAATGAAATGTGTAACTCAGATCTGATGAAATATACTAATCCATTAATTGTTTAATCTAGAATTCATATATAAACTTCTATTAACTTAAGATTACTTCAGTAAAATTACTGGCAATTTTATTGGTATGCACAACTTACCTAGGCTGACAACGTTCACATAAATATGTATCAGGAATATGCTGCCTGTCAATCCCCATGCAGTCAATATGTTGCCAAACACTTAAAAAAGGGAGAAAAAAAAAAGCACAACGAATAAAACATTATTAAAGTCATCCTTAAATTAAGATTTGATATTCCATGTAACTATCACTTAGTCAGTGCCTACTTTAACACTGTAAAAGGTCCTGTGAAGAATTTATAGAAATATGTCCTCAGGGAGATAAAGCTTTGAGATGCAAAAACAAGAGGACAAATATAAGATATCATATATATGATATAAATTTCTAAAGCAAAGATTATTTTAAAATGTGAAATTATTAAAAACCATGAAGTGGAGATATCATGCTACTTGGAATTAATGGGAAAAGCACCCTGAAGAATAATGGATTTGCAGAGAATCTCATTAGGGAAATTAGGAAGAAGAGATGTCAATATAGCAACATTTTCTCAAGTAGACAGATACAGGGAGCGACAGCTAGAAGGCAGTTAATATATATGAAGAATGTTCGTTTTGAGAAATAGAAGGGGATAAAATTGGATTAGTAAAGTGTAGTCAGATTATACAGAACTTGGAAAGTTGGGATATGCATAGAGTTCCTCTAACTGGCAACAGCTAATAACTAGAGGTGCTATGATGGTATACAGTGTTAATTCAAAGAAGTCAAGGAACTCGAAGCAGAAAAATCAACTAAGAGGCTTTTCCAACATTCTGGATCTGAGTTAAGTAGAGAAGTAGACTGATGGCAGAGAAAATGAATTTAAAGAATCCAAGAGAGATTCCATGAAGACAGAGACTAAAACTATCTGTCTTCTATTTTTAATGCAATACATGGACCAGTAAACTTCTGTTATTGTTGTATTTTATTGCCCAGACTTTAATTAGTCTAAAGTTGATATATATGCCTGTTTCTAAAATTAGTCTTAATTATTCTTTACATAATAATGAGCTACTTTTAATATACGGCTACTAAGTTAACTGCTATGATACTGCTTTTTATTTCTTAACTGAGGATGCTGGGGTAAGAACTGGTAGAATGTGGAAGGTAATGGAATATATAGCAAAGTTTTGGGGAAAAAGTGTAAAGGAAGAGCAAAGCATCTGACAAGGAGAGTCAGAATAACAAATTAAGTTAAATTTGGGGGGTAAGTAATGATGTCACACAGACAACAGAAAAAATAAAACTAAAAAATGAATAATCAGAGCTCTAGATATCAAACTTGAAAGAAATGAGTATGAGCACAAGATATATGAAAATACACAGAGGCAATGTAAAACAAGAATTGAGGAAAAAAGATTAAGCCTTGCAGTATACTACAGGTTGAATGGCAGAAAAGGAGAATAAAAATAAATTCACAACAAAGAGAGCAGACACTAAGAAGCAAATACCATGAATAATCCAAAAAATGTAAACTAGTCCTTCAAGAATTTGTAGATAGGTATAAATCCTAAAGACTATTTCACTATTTTCTAATAGAGAAAATTCTGTATTATATATAGATCATTGTAATTCATCAAAAGAAAAAACAGTTTATGCATTAAAATAAAAACACTGTCAAATGGTATGTAATTTATCATATTAGACAAAATCAGCTATGAGAAAGTATTTTATAGGATTGATTAAAATATGAATTGAGATTTGCTAATAAGGAACTAATTAAAAATTAGAAAAACAAGTTATGAGTGAAGTTATGTTTTTAGTCTTAAAATTTACCTCCTGAATACATTCACTGAGGTGATTGCTTATGGTAATAATATGTATCACAAGTAATGAGAACTTATTTTTAAACTTAAAAAGGTATTACAATATATTTTTATTATTAAAATTAACTCAAAGTATTAATATTACAACTTTCCATAAAAATAACACCAAATTTCACATTCCACTGAAGACTAATTTTTCCCCTTTCTGGCAAAGGTAAATCAACTTTTTGAAATATAACCCTAACTACATGTTTATATCAGTTAACATCCCACTCTTAATCACCCAATCTAATGTATGGGAACAAGATTACAAATAATGCAAAGTAATTTATATTTGGCTCAATGATGCATCTTAACGCTATTCAAATATGAGTATATGACATCCTATTTCAAATCAAATAATGAAGCTATGCCTTAAGGACCAGACCCAGGACATTCTGTACTTTCTTACCCTCTACAGTGCGCTGCTTAAATCCTCTCTGCTTCCCACCCTATGCAGGGGACGGACTCAGAAACTTCAAGGCTGAAATCCTACTGTTCCCTCTCCATCCTCCCCAACTCCCGCCCACCGGAAAAAAACAAAAAACAAAAATGAAAACAAAACCCCACTTTCTGTCCCAATCACACCTTCTCTAGGGGAGGAGGCCTTTCTTGGTGGTTGAACCAGGGTTGGGGGAGGGGAGACTGTGGTTCTGGTTCAAGGAGACTCCAGAGTGCTGCAAGGTTCAAGTCAAAAGGAGGTGAGAGAGTCAGGTCAAACAAACATCAATCAAAATGTATAATTCCCCCAAACTGGAAAATCACAGTTGACTATACAGCACAAATAATTCCAAAGGAAATACACAGGACTCAATTCTCCTCTCATTTCTATCTTGTCTACTTTATGTAGTTGTATTACTATCGAATGAGTGGAGAGATGTGATCCTGTATGAATAAAGTTCAGACTGACTCAATTAACAATGAGGATTTCTAATCAACTCTAAGATAGCTTTTTTCCCATAGGGGCTTTATCTAGGAACAAAACAGACTGCACTGACAGTAGCAAAAGTGTCACTTAAAAAATGCATTCATCAATTCCTTCAAAAGTGACTTTAATTATCTTTTCCAACATGTTAACAATCGCAAAGATTAGGAGCATTCAAGAAAAATAAACAAATGGTGTGAAATATTTTACCTGCATTTGTCACAACAGATCATGTATCCATCATCATGTGTAAAACCACATATGCACCTGGTTACATCAGTACCATAACTTCCATCCTCAGATGTGCTGATTGTAGTAGCACTGGAAGTTTCATCAAAATTAGGAGTGGTAAATATGCCTACTTCATTTTTGCTAATAAGAACTGATGGAGGAGGGGAAGCCGGAGGTGTTGGAGGAGGACGAGCACCATAATTATGGTCCTGGATAATTAAACACAAATACAGCATAAAATAATTTCAACAACAATATGAGCTAGCAACTTAAACAAAATTCAATCCTTAATTTGAATATCCAAGAGATATGAAACTAGCATATTTCTTCCTTAATACTTTAAACTAATGACTTCGTGAAACTAGATATTAAACCATAGTAGTAAATGAAAAAGAAAACATGTATCTACAATCTTGGTCACCTTTACAATGCAAGATGTAAGAATAAAGGTTAAGAAAAAAAAGCCACCTCAGCCAAGCGGAGGCTAACAAAAACAATTACAAAAGACATATTGTCACTATAAAGTATACAATAGGAATTTCTAAAATATTGGTATTTTTTATTCTGGTCCAAGTGGTAAAAATCTCTAACTGTGCCTCAATAGTATCACAAGTGTGTCCAGTTCTGCAGCTGTTTCAGTCTATGCTCTGCCTCTTACTAGATATACAGCACTGAATAAGTCAGCTTAGATAAGCTTTCATTTTCTCAGCTATGAAATGGGGATGAAAATTATGAGATTGTTTTTGAAGATTAAATGGGATAATATATGTAAAAATGCCTAGCAGACAGCCTAACACATTAGTGCTAAATAAATGGTAACTATATAAATTGCTGTGTAATTTAGAATCAACAATAGATAGTACAATACAATTCTATCTAGTCTTTTTATAGAAATGATAGAGAATCATGAACTAAACTATTAATAGCATAAAAAGGGAAATAATAATAATACAAAACCTTCTAGGGAATCGCTCTAATAGAATTTTAACCCCTTGAATAAATATAATTAGATCAATGAAAACAATTAAACTACAAATTATACACCTAATTGCTTAGGTAGGATAAAACAAGTTTACATTTTAAATATTCACTTTTAGGCACAATACCTATTAAAAAACACCCTTCCAGATAAATGTTTGACACTTACCGCATAGGGCAAACCAATGTAACTGTGTGAATGATGTGAGCTGCTGGTATATAACTGGTGGGGATAACTGTTGGATTTCTCAACTACCACAGGGCTAGCTTCTACGGATTCTGGTCTAGAGGGAAAAAAGTTGCATCAAAGAGAATTCCATTCATTTATTTTTCTTTTAGTCAATTTAAAATTATACGCATTTATGTTATTGGCTACACAAATGTCTTTAAAATGTCTAAAATGTAGACACCTTGTGGATATGATATAGCCTATCTAGAGTCCACATCATAAAAAACTTTTGTTTAATTAAGTGCAATAAATGCCCCACCTTCAAGTTCAAATATAGTTCTCCTATCATTAAAAAAAATTAGAAGGGGGGTATAGCTCAGAGGTAGAGTGCATGCTTAGGTTAGCATGCACAAGGTTCTAGGTTCAATCCCCAGTACCTCCATTAAATAAATAAATACATAAATAAATAAATCTAATTACCCACCCCAAACAATAAATAAATAAACAAAAATTTATTAGAAATTAAACATTATTTAATATACTCAGTGGCACTGGGGACACTATGCACAGGGGTGGAAAAAAGTGGTAGAAATAATTTAAGCAAGACTAAAAGACACACTGAATCTATATGGGCCCCAATTTGAAAGTGAGCATACATTTCAATGTTCAAAGCTCCATGTATGTGTTAGTTTGTCAAGATATAGTAAGGCCTTGGCAATATTAGTAAAGTTAAGGAATAAGAAATATCACAATGAACCAAGGTTTGCTTATGAAAAAAACATAACTAGCAGCCTGTGGCAGAGTAATAAGATTAGCAGTTCTGGCCTGATAATGGCTGATGACCAGACCAACCACTGATACAACTGAGAGTAACAACTCACCCACTATGGTTGACTTGTAAGTTCTCTGGCCTAGCATTTTACATACATCACTTTCCCAACTTCTTCACTTGTATCAATCCTTCTGAGCCCAGAGTTCTAGGCTCTATTGAAAAAAATTTAATTAGAAAAAAAAGCAGTAATGATGGAGAGACAGTCTCTTATGCATACGCAAAAAGATAGGAAAAATGGCATGTGGAATCTCTAAGGAGTATGGAGAGAAGAGTCAGATTTCAGGATAGTGTTTATTTACTTAGCTTTTTCTCAAAATTAAATAATACACCAATCCCAATAATAGGAGGGGGATTTTTCTTTGTAGATCTGGATTTAGAGAAACTTTACAACTAGGTCTTTGGGTGATATGTGTACCAATATCATCAAACATGAATTCAAGCACTTGCACTGAAATCTTATGACAGTATTTGATATTAAGTGGCAGTCATCTATGATGACTCTAAACATACTTAATTTTTTCCCCCAGCTCAAAATTATAATAGCAAATTTTAAAACGTCAGAGAGCTCACAGCCCCCTGGGGACTACATCCATAGACCTCAGTTTGACTAGCACTGATTAAACAAATATTGAGGGCCTAATGTTTGCCAGGGTATGAGAGAATGTAAAGGTAAGACATCTCTGCCTTCAAGGAACTTAACAATAATAGTTTTCATTCATTCAATAAATATCTGAGCACACATTAAGTAGAAGACACTGAGATGCTGGAAATCAAAAAATAAAGAAGTAAAAGAAGTGGTCCTTCTTTTCAAGAAAATGATGTAAGGGAAGACAAACAAGTATATCAATGATTACAAAGTGCCATCAGAGGTATGCACGGGGGCCGTTCACAATAGTTAAAGTGTTTTAAAGAATGACAAGTCAACAAGCCCAAGAAATACAGAGGTGGAAGAGATGAAGATGGTATCCCAGACAGAATGCACACATGCAGTCAGAGGTATCAACAGTAAGACACGTTTAAGCATGTTTCTCTAAGCACGATGGACAGATCATCAGCATCACAATCACGAGTAGTGCATGTTACAATTTCTTACCAAATGAATAAAAAATTTTAAAGATCAGGCTCAGAAATCTACATGGTAACAAGCACATTCAATCCTATGTTCACTGAATTTTAGGAAGCACAGATTTAAAAGAACTGCTAAAATTCATATCAGATAGAGTTACAGGTATGGAAAAGGGGCCAGAGATGAGGGCAGATAAGTCAGGCGAGGAAAAATTCCAGAAGTATCTTGGGTACCCAGCTAAAGAATATTATCTTTATCCTTAAAAATTATACACAGTAATGATGTGATCAGAGTAGCAGCATATCAAAATAAAGCTGAGAGCTTCAAATGTGAGGTTGAGTAATCTGTAAATAATTCTCCCAGATCCAGCAAATTCAGGAGAAGCTCTGAACTTGATCAGCGCATGTAAAAACTGCTACCTCTCCCAGACTCCTTCCCTCCATCCCTACTTATAAATAAATTACTTCTGCTCTGTTTTTTGCTTCACTGAAAAACACTTAGTGCCCTGTCTAGTTTCAAAGTGATCCTCATGAGTGCAAGGTGCCCAGAGTCCAAACTGTTAACCTTTGTATTCAAGAAAGCAATATTAAATGGTGCAATTAATAATTCTGCAATTTCATTATTGAGTTCCTTCAATTCTTAAGTATGGGACCAACTCACCTTGATGATTTACCCACATAACATTTTTATTAGGTATAGAACACAGAGTGCATTAACCATTTGTTAGATTCATCTGATGTTTAGTTGCTTTCAATGACAGTATGAAAATAAAAGACTTCCCAGTATTTTATTACTATATGAAGACTTAACTCTTGGTAATCTCTGGGTCTATCAATTACACTACCAACAAGAAGTTTCCATTAATTCTCTAGCAGCATTCCTTTTCTTAATGTGTCTTTAAAACCTTACCGAACTTGGTGTCATTTGCTGAATATGCTTCAAAGTATCTTTTTATCCACTTAATTTCTAGTAATTACATGACATGCCAAACTTCTTTGAGTCTACTTTTTCCCTTAAGAGACTGTTCAGAATTCTGAAAGAAACTTTTTATTTGGTTATTTATAATTGCATCTTTTATTTGGCTATTTAGCCACACAAAGCTTGAGTCAGCTTCAAGTGCCTGTTTTTGATCTATAGCACATTATTTACTACAGACCTTCCAAAAAGAGACCTTTACATAGACTCTGGAGTTGAGAAAATACTAATATCTTAAATTCCTACTCTTTAATTATACAATCTGGGAATTTTTCATCACTTAATCCTTCATCAGTTAAAGAGAATACGATTTAAAATTTCCTACTTAAAATACTATCACTTAAAAAATACTATCACTTGTTAAAATTCTTATACTGGAGAACTTTATATCCCTTTTACCTCTAAATTCTCTCCTAATGTATTCTATCATGGTCAGTACACAGTCACTCAAATAATATAGTAAATTTCAATCTCTCTCTAGTAACTATTTTAATTCTGTTAGTTTCCTAATGATTTTTAGTATTTTCCAGTTTCCAGAAATCAGAACTGTTACTTTAATGAAATATAGCATTCAACTCATGGAAATCAAACAAACTACGTAAGATTTTTTTTTTTAAACAAACAAGGGGCATTCTGTTCAGTTCTATATAGTCTTTCTACCATGGAAAGGCTGTAAAGTATTTGTAGTTTTAGTTTTACCTCTCCTAAACAAATGAAATAAAATTAGCTAAGATATGAGCATTCAACAATTACTGCTATATAATAAGATTCAGGTTTAACCAAGAGATCTTCAAGCCATATGATTCATGACTCACTACTGTCTGTTTCTAAACTTTTTCATCATCCTAAACAGAAACTTTGCACTCATGAAAACAACTTTTTACGTCCTCCAAGCCCCAGCGTCTGGTAACTTCTATTTTACTGTTTCTAATTGCCTATTCTAGATACCTAATATAAATAGTGGAATCATAAAATATTGATCCTTTTGTGTCTGGCTTATTTCACTTGGTGTAACGTTTTCAAGGTTCATTCATTTGTAGTATGCTGCAAAACCCTATTCCTTTTTATGGCTGAATAATATTCCATTATATAAACTTACCATGTTGCTTATCTGTTCACCTGTTGGTGGACACTTGGGATGTTTCCACCTGTAGACTACTGTGAGTAATACTACTATGAATACTGGTATACAAGTATCTGTTTTGAGCTCCTGATTTCAATTCTTTTCAGTATACCATTAGGAATAGAATTGCTGGGTCATAAAGTAATTCTATGTTTAACATCATGAGAAGCAACCAAACTGTTTTCCATCTGGTTTTCTTTTTATGCCTTAACCTCCTTTTAAAATGTTTCTTCTCCTGTTTTTTAAATATTTGTGTTTTCCACGAGTCTGTACTTTGTAAACCATTCCTGGAGGTTTCATCCACCATTATAGCTTTTACCATTTCCTATGTGCTCATGACTTCCACATCATCCTTAACCTTAATTCTATCTCATAAGCTCCACGCAAATAGCCCTCCATATTACTAGACCTTTTAATGCAGATTTCTGATGACTATAAAGTACATGTCTGCTGTAAAAAATCCTCTTTTGCATCCCAGAGTTTTGAATTTAAAATGAATTAAAATCAGAGCTGAGGTCAGCAATCTTTTTCTGTAAAGGGCCAGTGAGTAAACATATTTAAGACCGGGAACAAATATGGTTTCTGTTGCAACTAGTACTACTACTCAGCTCTTCTTCTTCTGCCCACATCTTCTTCTGCCCACAAATGCTCCTCCCCCACCTCCAAGGCTCATCTTTTCTTTAGACAATTCCACCACTTTCCAGTTGCTTAAGCTAAAACCCTAAAGTGTCGTTCTTCATTGCTCCTTTTCCCTCACCCTCCACATCTAATTCTTTGGTCAATCCTGTGTCTCCCTCCAAAACACACTGAGAATCAGTACACTTCGCTCCATTTGTACTGTTGTCCTAGTCCAAGGCCTTGTCATCTCTTGCCTGGACACTGACGTAACACTGTGAATGTATTTAACTTACTTAATGCCACTGAACTGTACACTTAAAAATGGTAAATTTTATGTTATGTATATTTTACTACAATTAAAAAAAACCCACAAAAGGTTAGTTTCACTAAAGTCAAAGGTAGAGAATCAATAGTATTAAATCCTGATGAAAGAGCAAGCAATACAAGGCACTAGCTTCAATATGCCAGTAGCATGGTCCAAGTAAAAGCTAACTTGTATGCAGCAGGTGAAGAATTAATAGAACGGAGAATATTCAAGGATTCAAGCATCTGAATGGGTTTACAATTTAAACAATGCCTGAGGAATTAAAGCAACGGGAGGCACAGAAAATATCAACAAAAAGTCAAGATTTAATCTGAATTAGCCACTCTCAGAAGCTAACTGTGAAGTTGTGAGGTGATGCTCAGGGCTTCTAGAAGGTAAAATGCTGTTGCTAAGACTTGGTAAATTGAGCAGGTAGAATAAAGTTATGGTAGGGCTGGTTTGCACCTGGCCCCAAAGGAGTGTCAGTATATGGTTTCCTTTCCCTCCTTCTGAAAGTAGCTTTGTTTTGGCCTAGGATTGGTGGTAGCAGATCTACTCTCGCTGAATCTAGACAAGTGTAGTGTGGAGGGAAGTTCCTGAAACCTCAAACAATGCTGTCATGAAGCTAGAGGTGGAGGACCAGCTGCTGAGTCATGCTTGATATGGCAGAATTCTAGACTTAAGCCCTAACATTAAGTCACTGTTTATGCATGGGACATGCCACATAATCACTCTGGGGTCTCAGTTTCCACATTTATAAAATGAAGTCTTAATTCTAAGTCACATGATATTATAATAGCAAAGAAAATACTAAAGCCCAGGTCTCTTAAGTTGGTCTAGTAGTTTTCCCACCGAACTGCATTATTTCCACTATGCTTGTGAAATTTACTAGAGTGCTGTTTATACCTATGGATTAATGACTTAGTAAGGTCAAAAGCTTTACCTCATTTTTGTCTCACACAGTAGTACTATGTGTCACTTTATTAAAGTTACACAAAGCCTGAGTGCTGGTAGTCCTGAATCTACGCTACTTTGTCATTACTACACAAACTTTACTATTTAAATATGGAGAACATTGCAGTCATTAAATTTGAAATTATTTATGTAGTATTTCCATTCTTAAAAGTGAAAAGTTTATTTTCAAATGTGTTATAGTTTTAAATTACTGCTGAAAACTTAGAAAGCTGAACTACCAATTTGTTTGAGTAATCTACCTGATGTTGCTACATTTTCTGGAACAACTTTACAAATTTAAAATCTTCTTTGTTTATACCAAAATATCCTTATTTTTTAAAAAGTCATCAAAAATGATCACCCAAGCCACATTATACATTCTTAGTGCAGACATTTAAGTAAGGCAGGTGAACTGAACTGAAGCTCTAAAAGGAGAGAAGTGCCAATCATTAAATTGAGAGGCATCTAGAGAAATAAAACAGGTTAGAATAATTGATTAAATAAGCTGATTCCTCTTGAAATTGGACTTTTATAATTTTCTTATACTCATCAAAATTCTAGTTTCTCACTGATATAAACCTTTAAAATACAGTTGGATTTTAATGAGTGGTTTATATCATTGTTTCAGGTGAAACCTCTAATTTTCCTTTTAACATTAAAACATTCAGTAACACATGGGTACCAGCAATGGCACATGGATAGACTGGCTCCCTAATTGTTTTTTTTTTCCCCTAATTGTTTTAATAATGAGTATAAAAGATCTCCACAAGTTCTCAATATGTTCCTTCAGATTTGTGATCAAAACTTGTCCATTTCTATGTAGCCGATATTTTATAACTATAAATTTAAAAACTGCAAATCACTATATTGTACAATATTATGTCAACTATACTTCAAAAAACTAAAAATTAAAAAAAATCTTGTCCTCTTTTATCACCATTGTTATAACCTATTATACTTTAAAGATATATTAAAAATACACACATTAAAATAGCATAACAAGTAATTTTTTTTAATGGAGAGGTCTGGTATAACAATTGTCCTCAACTTACCAAATGTGGCATTTTACTTCATTTAACTCATCCATTAACAAAACCTAGCTCTTCTGATCTATGTGGCAACATGGATCTGGTGCCAAGGAACCCTGGGCTTAACTCTAACTCTTACTTTT
This sequence comes from Vicugna pacos, assembly GCF_048564905.1. Taxonomy (NCBI): domain Eukaryota; kingdom Metazoa; phylum Chordata; class Mammalia; order Artiodactyla; family Camelidae; genus Vicugna; species Vicugna pacos. The sequence continues at coordinate 76,183,220 of NC_132993.1, read as the reverse complement.
TATTAATTATGTCGCCTTAGGTAAGTTTGTTAATCTCCTTATTTCTGTTGTAAAATGGAAACAATACCTGCCTGACTTTTTGCTGGGATGGTTAAGAGACATTATTACAGACAGCTATATGGATATAGGGAGCTCTGTATTCAGTATCACAAGTGAAGAACAAGTAGAGGAAAAACTTGTTCAGTATTAAGTATTAAAAATGAGAAATTCAACATCATCCTAAGAACAGTTCTAAACAATGCTAAGACAGCACTTTAAAATAGGTTTTTGAATATTAAAACAAAACCACAGTTTAATGAAAGCACTTGCAAATTACAATAAGCAAATCAACATCTACTTTAAGAGCAGCAGAATGTATTAGTTCTTAACAGCAGATTAAGAGTAAAGAAATCATAAAAGGAATGTTAAGTACGACTGCAAAATGAACAAGTAAAAAGCTACTGAAAACATTTCATTATACACAAAACATTTTAGTATTTTCAATTATATAAATTCAGACTAAAAGCACCCAAGCACTTCAACAAATTAATGAATTCTGCCAGCAGGTGGCTCTAGAGGCACTGAAATTACTTAATATCAAATACCGATATCAAAGATGGTAAAAATGTACCGAGTCTCAGAAATTAGGAGTAAAAAAGAGTCGCATCAATACTTCAACCCAAGCCCTTTTTCAAATGAAGAGACCAAAGTTCACAATAACTAAGCAGCTTAAGGGCTCACTGGTATGTTAGTGCTAGTGGCAAAATCAAAAACCTAGGTATCTCTCCTTAGTACTCTCAGCCAACAAATAGGTATTTACTGTATTGTCAGTCATACTACCAAGAGCCCTCCTCCAAAATAACCCCCCTGCAACCTACACATGTCACATTTACTAATCTGTCCACCTCATCCAAAAATACATATAATTATACAAACGCTCATTACATAAAGATTTCTAGAGGAATATTTGGTAGCAATGATAATATTAAAAGGAATACAATGTTAGCAATTATGTTCCCAGTCTCTGAGAGGGAAAAGTATTTTGGCTTTTCTGTTTTAAAAAGGCTAGGAAAGAAATTTAACATTTCCCATTTATTAACTCTTTCACTTTCCAGCTCCAGAAGGGTTTCTCATCTTGGTTTATTTAACCAATTTAGTAATTCAGATGGCTGGAATGTCAGATGTGAAAGAGGTAAAAAGGAATGGAAGAGGTCAACCTCTATCAATTAGGATTAAAAAAAAAACATGCAATTCTAATAAATGGCTGAACTCTGGCTCAACTTTCTAGTGATAATGAAGTCTAGGTTTTTTTTTTTTTTTTTTTTTTTTTAATGAAGGTACTGGGGACTAAACCCAGGACCTCGTGTATGCTAAGCATGCATTTACCACTGAGCTATACCCTACCCCGGCCAGGTTTTCTTTTACAGTCTCTATTTATGAGCAGACACCTGAGAATACCTTTGTTATATGCAGTCATTTATTACACTGAGTTCACTACTCCTAGAACTGGAGCTACTACTTATATGAGCCATATATCAAAATAAACTAGTTATGTTATATAAATCATTTTTTGTAATAGTATTAGTAAAGGAACTGTAACAGAAAAGGCCTAAAATCGATCATTGATAAGTTCTACTTCTGCCCCTTACCCACTCTGTGACTTCAGCTTCCTCACTAACAATTTGAGAATAACATATCTACATCATAGTTACATCTTTATCTTATTCAAAAAGAAATAATTATGATTTCACTTACAATTTTAGGCTTCATCATTCTTTTCTCTTCCTACACTTTTTTATTTGGGCTAGACCTTCCCTAGACATGTGTGCTACTGAGCACTCAAAATGTGGTTAGTTCGAATTGAGAGGTGCTGGAAGTGTAAAACACATACTAGATTTTAAAGACCTAGCGTGGAAAAAAATTCATAAACTATCTCAGTATTTTTATATTGATATATGTTAAAATGATGATATTCTGGATATTCAGTTAAGTAAGATACATGACAAAATTAATTTCACCTTTTTATAATCGTTTTAATATGGCTACTAGAAAATTTTAAAGTATATATATGACTTACATTATATTTCTATTGGACAGCTCTAATCTAGGGTTCTGACTTCCCAACTGATAAATTATAAAGTTTATACTTCACCTTTGTAACTGAGGCTCTAGTAAAATACGCCACACACTGTTGATGCTTACAAATGATGATCCAGAATGTGCTTTCTCTTAGATTGTTAGTCTTATCCACTGCAATTATGCCAGAAGCAAGAAGGCTATTTCTAGTATTAGCCTACATTTAAGGGCATGTAGTTAATCAAAAATTTTATAGACATAGCTTCCTGGTAAGAAAGATGGTCTCCTGATTATTCCAGTTATGATCATTTTGCTAATTAAGTTTTAAAAAATTATGGTTACACTTAGTGCAACTTTCCCTTTAAATATATTATTACCTTTCCACATTTTCAATTGTACCAAGTATAATGCCAGACCCTACTGAGAAAATCAATCGGTCATTATGTTAATCTGTGATGTTGTGATCAGCATTTTTCAAATCTAAGGACAAACACAACGCAGGTAAAACCTTAGTGCTAAGAAGTAAGAGTGGCCAGTAAGCAATTTTTTTAGAGCATCTTACAGTCTCCACTATAGGAGTTGGCTTCAATATTGTTTCTATTCACCAAGGTCTACGTATTGGTTTGTTCACACTATGTACAGTAAAAAGTTATTTTTAAATAAAAAATTTTCATAACTAGCCTAGTTATGTGAATGTGCCTAGTTATTTGAATGTGTAATGTTTACAACTGCTTAAAAAATAATAGAAGCAAATAATACAAAATTTTATTACACCAGATATCCCTAAATCACAGTCTTATCAATGTTCAGTATTCAGTTATTCCTCAAGTATTTTAAAACCATTCTTTTCTGGTTCAAAATTTGGGGAGAAACAACTTTTCGCAAGATAATGGGGAACAGAAATAAGTAAAATACAAGATCCTTAACTCTCAAAGAAAGGCAAAACCCAAGAGTTTTCAAAATTAGTAATGAGAGGAAAACAAGTATTATAGAGGCTGGACTTGGTGCGAATAACGAGTTTTATTTTAGAGACACAATAATATAAGAGCAAATGTTACTGAGTATGGAAATACTAGATTATAGCTTACCAAACCCATTCTTCACAGATTCACAGAACTTCTCAACTTTCCATGTATAATTAATAACATTACATAGCCACATGAGTGTAATAAAATGTAATTTGCTCTCTTTTTAAAAAACATTTTGAAATAATTATGTAGCATCACAGGAGGTTAACAAAGAAATGTACAGGGAAGTGCCATGCACCTGTCCCCCAGCATCCTGCAGCTTACACAACTACAGTATCTTTTGATTATGCATTTAAATTAAAAAGGAAGCAACATATTAATTATATCAAAATTTCTTATGAAAACAGCTCCAAAACCTTTATGTTTCTGTGGAAATGTGGAAAGGAGGGTAGGGGATGTGATTTAAGGGTATTTTTAAGCTTCCCAGTTTTAAATATATAAAAAAAAGAGAATGTAAAGGTTTGAAAATTAAACCACAAAAATTCTAATGGTTGTTCCATAACTGGCACCAGCTATCTTTTTTGTGTCTATTGAGTAGGGGATACTACACCCAAGGAACATATATACTTGAATGTGGAATAGAAAAAAAAAATCATTTCCTAAAACAAAAATACTTCTTTAAAAAGTCATTCTGTAACTACCTACTAATTGATCATTTTCTCGTAATAAAAACGGCCATGTTTGTACTAGAAAAGATTTGGCTCCACAATATAAATCACATTTATTCTATAAATACTCTATAAATGTATTTAAATAAAGAACATGGGTAGAAAGCTATCCCTTACACTGCCCTCTTTCAGTATATTTTTAATTCTCTTTTAACTCTATTATTAATATATGGCTTTCATTCTGTGAATTGTCTTGCAGTACACATACCAGACATGCAAACAAGGTAAAGGTGTATCTCACATTCTATATTGGACTAATTCTTATCTAGCATATAAATAATATTTTATAAACTACTTCTTGTATTACTTGCATAAAAGGCTAATTTTAAAAAAGACTGTCAAGGTAAATACTTTTAGGAAGCAAAGAATCTTTGATTATTACCAATAAATGTCTACAACTATTATCAAATATAGACTTGCATCTATCAGATGCTTTACCTTAAGAAAAACTAGTACTTTAGACTGGGAACCTCTTGCCTGTGAAGCCCTGCTTCCAGGTTCTTTCCTTCCTTAGTAGCGTTCCTATTTGGGCAGAATGAGTGGTAATCAACTATCACAAGTGCCTTGTTTGAGCATCTATTATTTTATAACAAAAATACCTTACACATAGCACAGACCAAAAAAAAAGGCTTTAAAAACTATACTACAACTATCACAAGTTAAATGGACCACACAGTATATCACAGGAATATTAGAGAGCATCTCTGGGACTTTTTCAACGGTAGAAGCAGAAGTGGTGAAAACACTTCTAGACCACTGCAATGCCAACAACAGGAGAACAACTGCATTTCTGTCCATTCCATATATCAGTTTTAGAAGCCCTAAAATCAGTAAATTTCCTTTTTGTAAAATTTAAATTCAGCTTTCTGGTCAAAAAGAGTTCCATTAAGAACAATATATTTTACATTCTGAATCAGAGATCAAACATGCATCTGCCTGTTCTTCAGCTTCCAACAATGCACTTAAATCCCTTGCAATTTCCAAAAACAAATTGTCAATTTTCACAGCAATAACTTAGTGTTAAAGTACTGGTCACTCAAAATCAAAATATAATGAAATCTATCTTCACAACTGCCAAGACCAAACAGTCTAGAAGCAAGGTAAGAATCTTTCACTGAATCCATTAGAAATGGTTCCCATTAAAAGCAAAACTGTCAAAATAACCATCCAGCAGGAAAATACTCCCTTTTTCTTCTTTAAAAATGGCCTGAATTTTGTTTTTCAACTCAACTTTTTAAAAAAAACAAAGCAAATCTTGTGTTTAAACAGATATTACAATTTTTTAAAAGATTCAAATTTAAAACCAAGTAACTTTTCCTATATAAACATTTCTTAATTGCAAGATATATCCTACAATTTAAAAAAACAACCTATTATCTTGATTCCTGATGTCAACACTTAGCAAATAAAAAAAGACAAAGAATTTGAAACAGCATTTTGACTCAAAAGTTACTTTAAAAAGTAATTTTAGTTAAAGCCTTTAAACTTCTGATATTTCATTTTAGCTAAGTCTAAAATGAGAAAAAAAATGCAAATCAAGCACTGCTTGGTTTTGCTAAAATAACTGTATGAAATATTCTGTCTTTCCCTATCCAAACTACCTTTAATTTAAATACTTACTCTGAGCCTGCAGCCATTTCCAAGTATGACGTTTCTGCTGTATCAACCCCCAATGGGATCACTATGCTCATGACGTTCGCCTCTGGTAAATTCGATTACTATGGAGTCCTATGCATTGGTATCCAAAACACTGGAGCATGCCAGCCACAGTGCTCATTGCAAACATCTAAGTGCATCCACAAACCCTGTTTAAAAGAAAGGGAACCAAAAGTTAAGAACCATCTTCATACTCCCAACAACAGTCATACTATAACAAAGGTAAGCAAAATACACAAAGAAAACATTCTTTATTAAAATATCAATATAAATTGGGATTCGCTCAGGGAGTCTGTATTTTGTTTATTTTTCTGGAATTAAGTTAGGTGACTGTGATCAAACGAAAAGTTTCTGAATCATAATCCCCCTTAGGGAATGAATTTAGGATGCCAAAAGAAAGATTACTAAGGCATATTGCTTAGTGAGAAACCAACAAATATTATTCATTTTGAAAGATAAAATGGAATTTCTTATAGTACTAGTATCCAAAAATAAGTCTTCTTGGTTCACTGAATGATCTAACAATAAATTAAATATCTGTGTACTTACAAAGCAAGTGTCGACAAAAGACTGTGCTAAGCTTTTACATGATCTATTTAATTCTCACAGCTCTGATACAGGGATCTCTATTTTACCACTGAGGAATACAAAAGCAACTAGGGTTAAATAACGTAACCAAGGTTGCTCAGTTCAAGAGATAAAACCAGGATTTGAACCAATTCCACTCTCTTGTTTATATATGTATGTTTAAAAGGCTATTTTATTTGTAGTAAAATCAATTGTTTTATAGTGGTTGTCATTTTCTATATCACCTTAATACATATATATTGAGGGAGTTCCTCTATTTCTTCAGTCTTCTCCCTTGAGTTAATGATTCCTAATACAATACTTCTCTATTCTAAATTCACTGTTTAATACCTGCTATATGTACTGCTTGTGAAATACCCTCTCGAAATATTTTCAGCAATGATACAGTACAACTCAGAACAAAGCAAACAGAGATAATCCTATAAATAAGAGAAAGCCAAAATTGTCCCTTATGTCTAAAATTCCGAAGAGAAGTGTTTCCTCAAATAGTAATTCTTGTGTTTATCTTTAATTTTTACAAGTAAGTGTGTAATTCAGGTTAATTCCTATTTCGCAGATGATACAAACTACTGAGTGCATATTTTACTGGGAAAATTACCAAAATAGAGAAATAACAAGGTAACAGTGGTTTAAATTCTCCAAGAAATGTAGCCTTTACTTTTAAATCATGTATAACTAGGGGAGAGCTACTATATTACATATTACATATATTTTATTATAATAAACATATACAGTAATAGGCAATTGCACCTAGAAATTAAAAACATAAGCACTGGAGCCTTTCTCTAATATTCACTAGATGTATGAACTAGGCAAGGTTTTGAACCTTGCTAAGCATTCCCTGTTTATAAAATGGGGATTTATCCTCATAGGGTTTCTGTGAAGAAAATAATGAATGTAAAGCATTTTGTACACTGAGTTATGTATATTCAGCAATCAGTAAGTGGTAGTCACATAAGAAGAGTGCTCTTATTTCATCACACACACACAATAAAAAACTGTGTGGATAGAAAAACTCTTTCTCTAAAGAGAATCTTCTAATAGTTTTTGAAAATAAAGTACATAATTATGGTTCCCTATTTGCTATGATTTTACAGTTTTCACCAAATTAAAATCATTTAAAAACAAAGCACAGTGAAAAAAAGGAAAAATTGCCCCACCTTATTTTCTGCACCTGTGATTTTTCCAGAATTACCTCATAAAACCCATACTTATCAATCTGAATAAAGCTATAAAATTATAAAATTTCCAAATGACAAAGTACAAGCAATATATAAAACTAATTCTGTTCTATTCAAATGTTATAATATTCTGTATTTCTTTAAAACACTGAAGACTTGGGGCTAACAATGGTTAATTACAAAGAAAAGAAATTCTCCTCCTTGTTGGTAGCATCTACTTGGTAGAAGTTTTCTTCAGCTCAATTATATTTACATTAGATTCATAGGAAATTTTTTATTTTAGGTATATATTGTTAAATATTTAGTTGTACTTTTTTTTTTAAACAAGAGGCAAAATCTGGAAAGCAGAAGTCTAACCATTATGTATTCTTTTAGGCAACTAAGTAATATTTCCAGCCTAAAACATCTATCTGAGTATGTATTTAATAGTGTATCCCAGTTTTATACAAATGTACAATCTTCAATAAACCCTGCACTTGAGCTGTTTTTAAATAGCAGTGAAGAGCTTGCTATAAGCCTTTTTCAGACAGTGGTTTATATTTGTATGATTACTACCTGTCTCTCAAACCCTGACCAGTGCCTGAAATGTTAACAGGCACTTTACAAAGAATTGGTGAATGAATTAGAGCACCCAGGATGAAACTGCAGCTCTGGCCCCATTAACCAAATAAGTTGTCAACCTATACAATTAAGTGCTATAAAAACAACCACAAGACACCTTTTCCAGAAATGAATGTCTCTGAAATCACAGAAGCTCATCCCAGGATAACAACATATCACATATGAAACAGAACCAAGGACTATGAGTTTGATTCAGTAGAGAAAATGATCTCAGTAAATTATTCACAAGAGATCAGAAGTCAAGAGGTCATAATGAGGCCATAAAATGGCTAATATTTCACTATATTCATTAATATAAATAACTCCACAGCCAGGAAACTCACCCTGTTTAAAAATCTAGTTGATACTTAAATCATAAATTCATTAGGGCCAAATCACTGTGTCTTTAAAAGTAAGAAAAGAAAAGGAAAGATAAAGTGGTAAACAGAAAGGATATCAACTTGTAACACAGGCATAACTAGAGAAAACAATTCAACACAATCCAATTACCACAAAGCTCTCACATCTTATATGTGAATCAAAAAAATGGTTATCCAACTAGCAAGTAAAATGCATACAAAATACATTGAGAATAAATGGCAGCCATTAAAGAAATAATATAAAAGGAAATACCATGAGATGTCTGGTAAATCTGAGGTCCAAGAAAGAATAAATGTCTTCACAAAACCTGCTATCCAGAATAGACCTAGAAACCAAGTGAACATAGGAGTATTGAGCTGTTTTTAAATGGCATAAAATTAAAGGTACTTCTAACATGGAACCTAAAACCAAAGGGACTCACATAAAGACAGCAGCCAATTCGTAAAAGATGAATTTATTCTTCACTCTTTTTGAATAAAATGTAAACACAAGTAAAGGCAACAATTAATGCTAAATACCAAATCCCAAATCAAATTGAAAAGAAATGGAAAATATAGCATTACAAACAGATTTAGCAGAGCAAAGGCAATGATACCAAAACCACAACAAACAAAACCCTAAAGTAGGAAAAAATGAGATAAAAGACAAGGAAAAGCAATTAAATTAGAAAACTGTCTATCAGAAAAACCGGACGACTGAGGCTGCTTATAAGACCGTGTAAAGAAGTTCAGAAACAAACAAACAAAAAGTCACTGAAAAGATGAACATGATGCCCAAAAGGAAGGAAAGATGAAAATACAAGGAAAAATTTTTTCTAAAATTACAAATAAAAGTGCCCAACCCAATCTAACATAATCTCTTTGAGCAAAGGGTCATTTATTATAATCTCTCAGTCCTTAATAAGCACCTTACATAGACCTCAATAAATATTTAAAATTAAATCAACATTTACATTTTGGACACGAATCACTAAGAGAATAATTGGATGAATTTTGGGCTAATAAAAATGAAATAAAGAAACCTGAAAATATTGTGAGGGGCCACATAACTGAGATTTCCTCATAAATCAGAAATTAAACAGCTCTCATTACTCATTTAAAATTTTAATTTTATTTATAGAAGTTGATTAAGGTATAATAAATAGAATACTGGTTGATCAAGAGCTATTACCAAGTTACTACCTATGAAAATTTGGTCAACTCATTTCGCTATTCTGAGCTACAAATATAAATGAAGGTAGGTTAGGTTGATGATCCTATAGTTTAAATTTTACAATCACAAGTACATTAACAGATTATCCCTGATAATCAAAACAACAAAATATCAGATTCTAAAAAGTTACAAAAAAATAAATCTGACAACAGAATGAATAATGTATTTTTCTAGTTGAGTTACTGTTACTATCAGGCAGTGCTCCATGAGCATTTATCTGACAGGTATGCAACTAGAGATTATAGTAATAGTGATGATAAACACTGAGTGCTTACAATGTTAATTCTCACAATTAGCCCATGGTGTGAGCACATTTTTTATCCCCATTTCACAGGTAAGGCAGAGAGGTTAAACTTGTCCAAAGTTTCATAGCTAATAAATAGCAGAATCAGGTTTTGAACCCCAACAGTCTGATTCCAGAACCTACACATTAGTTTGCCTGAAATTAAAATGTGAGATAACTGGTAAAATAAATAATTTAGAATTTATAGTTAAGGGGAAAAAACTGACAACTACCTCTCTCAAAAAGAGGAGAAATTAAATACGTAAGTGTTTCACTCCAAAATATCTGGACTACATTCATTCTGGCACACTACATGAAATAACAAAACCCACTTTGCTCCTTCCCCAAACCTGATCTACTTAATAAATTACATCTATTCCACAATGCATTAAAACACTACAAAGTAAGTAAAAATGTATGGGCTCAAAGTCTAAAATTAATGTTTAAAATATTTCAGGGATGATGTAAAGCATATACTCAAAGGATAAAGATATTCAAATTCTCTTATTTTCAGGGACAAACACGTGCCTCGCTAGTGAACTGAAAAGCAACCCTTAAGGGAATCAGGTTCTGAATTTGAGATTACTAATGTATACATAAGTATACTCAATTGCTTATATCGAATTATTTATTAAGCAAAAACCACCTATCTAACCAGTTGAATTTTAACTTGAGTTTCCCTTTGATAACCATTTGGTTCCTAGAGACAAAGAATTTCACCAATTCAACTTACATTATAATACTTCGATAGCAAATAAAATCTCTACTCAGAAAAACCTTTCTTCCTGTAGTCAAGGTTAATGTTGATGGACCTACTTAAGAAATGGAAATCTACATGTAAAACTCAAAGTTCAAAAAACACAGTTTCTTGTTCCATATGAGGTTTTCACAGTTTCACTGTATCATATTTTAGTATAATTCCAACTGTTACTACTAAATCAGTATCAAAATAGCACTGCTTCAGTTTTCACTCTGCCACTTATTAATAATGGTAACTTATTCTCTTGAAGTCTTAGTTCCTTATCTGTAAACAGGAATAATCATAGAACATATTTCTGAACTGTTTCAAGGATTATGTGTGGCACTCAGTTAAGACTTAGCTATGATTACCAGGTAACATTAAATATTTAGGAAGAGTCCTCAAAAGATGAGTATCAGAGAACAACTCTCAGCTATTATACCTGTAAAAGTCAAGTAAACTATTACGAATGCTTAATCTATTCCAGAGTGCATTCTTGTCAGTAAAGGAGAAAGGATGCTTCTGTATTGGACTGCAGATTCAGAGAATGTGACAGAAGCGTTTCACTTAAAAAGCCAACAGCCAAACCTCTTCATTACAAACTCTGAACACACTGTTTCAATTATTGTCATAAAATGAAAATCTGTGTAAAGGGTAATGGTTAAAATAAATAGCTTATCCGGACCCTGAGATCCCTTTTTACAGAATTTTTATCAAAACAAGATTGACTCTAATAAGATTAAACTCTTTAAAGAATAAGCCAATGGCAACCCTCATGATATTACCCAATGAGCACCAAATCACCTCTATACAGTCAAGAATGAAGCACTTTCCCAAATCTGACAGTATTTGGCAGTACTCCATACTGGCTACCCTGCAAACCAGTTTACCTTATCTTTAGCATCAGAGATTTGATACTGGAATCAAAGTAAAGTATTAAGAACAATCTTTAAAAACAAAAACCAAAAAACAAAACCATGACCACAAAGCGTGAGTCCTAACATAAGCTATATACTTTGATTGATAATGATGTGCCAATGTTGGCTCATCGAATATGAAAAATGTACCATAATGATAAGGAATGCTGATGGTGAATACAATATGCTGCACTGTCTGTCTGGCATTACATAGTCGAGTACCATTCTTTCCAACAGGGTTTGGGGAAGCTATTCTAAACACCAATTCTTCAACCTGTTAAAGTACTGGCACACTCCTCCATCACCACCCCAAAACCCCCTTGAGTTAAAATAATTTCAATACCATCCAGTTTTTTAATGCACCATGCTATTATTTTAAAATAGTATTTTTCACTCCCCAAAGTGTGGGAGAGCACTAAACTAGTAAAATCTACTAAAATGTGGCCTTTTATGCCATTCAGTGATTGGTATCTATGTAGTTTCCAGATAGAAACATACAACTTCTGTTTCTTACACATACAAACTATTCTTAGAGTGAGTTTAGTCTTTGTTACTACCTGAATATGTAAAGTAACAAAAGTGATTTCATTCTAAACAGTTATCTATTCCCATTTTCTACTTGCCATGGTCCAAGATTACCTTAGAATGTACTGCTTGATATACAAATGAAGAAGAAAAAGACATCTTCATACTTAAGAATAATCACATCTTCCCAATTTCTTAAAATGTTACTTTTATATACAAAAGTAGTTAGTACTGTAAAGTATAACACCACATACTTCAATGGGTCCTAAAATTCCTTCAGTTAAAAAAAATTATCATACATGAGTAATTTTTCAACTGTGCTCCTAACAGTCCTAAGAGAGTTGGGGAATGAAATATAAAAGAAAACAGAGTCAGGGAAGTTAACAAAAGAAACTGAGAGACAACATATTCTGCATATTTAAAATGAAAAGTACGAAGCTGCTTGTTACTATGTGGTAGCTACCAAATGGGAAAATAACATTAAATGGAATACTACTTAGCAATACAAAGGAACGAACTACAGATACATGCAACAACTTGGATGAATCTCAAGGAAATTGTGCTGTGTGGAAAAAAAAAAAAAAGGCAACCCCCAAAATGTCACACACACACTGTGTAATTTCATTTAGCTAATATTCTTGAATGACATAGAAATGGAGAACAGATTAGTGTAGTTATCAGAGGGCAACACAAGGGATCCTTGTGGTGATGGAACTGTTCTGTATCTTAACTGAAGTGGTGGATATAGGAACCTATGCATGTGATAAAAATGCAAAGAAATACATACACATACACATACACACACACACACACATACACACAACAAGTGCAAGTAAAACTGGGGAAATCTGAAAATGATGGGTGAATCATATCAATGTCAATACTGTGATCATATTGTACCACAGTTTTGCAAGATATAATCACTAAGTAAACCAGGGAAAGGATACACAGAATTTCTATTATTTCTTACAATTGTTACATGAATCTACAATTACCAATTACCTCAAAATTTAAATTTAAATTTAAATTTAAAAAGAGACTATATAATTGTGGCCTTCAAAAAATTTTTTTGAGTACTGACAGAAACTTTCCTACAAATGAAATCTTACACAGAAATCTAATCATCTATTTTGACTTTAGGATAAAAAATAATTTTAATAGTCTATGCTTTTTCAATGATTGTTAGTGTCAACTTTGTTATGTTACAAAAACTACAGCCAGATACAATGGGAGGTGGCCACAGTGATTAGTGATATCTCTTATTGGGCAAAGTAGGCATTGGTACCTCATTATCTGCAACGTCTATGGTTAAAGACGGTGGCAGGCGAATGTCCCTGCCTGCATTTCCTCCCACCTACCAGGTAAGTTCCATTAAAAACCTAAGGATTCCTAAAGAATAGTTTGAAAATCATTGGCTAAATGTAAGTATTTACTGACTCAACATGTGACATGAAAAACTTACTTCATTGGTAAATTCTCTTGTCCAAGGGCAGGGAAAAAAAAACAAAAATCTTCCAAAAAGTAGTGTTAAAGTCTGTTGTAATTAAAAAATCAAACAAAATCAACAATAAAAATTATGCATTAGTCACTCAACCTACATAGACTATCAGGCTGGTTCACTCTTTCTTTTTCAGCCTTCAAATAAGTAAGTTACCCGGCAAAGGCATACTTTTTGACTGAAACAAAGTTGGCACTAATTTTATTCTCTCATTCTTTAATCTCAAGTAAAACAATGTCCTCACTCTTCAGGATTAACTAAGTATTCCTTCTATCACTATTTTGAATCACTTCTTTTAGACTGAGAACGTGAATCCTCTCTTCTTTCCCTATATAAAAACAATGTGCATGAAATCTAATTAATTAATAAGATTTAAACAAATCTTTCTGATCCCACTGGCTACATTTTAGCATCTCAGATTTGGGCTACCACATTAATTTTCTAAATGGTCTTTCCTATTCTAACTTACCTTTAAACCAGTGATTCTCAAAAGCAGATCGACAAAATGCTATTTTTCATACACCTGAGGTTAGGAGTTGAAAATAACATATTCAACAATATGATTTAGCAGGTCTGGAATGTGGCTTGGATGTCTTAAAAAAAAAAAGAAGAAGGCATTTGCTACAGTGCTCTATTTTAGAACACTTGCTTAAACACTGAATATACTTCAAAGCCCACTAATTTCCTAATGTTGTCCTCTTCAAAAAAAAACATAATAGCTCATAGTAATAGTAAGTTTCTAATTTTGGCCTTATCAAGTTACCTCGTTCCATACTAATAATCCAATATATAAATCCACTGATTATGCCAGTCTTCTTGCTTGGCATATCCTTGTCCCCTTCAAGTTCTCTAAACTCATTTTCCTCTACTCATATCCATTCCACCCAATAAATAAAAATCTCATTAAGCCTTCAAGGATCGTTTAAGTACCAATGAATGCCTCCTTGAAGCCTCAACTTCCCAACTGAGACATCTCTGCTACAAAACTAGCTTTGACGTCTCCAGCATATCAACCTCCTGACAACTGTTACCTTATCTGCAAACAAAAATTTCACTAGGTTAACGCAAAAAAACTGTTACAGCTATAAAACCTGTTACATACTAACCTCTTCCCCCCTTAACTTCCTAAAGAATATATTATATTTTTTAGTCACTGGTTTATGTATTTTTTTAATTTTAATTTTTTTTGTTTTTTGGGGGTTTTGGGGGGGTAATGTTTATTTATTATCATCATCATTATTATTATTTTTTAACTTAATGGAGGTACTGGGGATTGAACCCATGACCTCGTGCATGCTAAGAATGCACTCTACCGCTGGGCTATATACCCTCCCCATCACTGGTTTATATTTTGACACTTTTGGGAAACAAGTGTTAGATGTATAGCTTCCACAATTAGATCATCTATATAACCCTATAGCAAGAACTGAGATATTTATACATTAGCTCTCAAAGCCTAGTACATAGTGGCTAAGATACCACCTAAGTTATTCTTGATTAAGCCACATTTTCCTTTTTTCTAACACATTCAATCCCATCCTCTCATTTTAGATGAACAAGAACATATCTCAAAAACAAAACAAAAAAACCCGCCACTAAAGAATATTAGTGATTTATTTCCTTCTGGAACCTTTTTTGTTTTTTTAATTATTTTTCTCTTATTACCAAAAATTGGCTGTCCTCTAAGGCTCAATCCTTCCCAGTATTAGCCTCCACCAATCTTGGATTTAACCATTCATTTCTGACTTCTTATTCCCAGACATCTATAGCATACATCCAGTTCAAATATCTGTCATCACTGCAAAAATCAAACAAACTTTCAAACTGAATCATTTTCACATACTGTCTTCCATTTCATTTCTTATTAGTAACCGATCCTCCCAATTCTCTTTTTAATCTTTTCTCTAGTCTATTATATTTGGTCACCCAGTCTTCTGTGCCCCTCTAGTGTTTCAAATTCATTCTTCCTCAGTTTCCATAACCTCCATCATCATCTTCATCATCAGAGAGATTTCCAACAATCAACAACCCTTTCAACTTGTTGCCATCAAGTTTGGAGTACTTTGTCTCCAAACAATGGAAGAAATCGTTAGTGCTAAGAATTTCTGGTCTTTGCTGAGGGTCACATTGAGCTTCCAGCCGCTGCAGGGGCGTCTTTAGGAGTCAGCACTATGGCAGAAGACATCAAGACCAAAATCAAGAACTACCAGACTTCCCCTTTTGACAGCCGCTTCCCCAACCAGAACCAGACCAGGAACTGCTGGCAGAACTACCTGGACTTCCACCGCTGTGAGAAGGCAATGACTGCTAAAGGGGGTGATATCTCCGTGTGCGAATGGTACCGGTGTGTGTACAAGTCCCTCTGCCCCATATCCTGGGTGACGACCTGGGACGAACGCCGGGCCGATGGCACGTTTCCTGGGAAGATCTGAACTGACCCCACCCCACCTCTGTCCTCCGTCCTTCTCCCCGGGGTGGTGAAGGCAGACCCGGCTACATAGTGATCCCCAACCTGGGATCCTGAATCATGGCTTAACTAATAATAAACACTTGTTGGAAAAGTGAAAAAAAAAAAAAAAGAATTTCTACCCCCCAGATTATGGCAACTATTCTATTATTTTAAAATATAACAAAATAAATTCAAGTTCATTCATTTAATAGACTTATTGAGTATACACTATACTCTGGATACTGTTTGAGGTGATGGGGAATGAGCAGTGAACAAAATTAAGTTGTCCTTAAGACACCTGAAATGAGCTAGGACAATCTAATATAATCAAGAGTATTCTAAGAGTATTTTTCTTAAGTAACTGCCTTGGACTAATAATTTGTATATTCTCATTACCTTGCCAAGAATTAGTCCTTTATAAGGATCAATGGAAAGTTATGGTAATTTTCAAATGACCTGAATTAAAATTCTTATCACTCTTCAGCTATGTGACCCTCACTTTCTCTAGGCCTTTCATGAAAAATGGGTAAAAGATCTACCTGCAGAGTCACTGTGTGGAGTAAATAAGATATGCAAATACACTGTAGATACTCATTTATGGATGTTAGTGTCTTGCCTCTAGAATTAAAGCCATGAAGCTTGTACTTTTCAATCCAATGATAATTCAATCAATTCCATTCACAATACTGTTGATTACTGAGGCCACTCAAATGGTAAAAGAACAGTAGCTCTACTACTCTAAGTATCTGAAGCTGTCTTAAAATTTCACATGCATTTAAATATTTACCATAAAAAATCTTAAGTCTAAAATAAGAGTACTTTAATTTCTGAGTAACAACCTACAAAATTAGCAAGAGATCAAAATGAATAAAAGAGGGAAAAATATTTTCCATGTTTAAACCATGTTTACTTCTACGGAATTTTTCCCAGTCCTTTAATCTCAGGATTTACAGTATTCAAAGATCAACTTCTCCCTTTTCATACATTAATGTAAAAACAAAAACAAAAATTAAGAAATGGAAGGACTAGTGCATTACAACTAGAGTTGAAGGTTACAGAAAAAGTCTATGCATCTTACCCTCAAAAATGAACTATGGCATAAATAGATCTAAGTCTCTATTAGGAGAACTTTAAGAAGCATACAAGCACTAAGAAAGTTTACAGTAAAGAAAAAAAAAAAGTCAAGAATGAAGTTGGTATATACAAGTGCTATAGTGACCAGTATATTTGCTCTAAGACAGACTACACCCAATTTCACTTTCAA
This sequence comes from Vicugna pacos, assembly GCF_048564905.1. Classification (NCBI taxonomy): domain Eukaryota; kingdom Metazoa; phylum Chordata; class Mammalia; order Artiodactyla; family Camelidae; genus Vicugna; species Vicugna pacos. The sequence goes on along the minus strand of NC_132993.1, from coordinate 76,166,176 downwards.
ACTTCACTGCAGAGACCTTTCTGTGATTATATGTGGAATCTTAAAAAAAAGATACAAATGAAGTTAATCACAAAACAGAACAGCCTCACAGATACAGAAAATTAATTTATGGTTACCAAAGGGGAAAGGGCAGAGGAGGGATAAATTATGGGTATGGAACTAACATATACACACCACTATATATAAAACAGATAAACAAAGACCTAATATATAGCACAGGGAACTATATTCAGTATTTTGTAATAACCTATAATGGAAAAGAATCTGAGAAAGAATATATATATATCTGAATCACTCTGCTGTATACCTGAAACTAACACAACACTGTAAATCAACTATACTTGAATTAAAATTTTTTTTTAACTTATGAGATTAAAAACTACTACCAAGTTTTGGGGTTAATAAAAGGACTTTCTGTTAAGAGATTATATATAAATGAAAAACAATCCACATGTACTGAGCTGATGGGCCACTCTTATAAAAGTCATTTGAACATGGAAAAAGAAATTGCTGTGTGAAGTTGGGGAGTGAATTAGAAATACTTTCCCTCAAATTTGTAATGAATCATTTACTTTAGGACATAAGAAGCACAAACTTTAAACTTTCTGTGATAGTTTAGGCTATACCAACAGAAAGCCTTTTAAAATCTTCACTATCACTCTAGATATAATTAAAGTGATAAATATCAAAGCTTCTCAGATATTCTCAAAATAATGACAATAAAAAAAAGTTTTGTGGGGTTTTTTTTTGCAGCTCATTTTTTAATTGAAGAATAACTGACACAGTATCATACTAGTTTCCGGTGTGTATTATAGTGATTTACTACTTACATACATTTCAAAATGGTCACAAGGATGAGCTTACTTACCATCTGTGTTGGATTCTGTTTGCTAATAATTTCTTGTGGATTTTTTCATCTATGTTCATCAGTGATACTGGCCTATAATATTCCTTTTTGTGGTGTCTTTGTCTGGTTTTGTATCAGGATAATGCTGGCCTTGTTAAATGAGTTTGGAAGCATTTCTTCCTCTTTAATTTTTTGGAATAATTTAAGAAGGATAGGTATTAACTTTTCTTTAAATACTTGACAGAATTCACAAGTGAAGCCATCTGATCCTAAAGTTGTTTGGGGGAGTTTTAGTTACTTATTCATTTTTATTATTAGTAATTGGAGAACTTTTGTGTTTTGCCACAATCATACCATCCCCACAAAATCTGCCAGTTTTAATATGGAATTAAAAAATCAAGCAGTTATTACATTAATGTATAACTAACAGGTTACTATTAACATATAGCAACTAGGTTACAATATACCAAACAATTACAGCTGAAATCTGAAAACCATACAAACTGATCCTAGGATATTAGCCAACACAATCATCAGCTACTTCCCTTAGGAAATATGTGCAAGATCAGCAAACCAAAATTAGTAGCTTCCATGATGCTTTCACATAGAGGGCATTCAACTATCTGGCACAAAATGAATCTAGTTTATAATCTCATCAATCAGAAAGGTCCTAAGGAAGAGAACAATTTAAATCTCACAAGATAACAAAGGTTATTTATTGGATCTTCACATGTCAATGTATCTGTTAAAATTCCAGAGATACTTGCAATCTGTCATTTCATTTAGATTGGGTCCTATAAAGCCCACTGGGCAAACCAAAGTCTGATTCCAAAAGAACATTTTTAGATCTCCAATTTACTAAAAGAAAAAAGGTTACAGAATGTAGTGGGACCCATCCCTTTTGGGATTAAACAGAGAAATCTGGACTTATATATAAAAACAGAAGTTTGTAAGTTCATCAAAGTCAGTCATTAACATGGAGAATCATGAAAAAATTATATATATATAGAGAGAGAGAGAGAGAGAGTAAACACTATTTTAATTAGAATATCGTTCATCAATATTTTGGTATTAAGACGAAATATTCTCTTGGAATACCGCTCCCCTAATTCAAATTCTAGGTTCTTGTTCTTGTATAAGCTATATCTATAATGAATTGTTTATGGTTTTTGGTTTTAGATTATTCCAAGGTAAATCACTTAGATGCTATGGAGCAATGTGAATGCATACTTCCTTCTAGATTTTCATAATTTCTCCCCATAATCTTTTAATTGTCTTACCCATACCTAACTTGACAATTTCTTCAGCAATTAATTTGCCTTTATCATAAAGTTTTCCAAAGCATTTAACTTAGTTTTCATTTAAACAACAGTTCTCTCTTCACACTCATTTATCATTAGTTTATATAATATCTAATTAATATAAACACAAGTACAATGAGATTAGCCAATTTGGGAACAAACATATGACTGCTATGTGCATTCAACTCAACTAGTGGTGGAAGCAGCACAGACTAGTTTTCATTATTCAACATGCAATGGGCATTAGTATTGTTTAAAGGAAGAATATTAACCCTAAAGGTTTGTTTAATGAACATTAAAGAAACTTCTACAGCTTCTACATAAAACATTTCAGAAAAAATAAACTATAAGCAGTGATCACGTCAGCATAAAAGAGAACTTGAGATGGGAGTCAGAGACTCACTTTTTTCCCTAAACAACTACAGCAGAAACAGCTTATAAAGCTTAGAAGTTTTACACATATTAACCCATAGAATTCTTAAACAACTCTGGATCAACCTCAATTTTAAAAGAAGACTCTATAAGCTGGCTTTATTATTATCTACATTTTGCAGATCAAGAACCTAAGGCACAAGGTCACACAGCAGTAAAAACTAGTTTGAATGCAGTAAAATCAAAGCAGTGTGGTTCTAGAGTTTCTACTCTTCAGCCTTCTGCAATACTGCCTCTAAAGCAGTACTGTTTGAGTTCTTTTAAAAAGCACACATTTCCAGGGGGAAGGTATAGCAAATGCTTAGCATGCACGAGGTCCTGGGTTCAGTCTCCAGTACCTCCTCTAAAAATAAATAATAAAACCCAATTACCGCCCCTCTGCCAAAAAAAAAAAAAAAAGCAATAGTAATTAATAATTTTTAAAGCACATATTACCTTCATAAACTTAAGAATTAGAGAAACAAATGAGCATGCCCAAGTATGTCATTTGCCAAAGGAATTTTTTCAGTGGCTCTCCCATAAAAGCCATACTCTTTTATCCTGGCATTCAAGACTCACAGAAACTTGATCCCCACTGGTATTGCTATAATTCCAATCCAAGACTTTTATCCAAGTAACATGGATTCTGAAAATCAATAGATCATCTTGAACTGGGATGTAAAAAGCACTAAACAGAATCTGCCACATAACATTGCCCAAAAACCAGTTTCCCCTCATTAAGAGAATCTAAAAGCCTGGCCTTTCAAGAGGAAAGTAAGCATTATTTCTTGGAAAAGTATAAAGTACTAAGCATCAGGACCTAAATTTTAATCCATAATCAACCACTGACTATATGACCTTGGAAAAATTATTTAACCTCTCTGGGGCTAGGTCTACCTGTAAAATAAAAAGGAAGAGCTAGAACAGTGTAATACTTAGTTGAGACTAGTACTACAGTGCAAATTCAAGGCCCCTCTAGATGTGATCTTCTTACCTTAAAATTCCATTTGTTGTGATTACAAAAGCAATCTATAGGCATTACAGAAAAAACAGAAGAGAAAAGAAAAATTCCCATAATTCCAATTACCCAGAAACAAACCACTGCTAAAAACTTTGGTGTATGCGCAGTCACCAAAGCAAAAATTTAAGCATCATCAACTTAAGAATCATCAACATATGCTTAACCTAGGAGAGGAAAGTCTGATGAGAAACAAAATATTTACACAATCTCAAAATATCTCCCCACAAATTACTCAATAATGGCAAAATGAGAAACACTAACTGTATAATGGAGAAACTACTCAATACCTTAACCAAGCAATCAAAATGAGCATACTGGTAATTGGCAAATAAACATCAACTGCCTCCAGGTGATAGAAAAACACATATATTACTTATCTAGTATTCCTGTCAAAAATGCAAAATCTGAATCTAATTACGAAGAAACCTTAAACAAGCCAAAATCGAGGGGCACTGTATAAATAACTAGCCTGCCAATGTCATGACAAAAGACTGAGGAACTCTCTTCCAGATTAAAGGAGACAAAAAGAGACCTGAGAACTAAATGCAATCTATGGTCCTGGATTGGCTATTCTATCAGCAAAAAATACTAATAAAGGGCTTAATTGGGACAACTGATAAAAGTGGGCTATGGACTACAGACTAGATAAAAATATTGTTATCAATGCTAAATTTCCTGAATTTAACTACTCTGGTTACCCAAGAAAAGAAATGTGTAATTAAGTACTGAGGGCTCTAAGAGGGCATGACGTTTACAATATACTCTCAAATGATTCATAATTCTTTTTTTTTTTAACATGTATAGAGAATAGTAAAGAAAGTGTGACAAATTATTAAATATCAGGGGATTCTAGGTGAAGGGTCTAAAGGAACTTTTGCACTACTCACGTAAATTTTCTGTAAGTTTGAAATTATTTCAAAATAAAAAATTAAACCAAAAAGAAAACCCTGGTTTTGGGGGAGCATTCCTCAACATACGGATATATGTGTATAAGTACCATCTGCATTTTTAAATTAGAAAAGGGAATCATCAGTTTGATACTAAGTAGTTTTAAAGGCCCTCCCAGTTACATTTGAACATCTCTGGAAAAAAAGCAATTATTTTCAGATGAATTAGAGGTGTCTTTCTCTTGCTCTCAATCCAAGGAAACTCCCCGCCAACACACACACCATAAAGTCTCACCCCAGTACCATCTCCTTAACCAGTCACAGCTAATTAGAGGGATCAAGATGGAGAATAGTGGCTCTCTGACACCCTGCCAATTCCTGTGAGGCCCAACTGTACTTTCTTCAAATAAGTTCTGTGAGATTTCCCTACAGCCTTATAACAAATCTTTTACTTCAGCTAGTTGGAGCTGATTTCTGTTCCTTGCATCCAAACAAATCCTGTAACAGTAAGCTTTTGAGAAGCAGAAATAAACAGTGCAAAGGAAACAGTAGCTACTCAAATTAACCTTTTGTCTGTGCTTCAGAAACAGTGTTTAAGTAGGGGCTTAATGCTAAGATGTAATACAGCTGTGTCAATTCAACCAATTACGCAGCTTCAGCTAAAGAGAAAAGCGAATAATTCGAAAAGGAACAATCTTACTTCTTTGAGAAGAGTTACTATGTATGAGACTAACCTCAGCTCCCCATCTGTTTATGGTTCCTGAAGTAATCCTAACCATTTGAATCAGTCACATCAAGAATCTTCCCACCTTTTGCCACATGATTAATGAAGAAAAATGGGTTTTCAAATTCCTGAAATTTGTATTTCCTTAAATGAAATTTAAGAGGAATTCAAGAGTAAAATCCAAAGTAGACACTATGACTTATTAGTCTATGAAATAATAAAAAATACTAGAAGAGTGTGTCTTATCATAGTCTCCTGACATGTAAATTTTGAAAAACAAACCTGTGTTTTCCTGACAACATCCTAAGTGATAATGGTTCATTATTTTCACCACATTCCTCACTTTTTTGCCAAAAACCATTAACAGTAGGCTTTACCTAATTCTTAGACCAAAGAGTGAGAAAAAAATGGAAAACACATTTAATCTTTAAACTTATTTAAGTCTAAAGCTTAAATTTAGTTTAATTTATTAGGGTAAGCTTAAAAGTCTTTAAATAGAAATTATGTTTTTAAATATCCTTTGAAAATAAAAGTCAACATAACTTTTTACAAAAAAATTTCTGGTCTCAGGTAAAATGTTAGATAATATAATTAAGTGAGCTTGAAATTAACCTACAAATACCACGAACCAAAACTAACTCAATTCCATTGTTATATTACTTAGCTTCTTCCACAGACTCAGACTTATATGCTGCGCCCATGTGGGCCATAACACAGGTGTGATTACTCAATGTCATCTTTCTCAATAATTAATCTCAGGACCAAGAATGTTTATTCCTTAGGAGCAATCATCTAAGAGTTGCTAGAATATTCTCTCTCCTTTAATTGTGAAATAGAATAAAGTAAGCTGCACAAATCATTTTGTTTCTTATGTTGACTGTATACAGGTCCTTTCTTAAACCCAGATTTCACATTTGAGACAATTTTAGAAAGCAAATATAAATATTTTAACTAAAAATGGGAGAGTAGTTGATTATTTACTAATTAAATTACACATTGTTTACTCATTAAAAGGCGTATCATCCATTTTGATGGCATCTTAATGTAATACATCAAAAAAGAATTCTGTGATTGACCTGTTGCACTGAAAATGTCTAACATCCCCAAAAGCTTAAATAGTTTAGGTAAATAAATCAGATTTTCAACAAAGCTGTAAAATTCACCAAACAATACAAATATGGCTTTCCTTTTTAAAATAAAATTTGATTTATGAGCTGTCCTCAAGGGGAAAAAAAGACTGATTTCACATCAAGTGAAAATATCTATCAAATGAAATAGAACATCAACAATTTTCTTGCCTCTGATTTAAATAAAAAGCATCCTTAAGTTACCAATGATTAATAAAACCTTTTCATATTCTTAAAGATACAATTAGGATCTAATTAACTTAGTCTGAGTTGCTACCGTTTGATTTTCAATGTAGCGTAAGTGCTCACAATAACAAAAAATAATTCTTTTGGTTAATTCTCTTCTCTTTAGAAAATATTCATCATTAAGTTGCAATAGCAAGATTGTTACAGTTGGATACTGTCTACTTTAAAATTAGTGCACTTAAAAACAATTTTCAACCACAAATATTCTCTTCCATATTAAATAAATTTTTAAGTAATACAAAATACTATCCTTTCAATATTAAGGAAAAAATGAGGCTCCTCCCAACATTTGTACATTACAAAAGAGACAGTAAAAAAGAGATAGCCACTTCAATTTTAAACCCAGCCTATAAACTGGATTAACATTTACACAGCAATTATCTCAAATAGTATGTCTTGTTATTTTGCCAGTCAACACAAAAAATAACTAACACAATGTAAAAATAATTCTATATTCAACATTAAAAAGTAGGTCTCACTGAAGACAAGTGTTTAATGTTTATTCTAACACATGACAAGAAACAGTCCCTGATCACCCTAAATATTTGAGATGTAAATGTGTTTGCTTAAACAAAAGCCTTAAATTCAGCAAATAACTGAGCACCTACCATCTGCCAAGAATGAACCCTTTGGAGACAGAAGCTATTACACATTATTAAAATGTTTTTAAAAATAAAGATAGCATCTCTTAAGAAAGTATTATTTTACTATAGCTAACGTTAAGCAGTTTTGATAGCTCTTCAAAATCCTATTGGTTTTACACAATACTTTAAACACACAATGTCAGCACGCATTGTAAGTCCTAGTAGTAACTTCCAGAAAAGCAGAACCGTTAGCATTTATAACACACTTTAAAAAATAAAACCACATTCCTTTAAAAGTTTGATGCATAAAAATGGGCCCATTTATTCTTTGAAATAAACCAATTTAAGAAGTTGTAATTTCACTAAGACCACTAATGTATGTCCAAGAGGAAGAGTTTCTCCTAATTTACTAATTGGCTTTTTGCCTCATGTTCCCATTTTTAGATTCAAGAAATTTTACAGCCTACTATGGTATACATGGTAAAAATTCTCCGGCTGGAAGCTGTGAGGAAGACAAGACAAGCCAAAATTATAGAAGAGTTATCAGAGATCTAAAGAGTTGAAGAGAAATAAGAAGTCTTGTAAAGGTTCTAAACTTAAATTGAGATCAGAGATCCTATAACTTATACTGACAACAAAAGGGAAGCATGATCAAAATGCAGCCTCTAAAAATAAAATCTGCTCTCCAATTACTTTATGATTTTCTACAAATCCACTTAAACAGATAAACAACTAATCCCCCAAACTCAGCTATCCTAAGAACAAAGACCATTTGACTAAGTTTTGCCCAAGAAACCAAATGTTTTAAAACTCTGGGAACAAAATTATGCTTCACCTTTTAATAAATTTGCCTTGACAATCAAAAACATAGATAGTCCATTGGGGGTACAAATGAATAAAAACCGAACATTTAAAGCCCGTTTATAAAGTGTAACATACAAAAAAGTTTCATTTTATAGGAACCAAAGTGTATCAAAATAAAGAAAAAGAAACAAACGCCAAAGCAATGAAGCAGACCAGTACGAAGAAAGCTCATTAGTGAAGGCAGCTTTTCTTATAGTTTTTAACTTGATATTGTTTAAAGCCAAATAAATCCAAATGCCTTATGTGTTTTAACTTGATCTAGGTCACAATCAACAATATGAGTATTTTTCCCTCTATGGCTACATAAACCAATTTCTCCTATTATATTGATTTCCTACATTAGATAGTAAGTTTAACGAACCAAACTCTGAACCATATATCTTAACCACTTAGTTTATAAAATAAATGCACAATCTTTACACAGGAGTTAAGGATCTGGATTAAATAATCACTCAAAGCATAATACAACTGAGTATTGATCCCAAATTCCTAAACAAACTCTTGCCCTATCCACCGTTTTCACCTAATAAAATATTTCAAAGATTCTAAGTAAGGTTTTGTTTGCTCAGTCTTCCACAGTGAAACACCCAAAGCCAGTAATTCCTACAATTATTTTGTAAATTAGAAATTTATAATCAATCTAACTCATATGTGAACGTTATGATTCTTTTATTCCATTGTACATATTTTAGAGCAGAATTTGCAGTGGAATGAAAGAATCATGAAAGGGAGTACCCTCTCCAACCTTTTTAAGTACTACTGGATTGAAAGGCACTCATCTTCCAGTTGCTCCACAATCAGAATGGTCATTAAATGCCATTAATGGCCCACTCATATCTTACTGCTTAGTTCAGGACAAAAAGATTGACCTCCCACTAGAGAAATGAATTCTAACTATTAAACTTTTAAAAATAAAGTTAAATGACACCATTTAATTGTCTGCCCTAATCCATAAGATTATGAAATTAGCATAAAACGGATTTGAGACCCTATTATGATATGGCTTGTTATTAAAACAGACTTAAGTCCACATCTCATAAAAGGTAAATAAATGGGCATTTTGGAAAGGGAAAAAAAAATCAAGAACTAGAGCCTTACTTTTTTACTTCCATAATTATAACAGTATGCTGTAAGACAATTTCAAAAGGCAGAAAAGCATGGAGCTCCATTTTATCAAATACACAATCAACTTAGAAAATTCCTAAGGAATAATAAAATATATGGGGAAAATTGATCCAAAATATCATAGTGAGATGAATAAGCATCTCCATACCCAGTGAAGTAACAGGTTTAGGCTTGTTTGTACAGCTCCCTAAAAATTAATCTGAAAGAGTACAAAAACCAAAATTCAGAAGATTGGTCAAAAGTTGGATGAGAAACGTTCCACCCTAGATTAAAACATCTAATCATATAAAATAGGTTGTGCTTTACGCTTACTAAACATTTTAATTTACTTTGGCTAACTGAATAAAAGACGCTTGGATTAAACCAAATGAAAACTATTACTTGTCCCCAAATATCTTTTTTTTTTTAATATTTGAGATCACTTAGCCTCACTACTGAAAATTTCTAAGGCTACCTGAGTGTTTTTATTTTTTCAAAAGTGGTGTCATTTTATTTGTCTCCCAGGAAAAACCCATAAAATTAATCAGCTAAAACACAGCATTGTAATTTGCAGTAAAATTAACACATTTTTCTACACGGTTTGGGGAAGAAAGAAAAAAGCCAGTCCTTTCATGTAAACATAATAAGCCTGTAATATGCTGCAGACAAACGCACTGCATGGGGTGTGGAGGACCCGAGCTGATTAGATTACCACAACATCAGCCTGGGGCCGCCATTTTTAGAATCTGTAAAGGACAAAAGAGGGAAATTTCACTTTTTACTGCCCATCTCAGAGATTAAAGGAAAAAACGAACTGTTTTCCAATTAAGTATTGATGTCTCCAGCCTAGAGCTGAATGCACCTCACTTAATTCTCTCGAAGGTCTCCAGAACTTCAAACACCTTACGTTATTCACATCTCTAATAAGGGGGGGAAATAGGCAAAACGGGCTTTACTCTAAAGCTAACTCTAGCGATTTCCCTTTCACTGTAAACTGTATCGTTCTTAAGACAGAGTCTAGCAAGAACGAATCTATACGGAACTAAGGCCGGTGGAAGAGCCCTCCGGATTGTTTTCTCTCTCCCCCTCCCCCGTTTAGCACAGTGAACCGTTTGTTTCTCTTCTGTCTCCTGCCAGTGTTTGTGCCAATCCCTTGGTCAAAATAAGCTCCCCTGAAATGTGCCATATTGTGGGTTCTAAGCCCCCGGTACAGTAAAGGACGGCGATAATGCAAGAGGAGTGGGGGAGGAGACTGAGAAGGCTGGGGACTGGGGTGACCACCTCAGGGGCGGGTTTACCCTCTCCCGGAGAGGATGAGGAGCTGACTCGTTCTCCCACAAAGGGAGATACCCAGGGCGTTCTTTCCACCCCCATCCTATTTACGAGAAAATTATACCAGAGACTGCCAGGCAAGACATGGAAGTAGCAGAAGAAAATGGGGCCTGTACGGGTTCTCAGCACCTGAACAAGATGCGGTAGAGGAGAGAGCTGGCAGCTCCTGGGACCAGTTCGACACAAACCCTACTAACAGTCACAAGCCTCCCTCCTCACCCAAGCGGCCCTAACCCACTGCCAGTGAGGAGTGCGCCCCCTCCCTAACTCCCACTCTCAAGGGGGTTTAACTGCCAGTTTCCCCTTCCCCAACCCTAAAACCCGCCATAATGCTCCCTTCCTGGAGACAGGGAGGAGAAAAGCTAAATTCGATTCAAACAAGCAACGTCTGACCCAAGCCAAAACACCTGAGAGCAACGCCGACTCCCCCCGGGAAGATTAGGATGAGAAAGCCCCCTCCCCCCTGGAAACACACTTCCCTCCACCCCGCAAACCCCGCGAACTCCCAAGGAGACAAGCACTGACCTGTGATGTTCGCACACCAGACACCCGAACCCCGTTATTTGCTCGACCCCCAAGGAGTCTCTTCACACCTCCGCGGTCAGACGACCCCCCGACAGCAGCCACTGCGGACGCAGGACCCGGCTCCACACACCCCCTCCCCAAACAGCAGAGCGCAGCCTCTTCACCAGCAACTGTGGAGTAGGGGAGGGGGCACGGAGACAGTCAACGGGAACGCAGAGTCGACGGCGAGGCTGCTCAGAGTGTCTATGCCCCCTCTGCTGCCGCTCCCGAACTCAGGCACCGTCTCCGACTCGGCCCCCTGCGCCCGCTCAGTGTCACTGCCTCTCGCTCTGGGAAAATGGCGGCGGCGGCGGCGGCGGCCGCGGCGGCGGCGGCGGCGGCGGCGGCGGCGGCAAGTGCACGGGGCCCGCCCGCCCCGCTCCGCAGGGGCAGAGGGGGAGGGGACGAAGCTGCCCGCCGCCATTTTGCTTGTGGGCTGCCGCCCGCCGTTGCCTCTCCACGGAGGCTCGAAGACAGCCAACTGGAGGCAGAAAGGTGGGCAGAATCTCCGTCTATTTCACAACAGATGCATTCAACAATTCATCGAAGGTCTGGGGAAGTTTCGGTGTTCGGTGGGATTGGCTCTTTATCCCCTTTCCTTGAGTAGCCCTAGTCTGGGTATCTGTGAGCTTGGGCGCGCCACTACTGGGTGGAAGGATAATGACAGTAGGCCCTGGAAAAGACTCCTCTCTCTGCACCCTGCCTAAGCAATGCATTTTCTCCCACTCCCAAAACCATCTCAGTTCCGGTCTTCCCCCCACCCCAGTCTGGCCTCCAGCGCAGGGTGAACTCGGTTGGGGTGTCACTCGACGCCCACTAGGGGCTGAGGCGGCTCCAGTGCGCAGGCTCCGAGCACCAGATAAAAGCGGAGCTGGCGAGTCCAGCGCCGTCTCGATGGAGGAGCGAGAAACGGAAGAGATCGGGGGGAGAAGCAGCAGGAAAAATACAGCCACCATCAGCGCCGCCTCCCTGCCACCGTGTATCGGGGTAAAAAGCTGCCGTTGCCGTCGGTGCAGTTGCCGTTGCTGCCTCCTACTTTGGTCCCGGGGAAGGATTTCCCCGCAGGCGGGACAATGTGCGGGGAGGGGAGCGGGAATTCCTTTATGTGGCGGTGATTAAATGAGGGAGGGACAGAGGTGGTTTTCTCGAAGAAAATAAAGGGGAGGCCAAAGAATAAAGGGTTTCCCCACTAAAATGACACGGTGATTCCAATTGTTTTCGGGGTCTTTCCCCGAAATGGCGGTTTCCGTCTTCTCGCCCGACAGCGGCTAGGAGAGCTTAGTAAGCGGAGTCGGGAGAGGCAGAGGCGGCCTATGCAGCCAATCAGTGCCTGAAGCATTCTGTCGGGCGCTCCGTGATTGGCTAGCGGTGACCTCATGCTGCAGCAGCGGGTGGGGCCAGAGTGTCGGGGGAGGCTGTTGCAAAGGCAGAGAGAGAGAAGTGACGATGGTGATCGTTGCTGCCGCGGCCGAATTGGAACACAAGCAGTGGCGAAGAGAATCTCAAGGCTCTTCCCTGACTATTTTCTCCTGTCCCTGCGCGAGGTGAGGGCCCCGGCTCGGCCTCTGCGAAACTTCGGGGCGCTGGCGCGGACGAGGAGACACAAATTCTCCCTTGACTTTTGTAACTGCGTCAGGGCAAGATGGCGCTGGGTCTCCTTGGGGCGCGGGGGGAGAGGCACGTCCACCGCCGCCGCAGCGCATGTGACCGGGCTGCATTCCTGTGGGGTTTGGCTCAGACCCAGGCTGGGGCGGGGGAGGGGAAAGGGCTTGGGCGGAGGAGACTGTGGTGCGGTCGGCGTTGGCGGCCTGAAGAGGAAGAGATGACTGTCGGAGAGTGCTTTCCCTCCCCCATACGGCTCCCAGGGGAAAGCCTCCGGAGGGCCACTCCTTAATGGGGTGTGACGGCTGTTGGTGGAGGGAAAGGTTTGGCGCCCTGCTTTCTTATCTACCTTACTCCTTGCGAAGCATACTTACGTAAGGTGGCAGGTCCCTAATGTGGGAGTCGGAATCAACTCTTGAGTCCGCAAGGGCCACTGGACTGAGTAAAAAGGAGAGTCTAGCTCCTGGGCCACAACGTCAAGGAGTATCAGTTATTTTCTTAGAAAACGTGTAAGTTTCTCGGATCCGAAAAGCAAAATACTTCCTAAGTTTGGGAGCAAGTGCAAAAGGCGTCGTAACACCCAGGAACACTGTTAATTTCCTAAAAGTTACAGGAAACCAAGCTTTTGAATTTTGAGGGCCCTTTTCAAACTCCTTGTTCCTTCCGTCTGTACTTTCTTCCCATTTCCTCCCTATCTATATGTCCTACAAGAATGTTAAATCCGATCAATGGATTTGTTTTAATTTAGGCATGATTAGTAACACAGAATAAAAGCTGCTAGTGTTGTAATATATATATCTATATGAAGTTGTAAGGCTGTTCTCAATATTTTTAGTCTTAAGTTGTCTTACTATGGTTTTTAAAATAAAAGATTAAATTATAATCACTTTGGTAAATTTTATTCATTAAGATTTCTGCACCATTATGACATATTAAAGTCTACCTCTTTAAGTCAATTTTGTATGAGTATTAATTTTAGTTTTAGGAACCTTGCTAGGTGAAGATCTCCAGTAGTTCAAAGGTTCTTATGGTCAATATTGGCAGATGCAGTAGAAAAGAGTAATTTTGTTTTTGATTATTCCCACTTAGACAAACTAATATAAGTAGCCATTGACTGAACTGGATAGAAGATTTAAAAGGGCTCTCCCCGGGTGGTGTTGAATGAAACTTGAAATCAGAAACCTGGCTTGTTTTTTGACTGAACACCTATTTGGTGCTAGGAGGAAATGTTTGTTGGACCTGAAAAGATGAGTTCAGCCTGGGGTCAAGGTTGTGCTGTCTCCTTTAGTCTTAGTCTTAGTTGTAGACCTGGTAGTTTGAAAACAAGATTGAATTTTTAATATTGTAAGTAGTACAAAGATTTTAAAGTTCAAAATCTTTTTTTGTCCACTCAGTATAAAATGGGCATTTTGCTTGTAAGAATTCTTGAAAAACTTGAAGGATCTATTTGTCTATGTATAAGTTAGGTAATATCTCCTTTACCTTTAAAGCAGTTTTGTTTTGGCTTAGAAAAGAGGGACTAAAACATGAAGTCAGTAGATTCAAAGATAATTTTCAGAATGTTCTAGCTTCCCTGTCCCTTACAAGGAAAAGAGGCCATATTTCAAGCTATGGAAACAAATCCTTGTTTTGTTTTGTACTTTTTAATCAGCTTGGTCCTCGTTGTTCCAGATTGCTAAATCCATGAACCTCTTGAGCTCTACCTTTTCTTTACATTCCTGTGGCATTTTAAATACTACTTGAGACTACTTGTCTTTGTCTACCTACTTGCATTATATATTCTCTCCTGGGTTTCATTTGTCCTATTATCCTCTAAACTCCCAAATTTTCATCTCAGCTCCAGGTGGAATGTTTAGGGTTACTGGGAGCCACAGACTTCCTCAACTCATAAAAATACCAAGCTTGGTACTTAATTCCTGAGAACTTTTTTCAACCATTCCCTCAATTTTTTTTTTTTTTGCTTCTCAATATATAGCTCATTATTCGAGTAAATCTTACCCCAATTTGCCTTTACCTGTTTTTGTTCAAACTGTCATCTCTTGTACAGTTGGAGTAATTTTATAATGTAGCAGAGATTCCCTGATAGGCTAAAATGCATACATCTTGAATGCTTTGCTATTTCACACCTTTGTGCCTTTGTCCACATTACCTGAAGTGCCTCTTCCCACACAACTTGAGCCTTTGCCTCTGAAACTTCTAAATCCCTACTCCCAAGTGAAATGAGACATTCTTTACGTTGATGACCCTCCCAGTGCTTGACACTTGGTTGGCATTCGGGTGTACGTGTTTTCTTTAGAGACTGATAACAGGCACTTTACAAATAGACTGTATTGGGACAAACTATAAAATACTGGCTTTCAGACTTTTTTGAAAAAACTCTTGACCACCAGAGTTTTGAGAAGACATGAAGGGTTAAGGAATCTCAGCAGCAAGGTTTCCTCCCTTTTCAAGTATGAGAAGGGGGAAGGGGGAGCTGATGGGATAGAGATAGTGCTGCCCCCCAAAAAGATGGGAAGAAAGAAACGGGCCTTACTATTTTTCAACATCCATCTCTCTCACATCTAGGGGACATTTTAACGTACAAATTTCAACAGTATATAAACACCAGTGATTATTTGGGTGTATAATTCCTTAATGTGTTTGGGGTTTATCAAATTATATAGTACAGCTTGCTCTGATACTAGAGGACGCAATTTATTTTGCCCTAGTGTTTTTGTCAGTTGTCTTTTATGTAGATGTGTCATTGTGCCAGCCTCTAGTAGCTACATGTGTCTTATGTATTATAAGGTTGGTGTTCCAATAATAGGGCTTAATAAAATTGTGTGTGAAATGAAGCTTTGCAGTTAGACTTAACAAATTGGAGATTTTAGCGCAAACATTGATGACCATTTTGTCTGCTCTTAAAGCTTTTGGAGAGATTTTGAATAGTCATTGCCTATTTATCTTTTGACATATTTGCTAAAACTGAAAGTTCACATGAGATATTCTGAATTACATGTGACTTTGACTGGATTTTTCTTTTATATAAAATATTTCCCTTTATCACCCTCACCCCTGACTAATGTCCTCTAAGTGTAGTGAAAAGATTTGTATCAGAGAATTGTTTGAATTGAAACCATTAAACATACCTTAATATGTTATGGTTAAACAGCATACACAGCCTGATTAGTTTAACTTCCTGGGGCAAAAAATAGATGAGTGCTATCACTTTCTTCCTAGGCAAGGTGTTGTTTATGTTAACACTAAACCTGAAATCCATATTTGCAAATAGTGGTCAAACTTGCAGGGTTGTTGTGGATACCTTGAATCAACCTGATTATTTTTCTTAAGGACAGGTAGTAAGTTTATTCTTGAGTATCTAAAAACATTTTGAAAGTTACTAGCCGTCTACTGTCCAAAAGGATCAGGCCCAGAGTCTCTTCCCTGTTGACTTTTTATATTTAGTTCAAATGTGAAACATCTAAGTATAGTAATTTACCATGGAAACTAGAATAATAATATTCTGCTTCTACCTAAATGCAGCAAATTAGGAAAGTGGTAAAAGTTTATAGAGCCCACCATTCTCCCGAGTGACTTAAGAGTATATTATGATGTTTTTCCTTCATTGCTTATGTTTGTCATAAGCATTGAAGTATGCAGAGTTTATCTTGCATTTATATTTCTTCAAAAGAAAACTGGGTTTAGGAGGGCTGTTTGCTCCTTCATTGTGTGCACACCACAAAACAGAAAGGGAGGTGGTCAACATTGTCTTTTTGAGGTGTAGAATATACTTTTAGGGAACAGCTTTCTCTTACGTGTTGCTGGTCTTAATAAACTGGTTATGGACCGAGTGTATATGGTAGTTCATACAACTGAAGCTTAAATCAAGTTAAACTGTATGGAGATAAGACTATAATATTTTTTGTTTTCAAAAGTACTTATTTTTAAAGGTGCCAGAGTACATTGATATTTGTGTCTTGGACTTAAAACTGTATTTTGGTTTTTCTCTTCCGGTTACTTTGTTCCTGGGATACATCGAAACTCCAGCTCTAATTTCAGTGAAATAATTTGCATTCTTACATATTTAAGACATATGGAACATAATTCCTAGCCCTTATATTTTCAATTAGATTGACAAGATAACTACTCCGTAGTTTACAAGAAAATTAAATGGCTGAGACGAGATACTCAACCCATAACATAAAAAGTTAAAGATTTACTTGTGCCAGCTGTGGACTTTTTTAAGTGTCTAAAAGTTAACTAGTTACCTTTCTCCACAAACTCATCCTCTTACGTAAGTTTACTTATTCCTGGGGAACAAGAGAAGACTATATGCAGTTATTTGCATTTAGAACATTTGTGAAAATTCATATTCTTATGTGCTCCGGATGTGGATGGACTTACATAACTTACAGCATTTGATTCCGTACAGTATACCTCCTTAAAACTCCTTGGTTTATATGCTTATACCCTTTTCTAATTGCTACTTCTGTCCTTCCTGTTTTCATTAGTTGCTTTCTTCTGCTTAATTGTTGGTATTTCCCAGTGTTATGTCCTTAGCCCCTTTTCACCAATTGTATTAATCAATTTCTACACCTTTACCTGTTGATGACTCCAGAATTTATCATCTCTGAACTTAACTGGAACTACTGAATACCTTACTTCAAACTAAACATAATTCAAAACAACTTTTTCCTCTTAGCTTTTCTCCGTGTGTCTCCTTTTTTGGTTAATGGTTTTACCCATCTAGCTTAATTTATATAATCAAACATTCCAAAACAATCTTTATTGCTTAAAACACTCAATTAGTTCACCAGATTTGAGGATCAAGCTCAAACACACCCTATGACGTGCAGGGTCTTTCATCTGGCTTTGCTTATGAACCACCACCTAAGTTAAAATGACCCAAGTTTGAATATCTGCTCTTATTTTTTTATCTCCAGAAAATGACTTTCCCTTTTCTTTGTTAATTCTGTACCTATCCCACTGTATGTTCATATTCCTCTTTTCTGTTAGTTTATGAGGTATTGGTGGATGGTGTATCATTCATCTTTGTAGCCAAAGGGCAAAACTCCTGACATATAATAGTCACTCAGTTTTGTTGTACAAATTACAGATAATGTGCTTCAATGTCCAGTGCCTGAAAATTGCATGTTTATGGTAATAATAGCAAGTTAGTTGTATGTATAAATGGATGCAAAATGCTCTGGTCAATTCTATACCTTCATGTTAGAAAACTTTGGGGTGTTTTTCCCCCATTTTCTTTAAACACCAGTGTTAGCCTTCAGATCTGGCTTCTCTCCACCCTGCTCTCTTCACTTAAGTATTTGTACCTGTGATTGTGCAAGTGAGGACTAGTCCCTATTCTGTTAATTTATAATCTAATTTGGGATTAAGGCATATAGTGTGTACTGTAAGCATTCAGTTTACTGCAGGTAATGTGCTTCACAGAGGAAATCGAATGTTTGAAATAGGAGGCAAAATGTTTGTGGATTTCAAAAGTGAATGGCATGGAGGCAGTGAAGCACAACATACTTGTAGTCAGTGTGCAAAGGCATAGAACAGGAATAAAGAAAGTAAACCCATTTGACTAGGCTTGCGTGAAGTACATTGAAAGATGAGACTGGAAAATAGGGTGGATTGGGACCAGATAATTTCATTATTTTTTAAGATCTAGATTAATTTTAATTTTTTTTGCCAGTGAGGCTCAAGGCATTTATTCTTTTTTTCTTTTTCCTTGTTTTTTTTGAGGATATAGTCTCAAAGAGGGAAATGACTGGCTTAAGTCTCACAGTAGGCCTGGGACCCAGATACTGCTAACTAACTCCCAATTGAAAATCGGACAGTTAGTAAAAGAGTCAGTCATGTACCAGGTAATAGATCTCATTCCTAATCTTCAACTTGATTTTAGGTGGTATTAGGGTTTAGAAAAACTTAATTTCTTAGTGCATTTTTTTTCTTACTCGTTGTACATAAAAAGTGAATGAGAGAGCAAGCATGAGCTTTACTGTCAGACCTTTCCTTTCTCAAGTATGCTCACCTCTTACAACCTACGTGATCTTGATTGGCTTATTTCATCTGTTTCCTCATTTGTAAATTGATTAATTACCTGTGTGTTACATACATCTGCATGTAGCTTAGTGCCTGACAGCATTAGATGATGAATAATTTATAGTCACTGCTGCTGATAAATGTGGATTGAAGAGAGTCCTGGCATTTTAAGTTTTATGCTGAGAATGCATGTACCACAGGCAGCCTATGTTTGTATCTGTATAGCAAAAGTCAGAACTTGTAATTTTGCTGCTGCATCAGGAAATATAGTTGGATTCCTGATTTCCTTATTAAAATTTTAGGCACTAATAAACTTTCATAAAATGCAAATTTTAGGTTAGCATTTTTGTTCATGTTTGTACATCTTAAGTCAATTATGCTCACACAAAATGCATTTTTTGATGGCTTTTAGAACATGTATGAATATTTGGCAGTCAGCAGAAATTTTAACAATCAAGTTGTTGTAATATATATATGACCAAGATTAGTGTTACACTGAATGCTATTTGGCCAGTATTGCTGCTGTAAGAAACTACTGCTGTAAGAAAGTTGTGATGTTTATGACTTGGTAATAGTCATATTTATATGACAGTTCTGAGTATAATTCTCAGATGACTGTCATGTTCTCACCACTTTACAGTGTATTGTGGAAAAACTTATTGGTTATTCATACCTCATCCATTTATAGATATGCAAGCACCCCCATTAGAAAGCAGAAGCAACTTTACCCCCCAATTAAGTTAAACATTGAATTAAGAAGGAAAATAATATGCTGTCATTGGTGGTGGTGGTGTTTATATATATAAACTACCTTAATGAGCGTTCCAAGGCTCTGAAAGTTACACATTTTGAGAAATAAAGCTTGACTTACAGTGCTTTTATATCAAGGGTCTGGTTTGGATATGCTTTGTATTATGTGCTTAAAACTTCTGTTAGGGACTAACATTTTAGATACCAAATTCGTAATTTTTAAATGTTCACAGATAGCGAAACATCAGAACAAGCTAAGAATGAATACCATTTATATAATCATTCCTTGGTATCTGTAGGGCATTGGTTCCAGGATTCCCCATGGATATGGAGGGTCACCTGTACATAATGTATGTCAGCTGAATATGTCAGCTGAACTTGGATTATCTTTACTTTTGTGGTATGTTTTTACAGAAATTAGTTTTTAGTAACAGAGTTTTGATTTAGTCTTCTTTTTACAAAATGAGAACATTGATTTCCATCAAAATAACTGATTTAATTACTTTATTTTCCTAGGTATGATCAAATTTGATCATACTTTTTTCCTTTACTTTTATATAAATCCAGTCACCTTATCAATGCTTATTGTAAATAAGTCATCCACATTTGTTTTTAATACTTTATGTACCATGTGTTTTGCTCTCCTAGGTGATCATTAACATAGAGTAGAAAATTTTTGGTTCCCATGCTTACTGTCCTCCTGTTTTTTTCTACCCGTGTACTCTACAGGCTTCCCTCTTGATTAGTAACTGCAATTTCTGTAAATGTAACAGTGTATACCCTTCTACAAATATATGTATCAAAGTGTTCTCAATTTGTTACCCTTATCATCTGTAGGCAAGAATTAGATTCATTTAACTGACAAATCAAACTTTGGTAAAGATGACCAAAGGCCTCTGGAAAGATGACCAGGAGTTAGCATATGTTATATTGAGAGGAAAATTTTTCTCAACCTTCCCTCATATTAAGCTACAAAGTAAACTGACCTTAAGTTGCAGTTAGGTGGTAGATTACTTCCTAATTCATAGCTTTAGGTCCAAATTGCCTTCTCTGAAATTAGGAACAAAACAAAACTTTGAGGGTAGTAGAGGTTTATGTAGGAAAATCAAAATGATTATGAGACCTTAATAGCTATGATAGTAGTTATTTCTGTGTATCTCTGCCTTGTTCTGTCAGCCACATGGGAAGTACCAAATTATGTTTAAGCATAAGCACTAAATTCTAAGTAGTTTAATTGGAGGCCTAGATGAAAGTATAATTTTGAGAAGACAAATATATCATTGATTTGTGGAATCTAAAAAAATGATACAAATGAACTTATTTACAAAACAGTCACATAGAAAACAAACTTATGGTTACCAGAAGGGAAAGGAGGGTAAAGAGGGATAAACTGGGAATTTGGGATTAGCAAATACACACCACTATATAAAATAAACAATAAGGACCTACTGTATAACACGGAACTATATTCAATGGCTTGTAATAACCTATAATGAAAAAGAATCTGGAAAAGTATAGTGAGGGAGTCCCTTAATATCTTTTTTTTTAAAAAAAGCAATAACTCAAATAACTGGAAAGGTCTAATCTCACTCAAGAGTTTCTTATTTAGCCTGAGGAAGTAGCAGAATTTCCTAAAAAGTATTTTCTGTTTCCCATCCTCTTCTCTCCCTCATCATTTTAAGAGACAACACCTGATTAAAAACAAAAGCAAAAAACAGTAAGCTAAGTAGCTCTATTACTTATCAGCTGATAATCTTGGACAAGTTAATTAAGATCTCTGGACCTCAGTGCCCTCATATGTAAAAAGGAGGATTATAATACCACCTACCCGTAGATATCTGGGGAGACTCAGCTGGACTCAGATCTTTAAAGTGAGTAGCCAGATGCCTTGCATGATAAGCTCTCAGTTAGTGGTAGTTCTATACACTTCCTCACTGTGGTGGGCTGGGCCCTGGAGGATGTTAAAAAGGCAAGTCCCGGAGGTGAGCTTTTAGAGGAAGCCCGGGGCAGCCAGCGCCACAAGCGCACTTCTCTCTGGGAATGCCATTAGCTGCTGCCTCTAAGCGTGGTCCATTTGCCTTCCTTGCCTCTTCTTCAGCATCAGGCATAGTGGCTGCAGGGGTCATTTAGCCAAAGACTTCTTCCAGCCAGTAGACAAGGTCTCCCCAGACCCAAGTGCCCAGTTCTGGGTCAGCTGCTCACACCTCTGCGTCACTCTCTCTGCCATGTTTCTCCAGTCAGGCAGGGCTCAGTCTCCTTCCACACTCCTCACTCATCCCGGGTTCCCCTTTCGGTTTTGCATGCCCTGTATAGCCCATGTTAGGCTGAGGCTTCAGTCAACAGTTTCCTGAGTTGAACATCTGTGATGCACCAGGTACTGCACTAGGTCCTAGAGGTACGTCAGTGAATAAGACACTCTCCCTGTCCTCACGGAGTTGATGGCCTCCTCTTGATAATATGGATGAAGAAATCAAGTCTCAAGGAGGAAATTGAAGTATGATTTTTTTTTAAGATTAAACTCTAAACACATGGTTAAGTTTTCTGTACAGGTGCTTAGTAAAATCAGTTATTTACTTAAGAGTGCAGCTGCTCGATTTCTTATAAACTTCCTCCTACCAACCCTTACCATCATGCATTCCAAAAATAATAATAAACAATAATTAGGTTATGTCTTCCATTTCTAAAACAGTGAAACAAGTTGTATGTTCCCATTTCAATACATTTTATATTTGTAAATAAATTGAAATAGTTTTTCTTTGCTGTGTATTTTTTATGAGATAACTATAATTGGTGTGAAAATTAAAATACAATCATTCTGAAATTTGAATTAGCAAAGTAAAATGAACCAGGTTACAAAATCAAGTCATGGGGTAAGACTTGGGGAGATGGAAGAGGACAGTTAAGCATTCATATATGGGGTTTTAACTTAGTTCTTTGAAAAGGAATTCTAAGTGAAAAGAGTATCTTTAAAACAATCATGAAATTTTGGTATTTTAGAACTCAATAATTACAGCCAGACCAGCAAATTTCTTAAAACTTGGGGCCTCAGAATGTTCATATGAAGGTACATGTAGGAAGGATATCGATCCTCTTTAGGTTTAGAGAGTAGAGTTTTGACAAACAGGCTATTTTGACTGAAAGCTATGAACTTGAAGGTAGATTCATTACTTAGCATTTGAGTATTCATGCTCTTTGTAGCCTCTTCTCACAGGCAGAACTTAATTCCTTGCTTGTTCATTGTGTTGTTACTATGCATCAAGGAGGTACTGTGTACCAGAAGGCTTTGAGCTACTTGGAAAAAAGGTACTTAAAAGAACAGGGTAATTACTTATCATAAAACAATCTTTGTTAAGGTGCATGGATAACTACCTTATATATTAGCAGTCAGCGAATAGTTAGCTTCCCAACAAACTGATTAGATTTGTTCCTTCTAAATATAGGACTTCTGCTTCATAGTCTATGTCTTGAGTCTCATGGGAGTCTTTATAACAGAATAGTCAAGATAGGAAAGGCTCACATCCTATGCCCTTGGAATGCAGAGCTGCTGTTCTGAAGATAAGGTAACTTCAGGGATTTAGGACAAACAGAACAATGTATGTCCATATAGATCTCTGGAATATGAATCAACAAAACAAAAGTATGAAACTTATGGGGTTTGTGTAGAATGTAGTCATCCAGTATATATGAGAGGCAAACTAAAAATAAATAGTTGGCAAGGCTTTAAACCTAATCAAATCTGTTCGTTCCCAGACTTTGGGATTTATGAATGAATCAGATGATAAATGGGGAAACCAGTATAGTTGTTAGTTTTACTTGCAACACTGTATCCTTGGTTTTAAAAAATGGTTACTAGCAGCAAATAAGGACATAGTCTCATGATTTAAAAAACTAGGCTGACATTTTGAAAAACTTCTTACATTTTTCTTATTCTCATTTTGCTATGGAATAATAAAAAGTTACCCAGAGCTACTTTTGAATAATTTGTGAATCATTCATGTATCTCATCTCATTTTAATTGTGACAGGTCAATCTTAGAAGTAGACAAATGTGTGAAAGGTTTACAAATTTCCAACAAAATCTATTTAAATTAGGATTTGTCCATAAATACATTCATTAAATTATTTTAAAAGAATCATTTCAGAGCATCACATACTACAAAGAAATGGTAATATAAAAAAAAGAAAATAGGATTACAGTTTGTGGGGCTTCTGTATATTATGTGTGCTTCCATAGAAATGGGGGTAAAGGAAACAGAATAGAATGGCTTCACTGGGTGTCTGGGTTGTAGGCTTCCAGATGGATTTTCTACAACAGACAAGCATTACCAGAAAGCATTTTTTTCAGAGTTCTAGTTTGTAGTGATAAGGCAAAATACTTGTATATTTAACCTAAAATGAGATACAAACAGTATGGTCTACAGCTTCTCAGAACCGAGGAACCATCCTCATACCACCTTTTGTCCATCATGTCCCTAAGTACTGCCCATTCTAAGTTTTTATTTCTTGGTCTACTTCCCCTTGTGTTCATCACCATTGCCACTGTTTTAGTTAAGGCCTGGTATCATGTAGTCAGTTGCCCTGAATATTTGCCAGATATATGAGATTTGATATAAAAAACTATGTAGTAATGCTGCTGGCTTTGATCTTGCCCCTTCTAATCCGTCTGTCATCCTTCAAAGTGATTTCACAAAAATGTGAATCTTATCTTATTTTTAATGCCTTAATGGAGTCCATGCTTCTTGGAATGGCATACCAGGAAGGCCCTCTGTGACTTGTTGGCTCCTGTCTTTCTTCTAACCAAAGATCCAGTTGCTGCTTCTTTTGCTTCCACTCATGTTATCATTGCTTTTAGGTCTGCATACTTAACCTTGTTCTCTCAGACATCCTTTCTTTTGAGTATACTGTCATCTCTTCATGGAATTCTCCCACTTTCCCCCTTGTGAATGCATCCTTCAGTTCAAGTGTTTTTCCTCTTTGAAGCTTTCTCTGGTGCTCTTTCAAGAAGTCCATTGTTACAGTTCCTTGTACCTTTTCCCCAGTTCTATTATAGCACTTACTGCAGTTTGTTATAATTATTTAGAATCTCCTCACCCTGCTAAATATAAGCCCCTGAAGAGCAGTGTTTTAACTTGCATCATCTCCCTTAGATAAACGTGTAGTGCTTGCATTAATACCTAGGACATAGTAAGTGCTTAAGTAAATGTTTCCGTAAGTTAATTAGGTCTCTTCTCTTCTTTGATTTAAGTATAAATCTGCAAAATAGCTCCTATACTTTGATTGTGAACAGAAGAAAAGAGGGTTAGAGATGTATTTTTGTTGTTAAAAGTTAGGAAACCTCAAAGTGGCAATGATTTGCACCCAAGAGCAAAGCAACTCTTATTCTAGGGGGAAAAATACCAAGAAAATAATTGAGCATCTGTTCCTCTTTGAAGGACTAACAGTCCCAGGTGAAACATCCTGGCACAGTTGTCTGTCCAGTGCAGATAAAAGCTTCCTCCTCTAAGGGCAAATTGAAAAGTCCTGTCCATCCTCTGGTGTTTGGTTATAAGTTCTACTCTTTAAGTTTAACCTGCCTTTCCAATGCATAATAATAATTTTAAAAGATAACTGTGCAGGAACTTTAACTCCATTAGGGAAGAGAACCTTCCCATTGTTAACTTTTCTAAACAGTTCAACAACCCTCTTAACAGGATGGAAGTTCCCAGCTGGATTCTGGTATCTCATTTCAAAAGAGTAGCTATGGTCCCACAAATACAGAGATCTATAAATGCTTACCAATAGGCAGTAACAGTCCTAGGGATTAAACATCTCCAATTGGCCTTGGTAAAGGTATGTTTATCTCTGCATAGAAAGGTAGTTAGCCTAAATTCTTAATGGTTTACAGTCAACAGTAAATGATGTTGATACCCTTTTTTATAAACTTGAATCCATAAATGTACTAACCAGTCCCCCTACAACACAAGCAATTTTATATTCTTCAGGCAAGGTTGGCCCTAAGTAAAAAATCACTTCTAAGATTTGCAACATTAAATAAGTTGATACATTCTGTTACAAAGATACCAACAAATTTCTTTTCCAAAGAAAGTGTACTACATAAAGAACTGGTAGAAATATTACACATTTAATTCTCAAGGAAGAATTTAGATGGCCATCCATTTCTAAAACTTGATTTTTTCACTGAAGGCAGATTCTTATGCCCAGGGTTATAGTCATGGCTACCAAGCTTTAAAATTAAAAACAACAACAACAACAAAAACACCTACTTTTAAAAATTAGTTTCCCTAATACGGGCACGTTAAAATGCTGCAAGTCAGTGGTTCCCAAGCCAGTTTGACGACCATAATTATCTGGGAAGCTTATTAAACTATACATTCCTGACCTCCACACACACAGCTTTCCCAAGCTGTTACATATCATTTATAATTTTCTTAGAATGTAGCAATCCCTGAAGAACCATATGCTGAACTCCTTAGTGTGACCCAGGAATCTGCATTTTACACAAACCTCTCATCCTCAGGTACTTTTCATGCAAATGCTACTTTGATAAATATTTAAATATGGAATGAAGCACCTCACCAAAATGATGTAAAGCTACAGTGCCAAGACAGGATTTTTTTGTTTCTTGGTTGGTTGGTTTTTCTTTTAGGGGGGTGTCATTATACTGTTAGACCTCTCCAACCTGAGAAGCTTGGAGGTACTATTGGCATGAACCATTTCTTGCATTTTTTTCTTGGAGATTTCATCTAAACAGCAACATTAATTGTTTTCTAAGAAATTTAGAATATTCTGATGGGCTGACCCTTTTTTCTGTAGTAGATAAGGTCAAGTCTTAATCTGAGAACCAGTCTGGTTTTTTTCTTTTAGGGGTGTTTAAGTTTGCTGTGAAAAAGAAGCCTAATTTCTAAACTCCTCCTCTCCTTTAATATATATGAGCATTTTAAAAGAAGAGGAGCTATCAACTTATTTTAAACATAGTGACATTTCATCCTATTACTTTTACAACTAATTATTCTAAAATGTTCAGACAATGTGATCTTTTATTTTTTTATTTTTTTAACATTTTTTATTGATTTATAATCATTTTACAATGTGTCAAATTCCAGTGTAGAGCACAATTTTTCAGTTATACATGAACATACATATATTCATTGTCACATTTTTTTCTCTGAGGTACCTTAAGATCTTGTATGTATTTCCCTGTGCTATATACAGTATAATCTTGCTTATCTATTCTACACTTTGAAATCCCAGTTTATCCCTTCCCACCCCCCACCCCCTTGTCAACCACTGGTTTGTATTCTATGTCTGTGAGTCTGTTTCTGTTTTGTGTTTATGTTTTTGTGTGTGTGTGTGTGATCTTTTAACAAGATTACTGTTTTCCCTTAAAGGTCATACCAGTAACTTTAAATCCCAGAAGTGCAACTCAGAGTAGAAAGAAGCATCATTTCATTTAATATTAGTAATGTAAGAGTAGTATAACTTAAGAAATTTAGATGTCATGAGCTGGGACTTTAAGGACCTACTTCACAAAAAATTCAGTCCTAATACCAATAAATATTCTCATCATATAATTCTACATGTTTTGGTATTATGTTCACCAGGCAACATTATGAATATAATTGGAGTTCTATATAATTAATCTCCTTGGAAGACACTACTGGCCAAAAGATAATTCTTTTCATAAATTGACAAATTAGACTTTTTTTTTTTTTAAACACATCTGTCCATTGCTTACTGAGCCTTCGGCCTCAGAGATATGTTTATTTATTAACAATCAAATGTTTTGATCCCTTATGTTAGATTGGTAAGTAAGCATTCTTTTAACTTTTAAATTATTTATGAAAGCTAAATATAAAGAACTACAAATTACTTCAGCAGGTCATTAGTATAGCATATGCAGAGATACATAAATATAGTAAATATAATACAAAGAATTCATTCTTTCATCAAGTTAGTAATAAACTGTGTGTGTGTGTGTGTGTGTGTATTTCTGAGAATACTGGTAACATCTTATAGTTTTGAGTAATTCCTACTGTGGTCACTGTATTATCCAGAAGATTAACCAGGAATAGAAAATGTAAAATTTAATTTATTCTAGAGCAAACTTAGGCTCAACCAAATCCTTCCCTGCTGATTCTGCCAAGCCCTGGTTATTTGGCAGTATTTCACTGGCTCCTAGGTAGGGACAGTGGGAGTCCATTCATAGGCATCACTATGTAGATGATGAAGTATTTGGCTCTTGTTAAGAGTCATAGTTAGTCCTTATCTTACCCTTCATTGAACCCCCCCAGATTAGCATAGAGTTGCCCCAAATTGGAAATTAGTCACATCATTAGCTGTAGGATTCTTTAACCTGAAAGGTAAAAGACAACTGACTGCATTTAAGAATGTATGGATAAGATAAAGAATTGTGAGGTGAGATGGGAAGAAAATTAAAGATGACTGTACTTAATGCCTCCTGCCTGATAAATTCATGACTGAAGGGACAAACGAAGTGTAGAATTTAGTCCTTCCAACATTCCACTGTGTTAATCATTTTTCCTGTTCAAAGAGGTAGTGAGGAATAATATGTGAGTGGCTGCAGTTTTAAATAATGTGCTCTGTAAACACCCAAGGGCAGACAGAAGGATGGAGTTATGGGTCCTAAAGAGAAGAACTTGGCCTTCATTCTTTGTTTATCATTTGATGGTTTCTGTTGCCCCAGGGACTCATCTAAAGTATCAATATTCCTGGAACCTGAGTTCACACAAGTGCCAAATACATGAACAAGAACACTCCATTGAAATTCCTTTCAGACACTGTATATCTTAGGTATATCTGCGGGCTGTCACAGTGGTCAGTCTTACTCCATTCAGTGTAAGCTTAACAAATATTAGTGGAGACTGATAGAATTTACGATTAGCCTAAAGCTCTCTGAGGTATCCAGTGTTAACCATATGCGTGCATTAATTTGCCCAACAAGTGATTGACTTCTGATTAAATAGCCACAGTGATATTGGAGCAGTTTATCACACCTTTGGTCAGCTCTTTTTTCCTCTGGACCTTTACAATGGAATACAATTTCCCAAATTGGTTCTATCCCACACAACATGAGAGTAAAATGAGGAACTGGGTAGGTAGGTGGCAAAAAAAAAAAATTGGGTGGATTATTTGGACATGTAGCTCATTCCATAAGCAGACTAACCAAATAAACAAACTATTTGAGAAACTTAACCTTAATGTTTTTCAAGTGTTATTTTTAAATCTTTGGGAGTATTTTCATAAAATAACAATTTCCATTATGTTACTAAGTTACTAGAATTACAGCAGCAAGTTTTAGGAGATATAAGATGTTAAATGTAAAATAATAAAATTATACGTGTAAGTAAATGATTATTGCACCCATGATGCAATAACCTTAAATTTCAATTTCAGTTATTTCTTACTTTATAATCATTGAGTTTCTTTTCCCCTAAAGTAAGTGTGAGTATATTTTAATACTGTATTAATTGACCAAACAAGCATTCAGTGATAATTTCAGATGCCAAAAAGCATTATGGTAAAGACCAAGTGGAATTAAATATCCAGGCGGCACTTTTAAATTACTGTGATCATACATGCATGCATGAGGTTGAGCTTTACTTACCCTTTTTCCCATTAAGGACTAGAATAGGAATGGGTAAACTTTAGCAAGCACCGCCTGTGTTTTTAGAGTTGGGGAGTTAAAAACATTTATATTTTTACAGGGTTAGTGTGGAGGTGGGGGGACCCTATGTGACTGAGACTATTTGTGATTTGAAATGCCTAATATATTTCCTGTGTGGCCCTGTGCAGAAGGAAAATTTGTGAATTCCTGGACTAGAGCAATTAAAGGAGATACTTTGAATTTAAGATGTCTAAAAACAAATAATGCTCATGTGGTAACTGGTAAGCCAGAGAGCCCGCTGGTCATCAAAGAATCAGTTCGTACATAGAAAAGAGGGAGGCCATTTTAGCCAGGAGGTCAGAATACAAATATTAAGAATTGGCTGATGAATAGGCAAATAATTATATACCCTGTGTCAGAGTCAGCAGATGGAATAATATGCTGTCATTAAAATGAATTTATAATAACATGTAAAAATGTTTTTATCATATTTAAACTATTAGGCTTTATACCCTACACCTTAGTGACATATAGGGAAAAAATGTACTTAAAGAAGATACGTCGCAGCAACTAACAAATGTAGACATGTAACCTTGGTTTAGTGCATACTTCTCTCTTGGAGGTTTTACTTAATCTCATTCTTACCTACTGAGTACTCAGTAGTTGGTTGTACAACAGCATTCTCTGAAATAATCATGTTGGCAATACCCTTATTTTAAAGAGAAATAGAAACTAATAGGTTAAGGAAATTGTGAGCCAAGGCCTGAATCGTGCTCAGTATTCAAAAAGAATAAACTAATGGGATACATGACATTAATAAATGGAAAAGGATTATTTGCCTCCTCACTAGGAAAACTTAATCTTCAAATATGGTACTCCTTTGTAAAAGTTTTAATACTGTGGAATCATAAAGTACTATGAATACTTTTTACTTGACAGACTGTGCTAGCAAAGTTAGTCAGACATAATAAGCAGTCAAGTTTTTTTTTTTAAAGATGATGGACTCTTCAGTGAGGTGTTAGCATTTTATAAAGTAATTATCAAAGCTATATTGGCCTTAAAAATTGGTCACCAATCCATGTACATCCCATGTGTATTTGCCTTCCTTGGGCAGCCTTTGACTCATCCTAAAATTTAAGACAGGGCTGGGTACTTAATCGCAAGGTATTAATAAGTAATACATATTTTACTGACAGTTTCACAGGGGAGACTAAGTAGGAAGTTTAAATCACAAAAATTACTCTATTTTGCTCACAAAATCCCATGCAGTTATCTCCTAAGATTTTAATTGTGGTAAAAGAAATACATGAGCTCTATCCTCAACAAATTTTAAAGTATACCATACAGTACTGTTTCTCCCAAGCTTTTTGTTTCTCACTTTTCAGCTGCCCAGTCTTTCTAAAAATTTCCTCCTCAAAGTTTGTTTTCTTATGCAGAACAATGTAGCAGTTGGGCAATATACAAAATTGGCAAGTATATTCTTGTACTTGCTTAGGAAGTGGCAAGTATGATCAGTTCTATGTTCTTCTACCTTGTGACACTGATGCTTGGTGCAAGGTCCCACTGGGTATAGGACTGATACTAACAAGAACCCTTTGGCTGCTTGTCACAGAGGAACACAGCTATAAATGAAACAGAGCATCTGCTTAATATCTTTGGGGAGTGTCTCACTGGATTTAGCTGCCTAATTTTACCAGGTATTTGGCAAGGTGTGACTGCAGTACAGGGTCTGTTCTTCACTACTAGATTCAGGTCCTGGGCCTGCAAAAGCCTGATTTGCCAACTCCAGTGCTTTCCCTCAACCGAGGCCCTTAATCAACATTAATCAAGGTAATAATTATAAATTCTGATCATAAATAGGTGGAGAATTTAAACTGGTTTAATCAGCTTGGAATACATTATCTCCAAGCCTGAACATCTTTAATAATAACATGAAGTATTTGTAATACAGGTTTTTCCATAGAAAAGGCCACATTTCCATCCAATACATTTTATTTGGCTGTGTTCCTTCCCTGTGAAACAATAGAACTTCATGAATTCCTGAAGCACATTTGCACTTTTGCACAAATTACTCGGTTTCGTGGCTATCATGACTCAATAGGTATTTTCCATCTGATTGTACAGTCAGGAGAACCTGGTACTAACCAAAGAAATGATTTGAAGCAAGCATGATGTGTTTGCCTTCAAGCCAGTGGTTCTTAAAAATGCAGATTCTGGGTCAACCTGCAGCAGAGTTACCAGTGGTGCAGATTTTGATAAACCTACCAAGTTAAAATCAAATCAGTCCTATATTTTGAAAAGGAAACTATAATCAAAAGAAATGTTTCTTTTTTGATACTGAAACTGCACTGAAGACATTGTCTCCTTTTAAAATATGAGAAATGATACCATAATATTAGGCTCCTTATTTATGCAATGTTTTATGAAACCCAGATCAGTATTTTTTAACGACTTGAGGGATGCAAATATTATATAGGGCATAGTATGAATAGTTGTGAAGAGGAGTGTATATGAGCAATCACAGCTTTTTGAGGGAGCTATGAATCTACAGTGCAATCCTACAGGGAAAGGAGGAAGGAAAAACTATTTTGAGCTGCGTGCAGATAAATTGCATCACATGTGAGATTTGACAGTCCCTCTTCTCTATTCCTGGTGAACAAGAAACCTACATGATTAAAGATAACCAGCTGCAAAAGATATTTAATTGTAGAATTCATGAATAATAACACTTTCGAAGACTTGTGGGGTAAGGGAATTCACCTGGCCAAAAGAGTTAAAGTAACAAGAAGAATAACAATCTTCAGGGAAATTTGTATCTAAAAAGAAGTTACTTGTCTGTATGGTGGGTTTAACAATCTGATATTGCTACTCAAATGGCTACAGTGTGTAGGCATAAAAATTTTTTTTTGAGTTACACTAGTAACCTGAATCCAGCCATAACTGGAAAATAGAGAAACCAAGTGCGAAAACCAGGTTCTTTGTACATAAGGAAAACAGCTTTAAAATATCTACAAAGTGTGGATTAAAATAATGATTGATCAGAATCTTTACTTTTCCGATGGTTTCATGGAACAAAATTATTTGCAACAAGATCCGTTTGTTTGAAGCGCCCAAAAAATAAGCTTAAATCACCTTAACATGAGTTTCTTCCAGAGATGCTTCCCTTGATCCCCAAATACACAGACATTAACTAGTTTTGTGCCATGACCTTTTTGACAGCCTCCTAAAGTTTATGAATCCTTTCTCAGAACGCTGTAGATGTGTATTAAGCAGTGCACACAACTCTAAATTTCTGTTTACGGATTCGTTGTTAGGAATCCTTTGCCAGGTGTTGAAACTCTGAAGGAAGGCTAAGTAACGTGGCCTGTAGCTAAGGTTACCTCAACACCCTGTTCTAGCCTAGAATAACCCTTTCTCTCGACTGACCCTGGAGAATCTAGCTCACTTAAAAGTGGCTGAGGTGAGACGCCACAGTGAGGAGTTTTACATTAGTTGGAAACAACTGAGAAAGAAGTTAGCCCTCCAAACAAGCTGACCAATCAAAACGAGGGAGAGGTTCCGTCACCCAGTTTGGGCTTTTTGTGGAAATAGCCCCTCTCACTGTGTGTGGTACCTAACTGGCTTAATCCGAACTGAGCACCCGCCCCAAGATCCCCTTGATACTAGAGGAGAAACCTCTTCATTGAGATCTTGCTCGCTCTTGATGGGATGGTATTTTGCCCTCGTGATCTCTACCACGCCGTCCAAACATTCGCTCTCAGTCTGCAGGAGCAAGCCGTGGGTGGCTGCGCAGCAGATGCAAACTCGTGGCTTGGCGGCCGGCCGAGCGAGCCGGGGCCTGGCGTCTTCCTCAGCCCAGCCGGCTGGCCGCGCAGTCAAGGGCGTAGCCCAGCCGCTTCCTGCGTCACAGCGGGCGCCGCCCTCGCGGGCCTGGGGGCGGGCGGACGCGGCCCCGGAAAGCCGCCCTCCCCTGTCCACAGCCCGGCAGCCCCTCGCGCCGAGCCCGGCGGGCTGTCCGCGCGTCCGCTGTGCCGCAGGCGCTGCCGCCCCGCCCGCGTCCTCGGGGGGTAGCCCCAGAAACGCACTTCTTGCGCGGCCGAGCCCGCTTCCGCTCGGCGCTGTCGGGGCCCAGAGCCTAAACTAAGCCTGAGCCTCCTCTGTACTCAGGATACCGTGTAACACCCTTTAACGCCAGCCTCTCCTCTCCCTCCAAAACACAGCATGATGCCACTCCCAACTCCCCAGGGCCGTGGCGCACCCCGCTCAGACTGAACCTGGAGCAACCGCCGTCTTCCGGAATGCCGGCAGCGGCCAGCTTACTGTGCTGTGTGCCGGGAGGAAGTGACTGCTCATTATTCGTGGTGCTCTGCGAGAGAGGCCAGAGCAATCATGTCCCTGCCGTGCGAATGACCTGTGTTTGAATTGAATCCCCTGTCACCGCCTCCCAGCCGTGTTCAAATTTAAAAGGTTACTTAATTTCTGAGCCCCTCTAATTTGTTAATGAATCAAATGAGGTAATACATGCAAAGCGCTTAGAACAATACCTGGCACAGTGTAGCAGCTAGCATAAAGGTTAAGTAAAAATAAGGAAAAGTGAGAAGAATTTATCGAGCGTCTTTTTGCTCCAAGTAATGTTGGTTGTGTTAGGTATGTTAAAGAGTCTCCTTCCCCATAGGAATGGCTTTCTCCACATGAAAGAGCTGTTTGTCTAATGGTTCTTTAGCATGTTTGCCAGCTCCCAGGCAGCCTTTCAAGCTCCTAGTTCCTAAGGAAGTTTCTGCTCTTACCCAACTTGACTTGCCCCTTTTTGCAGAACTTTGTACTGGATGAATACCCTGTAGGGATAGTGGACAAGACTAGGTTTGCTATAATTGTAGCGTCGCCATGTTTTTATTTCACAGGGAAAATGGAGGCGAATGAAAAGGTAGATAAGCCTCTTCCCAGGCGTAGTTTAGGCTGCTGCCTGACAGCAGGCCATAACACTTCCCAACTCTTGCCCTCTACCATTTGGAACCAGGTGCCGGTGGGGGTAGAGTGGGGCAGTCTTGAAAAGGAGAAAGATGCTTTTTTATTTTTTTGTTGCGCTAATGACTCTAGTAGTTACGCTTCTTGTGATAATTTATAAGGGACTGATAGAGAAGCATACAAGAGATTATCTTCCGCCAAAAAATGGACAAACTCCAAACTTGTGACTCACTCATTCATGATCCACTGAGTCTTGAGATGTTGAGAAATAGAATTTTTCCCTTCCAGGCTAAGTTAACTTCTTTTGATTGATTTCTGCATTCCCAGCAGGACTCAAGTCCTTGCCCCTTCAGACACTATTCTCACTGACCAATAACTGAGACTGAATGATACCTTCAAACACTAGTTCTTACTGTGGAGTGAAATTACCTGTTCCCAACACTGGCTGAAGAGGTGGAGGTTCCCTAAGCTTTAGAACATTTAACTTTTATGTAAGTTATACTACAATAAAGATGAACCGAAAATGAAATGAAATATTTACTGACATAGAAAGATGGGCATCATACACAGTTTGAGGAAATCCCATGTTCATAATACCATTTTGTAAAAAAAAAATTGTGTAAAGGATATGCATCAAAATGTTAATATTTCCTCTTTATGTCTAGTTTTAAAATGTTCTGCAATGCTGAGGTATTCCTCTTGTAATAGTGTAAAATAAGTTATTTTGTAAATTGTAACTTATAAGAGATGGATATTCTATTAACTAACTCCTCAATTTCCATAGAAGAAAACAAATAATGTCAGTTTTATAAATCAAGAACTAGAAACATAAACATATTTAAGAATCTGGAGTTACCTCTAAAAGGTTGAGGTCTTGTTCCTTTTCATTTTAAGCTCCTGGATATGGATGTCTGTGTGTGTGTGTATCTTTAATAAACGTATGTTTTACTTTGCTAAATAAATTTTATAAGATGAAATATATCTCAGTGTAATTTTTAAAAATTGATTTTCATCTAGGTTATCCTGCCCTTTCCAGGTCACTCTGTCCTTTCCCTTTACCATTCAGCAGGCAGAGCAAAGAGAAATTAAACACCAGCTGAAAGGCCCTTTGAGTAACAATCAGTATCAAGTAGAGACAAACTACAAATTGCTCAATATAAAGCACGAGGTTGTTTTTGTTTTTAATTGAGGGGCTAGAAATACAGCTACTTAATTATCATAAACTACGTCATACTCTTTTGGGATGGCCTTTTGGCTTGAATCCATTACTGATTATATATCGTAGCACTGTGGGAACTGCATTATCAAAAAAAGTTTTAGTTGCAGTTTGTGTGTTTGGCGCCCTCTAGTGCACTATTTTTAAATGACAAGAGCTTTGCTTGATCCTTCCTCAGCTGCTCACTGGAAGAGGATAAAATGTCCATTTCAATCCACCTTCCCAGTGTGATTGATCTTGCTGCTTTTTCGACATCCAAAGAGACTTACCCATCTCTGCACTTACACATTATTTCCTAGTCATAACACTCGCTAGGTTGTGACCTTACACTAACTAGTTCCTTAATCTCTGGGCTTCAATTTCCTCATCTATAAAATGATGATAATCATGAGAACTATAACGTGGATGTCCACATACATAATAGGAGCTCAATAATTGCTAGCTATCTGTTTTACACTATAGATCCAGTCAATATTAAACATGCTTGAAGACAGTAATCTTGACTCAAGTGTCATAATCTGCTAGTTGGGGAATGTGAAAAATGTTAGTGAGTAGCTTAAAAAAAAAAGAATAAAGGCCTAATTATGATTCTTTGGTCCCATCTTACTGAGTCAACTCATGCCATTTTTGAAATCTGGAAGCATGTTAAATTTCTTGGCATCCTTTGCAGTGCCTATAATTACATTCCCTTAAGGAATACTTGTCTTGTTTTAATGTTCAAGGTACATGGTTACATGGTTGACCTTAGAAAATATAGAAGATGCAGAGTGATAGAAAATAATTGAAACTTCGAACACTTGGATTCAAATTTCTGATTTTTGAGCATAGGCTCCAAAGGCCTCTTTCTGGATTAGTGTGGTTTCTGAACAGGCTTGGGCAGTATGTGTGTTAGCAGTATACAGAGTGAAAGCAGCATAATTGACTATGGAATCCATGTGAATCAGGGTTTACAAATCAGTGAGAGTAGTAGGTTCCAGAATTCTCATCCATTCTCACCTAGTTCCAGCTTTGCTTAGGCATACGAGCTAGTTTATTCCTTCTGACCCACCTGTAGTTCTCTTCCTGCATTGACAGACCAAGGCTTTGGTGCTTGACATCACCATGTCCAGGGGTCCCCCAAAGCCCAGTTATCTGCAGAAAGCATTGGGTGCTTCTGACTCCCTGAATCCCTTTGGAGTCTTTTTTTTTTAAGGGGAAGGTAATTAGGTTTATTAATTCATTTATTTATTTTTAGAGGAGGTACTGGGGACTGAACCCAGGACCTCATGCATGCTAAGCATGTGCTCTACCAGAGCTATATCCTCATCCCCCCTTTGGAGTCTTTGTTTGGCCTTGTATATGGTAAGTGTCCCCATGCTTAATTTTCCTATGTGCCTTGTATTAGACATGTCAGTATTGTTTCTCTTCCCCTTGTACCATTTCAGTGCTCGATCAGATTAATTTTTCCGTAAACATTCACCAGCTGGCCATTTAGTGAGCTTCTATTATATGTCAGGACACTATGTTAAGCATTTTACATATATTACTTCTCACTCTCAAAACCACGGTCCAGTTAGGCAAAGGGTATTTTCCCTATTCCCAGAAGAGAAAACTGCTCTGTCACCCAGGTAAGTGTCAGAGCCAGACATCCAACCCAAGTCAGCCTCTAGAGCCCATGGCTTCAACACTGCATCAGAAACACACAGAATTTTAGAAAGTCTTCAGAAGTGCAAGGAGAATCCTGCAGCTCCCTTCAGGCACTGGCCATCAGTTCTGAGCTGCTTCCTTTCAAGACAGCCCACCTAACTAGCCCTGCCATAATGATCATTTCTACAAGCCGGATGGCTCCCATGTGCTAGGCACCTTACAGTCTTCAAAGGCTGGCTCATGGGGGAATCTCATTTTCTCTTCCAGAAAGCTTTTTGCACTCATCACCCACTGAACCTCCACGCCGGGGCAGCAAGTTCTGTCCTGGCACAAGATTGCAGCTGCTATTTACCCCCCAGAGGATACAGGACACATCCCAAGTTTTACAGCTGGGAACACTTTCAGATCTGGCTGTGCAAGCACATAAAGAAATCTTGACAAAAGGGAGGGTTATTCACAAGCGCACCAGTCACAGCACACTGGGCAATGAGCTCTCCCACCAGAAGCTGCCGAAGAACCAAAGGTTGGTCTTGGCGGGCAAAACCACATCCACCAGTCAGTCCTTCAGTTAGCCCGGCCTCCCCAACACATGTGCGCGCTCACTTGGGCCAAGCATGTGTTCTTCTAATTGCTTTTCCTCTCTTTAGCTCTCTCCCTCCTTCCCTCTACTCCAAGGTCTTGTCCTTAAAAGCTTCCTCTAGGTTTACACCTTAACCTCCTTGTAGGAGCTCAGTGAACGCCAAGGCTTGTGTGGGTGGAAGATTATAAATCAGCTGCAGACACAGGCAGGGGGAGGGGCCGCCTGGAGGGTGGAAGGGCCACAACTTGAAAACAAATGAGCCACTTTCATCCCAGTGGGATTTTTTTTGTTGTTGTTTTCTAAAGCCTGCTATTCCAGCAGGGCACTTTACCAGAAGCTATGGTTTCTGGAACTTTTAGAAAGCAGAAGTACTAACAACAGAATTGCCCCTATGTGTGTCCTCGGAAAGCGTTTCAGCCAAACTTGGGAGCCTGGAAAATTTCTGTTGTTTACACAAGCCTCAATTTCTCCCTTAGAAAAATAGGTTTCACATTTTTTGAAAAGTAGTTTAAAGCATAACATCAGCCACCATTTTCTCCAGAATTGAGAAGTTTCACAGGATGACAGAAGGAGTCAGATTTTATAGAGCTGACTAAACATAATTTAAGAAAAACTAAGTCTTGTCCATTGTCAATTATCTGTGCTGGTGGAGGGAATCTAGAAACAGAATCCTAATGGGACTTCAATACACTGTTCATTTACATTGGTTTTATGAGGCATTTTAGTCATTAACGTTTTTATATGGGTGTGTCTGCAGTTCTGGAAATTTACAACTGTTTACAGCAAATAACAAAGCTACTCAGTGAAGATGCTGACGGGGCTGGAATGCTGTCAAATGACTTTTCCAGCCTCTGGACCAACTCTGCCTAGTGAGGGCTGGAAACAAAATGCGCTTTGGCCTTAGATGAAGAAAGGTTTAAATCCTGACGCTGCTGTGTGACTTTACAGATTCCTTACTTGGAAAAAGGGGGAAATGAAATATTACCACTGCCTTGCCCATGGTATCAGAGACTAACCTTGAAAGTTGTGATAGAATTCTCAAACACAATCATGAAGTGTCTCCAGCATTCAGTCAGGTATTGCTTTAATCTGGAAGGAGCCTGGATGACTTACAAACTTCCCTGAGTAGAATAGATATGCTAATTAACAGGTTTGGAGAGCTTTGCCAACCTCTCTAAATTATGACATTCTGTCTGTAGATTATAAAGGGGCTCAGTATGACCCAGGGAAGTCACAGACCAGAGCCTGGCTTGAATCTTGTCAATGAGTAGCTCAGGAGGTGAGCATATGTTGTGATCCTAACCTAAGAGCTGTCAGAAAGGTTCAGAATTTCTCTCATGTTGCTACCCCGTGGTTTTTCCTTAGTCATCTTAACCTATCCTGTGTGTTAATACATGATTGACTATAATTTTCAATAATTCATTTGGAATATATGTATGTATTTGTGTGACTGAAACATTATGCTGTACACAAGAAATTGACACATTGTAACTGACTACACTTCAATAAAAATAAAATAATCATAATAATTCATTTGAATTCATACTAAGTGGCAAATGTGGCCTTGAATTCACAATGTTGCCTGAGAGGCGAGGTGGCAAGAAGGCTCATAAATGTAGCCCTCCAACACCACACCCCTGGCACCATATGCACAGGTTCTGAATTGGTGGTGGTGGGGGGGTGCTGAATAAGGCAGGACCGGTTGGTTAGTGTTAGGCAGGAACAACTGGAAAATAAGAGCCCCGGTATATATGATCTGCTGCATTTCTGCAGTTTCTTTACCATCCTTATCATATATACGTGTCCTGGACTCACTCAAGGTAGAATCAGGTTCTTGTGCCCACAAATAAAAGAAAGCTTGACAAACTCAGTTGAATGTTCTTTCCAAAG
The DNA here is from genome assembly GCF_048564905.1 of Vicugna pacos. Classification (NCBI taxonomy): domain Eukaryota; kingdom Metazoa; phylum Chordata; class Mammalia; order Artiodactyla; family Camelidae; genus Vicugna; species Vicugna pacos. The sequence continues at coordinate 76,126,881 of NC_132993.1, read as the reverse complement.
AGTGCATTTGTTTTTGGGGTCAGGAAGTCAGAGCAGTGTTCGACTAAACATTTGGATCTGGTATTTCTTAGGATATGGGTTCACAAGTTAACAGAGATGCCGAAAAACATTGGTGGTTCAGCAGTGTCAGGGGCCCCATTTCTGTCATTGTGCTGCCATGCTCAATACATGGTTTCTATTTCATAGTCCAAGATAGCGGCTCCAGCTCCAACCTCACATCTACATTCCCGCAAAATTCTATAATTATAGAAGAAAAGTACAGACTGGAGGACAACTAGCAGTTTTTGCCATAATTCCCTTCCTGTGGTTTTTCCACTCCCGACCTACTTGGTTCATCACTGAAAGTGCTGAACTAGAAGCCTACTGAATTCTCTATATACAGAAAACACTGAAAACTAGAAGCAGTCTTACCCTATTATTTTTAGATAGCATTGGTAATATGTGTTTACTCTTGGGGTAAGAATAGAAAATACAAATCAGTAAGAAATTAAGAATTAGCATCATAAGACTCCATCCCCTAGTGATAATAACATTAGATTGTGATGTCTTTCCTGATAGAGCTGCCTAATACAAATGTAGGCATAAATGACATGGAGCCTTGGGGTGATAATTTACATTACACAATGGCAGTGATGGTAAGTGGTCTCTGTTATGTGTGGGGTGGGGAGAGGACTTTAACTGGTCATACAGTGGAAAGAGAATAGAAATTGGGAGACTTGCATTTTAACCCCACCTCTTAATTGACCCTGGGTGTGACTCTGAGCAAGTAACAAATTCTTAATGTTTCTCTTTCTCTGTAGGTAAAATAGAAATTATATTTGGTTTTTTCAGTCCCCATTATAAAGACAGTTATGAGAATCAAGTATCCCTTCCTGTATTCCTCCAAGCACTCTTGGCTGCCCTCTACGTGGCTGGTATTGAGACATGTTCCCCGCCCCCTTGGAGCTGAATCCACCAGGTGAGGCACATCAAAATGTCATGAGGAACGTCAGCTCTGACATGTATGTCAAGGGTTCCTATCAAGGGGTGACCACCAACACTCACCGTGTTCCTTGGCCCTTCACTCCTCTCTTCAGACCTCCAAGTGTGGGAAGAGGTGGGATATAAAGTGGTCAGATGGGGAAGGAGGTCTGCCCTGGTCAGGCTGCCAGTTTCCTCTCCCCTTCTCCCCTCTGAACCCAACCAGCCCTAACTCTACTACTACACACATCAGCATTTTCTGGTTTTTATCTCATCTCTGCTCCTCACTCCACCCTCTTGACTGGGAAGTAGGAAAATTGAGATTTGCAGAAGTTAGTAAAAACTCATGTCAGAAGGCAGAGTTCCATTTCTAGATCCAAGAAAAACTTCCTGTTTTGTTAAGACCCTTCTTAGGAGCGGAAACTCTCTCACTCAGAAGAAAACCACAATGAATAATTTCACTGATTTGTACCATATGTTTAGCAAGCCTGAAATCCCAAGAGGCGGCAGTGAATCAGAAGAGAAACCATCAGAAGGGAACTGTCACATAGGCACCCCACCGCCAGCCAGGGCTCTTCCTCACTTCCCCCTTCACCACCTCCTGCAGGAAGAGCGCCAGCCCGTGAGTGGAGTAACTCGGGGCCCAGGGGGCAGAGGCAACCTGGCAGTGCCTTCGTGGCCGGGTCCAGGACAGCACAAATCCCACTGCTCATCCTTTCGCCAGACGGATTTTCCCTTTTTCACAAAAGGGTCTAGAAAAGCAGCTGTATTAGCCTGGACAGTGCTGCAGTAACAAATGAAGCCCAGAATCTTGGCCCAACACAATGAAAGTTTATTCTCGCTCTGATGTTTGGAACTGAATCACTGGAGTCTTAGGCCTCTACCATCCTAGTGGGAGAGGAGGTGCCTGGAGAAAACACAGGTGCTTCTGTGTGTCAGCCTGGAAGTGACAGGGGTCACTTCTATCTCAGTAGTTGGACACAATGCACTAGAGAAAGGCTGCGACTGATGGAGAAGCACACAGATACCTGGTGAACAATCGATGCTGCAGCCCAAGCAGCACCTGGATGCCGGGTGCATGCTGTAACAGGTAATGACAGCTCAGAGCCCCAAACCATCATTTGAACCCAAATCCACTGGGATGTCTCATCTAAAAGGTCTTCCTTATTTCCTGAGTGCCTAACAGGCAGCTCTCAGGTCAAAAACGGCCTACCCCATTTACAGAGGGTTCTTCATAAGAGTTTTATGGGCACCACCTATTTATCTACCTAATTAGCTAGTTCACAGAAACTGGTCGCTCTGTGTAGCCTCACCATCGTCTGTGGAGGACTGACGTAGCTTGGTGTCCCTGGAAGCATGGATAGATCAATCTTTTGAATCAAAGCTAACTTTCTAAAAGTCATGGCATTTTAAGCTGTTCACATTTAATTCCACAAAAATGACACCATAAAACTGGAGGATTGTCCTCTGAAGGATTGTTGACCAAAATTGTTCAAAATATGATTCAAGCCTCTTCTTGCAGTTGACTCATGTCTGACTCTTGTCCAATGTTTTTATGCCAAGGGAGGATGCTCTGTATTCACTATCATCATCAATTAAACAAACATACAGCCCATACATGGATGATGGCGTGCTCTGGAATGAACTTGGATGCCCCTACCAGGGGCGAGGAGTCACTTTCTAAGTCAGCTTATCCAGGACTGGAGTTCCTCTGTCCTCCCCGCCTTGCTCCCTTCTCCTTGCTCTGGGGACATTTTGCCATCCACCAAAAAGGCAGGAGAGAAGCAAAGGAAATACAGCTCATTTCGAAGCCGACTGACTTCACAGGGTGGTTCTCACTCGGTCTGTTTTCCTTGGCCTACTTTGGAGCTGTTTTGGGACATATGAGGTTCTTCAACCACAAGGCCTTTTCCAGACCTGATTTCCCCTTGGAATGACACATTATCCTCCCTTCAAATGTAGCAATTGTAAATTCCTGCCTGGGGAGCAGCAATTGTTTTGAATTACACACTATTTGAACAAGCCAGTATGGGATTAACAAAGCCTTATTGTTCTGCAATCCTCTACTGAAACTTGCTACAGCAATTTCTGGTGACATTATTTTTCCCTGCTTAGCTTTTGACTATGCAAAGAACACTTCCATATGTTAATTAGTCCTTTGTAGTGGTATGTAATAGAAACTTCTTTTTACCATTTTGCCAACAATGAACAGGACAAAATAATACTATCAGGTTTTTTCACTTCACTCTTCTCTCCTCCTTTCACTCTCTGTCACATTTACTCTAACTTCACAACTTAAAAATTTCTCAGATTTGTTGTGCCCAAAATATTACTTCATAATTGCTATTTACACATGCAAGGACACACGCTGTACACACACAATTTGGGATTTGCTCCTTTGCAATATGTGTATATGCTATTTTTAAAACAGACTTGAGGAGCACAGAGTAAAAGCAGTGATCACCCCTAGTTTGTGACAACTCATTGCTGGTCGGGAAATGCTATTTTAAATGTGTTTTTATGATGACTCAAGGAAACAATTTACCTTTACTTTTTTCCACTTAAAAAAAAATTTCTCATTCACTTTTAATCATCTGCAAACAAAACTCAATAACTAAGAATAAACCTACCAATATTTACTTCCTAACCCAAATTATTTCTAACAGTACCAAAAGGCGATCCCTTTACAATGACAAAGTCTAAAGACAGGACTATAAAAATACTGAGACATTATTTACCTATAGAGTAGGTCTTTACAAAAGCTTTCTTCAGCAAACGTGAAACCAATAAATCAGAGCTAGCTATAATGGAATCTTCTCCAGCTGGTTTTAGGCCAGTTAAGTATAATAAGGTCATGACAATAGGAAGCTGACTTGAAACCACAGTAACTACCAAGAACATTTTGTATTCCGTTAATAGGTAATGAAACCTGTGCACTGCTGAATGGAAATATAAATTCTGACTACTTATTATGTAAAACTTTGGGCCCACATAACTATCACTTTGAAAAACAGCTTACTTTTGCACAGCAAAGGAAACCATAAGCAAAACAAAAAGACAGCCTAGAGAATGGGAGAAAATATTTGCAAAAGATGAGACTGACAAGGGCTTAATTTCCAGAATACATAAACAGCTTATAGAATTTAGTAAGAAAAAAACAAACCACCCAATCCAAAAATGGGCAGAAAACCTAAACAAGCAATTCTCCAAGGAAGACATATGAATGGCCAATAGGCACATGAAAAAATGCTCAATATCACTAATTATTAGAGAAACGTAAATCAAAACTACAATAAGGTATCATCTCACACCAGTCAGAATGGCCATCATTCAAAAGTCCACAAATGATGAATGCTAGAGAGGGTGTGGAGAAAAGGGAACCCTCCTACACTGTTGGTGGGAATGTAGTTTGGTGCAGCCATTGTGGAAAACAGTATGGAGATTCCTCAAAAAAACTAAAAATAGATTTCCCATATAACCCAGTAATCCCATTATATCCAGAGGGAACCTTAGTTCAAAAAGACACATGCACCCCAATGTTCATAGCAGCACCACTTACAATAGCCAAGGCATGGAAACAACCTAAGTGTCCATCAGTAGATGACTGGATAAAGAAGAGGTGGTATATTTATACAATGGAACACTACTCAGCCATAAAAAATGCCATTTGCAGCAACATAGATGAACCTGGAGAATGTCATTCTAAGTGAAGCCAGAAGGAGAAAGAAAAATAACATATATCATCGCTTATCTGTGGAACCTTAAAAAAAAAAAAAGACAAATGAACTTATTTACAAAACAGAAATAGACTAACATAGAAAACAAACTTATGGTTACCAGTGGGGGAAGAGATTGGGAGTTTGAGATTTGCAGATACTAACTAATATATATAAAATAGATAAACAAGTTTATATTTATATAGCACAGGGAACTATATTGAATATCTTGTAGTAATGTATGGTGAAAAAGAATATGAAAACAAATATATGTATATTCCTATACGACTGAAGTATTGTGCTGTACACCAGAAATTGACACAACAATGTAAACTGACTATACTTCAATAAAAATGTATTTAAAAAACTTAAAACAGCTTAGTAGTACAATTTTTTTAAAACAGGCTTTGATGAAATCCACAAAAAAATCATCTTTACCAATTGTACCCAAACCATCTTCTCATATCCTGTACCTAAGTGGAAATTTTTGTTCCAGAGGGAGTTGGGAGATATTTAAGATATAGCTATTCCATAAGAAGTATGACAAATTAGCATTTTTAAAATCATTAGATGACAACCATGAGCTCAGCTAAAAAAAAAAGTCAAGTCTATAATCTGCACTGAAAGGATTTTAATCTATAAAAGATAAAAGCTAGCTTTTCCCATTTTTCAAACCAGAGACTTTGAAGCATTTCCTCTTAGAAAAAATAAAAAGAAATGATGTTGCAGCTATTACTAACTTCATTAGCAAGGAGACAGAACTAATTCTTCCAGGGAACTCATTTCGAAGTTGAGGCATAGATGAAATCCAGTGGCTCACAACTGAAGTTGAGTTGGCCCCATACAGACACTTGGCTCACAAACAGACTCAACAAGAAAGCTCAGCAAAGTGAAACAAAGCTGAGGCCAAAAATCATGTAGTGGTTTGTAGAGGAGCAAAGGATAGTTTAACTGTACCATAAAGAGACGTTAAAGTAAATGAAAAATCTTATGAGCAGGTTAAAAAAACTAAAAGATTTAGAACTGCCATCTATCCCAGAGGTATGTTTTTTTTTTTTTCTTCCGTCTCTCATATGAGTCGTGCATGACTACAAACAAATGCATAGGGAAAAAAATGACAGGAAACTTGGAAGTATAAACTTCCAGACTTCTGGTAACACAGTTTATAAGAGGGTTCAAGTACTCAGGCTTGTTTCTAAATTAAAAACAAAACAAAATCCCAGTCTGAGCCTAAAACATTTCATATTTGGTAAACTATTTGGGGAAATTCCTTCAAATCTGCAGGCCAAGTCATTTTAGTTATTCTTACCCTCCAACCTTTCCATTTCATTTTGATTCGGCAGTTGTTAAAAAACTGAGTAGACAGCTAGGGTAGACCCAGGAGTGCTCTTTTCCAAGAACAAACCACATGTACGTCGTAGACCGACAAGAAGAGTCTTTCTTCCAAGCTCAGGCCCTTGTCACTGCTGAGGAACATTCTCCTCCTTCCTGTCTCCCTCTGATTGTCATGTGCTGACCACATGCCTCCCTGGACATCAGGTGATCACATTGCTGGGAGATGTGCTGAGCGCTGGAGTCACTGGTGGCCATGACTGGTCGGGCGGGGCTCCGAGAGCCCACGAGGTCTCCCACGTCACAGCTTTTCCTCCCCTTCCTTCCTCTATTGGACATCCGCCCTGCAGTGACCTAGCTCGTTCTCTGCCCTTATGCCTCAATTTACCTCATTAGGACCGAAGACTTGCCCCTTAGCTGACATTCAGTGACTCTGTCTTGCTCTTTACCAGCGATATGCCTTTCTATCCACCCTTCCACAGCCCCCACTGGCTGGGCCTCTGCTGGGAACAAGTCAAATGCTCAAGAGTCGTGACTCCTCCAAGACTTTGGTCCATGATCTAAACACAGTCATTTCCCCTTGCTTACTTTGCTCCCTGAAGATATTGATAGTTTCCTGGACCAGATCCTAGCTTGCCTTATCTACTGAGCCCACCTGATTACCTTTTCCAGAGCCAGCCTTGCTGGCCAAGTCAGCGCCCCGCCTCCCTCCTCCCACCAGGTGATGCTGCTAATAACAGTAATTAATGATACTTTAAAAGGTTTGTCTCAGAAACTGTCTTAGGTGTTAATATACTTTATTTAATAATAACTACAACACTTAGAGAAACCAACACTGGGAGAGGTTAAATGACTTGTTTAAGGTCACCCTAAGAGTAAACAGCACAGCTGAAATTTGAACCTAGGTCTTTCTGATGCCAGGTATAGTTCTGCTCCCAGTTCCAACATGTGGGTTTCCCCCCACACCAAGCAATTGTCAGACACCAACTGGGTGTTTGTTCATTCAATTCAACTCCATTCTGGCACTATCTGCAGATAATGTGAAATCCCACAGGGTAAGGTCTTACAAGAATTTGCACCCTACCCCACGGCAGATGCCAATCACAAGTGTTACCTGTGACACCTGAACCCCAATGTTCATAGCAGCACTATTTATAATAGCCAAGACATATAAACAGCCTAAATGTCCATCGATAGATGACTGGATAAAGAAGATGTGGTATATTTATACAATGGAATACCATTCAGCCATAAAAATGACAACATAACACCATTTGCAGCAACATGGATGTCCCTGGAGAATGTCATTCTAAGTGAAGTAAGCCAGAAAGAGAAAGAAAAATACCATATGAGATCATTCATATGTGGAATCTAAAAAAAAAAAAAGAACATAAATACAAAACAGAAACAGACTCATAGACATAGAATACAAACTTGTGGTTGCCAAGGGGGAGGAGGGTGGGAAGGACAGACTGGGAGTTCGAAATTTGTAGATACTGACAAGCATATGTAGAATAGATAAACAAGATTATACTGTATAGCACAAGGGAAATATATACAAGATCTTGTGGTAGCTCACAGAGAAAAAGAATGCAACAATGAATATATGTATGTTCACGTATAACTGAAAAATTGTGCTCTCCAATGGAAATTGACACAACATTGTAAAATGACTATAACTCAATTAACAAAAAGTAAAAAAAAAAAACAAGTGTCACCTGTGCTTCTATCCAATGGGCTATAGATTGGAGGTTCCAACAACCCCTTCCTAGAGTTCCATTAATTTACTAGAGCTGCTCACAGAACTCAGAAAAACATTTCACTTACCAGATTAATAGTTTATGTTGTAACTCAGGAACAGCCAAATGAAAGAAACACACAGGGCAAAGTATGGGGAAAGGACGCAGAGCTTCCATACCTTCTGTGAGCTGACACCTTCCTCCAGTCTCCACTGGTTCACCAATCTGGAAGCTCTAGGAACCTGCCCTTTTAGGTCTTTCTAGGGGCATCTTAAGCACGATTGATTAAATCATTGGCCATTGGTGACGGAGCTCAATCCCCAGCCTTTCTCCCCTCCCCTTAGGTCAGGGTGGGTACTGAAAATTCCAACCTTCTAGTCACATGGTTGGTTCTCCTGGCAACCAGCCTCCATCCTTCGGTGGGGTCCCAAAGGCACGTCATTGACATGACAAAACGCACATTTATCACTGTCATCACTTAGAAAATTCCGAGGGTTTCTGGAGCAATATGCCAAGAACAGGGACAAAGACCAAATACCCACTTCTTATTATAAATCACAAGATTACACCAGGTAAATCCTCTTAACTGCAGGCCAAGGGTTCTCAGCACTCACTCCGCCTCTGCATGGTTCCCGTGCGCTGTACGTTTGCTGGGGGGAAGCACTCTGTGGGGCTGTGCAAAGTCTCAGCTAAGCAGGCTCCCAGGATGCACTGGACACCACCACCCATTAGAACACTGATGACTCTGCCTCTCTTACTTCTGCTTCTGTTACTTCAGCTGGCTTCCCTCTCAGTGGACAGGGCTTGTTGGCCATGATCAAGCTTTACACCTGGGCCAGGCAGCCACGCACTTTCTGAGGCCTGCACAGGTTTCCCTGGGGGCTAGGAAGCTCTAAATCTCAGGGTTCTGGCCCAAGCCTTTCATTTTACTATTTAGAACTGAGGCCCAGAGAACTGAAGTAACATGTCCCATGTCACCAGCTAGTTAATGGCAGGGCCAGGACTGCAGTTTCACTGTGCCCAGGCCCCCCTGAGCTGGCTGGAAACGAGAAAGACCACGTTTTGCAGCAGGGCTTGTGATGGCAAGCTAGATTACTTGAACCTGCGACTTCTGCCTCTGCGGTTTTAATCTCTGCCATGGGGCAGCAAAGAGGCCTCTCTAAAAGGATGGCGATGTTACTTATTTATAAGAAGCACCAGTGTTCTGGAGGAATCACTGTGACCACCCACCTTTGGCAAGGATCAGGACTCTGTCTGTTAACAGTCTGGAAGCCAGAAAGATGTTAGATGTATTCACATGTTGTGATCTAATTTACATCATAAGACAAAGGAAATTTCATGATAAGAGCAACTTTAGTTGAGCATTTACTACACATCAGAGACTGCTCTAAGTAAGCATTTTATATGTATTAATGTATTCAATCCAAAAAACAACCCTGTGAAGCAGATGCTTTATCATCCTCATTTTACAAGGAAATTGCACAGAGAGGTCAAGTCACTTGCCCAAGATCACACAGCTAGGAAGAGGCAGAACCAAGATCTGGATGAAACTGCCTACTTTGGGGCTCCAAAGTCCTAACCCCTGCACCAGATTGGCTTTCATGGGAAACGGGGAATGGATGTTTTTGAAACCTAGAAAGACACAGGGATCTGAAATCTTCTGTTCAGGAAGAGCAAGGACTGGTTATCACAGATACCCACATTCCTAGGTTTAAGGCTTGCCTACCCACTAACAGGGGACCACATATGACCTTCAGAGCCTGCAATTAACTTTTTGGAGCCTTTCACTTTGCTCCAGGAAACTGTAACCCAGCCCCATGGGGTTTCTAGGCCCCTCTCAGCGTGCTCTATAGTCACTTCAATTCCTAGGGTAAAGTTCAAAGCAGATAAGGTGTACAGAAACATAGAAACGGAACCAAATAAAGCTCCCAATAAAACAAAAGTCTGGTAACTTTTAAATCTTGTTGCATAACTCCTTGCTTGGGAAGAAATGCTCAAAAATCAACAAAAGGAGGAAAAAACAGGATGTTAAAAAGTTCTTTTGTTATGTTTTTAGAAGCTTACTGCCAGACTAAGACTATCTCTGCCAAAAATAACATACTTCCTCCCTACAACCTACACGATTGGGGTTCACTGGGAATTTTGTGGGGTTTTTTTTGGAGTGAAACTATAAGTTCCCACCAAGTTCATTTTCAAAAAGAATGTCCCCAAAATGAACACACATCCAGAGAAGGAATCCCCTGGGTGGAAACAATGGTCCTGCAGCCCCTACCATGAGTGATGTGTCCCAGAAAGCTTTGGCCTGGAGACTGGCATCTTTCATGGAGTCCCTTCAGTTGCTGCTCTTGTCCTTGGTGGTGGGCCGCTGGCCCTAAGTACCTAATCTAAAAGGCTAAATATAGTTACAGCAGAGCTTTTGCAATGACTGCGGGTCTCCTTCGGAAGGTATCTGTCCTATGGGCAGGGGGATGCGAAATGACACAAGACCACGAAGATGTGGGAAGGGCCCAGGGCTGGGAGCCAAATGAAGCTGGGCTCAAACCCTGATTCACCACCTCCTAGTAGTGGGACCTCTCTAACCCTCCATTTCCTTATCTGTGAAATGAGAACAAAATACTCTCCTACAGGACTGTAGTGAGGGTTAAAGGAGACATCGTATGTATATTGCTCAGCAAGCATCCAGAAGTAGTAGCTTAAGCTCTTCCACTTGGGAGAAGACTGGATAGAGTACCTCACTGTCAACCAGGAATAGAAAGAGGGAAGAAGCAAGATTCTAAGGGAGCAGAGCGGGGAAGGGGAGACCGAAGGTCCAAGACGGAGAGGAAGAGGAGAGAGGAGAACCAGGGAGGAAGGACTTGCTCCCTTTTGTCCTCCAAGACATACTTGGTAGGGGCAGATACAAGATTCCAGGAGCAAAGAAAAAATATTTTGCACCATCCAGTAGCCAGGTTTTTCAACTACTTAAGCACTACTCTTCCGAATATTAAAGGCATAGCAAAGGTGTCACGTTATTGCCACAGAGTGGTGGGATTTTGTTTGTTGTTGATGTTTTTGAAACATTAATTATTTTTCCTCCCAGATTTTTTATTCCCCCTTCCCCTTGTCCTGTACCCCCATTTGAACAAATAAGCCATTCTTTGCTCATACCTGAGGCATGGGACTTGAGAGCAGAAAGCACAGAGTTTTGGAGTTTCAAAAGCCTGGGCCAGTGGTTCTCAAAGTGCAGTCTCCAGACCAACAGCGTCAGCATCACCTGGGTCACCTGAGTACCTGTTAGAAAGGCAAATTCTTGGGCCTGCCTTAGACCTGAACCAGCAGTTCTGAGGATGAGGCCCAGCAGCCTGTCTTAACAAGCCTTCCAAGTGATTTAGACGCAGCAGCGTTTGAAAACCATTGCTCTAGACCCTTGTGGACTGGAGAGGACTAATAAGCAGCAGATTTCGAAAACATGAGCAGTAAAAGCAAAGCCCCTGATGTTGGGTTAGGACGGTACTCCCCAGGCTGAGGGATGGGGGAGACAGATGGGAAGTGATGAGAGAGGTGCTGGGGCTGAGACTGAGTGCCTGCCTGCCTCTGAGTAAGCCCCATGCTTTGTGCCAACGACGTGTCTGGTGAGGACTTACGCTTGCCAGCAACCAGGCTTTTTCCACTGCCTGGCCGGCAGGAGAAGTTGTTGGGTCTCTGTCCTCCCTGTTCCATATGGATAACCCCTCTTTGCAACATCCTGGAATGCTCCTCAGCCTTTGAGAAGGAAGGCGGGGCCCCGGACCTCTAGTGGAAAGGGTACAGGAGGGAGAGAGGCCTTGCGCTTGATCTTGGGTGTGGCTGAACCGAACCAGCGCAAGATTACCAGTGAGCCAGGGCAAGGATAATACCCCAGTTATAATCACTACTTATGTGGGATATCGACAGGCATTGAATATCCATTCCTACCTCTTCCTGGGGTGCCAGAAGCTCTGTGTTTCAGAAGCTAGAAAGCTTACAACTACATCTCCCAGACTCCCGAGTAGTGGCGGATGTGCAACTCACTGATTGTGCAAGTTTCAGATGGCGGAAGTGAAACAGAGGCCGCTGGCCTTCTTTTCTGCGCTTGCTCAAGCTTCGGTCGGTCGTTAGCATCAGGGGTGGTTCCTGACTCCAACTTCCACATTTTCGAGCACAGCAGCTGCAGTGTGTTCACGAGCTCAGCAGGTCCAGAGACAGCCCCCTGGTCCCCCATCATCCTAATTTGTGTGGAGGTTGGAGCTCCTGGGAGGTGGGGGGTCAGTTCTGTGGGTTCCAGGGAGTCATTCCAGAAAGCCCCAGCCCACACACCTGCTCCTTCAGTACTTCCAACTATTTTATAAGCACCGACTTCCCTGTGTTAACTTCTCTTGTGCTTAAAATCTAGTCTGGTTCGTACTTCTTGCGCTATGGATATACTATTCCAAAAAAAAAAAAAAGGTGGTGGTGCTGCCTTCAAATTTAACAGGAGAATCAGGACATTTGTACAGAAACGCTCATGATTCCAGAAAACCGTGCCACGTGCCAAAGGAGACAGCGCGTGTCTCAGAGCTCCAAGGCCAGAGTGCTCCCCATCCCAGGTTTGGTTAGGCTTTGTGACTGGCTGGGACTTGGAGGAACCCTCTTCAAAGACCAAGCAATGTGCTTTCAGGCTGATTTTCCTGTTTCGGTTGACCTTGGCCTTTGCCTTGCTCCTGCTTCCTTATTTCCTCCTCTGTGCCTTCTCTTATGTAACTTGCCCACGGAGCTCTCCTTTTCTCCTAAATATCAAGCGCCTTTATCCTTCTATCTTTTTTACCAGCGTGACTCACTACAGATTATGTATGTGTCCCTAAGTTTCGAAGGAGTTCACAGTTGGGGGAGGGTATAGCTCAGTGGTAGAGTGCATGCTTAGCATGCATGAGGTCCTGGGTTCAATACCCAGTACCTCTACTAAAAACAAACAAACTTAATTACCCACCTTAAAAAAAAAAGTTTGCAGCAAGCCTGACCAAGCGGGTGTTATTTATATATGCCAGCATGTGAGTCCCTGCTGACAGCCAAGCATCACCCCATGTGCATGAGGACTCTCAAGCGCTGCTGTTTGTTGTGTGTTCCACTGTTTAAAGGCAGGTCAAGAAGCTGAACATGGAGATTTCTGTTGTTGCCCACACATAATGAGTATTTGATGAGTTTTGTCCACAAAGAGCGGAAATTCGAAGTGACCCTTTCCAAGCCTGGAGAGCCAAACCTGGACTGACCCTCTCTGTAAGAAGCTTTTTCAACATGAAGATTCCGGCTTGACAGGCAGGATTTGCTTTAGTACTTCAGGGAATCCACGCTTCTCCGAGCTACACCAGCTGTGGGTGCAGCCTGGAAGTACGGGCTTCCAACCCTCCCTCTCTAGTTGGAGGCACCGTGAGTGTTTCTCACGTGACTGTGCTCACAATGTCACTGTGCTGAGACCTCAGCTCCTACTTGGGAAGCTCCTGTCCCTGGTTTGCTGTCTTCTAGTCTCCTCGTGGTGAGGCTGGAGCTATACATCTGTTCTGCTCCAAGTGTTACTCTTGAAGAGAGAGAAATGTGAGCCTGTAGTGGTTAGGGTTTTCCAAAGAAACAGAACTAGTAGAACATGTATATATGGAGAAGATTTGTTTTAAAGCACTGGCTCATTACGGAGGCTTGGCAAGTCCAAAATCTGATGGCAGAGGCCAAGAGCAGGCTGGAGACTCAGGAAACAGTTGTGGTTTGAACCCATGGGTTCTGCTAGCAAGCCAGGAACAGCCGATGTTGCAGGTCAAGTGGTAAGGCAATCCGCTGGCAGAATTCCCTCTTGCTCGGGGAAGGTCAGCCTTTTGTTTTGTTGAAGACGTCAACTGATTGGATGAGGCCTACCCACATTATGGAGGGCCATCTACTTTATTCAAAGTTCACTGATTTAATGTCAGTCTCATCCAAAAACACCCTCACAGAAACATCCAGAGTAATAGTGGACTAAATATCTGGGCACTGTGGCCCAGTCAAGTTGATGCATAAAATTAACCATCACAGACCCTTGTTAGTAAGTGACAGGGGAGAAGTGTCTCTATTCTTGTGTTTCTCCTGCACCCTACCTCTGGTGCAGTCACTCCATCATAGGTCCCCTGGGGTCCTGACCTGGTATGGTTTCCTGTGGAGGTCACTGAAAGGGGACAGGGTGAGGTGAAGAGGGGTGCTGAACTGGAAGTTAATTAGAGGGATGTTGGGCTCAATATCTGCTCTTCTCATGAATTCACAGCCTCTATGTCCACACCAAGTCAGAAAACTCTCTTTATCTTCAGGTTTCCTTCCACATGGGTCAGAGGAAGACATTTTCCCAGACTTCACCAACATCTTGGCTCTGGAGCCCAAGTTTAGCCAACCACTGTCTCCCTAAGGAGCCGAGTCTCCAGCTGGTCAGCCCCACCAGCCCCCAGGGCTTGTCCAAAACTTCCTGAATCCACATATGTGGTTGAGTTGAGCCTTGGTGACATGAGTCATGTTTATTGTTGATAGAAAACAAAGGAAAGCTGTAACCAAGGCCTTTCTGTGGTTTTTGACTTAACTGTTGCTCACTATCTATAGTAAGACTATAAAAAGGCCCCAAATAGAAACTGTATACATAGTAAGGGTAAATAGGATGAGAGACCAGACTTTTCTCCTTCAGTGACAGAAGGTGGTTTGTCTTCTTCACGGGAACAAATCTGTGTACACACTCTCCTCAATGCTGCCTGTGTATGTCCTGACTGTTTTATTGAGATATAATTCACATTGCAAACTGTTCACCCATTTAAAATGTATGACTCAATGGTTTTTAGTATATTTACAGAATTGTGCAAACCTCACCACAAAGAATTTTGGAACATTTCATCACCCTCCCGAGAAACTCCATACCCATAAACAGCTACTCCAATTTCCCCTCAAACTTCCCAGACCCTAGGCAGCCACTAATCTCCTTTCTGTATCTATGGGTTTACTTTTTCTGGATGTTACTTATAAGAAGAATCATATGATATGTGGCTCTGACTGATTTTTATAAAGGTTAAAAAGATCTTGCCATGACAACAAGATAGCCAGGCCAAGTATTCACTTCCCATGTTGCTCATCTTAATGTAGTAGATAAACAAGTATCCAAGCAGGAAGAAACTCAGAAATTCTGGGTTCCTAGCAGTACTAAGCAGACAGAAATCCTGGATTCCACGCAAATTTGACTTACAATCAAAAGGGTCTCAAGAGGTGTTTAGTGGACAAGGCACTTGTGATCAAATGAACAGCCCATTGAACAGTTCTGTCTGGCTGGCCAGGTGGCAGATTTCCTGGGGTCCAGCTGCATCCTTTAAGATGTCCTGCTTGGGAAATTAACTCGTTTACCACTTGCAATTCTCTTCCCAAGGAGGATTCAGTAAATATGAAACAGGCATTTTATTTTATTTCTATGTCCTGACTGAATAAGAGAGGGGTGCAGAGCATATAAAATCAAATGTGCACAGCATCAGAGCTTGACTCCAGGACCAAAGATCCAGACCTTGCTGTCCTACAATGTTGTGCATTTGGCAGGTTACAAGTCCGAAGTGCTGAGAACTGAAGTCACTGCTTTGAAACAGTGAGAACAGCCAGCTATTTAAAACAAAGGAAAAACTCAGTAGCCAGCTCTCAAATCGCCTCTCTCTCTGGGCCCTTGGGTATGGTTTTCCTTTCTCAGAGTCTGAGAATTATAAAATGTGGCTTAAAAAGAAATATGAGTTCTTAAGCATTAGAGTTTAAGGATCCTTTGGCCAGTACACAAGGTGAATCAAGGACCTGTGTTTGTGACAAAGCTCCCTGTAGACTTCACGGCAGTAGAGGTTACAGAAGGCTGGCCCACGGAAAAAGGTACTGCCCGGATGAGCAAGCTTGAGCTTGAAGGGAAAGAATGAGTGAGTTTATATAACAGCAATGACTGAAGTGAGCGAGAAAGGGGAGGAGGGTGGAGAATGTTTCTGACGGCTGCTTGTTCCAAGTGCTGCCTGGAAGTCAAATCCTCTCAGCAAAGAACGCCAATGATGCCTAAGCTTTGTGCAAAAGTTTCAGCCACAGAAGACCATGGCTGCTTCCTCTCTTTCCTGCCAGTTTATACAAAGCTCAGGTGATTTCATAGGCCCCTGAGAAAATGCCAGATTGCCTCCCCTGATAGCCCACACTTGGTCGGAGGAATGAAGAAAACAAATCACTCAGATTATCTAGTCAATTAAGCTGGCAGACTAACACATTCTAAAAAAGGAAAAACTTGGAACATGGTCATTGCTGTATAAACTGCCTTAGACTATTTTTATAATCCCTTGTGATTTCTTATCTCTCCATCTGCATTTTAATCTTGAAGGTAGGGAATGTGTATTTTCCTTTTCTGCTGTCATTCACTGTGCCTTGCACACAGGGGACAGGGCACTCTACCATTTTTGGTTGGTGGTTTGAAGCCGGGAAGCCACGCATATGCAGGCAAGGATGAGATAAGGGGAAAGAAGCAAAATTTTTAACAAATTAAAAAAATCAGCTTGCAACTAATCAAGCTTCTTAAAACCCATCCCAAGACCCAAAAGTGTTTTTAATCCCATGAAATGTTTTGCACATTTTAGTGAAGTAAAGCAAAGTCACAGTTTTATAAGGAATTTATATTCTAATAAATTATATATGTAACCCCTTGAAACAGTCTAGAAAATTTACTTCTTCTTGGGTGGCCCTTGCAAAGGTGTTAAATAAATTTGAAAGATAAGGAAAGATACTACTAAAGTCTTTTGTTGAAGAAGTGTTTTCTTATTCCAGAAAGGAAAAAAAAAAACAAACTTCATGCTGCAGGTATAAGTTGGATTAACTTAGATGAGTACAAAATAGTGAATATGTTCAGAAGTGGGAGATTGGGTCAAGTAGAAGAATTAGCATCTACACAGGAGAGAAGTTTGGATGCCGGGATCCAGAGTGAGAAAATTTGTCAGTAAACAGTTGAATTACAAAAGCAAAAGAAAAGCAAGACAAATCCAAAATCAAAGTTAGAAAGTAGAAATTAGGGAAGCCTAAATGTCTGTTAACAGATGACTGGATAAAGAAGTTGTAGTATATTTATACAGTGGAATACCACTCAGCCATGAAAAAGAATGAACTAATGTCATTTGCAGCAACATGG
Organism: Vicugna pacos; assembly: GCF_048564905.1. NCBI lineage: Eukaryota > Metazoa > Chordata > Mammalia > Artiodactyla > Camelidae > Vicugna > Vicugna pacos. The sequence continues at coordinate 76,109,977 of NC_132993.1, read as the reverse complement.
ATGGACCTAGAGATTGTCATTCTAAGTGAAGTAAGCCAGAAAGAGGAAAGAAAATACCACATGATATCATTTATATGTAGAATCTAAAAAAATGAACTTATTTACAAAACAGAAACAGACTCATAGACATAGAAAACAAACTTATGGTTACCAGAGGGGAAAAGGAGTGAGGAGGGATAAATTAGGAGTTTGGGATTTGCAGATACTAACTACTATATATAAAACAGATAAACAACAAGGACCTACTGTATAGCACAGGGAACTATGTTAAATATCTTGTAATAGCTTATACTGAAAAAGAATATGAAAAGGAATATATATGTATAACCGAATCACTATGCTATACACCAGAAACTAACACAACACTGTAAATAGACTATACTTCAACTAAAAAAATAAGAAAGTAGAAATTGGGGGATGGAAATACTGACCTTGTGAAATTTAATGTTTAAGTTACCCTTCCCCCAGGTGTGGCCACTCCCTAATGGACTGACCCTTTCTCAGCCAAATGGACTGACCCTTTCTCAGCCAGTGGTTCTCACCCAAATGCTCAAGACAGTGACCAGGAAGCTATTTTAAAAAGTCAGATGCCAGGGCCCAGTTCAGACCTGTTGAATTTGGGGTAAGGTTTCTGATAATGAATATATTTTAAAAGCTCAACAGGTGATTCTGATACAGTTGGATTGTGGACCTTACCTTGAAAATACACTGAAGTAGACCTTTGCTATGGACTGATTGTGTCCCCCTGAAATTCCCATGTTGAAGCCCTAACCCCCATGTGATGGTATTTATAGATGGGGCCTTTAGGAGGCAATTAGTTTTAGGTGAGAGCATGAGACTAGGGCCCTCATGATGGGGTTAGAGATGAGACACCCAGGCACTCAGTCTCTTCCCATGTGGGGACACAACCAGAAGGCTGCTATTTTCGAGTGAGGAAGGGAGGGTCAGCAGGAACTGAATCTGCTGACACCTTGATCTTGGGCTTCCAGCCTCCACAACAGTGAGAAATAAATGTCTGTTGTTTAAGCCATCCTGTCAATGCCATCTTGCTGCGGCAGCTCAAGCTGATGAGGACAAGCCTGAAGTGGATGCAGGAAGCTGGCCAGCCTTTGTAACGCTGGGAAAGCTGCAGTCATATCATAACACATGGAGCGTTTCAAATAGTTTGAGGTCATGTTTCCTACACACAACCAAACCTAATTATGCTACACCCTGGGAGGCTCGGGTGTAAATGCCGAGTAAAGCGTTGAAGTCATAGTGGGGTGGTGGGAATGGATTCTGCAAAGACAAACTCTTTGTTGAAATTTTGTCCTAGATGGACAGCCTATTCCTTTTTGCAGTTCTTAGCATGTTTTTTTCTCCTTGTACTTCATTTGTATACATGCTTTCTTTGCCACTAGACCATGAGCTTCAAGGAGGCAGTACCATGACTCATCTATTTCTGTACCCTCAGAGATTAGCTTAGTGCCGGCCGACACACAGTAAGTGCTCAATTCACGTTGAATGAAATGCTTGTTAAGTGAATTATACCTTCAAATATTTGAAGGATAAAGTTTTCTGCTCAAAAACAAACAAAACTAACAGCAACAACAACCCCCTTTTATTATGGACATTTTCAAACACAAAATTAGAGGAAACAGTAAAATGAACTCCTGTGCACTCATCACTCTGCTTGAAAAATGATCAATCCATGACCAATCACATTTTACCTATATCCTTCCACTCTATTTCCCCCCAACTTCCACAATACACATGATTATTTTGGCAAAAAACCCCTCCAAAACAGAGGGGGTGTATAGCTCAGTGGTAGAGTGCATGCTTAGCATGCACAAGGTCCGGGGTTTGATCCCCAGTACCTCCTCTAAAAATAAATAAATAAATGAATGAATATATAAATAAACCTACTGATCTCTGCCCCGCCAAAAGAGAAATAAAAAACCCCCCAAAACAAAACCACACACATTACCTCATTTCATTCACATTCTTCAGCATCTATCCCTTTATGATAAAGACCCTTAAAACAAAAGAAAACAAATACAACATAACCATAGTAACATTCTCAAGCTTGAAAAGCTTAACCATAATTTTAACACCATCAATTATCCAGTCAGTATTCAAATGCTCCCAATTGTATCATGAATAATGTTTTGGTTTCGGTCTGCCTGATCAGGTCCCAAAGCCCACATGTTGAGTTTGCATGGTTGGTGTATCATGTTTTTTAACCTACAAATTCCCCTTCTTTTTTTCTCTTCTTGCTATTTTTTGTTGTTGTTGAAAAAGCCAGACTGTTTGTCCTGCATGTATCCCCACATTCTGGACTTTTCTGACTGTATTTCTGTGGCATTATGCTCCCCTAACATGTTCCTTAATCTTGCAAACTGGTGGGCAGAATTACGTTGACAGCTTGAAAAGACTCAGCCCTCCCCAACCAGTTGCTTTTTTGGTAGGGGGAGGGGACAAAAATGATTCTGTTTTGGCTACTATTGTTGCATAGCAAATTACCCCTTAAGTCGGAAGCTTAAATAACTTTTTAATTTTGCTTATGATTTTATGGGTCAGGAATTTGGGATGGAAAACAGGGATGGCTTATCTCTGCTTCATGGTGTCTGGGGCTTTAGCTGGGGCTAAAACTCAAACTAGACACACACCCCTACACCAATATTACTACTGCAACATGGAATACAGTCTTACATTTCTTTACATTTTGTTAGGGGCAGAACTGTGTCCCTCCAAATTAATATGTTGAAGTACCTCAGAATGGGACTGTATTTGGAGATAGGGTCTTCAAAGGGGTAATTAAGTTTGAGTGAGGTCATTAGGGTGGTTGGTGTGGTGATAAGAAGAGCAGATTAAGACAGAGCCATGCACAGAAGACCTTGTGAAGACCCAGGAAGAAGACAGCCATCTATCTACACGCCAAGGAGAGGGGCCTCGGAAGAAACCAGCCATGCCAACTCCTTGATCTGGGACTTCCAGCTTCCAGAATTGTAAGCAAATAAATTTCTGTTGTATAAACTAGCCAGCCCATGGTACTTGGTTACAGCAGCCCTAGCAAACTAATACACGGTTCTTTTTCTTTTCAAGATATATCATTAGCTGGGGGGAGGGTAAAGCTCAGTGGTAGAGCGCATGCTTAGCATGCACGAGATCCTGGGTTCAATCCTCATTACCTCTATCAAAAAAAAAAAGGAAAAGGATGTATCATAGTAGGGACAGAGTCAGTTTACTGTACAATAAAGTTATTAGAAATAATTCTTTTCTGTATAGTTGGTGCTAATTCAATAGATTCAAATGACTCTAATAAATCAATTAGATTTGTTTGTTTCACGTGCTCTCAAACTTTAGGAATATCTTTTTTAACCCATCTTTATTAAATTTTGTTTTACAATTATTTAAAACATAGAGATGGTTCAAGTCAAATCTACAAAAGAAAGTACATTGAGAGAAGTCAAGTCTCAAGTCTATTTCTCCCCTCTTCACTCTATGCCCCCTCTCCTTACAGATAAGCAGTTCTACTAGTGTTTGGCTTATATTTCCCTTTAAAAAAGGCAAATACACATAAGGAGTTGTATTTCCCCTTCTGAGATAACAGTAGCATACTCTACACACTGCTGTGCATCTTGCTTTTTTTCACTTAACAATATACTCCAGAGATCATGTTAATACACAGACTCACTTCTCCTTTTTACCTGCACAATATTCCATTGTGTAGATGTCCCTTACAGATGGCTATCTGTGCTGTTTCCAGTCTTTTGCTATTATATAAAGTGTACCTGTAGCTTCTTTGAGTGTCTGAGATTTTAGGATAAAATCTGATTAAACCTGCCACCACCCTACATCTATCCCTGCCTCAAAATGGGCTACTGCTATAGTGTAGCCTGATGGTTAAAATTCCATCTGTCACTCTTTCTTATCTCCTTTTGCACAGGAAATCTTTAACATGAATATCTCAAGCTCCTATGTTCAAAATAACACCCACTGGGCTTTTGAAGAAAAAAAGCAGCAGTCTACAGTTCTGTGGGTTATTTATTATTCAGCAACCTAGTCCTCCCCCTCTCCCTGCCCCCTCCCCTCAGCAAGGCCAATATCAGGGATTGTACAAATGCTTCTGGTTCAGCATTTTTTAGACCTAGAAGAGGCGTCAGAGCACATCTCAGGCACCATCTCTTGATGTGGAGAGCAACCTGCCGGTTCACCTATTTATTCAGCAAATATTTAGTAAATTTGTGCTCTATGTGAGACACCATGTTAGGTGCTAAAGACAAAGCAGTGAATAAGACAATTTCAGAGTCTATCCTGGAGCTCAGACAGTGGCCCTTAGATTCTGTGACTGGCTCAAGCCATTTGGGTCCATTCATAAAACAGCACTTAGCTATCCTTTCCCAAAGAGCTCACAGCTTCAAGAACGTCATCATCTTCCCAAGCTGAACACCAGACTGAGAGTTTCTCCTTCGTGAATAGAAAGTGATGGGAAAAGGCCCAAAGAGTTTGGCAGTGCTTCCAGGGCTACACTCTCAGGTGTCCAGACGGTAGATCCAATGGAAGCAACTGCTCTAATTCGAGTGGATAGTAGCCAGCCTTCCTCTTACATGCCTCTTCCAGATCAATCATGTCTCAGCCTTAATTTTCCATTTATTTTGCTCAGAAATCCTAGGTTCTTTTTGTTTGTTTGTTTTGTTTTATGAGGGGGAGGTAATTGGGTTTATTTATTTATATTTGGAAGAGGCACTGGGGATTGAACCCAGGACCTCGTGCATGCTAAGTATGCGCTCTACCACTGAGCTACAGCCTCCCCAGACCCAGGTTCTATTTATAATGACAATAGTCACCATTCATTGAATATTTACTATGTTCCAGGCATCAGGCTAAGTTCTTTCCACTTAAATCATGTACTTCCCCCAGTTATAGGGTAGGTACTATTATTATTATAGAGGAGGACACTGAAACTCAGGGACATTAAGTACCATGCCTGAGGTCCCACATCTAAGGGCTGACCCAATTAGAGAAGCCACACTGGTGAAGGTGAGGCAGTCTCTGGTGTGACTAATAGGCTACAGCCAGAATAAGAACAGTAACAGCTAACTTTCATTGAGCACTTACAATTGTACCAAGTACTAAGTGTTTACACATATTCATTAGGGTGGAAAAAAATTTCTTCCTCACCCTTGACGTTTCCTTCTGCATGGAGGAAGCTCTTGTGGTGTAAGATTTCTCCCTTTTTCTCCACTCACTCCTCCCAGGGAGTGGGGAGGGACGGGAGGCTGGGAGGGGGAGGAAGCAGCTTCTCAGTAGTGGTTCTAGGGTGCAGAGCTCAGCCTCTCTCTTGTTTCTCTCGGCAGTAGGCCTCCTCCAGAGTTGCTGTTGGCTCTCTTCTCCCGTGATGTGTGGTTTACAGGGACACTCCCAGCTGGGAGGCCTGTCCTAGCCTGTGCAGGAACCCTGCTTAATTCTGGATTCACTTATCCACACATATAAACCACTGACTCCAGCATAAAACCTTTGAGTGATGAAGTTGATATTTTGATCCCATTTGCCTGATTTCTTCAGGTCCATCCCTTAATTACCCAGAGCTTTGTAAGGGATGAGGGGTGTCCTTTATTATATTCTCTTGAATTCCAAAACTGTTAATGCCCCAAATTTATTAATCCTAATAAGGCTTCCCTTAGAAACAGACTCTTCTCTCAGATGAGGAAACAAAGCAGTCCTCATTTGGCCTCTCCTTTGAAAGATAAATATCTGATCTTCATTCAGGATCAAACGCCATGAAAGTAGGTGAGAGAGTTTGCAAACTGTCAAAGCTGTGCAAACCATCAAAGCTGTGCAACCAAAGGCCATAAGGGCGGTGGTGCTGGCCCTGACTCTAGCAGTGGGACCCTGATCAAGTACTTTCCTGCTTCTGGTTCCTTTATCAGCAAAGCGAGGGGTCAGAACTGTCGCAGCTCGTTCCTGCTCTAACGTTCTGAGACTGTGAGTCAGTGGTGACTGACCATTGACTGTTTCCCCTGGCTTCCTCTGCGTCACTGAGGACTTCTGGATGATGACTTTTCCCTTGATGGAGCTAGGCCCGGTCCCTGGGGACACAAAGTGCTTGAAACTCCCCCTAGTTTAATGGGCTCTGCCTTCTGAGGTTTGCTGCTTCGGTGCCTTTGGTTGCGCAGCAACATAACACGCCCACACTTCCGGTTCTGCGAGCGTGCTCTGCTGTCAGGCTGTGGTTGCAGGGGCTCTCCCAGGCCCGGCAGCCCGGCTGCATTTCCTGGCTTCCTCACAAGGGCCAGATGACAGCGAAAGAAACCCCCTAGTCATTCCTGGGGAGTTGTGGGGGGCTGAAGTGAAAATACGCAGATACTTTCCAAGAAAAAGTGCACGTCTCCATCAGGCCAGCATTAGGAAGAAAAATGTCAAGAGATCCAGGCTTCCTGCTAAGAGCCTGATTCAGAACCGTGAGTTCTGCCTAACTCTTGCAAAAGTCTGTCCTTTGATTGGCATCGTGAAATCTAGTTGACTCACCCGGTTATGGGGTTGATGGAGACCTTGTGGCAGGTCTGCATTGTAAGTTTCATCTGATTCTGAAACTCCGTGGTTTAACACCGGAACAAAGTAAAATAGCATAGAACAGGAAGTGGAAAAAACATTTTGCATAGTGGAAACTACCTTTCGTTCACCTGCATTCTTCCAAAACAGCAGTCAAATTAGCCCAGATTTCCTCTCTTCTGGGGGGCATCCCCACGTGGTGCCTCCCCCCAGTGGACTTTTTCGATGAATCTGATGCCCCAGTTCTTCAGAAGAGAGTTCTAAAGGCATCATTAGGGGAACCTGAGGTTCTGTCTTTCCTGCTACTGTAATGAGATAACTCACTCTCTTTAGTATTTTTTGAAAAAAGAAACGGCAGTGGGGTCAGGACATAAGAACAGAGCCACGGCCAAGTTCTGAACCAGTGAAGGGAAATCTTTACATGCTGTAAAGTGCTTGGACAGCTCCTCCAGAGGGAGGAACAGAGATGTATGTTTGCTTTGGCCAAGGGGGTCAGAGAGATAAGAAAAGTACAGGTTTTGAAAAGTGCAGAGGGGTGGAGAGGTCAGCGTGTACCAGAGGGAAAAGGACAGGCAGCCAGCATAAGAAAGGCTCCTCGTCCTCCTGACCCTTGCCCTCCCTCCCGCCACCAGCAGACACCTCCTCACTCAGGCGGGGGAGGGTGGCTTCGTCCTCAGTGGCACTGTTCCCAGAATGAAAAATGCGGGTGTTGGCAACCATATCAAAGGCCTGGGATTGTTCGGAAACCTCTACACCTCTGATCACCAGACCGCAGAGCGCCAGGGCCATTCAAGCCTGTGGAAACTCTGGAACAATAGACTTGGCCCCCTGCCTATCTGTTTACATGGCTTTCTGAAAGAGGTAAAAGGGCCCCAGACCAATCACCATCCCACCAACTTCCTCCAAGCGGGTTCTCACGAGTTGAAGTCTGCGCTAAGGCCAGCAGCAGTGAGAGCCAGGAGCTGAGGTTAGCAATGGCCACTCCACACAGACAGAAACTGAGGTGCTCCCCTCAGTGCACAATTTAAGGGGGCGCCAAAAAACTCCGCAATCAAGATAAATAATATTTCAATGTAATCTTTAATTTTTTTTGGTATTTTGTTCATCATGGGTTATTTTACATTAGTTTTAATTTTTAAAAAAGATTACATCAAAATGCTGTTTATCTTAATTACCGAGTTTTTTGGTGCCCCCTTAAATTTTACACCAGAGGCGAATGCTCAGCTAGACACTGCTCAGCTGAGAAATGATGGTGTTCACAAATAGTCAGAGCTAGGAGACCTGGAAAAGCCCCATGGTGATGATTAGTCAGGAGGGGAGGGCCCTTCAGAAGGTGTGGGAAGTGTGGCCCAGATAACCCAGGCCTAGATACTGAAGTTGGGTGGAGACGTGAGAAAAGCCAGCCTTGTCACAGAGAGTTCTGCTGGGACCACACCTGGAGAGTGCCTCCAAAAGCCCCATCCAGCCCACCTGAAGCCCAGGGAGCAGTAGGCTGTTGCCTACTTGGTAAAATGTGAGAAGGATTGTAAAGGCTCCTTTTCCTTGAGGTCACAGTGGGTATGCCATTAGTAGAGTGGTCAGTCTTTTGGCTCTTAAAGTCTTGGTTTTAAAGAACCTGCCATTATAATATAACTATCTCCATGGGAAATGATTGTTGGCAGAGATGGACTTATTCATTGTTCATTCAACAAACATTCACTAAGCACCACACACCAGACGAGAGTAGGGGCTACCCTGCCCAGTCTAATGGGAGTGACAGCAAGAAACGTCAACTCAGTGTACCAAGGTCAGGGTGGAGGCCAGGGCAGGATGGTGGAAGGGCCCCGCATTCAGTTCAGATCTCCTCCATCTGCCACTGCAGTATGTAAGGAAGAGCAGGACTCAGGAAGTGCTCCTGCCTGGGGTTACAGAATGGATGGAGAGAGCTCTCGAAACACCCTTAACACGTGTCTCAGATCTGCCTGGGCTTTGTAGGACTAGCTGAGGCAGCCAGCAGTTGGCTTTGATTTGTGGAAGTCTTGCCACACAACCCCAGAGGGGGCCATTCTCATCGAAGATAATGGCACTGGGCAGGATTGGGAGGGTTCTGTCCTGAAACAGCGAAGATACTCTCTGAGAGGAGGGTGAGTTTGCCTCTGGAGGTGTGTGGCTCTACATCTGCACAAGGAATCCCAGGGGAGAAAAGGAGCTGCCTCTCAGATCTCTGCCCTGGGGCTGACCTGACATTGTGAGTTGGTTTGCTCTGTGGCCCTGGCCCTGCTCCTCCCGTGAGAAAGGGGCTGTGACCCTACTTAGGCAGCCTCCCTGGAGGGGGAGAAGCCACTCCACTTGTGCTCTCTTTGATGTGCTTCCCTGGGGAGGTGGTCCAGGAGCTAATCATTGACTGAGCAGCCTGGGGAAATGACAGAAGAGTGGAGGACAGGACTGTTTCAGGTTCCGAAACATCTCTCTCTCTCTTCTTAAACAACTAACCAACAAACACCTAGGCACCACTTCCATATTCATCATTCTGTTTTCTCCTTTATGATGTCCCTGTGATGAGAGGGTCTATGATTTCCATTTTCCAGCTGAGGAAACTGAGTCCTGAGAGGTGACATAACTTCCGGATAAGACACTCAGTAAATGGAAAAGTTGGGATTGAACATTATTTCTGCACCTCTTTCCCAGTGTCACTTTGGTCCTGTGACCCCAAATGCTCCTGTGCCTCAGGCCAGACGCCTGGAGTCATCCTTTCCCCTCCTCACACACAACCCTGGCATCTATTTCTGCCTAAGAATGCATCTGCACCTGCTCACTTTTCTTCGTCTCCCTGCCACTGCCCTAGGCCAAGCCGTTCCCATCGCTCACCTCCTTACAGATCTCTCTGTTGCCATCCTTGTGCTCCCTTGTTTCTTTTTTTCTTTTCTTTCTTTCTTTTTTTTCCTTCTTACTGGCTGTGTGTCTTTGGACAAGTTTCTTAACCTCTCAGGGCTTGACTGTTATCTCTGTAAAACAGAAATGAGAATAGCATAACTCTATCGGGCTGTGCTAAGGATTTGGCAAGATGCTGTGTTTAGAGCAGTTCCTTCCAAGAGAAATATAAATGCGAGACTTATGTGTAATTTATGAACTTTTCTAGTCATCATATTATAAAAAAAGAAAAGGCAAATTAGCACTACTTAAAAAAGAAAAGGATAATTAGCTTACCTCAGTTTGGAGGACTAGCCACACATCAAGTGTCCAGTAAGCACATGTGGCCAGTGGCTCCCGTACTGGGCAGCACAGGCTTAGGGCGCTCATAGGAAGGGCCTGGTGCCTAAGTGTAGGCTCCACAGCACTGTGCTTGCTGTGTCTAGTGGCATAGCTGTTCCACGGCCCTGGGCCCGAGGCACATCCTCCCCAACTCCTTGCCTCTGCTCTTACTTTTCCCTGCCTACTGCCCTCACTGTGGGAGGTTATGGGACTGACTCTGGGGGGGGGCAGAAACTCTGGTATGTTTCCTGCCAGCAGCCAACATGAGACCCATCATGCCTTAGTTTTCCTGTCTGCTAATGGGGAGTCCTTCCACTTAGCTAACTTAATTATACCCAATTAAGCCTAATGCAGTTAGCATGTCTGGTGGGGCTCCCCAGGGGTGGAAGGGCATGTTTGGGGTAAGGAGGGTTCAGGAAATGCCCCTTTGAGTCAGGAGTAGAGGCCCAGCCACATCCCCCGCCCCCTGCTGAGGAGGAAGGAGGCACCAGGAACCACAGTGGAAGGTGGTAATTAGGGAGGAGTTTCCAGGGCAGAGTTCCCAGTCTCTGCAGAGTTTATGAAGTCCTTCCATTTCTTTTCTTTTAAAGAGTGTGGCTGGAAGCATCTGGAGCCTGGAAGGAGGGTCTGTCCTCCAGTGGCGTTTCCTGCCCCCATTCCTAACACCACCTGCCCCTGCCCAAATATAAAAGTAGAACACTCTCTTCAAAGGGCTGTGTGAGGCAGGCCGAGCGCTAGCCCTCGCCTGCTGGCACAGGCTACTTGGTGTTGGGGGCCACCGCCTTCCTGCCCAGGGCATCTCCAGGACTGGCTCTGCCCTCGTTATGATTCTCAGGAATCCAGTATGTACGTTTGCCAGGGCTGCCTCAACAAAGCACCACTAACTGGGTGGTTTATCAGGACAGAAATTTATAGTCACACTGTCTGGAGCCTAGAAGTTGGAAATCAAGGTGTAGGTTGGCAGGACTGGTTCCCTCTAAGAGCTGTGAGGGAAGGAGCTATTCCAGGCCGCTCTCCTAGCTTCCAGTAGCCTCCCAAGTTCCTTGACTTATGAATGATGTCCTTTCTGTGTCTTTACAACATTTTTGCTCTACATTTGTGTCTCTGGGTCCACATGTCCCCTTTTTATGAGACCCTCAGTCAAATCGGATTAGGATCCACCCTAATAACCTCATTTAACTTGTCTACCTTGGTAAAGTGTCTATACTAAATAAAGTCACTTTCTGAGGTCCTTGGGGTTAGGATTTAAACACGTGGATTTTGAGGGGACACAATTCAAACTATAAAACCAGCCTAAGCTCCTTTGGCAAGTGTTGGCCTCTCTTCTCATGCCTGGGAACCCAGGAGGTGGGTGAGCCTCTGAGCCAGGTCTTCAACCCAACAGAGCTGCCAAGGTAATTACCCGTAGTTACCAAACCAGCTCACATAAACTCAGAACTTCCTGGGGCTGCAGGCAATACAATGACCAACAAAACTCAGCCCCTGCCCTTTAGGAAATGTACAGGAGAGATAAGATGTTAACCAGATAATAAAATAAGGGCAGTGAAAGGTACAGAGAATAAAGCCATAGAAGAGGAAGTACCTTCCTGTGATTCAGAGATAAATGAAAGGTTCATGTAGATTCGCTTTGAAGAGTCATTCTGATCCCACTGATTCCAAAGGTGAAGGTGAGAAAGGCTAGGTATTCCAGGGGTAGAATTCCAGGGAAAGGTGGACATTCCAGGGAAGAATGGATTGCCTGCAAGTGGCTGGAAGCAGCTGGGGCCGGACAGGCTGGGAGAGCAGGACAGAGCCTAATGGTGGTGAGCTTTTCCTGCCAGGCCATGGGGCCAATGGAGAGCTTTGCAGCTGGACAACATAATGCAAATCATTAACTAGGGATACAAATCTGGTTGGTTGCAAGGGCCAGGAGGAGTCCAGATGGTGGAGTGGGGAAGGTGAAGACTTGCAGGAGGCTGGGGAAAGGCCTGAGTTAGGGCAGTTGTTATGGAAATGCAAAGGAAGGGACGGGATTGTGGAAGTGGGGAAACAGGAAAGAGGAGCCACAGGACTTGACACTTAGGTGTGGCAGAAAAAGAAAGAGAAGACCAAGAGGCTTCAGCTTTTCAAGTCTGGGCAATTTGGAGAGGGCAGATACCATCAAGAGCAGGAAACAGGGATGTCAGGGTGTGGCTGTTCTGTTCTATCCAGACACTCCCTGCCAGAGGGGAGAGGCTCCCCTTCCTCCCGCCTCCGCCTCCGTTTAATTGCCAAAAGCAGGAGTGGCCTCCCCTAACCCCTACGTCATTTCTTTTTTCCTCAGAAGCTGCATCTTAACCATTTAAAGGTACTCTGTTGTCTCAAGGGTGCACTTGATGTCATAATGAGGAAATGAGAAAAGGGAGAGACCTTAAAGCAATTTCAAAGAGACTAGGACAGATACTAACTAATATATATAAAATAGATAAACAACAAGCTTATACTGCAAAGCACAGGGAGCCATACTCAATATCTTGTAGTAACCTACGGGGAAGAAGACTATGAGAACAGATATACGTATGTTCCTATGTGACTGAAGTATTGTGCTGTGCACCAGAAGCTGACACAACATTGTGAACTGACTGTACTTCAATAAAAATATGTTAAAAAAAAAAAGAGAGTAGGAAGAAAGAAGAGATGGCAAAGGTGTGATACCTGACAACAACATCGTCTCAGTCACAGCTGGCTCAGCGTCCACAGAGAGCCTCTAGTGTTACGGAAACGACAGGCCAGCCAAGAAACAAGCACCACTCGGAGGGTTGGAGTACTCAAATGTATTACGCCAGCGGGCTCAGAGGGGCTTCTGCTCCGAAGCTCTGAGCACCTTCAAGATGTGCACATGAGGTTTTATAGGGTAAAGTACAAGCTTGGGGTTTTCGGCCAATAGGCATGGAACAACTGTAGCAGCATTATCATCACAAAATTGGAGGCGGGGAGGCAGCAAACCAACATTCCAAAGCCAGATATGTATCTCTGAAAATCCAGTTGGCTAGCAAAAAAACATAAACAGCAAACCAACACGAATTAACTTAGATTTACAAGTTAGTCCAGCAGAACTCAGATCGGTATTCCAATACTTAGACTTCTTAGCCCAGCCCAGCCTCTCCTTTACATTCCTAGACCTGTGAGTTATCTTGTTAGACCAGCCCAGCTTTTCCTTCACACTAGCACCGGCATCCCTCTTTGGGGGCAAAATGGTCCCTAGCCCTGGGTTTGCTCCCTCTGAGATGCACGACAGAACTTTTGTCTCCTTATGATAGTGTCTCATCGCCTATGTGTACAGGTTCCAGAGTGTGCTGGTGTGTGTGTGTGTGTGCGTGCACACATGCGTGTGATTCCCCACTTGGCATCTCTTCGTCCCTACCCCATCTCAGCCTTCTCTCACTGGGGAGCATCACGCCCCCGCTAGCCAGTTCCAGGGCAGAAGATCTAGTGTGGGCAGGGAGGTGCCAACAGTGTAACTGAGAAATCACCGGCCGCTAGTAAAATAAAGATGCTGGAAACAAGATCTCGCTAAAGCCACCTTTTTTGCCTCAGCTGTGATCTGTTATCTCTGAGGGCTAAGACGGGAAGCCGAAAGTAAAAGATGAGGCAGGGGCCCTACCACACCTGTTTCTGGACAGGGCTCATGCAGTAAAACATGTGGAAACGTCCTGGGGCTGAGCGGGAGGGAACACAACGTAAGAAATGCCAAGTAGTCAGGTTGGAGTGGGACATGGAGTGGGGGCTGGGCAGGCGGGGGTGGTAGCCCAGTCTAAGAGGCTGGGGTGTCACCTCCTCTGGTCCCAGCATCTGCCACGTCATAAAATAATTTAAATTCCATCAGAAGTGGTCCAAATGCACTGCGGTGGAGGATTGGCTTAAACCATTACATTTTATTTATGTAATAAAACACATTGCACCCCCTTCTAGGAGTGGTAGAAGTGGCTGTACTGATGTAGAAAGACGTTTATGATCTATTGTTGAGGACATATACAGTAGTAGCTAGTTTTTTTGTGTGTGAAAAACATATATACACTAAATATTGAAAGTGGTTATGTCCTAGTTGTATTATGGGTGAATTTTCTTTCTCTCTTTTTTTTCTTCAGTGAACATATACTACTTGTGAAATTTTAAAATGAATACAATTACTTAATAATTATTTAAAATTATTGAACATATGCCCTCAGCAATTTTTTTTTGGTGTTTAACTGGAGAGTAGCCTTAGATGAAGAGCATCTCTTAACTGCCCAAGGCAGCCGTGGTCCCTCCACCCCTCTCCCCACTGCTTTCCATCTCAAAGCTCCTGTCAGCAGGATGGCTTCTCTGAGCCCTGCTGGGAAGGATGAAGGGACGTGGGGGCGGTAAGCATCACTGCCTTCATTAGTAGAGGGAGGGGGTCTTAGGCAGGTTGAGTGACTCTTGCTTCGAAATCCCCAGTTAATCGGGTCCTGTAGGAAGTAAGGACTGGCCTTTCTTTCTCTCTCCTTCTGTTTTCCAGCTGCCAGCTGCTTCTCTCATGAATAGGTTTTTTTCTGGTTTCAGTCCCATGACTTTGCTTTCCATGTGCTATTGTACCCAGGCCAGCTGGTTAGCAGGACTGGTTTTTAGGGTTATAGAGTCTTCAGGTCACACTGGGGTTAAGTGCCATGGGAAAGGCAAAAACAAAGTTAGAAGGTCACCAGGAAACCAGGGGGCCAGGGCCAGAGTGAAAGGAGGTGGGCCCCCCTGGACTGCATGACTAGAGGGCCCAAGGGAGTGTCCAGTAAGTGGGCCGGACACCGTCGGGGACTTGAGGACAAGGTCCCTGCAGCAAAACTCTCAGGGCCAGAGGAACGCCCAGGTGTTCCCGGATAGCTGTGCAGGCTTTTGCCACGGCTTTGAAAGGTTAGAGTGGGTCATACCCACCCGCTCAGCCCTGCCTCGCCCTCAAGGGGTCCCACGGCTGCAGGTGAGGGGTGTCTTTTGTTCCCATAGTGCCTGCAGGGAGGAGAGCCCGGAACCGCTGTGCAGCTTTCGAAGCTGTTTGGTGGCAGGACTGCTTGTTCTTTGTGAGTTTTTACTACGACTCAGTACCTCTGTCAGTGTTCTCACATGGGGAGATCCCACCTGGAGAAAAGAGATGCCCCAAGAATACCCAGGCTCCCCAGGACCTCAGGCTGCAGCCTCTGAACGCTTCTTGGTTGCTCTGCTTTTTCTTCTAAGATCAAAGAATTCTGACAGACCAATTCTGGGGGGTACCCACTCTGCCTGTGACCCTGGGCTACTTAATTTCTCTGAGCCTCAGTTTCTTCACGTGTGAAGAGAAATACTAATAGTATATGCTTTGGAGTTGTTGTGAAATAATGAACAGAAAGAATTTAGGGGACAGTGCTGGAAGCATACCAAACAGGGATGGACTGGAAAAGCTTGTAGCAACTAGTAAAGGCAGAGATGGCTGTTCTTACCAGAATGGAGGGCAAGGTTGCTGAAGCAGACTCTGGAACACCTTCTGGTGCCGGGCATTAACTCATTCAATGCAGCACTGTGGAGAGTTTCTGGAGATGAGCTGGGGTGATGAGAGAGGTAATGATATTTATCTACAAGTGTGAATTACTTCAATATTTTAACAGTCGAGTATGGCAGTACACCACTTGAATATCAATTGTAATTCTAAATGTTAAATATTAATTATTCATTAGAATAAATAAATATTAGCTACAGGGCTTTTAAAGCTAGATTTTCTCTTCCGCAACACACACATGCAGGCATGTATACACACACACACACACACACACACACACACACACAGACACACAGACACACACACATACATACGGCTTCTTCATTTTTAAGACAGAAAACCCAGAGAAGCAGAGGACCACACGTGTCAGACTTGGGTCGCAGCTGTTCAGATGCGCAGTCCCTGGGGTGGAGAGAGTGCACCACCAGCCTGCCCTGGGCAGCTACCTTCTATGAGTCTCGCAGTCATGCTCTGCCCACTGTGGATTCTGCAGTGTCGGGGAGAGGGCTGGCATGGGGATACGGGAAAATCTCCCCGGGGCTTTGGGGGCAAATCAAGGAGTTCTCTATTAGTTTGCCAGGACTGCCTTCACACAGTACCACAGACGAGGTGGCTTTAACAACAGGAGTTTATTTTCTCATGGTTCTGGAGGCCAAAAGTTCCAGATCAAGGTGCCCATAGGGTTGGTTCCTTCTGAGGGATCTGTTTTAGGCCATTGTCTGGCAGATGGCTGTCTTATCCCTGCATCTTCGTAACATCTTCCCTGTGTGTGTCTGTGTCCAAATTTTCTCCTCTTACAAGGATGCCAGTAATATGGGATGAGGGCCCTTCTTAACGACCTCATCTTAGAGCCTATCACCAAATATGGTTACATTATGAAGTACTAGGCATTGACTTCAAAAATAATGAATTTGAGGGGAGCCATAGTTCAGTTCATAAGAGGTTCATTCCTCCCAGCCTGGGGTGGTCTGTCAGCTTTTCTCACTGGTGCATGTAGGGCACATGCCCCTCTGAGATCTCTCTCCAAGTCTTTTTTTTTTCTCATTTTTTATGGTAAAAATATTCAAACACATAGTAGAATATATACTGACCCATGTATCCCTCACTAAATTCAATACGGGTTAACATTTTGTCAAATATCATTCATTTGTGTGTGTGTGAATTAAAAACAAAATTTGTTTGGAACCATTTCAAAGTTACCTTTAAATACTTCAGTATATGTCTCTAAAAAGAAATAACAAATAAAAAGACAGTCTTTTACACAGCCACCATACCATTACCCTATCTAACAATACTTCCCTGTATCATCTAATAAATAACCAGTCTGTATTCATGATTCTTAGACTATCACCAAAATGTCCTACCATGACTTTCTTTACCAACCAAGATTCATGCATCGGAAATGGTTCTGTCTCTTCAGGATCTTGTCTCTTTTCATTTTAAACATTCCCGCCACCCTCACCTTTTCCGTTCTCAGTGCTGACTTTTTGAAGACATTAAGGCACAGTGAAGTGTTGCACTTTCTGGTGCTGTCTGATCATCTCCCTTGAGGTAGTGTTTTATTTCAGGTCGTTATGATAAAGGGCTACACGAAAACCACTTATTTGCTGTACAACAGTTGTTGAGGACAGTGCCTGGCATGACTCCAGCTCCTTGTGTGTGTTCTTCTGTATGAGAAATTTTCACCAGATTTAGGGCCAGGAAAGAGCTGTGTCTCCAACAAATGGTATTTCATTTATTTTTTTCTGATGGGAGCTAGAAGATTGCCTCTCTTTTTATTCAAGAATCACAGAGGGAAATGTACAACTCTGGTACGTTGTAAGGTTATCGTATCTCCTTCTCCTTTTTTCCTCAATCCTGTGTTCTAGTTTGTTAAGCCTTAAAGCCCACTATATGTCTTTCATTATAAATTCTCTTCAAATTCTTTTTTGTTTGTTTGCTTTAAGATCAGGATATTAATAAATCCAGCTGATTCCTCCAAGGCCTTTCCTCACCTCCAAGTTAAGAGATGAAGAACCTGCCCAAAGGTACTTCATAGCCAGTTCCTCTCAGGGAAGCAGAGAATTGCACAATACTTCCCAAGAGCAAGCCTCGTCCTGACACAGAGTGCTCTTCAAGGTAGTTATGACTTAACGTGGACCCTATCTTCTGACAGTGAACAGGATGTCTGCTCCACTTGCTAATTTCTTAAGGGGATCCTGGCTCTCCCAGAGTGACTTCTGGCCCATAGGTACCTGCCAACATTCAATTGTTCACTAAGTTCTGTGCCAGGAGTGGAGAGACATCTAAGAAAGCAGTTATGGCTTCTGAACTATAGGATTTAGGATTTATGGCTCTTTTATATTTCCTTGAGATCACAATAGCTCTTGATATTCAAGGACTTAAACACACCCATCTCAAGGGGCTATTAATCTCAGTGGAAACTTAAGAACCTGAAAGATAAATATCATGAGGTCTGGTTTTAGTGACTGCTTATTAAGTACTCCTTATGCGCTGGGAACACAAGTGTGCTGTCTTATTTAATCCTCACAACAATTCTGCAATATAAACATGCGTGTCCACATTTTCTAGAACAGAAATCAGAGGTTCAGAGGTGCTAAGTAACTTGCCGGAGTAAGTGGTAAAACTAGGATTTAAACCTACTTCTGTCTCCTAAACACATTTTTTTTCCACATTATACCATGTTGTCTGAGTTTTGCTCTTTGCACAGAACACTAGAGAAAAATACTGCTGCTAGACTTAGAGTAAGGTGAAAGGAAACTATTTTTTAATGCCTTTGACTTCCTCCAATACACGCAGGGCAGGACTGTTCCAGGATGCGAGCTAGGTTAATTCTGTATTTTTTTTTTTCTTGGCCCCAGGCTGGAAGAGGCTTCTGACCACCTGAGCAGCCAGTGGCACCTGACAGCACTTTCAGCCGCAGGCACACCGTCTGATCACACAGGCTTCCCGCAGAAGCCCCACCCACGGCCTGCTCCCCTCTATGCTGGCAGAACGGAAGCATCCGCATCCCAGACCGCGAGGCCTGCGGCCCACCAAGAACTCAATAGAGCATCCATGGTGGAAGAGCGATTGTGACCTGAATACGTGTGTAGGCAGAGCAGCGGCCCCCGCACCCTCGATTATCTGTGCTAAAGGCAGGACCTTGGGACTGGGTGTGATGCCCTCCATCATCTGCACTGGGAGGGGATTTATTTGGCTCTGGAAGTGTTAGGTCAAGAAGTGTTGACTTAGGGCCCCTCCCGGGCTTCAGGGAATCCCTGAAATTCTATGCAAACTTTGTATTTGTGTATAGATACACATTTTCCTGGAGGAGGGGCCTCAGTTGTCAGATATTCAGAGGGATATGTAACCTCCAAAGGTTAGGAATCATTACTTTGGGACTGAGTCAGATAATGTTTTGTTGATTTAATATTAACTGGAGCTCATTTAAAATTAGTTTAACTTTCTATTCGGTTGTCTTGGGATTTGGCTAAGTGGTGGGAAAATGTTAAGTAGAGTGAAAAATGTGTCATTGATTAACCAGTGGGAGTTTAATCCAGCAGTTAAGAGCCCAGGGTCTGCAGTGGGACTGCTGGGGTTCAAGGTCCAGCTCTGCTGTTCTCTAGCTGCATGGTCTTGGGGTAAGTAATTTAAACACTCTGAGCTTCAGTTTCGTCCTTCAATTTCGTCGTAGAATGGGTTGGTAACTACGGCTCTACCTCCTGGTGTTACGTGAGGGTTATGCAAGGAAATAAACACAAAGTCTTTGGCACTACCTGAGGTTAGCCATTGTTATTATTTGTTCTATTATTTCTTATTTTACAGAGTGGAGATGTTACTGTTGGCAAGGCTGTCCTTTGAGCTCTCCCACATGCTCAGAACAGGCCGGGTCCTCCCACAGCATCCCTCTTTTCTCCTCCCAGATCATTTAACGCTGGCTTGGTCCTGAGGGCCAATTCAAGAACCACTTTCTCAATATCTCCCAGCACATGCCCTATTCCAGCCTGGTTTACCCTTTCTTCTTTTTAAAAAAATATTAAAAAAAATTAAAGTATAGTTGATGTATAATGTTATATAAGTTACAGGTGTATTATATAGTGATTCACAATTTTTAAAGGTTATACTCTATTTATAGATATTATAAAATATTGGCTGTATATTTCCTATGCTGTGGGATATATTCTTCTAGCTCATTTTATACCTAATAGTTTGTGCTTCTTCCTCTCCTACCCCTATGTTGCCCCTTCCCCCTCTCTTTCCGACCTAGTGACCACTAGTTTGTTCTCTTTTTCAGTTATCTTCACTAGTTTGTTGTATTTTTCAGATTTCACATGTAAATGATATCATACAGTATTTGTCTTTCTCTGTCTGGCTTATTTCACTTAGCATAATGCCCTCCAAGTCCTTCTATGTTGCTGTAAATGGCAAAACTTCATTCTTTTTTATGGCTGAGTACTATTCTGTTGTGTGTGTGTATACACACACATGTACATATATATACATATGCATACATATACATACATACATACACACATATATATATGCCACATCTTATCCATGCGTCTGTTGATGGACACTTAGGTTGCTTTCATATCTTGGCAATTGTAAATAATGCTGATATGAATATTGAGGTTCATGTATCTTTTCAAATTCATGTTGTTTTTTTTTTCGGATATATACCCAAGAGTGGGATTGCTGGGTCATATGGTAGTTCTGTGTTCAGTGTTTTAAGGAACCTCCATACTGTTTTCCGCAGTGGCTGCACCGGTTTACTTTCCCACCAACAGTGTATGAGGGTTCCCTTTTCTCCACATGCTTGCCAACATTTGTTATTGATGTTCTTTTTGCTGACAGCCATTCTGACAGGTGTGAGGTGATACCTCATTGTGGTTTTGGTGTCTCTTTCTTCTTAATAGCCTGTAACCTCCACATAAACAGACACCTGCACATGGGAGATATATCTTTATAAGAAATTGAGTGTTCCTTCTTATATTAGGCACTATGTCTACCTACCTATCCATCTATCTATCTCCTCATTTAGGCCTTACAACAACCTTAGTTCAATTTTACAGAAGAGAAAATTGAGGCACAGACAGGTAAGTGATTTTTCCTAAATCCACAAGCTGTAAACAGCAAATCTGAGATTGCTCCAGATACATATATAGCTTAAAGCCAGTGGAGCTTGCTGTGTTATGTAGTCACTTACTTCCTTGTAACTTCACTTGTAGTGCTGTCTTATGGTATTTAAATTTTTCATGTTATTTTATCCTCAGAAGGCTGTAAATTCCTTGAAGACAGAGATGATTCCTTAGACTATTTTTCATACCTCATGGTACCTAGGACAATATCTTGGGCTTAATGGGTACTCTATAAACACTTGTCTATGGATTACTAAATGATAAAATGTATATGGGAAACAGGTGAAATATGTTGTGTATTTAGTTTAATAATTTAAGTACTTTCTTGTACTATAAGCAGATAGGCTTTTTTTTTTAAAGAATCATTTCTGTAAAACAGAATTTAAAAGTACATGTTATTATTAATGCTACAATTTTTCTAATG
This sequence comes from Vicugna pacos, assembly GCF_048564905.1. NCBI lineage: Eukaryota > Metazoa > Chordata > Mammalia > Artiodactyla > Camelidae > Vicugna > Vicugna pacos. The sequence continues at coordinate 76,089,168 of NC_132993.1, read as the reverse complement.
TGCCTATAAAAAGAATAAAAACAAAGCTGAAGTAACAGTACAGGAGGTCTGTGCCTGAAATTTAAATTTAAATTTCATTGCCTGGTGTGAAATAAGGGATTATTCTTTTTATTACCACTACAGTGCTGGTTGTACAATGATCACCTCTTATTATCACAGAGCAATTTGCTCTGAGGGGATTCTTAACTCTAGCTTTAGAAACACTGAGGAGGAAGAAGAGGAATGTTCCCTGTTCTAACTTCTTTCCTTTGACCTTTACTCAGCCTTTAGAATAAATATTATCCCCATTTTTGCTTATGAAGAACCTGAGGCTCAGAGAGGTCACGCTATTTACACAGGGCGTGGTGGAACCAGAATTTAAAGGCAGTGTGGTATAACTGAATCACCGTGCTGAACACCAGAGACTAACACAACATTGTAAATTGACTGTACTTCAGTAAACACATACACACACACAAAGTAAATTACAGGTACACTTCACCCCTAAATACTTCAGCGTGTATATAATTATTTTGTTTGTATTTTGGGGTAGGATTTACATACAATAAAATCCTAAGTGCAAATCACCCCCGCCAAACAGCAACAACAAAATAATGGCAGTGTGCCTGTCTCCAAAGCTGCAGCTCTTCTACTATATGATACTGTTGCTGTGTAACAAATGACCCCTAAAGGTAGCAGTTGAAAGCAATAAACATTTGTTACCTTAAGTGATTTCTGAGGGTCAGGAGTCAAGGAGGAGCTTAGCTGAGGTCTCAAGGCTCAACTGACACTGGAGAAGCGTCTTCTAAGCTCACTCACATGGCTGTTGGCAGATTTCAGTTCCCTGCTAGCTGTTGGCTAGATGTCTCAGTTCCTTGCTTGTGGGCTTTTGAGAGCCTGCCTGAATGTCCTCACAACATGGCCGCTGGCTTCTGTGAGTGATGAGAGGGAGAGCTCAAAACAGAAGTTATAGTATTCTAAAACCAAATATTGGAAATGACTTACTATCTCTTCTGCTGTATGCTGTTGGTCACACAGACCAACCCTGGTAGAGTGTGACGACAGCCCTGGGAGAGGACATTACACAAAGGTGTGGCTACTAGGAGGCGCAGATCACTGGGATCACTGGGGCCGTCTTGGAGGCTGGCTACCACAATAATCTGGGCTGATTTTAAGGGTCAGCTGGACAAGATCCAAGTGGTGGCACCTTCCTCTGCCAAGTGCACTGGCCATTTTGTGGGGACTCGGGCTGATTCTCTGGGGGCGCATGACACCCTTGATGTCTACTCTGGGCTGTGTGTGGACTTCATACTGTCTGGCCTGACATAATATTTCTATACAGTCTGCTCCTGAAGCTCCAGCCCTGAGTACAGAAGGAACAGAGGACCCAATGTTCCTGTAATAAGAAATTTTTTTTTCTTTAAGAACTTACGCATATTCATAAACAGACCTGAAACTTGAACTTCCAGTGTATACTTGTAGATAAGGCAATATAACCTCTAGCAGGAAGATCAGTTTGGGGGTTAAGGGCTTGGACACTGGGGTCAGAGTCCCTGTGCTGCCACTTACAAGGTGTTTGCCATTGGAAAGTTACTTCTCTGAGCCCTAGTTCCCTGAGCTGTAAAACAGGTCTAATAATATCTACCTCATCTGTTGCTGTCTGTTCATTTGTTTGCTTGTTTTGGGTGGGGAGACGATTAACTGAGATAAAGCACAATGTGGCAAATTGTATTTTCCAAAGATGGTGATATCAATATATATGGATACAGATCACATCCTAAATGCTCTTTTTACTTTGCGTCAGGAAAGGTGGGGCCCACGTTCCCTCCTGATGGGAGGAATTGAGGCAGATTCTTGTAACACACCAACCAGTGGAATGTGGCCAGAGCGATGCTGTGTGATTTCCAGGGCTAGATCATAAAAGGCAGTAAGGTTTCCACTGGCTCTCTGTCTCGGGAGTCTTGCACTTTGATCCTCACCACCATGTGGACCACTGTGTGATCCAGGTCACATCGTGAGGCCACATGTTAAGTGTTCTAGCTGCCCTTGGTCAACAGCCAGCATCAACCATCAGACACATAAATGAACAAGACTTCAGATGATACCAGGCTCCAGCCTTCAAGTTTTCTAGCTAAGGTCCCAGGCATCATGGAGCAGGGATAAGCAATCCCTACTGTGCCCTCTTTGAGTTCCTGACGCACAGAAAGAACAACAGATAATATATGATTATTGTTCTAAGCACAAAGTTTTGGGGTGACTTGTTACACACTAATAGATAATACAACAATCCTGTCAGTACAGTATCTGAAAACAGTATCTGAAAATACGTGATTAATAAATTCTGGGTTATACATTTGAAAAACAATGTGTCTCATTATAAGATATTTTCGAAGAGCTGGGCCCAAACTCTGTTTTCTTCTAAGCCCAAGCATTTTTGATGGGGTTTTGGGGAAGGGACTTTTTGATTTTGCTTTTCTCTGGCCCCTTTCACATGTAAGATTACTTACCTGAGGATAAAGCATAGAAGAGCAGGCGTTTAGGTCTCCATCTCTGACTTGTCCCGTGGACGTCTAGTCCAGCGAGGGGGCTGGGAGCCACAGCTGTTTCTGGAACTGGCTTACTTTTGGTTCACTGGTTCAGTTAAGCTGTTTCTGCCGTTAATCAATAGGCATCGAGGTTGTCCACGTTTAGTCCTTGATCTACCCACAAATGAAAATTAGAATCATGTACGTTTTTCTGACATTTCCCTTCTTTTGAAAGCATAACTTAGACTTACCAGGCCCAGACAGCCACATGGGAGAAGCAGGGCCCTGGCTGGAGTTTAAGAGCCACTGTCCCACAAGCCCTGACAGCTTTCCAGGATCCCAGGGACTTGTCTCTCTGTCCTCCCTCCAAGTGTCAGAAGGTCATACAAAAAGGTGTCTGTGTGTGTGCGTTTGTGAGTGCAAGGCTGTTGGCTTCCTTTGAGGTCCTGGTGTCCCTTGGCTGGGATCCCTGTGCCTGCTGGGGCCCCAGGGCTGCTTAGCCAGCATTTGTAGGTAATGAGGGTAAAGAGTGGGGAAGAGGAATGTGTGGGGAAGAGGAATGTCTGGGGAAGAGGAACGTGTGGGGACGAGGAACGTGTGGCCAAGGCTCTGGCCCTGCCTATTTTGTTGTTGTTGTTGTTGTAGTAAAATATATATAACATAAAATGTATATTTTTACCATTTTGTGGGGGATATAGTCACTAGTTTGTTGTATTTTTTAGGTTCCACATATAAGTGATATCATACAGTCTTTATTTTTATCTGTCTGACTTATTTCCCTTAGCATAATACCCTTGAAGTTCATCCATGTTGCTGCAAATGGCAAAATTTTGTTCTTTTTTATGGCTGAGTAGTATTCCATTGTATACATATATTTCACATTTTCTTTAACCATTCACCTGTTGATGGACACTTAGGTGGCTTCTGTATCATGTTAGTTGTAAATAATGCTGCTATGAACATTGAGGCATGTATCTTTTCAAATTAGTGTTTTGGGTTTTTTTTTTTTTTTGATATATATATACCCAGGAGTGGAATTGTTGGGTCATATAGTAGCTCTATTTTCAGTTTTTTGAGAAATCTCCACACTGTTTTCCACAGTCCATTTTAACCATTTTAAAGTGTACAATTCAGCAGCATTAAGTACATTCACATTGTTGTGCAACCATCACCACTACTGCATGTGCAGAGCTTTTTCATCACCCCAAACTGAAACTCTGTATCCAGAAAACAATAACTCCCTTTTCCCCACTTCCTCCAGCCCCTGGTAATCACCATCCTACTTTCTGTCTCTGTGAATCTGACTATTCTAGGTACCTTACATATTTTGGAATCAGATAATATTTATCCTTTTGAGTCTGACTTATTCCACTTAGCATAATCTTTCCAAGGTCATCCATGTTGTAGCAATGTATCAGAATTTCATTCCTTATTAAGGCTGAAAACTATTCCACTGATGTATATATATATATCATATTTTATTTATTCATGCATTTGCTGATGACTATTTGGATTATTTCCACTTTTTAGCTTTTGTGAACAATACTGTATTGAGCATTGGTATAAAAAATTTGTTTGAGCCTCTGTTTTCTATTCTTTTAGGTATTTACCTAGAATTGCTGGAGCATATGGTAATTCTAGTGTCTAGAGACCTGACTTGGGTCCTCATCGCGCCCAAAGATCTGTTTGCTAATAGGATGGAACGGGGGCTGTTCTGCTATCTTGGCATCCTGAGGGGCTATGCAAATTAGGCTGACTGTGATCTACCAATATAATGGTACCTTGCGCTTCCATTGAGCATTTAGTTTGTGCTAGTTCCTGTGCTAGGTACAGTGTCTCTGCATGACTCTGTGAAGTAGATTTGACTAGTATCCCTCTTTAATAGATTAGAAAACTGAGGCATGGAGGTGCTTCATAACTCTCCAAGGGCACAGAGATTGTTCTGAGCTAGGATCTGAACCAGACAGCATCATGCTAGCTCCTGTGTGTTTACCTGTACACAATCCTACCTCTCCAAACAGAATGACCATTAAATTAGTCAGCCAGATTGAATTTATTTACCTAGGAGAAATCAATAGCTTATGTGGGATAATTATGGTAAAAATCAGGTAATTAAAAAAGCTAATGTAAGAAGCATCAGTGGTTTAAGAGGACCCCTTTCTAAATCTGTTAAAATATTTTTCTTAGCCTGCAAGGTATATGAGGAGCCTTGTGTATTGCATAGCGTTGCTAGTATGTGTATCTTGCTAGTCTCTGTTTGCAAGCGTAAATCCTCTATTCTACAATGTTAAGGGTAACCCAGCAGACCTACCAAAACACACTCGAAGGTATTGAAATTTGCAATGAAATGTATCACTAGATGGCAGTACAAATCAATTTTTAAAAACCCAGCTGCTTTCTAAGTCTGTATAGTAAATTAAGCTCTTGTAAGCCACTTTTTGACATGATCAGGGCAACTGTATTTAATTCAAAATGGGTTTTAATCACCTAGAAGATAATTCACAAGCTTTTAAAAGTTTAAAGACCTGAAAAGCATAAAGGCTTTTGTAAGGAAAACTTCTAAAATTTTAGAAATTCCTGCTTTGGAGGAAGACAGTTTTAAGTAAGTGTTTTGACTTGGGAAACTGCATCAGTAAGGTAATATCATATCCACATACTTCTAGAATCCTTTCAGTCCACCATCTTGGTTTGGATAAGAATCAGCCTTTAGTCTATAATTGAAATATAGTTGTCAAATTACTCCTTGGGGAAGTTCCTTTCAGTTAATGCCAGAGAAAAAGCCAGTATTTAAGTAATTTAGGAAGCCAGAAATGACCCACAGGTTGGTTTGACATCTGAGCCGCTGGGTCTATTGATCTGTGGTTGAGATAATGAAATAGATTTCACCCATTAGCAGCGGATTCCCAGCTTTTTATGTGGGGGTGAGTGGCAGGCAGTGAGAGGTGAGGCAAATGCATTTGCTCATCTAATTTACCAAGGTTTGGCTCCCATAGGATGAATTTTAATGATCTGGTATCCTGTCTAGGAGAAAGAATTAACTTTTTATTTCAGGGAAAGCCTGGACTCAAAATGGAAAACTAAAGTAGAAATGGATTCTTTCTTTTTTCTCTCTCTATCATATGCAAATAAGAGGCTCTTCTAGAAGGTTCACAGGAAACCAGCATCAAAGAAATGGAATCCAGCTAATTCCTCCAAGAAACTGAAGTTTCAGAACATGCCTTTTGAAAGGGAAACACAGGCTGACTCTGCCCATAGACCACCAAGAGCCAAAGTGTATCTGAAAGGCATTATCAAAGCATGGAGTGAGAACATCCATGGTCAAGACCATCCTCTGTGACCTTATGGGCAAATCATTTAGCCTCTCTGAGCCTCAGATTCCTCAACTGTTAAATGGGCATAATAATACCTTACAGGGGTCCTGGGGGAGCTAATGTGATAAGGGATGTGAAAGCACTTGTAAGCAATACGGCGCCATCCACATACTGGCTATTGCTCCTTTTAACATGTTAGCCCTCCCAACCCTGTGGTCACCCCCCCCACACACACACAAATGTAGACTGGAAACGCCAGCATCGTCTTTGTTCTCTAATGCCCCACATCCATCAGTCTTCACCTCTTAGTCTCCATTTCCACAACTGGAAGAGCCTTCTACGTGGACTTTCTGCTTCTCACTGACTTTGCTTGACTCCATGCTGCTCACTGCTGAAGCAATAATCCTATTTAAAACTCACTTTGATTATATCTTTCCTCTGTTCAAAAATTTTCCATAGTTCCCTATTGCCTGCAGAATAAAGTCCAAACTTCAAAGTAGCTGGAATTAAAAGACATTGACAATCTGATCCTCCTACCTAAATAACTTCAATGGGAGGGCCACACAGAAATCAAAATGTCAGTGTTACTGCTGAGAAATGCTACGCTGGAGGATCGGTTACGCAGTCACAAGGGTTTGCTATCAATTTTTTCTTCCTGCTCCTTCAGTCTTGACTTTGAGAAAGTCCATCTGAGGCTTGCCTTCCACTCTGGGGTCATGTTAAGGGAATCTTACCCAACTCTCTATCTATTCTAGCCTCCCCAATATTCCTGCACTCACTCACCTGTCCTGTAGTGTGCTTTGCCGTGGATTCAGTTTACTTTTTGAGAGCACGCCCGTTTTTGGATGAGAGCATGTCCTTTTGATGAAAGCCAGAAACTCAAAACCTATTGGCTGAACCTGACTCCTAGATGTGTTTTTGACCCTCACAGTGTCTGCACTGTGTTTAACTATATACCAATTTCCCAAGTAGTTAACGGGGAAGAACTGTGAAGGGTCTGAGATTTTATCTTACTTGCACACGAAGAAGCTAGCCTGCCACAGTCTCATGGATGCTGGCAGAACACAGTAGACTCCTGGGTCACAGACAAAGGACAGGATTTATTACTCCCAGCCCAGCAAGCAGCATGCTGGTGTTGGTTCCCCTGCCATGTTCCCAGACAGAGGGCTGTGAGGAGAGGGCTGGGTGGGACCTGCAGTGCAGTGGGTTATGTTACCAGAGAGGACACTGAACTTAGGGAACCTGAACCTTTTATAACGGGCAATGAGTCAGCCTCAACTTTGCCCCAGAGGGAGACATTATCTTCTTAGAGAACAATAAACAAACCTACTCTTTGCTCTGGAGGGAGACCCTGTCTCCATCCTCCCAGGCTGTTTGCTACACAAAGAGTCTTGAAAAGATAGCCTGGAATAAAGGCAGTCAGTGTCTCTTGCAAGATGTGCAGAAACACAAGAGGCTCATGTAGAACTGTCTCTCCACAACAACCAATTCGGGGAGAATCAGATCTTAATGATACTGAGTTTTCCTATCAGTGAATATAGTATATCCTTACATTTTAAAAGATTTTGTTTCAAGTCTTTCACTGAAGTTTTATAATTTGCTCCATAAAGGTTTATACATATTTTGCTAAATGTATTCCTGGGAATCATTATTTTAGTTAATACTTTTTAAAAATTATATATTCTAATTGCTTGCTGCCTGATAGAGAAATACAACTTAAAAAAAACTTTTTAAAACTTCCAAATTGTAAAGTAAGTCATAGAAACAGAAAACAAAATGAAGCAAATGCAGAGCTTAGTGAGAAACTAGTATGGTGGATACCCTGTAGCCACAACCCGGGTCAAGAAACAGAACTTTTCTAGTCATCTCAGGAGTCCCTCCACATGCCCCCTGCAGTTCCCAGCCCCTCTCTTCCTCCACAACAATCACTGTCCTGACTTCCATAGCAATCTCTCCCTTGCACTTCTTTATGCTGTAATTTAGTCTTGCCTATTTTTTTTAAAAAACACCTTGTCATGTCTTTTAAGTCTCTTTTAATCTACAGATTCTCCCTCCCTCCTTTCGTTTCCTTACACTTTATCTGTTGTAGAACTCAGTCTCTGACAGAGTTCTACAGTCTGGATTTTTGCTGACTGTTCCTCTTTTGCTTTTCCCTCTATCTAGAATTAGTGTGGGGTCACAATTCTTGATAGGCTACTTTTGTTTACCAGCATGAGTATTCTTCCTGGGCCACCCCTGTCAAGGGTAGTGGCCATCTTCAAGTGTCCTGGTTTAGGGCGAGATTTGCACATTTAGCCCGTCTACTCCAGTGGCCCAAGGCTCCCCAGCCCTACTCTGATGTAGGCACCTGCCTTCAGACAGTCCCAGCTTTTGCACTTGCTTACATGTCACGGTCAGCTTTCCGTTTACTCTTCTTTCTCGTTTTTATGCCTTTGGGATTTCTCTTACTACCTTGCAAGCTAAGCTGCGTATTAAAAACAAGCTCACTGTGATTTGTCCAAGACCTGGTAGTATTGTGTAAGGAAGGCTTTTTAGTGTCTCTAGTTCACACTGTCAGAAGCAGAAGCCAGGAATAATCTTTTAAACATTGTGGAACAGTTTCCATCACTCTCGGCCCTCTCAGCCACCTCGCTGCTCCTCCAGTTAGTCACCTTATTCCTGCCTGGTGCCCTCACACTAGTGGCTCCCCTGTGTAGAATGTTCCTCCCCCTTCCTTCCCACGGTCGGCACGTTCTTATCATTCAGGTCTCACTTTAAATGCCACCTTTTCACAGCAGCCTTCCTTGATCAGCCTCCTTGCTTCTGCACCACATCACCGTGTTTCGATTCTCTCTAGGGCACTGACTATTATTAGCTGACATTATCTCTTTTCCTACTAGAACAGGAGACCTGTAAGACCAGGGACCTTGTTTGTCCGGTTTGGAACAGTTGCTGGCGCACAGTCAGTACTCTGCACATCTCCTGAAGGACGAGCACTGAGCATTGGCGACGCCATCTCTTTAGACAGGACCCCTGCTCTCCAGGGCTCCGCGGTGCCCACTGCTTCCTGTTATCCTCCCAGCCCAGCTTGCTTTATCTCCCTGGCCCCTGTAGGTGTTTGAGTTTTCAATCCCTGCTCATAAATGTTACTCTAAGTATCTTTGACATTTTGAGAACAGAGGCTGTTTTATGTTTCTTCTCCTTCTTCAATGTCTTGCACATAGAATGAGGGAAAGAGTGAAAGCTCATTGAACATCTCCTACCAGTCAAGCACCGTGGCAACACTACAATTTAGAGCCTCACAACACTATGAGGCCAGGTATTACTACTTGTGTTCATTTAACAGGTGAGGACACTGAGGCTTTGCACTGTTTAGAGTTACTTAGCACATGAAGGGTCTGGCTTTGGGACCTACCAAGACAACACACACTCGATACCAACTATTGCAAAAGGGCAGCTCCTGTCTGAGGAACAGGTAGCTGTTTCCAATACGCAAAAGTCAAGATGGAGCAATTAATTGGATATTAATGGTCTGGCTATTTACTTATCAGTTTCATTCCACTGAGTCCATGAAGATTTAGCTTGAGGTTTTCCTGTATTTGGCTAGAAGAGGCTTTGGAGATGTTAATTATGCCTTCCACATGACGGTCCTTCACATCTGATAAATGTCTGCTGTTGGCAAAATATTATGGAATCTGATAGCAAGCAGATTTCCCAAAGATAGTTATTTCATTCAAATCATCACCTGCCGTTGGATCACTGGACAAAGACGGATACCGAAGGTATGCCACACCACCAAGCAATCTTTTAAATAACAAAATCTTATTTTTATTTTTATTTTTTACAGAAATTCAGATATTCCAACAAATTTCTTTACAATTCCTGGACCTTAAAAAAATTACACACAACTTTTGGACGCAATACAACAGAACAGAATGAGAAAGGGAGTCACTTTTTTTTTTTTAAAAAAAGGTAAAAACGTACTTCTTACACTTAATTGACATTTAGTGATTTACATGTGTATTACCTATGTACAAATGGTACATGGTCAATGACCCCTCTTCAGAGCACTGTGTATGCTAAATCACACTTAGGTTTTATGGAGAAAACTTGTTAAAAACATTTGCATGTGGATGGGAAGCACTTTTTCACTTTCATAAACGCCGCTACTAGTCCTGTAGGACTCCCTGTGGAACCTGTAATTTACATGGATTAGAGAAAGCCAATACCTCTTCTAAAGTAGAGAGGTACCTCCCTTTAAATAAATGATGAATTCTTGAAAAGTTGTGTGTAATTAAATTTAGTAAGTACAGTGTTTTGAAAGTAGTGGGAGAGCTATTATTTAAAGCAACAAATAACTCCCAGATGGCTAATACTTTATAGAGATAATAAGTATTCCCTTAATTGCGTGCTTGAGAAAATCCGTGTCTTTGTGAATTGGGTTGCACTTATTTGACAGTATCTTTAATATTCTTTTAGCCATTTGAAACATAATCTCATTTATGGTGAAAAAATGGCTAGTACCAGAAACACTTGGCAAAACTGAGTGTGGTCCTAACAAAGACAGGGTAAGAGAAATCCACCGTAATCTGTACCACTTCTTGTATTATCCTGTGTGGTGTTCCAGTGATTGATGCTAACTGGATCTTAATTTTAAGTCTAAAAATGAAGGCATTCTACACGTACATGTTTTCTCCTCAGTTATAGAACATGGTTTGGCTTACACTGACTACCCCTGCACATACATTTTAGCTTCTGTTCATTTTCAAGGAATTGGCTTCTTTGATATTAAATGTTTTTGTGTTGTTGCAGATTGGCAGGATATGTGGTGAGGGTGATGGTGGGGGAAGCCTGGGAGCAAAAGATTGTTGAAGACAACTGATCATTTGTCACTACTTCCAAATGCCAATCAACTAAAAAAAATTGAGTGGTCTTAAAATCAACATTAGTCAACAAAAAGGCAACTTACTCCTACTAAGTTTCTTTGACCTGTGTAAGTATATATTCATTTATTTCTAAGGCTATTAAATTATTATTTATTTTGTTAGTACCACTTACTATCATTTAGAAATAGGTTTAATGGAATGATTTTTTTTTTTTAAATAAAGATGAGTGCCTGTCAGTAAGGGAAAGAAAGGATATGGAAAGAAAGGACATGATGACATGTCAGCAAAGAAATAGGAAAAAAAAAGATATTTTAGATGTCTATTTATAAAGTATATTGAATTCCTATGCATATACTAGGGAGAATTAGAAAAAGTGTTTGTTTGATAGTAGCCTATATATTACATGTGAGCATCCAAGGTGAAAATGAGCTTTCTATATTTTTTAGAGTTCCTTGATGCCGTTTCCTGAAAGATAGGGAAGTCTATGATGTGAAGATGTAATATACAGCTTGATGGAGTAATAGTATATGTCAGAAACACTTTCTCAGTAATAACTTGTACAGACAGATTAAACTGAACACAGACTTGGTAAAATGTTTGAAGCATTACATCTCTTAACTGAGTGGTTGTAACTAATTACACAGTGAAATAAATGAACAGCAGAGACAGGAACCAAAGGTCATGGCTCCTATGAAAATATTCAGAGGCATTTTCTAAGACGCTTTCTCAATCACTGATGCCTGATCAGCCTCTTGGCTATTGAGATAGGAATAATTTAGGATTGACTGCCTTTTTTAAAATAATGTTGCAAGATTAAAGCTTTTTATTTTCTGTTTGATTAAAAAAGGACAGTTTACAAACTTCAGTACATATATATTTTACATGTTCATTCTAACACATTTATATTCCCCTTCCTTAAAATACTTCCTGAATGTGATTTCTCATGAATGTTATCTGCCCTTATTCAATGATAGTTTCCAATGAGCTGGTGTTTAATCCATGATCACGTCTTCTTCCAGAAAATCATTCCCATCTCTGCCGATCTAGATTTAGAAGGTGCTTTGAAGTGGATACTTCAACTCTCTCCCATATCCATCTCGGTACTCTGATCTCTCCCAAGCGTCTTCTTTCTTGATGTTGATGTACAAAAGCTGTTACTCAATTTGTTTAGCTGTTATTTGATTTGTTTTGTGCTCATTCTAGAGAATATTGGCTTAGCAGAACTGCAGAACAGGATAGGGGAGTGGGAAAGAGAAAGAGAAAAGAGAGAAAGAACAAATGCATCATTTTCTGTCCGCAAGATTTTTGTGCGTATTTGTCATGGAAAAACCCCACCAACAAATGGTTCAAATGCACTTTAGACTTGCTTTCAAAAAGACTGAAAAGTTTGAGGTTTCCGGTCCATTGAACAAACAGCACAGTCTTCCTGGCAAGGGGGTCCCTTGAGAACCCAGATGTGCATGTTCCCTACATCTGGGTGAAGATTACAGGCGGCTTTGAAGGAGCAAGGAAGAATGAGAAATGATCTCAAGCATCACCAATTTTTCTGACTGGCATAGAAAATGTCTCGCTTGAGTGTTCACCTTTTCCTTCCAAGGTTTAGTTATTCAGTATCCAATCAACATTATAACAGCTACAAAAGTAATGGTTATAAAGATGAATCACCTCCAGTGCAATCACTGTGAGACACCAAAGTTTTTCTTCTCATGTTTCTTTCTATTCCTTATCTAAACGTGCACTTATTTGGCATGGTTGGAATCACAGTCTAGATGACATTTTTAACATTGTATTAAAAGAAATTTCCTACATTTCCCCTCCTGGTAGCATCAGCATCAGTTTTGCATGACTGTGTTATATGCCATTCCAATCTCATTCCTTTCCATTCCATGCTCAATATTCCATTCTCAACTATTTTACCACCATCAGATGTGTAGGTAGGCTTCCGCTTCTTTTGTTATTATCAATAATGAATGTCTTTGCATATAAAACTCTGTTTTTAAAATTTCTTTCTTTAGGACAAATTCTCAGGGGATGCTGCTTTTTCTTTTCTCCAACATATTAGGGACTATGCCTGCACTGATATAGACCACAAATAGTATGATCGATTCCACGGTTTGGATGATTTTCATAGACTTTGGCACTGTTAACCAGGGCTTAGGGGTACCTTAAAGACTGCAGAGTTGGTCAGTGCACCGAGCTGGCAGATTTGGGCTGAAAGAAAACAGCCTGTTGGGTTTTACATCACAGAGCACGTAGAAACACAAAGTATAATAAAACGATTGCCCCATTATTCAGTTACAGTCCTTGTTCCACATCACAAGGTAAGATTATGGTTTCTGAGTAAGTGCTAGAGAAACCTCTGAAAGATTCTGTTGTTGCTTCCAGAATTTATCCCCTCGCTGTTGTCCAACATGCTTTAAGAACTCTTAATGCACATTATGATTTTTAACGCACTTCTCTTACTCTTTAATGTACCCAGACTACACAGGGGATAACTGAAATACAACCATGTCATAATGATGATTAGTCTGTAATGATCCTCTGAGCTTGAATCATGCTGGCAGAAACCCTCCAGAAGAGAATGCTTTCTTCAGATATTTTTAAAGGGAACATAAGCAAGCAACCTGTGGATTTTACAGTGTTAAAGGCACTTCTAAACCTTGAGTGCTCTCTCAGCTTCATGGTCATGGAGGTGCTCTTGCTAGATGGAATCCAAAGTTGGGTTTCTGGGTCCATGATGCCACGACTCCAGCATCATTTCATTTCACTCTGCATACTTTTCTATTTAAAATCCACAAAGCTGAATGTCTGGATTTTCCAGTAAGATCTGTACAAAGTGCTAGGTGGGGTGGGGAAGAGGGAAAATGGGTGGGGTTGTAAACATGTGAAGGAGAATAGGGAAATGGGTGTTGAAAAGTGGCTGTGCATTTGGAAGAGAAGGTAGCACCCGGATGGGCCCAGGGCTATGCTTGTGTGATGTAGGGGAAGAGGGAGGCGAGAAGGTAGCCCCTGTTGTCTTGAGGTTCGCAAATGGAATATACCCCTGATTTCATAATAGGAAAATCTTGCTTGGTTGCAAAGTGTTTATTAGCATCTAGGAACCAGAGACTCCTACTTTCTCTTTTCTCCAGCTCTAAACTGCCGATTTGGCTTTATGACATCATGTTGGGTTGGGAAGACAGCAAATGGGTGGAAGGGCTTTAGATCAGCCCCCAGAGCTCTGACACCCAAGTCTGGGGAGAAGGGAGCTTCTGCAGGGTAGGAACCTTCCTGGGAAGATCCTGAGCACTCTTGTGGGAAGGGAACATCTGAGGCCAATCTCACAGGGTTTCCTGTTTATGCCTCACCATCTGGGTCCACAGCGGAGGGCGCTGACCAGGACAAGTCATCCACCACCAATCCTTCTTGGATCTGCTCTGGTCTTAGGTCACAAGTAGACTCCACATAGCCAAACTCCTCATTGGATCTCTCACTGTCATCTCACCATTGATTGATTATTCAGCCCTTCTTTCTTAAAGCTCTCTTCTTTGTTGACTTTTGTCAACATTGGATTACACTCTCCACCCCTACTATAAACCTTGGTCGGGGAATGGAAAATGAGAGAGTGAAGCCAGTGAGCCAGTCCTGGACCAGAGTGAGGCCAGCAAGGCTCCTAGGGGACCAGACTGAAGGAGGCAATCACTCTTAGGGTTGTGCAAATACAGGGCGAGGGTCTCCTTAAATTTTGCACTCTAGGCCCCTCATTTGCCTCATCCTAGTCCCAGTCCTGCCTGTGAGCACAGGCTGCACCGTCACGAGGCCTCCTGGGAAGCTGGCTGGGCTGGGGTCGCCCAGACACCGCTCCTACCATGTAGGAGCGCATGATACCAACATGCAACAGGAACCCCAGGGCATGTGCAAATCCTGCAGACGCTGCTAGGCTAAAAGAACTAGCACATGTGTTCCATGGGTGAGCAGAACATCAACACTCCCCACACAACACCAGGAAAACACTTTGGTGAAGGAATACAATTGGAATGCTACCTCGATTACTTAAATGGCCTGCAAGAAGAAGAATTTTCCACCTGAAGGCTCGGAAAGGGCTAGCCCTTCAAACAGATGTGTGAAGCCAGTAGGTGAAAGAGGATAAAGGGCAGGGTTTTCCTCCCCAGATGCTGTCACCACCCCTTCCATCTAATGATTGTGAGACACCAGGAACCTTTGCAGAATGGGGGGAGCATGAACACAGTTACACTGTGATCCTCACTTTGTAAAACATTCTGTTTTTTGCAAAACTTTTGCTAACATTTCCCATGCACCACGGATGTTGCATAGCTCAGGGAGGCAATTTAGAAGCTGTCATCTTCTCCTAGGTTTGTACAGAGCAAGACTGAATAAATAAGTCATTCAATGCTGCTTCGGATCTTTGTTCAGTCAGGTTTGTCCTTGTAACATGTCATGGGCTCTGAGTTGCCTGTGTTCCATTTCCAAAGGGCTCTTTGCAAAGCCTTTTGGAAGCTGTCATTTGAATCACTGCTCATGAGAGCAGCATTTATAACGGACACACTGTCCAGACTATCTCAATGCTGGGCGGCATTGAATTTTCTGTGTTTGCCGACTTTGAACGGTCTCCTGCAAGCTGCTTCTGGGGATTGTTCCTATCTGATCTGTTCCGTTGGGGCCTGGAGCCCCCACTGTCAGGAGGGCTGGGGGTGGGGGCAGGCAGTGTCTGCGTGAGAAGAATGCTTGGTGGGAGCGGTCAGGCTTTTGGCAGAAAGGATTGCTGTATCTTTGTTGTGAAAATGAGTAAGGAAGAAATTCCAGGCCATTTTTTTCTCATTGGTTTTTCAAACTTTGTCTTTTTCTCCCACTCTGTTGCTTCAAACTGTGCCCACCTCTAACATCTCTAGGAGGTTCAATAAAGTCTCCTGGAAATAACATCTCACCGCCTGTGCCCTCAGGCGCTCCAGACAGGTTCTGCCCCACAGTGGGTGTGGCAGGTTAAAGCTGGCAGCAGATTCTCTGCCTTTCCTCTCATTGAGAGATGGGTCTATGGTCCCCCCCACCCCAAATCTGGGCTTTAAGAGAATTGGCGGTTTACTTTTTAAAGTAGTTAAAAACACAAAATTTACCATCTCAACCATTTTTAAGTGTACAGTTCAGTAGTGTCCAGTATATTCACATCGTTGTGAAACAGACCTCCAGGACTTTTTCATCTTGTAAATCTGAAACTCCATACCCATTAAACAACATCCCCCTTTCCTTCTAACCCATCCCTGAGTAACCACCATGCTGCTTGCTATTTCTATGACTTTAATGTCTTTAGAGAGTGCCTTTAAGTAGAATCACACAGTATCTGTCTTTTTCCGACTGGTATATTTCACTTAGCATAACATCCTCAAGGTTCATCCACGTTGTAGCAGGTGACAGAATCTCTTTCTCTTTTAAGATAGAATACTACTCCATTACACACACACACACACACATTTGGTTTATCCACTCCTCTACTGAGGGACATTTTGGTTGCTTCCACCTCTTGGGTATTGTCCACAGCACTGCTGGGACATGGGTGTGCAAATACCTCTTCAAGCCCCTGCTTTCAGTTCTTTTGGCTGTATACCCCAAAGTGGGACTGGATCATATGGTAGTTCTATTTTTAATTTTTTGAGGAACTGCCACCCTATTTTCTTCTTCTTTTTTTTTTTAACTTTTTTTTTTATTGAATTACAATCATTTTACAATGTTGTGTCAAATTCCAGAGTGGAACACAATTTTTCAGTTATACATGAAATGGTCACCCTATTTTCTATTGCACTATTTTACAATCCCACCAACAAGGCACAAAGGTTACAATTTCTTCACATCTCTCAGATACTTGTCATTTTCTGCTTTTCTGAGAGTAGCTATCCTCATAGGTGTGAAGTGGTATCTCACTGTGGTTTTGATTTGCATTTCTCGGATGATTACTGATGCTGAGAATCTCAGAGTACCGGTAGTTTCTGATTCCCCTGCTGGAGTGACCACACTGGAGAGGCCTTGGTGGTAGGTGGGGAGGGAGAACAGTTCAGGTGAGCCCACCTTTCCAGCCAACTCTGTAAGGGGCCCTCAAGCCATCTTGGACCCTTTATAGAGCTGCTCTACCCGACAAATGCCACACAGCGACTCTAGTTGATGTTACATGGAGCAGAATTGCTCAGCTCAACTCTTCCCGAATTCCTGGTCTGCACAGTTGTGAGATATAATAAGAGGTTGTAGTAGTCATCCTAACAGGTATGAGTTTCTTCAACAAACCTTTTACCAAGTTTCAAGCCACTAAATTTTGGGATAGTTTGTTACACAGCAATAGAGAAGCCAACAGAGGCAAATGCCCTTTCTCTGGCTGTGGTTTAGATGGCTGCATTAAATACACTGTAAACCACACGTGTGGCGGCAGCTGCACAACGCTCACAAGTCAGAAAGAGCACTGCCATCTCTGACTTGTGTTTTCCTTCCTGATACATAATTTCTTGAGAAGCAATACCTGAAACCCCATCGCCCGCTCACTGGTCTATCCAGGTTATCTGTTTGGGAAATCACTGGCTTGTCTCTCAAGTGGTCTAACAGTAGGGGGTTTGGATCTGTACTGGAAATCAACGCATGCTCACAACATGCTTCTGGGCTGAATGGTCTAACACTGATTTTGGTTGCAGATTGATTAACACTTGCATTATAGGGGATGAGAAGGTCTGAATTCGTTGTGGTGGCTTGTATATTCCCACTGCTAACCTTTACTTGCAGCCCCCGCAATCCCCATCAGCACACTCGCTGGCCTTTGACTACAGAGATGCAAGAAGACAGACAGCAGGATAGGAAGCTACAACCCCAGTTACTGCCCTTCTACACTCTCTAATGTCTTTTTACCCCAACCATAAAGGCAAGACTGGTGCTTCTTTCTGGGTTTTATAATTCAGCTCGCATCCAAATTCTTAGTTGCTCAGGCTGTGCTTGTACCTGCTTGGTGGCATCTATAGCTTAAGAGCTGGGTGCCAGAGGCAGAGTGATGGGGAGTCGGGAGAAGAGGAAAGAAGGACAAATCTCTGGCTCTTTTCATGTAGGACCAGTGACTATGTATACATTTTTAGACAGAAAGCAAGATCCGAAATAGAAATAACTTACTCCTGAAGACTTCCACCACCTTCCCTGTCATAGCTCATTTTAGTTTCTATCATATTTCAGCTTATTTGCTTCCCAGCATTACTCATCATCTGTAACAATAGTATGTTTTTTCTCATTCTCTGTTTTTCTCCCTCACGAGAATGCCAGCGGCAGGCCAGCGGCACCTCTGGCTTTCTCACCAGTGCAGCCCAGCTCCCAGCCCAGAGCCTGATCTATATGGCAGGTCATCAATAAATCCTTGCTGAACAAATGGAAGAAGTAAGAAACGGAAGAGGATCTCCCGCTCCCTGCCAGTAATCCAGTAGGTCAGAGCTTCTCATACTTCAGTATGCTTAAGATTCCCCCAAGGATCTTGTTAAATATGCAGATTTTGATTTAGTGAGTCTGGGACAAAGCTTGAGAATTTGCATTTCTAACAACCTCCCAGGTGATGCTGCCACCACCATTGGTCCCACACTCTGAGAAACAGGGCACTGGACTGCGCTCCCCGAGGAGAGACTGTGTTCTGTTCATCTTTGTATTCCCAGCTCAAGGAGGTGCCTGGCTGTATAACAAGTGCTCAAGAGTTGTTTGTTGAACGAATGGATGAAACCAAACCAATCACAGGAATCTATGAAAAACTCGGCAAAGCAAATCTCAAGAGAATGGTGGAGGTACTCAGTGAACTGAAACCTCCACGGGGACTTTTTGGGAGCTTTCCATTCCTTCCACCTCCATTAAAAGAGCTGGACAGAGGTAGGGGAGGGAGGTCCCTCATCCTGAGCCCGAGAGAGATTTTATCGCTTGGTTGTAACAATAATTATTATTATTTTTTAGTATAAATACATAGAGAGGTAGCTAGGAAATGAAAAATGTACAACCTGGGACAGTCCTAGCACATTCTCTTTCCTCCCTCCTTCCCCCAGCCTCTTCTTCTTTTCTAGGCTCTATATTCTCTGCCTTCTGCTCTCCCTATTTTGCTGTTTCCTACTAACACCATCTGACATACTGATTTGGACACAGGAGAGTCCGAGGATAATTGCTAATACTGCTCTTCTGGCTACTTATGTAGATCTGTAGAACTTCCTTGCTGAGAAGGGGCAGAAAATGGCCTAAGAATCAAGTCCTGGTGACCTCGCGCCATTCCTGTGTACAACAGACAATCCTGCTTCCACATCAGGCACGACACTATCTCGTGTGGCCTTTTCTAGAAAGTAATTCATGAGGAGAAATTTTGATTGTTACTCATGAACATCTCTTTTCTCTCCTTCCTCCTCTTGTCCCCACTAAGGAATACTGTAGAATCTATTAAAAACAAGAAAACAGGGACAACTACTTGGTAGGCCTTCCCCAGGCATGTGGAGAACAGAATGTGGGTGCTGACTTAGTAATCCTAACAGTGTTCACTGTCCATTGTTAACAGGGAGCCATTCCATACTTCACACAGGATGAAAGGCTTTTTAATACTGAAGTCCCAAAGACCTGCCCATCACAGGGGGAGAATGCCCTCAATCTTGGTGCATTTCACAAGAACTCACAGTTTGGGTGGCCATCTTGCTGTGCCATCCCCAGTTTAGTTACTTCTATGCACTCTTCTGTGCACAGAAGTTACAAAATTTTTCCTCATTGTATTGCCTTTCCACTCATGAACTAGCTCATGACTAACACTTCACTCTGTGGTCATGACAGTTGTTTAAAAGTATAGATAAGGCAAAACCAAATCTGAGTATTGCCACACATGAAACTGCAAATGATGGAACCCAAACACGTGCTGGCTTCTCAAAATAAATATTCACCTCTGTCTGTGGCAATGAATATTCAGCCTCACACATCTTCCCCTAGGCTGCTTCACCTTCCTGCTCAGGAGACACGACCCAGGATAACAGCACTTCTTGGTCCTTGCTCCTGTCTTCACCTGTCTTGCCCCAGATGTGCTCTTGCTCTCAGCAAGGTCTGCTTCACAGACTTTCTCTTATTCTCCAGACACGACCTTGAAGTCACCTGGAAACCCCTGATAAGAAAGGTTCCTGATTTTCTTGTAAGTATATAGCTTATTGGTCAAATACATGTTTTCTCTGGATTTGAGTCCTAATCCCACCACTGGGTAACTCTCGGGAAGTTCTTGGACATCTCTGAGCTTCATTTGAAAGATGGGGCTACCCTTCCCCATGGCTGTCCCAATGATTGACTGAGATGATGCTTACAAGCTGTTTATGACTTAATGAGCAAACCTGGCAGATGGGAAGAATTCAATAAATGCTGGCAGGCTGTGTTGCGTTTTGTTCTGTTTTAAATGCAGGATAGCATAAGTGGCACTGTGTCATTCCAGAAATAGCTGCTAGTAAATCATGTAAGCATTTACTTTTCCCTGAGATGGTTGAGACTGGGGACACTGGAGACAGACTGGGTGTGAACTACACCTCTGCCAGTTAGTAGCTCTGTGACCTTGGGCGCGTTACCTGTCCTAGTTTCCTCTTCTGTAAAATGGGAATAAGACTAGCCTTGCTCACAGAGGCGTTGTATGCTTTAAATAAGTTACCACACAGCAAGTACTATGATATGATAACTATTTCTGTAGCTAAAATGATTATTATCATACACCTGAAACTAACACAACGTTGTAAATCAACTATACTTCAATAAAAAAAAATAAAGCCAACACCTTTAAGCTCTAAAAATGATTATTATGATTTGGGGTTAGATTTTTACCTCGAAATTGTAAGGAAAAATAAAAAGTAAAAACAAGAGCCTTAATTCTCCCTGTTGAAAACTCCCCTTACCCTCTCCCTTTTCTTAGAGCATTAGAAATATATTGTATGCTTTTTCTCTGTTTCTTTGAAATGTGTGTAAATTTTTTTAGAAACTGAAGAAGGCTCTTGGCAGTGTTGTGACCCAGGAACGTCTTTCAAAAGGACCTGGGAGCCATCTCTTTGAAATGCAAACATCAAGGAAGCCGGCACCCCAGTCTCCCAGTCCCTGTGGGAGGGCACCTTGCTCCCAGGCGCAAAACTCTCTGTCGTAAAGAGAAGTTCATTTTTCTTTTGTATAAAATCAATGAACTGACACAGATGGTCCCCCCCTATTAACCAGGCAAATCTGTCTATAATGAATGGTGCTGCCAAGCCCTCTTGAGGAAGAGTTATTTATCCTGGAAACAGGTATGTGATGGGTTGTATCTGCTGGGTCCTACAAAAAGGTAAAATTTCATTTGGTCTGCAGACTGCCTGTGATGTGCACCACATTGTAGTTTAATGCTTAGTCAATAATAAAACCCTTTTCTTTTTTTACTACCTTTATGGAGATATTTTCTGGGTTGGGGGAAGATTTTGTTTTTAATCATATTGCCTGGACAGTGTATATTGATATACTTGTATTCATATATCTAAGTGCTTTATTTAATAACGCATGTCCTCTTTTAGCATATTATTTACGATAAGGAAGGGACTGTCTTTTGAAAATCTCTCAGAGAGCCCTGGAATCAGTGATATTAAGAAGGAATTTACTAATAATTAGCTATTGAAGCCCAACTGATGTTCCTCTTTCTTCTTTCTAACTACTCTACAAGTTTCTGTGAAATCACAGCGAGGCACAGCTCTTCAAAACAACAAACTCCTTCTCTCCCCCAGGAAGTGGTGAGCTTTTGTTTCTCAGAATGTGGACCTATGGTCTCGAGTGAGTCTTTAGCAGGCAGAGCGTTCAAGATCATGAGGCTTTATATGCATTTATTACCACAAATTTAGTAGGCCTGGTTCTAATTGTGCATATGGGTGTCTGTCGTAATGTAATAAGACATTTCAGTGTGAGGTATGCTTCCTCTTCAGACCAAAGGGAAGTGAACTGCAGAGTTCAGAAGGCAATTTATAATCAAGATCTAATCAACACACCACACACCCCTCAGCCCCTGTTAGAGAAGTAACCAGGAGCTAATGCATTTAGTAAACGTGTGATCCATCACTGACTGGCTGCCGTCAGTTAGCCACAAATGACACAGTGGACAGGGAGAGTCAGAGACCAGCTGAACTGCACAGTGTTAGGGCTTTTCATCATGCAGAAGTGAATGGACTGTTCTTCCGCTTAGAACGTTTTACAGGTGGCTCTGTGCGGCCAAGTAAGTCCACCTGCTCAGCGTGGCCTAGGAGGCCCAGCATGGCCTCACCACTCCAGCCTCACCTCATGGGCCCCCACTTCAGACTGTGCTCTGGCCTCCTGATTATGACCTGGGGGTCTTGGAATGGGCCCTCCAGGGCTTTGCCCCTTCTGCCGAAATGCCTGTCCTTCAGTTCTCTAAGTGCTGAACACACTTGCGTGTCTCAAATTTCATCAAGTCTCCGGGAGGCATTTCCTGCTCACTTCCTTCTCTCTTTTGACCAAAAGGCCCATTTCACACCTGTCATCACTTAGCTAAGCCTGCCTCATCCTTCCAGACAGGGAGCTCTGGGAATGCGAAGGCTGCTTCCGATGAGCCTGTGTGTCTCAAGCATCCAGAGCAGGGCCCAGCACAGAGCAGATGCTCAGCCAATCTCTGAGGTTTCTTGAAAGAAACCTTAGGCACTGTTATGGGCTGACTTGTATGCTCCAAAATTCAGGTGTGGAAACCTTAACCCCCATTGTGACTGGATTTGCAGACATGGCCTTTAAAGAGGTAATTAAGGTGAAATGAGGTCCTAAGGGTGGGACCCTAATCCTATAAGATTGGTGTCCTGACAAGAAGAAACAGCGACACCTGTGGTGTGCATGCACAGAAAAAAGGCCATGTGAGACGCAGCAAGGAGACGGCCATCTGTAAGCCAAGGAGAGAGGTTTCAGGAGACATCACACCAGCCTGGACTTCTAGCCTCCAGAATCGTAAGAAAACATACTTCTACTGTTTAAGCCACCCAGTCTCTGGTATTTTGTTATGCAGCCCTAACAGACCGAAACAGGGGTCCACAAGGCCAAGCCCTCTATTTATTCATTCATTTTCAGGTAAGCACTCGGAGGCCCTTTTGCCCAAAGGCATCTGGCTAGTTAGTGGAAGATTTGGATTAGAGTTTTTCTGACCTAGAGTGATGTTCTTTCTCCACTAAGTTATCTCTCTCTCTCCTTTTTTCCATTGGAAAGCTGTTTCCAGGTCCATCTTTTAGGAATGCCAGTTCTGCACATGAAACAGAATTGAGTGCAGCTGCCCCCATCAAGGGCCCAGAACTCTGCCCAGCCTTTTCTTCGCCTGTCCCTCCTCTGTATCACATCTCTGCAGCTCTCCAAGGATTCAAGGAATCTTGTGTGAAAAGTCCTGCTGTACCCCATGCCGCCTCCTCCATACAATCTCTGCATCTTGTACAATTTACAATGTTCTCTCACTGCAAAAGCCAACATTGATAGCAGAGGCTGTCAGTTCTCTGCCGCATTCTCCTGGGGCTCTTCCATGTCCACTGGACCCGTGCCCAACTGCCCACCTGGCATCTGTTTGCCAGAGGGCTTTCTCTGGATGCTGGAGCCCTCTCTGCTCACCTGTGGGGCAGACCAGTAGTGCCAGGGAATGAAGTCCCCTACCTCAGCAGTCCTCAGTCAGCGACTGATGAGAAATGAGGTACACATACCCACTTCTTGCCCCTGGACCCTGCGGGCCCTCTGGCAGGACTGAAATCCAGTAGTGACTTGGGGCTGACCCCTTGCCCCCACACCTCCCTTTCTCATGCCCCACCAGTGTTTCCTGGGATCTGTTCCTCAACTCCTTGTTTCAGGGTCTGCTTATGGGGGACTCAAACTAAGATCGTACAGAATACATTAGTCACCTTTCCTTTATTCCAACGGTTTCCTACGAAGGAATCAGTTTTGCCTTTTGCTCTGCCCTGTGGAGCTGACACTGATGTTCCTCTAGTGGAAGTCGAAGCCCATCTCTGTGGGGAAATTTATGGGGAGACGGCTGCTAGCATAACAAGCTTTGGCAGGAAAAGAGAAAATACTATGGATTTCTTGACTTTAACCCACGGGAGGAAAGCCACAAAGCAGATTCTCCATCCACAGTTAAATGTCAAGATTCAGAAGCTGCTTTGTGAAGCTACATCAGGCTTCCCTTCCATTGACCCCTAAGGCCCAGGGAAGCCTGAAAGAGTTTTAATGTGATTTCTGGAATGTGCTTAACTTTGAGAGAGGAAACAGCTTAGCCCCCAGGAGAACCCCACTAATATAATTCTGTAATAGAAAAGCTTCCTATTGCCTAATCTCATTAGCTCTGTTTTA
Source organism: Vicugna pacos (assembly GCF_048564905.1). NCBI lineage: Eukaryota > Metazoa > Chordata > Mammalia > Artiodactyla > Camelidae > Vicugna > Vicugna pacos. Next base: position 76,065,153 of record NC_132993.1, on the reverse strand, counting down.
TGGACAGTAAGTGGGTAAAAGCTGAGTTTGTGACTTGGTAATTATGAATACATAATTTTTGAGTGCTTAGAATGTGGAATAAAGAACAGATTTTCTATGTGTGCAAGGAGGAGGTCCAGAACTCCAGAAATGGTCACTTACTGAAATAGGCAATGAAACAGGGACATGCCTTAACCGAATAGACACCACCAAATAACATAGGGGAGGAACTAGATACTCCAGCCTCTCCCCAACTCTCCTAATAAATAAGACCTTCAATGTAACCTTGAAGCCCCCTGTCAGTAGCCATCCTTACTTAACATTTGTACTTTTGCTTAGTTTTGCTTCCTTCAATCAACAAATATGAACTGAGCATATACGATGCATCAGGCACTGTTCCAGGCACTGGGGACACAGCGGTGGACAGAAGAGAGTATGTCCCAGCTCTCATAGAGCTTACATCCAATGGGGAGGTAGGCAAGAAACAAGTAAATATATACTGTAATATATCAGATACTTAAGTGCTATGAAGAGGAAGAAATCAGAGCTAGAGGACAGTTGCTATTTTGGGGCAGGCAGTCAGGGAGGGTTTCTCTGCACGAAGTGAGGGAACAAGATATTTGGGGCTCTCCACCTTTTTGGGTGGAGGCATCAGTGAAGCAGAGGCAGGAGGAAGCACAGGGAAGCTGGAGATAGGAGATAGGTCAGCAAAGTGGATGGAGCAAGTCCTGTGGGACCCAGACCACAGTAAGGTGTCTGATTTTATTCTTACAGTGATGAGAAGTCTTCAGAGGGTAGGAAAAAGGGGAGGGAGGCAACGAGAATTAAGTCATAAAAAGTTCAACAGAGGCTATATGTGGCCACCAGACTGTAGGGGTGAGAATGGAAGCAGGGAGGACAGCTGGGAGGCAGCGAAGTGGACTGGGTGAGAAGGGATGCTTTCGGACCAGGCTGCTAGAGGTGGAGGTGGTTAGAGGGGGTCAGATTCAAGAAGCACTCTTAAGGCAGAGCCATCGGGACGGGACGTGGTGATAGGGTGGATGAAGAGGGTATTGGGGTTGGGAGAAGGGGAGGAGAGAGAGGGAGAGAGAGGGAGGCTGACTGACTCATGGATGACTTCGAAGTTTTTGATCCATTTGGGGGAGAGGGATGTTGTTCACTGGGATGGTGAACACTGGGGGAGAAACAGATTATTTTGGAGGAAAATCAGAAGTTTAGTTTTATACGTGTTAAAGTTTGAGCTGCCTATTAAACATCTAGGTGGAGGCAACGAGGAGGCAGTCTGACATAAGGATCTGGACAGCAAGGATGAGGGTGGTATTGGAGATACATGTTTAGGAAACATCAGTTGTGCGGATGGTATTTAATACCGTGAGCTAGGAAGAATTCACTCAGGGGTTGTAAAACAGAAAAGGGAAGCCCAAGAATGGGAGCCTGTGCTGTATGCACCTTCAGAGGGAGAAGAAGTGGTCTGGGAGCAACAAAGAGAAGCAAGGCGCTATTGCATCCTTGGAGCTTCATACTAGACTGGGCAACTGGGCAGCTTCGCATTAAAAAATTAAAGTGAGTAGCAAATAAAACAGAAGTGTCAGTTGTGATCATCTCTGGGATAGAGTGGAAAGGCTGAGTCCTTTCCCCATGAGTACATCCTACACTTGGATAAGCTTGAAGTACTGAATGCTGTGGGGGTGGGGACATTTAGGAGGGGTGTCCTTTCTGCCCCTGTTCCCCCCAACTCCTCTCTTAACCTTTCCTCCATGTCCCATTCTTCCTTTGCCTTCCACTTCACTTCCTCCTCTTTTCCCTCTTCTCCACCAGTCAGCAAGCGTGGGGCTGAATTTCAGGTGATTCTAGGGCAAATGAAGGCTTCCCCTGAGGTGTGGGTCACAGGCAAGGTCATTTTTCTTTAAACATCCATCCCAGACATTTCACTAATTGAAAATTCATCACGGCTTGCAAAATGTCAGAATGCAAATTCTCCTGAAAGGGGAGTTTATTTGTTCTTCATAGTTCAGTGTGAATTACTTTAATCAGATAATCAGCTAAGTTCCCTCCTAACAGCTGGCTGAGATCAAGCTGTACTATATCTTCTATTAAAAAAAAATCTCTCTAGGAATAAGGCAGAGATTCTCAAGCTGTATCACACATAAGACTGAGTTGGGAAGCTCATTAAAATGCAGAGCCTTGGGTTCCATCCCCAGAAACTCCCGTTTCGTGGGTGAGGATGATTCTGATGCAGGTGGCTTGTGAATCCGGGGAAAATACTGGGATAGAGAGGACTGAACAGAATTTGGGGGATGGTTGGGTATATTTGTGGAGAACATGTTTGGCAGATTGCCAGAATGAAGACTTTTCAACTGACTGAGATGAAGGTCTCGAGGGGTCCTTGAGGAAGGAGACAGTGAAGGCGAAGAGAGTCCAGAATGGAAGGGAACGGAAGGAAGCTAATGCCTTCTCTGTGCTGTTGTTAGCACCCGAACCCGCTTACAGCTTCCAGGGTGGACTGAGGCGCTGAGCATTTATGACACACCAGGCACGGGATAGGTATTAAGCACTTTCCAGACACTGTCTCATTTAATTCTTATCACCTGCCTAATGAGGGCGGTACTTTATAATCCCTGTTTGTGGGTTAAAGAGGCCGCAACGGTTTTAAGCGGGAGAGCCAGGTCTGAACCTTGTCTGGCTGACCGCAAATCCATGCGCTCACCCACCGAGCTGCATTGCTGAAAGGCGCGGTCGGGGCCTGAAAGCTCAAAGGGAAAGAAAGCTGTGATGATCACCAAGCGGCAATGACTCAGCGACGAGCACACGTTCCTCCGGGATGGGCTTACTTTGCTGCCCCCTGGTGGCCGCTAACCTGTTTTACTGAGAAGTCGTGGGGAGAACAGTCAATGAACAGAGTCCTGGCTCCGCAGGACCCAAATTGGATTCTTAAAATAAGGCGCCTGTCACCTAATCAAACACGCAAGCCCTTGACTCCCTGAGTCTGAGCATTTCCAGGCAACTCGCGTAGGAACTCATCTTCTGTCTCACCGACACACTAATTTCCAAATTACAAGCCACGGCCTTTTAACCTGATCACACAGTTGCACACACCTTTTCCCCAACCATTCAGGCTCAGAGAACCGGCTTCATTTTCTTTCATCAGTAAGGAAAAGCTTCCCATCTCCTCTACTCTATTAGGCCTGCTTCTATTTTTAACAGCCTGTCTGCCAAAGCACTTGTGGGCTAAAAATAGACTTACTTATAATACAATTCATCATGTACTCAACTACTGGGAGGAAGCTTCAGCTTCATCCAAAATGAAATACCTTTAAGAAACATTATTTCATGTAACTATTATTAATATCATTTTTAAAAGAATCCTAAGATATTGAACCCTTTGGGAGCTCTTTCTCTTAACTTCAAACCCCACTGGTCCCTCTTTTTCATCTTAATTCTATTCAAATGACTTGGGGGAGAGTGGGGAGGGAAAAGTTTTGTAAATAGAGAGTAACTTCATCTAGCTCTAATATTTGGTGCAATGTGGGACACACAGAGTGACTGATAAATATCTGAAATAAGCATTGAATCAGCAGCTAACTAAACTGGGCACCCTCCTGCCTCTCTTTATTGAGGGTCTGGAGTTGTGATCTTTTTTTTTGTTTGTCACATAATTTAAGGAATTCTAAAAGGCTTGTTGAAGTCAGAAAAATCTGTCTCTGCTACTAACACATAACATTTCCATCACCATTAAACATCCCTCACTTGAAATGAAGCTATATTATCTGGGATTATCTGGGAGCTATTATCAGCCAGGTGACAGATCTAATGACTTGCCAGAACTCAGGGCTAGTACATTCTGAAGGTCTCAGGCCAGGAAGGGTGGAGCTGGCTTAGATCCGGTGAGCTGGAGGGAGGGTGGCAGGAGGTGTGACGATCTGCGGGTGGGCAAACGGGGAGATGACAAGGGGGGAGGTCAAAGAAAGGAACGTGGAGGAGCATCAGAGATGAATTCTGACTGCACAGTCGGGCCCTGGGCCTGCCCTATTTATGGGGAATGGGCATTTCATCTTCTAGACTGAGAGGACAATTCATGTAATATTATTCTCTGCAAGAAGCATCAAGTAACAGAGTTTTAATGTCATGGGATTAGGGGCAACAAACAAGCATGAATTAACATGTATGTACTATGACTCTCAGAGCCTCTTGAAACCCAACTCATTTGAACATAGCAAAGAACTACCTTAACAGAAAAAGGCTTCCTTTTAGGCACAAAAACACTCAGCAGAAAGACACTCTTGAAAATTCTCTCTCTCTTCTCATTTTATATACGTCAAACATTAATTAAAGCAAATAAATTAAGTTGCAATTATGTGCAATTGTGAATTGTAGTATTAAGAGGAAATGCTCTGCAGTACAGCTAATTGGCATCAATTGTGATTTGTCGAAATTAATTTAATATCCAGAGTGAGGTTAATATTTTGAACATTCTAATAATAAGGAGAATTAGAGAAATGAGATTAGAGATGCTGCCAGCTCTAGATGGATGACACCTGTGGGGAGTCCTGTTCCACTTCTGGGGTGACTTTCTGCTCACCAATGGTCCTGTCTGTGAAGGAAGACTCCAAGGCCTAGTTTCCATTAGGGAACTCCTGGTGCCTGTGAAACCACCCACCCCTCTCTCCTCCCTACCATCTCTTCCACGGATATACCTGATGGTCAAGACAGGCTTCCTACAATGGGCACAATTAAAAGTCTTGCCAGGGGCCATGCCTCCCATTCTGAGATCTCCCACTTTTTGAAGGCAAACAGTGGGTGGAGGCAGTTGGCTGTCAGTACCTGAAATGCCCTCGGAAATGTGCAGAAAAATAAATAAAATGTGTGCGTGGGAGTGTATGAGCACACTCATATGCTGTTCAAAATCAGAACTGAAAAAATTAACAAACCAGTTTCAGTTTTTTCTTTTCCTCAATAGGATCGTCTGCCATTGTTTTTCCTTGAAAATAATCTTAGTAACAGCTTATTTACTTGAAACATATTCCTTTTAGGAAGATGAGTTGAAGACCAGATAAACTTGACAGAAATATTCATGTAACACACACACATCTACTTTGTCTTCTTTTGAAAAGTAGAAGCAGCCCAGTGCTTCAACCTGCATGGGCAATTAAACGGATTAGAACACCCTTGTCAAGTATTGGGGTGCCGAAGGGAACCTTGGCCTCAGTCCAGGGCTATTACCTGCTCCTGTCCCACTATGAGCTAGAGAACCGGGGCCTCGCAGGACCGGGTACATCTACACTGTCTATATAGTGCCTTTTGGTCTCACGATTTGGTGAGAAAAAGGGGTCACAGTTGAGATCATTTCCTTCTCTTCAGAATGCTTCTCACGATGCTGTCCATCTTTCACACCTGGCTCCAGACATCCAGATCCTACATTCCAGGTTGCATATATCTCGGGGAGGCCATCCTAGAGGAAGTCAGAGTCCTTAAGGAAATGGCCCCGAGCTTCTTTCCTCGATACATAAACCAGGCTGTCAGTCTTTGGTGAAGTTCCTGCTGTCCCAGGCCACTCTGCTTTAGGGCTGGTAGAATTTCCCACTTGGGAAATTTCAGCCTCCTGGCTGAAAGCTCCCTGAAGTCAGTTGTCTGGACCTGGGACAGTGTCTGCGATGACATTAGCAGTTGCTATTTATTTTGCTTTTGTCACGAGTGAGGCAGGCTCTAGGCTGAGAGTCTTCATACACCTGCACCTGTAACCCCTGCCCTGGGAGACAGATACCACCATTCCCACTTTACAGACGTGCAGGTAGGCTCACAGACGGGAGGTGGCTTGCTTGTGGTCACAGGGTTGGTAAGTAGCTGGGATTTGCCTTTGATCCGGGCAAAACCAAACTCCATGCCATCAGCTATGAGTGAGGTTGCTTCTCGGCTGTAGGGCTGTCTCCTGCACAGAACGTTTGCACAGGGGCTCGACTAATGTTTGTCGACTGAGCAAAGAAGAACAGCTGATGGTTATAGACTGCTAACTTTGTGCCAGGCAATGACCTGGGCACTTTATAAACATATGCTTCCTAAGAATTCCAAGAGGCAAGTAATTTTAATATTCCCATTTTACAGATGGAAAAGGGGAGGTGTGGAGAGGTAATGAAACTTGTCCAAGGTCCCACAGCCAGCAGGTGGTGGACTTGGAATTTTATCATAGGCAGTTCGGCTGCTCTCCAGTCTGGGATCCTGAACACTGCACATCCTCCTCCTCCTGAATGAACATAAGCACATCCAAAAAGGGGCTCTGAGACCTCTGTTTTTTTGTTTGTAGAGGATTCTCTTGGTGTAAGGATAGGTTATCCTGGATGAGGAAACCACTCTTGGAAGCTCTCCTGGCCCCCACAGGCTTGCTCAGCCACTTCCCCTTTGTGTTCCAGCTGCAGCTGGGGCTCACTGGTTTTCATGTCTTCTTGGCATGTAGTGGGTGATTTGGTACATTTTAAGCGACTAATTAGCTAAATGCAACCTCATTCATGCAGGACTTGACTGGGCAAGAAGTCAACAAAGAGGGAAGCTGAGAAATGATTTTGGAGCTGAGATGGAGAATGAGAGAAGCTGGAAGGAAAGATAAAGATGGAATTGTGAGAAAAAGAAAGTAGGACCAAGAATAACACTAAGTTAAAAAATGGAGCACCCCACCGACTCCCAGAGAAATACATGTGTCTGCATCAGGAGGATACCTGCCCAGCAGAAAATGAGAAACTTCTCCAGGGTTGCCTGCCTATTGTGAGTGACTGATCCCAGATGTATGAAGGTCAGTGCCTGATTCCCCCACGAGCGAGATGGAGTGAGAAGTGTGGCAGGAGGAGAAAATGGGCTTTGGAATCAGAGAGAACTGGGTTCAAAGCTTGATCCAGCTAGTGACTTGCTATGTGAGCTTGAGCCAGTTACTTGACGTCTCTGGACCTGTATTGTCACCTTTCCAATGAGGACAGTAAATCCTACCCCGGAGGATTATGTTAGAACTGAATGGTGGTAACTGGAGGGAGGTGGCTGGCATGCGATAGTGATGCGGGAGACGGCAGTTGCCTTTTCGGCTGCACCCTTGCCATCCTGACCATAAGGTGTCCTGAGGTTCTGCCACACAGACCCCAACTGAAGAGGAGCTGGTGTAAGAGGGAAGACCCTAAAAACACAGCGCTTGCATCTTGGATAACCTTTGATGTCACTGATGCAAACACAGAGCTTTAAATGTGCTGCTTTATTTGTAATTGGTCAGCGGCCACAGGTGTTGGCAGATGCTCTGTGAAAACGGAGGCAGGAGAGTCAATTTTCTTTGGCCAGAACAAAATTCAATACACTCGTAAGAACAAATTGAAATGTTTCCAGCCAGAAGATCAACCCCCTATCCGTCATTTTTGCATTGTTTATTTTACAGGATTTTGAGATGAAGAGAGGAAAGTCAAATGGAGGTCAAGGGAAACGACGGAAACTATGATCTGGAGTCACTAACACAAAGCCATTTCTATTCTTAATTTCTTTTCAGGGCAGGTCAGGGGCTCCAATTAGAAAACTTCACTAAGCTAAATATGAAGGGCAATTAACAGAGCACTATTCAGCTCCGTGTGATTGGGCTTTACAGTCCACATCTGCAATAGGCAAGGCTGTTTATAGACCCTCACTTTCTCAGCTGTACAACATCTTCCCACGCATGCCGTGCTGGGGCTCAGCTGTCCAAGCAGCTGGGCTCTTCTCTCAGTTCTGTCTCGGGCAGCAGGGGTGTGTGTGTGTGTGTGTGTGAGTGTGCGCTTACCTCTGACTCTCCTGGGATGACTGTTACCTGTCTGGCTCCACCTACTTCCAGACTGTTGTGAGGGCTAGTGGGAGGTATGGATAAAGCACCTTGAAAAGCTGGCCCCAGGGTGTGGCAGGTACAGATCAGTGTCCAGCTTAGAGCTTTGCAGGGATGAAGGGATGCTGGATTTGGTACCCAGTCAGAGACCTGGGACCTGGACAAGACCAGCAGCTCATAAACAAGCAGGTAGACCTGGCCTTTTCCAAATCACAGAGGTCAGAGCACAAAGCCTTCTGCTGCCTGGAGGGGTGAGGCACTGGGGTCCTGTGCTTGCGGTTGGAGAAACCGCGGGTACAGTGCTGCTCTACCAGTGTGTGACCCTGGGCCACTGCTTATCACCTCCCAACCTCACTTTCTCATCTGAAAAATAAAATGGAGATGATACCACTGATCTGAAAGGTAAGTAATGAAGATCAGAGGTATTTAACCTGCCTGGCGCCTGGAGGTGGCAATATGCAGTAGCTCCTCCATCAGTTCCTTTCAAGACCACCCCTGAAGTTCCTTTTCATCTCATTTCACCTGCATTAAAATTCAGGGTCTAGGGGATTCTAACTAGCCAGGGTCTGTAACTCCCAGCAAAAGATGAGGGGCTGAGTCTTCTAGCTGGTAGACTGCATGTCTTGCATTTTGGGGAAGTTGTATTCGAGGCTTAAACTTGGAGGAAGTGAAATGTGGAGATTATTTTCTATCTCTGAGTCAGTGTGTCTCCTTTATTCCTTGATAGCTGAAAACAAAGATGGTGGAAGAGGGGCACTGCAGTGTCACTTGTGCAAGTGAGCTCTAACCTGCTGCCTGTCAGGACCATGTCTCCACGCATGAGAAGTCACAAAGCTGCCATAACAGTTGTCAGACCAGCCCCCCTGCTGGTCCCCCAAAGCCCATGAAGTCTCTCAGTCAGCAGTTTTGGACCCTAGCACTTTTAGACTTTGATGGGGAGAATCACCTCCAGATATCTGTGCCAATCAAAAGCCTGCCTGGCAAGAAGATATGCAGATGGCCAGTAGGCACATGAAAATATGCTCAATGTCAGAGAAACGCAAATCCAAACTACAACAGGTATCACCTCACACCTGTCAGAATGGCCATCATTAAAAAGTCCACAAGTGCAACTGCATGTAAATCAATGAAGTTAGAGTACTCCCTCATACCACACACACATACACAAACCTAAAATGGCTTAAAGACTTAAATATACTTATAGACTTAAATAGACAAGACACTATAAACCTCCTGGAAGAAAACATAGGCAAAACATTGTCTGACATAAATCTTAGCAATGTTCTCCTAGGGCAGTCTACCCAGGCAATAGAAATAAAAGCAAAAATAAACAAATGGGAGCTAATTAAACTTATAAGCTTTTGCACAGCAAAGGAAACCATAAGCAAAACAAAATAACAACCTACGGAAAGGGAGAAAATATTTGCAAATAATGGAACTGACAAAGGTTTAATTTCCAGAATTATACAAATTAATACAAAAACAACCCAATCCAAAAATGGGCAGAAGACCTAAACAAGCAATTCTCCAGCGAAGACATACAAATGGCCAAGAGGTGTGTGAAAAAATGCTCAACAATGCTAATTATCAGAGAAATGCAAATCAAAACTACAGTGAGGTATCACCTCACACCAGTCAGAATGGCCATCATTCAAAAGTCCACAAATGATAAATGCTGGAGAGGCTGTGGAGAAAAGGGAACCCTCCTACACTGTTAATGGGAATGTAATTTGGTACAGCTGTTATGGAAAACAGTACAGAGATTCCTCAAAATACTAAAATTAGACTTACTATGTGATCCAACAATCCCACTCCTGGGCATATATCCAGAGGGAACTCTAATTTGAAAAGATACATGCACCCCAGTGTTCATAACAGCACTATATACAATAGCCAAGACATGGAAGCAACCTAAACGTCCATTGACAGATGACTGAATAAAGAAGCTTTGGTATATTTATAAAATGGAATACTACTCAGTGACAAAAAGGAATGAAATAATGCCATTTGCAGCAACATGGATGGAACTAGAGATTATCACACTAAGTGAAGTAAGCCAGAAAGAGAAAGAAAAATACCATATGATATCACTCATATGTGAAATCTAAAAAAAAAAAAAGAAAGAAAGAAAAAGGAGGACATTAATGAACTCATATACAAAAAAAACCCCCCACAAAACTAGAAAGACTCACAGACATAGTAAACAATGTTATGCTTGCTTGGGGAAAGGGGGTGGGGAGGGATAAATTTGGGTGTTTGAGATCTGCAAATGTTAACTGCTATATATAAAAATTGATAAAAACAAATTTCTTCTGTATAGCACAGGGAACTGTGCTATTCAATATCTTGTAATAACCTTTAATGAAAAAGAATATGAGAATGAATATATGTATATATATGCATGACTGCGATGCATATATGTAGGATGAAGGAAAGATGCCAATGAAGAGAAAGAGCTTCCCTGTGGGAATAAGAAAGTAAACTTTGGATGGGTGAAAGGGGAGAGGATTAAGAACTCAGAGGCTAAAATGTGGAAGCAACTCAAGTTGTTCACTGCTGGACAAATGGATAAGCATCATGTGCTGTATACAGACAATGGAATATTATTCAGCTTTAAAAAATGAGGAAATTCTGACAATGCTATAACATGGATGAACCCTGAAGACATTATTATGCTAAGTGAAATAAGCCAGTGACAAGAAGATAAATGACTCCATTTATATGAGATACTTAGAGTAGTCAAAGTCAGAGAGGCAGAGAGTAGAATGGTGGTTCCCAGGGGCTGGGGGAGAGGGGATGGGAGTTATTAAAAAAAATAACTTAAGAGGAAGAGTAGTCTCTGGGACAGAAAAAGGACAGAGACAGTGAAGAGGGAATAAGACAGAGTGAAAATAAAGAACAGATTTGAGGTGGGCCAGAAGGAATTGGGAGCTGTTATTAGATAACTGTTATTAGACATCATCTCAGCAGAAGGGCTGGGGGTGCCCACTGAGGGTGAAGGTGTGCTGCAGGCTTGAACAAAGAGGAGGAGGTTTGGAGCCATTTCTGGAAGGGAGGTGTGCAGGACCAGCAAGGAATGGACAAGGACGTGCCCAGTGTCAATGAGTGCTCAGCGGAGGCCAGTCGTAGGAAGGTGCAGTGGACGTGCCACCACATTTGGGGTCTGGCTATGCTCAGCTAGACTCAGGGTCCTCAAGGTGGGGGACTCTTTTGGGGGTGTTACAGAGTTTGAGCAGGGCAGGGCAAGACACCCTCTCTTTCTATAGTCATGTTTGGAAGGGCATCTCTGCATGTAGCTTTGCTTTCGGGGACCACGTTGCGATGGGGGAGGGAAGCCTGTGAGCTGTAGTTTGCTGTAAGATCTGAGCTGCCCCAGGTCCCACAGTCTGTAATGGAGCCCCAGGGCTGTTGTGCTCCTAGTAAGCCCCAACAGGAACACCTATGATGTACAAGGGTTAGGAAAATACCTACAGATGGATTGTTTTGGGATAAAAGATATCTGCAATGCTAGCTTTTGGTCAAGTCTAAAGGGTCTTCAAGATATTTTTACACAGTTTTCATACTGACAGTGAGATATCCTGGTTTGTATTCAGTCTTCATTGCAGGAAGTAGCCTGGCACGCAGCTAGAATTTATTTTAACTAGACTTTAACTGCCACAGAGCGGCTACTCAGTAATGGCTGCAAACCACATGCCCCACTTCTCTCCTGCAGAACCTTCAGCTGGAGACCTCCCTGCTGTTCTCATGCATAGCTCTGCTCTTTATTATCAGGGATGACACTGAGGGGGCCAGGTTCAGGAGCCCAGTAAATTTTACCGGCATTCGGGAAGGAAGAAAAGGGGGGACTTTAACACACTGAAAGGTGTTAAAAATGGTAATTCTCCAGACTGCATGACAAAGAGGCTTCAGTTTCAAATTTACTGCCCTCAGCAGTAGTTTTCCTTGAGTAAGAACAGCCAAGCTGGCCATTATTCTGACATGACACTGATGCAAGCGAGTTGGAAACTACTTCCCTGGGGAGAATTTTAGAAAGCCAGGTCACGCAGCTGGACAGGCTCAGTGTTGCTCAAGGAAGTTGGGGGCTGTGAGTTTTAATTCTAGACTCTCTATCTGACTGCATGTCTTAGGAACTGGGAGCTTCCTGGCACACACCGATTCATTTTGTACCCCCAGAGCCTGGCATCCATGTGTGCTTCATGGATTTGATACACAGTGAATCACCATTGGAACAGAAATTGGGTGGCCACATGGTAGAACAAAATATTGACATTTCATAGCATCACCTCCTGGTTTCTGCCTCACTGGGGAAAGGAAAACTACCATGACAGTTGGAATAGTGGTGAATAAGAGCCTGTGTTCTGGCCAGAGACTGCTGGGAGTGGACCCCTGCACTGCTGACTAGCCAAACAGCCCCACTGAGCTACAGTGTCCTCATCTGGAAAATGGGACATCGTACTTGTACCTACTTCATAGGTGGCTGTGAGGATGAAATGAAATAATACGGGCCAAGCCCTGGCATATAGCAGAATCACAATGATGCAAGGGAATTGGGAGTCTCTTGGCTGTCAATATGATTACTGTTCTCTAATCCTCCTAAAGATTCACTTCTCAACTGTCTCTGGCAGCCTGAGGTTTTCCTAAATACACCAAACATGCAGGGTGTCCCTGCTCAGAGAGAAGCCGTGAGGATTAGTTAACTCACAGAACCCAGTGCAGTGCACAAGTCCTCCCACATCCTCAGAACATGCTTATGAGCAAATGAATGTTGAAAGAAATGTGCTCTCAACCTCTGGGAATTAAAAAACATACACATTAGTCTTACTAAGCAAGGGATTTAAATATTCTCATATGTGCAAAACAATAGAACCATCAGATCCTTAGGTTTTGAAAATACAACAACTCACTGAAATTAATGAAAGTGTCTGGAGGTCAGCGGTTCTTAACTTTTACTACCTAAGAGTCTCCTGATAAGTAAAAAATTCCCAAAGAATCAGAATCGATAGATCTGGGTAGAACACAGTCATCAGCATTTTAAACCAATCTCCCAGGTGGTTCTGATGCAACACTTCAGGGCAGCGTAAAAGCCTTCACTGAGAAACTCTAGAGGTAGAACTTAAAAATGTGAAGGGTATCCATCTAGAAGCAAGAACTTCCTTGTTCTTTTATTTTTAAGTTTCCTTCTTCTTTCTCCAGTGGGTGAAAGAGTGACAGGCTTGAAATTACCTTCAGTCACGGACTGGGCTGGGAAAGCCTGGGCCAGGCAAGTTCTGGTGTTGTACAAGTGTAGACACGCTTAAAGGGTTTGCCACAAAGATTCAGAGTTACCTGGACATCCTAATGCCCAAAAAGCATCCAAAAGAATACTTCTGGATTGTGAAGCTAGAAGCCCATCTGTTTCTCAGTCTGACATTGTAGGAGGACCATATTTTCTCCATGAGGACTAAAGAAAGAAATAGTCTGCATTGCCATTGTAAATAATTCAAAATCTGAGAGGGCTTAATGTGAACCACAAGAATATGACCTACAGTCACACGCAAGTCCAAGAAGAATGTGTCTAGGTCAGCATTAAAAATATATTACTAAGAGATAATATGCTAGACCCATCAGTCTCCAGGGGAGAATTTTCTGTATATCTGCATGACTTCTCAGGAAATGAAACCTCCCAGGGTCTGGATGCTACCTTTAACCTCCAGCCTGAGGTCACCAGTCTGTCCCAGCACGACATGCTGCTACAGGGTGTCACTCCCCCTTTCCCACTAATCTGTTGTAAATGTTGCCGTGAAAGGGTCTTAAGATTCAGCTATTAATCAGAACTAATTTAACAGGCTGTTGATGACAGGAATGAAATTTTTTCAATTTGCAAAGCGGGGATAAGCAGATCAAGGAGAATGGTACGATTTCACAGGAAATACATTAAGCTTCCCACGCCTGCCTAAAGCGCTTACTGAGGCTCACCAGGGCACAGCAAGGTGTGTTTGGGTGGATACATTATCAGCCCAAAGAGAGTAATTATCAGGAACTTATAATCCATAGCAGGTGGAAGTTTCAACAAAATTTTCCTGACCTGGAAGGAAGGGTCACGATGCTATAATCTCTTTTAAAAATCTCATTGAAGTTTTAGCTCCACAAATTTTACACAAATGGTGCTACAGAAATGGTATTTTCTGCACTTAAATCTGCTTTATTTCCTCTTTTCATACTAAAGCTATGAGAAGTTATAAACTTATTATCATTTGAGGCGCCAGACTTCAGACAGGAGGCTGATAAATGACTAAAATCATTTGCGATATACTGGAAATGTAGACAATCTGTGCTGAGTGAGAAGCTATGTTCTTGAAGACATTTTCCAACAAATAACTGAACTGACCTCACCCGAGAACTCTCACTGCCTGTGCGGATTCCAAGTCACCTAGCAGTGTGTGGGTGCTCTTCTAAACACAAGAATCTCTTTACTTTTTCACTCTTAGATTTCCTCTTTTTTTCCCCCTGTAGATGAATGGATACTAAGATTGAAATTACCTTTAGTCATAGATTGGGAACTTTCCCCTGCACAGGGTTAGAATCACCTCTGTAACATTGTGTAAGATTTAATGTGATCATCTCCAAGTCAGGAGGGACTGTGAGCTGCGTCATTTGCAGGCTCAATGTTAGATGAAAATTGTTCAAAAAGCAGGAAAAAGTGCCACTAAAGGTATTAAAATACAAAGCTTTTCCCCTTTTCCCTGTGTTCTCTCTCTCTCACCTTGTCACAGTGTTTGTTTGTTTTCACTCTTTTTTCCCTTTTCTTATTGTGGTAATAGACACATAAAACTTGCCATTGAACCTTTTTTTTTTTAAATATTTACACATTACATCTCCAGCATACAGTTCAGTGGTACCAAATACATTCCATTGTTGTGCAGCCACCACCAGTCATGACATTTTTTATTTGCTATTTAATGTCATTCTAAGTAAATAAAAATTAAACATTTAAATGGCTAGCATGAATTTTAACATCGTGCAAAGCCAGTTTTAAATGCAAATGTCAGAGCATTTAACTCATTTGTGCAATCATCGAAATCACACAGATGTATTTTGTCCCTGGAGGATGACTTGAGCTGGCCAGAGAAAACAAACACAGATTCAGGAAGGTTGGGAAGGAAGAGCAGGCCCCCCAGGCACACAGCGGCTCAAGGGAGCTGGCTGGGACTGGGTCTCTGGCCTGGGGATACTTCAGAGCCTCAAGGCGCTGAGGAGTCCTGCCCCATGTGCCCTCTCAGGCCTGATGATGGCTGCTGATACCCCATCCCACCAGCTGATGGACCCACACATTGTTGTTTCCTGGCTTGGGGCAGGCCCTGGGGGATCTCCCCTTCCCACCAGAGGAACCCCCAGCTGGCTCAGGTGGGGGACACCCCCAAGGTACTGCAACCTTGTGCTAGGTAAACGGATCCGGGTGGGCAATAGGTCCTACCCTCTTTGAGTTGTGGTCCCTACCCTATGTGCACTACATACACTGCAGCACTGCCAGTCCTGGGCGGGATGGCCACTGCTGTGCCCTGCCCCCAAGGTGCTGCAGGATAGATGCATCCAACCGCGAATCTCCCCACCTGCACCTGGGCGCTTCCTGAGGTAGAGGGTGGCAGTGGTCACGGGGCAGGCACAAGGAGGGGAGACCAGGCAGGTCCCAGGTTCCGGGGAGCAGAAGAATGGGCTAAGGACCCACCCCTAGGGAGCTGGGGATACAGGGTGGGGAGAGGGAGGAGGGGGGAGGAGGGAGGGGGAGGCAGTGGGAAGCAGGGCTCCCTGAACAGTCTCCAAGCTTCCCTGCCCAGTGCATGCTCCAATGTGCCACTGCCCCATCAGACTTCACCTACAAAACAGTTTCAGGACTGGGCTGCAGACCATTAAACCACAAACGCAGGGTCCTTCTGAGAGTGGGACCCTGTGGGACTACACCGGTCATGCACTCGTGGTGCCCTGGGTGCAGGAGCAAAGAACAAGGAAGCGGGAGGAACAGCAGCGCCGCCCACCAGCCAGGCCGGCCCCGCCCGCTCCCAACTCCAGAACAAGGTCCTTCCCGACCCAGGACCGTCTCTGTGAAGAGTGCCTTTACTCTCTGGACAAAAGCCTTTCCTTCTCTTTACTATTGCCCTGCTTTTCGCATAGCCCTCTTTTCTTCCTCCTCCTCCCTTTCAAGCCAACTCTGGATTTTAAGCCTGGTGCTTTGACCAGACCACCGGTGCTGGGGGCAATGTGGACAGCACCCCTTCCCGACACAGTTTTAAATTCAACATGTTTGTGGCTTCTTTTTAGAGTTTCCTTTGCTGCTTTTCCCTTCCTTGCTGCCCTTCTGCCTCAGTCTGTCTGAGCGACGGGAGATGGGAGATTTTTAAATTATGCTTTACAGTAAGTTAAGGTGACATTCTCTGCCTGGCCAGGTGCGGTGTGGCTTCAGCAGTCCATGCTGGTGAGGCTCTTTCAGCTCCAGGCGTGGGGCTGAGGGTGCTGCTTTTCAGGATTGTGGGACGCCCAAGAAGAAAGGAGAGAGGGGGAAAAGCTGGAGAAAGTCACAGAAGCAGAGAAAATGTAAGAAAGGGACGTGGGAAGGTGTGTAAGGGGAAGAGATGGAAGGAGGGTGGCAATGAAGGGAGGGAGGGAGGGAAGAGAGGGAGAAGGAAGGAAGGGCGCCAGCTCTTCGCCAGCTCTACCCACGGGATTCCAGAGACTAGAGGCTTGATCTGGTAAAGCTGCTGCCCCCTAGTGGATAATACTATGCACACAGGCGCCGAGACAGGACTGAGGATCCCAGGGGGGAGCAGGAGCGTCACCACCACGTCTCTTGCTCTCTGAAAATGTGACTCTGCTTATGAGTCTTCCCAGAGAACAGCCCGATGGATTATCGCCCCGTGACGGTGCGGGTGCTCCGGAGGGAACTGGGGTGTTGGTTAAATGGGACAGAAGAAGAGCGATGGCAAATCCCCCCTGGAGCTCCCAGCAGGACCAGAGCTGTGTTGGGCGAGATGGGACTTCTCATTCCCAAGAATCTCTATACAAATGAACTGTTTTTCCAGGGTGATCAAAGTTGGGGGCGTGTGAGTCAGGTGTACTCACAACCTCAAGTCTTAAAAGCCTTTTCTTCCTAGCAGTCTTATAATAAACCAGTGTCTGAGGTCTTGTGGAGAAAGCACCACAAAGTCTTGAATTGTTCGAGAAGGGAGAAGGGCACCTTGCCACCTGGCGGACTCACAGCCTAGGGATGACACATTGCTCCTTGGATGAGCCCAGCGTACCCCCCAGAGACCCAGACTCACAAGAAGCCGCAGGCCCTCCTGTTCTTTCTGTCCCCTCAGTGATTAGTATCTCTTTCCAGGGGAAGATTTCACATTTGAATTATGATACAGACCCCACTGAGATCTTCCTCACAGCAGTAGCAAAACCTCATTTGCTGAGGGAACAATATGACCCCTGCCAAAGTCCTGGAGTATCTGATACGTTTACTGAGGTCTCTTCCGTGACCAGTGAGATATGAGAACAACATTTATCTCTCATTCAAGAGAGGAAGCTAAACCTGCTAGTGAAGATGACCCTGCTCTTCTTAGGACAGAATTCCTGAAAACAGTGGTCCGTGGCTCACCCGCATCAGAATTACATGGAATGATGGTTTAAGAACTAGATTTCTGCAACCCCACTGCAGAACTACTGAATCTCTGTGGGTGAGGGGTCAGCACGCACATTGCAGTGAGCAGAGTTTGTCATCACATATACAGTAAATCAGCGCTTGGAGCAGAGGTGGTCAAACTTGAGCGAGCCTCACAGTCACCCAGAAGCCGGTAAAACAGCCTGAAAATCTGCATTTCTAACAAGTTCCTGAGTGATACTGATGCTAGTCTGGGGATCACATGTGGAGAACCACTGGGTTAGAACAATTATAACAATTTAGTCTCGTGTCAGTCAGGTGTAGCCTACTTACTGTTCTCAGGAAGCCCAGAGGATCAGAGTGTGGGAGGCAGTGGTGGGGGGGATGCTGTCCTGTCCCTCTGGGAGGTGAATATCTGGGGATGCAGGGCAAGGCCCTCTAGCCCCCATGCCTGGCCAGTCAACACAGGTCCCCCAGGGGCAAATGTGGGCTGGTCCGTGAGTCTGTCGGATAACAAGGCCAGGCCTCTGGAGGCTGGCTCTTCAGACTCTCGGGAGCTCAGTTTGGTTTTAGGTAACAGTGGGATCATACATCTGTCCAATGGCAAGACATGAAGGATACACTCGATCCCAGAATTAGGCTGGAATAATGAGAAGCACCCAAGAAGGCAGTCTTCATCACCATGGCTAACAGCTGCACATGTTCCCATGGCAACAGGCCACAAGGCCTCCAGGCTGACACCTCAGGGGTCTCAGGTCTCTGATGCTCCCTTTCCTCCATCTAGAAGGTGTGTAAGGCTGAGACCTCCACAGACGACGGAGCACGTGCTGGGTGGGCTGTGGTTCCCCGCCACCCACAGTGTCTGTCTCCTCCCCTCCTGACTCAGGCTCCTGTAGTTACCAGTATGGCCACTAGAGGTCTCAGCAGGACAATGATTATCCCAGGAAGGGGCCAGGAAGGACCTGGAAGGATGAAGCCTGAGAAGTGCTTCTTTCCTCCACCCTCCTGGGCTCTCCAGCAAAGTGAAAAGTAAGGTGGGGGGCTCATGACCGCTGCCTTCCTGTCCAGTATCCTCAATGTGACAAAGGGTCTTGCACGGCTGCCCAGGGATGTCATTTTCCCCTTCATTCAGCGCTATGGTCATCATGTGAGAAGGAAGGGTAACACTAGGGCAATGATGCTTGCAAGGGGGCCTGCAGGAACTTTACCATGATTTCCACCAGCTGCTCCCTCCCAGTGACATGGCTGACTGGCATTTTTCAGTCCTATGTGAGGTGCCATGCAAATGCAGCTCTAAGAGTCCTCTAGTACAACCCTTCCAGCCAGATTTGCTGCCTGCAAAAAGCCCCTACTCCACCAAAATGCTGGAGCTGAACTTCTGTGCCAGTAATATTTTCTGAGGTCACAGCTCTCTGCAGTGCTGCATTTTGTCCAGCAGCATTAGAAACTAAGAAGTGCACAGGAAGTTATTCACCTCTGTGATTTTCCCCATCCTGTCCTGCTCTTCCCACCCAACTTTGAATCAGCATCAGATCCAGGGAAGGCAGCTGCAGACCAGATGGGCTGTCTTGGAAAAAGTTGCACGTTAAGCCAAACTTGATCTGTGGAAACTGAAATGGGCCAAATGTTAAATCAGTGATGATTCTTGCCTTTATAAGAAAGATTCATCATAAAAATGCCATGGATTTACCACAGAAAAAGAAAGCTCTGTTAAAATGACATTGCATATTTGGTTAATCTTGGTATTTCTATAATTTTACATAAACAAGAAGTGGACCTCAAAACTCTGCTGGAAGCTGGCAAGTGTGGGTCTCTATTGTTGCCTTAACTGGCTTTCAAATTATTCTCAGACTGCCTCAGAGACTCCCCTGGCCTTGTTAGCTTAGTAAGCAATACACTGAAAGGAGAAAATGTGACTTCGTTCACCCACTGAGTCTCTGTAAGTTCCATAGCTCTAATCAGCGGTGTCATGGAAGGGAGAGCAGTGGAGACCAGCACTTCAGCAATTCCAGACTGCAGACATCAGCGTAGCTGGGCAGCCACGGCTGTGTCCTAGGTCTGTGGAGAGGAGGGCAGGCTACACGCCTCTCACCTGCACCTTCTCCCTCCTGCCTTTGTCCTTCCTCAGTTAAGAACAGAGGCTCACAGGGCTCTTGCTCCCGTAGGCTGTCCCTATTTACACAGCCTGACTATAACTTTTTCCACAATCGTACTGTGGGAAATGAATACTGCTCAGGGGAAGCTGCATGACAAAAGCCCCAGGTTAGCAGCCAATTTAGCATCGTGTGGTTTCTGAAATCAGCTGTTGTCAAAGTGATTTTACAGACAAGGAGTCCAAGGTCCAGAGGGGTAGATTCCCAAGGTCACCCAGATATTTAACAGCAGAGGCAGGACTTGGTCCTTTCTTGGGGTGCTGGCTCCCTCACTTTCGTTCACTTCCTGGCTGTGTACGGGGTTCTCTCCCAGGGAGGAATGAGGTAGGACAACACACTGAGAAGATGCTTTGATGGAGAGAGGAGAAATGAGCTTGAATCCAGGCTCTGCCCCATTTGGCCAAGCGATTTTCCCTCTGGAGGCCTTAGTCATTGTCTATGAATGAAGGGGTTTGGGGTGAATCTCCCATCTTGAAGGACCCTTTAGCTCCAGAATTCTGTGTGTGTCTAAGCAACAGGTTGGGGTCTCAATACTGCAGCAGACTAAGTGCTCAGTCACATCTCACGAGAGCCCCTGCAATTTTAAATTCTTGTCATCACTGAAAACTAACTTGTCAAGTTTCTTCCTAACGAATTCCCTTTCAACACGCACTTGAAACTTCAGGGAGATTGAGAACAAGAGAAAGTTCCAACCCTAAAATCACATGGGCAGGTGGGGAAGACTGTACAGAAACTCAGGATACTCTGTCGAGCACAAATTCCTTCTCCCCAGTTTATTTATTCTGGAAATCTAGTTTATCACATGCAAAATTCAAAGTGGAAATATAGCTTATATAGATTCAAGGAACACGAAAAGGAACTGTGTGTGTGTACAATGAAGAGCCAATATAACTCGCATTTGGCTTAAAAACTATTAACCTTTCTCCTTCAGAATCACAGGTTTGTGCAGTATATGGATGTGTGTGTGTGTCATACACCCAAGTACAGAGAAAATAATAAACAAATGAGAAGATGACCACTTTGTTCCAGGGCTCATTTTAGCCCTGTTACCTGCTATTTATTTTCACATAGCACCTACTCCTGCAAAGACTCTCAGAACAATAATCTGGTTGGACTGGAGGCCCCAGAAGAACCCTGCAGAGCAAAGATTCACTATGGGTGACCATGGCCAGCACTAGGGGCCAAGATACATTTCCACTCTGCAGAAGAGAATGTTGCAGTGAGAGCATGGACACATGCCCAGAATCCTAAAAGCTGACAAGATGAGGGTTTGTTGTCAGAGAGCAATAACCCAACGCATCTCCCAGGGGTCCCCAGCTCCTGCCTGGAAGGTGCCAGGCTGACAGCTGCATGTGAGCTGGCTCTCACCCACGTGCTGGGGATTGTGGGAGAGAGAAACACACAAACAACATCAGGAACAAAGACATAAGATCTATGGCTTAAAATTGACGGTTCATGCGGCCCCAGTGCCAAGCGGCAAAAGCGGGAGTCAGAACAGCGGAGAAAACATGCGGGAATGGTAGGCAGAAGCGCACAAAACACAGCCGGACCCACGAGGAGCCATGCTCACACTTACATGGTGTGGTCTCACACTACCTTAGTTTGCTTTAAGCATTTCCATCATCTGAGAGTTTGGGAGGGAAAAACAGAATGGTTAAAGGTAAAATAAATCAAGAGCTCGCACTTTATTTTTAAAGGTTAAAAATAACAATGTTATTCCTGGCCATCCCATTCCTAGCCTGCAGAGAGAGACAGATGACAATTCATAGAGGTGAGAAACACAGTTCTGACAGCCAGACTGTGGTTTCATATCTTGGTTCTGCCACTTGCAGCTGTGTGACCCTGGGCAGGTGTCTTACCGTTCTGTGCCTCAGTTTCCTCATCTATAAAATGGGTCTAATAGTAGCACTTACCTCAGAAGACTGTGTGTAGTGAGGAGGCAGTGAAGTAATACATGCGAAATACTTGGAACAGTCCCAGTCAATACTAAGCATTACCTAACTATTAGCTATCATTGCTGTTATTTTGACCTTTGCCTTCCTCAGGTAATAACATCCAGATGAGATGTTCACAGAAAACCAAGGACTTGGTGAGAATTTTAGATGCCCCATAAGAAAAACAATAGAAGAAATCAACTCATTCAGGAGAAAAAAGGCAGAGTTAGAAATGCACGGGTTGAGCAATGGCTCGTGTGTTGCTATAATTCTCCGAGGCCGTCATTTCAAATTCCAAAGCAATTCAGAGTAGGTTTTTAAGAAAGAAAAATAAAATCAATGGCACACATACACAGACTGATTAGAACCTGAGGCCTGGTTCATGTGGGACAACTCAAGGCAGTGGACACATCATCAGATTCTCCCCTTTGGGTTGATGGCACCTTACATGTTCTAACTCGCCTGCACCCAGTGCCTCACACAGCGAGCGAATTGCTAAAAGGTGCCAGTGGAAGGACGGGGGTGGGGGGGTGGGGTGGGTTGTGAGCACAAGCCATGCAGGACGACAGACTTCTCTCCTCAGTTCTTTCCCAGAACCATTCTGTCAGCTTTGACCTCACCTGGCAGGATCCTGTGGAAAGAATGGGACCTTAGCCTGAAAGGAACCTGTAAGTAAAGTGCTGCAAGGAGGACCTGGGCCGAGTCTGCCTTTGCTGATCACACTCTGTGCCCCTGGATGGCTGGACCAGTGCCCTGCAAGCTCTTCACTGCCCCCTCCATCTCCCAGTGGTGCATCTGCACACGGAGACAGAGCTTATTTAATACACGTGGCATTCCACGAACCCCAGACGGACAGGCTGCCCTCGCCTTCCGACCCAGGGATGCCCGATTCCTTCCCCTGGAACGCCTCCATCTCCTGCTTCCCAGTCCACTCTGTCCTTAACTTCTCTCATCCGGCTGTTACCTGCTGGTGTCACTTCTTACTCATCACTGATCTCAAAAGGTTTCCAGGGTGGATGCTGCGGGCCTCTCCCCATCACTCCGAGTTTCCTCATACCCTTTCTCACTTCCTCAAAGGTGGGGAGGATAGGGGTGGCCTTTGCTGGGATGTGAGCATTGGGATGAAGGGATCTGATTCTTTATAGGTGGAAAGTTGGGCGCTAAATGCATCAATTCCAATGAAAAAGTAAAAGCAACACTGGAAGTCTTCAGCCGCTGGAACACAGGAGGGAAGGACAAAGAACACGCCAGGGTCTGTTTAGTGGCTGAGCTTAACCGACCTGTGCCAGAAAGGGTGAGTCACGGGCCGCCTGGGCAGGGAGCACGCCCACCCCCGGAGCACAGACCCTGCAGTGGTTCTCAGCTTCCACAGAGGTGCATTCTCCCAGCAAGCAGGGTATGTGTGTGTGTGTGTGTGTGTGTGTGTGTGTGTGTGTCCAACCACAGATTGCTGAGCTCTGAAAAGGCCTTTGCTTTGAGCAGTTTTAACCTGGACAATATTTTTTGTGTACATGTCACCCCAGCTGCTAGTTGGGCCATGGGTTCCTACAGGCTGGGTTCTCGGGCAGCCAGCCTCTCACTCTGTGAAGCACAGCCGCCCCCAACTCCCCCCCCCCCCACCGGATTAGGGCTGCTGGTGTTCTGATTGAAGCCTCTTTTGTCCAGCAGGGAGGCTGCTTTTTTAAAGACACACACTCTGCTCTTTCCCAATCACAGGTACTGTTTCAAAGACACAGATGACAATGCCTCAGTTCTGGAAGAGAGAGACACCTTGATCTGTTCAGCACATCTTCTCAGGGATGCTATTTACGTCATCAGAATGTGGTTCTGGCAAAACTAAAAATGGGAGAAACAGGCAGAGGAGACTTCGAGAATCAAAGGGATTTCCAAACGGAAAAACCAGGTCTAATGAATTGCAGCAACCGAGACGTTTAAACAGGATTATTAAGCAATTAGACAAATTATAACTAATATGGGAACTACACAGTGGTTTCAAAGGGAACCATTTCAAATAAGTCATTCTCTTGATTTGGAGGGCTTTCATTCCATGCCATCCAGAAGACTGTCATTTTAACAGAAGAGACAGAGGCCGTCCCATTTTTCTTGTTGACGGGACAAGCAATGCCACATCTCCTGGAGGGTCACTGACCCCACCAGGCCACAGGACTCCACCTTGTTCAACAGCAATGGTGGCTACGTTCTGCTCTGAGTCCCAGGGCCCAGTCCTCTCCCGAGGCAGGACAGGCGTTTCCAGGCGTGAGCTGTCAGGCTGTGTTTCAGTGGGGAGCCCGTGCCGGAGAAAGGTCAGAAGAATGGGTTCTATCGCCAGACGAGAGGCTGATGTCTGGGTAACATTTCGGGTACTCTGACGCTCTCTCTTGACTACAGAGGTCTCAAGCAAACCTCCTTTGGATCCCTCTGACCCCTAGGAATTCTCCCACAGACCACAGGTGTGAAATTCCCATCGTAGCTGAGGCAATGGGACGGACTTTATATACACGTTTCCATGGAAGGGGGAGGGGGAGGGGGCCCCCACAGAGACAGGGAGCAGCATTACCCCTCCCAAAAGGCAGTGGTGGCAGCGGTTCCACGCACACGCACGGCCAGCGTGCTTTTCTCTCTGCTACAAACACAGACAGGCCTGTACCATCGCTGCTTGTATGGACACCTCTGACTGTTCACGGGGCTCACTGAGTGTGTGTCACTCTCAGAGGGGAAGATCAACCAGTAGTCCGAGAGTCCACTCATTAAGAAATTTTATCTATAATACTCAAAACATAAAAAACAGATGTAGCTTTTCTGTTTCCACTTGATTCACTCACACTTGAGCAAACAGCTGCCTCATGCACACACTGCAGACTTTATAGAAAACACCCCAAATGCCCCTCTGAGTACTTGTGTTTGATCTGGGTGATTTGTACTAAGCCCTGGGAGACTGGGTTCTGTAGTTTAATTTCCTGCTTCCCAGGGGGTAGCCGGATAATAGACGGAAAGCTGAGTATTGACTGATTCTTTTCCCCTTCAAATGCATCCCCCTCCTGGGCCTCTGAGGCGCATGGTAGAGGGGGACAGTGAAAGGAACAAAAACGCAAGAGAGTCCTAGTGAAAACGATTTTCAATTGAGAGGCTTTTCGGAGAAGACACGCAAGATGTCACTGCAATTTATTATTGGAACCGAAGAAATCTAGGCTGGATGTGACCTTGGGAATTAACTATCCAGTCCACTGCTTCACTTGACAGATGAGGAAACGGGGGCTCAGAAAGGACAAGTGAGAGCCTGCTGGAGAGTCAGGGTTAGAGGCAGACCTTCGACCCCACCACACTGGTTTCCACTTGCAGTGGAAGAGCACAGTTTCCCAAGCGAGGACACCCATTAGGGAATATAATAGGAGTCGTATGCCAGGCCTGCCCTCTGAGTTTCGAAAGGTTTAATTTCTTCATAAGCAAGCTAAGAGCAAAGTTCGAAAACTGCTCCCCCACTCCCCACCGCCCCAAGATAAAAATCAATGGTGTGTGTGTGGTCTGCCTCTCAGTCAATGATCCTTAAAACTGAATAAACTATGGACCCCTTTACAGGAAAATAATCCTCTAAGATCTATCATAAATTTTCTGAACCAGCATCTGAGAAACATTTACTTAAGAAAGATGAAATCTTCTTTGAACATGATTTTCAACTGAGAAGTCTCAGTGAAAAAAGACAAGTTTTATCTTTATAACTGGTAAAATGAAAGCACAAAACCTAAATATCCTTATTAAATCCAAAGACCCCCACCATGTCCCCGCAAGCATATGTCCCTGAAACCTGATTTGAGAAACACTGTCCTAGCTCAGAATTCATCTCCGGTTTCTTCCCTGGGCCTCTGAATGAACTTCCCCAGCTTATATCCCTTCTACCTTCACTCCTTTGGCAGCCACTTCTTTGGTACAGAATGAATATTCAGTTCCCATTTTTGCACCAGAGCCTGTGTGTCCCGTATTCCTGTTGCCTCATCACCCTTTCTGAATCTGGGGTCACTTCGTGATTTTCCTGATATTTCTTTTAGATGAATACTCAGCATAATCCTGCTTTTAAGGAATGGTATTTTTTTTTTAAATAAAAATGCTAGTTTTTTAAAACAAAAGAGATTCAGGTTCCCACCTAGGCAGCATCAGCCACCATCTGGATTTCAGGAATGAAGTCCCATCAGTTAAAATGCACATTAAACACCTCAGCTGGCCTTGTCTGGTAGCTAAGTTTCTTGTTTTACAGTCTCACCAATTTAGCATTGCCATCTTGTCCTCCCTCTGGGGTGACAGGTGGCTAAAAACACATTTAGATTTTCCTCTGAGGGGGAATTTCTCTTTCCTTGACAGTCTCTCTCTGCTCCGCGTCTCAGACACAGACAACTAGGAATTTGCCAGGGAGCTCCCCTTGGGAGTGTCTCTTTCTTGCCTACCTGCATTCATCTATCCTGGGTCAGAATTTTCTATTTCATTAAGAATTCATTCTCCAGTGAAAATGTAAGCCTGGTAGAATTCTTCCAGGCTCCTTATAGCCATGTTGTTGTCTTTGTTTTGGATTTTATGGAAAGTGATTAAAGAAAATGGAATGGGTCCTAGTTCTATATTATTTTGACTAAAAAGAAAAATGAAAGAATGTTTCTTTATACCATACTTGTACACTCCAGTACAGCAGCCTCTAGACACATGTGGCTCTTTAAATGTAAATTAATTAAAATGAAATACAATTAGAAACTTGGTTTCTCAGTTACATTTCAAGTGCTCAGAAGCTGCGTGTGTCTGGGGCATTGTATTGGACAGAGCAGATATAAAACATTCCATCACTGTCCTGTGGGATGGTGCTGTTCTGTAACATTTATCATGCTCTAAGAAAATCTGAATGTAAGCCATGTACTGTGCGCTAGACATTGAATTCCAAAAAAGATGCAATGAAACATAAATATGGAAGATATTTTCAGTCAAAACCCATCTGTAAAGTACTGAGGATAATTATGTAATATATTTTATAAACAATACAGGTGGGAATCTGGCTGTCTTTACGTACAAGTCAGCCATGCAAAGCCTCATCACGTAATTCAGATTCTAAGAAGATCAGCCATTATTTAAATGAAGAGATAGAACTAACTTCCTCTAAAGGGAGGTGCACGTGTGGGGTTGGGGATGGAGGAACTGTCTGGGGAAAACGTAGCATAAACACCTGGGAACCTAAGATGACCTGTGTCATCTTAGACATTTCCCCCCCTACCCAGACAGGATTAGGATTTGTCAGAGAGGGGAAGTACTGCAGGTGGAACTTGTGTAGTTTGAAAAAGCTCCTCAAGTGGTTCTCAAGTGTCTTCTCACTCCATCTCTCTAGCTGGGAACCATGGCTCCAAAAAATGGCTAAACTGGCTGGGGAGATGTGCCTAATCACAGAATATCAGGATAATTTATCTAAGTTAAATATATCAGTCCTTATACAGGTTGTATTAGTCACAGTCCTCTAGAGAAGCAGACCCAATAGGAGACAGATAGACAGGCAGGTTAGAGACTGATGGTAAGAAATGGCTCATGCCGAGCAGTCCCATGATCTGTCATCCACAAAACTGAGAACTGGAAACCCAGTGGCGTAATTCAGTCCCAGTTTAAATACCTGAGAACCAGGGAAGCAGAGGCTGTTAAGTCCCAGGCTAAATCTGAAGGCACTCCTGAAAGGCAGGAGGAGATGGCTGTTCCACCTGAAGCAAGAGAACAAATTCAACTTTCCTCCAACTTTCTTTTCCATTCAGACCCTCAACAGACTGGATGATGCCCTCTCGCATTGGTGAGGGTGGTCTTTTTCACTCAATCTGTTCTATTCTGGAAATACCTTAACGACACATCCAGAAATGATGTCTTACCAGCTATCTGGGCATCTCTGAGCCAGGTAAAGTTGACTCATAAAATTAATGATCACATAGGTTAAGTTCTGGTTAGAGAGGAGAGTCTCATGGGTAAGTCTGCACAAAAGTCTAAGTAGAGTGAGTAAAGCCCTTCTGGTTAGCAAGGTTACATTGCTTCTGCAAAACAGCGTGAGTAAATATTGAAGGCTGATCATTGAATGTTTATTCATTCAACAATCACTTATTGAACATATAATAATATCTATCAAACACCATGATATATATTGTGAATATGTTAAAGTAAGTAAGGCATGGAGTTGGCAGCTGAATTCCTGTATGGGCTTTGGAGTCAGCCTGGTTTCAAATCTGGTACGCTTGAGCTGTGTCCTCAGGCAAATTACTAAACTTCTACAAGGTTCAGTTTCCTGCATTAAATTGGGGATAATGCTAGCACTTACTTCATGGGGCTGCTATGAGGACTGAATAATAAGGCACACAGTAAACATTCAGTAAAATTTAGTGACTATAGTATCATTAAGGAGCATACAGTTTAGTGAGAAGATAAACCGACTCAAGCTG
This sequence comes from Vicugna pacos, assembly GCF_048564905.1. NCBI lineage: Eukaryota > Metazoa > Chordata > Mammalia > Artiodactyla > Camelidae > Vicugna > Vicugna pacos. Next base: position 76,037,209 of record NC_132993.1, on the reverse strand, counting down.
TACTCCTTCTCACTGCAGAGGTGGCTGGTTCAACTGATAATGAAATGGTGCTAAAGAAGTCAAAGGTAAAGGTTCAATCCCTGTGTGGGCCAATCAGCTGCAGGGCAGACCAGATGCCCCTGCCTTTAGCCCCACTGTCTCACAGGAGTGGGCCTCTAGGAAATCAGGATGATGGCACATGGACAATCAAGTGTGGGAGGTGAGAATGATCCAAGGTGGAGTTGGTCCAAGTTCCTTCCTTCAGAGATGAGCAGACTAAGGTTCAAAGTCAAAGTGCTTCGCCAAACTTTAAAAATAACTCCTTGGTGGCAGAGCTGAGGTCAGAACCTGGGGTCCCTGATTCCCTGCCCAGTGTTCGTTGTATATGAATTGATAGTTTCCTAATGGAAGAGAAATCTTCATCACCACAAAATGTTAGGAAAGATGCTTATGTTACTATCACTGGGCTACGGGGTTATTTCCAAACACAGTGCATTAGCTCCAGAAGCCAGACCCCACACTGGGCGCAAGTTTCATTTGTCCTCAGAAGTAAATCAACATTCTATGAGACACAGCTCCTAGAAGGGACTCAGTGCAGACTCACGACCTATAACAGCCCAGTGTTCTCAGGATCTAGTTTGCGGTACATCCCCAAAGCCAACCAGGCTCATCACTGTTCAGCAGGCGGTAAACCTTCAAACTTCTTTGTGATGTTAGACTGACTGGGACTGCACAGTGAACTACTGAAAAACAGGGTGCAGGAAGGTAGGACCCCATCTTCATGTTCACTGCAGCCCTGGTACTACCTTTCTTGGTCTTTATTTCTCAGGGCAGATGTCTCCCTGCTTCAATCACTGCTTTCATCTTGTCACCTCCTGAAAGCACAAATGACGAAAGGACCGTGGACTCTGCAGTATGTGATGGCCTCTAGGTCTGCTGAGCACTCTTCCTGTGTGGCTCTAAGGGGTAGCTTCTTCCAAAGACAATAAACACCTCAGCATAGAGGGCCAGCCATTCACGGTGACAGTCGAGAAAGGTATAAGACAGCTAGGAAGCACACTAAAAAATGTAAGATTACATTGCTCCCAGTTCACAGCCATCCAATGGCTCCCATCACAGCTGGAATGAAATCTGAACTCCTTTCCATGGCTTACGAAGCCTTTGGATCTGGCCCTTGCCTACCTTCCAGCTTCATTTCATACCCCTCTCCCCTCCCTCAGTACTGTCCAAACTGGCTTTCTTTCCGCTCCTCCTTCCTGTCTTTGGCTCTTTGCCTTTGCTCCTCCCACTGCCTGAAATTCTTTCTCACAACTGTTGTTGGATCAGTCCTTCCAGATTCTGGCTTACAGGCCCTGCCTGAACATTAGGGCTGGGATAGCTACTCGGTCATAGTCTCTAATATCACCTGGTTTAAATTCTCTGCACAGCACTTTACACTATCTGCCATTTCCTTGTCTTTTATATTTATGTATCACCTGTGTCTCCCCAGCAGAAAACAAACTCCAGGAGAAGTGGGATTTTGTCTAGCAAATTTATCTCTCTCTTCTAGAACTTTACTTAGCACACAGTAGGTGCTCAATACATATTTTCTGACTGAAAGGAATGGATGAACGAGTGATAACTGTGTGAGGACCATAGCTTATGTAAACTCATTTCCTTGCTGGTGCTGTCTGTGCCTACAGCGAATCTCCCAGGCTCTGGGTATTGGTGGACTAGATGCAAAATGTGGAGAACCCTGGAGAGCAAATCCAAAAACCACTCTTATCAGCAAAACATACAGCAAATGTTGTTGACTGAACAGTAGTTAATGAATGCTTACTCTGTGTCTAATACTAGGGTCTTGATGGGGATTCACTCATTTAATCTCAATCAATTCATCAGATAGGCACTATTCTCATTTCCATTAGTGAGGATCAGTAAACTGAGGTCCTTAAAGTTAAACGTAACACCCACAGCCCACAAGGATAGTAATGGAACGGCCAAGATTGACCCCTGGGGCATCTGACTCCAGAGGCCATACTGCTAACTGTTGTAGAAAATTTACAATGGAACCCACACAAGAGAATGCAAGGAAGGAATGAATGGCCAAAAAAAAAAAAAAAAAAAAAAAAAAAAAAAAAAAAAGAAAAGAAAAGAAAAGAAAAGAAAAAAGAAAAAAGGCAGAGAATAGAAATTTATATTTGTTTAATGAATATAAATCTGGCTGATAACTGTCTCCTACTCCATCAAAATAAAAGGCATCCCTACGTCTCCAAGGCTACCACGGCCTTCAGCCATGGGAGAACGTCCACTGAGATGAACAAGTGTCTCAGCACTAGGGGGATCTAGTAAAGGGATTCCCTGGGCACGTTCCATCTGAACCATCATGAAACTGAAGCTGCTTTCTCTGCCTCCAGGACCTGAGCAGGTCACACTGAGTGGACTATGCACATGCGTGCTGGTTAGCCAGCCAATGGAACATTGGAGCCCGTCCGCTGGCTTTTGGCCTTTAGTCTTCCTTCTGTCCACCTCCCCTTTGTGCAACTGCTTGTCTCTGCTGGACAGTGACAACTGCCACATCGTCTCTGCTGTCTGGACTTGCCATCTTATTTCTCTTGTCCATCCAGATCCCTCTGAGGTCTACTAGGTCTAAACAGATCCTTTTAGGAAGCAAATGATGCTACAGAATATTTAAGGTCAAGAGGCAAAAGCACTGGTGATGTCTAAGGGTGTCTAGGAGATACAGGAGAGCAACAGGTGAGGATTCAGAAGAAGCCTGAGGTTCAGCCCCCATGGAATCCAGAGACAGGAAAGTCCTCCTGAGGATTTAGTTATTCTAACCATCAGGTGTGACCTTTGCATCAAGTAGAAATACTGAACAGAAAGAGCCTAAGACAAGGTGGTGAGGCATGACAGGGAAAGAGCTTTCTGAGGTGGATGAAAAGTGTTCTAAGTGAGAAATAGCAGAGAAAAAGAAGTGCTTTTGGACTCAATTTGCTAGGTTAAATATGCTTTACAGGACTATTACTCTGTGACATATTTGGATATAGTGAACATTGGTTATGAAGGAAATTCTCTCCTCAGATGTATGCACTCAAGCCCTATGAATTAAAGTCACTAAACGTGTAGCTGGGAGCAAAATTTGGTCTTTCATACTTACTTAACTCATTTTTTTTTAACATTCAGTGGAGAATGGAGTACTATGATTGTTAGGATGACGGGCAATGCAACCAACTTTAGATTTTCCACCATAAAGGGTCAATGGCAGTTATCTGGGGCAGCTAAACACCCAAATATGCGAGTCTGTCTTCTGTGCCAAGCTCTTTAACTGGAGCAAAAATAAAAAAGGATAATGCTGATTTCTGTAAGTTTCATGCCATTTCAAAGTTTCCTCACTATTCTAGCTTTGCTTTCACCAATACATACTAAAATGGCAAAATACAGGAACAAAGGAGAGGCAAAGGGACAGGAAAAATTTACACAGTGCACACGTCACTACTGAAAGGCTAACCGCGGAGAGGGATTGAGACTGTCTGCTGTATGACAGGCATTTCCTTATGCCCCATCTTAGTCCATTTCCATGACATCTTGAAGGCAGGAATTATTAACCCTCCTTTTACAAATGAGGACAGTAAGTCTGGAAGGCTTTAGTCTCTTACCCAAAGTCACCTGACTAGTAAGCGGTAGTGCAGGTTTGCTGGGGATTCAAATTCAGGGCTCGCTGCTCTGCGGACGATACACTACTGAGCACACTATGTGTGTTGTACAGTATTCTGGCGCATCTTTTCCTGATATATTAAGGTATTCTAGGAAACTTTACATCTTAAACTTCACAATTATTTTTGTGATGCAGGAAAATTCCTGCTGCCTCTGTTTTTTCAAATGAGGAAACCGTGCTGCAGGGAGGCTCTCAGAATCTAGAAATGTGACTGGGGTGTCTGGTAAGGTCTGGTGTGAGCAGGGTCCACGTGGGGACTGGGAGAGAGCAAGGGGTGGGGTGGGGGGAGGGCAGGGGGCTGCAGGTCACTCTCCCACGTGGCAGTGCATGCCTTTGACTTTCTCTTTGATATAGGGCAGGACGTGGTTACGCACAGGCTGAACTACACCTCCAGGTTCTAAATGTTGTTCCCTGCTTGGTGCTTTAAATTTTTTGTCTTTTTCTTCAAAAGAAACAAACTCAGTTTTTCTTAAGGAAAAAATGCTCTCAAGTATGGGAAAGTTTTGAGAGCACAGCTACCTTCTAAAGCTCTCTGTCCATAGTTGGAACCGCCTGAATTGAATTTTCCAGCAGTCAGGGGAACGAAACACTGCACAGACTGTACTTTCATCAGCACTCTCTCTGGTAAATTTTAGCATTACCCTTATGCCTAGATAATGTATTTTTTTGTTAAGAATAAAAGTGCAGCTTGATGCTGTACTACTTTAAGATAACTTAGCTTGGATAAGAGTAAAATTTTTAATCTGTTAAAGATGAAAATGGTCACTTGGTAAAAGGGTCAATGTCTAGCTATACATATACAGTGAATTATAGGAGACAAATTATCAAAAGAATAACCTTTTATTTTTTCTAGTCCCTCCCCAAGGTAAAGTCACCATGTCTTGTCCAATCAGGTCGCTTTTGAGAGTGAAAGTGGAAGTTATTAACAAATTATGTCAGGTCAGCAAGGTATAAAACTGCTCAGGAAAACGAGGATGGATACCCATCCTAGCCAAAAGGAAACCACGTTTCCTTTTTGTAAAATTTCCACGAGAAACTCAGCAGTCCATGACTTAAAAGGCACTTGTGATCTCTATCCCTCCTCGCTGCAGGAGTAGGTCCTTTTATTTATTTTTTTCCTACTCTCTTTCTTTGTAATTCCCCATTTCTGCTTGCCTTTGATGGTGAGGGGGCAAGCCAGGCTGCGGACCCTTGGTCAGTGAGAGCAGGACCCCCTGGGAGGCTCTCGATGGGGGTGCTCTGCCTGATGGGGGAGTGAGGGCTGGTTCTAAACCCTGAGGCCAGGAGTCTGGGCCAAGCTGCCGCCTGGGCCGCACAGGGATGGGCTTTGGGAGTCAGGGTGTTTTTTTGCCTGAAATACAAACGTGATGGTTGGAGCTGTAGCTGTACCTTATGATCACAAGGTAATCTATGATCTCAAAGACAGAAGCTGAAGATAATACAGCAAAATAAAGAAAGAAACTGGAATATTCTTGAGGTTATAGAGCCCCTGTGCCAGCCATGACTGCTACCATTAGACTTCATATCATATGAAAGAAAATCAACCTCTCTGTGTTTAAGGCACTCTTATTTGGATTTTCTGTTACATGCAGCTGACTCAATCCTGAAATATACATTATTTCATTTAATCCTCACGCTTCTGGATTATAGGTCTTAGTATTTCTATTTTATAGATATGGAAGTGCAACCAAGAGGTTAAATGTTGTGTCCAAGGACACATAACTAGTAAGTGGTAGAGGTAAGATGTGATCCTGGATCAGTCTGACTCCAAGGTCTTCATATTTCCATGCTGCTTCTCTCTCTCTCCACCCCCCCCTTTTTTAACCTAGCAGCCAATGTGTGATAGCAAATTCTGCACCAACCCACACCATGCACTACCACTGCTGTCGAAATATGCTTCAGTCCATCAGGTTCACCATTGCTGTGCTTGACCCATGCCAACATGAGTGCGGAAGGGAAGTGATCATTTGTATCCCTCTGATCTCAGTCCCAGTTCCTTCTCTCATCCTCCTACCTTAATATGTTCTATCTCATGTATACGTGCCTGATTGAAATGGATGATCAAAGCTAAGCCCTGTTCTGCCTTGAGTTACTGGACCTATGACTTCCAGTGTCCACTCTGTGTGTGTCTAGACACCAGCTGAAATGCACAACCGTGAATATTTCCAAGAAGGCAAGTTACAAGCTAGGCCCTGTGATTTCCAAGCTCCTAAATCTTGTTTGAATAGTTTATTAGCCATATCTCTTTTTCTTTTCCTTTTGGTTCAGCTTAGTGGCCCTATCAGCAAATGTGGAGGTTGATTTACAGTTTGTACTTTGTGCACTTTCGGAAGCGGAGAGAAAAATTGAAAGGCTTATGTCAAGCCCATTCATTCACAGACACATTCAAAACCAAATTAATTTTAAAGCACTTATGGGCTGTTTAATGTTTCTGAGTTTTGCTTTACAAATCTATAGTGATCTTTATGGCATAATATATATTTCAAGCTAAAGCTATTGTAGATTTGGAAATACAGTTTTTTAAATATATAAAACATTCTGGGATGAAATACTTCAGAGGATGAGAATTAAGCTCAGAATGGAGAAACTAAAACTGCTCAATAAATACAATCACCTGGAGACAATAAATCAAATGGGCTCAGAGTCAGAGAATGCTGTAGCTGGAAGGGCCCAAGAGATCATCCAGTCCGGCCCTCTCATTTTAGAGACGGGAAAACTAAGGCCCAGAGCAATTCAGTGCCTGTCGTAGTCACAAAGCTGGTGAGGACAAGACCAGTTCTTGAACCTGGGCCTTCCAAACCACATTCAGGTGAAAGATACTTACAATATTAAATTTTTTGGAAATAGAAATGTTTTGGAATGAACTCATCTTCTTCTGAAATTATTTATAAATCTGGGGAGCTGTCAGTAACACTCTCCACATACTGTGCTGCAGGACCTACAGGTGTACCTTCATATGTCACTTTTTCTGTTCATCACATACTGCTATGGACCACAATCCTACTGTTCAACATGTCTACACTCATCTCCTCACACAGACTACAAAGTTCTGCAGGCTTGGGAAATAGACATTTCTCCAAAGATGACTTACAGATGGCCAACAGGCACATGAAAAGATGCTCAACATCAGTAATTGTTAGAAAAATGCAAATCAAAACTACAATGAGGTATCACTTCACACTCGTCAGAATGGCCATCATTAAAAATTCTACAAATAAATAAATGCTGGAGAGGGTGTGGAGAAAAGAGAACCCTCCCACACTGCTGGTGGGAATGTAAATTGGTGCAGCAACTATGGAGGATAGCATTGAGGTTCCTTAAAATATAAAGATAGACTTATGATATGATGGATCACTCCTGGGCACATATCTGGAGAAAACTCTAGTTTGAAAAGACATATGCACCCCAATGTTCACAGCAGCACTATTTACAATAGCCAAGACATTGAAACAACCTAAATATCCATTGACAGATGATTGGGTAAAGAAGTTGTGGTATATGTGTGTGTGTGTGTGTGTGTGTGTGTATACATACATACATACACTACTCAGCCTTAAAAAATCCATTGACAGATGAAAGGATAAAGAAGATGTGGCATATATTTACAGTGGAATATTATTTAGCCATAAAAATGAAATAATGTCATTTATAGCAACAAAAGTGAACCAAGAGATCATCATACTAAGTGAAGTAAGTCACACAGAGAAAGATAAATATCATATGATATCATTTATATGTGGAATCTAAAAAAAATGATACAAATGAACTTATTCACAAAACAGAAACAGACTCACAGCCAGAGAAAACAAACTTATCGTTACTAAAGGGGAAATGGGGGGAGGGATAAACTAAGAACTTGGGATTAACAGATCCATGCTACTATATATAAAACAGATAAACAATAAGGAACTATTGTATAGCACAAGGAACTATATTCAATACCTTGCAATAACATATAATGGAAAAGAATCTGAGTGATTCAGATTTACATATATATATATATATATATATAAAAACTGAATCACTCTGTTGTATACCAGAAATACTGTAAATCAACTATACTTCAATAAAAATATTTTTTAAAAAAGTTCTGGAGGCTGGGACTCCATGTTAGTTTGGTTTTGTATCCCTTGCAGGGTGTAACCCCAAGCCAGTCACACCATAGATAGTCAACAAGCACTTCTTGGTAGAATGAACAATGAAAACAAAGCAATCTCTGGGTACTAGCCCACTGTCCTTACTCTCCCAACCCATGTCCTTTCTATGTTAACCCTTTGCTGAAGAAGATAGCTATTTTGAACTTCCCTTCCATCTAGGATTCCTCTGAGCTGATATGGCTTACTTAGTCTTAGGGGTGGACAAAGAGCATTCTGCTAGACACAACATTGTAAAATGATTATAAATCAATAAAAAATGTTAAAAAAATAAATAAAAATAAAAGACAAAAAAAAAAAAAAAGAAGGTTCTGCTAATAGGCCATTGCTAGCCCATAGGGTGCCTTCGAAGGAATCAGAAAGTCACTTCTTCCTTGCCAATGTTCTCAACCAGGGGAAATTTTGGATCTGAGGGGATATTTGTCAATAACTGGAGACATTTTGGTTTGTTACAACTGAAGGGTGCTACGGCTTAGAATGAATAGAGGCCAGGGACACTGTTAAACATCTTGAAACGCACAGCAGGGTCCCCACACCCAAGAATTAGCTGGTCCAAATGTCAATAGTGGTCACACTGAGAAACCCTGCAGCAGAAGGAGAACTTTCAGAACTAGACTAGGATAAAATATCAGGGACTTTGTTTTTACCTGATAAATGTGTTATGGTAAGAATTTAGCATTTCCTGCATCAAATATCTGCTTGGATCAAGACTGAATACTTCTTGGATTTGTATTTTGAAGCATCATGACTACACTAGAGTTTATTCAGGCTTTATGTTTCTACCTTGGGAAAGACCCTTTGGACTAAGATCACTTCTGAGCCCTAGGCTACTGAAAGCTCGTCCAATCACTTAGTCTCATGGAAACCTCCTTAAAAGGATAAAGCCCCAGCTATGATTGCTGGGTGTGAATCACTGAGAGATCCTCCCCCTTCCTCTTCCTGGTGATACTGTCACCAGGCTCTAAGTTCAGCCCCCGCTGCTTCACCAAATAGGCCCTTTCTCTCCCTGGTGTTGATGCCTTCCTAATATATGCAGGCTGTTATAGACTGTCCCCACCCCACAATTCAGGGGAGCTAAGTAGCTCTCTAAAACTCTTGGTAAATTTACCAACCTTTGATTACAGTACTTAATCTGTGTTTGCAAAGTGCTTCGCCTATATTCTTATTTGTGCAGTTTATTGCATCTAAATGAGGTTTCACCTAGAGTTGGGAGAACTGGTTATTTAATTCATTTCTCTGTGAACTCAGCTTTTGCAACCCTAGATGCTCTGCTACATGAGGCCACTAGAGATAGCAAAGACAAATTTAGATAGCAGTGCAGTGAGATGGTCATACTGTAGGTTAAATCAGATTCCCCAAATTCAGGTCCCACCTCATGCACATCACACGGAATGCCTTTAGTGGGTCCAGCCTTTGTCTTCCAGAACGTTTGGGCCCACATGGTTAGACCTTCTGGAACTTGGGGATGTGGCTCTCCCTGAGGAGCAGGGACAGGTAAATGTACTTAAGGGATAACTCAGGATTTCATTTCAGAAGCACGAGAACACTCCCCTCCTCAGCCCTGACTTCAGAGTGCACCTATATTCAACCACCTCTTGCCCACAGCTGCAAGTGCTTCTGAATCAGAACTCTTCCTTCCCTAACTCTTCTGCTCCTGCAGAGGCAGCCCTGCCAGACCCTGAGGTCGATGCCCTTAGCAGGGGGCCTGTGCTACTATGATGGTCCACAGAGCTTTGGAGGAGGAGGGTGTAGGGCAGCCCGTCAGCCTCACTTCCCTCATGCCCTCACCACTAGGGACACTTGCTAAAATCTATGGAATTGTTCTTCTCTGGCAGGCACTCCATGTACACTTATTAAAAATTCAACACAATGCAATAGCACTTTTTTAAAGACAGAAAACATGCACAAAAGATCAATCTGGGTATCCAGAAGGAGCGACATCAGCAAGATGGCTGAAGATGTTCATCTCTTATCCCCTCCTCGACAACAAGTGGGAATCCATCCATGGACAAAAGTGCCTTTATGGGAGCTGTGGGATCCAGGTAGGAGACTGTGAAACCCCGGGAAGTCCAAGAATGAGGAAGGCTATGTTAGGAGACAGGCCCTCACCCAGACATCTGATTCACACGGTCGTGACTACAGGCCCAGAAACAACACTGTCTCCCTGAGGATGAGGCTACAGGCCCATCTGGCTTTGGTTCTGTCTCATGGATCATACACCAAGGGATCTGGGACAAGGCTTGCCCAACGGTGAGCGGAGTCACCTGTGTGCTTGGTCCTGACTGGGCTGAGTGCCCTGTGAACCCGCTCCAGCCACTCCTGGTCATGGTCCAGGAGCGCCTGGTGAATACTGACTGAGATAATCACCCATGGAGGAGAGCACCTTTGTGGAAGTCTGGTTTTCCAGAGGAGAAATTTCAGCAATTTACTGGAGCAAACCAATTCAAAACTGAATGCACTAGAGAGGAAAAGAGGAACGGTTTGATATGACCCATATCAACCTTCCCCAAGGTGGCACAGTTCAGTGCCAAGAGCCCTTCTTGGCCTGTGGTTTCCCCTGTGGGGCAAAGTGAGAGGGTGTGACTGAGTGCCCAGTTTTCCCAGGGGTACTGGGAAAAGCTGCAAAAGAGCAGCCCTTCTCTCCTGCATCATGAGCTGCAAGAGTGAGGGACCAGAACATGTCAAGGGGACACAGATCCTAATAACTCTATGAGGGACTTCATGGGGGAAGCCTGACCATGAGGCACTGGGGATGCCTCGCCTGCAGATCTCCTTACCTGGGCCATGAACACCATCAGTGCTCTGCGCACCTCATCCACAAGCCCTGTTACCTGATGCGCGACTCCCTATACGTGCATGTGTTCCCGAGGATGGCAAGAGCAAGCTTTTGCAGATGGCTAGTGAGCCTGAATTGGTGGGCCTGGGAGAGATCACAAACCTGAACAATCAGTACTGCCTTTGGAAAGCAAAAGGGAGGTTGTCAGCATATGGCATGGCTCTGCAGGATCGAGAAGGCATTCAAGTTTAAGAAATCTGCCACAAGATGGGGCAAGAAGTGTGGAGTAGGTGCTTGCATAGAAGATCTTTACACTATATATACACAAAAATAAACTCAAAATGGCTTAAAGACATAACAACAAGACATGACACCATAAAACCCTTTTAAGAGAACATAAGCAAAACATTCTCGGACATAAACTGTAGCAATGTTTTCTAGGTCACTGTCCAAAGGCAACAGAAATAAAAGCAAAAATAAACAAATGGAATCTAATCAAACTTAAAGCTTTTGCACAGCAAAGGAAACCGAAAAGACAATCTATGGAATCGGAGAAAATACTTGCAAATGATATGACTGACAAGGGCTTAATTTCCAAAATATACAAACAGTTCATATAACTCAATATCAAAAAAACAAACAAACAACCCAATCAAAAAATGGTTAGAAGACCTAAACAGATTTCTCCAAAGAAGACATACAGATGGCCAACAAGCACATGAAAAGATGCTCAACATCACTAATTATGAGATAAATGTAAATCAAAACTACAATAAGGTATCATCTCACACTGGTCAGAATGGCCATTATCAAAAAGTCTACAAATAATAAATGCTGGAGAGGGTGTGGAGAAAAGGGAACCCTCCTACACCGTTGGTGAGAATGTAAATTGGTGCAGCCACCATGGAGAACACTATGGAGGTTCCTTAAAAAACCAAAAACAGAGTTATTATATGATCCAGCAATCCCACTCCTGGGCATATATCCAGAAGAGATAAAAACTCTAATTTGGAAAGATACATGCACCTCAATGTTCATAGCAGCACTATTTATAACAGCAAAGACATGGAAGCAACCTAAATGTCCACCGACAATGAATGGATAAAGATGCGGTGTATACACACATGCAATGGAATTCATCTTAAATGTTCTCACTAAAAAAAAAAACAACAAATGTGTGTGGAGATGGAATTGCTAACTAAGCCTGTTCTGGCAATCACTTCACAACAGATAGTTGTATCAAATGATCACATCATGCACCTTAAATTTCCTCAAAGGTGGTCTATGTCAACTATGTCTTACTAAAGCCAGGGAGAAGAAACAAAGATTAGCTTAACTGTGGCACTGCTTTGAAGGTTCCATTTTGAAAATTAGCAGTATAAGGGCTAACGTTGGGAAGAAGGCTCCTGGGAGCGTCTGAAGTTCCCAGAGAAGGCAAATGCAGGCCAGTTCCAGTGGGGAAACCCTAGGGATGTCTCTCTAGGCTCCCGTCTGGGATCAGATCTTGAAAATGCTTGAAACCAATGCCAGGACAAACTGGTCAAGAAGTTAACTTTGTGCTCCTTGACAGTGAGCTCATTGCAAAGGTGTGGGAGGCATTTCCTCCTCTTCTGGAGACAGTGTGGCCAAGACCTTTTGGCATGGAGGCCTTTGCTTCTTTTGCCCAGGGGGGAGATAAGGTGTCTCCCCCAAGTCGGTGTTCACTGAAGCAGTAAGGGTCAGATAGAGTGAGTGAGGAGAGCTGTCTGACTAGAGGGAGGAATGGCTTCTGTGTGGTACTGGGAGGACGCTGGTGGTGCAGGTTCCATACATGGTGGATCTCTGTGCCCTGCTCATAAAATGAAGAAATCTGGGCATGAGACAGGCTCTTAGAGAGCCTCAGTAAATATCCCTAGAATCACCGATTCATCTGCCTCGCAACTCTGCCAGCATCATCGCTGCTACTGGTCCAACGAGGCGTGATTGGCTTATGAAAATGTATTCTGAATATGCAGCTCACATCTCTTTGAGGATCTTCCATTTGCTAATCAAACCCAGAGAAGCATTTCAGCTGCTCAGATGCTGAGCGGAAAGCACTGACACTTTAATCTGGAGCTGTGGTACGTTCGTTATTAGCACTCCACTCACCCTTTAGTTCATTTGCTTCTCTTGCAGGGGAAGCCGCCTGGACAATTTTTCACTGAGAATGATAAATGGGCTTGGCTGCTCTCATTTTTTGCATGGTCTGCGAATGCACTTGCATTTTCCAATTTTCAGATGTAACATGTCCAGATGTGTATGAGTGAGAAGGTGCAAACGTCCCGATGAGCTCAATTTTCCCGGAGAGGATTTTGCAAGAATATGAATATGGAGCCCAAATTGTTAAACACACAAGGAAACACAACACAAAAAGAGCTTTCTCTCTCATTAAAAAAAGGTCACAACCAGCTCATTTTATGCATGGGTTTGATCCTGAGTTTCCCTTCCGTCAGGGGCCTGGTGACAGTGGGGACCATTGTGGCAGCTGAAGCTTATCTATAGCCATGTTTGTCTCTTTGTAATTTTTGAAATGGATTGTTCCTTGACAAACTGTTTGTGTGCCTTCAAAAATACAGGCTGCAGGGGCAGATTTGTAAAGATGGTGTGGAATCCCTTCTAAAATATGCAAATATCAATGAGCTCCAATATAAAATGACTGGAATCCTGAATGGTCATGATTACTTTTGAGCAAAGGGCTTCCCTGTGAGCGGCATTTAAAATGATTAATTTAACTGCTGTGACATGGGGCATTAGTGCTGAAGGACATATACTTTATATCACAGGAGTAATACAACTGCTGTTTTTCTATGAGAGAAGAGGAAAAAAAGCACAGGCTTCCTATTGAAATTTTTTTTTCCCTGCTGGGATACTGAGACATCATTCATAAGCTAGGGTCAGAGTTTTTGTGTGTAATCACGTAGGCGGCTCCTGTGCAAAGCTGAATGTAAGTAGTCAAGAGAGCAGAGAGCAGGTTTTTGTTTTTTGTTTTCTTTTCCCAGATCCAAATGAACAAGAAGAATGCATCTTTTTGGAGACAGATAAAGGGCAGCAGAAGATGTTTGCATAAAACTGAACTGTGCTGAGCTGTAGTGGATTCCTGGTGGTGATATGTTAATTGCAATGGTTGTAAATAGGGACCATCTGTTTTGGAATTATTATGAGAAATGCAAGCACACTCCCCATCATTCCTGTGATTTACTACTTTCTTAGCATGGCCAAGATGAAAAAATTTCAGTTGCATTTACAGAGATCACATTAAGCTGATATTAAATCCATTTAGTAATGCTGGGAATGGTTTGGGGCTATGCCTAATGCATGTAAAATAAACATTATAAATACCCACAAGAGACTATGATATATTTTCTCTTAAAGTTCTACATAGCTATGAATTGTACAGGCAGTTTCTGCTGTGTAGTAGACATATGATGAGAAAGGAAAGTCTCAGCGTTGGTGATGGAATTACCAGAGATAAAAAAGAGGAAGAGGCCTAAAAACAAGCACTTCAAGATAAAATCGCTAAGATCCTGAATTTGTATAGGAACTTTTTTCTCCCCCAGCATTTGAGCAAGCCAGAGGAGAACTTACTAAAACAAGCCAACAAATTCCCAAATCCAACCCATGTAAATAACCACATAATAGGAAAAGTGAAATGTCTCTGTTTTTCTGGCTTTGCTCCAGTTTCCCCTCTCTGAGTATTTTGAACATATGAACTTCAGATGATTAACTATTTCACTTTTAAACTTGAGTCCATAATGATATGCTCACTCAGAGTCAAGTACAAAAGAATCTCAAGAAAGCATAAAGCTGAAAGTGCAATTAAAAGGATCATGAAGATATTTAAAGATCACATACACTGGGCTGCCCAGGTCAGCTGTCTTAGGCAGGCAAGGAATTCCACAAGCAAGGTTAGACTTCAGGGAGAACTTCCTGCAAGGGTGGACTGTGACAGGTTCGATAGATTACCCAGAAGGTGGTGAAAAGACTCTCCATGAAATGGGTAGAAAATGAAGCAGAACAGAAGGATGAACCGCGATATTCCTCAGAAGAGTTCAGGCACATTCATCCGTTAAGAGCTCTGTAACGAACTAGCTGATCCCTGTTGGCGCAATAAATCCTCCCTTCTCATCACTCTTCTTGCTTGCCCTAAGTCACCACTGTCCCATACAACTTTCTGCGATGTTGGAAATGTGCTATATCTGTGCTGTCCAATATGGTAGCCACTGGCCACATGTGGCTATTGCTCATGTGAAATGTAGCCAGTGTGACTAAACTGGAAAATTTAGGGAATAATTTGTATTTAATTTTAATTAATTTAGATAAAGCTTAAAAAAATTTTTTTTTGAGGTGGGGATAAATAAGGTTACTTCTTTATTTTTTAAATGGAAGTACTGGGGATTGAACCCAGGACCTCCTGCATGCTAAGCATACACTCTACCACTGAGCTATACCCTCCCGCCTAATTTTAATTAATTTAAATATAAACTGAAGACTTTGTAATGAGTCAGCAGTGGGAGGATTTCAAAGGCCAGTAGATCATGCCTTGTGAGGGAGGACTATTCAGAGCAGGAAGGTGTAATGGTGTGATTAAGCGGGGGTGGGGGTGGGGAGGTTCACAGGGGATTAGAATGAGACAAATGGCTCTGTCCCAGGGAGAAGGCTTCTGTGAATTTCTACTGAAAACTGTCAATTGGCACATCAGGAAAGGCCTCTGAGTTCCCTTGGGATGTGAGGCCCTTGGGGCTATCTAATCAAGCACAGGAATGGATATTGTCTTCAGTATTCTCCCAGTTTAATAGAGAGAGACAAACAAGAGTAGAGATTATACTACTGACTGAAACACAAGCAAATAAATATTGCGAGAGGTTGGGAAAAGAATGGAATCCAGAGACTGTTGGAAAATAAGGTGGAAAAAAATGGTTGCATCTTCGTAAGAGAACTTCCCAGGTATCAAGAAAGCCATGCTCTTCTCTGATTTGGGGCTGGGCAGCCTTTAGAGAAGGTCAGTCAAGGAGGAGGAAAAGGGGAGGCCTGTGTGGCTGCCTGAGATTATGGGGTGAAGTTAAAGAAATCTGAGCCTTTACTCAACACATCAATATCAAATGCCCAGCATAGGATAGGCATTGTTTGTGTACACAAAGTATTGGACAGGCTCTGTAGCCTGGCAAACCAGCTCTACCTAAACCGAGGTCAAGAGTAGCACGGAGCAGCAGTCCGTGAAGTACTTGGAGAGGCAGGGACAGGGCACTCCCAGCTTCAAGCAGGGAGAGGCCCCTGTGGGTTGAGGTGGCCAGGGTGTGTGTGTTGGAGCGGGCCTTGGAGAGTTTAACTGGGTGGGAAGTGGAGGAGGGATGGAAAAAAGTCAGAGGGTAACTACAGAGTGACTGGAGGAGCTAGCTGTTCTCAAGGGAAGGTGCTCATGCTCAGAAGTGTGTGCTTGACCCAGAAGACTCTGGAAAGTCAGAAGACTCTGAGAGAAGGAGGCAGCCTTCGAAAGGGCATTTTCTTGACAAATATGGGGGTGTTAAAACAGCCCGAGGCTGGGAGGCCCCGTGGAGGTGGTGATTGTAGTGAGATGTGCTGTTTCCGCACCTGGCCAAAGGTTGTCTCGCCAAGCCCTCTGCCAGGTTGTGTGGCCTGAAAATAAAACTACTCAGCTCCGACAGCCACTGTCTGCCTGGGAAAGCCAGCTCTAAGGTTCATTTTATAAGGGAGCTGCCACCCAGCCCGGGGCAGAAATTTCAGCTGAGGCTTAAGAGATTAAACTCAACATCTCCTTTATGTAACTGCTCATAACAATTGGAAGAAGGATTCTGAAACCATGGTTACCACAGAGGACTAAAATTAAGATCAAAGGTGATGATTTCAAATCCAAGGAAATAGAAAAGGTTCAAGCTGGAGCTCACACATATGCTTTGTATAGACTATCTGATTATCTTTTGCAAATGCATCCTTTTGTGAAGCAATCTCGGGAGAGAGTGCAGAGGTTCCACAGCCCTGAAAGTCTGGGCAGAGCCTCCAGTCCTGGGTAGCAGGATGGAGTCCTGCTTGGCTGAAAGGAACGGAGGTGCGAGGTTTTTAGACATAATTCTTCCCTACACTGCTGATTCTGTTGCTCCTGGGGGGCCTAGCTGGGGGAAAGCATGGCACCTGTTAGCAAGGGTGATCCCTGCAAAACACGTTTTCTCAGGAGCCTGAAGAACAAAAGATTTTCTCATGGGGCTCGGTTCTTCAGGGTGCTCTCTCAGGCAGGGATCTCCACCTCATACTCAGAAGGAGGGTGAAGCCTGTTGTAGAAGGGCCTAGAACAGGTGACGAGAAGTACACCACAGGGCTAATCCTCCTCGTTGTGGTGGCAGCAGTGCTGGCCTGTGTGGAATGTTGTGGTCAGCTGCGAGGAGAAGTCTGGCCTCTCCACTCTGAGTGAGCAAAGCAGTTCCCTGCAGAAACCCCTCACTCTTCACGGTGCGGGGGCATTGCCAATACTGTAAATTGGGCGGGAGGCCATTCTCACCATGGAGTCTCTCTCTCCCAGTGCTGCTATGAGGCAGTGGGATGGCTACCCCATGTCTCCTGATAGCCATGCCTGCAGCCCACCAAGAGGCGATCTCTCCTTGTGTCAGAATCCAAGACGCGGTTCAGGGCATGACCGCTCCTGTGGGTAGGGTAGGGGACAGGGAGAACTGAATGGAACTAAAAGAAAGGGCCATCTGAGAGGGAGGTGGCATTGGGGAAGAGTTCTGAACAGAAGGAGGAAAAGGAGGGAAAGGTGGAGCTGGAAGAATTCTTCATTCCTTTTGGATGAGTCATTGTAACTAGAAATTTTAAATGTAGAGATTTAGGTTCCCTCATATCACTACTCAAGTTGTCTCTTTATCTTAAAACTTTTTTTTGGTGAAGTAGAGCACACATTCAGAAAAGTGTGTACGATACAGAGACTAATGATCAACTATAAAGTGAACCCTGATGTAACTACCAGTTAGGTCAAGAAATAGCATCCTGGAAACCCCCCACGTCCATCATTCCCAGTCACATGCCCTTCTCTTCCCTCTGTGGGTAACACTACCCTACCTTTCATGAGAATCACTTCCTTGCCTTTCATTATGGGGTTATCAGTTATGTACACATTCCAACCACAGTCTAAGTCCAATTTTTGATCCTGGACGGATACAATGTGTATTCTTCTACATTTACCATCTTTCACTCAGCGTTGCGCGTTAGAAGATTCATTCACGTTCTTTTATAAAAGCTGTGGTTCTTTTATTTCCATAGCTGTCTAGTATTCCCTTCCATGAATATACCTATTTATTCATCCGTCCCAGTAGGGATGGCCACTTGGGTCATTTCTCTTTCTTTTTTGAGATCATCCCTTTCTCAGCAGTAGCTGGCTCTCTGTCAACAGTGGTCATGTCAAAAAAAAAATTGTTAACTGAGGTTCAGAAGGAGACTTTCTAGACTGTAATGAAGATCAGTCACTGAGAAAGCATGATCAATCACTTTCCAAGTAAGACAGCATATGCAACAAACAATAGGGTTCATGGTGGCTCAAACACAGAGAAGTTTGAGTCTCCACATTGGCAACTCTTTTTTTTTTTTTTTGGCTTCTCTATTTACTGGTTTATTTACCTTTTTTTAAACATTTTTTATTGATTTATAATCATTCTACAATGTTGTGTCAAATTCCAGTGTAGAGCACAATTTTTCAGTTATACATGAACATATATATATTCATTGTCACATTTTTTTCTGTGAGCTACCATAAGATCTTGTATATATTTCCCTGTGCTATACAGTATAATCTTGTTTATCTATTCTACAATTTTGAAATCCCAGTCTATCTCTTCCCACCCTCCGCCCCCTTGGCAACCACAAGTTTGTATTCTATGTCTATGAGTCTATTTCTGTTTTGTATTTATGCTTTGTTGTTGTTGTTGTTGTTTTTTAGATTCCACATATGAATGATCTCATATGGTATTTTTCTTTCTCTTTCTGGCTTACTTCACTTAGAATGATATTCTCCAGGAGCATCCATATTGCTGCAAATGGTGTTATGTTGTCAGTTTTTATGGCTGAGTAGTATTTCATTGTATAAATATACCACATCTTCTTTATCCAGTCATCTGTTGACAGACATTTAGGCTGCCTCCATGTCTTGGCTATTGTAAATAGTGCTGCTATGAACATTGGAGTGCAGGTGTCATCCTGAAGTAGGGTTCCTTCTGGATATATGCCCAGGAGCAGGATTCCTGGGTCGTACAGTAAGTCTATTCCTAGTCTTCTGAGGAATCTACATACTGTTTTCCACAGTGGCTGCACCAAACTGCATTCCCACCAGCAGTGTAGGAGGGTTCCCTTTTCTCCACAGCCTCTCCAGTATTTGTCATTTGTGGATTTTTGAATGATGGCCATTCTGACTGGTGTGAGGTGATACCTCATTGTAGTTTTGATTTGCATATCTCTGATAATTAGTGATATTGAGCATTTTTTCATGTGCCTATTGATCATTTGTATGTCTTCCTTGGAGAATTGCTTGTTTAGCTCTTCTGCCCATTTTTGGATTAGGTTGTTTGGTTGTTTCTTATTAAGTCATATGAGCTGCTAATATATTCTGGAGATCCACATTGGCAACTTTCCTGTGACTTTGTCAGCATTAGAGAACTAATTCTCTGTATTACTGCATTCAGGTTACAAATTATCAAATAATAATTTAAACCTTTACTGTTTGTGAGCTGTATTAATTCTGCAGATTTACTATCCAAATCCTTCACAGCTGTGTGCATTCTCTAAAACAGCTTTCTCTTATGATGATAAAATCAGCTAGTAGGTGACAGCAATAAAAGTCTTCATGTTATTTCAGGTTTAGCCTTCAAAATGAGAATGAACTAAAAGTGGAAACAGCTTTAATATATGCATTCATTTATGCTTGCATTGACAAAGATGGATGCTGTGTGTCAGCATGGCATCTGTCATAATAATAATAATGATAATTGCTAATGATTGTAACAACCACAGCAACAACGTGCTGTCATCCAGACATAAAATGATGCCACTAATCCAGAGTCAGTAGACTATTATTTTTGAGGTTTTTTTTCCCCCCCTCCAGGATTGCAGTATATGTGTGCTCATCCATCTCTGCTCTTAACCAACCCTTGTTAGAAGTCGGAGCTTAGGCAAGATGCCTTTGATCACATTTCACCCTACCTCTAACTTCAAGCTGGAGATAGTTCTCCTGGGCACACTCAGGGTATTCTTGGACCACTGATATTAGAAATGCTCTAAGGGAAAGGACAGGGCAATATCCTTTGCTGCCAGTTTATTTTGGCAACTATAGTGATGACGGTCATAAAATGTGTCTTAATTAAACATCATAAAGCAATTGGAAAGAAACAACTCCCTTAATTGTTCTCCTGTTGGAAAAGCCTTTGATTAAGAGGCATCTAAACTCAGACACATGTATCTGTGTACTTGACACTTTCACTTCAATATCTCATCAGTAACTCCCACCTTAATACATCCCCAACCTAGAATGACCCTATGTCTGGCTTGTGAGGTACAGGTTCAGTTTATGCTGTTCTCCCAATAGCACCAACTGTGCCTCCTTTCCTTTTCAAATATGTACCTGTCTAGACAATAAATGATATGGTCACCCTACCCTAATGTAATTCATGTCCTCCCTCGTCCAACCTCCCTCCACGCCTCCAACTTACTACTTCACTGATGTTCCCTTTCTCAGTTACTGGCATCATCATCCTTCCTGTGGCTCAAAGGGGAGCAGAGGAATGATCTTCTCTCATCAGGCCTTGTGGATTCTACCTTGGAAACCTCTCTCTAACCAAGCACATCTCCACCTCCCTGCCACAGATCTTCTCCTTACACCATCAGTTCTTGCCTGGGCTGTTCCATGAAGCCTCCCCTCCGGTCCTTCTGCCTCTTGTCTTGCTCCTTTGTAACTTGATTCCCCCCCCCCTTTGAAGAAGTCTGATCACGTCACCCTTGCTTAAATCCCTGCCATGGCCTCTCATTGCCCTTGCATGAAGTCCATGGCTCAGGGGACCCATCACATCTAGCCCTCTGGCTGCTCCTTTTGGGACCCCTCATGTTGCCCTCCACCTTCCAGACATGCAGGACCTCGGGTGTTAGGAAGGACTGTGCCCACGTGCTCTGAGGTGCTGTAGATAGACTTCTCCTCATCTGTAGATACATTGCTCTTCCCTTTTACCTGGCTTGCTCCTTCAGATTTCATCTTAGTTGCTGCTTCCTCCAAGAAGCCTTCCTTGGCCTTCTAGACTAGACTCATTCTTCCTGTCAGGTGGATCCTGCATCTTTCCTACTGAAGCACTGAACACAATTGATTCTAATTGCTTTCTTTCTTTCTTTCTTTCTTTTTTTTCTAAATGGAGGTACTGGGAATTGAACCCAGGACCTCGTGTGTGCTAAGCACATGCTCTACCACTGAGCTATAGCCAACACCCCCTGCCCATTGCTTTCTTATAGATTATATGCTCCAAGTGGCTAGAACTGTGTTCATCTTGCTTATCATTACATTGCTGGCAGCTGGCTCAATGCATAGCCCATCAATAATGCTCAGAAAAATTCCTCAATACAATGACTAACATTCAATCCAGGGTATCTGAGCCACAGAAGAAGGAACTTCCTCTGTACTGTTTGGGTCAGACTCTTGTTTTCCATAATTATCTCCTTAAACTATTTATTTGGTACTATATATAAACTCATATGTTACATGATACAAGATAATTGACAGGAAATACTATTTACCAATAATTCAAAATGTAAAATGTCATTATGAGAGTGCTGATTATATATTTTAAAAAATAAAATGTATCAAGGACTAGTAAACACAGTTGACTTTAGATTAAGGGCTTCAGGGTTTTTCCTAATAGAAAACCTGTCCTGTGTCCAGGCTCAGCCCCTTAAGGCAGATGTGGACGTCCCTCCAGTACCCACTGCAACATCAGTTAATCTGCCCTGCCAGGTGGAAACTGGAAAGGGCCCTTCCCATCTTGTTCATTCTCTTCAGGACACGTACTAAGAGAAGAATCTGAAGGCATGTGTACCTCTTCTGCCTGTCTCAGGAAACTGACATTTAGGAAAAAGATGTTAAATGATTTTTGGACTTCTGGAGAGCTTGGGGCTGAAAGAGTTGCACTTTATTTTTTCATATTTTCCCCCTACCTTTATTCTGATATAATTGACATATAACAATGTTTAAAGTATATAACGTGTTGACTTGATATATTTATACATTGCAAAATGGGATTACTGTTATAGTGTTGGCTAAGCCCTCATCACCTTACATTATTATCACTTTTTTTTTATTGTGGTGAGAACATTTCAGATCTACTCTCTTGGCAACTTTCAAGTATACAATACAATATTATTAAGTATAATCACCACACTGTATACTAGATCCCCAGAAATTATCTGTCTTATAACTCAAAATCTGTATCCTCTGACCAGCATCTTCCCATTTCCCCTGCCCTCCCTCCAACCCCGGGGCTCCTGGTAACCATCACTTTACTGTTTCTATGAGTTCAGTTTTTTAATATTTCACATTTAAGTGATCTTTTCAGTATTTGTCTTTCTGTAAGACCTGCACTTTAGATTCATTCTTGATCTTTTGGCAAGATGATCCAAGATCCATGGGGTTTGTGTGAGAGGGCAGTAAGTGACTAAGTAGTGATCAATGAAACGAATATTTTGTGAGAGATTACCCTAAAATCAAGAGATGTTCCTGATGATAATAACCTTTCTTTTGTTGTTGTCATTTATCTGTTTTTAAGACTCACTAACCTTAAGTTACCTAACACATATTGCCTTGCAGTGTGTGTAATTACTACAAGTTGGTGGAACCAGCCATTGGTAGTGCAAAAAGAATGAATATTTATCTCTCAATATCCAGACCCCTGTCACCCAGAGCTCTGGCCTTGAGTTTCTGTCTTCTTCACCTCTTCTCTTCCAATTCTAGAGGATTTCTACCATGTTGTGGAAAGGGTGTCGGCTTTGGAGTCATATGGGCCACAAAACACTTGTTGACTGAACACCACTATGCACCAGGCACCATTCCAGGGTCAGGCTCCTCAGCAGGGCAGTCCTGAGGCATAGGTTCAAATCCCAGCTCTGCCAATTCCTTGCTAGATGACCTCAGGCAATCCAGCCAGCTGTGAAATAGGTGGTAATTTTTGAAATGGGAATAATAATTCTTCCATGCTGAAAGTGGGAGTTGGTGGGATCAATTGGAATAACGAGTACACAGTATGTTCCTAGTGTTTTAAATATCTAGCGGGTACTTGATAAATGGTACTATTTAAAATAACCTGGGCGCTTGGGCCATGCAGGAAGTTGGCACAGTTTGCTGTCTTACGCCTCCTCTTGTCTTCTGGAGGGAGACTGTGGAAGGGGCAGAAGAGGAGGCTGGGAGTCAGAGCACTGTTACTTAAGTCACAGGCACAGCCCTCGTGTGAACATACACCTCCCTTTCCTCTAGGAGGGAGTATAGATCCAGACGACTTGACCACAAACAAATACTTCCCCTGAATGGACGAAGGGGCCAGGAACTGTGATTTCCTCTCAAGGGTGTCCATGTGCAATTAAACACCAGTGTCTACCCATGCATCAATAAAAACAGACGTTCCGAAGATTCCATAATGAGTCTGCTTTAACTCTTTGGGTGGGTGGGTGGGGCGAGTACAAAGACAGACATTATACACATCTGGTGGAGACGGCTTACTTCTTTTGTATCGCACAGAGGAGAGCCGGGCTCAGTTAATTCATTCTCTTCTTCCTCCTCCTGCTGATTTTGCTTCTCCTGCTGCTGTGGCTTCTCCTCCCCCTTCATCTTCTGCCACTTCATCAGCATCATCATAATCATCATTATCAGCAGCAAGAGAAGTAGCAGCACCATTAACTTTTACCGAGAACTTGTTACGGACCAGGCATTGGGCTAAATGAGCCCTTTACGTGAACATGGGAAGCTGTGTATCCCTGTCAGTGAGGCAGCTGGGGTCTGCACTAGTTTTCTAGGGCTGCCAGGACAAAGTCCATAGACCGAGTGGCTTCCACAACAGAATTTTTTGTTTCAGTATTCTGGAGGCTAGGAGTCTAGGATCAAGGTGTTGGCAGGGCTGATTCTTTCTGAGGGCTGTGAGGAAGGACCTGTTCCAGGCCTCTCCCTTCTGGTGGTCCTCTGGCCATCTTGGGCCTTCCTAGAAGCATTCATGTTCACATGGCGTTCTCTCTGTGTCAACTGGTGTGTCCAAATTTCTCCTTTCACAAGGACACAGTCATACTGGAGTAGGGCCCACTCTGTGACTGCATTTCAACCTTATTACCTATTTAAAGACCCTATCTCCAAATAAGGTCACATTCTAAGGTGCTGGGGATCCAATACATCGTTTTTTCGGGGGGACACAATTCACTCCACATCAGTGTCATAGAAATGAATGAAATTATTAGGAAGAACATGTAGAAGGAGACAAGAATTTCCAAAAGTAATGTTTAATGCCTTTGAGTCATCACGAGTACAACGAACCCCTGGCTTTGACAGGAGGGTAAAGGCAGGTGCCTGACCCCAGGCAGGGCCCACAGCAGGACTTTGTTGGTGCCCTGTCCTCATTCCAGGGCCCAGCCCACAGGTACCTGATGAATATTTTGTTTACAACTGAATGAAGCAAGAGAACCTCCCTGCATTAACAAATAATTAAGCTTCATTCTAGAAATGTCAACAAGATTTAATCATTTTGATTTTTTTTCATATTGAGAACATTCAGATGATGTTCAGATCAAAGAACATAACGGACAAACATCCTAAAAAGATCCTAAGTGCTCTTCATTTCAGTAGACACTCCAGAGAAGACATTCACAGTCATTAAGAGAGCATGTAGTGTTACTAGAAAGAGAATTTTGATGTTTTGGTTGCCTGAATCCAGATCTTGTGCTTGTATCAAAGACAACTTTGGGGTCAGTGCGATCCCTTTATTAGTTTAGGAATCTGCCAAGATCCAGAACCATTGGAAGATTCTTGGGATAACTGTCATAAAAATTTCCTCCGAACAGAAGGAGTTTTATCCCGCGTTAATAATTCTAAAGATGTAATGCATCTCTAAACAGCCTATGAATAACTCAGTCCTGAAGAAATTAAAACTTCAGTATGAGAGAATCATTATGCTCTGTAGCATACAGCATCAGAATGCTCAGAGGGAAAAAAAAATCCAAAGTGAAACTAAAAACCTAGAACCTTCAAGTAGTTACCACCCAAATGACCTAAAGGTCAATTAGAAAAAAATCATTAGAAAAAAATGAGCTTTTCCCCTGAATCTTGCTCTTTGTCTGATAGCAATGCAATGTGACAGGCAGAGCTGTTTCTTCACCCAGGGTTGCTGTAATTTCTGTGCTGTCAGTCGCATGTATTACAACACGGCCCGCGGCAGGCTTTAATTACGTGTAAATGCACCACCTGTCGCCTTTTTAGTGCTTAATCACGAAATATGGTTTACTGTGCAAGGAGATTGAAACATTGTACTGAGTTGCAGAATCATAGAATCTGCAGACGAATAAAGCCGTACGGCTGGGGTAAACCTGGTGAATCCTACTCGCTGAGAGGTGAGGCATCTCGTCTGAAAACTCTGGATCTGGCAGAGAGGGGACAGATGGGAGCGGATAGAGAGTTTGGGGTAAGCCTAAAAAGCCCCGCAAGAAAGAGGAAAAATGAATCTCCATGTAGGGTTATGGTTCTCAGAAGAGCTGGGAGACCCTGGAGCCTGACTGAAGGAAAAGTTTGTGCTTTGGTGACTGGAAGTTCTGTGCAGTGCTGTGAACCCTCCTTCCCACTACTGCAGTCTGGGCTCTACGAGGCTGCCAGTGTGTCCCCAGGAAGAGTGAAAGAGGGGAAGAGGATGGGACTGAAGACAGGAAGAAGGCTGGTGTGGGACCACACAGTCGACTCTGGACCTTTATGCTGACTCCAGATAGGAAAGGTCGTCAAGAAGAGTAACAGGTGACAACTGTCCCCAGCAGCACAGGCAATCATGACCTGCCATTTACAAGGACAGCATTTTCATTTGAGTTATTTCTCTCTTGCAGGGCAATTATTTTGGGGTCCAAAATGCTTCCTTACCCTTCAGCTCTGCACCATCACATTACGTGTGGAGCTGACTTTTGTAGTTGAACTTAAGGGATGCCAGAAGGGCCCCAGATATCATCAGTGAAAAATGTCACTGAATGTCCTTTCTTTGGGGTTAAGTCCTGAGGAATCTGTGACGAATGCCCAGTCAGATATGTTCTCTGAACAGTAAACTGAGGTTTGTGCACATGAGTGAGAGGAATATACAGGGAGCAGGAGGGCTGGGCCTTTTGCAGGGTGTACAGACCCTCTGGATGCTCAAGACTGGCACTGGGTGCTGGGTGGGTGGGGGGACCAAAGCAGACCTAGGAGAGATTCCGAAAGGCATGTGGGAGGGAGAAGGAGGTGCACTGGTTATTTATTGCTGCCTAACAATATTACCAAAAACCTAGCAGCTTAAAATGGCATACATTTGTTATCTAGCTTTTCTGTGTTCTCTGTCTCAGAATCTCTCACAAAACTGCAATCAAAATGTTGACTGGAGCTGAAGTCTCATCTGAAAGCTTGACTGGGGAAGGATATACTTCCAAGCTCACATGGTTGTCAGCAAAATTCAGTTATTTGATGGTTATTGGACTGAGGGCCTCAGTTCCCATCCAAATATCACCTTCAGTTCCTTGCCATGTGGGCCTGTCCAAATCATGCACCAAAGCATGCAAGCCAAGAAGCCTATACAGAGAGTCTGCTGACAAGGTGGAAGCCACAGTCTTACACCTTAATCATGCAAGTGACATTCCATCACCACTGCCATATTCCTTCTGTTGATTAGAAAAAGTCACAGTTCTGACCCACACTCAAGCAGAGGGCATTACAAAAGGGCAGAATGCTGGGGGTTGGGGAATCACTGGGGGCCACTTTGAGTCTGCCTACCACAGGAAAGAAAGAGGGCTGGCAGACATCTGTTGTTCATTTCTGCTTTCTATCCATTTATTTTTCTTCTAAGACCTCGATTTTCCTTTGAGGTACAGCTCTCTCCATCACCTTCAAAGTGATTCCAGCAGTCCCAGCTTCAGAGGTGGACATGTGACTCAAGCCTGGTCAATTAGAAATATCACATCTGGTGACAATGATTGGCTTAGGGTCAAACATATGATTTAACAAGAGCCAATGAAAAACAACGACAATTTCTTGGGAGTCCTAGAAACATATACGCCATTTTTCAGGCTGACTTAAAACTGGAGAGAACCTAGGGCTTGGAGCTGCTGCCTCCATCTGTGATGATGCAAAGCCCAAGACTGAAGGTAACATAGCAGAAGGGAAACCAAGAAGTGTCCTGATGCTATTGTTGAAGATGCCTTGAATCCAGCTGTGCCTTAAGTGTATTATTCCTAATGTGCCCAGTCTAGTTTGGATCATGTTTTCTGTGATCAGCAACAGAATGGGTTGTAACTGACACAAAGCAAGAAACTAACATTTGACACATTGGGGATTATGATCATCCCATATTCCACCCAGGAAACTTTTGAACCCTCCACTTACTTAAACAGCAATACTTAAAAGTTCATTTTGCCTTTCGAATAAGAGAGAAGTATATTAGGTAAGCTGAGGTGTAAGCTCTACTTTGGATGAGGAAGAGTCTCAAAGGGGAGGTGCTGTCAGCTGTCTTAGGCTTATAGACATCTCTGGTTTGGGGACATCAGCCCCTTCATGATCTGCCTTTGCAACTATTTGAAATTTCAGCTCACTGATGTAACAGCAACAAAAGACAAAGCCTAGACCTGGTATCCAGCACCTGCAAAAAGGAAGGTCACTTGGCAGAGCAGAGCAAAAGCCTCCAGCACCCACTGGCCATGGGTCAGGAGGTAGAGGAATGCTGATGCAGTTGCCAGAAAGGAGATGGACAACAACTCCCAGAGATCACGTCAGCTGAGTACACGCCCAGGCAGCGACTGCAGGGTGAGTCGTGGGAAGGCAAACTCGTGAAGGGCATTAATCAAGGTAAAAGTGAAGGGACAATGAGGTGCTTCAGGGCACAGCGTGTGGGAAGCAAGAGCGTGATGGAAATCATCAGGAGAGATGCCACGACACCCTTACCCAGCAGGCCCTTTTGTCGGCAGTGTCAGCTTCCAGCTCCTAAGGTTGGGCAGGGAGTCTAGATGCCAGGGTGGTCCATGCCCAAGGGTGGCCCTGGGGGAGCCTGCCCCTCTCCTCCTATGACAGGGCCTGGGGGCTTTGGGATGCTCTCCTCCCTGGACTGACTTTTAGGGGAGGACTGGGCAGGGCATGGCCAAGGCCGGTGCTTCACCATCTCACACTGACCAGACAGACCCAGGAGGGTCGTTGGTCAAAGGAAAGGGAACCTCTTCTAGAGGTGAGGCTTGTGGGGCTGCCTGGATGTGTACGTGCCACACACGTTTCCCACCAGCAAATGTCTGAGGTTCCACTCCCATCCAGGCTTTGCTGGCTTGAGTGTCCGCAGTCAGGACCAGAACCCAGAGCCCAGATCTTCTGGCTCCCAGGCCAGTGCCCTTTCACAAACCAGCAGACAACCTGTTAACAATTTCTTTGCCTTTGTATTTTCAGCTCTGAAAAGAGGATAATAAGAATAGCCCTCAAGTAGGGAATTATAACTGCATTTTAGGGCAAAAATTTTTCTAAAACATGAGCATCTTGTCACTATGAAATCGTAACATGTTTTGAAGATTACGACCTAATCAAAATTACCCAGGTATACTGCCCTGGAAGGTCTCAACAACCAGACAGCATGTTTCTGAATGCAGCAATAAAAATTATCTCTTGGAGGAAAACCCAGAGAGCAAAAAAACCTCCTCCAAATCATTCTCAGATTACGCACCAAGGAATTTCACACAATCACTTTTGTTGAGGTGGTTAGAGAAATTTTGCAATATATACAGGTCAGAGTCAGCCCAAAGAAAGTAGCAATAGACAGAGGAGTTGATTTTTAAAGTTTTTTAAGAAAGAAGATATAGATGAATATATGGAAGCAGTGTTCTAGTAATTAATCAATAAACAATGAGAACTTTTTATGTTTTATCTTCACTTGAGACCTAGCTTTCAAAAATCAGAAAATATCTGGAGACTTCACAGCACTTATTTTTCTTGGTACTAGGATAATCTGTATTATATATCTGTTTATACTTTAAAAATTCTGTTATTTTAGAAAAAGGCAGTTAAGAGTAGAATGGTGGTTACCAGGGGCTGGGGGAATTAGGGAGATTTTAAGGGTACAAACTTGTAACCAGTAGATACATAAATAAGTCCTAGAGCTCTTATGGTGATCACATGGTGATCACAGACAATACCACATTACAAACTTCAAAGCTGCTGAGAATATTATTTGTTCTCACCACAAAATAGAAATGATCGTTAAGTGGCATGGTAATCACACTGTGATATATAACTATATCAAATCTACAAGCTATAAACCTTAAACTCACAATGTTATGTCAATTACATTTTAATAAAAAAGCCAATTATAAGATGAAATGGTACCAAATTATATTTTCGTAGACTATACATTACAATAAACATTGCATATATGTAGTTAAATCTTCATACTAATTAGTGAAACCTCTAAACTTATTTTAATAAATGTGAGACTTACGATCTTTGTTTTCTATGTTGTAGATTATTTTTTTCCATGAATACATCTCTGATCTTAAGTAACTGTTGACCTGAATTCAGATTTTCTTGATTCTGGGTAATTCTTTTTTCCTAATTTCTTGAGTTACTTCTTTAATTAAAAAAAAATTCAACAGAAAGTAGATTCCTTTTTATTTCTTATACGTCAGGCATGTGTTTATATCCTGAAGATCATTAGATTATTTAAAAGAGACAGATTAAGAGTAATCTTTTTCCTTTGTTTCCCCAAGGACAAGAGCCGTAACTGGCAGTTCTGACTACAGAAGGGGATTCTTAGGACAAGGCTGCTTTTTTTCTGGCTCGAGTACATACTTGCTCACACTGGCCTGTCCACACTGATATGTGATACTGATGTCCACCTCACGTGGCCTCCTTACCGAGAACAAGACCTCAAGAGCTAACGTCAGCAGCTGCCATGGGTATTGTTTGCTGTGGCATCAAGGATAGACTCATGTGTTGGAGTAGAAACAAGATCTGAGTGGGTTGCAACAACACAACTTTACTTCTTGTGCCTCCCACCATGGGTTGGCTGGGGCTCTGCTCTATCTCCTCATTCAGGGATACAGACTGAAGCAGCAGCCACCATCTCAAGCACTCACCTGTCTCCCAAGCAGAACTAAAGATAGGTCTGGAGGCCTCATTTTGGCTGTTAAGGTTTCTGGCCTGGCAATGACACATGTCACCTCTGCTTCCTAGTCACTGATCGTAGCAAGTATCACAGTCCCCCTAAGCTCTAAGAACCAGAAAGTAATCCCATCACGTGTCAGGAAGCTGGGAAGCCAAAAATACTTGGTGGACAGAATTAATGATTTATAGTATAGTCACCCACACAATATTCATCTTCTCTGTATCCTTCCTAGGAGAATACTGACTTTGATTAGTTATCTCTCTCTTTCCCATGCTGTCCATTAAGTTGGGCAAATCTGAACCTATTTCCTGTTCCAGGAATAGCCCTTGATGCATTTAAGCCAATCAAAATAATCTTAAACCTGGTTGAAATTGGATCGGGAAGAAACATGAAACATAATTCAGATCACTGAGATGCTATGAGAGGCTGCAGGGCCTTTGGGGGAAGTTTCTTCTCATTCTCCTAGCACAGCTTCTAGGACTAACTCCTTTGTTCTCCCTGGATCTGAGGGAGAAAGCCTGGAAGCTGAAATGCTACTTGCAGCCATTCTGTGACTAAGAGGAGAACCAGTCTCAGGATAGAGCGGACACTGGTAGAGCAGAGTTAGAAAACACCTGGGGTCCTGATGAAATGATTGGCTTCTGGATCAGCCAAGTCTTAGGCCTATCCCACCTTTGGACTTTCAGTTATCCTTGCTAAAAAATGTCCTCATTGCTTAAGCCACTTTGGGTTGGATTTTCTGTTACTTGCAGCCAAAAGCATCCAAACTGATATATCTGCTTACCCAGGTTTCCTTCCTGTCCTTCCTGCTTGATTTGTAGCTCCTGACTCCAACTTGGCCTCCTTATTCATACTCTTCTGGCTGCCTTTCCCTCTTGGTACAGTTCACTCAGATATAGAATATAGATTTACCTCAATATAGATTTACTGTCATAAGAATTCCTCCCCTTACTTACTGACTTCAGGACTTTCACATATGGCCTGCTCATCTTTTACTCTCTGCCTCCAACTACATGGACCATTCCTGGCCTGTCTTGAGGTAGCAGCCCCCACACCAATGCTAAGGACACCAGGTGCTCAAGTACATTTTTGCTTCTTGGAAATATGCCCTTTCTATCATTAAATTGTATTTTACCTACACACTTACTGAAACTAAAGCAGCCCACCTAGTAAATGCAATAGAGTATGAAAGATCAGCGGAGCAGTACCCCCACTCTGTCAGCAGCACATGCTGTCAAAGAGCTGTCAGCTCTGTGATTTAATGACTTGCTTGGGTCCTAATTGGAGCTGCACTACTGAAGCCTCAGCAAGCTGATTTAAGGCTGCCATCGAAACATCCTATCACATCCTACACATGAGCTGAAGGTGAAGTAGAGCCCATTTCTGTGGCGCTTGTCACAGCCAAAGGCAGAAGCCCTAGCACTGAGTGAGCAGGGATGTGCTTTTTAGATTCAGTTTTGTTTTCTTTTTAATGGAGGTACCGGGGATTGAATCCAGGACCTCATGCATGCTAAGCATGCACTCTGCCACTGAGCAATTACCCTCTCTCCTAGATCCAGATTTTAATAGGCATATTTTAAGTGAAGTCTAAAAGGCATGAGGTGAACACATTTTGTATGTCTCCCAGCCTGACTCATCTACCACATAAATACAAGAAGCTATGCCAACATAACTTATCTCAAATCATTTTGGAGAAGTCAGGGACAAGATAAAGCTATGAGTAACTTAAGAAAGAGAACTATTCTAGGAGCTGTGTGGGGAGCAGAGCGCCTGGTGTTACTGATGTGACTGGACACGGGGAGTCTGTATTGGCCCTTTTCTCAATTATTAATACTTTCTAAAATCATGGAAAACCTGGACCTTTTAGATTTACTATCCTTGTATCTAACAGGGATCATTCCAGAGAGATTTCTGGCAGGTTTTAGGAAAATATTCTGAGACTGACTGTTGCTTTGGGGAGTAAAGAGACAGCATCTGTCCGCTTCCCCCTCCCTCCCCTCTCCTTTTCTTTAGCTCGTTTTATCAAGTCATGCAAGGCTTTCACTAATACAACTGAGGCTTACAAACCGTTAGAAGAATCGCTGTCTTAATGAACATCATTTAAGGAAGCGAGGAAGAAAGAAAGGAGACGAGGGACGGGGAGAGAGAACAGAAGGCTGTTATCTAGCCGGCTTGGCTTCCTCCCACCCAGAAGGCTGACTTTCCGGCAGTGGGAAGGAGGATGGGTCAGATTATGGTAATTAGGATCTTGTGTGGCAGCTCATGATTTGCATTTCCTTCATTTCATTGTTTCCCTTCATGTTTGCTGGAAGATGAAATAATACACTTCTATGTTTGTACCAAAGGATTATTCTTGGGATTCAGAAGAGGGACAGCCATCAGAGAGCATGTCTGGTCTGGTTTTCCAGAATGGTTTGCAGGGGGAGCAAGGCAGGTGGCTTAGCAGAATCAGGTGACCTATCTCTAGGGCACTTTAGAGACTTTAGAAAAGGATCATGAGATTTTTAAGAATTTCCCTGTGGAACCAGGTGCTGATTGCCTAGTTTGATTGTGCAGGGGATTATCAAAATCATTTATTTTTTCCTTTCTGTGTTCTACTAAACATATTTTGCCTTCTAAGAAACTCAAGTTGTAGGAAAAGCCCCTAGGGAGTTGGGTACAGCTCATTTTCTTATCAAATGGAGGCTGCAGTAATTTCTCCTATCAGTCCAGTAAATGCCCTCTAGCCCAGGCTCTGGACTCTTCTCATCCAGTGAGGTGTGACTGGCAACTTCTCACTGATAACAGAGATGCTGATTCTCCCTGGCTGCCAATCAGTCCCTGTATAAGTCACCTTCAAAGTTCACTTGATATTAAAACAAGAAAGGAAAAGGACTGCTTGAAACACTGAGCCGCACGATTGGTTGGCAGTTCCCGTAGTATATTTGAACAGAATCATATTTTCTAACAGCTACTTTTGGGAAGAGACTATTAGAGGAACATTGATTCTCCGGTGTAATGTGATAGCACTACATCACTAGCTGTGTGATGAACACCTGCTTTTAAAAGAGGGGCTCACATTGACAGCCACCTGAATTTGATGTCTTTGCTATCAACACGAGCCCTGTAGTTCCAGTTATTATTCCACACCATTCCCCACGCAGCACATTTACACAGCTTTCAGTTCATTGCCTCTTCTGGGAAGGACTGTGGCAACTTTGCCCACGTTCTGCTTCCTATTCAAGTCACTAACAGCAGGAATATCAATGCTCTGCATTCATCGTGTGCCAATGATGACGGCACCGAGGAGCTTCAGGACTGGGATCATCTGGTCCGCCTTCTCGTTTTGTAGAAGACTAGGGCTCAAGTGAGCTCCCCCAAGTCTGCTGGCTATTCAGAGGACACAGCAAGAGAATGCAAAAGCTTTTTAATGTAAATGTTTTACTGAAGTCTAATGTGTGTGATACCTTGGTAGGATATGTAGAAATGTAGGCACATCATGTGTGTAAGCTCAATGAATTCACAAGGTGGAAACACCCACCCAGACAGCACTTGGCCTGAGATGCAGAATCAGTACTTTCCAGCTTTCTTCCCAAGCACACCACGTGTCCCTAAGGTAACCTCCTCTTGTCTCCTCCTACTGAGACTAATTTTGCCTGCGTCCAGACTTCACATGAAAGGATCCCAAAGCCTTTAACTCAGTGGTCCTTCTACCACCACCATAGTTTCTTTGGAAGAGAGATACCTTCTAAAGGAGATAATATACAAGAGTTCAGTATTTTCAAAAATGATGCTGGCAGGAGATGCTGGCGGCTCTAGAATCTTTCACAGTTAGGGACAAGACCACTTCACTGGAGCCACGTTGCTAAAGAACAAAACAAGCCAAACCCACCTCCTGTCTGGTCAGCTGTGAGGGCAGGGCCACCTAGTTGCTTCTTGGCCACTCTGATGACAGTTATAATTCGATAAGTGTGAGTTCCAACCATTCTTTAGAAAAATGTATTACCTTTTTGTGGCTGCTATTGATTTTCACCCTGACACATTACTATCCTTGACAGTATTGCTTTTTCATCACTGATGTTTTAGTAGATTCAGAGACAGAAATATCATTCGAGTACTTTCTAAATTTCTTCCCAATGAATAGCTAACTTTCTATGTCTCATTTCATAATGCAACGCTAGTCTGTTTGTTTGTTTTTATTTTGATTTAAACACTTAGTTTCTATGACAGACACTTCTCATCACTCCTTTGATTTCTCCCCTTTCTCCAGGAGGTATTGTAAATCTACATGCTTCATTTACCATCCAGTTGTGCAACTGACTGCATCTATAAATATTAGCAAATGGCAGGATTTGATACAGACTAATGGTCAGCTCACAGAATATCCATGAGATTTGCATCTTTTGATCACACATCCCTCTTTGAGCAGTCAGATACTTTTTCCAAAGCAGATTCTTAATGTACTGAAATAAAAGTGGCTACAGAATCAGATCTACCAGCTGTCTGAACTCTTTCAGCTTATCTGCAGATAATCTTATTTTTCTGCTCTGTAAGTTACTGCATATGGAAAAATAGAATAGATCCTGCTTGTCTAGTAAACGAAGGGGTAGAGTCACAGGAGTAAAAACAAGGTTCAGGAACAGAGTGGTTGGGCTTGCTCTCTAGAGGGCATTTTCTACAGCCTGTGTCTTCCTCCCCAGAGGCAGCAGAATTCTCTGACATTCCTCTAAGAGCCAACAGTGAAAAACTATTTAGTCATGGATAGTACCATGTCAAAGTGAACTGCAATAGGTGGCTGTAACGGAAGTGATTAACTCATCTGTAATAGAGTCGGGACTCACAGAGAGTTCTAGTGATTTTTGGATTCAGATGGGAGAGAGACATGTCATGGCTTCTAGGGGAGAAGCTGGCCAAAGAGAGATCTTCTCTGAGATTAAAAACAATTTATAAGTTGACAGCCTTCTAGCTAATAAGGAGCCATTCTCTATCCATTCTCCTTCCCAAGATATCTACCCAAGTGTCTCCCTATTCACTGGAGGGTTGTAGGCCCGCCTGCCTTTGCAGGTTGAGGGAAAAGGGAGAAAGGAGGCGGGAAAAGAGCAGGGATGACACTGATGGAAAAACTGTCTTGGACGTTGAATAGGAAAGTGATGTTTTCCTTCCATCAGCAGTATTAAAACTTTGTTATTTTGAACTTCTTAAAGATCCAGTATCTTTCTACAATCCATGGGGAGACTGGGAATAGGCAAGCTCTCCGCCTCCTGAGAGCATAGTATCTCAAGAAAAAGAGGCCTGAAATCATCCTGTAGCTGCCACTGAAGATTCTTAAAAGCTGACTGTCAGATAAGGTTGTCCTAGTTTGATAGGCCAGGTGAATCAGACATAGTTGCCTTGGAATCCAAGAATACTTAGGCCCTGCACTTCTGAGGGGGTATTATTTACAACCAGGCAGGAAATATATCCCTTAGGACCCCTGAAATTCAGAATCTAGCCCTATCTTCTTTGACTGGCAGAAGAGGCAGCAGCCCAAAGGGTTGAGATTACCAAGGATGGCAAGGTAACCAGCGATTTCAGCCATGCCTCCAAAGATGCAGGCAGGTGGGGAGACCCTTAAACTGCAGGGTTCATATGGTGGGAAGCCAAAAATATCAAGGAACCTGTGATGTGAGACTGCCAGAAACCCTTTCTCTATACTTAACTCCATGATTAATTAAACCCTTTTTAATTATGCCAGAATTAGCCCTGTCAATAGAAACGCTGCCCATAGGCTCAGTTCCCAGACTTTTCAAATTTCCTTTTACTTTTGTGCTTGTTTTGTGAGCAATTAGAAGGTTTCCCTGACACCACGAAAGTCTAAGCCAACGACATCCTCCCCTCCATTTAGATCAGATCACAATGGTGATAACTTGGTTATTGGAGAGGAAACAGTCTAGAAAGACAGTTGCAACTACACCAACAAGAAGTATGAAGAAAAAGGGGACAGGTTATGGAAATAATAATAGAATATCAGTCAGAAAAACAATGATAAAGCCTTGGATTTGTGGAAGACCTTCTAGAAAGTTCAAGATGCTTTATCCAAATGTCAACAATGTATAGAAAAACCAATGACTTGACAATAAAACTTGAATAGTGTTTTATTGATACTAACTGCTTTTGCTTATCCTATCTTGTTTGATTCCTATTTGAGCCTGGGAAGTAGAAAGGTATATAACATATTTATTTTGTATCCAGGAACAATGAGGCTCAAAAAGGTTATGTGACTTGTCCAAAGTCATGAATTAACGAGGAATCTGGTCATCCAGCGATGGGTCAGATATGAATTTCAGTGCACTAGAATGTTCTGTTTAACATATTTCAGGAGGGTGAATTCTAGAAGATGGACTTGGCAGCTTAACATAAGTCAAAGAATAACTAAGATTACTGTAAGAGTACTGTCTCCAGCACCAGGGGCTTCCAAAGGAAAATAGGACATGACGCTACTCATAGGTGGTTTACAATCTGGTTGCAGAGAGTGGCTCTGAAATAAGGGATAAATAAGACACTGTAAAACTGGATAGTATCAAAAAAAAAAAAGCAAGCAAATTCAGGAAAGAAGACACAAATATGGCCAGGCAATGCTGGAAGGTTTTCAGACAGCAGGCAGGATCTATGTGAACTGAGCCCTGGAGAGAAGTAGGCTCTGCCCATGGGGAGAGGAGGAATCTGACCCAGGGAGTGAAAAAGCAACTTGGGGGAATATCCTGATCTTAGTTATGTACAAAGAGATTTTGGAATTTGTGGGAAGAATTGCCTAGGGTGGTAAATAGATCAGGCTGTGAGGACCTAAATCATTTAACACCTCAGAATAAATTTCAACGCTTGGAATTACATTTGGAAGCAACCAGTCTGGAGTGGAGAGCCCTGGTGAATACACATGGTCCACCTGGTTTACTCTACTCAGCAAAGTGCTCCCACCAGCTTTCTTCCTGTCTTGCAAGGGAGTTTTGAATACAAAAAACAAAACAAAACAAACAAAACAAAACAAACAAAAACAAAAAACTAGCAGGATAAAACAGGAAGTTTGGAAACCTAGAGACAAACTTGTCTGGCTGACAAATTCTACAATATGTAATGTTAATTTAGTGCCTTCATTATATAGCAAAGAAAAAAGATCCTAGACACAGTTAGGGCCTATAATCAGTCTGAATGTTGACAAAGAGTCTTGTTAAGGCTTCACTCCTCCATTAGATGTGTATGAAGACAAATTCTCCTGAAAGACATTTAAGTGAGCCACAGCCACCTGAACCTGGGGCTGGTAATAACGGTGAAGACTAAGGATGGAAGGAAGATCACAGTTGATGAACGGATGGCTGCATGAGCTAATTCTTCTGTTTTCCTGCTCCTCTTTAAGTCATCCCAACCCATTTTAAGGTGCATATGGATTTAGTACAAAATAGTAGGGAAGGAGAAATTGGTGCCTGAAAATAGAAGCCAAAGTTTCCTACTCCTCAGAGGTTGAGCAGTGGGACAGGAAGCCAGAATCTATGTTTTTACGCTTATTTTATTTCCTTCACAGTGGCTTCCTACACAGATAGTTGAAGGCTGGCTGGAACATGGAAAACTCCCCAAATCCAACCCAGTTAAAGATGGCCCCTTAGCATTCCTCTCAACTCTAGGAATCTTAGAGTTTACAGTCCTTAAAACTCACTTTGTCCCTGACCTCTGTCCCCAGGACTGAGTTAGGTTCTCTCCATATATTCACCAAGAACACCATGTACCTGTACATGCTATGGTGTGAGAGAGAGTGTGTGTGTGTGTGTGTGTGTGTGTGTGTGTGTAAGACTGAGAGAGAGAGAGAGAGAGTGTAAAATGGTGTAGGGCGGTTACTGGCCTTCCACTGTGGATCTGGAAGGGAGGCTGTCAGTGAGCAGATGATGGGCTGTGAATTCCATTCTTCACTCAGTCCTTCTCAGTCCCCCTGTGCTTTCCATGCTGTGAGCATCTTGGCCTTTTGTGTGTTTTGAAGTTTGAAGGTTTTTTTTTTAAAGCACAGTCCATAAATGCAAGAATGGTGCTCAACCAGGCAGCAGCAATCGCTTCCCATACCAGTGGAAAGAAAACTTTGATGTGTTAGACTTAGAGAAAGGATGATGCTTTCCGAAAGGGATTTTCAAGGGTAATTCTGGCTTCACATAATTTTTGCCCTGCTGCTGACTTTCACAAGTCCCACAGACAAGCAGTCTTGTTGAAGAATGAGAGAGATGAAGGTGAAGAGAAAGTCCTAGGAAGTTAGGTGGTAGGATTCGGATGCCTCTTTCAGCGACACCTCAGGAAGATGCCTCCTTGCCCACGAACGGTCACATCTCCACCTGTGATGCAGCGTCTTTCTCTTGGGCTTCAGCAACTCTCAGAGCTTTCACCAGAGGAGGGCAAGGAGAAGACAGCCCTATCCTCATTAGAAAAGCAAGAAAATCATGGTACTGGTGGGGCTTAGTCAGAGAGAAAGCAGGTGGGGGCCAGGACTTAGTTTATTCTCTTACATGTATAATGTAAGCACGAAATAGAGCATTACATGTTTTCTCAACAGTGTGAGAGCAAAGTAACAGAAAAAGGTTTTTATAGTCCTGTTGGATGAAGCTCTACAGTAGTTTGAAAAGATCAAGTGTGAAATGGTGCATGAGGAGCATGAGCTAAGTTAACGGCAGAGTTGTTCTGAGAGGCTGTAGCTGACGGGGTTCAGGGTGCAGCGTCGATGATGCTTTCTGGAGAGCACAGTCTTGAACAGTCCGTTCATGTCTCTTGATACACAGACAATGAGTTCCCTAACAGGCTGTAGGTGGTTCTGTTCTGCTTCTTAGACTATAAATTAATTGACCTACATCATGTGTCAGAGATTATAAGAACAGAACCAGGAAATCGGCTGGGAATACTTTTCATCAAGGAATTACATTTTCTCCTACGTGTGAACAGAAAGAAATGGTTTCTACTCTTCCTGTGGTCCTATCACACAATTTATAAGAGGATCACTAGGGATCAGTTGCACAGAACAGGGTTTAAAAATTCAAAGAGAAGAATGTAAGGAAGATAACCATCCCAAGTCTATTGTCCTCATGCTCGCTATTGTTTTAGGATGTGTGACTGTACTGGGAATGAGCTAACATTCATCTTTGGCTTCACAGCTGCTATGTTCCATCAAGTCACCCAAATTATACTGAAAGCAATTGCAAGAATCTCCTATACTTCAGGGCAGAGTGTGCAAGCTGAATTACACGAGGCTTCAGTGATGATGCTGAGTGGTTCTGAGCGCTTCCTGATGCAACTGTGAGAACAAGCCCATCTGAGGAGTGGAAGAGTATCTGCCACAATGCCCAGCGATGAACGTATTTAAAAGACAACAAAATGAACAAAGCATAGTGGTAAGTGGCTTGCAGTAGCAAAGATCTACCTTAATAATAACAGGTTGCAGTGAGGACTAGTCATGGGGTGTGGTAAGAGAATTTTCTAGAACTCTCTTGTTGGTTCTGAACAATGTTGGGCTTTTAGAAGATATCACACTGTTTCTTTAAAAGTTATTTTTCCAATAATACAACTGCATTCCTATGATCTAGGTAATTAAACTTAATTGCGTAATTAGAACAAATGAGCAGAATTAGATTGCACTAACCATATGTAACAACATTATTAGGTACATAAATCTTTTCTTCAAGTTTTATACAGAACACACACACAGTAGTCTTACTCAAGAGGACCATGGACCTTCATGTCATACCATTCAGGACGGCACCTATTATTTCAATCTCTCTTACCCCTCTGCCTACA
Source organism: Vicugna pacos (assembly GCF_048564905.1). Taxonomy (NCBI): domain Eukaryota; kingdom Metazoa; phylum Chordata; class Mammalia; order Artiodactyla; family Camelidae; genus Vicugna; species Vicugna pacos. The sequence continues at coordinate 75,997,441 of NC_132993.1, read as the reverse complement.
AGGAATTATGTAGGGATCCTGGAGATGTTAATGAGGTCTGTTAGTGAGAACACATGCTTAAGTAGCAGAATGAGAAAGATGATTCTATGATTGTAATAATAGGTGCCACTTATTAAGCATTACATTATGCCATGTATTGGGTTAATCACTTTTTATATCATCTCATCCAAAATTTGGTAAGTCTATGAGGTAGGTATTATTCTTAACCTTATTTGGCAGATAAGGGGGCTGAGCAAATAACCCAGCTACAGAAACTTTCAAAGCTTGGCTCCTGACAGTTATGCTCTTTGACGTTGATAAAAGTGATGATTTTAATTCTAAGTATTGCTAGCCAGAATCTCCACTCCCTGCACCTAAATCTTTCCTTGTGGATAGCAGAATTTTGTAAAAACATTTCAGCCTGTAACTAGTAGCTAAGCTGGTTGGACCACTGTGCTCAGGTGGGAAATTTTTCAAGGTGAAATTGCTTACATCACAGCTACATTGTTCCACGAAGCATGAGTGCTTCCTAGGAAGGGAAGTTGGGGTGGTGGAGAGTCTGTCCATCCAGAGGGTCTGGCATGGACACAGACATGGATTAAGGATGGGCCTGGTGGGCGAGGGAAAGTGTGTCTGTGATGCCGGAGACCTGGGTCAGGGAGGAAAGAGTGGCAGAGCAGGTGGGGGCCAGGACACAGGGGCTCTGCTGGTCCAAACAATGCCCGTGGGACTAACTGTAGGAGATGGGAGCCTATGGAAGCGCTGGTGGGGTTAAAGCTTAAGCAACATTACTCCACAATGAGATCTGCCCTTCAGAAAGAAAAATCTGGCAATAGTGTGGAGAATAAACTTGGAGGAGCAAATAGAGACAGGCAGGGAGCGATTGCCATTGTCCAGGTGAGAGACAATGACGTTCTGGGGAAGGAGAGAAGTGGCCAGATTCTCAAGACATCACTAGTTTGAGATCAATAGGGTCTGGATAATCAGTGAAAGCAGGTTGGGAAATCCAGGACAATATTAACCAAGATCACAAAGAGAGGAGCTTCTTTATTTCCTTAGGGGAAGTTGCATAAATGAAGATTTGGTTATGTTCAGTTTGTGAGACCTAGGGGACAGTCAGCTGGAGGTGTTCATTGAGAAGATGGAAAATACAGTTTTGAAGCCTTGAGCTGGGTAGGGACTAGAGAGATCTAGATATTCATTGACTTAACAGATATTTATTGAGTGCCTATTGCAGAAACTTGGAACAGAGCAGTGAACAGTCATCAACATGTAAGTGGCTGGTAAAGGCTGGAGAAGTGGCTGGAACCCTTGGGAGTGTGAGACAAGAAGGGAGGATGGCCAAAGCCGGAATCCTAAGGAAACTCGATGACCAGAGGGCAGGCGGGAGAAGAGGAGGGAGCGAAGAGGGCTGAGAAGGAGCGGTGAGAAAGGCAGGAGCCCACAGAACTAGCTGGAACAAAGGGAAGGAATCAGGTCTACTTGTTTTTTAAGGTTAAAAAAAATTAGTGTGGTTAAAAAAAAAACACATAACCTAAAATTGACTATCTTAACTATATTTAAGCATACAGTTCAATGTGTTAAATATACTCATGCTGTTGTACAAAGGATTTCCAGAACCTTTTCACCTGGTAAAATGGAAGCTCTGTGCCCATTAAACAACTACCCATTTCCTTCTCCCTAGGCCTTGGTAACCAGCATTCCACTTTCTGCTTCTGTGAGTTCGACTACTTTAGATATCTGATGTAAATGGGATTGTACAGTGTTTATCTTTTTGTGGCTGGCTCATTTTCTTAGCATAATATTCTCAGGGTGCATCCATGTTGTAGCATGTGATAGGATTTCCTTCCTTTTCAAGGCTGAATAATATTTCAATTGTATGTATATAGCATGTTTTGTTTGTGCATTTATCTGTCAGTGGACATTTGGGTCACTTGGCTATTGTGAATAGTGCTGCTATAACACAGGTGTGCAAATATCTCTCTGAGACCCTGCTTTCAATTCTTTTGGATATATACCCAGAAGTAGAGTTGCTGGATCATATGATAGTTCTACTTTCAATTTTCTGAGGAACCACCATACTGTTTTCTATCATCCACTTGGTTTTTTGTATCACTAATTCTGACTGGGAAGAATAGAAAAGATAGCTATTATGCATATTAGCTGTGTGTTGAGGAGAACGCATGCATTATCTTATGTAATTGTCAAAACAATGCTCTGAAAAAAGAGGTATTATTACCACATTTTGCAGGTGAGGTACAGAAACATTAGTCTGGAGAGCTAGTTAAGACTTGGGACGTGACTTTGGGTCTTTCCTGATTTTCAGATGTAGCCATTTTGATGTTTTATTTCTAATGAGAAGGGCTCATTTTCTTAAGTTCCCTAGCAATTCATGAAATGTGTTTCATAATTTGGAAAGTATTTTGTGAATCACAAGGTTACATTTAAAAGGATTAAGAGTCAGTAATTATATTGCCACTCTGATAATTTTGGCCCTCAATACTTAAACAGTCATTATCTTTCTATGCAGAAAATAGAAGCAGTTCATTCCTACATTCCTACCAACAGCACCACAGGTGAGCACTAAGCGGAGCCTCCTATCTCCTGCTCTGTCTCTGCATTGTACCCAGTTGCTGTTATTGTGCAGAATTAATGAAGTTTGCAAACTTGCATCACTTCTGTGAAAGTTGATGGACATGTTAATTATACCTTATTTACATTTCACAGTTGCATGACCCAGATTCTTCTTTTCTGCCAAATTCCCAAAGTTTCAGTGGCATTTTTAGATACTCCAGTCAACACAGTTAGTATATTAAAATGCAAGCAGAAGTGGGGAACTGGCCATGCAGAGACAGGGAGATGATGAGCTGGGTTTATCTGACTTCAGGGCTAGAGTCAGGTAGTCAATTTTCAGAATTTAAAATTGATTGAACAGTGCATCTCTCTCCCCTCTGGGGTTTTATTAATTCTCTTGTAGGCACTGTACCTACTCAGTTTCTCCTTTCTGTTATGCAAGGATCAAAGCATTTACTTGAAGCCTGATTCCAGCTGCTAATTACCAGTATCCTCAGTGCACTAACACAGACTCTCTCTCTCTCTCTTTTTTGGTGTTTGTAGACTGCCCTTCTAGAAGATGGAGATGCACACTGGGGTTTGAACCTTGGCTTCGCCACTTTTTATTGAGCTACTACTGTGACAGGCATTATGCAGATGCTGGTGATGCAGCAATAAACAAGACACAGTCCTTGCCTGTGGGAGCTCGGAGAGAGCCTACTGGGATTAAGCAAGTAAGTAGGCAATCACACTACCCTGTGATAGGGATACGGTCAGAGGAGGATGGGGGACTGTGGGAATACACAGAAGAGATTCTTATCCCAGGAGGTGGGTGGGGGTCAGGTCAGGGAATGCTGCCTGGAGGAAGTGTTGTCTAAAGCAGTGTTCCCAGACTTCAGCATGCACCACAATCACCTGAGGGGATTATTAAACAGAGATTTCTGGCCCCATCTTTAGAATTTCTGATTCAGCAGGTCTGGGGTGGGGCCTGAGAATCCACATGTCTAAAAAGTTCCCAGTTGATGCCAGTGCTGCCTGCTCTGGGACCACATTTTGGGAATCACTCGTCTAAGCCAAGATCTGAAGGAGGGTGAAGGTGGAACACCTGTGAGCATGCGTTTGTGCTCACTCATGGGTGGTGGAGCCCAGGGAGTGCTGGGCAGAAGTACTCCAAAGGCTTGGAGATCAAAGGAGGCATGGCATGCTTGGGGACATCAATATCACAGGGTGTGGAGTATAAGAAGTGGTGAGGAGTGAAGGCAGAGACATCAGTAGTGACAAATCGTAAAGGACCTAGTTGGCCATGATAAGGGGTCTGAGTTTCCCTCTATGGGCAATGGAAGCTTCTAAGGTGGTCCAGTCAGGAGAGTGCTGTGATGTGATACACGTTGCAGCAAGGTTGCTCTGGCTTTGCTGCAGATAACAGGGTGGAAGGGGCAATGTGGGGGCAGGCAGGCCAGGTAGGAAGGCATTAGTAATCTAGGAGAAAGATGATGACAGCTGTGCAGAGACTGTTTTTTGCTGAGGAGAAGACTGTGGTGGATTGAAGATGACCACAAATACTTGGATCTCTTTTCCCATTGAGAGCTGGGTCTGTGTCTCCTCCCTTGAATCTGGGTGGGCTTATGACTAGGTGACCAATAGAATAAGGCAGAAGTAATGCTGCATTAGATTCCAGGCTCAGGCTCTAAGAGACAGGCAGCCTTTTTTTCCTATCTCTGGAATACTTGTTCTTGGATCCCTGATTTGCCTTGTGAGATGACTGACAATCTGGCTGGAGAGACCATGTGGAGAAGTCCTGAGACTACCTGGATCAGGACAGGGCCCCAGCTTTCGGGCTATCTCTGCCAAAGTGCTAGGCATGTAAGTGAAGACATCTGGGGACTTCCAGCCCAGCCACTAGTGGAATATCATCGAGTGACCCCAGCTGATGCCACATGGAGCAGACAAACTATCCCGTGGAGCCCTGCCTCAACTTCCAACCCACAATGTTATGAGCATAATGGAATGGTTGTGGCTTTCAGCTACTAAGTTTTGGGGTAGTTTGTTTTGCAATAATAGATAATTGGAACAGTTTCAATAATTGAATCACAAAGAAACACCAATATTTAAGGGGCAGGTAGGGGAAGAGAGGTCCTCAAAGCAGAATAAATTATAAAGAAAAGGAGGAAAACAAGGAGAGTGTGGTGCCATGGAAGCCAAAAGAAGAGAGCAGTTTAAATAGAAAAGGATGGTTATTAGTGTCAAATACTGCCAAGAAGTAAAAAAGATAAGGACCAAAGTGTCTTCTAGATTTAATGACACAGAGGTCACTGGTGACCTTGGTGAATGTCTGTTAAGTCCAGAAGACAGTCTGCAGGGAGGAAATCGAAGCAGAAGATGAAAGTAACCCTGTCAAGAAGCTTCATGGTGAAAGCTGCTCAGCATCACTAATTATTAGAGAAACGCAAATCAGAACTATAATGAGGTATCACCCCACACTGGTCAGAATGGCCATCACCAAAAAGTCTACAAATAATAAATGCTAGAGAGGATGTGGGGAACAAGGAACCTTCCTATGCTGTTGGTGGGAATGTAAACTGGTACAGCTACTATGGGGAACAGTATGCAGAGTCCTTAAAAAACCAAAAACAGACTTACCACATGATCCAACAATCCCACTACTGGGCATACATTTGGGGAAAACTCCAACTTTAAAAGATAGATGGACCCCTATGTTCATAGCAGCACTATTGACAATAGCCAAGACATGGAAGCAACCTAAATGCCCATTGATAGATGAATGGATAAGGAGGATGGGGGGTATATATATATATATATATATATATATATATATATATATATATACACACAATGCAATACTACTCAGCCTTAGAAAAAGAATGAAATAATGCCATTTGCAGCAACATTGATAGACCTAGAGATTATTATACTAACTGAAGTAAGTCAGACAAAGGCAAATCTTTTATATCACTTTTTGTGGAATGTTTAAAAAATGATGCAAATGAACTTATTCATGAAACAGAACAGACTCACAGCCAGAGAAAATAAACTTATGGTTACTAAAGGAGAAATAGGGGGAGGGATAAACTAGAAATTTGGGATTAACAGACATACGCTACTATATATAAAATAGGTAAACAACAAGGACCTACTGTATAGCACAGGGAACTATATTCAATACCTTGTAATAACCTATAATGGAAAAGAATCTGAAAAAGAATGTATATATGTATATATACATATATGTATATATACATATATGTATATCTGAATTGCTCTGCTGTATTCTTGAAACTAACACAACATTGTAAATCAACGGTACTTCAACTAAAAAAATAAATAACTTTTTAAAAAGAAGCTTCATGGTGAAGAAGAGGGTAGATCCCTGGGTATGTAGGGTTGAGAAAGGTTATCAGACTTGAGTATATTTCGGTGCTGATGGGAAGGATACAAAATGCAAGGAGAGAGTGAGGAGAGGCTCTGGGGGCAAGTGGACACTGTAAGATTGTGCAGAAGCCAGAGGGCACGTGTTTTAGTGTACAAGCAGAGGGATTTGCTTGGGCTGGAAGGAGGGACCCCTCTTGCACTGTGGCAGGAGAGAACGGGGAAATGGTGCTATAGAAGAAGAGAAATGCGTGGATATGTTGTGGCTGTAGGGTGAGGAGATACTTTATGTGATGGTATCTATTTCTCCTGCGAGGGAGGAGACAAGGCTGTGTGCTTGGACTGGTGGGGAATTGGTGAGATAAACTTTGAGGAGAATGGAGAAGACTTGAAACGGCCACTGTGGGGCACAGCAGGGAGCTGAGCAGAGAAACATAGAAGGATTGCATCCTTGGTAATGGCACCTGTTTCTGTGGTTGTGTGATTTTCTTCTCCCTCGGGTACTACTTAACTGGCCCAGTGTGGAAGTAAAGAAGGCAGGTGGTTAGAGTAATCTAGGGTTGGGGTCTCGGTGGAGTTCTATAAGGACAAGGGTTTGAGGTAAAGGATATGAGAATGTTGGTAAAGAAAGGATTGAAGTGAGGGTGCACTGGTCAGAAAGCCAGTGATGATAGAGAAAGAAAGTCAAGTCTGAGGGATCAAGGTCTTGACCAGCTTGAAGGACAGAGAAAGGATATCTCGTTTTTGTTTTTTGGAGGCTGTAGGTAATGGCAGAATCCAGGATCTGAAGCGGGTGCCTGGAGTGGAGAGGAATTAAGTAGAGGAAATCAAAGCATGGAGAGTCCACATTTGTATAGATGCCCACTGAAAAGGTATCTGTGAAGGCGGCAGGGCTTGAAGGTGGGGGAAGATGGGGGCGGGGGTGGGCAGCTGCCAAACTGCTCAGAAAGTATGCAGGTCTGGGAGGCTGTACATTGCAGCGATGGGGAGAGGCTGGGAGAGAGGCCACCTGGTGATGTGAATCTCAATGAGCTTTTTTTATTCTTGTTTGTTTGTAACCTGAGGGTGCCAGGATATACCCTGGAAGCAGCACTGGAAATCAAGGAGGACAGCGTCACCACCACCTTAAAAAGCTGTGGGACAGTGAGCGCTTCCTCCGGGCAGGGCTGCAGAAGTGGGGTTCTCAGAGCAGAGCTGGGCTTCAGTTGAGGCAAGGAGGTGGAGGGAAAATCCCGGGAGGAGGTAGAGGGAGATCAAGGGTGCCAGGGACTTGCCGACAGTGGGAGAGGGATGCCTGCCTGGGCCCCTGCTTTGGCTCTTTCCTATGAAGGAAAGCAGGACTCTGCACCAGCACTCGCTCAGGAGGTGGCGGCGGCCACCAGTGTGTGGAGTGAGGGTCTGCCAGTCCTTGTGCATGTGGGGTCTCTCTGCCCAGAGATGGGGCCACACCTGTACAGATCTGCACACGAGGAGGGGCCCCTGGCCCTTCTAAAACTGTAAAACTCCTTCACTTATAGATAAGAGCATAAGCTATGACAGATTATTTTTTAAAAGATTAAAGATTACTTTAAAAAATATATATAATTTAGAAGAGTTCCACTTAGGGGTTTTAGTCATGAAGCTGGGCTGTAGGATGGATTCTCAGAGACCAAATGCAGCTACAACAAGCCACCTACAGATTGCTGTCAAGTCAGACCTGCTGCACGTGTCTGCTGAGTTTGTGCAGAATCTATGTTCAGGGAGACAAGTAGCTTTCTCCAAAGTGCTGGCGATGAGGCACTGGGGGTTTCCAGGAAGGCTGCCTGTCGGGGTTTGGATCAGGACAAGGGAACAGTTAGCTGCAAAGGGCAATGAGAAGAAACTGCAGACAAAGCAACCAGAAGGTCTCCTCAGGAAAAGCCTTGTGGCTCCTTATTGCCGAGCCCACTGCGTTCTCTGACTCGATACCGGGGCAGCAGCAAATCAGGACCGAAGGCCACAGAAGGGCATCCGCTAAAGGACTTCAGGGCTTATTGGAGTGCCGATTCCTGCTAACCTCTTGAACCCTGTTTTCTCAGGAGCCCCCGGAAGGAAAACACCAAAAGCTCAAGCCTGAGCTCATCTCCAAACGTATCAAAGAATGTGCAGAGACCATTAAAAACCATACATGGAACACTGTCCCTTCAAGGCAGAAAATGATGACAAGGGAGGTGGCTCCTTTCTCCTAAGGCCACACCAAAAATCCACGGGGCTATATTTAGCTCCCTGCATCTCTATCCCGCAGCCCAGACTACGTGAGGCTCCTGGGGATCCTGACACTCAGAGTCAGATAGCGCTGTGCCCTGTGGACAATGCCAGAACATGATGTTCTTTTCCAGCAAAGTGGTCTCAGGACCGATTTGAAGAAATCAGCAAGCATCATTTTATTTCCCAAGTGAGGCTTTTCGCAGTAGAATCAGGGGTGAGTGGTGTTCAGCCATAAGCACTCGTGTTTGTTCCCCTTGTCATAAAAGCCTGTCACAGTTTTTTTTTTTTTTACAATGTGAGATCAATCTCCCTTCAGTCTGGTGGCCCAGCCATCCAATCTGATCCTCACAGTTCAACATGCTATAAAATGGGAAACCAAACACAGGGGAAATATGCCATGAAGATAAAGCATCTAAACGTCAATACAAATATTTGGGATGTTTAAAACAGCAATTTCTCATTAGTTTAAGACCAGAGATTCTTTGAGTGTGGACCTAGGACCGGCAGATTCACATCAACTAGGAGCTTGTTAGAAATGCACATTCCTCAGCCCCACACCAGACCTTCAGAATCAGAAGCCCTGGGGGTGGGGCCCAGTGGAACAGGAGGCTTGGAAGGCGGTTCTCACGCACACTGCTAGGTGAGAGCCACTTGTTTCCTTTACCTGAGTACAAGAGGGAGCAGATGGGGGCTCTAGTGCCTGGCCTAGGACTTCAGGGTATTTCAGATACAGGCAGTCTGGGATGAAGTGGTGAAGAGGGCTGTACCAGCAGTGCGGGTGGGGAGACCCATAGGTAGCTTGGTAACATGGATTTGGGGTATGAATTTAAAAATTTGCTCTATTTGGCATTATAATCATGGCAATAGGCTAAAGTGTCATATTTCCAAATACATTTTTCTTATCAGTGTGGGAGTATAATTTCACTTGTAGTCTGGGTGACTGGACTCACAGAGGTGACTTCCTTCCTAGTCCTTTGTATGTATCATGTTCGCTATGATGAAGCTTCAGTGTTCTTAGGAATATGTTTAGATTTATATCCACTGCATCTATATGCCTCTTTGGCTTTGGTCTGGTCCAGTCTACACTTTAAATCCCAACTAGAAAATACAGACAGAGGCTACTTTTGGATTTGCATTTTCCTTGTTTTCTTCTAAACACTGCATTCCAAGATTCTGATACAAATCAGATGCATTTTAGAATACAGATAGAAAATCAAGATTTAATAAAAATGTGAATATGCATTTTTTATATTCTGCTAAGCTGAGAAGAAAAGATGGAAAAGAAAGTTCAGAGAATCTAGAAGAAACCCTGAAGAATAAATCTTTTAGCCAAGAAGAAGATTGTTAGTTGTTGGCTATATTCAGAAGATCTGCATTTTTAAAGTTAATGACTAAAGTAATAAAATGTTCCAGTTAAATTATTACAGTGGCTGCTTGCTTCAGGGCAAGCAAAAAACCTTTGAGGTTTTAAATCACATTGTTCAGTCTGGCAGGAGACGGTATTTTAAATTCCTGCAAACTGTTTCTTTAATCTGTAACTTTTCCCTATGTGGCCTCTAATTCTCACACACCTGGCAGGAGAATGAAAAAAAAAAGTTAGCATTTGGATACAAATGTGTAATATTAAGAGAGCTGAGGCTTCCTTGGAGATATTGTTTGGTTAATAACCTATAAAAATTGGTAGCTGTAGTTTATTGCCTGAAATGCATCATATTATGGTAATCCTATTTTTGAGCCTTGGTGTGATTCAACCTTTGTCATGTGCACTGACAACGGGGCAGGATCCTTGAAATCGAACCTGCCCTGGAAAAGCCAGTGATTTGCTGTAACTGTAGCACCAGTGCTGACGGCTCAGCATTTGCCTTGCATCAAAGAGGCAGAGCAAGTGGAAATTTTACAGTGCAGTTCTGCTCTAATGTATAAAGACGCTAGGACTCATGTATTTTGCCTCCTGAATGAGGCCTTTAACCCAGTATGCTCCTTGCACTGCAAACAGAGATCCTCAGAGCCAAACTCCATAAAAGAACACAATCAGAAGGAACTGAATAGACAAAAGTTCTTGAATAAAACGAGTGGCGTCTTGATGCCCAGAATATAACTAATCAAAGCCTTCTTTTTCTATAAAGCCCAGGTTCTGGAAAAACACTTGGACCTGATGATGGGTATTGGCTTAGAGGCTTTCCTGGGGTTTTAGCACTGAAAACGTGAAAGGCTTTGTTTGACTTCAGGTTGCAAAGACCCTTTCTCCCTACGTTGTTTGAGTGAAGGCACGGAAGTGCACAGTGGAGTGGTTAGAATTGGGTCTGGAGACTGACTGCCTGGGACCAAATTGTGGCTCCATCGCTAATTAGCGGAGTGACTCTAGACAAGTTATCCAAAAATCTTTGCGTTAGTTTCTTTACCTGTCCATTGGGGATAACAGTAGTATGTAGCTCCAGGCTGGGGTCAGGTCTTGATGTAAAGTGCTTAGAACCATGCCTGGCACACAGCAAGTGCTCAGTGAGTTTAGCTACTGCTAAGGAGATCACTTTAATACTCACTGAGGAAGGCCCTGGAAGAGGAGGAAGAGTCGAGGAAGCACTACTTTCTTCCTTTCTTTTCTCCTTTCCTTTTGGTCACCTTTCTCTCCTCCCATTTCTACGTCTTTGCTGCATTTCGAAAGGGGTCTGAAGCCGAGGAGTGGAAGTGGAGCACACGTAGTGTGATGTATGGACACGGTACTGCCCTCAAGGCCGGGAGGCCGAATTCACTTCCTGGCTTCTCCATTAACCAGCTGTGAGACTGTGGGGAAGTTCTCTTTCCTGTATTAGTTTGCTAGGGCTCTCTGAACAAAGTATCACAACCTGGGTGGCTTAAAGCAAAAATGTACTGTCTCACAGTTCTGCAGGCTAGAGGACCCAAGCAAGGCGTCGGTGGGGTTGGCGCCTTCTGAGGCTGTTGGGGAGAATCTCCTCTACGACTCTGTGCTCCCTTCAGCCTCTGGGGGTTGCTGGCCAGCTCTGGCCTTCCCTGGCTTATAGAAGCATCATCCTCTTTTTTATAAGGACTGGATTTTGGGCCCACTCTACTGCAGTGTGAGCTCATCTTAACTAACTATATCTGCAAGGATTCCATTTCCAGGTCAGTTCACATTCTGAGGTACTGGGGGTTAGGACTTCCACATTTTAAATTTGGCTGGGGGAGCAGGAGACACAATTCTACCTATAACACAAAGGACACTCCTCAGAGTCTCCCAGCTGTTGTTGGGCTCTCTGATTCTCCAAGAGGGGCAGAAAGCATGCAGGGTATTCCTCCAACTGATCTAACTAGAGAGCACTTTTGTTCCACTGAGGAGAATCATGATGGCCTCACGCTAGTCATGGACAGCCTTTTGGACGATGCTGATGGGCCGTGACTTCCCTGTCAGGAAACGTGGACAATCAGGGCTGATCGTAAGCAGTCTCAGAAGCTATCCCTCCATCTCAGGGCAGAGCCCACCCTGGCTCTCCTCCAGCAGTGTCCTGCCTGTCCTCGGTTAGCTCACTGGGATGATGGGGGAAGCCAAGCCAGCAGCCCCTCACTGCCCTGTCAGTTTCTGTGTGGGCGAGAGATACCCCACCAAGGGGGCCTTCCTGGCCTACAGACAGCTGGTGTAAATGGCAGGGAGACTGGCAGGCTGCCTTTACATTCAAACAGCTGTGATCCCATACAAACTAAAAGGCAGAGCCCAAATGGGAGAAAATGACTGACTCATAAAATTTTAATAAATAGGTTAAAAGAAAAACCTGCCACAGTTTTGTGTTGTGTTGCAGTCAGCAAGAACATCTCTCACAGCAAGCTGACATTCTTGTCATTAGTGCTGTAAAGAGCACTCCAAATAAGGTAATTGCCCAATAAAGTTACTGTTAGCCAAACTGCACAGAACTTGAATTAAAAATATATCTGATTGCAGGACTTCAACCTGAGTCATGTGTCTTACCCATTGAACGTGTGGTTTGCCTGCCTCGAGAGTAGGAAATGTCACGGTTACATTTTGGATGTGAACCTACTCTTGGAAGGAGGAGCCCCGAGGATGCTTTCTTTTCCACCTTAAGACAGCAAAGGAATGAGATTTCTGCTTTCTACTTTATCTCTGCGTGATGTTTCCATTTACTTTGCAGGGCACAGCGCAGTTTAGCACAGTCTCCCTCTTCCTTGAGAGGGAGCAGAGGTAGCATCAGAATGGGAAAGGGCACTGCTGTATAGGTTCCAGTGTCTTCGTTGGGTTGGTGCAAGGAATCAGACTGAGCCACTGTCTGAGCTCTCCTGCCTGCACGCCCTGGAACTGTGAAGCTGTGAGACAGCTCACACAAAGACCATTGTATCTGAGCAGAAACAGTACAGGATCCGGGGTCAAAAGAACTGGGTTCTAATAGTCACTGTGTCATTAACTAATTGAATGATTTTTGGCAAGTCCGTTCCCCTTTTTACGCCTCATTTTTCTCATGTGTCAAATGGAGGTGAAAAATTCACTCTGTCCCTCTGGGGTGAGATAATAAAAATAATGATAGGCACAGAAGTACCATGAATATAAGTAGTTATTAGTAGCTTTAATTGGCTGGCCAGCAGGGAAGTTGTGATTTTAGGATATTAAGAAAAAAGACAAAACAGAAACGAATACAAATACAAAATAAAACTGAGGAATTTCCTAACAAACATAAGTCCATGCCAGATGGCTTCACTGGTGAATTCTATCAAACATCCAAAGCAGAATTAATACCAATTCTGATCAAACTATTTCAAACAATAGAAGATGAGAAAGCACTTCGAAACTTATTTTACAAGGCCAGCATTACCCCGATACCACAACCAGACAAAGATGCCACAAGAAAAGAAAATTATAGGCGAATATTCATGACAAATATAGATGCAAAAATCCTCAACAAAGTATTAGCAAACCAAATTCTACATTACACTAAAAGGAACATACACCATGATCAGGAGGGCTTTATTCCAGGGATGCAGGGATGGCTTCACATCCACAAATCAATCAATGTAATACATTAACAAAATGGAGGAGAAAAATATGACCAACTCAATAGATGCAGAATAAGCATCTGACAGAATTCAACATCTATTTATGATAAAAGCTCTCAACAAAGTGGGTGTAGAGGAAATATACCCCAATATAGTAAAAGTCATATATGACAAGTCCACAGCTAACATCACACTCAGCGGTGAAAAAACTGAAAAATTTTCCTCTAAGATCAGGAATAACACCAGGATGCCCAGTCCTGCCACTTTTATTTAACATAATATTTTCAGTCCTAGCCTAGTGTTTGAAGTCCTAGTCCTAACCATACCAATTAGACAAGAAAAAGAAATATAAGACATCCAAATTGGAAAGGAAGAAGTGAAACTGTCATTATTTGCAGATGACATAATATTATATTTACAAGATCCTAAAGACTCCAACAAAAAACTGTTAAAACTAACAAATGAATTCAGTAAAGTCTCAGGATACAAAATCAACATGCAAAAATCTCTTGTATTTCTATACACTAATAATGAACTATGAGAAAGAGAAATTAAGAAAACAATCCCATTTACAATTGCATCGAAAGAATAAAATACCTGGGTATAAATTTAACCACAGAAGTGAAAGATCTATACACTGAAAACTATGACATTAATAAGAGAAACATAACACAAATAAATGGAAAAGTACTCCATGCTTTCTTATTAGAAGAATTAATATTGTTGAAATGTCCACACTACACAAAGCAACGTACAGATTCAATACAATCTCTATCAAAATTCTAAAGGAAATTTTCACAGAAATAGAACAATCCTAAATTTGTATGGAACCACAAAAAACCCAGATAGCCAAACAATTTTGAGAAAGAAGAACAAAGCTGGAGGCATCACACTCCCTGATTACAAACTATATTATAAAGTTATAGTAATCAAGACAGTATACTTGTATTAAAACAGATACACTGATTAATAGAATAGAATAGAGAGTCCAGAAAAAACCCCATGGATACATGGTCAATTAATTTATGACAAAGGAATCACGAATACACAATGGGGAAAGGACACTTTCTTCAATAAATAGTATTGAGAAAACTGCACAGCCACACACAAAAGAAAAAAAAAAAACTGGACCACTATCTTACACCATACACAAAAAATTAACTTAAAATGGAATAAATACTTGACTATAAGACCTGAAATGATAAAACTTCTTGAAGAAAACATAGGCAATAAGCTCTTTGACTTTAGTCTTGGTGGTAATTTTTTTTTTTTGGATTTGACACCAAAAGCAAAGGCAACAAAAGTAAAAAATAAGCAAATGGGATTGCATCAACCAGAAAGCTTCTGCACAGTAAAGGAAATCATCAACACAATGAAAAGGCAACCCAATGAGTGGGGGAAAATATTTGCAAATTATGTATCTGATATGGGGCTAATATCCTATATACAGATCAAGAACTCATACAACTCAATAGCAAAACCCCAAACAATCTGATTCAAAAGTAGTCAGAAAACCTGAATAGATTTTTTTCCTGAAGAAGACATACAGATGGCCAAAAGATGTATCAATAATAATCAGTAGTCATCTGGAAGATGTAAATCAAAACCACCAGGAGTTAATCACTTCACACATGTCAGAATGGCTATTATCAAAAAGATCAGAAATAACAAGTGTCGGCAAGGATGTGGCGCAAAAGGAACCCTTGTGAACTGTTGGTAGGAATATAAATTGTTACAATCACTATGGAAAACATTATGGAGCTTCCTCAAAAAATTAAAAATAGAACTACAATGTGATTCACAAATTCCACTTCTGGGTAGATATCCAAAGGAAATGAAAACAGTATTTTGAAAGATATCTGCAATCTCACATTTGTTGCAGCATTACTCAATAGCCAAAACCAAGGAAACAACTTAAGTATCTACAAACAGATGAATGAATAAAGAAGATGTGGTACATATATTTACAATGGAATATTATCCAGCCATAAAAAGAATGAAATCTTGTCATTTGTGACAACACGGATGAACCCTGAGGGCATTGTGCTAAGTGAAATAAGTCAGACAGAGAAAGATGAAGACCTCACTTGTATGTAATATCTAAAAACAAAAACAAAACACCAGACAAGCTCATAGATACTTAGGGAACAGAGTGGTAGTTGCCAGAGTCAGGGGATGGGGGGTGGGGGAAATAGGTGAAGGAGTCAAACGTACAAATTTCCAGTTATAAGGTAAATAAGTCATGGGATGTGATGTAGTTAATAATAGTGTACTGCATATTTGAAAGTTGCTAAAAGAGTAGATCTTAAAAGTTCTCATCACAGGACAAAAAAACTTGCAACTGCGTCTGGTGAGATAATAACTAGACGTATTATGGTGATCATTTCACAGTAATCGAATCATTACATTGTGAACCTGAAACTAATGTCAACTGTATCTCAATAAGAAAAATAAAAAAACTAAAGGTGAATTCTGGGCTCAGGGGGGAAAATCCAGTCTCTTATTTTCTTCAGGAAGTATGCAAAGAGGTAGAGTAAGAAAGTCACTCAGGGATGAGTGTGATGAGCAGGAGGAGAAATATTAATTAGTAACTACAAAATAGAGCCAGAAAATTAATATTCATTGGGCTAAAAAACTAGTGAAATACTCAAAATATAACATAACTACAACTGTGTAACTAGTATTTATTTCCAAAAATGTATAATTGGGTTGAATGAAATGAAATGAAATACATATTTGAAAAAATGAAAGTGCCGTAGACCTGTGAGTTCTCATTGTCTTAATCTTTTGGTCTGGTCTCTGTTCTTACTCTAATTTAATTCAACAAATATCGACTGAGGTCTACAGGCCAAGTGTGGTAATTTTGGCAAATTGCACATGTGGTTATACATGTGGCTACATGAAGCAAGAGGAGAAAGAGGTGACTTCTGGCTGGAAGGACTGAGAAGGGTTCATTACAAAGGTGATGTGGAAGCTTCCCCTGAAAAGTGTGAACAAGCAAAGATTCATTCATTCATTTATTCAATATTTGTTGAGCTCCACCCCTGTGCCAAGCACTGTTCTCGGGCCTTGGAAGTTCATCAATGAACAGAGGAAGACCCCTGCACCAGGAACTTAAATTCTAGTGGAGGAAGGTGGGGGCTGGGTGAGGCAGAAGATGCAAGTTGTAAAGGCGAGAAAAGATCATCCCTGGGGAGATAACAACATTAACAAAGATACAGAAAGGGAACTCACAGGGGCTTTGGAAAATAAGCTTCATTTCTGGTTTTACTTCAGATTATTTGGTAGTGGCTGTCTGGAATCTATGTTGAGGAGGATTCTGAGACTTTCTTCTGACTCAGGTGGGAGAGTGACAGTATTGATTAGTGATGTCTGCCAAGGGAGAATTGGAGAATGTATGTGGGATATTCGCCATTCTCACGTGGCTGGATTATATCTGTGCCATTATGGTCTGTGCTATTCCAGTCTCCTGAGAATGTTATGAAGCCCAATAAGCGAGTATTACTAAGTTCAGCACTTATGTGTACACGAAAACTTATTTCAATATTCTCAGAGAAAGGCTCCCCTACATAAATGGAAGTGTTACTAGGTGACTTCTCTAAACTTTTATCCCCTCTAGACTAAGACCACAAGTAGCTATGTAACAGAGCAATATTTCATAGAACATATTTCTGTTTGTGGTTCCACTTCTTTGATTCCCTGGACCCCAGCTTAAAGTGAGCTTCAGCCTCTTAGATTCTCAGAATTTTTAGTTGCTTATTTTCTATTCTTGTATTCTGTTTGGAGTCATCTAATTCATTCCCCTCATAGCATTTTAGAAAGAGAATGACCTATTTCTTTCCTTTAAGTCTCCTAGGGAAACTATATAGCCCTCCTTATTGACTCATCTTCTTTGCCTCCTATCTCTTGCAGTGTATTGAGTTTCTAAGACAGGAGGGAAGGGGACAGGGTACAACCATTAAAAGAATGACACAGCAATTGAAGATAGGTTAACTGGTTAGAACCAACTAGATTCAAAATGGTGGAAGATTTGACTCCCAATAGACCTTGAACCTCATTACAAGCTTATTGTAATACATGAGCATGCTGAATGACACACCCACAGGTGCCATGACAATTTCAAGGCTGGCCATAAAAAGCCAAAAAGTGGGCAATAGCCCAGTTGCTAGAAATCCCTACCCCTTTTCCCAAATAGTTGGAATAATCTTTTCACTTGTTAGCATACGAATTACTGAGTCCATAAAAATGAAATATCCCTGCACCCCCAGGCCTCTTGCCCTTTGAGATGGCCCACATTCTGCCTATGGGATGTCTATCTCCTGAGCTGCTCTCGCTTTCCTAGAGGACCCATGCCTGGGGTCTGCTCTCCCTTCTGAGACAGGCTGCAGTGTCTATGGAGTGTGCACTTCTCTAAATAAATTTGCTTTCACTTCACTATGGCTCGCCCTTCAATTTCTTTCCTGCACAACGCCAAGGACCCTCACTTGGCAGGGCACGTCCCAGGGACTCACCCAACCTCTCATGTCCCATTTTTCCTGCAACAGTTCCAGAATATCTCATACTAGGATGACTCTGGCCTTCTGACTGGGCCTTAAAGGAAGATGGGAGAAAACCCTATTACTTAGCCTTTGATGAGTCAAAAAAATTTAGAAAATCCTTTCTCTGTTGTGACTGTATTGCTTTAGGCTACTGTGTTAGCACAAAATTTATTTTGTATGTCAAAAGTGTAAATTTTTTCTATTAGATTGAACTATAGGAAATTGCCATATTTTAGGTCAAAAAGGTTGCCAGCAATTTTCTGTGGTTCAACCTAATATTATATATCTTCTTTAAACAATCCTAATCTTGAGGATCTGAGATTTAGACTAAACTAGGGAGACTGTCTTGTATTTAGAAATGCAAAAGAGAAATTAATGTTAATATTTTGTTAAAACATGTTTCTCTGCCTTCAAAGCTCTCTCTGCCTATTCCCTCCTTAATGACAGTAAGAAAAGCTGCTCAAAAGAATTTCTTCCCGTAAAACAATGAAGCTAGAACACACCCTTACACCATATACAAAAATCAACTCAAAATGGATTAAAGACTTAAACATAAGACAAGATACAATAAACCTCCTAGAGGAAAACATAGGCAAAACATTATCTGACATACATTTCAAAAATTTTCTCCTAGAAGAAATAAAAGCAAGAATAAACAAATGGGACCTAATGAAACTTACAAGCTTCTGCAGAGCAAAGGAAACCAGAAATAAAACAAGAAGAAAACCTACGGAATGGGAGAAAATTTTTGCAAGTGAAACCGACAAAGGCTTGATCTCCAAAACATATAAGCAGCTCATAACGACTCAATAAGAAAAAAATAAACAACCCAATTCAAAAATGGGCAGAAGACCTAAACAAGCAACTCTCCAAGGAAGACATACAAATGATCAAAAAGCACATGAAAAAATGCTCAATATCACTAATTATCAGAGAAATGCAAATCAAAACTACAATGAGGTATCACCTCACACCAGTCAGAATGGCCGTCATTCAAAAATCCACAAATGACAAATGCTGGAGAGGATGTGGAGAAAGGGGAACCCTCCTACACTGCTGGTGGGAATGCAGTTTGGTGCAGCCACTATGGAAAACAGTGTGGAGATTCCTCAAAAGACTAGGAATAGACTTACCATATGACCCAGGAATCCCACTCCTGGGCTTGTATCCAGATGGAAATCTACTTCAGGATGACACCTGCACTCCAATGTTCATAGCAGCACTATTTACAATAGCCAAAACATGGAAACAGCCTAAATGTCCATCAATAGGTGACTGGATAAAGAAGAGGTGGTATATTTATACAATGGAATACTACTCAGCCATAAAAACCGACAACATAACGCCATTTGCAGCAACATGGATGCTCCTAGAGAATGTCATTCTAAGTGAAGTAAGCCAGAAAGAGAAAGAAAAATACCATATGAGATCGCTCATATGTGGAATCTAAAGACTCATGGACAGAGAATACAGACTTGTGGTTACCAGGGGGGTAGAGGGTGGGAAGGGATAGACTGGGATTTCAAAATTGTAGAATAGATAAACAAGATTACACTGTATAGCACAGGGAAATATACACAAAATGTTATGATAAATCACAGAGAAAAAAATGTGACAATGAGTGTGTATATGTCCATGAATGACTGAAAAATTGTGCTGAACACTGGAATTTGACACAACATTGTAAAATGATTATAAATCAATAAAAAATGTTAAAAAAAAAAGAATTTCTTCCCGAACTTGAAGAGCTGGACACCCTTCAACTCGGCCTTTACAAATGCCGTAAAGTCAGAAGGCAACTTATCCCCTTTAGTATTCACTGGTTAGATGGAAATAAGAAGTATTTAAGAAGAAACTCTGGGATGTTTGAAATGATGTCCACACCTTTATTTGTTTCCCAAATGCCTACGGATGGTTAGGTTTCTGGATTAACTACTGAGTAGCATCTGTGTTTAATTGCTGATGGAACCTGGCAAGAAGGCTAGGCTGGTGTTCAGAGAAGTTTTGTCTGAGCATCCCCTTTCATTTCACTCATGGAATCCAATGGCTGTGTGTGCATGCAGGTATGGAAGTACATGAATGTTCTGATTAACATTTGTATGAAGGATTGCAGTGCAACTAAAGAGTGCAACGGAACAGACAAGTTGGAGAGAGGGCTGTTTCAATTTGATAGAAGGTGGCAACAGACTCGTCTTCCAAAAGGGGGATGCTGGGAGTAGTGCTCTGTTTCTGGAAATGAAAGTCAAACTCATCTTTTTGTGCCAGGGTCTTTGCTCGCTGTGCCTACTTCTCATTGTCTGAAAACTGTCAGTCATAGATCTAATGCAGCCAGTTGGCTAATTAGAGGATTCTACTGCTGGGAAGGGGAGCATCTACGGAGGACAAAGGGACACTAAGAGACCTGGTTCCCTGCATTGTCACCACATACCATTTAGTCACACAGTACCTCTAGCTATGTGGGCCAAGGAGCAGGCTCAAGGCCAACTCTGCTGGCTTTACTAATAAAAATGGCAACACTCAAGAGTAGTTTTCTCTCTCCAGAGATAAGAGTGTAAAGTCAGTTCACAAAGGCCAGTGAAATGTCCTTTGGTGTCAACCTTTTCTCACTGAGCTAAGAAAAGTGTTCTCAGCAAATTCTTAGACTCCCTCAGCCAACTGACCAGGTCACTGTGCCTAAAAACAATAGAGAACATGAAGCTCAAAACTAGAGGCCTGAGATATTTCAAGTAAAAGGAAGGAAGGAAGTGTTTTGTTTTGTTTTAGCAGACGGTGTTTGATGTCTGCTTCAGTCTTTCACGAGTATTCTCCTTGGAGTCTGATGTGGAAGAAGGCAGTAGCTTCTTTTTCTATGCGCAAAGAGTCATTGTCTCAGAGCTTTAGGGTTTAGAGAACTGGGGAATGCCACATGGTGGGGATGAGCAGACAGCAAACAGAACCTTGGAGTATTCATTTTTTGGTAAAGAGGAAATCACATGTCTTCCTTTACTATTTAGTTCTGTAATTTCCTTAAAAGTCATGTCACATGAAGATAAGATAAATAAAAATTATTTTACGAGTGGGGAAAAACCCCCAAATCTGGTCGTCAGGAGAGGGAGTTAGAAGCCACTGAACTCTGGGTTTTTATTCTAAAGCCAACCCATGGATCTGGTGATGTATTTCATCAATCCACTGAACTTCCATGATTTTTTTTGAACAAAGTCACTCCCTGCCTTTTGTGGAAGTTGCAGGTTTGGTTTAATTGAAGTTTGTACTTTGAGAGGCTCAATGAAAAGTGCTTAGAAATACAAGACAGTGTAACAAAGTAAGCTGAGGATGCTTTATAAAAAAGATTAAAAATACACACAGGGTACCTAAACTCATTTTGGAGAAGCCTAAATGCAAACTTTACCCAGAGACTACATAAATACCAACTGGAGAGAATCAGATGAGCTTCTACAGGCCTTGAAATACCAGAGGCAGGATGATTCTGTTAATCCTGTCCCTCTGGGTGTTACCTGGATGGTCAGCCCTTCTCTCCAGGTCCTCTCCAGGAAGGGCAGCAACCTTCCTGCCAGAGGCACCTCTGGTTTACAGATCCTCCAGCCTTCTCACTTCTTCCTCCAGAGCTCATTCCCTGATTGCAGGGCCAGATGACCTCTCTTGCCTCCAGGTAACGCCCCCACCCCAGCTCCAGTCCTAACAGTTTCTTTCTGATCACTACTAGTCTCCTCACTGAGGGCACCGAACTAGGGCCTGTGTATGATGGCTGCCTTGACAAATATCACCTTCAGAAAGCCCCAGCTTATCCCATTTGATCAGAATTTTGACCTTTTATAAAAACTGGTTTGGATTATAACGTCATCATTCAAAATTTGGAAACGTTCAGTGATTTTTGGTTTTAGCTGTTCAAAAAGAAAATCCAAGTTTCTTAAGATGAAGACAAGCAATTACAATGCTTCCCATAATAATAAGCTCTGCTAAATGCAAATAATAATAAAATGCATGAACTTGGTATGCAAACCAATACTAAGCTACTTTGGATTTGGTGCTAATCAGAGGTATTGACTGAAAAACCCTTGAAATGAGTTTTCCTTCCCAAAACATCATTTATGTGGTTTGAGGATGACTTTTCTGGGACATCTGGTATGGTTCTCCAAACCCACAGTCTGAACTTTGCCATCACCTGAGAGTGTGACAGATGAGAAAAACTGTGGAGAGAAGGAAATTAGAGGAGAAAGAAAAAAAAAAAAGGGAGCAGGAGGTCGAGGAGGAGAATGACAGAAGAAAGGAATGTTTGCTCTCTTATCCTCTGATGGCAAACTCTGCCTCTCATCTCAGGCGCTCAGAATCAGAGGATCACACACTAGGCTAGAAGTATGGCAGGGGTTTGCAGATGGTGGGCTAAGGAACCCCAGCAGTTCTTTTCAGGGGCTTCCTCATAGATGCCATGCCCTTTTCCCAGAACTTTCATGGACCGGACAGCAAAATAAAATCCTAAAGACAGAGCCCATTATAGTTTCCCAGGTGAAATTTTACCCATTTAGTGTTTTACTTTTAAAATGAGGATCATGAAATGATCAAGGTGGAGAAAGTCAGCAAAGATCAGAAATGATCCAAGGGAAAGATCCTGTCATTGTTATTGGTTCACACCCGTCATGGCTGGACTTCCCAAGCTCAGGGCCTTGACGAAGAGGGAGCTCCTCACACTGGCCTCGGTCAAAGCCTTGGTCCTGCGCCATTCAGACCCCAAGAAAACACAGGTTAGCTGCAGAGCATCCCACTCCTCCCTCTTCAGGTTGTCTCTCACATCTCCTAAGTTTCTTTTCTTCTCTAGAAAGCCAAGATAACAGCAAAGTTCAGCTTCACCATTCACAGAAATTAATTTAGGGTCATTCCAGATAGTCATTATGGATTTCTGTGCCAACTCAGGAACAAAGGATTTTGTTATACAACGATGATATAACAGAAAATATACTGAAACTAGCCATACAGTAGGGTTTAGAGTTATGAAAGCTGACTATAAAATAGGAAAGAACATGTGAGAGTTTTAAAACAGTTCCCAAGGAGCCGTCAGAAGTGTGGGCAGGTGGACTGAGCCTGATGCTGACCACAAAAGAGCTGCCAGAAGTTTTCCAGGAGAAGGGCAGGATTTCTGCACAAGAGATTGGAGCCTAGACTTCCATCACTGTGCTACAAACTCATCAGATGCCAGCAGTGTCCAGAAATGGTGGGGACTGGAAATGTCTGCTGAAAGCTCTGCTTAGAGAGAATTACAGTAATCGAGGCTTCTATCATGGGGCTCTGCCCTGCTGCCACAAGGTCATCAAGGGAGGAATAATGGAGCAGCTTGCAAAAACTTATGGATAAGTATTTGGTCCTTTGCATGCCCTGCATTGCACTTGGTATGTGACAGCAGCTCAATACCTATTAAAGATGGTGCAGAAAATGCCTTTTTAATTTCTCCTGGGAAATGTCTTTTTTTGCCAAAGTTAGGTTGAAAGGAAAGCATAACCACTTCTAAAAGTGATGACAAGAGAACAAGAATGAGTCCTTCATGCTAATGCTGTCCCTCCCCAACAGAAGTAATTCCCAAGGTGGATTAAATTTGGAAGGTCATCTAGGCACCTCTTTGAAGTATGGTAAGAAACTATAGCAAGGTCTTTGACCAAGTACTGAGTTCAACAGCATTCTCCAGTCCACGCTGATCTCTAACTCTTAAGAAAATCACCTAATTCCTATTTCAGATGTGTTTTATCAGCTCCTTAGTCACCTGCGAGTGTCATAAATGTTCCTCTTCCTTGTAGCTAGGCTGGAGTCCTTTCCCTTAAAGTTGCCATTTACTTAGATTTATCAAAATTTTAGGGTCCAACAGAATTTTCCCCATCTACTTCATCAAAAACAAAACAAAAAACTAAGTGTCATATTCTGGTTGCTTTTCTTACAACCCATGATAAGAAGTGGTTTTGAAGTTTCAGATCTGATAACCCATGAGATTGAGCTCCATTTACATTTTGTCTTTCCCCACCCCTACCCCAACATTAATTCCTCTGAGAACCAGAAGATGGAGGTGTGAACCTTGGTACTGGCTCTTATGAAATGTATGACCTTGAACAAGTCACCTAGCTTCTGTGCGCATCAATTCTGTTGTCTGTAAAGTGAGGACAATCATAATGGGACTGCTGGAAGGATCAAATCAGAGAGGATATAAAAACACATTGTCAACTGTAAAGTGTTTCATAGATAGAATTCTAAATACTAAAGAAGCAGTGACAGTCCAGTGGAATGAACATCAAATTTGAGCTCAGGAGACATGGGTATAAATATGACATCTCCTGCTTAACAGTTGTGTGATTTGGGGCAAGTCATTAAATTAAGTCATAGTAAAATAATTGTAAATGTGAATTATTAAACTACCAAAAAACTTCACAGGGTTTTGTAATTGAAATAATAGCCAAGTAAATCAAGGGTAGACATCTAGTCTAACCTCCATCAGTTTCTCTCCCTTGAGAATTTGGGATTAGGATGAAAGGACTGTCCATCACCTCTGAGCAAGGATGTCAGAAAGAAGAGAACTCAAAGCATCTTGTATGCAGGGCTGATTAGTGAAGAAAGCAGGCTGACTGAGAACAAGAATGAAGTAGGTGAGAAAGGCAGAGATAAACACACACACAGAATAAGAACGAAGGGGGTACTCTTTGATTTCTTTACTGTTCCATTTCTAAGTGACATCCCTACATATCCTTATTGTAAATTCCTCCTGGATTAGTCAAGGTTCAGTTGCAGATAAGACGCATCCATTCTAGCTAGCTTAAGCAGAAAGGGATTTAATGCAGGAACTGGGTCTCTTACTTGGGTCCTTTTTCCTCCTTTCCTACCTGCATCTTCCCCACTTCAGTGCTCTCAGGTTCTGAAATATTAACTCTCTCCTGCCACACAGTGTTTTCGGATATGAAACCAAGTCCCCTAGGTCCTTACTGCTCAAAATTGTGGTGCAGCTTATTCTGAATCAGAATCTGCATTTTAACAAGATCCCTAGGTGATGCATAGGCACATGAAAGTTTGAGAAGCACTGCATTCTAGCAAGGAAACATAGCTAGGCTAGAAAATCTTTCGGTAGTGTCTGGCACCGTCTATTAATCTTCCTCCTTGTGATGTTCTTGAAACAAACTGCTGTTTCCTATTATGTCTTGCATCAAAAGGACTGCAGCATGGTATTCCATGTCTTTTCATCTAGGGCATGGGCTTTGTGTTTTAAGGATGAAGTCCAGGCTTATGTCAAGAGGCAGCTAAAGGAAGATTCTGGGAGACTATGTATTTGAGGAAATTCACTCTAAGGCAGTTCTACTGGCTTCTGGATCAAATCAAATGAAGGAATTCTGCATTTGTGAATAGCATTATAAAAGAGAAGGAACCCTTATAGTCCATTTTTTATCATATGGTTTTTCCCTCTTCCTACTCCAGACTTCCCCAAACTTTCCTTTCACCAGTTCTTCAGAACCAGCACCCAAGCAGAGCCCACGAGTCATTGGGGACATAATGGGGGAAAGCGTTGAAAAAAATGGCAGGCATTTTGGTGACATGACTGAACTGGTAGCTTTTCTTTCTCATGTTTTTGCTCAAAATATGTCTTTGTGATATTGGGGTATAATTTTTATCCTTTTCCAATTATTCAGATACACCAAAGCCCCACCCATTCCCTTAAAAGCTCTAAATGTTACAAGGATTAACTGTTCTAAAAATAAACAAAAAAGAACCCCCCCCCCCAATCAATCCATGCACATTCAGTTAAGAAAACAGGCTTAAAGCATCTGTTATGAAAGATGTAGGCTGTGAGTGCCATGGAGAGACCTAGTGGTCTTTCCAGCCTAGTTGCCCGACACCACTTCACTTTCATTTATATTGTCATTAGGTGACTGAGGAAAACACACACACACACACACACACACACACACAATGGAATACTACTCAGCCATAAAAAGAATGACATAATGCCATTTGCAGCAACATGGATGGACCTAGAGATTATCATGCTAAGTGAAGTCAGACAAAGACAAATCCTTTGTCTGACTTCACTTAGCATGAAGACAAAACCACTTATCATATCCCACTTATGTGCAATCTAAAAAAATGACACAAATGAACTTATCTATAAAATAGAAATAGCCTCATGGACATAGAAAACAAACTTATGGTTACTAAAGGGGAAAGGGGAGGGATAAATTGGGAATTTGGCATTAACAGATACAAGCCACTATATATAAAACAGATAAACAACAAGGACCCACTGTATATATAGCACAGGGAACCATATTCAACATCTTGTAATAAAAGAAATTTTTTAAATTTAAAATATTTTTAAAATTAAAAAAATAAAAAAAAAGTCCAGTATCGGGGAGCATAGGGTAGCATTATTATTAGCTTCAGACAGACAGATGCCTGTTAAAGGCATCACGTCGGGTCTGTACAGAGGTTCTCACATTGTGGTCCCTGGATGAGCCGCAGCAGCATCCGGGGAATTTGTTAGAAATGTAAATTCAAGGCCCCACCCTGACTTGCTGAATCAAAACCCCTGGGAGTGGGGGGCCAGCAACCAGTGTCTGAACAAGACCTCCAGGCAATTTGGATGCTCACCAATGTGGGAACCACTCCTACCCAGTGAGGTCTGTGGAGGGAACATGACAGAGTGGAAAGCACCTGGGCTCTGGAGCTAAGCCTATGTTCCTTCCCTCCCCGCTGTGCGAGCACGCCAGCACTAGCTGCGTGACCTTGGCATGACCTTGGCAAGCCCTTGGCCTCCTTGATCTTGATGTTCTTTTCCCCTCCTTACAAATCCGTTCTGGGGCAAATGAGATGACCTAAGTCCTTGTTCATACAGTAGCTCAGAAAACACTGATGCTTTTCCTCTTCCCTGCTCTGGGTTCCTGCTGGGAAGTCCAGCAGATCAGATTCATCAATATTTGTGGAAAATTAAGAGCATTTTCACATACTCATGGACATCATAATGGAAGTCAGACATCTTGTATCAAGCAGACTATCCGTTGTCCTGGCTTGTGCTGTTCTATTCAGGACCCAATGGCTATGTATGGCCACTGAGCGCTTGAAATGTGGCTCACTGAACTGAGATGAGCTGCAAGTATAACATACATACTGGATTTTTAAGACTTAATATGAAAAAAAGTAAAAATATTTAATTTATAATTTTTAAATATTGATTACATATTGAATTGAAAGTTTGGCTATACTGGGTTAAATACATACAGCCTTAAAATTAATTTCACCATTTTTTTTACTTTTTAAAGTGTGGCTACAAGGAAATGTAGAAGTACTTTGTGGCTTATGTGACATTTCTGTTGGACAGTGTTGGTCTCAACCCCCCCAGTGTCACTGCATTGCCCTCATGCCAGACCCAGGAGACAAGGGAAGAGCCTTCTGATAAAAATGGCTTTTTAGCTTCTTGGTTATAAAATGCATAATTACTGTGGAGTTGTTCTCATGATCATCTTTGCAGCATTTTGTAGCTGCAAAGGATTCCACTATCTTTTCATCAGTTACTCCTTAGGACACAGTCTGTGAGGCAGGTCATGGCTAAATTATGAGACACATTAAAGTGATCTTCATCATTCGAAGGCCAGTGGAGGCCTCCACAGACACACGCCCTCACACAGTGGTGCACCGGGACCGCAAAGGAACGACAGAAACTACAAAGCAGAGGCTGGGGTGGGTGCAGATAAAAACACAGGCCACCTGTGCTTGTTAGTCACATCCTCTTCTAAGGAAAGCTCGCTGATGGTCCCCCACCCCATCAGCCATCACCTCTCCCCTACTCCATCCTGCTCTCTTACAGGCAGAATCTAGAGGCTTGATTAACCTTTCAGATATTTTAAAGTCATTTTTCAGGAAATGAGAGTTCTTTCCACATCAGCCCACTCTATCTTTCCTTAAATAAAGACAGTGAAAGGCAATTCCCTCGGATGAATATTTGTCTTTGGTTTGACTTAAAAATTGGCTCAGGAAACCGTCTGTCAATCAAGTACATTACAGAGAGAAGCAGTCATGGAATTATGTGAGTTGAGATGTTTCAAATGACAATTTTGTACTCGTGCCTCTTCAATTATTCAAGACAACACAAGTCAGCTCTAATCGTTAAAAAGATTTTAGGATTAAGGAAACTTGGCACTCTGTTTTAAATATTTAGTCTCTTTTGAAGAACCCAACTCTTATATGAGACTCAGAGCATTTTAATAACATAAAGAAGCCCCTCGACACGATGAGGTAAAGACAGATGACTCGATGCCTGTAAACTTGCATATGTAATATGTACGATACCTGATCAGTCATTTCAGGTTTTTGGCTTGGTGGGGTGCAGAAAGTTCCCAGTTAAGTTCAAATAAACACTAAGCACCTGCTGATGCCAGGCACTCTGCCAGGCACTAAGGGTACAGAACTGGAACAGACACAGTCCTAGGTCTAGCTCAAACTAAAACAGAAATAAATGACAATTTCCTTTACAAACCCAAGATTATTTTATTGATTTTCATGCACAGGGCTCATTGTTTTCTTTTTTCCTTGCTTGCAAGGCACCATTTTAGGTACATTTCTAAAGTATAGAAGGCATATTTAAATTTAATTTTAGCAGCAGAGAAAAGAATATTTTACACACAATAGTGAAAAGTCTTTAGACTCTGTATTTAGTATGCAAACCCAAAAAACCTTTTTGAGTGAATGAATGTTTCTTTGAAGGTGAAACTTTTGTGTTCATAATGAAATAAGAATGCTCATGTCAGGCTGCTTAAGCAGGTTTGCCCCTACCGTGGGACAAAGGATTCATTTTTTTCCTCCTTAAAAGAGATTTATGGGTACTAATCCATTTCATTAGAAACTGACAATTTTGTATTTGAATTTTATATACACCAGACTGTAGCTATTGATATTAGTTTGAACAACAACATGAGGCTATGACAGTAAGTCTATCAAAGGTTCAGGGTAAGGTACCATTACTTAAAAGTTAGGAACAAAAACTTTATAAAAACTTGTAATTTCATCCCATCCTTGGTTAACATCTCTAGATTCCAGAAAGGTTTTATTTTTTTAACATCCCCAAATCAGCACTCTCTATCCAGTCATCTACTTCTTTAAGGAAAGATCTCCACCCCTCTGCATGTCCCACCCCCAGACCCCACAGTAAGACTTTCCTGTCTTTAGTTACCAACTGACAGTATTAAAGCTAATACCACACTAGTTATTGGGGCTTCTGCCCTCATGTGTGTGGGTATTTTCTGTGTGTGAGAGAGAGACTTGCTTGGACCCACTTTTTGAATCATCTGGCCTTCAATTTTCCTGCTTTTCCAGCTAGGCTCTGTTCCCTCCCTCCTGTCACCCATAAGAAGGATGTCACTCCCTGTGTTGACTGCATGAATGGCCCACTTCTTCACTCTTCCCTACCTTCTGTCTAGACATTTCACTATGCCTTCCTCCTGTGGGCAGCGTGTGTCCCCCGGCTGCAGGCATGGCCACATGACTTACTTTGACCAGTGGGATGTTAGCAGGTGTGACAGAGCAGAGGCTCAAATGTCCTGTGTGGTTGAGCTTGATTTTCCTGTGACCCTGTCATCACCCCAGAAAGGACATCCTAGCCTCTTCGTTCCAGGAAGAGGATGAGAGACACGTGGAGCAGAAACATTCCTGGACAAATCTAGCCAGACGCTCCAAAGCCCAGATAACGCACAGACTTGTAAAGAATAATTTATGATTGTCTTCTTGAGCCAATGAGTGTTGGGATGCTTTGTACACAGCGATAACTTCCATCCTCCCTACTCTGTCATCACCACAGACCACAGACCTCCCTTTTGCTATTTCAGAGGATTCTCGTCCACCTAACATCACTCTGTCCTAGCACCTGGTCGCTAACAGTGGGACCTTCTGTGGTACTGGGAAGGTGAAGAGGGAAAAAGGGCAAAGGAGAGGAGACTGATCTCAACTGTGGGATTCCTGTTGGAAAGATGGAAAACTTAATTGTCATCACTCTCAGCCTGCTCCTGCCTCAGCTCTTGTCATTTCCTTTCTCTCCCCCAACCCTCATTTCCTTCCCTTAATAAACAATGTCCTACAATCAATCTTCATGATGAGGCTGAAGTTTCATCATAATTGTTGCTAACATTTATTGAATACTAACTATATCTAATTAATAAGCACTGAGCTAAGTGCTTTCCTCAGATGGTATGTTTTAAATCTCACTGTGATGCTGTAAGATAGACGACAGAATCTACATTCTACACGTGAAGAAGCTAGTCAAGATCCACAGCTAGTAAGTGGTGGGGCTGAGGCTCTAATCCAGGCAGTCTGATGTCACAGCCCGGGCTCTTTACCCACATGACACTACCCACTCTGGTTGAATCCCCTTATCCCCATCTCCCACTGTCATTCTTCTCACCCCTATAGGCAATCACTAATGTATGTATTTTTATTTTAATAAACTTTATTTTACACTATGGATTGTTGTTTGATATATATTATTACTTTTTGATATGCATTATTTTTAGTTTATATAAACAATATTTAATTACCTGTCTTACTCTGTTTTTTTTTTTTTACTAAGCATCTTGTTTTTAAGAGCAATTCATGTTGCCAAGTGTTGATTACCAAGGCAATCCTGAAAAAAAAGAACAAAGCTGGAGGTATAACTCTTCTAGACTTCAGATTATACTACAAAACTACAGTCACTAAAACCATGAGGTTTCAGCACAAAAACACATACACAGATCAATGAAACAGAATAGAGAGCCCCCAAATAAACCCACACATCTATGGTCAGTTAATCTATGACAGAGGAGGCAAGAATATGTAATTGAGAAGAGATAGTCTCTTCAATAACTGGTGCTGGGAAAACTGGACAGCTACATGTAAAAGAAAAAATTTGAACATTCCCTCACACCATATATAAAAAAACTCAAAATGGTTTAAAGACCTAAATGAAAGACTTGAAACCATAAAAATCCTAGAGGAGAACATAGGTAAAACACTCTTTGACATATATCATAGCAACATTTTCTTAGATGAGTCTCCCAAAGCAATAGAAATAAAAGCAAAAATAAACAAATGGGACCTAGTCAAACTTAAAAGCTTTTCCACAGCAAAGGAAACCATCAACAAAACAAAGACAACCTACAGAATGGGAGAAAATATTTGCAGACAATGAGACCGACAAGCGGTTAGTACCCAAAATATACAAACAGCTCATACATCTCAGTATCAAAAAACCCCAAACAACACAATCAAAAAGTGGCAGAAGACCTAAATAGACATTCCTCCAAAGAAGACATATAGATCGCCAAGAGGCACATGAAAAGATGCTCAATATCGCTAATTATCAGAGAAATGCAAATCAAAACTACAACATCAGTCAGAATGGCCATTATTAAAAAGTCTACAAACAATAAATGCTGGAGAGGATGTGGAGAAAAGGGAATTCTCCTACACTGTTGGTGGGAATGTAAATTGGTGCAGCCATTATGGAAAACAGACTTGAGGATCCTTAAAAAACTAAAAATAGAACTACCATATGATCCAGTAAGGCCATTTTTGGGTATATACACAGAAAAAAATAAAAACTCTAATTCTTAAAGATACTTGCATGCCAATGTTCATAGCAGCACTATTTACAACAGCCAAGACATGGAAACAACCCAAGTGCCTATCAACAGACAATTAAGATGATGTGGCATATGCATACAATGGAGTATTAGCCATAAAAAAGGATAAAATATTGCCATTTTCACAAACATAGATGGACCTTGAGAATATCATGCTTAGTGAAATGAATCAAACAGAGAAAGACAAATACTGTATGATATTACTTATATGTAGAATCTAAAAAATAATATGAATGAATGTATATATGAAACAGAAACAGAATCACAGACATAAAAAACCAACTTATGGTTACCAAAGAGGAGAGGGAGGAGAGGAGGGAGAAATTAGGAGTATGGGATTAACAAAGTACTATACATAAAATAGATAAATAAGGATTTACTGTATAGCACAAGGAATTATATTCAATATCTTGTCATAACCTATAATGGAATACAGTCTGCAAAAACCTGACTCACTACTGTACACCTGAAACTAAGACAATATTGTAAATCAACTATACCTCAATAAAAAAATGATCCATCCATGTTGCCATGTGTGGATTTAATTTGTTGTCTCTGACCTGCTACATAACAGTCTATGGTTTCCACTCACCCCAAATTATTTATTCACTTCTCCACAATGAAGATCCTGATTGTCTCCAACTCTTCACCACGAGTAATACTTCAGTGAGCATCCTCAGACATGGACCCTCATGGTGCTAGTGAGAAACTCCTGGACATAAATCCAGGAGCAGGACTGGTAGGTCATAGAGTATGTTTAACAAATGGACTAGATTGCTCCCCAGAATGGTTGCTCCAGTCCAAACTCCCTCTAGCAGTGCGTGGAGGCAAATCCCCTGCCTGTTATCCTGTCCAAATGCTGCCAAACTAAAAGATGTCAATTTATAACTCATCACTGTTTTCACTTCTATTTCTTCAATTATCAATGACTTGGGACATTTCTTCGTGTTAACGGTTCTATTTTTTGTTCTCTTTTCTACAAAATGGCTTGTTCATTATTTTTGTTCATTTTGCAATTGATTTTGTTTTTTCTTATTAATTTGGAGGAATTCCTTGCTTATTCTAGACACTTGTTTTGTAACATTCCAAATAACTTCTCAAAAATCTGTCACCTAGTCTTTGTCTTTATTGTCCTTTATGAACAGATGTCCTACTTTGATGTAATTCAATTATTTATTTTTTGCCTTATAGTTTGTGCCTTGAAGTTTTGTTTAAAACTCCTACCACATCTCCAGTTCTCAAAGATTTTTATTTCATATTTTTATCTATTAATTTTATGAGGTTACATTTCTATTGTTTCCTTTTAAAATGTGATTGCTAAAATAATTTTATTCCTCTAACATTATGAGTTGAAACAAGCTTTGGAGGACAGATCCAAGAACCTGACTATTGTTTACATCAGTTGCTTCTATGAAAAGTATGTAATACTTCCAAAATACCAATCTACAAGTGAACTTTTAGAATAGAGCTTACTTATGCATTGAAGGGTACCAGGATATTTATGAAAAACAACTCTAAAGTTACAATACTGGTTTGGCTGTGGCTGTTGGCCTTAGTAGCATTACATTGTAACTGTAGTGTTAATCTGATTATAAATGACCCAGAGCAGTGTTGCTTAAGGTGTTGCCCTCGAATCAACTGTCGCACATTTACTTGAATGTGCTTATTAAAATGTCCACAGAATGTACAAAGAGTGAACCCTGATATAAACTATTGGGACTTTGGTTGATAAAAATGTGTCAATGTTGGTTCATTAGAAAAAATGAACCACACTGATGTGGAATGTTGATGGTGGGGAGGCTGTGTATATGGAGAAGGGGATATATGGGAACTCTCCTCAATTTTGCTATAAATCTAAAATCTATTTTTGCTCTAAAAAATAAAGTTAATTAATTAAAAAAGAAAAAGACTCCAGAGCTGTTCCTTAGAACTACTGAAGCCATAATTTCATTTTTTAATTTCATTTTAAAAATAAGCATCCCAAGTAAATATTATTCTCACAGAAGTTTGATAGCTACTACCTGAAAATTATTATTTTAGTAATGATGATAATAAGGCTTGTTAGTTAGCTGGTGAGGGAAGGGACCATTTCAGAGCACTTCAGGAGAGAGAGCCAGAGAGAAATGGTTTTTTGAATAATGAGGGAAGAGTCCCTCCTCCCCAGTTTATTTTAGCTTCTAATAAAAACCTTATAATTTACTTTTGACATGTGAATTTTATTTGCCATGTGTATGGTGAGGAAAATAAAAATGTGTTCTGACCAAAACACAGTGATCTTTTAGCCTAGTGACACTAAATTTTTATCATGTTGTGGAAGAACTGAAATGATTGTATTTTCCTACATTCAGGGGGTTCTTGTCTTTCTTGCTTCTTCTGCCTCCTGGTGGGCTCCCTTCACTCCATCACTTCTGAAGCACACCTCTCAGATACTTTTAAAGCCTTGAGTTTGGCCTTTATCTGTCCAGCAGTGCAGTGAAGGAATTTTTAGCCAGGTTGAAATGGGGTAACGTTGTAATGAGTGAGTCACATTTCTATCAGGGGAGCACAGGCTCTCCTTGGTGACTGTCATTGAATTTACAGAGCCAGCTATACGGTTTGAGCTCTTTGAGTAGCCAATGTAAAGGAATAATCCTCTCCGCCCCTGCTTATCCAGAGATATGGGTATACATAGGAAGATTACAAAACAAACTCCCCAAACCGCCAACCAACCAACTCACCAACTAACCCTCCTGTGTCATATCAAAAATATTCATAAAGCTACCAGGGGAAAAAAATCGCATTCCAACATGGGATGGAGCGATTTCTAGATCTTAATGAGGTCCCCATTATGACACAGAGTTGCTAAGAACAAAGGGAGACAGTGGGGCAAAGTGGTTACGGCATGGGTTCTCCACTGCATGAATCATGGCATATAGAAAGCTCTGTCTATGTGTTTGTCAAGTAAAATCAAATCTCTAAAGATAAAAACAACTGACAGGTGTCAGACACTGTGACAGACAGTTTACATGCATTATCTTATTTTCACAACACCTCTGTGGGGCAGGTTCTATTACTGTCCTTACGGATGAGGACGTTTGCCCAAATTCACAGAGCTAGCAGGTAGCACGCATCAATTTCCCAGGGCTGCCAGAGAGCTCTGCTTCCAAAAACGGCAGCAATGGAACTGTATCAGAGAGATGATCAGTTAGCCCACTGTTGAATGAAACTTGACTATTTTCATGAGTTATGTACTAATTCCTAGTTATAATAATTCAAACAGATGAGGTGTTTTTTATTTCTCCTCTCTGGGGCTCAGCTTCCTCCTCTGTAAGATGAGGGTGCTGGGTGAGCCCATTGGTCCTTAGCCCTGGCTGCACATGAGAAAGAAACCCCTGGGGACTTCTCCTACCTGGGTTCACCTCATGCCAACTGAATTAGAATCTCTGCAGTGGGATCCAAGCCCTGGACTCTATTTTAAAGCTCCCCAGGTGACTGTAAAGAACCAAGGATTTCTGGCTGTAAATGTGTTCACTCTGTGATTGTATTTCAACATTTCTTTAGCTTGACCCCCGGTACAGATGAGAAGAGACAGATGGTCATTCATCCTACGTCTGAAGATTTAGTAAGCCCACCACTGACATTTTTCCTCAGGTTGATTTAAAACCAAAAACCAAAAACCAACCAAAGAAATAGTCACTCACGTTTTTAGAGAATTTTCCTGAACAAGAGACTTTAAGACAGTGTCATCTGGTCATCTGCTACCTTTTACCAATCTAAATAGCATCTTTGAAGCCCCCCTTACCAAGACCAGGAAAAGGAACCCCCCCCTTTTTCTCTTTTTTAAATGAGCGAACTGCTAACAAAGCTTCTCAGAGCCGAGACAACTGTACTTCTCCAACCTGGGTGGTCAGAGAACGTCTGGTTCATTTTGTACATTGGCACCAAAAGGCCAGCCTCTGGTGAGGAGCTAGCAGGCCAGCAGATGGAGTTTGCTCATGTGACGTCTTCTGGGCTTGTCACCTTCCCTGGGACCAGGGACAGTGTTTTGGATTTTCTTTGGAGAATCTGCTCCCTATTGAGCTCTCCAGGTCAGAGCCCTCCTTCCAGCAAGCGCTGCACGGGATGGGCTGGGTCCAGCTTCTCTCCAGCAGCTGGCTTGTCTAGTGGCTCTGTCAGAACATGTGTTGGTGTGGCTGACACTAACACCCAGGTGCTTCTCTCCTCAGCTGAATTCTGCCCTCCAGATCACTTGACAACATCATCACTCTTTCTTTTGGTGGCTTGACAGCACATTGACTTGTAGACAGCATTGCCTGGCAGTTGCCAAAATTCACATTTCATCACCTGGTTAATCCAGGTACATTTTCAAAGTTGACATGGTCAAGTTAAGTGAGGGAGAGGGTATCTATTCAGGCCAAACTAATATCCCCCCCCACCACCCCAATCTGAAGCCCAGACTACATGTGCAGGGAAGCAGGAAGAAAAAGTTCATCAAAATGCATAGATGGAGCCCCTGCTGAGTTTCAGCTGGCTGACTAACTACAAAGACGTGGTTCAAGGGTGATCACATTGGCTGTTACAATGGACTTTTCCCCAATGCAATTTCTGGAGTTTAGATTTTCAATAGGCTGCTCTAAAACAGATGCTTTAGCAAGAAGAGTAAACTCCCCACCTCTCCTCTCATCCTTTCCTACCCTGCTCCACAACACATCTACTGTACTTTTTCATTTCTTCATGGTTATGTTCTCCTTTATTTAATACGGATAGACACAGCAATGTTTTTCCACAAGCTGATTTTTTTAAAGCCTCTCAGCAGATGAGACCTTGTATGTCAAACTGTCCTTGGGAAGCAGTCTGTGCTTATTATAGCATCATCTTTCACTGGTGCTGGAGTAAGGCAGCTGTCAGGGATGGGCATGCATTCACTTTACACGGAGGTGGCAACAGCCAAGTGCCCTGGGGAAGCCACAGATATCAGAACGGCACTGGACCTCAGGAATATAACCTTGTACCTGCAACACTACATGTTCTCCCCAAAGAGACTGAGGGCAAAACCTCATCTCACTCATTTCAAATCTCCCAGTGCCTATCGCTAGCCTTGGTACACACAAGGCATGGAAGAAATGTTTGATGAGTTGAATGCCACAGTTTTGCCCATTGCTTGGCACACAGCATGTGCCCAATACATTTTTGTGGCAGTGTAAATAAGGCCTAAAGAGGTGCACTGATTTGCCTAAAGGGGCAGAGTTTCAGTATATTGTTCTAACATGTCATTCTTTGATTCTTTAAAAATATGAATCTATGCGTAACATGCAGCAAAGGACAAACTGCTTCACATACAGAAGACATGTTTAGTGGGGACATTAAACATTTACACAATTTTTTCATGTAATTGATTCAATAAAAACAATAATAACAAGTGCTCAAGCTTATTAAGCATTTACTATGTCCTGGGAACTATAATACTGGAGATAACAGATAAATAAGACATAGTCCTTGCTCTCAAGAAATCTAGAGTGAAAAATGTGATTTGCAGGGGTTTTGAGGGATGGTCATATTTTGTGAAGCACCAATAGAGACAACACCTATTTCTACAAGTAATCTCAACATTTATTTAACTCAATAGTATCTGCTTGGCGCTGTGTTCTCACCCACCCTACTAGATGTTAAAAACAACTCTGTTAGTCTTTTGCCAGGGACAAGTGAAGTGACAGGTTACATTTTCCGTCTGTTCCTTGATCTCACAATGGAACCTTTTAGCATGTAGCAAGAATGTGAACATGACTTGCCAAAAAAGATTCATGCACATTAAAAAACCAGTCTGAGTAGGCAAGCTAAGGCCCAAGGAGATTTAACTAGAATTAAAGTCAAGAACACTAATGTTTCACTTAGTATCTGTTCGTGCCCAGGTAAGGTGCATGGAAAAGAACCAGAGACCCCAGGATGGATTAATAAAGCTAGAGGGGTTCATTATTAGGAAACTAACTAGATAAACGAGAAGAAAAATAAATGACCTGAGTATATTTATGGGGGAGAAGATATTTTCAGAGGTATAGCTGTGGTCTAGAAGTTTAAATGTGTAGATGAGATGATGAGAAATAATAGATTTGCCCTGAAATAAAGTTTACTCTAATGAGCGAGTCTGCATTACATGTGAAAAAAAACCCAGTAAATTTAGAAAGAGGTAATTGATCACTAATTAATTTCAAAGACTGAGGCGCCTACCAAAGTACACAGAGTACACAGATCTGAAAGTAGACTCAGTCTTAATAAAATAGAACTAAAAAAGAAGCAGCCACAGATCAGTGACAGAAATAAGAAATACAGTCCACAAACCTGGGTGGGGCCTCATGGAGGTCATGAGACTCCCTATTTTCAGTTCTCAGGATGATATTGTTAAAAGGGAGAAGGTAAGGGTGGAGGTGAAGCTGGTAAATGTTAACCTAACTGTGAGACTTCATTTAAAGTTATGCTGGAATATTAATTGAAAATCTTAGACAACATGACTTTGTTGTATATATTTTCCTTTATTTTTCACTCCCTCCTCTTTCTTCTCACTAGTTTAATATTTACCTAGAGACTCTTTCTCCAGGATGGAAAAGATTACTCCTTATCTCAGAGACTAAAAAGATCACTGGAATGTCAATGTTATTTTGGCTACTGGAGTAAAGCAGGTAATGTTGGAGCATGTGACAGTCATTCAGAGTCAGCACCGCTTTGCCCTCAGATTCTTAAACCACTTCTGACTGGAAGTCTGTTCACTGCGGAAGGCTGAGAGGAAGATAAATGGCTTTGAGAGGATCATTTAAGGTTGGGTACTGGTCAAAGAGACAGCTCAATGTTTAGTTGCTGGATGGACTAGAGTCAGTCTCCTAAGTTCAGATGTTGTCCAAGTTACTTCTTGGCGTGGAAGATAAATTGAAGGAGACAATTTCTAGCAACACATCCATGAGCAACTCTGTACAGCTCTCTCCCTTCCTCTACACTTTTGGATGTCCTCTCCCTCCTCCTCCCCACCAGGGGTGGAACTCTGCCCTGGTACCTAGGGAGGGCAATGGACAGCACTGACCTCATGGGTTTCTCCAGATGCCCAGCAAGACGTGGGGAGCTATGCCGCTGGTGAACGTGTAACTTTAACCATAACAGACACAATAATGATTTCTAAGTAAGTCAATAGTTTACAGTAGAAGAGGGTATAGCAATGGAAATAAAAACTTTCTAAGGTTAGATCTGTGCAACAATGGAATGACTTTCTCATGAGTGAAAGATCAGAATCTATTCACTCATTCATCCAATAATTCACTCATTCAGTACATAATTACTGAGTACTTAAATACGCTAGGCATTGTTCTAGGCACTGAGGATACAGTAGTGAACAAAAGGGACAAAAGTCTCTGCCTTTGTGGAACTTTTCTGTGGGGAGACAATTAACCAGAAAAAGAGGTAGGATACACAGTGGGTTAGATAAAATGCATATGTAACATTTTAGAGAGGTTGGCCAGGGAATGCCCAATTGAGAAGTGATATTCGAGTAAGACCTCAAAGAGGTAAGGGAGTGAGCTCTGAGGTTTTGAGGAAGAACATCTGAGGCAGAGGAAACAGCACATGCAAAGACCCTGAGATGGGACTGTCCCTGGAGTGTCTGAGAAACAACAGGGAAGTCAATGCATCTGGAACAGAGGAAACAAGGGGGGAAAGCTGAGACGAGGTATGAGGGGCCCAGATGGAGGCAGATCTGCAAGGTCTCGGAGGCCATGGTAAAGGACTCTGGCTGTCACTCTGCTCAAGATCATCCAGTCACTGGAGGGTCTTGAGCCGAGGAATGGCATAATTCTACCTCCCTTTAACAGGACCATGTTGATTCTGCTCTGTTAAGATCAGACTTGGCCTAGACCAGGATGGCAGCAGTGATGGGGTGAGAAGTGGGAGGATTCTGTATATATTCTGAAGGTAGAGCTGATAAGATTTTTGGATGACTTAGATATGAGTTGTGAGACAATAAGAAGAGTCCAGAATGATTTAGGTTTTGGTCTGAGCAGTTGGCAGGATATAGTTGTCATGAACTAAGATGGGAAGACAGGGGGAAGGAGGTTTTCTGGGAAAGATTAGGAGGTCAGTTTTGGAAATGTTAAGTTTGAGAAGCTAATTAGATATTCAAAAAGGGTAACCAGTTGGGTCTATAAGACCAGAGTTCATTGAAGAGGTGGGAGATGGGTTAAACTTGGGAGTCTTTAGAGTGTAGATGTTATTTATAGCCATGGCAGAGATGAGATCACCTGGGATATGAGTGTAGACAGAAAGAGTGGAGAGGTAGGGAGGAATTAGCAAAGGAGATTGAGCAGAAACAGCCCCACAGAGGCAAAAGGAAATCAAGGTAAGGTCAGTTTCTGAAAGCCAACTCAAAAAAGACTTTCAAAATGGGGCCAGTAAACAACTGTACAAAGTTTGCTGATAAGTCAATACA
The DNA here is from genome assembly GCF_048564905.1 of Vicugna pacos. Taxonomy (NCBI): domain Eukaryota; kingdom Metazoa; phylum Chordata; class Mammalia; order Artiodactyla; family Camelidae; genus Vicugna; species Vicugna pacos. The sequence continues at coordinate 75,957,692 of NC_132993.1, read as the reverse complement.
AAGAGGGATAATTGACTATGAAATTTAGCAGTTAGGAGATTGGGGGTGGCCTTCATAAGACACTGTCTGTGAGGTGCTAGGGGTGAAAACGTGAATTGAGTGAGCTTATGAAAGAGGAATTGGAAGGTGCAAGTACATAAAACAACTCTATGAGCACTGAAGTCTGCTCTAACTCTCGGATTGATTTGAGCCCTTCTGAAAAAGTGTCAGGATATTTGCAGATTTTTAAAGGCACACTCTGAGGAGCTTTGAGGACCACAATGACTCTGTTCAAGACAAATCCCAACAGGAAATAGACAGTTCACTATGGCCTTAATGCTTTAATTCGAAGCATTTGATGATACTTTCTTTCCTATGCTTCCTGATCTTACCTCACTAGTTTTTATAAAATTACGGAGTCAAGTAAGAGGATGAGTTGGAATTCAAGGCTACCCTCCATTCTCGTGTATATTAAACTTTTCATTACATAACATTATCTAAAAGCTACCAAATGAAAACAAGACTAAACTCTCACTTGTGGGAGGGCTGATGGTCAAGTGGAAAACAAGAGAATCAGCATCCACTAAGAGCTCTCTGGTTCCATCCTGTTGTGTAACAGAAATAACTTGAAATTTCGAGTAAAATGATATGTGATTGAGTCCTGGATCCATTCCTTCCTAGCTGTGAAAATTTGGACAAAATATTTAACTTTTATGAGCCTCAGTTTCTGATGTGTAAAACTAGAATGATGGTAACTATCTCACAGGATTGTTGCAAAGATCAAATAAAATGTTATATGAGGAAAATGATTAAAGATCAGTTAAAGCCTGGTTACCAGTGGGGGAAGTAGGTGGGAAGGGATAAACTGGGAGTTTGAGAACTGCAGATACTTTTATAATATATATAAAATAAACAAGTTCATGCTGTATAGCACAGGGAACTATATTCAATATCTTGTAGAAACTTAGGGTGAAAAAGAATATGAAAACGAATATATCTGTTTATGTATGACTGAAGCACTATGCTGTACACCAGAAATTTGCACATTGTAAACTGACTGTATTTTTCTCTCTCTATATATATATTACAAATTAAAAAAAAAGGAGTCAGTAAAGCCTATATCAATATTGATTACAAACTGCTTTTACACAATGCTTTTGTCAGACTCTCCCAACCCTATGGAGGCAGGGCTGGATGTTATTATTGCTCCATTTTAAAGAAGGTGAAGCTGAGGCCCTGAGATGTGAAGGGACTTCCTCAAAGTCACACGATTGGTAAGTGCCAGAGTTGAGACCAGAAACAAAGTTTTTGTCTCTGATCTGGGGCTCTGTCCACTGTCAGGGTGTCCACATGGACACCATGTGGTATGGGAATCTACTGTGGCAAGGAGACCGTGCTTGGGACACAGCTTCTAAATTTGACTCTTTCTCCTCTTGGTGGTGTGAAGGAGTGGGATGTGACAGCAGGACTGGTGGGGGGGGGTACATGAGTGAGAGAGAAACATGCAGGCATCTCAGACCTCCATCCCCTTGACCTTTATCCTTCCCTTCTCCAAGTCACCATGCGTGGCTAACAAGTCCCTCAAAGAGCCTTTAGTGTGTTCATTGCTCTGAGGGTAGAAGCTTTCACCACGCCCAGAGCATCCTTAAAAGGACATCATGGAAGGTGTCTCTCGAATTGGAATGTTTCACAGCTGGAAGAAACCTCAGATGCTCTTAGACCATCTGCATTTCATGGACAAGGAGGCTGAATTCGGGGACCTGAAGGTACGAGCGCAAGGCTCCTTGGGTCACGTCACACCAGTTCTGGGCGGTGCACGCTTCTTCCACTCCACCACGCTGCTGCTGGCAACCAGGCCGTGGCATGGCGTGGTACCTTAAATCAACATCCTGATGCGTTTCTCAATTAGTTGTTTAAGGAAAATGAATTTATCCTAACTCACCCTATTATAGCATTAAATAGGGCTTAAACCACTTAATAAATAAATAAATGGTAGCTGGAGTCACCTCTTGATGGATAATCATGTTTTCTCATTTGCAGTTAAAGTGCTAGCAGACAAAGTGACTTTAAAACTGCTCATGAGAGGACCCAATTATCTGATAAGCAATTCCAAAGACCATATACACAAACGCAGAGACAGACCTCTTTATGAATGGTGTCTGCCAAGGAAAGAGATATTTGTGGCAAAGGAGCTCTGGAAAATGTAATTATTTATCTTTTCACAATTAATGAAAGAAATTGAAAATGAAGCTTTCATTTTCAATCCTTTTTATCTGGATGAAACTTTAATTTTACATAATTAAATTGACTTCACAGTTCAGTGTGTTAAAATACGCAATTAAGCAGCATATCAAGGTTAAACGCCTACTGTTGTTGGCTCATTTAGGAATCGTGCTGCCGAGCTCCCAAACAAGAATGAACACCTGCCCATCTGCCGTTATCCCCAGAGCCAGGGACAGCACACAGCCTGCAGGGCTGGCTCCCCAAATTCACAGTACGCAGTTGAGTTTTCTTGCACGTGCCAACTCTTGTATAAAGTCAGTTGGATATTTAAAGAGTTTTCACTGCTGTTCGTTTTTCACTGGGAGTTTTTTTTTTTTTTTGGCATGAAAAAAATATTCCAGGACTTTAATGGAGCTCCATAGATGATTATCTCTCATGGAAGTTCCTTCTAAGACAACACATTGCATCATCAAAGTTGTTGCCTTCTGTTTGGTGAAAGAACGTTACAACTCCTTTATTCCAATTTTGCCATTTCACCATTTATGATAAATTTCAGCTAAGACCTCTTTCACATTATCTTTACACTCCTGGAAAAGGAGGGCCTTATGCATTGTGGTGGGAAGTGTGGTATGGGGACATAAAAATGGGATGGGAGTGAGTACACAGGAAATTTATTTTAAGAGGCAATGGTCTGCAGAGGTGGACGTGTTCATCTGTGAGTCTCCCCCTGTTTTCTCTTTGAACAGCACCTTTGTGATGGCTCATTTATGGCTCTGGAGCTTCCTATGCTCCCTTTCATCTTAAGACGATTAGAACTGAGCTCCCTTCCCTTCTCTGATACGTTCTGTAACAGTGATTCTTGTTCTATCCATTGGGGTGGCTGTAGGGAAGGATTCATGCATCTAAGCAGTATCTTATTGCATTTGGTGGCTTTTCCAGACACATGGGGGAAGTGTGTTACTAGATTAATTATGAAAGCCACATAAAGAAGAGATGATCATAACATGAAACCTTTCAGGTCAAACTTCTATGAATTGGGGGCATATGACACATTTGCAGGTTTATTTTTTCTGTAATGCTCCTGCTCCTTATTATAGGATGGAGGTTGTTAGGAGGATTGGCAGACCATAAAACTGGAAGATTGTAAAAGATATTACAGTATGTATAGTGATATAACCTATATCAGGATGTACAAATGTTTTCCAATTTTGAGACAAGGCTTGAAGTATGGTATTGTCTGCTTCTGTGATACCAGAAGGCATCATGGAATTAATAAAAGCATCTAAACATAGGCAAAACAGTCTCTGACATAAATCTCAGCAATGTTCTCCTAGGGCAGTCTACCCAGGCAATAGAAATAAAAGTAAAAATTATCAAATAGGACCCAATTAAACTTATAAGCTTTTGCATAACAAAGGAAACCATAAGAAAAACAAAGACAACCTATGGAATGAGAGAAAATATTTGCAAAACATGAGACTGACAAGGGCTTAATGTCCAGAATATATAAACAGCTCATATGACTTAATAAAAAAAAAAACCAAACAACCCAATCCAAAAATGAGCTGAAGACCTAAATAAGCAATTCTCCAATGAAGACATACAAATGGCAAATAGGCACGTGAAAAAATGCTCAGTATCACTAATTATTAGAGAAATGCAAATCAAAAGTACAGTAAGGTATCACCTCACACCAGTCAGAATGGCCATCATTCAAAAGTCCACAAATAATAAATGCTGGAGAGAGTGTGGAGAAAAGGGAACCCTTCTATACTGTTGATGAGAATGTAGTTTGGTGCAGCCATTATGGAAAAAAGTATGGTGATTTCTCAAAAAAAAAAAATAGACTTACCCTATGATCCAGCAATCCCACTCCTGGGCATACATCTGGAGGGAGCTCTAATTTGAAAAGATACATGTATCCCAATGTTCATAGCAGCACTATTTACAGTAGCCAAGACATGGAAGCAACCGAAATGCCCATCAAGAGAGGACTGGATAAAGAAGCTATGGTATATATATACAACGGAATACTACTCAGCCATAAAAAAGAATAAAATAATGCCATTTGCAGTAATGTGGATTGACCTGGAGATGGTCCATCCAAGTGAAGTAAGCCAGAAAGAGAAAGAAAAATACCATATATCACTCATATTTGGAATCTTAAAAAAAAGAAAAGAAAAGCAAAAACCCCATTATGAACTTATCTACAAAACAGAAACAGACTTGCAGACATAGTGAACAGTCTTATGGTTACTGGGGAAAGGGGATGAGAAGGGATAAATTTGGGAGTTTGAGATTTGCAAATGTTAGCTACTATATCTAAAAATAGATTAAAAAAACAAGTTTCTTCTGTATAGCACAGGTAACTATGTTCAATATGTTGTAATAACCTTTAATGAAAAAGAATATGAAAATGAATATATGTATAAATATGCATGACTAGGACATTGCGCTGTACACCAGAAATAGACACATTGTAACTGACTGTACTTCAAGTAAAAAATAAAGAAAAATAAAATAAAATTCCATGAGCTAGATTGGCCTCTTGTTTCATTGCATTGCCTTGGAACCCAAACAAAGCCCTAGCTATCAAGAGAACATCATGGTAGTTTGATCAGAAAAAAAAATTAGTGAAAAACAGTGTTTCAACAAGTCAAAAGTTTTATTAATGTAGTCATGAAAACTGTAAAAGCACCTATTTATATACAACCAATTCCTTAATTACAAATTATTCTTATCGATCCTTACTTCCCTGAGGATCTATGGCAGTAACATTGATGAATTTTGTTTTGGTTATTGTGTGCACTTCAAAGCCATCACACTACAGTTAGTGAAACTAGGTTCCTACACAAACATGCAAACCTTTAGTTTTCAGAAGTCTGAATGTGGAACAAATGTTTAAATGATACCAAACAACAAAGGCTGCTTTGTATAGCCACTGTAAATCTTGTACCATTTCTCAGAAACATTCAGGTGGATTACATTTTATTACAGGGCTTAGAAACTATGGTTTGATTTTATACGGACTCTACTGTTTAAGGATCAGAATTGCCTGAGTAATAGAGCTGCACTCTGTCTCAGGGTTCCAGGGAAAGGAGTTTCAACTGTGAGATAAACAAGTGGTAGAAGTGAAACACTTCATCAACATGGCCTGATGTTCTCTGCTGCTTTCTTGGATCTATCTGATTTGATATAGATGAACTGCTACTGGTTTTAGTCCTTCAGACCAGATGGAAGAAACTACAGAATACATGCAAATGGAGAAGACGAACACAGGAAGAACTATACGCAGGTAGTCCCTGCACCTCATACTGGCCTATGTTAAACTTCTTTCCCATTGACACTGTCACTGAGGTGGTCCCAATCTAACACTGAGTAGAATATGACGCTTTTTTCAATAAAGACCTTGGTGGAAGGGCTCAGACGTCCACTATTAACCAAATCAACCAGAAGAAAAACCCATTTTGAAAACTGTTGAATATTTCTCTATAATCTTGCCTGTTCCTTTCTGAAGCATGAATTCAGGACAAGTATCACTTGTCTTTGTGATTATGAGTTAGCATTCTCAGTGGCCAAGCGAAAACCTTCCTGGTTTTGTCATTTATTAATTTTTTTCTTCTGAATTTTCTTCTCCTTAATATGTGGAGAAGGGATGTCTGGAAAGTTAAAGGCTCTCAATGTAACCTGAACTGTGCAGTGAATCAACAGCATTCTGGTGGTGGTGGGAATCAAGCACTTGCAGAACAAAGTAGTGCTTCCTTTATTTAATTCCTTCTCTAGGGAAAGGGAACTTCCTCTAATATTGAGCTACCTTTACAATTCAATTTGAAGTGACGTTAACAGGACAGAGACCTGTGCACACCCAACAAGTCACAAAGATAACAGCCAAGAGCACCAAATGAATGAGTGCGTGTGAAAGCACTTTAAATCTGCACATGCTTGTAAGTGTAATTAGCACCTTCCTATCATCCTTTTTATCCAGAAAGGGCCACTCTGGGAGGGAAGTAGTTGTGTTTTTAGGAAGTGCCAGCACTATTCCCCTGTGAAAGGATTATTTTTGTGTTTAGCATACTTTTGACAGAACCAAGTAAACTAATATGTATTCTGTCCATAAATCAGGAAGATAAAGGGCTGTGGGTGACTGCTGTTCTCCCAGACCTCTCTGTTTATCTCTTTATAGTTGACGGTTTACAACTGTGAAGAGTGATGCTCTAAATATAAAGCTTGCTACACTGCCATTACATGTGACATTCATGCAGATACTAATGTATGCTTATATCTGAGGCGTGGTGAAGCAATCAGGAGTTTTTGAAGTTAACAACTACTTGAGATAAACTAAATTTCCTAATTCAAGGATGGATTTAGTTCTTAATTCGGAATAAAAGCTAGAAAAAGGAGCCACTCAGTTGAAGGTGCTGATATAAGTCCACAGTATTAAAGTTAAAGATAACATGAAGATAAAATAGTTAAATGAATCTAAGTCTATAACAAAACAGACAGCAGAATTCTATCCCAAGAAATTGGTTTAGAAATTTGGAAAGAAAATTAAGATTCATCTTGAATAATGACTTACAACCTCTTATTGACACGTGATAATATTTATCATTTGCTAATCAACATCATTCACTAGTCAACATCCTATTTTCTATCCTAGTTTTTTTTTGGTGTGTGTGTGTATGTTTCAGAAGGCATTTTCTTTTTGAAAAGAAATCCAAGGGCTTCGGATTACCCAGATAACATATATAAAATTCAGCTCATTAGGTAAATACTGAAACATCTAATTGTACCCATTTGGGCCCAGTATCTCTACCTCTTTCTGAGAGGATGAGTCTGAATTCAAATATAGTGATAGTGAGCAGTTTAATAACAATGCTTATAGATTATTTTCAAAGATTCTCCAGGCATTTATTTCCACCCGGAAAATAGCTGAATATGTGGAGAGAAAGCACTTTCTGTTTAGCCAACTTGACCCCTCCCCCCAAAACAGCTGTGCCATAGCCTTTAACTCAGAGAGGGAAGGACGAAGAACCTGGAAAAAATGTATTTAAATAATAATGGGTTCAGAGAGCCTCGAAAAGGTCAACATAGAAATACGCGATTTTAATTGTGTAAATGTCTTGAGTCTGGGGAAGGTCTGTGAACCAGACAACATTAAATGATGCAGCAAATTAGACCCACAGGGAATGCACTGGTACCGGACAAGAAAGAATGAAGGGTGTCATTTTTTGTGTTTGAGGCGAGCAGGAAAGAGTTGACCAAAGCGATCTTACCTTTATTTTCTGCCTTCAGCTCCTCTGCCATCAAGCTGTCTTGTCGGTTACCAAGCACGAACGCCAGAAACGAGAGGATGAGGGCATCCAAAATCCCAATGATAGCCAGGATGTACGCCCAGCGGACTGAACAAGCTCCAAGAGTGTACTTGTCTGTCTTTTCTCCACACATCCGTTTTACTTCATCTGAATCCCAGCCATCAGGGAAAATCATGCAGCCAAGCACAAGGCAGGCAGCTAAAAGAGGGAAAAAAAGGAAAGGAGTTGACATAAATTTCATTTCAGCAAATATTGCTACTACATGTCAAATCATTGTTCAAATTCTTGATGTAAAGAACAGAAAATCTTAAACCTGCTGTCCAACCCTGAGTGGTTTTTCACCCCCTTGTTTAATCTAAAAGTAGCCCAGCAGCCCAGCACTCTGCAGTGAGAGGAGCTCTGGGAATGCTCTAAAGGGAGCATTCAAAGAGGAGTTAAAGTATGCTGATCAATTATACTAAAAAAAAAAAAAAAAAAAATTTCAGTGTGCAATTGTGGGAAGGCTTCCACTGCAAATATGCCACAAGGAATCCTAACACTGCAGAATGATAATTCAGTGCTGGCTTTGAAGAGCTAGGACAGCCACCCAAAGAGGGATACGAGTAACATGGAAAATATCAGAGCATATACTGACTTTGAGTCACAGTGAAAAATAATTTCATACTGTGGCCTCCAACACACACTGAGAAGTTTCTTGAAACTATGCTTACCACATGCAATGCACTCTGATAGTTTCAATTCTATTCTCTGCTCTATTTCATTTTCTAAAAGTCTGAAAAACACGGCAACACGTTGTAGACCCAAAGAGATTTATGGAAATTCAGGAATTTCAGGAGAATACTTATGTTCTGTTTCCCAAATATCACTGCAGGAATCACATGACTACTTTTTAATAAGAATATGTTACTTTGAAGGCTATTGTTACTAATCTCTTTACGTTTAATCAAATCATTTGGGGGTAAATGACAGTATTAGGTTATACAGAGCCTCCTGAATAGGTGGCTCATTCATTAATTCATCAATTCCTTTGCTCATTAATTTAATAATCCCTTATTGAGTGTCTCCCATGGAGTGTGGGACACAGTTCTTGGTGCTAGGGATACAGCAATCAAGGAAACAGGCATGCTTTATGTTAATACAGACTTTATGTTTGGCAGGAAAAGAGGGAAAAAAATGAGTAAGCTTGCAAATCAGATAATTCTAAGTTGTACTAAGTAATAGGTAGGAAAGAAACAAAGGGTTCAGATAGAGAGTAATGAGTGGGACCTTCTTCAAAGATGGTGATCAGATAAGGCCTCTTGAGGGAGTGGCATTTAAGTGAAGGCCAAAAACATGCAAAGCAGGAGATATGTGAAATTGATGGGAAAGATGTTCCAGGCAGCAGCATGTGCAAAGGCCCTGAGGCTGGACAGGGACTTGGTGTTTTTGAGAAGCTGAGGCTGTGAGGCTGGCAGGGGTGACACATCAAGGCAGGCTATTGCTTTCAGGGCACATAACTAAAAAAAATCATGATGGTACAACCAAGTCAGAGTTCTGTGATAGTAGAGGCAAACCACTCCTGAAGCTGGCAAGAGGGAGTCCAATATAACTCTTGCCTCACTGCTACTTACTGAACAAGCCAGAAGTAGACAACCACTTCCCTACTTTTTAACAGGAGCATGGCTCTACCAGGCAGGTCTGGAGGAGACAGATAGGAAGACTGCCTGGGAGAACTCTGCTCTAGGATTCCTAGTTATTTTATAAAATGATAGTTCAAAACTTTGGGTCACACTTAATTCCTCTCTTTTCCTTACCCCACATCCCAAATGTTGCCATGTTCCTCTCATCTATCTGTGCAGTATCCCTGCATAGGTAGGTGTCATTGACACACCTATTTTAAGCCTTTGTTATCTCTCAGAGGGAACCCTAACTTCCCTCTGCCTTCAGTTTGCCCTCACTCTATTTCAGATCACACATTATAGCTCAGACTCAAAATGTTCTGCTGGTTCCCACTGGTATTGAAGAACACCCACTCAGCCAGGTACTCAAGGCTCCATGATCTAGCCCCCACTTACTTTTTCAGTCCTCCTCCCCTTTATGCTCTCCACTTCACACACATTGAAATACACATGATCCCCTGTCCATGCAACAAGTTTTTGGATCTCTATTTTCTCTTTTGCCTGGAGTATTTGCCACTATTATCCCTATGTGTTTTACTCTTAAAAATCTCTTAACATTCAAGTCAAAAGCAACATTCTCCGCAAAGCCATCTCAAATTCTTCTTCACCTACACATTGTCCTTCTCTGAACTCCCATAGCTGTTGACTGCACTTATCTTAAAGCTCTTGCTGTTTTTTTTAACATTTGCTATAGTTACTTATTTACAAGCATTATCTCAATCACAGGCTGTAAGTTTTCTGAGGAAAGAATCTGGAGGGACCTCTAATTCAAAAAGATACCTGCACCCCAATGTTCATTGCAGCACTATTTACAATAGCCAAGACACAGAAGCAACCTAAATATCCATTGACAGATGACTGGATAAAGAAGATGTGGTAGGGGAAGATACAGCTCAAGTGGTAGAGTGTGTGCTTGGCATGCATGGGATCCTGGGTTCAATTCCTAGTACCTCCTCTAAAAATAAATAAACCTAATTACCTCTCCCTGACCAAAAAAAAAAACCAAAACAAATAAATTTAAAATAAATAAGTAATAATAAAGTAAAAACAAAAAACAAAAAAAGGAATTACAAAAAGATGTGGTATACATATACCACATACATACAATGGAATACTACTCAGCCACAAAAAGAGAACAAAATAATGCCACCTGCAGAAACATGGATGGACCTGGAGGTTGTCATACTAAGTGAAGTAAGCCAGAAAGAGAATGAAAAATATCATATGATGTCACTTATATGCGGAAATCTAAAAAAAAAAGATACAAATAAACTTATTTACAAAACAAACAGACTCACAGACATCAAAACAAATTCATGGTTATCAGGGGGAGAGGGGCTGGGAATGGATAAATTGGGAGTTCAGGATTTGCAGATGCTAACTACTACATACAAAGTAGATAAACAACAAGGTCCTACTGTATAGCACAGGGAACTATATGCAATACCTTGTAATAGCCTATAATGAAAAAGAAAATGAAAAGGAACATATATATTTATATATATAAATATATTATATATATTATATATATATAAAACTGAATCTCTATGCTGGACACCAGAAATTAACACAACACTGTAAAATGATTATATGTCAATAAAAAAGAAGTATCTGCAAGATCCTAGGCTAATGCCTCAGTCAACAAAAGATTAAACAATATTCCTCTTGGCCTTGTAAATAATTATTTCTAATTCTTTACAAATTTATCACCCTGTAAGATGTAGCACCATCACTACACTAAACATCAGAATATACAAGGCATCAGAATATTTGATTCACTTGGACATGCTATTTCCTGACTGGGAGGGACCGTGGAGAATTAGTTCCAACTAGGCTCTTCTCCAAAACCGGGTTTCTTATTAGACTGTCACCTAGGAAATGACTAACTTACTTGCAGTTATAGAGCCCTTCATTTCAGCAGCAGGTTTTCTGGAAGTATACCAGAGAACGTTCTTGTATGTTAAAGAAAACGAAGAGCTCCCACGCTGGAGGTGAGCAGACAGGAATAATGACAAGAAACCCAGGTTTTTATTGAATGCTGCCATGACACTCCTTCATCTGGGAGATACCATCAAGGCACCCTTGTGAGGGCATGACTTGATTTCAATTTTAAGCCTGTTCCAAATGGTTAGGAGGCCTTCACATTCTAAAAGGAACCCCTGCGTGGAGGCTACTGCTGCCCACATCGGCTTCTTCTGAAATAGTACACAAACAGCTAGCACTTCCTTGGAGCCACTAATTGCTCTGGCATCTTTCTTGCCAAAGAACTGAACGTAACCTCTGTGGAGCCAACAGCCTCTGAAAAATCCACAAATGTTTTTAATTAGGTCTTTCTCCAAAGGGAAATGAAGCCAAGATGAGAAAAGCAATAGGGGCCTATGATTTGGGTCACTTGGGCCTGCTGATATTGCTGGACCAACTATCCTAATCAGGACTTCCAACGCTGCAAACTGGAGGACTGCTTATTTTTTGGACAGAAAGAGAAAGTCTAAATTCATTCTTTAAAAAGTCCATGCATGGTTGCACAAAAAGCATGATAAATTGCCTCGTGTGGCTGAAGCACTCAAGGGGAACGTGGTGAAAAAAAAAAGAATCTGTATTCACTTAATTCTATCAATTATTCAGGCATGGAGCAATGGAAGAAACTGACGCCAGCAGAGCTGCCAGGCTATGGAGGGGGCACTTTCACACCAGGATTGTTCTTCCAAATACCTGGTAAAGGAGAGCCAAGACCCATTCCTACAGTCTCTTCATTAGCACATGGCCAAAAAACTTGAACTACAGTGTTGAAGTATGATACAATATACAGTTGTTCTTCATTTTATGCAATGGGTATTTTGCTTGTATTTTTATGCAATTGATATTCTGTTGAAGTTCCAAGACTGGAAAAGGTACTATATTGATACCTTAGCTTACCTCTGGAAAACTGAGATGCCAGACAATCTAGGACATGAAGTTAACTGTGGTTTTAGAGTCCAGTGGAGAAAACAAATTGTCTCCTGATAAATTTTGGTTTTAAACCCAGTATAATTTTATGAGCATTTAATTTGAGGTCATAACACAAAAGATACAACATCCCTTAGAAAGGGGTGGGGGAAAAGAAAGTGTAGATAAAACAATGAGCTCTCAAAAAAGGAGAGTTAGAAAGTTATGTGTGATGATGAGAAAGGCATCTCTACTCTGCACAGATTCTCAGCCTAATTGCCTGAGTAAAGGGAGCCCTGCATCCACCTCTACCTTTTGCTGAATCAACTGTGAAACCCACACCCCGAGGTTTAACAAGAAAGGAGAGAATCATGAGTCTACCCACTCGTGCACTTAGGAGCTACATAATGGAGAAATAGCTTTTCTAGAATTTGATACCAGACAAGAGGAAAAATATTTAACCAACTGCAAATTCTGGAAGCAGTAAACATAACCAAAACCTTGACCATGTGACATTTGAAGAACAATGCCTGAGTCAGAACAATGCCTTCCCTTGACTAAAAGGAAATGTAAACTAGTCTTCACCTGCCAGTGAAATGCCCAGAAGGTGTTTTTGCTTTGAACTCAGGGGCTAGAATTGCCCAGGGAAGGCTGTGGGTAAGTCTGGAACTTGAGGTGGAGCGGAGTTTAGCTTTTGCTCTCTGCCATTGGGGATCTTTCTTCCCCTCAGGGCCTGGTATTTCCCACCCTTAAACCAGGAATCCCAGATTCCTTCTTGGGGTTAAAAAAGTCCATTGTGATTGATTTGCAATATGCTGGTGGTACTGGGATGATCTAAAGCATTTTAAATGGTGGGATGATGGCCAGGTGAATTACTGATAAACTGCTAGTTAGAAACATTTAATAAAGCAACAGGATGGTACCCTTGTTCCAATATGTTTCACTAAAGAATTTGTTCTTTCTTCATTTTTAAAAAACCATCAGAATCCAGAATACCAGTTTCCTGTTTACCCAGACAGAGTGGGGGAGATTAATTCTTCTTGGAGACCAGAAAAAGAGCTTAAAATTTTTGAACAGAGATTGAAAACAGTCTAGAGCAGCCATGATCAGGGGAGTTCTGGTCCCTAGCATTACCTGAGCCCGGCTCCAGGGAATAAAAAGAAGATGAACACATCCTTCAAGCCTGCCTGCTCTCCCTCTTCAAGAACTGTATTTTTTCAAAGAGAAGTCATTGACTTTCATATATAAAAGAAATACCATTTGGGACAAATTGAGGATTTGTTGATTCTTCAAACACAATTTAGGTTAAACATTTCCTTATTTGTAATGTGTATTAGTTTCTAGTGCTATTGGGACAAATCACCACAATCTTAGTGGTTTAAATCAACTACACTTCAATGTCTTTAAAAAAGTAATTTAATACTAAAAAATCTATTTGAAACCACAACTCTATTTTTTATCTAGATAGATTAAAAAATACAGTATTGTTTGTATGAAATAACATTAAGGAGGAAAAATGGAAACTAAATGGTATTTTTAAGACAAAGCAATTGATTGATTGATTGTAACTATGCAGAATGCTTATATGTACATCAATAAAGATAGGTTATTTTGAATAATAAAAAGCACAAATTTATTATAATTCTGCAAATCAGAATTCTGATATACATCTCACTGGGCTAAAATCCAGATGTTTGTGGGACTGCATTCCCTTCCGGAGGCCCTATGGCACAATTTGTTTCCTTGCCTTTTCCCACTTCTAGAGATTGCCTGCGTTCCCTAGCTCCTGGCCCCTTCCCATCTTCATGGCCAGCAATGGTAAGTCGAGTCCTTTTTGTGTACAACCTGACTCTCCCTTTTGCCTCTTCTCCTTCCACATTTAAGAATTCATGTGACTCTGATGGTTTTTGCCAGAGCAATGTCCATAAAGAAGTGAGGCTAAAGCCAGTTGTAGGTTTAGGAGTAAATGGACATAGAGCTCTAAGTGCCTAGAACTATGCTTTCAGGGGTCTACAAAAATGTTTAAGAGCTGAAAATTAAAATCAGTTTTTAACTAAAAAAAGGGGCAACATTAGGGATACTTGTGGTGATGGAAATGTTCTTTATCTTAACTATCATTTTCAATACCCCAGTTGTGGAATTGTGCTATAATTTTACAAGATAATATCACTGGAGGAAACTGGATAAAGGGTACATGGGGTCTCTCTGTATTATTTCTTATAACTGCATGTGAACCTATAATTATTTGACAATAAAAAATTTAATTTAAAAATTACCCCCAAAAAAGCATGAGATTAGATTGGGCCCACCTAGATAATCCAAGATAATCTCCCCATTACAAGGTCAGCTGATTATTAACCTTAAGTGCATCTGCAAACTTAACTTCCCATTTCCACATAACCTAACATTTTCACAGGTTCCAGGGATTAGGGTGTGGACATCTTTGATGGGTATTACCCTGCCTGTCACATGATGTTACACACAGTAGTCTGTTATTACAACCCTGTTCCTGTCTTCTGAGTTGTAATTACTGTGGTCCAGACTGAGGGGCATAAAGTCAATTGCAGATCTGTTGTATGGGATAGACCCTAAGCCCCTGTGCCTCACAAGGCTAGCCTTCCATGCGTCTCTGCTGGGCTTTCTCAGAATGACCATGGTTCAGTCTTGGTTTCCTGGTCAGCTTTACAGCTTCCTGTTGGGACCTTTTATTTTGAGCCTGCTTGCCTGGAGTCCTGATATTCTACCTGTCTCTGGCTATGGAAATTCTTTTCCTAAAGCCCTTAAATGCAAGTGTAAGTCATGTTTCAAGAGGATGGATCATCTTGACCAAAGCAAGCAAGGCTCAAAAAGGTCATGACTTGGGAGTCTTCTTGCTGTAGGATTCAACCCACTGCTTGGCCACCTCTCTGCCTTGAATATTGCCTCCAGCTTGAAGCAAGCCTCACTTTGGAATCCTTTGGGCTACTGGCTATTCCTCTTAAGTGACTCTTTGTAAGCACAGTCTTGCACCCCACTTTCTCCCTTTCAGAACTGGTTCCCTGTTGGGGGTCACAGCACACTATTTGGCTGAACCCATCCAAACTGCAACCACCAAGGCCATCTTAACAGCTCTAGACCTGCAGAGGTGGCCACCAAAGACTATACTGTCTCCACTGTTCCCCAAAGTGTGGGTGATCAACATGAATACCTTTGGTGTCTGCAGAGTGACAGAGCCAAAAAGAAATTTCCTGAAACTTTTGCCATTTGACACATTTGAAAATTTGGATAAGAGTGCCTATGGGTCCTGTCCCCTAACCTCTAGGTACTGATGCACCTGTGGGCTCAACCTCACATCTCTAACCCTCTTCACGAAGACAGGCAATATACTGGGAGAGCTAGATGTCGCTGCAAGGAGTTAGTTATGGGTCTAGTATCTCAATTTTTATCCACTATTTCCATGTACTGATCTCTGGACACTAATAGTATTATTTTTACATAAAGTCAAAGCCATCATTTAGGTTTCTGAGAGTCTAGAATCCCCAGTGAAACTAGTAGTTTGAACAAATGTTGAAGAAAATAAATTTGGTAGGAGAATTGGCACAAAACCTGTAGTACCTTCATTTTCTTAAAATAACACTATAGAAATAATAGCTGACACTACTGAGCACTTGTGCCAGGCACACCCTTATATGAATCAATTCATTGAAACCTCATTGCAACCCTATGAAGTAGGTACTATTATTATTGCCATTTTATAGAAATTGAAACAAGAATAGAGAGCTTGGGTAACTTGAAAAATGTCACAGGTACTAAGTGAGGGGCCAGGATTGACACCTTGGGTAGCCTGACTGCCATTCTGTCTCTTAACTGTTATATAATTGTAGAGTTTAATTTTTATTATTTTGGGAAAAGACAGAGCTTTCCTCTGACAGTAAAATCAGAATATCAAAAAGAAGTAGATTCACCTAAGAACTGGTAAGACTGATGTAATCTGATGAAGGACTGGTCTGTGACTTAACTAAATACAGTCAACAACTAAGGTCAAAGCGGGTTGGAAAAAATGCAAAAACTGGACTCATCAACAAATATTTGTCTTGCAGTACGTGGCTAGAAGGCTGTTACTGAGAAATGGTCTTGTAGTGGAACAATACTAGAGTTCCCATGAACTTTCAGAAATGGACCAACTCATCTTAAAGTATTGGCATTCTGAGTTGTCAAAAAGACATCCCTAGAAATAACTGGCAGCAAAATCTCAGGAAGCTAAAATGCAAGAACGTCATCAATTTTTGTTGTTGTTGTTTTTGTTGAACTTTAGAGCAATCTATTCCCAGTTAAGGGAGTTCTTGTCAGTGGCTGATGACAGTCTTAAGAGCTGCCATTTTTTGTATTGCCAGACAGAGCAATTTTCCAAATCCTTGGCAAACAGCCTCTTCAGTCAGTTAACTATTATTTATGTCCTGGTTCTGGGGATAGCACTGATTAAGACACTCCTAATGCCTTCTCTCGAGGGACCTGTAATCTAAAAGGGTGCCCAGTTTAACAGCTATAATAGGAAAAAAAAGGGAGACATAGGCTACTGAGTGGAATTGAACATATGATTTTAAACCTCCAGCCTAAGCTTGGAAATCTGAAAATTTACTGAAAGGGAAAATCTAAGATTTTTAGTCCCAGACCATTATTCTTTCAACCAGACCCAACAGCTGGAAGAAGACTGGGGAACAAGGACTGGAGGTTGGAGGAGGGAAGTAAAATAGTATGTATATGTGTATGTTGGGGGGGGCATGGTTATTTAATTATAGTATATAAAATAAAATTTAGGTACAAATATAACTGTTAAGAATAAGAAGATAACCAGCATCAAAGTAGAAATGTGCAGTAGAATTTACAATGACTAGAGAGGACAAAAAGGATTTTTAAAAAACTAATAATTATAGCAAAAGAAATAGGAACTGGTTTATAGTCTCAAGCTGAGCAGGTCAGGGGATGTCTCTGTTATATTACTATAAACTTCAAACACAAGCTCCCTATATCATCAGCAGTGTGGTATGTTACTTATTTCTTCTAAATATGAGGACTGGATGCTTCCAGAGTGAAAGTTGCTTTTCCTTGAGAGAGTCCAAATGGCAGGAAAAATGATCTACCATGCTCATATTTTGGATGAAGATACTTCATATCTTTTCTCTGTGCCAGATCCTAGAATTCTGCCTAAAACCTGAAGTGACCTATGCACTATCAAGGCTGACAAGAACCTTGTTCTTGGGCCTTTCTTCATGGTGATGGGCGTTTGGTTGTTTCCACTAGCCCTCCAAGCTGGCCCTTGGAAGGAAGGGGAAAAGACTTCTAGGCACTCAGACTTCTCCTCTTTCCTCATGTTTTCTTTATTTCTGATATATTTGAGGTCTTTAGCTTCTCTGATGCCCCTGTAGACTCCTCTCTTAGCATTTTTTGGAATTAAGCACCATTTCATAGTTCTAGATTACTCTTGCTTGCCTTGGCTGGGACGGTAGTTTCACGGCTGAATATGTCTCCCAAAACCTTACCTTGTCCCTTCTCCTTAAACATCTTTTTTCATGCACTGGGTAGGTGATCACACTGGCCCCTTGAATTCTACAGGAAGTGTTTTCAGTTATGCAGATGCACTTCGTGAACTCAGTATGGCTTTTATAAGCCAGAATGGAGCCAGTATACAGAAAAATCTTTAAAAAGTACTAGAGAAAATTGAAAAGGCACAACTCTGTACTTAAAACTACTCATGGGTCAGAGGAAGAGAAGGAACATCCTCCATGTGGTCCTAGTAGGATCTCAACCAGGAATGGTTAAATCCTTAAATTAGGAGCTCCTTGAGGATCCAGGACATGGAACTGTTGCAGACTTGTCTTCCCAGGGTATCAATTGCTGAAATGTCACAGATTATTCTCATCTGGTTGGTGGCCAGTGCATTCTTGTGGTTCCTACAGGGTCCCAATTTTCCAGGTCAACTTGACCAGAAAGTTTCCACACCTGGGGTGGTGGTAGGGGGCATGCATTTATTTTATTCATTGCAGGCTGATAGAATTATAAATTTGACAATATATTTTTCAGTGAACTGGCTGGTTAGAAACCCTAAGCTCCTGGCTCTTCCTCAACTGAACGCTATAGTGTACCCTGGGAAACAGCGAGCTCTGGTGTGAATTAAGCCTAATGGAGCATGAACTTAGGTCTCCATCTATCTGCTGTCAGGTACATTCATATTGGGTCTGACTTGAAGCTGTGCTTTAGATATGGTTGAGTGATGATGCAACTGCTCCTCTGGCACACCTGGGATGTTGAATGTTTGGTGTCAAATTTAGAATGAAGATCTAAGGCTTCTTTTTATTTTCTTATCATTATGCCCTGAGGGACCAGGATATTGATCAACATCCATTCTAGTCTAGCTGGGCATCAGATCTCTTAGGCATCACCCCATGCCCACAGACCTTATTCTTGCTAGAGTCTCATAACTGCAGCTACTCATGTTTACCAGTTATTTTTTAAAAAGATGTTGCCAAATATGAGGACTGTGGCTGAGCCACTTTATCTGGAATGATATTGACATCAACACTGGTCATTGAAATTTCATCACCTAGACAAACATCACCCATATAGTTGACCAATGATGACCTTTCTCCCGTTTGAAGGTTGATAAAAGAGGAGGCCATCATGGGGTATTTTGTAAGATATGACCTACCTACCTAAAAACTGACTTCCAGTGAATAGTTAATACCTATAATCTTTACCACATTTTAATGCAGTAAGTTCAAACATCCTCAAACAATGTGGTTCTGGGATACAATCTTTACTGACCTTGAACAAATTGAGGCTGCTGGCAGAGCCAGAAGGGTGTGTGCCACAGTGGTGGCACTTTGCTCCTTGTGGTGTTGAAGAGCGGAGAGGGTTGTGGGGTGAGGACTCCAAATTTCCTGCTTCTGGAGGGGGCCAGGCAAGCAGGGACCTGTTTGCAAGTGCTGCTTACACTCCCGGGGGGAATGTCAGACCTCATGGTCTGGAGGAGATACGTTGGTAGCTGAACTGCTCCGAGTCCCTTAAGGGGAGAGGACTACTGCTTGTTTCTAGAAAGGCCTGCCTGACTCCTTCCTGCTTCAGTATAGCAACTGTCAGCTCAATTGCTTATCAACCAACATAAGCAGAAGTTTGCATGCCCAGCATCAATGGCCTAGGGAACCTCAAAGTCCTGACTGAACTGGTGCTGAAAGTAAATAAATTGGGAGGAGACAAAAAAAGGATAATTTTTAAAAGAGGAACCAGAGACCCAAGGGAGAAAGGCAAAGCTGAACTGGGCCTGGGGCTCTATTGCCATAGAACAAAGAAGTGGGAGAGAACTCAAAGTACTGAAGCTTCTCAAGGAGACGCAGTTAGAATACCCAAGACTTCCTGGAGCTAAACATCAACCTCAGCTAAACAAAGAAAAAAAAACTGAAAAAGATGGGTGTTGTTGAGAACTGAAATAGTGGTTTGGAAGACCTTGTAGAACAAACGGTACAAAAGAACAAAATCTCAAGGATTTGTGGGGAAAAGACAAGAGATTTGGAGGCTAGAGACTTAAAAATGTAAATATTAAAAGCTCTAAGAAGAAAGAAATATATGGAGAAATAATTTCTTTTATAAAAGGAAGAAAATTTATTTGAATGAAGACAAGTTTTTAGATTAATAATGGTTACCAAGACTCAGGTGGGATGAATGGAAAAAAAATTACATACCTTCTTATATCTTGACAAAGTTTATAAATTCCTTGGATTAAAAAATCTTATAAACTTCAGCATAGAAAATTATGACCACAACAGTCAAACTAGTTAAAGCTGTGGTTAGTATCTGTTAAAGAGTTCTGAAACAAAACATATACTGAAACTGAAATTTTGAAGCAGTCCAGCAAACTCCACAAATTTTAGAGGAAGTAGAAATGCAGTGGTGGATTGGTAAATGATTAACAACTGACCCTATGGAAAAATGATAAACAAAATAAAGCCTTGCTTTTATAGTTCTAGCCAATTTTCACAGAGTAATTACTCCCTTCATGGTCAATTTCAAGCTCTCAAGTGATGTCACTGAACACGGAATTGGGAAGAAAGGAGTGTTTAAACCAGCTCCAGGACACCACTGAAGAGGGGGGTAAGGTAGATAGGAGAGGTTATAACAGCTTAAAACGTATCATCTTTGTAGGATCCTGAATAAGTACACAAAGAAGATACTTCAGTGGTACCTTACTGTGGGGGTGTGGGGGCAATTTTAACATGAGAAATGCAGCAGGGAACTATATTCAATATCTTATAATAACCTTTAATGAAAAAGAATATGAAAATGAATATATGTATGTATACGCATGACTGGGACATTGTGCTGTACACCAGGAACTGACACATTGTAACTGACTGTACTTCAATAAAAAAAAGAAATGCAGGTGTGATTATCTCTGTTGGGGTGAGAAAGTAAGCCTTGGAAGAATTGAAAACAATTAGTTTGCACTTCCAACTTAATGGGGCAAAATGCAATGAGGAGAGAACTGACCAAATCAGAAAAGTAAGAACAGGGACTTCTGGTTTCCAGGCCATCATGCAAGGAGCTTGGCAGTCACCACTTAATCCTAATTATAAGTAAAAGTTGAACTAAAAAAAATCAATAACTTTCTTGGGAAAGTGAGGTCACAGGGCAAAAAACCACTGCCCTCACATTTGGAGAGACAGACAGGTGGATACAGAGATTCAGAATTTATTAAGAGCAGAAACCTCGGCCTCGGAAACCAGTGCTGGGATAGGAAAATCTGAGTGGTAATTGACAAATTGCTAGGGGCTCAGTGTGGACAAGTCTGAAAGTTTAAAACTCGAGGGACCCAGCCATAAGGTGGCCTCCACACTTTGGTCAGTTTTACCTCCTGGAGCCCCACAGTAAAGACTGGAGAAAGATCTCATGCTTCTGGCAGAAAGAGTGGTAAGGGAACTATTTTGAAATATCAGAGTGTCTGTTCATTCTCACGTGGTCTCCCCTCAAGGGAAACTATTCTACCATAGTCTAATCTAATGGGATTTTATTAGAGCTTAATCAACCTGGGGTAAGGGAGGAAACGCCCAGCTCCAGCCCCCTCTAGCCATCCTGCCCCATGTAAGGGGCTGGGGAAAAACCGAAAAGCACTTGTGAAGAAAAGTAAGTAGAGGGAAAAAGAAAAAAAAAATGAAGTAGGTTCAATATTAAACCTAAAGTAAATGGAAGAAACAACACAAAGAATATCAGTTACGCAACAAATGTGAGAAGTCTGAATTTCCCTATCAAAATACATTATCATACTCGGTGAGACAAAATCCAGTTATACATTAACAAGAATCACAATTAAAATAAAGTGACAAAGATATGTCACACATATGGTTGGATATGCCTCCTGAGCCCGGGGAAATGGCAATACATAAATGGGACTACATCAGACTAAAAAGCTTTTGCACAGCAAAGAAAACTATCAACAAAAAGAAAAGATCACCTACTGAATGGGAGAAGATATTTTCAAGCAATATATCTGATAAGGGCTTAATATCCCAAATATACAAAAACTCATACAACTCAACATAAAAAAAAGGCCCAATTAACAAATGGCCAGAGGGTCTGAATAGACATTTTTCTAAAGAAGACATAGAGATGGCCAACAGGCACATGAAAAGATGCTCAATTATCAGAGAAATGCAAATCAAAACCACAATGAGGTATCATCTCACATCTGTCAGAATGACTATTATCAAAAGGACAATAGATAACAAGGGTTGGTGAGAAGGTGGAGAAAAGGGAACCCTTGTGCAGTGCTGGTGGAAATGCAAATTGGTGCAGCCACTATGGAAAACAGTAAGGAGATCCTACAGAAAATTAAACACAGAACTACTACATAATCCAGCAATTCTACTGCTGTGGATTTTTCTGAAGAAGATGAAAATATTAATTAGAAAAGATACATGCACTCCTATAACATTGCAGCATTATTTACAATACCTAAGATACGGAAGGAACCCAAGAATGCATCAATAGATAAATGGATAAAGAAAATGTGTTATATATACAATGGAGTATTAGTCATCTATAAAAGAAGAATGAAATCTTGCCATTTGCAACAACATAGATGGACCTAGAGGGTATTATGCTAAGTGAAAGAAGTCCAACAGAGAAAGACTAATACTATATGATTTCACTTATATGTGGAATTTAAAAAACAAAACAAATGAACAAACATAACAAGACAGAAACAGAGTTATAGATGCAGAGAACATAGAAAACATAGATGTATGAAAAAAAAGGTAACAAAGAAAGATTGAAAACAAGGGTATGGACAAAGAGAAATCTAACTAATGCAAACAAGGGAAGCAGGAGTAGCAGAATTCAAAGTCAAAAGCATTTAACGGGACAAAGAAGTTTATGTACTGACACAAGGTGACATCTATGAGAAAAATAAGCCATAAATCTTTATGTACCAGGTTATGTACAAGCATAGTACACCAAAACATTAGGGAGAATTTGCTAAAATTTGGAGGAGAAAATGATAAAATCACAGTGGGAGATTTTAATAAACTTCTTTTAGAATTTGACAGTCTAAAAATAAACTAAAGAATTTGAATAACATGATCAACAAGGTCAAGTTAGTTGACTTTTATAGAATTTTTACTCTACAAACACAATAGATCTGAGCCCATAGTACACTTACAGACATCAATTTGGTGATAAAGAATGTAAATAAATTAATCAAAATTGGGATTTAGGAACTATATCTTGATTTGAAAAGATCAGAAATCAATAATAAAAAGATGACCAGAAAAACTACTTGGAAATTTAATATATACCAAAAGTTTAAAAAAATAGCCAGCAAAAAGTGGAAAGGAGAGGTGTTTATATATAATCTATAGGTCAAAGTTTTGCCCTTCAAGATAGTAGATTGATGACATGTTTATTTCATCGCTCTGAGATGCCATTAAATTTAGTCGATATAGGAAAAACGATACAATCCCACAACAAAGACAGTGGATAGGCGGGAAAGTTTGTTATTGGCAGTTGAGACTGTCCAGTATTTTACTGAAGCATGGAAGCAGAAGGTGGATTAGTGAATGATTAAACAAGTTGGATGAGGCCACAGCTTAGAATATGAGATGAAGGGGCCAGGACTGAGGAGAGACCCGATCTGAAGATACTGGAAAAGCCAGGTAGAACCTGAGAACGAGTTATGACGTAGAAAATAGGGGTTAACTGAAGATATCTATATGGAACAGTTGGCCCCATTCCCTTCCCAGGTACATAATGCCCATTCGTTGTTTTATGTGCCAGTCAAAATAACTGGAGAGTTTCCTCTAAAGAAATTGAACTAATTGTTTCAAGAACTAAGGCAGCCAGTATTGGAACTGGCTTTTAAGAGAAAAGAGCTTCTTCATTGGGTATTTTTGGTTCTTAGTCTGAAGGTCAGATCACTGTCTGCTCATCCTAAAGTCAAATCCACCAGTGAAGTCCACTATTCAGATATGCAGTCCTCACAATTAGCTGGTTTTTGCCTCATCTCTGAATTGTGAATGGAAAACTGAGGATTAGTAGATATTTGAGGAAAAGCTGGCAACATGAATGAGAACAAGAAAAACAAACAGAAAAAAAGACACTGAAGGAATAACAAATAATGTAGGGAAAGGAACAGAATTAGAAAACAAAACACAATCCTACTGTTCCCCCTATATACATAGAAAGGATATTAATTTCTGATTAATATCCTCTAAAGAGTAAGAAGAAGATGCCATAAAAAGAGTCAGAACAAAAAGAAGTTCTCAGAAACACAGAATTTCCCAAAGTTGAAAGGTATGAATTTTTAGATTGAAAAAACTCAGTAAATGCTAAGCAGGATGAGTAAAATTAGACAACACATGTCATTATAAAACTGTAGAACACCAAAGATAAGAAAGTAACATTAACAGCTTCTAGAGAAAAAATGGTTCAGGTACAACAGACAAGAATCAGACTGACATCAGGCTTGTCAGCAACACTGGATGCTTAAAAATAATCAAGCAGTTCCAAAAAACTGACAGAGGGATAGATAAACCAAATGTGCTGTATGTACAATGGCATGTTAAAAAAATTTTTCATCCCAGAATTCTATACCCAGACAAATTATTCATTAAGTGGGAAAACAAAGTAAAGACACAGGAATACAAAGATTCAAAGTTCATAACCCACCCATCTGTTCTTAGGAGTTCTTTGAGGACATACTCCAGCAAAATGAGGGTGTAAACAAAGAGAAAGGCATGGTGTCCTGAAACAGTAGATCCAACGCAGAAGGGCAGTAAAGGGAGGTTGCCAGTTACTGAATGTGCAGCAGACCTGGAGACAGACTGGTATAGACTGGATGCTGGGAATGGAAAAAAAGCTGGCAGAATAGAAAATATGATGGTTGTTTTAGGGGGAAAAAAGGAAGGACATAATAAAGTCAAATAATGCAAGACAAAAAGACAATTAAAACTAGAAAAAAATCAAAACTGTAAACTAAAATATGGCATGAATTTAAACAACTGATAGACTGTAACAAGAGCGAATTCATTAACCTCAACACTAAAAATACTCTCCTTTGAGTCACCGATAGAGGAAAGAAACATAATCAAACACACCGTGTGCCCCAAGACAAAAGCATATTTGCAAGTCATATTAATGTAAAGGCAGTTCAGACATTTTCAACTTTTAGAGCCAGCCAATGGACAAAGTAGAGATGATTAATAGTGCTTGCAGGATACTGGGAAGGGACAGGAGAAAATGAAATGGTGGTCTGGCATATTGATTCAAGAGAGGACTCAAGGCAGCTCTTCCTGATTCCACATAGTATACAGATCCTGCAAGGTCCTCACATGTGGGGACGTGTAAGAAGCCTAAAGATGCTGACTGGTGGTCTTATTGTGGGGAGGGAAGGTCAGTGCAGCAAGGGGTGAGGTGACCTTGCAGCTAAGGACTGAAGGGTAGACTCACAGACTGGGGAATGAATAGAGATTGCAGCTGACCCCAGGGGAACTGTGAGGCCTGATGGCTGAGGTCCACACAGAGGAAAAGAGCAACTTCCTGGAAGAACAGACCAAGGATATCATAATGCTGGAGGCAATGCTGAGGTCAGAACTTCCTCAGGTCAAGACACCCCAACTGGTGTCCACATGCAAAAAACCCAAAGGCTTGGAACTGATGCTGTGAGGATACATAAGTTCTGGGAAGGAGGAAGCAGCCAGGAGAAGCCTGGAAAGTGGAAAAAACTGCTCTAATGGTAAAATATATATAACATAAAATTTACCATTTCAAGCACTTTTAAGTGTACAATTCTGTGGCATTTTAAGTACATGCACATATGGTGCAATCATCACCGCCATCCATCTCCAGCATTT
This sequence comes from Vicugna pacos, assembly GCF_048564905.1. NCBI lineage: Eukaryota > Metazoa > Chordata > Mammalia > Artiodactyla > Camelidae > Vicugna > Vicugna pacos. The sequence goes on along the minus strand of NC_132993.1, from coordinate 75,932,219 downwards.
TTTCATCTTCGCAAATGAAACTCTGTATCCATTAAACATTCACCCCATTCCCCAATCACCCAACTTCTGGCAATGACCATTCAACTTTCTGTCTCTATAAATTTGACTACTCTAGGAATTTCACAGAAGAGGAATCAAACAATATTTGTTCTTTCGTGACTGGTTTATTTCACTTAACATAATGTCTTTAAGATTCATCCATGTTGTAGCGTGTGTCAGAATCTCCTCCCTTTTTAAGGCAGAATAACATGCCATTGTACATACACCACATTTGGCTTATCTATCCTTCTGTCAGTGGACACTTGGGTCTACTGTGAATAATGTTGCTATGGACACTGGTGTACGTGCTCATCACCGATAGACACTCAAGCCTCTGGTTTCTTTCTTTGGGTGTATAACCAGGGGTGGAACTGCTGGATCATATGGTAATTTTATGGGTTTCGGGTTTTTTTTTTTTGTAAAAAATGATACTATTTCAGCGGCTGCACCATTTTCCTTCCTACCAGCCATGTGCAAGCGTTCCAATTTCTCCACATCCTCACCAACATTTGATACTTTCTTTTTCTTTTTTCCTTTCTGTCTCTCTCCCTTATTTTTCTCTCTTTTTCTCTCTCTCTCTTTCCTTCTTTCTTTCTTGATAGTAGCCACCCTAAAGGGTGTGAAGTGATATTGTGGTCTTGATTTGCATTTCCCTAATGGCTAGTGATGTTGAACATATTTTCATGTGCTTATTGGCCATTTATATATCTTCTTTGGAGAAATGTCTATTCAAGTCCTTTGCCCATTTTTAAACTGGGTCGTTCGTTTTGTCATTGTTGTGTTGTAGGAGTTCTTTATATAATTCTGCATACCAATCCTTGTCTGATACATGATTTGCAAACACCTTCTCCCATTTTGTGGACTGAATTTTCACTCTGTTGATGCGAGTGTGCTCAGATGCAATAAAAGTTTAAACTTTTGATAAAGTTCAATTTACCCAGTCTTTTTTTTTTTTTTTTTTGGTGCTTGTTTGTGCTTTTGGTCCTCATAGAATTTTAAACTTTGAATTGACTGAGACCCCCAAAGAGTCTAAGTCAACCCCTCCAAAGCTTATTAATGAGCAGAAAGAGACAAGGCTAACTTCAACTGGTAAATTCATGACTTTTTTGTTTTGTTTTTATTTTTTGCTACTAAGTGGGAATGGAAGCTGTATGCAAAATGTGATCAGTTACAAAAAATGAAAGTTGCCTTTTTGTTGTTCTTGTACATCTGAATTTGAGTGCATACATTTCTACCCAAAAAGATGGCAGAAAATTCAGAAGCAAAATATAACAAAAGCCCCATGAAAACTTTGATAGAACATCGTTCCACACCAAGAACGAGGCCTGGCCGGCGAGCACGTTGCTCAGCATTTGGAGAATTAGACACACAGGCCCTGTGATACTGGATGAGGATTTGGAACTTATTTGTTTTTCTTTCTCAAGAACATGAAAACCATCACCCTGGTAATAAGAAGTCCAGAATACAACCATGCTAAAGTTGGGAATTTAAATTGAAAGTCATAAAAGGCAAAACAGAGTTTCAGAAGGAATCAGTGTGCTGGCGCACCTGTGGCCTTCCCGCCAGATCCCTGGGACGCGGATTCATTAACCGGGTGTTCTCTCTGCTGCTCTGGTGCCCTGAGCCCCAGGTTAAAGAGCTGACAAACCAGCTTTCTTTCCCTTTCATATTTAAGAACATAAATATTGCACTGGCACTAGGGTAAAACTCAATTATAAAGACAAGTTAGATGAAAAGCTCAAAATAAAAGTTTGGCTCTTTTCATTTGGTTGCACTTCTGAAATGGTGTATGGAGAAACTGTTCCGATCTCCCAGGTATACTATGTACTTATTATTTTTGCAAAGACAAGTGAATTATTACACTTACATTCTTTGGCCTAATATATAGTAAATCTGATTTCTGTTCTCCTGGTGTGTCTAAGAAGGCTATAAAACCTCATTTTGGCAGGAAACATCACTTTATTTTATTTATTTTTTGATCATGTGCTATTACTATTCTCAGGCAATGTATTTACTCAATCCTTGTTTATGGAGTCTTACAGCCTATAAATTACGTGAACCTCCTCATGTATCTACCAATCTGAAATAAATTGCAAGTTTTCACCCACATTCTCAAAGAACTCGGGTTGTTTGATAAGTCTTTGCTCAGAGCTTCTCTCTTATTAGTCATTAAAATGCTTGTTTTTATTTTGGGAGCCAGCATTCTTTTGGTTGCATCATTGTCTCCTTCTTCCTGACCCTACAGCTATTTCCTTGGTGTAGGAAAGGTATTCTTAATGTGGAACAGAGAAATCCTACCTGGAGTGACCTAATCCCCCTCTCTCCCAGAGCTTGTTGACAGGAACAGTTTCTACCAAAGGGATAAAATAATGGGTTATTTCACTTTAAAGTCACAAGCTAATTTGGCTTAGATACATGTATTTTTCCTTTTGCTTCCTATTCACCTTTTCCTATTCAGCAGCATTCTTGCAAGTTCACTCCTGTGCTCTGAAACCCCTTTCCAACGAGCCAGTCTGCTGCCCTTGTACCCCAGTGCTATGTGTTTATTTTTTTTCATCAAGCAGCTCCAACGCCAACTCCCAAAGCAAATTCCTTGCTTGGAATTCTGCAGGGACAGTTTTACCAGGTGCTGAAAAATCCTCAGCGTCATCCATTTCTTTCATTTTTGGGGGCACGACTCTGAATTTCTCAGTTCTTGCTGGGATTAGTCTTCTCTAGTGATGGTGAAACAGGGATTAGGCTCATTTCTGTCTGCTCTTCTAACTAAGACTTCCATTCATCTCTTTATTTAAACTTTCACCCATCTTCTTTATTTAAACTCCCATTTGCTGGGTGCATTTTTTAGACCCTGGTGCTTTTCAGTTCACATATTCTCATTTAATTCTCAAAATAATCTTAAAAAAATTTTTTTAAATGGAGGTCTTAAGGATTAAACCAAAATAATCTTGCAAGTAGAGATTAATTCTAGTTTACAAATGAGAGGTTTGAAGCTCAGAATTCAAATCATCTGGCAAAGGACATACATGTTTTTGAAGTGGGTGAGCAAGGAGGCGAGCCCTGGTCTGTTTCTCTGTCTCCTCCAGCCTGCTGCTTTTGCACCTAGTGTTCTGCACTATTTCCAGGCCTTCTGCTCATTGCTTGTTGCCCTTGTCTAAGGTAGACACGTGCTAGATTTAGTATATTTATTGCTCATGCTTGTGAGTCCCTTGGGGAGGTGGTGAGTTTCCTCTGGATGTTTTGCATTCCTCCTGTCACCTTACTTCATCTCATGGACCTAACCCAGCAAAAGCAATGTGTCAGTCTTCCAGATCTGAGACACCCAGATGAAAAGCCCTTGATTTTCTTATCCTTAGCAGCTTGTTTGGCCTTGTTTACAAATTAAGATGTTTCTCTCCAGCTAATTGTCCTTACCAGAATATTGAGGATGCAAAAAGCTAGGAGACCCAACAGATAAGATTATACCCTTTGTTTTAAATTTATTTTTTAATTCTGTTTTTTAATTGCAGTATAATCAATTACAATGTGTCAGTCTCTGGTGTACAGTACAATGTGAACCAACCTAAATGTCCATCAACAGCTGACTGGATAAAGAAGCTCTGGTACATTTATACAATGGAATACTACTCTGCCATAAAAAGAATAAAATAATGCCATTTGCAGCAACATGGATGGACCTAGAGATCATCATTCTAAGTGAAGTAAGCCAGAAAGAGAAAGAAAAATACCATATGATATCACTTATATGTGGAATCTAAAAAAAAAGGGGGGGGGTGGGAAAGGATAAATTTGGGAGTTTGAAATTTACAAATGTTAGCCACTATATATAAAAATAGATTAAAAAAATTTTGTATAGCACAGGGAACTATGTTCAAGTCTATACCCTTTCGATAAGAATCTCACCTGTCTTCTTGCTTCTTTGTTGCTTTGCATATTCTACTGCATCACTCTTAGTTCTGGCGGTAGATGACCCATCAATGGCAATTACATTGAATTAACATAGGTAATTCATTCACTTATTCAATTAAAAACCTGACAAACTGTTTCCCTTTCTTTTGGGGGAGTGGTGGTGGTGGTAGACATCCATACAACTCTGAATTTTTCACTCTATTTTGACATCATGTCTGCAAACCTTTATACAGATTTCTATAACCACTGCTTCCAATTTCAGAAAAAGGAAAAAAAAAGGGTTTTCAGGTTTTTAATTGGATAAGTAAATTAACTTCGTTAATTCAATGTAGTTGTCATAGTGCCTTTAATAACTGTTCTTTTGAGGTGTACTTAGGTTAAGACTATTCAATTTGGGTCCCTGGGCTTCCTTATTGCAAAAGACCAGCGTTTCTCAATCTTTGTTTTTTCATTATTCCTGTGTAAGGAGCGTTTTTAGACTTTTTTTCTTAATTGTCTCCCTTCCCAAGAAATTTTAATACCAAAATGAATTATGAATCTGCTTATATACTGAAGCCCTTTTGTAGGGAATCACAAACCACTATAAGTTGATATTTCCCCAATTGAGAATGCATGCAGAGACCACCAAGGTAAATTCTATGACACTGTGGTTAGATGTTAAAAAATTCTAGAACTTTTTTTTATGGTCCTTGCTGTTTCTGCATAGGAAGGGAGAGGCAAACACTTTCTTTATCCTTCCTTTTCAAGACCCTATCACTAGACCTAGGGACTTACTAGTTTATGCATAACATAAACGAATTACTAGTTATGTGTGTGGTATTAAGAATCTGACAAATTCATGTGTGCAAGAAACCCAAATTTCTGTATTTTTCTTTAATGGAATTTAATTTCTATTTCTTACTTCTACTCTGCTGCATGGTAGACATTCAACATCAGGCAACTCAAGACTCATTCCTCTTTTCTCTGGGGTTTTGTTTAAACTCCAGGTAGGCTTCCAGAGCTCCGGTCCTGCATTTCCTATCAGTGCTGGTGTCTGCTGAGATGCCCTGTCTTCCAAATGCTGTTCCAGGTAGGACACTGTTATATTCTCCTTGTATCCACCTGCAAGGCTCTCTGTCCTCAGCTGTCCCATCCTGGTGCAGGGGAAGCACACGGCTGACCCCTACTCTCGCCCCACACTGTGCTGCAGTGAGTTGTACTTCTCTGCCCCTGTCAGGCACCGGGGCTCCCCTGCAGGTCCCATGGGTGGTGCAGGGGGTCCCAGAGACTGGGGCCGGTCTGCCTGGACACCCAGCTGTTTCTTATGCGGGCTGTGGGGCTGGGCTCTTGCTATCTCTGCCCACTTTGAGGGTCCAGACTCACCTGGAGATGTGGTCCCGGGATGGAGTAAGGAATAGGACTTCTCCTTAGGGGCCACCTTTACACCCCTCAACCCTGAGGGCACTCTGCTCTCATTACTCACAGTTCTTCCAAACCTTTTGTCTTATGCCAGTGCTTAGGCTTTTGAAACTCCAAAACCAAGAATTTGACTCATTATGTGTGCCCTGCTGAATTGTCCTTTATCTGAGGGAGTTTTGTAGTTTGTGCTGTTTTTTTTTTTTTGGCAGGGGAGGAGGTAATTAGGTTTGTTTGTTTGTTTGTTTGTTTGTTTATTTATTTATTCTTTCATGGAGGTACAGGGGATTGAACCCAGGACCTTGTGCATACTAAGCACATACTCTACCTCTGAGCTATACCCTGACCCCCCTCTGAGGGAGTGAAGGCAGAATTCTGCCTAGGTCTCCCAAATATGGAAAAAGCAAGAGTAATATGAAATACTAGAGGTGCAAACATAAGGTAGCATTCTGAAACAGGATCTCACCAATCCTCAGGTGCTTACTTCTCATGCTAAAGGACTAGTTGTTAACTTTTTTATCTATACCATTTCTATACTTAATATATTTCGATCAGTAAAACTCAATTTCAGTAGGGTGAGGCATACCCTACCCATCTGAGAATTAAGAGTAACTAGCCCTTGGTGAATCCAGTAAGGTGTGCCCATTTACATCTGAAATGCATAAGCCACCTGAGAATCTTTCCTTCCTTCCAGATTTCTGGGAATCTGCTGTGTTGTTTGGATTTTAAACTTATCCTTGGATTCTAAGCCTTGGACGCAGAGGCCTAACCTCAGACTGGGGCCTAAGATGGTGGCAGAGGATGAATCTGGTCCCAGTTGCACCTCGTCTGTCTTAAAAATATTTAGAGAGGGCAATCCAGGAAGAGACAGATATTTTTTGGTAGGTCTAGCAGTTGGGCAGCTTGGAGTATCAAGACTGAGGTTAAAAGCATAATGATGGCCATTCACATGTAGAGCCTGGTTAATTCTGGCTACCAGTTACGTGGAGAAATGTATTCTGAATCTGGCCTTGAAGCTTAAGCAGAACATCTTGTACCCTCCGCTGAGTATTTGGAGCTTTGCTTTTACAGCTCTTCTCCAAAGAGGGATGAGGCACTAAGAAGTATACAGTGCAAGCGGTTCAAGTAGAAATTTATTCTCTTAGCCCCAAATTTCAGAATGTACCCATCTAACAGAAAGTCATTTCTGAAAGTTCTCCTCTAATTTTAAGTAAAGGCAGGACCAGCTCTATTCTCCTCGTCTTTCTTTCCCCTCTGGCTCAACAGCACACTTCAGGGCTCCACTTTCTCCTGCAACACTGTGGTTACTGAAATGGCACTTCTGTTTATCAAGCTAACACGGAATCATCTCGCTGCAAAGTCTCCTCAGGTCTTGCCTGGACTTGATATCCATTTTCTCAATTCCTCCCCACCTAAGTCTTCAGAGATACATAAACAACTAGCCGCAAGAAGCAACTGATCTTCACATGAGGAATACCTACAGCTTCACTAGGAGAATCTCAGAAGTAACCACGCAGAGTGTGTGTCTCATGGAATCTGTGTTCTCAACACTACATTCTGTCTCTTGTCGAGTGAGCAGAATCTTAGAGGCCAAGAGTCCTGCAGTGCTGACACTCAGTTGACTGCAAGTGGCAACAGGTACCTGGTTACACCTTTTGGAGTCTTCCTGTGATAAGCACCTGTAGGGATACGTCCTGGATACTCTTACACTCTGACTTAACAGTCTAGTGAGTTGAGCAAGGCAAGGAAGATGAGTTCTGGAGAAGACAGTGTGGAAGAGGACAGAGAATGCCTGGGTTTGATCATGCTATTGCCTTCGAGTGTTTTTGTTTGTTTGTTTGTTTTTGTCTTTTTAATGAGTTACTGAAACTTTCTGGGCTAGACTTCATCAGAAGGAGGGAACAATGAACTGGAGCAGCACAATTCCCAAGTCCTATATCTAATTCTTTATTCCATCCTCACAGAATAAATAAATGAGTTTCCCCTTAAGAAGGACAACTTATTTCTCCTCTCAAAGTACCTACAGTGGCAGAATAATTTGAGATGATCAGTTCATATTTTGTTTTTACTGCTGTCAAAGAAACAGAATGAGTATGACTTACCCTTTCACCCAAAAGAGGACAAATAGGACCCTGAGTGGTGGAGATCAGGAGCATCCTTAACTCCCAAGTTCTCAAAAAAAGGATGAAAATTGTCTAAGAAGTAGGAGCCAGCGAGGTCTGAGCTGGGCTTGCTTCCCCGCTCTGGTCCTGGCAGGGCGTGGCAGCGTGGAGCACCTAGGGCTGCCTGCGCTGGGTGCTGGGATCCAGCCTCTATAACTGCCTTTCTTTGAGGGCCCTAGGTGGGTTTCTACCCTGAGCATATCAGTTGCATCCAGTGTGGACAGAAGATCAGAGCAAGAGTTGGAAAATCAGACAGCCTGCTGCCTGTCTTTATACAGCCTGGGAACAAAATTGGATTTTATGTTTTTAAATGATTAAAAAGAAATTAAAAAAGAAGAAGAATTTATGACTATGAGATAATAGTGTATATATATATACATGCCTCTGTCCCTTGTTCCTGGAACAGAGGTCCCCAAATCCCAGTAATTTCCTAAGTGATAAGAGCACTAGGAACATATTTTGTTTGAATATTTAGTGTTTGACCCCAGTTCCTGACGCAGAGTTTCCTAAATCCCTTGGAATTTCTGGGGTGATCAGAGTGTCATTTGTTCTAATGCGGTGACTTTTCATAGGCTCCTAGATGAGGCTGGTTACCAAGCCATGATTAGAAGCTTGACATTTTCAGCCCCATCCCCCTCTTCTCCAAAGGAGAAATGGAGTTAATAATTATCATGCCCACATGATGAAGCCTCCATAAAATTTCAATAGTATGAGGTCTGGAGAACTTGGGGGAGGTGCTGGGAGGACAGGGTGCTTAGGAGAGAGCATGGAAACTCTGTGTCCCTTCCCACATACCTGGCTTTATACATCTCTTCCATCTGGATGTTCATGTGTATCCTTTATCAGTTCCTTTTAGAATAAACTGGCAAATAGTAAATTGACTGTTTTCCTGAGTTCTGTGAGCCACTCGAGCAAATTAATCCAACCGAGGAGGGGAGCTTGGGAACCTCTGCTTTATGGCCATTTGGTCAGAAGCGCAGGTGACAACCTGGACTTGTGACTGTCATCTAAAGGGTGGGGGGAGTCCTGTGAACTGAGCCCTTACACTGTGGACTCTGATGCTACCTCCAGAGAGACAGTGTCAGAACGGAGTTTAGTTGTAGGCCACCCAGCTGGTGTCACAGAACTGCTTGTTGTGGGGAAAGCATCCACACATCTGTGTCAAAAGTATGGTGAGTGTGGTAATAGTGTGAGAGTAAAAAAGAAATATAGGCAGAGGGAATGTTGCCAGAGCTGCTTCAAGTCTTTGCTCAAAACGTGCCAATCCCCACCTTTAGCAAGAATTAACGTAAATCCTTAAATTAAAAGTCCAGAGATGAGAAAGGAAGCTACAAACAACAATAGCAAAATCCAGATGGAGCTAGCTGGGACCAAGGAGATGAGGAATCTGACCTCCGACAGACCTGAGTCTCATTATATGTTGATCTGACTACATTAGCATATTAAATGACACACTATCAGGGGCCATGACCAGACATTAAGGACCAAAACAGGGTAAGAAGAGGGTGGCACACCACTCCCTTGAAAAAGGATGGGCCACTGAATAGAGCTTGTGCTGTGCTGATCTCAGCTTCAGTTTCGTTATCTGCCTACTTGAACCCGATGGGAAAAAGAGCCCTCCCTCCCCCACTGAGGCAGAGAGCCTCCGCCTGGCTAGGGCCTGAGCAGGGTCCATACGACTCAGTTCGGTAAAAGGAGGACTAAGGTTTTTCCTCACCCAATGACACGGGACAATTACATGAAGTTCAAGTCTCCATGTCCCTAAATGAAGTTTTGCTGAAACACAGCTACATTCATCTGTTGATGTACCTGTTGTCTGTGGCTGGTTTCTACAACGTCAGTATTGAGCTGTTGCCAGAGTGACCAGTAGGGCCTGCAAAGTCTATGATATTTACTATCTGGCCCTTTACAGAAAGTGCTGACCCCTTGACTGGAGAGCCTGTGGAGAAAGTTCTGGACCTTGTAAGAACCTTTGGGACTGTCATTTGTCTCTGGTGAGAGGAGCCCCATAATGACTGAGGTATTTGATGTTCACTGTAGACAAAATTAGATTTAGAGAGATAACTGGGATGTTTATTTGATGAGTGTTGTGAAATAAGACTTACACCTGCTATATTATTGTTTGCAGAAAAGCCTACAGAAGATGTTTTACTGAATTGGGAACTTGGTTTAAAGTCCCTTCTTTTTCAGTCTTTTTTGTGTTCAAATGTCATCTCTGGGTGGTGCACATTAAATAATCTCAACCAATTAGTAAAGCTGCAAGTTTTAAAAACAAATATGATCCATCCATGTTATACTGGCCAGTTTAAGGTGGAAGTTTTTGTTTTAGGTTTTTGTTTTGTTTGTTTTGTTTTCTGTTTTCTCTAGTATTTGGCAATACAATCAATACAAAAGTTTTATTGAAAATGTATCTCTATCAAGCCTATCCTTCAGGGGAATATTAAAGGTGTTTCAAAGAGCAAGAGTCAGATTCTTCTACTTGGAAGGACAAGTGGCATCTATTCTATTCCATCCTATCCTGTTCTGTTCCATTCCACTCCATCCATTCTATTCTATCCTGCTCTCTGCCATTCCATCCCATCCCATGCTATTAATTTATTTTAGCTACACAGTCTTTTGTTCAAAGGAAGTCTGAAGCAGAAGCATGGTATGAAAAACAGATAAAGAGCTGAGTTGAGCTGGTTAGTGGGGAGACTGGAGGTAGGGTCAGGGGAAGGGGTATTCAGAATCCTGCCTCCTCCTTGTTGTCACCTGAGAAGGTCCCTTAGGAAAGGGGGTGTCAGGGACCTGCTTTTGAAAAACTCTGAATGAATATAACCTCATTATTTATATGATGATTGCTTGATTCATTTTAATCTTATTTAAGTATGAAAGAATTCTTTAACATGAATTAACTTTAGTACGACAACAATACGGGAAATAAAAGGAAATTGATAGAAAGCAAAATTTAAACCCAGAAATGATGGATTAACAAGCTTGGCACTAACATATGTTCCAGAAACTAACGTTTTAAAAGTAATCCAGCATTTTCTTTATTATAGGAAAAAGAAGATTAAATTCTACCCCTAAATGTAGATATGTCTTTTCACAAACATTACAGAAAGTATTGGTTCTTTATAATAATAGCAGCATACACTAAAGCCAACATGATTTTTTTGTTGAAATATTTAGTTTGAATAAGTGGAGAGAAATGTTAAGTTCCTGGCTAATGAGGCTAAATGTTGTATAAATGTCAATTCTTCCCAAGCTGAATTAAAAGGATGTGGACTTTCGATTGTTGTTTTTGTAACTTGGTGATAATATTGAATTTTACTAAGAAACAAAGAATGCAAATTAATTAATATAAGTAATCATCATTATACTGCCCTTTTAGTAGAAACTCAGAAACATACACTAACTCTAGGCTTCATATTTAGATTAGTACTTAGACTGCTTTTGGGACCAGGAATTGGCATAGTCTTTCTGGAAGCTGACATTATGTTTCAAAGTAAAGGTATCAAATACCCTTTGACTCAGAAAATTTTCAGAAATTTCCAATCATGAGGATTTTAAGAAATCATCAATCATGGACAAAGATTTATAAAGAAGAATGTTCATCATAACGTGATTTAAATAGTAAACACAATTAGACACCATATATATCTTTTCAATTAGGGGTGGTTAAATTTTGAAATAATCACAAAGTAGAATAACAGAGATCCATCTAATTATCTTCAAATTATGAAAGGTGGGAAGGTGTCGAGGCCAAGTGAAAAAAATCAGGTCACAAAATTCACCAATATAATTCCACTTTTGCTTGAAAAAAGACTGATAAGAAGCATGCGTTATCAGCAGTGGTTCTTATTTTCTAACTTGTTTACAATAAGCATATACTGCTTTTATAGTCAAATATAAATAAGCAACATGAGAAGAAAAAATTCCATCTGAACTAAATATGAGCTTGCATTCAAACTGTTGCATATTAAAATTAATGTCAAAGCACATGACACAATCAAATCCTAACAACAGCTCAGCAGTTGAGAGGATAAAAATAAACTCGCAAATACACACTGGAGCAGAGGAAGGGGGCATACTTATCCCAAAAATTGTCTTTCCCAGCTGGCACAGTCTCATTCCAGGACCCTCCAAAGCCAGACCCTCACCTTGACCCTTTAGCACCAGAACACCATGGCTTTCCCAGAGGTTTCAAGATTCCTGTTATTGTAGGGGGTAGGGGGTATAAGGAACAGAATTTTATTGAGCACTGTCAGACACTGTGTCAGACATTTTACCAGGTGAGGCCACTGAGGCTTAGAGCTGTGCTTCTCAAAATCCAACATACCTGCAAGTCACCTGGGGATCTTAAAATGCAGTTTCTGATTCAGCGGGTCTGGAGTGGGGCCTGAGGTTCTGCATTTCTAACAAGCTCCCAGATGAAGCTGGTACTGCTGGGCCCTCAGAGTGACATTTTGAGGAGCAAGAATTCCCGGAGGGAGGTCTCTGATCCCAAGTCACACAGCTAGTGAAAAATGGACGTGAGAATACCTTTCTACTTTTTTGGATGTTTTTAAAGTAAAAGTGAAATGGGTCTGAAAAGGGACGTGTACAGCATTAGCTTTCCTAGGATGCCTACGCGAGTTATTTTCCATACTAGTTAGGCTGCTAATAACAATGCTTGGCAACTATGGGGTTCATTATATTTTCAGAGCTCTTCTGTAACTATTAATTTGCTAATCCATCAATTTATCTCGAAGAGAGGTAACTGTTATCATCTGTGTACTTTGGCCCAGTTGATTGTACATGGTATCTTTAAATTCTTTACAGGAGGCTGATGGCAGAATCTGGATTTAACTTGAGCTATTTAAGTCTTACACACAAGTCACAGAGTCATGTATGAGGGTGTAGATCAGAATAAAGTGTGTGGGATCTGGCCCACGTGTGCCCTAGTGTTGTCTTGTAAAGGTTACAAGAAGGATATATGTTAAAAGAGTATGTGTTAGAACCAAGTCCTTTGTTAGCCATGCGGTTTAGGTGAGTTACTTAATCTCTCTAAGCCTCAATACCCTTACTTGTAAAATAGGGATAAAAAAGCCTTGTAGAGATTAAACGAAATAATATTTCCTTCTTTCCTCCCACCTTTCCTTCATCTTTTTTTCCTCCCTAGCTTAATTAAGATATAATTGACATATATCATTGGTAAGTTTAAGGTGTACAGTGTGATAATTTTATACACATATATATTGAGGAATGATTATCACAGTAAAGTGAGTGAACATACCCTTCACCTCACATCATTGCCATTTTTGTCGTTGTTGTGGAGGTGAGAACATTTAAGACCTACTCTCTTAGCAACTTTAAGTACATGAAACAGTATTGTTAACTACAGTCACCAAGCTGTGCATTATAGAACTTGCTCATCATTTAATATCCTTTGACCTCCTTCCTTCTTTTTTCAATAAATAATTCTTGAAGACATACTTTATGCCAAAAACTATTCTAGATGTTGCCTAGGGAGACTGCAGTAAATAAGACAGATAAAAATCCCTGTCCTCATCTTCATGGCCCTTACATTCTATTGGAGGAAACAGGTAATAGTCAGGGCATACCAAAAACAAAACCAAACCAAACCCCAAAAAACAAACAGAAACCAAAAAAACAAACAAACAAACCCCTCAAAATCAGTAAAATATGCTAAGCATGTAAAACAATGCCTTTCATTTTAATAACTGCTTAAAAAATTAAAATATTATTAAGACACTGGGGAAAGAGGCTGTATCTCCTGTAACACAACCTGTTCAAGTACACAGTTACTTTTCTATACGAAATAGCAGTATTTTATGAGCTTAAGCTTAGTTAGGTTTGATGGGTACTATAGTTCTAAGCATTCAGCCAGTAACTCGTTCATTCAACAAACAGTGAGGACCAGGCTAATTTGTCCTCTTTTATCGGTGCTTCCCTTCCCATGTTTGGCCCTCAGGTAGAATCTACCTGTTGTGGGCAACCCCCAGACTTCCCTTCTTTTCTTCTTCTTTCACCTCCATCAAGATCATCTATTTTTCTGTCCTGGTTCTCCCAAGCAAGGATCTCTCAGAGATGATAGTAAGCATGTCATATTAAATTGTCCTGGCTAATGTGTACCTTTATAGTGTGAATGTTCTTTCCTGTATCCATGGAGCAAAATCTACAAAAGCCTTTGAAACCCACTTTCCTGGAATGTTAGATTCTGCAAGGGGAGTTACATTTAAGGAGGACTGAATGATACAATAGGAACCAGAGAATGGCAGGACTCAGTAGGGAGGTGTTTTTGGAGAAAAAAGCACTTCAAGTTGCCTCGGGTCACAGCATCAGAATTTCCTGCTCATGTCGCCCATGCAATCCTGAGCATCAGTGACTGATGAGTCATTCCCTGTGCTGGCAAATATTCCTTCAGCCGTGAGGGATGATGAATGTTGTCACATAGGCAGTGCCATGACATCCAAATAGGGGAAATCCATCTGCAGCTTGGAGCCCTGTCAGAAAATGACTCTTGCTGCCAAAGGAGTGGGATACGCCTCCTCCCGTCCCCTCTGCATCGGAGCAGCACAGCCGATGAGTAGCCACATCACCACGTGGGCAGAAACAGCCCAATTTCAGGGGAAGCAACGAGGTTGTAGTGTTTTGCAAGCTTATCTCACTGCGTTTTTTCTTCCCTGTGACTCTGAAGGAAATATTCTGCTTTGGACATGGAAGGTCTGAGAAGCCAATGCATCATCCCAGCAGAGACACTGAGTAGGCAGCTGGATATACAGGTCTGAAGACCAGGGAGCTGTCTGGGCTGGAGATAAAAAAATCTGAACCTTGCTGAATTGCATGAGATTCACCCAGAGGAAGAATGCAGGTAGGGAAAAGCAGACAGCAAGAGGTGGATTCTCATTCCTCACCTCTTGAATGTGGGCTGGACTTAGTGACTCTCTTCTAATGAACAGAATAAGGCAGAAGTATGGTTCTGTGGCTTCAAGGTTGGGCCATAAAAGACAATGAGGCTTCAACTCTCTCTTTTGGATCACTAACTCCGGCAGAAGTCAACTGCCGTGTAGTGAGGACACGCAAGGAGCCCTGCAGAGACAGTCCCGTGTTGAGGCCTGTTCCTGCCAACACCCTGTATAGAACTGAGACTCTGTGCCAGACTTAATAGAAGTGACTTCTCCACTTGGAGGCCTGAGTTAAGGCTTCAGAAGACTGCGGCCCTGGCGGACAGCTTGTCTGAAATGTCGTGAGACTCGGACCTAGAACCACCAGCAAAGTTGCTCGAGGGTTCCTCACCTTCAGAAACGATGTGACTAGTACATGTCCTAGGTTGCAAAGTTGTAGCTTAACTTTTCACACATCAATAGATAATACAGTGCTTACTTATGAATTATAACTTGGACTATAACTTCCTGTGCTTTTTGCTTATTCTGGGGAAAATTTATTTAGATTATAATTAAGCTTTCGAAGAGTATTCTCCCACTAATGTGAAAACAAAAAGGAAAAATATTTCTTACTTTTTTTAAAAAGGAGGAAACAAGTGAAACCTATAGCCATGCTAATATTAATATTTAAATAATGCAGAGTTAATTGCAATGAAAAGGAAGCCTAATTGAAATTTTTTATGGTTCCATAATTATATCTAAATGCCTTGGTCATAATTTCATTATTTTTAAAACATTATTCTCCCATCAGAGTATAATAGCTACATTACCTTAAGTGCTATAAAATTTAATAATCCTGACTAAGAAGAATTAAGAATGGTGCCTTTTTCTTCTAGTTAAAAACAAAAATGGTAGTAGATCTTGGGGAAGCTTTTAAACACATTAACCAAAAGAAAACAGCTCTTAAAACATCAGCCACAAAACAAAATAGCAGAGAAGAGTGGTTTTTGCCTTCCTCCCTTTAAGAGGTCATTGTAGGGTAGTTCTTCATGTGTAACTGTAACGTGCGGCACATGCAGACAGAAATGAGCCTATTTTAAAAACAACATCTGAGAAGGGGTGTTGTCTACCTTGTCTGAGTGTCAGAATATTGCCTGTAACAGTGGGATAGTATTTACCCTGCCCATAATTCTGTCTTTACTAGGAACCAGAAGAGTTCTTTAATTATTATAAATTTAATGACACCAACCAACTGTAGAAATTAAGAAATAACCCTACGTTATGGAATGAGAACTCTGTGGTTTACTAACAGTTAAGTTATACCTAAATTACATGCATCTATGAATTCTATACAGTGGAGTGGGAAATAAACCTCCAGTTTCTCCTAGGACACTGATGATCCTAGCTCCAAAGGGACTGTTCTTTTTAGATCTTGTCTACTCTGGGTCTTGTCTCTTCTCACACTGAGCAGGGTCTGCGGATCCTTTCCTCCACGTCCATGCCAAACTGCCAGAGAACCTCATTGTCCAATAGAGTAGCCATTATCTGTATTCTGCTTCAGACATTTAACTTAATTAAAATGAAGAATCAGTTTCTCAGTTGAACTAGCTACATTTCAAGTGCTCAATAGCCACATGAGGCTACTGTGTTAGCACAGGAACAGAGCATTTCCATCACTGCAAAAAGTTCTAATGGTTGTGCTTGCGTCTGCGTTATTTCTGTGAAAAATTCCCAGCCTTTTCTTCTGTAATTGTTCCACTTGCCAATGTAATAAATACATGGCAGAAAAGTTGAAACAGGCAAATCTAATAAAATTAAGACCGTTTATCTCAGTCCACCCAGAGATGAACATGTTATTTTGGCTTATTTTCTTCCAGTCTATTTTCCAGGCATGTGTAAACAGAAATAGGTCAAACAGTTTCACTATATTAGAAACATTCTTCTATGTCATTACTTCCATGACATCATTTTTTATTGCTGCATAGTATTTTATCATATAGATATTTGTCTTGTTCATGATATTCATAAGTTTTCACCACCTTAATTACGGATACCATGAACATTCTCCTTGTTCAGCATTGGCCCTAATCAAGTATTGTTGCCTTTGGATATGCTTCTAGAATCAGAATTTCTAAGGTTGAGATTTTTGAGTCAAAGAGTCTGCCAAGTTTTCAGGCTTTTGATACAAGTTGACACACTATCCTCCAGAAAATGTATACCAATTCACAAAATCTCCAGCATTGTTTTAGAAAGACCACACCTTTATCTCAAAGTTAATTCTGGAATTTTTTTCTATTTTGTGTTCTTTCCAATTTTGTAAGGGAAAAATTAAATTTCATTCAAATGTATTTATTTATTAGTAAGTCTAAACATCTGCAAGTCTTTATTAATGGTACTTCTAACATGGTTTGCTTCATCCAATGTAGCTGTCAAATATTTTTTAAAAAATATAAGATATGCTCAGTAAAATATCTACCAGAAAAGAATATGTGCATCATAAATGCATATGGGAAGTTTCTTGATGAGACTTTTCATTACGTCTTTGCTTTTACATTAGATATACTTAAATATTTTTTTCCACTCCTTTGGAAGCCCAAAATGGATTTTTAAAAAGTAAAAGGATGATAAGCATAAAGCTATGACTTCCTGACTTCACACTTGTTCATACGTATAACCCTTTTTTTCCACTGAAGAGTTAGTGTTCCTCTTAGGAGTTTCTGAGTTTTTTATATATCAGAAATATTAACCCTTGGTTCAAAAATTTACCCCAGTCCTGTTTTTCTGTCTTTAGATTTAGTTTGCAAATGTCCTTAGAAGTAGAGAACACTTAATGAACATAGAATGACCAGGTGAGCATAAAAGCAGTAGAACAAATCGTGAAGCAAACATTTGATGTATCTCACAACATAAAAATTTTACTCTTCTGTACTTCTCAGTTTTCTTTGACAGCTCCTCCTCATCAGCTGGATTCTTAATGTTGGAGCACCCCAGGCTCAGCCTCAGACAACTTCTCTTCTTTCTACCTCTTCAGCACCAAGCCAAAGAGCATCTCATCTGGTTTCACGTTGCAGAAAATACCCATATACTAAGGACTCCTAGTGTCCACCTCTAGTCCCATCCTGTCCTCTGAACTCTAGACTCATACATCCAACCCCTTTGGAGGGACACCTCAAGCATATCATGTCTAAAAGGAAACTCCTGAGTTTTCCTCCCAAACCAGATGTCCCTACGGACATGTCCATCCTGCAAATCCCTGATCTAGCTGCTCAGGTCAGCAAACCCGTGTGGCATTTGAGACTCCCCTCTCTTATACTCCTCATTGGCTACTTCAGCAATACTTGTTGATGCTGCCTACAAAATATATCTAAAATTTGATGATTTCCCACAATTCCCTGTTATCAGCCTAGTCCAGGCTACCTTAGTTTTACTACCTGGATTATTGCAGTTGCTTATTAACTGCTTTCTCTGCTTTAGCCTTTGTCCTCACCAGCTTTTTTCTACATAGCAACCAGAAGGATGATCCTTTTAAACTGCCAGCAACACTGTCACTCTTCTCCTCAAAACTCCCAAAGCTTTCACATCTCACTCAGAGCAAAGGCAGGAAATAGCAGGAAGACCCTGCAGGATCTGTTCTTATCTGTTGCCTTTCTGATTTCATTGCCCACTGTTGTCCATTCTGCTCACTCTGCTCAGCCACACTAATGGCTCTTATTTTGAAAACACTAAGTATTCTCTGCCTCAGGGCATTTGCACCTGCTATTCCTGCCCTTAGAAAGATCTTTTCTTAGATATCCAAATGTTGAGTGCCCTCTCTTCTCTCTGCTTAAATGTCATCTTCTCAGGTGCACAGCCTTCCAATCCCTGGGATTCCTACTGCTCTACTTTGTTTTATTTTGTTTTGTTTAATGAGTACATTTTTTATTTCTTTTCTGAATTGCTTAGATCTTTGATCCCTTTTTCTTTCAAGTCTTCAGTGTTTCTGTTGTTGGTTTATATGACTGATGTATATTTGGGATATGTTTACTCTTGTTTGGAAACACTGTCTCCTAATTTTGATATGCATTAAAATTTTATTTATGATGTCCCTTGAAGTATAGAAATATTAACATTTTATGCTGTCATATGTGTCAATCTTTTTTCCTTATAGTTTATTTCATTGCTTTTATGTCTTACAAAGTCCTTTCCCCACTTCACATTAAATAAAATAATCACAGATACTTTCTTATAGCGTGTTTTAAAATTTTTTACCTTTTCAGTCTATCTGAGATCATCTTTGCTGTATGGTGTGTTTGACAATAAGACTGAGGTATGTGAGAACTGACCAGAGTAGGATGAATATCAGAGCTTCTAGAACACGATTGGTTTTGATATTTCAAAGATCAAGTATTCTGAGCTTTTCCTAATCATGGACAAAGTAGAAGGTTACCCAGGGCCTGCTCCTGGGACTCTCTTCTCTCTAAGCTGATTCTAGATAAGCCTCAATGTGGCCAAGATCTTGTTGAAGAACTGAGCTATGTCCAGTTGGTCTCCTCTCACAAGGGATCTGAGGAGTCCTGCAGAAGTCCTCTTCAGCAACCCAGTTTCTTCCCTTCTTAATTCCCATATTATTTAATGGAACACATAGACAGGCCACAAGTACTACATAGATACAGCTCCAACACAGAGTGGTTAAGAGTGCTATGCTTCCACTGTATTCCCAGGTCTAAGGATCTAACTTCAAAACAAATTAAAACAACAACAACAACAACAACAACCTGTCTTTATTGTTTTCATCCAGCACTGAGCTCTTCAGTAATTGAGGCTGGTTTGGCTTCTAGCCATCAGATCCACAGCTGACTATGAACAGTGTCTTTCAACTCACACGGCACTCAGTCTCTAGCAGGCAATTTTGTCTCCTATCATATCCTCTCTTCTGTACCACTATCTCATTGTTCTATACCTGGAGGTTTTATTTCTCCAAAGAGAAGGGTTTTTTTTTTTTCTAATTTAATGCATACAGCTTTTGGAACACATCAGAAAGCATCACATCTGGCTTGGTTTGACCTAAGATTTCGCACAGTGCATGCAGCAAAGGTGCAAAGACAGATAGTAACTATCAACCAGGAGGGGCCCTGTGTGTCGCCTTTGATTACAAAGATCTCTGATCATGTGTCACCATTGTAATCATAAGATTACGTAAAATCAGTGACCCTCCGAAAACATGTAACAGATAAAAGCAAATAATTTTATACTTAATATTCTATTTTGGAATTTCTCAAGGAAAACCAACAAAATAATGCTAATTTAGTGTTCCCCAAGAACTTCATACTATGTGTGGCTAAGTCACTTGGGACCTGTGTACAAACCCTTTTTATATTTTGCTCAAGTGTTTAAAAAATTAAATACTGATTTAGTTCAGAATTCAAGTCATTCCCAGCCTTTTTAAGATATAGAGGCTAAGTAGAGGGCAGGCTGTGAGTTTGCAGGGGGTCTGCTGGATGTCATAATGGATTCGCACATAAATGTAAATTTATCAGTAAGTGAGCTAGCACGGCAAAGGATAAACATCTAAGGTCAAGTGAAGGGTGGGACATTATTTCATTCGGATTAGAAATAAAAACAGTCTTGGGAGAGCCATGCAGAGAAATGACTCTATTTTTTCCTTTACTGATTGGGGAGAGAAAAAGACACAGGAACCCTGAGGACTTAGCTGCTCTGAAGAAGAGGGCAGCAATAGGAAGCCATTCCTGGGGTCAACCAAGATAATGGGAGAAGGAGAGGTGAAGGGACACAGCACAGACTCGATGAGGGTTCAGGATGAGCTGAAAAGGTGTGCTTCTCTTGAGTCGACAAAAGCCAAGACTAGATCAAGTTGTGATTCAAAAACAAAGGTTCAGACTGAGCTACCTAACAATACCTCGGAAGAGAAGAGGAAGGAAATAAACCTCTGAGTTCCCACTAGTGCTAGGCACATCTAAGATCTTACGAAGCTGATTCTCTCACTGACTGTTTAAGATGCAGGGAGAAGAGCCAGAGCTGGCGCTGCCACTTTCTAGCAGTTGACCTTGATGAGATTATTCATGTCTCTGAGCCTTGCCTTCATGTCGCTCACTCTCTAGTCATTCATTCATTGATCTAAACATTTATTGATCACATTCAATGTGTGAACCACTCTGCTTGGAACCAGGAACACAAAAATGAATCAGGATATGGACTCTGGCCCTAAGAAGTCCTCAGACTAGAAGGGGAGACGCACGCCTAACAGATAGATTATAAAACAGGGTTGTTTGGGATTACCAGATACAAACTACTATATATAAGATAAACAACTAAGTCCTACTGTATAGGATATTGGAACCATATTCAAAACCTTGTAATAACCTACAATGACAAAGAATATGAAAAAGAATATGTATATATGCATATATGTATAACTGAATCACTATGCCGTACACCAGAAACTAACACATCATTATAAATCAACTATACGTCAATTAAAAAAAGAGAGAAAAAAAACCCAAGATGATTAGTGCAACCGGCAGAGAGGGGCTATGTGAGCCCGTATCATTTGTCCTCGGACGATAGTCAAAATGTTTAACATCTTGTTAAACTGGTGTTGCTGAGTCACAAGGGATGCAGATAGAAAAAAACAACCCATTGACCCACCACTTCGGCCCTTCTGTGCCTATCGGCTGAATGTCAGTCCCACAGACATCCCACAACAGAGGAAATCTGCATGAGTAACTACTGCTGCAGCAGCACCATCAACAACAAAAGATGCACTTGGAAGTTAAAGCAACTTTTCTAAGAAGGGAAAATATATTATAAAAAGATTAAACACTCTCCCACTTGCCTGCATCAATCGCTCTTTAGTACGACCATCATAATCAATAAAAGTACTGAAAGGAAAGAATAATTCTTTCAAAAGAAACAGGGTTGTTGACATTAGAGAAAAAAATTAAACACCAATTCTCCAACTAAATTATAAAATGGGTATAATAAAACCTTCCGGGTTGTTATTAGAAATAAATTAAATAATGGATGTAAAGCATTTCAGTGCACAGTACTGAATAAATGGAGACTCTTAACATCCTTTTTACAGATGAGGAAGCTGAGACCAGATGAGGTTAAGTAATTTGTTCAAGTGTACATAACTAGCTAATGTTGAAGCCAGAATTTGCTGTCATTATATAACCATACAGTAGAAAAGTCCATAATTTTTCCTTCTATTTCTTCAATTATTCCTCTAAGTTGTAAGTTGCAAATACAATGGCATGTTAACCATAGTGATCATTTATTTACCTTTGGCTGTTTTGACAAGTTCAGTGTGGCACACTAAATGGATAAACTAACATTAGTTATGCTGATATTTATCCCAATTACGAGGCTTTACAGGAAGACTGGCTACTCTGACTGCAAGTTCATCACCCAGATGACATTGATCCTGCTGGGGCAGCTAATTTAAATTACAGCCAAAGCACCCAGGAGGATGGAAGCAACCACTGGGTTGTGAGCCTTGAAAAGTCAAATCTATAAAGTGACAGCAATGGCCCACAGCATGTGATGTTTAATACAGGCAGTGAGCGTGAAAGTGAATTGTGACTACACGAATGTGGCATAGCCACCATAAAACACCTTTATACGCTCATATATACCAGGTGCTGAGGAAGCCAATTAAGGATTTTTCCCCACCAGAAGAGGATAATTATAAAACGAGATATATGCATTGGGAATTTGCACCTTTAAAAAGATTTCAACTAAAATCATTTAGAAGCTGTCATGGAATAGTTTAAATAGGATTTATAAAGATAAAGCAAGATACACCCGCAATGTATTTGGAGTTTGTGGTTTTATGCCCAGAAGGTGAACTCCAAGTGGGAAACAGAGCAGCAGCAGACCTCCCCACCTCACACTGTATGACTGGTTAGGTGGTCTCTTCTGAGAGTTAAGAGATTAGGAAGACACCTGTCAATTTAGACACTGGAAAAAAAAATCAAAAACAGCAGATCAATTCTTTCCTTAACCACAAGTCCATTAGAGATAGGTCATTCTTGCCTCATGCATCTGAAACAACTTGCCTTTTAGCAGAGATAAAACATATGTAAAGCTTCACTAAAAAAAATAAAATCACATTTTCTTTCAGCAAATTAGAATGTCTATAATCATAACTCTTGCTGCCTTGGTTTCAACTCTGTTTTGATACAATTGCTTTGTATCTATGCAAAGCAGAGTTTCTGTACATGGACTAGTCAAAGTTACTGCGGAAACTACAGCTTAGAAATTCCTGGAATTTTTCTTTTACAATTAAAAAAATTCAATATGGTTGTATTTTTTAATTGAATGAATTATTATAATTAGAATCTGCCTTTTTTAATATCTCAGAACCATGTCTTCCTCATCTTCTGAAGAAAACAATTCAACTTCAAAAACAATTCAACATCCAGCCTTCATGGGTGGACTCAACTGCTGAGTGTTCTGATGAAAACCACACAGAAGAGCCACCAGTTAATTACAGATACACAAACCATCACTTTCCATTAGATGCCACATTTGTAGATAACAACAATGTATCGATAAAATCATGATCTATTATTTCCAATATAGAATGAATTACCTCTTTTGAAAACTAGTTTTATAATAGCAGTCTGGGCCAAGAAATTCATAATCAGGAAATTAGTGATTAAGTGTGAAAATTCATTTCCATGAATAGTATTGCTTTTAAGAAATCTGAAATTCAACATGCATCCCTTTTACGGGACCAGCAGAATAGTTGCTATGTATGTGATATGCCTAAGGCTGAGATTGGTAAATGTCTATCAAAAACTCATGTGTCTTTTCTATGATGTAGACGTGTTGCCAGGAAGTGACTTCCCAGCCAGGGACTACATTTCCCAGGAACCCCTGCATCTAGGTGAAGCCCTAGATTAATTCTCACCAAAGGAAGTGATGTGTGACACTTTCAGGGAGTGTGTGTGCTCCCTTTCCTGAGAAGATTCTGAGACCCAAGGACAGGGGGCAGCAAAAAGTAGCCTATGGGCCAAATCTGGCCTGCCACTTGTTTTTGTGAATAAAGTTTTCTTGGAATACAGCCATCCTTGGTCATGGCTACTTTCCAACTACAACTATAGAATTGAGGAATGGCAAGGGATTACATGGCCTGTAAAGCCTAAAATATGTACTGTCTCTCCCTTTAAAGAAAAAATTTGCCAACTCTTGCCACAGGGGATGTTGGAGACAGAGTATGGGCGGAACCTATGTTCTTGAATCAGCGCAAGGAGGAGAAGTGTCTGATTAGGAACACTCACTTTGGATCTGAAGGAGTGATAAAGAAATAAACTTCTGTATTTGAGACATCCCAAAATTTTTTGTTAAAATTTTTTTGAATTGTTTTAGCATGTGTTCAAAGAGAATTGGAGGGTCAAAGTTTTTGAATGGCTGAAAGAAAGAATGATTAAATAAAACTAATTTGGTACAAAACTGGCTAATGTCCCAGGGCAATAATATATAATCTTTGAGTTTTATTTCCTATGGGACAGAATATGGGACAGAAATTATTTCTATATCTGCTGGACAAAAACCTCATTGGATTGCTATTAGACAAGAATCATTTCCATCACTATTAGTTTTCTAAAAGTTACTATCTATTTAGTAATCAGTAAATAGCAAATCAAACAAAGGAACACACCCCTAGAAGATCAGATCTGCTGGTCTGATAGGCAGGTCTGCTAGCTAGTACATCACCTAACACTGAAAACACATGCAGTAATATCTTGTGCCCATTTCAGATTTTTTGTTGGTCTTATAGTCAAGGTGAATAAATACGGTCTGAGTGACTGAAGAGTTGAACACTCAAATCCAAAGACCTCTCATTTACATGGATCCAATTCTAGAATCATGGAATTCTGTGCTAGTAAATAGAAATCTATCTTTGTAACGTTGTGAAGTCCTAGCTCTTTTAGTTTTCTGGTTGTTCTCTTTCAGCATAAAATATGTTGTTTCCTAAATTTGATCTCCTACACGGTAACCTGGAAAATTCTGGCATATACTCTAACTCTCCTTGGTTTAACCATGACAGTGAGGCTGCTGGCAGGGCACGTCACTCTTTAAAACTCTGCACGTTGTATATGAATTCTCTAACCAGATGGTACAGCCATGTTTCCTTTGAAATCAGCAGCCTGGATCTATGCTCAGTGAAGGATGAACAAGCCTTGGCTCCTCCGTGCAGACAGGGAGCTCCAGCCAGACCTGAAACATGGTTTTCTTTAGCTGAATCCCTTCAGATAAAAGTTCAACTCTTCCTGGGTTGGCATGCTAACATTGGCTGCCCAAAGATGTTGAGGAAAAAAGAGAAATTCACGCCAATTCTCTTTATGCATTGGATATCCATTACTTCTGGAGAGATTTCTCCTTCAGTGCATGAGTTGGTCTTCTGGCATACAGTTAAAATAATTCATTTTAAAATTCCATAAAGCATTTCAGATTCAAATTTGCATGCACTGTAAACACTTTTGACTCTAACTCAATGGTTGAAACTTCAGGTTCTTGAGTTTGTGATCAAGGTTATTATTTTATTTTATATTCTAAAGTTAACACTGGAAGAATAGGCATTCAAATAAACTTTTTTTTTTTTAAGTGCCAAGCATGGTTGGATTTGTGAAGAAAGGTTACATGAGGAATCGGGAGTTGAATAAACTGTCATGAGAAGGAAAAATTTTTTTAAACACAGACAAGCATGACTTTTTTGAGATAATTGAGAGAATCAGTTCACAATGTCTAAAGACTGCTTCTGGAAAATCATACATTTTCATGTAAAACTTTAAAAATTGATGATCTAATGATAATCATACACAGCTTTTGCTTTTATTAAATTATTTTGATCCAGTATTTGGGAAGATAGGTTCCATCAACAGTTATAATTCCCCAAAAAAGAAACTCCTTTTTTGTCTTTGCAAACTGGTTGAATATTCATTTGTTTGTTTGTTTACTCATTTGTTTGTATCATTTCTCCAACAAATATTCACTAAGTGCCTATAAAGCATCCTCATTGCCCTAGGAGTTGAGTGTCACCCACCATACTCCATGGGGCACATAGCTATAGAGAGTTGGTTCTGGAGCCAAGCTCCCTGAATTTAACTCTAGGCACCTCCACTTATCAGCTGTGTAACCTTAGCAAGTTATTAAAGGTCACTGTGCTCAGTTTCTTCATCTGCAAAATGTAAATTAATAATAGTACTTCGATCATTGGGTCTTTGGTTGGATTCGATGAGATAATCTACAAAAAAATGCCTGGAGCAGTGAAGGTAAATAGTGAGTACTAATATACTTCTGCTATAATAACTACCTGTAAGATGACTCAGTTCAAATATATCACCAGAACTGAACCACAAAATATTACAAACTGTGTCCTGATTCCACAGTTATTAGTATCTGTTATGAGGGAAACACATTTTGTCCCTGTCACAAAATAACATAAAAGTATCTTTTTCTCCTCTCCGCCAAGTAAACAAGATAAAAGAGTCAGGACATATGCATTTTGGATTCCTGAATTAATTGCTTGTTGTTCAGAGAAGGGCAGTTCAGATGGCCTGCTTTCTCAAATGGTGGTCTACCATGAGTTAGCTCAGTTAGTTGGTAATATTGCCAGGGATGTTGTAACTGTAACTATTTGGGGTAAAGACTCCAGGGAAGAGGGCACATGGGTGGAATGGGTGGGATAGCCAAATGATGTTTCTGGAGGCCAGAGAGATTTCTGTGTGTCGTCTACCTCTATATATCCAGCGGCTGTCACCACCTCTTGGGAACATGAATTTCCTTTGACTTAATTAAGTTCACTGTTCTCTGGGTCCAGCAACTTCATGGATCATTAATGTACCATCCCTAAGCCTGGTGGGTATCAGCGCTCATGGGATCTCAATATGGCATCCATCTCATTAAGAAAGTTAGTTTCATGAATAGAAGTGTGGTGTCTCTATAACCATACTGCTAGCCAGGAGCAGCACCAGTTTTCAGATTTAAGCCCATCTGAGTTTACATGTGGGTATAATATGAAGACATGTGGCATCTAATTTTAGGGGAAGTGCTCCAGTAATGAAAAGAAGCCCAGACAAATGGTGTACAATGGAGTGTATGACCTTGGGAGAACTATTTGACTTCTATGTATTATGTAAGATGAGATGAACATTGATGCCCAAGGGCTGTTGTGAGGCCAAATATGGAAGTTTTTGAAAAAGAAAAGAGTTATGCAAATGTGACTGTTAATACAACCTTCAAGGCAAGATGAAAGTCTTCAAGGATGATTTAATTGACATTGACTAGAGAGTAATCTATTTCCTTACGCCTCCACGTACAACAGAAGGTGACTAGGAAGTTCACATTGGATTGTGTATATAGCAACTTTCTAACCCACTCTGACACATAAATCATGTACCTTCTGCTAAATTTGCATCTTGCTGATAGAAATAGACAACCTGGAATAGTACAAACAAGCAGCATGGTATGACTAACATTCTCCCCTACACTGACTGAGGGAAAATAAATCCTTTTTTTTTTTTTTTTGTCCAAGCCACAAATGATTGGAAAGATTTCTCAGCCAGGAACTGGTGATGAGCAAAGCTGGGCTGGTTGGGCTGCCAAAGCTGATGGTAAACTGATCACTTGTTGTATATCAGGTTCAATTAAACAAAAAGGGTTCCTTGAGAAACTTGAGGGCCAGAAAAGGAATCAATTTGAAACATCTCATGAGGATTAGAAAGAAAGTGACAATGAGGCCCTTCTCTGGGGGCAGTGGGCCAGCAGAACACAGCAGGGGACCACTTCTAACTAATCCTTTCTCTCCAGTATTAGTGCTAGTTGGCTCAGAAATAGGGTGTGTGGCTAATCCAGACCAAAGCAAGCCCATGGAAGCAGCCCAGTTTCTTCCCTGATTTCACTGCCTGAGATTTTGAGAAGCAGCAACATTCATTTGCTTTCTTATTCTGGACACTGCATTAAGGTACCCATGTTAATGGTTTCACTTTCTGTGTTGAAAAGTAGTCTCTTTGGTCTGTTTCAGGGCCTCACATCATATCCCTAATCCTACTAAGAATTCCCCTACCATTGTGGATTTAGGTCACCAGAAGCATCTAGAAAAAGCACGTGGCTATACTGTGTGTTATGGAGCACTCCTGGCCGGCATCTTTCCTGGTGGGAAGGAAAGAGCACGGGATGGCCGACAAAAGATGGTGGTCTGGATCCTGGCTCTACAAGCTTTAGGAGGCATCTCCTACATTCCAGGCACGGGGGAGGCACTGAGTATCTGAGAAGACACCTGCCACAGAAGAGCTGAACAGCCTGTGGGGGTACAGACTGATGCAGAACCAGCCACCTTAAATGTGGTATGTACACACCAAGCCATCAGAGCAAGCCCAGGGCTCTGCATACAAGCAGCAGGTGGTGTACTCTGCCTACCTAGAGCCACCCTGAAGAGTGAGTGGGGTCCAGACACAGGAAGGTCATGTGCAAAGGCACATGACATGCCTAGAGAATCAGATGGTGCAGGTAGTAGGACCTCACCGAACCTGATTTTCCTCTGGTAAATTTCTATCTCACAGGACTATCTTGAGAACTCCAATAAGGTAATGTTTGTTATTCTAGCACTTATATCTCTTCCAGCTCTTCTCAAAGTAGGGTCTGAGGGTCACCTGTGTCAGAATCTGGGGTGCCTGTCAAACACCCAGATTACTAGGCTCCAACCCAGACATCCTGAATTTGAATCTGGGGTGTAGCCCAAGGGGATAACGTTTTAGTAAATACTCCAGGTCCTAAAGATGGAGAACTACTGATGCCATCTATTGGGATTCTGAGCAGTTCAGAGATGAAATAAAAACAGACTCACAGACATAGTAAACAATCTTATGGTTACCCAGGGAAAGGGAGTGGAAAGGAATAAATCTGGGAGTTCGAGATTTGCAAATACTAACTACCATATATAAAAATAGATAAAGACAAATTTCTTCTGTATAGCAACAGGAACTATATTCAGTACCTTGTAATAACCTTTAATGAAAAAGGATATGAAAACAAATATATGTATATATATGCATGACTGGGACATTATGCTGTACTTTAGAAACTGACACATTGTAACTGACTATACTTCAATTAAAAACAAAATAAAACAAAACAAAACAAAACAAAAGAGATGAATTAAACTGATTTCACAGACTTGTTATACAGCTAAAGGACTACGTCATCATGTTTTCAAAGTTGGGCTGGAGTGAAAAAAAAACCCAAAACAGAAAGATGTGTACATATACTGGGGAAAAGGCATTTCCCTAGAGTCTTTCTTCTTGATCTACTTGATATTTAAAAGAAGTCAGAACTGAGAATTGCAATAATATATGTATACAGATATATTTAATGGTGCATAAAGTACTATATGCATATTATTTGACCAAGTCAGCACTAAATACCAAGCAATCCTCTATATCTGCAAGGCAGCAAGAAATTCAAAAGCTCTTCATAATTTTACTTGAAATCATGTATTATTTTCTTCTAATGAACACTTTATGATTTAATATTATGGCCCTATTTTTTTTTTCCTGCCAAAGGCTTAGCACTGAAAATGACTGTGCTAGTATCTATGGAAAAATACTTGATTAAATGGGCCCACATATCACTGTAATTGCCTTCTACTGGCAAGTTAGTAGCCAAATAAAATGGGGTATTATTCAACTGTTAAGACTCAGGATTTACTATCATTTAAGCAGTTCAAATTGAATGTGATTTTGGAAGTTTTCAGTACATTGGAGAAGAGTTTGAAGCCTTGACCTCCAAGGTGGGGAAGGGGAAGCCTCTAAGAGGCCAAGGAAGGAAGCGCCAGAGAAGGAAGATGACTGCAGGGTGGGTGGGGATGAAACACATGGGGAGAGAGCCAGTTATACTGGAACAAGTGTGGGATTCGGAAACAGATCTGTATTCACATCTAGCACCTTCATGTACCTGGCAAAGTAATTAGCTACATAATTCCTAATTTCTTCAGTAAAGTGGGAATATTATTGTTTATTTTGCTAGGCTGCTATGTGGATTCAATCTCTGCAGATACTGGATGCTCAGTAAGGAAAAACTATTAAACTAGACACTGGTATATCCAACAGAAACTTTAAAAAAAAAGCCCTAGATTTTATTTTTAATGTTCAGAATGAATTTCGACCAATGATTTACTGCCTGAAAAACCCAACTTAAACCTTGCCTTTCCAATGTAATTAGCTACACATGACTTAGAACAGTTGAAAGTACTGATAGGCAGGCTCTGCATAGCACGCCTTCGGGAAGCAGGGTTCCCCCTGGCCACATTTCAGTTAGTCTGAATTCTTCAAAGATGAGGTTGTGCAAACTGCTACTGGTTTATAGAGAGTTGGAAAACATACTGGTGATGGGACATTTCGATTCTTAGGAATCACTTGGAGAGGGATTCATAAATTTAATTAGCATGCACATAAAGTTGCTCCAAATGGATTAGGTTATGTTAGATTACGTTCTGTTAGATTACACAAGATTGAAAAGTAAAGGTGAGTGTGGAGAAAGTGAGTCAGCACAGTCAGCCGAGCTCCTACTCACACCCTTTAAAAAAGGTAAATGAGAGGCCAGGGCTTTGTTTCTGGCCAGGCATGTTTTTCTCAGGTGTGGACTTGGGGACAACCACAAGTTCAGACACATGTAAATTAATGCAGGCTCCAAAGGGAAGGGGTAGAGACCCATGACCTTTTTTCTTTTTTTACTGAAGTATAGTCAGTTTACCCTGTTGCATCAATTTCTGGTGTACAGCATAATGTTTCAGTCATGCATATACATATACAAATTCCTTTCCATATTCTTTTTCATTATAGGTTATTATAAGATATGGAATATAGTACCCTGTGCTATATAGTAAAAACCTTTTGTTTATCTATTTTATATAAAGTACTTAGTATCTGCAAATCTCGAACTCCCAATTTATCCCTTCCCACCCCTTTCCCCTCTGATAACCATGAATTTGTTTTCTATGTCTGTGAGTCTGTTTCTGTTTTGTAAATAAGTTCATTTGTGTCTTTTTTAAAAAAGATTCCACATATGAGTGATATCATGTGGTATTTTTCTTTTTCTTTCTGTCTTACTTTGCTTAGAATGATATCTCCAGGTCCATTCATGTTGCTGCAAATAGCATTATTTTATTATTCTTTATGGTTGAGTAGTATTCCATTGTATAAATATACCACAACTTCTTTATCCATTCATCTGTTGATGGACATTTAGGTTGTTTCCATGTCTTGCCTATTGTAAATAGTGCTGCTGTGAACACTGGAGTGCATGTATCTTTTCAAATTAGAGTTCCCTCCAGATATATGCCCAGAAGTGGGATTGCTGGAGCATATGCTAAGTCTATTTTCAGTTTTTAAAGGAATCTCCATACTGTTTTCCATATGGCTGCAACAAACTACATTCCCACCAACAATGTAGGAGGGCCATGACCTTTTTTAAACGGGGCAATCAAATGCAAAGATGTCCACATGGGGAATTAGAATATCTACCTGATGTCTTGAAAGGAAAATACAATGTGATTGCAAATGGTCTTACAGTCAGCAGATATTCTGCCAGACAGGTCCCCCTCAGCTCAGGGCGTCCTGAAGAAGTCTGGGAGGTAGGAGGAGAATGCTGCAAAGTAGTCTTGTGGTGCACAGCCAGTGGGTTTCCCCTGGGCAGGTCCTTCTTGGCTTGGGAATGTCCAAAGGGCCACCCCTTCAGAAAGCATGAAGGGGAAGGATGCCCATGCATGTTAACTCCTCAGTCAGGATATGCATCTGCCTCTGCCAGGCGACCTGGTCACTAGATTCCAGGCAGCATCGATGGAAACTGAGACATGGGGCTGTGAGCTGGGGGTGAGCAGTGTCACATCCCTGAAAGCAGCCCCCAATTTGTTCACCGACACAAAAACTTACTCCAGCTCAAGTTTCCCTCCTTTGTGGCCCACTCTAGGCCTCACCAGACTAAAAGATACACTTGGGTTAAGTTCATTTGAACTCATTGTTGTGTAGAACAGTACTCCATAATAATGAAAAAAAAAAAAAGCCTCTATGGAACAGGCTCTCCACCTGCATGCCCTAATCCCCAGCTCACCTATTTTCCCCTGGAATCATACAGAACACACTTAGCCAATTCAGGGATGCTGGAGGGGATCAAATACAAAAAAAAAAATTAGAGCAGTCATCTTGTTTATTTTATTTAGGTGGAGAAGCTCAGATTATTTTTTTGGTACAACAAGATTGATTATATAGAGTTTTAAATCAAAAGTCTCAATTCTGAAATCTGTGACAAGAGAAATAAAATCTCTCCACTAAAGAAAACTCCTAGTACTCATTTTCTATTTTTTTCCTTACTGTATTCATTTTATTGAAGAAACAAAATGCAATGCTTTTCTGGAGACAAAAGCCCATCACTAGTTCTAACCTTTCTCAATGCAGCACAAAGCAGAGATATTTTGTTTAACACCAGAAACCCACAAATGAAAAACTAAAGTCATTGGTAACCAAGGAAACGAACAGTGAATGGTTGGATGTCTTTCAAAGGAAGATAAGAAGGGGTAGGAGAAAGATAGTGCAACGTAGGTTAAATCCCCCTGCAAGACACGATGCACTGAGCCCACACTCCTGTGAACAACATCTCTATCTGCATTTTGCTGATTTCTTGTAACAAAATTCCCTGCCACACACAAACAATTCAACATAAGGAATACTTATTTTTGGCCTTAGTGTACAGAAGAGTTGTGTCTTATAATAAAACCCATTCAGTGTTTCATTTTGCCTGTGGCCCTTTAGGTATCCCCAATTTTGCCCTCAAGGGCTGTCACCCCAAAATGCCTTCCCAACACTATTTCCTGCCAAAAGTATTTGCCTTTGGGATTGCCAAGTTATTACTCCTGAAACGTTGTAACATTGCTAGTTGCACCTATTCATGATGGACTCCCAGGTACCTGCCACATAATCATCTTTCCCCACTTTTAATTATTAGTCAAATGCATTCACAGGATGCCAGCAATGCACTGAAAGGAAAGATAGAAGAAACAAGATGTAGAACCCTGGGCCAAGAAAGAGACAACCTAAGAGACAGAACAAACATACGGAGTGGAAAAATAAAAGACATCCAACTGGAAAAATAGCAAGAGAAAACATAGGAACTGCACTTTGCCAAAGCCAGCTGCAAGCACTATGCATACATGTGGGAGAGCTGGAGTTAGAGGAACGAGGGTTGTCATCACTCAGGGATGGCTTTCTGGACCAGATGGAGAAGGCAGAAAGGAAGGCAGAGATGGAAAGAAGCATAGGAAGCCCCGGAGGTAGGGAATGCAACAGGCGTGAATACTCGAGGTAGGAGAGAACAATTTGGATTTGGTGTAACGAAGTGTATGTGTGTGTATGTGTTTGTGTTTGCTAAGCTTGTACGTGGAGTATAACTGAACTATAAGAAAGGGCTGCTGGGATCAAGAAGTACATGGTTAAGAATCTGGAGTTTATAGAATTAGAATCAAAAAAGACTTTGAGAACAAGTCACATTGCTTAGTGATTCATCTCCAGGCAGATGAATATCCAAATGGCATAGATGGCAGTTAGTTTCTTTTTATATTTTCTGAAATGAGACTCTATGACCTTACAAATATTATGACAACCATTTACTGAGTGCTTTCTGAGTGCCAGATGCCTCACTTGGGAGGTTACAAGTATTATATCTAATCCTCATGATAATCCTGCAAGGTATGCACAATTATCCTCATTCCACAGATAAGTCTGTGGTTCAGAGAAGTTAGGTCACTTGCTCAAGGTCACACAGATTTTTGAATCCAGAATTTAGATGCAGGTCTGATTCCAAATTTGGAACACTGCCACTAGGACACACTGCTTTTCTCAGAGGTGCACTTCAGAGGGTACAGGATTCAGGAAATCATTTACTCACAG
This sequence comes from Vicugna pacos, assembly GCF_048564905.1. Lineage (NCBI taxonomy): Eukaryota > Metazoa > Chordata > Mammalia > Artiodactyla > Camelidae > Vicugna > Vicugna pacos. The sequence goes on along the minus strand of NC_132993.1, from coordinate 75,898,904 downwards.
CAGCCCCCCTAAATCCTCTGATCCTGGAAACATTTCTGAATATTTAAAACAAACAAAATTCTCAGAAATTATCATTAGCTGAAAGGAGCAAATTCTTTCTGTCAGTCCTTGGGTTTTCTGCCAGTGACACCAGGCAGAAGTATCAGCATGATACACGGACAGATACTACATCTGCTTTCCTGTTCCTGTTCTCAGATAATGCAACAGACTAGAAACCTATTAATTAAATCGCATGTGGTGTTGCAGTCCAAGGGGAACTGCCTCCTTGTGGTTTCTCTTTGGAAGCAAGTCAGGAATTTCTTGGAATGGAGTGAATGGGCAGATCTTAGGTATCATCCAAAGATATTTTTAATGTGAGCATTGTCATGCAGGAAGTTGCTCCCAATTAAGCTGAAGTCGTGGGCAAAAAAGTGCTATCTCCAGGGAGGCAGCATCACCTGGCTTTGAATGGAGGCTGCCGGCATGCAGCTTGATGGAATGAGTGGCGCCTGAGGATCTGGGGGAATGCCAAGCAACAAATCAGTCCTGCATCCCGTAGATGAGGTTGTAATTTCTTTCTCCTGGCTGGGAGGAGGGGAGGAAATTTTGCAGGTGAACGTTCTGAGAAAGTCCCCACAGGCAGGGAGAATGTCAAAGAGTTCTGCGTAAATTTGAGGGGTGAAAAGAGCGACCTCCTCACATACAGGAGGTCAAACCAGAGCTTAGTAAAGGGGCCAGCAAGTGACAGCTGGTTAAAATCGGCTTGTAGCCTGCTTTGATGTGGCCACAGTGACTTCTGCATTTTTAAAGGTTTGAAAAGAGCAGCAGAATATTCCACAGAGACCTTACATGGCCTGCAAAGCCTAAAATATTTCCTCTCTGGACTTTTTCAGAGAAAATGTGCTGATCCCCGGCTTGACTGTTGCCACCAGGGACTTCAGGGGCCTGCATACCTCAGTCCCACTCTGCGGATTTGATCGCTTGTGCTTTTTACCCAGTCTGCCATTTCTGGTGCAACTTTTCTTCTCTCTTGGATCCTTCCACTCAGCTTAACATCTTTATGTTTCCAGGACCCTGCCTCAAACGAAGACTCTATCCTGGACCCGACTCAGGCTCCTCTGTGCTCTCTTCTGGGTGAGGCCTTACCTCTGGCTTACAAGGACTGTAGACTCAGCACAAACGATTTCATCCACCCCCTGCTTCACTAGGAGACTTGAACAGTACAGTTTTTCACATCTCAGGGCCACGCCCCTGGGTCCACCCAGCAACCCTGGGTTCCTGCCTGGGAAAGCTCAAAGCTGCCCAAAGAATTTACTGTTTGTTCCAGCCAACACCGCTTGGGACAGGACCTCTGCAGTCTGTAATAAGCACCAGTCAGCAAACCTGGGTGGCCTAATTACACTGACCAACCTCTTCACCTGCATTTTATAGTTTTCCACTTTTCCGGTCTGAGCCCTGATTGTTCCCCCTGTCTGTTCTCTCCTTTCACCTTTAAAACGCTGAGTCACTCTGCACGGATCAAAACTGAGCTCAGTTCACACTGGACTCTCTTCCCTACTAGAGTAGTTACTGAGTAAAATCAGCCTTTATAGTGTGTTTTTCATTTGTTTGTTTGTTTTAATTAATGTCTGGCTTCCTCTCTCTTTGACACCTTCCATAACTTTAGTCCCTCATCAGAGTGGCCCTCTTTCAGCACCTCCTAGCTCTTACCTCCCACCCACTCCTCAATCCCCAGCAATCAGGGTGCTATGTCCATAAAATCCCCACTGACCTCCTAGTGACCTCCTTTCATCCTTTTCCTCTCCGGCCTCTGCATCATGTGACCCCACACAAAGGCCTTTTGCCTGAAACTCCCCAAGAACCCAGGGCACTGCCAGCATCTGTTTCTGCTCCTATTTTGCCAACTAAGCTTGCTCTCTTTTCTCCAACCTACCCTTCAGTGTGGGCGCTCCCCAGGACTTTTCCTTGGCCCTTTCTCCACACACACACACATACACCCCCCGCCTTGTTAATGTTAATGGCTTCAACCGACACAATCTACTGTCCCAGGATATCAATGCATTTTTTCAAGAGTCTCTGGACATCTCCTCCTCCTTTTAAACTCAGCATGTGTCAAACCAAACATCTCGTCCCAGACTTCTTCCTCCACTTCCATTTCCTTTCTCAGTTGAAAGCCACTCCATTTACCTAGTTGCTAAGCTTAGGAACTCAGAACCTCTCTCCTGCTCCTTTCCCACATCTTATCACAAAATCTCTCCACCACCCCGGGGGACATAGATAAGGTAGCTGACATTTACGGAGCATCTATTATGGGTCAGAAAAACCACACTAGACACTTGACATGGGTGACGTCATCTAATCCTCACAACCACCTGTGAGTCCACCATTTATTTACAAATCAGGAAACTGAGGTTCAGAGAGGTTACTACCTCTTCCAAGGTCTCACTGCTAATGGGAGACAGAGTGAATCCAGAAGTGCACACTATGATGTGCTTCATGGGCAAAATCAAAGTGGTGGTATACGCCGGAGGCATACATAGTGAAACCAGAAATGTATGATTGCGGAGAAGGAAGAAGACCTGGCTCAAGTCACTTTTATTCCTTTCGTACCCTTCTATGAAAAATACACGATGCTGGATCTCCTGTATCCAACTCAGCCTTGCCCACATGAAAAGCAAAGGCAGGTACCGGCCTCCCTTCTCTTCACAAATGGCACTGCTGAGGGCATGTGCCAGCGTAAGCATCTGATCTGCTGCCAGGCATGGGGCACCCTGGAACAGGTGCCAAGGCCCTAGGGCTCAGAGCTGCACAGACATGTTTTCCCAGAGATCCTTCATCCTTGGGTTCCCACAGCTCTCAGTGCATTGCAGCCAGATACCCTATGGCTTAAACTCTTTATTTCAGAATACTGGCAATAAGGATCCCAGACAATCAAGGCTTTCTTCAAATTTCTGCCCATTTTAGAGGTTGAGGAGGCTCGGATTTTTAGCACATGGAAGAGAAACCACATCATCGGGGACAGTGCTTCTCAGTGTGGCCCATCAAAGGGCAGCCTGTTTCTCACTTATTCAAACATCTTCCCTTGGTGGCTTAGTTTAAACTCACCCTTGGTCTGCACCCCCTGTGGTGTTACGCAGTCTGATTATTCTCACAGTGGCAGCTTCCTCACCCCTCAACTACACTCAGAGGCGACCCTGTCACACGAAGACAGTTAGTTGGGGTCTTACAGGTCTTTGAGATGAAGACAGACTTCTATCGAAGCAAGTCACTGTTGAATCTGTTTTTTTATCAGACTCTCTTTGACAATACAAATCATTCCTTTTAGAAGTTTCACTGTGATGCCCATAGAAATTTTGAATCACCTTAAGTGACGGTCCACTTTGCTTTCACAATCTTGTCCCTTTTTCCTGCCACTGACCTCTTCTGCATCTGTCACAGAGTCAAGGACAGGTCTCCCTCCACAGCATGGATTTTCTACCCCCCACCACACATGTGTGTGCTGACAAAAGAAAGGGTAATCAGAAGCTTGTAGCGTTGAAGAGCTCACTCTCTTCAGGCTGGAAAAACTTTCTGAATCTTACAAACTCCAGGGGTGCTCAGGTGTCGTGAAAACAGTGCTTTCAGCAAGGGATTCATCAGCTGAATGGAATAACTGAACTCTGCTTATGTGTAGCTCTGCACTGCCATTCTTAGACTTCTATGAAATGTTTCTCTAATATTCCAGCTTCATTAAGTCTTAAAGGCATTTAACTGGCTAACTCTTGTTAGAAGGAGCTGTTCACTAAGGAGGAAGAAAGAAGCAGTGAGGACGATTTCTACATCACCCTCATTATCTGGGGGCTGTCTCTCTGCTGGAGTGCCTCTCCCAGCCCCACCAAGTGGGCTCTCCAGGATCTAGAAGTAATGTATGGCTGCTGGGGACGTGTGCACCCACCCTGGAGGGTGGCTCAGTTCTTCCGGGGAGAAGCCACATCCTCCCATTAAAGGTGGCTGAACGGCTGCCTCTAACCACACACACCTTCTCCAGATTCCTGCGCCCGAGCACAAGGCATCATATCCTGGCACTTTAGCCTCCCTTGTCGTTCTTACTTTGGTGATGGCAGATTTTTGGCTTCTTTTTTTAAAAAGTGTACAATTTAGTGGTTTTTAGTATAATCAGAGTTGCGCAGCAACACCATAATTGATTTTGAAATATCTTCATCACTTCAAAAAGAAACCCCACATCCATTAATGGCCACTTCTCATTTGTCCAAGATTTCCTATATGTTTCCTTTTAGCTGCCATCTTCCCTCAAGTAAAAGCCTTCTATTGGGACTCAGATTTAAACAGACCCCTTGATCAAGTTCCCTGTCTTGCCCATGTCTAGCTACTAGAGCAGTGCTTCTCAGACTTCAACGGGTCACCTGAGGATTTTACTAAAAGTGCACACTGAGTCAGCAGATCTCAGGTGGGGCTTGGGATTCTGCATTTTTAACAAGCTCCCAGGTATTGTGGATGCGAACCACTGACCACAATTTTGAGTACAAGATACTAGATTCAAAGATACTGTGAAAGCATCTCAAGGGGATCCCTCCCCAAAGCCCATGGTTCCATTTGGGACGAACCAGCCCTTTCCTCGTTCTTGCTGCTCCCCACCTCTCACACCTCCATGCTTGTCACACACAAACCCATCCTCCTCTCTGGATTAAGCACCTTTGGCAGACTCGTGCTCTCTCAACAGAAGCCTACATACGGTTTGCCAAAATCCCAAACGCAGCAAACATCATGGTTTATCATTCTGGGCTGGTCTCTTGTCTCCTTCCCTCACTCAAATCACCTTCCAAGTGACCGATACCGACTGAGAGGTTGCTACAGGCCAGGACCTATCTCTTTGATGCTACAAATTCCCCATGCCCTTTCATTCCTCAGGGATTTTAAATACACTACCCCTTTACCAGGAGCCCCCCTCCCCTCCTCTGCTATTGCGAGGCAAGAGATCCATGCCTCCTCCTCTGGGAAGCGCTCCTGGATTCCCTAGGCAGGGTTGCTTGCACCCTTATCTATGCTCCAACTGCTTCCAGGACAGATCTGTTTCATTTTGTTTATTTGCCTGTCTCTATTCCCCAAATATGCCTTGCAGACTATGAGTTCTTTAGGGGCCTGCAAAGTGTTCTTGTCATTCCTAACATCGATCCCAGTACTTTTCCCTGCTCTTCAAATAAATGCAATAAAGTAATTTCTGCCAGCTAACCTATTTGCGCTTCAGAGCAGTCAAATCCTCTCTCAACTCCTAGATCATAGGTTAGGTAAGCAGCATCCAAGTGATGCTGCCCACTGAGCCACTTGACTGGAGCACAAGGAATGAAGAAAACAGGGAGGAGCACTTCAAAGGATGGGAAGCCAGGGTACGTCCACAGAGGTCTCCATGGTTTGGGTTGGAGAGTTGACAAGATGTGTCTAATAGAGCAGAATTAAACGTTCCCACATGTTACACTGAGAGCTAGTACTGCATTATGGTGAAGAGTATGGCATCTGAGATCGGACAACCTGGGTTTAATCTGAGCAAGCAGCTTAACTTTGAGAGCCTGTTTTGCCAACAGGACTAGTAGGCACTGGAGCTAGTAGTCGCTAGGCAACTGTTGTGAGGATGAAATGGGCTTCTCCATGACCGGCACTGGCCTCAGTGCCTGGCACAAAGTAAATACTCTGTACACGGTTGTTACCCTGTTATGCAGCACCACGTTAATCTGGGGAAGAGAAGAATCACGTGGTGCAGGGCTGAAAGCAGACAAGCTGGGGCTCCAGCTGGGTGACAGAGGCTCAGTTACCAAACCTTCTTTCACTAGCTTCTGTGTGCTCAGATGGTAACTGTGTGCTCACAGTTCCTTGATTCTGTGATGCCACTAATGGAAAGATACTTCATTAATTTAGTAAGAGCTTTACTTTTGGCCGGGGTCTGGAGGTAGAAACTATTAATGTAGATGTCATCTGAGGGCCTCATCTTGGAATGAAGGAAATGTGGCTGATGGAAGGACTCAGAGAGGCCATCCCTGGCCGGCTCACTCGTGAGCATGGTGCCTGGCAGTGGGGAAGCTCTCAGTACACTGAGATGTTATCATCACTGCTGTGAAGAGAAGCAGCCCAGGAGCTGGAACAGCACACACTTCAGGACTTGTGTCTCTGCCACTGGCTGCCTACACAGGAGAGGTCCTTCAGGGATAATTATACTGAAGCTTTGATCTGTCAGATGGAAATGGCCCAGCTACTCAGCAAGGAAAGCAGAGAACACATCTAAATGTCTAATAGAAATGGTAGATATTTCACTCTCTAATCCGCTCAGTAGAAGCCTTCCTCAGAAACCAGACATCACTGCCGATACGAGTCCATTTGTTTTAATTAGCAGATATGTGAGTCCAGTTACCCATTTATTACAGTATCATCCACTACCTTGGTGAGAGGGGTGTACAGCAGACTCGGCTGATTGGGTGACCCATCTCCTTCCCAACTTCCCTCCCCTTCCTGGCTCAGTGAATTGCCAGCAGCAGCCTGCTGTAGGCTTCCTGGGAACCTTTTGCTTTCCTGATACATATGCTGCCCCTTTCCCTTCATCCTTCTTCCTAAAGGAACATAAAAAAGATGCCATCCAATGATGTGAGGCAAAGGATGCGAGAACCAAGGAGTTTTCTACACTGGCCTTGTAGACTTGTTGAAACGAATTCCAGTAATTTTTTTATGAGAAAAACAAAACTCTTCACTGAAGCCACTCTTGTGGAGTGTGCTGTACTTGCAGGTGAAAGAATTGCTAATGAATACAATATGGCACTTTAAAAATGAATATTTGATGTGATAAACCTTGCAAATGTGCGCTAGGAACCAATGCAACACTAGGAAGACAAACAAGTTATTCAAGACTCTTCCAAGATGTCTGTAGAACTCATATTCATAATTCTAGCCCCCATTCATTACATTTCCTTGGAAGCTGGATGAATACTTTCTTTGAGCAGGAATCACTAGCTCAAGTCAAACTCAGCTACCTGATGTCCAAAGCTACCCTAAGATGGAAATATGTCAGCCTTACTTAGCTCAGAACACTTTGCTTGGGGTTCTGGGTGACATGAGCCTTTATGAACTAAGGAGGAAGCTCTCTAGTGTTGGTCCAGACAAATGAATTCCTGCTTCCTGAAATACTCAGGTTCACAACTGCTACGCTGTAGCAACTATATTATCAACAGTGAAAAAACAAAGAGACTTGTGCTTTCATTAGGCTAAATGAAAAGAAGTATATAATCAAGACTTCCTCTTAGACTCCCAGTCTGTCCTGAGTATCCCAAAGGGACTTCTGATGCCTTTCACTGGCCATAGGATGGGATCTGTGACTCCCGGATAATCAATGCCTGTTTCTAACAGCCACCATTGTACTCAGTGGGCTAAATCAAGATACTCATGTTCATACCTCCATGGTGGTGAGGTGGGGGGTCCTGAGGGTTGAGGGGGGTGGGCAGGCACTGTGCCTATTCATCTTTGTATTTCAGCATTTAGCACAGAATCTGGAACCCTACAGAAGCTTGCTAAACACTAAATAAATGAAATAGTTTCTATTAACAGTGAGCTGGTAATTCAGATCTTATTGCTGTGCTCTAAATGTCTCATATGTGCAGAAAACCAACTTAGCGACTAATGATTTAGGTTATATAAACATTCAATAGCACAGTCCCCTATAATTATGTTTATCTTTGATGAGGACAACTACAATTTGTGCCTGCCCATTTAATTTGTTTTAGTACAGTACATATTACAAGTAAACCTGGAGAGTCTTCCCAGTTTAAACAATTTTCTTATTGAGTTTTAGAATCTGCTTTTTCAGTGGAAACCAGATAATGCAGGCAAAAAAGCTTCAGGTCCCTTTTCTGTCTGTTTGCCCAATTTTTATATTCTATTTCACAGAAATAAAACTGAATCATAATTCCTCATTAGATTCAAATATAGAACTATTTTTCTTCACTTACAATGATGCTGATGATCATTTAAAGAATGTTCCAGAGTGTGCTACACAAAATAAAACTTAGAGTCCTTGGTGAGCAACAAGCAACCCAAGCGGAAGTGAAAAAATTCTTTACAATACATGTTTATAAATTAAACGACTAATTTATCAACCACCTACAATACACCCGGCGTTGGGGTTGTTGCTGTACAAAATGTACTGAAGTCTCATACAGGCACTGAAGAGGATCAGGGTACACCATCCCAAAATATGCCCATTGACCTAAGGATCATTTTGAACTGAAGGCAATTAAGAAACAACAGATACAGGAAGAGTTCTCTCCCCTTTTCTTATTTGCCTAAAAAGAGGGCATAAATTTCCTGCTTTCTGGTGGTAGGATGAAGAGAGTGACCCTTATCACTGGAGACGGAGAGCTGGCACTGGGATGAGCTCCATAAACACTCTTTTCTTTGTAAGGAAGAATATATAAACTTCCAAGTCTAACCACTTCTTTGAGTTTCACTTCTTTACTGTGACCTCCCATGCATGTAAAAATATTAATACATTTATTAATTGGTTTGTTAATTGGTCTTTTGTTGGTTATATTTACAGGCCCCATTCACTGAACCTAAGAGGATAGTGGGAAAGTTTTTACTCCCCAACAGCATTATTATCCTGCTCTCAGGTAATCAGGGAAAATGAGGCTCAGAGAGGTTAAGTACCTTATTTTTGGCTACCTGGTTAATAAGAGGTAGTGCCTGGAATCAAAGCCAGTCCTGTCTGAGGGTAAAGCCTCGTGTTCCCCTAAACCACGGTGCCTGGAGTGTTGTGGGGAAGCCTCTCTGTGAGGCTCTGCTTTCCTAGGATGAGAGATCTTAATTCTAAAGAGCAGGCATATGGAAAACCTACCCCTACAGAGCAGAAATGTCAGGAGAGTTCTCTTATATCAGGGTTCCTTTAGAAACATTTAATTATATTTATAAATGATTTCTTTCACAGAATTACTTCATATTGTCTTTTTGTCAGGAGTCCAGTTATGGTGAGATATTCAGAGGGAACATAGTACTTTTGAAGTAATTCTTAAAAAATTCTTTTCAGGGCGCCAGGGGTAAAGCACATGTTTGGCATGCACAGGGTCCTAGGTTCAATTCCCAGTACCTCCATTAAAAAAATTTCTTTCACTGGGCAGTTACAGTTTATGTGATAAGTCTTTTTAAAAATAAGATGTATTTATTGAAAGTTTTGATTAGATTACATGCGCATGGCTCAGAAACAAAGTCTGAACAGGTTAATATGTTCTATGTTCCACCACTCTCCTCATCTATTTGCTATCCTCCTACCAAAGTGATAACAGCCAAGTTGCAGTCACTTGTCAATCCTTTCTGAGATGTCAGAGCATCACCAAGTAAACACAAGTGCATGAACACACACACGTCCTTTAACCCCTTTAAAATATATTTTAGCATACAATACACTTTACTCTTCACCTTGCTTCCCCCCCCCAACAGTTGCTCTGAATTCTAGTGCATACATGTGCCATCATTTAACTGCCCCCCATTTGATAGACACTTAGTTTCTAATTTTTTGCTGCAATGAATAAGCTTCTACATATTTTTTGCACATTCCAAGCATATCTGTGAGATCAATTCCTAGACCTTCAATTGCTGGGTCAAAGGATGTGTGCATTTGCAGTCCGATAGATATTGTGATGTGTCATTCATTGAAATTTAAGCCAATTGACTCTTCATAAGCTACATATGAAAGTTTATTTCTCCATGGCATTGCCAACACAATGGGTTATCAAGTTATTGAAGGTCTTCTAATCTAACAGGTAAAAGTGGTATCTCAGTGCAATTTGAATTTTCATTTCTCTTTTTATGTGTGAGGTTGAATGTCTTTTCGTTTAAGCCATTTGTAATTTCTTTTTTGTGATGTGCTTTTTTTTTTTTAATATCCTTTGCCTTTTTTCATTCTGCTGCATTTCTTTCATTATTGATTTCTAGGAGCTCTTATATAATCGAGTTACTCTGACATTATATAAAAGTTTCTTTGGCATTTTCTTGTATTTTCACAGCCTCATTCTTTAATTTCTAATTTATTGTCCCATATGATGTGATATGCTAAGTCAAATTTTGTTTTTCTCAGTTGCACTCAGTTGTTCTAACACCATTTATTGACTAGTCTACCCTAACTGATTTGCAATACTACCTTGAACATACACAAAAGCTGGTTTAACAAGAGAAGGAGAAGGCAGATGCACAGAGAATGACAAGATGAGAATCATGGTGTGGTCCCTGGACTTAGGCCTTTCCGGGCTGCATTCCCATCCTTGGATTCTATTAAACATCGTCATATCCTTGTAATAATTCAATTTGCTTAAGCAAGCTGAAGTTGGTTTTTGTTTCTTGCAAGCAAAAGTAAATTAATATAGCCAGTCAATGCTTCTGTATGAAATGATCGATATTAATTCCGTAATAATACGAAAAAAACTTTAAAAATCTTCCACATTTAAAAATGTTCTTAAATACCTAACCATAGCAATAATGAACATTAATTACATGCTTACCAAATATTGAGTTTAAGCATTTTACATACTTTCTCATCTGATCCCCATAACAAGCCAATCCTGTTTTATAGATGTGGCTACTTCCCAGGTATGTTAAGTAAAATGCCTGCTCAGTTTTGAGAAAGTCAAGATTTAAAGCCAGAGTTGGAAGTATGGTCTGTGAGTTATGCTGCCTCAAATGCTGACTTTGTCTTACAAGAATCAGTGGAAAATTTAAGCCAACTCACTCTCGAAGCTGGTCTTAATGAGTGTCTGTAGGTTGAGGGATGCTTCTGTGCCACTGCTCTTGTTTCAAATGCTAATTCCATTCACTAAGGTCTGGATTATATGCCCACCAGTCGCCCTTGTCCCAGTTTTGCTCGTAATTCATCTTTGTGCCCGGTTTTCCTTTTTGAAAAGAGGAGAACCTGGGGCTACTTTGCAGGTATAAATGCAGCAAAGCACAGGCTGTGTCCGCGTGGACAGGGCAGAAGGGAGAATCTAGATAATCTAGATTCAACAGAAAAACCCGAGTGGTTGCCTCTTTGTTATGGTGGGAACATTTTTATAGTGAGATCAGAGTAGACACAAGATCTGGGAACTGCAGCGAGGTGGTGGGGAGGGGAGGGGTGAGGTGGGTAATGGACGAGAGACTCAGGTCAGTGGTTTCAAACACTCAGTATACATCAAAACCACGTGGGACTGTTTAAAAATATACTAATACCAAAAATACCCCCAAAAAACCCTGGAGGGTTTTTTTTTTTGATTGATCTCGGGTGAAGCTTGGGCCTCCTGTAATTTAAAAGCCCCTCCAGGTGATTCATTCAGCTGGGGCTGGAAAACCGCTGGGAGAGATGATGGGAGGCAGGGAGGGCAGAGAATGCGCATCCCTAGGGGAGGCAGCAGGCACTGACAGGGAAGGAGAGTCTGACTCAAGGCCTCTCTCTGAGCCATAGCCCTCAGCAGGGCTCCAGCAGCTAAGGATAAAGCCATTACTCCTGCTGGATGTCACACACTACCAGGTACCAAGTAGTCTTTCTACCAAGAAAATTCAGTCTTGACCATTGTAAAGTGCTCAGCTTGGCAGACAAAGAAAATGCCACTAACCCAGTTTAATGATGACCAATTCTTGATACTGCTCTCCTAAGAGTGGGCATGGATGCTAATTCATCCGTGCTTTTGTGTGTGTGTCTGTTTTTTTATAATTGCCCTATACTATTTTTCTGGCTGTGTTATGGGAAGTGTGTGAAAAAAAGATTTCTTGGGAACTACAGGGTTAAAGAACATTAGTAAAGAACTCTCACAGTGCGGGCAGTCTGAGCTTGGGTTGGTGTATGAACCAGAGCTCTAGGTGAGAGGATGCAGAAGACACACGAAGTTTGTACCTACAGCCTCGGGACTGATCATTCTACAGGCACAGGTCCCCAAGCCTATTAGAAAGACTCAGAAATGGCAGTTGTAATTTATGACTGCATCAGTGAAATATTTGTCTGGAGATGAAGGAGAAACTTGATAATTAGTATTTTGACTAATCTGTGAAATCAATGACAAGTTATTTTGACTACTGTCAATTCAAAAATGGAAATGTTTTATCAGTGGCTACAGTCTCCTAGTACAGGTAACACTCAGCGAAGAACAAGTAGCTGACATCCGTTCATGGTCCTTGGATTCGAACTATGTCAGCTTATCAGAGCTTATTAATAGATGTGGCAGCAGTAGAAGCAAGGTTGCTCCTCCCATCCTCTCCTACCACGTCCTGCCTGGGAGAGCAGGGGTCCAGGTTATGGGGAGGAGTGAAGGAGGGGGGAAAAGTGGCTTTATTTCCACATGGAAAGGAAAACAACCCTCTCCCTGTGACTAACAAGGAGGAAGAAGAGAGAAACTTCACAAGCAAGAGGCTTTGTTTTGTAAACATGAGATGTCCTGGGCTCTGAAAATTGAAGCAGGGAGTAAAACACAAATTATTCAGTTGGAAACATTCTTATTGATGTTTGTACTCTACCATATTTATTCCTGAACAACCAGATTACTTGAGGGGAGGAAAAGAAAACAGACCAATTTGGGAAACTTAGAAGTTATGGGCCAGAAGAAAATCTCGGTGTGAAGCAATTTAAATATTGCTCCCGAGGAATCTTAAGAGCAATAAGCCAAAGATTTATTATTCTTAGTGTCTATGAATGTTATGTCTGGTTATAAAACTTGGGTTGTTTTTCATCGTTTACGTATTACTTCAAAAACACTGGCTTATATAACGAGGTGCAGAGAACAAATACCCATCACTTTCATAAGAAGGTCCTTTTTCTTTGTCTGTAAATAATAACCAAGGGAAAGTCTGATACACATAATGTTATGTCAGTTATATCTCAATATAAAAAGAAGTGCAACATAAAAAAAAAAGTTCAGCTGGAACCTAATCTTCTGAGGATGTGAGTGAGGAGTCTTGCAAACATTTTATAATCCCTCCCTTTTATTTCTCCTTTCATGTAAGGTTCTTCCCACTCAATTTAAGAAGGAACTTGTCATTGAAAGCACAGGCCAGAGCATATCAACAAAACTGAGTGATTAGTTACCTGAGGAAACCCTCTCATATTTTACTTAAAGGAAACTGCCAAGAAAGAGAAGTGTCTACTTGAAGACTATCCTTTCTCCAGAAGAAATCAGGTCTGATTTTCAGGTTGACCTCAAATGAACATGGAACAAATGATGGGTACTTACTGAGAGGTAATTATCCCATAAGCCACCAGCCAGACCCTCTTTCACAACAAAATAAGCTCATTCATGCATCCTCTCTACAAAATTCACCGAGTGTGTTATGTTCTCTGTGGTGCATTCAGGGAGGGAGTAGCATGGTCCCATTCCAGTGAAGACTCGGAATTCTAATTCAAATCACCGAATGACCAAAGTCTGACAATGCCAGCTTTCTCTGGCATGTGCATTGCTGGTGATCGAAGTAATGCCTGGTTTATTTTGAAATTCACACTTTTATTACTTTTGATATTTCTCAAGTTATTTGGCATCCCATTGGAAATAAGACAGCTTGTCTAAGGAAAAATGTGGTCAACCCACTTACTTATTCCCTGTCCTACTTTCAGGCTAGTGGGCCTTCTTTTTAAAAAACTTGATTGATTGATTGATTGGTTGATTGATTGTTGGGGGGTAATTAGGTTTGTTTGTTTATTTATTTATTTACTTTTAATGGTGGTACTGGGGATTGAACTCAGGACCTTGTGCATGCTAGGCATGCACTCTACCACTGAGCTATACCCTCCCAGCTAGTGTGCCTTACTCTTGCTCTTCCACCCACAGGGTATGTGCACTTAGGAAAAGCAAACCTGTCTTTATATGAGTTAACCTAAGAAAGCATCTTGCAAGGGGCAAATATGCTTCTAAAATCATGTAATATGGTCCAAAACCAAACATAAATATTTTCCCCATTCTTCAGAGGTAACCCCTTTCAACTCTCTGAGCTGTTTCTTCCGGCATTAACGTCCATGTTTCTAAGTGTATACGTATACTGCCGCCTCTTAACACATCTGCTTTATACACTAACTATTGAAAAAGGCTTAAATTCCTTTATTATCGGTACATACTCTTCCCCTACTTCCAAAGTAATTATGTTTTAACTTTGGTTAGGTCCACATGTACTCAGTGTTTTCATCATAATGACTATGTAAGGATTGCTCACTGCTGAACCAGAAAGTTAATGTGACTCTGTTTCCTGTCTTGAATTACATTTTGGTATGCATACGGCTAAGAATTCCTTTTTTACTTACTCATTTTGGGGGGAAGATCTGATTAAGTCTTTCCTACAACCTCCAGCAGTTCTATAGAACGCTTCTCAGTGTGATCTACAGGGTCAAATTTGTCATTTAATTTATTGGTGCCATCTCTCCCCTAGAGACATACCTCCTGGGGTCCTCTAGTTTTCTGCCCCAATCTTGGCTGCCTGTGCTCCGGCCGGAGCAGAGACGTCATGCTAGGACTTCCTTTCACTCTCATATTGGAAGCTTCCTTCATCTCTTTCCTGTATTGATCTCCCGTTGTCTCCTTTCTTCATTCATTCCCTTTGGTTTGGTAGAACACATGCTTCAGTAACTTCCTGAGTAACAGTGAGGAGATATAAATTTTTTTGCAGGCTTCTATGTCTGAAAATATGTTTTTTCTACCTTCCTGTTTATATGTTAGTCTGGCTGGATATAGAATTCTCGCTTAAAGATCATTTTCTTTCAGTGTCTTTAGGGTCATTGCTCTATCGTCTTCCAGCTTCCAATGTTTCTATTCAGAGGTCCCACACTCTTTTATTTCATTTCCTTTACATTTTGTCCCTTTGTTCTTTGCAGAAGAATGTCTCTCAGCACCCTCTCTTTCTTCCCCTGATGTTCTGAAATTTCATTATCATGTACCTTGGAGTATACCTTTTTTCATTCATTGTCTGAGTACTTAGTAGCCTTCTCAAACGAGAAATTAATATCATTCTGTCTTAGAAATTCTGTTCCATTTCTTTACAAATATCTTCCTCACTGTCTTTTAAGTTCTCTCTTTCTATAACACCTATTAGTTAGATGTTGGGCATTCTGGATTGATATTCTATTTTCTTACCTTTCCATCCACTATATTGTCTCTCTTTTTTGTTCTACATTCTGGGGGATCTTTCCATTGAAAAAAATTATTTGTGTACACCGTTTTAAAATTCCAAGAGTTCTTACTTAGTCTTTAATTGTTCACTTTTTCTTTAACATAACGTCTTATTCTTGTTTTGTGTTTCTTCTCTTAGCTTTCTAAGCATTTCAATTGTAGTCTCTTTGATACTCGATTCTGT
This sequence comes from Vicugna pacos, assembly GCF_048564905.1. NCBI lineage: Eukaryota > Metazoa > Chordata > Mammalia > Artiodactyla > Camelidae > Vicugna > Vicugna pacos. The sequence continues at coordinate 75,883,601 of NC_132993.1, read as the reverse complement.
TTCCTTCTGTACTATTTGTTTCTCCTGGGCTCTGTTCTTCTGTTTTAGTTTCTGTATTTCATGTTGGAAACTTTTTTCAAGTGTCACATGATCCTGTTCTGTCCATTTATATTTAAGAGTGAGGCACCAAAAAGATGACTGGAAGTTCTCTGGGCACAGGCAGAACCAATACACTCAAGGGCATTCCTGTAGGGAAGTGGATGGCCAGCTTGCATTTTGGGGCAATATCCAAATTTCAGTATCTGTATTATCTGTAGTTCTTTGGCATCGCTTACTTTCTTCACAGAAGGATCCCCAATCTCCTGCTTAGGAGATAGATTCTGGATGCTAGCATACTAGAGCTGGGAGAAGGAAGAAGACTTCAGGGGCCTCACTGCTCACCCTGCAGACTTTGATTTAATCCTCTCATTTAAAGTCTAACACTCTTTCCTCCTTAGTTCCTCGTGTTCTTGATCCAGAACTTACACGATTCGTGTTTTTCAAGGCATAAACCTCTATTTTCTATGGAGGTGCGGGAAGATCTGTCTCTTAATTGCATGGGGTGCATATGAAATGTTGAGGGGTTCCATCTATGCCTTATATAGACTTTCAAATACCCTTCCTCTTGTCAGCCACAGCATTCCTCCTTCCATGGTGCTCATGTCTCCAACTTCTGAAGTTTTTTAAGAGTCCCACAGAAGAGAACATCGGCTTGCTTGTCATCACCCTTCCTCCTCTTGCTTCTGGTGCATAGGCTCAACTTTACTCTTCCTGGATAAGTCATTTACCATTCTTATATTTTCTCTCTCTTTTCAAATGCTGTGATGCAGGATGCTATATATCTCGTTGTTTAATTCAAAATGGTATTTGTGCTTTTGCTTTTGTTCTTTCTGCTGTCTTAACTTTTTTTTTTTTTTAGAGAGAAGGGTTATAAGTTATAGGACAAAAAGATAGGCACATACACTTCCTCGAACAGTCTGTATCCTTGTGTTAAAATGGCTGTTCAGCTCATTGAGTAAAATGTTAGTCTAGCAAGTTGTTTGCTCATGGTATATAGAATGACAAAGTATTTTTCAAGGCAATATGGTATAATGGGAAGGAGCACAAACTCTGGGCATGGAAGGATCTGGGCTTGAATCCAAGCTCTGAGTTTTTCTACCTTTCCCATCTCAGACAATTCACTTAACCTCTTTGACCTTATAGCCTCTCTACTATTATTAAATTCAGAGTTGCAGTAAGGATTAAGAGTATATGTGTTAAATTTTTAGCCCAGTTGTCTGGCACTCTTCAGCAAATAGCTTAAGAATCCTGAAGACACAGTGTTATGGACTGAATTATGTCCCTTCCTCATTAAGACGTGAAGCCTGAACCCCCAATGTGACTGTATTTGGAAGACAGGGCCTGTGAAGAGGTGATAAATTAAAGGAGGCCATAATGGTGGGGCCCTAATCCAGTAGTGCTGGTGCCCCTATAAGAAGAGGAAGAAACTCCAGAGTTCTCTTTCTCTACCATGTGAGGTCACAGTGGGAAGTGGCTATCCACAAAGGAAGAAAACCCTCACTGGGAGCCAAAACTGACCATGCTGGCACCCTGATCTCAGACGTTCAGCCTCCACAACCGAGAACATAAATTTCCGATGTTTAAGCCATCTGGCCTATGGTATTTGTTATGGCAGCTGATCAATATACATAGTGACAATATTTTTAATGAAAACATGCTCTTAAGCTATTAGACTTTACATATTTACTTTGGAAAATAAAGAAGACATCAGTGAAAAAAGGGATTTGTTACATATTCTTATAAAAGGTTAGGACGATAGTGGTACTTAATCAGTGCTGTCTTGGAATCTCTGAACTGTAGGTGAATAGAGAGGGGTGGTTGACACTACCAAAGTGGTCTTTAGATCCAACACCAGCTGCTGGGTGTCATGAGTAGGCCAGACCCACAAGTAGGCTGGGTCCAGAGAAATGGGTGGAAAATGGGTAGGAAAAAGTGGTCACCCCACAGTGAAATAAATCAGTTTAATGGTGGCAAATTTAGCAGTTAATAAAAATAAGATTTTTTTTAGTAGATGAAAATACACAGATGGCAAATTTTTCCCAAGTGAGAAGGTTTATGTCTAGGACAGATTAAAAAGATAGTTTCCACTAATGTAATTATGCAACACAAATTGTACATATTGGAAAAATGATCCCTCACTGCCATAATATCATAAACATGTGGCCATTCCATCTAATATCAAGTTTTAGGAAGGAAGCTTTGAAAGATGCAGATATTAGGTGGTTTCTACTCTTACAGAAACAAAAGTATTATTCTTTTCCTAGAAAGTTATATTTGCTGAATATAATCTAGGAACTGGGAATGGAAGACAAATCACTAAATTATGCTTCCAAATGTTTAACTAGCATTTAGGATTGAATGATATTTTCCAGAGAGTATCTGACATTGAGAAATTGACAACCAAAATAGAAGCCTTAGCAAGGGCTGGGAAAGTTTCAAAAGCCTCTCACAGCACTAAAAATTGTCTCTAGACTTCACTATTATTATTTTTGCCATCATCACCATCATCATCATCATCATCCCTTGTAATTACTGAAAAATGTTATTCTGAGGTGCTCAAAGCATTATTAAGACTATACAACTACTTGCATAATATTCATAGTTTTCATATCTACACCCTTAACATTTAACATCTAACCTGGTGACCTGAATTATATATAACTCTGACTTAATTTAAAAGTGTTATCTATATAGAAAACTAGAGAAATTGAATCAAGTTTCTTAGAAAACATTTATAAAATAGTCATTGTTCTCCTTTTAAAATGTAATTAGGTTATTTCACAATAGTTATATATTAGAAATTGCTTCACATTATAGCACTGTAATCATCTTTCGGTTAAGAATTCACATAACAGCTTAAAATAAACCATTAAATCCTTTCCTTTTATTATAATAATAATGTCTACACCATGAAGAGCACATTCAAATAGTGGTATTAGTAATGGTCCTATGCAACTTAATTATGTACAAGAATTTAATTATTTGTGTCTCTAGGACTGGGATGATTATAAGTCTTATTGCTGCCTATATATGAAAAGCTGGTTTTACTGGTCTCTTCATTGTTTCCTTCCCAAAAGAGATGTGACCTCATCAGATACAAGGAACTTAGAGGATGGGTTAAATACGAGGTTTGAACATTGTCTCTCTGAAGGAATATTGGGATAATAAGCAGGGTTACTTTGGCCTGTTCATAGAATCTCCTCAAGGACTAGAGAAAGAAGGAAATCCAAAGAAATCTGTCCCACCTCGATCCTAAGAGAGGTGACTCATTGCCTCCTAAAGTAGTCCTTGATTTTTCTAAGCAATGCTAATGCTGAGAAAGTCCTCCTTAGATTAGATCTCAGATTCCTTCCCATAACTTAATCCTAATGGTTCCTCTTCTGCCCTCTGGGATGATAATGAATAAGTTAAAATTATCTTCTGACATGAAGGCACTTATAAAGGTTGCAAACATGACTTGTTTCTGCCTTCTTTTTCTTAAGTTTATATCTCCAGGTCCTTCCCTCCTTCTCAGCTTCCTCATCATATGGTTTTGCAAGTGCTATAGTTCTTCCTGTCTTTCTTGAAAAGGAGGTGCCTAGAATTGAATGCAGTATCTAGGTCATAGCAAAAGCTCTGCAGGCAAAAACTAGGTTAATATATCTCTTGTTCTGAATCCCCTTAATGCATTCTAAGGCTGCATTTGTTTTTTGTTTTTTTAAGAGATCATATCAAATGGTGGGGCCATAGTGTCCTTAGAGAAAACTAACCCCTCTACCTCCAGATATTTTTTCACAAAAACTGACAAATCCATTCCTCCTCCATCCTTTGCATGTAGAGATGATCAATAGACCCACTGAACATAAGCATGTTAGTTTAGACCACTGATTCCCAATCATAAGCCATGCTCCTTCCAAAGACCAATCAAGATCTCTGGAGAAGGTGGCGTTGGTTGGGTGGGTGAGACACAGGTGACTAACTTAAAAAGCATATTCAACAGGGTTTTATATTTGAAAAATGAAAAAGGACATTGGTAAATTCTCAGGAAATGAGAAGTAAAGGTGTTCCAGTCATCAATTTATTACTCAGCTGCAAATTCATACTTCATTGCTTGCTCTGCAAAAATGGAGCGGGCTTTTTTTTTTCTTCATCAGCTACTACGATGTTAACGTTCATCAATAAAAGGTGTAGAGATACTGCAGGAAATGAGACACCTCCTTGTGAACTGCTTTTCCTAGCACCCAAGGGCAGATTCCCAGCAAGCTCGACCATCATGGTACCCCGATGACTTCTCTACCATTTAGTGAGCCACAGCTCCTCCTTCTCCATTAAAGTCTGGATTTTAATCCTGAGGCAAGGGTGGGGTGGGAAGAGTCTCTTCCTTGGACACTGTCTAAGCTCTAAGGGTAGTGGTTACTCTTTAGAACTTATTTTCTTATCTTCTTTAGAACTCTTTAGCTTTTTTTTTTTTTAACTAGTCAATCTCTTGTTGCTCCAGTCCCCAGTTATGAATAATAATTCTTTGTTTTCAACTTTCCTATTCAAGCTACTGTGTGGTTTTTCTCTCCTAATTGGAACTTGACTCTTACATAAGGGCCATAAGAAAGAACTGACTCCAGCTTGTAGAGATGAAGTGAGTAAATATCTTGACACAACCTGGCAAATGCAAAACAAAATAATGGAGTTGTCCCCTGCCCTGAATTGTCTGGTGTTGAATTACTAGACTCAACTCCGGTGCGTTGTGTTCCAGGCCTCCCATTGATAGTCCCTATCTTGCTCTACCATCTTAGAAATCTTAGTTTTCATTCTTCTATTGTCAGCATTCTTTACTCTAGCCAAATCTGCATACCGCTGCCTTCCATAAGGTGGCCGATATTCTTTCAACCATTTGTGCCTTTTTTGCATGTGGTTACCTCCTTCTTGAATGCTTGTTTTCCTCCTCTGAACCAGGCCAATCTCCTTAAAAACTTGCATCACCATTCAATTTCTCTAAAAAACTTTCTGAATGAACTTTACCACATATTACTTGCTCATTTGTCCTGCTTCTGCCCTTGGTACTTTTGTGGCCTTGGTGTACATGTGCAATATAAAATAGGGATTTTAAATGTTTGAAATCTCTTTTATAAGTCTGTTGAGACTCCGGCAGTAAATCACAAACTCTTCAAAGGCAGGGACTTTGTCTTTTATTTGTCCTACATGTCTTCCTTCAGGGACCTGGTACTATGCTCACTGGAGGCAACTTACTTAGTCAGAGATAACTGAATGACTAGGGACAGCCAGAACCTTCGATTCTTTGTCATTTCTTTGACAGATGATATATGCTGACAACTGCTGCAGGAGAAGAAAAATGCCCAAAGAAGCATCCACACCTTGGGGCATATGTGACACTGAGGCAATGCACATGATCCAGTTTATACATTCCTTACTTAAGAGTTGTGGTCAGAAATAAACCCCATCCATGTGGCAGCAACACTACATCAAGCTGAAGAGTTAGCTAAATGCAACAGAGTAGGGATGACCACATCCGAAGGCCAATGTGGCTAGGATACAGACTGGCTATAGCTACTCTGAGGAGCTTCTTAAGTAGTTTTCTCAATACCTTTTATGCATCAGTTGGAAAGTCTGAGTCACAAGCGGTGAGCTGGAACACAGCCACGCTATCAGCACTGCAGCCAGGCTTGGAGTAGCATCAGCCCTGCAGGGTTGGAAATGTACAAATGACAGATAACAGGAGGCCTGCTAACCAGCTTCTGTGCAGGGAAGGGAAGGGCAGGAAAAAGAAATGCAGTGCAGACTTCCTGAGAAAGATCGAAGGTGCTGCTAACTATACTCTAAATACTGCAGAAGCAGCAAGCTAATCAGCCTGGGTTGTGGCCCTCAGAGACAAAGTAAAGCGTTCTGAACTATGGGACCACAAATTCTGGGGAGTAAATAAGCAAAATTGTGACAGTGACCAAGTCAGCAGGTAACTTTCCAGAAGATGCAGTAAGTAAGGAGCTGCTGATCCCTATCAGTCTTTATCACCATGTGAAAGCACATGAGCATCAGTGACGTCAGCAGCATCCTTGTATGAATACAAAGGGCAGTAAGTAAGACAGGTCTAATGTGTCGGAAGAAATGGGGGAGAACGCTGACACATAAAGGAAAGACTTTTCCAGTCACCAGGAGATAACACATATTAGATATTTTTGGTGGCTTAAGTGACAGTACTACAATTTACACAAAAGGAATAAAACCCAAACAAAATTTATCTGACAGAAGGTAAGATGGTATTTTATTTAGCAATGTTCTTAGACACTTTAGCAAAGAACATCTCCAAGATACCTTAAGTTAATGTTAATATAACTGGTCCTCAGACAGTCATTGATCCCCTGGATTTGAGAAGCCTGCTTCATATCTGATATCAAGAAACATTCCCACTTAAGGTGTAGCCTCCAATAATTATGCTTAAATGTCCAAAGACACCGTTATTAATCAATTAAAGTAGAATTGGGGGTCAATTCTTAATTTCTTTAAAAAGAACTAACCTTTAGTTAAAATTACTTAGAAAAATCCTATAAAAATGGTACATTTAGCTTTAACTGAAAAGGTCTAAATTTAGCTCTAGGGAATTTCAGTAATATGACTGTCCCTCTCCTTCTCACTACACACACACTACACACACATACACACACACACACACACACACACACAGCCACTTATTTCCAATGATCAAAAAACACTGCCACTAGTTGTAATAACTTAGCAATTCTGCACATGCAGTGAGATCCTTGACAATTTTCACCTTATGGGACCACAAGGGAAGATCTATTAACCAAATTTAATATTGCAGTATCACAGACTTAAAAGCAAATGTTATTTATGTCATTACTGATATCTCCCCAAGAAACATTTTGTAAACATAAAAGGATCCTTCATACATCATCAGATAAAAAAAATCATTGAGCATTTGATTTTTGTTGTTTGTCAAATTCTACAGCTTGATTTGTCAGTATCTGAGGTTTATGTATTCCAGGGCAGTGCTGTGTTTTGGTTTCTGGTGCTTTGTCTTAGCTGAACATGGCAGTGATTTAGGAAAGCCTTAGTCTAGGGTAGTAGCTGTAGCCATAAAGTACATTTCTATTTTAAGCTTCCTCGGTAATGTAACTAATAAAACATTACCCCCAATGAGATTCCATACTCATGTACAATTATCAGCATTAATGTAGACAGGAGTGAGCCATGTGTATTTGATTTTTAATGGACAAGAGAACAGCTATTTCTGTCATGCACCTCAGACTGGTGCTTCCCTCTTTTTGCTCTACAAGCCCTTCCATCTAAGGCATTCAAGAGTTATTTTGACATTCAACAGTCAAGGCATAGCTTCCCTGACTGCAGAGGAATGTTAGAAATCCTGCCTCCTCTGATGATTCAGGATGAAAAGGATCATAAATTTACCACTTTAATGGACTACAGACATCTGGTTTGGATAATTCATGGTTACAATTACTTCCTGATTTCCCTTATTGCAAGAGCAGCAGTCAACCACAGAGCAAGAATGTTAGATTTTTCAGTAATTCTCTCCCCATAACACTACATAATGAAGCAAAAGTACTGTCTTTGGATTCTGCCTTGAAGGCAGTATAGGCTGGTGGTTTGATTGTGGATCAAATATTAGAAATTCTGAGTTCCAATCTCAGATTCTCAACACAGAGCTGCTGATGCATGCAAGGAACTACCCTAGGTCCTGAGCTCTTCCTAGTTTGTTATTCAGAAGAACATTCAATACAAATACTAAAAAGAATGGTATCTTCATGAGGTCCTAGCAAAATCAGGAGGTCTCTGCACTGGAAGAACAGCCCAGGAGGAGACCTAATTTTATAGAGAAGCCTTCTCACCCCAGATCTGTCCAATAGTACAATGTCTTCTCCTAGTTCCTCTGGAAGATGTCCCTTCCATTATCATAACAAAACATACCTCACAATTAGATTCTAAAAGCAGCAGGAAGGGTGTTTCATCAATTAAATAATTTAGTTTCTGGATGTTTCCAACCAAGATACCCCAGTATCTCATAATATCTAAAATTCTTTTGCATTTTACAATGTCCAGCATCCATTTGTCAAAATCCTAAATTACAAAGATTTGTATACTAGATTGAGGACCCCAGATCACAACAAAGAGGACCATAAAATGAAGGATGGAGTGGCAGTAAGTATTTTAAATAATTAAAAGAGAGAACAAAGAAAGGCTATCATGCAAGTCAGAGAAACTCAGCTTATTGTAGATTCCTAATTGGGAAACTGAAAAAATAGAATGCAAGTTTGAAACTGTCTGCCTCTGATATTGACACTTGTAGCTGTGAACAGTTGGACTCTAGAGGCAGGAAGTCAGATGCTCAGGGCCCTAAGTGTCTTTGGGGTTGATAATGAGTCACACACACCACCCCCTCTGGAAAGCAATCCTGTAAGGAGCAGGACCTAAAGTATTAGGTCCTGGAGCTAGTGCATATTTTGATTAAAATGAAAAAATTACATAGGCTTGGAGGATGTTTTCCCCACAATCTTACCGTCTTATTTATATGAAAGAAATGACTACAGAACGTTGTATTGTTTATTCTTACTGAGTATATGCCAAGTGTGAAAGTGGAGCTTATTAAGGCCTGTCAGGCAAATTGGCTCTGGCAGCAGGGCCATGGGAGGGAAGATGACAGCTGGCTGGGGTGTTGTTCTGGGAACTCTGAAGAAGTTTCATGATGTGAGTACCATGTGAACATTTTAAACATTGCCATTCCTGTGTGCGTCAACTTGATTTTGTTTGGTTGGTAAAGTCACATCCAGCGCATGAAAGATCCCAGGGAGCTGTTCATAGATCGGTAAAAAAGTTTCCCCTTGATGTTTCAAGTTTAGGTGGGCCTTTGACCACACAGTGACTGCAGTTATTTGTAACTTAGAGATGGAGGACAGTCAATGAGCAAGAGTGGTTGCTGTTCGCACCCCAAATGCCTAGTGATGTCAGTCTCAACAGAAACACCAAGGATAAAAAGGGTAATACAGTCTTATCCTTCCTTTATAGATAAGATGTAGAGGTACAAAATTAAGGCATGTTTAGCAGACACTTTGAAGAGAGAAAATGCACAGTGTTGCTTCTCTCCCTGCTGGAGTGCCATGCTTATTACTGCTGCTGGACTTCTCGTGAACAGGAGGAGTCTGGTATCCTATACTGTGGAACTGAGATGGGCAGCATTTTTCTCATTGAACAAAAAGGCAGAATTGTAAGTTTGTTATTTAAGTTGGCTGTTTTCTGTGATAAGCCCAAAGTGCCAAATGTAATTACAGTCATTGTTTTCAAATAAACATCACAATTAATTTAGAATGTCACCTTCTTTTCACACATTTTGTTTGGTGCAGGAGGACACTATATTAAATATAGTTATTATCTTTCAAATAATTGTACAATACTTAAAAACTATCTGGGTGGAGACTTAATGCAAGGACCATCTAAGTGAAGAGTTCATCTGACTATACGTGACTTTCAGAGATGTTTTAACAAATTAGAAGCAAGAAGGGCCCTCTGCATATAACTCACAGGCAAGCGTCACCTAAAAGAGTATGCGAAGATGAATATTTAATTCTTCATAATCTTTAAGGTGGTGAAAACACAATGCTTATTATCTATAAACCATCTCAATGATTAACATCCCATATGGTCAGAAAGTTCTTTTTATACCTGAACCCAGATTTATTCTCCTTTTGCTCTTTAATGAATTCTCTGGAGACAAATATCTCTCATGTATGATAAACCAAAGACACATCCAGCTTTTCCACTATGGAAAGAAAGAAGAAGCGAACACCATTCACAAATCTCAACCTGCCACTTCTTGTGATGCTTCTGTTTTTTGTGGGGTTTTTTTTTTTTTTTGAGTTGAAGGCATATCACTAAATGATCTCTCAAGAACATTATTCTTCCTCTTGTTCATCCTTCTATCCATCCTCCTATTCATCCAGCCATCCATCCATCTATCTATCCATCCCTCTCTCTCTTTCTTCAAATTAATAACAATAATTCAAAATAATGACTCCCTTCTTTTTTCCAGTATTTAAGTCAGAAAAAAAGCAGACATACTTTGGCTAATGGGATGGTGCTGTGGAGGCCCACCCACTGGCCTCGTTCTTCTTTCTCACCCCACCTTCCCCCGGAACTGTAGCTGAAGCATCGCCATGTACACTATGGGACTCTGTGGAGCTCAGGAGGAAGACGAGTTCCAAGGAGATGAAGTGACTTATCCACAAGTGACCATTAGAATAGTTGAAATTCCTAGGAATTTCTGATTTTCAGCAGATCCTCCTTTATACACAAACCACAGGAGTTAATTAGAGGAAGCTTCTGACTCTCGATGTTACCTACTCAGCTAGTAGCTGGGTTGCTGAGCTCAGTTGCAGCTCCACAAACTGCATCCTGAATTGTTTCTAAGGTGGAGGCTCCATTTTTAGATATGTGTAAAGGTCTTAGGATATTTGGGTTAAATTTGAAGCAATGTTCCAGTTGAGGCATCACTATAGACTAACGGCCTGAAAAACCTTCCAGTATCCACAGTAGTCAAGACTTAGGATCATAATTATAACACCAAAGAACATCATCTCTTCTATAGTAAGTTTCTCAGTAAATATAACCTTTTATTTCTAAATCAGACACAAACAGTCACTTTCCCAGGGTTTTCGTTATCTACTTTTGTGATACAAACTACCTCAAAACTTAGTGGCTTAAAATAACAGCATCTGATGTTCTCATGCTTCTGAGTCAGACATTCGGACCGGGCTCATCTGCATGGTTCTTCTGCTTCACACGGCATTGACTGGGGTGCTGGAATACCCACAAGGTCCAAAATGGCCTCACTCACGTAGCTGGCGGTTCACCCTGACTTTGGCTGGGAGCTCAGTGGGAGGCATTGGCCAGAGGCCTCAGTTTTCCTTCACGTGAGCCTCTCCCCAGGGCTACTGAGCTTTCTCACAGCATGGCAGCTAGGTTCCAAGGAGAAGTTTTTTCTAAGTCTGAAGGCATAATTTGACACTTCTTTAAGAAACAGACTCAGAAGTCACTCAGAATCACTTCTGTCACATATCAGTCAAAGGGGCCAAAGAGTCGGCCCAGGCTGAAAGAGGAATATCAAGATCACAATGCACAAGAGCATGTGGGAGGAGAAAACATTCACTAATCATATATATGATTTGTATCTGGAATATATAAAGAACTCTTACAGCTCAATAATAAAAAATGAGCATTTCACCCAAGAAGATATATAAATGGCCCATAAACACAGGAAAAGAAGTTCAGTGTGATTAGCCATCAAGGAAATGAAAATAAAAACCACAATGAGAGACCACCTCATATCTATTAGGATGGCTATTATAAAAGAGACAGAAAATAACAAGTGTTGGTAAGGATATGGAGCAATCAGAACCCTCATTCAGTTCTGGTGGGAATGTAAAATGTTGCAGCCACTTTGGAAGACAGTCTGGTAGCTCCTCCAAAGGTTAAACATAAGAGTTACCATCTAATCCAGCAATTCTACTGCTATGAATATACCAAACAGATATGAAAATGAAAACATATGTCTACACAAAAACTTGTACACAAATGTTCAGAGTCATATTATGAATAATAGCCAAAAAAAGTGGAAACAACCCAAATGTCTATTAACTGATGAATGAATACCCAAAAGGTAGTATATCCATACAATGTAAGGTTATTTGGCAGTAATAAAGGAATGAAGTACTGTTGCAAGCAACAGCAGGGATGATCTTTTAAAACATCAAGTTAAGTGAAAAGAAGTCAGTCACTAGAGAACACATACTGTATGATTTCATACATGAAATGTCCAGAACAGGGAGTACAGAAACAGGAAGAAGCTTAGTGGTTGCCTAGGGCTGGAGGGTGGGAAGCGGGGAAGGGAAAGGGATAGTGATTGCTACTGAGCATGAGGATTTGGGGGGAGGGGGTTAGGTAATGAAAATGTTCTAAAATAAATTGTTGTGAAGGTTGTACAACTTGTGAATACATTAAAACCCACTGAATTGTATGCTTTAAATAGGTTTATGGTATGTGAATTATATCTCAATAGGGCTTTTGGTGGCTGGTGGGTACTGTTGCCCCACACGATCTAGCACACTAGGAGGGCTCATTGTTTACGCCACAGTAAGTAGAAATTGAGGGAATTTAAGTCATTGTAAACACATATGCTTCATCTTCCTGGGTGGGAAGAGGATTTTTTGGTGGATGGAAGGTGATGTATTTTAGTGTCAGCAGGGATTACTAAAAGACCAGAAGATTGAACATGAGAGGCTAATTTAAAAAAAATTCTTTGGGGACATAGAGTTCAAAGTTGTTATAAAGCTAAAGTTTTGTGACCTGTATCAGTAGAGGGGTCCTCTCTTCCGGCCTTCCTTCCTTTTAACATTCTATGATAAAATACGAGGACTGAAGTTGGAGTGTGCATGCTGCCATCTCTTATCCTAGTTACAGATGCAACTAAAAGGCCAGTTACAACCCCCTTGTGAGAGAGAGAACAACTCCCTAGCCTGCCATTATCTTCATAGATGGCAGGAAGATTAAGTGATCCGCCAGCTCCATGGAGGGAAAGATGTCAAGGTCATCACCTCTGTTTGGAAGTTCTAGGTGCCCCCTCTTGCCCCGCTCACTCTTCAGTGGTCTTTGTCACTCATTCCAGCAGCAGCTGCTTCTTTCAGTATGAGTCAGCGGAGTGGGCAGTAATTCCATTTATAAATGTGTTACCTCTGGGAAATCACAGATGAGCATTGTGCTCTTAGGAAAGGCCACATGCAAAAACATGAGCATGCTTGTTTCTGGAGTGGCAAACTCTTTCAGTGAAATCTCTCTCATGGAATATTAGGGTTTTCTATTAATCTATCAACAGGAGGGGAAAAAACCCAATTCAAGTAAACTTCAAGAGCCCCCAAATTAATTTTTAGGGCCAGATCTCAGTCTGCCTTTGGATGGGCAGCAGAGGTGTTATGGGATCATGGGTAGGGTTGGAGACTAAAATTTGGGAGAACTGGGGATGGGTCCGCAGAAGATGTAGAAGATAAAGAAACTTGAAACCTGAGTCCTCATTTTGCTCCTTGGACTGCCTGTGTAAGGAAGGATGTATTGGACAAATGCCTGAAGAAAGCCAACTTCTATGAGCAGGGGCTGGGGCTTTTCCTGAAGAGGGTAGAGACTTACACCATAAAGGGTTAAGGAAAGGGCTTTTTCTCTGAGGAAGGAAACAAAAGATGTTCCTTGACCTCATGACATTTGAAGTTCAACCTCAGTCATAACTACATCGTATCTTTCTCTGCAATAGCACTCTGGCTACCAGAAAAAGTAGCTGGGTACTTCATTCTGCCTTCTTGTTAATCACAAACCCCCAAATTGGGCTCCTACACACAGGAATTATTGCCGTTTCAAGACCCTCAATGATGAGTTAAAGAGCTCTAGGCCATGGTGTACTTAGAAATGGAAAATCACTTGGGGAAAAAAAGAGTGACACTAAAGATAAAAAGTATTTCTATTTGACTAGAGTTGTTGTGTGTAACAAAAGACCAAAGTGGAGGCTTAGACAAGGGGTTAAGACTGATAAGGAGTCCCTGCAGAAATGAAATGGATGTTGATTTATGAAAGTATTGAAAGAATCACAGACTTGAAGGGAAAAAGCAGAGCGTCATGCAGTGATAAATGGTCAAAATGGAGGCAAAAGTTGTACAATTGGACAAGGAAGCAAAAGGTGAGGTGGAAGCAAAAAATCTGTAACACAATCGATACAGAAAAAAAGGACTTATTCATCATTCGTCTGTCAAAGTCTTAACAAACACTTTTATGAACTAATAAGAGTGGTAACTGTTTCTAATAACAAAGGTAAGGACTATTAGACCCCAAAGTGTTCTCTGGATCATCCAAGATCAAACTATCTTTAACAAGATTTGCTTGCTTCTCTGATTTCCCAAGGCTGGGTCACAGACTTGCCTGAAGGTCCCCTAAGCGCTGTGTTCTTACCCTCACCATATGACACTTGCTGTACTGTATGACACTTGTCTACTCCCCAAGTAGACCATAAACTCCTTGAAGAGCAAAGTTATGACAGTGTTATTTTCCCAGTATCTAGAACACTGCTTGATTTGCCTAATAAATATTTTCTTATTAAAGGAATAAATTAATGAGCATTAAGTTGTTAAGTTCACTTAATTTGAATTATTTGAAAATTGATACCTCAGCATATTGATTTAATAAATATGTAGTATTCTACTAACTAGAATAAATGTGTATTATTTTATTAACCAGAATATCTCTCATCCAAATCATTCTCAATTAATACAAACTTTAATTGAATTATAAAAGGAACATGATGAGCACTGGCAAAAACAAAATGAAACAAAAAACTCTGAAGCAAGAACAAGGGACTATTATTTATAAGCTGATACGTAGCATTAAAGTACCAGTGGCCTTAGGTTAAAAATTTTAGAGAAAGTCATGATAAAAGGAGTATGTGAAAAACAGCAGAAGTACAGAGAAGAGATTAAAAGAAAGCAATGGAATTAATGATAGAATATTTTTCACACTGTGGTTTAAAAATAGTATCAGAAATAAATATTATTAGTGACAAATAAGAGACTATAAGTTGTCACTATATATGAGAAACTGTATATTATTCTTACTAAAGCCATTTATATCTTTAAAAAAGACCTATTTGTCAGTCTTAAAAAGCCTTTCGAGTTTCCCGCTCTCCACAGAACACATGGCATGCTGCCTCATTTCTCCTGGAGTCCAAAGGGACAGCATTAAGCCTGAGCAATGCTCCTGCTACAATCACAACTAATGGTTTTATGTGATCACCGAGTGACAAATCACTAAGTAGGATGAACTGAGAAGCTACCAGGGGGCCTATTCTTTCAGCTGTCCTGAATTTGCAAAGGGTACCACACACATCATTTTGAACTTGATTAAGATACCATCCCCAAACCCAGCTAAGTAGCTGGCAAAATATATGTGTACTAGTCCCAGATCTACCTAAAGGGTATGGGGTGTGGGGTTTTAGCTATTATGTGACCTTTCTGCCTTTTAGTTTCTCATCTGGATCAAATAATGCAAATCTAGTGATTTTTACATTACTCTTCCTTTTTAGAATGGAGAGCTCCACTCTCTGAAAACAAGAACGATTTTTAAAAGAATGAGTATGTTTCTTTAGCTTAGTTAGGTCTATGACATAGCCCAAGTAAGTTTTTTATTCAGAAATGGGAAGACAAGTAAAGCTAAGATGATCAAACAATGTACAAGGAACTGGAGGAGGTAGGGCCTTAAAAAGGAGGCAGCCGAAACGGGTGTTAAAAAACGTGGACTCCAGAGCCAGACCACCTGGGTCTGAATCCTGGTTCTGGGACTTATCAGCCATGAAAGTTGGGACAAGACACTTAACTTCTTTAAGTCTCAATCTCCACATCTGTAAAATGGGAGTGATAATAATAGTACCTTCCCTGTAGGGCTGTGATGAGGGTTCTATGAGCCTGTGTGTGAAAGCCTGTGGTAAGCTCTGCACAAGGCAGCGGTTGTTAATCAAGCATCTGTTCACTGAAGCACTGAGGTATTATTTTCTTCATTACAGAATTTCTTTATTCTTCACTTGTTTTCATGGTTATAAAACACAATCTTTATCAAAGTACAGTAATGGGTATTATATATTACAGCAAGAAGCCAAGATGAAAAAAATTTCTGGCTATTAAAAAAAAAGAACAGCTGTTTTATGGAGCTAGCATGGAAAGAGATTATGGGGAAAAAAACAACAAACAAGGACTGAACATAACCCTTTTTTTCAGTCATACCTGGGAGTCCTGTTATGAATAGACATGTATTTAGTCAACAAATGTGTACTGAAATCTTACTTTGTGCCAGGCACTGTGCTGGGATACAATGGTGAATAAAATCGGTACCATGGAAGAAAATGATAAAATTGCTCACAATGTTGGAGGAAAGGTGCTGAGAAAATGAAACCTCCATCAAGACGACAACTATCGCCACCACCAAGCCACTGAACAGTGGTGCAAGCTGCTTATGTCAGTTCTGGGATGTGCTACTGGCCTCTGCAAACATCAAGTATTTTGGCAGGACAGACAAGATTTGTACCCATGTACATTTCTGGGCAAAGTGTTTACTGAAAGGCTTGTCTCGGCACTACTTAAGTTTTTATAACATAGAGTTGCCGTTCTCAGAGCCCCTTTCCTTAGAAGTAGACAGGTGCTCCAATGAGATGTCCATCTCCACCATTCTACCAAAAGACTCTTCTCTTGTCAAGATCACCAATGATCTCCATGTTGCTAAATCCAGTGGGCAGTAATGAAACCTGCCCCTATTCCCCTGAGGCTAGTCCCTGGATAATCTTTCTCATCTCAGTTCATGGTGATCTTGTCCTGGTTGCTCAGCTCAAAGTCTCCGGAATCATCCCTGACTCTATTTCTCACACACCATGTCCAATCTTCCATTAGCAAGTGTATCCAGAATGCCACCACTTCTCTCCTCCTCCGCTAATACCCTACACCAAGCCTACATCATCTCTCACCTTAGTACAGCCATGGCGTCTTCATGGTGCTCCTCCTTGGCCCTTGCCCACTTATTGTCTATTTCTAAAAATGTTAAGTTAGATCACATCATTCCTCAAACCCTGTGATGTCTTCTCATTTCACTCAGTTACATCCCAAGTCTCTGCTCAAATGACCCCTTATCAGATATAATACAGCAACAACCCAAATGCCCTCCCCCTACCCTCAGTGCACAAATATACACACACTACCTTCAGAACCAGAAAACCCCAAGCCTCTTTATCTCCCTTTTTCCCCTCCACGGCACTCATCTTCTTGGTTTTTGTTTTTATTTCTGTTTATGTTTAAATATCTCCTGCCTTTAGACCATAAGCTTAATGTGGGCAGGGCTTAATTTGTTTTGCCTACTGCTCTATCCCTAGTCTCTAAAGTAGGCACTCAAAATGTTGCATATGAATAAATGACTGGATGAGCTCTAGGGACTTCGAAATACCCAAAGCCATCCCCTCCTTCCTTACTGGTGGAACCTGGACATCCAATTAGGGGAGATCCTGGGTATTCTGTCTTTCATGATGGTCTCACTCTTCTGGCGAGTGACTAGCTTAGGCCTGCACGAGTGATTGAATAATATGAGGCAATGTGAAAGACCGCAGAGAAAAGTTCCCTGGCTGATAAAAACGGACATGTAGGAAAAGATGTCCTGTCTCTTCAACCCAATATCTGGATCTGGGGCAGTTATCTTTTGGTCCCAAGGAAAAGGAAGATACCTGGAATACTGCAGAACAGAAACACTGGCCAGTGATGCTATTGTTAAGCTGCAGATTCAACTAGTCTGGAATCACCTCACCAATGAGATAATTCTATACATTATCAAAGCTTAAGGCCTCAGTTATTTTGAGTTCATTTTCTGTTGCTTGGCAGGTGAAGCATTATAATTGATACAGCATGCACAGATTGCAAATTTCCTCTAGATACACAGACAGTGGCTCAGATATTGTCTTCAACAAATATGGAATTACTATTGTCATGAATAGGTTAAAGAAAACCCTAAAACTCTGAAGTCTCAGCTTGAAGTCATTACTGAAGCCACAAAGTAGTGAGTTTGGGATCTATCTGAAGTTAGAGCATTTGGATGGATGTCAAGCCATACATCTAATAATTATTTGTTGACAACTATGTGTCTGTGATTCAGGCATCTGGAAACATATGGATATTAGATATTATCTAGAAAAACCCATAAAGTATTAATTAGATTTCTATCTTTGCATCCAGGTGTTTAAGCATTATGTAAACATGAATTGTATCTAGGAAATACGAAAGAAATGTAAGATGCCTTTATGAAAACTCTGCCAACTCTGAAACTTTGGAAGGGACCAATGAAATATGTAAAGGAGTAAATTCGCTTTTGTTGTCTTTACCGCGCAACCACAAGATAGTCCCGGCAGAAGTGAAAGACTTTATTTTGTGTTATGATTTAAGAATGCTGTTTCATGCCATGTATGGAAAACTCTGAGTGATTCTTGGCAGCTAGAAAAAGTTTTAAAATTTCTAGATTCATTTTAATCACGTTTGTTTCATAGGGCTTCACATTCAGCTAACAATCATCTTTACTTTTTAAAAAGGCAGCTGATTTACTGAATTTAGGGGAAGTATCCCTATTGAGGAGCTCGTGTTCCAGGTTCTGGGAATACTTTCATTCTTCTATTAGAACTTATTCTTCTAGTCCAAGGATAGAGGCTTGAGTAATGATTTAAAATGTTTATAAAAGTACAATGACTATTTCTGAAAAAGAATGATCAAAAGGATGATTGTAAATGCTTTTACTTGCTGTGAGGAAGTATTTTTGAAAGAAAAAAATGACATTAGTATAAACATTCCCAAATAATTTTTTAAGGAGACACGTGCCATTTATCTTCTTAAAGCATCTTTGTGAATTTGAGGGTATGAAAAATTTTCTCACATTTATCAGGGCTAATCTATCAGTCTGAGCCAGCTCACATACAGGAAAAAATATTTTGTGCATTCCATGTGTAGACTTCTGTTACACCAGTGTTTACTTGACTTAGCAAGGGAAAATCAGGTAAAAGATATGCTATTTAGATGGGACAGTGCTGTGGTCATTGCAGTAAATATTTCTAAATTAACAAATTAAGTCCTTCTTCATTTATCCAATATCCAAGTGAATCTTTAACCCTGTGATAACAAAGAAAGAGCAGGGAGGAATTCCGAAGAAACTGGATTCTTTCAATACTTTCTGCTTTTCCCACAAATATTTGATTAGCATCTGCTATGTGCCAGGCACTCAGTACTAAAGAGATAGTGGTGAACAAAGTAGAGATGCTCTCCCTGCCCAAATGGGCAAACACTAAACAAACAGTTACACTCAAGGCAGGTACCTTTGGGGCTCTCATCAAAAATTCTTCTTAAACTTGTAAATTCACAGTGAAATTTTTAGAAGCCCAAACAAATAATTGTCATTGGAGCAACTATTAGGAAAGTGTATGAAAGCATATAACAGACAGAAGGACCCTGACTAAGATGTCTTTAATGTTCCCCTTGACAAGACTTTTAGACAGATTGAATCCTGACATTAGGCCCCCATCCATAGTCACCCTTTTCTTAGAAAACTTGTCATTGTAAATTCCTTTTCTGTCCCTTTGGCATTTAAATCTCCCAAACTCTTGCCAGTTTTACAGCCTAAGAATGTCTTTCTCAAGGACTTGGGAGCCATCCCTTTGAAGTGTAATCATCAAGAAAGATACCACCCCTACTTCTCAGTCTGGGTGGTGAGGTGGCTGTAGATGCCTAACTTAAGTGCCAATTGGCAAACACAGGTGGCCTAATCACAGTCACCAACATTTCCACTGCTCACTCCGGGGCTTAAAACTTCTCCCACCTTCTTTCTCAACAGAGCTGAGTTCAGTCTCTCTCTACTGTTGCTTGAGTCTTGAATAAAATCTTCCCTGTCTATTCAACTTGTCTGGTGCAATTTTTCTTTGATAGTCTAATCTAATTTTAGTAGCAGAGTGGCTGGGGATACTTGACAAAGGAAGTGATGATTAAGACAGGTCTGAAAGTTGGAGTTATCCGGGCAAATGCTGATGAGTGGAGGGTAGGTGGGTTGGTGTTGGGGATGGGGTGGGTATGCAAGGCAATGAGGAATAAACTACTCTTTATCATCACCTTTCATCAACCACTGGCCACTTTTAGCCTTTCTACTGGTTCTGAAAAGGTAATTTCAAAAGCATGATCTTTTTCTAGGCCCAGGATCCCTTTCTTTGACAGCAGCAATTAAAAGGCATTGAGGGTCATTTGCAATTTCACAGAAAAGCAATTCTAGGATTCAAGGCAATAGAGCTTTTTTTTCTTAAAATTCTTAAATGGCTCAAGTTGCTTTTCACCTAGATCTGCTGATCTGTGGAGTTTCTATCTGGGCATGGAGCTTTTAAAAAGCTCTGAGGCTCTGGCATCATTTAGTACTGACTCCTCCCACACCCCCAGCTTTATTGAGGTATGACTGACAAATAAGAATTGCATATATTTAAGGTGTACAACATGTGTTGATATACATATACATTGTGCAATGATTACAACAAATTAAACTAATTTACAAGTCTACCATCTCAGAGTTACCTTTTGTGTATGTATGTGTAAGTGAGAAGTCTTGACATCTACTCCTTAAGCAAATTTTAAGTATGCAATGCATTATTATTAACTTCAGACACTATGCTATACATAAGGTCTCCAGAACTTAGTCATCTCATAACTAAAAGTCTGTACCCTTTGAGCAACATTTCCTCGTTGCCCCCACCTCCTTTGGTAACCACCATTCTATTCTCTGATATGAGTTTGTAAATTCACAGTCAAATTTTCTGGAGTCCACATTTGAGGAGCTTTCATTACAAGCACTATGATTGTTAAACACATTTCTTTGCATATTTGTTTCTGAATGAGTTACTCCAATTCCACCTCTCAAGCATAAACATGAGAGCTGACTATGGCCTAGAAAAACACTGGTATGAAAAGTTCAGGAACATGGAAGCTATATTAATGCCACAGGTTAATTCACAACATTTGGATTCTCAAAGATAGCCTATGGAGGAAGAGGAAGAGGATCATTTGGCAAGGCAGTTAGGAAAATGAAACGTCAGCCTCTCTAAGCAAAGCAGCCACATCATCCTTCACAGCAGCCCATCTCTGTACTGGCCCACAATTCCACAAGCTGAGAGGTGTGAAGGTTTAGATCTGAGCACAGGTGCCTGGGGGGCTTTCATCAAGAGCTCTTTTTTAGGCTTTTGCATTCATAGCCAAATTTTAGAAGCCCAACCAAACGCATTGTGTGGGCATTCAAAAACTTCTAAACCTACTAGCAGTAATTAGAGAGGTGACAGTACCCTATAAAATTTTGTGGGACTTCTCTTTATTCTAAACTGGGTATTTCTAAGTGCGTTCATTTCTTTTTGAGGCATTTATTGTTTTGTTTCGGTTCCTGAGCAAGCATCCATCATCCATCCATCCATCCATCCATCCATCCATCCATCCATCATCACTATTGAAGCGTCCGGATAATACATATTTTATTCAATCCTTAACAACTTGCGAGGTAACTAAAATCAGCACTAATTCACAAATGTGGAAACTGAGATCAGAGGGATTCACTAACATTTAAAGCCCTAGAGCTAATAGATAGAGGAGTTTGGATTAAAAATTTGATTTGACTCCAAAGCCTATATTCTTAATCTCTGGTCTTGAATTTCCAAACATTAAGTTCTCTGATGTTTCACATACCATGTAATTCCAAAAGAAGAACAAAAATTAGACTGTTGCCTAATAATGGAAAAGTACTTGTGATAATTGTCCAATGCAAAGCTGGGATATGACATGTTTTACTGAGCACTTACTGTAGGCAAATGCTGTGTCAGAAGTGGATGACATGCTCACAAAGAACCTGCACACCAACCTGAGGTACATGGCAGCCCAGGATTGCAATATCTATCATACAAGGCTCAACACCTCTGTATTAACTTCTCTCTCTCAAATGATCTAAATTGGGATTTAATTCATATATTTGTAACTATTCTTATTCTATTATTATCCCTACACAGAAACCTATCTAAATTTCTTTTCTGTTAATATAGTCTGTCTTCTAATCAACCATCTTATTTTGACCCCATGTTTCCTCTTTTGCCTCTATAATTAATTTCAAGCTTGGGAATGGGGAGATTGAGCAAAGATGATTCTATTTCTCTTTTACCCCTTTTGTTTTTTTCTTTCACTACAGTCAACTATCCTCACTGCCAACTTCTCTGAGTTGAGCTAAACATCAGAGACTAGTCTTCCTTGTTTGCCTTTTGATTCAGGTACTTTCAGGTGTTCTAACAAATACATCCTTCCTCTAATTAGCTTGGGCAAAACTGTGCAGTGCATGAAGTGTGCCCTTGTGTGTTTTCTGCCTTTATCACTCCCCATGCGGCCTGTATTTCTTGGTATTGATATTCGTTTCCAGCAGTATCGCCGTGGTAGGTTGGAATTCTCCTTAGGACTCATCCCTACAGCTCTTCACTTCTAGACCTGTAACTAGTCTCAAGTCCCAGGAGGCACTTATAGGTGAGGTACAAAGTATGATCCAGGAGGAGGTGTGCTACATTCCAAAAGAATTACTTGAGTTTTCTAATTTATATAGACGGAAATCTGGGGAACATGTATAGGAATGAATACTGAGGGTGTAGGATAATGGTGGAAGGGATACAAAGTTGGATTGGGCAGAATTTATTGATATAAGCCCACTAAGCAGGGATTTTGCATTTAATGTTGCAGCTTGGGTAGTTAGAAAGGGCTGTAACTGTTTGGTTCACTGAAACACAGATTAAAGAGTGATCCACAGTATGCAAATTGGGAATACCAGACCTGCCTTGGTTTAATGTAGAGGAAAGGATTCAAAAGCTTAGGGAGACTGGAATGTTAGAGAGGATTTACTATTTAAGATCTACTCACCCACCCAGAAGATATATCTTTTACCACTGCTGTGAAAAGTAAGTTTGTGAAGGGTGCCCCAGTATCCTTAAAGAGTTCTGATGGCTCTTCTGTGCAGACTAGATGTTACAGTGGGGACAGCGGTCACTGACTTCAGTAACCTAAAGGTAGTGGGAGTAATTAGATACCAGGATGGGAAGGGCCAAGTGGCAGCATTTGAATCTCAAAGGCAAGGTGGGTGTGGTTACCATAATGGACAGCAGAGTCAAAGCAGAGATCAGAATAGTCTGACCCTGCAAACCTGTGGTATTGGCTAGTTGTTCATGGTATTCATAGAAGTAGAACAGACAGGAGTCTACTAAATCTTTGGGCTGCATAAGCAGAATTTTTTTGGAGGTCAAATGAATAAAAGTCCAACCTGAGTCATAAAAACAATCATGGCATCCCAATCACTTCCCAGATACGAGCCAGTTTCCAGACGCCTTGAATGAAAGGGAGGCTGGTTCCCCTTGGGGAAGGACCCTGGTGTACTGCCCAAATCTGGACTAATCTTTCTTCCAGCCATCCCCAAAGGGACCTATAACCTTTTACCAAGGTAACTATGCACTGGGGAAAAGGAAATAATCAAACTTTTCAGGGGCTACAGGACACTGGTGCTGAACTGACACTAATTCTAGGAGATCTCAAATGTCATCATGGTCCACCAGTGCGAGTAGGAGCTTATGGAGATCAGGTGATTGATGGATTTTCAGCTCAAGTTTGTCTCACAGTGGACTCAGTGGGTCTGCAAAGCCATCCTGTGGTTATTTCTTGTTTCAGAATGAATCACTGGGATGGATACTGAGCAGCTGGCAGAATCCCCACAGTGATTTCCTGACCTATGGAATGAGAAGGACCACGGTGGAAAAGGCCAGGTGGAAGCCACTAGTACTGCCTCTGCCCAGGAAAACAGTAAACCAAAAAAAAGCACTGCATTCCTGGAGGAACTGCAGAGATTAGTGCCACCATCAAGGATTTGAAAGATGCAGGACTGGTGGTTCCCACCACATCCCATTCAACTCACCTATCAGGTCTACACAGAAAACAGATAGATCTTGGGGAATGACAGTGAATTACTGTAAGCTTAACCAGGTGGTGACTCAAACCGCAGCTGCTGTACTAAATGTGATTTTATTGCTTGAGTAAATTAACACATTTCCCGGGACTTGGTATGCAGCTATTAATCTAGCAAATGCTTTTTTCTTGATACGTGTTGGTAAAGACCACCAAAAGCAGTTTGCTTTCAGCTGGCAATACACCTTTGCTGTCCTACCTCAACTCTCCAGCCCTATGTCTTCATCTAGTTTGCAGGGATCTAAATTGCCCTTTTCTTCAATAATATATTATACAGGCCAATTACACTGATGAATTTATGCTGCTTGAATGTAGTGAGCAAGAAGTAGAAACCACTTAAGACTTACTCTTAGACATTTATGTGTCAGAGGCTGAGAAATAAATCTGACAAAAGTTCAGAGGATGTCCACTTTCTTGAAATGTCTAGGGGTGCAGTGGTGAGGGGCATGTTGGGATGCCCGTTCACCTTTTGAGGTGAAGGATAAGTTGTTGCATCTGGCCCCTTCTACAACAGAGGCAACACATTCCTCATTTAAGTGTGTTAGCCTGGACCACTTACTGAGTGAGCCAAAAAGCTGCTAGTTTTGAATGTGACTGAGAACAAAAGCAGCTCTGCAACAGGTTCCGGCTGCTGTGGAACCACCCTCCTGGCTGGCCGCAAGACGCAGCAGATCCAAGGGTGCTTGAAGAGTCAGAGCTTGGAGGGGATGCTGTTTGCAGCCTTTGGCAGTCAGTTCCCTATGCTGAATCAACTGTGCGAGCTTTTAGGATTTTGGAGCAAAGCAACTATAGTTGACCTTTGAACAATGTGAACCTCTGCACAGTTGAAAACCCATGTATAGCTTTACAGTTGGCTGTGTGTATCTACAGCCGCAGATTCAACTAACCACGGATCACACAGGACTGTACTATGCATGTTTTGAAAAAAAAATCGCATGGTAAGAAGATCCAAGCAATTCAAATCTGTGTTGTTCCAGAGTCAACGATACTCTCCTCTTGAGGAACAGCTCTTGGCTGGCTCCTGGGCCTTGGTGGAGGCTGGACCATGAGCTACCAAGTTCCCAGGCAGCCTGAGCTGCCTGTCATGAACTGGGTGTTACCTGACCCACCAAGTCTTGAAGGTGGGCATGTTGAACAAAACTCTATCACCAAATGGAAGTGGAATACATGGGACTGAGCTTCAGCAGGCCCTGAGAGGACACATGAATACATGATGAATTGGCCCAAATGCCCATGATCCCCACACCTGCTACACGGCCCTCTTTCTCCAAGCCTGTACCCATGGCCGCATGGGGAGCCCCCTCTGATCAGCTGTCAGAGGAAGATTGAGGCCAGATTTAGAGATGGCTCTCCATGCTAGGCAGGCACCACCTGAAAGTGGACTGCCGTAGCACTATAGCTCCTTTCTGGGACATCCCTGAAGGACAGTATGAATTTCTTATAGTAAATCTCTTAATATGTATATGTATATGTTTATGTGTGTGTGTGTGTGTGTGTGTGTAAATGTGTGTACCCAACTGGTTCTTTTTCTCTGGAGAACCCAAACTAATACAGACCCCATAGGAGTGTGTTATGATTAGAATTCCAATTGATCAATAGGGGAATTGGCAACTTGATGGGAAAAATGTCACTGAGTAAGTAGGATCTCTAAGGTACTTTAAATCATACCCCCTAATGTAGACAGTTGGCTTTGCTTTGGTCAATTAAAAAAAAAAACTAATTAATTCAATCAAAGATGCCGAGTGAGTCTTATTGAAGATACAAGGAGGATTGTTTATTTACAACTCAGAATCTAACATTTACTCCCAAGTTTTAATTTGTTGTATTGGATCCCTTGTCACAGAAAATAGTTATACAGCCAACTAGAATCAATACTAGAATGGGGATCAGCTAACATAATAAGTGGATATAATTTTGGTTTTCACAGTAAGTATGGGAAGGAATTAAGGCAAAATGTTGATGTCTGTTTAATCTTAGTGGTGGGAAAAAGGTTATTATTTTGGGTACTTTTTTCAGTTTGAGTAGTTTCATTATGAAAAATTAAAGAAGAAATAATTAGGCTTCCCTCACAAGCTCCAAATGTCTCCACTGGCAATGTCTCAGAATGCAATATCGTGTCTTCCCAGAATAGCCTCTTCCTTTTATCCCCAGAATTGCATTATTTAATTACTGTACTTTTTAACTAAAATATTTTAAAACTAATTAGAAACTGTTTTGTTTTAACTGTTTTTCCAGATGTCTTCCTCGCTTATAAGCCAAATTTAGGAAGTGATGGCGAATAAGCTTGGCAGGAGCTGCATGTTGGCTGTTTTATGGGCAGCATGTAATACCAGTAGTGTCATTTTAAATGTACTTTACTGTTCTCCTGTTTACTGTTTTGCACCCTCTGCACCACTTCCATTACTGGTGATTCTGTGCCTCTTCCTGTTCCTTTAAGAGATCCCTTATCTTGTCCAGCCTCTTAAACCAAAGAGAAAAATTATTTACTTATGTATCTCAAGACATATATATCTCAATTACTGGAAAAAAATTACTATGTGCAGGAGATGAGTAGGTGTTTACATTCATATTATAGATGGACCAGTAGGGATATAGCAGTTTAAACCTCAAATAAGGTTATTAAAAAAAACTAATTGTAGCTAACATTTATTGAACACTCACTATGTTGCCTGTTCCAAGTGGTTTTTTTTTAGATTTAATCCTTTTAACGACCCCCATCAGATGTGCATTACTATCTGCATTTCACAGATCAAGGTACAGAGAGGTTACTTAACTTGCTCACATAGGTAGGTGGATCGAGCAGAATTCCCTTTGCAAACTCTGTTCTGTACTAGACTGGTTTAATACCACACCTGGACTTGAATGCATTTGCTTAAAAGGTTAGATTTCTGCCAGAGTTTTCCTAAGTCTTTCTACAGGACAGACACAATGTCTAGAACAGCATTAGGATCTTTTACTTTTCATTCACACTTTGAGGAAAGGTGGGTGTGCTTCTAGGTGCCAGATGTGGTGCCTTTGGTCTCAGGCTTGGCATCCCATGGGTGCTGACCCTCTGCCACGAGCCCTCAGTCTTCAGTTGTGCAAATCTATGGTGATGCCATGGTGATGGTTTGTAGAAGGAACATCACACAGGGAGCTTTGCAAAGCCTCTGGCAGACATACAAGTGACTCTGATCTGAACACACAGTTTTGCATGTAGTTAAGGTTTAGGGATTGCTTGATGTGTTTCAGGCAGACAACTCTTCTGAGACCATTAGAATGGAACCGTACATTTATGCACTGCTTTGTGGTTTTCAAAGCTCCTTATCGTAAGGATCTCCCTTGACCTTCCTCCCAACCCTTTGAGGCAGGCAGGAGTGATATTATCATCGTCACCACTTTTTACATTTTTACAGAAACCTGAGGTTCAAAGAGGATAAGTGATTTGCCAAGCTCACAAACGATGGAGCATTTCAAACACAGAGTCAAAGCAAGTCAGCCCTAGTCACCTGTCAGGCTGTTTAAAACAACAAAGCTAGTTGTTATCTATAGACACGATCAAATGATGAATTTGAAAAAACCCACAAAAAACAAAACAAAACAAAACAATACAAAACAAAAAAACCATGACAAAAGCAATAGTGCCTTCCCATATCTTTGTCTCCCTACTTCCAAATCTCACTCACTGCTGCTTGGCCAAGTGCCAAGCATGCTCTTTAAGTCACCCGAACAAAGATGGATGACTATGATAGGGTTCATACCACACGTTCTCAGTCCCCATGAGCTCCCAAGTGCCATCATCTAAACGTGTCTTGTTTATATTTAACAATAAGAGCTTGTCAAATCTGCAGTAGCTTTTCAATATTTTTTATGATGTTTCTTTTTAGTAACTGGCCTTTTGATTTAGTCCAGCTTCAAAAAACAGACTTGAATTTTCTGCTCTCTTAATATAAAAGTAAGTTTAGTTGGTTTTTTTTTTCTGTCATTGTATCAACAGTGGTAAACATTGCTTTATGCAAAAGGGATGTTCTTGAAAGTTATCTGTAAACTGAATCACCAAAAATGTGATTTGAGGCTCTTAAAGTGAAGATTGCTTTTATAAGAAATGTCATTTACTGAGGTTTGTGAGTTTATAATTTCACAGTCAGCTTTATCAAGTGCAGAGTAGACCTTGGAATTTTTGTGTATATGGTGCATATGAGTGTATGTGTGTGTGTATTTGTAATTTGTAAGTACACATCAATAAAATATTTTTCATTCATTACTCTATGACTAGCATTCTCAAGCCGTAAGTTTATACTACTGCAGCAGTTATAATATGAGTGAGCATGATTTTGTAAGACTTAACCAAACACAGCTAGGATAGCCATTAAGAAAATTAATATACATGCTTATCACTGTCACTGGAATCAAAGGAACTGGCCATTTTCTTCACTTGCTTTAATAGGAGAAAACTCTCCATTTCCTTTTTATTCTATTACTAAGAAAAGTCTTTGAAAAGTCAGATTATTGGAAAGAAGAGGGAGATAAAAGGATTGTCCTTATGAAACAAAGTGAAAGCTGTTATTTTGATTGAGAACTGTCACTCAAAAGTTTAGGAACCTTGTTTGATAGTGTAGAATTTTTCGTATAGATTTAAAAAAAAAAAAGGAGACTGGCTGTGTTTACACTGCCAAAACCCAGGTTATCTGACTAGTTATAGATACCTTCTAGAGACTATTGAAAATAACAGAATTGTGTTTATTGAGAGACTCTTCAGCACCCTGAAGGATGAAGGAGAAGGCTGGTAAACCCCAGGATGAAAAGAACCGATTTCCCCCAGTGAAGTCCGTCTAATTCTGATGGTCCTTTGTGACCATTCTGAAATAATTCCCAGGCTCCCCAGAGACTGACAATCCCCACAGCTTCATCTGGCAGTGGCGCAGTCTTGAAACCAGTTCTGCATGGCTCAGCAGCTTCGACAGCTGAATAATTGAGTGGAAAAATCCATTATTGGAGGAATTTGATCTTCCTGCTATTTGCTTTTCCCAGAAGTTAAAAAAAAAATCCTATCATAGCGACAGACACAGTTTATTCTGTTATCCTGGAGGGGCTTATATCAAAGCTTCTGCCAACTTAGGTAGATTCAAATTAGACAGGTAAGCATTTTAAGTCATAAAAACCTTAAAATTAAATCATCAGGACTTATACAGATTTCAAAAATGATGTTATTTTAAAGTATGTATTTAAAAATCTATGAGAGGTAAGATGATCAGTATTGTCCATGCTAATGAACACTTACTAAAGAAATGAGTAAACCGATTTAGGGTCCAAGTGCTACTTGAGAAGCTTATCTTAGAAATCCAGAATTCTGTCCAAAGGCATCACTGCAAAAAATAAGGACGTGTTTAAGGGTCTGAATACAAGAAATTCTTTTAAACAAATCTTCAGCATCTATGAATGAGGCACGGTGCTGCTATGAAGGTGAACGACATCTGTCTGTCTTCACCCTGAGGTGGGGGAGACAACTCAAATTACATGTGCAATGCGATGCAGAGGTGCCGTTATAGACACAGCAAGTATTATGGAAGGGGGGGTGTGAATTACAACTTGGGGGTCATCAGCGAAGGTTGTGCAAATCCTGATCCTGGCCTGACAGCTTCTACAAGTTATAATTTATTTAAAGCTTGGCTTTGTGAAAAACTCTCTTCTAGTCAGTTCCAGAATTTTCTTTCTGCTCCAATACAAATCATGAATAGCCGAGCGGAGTATAATGATTATTGTCAAAGGAGTCATATCCCCAAGATACGTATCATAATTTCGCAGAAGGAGAGAAAGGAATGTTAATTTAGAAAATCTCCCCAGGGGTCATACACCTCCTTTACCCACATCGTTGATCTTTTAGGCTGTGGTTTAAAGTGTGGTTTTCACTTTTATACAAACATAAACTTGGTTTCCATTCACTGTCCTTAGATTGATCTATTTCCGTGACTGGTTTGCATGAAGCACTTCTACTGACACAATTCTGAAAGCACCACTGACTGTGTCCTTGAGGTTTAATTATGGGGAACTCCACCACTCAGCCTCCCTATGTAATAAAAATGGAATGGAAACATAGCTGCCAGTCTCCTTATATGAAAACTTACAGGACATGGGGGTACAGACACGTCAAGCAAGGAATCATGAGTCAAGCTGCTTTCCAGAATCTTCTAGTTCCTACCCGCTCCACTAGTTGCCTTGTCTCCTGCTTTTATGTTAAGTCCCTTCTGGGCAAGGAAAGAAAAGAATTAGGACCCCCAACAAACTCCTTACAGAAAAATAAGCCTCTGATGTAAATGCTTTTCAGTTTTGGAAAAAACTTATACTCTGAAAGTCAACTAGCACGTGAGTCAGGGGCTCTCTGTGTGTAGGTTCCCACCCTTACCGAAGATGGGGTGAGTACCCCGAGGGGCCTGGAGGGCTGTGGAACCAAGGACAGCGCAGTCATGATTCCAGGTCATGTGGCCCAGAGCCAGCTCCAGGCCTGGGCATGGAGAATGGCTTGTGACGACAGGCCTGTCTGGTGCTCTCGGCATTCTGCCCTGGACTGGGGCTTAGTAGTCTGAATTCACGCTTGATGCCTTCGTAGGATGTGGGAGAGCAGCGCCAGGGCTGGCTGCAGGCAAGAAAACGCCCAAGACCTGGCTTCAGCTTCCTGCACAGCTGGCTGCTTTTTGCCATTCAGGTCCTGGCCTGAATGTCACTCCTCAGGGAGGAACTCCTTGACCACCGTGTCCAGCAGCTACTCCCCTCATCCCCAGGGGACAATCTCATCCCCTGGCTTAGTTCCATTCAGAGAACGTGTCACTGTCTGGAATATATGCTTCGTGAGTGGAGGAGCCTCATAGATTTCGCTGTATTTTCAGCACCTAGAACACACTAGGTACATGTAAATACTCAAATTTTTGTTGAAAGGAAAAAATTAAGTTGTATCTTTAAAAAAAAGCCGATTACAAGAGTTAAGAGATATAGTTTAGTCACTAATAGGGGAAGGGAAGAGTCTTAACCTACCCTCTCTCCCGAATGCCCCTCTCCTTACCCACCTCCTCTGCCAGCAGATTCTGATCTATCTCCTACGGGATCAAATCCTTTATGAAAAATCTATGTGGTGTAAGAAGAGGTATTATCAATGAGCATGTGCTCTGTTTATAGACAGACTGGGGCTGGGAAAAGGCTGAGAACCTCTGGCTTAATGGAAAGAACATTAGAAAGGAATTTGAGAACTGACTCTACTGCTCGTAAATGGAGACCCAGGTAATTAACTGGTTTACTCTTCGTCAAACATAAACAACGGTGCCTACCTCACAGACTCTTATGATTTAGATAAGACATTATAGATGAATACACTCAGCACAGGGCCTGGTAGCTGCTTCTGCCTCTTAGCTGGATGTGACTATCCATGACCTTGGGTAGCTACATCACCTCTATGAGCCTGTTTCCTTATCTGTGAAAGAGGAGTAACTCCAACTCATGGGGAAACTGTAAAGAATGAATGAAATAACAGTACAGCCACTTACAAACTAAGAGTGCATTCAAGCATGAGGCTCTCTGTTCCTGGTTTCACCATGAGCTAAGTGACCAAATCAGTCTTTGGTGCTGCTAAGAATTTATCAGTAAAAAGAGGATTTTATCTGCATTATCTACTTCTTCACTGTGAGGATGAAATGAGATAATAGCTTGGAAAATATTTTGTAAAAATGAAAAGCATTATGGAACATGAGCTTTTTGTCATCACCATCAACATCAAAATGATGGCTTCAATGGCTCTGATAACAGCTCGGCTGAAAAGTAAAGGTCCTCTTAGAACCTGCGTGACAATAATCTTTCAGTCACAGATCAGCTTGGTGACATGGAAAGGATACAAAGTTGAAGACAGTTCCTTAAGCTTCTGAGGGTTTGTATTCTCCACAGAACAGAGATCAGTATCTCAAAAAATATTTGTTGAAGGGGAAGAACGAGGGTTTAATTCTCAAAAGTAGTCAGCTCAGAAAGTATTCCATAGTGAAGTAATGGTGTGGTGAGAAAGCCCACCGAACAATTCTACTATGAATCCAGATACCTTCCTTTTCCTTCACTCCCCAATATTACCTATGAGTCAGTGGGCCAGGAGTTACAGTTACAAGGGTTAAATACAAAATAAGAGTGGAGAGGAAGGCTGAGTGCATTACCCTATACAGACATCAGGCCAAGGGCAAAGAGGCTTAAGTCCTTATCTGTAGCTCCTGGCATAGGATGGGGAGTCTCGGGCCTGGCTGGGGGCCAGAGCCAAAGGGCCACTGTCACAGTGCTCCCTGGGGCCATAGCTGTAGGACCAGGGAAGCTCTGGGTGGTGTCTGAGTTTAAGAGGTCTAAGGCTTTTACAAAACTTTAAGCTAGTACAACTCAGGATTGCCGGCATAGCCAGACTTTGTTTATCAAGTGGCCTCACATCAGCTGATGTCTGGCTGGCAGAGGCACTTTGGCTGACTGAATGGGGAAACAAGAGACCAGGCCCCTGGCCCCTCCTCACCACTGCTGCAAGGAAGAGAAGCCTGGTTTAGGTCCCTCTGTGATGTTTCCCTAACACCTGGTGCACATCTAGTCACAGACCTTCTTCAGTGTATTCAAGTATTACATTTCTGATGTCTCCTCCATGAGGCAGTGATATATGCTTGGTTCATCCTCTTATTCCTATTGCTGTGCATAGTTTCTGGCATAGAAAAGGTTCTAGCCTGATTGAATGAACAAGGAAGGGAAAGGATAAAACATGTGATGTGTTCTTTCACTCTCAAAGCCAATGCTGCTCTACCTATAAGGAGAGGACAGAGGATTTGCTGACCTATCAGGGGCCACCTAACTTCATTATTCTGACTATTTCTACCTCCACTACATCCAATCCAAGAACTTCCATTACACTTATGAGAAAAAGTGTATTTCCAAAATAGAACTTGAAAGCCAAGTTTAATTCCAATGAAAATGAAAGGAAAGTAAATATAAAACACTTCTATGATAGAAATCATCAGTGGTGATAATAGTAACTCAACATGTATGGGTTTAAAAATCACATAAACTTGGAGAAATCTACAGGAATAACTCATTAATTGGGTCATTATTTCTCAACTTGTGATCGTTCAAATGGGAATCAGAGCAAAGTTTTCTCCTCTATTATCTTTAAAAATAACCAGTGGACAGAATTGGGAGAATATTTACCTATTAAAGAAAAGCAGAGCCTTGAAGTCCTTCAGGAGCATTCATATACATGCAAAAGGGGCAATCACAGTGCTAGAAGAAGCCAGTGCTGTCAATATACAAAGCAGTTTTATATATTGATTGAAAGAGAATAAATTTGAGTCAGAATTTTAGCAAAGACAATTCTAGTTCCTTAACAATTCAGTCCATTTCAGACTTTAATTAATTAAGATTGTCTTTCCTCTGCATTAATGCAAGTAAGTAACCACATTTTATTTTCTCCCATATATCTCAGCAGAGGCAGGCGCTACTTGTCTATTTACATAGTGGAGTAAAGCAGAGTAGACCTGAATAATCTAATGAGAATAATAAGCATTTAATTTCCTCTGGTATGACTGTATTATCAGACGCCTGCAAACCAGCTTTAATCAAGGGGGATCAATTTAAAGATGCATCTGCAAGTCTTAACTAAAGCGTTTAATGATTCAGTTGTATCGAAGCTTCAAATGTAAAGACTGGAAACGGAAACTTCACTTTGTAGTGAACTCTAAAGGCAGCTTTAATGAATATTCACAAAAAGGATGACTGAATTGAATTAAGTAGTATGCAAAAGACAAAAAGAAAGAACAACTATCCCCAGAGAATTTTAAATGGAAAGAAATGCCTCAACATGCTATATACACAAATGCATAAAAGAATGTTCCTCCCATTAAGCGAAGTATTATTGGCTGTAACATCTTATATATCCATTTATCACGCTATAGCTTTGTGCCTTAGAAAGAAACTCAACACGAATTTCTCTGGCGCGTAGAGGACTAGAGTGGCTTTCAGTGGGGAAGAACAGAAGAGACAGTTCAATCAAAATCATTATTCAGCACTCAGATTTGGGTCAGGCTTTGGGACGGATGCTGGGGATAAAGCAAATGAACAAGATGAGGTCACTAATTCCCTCAGTGAGCTTTTGGTCACTGGGGAGGATGGAGATAGAAAAAGATAACTATTCAGAGCTCATCAGTCACTCCAACAAAGTGCAAAAGCCTAGCCACTCACCTTCTGGCAATGGACCTGGAGTGCTGTTAGGAGGAAAGCGGGCCAAGTCTAGGAGTGTGAATTTTAAATTGTATTATTAGGTACTTGAATGCACCCTCCACTCTACAACAGTAGGTCTTATAATTACCAAGGCAGAGATGAAGTATACCGAGGAGCCGTGTGTCACTAGCTATGTTTTGTTATTCATGTGCCTTTCATCTATCTTGAAACAAACAAACAGATTTAAACAGAGTAATTTTTATTTCCTAACCTTTGATAAGATTCAAAAAGATGCAGGGTTACTATTGTTATCTCTACTTCCTGTTGGACAAAGAGGCCTGAAAAGTGCTCACAATATTTGTAGCTACTCACCAGTCATGGGAAGGGATAAATTTGGGAGTTTGAGATTTACAAATGTTAGTCACTACACACAAAAATAGATTTTTAAACAAGTTTCTTCTGCATAGCACAGGGAACTATGTTCAATATCTTGTAATAACCTTTAATGAAAAAATACGAAAACAAATATATGTATGTATATGCATGACTGGGACATTGTGCTGTACACCAGAAATTGACACATTGTAATTGACTGTATTTCAATTTAAAAAAAAAAATCACAAAGGAGGAGATTTAAATCAGAAATCCTGAGGGGGATGTATTTAAATAAGTCATATGCTCAATGTGGAAGTGGAATTCACAGTGAAGGTCTTCATTGGCACCTTTTGCCTAGACACACGTTTATGTGCCCTGGGAAGGCACTAGGAAGGGAGATTGCATCCCATGAGATGAAAATCAAAGGAGCAACGTGAGCTTTGGACACTGCCACCAAAGCTGGAGAGAGCATGTTTGTCTGTAACAATAGGGGAGCGTTGCAAAGGCTTGCTCCAGACCCTCCTTGGAAGCATCAGATAAACGACCGTCCTCATGTCTGAAGTTACCTTCATGTGTGCTTGCAAAGGATGTCTGAAGCAGATTCTGCATGAGGAAGGGGCATGCGGAGGGAGGATTCCATTCAAAAACTATTAGAAAAGGCCAGGCTCTATCAAACCAGTTCATATCACGGAGCATTCAGCAATCTTGATTGTTTACATGATAGTCATACGTTGTGCCTCAGGGCTCTCTGCTCTTTATTACATGATTCCTAGTTGGAATATTGTAATTACAATATTATAAATACCATTTAATTTAATTACAAAATAAAGTTTTTGTTTTCACTCTTTATACTTCATTATTCCTACTTATGGCCTAACCAGATCCCAGTTAAGTGTAAAATCAAGAAATGATTCTCATTAACACAAAGCTTATAGTCTGGTGGGGAAGATGGGCTTTTCCTTCCCTTCAAATTATAGAAAAAAATTACACAATTTTGATAGTGCTGAATGTTTATAGAGAGTTGAGGAAGGTTATGACAGCATCCATCTGGGGTCCTAACCTGGTGGAGGGGATTGAGGGCAGTCTTCCTTGATGTTTAGGCAGAGACCTGGAGAATGACTAGGCGGATGTGGGGTTGGGGGTTGGGGTGTCCAGGCAGAGAAAACAGCACGTGGAGCAGTGCCTGTCACGCAGTAGGCTCTCATGAACATTTGTTCAATCAACAATGGAACAGCATGGGCTGTTTAACTCTTTGCCAGAGTCGACAAGTTTACCATGAAGTCTGCAAGACAACGATAACAAGTTTTCACTGCTGGAAGCTATGCTGTGAGGTCTACGGCATCTTTAAAAAGAAGTTTCCACTTATTATGAGGGATAGCATGGAAGTCCTTCAGGAATTGTTTCACACTACTAGCGATCAATTTCCAAGAAATTCATGTCACTGAAACAACTTGACTCCAAGAAGTTGGCAAGAGATTTCTGAAGACGTTCCCCACAAACTGAGAGCATAAAAGGGAAAGTTGCACTACTGAGTGTGAATTTAGTCATAGGTAGTTCAGATAGCAATGGTCTAAAACTGTGGCAAATGATCCATATTCAATGTAGCCCTAAGTATCAGACTTCTTTCCCTCCACACACTACACATTTTTCTTTCTAGTTTAATTTACCAAACCAATTAGGAAAGATTTGTCAGGAAAGCAAAGCTACACTCTTACTCAAGTGGGCTTTCTGTACTAGCTTGTTATCCTATTATAACAAGGCTCGAAACAAAAAAAATTATAAAATAACATTTCTTTGGATTTAATGAACCCTCTTACACTTGCACCACATTTTATGAGTTTTATTTTTCCCGAATATTAAGTGAGCCATTGGCTTATGTAACTGAGAGGCTCTGAAATGTAGTTGACAGGGTGGTTTTTCTAGATACCAAAACAATGATTAGTATGTTAACGTACATGTCTATCATGGGCATCTGATGTTTTTGAATCCTTGAGTGATAGAATTTTTGGCAACTTAATATATAGCAAGCTTGTGAAAAGCAGTCACCTTTTAAATTATTTAAACTGGTGCATGAGGCCTTGACTCACTAGTAGACCATGAAACTCAACCCTCCCACCCTTCCCTTCATGGCATCTCTCAAAATGAAACTGATCGTGGTTGCTATTTCTGGTGTACTTTCTCACTTCTCAGTTGGCACTTGAATCTTATGATGTAACAAATGAGTCTGATATGGGGAAGGGGGAGGGACAGGTCAGAGGTGGCTGCATGAGACAGGATGAGATGACAAGTCTTTGGGGTCATGTTCAGCTTCAGAGAGACATTCAGAGATGGCCCCAATGAACATCCTGGGGGCAGGGACCATGGGCTATTTTTGTCTTGCTATCTCGAGGGCCATTGTAGGGCCTGGCACAGGAGCACTCACTGAATAAACAAATACATTTGCTGAGGAGGGTGGTGGAGAAGCAATAGGAACTGAGGCAACCTTGGAGCTCCTGGGTGAAAGCAAAAAACCAGCAGGAAGAACAGCCTTTGCAGTCCACGATGGGCATTATGACCTACCCACCATGTCACCCAGATGACTTTTGCAATATAATTACTGAATGTTTAATTTCTGGTAAAACTAAAATATCTTTTTTTTAAAAATAGAAGTATAGTCAGTTTACCATGTTGCATCAATTTCTGGTGTACAGCATAAGGTTTCGGTCATACATATGTATACATATATTCATTTCATATACTTTTTCATTATAGGTTACTACAAGATATTGAATATTGATATTGAATATATTGAATGATCTCCACGTCCATCCGTATTGTTGCAAATGGCATTATTTTATTCTTTTTTATGCCAGAGTAGTGTTCCATTGTATAAATATACCATAGCTTCTTTATCCAGTCCTCTTTCGATGGGCATTTAGGTTGTTTCCATGTCTTGGGTATTGTAAATAGTGCTGCTGTGAACACAGAGGTGCATGTATCTTTTCAAATTAGAGTTCCCTCTGGATATATGGCCAGGAGTGGGATTGTTGGATCATAGGGTAAGTCTATTTTTAATTCTTTTGAGGAATCTCCATACTGTTTTCCATAATGGCTGCACCAAACTACATTCCCATCAACAGTATAGGGGGGTTCCCTTTTCTCCACAGCCTCTCCATCATTTATCATTTGTGGACTTTTGAATGATGGCCCCTCTGACTGGTGTGAGGTGATAACTCATTGTAGTTTTGATTTACATTTCTCCAATAATTAATGATATTGAGCATTTTTTAATGTGCCTATTGGCCATCTGTATGTCTTCATTGGAGAATTGCTTGTTTAGGCCTCCTGTCCATTTTTGGATTGAATTTTTTTTGTTGTTGTTGTTATTAAGTTGTATAACTGTTTATATATTCTGGAAATTAAGCCCTTGTCAGTCTCATCTTTTACAGATATCTTCTCCCATTCTGTAGGTTGTTGTTTTGCTTATGGTTTCCTTTGCTGTGCAAGAGCGTATAAGTTTAATTAGGCCTATTTGTTTATTTTTGGTTTTATTTCTATTGCCTGGGTAGAATGCCCTAGAAGAAC
Source organism: Vicugna pacos (assembly GCF_048564905.1). NCBI lineage: Eukaryota > Metazoa > Chordata > Mammalia > Artiodactyla > Camelidae > Vicugna > Vicugna pacos. Next base: position 75,845,802 of record NC_132993.1, on the reverse strand, counting down.
ATTGCTAAAACTAAAATATCTTAAAACTTTTCCCCTTATACTTAAGTTCTCCTTCCTACAACTAGAGTAATCTTCATAACTATCAACTCTGTTTTTATTTCTCCTTCTGCCTAAAAACTTCAGGACTCCCAAATGCCTACTAGATAAAGCCTATACTCCAGACAGAGTTTAAGAGAGCTTTCATAACTTGGAACCTACCTATTTCTCCAACTTGTCAGCCCTCTAGCGACTCGACACTTTGGCTAAACTTAGCTACTTGTAATTTCCACAACTGGGCCATTCCATGGGGCCCTAGGCTGCTTTGGTACCAGGCTCCCATGCCATCTTCCCTCTGCCAAGCAGTGGAACATCCACTCATCTTGTGAGACTCAACACTGAATGCGTCTCTGACCTGATCTCTCTATATGCCCTTGTACGCCCTTCTATTGTGGTACCCAGAATATGTCGCTGCATTTTTATCTCTGTACTCCAGACAGAGGCCTCCTGTCTGGAGCCACCTTCATGTTCATTTCTGTATCTCAAGTGCAGTGCGTATCACAGTGACCATACCATAAATGCTCAATAAAAGCAGACTAAATAAATGAATGAATGACTAACTCAATGAGCATTTCTCTCTATATTATTTTTGGCATCACAATAGGAATAATTTCTGTCTTGTTTCATACTTATGCATACTAACTTCCTAATTTTATGCCTCTGAACTGGAGAAGAGCATGGATATAATCTTTCAACAGGGTACATGTGAAAAAAGGGTCTTTTCAACATTTCACATACTCCCAGAGGTGCCTACCAACTTTTCCAGTAGTTTTCCAGTTGACTCACTAGGGGTCTACAGATTGGGTAAAGTGCTCTGTTAGATGTTTTTATAAAACACCCTTATATTGCCTGACATATAATACAGCAGAACCACATCTGTTTTTTAAAAGTTACCACACCATCTGTTGTGACTGGCTTCTATAAAAATGACGTGAGTAGATAAAGCTAATTCTAAAATATTTAAGATGTTTTCACCTGTTAGAAATTTTAAAAGAATATTTATATTCCCTTAAAAAACATACCTTTCCAACTTTTAAGAAACGGATTCTGGGAAAGGCGAGATGAATTAGAAGAAAATGTAATTTACTTTGTCTTCTCAATCTTCTACTTGGTAATAACTTGTACAATCAATTATTTTTTGAGCAGAAAGGGTAATTTATATGTTGTGTTATCTCTCTTCTTAAAAATACAGAGGAGAAAGAAAAGGTGTGTGGACAATGACATCAAGGAGGAGACACTTGTGGGTGGAAGTGGTAAGTGAATCATAAAAAGCTATTTTCAGCACTTTAAAAGATGGAGGAAAGCAGCTATTAGAAGAAATAATGCTTGCTCTTCTCTAACTTGCTTTCCTATCCATACTTAACTCCTCTTTCTCTTTTCCCATTGGAACTATCCAACCCTTAAGGTTTCCCTAGGTTCAAATTCGAACACACCTTCTTTTATTTCCTCCTTCCAAATGAATATCAATGAATTTTATTTTCATGGTTCACCTTCCCCATAATTCATGCATGTCTGATATCCTAATTCAGATTTTCATTCTATTCATTTTTCACATTAATTCTCAACTGACTGACCCTCTTCATCTATAATTATTACCATGAAGGTTTTGAATATCATTAAATGCTTCTCACTGGCAGCATTAACTTTAAGGTAATTTGATTAATTCAGAAAGCCACTGTTAGATGCAGATTTAACACCTCACAGAATTTGAGCATTATCAGTATTTTACAGCAACTAGATCTAAAAGATAAATGAAATCCTCGGGGACCAGATTTTTAAAAGGCTGGTTGTTTCCCTGCAAGATTTTAAGTAATTTTGTTAAGGCTTTAAAAGTGCATTCTAAATTGTTTCCCCCAGAATTACAAACAGAACACTCCTCTGCACTTCTTTGCAGTCTCAGTTTAATAACTTTTCATTTCTGTGGAACGTGTATATTTCCACGGCTCAGCCAAAGGTTCTTCACTTGGGAAAATACAATGACTTGGAGGCAGCAAAAGTTATCAAGTGATAAATTTTAGAACAATGTAATCTGTTTAAAACCCTCATCATGCAAAGGCTCCTGCTCTCTTAAATCCTTATCAGAGACAAAGCCAGGTTAATGTGTATGTGTGTGTGTGTGTGTGTTTGTGTGTGTGTGTGTGTGTGTGTGTGTGTGTGTGTGTTGTTTTTTTCCCAGTGCCTTATTCTAATTCCAGGACTAGCTGCATCATCTTCAAATAAAGTGGCTATGGATTAAAATGATGAGGAGGAGGATGGAGAATGCTGAAGAATCCCATGAAGATCTTGACAAAAGAAAGACTTATACATGGAAAATGTCAACATCTTCCTTTAGAGGAACAGAGAGTTGGTTCAAACTTTTTCTTGGTAGAATCCTTAGTCTTAGCCAACCCCCAGGCAAAATAGCCCCTGTGGGAGTCACCAGGTGCCACAAGAATCCGTGACAGGCCCACGGCACAAGGGAGACAGAGGGCAGATAGTAAAAGGAGGAAAGGGAAGGCAGGCAGAAAACTACTACAGAATGTTGGGAGTAGAGAGAAGGAGAGAGGATGTGAGAGAGGAAAAAGTACCAATCATGGCAGACACCCATGAGGCTCAGGAGCCCCTGAGGGACCATGATGTGATGGAATGGCTGCCCTTCATGTACGTGCATAAGGCTTTAGTGTGAACATAAAACATATGAAAAATAACCCCCCACCCCAAATCCTACAGATGCCACCTATATTGGTAAACCTACTCAACATTTCTTAGTCAATTTAGGTTAGCTGAGGTCACTGAGCTACTGTGCTGACTTCCGTTTACTCTGTGGACCACTATGAGCAGTGAGATTTCCCTCTTAAGGACTACTATCTAGTGACTCATTTTTATTTTGATGACTTATGAGTATTACTCTTTCTTTGATATGATAACATAAGCATACATCCTTAAGGAAGTGCATTCTTCCTAAATATTCAAGATTCTGTACTAAGAACTCATTGAGACTTTCTTACCCTGGTTAGTCTTCTAATCTGATAAATAACAACTGACCTCTACTACTGGATAATGGCTTACCAGTTGGTTTACCTTTAGATGTTACTTTAGTTAATTGCTGGGAAAATGAAATAAAATCATGTCAAAAACTTTTTTAGTAATAAAGATTTAGTAACTGATCTCTATTTTCCCTTCAGCTGTTTGACTAAAGTGGGGAAAGTGAATGTTTGCAATGTTTTGGTTTGGACAAGTCTATTTTGGCAGTACTTCATCACCTACCCAGATACACTCCAGAAGTGCCAGATCAGCTACTCAATGATTTCAAGTTTTATTTAATCTGGTTTATTAAAAATAATACATACTAAACCCAAAAATCCTTAGCAAAATGATGAATCAATGTAATTCACCATATTACAGACTTAAAAAAGGCATATACGATAATCTCAAGAGATACAAGAAAGCATCTGACAAAATTCAACACCCATTCATAGTAAATACAGCAAAATAGGAATAGAAGAGAGTGTCTTTAATCCAGTAAAGAGTATCTATGAAAAACCTACAGCTAACATCCTGGGCATATATCTGGAGGAAACTCTAACTCAAAAAGATACATGCACCCCAATGTTCATAGCAGCATTATTTACAGTTGCCATCATATGGAAGCAATGTAAGTGTCCATCATGAGATGGATGGATAAAGAAGATGTGGTATATGTATACAATGGAATACTACTCAGCCATAAAAGGAAGGAAATTCTGCCATTTTCAACAACATGGAAGGTATTATGCTAGTGAAATAGGTCAAACAGAGAAAGACAAATACTGTATGTTATCACTTACGTGTGGAATCTAAAAAATAAAACAAACTGGGGACTATAACAGAAAAGAATCTGACTCACAGATACAGAGAACAAACTAGTGGTTACCAGTGGGGAACAAGAAGGGAGAGGGGCAAGATAAGGTTAGGGGATTAAGAGGTACAAACTACTATGTATAAAATAAATAAGCGACAAGGATATATTCTACAACACAGGGAATATAGCCAATATTTTGTAATAACTATAAATGAAATATAACCTTTAAAAATTGTGAATCACTATGTTGTACACCCCAAATTTACATAACATTGTACATCAACTATACTTTAATAAAAATGAAAAATAAATAATTATTAGAATTAATAATTAAAACTTAGTTACAAGGTCATCATACAAAAATCAATAACACTTCTATATAATACCAATGAAAAAGGAAAATAACATTTCTATTAATAATAGTGTCAATAAACACAAAGTAAATTTAAAAAGGGATTTGAAAAGAGGAATACATTTTAAAAAGATGTACAAACCTCTTCACTAAAAACTACAAGATATTGATGAGAGAAATTAAAGAAGACTGAATAAATGGGGAGATAACACTATGCGTTTGGATTAGAAGACCCAGTATAGTTAAGATACTAAGTTTCCTGAAATTGATTATAGATTTATTGCAATTCTAATAATAATACCATCAAGGCTTTCTTTGGTAAAAATGAACAAGCTAATTTAAAATTTTACATGGACATGAAAAATATCTAGAACACCTAAAGCAATTTGAAAAAAGCAACAAAATTAAAGAACTTCAATACTTTACTTTAAAACCCACTATAAAGCTACATCAATATAGTGTAGCACTTGGCATAAGAATAGATAAATAGATTAATGGAACAGAATAGAGAGCCCAGATCTACACCCACACTTATATGGTTATTTACTTTTTGATAGATGTGCCAAGATAATTCAATAGGAAAAAGAAAGTCTTTTCAACAGATGAGGCTAGCACAGCTGGATATCTAAACAGAAAAAGTAAACTTCATCATATACAAAAATTAATTTGAGATGGATCATAGACTCAAATGTAAAAGCTAAAACTATAAAATTTCTAGAAGGAGACGTAGGAAGAATATTCACAAACTGAGGAAAGGTTTCTTAGGGCCTAGAAAATATGCATAAAATAAACTGATAAATTAATCTTTATCAAAATAAAAAATTACTGTTCATCAAATAACACTGTTAAGAAAACGAAGAGGCCAGCCACACAATGGGAGAAAAAATTTACAAAGTATATATATATGACAAAGAACTTCCATCTAGAACATAAAAATATTCTATTCAATAATAAATGGCAAACAAATCAATAAAAATGGGAAGAATATTTGAATGAAAACTTCACAAAAGGAGATACATGAATGGCCAATAAGCACACAAAAAAGTGCTCAACATCATTAGGCTTCAGGGATTTGCAAACCAAACCACAGTAAGATATCACCATACATCCATCAGAATGATTAAAACTAAAAGAACTAATGACCTCAAATGTTGGTAACGATGTGGTGCTCTCATATTTTGCTGACAAGAGTGTGCAGTAGTCCAACCCCTTTGGAAAGCATTCTGGCAGTATCTTATAAGACTAAACATCTACCCTGTGATCCAGCAATTCCATTCTTCACTTCTTACGCAAAGGAAATGAAACATAGTCACAAAAAGACTTGTACAAGAATGTTCATCACAGCTTTACCCATAATATTCATTAACTGGAAATAACCTAAATGTCCACCAGCAGGAGAGGATAAACCAACATTCATACACAGAAATGCTACTCAACATAAAAAGAACTAGGATACATGCAACAACATGAATGGATCTCAAAAACATTATGCAGAGTGGAAGAAGCCTTACACAAAAGAGTTCCTTCAATTTATATGAAGTTTTAGAACAGGCAAAACTAATCCGTTGTGGAAAAAATCAGAACAGTGGATGGCCCCTGTGACACCCTGTAGGTGTGGGGTAGAACAGTGGATGCCTCTGAGGGTAGGAGTTAGGACTGATTGGGAAGAGTACGGGTGAACTTTCTGGGGTGATAGGAATGTTCTGTATCTGTATTTATAGCTGTTGGGTATGCATTTGCCAAAAATCACTGAATAGTTCACTTGAGATTTGTACCTTATAATAAAATATTGAATTCTAGTTAATGATATTCATGCTGAAGTATGTAGGTGTTAAAGTCATTGATGCTTGCAACTCACCTTGAAATACCCAAAAAATAAGATGGATTGATGGTTGGATAGATGGAAAGATATATAATAAAGCACAAACTTGTTAACAATTCTCGAATCTAGATGGCAAGCACATGAGTGACCACTGTACAATTCTTCCAAGTTTTCCTATGTTTGAAAATTTTCATAATAAAATGTTTGGGAAAAAGAAAAAATAACCTGTACTGCACTTGTCACCTGTGACAGACTGCACTCTTGGGCCTTCACAAATAGTCACCAATGATTTGCATATACCAGCACTTCAGAGCTGACTGGTCAGCTAAAAAGAGTGCATTAAGCTTGAAAATATTATCAAAACTTATTCTGACTAAAGATGAGTGAGTGTTTTAATTTCTGTAAATCTCCTGAGGATCTTTGCCACTACCTTGCTGGGTATCTCACCTTTTCAATTTAGGATTGAACAGTGATATTTATAGCACAGAATCTAGCATCAACAGTTAACAATTTAGGTAACTATGTCATTGCAAAAAGCTAAGTTTTGAGTTGTAAGTTGTGCAGTTAACTAGTAAGGAGACTTAACTCTCAACTCCAAAGAGCTACAGCATGCCCTATAAACAAGCTGCAGGTTAGCTACACAGTAAGCTTCAGGAGGCCAGAAACTCTGTTTTAACTCAGTACTGGGTTCCCAATGTTAGCAGAGCTCCCTGCACATGGTAGATGTTCAGTAAATATTCATTGTGTTGAGTGGCTAGATAATATTATGGGTTGGGCTCAGCTTTTTCACTAGCGTCCTAATCCGGTCTAATTCAGTACTCAGTACTGAATGAAGTAACATAGATACCTATAAATACCACGTAAGTGCTCACTAACAATGACAACAAGCGCTAACGGTAATTGGCTGATTTACTCGGGCCTTTAGATTATGGGGAAAAGACAAGCATAAACTAAGATTAGGTAATGCAGAGAAGCCCAGTAGACCTCTCATTTACTTCTAGAATGCATTATTACATCCTTGAATAGTTGGCCAAACAATGAGGATGCTTCAGGAAACTGATGGCAGGGCTCTCAAATCACACAGGAGACTTAAAATATAATTCTACTTTAGGCTCAGGAGTAGCCAAGAATGGTTTTTGATTGACCACTCATAATAATTGTATTTCAGTTTGTCTTTGACTTTATCTGCTGATCTGCCCATCTATCAATTTTAACTCTTTTCAAGGACATACCTAAGTGTAGAGTGAGGAGGATAAGGTAGAGGGTGGTCCCTACTGGTGATGCTGTCAAGCAGCATCCATCATGCCTACTGTGGGGGTACTGATGGGCTGAGTCCCAGAATAAATGCTAAGGATTTGATACCAGGAAAGCTGAAGCAAGGATAGTAGTGGACAGTAGATTATAATATAATATGACTTGATATGACATAATATGATATAATGTAATATAATACAATGTACTATCAAAACTTTTGAGGCTTTAAAATATTTTCAGATGCTTTATTTGATCCTCAGAACATTTTTGCCTTGCTGCCTTGAGGTCTGGAATGCACAAGTAAAGGCAGAGGGTACCCCTGGCTGGAGAGAAGGGTGTGTGGATATGGAGATCAAAGGCAGAATCTGCTTATGATAGATGGGAAGTCTCAGGGTTCAAATGTCTCATGAAGTGGGATGGAAAGTGACAAGGATTATAACTGAAGCAGACGCATCGCAAGGCAGCTCCACGGAGGCTTCTTAGTAGGGGGGCTCACTGGGAGTTATCCATGCCTGAAGGAAGCCTTTTTACAACAAGTCTATAATACTGTGAATCTTCAAACATAAATCACAGTGACTCCTTCTGAAACGTCTTTGCTGGAAAAGCTAACTGCTTATAACTTTTTCTTGACACCTGAGACACAACCAACCAATATCAAGTGACTTAGAAAAATGCCTTAAATAATTGTCCTTTATTGCGTTTCTTTATCTAAGATAAAGATCACCATTCTTCCTGACATTCCACATATGCCACAATATAAGATAATAAACTGACAGAATTTCCTTCCAGAATTTCTTTTTGTTCTTCCATAGAGCAACAGACCCAAATACAGTTGTCTCAATTCCTCACGGTTGTGGGGAAAAAGAGAGTCTATATTACTGTGGAAAAGGTCTAAGTATTTATTAAAGATGTCAGAATGCATTAGGGGCCTTGGGGCAGAATAGGCACACTGATGGTTTTCTAGAATATACCAGGAGATAATGAGAATGACCACTCACAGAAAACAGCTCAATATGCCTCACATTATGGAGAATAAACTCCATCTCCCACTTAGCCATTAGAATTTACAGAAGGCACAGTTTATGAAACCTGAGGAGAACTTCTAGCAAAACACTGAATATCAGAGGGACAGTAGGGAGAAACATCTGTAGGTTTAAGATCCTGTATATGAAATAAGAATTCATCCTGCACCCACACATCCACTTACACACACACATATGCACACACGTACTCATACATTTACATATATACATTTATAAATATATAAACTATACATGTATATATTCATACTTACACTTATATTTAGATACTAATGCAATTTAAACCACCTGAGCCAATCCTCCCAAGAATGGAACATTATATGTTTTAAAACAGAAAGTATAATTGACTAGGTTTTAAAAACTATTCCAAATTAAATAAAATCTTGAACAAATTTTAAAAGCTATATTAAAGGTGAGATAATACAAGTCAGATTTACATCAGACTGAAACCTGCTGGAGTGTGGACCCCACAGAAGGTATGCAGCTGCTGTGCTGGCTTCCTCCTTCCCCTACCCACCCCACCCCCGGCCTGGAGAAGTCTTAGAAGTCTTCCCAAGGGATGGTTAAAAAGACGCTCTGAGTACTTACGAAAATCCCACCTACCCAGGCTACCTAATTTTAGTTGCCCCTCAAAATACTCTCATAAAGCTATAGTTCAATTCACAACCATCAATATCCCTTCTACAGGCATTTAGATCACTGCCACCTTGACTCCGCTATGTCACTTATCACTCCTGCATCCACTCAGCTTTCTGTCTTGTGAACATATGTTGAAATCTTTCATCTGTTGAGTAGTCTTTTTTTTTTTTGCACGGAGTGGATAGGCGATGGCTGTACTATTTTATTCCTCACTCTCACTTTGAGGAGGCTTGTTGGGGGGACAGGGGGTGCTGGCTTGTTTAACTGGCATTCTACCTATATTTTTAGAAACCTAGAGTCAGATTTGTGGTTCCATTGCAGCAGCTAGCCTTCTTTGCTCAGTTTTCACTTCTAATTATTTTGCTTCTATTTAAAAAAACTCTGATTGTAATTATCCTATTGTACTTTATTTGATCCAATCTAAGATTATAAAACAATATTATTATATGAACCAAGAAAAACCATTGCTAATTAAGCTACGAAACAATGCTAAGATCTATTGATATTAACACACTCACGCTAATATCAGAGAAAAAAATGCATTCTTAGAATTGATAAAATATGTTATCTGTCTTGTATTGTTTGCTCTTCAAATCCAGTTTGGAGGCAGGTGCAATGTTCATAATAAAGAAGTGAATTAGCGTCCACACTGCACTGAGCTTCCCACTTTTAGTTGGGTGAACTACTGACATAAAGGGCAGATTGAATACACCTCTGGCACGTGTGTTGGTGTCCTGGTCACAAAAGGGACATGCTCACAGACTGGCAATTCTGAGATGTACATAGTAAAAAGCTTTCTTCTCCTTTACATCTCACAGCAATTACCTTGCAAATGATACCCGTACAATAAAGATTTGTGTAATTAATCTCCAAATAACTTAAACATAAACTTACAGAAGAAAGGCTTTATGTGAACTTTTATTGGCTATTTTTTAATGAGATGCCAAGTTAAACCACTGGTTAAATTTAAGGTATGTTTTAATATTATTTACTGAGAATAAACGAGGTATTGAACACAATGCCTGATGTAGAGGTGGTCTTCAGCGAACATCTGCTGAATAACTAAACAAAATGAACTAGTTCTTTCTAAAGTTATCATGACTAGAAATTTGAAATGTCAAGAAATTTGAAATTAAAAAAAAAACTTCTATTAGTTCAATTAGCTGATTGTATGGTTTTGATTCTTGTGCCCCCAGAGAGTGAGTCTCACAGTACTGTATGGATGTTTTATAAGACTAATCGACACAGTGTGGAACTCAGGACCAGGCTCTCACCTGAGCTGAAAGCTAGCCAACCTGTAGCTCAGGCTCCTCATCTACAAAACGAAGTAAACAAAGTGAGTTCCCCGGCGCCTTCTGGCTCCTAATGTTGATTCTTTAAAACCAACATAAATGAAATCATGAGGAGATCCGTTACTGAGTTGCCATGCAATCTCAACTCCTCTACCCTCAGGTGAAACGCCAAGGACAGATCTTCACAGCCTCCAAGGATGTCTTTTCTCATTAACATTTATGAGAAAGCCTCTTATTAAATACACTGCCTTTTATAATAATCATAGTTTCCTTGAAAATGGGTCTACGAAATGAAAAACCAACAGTAATGATTCTAGGTGAGAGAAGGCTATTTAGCTAATAGCAAGGACTGGGTTGAAACCAGAACAACATCATTTAGTTCATGGTGTTACACAACCACACCCCGATCATCGAATCTCTCCCTCACGGAGTCCCTGAGCCGTTTGTAGGTAGAGAAATCTGTTGTTTCGCTGATGTGACAGTCTGTTTTCCTTTCAAGCATTCCATAAAAAAATAGTGTATATGTATCGTTTGTATCTCTTAATCCCTTACCCCCAATGTGCCCCTCCCTCTTCCCTCTCCCACTAGTAGCCACTAGCTTGTTTTCTGTGTCTGTGAGTTTGCTTGTTTTGCTATACACTTTTGTCTGTATTATTTCAGAGTCCATATATGAGTGACATCATACAGCATTTATCTATCCCTGGCTGACTTCTTTCACCAAGCGTAATATTCTTTAGGTTCATCCATGTTGGTACAACTGACAGAATTTCTGTCTGTTTATGACTAAGAATGGATCTTTCTTACAGTCTTGGTTGTACAAGGAGTCCTGCCAGTGTCCAGCTAATTCTCAGTGAGACTTGTTCCACATGTACATGTACTTTTGATGTGTTTGTGGGGAGAGATAAGCTCCATATTCTCTTACTCCACCTTCTTGATCTGATCCCCCCAAAAATATCTGAATTGCCTATTACTAGTTACAATCTATCAGGAGTCAAGAGTAAAAAAAAAAAGTCAAGAGTAGATTTTCACTAATAAAATAACACAAATGCAAAAATAAATTTCTCTGACACAGCCAAAACGGTTCAAACTCCTTAATTTTAATTTTTAAATATTTACTTATTTAGCTTTACTTTTTGGGGGGTTGGGGGAGGCAATTAGGTTTTATTTTTATTTATTTACTTTTTTTTTAATGGAGGTACTGGGGATTAAACCCAGGACTTCATGCAAGCTAAGCATGCACTCTACCACTGAGCTGTATCTTCCCTGCTCCCTTAATTTTAATTTTTGACAGTTTATCATCCAACAGGAGCTAAAGGACACTTGGGATGTACTTGGGATGTACTGGCTTATAAGGCACGAGGGACTAGATAATTCAATTTGCAGCCACTGAACAGAAAGAAAAATCCTTAGGAAAGGTTAAAATATTTGAGAGCATTAGAAGAAAATAAATTACATATGGTTCTATAACAAAATGCAGTGGCTAAAAGTTTAAGACTCTGTAAACACAAAGGTTAAAGTACACAGGAGAAGGATATGATTATTTTCCTCACATACGTCAAGATAACTCTAAGTAGAACATGGAGCTTTCAATGTCAAAGGAGGTAAAAAATTTGGCCTGACTTCAGAGAATGGCAGCAGCAAGTGATTAACACAAGGTGATTGAATTAGGAGACAAGATTAAGGCAGTTTATTGTGTGTAACCTGGGGCCATGGAAGAGAGAGGCAGGGAGAGAATTTCATCTGAGACTTGAGAACAGCAGTTCCACAGCCACTTCACGTTGATGCAGTAGAGAAACTGAGGCACAGGGGGACGATCTGAGTGCATCAATTCTTTTGTATGCCGATGATAAAGATTCAGCTCTAATTTTCAGTTCTGTAGGTGACCCACCAGATGAGATAATCAGAGAAAACCTAGTTCACATAAGCAATTCTCTCATTAAACTGTGAGGGGATCTTGGAATCCTGAAGTTTTCCTCACTGCTCTGTTTCTGGACTGGCAACCATACCAACTGTCCCTGAATACCAGCCAAATGCTTATGAGTCTTGGCTCAGGACCATCTAAATCTCCAAGCAAGAATGAGTTTTCTTAAATGGAAACCTGAAGGTGGCACTATCACCTCCTTCCCAAAACATCCTGCTGTCACAGCTGCCATCACACAATGACAATGGTAGGACCACACCTCTCTCCTTGGAGCTCTGTGTCTTGCTCACCTTCACATCCCCTGCACCCAGCACACAGTCTGGCACATGCTAGGTGTTCATACATGTGTGCTGAATAATAGAACAGATAGATATTTTCAAAGAGGATGTTTCAAGGAGGAGTTTAGCTAATGAACTAAAGAAAATACAGCTTACATGTGTGGAGAGTTTCCAGATCATGAGTTCCAAAGGTGAAACTCTCTCCCAAGAACTTGGGTGGAACTCTCATTCTTCTCTCTTATTTCCGAGGTTTCTAAGGTGAGGCAAGATGGCTTATAAAACATTTAAACTTTGACTTGAAACCTTCTCTGTGGTGATGGTTATCCTTGACCCTGACTGACGCACACAATACAAAATCAACAGGACCTGTGACTGGATTTTTCAAGTATTCTCAGAAGGCAGAACGGCTCAAGCCAAACATTCTCATTTGTTCCTTCTGTAATGGAATCTGACCCACTAAGTAAAATGTGTCTCTGACATACCGGCTGTTCTGCAGTGAAGGACAGGCCAGTTCACAGATGAGGTGAAAACCCTGGGCCATGGCACCAAGTCAGCAGCCACGTGAAGACTGATGCCTGAATTTTAACTGTTAAGAGTTCAAACACTTTCTTTGACATCAAATACTTTTCTTTGACATCAGTTAAAATACAGTTGGCTTTAGAACAAAAACAGTTTAAGCTCTTATTTTCACGATGCTGGGAATTAAGAATCACAGACCAAATTTAGACCCAGGAGAGGGGGACTCAGGAGAAGCCAGGGAAAGAAGGGGTCAGAATAAAGAGAGGAGAACAAGAAGGCTACATCAAACTCAACTGTTGGCCCTCCATTAATACAGACACACACACACATACCACTGAGACAGGTCTTTGAAACATCATCATAAAAATAGGTCTAATTTGCCCACTGCCAGCTTCAACTAAATTACCCTCTCCTGGGGCACTGGCACTTTCAGCAACAAGGGAGAGTGATCCTCTCTTTCCTTCGTCACCCCAGATCCACCCCTGACCCCGTCACAGCCTCTCTGCTACCACCACCTACTGGGATGAGTTTGAAACAAGGACATCCTCTCTGGCCCTTTATTTGCTAGTTGGGTCCAGCATCAATACTCCTGCGTCCCAAGTGCCCAGAAATGCCCAGAAAAGTATCTCCTATCAATCTCTTTACTTGTTTTCAGTTACTTCCTTCTCTCCTTCCCCTCAGTTAGAATCCCAGGCTCACTCACAAGGGGCCACTGGGCATGATCTCATGCAACTTCCTGTTTCAGGCTACCCTTACTTTTCCCCAAATTTACCCACATCCAACTCATCTTCATATGTATTTTCAAGTTTCAGAGGGTGAAGTGGGTCAAGTCCAACACTCTGCCCTTGACCATACCTTCTCCAGCGAGCTCTAGAACCATATTTTATCTGCCATCCCCTACCCCTTGCCCATATCATCAGTCATCACCATTCCTTCCCTCCCATTGATTGTTTCCCTCCAGTTATAAGATTCATCTTTCTCTCCTCTTTTCATCCAAACTCTCAAATACACCCTTCCTTTTTCCACCTATTCATTTATATGCCAACTGCAATCAGGCTGTCATCACCCACCACCCCTCCCACCCTCCCAAATCCTCCTGTACTGGCTTGCAACATCTAATGGGCACTTTTCAGTCCTTAAAATACTAAACCTTCCTGTTGAGCCTCAAACTGGTGATGATGCTTTCCTTCCCCAAACTCATTATTCCTCCTCTAAGTTAGCTTTCTCCCTGTACTGTCTCCCCGAGTTGGGGAAGTCACCATGGACTCAATTCTTATGCTAGAAGCAGAGTCCTAACTGCACAACTGCTTCTTTCTCATATATCCCAAGGCCAATTAATCACAAAGTCTTGCTTATTTTGAGTCTCATATAGCTCTTACGTTTGTCTTCTCCTTGGTCTAGTTCAGGCCCTTATAATTTTTCTTTAGATTATTGCCACAGCCTCCTCAATTATCTCTCTACTTCTAGCTTTGTACATCTCAATTCATTCTCCATTCTTTAGTGAGAATGATCTTTCTAGACTACTCCCATGCTTAAAAGTCCCCAGTGATTGCCTAGCCACTCACTTCCTCTTAAAACTTTATGCTCCCAAACGCTGAACTAGTTGAAATTCTCCATGTTCTCTGTGCTGATTCTTACATCCAGGCCTTTGCTTATGCTGTTCTTTTTGCCTGGATACCTTTTTCTCACTAGTCATTATTTCACACCTGCTTACCCTTTCAGATTCAGATTATAAGTGACTTCTTCCAGGAAGCTCTCCCTGACATCCCCAGGCTCCCACCTGCTTCTCTACACACTTCCATAGCCTCTCCTAAAGCACAGTGTCTTTATTTATCTATTTAATACATCTAGCTCTCTCATCTACAAAATATGTCCCTCTCCTGAGGGTAAGAATTGAATGTTTATATCCTTAAAACAGCAGTTCCTGATTCATGTTTAATGTTCAGTAAATGTGTACTGAATGAATAAATCAGTGAACTGCTGGACCCTTTTCATGGAATACAGGAAAGCTGAGGCTACATAGATTCAATTGATTTTGTAGCGCATCGTAAAGGTAAGAGTTATCAGAAGGTAACTGATTAAACAGAGGACTTGGCTAATGCCCAGGGCCCAAGGACTGTAAGCAGAGAATCTTTAGGGACATATTCACTGTGGACAAGGACCCAACGAGAGACTGTCAAGAGAGATTAATACATACACATAAAGACCCTTAGGAAGTGATGGCAGATAAGACTGATAGTTTTTGGAAATTTGGCACTAATCACTCTCCTGTTAAACCTTAGCCATGATGTGGATATAACCATAACTTGTTTGTTTCTCAGGCAACCTGGAGGTCAAGGTATGAGACTGCTGACTAAAAGGCAATGGGGAATGAATGGTCCATGAAACAACATAAGTCATGTCAGAAAGGACAGCAACTTTCTCCAACAGGACAGAGGATCAGTAGATCTGTCCTGAGAGGAAGACCTATGTTTACTATGGTAGGGAAATCTATCCTTCATTTAGACAGGAAGGCAGTCTGGAAGGTTAAGAATTAATAGCAATGCCTAGCATTGGAAGGATACTGGTGGTACTTGAGTCTACCTATAATCTCCATCAGTTCTCTTTCTCAAACTACTCAGAATGAACATACAGTCTAAATATAAACAGTGTGTTTACAATCTTGGCTGTAAGAAAAATTCCTTAACCACTCATTCCAAAAAAATGGCCTCCCTTAAGCCCCTTCTACTTGGAAGTTCTGCAGACAATCTTTTCAAGAACTCCACATCAAGAACAGTTGGGGGTAAGGGGAAATAGTTACCCTTTTCATGTTTCAAGGGTAAAGTGAAGAAGCCTACCATGGTGACCTAGGCAGCTTGCTTATTTCTGTTTCTTAAAGTTCTTGGGGTACTGTCTGCAATTTTACCACCCACTTTCCACGTTAAAAATAGGCTTATTTGTAAATAATATATTAAAAATGCACATAACACTTGCAATGAATTTTATAGTCAAAATTGTTCAGCTAGTCATACTCAATTTCTATCATTATATTCTTTAAATAAACTAATCTCCAAATTTCTTTTCAAGATTATTGATGTTTTAAAAGTAATTAGGGCATATCATAGACTACATGCAAACACTTAAAGAGAATTCTTTAAAAGCAATGGGAAGGATAATGGTGCAGTGGACAGAGGAATAGTTTGAGAGGCAGAGGTCTTGATATTTAGTTCTGACTTGGCGATTAACTGAATTAGGCACAGTTTCTCTGGGCTTCAGTTTTCTGATTTGCCAAACTGGGGAAACTGGATCCCCTCTAAGGCTACTTTCAATTCTCAAATTTAAAGAATTAGTGATATGCAAAATATTCTTAGCCTCTTTCTAAGAAGTCTTTTGTTGTATGTGTTCCATTTCTATTCTCTCAGAAATAAATGTATGAATAAATAATTTATTACTTTATTGGACATTAATAATGATTAAAGAGTTAATATTTATTCATCAAAAGCAGTGGCCATTTTCTAGTGAAACTCTCATCAATTATATTGTGGTTAAAATGCACAGGGTACCTCTTCTCATCCTTTTCCAAAGACCTACACGCATAGGGCGTCATATTTTCCACCCGGTATTCTATTGCTGCTCTTCTTTAACCCCAGTACTATCTTCTCTTCCTCTAGAGCAGCAACATTTACAAAATATTTACCAATGGCAAAACCCTAAGAGTATGCATGACTGGGAAAAATCCTGAATAAATTAAAAAATATATATGAAATAAAGTAGATTTTACAAAGTCGAAAAATATCCTTTATCATATATCACTTCAGAATAGTTAGGTTTCTAGTTATCAAGGAAATGTATAAGGTAGATGGATTCTTGGCAATACCTATGTTTATTACCCTCAAATTCTTATGGCATTTTTTTAAATTTTATTTTCTAGAGGGCAACTTGCTAGTTCTTTTTCCTTCTCCCATTAAAAAAAAAAAAGACTCCAATAGGATTGAGAACTCTGAAAGTTACTATTTGCTTTCAGCAGTCGTTCATAGATTTAACATTTGTTAAAACTCTTACTTTAAAAATGTAAAGTCCTTTAAGGGATTTTCTGAATAAAAAGATGAGAGTTATATTTTCAGCATAATTTTACGTTAAGTGCCTTTTACTCTATTCTAATTCTCTTAAAATTAATAATCCATTAATGAGAATGTAGGACTTTCATGTTCCTTATCCAGCACAGCTTGTCGCCGTCTCTGTCCCTGTTCCTTAATGGAACTTGGTGCATGAGAATTGTACTTCTTTCAGTTGAAGCAATGGTGTTCTGAGCAGATAATTAAACCATCTCTCTTGGTTGGATTTTCTTTGGTTGACAATCATGAGTGGTGAATATGATTGGAAAACTCACTTGATATCACACTTAGTTAGATTATTGGGAACTTCTAAAATTTCTTAATTTTGCTTGGGTTTTTCATGGTTACCTATTTTTGACTCCACCTGTACGGTTTGGACACAGTTGAGAGATCTGAATTAGCAGTAAATATTTTAAACCTGTGACACAATAATTTTTTATCCCAAATGTCAATCACTCCATTCTCTGCCTCTTCCAATTCATGCTTTTTTGTGAATGTCATCCTCACTGACACTAAAATTCAAGTAGAATACTATCCTTTTAAACAAATGCAAAGGACAAAGCTTAGATGGGGAACCCTTGAAGAAAAGAGGAACATGCAGCAGTCAGTTGTGCAATGCAAAGCACTGGAACCAGAATAAATGAAGGTATTGAGAGAGAAAGGGAATGTACCCATTAATCGCCTTTTTATCAGGAAGGGCCACTAAGATGAGCACATTGAAAGAAAACCAAAACAGTAACAGGCTTCTTCCAGCCTGTATCCAGAATTCTCGCTATTAGAGGAAAGGGCCATTCAGAAACTGATGTAAGGATGTAAGGATGACTATAGCTGAGAACAGGAAAAAGAGAAAAAAATTCCAAATGGAGTGAATACCTAAACAGGAAAATTATGTCATACAAGTTGGTATTTCATTTAAACCTTCATTTCCTAAAGTCCATTATATACCATTTAATAGCCAAATACCACCTGTGGCATTATCTTTTTTGGTATCTTTCTTTAAAACCAACTCATTTTTCTTCACTGAATGAATTGACTTAAAGGAAACTTCCTATATTAACTTTAATGGAAAATAATCAATTACTATAAATGTATTAATTATTATTAAGTAAATTAATAATTATTAATGTAAACACAATGAAAATTTTAAAATTTCATTTAATTTTAGCTAAATCTTGTGGTTGGCCAAGACTACGTGGTTGACTTGCTCTTTCTGTTTAAAAAGAAATAGGTTAATGTTAGAGACCAACATGAGACTTTGTTCTTCTATTAAAGATAATTAAAGAAATACCTTTCTCACTTATTTCTCAATGTATTCAGTGTAGTCCCTACGATGCCTAAAATCATCTGCTGTAATACGAGTGGTGAAGTTCCAGGTTTAGGAAAACACTGATCTACTCTAATCTCTGTACAAGATTAACCCTTAGAAGCAGAGCACTATTAGGAAGTGTGTGCTATTATGAGGAAACTATGTAGAGTAGTAATAATCTTTCTTTTGCTCTTTTGCAAAATTATTCAGGAGAAATATAATACAGTTGGTGATATTTTTCAATGAGAGATAGAAAATGTAGTTGTGACAATGGGCTGTATAAAAATGTTGGACAACATTATGATGAATGTTCCCAGTGCTTGAAGAAAAGGAACTTTCTCTAAAAGGCTTGATTTTAGCATCCCCCAACTGAACCTATGAAGCTATAAAATTCTTCTCAAGAATATTCTTTTGAGCAAAAACAGACTTGATCATTTGCCAAACCACAACCCTCATTTCTCTCTTGCTTTAAAGTCATATCTCTAATAGGTGGACCATAGATGAGCTTAAAATTATAATTGTATGTTATTTTAACAACTTTTCAAATAACAAAATATAGATTTAAATCTATGTGGAAAACACTTGAAAACACCACCACATTCTTTTATATGACAGATTTGGTTTTTTATGAAACTCAAGTTGTACATCTCTTGAAAGGAATAGAATTACTCAGTTAAAATCTGTACTTTAAGATGGACTGATAGTCAGAATATCCACCAATCCACAAAATGGCTCAGAGTGCTTATTCCTGGGTGGGAGGGATGTTCAAGATTTTAGATTTTTATATTCTACCTTACATAATGCATATTTAGATTTTTTAAAATAAGAATAATTTGTTTAAAATATTTTTTAAAGCAAAATAGAGTACATTTAGAGAATCATCAGGGTTTTAAGTATAGTGAAGACCATTCCTCAGAGGAAGGAATGACAGTGTGAGATTATTTACCCTTGGGAAGACTTGGCTGTCTGCAAATACCTTAGGGTTGCCGGGGGGTAAAATGTGTGCTGTTTCTTCTGAAGGCAGAATTTAGGTTAATTGGTGGAAATAACAGGAAGGCAGATTTTTGTTTCTATTCAAGGAGTATTTTTCTTATAACCTGAGCAGCTCATCAATAAATTTGACTTCTTTCAAAGGAGTGAGCTCCTATTCACTAAATGTGCTGAAGAAAATGCGTAGGAACCACCAACCAGTGACTTCAGAGATGAGGTGGTTGCACTGTGAGAAGGCGAAGGATGGAGGATGGAGGAGCTTCGAGGCCCCTTCCAGATAGAAGATTCTCTGATTTGTGCTGAAACACAGCACTTCATCCCACACCATCTTTTGCTATTGACTGAAGATCGAAAAAACAGAGGAAAGAGTTTGGTTTAATGGAGAATCATTTATGGTCTCTTGATTGGATAAAATGACAAATTCTTAAACTTTTTCATGGCCTTTTTATTATACAGTCTAAAGTAGACACTTCAGGGCATCGTGTGAAAATGAGAAGTATGAATTACTGACATAAACCATTTAGGATGAACTTGCTGAAGGAGTCCATAAGAGGTTTTTAACACGGAGGCAGGATGAATTTAAGCAGAGTATGAAATATAATCAAATTAACATTTTAATTCAGATGCTACTCTTATTCACATTTGCTGGGTTCTCCAGAACATTTCTTTTTACCAGGTGAACACTGAGGGCAGGACGTCTGAGTCATGTGAAAATGTCTGATTATTCACAAGGTAAGAACAGCCAATATTCCAGAATGATTATTAGAAGGAAAAGTAGGGTTGTTTATGTATAAGGGGTCATAATAAAGCAGCAAAGAACTTATTAGGAACAATTCTATTGGTGGAAACTGATGATAATAAAGACAGTGCAGCTGTGAGGCACTCATTCTAGGATAAACAAGGGCAGGTACCGGAAATAAATTTACTGCCCATTTAACAAGGAGACTGAAATTCAAGGAAACTGAGCCATTTTTTTGGCTTCTGACATAGTGAAAAATGCAAATCATATCATCAGTCCCAAATTCTGATTTGAATCCAGGGCTACCTAACCTATTGCTGAGTAGACAGTGGTGCCACTGAGGACATAGCCTCCGAAATTCCACTGTAGAAAGTCATGCTTTAGGGTGAAGAATTTGTGTAATGTTAAGTCACCAGGGAAGGCTCATGCATGAGCTGTCTTTAGCCAAAGGGTGGTGGCATCATGAGCAGTATAAGCAATGCCAATGACTGCTGAGCACGGGGCAGGACTGACAAGAGCAGGCAACAGGTAGAAATGGAAAGGCTTGAATCCATCAGTTGATTAATCAAAATGGATTGAGTAATTACTCTGTAATGGTAAATTTTCCCCATCCCACAATTTTCCTATGGCTTGTGGAAAGGATAGCTTTCCTAACACAGAAACAGTCTAATCTAATTTAAGCCAGGACTTTGAACATGTTAGAGCAAACATATTTTGGAGAAATTAGCATTTTCATATAAGACTCATGCTCCAAAACACGAGTCACGTCTCTGTTATAGCAAATATTTATGACTTTCATTGAGTTTGTCTTAAGATTATTCTTGAAGATAATCAGGAAAATTAGGTGGTGGAAGGGGACAGAAGGCAGTATAGCACAGCAGTTGAGAAGATAATTTCTAGCCCCAAACAGAAACTAGAGTTTGTCTGAATCTTATTTACATTAACTGTAGGCTATGTGACCTCGGGCAAGTCACTCAACATTTTAAAGCCTGTTTTGTATCATGTATGCAGGGGAAACAATAGCATCTATCTTACAGGGCTTGCTCTCAGAATTAAGTGACACAGTATCCCAAACTAACCATTGTGCTGGGCACATAATAAACCCTCAAGAGAAGTTAGATGTTATTATGAATACTGTATTTAGAACTGTTGCTATTAAGAGATAATTGAATGAGAAGGTACAGACTTCTGTACCTTCTGAATGCGTTTATTATCCGCTAGATGCTGGTGATACGAGGATAGATAAGACATTTCTCTGTCCTTACGTTGCTTGGAGTCTAGCAGAGGACACAGTCATAAAAACAAATACTTTGCACAATGTCATGGATGCTACACTAGAGATAAATGTAAGAGACAGCACGGCCCAAGGAAGGAAGGGACACGGGAAGCCCTCATCCTCTGATTCTCTGTTCTTCAATCACTATCTACTCTGTAGCTGGACATCCATCCAAGGCTACAACATAAAAGGTGAGTTGAAAAACATAATTTAATAAAAATATGGCATTAGAGGCACTGGATCTTTTAATGAAGACTAATCACCAAATCTATTAATTCTTAGGGGGATCTTTTGTTGTTGTTAAGATACATTTATGTTTGCCTGTCACTTTCACATATGCTGAATATGCACTTCTATATTCAGTCACAACAAAGCTTCTTTCCCCAATAATTCACATGACTCAGAAAAAGCTCACTAGATTTTTAGTAGCATTTTGTTGTTTTACATGTCAAAGAACAGAGTCACGGGAAACTTAACAGCAATCTGAGGAACTGATTGAAAAGTTTAGTTATTGATTTATAATGTTTTAGGAAATGAATTGTGGTTTATCTGGCCTCTGGCAGGGAACCACCAGTGTGCTTTTTGAGAGACAAGAATCTGCACCATGTCACAGTTGGTAAGAAGACAGAAACAGTCAGAAAGGAAAAGGAAGCTGCCAGATGGGCAGTATGATTTTTAGCATCTCATATAGGCTGCAATCAGGGGTTAGTTAGGTCCTACCAGAGAGAGTCTACATGGATACCATAAGGTTAGAGGGTAAACGTACAATGTCAGTTCTGGAAAAATAGAACAGTGTTCTGGGAATAAGGTGATCAGAACCCTCGTGTTAACTGTGCAAGAAATTCATATGTGGCCTTGGTTAAGTTGTTTAACATTCACCAGGCTTGGTTTTCTCAGCTGAAGAACTTTCCATCTCGTCTACAAATATTGAGTATTCACCATAGGATAAATAATACGGTTATAAGAAGAACAGAACATGATCCCTGCCTTCAAGGAGCTCACAGTTTGGTGAGAGAGATGAGCAAAACACAAGGACTTTCAGCCCAAGAAGAAGAGTACTACTCTGGTATCAGATGCTTAACCAGGATTGCATATCAGAATCATCTTGGGAGTTCCTTCTTGTATCTACCAAGTCAGCTGCTTTCTGTAGAGCCTGAGTTTGAAAATTCTCCCCAGGTAAATCTCAGATACATACCTATTAGGGATCCTCTTAGAAGATTTTTGTCTCTAGGGTTCCTTGAGGCCCCATAGGAGGGGTGTGGGGACTGAAGAGGAAGGTGATTTAAACAAGGGTATTAGACTCAGGCCTCTTCCATCAAGACATCTTTGAACCTACAGAAGAGCAGAGCACAGCTCCTAGGGAAGGCACTGTTGGTACCCCGAGACCTGACTCAGAGGGCAGCAGTTATGCACCAGGGTCCAGGGCTTAGAGGGATGGGAGGAAGAGTATCTCTGGCCTGGAAGGGGTGGGAGGGTCCACAGAACAATGCAGCTGGCATGACCATTAGTTCAACAGCAGGGCTTATCTGTCTGTACTGAAGGTATGGCCTCTACAGAACGAGGCGGGGATCCGTGGGTGCATGTGGAAGGATGTGCTGTGGCCTTGGGGCAGGACATCTTCATGATATAAACTAAAAGGGAAGAACCCCCCTCCCTCACCACCGGGCCCAGTCACCTTCCTCACTGTGAGCTGGTCTCTGACAAAACAGCTTTCTTGTACTGTCTACAAGGATTCTAGAACCTCCTCCAAAGAGGAAGGGACACACATAGCTTTGTGACTAGAGGAATGCTTTTGTCCTGGTTGTCTGTTGGTTTTGACCCTAAAGCTTGTCCAGGTCCTTATCTGATGCCATAGATGGGCCAACACATGAGCTTCGGGGATGTCAGACATTCACGGAGAAGAATGTAAGAAAGCCTCCAACTCCTGACACAGCCGGGGCACAACTGAGGTGAATGAAAGCTGCATGGGGACCTCCTGAGGAAGGCCCCCCAAGTCTGTGGCATCTCCTGCAAATGACTGATTTATCTGGAGAGCTTAAGATGTTGCTATGATTAAACCCTGCTCTATTGCACATGTGTTCCTTTGGGTATAATTACTGAGGAGGAGTCACTGAACTCATTGGTAAAGAAAACAGAAGCTTCTGAAATATGTACCGTTCCTCAATCACCAGAAATCACTTTGGAAACTCTGCTTTCACAAAAGATAAGAGAAAAGACTGTACTACCTAAAAGCGTAGTTTGATATAAAGCTGACTGTATTTTGTACACAAAATGTAGAAAAGACATAGCTGTCTGAGAAGAGGCCATGCAAATAAAACCAAGTTTGCCAAGAATCATAACAGTCATTGGCGAGGACAGGCACAAAACAAAGGCATGTGAGAGATGAGCTACAAGCACACGACCTGGAGAAGAGAAACCCCAAGAGAAGATCAAGGAGGATTTTTTGTTTCACTTGAAAAGTTATAACATTTTCCCCTTATGAAGTACCTCATGCAATACAGTTATGAAACAGAAAGTTGCATTTAAGAGATAAATAATGTTTTTCCTTGGTGCTTGGATAAATGAAGAAATTTAAATGGCACAGAGGGGACTTGGCTCCATCTCATGTAGTATTTCCTCAAAACCTTTCATCTAAAAAAATACTAATTAATTCTCATCTCATGTAGTATTTCCTCAAAACTTTTCATCTAAAAAAATACTAATTAATTCTCATTAAATAGGGTGCACAATTGCCTTGGTATCATCACTGGGGAAGAAAGGTCAAGACTTCTGGGGCCAGCAATTAGCTAGTGGGAAGGAGGTCAGAACAAGGCTTTGGGCCCTGTTGTGGGCCTTTCCACATCTCTCAGTTTTACTAATATGAGTAATCTTTGGATCTTACTCAAAATCCATCACTTTCCTCCTTAATATTATAAAGGAAATCTGAAAGCCCTTGTATAAACTTTATGATTGACAATTCAATTTCTAGACATGAATAAATGACTTGTCAAGAGAAGTCAGGGTATTTTTATTTCCAGATGTGGAAGCTAAGAGTAGGAGATAGGTGTAGGAAGAAGGTGGGTTTGAGTCACAAAAATTATTAGAGCTTATTTCCCAATTCCTACATCTATTTGGCTCTTCTAGTTAAAACTTTTTCCCTTTGGTGAATGGGTCTTAATACCTCACCACACTTGTTGGCCCTGTCACATAATGGTCACAAAGAGTCATCACTCATCAGTTGTTGCCCTAGAATGGGAGCTCAGGGTACCTTGTTGAGTGATAACATAAAGGCTACTAAAAGAAAAGACTAAAAAAGAAGTCTTCTTATAGCTATACAGACCCAGTTTTTGTGCAAAAGCCAATTATTATTGTATTTTTTTAATGAAGCAAGATGCCATGTGAAACATACTGATGACTATACTTGCCCAAGAATTGATATTTAAAGTGATAGGTCATGTGGTAAGATTATCGGAAATTATACAAAGACAAGAAGATGAAACATGGTACCATTTATGCAAGCATGAGGAAACTTGTGAAATAAAAGGAGGATAACTATTGTCTATCTTCCTCTGGATGAAGTGCATGCATTTGCTGCATGGCTTTCATTACAGAGACAAGCAATAAGTTATTCGTATTGTAAATTAGTATTTTCCTAGGATTTAAACATTCACACAGCTTTCATTTCTCCTCCTCTATTTCCTGCCAATTACTTTTCTTCTCTTCTCTCTTAACACAACCTCCCCTCATATCTACTGAACAAAATCTATTTTAGACAAGTTAGATCAATTTAACAAATAGACCAGTTTAGTCCTGATTCTTAAATACAGCTTTTAAAAAAAAGTGCTCAAGTAAATAGTAGCATTTCATCTTTTGCATTAGTCTCTTAAATGTATCATTTAAAGCACAGAGCTTTCTGAACAGGAGGCAGACTTAAATTTATGATTTTTCTGGAGGGCTTTAGTTTCTTTCAAAATATTTGTGAGTCACAACACTGAATAAGGTTATCTCCACAGGATTTAACATTTTTTCAACAAACATGTCTCTTAAGTTTGAATGCTTAGGTGATTTCAAAGACTGATTTGTACTTCTCTAAAGTCCACTAGTTAGCTGTAATTTTAAGCCATTAACAGTATTTTCTATTGATGATAAATTAAGCCATTTGCAAAATAACTTTCCAGATCAGTACAGGCCACACATTGTTACTTAACTTCCCACATTCACAAGATTCCATCACTGATTCCTTTCAGCTTACATTTCATTATCACTACTGGAGAGTTTTTGCTAATAGAAGCAGTGAACATGGGTAATTCACATTTACACAGCCAACATCCAAGCCTCTGCTCTAGCATGGAAAGGAAGATAGTGTCTCCTCCCCAGTCTTCTACCCACTCTGGGAATCTCAGCACACTTTCCTCCTACACAGAGACAAGGTGGGTGTCATGGGGTGGTCCTCCCAGGCTTCAGAACCACAGAGCTCATCAATATCTGTTATTTTAAGGCTGACCTTCCCATCCCCTGCTCCTTCCCATGGCCTTCTGAGATGGACCGGGTGCACACTCACATCTAATTGCCTTGGTCGTAGGGCATTACCAGAGTAGAAGGTCTGTAGAAAGACATTCAGGAGAATACATTTCTCTCTGCCCAACTGTGCCTGTTTTGTTTCTTTCTCATAAAACTTATTTTTTATTTAGGTGATCAGATTCAATGAGGTATCTAGATGAGTTCATTATGCTATTCAAGTATCTTCTTATCCTTGGTGGTAACGAACTTCTATATCTTACACACCACAGGCCCTCAGTAAGTGTTTGTCCAATTGAATGAAGTACAATTGAATGTCATCAGTTCCTCCTCCTGGCTATTTTACCTATCACAGTGGTATATTTTGTAGTGCAAGAAAGGATGTTCTAAAGGCAGTATCACTACATCAAGAATTACCGAGTCTTCAATAAGAAAAAAATAAACAACTCAATCCAAAAATGGGCAGAAGACCTAAACAAGCAATTCTCCAAGGAAGACATACAAATGATCAAAAAGCACATGAAAAAATGCTCAATATCACTAATTATCAGAGAAATGCAAATCAAAACTACAATGAGGTATCACCTCACACCAGTCAGAATGGCCGTCATTCAAAAATCCACAAATGACAAATGCTGGAGAGGCTGTGGAGAAAGGGGAACCCTCCTACACTGCTGGCGGGAATGCAGTTTGGTGCAGCCACTGTGGAAAACAGTGTGGAGATTCCTCAAAAGACTAGGAATAGACTTACCATATGACCCAGGAATCCCACTCCTGGGCTTGTATCCAGAAGGAAATCTACTTCAGGATGACACCTGCACCCCAATGTTCATAGCAGCACTATTTACAATAGCCAAAACATGGAAACAGCCTAAATGTCCATCAACAGGTGACTGGATAAAGAAGAGGTGGTATATTTATACGATGGAATACTACTCAGCCATAAAAACCAACAACATAATGCCATTTGCAGCAACATGGATGCTCCTAGAGAATGTCATTCTAAGTGAAGTAAGCCAGAAAGAGAAAGAAAAATACCATATGAGATCGCTCATATGTGGAATCTAAAAAACAAAAACAAAAACAAACAAACAAACAAAAACAAAGCATAAATACAGGACAGAAATAGACTCATGGACAGAGAATACAGACTTGTGGTTACCAGGGGGGTAGAGGGTGGGAAGGGATAGACTGGGATTTCAAAATTGTAGAATAGATAAACAAGATTACACTGTATAGCACAGGGAAATATACACAAAATGTTATGATAAATCACAGAGAAAAAAAATGTGACAATGAGTGTGTATATGTCCATGAATAACTGAAAAATTGTGCTGAACACTGGAATTTGACACAACATTGTAAAATGATTATAAATCAATAAAAAATGTTAAAAAAAAAGAATTACTGAGTCTTGACTATGACAGGTAAAGCTGTGACTGTAACTTAGATCTCTGAATGTCAATCAGCAAAAGTAGAGGCAATAAAGTTCATGTCATAGGGGTTATGGATACAAGTTTTAAGTAGGGCAAACGTAGGTGTAAATACTGATTCTATCTGGTGTGTGACTTTGAGCAGGTTACTAAATCTCTCTATTCTCTCTTATATGAAATAACAGTAGCCACACCATAGGATTGTTGAAAGGATCAAATGAGATATTGCACAGGAAATGTTTAGCATAATTTCTGGCCCATGATAACACGTAATACTTATTAATGGTAAATTGTAGCTTATAAATGGTAGCTATTACTATTGCCATTGGGAATCTTCTACGACAGGAAGATCAGTTATTGCAGTTCTATTTGCCTAGTGATCATTAAGTCCTTGGCTGATGCCAGTTCTGCTTAGCTAGCTGATTTCTTTACATTTATTGACTTTTATATATAAAATGCTGTACTTGAAGGGAATAAAATGTATCCCAAGGATCTTCCAATCAGGTTGTTGGCTTGCAATTTGGTTAGCTGACTTGCAAGACGTGAAACATGATGACAAATAAGATTTGTAAATCATCTAGAATGCATGGTAAGAAAAATAAATATTAATGAAAATAATTATAATATTATTATAATCCTATCCCTAGATGAAGACAAGAATGTCAAATCAACTGAGACTGGTACAAGTATTCAAAAACAAAAACAAAAACAAAAACAAAAACCAGCCTTGCTACCAAAAATATTGACTTGTTTATCACAATGAAATAGACAAGGACAACTCATTGTAAGATTGATGGACAATATAAAGCATGGTATAGAAGATCAGATTTTTTACTGAATAATTGTTATCAGCCAGAAATAGTCACATCATAAGATACCTGGGTATCATATGGAAAGGACTTTGGAACAGAGACATCACAAGTGAATACCTGGAAACAAATCAGAATCAATCCACAATCCACAATAATTCACATTCACACAGTCTAGCCTCTAGTCTAGCCAGACACTAGTTACTGGAAAAGGAAGATTCCTCCAGGCCTGGACTAATTAAGTTCTAGTGGTTACTTCTCAGCGTGGAGTGTCAGTAACAGTTGGGATGTTATTATGGCAACAAAGGGGACTTGCTTATTTGTAGAGTATGAATAATCCCAATATTCCGTGGTTTTATTTTATAAATTGCCTTAAGGCTTATGAAGAATGTAATGCAAATCAGTATGGCACAGTAAAAGTTAAACTGAAAAGCGAAATGGGAACAAATAGACCTTAAGTCACTTGCATTTTAGATTCATATTCTTAAATTTACTGGACCTACAGGCAGTTTCATATTGAACCAGAAGAGTTAAAATTTTCTGAAAGGTGTTCAAAGATTAGGGAAGTAGCAAGTGGTCTCACGTTATTCATTCCCCACCATGTCAGGCAACAGAAGAAGGACCTAACTTATATATGTTGAGGATGTTGGGTCCTTTATAACTTATTATTATCAAAATAGACAGAAAGGTGGCAAAGCAGCAGAGGAGAGCATATTTTTGGGTCTTACCACAGTTTCTGTGGGCTGCCTTCTGCCCTGAGTTATTAATCTGAAGGCCAAACTTTAGCTTCAATTCAAAAGATGTGAACTCTCAGAGTGTGAAATGTTTTTCTTGGGCAATGATATTGCAAAATACCTATAGAACAAGACCTGAATTCTTATTTTAGATTCAAGATCAAAATAACACAGTAGAAAGCTGCATACTTAGCTGGTGGTGTGGAGAGGTACTTTGCAAAAAAGAAATCTAATATATAAATAATCAAAATCATAGTATAGATTAATGTTTAAGAGGCAGCAGTCTGAGTGCTTTATGGATATTACGCCATCCAATTTTCAAGATAACAGACAAAATATGTACCACTCCTATCTTCATTTAAAGAAAGAAAATCAAAACAGGGAGAAGTTAAGTAGCATGCCCAAGTCACACAGTTAATAAAAGGCAGAACTGGGATCTGAACTTGTGAGCTTGATCCCTTCCCTATATTTCCAGATTATAAAAATTTAGGTTAAAAAAGAAGAAAAATTAGAGAGCAATTTTCTTCATTGGATTCATTAGATTATAATCAGCAAGCTTAAAAACCTACAACACAAAATATTTCAATTATAAAATCTACATATATATAAATTTCGTAACACAGATTAATTACAGGTAATACGTGCACTTTCTTAGAAATGGCCAAGAACTGAGTTTGTCCCTTTTAAGGCTGTAAACCTGATTCAGACCTCCATGGCTTAATGCAAAAACAATGGTGAATCCTAAAGATAATTTTTCTGAGGGGAGAAAAAGATGCCTTCCCATTCCTATCTCACCCCTACGGAATCTAAATCCTCCTCACAGGACCCTCAGTAACATCTGTCAGGTTAGATCTCAAACAGCCCAACCATGGACAGGGTGACATTCTGGGCACCTTTAAAATCTAGCGAGCCCTAATCAATTAGAAGGAAACTGCTACAATGGTAAGTCAGAAAGGGAATAGTTCCGGGGGAAGGTCTATCTCAGTGGTAGAGCGCATGCTCAGAATGCACGAGGTCCTGGGTTCAATCCCCAGTACCTCCATTAAAATAAAAGTAAATAAAACACACACACACACACACACACACACACACACACACACACAAACCTCAAAAAAAAAAAAAAAGAAATAGTTTCTTACTGGAAAAAGTATAGCACCGCGCAGAGCTGTCCATGGTGCTGGTCTCTTTCTGAGCTTGGCTATACATGCTGGTCTTGCTAGTGTTTATTCCCCCTCATGCTGATTACTTGGTGCATGTCTTGCTCAAACAGTTGCTGCCTAATACCTCTCTAATGTTGCTGTGGACAACTTTAAGCTCTGTGGCCTATCTAGGCAGGGCTTTACAGATTAGGAAAGTGAGGCACAAGGAGGTTAAGTAACTTGACCAAGGCTTATGGCTAACAAG
Source organism: Vicugna pacos (assembly GCF_048564905.1). Lineage (NCBI taxonomy): Eukaryota > Metazoa > Chordata > Mammalia > Artiodactyla > Camelidae > Vicugna > Vicugna pacos. The sequence goes on along the minus strand of NC_132993.1, from coordinate 75,815,547 downwards.
CAGGAAAGCTGGGATTCAAACCCAGCCAGGCCAGTGGCAGAGACCACACTCTGAACCTCCACATGCAATCATCTCCCTAAATAAAGGTCTACAAGGCTTAAGTACTGCACAGAAGCAGGCAGGAAGTGCCGTGCCATGAAACTGAGAGTTTCAGAGAGGACAGGGTGGCTGCTGAGCAGAGCACACCATGAAAGGAGTAAATGGCCAGCTGACCAAGTTGCTATGAAGAAAGAATATCCTCTTAGAGACTGATACACTTCAAAAGGAGTCTTTCTTCCTGTTCTCACACTCCTCCCTGGGAGAACTACTCAGCATTTCCCCTGATTATTCAGTTTTCCTTTATTTTTATTTCTGAGAATCACCAATACTTTTATTGTAAATAGGATTGCCAAGTTTAGGTTAATTTTTTTAATTTGTATTTTTATTGAAGTATAATAAGTTTATAATATATATACATATATTCATTTTCATATTCTTTTTCATTATAGGTTACTAAAAGATATTGAATATAGTTTCCTGTGCTATACAGAAGAAATTTGTATTTTGTCTATTTTATATATAGTAGTTAACATTTGCAAATCTCAAACTCTCAATTTATTCCTTCCTGTCCCTTTACCCACTCTGGTAACCATAAGTTTGTTTACTATGTGATTCTGTTTCTGTTTTGTAGATAAGTTCATTTGTGTCCTTTTTTTTTTTCTTTTTTAGATTCCACATATGAGTGATATCATATGGTATTTTTCTTTCTCTTTCTGGCTTACTTATTTTAGGTTAATTTTTGAGTAGTTGTGTTGCCAAGAGTCAGGAGGACATGCTTGGTCTCTCACTTTGTCATCAACACTGTAATTAGTATCACCATTAATACTACAATAATAAATAATATAAAAGAGGAATTCATGAAAAAGAAAACCTGATTCTGCATTGAAAGTACCTTGACAACATGACAAAGGTCTCCCTGAGCAAAACCAATCCACAGGAGCAGCACAGCAAAATTGGCGGAAAGGAAGGACAAGAGGGGAGGGGTCATGTTCCTAGGAAGAGCACTGCACCGCAGCAGGTGAATCTCTGCAAATAGATCCTGCCTGCAAAGCAAACCATATCTGAGAAATAGAACCCCAAATTTATAGCTACTGGAAATATGCCAACATTTTTCAAACAGAAAGAAAAATTTCCTAAGAAAAAAAGAAATGCAAATCAATGCTTTCCCTAAAATCAAAGAAATAAAGACTATTTAAAACCTATATTGTTTTATCAAAATCACAAAACATCTGCCTTCCTCTGGGCCAATTTAAAAGCTACTTTTCAAAATACTCCAAAACATGAATGAGTGTGTGTGTGTGTGTGGACAAGGCCTGGGTTGGGGCCACTAACCTCATTCAAGTCTATTAAGAAATGTTCCGATTAGTGTATCGTGTTGTGCAGTCTATTGAAAAGGTCATGGTCTATAGCTGAGCTAAATATAACCTGGTGAGAGAGAGTTTGGAGAGCTCTGGAAAATTTTGAGAGGCTTTCACACTGTTTGGAAGATAAGAACATTTTTTGAAGGGATTTTGTTCTTTTTTATGAAGTTGTGATTGAAAAAAAGAGGTATCAAGGACGTATGAAACTTCTTAGCAAATACCTTTAAAAAGAAATCTAGAATAATTTTCACTGTTTAAAAAATCATAAAAATAATGCTATGTTCCACTAGTCTATCTCTTCTCTAAGAAACTTAAATCATTTTCACAGGTTTAAATAGAGCTGACAATCTTGCTGCTTTTGTGAGAGCCGAGGTCAGTGTGACCTTCCTAAGACACACTGATGACTGGGATACTTTGCTGCTTAAAATCCCAGTGACTTCCTCATGGCCTAAAAACTCTTGGCCATACCATCAAGGCTTTTGGTATTCTGGCCAATGATTATATGTTTCCAGTTCCCTCTTATATTGTTTTTCTCCCACTTATTCTGTGGTCCTTCAAATGACTGTGCTATAGCTCCGTGTCTTTGGACAGAATGTCCTTTCCCACATAGTCTGCAGACTCTTCCTCACCCTTGAACTGTTATTTCCTCAGTCACACCACCACGTGACAGCTCTGCCCCACCCTCTATTCCTCTTTTCAGGGCAAAAATGATTGCCTCTTCCCTTTGGCCTCCACTGTACCTCATATAGACCTATGATATAACACCCAGCATGTTGATCATATTTATTGGTTTACATTTCTGTCGTCCCCTCAGCTGTAAATTCCAGGAGGACAGTGTCCACCCAGCACAGTGACTGGTACACAATAAGTTGAACCATAAGTAATCAAGGTCAGACAGATACAGAACTACAGAAGCTAAACAAAAATTTTCCCATTGTGTAAAGATCATCCTCAGATTAATCAAAGCTGTTATAATTTTTCTTTTCTAATCTCATCTCTTCCTCCTCATTATCTGCCAACTATAAAAGCAAACCCCTGAAAGCAATGCCCCTTGTGGGTTCCCACCATCCCAACACATATTTGGGTATAGGAAGTGCATACCAAATGTGTATTGTATATGTAAGCATATGTGTGTTAGGGGGTGCTGAAAAGAGTATACCCTGAAAAAACGCTATCCTGGTGACTCCTATAGCCCTATTTTAGTCAATTTTGATTATCTGTGCTAAGCAAGAATGGTTACCATGTGCCTAGCATTGAAAAATATTAGAAACAGTTCCACCTTCATTTTATACGGCAGGAGACTGAGCTCTTATTTGCACAAGATTACTTTTATCAAGACCTCTTCACGTTTCCTGGACCAATTTCCTACTCATTCCCTTACACTAAACTGAGCTCAATGACAGAAAATCATTACACTTAATGTTCCTTCCTGCACTTCCCTTCAAGAGTACCATAAAGTAGTGGTTGAAAGTACTGTCTGGAACCAACTGCCTGGTTTTAGATACTAACTCCATTACAGGATAGCTATGCAACCTAGGGTGGTTTACTTAACCTTTCTGTGCTTGAATGTCTTAATGTATAAAATGAGGATTAACAATATCCACTTCATCACTGAGTTGTAGCGAGGGTAAATAAGCAAATAAATAAATAAACAAATAAATAATAGAACAATGTCTCCAATATAGTAAGGACTAGAAAGTATCATTCCTGACCCAGAACCTTTCAGAAGCCCACCGAGATTACTGCAACAAGTGTAGATTTCCACATTACTTTTAAAATCATCTTTGCTATTTACTCCTTTTTTTCCTCCAAAGCACCAGTTTCCCCCATTATTTCCCATATAGATCTTATGAACTCCCATCTCAACCTATAGAGGTCTCTTCTCTCCACAGGTCCAACTACTGCATTCTTCAAAGTTGAAGTCAAGTCCAGTTCTCTTAAATATTTCCTGACTCTCAAATTCTGCTCTAAGAATCCCTTAGGGACTTTACAACTCTATCAAACACGTAAAAGAAATGTACTGAACTCCTGTCTAGCAGTTTTGTGTAGGAGGGCGAGATCGATGGCGGCTGCCTCATTTCCTCCCAGGGCAGTTCACAGTCTGCAGTAATGCTTGGGAGCTAATCGAGAGACAGCCACAGCTTTGTGTCCCTCTCACAAGAAGACATGGAAAGAGGGTGTGGGCACCTCTCTTCTTACCACTCACCTGGATTGGCTAACCAGTGCAAGCCTGGCCAAGCTATATCTTTCCTGGCCAGGGACTGCTACTGGAACACTTAAAGAAGGGAATTTTCTACAGCTAAACAGTTATAAATATGATGCTTAATTAAAAAAATCACCAATTTTTAAAAAAACGTTTCTGGTTATACATAGATAAGACATATTTACTTGAACTCTCCATTTTTCTCCTCTTCCTCTCTTACTCTCATTTGATTTAACATACAACTATTTACGTGTTCATATACACACATGCAACAGAAGAACAAATGCTTAAAATAAGACAAGTAATCAAAATTGAGAAGAAAACTGCACTAATTACTGGAAAGAATTTTATGGTTTAAAGAATATTGGTTTCAGACATCTTAGTTCTTATGTAGCTTTAACATAGGATGAAAATACTATTCAGAATAAAATAACACTAAAAATGTAGTGATTTTTTAGTCTTTAAGCAATAATTAATTGTGTGCATGTTGTCACAGTTGCCTACATGTATTTCATATTTCTGAAAAATCACATTAAATGATACCATTTTTTCCAGACTTGGAATAGCTGGGATTTAACTTGTATTTGCTGATATTTACTGTGAAGGCAAATGAAAATATTTTTTTCTAAATTGCTGAAACTCTAGCTAGTTGTCATATTACTTATCATCAGATGCATTTGATATAAATGAAAACTGAAGACGAATGGCCCAAATATTCCTTCCATAGGCTTTTACGGGTCCTGGAAGGTTTATATCTCCATTTCAATCTCTGACTTTTCCTCATGTACTACGGTATGAGAAAGGCCAATGAACTGGCAGGTCAATGTGCCGTTCGGAAGTTTTCTAAGCATGGGAGGAGTATGGAAGAACATGGCCCTCTGGACAGCTGGAGAATTCTGTCTACCGTCGCCATCAGCGATCATGATTTATTTACACAGGATACATATGCACACAAACTGCTTTTATATTCAAGAGGCAACCTTCAAGGAGCACCCGAGAATGACGTAACTATTTATTATTCACACTCGTTATAATTCTCATGCTCCCAAGCCGAGATTCCAAACCCTTGAATACACTATTGAAAAAGAACTGCAGTATATCCCTCAAGTATTTTGAAGTAACCAATGCAACCATCTACACTGACAGGTGAATAAATTAATTCCATCTGGGAGCAGGGGAATTAACTGGCATAGATTATACTTATTTAAAGCCATCATTTGTTGAATTTTTGGTAATACATGTGCCAGAACCTTACATTTTCTCATTTAATCCTCCAACAACCTTGTGAGGTGGGTACAGATTATATTCCTCATTTTATAGAAGAGAAAACTGAGGCTCAGAAAATGACCAAGATCACACAGCTTTCTGAGAGCAGGCTGTGGAGCCAAGATATGAGCCCAGATTTCCTAACCCAAAGCAAGAACATTCATAAGTCAGTTATGCAGCCTCTGGAGGACCCAAGAATTTACTGTAGGTTATGAGCTCCCTACATGATCCTCTATAGCTACAGTGGATCTTTAATTCAATGTGTTGCTAAGTACATGAGCAATAGTAACAATCTGTACTACAATGAAAGAAATCTACATTGTCACTTACATTACAGGGAGGAATCCATTCATTAAAAGATCAGTCTTCATGTCAATTACTAGTTTCATTATTTGACTTTCTTCTGAGTGTCTTCTGTCTCCCTCCTGCCCCTCAACACACAAAATTACATTTGTTATCTGATGCTTTATTAACCTTCATTATACAACATGTGATTAATAGTAGTTGGCAATGAGTCTTGGCTATGTATCAAGGGAATTTCCAAGATAAATTTACTGATCCAAAGGTGCTAGATTAAATATTTTGTTATGGATTCATATATTTCCACTAGAAATACACAATAAAATACAAATGACAAATGAGGTGTTAAATCAAATTCCATGGTTTTTCCCTGGGATATTTCTTTCAAAGTCAGTCTGCAAACAGCATGCATCCACTGAAGACTCATTAAGCACACTGTGGTTCAGAAAGTTCGTGAAAACATTTATGTCATAATGAAATATGCCTTAATAGCTCAGAACCATCCTCTGAAATAAAAATTTAGTTTGCTAATGCCAGGCCAAAATTTCTTCCTTTGCAGTGTGTGTGTGTGTACAGTATCCTTTGTAATATTCTAGTTCATAGCAGGTTCATATGCAGCCAACAATCCATTAAGTTTTAATGGATTGTTGTTTTAATGACCATATGATCCAGCAATCCCACTCCTAGGCATATATCCAGAGGGAAATATATATGATAGCCAAGACATGGAAACAACCTAAATGTCCATTGACAGATGACTGGGTAAAGAAGCTGTGGTATATTTATGCAATGGAATACTATTCAGCCATAAAAATAATAAAATAATGCTATTTGCAGCAACATGGATGGACCTGGAGATTGTCATTCTAAGTGAAGTAGGCCAGAAAGAGAAAGAAAAATACCATATGATATCACTTATATGTGGAATCTAAAAAAAAAGACAACAAACTTACTTACAAAACAGAAATAAGACTCACAGACATAGAAAACAAACTTATGGTTACCAGCCGGGGAAGGGGTGGGAAGGAATAAATTGGGAGTTCGAGATTGCAGATACTAATATACATAAAATAGATAAGCAACAAGTTCATACTGTGTAGAACAGGGAACTATATTCAATATTTTATAATAACTTATGATGAAAAGGAATATGAAAATTAATATATGTATATTCATGTATAACTAAAGCATTATGCTGTACACCAGAAACTGACACATTGTAACCTGACTATACTTCAATTATAAATATATATAATATATATATGTATATATACACACACACACACAAAGTTTTAGTGTCTGAAGAGTTTCGCACAAGTTGAGAAAGAAAGGAAAATGTCTGCTTGTTCCATGTAGAAGAGAGGAGTTTGACTTGTACATTTTTCAGTTTGCAGTGCCCCATTGGAAGTAGACCTGGTGGAGGCAGGAGGCAGATCTAGGAAGGACTGACAGAGTAATTTCCTTATTCTTAGACTTTTCAAACAGATTTGCTGAAGAAGCAAGCTCCAATTATGGGACCCACCAATTAAGGGAGGGTGGTAAGAAGAAGCTGCTGGTTGGGAGGATGCAATAGGCTAAAACTAAGTCCTCTCAGTGTCTCTAGGGGCTGCCTGTACAGTTGGAGGGGAGGTGGTGGCTTACACAGTATTCTACCAGAGTCAACCAGATCAAACTCACTTGAAGAAAGCCCTTGAAAGATTAGGATGCTTCTTTATACTCCACTCAGAGCAAGCAGTCAAAGATGCAGAAGAGTTGACTATTAACAAGATTTGGATATTCCCTGGAGGTCAGTATTAGAGGAGCCCAGGAATCTAGGGAATGAGGGAAACTGGCAGGGATGAACATTAGAGAGTCCAATAGAGTTCTTCCTCACCCACTTTTGGGGGTTGAATGAATGGAAAACTCCTAATAGTAGATATTTTAAGAAGAGCTCTTGCACTGAGGTAAGTCAATGAAAAAGGAAGCAATGTCAATGGTCTTCTCACACCTCGATGCATTGGCGTGCTTCCAGAACCCTTTCACTTGGGAATGGATACATCTGGGGAGGAGGCAAGGACAATGCCTTATTGAGGATCAGGACTTGTCTGGGCAGGGTCTCTTTTACAAGATTCCACTTGAGGGAAGATGGGACAAAAGAATTGGGTATCAGAGCATGTTCCGTTCAGGACTAATTTGGGAAGTCTCAAAGAGCAGCCCGGGTCTGCCATCTGGTCTTGGGTTTTTGTTTTTTTTTTATGGTAGTCCTCATACCTGCTTCTGTTCTTCAGAAGAGGGACCACTACTCACTGGCTCTTCCATTAAAGTTATTGATAAGTACTTGCTGGTTCCTTAAGACCATTCAGACAAGTGAAGGGCTTTCACATTCACTAGTTGAATCGCCTTATCTTATTTAGGGGAGCAAATTCAAAGTGATATAATGAATGAAAATAATTTCAAGGTGGAGTCTCCATGACCAGGTTCTAGAACTGGAGCCTCAAACACAGAGCCACCTTCCCCATGATAGTCATCTTTGTCCTCCCCATGTCTGCGAGCACTCCTGGTACTTCTCCTTACCAGGAAGGAAAGCTCTGTGAAATAGTCACTTTTCTTCCTTATCTTGCTCTGTCTCCCAGCTGCACTGCACTGAGATGACCACTTCTTTCTTCAAGCACCCTCCTCTTCTGTCTTTCACAGCATGCTCTCACTTTTCTGATTTTCTCTTACCATTTGGCATCTTCTTTTTCATTGCCTTCCCAGCCTCCTCTCCTAAAGACCTACAATTGTTGGTATTCCCTGGGCTTCATCTTACACTCCTTTCTCTTCCTTGCTAGATGTTCTCCCTCAGGGATCCCATTTATCCCTCTGGTTTTAAGTACCATCTATGCTTTGTTTAGATGGTTCTCAAATTTTAAGGAAAACATTCAAGTTTATTCATTTAACATTTACTGAGATTATGCAAGGCAGAAGCATGCTTCTGTATCATTATTTTGACAACCTTAGCATCCTGACACACTTGTTCACTTAAGAGTGCTTTTCAGTAATCTCTCTCCATTCTCCCACATTGCCAATCTGTCAACAAGTCTTATAGACTTGTTTCTTCTGTGTATTTCACATCTGCTCTTTCCTTCCTCATGGCCAAAACCTTATTCAAGATCCTCATCACCTTGTGCCTAGTGGGAGAAAACAGATTTTTATCTGGCTCTCCTGTGTGGAGAATACTGAACCCAACTCAATGTTCATACAGACTGACAGTGGGGGTCATTCACTCAACACGTATCATCTGGTCCTACTATGTGCCTAGTGCTACTGGAATCACGCTGTCCTGGCTCTCAAGTTGTCTACAGTTCAGTGGAAGAGACAGAAAAATTAGTGAATCACTAATGCAAAGGGTGGTAAAGGCAGTAATGAGATACGCACAGATGCTGGGGGAGCATGTGGGAAAGGCACCTGCCTCAGCCTTGGGGATCAGGGAAGTTCTTCCCCTGCAAGTGAATTTTGAAGGAAGGAGCAAGAGTTAGCTAGGGGGTGAACGGTGCGTGCGTGTGTGTGTATGTGTGTGTGTGTGTGTGTGTGTGTGTATTGTGGGGAGGATGTAGATATGAGGAAAACAAGCACAAGCACAGTGAGTAGACAGATTGCCAGAAATTGCAAGGTTTTAAGCAGGAAAGTGATAAACTCTTTAGAAAACTCCCTCTGACTATAGTTGGGAGAAGGGATGAGAGGAAAGCCAGTTGGAGGCTGTTGCATTCAGTAACCCAGGCAACAGGTAACGGCGGCTTTGAACAAAGATAGTAGCAGTGGGGATGGACAGAAGGGGGATAATCAATAACTGACTGGCCCTGGTGAATGACTAAATGGAACAGGGCTAGGCTCAAATCTGATCTTGGTCATTAACTGGTCACAGGCCAATCACAATCTTCCCTAGTCTCGGTGTCCTCATTTGTATGAGAGAGATAACAATAACACCTGTTATCATTATGATGGTAAATCAGGATTTACTGCATATGAGAATGCCTGACATAGAGAAAGTTGTCAGTAAACTGTAATACCCTACTCCAGAATGCACAGCAGTTCTGTTATTTTATTATATTGAAACTAACTTCCTGTACAGCAATGATCCTCAGCCTTGGCAGGACTGACAGTTGAGACCTGACAACTCACTGCTGTGGGGACTATCCTGTGCACTGATGAGATGCCGTTAGGTGCCAGTGGCACCCCAACCTGAGAGATGACAATCAAAGATGTCTGCAGACATTGACCAACATACTTGTCACCTGGGGGGGAAATGGCTCTGGTTTAGAATCACTGCTCTAGAATTTTCTGTCCCTTTCCCAACTACATTTTCAATACCACATCCAATCTTTAAAAATACAATTTCTGATTACTTTCCTCAATGGACCACCACTCTAGCTGGGAAGATGTGTTACCATTTCATTCACATGTCATACCACATAATTTCCCCACACTTTACACAATGCCTAGAACACAATATTGAATGTCACTGAATGATATTTTCATCAACTCTATTATCAAGAGATCAAAGCCCAAACTCCTAGTACGCAGTCAACACTGCATAAATCTAGCCCCTCTGACTCTCCAGCTGGATATCATTATCTCCTGTTATCCACCCCCAATTCATCCTTTGCCATAACACTCAGTCTTCCAGACTTCAACATTTCATGGATGAGGAACTGCACCCCACCCCACCTCAGCTTACCCACACATAGAAAACCAACATAGGTTTGCCAACATCTCATTTTTCTAGGTAATAACATTTCAACAACAATAATAACCACAACAACCATTCTACTATCATTTTGTTAAAGGAAATTTTAATATCAGAAAAATAGAAAGGAACATAATATCAGGATAAAAGAAAGGAATTTAAATGCACTGAATTTAGCTTTATGAAAGGACTCACTATAGTGTTCTCATTTTCCTCATTTTTGAGAAGTTTGGTGCCAATTTCATCATGGACCAGCTTTTTAGAACCACTGACCTCATTTCCAGGCCAACCAGGCTAGGCTATTTTCTTCCTTGGCCTGACCCTCCTGGCCCATGGACCTCTGTATGCTCTTACCCCAGTGCACTCTTCCCACTCATCCCTGCCTGGAAACCTCCACTCCTTCTCCAAAGCCGGCATGTAGAAATTAACTTGTGTCCAAACCAGAGGCAATCTTTCTGTTCACATACTTCACTTCTTGGGGTACTTCCATAATCTACCCATGGAGTTGTTTTTATATGGGCTATAACCAATAGCATCTCCTCATCTTTGTAGAAAAGGACCTTGCAAGTAAACAGTGGGCATCTAATAAATGTATGCTATATCCAGTAGTGGAATTGACTCTGGCTTTGGATATTCCACTCCCTCCACCAGGATACCTACTGTACTAGTTTTCTATTGTTGCTGTAACAGATTACCACAAACTTAGTAGTTTAAAATAACACAAATTTATAACCTCATAGTTCTGTACGTTAGAACTCTGACACAGTTCTCGCTGGACTCAAATCAAGGTGTTGACAGGTTGTTTTCCTTTTTTGGAAGCTCTTAGAGAGATTCTGTTTTTCTCTTTCTCCAGCTTATGGAGGCCACCTGAAATTTCTTGGCTTGTAGCCCATTTCCTCCATCTTCAAAGTCAGCAATGTTGCATCTCTCTGACCTTTCTTCCACAGTCACATCTCTCTCTAACTCTGACGTAAGCCAGAACACGTTCTCTGATTTAAAGATTCTTGTCATTAGATTGAGCCCACTTGGATAATCTAGGATAATATCTCCACCTCAAGGTCCTTAAACTAAACTAATCAGACCTGCAAAGTTACTCTCACCATGTAAAGTAATAATTTCACAGGTTCTGAAGATTAGAGTGTGGCCATCTTTGGGAGCCAATATTCTGTCCATTATACCCATTTTCACTGTTCTTTATCAATCCACATTCCTCACTCTTTATTCATGAAATGAAATTTGCTCATGATCAAAAAAATAATAAATGATAGAATCAGGATTTGAATCCAGGCCTATGTGGACATAAAGCTCCTTCCAATAGCTTGGTGATAAAGAAAGCAACGGCAAAACATCCACATTGTGCAGTGGACAATCACCATGTGGAGTGGATGATGAAGCAGTGAAAGCACCTTATTATGAGCACCTTTTAGATGGCATTTGTAAATGCACTGATGCTTTCTCCCAACACTGTGTATGTTCATGTATGAAGATGTTCTGTGTTCAGTATGTGTTCAGTATGAAGATGAATTATGTATGTTCATGTATGACTGAAGCATGACTGCTGTACACCAGAAGTGACACAACATTGTAAACTGACTATGCTTCAATAAATATACATATATATATACATATACACACAAAAAATAAATAAGATGCATGCTAAAAAAAGCCAGATGTTCATGGCCATACAAGACATCTGAAAGACAATCTAAACTGGGTTCCAGCTTTTGAAACTCAGCTTTGCGCGGTCAGGCAACACTCATCCCTAGGTGTCAAGGTATTTTTAGCATCTTGAAACACTACACAGTTAGGCTTACTAACTTTGATCTAAGAACACCTTCTCACAAGCTTGCTTCCCTTTAGCTGTCACAACGTTCAGATTTGCAAAACCTGTGTTGAGTAGGAAGGGCTATTTTTGTTTAAAACTTTAGCATTGATTATACAGTGGTGATTTATGGCTTGCGCACTTCAAGGCTTAATTAATGTAATAGTGCACGGTAAGTAAGGTCTTTGTGGCAGAATTCATCACTAATTCCCAGTGAACCGAAACCCAGAGTTACTGAGTTTTATTTTCTAGAGCAGGGCTCTGTAGAGATTATTTCTTGCAGAAGAAATCTTGCCTTGACTTCCATTCACTATGCCCTACAGTCTGTTGAGGTGGTCAGACAATGCTGCAAATTGCCCCTGGCTTCAGAATAGTTTTCTGAAGGAGGACCTTGGTGGCAAGGAATCCAAAGGAATCATCTGTTTATAGGTAGTACTGTGTGTAAGTTATCCTAGACAAGTCTCTCCAATTTCCCTCATCCATTTGTATTAGAGACTATCAGGGAAAGAGAGCTTTCTCTCTTTTTCCCCAGCTTTGTTGAGGCATAAATAACAACTGGGAATTGTATATATTTAAGGTATACAAGTTGAAGTTTTGATATATGTATACATTGTGAAATGGTCAGCACAATCAAACTAATTAACATATCTATCACCTCACAAAGCTACCATTTTCTTTCTGTCTCCTTCTCTCTCTCTCTTCCTCTCTCAGTAGTGTGAACACTTAAGATCTTAGCAAATTTTGAGTATATAATACAGAACTGTTAACTACAGTCCCCATGCTGTACACCAGCTCTCCAGAACTTATTCTTCCTGCATAAGTGAAATTTTATACTCTTGGACCAATACTTCTCCACCCTTCAGCCTCTGACAACTACCATTTTACTCTCTGCCTCTATGAGTTTGACTATTTTAGATTTAAGTGAGAGCATGCAGTATTTGTCGTTCTGTGTCTGGCTTATTTCACTTAGCATACCATCCTCCAGGTTCATCCATATTTTTGCACATAGTAGAATGTCCTTCTTTTTAAAGGCTGAATAAATCCATTGCAAATATATACCACATTTTGACAGTGCTGTCTTGATTTAAGTTAGCAAGAGGAGTGTCATTGATGATAAACCTCCATCTATATGATTATCTGAGCTTCAAAATGTTCACATGCACGAAGTAGGGAATCCAACAATTTTATCTAGGTTAATTAAAACTGACAGATGCATTATGAATTTACATGTACAGCCTTCACTGGTCATCAAGACAGGTTAAAACAGCTAGAGAGGTTGGGTGATGGCTCAGATGCAGGCTTAGTGAGATCACCCTGTTTCATCACATATGCTTCAGATATGGGCAATGGACTTGGGAAAAACAAATAACTCTGGCTGGAACCCACAGCAATTGAGTAGAAGGGGTAACAGATCAACAATCAAAAAGCAAAACCAAGGTTGCCTAGCTGAGGAAATTCAGCACAGGAATATCTTTTTTATAAATAGTCTAAAGATTCTACTGATAACCTCATTTTCCAAGTCTTCCATGGGAAATGGAAGTGTCAGGAGGAGGAGGAAACATGAAAAGAAGCTGAGCGCTTTTAGAAATAATTACTGTTAACTGGAAATGTCACTCTCCCTTATCCCCAAGTCTCTTTTTAGATTAGCAAGCAGCAGTGACCAGATGGAGGCTGTGTGCTGAAATGCCTTCTGCGACGCCAGCCAAACAACTGCAGGAATCAAGCTTCTCTTGAACAGATGGCCCACCAATTTCTCAGGTTAAAGATCAGCCAGACTCATTAAAGAAGCTGCAAGGGTTCAACAGTTAAAATTTCTTTTTAGCCTCACATCCTGAATGAGAGAACTTTCTACAACCTAAAAAAAATGGCTAACTAGAGTTGGAAGATTAAACCGTCCACAATATTGATATCAAGGACTACAGGAAAAAATACAGATCAAAAAGGATGGAATTAATGGTCATTTAAGCCTAAATCTGTTGCTCATTATTGAAATTCATCGGTACTTTTTGGTGTGTTCTATCAGAAATGTACTGACTTGAAAGCCAGAAAGAGAAAGAAAAATGCCATATGATATCACTTATATGTGGAATCTAAAAACAACCAGACACAAATGAATTATTTATTATTTATAACTTAGATGATTGATTTCTCAAATATGTGTAAGCACATATGACTGTCCTTTATGATTGGATTACTGAATTCTGTTGATTCTTATTCTGTGGTTGGCTTTGATAACTATGTAAGTTTGAAAAGCTAAAGCTCTAAACTATTCTTAGAGACAATGAACAGTACATACATGTAAATTAAAAATATGTGCAATATATTGTATATATGTATTTGCATGTAACATTTTCTATATGTGCAGTCAAACTGTATCAACTTTACCTAATAAAACTGAAAAATGAAAAAAAAAAGAAATGCATTGACTTGAAGGGAATTAATGGAAGTGTTTTTGTGTAAATGCAAGCTTAATTCATTACCATGTTGAAATAAACAGTACAGGCTTGGATCAGGGAAGTAAACAGTAAGGGCATCTTATCATCAGTGTAGAAGGATTAAATTAAATAGAAAATATGAGGCTGGTACTCAAGGGGAAGCACGTGAGGAACTAGAGGTTAAAGGTCATATTTCATGTTTTCTGAGCAAAGTCAGATCACAGAAAATTGGATCAATAGCTTCCTCTGACAGAACAACTTTAACTGATATTGAGAAAGAGCCAATTACTTATTCCTGCTTTAGGAGAAGACTTGATGTAATGGTCTGGGAAATCACACTTGAAAAAAAATTTCACAATGGCCTGGGGATGAAATTACGAAGTATTCCCAGACATGTGGGCTCAGTCAACCATTAAACGATATGTGAATTCATCAAAATTTGATGTCATTGTCTTCTCACATTCATCTGCTTTTCATCTTTGCTTATTGTAGTCTGGGGTTACAGATGTCTCCCAGTTTCATTAGAGATAAATATTAGATATAGTTATTGGTCAACATATATGAACCCTGTGGTAACCACAAATCAAAAGCCTACAACAGATACACAAAAGTTAGAGAGAAAGGAACAGAAGTGTACCATTATACTAAATTATTTTTTAAATTAAAAATCTTTAAAAATATACTACATACATCTGCACTTTCCAAAACAGGCAAATAAAATGCCAATCAATTAATCAATCAATCAATCTCAATTTGAGTTTGGGTCCTCTACGATTACGGATTATTTATGACTCCCTCCATGCAGCTACAGCAACAAATGCAGGTGTAGATGGTGTGGCCACGGGAAGATGACAGAACTTGTTAAGAGGTCCTGTGAGCACAGGGATGATCCCTCCAGAGGGCAGAGCTACACTACCTGGGCTAAGGGGCACACGCAGCTCACTCCAGGGGCTGCTAAGGTATGTATTGATGCCACTTGCTTCCCACTTTCCAACAACACAATTCTTCTCTTTTCTTTCTGTGGCTCTCACTGCTGTTGGGCTCAAGGGTTATTCCTCTGCTAGTAAAGGCTCTTTTCCACTTAAATCTTTCTCTAGAACAGAACTGGACAGGTGCTTGAGAGGGCTGTTGGTGGGGAGGGTGTCTAATTATGGAAATGGGTCCTGAATTGTTTCACTCAGTAATAGGAAATGAATGTCTTCCACCTACTACGTTGGCATGCACAGAATCAAATGAAGGGTACTATTCTGAATGTCTTGGAAATGGCATTTGGGTACATTTCATTGGATTGTAGCCAAATACAACTTCTTGTAATACAGATCCAGAATGACAATTTACAACACTTGATAGAAGCATCATTTGGATTTTTGGCAGATTCTTAGCAAGTTATATGATGTGGTCAATCCTTTTCCACAGATGTAAAATAATACAAAGTATCCCATTTTCTCCTAGGTTTTCTTTCTTACCAAAGAAAATTGCATCTTGAATAACTTATCCTCAGTTCAATCAGAGAAATACTGATGCCTAAAACACCTGGTGGTAGGAGTAATGAGCATCTTAAGTATGGGGTAACAGGACAAAAAAATGATGGAAAGGGGAGTCACAACTTATTGTCTGTATATAGTCTTGGTAAATCAACTCTTTCCTCACTTACCAATATTTTATGCCCAGGTCTGTGTCAAGCATGGGAGAGGTAATAATGAAGCTGAAGTCATAATTGTAACATAACTGCTATCCTCAATGGGCTTACAATCAAGTTATCCAAAGTGGAAAAAAAACACAAAGAACTACATAAAAGAATGGAATTACTCAGGAAAAGTTATCACCTTATAGAGGAATGGATTTCTAAATTAATAGTGTGGAAGCAAAATACATACTGCTTATTTCAGTGATGACTAAGTAAGGATATAAAAGCAGTCTACAAATACTTTAAAGGTGTAAATACCAAGTAGGGTGAGGAGTTATTTTGTCTAGTACTCTACAGAAATAGCACTGAACATAGAATTAAGAAAAGGAATACATTGAATTACAGTGTGAACAACTGCAAAGGAATTCTTTAAACTGTAGCTCCAGGGTGCTTAATGACCTCAAAAACAGCTCTGGCTCTTTGATAATACCTGCTTTCATCCTGCAACTGTCCAGTTAATGTCAATGAATGTTAAGACCTTAATAGACCTCCGGTTAGAGAAAGGTAAGATACACCCTCCAGATCTTCTGGAGCAGGAGGTGAGATGGAAGTGTGGGTTCAGGCATGTCATTGTGAATCTGGGGGGGCCATGTGAAGGAGGCTGCACATCAGAGTCACCCAAGGAGCTCTTTCAGCATATGGATGCCCAAAGCCCTGCTTCAAATCCACTGAATTACCATCTTTGGAGGTGAAGCCAAAATCAATATATTTGAAACATTTCATGGATTTTTTTTTCTGATGAGATATCAGGGTTACAAATATTTACTGATGAGCTTTAAGCAAAGGAATAATCAGCACTGTATCTTAGAGCAATCATTCTGGCTGCCATGTGGGGAATAAAATAGGAGAGTGAAAACCACATGGAAGCTATTTGAATAATCCAGGGAAGAGGGGATGAGGGCTTCAGTTAAGGCAGTGTCAGCAGGGAAGTACAGGAGAGTTCAGAGCAGGTTCGATGATGGCTTAGTGGTTTGAGGAGGTGAAGGAAAGTGAGGAGTCAAGACTTCAAGCCAAGCCTGGAAGTCAAGACATCCTTCACCAGTGGAAGGCAGCCTAGACACTGGCTCAGGGACTTTCTTCCAAGATTGCATGGGACAAGATCGCAGAGAGATAGAAGAGAGTGAAACATTAAAAGGAAGTTGAAGTCCAGGAAGCAGAAAGGGACACCAAAGATTACCAAGCTGGCAGGGGCAGAAGCGAAGAATGCAGTCAAATCTGGAGTCCCAGAGCCAGTTGGATGAAAGCAATAATGAGGAGATGGAGAAATCTAGAGCAGCCATTGTAACCACTTAGAATGGGTATTAATTTCCATAAAAAAGTGCTTCCGGGGAGTCCAAGGGAGAAGAGAGTTTCAAAAAAGAGTGGTCTCTCATGTCCAGTGCAGCAAAGGTTATGAGAAGGTTCATTAGTTCTGTTGTTTCTGTTTATAAATATGTATCTCTATAAAAATCATTATAATGTAGAGGATTTGTCTAATGCTAATAGATAAAAGATGACTATAAAAATCATTGAATTATATATAAAATCATATGGGTAAAACAGTTTAATTTTGAAGTGGAAACCTGACAATTATAGGTTCCTTGGAAGATTTCTGGGAAGCTGAATCTCTCTTCACTTTCTCCTCATTGACACATTAAACTCAGTTTCTCTTTTATCTTGGACACTGTGACAAATTCATAAATTACTCAATGCATACGATTTGCAGGCCCTTTTGTCTGGTGTTTCTGTTTGTCTGTTTGCCCAGTGCAAAAATGAATCAATCATGCAACTGCCTTTGAGAATGTATATATATGCTTATGCTAGAATGCTTTTTTTTGTGATAGTAATTTACAATTTTCACCCTACATTTTCTATTTCCTCTCCTCTTCAGAGAAAGAAAAAAAGGTTGCCTATAGAAACTTCTATTTTCAGTCTTTGTAGCAAAAGCCCATTGAGAGTAATGGGGTGTAAGGATATGGGGTATGAGGAAAACGTGAAGAGAGAAGGATTTCCTCAAGATAAAAATAGATTTCTCAGGGTCAGAGTTAGAGGGAAGAGAAGTCTGTGTTCACGCTCCTGATGGAAATAGGGAGAAAGGGAAATTTTCCAAGACTAAAAAGATTATCTTGGCTGGAAGGAGGAAAGAGGTGTGTGGCATTAGAAACTATAAGTTAGTTTCTGTCAGTACCAAGAAGAACTGGCAGACCTTAGGAGAAATCAAAGCCCAGGCTCCCCGCTTTGACATAGTTTCTATGTGCCCAGGGTCAAACCAAAGCCATCAATCAATGCATTGATGGCCTGGGCTGGGATAATGTAGGGACAGACATTTGATGGCCAGGGGGACCATCCTGACTCCTAGAATCTTAGCAAAATCATGGTGGGGAGAACCGCATGGATAGCTGAGGTTATAGTCCAGCAAAATGTGATGTATCATAAAGTCAGAATTACATTGTTCAATGAAAAAAAAATACATTTTCTGTACTCTTGAGTTTGTGGCCCTCTATTCACACCCACAACATAAATAATTTCCTATATGGACCCCTTTGTTATACATCTAGATGCGATCCTTGGAGAAACCCTAAAAGGTATGTTTGCACACAACAGATGGGCCAGACTATCTTTGTAAGAGCCTCAGGTTCCAGGAAAAAGCAAAAACCAAAAATTGCCTTTGAAGCATCTCTGAAAGTAAGCGTTTCATTTCAAGGCCAATGACATAATTATGTGAGCATCAGGCCACAAAGTGAATCGGGATCCTGAGTGTGCTGATCAGCAGAAGTTTAGCCCTCCCATTAGGAAAATAATCTATTCAGACCCAATGGCCCTTGCCAATTCTTATTTTATCTAGTGGTTAACAGATGTTGAGGTTGTTGGCTTGTGATAGCTGCATCTATCCTCACTGGTGTCCTACTGCTCCCTGAAGTTCTCAGCTGACAAAGTGAGCTGATTAGCCTGGACACCTCTAGGAAGAGAAAAGGGTTGTAGAGGGAAAGAAAAGAATACTCAACACTGACAGGAATAAAATCAAATGAAAAGAGATGCAATCATTGTTGTAAAAATGAACATCAGTGGTTTAGAACAAGAAGCAAATGCTAAGTGGGCATCTTTCAGTGCTCACTTAAGACTTTGTAACTCAGACCCATTCCAGACCCCATTCCAACTTTCAGAACTTTTGTTTTTAAATATTGGCAATATTTTTGTTTCAGACATT
Organism: Vicugna pacos; assembly: GCF_048564905.1. Taxonomy (NCBI): domain Eukaryota; kingdom Metazoa; phylum Chordata; class Mammalia; order Artiodactyla; family Camelidae; genus Vicugna; species Vicugna pacos. The sequence continues at coordinate 75,796,542 of NC_132993.1, read as the reverse complement.
ACATAATCGTAAAGCACTTTCTACCAGAACAACCAAAGAGCATTATGCCCCTGCTATGGAGAGAAAGGATAAATGTAAATCGATATCACATACCATAAATTACTTTTTATTACAAGACAAGTAAATGACTGCCTCTGAAAGTGGACTTGCTTGCATAGTGAAGATTTAAAAGAATGTTTATTGTTGCAATCTAAACCTTTAAAAGAAAACCCTTGGAGGTAGAAAGACAGATTTTAGTGCTTCTATTACTACTCTACAATACACTGTTAAATCAGTCCCTTTCTTAAAGCAGCTAGTAATTTATGGCCCAGAATATCTTGCTGTTGTCATCTGTGAATTCAGTCACACAACTGTTAAATTTAACTATGATTAAGAAACGAATGAATAGTTATGAGCTTCACAAATAAAATTTTCAAATCTACACTTCGCTTTTTGTGAATTCTAAACATGTTTACAACAGGCACAGCTCCACCCCTCACTGGCTTGTCATGCTCAGTTTTACAAGGACAAGCAAACAACCAGCCACACGAGCTGTCTGCCAATTACAGCTGTGGATGTGCTGGGCCTTGGGTCGACTAGAAATATCACTGCTGGGCAGGAAAGCTCTCTCTAGGCTATATGCTTGCTGTTTGTGGCTATAAAGGGCCACATGGCCTCAAGTGCAAAGTGATTTTGGCTACCTTTGAGTCACTGGAAAATAGAACCAGTATCTCATCTTCTGCAAGTCTAAGGGAATTCGTTTTCATTTCTGTGGGATGTAAAATGACTTAGATATAGAAGTCAAGTCCCGAGTCTCAAATTCTGAGTTGCAATCATAATGACTATTCAATTGTATCATCTTTTCTTTCCTAATATGTCAGAACCCCCTTGAGATGTTCCACTAATTTTAACATTCCAACAGAAGCTGTACTGAGGATCATTTAGGCTGGGAGGATAAAATCAGAGCACAGACACATTCTTGGATGAGAAGTAATTGAAGCAATACTCTCTCACAGCCTAGTTCTGTTCCTGTACATCCTCACTCCTTTTGTCATGACTACACTCCCTTCGGAAAAGATAGCAAAAGAATATCCAAGGGAAGCTATGTTAATAAGGTCTGGCAAATCAAAGTATCACATCATTCTGAGAATAGTCATTGGTTCAGAGTTGGACATATGGTCCAATCAGAATCAAGAGATGCAATGAACCTTCTGCTGGACCTCTTGGGAAGAAAACACATGCTCTTTGTCCACTGGGACTGTGAGCCTGGAGCTGCCAGGAGCTAACATGTAGTCTGAGACTCAAGGCAGTACAGGAAAAGGCTTACAGAGAGCTGGAGAGAAACTGAGCTTCCAAATCAAGGCATGTATGAAAAACACACCCAACCCTAGACTATTTACACGAGCTAATGAACTTCCTTTGCTTCCAAAGCCAGAATTGGGCTTCCTATCCCTTACACCCAAAAAATGTCTTCAGACATACACTTTGAATGCCACGTTAAGGTGTTTGGACTTAGTTCTCTAGAAAATAAAACGACAGGGTGTGAGGCACGGAATCTACATAATTATGACCTTCTTAATTAATATGAAAGTCATAATTAACCTTTAATAATCCTGAAAAAGGCCTGGGAACAATAAATAACTCCTGAAAGTGGAACATTTGTTAACATATTCAGTTGTACGTGATTAATAGCCCTTCATTATCCCATAGATGGTTTATCGTTGATCCTTATACACTTGTCTTGTTCACTCAACTCGCTCTACTCTTGTTGATACAGGGACCACAATTCTGTATGTGCCACATGGTCCTGAGTATACAGTAGGTGTTTTTTAATTGCTTATCTGCTGGGTAAAAAGGATGAGGAAAAAAGGCAAAATCCTTTCGGATTCTGAACCCTTCTCATCAAATTTAGCTTCAATCCCCTTATTACAACATTGCTTATTCAAGAGGAAGCTGAATGACTCTATTTACATAACTGCTAAGTCCTCCCTTTCTTGTACATGTTTCTACCAATCACAGCAACTCATCCAATTGCTTTGAAATATGTTGATAAATCCCATGGTGGCTGCTGGTCCCAAAAGGAAACAACCAATTCCTTTGAAATGATCAAACCACAGGATTCCTGATGTAAAAGCAACTTGTTTTGGTTTCCTTTGCGAAAAATGTATCACAATGTCTAAGGAGCTATTAATTTAATGATCAGCCTTTCACATAAATCCTCTGCTCTCTTGAGAGTTTAATTAATTTGGAACTGTCATTTCCAAGAGATGGAGAAGGATAGAGATCAATGTCCCCAAAGATAACCAGGAGTAAACTTTGATTTTTGATTTGCATTTAAATAAACATGGTCACCCGTTTTGAATATTAAAATACAGGTTCTGCCCTTATTGCAGTTTTTTGTGTCCCAGGCTGTCCTCTACTTGAGGAGATGCAGAAGTAAATGGATATTCCTTAAAGAGTTGAGAGCATGAGACATGAACTGCCATGAGACATGAGACATGAGGGCCAGGTGAGCTTCATGGCTGCCGGGAGGCCAAGACCTTCAAAGGGGCCGCCTTGGGGCTGCTGCCTGACCTTCCTCATTACCTGCTTCCTCCCTCACTCCCCAGCTGCCCAGCTTCCCCAGCATTCTGCCTGCACCTCTCTCAAAATCACTACTGATATTCTTCTTTCTATTTAAAAATAACACTGACCTATTGTCCAACTCAAAACCCTTTCCTCAGTCCTCACTCTCTCTATTTTGGGGGGATTCTTAACATTTGTTACTACTTTCTTCTCATTGACACTCTCCCTGGTCTGCAATCCAGTGTATTGTCCTCCAAAACACATCCAAATCTGTCCACATCTTACATCGCCTCCATTGCTGTGCCCTGGGGACAGCTTTTATGAATTCTTATCAAATCATTCACTCAGTCTATGCCTCCAACAAAACCCAGAGAGTTCTTATAAAACTTGGCAATTTTCTCACCTCCCTCCAAATCCTCCAGTGGCTCCCCACCACGATTAGGATACAACTTCAACTCCTTGCAAGGACTATAAGGCCCTACATTATATATCCCCTTCCCTCCTCTCCAACCTCAGTGCCCACCACCGACTGCTGCAGCCACTCTGGTGTGAACACACCAAGCTTGTTCTCACCTCAGGGCCTTTGCCTTTGCACTCTTCCCAGATCTGTACACGGCTGCTGTTCTCACTCCATCCCTGTGTCACCCCTCCTTGGAACGGCCTTCCCTGACCCTTCAGCCAAAGTGGCACCCCTTCTTACACTTTTTACCCAGCTTTCTTTTTCCCCATTGCACTTAACACTGTTGGGCATTCTGTTAGATAAGTGTGTGTTTAGTTACTGTCTGTCTCCCCACTAGAGTGCATATTCTACAAGGGTAGGGATTTTGAGAGTCTTCCTCCTCACAGGAATAGTGCCTCTTATTTAATAGGTACTCAACACAACCATTGAATGAATGGTCCTCTGTCTTTGCTGAGATGAATCTCTTGGTATTAATGCTGGGTCCACAGAATCAGAACGTTTCTGAGATCCTAAAACTGCTTCCTGGCCTCTGCTGTTAGAGCACCAAAAAGCCTTACCTACAGTGTCAGCAGAAGTCCGGGTAATAGTTCTCAAGTGGGTCAACAGGATTGTTCATCAGTGCCTTAGACTGGGCAGCTTATAAACAACAGAAATCTATGTCTCACAATTTTGGAGGCTGGTTATTCCAGATCAAGGCACTAGCATAGTTAGGTGAGGGGCCTTTACCCGTTTCATAGCTGGTGCCTTTTGCTGTGTCCTCACCTAGTGGAAAGAATAAGGGGGCTCTCTGGGGTCTCTTTCACAAAGACACTAATCCCATTCATGAGGGTTTCCCGTTATGACCCACCTCCCAAAGGTACCACCTCCTAATACTTGTCAGACATTAGGATTTTAACATATTAATTCAGAGGAAACTTAAGCATTCAGAACATAGAAATCAGCATTTAAAAGAAATGCTTAATTAACATCATTAAGGGGTTTATCACATTTTCAAGTTGACACTAGCCATTATTTACTTATATTATTTAAGTAAATAGCTAATGAATTTGTCACTTGTAACTAGAAAGCTGAGGACTGTTGTGACACTTTCACACAAAAGGCTCCATCTTTTTTGTCCACCTCTATGTTTTTACGGTATCACTGCTGTGCCCCAGAGATTCCTGTCAGTATTTTCACAGAATCACAAACCCTAAATGAAGCTCTTTTATGGCTGTATTTTTTGTGTTTGTTTGGCTAGTGTCCCTTTGTTTTGGAAAACCACGGCTTCCCCATTTCATGTGGTTTTCCTAACCACCGACTTGGAATTTCTGCTGGTGGTGCCTGGGAATCTGAACTTTTCAAAAGTACCCAAGGTAATCCTTATGCACAGTAAAAGCTGAGAAACTCTGATCAGGGGGGTAGGAAAAAGGCTTATGTGGGACCAATCAAAATTTTTTCTTGGACTGATACATAAACTTTGAGAAAAAGATGCTCTCTTTTTACTGGGGTTGCCAATTGGAGAAGGTATGAGTCTGGGTCTGGTCCAGCAGCCCTCTTCTCCACACATGGGGAAAGCCTCCCTACCTGCACGATAAAGCCAAGGAGAAACAAGCAGAATCAAGAGAAGATAAAGACAGGCATCTGGAGTCAATTCCCTTGGACTAGTCCCTGACACCTGATTCCTTAAGGTCTTCTTCCAATCTGGTGAATTTCCTGAGTAGCTTTCTCTTCTACAGGAGTCATCACTTCCTCCTTTTGCTTAAATTCATTGACTTGGGTTTCTATCACTTCCAAAAGTAGCCTCACCACCCTAAAGTAAAATAATGCCCATAAAAATCTTACATATAACGGAGCTCTAAGAGGCCCCTTGAATATTTATCATATACATTTATACTGATGCTATTAGTCTTCAGAATTCCATTGCCTGAAGTCGTTATGTTCCCTTATGAGTGCATAAGTACATACAGAAGTGGTGATGTGAGCAGTCTGAAAAGGGGAGGGGTTGCTTTTGGGAGGATGATTTGAATTTGGTGGTTTTGGGAGCTAAAACAGTGAGCAGCATATTGAGATTTAAGATGTGTGATACACATTGAGGAGCTCAACTCTTGAGTGGGAAACAAACACCCACTACTATTTTAAGGGGAGCTGTTACTCCAACACAAGCTGACGGAGCTGTTGGGAATCAGCACCACCTTCTCATATTTCCAGGACGATGCATATGGCCACAGCACAGCCTGCTTCTCTAGGAAGCCAACATTACAGCAGAAATACTGGGTGGGTATAATTTGTCAGCGGTTTGAAGCACTGCAGAAGCCAAACCGGAAAAAAATGAAAAAAAGGCTTTTTTCTTTTCTTTCTTTCTTTCTTTTTTTTTTTTTTTTTTAAAGCAAACTGCTGAGAGAAAAAGGAACCAATAGGCTGAGATTAACAGGGCTGAAATAATATCTTAGGGGAGGCATAGTACCTACTCATTTTGGAAGAAATCAGAGTTGTGGGCCAAATACAACTCAGCATTAAAACATTCCCATTATTCTTGGTCTTTATCCAAAGTAGCATTGTAATTAATGTTTCAAAATAAAACACATCTCTTTCTTGTGAATAAGATAGTATAAGACTCTTGAGCCATACCATGGGTCAGAGTCAATCAGGAGTCCTCAATTCAGTTTAATTCAGTTCAATACACACTGACAAGCACTAGGTTAAGCCTGAGGATACAGGCAAAGATGCTGCAAGACCTTGACAATCATTAAGTCCAGAGAAACAGGCAGGACGAATTCCACAGGCGCCAAGGACAATCCATGTATAATTTACAATTCTTCACTTGTAAAAAATGATGTTCCTGACCATCCCTCAATATGACATCTACAGTTGTTTCCCCAGAAGCACTTGGAGGCACCTGTGCTTTTCTCCTGTATCAATTATTGTCCATGGCTCCCAGGTAACATAAATTTAATTGTCAACACAGTCATCAAAGCCATGATCTTGGCCTGCTTATCAGATATTTTGAAGTGGAAAAAAAATCAAAGGTGTTGTCTTGACAGAGTTCAGTTGGGGAGGACTGAGTCGATGCAAGGCAAAACAAACAAACTCAAGAATGCAAATGATCAGTTTCTTTTAAAGGTGCTGGTTTCCTTCCTTTACTCCTAACTAGTTTCAAGCTTATTTTGGGTGTACATACACATCTGTCAAAATACACAGTATCAGTGTCAGAAATATTATTATTGAAATAGAAAAAGCAACACATATCTACTGAACTTAATTTTCTCAATCATGAGTTTAGCCCAAATTTGATTTGGTCCATGAAGTTGCCAATGGCTCCCCTCTCTCTGGTTGGGCTCTCCTAGCAGTCCTGTATTACCTGCAATCAAAGAAGGCCCAGCAAATCTCAAAACACCCATGTATGTTCTGGGAACTTTCCTTCTTTTCTCAAGTGCCTTTGTCCCTGGGTGAAAAGCTTCACTGTAACACCATTCTTCCAGGTCACATCATTATTTTCAGGAGGTCCTGGGACAGAACAAATGCCTTTTGGGAAGAGTAACTGATTAACAGTCACCCACATCAAAGTGAGTATCAGCAAGTCAGACTGGGAGGGAGTGGGGAGGGTCCTGAGGGAACAGGAGAGTTTTGTTGGAAGAAAAAGGAAAGTTCTAAGACAAGGGTCTCCAAAACATTTTTGCTCATATATCCCAGCCCCGCCAAATTTTGAAAACCTATGTGCCCCTTTGCACATTTTCAATTCAATATCTAAAATAGTTTATTACAAAATTAAATAGCTATAAAGGAAGTATATTAATATTCTAAAATAAAACTCTTACATCACTCTTTTAAACATATCCAATGGAATTTAAATAGCATAAAGACTGAATGAATAACCCATTATCATTTATTTAATACAACTAGGACCAAATTCTAACTCAAAAACTTTTACTATTCTTTTGCTCCTTTAAGTTGTATTTGCCTTCCACTTTCTCCACTAATTATTATTCAAACTATTAGATTTTAATCCTTGAAAACCTTTTATTGATTATCCTATCATAGTTCTTTGAAACAAAGAGGTTCTATATTAAATCAGAATTTTTAAAGAATTTCAAGGCTGCAAAAAGTTCACAAATTTTCTTCTGAATGAAGAAATTATAATTATTAGTAGTGATAAATAAATATTATCAGCAGTATACAAGTGATCAAAATAACACAAGTAGATTATAAATTTTGATAAATTATCAAAGTAAAATGTTGTTGGAAATGCAGCTCTTCATGGTTTGTTATTCTTATTGTTGATCTAGCTTATATATTTCCTAGATTAATATTTATTATTGGAATGAACCAGGCTCACTATCAATTTGATTTCCACTTTTCATTTTTATAGACATACACTATGAAATGTTGCTCACATAAATAAGTAGATAGAATTGTGTCAAAATAATGCTAACTAATTATTTGAACAAATTTTGAGTTATATGCCAAAAATCACAGGGGGATTTATCATTAAAATTAGTTAATAATTTAATTAATAAAATTTAATTTCATTTGAAATTATTTGGTCAAATAAATTTAATTAGTTAGTTAAATTTAATATTAATTATTATTTAAAAGAATTTTAATGCTATCTTTAAATTCATTTTTTAAAACTGAGGTACAATTGACTTGTAACATTATATTAGGTTCAGGTGTACAGCATGATGATTTGGTATTTGCAAAATGATCACCACAATAAGTCTAGTTAACATCCATCACTGTACACAGCTATAAAAATTTTTTTCTTACAATGACAACCTTTAAAATCTACTCTCTTAGCAACTTTCAAATATGCAGTTCAGTAATATTAACTGTAGTTACCATGGTGTACATTACATCCCCAGGACTGACTTCTTTTATAACTGAAAGTTTGTACCTTTTGAGCCCCTTCACCCATTTCACCTAACATCAACCCCTGCCTCTGGCAACTTCTAATTCACTTTGGAAAACAGAAACTCATCTTGCAAAAGCATTTGATACTCATTTGTTGGAGTCATTAACTTTGTCAGGTTCTGGGAAGTGGACCAGAAAGATTTTACCAAGGTTTGTCAAGCAACTATTCATTATACCTGTTTCTCTTTCACTTAAATGTGTCTTAGTTAACTCAGTGGGGCTGGGGAATGGTTGGGGAAATAAAAATATCGTTAACTTCAAAACTCATTTGCCAACACAAATTTTTTAAATAGCATGACAATTAAATTCTTGTCCAAACTTTGGAGCTGCAGACCTAGCTCATTTGATTTATGGAAGATGTCTCTGATCTAACGTAATTGGCAAAGCAGTCCTTATTGTCAAACAACTGGCTTGACAACTTCACTTTCTGTTTGGCCTTGCGCTTCCATCCTAATCCATGTGTTAATATGCATCTCCATGACAGCCATCTCACTTCAGATTTTTAATTCTCAGATGGAGAGGTAGATAGGGCATGGAGCTCTGCCAAGAGTTTGTTGCAAGGATGAAATAAAGCCCTGTCATCTTCAATATTTCTTTTTATGCTTCGGTGGCTTTGCTCTCAAAGAACTCTCCCTCAGGAGCAACACATTCTTTGATAACAGTTGGGGGATGGAAAGAAGGAGGTCATTAAAAAAAAAAAAAAACTGCCATCACGAATGGGATCCAAACATCTCAGCAAGGACCAGCACACTCGCCTTGTAACACCATGCCTGTCCTATAACAGAAATGTGTCTAAGACGGGGAACACACATGCCCTGCCTAAGTGCTTTGATTAAGGGAGGTGACCCAACTTCAGTATTTCCAGTTGTCCCTTTGTTTGACATTCTGGAGGTTACCATAGGGAGATTCTGGAAAGGTGAAAGAGACTTTCTTTCATAAAGCAGGAAAAGAGTGACTAGGAAAAGGAGGTGGGAAAGAAGAACCCACAGAAGAAGCAGCTCAGTTTTAGGAACGAGTACGTGTGGACACTGGAGATCTGGAAATTGATCCCCTTTTGCTCCCTGGGTCCACACTGACACTCTCTGTAAGTCCTGGGAGCAGGTGAACACCAGTGTGGAGTTCTCTGGCCTTGGGAAACCAAGGGGAGGATGGAAGGAAGTGCTACAACCAAACAGAGAGATGGTGAGGGTAGTTGGCTACACTCTGGCCAACTGCATCAGTTTTCCTAAGGAAGTCATACTTCTTAATTTTTAGGTTAAGAGAACAAAACCTCTTCTTTGCCTATAGCAATGCACACACTCAATGTAGCAGAAAGTATATTTTTGGCTGCCACATAAGTTAGTGGCTAAATTTAGGCAAATGTACAAAGTAGACAAACCTTATTCTAAATTGGCTCTAGTCTGCCCTGTTTCTAACATGCCCAGCTCTTGGACCCAGCCCTCAGGACCTCTCAGACTCCTTCTAGCCATATGAAATCCCCTACGCTGGGACCCTATCCAAACCTTCTGTCCTTATGCCCTAAAATGAACCCCACTCCTCATCTCCCTCTCATTCCAAACTCTCAGTCTCTCTTGATGGTTGACTTCCCTGAGGAGGAAAGTGACCTGATTTTCTAATTTACATAATTCATACTAAAGTGTGAATGATCAAAAGGTTTAATTCTCTCCCTGAGGTTGCCTTCATTCTAAGATAAGTTACTGCTGGATTTTGGCCAGAGTTATTTTGTTTGAAAGGTAGAAGTAAAGAAAGTTTCTCTCTTTTATTTTTCCTTCCCCAGTACAGAAGACTAGAAAGTCAGCCATTTGCCTGCCCCCCTCAACTCCCCAAATAAAAGGTTTGCCTGCAAGTCCATTTTGGCCTATATCTTTTAGTAGTAACTTAACACTCAGGGAGGAACCATATAAGTAACTGAACCGCTGAAGAGTGGGTTCAGATAGGACCTGTCTGGCTTCAAGAAGTGAACAGGCTTCCCATGCACACATCTGGGTATCAGAGTGATTCAGGCAGAGAAGGAAATGTACTTGTCTGCACTGGTCGAGAATGAAGAGGGCAGCTCTTCCTGTTTGCCACCCAACAACTTAAACTGTCTTGGTGTTTTCCTCACACCCCCTGTGAACGGACCACCGCAGAAGGGCACTTAATTTCAAGAGATGCAAAGAGATGTAAAAAATTCTCCCTCTTTATATTGTTTTTGCTCCTTGGGCCAACAAATTCTTCTAATTAGAGTGAAATATACTACTTCAAAGCATGATTTCTTTATAATTCCAGTCACTCTACTAATCAGCTGAGATTTACGTCACAAAGCCAGTAAACAAAAGCAAAAAATAATGCAACTTGGAGGAAGCTGGAGGGAGCAGCCCTGGCTTTTTAGCTCTGGAGCAGCCTCTCCTACGCCTGGGTAACAAGTTCTCTCCTTATCTGCATTTTCTGATCCCAGTTCCTTGAACAGGGGCACTGCTCTGTTATAGATAAAAGTCACGGAGCCCAGTGAGTTCTTTTAGATCTTAGAGTCAATTACAGCTAAAAAGTGACAACAAGTCAAATTTGGCACTGGATTCTATTTTTAGGGCCAAATATTAAAAACCAAACCAGGAGACTGTTAAACAGTGAAATATCTCAGGGAATTAATCTTCAATGCAGATTAATCCCTCTGGGCATTTGGATGGAAAGATGTGTTTTTCAACTGCTGTTTTGAAAATCAGAAAGTTAAAAATCAAAAAAGCAAATTTTGATTTGCTCTGTTTTTATGTCAACAATTAATTCCCAATTTACTTGTATCTCACCTAGCACCATCCCACAGTCTCACCTCATGGGATGGCAGCAGGCCAAGTCTGCGGAAAGATGGCAGTGGAAGCACCACCACCACTACAAGTAAAAGAAGCAGGACATCAATCAATGTGGTAGGTTACAAAGACCTTTCCCTTTGCGTCTGTCCCTGAGTCGCCATGGGCTTGGTTTCCTCTGGGTACAAATTGTTCTAACAGAAAAGGAGGGTTATTTCCAAAAATAGGTGGTTGCTTTTTTTGATCCTAGAATTTTATCATCATGCCAGATGTTAGACATCATTAAGCTCAGCCCAATGGTTTCCAACTTTGACTGCATATTCAGTCATCCTCGAGTATTTCAAGACATCTAATACCTGGGTATCACCTCAAACCAGTTAAATGAGAACACCTGTTTTGAGTTTCCCAGTCATTGGTATTTTAAATGTTTTCCCAGTTCTAATACACAGCAAGGTTTGAGAACTATCTCTGTTTCACAGATGATACACTGAGCCCCAGGGAGACTTAGTGACCTGCCCAAGGCCGTGCTAAACTAGTTTTCAGTTGAACCACTCCAAGGCAATTGCTTTCTTGACATCCTCTATCTCTGGTGAACACTCCTCAAGTTTCTAAGTAGACAGTGGTTGGGTCCTTTAGGCAACAAATTATTTATAGGGCACCTACAATGTCACGCACTAGGCTGGTGGCTGGGGATAAAATTGTGAGCAAAACCAGATGAGATTTCTGCCCTTATAAAGTCTAGTGGGAGAGACAGACATTAATGGAACAATGATAAATAATTGTAAAATTTTAACTGCGGTTAACTGTTGAGAAGGAGAGGGTCATGGTGGTGTAAGAGGTGGAGTTTTCTGAGGAGGTGAGGACTGAAGGAGATCTGAATGAGACTAGTTTGGCAAGGGAGAGAAAGAAGAATGGGGTTGTTAGGCAAGGGAAGGGAGGGAGAGGAGGAGAGAAAGAGGGGGAGAAGAGAGAGAATGGGGAGAGAGAGAGAAAGGAAAGAGAAAAGACTTCTTGATTTGTGGAGGAGAATGGCATCTGTGGCGAAAGAAAACAGAGAATGTTCTAGGAGCTGAAAGAAGGCCAGTTTACGCAGAAGGCAGGGAAGTCTTGGGAGAGTTAACAACAAGCTATGTTAATTGATTTCGTTCACAATATAATCTCAGCCTTAAAACATGTACTTAAGCCGGTCATGACAGACACAGTGAAACAATTCACACACACATGACCTTATCCCTTTTCTTTCAGTTTGAAACATACAGAAGATGTGTGCCCACAAATAAGATTCAAACAGGCTGTGGACCTCCACTTGGCCGCTGATTCTCTGCCTTGGCTACAGTGTGCAGCTACTTCTAAATTACTTTTTAAAATGCTAATGCCAAAGAGAGATACTTTAGATCAATTTAATTAGAATTTTGGCCAAAGTGGGGTTAGGGGTGGGGTCTGGCCATTGGTATTCTTTAAAGCCCCTTTGTGATCCCAAGGTGTAGCAAGATTAAGAAGCACTGTCCTAAACTCAGGATTCCATCAGGGAGAATACAAGGGGGGAAAAGAAAAATTGTTTGTATTTGCTACTTTCCATCTTTAATTATTGCCTCCATTTGATCCATTAGGACTCACCATGTAATGGAGATCTCCTCTGTGTTATAACTTCTTAATTAACAGTTGGATGGGAATTAAAACTGCAGGAACACCAGGGAAAGCTCCTAAATGAAAAGGAAAACTCCTGGTTCCTGTTTCTCCCTTACACTCTCTCTTCTCATCTTCAATCGTGCCTTTTCTACTGGTTCTCTACATTTTGTTTTAAAAAGTAAAACTTCATATTTTGAGATCACTGTAGATTCATATGCAGTTGTAAGAAATAATGCAGAGACCTCTATACCCTTCACTCAATTTCCCCTAAAGGTAACATCTTGCCAAATTGTAGTACAATATCACAACCAGGATACTGACGTCCATACATTCAAGACACAGAATTTCCATCACAAGGACCCACCCAAGCTGTCCTTTAACAGTGACAGCCACTCCCCTCCACTCTCACCTACTCCTTTACCCATGGCAACTACTAATCTGATCTCTGTTTCTACCATTTTGTCATTTAAAGTATGTTATGTAAGTAAAATCATACAGTGTACAACTTTATGAGATTGTCATTTTTCAGTCTGGAGATTTATCCGTGTATCCATAGTTTGTTCCTTTTGACTGCTGAGCAGCATTCCCTGGTGTGAATGTACCACTGTATGTCTTCATCATTCACTTATTAAAAGACATCTAAGTTGTTTCCAATGATTGGCTATTATCAGTGAAGTTGCTATGAATACTTGTGTTTCAGCTTTTGTGAGAACATATGTCTTCACTTCTCTAGGAGAAATGTCCTGAAGTGCAAGTGTTCGGTCTTAGGTAGTTAAATGTTTAGTTTTTTTTAAGAAATTGATAAATTATTTTCCAAAGTGGTTGTACCAGTTTACATACCCACCAGCAATCTATGAGTGATCCAATTTCTCCACCTCTTTGCCAGAATTTGGTGGTGTCACAGCATAGCTTTTTATTTTAGCTATTTTGATAGGTGCCTTGAGATGTCTCATTGTGGTTTTAATTTGCATATTTTTCATGCCTAATGATGTTGAAATACCTTTATTTGCCATTTGTAGATCTTCTTCAAGGAGATGTCTTTTCATGTCTTTTGTCCATTTTCTAATTGGATTGTTTCTATTTTTACTGTTGAGTTTGAGAGTTTTGAGAGTTCTTAGTATGTCCTAAATACTAGTCCTTTGTCAAATACTTGGTTTGCAAAATATATTCTCCACTGCATAGCTTGTATTTCCAGACTCTTAATAAGTTTTTCACAAAGCAAGAGTTTTACATTTTGATGAAATCTCATGTAAATTTTTCATTTTATGGATTACATTTTGAAATTAAGTCTAAGAATTCTATATCTCAGCATTGTTCTTCTAGGGCAGTCTACCCAAACAATACAAATAAAAGCAAAAATAAACAAATGGGACCTAATTAAACTTACAAGCTTTTGCACAGCAAAGGAGACCATAAGCAAAACAAAATGACAACCTATGGAATGAGAGAAAATATTTGCAAAAAATGAAACAGACAAGGGCTTGATCTCCAGTATACAAACAGCTCATAAGACTTAATAAGAAAAAACAAACAACCCAATCCAAAAATGGGCAAAAGACCTAAACAAGCAATTCTCCAATGAAGACATACAAATGACCAATTGGCACATGAAAAAATGCTCAATAACACTAATTATCAGCGAAATGCAAATCAAGACTACAATGAGGTATCACCTCACACCTGTCAGAATAGCCATCATTCAAAAGTCCACAAATGATAAATGCTGGAGAGGCTGTGGAGAAAAGGGAACCCTCCTACACTGTTTGTGGGAATGCAGTTTGGTGTGGCCATTATGGAGGACAGTATGGAGACTCCTTAAAAGACTGAAAATAGACTTATTATGTGACCCAGCAATCCCACTCCTGGGCACATACCCAGAAGGAACCCTAGTTCAAAAAGACATCTGCACCCCAATGTTCACAGCAGCACTATTTACAATAACCAAGACATGGAAACAGCCTAAATGTGCATCAGAAGATGACTGGATAAATAAGATGTGGTATATTTATACAATGGAATACTATTCAGCCATAAAAACCGACAACATAACGCCATTTGTAGCAACATGGATGTTCCTGGAGAATGTCATTCTAAGTGAAGTAAGCCAGAAAGAGAAAGAAAAATACCATATGACATCACTCATATGTGGAATCTAAAAAAAAAAAAAAGACTGCAAATGAACTTAAATATAAAACGGAAACAGACTCATAGACATAGAATACAAACTTGTGGTTGCCAGGGGGACAGGGGTGGGAAGAGATAGGGGATAGACTGGGAGTTTGAGATTTGTAGATACTGAAAGGTATATATAGAATAGATAAACAAGTTTATACTGTGTAGCACAGGGAAATATATTCAAGATCTTGTAGTAGCTCATGGTGAAAAAGAACATGAAAATGAATGTATGTATATTCATCTATGACTGAAAAATTGTGCTGTACACCAGAAATTGACACAACATTGTAAACTAACTATAACTCAATAAAAAAAATCTAAGAACTCTTTGCTTAGCCCTAGATCAAAAAGATTTTCTTCCATGATTTTTTTCCTAAACGTCTTATAGATTTGCATTTAAATCCACAATCCATTTTGAAATCACCTTATGTTTTAGCTGATTTTCTCTGACATCACTCTTGCAGAGTGTTGTCACTTCATTGTTACTTCTATGTGCAAGTAGAACTCCACGTTCCGTATTTAGGATTTACTGATACCCAAGGGTGTGGGCTCTACTGCTCGGTGGACATGGAAGTTTTGACTCTAGAGTAGGCCTCCTCTGAGGGGAAGCCGCAGTGGGGAAAGGGAAGAGCACCAGGTTACTGTTGGGTGGAGATAGAAGTCCAGGTGTCCCATGTGGTCTACACTGACACCGAAGCAGATGAGAGGGACTTATTACAGCATGGAGACAGTGGAAGAGAGTAGAAGTCAAAGCTTCCCACTTGGTTGTTGCTGGCATGGGTGGAAGAAAGCCACAGTTTCATCTGTGATATTTGGCCACAGTGGACCAGTTATAATTGAAAAGTTTCCTGTCTTGCTAGGCTGCCCCTTTCCAAGTGTGTGGGCGACAGAGAGCAGACTTGTTGGGACTTTTTTTCTCTCTGCTCGTTGGCATTTCTGTGTTCCTGGTTTCTTCAGCTCTAAGTCTGGGAAAACCCACGGTACTCACTCCCATTTTGTTCTTTGAGGCCTGAAGGTCCACAGCTCATCTGTCTTCTTCTGGCTACCATTTAGTCTTCATCTGTTTGTTTTGTATATAATGTCCACAGTTTTCAGTGGTGCCTAGCAGGACTAGAGGAAAATACATGTACTCCATCTTCCCTGAGGTGGAACTTTGTTCTGTCTTAAATGTGCACCATGTCTCTCCTTACGAAAAAGAATTTGCTTAATATACCGTAATAATTTTTCCACATTTTTCTAGCTTTCAATGGAAAACACTGTGAATTAGTCAGCTACTTCTATTACTTCTCTTTCATTGCAATTGGTTTTCTCTAAATTTCTTGGATTTGCACTTCTACTGATACTGCTCTTGAAGATTACCAGTTTACCCCCATATCCTTTTCCTTAAATTAAATCCAAATGTCTGCTGCATTTAGAATTATCTGGTTATTCCTGTTTACATTCTATCTGCCTTGTGTTTCTCTGAGCAAATGTTTACATCATAGCTCTTTCACTAACTGTCCACAGGAACTTGTACAAATCATAAAAGCTCTTAAAGTCTCACTTTCTTCATTATTAAATGGGGATTATAATCTAGACTTTTATCTTTTAGGATTGAAATGAGGCCCAAGTGATATTATGTGTAGGTATTTAGTGAAACGATTAGTGTTAGACACTATGGTCAGTTTGGGATATACAACAGCGAATATAATACATCCTCAAGGACTTGACACAGTATAGCGGCAAAGACAGGAAGTGAACAGGTCCTGGTCTAACTGGGAGGAACATGATATGAACAGCAATTGTCATGGGAACATGTAGGAGCCTTGAGGGCTCAGGCACAGCTTCCCAAAGGAGGTACATATAAGCTGAGTCCTGATGTATGAGTAGGAGTTCAGTAATGGGATATGATATGTGATGTGCTCTGCAAACTCTGAAGTACCAAGAGGAAGAAAATATTTTCCTTATAAAGTCATTTTTTCATGCTATTCCAGTGAATTGGAAGTAAATTTCACTTTCAAAAAAAACGAGTACATATTATGTGGAATCAACTCCATTTTCGGCTTTGGAGGAAGAGATATATACCAAGATGTTTTTTCACTGGATAACTTCTGGTCTACAACTATGATCTTTAGAAATGGAGAAGAGTAACTTTTTAAAGACTTTTCATTAATCTACTTGAGAGAGATTAGCTTTTATAATGACATGCTCTGATAATTGTAACAGTGACTAATTCCATTAATTGCATTTATTCATGTTTCAATACTCGACTGCATTCTTCCACTATCATCATTTGTTCATCACGTGTGCTTATCTTTTTTTGGGAAAGAAAGAAACAAAGAAAGAAAGAAAGAAAGAAAGAAAGAAAGAAAGAAAGAAAGAAAGAAAGAAAGAAAGAAAGGAAGGAAGGAAGGAAGGAAGGAAGGAAGGAAGGAAGGAAGGAAGGAAGAAAGAAAGAAAGAAAGAAAGAAAGAAAGAAAGAAAGAAAGAAAGGAAGGAAGGAAGGAAGGAAGGAAGAAAGAGATGTATGATAATTAACCAATTGCAATAATCCCAAAGAGTTTAAATTTTTTTCCTCTTTTTTTTAAACATCATTTTTCATTTATTTAGTTTTTTTGGGGGGCAATGAGGTTTCTTTATTTTAATGGAGGTACTGGGGATTGAACCCAGGGCCTTGTGCATTCTAAGCACGCACTCTACCACTGAGCTATACCCTCCTTCACTAAATTTTTTTCCTCTTGAACAAAACAACTCAATCACCCATGCTCAGACAATTTTCCCCGTGACACCCAACACCACTGATGTTGTTATGCCTTTTCATCTAGAACACACCAACAGTTCACCATTCTCCATCTTAACCATTTCCAACTTTTTACCCTCTGCCTTCTCATTACCTCTAAGCACAGAAGAACACAGAGTTGTGCTTTATAATTATCATCATTTGTTTCTAATTTGCTCTTCAACATCGGCAATATGAAAGCTTTCCACTTCCATATCTCATTTTAATGTGATGGCTTTAAAAATAAATGCGGCCCAGGTAAAATGTTTTCTCCTGTTCATGACTGAATGTAATTATGGAGTTGGAAGCCAAAATTCCACTGGTTGGATGATTCATATCCCACAGGACAGAAAAATAATGTATATTTTCTTTAATGCCATCTTTCTGAATATTGATTTGCCGGGCCAGGGCCACTCTGATTCAATTGTAAATGCTGAAGAGTTTTGCTATGATGCACTACCTCCTACATACAAGAAGTGTGACTTTGCAATTCTTGAAGACTAGGAGAATTTTATCAGGGCATTGCTGGGGATCAGCCAACAAAAATCTGCCACAGTAACTCTATGAAGAACAAACCATGCTGAACCAACTGTTTTTCTTTTCATGATATTACTACAGCAAAAACAAAGAAACAGTGACTTAAGTGATTTATCTTGAAATGTGGCGACAGTTTTAATGCCATTGCACACCACATCTCATCAACAAGGTAGGAAGTAAGGTGTTTATTGCCCTACTGTAATGAGGGCAGAGAGCTGAAAGGATGGAACCTGGAGGAAGAGGTGCTATGGTGTACTGGAATCAGCCCTGAGGCCACTGTATTTGTATTCAACATTCATGACCCAGAATCAGGAATGCACTTACAGATCTGTAGAGAATTCTCAGTCAGAAGAGTTGTTATTACTCTTCATACCACTGACTACATTCAAAATGACTTCAATATTTTTTGAGATACTTTAGTATCAAAAGAATGCAATTTAATGCCATATGGGTAAGCATGTAAGTGAGAAAACATTTAGAACAAAAATCTAACAGCAGACATTAAAAACTGGAATAAAGTATAATAAGATAAAAATATAGTAAAAAGAGAAAATCCTGGGAAATATTTATAAGTGTAAAGTGAATACACAATTAATAATGATTATGAAAAAAAATCATGTTCATGAAAAGCTAAGGCTTAAGGAAAACTCCTTCCACTACAGTCTAGCTACATTTTTCTATGGTTCTCTGACCATTCTCTACTTTCTTCATGTAGAATTTAAAATGTAGTGACCAGAATGGTCAGAGATGAACAACAAATAAAGATTAAAGGAATAGAAAATCAGTTCTCAAAGAAAGATGAAAGGAGTGGGGTCTTTTTAGGCCTGGAGAGAAAAATGAGTAACAGGTGACTTGATTACTAGCTTCAAGTACAGGACAGATCATGCAAATGTGCTGAACAGTGATTTCCATTATCAACCAAATGAAAACAAAACAAGACATATAAAATGAGAGCTTAATGGAAAAGAAATGGGTTTAAAATGAATGCTAAAGAAATACTGGCTGCACTTCAGAAAAAAATTTCTTAAATATGGAAATTATCAAACTATGAAATAGAATACTCGAAAACATTTTGGATATCATTGCCTTGAGCACATAAAAGTGTTTTTGTTTCTCATGAAATAAATAAATATTCATTATAGATAATCTAGAAAAAATGGTGAGCAAAGAGATGACCATAAAAGCACTTATAATCCCACAAGCCAGAGAGTAAAAGCCTTCAAGTCTTTTCTTTGCATATGCACGCGTATATGTGCTTGTTTTCACCAAAATAGGATATCTTTGTTCATTCTATTTTTTAACCTGATTCTTCCACTTAAAATTATGTATGAACATTTTTTCATAGCTTCATCGTATTCTACTGTCCTATAAAGTTTAATTTATTTAACCAATCCCTTATTTGGGGTATTTAAATTGTCCTGATTTTGCTTTTTACAAACATGTGATGAGAATTTATACAATTAAATATTTGCAAACATATGTAATTACATTTTTGATATAAATTTCTAGAAGCAAACTGTTGAATCAAGGGTTTGCAGAATTTGAAGGCTGTTAGTAACTATTTCTTAATTATCTTCCAGAAAACTGGAAATGATTTATACCACCACTGACAGTGAGAAAGAATGTCCTTTTCTAAAGACTCAGATATAACTAAGTATCATTTTGAAACATAATACTCTGAAAACTGGAACTACTAGCACCATTCCTATAACCCAGTCAGTATGAAATAGAGTTGAATAAACGATAAGAAATAATATTTATGCCGTAACAATACCGACATTAAAAAAAATAAATGCTATTAGAAACCGTTTGAGTTGTAAGGGTTAGAAAAGCAGTTTTAGACAAGTTAACACTACATTCGTGCATTTCACCTTCGTTGTAAGGAGCACACCCAAATACCTCAGGCGGCGATGTGTGTGAGTGGGGCAGGTACAGCACAGCAACCTGGATCCACCCTGGACAACAGGTGCATCTTCTGCAATCTTAACGTGGACAGTGATCATTCACACCATCAGAGTCAAGAGCTTTGCAAGTACCCACTAGGAAGATGGCTTAGCCAACACATAGACACTGTTTCTGTGGTCTTTTCCTGAACATCTTTTTGACTTCAGGTAAGAAGAGTATAATACCATTTTCTTCTTAATTTGGAGGTAAGCATTATCTCTTTCAAGAAGCTTTAAAAACTTTTTAGGTAGAAGTGGAACTTATTTCCAAATTCCAAACCATGAGACAAAGATAAAATTTTTTAACTAGGTCAGGTGTTAGCAAATAAACTGTGTTTTGCACTATTATATTTCATATACAACACAGAAAGCAATGTGCTATACAGTTAGAAAACCAGATCTACAGTTCTTGTGGACATGAACAATTCTGAATTGTTTCAATATTCATAAAATCTCAATAATGATAATGTGAAGGTTTGATGATTCATGTATATTTTCACTGGATCATATTCTTTATCAGTATCTTTAGAAATCTAATTTCCACCCCTTTGACGAAATGCATTTACAATAAGCAGACCACAATCTGTTTATTTTAAAGTCCTTTCAGTTAATTCGATTCACAGCACAGTACAATTGATCTAATTTATTGTTCAGAAATCCAGTTATTACAGCCAGAAAAAGAAAAGAAAAGACAAGACAAAGGACAACAACCATCAAATCAGCTATGCTATAGCTAATTCAATAGCAGAGTCTAGACAGAGCTGTGGAATAAATTTGGTTTTCTTTGAGATTTTCCTTGAGTTACAACCTTTCCTTTTCCCTCTGTTTCATTTCTTTTAACATACCTGAGCCCTAGGCTATATCAGGCACCCGGCCTAGAACCTCTGAACTCATGGTGCTTTATGGTGGACTTCAGAGAGAAGCAGAGCGTGGGAAATAGAGCTCCCAAGCCCCCAGAAGAGAAGGAGTGAGTGGCTTGTTGGTATGACTTGCTGTTATGTTTAGGGGATGGAGCGTATCTTCAGTTCTACAGTTCGCAACATATAAAACCACATGCCAAAAATTCCATTTAGATGGAGCTCCAAATTTTATTAACATCTTTTTTTGCTCTTAACTTCACTTCTAAAAAAGTTTGCTTTCAGTTTAAACCACATTAGCAATTGTACAGAGCACTAACTGCTCCCAAGTGACTGGAGCAGTTTAGTTGACTGGTTTTGAAGGCTTCATCTTACTTAATAGCTTTTAAATTAGTAGAATGAATGTTGTTGAAAGAAAAACAGCATTAAAGTGGTGTAGGGTATTGGCTTATAATTTTGTAAGGAGTCTCTGCAAGTATATGTATGATTAACCAAGGAATAATATTTGAAATTCATAAGGATGCACCAAATGAAAAAGTATGTTCCTCTCTTTAGTCTTTCCTTATTTCAATCAGTACACATTTACTGAGCACTTTGGCCAGATTCTGTGATAAACCCTGGAGGTGTATTAATGATAAAGATGAGGAGGCAGGAGGTAAATACAAAGTTTCTATATAAAATGACAAGAGTATATACCAAGGTATACGCCAGGCAAGCTAGAGGATAAAGGCTCTGGAGGTTTAGGGTTAGGTGGGGCAGGTTTGAGAGGGCATCTAAGGGACACGTGACACTTGAAGGATGACAAGGCACTTGAAAGGTCAACAGGAATATCCCTGGGAGAGGAGGCTGGGAGACATAAAGGAGCACAGAATGTTCAGACAACTGCACACAGTCATGTATAAACAGAAGAGAGGGTTTATTCCATGGGCAGGGATTTGCTCAAGAATTTCAGGCTGGTGAGTGATCTGATTTGTGTGTAGAAAAGTCACTCAGTCTTCCATGGGGAGAAAAAGGTGAGGAAGAGGGAAAGACGTGAGGCAGGGGGATCAAAGTGGGCTAATTACAATGGTGCAGGTGAGAGAGGATGAAAGCCCCAGGCAGCCCAGAAGTAAAAAGGAAAGAGAGAAGGTGGAGGATTTAAGAGATAGCACAAAACCTGCAAGGAACTCATCCTCTATAAACCTACAAAAGGCTCAGTAACGAAATTGTAATTGTATATAAATATAAATATATTTGAATATATATTATATATATAATTTCACCAATTATCTTTTTGTTAACCTTCATAAAGGTGAAAAGTTAACACACTTTTGGCTTTATAAAGCAAAACTTGTAAAGTAAGAAATACTTTACAAAATCGCAAATTAGGCTGTAGCAAACTCTTTCTATTTTATTTTTCCAAATATCTAGTATTGATTTCCATTTAATGAGAAGGGATCCCAAAGATACTGATAAAATCAGCAGGCTGCTGAAATAGATTGCAAGAATCTATAGAGCCCCCTCAACTATCTCTTAAAAGGACAAACCTCTCAAGAACACAAAGACTTATGGTCACCTGTGGGATCTCTGAGGCACCAGTATCAACCCACATTCCCATTTCTTCTTGGACTGAATCAGTCCATGGAAACAGCTATCCAATCAGGGATGATATATAGCCAATGTTTACCCATCCACCTGTGCTGTGCTCATTATTAGGATTCAATGCTCCATTATTCTGTTAAAGAATTCTTTTTTTTAAAAAAGAATTTTTTTAACTTTTAATTGAATTAAATTAAATTATTTATTTATTTTGTGTGTGTGTGGGTGGACTTAGGTTTTTATTTATTTTGTTTTTAGAGGAGGTCCTGGGGCTTAAACCCAGGACCTCATGCATGCTAAGCACACACTCTACCATTTGAGCTACACCCTCCCCCCTGTTAAAGAATTCTTTAACAGAATAATACATTTACCACATTTGGAAAAATAAAAGTTGTAAAACATCTCTAATCTGTTGGTTCATTTTGTTATTTTCTTTATTTCCAGCAGTATTTTCTTTTTCCTTCCACTATTAAGAAAGCACTATTAAAATATACTGGGATCTCTTAAGGCAATTTACCAAATTCTGTATCATTTGGGGGTTAAATGTGATTATAACTGCATGCGGTTTATTATCTTGCTTCAAAATATGGATGATGATCATTAGTTTAATGATTTAAACCTCCCAATAAAAAGAAATTAATGTAGCAGATTGAGCTAATTCATCTTATTACTACTCACCAGGCCTCTTTGGGGAGGGAAAACATCCTGTAATTAATGATACAACATTGGTGCACTGAAAGCTAACACAAATACAAAGAATTCCCTCATTCTCTTGAAGGCCTTTCTCCAAAAGCTGAGAAGCCAGTGAGACTGGCTGGTGGAAGAACTTTCCAAGGCCTGCCAGGGTGATACTAAGGTAGCTGCTTAAAGGATAGTAACAAGTGGGTCATGCTTCATTGTAACCTTAACGAGTTTCTTCTCTTAAGAGCAAATACGAACAAAAATGTAAATAATGCAGGTTCGGGATGTTTAAAAAAATTATTTTGAAAGCACATTGATTATCAATCACTTCATTTTATAGCAAGAACTCTGCTAAGATGAGTAGGGAAGTTTCGATTCATTTTGCAAATGAGGAAACAGGTAAACAAGGATTTCATGGTTTTCCTAAGATCGCCCATTAAGTTGATGGCAAAGGGGAGACTGGATTCCAAGTCTCCTGACTTGCATCCTTGTATTCTTTTCCTCACAAAGTGGTTAAGATGACACTACTCCCCTCAGGGATAAGGTAAGGCAATTAAAAAAAAAATCTTTCTAGCCATGTTTTCTGCCATCACTTTCAGAGTAAAAGATGACTTTCATTCCTCCTCCACTTCATTTGAGCTTCCATGAGTTACTGTACCCAGAATGCCCAAATCTTATACCCACTGTCCTCATGGAAGGAAACTCACTGAACATTTTTGGAACTAGTCCTCAAAGGAGAAACAGATGAATACACCTTTCCATTTACAAATGTACTTAAATGTTCTGTTGTTAGCTTAGAATTGATTGTGGACCCATTTTCATCCTAAGACCTGGCATTTCTAAGCATTCTTATTGCCCAGGGAAAAGGAAATTTTATTAAAAATTGTTTCCATGTTCAGAGAGTGAAGCATAAGTGAATGCAACAAATGAGGATTAAAATTCATTTCAGATTAAAAGATTTTGGACCAATTATCTTCTACAGAAAGAAAGGAGATCTGGAATAAGGAATAGGAGTGGGTGACAAGGAGGCCTCAGGGCCTGATGGTCTGACAGAACACATGGGGATTTCTTTCCAGTAATGAAGGTCGTGGTTGATTTTGTTGTCATAGTTATACCCATAACCACAATGATGAAAAGCTGCAGTTTATAGTACTGTGAGTTCACAAAATACATCCACAGTGATTTGTTTAATCCTCACAAAAACTCTGTGGGGCAAGTATTATTATTATTTTTGTCCTCCCGTTAGAGTTTAGAAAACTGAGAATAAAAGCTACATCTGCTGTAAAAAAAAGAGACTTGGCAAAAATCATTTGGACTTTGGGCACCTACACTTGCCTCACCCCCCATGCCTAGTTTTTCTGACTTCCTTAAAACCCGGATCCTGGCTTCTCACATGGCTTCTGTACCAGTCTGCAACAGGTTATGACTCTGTGATTCAGTGGTCCAGACTCTGCTATCAAAATGAGCCTCTCCACCCTGGCACAGTGGCAGTGGAGATGGCAACACTGGGACATTGGAGCCAAGAGATGTCTGACCAGGGTCCCAGCAGGTTCCCAGCAGTGGGTGCCACTGGAGGGAGGAATGACCAGCACTTTCCGCACCGCAGCCTATCCTGTATTCAGTTTTGCACACTTAGGGAAGGATGTTAATATTGAAATTTATGTCTGTGCTTTCCTTTTCCCCCTTTTTTATTGGTGTGTGCAGGAATTCTGTAGGATGGTAACCATAGTAACAGCAGAATAAGAGAAATGAGATTTCACCTCAAAAATGCGTATCATAGGTTGTTTACTAAAAGTGGCAGATCTGCTCATGCTCATAGATGAAGACAAAGCCTTCCAACGTGGCTTCCTGTTGGCTTTATTGTTGTTCTACCATGTACAGCGCTACCTTTACATTATGCATGTGTGTGTGTTTTCTATTAATAATGTTCAAAAGGAAATTTTACTTTTGGGGCTTGAAACCTATGAACCTTCTTATGAAATGAATTAGCAATGTTTTGTTCTGACACATAAGTAAACTTGTAAACGCATAAAACATGCTGTGGGAAGACTGCTTTTGTTTTTCCCCCTGTTGATCATACTTGATGACTGTAAGAATGGTAATCAGATCTTCTACTCTTCCATTCTCACACCCCTGGCACCTAGGCTACCCGGCAAATCACCGGTAACAACCAGGGTCTCTAGTCACAAAACAGTCTGCGGGATGATTTCTCCAGGTTCCAGGGAGACTGAGAGATGTTTAGAGCAGGAATAATGGAGTGAACAAACGGGACTTTGTTCTTTGCATACGTCTTTAATTTTAAGTCATCAAGGGGCAGATGATGTCTGAAAAATAACTTAGGAAAGCGCATAAGAACTGGAAAGTTTATAAGAACTGAGACTAAAATTTTTCTAGGTTTCCCCTTCTTCCCTTTCCAGGAATGCTTTGTATTCACATCGTGAACGGACTGCTCCACGCTGGCCCAGAGGGCAGGCACTGCCCCGTCCACCAGTAGTGATGATGAGATACATGCTCAAGGGCATGTATTCAATTACATTTAAGCTGAAGTAACACGAGTTAATGGCTAAACACAGACTCTGCAACCAGCAAGTTTAAAACTATGGTTCCTCTACTTATGAGTCCAGCTATGTGATTTCAGATAATTAGTTTATCATCCTAAAGTGAAGAAATAAGTGAGGTTTAAATGAGATAATGTACATAGAGTGTCTGGCGTGTACTGAGAACAAAAGGAAGTGAAACACTGCTCAAATAAAAGTGCCATGAAAATCCAAAGAAGATAGTGACTAGCTGGCTGGTGGGGGTAGAAGAGAAAGCGATTAGCCTTCCTTGAGGAGGAGATGTTTGAACCAGAGAAACACTTTAGGAGAGAGAGAAGTACAACGGAAACAGGGGGACATATTGGGAAACCACCTGGAATCTTGGCTTCTGCCTCTTGCTATATGGATTTGGAAAGACAAACGGACCAAGCAAATATGATCTTTTTGAAAAGGGCCATGGAGCAGTCTGCATAAAGGAACTGGGGGGGAGCACTTTTCAGGCATGGAAGAAGCAGGGAAGATTTTATTTATAGTGGGATATGGACATGTGAAAATAAGAAAGGAGTTCTAAGTAGGGAAAATATTATAAACAAAAAGGGATGGGAACACAAGGGGATGAATGAGGAATATGTGGCAGGCAAGGTTTAGAGGCATGGAGGGTATAAGCAAGCAACAGAGGGGGATGGTGCCTATCTGTTGCATGAGTGAATGAATGCATGGGAAATACAGGCTGGGACCAGATGGTTCAGGGCATGGAATGCTGAACTAAAACATTCAGATGTGATACTACAGGAGGCACTTATGTGAAAGCATTTTGTAAAATAATTGATACTAATTATAGCTACTATTATCTATATCATTTCATGATAATGAGAAGCTGTTAAATTTGTTGAGCAAAATAATACAAGCCTCACTATATGCTATAGCAGTGCTACCT
The DNA here is from genome assembly GCF_048564905.1 of Vicugna pacos. Taxonomy (NCBI): domain Eukaryota; kingdom Metazoa; phylum Chordata; class Mammalia; order Artiodactyla; family Camelidae; genus Vicugna; species Vicugna pacos. Next base: position 75,770,236 of record NC_132993.1, on the reverse strand, counting down.
AACAGAAATATATTTAAGGTCATATGTGCAATTTAAAATTTTCTAGTTTGCATGAAAATATGAAATTAATTTTAATATATATCAGAATATCATATCATTTCAACATGTAATCAAATTTTAAATTATTATTGAGATATTTTACATTATTATTTCAGTATTAAGTATTCAATATCAGGATGAAGTCAATATCAATGCAGTATGTATTACCCTTACTGCATATCTCAGTTGGGACTAGCCACGTTTCCAGTGCTCAGTAGCCCCCTGTGACTAGTGGCTCCCTATTGGATAGCACTGATCTCTATGGATACTGTAGAGAAGAGACCAGGAGAGATTACTCAGGCGATGACTGTGATAGCCCAGGAGAGAAGCTGAAAGGGGTTGAACTTGGATGACGATGATAAGAACAAAGAACAAAAGACAGTTGCAAGAATTATTGCAGAAGTAAAATCAACAGCCTCTGAAAATTAACTTGACACTGAGGTTAAGGAAGAAGGAGGAGTCAAAGCTGATCCCAGTGACTCCAAGACTGAAGGGTGGGGGCATCCTCAGGAGTAAGAACATGGCAGGAGCAGCCAACTTGGTCTGATGAGTTGGTTGATGGGTTCAGTTTTGAAGGTGCCTGGAGAATAGCCAGGTAAAAAAGGCCAGCAGGCTCTTGAAATGCAAGAGCTCCAGAGAGAGGAGATGGCTCCTGAGAGCTAGATCAGAAGGTCATCACACAGAGGAGATACTAAAACTCTGCTACTGGGTGTATTTCAGAGGTAGGGAGCTTTAGGGGAAGAAGAGGTGAACCAAAAATCAAAAATCCCACCCACACTTGGAGGTGCAGGTGAGAGAAGAAGAGAAGATGGGGAAGGAGCAATCAAAGAAGTCCAAGGAGACCTGAGAAAGCCCTGTGTCCAAGGTGGAGCACATTCCACGAAAGTAGGGGTCAGATTCTGCAGAGACTGGGGAGGATAAGTACCAAGACTTGAGAGGGTTTTTAACAAGGTCATTGGTAACCTTTGGGAATCTAGGACATAGTTGGAAAAGTAGACAACTATAAAGGGTTAAAGAGCATGTGGAAAGTGAAGTGAAGCAGTGCACATATATCACTTTTTTAATATATTTGGAGAATAAATAAATAAGCAATAAAGAATTGCTTAAAGGAGAAAGTGAAGGTTTGATGCTTTGTCTTTTAGGATTAGTGAGATTTGCCCCTCTTCACAGACTCAGGAGAAGGATCTGGTGGGAAGGAGGGGTGAAAGAGTGATGATGGATGGATGAAGGGCCTCAAAGAGGCAGGACTAATGACGCAAATAGAGGGAACAGGGGAACATCTACATCATCCTGTAAGACAGAAAAGGAAGGGAGAGAGGGTAGGTTAAGATATAGTCATTTTAAATTGGAAAGTAAGAAATTTGAGGGCTCTCACAAGTCATACACCCTTTAAATTAGTGGATATGGTAGTTAAAAATGAATGTGAAAACAGAATAGATTTTCATAGAATTTACATAAGAACCAGAACCATATGTCTTGAATATTTATTATTATACAATATTTATTAAGCTCTTCTGTGCTAACTGGATGAGGTTCCAATGGAAAGCGCAGCCAACACAAGAGTTAGCATATGCCAGGCAAAGCCTGAAGACAGAACTATTGCCCAATACTCCTCATAAGGTACCATTTCTTTGGTAAATTCAGTATGGTCTTAGGGTCTGATCATGCTCTAGGTTCAGGCATGCTCTAAATGAATGTATTTCAGAGATAACCAGTTGGCAGCTGAAACATTCTCCCAAAAATAAGTCAGTAAACAATTTGGGGCAAGTCAGTCTCCTCTTAGCCCAGGGAAGGTCCAGATTCAAGAATGTTACTATCCTGTTTCTATTATAGGAACTTTGAGGCTGTTTCCTGTTAAATTCTTGTAAATAAAAAAAGGGAAACAGTTACTTAACCAAACATTAAATGCAAAAGCAACATTTAGAAATAAAATCCAATGCATTGTGTCATGGTTATTCAAGTGTTTCTATAGTTCTCATCTGTTGGTTTAGAACTTATGCTAGAACAAAAAAAGAATTTTTGATTGTTTTAAAATAAATTAAATCCTGGTGAATCAGCACATACAAAAGGAAGGAAAGAAACATTCAAGTCCAGTTACTTTTGACCACACAATCAGTCCAACACTGGCACACACACTTTCACACACATAAACACATGTCTTCTTAGAATATAGACCTAATTTTTGTATGACTTTTGAATGAGAATATTTATGTTAAAAATGTGAGAATAAAATTGTGGATTGTAAATTGGTAAGCATAAAACATTTTTAGTTGGAAACTTTGTATTTTGTGTTCTGTGCTGGTTATTTTAATTTGGATGGGAAAACTTTTTATTGATTATTTTGGATAGAGTATTAAAATGTTTAATTTGGATGATACAAACAGACTACAATGGAAATCACTTTTAAATTTAAAAGAATTATAATTCTACACTTTTCCTCATTTTTGCCTCTAAATGAAAATACCTAGAAAAGAACGTAAATATAAAGCAGCTAGAACATACCGTGATCTACAAGAGGAGATGTATACCTGCGCACACACTACAAATCACTGAAAGCTTGGCTGGAAGGGATCATTTTTCTATCCCACTTCCCCTCAGCTGTATATTCCGTAGGGGAAGTAGAGCTCTGCCAGAATTCCTAGCTAACGGACTGCTGATGTAAGAGGTAAATCTATGGAGTCAGGATAGAAATGAAACACCAGTGCTGCATATATGAGTCTCTGGTCCAATCTAAATCCTAGCTTATCTTCCAGAGCCACAGCTGGAGTGAAGCCCAGGGCCCTGCTCTCTGGGGTCTGCTTTCTTGGATCTGAGCACCCACAGGTGTAAATCCAGGGCCCCTGGGATTTAGATACCAATCTTTACAGGAACGAGTTCCAAATGAACTTAGCATGTAAATGAACTCTTACGTAAGTTCTGCACACCCTGGAGGGGTCACCCACACGGAGCAGTAGAACAAGGCATGAAGAGGACCAAGTATGGATGGCTGTGGCTATTTTAACTGCAGCTCCATAAAAATGCCTTAAAATAGGAGGTGGGACCCCAAAAGGAAGCATATGAGAGGAGGAGAGAGTGAATTCCAGGGAGCACTGCTTAGATAGAAGAGGCTCAGTTTTTTATGTTATACATTATTCTATCTGGAAAAACAATTAGAGCAAATCTTTGGCAAAACATTCAATTTTTCCCCGCTTGTTTTTCTGGTCATTGCTATTACGTCTTAAACATATGGAGAATTATTTTTTTATTTTAGTGGCTTTAGGTCTTTAGGCCCTTTTGTGGTCTTCTATGTACCTGGTGGAGAGTGGAGAACTCAAAAAAAAAATTTTTTTTAAGGCTGCCTAATGTGACCAGGGGGAATTCTTGGATCTGAGTATGCAGGGGCTGATTTTCAGATATTCTGCCAGAGGTCAAGCAGAATTAATGTCCCCATGTATTTGCCACACCCTCTGATTTCTCTGGAGAGGAATCATTATTTATTTGTAAATCTCTTATCACTCTACTGGGGTGAGCTTCCACGTAAAAGTCGCTTGGTAGTTTAGAAGCAAAAAGGAAGTCCCTAAAAGGATGAGGGAATGTTGATCACTCATTTAGGGGGTAAAATAATAAAGAAAAGGAGGATAGGCAGGAATGCCTAGTTTCTCAAGAAAAAGAGAGTAGACTGGTAGAAAGGTTAAAAGTGGGACTGATCATAAAATCGTAGACACTATCTGAAAACTAGCTACAAAACCTCCTAACCAGGGCTTGGTGATAAGGCAGGCACCAAGCTCCTGGTGCAAGTCCTTCTCCAGCCCCCACACTCTCTTGTAGGGTGGTGCACACTTTTTTTTTTAAAGACTCTCCTGAGAAGCATATATTAATATTCTGGGCCACAGTGTGGGGGTGGTAGGAAAAGAAAAAGATTAGGGCATCAGCAGTGAGGAAGCTGTAAACTGCACAACTATGTGCACCCAACCACGTGAAAAGTAAGAGTGAGCTGATCCTCCACAAAAACTGCTCATCTCCAAATTATCCCAGTGGACCAGAGGGTTATATCTACCTGGATTTGGGGAGCAGGATATTTGTCATGGTACTATGTCATGGTACTATGGTACCACATATGTCACATACATGGTGCTACGTTACATCATCATCTATGGTCTTCAACAGGCCAGCTTCCCTGTCCTCACACTTCTCAATGCCTAGAGTTGAGTAACCTGTGGTTTATTCCCACCTCAGGTTCTGAGTTCCATCTTACTACTGACATGGGGGGAAGAAAGAGTCCAAGGGCAATTATCTGGACCTTGTGCCCCTCCTCTGGTGACCATTATACTGATTTATTAAACATTTACTGAGGCACACTAGATGGTGAGGGCACAAAGGTAAGAGAGGATGTAGCTGAGGATTTGAACTGAAATAAAAAGGATGAATAGACCCTGGGCTCTATCTTGAGTTACATGCAGCACCTGCTGTGGAATTTGCGGAGCACAGTGCAAGTGAACATTCAGGGACCCTTGTTCAGAAAGTACAAAGGATTTCAAGACAGTGACAATATAGCAGTAAATTATGTGGGGCCCCTTCCAAGCATGAACACTGTGACTGCACACTGTGCTGTGTGCCCAGGAAGCCAGCCCTGGTTATATGGCCTTGATCTCTCTGCCTTAAGTCCAGTCTCCCAAAAACTCAGAACATTTTCCCAGCTGCCACTCATCCTCAGTGGAGACCCTGGATCCTGCTAAGTGCTGGCAGACTTTGCTGCCTGCCTGGAACTTTGCTGCATGCTCTGGACTCTCAACACACTGCTTCAATGCAGCTGGGGCTCCCTGACACCACACTCTTACTGGAACTACCTTGCAATCTGTTGCCATGTGTCTTGACGCCCTATGCTGCCCAATCAGCTGGACCTCTTGTCATGGTCAGATGGACTTTCTCTCCTCCCTTGACCATCTGACACCCCCCTGAGGGGATGAAAGCATAGGTTACAGTTCAGGTCTTGGATCTTTCAGATTCTTAGTCAGGCTCCAGAGGTGAGAGAGAGAGATCGTGCCATCATTCCCTATGCTGAAAAGAAAATGTCCCAGGATCCAAACCTCAAGCCGACCAGATGAAAAGCAGGGTGACAGCCTTCTTGGCTCTTTTATACTGACCACTCTTCCAAGGAAAGTACATCAAAGAAAATAGCATTGCTCCCTAAAGGCCCACAGGGAGTTTTGGTATGTACATGGTCATGTCACTTAGAATTTTCCCTTTCTACTCTTGAAAATCATCCAAAATTGCACTCAATTTTTGGCAAAATTAGGAGAAGAAATTCTAAAATCTTTGTAGGGGTTGCCAAAAGCAATCAAGTTCACTCAGGAGCTGCCTGGAGGAAACTGGAGAGAAGCCAAGCAGAGATTTCTATGGCAAGAACTTGGCTGTGGGAGGTCTCTGAAAATAATGACAAAAACACACTTTCTGAAGTCAAAGGGCCCATTCCAAGGGGACCCTGCCTGCCACAGTGGGAAGGAGCTCACCTGGTTTATTTCAGAAAAGCAAAGGAGAATGAACTACAGGACAAACCATGGAGACTAGCCACATATACAGGAAGCCGCCTGTCTTGGTGGCAGCCAAGAAGAGAGCTGTAGGTTTGTGAATCTCAGTTAGCATGCATGATTACCCTTGCCCCTTTCTGCCTTCAATTAAAAAAAAAGATAGAAAATCTACAGTGTCTATTTTTCATATATGAAATACAGGAAGCTATCAAAGGGATCTTTCCAAATCCCCAAGATGCTGCCACAGGAACACTTCACCAAACCTTTAAAAGGAATATAATTGCAATGCTATTTAAGCTGTTCCAGGGGAAAACAATAAAAAGAACATTTCTAAATTCTCTTAATACAGTAAGTATAATATTAGTACATAAATATGATAAAAAAAGAGTACACACAAAAAATTCCCAAACTGTAGATCAATAGATCAATATCACCTATGGGTGTCAATGTAAAAACCCTAAATAAAATATTAGTAAATGGAATCCAACAGTACATTAAGGAATAATGATGAAAGGATGGTCTAATATTTAGAATTACATTAATATCATTCACTATATTTGTAGTTCCAAGAAAATTAAAATATTCGATCATTATCATTTTGAATTTTTTTAAAAAGAACATTTCATGAAATGAGAAGTCAAGATACCGCCTTTGCATGATAAACCCTATCTCTCTTAGTGCAAAATTCAACACCACAGCTAGGAACTGAGAGGATGGGAATCAGACATGGGAGACACAGTTTACATTGTCTTCATGATGTTTAAATCATATGAATGAATTGCCTATTAAAAAATGTATGAATAATGTGTTACAAAAAAAGACCTTATCATCAGGCCTTCATTCTACTGCTTGCAACCCCATTTTCACCTCTGGAGACCCCTTCTACATGTGAGGGGCCTTAAATCCTCTGCATCATCTGCTTCAGAAGAGAAGAGAAGAGAGACTTCAAGAAGGTAAGTCCAAAAGGAATCAAGAAGCCAAGGAGATCAACAGGAGCACACTGCCTGTGGACCCCAGAGCTTTTAGCCTTGCCCCTCTCCCGTCATGCTCTATCCCCAGCTCTTTGGTCCAGGGATGTCCATGCTCCGAGAGATGGAGTGAAGGATGGAAGGTGTCTCTATGAGGTTGGGGTGAGTAAGGTGGGGGGTGAGCTTTGAGACCTCCAATGTCACTAGTACCTGTCTGCTCAGTCCTGCTTCCCTTAACAATTCAGAGCCAGTGGTACCATTCAAAACCTGATGGAGGAACTCATCACAGCTAGATGAGTTTTCTTAATAGGGAAAGGACATAAAAACTTATAGAGCCCCAAACCATTGAAGGAGTGGAAGGGGGAAAAGAATTAAAACTTCTCATCTCCAGGCCTATTATAATTAATAAGATTTGAAAATCACAAGGATTCCGTGTAAAAACATATCAATAAAGTTGCCACATGGACCAACTTTTCTCATTTACTTGAATCAATATCTTATGTAAAATGACTACATGCCTAAAATATCAAGTTTAAGAATTTACTAAATTACATGGAAGAACTACAAATATTTCAAAATGTGTCAAGAGTATCTCATCCACATTTTACTTTTAAGTCTCCTTTACATGATATACCTTTTGAGGGAAGACAAATAGTAAAAGAAATTCTGTATAGCTTTAAAAGTCTGTGGATCCAATACTATAGTGAATAGAAGCGGTGAGAGTGGGCATCCAGACAAGAAAAAGAAATAAAAGGGATCCAAACTGGAAAAGAAGAGGTAAACTTGTCACTATATGCAGATGACATGATATTATATATAGAAAACCCTAAAGGCTCCACATAAAAACTACTAGAGCTGATAAAAGAATTCGGCAAGATAGCAGGATACAAGATTAACATACAGAAAGCAGTTGTATTTATTTACACTAACAGTGAAATATCAGAAAAGGAAAGCAAAGAAACAATTCCTTTAAAAATCACATCCAAAAAAATAAAATACTTAGGAGTAAATCTCAAGGAAGTGAAAGACTTATACATGGAGAACTACAAAACATTGACTAAGGAAATTAGATGACTTAAAGAAATGGAAAGATATCCCATGTTTTTAGATTAGAAGAATTAATATTGTTAAAATGGCCATATTACTCAAAGCAATCTACAGATTTAATGTGATCCCAATCAAATTCCCAAGGACATTTTTCACAGAACTGAACAAATAATCCTAAAATTTACATGGAATCACAAAAGACCCAGAACTGCCAAAGCAATACTGAAGAAAAAGAATGAAGCTGGAGGAATAACCCTCCCAGACTTCAGACAATACTACAGAACTACAGTAATAAAAACTGCATAGTATTGATACAAAAACAGACATATGGATCAATGGTACAGAATAGAGAGCCCAGAAATAAACCCACAAACTTTTGGTTAATTAATCTTTAAAAAAGGAGGCAAGAATATATAAAGTAAACTCAAAATGGTTTAAAGACTTAAACATAGACAAGACACTATAACCCTTTTAGAAGAAAACAGGCAAAACATGATCTGACATAAATCTTAGCAATGTTCTCCTAGGACAGTCTACCCAGGCAACAGAAATAAAAGCAAAAATAACAAATGAGACCCAATTAAACTTATAAGCTTTTGCATAGCGAAGGAAACCATAAGAAAAACAAAAAGACAACCTAAGGAATAAGAGAAAATATTTGCAAAACATGAGACTGACAAGGGCTTAATCTCCAGAATATATAAACAGCTCACGTGACTTAATAAGAAAAAAACAAACAACCCAATCCAAAAATGGGCAGAAGACCTAAACAAGCAATTCTCCAATGAAGACATACAAATGGCCAATAGGCACATGAAAAAATGCTCAGTATCACTAATTATCAGAGAATTGCAAATCAAAACTACAATTAGGTATCACCTCACACCAGTCAGAATGGCCATCATTCCAAAGTCCACAAATAATGCTACAGAGGATGTGGAGAAAAGAGAACCCTCCTACTGTTGGTGGGAATGCAGTTTGATGCAGCCATTGTGGAAAACAGCATGGAGATTTCTCAAAAGACTGAAAATAGACTTACCATTCCACTCCTGGGTATATATCCAGAGGGAACTCTAATTTGAAAAGATACATGCATCCCCAATGTTCATAGCAGCGCTATATTTACAAGACATGGAAACAACTTAAATGTCCATCAATAGATGACTAGATAAAGAATCTGTAGTATATTCATATAATGGAATATTACTCAGCTTTAAAAAAGAATAAAATAATGCCATTTGCAACAACATGGATGGACCTGGAGATTGTCACTATAAGTGAAGTAGGCCAGAAAGAGAAAGAAAAATACCATATGACATCACTTATATGTGGAATCAAAAAAAAAAAAAAGACAAATGAACTTATTTACAAAACAGAAACAGACTCACAGACATAAAAAACAAACTTATGGTTACCAGTGGCAGAAGAGGGTAAGAAGGGATAAATTGGGCGTTCGAGATTTGCAGGTACTAAGTACTATATACAAAACAGACAAGCAAGTTCATACTGTATAGCACAGGGAACTATATTCAATATCTTGTAGTAACCTATAATGAAAAAGAATATGAAAACAAATATATGTATCTATATGTATGACTGAACTATTACATTGCACACCAGAAAATGACACAACATTATAAACTGACTATACTTCAATTAAAAAACAAAACCAAACAAAAAAAGTCTGTGGATCATCAATTTTAAAACCTTGTTCTTTAGTTAAGAAAGGCCATTACAACTGAACATAAAATGTATGAAATGGTAAATTAGAGTGGCAGTTATAGTGATTCATACTTTTCCAGCTTAATCTCAGCCGAGAACAGTTTATCAACAATTAATTAAGCATCACCACTTACCGGAGATTGTTTTCCATCCTACTTTAGGATAAGAAGGGCATCTAAGAGAGCAGAATCTATCTTGCAAAACCAATCAGGAGTAAGAGTGAGAACAAACGACTGGTTCCTATCCTTTGATCAGATGGTGGAGATGTCCCCACGCTTTTGTTTTGATCACAGTGAGCACATTTTCACATAATTTAATGACTTCCACCTCTTTGAAGTCAACGCCTCAATTCTGCGATCACTTCAATCTCTCTGCAAAACCAAGGTTGAAAGTATCCCTGTGGTTCCATATGTATCCAGATTATCAGGACTCAAAGTGCATCCAATGTGCTTCCTGTATTCCATGTACATTTCCCTATGGGCAGGTAAAAAACACCGTCCAACAAACTAAAACCCAGATGGAGACTTGGCTCTGTGAAGAATGAGCTGAGCATATCTTCCAGATCTTCTCCATTCCTCAGCTTGGACCACAGCCAGCTCATGAGCTGCCCGTCAAGAGGGGACATACCTGGGGTGGGAAAGATGGCAGATGGCACACTGGGCAAACTGCCAGCTGCCTTTTGGGTCCTAAATCTGTTCAGTGTTCATGAGATGCAAACAACTGCTGTTTTTGGGTTTGAGAGGGTGGCAGGGAGAAGGAACAAGAAAGGCAGGATCCTCTTTTAGCCCCATTTGTGAAGAATGACTGATTCATTCTGCCTATGACACACATCACAGCAGAGAGAGGATCACAGGAGTGTAAACACCTAAGAGACTAAATGGACAGACGCAATTTAAAGAAGAGCTTTGCTGACCACACCATTGACAGGACATCTATTCTGGGTGAGAAGAGTGGCTTGAAAGAGGCTCCTCCAATCTGGGCAAATACATGACTGGCAGCAACCCTCCAAAGCCCCTTAATCAGGAAAGTCTGGCTCCAGGAGAGGGTTTCCAGATGACCTGGTGTGGCTTAGATTGAGTCCCTAGCAGCAGAGCCTGAGCCAAGTAATTTTGCAAGTGATTTATGAGGCATGTTCGTTCTTAAGAGACAAACTTGTAAGGAAGTGAGGAAAGAGGGAGATGCAGGGAGAGAGAGAAAATAAGGATGTAGTTCAACTGAAATGTAACCTCGACCTGGTCACCTGGGGAGCTCTAGAGTGAAAACAGCAGGCACTATAGGGTTCTCTCACCCTGCAGAAAAGACCCTGGGTTTTCATACCCCTGTCTCAATCAGTCATCAGTTACCACCCCGAGAGGAGGGAAGCATGTAGCCATTCACGCAGTTTTATTGCCCTCCAATGAAGGCAATTTTCTAGTGAAGGGTACAAGTGTGATCCCACAGCAGCCCACACTTTTGGAGTGAGAAGGGTGGGTGTGTGCAGAGTTACAGACGTGGACAGGGAATCAGAAGCTGCTACTACACAGTGGCGCATCCTAGGCTGCAAGGTCAACCACTTAGTCTTTGAGCCTATATCCTTTCTAAATGAGCTATCTTCATAAGCAGTGGCTCTTATTTCATTCAGTGTTTGAAGTCAGGTGCCTTATATCTTGTATTCAGGAGACACTTATGAATTTCAACTTCCCATTATGCACAGCGATACTCTCTTTCACGGACACACTAGCCCCTCACCAGCTCCCATGCCCTTATCCTCTTTTCTGATCCCCAACCTCCAATCATATTTGCTTTTCCACATTCTTCTGTACTCATGGGACTTCCCATGCCCTGTCCCCACTGCTCCTCACTGGTGGCATCCATGCTTTATAGATCGAAGCACAAATAACAAGAGCCCAGAACTTTTCCCTCAGACAACAAGGAGACTCCTTGCAAAGAGTATTGATCTCCACAAAATTAACGGAGCTTGGTCTCTGGGTTCTGAACTGCCGTTTATACATATCCAGGTGTACTGGAGACCTGTAAGTAATTTTGTGTGGCTGGAGCCTCAGCTGAGGGAAAGTCAGAGGGGAGGCAGGAATGATGAGCAGAGAGCCTGATGGTGGAGGGCCTTGTATGTCCTTATTCAAGGGCCTTATCCATGGAAGCGTAGAATGTCCGTGTCAGGACAGCTCTGCATTTCATAGGTGAGAGTTGTGTCACCTAGGAAGGCTAAGTGACACAACTGACCAGTGACAGAAATGAGACTCGAGTGCAGGCTTCCTTGCTTCATCCTGGTGTCCCCCCTCAATAAGTGGCCCCGTAAAAGGCCAGGCCTAGTGCTTTATTTCATGAATGGGTAAGTCTTACACTTCTCTAAATAAATCAGAATTCCCAACACCTCACCTTCAGCCACTCTCATTTAAATGCCAGCCACAAGTATCTACCGAAAGCAATTCCTGATTTTGCCCATGGGTTATTCAAGATTTCATTACTATTAGCTTATTTGCATATAGAATACCTGTTTTATGCATGGCCTTGTTCTGGCCATAATTTCAGCTTTGGGACACTCTATGTGTAGAACAATAGCAGGATATGTTCCATAATTTGTTATTTTTTTGCAGACACTTAACTTTCTAACGAGTGATTCAAAACAGCCTACTTTGGAGAGCTGTACAAAGAAGCAACTCTCAAGTTGGCAGTTGGGCATAAGTACAAATGCTCACACCTCACGATTACACATCCTTGAAAAGTTTCTGAGAAGAATCCACTCCAAATTGTCCAAGTAGAGTTGTCTATTCTCTCTTCTAATTCAAATACATTTTCCCATTTCACAGAAGGGAATTTTCTCTATAACTTTTCATCTGCAGTTGAACAGGGCTGTCTGCAACCAGCTACGCACAACTAAGCACTAATTTCAGTGTTTTTCCACTTTATGCCTTTTGGAAATTGGGGAGGTGGCAGGGGGAGGAGGGATCCTTTGTTGAGCACCTGCTATACATCTGGTACTAACTAAATGACTTGCATATTAGTAATCTCATTTGATCTTTGGGACAATTCAGTGAGGTAGAGTCATTATTCTGATTTTATAGTTAATGATAGAGCCTCAGAGAGGTTAAACAGTTAATCACAGATCCCAGAACATCAGGATTCACAGTGGGGCTGGCCTTCCTCCAGGGCTCTAATTTCCCTCCTACAATGCTTTCTTCTCTCCATACTTGTCTCCCTGACAGAATGCTTCAAAATTTTATTTGGTATAAACCTGTGATGAGTAAATACCAAACATTATCACCTTCATCCAAAAGTTTCCATCTTCTTCTGTTCTGCATGAGAAGAAATGAAACCTATTTTCCCAACCTTACAGATTAATTTTGATGAGATGATCAACAAGAAAGTCCTAGAAAATAATAAACAGCTACACAAACAGGAAGCATTAGTCCATGTGTGGTATACTGTGGTGGCTGGGAGCAGAAAATACATGCTGGAAGGGCTCAAAAATTTTGCAGGTTTGGCAGACACAGGAAGTCTGGGAAGTGAATAAATTCCCCTCTCCCCTCTCCAGGGCTGCTGAATATCAACAGAAGTGGAAGAAGCTTCAGGATGACCCCTCAAAATCTCGGGTTAATTCAGGGGTGGTATAGAACTAGCAGACCTAAGAGCCCCTAAGGGATCCTTCAGAATGACCTTTAGACAGTTCAGTGCCTGAGGAAAATAGTAACTCCTTGATGAAAACTGTTTGTGCTCCTATGTTAGTGCTCGCTGGGACACACGGTGACAAGATGTGGGTTAGCTCAGTGTTTCCTTTCATTTCAGATAAAGGACCTACGGGCTCTGGGAACTTTCTTCCAGCATGAAGTCCTTCCTCACCACATGAGCCAGAGCCAGCAGCCAAGCCCAGCCCCAGCCAAGCCCAGCACAGTGCCGACTCCAGCCCAGGCAGGCTTCCTTGGAAGTGGTCCTTCTCAACAGTGGAGGGAAACCTTCCACCACGGCACACATATGTCCTTTCCTCAGTCACTCGGCACAGCTCTCAGAACTGTTTTAAGCAGATTATGGTCCCCTAATCTGGTTCTCAGGCAATGATGTCCTGTTACCACCCCACCCTCAGTCCGTGCTCACCATCTCCACAGGGACGTTCCTGCTACACCCAGGGAGCACTTTATTGTGCATGAGAGTTAAAACTAACAATTGAGAGTTAACTGTGCAGCAACATACCAAAGGGTGCCAGCAACTCAGTAAGGCTCCTTTATTAGCAGCCTTTAAGTTTTCCCTATGTATGACTGAAACATTATGCTGTATATCAGAAATTGATACAACATTGTAAACTGACTATGCTCCAACAAAAAAGAATAGTGGAAGTCATTTACACACACCCGTTTCCTCCAACATTTGGATCATAATAGTACAAAAGTCAGGAACAGTATCAACATCATCTGAACTCTAGTTTCCCAATCTTTTTACCAGGGCAGTTTTGTCACATTATTTTGCTATTGTACATCTCCTGTGTGGTTTCTCCAAGTCAAAAGATCTTTGATGGGATTTTATGTTTGTTTTATTTTTCTGTAATAATCATTAACAAAGAGGCTCCTTCAGGCATGCCAACTTTAGATGGAACTAGCTAGATATCTGTCAATGAAAAATGCTTGAGGGAACATTAAATAAGTATTTTCAGTAATAAACAAATGTTACCACTCCAATTTCTCTAAGCTTAGTAAGCACAGTTTCAAGATATGCTACACTCAGGCAAGAAGAACAATTACTTCTTAGATAGACTAGTGTCAGTGAGAATATCTGTTAAGAGTTTTTCCCAAAATTAAGAAGATATAAAAAATTGGCAGAAAAAATTGGTAAATTTCACGTATGCCATTCGAGAAAGAATAGAAAACAAGTCATTCACTATTATCTAGTCATGGGGTCTAGACAAGCATTTCCTGAAATTGTTTTGAGAAAAACTACTGTGTACTAGTACGTTTGGAAATTTAGCACAAAACAAAACCAAATCAGTTCCTTTGCAGGACTTCTCAGAGCCTTTGTGAACTGTTAAATCACCAAAACAGAATTATAAGCATGAACGTTTCACAAACATACTTAATCACAGAGCCCTTTCTGTAAGACATGATCAGATCTCCAGAACTCTCTCATTTTGCAAAAATTGAAAGGCTTTATCCATTGAACAATTTCCCCATTCCCCCTCCCCCCAGCCCCTGGCAATCTTTCTACTTTTGTAAGCTCTTTAATATACCAAAAAACAAGAGTTTTCAAGTAATATGCCAAGAAATTCTGGTTTAGCTAAAAGGTCAAAACCATCAGGACAGAGGTTGGAGATGGTTAACCAAAAATATTTAGTGGTTTTCTTTAATGATAATGGGTCACATCTTTTGGAATCTCTCTCTGTATCATCATTCCATACATCTCTATTGATTATCATTACTCCCATGACTTTCAGAGAATAAAAACTGGGAAATATTGTTGAGATGTTATTAGAAGCAATGGTTTTCCATCTGTACTAAGAACTCAAAGAGTGCAAGCTTCTAGCTTATAAGGGGTGTTTTATGTGTAAGGAAGAATTCCCAGGGAAGAGTATCATTAAACTGACTGTATCATGTCTCTTCTCATTTTAACACCCTGCAGTGACTCTCATGGCCTAAAACATGAAGTTCAAGCTTCTTTGCAAGGATTCTGTGTCTTCCATTATTTGGTCCCAGTTCATATTTCTAGTCTTTTTTCTTAATACCCAGTGCTTCAGTCATCCCACTATTCCCTGCACACTGTATGCTATCTTTAGATCCCTGTGCCTTTATCTCTTTTATGATTTTATCTGGGCATGTGCTTCTCCCATGTTCTCCACTCAGGAAGAACCTACCTTCTCTCTCTGCAACAGGAAAGAAAGCCTCTCCATAACACCTCGCTTGTGTTTTCTCAACATATATTTCATCCTGTTGTCATATCCCTTATTCTAGAGCCACACAGTCTTTGAAGTCAAGTATTATTTATTAATTTTTTAATTTACCTTAGCCCTAGTATAGTGCCTTTTCATAATAAACACTTAAATATCTGTTCAGCTGAATTAAACTGAATCCCAGAATAGACCTTCTTTGAAGGTCTTTAGAAGCAGATTGAATTCTAATTGTTCAGGGATGACTTACATCTGTGACTTCCGGAAGGCAGGGGATAAGCTAAACTGGGCTGGAATGATTTTCTTGTACTGTGCTGAATTGGGGTAGAAGAAGAGGTCTTAGGATTTATTTTATATGACTCCTTGCTGAGTAGCTCCCATGTGCATCCTGGCTTGGGATGCTTTCTTGCTTCCTGATAGTGGCAAGTTTGAGGGAAGCATGGTGAGCCTGTGGGCAAATAGCACACACTGAGAGAGTGTGCGTTGTGTGTGTGTGTGTGTGTGTGTGTGCCTAGGTGGGAGAATGAGGATGTGTACATCATGCACCTTTATAAATACTTTTCCCCCAATAAATGTTTTACTCTTTTTCTTGTTTCTTTTAGTGAATGGTGACTATGAATGGTGACTATCAAGGACCATTTTTCAGAAGAGTGTCAAACTCAATTTTTAAAATATATTTCCTTTAAGATTTATGTGCTTACCAAGTTCCAGGCACTATTCTAAATGCTTGGCATGGGTATCCAATCTAATCCCCACAAGGAACCCATGAGACAGAGACTGTTTCATTCTAATTTTACAACCAAAAAAAAAAAAAATGAGGCACAGAGTGGTTATGTAGTTTGCCCAAGGTCACCCAGGAGAGAAGGGATTTAAACCAGGGTGTTCTGACTCCAGAACTCAAGCTCCTTACCACTTGTGTGGATAGAAAGGCACAAAGTCAGCATTGAATAAACACCTGTTTTCTTTCTTGGCAAATAGTGGAAACTACTGATGAGACAGGAAGAAGATTATAAGAACCAAGCACAAGCATGTTAAAGCTTTTATAATGTTAGTTGACTTGCCTGCCATTTGCTTTTCAGTCTATAGTAGACACAAGTTTAAAAAAATGCGGGGTATATGGGTGTTCCACTGAAAAATCCAACTGGAATAATCTGTTTAAAGAAAATCTTTATTTTCATTAAGAGAAAACTTTAGAAAGGCCAACCATAAATTGCATGGGAAAATATTTTAACAGGTTGAAAAACTTATGTTTGAAAAAAGCATGTATTCCCTCCAGGTTTCTGGTTGTTGTTTTCACCACAGACAATATGTTGGTGGGATTTATATTTCACAGACTATGTCAGTATGATTCTGAGGCCATGTGTTTGAAAACGGTTCTCCATTTCACTGCCTCTAGTTCCACAAAGAATAAAATCTTAATTTTATTAAAATTACAGCTATTTGAAATTAGAAATACCTTTTATTAGGATCATTAATATTTCTTATACATCTCCTGGAGGGTCTGATGAAGGAGGTTCCTGTAATGTCACATCAAATTTTATTTTGATCAGGCTTGAAATCCTCAGTCAAGGACTGGATTGTGATATTTTACAATGAAATTGCATTTTTTAATTAAAAAGAAGCCAGTGTCATAAAAAAAGGACTGTGTTAAATTAAAAGAGACGTAAGGGGTAATAACCAAATATAATGATACTGGTTTGAACAGACCAAAAAATGTACAGAAAAATATAGGGCCAACTGGTAAAATAGGAATATGGACTTGACTTAGATGAAATGGAATTTTACCTAAATGAAACAGAAATCATTGGTTGAAAAAAAAATAAAAGATTATATAATAATGGGCATATTAGGATAACGTTCTGATTAATTAAAAATGAATATTTGCAAATACTCAGACACAAAGGGATCTGGAAACATATGAAGGAGAATGCCACAGTGATGATTTCTGAGTAGTAGGAATGTGATATTTTATTTTATTTTTGCTTGCTTGTATTTCCAATATTCTATAAAGCATCGGTAGTATTTAAATGTTATCAAAAATGGGATGAAGTAGCTTTTAAGGGCAGTACGTCATATTACCCATTTCATGGAAAGTGAGGCTGGATTTCTAAACATGTAGCTTCTTTCCACTTCTCACCTTTCCTTCTTGAAAGCATCTAAAATTCATCAGTGGCACAAGGCTGATCTACTTTGGTTTGCTCAATCATAGTGACTGAAATAGTATACATTTACTAACTCTTGAATTTTACATTAAGTAAAATGTTTGATCAAAGTGTTAATGATACAACTTCAGTGTAAGATTTCTCATAGTATTGATACACACCTATTAATATAATTCAAATTCAAGGAATAAATCCAAATGTAAAGTATTAAATGTGAAATTATGTGGCTTTTGATTCTATTAATAAAAATAAAATGTAGCCAGGAAAAATGAGGCACAGCATGGTTATGTAACTTGCCGGAGGTCATCAGTAGAGAACCTTTTATTTGAGGCTGATCAAGGTTTTTATAAGCTATATACAATAATTGTCAAGACCAAAGATTTTGAAATCATTGTCTTGATTGTGATCCCTGGCACTGCCATGTACAAACTAGGGTAAGCGACCTAAATATCTGTTTCCTCATGTGTAACACAAGAGTAATGATATCCACTTTATATTGGTGATAAGGCTTAAACGAAACAACTTATAACTGTGTAGGGGGTACACTATAAGCACTAGAAGCATGTGCTTGCAATAAGGAGGAGGAAGATAAGACAAAAACAAGGAAGAAGCCACATTGCTGTTTCAACAGTGCACATTCTCATCTTGCAACTGAGTATTGTCATCATCAATAACTATTACCACTGCCATCAAAGATATTTATTAAGTACGTTCCATGGGATGCTCTGAACTGAATTACAAGGACTGTTCTGACCTCTAGAGTCTAAGAGACAAAAACATATAGAAAATATACCAAAAGTAAGCCAGCCCCTTGAAAAGCGACGTAGAGGCTGTTCCAGACACCAGGCATTGCAAATGCAAAGGCCCTAAGGTGGGGAGGGAGTGGAATAAAAACAAAAAGAAAAAAAAGAAAATATACCAAAAGTATACTCCCTGGAAAGAAATATTTAATTGTCACATTGTGTATAGCATAATGATCATGTATCAGGAATATGATGAATGAGAAAAATCACAGGAATTCCATGTTTATAAAGAGAAATTGTCTTCTTATCGGTGAGGGATGTCTTTGCAGAAAAACTGAGACTTCTTGGACACACCAGAAACTGAGAAAGCTTCAACAAAGCAAAGGGTAGAAATAATCACTCTGTGAGCTGGGCTGGGAACGGGCAGGAAGGCAGTGTCTTGGAAGTGACATGGAGGCTGTACAGAAAAGGGTCCCACCAGAAACTAGATTATGGAAATGGGGGCTGGAATGAAATGGAAGAGATGGAAGAGCCAGAGGAATTGTAATAAATAAAATAAAATAAAATAAAATAAAATAAAATAAAATTAAATTAAATTAAAAAAATTGTAATAAAGACGTGGTTCATGTCTGTACGTGTGGAGAGGTAGAAAGTTAAGAACCGGGAGTCCAGGGCCAGGGTGCCTGGGTTCAGATTTCGCTTTGGGACTTACTAGCTGTGTGACCTTGGTCAAGTTCCCTATGCTCTTTGTCTCTCAGTTTCCTCGTCTATACAACAAAGAACAATAGAGCTGTTATCAGAGTTCAGCAAATTAGTATTTGTAGAGCTGTTTGTGGTTGCACAGAGTGAGCACTAACAGTGCTGGATAAACATAACATGCTGAGACTGTTTCTGGGCCAGGCATGGAGACGGTCACAGAGCTGATTTGCTCCCTTGGCCAAGGTTAGTTTAAGTAGAGATATTAGCAATTCTTTAAAATCCTGTCTTATACACAGTATCTTATATGAATGGGACCATGTGAGAAACAGAGGCTTACAAAGACTTAAGTCATTATTGAAGATAAGAAGATGAAGTTGGATTAACTCACTTGTGAAATAGTTCATTTCCTCAAATTCAGAATTATCTTACAAGAGAGAAGTAGCATGAAATTACCAATAAAGGCCAGTCCTGGCTAAGACCACTCTAAGTGATCATTTTTCCTTTTCTTGCTTTTGAAAATATGGGGCCAGACACTAAGAACAGAGAGCAGAAAAAACTCAACAATACCCACTTTCTTCTTTTCTCTGTATCTCCCCACTGGTCTTTTTCTTCAACAGTTCTTTCCTTTCAGAAAGAAGCACAAGATAACACATGCTCCAACCTGGCATCTGACCCCACACAGCGCCCTCTCCTGGGGTTTGGGCATCCTCTGACCTTGGCATTTTAAATGCAGCCAACTACTTCCCTACACTTTTCCATAACTGTGCTATAATTGTGCTCAAAGGGAATGTTAGATTAGGGCTAAATGTTAATACATTATTCATCTCACATTTAGAAAGGTAACTGTATCTCATTCATGTTCTGGAAGTTAAGAAATGTCACCCTTCTCCAACAACAACAAAAAGTGTGCTACATGGACTCCAGTCAAAGTTTCTCTAATAACCATTTTTCATGGACCTCTAGAAAACAAGTAACAGAACTTAACGCTTCCTATTATGGAACAGAGTTCTGTCACTGTTAAAGGTTAATTTAGAAAGGGGACCCATCATGAATCCCAGAGATCTCCAAGAGCTAAATTCCAGTGCGGTGAGCAGGAAAATGGGTGGGAGATGCATATTGTCAGTTCCTGGCTACCTCAGTCACACGGCCACCCCTTGGAGAAGATTTATGCAAAGTTTTATGAGTTATTTAAATCTGGTAAATAATATTAAGAATAGTTAATAAGCTATTTATTTGAGAAGGAAACTTTCACTAAGAAAACGCAGACACAAATAAGCAAATGAATCCCCCAGCACAGTGTTGTAAAGCTATATCATCGGACACACAGATTTCATGAGTCAGGTACAAAAGGTGGCAGGGGGTTAAAAAGACCCTGTCCTTTTTCTGCTTGCACAAAACACACTGCTGATGAGATAGGGATAGAACGAAGGTCAGCTTTGAGCCCACCTGCATGGCAACGCTTCTCTGTTTCTACATAGCACTTTTAAGGATCTGCAGCAGCCATTTCTGAAATAAATCATCCATCAGCTCCAAAGCAGTGGGTGCTCACTTTATTTACTCCAGTGATGAGAGGCAGGATCAAAACATCAGTATGTCCACAGGGTAAAAGGTTTGATGTGAGCTTGTTAAACTGGAGTCTCCCTTGGAATGAATGACACGAGAGCTGAGTGAATCAAAGTTATCTTCCCTGGGAAGCACCTCCATGGCTGAAGGCCGGAAGCGTTTTCACAAGTCCTCCCTACTTTGGGGAATTTGTCATCCTCCACGGAAAATGTTCCATGTTGAAACATGCCTCTACAACTCTCAGTCTGAGAGCAGATCTTCCCATCTTTGCTCTCAACTTGTGAGGCTGCAAGTGATGCATCCATTTCATGGGCTTCCTATAATCCAAAGTCATTACTTTCCCCTCTTTTTTCCTGAAAACTTCAGGATGATCTGGTAGTAAATGCCAGCCAGCCTCTCGAGCTGAAGTTGCTGGCAAAAGTTTCCATTCTCACCCCATTCCTGTAGAAGGTGGAAAGTTAAAAGCTGCATTTCTAGACTCCCTTGCAGCTAAAATTCTGGCAATATACTTTCTGCCAATGAGATGCCGTTGCTGGCAAGACAGGTTGTTAAACGTCAGTAACTGGATTCCATATTCCAGTGTCCAGTCACAGCTTCAAGGGTACAAGCCATTTGAGGCAGGGGAGCAGGGGGAGCAGCTGCACTTGTTAGCCTCCAGGTTGGAGCTAAGCTACTTGAACCTTGAAATCAATCGTCCAGATGATTTCTGCTCCTCCAGCTTTTCCAATAATTTGTAAATACCTAATTCTCTAGACTAAATCATTCTCTTGCAGATATCTCAAGTGCACTGAAAACTGACAAATCCATCTCTCCTGGGTGAAAGTTGGAATGAAAACCTGCCCCCTACTGCAAATGTCAAGGGAAGGCAAAAACACTGAACACTAAGGAAATTCATGGGTCAGCCTACAGGTGAAAGACATGGTAAATCATCTGGAGAAGAGATGAGAAAGAGAAACGGAGATGGTGGAGGGGCGAGGTGGGTGGAGAGGAGGAGGAGGAACAGAAAGGAGAGTGGAGGAGAGGGAGGAGCAAAGAAAGAAACTAAATGACTTGGTGTCCAATTTGCTCAATGCAAATTCTCAATTACTGCCAGTCCATGTTTTCAATCTGTCTATTCTCAAGTATGGTCCTGTCCAAATGTATCTAATTTCTTGACTGGGTGAGGAGAAACCAACCTAAGAAACGTTATTAAATTGGATATGCATCTACCTGCAATCTGCCAAATAACAGAAGACAGCCTGTTTGTCATCCGACACAATCTAATACAGGGATAATGAAACGGATTAACCCAGGATAGTCAACTTGCCACTTTTTTCCCTGAGCAGAGATAAGCCTGTATAATCTCTTATTTCATAGCACTTGACAGTGTACAGCCTATATTCATACACCATACCTCTCTTGCTCCTCATATACTTTAGTGAAATGGACAGGCAGAAATTATTATTATTCCTCTTTGACAGTGGAAGAAACAGACACTCAAGGAGACTGCATGATACTGAGTTGCAGAGATGTGAGTTAAGCTAAAGTTTTCTACCCCTTCCCCAAACCTATAGGTCCTTTCCATTATCCCTTACTGCATCCTGTTTACTCTTGTTTGACTGCCATACCAACCATGTGAGACAGGACAGGTACGGCAGGCAACACCTCTCCTCCCATTTTTGCAATAAATTTTATTGACACCACCAGAGAACAAGTCACTCAAAGTCACGGCCTTTGTCCTGACCTCCGACTAACTTTAGATAGTACAGGAATTCACAGATAAAAGGACAAAAATAAAGAACATTTTACACTAGAGAGAATGCTAGAAAAGAGAGGCACCAATGTGAAGCTAGGGAGGAAACTGATGTTAATAATGGAGTTAATAATGGAGTTGACCATCAGAGAATCATTAGAAGGAGTGTATTCCCACAATGGTGAGCACCTTAGAGGGAAGAGGGTAGAATTAAAGGAAAGCATCAGAAATATGTTTCTTGAGAAAGAAGAAAATGGGAATAGGAACCAAAACTCAGATGATGATTCCGGGTAAATGCTGTGTTGCTGGAACATGTGGAGTCCTACAATAGTTTCATTTGATTCTCATCAAAAGTTTTTAACTCCAGCTAAAATCCCTTTTAATCCATAGGGAGGGATCGGAGCTAGGTCAAACACCCAGTTCCACTTGTCCATAAAGTCTTGACCCAACAATAAAACAATATCATAAAAAAGCCAGTTTGCTTCAATAGGGTAGAACTGATGGACATACTGGCAAGAGTCGTGGCCGAATAAGAACTGGTAACAACATGGGGACATAGCTGGACACTGTAGAATTTTAAAAAACAATAGTCACTTTCTTAGCACTGGAAGAGTAGATTATTCTCAAATTACCTCAATATTTTTAGTAGTTGCAATAATATAAGGCTATAGAATAAATGTTTATGTCCCCCCATAGTGACGGTATTAGGAGGAGGTGGGGCCTTTGGGAGGTGATGTTATTATGAGGACAAAGCCCCCATGAATGGATTCAAGCTCATATAAAAGAGACCCCACTGAGCTCCCTTGCCCCTTCTGCCACGTGACAGCACAGTGAGGAGACACCCCCAGGAAACAGGAAGGCAGCCCTCGCTGAACATGGAATCTGCCAGCGCCCTGACCTTGGACTTGCCAGCCTCCGGAGAAATAAATTTCTGTTGTTTATAAGTCACTCTGTCTGTGGTGTTGTGTGATGGCAGCCTGAATGAACTAAGACATGCCCACAGTTGTCTGAAGCCTGGTAACACAGTCTACTTATTTCTCTTGTTTTTAACATTGACATTTCCTACTCTCCCGGGGAAGGACAAAGCTGTAAGAACTGTCAAAAAGCACATTTATGGATTGAACTTCTGCAGCTTATCCCTTCAATTCAAGTGTATCTCTAACCTCCAGGAGAGCTCCAAAAACCACATTTATAGAAGAATAAAATCAGAAACATACCTACCAGTGTCAACAATATTAAGAATTTTTTTGCTTGTCATACTTTGCATACTCTCAATCACAATAGTTAAAACGACGCTGAATCAAGGTATCACTTGACGCAACTTTTTTGTAAATATGTTTAAGCAATAAAAACGGACTCTTCTTTAAGATTAAGGTTAACATGTCCCTGGAGAATAATATGCAAAGAGGAGGACAGCTCAAATGTGACATCCCATTATTCATGGTCCTCTCCAGTACCAGTCACTGGCAGGGCTCTTCTTCTGTCAGTTTCCAAGGCGATAGCATAGGGAGGTGTGATGCAGCCAGGAACATGATGGGTAGAGCTAGCCATGAACATATTTGGGTCCCTATAAACTCCTGCCTTCCACATCCTCCACAGAAAAACATTAAATAAAGTATTCTTTAGATGGTCAGTAGTGGCAGTTTGCACCAAGAATTTGGATCTCCTCAGATAAATATTTCTGCCCACTCTGTCTTGTTAGAGTGGCTTCTTTGAAGAAAACTCAGAAGGAAGCCTCATGCCCTAGGCTATAATTTTACTTCAGGTTTAAATCTGTTACTTCAGGTAAAATTCAGAGAGTACACCCACACATTAGGATTTGGATACAGTCACAGGTCAAAAGTGGCCCTTAAATGTGGGATTGAACACAGTGCATTAAGAACCGATTCCAAAAAAGGAACTACTCTAGATATTTCAAAAAGAACAACTATAAAAGAGGAATTGGTCACTCAGGTGTTGGAAGCACCTTAGCAGCCAAAGTGGACAAGGACAAGATTAAGTTACTCCAAGATTAAGTGCTGCCCTGGTCCGGAGAAACAGAAACACTCTTGGAGGTCACGGCTCGGTGCCACATGTTTCCAGCTGTCTGGGGCAGCCTGGCTGTGTGTGCAGAAGCCCAGAAGCCTGCTGCCCAGATACCCACTGTCTCCCTCACCCCATCCCGTGGCCAACGCTAACAATGCCACTACCTCTCCTGCCCTGTTGGAAATCCTCCCCTCTCCTTACCTCCCAATTCCCTAATAGTTCCTTTCATTAGCAGAACCTAATGGAAAGCCCATTGACAATGGGATGTGAGAAATACAGTCTGAAAGTGCTGGGACCTAGCAGAGCACAGGATGGCCTAGAGCAAACAGGCCAATAACAGTATACAGGTTTTTTTTTTAAATACAGCAGAAGAGAGATCCTTTAAAAATGATTTGGGGATAAAAGCCGAAAACAACTGTAAAGTGTTTAAAGCTGTGAAGCCACTGTGTATTTCTTACCAGATCTCTGGCAACATCTTCTAACTTACTTTTTACATATTGGGATTTTTTTTTTGAAACTATAGTTTGAACACACTTACATAATGTATGCCTTTATTGCTTCAATTTTTTACAAATCATTTTATTAAAAGGTACATACCATCAGTCCTCTCTCTATGCATTGCCCTTTTCCTCTTCAATCTTTTGAGTTCCTCTGAGAACTTTATGCTTAATAGCTCTGTCTTGAATTAACTATTTCATCATAATTTTTGAGCTTCCAAAAACATAAAGCATCACACTGTATAAATATAACTTTTTAAGTTAAATGTATCTGCATACTTATATTATTCTTCCATTATTTACAGAGTGCATAAAAGTGCCAAAGACACTTTTCATTTATATATGCAGAACTATAATAGTTAATTCACTAAAAGTCGACTCTGTAATCACACTAACAAATACAGATAACAAAAGTATTCCTGGCACTTAGGTGCTCCATGTTCTGTTGGACAACAGAAAACAAAAACAAAAAACTTCATAATCCACTACTTAAATTCCCATCATGAACACTTAAAATGTAAAAGAATTACCACTGAATAATACATGCAATGATTTATGAAAATAGAGATTGCTCTGACTTTTTGAGTATTTTTTCCTTACAAATAATCTATTTGTACAATGTTACAAGGAGTATACTTGGTCATTATCTTGAGCTGCTAATTCTTAGCAGCTTGAGAGAAATAACTATTAATATATAGAATTCATAGTGTAAGTCTCTCTTTTTTTATGACTCAAGTTTTAGATTGTTTTTTGAAGTGCTTGCCTTCCATTGTCCAAATCTTCAGATCAGAAACTTTTCAATTAGTTGTGAATCAAGTAATTTGCACATTATAGACCTGAGATAAGCATTTTGTGACTCAATTAATCTGCCTCATCCCCAGTAACTCATTAAAAGAAAAATGCTAATTAATGTGCATTTTAAAATCACAAGATCCATTTTTGGTGAACAGGGCTGCCTAGAGTCAACGTTGATATTGGTGATAAAGTGAAAAGTTGCGATCCACACCTAGTTTGTGCATCAAGATTAAATGAAACTATAAAGGAAAAACACTAAGAAGGCTCTGAGGCAGAATGACAGAGGCACAAGGAGGAGGCCAGCTAATTGATCACAGCTAGTAAGACAAATTGGAAGAAGCAGGTTACATACCCCATTTCCTTTCCACTCATCATTCATACACTGCAGACTAGACCATGAAGCCAAAGGATAGATTCCTATGTAATTTACACCCTTATAGATGGGCAATATAGGAACAAAAGAATTGAACACTTAGGCAATTATGCCTCTCACGTCTTTTAATCAAAGCAGGGGGATGTCATTAATGGGCTGGGGAGGCAACGTGATATGGAAGGAAAGAAAAATTAACTGAGCTCCTTCTGTGGGAGGGACTTGGGCCAGGTACTCGGCTTACATGATCCCACTGAATTATCCCAAAAATCTTGAAAAGAGTAATTAGTACCATTTTACAGGTAAGGACCTCATAGAGGTTAAATTACTTGGTCTTCAGGGCACTGATCACAGAGCTGTGATTAGAAACCAGGCTTGCACGTCTCAGAGCTCATGCTTTTCTTTATGTTGTGGATATATCTCTAGATACCCCTGACAGCAGCAATTTGTGGCAGGTGAGGATGTAGAAAATGAAATAGGAACTCGCAGAATCCCGTTCTGAGTGCCTAATGACAGTAACCATCCTCGTTTCTCAGAGGTGAGAACCAATCCTCCAACATATATTTTGACTGCCTGCTTTATTTACCACAACCTGACGCTGGTGGAGGGTTTCAGAGGACAACCAATGGGGTCTGACAGTACCTGTGATCTGACTGATACCCCTCCCCACCAGGTGCCTTTTACTTCAACAACCATTTATACTCACAGGACACACATTTCAGTCCTAGCTTCTGCCTGAGAAGTACTTCGGACAGCAAATGGAAGAGTCAGAGCTACCCATCTCTCCCCTCACTACCTCCCGTATGCCTGAGAAGGATACTCCCACGCAAGACGGTCTTAACGCACCCCCCACCAGAGAAGTTTCTTCCCGACCAATGGCCCTTTAAACCTCCCTTTTCTAAGGCAATTACTTTAGAAAACTGGCAATTGTAAATTCTTTTTCTACCCTTTTGAGATGTAAGTCTCCTATAATCCAGGAGTATCTTTCTCAAGGGCCTGGGAGCCTTCCCTTTGAAATGCAATCATCGAGAAAGATGCCACCCCTATCTCCCAGTCTCTGTGGGGGGATAGGAGCCTAACACCAGTAAGCACCAATCAGCAAACACAGATGGCCTAGATCCTCCTATCCCAGAAGTCCTCTGGTACTTTTCCATAGCTCACTGTAGTGCTTAAAAACGCCACCTTTTGTTTCAGTGAAGTTGGGTTCAGTCTCTCCATCCTATTACAACAGTTGTGAATAAAGTCTTCCTTGCCTGTTTAGCTGATCCAGTTCAATTTTTCTTTTACACAAGCAAGTCTCAGATCAAGAACCAGTTAACTGTAAAGACTCTACTAAGTAAGTCTTTATGACAAACTACAAACCAGAAAAGTACTTGCGATACGTATGACAAACACAGGGTTAATACCTACTATACAAAGTTTTATATATTATTAAAAAACTACAAACAGGCAATTCATCAAAAAAGATACAGATAAAAGGATAAAAGAAATATCGACAAAATAGCAATAAAAGAAAAAGATACAAATAGTTAATTAATACATGAAAAGGTTAAGTCTAGCTAGTAAACAAACAAATATAAACTAAAACTGAAAAATATCAGTTTGTCATTAGGCACAAAATGCTTTTCAAATAGGTATACCCTCCAACCCAGAAACTACACGTCTAGGAATGTATCCTAAGGAAATAATCTGAACAAATAAAATTTTCAGGTACAAGGATATCTTCTGTACTGCTGTGTGAAAACTTTAAGCCACTTAAATGTCCATCAATTAAGCCATGCTAAAATAAAATTCATCCACAGATTGAGACACAATGCAGCCATTAAAATTGATGCCTGGTGTGAGAAGAAGCCACATGGTATTTTGAGTAAATAAGCAGATCCCATTCATGTAAAAGTCACACAGATCAATTCATACCTACACATGCAGAGAGAGAGGATTCTAAGGAAAGAACACCAAAATGTTAGTGGTGGCTATTTCTGGGTGATAGTTTGGGGGAAATTTTTACTTTCTTTCTTTTGTACTTGACTATATTATCTGAAAATGTTAAACAACAAACATGGATCATTTTTTCCAAAAAAATACAAATATTCTAAACATAGAATACACAACTCTAAAACCAATTTTATGACATATATTTAGCATAGGAAAAAGAAAGATTCTTTTCCCAAAATGCTGACAGTTACCTATGTGTACTAAGATGATTACTAATTTTTACTATCTTCACAC
This sequence comes from Vicugna pacos, assembly GCF_048564905.1. Taxonomy (NCBI): domain Eukaryota; kingdom Metazoa; phylum Chordata; class Mammalia; order Artiodactyla; family Camelidae; genus Vicugna; species Vicugna pacos. The sequence goes on along the minus strand of NC_132993.1, from coordinate 75,742,272 downwards.
TTTTTCTATATCGATGTTCTCATATACAGATATACAGTACTTTTTAAATCAGAAAAAGTTATTGCACTGAAAAACAAGCAGAAAAATACAGAACTCTTCATCACCAGCATCAAGACTCTCCCCCTTCCCTAATACCCCAGTCCTTTACAGATTACGTATGCTTAATCAATCTATAATTGATTGGTTAGCCTTACTGATTCCAATTTCTTCAGTTGTCTTAACTCTGAACATGGTAGCCAAGTGTACCTTCCAGCCTTGCCACCTTATCACCAGGAAGATATTTTAAAAGTGGTAATCTGGTGAGTTGTAATCTTGACACTCTCCATGAAAAAAAGATTTAGCCATTACATACATATGCTATCCGGAAAAGCAAAATCTAGATCTGTGGTTTCAATTTCACTTTTGGTTCTCTCTGGTCCTGGTCCCACTGGGTTTTTAGGAGGAATTATGGGCTCCTCACTCGGGGCTTTTGCCCACCTATGCTTAGCCTCCCACCTCTGAGGACTCTCCCTGGATGGATGGGAGAAGGGAAGAGGTAAATAGGGGAGGGTTTATAGGAGTCTGGTCCATTCATTTCCACTCTGCTTTGTCTTGTTAGAGAAGGCTTTTCAGAGACAGTGATAGCTCTCTCCAGAACAGGGACAGGGCATTCACAGGAAAGTCATGAGGGCAAACACAGAGCCACTTGCCATTTTAACTTTTTGCCCCATCTAGAAGGGCAACTTCATTTCCTACAACTGCTTTTTTTTAACAGACATTATTTAAAATTCGGAAGTCAGGAGTCTTTGAATGCTACAGATGGAACTTCTGATGCCAAACTCCATGAACAAAACAACTTTTTTCATTTTTTTTTCTTTCTCTGCTTCTCCTTCCTCTCTAGATTTCTCATGTAGGTTCAGGTGATTTTTATTTTCCTGGAGAGTCCTCAGGAAAACCCAGAAGACCACAAATATTTCTGAGGGAGAAAAAAATGCCCAAAAACCATATTGCCATCCATCATGAGGTGGTTTTCTTTTGGCCCTTTTCCTTGAATATTGCCACTCAAAAGAGGGATAAAAGTGTAAAAACAAAACCAGAAAGTTGTATGAGCTGAGGGAAGCAGCTGAAATTGAAGGAACTGTCCTTCTCATATGTCACCAACCAAGAGAATCCAGGCAGACACCTCTGATCATCAAGCAAGTGGTCATCAGAGATAGAAAACGTTACTGACATCTCACATTATTAGGGAAGACATCCTAGAGTCAGTGGCTAGCTGGAGAGACAAGGCAGAGTTGGAGGCCATCACCACCACAAGGGACGATGGGAAAGCACCATGCAGAAATGCCCTTTGTCTTCAAACTCAGTTTTCTGCCCTTATTAAATCACACAGGCATACGCAAGATGGCCTAAAGGATTTTTCTCTGTAATGCAAATGCATTAAGGCAAACCCACACTCTAGGGCCAGAAGACAGACTGAGATATGAACCACTGTTAATTCATATGTGAAGAGCAATTGAGATTTTATTCTTTGCCCTGTCCTCATAGAACTACTGAAGGCAGCAAGGTCCAATGTGGTTTATAGGATTCCATTTCAGAGTCCTTTTCTAACTTCCATTCTAACTTCCCACCTCTGTGCCCTGCAGAGACTTGCTAAATATACTTAGATTGTCACACCTGTACTCAGTCTATGTACCATTCCATCAGGGGAGGAGGCAAGAAACAGCATGACATTTTCCATCAAAGCCCAGAAGCACAGGGCAGCTATTTTCGTCATCTAGGGAAAAAAAATCATTACTGTGGGCAGGGACTCCATCCTAATGCACTGCTTTGTTAGAAATCCTTGCAGGATGCATCATTTCAACAACAAATGTGCAAACTCCTCACCTCTGTCTCCAATGAATTCTGCCTTTGAGTTCTGAAGCCTACTTCTTGATGCTTGTGCCCCCAGGAAGATACATACACACACACACACACTGTAATCTCATCCTAAAGGAAATGAATCCTTTCCTTCTGAAAGATAAGTAAAGATATCATTTTAATTTCAATCTGAAAGGCATCTTTGTGAAACTAGCTGTGCTCCTGTTAAGGCTCAGCTTTGCTAGTGCACACCTGCTTGCAGACAACAGCCAGAGACACTTCAACATATCTTCTTAAATAGGTTTTATACCTCTGTGATTAAGTTATTCCAGATTTAAATGATCAAGTAAAAATTTCACCAGGGCCTAATCATTATAAAATAATTTCTTCCCATTCTTTAAAGACAATCAAAGCCATTCTCTCGTCTATCAAAGCATTTCACATTAATAGTCTGGGCACTGTGTCCTGGTATCTCTAACACTGAGAGACTGTTCATCATAGAAATATCTGTGAAAACAATCACACTAAGTGATTTTTACATTGAAATAGATCATTGTACAGTGTTCCTATAATACAGTAACGGTTTTCAAAAAGAGGTCCCAAAATACTCATAAAGGATGATAGGACATTAGCTGAATGCTGTGGATTGACAGACTATCAACGAAATAACACACATTTTTCATAAAAATGGTTAAATCACTATTTACTTGATGAACTGTAATGTGATAGCTCTGAAGGAGCCATTTTGCTGTATTGGCTAAATAATGTGTGTTTACCGAAACTGGGTAATTATAGAGTCATCATATAGAGCATGGTCAGTGCCTGCCAAGAAATGAGGTGAACCTGCTACAAGGCTGAGACATTGAAATCTGGCTACATTTATTTCTAACTCTGGCACTGCAGACAGGAATGAATAAACTACACTCTGAACAAAAGCAAAAGAAGGAAAAGAATTTCCCTGTCATTTTCATTATTCAGTATTCCTCAGGAGAAAAAAAAAGTCTGCCAGTTAAACCTGTGATTCCAATAAATTATTTTCCTGAAAAAGAACTCAAGGATGCCACCTCCCTTTGCAATATTTGTACCATATTAATGATAATGGAAGTTACCCACATGACTTGAGGAGGAAAACATAACATCAAAATAAATCAATGTAGTTGAAAATGAGAATTTTTTCATTAAAATGTATTGGAAACCCTAAAGGTAAATCATATCTCAATTTATACAGCAGAAGATGGATTTCCCACATAGCAGTAGAGTAAGAGAAAAAGAAAAAGAAGATATTGCCAATATTTGATTATTTCCAACCTACAAAAATAGTAATTTCATATGGTTCAACTTAATATCATACATGTGTCCTGAACTTTTATTTCCAGATAAGTGAATATTTTCATTTATTTAAATTCACTGATAGAAAAAAGAAAAAGTATAAGGTAACATTTTAAAAGTGTTTTTGCAAAAACAAATGCTACAGAGAAAATAGAAAATGCCTAAGATATGAACCTTGATGAAATCTTCATTTAGGAAATATAGAAGTCAGAAAGCTAAGAGGAGTATCAGCCTAGGGGTCCCAAAATGAGGGGCAGGCACCGGTGCTAAAGATGACTGACAACTAACGAAAACAGTACTAAGAAAATGCCATTGGACTTAAAGATTTAGAGACCATTGGTGGCCTTGATTTATAAAGAATTTGACTGGCCTTTTGACTTGTATCAACAGTTAGATGAAAAAAATTGTTGAAGGTAAGAAACTTATAATTATTTGAATCAATCATCTAGTTCAATAAGTGTTTTGATTAACCAATTAGAGAAAGTACTGTCTTTTTAAATTTAGTATCTACAAGTGAATCCCAAAGACCTCTGGGGAGGGAAACTTACAATCTTTCTTTTGCTACAGATTACAGTAAGTTATCACCAGAGGTTTTAGAGAAAGAACCCAGTTTTTTCCCTAGTGTTTACCCCCACAATATGGTCCAGTCCCCACACTCTGCAGTCTGAGAGCCAAGCTCAATGCAATTTGATATTTAGTTCTACAATATGCTAGGAAAAAGGGTTGTAGAAAAAGGGCAAAATGTATTATTTAGTTGCAGTCAGCATCCAAATGCAACATAACAACTACAGATTTCAATACTTCCCCTAATGTGATACAGTTTTCCTATCTTTGTGTCTGAAAACTAATATTCTCCTGAAGTTAAGAACATATCATTAGTATGAGTCAATCAGAGCAAGCTGCTATTTTGTAACTGATAGTTCAAAAAAACAGGTGATAAAATCTGGAAAAAAATTTAACCCTAAAGATGCTAAGACCTAAATGTGATATGAGTGCCAAATAAAACTGGTATCTATGAATAGCTCTGATGACTCTTCCTACCCAAAGGGTTTATAGATACGGAAAGAACATATATAGTGCTGCATGACCTTCTGGTAAGCACATCTTCAGAGACTGTTTTTGTCTTTGTTTTTGCACCTGCCTCTTTCCTCCTATAAAGCAAGATGTCATTCTAAGTGATTAGAGAACAGAAAACACAAACAGAACTGATTTCCCATAAGTCAATCTCTACTGAAAATTAATTCTCAACTCCAAAGACCTTTATTTTTCCTTTCATTTTTGGGATAATTCTCAGTCCTCTTGAGGAAAAATTCATAGAAACTGACCTACAAGGCATTTTAACCAATAAATATCCAGCTTTGTCCAATTACCTTGTGTCTCTCTGAGAAGGCACTAACTAATAAACCTTCCTGGTGATAAGAACAATGCCATATAACACTTGAATTTCATTAGCAGTTCCTGCAGAAGATGAAATATTCTGCTTTATGGATCAGGGTCAAGAGGCTGAGATTAAATCAAAGAATAGAGAAAATGGTCTTGGTTCTATCCTTGCTTTGCAGCTATTAACTTGTAGGAGAGATATTAAGAGAGGTGGAATCTGAGAAATTGGTGGAGTATTACATCATGCTAAACTTCTCTTTTTAAAAGACACAAAAGAATGAAAAGAACTGTTTCTAAGTCTCATATCTTTAACTTTGCCTAGGTACAAATTTGATTGTTATAAATGAAAAAGTATCTATATAAAAAAAGGAGGCACTAGTCTAGAAGTCTGGTCGTTTTGTGTCACTTCCTTAAACACAGGAACCAGACAAGGGAAAATTAACTCCAGGGGCAGGCACGATTTCTCAAGCCTGTGAGACTGTTAATAGATGAAATGATAAAAGTTTATTGAATATTTTCTGTATGCCAGGCCCTGTATTACGTATATTACTTCATTTAATCTTCACAGCAACTTTTTAAGATAGATACTCTTTAATATCCCCACTGAACAATGAAGAAACCAAAGATTAGAAAGATTAAGTAGCTTGTCCAAGGACACACCTAGTAAGAAGGAAAGTGAGAGCTGGACTCAAAAACTCTGATTCCAGAATCAAAGCTCTTATCCATTCTGTTACACCATTTCCCTCTATACTGAAGCTTGTGAAATTGATTTTTCAGTTCCATAAAACACCAACCTGTGTTTTAGTAACATAAGGCACATAAGTGTATTAAGAACAAGTAAATACACAAGACTACCACACCTTGGCCAGATAACCACTATAGTATTAAAAACAAAAACAACAACTACCATAAACAAACAAACCAACCAAAAATCGCCTAGGCAACACAAAACTTCTGTTCAACTATAGAGCACATTCAAATTAAATATCAGAAAAGTCCACACTTCTATGCCACTCTTAAAAAAAAATTACCAAGCCACCCAATTCAGGTTCCTTGTAGTTAGGTCCTGCCAGTCCCTGTTTATGATTCAATGAACATGGTGACTGTAACTTAGAAATTACGGTTAAGAATTATCGGAAAAGAACAATGATAGTCTGACAGAATGTATTCTATAACCTGTGGAGGTACCTAGAATGTTCAATGAAGAGTTCTAAAATTCCTTTAAACATAATCCATATACAATAAATCTCTTAAAATACTGAGGAGTGGTTTCTAACACATGCACAAAGTGGGTCCATTAAACTAACGCTTAGTTCAGGGGATTTCAGAGCAATCATAACTCAGCACTCGCTTCACTGACACACACATTACTGTCCTGACAACAAAAGCCTCAATGCTATTGTTTGCTTGCTACAGGGATGTGCACCTGGCCAAAGTTACCACTCATAAATTTCCTTTAAAGAATGGCGAAGTTACTCTGCAGGCATGCCACAGATGCTCTGCTGGTTACAAATGGCCCCTGGCTGGTATCTGCCTCTCTCCTCCTGTACTGAATCACACCTGAGAAAGGAAACTCACTGTAAGAATCCAGTTTCAGCCATAAGTCTTTAACTGCACATTGAATGACAGTTTCCCTAGCCTCTCTAAAATGCCCAGAGGTCATGTTAATTTGCCAAAACCCATTTTCCATGGTGATGACCAGTCAACTTTAGGGGGATGAATACTGCATTAATCTACATTTTAGTTCAATAAGTCCATGAATGTGCTAGATTTTGATAAATCATCTTTCTATTGTTATAATTTCTCTTGTCCTCTCTGTACACTCCTCTGTTACTCTTTCAGTTCCCTAAAGAAATACACCCATTCTGCTTTTTCTGACCACTGAAGAATATCTCTGTGATCACTTTCACGAACAGCCTGCAGAAGCGTAAGCCAGTGGTGTCTGCAGAATATCATAGAACAGCCTTAGACACCTCACTTAGACAACTTACCAGGGGTCAAGACTCACAGCTGCTTTGGGATTAAGGAATTTTAGTTTCACATCCTTGCTGGTTAAACAGAAGCACCCGGGGCCAGCTCCCATTCCTTTTGTCCTGAATGCTTTTGAATTTTCTCATGACTGATATGGAGGGTCTTTTAAAAATCTAGACATTTCTGAACCATTTGCCTGATCTATGAATGGTAGACCTGGTAGGCAGAAGTTGTGCCAAGGTGTCTAATGGTGTTTGTACCCTTCAGTGCTCATGGGCAGGCACAACGTGACCAGAGCTCACAGGAGAACACAGACCCTAGAGGCCAAACATCCATGCATTGGAAATAATGGTCACAGACTCCTGCCTCCTCTGACAATTCACCCCTAACTGTGCCATCCAGTGTGGGTAGTGTCCTGGTATATGGGTAGGGTTGGGGTATGCTAGCACTGTGGGATGCTGTGCTGTTCACTCTGGGGCAAGCATAGGGCTACATCTTGCCTGTTTTTCATTTTCTTCAATGGCTACAAAGGACCACAAAATCTCCCACGTTTCCACCAGCCACATTGATCTTTGCTTAAGTTACCCTAACCACACTGTGAAAATGGGGTCCTGACATGGTTACCAACTGTCAGGTATAAACTATTGATGCTCTCCAAGAAAACCCAAGTCAATGAGAGGATTCAGGGTTCAATCACCAATCACTAGATCATCTACGACAATCATTCCAAAGGACAATTCCAAATATTACAAACATGAAGGATCAGGCTTAAAAATAAAAAGTTTCTATGTAGGATTACAGTGAGGTCCAAAGATCAGGAAGCCCTATTCTTTGGCATTCTAGAGGAGAGGAGAGTAAGTGGTGATCTCTGGCAGCTCCTGTGATATACTTGAAAAAATAATCACCGCCCCAAACTCAGCAGTTTGCCAAAGAGACTCTTTAAAAAGGTACAATATGCTTCCAGAAAGAGCAAGCTTTCATAAACACACAATTAAATAATCTAACTAAACATTGCCTGGTCAGATGGCACCCAGCCTGCAGAACCATCTGGCTGAAGAAATATTCAGAGAATCATCAACCTAAAAACCTAGATTCTACCCAGTAGGCCACAAATTTAGGTTCTTGGATATAAACTGCTTCATGAAAAGATAATGATTCACAGAACCTTAGCAAATTACTCCTTTAGATAATTTCCCTCAGCCTCCATAAACTTCTCATTCAGTTCAATTCAACATATAGTGTGTCATTCCTTTTATCTTTCAAAAAGCAAGAATCCTTGTAGCAAAGCTTCATGTCAATGTCTACATACACAGGCTGAAATGGAGAAGAGTTACAATAAGGCTAGGATTTTTTTTTAAAAGAATTGAAGTAGGTAAGGGGTTAATAACTAAAATGTATAAGGAACTCCTACAATAGCACAAATACAAATGATCCAATTAAAAATGGGCTAAGTAGTTGAACAGACATTTCTTCAGAGAAGATAAACAAATGACCAACATGTATATGAAAAGGTGCTCAACATCACTAATCATCAGAAAAATGCAAATCAAAACCACAATGATATATTATCTCACACCTGTTAGTTAGAATGGCTATTATTTAAAAAAAAAGACAACAAGCGTTAGTGAGGGTGTGAAGAAACTGGACCCCTGTACACAGTTGGCAGAAATGCAAAAATGTGCATCCATGATAGAAAATAGTATGGAGGTTCCTCAAAAAATTAAAAATGGAACTATCATATGATCCAGCAATCCTATTTCTGGGTATATATCCAAAAGAATGGAAATCAGGATCTAAAAAGATATCTGGACTCCCATGTTCATTGCAGCAGTATTCACATTAGCCAAGATATGGAAACATTCTAAATATCCATTAATAGATAAAGAAAATGTGATATATACATATCATAGCATATTATTCAGCCTTGAAAAGAAGGAAATCCTGCCATATGTGACAACATGAATGAACCTGGAGGATATTATGACAATGAAATAAGCCAGTCACAGAAAGACAAATATTGCATGATTCCACTTATATGAGGTACCTGAAATAGTCAAATTCATAGAATCAAAGAGTTGAAATGGTGGTTGCCAAGGGTTAGGATGGGAGGGAATGGAGTGGTGCTGTTCAATGGGTATAAAGTTTCAGTTATGCAAGATGAGTAACTTGCACAGATCTGCTGCACAACATGGTATCTACAGTTAACAATACTGTATTGTGCGCTTACATTTATTAAGAGGGTAGATCTGATATTAAGTGTTCTTACCATACACAAAAGAAAAAAAAGACACATAAAGCAACTTTTGGAGGTGATTGTTCTATTTATTACCTTGATTGTAGTGATGGTTTTATGGATGTACGCATGTGTCTAAACTCATCAATATGTATACATTAAATTTGTATCAATTTTACATCAATAAAGTTGTTTAAAAAACTAAAAAAAAAAAAAGGACTGAAATGAACCACTCACATGACATAGGTCCTAAATCAGATATTAGTGTATGTAAATATCCTACAAGCAGATACCCAGTCTTCATTAGGACTGACCGTTCATCTATGTGGTCACACAATTCCTTAGAAATAAGAGTCCCACACAGTCCATACAACTTGAACCAGTCAGAAGGTCTCTGTGGTCCTGCTCTTCCATGAACTCTGCTCAGCATTCTAATCTACTCAACATGCAATCACAGTTTATGCAACTGAAAAGGCTTACCTTCCCTTCCTTGTCCCTTACTCTTCTCCTCCACCCATTTTTTGGCTAATTAGTGCTACTGTGAGAGAAGCTGGGACAGAGAGAAAATAAGCTAGTGAACTGTTCTCTTCAAGCTGATGAGTGTCTGAAGAGGGACTATATAAACTGTAGGCTGACTAATGTCATTTGCTTATGTATATAGGTCCGTATGCACACGTTTATGTTAGCGATATGGGAATCTGAATGACTCAGTTTTTCCTTCCCCTTATTATTAGGCTGTTCAATATGATGGCTGTTCAAGTAGGTTAAAATTTAACAAGGCCAAACTAACACTTTGGTTCATTTAAAACCACACTTCCATGGGTGAAGCATTTATGGCTTTGTATTGTATACTGATCTTGAATTGTGAAACTCACATATTAGTTCTGGTATGTTTTGTCGTGATGGTTGAGAATGTGATTGTTTCCTTAGAATTTTCTGTACCATCATGTTTATATAGGGACAGTTTTGCTTCTTTTTTAAATCAATTTTTGTTTTACTTCTTTTCCTTACCTTATTGATTGGCTAGGATTTCTTCTATTATGCTGAATAAAAATTGTGACAGTAGATATCTTTGCCTTGCTTTGTTCCTGATCTAGGGGGAAAGCACTCGATCTTTCACTGTTCCTATTTTAGCTGTAGGCTTTTTGTAAATTTAACCCTTTACCAGGCTGAGAAAGTTTACTTCCACTCCTTGTTTACTTTCAGTTCATTTTATTTTAATCATGAATGGACATTGAATTATATCAAATATTCTTTTTTGTATCTTTTGAGATAATCATATAATTATTCAACTTTTAGTCTGATAATATAGTAAGTTATACTGTTTGAGTTTTGAATCAATCCTGGGATAAATCCCAGTTGGTCATACATACATCATGTATATTATATATGCCATATATAATATTTTCATATGTATTGCTGGATTTGATTTGCTAATTTAAAAGGGAACTTATGCCTATGTTTATGAAGGTTATTAATTTGTAGTTTTCTGTAATGTCTTTGCCTGGCTTTGGTATCCAGAGTTATTCTGGCTTCATAAAATTAGTTATAGGTATTTCATCATCTTCTGCTTTGTAAAAGAGTTTGCATATGATTATTATATCTTTCTTAATTCTTTGATAGAATTCACCAGTGAAACTACCTAGGTCTGAAGTTTGCTTTGGGAGGGGATTTTTGATAATAACTTCAATGTTATTTATATATATAAACTCACTCATATTTTCTACTTCATCTTTGTCAATTTTGATAAATTATATTTTTCAAAAAATTATCCATTTCATCAAAGTTGTTGACTTTATTGCATCGACTTGTTTATATTATTTATCTGTTACTCTTTTTAGCTTGTAGAATCGGTAGTAATAGCCCCTTCCCTTCCTAATATTGGTATTTTGCATTTTTTCTCTTTTTTTCTTGAAGAGCATTGTCAGAGATTTAATAATATTGTTGATGTTTTTAAGAACCAACTTTTGGTTTTGTTAATCTTCTCTGTTTGTTTTTTTTTTTTGTATTTCATTTAATTTATTTCTACTCTTAATTTATTATTTCCTTTCCTCTACTTACTTCTGGGTTAATTTGCTCATCTTTCTTTGCCTTCTTAACAAGGAAATATAAATCACTGATTTTTAAGCCTTTCCTCCTCTCTAATATATGCATTTGATGCCATAAATTTCTCTTAGGCACCGCTATAACTGCATACCCAAGTTGATATGCTGTGTTTTCATTATCATTCAGTTTTAAATACTTTCTAATTCCCCTTGTATACAAATTACACCTCAATAACAAAATCATGAAGAATTGTTTTCATAAACCTCCAAAGACAAGATATACCAGAGAATCAATATGCTCACAGTACATAAATTATTTGATAAGAACAATGTTTTATGGAAAATCTATGCAAGTATAACCAGAGGTAGAGTAACTTTTTAAATTAGCATTTTAAAGAAAGTATTTCCAAAGTAAGGTCACAGAGAAAGCACCAGACACAAAATTCATTCACTGCACAGTCAAGCTAATGCCACTAACAAGGGCAGCCAAGCGCACAATGCAGTTTATTTTGTACTAACATTTTTTAAAAAGTAGAATCTGGTAGAATCTTTAAAATATTTTAAAACAAGATTGTTTCTAAACATAAAAATTGTTTTATCTCTGGTATCTTGTGGCAAAATACAGAACTGAATAAAACGGTCAAATATAAAGATGTTGCACATTTTTTGACAAAGGACAAGTGTTATAAATCTTCTGAATTTTTCTGTGATGACAAGTAGTCTGTGACATAGCAGATATTTTGAAAAAAAATTACACTTAATCTGTCTTTTCAAAGCGAGGGTGTCATTTTAAGCAATGAGAGCAGAAAGATTTAAAAGATAAGCATATGGAAATGCTTAAACGTATGGAACTTTAAAGAATAACTTGTGGAAATGTTTACATATTTTCCTTCATAAAAATTATGAGTGTCATCTCCGAAAAGCTTCATGTCATTTTAAACCTGTTTTAAAATCTGTCAAAGAATTTTAGTAGGAATCACTCGATAATATAAAACTGCAACATCATCCAATAACCATGCAAGAACAACTTAATGACATGAGGAGAGACAGACATCTACAAGCTGAATTTCAATAAAAGCCTTTGCAAAATTAATGAGTGGATTAAAAACTCTGAGCATCATGATTTAGTGAGCGCAGTCCGTCAATGCTGCCCTTCCTCACATGATGTACACATTGTTGTGAGGTCTATATTTCAGCCATCAAATCCATTAAATGCACGCATTTAAAAAAATGAATGAGATCTTTGAACTGCTCCATCACAAAGTAAGAAACCAAGACTTCAAAAAAATAAAGAAGCCTATTCAATCACATTGCTGTCAGTGTTGGCAAAAAAGAACTGATGGGAGATGTTATCAAAAAGGCTAGAGACCACTTGTCAAGAGCACAAATTGGGTTTGGGTACTGGTTCTACCATGGATAACCCAAGACTGCTATTTAAGCTTTCTATTTATCAGTTTCCTTCTATGAAAAATGAGAATATTAAAAATACATACCTCATAGGGTTGTTATAATGATTAAATGATATTAAAATGCATATAAAGTGCCTAGACCAGTGCTAGCCACTTATGTAACTTTATGTAATAAATGTTATGTAATAACATTGTATAACATTATTATATTAATAATTATAATAATGCTATATTAATAGCTATTACAATAATTTACATTATATAACTTCATATAATAAATACAATGCTATCCACTTATGTAACTTAGAAATATTCTAGCAGCTTCAATGAGTAAAAAGAAACAGGTGAAATTAATTTTAGTAATATATTTTATTTAACCTTACATCTCCAAAATATTATCCTCTCAACATGTGGCACCAGTCACATTTCAAGTGATCAGTAGCTACATGTGGCTAGGGGCAACCATATTGGCCACTATAGGTCTATAAGATAATAAACATGTATAATAGCTATTATGTGAAATATTTATTATTCAGATCACCACACATCCTCACATTCAAATGCAAATCCAAACCATAGTCCTAGATCAAATATTATAGTATTATCTTTGCTATTTCTCTTCTAGGATCTTAGAAATGGCCTTATCTTTGTTGTTTGAAAATCATTAGGAACCCAGTTTACCTTATTAGATTGAAACACGGGCCATGGGGCTAGTCTATAAATAATCTATCAGGAGGAAATGCACATTTAGACAGGAATTCAATAAGGGACAGATTTTCTTGGGGTGATCTTTCAAAACAGAGAAGAAAGAAGGTATTAAACAATTCAAGCAATGGGCCATTGACTGAGGACACTTGATGCTCTAACAAATCCAGAACACTTCCTAACCATAAAGATTACCAGGGTGCAGATCTTGAGTGAGGAGGGGTGATACAAATAAGTAGAGAAATCTAACCTGGAAGGAAAAATATCAAAGTATAACTAACCTTTTAATAAATGAATATTTAGAAGAATACTATGGAAAGCATTTAATCCTATTTTTACCATTCATTTTCATTTTAAAATATTTATTTTTCTTTTGCTTTAATATTTTTATGCCACCAAATAAGTAAGTCATATCTTTAGCAAAAAAGATATGTCACAGAAGCAAACAAAACACTTAATAAACACTTAACACACTTAATAAATAATTGATAATACATTAATAAATAGTTAAGCAAATACCTAATAAAATGAATCATATTGTTAATTAGTATGTATATAAAAATATTGATGGTTTTTAAATTATTTGTCTAAAGAATTAATCAGCAACTGAAATCTGATCTTATAAAATAGCTTTCTGAGCATAAGGTTATTTTGAACATGATTTATTAGCAGTAACCCAAAAATTTAGGTCCAAATTTGCCTCTAATCACATTCAAAGTCTATTTGCACAGTAGCTGTCTAATTTAGAAAGACTCACATCCTCAGCTTGTATTACATATGGTATGGAACTCTACAAATTCAATAGAGAATTTCCACAGAGTCATAGTAAGTATAAATATGCCATTGTAAAATGGACCTGGAACACTGATTGATCTTGCATCTAAGTTCACTCTTTTTCATTGAGAATAAAATAACCCATTACACACTGAAAAAGCAATTTATTCACTGTAAAGTGGTTCTTAGGCTTTTCTGCATCTTTGAGCACTTTCAAAGGTGAAAACTACACATCTACTTTCCAGAAAAACTGACATATGCAAAAAAGCTTTTGCATGCAAATTTCATTGTGTCTCCTCTGCTCCTCTGACCCTAGGTTAATCTACTGCTGGCATAGATGGCCCACAGGCAAATATTCCATAGTTCTAGGTGGCAGAGGAAGTAGTCACACCCACATGGAACTGCTTCTCCTTTTTATGCCCTAGCCCCACTATACCCATTTCCTGGTTCGTAAGGGGAAGGCAGACCCAATCAAGAGCAGTTAGTCCTCTGTAACCATCAAATATGTTGGTCCATAGAATACACCCAGTAGCATCCACAACTAATACCTTACTGGTACTTTAAAATTGGAATTTTTTAAACAAAAGGTGTGAATTAATGCATCTGTTATAGAAAACCATAACCCCACTTTACGAAGCACCAAAAGGAACGTAAGTCAGTTATAAATGCCTTATATTACTATACAATTTTTTTTAAATTTATTGTCTCAACAATGCTACTGAACACCTACTATATATCTGGTCCTGTGCTGGAAACCCATGACAAAGACCCAAGGAGCTCACAGTCCAGTGAGGGAGATACAAACAAGAGTTACAAAAGGATGAATGCTAACATGGGGCTAAATTCAAGGAAATGAGAGGTCCACCACGATTGCTATTTTTCTTTTTTTCCTGCATTGAACTTTAAAGTCTACCTGCATTACTCTCTGTTGATTTACTTCCATCATGTCTCAAATTCATATACATATATAAATGCATTTCAGCTTCCAAAGAACTCTGTTTTATATTATTACCCTACCTTTTTAGATAAGAAAAAATAAAATCAGAGTAACCTGTCCCAGTTGTACTGATTACAGCCCAAGTGGCGGTGCTGAGTCCAACTTTTTTGTAAGAAATGATAAGGAACAACACACTTAGACTCCTAAGCGGATGTCCCTGGATCTTTTCCTGGATCTTTAAATGGCTGTTGCTCTGCTCTGGTATTTTCTACGCTATTTTGTTTGCTTGCTTGTTGTTATTGTTCTTGGTGGTTTAAGTAACACCAGGGATGTTCACATAGAAACTACTCGTGGCTGTGAGACAAATCTATTTCAGAGTGCATAGCAGAGATAGGAAGAGAAAATTCCCATCCCTTCGTTGCTTCAGAAGGGACTTCTTGTTTGCTTCAGAAAGCCCAAGGAGGATTCTGGTAGTACATCAGTAGGTGCTGACAACTTTTTCTGAGTGAAACCCTGTCCCACTTTTGTGGAAGAAGGAACATGAAACATTTTGATACATTATCCTTCTGTATTAAAAAAAAAATACCTAGGCTGCTGTTTTTAAGGAGGGTACATGTGGTCCCAGCTCCCTTTTGGGGAATTAAATTTTAAATGCTTGTACATCAGCAATTTCATCAACAAAAACACACATCTCTGGATAAAATGAGAAATATTTATAACCAAGAAAGGCAACAGATAACATCATTGGTAGTTCCTGATTTTATAATGTTTTTCAGTTTTTCAGAGGGATTTTTCTTTTTGTGCAAGCATTTAGAAGTCAGAGCGGTTTTGCTTGTTTGCTTTGGGTCAAATTCTGAACCCAGCCCTGATATCAGTATTTAATTCCTAGAGGACAGTATGCGTACATAAGGAAAGCTTCCAAAGACATTTTCCTATCAACTGAATTATTTAAAATAATAATTTATTAGTCTGTCAGAGAAAACCGTATTGATAACATATTAAAGTGAGGCTCTTGGATAGGGAAACATATTTTGCTATTCATTTCTAAAGAATAAAAAATAGAAGTGTGAAAATAATTATGAAATAAAAGTTTCTAGAGTCAAAAATTATTTTATAGTCCTAAGTGGTCCATTCTGATAGTTCCACAAAGATAGATTATGACTGACAAGCCAGAAGCCAAGACTTGGACTTGAGGTAGACATTTTAGTGCTATAGGAAGCTCTGGGAACATCTGATTAAGTAAAAATTCTAGATTCAACATTAATTAGACAATACAATCAGGAGAGCAATTGTTAATGTGTCAACTACATGTACATAGATATTGGCAAGAGAGCTGGCTAACGTTATAAAGCCTGAAAAGAAAATGCCTACTTTTGTTACTTCCTAAGTCATCAAGAAGATTCCATTGTTACTATCTTTGAAAAAGGATACTGACTGCAAGAAAATTTACATAGACAATAGCATGCATTCTTGGATATGGTAAAACAATTTAATCAATGATTATATTAGGATCCTGTTTCCATACATGAATTCTTCTACTGTCTCTTCCCTAAGTGAGGAAAACTTGGCATTATGGGATCTCACTGCCTGGTTATACATGTAGATTTTAACATAATTGTGGGCAGGCATCCATTTTAACTAGACAGGTTCTACCCTGGCATATGCTATACAATCTCAGCTTTCTTATTTTGAAGAAGCAGTTAGGATTGCTGGGTGATAGTCCTCATTCCTGACGCTCATCACAGCCAAAAGTGATACATGAGGTGTTTCAAGTTGTGATTGCTTGAACTGAACAATTCAAGCTACTTTGTTCACGATCCTGCATGTAAAAATGTCAAGTACTTGAAGAACTAGATGATTTGAAATGAAATAGGGTTTAGAACTTCTGATTCTACATGAACTGCTGGTCTCCTTATAACCCCAGATGAAGAGAGTGCAAATGATTTCGACTTATAGCAAAGAAAAGCCCTAATGCAGATCGAATCAGCCAGCGAACAAGTCAGGCTGCATCAGTACAAAGCCTGACCAAAGAATTTTTTTTTTTAAGTATAGTCAGTTTACAATGTTATGCCAATCTCTGGGGTACAGCATAATAGTTCAGTCATACATATACATACATATATTTGTTTTCATATTCTTTTTCATTATAGGTTACTATAAGATATTGAATATAGTTCCCTGTGCTATACAGTATAAATCTGTTTATCTATTTTATATATAGGTTTTTAAGTTATGTGGTTTGCTTCTTTCAAATTTACACAGTCATTCAAACTACATGTTGACAAAATAACTTCAAGCAAAGACTCTGCCAGGCCTGCTTTAAAGAATGATCTGACACTAGCACCATTCATTTTTATAAACCAATTAACAGATTAAAAGAATAACTTGCTTCCTTTAGGAAGTTGGAGACAAGCTTTATGATTCCTTCACCTGTGAATTTCTTAGCAGACTCTTCTACTTGGATAGGTTAGTGTAGACTGGAACAGAATTGGGAATACTAATATTTCACTCATCTATAAAGCCAGCCTTTCAAGTTTACAGACGTTTCACTTGAGAACTGGATTCCTTGAAGATATTCAAGGACGCTGTATTTTTTTCCCTCCCATTCTCACTTCTTCCGTCTTGCCTTCTATCCCTCCATAAACACCACTGAATGTTGACACTGGACAAGTGTTCGCTGGTTTGACCAGATAAGACTCTGAACACCTTGAGATACAATGTTTTTAAATCCCTAGCACAGTACCTAGAACACAGTAGGTACTCTATAAATCTTTGCTAATTATTCACTATTTAAATTCTATTCAATAGGCTTTTTTTTTTTTTGGAATGGTTATTACATGTCATGCCTTGGGCTAGGGGGTAGCTGGAGTGAAAAATATACAATTCCTCCTCTCTTAAGGAACTACACCTAGTAAAGGAGAAAGGCCACTGTAGATAATTATAAAGCAGTATGGAAGTGCAATGCTAAGCCATTTAACAAAAAGTATTTTTTAGCTCACTAATCTAAAGAAAAGCATGAGGTAGTTCCAAGGAATAAAGGATGTCTTGGGGAAAGAGAACTCTTAGCAAAATATATATAAGATAGAGAACTATCAGGACAAAGTTACCCCTGGCTCACCAATTTTTAAATTCTCTGATCTGCTCTTAATTTGGTCCCTTTCATAAACACTGACTTTATTTTCTTAAGAGCTTCACTACGTTTTGGAATATAGTATAGAACACAGGAATAAAAATGAAAATATCATATACAAGTCAACCTATGAAATTTCAATCCTTAACAAGCAAGAAAAAATTAAAATTGAAATCCCTCCATACATTAGAATAAAATGCTTAAACGAACAGTGTAGCAAAAAGCATTTTGGCTAAATTCTCTCCCTTTTTCTTTCATTTCGTGTCCCTCTTTTCCCCTCAGGTGACAAGACAGCAAATAACTACAGTTGTCTTTCTAATCATCATCATAATAATGGTGACAATAAGATCTAATATTTGTTGAGCATCTAACATGTGCCAGGTAGCACTATATTTAGAGCTTACATACACTATTGCATTCATTATTTCATATGGGCAAATGAGGCAAATACCTTTTTTTATTTTGCAGATATGAAAACAGTCTCAGAGAAGTTAACAAAGATCACAAAACTACTACATTGCTGGAATAAACACTTAAACCCTTGTCCATGTGTATGTGACATACAAACACCCTTTGTCAATATTAATAACTGGAAGACCCCCTTCTGAAGTCCCCACCAAGCATCCTCACTCTCTAATTCCACATCTGCTTTCTGTCTCAGCTCCTCCACTACCATGACTGCAACACGGCTTCCCCATTCTGGACCCTACAATCTAGCGATTGTACCACTTTTTACTGCCCCTCGTCTACTTCATGTCTTTGTCTCCCTTTCCCCAGCTCAAATGCCATGCTCTGTCACAGGGTTTCTCAGCCTCGGCACCACTGACTCTTGGGGGTGGATAATTCTCTGCGGTGGCGGCCGTCCTGTGCATCACAGGTAGTTCAGCAGCACCCCTCACTTCTGACCACGAAGGCAGCCTCTACCTAGCAGATATCAGTAGCTTCTCCCCCAGCTGGCTGTGATGACCACTGATGTCTCCAGACCTGGCTGACTGACCTTTTATATTATCCATATTTGGATTTATTGGGGTTTTTTTTTGGGGGGGGGAGGATTCAACATATTTATTTAGGTCATCTATACTGTTATCTCTCTTTCTTTGGTCTTGCACAGCCTCCTCTTTAATGGGAAGCTTGTGAGCATTTTGAAATGAACAGAAGAGCTATCTAGTCTTGGTGCAGATCCTGTGAGAGCTCTGAACCTCAGTGGAAAGCTTTCTTCTCTCTGCCCCTTCATTCAGCAGCACTTCTGTGAGTGACAATAGACAGTTCTCAGATTCCCAGCAAAAGTGCCTCGAGCCAAGTGGGGCTCTGCCGCCTCTTGCACAGCCTGGGCCTATGGAGAGTCAGTTATGCTGAAAACCAATTTCTCTATAATGATACCAGTAAATCACACACTTGGTAAAGTAGTCATAGTTTTCAGAAACTTAATATGAAAACACTGTAAATCACATTTCCCTCCCCACTCTTTGTTTTAAAGAAAGAAGCATTTATTGGATATTTTCTTGTCTAAAGCTGTAGTTGACTGATTTTTTGTTGTTGTTGTTCTGTTCTGTTTTAGGCGAGCACATTAGGATGCATCATATTGTCTCTTTACAGACAAAGCTAAAGACCTTCTCAGAGCATTGTTCCCTCTTCACAGAACGGTTCTCTGCTGGCTTTTCTTTCTCCCTCCCCACCCACCTGCCACAGCTTTATTGGGATGTAACCAATATATAATATTTTATAAGTTTAAGGTGTATAGTGTGGTGATTTTATATCTCTATATATTGCAGAATGATTATCATTATAAGGTTAGTTATCACATCTGTTACCTCATAGAGTTACAGTTTGTGTGTATGTGTGTACGATGAGAACTTTTAAAATCTACTCTTACTAAATTCTAAGTATACAACATTGTTAACTATAGTCACTGCACTGTATATTAGATCCCTAGAACTTATTCCTTTCATAACTAGAAGTTTGTACCATTTGACCAACCTCTTCCCCCACCAACCAATCTGTTCTGTTTCTATGAGTTTGGGTTTTTTTGTTAAGATTCCACATATAAATGAGATCATACAGTATTTGTCTTTCTCTGTCTGACTTATTTCACTTGGTATAATATCCTCACAGTTCATCCATAATGTTGAAAATTATGATTTCCTTCTTTTTTATAACTAATATTCTGTTGCATATATACATATACCACATACTCTCTATCCAGTCATCATGAACACTTCGGTTGTTTCCATGTCTTGGTGATCGTGAATTATGCTGCAATGAACATGGGGGTACAGATACCTCTTTGAGATTGTGATTTCATTTCCTTTGGATAAATACCCAGAAGTGGAATTGCTTCTACTAGTAATTTTTTTTTTTTTTGCGTAATCTCTGTTCTGTTTCCCAAAGCTCTGCCAGCCTTTATGATTGCTGCTGGCCCTTTCTAGTTCAAACGTCCCCTGGACTGGGGAGCCTTTTCTCTCTCCACAGCCAGGCAAAGTTGGATGCTCCACCCTGTACTTCCATAAGCAGCAGCCCCTCTGATGATTTCATTATAAAATCTATCACAACCCCCACGCACCCTGCGCCATTAACATTAGCCTCTATTTTAACTGGCATCCCCCTCACCTCTCCCCTCCCTGATCTCCATTACCATTAGCTTGTTCTCCTCTCCTTTCATACACATACCGCCTCCTTTCTAATAGAACCCTTATTTACTCTAACACTTATTTTTTCTCTCCTTTCATCTTGGTACATTTCACTCACCAATGTACTCGCAGTACCTAGAACATTGTAAGGGGCTCAATAACTATTTGTTCAATGAATTAATTAATTTTATAATTTATTATAATCATTGATTCACTCAAAGGTATTAATCTATTTGCCAATAGCCTCTGAGTCCTTGAGGACAGGGGCTCTTTCTTATCCATTTCTGAATTTCCAATGTATTTTACATCCCCATCATCATGGTAATGGGGAATATTAATGAGTGTGTAACAGTTGCTGGTTCTGGGACCCTTTTTTGGTGCAACACCATATTTAATATTCACCAGGATGTAGCTACTACATTATTATCCCCTTTGTATAAATAAAGAAGCTGAGGCTTAGAGAGATGAAGTAACTTGCCCAATTCACATAGACAGTTAATAATTCTAGAATTCTTGGTTAACTGTTTTGTAACAAAAGTTAGTTGAAGATAAGTGAATCTCTATAAGCCATATAATCCAACCTAATTTATTCTGGGAAAGGAGGAAGTCAGGAGGACCAGGACAATCTTTGCTTTCCATGCCTGAACAATTTCCAAATCCATTTCTTCCTCCTCTAAGTCCTGGTTACTTATCTTATTCTCCCCCTTTTCATTTTTCTGTAGAGCTTTTTCTCTTCTAGTGCTTCATGTAATCTCCAGGGTTGACAGCCATCATCTTCTTTCTGGCTTCCCTAGCTGAGCCTCTCCAATTCTCAATGAACACTTCATTTATTCTAGTTCAAGAGACTGCCGGAAAAAAAAAATCATCTTCATGGCCTCTTCCCAAGAAGACTTTCAAGTGACTTCCCCCCATCATATGTGATGTTCCTCTACCTCAAATCATATTTTCAGCCCATTTCCTTCTCCCTAGTGTGCTCCTTTGGGTCTTTT
Source organism: Vicugna pacos (assembly GCF_048564905.1). Classification (NCBI taxonomy): domain Eukaryota; kingdom Metazoa; phylum Chordata; class Mammalia; order Artiodactyla; family Camelidae; genus Vicugna; species Vicugna pacos. The sequence goes on along the minus strand of NC_132993.1, from coordinate 75,720,907 downwards.
CCTTCTGACTCCTAACTCTATGATACATTCCATAAAAATCAGCTAACAGGTGGTAGGCTGCAACACATCCAGTTTCCTCCTGCCCCAAAGCCTTTCTGGTCAGGACTCACTTCCACCTTTTCTCTTCTCTATCCTCACCTAAATCTGTCCACCTTTTATATTTCTTCCTTAAATCTACTGGAACAAAACTATTCTTGCCTTAAGACCAGTTTTATTAAAAATTCACAGCATTTTCCTTTTTTGAAAAATTTCAGTGATAAATCCTTTTCTAATTCTATCCTTTCTCATGTCCTCCAGGATCTTACTTCACTAAATGCATATTTCTCTTTTGCATAAACTTACTACATTTGCGGTTTCCTCTCTCTGCCAATCTCCCTTGTCTTTTAAACAATATACAATAACAACTACAAATGTCTCAGTCTGGCTATGCCTTTGAGTTGTTGTCATTTATTCATCCCAGCGAAAAGTGTATTTTGACAGAGAACTTTTTATTTTATAACTACATTATGAGTTACTGAAAAAAAACTTTTGAGATATATGCACCCCAACGTTCACAGAAGCACTATATACCATAGCCAAGACATGGAAACAACCTAAATGTCCATCGACAGATGACTGCATAAAGAAGTTGTGGTATATTTATACAACGAAATACTACTTAGCCATAAAAATAATAAAATAATACCATTTGCAGCAACATGGATGGACCTGGAGATTGTTATTCTAAGTGAAGTAAGCCAGAAAGAGAAAGAAAATACCATATGATATCACTTATATGTGGAATCTTAAAAAAAAGACAAATGAACTTATTTACAAAACAGAAACAGACTCACAGACATAGAGAAAACAAACTTATGGTTACCAGGGGGGATAGGGGTGGAAGGGATAAACTGGGAGTTCAAGATTTGCAGATACTAACTACTATATATAAAATAGATAAACAACAAGTTTATACTGTATAGCACAGGGAACTATATTCAATATCTTGTAATAATCTATAATGAAAAAGAATATGAAAAGGAATATATGTATGTATATGTATGATTGAACTATTATGCTGTACATCAGAAATTGACACAACATGGTAAATTGACTATACTTCAATAAAAACAAAACAAAACAAAACAAAACAACTTTAGACTCAAATTACTGCAAAATATAGTCTTTTCCATGCTTCCCACATGATTATTCTTTAATTCTGTTAATATGTTTTAAATCAACTATCCTACTAAATTCATCCCTTGGATGGCAACCACCTAAATTTAAATTTTAGAAACTAAAATGCAACTTTTCTTCAGTTTTCACCTTGCCTTGTCCTCAGATGGAATTCAACCCTTACCACCACCTCTATCTCTCAGCTCCTCTTTTCTTCTTTGACAAGCATCTCTGTTACCTACTTGTTTGTCTGTCCTGCCTCTGTTAAACAAAAGGCAGAGGACAGTCCTAGCTGTTCTATGTCTGGTGGCTTGGCTACCAATGCAAGGGAGGGAAGGATGCCATGGACACTTTGCTGACCACTGTGCCAGGGGGTCAGGACCCACTACTAGCGTGGCCTTCTCTAGTTCTGTCCTTTCTGTGTAGCAAAAGCAATGAGAAAGCCTGGCTATAGCTCCTGGAAGAAGGCCCAGAAAAGTGCTTTCCATCCTGCTTTGCTTCTGGGCTCTTCAGGCTTATCCAGCCGAGGCAGATGGGGTCCTCCACGTGGCCAAGTCTGAACCCCTGGAACTCTTCCTGGGGTTTGAGCTAAAGCTATCTACTAGAAAGTGCTCCTCTCCTTTCTTTGCCTGCCCTGAACTTTTTTTTTCACTTGGAGTCTGAGGATGAGAGTAAGCTTTTCAATGGTATTTCTAGGTGCCCTGGTTCAGTTCAATCATATTTCTACCCCATCATAACACAGAGAAGACGGTTACTTCTCCGTGTTCCTCCCCGCCCCTTTTCCTCCCTCCCTTCCCCTCACTGTGATATTCCGGGGCTTCTGACCTCCATCGCATCCTCTTCAGCCTTTCCTTCAACCAATATACATGCTCTCAACTAAAATCTCCACTCAGAGGACCCCCAGATCTGTAGCTTTAACTTCACCCTTCTTCCAAGTTCTAGTTCTGAGTCAACATGTCTAAAGTCAAGTTTACATTCTTGCCCCTAAAAATCCACTCTCCTTTTAACATCTAGGTCTGTGTTTTTAGTGGTATCAAAATCCTCCAGTCACTCAGATCTGAAACACAAATGTATCTTTGACTTCTTCCTCTCCTTTCCTTGTCCTCATTTTCCACAGGTCACTAAATTATGCTCACTTATCTTAGAAATGGCTTTCAAATTCACAACAATAGTTCTATACCAATCTCTCAACTATATTTCAAGCTCCTGTTACCTTGCCAATGGTAAGTTCTCTCTTTAACCTATCTCCTTAACTCAGTATCTCTCTTTGAAAAAATTCTATATGATGGCACCAGATTGCCCTTCCAAAGCAACACTCTGAACCTATCACTCTGCTGCTCAGAACCCCAGTGGCACTTCTGTCCCTGCTAATGAAGTTCAAACCTCTTCACATGACACTAACGCACCTTCCATAGGTTTCGCCAATATATCTCTTCTCCTTGGGTTTATCATCTATTAATTTCCAACTTGCAGTCTAAACTGCAACCAAATTTCATCTGCTAGTTTTACTGTGTGAAACAATTTTCTCACATGCGGTATCGAGCTTGGGCTCTAGAGTCAGACAAACCAGGATTCAAGCTATGAACTCCACCCCTGGTAGCTATGTAACCTTGGCTAATTACATAACCTCCCTGAGCTATGGTTTTCTCATCCATAAAATAGAAAGAATAGTGGTATTTGTCTGACAGTCTGGCTCTAAGGATTTAATTAGATAATGCACATGCAGTGCAGAGTCAGCACAGGGCCTGACACAGTGGAAGGGATTCACTACCTTTTAGCTAGAATACCACTAATTATTTCTCATTCTTGGGGCATGATTGATGGATGCTTTCCTGTCTGTGTCTTCCTCATGTCATCCCTGCTGCCTGGAATGCCTCCATTCCATCTCTGTTCATTGAAATCACACTCACTCTTAAAGTCTAGGGTGAAATCCTTCCCTTCTGTGACGTCTTCTGGACTCATTACACTCTGAAGTGACTCCCTGCTTCTCTGAAATCCTAAGAAAATCTGTATCACTTGTCGGAGGCTTATCACATTGTATCATAGTTCTTTGTTTTTTAGGAGGCTTATCACAATGTATTACAGCTCATGGCAAGCTTTCTCATCTCTTGCACTCAATGTAAAGCCACTTGACCTATGGTCATTGTTGAATCATCTACTGTGCCTGGTGCAATCTCTTGCCTCCAGGAAATATTTGTTGAAACAACGGGTAAGTGAAGTTTTTATTTTACTTATCTTAAGAACAATAGGAAATACCCACAACATAAAAATAACATGAAAGTTACCTGTTATTGACATTTTATTGAGCATCTCAGCATACCTGCCCTGGGGCAGGCATTGCCAAGTGTGGTACGGTATATTAGGCATGCCATAGGATAGGACACAACTTCCTTGTCTATTTTAATTCATGTAACTTGGAAATAAAGGATTGCTTTCTTTGATAATTCATATACAATTTGGTTGATCCTCAGCAAAACTACTGGCAGCAACCTAACATCTCTCAAGACTAATATCTAAAAAGTGCTTGTTTAAATATATCCTTCAAAAAATAGCAAGGCCCCCATAAAATCAGACCAGAAGAAATGCAACATAAAAACTCAATGTGGAAAAATATTTATTCTTTCTAAAGGTCAAGTAAATGCAAATCAAATCAACCTTAAGGTATTTACCAATTAAATACAAAGAAATTTTTTAAAAAATCACTTAATACTAGGATTATGATGAAACAAACAAATATATATATATACTACCTGTGAAGTTATAAACTGAGAAGATGTTTTTGAAAAGAAATCTATGAATATGTACTTGGAGTCATGAACGCTGCAACATTTCGTTTAAGACATGGCTCAACAGAACCAGAAACTTATAGACAAAGATATATCACCATGTAAAATACTAGCAATCTGGAAATTACTCTGCCTGCAATAAACAGAAAAAGCTTTTTAGAAATGGCATCAACATAATGGAATATTATGCGGCCCTTAAAATTCACAATTATAAAGTCAATTATATCACACATTTATCATTCCTTTCGGTTGCCTGGCATCCTTCCTAAGGTTGGGAGAATTCCATACCTCATGAGTTGCAATGAGAGCCTACAGAAAGCAGAAGATGCCAGATCTTCATTTTCCCAGCCTTCCCTATAGCTGGGGCACAGACATGTGTCCTAGGATTCGCTGCTCAGATGCTCCTGCCATGCTTTAAAGAGGAGCTAGTGAGTCAGAAAGAAAGGTCAGGGAAGGTTTCTCTCTGGAGACAGTGAGAGCAGTAAGTAGATGTCATAGTGGTAGGTGATATGTTAGTTTGTTAGGGCTGCTGTAACAAAGTCACACAAACTAGGTGGCTTAAAACAACAGAAACGTATTGTCTCATGGTTCTGGAGACAGAAGTCCAAAATCAAAGTGCTGGCAGGACCGTGCCTCCCCTGAAACCTGTAGAGGAGAATCATTCTTTTGTTCTTCTAGCTTTCATCGCCACATGGCCATCTCTTTCCCTGTGCATCTCCTTCCTCTCATAAGGATATTGCTATCAGTCATTTTGGATTAAGGGCCCACCCTACTCCAGTATGACCTCATCTTCACTAGTTACGTCGGCAACTATTTCCAGATGAGGTCACGTTCTAAAGGACATCATTTGGAAATGTTAGGGGTTAGGACTTCAACCTCTCTTTTAGGGGGCCACAATGCAACCCAAGATGAGAGGTATCTACCGACCCATGTCAGCCTGTCTCCAGCACAAGCTTCAGCGTCCAGTACATGGTGGCTTCCTCCTCATGCTGGAGACCTGACTGGGCCCTTGCTTTGGGCTCGCTAGTCAACCATAGCCCTCCTAGAAATTCTAGAAGCTAATGTCCCTTAATAATTCTTTTCCTACTTAAATGAGCTACATTTCTGTTGTTTTCAACCAAGAATGCTATACAACTATCTAGAAGTATAAAAATATTTATGTGTCTATGGGTTTTGATAAATTTTTAATGACATGTATCTACTCTTATGGTATCATACAGAATAAGAATAGTTTTGCTGCCTTACAAAACTCTGTGCTCCACCTACTCATCTCTTCCTCCTACCTAACCCCTGGCGACCCCTGATTTTGCTTCCTGTGTCCATAGTTTTGTCTTTTCTGGAATGTCATATATTTGGACTCCCATGGCGTGAAGCCTTTTCAGATTGACTTCTTTGACTCAGCAATATGCATTCAAAGTTCCTTCATGTCTTTTCTTAGCTTGATAGCACATTTCTTTTTATTACTGAATAATATTCTGGATATACCACAGTTTATCCATTCATCAACTGAAGAACAAATGTACAAAGAGCGAACCCCAATGTATACTTTAGACTTTAACAACAATGTATTAGCATTGGCCCATCAATTTTAACAAGCGTTCCATACTAATGCAAGATATCAATAGGGGAAACTGGGCAGAGGGAGAGGGTCATATGCAAATTCCCTGTACTTTTGCCCATTTCTCCTGTAAACCTAAAACTGTCCTGAAAAACTTATTAATTAAAAGTATATTTATGTATCACATTAAATGAAAAAATCGGGCTAGAAAATGGAATTGTTTTATGATTATATGCATGTGAAAATATGTACTTAGGGAGTCAAGAACTGGAAAGTAACATTAGGAAAATATTATATCGGGGTTGGGGTGAGGGTATAGCCATGGTTTACCAATTTTTCACCATTGTCTTCCATATTATGTACTTTTCTTAATTTTCAGAATTTCTGGAAGAAGTGGGAAGGAAAGAAACAATGAACGAATCAAAGTCTGTAGTATCCAATCTGATACGATAACTTATTATTTTCTTAGTAGGAATTTCAAAATAGCATTTGGAGATAGGGAATCCATCTACCACTCTGGTATTAGGAAAAAAATATCAAGTATCATTCACAGAATAGTTAAGACTGACAGCCACTCAATCAAGTTCTCAAGTCAGAAATTTTATCATAACTATTTTGTTGTTAGCACCTAGTACAGGCATCACAAACAGAATATTTGTTGTTGAACAGTTATTAATAGTTGTATGAGTAAGCAAGTGTCCTTGATAAAGGATTAAAAATTTATTCTCCCACTTTTCTGTTACAATTTCCAATTTCTTGGCTCCACTCAAACTGACACTAGTTGTTGAATAAAAAGTTATGCTCTTAAATCAATTTCTGTACTCCTTGTTTTTCATCATGATCTCAATTATATGCTAATGGAGTTAACATTTACTGGTGGTGTAACAATATGGGGCAATTTGTTTTCTTCTCAGACTGACCCATGAATGAATGCTAATGACCATTAAATCCAAACACATTCTGAGCAATGCCATTATTAAATGTTGGAAACACACTCATTTGACATGGTGGATAAAAATTTTAGATGGCAACATTAACTGAATTTGTCAAAGTTCTTTTCAAATCAGTAAGAGAGTTCAACCCTCAAAACTGAACTGTTAAGACTGCTGGTAGGTAGCATGAAATTGAATGCAACGAGCCTGTTTTGGATCACTGCTTAGCTGCTAAGGTCAATAAGACTTTGTGCCATCTACAGTTTATGCATAAATCTAACAGCATAAACAGATACTCTAGCCAATTTACATTCTCAGCAGCAACTCTACATTTACAATTTTCTTCTGTCTTCTGAAAGGGGGAAAAAGAACAATTTAATTGATTGCACATAGTGTCTCCCCTACAATTTTCTTAAAAATATCAGGACAGCTGTGTTTCATTTCCTCAAATTGGGGTACAATCATATTTTGCTCAGAATACAGAGGATCCTCAGAAACTCTATTAAATGCTTAACAATGTTCTCCTTCCACAAGATCCTTTAAAAAATCCACACAGAAATTCATCTGCTAGGGATCCTGAAAAACTCATCAGCTGCAATTTCCTCTTCTTATTACTGAAAATCTATGTTTCTTAAAAAGCAAAAGGGCAATTCTAATTAAGAGGATATTTTTCACATGGATAAAGTATGAAAGCCCCTGTGACTGATGGTTCATCATTTTTGTTATAACTTTGATTCTCCATCTACCATTTATACTAAATGCAAATGAACAGGTATCAAAGGAAAAAATAAACTTTTGTGTGATATAGCTCTCTTTCATTGATATAATGGAGAAATAAAGTGCCACATTAAGAAGAGATGAAGGTGACTGGGACTTTGTGCTATACACCAGAAACTGACACATTGTAACTGACTGTACTTTAATTTAAAAAATGATTAAAAATTTATTAAATTTAAAAAATAAAAAAAAATTTAAAAAAGAAGAGATGAAGGGATTCATTTAACTATCCTAACTCTACTGTAATATAATCCTTTTTTAAAGTCTGTTTTTTCTAGTAAGTGAGAGAATTTTATATTTTAAATCACTTTTTAATGCAGAAAAGAAATTACTCTGGCTTGTGGGTCAAATTAAAAGTTAAAAAAGTTAAAAGGTTCCTGGCAAAAAAACAGGCAATCTCATCCACAATTTGGAAGCCTTGTCTGGTGCTATGATGGAAATACAAAATAGTCATAAACAAAGACCCTAGGATACTAAAAACAATGGGAGATGGCATTTCTATGAGTAAACGCTGTTTCTAGTGCAGAGCATACCATCGTTTGGAGCATCCTAGAAAGGTTCTACCAGAGGTGAAGGACATGGAGCTGAGTTCTCTTAGAGAAGGCAGGAGGAGCACATGGGTGAAGAGCATGGACTCAAGCCAGATAACCTGGGTTCCAATTCCCACTCTACCTCTGACTGACTATGGGACCTTAAGAAAGTTATCTTACTGCTATGTGCCTCAGTTTCCTCACCTATAAAATAGGTATAATAGCATCTCCCCCTTAGGATTGTTCTGAGGATTAAATGAGCTGATATAAAAAGACTTTGAAAAAAAAAGAAACAATAGTGAAGCCTTGGAGCAGGGTCCTGGTTACCAAGGCTATTGCCCCCAGGATCATACCTCTGCCCCTCCCTTAAATAGAAACTACTCTTACCTAAGTATCAGGAGGCAAAGAGAAGAAACAAGAACTGTTTAGAACCTGTGAAGCCCAAGATGGTGGGGAATTTGATCTTCAGTGGACCTTGAGCGTCATTATACGGTCATTGTAACACAATAGCATGCTAAGTGACACGCCCGCCAGCGCCATGACAGTTGACAACTGCCATGACAATACCTGGAAAAGCCCACGTACAAGGACAGAAAAGAAAGGCAATTGATTCCAGCATACCTGAAACAAGGACAGGATGGCAGAAGTCTCCCGGAAAGGACCACGTGGCCCAAAGCTACGGCTGGGGCTGTCTCTACTGGCCATCTTGGCTGACAAGCTCCTCAGTCGAGCACTTTTCTTCTGAGCAATAAAGTGTCTGTTCACTTTGGGGAAAAAAAGACCTTGGAGGAGTACCTGACACATAAGTTCTTTCTAAATCTGAGCCAGAATAATTGTTGTGGATGTTGAGGATTCAGAGAAGAACCAAGGGCAAAGGCCAACTGGAAGATCAGGCATATCCTGGCAAAGACAAACAAGGTGGGGATGCAAAATCTACAACATGGCCTTTATGTCAAGCTGGGTTTAACAACACCTAGTTCATGTGAGAGAAGAAGCTGGTTAGCACCACCTGGGGTCTCACTCTGTTGGCTGATGCTGACCACCAATCTGACTGCTCTGATGGGGATGGAATCTGCAGGTGGCAACAAGTCAGAGCCTATCCTTTTCCTTCCCTTTGCCTGACATATTCTAAGCCAGTAGTTGATTATGAAAAGAGACCAGTAGCTACCATTTCTTCTTCTAAGATTGCAAGGAAGTGGGTTAGGAGCCGGTTTGCAATCCATCCTCTTCCTTTATTGTGTATGGTTGTGGGGTGGACTAGAAGGAGATGAAGAGCTTTGGAAAGAAAGAGGGCAAGTGACTAGTTCAAATCTCCTTGTAAACATGCTAAGGACAGATCTGATAAATGAATGGTATTTACTAGCAGAAGAGTTCTTATCAATAGAATACTTTTAGTAGGATGTGCCTGGATTGCTTATGGCAAACATAGCTGGAATCTACAAATTTATGAGACAGAAATAGAAAATGTCACATAAATTATGGAACTCTCTATTATAAAATGGACATTCTACTTTTATATAAGCCATATGAACTGCACACATCACTTACATACCTTCTGTGTTTATCTTGGCCCAGAGTGTATCCTGGTGCAACAAGAAAGGACCTGGGGTACTGTGTTGCAGATTCTAGACCACTCCCTGCTTTGCCTATGCCCTGCAATTATTTGTATCCTTGAAATTATTAGTGAAGCTTGATACTGGATAAGATCATTATAATGTGTGAGTAAGATTTCACTATTTGGTGCTTTGTGTTATCTACGTTTATTGTGAATAACTGATAAACAATTCTACTTTCATTTCTTCCCTCTCTGTGACAGTCTTCACAGAGCAGCCGCACACAGGGAGGCAGGGGAGTGGAGTGGATTGGTAAAGAGCAGGAGCACTGGATGTGATGCCACCTCTCATAGGTTGCAAAATTCTGCACAAGTTATTTGATCTGTCTTTACTTCAGCCTCCTCATCTGTCAAATGGAGAGAGCCAAGCTTCCTCCAGACACTGCTGAGAGGATTAAATGAACAATGTCATATACATAAGGGGCTTAATACATTGCTTAAAACCACAGTAAACACTCATTAAGTCATAGTTCTTGTTGAAATTGAGGGGAGATCTTACTGGATCTTAGATTAGTGCCTTTTGCTGGCAGACAAGAAGTAGTAGAGAGGTAGTAAAATGAGAAAGATCACATTCTTTTCACCTTAATTTTATGCCAATGTGCTTCTTGTTCTGATCTGAACAATCAGAAAGGAGCTGTGCATGGAGAACTTCAGCCACATCTTCTGTGGCTTAAACAGATTTTTAAAAAACAACTTAAAATATTGCTACTTGTTTTGCACCTGTTTTCTGGAGCTAGCAAATCTAGTTCCATAGATTGCCACAAATTTAAATAAATGTTTTTACTTTTTAACATCTGAATTACAGTACTGCAGTATTATTTCTAAAAGGAAAATTTTTCTTTGGTTTACTTTCAATATTGCCCTTGTTGGAACTGCTTTTCATGTGTGTGCTATTTGTCCTGCTCATATTCTGATAGACTCAAATGAAATTAGGACAAACCCACAACCATAAAAGGAGTTGAAAGGAGAAATTTTGTCTTCTGAGGACTTCTTCTGGGTAGCCTATTTTCATGTTCTAAACCTGTTACTTCTAAGCCTCAATTAGGTCTATGATGGGTGATTTTAGGAAAAGAGCAGGGAGAGTCCTTGAAGGACACACATGTTTCCTGCATGTTTCAAAGAATTAAGACTTTTTAATTCCAAAAATATACAAAAACTATATAAACTATCTTTCCCTCCTGTCACCGTTTGTCACAAAGTTATACTAGTATCTAGCCAAAATAACCTGCCCTTCGGAGTAATGACTCCAAGGTATTCTTAATACATTGCAGCTATTTATCATCTTGTTAATCCTTTCACATATAAAGATAAGAAATCAACATTGTTATCAATAAGAAGAACTACTGGAACCCAGAACTGAACTTGTAAGTCATAAATCGAGAGGTTAACACATTCAAAACCAACTGGCCACCAGCACGCGTGAGATGGAGTTGTAACAAGTTCCACACAGGTTCAGCCCTTATTACCTTTTAACTAAAATATCCTCGTTGAAATTAATCCAATTGGAAAGAGTCTACTTTTAGGAGGGCATAGTCAACATGCCTTCTCTGTTCTGCAGTGTTTAAGGCACAGGAGAAGGTGTTTTCCATTAAAATAATTTCTCGCTGGGTCCTATAAAATTCCTGTTTTCTTGCATGATTGAGGAAATGAATCACTTCTGAAAATCACTTAGAATCACACTGAGATACTCAAGACACATCAGCATTAGACATTTGCCTTTGCCAAGCCATCCTTCAAATGTTTTAATTTACATGTTTACTGATATCTTTCTTAGCTGCTTCTTTGTAGAATCATTAAGATCGTTTGGTGATTATCTTTGTATGATCCATATTAATCAACACAATATTAAGTACATTTTTACACACACTTGCCTCACTGCTGCAAAATAATGTGCTGTTCATGTCCTTTGAATGACCTTGTTTGAATCTTTAATAAGATGTGTTATAACTCACACATGACTTAGTGGGTCAGTTTAATGGTGAAATATTCCAGATTATGGATTATTACACCCCGTTAGTCACTAAATTTGTTAACTTTTAACTTGTTTTCACATTCATTATGTTATCCAGTTGATTCTCACAGCAGCCCTGTGGAGACAGACAGACACACACACACACACACAGCTAAATCATTAAAACATAAAATAAAACAAAACCTGGAGTACTGCCATAGAATTTGGAGGAAGCAGGGCCAGTAGAAATGAACCGAGAATCTGAACTAGAGTCACCCGTGTAGTTTCCACTGAAATAATACCGAAAACTTGGAAAGACAGAGAGATTTTCTCCCCACCTTCCAACTCCCTGCCCTGACTCTTCCTGGCCCCTGGACCCAATAATCTAGCACCAGAACCAATCAAAAACCTCTGCACTATCTTCTGCCATGAATTTGTTATGTACGGTTACTAAGTGTTAGCAACACCCATTCTCCTTGGGTACCTCCCGCTACATTCATTCCGAAATTCTTACACCCAGGAAACTATGGGAACCAGAAAAGGGAGGAGATGAGCATGAGAAAAGGAGGTATACCATCAGTGCATGGCTTTCTGAGAGATACAAGCTCTAATGAAGTTGGCAGGAGAGCAAATTGATAGTGCTATGCACCAGAAATTGACACAACATTGTAAACTGACTATACATATACATATACATATACATATACATATACAGAGAGAAAAAATAAAACAGCCAAAAAAAAAAAGAAAGAAATTTTTCGACCTGTAATGAGCCTGCTAATTTATAATACTCCACTAATTCCATTTCTAGGAGTCAAGAGAAATTGTCAAACATACAAGCAAAGATTTATGTTCAGAGATATTTGTCACATTATTTGTAACAGCAAATCATTGAAAATCACTCAGGCACCCAAAAAGAAGGGAATAGTTACATGTTTTAGTTATTTCAATATAATGAAATAGTATGCATTCACTTTATTTTCAGAACTACTGGACAAATGGGAAAATATTTACAATCTGCTCACAAGATAACATCTGCTAATAGTACTTATCCTTGGATAGTGAGATTATGAGAAATTTTTAACTTTTCAGCAAAAAGTTAAGTCTATTCTTGAACAGAAACAAATCTTCTGAGAACTGGAGCAACACCAAGGATTCACCCAATATTCTTTGATAGTTTTAAGCCTTAATAACTTTCAGATACATAGACACACACACACAGTTTTAAACTTTCTGACAGATTTTATCAAATCAAGATGTAGGAAGGCCACTTTTTTAGTTTTCTGAGCAAGGAGCAAGGACTGAGGGCTACTTTCTTCTCTCTCAACAGGGTTAGACAATCACTCCACTAGTGCTGCGACTCCTTTTCTGTCCCACCTGCCCCCTCAGCACAAAACGTAGGCATTGCTAGTCTATCACAGAGCTCATTCCAACCAACATAAATATGTCTCAGACTTCTGCCTTGAGCATCCAGACAGCCACTACCCACTAGCTCATAATTGGCATATGGAGTGTAATCTATTTGCAATTTCTGAGATAGACTGTACTGATCAACACTATGAAGTTGTGGTGAAAAAATGAACTGGGCCTGATAGCTTCCTTCTTGGTTTCAAGGGCTGAGCTCCAATCATAATCTGCTCGATTCACATAACACCAGTGTAGAACAACAGAGTTGTATCATACTGTCCAGTACTGATCAATATTTGGGGAATGCAGAAAACTATCATATTTACTCTATATATCTGAAGATCTGGTGAATAAATTACCAGCTGGTATGTATAAACACTACACATTCATATGTGAAAGTTAAATCCAATCTGGAGAAAAACTGTTCCCAAAAGAACAAGATAGCTCAAAAATTAACCTTTGCTATTGGCTGAAACTGGACAACAAGGGAGTCTGAAATAACAGAAATGAGGAAAAAATATAATTCAAACATTCCTCTTGCATAGATTAGATACTGTTAAAACCAGGAAAGAAGGTTCAAAGATCGAAGGAGTGGACTTAGTCATTGCAAACTGTGCTGGATAATAAAACTGGGTCAGAAAAGGCCCACTCACATGTCTCTGGGTTTGTTGGGCCAAGCAAATAGTCCAATATGTGAAAGTAGGGAATTTCTGGGTTTCCTAATCCATCCCATTTTAGAAGAAGGCTCAAAAGAAATACAAACCATAGGCAATCTGATTATAATCCTATCCCCAGAGACAGTGAAATTAGTTGACAGCCAGCGCTGAAGTGAAAAATCACTGGATTTAGAATGATAATAATACATAGGTTCAAGTCCACCTTATCCCATTTACTAGATCTTTTTTTTAAGATGAAAGAAATGCATGCTCTTTATTGTTAGAAATTATGGAAATGTTAGAAATTAAATCTATACATCAGACTTAGAGGACATAATTTAAAGCATAAAATGCTTTTAATCAGGAAAAGAGAAATAGTTATTCTTACTTTATTCCAAATATATAATGTAGCTAAGGACTGAGGAGAATCAAACTACATCATAGCTCCTCCTGTGGGTTAATCTATCTTTTTTTAGTTTATAGCCACTTTGGGCTGCCTTGCTTTACTTAGAAAAAATAAAATAAACTGAATCATAATTCTTTTAAGCATTACTTGGGTCAAAGCTAAGTTTTATTCCATGACTAGTTCAGACTTGGATAGTGGAAAGTTGTCCCAAGGTTTAAATTTAATATACATACATGTTTTAATGTATCTGAAAATATACATTAAATTTCTTAAATGATCAGTCCATAATTTTTAATCTGAAAAGCTGAAAACTATAAAGCAGCCATGATTATATTATCTAAAAACAGAGTAGCAATTCTATTTTGCTCTCAGCCACTTTCCTTTCTCATCTCTTCTACAACAATGTCACATGCTCCTCATTTTCCGTTTATTCTTTAACCACTGATAACTGCCCTCTGCCCTCACTACACTAGTTGGTCATCATCTACTTTGTCTTCTTTTTGCAGTCTTTCTCCCTTGACTTTACTAACATTCTCCTAGTTCTTTTTTTTTTTCTTCTTTTTTTCCCCTCTCAGACTTCTACATTTCTACACTTGCGTTTTTACCTGCTTGGCCTTTAATCTGTTACCCTCCCTCCTTTTCTTCCATTTTTATCACTTAATTTTCTCTTTTAAAAAAATTATTTTATTGTAAGGACAATTAACATGATCTCTACCCTTTTCACAAATTTTTGAGGGTACAAAACATTATTGTTGACTATGGGTACAATGCTGTACAGCAGATCTCTAGCTCTCTTTAGTCATGCTTAACGGCAACTTTATGTCCCTTGATTAGTAACTCCAAAGACGCCACACAAGTGGCCAACAGGTACAGAAAAGGTACTCAATATCACTAATCATCAGGGAAATGCAAATTCAAAACCACAATGAGATACCACCTTATACCTATCAGGACGGCTATTATCAAACAACAAAAGCCAAGTGTTGTCAAGCATGTAGAGAAAGTGGAACCCTGTGCATTGCAAAATGGTGTAGCCGTTATGGGAAACAGTATGGAGTTTCCTCAAAATATTAAAAGTAGAACTACCATACAATCCAGCAATTCCACTTCTGGCTACTTATTAAAAGAACTGAAATCAGTATCTCAAAGAGATATTAGTATTCCCACATTTATTGCAGCATTACTGACAACAGCCAAGATGTAGAAACACCTTAAATATCAATCAGCAGATAAATGGATAGACAAATTTTGATAGATACATACAATGGAATATTATTTAGCCTTAATAAGAAGAAAGTTCTGTAATATATGACAGCATGAACGAACCTCAAAGACATTAAGGTAAATAAAATAAGCCAGTCACAGGAAGTCGCATGATTCCACTTAAATGAGGTATCTAAAATCATCAAATTCACAGAATCAAAGAGTGGAATGGTGCTTGTCAGGGACTGTGGAGAGGGAAAAATGGGGAATTATTAGTTATGTAACTTTTACTTAAACTTTCTAGATGGTTGCCATGAAAGAAAATGTGATAATTCAAATAAAATTATTTCACCACCAATGGGAAATGAGGCACAAAGAACTTAGTTGAGCTCTACTGATTATGTTCCCGCCACCTCTCAGGTTGAGATCCTAAACATCTTTTAAGTCCTAGGTCACACCCCAGTGACACCAAGGTTTTCCCCATTCTTAATTTCTTTTGCTTCATAAGATCCACATAGCAGTTTTTGTGCCTTCTTTATAGAACTTATCCTATCTACTCTTAAAACAATTTTTGTTCTTGACTATCTGCTCAAAACTTTAAATTACTTAAGGGCAGGGATTATGTTTTATAATCTTCCCCCAACCACAGAACCTAGCAGAGTGAAATTAGCATCTAGCTAAGCAACTGGCATCTACGTGAGAGTAACCTGGAGAAAGAAGGAGTAATTCTTATATCCAACAGAGGGTCAGATGTGTTATTCAGGATATCCTTTGAACCCTCACTTCAATCTAATGAGGTAAGTCTTGTAAGAGCAACTGTGGCTCAGAAGGGTTCCCGAGGCTACCCAAGATCCACCAGCTATTAAGTGGCCAAAGTCTAAGGGCTTTCTAACTCATAACCAAAGAGGTATAGGTTATTAAGCACAGTTTTCCAGAAAGACAGACACTGTAGATATCCTAGAATGTTCCCTAAACTATAAATTCCCTGAAAGTAGAGCGTGTGTTGTATGTCTTTTTGAATTCCA
The DNA here is from genome assembly GCF_048564905.1 of Vicugna pacos. Taxonomy (NCBI): domain Eukaryota; kingdom Metazoa; phylum Chordata; class Mammalia; order Artiodactyla; family Camelidae; genus Vicugna; species Vicugna pacos. The sequence goes on along the minus strand of NC_132993.1, from coordinate 75,704,909 downwards.
CTGGTTTTAGCACACTGCCTTTGGTCACAAGAAGAGAACAGTGAATATCTGTTGTCTCCATTGCATTTCCCAGTCAGTCACCTGGGACACCTGACATGAGCTGGCCACCATACAGCAGCAATGACATCATATTTTCTTCCTGCACACCTACACATATCTCTCTCTGAGAACGAATTTAATTCAGTAGAAAGATCATGGGCTCTGGAGTCATTTGACCTGGGTCTGAATTCTACCACACAAACTGTGGGAATGTTACTCACCCTCTGACTTTAATTCATGTATTAATTAAAATGGAGATAGTTATAACAACATCCTAGGGTGATTCTGAGGAATCAATGATAGAAAATATATGAATTCCCTTGCATATAGCAGATAGGCAACTGTCAGCCTTTCTGTGCTGTTATAACAGAAACTCGGTGACCTATAAATGACAGAAATTTATTTCTTACAGTTGTAGAGGCTGGGAAGTCCAAGATCAAGCACCAGAAGATTTAATATCCGGTATGGGCCTGATTCCTGGTTCATAGATGGTCGTCTTCTTGTTGTGTCCTCGTATGATGGAAGGGATGAGGGAGATTTCTGGGGTCTCCTATATCACCTAATCACTCCCAAAGGCCCCACCTGCTGATACCATCACAGTGGGGATTAGGTTTCAACACGTGAATTTTGGGGGCACACAAACATTCAGTCTACAGCAGCAATATATCTTAGTTATCTCTTCGACCCTGTACAATCACTGCTAGTGTCGGCTATGAAACTGTTCTCTTAACATGTCCAGCTCAGCCTGCATTCTGCAGGTAAAACTCTCCCTCTAACGTCTGCCTGCAAGGATGCTGCGCTGGCCCCAGTCTACAATCATTGGACTCACAGTTTCCAGGCAAATAGGAATATATCTGCAGCACAATTACATCTCCATTCATCTGGGTCCCAGCTCACCAGAAAGCTCCCAATTGGCAAGGATCTAGGTGGAGAGTGGCTGGGTTATAAATGGAAAGCTTTAAATTAGTGAAGACTTTGACTTGACAGCATACTTGTGAAAATTTATGAATCCTTATCTAGAGGACAATAAAGGAAAAAGAGACTCCTAGCCAGATACAGTTAGAAATGAGTCACTCTGTATTAGAATTCTAGCTGTCACTTTACCTGTTCGATTTAGGGAAACTTGCTAACTTTTTTAAGCTTCCATTTCCTATTTTATAAACAGGAATAATGAATCTTACTTCTCAAGCTCTTGGGAGGAATAAAGGGAATTAGAGGAAGTGAATGTGGCTTGCCTACAGCCTAACGTGTAATAAACTAATGTATGCCAAATCTAAATCTTCTCAGACATATCCATGCTTTAAGTATTCTGATTGGCCCCAAAGTTCTAAAACCAAAATTTATAATTTAAAGAATTGTCAGGAATATAATGATTGGGAGGCAGTATAGTATAGTGGTTAAAATCTAGGACTTTTGATTGAAAATAGTTTGAATTTGAATCCTGGATCCACTGTTATTGTGTGACTTTAGACAACTTATCTACCTTCTCTTTGCCCAGTTTATAACATGAAGATAATCATAGCACCTAGTTTGTTAGACTATTGACAGGATGAAGAGAGAAAGTTTATGTAAAGCACTTAGGAGAATGCCAGGCACATGATAACTCCCAAGTAAATCTTAGCTATCATTGTTTGGGAACATGTTTTTTTTTATTTTAATTGAGGTAACACTGGTTAATAACACTACATAAGTTACATGTGTACACATTCTATTCCTACTTCTGTACACATTATAGCATGTCACCACCAAAAACTGACTTTCCACCCATCACCATACAGTTGATCCCCTGGATTTTATTTTTACTTTACTGCTCACCTAATAAGTTAAGCAGTAAATGTACTACTGAGGTCAGCAATGAGAAATATTTTATTTCCTGTCATTTCTTCATTATTTATAAGTAAAAGTGCAGGGAGGCAAAATAATAGTTTTTAAAACCATAAAATATTAAACAGGAGAAAGCAGTATCTCAAATGTCATTTTTACTTCATTCTGTAATTCTGTAGTACTTAAACTGTTCTGCTAGGCTCAAAAATCTGATCAGTAGGAAAACAGGCTGAACAGATCAGAAAAACAATCCCATCATGAGCTTACCTTAAGTAAAAAGTAAGATCTCACAAATATAATCAACACTATTTTGAAAAAACTACCCACCTAAATTTATTAGAAACATAAAAAATCACGCAAACACACACACACACACTCACCCACACTCCTCCCCTTAAAACCTCAGGTAACTACAGTAGGTGTAACAATTTGTTGAGAAAATTTTATGGACCTGATCAGTTAATTAGCAAGTATCAGCAGTAGACCAGGGTGAAACAACAAATTTGAGAACAACCTAATTTTCACCTCCTTTGTACAGGTAATTCTAGAGGAGTTTATTTGCTTATTTTTGCTCGAACTACATAATCAATTACAAAGTCAAGGAACTTAGAGTCCCTATAAGGTAGCATAGAAGATGAAAATACAAAATGGTTCAATAAATATTTAGCTAGGTTCATAGGTAGCTGGTTACCACCAAAAAAAGGGGGCGACCTGCTCACCTGAGTTTTTCTGGTCTGATTCATGGAGGTCAGCTACTCTGCCTCCTTAAAAGGCTTCTCTGACACAGTAGAGGCAGAAAAGCACGGAGACAAAGTGCTAGTTTGAACCAGTGCAGTTTGTCTTATACTTTTATGGCTCAATTCTGATCCCTTTTATGACTGGAGAAGTGACTACTGTGATTTACTGCTACTAACCAGGGTCAAAAGTCAGTAACCTTGATTCTCAAGTCAGATATTACCCTTCAAAATATATGCTCTAAAATATAGTGTGCATTTCACAAAGAATTTTACTTCAGTAAAAATGGACCTATAATCAAATCATTATTGATCTCTAATGAATCACATAAACATTTAAAAAAGAAATCTTTGCTTCATTTGGCTTAAAGTCTAACTCCAAAGATATTTAATTAATTGTAATTATATTTTGAAAATTTAAAAATATTTCATTTCAAATATTAAACATGACTATTTCACCCATATCTATTACAGAAAGTAGGAAATCAAGAAAATAATTGTCTAAGTGATCGCATTAAAATAATTATTTAAAGATTTAGCTTATCGACCAAGATACAAGACACCATTCTTCTTGAGAGTAGGGTAAAACTCTATTCTCTCTCTAGAAAAAGGGTCAGCCAAGCTTTTCTTCAAAGGGCCAGACAGATCTTTGAACTTCAGGCCATATAATCTGCTATAACTCCACAAATTATATTGTTATAGCACAAAAGCAACCATAGATTAGTATGTCAACAAATGAGCACGGCTGTATTCCAGGAAATCTTTGTCTATGGCCACTGAAATGAGAATTTCATGTAATTTTCACATATCACAAAATACTCTTCTTTTGTTTTTTTTCAATCATATCAAAATGCAAAGATCATTCTTAGATAATAAGCTGCACAAAACCAGGTGGCAGGCCAGACCAGGCCTGGTAGCTGTACCGTGCCGACCCAGCTCTGAACACTGCAAAGAAATGACACCTCCATTACAGGCTTTCTGTCTTATAAGAAGAGAGAATGAGCACTTAGGCTCATTTTGATCCCCGGTGCCACCAAAACCACAGGCCATTCTGGAGAGATCCTGGAGGTTTACTTCATAATTTTTTCTCCTTTTTTTTAGCCTCCAAAGATATCTTTAAGCACGCTTGTAAAAATGGTATAAAGAGATCTGAGAATTAAAAACTTATCCAAAGACCAAAGCAGTGCACTCAAAAGGAGAAAAGCAGAATAGCTCTATCATTAATTGTATCTTTTCCTCATTCATTCATTCAGTCATCCAGGTAATAAAATTCTGCAGTGTCTATTCTACACACAGTGCCTGGAGAAGTGCTAGGGGTGCAGAGGTGAAGAAGACACAGTCCTTGCCCTAAAGGCACCCAGACAGGCAATTAAACTCGGATTCCACACACTAAGCTACACTGTGCTATGTGCTGGGGTGCAGGCATCCTCACTCCATCTCGGGAGGACCCAAGTCAAATAACTACCCCTCACCTGTGCGGCAAAGCCTTCTCTAGTACGATATCTGAACTGAGTCTCAAAGAAAGAGTTTGCCAAGGAAGGTGAACTAGAAAAGAATAAGCAGTTTATTTGCAAAAGCCCTTGGCGAAGCAAACAGACACAACTCCCTAATTTAAACTTTCATATAAAGTTACTTTAATTAGGTTGTGGGGTCTCTCCCACCTCCCTGGAATTTGGATCTGAGAATATTCATGGACTAAGTGATCAGACTGGTAATAAAAAAGAGGACCTTTCCTGTTCTATTTGCTCACAAATCTCAGTGTTTCAAACCTGCAGCACTTCCAGTGGGAGTAACTATTCAGTCATCCAAAAGTATTTACTGGTTGGAAGGTCTTTTTGATAACCTTTTTGAGTTTATCCCGCTATTTTTGATTATACCCGTGTGGCATCATGCTAAATAATTCCTCTTTCTCTTGGTGTTTTACACCTTTTAAATGTTTGTAGACTGTTATCTTCACTCCCTTGAGTCACTTCTAAGCAAAGCTACACATTTTTTGCTACTTTAATCTTTCCTTATAATTTAATTCCATTGTTCCCTTAATAATTTCCAGTATTTGTTTTCTCTTCACCAGGTTCTCTCTTCAGTTTTCTGAATTTTTGTCTTAATGAAAGGTCTGCAGCTGAGCCACTCAAATACCAACAGCAAAAACAGAGAATGTATAAGTTTATTTATGGCTGTTTTTAGAATGAATCTAGTTTGCCTTTACTTACAATTTCTGAATATTCTCCTTTCCAAATTGAATTTCTGAAAAATATCTGGCACTAGGTAGCTTCTTTTTCCTTAAATAAAGTTTGAGTTTAGGATTTCTGCTTTTGTTTTTCAAATTCAAAGTCATTCAAAAGGTTATGCTCTGTTTTTTTTGTTTGTTTGTTTGTTTGTTTGTTTTGTTTTTCCTTCTCCATTGGTCTCTGTCCTTTTCTGTTTGGTAAACACAAATTATTTTCTGGTCTTCTGAACACTGCTGAAATTGATTTGGCTGTTTTTAATGAAAATGTTAGTTTAAATGTTATGCCAAATACACTTCTAAAAATTCCATCTGATAGCCTTTAAAATATGTGCAAATATAATATTATCTCTAAGATTTTCTTTTCCTCCAAGAATTTCAAGAATCTTTATAAACAAATTTGGGATAAATCCTTGGAATAAGCTTAGAATAGCCATGTTCTATTGTGTCTGGAGTTTGTGGCTGAGAATCTTGATTTTCTCCATATGCAGTTTATTACTTGTGCTACTTCTAATCACTGTATACAGAATAAGAGCCCTTGCTACAGCGAAGAAGTGAAGTGACCCAACAGTCAAGGCCAGGACTCGGGCCCAAACCCAGACAACAATTGGCCCTAGAGCTTCCTCTCTCTGTAACAAACAAGAAAATTTTATACATTTTGTTATTTCTATAAGACTCGAGTGGAGATATCAACATAAAAATTCATAGCTCTAAATTACTTACAATAATGTCATTAGGCACATGGATATAGTCTAATCAACCTTTATAAATGGCGGCTGTCGTCACCAACACAGAGTGTTTATAAAAATGATTCCAAATGATGTATAATGGAAAAACTCATCAATGGTCATTATGAAAGGTTTGGAGAAGGAGAAGGCTGAAATTTTTGAGGTGAAAATATTGAGAAAATGTTTGAAATGTCTGCAATTTTCACAGAAATTAGAGACTGGGCCATTTAGGTAGTGCTTAAAGGCTATTTGAGTCTGTTAGTTTGGCTGAGTGGAAAGGATACTGTCTTTGAGGCCAAATTTCTAGATTTTTTTCACTTAATATTTATGCAATCTGGTAAAAATCAGATGACAGGTAATTAAAAACTGAACTTTTTCAAACATAACTCATAAACTAAGGAACCTCAGTATAGTCTATGTAGAATATTTAATTTTCTTTGGTAAGATTGCAATTAAAGAGCCTGTCATTATGAATAATCGTAAGAATATGCCCCACGGTAGCTGAAAGAACTGATCTACCAGATAGGGTTAATTATATTCTCCCATTAAATGATGGACAGAAGCTGCCAAATACAACTTTAGTTGCAGTGTAATTTATGCCAAACTGGTCTTTTAAATAAAAGTTAACTGGCTGGTTCAGCCCACAACTGAGAACACTTGCCTTCTTCTTTGAACTTCTGTAAGTAACCTGACCCGGGATGACTGCTCAAGGATATCAATCTGTAAAAACACATGACAAGTCAAGTTCTAATTCTCTCCCAGAGTCTTCATATAGCCCTCTATCCAACCCCTTGGGTATCTTGGGCAGCCACTTCAGGGTAACATGATCACCTTAAGAACAGAAGAACACAGCAGGATTCTCAGACAATTTACTCTGACCTCACTTAGTTACAGAATAGATGTGGGAAGACATCATTATAGCATAATAAATAAAAATCAAATTACCCAGCAAAATGAAAACTGCGCAAAATACCAACATTCACTCTAATTTCAAACCTCTTAGTACCGAGATGCTTACTCTCGTACCTAGAGCTGCACCAGGGCTTTGTTCACCCAACAAACCAACATGGCTGTAGCAGGGAAGAACAAATCTGACTCCGTATTTGGTCTGTTCCTTTGGCTCTATCCCTGTGCTCTGTTTCTGTTGCTTAGTCATGCTAGTTCTGCACCTTTTGTAAAAAGAATGTTGACTATAGCCTGAACATACAGGAGAGCCTACTCTCAAAGCTCTAACCTTTAAGGGTTTAACACTTTCTCATTCAGATAAAGCTAAAAAAGTTGCAGAATAGAGAATAACATTTGTCTCGTTGGAGGTTTACAGGGACACCATGACCTGACTTACATGGACAGCTGCAAGAACAAAGTATTCCCACACCAAGAAGCTTGCAACAACCAACCACATCCCCTCCCCTTTTTAGTATAAAAGGAGCCTAAATTCTGACTTGGGGAACATAGTTCTCTAGGATATTAGTCCTCCATCTTCTTGGTCTGCTGGCTTTCTAAATAAAGTTATTATTCTTTGCCCTAACACCTCATCTCCCAATTTACTGGCCTGTTGTGCAGCAAGCAGAATGAGCATGGACTCAGTAACACGGCTTGAGAAGTGAGAGGACAGCAGGGCTGGCGGCTATGGATCAGCTCACAGAAACTCACTACCTCTCAGAAAACTACATAGGAAGTGACATCTTCCCCCCAGTTCCTTGTCACGTTGCTGCAGCACACAGAAGCTCCTGGAAACCAGTGTTTTTATTCCAACCATGACTATAACTCCAGTGTCTAGAAAGGGAATTAACCATTTTTAAGCACCAACTACCTGTCAGATCCTATGGGAGGCACTGAGGACACTGAAACAAGTAAGACTTAATCCATGCTCTCAAAGACGCTCAGGCCAGCAAGGGGGAAAAACAGGCAAACAAATCAGAGGAAAACACTGTGATGAGCTGTGATATTAGGGACATGTAGCTCAGATAAAAGTACCCAGGGGACACTCTTTTTGCCAGGGAAGGAGGGAAAACAGAAGTTTGCCCACGAAGAACAGAAGAGGAAGAGGGAGGAATGGGATGTGACAGCTGCCAGGCAGCTCAGCATCACTGGAAATAAGGTGTGACAGGCAAGAAGACCTGGCTTGAACTTGTTGCTAATGACTGGAAGATACTGAGAAGTTACCTTCTCTCTCTGTGTCTCACTATTCTCTTCTGTAAAATGGGATAATCAACACAGATGAACATGTGAGTTAAAAGAGGCAGTCCATGTGGAAATGCTCTGCAAACTGTAAAGCATTAAAACTGTTGGTTCCTGCCTTTTGTGGGACAGTTTTTCACCTGCCTCCTAACTTTGCCCTGGTCTCACCGCACAGGGAGACAAAGGAAATCCACTAACAACAGGAAGAAAATGACCCAGAGAGAACAGCAGTAGATTACTAACTCCGACTAGGATTACATCTGCATGCGTTCTGTGTCCTCTCTGTTCGGGAAATGATATTTGGAAACAGGGATGGAACCCTGAAGCTCTGTCTTTCCTTATGCTTTTCACATGGATGATAACACAGAGTTGTTCCCCAGGGGGAGGGACTTAACCCTGAACACATGGAAAGAGGACTGTGACTTTTTATAAACTGATGATCACTTCTGCAGTTCAAGCTAGACTGTCCAGTGAAAGCTTCATAGGAGGATTTTGTATAGTTGTGATATTTATGTTATAAGAAAGTTGAAGAGAAGCTGAAGAGACTTGCCAAAACATAAAAACAAACAAACAAAAAACAAAGAAGAAAAGTTAAATGAGTAGAAAATAATACCCGTTAAAACTTAAGAGGGGCTGGTTTTCCATCTTGAGAGAGAGAAATTTAAAATAAGGGCTCAACCCTGTCTATCTATCATGAGAAACTGCTTGTTGAAGTGGTTCTGGTATTTGCTATGTTCTTGGGGCTTAAGATAAACTTTTTTAGCCACAGGAGTCTTTACTTGTGCTATTTGCTTAACATGGAACACCCATTCCCTGTTTGCTATCAAATTCCCACCCTCCATTCAAGGCTCAAGTCTATCCTCATTTCCCTTTTGAACTAGACACTCCTTGGTGTTCAGGACACCAAGTAGTTAAGGACACTGCTTCTTTTCTGGTTGTTTACATTCCTCCTTCTGCCTTTCAAGTAGTAGATACTCTTTAAGTGTTTGCTGAATAAATGGGTTACTGGAGGATAAGAAATGGGCCTTCTTTTAATATCATGAGGTGTGTGCTGTTGGAGGACAGACTGCACCCAGAGAAGGGGGAAAGGACAGTGCTATAATTGGGGGAAAGGAGGGGGTATGTGATGAAGTGGCTGAAAACTTCTAGACCAACAGTTACATTTTGCTTCCCCAGCTGCCACTGCAAGTATGGTCACAATTTCCTAGGAATTCTGGAACATCGCAAGGGTCTCAGGTTTTCTTAGGTAGTGAGAAGGCCAAAAATTACAATCACAATTCATATATAGGCATACCTCCTTTTATTGTGCTTTGCTCTATTGTGTTTTTAACAAATTGAAAGTTTATGGCAACCCTACATTGAGCAAATCTACTGGTGCCAATTTTCCAACAGCATTTGCTCACTTTGTGTCTCTGTGTCACATTTTGGTAATGCCCACCATATTTCAAACTTTTCCATTATTGTTATACTTGCTGTGGTGATCTGTGACCAGTGATTCCTGATGCTGCTATTGCAAAAAGATGACTCTCTGAAGGATTAAATGATGGTTAGCATTTTTTAGCAATAAAGTATTTTTAAGTGAGGTATGTACAGGTTTTTAGACATAATGCTATTGCACACTTAATAGACCACAGTATAGTGTAAACAATTTTTATATGCACTGGAAGACCAAAAAACTCATGGGACTTGCTTTATTGCAATATTTGCTTTATTGTCATGGTCTAGAACCAAACCCACAATATCTCCAAATAAAACCTGTAAAAAACTTTTTTTTATGAAATAACTGTGGAAGTTAAGAGTGAAATGGTGATATGATTTGTTGGGTAATAAAACCCCCAAAATGATAAGATTCTCTACTCTTAGTGTTACAGCTCTAGAATAATTTTCAAAGTGATAATACTACATGATATTAAAATTATAGCCTATAATTTTTACTACAATGGAATTTGTATAATTTTACTGGAAAATTCACTTATTACTAGTTACGTTAAATAAAATGTGTCCCAAGCACTATGAGAATATTCTTTAGGCTCTAATAAATTTATTTTTAGATTTGATTTGATTTTCAGTTTTCTCTGATTTCTAGATTTTTATTGGGACTCCTTGGATATGTTAATTGAATGACTTTTAACCCAAGCAAGCAAAACATGACAACTGAACACAGAAGAAAATCTCCGCGTATTTTTCACCTTTCTTTTTCTTAACTCCTCATTGTGCTTTTCTACCATAGTTCATAGTAGAAACATAAGGGATCTAATGAAGAGTATGGGTTATAGAAAAGAGGATGCCTCTGATTTCCCTAGATTGAGCTTTGATGAACCTTTAATATAATAGCTCTGTCATTCCTTCCCTTGAGAAGCTGAAGAGTTATAGCTTCATAACTCCACCCTTGCTGGCTATATCCTGTGCTTCTGTCAGTCAAAATCTTACCAACTTTCTCTGGTATCTTACCATAACCACTGCTCTGGAGACCTTCATTTCTAGGTTACTGTTTCTCTTAGGTCAATACCGTTTTGTGTCATTTTGTGCCATCTTCATTTCCCTATATTTGACCTCCTTCATGTCCCCTGTAGCAGTGGTCTTTGGAAGTCATTTTGTACAATGTGACCCTCACATAAGGTGGGCAACTGAAAAAAACTGGGCTAATTCCCTTTCCTCAGAATCTGGAATAGGTCTAGGAGAGAGTTGGTCCCTCTTAGTAAGGCTGAACCTAAAGGATTATGAACACACAAATTCAGAGATGTAAAAAATTAATAAACAGAAACCTCAATTAAATAGAGGTGGGAGACCAGAAGAGGGAGTTGTCATGCCCTGCAACCAGAGTAGAGCCCAACAGGAAGAAGAAAGACTTCTCTTCCTTCCTGGCAAGGACTCAGCCAATGAAAAGCCATGGTCTCTTTGTTTATGTAGCCTTCCCAAGCTCCTGTTCCTCTCTATAAAAGTATGCTCCTTTCCTTGCTGTTGGGGGACCTGCACCTGGCTCCCCATGGTTGCAGATCCCAATTCAATTATCTGCAGACCCCAAATAAACCCATCTTTGTTAGAGAAATATCTGGCAGTTCACTATTATATTTCAGGTCAATAGAGGTGATGGAGTTGCCATGTTTTCTACATGGCCCCAAGGGCAGGAAAAGGTGCCATACAGAGAGAGAACAGTGAAGAAGAGGAGTTTTGGTGGTCTTCCAAAGTGTCCTTCCCTCAGGCCCACCTGCCCTTTTGCTCTTGAGGCCAGTGAGACAATCTGGATCCCCTTTGAAGTTTAGGTTAACTTTGCCTGTTTCTATCACTTTTAGCCAGGAAGAGCCTTTGTTAGTAAATGCATGTTCATAAAAAGCAAAGTTTTCTTTTTTGAGGGTGTTGTAAGATCTGAGGCCAGATGAACACCGTAAACATGAGGAAATAAAGAATAAAACTCATTAAGACTTACACCAATATGTGATATCACCTGGTGCCCTAGAAAAATCCAGGCTGAGGAGATTCATTCTCATAAAGTATTGGAATTTATTCTCATAAAGTATATTGGGGACAGAGCAGAAACTGAGACATAAAAATGCAGAAGAAAGTCAGTATATCAGTAGCAGGCAATTTATTTCTTTCACCTGTTGTCCAATTAGTCTCACCTCTCCTAACTGCTTCTCCTCCTGTCAGTCAGTGGGTTCTCCTGATAGCTAAGCAGATAAAAACTATGGAGAGTGTCCCTGGGCTAGGAGCGGAGGAGGAAGGCTGAGAGTCGGTGGCAACAAATCTGGCTGCCAGTTTCAGAAAAAAATTATTGCCCGTAATGATACAAATGACACTAAGTAGCAGACCGTCTGGAGCACACAGATAAGTCACTGTATGCACTCACAGAAAGTGGAGCACATGAGCAGACAGGAGGATCTGGCCACTGCCACAACTAAACAGCTCTGAAGTCAGCTTTCTTAATGGACTATGGATACATATATTTAGGAAAAATTAAATTAAATTTTTTATTTTAATTTTTAAATCGCCATGTTTGTTGATCATGTTAAAATGAGACTTGTAATTTAGTAAGCTATCCAGTCCTTACTAAAATAACTATAATGTCTTTGTAAATCAAATCTTTAGAATCCCTTCCTCCTTGGTGTCTTTCATGGCAATGAGGCATATACTAGATGTTGGATAATTGTGGTATAAAAATTAGCTCTCTGGGCAAGAACTAGTCACAACTTATGGCAGTGTTGATCCTTAGAAAAATGATGGCTAGTAATTATAACTAATGGATCTCAATTGCCTTATTAATGCTAACCAGAATGTTTAAAAAGGAAATATAAAATCAATAATAATATGAATATATATTTAGATTTTCATCCACAGTTTCTTTACAAAATCAGTTCTCTTGACAGAAATGTAGGAAAGAAGGAAAACTAACACTAGCCTAAAACAAATATAACATGCTTGCAGAGGATTTCTTTTCCTTTTTTAGAAATGGCTATTTACACCTTTCTGATTATTAAGGGAAAAAAAGAAATTTCAAAGAGCCAGAAAACTTAGAAGGGTGTAAAAAGACAATTTAAGTGACCTAAATTACATCACTAGGCCCATTAATTAATATTTCTGAAGTTATCTTTTTAGACTTTTTATTTTTTTCAAGTCTATTAGTTTGAATTCCAGAAGTTTCAACATTACTTGGGAGCTCATTAGAAATGATGAATCTCAGGCCCCACCCCAGACCCACTGAACCAGAATATATGCATTTTAATAAGATTCTCCAGGTGATGTGATGTACACTAAAGCTGAAAACTACTATACTAGGTAGACTTAGTTTGCTTTGCCAAAGTGTTGAAGCAGAATTTTTATAACTGTTTAATTGAGATATAATTCACATACTATAAAACTCACCTTTTAAAGCATACAAATCAGTTTTTACTATATTCAGAGAGTTGTATAGCTGTTGCTAATATCTGATTTTAGAACACTATCATCTTCCAAAAGAACTCTTACCCATTAGCAGTCACTCTGCACTCCTCCTCCATCCAAGCCCCCAGCAAACATTAATTTATTTTCTGTCTCTAAAGATTTGCCTATTTTGCAGTTAGCTACTTTCACTTAGCATGTTTTCAATATTCATCATGTTGTAGCATATATCAGTCCTTCGTTTATTTTTACTGGTGAATAATATCCCATCATATGGACATAAGACATTTTGTTTATCCACTCATCAATTTATGATTTTTTGTTGTTGTTCTTAACTATTAAGGGGCTGTGTGTATGTACCGGGACACACCTTCAATGCTCTAGAAGTTTATAACTCTGCTTTAGTGCCTTCATTTTCTAGTTGTACAGAGCCTCAAAGTCAACCAGATATGATAAATTAAAACATTCTCTGGTCTTTCCTGATACGATCACAGCCTTGCACACGTACGTGGCCTTCTAGATCCATAGGACTATGGGAGAACATTTCAAAAACTCCTCTGGGTGTCATGCTTCTCACATCTTCCTTTTAAGCTTTTTGCAAAACTCTTGTTTGCCCTAATTGGCATTATAGCCTCCGGCAGCTGTAATATTAAACAACTGCCAATGATTATTTTTCACACATTCCTCAGGGATACTGATTCTTCTAGTGAGTGTGCTCCAAATCAGGTCAAATAATAACCACTCTGTGAATAGAGCTTTTCCAGGGAACTGAGGGAAGGGTCAGATAAACAATACTCTGGAGGTGGGACTTTTTAGAGAGTTCCCAACCCGTTAACCCTCTGCAGTGGCTTCTAGGTTGCTGGTTTTCACAACTCCAGTGGTTGTGAGACTGCCAGTACTCAAGGCTACCACAGAGCTGGGTAAGGAGGGGTGGGTATGAGACAAGTAAAAATGCCACAAAGCTCACTGTTTCTAGTGAGATTCGGCTGTTTTTCTTTCACAGATTCTTTCAGATTTCTGCAAGCCTTTGGTTAGCTTCCAGAGCTCTAGGAAAAGTTGATTTTGATATTTTTTTGCCAGTGGTCTCATTGCTCTTATAGGGGGTGCAGTTTTTGGAGGTCCATTCCCAAAGTGCTTCCTCCTCTCAAACTTTTAAAAATAAGTATTTTAAAACTTCCTTTTATACTAAAAGAACCAAAAAATGAGAATGTGACATTGATGTATTAACTTCAGTTTAGGACCATGTACAGTTCACAGCATTATAATGTAGGTAAGAAAGTGCAGTTACCTTAGCTCATCCTAGAATTAAAGTAAAACTCCCTCTATTTCTTGAAAGAATGAATGAGTGAATTGGTACATGAGTGGATAAATGAAAGAGCAAGTGAATGCATGCATAAATGATGAATATCCATCCATGCTCCCCAGGAACTCAAGTATCACCAACAGAGGCAGGCTGGCTGCCTACCAAGATGCCTTCTAGAGAGGCAATCTATTATCTTGGTGATTCTACCCTGGTGCCAAGTCTGGCTTTCAAATTTGCAGACTTGGCTTAAGCCAGTCTGTCAGCACATAAGTGGAGCCACACCTCTCAAACAACTTCTCATTAACCCAGCTCAGAGAGATCATAATGCCAACTTATTAATTTACCATAAAAACTATAAATGCCATGAAGACCACAATAATTATATCAGCAGTTCTAGTGCATTTTCTCCCTGGAGGTAGATCTAAATGGAAAGACAAATCCTTTTGAGATGTTTGCCAGGTGAGCACAGAAACAGGACAACAAAAATTGTTTAAAAACTCAAATGTTTAATGACGCTGGGCTACAGAGGCCTGAGAATTTATTAAAACTCAGCTTCTGCCTTGTTCCTTTTGCTTTAGGAGACAAGAAATAATGAAAAGGTAATCTCACCGTATAAAATCCAAGACTGTTTTTACCTGGAGGAGGGAGTTGGTGGGGAGGCAAAAGAAAGGAAGGGAATAAACGTCTTCTCTGTGCTTTTTTTGGGCCATCACCAATCTTTGCTTGGAAAGTTGAGCCCAGCAAGGAGTTAAGCTGGCATGGCCCCAGTTGGGATGGAGAAGGAGATGGATGCATGAATAAGAAGAGGAAATGGTCTGATGTGGGAAGGACATGATTACACTGAGCTTGAGAAGGAGAAGAGGGGGATAGGGTTTGGGAAAGTGGTTCCACAAGTGGCAGAGGCCTACAGTCCCCCTTTCAGATGAAAGGGCAGTCAGTACCTATCTGCTCAGAAGCCCCAAGTTTTCAAATGGACCATTCCACCTGTGAGAGCAAAGGCAGACTGAAAACCAGAGGCCAAACTTCTCAAGAACCTACAGAACTTTTCTGCAACCTATAGAATTCCTCAGTGCAAAACACGGCTAAGATTTAATTTCCCAGCTGCTCTTTACCTTTCTGATGCAAAAGACTTCCCTCTCCTGGGCAAAGTTTGAATGGTTCTCCCCTAGATCCTCTTTGCTGATTCCCCTTTTAATATGTGCCATTTCTAAACAACCCCTCTTTGGTAAGTTCATTTGTTAGTGCTACTTTGGCGTCATTCGAGTCCCTCAAATAGACTTAACAGAGCTACTGCAACCCCAGTTTCAGGAGGTGTCTAATTTAACCACCTTTTGGTTCTGCCACTTGGTTTTGTACTTACTGTGTCTGCATCAAACATGTTTTCGTGACATTCAATGTCCAAATAACTATCTACAAAGACTCCTGATCGTTCTCTTTTCCCCTTTACCCTCTGTCTAGTCTATCTCCCTTTTATTTTTAAGCCTTTTATTTCACCTCCCTCAATTTCTGGAGTTGGTAACATTTCCTGACATGCTTATTCACTAGGTCTTTTAATTCTCCCACCTTCAGTTTCCTCCGTGGTTGGCTTCATTTAGTTTCCCTTGCCATTATTGCAGTCCACCACTTAACTTATTCTCCCTATGTACTCTGCTCTAATTTTTCAAAATATCCCTCATTTCCATTTCTGCCACCCGTATAGGTTGCAGATAGAAAAGGAAAAGCCAAGTGAGTAATACTCACATCCACACTTCCAGGATTCACATAATGCCCTTTTGATTGCTGAAAGAGGCTTGACTACAAGTCAGGCACCTGATGATATGCTTAAAAATAATTCCACAAGACACACAGAAACAAGCCCTGCTGACATTCAAGATTCAAAACTAACCTCCAATGAGGGTCCATAGACTTTCTCCAGTCCCCCTGACCAGAAAAGAAAGAGTGCCACTGCTTTCTTGTATATTTATAGTGCTTTTTTTTTTTAAACAGGACAGTAATTCCTGCAATCTTACTTTCTGACTTTAAAGACTGTCAAAAAGAGCAGCAAAGTCGCAACAAGGTGCAGGCTTGCTGAGAGCAACAATTTTCCATCTAGAAATCACATGAATTTAAAATGTTGCCCTTTAGGAGAGAAGACCATTTCCTTCATAGCAACACTTTGAAAGAGAAGCCAGGTGCTGTCTATTTAATCAGTAAATGCTAATGAAATGCTAAGATCTCAGGGCATAAACTGTCAAATTGAAGATCTCCAAATGCTGGTTCATCTGACTATCTGGTTAAAGGGAGTACGCTCACGGGGCCAATGAGCATGTATATTTTAAAAAATTTACTTTAATGATGATTGACAAGGCCAGCCCATGTCTAAACAGATTTGTGAGGGCTATTGACATCCTGTGTCTGAGACCCCACCCATAGTTGGTCTTGGTACTTGAAACCTCCACTCTGTTGTCACTAGGTTAGACAGGAGCAGCCATAGGAATTGACACTAAAACATGTACAGTTCACAAGAGGAAAGAAAGGGGAGGAAAAGTCCAGACATTAAAGTACTACTAGGGTTTTTTTCACATGGGTAACTACATATGATGTCACAAAAATCTCCCAAGGTCCAACTCTTACTATCATTATGACAAGGCATTACAGCATGGTTGGCAGGAGCACAGACTGAAGAAGTAGACTAACTGGACTTAAAGCCTGGCTCTGTCATGTCCTAGAGTCTCTCTGTGCCTCAGTTTCCTCATCTGTGAAAGGGGGCTGTGAACAATAGATCAGTGATTACAGATAAGCTGCCTTTGAGAGTGGCTGGAACACAGGTATTCTGATTATTATTTTTCAGATGAGAAAACTGAGCCATAAGGAAGCGAGGTGGCCTGCTGATAAGCACACAGCAGGTGAGTGCCGGAGCCCTGAACAGTAGTCAGGACCATCTGTCACCAAGCCCAGGCATGCATGTTCATACTGTCTTGACCCCACAATAAGATCTGAATGAAGCTGGTTGTTTGGTTTTGCAGATTTCTTTGTGGAAATGGGATGCAGGATATGTAAACTGTGATCACATGTGGAGTTTTAAGAGAAGGACAGTCTGTAAAGATCTAGGCCAGCAATATTCACATTTGGCTGTACAAGTTCAAAGTTCTTGATACTCAGGCCATGCCCCAAAACAATTAAATCCAGCATCTCTGGAGGTGGGACCCAATCATCAGCAGTTAGTAAAGGTTCCAAGGTGATTCCAAAGCGCAGCAAGCTTGAGGCCTGCTGGATTACCATCACCCGGAGAACTTGTTAAAAATAGATTTCTGCTGCCTCCCCACCCCAGAGTTTCTGATTCAGCAGAGACAGGATAGAGCCTGAGAATGTGCATTTCTAACAGAATTCCCTGGTGATGCTGATGCTGCTGGTCTGAGGAAAACACTTTGAGAACCACTGCCCCAGCCAGTCAAGAATTCCCTCTGCATCCACATGCCTGAATGAGTCCGAGAAGCCACAACATAGTGGGAGGATGGATGAATGGGGAGGTAGGAGGAGCAAAGTATCCCAGACTGGAGTCTAGAGACACACAATGGGGAACAAAACACACTCTTGCCCGCCTCACAACTTCTTTCCTGAGGCTGGCTCAGATGATGAACATTCTTTGGTAGGGTTTGCATTTTTCTGCTAATCTTTGGTAATTTTAACTAAATTAGTGTCTCTTATCAGTCCAGGGCATCTGTTCCAGTGGAAGTCATAATATTTCACCCAACACCAGACTTTCAATGAAAGAGACCAGGTATTTTTTAAAGTCAAAATCTACTTACCATTACTCATTTACAAAAATGTTTTATATTAATGGATGAGCAGAGGTTCATCCAGCAAAAAATGAAAACAGGAGTCACAATCTTAATATGTCATTAGATTTTAAGTTCCATGAGAGCAAAGACATATCTGTTTTACTTACAACTTTATATCCAGAGTAAGTGCAGTGCCTGATACAAAGCAAACACTCAATAGCTGCATATTAAACAGAGGAAGGGAAGAAGGGAGGAAGGCAGAAGGGGAGGAAGAAATCATTCAGAACATAATGCAAGGCCAAAAACAATAAATGGGGCAGAGAAGATTAAGTGAATATACTCCATGGTAAAGAGATAATAGTCGTCTGCAAGAAAATATTTCCAAACAATGTGACTGACATGAGTTTAATTTCCAGAATATATAAACAGCTCATACAACTCAACAACAAAAAAAAACAAACAATCCAATCAAAAAATGAGCAGAAGACCTAAACAGACATTTCTCCAGTGAGGACATACAGATGGCCAATAGGCACATGAAAAGATGCTCAATATCACTAATTATCAGAGAAATGCCAATCAAAACTACAATGAGGTATCACCTCACTCCAGTCAGAATGGCCACTATTAAAAAATCCCCAAATGATAAATGCTGGAGGGGGTGTGGAAAAAAGGGATCACTCCTACACTGTTGGTCTGAATGTAATTTGGTGCAGCCACTACAGAGAACAGTATGGAGAGTCCTTAAAAAACTAAAACTAGACTAACCATATGATCCAGCAATCCTACTCCTGGGCATATATGTGGAGAAAACTCCAATTTGAAAAGACAGATGCACCACAATGTTCATAGCAGCACTATTTACAACAACCAAGACATGGAAGCAACCTAAATGCCCATCTACAGATGACTGGATAAAGAAGATGTGATACACACACACACACACACACACACACACACACACACACTGTAGAATACCACTCAGCCATAAAAAAGAGTGAAATAATACCATTTACAGCAACGTGGATAGGCCTAGAGCTTATCATATTAAGTGAAGTAAGTCAGACAGAGAAAGGTAGATATCATATGATATCACTTATATGTGGAATCCAAAAAAATGATAAAACAAACTTATATACATAACAGAAACACTCACAGACATAGAAAACAAAGGTTACCAAAGGGGAAAGGGGTGGGACTAAATTAGGTGTTTGAGATTAGCAGATACAAAACACTACATACAAAATAGAAAAACAAAGATCTACTATGTACCACAGGGCACTAATTCAATATCTTATAATAACCTATTATGAAAAAAGAATATGGAAAGGAATATATATATGTATAACTGAAACATTTTGCTGTACACCAGAAATTAATACAGTGTAAACCAACCATACTTCAGTAAAAATTATAATAAATAAATAAAAGAGTATGAGTTTTAAAACAGTGCTTTTAACATGGATGACTTTATATAAAAACATCCAAAATATCAAAAATACAATGCAAGAAGAGAGCCGAACAAACCTGAAAATAATAATAATGATAATAATAATAATAATAATAATGGAAATGTAACTTAAAACAATAGATAAACAATAAGGTCCTACTGTACAGCACAGGGAATTAGACTCAAAACCTTGTAGTAACCTCTAATGAAAAGGAATATACATATATATTTATATAACTGAGTCACTATGCTGTACACCAGAAACTAACATATTATAAATCAATTATACTTCAATAAGAAAAGAGATAGTAGTCACTGATCTTTATGGAGTGAATAGCATGACATGGAAATATGAAAAAGAAAAACTTTTAACGTAGAAGGCAAAAATGCTAGAAGTTCAACAGCAGACCTTTTTGAGTCACTCTATTTAACGTCTGCTCTTATATACATTATTCCATTGAACTCTCTTGTTAATCAACTTGATCTGTAAATCTTGGTCAGTACATAGAGGAATGGCACCCACTTTAACTTATAGTCATAATTGAGCATGGTCATAACTGAGCATTGGGTTTTAATCTGGTCATGATACTTTACGCTTTTTATTTTGTATAGTACTCTGAGCTTTCCATTACAGTCTATTTTTTAAACATGGGTTATATTTTACTTTCCTATACTTTTTAAAAACAGCTTTATTTCAGTGTCATTTATATGCCTTAAAATTAACCTGTTATTAACCTGTTATACATGCCTATTTGCAGTCTCTATGCTTTTTGGAAAGTATAGTTCTATTTATAATTCTAATTACAAGGACATTTCAGCTTAAAGAAAAAAACACTGAGCCTATGACACTAATCATCAGCAGGAAAGTGAAACAGTACTTATTAACTCCCTCTCTTGAGATTAAAAAATGAACATATTTACTATTTTTCACCTTACTATTCCTCACACTATTTTTTTAAAAAAATTCAGATTTTCTACCAAGCTTATAAATAATAAACTAGTATTTATTTTCTCTCAAGAATTATTTCTTACAATTACATTCTCAGTAAACAAATGTGCAACAATTAAGAATTAAATCTGCACAACCGATTTCAATGTTCACAATTATTCGTTTTATAACATGAACTCCCTTGTTTGTTTTTATGCATTTCTTTCTTGGCTAAAGAATGCCTGTGAGTAAAATTTTCAGGATTAATATAAATGACACATTTTCTAAGTTCTAAATCTGAGAATGTCTTTCTGATTCTTTTAGGCATATATGATTTAGAATTGCTAGGTCACAAATGTCTCTCCTAAAATTCTGTTGACACAGCCTTCATCTTACGGAGAGGTCTAAGACTAACTTGCATTTTGATTCCACTGTAGGAAACTTTTTTTCCTCTTACTGAATGCTTGCCAGAATTTTTTTCTTTACCCTTGAAATTCAAAAATATCACACATTTAGATTTTGGCTATTTTCATTAATTTTTCCTGAAACATGGTAAACTCTTTCAGTCTGTAGATTCAAGTCTTCTTCCAGCCCTGGAGCATTTTCTTCTATTTGTATCAATGAATTCTGTATACGTTCCATTTCTTCTTGAACCTTCTGTTAGAAACACCAGTTACCATGTGAGAAACCAGATTATGGTTTCTCATCTCCACATCTAACATTTCTTAATTTTCATTTCTCAATATATATACATGTATATCTCTACAAGGATATTACTTTAAGTAATATAATAGTTAATATCTATTAAGGACTCACCATATGCTGGGCATATGGATTATCTGAATGAATCTTCATAAGAAAATTCTATGAGATGGGTTCTGTTATAGCCTCATTCTGCAGCTGAGAAACATGAGGCTTCAACAAAATATAATTACATGTTCAAGGTTGCATAGCTAGTAAGTGATGGAGTTATGACAGGAAGGTAATCCTTCTGCATGTTCTTTGCTGTGCTCTTAATCACTATGCTTAAGAATATAATATATATCATAATAAAACAAAATAATAATCAATAATATAATATATACCATAATGAAACAGATAAGAATTTATAATAACAAATAGAAAGTGTTTTTTCCCATTAAATCTATGCCATCAGCAGAATTCAGTGTTTCTGCTCTAGTCAGAGCATTTTCATATAACCAGCCCAATAAACACTCAAATATGGCATTTCACAGCATGATAAGCATGAGATTTGATAAAGCCTGGGATATCACTGTGACTGGGGTCCCAGACTGAGGTTCCACCCACACCTATTGCTTCCTCTACATAGCAGAGCAGCCCTCTTCCCCCCATCCCTAGTTCCCATAAGGTTCAAAATGGACCTACACACATACACAAAACTTTGGGACTTCCTCCCTCAATAGCTTGGTGGGTTTCTGCTCTATTGGATGCTGTCCTAGAAGCATTAACTGGTGCACCTACAGGAAAGTCCACTGGCCAATGTGTCTGTTATATCACCTTCTTCCTCAAATGTCCTGTTTCCTTACTGCCAGTTTGGACAATTAAAATAGTTGACTTGTCTTAAGACTTTTAAAACAGAAGCTCTTTATTATTTCAGATATGGTACTTCTCTCAGATATTTCATGATCCTTAAAAAACAAAAAACAAAGCAAACAAACAAAAAAACCCTTTACTAGACTCTGGGAATTAGGAAGGGACTCAATTTTCATATTCAAGAAAGCATCATAATGGACGGGCACACTTACAAACTTACAAGGGAAATATCCAATGTTGGCAGTTAGTTTAGTCTGGTTCAGGCGAGTTTTCACTGAGGAACACCCAGGAAGTGTGGAATGTCCCCCCAGATTACCTTGAATTCCTCGAGAGATCAATTTGGAGGCCTGGCTTTCCCCTGCAGCAGCACCAGGGATCTGCCAGTCGATCTAGATTTCCAAGTTTGCCCTAGAAGTAGACCTGGCTGGACTGACATTGGCAAGAAACAGTGAGGTGTGTATCCCTAGGCCATCTGGCACTATTTTTTTTTAAATTACTGTGCTTAGTTCACAAAATAAAAGTCAGCACACTCACCTGATATAATTGATTATTCGTTTCAGAATTCAGGAGCAATACTGTAGATGATGTATAGGGAGACAAGAATAAATTGAACCCAAAGCATAAAACACACACACACACACACACACACACAGATATACTGAGCTCTTTGAAAGACTCAACTAAGAAAAATGCAAATCACAGACTGGGAGAAAAGATTCAAAATCTATAGATGTATCGAAGGACTCGTACCAAGGATATATGAAGAAGTCTCACACCAAACTCTTACAAAAGATCTGAAAAGATGCGCCACTGAGGAAGATACACCAGTGGCCAAGAAGTACGTAAAAGGATGCCTAACATCATCATTAGTCATCAGAGAAATGCAAATTAAAACAGTAAGATACCATCATACATCCATTAAATGGCCATATTCAAAGGATGGACAATACCAAGTGTGAATGAAGATGTGGAGAAAGTGGAACTCTCATACATTGCTGGCAGGAATGTAAAGTGATACAGCCACTTTGAAAAACAGCAGCTTCTCACAAATTAAACATGCACTTACTATGTCCAAGAAATTCCATTCCTAGGTATTTACCCAAGAAAAATGAAAAGATGTATCATCACAGACTTGCACCTGAATGCTCAAAGCAATACCAAGCAATATTCAAGCCATACGAATACTTCATTCGTAACAGCATTCGTAACCTGGAAACAACATAAATGCTCATCAACAGATCTAAGTGTAGTACAGCTACACAACAGAATACTATTCAGTAATGAAAAGCAAGGAACTACTGATAAACACAGTAATTCTGTTGAATTTGAAAAGCAGGCTCTACGAAGGAAGCAAAATAAGACTACATACAGTGTATTCCAATTCTCTGAAATTGAAAAAAAACGTCAACTCGTCTATAATGACAGACAGTTGATCAATGGTTGCCTGGGTCAAGGATGAAGGAAATGACTGCAAAGGTGCAGGAGGAAAGTTTTGGGGGTGACAGAAATCATCTACCTCTTGATTGTGATAGTGTCACTGAGGTATATAGTTTGTCAAAACTCTCAACCACACGCTGGAAATGAGTGCATTTTATTATGTGAAAATTACAGCCCCAAGGAGTTGATATATTTTTAAAAAACTAAGCTGAAAGTAAATTTCATCTGGGAAACCTCAGAATTCTAGTGCAGTACTCCATCCATTTTGTTTTCACAAGACAGAATTTTCCCAAGAATTGAAGAAGTCATAGGCAAGTAAACTCTAGGTTTCTAAGTTAAAGCAAATAAAAACTAAGCTACTATTATTGAGAAGACCCAGGGAAATTCAGGAAGCATTATTTGTTTTTTTTTCATTGGCAGGTTTGTCCTTCCCAGGGGTTATGTAATGCTGAGAAGACAGTTCGATGGTCTGGGTTGGGGATGAAGGTGAAATGTGGAGCAGTCACTGTTTTGCCAAATGTCACAGAAAATGGTGAAGAGTCAACTTATGCTAATTGATCCAGTTCCTCACAGGTGCAAGCTTATTCTTCAGAAAAACCAATAGATGGTTTTAAGTACCCCAAGCAATGAGGTTTCTGTCATTTCTTTAAAAATTGATTCCAAAAAAATAAAGATGTTGTGATGAAGAGATGCTTTTCCAAAGCATTCAGTTGAAGTGCTTCTTTCCTTAAATTCTTCCTTTTCCTCCTACCTGTGTGTACCTTTGTGACACATCAAAACTGATTTCATTTCTTTTCCTATAAAACATGGAGCTACATCTCCCTTCAAGTAACAAATAAGCAGGGAAACAAAGAGACATTTTCACAGTTAAGTGTGTTTTGCAAGAGGCATTCAGCGTTTGACTGAACCCCATGACCCCCCTTTCTCTCGGTCACCTTTCCTAGGATGGTTTAAATCAGGCCCCTGCAAGGGTGGTAGGTGAATCAGCAAATTCGTCCTTATACCCTGTGATTAGACAAGGATGGAACTTTACAAGATGTCACAATGAATCCAGTCCCCTCCCACCCACAACAATCGGGATATTTTCAACCTTTCTGCAGTCCTAATGGAGTTAGCTGGGAACTGGAAACTGTCCAGATATTTGGGGAAATGTAGCCAACTGGTGATGTTTCCTTTTTGCCCTTACCAAGCAAAATTTCCAACAAGAAAATTAAGCTTTATACTACATCACATATCAAAATTTTAAAGTCATAACCCAGGTATACACATACCAACTACAACATTAACTTGCTTTGCAGGACGCCTAGAACTTTCAAAGAAAAAACTATGCATTCTGAAGTGTAGAAGTATAACTATTATTGGTAAGATGACTAAAATAGCCTAATTCGCCAATATATTCTAGCAGTGAGGAGGAGCATAGCCACAGCTTGCCTGCCAGCCCAGAGTACCAGAGTCTTCACCAACACGTCACCACACTTCATCAAGCTTATTATCTTCTTCTTGTCCACCAAAGGAGCATATTTTGATGAAAGCTTTTCTAGAACTTTTCTGGAGCAAAAATTCCTTCTCACAATGCAACTTTTCAAAACCTCCTGCCACTTCAGCCCCATCTTACCACCATGACAACCTCCACATCAGGAAAAATAGCAGAGATATTATAAGGGGAATGGAAAGGAGACAACTCCCAACGTCACCCTTGCTTCTACTGAGGAGATGACTGGATTTACCTAACATCTCTCTTCCTATGGGCTCTTGGTATTTGATGATACATTGAAAAGTTCCATACGAAAACTTCATTACACTTCATTTACTGCAGTTAGCACTACCTGAAAATAGATACTTTTTATCTGTGCATAGTTTAACATAGAAGATGAAGGCAGGCAGCTATGACAATGCCAAGACGATGCAGGATGCTAGAGAACTGTAATAATGCATTCTCTGGAAAATAAAGTCAGAAAAATACTAGCCCATGAAGGTTTGCCTCCAGAAACCGGCTACTTAAGTAGAGGGCCCAGGATAGTGTCCGTGAGACTTCCTTTGCACACATTATTTCTACCAAATCCATTTATTTTTTCTGGGGTCAAATCTTATAAATCTAAATGCTGTCAAGATTGTCTTCTTCTGTGAACTCGTAGCCAATAAGAAATTTAACCAGGTGTAATTTTGAGTCTTGTTAGTTTTTTATTACTTTGATTACTTTTCATCAAGTCCAATTTTTCCCAGGTCAGTTTTTACAGATTTCAATTTTACCCAACAGATTTGGTTTTACAATTAGTTTACCAAACATACCAAATTTTACCATGCGCAGTGTTTGTCATTTTCATTTTTACTTTGCATTCTTATTTCTAAGAAGGACTTTATACGGGGTTTTTTTTTTTTTTTTGTCTCTTAGGTCCTGGTACAGTGCTAAGGACATGGTAAATGTGAAATTATTTTTTGGAACCCACACTTCTAGTGGGCTCCAAAACTATCTGCACTAGCATTAGTCCCTCTGATGCCATTTATGGGAGTTTGTTACAAAACTGTCCTGTTAGATCAAGGCAGAGCTCTGGGGGTTTCTAACACCCCAGACAACCCCCACCTAGAACTTCTTGTGCTGTGTCTTAATTTCCATTTCTCATTTGTGTCTCTCACCCATCCCGATCTCTAATCTGCAAAGAAACTTTAATATCCACTCACAGATAACAGAATTATCCCCCAAATCAACAGTAGTCAAGACATATTTATTTCCAGCTTGGCAGTTGATGGGCTGGCAGGTTACAGCACAACATCAATAACAGAAAGCAAAAATAACTTCAGAAATATTAAAAACATATATAATACTCTGAACCAAGTGTTTTCTAGGTTCATTCAACTAAAAATTCACTTCATTTATTTCACAATTTTTCCTGAAATGTGACTGATACTGTGCAAATTAGTAAAGAAAGACTTTTTTCTTTGAAGTTATTTCCAAGTAAAATTCAAGCACCTTGTTGTCTTCAAAATTTTGCTTACAGCAGAATATGCTGATGGATACACTATTCCATTAGACGTTACATGGAGGAAAAGGTCTTATAGTCAAATAAATAGAACATGTTGGATGAACAAAGTTCACAAGCATTATTTACTATGGAACTTCTCAGAACCTTTAATATGTTAGTGCTTTATGAATCTTTAGTAGAGGACTAGAGCAGTTCACAAACTTATTTGCCTACAGAAGGGTTTTTCTTAAAAAACATCTCTCAAGAAAACTTTTTTTTTGCATGTTTAAACCATAGACATTTTCCTTTACTCTGAAGTATAGTCAATGACTGGCACAGAGTATTTTATCTGGATTCATTCACTATTCAATCATTCACTGGTTAATATATAATAAAATCACAACCAGCTGATCCTAGGAATAATAGGATGTGGACAGAATCCAGAAAGCATTGAAGTCACAGAGGAATCAAGAACTATGCTAATACTCAGACACAAGCATCAGATTTACTGCTCCTACTGGTCTCACATCAACATCATATATTCAGAACTGCAACCATGAATTTTTGTTTCACAGGCTCCCTGACCAGAAAGGGACAAAAGTCTAAAAGTCAACGTATACGTGAGAGAGTAGCTTCCTCACAGCCACCCAGGCCATTAGAGGCTGGATTTTTATGTTGTGGATGGACATCTGAGTCCTTTCAGCTATAAGACTAAAGTCATGTTTAGGTCCTGACCACTCTGGCTGAGTTCATACTGTTTTTAATGGTTGTTTGGAACAGTAACAAATTATCGCCAAAGAGGAAATGGTTCTGAAAGAGCTAGGTTATTCTTAAATGGACTGTAACTTTCACTGAAAGGAATTAACTGGCCATTAACAATCCACCCACCAAAAAATTTTATTCTCTCTGATGTTTTAATGTGCAGTGAGAGAATTCTGGTCCAATTTTGGTCTGGATAAATCTGTCAGGGAAAATATATAACTCCCACATGTATATTCATAGAATGGGAGAACACTCACATGCTGTGTGCATATCCCAGACAGCTCACTTTATTTTGTTGCAATGCTATTTTTCTGTGCAAAATTATGCACATTTACTCTTATAAGTATTCTAAAATGTCACTTTCAAATTCTAAGCATAAGAGTACCACATAGCCTACTGAACCAATCATGGATGTGTAACATTCATATTGTAACTCATCTGGAAAAAAAGAAAATTTCCCTAATCTCAGTTGGGAAAAGTCATGGTAATATTGTTACTCCAGAACTTGCAAGCTAAGGAATGAAAGCCTCAAGTTCAATTCCAAAGTGAAAAGAATGAGCTATATTCTGAAACTTGGAGAACTAGAAAGCAACTAAAAAGTAAGAGAAAGACATCACCAACTGGAAAACACAGGATCAAGTGAATTAGACTCTTGTCCTAAGAAAGAACCATACCCAAACAATTCTCCTCTAATGTCAAATTCTCTCATCCCCTGTGGGTAACACTGGGGGAGAAAAACCCTTGTTTTAAATCATTTTGATGTTATAGGAAAAAAAAGTTGAAAGTGGGAGACAGGTTTATTTAAAAAAAAATAAATAAACTAGGTAAACGGGCTTCTTTTAAAGACTGAAGCCAAAGCACATTGTCTGGAGTCTCTTTAGGTATGGTCTAGAACTCTACAGTTTTCTTATGCATTCAAGAATTCATGACTGGATAAAGAAGCTGTGGTATATTTATACAATGAAATACTTCTCAGCCATAAAAAGGAATAAAATAATGCCATTTACAGCAACATGGATGGACCTAGAGATCATCATTCTAAGTGAAGTAACCCAAAAAGAGAAAGAAAAATATCATATGATATCACTCATATGTGGAATCAAAGGAGGAGAAGGAGAAGAAGAAACAAATGAACTCATCTACAAAACAAAAACAGACTAAAAGACATAATAAACAAACTTATGGTTGTGGGGAGGGGAAGGGGTTAGGAAGGGATAAATTGGAAGTTTGAGATTTGCAAATATTAACTACTGTATATAAAATAGATAAACAACAAGTTTCTTCTGTATAGCATAGGGAACAATATTCTATACTTTGTAATCTTGTAGTAGCCTATAATTAAAAGAATGTGAAAATGAACATATGTATGTATTTGTATGACTGAAACAGTAATGCTGTTCACCAGAAATTGACCAATTGTAAACTATGTTTCAATTTTAAAAGATTAAAAAAAATTCAGAAGAACTATAGTAGCTTTTTCTCAACTAAGAAGACCACAGGACCATAGAAGATCCAAGAGTTCAAAACAGGAAAGAGCACTGTTTATTACGTATGGTTTATTACGATGTGGTTGGATGAGAGAGGCAGACTAGGAAGCAGTTTAGAAAATGGACTCAGGAACCATGTATGTGAGTTCAGATCTCAACTCTGTTACTCATCAGCTTGACTATCTTGGGAAAGTTGGAAAATCATATAACTTCTTTGTTCCTGGGTTTCTTCATCTGTGAAATGGGAATAATAGTACCACATATGCCTGCTGGGTAATATTGTCTATCACCTTCAAACCCACCCTTTTATACTCTATTCTTTGATACTAGGGCTAGGACTCTGCAAGCCATATTTCTGCTTTGCCATATTGCTCCTTTTCAGGCTCTGCAATGAACAGGATAGGGGAAGGGGCTAGAAAGCTGGAAGAGGAAAAAAGGACTTCTTGATCTTCCTGTCAGTTGTCCTAACCTTTCTTCTTTTTCCCATTAGGGGAAGTTAGTTCCAGTAGCAGCAGTTGACTCTAGTTTGTAGTTTTCCCAACACTCCAAAACCCAGTCTCATTGTACCCTCTTCCTAGACACCAGTACCAGCTGGGCAACATCGTCCCCTTAGAGGACTAAGCTCCTTCTCCAAGCTCCTGAGTCTTATAATTTTAATCTCTTCCCTTTGTCCCTCCATCCTCAGGGGTATTGTCTGCATCTTGCAATGTTTGCCTCCATGAAGCTCTTATATTATTTTTTGCCTTTTCAGTTCTTCAATATGTGGTTACTATGTATATCAACAGGGTTAATAATTCTGCATATTAAATTTTCTCTATTAAAATAGCTGATGTGTGAAAAGATCAGCTTGGGATATAGTTTGGGAGAAAACATTGGCAAATTATGTATCTGATAAAGTATTTGCATCCAGGATATATAATGAAGTCTTCCAACTCAAAAATAAAAAGATAAGCAGTAAGCAAGAGACTTGAATAGACTAATATGCCAAATAAGACATATGAATGCCTAATAGGCACATGAAAAAGTGCTCAAAATGATTATTCATTTGAGAAGTGCAAATTAAAACCATAATGAGATACCACTAAACACCTACCAATAATGCTATAATCAAAAGGACAGACAACACTGAGTATGGGGAAGAATGTGGAGAAACTGGAACTCTAATACCTTGCTCATCGGAGTGTAAAATGGTACATCCACTGTGGAAAATAGTCTGGCAGTTTCCTAAACAGTTATTCATAAACTTACCCTACAACTAAGTAATTCTAGTCCTATGAATCTTTCCAAAAGAAATGAAAACATATGTCCACACATTATTCATAATAGTCAAAACTGGAAAAAAATGTAAATGTCCATCAACTGGGAAATTAATAAACAAATGTGGTATAACCATATAATAAATCCAATTCAGCAATGAAAAGGAATGGACTTCAGTTTCATGCAACTACATGTACGATGTTCAAAAGCATTATGCTAGTGAAAGACACCAGACACAAAATACCACAGATTATGCAATTCCATACTTATGAAAAATCCAGAAAAGGTATATCTCTGGAGATACAAGGCAAGCAAGTGGCTGCACGAGGTGGGGAACGGGAGCAGGTATTGACTGCAAACAGGTTCCAGGGAGTTCTAGGGGGAGGGGTGATGGAAATGCTCTAAAACTGGACTATGGTGATAATTGCACAGCTTATAAATTTACTACAAATCATTGAATTGCACACTTAAAATAGATATATTTTATGGTATATAAATTATATGCAGTAGAGCTGTTAAAAATGGCATGATTTCCGTCTGCTAGATAGACCCTGACAGATAAAACCCTCTTAGGGTTGCTGTGAATATAAAGCAAGTTAATATGCAGAAGATGTGTAAAATAACATCAGGCACATAGTAAGTGTGATCTAAGTGTTAACACTTACATTATTATTAGTTTGTACCACGATATATTAAACATTATATATCATCGCTCTTGGCACAATGCGTGGCACATAGTAGGTATCAAAGCAGAACAAGCTAGCCAGGTCCTTCTAAGGGGCCAGTATGAGGTATCCAAAAGGAGACAGCCTCATCGAAACCATAGAACTGCTGGTCTGTGGGAATGCTATGCAAAGAAAAACAAAAAAGCGCGCGTGCACACACACACACACACACACACCCATATTTCAAAAGAGGACAAAGATACTGGGGCTGGGAGTCAGGGTCAGGAAAGGAGAGGAAAGACTTAGGCAGAGGCAGGAACAAAGAGATAAAAAGTCAGGAAATGCTGGTGAGCATAAAGGAACAGACTGCAAACCGGAGAAGTGGGGCTCCACCTCTCCACCCCATTCAGGTAGTTGGGTGTCTCCAAGCCTTGGCCAGGGTCCTGCAGCTTCTCGCTAAGCTAAAATCAGACTGGAAAGTTCTAAACAGAACTATTCAGGCTCCTTCCTTCCTTTCTCCCTCACACTTCCTTTCAAAAGAAGCTGGACGAAGGTTATAACCACAAGGAAAATGTTCAAACCCAAACTGTCCTGCTGGGGAAAATAAAAGTGCAGGACCCACAGCAAGGCTGCCTGGCAAAGCCTCCTAATTCAGCCCTCCTGAATTCCACAGGACACCTAAATCACATGCGCCACTGCTAATGAGCTGACAGCTTCACTCAGTACCGCTCTCTGTGGATAAACAACCTAGCAAGAGCACTGAATGCCCAATGAGGGGAAAGCTGGGTTCACAGGCAAGAAATGACAGTCAAAGAATTACAATGACAAATGCCTAAGTTCTTCTGGGCTAAAGGCTTAAAGTTCAGAAGTACAAGACGGAAAGTAAGCGCTGGGGATATAGCTAGCGACTTCTACTAAAAGGACCATTACGGAGATGCAATTTTTTTCCTCATGTCTTTAGATGAAATTTTAAAAACTTTTTACTGTGGGATACTCACCCCCTCCTTAAGTCCCATCAATCCCACAGCAACTGCCCCTTTCATCTGCAAGTCACAACAATGCAACTTCATTTGCCTAGGCTGCCAAAAACAAAAACAGACAAACCAAAACACACACATTTTTTTCCTAATATGTGAATAACTCTAGAATTTCCAATTTGGAATACATACATCCACTATGGTGATGTTTCCAATTCCACTATCTTTAACTGGGGTCCTCATTATGAGAGCAGCCTCCTACTTCCACCTACTGAAAATCCAATAATCTATATCCCAAAGCCATCAACAGCCCATTGCATCTGTGCTAACAGTAATACTAGGTAGAGGTTAACACTGAAACCTACCTTAAGACACAAAGCTTGAGGGTAACAACATACCAATTCCCTAATTTGGAAATAGGGGAACAAGAGAAATGTACACGCAGGTTAAACATAGGGCATTTAATTCCCAAGCTGGAGATTAAGGGGTTACCCTGAAATTTATAGCCCATAAGGCTGTCAGAGCTCAGCACTGAAATAGCTCTAACGATCAAAGACATTATTTGTATGCAGTAAAGGTAGAAACTTCACAGAACCTCTCAAAATTTAGAATGTCTCTCTGGTATTTTAGTTTGATCATCAGAACCTGGCTAAATCCACCCCAATATAATTAACCCACAAACTCTATAGCAAAACTTTAACCACTTCTCAGATAAATTTTAATAGCAGAATAACAGAGCAAGAGGACCCCATGCACTTCAGACTTCATTACGGTTCGGAAACATGCTTCAGGACATTCACAACTAAGCTATGAAGTATTATCATAAATATGTAATTAATAACCATCCACAGTTAGCAAAATACATGGGGAAAAAGCCTACAGTCAGCAGTGCTGGCTGTTGATTTATTTGTTTTTGCTTTCCTGGTTATTTTTCAAAATTCAACAATCCACAAATAGATTCACCCATCTCTAGTACAAGTTAGCTGGATTCTCATTTCTGTTTCATTTTCTCTGTATTATATTTACTACATCTTCTGAAATGACTCTTTATCAAGATTGTAGTCAAAGCCATGACCATAAAATGTATTCATACAGGCAAGCAGAAGGATGTAATTTTGTATCAGGATGCTAGCAAAAACCCTTTCTATAGAAGTGGGAGGCACGGCTGGTATAGGCAGGGAAATTACCCCTTATTTGTGGAGCCAGTCATAAAGAGAGGAAAGGAAAACCTCTGACAGGGTGTTTGGCAGGAGAAACTAGGTCACCTCCTCTGAATGAGATGAGACCTCCACATGTCAACCTCGTCTACTGCTCAGTCATTGCAGCATTTTCTTCCTGATTCCATTATTTGCCATCATTCTGGACAACATTCAGCTTGTTTTTCTTCCAAAAAGACTGACTAAGCATCCACTATGCGCCTGACAACATGCTAAGGGTCAGGATATCAAACTACAAGAGACTTTTGGCCCTGGCCTTATGGGGCTCACAGTATAGCACTCTGCCCTCCCTCTTCCTCAATCTTCTCAAAAATAGAATGTAATTCTGACTCTATTTCAATCACTCATGGTTCTTAGAACATCTTTTCTGAGCACTATTTTGCCTTTAGTGTTTCCTGAGTGTCTAAAAACATCCTTTCCTTCCAATCTTTCCCACACTCTTGTGTCTACTGATCCTTCTCTAGTCCCTCATAGAGACCACAGAAAACTTCAAACTCTCTGTTTTCCTCCCAACCCAGTTTGCCAAGGCAATCATTCCAAGGTGGCCCTGTCTTCCAGTTCAACTCCCTTACCCCTTGTCTTGGTGTGTCAGATCATAAAAAATATGGTAACTGGATTCACAGCAATTCCCATTGTTCAACTTCAGTGGAGTCCTTGCCACACCTCAAAATGTTACCCTCTCGATAAATCTCTTGATCACTCTCCACACAGTTGTTCCAAACTTTTTCTCAACATCTTAGTATATCCATCTCCCCTCCCTGCCCACATATCCTAGGGAGATGACCAAGGCGGCATGAGGCTTTTTATCTTCTTGATAGATTACCTCATCCTTGTCACTACCTGGATTGCCACCCACTGTGTCCCCGCCCCCGCCCCCACCCATTTACCTCTCTGAACTGAATCCCCCACATTGACCTTCTGATCACTCTCACCTCCTTCATAACCTTGCTACCACAGAAATTTCCTTTCTCCTGCTCTTTCAGTAACCCTCTCAGCTAACCCTTTCTCTCAGCATAAGTACAAATACTCTAAAATCTCTCTTAGCCTAACACAGAAATGTCTCAGTGCTGCTATCCCTCTGAACTGACCATTTCTTCCTTTATTTTCATTGCCAAATTTAGAGCTACAATCCTCTCCAATTAAGACAGCAAAGTTATATGACCTGCCCATGGTTACACAACTTGTGCATGTTAGAGTGGGTCAAAACACAAGGATACTACAGTTCTTCACTGAGATATGATTTCCTTCCTCCTAACACTCTGCTCTCTCCCCCCAGCACCTAAATACTAAGCATGACTGTACCACGTCATTTTCCACACCTAGAACTTGCCCTCAAAACCAGAGTACAACTTTGGTAGAAGATCTGGGTTCTCTGGATTTCTGAACCATGCTAAATGGACATAAAAATCTAATGTCTACTGTCAGATTTGCTGTTATTTGTTTGCAGCTATTTTTCTTCTTGCAAAACCTCTGAAATGTGTGTGTTATGTGTGTGGTTAATGTTCCTTTTACATTTGCTCTGTTTGGTTGTGTTTCCAGCTCACAGAGAAAATGTAGCCCACAACAAAAGAAGCTGCTGGACCACATGCTGAAAAGGGCAACCACTCATACACAAGCCCTCTACCACCATCATGCTGTAATATT
Organism: Vicugna pacos; assembly: GCF_048564905.1. Classification (NCBI taxonomy): domain Eukaryota; kingdom Metazoa; phylum Chordata; class Mammalia; order Artiodactyla; family Camelidae; genus Vicugna; species Vicugna pacos. Next base: position 75,670,902 of record NC_132993.1, on the reverse strand, counting down.
ATCCAACTGTGCCTATTGCCAAAGGCTCTTATTAGATGTTCAAGACAAAATCTTTGAGTAATAATTGCCTGTCTGTCTCCTCTGTCTCCAGGCCATCTAGGAAATGGCTAAATCCAAGATTAGCTGTAGGTAGCTGATTTGTGGGCAAGAACTTTTACAGAGCATCCTCACTGTTACTCTACTTCTAACCCTCAAATATAGGAACTTTCAACTGCAGCACTTGGGTTCTCTGAATTTTCATGAGCCCACATAGGAAAGTCAACATTGGAATTAAATCTATTCCAAGCCATGATGATCTTAATAGCTTAAACTTGTTAACCTATTAACAAAAAAATTAAAAAGGAGGAAGCTTGTAAAAATGAATTAAATCAAACCTACTCTGGGAGACTCTATGATCAATCACCACTATCTGGTATTCTTCCTAGTTTTTCAATGAAATGTGAATAGAGGTAGCATGCCACTCTGGGTGAAAGCTTTAAGAGGGTACACACACTTCACCAGTCCCCCTTCCCTCTGCCTCTTGGGCTAAACAAGGGAAAACAAAGTGAGATGCCTATGGTACAGAATTTAGGAGGTGTTCACTCCCAGGGTTGTGTAAATGCAGGGTTGGCACTTGTATGACCCTGAGAGTGAGGGCCAGCGGTGCTTCGCTTGCATCACCCTGGAGCCAGCACCATGAGATAGCAGCTGTCCATCCTTCTGGATCCCCAAGGGAGGATGCTATTCACATGAGGCCACCCTGCCACCCACATGCATGTGTAGTGAGAGAAATAAGTTGTGGTTAAATCACTGAGATCCTGAGGGCTGTTTCTTACCGCAGCAAAATTTTGCCACATGTAGCCATCCTCCCAACATTACAAATTAAAAACAACTTAAGACTTTAGTAGGAGTCAATTATATTCATACATAGCATAGAAGAAAGAGCATGAGTGGGGCTGTTAGACAGACCTGGACCTGTTTCCTAGAGATACCTTCCCAGATTTTTTTTTTTCCAGAATTAAAGAAAACTATTCAGGCAAAGGTCTTGGCACAATGTATGAACTCAAAACTTGGCAATGGTCATATTTATTATATATGATGAGTTTACTAATTCTAACCTCCTTGGGAATCTGAGGGTTAATCTACACAGTGTCTCAGAGGGTCCCCAGCAGATGGAGCCCAGGTTGTCCACAGGTTCACCATCCCTCAATAGATATGAATAGAAAGCCTGGATTTTATCCCAGGAAAACATCTTCTATTGGCTTTTCCTTTTCCTTCTCTTAATCTCCCTGCTCCTCACTTTTATTTCTCAGGAGCACATCCCCAAAACTATTTTTTTAAAAACTCGAGACAGATTTATATATCTTGGAATCACACTGGTCTCTCTCATGGCTCCAAGATTTCCTTGTTAGTTCAGCCCCATTACAAACACGTGTTTAACCATCAAATCTGAATTGTTTTACTAGAAACCTATTGTGTTGTGAGTCAGAGATGAAGATCATTACCCCAAGGCCCTCTGTGTGTCATTAATAATAATGTCTTATACTTGTCACTGTCTTTCCTCGAGAAGCACGAACAATGCCTATATGTTACATCATGACTCTTCATGGCAGCCCATGAGGAAGCGTGGGATGAGGGCCGCTATTACCCACCCCACCCTTTCTCTTCAGTGCCCACTCTCAAGTAGGAAAGTTCAAAATCAATTTAAAAATTAAAGTTTTTTTACAAAAATCAATCATGACAGATTTTCCAGATGCTATCTAGAATATACCTTCACAATGTGCAACAATTATCGCAGCCCTTCATGCCAACAGATTAAAGTTACACCAAAAAATCAATAGAAATCTACAAATAAAATCAATATGCTCTGCTAGAAGGCTCCTGAAACAATGGAAACAATGATATTGTTTTCCCACCAGCCTTAAAAGTTGGTGACACCACTTTGGTTTAGGGCAGAGATTGGCAAACTTTTTCCACAAAGAACCAGATAGGAAATATTTCAGGCTCTGTGAGCTGTATCACTGTTGCCCCTACTCACCTCTGCACTTGTAGCACAAATGCAGCCATAAATGAATGGGCATGTTTGGGTCCCCATAAAACTTTATTTATGGGCCCTGGCATGTGAATTTCATATAATTCTTAAGTCACGAAATATTCTTCTTTGGATTTTTTTGCAACCACTAAAAAAATGTAAAAATCATTCTTTGCTTGGTTTTTGTACAAAAACAGACAGCAAGAGGGGTTTGGCCTACAGGCTAAATAGCTGCCCAGTTCTTAGTTTAGGGGCCAAAATGGGGGGCTTTTGAGTCCTCAGAGCAGATGATGTCCCCAATTTCACTCTCCCTGAAGTCTTTTTCTATATTCTTTCATTGTTTTCATCTTGGGCAAGAATGTATGTAAATGTATAAACACACACACACACACACAAAAGAGAAAGCATGTTAAAAAATACATATATCCGCTGTGGAAATCAACTTCCCTAAAGCTGAAAACACAATGAATAGAAAGCCTGGATTTTATCATCAAGTCTGTCACTGCATTTATTATTCCAGGTGCTGGCTGACCCATCCTCAGGCACAGAAACTGATGGCCTGTCTTCACGTGCAGTTAGCTCATCCCTGGTCTCCTAATTCCCCTGCCCAGTCTCCCTCTGGTCTTCCCTTTCTCCCAGATGCACCTGGATGCCTTCACCCAATTAATCCAATAAGCACTCACTCTGGTCTTACTCTATGCCAGGCTCTGTGCCAGCAAGAATAATGGATGACAAGTGTGACCACAGACACCTGGGCAGGTTTACAGCAAGCATAGAAGAGTGTGTGGTTAACTGTGGGACATGATACCTGGGATCACGAGGCACCAAAGAAGAGGTTATGCTTGAGCTGTGTTTTCTAAGAGAACAGATGATCTTCAAGTGAATCAACTGCCGTTGCCCCAGTCTCCCATCAGGAAACATCCCCTCATTGCCCTGTCTCCTTTAAAGTTGTACGTGCCCTATGCCCTGTTTTTTGGGGACTACTTGCTACGGACTGAATGTTTGTGTTCTCCCTTCCCAAAATTCATATGTTGAAATCCTAACCCTCAAAGGTGATGGTATTAAGAGGTGGGGCCCTTGGAAGGTGCTTAATTCACAAGGGTGGAACCCTCATGAATGGGGTTAGCATCTTATAAAAGAGGCCCTGAGAGCTCGCTTGCACCTTCCACCAAGAAGGGATACAAGTAGAAGTCTGTGCCCCCGAAGAGAGCTGTCACTCAAACACGTTGGCACCGTGGTCCTAGACTTCCAGCCTTCAGAACCATGAGCAATAAATTTCTGATGTTTATAAGTTAACCAGTCTGTGATATTTTGTGATAGCAGCCCAAACAGACTCAGACATTAGATCTGTAGTTGAAAATCCTTGTTAGCATGCAGCAATGGAAAGGATCAGACTGTCCTGGGTTTGAAGTCAACTCTGACACTTAGTATCTGTGTGACTTTGGGGAAGTTATTCACCTTTCTCAGTGTCAGTTTTATGATATGATACACACTGCACAAAATTGTTAGAAAAAATGAAATCACAGCTAATCTTAGACATCCAACACACTACATCACACTCAAATAATCATCTTTCAAGACATGTCCCTGAAAGATGGACCAGCCTGAAGCGTGGACCCCAACAGTGATCACTGATGATACAGTTGATTTAAAGAAGATTCTTCTTCTTTAAATATAAAGCTAGTCATAGGTTCCCATCTGCCAGACTCAGGGACCTGAATAAGTCAAAGGAGGCCTGAGATGTGTTAAGTTGGCTGATTCAGGTCTATGGGAAAAAACCACATCAAATTGGACTTAGCTTTTTTATACATTTATCGAGTCCTTTAAGGATGAGAACATTCACACTCACACCTCAAAAAATTAATTTTGTCAAAAATCTGTTTTCTAAAGGCTGAATTCAGTTATACATGAAATAAGCATTTATGATCGTTAATGAGTCACTTTAAAATTTCATTTTTAACTTGTAAAAATGACATAAATGAAGCCCAACATGAGACACCCCCGACAAAGATTCTTTCAGTTGTCTGAAGTCCTGCTTATACCAGTAAATAAATTCCTTCTTCATGACTTCAAATATTTAATGTTGCTTCTAAAAGAGTTGAAAACATTTCCAAGGTGAAATCCCTGGGTTGAGAGCATGAAACATGCAATGTGTTGTTTCCACTTGAGATGGAAGAACCATGGAGATGATAAACAGAAGAACATTCTGAGCTGGCTCTCTCTGTGCGGCTCTGCACATCAGCTCTCAACACATGCCCCACGCAGCCTCTTCCAGGGAAGGCCCATTTCACTCCCCAGCCCCAGGGCACTGTCAGAGCCCATTTTTTTGGTGATCCATAACTCTAGTTGGGAATTCATCTATGTCTATCAGTAGCAACAAATTTGAAAAACATTTCTCTGAACTGTCACCACTGTAAAAGGATCATTATACTGACATCCACTGTGCACCAAGAGAGAGCTCGTGCTTTACGCAGAGGAAAGGACCCACACATCACAGTTCCCCATAAAGAGCAAGTCAGAAAAGCATTCATCAAGAAGAAAAGAGCCATGGCAGTAAAGTATTCCCAGGAATACCAATACAACAGCCAAGCTAAATCTCAGTTTTCTTTCTGACAGCCCAGAGATTCATGACCATCTTCCCAATTGGTACTCTCTAAACAAAAGCTCCCTGTATCTGAAGATCTCCATCACCTGCTCTGCCACCCAATTCTGTATTATCTTCATTACTCAAAATGCTTTCAAGTTGTCTAAGCAAAGCCTGCCTGTGCCTTCACAGTATAAGCTGGGGATTCAGAACAATAGGCTTGAGCAATGTCCATCTCAAGTGTATAAGGGAGCTGAGGCTGCCACTTGTCAAGGACCTGAATCCCTTGCTTAAGCAAAGGTAAAAAACACCAAATTGGCAATTTGAAATTACATCCTACCAACCTGCAATGAGAGATCTGTTCCAATTTCAGGCCCCCTGCAGTCAACTGTGCAGAGCACTGTTTAATTACAGTCACATTTATTTTTTTATTATGGTAAAAATACATATCACATAAAATTCATCCTTTTAAAGCATACAATTCAGTGGCATTAAGTACATTCACAGTGTAGTGCAGCCTTCACCACTCTCCAGTCCCAGAACTTTTACATCATCCCTAAAGGAAACCCATGCTCATTAAACAGTCACTTTCCATTCCCTGCTGCCCTCAGCCCCTGGCAACCAGAAATCTGCTTTCTATCTCTGCAGATTCATCTATTTCAGCTATTCATAGGAATAGGTTCATATAATAGGTGCATTTTTTTGTATCTTTGATTCATTCCCCTCTGCCACTGCTATAAGTTGCCTCATTCCATTGTTAATATTACCTGCTCTCACCTTAATATCAGAGCTTGTCTAAAAGAGGTGTGATGGTCTACGTTACATGTCAGTTTGGCTAGGCTCTAGGCCCCCGTTATTCAGTCAAACACTAATCTAAGTGTTGCCATACAGGTATTTTGTATATGTGATTAAAGTCCATAATCAATTTGCAGGCCTTAAGTGCATAACTGAGGCTTCCTTGAAGACACCAAAGGAGAAATTCCACATAGAACAGCAGCTTCAGCTCATATCCAAGAGTTCCCACCTGCTCTTCCTGACAGCCTGCCCTACAGATTTCAGACTTGCCCAGCCAGTCCCCACAATCATGTACACCAATTCCCTGGATTAAATCTCTTAATAGATATCTCCTATTGGTTTTGTTTCTCTATTGAGCTCTGACTGATACAGGAGGAAAAAGAGAGACTTAAGCACAGAGTATTCTGATTGTTCTAGTCCACTGAAGTTGGGTACCTAAAAGTTAGTGCTTACAGAGCTTTAAAGACGCCTTATCTTAAATAGTTGTTTTAGATAGCTATTTGCCCAGATGCCCCTGACAATAAGTATTAATTGCCATCAAGAGGAGGAAGAAGATCTGACTCTGTATCCCAGGTTCAGACTCATATTTGGAGGCCAGGCATCTGGCTGATACTGCACGCTGAGGAAACAAGGAAGTATTTGTCTTACAGCTCCGAGATTACACTGGGTTATCGTCACAAAGCTAGGAGACACGCAGGGCATAGACAAGGATGCCTTTACTACTTAGCCCCTTGTGCATAGTAGGCAAAGAATTCTGGCTATACAATAACCACTTGGGACTTCCCTCTGAACGAGTAGCCTAGCATGCTTTTTCCCCCCTCATCTTTGTCTCTGGAAATGCTAATCATCCTTTAAAGTTCACTTTAAAGACCATCTACTCTATAGTTCACTCCCAAGTCTCCAAATTAAATTAAATGTGAAGGCCTCCCTTTGAACTCCTACAACAGTCTGTGTCTCCCCCAGACCACTGAGCACAGTCTGTCCTTGATCTTCCTTGTCTGTGTGTTGGTGCCATCTCCTCCCCATCAGTCCATGGGAGCGATGTATCACTCATCTTTAGGATCCTGTAAGACTAGCACAGTGTCTTCTAGGAGCCTGTCTGCTGAAGTGAATTAAGACCTAGGAATCTAGGGAGAAATGGGAGCCAGGGAGCCCATCTTTAATCTTTCTGGGCGAGAACTGGGTTTTCTTTTCTTCATTCTTTGCCTACTCCTTCACCCCATCACCTGCTCTGCCTGTTGCCCTGTTCTACCAGAACTGAACGAAAATACTTGAACCCAGAGCTGCCATGGTCCAAATGAAACTCTTCCTGGAAATGATTTTTAACATGGAGGGGATTCAAAAGGGTCAGGTAAGGATGATTCCAGGCCCAACATGTCTTCCCATTTGCTTGATTATTCCTCCCCATCACGTGTTTCTCAAATTGGTCCTTGCCAAATTTCATGGTTAAAGTTGTTACCCCTTTCCCTGGATATATGGTCAGAGGAAGTCTGTGATCAACATTAAGGACTAGAGAAAACAAGGAAGAAAATTCTTTTATCTGCTATATTCTTGCCTTGAGTCTGGATTCTGTTTCTTTCTCTTCACCTCCCATGGGCCGAGAAGTTGCAAGCAACCACATTTTTCATTCTTTTGTTATAGCATGTTTCCTTCTGTTATAAAAGCAATATCCTAATATAATCATTTTTCTGATACTGCATTTGTCCTACAATCTTTCACACTCTTTATTATTACTGCCTACCATATTGCATATTATTATCTCTTAATTCAGTATGTTTGTGTAATGAACTCCATCAATAATATCAAGATGGAAATTTACCTCTATATATCATGTTTTTCTTAATAAAATGAGATTGTATAGTGGCTTTGCTTCTGCAGCAAAATATACTAATTCTTATGTCACAGTGAAATATTCAAAGATTGGGCTACTAATTCATTCTGGAAATGCTAGATGCTAAATGCTAAAAGAAGAGGCTTTCCACTAATTTTATATCCAAGAAATTTCTCCAGTTACTTACGACATGCTATAGTTATTTCTGAGAATGGGTCTTTTGAGGGCTTTTGGGTAGGGAGTTAAGAGTTGAGGGGAATGTACTATTTTATTTAAGCAAATTTTATTTCTATAAGCTCGATTCCGTTAGAAATTGCTGTGGGTAGGAGGTCTCATCTGATCTATAATTTTATCGACATAGTAAACACGCAGTGGATACTTGAAAAACATCAACAAAAGAATTACCAAACAATAAGCAACTGCTAGCCAAGCCCAAATGTGATTGTTAAAAGCTAATTCAGTTTCAGGTTACTCTGGTGGTGGCCAAGTGTTTGGGTCAGAGGAAGCTAGAATTCATCTGGGCACTGCCCCATCCATAAACAACATCTGAAGAACCATGCTGCTCCTAGTGCCCCTTCTTGGAAAGATTATGCAATCCACCCAAGGGTCCAGTGAGATTAAATGAAAGAACTAAGTCTTGTGAGTTACAACTTAGATGAGGATGAGGAAGACCAAGAAGAGAAGATGTCATGAGGAAAGTAAAACTCAAAAGCTGTAATCTGAGGCTTATCAGGATGTCTTCTCAAAGGCGGATTACACATTTTATGTGTGGCCATGGAAAGCAGTATTAGGACAAATGAGTAGATATTAGAAGTGGATTTTGGCTTAATATAAGAAGAGACATAATAATCAGGTATATCTAAAATTTTCTAAACACTGTAAAGTATTTTTCTGTTAAACAAAACTTTACTTGTACAAAGTGACAATTCACTTATGCCACTGAAAATTTAGCATCCAAATGGAGATGTGATTTCATTGCTAAATACACACAGGATTCTGAAGACTTATTATGGAAAAAAAGAATATAAAATATCTCATTAATAATTATTTTATCAATTGCATGTGGAAACAACAATTTATATCTATTGAGTTAAATAAGATACATTACTGAAATTAATTTCACCTATCTCTTTTACCTTTTTTTAATGTGGCTACTAGAAAATCTGAAATTGCATTACATTTTGAATGAACAGTGCTTGTCTAGAGAGATGGGCAGGGCTCTGACCATAACATTCACCTGTGAACTGGAGCATGGTGTAACAATAGAAAGAGTTCAGCTAGCTAGCATATGAAGAGATGATTATTTTTAATGTTAAAAATCTAGAAATGCAAATTAAAACAATGAGATATCACATTATACATACAGAATGACAAAACTAGAAAGTTAGAAAAATGAGAAAACTGGAAGTGCCAGTGAAGATGAGAGTATACAGGAGTGCTCCTGCCCTGCAGGTGAACGTGTGGACTGAGGCAGCCTGTCTGGACAACAGACTGACCCAATATGCTCAAAGTTAGCATACACGTGCCCTCTGGTCCCACAATTCCCAAACAATCCCACACCGGTTCACCAGGGGATGTGGACAAGATGCTCAATGCAGGGTGGAGACCTAGACGCCATCTAGGTATCTGTTACCAGATGAAATGTGGAGGATACCACTGTGGAGCACTGTGCAGGCATTGGCAATAATGGACCAGAAGTCCCTTCAGCCAATGGATGGATCTTCAAAACCTAGTGCTGCATGAAAAAATATTTTAAATAGATAAACTGATAACAAAGAAAGAAGTAAATCTAGAGCAGAATACCATGTGCTGAAATTAAAAATATAGGAACACAATAGAGCAAGGTAGTTTTTTTATAAGAATCCATACAAACAAAAGGATACACATCAGACTCGTCACAATGGTTTGTCAGTGGGTGAGGAAGGCAATGGGAGGGGGAAATGAAGGAAAAAGGACTAAGCAGAAAAAAATATATCAAAGAAGAGAGACAGAATCGAGCATGCTTTTCCACTTACCATGGTGGCTGCAGACAAGTCACACAGCCTCCAAGCTTCAGTTACATCAACAGCAAATAGTAAAATCTATCTTGAAGAACTGTTAAGAGAAGTAGGGGTGCCACGTCTAAGCACCCAATACAGGACTGGCATATCCCAGGGCTCCTAAATGGCAATGACCATTATCACCTGGAGTTTATACAGGCCCTGCTCATGCTCTGGGGCACATCCTCCTGCTCTATTAGGCACTGATGCTCATAGGTTGTTTAACGCGAGAGTGGTCAGGCATCGATGAAGAAACTCAGGTGCCATAATTCAGATTTTAGGTAGTTTGAAAGGATTATCTTTCATCTTACAGGAATTACTCTCCCTCTGCAAATACTTCTTCCCCCCCAGAATCTGCTATGTTTATACACGAATGAATAATTTATCACTGTATCTATCAGGAACACAGACCCAAACTCAGGCCTGAGGAAACACAAATAAATAGGACTAATGTGATTCAGTGACAGAATACTAAGAAGTTTTGTGAAAACTGTGATCCTTCTCATACATTATGTTCCTCATTTAGTCTCATCTAACATCCACGGCAGCCCACAGTCCCTAAGTTACTCCTCTTTGGTGCTGTTGCCTATAAGCTTGGATAGGTTTAAAATGTGAATTCCTTCAACACTGGCTACTGCTCCATATCTTATACTTTCTCACAGAGTGGCCCAAAGTGTAATGTATATATAATATGATATGATATTTTATTTATAAGCTATATATAATATACATATTTGTACAGTAAATTGGACAAAATGTCTGGGTTCATCATCATGTCAGAGCTTCTAGTGCTTCCCCCCAAATCCATTGCAGAAAGAAGCCTGCAAATTCCAACCCCTTCAGAGCCTCTGTGAGGCATCCATACTGCAGCAGGAAAACACCCTTTCCATAGAGCCGTCACCGGCCCCCCCACTGAAATCAGGCTCTTCTCCAGTGCAGTTGGAGACTCACCTTCTCCCTTCTGCCAACTTTCAAGCTTTTTTTTGACTGCTTTTGAATGGGGCTGGGAAACCCTGACTGTTACTGGTAGATGAGCCAGGAGCCTGTCGCTGGTTCTATCTGGATCCCGCCCACTCTCACTGCACCCAGAATCACAGCTGGAGTCTTTGTTGTGGGCCCACGTGATTCCCCCTACATTGAAGGAAAAGGATAGAGGAAGCTCCGCCCCTGGAGAAACAGGCTTATTGTCTTCTGCCTGGAGGGCTTCTCTTTAGGTTAAAAATGCTTGTGGTAAACAAGTGAAATCTCAACAGTGCCTAGTACAGGATTTTAAAGGGTTTTCAGGGTACAGGAAGTCCCATTTGCAGGATAGATCAGGAGAACCAGGAGGAGAATCAGTGCTCACCAAAGGAGACATGCGCTGTATTCAAGCTGTTTGCGAAACAGGGGCGGGACTGGAAAATATAGACGGGCTATAACAAGAAAGGGTAGGAAGCTAGAGGCAAGACCTACTCAAAACAAGCAGAGAAAGGGATTGGAGTATTGCAGGTAATAATGATAACAGCTTACATTTATGGAGTTCTTATCAGGAACTTGGTACTATTCAAAGAATTTCACGTGTAAAAGCACTTTACATGAAAAATGCTTGGAATATAAATATAAAAGTAGTATTTCACATACTTCATTAACTTATTTTGTCCTCACAATTAAGAGAAGGGAGCAGTGATCCTGTTGTACTAGATCTTAACAGAGAAAAGGAAAACATGAACCTGGACTTACAGGATGTAGAGACCAAGGGAGGAACAGTGCCATAGTCAGGAAAGGAGGGTGCACAGAAATTCCTAGGGATTGCCTTACAAATCAAAGCTTCCCAAACACTTGGCAAATGAGATGCTGAATGTATCCTTCTGGGGTGTTAAGGTAGTTGCCATCCTGAAAAATTTTAATTTACTCAGAGACTTGGGATTCACTTTCTGTTTGATGAAACTATTAACAGTTAAAAGTTAAAATCATAAGACTATTTCTTGATTCTAGAAGTAACATCTTAGACCATGCTTTAGTCTCTTTTCATCTTAATTTTCTTCAAAAAAGAATTTTATCACCTTGGCTTTACATATAGTAACTTCTGGTAGACTTGTTTCTGTTTATTGAGGGGACGGGGCCATGAAAGCAGAAAGATTTTTCCAACAAATATGATCCTGTAATCCCATTGAGATGAGGGTAATCACAGAGGGGTGTCAAGACTTGCTTTGTGTTGCTCAGTCTGCAAACTACAAAATTAATGATATTTGAAAGAAATGCAATGGGCTCTAATGGCTCAAAGGAAAACAGACAGAAACTGGGAAAGAAAGAATTTTTTAATTTAAGTTTAACTGTAAGTAGCCACATGTGCCTAGAAGTTACTGTATTGGACAACACAGTTCTAGCCATATAATCCTTGACAAAAAATTCTTAATCTCTCTGTGTCTCCATTTCCTCATTAGTGAAATGGTAATAGTAACAACAACAACAACAGCCACTACAGCAGCAGCAGCAACACCTACAGGATTTTGTGAGGATTAGATCAGGGAATATACAGCACTCAATACAAGTACCTAGCACACAGTGAACGCTCAGGAAATGGTGCTACTGTGGGCAAAAGCAGCTGGCATTGCAATAACACTGAGTCCTTACTCAGACATAACACTATTAATCTAACGTATAAATAAGTAAAGGGAGATCTAGACATTTCCAGAAAGTAAGATTATATCAAATATATGACTAAGTCAGAAAACAAGGTAAGTGTAAGGGAAATCTAGAGTCGCATGCCAACAAGTTGACAAGTTCAGCTGACTATCAATGTTATACTTTCATAAAACAGCAGTTACCATAGCAGCCAGGTATCACAAAGTCATTTCAAAATCAAAGATAATGAGCATCTTCTTAAAGAATCCTTGCAAACAATCTAACTGAACAATATCACGAAAGGGCTCCCTTGTACATCTGGGGTTTATCATTGAAAAGAGTTCACTTCCCAACACTTTCTTTCAGGTCCCCGTCTCTACTTTACAACTACACTCAATATTCTACACATTTTTCTCATTTCTGAGGGTTTATTTAGATGTCTTTTAAAAACTTACAGCAATGAAAAAGGCAAAACAATTATTTTGTGAGAAAACATGATTATGAAGGATAGCTTATGACACCACTTTATCGTTGCCCTAGGGAAGCAGTGGTGAACTCTATGTTATCGTATTTTGAAGGAGGCTTGAATTAATTTTTTAGTATTTTGTATTTTTGTTAGCCTCCAAAAAAAAGTTCCTTCCCTACCTATACAGGTTTTCTTTTCTCTATAAACTTCATGCTTTTCTTCCTTCGCAGAGAATTTGAATGTCAAGCCAAATTTGCAAAGAGGAGGAGGAGGACTGATAAAGGTTATTTTGCTCCCTGATTAGACTTTATCTGATCAGCTCTCCTCTTGCCACTGTTATATAAATGTCCGTAAATGGGACAGGGATGGCAGAGACCACACGAGACTACTCCTGCCTCCGTCACACACCAGTCCTGTCTGTCCAGCTCCTCAGACTCCACTGCTCTCTTTTGTCCTGTAGATTGTCCTGTCTTGCTCTGCTCTCAGACTCTACGGCTGTTACCTTGAAGGCTGAGAACTAAAAGAACTTCCTTTGGAAAACAGTGTGTTTAAAAATAAGGTTTATCCTCACACATGTTAGTGTTTACTTGGTTCTGTAATGTTTTTATTCTTTGTGTGAAAGTCAAAAATCACCAACCATAGGCCCCACATATGTGATGTTAATAAAACACCTATTTCTTCAGTGCCAAATTTGTCCGGCCAAGGTGAGCCATCCAGAGTGTGTCATTCCATATTCATACACACGAGATATTAAAGCATAATCAAGTATGGTTCATAGTTCATCACTTTGAAACTGGAAATAAAAATAGAACATGTCTTCTTCAGTAGAGCTTAAATCATACAGAAATGGGAAGATCTCTAGTTGCACTAACTCTGTAGGGAAATCACTATGTTGATCCCTTCTCGAAAAAGAGCTGAGAAATTGTCTTTAAATCAGTTCCTAGGATAGAGCTTTGAGTTGTGGCATCAGTTTAATGCACTGGAAGGTAAAGCAAACTTAAAACACCGAGCATCCTAGGCACGAAATGTGTGATGGTGACTACAACAGCCATGACACCTGTCCTCAGGGAACTTCCAGTCAGAAGGGCACGAGGAGCTAAACTGCTAGCCACTACATTTCCTGTCTGAGCCCTGATGATGTCACACTACAGATCCCCAGTCTTCAACCCAAAAAGAGGGCGAAAAGGGCACCCACTGCAGGGAAGTTCCACCACCTTCTCCAGTCTCCTCTCTACCATAAAATCTTCTCAAAGGCCTAGAAAGGGCTGACCTCACCCAATCAAAAAATGGAGTTGCAATGAATCGACAGCTTCAAAATGTACATGATTCCTCTGCTAGCTTAAAAGAGAAATAAAACATTGAGGTCATGTGGGGGTTTTATAGAACAGCAACCTACTATGTGGTTTACACTTCTTTTTATTTATTCTGGGACTGCCTTTCTAGAGTGCTGAGGATGACACGATGATGGTGATGGTAATACTGACACCTAATATTTATGGGTGTCTTCTGTGGTCCAAACATCAGAAAGGTGCTATATTTATCCTTATTTTATGGATGAGGAAACAGAGGCATAGATAGACTAATGAATTGGCCCAAGGTCATACAATGACCCTGTAAGTGAAGCAGCTACCACAAACACACATGTTCCTGGTTTTAGAGCATATGTACTTATCTAGTACCATATAGCTGCCACCATGTTTTCCTTCTTAGTAATGCAAAATTCTTTCCAATCCTGAGATGAAAACCAACCACAAAGAGATCCTTATTATTAGAAGTGTTTTAGTCTTCATGTCTTCTCTAATACACATAATAGGAATGCAATAGGGAAGGATAAATGAATAAATGAAAGAATAAAAGGAAAATTGAGAACTCAATTCCATTATTTCTGTTAATTTGGTCATTTTATATTAAAACTCAGAGAAATCTACGTTATACACACACATCACTGGAAGTGGAGACCTTCACTCCTTTGCTCCTAATACATAGTTCATCTTAGAAAAACATGATGCTAATTCGCCATGGGAGATTTAGGAGTTTTAAGTAGTGGGATCAGAAATTATAATTGGTTTGTATTCATCAATCCACATCTTTCCAGTCATGTCCCCCTTTTAGCAATGGCATGAATTGGTTGACTTGGAACTTTGAAGTCTAGATTCTATGTGACCATAGAACTAAGCAACGTCAACTAAGTATTATCCATGGGATTTACATTTTGGGCAATATAGCAAGTCAAATGACCCCTCCTCAAAAATCTCCCAAATGGAATCCCTAAAAATGCTGAATAAATTTTCAAAATATTTTTTAATGTGCATGGCTTAGCAATAAAGTAAGAGAAATTCTTAGAGGTAAGAAAAAAGACAAAGCAAATATTCAGAAAAGCAACTGAACACCAAAGCTAACACTGACCTTGCTGGCATCAACTGATCCTTAGTGGCTGAGGGTTATTTTTCTCGTCTTTTTCATATCACAATACACATAGAAAATGATATTACTATATTAGCAATTGCTAGAATAAATGAGAGAGCACTTGGGAATGTTTACATGTAATTTTGCAAAAACATTCATTATATTTACTTCATATAAGGAAAATAAAATATAAAGTATTAAAAATATTGAACATTCAACACTAAATTTACTGAATTTGTATTAACCTGCCATTAGAATATTTGTAAATATTTTTAATGTAATTTGAACTTTCATGGATGTATATATTTTTTCATTTTATGTCATGCTGGAGATAGTTGCATGCAAATACTAATAAAAACTTCTAAAGATGATCTCTTTAAAAGTCTCACTATGGATAGGCCATTTTTTCCATACATTTATAGCAGCTAAAAATCAATGAGCTTGATAACCAATTAAGAAGTTAGAAAAAGAACAAGAGAATAAACCTAAGGAAAACAGAAGAAAGGAAATAAAAAATAAAAGCAAAAATTAATGCTATGGAACAGAGGAATGTAACGGAGAAGAACAAAGAATGCTGGTTCTTTTAAAAAGACTAATAAATCTGACAAACTTTTGGCAAAATGGATCTAATAAAAACAGAGAAGATACCAACAAATAAATCTTACACAATTACAAGAGTATAATATGAACAACCTTATGCCAATAAACTTAACAAGGTAGATCAAATGGACAAATTCCTAGAAAAATATATCTTTAAAAGCTGACTGAAGATGAAATGAAAAACCTGAATAATTCTATAACAATTAAATAAATGCAATCAGTAGTTTAGAATTTTCCTACAAAGAAATCCCAGGCCTAGACTGTTTTACAAGATAATTCTACTAAATATTTAAGAAACAAATAATTCCAATGGTACACAAATTCTTTCAAAGACCCAAGAGAGACTTCTCATCTATTTCTTTTTAGGTTTATTTATTTATTTTTCTTAATGGTGGTACTGGGGATTGAACCCAGGACTTCATGCATGCTAGGCATGCACTTTGTCACTGAGCTACACCCTTTACCTAGTTCTCACCTACTTTTATGAATCTTACATAACCCTGATACTGATACCTAACCTACATAATGACAGTATGAAAAGAAAAAAAAAAAAAAGAAAAGAGAAAAGAGAAAAAAAACAAAAACAAACAAAGAACAACTACTCATGAAAATACTTCAAAAATAATAAATAAAATATTACAGACTGCTGAGTCTGACAATGTGTGTGGAAGTTGGCTTTGTTTAAAAACGCATTATTTCAACATTGGAAAATCCAGTATTGTAATTCATCTTATCAACATGCACTAGTCAGAAAACTCATTTGATCATCTCAATAGATGCAGAAAATTCATTCATTAAAATGCAATATATATTCACAATGTAAAAACTTCTTATCAAGGTAGGAATATAAGAGAACTTTCCTAACCTAATAAATAGTATTTGGGGGAAAAAAAAAAACCTACAGCATATGTCATACTAAATACTGAAATATTAAAAAAATTTCCTTTAAAAATAGAAAAAGATAAAAAAAAGTTACTCAGGAATATGGACTTTAGTAATAAAACTATAAGGAATATGGGGTAATAACAAAATTCAAAGAAGTAGCTACCTGTGGGTGGTTATAATCAGGAAAGTAGATAGCAGTTACACAAATAGTCATTTTATTATTGTCTTTAAGCTGTACACACAAACACACAGAGGCACATGCACATAATGTAAAATACATTATTCAAAACATGTTTGCAGATGAACTGAAACAATGATTCATTCTGCAAATGAATGTTAAACTAGACCAGAATGATGGCTAGTCTAAATAACATTATAACTGCAACAGAAATTTAAATCACCTTCTCTTTCCTTGTACAAGTTCAAGTTTACCTTCATATAAGTCATATTTCTACACTAAACTTAGTAGTTTAACACTTTAGGGAATAAATTCCAAATGAACTGCGCACATTCCCATGAGACTTAGTGAGGAAGAATTATATGCGAGACTCATTCCACTTCTTGAATAAATCTATCACAATTAAAACTTTAGCGTTTAGGGACCACCTCCCACATCATTAGGCTGGTATTCTAGAAATCTTTGGTAAAAAAATCAATTTTTTAACAGTACACAAAGGATTGAAACAGCCTTCGTCAAATGAACTCACACTGATTACAGAATTCTTCCCCTTTGTTCTACACACATTAAATTCAGCACCCAAATTCTAAGAGGCTCCAGAGTGATGCTAGTGTGCTGTATCGAACCGCAGTGTTGGTACAGCTCCAGATTTTCTGCTCGGTCTGTTCAGACACTTTAGTGAGTACTGGGGCCAGAGTCAGGGCAGTGGAGCTAATGAAGGGGAAGTCTAAGGAGGATTAAAACAAATGTTTTCTGGTATGAGATGGGAAAAAAAAAAAAAGGCTCAATATTGAGCAGAGAAGTGTGCTTTTTCAAAGTTTTCCTCTATAGAACTTCCTGCACTCTCTGTTCCCAAAGAGACAAAATAGAAACCAGATTAAGATCACGTCCCTTTTTTTAGGAAAAAGAAAAAAAAGAAAAGAGCAGAACTGGTGTGTTCTTCAAGTGGCTTCCAGTGGAGAAAGGTATGTGTGAGTAAAGCAGGCAATCCTTCATTCTCTTTTTATTTTGTTGTGTTTAAGGAAGTGGAGACTGGAATATGTAGATTAGTGCTAGTAAGGAAATTAAGTACCCATGTGAAGCATTATTTAGTTATGGCTGGGGCCCATGTTCTAAGTTACTGTAAACATTATTTTAAAATTCTGCAAAGTCCCTAAAGTTTCCCAAGAAATGGTATTTCCAACTCTACTTTTTAAAGTTTCAAAACATGCTCAGGCTGCTGCAGAGACAGAACCATAATGCATAGTTCATGACTGCCAAGATCAAAAAGCTATTCAGAATCCTGCAGTTCTGAATTCCTTAACTTCTTTTGAATTCTCCAGTAACTTACTATTAGCAGGTCTCCAGTGGCCTGCTAATTCTCCAGGGATGTCCAAGCTATTCCAAAGTGTCCATTTCCAAGCTTAGAAACAATAGCCAAAATGTTTGGATGGGGGAAGACCACCCCAATGAGTCACCTAAAAAGCAGGCCAGTGGGAAGTCATAGCAGCTTCCTAACAAGTCACAAAAGTTATAGAAGAGTAACTTCAAAGAATTTCTATCAAGGCAAGGGGCTCCAGAAAAGTTCAGGAGGAGATGGCTTTTTCCTTGTAGGTAAATGAGTGTTCCCTTCTACTGCTTGGATTCTCATAAATGCCTTTTCTTATTCTTTTTCAGCCTCCATCCTCTAAAATGCTATATTACTCATAGTGTCAGGAGGATAATGACTCTGGACTTGACCCTACAAAACGGAAAGGTCTGAGAAGCACAAGACAACAGGGCTGGAGCTCCCTCTAGAGTCCATCCTGCAGTGCATGGAGGGGTCTTCAATAAAGTGAACTTAGGGCTGGATGGATCCTGGCCCACTCCCCCATCCCAGTTCATCCTCTTGGAGAACCCTTCCCAGCAGACTGAAAGTTCTCCAAGAGCAGAGCTATTCCCCATGCCCTGAGGATGCCGTCGGGAGGATGCCCAGCATTGCCCACCAGCATCTCTAGAAGCAGAGGGTCTGGTCAAGAATGCTTATTTAATAAGTGCTCTTGTCAACCTCAACTCTGGATAGTCACCACAAAAGGGATCTTGCTACTATGTAGGGCAGAGAACATTCATTTGTTCACTATTCAATCCAATGGTTTGGGTCATAGTCATAGATGTAGTCATAACAAACTGATACTCAAACTTTACAACAAGCTGATGACTTTAAACCTGAAATGAAAATATTAATAAGAAGCAATGTTGGGCTTTTTTTTTTTTACTCTTCTTTGGAAACGCTAAAGAAATACAAGGAATTAACAAGTTAACAAAAAATAGAGCAACATAATTCTCATTTGAGCATTAACCTGAAAATCTTTAACCACTACTTTCTTTGCTTAAGAAGAAAAATATTCACAGATATCATGTTGAGAAATCTAATTTTCAATATATTACAGTTACATGTAAAAAAATCACAGAATAAAATGCTACTTCTGATTTGTTCCTGCTATATGATGCTATTAGAGATAAAGAATAGTCAATTTTTCTTTTGATAACGGTGAAGAGGGTAATACCTGATAAGATTTCTCTCTCATTTGGGGGCAACTTAATTAAGAATGTCTAAGTGTTTAGGTCCTGCTTGACATAATAAAAAGATTGTCTGGTTCATATTACCTTCAAAACCTGGCTTCTCTGTGTTCACATTTGTTCAGTTGAAGTTATCAAACATTTCAATATTATCTCCAAAATATATTCTTGTTACCTTTGAGTCACTGCTGTAGACAAATAAAATGGAAGAGCTAGACCCTGTTAACACAAAATTAAACTCTTAATACGGTGTATTCTTAGTAATGCACAAAATTCATTCTATGAATCACAATGGCATTTATATAACACTGCATTTCTAAAAGGTTTTCACAGCCATTATCTTTCTTGATCATCAGAACAAGGTATGTCTGGCCTATACAGGTTGTAAAATGAAATTGTCCCTTCTTTAAGTTGTGTATTGTGAGTTCAATTTTTCTGTCTACTAGATTTTCTGAATACTAACCATTCCTCCAGCCCTGCTCTCTTTGGTGGTAGTAATAACAACAGCAGCAACCATAGCTATGTATTGAGTGTTTATTGTGTGCTAGGTCTAGTTTTAAGTGTTTTACTTAATTCCATAATCCTAAGAACACAATAGATAGGTGTTTCTATTTAAAGTCTCATTATATTGAAGAAATCTAACTCTAGATACCTACCTGTCTACAATTGTTCCTTACTTGCTTTCTCCTTTAATTTCACCCCATCTTTGATGATTTTCCTAGTACTTACTTTATTGGTAAAGGCACAGCAACACTTGGTTAGCAGATGATATATATTTTAATGACTATAACTTGCAGCCTCCTTTTATGTATCTAGAATATATAAACTTTAGAAAAATAACATCAAGAAAATGAAAAGTCAAGAGTAGTTTGATGACTTGCCCAAAGTTTCCAGACAATAAATGGCTAAGCCAAGATGCAAATCTTCCAAACACACACCCATTTCCCTGCTGCCTCCAGAAGCTGCCTGAGTCTATTCGTACCCTCTCTAGAACTGTATCTGTGACCTGGTGATCCTGTCCACCTTCACCAGCACCATCAACAAGCCAATCTATTAAGAACATTCCTATATTTGATCCAGGGCAGAAATGGATGACACAGAGCCAGTAATGCTGACATTTGCCCTTGTCCTACAACAATTCATAGTCTAAGAACAATAGCAAGGAGATCAGAGGTATAACCAAGGGGATATTGTAGGTAAGGAACCACCCAGGCTCTAGGTTACAAAAATGGAAAGAGTGGGATGAGGAGTACCTCTTCCCACCTAAGCGTGCCTGAAAAGGGAAGTCTGGTAAACATATAGATATTATCCCTGTAAATACCAGCTCCTTCCCTTGGTGCTGATATAAAATGTTGCAAATGCGTACTGAAGACTAAACTTAAGCAAATGTACGTTACGTTAGGAGGCAAAAGAAAGTGATAGAAAAGGTACTGAACTGAGAATCAGATGTGTTAGTTTCAACTCTATCAAGGTGTAATTTTGGCAAGACTCAATTTCTCTCAGCCTCAGAGACAAAATATTCTTTCGAGCAGGGGTAAAAATCTGATGTTGGCTCAAACCATTTACTGGTTCTTTGACCTTGAACAATTTCTTAAGTCTCGATTTATTCATATGCAAAATGAATATAACAATTCTAACCTTGTAGGTTTGCTGTGAAGGTTAAATATACTAACTAAATGTACTAAGGTTTTTGCAGGTGGTAGTTGCTTAATAGTATTAATTATTATTATTTCTTTATCAAGAACATGAGGAGACTGCTAAATTATTTTTTACTTCCCTCCAACTTCTAAAAGCCTATGAGTCTATATTCATTTGGCACTGGGTTAAGTACACTTGTTTAAATGTTTGCTTAGACAGATCGTTGCTATAGGACCAGGTCATTTTATAGCATGCATGGTCAATCAAATCACATTTAGAAAAAATAATCCTTACTTTCAATCAACCCACAGTCTAATTAGGGTATGTCAGCATTAAGTCCTTAATGGATATGAGATAAGAAAAATAACTCAAATTGCTTAGATTTAATCTGTTTTACCTAATCTACTCTCAAATGCAAAATTACCTAGGAATTGGTGAAAAATTTCAAAATTTTCCGAAGAAGACATAATTATTTTTCTACCTTCATAATACATCATCTTTTCTCTGGAATAGTATCTTTCAAACATTTTGACTACAGCCCATAGTAAGCAATACACTGCAATCTAGTCCACACACACATATGTAAATATTTTAGGAAATAAAGGTTTCACAAATTCTTACCATCTGCATTGCGTTCACATTTTCTATTCTGTTTTAATTCAAGCTTTAATGCTGATTATTATCTACTAAATTGATTCCATGATCCATCAAAGGGTCACTAACCACAGCTTGTAAAACGCTACAGTACAGCAATTCTTTCTCTATGAAGGTTTTTTAAAATGCCAACTAGTCAATACTACATTTTGTCCAGTCAACTGGTTCAAGTACAGATATTCAGTTAAATTACATGCAGCATTGTACAGATCACAATATTGCTGGTTATTAATCATCTGAAATTTAGATACATTCAATTAATTTAGCTTATAACTACACATGTTCTTAAAATGCTCTGAGAATGTATTTACCCTAAATGCTCACTGTAAGTTCCCTTTCCTCACTAAAAGCATTCTAGAAATCAATTTAGCTTCACCATCTGTAACCAGATTTTCAAAGAGAAATTGTAGAAATGCTATTTATCAACTTTTACAATGACTTTGTCTTTCTAGGTCTTTCTTAGGTGAATTTTAATTCACCATGTTTCTGTCTGCCATACAAGAAGCTCTATCATCTCTCTCTTTGACTAGCTTGATCTTAGAAATCTACTATAACTTCCTGTGTGGGGAGGGTGGAGCCATAATTTTTTCTTGGTAATTGGGATCTGCATGCAGCTTTGCACTGTAGTGCAAATTCCAGCTCTCTGCTTGTCCCGTGTCAATACATCTTTAAGCCAACGATGATATCAAATTCAACAGGCTTTTGATGTTATCAAATTTCACAGGCTTTCCAACTTTGAATTTTTTCATGTCGTTTCTATTCATACTTCATTTATTTTTGCTGTCACTCTTCTGTGTCCCTGTCATTCTTCATACCTGAATCTATCTGCCTGGTTTTCAAATACTGAGCCTCCTGTCAATGATGATACACATTTCCCACTTTGGTTTTTACAACCTCACTCTTGATCTTCATTAAACCAAAATATGGCCATGCAGAGCACCCCGCCCCAGGAGTTTCCAGACACGTAAGTCAATGGGCCTATCATGCATTCTGTGCTAAAGCCAACGCTGAGTTCCCTTCAAACTCCTGTCTGCCATCATTTTTCTCTAACAGGGCAAAAAATGTGAACTTTTCTCCTTCATTAAGTTTAGCATGTCTGCCTCTGTGCTAAGGTCTCTTATCTGATCTACAACTATTTATCATTCATTTCACTAACTTTAACTGCTCTGCCACCCTCTTTCACTGATGAGTCATCATTTCAAAAATTCCATGCAATTAGACTGACTTCACCCAGCCCACCATTTAGGATCGTTTCACCTATTAAGTATATGTAGACAGTCCCTACCCTGTTGTAGACCTGGTTTCATTGGGAAAGATGTTAGAATCCAGGCAGGAGAGACCCATTCTGACAATTCCATGCCCACAGCTCTATTTCAGAAAGGTTTGTTTTCTTTTTTCATTGTGCTCAATAGTAGTTAGATATGGTTCATGTCTATATTGATCAAAAAATTATTTATCTTCCTCTTGTAAGCTACTCATTCTGTTTTACTGTAGCAGAAGCAATAAGAAATGTGCTCAAGATCACAGTGAGGGCAATTTAACTACAGACAGCACCATGACCCTGTGAAGTATGAGCCTCATGGAATCATAATCATACTTTGAGAGATGCATGTTATTAATTATGTGAACATTTAGGATGCTGGAGAAGGTTGCTTTTATTTATTTCTTTTCTTGAAATGCCCCAATGACTTTTCATAATAGCTTTATGTTTAAGTCATTAAATAACTTATCTACTATTTTCTATGTGAACCAGCTTCTTACTTTCTGTCATTATTAATATTTTCTTGTTATTATTAAGAATAAAGGTCAGCTCATTGGTTTATCCTCGTATCAAATAAAAACTCCAATTGGCTCACTCTAAGGAAAAAAATTACATTAATTAAAGCTGGTGCTGACCCCCAAAGTTCAAATATATTATAAAAATTACACTTTAAAATTCTCCCAGTTGTCATGCTATTAAGCCCCTAAATTAGAATTCTCCTGCAGTGTTCTTTGCTTCACGCCAATGTGATCTGAAGTTCATTCACCTCCCTCTCCTGTCCTCAGAGTTTATCTCCTCACACCACACACAGAAGTACACTGAACCACATACTGTAACTACAGCTATATGATTTGCTGGGTTGGGGGTTCTTTCATTTAAAATTTTGCTCACTTTGAAAGATTTCTAAGGTATGCACATAAAATGTAACATACAGACCTGGCCATCTGGATTCTCTTTACTGGATCATATCATCACTCCTGACATAAGCACCAATTGCTAAATAAACATTCTCATTTTAAGCATCTGATACCACATTCTGGTTATGTACATAGATGTATATACATACATAGATGTATGTATTTATTATTTATAAAAGTATATAAGCACCTTGTTAACATTTTTACAACTGAAAAAAATTAAATGTGTAGCCTCACACCAAGAAAAAGAAACCACCTAATAATATACTGTATGGGTTATGCAAGGCCTGTTATTTTCACAAATGTCCACCTAAAATCTCAGTTATTTTAAAAAAAATAGTTTCTAAATTCTCATTTCAAATCAATTTCTTCTAAGTTTGGCTTGGTAAAAAGAAAATTCTTATAAGTGAAGTGAGTTGTTAGGAAAGGAAAACTGCCTTCCCTGGGAGCACACATTCTTCTCTGCACCTGGGGGAGTATTTGAAATACTCTGGCAGAGGAAACGCTCCAAGCTCTGAACTCAAGATGGATTCGCAGCTCTAAGAGGCAAGGCCTGCCTTTCTCATGTGCTCCGCACCAGTCACATGGTAAGAACTGGTGATGGTCCGGAACTTGAGTAAATCCTGACCTCGTCCTCTCTTCAGAGCCCCCAGCAGAGCCCGGCACATGCAGGGCCACACATCTGAGCAGGCTTTGCAAGTCCAGAAAGAGCACATCTACACTGATGGCCAGAAAGAAGAAAGGAAAGCCTGGAAGGCACATCCTCTTCTCCTGTCCAAACTGCTCCTGAAGGCGTGCAAGGAAATGCATCCTGGAACGGGAGTCCCATTATTAAGAAAGAAAGCCTGATCTTTTCATTCTTACATAAAACCTCTATTTTGAATACCATGATTTTTTTCACAAGAATCTAAAAGGTAAGGGAAAATTTGCTGAATCCTAAGATATAACCGATGATATCCCAGCATTATAATAAACATCATCACTTATGCATCAGAAAAAGCCTCCATTTGGAAAAAAAGCTCATCATGAATTAAGTGGTCAAGTCACAACCACTGCCATCAAAGGGTTTTGGAAGAGTTCCTTTAGGCAATCACAGCTGATGCCACAAACCAATGAAAAAGATGAGCATTGTGGCTTTCAAAGTATATGGTATTCACTTCTTAACATGGCATGTGGGACATTTTAAATCACTTCTTTCTCTTTTCATTCTTCACCTCATGAATCATTCATTTTTTTATCGATTAACTCAACAAAAATGTATTGAATACCTACTATGTGCCAGACATATACATACTACTGAGTGCCAAGACACAATAGTGATAATAACCTAAGAACAGTAACCATACCTAACATGCATATAGTGCTTGCTTACTATGTGCTGAACACCATTCTTCTATATATCTTCACTCATTTCATCCTTGCACCAACCTCCTAGGGTAAGTACAATTATAAGCTCACTTTGCGATAAGCAACTGAAGTGCAGAGAGATCAGTTCCCCAGGTTACAAGTCAATGAGTGTCAGCGCCAGGGTTAAACCCACATCTTTTTACTCCAGTGTCCCTAACTTGACCTCTATGCTATATGAAGAACAACGGACGTAGACTTACAGAATTTTCAATGTACTGAAAAAGGCAGACATTAAATACATTTGTAATCTTAAATATTGATAAGATATACAAGAAAAGAGCATGGTGTTCTGAGATAGGATGGTATAACATTGCAAAGATTCTTCTTGCAGGCTAAGAAATGCAGTAATTACCCCTGGTGATTCTCACTTCACCTAAATAACAAAGGTACAAAATTTAAGAAAGCAAGCTAGCTGAAAAGAGCTGGGGAAAACTAAGGCTGGGAAGCCAGGAGAAGTGACTAAGCAATTCAGACCTTAACCCTTGCCATAGAGCCTTGCCATCTGGG
Source organism: Vicugna pacos (assembly GCF_048564905.1). Lineage (NCBI taxonomy): Eukaryota > Metazoa > Chordata > Mammalia > Artiodactyla > Camelidae > Vicugna > Vicugna pacos. The sequence goes on along the minus strand of NC_132993.1, from coordinate 75,645,581 downwards.
TGGCCCTTCTGGTTGGTACGCTCAAAACGGCTAGAGATGTGGGAGCTAGTGAATGCAACCCCCTCCTCCTATCTTATCCCTCCTGAATATGGAAATCCAACCTGGATCACATGCTCCTTCTACACAGATGAATGCAAGTACCTCCTCATCTGTTGTCTTCGACCAAAAGGTCCAGGGTAGATGTCTAAAAACCTTAAATCCTGCCTTAATGCTCCAGCTTATTTTAAAAAGAAAAGACTTCATTGGCCTGTAATGGTTAACACCTGGGTTTCTGGAAACAATTTAAGATAGGGCTTATAGTCAGTAAAACAAACAAACAAAAACCCACCTTTATGAGACTTGGCTATTAATAGACTTGGAAATAGATCGAAAAACTGATTTGAAAACAAACACATGAAAGCAGAGAATCAAGCTCCCAGAGAGACAAAACCCCCTTTTAAATTCTGATTTTTCAAAAAAGGATCTGAACTTTATTGCCCTGTTTGACCAATTACAGATCTACTTCTTTCTTATTAGTGTGAGAGAAATTATACACGAAGAAGAAAAGTCTCTCTTTTTTTCTCAAGAAGTGGTCTCTCTGTCGATGGGGGAAATTTCGCATCTGTAATTGTTATTATTTATTTTCCACCTTATTTTTATGTCGTCAGTCTTTATGTTCGGCATGGTCCATTAAGTACAGAATTACATCTGGAAGAAGTGTGACATTTTAGCTCCCAATTCTGTAGTTTCACTCTGCTGAGGTTAATGATGATTCAGAGGGGAGAGCACAAGCGAGAGGGCAGGTGTTCATAATAGCACCATTAATTATGTGTGCTTCCCACAACCAGAGAGCAACATCATTTTTAGGACCAATAAATTATGCACTTTTTCTAGTTCATTGTTCAGAATCATAAAAAGAATCATTCTGGATGTTGTATTGCCACAAGAAAGTCTCCTGCCTCATCATCTTAGTGTATCATTTCATAAGGGGTTTTATATTCTACCTGGCTAGGATCTCTGATGTTACTATATTAAAATGCTTAGATAACTAAATACACAACTTAATCATTTGACTTTCAATGAAGGTTAAACAGTCTCTAATTAGCAAATGGCACATTAAGTCTCATCTTTAATAGTTAACAAATCACACTCGAGAAGCCAAGGTACAGTTAAATTATGAGAAGCCTTCAATAGTCTAAAGGTTAGAAACTAAACTTTGAAAGTAACTTACAGTACATTATGTTGAATCTGTTATTAGTGTCATGAGACTTAAAAAAAACTGAAAACCATGATAAATGTGACTTTCTTCAGAAATATCCTTTATCCCATCCCTTAAAAATCTGTGACTATAACTGGCTTTAATTCTTAATATAACTGAATTTGATTCATAATCAATTCTTTAATCAATATACTTCATTAATAAATAAAATTATGTCCTTCCGTGGTTTTCCTAGAAATAAAATACCAAATAAATTACAAATGAAGGTTTCCAAAAGTATACCAGGAACTTAAGGATCTGGACTTCTCCAAAAATGAAGTAAATGTCCTTATATCTTCACCAATACAAAGGCTATGATCACATTTTACACTGATATGTGGGAAACAGGATAGCGTATTTATGTCAAATTTCTGAAAACATGACATCATATTTCACTACCCCAGAATAAATGATTATTGTGTGCTCAATCCAGAAAGAGAGAAAGAAAAAGCCATTGTGATATTTTCTGATATTTATATTAACTTCAAAGCTGGTAACTCTTTTCCAAAGATAGTTTCCTTTCTTACCTTTTAAAAACAACAAGAACTTGGGTTTAGAGTATAAATTCTCATAAAAATCAAACATCTAGTAACATGTTGTTGAGAAATCACCTGCAAATTACTTTCAGACCTTTGAAAAACAATCTAATTGGAATCAGCCTAAATAGGTCATTTAACTTAGAAAAATTAAAATTAGCTATGCAGGGTCAATTCTTTTTCTAAAACATCTGCATCCTCAGTGTCCTGTTGTCTTCAAAGTCAAACAGAGAAAAGTGTCAAGAACAACAATAATACATGAATTTAATTCAAATCTCAAAGTTAGTCTGCTCATGAAATGGCTATAAAAGTTAACATTATAAAAACATGGGGAGGGTGCTTCAAGAAATTGGGGTGTAAGGAAGAGCAGAAAACTCTTATTATCCAGGAGAATAATGGTATATGGCGGGGGCAAGGAGGGGGAGGGTCTCTGCTGATGTACATTTCTTGCCTTTCACTTGCACATGTTCACAGCAAATTAAAAACTGCTGAGATACACTTAATACAACTTCCAAACAAGTTCATTCTTCCACAAGCTTCTCTCATATTAAACTAGCAGTATAAGATCATGAACCTTAATGTGCTTGCCTGGCATTTTTACGGACTTAATCATCCTGTAACACTCTGGTAAACTCCAGGATCAAATCCCTGCTCCCTAGAAAACCTCCCCAGGCATAGGAAAAACTACAGAATCTTGATGCTAACACCTTTAAAGAAAGAGAACAAAATAAAACCCAAAAGAGAAAAATGTGGCTGCCTGAGACATCCTATATTCCTGTACTACCAGACCATCCATAAAATCAAAAGGACCCCAACATTAGAACAGGGGAGTGTTGAGTGTCTGAGGATGGAGTCTGCCTTTAGAAGGCAAGGCATCCAAGGTGGCTAGCAGAAAGGGTACTTGGGATCACGCGAGGTAGAGAAAAGAGTCTGTTTTTGTTTCAGGACTCTCCAAGGCTACCAGGAAATGTATCTCCATTCTTTCTGGGTTGAAAGTAACTTTGATGCTCAGAAAAAGTACTTTCATATTCTCCAACAAGCAACAATCTACTAGCCACGGGCAAAGAGTGATCAGAGATACCAACGAAACAGGCTTTCCTCTGCCCATCTTCCTAAAGCCTCTTCCCCAAAACGTAAGACCTTGAGAATTCTTAATTTCCTCAAGACTCCTCTCTGCTTAAAGATGGAATGGAAGGACCTTTTCTCTGACAAGGAAGCAAACTGAAGCCTTGACATTGGGGAATTGCTAAGGAACATTCTAAGTTACATTTTTCTTAAAAGGGTAAAACCCAAAACAGAATATGGATTTATTCATCTCCAGATGGATGATAAAAATTTTATAACTTTCCAGGACAGAGAGAAACAACCTCACTCCAGCCCCCATCCCCAACCACTCTCAGGAAGCAATGACAGAAACAGTCCCAGAGAGGGACAGAGCAGGCTGACTCTCCTTCCACTACAACCTCTCCAAATCCGCTTTTCGCCGCGCTGTCAGTCCCTCCCTAGTCCCTCAGCTCGCGCCCTAAACTGCCGCTTCTTCTCCCCATCTTTAGTTCTTAGCGGACTCGGCCCAGCAACCGCCCTGCCTCCCGCGCGTCCTTCTGGGTGGCGCCCCCCACACCTGGGAGGTTCTCGAAAGCCCCGGGACGAGGCGCTGGTGCCCAGGCTGGGGAACCCCGGGGGTTCCGGCCTCCCAGGGCTCCCGCCTGAGCGGATTAAGTTGCTGGGCCCCCAACGACGCGCACAGTCCCCGTCCCTCCTACTCCCGCCCTTCCCGGGTTCGGGCTTCCCGGTCCCCCCGCCTTCCCAGAGGCGAGCGCGCATTCACCAGAGGTGAGCTGCATCCAGGCACAGATCTTGTACACCGTAGCCGTGTTGCAGAAGAAGAAGAGAGTAAAGCAAATGATGCAGGCGATGATGAGCATCATGGAGAGGCCGATGAAAAAGGAGGCGGCTTTGAAGGCGCCCGAGGGCAGCGTGGAGAAGTCCGTGAAGCTGCCCCTGCAGGTCAGCTCTCGGGAGAAGCCGTTGCCGATGCAGTAGTGGAAGAGCCCGAAATAGCCGGCTTGCGGGGTGTCCACGCCGTCGCCGATCCAGTAGGGCTGGATGAAGCACACCACGTTGACGATGGCAAAGCAGATGGTGAAGATGGCCCACAGCACGCCGATGGCCCGCGAGTTCCGCACATAGTTGGTGTGGTACAGCTTGGCAGCCTCCTGAGCCGGGAGCATCGCGGCAGCGGCAGCAGCAGCGGCGGCTCCGGGCATTCTCCCCCTCCTCCTCCTCCTCGTCCTCCGCCTCCCCCCGCCTCTCCGCGCTCAGGAGACACACTCACCGTGCCGCGCGCGCTGCAACTCCCCTGCCTCCGCCTCAGCCCAGCAGCGCCAGTTTCAGAGTCTGCATCCTCGCTCCCGGAAGGAGGGCGGAGGAGCGCCGAGCACCCCTCTGGCTCGCCTGGCACAGCCTCCTGGTCCCCCTCCCTCCCTCCTTCCCCCACTCCTGGCTGGGGCTCCAGCCCTCCTCACTGCCCTTCGCCCGACTTCCCGCCGCCGCGGCTGCAGCTGCTGCAGCTGAAGGCGGCAAATTCCGCGCGGGGCAGCGGGGCGCGCAAGCTCGGGCGCCCGCCCCCACCCCCCGCTCAGTTCCCGCCTTCCTCCCAGCTCCACGCAGGAAACCCCACGGCGCGGAGGACCGCGGCGACCCAGGAACGCCTCTCAAGTGGCGGCTGTGGGCCAGGGAAGCGGGCCTGGAGTCGAGGAGGGGGCACCTCAGGAGAGGGCGGGAGCACCCAGTAGGATCCCAGAGGCGATCCCAGGATCCCGGTTGGTGTTAGGGGCCAGGCGCCGAGGCTGATTCTGGGACCATTTGAAACGTCGCACAGCAACGTGCTTCGACCTCTGCATCTTTGCAGAGGCGCGAGGGGCAGCGCGGCTGATGTAGGCGAGACGCCAAAGGGACAAGAGACCTGCCGCCTGCAAAGGATTCCCCTCTGACAACCACTGAAAACTGACCCTAGCTAACTCGTCAGTGGCCTCCGGTCGTGTCCACGAGGTGGAGACAGAAGTTGGGCAGGAAACTGACAGACAAAAACGTAAAAGACACACCTTAATGACAGCCTCACACTTGCTCAGCTGAACTTGTCTCCTCTTCGCGTTCCCCAACCCATGCAGCCAGATAAACTGTAGCCTATTGATGGCCTATACTTTCCTTTATGTCAGGTCATTTTCCCCACAAATCCTGCCATAGATGGGGCCTATGGGATATGGAAGTGACTGTGTCACAGAAATGTGCAGTTTGAAAATATTGAGTAGTGTGGCCAGGGTACATTTCTTATACTAATACTCACTGGCAGCTACTCTGTGCCCAGGCACTGTGCTAGGTACTCAGGATACAATGGTGACACCAGATGACTGTTTTCCTTCCTTGTCTAGGTATTTCCCCCTCCTCCAATAACCCAAAGATCTAGCTAACCAGAGAGTTGTTTTCAGAAAATTTCCTCTGAATGATCCATATATAACCCCTTATATTTTCATGTGGCATTGCTGTTATATACCTGCACTTTGTGCTGTTTCCTTAGCTTAAAGTTTTCCCTTTCAAGCCTCTATTGCTTTTTTAACTGTCCCAGCCTTTCAAACTCCTTTTCTCTGTTTCCATTTGTTACTTTTTTAGTTAAAGAAGCATGTAATCTCTGCTCAAAGCAATCAAACCAGAATGTTCAATAGCAGCATCAGATTTTAGCAACCAACCATTTTGAAACATAAGACCACTGAATTCTCTGAGTAGAAGGGAGAGAATTATGCCAGAATTTGACCCTTAAGTATACACTTAATCACACACTTTATTATAATGCAAAAATATATGGAAGCTCCTTGACACCCTCTTACCATAATGCCCAATCTGTCCACTTTCTTAACTAGAATAGTGAGAGACATGAGACACAAGGTGGAATATGATGTTAGGAAGAGGTCAGAACTCTTAGACTGGTTCAGCTTGGAGAAGGAGCTGCTGCGAAGGAAGGAAGGAAAGCTCCAGAAGATACTATACTTCATAAATGGCTGTTCTACAGAAGAGAGGTCAGACCCTAAGTGATGCAGACCAACCATACCCCTCCTCTAACCTGAAGTTCTGAGATTTTATGGGGAGAGAGAGGGAGACAGTGGAAACAGGGATGTGGGACACAGAAGCTAATAAAGGGATTGAAACTAAGAAAGGATTTTAAAAGGTGAGTTAGGATCTTACATTCAGCTTTTCCTATAGGCATGAAGTTCAGGTATGACAGTACAAGGTCCATGAGGCAGGACTTTGGAAGTAAAGGGAACAGAATTAAACAGTGGCATGAGACATGTAAGTTTAGGTGACTAAGGATTTCTCCCAAGTATGGTTGTAGACTCTCAGGTCTTTTAAAAATCAGAGGGATTTGGGGGGTAAGGTAGAGAGGGTGACCTAAATATGAGCCAGCCCAATATAACACTTGCGAATCTCTAAAAATATAATTCGTGATGATGCATCATCAGTGCATTAGTGGTGACGGAGGGTCAGAACTTCTGTTAGGTTTCATTTGTCTTAACTCTCCTGAAATTGCTGGTAAGTAAGAAAATCAGGAGAGTTTTAACATGGAAGGAGGCAGAGGAAAGGTGAGGGTAATCGGATTTATGGGGCCATCTGGCAGGCCATGTGTCCCAGGGGCAGAGATAGCTTTACAGCAAGAACTGACAGTTATTTCTGGTGACTCTTCCAAGCCCTCAAATCCTCCTAAACCTGCTTGTATAAAGTGGTCTTTCTTTAAAATCAATGCCTAAAAGACATCTTACTGTTCCCCTGGGGTGGCTGAGATGGAAGGTCGCTGAGAGGGGAAAGGCTGAGAATCAAAAAGCCTGGTTTAGATCTCAGTGCTTAAATTGCCTTTACAGGACCAAGAAAAGACTGGCGAGTGACTCAGATTCAAATGTTGTGATTCAAAGAGCTTTTCTATTTGAATCATGCCCAAGGAGAGCCTTATTCTCATTCCAGTTTTGGAATTGCCTCTGGGTTCGTGCTCAGAATCAGTCTGCCATTGGGCACACACAAGGTGTCCCGTCTTATCAACAGCAGCTAGGAACAGACCGGTGTTGGTGTGTTGCTGATCTAAAGTGATCCCTTCCCCCTAAGAATCTGAACTGTTGCTCCTTGAGGTGAGGGGTCAGTCAAGGATGAAATGAACCCTGCCAATGGCCCTTCTCTCCACCTTCATCCTTCCAGGATGAAGCAGGATCTCCCAAGACTCTTAGAATTAGGCATGAACTGCAATGCCTATAGACTCTTTAGTTGCCATCAGTGAATGCAGATTATCCTCCTACATCTTCTTCCCAAATCCCCCATGCCCATCCCCAACCTTGCCCTTGGCAACCAGAAACCCCAGAGGTAAGACTGTCCCTATTCTTAATCTAAAGCTTTAGTCTAGCACCATGCAGACTTCAGGAGTTCAAACAGCTAAGCATCTGGGCAACTACCTATATTTATCAAATATGATGTGATCAGGAAGGATGTTTTGGGGAAGAGGAAATAATAAGTCTAGCCTGGTTCATGCTAAGGAGTTACTATTGATAGAAAAGTATTTTGAAATTATAACATGATTCATATGTGCTAAATAACTAGTAGAAGTCAGTGTTATTGACAGCATCAAATTAGAAACACTGAACACTCAAATCTCAAACTTCACTGTTAAAAATGTTTTTCTCTTACTGCCACAAAGGGTCAGTAGTGAGATCCACTTTTCCCCAAACTGTATCTTAATGTTAGGGCTATAAGAGAGAAAATAACAAAAGAACAGTCGAACGCTACTAAAAAAATTCCTGGTGAGTTAAAGAACGAAACGTTTTGATCCCAAACTAATCTGTGATGACTTGGGAAGGTGTGAAAGCCTTGGAGGGCAAGAGACGTGGAATCCAGAAGCAGCACTGCCTTTAGCTAATCATGAGAGACCAACACTCTTGGGGCTCCATTCTTCATCTCTAGAATTATGGTGAGGGAAAGGGGACATCAGAGGGATTCTCAGGTCCCTTTCTGCAGTAAAATTCTATCCTGTTCTACACAAAGACTATTCCAGGATGACTTTGCAAAAAAAGATAAAATGCAGTACTTGAAAAAAAAAATGAGGTAAGACCAAACAAGAGATATCAGACTCTGACGATGCAGACGTTTTATACAAAATTGAAAATCCCTTCTGAAATCCAACTGTTATAATCTTTCAGGCAATGAGTGGTTAGTATTTTCAGATGAGTCACTGCTATGACCTTGGAAAATGGAGAAAAGGATTATTTCTAAAATCTATTACTTAATTCCTAGGGCAATTACCAAGGTCAATATCAGATCCCGCTCCAGAAAATAAATATTCTAGTAATTGAAGCTCTTTTCATTCACCGAAAGTTTCCTTCTGCCTCTTCTCCATCTTAGTTTTCTTTTAGGGCTTTTTGGAAATCATGAAACAACATCTCTTAGTTAATCAGTCACTCAGTTAGCAGTGGCAGTCAGATGGGCTGAGTGTTTCAATGCCCCTTACGAATCAAGGTCAAATTGATCACAAGGCTCTGATTTCATTGCACCTTGGTCTATACCACTTTGCAGTGAGATGTGGAACTCCACACATGGAGAGAAATGGGAAATAGGAAAATCAGTCATTCTCTTTCTTACCTTTTCCCTCTATCTTGAATTGGATTCTGTGTAAGAGTTATCCCTTTACTAAATTCTTTTCATCTTTCCAGAACCCAGCTAAGACCATAAGTTGTTTTCTCATAAGTCTGAACCTCCAACAGCCTATCTTAGAAGAACTATCTCTCTGTTAATCTTTTTAAGCCCTTGATAATTTCAGAACAATTCTGTCTGAAGGTAAGTAGTAACCTCTATTGAATAAAATACTATGGAAACATGACCATCACTTGAGGTATGATTTTTTTTGTCTATAATGGAATGATATTATATTAAATGATATTAAGTTCAGTATGTAGATTTTGTTCTCTTTGAGTCTATTACTGATTGGTCTTCCTGATCTTTAAAAAATGAATTCTATTTGCTATTCATTCTGAACCTGCTTTATGGAGTCTTCCATTCAAGATGTACCTTGATTGAAAACCAACGTTCTCATTTGGAACATTTACACTTGAATTTTTAATATTGGACTCATACTTGAAACCATTGCCTGGATTCTCTGCTAAAGGCATCTTTATCCACAAAGCTTACCTCTCCTACTTGGCAATTGCTCAAATCTCTCAAATCTCCGATTCAGCCTTACGGAGAATCTCCCCCAAGCCACATACTATTTATTTTAAATCTTATAATCCCAAACACCCCTCTAAATGTGAAGAAAACCCATCCAGATGCCTTCTTTTACTGCTCTTATGACACAAAAGTATTAATCTTGATAACTCAGTGCTTTTATTGAAGAGACACATTTTCATGTCTATATTAATCTGCTTTTGCTAGAGAAGCAACCCAAACTCTCAGTTGCTTATAAGCAGAAGCATTTTCTTCTAACCCACACCACACAACAGTTGTTGATTGGCTAACCAAGGTCCAGAGAGTAGACCTGACTGCAGGTCTGCTTATACTGCCATTCTTAGGTCCAATCTGAAGGAGCAGCTCTTATCTGGGACGTGTTGTTGGCATAAGGACGGAAGTATAAGAGATTAAGGCAAATTATAGAACAGTATCTAAAACTTCTGCTCAGATATAGCATGCAGCATGTCATCTCATATTCCATTGGCAAAAGCTTATCATAAGAAAAAGCCTAATGTCAGTGTGCTAGGGATACATAATCCTCTTACAAGAAACAAATGAGCAAAAAATCAAGAACTTTAATCAAATCTATCATGTCCATCCTCTGACAAAACTTTAGTAAAAACCTACTTTTCTAATGGTCCCTAGACTACATGCCTATGTGATTTTTGTTTTAAGACTGTAGACTATTTCATTTTGGATAAATACCTCATCCCACTCACTCTTCTTTGAAGAATCTGCCTTTACTTGGTTCTTATATAGAAAAATTAATAAACTGAAAAAGTTCCCATGAGAAGCTAAATTTATAATTAATTTCTACATTTTATAATATTCAGACATGCTATTTGATTCTCCCTTTTAAAGGGTGCATCACAAGAAATGTCATTTAGTTTCAAAGTGGATGTTACCTTGTGAATTCTCACAAACCTACAGTGTTTTCCAAACTTGAGTATGTATTCTTCAAAAAAAAAAAAACTAGTGTACCCACAGTAATGACTTATAAGATTATTATTGCAATGTTACTTAAATGTGCAGAGTAAAAATTAAAAGCATAAAACTTAATTTAATCAACTTTCAGATATGGTGGCATGAAGAAGTCAGTGCCTCCTCTCCTCCAAAACAAGTAAAAGACTGAATAAAATTGTCAAAACAGCCATTTTAAGGTTTCAAAGGCAAACAACAAACTGAGAGGTGTTTATTCATGAAGAATAGCTATAATTTGAATAAGAAAAGCAGAGTCTGTGATCTTTTTGCCTAGGGTGGCTCCCTTTCTACTCACCACCAGCTCAGTCAGCATATTGTTTTATCAGGGCAGGGCTGGCCATGAACACCAGCAGCTTCTGCCAGAAGGGGAAGACTTCATTTAGAGTGGAGGACAAGAGCCCAGGCCAAGCAACATTATCACTGAAATTAGCTAGCTCAGTAAGAAATAAGTATGGAAAACCCATGGCTCTGCAAGCTCAAGGTCCCACTTAGGGCAAGTCAGAAATTTAATGTAGATACCCTGGAAATGAGAGAGCCATAGAAAAGCTAGATAAGCTCGCCACATCCCTGGCCAACTAATTTTGGAGGAGACCAGAAAGGATTTGATAGAAAGTAAAAGCTGAAGAAGACTTGAGAAATGCCAGAATCCATTGTCAGAGGATTGGAGCTCTACAGGTTTGATGTATTTGAGCACAGTCTCTACCAAAAATACTGCCTGACCACAAAGCTATGCACACCTAAGGAGAAAAAAATGCAGGAAGACAGTCTAAAAAATAAATATAATAATCATTAAAAAAAAAATACCTGAGCAGAGATATCAGCAACCACATACCATAAGGGAGACAGATTCTGCAAGCTAAGTCCAGGCAAGTTACTGAAAAAAAAAATCCCTCAGGAGGGAAAAATGAGAATCTAGATTTGCTATAATTTATTACTTAAAATGTTCAGTTTTCAACAACAACAATTAAAAAATGAGACATGCAAAGAAAAAGTAAAATCTAACCCCTTACTAAGGAGAAAACTCAATCAGTAGAAAATGACTTGGAGTGGTCTCAGATATTGGTTTTAGTACATGAAAACTTCAAAGCAGCTATTTAAAATATGTTTTAACCATGCAACCAACAAGGAGTTAATATTCAAAATATACAAACAGCTCATATAACTCAATATCAAAACAAACAAACAAACAAAACAATAAAAAAAATGAGCATAAAACCTAAATAGACATTTCTTCAAAAAAATATACAGGTGGCCAACAGGTACTTGGAAAGATGCTCAACTTCACTAATTATTAGAGAAGTGCAAACCAAAACCACAATGAGGTATCAGCTCACACTGGTCAGAATGGCTTTCATCAAAAAGTCTACAAATAATAAATGCTGGGGAAGGTATAGAGAAAAGGGAATCATCTTACACTGTTGGTGTGAATGTAAATTGGTGCGGCCACTAAGGAAAACAGTATGGAGATTCCTTAAAAAACTAAAACTATAGCTACTATATGATCCAGCAATCCCACTTTTGGGTATATATCCAGAAAAGATGAAAACTCTAATTCAAAAACATACTTATACCCCAGTGTTCACAGCAGCACTATTTACAATAGCCAAGACATGGAAACAACCCAAGTGCTCATCAACAGACTACTGGCTTAAGAAGATGTGATATACATGTGTATATACAATGGAATATTACTCAGCCATAAAAAAGACTAAAGTATTGCCATTTGCAGCAACATGGATGGACTGAGAGAATATTATACTTAGTGAAATAAGTCAGACAGAGAAAGACAAATATTATATGATATCACTTGTGTGTGGGATTTAAAAAAAATACTAATAACTCTATACACAAAACCGAAATAGACTCACAGACATAGAAAACAAACTTACGGTTACCAAAGGGGAAAGAGGAGGAGGGGTGCTGATAAATTAGGAATATGGGATTAACAGATACAAACTACTATATATAAACTAGATAAGTAACATGGATTTACTGTATAGCACAGGGAACTATATTCAATAGCTTGTAATAACCTCTAATGGTAAATAATCTGAAAATACATATATATATATATCTGAATCACTTTGCTGCACACCTGGAACTAACACAATATTGTAAATCAGCTATACTTCAATAATAAAAATAAATTTTAAAAAATATGTTTTAAAAAATGAAAGAAACCCATGTTGAAAGAATAAATAAAAGTATAACTATTACTAAACAAATAGAGAATTTCAATAGAGAAATAGTAACTACAAAAAAAGAACCAAATGGTGATTCCAGAGTTGAAAAGTACAACTGAAATGAAAAATTCATTAGATGGGTTCAACAGCAGATTTGATATAATACTAGAAAGCATCAGTGAATTTGAAGATAAATTAAGAGAAGTATCCAATCTGAAGAACACAGAGAAAAAAAGACTTAAAAAAATAAGCAGAGCTTCAGAGATCTGTGAGATGATATCAAGTGTACCAAAGAATATGTAATGGAAGTCCCATATAGGGCCAGAAAGTTTACCTAAAGAAATAATGGCAGAAAACTTCACATATTTGATGAAAAACATTGCTCTAGAGAACCAAGAAGGTCAACAAATCCCAAGTAGGATAACACAAAGAGATTAATATCTAAGCATATCATAGTTAAACTGCTGAAGCTAAAGACCAGGAGAAAATATTGAAAACAGCAAGAGAAAAACAATTCATAGGAACATTGGAACAACAATATATTTAGGGCTAATTTCTCATCAGGAACAATGGAGGCTAGTGGCATTGGATGACATATTTAATATGCTGAAAGAAAAAAAATAAGTGTAAACCAAGAATGGTATATCCAGGAAAACTGTCCTTCAAATCTGAATATCACTCACCATTTTTGAAAAAGGAACAAACTATTGATACATGCAAAATCTTGGGTGAACTCCAGTGAATTATGCTGAGTGAAGAAAAGCCAATCCCAGAAGATTATATACTGTATGATTCTATTTATATAACATTGTTAAAATTACAAAATTATAAAGTGGAGAACAGATTAACAGCTGTTAGGGGTTAAGGAAGGAGTGGGTATCCAAGGGAAGTGGGTGTGGCTATAAAAAGACAACTGTGGAGATCAATGTATTAATAGAAATGTTCTGTATTTTGACTGCATCAATGTCAATAGCCTAGTTGTGCTATAGTGCTCTAGTTTTGCAAAATGTTACCAATTGGGGGAAACTGGGTGAAGGGTACACATGAATATCTCTGTATTATTTCTTATAACTGCATATGAATCTACAATTATCTCAAAATAAAAAGTTTAATGTTAAAAGTTATATGTAAAAGTAAACATACATATACTTTAACTTCAAAAACAAAGTGAATGGACCAAAGACCACAATCGAAAGACAGAGTGTCAGATTGGCTAGGGAACAATCCAAATGTCTGTGAACTGGTAATGGACAAACAAAATGTGTTTTATCTATACAACAGAATTTATTTAACCACAGACATGAAAAAACTACTGATACATGCTTCAAGATGGATGAAGCTCAAAAGCATGATGTTAAGTGAAAGAAGCCATATGCAAAAGATTCCACTTATAAGAAATTTTCAGAAAAGGAAAATATCTGGAGATAGTAGGTTAGTGATCACCTGCAGCTGGAAGTGGGAGCAGGGATGGATTCAAATGGGCACAAGAGAACTTTTGGGGGAAATTTAAATGTTCTAAAACTAGATTATGGGGATAGTGGAACTGTAGAAATTTATTTAGAAAATCCTTGAACTGAACACTTACAATGCTTGAATTTTATGGCATGACAATTACACATCAATAAAATTGTTTACCAAATTAAGTGTAAACTCCCATTTCTTATGCTTATTTTGAAACCTACTTATGCAATTATCAATCCAAAATTCACTTACAAATTAAATATAGTCAAATCACCAAACTAATAAAATTCAAATTAACTTTTCCAGAACATAACTAAGAAATTTAAAGGTACCACCAAATAAAAGTCTTTTCCTTAAAATTATTTATTCACATGTACTAATACAGGTTGATATGCATAAAGACAAGATTAACACAAACAGTCCTCTCTCACTGCGAATTTGGCCACGGTTGATCTGGCACAGGTATTTTCAGAGGCTGTAATGCCTAGGCTACAATGTGCCCTGTGGCAACTCAATTATCTCACCAATTTTCTCCCTCCAAACTACTGCAAAACTCTCCCTTACACAGTTGGACCAAAATGTACTCTGGCTCTACTTGGTGCCTAGACGTCATTCACTAGAATGTAAGCTCCATAGGACCAGGAACATTTTCTGATTCACTGCTGTGTCCCCAAAGCATAGAACAGTAGTACATGACATATTGCAGATATCAAAAGAATGAATGAATGACTTTACTTATAAAGATCACTTCTTTCATGTGTTACTACTTCATGGCATTACTCTCTGTTGTACTGCATTTTCAAATGACAGTATCATAGACAGTAAGTAAGAAATGAACACCTTATTCTATGAAGATGATTTTCAATTGCTAATTACCACTGCAAAAAAGAAGAGTGGGATTTTTTTTTTGTCTTTAAAAGTAGTGAGAGTTGTCTAATAGTAGCTGTGAGATGAGTGTAGTCACCTTGACATTAGGATGTGTAACAGAGCTGGACATGCTTACCAACATATTTAAAACTAAACTCTTTGGTGGATTATCAGCATCAATGCAAATGCAATTACAGAGTCCTCCTCTGATCCAAAACTGTTTGTCAGCAATGTTTTTCAGCCTGTTTTCTCACCAGATAGTAAATGTATCAGATAATTTGAAATGTGCTCATATTAATTGTTAAATTAGCACCTGATTAAAACCTAAAATTAAAAATTCTCCTAGAGAACTCAAAAATGCTGAAGAATATGTGGATCTCAGTTTAAGAAGCACTGGCCTAAATCATCACACATCTCACCTGGTAGTGTTTCTCAGTTTTGTGAGCATTTATATTTCATCAGTGTCCTCACTGAAAGCATGAAATAGTGCTCCAAATAATTATTCTGTTGGGAGGGGTAGTCTATTTATTACATTTTTAAATTGAAAGCACATGCTTTTAAGTATTTTTCAGGCCCAATTCATTCCTACTGTGTTTTGTGATGGAGAATTCTGAAATTGCAGCTGAGTATTTCTCCAAATGCTGAAGCAGATTCTTGGCCAGGGGTGGAGGGGTGGCTGCACACTCTGAAGGGAGGATGGGGAATGAAGACAGCCCATCAGCAACCTTCCAGTCTCTTCCCAAGCAGAGGCAATGGCAACCCTTTGGGGAAGAAGGCTAGTTGAACTCCTAATCTACCCCCACAGAACATAAGCTCTGACTCCTTGCATTTTGGGCTCTTCCATGTGCAAGATTCATTTCTTTCATTCACTGACATAAACAATTACTAACTAGTGGCTACTCTAGGTTGTACAGTGTGCTAATTGCTGGCCTTAATGGTATGAATGAGATAGAGTCCCTGCCTGAGAGGGCGCATACTATCAGGTAAAAGAGAGACAGACTGAGTTCTGCAATGCAGTGTAGAAAGTTCCAGCATCTAATAGAGGCATCCTCTGAAGACACAGAGGGAAGCATCTAATTAGCTTTAAACCTGAGAAAGTTCCCTTGATGAGGGATGGATTGAT
This sequence comes from Vicugna pacos, assembly GCF_048564905.1. Classification (NCBI taxonomy): domain Eukaryota; kingdom Metazoa; phylum Chordata; class Mammalia; order Artiodactyla; family Camelidae; genus Vicugna; species Vicugna pacos. The sequence goes on along the minus strand of NC_132993.1, from coordinate 75,629,939 downwards.
GAGGGACAGAGAAAAGTGAGAACAAGCAGAGAAGATGTTACAGGAAGAGAGGACAAAACCAGTAAAGGCATTAAGGCAGGAAAGAACTAGGGAACTTAGAATTGAAGAGGAGAGATGTGTTTATTTTCTTATTGATCTTTCTATCCATCCATCATCCATCCGTCCAACAAATACTCATTAATTGTCTCTTAAATTCCAGATGCTGGGCTAAGTGGTATGGATTCAAAGGTTATTCAGATTTGACCCCTATTACTCTAGAGGAACCAAAGTCCAGTGGTTCAGGAGAGATCTAAATAAATACAGGACCTCCTATCTACTTCTTGAATCTGTTCAATTCTCTCCATCTTTACCACCAGGCTAATCAAAGTTATTAATCACTTCTTGCCTGAACTACTGCAATAGCCACAGCATAACAATGCTTTCTCACCCTCTTTGCTTTCACCCTCTCCTATTCATCTCTCACACTGAGGACAGCGTACTTTTTGAAATGTAGATCTGATTATACCTCTGTTTAGAACATTCTGCTGGTATTTCACTGCTCTGAGACTAAAGGCAAAATGTTTCAGCGTGCTCCTGCCTTGTCTGGACACTTCAACCAGCCTCGCCAGCCTCAGCCTATTTGACTACGTCCTTCTCACTCACTTCTCTATCCTTATTCTCACCACATTATTGTCCTTCTGCCACAGGGCCTTTCCACATGCTGTCTCCTGTGCATGGAATGCTCTTGGAGAAATTTACCTGTCCTCATCTTCAAGATTTCAGTTTAACTCTGATTTGTTCTTCTGGAAAGAAACCTTTACCAACCTCTTAGACCTTCTTACACTTCCTCATGCTCTCTCATTTGCACTATTTATCACCATTATAATTTATATATATATAAGATGTTTGAATCATGCCTATTCTCTCACCAGACAATAAATGTATATTTTTCTTCATCACTTAACTGCTAATTCAGTGCTCAATAAATATTTATTGTATGAATGAACACATATGGTGTGTCAGGTTTCACTTTCCAAAAATGGTCACAATAATATCTCTCACCCCACATGCTTTTCTTAACACATGGCTTTAATGTTCCTCCTGTTGAGAGGTGATAACTATGTTCCCTCCCCTTGAGTCTAGGTAGGCTTGTGATTCCGGCAGAAGTGATGTTATATGACTTCTGAGGCTAGGTCATAAAAGGCAACAGCTTGTGCCTGGTTCTTTTGATGCTTTTGGTCTTGCACCTCAGCCACCAAGCTGTAGGAAAGTCCAAGATGGAGAACTGAGACCCCCCCCCACACCCATTCCATAGGCCTGCCTGACCTCCCATCTGACAGCCAGCACCATCTTGCCACAATGTATAACAGCCTCTGGAGAATGGATCCTCCAGCCCTGAGTTGAGCCACCCCAGCTAGTACTGTGTGGACTAGTGACGAGCCACTTCTGCAAAGCTCTGCCCCAAATAAATGATTGCCATTATTTTTAGTCATGAAATTTTGGGCTATTTTGTTTCACATCAAGAGATAACTGGAACATATAGTAAAAGAGATACATACTTCACTGACAAACTATCCAAGTTAGGTTGTCAGGATCACTAAATCAGATTGAATATTTGGTCACTACAAAGTGCTTTTCAATCAACCATTTAAATAATGGAACAGAGCAAAGCAACCATCATCAACACAGCACATCAAAGAGTCACAAAGAAATCATAGTAATATAGAGGATTTATACCTTTCATCCAGTCTAGATCCCAGCTCTGTGCTTTATTTCTGTCCACTCTTTTATTCTTCTTTAGTCTTCCCTATCTTCATTTCCCATTCTTAGGCTATTTAAATCTACCAAATTGCCTCATTCTAATCTTTGTGATACAGGGTTCAAGCTGATAATAATTTTATGATTGGCAGAGAAGCAACTTAAAAGATTACTTTAGGGATAGCAGAAATACCTTATCAAAGGGATGTTCAATGACCTCTTCTGAACAACAGTGTCTGGAATTGTTTAGGTTCTTGATTTTACTTTTGCATGTTTGTGGCATGTGTCTTACTGGGTATATACAAGTTGAGGGACTTGGTGGATTCAGTGCAACATGGCTGCTGATTAACCTGATAAGGTGATCATGTTTGTGATAAAGAGCATATAATTAATTTCTCTCTGGAGTACACCTTGAAAAGCCCTGCTCTAATTTTTCTTCAGAAGTTAAATGTCTACTGGCAGGATGCAAAGAGTGTATAGCATACTGTTGAATAAAGAGTGCCAGATCTTAAGTCTAGCTACCTGGGGATGAATCCTGACTTATTATTTATTAACTGTGTCACTGTGGCCAAATTACTTATTTTTGCCAAAGTTCACTTTCTTTAGCTGTACAGCTGGTACACACTGGTACCCATTCTGGAGGATTATTAGGAAGGTTAAAAGAGATAATGCACATGAAGCACTGAGAAAGTGCTTGGCTACAGAAACTGCTCAGAAAATCCAACCCTTGCATTGTATACATCATGACTCATTGCTCCCAGCTTCATTCTAGATGGCCCATCTCTGTAAGACCTTTAGAGAAAGATAGTGTGTGTGAAGCAATCTGTAAAGAAGTGAGTCTGTTCACAATTTTTAAGATGACTTCTCACCATATCAGATCATTCCCCTTCCAGAGGCAAAGATCATGATGGCGGAGCAGAAGGACATGGAGCTTACCTCCCCCAACTAACAAAAATACATCTACATGTTGAACAATTCTCATAGAAAACCAACTGAAATCTCGCAGAAGATCTCTTACACAACCAAAGCCTCAAGAAAGATCCCCATGTAAACAGGTAGGACAAAAAAAATCATTTCCCTTCCCATTTTTGTTGTCTTCATGTTTGCTGCACTTTTATCACAAGTTCACCAGATAAAGAATAACCCTCTCAATTTGGTCTAGTAATTCGGGGAACCAGAATATCATTTAGAAAATTAAGACTACACTTCACTGAATGACATCATAGTGTTTTCAACAAATTCCCAGAAATGCCTACCTAACTTCCAGAGAATTGTCTGATAAAGTTGCAGGTAAATCTCAATGAACAAGTGTTTAAATATGATCATAAGAATGTTTTCCCAGTGAGGTAAAGCAAGAACAATGCAGTATGTTTCCTTTTTCAAAGGCTTTATCTCCATAGTGCAGTGGAATTTCACCATATTAAGGCATAACTAATATGATAAATATAAAAATGGATTGAGACAACTGAAGACTCAAAATCAACTGTGCTGACAAACCAAGTACTTTCTATTCACATAGATTCTAGACAATAACGACATTTTCTTCAACTCCACTGCCTAATCCAGGCCTGCAAACAATATATCAAATAATACCAGAAAATTTTATTTTATATTAAAGTTAATATGAACAAATTAATTATGTTTACCTCATGATGTCATGATGTGAATGTATTAAAGTTATGGTTTTATTATATGTATATTTTAACATGGGAATAAAATAATGAGTATTACTTGAGTAATGATGTGGAGTATAATAATAATGTTTCAGCACGTCATAGTTTTCTAAACAGTCCTTCACAGCAGAACCAGGTGGGAGATGCTACTATTAGGTATAAAAACAAAAACATTAATTTGAAAAGACACGTTCACCCCAATGTTCATATCAACACTATTTACAACAGCCAAGACATGGAAACAACCTAAGTGCCCATCAACAGATGACTGGATAAAGAAGATATGGACTTTACTCAGCCATAAAAAAGAATAAAATAATGCCACTTGCAGCAACATGGATGGACCTAGAGAATAACACATCAAGTGAAGTAAGTCAGACAAAGACAAATATTCTATCACTTATATGTGGAATCTAAAAAAGAATACTAATGAGTCTATATACAAAACAGAAACAGACTCACAAACACAGAAAACAAACATATTTACCAAAGGAGATGGCGGGGGATACATTAGGAGTATGGGATTAACAGATACAAACTACTGTATATAAAATAGATAAGCAACAAGGATTTACTGTCTGGTACAGAGAACTATAGTCCAACCTTGTAATAACCTATAATGAAAAAGATCTTAAAATATATATATATAACTGAATCACTTTGCTGTACACCTGAAACTAACACAATATTGTAAATCAACTATACTTAAGAAAAATAAATAAATAAAAATAGCTAATGTAAAAAAGAAAAAAATCAAAACCATAAGGCTAAAATTACCCACCAGTAAAGTTAAAATTAAAAAGACAGACATACCAAGTGTCAGTGAGAATGAAATGCATCCTAAAGTCTCATATTCTGCCAGTGAGAGTATAATTTGGCAAAACCACTTTGTTGAAGTGAAGATACAGGTTTGCCAGTATCTACTAAGGCTAAACATTTGCATACTCTATGATCCAGCATTTCCATTCTTAGGTATATTCCCTAACAGAAAAGCAGGGGAATTGGTGTAAATGTATACCAAAAGGCAGGTACAAAAACGTTTATTGTATCACCCTTTATAAAACTCCCCCAAATGGAAACAATCTGAATGTCCATCAATAATAAATGGATTTTTAAACATTTATTTTATATTGATACAGTGGAATACTATATAGCAATGAAAATAAACAAACCACAACTGCACACAACATGAGTGAGTCTCTAAAGGTTCTGGTCATCAATCCAATGTGTGTGTGTGTGTGTGTGTGTGTGTGTGTTGAGGAGGGGTGGTTCCCCACACCAAGAAGAAATACTACAATTTAACTCAATTCTGACAGTATCTACTCTGAGATAGCATCAGATCCCATAGGTTAAGGGGTCACTCCAAGACTGTCCCCCACAACTTCAGAGACCAGTTGCAAATCCAGATTGTCACCTGGGCTTCTGAACTATCTGCTATAAATTGGAAGTTCCAACAAACCCCTCCCTGGGTTTGATTAATTTGCAAAAGTGGCCTCACAGAACTCAGAAAAACATTTTACTTACAATATTATTGATTTATTATAAAAGACTGTAACTCAGAAGCAGCTAGATGGAAGAGATAAAACAGGGCAAGGTATGGGGAAAGGGTGAGTTTCCATGCCTTCTCCAGGAGCACTACTCTCTCAGCACCTCCATGTGTTCATCAACCCAGAAACTCTTTGAATTCTGTTTTGTTATTTTATTATTTTTTATGGAGGCTTCATTACATAGTCATGACTGATTAAATCATTGGCCACTGGCAAATGAGTCAGCCTCCAGCCCCTCTCCCCTCCCTTGAGATTGGGTTGTGGGACTGAAAGTTCCAAGCCTCTAATCACTTGATTGGTTCCCCTGGCAACCAGCCCCCATTCCCTAGGTTACCTAAGGGCTTTCCAAAAGTCACCTCATTAATATAACAAAAGACACCTTTTTTGGCTCTAATCAGGTGATTTCAAGAGTTTTAGGAGCTCTGAACCAGGAATGGGTTGGAGACTGAATGTATATTTCTTATTATAAATCACAATATCACAGTCTCACAAGAATATTGTTGATGAAAAGAAAGCAAACACAGAAGTATATATTGTATGATTCTGTTTACAGTGTTAAAAGATAGGCAGATCTAATCGACAATGATAGGAAAGTGGTTACAGTTGAAGGCAGTAATGCCTGGGAAAGGGCCTAAGGTCGATAATATTCTTTTTCCTTATCTGGGTACATGACTGTGCTCACTTTGTAAAAAATCATTAAGTTGTAGACGAAACATTTTGCTTCTGTATGTATGTTATATTTCAATTTTTCCTTTTTTTTTTTAAAGGCAAGCAGCCTGGCTCATCTATACTCTGAATGCATAGCTGTTAGCTGATGTAGAGTTTTATTTTTGGGCCAGGACACTCAGCCTTGTTCTCCAAATCCTTCTCTGTTGTACTTTCAAAAGCTCTGGAACCAAATGACTGGGACCTTAGTTGGCTGGTTATGACCTTTCTCAGTCTTCTGGAATGAGTGGACACAATAAGCCTGACATGATGCTATTTCTACTCATCAGAACTTACCAAGCCTTTTCTGCACATTTTTGACTAATTATTGCTGTGGGATTGTCATCCCACATCATCATTATTGCTTTGAATTTTTTGCCAGCTGTTGCCCAATCTCCTATTTTTTTATACTCATAGACATGATGTGCTTATACCTTCTATTTATTTCACTTACCAAACCATAGCCAAAACAGGAATTGAACTAAGCCTTGTCTCTCAGAACTTGCCACTCTTAGTAGTGATTGAGATTGGACCCAAGCAGAACCATCATAAAGCAACAAGAGCTATCAAGGAAGGCTGGCAGAGTGGTTTTTGAATAGTTCTCCCAAGTGTTAACTGAGAAATAAGAGTAGTAGAATAAAGGGGCTGAGAATTTTTTCTGTGACTTTCAAAAACTGCTTGAAATATCTATGACTATAGGTCATGGACAGTGTTTTAGGTATAATAATAATAAATTAATATTTACAGTGTTTAACACATCCAGGTTCTGTGCTAAGTGCTTTTATATACATTATCTCATTTGAGCCTCAGAAATACCCTGCAAGAGGGATTATAATTATCTCCATTTTACAGAGGAGGAATTTAGAATTTAGAAACATTAAGTAACTCACCCAAGACTAGCCAGTAAATGAGTGTCAATGTTGGAATTTGAACTTAGGTCTATCTGGTCCCAAACGCCACTATCTTAACCAGTATCCTCTACCATACATTTATTGTACAATAGAGAGTGTACGCTGGTTGGAGATCAGGGATGAAAGTCTATATAAGAGGGCTGAAATGAGATGTATTATGGTTAAGTGTCATAAAGATAGAGCAAAATTCAGAAACTGAAACCATACATGATGCTAATCAGGTCTGATACGGAGAGAGCATCAGTAAACCCAACCATATGCCATATTATTTTATTTTATGGGACTTGGATGAATTGTACATTCATCAAAGATGTCTCTACTCTCTTAACATTCATTAGCATGTTATTTGTTTAGAAACTCAAGGTTGTTGTATCTATTAACTGAGACTAATTCATAAACCTTTCAGGTTTTACACATCGTCTGGGACCATTCTTTATTATTTAGTGCCAGTACTAGGAAAAAAGAAAAAGAAGACTTGGAGGCTAGAGGTTCACGCGCCTGTATTACTGTTGCCATGACAACTCCCAGGCTATTCTCTGATGAGCTGTTGCTATCACTCAAAAAAAAAAAAACTTAGTTCTGTATTTTTATTTTCTATCATTGACTTTTTTGACATATTTTATTTCTTATTTCTTTATGACCCACGACCAGACAAACTACAAGGGATGAATAATCATCTTAGATGCTTTAGGATCACATTCACCAGTTTGCATAATTCAAATTTTTTAAAAGACATGAAAATAATTACTGTGCTTTCGATTTAAATTTATGATGTGTTATGGCTGAACTAACTATAAAACATACAATCATAAAACAACAGGTTTGCTTGGTGCTAAAAGATTATGGCAAAATCAATATACTGCTGCATAAATGACCAAGACCAGGCTTTCCAGTCTAGTGTTGTAGACTGTGGAGGGCAAGGTTGCCCATCTAGGCAGAAGAATAGATAAACTGGGTGTCTAATATGGTTAAAGGAATTATGAATCTGCCTACTTTACCCAAAAATATCTCTCCTGCTACTTGTCAAACATGGTGCCTGAAATACCACTATTAGAGCTTTATTTCTGGGAGTCTTGAAAGGTTTTCTTACAAAAAACAATTTTTTGGTGTGAAATACAAGATATACTTTTTAAAAAATTGAGGTACTGGGGATTGAATCTAGGACCTGGGGCATGCTAAGCAGGAGCTCTACCACTGAGCTATACCCAGCCCCCTGAGATACATATTTAGAAGTATGTATAAATCATAACCATAAATCAAGTTAACCATAACCATAAATCAAGTTAACAATTACAATAATTTTTAAGTAAACACCTGAGAAACCATCACTTAAATTAAGAAATAAATCACTGACAGCACTCCCCCAAATTCTCCATGTATCTTATCCAGCTAACAGCCCCTTCCTTCTTTCCCAGAGGTAACACATTCTAGATATTTACAGTAACAATTTTTCTTCATAGTTTTATCAGCTGTGCATACATTTCTAAATAATTTAATTACATTTTGTCTGTTTTTAAAGATTTTATGTAAATGGAATTATGTTATAAGTATTCTTTAATGTCTCCCTTCTTTTGCTAACATTACATGTAAGATTCAATTATGCTGTGATATTTAACTGTAGTTAACTCACTACCATTAGTGTATAGTATTCCATAGTACTCTGCTATTGATGAATATTTGGGCTACGTTTTCTTTATCTTTCGAGTTGATCATATGATTTTTCTACTTCAGTCTTTTCTTATGATGAACTATATTTACTGCCGGCGACTAGGTTATTGTCCCATTGTAGAAAGAATTCAGAGATAGGATGCAGAAGTTATGAAAGTAAAGTGGGGATTTATTAAGGGATAAATGATAGTACACTCTCAAGGAGAGAGTGGGAAGGCTCAGGTGAGCAGCTGCCCTGAGTTTCTTTGGTAAGTTGATTACATAGAGTGTAAAAATCAATGGGTGGAATATTCACTGGAGAGGGAAGAGTTTGGGGTCATAGTCCCTGATTTTCATCCCAGTTCCACCATCCCAAAGGGAGAAGGGATTTTTGTCCTTATTTAGTCTGGATCAGAAGTGTCATGGCATCAGTGCATGATCAGTACTTCTAATCTGCAAGGCTAATTTTATTGAAATGAGGGCATAATGAATAAAAGGTTACCTTCGGACACTGGAGATTCCATCTTTTCCCACCTTTTTTTGTCGGCCTCCAGGCCACTTGTCACCCCAAAATTTGTGACTACTTATCAGCCCGGAGGTTCTTGCTTTTCTTTCTCTGCCCAGGGACCCCTGTTGTACATGATGTATGATTTCCTGCTTTTGGCTCGTGCTCCTCCTTTTTGTTCAATTCCTGCCATTTAGCCTCCATGTTCCTTTTTCTGCTCATATCTACCTATCTGCCTGCTCTAACACACTGATGTACTTTAATGTTAATCCAACCTCACATTCCTGGGTTTTTAGTTCCTGGGCAACTCTTTCCATATGTTGAGATTAGCCTTTATTTTTCCTTTTGCGTATAATCCTTATTGAGTTTTGGAATCAAGGATATGCTAACCTCACAAGAGGAGTTGGAAAATGTTTCCTCTTTCTATTCTCTGGAAGAGTTTGTATCAGTTTGATTTCATCATTGAAATATTTCGCTATTGGACGTTTGGTAGAATTTTCTGGCAAATAACTTGATTTCTGTACCCTGACCCCTGAGGCTGCTGAATCAAAGTTCAAGTTTCCTGGTACCTTTTCTAACACTGGCAAAACCCTGAGGCAGTGCTGGTGCTCAGTAACTTTCCTTACCTCTTTGGGATCAGGCTTTCTCTCAGAATTTGTCTGACAGTTCCCCACAATTTTGTCAACCCTTCAATGTTCAAAGATAAATTAAAATTTTGTATTTGTTTTGCTTTTTTTCATGTCTGCATTTTTATTTATTTTAAAGTCCAAGGAAGGTAGAGTTAATCAATGTTTAATCCCATAAAGAGACCTATAATAAAATGCAAATGTGCTTGGGACGCTAAACACTTTGAATACCTGATTAATTCATTTGAGTCCATTGTTCCAGGTATATTCCAGAACTGAGCTAGGAAGGTAAGACTGATGGGACAAAGATGAAGGATAGATACAAGGCTGTGGTCCTGGTAAGGAGGGCAGATCATGGAAGTGGCCTACCTCCCATGTCACACCAGCTCCAACTTCTACTGGAAGAAGTAGTAGGTATTGCTATTGTCCCATGATCCACTTGCTTCACCATGTCAGTTCTGACTCCAACATAACTTCAGTTGAGGCTACCTGCTGACTCCATTTCTGATTCCACTTCTGCTCTCATCCAAGCACCACCAACCAGCTCTGTCCCCATTTTCCCACACCTTCAATCTCTAGTGAGTCACAGTTCATTAATCTCTGGAAACCATGAGGACACTAAGCCTTCAAACCTCAGTTATTTCATTTCAAAAGAAGTTGGTCCCTGAAGGGATTCAGGTGACAGCTTGAAGAGTTACCACATGGTACCCTGGGCATAGTAAACCACTGTAGAAACTACTCTGTACTTTGAAAGATGGCACAGACTGTCTGGGTCAGAGGAATTTCCTGCATTATTGAAGGAATAATAATCTCTCCTTCTTACAGTAGATGATGCCCCATTCAGTTGTCTATCTGAGTTCTGAGCTGTCCACTTGAAATCACTGAGTTTACAAATAGCGAGAGAGAGTGGAGGGCCCCAGCAAGACATGCTAGATCGCTCTAGCTGCTGACAATGCCCCCAACAGTCTTTGTTTCACAGCAATTATTTTGCAATGTAATTAATAAGGTTAAAATGATAAAGTTAAGGATAAGGTTAGTTATCTCTGATGGACATTTTAACCCATCACTGTAACAGCTCTGCTTCCATGTTAGCCAATTTGCTTTGATTCTCCAGTCTACTGCAGGATTGTCATGGAGATGCATGCATAACAGAGTTTTGTGTGATATATTTCTGATAACTAACAGCACAATATGACATGAACTTGTATAAGACATGAAAATCAGGTCACAAACTCAGGTATGTGAGAAATGTTGCTTTTCCCTCTTTTTCTTTTAATATTTCATTTTCAACTCTAATATCCCACACCACTAAGGGTACATCGTACAATGCAAAGACAGTCCCCCACCTCTCCCGCCATCTAAGAATTATCCACCCAAAACGTTAATGATGCTGGGGCTGAGAAACTCTGCTCTAGACCAGTGCTTTGACTGCCTGGTCAATTACTTGGAGAGCTTTTGAAAAATCCCTATTCCTGGGCCCAAAGCAGACCATTTAAATCAGAAGTTTTGGAGGTGGACTTAAGTATTGGTATAACTGATGTACAGTCATAGTTGAGCACCTCTGCCTTGGACAATCCATCCAGTTATTTCTCTCTGGGGTCTAGCAGTCTTTGTGTGGTATCAGGAAATAAAGCATAAAGAAACCGATAGCCCTCTCAGCTCTCTGTCCTCCCAAGAGAGCCTTCTTTTAACCTGAGGGAGACTCTCTCTCCCTTCTGCTTCTTTCAGCCCACTTTTCTTGCTTATACCACTTCCAATGGATTTACGCTTTTAGATTACTAGTCCTGTAGACCACTTTTGGACTTTCTACCTGCCCCTTATTCTCCCCTAGGCAATGAAGCACAGAGTGCACTAATGAATTCATGACAGGTAATGAATAGGAAAATGTTTGTGTGTGTGTGTGTGTGTGTGTCTGGCAGAGGGGCTGGGCTTGGAGCGATATGAATTAATGTCTGCAAATATTATCCAAGTGTAAACATCACAAAACCTCTAGAATTTCTTAAAAACTACCACTGTCATCCTTCACTGAAGCACCTGAATGTATTCTAATTGATCTCCTTTACAGATTTAAACTTTTCTAGTTTTATTGAATGCTTATCTGAATCTATAATTTCACACTTACAGTTGTTAAGGACAATTCCAGTAGGATATTCTACCATCAACTCACATTCAACATTCCTGAAGCAAACTCATCCTTCTCTATTTTAAATGCCTCCTTTTTCTTCTCCACCCCTCCTTCATTTCAGAATTACCTTAAGAGAATAGCATTCCTTCATCACTCAAGGGTGAAAAGGTGGAATCACTTTTAATAACTATCTTTCCATCAACCACCTATTCTATTATATTATCACGATCTTTTAAATCTTTTTTTGAATGTATCTTATTTCTATTTCCTTCTTCCAATTCTCATAGCTGCCCCCTTAGCTCATGATCCTATTACTTCATGCCTGTGTTACTATAACATTTTCCGTAATACTTGGCCCAGTTGATTGCCATGCTCCATTTATTATGCAGCCAGGATACTGAGCCCTGCTTTCACCAACTCATCCTTCTGTGTAAGAAATTTCCCCACTATAAGCTGGATCAATTGCCAAGTCCTCCACAAGTTGTCTCTTTTATCTATCTACCATCTCTAAATCCATAAACTTGCTAACCCAGCCAGGCTATGACCAAACAATCACTGACACCTACCAACATGGCCAATTCTAGAATTGATATGGCGAATAGTCTGACATGTAGCTAGGACCAACTTCTGCCACTGCACTGGGCTGCCTGCCTCTCTGGAGACAAATTTTTCAGTCAATCCTCCACACAGAGACCAAAGGTGAGTTTTCTGGAGGTGAGAACATTCAACGGTAACAGTAGGACTGAGCCTCCAGAAGTCCTTCTCCCCCAGCCAAGAGAATAAATGAAAAATACAATCCCCACTCCCTAGACGGAATGGCCAAGATTACTCTTACCTTTAAAAGCATAAAGGATGCAGGTGTGGTGGTTCCCATCATATTCTCATGTCATTCAGCAATTTGGCCCCTGCAAAACCAGATACATTGTGGTGAATGAAGGTAGACAACTGCAAACTCAACCAAGTAGGAAATGCAGTTGCCACATCTATGTGGCATTTTGCTGGGGCAGATTAATGCAGCCTAGGTACATGGTATATAGCCATTGATCTGGTGAATGTATTCTTTTTCATCCCTATCAGGAAGAAGAATCAGAAGTCATTTGTATGTGGCATAGACCACGGTACACATTTTTGTCTTCATCCAGGCTATATTAACTCTCTCTTTCTCTGTCATAGTCTGAAGGATGTCGAACATTTGGATAGTCTGTGGAATATCACATAGGTCCCCTATATCCACTAAATCAATGATATCATGTTCATCAGACTGGTTGAACATGAAATGTTAAGTCTATTGGGGGCCTTGGTAAGATACACACTCTAGAAAGTGAAAGTGATGATGAAGCACGAAGTCCTGGCCCCCTTCTGTCAACTGGGGACAACTCTGGGGAAACATTCCAACCCCAGTGCTTCCTCTGGATTGAGCTGAGGCCACTCTTGCAGCTACATCATGGATCAATTTCTCCTCTATTGAATCCTGCTTCCTTCTCTGCCTTACAAGTACTCTTTCATAGTGCACTCCCCAGTAGATCTGCTGCGTACAAATATCACACTGAGAGCCTGTTTCATGGGGAACCTAAACCTTAGATAAAACCTGAGGTTAGGTCTTCAAATAATGAGCCAGGGTGAGTAGGTGATAACCACCGGTAAAGTAGTGGGTCGTAGATTCTGATGACTCAGAGTTCTAAGCTGGTATTTTGTGGGTGGGAGGAAAGAGGAAGAATGGTCTACAGTCCAAGAGAGAAAATGAGAAGCTAGGACCACCTCCATCCTAGTTGTACAGGAGTGTGGTTGAGAAAACAGTCTTCTTTTGAGAGGACCAAGGCAGAATCAGAGTCCTGAGAGGACTACCACCTTTTTATGAGGGCAAGATGGTGAAAGAAATGTTCAGAGAAGATTAAGCAGATTTTCTGGTAGTAGAACATGAGTTTCAGAGAGCTGGTGGAAAGGGAAGGCGTGAGAGAGACAGGATCTAAAAGGAGGATGTGCAGGATTGCTTGGGGATTAGAGTGGGTGGGAAGGATGGCATCCTGGGCTTCTACCAGTAACTGAAGTAAACAAAGATGAACATAATGAAATTAGCCTTGGGACTGTTATAGCAGAGCGGCAGGAGAGGCTGTGCCAGTGGAGGAAGACGATAAGTGAGGACGTTATTGGGAATACAGAGTGTCAGGTTCCCATTTCCTTCCACAGGAGTTGATGTGAAGGCTGGGATGGAGTGGTTTATACTGAGCATCAGACCATCCGAGTCTCTCCCTTCAGCTCTGGCACTAGGGAGAAGCAGTTCTTACCTAAATTAGAACTTTCAGCACATTTGTGAGATCAGGTGAATTATTTTTATTTTCTTTCTCACAACAGTCAGTAACTATGAGACATACACTCCCCCTTCATAAAAATTTTCCCTTCCTAATTGCTGATATAGCATTAAATTAAAGATGTTTGGTTATAAATAAGAAGCTTCAGAAATTGAAGCTGTCAAGCAAAAATATCCATGTTAATCTCAGCTCCATTAAACAAACACACATAAGGGGAAAAAAATGATTATCTGCCAAGTGGGAAGAATAAAATCATCAAGAAATGAAAACATGTTCATGTTTATAAGAAGCTAATGTAAAGAATAGACAGGTAAAAAATAGAGTGAATTTAAAATATAATCCTGGTGCTTTTTTCCACGATAAGAGTGTTTACGTTTAGTATTTGGAGAAACATTTCTTCTGATAACTTCAACAACTGCTGAACAAAGCCTTTCTATTTTGTCCCAAAATTGATTAATTGCCTATGGAGGAAAGACCCTAATTCTAAGCCCATCTTTGCCCTGAGTAATTTGGTGGGGGAAGCTTTGATTTATTGATTCATTCATAAAAACAAATATTTGTTTTCAACCTACTATGTGCCAGGTTGACACATGACACCTACTATGATATATGTTCTATTATTATTATTATTATTGTCCCACTTAACAGAAAAGGACACTGAGATGCAGTGAGGATCCTCAGTACATGGATTTGCATCAGATTCCAGTGCCCAGTCTTTACCTTGGGAAGTAAACATATTGACTATTCTGCTTCCCATTATTCAGAAATCTCATATCCTATAGGAAGCATTTCCCAGGTAAAATGAGAAGGGATCTTCCTTCGTGACCAGGAGTGACAAATCTATAATCTGTACCCAAAGTTGGGATGCATTCCAATGGGAAGGCAGGACTATTTATCAAGCTGATTTCCTCAATGTTTGTGCTCAGAGATCCACTTTGTTTTGTCATAAATAATAAAGGTTTCTAGCTTTCATAGAATCTTTTCCCCAGTCTCACCACCACCAAATTTAAATTGGTTAATCAAATGCCTCCTCTTTTTGAGTAATAAAGTTAGAGAAAGAAAAGCGTAGGAAGCAATATAAGCCTGTGATTATGTCCTTCATAAATAGTGAGAGGTGTTCTTTTTTTTGTTAACTAAGTGTAATTATTCCTGATTTTCAACTGAGTTAAAAGAGGCTTGAGTTAAACAAATGAATTAAATGCACAACAGATGGACAGTTACTTTGATATTCCAGGTTTGGTTGCTGGAAGTGTTGCAGCTCTTGTCTAAAATGACTATTTAATAACAGTTTAAGAAAACCAGTAGTTTCTAGACAGCCTGGCAGTTGAAGTGAATAAACTTTCCATTTTGTGAATTTTCAGGGAAGAAATGGTCCCTTCAAATTGGGAGTGATTAATATACTAAGATATCAATTCATAAAAACCACTCATATTATAACCTAGCAGCGACATTTGTAACATATTCAATAGCTTAAATTCTCACACGTGGATTCAGTCTGGGGGAACTTCCCTAATTGATCTAGACTGGAAATGCCTCTTATTTTATTAATTACTCTGGTAAAACGTTATTCAAGACCTGAAGAGTCTATTTTCCCCGTCCTGCTTGGCTCTTGGTATTGTCTCCCTCTCCCTCTCTTTTCCAGTAGTTTTATCCCACCATAAGAAGCAAGGTGTTAGGAGTCTACACATACAAACACACACCACACCACATAGTGTTAGGACACTTCATATTTTCTTTCCTGGCTTCCTAAAATCCTGCCCTATGTATTCTGTATTGCAACAGATCCAGTTATTTTTGCTGATTGAGTTTAGAATTTGATTTTAATTTACCTCCTTTTCTATGATCCCTCACAAATTGTTAGTGGGTGAGAGACTCCTTTAATAATTCATCCATTTATTTGTTTAAAAACATTTAATTAAGTGTCTGCTACTACGTGTCAAAAAATGTGTTCAGCCCTGAGGACACAGAAAGAAATAAGACCATTCTTGCCCTCAAAGGCTTCCTGATCCTGTAAGAGGGATGTGACAGTGCTATGGTGAAGGTGAACTTAGGGTGCAAGTGGAAAAGAAAGAGAGAGAGCGGAGGTTTCAATCCTGTATGAGTTTCCCACTGCTGCTATTAACAAATTGCCACAAACTTAGTGGCTTAAAACAATAAGCATTAATTTTCTTATAGCTCTGAAGTTCAGAAATCCAAAATGAGTGTCACTAAGCTAAAATCAAGTTGTTGGCAGGGCTGTCTTCCTTCTGGAGGCTCTGGGGGCAAGTCTGTTTCCTTGTCTTTTCCATGTTCTAGAGGCTGTCCACATTCCTCGGCCTCCTTTCATCTCCAGAGATAGCATCACATCACTCGGCCATCACTTCTGGTTTCACATTGCCTTCTTTGCCTCTGCCTCTCTTGCTTCTCTCTTTCATTTATAAGGACCTTTGTTTTTCCATACGGCCCACCCCAATAACCCAAGAGTATCTTCCCACTTCAAAATCCTTAATTTAATCACACCTGCAAAGTCTCTTTCACCATATAGGTAGGTAGCTCCCTGTTCAGTCCTAGAGGATGAATTACTAGTCCAAACAGTCATATAATCTCATTCCTGTTAGTCAGTGACCCTGCTAAGGGTAGGCATGTGAGCTATTTCTGGTCGATTAGAAAAAAATATCTATAATACAATGACAGGATATAAAAAGTGTATATAGGTGCTGTTCTAAGATCTTTACATAAGTGTAAAAATTTAATCCACACAATAATCCTATGAAGTCAATCCATATAGCCATTTTACAGATAAGAAAAGAGATACAGATCGGTTAGGTAACATGAACCAAGTGAAACAACTTGTAAATGGCGGAGACGGGATTTGAACCTAGTGAGTCTGGCTCCAAAACCCATGTTCTTAATTATGACGCTTCATTGCCTCCAAGGGAAAATCTCCAGAGGAGAGCTTTCCTTCCCAAATACAAAAACAAGGCTACAGGAGGAGAAAGTCTAATGTCCTGTCCCTTTCTTCCTGCCTTAAAACTAGACGTGATATCTGGAGGTGCAGAAGTCGTCATGGAGTTGTGAGGCAAGTAAAGCATGAAATAAAGATGAAGAGAATTACAATGATCTCGACCCTTCTGTTGAGGGTCACTGAACCAATGGCAGTAATAACTTGCTGCTGGATTTCAAATTATGTGAGAAAACTAAAATACTATATATTTAAGCCACTGCAATTGGACTTGCATTACATTGCAGCCAAGCCCACTTCTAACTGATGCACTCATGTACTCCCTTTCAAATTGCTGCAACTATTTGTACCCATATCTCCCTCCCTTGCTAAACTGGGAGTTCCTTAATGGCAGGGGAAGCCTAGTCCAGTAATTAGTGCCTCTCATAGATGGCTCCAGTGACCCTTACCTCCTGGATTCATGCCCTTTTGAAATTCCCTCTCCTTGAATCTGGGTTAGAGCTAGCGGCTTGCTTTTATGGAGCAATTTACAGTAAATGTGAGGAGGATGTCACTTCTGAGATCAGGCTACAAAAGACTGGGACTTCCATCTTTCTCTCTCTCTCACTTGCTTCTTCTGATGGAGTAGGCCGCCATGTTGTGGTATGACATGTGGAGGCAAGCAACCTTAGACCAACAGTCAACAAGGAATTGAGGCCCTCAGTCCTACAGCTCTTCAGGATCTCAATCCTGCTGTCATGAGTGAGCTTGAAAGCTAATCCTTCACCAGTTGAATCTTAAGATGACTGCAGCACTAGACAACACCTTAAATGAAGCTTTGTGAGAGACCTTGACTAAGCTGGGGGCCCAGGTAAGCTGTGCCCCAATACCTGACCCACAGGAACTACTGTTTAATAAATGTTGTTGCTTAGACCACTAAATTTGGGGGTAATTTCCCATAGAGTGATAGGTAACTAATTCTGTGTCCAATAAATATTCATTGAATAAAGCAATAAATATTTGCTGAGTTGAATATATAAAGGGTGAAAGTATGGACAATATTAGGGATGAATTCTTCCATAGAGGAGGTGAGAACTGAGCTGAGGTTCAACGGATGAACAAAGGGGAGTAGAGAACACTCAACAGAGGAATTGGTATGTAAACAGCAGTGAGAACAGTAAGGACACATGAGTTAAGAAACTTACTAGTAGATTAATAAGAATGAAGGGCAGGATGTCTGTGGAAAGGAGTGAAGATAAAAGTGAAAGTTATAATAAGAGAAATATTCAAAGGCTTTATATGCCATGCAAAGATGTGAGTTTTGTTCTCTAGGCCATGGGGAGTCAGTGGAGGTTTTCCTGTAGTGAAATGCACTAGATGGTAGCTCTGGAGGAAGATGGAAGTAGGTGGTGGTGGGCATGACTGGAGGGATGCCAACTGGAAGACTACTACTGGAGGAGTCCAGATAAAGGATGAAGGTAGAAGAAGAGGACCCTGTGAAGTGGACCACAAACAAGTGGTCTTAGACGGGGGTGGGAGATTAGAAGGGGTGGTGTCGGAGAGGCTGTGGTAAGAGAGAGATTCAAGATGGAGGACACTGTCAACATGACTATTGCAGCACTGAGACGAAGGACAGAAAAGTGGTTATTAGCAGTCTTAAAAGGCCACTCTCAGTGGCTTGGTGCCCCATTGCAAGTGCCTGAGGAAAGATTTAGCTTAACTAGCAGGGGCAATAAATGCAGACAACACCCTTCTCTGAGTCTGGCTGTGAAGGGAAGCAGAAGTATTGAGAGATATATAGAGAGCATTCAGGGTTCAGGTAAGATTTTGCTTGTTTGTATGATCAGTTTAGACATGGGGAGTTGATTAGATTCTGTGCTGAGAAAGACCCGGTGGTTTGGGAGAGGACTGGCAGCTACAGGAGAGGAAGATTATTGATGCAATAAGGTTTGTCAGCTGATATGAGAAATCTGACTGGAGACAGATGACAGAGTCCACCTTGGTCTCCAAATTAAGTCTCCTCTCTGTGTGACCAGGAATGATTCTTCCTCTGCTGTCTCGAAGGTGACCTACTTGGTTCCATTATTCTTAATATCTGCTCTTGAAAATAAGTTGAGATTTTTAAGGCCTTTAACTCCAAACTCTGCTTCTGAGGGGCAGCACCAGACTACAAAAAGAAGTTCTAATGTGATTTCTGGTTTTACTGTAAATGTTCTCTGTGACCTGTGTTTCTTAGTTTTTGCTCTTTCTTAACTTCTTAGATCTCTGAGATATTGTAAGAATTCAAGAGATCACTGTGTTAATCTTGTATGTGCCTTGTACTCAGTACGGTTTTGTGTACCTAGTGGGTATGTAATAAACATGTTGATTTGTATCCACTTGATTCTGAGAAAATCAGGTCCATATAAATCTCTTAAGGAAGACCTTCATTTCTCTTACACAGGAGGAAAATATCTTAGTATTTAATCCCTGCAATCCATAGGCTAGAGATGAGGTCATAAGATAATATCTAAGTAGCCTCTGCTTTATTTTTTATTGGGTAAATTGTTATAGCAATATCTAAATAGACTGTGATTTAGAAGTAATCAGTGCCTCTACCAGAAATTGCTGGTTCTGCTCTCCTTCAGACCACGGAGATGCCCTTTCCTCAGCATGCAGGGACAAAATACTTGTTAATTCTATACGTATCACTAAATTGTTTGCAAGCAGCCATTACCAAAAAGAATGAATTAAATAATAGCACCACGGCAGCTAGTTGATGTAGAAATTTGACCCAGAGACAAATCCATTAACATGTTTCTGCTTGTTCCTAATTTTAGAATTCTATCAAAACTGAGTCAAATCATCCTTCAGTTCCACAGAAACTGAAGTCAAGAGTCTGTTCTTTTTCATTTCTGTCTGGAAACCTATTCCAACTAGCATTTAAATTCAATCCAATATAATAGGCATGGTTGGTACATACAGGGTGATTAAGCTAGCTTGTGGATGCAGAACAAGCTCACATCTATCAGAAAGGAAGACGTAGTTAGTTCTCCATACAGGCATTTTTCAGTATCGTGGTTGATATGTTTTTGCTCTTTGTAAGGCTGCTTGGGTATTGTGTAGTCAATCTTGTCAAATCATATCTCTACATCTAGAAGAAACCCTGACCCACCTCAAGAACACTTAGTTTTCAGCAGCAGTGAAGGTGAAAATCACAGCATGAAGTGGTCAGAATATTTTCCATTCTACCCAGACTCAGGATCAAGTGGAATACCAGTAACACCCCTACTGCACTGGACAAAAAATCCACTAGGGCTGCATCACTTACATAGTCCTCTGCTTGTGTCACTCAGTATATGGGTTGGTGGTCAAGCCCTATTCTGAGCCCAAGGGTAGGAGGAAAAGGCATGAGAGATAGCCTTTTTGAAGTCCTGAAGAACATTCCCAGCTTTGCTGTGCATTTTCGTCACTGGAGTGTTTGGAGGCCGTGTGCCTGAGGGGGCTGTCCATCAGCAGAGACATAAAGCAGTGTTCTTGGCTGCATGTGATCAATAAATATCCCTCGGTCCTTCTGTGAATAGCAAAGCTGATGACCTCAGTGTCACAGAAAATTTCTAATTTGGATAATTACATTCTGCTTCTCTCTGTTGCTCCTGTAGCTTAAATAGAAAATGGAATTCTTCATTTTCGTTCGTCAACTGCTGCTTAAGTTACACTGCTGTGAGGTGTCGCTGTGAGCTGTTAAACATCTGCTGTGCCCTACTTCGGAGGTGGTTACATTTTAATTGAATTTTACTTTAATTGACTTGAACAGACCATATAGGTAATAAATCTGTTTGCAAAATGCTTTTGAGTCTATTTAGATAGGAAGATTCACATAAATATTAAAACACAATCATTAGCTTTATGAAAGATATTTGGGGATTCATTTTTCTTAAAAGATATTTTGTGAAACAGTCTATTACTGAGTGTTTTGCATGTACAATAAGATACACATTCTTTTTCCTTTATAAAGCTAAGAGTTTTCAATTAACAAATTAGTCAATCAATGGGTATATTCTCAACACCTGTTTAGCACAGGGCTGGGTTCTGGCTCTTGTAAAGAGGTGCTAAAAGAATAAGTTATTTCCATTAGAGGTCAGGCCTAGCCCACTAAGGCAAGCACTGGGGATACCGAAATATGGGGGGTCAGGGGAATACCAGATGCTCTGCCACCTCCAAACTAACCTCACTCCAGTCTACCACAAACACCAAAACCCCCACTATTAAACTTCTGTGGAAAATCCCTTGAAATGCAAATTTATGTCTTGAAAGGGACTACCAAACAATTGAATATTCTTACAAGTTTTTTTTTTTCAAACATTCACTCGGAGCCTACTATGTACCAAAAACCTTGCCTACAGTATTCTCATTACCTTACGGGCAGGTGAAAAAATTCTGAGGTGCATTAAATTGGCCAAGGTTGCACGGATAATAAATAACAGAAATGGGATTCAACTTCTTTGGCAAGTTGTTGATGTTTCCGCCTCCCCAGCTGGCCTCCCTGCTGATGAATTGGATGTAGCTCTTGTCCCACAGGCAGAGGGGAAGGCAGACACCAACGTAAATACAGCACAATGTAACGAGAACTACCACAGAGAGGTGGACACTGTGGTACCGGAACTCAGAGCGGGAAATGACTAACTCTGTCTTAGGGGTTAGAAGCATTTTCCTGGAGGAGGGCTTTGAAGGACAATGAGAGGATGCGTTCCAGCATGATATAGTGAAAAGTACTTTAAGATCAAGAAGACTAGAGTTTGAATCCTGGTTCTAGCTATGAATCTGAGCAATGTTTTAAAATTTTTCTAAGCATGATTTTTCTCATTTTCCAAATGGGGAAAATAGCTGATTTCTAGGAGTGCAGTAGGAGGAAATAGATAGCTCAATACCTGGAAAATAGTGGCCATTCATTGATGACGGTTCATCTTCTCCTTTCTCAGGCAGAGAGAGTGACATGTGCCAAGACTGGTTGATGTGGGAGCCCGAAATTTGTTGTGGCTCCAGTAAAAGAACGGTGGGGCATCTTGGTGGGAAACAAGGTTTATATAGTTACACAGTTTCTGAAAGGCCTTTGATGTTCAGTAAGGAGTTTGGATTTCTATCTCCAAATAACTCTGAAGTCAGTATGAAAATTGGATATTGAGTGACAAGGAGGCCAATTAAGAGGCCGTTACAATGGGACAGTTGACAAGATATGAGACCCAAAATCCAGATAGTGAAAATAGAGATAGAAAAGGGACACTCAGATGAATTTGACTGATAGAAGTTAAACGTGACTTAAAATTTTTAATGGGTCTATGTAAATAGTGTTGCTACTAACCAGTTCAGTGGAATGAAAATGTTTTGGGAGGAAATATTATTAATCTTACTTTATATCATAGAATTGGAGGAGCTTGTGGGACATACCATCAGACATTTCTGATAACTAGTCAGAAGTTTGACCTGATGCTCAGGATAGAGATATTAACATGGTTGTTAATGTTATGTAGGTAGAAGATGAAGTCATGGGACCAGGCAAAATCACCCTGGGAGAGCAAACAAAGCACTAAGAGGAGAGGTCCACTGGAGGAACCATGGGAAAGCATAAATATTTAAAGAGGATGCAGAGAATGTGCAGTTGAAAAAAAGTCTGAAGAACTATAAGAGAACTTGGAGGAGACTTACACAAGCCAGTAAGCCAAGAGAACATCAAAATTTCCCCCATTACTAAGAGGTAAGTTCCACGAGGGCAGAGATTTTTGTTGTTGTGTTTCACTGATATTTATCCAAGTTTTGGAATAGTGTCTGACACATAGTAGGTGCTCAATAAATTCATTGAATGAATAAATGGTAATTAATATGATAAGGAAGAAGGGAGTTTCAAGAAAGAGTGATTAACAGTATCAAATGCTATAAAGAGATCAGGTAGAGTGAGAACTGAAAAGATCAGCAATTAAAAGTCATTTGAGACCTTTTGGTAAACAGTGTTCATATTTCAGTGGGTTATAATCTAAATGGAAAATAGTATGGAATGCTCTCAAAAAAACTAAAAATAGAACTACTATATGATCTAACAACCCCTCTTCCAGGTATATATCCAAAGGAAAAGAAATCAGTAGCTGAAAGAGATATCTGTACCCCCATGCCCATTGCAGTATTATTCACAGTAGCCAAGAAATGAAAACAACTTAAGTTTCTAGTGACAGAAGAATGGATAAAGAAATTATGGTATACATATACATACAATGGAATATTATTCAGCCCTTAAAAAGGAGATCCTGTCATTTACAACAACATGAATGAACCTGAAGGACATTATGCTAAGTGAAATAAGCCAAGCACAGAAAGGAAAAACTGAATGATCTCACTTATATGTGGAATCTAAAGCAGTCAAAAATAGATAGACACAAAGAGTAGAACAGGGATTACCAGGGGTGGATGGTGGGGGAAATAGGGAGATATAGTCAAAAGATACAAAGTGAAGGTTATGTAGGGTGAATAAGTCTAGAGATCTACTGTACAGCATGATGACTATAGTTAATAATTCTGCATTGAATATTGGAAATTTGTTATGTGAGCAGATTTCAAGTGCTCTCATTAGAAAAAAAATAGTAACTACGTGAGGAAATCTGTTAATTAGCTTGACTCTAGTAATCATCTCACTATGTCTATGTATAACAAATCATCATGTTGTACACCTTAAACATATACATTTTAAAAACATTTTTAAAACAAATAAATTGAGAAGAAATTGATGCAGAAGAAAGCACATAGTGCAGAATGCCAAGAAATTTGGAAGTGGAGAAAAGAGAGGGTAGTTGTAGAGGACAGTTTTCTGGAAGGTCATTATTAGTATGTCTGCAGACAGAGAGAAAGAAATGGCTAGAGAGGAAGGGGGTGAACATTCAAAGGAGAGTGGTGGCAGGAGACTCTGAGTCTAGGTAGAAGGCTCAGCCTTTAGGAGAAAGAGGGGCAGAAGTAGCAAGAAGGTCCTTGGCTATTTCAGTGTCTCGAAGTGGAAAGGAGGGACCTCACTGAGGTAGGAAGAAAGGTTACTTGATGAATTTAAGGAGACTGAGGGTTGGGTAAGGGTTAGGGAAGGAGAGTGAAGAATAGCTAAAGGGAATCAACAAAACAAGAAAACTAAAGTGAGTTTAGCATAGATTAATTTATGCCATTAGCTAGTGGGGCCTCTGAAAGCAGAGATCAATGTTCAGCAGGAAAGTGACTTAGAACAATTTTCTCAGCAAGGAGGAAAAGTCCAAAAAGAACAGTAGATGGGACACTGGCCAAAGAAAGAAACCCCAGTACAAACACCAAAAGGGCTTGGTCTGTGGGAAAGTAGAGAGGATGACAGGTGGGAGTTCAAAGAAGAAATGGTACAGATGTTCTCAGAAAGACCAAGGACTTACAGGTCATCAAGTCAAAACTCTCATTCAAAGAAGTATGGTAACACTTATTATGAGCTTGGTACTGCATGCAGCATTTGTGTATGTAACTTAGTGATAGTCCTTAAATAAATGCGTTTTTCTCTTTTGCATTCCTGGGTACTTAACCTTCACTCCATTGAGCCTGGGTATCCAAATGTGGGTGAAAGAGTATGTCTGGAAATCAGAAACTTTAAAGAAGGAATGCAGAGTAAGAACATGGTAACATTGTGAGATTCAGCTTCTGATATGCAAGATAAGATCAGGCAACAAGAATATATCTTTGTTAACCGGATTTTTGTCTTGGAAGAAGACTTCCTATAACCCCTCATCCCCTACGTTGGCAAATTTACTACTGAGTTTGGAGGATGAAGCTCATAGCATTATACCATCTTGTAAGTGATGTACTGCATCCTGCAGTAGGCTGGGAGGTAAGGTAGAGAATGTGGCAGAATGCAGTGCTTCTTAAAGAATGGAAGAGGTGAGGATATCAAGTCAGTCAGGCATCCCAACTGAGTCCTGATCTAGTACAAAAAGACAAGACTATTAATTATGCATTGTGGAAATAAAACTTTGTCTGAAGAAATATTATGAGTGAGGTACGTTGATATTTCCTGTTCAGTTCTACTCTATTCTATACAATTTTATTTTTAAAAAATCTTGGACACAATCTACTAAATAGATTTTCTAACATACGAATGGATTTTAGTGAATAGTTTGAAGAACATTTCTTTAAGATTTGTATTGGACTTATATATTCTTTATTTTCAATATGATGGAGAAGTGTTAGTATGCTCTAATACCATTGGAAAACATACTGGAATGTCAAAGAGTTTGATAAGGAAGACAAAGAAGAAAAAGTGAACTTAGAAATTAATGGAGAACAATGTCTCTGGATAAAGAGCCTCAAAGACCCCTCTCTACTCCAAAGCAGAAGTCTTGATATTAAGAAAAGGTAAGAATATTGAATTGGAGCTGGAAGACTTTGAAGGACAAGAAACTGTAGGAGAAAAGGTGGGAAAAGAGAAAGCTTTGAGGAGGCACCACTGGCTCTCACCAAGATGGTTTTCAGGAAATCTCTGGAGGAAATCTCCCACCTAAGATTGCCTAGTACACAGTTTGCTAGAGAGAAATAAGTAGGAACCATTCCTGAGAACAGTGGGATGTGCAGTTCTCTGGCAGGGTGCCAGGTGCTTATTTGAATTGCTGATGGTCGATGATGAACATCTTTATTTGAATTGCTGATGAAGTAGGATCCAACTTTGGTATGTATCAGGGGTCTAGATATGTAAGGAAGTATCTTCAACATTAGAAAAAAAGGATCTGACATCTGAAATACTAAATATTCGTAACTAAAATTCTTATTCATCTAACTTCCTGTCTATACTACATTCTCTTGAAGAATCTTGGCTTAGCAGTCCTCAGGCCACCTCGCCAAGTGTCAATTAGAGATTGTGAGGAGAGTGGAGTAAATGGAGAAGATTGGCCTTGGGGACAGATATTCCAGACAGAAAGGTTTTACAGGCTGAGGCATAGCTCAGTAAGTAGGGGTCTTTGTTTGTAACCAAGAGGAAAAAAAAAAAAAGCTAATTTAAGCAACCAAGAAAGCAAGAAAGAAAAAAGAAAAGGAAAAAAAGAAAGGATGTTGCTGGGGTAACTTGAAAATTCAAATCAACAAGTATGCAGTAAGGACAGGGACCAGAGCAGTCTGGAGACCTCAACAAGAAGCAATGGATAATCTCCTCAAAGTATAGGAAGGGACCAGCTCCTTATATCAGTCTCAGTTCAAGAGTCAAGCTCCCAGAAGAAAGCCTCTAATGACCTAATTTGGGTCACAGTCTTACCCCTTGACCAGGGGACAGCAGGACTTCTTGTTATACCATCACATCTATAGCAAATGAAGGAGGGAAGAATAATTCTCCAAAGCAAAACTGGGACACAAATGACAGAATATGGATAGGATACTGGACCGTGGAAAATCACAGTATCCACATCATGCAGATAAAGGTACCACGGGTACCTTGCTGATAAAGAAGGCAGCCTCAGGGACCTACTGGGCCCAGAGGGGACAGAGCAGCTGATACTGGTTCTGAGAGGCTTGGGATCTGCATATGGCTTGTGTCCAAAGCAAATGCATCTGACTGCCTGCATTCCTTTCCAGGATTGAATTTGGAATTCAAATCAAACATTATTTGGATGGAAGAGATATGACTTTACTGGACTGTTTCAAAGAGCACATCAAAGGAGCTCTTTGTAAATAAATCATACTGCTATAAGTGTTACATAAATCTTGAAGGACTGTAACTGCTCTTCAAAATGCAACTGGGTTAAGTTACAATTAATGGCAAATATCAGGACATTGCTGAATATATTTTTTCCATTTCCTTTTATCATTTCAAGAGGTGAAAATGTTGATTCCATGCCTCTGGGAATTATGGAGCAACCTTGTCTATTCTTCTGATCGTCACCTGCCACGATATTCCATATTTTAACACCTACCCAAAGCAAATTGGGCTTTTTCCCATGCAAATACAGGTCTTTACTGAGAATATTAGATTGTTTTTTAAATCAGAGGAGAGCACAGATTATTAAAGATAAAATACTGGGCGGTGGGGTATAGCTCACTGGAAGAGTATATGCTTACCATGTACGAGGTCCTGGGTTCAATCCCCAGTACCTCCATTAGAAAAAAAGAAAAAAAATTTAAATAAAGATAAAATACTCCTGTAATGCCATTACTCCTGTAATGGATGTCTCTGTAGACTAAGGTAACTATCTATCTAAGAATTGCATAACTGGTCAAATTAATTGCTACACATTACCTAATTTGGGGAGAGGACATAATGTGTTAAATTTTCTTCCCCCCAATTTTTTCCTGTAGTTTTCTTGAAATAGCTGTCTTAAGGGATTGGCCCAGACTTTCCACTGCCCAATCTGACAAAGGTCTGCTTTATCTCAGGCACCCTAAATAAATTACTTCAGGGCCAACCTGAGACATAATTTGATTCAAGAGCAGAAGAAAATAACTCCCCCACCAAAAGCAAAACCACTTCTACCTGCTGATTATGATCTGAAATTCTTTTCACAGGAAACAAAATGTCTCATTTCACAGGAGAAATCAAAGGCAAACACCTGGATGTTTTAAACTTCAGTGTAGACAAGAGTCAATCTAACTGTAAATGCTGCTTATGGGAGCTGATTCTATAGGTTTGGGAAGATAGAAGATGGAGGAGCAACAGTGACACAGGTTTCCTGGCAAGGCAGGGAGCTCCCTTTGCATAATGGACAGAGAGGTACTCAGGAGACCTATCACAGCACAGAGGCCGGAACTGAGACATGGGAGTAGGTGAAAGGAGAGGATGCTGATTATGAAGAGAAGAGTGCCAAGGATGGAGCCCTGACATCGGGGTCCCTGAGGAAGACAATCCAGAGGAGACTGAGAAGGAGAAGCTCAAGAGTGAGGAGGAGAAAGAAAACAGCATCATTTTTTTTAGAAAGCAGAGGAGGAAGCCAAGAAGAAATCAAATGATCAACAGCATTGAATAACTCACAAGAGAGCAAGTGAGATAAGAACTGAAGAGCCGTCTTTGGATTTAACAAACAGGTCACTGGTGATCTTAGTGATTTCAGTCACATGATGAGGACAGAAGCCAAACTGTGGAGAGTTGTGGGAAAATGAGAGATGAGGAAGAGGAGCAGAGAGTGAAAGCTGTTCTTTCCAAAATGTTACCTGAAAAGTTGCAAAGGAAGAACAATGGAGCAATGTTATGGAATGAATGTTTGTGTCCCTCCACACCCAGTTCAGATGTCGAAGTCCCAGACTCCAATGTGGTAGTATTTGGAGATGATGTCTTTGGAAGGTAACAAGTTAGATGAGGCCATGAGAGCAGAATCTTCATGGGATTAGGGCCTTATAAGAAGATGAGAGATTCCTCTCTCTCTTCCATGTGAGCACAAAGAGAGAAGACAGCCACTGCAAATCACAGAAAGAGAGTTCTCACCAGAACCTGACCATGCTGGCTTCCTGATCTTGGACTTCCAGCTCCCAGAATTGTGAGAAAATAAATTTCTGTTGCTTAAGCCACCAATCTATGGCATTTTGTTACAGCAGCCTGAGCTAACTGGCAAATACCAAAATGATGTTCCAGATCAAGGGAAAGACTATTAATTTTAATTTTTTTAGAATGGGCAAAATTAAGCATATTTCTAGGCTTAGGGGAGGAAGCCAATGAAAAAGGAAAGGTTGAGGAGACAGAAGATAAAATGGATAATTAATGGAACAAAACTCCTGAGAAAGCAGTAGGATGTGGAGCCAAGAGGATGACACAGGAATTGAGCTAACATAGGAAAAACACACTCTGGGTGATATGAAGCAGAGTTTCCAGAATCACTCCTCATAACTGGCTGTTGAAGTGTTTAATATTCTTCAGGAAGTGCTGGAGGACAATAAAGTACAAAGTTGGAGAAGAGAAGATTCCACCAAATATTTAGTCTGTCAGGAGCTATGTTGCTTTACTACTAGCTTTTCAGAAACTATTTTTCTCCAAGTGTAGGATTCTCCACCTATTTTCAGGGATAATAGAGAAAATTTTATTTCTATTGTAACTGTATGGTAAAAAAGGATGACCCTCAAAAAAGGAAGCTAAAATAACTGCTTCTTGGTGAAGCTTTTAAGCCAGGGACATACATGTCTATAATAATCAATGAAAATAAATAAGAAACATATTACTGATGCTGCACAATACTCAGCCAAAAGCATCTTCTAAAGATTTCCAATGCAGATCTGAGTGTCAGAAATATTTTTCAATGGAGAGAATAATTCACCTATCATGGGGTTATTAAATGCCAATATTTAAGATGTAAACTCCTATTTCAATACTGGGTTCTTTTAAAAACACATTTAATGTTATCTAGGCTCTATTATTCTCTGCTGATGACCATTATTAACACAATTTAACTCTGTCTTTTCCTGCTCCCATGGCTCAGGGAATTCCATGCACTCCCCAAGCAACACCTGGCACCTCTCAAGTACGCAGGTAATGTTTGTTAATTCAAATTTCATTGCCTTTTAGCGTTTGCCCAGGAAGCAATAAATGTGAGACTCAAAGCATGACTGCTTTGTAGAGCCTCACCTATATATAATATAAATAACCTGATTAAAGATAATCATCCAGTAGTCCTGATTTGCAAATGGAGGAAGTTTTAAAACACTGCCATCTACTGCACTAGCCACAAATTGCACAGGCATTTTATAAAGTAGACATAAGAGAAAATGTTTGGCTATGCCTTACCCAGCTCTTTCCATTAAACGGTTGAAGATGATTTGAAATAACAATAAAGTTATTGTTTTTCTTAGGTGTTATGCCAAGAAAGATAAATTTATTTATGCACTTCTATGACACTTTCTAAAATAGTCAGGCTTGTGAAAAGGCAGGATTGGTGAGTATTTGTGGGTTCTGACATGGGAAGCCGGGTGTGAAGCTAATGTTTAATACATCACTTCTGTCAGTGGCCAAGAACCTCGTGTTGTGAGTCACTAAGTAATAATCATCTTGAACATGGACTCTGCTTGATTAAAGGGGAGACTTAACAAAACCTTCAGTGAAGCTAAATAGCTTTTTGTCTGGCTCTTAAAGAGTCCTTGAAATTCTCAGTTCAAGGACGGTCAAATAATTATATAATAATGGATAGAGTTAATTCATCTTTTTCTGCAGATTTTTATTATAAAAAAGTTGCTTTCAACAGAATAATTCACTGATTCTTTTTATATCTCATTTGCATGTATATATATGGTAGAGAAATTTTTATAAGAATATTATCTGTAGGGCCTCTATCACCCTAATATCATGAAAAAGTAACTCTGACTGAATTAAATAAAAAAGAATATGCTTTCATTGTTAAGCCTCCATTTGTCAAGGGGAAAAATATTCTCTAAGTCTCAGTCATTTTTATCTGTTTGCCTTTTGCTGAAGTGGATGATCTACTCTGTGATTTTGCAGTTATTGTCTAGTAATACACATTAAGGTGACATATCTTAGGATTTCGATTGGCAAGACAAATAAAAACAAGCAAGATCAATAGTCTGATGACCCCATGGATCAGAACCTTCGAGTCTTCATGTTTATCCATTATCTTTCACAGGCTTCTATTTAGCTGTGTGCCACAAATATCAAGTTGATCTGCTTGCAAGCTCTGAATAAAGCATATTGATCAAGAAAAAATAATTGGAAGTAAGCATGATAAGACTCGTGCCCTCCTATTCTAACCATTAATCAGTAGAACAAGCAATTTAAAAGAGTGTAAAGTAGGGAATTCTGGTGCATTTAAATTCAACATTTTATGCTAGACTCAAGTTACATTGCCCTTAGTCTTTCATTTTTTAGGTTATATCTACAGAAATAATTCTTAATTTATAATGCAGATTCTCAGTAGTCTAATGAAGAGCTTTATTTATCTGGTGTGGTGGTTAATTTGATGTGTCAGTTTGGCTGGGCCATGGTGCCCAGATATGTGGTTAAACATTATTCTGGATATTTCTGTGAGAATGTTTTGGATGAGATTAATATTTAAATCAGTATACTTTGAGTAAGGCAGAGATGCCTCCATTGGATGGGACTCATCCAATCAATTAAAGGCCTGAATAAAACGAAAGACTGACATCCTCTAGCAAGGAGGAATTCTGTGACAGATAGTTTTCAGACTTGAATTGCCACATCGGTTTTTCCTGAGTCTCCAGCTTCTTAGTCCACCTTGCAGATTTTGGACTTGCCATACTCCAGAATAGTATGAGCCTTTAAAGAATAATAGTTCTTTAAAACAAATAACTTTCTAAGTATATACATATCCTAAAGGTTCTGTTTTCTAGACAAGCCTGATTAATACACCTGCTGTTTAGTTTTTTAAATGAAAGATGAATATTGTATTAGAGTTTTCAGTTTCAAGCAACAAAATCTGACACTGGCTCAGATAGTTATGTTTTCCATGAGCCCAATGAGTAAGTCTTGGACTAACAGAGGAAGTAGGTTGTCTGATAGCCTTGGGGTGGGTCATCTTGTCTACCTGCTGACTCAGGGCTCATCATAGGGGCATTACTGAGCATTCACAGCAGCCACTGCTGAGCCTAGATATTAGTCAACCAGCCAAACAAATAATACCTATGTAATTTTCTCAAACACTGATTCAGAAACTCTGGTAGTGCATTCATATCGATAAACTTACTCCAACCTAAAATTATTTGTTCCTCCTTCCTTTTTTCTATCTCTTTTAGAATCTATTACTATACATATTGTCTTCCTCCTTCCATTCTTTCTTCCTTCCTTCCTTTCCTTCTTTCATTTATCAACACAAAATTAGAGAAATCTTACAATTCTTTTGGTGTGTGTCTTTGATTCTTGGGTTTGAGGTTTTATTTGGGCTAGCTGGGAACTGGTTCCAGGTAAAAGGTCAGAAGACAACGGGATATGGCAGGAGAATCACCTTCCCACTGCAAGAAGACTGAGGTGAGATAATTACCGGGTCTTCACACAAGGCAGAAGGAGCCACATCAGGCAGAGAAGCAGGTGGTGCTTCCCCTGGAGAGAGGCTCAGGGGAGTGTGAGGTTTTGGAGTACTCTGAGTCACTCAAACCTTCCCATAATTTCCCGTTCCAATTCTTGAGATCTCGTTCATTCCCTTAATGTTCTTATAAGAGAATAGGCATGGCTGTGAATTCAACTAATATAAATAGCAACCCAGAGAATCACATTTTGAGTTTGAATTCTCTGATGTTATCCTGTAATTACTTTTGATAAAAGATTCATATCTTAACCATGGACATTCCATGGCTTTCTGTGAGCTGGGAATTTAACAGTTTGAGGCTTTTATTTTCTTTCTTTAAGCTATCCAGTGCAGTTAGAAGCAATCCCCTTAACCTTCAGCCCTTAAATCCCTCACAACCTTCCTATTTGTCCTTTGGTAGCATACACTTGGTCACTCAAAGTCTTGTCTTCAGTGGGCACTTTATTCCATTTAGCATACGTACTGACTCTATGACCTAACATAATTAACCTCTTTGCCACTATGTGTGTGTCATGTGACAACAGAATCTACCAGCTATTATTAGCTGGATTTTAGGAGCCACCAGGCCCAGTTAGCTCAGATAACCCATTTCAGATTTTCTCCATTTCTCTGGGGTTCTATTGCCTGTAGCCACTATTATAATTGAGTTCTGTATCCTGAGTTCTCAGTGGAAAGGAAGGAAAAGTTCCTTTGGCCAATTAAGCATAAACTATCATTTATATGAGGATATTCGGAAGCTTAGAACTGGTCTGATAAAGAAATATGCATCCTGGCCTTCACCAAGTACGGATGCCAAGACCTTGACTTTCGTGCAACTGTTGTAGCCACTGTCTTCCTTCAGAGCTGACTGTGTCCTATGTAACTCTGGGTCCTCCTAGAAGCAGACAACAAGATGGAATTAAACACACAAAGATTTTATTACAGGAAACAGCCATGTGAGAGGAAATGGGAGAGTGCTGGAATAGGAGGGGACAGCCATCAGACCTCCAGGGGAGGGAAAAAGGAGGGAAGGTGAATAGAGGTGTGCTAAGGTGACAGAGGTGACAGCTGCAGTCTAAAGAAGACTCCAGAAGGTCCCTCAGGGAGTCCTCCAGCTGAAGCTGGTCATCAGAGTACAGGAAGTGGCCTGCCTGAGTATCCCTGTGTCATCACTGAGCAGTCATGTGGAAAGTGTGGTCTCAATACCGACGCTGTGGCAGCTCTCAGAGGGCAGCCTCAGGGGGCCACAGTCAACTATGTTCCCCATATAATGGGAGGTCTGGCATGAGTTCTTTTTGTTGTTGTTGTTGTTGTTGTTGTTGTTGTTGTTGTTTTAATTTTATTTTCTCTTTTGATCACTTGATCCTCTTCACCCATTTCTCTCACCCTCTACTCCTTTCTTTGGCAAACTCCTACTCCCATGTCTCAGTTCCTGCCTGTGTACTGTTGGTGGGAATGTAAGTTGTTGCAGCCACTATGGTCCTGGACTTTTGTTTGTTGGGAGATTTTTGATTACTAATTCAACCTCCTTATTAGTACTATTCAGATTTTCTATTCCATCATGATTCAGTCTTGGTAGGTTGTATGTTTCTAGGAATTTATCTATTTCTTCTAGGTTGTCCAATTTGTTGGCATATAACTGTTCACAGTAGTCTCTTTTGACCCTTTGTCTTTCTAAGTATCCATTGTAATAGCTCTTCCTTCATCTGGTTTTATTTTTTTTGAGTCCTCTCTACTTTTTTCTTGGTGAGTCTAGCTAAGGCTTGTCTCTTTTGTTTATCTTTTCAAAGAACAAGCTCTCAGTTTCACTGACCTTCTCTATTGTCTTTTTGATCCATATTTCATTTATTTCTGTTCTAATCTTTGTTATTTCCTTCCTTCCTACCTCGGGCTTCATTTGTTTTTTAAAAATAGTTTCTTAAGTTATAAAGTTAGGTTCTTTGAGTCTTTTCTTATTTCTTGAGGTAAGCATTCATTGCTATGAACTTTCCTTTTTCAACTGCTTTTGCTGCATTCCACAAATTTTGGTATGTTATATTTCCATTTTTATTTGTCTCAAGGTATTTTTTATTTCTCTTTTGATTTCTTCTTTGTCCCCTGGTCTTTCAGTAGTATGTTGTTCAATCTCCATATATTTGTAAATTTTCCAGTCTTCTTTGTTTAATTAATTTCTAGTTTCATACTATGTGGTCAGAAAAGATGCTTGATATGATTTCAATCCTCTTAAATTTTGTTTTGTTTTGTGACCTAACATCTGATCTATCCTAGAAATTGCTTCATGTGCACTTGAGAAGAATATGTATTCTATTGCTTTTGGTTGAATATTCTATACATGTATCTGTTAAGTCCATGCATTCTTATGGCTGCTATGCCTCTGTCTTCCTGACTTGGCAGTGTGCAGAGTCTCTTGCTCCAAGTTACTTTCTTTCAAATCTTAAGCCTCATGTGGGTGGATCCGATGGATAGAATTTAAGTCATGTGACTGTGCTGTGGTTGCAAAGAAGGCTGAAGAGGAGGCATTGAATTTATAAGCTTCAAATTCATCAAATATATCAAGAGTGTTAAAAAATACATTGGGCAGCCAGAAAGCATGACAGATGTCCATCTCAATAATGAAAATAAAACAACATTAATGAAAGACCTGAAATTGTGTATATTTAACTATTTTATTAACGTTTGGTGAATGGCTGAAAAGAACAACTTTCGTGAATATATTTCAGAAATGAAAGGAGAAAGACAGAAGAGAACAGTGAGTAGGAGAAAGAAAGGGAGAAAAAAAAGGAGTGCAGAGATGAAAGAAGGAGAAACAGGAGAGAGAGGGAAGAAGTTAAAGGACATGTTAATGGGAAAGAAGTTAGAAGAGGGGTAGGGGATTTTGAGGTAAAGGAGAGGAACTAGGGGAGAAAGAAATGTAGAAAATTCGTATCCAAAAGCTGGCCTCCAGAGCCCACACTTTTAAATGTTATAATCCAAGTTTATACAACTAGTAAGTGACATTTGGATTTGAGTCCAGATCTCTTAAATTCTTTTTTTAAGAGCCTTTATTCCATCAAAATGCCTTCTGGGAAGTTCAAACATACAGAAAGAACTTTTTGCAAATAATTTTTTTTCATTTGATTTGGTGTATAGAGAACTATAAAATCATGTACAAATGAGGATGACAACTCATTACCTGAACCATGCAGTTTCTCCATCCAGTCAGCTCAAAAATAGTAATTAACTAGCTCTTTTAATTCTGTATTTTGCTCTGCCTTATAAGACCTTGCTCCGATGTGTCCTCCATCACAGAAAGTAGCCAGAGGATTGTTTCTTGTTAGCCAGATATTCCCACAGTAGATAATCTTTGCATTTTCTACGATATACTGTAGATGGCACCTTAGTTGGTGCTTCCATTTCTTACTAAGTTTGTACAATTCTGATGGGACTATGTGATGTTTAGCCTAGATAGAAGGCATTTGAGTTAAGTCAAATGCAAAACATAAATAAATAGATTATTTTTTTCTGGTGCAAATTCTCATTTTATTTAGGCCTATATGATTACAGTGTTATAACATGATTTCAGACTATAGTGACATAACTATGCTAATCCTCAGGAAATCAATTGAATTTTATATACTAGCTATAACAATCAGTAATATTTTATAGCTGTATGATGGTTGTTATGAATATCAATTGCCATAATCAACTGTTCCTGTACTGCTACCATTTATTCTCTGTTCCTTTGATTTTTACAATGAAGGCTCTAAATGGGAAATTATTATTATCTGTGCAAAGCAATTTTTTAAATGTCTTTTTTTAATATTTTGGATTACTCTACTTCTGTCTTCTTATTTTTAATGAATGAATATTGTAGAAGTAGATTATTTTGGAGTTGTAGGTCAGATTTTACCCTTCCATTACTCATACAATTTCAGCCAGTCTTTATCTATACACATACATTATATTATTTTCTAACTATCCTTAAGGGAGAAAAAACTAAAAAAAACACTTTAGTTAATAGAAGAGTTGACACATAAAAGAAATAAATCAGAAAGGCTTGAATAGTTAGCTAAATTTCAGAATAAAATAATTATGCTTAAAATCAACAGTTATGTATGATTTACCTGAATAAGACAGGTCTACAATATTTAATGAGAACTCTTTACAGTATTACTATAAATAAAAAGAATACATCCCAACTATGACTATACTCTTTTAGTCAAAAACTTTTGTCAAAAGTATATTAAGAACTCTTGGGGAGAGGGTGTAGCTCAAGTGGTAGAGTGCATTCTTAGCATGCACGAGGTCCTGGGTTCAATCCCCAGTATCTCCTCTAAAAATAAATAAATAAACCTAATTATCTCCCTCCCCACCTAAAAGTATATTAAGAACTCTTTAAGCTCAACAACAAAAAAACCAACCATCCAATAAAAAATTGGGCAAAAGATGTAAATAGACACTTCACCTAAGAATGTATACAGATGGCATAAGCATATGAAAAGATACTCAACATCATTTGTCATTAGAGAATTGCGAATTAAAACAACAATGAAAACCCACTACCACAACTAACAATACTAAACAACACTAAACTGGCAAAGGTGTAAAGCAACAGGAACACTCACTCATCATTGGTAAGAATGCAAAATGGTATAACAACCTGGGAAGACATTTTGGCAGTTCCTTACAAAGCTAAACATAGTCTTGGCATACAATTCAATAATTGTGTTCCTAGGTATTTACCTAATCTAGTTGAAAACATATGTCCACACAAAAACCCATACAGGAATTTTATAACAGCTTTTTCATCACTGCCAAAACCTAGAAACAAGAGGTCCTCCAATGGGCAATGAATAAACAAACTGTGGTATATCCATGCAATGAAATATTATTCAGCAATAAAAAGAACTGAGTTATTAAGGCACAGAAAGATAAGGAGGATTTTAAGGTATATTGCTAAGTGAAAGAAGTGAGTCTGAACAGATCTTATGATTTAAATTATACGATATTCAGGAATTATATTCCAATTATATGTTCTGGAAAAGTAAAAGTATAGACACAACAAAAAAGATTTGTGGTTGCTAGAGGTTCAAGGGAGAACAGAAGGCATGAATAGGTGAAGCACAGGAGATTTTTAGGATACTGAAACTATTATATGTGGTACTTTAACAGTGACTACACAACATTATGTACTTGTCACAACCCATAGAATTCTACAATACAAAGAATGACTTTTGATATAGACAAATTTTTAAAAAATCATTTAGGAGGTTGGAAGGTCCCAGGAAAAATGCAGACTGTGACAAGAGAATCTAATCATATTACAAATGTATGAAGGGAGTCAGGGGAAATGTACTGACCTAAATAACTTTGGAAATGAACATAACTTGAAAGGCAAAAGGAACTGCACATAAATAATGTACTCTAGTCTATAAAGTTGTTTCCTACAGGAGTATGGGTTAACAGTTCAGAGACTGCTATACACGTTTACTGGAATTGGACAATAAAGTAAATGGATGGCAGTTGGTGGGAACCAGATTTCTTACTGTTGGAGTAGAAATTCACAGATCAGCAAGGGGAGAAAGCTAGATGATCATTGTGGTAATGGATTAGAGTGGAAACATTATTAAGGACTCATGTTTCACTTCATATAGATAAGATAGCTACATACAGAAATATTTACTATATGTGTATATACATGGGTTAGCATACACAAATATATTTCTTTGGTATGTCAGATGACAGAGCCTTAAAGAAATGACATTCCTATAGCAATGGACACACCTAGCACCTGTGTGGGTTTCTAATACCATTCTCCAATGAAAGGAACAGGGATCCTTGAAGAAATAGCTGATTTCAGATCTGGGTCAGGGAATAGAGACAAGATAAGCCTAGCCTAGCCTTCTTATAGTGCCAGAAAGTAAGGAAATTCTCAAACAAAATTAAAAAATCCATATCAATGAGGTTAGGTCAAAGAGGCATGGTATCCAACTTAAAGTGTTCCTAATAGCCAAAGCTGGACCAATTTGAGCAACAAAATAAAACAGTATTGGATTTTAACCCTAAGTTTAAATAAACATCTGTGAGTCCATATTGATATAAATAAATGATTGAATAAATTAACAAGTTGGTGAGAAGAGACAAATACACCATGTAGAAGTCCATATAAGTTATGTAGATACTCCCCCCTAAAGGAGGAGGAGCTTAACTTCCCACTCTGTGTGGGCTAACACAGTGACTTTCCTTCCAAAGAGCACGGCAGGGAAAGTAGGGGAAAGAGCTTAGCTTTACAATGGAGAAACCTGACAAACACTACTTCAGCCAGGGAATCAAGGTCAACATCTATGGTCATAAATCATGTTGACTGTATGTACCCTTCATACAGTATGGTTGTAGTATCCTTCATATAGAAGTAAAGTGGTACTCTACCTCTGTCATCTTCCTCGCCCAAACCCATAACCCCCATCTAACCACGAAAAAAAAATCAGACCAATTCCAACAGCACATGCCAGCCTATAGGCGAACAGTTAAGTGAAGGATGGTGCCTTCTTATCAATGGGATATTATGCTGGTATTAAAGCTGTATTTATGAAGTGATAATTGTAACTGTGTCAGGTGTTTTACAGGTAAACCTCTAATCCCCACAATCACTAAAATGTCGTTATCACTATCTCAATTTTATAGACAAAGAACTCCAGACATGAGAAAAACAAAATAGCTAATATTTATTGTGTGCCAACCATATGCCAGAAACTGTATCTTATCCATAAGTAACAGCCATATGATGTAAATATTATGTGAGGTAATGGATGTGTTAACTGGCTTGATTATGGTAACCATTTCACAATGTATATGCATATTAAAAGATCATGTTGTACACCTTAAATATATACAATTTTTATTTGTCAATTATACTTCAATAAAGCTGGGAAAAAAACCACTTTAATTCTGAGTAGGTTGTGAAATCTCTACTACATGTTTTACTAATGTGCTGTTTTACTGAGTTCAATAATTAAATGCTTTATGAGTTCTGAAAAACTTAAACAAAAACTTTGAAGTAACTTAAGTGAAGAAACTATAGAACAATGATCACACAGCTAATAATTTGCACACGTGCTTAGAACTAGTGCTTTTCTCCTTTTTTTCTATTTTTCCTTAATTTCTAAATTGTCTTTAGTTAGAATTCACTGTTATAAGGAAAAATTATGTTTTAAAAAATTCCTATAGAGAAAATAGCCAGTGCGATTCATATCCTGCCTGTCATCCCTTTCTCAATCACTATGAGTACTCAGGTGCCTATAGTGGAGACAGTCAGAGCTTGAGTGTTTAGAGATTATCAACCATTCTGGAGTCACAAGGTATCACTATTAAAATCTGATGAAAGCTGAAGAAACTCTCCCCAGGAAAAAATGCACCTCTGTTTACTCATGTATAATTTCAGTGTGTTTCCAGACCTCTTTCTTTATCCACAGAAACCTAGGTGAGAAGAACTGACCCCAGCAGCCACCTGCCAGAGAGGACCACCTCCCTACTAGGGTCAAAAATGGGGTGATCATTTCAAGAGGGAAAATGGATGGCCCTTCTTCTCGTCCTGCATTTTAATTTGACTGCTAGAGAGTAGTCCTTTTCAAGAAGGACTTTAACATATTGGGAGAGTAAAAAGGATGGCGAGTCATTAACATTGTAGTGTAAGTAAATTCAATTACCTTACTTTCTTTCTAACACCTGGGCAAGATTAGATGCATGAGAGAAATGGGAATTTTAGTTATTCTGGAGCTTGGTGTATTTTGGGAAATGAGATAGACCTAGAACAGGATTTAGATCACTGATCTCTAGGTGAGTTAGGGTATTAGAGGTTGAGGAAGAGTGCAGAAGGAAGGAGGAGTTTCAAATATAAACTTCAACATTGCCTAGCAAAAGAGAAAATAAACTTTTGAAATATTTAATATGTGCCAGGAATTGTGAAAGTCAACTCATATATCATTATAATACTGAATTCTCCCAACAATCCTTGTGTTATTTTCCCCAACTTCACAGATTTAAAAACAAAAACAAATCCCAGAAACTCCACATTAGAGGATAACTTGCCCAAGTCAGCTGAACAGTAACATGGCCAGGACTGACTGAACCCAGCTTCGTTTCCTCCAAATAAAGCCCTCTTTGCTACAGTGGTTTCTTTGGACTAGAATCTAGCCATTCCTTATAAGATTTGTTTCTGTATGGAAATGTAGGTCAAAGTCTTAACTTACTAATGAGATTCTGAAACACAATCTGTTTTTTCAATGAAGGTTGCCAATGTTCACTCTGATCATTGTGCTGTTATTTGTGCTGGCGTGGGGCAAGGGGTTCATAACACACAGAATAGGCCTGATAGGCTTCTTATACCAATGCTTGCTTTTTAGGTGATCTTCCTGCTGGCATTTTCCAAACAAACATATGCCTGGGTGTTATTTAATTAACCATCGAGCTATGAACATTGTGAATTTCAAGTTTACATCGTGGAGCTATGAACATTGTGAATTTCAAGTTTACATATGTTTTCAAACACTGTATTTTAAATAAAGTTATTTGCAACCAGAAAAGGAAGCTCATTTATTCATCATTCATTTGACTAAGAGCTGTTGAGCTTCTCCTTTGTGCCAAACACTGCAGTGGGATGGGGGCTGCCACCCTGAACCAGAGTCCCTTTCCTCAGAGAGACCATGTCTCCTGAAAACTCTTCAACAGAGTTTGAGATGCTTTTATCATGGTGCCCCTGTGGAGTCAAACTTAAAAGAATCAAATGTATTGAGAAGAAAAGGCACGGAAATAGCCTTTCCACCACATAAAATATAAATCATCTCTAGATTTTCCTGTTCATCTGGTGCACTTAAAAATGTTTCTTGGATGAATGCCTGTCATTCAATCAGAAACTCGTCTTTCCCTGTGTGGAGTGTATTACAAGTTGCAGTGAGGGAAACAGACGCGCTTAAGCAGCCTGCAGGCTAATGGAGGGGACCAGACAGGTAAAATTATCTTACCAAGAAAACTCAAGGTCGGGTGTCAGCAAACATTCTGTAAAGGACTGGACACTGAATTTTAATTTTAGGTTTGGCTGCCCATATAGTCTCTGTTGCAACTGCTCAACTCAGCCATTGTAGCATGAAAGCAGCCCTGGACAATCTGTGAATGGGCGCGGCTATGTTGCGATAAAGCCTCATTTACAAGAACAGGCAGCAGGCTGGGTTGGACTGACAGGCCCAAATAGTTTGCCAACTTCTGCTTCACATGA
Organism: Vicugna pacos; assembly: GCF_048564905.1. Taxonomy (NCBI): domain Eukaryota; kingdom Metazoa; phylum Chordata; class Mammalia; order Artiodactyla; family Camelidae; genus Vicugna; species Vicugna pacos. The sequence goes on along the minus strand of NC_132993.1, from coordinate 75,589,021 downwards.
GACAATTCTGCAGTATCTACCCTTCTATGGATGGAATGTAGGAAGTCCTTCCTTCCTCACTGTAGGATGTGTGTCCTTTCCAAAATGACAAGGCCATCTACCCAGATAGATAGGCCACGCTTGGGGCAATGACTTTTTAAGTTAATGCATTCCTATGCCAGGATGTCCATAAAACCACACATAAGACCACACTGTAAAGTTACAATATTAAATTGAAATTAAAACTAGAAATTGTGACCAAGGAGGACCCTATAGGGCCTTCCCAGAACAGACCTCCCCCCAATGTCCTCTGCCTGCCTCTTGTCTGTAGAAAAACTTTAGTCTCCTAGGCCTTTTACAAGTTCCAAAGAGTACATTTAATTAGAGAAATTAGAAAATGCAGAAAGAAAGGAAGAGTCAAGCAAGACAAAAGTTTAGCCATTAAACAAAGTCAAGGACGTTTAGTTCCTCCTCAAGAGTTATAGATAATATTCTGAGCCAGCCTTTGAGCTGTTTTGCAAATACTGAAATCCCCACCAGGTGGAAGAAGTTAACTGTATGCTGCCCACAAGCACGTTGACCCCAGACCAGTTAGAACCAGAAGATTGATGATGTTGACGCTCAATTACCTCACCACCAACCAATCAGAAGAATGTCCACGAGCCGATCACACACCCCACAACCCATCTCCCTCACCCTGTCTTCAAAAACCTTTCCGTGAAAGCCTTTGGGGAGTTCAGGCTTTTTAAGCACCGTCTTCCCTAGACTCCTTGCGTGGCCACCCTGCAATAAACTGCACTTTCCTTCACCACAACCCCATGTCAGTAGATTGGCTTTATCACGAGCAGGTGAGGGGACCCAAGTTTGGTTCAGTAACATGAATGATTGATGAAGAAATGGGGGAAGACCATTGCAAATGGGAAACAGAATAGGTCCAGACTCAGGAAGAGTATGAAGGTCTAAGGAACAGCCTGCTGGAAGAAAGGGCATGCATAGGCATGAACGAACACAACAGGAGGTTTCCATGGGAAGATGAGCATGAGTCTTTGGAGTTAAAATATTAATTGGATTTGAAAAACAAGTGGGAGGTCTAAGGGTGAGACAAACCCAATATAGTAAGAGTTGAGGCAGGAAGACGTTGCAGTCTGGAAGCCAAAAGATATCTAGACCAACAGTCCAGGGTCTGGTATGGAGTGCTTAAGGTCTACTCTCTAGTCTTGGCTGTGGCTTATTACATTACCGAGGGAAATCAAAGGCTTTGGTGAATTGCTGATGTGAGGCTGAAGGAAGGAGAATATTGGAGGCTGATAAACCATGACCTGGCCACTGTGCAGATGGAACTGGGTGACAAAATCTTGACTTGAGCATTTTGCATACAGAACAGAGACATGTGTCTTATCTGATGTAGTAATTCTAAATCGGGCACCATTACATATGCAGCAGACTACCTCCAGCCAGCCCAGAACAAATTTATCCAACAAGCCCAGATATTGCCCACTAATCAGCTACACTCAGAAGATTTGCCTTCCTACTATTGTGACAGACACAGTTCTGTTTTTGGTCTGTATCATCATCATCATTTTTTTGAATGAAGGTACTGGGGATTGAACCCAGAACCTCGTGCATGCTAAGCATGGGCTCTACCACCGAGCTATACCCACACCCCTATTTTTTGTCTTTAAAATACCTACTCCATTTCCCCTTCTCTGAACCTCATCCTCTGGAGTCTAAACTGTCCTGGATGTGTCCCAGTGTTCACTTGATGCTCAGTATTTGTTGTTTTGATATTTTTCTTTTCTTTTTAAAGAGGTGAAGCCCAATTTCTACTTGACATTTCCACAATTTTTATACTTCTAAATCTTTGGGGATTTTTCTTGCATTTCCATATCCTGCAGCTTCTTAACATCTACCCTATTACAATGACCCACTTTTTCCACCATCTGGCTCAATTAGGACCAACAAATGTTTAATGAGCATTTACAATGCCCAGACACTGTCTTAAGTTTTGGAGATATAATAATGAATAAGACACTGCTTTTCTCCTCAGTGAGTTCACAGTCAGATGGGACACATTTACAGTTGATATAGAAAGAGACTTATTTATAATTTATTAGACATTGATGCATGCACCATTGTAATAGTAGAAGTTTCTCTTAAAGCATTGATGATAATAGTATCTCACATTTGCTTAAGCACAATTACAAACTCAAAAGCCTTCAGGGTCAGGCAGTTTATATAAATTAATGAAGCCTACCAGGTGTTAACCTATTGGGGACTGTCATTTATCTGAAGGTACCCAAATTATAGAACATGAAAAACATTCTTCTGTCAAAACCAAACATGTCTTTGGGCTATGTGGTTGAGATCATTGGTTTACTGCTTTAGTTTTAATGAAGAGAACTCATATGTTTTCATTTGACTAGGACATGGCAGCCTGGACAGGTCTTAACTATGCTTATTTTATAGACAAGAAAACTGAGACTACAATCTACTTCCATTTGCCTGGGTGAACTTGTACTTACTATTTGGTAAGATCACCTAAGATGTTTATCAGTATAGCAACCGGTCTCTGAAGAAGGCTCCCCGTGGAGTCTGGCCTTTTAGAAAATCATGTGTGTAATAGTGTATAAATGCTGCATATGACCTCTTTAGTCAGGATTCTGAGTCCTGACTTCCTTAATTGCTGTGCTTAAATATAAGCCAGAGAATATAGCCTCTTAAGGCCATCCATCCTTAAACAACTGCCTGGCATGCAGTGACTGGGGTCCAGTGACCAGCACTTGCCCCTGAGCACCCTGGTTGATATAATCATTCTCATTTGCTACCTACTGAAGATAAGCCAGAAGAACATCAATTGTGGCATTTGGTCTGTTCCTGGACTCAGGTATGAAACACCATTGTGAAAGGACACCTGATCACGTGTTTGGGAGATAAAAGGGCAGATAGGCTGGGATGTACTGAGTCACGTTCTGAATGTGGCTTTTGAAGCTCATGGCAATAGCTGGGCTCCAAAGGAAAGGAAGCAAGTAATATGTGAAAAACCAAAAGACTCTGCTGCTCTGGGGTTACTCTCCAAAGGCGAAATTGCTAGTCCAGCACGTTCTTATAAGTTCTTTGGGGAAAAGACGTAATTCATCTCTGTAAACTCCCAGATGGCAGCTTGGCATTTCTGCTGCAGCAGCTATTCAATAAACATTAGCTGAATTGGATTTCCTTTTCTGTGTGATCTAGTGAAGGAGGTGTAGCCCCTAGCTAGAATAGTAGGGTATTTCAAATCTCCACATCCTAATAATAGTAAAGCCAGGGAAAATGTGGATGACTGAAATTGGCTGAAAGAAGATGCCAGGCCAGATGGACTTCTACCCAGAAAAGGACCCCATGACCAAAGGAGCTAAAGCCAAGAGCTTGATATCCCTAAGGAGGACTGATCACAGGTCTGAAGAAATGACGAACAGTGGTGTGAGGAGAACCCTTATCCAGGAACAATGATGAGATTAGTTATCAAGCAAGTGTCAGGGGAGTAGACTCTGAGTTAAGCATGCAGATGTTTACTAAAACGAGTTCTTGAGAACAATTCCTGTGAAAGGCAGACGAAGGAAAGCAGGATTGGAAGGAGGGAGAAATGGAGCTGCGATGCAAGCCAAAGGCAGGCTTGACTGACCACGAGGAGAACCCTGGAGCTAGAATGGACCTTCAAAGTTAGCCCGAGTTGGGCCAGGATGGCCAGGCTTTTATACTATCGTGTTGATCAATTACCAGATATGGGCTACCCTGGGAAGGGGCATGACCTTGGGCAAAGAAAGCCACTCTGTGCAGCTGAGGCAGATCCCTAAAGGGCTGACAGCTAGAGGTTGTCTGCAAACAGCATTGCCAGCCACTGGGGCAACAAATTCTCCATTGAAGAGGGATCTGGGCAGTGCATCACAGCATCTCCCACAGTGAACACTTTGTGCCACTTGGATCCACTTCCTCATATATACTCTGAAAGCAGCTCTTCCAGGATTCCAGTAGATTGTGTTTCCTGGAGGCACCTAGCAGAGAAAGTTAGTGGGATGAATTATGCCCGTGCCACTCCAGCTGATCTCAAGGCTGCAACAGACCATCATCTCCCTCCCACACTGTCCACTCCAGATTCTCCTCACCTTCAGCTAGCACCTCTGCTGGTCACCATGATTTTCTTGGGACAGGTTACCACACTATTTCATCCACTGTGAAAACTGGGCATGGAGGTACCAAATGATGCCCCAGTGGATCACCTGAGTATCAAACACATTCTCCCTGCTCCCATTATGCAGCTCTGCCTCTTCTCGATGATGAGGGCCAATTACCACTGCTAGGATGGCAACTCCCCTTCTTACTTGCTGGATCCTTGTGGACTGGGAAGTGCCACAGCAGTGATAATGTATAGTTCAATGTGATTTTTGCTTGCCCCTTGGTGGAAGTATTCCCCCTTTTGGAATCAGGACTTCCAAACCTGCAGCGGTCAGAGCTGCAGGAATAGGAAGCCAACAGGGATCAATGCTTCATGTGGAAAGCAATGGGAGTTACTTGGGAGTGATGGCCAGCAGGGCCACTTCTGCTATCAGCCCTCAGTTCCCAGACCCATCTATTTTTCCCACTGGTGACACAGCACTCTATTGAGTTCTTTGTTTCAGTATATATATTGTGTCCTTCCACTACTGTAAAGTATTGTCTCCAAGCTTACATGTCAGCTTACATAACAGGATATTCCAATGCTCCTTCAGGCCATTAGCTCCTGGGTGAAGCAGTATGACAGGAACAATGGATCCTATAGTCAAAGGCCTACTTCCACTCCTCCTCTCTATAAAGTGAGTCCCTTATCTGAAATGATGTTGTGTGGGAACCTATGTCTGCGGATCAAATATTCTGTAAGCCCTTACATAGTGGTGCTGGCTGAGGCCTTGCAGAGAGAAAAGGCAAACACATGCCAGAATATGTGTCTATTTCTGTCTGCATGAATTTCTGGCTCTTCCAGAATGGAAAAGGTCCAATGTAGTCAACTTGCCACCAAGTGGCAGGTGGATTCTTTGAGAGACAGTAACGTAATAGGAGCTTAGTATTGGTTTCTGTGGATAGCAGGTTGCATATTCAGCAGCAGCAGTAACTAGGTTAGTCTTGGGAAGTGGGAGTCCATGCTGCTGGGCCCATTCATATCCTCCATCCCTGGCACCATGGCCACTTCACAGCCCACCTGTCCAAAACATTTTCTTGCTTAATTTCTAAGATACAAAGGTCTCCTGTTTTTCCCTCCATCTCCCTGTTCACTCCTTCTCAGTATCTCCCCGTGACTCATTCTCCTCTGTTTAACTCTTAAATACTGTTGACACCCAGAGTTCTGTCCTCTATTATCTTTTCTTTTCTAGTCATATATTATCCCTGGGTGAACTCATCCATTGCTAAGACTTCATTAATCGATTCTACATTAATGGATCTCAGCTCCTGAGTGAACATGATCCTTAACTCCAGACTCATATTTACATTTTAGAAAGAGAACTCTTGAGGCATTATGGAAGGTGGGTTCACTCAACCATGCATTCATTTATTCAGTGGATAGTCATCAAGTTCCTATTATCCAATTAGAAAAGGGAGAGATTAGAAGAAGAGAGACCAGCATTCAGGCAGGTGGTGGCTAAAGCCATGAAAATGGATGAGATCGTGCAGAGTTTGCACACAAGAGAAAGACAAGGTAAGCAAGAATCCAACCCCAAGATTCATCAGTATTTAACAGACAGGCAGAACATGCCCTAATGAATCTGGGTAAGTTGAAGAATGCTCAAAATCAGCGGGTCCAAAAAAGCCCTTCACATCTCTTTTCCTCTTCTTCTTGTATCCTATTGCAGGAATCCCATTCTCTCAAGCTGTAAACCTGAAAGTCATCAATGTCTCACCCTCATCCTCATCCTCTGCATCCAATTGGTGGTTAAGTCCCATGAATTCTTTCTGTGACACATCTTTATTCCTAAGACCCATATCTTTGTTTAGTCTTGTGTCTCACCTAGAGGTAACATTAGCCTCCTGACTGTCTCGGGCCAACTCATGGGACCAGAGAAAATCTGGTCTGAGCAGCTTGTGAGGAACATATATTGATGTGGGAAGTTTTGAAGCTGTGCCAAGCAGGGGTTGGTAACCAATTATTACTCTGTGAGACTTCTTGTAAAATGAGAGATCGTAATCAGAATTCAGGCAAAAGCTTGTGAGTCAGGAAGAAAGTCATTCAGTGTGATAGGTGAGAGACTGGAAACCAGAAGTACACATGTGCCACTTGGATCCTGAAATGTTCCTCTCAAGTGTGTTTTCAACACCTATGGGCATGGGAGCTAGATTTTAAAGAAACTGAGCTGAGCAAGATGCTAATGGGTCTTGGCCTCTAGTCTGTCCCTCTTCAAGCCTAGTAATGAGAAGGGATCAAGTAACATTCTCCACACTTAAGCATTGAGTACTGGTTATGAGATCATTAGCTCAAGCACAGAATGAAAACTGGACTCTGTTACATTGAACATTAAATGAGAAGGGAAAAAATTGCACATGTGGGCAAATACTTTCACTCCAGTATAGTCAGTTGACATCTTAATACTCTGGTTTTCCTTTTTAGGCATGACTTTTAAAATTATTCTTACATCCAGACAAAGATGCAATGTTAGTATTTAAAGATCACATCTATTTGTGCTTGATGAATAAAGCTTTCCTAAACAAAATAAATAAAGCTTTCCATTTTAGCCCAATTTTCACATAGTTCTCACATTTCTCTTAGAGAGATTTCATATCCTAAATATAAAATGCAAAGGAAAGGAGAGAGGAGAAAAGGAAAAGAAGAGGGAGACTGTGTTACCTGGAGTTAGAGGAAATACACTTCCTTGTTTTTCTCTTATATTCTGAAAATCATTTTAAGCATGTGATTACATAAAAATATAAAGTTTTTTTTTTCTTAAGCTCCTTTCACTGATGTGGGACGAATAAGAGAGATGCTTCTAAATTGAAAAACAAACAAAGACGGGAGGGAAATAGCTCAGTGGTAGAGTGCCTGCTTAGCATGCATGAGGTTCTAGGTTCAATCTCCAGCACCTCCATTAAAAAAAAAAACAAAAACCTCAATCCAAAGGCGCATCCTTGCCTTAAAACACACGCACACACACACAACACACATAACAAGATTGTCTGTGCAATCAGTTATTCTGACCACGTGTCTTCGCTAGAATTCAGGATGCCTGTCTGGGCACACATAAATCTGGACGAGATTCCAGGAGGCAGCTGAACTCAGTTGTTTCTCTGTTTATGAAATAAATGATAAGGTTATGTTCCTCCAACTAACACCTTAATTCATACATATTTGCTTCCTACGTGCTTTCGTGGATAAAATTTTCTCGCTTTTCCAAATTGTGTGGTAGTTAAGATCTCGGCTTGATGCAAAAACACTGACGGCTGACAGACTGAGCTGCCTCGCTTCAACCATTTCATTAGATTTACACATGAGTAAAAATGGATTCCAACTGTATTATGAGTCTAAAGAAAGAATCTTTCTCTTTCTGCCCCAAACTACTTTTTATTCCATTAACTTAAGACAGCAAATAGGGTTTTAAAATGACTCTAGTAAATGCATTTAGTAAGCTTTTCCTCTGTGCCCTCCCTTTAATTTTACTGCAGATTCCAGGACCCATTTCTCCTTTCTTCTTCTGCCCGGATTTGCTTTAAAGCAGGGTCTGTGCCTTAGGATGACAGAACGTCCTCTCCTGTCACAGACATTCCTACTCCTTAGCTTCAGCATCATCGGCTGACTGTTCTGACTTTATTAACCTTTTCCATCTGATGGCTGCCCCTGTGGCTCTATCTGAGGTGCCTCTAAATGAGACATATTTTGTGTTTCTCTAATTACAGAACTATCTTGACAATGACAGTCACTGCCTGTAATTACTCACCCCGGTTTCCTCCAAATCTGAAAAAAAAAAAAAACTGTCAAGGCTGACAGGCCACTCTAACATTTCAAAAATAGTTATTTTCTTGGGTGTAAAACTGTCTGCTATTTTGCCTCTGCTGTTCTGTCTACTTAGTTATTGCCATGCATCCTCCTTCTCCATCCCTGAGGGTCTTCATCAATCATATGAGAGCAGATGCTACACATATTTCTGCCCTCTGTGGCCACTGCCCTGGAGCCCCCAGAACACTGAATTGAATAGGTGCATTTGAAGGGCTTGTGTACAACAACTCTGCAGCCCTCCTAGAACTCACTGCATTTTCCATCAAAGGGTGAGAGTGAGGGGGACACGATGAAAACTTACCAAGACATTAGTCTCCTAGACAAAGGACTTCAAGTCTGCTGGCCTTGTTAGTGTTCCTGTGAAAAACAATGAAGAGACAAATGAATTCTCCTGAAGCATATTAAAAAGGAAGACAGACACAAATCTGGAGGGGTAATGAGACTTATCTCTGCATGTTTTTTGTTAATGAGAGAAATGTGCCTTTTCTACACAGACTGAAATCTTTAGGCAAGAAACAATTACTTAAGAAAGATCACTAAGGCCATTGTATTATCACTTGAGTATAAAGTCTCTAATTTACATTTCTGCTCTGACACAGGAAAGAACAAACATGTGACACTTCTGGATACCAGAACTGTAATGACACAAAGCAAATTTGGTCATCTGACCTTCTTATGCTGATTTAGTTATTTTCTTAAGCTTCCACATTCTTCCCCTTGAGCCTCTACTTCTCAGGAAGAAAAGAGTGTTCTGATGGCAGACTATACTATGGGAAGTCTGCGGGAAGAAAATGTGATTGATGCATTGGTGAGTGTCACTTCTCTATAAGGCTAACTAGGAATAGTGATAGCATATCTTTATTAGTCATTATTACCATTTACATGGCATCATCCATCTCATGCCAGTCAACAAAAATAACGTGAATTCAGATTCTACACTTGTCACTTTGTCAACTGCTGAAAATTCAGACTGTGTGATGTTGGAAGAATCACAGAGCACTGAGTATTAGGGTGGAAAACACCTTAGAGATGACCTCGTCCAGTCCCTACCCACGTTGGCTGTGCACCAGAATCACCTAAGGTCATTTTAAAATTAGAAATGCTTTTGTGGGACACATTATTGTAGATGTTGATTCAGAAAATCCAGTAGGGAGCTCAGGCATCTGTATTTTTTTTTAAAGCTCCACAGGGAACTCTGATGACCACTAGGAACTGGATTGTGAGTTCCTGTCAGATTCACTTCTCTTATTTCAGAGGAAGAGAAAATTGAGACCTATATAGCTTTTGAAATTTTCCAAGAGTCATACCTCTACCATGTGACGCTGTTAGACCTAAATCTAGATTTCTGCACTCTTTATTCTATGCTCTTTTACATTGGCCACAATTCATTCTGTTGCAAAGAGCAGAAATTCAATTTTAGCTGGCTGTAGGTTTGTCATATATAGCTTTTATTATTTGAGATATGTTCCCTCTATACCCACTTTGGTGAGAGTTTTTATCATAAATCGGTGCTGAATTTTATCAAATGCTTTTTCTGCATCTATTGAGATGATCATGCAGATTTTATCCTTTCTCTTGTTGATGTGATATATTACATTGATTGATTTGCATATGTTGAACCACCCTTGTGTCCCTGGGATGAACCCCACTTGATCATGATGTATAATCTTCTTTATGTGCTGCTGGATTCTATTTGCTAATAGTTTGGTAAGGATTTTTACATCCATGTTCATCAGTGATACTACTCTGTAATTCTCTTTTTTCAGTAGTGTCTTTGCCTGGTTTTGGTATCAGAGTGATGGTGGCTTCACAGAATGATTTTGGGAGTATTCCCTCCTTTTCAATCTTCTGAAAGAGTTTGAGAAGGACTGGTATGAGTTCTTCTTTGTATGTTTGGTAGAATTCCCCAGTGAAGCCATCCGGTCCTGGGCTTTTATTTGTAGGGAGGTTTTTTATTGCTAATTTGATTTCATTTCTAGTGATTGGTTTGTTGAAGTGGTCAGTTTCTTCTTGATTCAGTCTTGGTGGACTGTATGTTTCCAGAACCTTGCCCATCTCCTCTAGGCCAAAGAGGAAGTGCTTTGGCTTATGTAATAAGAAAGTCCAGAGGCAACACTGGGTCCAGGGGCAGTGTCTCTCTTGCCAAGTCTCTCCAATATGTCCACTGGTGGCCTTAAAAATCATGTTCTACCAATTTGGCAATGGAAAGAAAGAGTTTCTTCTGATAGCTATTAGGAAAAAAAAATTCTGGGGGCACTCTGATTAGACTGGCTTGTGCCAATCACTATGACTAGGAACTGGGGTTCTCTAATGACAAGGTAGGGTGAGTGGGGTAAACTCTGTCTAAGAAGAATAGAATAGAAGTAATTCTGTTGTCAGAAATATAGTTGGAGAATGTTTTAGACAGACAAAAACAACAAATGTCTAGATTATCTTTCCAACCTACCCTGCAGTCTAATTCATCACTTTTAACTTTAAAATCGTAACATACAGTGGCGAAAAATCACTTGATCCCAACTTTTGTGGAACACAGGTTTCATAAAATAATGCTGTTTCAGAATGCACTCTGGTATTTCCCATTCTATCCCACTGCCCTTCAATAAAAAAAAGTCCCAGTCCTGACTTACCACAATGTTTTCATGACCACAGTTGATTGTGAGTAGTCTGAAAACTAGTTTGATATTAAATTCAACAAATATTCATTGAACGATGAATAACGTCCAGCAATAGAGATAGGAATTATGCAGAATTTACATAGATGGCAATCTCCGGTCTCTAAATGTGTAAATAATCAAGGAGAGGCTGATTAAGAGGGAAGCATAGAAGGAGGAAGCTAATCAAAGGGAAAAACAATACAGCATCTCTCAGAAAGAGGGCTGAGGGACGGGGTATATTGCATCTAGCCAGACATGATGCTGGCTAAGAACCAGGCAAGCAAGCAAGATGGATGGCATGCCAAAGCCAGGAAGGAACATGCAAACTAAGGGTGAACAGAAGGTAATCCCAGGAGGCAGCCAAGAATAAGTGAGGAAATAGACAGAAGCTGAGAGGAAAGACAATTAGCAAGATGCTGGAGGTAAAGTCAGATGAGAACCAGCAGCATGTAAAAGTAGGTCAAAGACCTTTTCTACAGCTTTTGCTAAAAATCTGCAGGTGGACCCCCAGTGAGAGAGAGTGGTAGGAGAAACACCCACCACATCCACACCCTGGACTGGGAAATGCTGAAATCTTACCAGGATCTGAGGAGTAAATCAGCCTGTGAGTATTATACCCCGGTCCCAGACTCTTCATGAGAATACGCATTATGGAGCAAATACTACTCTAATACATACTTTAACAAGGATTTCTACAGGGCAGATAGATAACCAAGTCTCAAATGGTGATGAGTGATTCTAAACCAGTCAAATCCTGTGGTGAACTCCCTAAAGTTCACAGTAATAGTATCACATAAGATACACATTGACTGTCTCCAAGATGAGTATGTTTCATATATATACTGATAACTTTAAATTATACTTATTTACTTACTTACACTTCTGTTGTTTATCAAAACATTTGAACCAGACCATATTTATGTTTTATTATCCAAAAAAGTCTTCACATTATGGATGCTTCCTCAAACTGCGGGAATAACTCCCAGATGTTTTTTCACACCATGAAGTAGCTGTAAGGGGGCCCATGAGTGTTGGTTCCTTTCTTCTTGATTTTCTTGGATTCTTGCCTGCATCTCTACCTCTTAAGAGAACTTCTTCTTTGTGTATTAGCTCTGGGCTTCTCATGGAAAGAAATAAACCATTTCCTATTGAAGTGCCTTCCTATTTCATTTTCCTACTGCTTGTTCTTTCCCAACTACATCTTCTTTGTCATCTAAAAATGAGATCTTATAAGCATGTACTCTTACTTGGTTAAAAAAAAAAAAACCCTTGGTAAACTGCAAGACCTGGATTTATGTTCCCCAAAAGATCCTTTCTGCTTTGTTCCCCAAAAGATCCTTTCTGCTAATAAACTTCAAGCTGGGTTAACAGTGACTGCCCACTCCTGCCTCCTCCACCCCTCATTTTCATCTCGAAGACAGCCTCAGCTTCCAATTTAGTTCCCAATGTGTGAATAAAGTCCAGCCAACAGGGAGGGAGTTATTGCTGACCTGGATTTATTGCTTCCTTGGCCATCAGACTTACACACCACACGGAGAGCCAGGGAGCCTTGGCCATATGCTACCTCTCCCCATGATTCATTGCTCCTTGTCTCCCCTCAGAAAAGACCAGGTCTTCAGTTTAATAAACCTTCAATGTGATTACCCTGCATATCTGTTCCATGTTATATGTCCCTGTGGTTGGAAATAAGTGACTTGAGGAGTCTATCCTCTTATAGTTCTGTGCATGGGCCAGTAAGATCAAAGTATGCAAGTTTCATAATTATTTTTCTAAAATCCTTGTGGTTTAGTCTTTTGGAATTCAAAAATTTTCTGATTTTATAAAGAAAATATGGTGCATGGTCCATATATTACTTAATATCCCCTGCCACTCTAAGATAACACCCTATTATCCAGCACATTAATATCTTGCCAGCAAAATATGTGACTACTCACATGAAATAAAGCAAATAAAGACTATACATCATATGATATTTCTTATATGCGGAATCTAAAAAAATGATATAAATGAACTTATTTACAAAACAGAAAAAGACTCACAGACTCAAAGCCATAGAAAACAAACTTTCTCAAAGGGGAAATTGGGGGAGGAATAAATAAAGAGTTTGAGATTAGCAGATACAAATTACTGTATATAAAATAGATAAACAATAAGGTCCTACTGTATAACATAGGGAACTACATTCATTATCTTGTAATAACCTATAAGGAAAAAGAATATATTTATGTATAACTGAATACATAACACAACATTGTAAATCAACTATGTATACCTCAATTAAAAAAAAAAAGACTATAAAGAGTTTAAACTCAGATCAGGCCAGATACTGCTTCCAAATGATTACCAAAAAACTTCCAGTTCTCACAGCTTTCTAGACTTCAGACATGTATTATAGACAATAGCTAATACATAATGAATTGGGTGCCAATTGCAGTGCCTGGTTATCTGTCTAGGATTCGCCAATCAACTGCTGAGGTTGTTGCATTGATAGCACAGTGAGTCAGGGGGTTTAATTAGAGGTCTCTACTTATTACTGCTGTTATTAAGTCTGGAAAGTACAAGGACTGATTCCTATGTAGTCTGTTTGTTGCTTAGTCAATGTGCTAAGCCTGGCTGAGATTATACAAGGTTTCTTTGACTCTAATGTGAAAAGATAATTTGTTGAAATATTAATTTGTGGGTTTTTTTCCAGCATTCTCCCCGGTGTGCCAGGTCCTCTATTGCATTTGCCTTTGCCTTTGGATAGGCAAACTCCTTCTCTGACCATTTGTTTCCCAAAAGGCTGAAATCCTTGAGGAGATTACCTTGGGTAATTGAGAAGTGATTTTGAGGCGGGAGATAAGGTGGATTTTTTTAAAGGTGTAAAAGAATTTGGAGGTCAGCAGGTTCCACAGAGATTGGGGAAGGTGGCAGCACTTGGGTGGGTGGTTGACTGCATGGTCACTGTTATGGGCTGAACATTTGTGGCCCTCTCTGAAATTCATCTATTGAAGCCCTATGGTGGTATTTGGAGGTAGAGCCTTTGGGAAGTAATTAAGTTTAGTTGAGGTCATGAGGGTGAGACCCCATGATGTTATTAGTGTCCTTAGAAGAGAGACCAGAGTTCTTTCTCTTTCTCCCTCCAAGTGAGGACACAGCAAGAAGGTAGCCATCTGTAAGCCAAGAGGAGGGTCCTCACCAGCAACCAAATCTTCCAAGCTTGATCTTGGACTTTTTAGCCTCCAGAACTGTGAGAGATAAATTTTTGTTCTTTAACCCATCTGCTCTATGTTATTTTGTTATAGCAGCCTGAGCTAAGACAGTCATCTAGCATTGGCAAAAATTCACACGCCAGGGAAGAGCCCTTCAAAGGTCTAGCAAGGATACGGAAATATTACTAGTACCAAGGTGGACTGAAGATGAGTATTTTATAATCTTAGTATTTTATAAGTTCTCTGGAGTACTTAACAGCATTGGGGTGGGAGTAGGGTGTTCCAATATGATTAACATTGAATTTTCTGTCACTTGGTCATGGGAATTGGGACTAAAGTCATATTAAATTAGATTTTAAAAAAACAAAGTAAGGTGATTATTTTGTATACCTGAGTGTGTGGGTTTATATTTACCATTATTAATTTTCCACTATATTTTTTCTGTCTCTCTTATCTTTCTTATCCCTTAGCTGCTTTTTTAGATGTATTGCCATCTCTTTCCTGATACCTATGGTTTGATTTATATTTTTTATGCTTTGTATTTTACATTTTTCACTTCTTCATATTTCTTCCTTACCCATCCATTTTATCCTCCTCTATTCTTGATGATGAAGCATCTCCTCTCAGAAAACTTTGGGATGATGCAGTAGGAGGAAAATAGAGGTAGGACACAGAATACAGGTGAGAGCCTAAGTGCAGCTCCACAGAACTCAAAACAAACAGTTCTTGACACAACATTGTAAAATGATTATAAATCAATAAAAAATGTTAAAAAAAAACAGTTCAATTATTTTTGTTTCTACCTGAGACCCTTAACCGATCAGTGTCCTCTTATAGGTGAGGCTCTGGCTTGGGCTGGGAGGTGGGAGCAGGGACTAGGATTGGGTGTGGGAAGGCTTTGAACACTTAGTAGATCGTGCTCTTTGCTGCTGGGCTGACAGCAAATAGCAGTGTAAGTATGTACAAAGTGCCTTGAACAAGTACTCCACGACGGCAACAATACTCCATGACTGGCATCACTCAATAGTGTTATGTCTTTGAGAACAAACAGGTGAAGGATGAACCTCAGTGATCATACGTCAAGAGTGTTTAGGAACTAGGAAGGGCTTCTCAAGATGTCATAACATGTCCTTATGAAGAAGCAGTAGACTCTTTGGATATTATTCCACATCTTTCATGGGCCAGTTGTCTGGTTGGGAAGTGTTGTGAAAGGGGAGTAATATCTGGCTGAAGGCTTCCCTGATTGGTCAGACATCCTGCTTCCCCAACCTGTAGGGTCTTCCTGCAAGTGGCCCCAAGGATTTGCCTGGTGTTGCTCCCAAGCAACTATAGGTAGGACCAATAGTTTAAAGTTTTCATACATGTACTAAATATTTTTAGAGTGGTAAGTTCATAGTTCCTTAAAAGTCTTGCTTATTTTTTAGATTTATTGCTAGGAACTTATTGTTGTTTAGGCAAATAATTTTTTACATTACACTTTATACTGTTTATTACTGATGTGTAAAAAATGTTAATGACTTTCATCCTTTGTGCTTTCAGTGTTGTGAAATATTCCTCAGCATTCCTTTAAGGTGAAGATTTTTGCCAGGGTCACCTCCTCTGGGACATCTTCAATTTTTTCATTACAACCACTTTCCTTATTTATGTCAATACATTCACCTTCATAAAGTTCCTCCAGCTGTATGTCTAGAGTTTCTTGAATGGTGGCACTGTCAACACACCCACAGTAAGCTATTTTTCCTTTAACTCTATTCACAGTGATTCACATTTCTCTTCCCACTATCACTTTTCATTTCTTTGCTGCACTTTCATCTTTGGTGACCAATTTCCTCTTTTGAGTGCTCGTTTTTGTAAAATGTCATGTGGGTTGGGTTCTCACTGAGAGACAAGAAGGCAGCACAACTACATGCTTTGCTGTCTGTGTTTGAACTTAGTAATAAAGGCACAGTGACCAATCAGACAGACAGACTTCAGAAGTAGTGATGTGACTGGTCACTGATCATGATGCTCATCTGTTCTTCATGGGTGGATTTGATATATATAATGGCTCTGGGAATGGGTATATATCTGAAGAAAACAAAAACTCTAATTCACAAAGATACATGCACCCCAATGTTCATAGCAGCACTATTTACAATAGACAATATATGGAAACAGTGTCCATCAACAGATGAATGGATTAAGAAGATGTGATATATATAATGGAATATTACTTGGCCATAAAAATGAAATTTTGTCATTTGCAACAACATGGATAGACCTGGAGGATATTATGCTTAGTGAAATAAGTCAGATAGAGAAAGACAAATACTGTATGTTATCACTTACACATGCAATCTAAAAAAGTGAAATGAACAAGTGAATATAACAAAAAAGAAACAGACACACAGATATAAAGAACAAACTAGTGATTACCAGTGGGGAGAGGGAAGGAGGGAGGGGCTATAGGTATAAACTACTATGTATACAATAAATAAGCTACAAGGATATAGTACAGGAAATATAGCCAATGTTTTATAATAACTATGAATGGAGTATAATCTATAAAATTTAATCATTGTGTTGTACACCTGAAAATGATATAATACTGTAAATCATTGAAAAAACAAAGTTAAAAAACTGATTATGTTTGCTTGCATGTGTGTGTGCATAAGTAAACAAAAAATTCCACATGGGAAGCATAAATGACAGAATTAAGGGGAGATTTTCACTTTATATACTTCCAAAGTTTTCAGATGAACATTTTATTTTTCCCTTTTGAAAGAAGTTGAGGCATGATTTATACAAAGCAATACATGTAAAGAACAATGTATGTCAAAGTCTAAAGTTAATATGTTAATTCCCCCCTGAAAAAGGTCTTTGAACACTTAGATGCCTATTAATTCCCTGCCACCTTGCATGTCATTTTTGTCCCATGTTTTAGTTTTGTCTTTTTTAACACCCCAAATTAGACATTATTACTATTATCATTATTTTTTTGCAGACAATCTTTTAGATTCAACTATGTTTACTACTTTCTTTCCTCACCATTGCTTCTTGCATTTTCAGACCTTCCTTCCGATATAATTTTCCTTCTTTTTGAAATACAACTTTCATGTGTAGTTTAAGTATAGCTCCACTGGTGACATTTATTTGTATTTATTTGTCAAAAAATTATTTATTTTTCTCTCATTCTTGAAAGCAGGTTTTCTGGGCAGACAACTCAAGATACATATTTCCTTTCAGTTCTTTGTCCATATTCTTCCTCTCCTACACTTCACTGTTGAGTAGGAAGTCTACTATCAATCTGTCTGTGGTTTGTTAGACTTTTCTCTTGGGTTGTCTTTATAATCTGTTTGTTTTTGCTTTTCTACACTTTAGTAAGGTGGATAAAGTATCTACAGTACTATGTGACATGGGTAAAGGACAGATTTACTGGGGGACATTCACAAGCCAAAGCCACCAAGCAAAGGCCTAAGTGTTTCAATTTTTCCTCAAGCCCACAGATATCATTGTAGGCCACACAAGCAAGTTCCAGTGAAGATACACCCTTTCATCTCCTCTCCTTTTTTACTGGGCAAGCATGAAAATAATTTCAGTGAGGCCAACACAGATTACTTCGTTTCCAGGAAATGATTCAGATATCAGCCATTTAGAGGGAGTTTTCTGGGAACTCAGCTGCCCAGCACCTTGGAGGTCTTGGTAAGAAGTTGCAGCACCTCCTTTGAAGATTGGAAGTAGTTCCTGGCCCAAACTAGTTCATTGTTCAGGCAACAGAGAGACTTCTGGCGTCTCAGATAATTCACTTTCTGTATCATAATTTCAGCCACTAACCTCTGGTCTCCTACATATCTGACACAGGAAGAGAGAAAGCAGCTATTTGCACCTCACTCCCACCTCACAACGCTTCCATTTTGGGGGGTCGGATATGTCTAAGTTCAACCAGGCAGGGTTTGTCATTTTCCCTGAGGAGCAAGATAGGTTCCATGTTCTTGGAATGGTAAATTCTCATGCAACCAGTTGTTATTCTGACTCCAAGGGCGACATCTAGAGGCAGAGAAGAGTAGCTGCAGAGCTGGCTGATGCCATCTATGTTATCCAAATCATTCTTTTTCCAGCCCTCCACTGCAGTCCTCTTTCCCAGGTGACCAGGGCTCCTGCCTAAGCAGAGTGGCTGAGGGCAGAGATTGCCCCCTTTATGTCTGACTCCCTCTTGCCCATTTCAGACTACATTCTGGTTAGACTTGGCCCTCCATTCTAAAAGCCGTCAGCCGGGAAACATGATGAGCTCTCATGGTTTAGCCGTAAGTTCCAAAACTAAGTCCAGTAACTGGAGTTCTCCCCTGCCACCGCCTCCAATGTAAGCATTAGCAACCCCAGGGGTTGGGGTGGGAGGGCAAGGACCATGGACAACCAAGTTCCCTCCTCATCCTCCCTCATCCTCCTCTAGTCCTAACAGATGGAACCAGAGTAGCCATCTTCTCACTCTGGACTGGCCTGTTTGCACAGTGGCCCTAGAGCTGGGTGGGTGGGGAGAGGCGTGGGTGGGCCCCCCTCACCTTCTTGACTGAGAGGCTATGAATTTGGAGAGTAAAGACAAAGGCCCTTATTTCTAGAGGGAATCAAATTTTCTATCCCCAAGGCCTCTCCCACTACCAGTGTCTCCTTCAAGCCTTTTTTTCCCTGCTTGCTGACCTTCCAGGAGGGTTTTCTTCCCTGAAGACTGCTCTATCTTTTCTCTTTCCCACTTATCCAGCCCCAGAGCAGCTTTTGTGGATCCGGTCGGGGTTCTTCTACTAGTTCTCTGGCTTTCTCTTTCTCTACCTTACAGCTGCAGCTGCCTGCAAAGACCCAAAGACTTCGGCCCAGAGCCAGAAACACAACACATCCACTCCAACCCTGCTGCTCAAATGAGAGATTTTCATGAAGTCTCCAGATGGTGCAGCCTCGGGCTCAGAGCACACCCCTCTGCTTCCCCCATACTGTTGGAGAATGGGGAGGGCATGCCTGCTCCCTCCTCCTTGGTTGGTCCACCATATTATCCTGCAATAGCAGGCCCTAGGATTGGTACATCTTCATCTATGGAGACTCTGTCCAGCCACACTTTTCCCTAGAGAGGATGTACTTTCCTTCTGCCCAGAATCAAGTGGCATTACTAGCTTGTGACCACCCTCCTCCTTCCATCTCCCTGGTTTAATTCAGAAGTCCTAAGTGTAGCTAATTGGAACAAATCATTGGAAGGCAATTTGGTAAATATATCAAAAGTCTTCAAGATCTATAGACATTTTGACCTTGTTACCTATCCCCAATGGGTTTGTGACCCCTCAATGGATCTTTTGCCTGGAGCCACAAATGCCAATCAAATGAAACCACACACAGTCCAGCAGAGCAGTAACTTTATTCACTGATTAAGGAAAAGGGATAGCTTGTGCTCTCAAAACACTTTCTCCCCAAAGGGAGGAGAGTAAGGTATTTTAAGGGGTAGGAGGCAGACATGTTGTCAAGGCTCTAGGAAAAGAGGCAGCTGGGACATTTTCAGTCTTCCACACTTCTCTGTGCAAGCTTCTTTGGGCCTCACAGAGTACAAATTCCTCTCTTCCAGGCCCCAGCAGAGATTTTAGCATGGTAATGAAGCAAAGGTAACTTTCAGACACCTCTAGGTTTCATTTCTTCCAGTGCTTTCTTGTGGTCAAGTCAGAGCTGGTTCAGGGCAGTTGACCACTGCATATTTCCTAAAGCACAGCAGCAAAACATCTCTGTCCAATACCAGGTGCTTTTGAAACAAACACAGAGATAAATCAAGGCGAGGATTCTTTAGCTCTCAGGGGCTGGTGAGGGAAACCACCTAGTAATTCCAATTCTAAGATTTTAACCTAGGGAAATATTGCAACACATGTCAATATTTATATGCATGGGGTAGAGCTCAGGGGTAGAGCAAGTGCTTAGCATGAGGTCTTCAGTTCAATCCCTAGTACCTCCATTAAAAAAAATTATATACAAATATATTCATAGAAATTTTTATAAAAACAAAAATTAGGAATAATTTTTAGGTTCAGTTGGTGATTGGTTAAATAAATTATGGTGTATACATAAAACTGAATTTTATGTAGCCAGTTTACTACGTCAGATTTCAAAAGTCTCTGTGTTTTCAATCTTGCCTATTTAATGTTCTCAATATTGCTGCTGTTGTGATCTTTCCAAGACGCAAAGATCCATGCTCAAAATCCTTCAGTGGCTCCTGATCATCTTCAAGATCATGTCTAAACTTCATGTTGTGGCATGCATGACCTTTTATACCCAGGACACTCTTATCTCTCCAAATTTTTTTCTGTTCTCCCCCAGCATTCTTCCTCCATTTCCTTCTTTCCATCTTGTACTCAACACTCTGGCTCTGCTGAAACACCTGCCACTTTGCTAATATTTTCATGCTCTTTGTAGCATTGGACTTCTACACATTCTTCTTATCCACCTGGCTAACTCTTTATATTTTAGTATTTACATCAGACATCATTTTCTCTAGGAAATCTTCTGTCATGTACACCTTTGCCTGTATGTCACAGTCTCAGTATTTTTGTGTGAGTTGCCCAAGCCCCAATTTCCACAGACTAGATAACACCTGCATACGCAGAGGATTTTGTTACATGAAAGGGAACCCTGAGCTTGAGGAACCTGAATCTTTTACCATGGGTGGTAAACATGCCTGCACTTTACTTCTGAGAGAGATATCTTTATCACATTTGTCAGAAAGCTTGCCTGTGCCTTTGTTCCAGAGAGAGACGCTAGCTCTATCTTCCAAAGCTGTTTGCTAGCTAAGCATCTTGGGTGAGATGTCCTTAAAAAAGAGCAGTCACAGTCTTGCTCATGAGACATGTGGAAATGCAAGATATCCATAGAGGAGGGACTTGCAACAATATTTTGGAGATAGAGCCAGGATTTATGATGGATTTGTGAGGTATTAAGAAAAAAAGAGAAAAAATATGACTTCAAAATTGTTGGCCTAAGGAACTGGAAAAATGTAATGCTGATTTGCTGAGACGGAATGACTGTGGAAGCAGCAGGGCAGGCTAATTAATCAACACAATAATTATAATCCAAATGATATTTATTGGGTATTTGCCAAGTGCTGGGCACTGTGTTAAACGTATCACAGACATTTAACTGATAAATATTAGCTGATCACTTTATGCGTGCTAGTCATTATTCTAGGAACTGGAGATGCTGTATTGAGCAAAGCCAGCAGTATCTCTGCCTCGTCTTGTGGTGCCTGCATTGTAAAAAAGGACAGTCAAGCTGCCAAGGAAGTTCACTATGGGTGGGGATCATCTCTTTCTAGAGCTATAGAGATGTCAACCTTGTGAGGTAGGTTTTATTTTTGTCCCTCCTCCCCTTATCTTACAGATGAGAGAACAATGACTTAGACTAGCAATATGCCTACGGTCACAGTTAACGAGTGTTGAAGCCAAGATTCTAACTCAAGTCTGTTTAACCCTAGAGCCTATGCTTCATTTGTCTTTTGGGTAAGAATGTAATCATGAAAATCCACTAGTAAGTGAATTTAATGTCTTTCAAGAAGTGTTAAATTAGCCTGTCCAATAAATTTTCCTCAGAAATGCAATACTGAAAGGTCAAAAAAAAGTAATGTAAAAATAATGGATCTGGTTGTTGCAGTGGAAAAGTTAACTGAATTGCTTTTTCAACTTAATATTGACTTAATTTCACTCTGATATTGGATTTTCTTATATTTCATGATATAAATTACTTTTGAATATAGTTTCATTATATATCCTTATTTTTTGTGTGACATAATTTTTAAAATTATGTTATTGAAGTGAATTTGAGTAGAGGTGAGTTTCAAAATATTTGTCCTATTCAGTGGAATATTTTAAAAGCCTTCTAATATATGCTAGTGGCTCTCAGAGAGCACGAAGTACTGAAATCTGTGGTCCTGTAGTGAAAACCCAACACTTAGAAAGAGCTACTTTTTGGATCATCTATCAAAGAAAAAGTTTTGTGAAAACTATTTCCTGGGGCTATATACAGTGAAACTATTAAATAATACAATAGGAACCATAAAATACATCATATTTTAGGCTAAATGTAATGTAAAGAAGAGAGAGAAAAACTGTGGAGACGGTATTATTACTCATCCATTTACTCATGTACTCACTCTGTAAGCATTTTATTAATTATTATTATTTAATGAGACTTGGCATTTATAGCACTCAATAAGCTTCTAATTACATCCTCACTGTCTGTCTTTCCCACTAGATTATATTTTGAACAAGGATGGGTACAATGTCTCTCTTGGTCACAATGCATCCCAGCAGCACTCCAGCATGATGGTCTTCAATAAATGCTAGATTAATGAATGCAGTAGTCAAATGAATCTGGATATTTTCATCCAAATGGTGCCTGAAAATCCACAGGCACAAATATACATAATACAAGGTTGAGACTTTTAGGTGCTACAGCAAATGTAAAGGATAAATCCTATAAGACTTGAGAGATTAGAAAATTGTGCTGAAAAAATTGGGGGAGTTTCACAGCATTGGGGCTTGGACTTAAGATAGGGAGATGTGTTAGGTTTGATTTCTTAGGGAATGCAGCTTGAAAGTGCTGTCAGGTGGAAGGTTCAAACCAAGGGCAGAAAGGGTGAGTAAAAGGGAAATGAGACTAGAGAACATCTGTGAGCTTGAATTTAAAAAAATAACTAGTTGAGTTTCACTACTATCTTGATGGTAAAAATCTGGAAAAAGCACCACTCCCACGTTAATGATAAAAGAAATTTGATAAACTAAAAAGAAATCATTTTTTTAACCCATCAGAGAACGAAGATCACAGGGAAATCGAGTAGCCTGACATCTAAGGGAAGATAGGCTCCTCCAAGGAGAGATGGGACAGTTGCCCTGACTCACCTGTGGCAAAACAGGGGCATGTGGAAAAGACAAGTGCCATCCAAGCAGGTGAAAATATCCAGCTAAAATTTGAAATAATTTGTTAAAGGCTGACTGTGGCTCATTTAGAGGCACAGACACAAAAGGAGTTCAGACTTACATATCCACAGACCTTCACTGCATGCCCATCAGAAAGGTAGGGGGGCAGAGCAGAGAAAGCCTCCCATGGAGGTGCAAGTCTAGAGAACGGGAGTGGCCACCTCTCCTCTGGGAAGTAAGCTTTGAGAAATGTTGGTAACTGGGAAATGCACAAAGCCCAGCCTGGACCCTTGTTCTGTAGAAAACAAAAGTCATAAGCCTTTGGAAGAAAGGCTACAAACCCTGTCATCTTCATGGTACATGTGAAAAGTTGAAACTACAACTGAAACAAAGGTGAAAGAGAAAACTTCTACTCCTAGAATCAGAGCAAGAAATACCGGCCCACAAAGATTCCCCCAGTGACACACTGCAGAGTTTAGCTGCAATGAGGAGGACAGGTTTACTGAGAAACCACTCCTGCGGCCCAGGGCCTGCCTAAGTCCGAAGAAGGACAAGATGGACAGAGGACGCTCCACCACCCTTCAATCAGACAAGCAGCTACCAAGTCACAAAAAGCAGCATTCCGTGTCTGGGGGAGAGGCAAGAATGTGGACAGAGACCACTTCTGAACTGCAGGTGCACAGGAAAGGCCAAAAGTTGAGGGGCAGAGAAAGAATATTGGAAAAAAAGAAAAATACCCAAACAAACACCCAAACAACTGTCACACTCCATTTTTTAAAAATCTGGTATTTTTTTAACTGGAGTTACTTAAAAACATGTTTTTAAATTCACAAACCTATGGATATTTTGTATCTTTAAGTATTGACATCTATTTTAATTGCATTGCAGTGAGAATTATGATCTTTATGATACAAATCCTTTAGTATTTGTTTAGATTTGCTTTATACTCTGGTATAGGGTGGCCAACTTAAGTAAATGTGCTGCATGTAAAAGCACATGGTAAATCAAGCTTGTTAATTATGTTTTTGAACCTCTTATATCCTTACTATTTTTGTCCACTTAATCTAACTGTATTAGAGGTGCTTTCAAAATCTCCTGCTACAGTATTGGATTTGTCAACTTTTCCTTGAATTTCCACCATTTTTTGCATTTTATATTTTGATGTAATTTTAATAGAGTTGTTCCATAATTCTGATGCAGTGAAAAAGTTATAATACTTCAGAGTATACTGTATCATGGCCTTCACTCTTGATGAACAAGATAAATATCCATTTTAATCATGTAATATCCCTGCACTGTTTCCAAACATGATTGCTACATAAACTAATCAATACGAGTCCAATAGTCCCTGAGCATTCATGGAAATTGGTTCCACAGATGCTCAAGTCTCATATAAAATGGCATAGTATTTGCCTATAACCAACGTACATCCTCCGTATATTCTGTTACCTCTGGATTACATATAATATCTAATTCAATGTAAATGCTATGTAAATAGTTGCCAGAGCTTGGCAAAATCAAGTTTTGCTTTTTGGAAATTTCTGAAATCTTTTTTCCCAATATATTCAATCTGAGTTTGATTGAATCCACAGATGCAGAGCCTGCACATATAGAAGGTTGACTGTACTAATCAGTGGAAAGCATATAAATTTTTATCCTAGCAGAAAGATCAGAACTCTAAAGCAACAGGTGGTGTTAGCTTTCTATTGCTGCTGTAATATATCACCACACATATAGTGGCTTAAAACAACACAAATTTTTCTTCTTGCAATTCTGGAGGTCAGAAGTCGGAAATGAGTCTCACTGGGTTAAAACTGAGGTTTCAGCAGGGCTGCATTCCTTTCTGGAGGCTCTGAGGAAGAATCCTTTTTCTTCCCTTTTCCAGCTTCCTAGAGGCCTCCTTCATTCCTTGGCTTATGTCCCCATTCCTCTCACTTTCAAGCCAGCAACAGCAGGCCAAATCTCACACACACTACCATCTCTCTGGTTCGCCTTCTGCCTCCTTCTTTCACTAATAATGATGCTAATAATTACATTGATTACAAATTGATTCTATTTTCCATGTTGCAGCCAAAGAGAATTTCCTACAAGTCAAGTCTCGTCATTTGCTTCTTTGCTTCAAATTCTTCACTGGCTCCCTGTGACCTACATGAAGTTCACTCCTCTTAACATAACATGTACTTGTCCCCAGCATGACCTCCTGCCACTCTAGATTTATTCTTAAAAATTTTCACTTGCTAGTAATTTTTAGTAATTACTCCCTGGCATGGGATTGCCTCCTTGCCCCTTTTATGTCTTTAGCTTGTCCTTTTGTTCTTTGGCTTAGAATTTATTTGTTGGTCTCACAGATGAACCCTTATTCTTTAGACTAAGCATCCCAGTCTCCTCCTCTGGGAAATTTTTTCTAAATCTGTCTGAGATAGAAAGGAAGGAGGAAGGGCACAACCATTCAAGGAAAGACACAGCAATTAACAACAAGGTGCAGAAAATTCAACTCCCAACAGGCTTTGAGGCCCAAGAAGGCAGGAGATTTGACTTCCAGTAGACCTTGAGCTTCATTATACAGACTGTAATATATATTAGCATGGTCAATGGCACTCCCACAGTGCCAAGATAGTTCTGAGGCTAACCAAAATAGGTCAAAAAGTGGGCAGTGGCCCAAGTCCTGAGAATCCCAGCCCCTTCCGCAAAAGTAGTTGTAACAATTCTTACATTTGTTAGCATATGAAGCTACCCAGCCCATAAAAACTAGCAACACTGCCCCTTGCTCCCTCTCCCTCGCTCCCTCTCCCACACCTTCCAAGACTGCCTGCACTCTAGGGAGTATGTATCCAATGAGGACCCAACCCCCACACCTTGTGGCCTTTCTCTTGCCTTCTGAAACAGCCTGCATTCTGCCTATGGAATAACTTTCTGAATAAATCTACCTTTACTCAACTGTGGCTCACTCTTGAATTCTTCCCTGTAGGAAGCCAAGGACCCACATTTTGTGGGGCGCATCCCAGGGACTCAACCAAGACCTGGGACATGGCAGTCCTCTCGCCCCACATTCATTTTCCTGTAACATCTCCAGGCAATAAAGCACTTCCTCTTAGGTCAACAATTATTAACTGACTGCTTTTCATGTATGCACGAGGCAGTATAATAAATGCTATAAATGGATCTGTGAAGAAAACAAGGTTTCTTGCCATCACAAAGCAGCTAGAGATAAAAACTAACATTTAGATAATTATTTAGTTATAATTTTGTTGAATGCTATAAAGATGTAGTCTTATAAGAATGTATAACCCAGTCTTGGGAGGGTGGCAAGGGCTAGCTTCCCTTAGGAAAAGACATTGAAAGATTTGATGGATGGTCCCATTGTACTCTTTATATATAATTCTTTCTTAAAGTACTTAGGGGACTGCATTTGAATTGCTTTAAATATAGGACTTCGACTAGCTGATAAATTATACAAGACGCTTACCAAAAGATCCTTTTGGCTATCAGAAATACAAGATCTCAATTACGATGTACACTATTTAAATCTGTGTATACCAGGTACTAAGTATATAATCTTTTACCCCTGTTATTAACCCAGCTATTATTTTAACTCAGCTATTATTATTCCCATTTTATAGAAAGAAGTTAAGGTTAAAAACGAATGATCTCTGTTCGTCAGTAGGAGTTAGCGGCCTCAACTCAGCCGCTTCAGCACCTCAAGCCCTCTTTTCACCACATATTTTCGTCTACTTCTCTATCTTTTTTTATTTCTAGAATCTTCTGGTGTCTGGTTTCTACTGGGTGTTCTACAAATAAATACAGGAGAAAGGCTTACGCTAAAGGTAGCATTATTTTTAACTCTTGTTGCCCTGACCAACATACACTAGAACTTCTTTCCCTTGTGAGGGAGAGGCATTTCCAGATTCGGCTTTAGGCTTGCACTAAGACTTATAATTCCATCACAGTCGCTTTTTTTTTTTTTGCACCGTCGGACGCCAATAATTTCCCACATCGTCGTCAGGTTTAAACCGCAGCTTTTCAGAACACTGGTTGTCTGAGCCTGCTTTCCTCACGTCCATGTGAGGAGGGCTCCGGCTCCACAACCGCCTTCCCCTCCCTCAAAGGAATTACACAGTCTCCACAGGAAAAGCGAAGACACAGGGAGCGGCTCACTGGGAGCCCATAAAAGCCCCCTTAGCTCCTTCCAGCGCCTTCTCTGTTCGCCCAACCCTGCACCATCCTCTCAACCTCTGAATGGCAAAAACCGCAGCCCGAGACGCCCACCCTCAGGAAAACAGTCTCCACAGAGCCCCACAGTGGCGAAAGAACTAACCTCTATTCCCTCGGCGACTATGGCGACTACGGCGACTACGGCAAGGCCGACGCGCCTCTTGCGCGCTGACGTCACGGTGACGCACTGCCACGCCAGCTCCTCCCACAAGCCCGCGAGTCCGGTTTCCGGCGGGAGAGCGGAGCGCCTGGCGTAGGTGAGGCTGAGGCTGGGAGCGCGGAGTCGGCCGGGGTTACTCTGTGCCCTGGCGCCCGCCAGAATGCCTCACTTGGAAAACATGGTGCTTTGTCGCGAGTCCCAAGTGTCCACCTTGCGGTCCCTGTTTGGAGAGGTATTGTGGTCCAACTATCTTTTCCAGTTCCCGGAGGCAAGCAATTCCGTAGTTTGGGACGTGTTCGAATTTTAAATTTTCGTTTGGCGTGAGGGGCAGTAGACAGCTTTTGCGTTGAGAAAAGGGGTGTAGGTCTACACGACTCCTCACTCAGAGTGACTTCTGAGGAGTCTCTTAAGAAAAACTGCACATGAAGGACCGGCCTGCCCTATGGCTCCTTGGTCCAGCACCTCTTCTTACACGTAGGCCACAGGGTTGAGAGGGTGTTCGTCCAGGGTAGCTACCCAGGGTTGCTTCTGAACAAGATTTTACACACCACATGTGTTTGCAGAATGTTGCTTATTCAAGTGTAAGTTCCCACGTTTCAGTGAGGTAGTTGGTGTAAGTCCTGTGTGGATAGGTGGTTCTTGTCCAGACCAGTGAGGGCAAAGCAGTGCTTCAGCTTTAACACTTAAATGGCTTTTCCTGAGTTGTAGAAGCCCTGAGGAGGTCCAGTCTAGGCTTCTTGATTAGCAGTTCAGGTGATGCCTATGAGAAGAGCTTAAATGTTTTGTGTTTTTTTTGTTTTTGTTTTTGTTTTGTTTTTTTCTGGATGAACACAGCCAGGGAGTTCTTTTCATAGGAGGCAGCATTCACCAATTCAATTCTTAACCTATTTTTAATTATATTCTTGTGGTCTTTGGTGAGCATTTTGCTTCAGACTCATTAATTAGACTTGGAAGAATTTAGACTTGGGTCTCATCTGTAAGGAGAGTAAATGAAAATTCGGGTCACACCACGCACACCGCTGATTTGCTTTAAGTACTACTTTCATCTAACTCATTGGATGGCAGTTTTGGGTGGCCTGTGAAGTCATAGTGGAAAAGTACCACCCTCCTTCTAAAGGGGCACATCAGTTAGGGAACTAAGAGGTCAATGACTGCATCCTCAGTCAGTATCCTAGTTACAAATTTTGGTTATAATTACCCATTTTATCATTGAAGCACTTTCTTGGTTATGCCTTGTACATTCCTTCCCTGGAGTTGACAAACCCAGATTACTCCAAACAGAGGCGGTCCTCTTGAAAAAGAATATTGGCAAATAGAGATGAGTAGTATCGATTTTGTGTAGATCCCGAAAGGAAATCATGTTTAACAATTTTAGTATCACTTTTCTGTAAGGTGCTGTGCATGTGGGAGAGACAAAAAACTATAAAAAACTGGTTCAAATTTCTAAGCAGATTTATTTATGTATTCAGCAGATAAATACTGAGCACCTTCTCTGTTCCAGATACTGTGCCACATCCTGGCTTATTACAGTTTATGTTAGGTTTATGAAGGTGAAAAGTTAAATAACAGTGCAAGAGTTCAATACAATTCTAGGTAACAATACAAAAGATGATGTAAGATGGAGTATTATTAAGTACCAAATAATGGATGCAGACAAGTGTGGCAGGATTCCAGAAAGGCAGAGTTTTAGTGTAGCTTGGAAAAATGACCTGAAGGATGTCTTATGCTTCTCTTTAAGGTGAAATAGAGTATTCGGATAACAGAAATGCTCAGCAAGCATATGTTTAATTCTTGAGACAGAATTTTTGAGCCAGTTAATTTACAAGATTGTTATGTGTAAACGTAAGAAAAAAATTCATTTTTTAAAAATTTTTTATTTTTTTAAATCCTCCACTTGTGGGGTTTTTTTTGGAGGGTGGAGGTAATTAGATTTATTTATTTATGAATCTGTTTAATGGAGATACTGGGGATTAAACCCAGGATCTTGTGCATGCTAAGCACACACTCTAACCCTGAGCTATACCCTCCCCACAAAAATTCATTTATTAAAACATTTATTTTTTGTTTATTTTTAGCATTTGGACTGCTGTTGTCATAGGCATATCCCATTAGAAAGTATTTTCCCATATAAATTTGACTTCCTGATTTGTCTTGTAAACAGGACATTTGTAACTTGATGGCTTGAATGTAATAAATGTGAGTATGGTTGACCCTCGAACAATGTAAGAGTTAAGGGTACTGATCCCCTGTGAAGTCGAAAATCAGCATATAACTTTTGACTCCCCCCAAGCTAAACTACTTGCCCTTGCCGATAAACAGTCAATTAACACATATTTGTATGTTATATATATTATATGCTGTACTGTTGCAATAAAGTAAGCTAGAGAAAAGGAAATGCTATTAATAAAATTGTAAGGAAGAGAAATACGTTTACAGTACTACTCTATTTACCAACACGTAAGTTTACATTGTCTGAAAGATGTATTGTCTGTCAGTGCCTACATCCTTATTATCTAAATAATACAAAACACTGGAGATACTATACATAGTACTAACACTAGACATCAAAAATGAAAAGATAATGTGAAAAAGAAATTCATATTTCTTTACAGGTAGAATGATTCATGCGTTGATAACATTGATAACGAAGAAACAGCAATATGATTGCTTTATGGTAGCCTAGTGTAATCAATAGGATTGCTTCATGGCAGCCTATCTCTGCACTAATGAGTGAATCATTATGAAGTTTTTATGGCACACAGTATTACAGTCATATTCATAATACAGTACTGTAAACATGTTACATTTTAAACTATTTACCTGTGATAATAGGCTGATAAACAGTTTCTCCAATTATGGGAAAGAGGAACAGGGGAGGGGGGAAGGGAATACATTAAATATCACTCACCTTATGCCTATGTCAGGATATACTGGTATCTACGTATATTGTGTTCGTTCATGGCATACTTAATTTTTTCTTAATTTTTTTCCTCTATTTTTAGGCTATGTGATTTGTCTGTTTTTTCAAATTGTTGCAAATCTCCCCAAATTTTTTCCAATATATTTATTTTTAAAAAATCGATGTAGTAGAACCCATGTGGTTCATACCTGTGTTTTTTCAAGGGTCAACTATACTGTTGTAGTTGTAGATGATGATCATAAAGACTCTACTTTGTTTTAGAGAAATTGCATCATTCCAGTTCTCTTGTAATTATTTTTTAAATGTATGTTTTCCCACTAGACTGTGAATTCATCCAAAGCAGATTTTGTCTTTAACTAATTTTTTGTACTCTCAGTGCATAGTGGGTTTCAGCATTTAGCAGGTGTCTAATAAATGTTAATTGAATGAATAAAACATATTTATAGTATTGACCAGACCAATAGAGAGAGGTGTTTGACAATTTTTACTTTTCTCTAGGTAGCTGCCTCTTAATGTACTGCAGGAGAATCTTGGGAGTTTGTATTTTGAAATACATGCTGTGTAAATTTTATTGTTTTATTTGATGAAATGTATACATTTAGGCCAGGATAAATGTAGTATATATAATTCAAAAGTATCTTGTAAATTTTCCTAAGAGGACCCTTGAAATTCTTTCTAACCCTGTGATTACATACACTTAGTTTTAAAGTTTTAAAATGTACAGTGAAGTTGCAGCCTGTGGGATTAGATTCTATACAAAAGGGTTAAGAAAAAAATGGAGTATGATCAAAATTATTTTTGAAAAATCTCTTAAATCTCCAATAAATTTGAAAATACAAGTATTTATAAATATGAACTTGTACAATAATAAAAGGTGTAAGTATATATAGTAATATATGTAATAAACAGGCCAAATATAATTTTCCAGAAATTTCAAGAAAGTGTGCTGATGACTCCACTAAATGCTCACTGTTGGGATAATTTGGATTGAATATTTTACTTTACCATGTAAAACTTTCTCACAAGTTGATAAATATTTTCTGTTTTGTATGTACAGGCTGATGTTTGTCTTTTCTCCCCTAGAGACATCATTTCAGCTTTCCATCCATTTTTATTTATGGACATACTGCCAGTGGAAAGACCTATGTAACACAAACTTTGTTGAAAACTTTGGAGGTAAGACTACCCAAACTCAACGTTAATTGGCCTTTACTCATAGACTCCTAGAAATAGAAGGGATCTGGGAGATGTTTAGTTTACCTTTCTCTGAAGGAGTATCTTCTACATAAAACATTTCTGACCAACTTTTGTTTGAATACCTTGAAAGACTATAAGTTTCAGAAGGCATTGTTAGATAACTTGAGCCTTGATGTTAGAAAGTATTTTTCAAGTAGAACCAATTCCTCTCTCTAACTTTCACTGGCTGATAATATTTGGGGGAAAACACACATAATAATAAATTCTTTTAAAAATATTGACATCTGTTTCTTTTCCATTGTTGTAATATTTGTAATATCAATATTGATAAGTCTGAACCTTCACAAGTACAAAACTAAATATAACACCTTTACCCCACCCTTCTTCCCATATTGCCTTTCAGCTGTCCAAGCTTGCTTTTTGCTTTTTCTTCATTCTCACTGTCTCAGTAAACTGAACCAGTAAACATGATCTGTTGATTCTACATCTTTAATGTCTTGACTCCATGTAGCTTTAAGCAGAGCCACTGTTGCTATCTGAATTTCATTTACCATTGTTTCTTCCATTTATTTCTACAGCAGCTTCCTAAGTGCAGTCTGTTCTTCACCCTGCAGCTAGTCCATGAAAATTTTACATAGGATCTTCAGGAAAATGTTCAGGTGCTTTGCCTGACATATAAAACTCTCCATGAGCTGAATTTAGTTTATTTTTCTTAATATAATGGCTAAGAGTTTGGGGTAGAGTCTGGCAGACTCATGTTCTTCCGGGTTCACCCTTTAGTACTTTCCCCATATGATAAGTGGGGCTGATAGTGACAACATTTAAAATTGTGAGAATTCAGTGAATTAATACATGAAGAGTGCCTATCACAATAGTTAGTATATAGTAAGCACTTAATAAAAGTTAGCTGCTATTATTTGTGATTATTGCCACACTCTCTTTTATATCCTAAGCCAGGGATGGGCAGACTTTTTCTTATATGCCAGATAGTATATGTTTTAGACTTGTGGGCCATATAGTTTCCATTACTACTACTTGACTCTGCCTTGTGAAAGCAGCTATGACAGTATCTTTCTGAAAGGTCATGGCTGTGTTCTCATATAGTTTTATATATCAGAACAAATGGCTGGCCCATATGCTGTAGTTTCTTATCCCAGTCCTAGCTCTACCTCAGAGTATGCGTGTTCTGTGTAGCATACTAAACTGCTTATAGTTCTTGCTGTCTCTTATTTTCATCCCTTGGTACATACTGCTCCCTCTGCTAGGAATGGCTTTCTTGTACTCATTCACTCCACCTCTCCTACCCTATTGCTTGGTAAATGCTTATTTATTTTGCTAGGTTTCCTTACATTTAACACTTGGTAGCCTTTCTTGACTCTCTAGGATGTGTTAGATGCCCCTCTGTTGTGCAACCTCAGTACTCTGTGCTTAATTCTGTTGTAATATTTATCCTTTTCAGCTGTGATAGATGTTTGTGTTTCCCTGGCTTGAGTCTGTGAGTTTCTTGAGATTATTCCTAGTACAGTTTTTGGCATGTATCAACTTGTGGATTTTAGCCTTTGATCCTAAAGATTGCCTGTGCATTTTAAAATACAGATGTCTGGGCTTCATACCAGACTTCAGAACCTGAGTGTACAAGGTCCTGGATCAGGCATTTGCATTTGAAACTCCAGGTATAGTGTCCAAAAAAATCTATATTGAATAAAAAAGCATGACAACTGAATACCAAAGGTCCATATTTAAGAGCTGTGTTTCATTTTTTACTGCACATGATTTTTTGCTGCTACTTAATCATTGTAATAAATAATGGTTATCACTACTTCTGGTATAGGTACACAAAGAAACACAGAAAATGCTGCCATTACAGGTCATGAATAGCACACACATAGCAGTAAGCAAGACACCCATAACAGAGTTATTGTGGACTGTAGTTTGTAAAAGAATGAAGTTAAGGAGGTTAGAAAATGCTGGAGAAATTGTACCTAAGTAAAGCCTGAGTTACACTTTTACTCTGAGAAAGAAAAGCCTCCTTAATGGGTGAGATTTATAGAATGTCACTAAAAATAGTTATGGATTCCACTATTTGCTAGATGCCAAAAGCTATCTTCTTCTGAACGATCATTACTGCTTTTGTGATTTCATTTGAGAACAGACTAGATTTGTAAGTCTTCTGTTTCCTTGTTGCTTTTCAAATTACCTCCACTTTGATAGTTCTCTAAGCGAAGAATGGGTTCTCAGTTCTCATAGGATGATTACTTTGTTTTCTAACTCTTAAAATTCTTTTTTGATCTAGGTTTTCCCATCATTAAAAATACTATCTTAAACTTTTAAGTAAGAAATTCCTGCTAAGAATTTTTTGTTCATATGTACTTGAATTTCTTGTAAGAGTTCTTTAGAGGAAAATTCAAGTTTGCTTTAAATCCCTGTAGGAAACAGATGAAAATTCAAATAATTGAAATGAGTTTAATGGAGGGACTATTTTACAAAGGTTGAAGAAATGTTAAGGGAACCAGTAAGAGATGGTGATGCACTGACAGCCTTTACCTCCCTGAGACCGAATGGACCGTGGGAAGGAGCTATTATCAGACCCCAGCAAGAGATTAAGCCTTTGACGGGGATCTGCCCAATTTGAGCTATAGCCTTTGGTAGAAGATCAGCCACAGTTAAACTCTGGGTCACCAAAGGTTGGGGGAGAGAGTCAAGGAAATATTCAGCTTTTTCTTTCATCACTCTCCTTCAGTCTCTTGGTTCATTCCATTGGCGGAATCCAACCAGAGCTAGAAAACAAGAGTCTGGGTGATAGTCTTTAGTAGTCAGCCTCATGGGGCACAGAGCAGTTTGGAGAATGGTGAGGTATGCACTTAGAAGGGCAAATGGGGAATATCCAGCAGAGCCATTATTGTATATGTGTGTTTTCTTATTATACATTTTTTGGTTTTTGGTTCAGCTCCCACATGTCTTTGTGAATTGCGTTGAATGCTTTACCTTGAGGCTGCTTTTGGAGCAAATTCTAAACAAGTTGAATCATCTTAGTTCTTCAGAGGATGAATGTTCTACTCAAATAACCTGTGAAACATTTAATGACTTTGTTCGCTTGTTTAAACAAATAACCAAAGCTGAAAGTCTCAAGGATCAGACTGTATATATTGTAAGTAATTTAATTTCATTTATCTCTTATTTGAAAACTGATTTATTAGATCAATTTCCATATGTTTGTTTTGGGTCTCATTATGTACAGTGCATTGTGCAAGGTGCTTAAGGGATATAGAAATGTTTTAGATGTATTTCTTTTTTTTTTA
Source organism: Vicugna pacos (assembly GCF_048564905.1). Taxonomy (NCBI): domain Eukaryota; kingdom Metazoa; phylum Chordata; class Mammalia; order Artiodactyla; family Camelidae; genus Vicugna; species Vicugna pacos. The sequence goes on along the minus strand of NC_132993.1, from coordinate 75,554,504 downwards.
ATTGAGGTATAGTTGATGTACAGTATTATATAAGTTTCAGGTGTACAGCATATTGATTCTTAATTTTTAAAGGTTATACTGCATTTATAGTTATTATAAAATATTGGCTATATCCTCTGTGCTGTACAATACATGCTTATAGCTTATTTTGTATGTAGTAGTTTGTACCTTTTTATTCCCTACCCCTTTCTTGCACCCCCCACCTTCCTCTTTTCACTGCTGATGACTAGTTTGTTCTCTATATTTGTGAGTCTAGATGTATTTCTTATCTGAAGGGAGCTTCAGTTTAATAGAAGAGTTATGATGTTCTCATTTAGGACTACATGCAGAATGTGATAAGTGATAGCCATGAGATGAAAAGTGCTGACTTAGGCACATCTGGTACAGCTTTATGAGGTGATAACATTTGAGGTAGACCTAAAGGAATTGTTAGGGTGTTTTTAGGAAGAAACTGGAGAAGAGAAGTTTCAGATGGAGAAAATTAGGCAAAGACATACAGATGGGAATGGAGGCCAGGGAATGCCAAATAGTTTAGTCTTAGTGGGTTATGAAATATGAAGGAAGAAAAGGAAGACTAGAATGGTAGGTGGGGTTAGATTGTGGAGTGTCTTGAAAGCCATAGTAATGTTTTTTTATTTCATTTCCTGGGCAGTGAGAGGAGGTAGTGAAGACTTTAGAGCAACAAATATGCTTTAGGAAGATTACTATGAAGGCATGTTGAATGGGTGGATTGGAGGGGGGTGAAACATAGGTCAGGTTTGAGGCTTGTTTGAGGCTCTTGTAACTGTTTACATTAGAGTGGACTCAAGTTGGGACAGAAGGTGCAGAAAGGTATAAATAGAAGAGACAGCTAAGGTCAAACTTTTCATCTGTGTATGGAGTAGGTCTGGGAAAGATGAGTCATTTGATTTTAGACTGGCTAAGTTTGAGTTGTTATATGAATGTTAAAATAACTAGTAGACAACTGAAGATATGTAATATGTTTTACATTGGTACATTTTTATAATACTATATCCTTTTTAAAAAACTATTATCTCTGGAACTAAAATTTAATCTTAATATAAAACCTTCTTATAGCAGCTAAGTTATAAACTCACTGAAGGGACCAAATCTTATGCATTCTTGCATTTCCTTAAATGTATAAACCAGTTCCTTTTGCATTTTAATTGCACTCATTTATTTATTCAAATATTTAATGAATACTTCCTAAATGCCACGTAATGTTCTAGGTACTGGAGATAGAACAGGGACAAAATCCTGCCCACTTGCATCTTATAGTCTAATTAAGGAAGATAGATAATAAGCAGGTTACTATGTAATATATCAGATGTGGTACTTCAGAGTGGAAAAATGTGCAGGTGTTTAGCATAGAACATTATTTAGAGTAAATCCATAGAATGTTCACCTATCTAATATATGTATGTATTGGTAAGCTTCAGTACTTAGGAAATAATGCAGAAAGATGGCTGAGAATCTTTTCTAGTCAATTAACTAGCTTACAAATCAAGAGTCTATTAAGATACCTTCATGTAAATTATTTTTAAATATTTCTGTCTCAATTAAAATTTTTACTTATTTGAATATTACTTATTTGATAGTTGCTTTTGAGGAAGGATCATTTATCAGAATACCATAAAATCATTAACTGCAGTGGGTTAACTATATCAAATCAGAAGAATGAACTATTAACTTACTGCTTCAGCATTGTGTTTTGCATTAAAATGGCCATAAAAATGGACCAATTTATTTGAATTAATCTGTGTCCTGGATTAGAGAGTTTTAAAATGGAGATTGATGGGGAAATTGCATATTGAGAATGCAAAGTGGAGAAACTAATTTCTGTCTTTTTAGCAGTAAATAATTTTAGGTTTATTTGGTCTAAATGAATTAGGAATGAAGTATCTTAAGTTGATTACTCTCATACATTGTTTCAAGCTGTCTATTAATTAATAAAACAGATACAAAACACTTTGGACTATTCAAGGAAATAATATTTCCTTCATTTTAATTGTATTCCCATTTTAAATGATTATAATTTGCAATAAGATTTATTAATAAAGTGTAAATTTTTTTAAAAACCTTCCTTGGAAAAGAGGTCATTTTAGTTCTGGGAAGAAAATGCACAAGATGAACCTAGAACATCTTGCTGTAATAGAAATGACCCAACACTTCTTGGGTCATTTAAATAGACACAAAAGCTCATGATCAAAAGAATTGCTATTGTTAAATTGTCCATACTACCCAGAGCCATCTATAGATTCAGTGCAATCTCTATCAAATGGCAGTTTTCACAGAAATAGAAAAAACTATCCTAAAATTTGTATGGAATCACAAAAGACCTTCAATAGTAAGAGAGATTAAAATTTCAGTCTGTTTTAAGCCATCAAGTTTGTGGTAATATGTTATAGCTACCACAGATAACTAATACAGGCATAAACTCATTATTATGAAAACTGATATGTACAAGGAGAGAGTCAAACTCTGATTCCGTGTGAACTTTATTTCTAGATAGCTAAATAATGGATAAGGGAGCGTTCTTTTTAGAAAAAATATCCTCTAATAAATGCAGAAAGGATCATAGAGGATTATAGTTTTGCAGTCTCCAGTGAAATAATGGACATCGGCCGTGATCATCAATTGATGCTGAAATCATTTGGTGAAAGGCTGCTGGAGAACTTTTTAATGGATGGGTCAGACTGATGATACCTCAACTTGTAGGTCTTAACATGACAGAAAAGAGAGACAATCAGGCATTGCATGCCTGCTGATGTAATTCAGTAAGAAATATACAGCACTGTTTGTGAAATATTCTTGCCCCAAATTTGAACCTAAATCTGATGAAACATCTAGATTTATAGACTCTTATAGGAAATATAGGGGATATAGGAACATGTTAAATGACACTACAGAGTTGCAGTCAGCCAGTCCAGCATGTGGAAAATTCTACATCACAGATGATTTGTTGTTTATTTGCTACATAACAAACAAATAACAAGGGAAAATGGAAGGTTCTGGGGAACTCATAATTTAAAACAGACTTAGAAGACAAATAAACCAAATATAAGATACACATGGACCCTTCTGGATCCTGAATCAAATAAGCCAACTCTAGGAAGACAAGTAGAGAAATTTGAATATTGGTTATTAGGTGATATTAAGTCATATTGTTAAATTTTTTAGACATGATAATAATACTCTAGTTATGTTTTTAAAAAGTCTCCTCTCATCTCTTAGGGACACATAATGACATATTTATGAATGGAATAATGTGTCTGGGGTTTGTTTTGAAATAATCCAGCAAGACGGTAGAAGGGAGAGTTGAGGGGTGACAGTGGATAGAAGAAACAAGATTGACTGTATGTTGGTATTTGTTAGGGTTGAGTGAAGTATATATGGGAATTCATGGTACTAATTTCCCTACTTTTGTATATATTTTAAAATTTCCATAGCAAAAAGTAAAAATGAAAGTTAGATTAAATTATTTTAGATAGTGCTTTTAAGACCTTTATATTCTTTTTATGGACTGATGGATGACCTTTTGAAGCAGATTTTTTTTAACATTTTTTTATTAAGAAATTTTAAACTTATAAGGGGGAAGGTATAGCTCAGTGGTAGAGTGCATGCCTAGCATGAAAAAGTTCCTGTATTCAATCTCCAGTACCTCCATTTAAAAAAATAAAATAAAATAAACAAACCTAATTACCTCCTGCCAACAAATAAATAAATAAATAGGAAAAAATTTAAATATATAGAGAATAGCGTAATGTATCCCAATGAACCCATCACTTCAGTAATCATTAATTAGTATTAACTATTTAGTAATTACTAATATGTGGCCATATTTGTTACTTAAACACTATTCATTGTTTCCTGCATCCTATCATGTCATCCATAAGTATATATATATGACATATATCTCTGTATACTATATATCTCTACTATATATATTATGTCTTCTGTAAATATGTATATACATATTTGTATATAGTATAGATACACTGTATATCTCAAAGATAAGTACCTTTAAAAAAAGATCCCAATAGCATTATCATCATACTGAACAAAAATTTAATCTTTCTTGACATGATCAGTTTTCTAGGTAAACTAGATTTAGCATGCAGTTACAAATTTCAAACAAGAAAAGTTCTGTGTGATGAAATCCGAATTTTCTTTTCTCTGTCTCTCAGGTCAGAAAGCTCTGTAATTATTGGTTCATTTATCTTTTATCAAATGAAATTAAAAAATACATGGTTGTATTTCTTATATACCTAAGAAAATGTATAGAGCATATCTTAGAGCATCTAATTCATTACCTTTTTGATAGTATATCTTTAAAACAAGTATTTTTTAGTGTAACTGTGACTCATTGTCTATTTAGAAATTGGGCTAAAACATGTTATTATTAATTTTTTTAACTTATTTGGCCTATTTGAAATGTCTTCTACAACCGTAAGTAACATTTAGAAATTAATTCATAAATTATAATTTCTTATCATGGGAAATTAGTCTTGAATTGTGCATATATTATTTAAATGTTTTGTAAAAAGCTTTTTAAATTGATTTTGCATTTTTTTAAATAAGGTTCTCGATAAAGCAGAGTATCTAAGAGATATGGAAGCAAATCTTTTACCTGGGTTTCTTAGGTTACAAGAATTGGTAAGTAATGTATGAGTCTTTTTCCCCTATGGCCTAATCACTAAATTATGTTGTTCAGTTTTTTCATTTTGCCAGTATGATAGGTGAGAAATAATCTTTTAATATATGTTTAATATGCATTTCTATATTATGGGTGAAGTTAGGATTTTTTCAAAGTTAAAGCAATTTGTACCTTGATAACACTTATTCAGTTATTTTAGCTTTTATTTTTGATTGTGAAGTTATCAACGCAGCTTTCTGTTAAGAGAGTTTAAGCGTTTCCTAGAGTAAATGGTGGCCTAGACTTTGAACTCTCTGCAAGGATTTTAAAATTTTCTTTTCAGTAATTTAAAAAAAGAATGATATGTCTATTCTGGATCATCTGGAATTCTGTCTCATGGCTAGTCAGTTTTCAGAACCAGCTTTGGTTTTAGTTTATAATTATCTTTGTACCAAATAGTATTAATTCTACTCTAATTGTTAGTCTAATGAGAAAAGAACAGGGATGGACTTACTATGCATATGTGTCAGGTGAAAACTAAATAATAATATGATGGCAACAACAGGTAGTAGTTTGTAGTAGTTTGACAGAAATAAACTCAAAATGGCTTAAAGACTTATATTTAAGACAAGACACTACAAACTTCCTAGAAGAAAACATAGGCAAAATATTTTCTGACATTAATCTTAGCAGTTCTCTCGTAGGGCAGTCTTCCAAGGCAATAGAAATAAAAGCAAAAATAAACAAATGAGGCCTAATTAAACATATAAGCTTTTGCACAGCAAAGGAAGCCATAAGCAAAACAAAACAACAGCCTATGGAATGGGAGAAGATACTTTCAAATGATGTGACTGATAGAGGCTTAATTTCCAGAATATATAAACAGCTCATACAACTTAATAGCAAAAAAACAAATAACCCAATCCAAAAATGGGCAGAGGACCTAAACAAACAATTCTCCAGTGAAGATGTATAAATGACCAATAGGCACAAGAAAAAGTTCTCAGTGTTGCTAATTATCAGAGGAATGCAAATCAAAACTACAATGAGGTATCACCTCATTGCTTAGAATGGCCATCATTCAAAAGTCCACAAATGATAGATACTGGCAAGGGTGTGGAGAAAAGGAAACCCTCTTACACTGTTGGTGGGAATGCAGTTTGATGCAGCCATTATGGAAAACAGTTTGGAGATTCCTCAAAAAACTAAAAATAGATTTATGATCCAGCAGTCACATTCCTGGGCGTATATCTAGAGGGAACTCTAATTCAAAAAGACACATGCACCCCAGTGTTCAGAGCAGCACTATATACAATAGCCAAGACATGGAAACAATCTAAATGTCCATTGACAGATGACTGGACAAAGAAGATGTGATATATTTAAACAGTGGAATACTACTCAGCAATAACAAAGAATAAAATAATGCCACTTGCAGCAACATGGATGCATCTGGAGATCATCATTCTAAGTGAAATAAGCCAGAAAGAGAAAGAAAAATACCATATGATATCACTCATATGTGAAATCTTAAAAAAAAAAAAAAAGACTAATGAACCTATCTACAAAACAGAAACAGACTCAGACATAGTAAAGTTATGGTTACTGGGGGAAAGGGGTGGGAAGGGATAAATTGGGAGTTTGAGATCTGCAAATATTAACTACTATGTATAAAATCAATAAAAAATAAATTTCTTCTGTATAGTTCAGGAAACTATGTTCAGTATCTCATAGTAACCTATAATGAAAAAGAATCTGAAAATAAATATATGTATGTATATGTATGGCTAAAACACTATGCTCTACCAGAAATTGACACATTGTAATTGACTATGCTTCAGTTAAAAAAAAAAAAGGAAAAATAAACGGCCACGGCTGTTTCCTCTTAGTATCATATTCATGAAGTGAGCAAAGATTGTTTGGGCAAAATAGTAATGTTCATCATATTCAGTTATTGTTAATTTAAGTTTTACTGGTTTTACAGTTTTGTATTTATCTTGTAACTTGAAATATTTGGTTTTATAATCTTATGGGTGCTTTGAGCATAAGTAGTTTATACCTACTTAGTTTTATGTATTATTTAAGTATTAAGGAACATTATAATGAAAATTGGGTAAATATTTGGGGAGACAGTGCCTAGAGCATTTCCACCTTTGAAAAGTTAGATATATTACTTAAATTCAAGAAACTACTTAGAAATTCTCAACTGAATGCCATTGAAATCATTGTGTGCCTATTGCTGACTCCTAAAGTCGACTTTTACTAATAGTCTTGGGGGGAAGATGTTGAGAGAACAGGAGGAGAATAAATTTACCTCTTGGTGAGTTATCTTGAAAGTTTCCTTGCTTGATGTAGCCTTTCCCAGTTTGATTAACTCTTGGCATTTTACCTACTGAGACCAACAACCCATCCTCTTTGAGGAGAGGTCTCTTCCTCCCTTTCTATTTTGTTTTGTTGTGTTATGTTGTATTTGTATTTTTCATGTCTTCATTCACTATTTCCCATTGCTTTGCTATGTTCCCTGTCTGATGGCCAGAGTGCATTCTTGCTGTCTGCTTCCCCTTCCCGTATAGCTTACCCCATTTTTTCCCCTGTGCCAAGCGATGGTGATCATGCATCCCATCACAGTACTTAGGCCTTTCACTTTTTGTTTTTAATTATGGAAACTATTTGAAGAAAATGAAAAGATTCATAGGAAGCTTAACTCCATCAGAAAAGAAAATTATCATTTTGATATTTCTGAAAGCATGCTTGATTTTTAAAGATGTTATTTTCACTTAAGAGAAATACAGCAAAAGCATTTCCTACTTTGTATACTAAATACTTATTGGAATAAATGAAGTTTTAATTATCTGTTACTGTACATTGAAAGTACTTTTAAATGAACAGATGGGAACATTACCAATTTAAAATTGTTTCAGATTGATAAATATCCTCTATTTTTTTAACCTCTCATTTTCTAAACTGCCTTTATAAAATGCTTTTGGATAATAGTATTTTAAAGCTAAAACAACTCAGTGCTTTGTAATCAAGATTGTACTTAGCAGCTTATACAGCTTAATATCAAAAAACAAATAACCCAATCAAAAAATGATCAGAAGACCTAAATAGACATTTCTCCAAAGAAGACATCCAGATGTCCAACAGGCACATGAAAAGATACTTAATATCACTAATTATTAGAGAAATGCAAATCAAAACTGAAATGAGGTATCACCTCACACTAGTCAGAATGGCCATCATTCAGAAGTCCACAAACGATAAATACTGGGAAGGGTATGGAGAAAAGGGAACCCTCTTATACAGTTGGTAGGAATGTAAATTGGTGCAGCCACTATGGAGGGCAGTATGGAAGTTCCTTAAAAAAGTAAAACTAGACTTGCTGTATGATCCAGCAGTCCCACTCCTGGGCATACATCTGGAGAAAACTGTAATTTGAAAAGACACATGCACCATAATGTTTATAGCAGCGCTATTTACAACAGCCAAGACATGGAAACAACCTAAATGTCCATCAAGAGATAACTGGATAAAGAAGATGTGGTGTATTTATACAATGGAATATTACTCAGTCATAAAAAGGAATGAAATAATGTCATTTGCAGCAACATGGATGGACCTAGAGATTATCATATTTAGTGAAATATGGACAAAGACAGAAGCTCCAGTAGCGCAGTCATTAACGTGCAGTACTTATATAGACAAAGACAGATATCATGTGATATCACTTATATGTGTAATCTTAAAAAAAAAAATACAAATTCTATGTACAAACCAAAACCAGACTCATGGTCATAGAAAACAAACTATGGGGGGGAAAGGGCAGGGAAGGATAAATTAGGGGCTGGGAATTAACAGACACACATTACTATATATAAAATATATAAACATCTAAGAACTACTGTGTAGCACAGGAAACTGTATTCAATTTCTGATAATAACATATAATGGAAAAGAATTTGAAAACAAAAAAATATATATGTGTATATGTATAACTGAATCACTTTACTATACAACTGAAACTAACACTGTAACTCAAATATACTTCAATAAAAAAATTTTTTAATTAAATAAAAACATGATTAAAACAGATTATGTTTAGAGCATACTTTTTTATTCCTATAGAAGTAAATTCAAAGATTCTTAAAAATTGATAAGACAAAAAGAGCATTTGAAATTAAAAACTTTTCTTCTCTTTCATAAAGATGCTATATTTTCTGTGGAATTTGTTGAACTCAGCTATCTTTGTTATCTGGAGGTATATTTTTCTAAATAATGAAATTGGAATATAATGTTACATGTAAGTTAGAAATCAGTAAATAGTAAATCACCATCAAAGTATAGTGTAATTTATGAAATTGGGTCCTAAGAATAGTTATAGAACAAAACAGCTATCATGTCTGCTTTGTCAAGTTGGGAGATGTCAAAAAGAACATGGGAAAGATAAAAATTTGTGTTGAGATTGCAGAAGTGTTTACAGATAAATTCTAACTAGCATGAATAGAATGTTTGTGGCCACTCTGTAGAAGGATAACATACACATTGAGCTTGTTCTCTTAATGTTATGTTTGGGATACTAATTATAATTTCTAAATATATTTTAAAAGATATCTGTTTACTTAGTATTGGTGTTTTAGATACTTGTACTTGTTTGTGTTTTTAATATATATTCAGTATCTTCAACTTGTGTTTTCTTTCTTCTGGATGCTGTAGCCATTTTAATAATGAGAGATGTCAGTTTTTACCTTTTTTTGATTTATTGATTGAAAGCTTTTGATTTCTTTGAGAATTTCCATAAAAAGGTCTTGTCTTAATCATTCAAGCAGATATGTTTCTTGATTTCTATAAAATAAGTCCTAACATGACTGCCATAGCATTCATGGGTATCTGAATTGTCGATTAACCTTAAAGTTTTATGGAAATTCTAAGTAATTAAGTATGAAAATTTGCATACAACGATGAGCTTCTTGATTAGGTTTTCTAAATATGGCTTATTAACATGCAAATAATTTGTTATATGCACAATATATAATTTGGAACTTTGCTGGCTTTATTTTGAAAGAAAAATTCAAATGGAATTACTGTTCTGATTAAGATTTTTTAATGCATATTTACTTTTATTTCTCTCTCTCTCTTTTTTTTTTTTTTTTGCAGACTGACAGAAATGTGACTGTTCTCCTTCTCAGTGAAATTGTTTGGGAAAAGTTTCGTCCAAATACTGGATGCTTTGAGCCATTTGTCTTGTATTTCCCTGATTATAGCATAGGTAAATTTGGAAACATTGTTTTGACAAATGACATTCTATAATAGTTTTTTGTTGTTTGAAAGATTAAGCCAGCATGTTCAAATGGGAATATTTTGATGGCTTAATCTGTTAAGATTTGCTGCCAATCTCAAAGTGTTGCTTATGTTTATTCATTTATAGATAATAGGTTTTATTTTGGAACTGTGAGGTTATTCTTGTGTAATTACTAAAATATTTTGAATGAGCAGTTTCCACACATTCGTGCAAAAGGTGTATTCTCACCTTTTTTTTTTAGTACAGTAAGATGTATGTTTTGTGATTATAACATCCATACAAATAAAAATTAGCCTTGATTGGCAAAGCACAGTAAAATTATATTGAAATCTTTATATACCATGCACTTGAGTTAAGTGCTATGTGAAATGTATCTTCTGATTTTGTAAATATCATTTTTACTCCTGTAACTCTTATAGTAGCAACTGCTAGCCCTTATGTTTCTTGTTTCTTTTTAATTTGTGTTTAATCTTAAATTTCATAGATCCTAATGATTTTTATCTTTGAAAGAACATAATATCTTTCTGTGTTTAGTAGTTTTGTAGATTAATCCTTTGTTGTCACTATGCATATACAATACTTCTGATTCAAAGATTATAACTGTGAAGCATAAGGTGGTTAGAGGCTATAAAAAAATAGCATTCTTTGACCTTGGCATCATTAAGACTATCCCTCTGAACTAATCATCTGTAAACATTCATTATTAAGATCAACACATTTTTGCCTGTTTTCACGAGAACAGCAATCAAGTAACACCTCCTGTCTTAGCTAATTAATTGAGATAGAAGAAAGGAACCCAGAATAGATGAAGAGAGCCCTTATTTTCAATAGTTTCTCATCCATGAAAATCACAAGAAAAGGTTAGGAAGAAAATGAATAAATCAGAGGATTTCATTAAAAAATTTCTTTGTACCTATGTCATCACTGTTATATGTTGAAGTTTTTCATGACCCATTTTAGGCATAGTACTGAAAAAGTATTTAGAATTTAAGAATATTATAAAAATGCTGGTTTTTTAATGAAGTTGAAATTAAAGAATGCTATAATGAATTAAGATTTGATTAATTTTTTTAAAAATAGGAATACAAAGCAGCATAGATGGAGAGAATCTGAGGACATAATTAAATGATTGAAGTGATATTGACAATTTTTGAGAGTGTGGGCTGATAGATTTTTGAGGCATATGTAATATAGAGCCTAATTTAATCTGTTATTAAATTTTAGGACCTTTAACATACCAATTTTTAAAAATAACTCAAACACAAAAAGCCTTTCAAAAAGGAAGCATTAATTGATATCCAAATTATTGTCTGAGTAAGTAAGCTTGGAACCAGAGCAAAAGGATAATCTTAGTGGCTATCCAATCATAACTTGATGTGTGTGTTGTCTTTAGGAATATGTTGTCTGATGTTCAAGACACCCTCTCCTCTCAGCAGCAATCTCTAGGGGTCCAATCTGTATTTCTTGTTTTTTGGGGCCTCTCGCATGCAGACTACTCATCTTTTGGTAATATATTTTTTTCTTCAGGTGGATTATAGTGCAGTTGATCAGGTTTTTGGTTTAGTTACTGTATCAGTCAAAATAAGTTATGCTTTAATAAAAAATCTGAAAATCTCAGTGACTTATAATTTCCCACCTCACAACCTTTGTGCTATTTTTGTCCTACATTTTTATATATATATTTACTATAAACTTATAATACATTATTATTTGGGCTTTATAGACATAGAAAGGCAAAATAGAAAGTTTCTTATTTATCCTGCTGGAGATTGCTTGAGCTTTTTGTATATATGAGTGCTAATATCATCAACTTTGAAAAAATTTGAGCCATTATTTCTTCAAATATTTTATCTGTCATTCCCCCTTTCCCCCTGCCCTACACATGTCTTTTTCTGGGACTGCATTACGTGTATATTTGACTCCTTGTTATTGTCTGCTGAATCTCTTGTGTATTTATTTAAATTTTACATTTTATTTTCCTCTGTGTTTTATTTGGGATAGTCTTTGTGTCTTCAGGTTCGCTGAACTTTTTTTCTACATGTGTCTATTTTGCATTTAATCTAGTCCAGTGGAAGTTTTCATTACAGATCTCATTATGCTTTTATTTTCCTTTATATCCTTGAGCAAATGAGCATGTTTTTAATAGTTGTTTTAATGCCCTTGTCTACTAATTCCATTACCTCTTTTATCTTGGGCATGTTTCTATTAAGTAATTTTTCCCTGGTATGGGTATCCATTATGCTCTCTCACGTGTAAGTAATTTTGTTGACTGATAGATGTTGTAGACTTGTTTCTGGTAAGCATTTAAATCACTTGAAGTTATATTTGATGCTTTGAAGGTTATTTTTAATCTCTTTTGGAGAGAGGATCTGGAGTAGCCTTTATTCCAGGGCTAATTTTGGCTCCACTTCTAAGACATAGTCCTTCTGGGTTCTCTGCTGAATGCCTCGTGGATTTAGCATAGTTTCTCCATTCTTACTGGTGGCAACATGAACAGTTCATAGCCCTGTCTGAACTCTGGAAATTGTTTGACTTATGGCACTCCAGTAATTTTTTTCCCCAGAAGTTGTTCTTGCTTGTCTTTATGAGGTTTTACTCTGTGCATATACATATGGTTATTTATTAGCCCAGAATCAAGGACAATCCCTATGTACACTTCTGGAGCTCTTTCTCTGCATAACTTCCTTCTTAAGTATTCTACCGTGCAATTTCTAGCTGCCTTAGCTCTCTCTACTCTAATCTTTGTCTCCTCAACTCACTGAGATTCATGGGCTCCTTAAGGAAAAAAAATTACCTCTAGTTTGAAAGCCTGGCTGATAGTAAGACTCCTTGACTGTTTCCCTTTTCTCAAGTCTCACAGCCATTTATTGTCTTTTGTTTCATGTCTGAAAATAGGTGTTCTGTATGATTTGTTTAGTTTTTAGTTGTTTGCTCTAGGAGAGAATTTCTGGACCCCTTTACTCCCTCATGACTGGAAGCAGAAGTCCCTTTCCAAGTTAAAAATTGTTATTCTTGGTTGTTAGACCATACTTTGATAGTGAAATTTTAAGACAAGAGACTGATCAAATACTTTCTTCTTCTCTTTAGTTACTACCTGTTAGTATGCTGTTTTCAGCTTTCTGTTAGAGATGGGATTTTTCCTAAGATTGAGTAGTCCTAAACTATTACAGCTGGCATGACTTCGTTAATGTAGAGTTGTACTCTGAGATTTTGTCTGTAGTCTCTAACTAAGCAACTGGTCTGCTTTTACAGCAACAGGATGAGAATTCTAATTCTTACAAGACTCTAACCGGAACTGAAATGGGCCAGTGGTCACATCTGATCAGCTTTCATATGAGGCACTGAGCGTCACCTCTAAGGGATATCTAGATAGAGATGTTCAGAAGACACTTAGGAATGTAGTCTGAGCTGGAGACTTTTACTGAATTCCAGATTTCCTCATCCATGCATTTAGAGACCACCTTTTTTGTCTATGTATGTTCATCTGTCTAGCCATTCATCCCTTCCCTCTTTCCCTTCCTCTCCTCTCTTCCATCTGTCCAGTTATTTGGCAGCCATTATATATACATAACTTTATCTCCAAGTTTTAAGCATTAGCTTTTAGTGTATCAAATATTTGTGTTTTAAAAAGCTTAGTAACATTAAATTTAAACTTGCTATTAGAATGTGAAAATACAAAGTTTTGGACTTTGTGTACTTTTTCCAGTGGTTGTGTTATAAAGATGCAGATGCAGTAACGATCTCTATCTGAAATTCCTTTTGGATAATATTTCTAGGCATGAGATAAGGCTTTGAAATGTACTCTTGGGCTATTGTTTGTTTTGGCCAACTGCCCTATTTAAAAGATCCCCTTAATATAGCTATTTCTAAATTCCTGTTTATTAATATCCATTGATAGGCCATATATATTGTTTAATCTTGCACCTATGTCTAACTGATTGTGAGGAAGAAGAGAGTAGTTAAAATCAAGGATTGATGATAAATGGCAAAGTGTCCATGGTAAAAATGCTCACTTAATGGAATCTTTAGACAACAGGAAATTGACATGATCAGAATATCTTGTAAGAGTTTTCACTTGTAAGTATTGTGAAAGTCTTGAACCCTGTAGAACCAGGCTTAAAGTACTAGTCATATTCAGAGTACTCTTAACTGACATGTCTGAAGAGACCATTACACCCAGAAGTCAGAGGGAATTGCAATACAGAATGAGTGAGTAACTGATTCAGGTACAATAACTGGGAAATTTTGAATAATAGGTGATTGTTTCTCTTTAATTTTAACTGTGCTTCTACAATATGATTTTTCTAGCAGGATAAAATACAGGCTTAGGACTTTAAACGTGTGATAGTGTATAAAGAATTTTTCATTTTACAAAAAATGAAGAGCATTTTCCAGTTTGGTGGTGGTTTATGCAATACCCCTTGTTAATTTACTGAATTGACGGAAAAACTGGAATCCATATTATTTTTCACCCTTGATGTTGATGTTGCCTATAATAAGGTTCTTGAGATTTTCTCTAGATGTCATTGCTTAATATTTATCTTAAGTAAAATTTAGTAATTTTTTAAGAACATGAGATTCATAATTCTTTTACTTCAGTTTCGAAATATGTATTACTTTTCTATTCTAATTTTGTAACTTTTTTATTCCTTAGTAATTGCTGAAACTGTGTATTTATTGTTTTAACCTTTGTTGTAAAAATGCTAGATGGTCTAAATAGGGTGCTCAGTCAATCATTTCTGTTCACTTCTATCCTGTAAACAGGGAACCTTCAAAAGATCTTGTCCCATGATTATCCTCCAGAGTATTCAGCTGATTTCTATGCTGCCTACATTAATATTCTTCTCGGAGTTTTCTATACCGTCTGTCGAGATTTGAAAGAGCTCCGACATCTGGTGAGTGAGCATTTTGCTTTAAAAACAAATGTACATCTTTTAATACTTTTCCATGTAGAAATGGTGTGAAATAGGTTAGAAGTTGAAAATGTATTTGGATATAGCCTTTTGAGGCCAATATACCATAAAAAGGTAGAAGTCTGTGGGTTAGTACAAACTTTGACCTGTTAAGAAAACTTTCATTCATCTTTAGTTATGTCTTTCTACACTTCCTTACAAGTTTTTTAAATTTCTTCCTTTCTCTTTTTTCTAATTGTAGAAAATGTAGAACTTTATTAAAATTTAAATGAAGATTAACAAAAAGGAGTTGTGAAAACTTAATAAGCAATTTTATATCTCGGCTAATTTTTTGTAACAAATTTTTTTCAGTTTTAGGTATATAGTGATAGTGGTCTGGAATCTAGGTGAATTTGAGTATGATCAGAGGGTTTATACTAGTCTTTTATTAGCCACTGACCTTAAGTTAGTAATCTTTATAATAAAGGATTGCTTTTAATATTTATATGAGATTATTCTAAAAACTTTTTTTAAAACAGAGTATCTGTTTATACTTCATAGTCAGTTTGGAAAATGATCATATTTTACTTTAATTGTAACGAACATACATACTTTAATTATCATATTTAATTTTGACCTGTCTAATTGTGAGGATCTAAAAGGAAGGAGGCAAGAATATCTGGTTTCCTTTTTAGAAACATTTTATTAATACTTAAGATCTTATCCCCATGTAACAGAAAACAGTAATGTATCTAAGGCTAGAAAACAGTTACTTTCAAAGGAACAGAGTCTGTATTTCTTAGTACATTTTCTTTGCTCTGAAAAATTACTTAGAGGGATTCAGTGTGTATCTGAGATAGAATATAGGAGAAGATGACCATTTAAAATTGTGTTCATATGTAGTACATATTTGGGAGTTTAAAATTTTAAGGCGTCTTCTGATTTAAGTGTAGATTTCAAGCATCTTCTGAGTAGGGAAGAAACAAAAGACAAGCTGTTCTAGTTCAAGCTCATCACTAACATCTCTCAGGAAGCTGAATGTCTGGGATTCTTAGGGGCTAACAGAGGAGAGGGTCAGTGCACGATCCCTAGGTGAGATGAGTCAGGAATAAATACTCATCCACTCACTGTCCTTCGTGGGAAGTAAGTTGTAGTTTCCACTCTTTAGCACCGATGTCCTTGAATCCTCTGGGAATCTGTGCTGACAGCCATTTCAAAGTAAGTTATTAAGTACAAGAAGGAGGAATTATTTAGGGAAACTCTTTGTAGAAAAAGAAAATGTAAAATTGAAATATGTTTTCTGTAAAGTCCTTTGAGGTTCACTGAGGATTTTATTTAGGAATGAGGTTACAGCTTTTTTTGTTATTGTTACATCATATTCATAAACTTGAAGCTTGAAATATGGTTTAAGCCTTTACTACTGCTGGTAATACTAATAAATAAATGATCTTTAAGCACCTTTAAGCAAAAATAAGATAGTGTTCTTATTTTTCTGCATATGTAAAACAGGATAATAAAGATATATTTTCTGTATTTTCGTTTTTCCTTCAAGTAAATATATATTATTAGTTTCAAAAAAGTGCCATATTTCTTGAGAGTTTAATAAATCACCTGCAAAACATTCTTTTAGAAATTTTTTCTATGTATGTGCTTTTAAATTTGCTTTAGGAATAGATATTTCTTTAAGTATTTTTTGGGAAGCTAACTGTGAGAGAAGCATAAAACAGGAGAAAGTAAAGAATTACTGTGAATATTCAGCTAGGTTTGTCTTTTCTGACAGTTCTTACAATACTCCTAAAAAATAGTAATTGTAATTTTTGAAGAGTCAACTGAAAAGTTATTTTTATACTCATATGAATCCCAAGCAGTTTATTTTCCAAAGTTTTAGTTATGCATGATGTTTTAAGTATCTGTCACATTAAATTTAATTGTATTTTAAATCTTTTTCCCTCCAAATATCGTAATTTTCTTAGAAATTACTCAGAAAAATGAATTACTTAGCCAGAGCTTAGTAATCTTTTGGAGTTCAGTTTCAGGTTTCTAATGCCTGTTTTTGTTGTTGTTTTGTTTTGTTTGGCCCTGTGACTAGTGACATAGTATCTAAGAAGAGGGTGCCAAATAATTGAAGTATATATGATAGAATTAGCAGGGGACTCAATATTAAAGTACCTCAACTCTGTCATGTTGAGATTATACTTAATTTTTCTGTACTTTAGTTTCCCCATTTCTATAGTGGGACCAAGAATACATACCTTAGATGATTTCTTTGGGTACAAAATGATATACACTCTGCTAAGTGCTGGTAAATAATAAATATAACAATATTAGGTGATATTACTAACAACACTGTCATTTGGATAAATTGTCTCCTTTTAAATTGCAATTGATGTCTGGGAAGATCATTTACTTTTTGTGAATTATTTTGATTGAGTAATATAGCTGTGTTTGATATAGGATTAGAATTGCTAGGGATTAGAAGTGTTGATTGTATTTTTGAGTGTGGTGCTAGGTAGATGCCCGTGGATGTTTGAAGAGTGGGAGGAATGGGTTCTGGGCAGCAGGAGTGAAGAGAGCTTGCACAGTGAAGCTACTCACACAGTACAGACTTCTCTGCCTCACACATAACTTGGCTATTTCACATGCTGCTGAGCAGTCCAAAGTAATCTTTTTTTTTTCTTCCCCAAATCTGCCTAGCTTCAGGATATCCTGTTTTAAGAGAGGACAATTATCAGGGTGGCTCTCACCTAATCACATGAGCCTTTAAAAGTGGGGAGCTTTCTGTGGCTGATCTTTAGAAGAGGAAGAGAATCAAAGCATAATTTAACTTCTTTGTAAAATGGAGATGATAACAGTAATGTCTACCTCGTAGGATAATTTAGAGGATTAGATGAGTTAGTGCATGTAGAGAACTTGGAATAGTAAGACCTGGCACGTAGTAAAGCCTCATTGCTTGGTAAAAATTCTTATAAATTACTATTAATGCAAATGTTTTCAGTTCTGAGTTTTGTTTCTCTAATGTTTCAGAAGTAAAATGTAAATAAAAATAAAAAGGCAAAACAGTTCAGAAAGTATTTCTACTTGTCCTTCAAATATGTTTTTATATTTGTACCATAGTATGTGTATTAGTTTTCTATTGCTGCATAACAAATTACCACAAATTAGTGGCTTAAAACAGCATACGCTTGTTAGATCACAGTTCTGTGGGTCAGAAATCCAGGCACTGCAATGCTGGCTTCTCTTCTTAGGTTATTTTAGACTACAATTAAAGTTTTGGCTGAACTATATTCTTATCTTGAGGTTCTGGGGAAAATCTCTTCCAAGCTCATTCAAGAGCTTCTGTCAAGATTGTTGACAGACTTCAGTTCCTTTTGGTTGGAAGAATGTCACGTGTCACTCTCCATCTACAGACCAGCAAAGGCATGTTGAATCCTTCTCGTGCACCTAACCTCTGACTTCTGCAAACAGCCGGAGAACACTTTTTGCTTTTAAAGGTCTCATGTGATTGGGTCAGACTCATCTGATTCTTTCTTTATTTTTAACTCTCCCGTAGTATAATCTTTGAGACTTTTAATTGCATCTCCAAAATCCCTTCATAGCAGTACCTAAATTAGTGTTTGATTGAATAACTGAGAGAAGGTGTGTGTACACCAGAGATGGGAAGTCTTGGGGGTATTTAAGAATTCTGCTTACTACAATATACATGTATCAGATTATTTTCTAACAAATAATTTCAAATAAAATAACGAAAACTTGCTGAAAATCTCACTGAGGAAGAATTGGAAGAACTTCTTGAATTGCCTATCCTATCTTACAGCTACCTGTTCAGTATTTATAATAGTTTGTTTTGCTTCTTAAAGTAATGCAAATTTTTCTTTGCAATATAAAAAGAAATATTCTCTCTGTTTCACCTGAATCAGGCTTTGATAGCATGGCATCTTTGTTGGTTTAGAAGTAACATTCCCAGAACATCTCACAAATCCATAATCATAAATTCAAACAATGGAATCTCTGTGTGCCTGTAGGCAAATTATATTTTGCTTCTGTTTCCTCGGCTGACAAATGGGCATAATAAAAGTGCAGTTGTCAGGAATAAATGAGATAACAGGTGGCTATAAGTAACTCTTGATAATTATGCTTCTTCTGTTACATTCTGTACATGAATATTTGCTGAACACATGGTCATCTGTCACCCCCTCTCTCCTACCACCCCCTTTCATTGATATGACGAGTTTACAGTAACCATATACTTAAGTGCTAAGACATAATAGAAGCTACGGGGGGGAATGTACAGTGGTAGTGAAATTTTATAATATCAAAAATCATCTAAAATTATTTCTGTTTGGGCTTTGAAATTATTTTTGTGATTTTTGTTGGTAGCCTTTTTTATTTTAATTCTCTGGGTATTGGGAGGACTGTTTAAAATACCAGTGGGCTTGAATTTAGATTATGCTGTAAATAATCTCAATATAGAGAAGTGAGAATTTGCTTATATTTAAAGATTAATACAGGAGGAAAGGGCATAATATTGGAGAGTATGTTTGAATGTTAGTAGACAAAGTTGTGAAAAGTATTTTGTATTTGGACAGATATTTTATTTGCAAAATTTTACTTATTAATAAGATTTACCTAAATATAGAAAATGTATTTGGACATAAATGTACTCGTTACAAATTCAGTAAGTTATTATGGAATGACGTGGGGAAAATAATAATTTATTAAAGTAAAACTGGGAAATAGTCTCCTAAAATTATCTTTACTGACATTTAACTGCTATTGTAAATGATGAAACTTATATTTTAATGTTTTGACCAAGAAAGAAAGCAGTATATTTTTATTTATCCAAGTTGTTCACCAGTTACTACTAATATTAAGACGTTTTAGTGTCATTAACCAGTCGTTGGATCTGAAAATTGGAAACTAAGTTAGGAAAGTTGGCCTCTCTATGTTTAATATTAGCAGAATTTGGAAGATTTTTTTGCTCTTATGAGTTACTTTTTATGATAGAATATAGGAAAATCTACTTCAGGAATTTGGTTCTTAGTTCTCTGTTATCTTCTTAATTTGAGATTGTACGGTTACACATTTATGTACATCTTTTCTTTAGTGTTTTATTATTGAATCATTTCAGTATGAAATACTTTGACCAAATTAATATTAATAAATTACAACAGCATTTTTTAATCAATTTGCTTAAACTATCTTTCAGTAGAATCTTGATATTGATTCATGGAAAACTATTAAGTAATTATGATTAGTTAGTGCTTCTCTGACTTGAGAGTACATAGAATTCCTAGATGGACTGTTAAGACTTAGATTCCTGGGTCTCATCCTCAGAGATTTTGATCTAGTATGTCTGGCATGGTGCCAAGAACTTGTATTTATAACAATCTCAGGTAATGCTGCCAGTCATATAATTTGAGTTGTACTGAACTAGATGATGTTTAATTTGTGAGAATATTCAGACCTTGAAAAATAATGGATTACTTCTTTGGACTCAAGGTATTTTATTGTATATTTTGTGTTCCTTTGTGACATAATTCTGACCTAAAATTACAAATTATGCTTTGTTATGTTACTTCATATCTAGAGTACAATACATTAGGTGGGATTCCAATTAAGGAATATTCTGCATGTTGTTTTACTATTGTTATTGATAAGTGTGGTTTTATTATTGTAGTGATAATAACATTTTGCTTGAGCAGTTATATTGAAATAAAATTGTCTGAATTCTAATAAAAATTTCACTTGAAAAATAATTTCTAATTATGGTAGATAAGTGCTTTTTTTCTCATTTTCTTCTTCGTTTACAGGCAGTGCTTAATTTTCCTAAATATTGTGAACCTGTGGTTAAAGGAGAAGGTAACTACAATTTTACTTAATAATACTTATTTTGAAAAAATTTCTATAAGATCTAAATTACTGGAATTTCTTCCCCTTTGGAGTAGCAAGTGAACGTGATACTCGCAAACTCTGGAGAAATATTGAACCTCATTTGAAGAAAGCCATGCAGACTGTTTACCTCAGGGAAGTATCAAGGTAATCTTCTATTTAGTATGTGTATTATTTCTTTATCTTTATTTGGGATATTTACTAAAGTGTACATGTTTTCCTTTACCTTCTTCACATTGGGAAAAAACTCTTGTGGTTTGAATCCTTTCTTATTATTTTGGGAAGGGCAAACAATTTTTAGGCAGTAAGTTACCCAAGGCGTATTTCTAATAATTGCTCATTTTTAAAAATCTGGAAAGCTACAGGAAAATCAGTTTGAGTTTTTGTTTTTTATATTTGTGTTAGATATTTGAATGGTATAATGAAAAATTGATTATTAAAGGAATGTATAAATCAAGTCATAAATCTACATTTGTCTATTATAAGAATTTCATAGTAGTGAAACTGCTCAGGAGACATGGTCGCACATACACAGTGTAGTGAGAACATGATTTTGATTTCTGACTCATGATGTCTTGGCAAGTCACCTAAAACCTCTAGACCTTGACTTCCTCCTCCAACAATCCTTAGAAGATTTCAATAATATATGTGAAAATGATTTGTGAATAATGAAGTTCCTTATAGGTGTTAGGTTAAGCCTGCATTACAAAGCAATATAGGAAATTTAAAAACATCAGTGGTTTTGTCTCTTCTCACTTTCTAATCGATTTTGTTACCATTTTCTTTCATAAATACCTTATTCTATAACCACTTTACTTTGGTTTTGATTTAATTAGCCAATTATAAGAATTTAATAGTTTCTGAATAAGTAGAAACATTACAAAGATACTGTTACTCCTCTTTTTAATAATAAAAAGTCATTTGATGAGAATTTTTGGAAGTCACAGGATAGAAAAATTTGTAATCTGATCTTGTAAAGGTAGAAAAATTTGGATGCTAGTTAAAATGACTGTTACATAGTAATAGAAAGACTTTCAGTTTCCCACAGGATAATGATGGTCACCTAAATCCATTTTTTGCCATGAGATCAATAAGGAGAGCAAATAAAATCACTCAAAACCCTTGCCTGCAGTATAACTAGGAGTCTACAGAGTTGACTACAGACTTCAATTTATATGTAAATAGTGAAATAACCAAGGCCAGTAGGGCCAGCTCTGGGCTCATGCTGAAGTGGAAAGTTAAAGACTACAAGGAAAAGCGGAGAGGACAGTGAGGACAAGAGATAGGGTTGACTTGTAGTTATCAAATACAAATGAAATCACCTCCAGAAAGAGAGGTCAACCCTGAGTGGGACCGTAGTGAGAATAGGTGAGACTTGAAGGATTATTAGCATTGGCCATTGGAGAATCAAAAGAAAGTGTTTCAAGAGTACATAGGACAAGAATTAACATGACAGGCTTGGGAAAGTACTTTCTTGAGAGGAGACAGAGGTGATTTTGAAGGACATGGCATCCCTTGGAGGCTTGGTGGTAAAGAAAGAAGCAAGGGGTAGAAATTAAAGATAATATCACACAACCCTCATCAAAAAGAGAATGACAAAATCAGAGGATAAGCAGTCCTTCCCTCTGAAAATTTACTGTATTAAAGAAACTGTATTTCATTTTTCTTGGAGATGAGAGCACTTTAGAATTAAGACTCTAATAAGCCATCCCAAACCCATACCCCTGGGTTCATAAATCATCTGTTATTGCTGATCCAAGCAAATGTTAGGCATTTCAAAATGAAGAGAAAAAATAAGGAAGCCTTATAAAGGTATTATAATAAACAGAAAATATGCATTTTAACTGATGAAAATTCCCCTCTTCCTACCCAGAATAAGGTAGAGGAATACTGTAACACAGTACTCCAGCCTGACTTAAAATTTTTAAATAAGCATTTTCAGATATAAAAAAAATACTTTAAATTAGAAATTGAACAGCTCAGTAAATGGGCAAAGAACTAGAGGCTGTGAAACAAAAATTGACCAAACACAGGAATGAAATTCAAGCAAAAGCAATCATCTCAGAGATGAAAATGAAATTTTAAGATATACAAGGGAGTATAGATTCAACTAAGAATTTTAAAAAGTATATTGAGGAGAGGGATGAAAACAACAAAGAATACAAAACTGAACGGGTAAAAATAATCAAGTAGAATGCAATAAATGTGAAAGGCAGATGTATAATTGGAGTTCCTAAAGATAGAAAAGGAAAAAAATGGGTTTGAAATAAGATGTAAAACTGTAATCTAACAAAACTTTCCAGAAGTAAGAGACTTGGCTGTACATATTAAAGGTTTATCTTTTAATTTGACCCAGAATGCTCACTTCCCAGGCTGTCCTAGTCTGTTAATCTGTAATAGATTACCACACATTAGTAGCTTAAAAAACAGTACACATCTATCATTTTATACAATTTCAGATATCAGAAGCCTAAAATGAGAGCACAGGGCTAGGTTTTTTTTCTGAGGCTTTTGGGGAGAATCTGGTTTTTTGCCTTTTGCAGCATCTAGAGGCTACTTGAATTTCTTGGTGTATGGCTCCTTCCGGCATTTTCACAGCCAGCAGTGTATCGTTTTTTTTTAAATGTCTGACTTCCCATTGTTTTTCTGTTAGATCACATTGAGTCCACCAGGATAATTCAGAGTAATCTCCCCATCTCAACTCCTTAAGTGAGTCACATCTGCAAAGTCCCTTTTACCACATAAGGTAACATTTGTAGGTTCTAGGGATTTGGACATCAACGTCCTTGGGAGACCATTTTTCAGCTTATTACAGAGATTTCCTTGTAATATTCTTAGACTTTAAATTAAAAATTAGGTAAACAACTGTCTCTGAGCTTCTAGGCAAAAGGTAAGTAGTTTACAAAGGAAAGTGAATCTAATAAAGAAGACAAGTGAGCAACATTTTTGAGACATTTAAGGAGAGAGAAAGTATAAAAAAGTGAAAAGTATATTATTGCCTCATTTTTATAAGGTTATTGATTTATTCAGGATCATACAGCTAAAATTTGTTTCCCTGGGCAATCTTGTGTTTCCTGAGGAATTTGCTTTGTTATACCAAGTTCACTTCATAATCTTAGTAATATTTAGGGCTGTTTAATAGTTTTAAATGCAAATAAGACCAGAGTAGAGCAGTGAAAATAGCATGAACTCTGCAGGCATTCTACAAGGATTCAGCTCTTAGCTCCACTACTGACTGACTGGGTGTCCTTGGACAACTTAACCTGTGGGGCTCAGTTTTCTAATATAATAATACTTACTTTAAGGGATTGTTTTGGAGTTTAGAAATGGTGTGTAACAATTTCATATGGTAACTGAAATATTGGGAGTTGAGTGGTAAGTGATGTTCTTTGTTGCTGGCTTTTGATAGCTTCATGATTATGACTGGAGGAAAAGATATTTAAAAAAATTAATATCTGGGCATTGGTATATAAGTTCATATTGTTCTAATAGACACTGAATGATTTTTGTAGAGGTACAAACGTATATATTTCTTATCTTGTTTATAAGGAAATTAAATGTATTTTATCAATAAATCAAAAAAATTTAGTTTTTCTAAGGCTCTGTTTAAAATACAGTGTATTGATTTTATATGTTTCAATCCGTTATTGCTCTGCTATTTTCTTTCAGTTCACAGTGGGAAAAGCTGCAAAAAGGTGACACAGATTCAGAACAACTGAAAGGTATCAAAGGAAGTGTTGAGACAGTTACCAGAGACACTTCTTTCATTGATTACTAATAATCAAGATACTAAAGTTAACACTAAAGATCACATAAGTCAGCGGTGTTGTAAAAGAGAACTTACAAACTACCATAATATTTTCATTTAAGATGCCAGTGTAATCAGAGCAAGGTGCCAATGTAATTGGAGGAAATAAAGTTTGCATACCAGTTTTCTACTTCCACATATTGGTTTCTATCATGTGGAAATCAAGCAGTTTATATTTCTTTAAATGCTTGTGTTAAAACAATCAGTTGTATACATAACTTTATCTCAGTATTCATGTATTTCATGAGTTTCATGGGATAAAATTCAATTTTATGTTAATGTAGTTTAGGAGATGCATTTCATTTGGTTGTAGTTTGAAAGCTTTGTGCTTTTGTTTTCTTTAAAGAAACTGTGACTTCAGGTTTATCCTAATAGAACTACAGTTGACCCATAAACTACTCAGGTTTGAACTGTATGGTTTTGCTTATACACAGATTTTTTTCAGTAAATACATTGGAAATTTTTTTTGAGATATACGACAACTTGAAAAAAACTCAGGTGAACTACATAGCCTAAAAATACCAAAAGAATGAAGAAAGTTAGGTATGTCATGAATGCATAAAATATATTTATATATACATATATAAAATACATGTTAATCGACTGTTTATTTTATTAGTTAGGCTTCCAATCAACAGTAGGCTGTCAGTAGTTAAGTTTTAGGGTAGTTAAAAGTTATTTGTAGAGTATCTACTCCATGGGAGAGGGGGTGTCAGTGCTCCTAACACTCTCCCACTCCCATTATTCAAGGGTCAACTTTTACTTTAAAAAAAAAATAATCTAAAATATTCGTATTTGAAAATTAGGTCAATAGCTAGTGGTTGGGGAAGTGGTATGAAATGAAGTATTATTGAGATTCTATTTTGGTTTCTAAATGCTTGAGATGCTATACAAGTAATTTTTCAGTTGTGTGTTGTAATGGAAAGAAATAGATTCTGGAGTTTAAAAAACAACCTGCAGTGATTGGTCTGCTCTGCTGCAAACTAACTGTATGACCTTTAGCCCAACTCAGTGTCTTCATCCAAAATGGAAAGAATATCTAGCTTTAAATTACTGCAAAGCTTCAAAGATGCTTAAGTAAAGCACCTAGCACAGTGTCTTACACATACTAGGGATTCAGTAAATCCCAGATTCCTTGTTCCTGTCCTGTAAAAATCATTGCTGCTTGACTGACTCTGTTGTTTTATTTATTCATCCACTTATTTTCTTTGTTCAAGATACTGTTGAGATACAAAAACAATTTTAGATGTGACTCCTTCAGTGAACACTGTTGCTTAGTAAGAAGTGTAACTCATGTTTAATTAACTCTTAATGTAAGGTATAAAGTTATGTGGGTCATAAGGAAAATATACAAAGAGTAATTCACATTAGAGACAGATTTTTCTGTTTTGGTGTGGTAGTGGGGCAACAGGGAGTGTTTAATGGAGAGTGTGGCTTTGAAGGGCAGAATGGGTAGGATTTAGACTTCAGAATAGTAGGAACCAAACAAAAATAATAGAATGGGCAGAGCATACTGTTAATAATGTTCACCTCCAGCACCATCATTAATCAAGCACTTTAAGCTCAGGGCACTTGAAGATCATTTTGACTGGAGGGTACCATATGGAAGGAAGTCAAAAGATAAATGAGAAAAGAGAAGTCTAGTAGTAGCCTATTGAAAACCTTCATGAGAATATTTTGTTGCACAGGCCTCTCAGCATATACTCATGTAGAACTTCCATATTACTCGAAGTTTATTCTAATCGCTGCATACCTCGCTTCATACAATCCAGCAAGAACTGACAAGAGGTTTTTTCTTAAGGTAATCATTATTTCTTTTCCCTTTATTTTTGAAGATCTAGAGAATATTTTGAAATTCCTCAGCACCTGTAAATTTGTAAAGGGCAGAGACTAGAATAAGACATTGCTAAATATGTATTTAGGACTTATTCTCTAAAGATTTTTCTAACTTTCCCTTTGCTAGTCAGCAGTGTTATTTGAGAACTTACTGTGGAATATTGGGAATAAGTGAGTGCTACTTTTGGGGTGGGGATGGTAGTGGAGCAGACAGGCTAAAAAGATTGTATTAGTGTCTGACAGGTGTGATATGATAAACAACTTGGAAGTGTTGAGGAAGGAAGGCTTCACGGAGGAGGTAACATTGGTTGCTGAATCTTGAAAGACAAACACAAGTTAGTCTGAAAATGATCCATGATCCCATAGAAAGTCAACAAAGAACAGCATGATTTTCCTGAAATGAATATTGATAATAAAATCTAGAGGCACTAAGAACTTTATCCAACAATGGAGAATACTGTACACTCAACAAACTTCCAAATGGGTTTTCTTTGAGATACATGAGCCATTACCTCAGTCACCTTCCACCTAAGCAAATACTGGCTCTTCTCCATAATGAACTCAGCTGCTCTGTATGGTCTTCTCTGTATAACCACTTGCTCTGTCTTACCAAGGCATTAATTAATCTTGTATATTAAGTAGGTAAAAATTATTTTTGCAACTAGATACATTTTAGTACACATCCTAAACAAATCTAATTACAAAGCTGATTAATACAAAATTCAGTCAAACTGAACTTTTCTGTTTCCAGAACATGGGTGTTTTTCCACCTCGCTCTCCACACTTGATTACAGGGATTTCTCCATCTAGAATTTCTTCATCTCCAATCTCTGCGTACTCAAATTCCACCTACTTTTTTTTTCCCTTTGATCATTTATTCTTCATTTCTCACTTTAAGATCACAACCTGAATGGGTGAAGTAGGTAGTTTCACGGAAGGGTTCAGATATACCTTAGATAATAATTCTAGATTTTAAAATATATATAAATAAGATTTTGATAAAAATACGAGAGATGGGAATAATTTTAAGGGTAGTAACTCCTTTGTTGTTCTAAAGCTCCTACTGTAGTGTCATTTACTCCATTCATCATTATTCAGGACATTCAGAAGCCTCTCTGCATGTACATTAGTTGGAGAAATCTCATTTTAAAGTTGTTTTCTTGAAAAAAATAGTGTGTAGTTTGATTTATTATTAACATATTATAATACATTTTTATCTATTTTTTGCCTATCTCTACCACTAGTCTTTAGTTTCAAGAGGGCAAGGACTGCATCTATTTTTTTCCCACTATTGAATCCCAAGTGCTTAACTAAATGCTCTCAATTTTATTTGAATTGACAGCCTGCCATACAGAATGAATAAAAGTTCATTTATCTTTGTAAGTTTTGTTTTTATAGAAATAAATGTGCTAAGTTCTTTTAGGAAATATCACTATTTTATTTTAAAACCTCTTTATTTGCATTCAGAAGTAATCTTACATACAATCAGAGTCTAATTTAAAAAGCCTAAAAAATGTTGATATTTTATGGTGATATTTTAGTTGATAATTAGAATAAAATAAAAAAGCTTAAGATTTTAAACAAATTGTGCTTTCTGTTTTTGTGGCATACTATCTTTCATCCTAAAAATTATTTTCCTTAATTGCAGCATCATGGGAAAATCAAGAAAACCAACTTTCAAAAGAAACATGAAAAGGTATTTACATTGTAATTTCTCTAATGGGAAAAACTTATGAATTTAGGATATTATAGGAAGTGTATAAATCCATAATTGTATTAGTCATTTGGATATAAGAAGTTATTTGTATTGATATGGTACCATTTTAATGTTGTGGTAGTATTTTGGTATGTTGAATACAGTGATTGAAGGCACAATTCAGGTGAACTGGTTCTAGAGATAAAAGTGAATTGACAAAATAGTTTTTAGTGAATTCATAGATGAAAAGGGTCATCCTGGGATTTTTAACTAAATACAACTAGTTTTCCTCTTTTCACCTTTGAAACACCCACAAAGATGGTAAACTAATGAGGACTAAGTAGATGAGAGATTTATAAAATTTGGAATTGGATAGTAGGTAGATACACTGGTGACTAAGCAGACCAGAAACCTAACCCCTAAAGTAAAGCAAGCTGATTTGATCTGAAGAATCTAGAAAAGCTTAGAAGTTAGAAGCACTAAGCACCTTTGAATTTGGAGGCAGGGATGTGGGGCAAGATTGAAATTGGTGAAAGGAGCATTTAGACTGTTGTAGAACATTTGTTCATCTAAATCACTTTAGTTTCTCTTGGCAGAAGACAGAGAAGTTGGAACTATAGACTTTGTACTGTAGAAGCTGAGAGTTTTCTCAGTCTCACTGTTAACAGCACTTTTGCTCAGTATACACTTCTAAATTGAGGACATTGTTTTACTGTCTTCTGGCTCTATTGTTGCTGCTGAAAAACCTGCTGTTAGTCTGTTATTCCTTTGTTATTACTCTGTTTTCTCTGGTTGCTTTCAGGTTCTCCTCCTTTTACTTTAGAGATCTTAACAGTTTCACTGTGATGTATCTGGGTTTGAATTTCTTTTCACTTTGTATTAGTTTTGCGTCCCAACTTTGGATAATGATGCCTTTATTTAATTCTGGTAAATTCTCAGTCATTAACTTTTCAAATATTTCCTCTCTGTTCTCTTTAACATATCTTTCTGAGACACTGTTTACCTTTTCACTCCGCCCTCTTTGTTTCGTACGTCTTTGATATTCTTCATTCCCTTTCATCTCTTGTGTGTGATAGTCTAGGTAATTTCTTCAGTTCTCTGTACTTATTTTCAGCTTTGTCTAATGTGCTGTTTACATCAGCTTTGTAATTTCAGTAATCTTATTTGTAATCTTCAGAAGTTTTACTGGTTCATTTCAGGTCTATTTGATCACTTTAATATTTTTCGACATGATATTTTTCTTTAATGTAAACTTATTTTATATTCTTTCTTATATTTCAGTATTAGAAATGTCTGTCAAATTCCAAATTTTCTATTTTTGCTGACTTGTGCACATATATGTTGTTTCCTGAACATTTTATTATTTTTAATTGTTTGCTGAACTTAATCTGTGAAATTTTTCAGGCCTGAGATGTGTTCCTGTAGAACGGTTTTACATCTACTCTGTGCCAGCACTTATGAACACCAGTAACCTGGGGTCATTTGAAATTCAGTTCTCAGCCTAGGGAAAAAAATGTTGTGAATTTTTCCCATGTATTAGCATTAGCTCTGGCTTTTAGTTAAAAGCCACAGAGAAGACTTTTTTCCTCCATTCACACAGAGCCAGATTTGGCCGGCAAACTTCCTTACCAAATCCATTTGCTTGGCATGGAAAGGCTTTTCTGGTGTGCCCTTTCACTGAGACATCTCTGATTAGGCTTTCCACCCTAGGCAGATCATTGACTTTGTACCCTCTTTCTTATATGTGTAGCTGCTTTGGGTCATAAAGGATTGTTAGGAAGAGAGAGTTCTTCTGGCTGGGGTAGTCCAAAGGATTTGTAGTAGGGCTTGCATTTCGAGTGGGCACTTAAGAATGGTAAGTATTAAATATGCAGAGATTGGAGAGGAAGACATTCCAGTTGAGGAAATGATTTGAGCCAAGAAGCATAGGTGAGAAAATATAGGGTATATAAAAGAAATAATGAAATATAGTTGGCTGGAGTGTACAGTGACTTTGAGAGAAAAATCAGTTGAGGCTAAGTTGTGGAAGACTTTCTTCACTCACCAGTTCCCCATGGGAAGGAAGCCCATCTATTCACCTTTGTACTGGCACTTGTTGGTATGTGGTGGGTGTTTATTGAACAACTGAATAAGTTGAATGAATAAATGAATGAATGAAGAAAATTAAAGAATGAACATAAAACTCAGAATTTTAGGCCTTATTCTTTAGACAGAGAAAATTATTTAAGAATTTTGAGAAGGGAGATATATGAGTGCTGATCAGTGAAGACTGTGAACGGTGAAGGAGCTGGCACTTTAGACCATATTTGTGGAGTGAGTGGTTTTGTACAAGTCTAAGAGGACAGTCTTGACAGAGGGAAGTGTATAAGCAAAAACATGAAGTTGTCACTAGTTCAGGATGAACTCTAGTTCTTCTGATGTATTCTTATGGATTTGACTTTTATGGTAGACTCTTTCGTCTTTGGTTTATGTCATTTTAAAATCTGGGCTTACTCACTAAAATCTGTGTACACTTACAAATTCTTTGGGGTTTTTTTGTTTCCTCTCTTCTTGAAATCTTGATTGAATGCTTACTTTATGCCAAGCACTCTGTTAGATGCTATGGACATAGTGGAGAACAAAACAGCCATTATCTCTGCCCTCATGAAGCTCTCAGTTTATTCAGATCATCAAACATTAAAAAGCAAACCACATGAACAGTTATCATAATAGTTGTTTTAAATCTGTTATACATCTTCAGTTGTATAATTCTTTTTCTCTGTGTATCCTCACTTGACACTCATTTTTTAAGATTTTACTTTTCAGTTCAACTAATACATGTATTTTGTACCAGATTACTTGCCAGTTCATTTATGTGGAAAAGCAACATTTTTCCTTTCCTTATCCATAGTCCCATTCCCCACAATTAAACTTCTTTTAGTTGTGCCTAGTTTTAGTTTTTCTGGTATAAATATCTATAACTCTAAGTTTATGTTCCTGTCTCTATTTTTTTAATTTAACTTGACACCAATTTTTATTCCATTTTATCTCCTTAAAATTTTGTTTTATTTGGTTTCTTTTTTTAATTCTTTTTTCCATTTGTACAGACCTTAATTCTTTCTAATGAGCTATACAAATCCAGTGAGGTAATTCTCAGACTTTGCCTTTCTCTCTAGATGGGAATCCATTTTGCATTTATAGTACACAAAATCAGTTCAGTGAAGAATATGAGTGTTGTATGCCCTACGTGACACTGGACCACTTTAGTTTTAAATTGGAAATGTGTTTTCTAATCACAAAATTTAAAGTGAAAATCAGAAAAGTATCAGCAGCTTTCACAGCGTGATTCTCATCCTGAATTGCTTCCCACATTATTCTCAACACTTCAGGAATTTAGGTAATTTTTATTAACCTCAGGTCACTTCTAAGTGTTAATGAGGACAGAGATGCCAAATCCACTTAGATATCTCAACATTTACCTTTATTTTTTTCTTTCTTTCCTCTAACGCCACTTTATTCATTATCCTTTCATTGATTCATTTACTTAACTAACAGTCTCCCAAGTTCTAGGGATAAAAATGGTGAATAAAACATTTCCTGTTTTCAAGGCATTTGTGTAGAAAAGAAAAATTACATTAATAAGATTATCATAATGATAATAGTAAAAGCTATTGGGCACCATAAGTCAAACACTGTTAAACTCTGCATGTGATCTTACTTAATTCTCACAATAACCTACTGAATATGGTTACTATCAAGTTATCCTCATTTTCTAGATGAGGAAACTGAATATTCAAGAGAAATTCAGTAACCTGCCAAAAATTACGTAGTTAATATGGTAGAACCAACATCCAATTTCAGGACTTTCTGAATCCAAAGCCTTCCATAATTTAACCACTGTTCTTTGAACTCATACAACTAACAAATGACTAGTATCTAGGATTTTTAAAGACCCGTATAAACCAATAAGAAAAAGGCAGAAATCCAGTAGATAAATGTGTAAATGATACAAAAAGGAACTTGAATGTCTAACAAACGTGACATGATCATCAGCCTCATTCACTAATGAGAGAGATGCAACTTTAAACAACAGTGACTTATTGTTTCACACTCTCAGAGAGGCAAAACTAAAAAGTATCTGATGATTCCAAGTGTTGGTGGTAATATGGAAGAATAAGAGTCTGCATATTCTGTAGGGTGATCATGTCTAATAAAGTTAATACGTGAATGTACTTCATAATGGGCAGGATAGGCTGGGAGATATTGTAGTGAAAAACAAACTACCTAACCCTCGGTGGCTTAATGTAACAAAAATTTATATATTGCTCATGACACAGTTGAATATGAGTTGCTTGGTTGTCTTTCATCATATAGTGTTGTCAGGTGAAACATGGTAGCCTCCAAAGTTGCCACAGAGGAAAAGAAGACTAAAGGATCCAGTGGTTTGAAAGGCCAGGTTTGAAAATAGCTTACATCACTTTCACCCATATTCCATTGGCCAGAACTCAGTCATATAGCATCTAGTCTAACTGCAGAAGAAACTGAGGTCTTCTTACGTGCCCAAGAAGAAGCAGTCTTGGCAAATGCATAGCATTCTCTGCCCTCTACTTTAATTGAGCAGCCCCACAGAGAAACTCATACATGCATACAGGATTGACCATCATAGTATTATTAGTGATGAATTAGAGTGATTAATATTTAAAGTTGATAGTGATTTGTCATAAAATGGAATTCTGTAGGGTAGTTTAAAAATGGACTAGAGCTGCGTATATCAATGTAGATAAATCTCAGAAATGTAATGTGGAAAGAAAAAAGCAATTTGGTAGAGAGTGATATATTCAAAATGATATCATTTATATGAAATATTAGATCATGCAAACAATGTGTATATGGTTTATGGTTATGTATGGTGTAGTGTCATAAAAATTGTCATGAAAATGATAAAAACTCCGAATTCTGGATAGTGGTTCCTTCCAGGGAGGGAAGGGAAGAGTGGGATATTGGAGGGGTGCAAAGGGAAGCCTCATTTTACCCGTGACATGATCTAATGCTTTCTTTGCAAACGTTGTATAATGTTAGCGTGTGATAAAATTGGGCAGTGGGTACATTGGTATTTATTAACATCTTTTCTAAATTGAAGTGTTTAATGAGAAAAACATATAAACTTCCCTGGAAAATGATTTCTAAACTATCTTCTAGATACAAATAGCTAAGATATTCTGTAATTCTGAATAGGTTGTTTTTATAGTCATTCTCTTAAAAAAATAGTTATTCCCATGCATGTAAATAAAGCTTCTCATTGCTAATATAGAGTACTTAAATTCTTACATTGCTACTAAAATTACCTAAAAGAATTATCTAATCTATTTAATAGACCTTGAGCACTGCCCTTTCTCTTGACAATTGTACCATTGACTTTGTTGACAAGTATGAATATTTTACAATCTTTAAAATTTTTAATAAATTTTACATTGTTTTAGGCTGATGGCTTATTCACATAACTAAAATTCCATTCATTTTCTAAGCTGGTATTTACTATAACTCATCTTTTAGAACTATTATTGCTGAACAAATACATTTTTCAGGCAGTGGCACAAAGAAGAACAGTGAGGAATTAGTCGTAAGTTCTAGTCTAGAGATTAGGGTCTACACCTTAGTTTTACGGGTACACTATCTTGACCAATGACTTGGCTAAATCACTTAACATCTGGTTACAACAGCAAAATATGGGTGATGTTCAGGACTAGACTGGATGACTTGTGAGTTCTTTTCTGTGATTAACATTTGTTGATGCTAAATCAGAACATACCGAAGAAAATGTTAAAAGGTAAATCATGATTATATGAGGTAAAGTTTTAACTTAATAGACTGCAAGTTAAATTTATTAGCCTCTTTGCAGAATTATATACAGTGTAAATGTGGTGTTATTGGGAATTTATAGTACAGAAAGTGAGTGCTCTGGTATAAGAAGAAAATCCATGTTCTTTTTTCTTATAGACAAGCAATCATCTCCTCGGACCAAAACCATTTCCATTAGACAGATTGTTAGCAATATTATATAGTATTGTGGACAGCAGAGTTGCTCCAACGGCAAATATCTTTTCCCAGGTAAGCTTAATGATAGGTTATTATATATCATCTTTATCTTTTTGGAATTCTTTAGATAGTGTAATCGATAGTGTTTTAACATTTAGATTTTTGGTCAGCTTATGTTACTGTTCTAACTATTTCATGAACTATGTCCTTGGTAAGTAACTGAAACTCCACATATACAATCTTTCAGCCTATCACTGAATTTGCATATATTTACAGTTACAACTCAATGCAAAAATCAGCTTGATGTTTCTGGACTTTTTCTTTTTTCAATAAAGGAATCTTTAAATGATTATAATTATCTTACTGGTTAAATTAAAAGTGGATTCATGATTAAATTGATTATAGAAATATAATTTAATGAAGACAAAATTTTTTTAAATATATTTGTAAGAAAGAAATTTGTAATTTGTTCTTATTCCTCATATATGTACTTTGCACATTGACAGTATGCATTTTTTTTAATGATGTGTTTTTCAGAATGATCCAGTTCTCAAAATTTTCACTAGATGGCAGCAGTAGCATAAAAATAAGAAATATGACATTTCCTTTATGAAGTAGTTAAGGTGTTTTTTTTTAGGTGACATTTAAGATAAGCCTATTTATTAAAAATATAGTCACAGTAGATTTCTTAAATGGTCCAGAAAAATAATACTTAGCCCATGGTATGAACAGATAGAAGAAAAAGCAAGTGATACAACTAGTATTTATAGAAAAGCAAAGTCACCTCAGATGCTTCAGTGAGCATTTTACTTTATATATCTGTTTGTAGATTGAAAATGTAAATAATAGCATTTACATTTTAATTCACTGCAAATAAAGTTGGTCCCTGAACTGGTATTAGACTTTGTAATCTGTTGCATGATGGTAACTCTTGGTTCTTCATTTAAGGAAGTCTTGGAAACCAAAAATAGCTATGTTCTCAATGCGCTCAACATTGAAGTTAAATAATTTTTATATAAGGCAACTTTATAGAAGATTGTATCTGTATTTATTACATTTTTGAAGAAAAGTATTCTAGTCACTTGTGTTATGTAAATGGCTAGATGGTAGCCCTAATGCTGGTAATTTTAAACATCTAATTCAGTTTTAATCTGTATTACAGGAATTTTTTTCCATATATATGTATTAAATGCTTTATCTGAAATTAAAGTAGTTTTTAGTCAAATTGTACATTTTATTAACAGCTTTCTATTATATTTCATATAATACATGAGTTTTTTGTTTTGTTTTTGCTATTGGAGTAACTATGAAATAGAGGATATTATGATCTTTAGTGTAAGGAATCAAGCCTCAGAGGCTAAATGACTTTCCCATTATGACAAAATGAAAAAAATCTTTGAGAATTAAAGACTTGGGAAGTAAAGGAGACTGCTTCTAAACAAAGCAAGAAGATGTTTATATCACATGTAATTAATACTTCTTAGGTGCCCAAAAGTTACATTTGTGGGAGACACACAGAAGGAGAATAAATGTGGAGGTTTTTTTGGGGGGGGAGAGCTAATAATTTATTCTAGGGGGATTTAAAAAATGTGCGTAAAAGTAATATGTAAGACGGTAAGTGAATGCTAGATAGTGCTCCTGAGAAGTTTAGAGCACAAAAAGATCACTTCTGGATTGGACAAGGGGTGAGAATTTGAAGGCTTCACTTTTAGAAAAGGCGAAAAATGGAGCTGGGCTACAGTGAGTAGGATTTTTTTACTTTAAATATTTCTAACTTATATAAATGATATATGTTTACTGTACAGAAATGAGAAAATGAGTAAATAAAAAAGGAAAAATAATAGTAAAATTAGCTGACATGTTATTTCCAATACATAGAATTTATAGAGCTCTAAGAGGGAAGATAAAAAGACCAAAGGTATGAGACTAGGGAAAAATGAAGACACATTTGTGAAGTGTCACACTCGATGAGTTGAAAGTGAGTTGGGTTATATAGTAGAAGTGGTAGCAGTCATTGTAGTTGTGATCTGTTAGTAATACTACTCCCACCACACGTCACACCTTACATATTGTACCTAATGTTGGTAGAGCATTTCCTGGCAGCAAGTCTAGGTTTATAGGGATGGACTGTCAGAAATAATGAGACTGCTGATTAAGAGGTCTACTAGCTACTCTGAGGCTTTGATTATAGCAGAACACTGTCATCAGTCTGTATGTTTTCAGGAATGCCTGTGATGTTGGGATTAAATTTGGCCCAAATTGTTGTCTTTACTTTTTAATGAAGTTAAATTCTTTTCAACTTTAACAACTTCATTCTCTATCTCTTCTCATTAGCAATAATCAAAGTGATAAATTAAAACAAAGTTTTAAATGTATTTAAGACATTACTTTAAATGAATTTGTTCATGTTTATTTGATGAGAAATTAATTTAGGACTTGATCTCAGTGGTTCCATTTGGAATACAAAGTTTGGGGGAGGGCAGGTAGAAAGGGGTAGAAACAGTCATCCTTCCATATGCACGGATTCTACATCCACAGGTTCAACTGACCACAGGTTGAAAATACTTGGAAAAAAAATCACAGAAAGTTCCAAAAAGCAAAACTTGAATTTGCCACACTGAAAACTATTTACATAGCATTTACAACTATTTACATAGTATTTACATTGTGGTAGGTAGTATAAATAATCTAGAGAAGATTTAAAGTGTATAGGAGGTTGTGCCTAGGTTATATGCAAATACTATGCTATTTTATATAAGGGACTTGAACATCCTCAGATTTTGGTATCTATGGGGTCAGGAGTTGGGAGAGTCTTGGAACCAATCCCCTGAGGATACCAAGGGGACAACTGTATAACTGGCTCCAAGAAGTTGATCTTTACTTTTGTTTGGGCAATAAATTGTCAAGAATATCAAGTAACATACCATGTTTAAGAACAAAATTGTGTCCAAAAGAAAGGTATTTCTCCCACATGCATTATATTTTTTTCTTCCCATTAACTCTCAGTGACTTTTTACATTTTTCTGCTTTTGCTTACTCATCAAAACTATACTTTTGCAGTTGGAATGACAATTTGTATTTAAGCTGTACACATTTAATTTTTTAAGTGTGAAACAAAAATATGACATTTGTATTGGAAGTGCTTATTTGATATCAACACTAGATGGCAATATTGTTGTATTCTAGCTTTAAGATTAGCAGGAAAACCTAGCTTTTACTTGTTAGTATTGTCTTTGATATTTAGAAATGCTGTTTGTTAATTTAACACATTGGTTTATTTGAGTAAAAATAAAATTGCCTGAAGATATATAGTGATCTGTGTGTGTGTGCACACATATACACTTTCATGAAAATGTGAATAAAATTGGTAAGGAATTGTGTTGCATGATTATTTTCTACCTGAAACTAAATTGCTTTTTATTCATTGTAATGTGTCTATTTGAGATCATAGAGCATTATTTTTCTATTCACTGAGTCTACCTATAGCTGTTTTAAGGATTTATTTTATAGTAATGTGTTTTTTTAGAGCTTGATTTACTAATTACATATAGTTTTTCACATATAACAAATTGATTAAATGTCATATATACAGTAAAAATTCTCTTGAAGCAAAAGTTTATTTCCATCATGTTCATTTAAATCTATTTACATCTATTCTATAAGTTATACAAATAGAAGCTTAAGGAATCTCGAATATTAAAAGTCCAATTGAGAATAATAGTCAAATCCATAGTAATATGAGTAACAGTAGTATATTGCAGTTGATGTTCTTCTGAATTTCTTTATTCTTTATTAAATTTTAGATAAAATTCTACTCATTAACTTTTTATTCTCATAAAAAGTAAAAGAATAATAGCACATTTAACATTGTACATTATGTTAATGCTCAGATTTACTGAAATGAAATATGATTTAAAAATTTTTCTTAGGCATTTAAGATTATTTCACCCATATCCATTTTAGTACAGTTTTACAGTCATGATTATGGGTTATTTAAAAAATTTCATTCAAATAAAATAAATGTAGTCCTCCTATATATACCTGAACTTCGTGAATGACAAAGCATTAGTTCTGATGTTTTCACTCTTTTGTCCTCTCAGCATGGATAGAATGGATAAACTATACCATTTATAAGCAAGAAATAGTAACCTGTATGGTTGTTACCTTCAGAAGTTAGCTGATCAGATGTATTTTTGAAGGCCATCATCTTTAAAAGAAATACTATTGAATTATCTTATTTTCAATTTAAAACTAGGTTATGCTTTTAATTTATCTTTTTTTATCTTGAAGAAAAATGATAATTTGTTTGGAAACTTTTGAATGATTTATTTCATTGTTTTGATAGTTCTGTATATTCTCTTACTCAACTTTGCCCACCCCCTCCATGGTCTTATAGTTAGGTGAAGGCAGTAGGAGTAGTTCTTTAAGATTGTCAGATATATCTTTTATTTCAAAATATTAAGCTCTATTACTTTATCTTTTCCCAGGGGATAAAATTGCTGAAGAGTTTATTTCTGAAATTATTGGTACAGGTTTCCAAAGTGACTTTTGGAAGGAAAATTATCTTTGAAAAATTAAGGACATTCAATTACACATACACTTGTATCACATATTATTATTGATCTTATTTGATTAATTAGCCTTTTGAAAAATACTTTTGGAGGTAGTTCACTATACTATAGTTTGGGAGTTTTAAAATAATGGGACTTTTAAAATTAATTACAAGAAACAGTGCACTCTAATTAATATCAAGAAATTACTGAAAAATTAGAAAGCCCATAGTTCTTTTAAAAAATAATTCTATGTACCAGAATGGCAAATTGTATTTTTTTCAGTATATAATATTTAATTTCAGAATCATTTCATGTTTAGTTGTACTTCATTTAATAAGAAAAAGATTAGGTTAAAATGTCTATAAATTTTTACTTTAAGGAGTATAAATAAAAAGCATTTTGGAGCAAAGTATAATAATACACAAGGTTTTTTTTAATATTTATTTCTATTTTCTATTTTTTTAAACTTATATTATGATACTATATATTGGAATATATTTGGCCTTATATTTGTTACATCAGTTTAACTTTTAGTTGTGAATCAACTTGATCTTTTCCCGCAAGGGTTGCATTAATTGTGGCATTTAGTTAACCTTATGCTTTTTGCTCATTTAGGTGTCGGTTTATGATACAGGATATATCATAACAAGTTATTTTGATATCTTCCAAATGAATTTATCATTAATTAGAAAGCAAAATGACTTAGTTATTTTGGGTATGAGAGTTTTTGGAAACAAATGCTTCATCTCTAATTTACCATAGCTGTTGGAAGATGGGTTTGTATACATTTTACGGCATGTAGCATTTATTCAACCAGAAATAGATTTTTGACATTTTTCTTCAAATATAGGTAGATATATAGAAATTTATATAATTTACAGTTTTTTAAGTGAAGAAGGGATTTTGTTCATATTTATTTAATTAAAATGTTTAAAAATAAAAATAATGCAAGCCTTAAATCCAAAATCAGTATTGATCTTTTTCCCCCTAGTTGGAATAAATTTTTCTGTCTCTACTTAAATTCATTTAATGGATATTTATTAAGGGCCTATTATGTTCCAGGCACTGTGTTGTGTAAAGGGAATACGAAAGTCAAGAAAATGCAGTTCTTGCCCTCAAGGACCTTATAGACAGTCTACAGCTTTCACTGCCCTTCATTAGTATTTGTGTGCAACTGCCAGATTTGAGCTTGTGCTAAAGTTAATGGTGTATATGTATTGTTACAGGGAGGATGCACATGCTGAGGGAACTAATACTTAAAGGGAAAACTAATACTTAAGTTTTTAAAGTGAATATTTTTAAAATTTTTTTTAAAATAAGATTTTTCACTTCAGTGGTCCCTGATATTTGATAATATTTAAGTGTCTTCTCTCAAGTAAAATAACAAACCTGTTTATTGAATGTTTCCTCTGACATTAAACTTAGTGTTATGGAGCATGATTATTTGATATATATGTCATAACTAAATTTTGCTGATACTTAAATTGCATTATGACATTGGTATGAAACAATTTCAGTTAAAACTGGAAACTTGTCAAGTTATGGACAAATAAGTAGTGTATTATACATAGCCTATTATAAACTAAGTGGCTTTTCTTAAAAAGTTACATGGCTGTATTTCGAATACTTAATGATTCAAAGTTATACTCATAATGTCACTCTTTTATATACAGTATTTCAAACTACGTTCATAGATTTTAACCAGAAACACTTTAACCAAGTAAACTCATTTTATAGACTTATAATTTTAAAACCTCTATCTTAAAAAACTAATTTGTATATTGTATAATACTGTAGTTGTTTGATTTATATTTTTTTAAAAAGTAGTTGTATTTAATAAATGCTAATCAGGAGCATCAGAAATCATAGTTGATTTGAGTATGAAAGTTAGTTTTATTGATATTGAAGTTGGTGAACAATAGGGATAGTTTCCTAAAAACAAATTCCCTGGATACTAGAGTATTAGCAAATGTGAGAAACTGTTCTTTTGCAATTTCTCTGTGGTTCATTTGGTTTGTACCAGCATTCCAGTATCTCTCTAATATAAAACTGAAATACTCAATGCCATTAAGGTAAATTATGTAAATCATGAGAAATATCTTAAGTGCTAGCATTTTCTAATAACCTTACCATTTTTTTTTCTTAACCATAACTGAGATTGTGAGGCATTCCATTCCAAAAATAGTAAAGGAGCCTTACTTAATGCCTACTTTGCTGATGAATAGGTCAGCAGGTGTGCTGTTTGACAGAGGTGGGCTCTTCTCTAGCAGTGAAGATCCTTACCGCCATGATGCTCTGTCTCCACTAGTGCAGAATATTAGATTCTAAAATCTCCCACTACCTTTGGTGTGGATGTATTACTGTTCTGCCCTCAGTCTGCAGTAGATGTCTATTTCAGGAGACTTTTTAAAAACTGTTTTGGGATGCTTCATGTTTGAATAGGGTAAAGTTGATTTGTGTTTTTCTCTAGCTGCACTATTGTAAGACATACCAGTAAGTATTACCCTGTTGCTCAGGGATAAAATTTCTCTCATTTTTATTTGTAAAAAGACAGTGTTTATCCCTGCTCTTCTCCTAAATTTGGTGTTAAGTTTCTTCAGTGTAACCACTTTGCCTTTCTGAATTTATCAGCCCAGCAGCAGGCATTTTTACAGAACTCTGGAAGAATGGAACCATTGCTTAAGGGTGACATGTAAAATATTACCTAAGGGATAGAAAAGTTGCATAAATTATGCTTTCAACTGTTGAATGAAATAATATCTTGGTACCTTATTTTTGTAGGCAATATTTTGTAACTACCTTTCTCAAAGCCTAGTATTGCTTCTAATAAATACAACAAATGTACCATTTATTCATATTTTGTGGGGAAATGTATTCAACACTAATTTTATTTGACTTTGCAAATTTTTTTGCTGGAAGCACATGCAAAAGAGTTTATATAACTCTATTGCTTGCGCGTGCCTAATTAAGAAAATCTATACTATTAATGTAGTGACTATATTGGCAAATGCATACCTTAGAGATTTATGACTGGATTGTTTTAATGGGAAAGGAGTTTTAATAAGAACAGGTTGGGAGTTAAATGATCTGGAAAATCTACATTATGGAAATATGTGCTATATTTAAAACTACTCTATTAAAAAGTTGATTAAAGGAAATGTTGATGCTTAAAGGGGTTTCCATTGGGAAATTTTCTTGATTCCTTGTCAGCTCACAACTAGTTGGGAGTCCTTTGGAGGAGGTTGGCTTCACCAAATGCTGTGTGTCTGCTGATAACTCAAATTCTGTTTTTATTTATTAATTATTTATTTATTAAAAAATTTATTATTTTTATTTTTAAACATTTTAATTAAATAAGTATTTCTAGTCCATCTCTAGCTCTGGACCCAAATAACCAACTGAACATACCTGAATGTGCGATAGTGGTTAGCACTGATGTATCCAAAGCCAGATTATTCCCTAAGCCTTTTCCTGTGATTTTTCAGCCTTACCTAAGTTTCAAAATTCGTCATTTACTTGTTCGTTACTTACTAAGCACCTCCTTTGTGGCAGGTACAACGTTAGGTGCTGTAGAAACAAAGATGGTACAGTTTCTAGTTTTTAGTTGAGTTAAATGGAAAAATTGTCTCTGAATCTTCTCTTTTGTTTTCACTTCACTTAGTTCTTCAACAAGCCAGTCTTTTTTTCCTCCTAAATACAAATGTCTCGAATTTACTCCTTTCTGCTACCTCCCCTGCCATTGCTTTAAATCCATATCTTCATTATTTCTTAGACCATTACACCAGCGTCCTAACTCTAACTGGTCTCCTTTCACCAGACATCTTCAAATTCATCTTCCATACAATTGTCAGCAAAAATCTTAAAATATAAGTATGATCGTATCTCTTTGCTTATGCTTTTTTAGTGAGTTGCATTGTCTACAGAATCAAGTCTACTTTCCATAGCATTTCCCATGAGGCCCTTCACAGACTGGCACCATTTTCTGCCACTGTCTTTATTCATCCTATACACCATTCACAGTAGGCTGTTTCCTACCTGAAAGCACACCGATTTTTCTTATATTGTTACATATGCTGTCCACCACTGTTGAGCTTTCTTTTGTGCTTCCTGGTCCACCCCTCAAATACCATTTCTTAATGAATTCACATTTTGCCTCTCTTCCTATATTAGTCATTACCTTTTCTAAAGTCAGGTAATTGGATTTATATATATCATTAGCATAGCACTCATATTGTGTTATTGCCATTATGATGTTTGTCTCCCCAGATACCTTGAATTCTTTGAGGGCATAGATCCCTATCTTCATTTTTGTGTCTCTCGCACAGTGCCTTGAACATGGAATTCACTCATTGATCGAATGACCTCCCATTCTTCTAAGTACGCAGTTTAAGGTCTTCCTGGATACTAAAGATTGGCAGTCATTTGTGTACTAAAAAGTTCCAGAGATTAGAGGTGCTATCTTTAATTTCTCTAGGTATAAATATCTGCCACTTTTTAATCTGAGCATATTTGAAGAGTAACAACCCACTCAATGCCTTTTTTTTTAAATATAAATTCACAGTGATGAATTTAAGTTAAATAGCTTTGAGAATGTTTGCTTCTCTTCCATTGCTGCTCTCACCACCTCTACCTTGTCTGTATAAAAATGTCAGTTGAACTCCTCTTGGTATATGCCATATGTTCATAAATTATCACATTGCCTGAAATCTGATTAAATGTGGTGCTTGTTGGGTTGTGTGGACCTCATACACTGACATATCACATGTTAAGTTTTTTTATTTAAATAATTTAATGTTTCAGACTGTAAAGCTCCTCCAGGACAAGCAGGATAGGGTATTTAACAAATCAATTGACATATGTACTAGCCTATGAAGGTATAAAAATAATGAGCATGTTAAAATTTAATTACAGTTGTAAATTGATTTCCTTTTGTTGGCAGAAAGAACATAGTTTATTAGCCCAGGAACAGGTTCACACTGTTTTAACATCAAGCACTTCCAGCTGAAGCTTGTTAGTGACTGCCTCCCAGATTAAGGGAAAAAAAAATCCTCACTGTGGTACATGAACTCCTATTGTTAAGACATAAATAATCAGCTCATCCCCTACATGGATGAGAACAAAGAACTTAATAGTACACAGAGCAAAGATTAAGTAAGCAAACATTGCATAACCCCATTAAAGATGTAAATTTTAAAACATTTTACGTTTAAGGAGGTTTTTAATTTTTCTTTGTGAATGCCTCAGTCATGACATAGGTGCTAGTCAGAGGGGGAGCTATTTTGGCTTTTGAATTAGGTAGATTGATGATTTTAAGCTAAAGTAAAATAAAATCCTTTCATTAGTGTTAGTATGCTGCATACATATACGTATATATGACGGCTAGGGAAATACTATTCTCTTGGATAACAAGCTGCTTCAGATTTTTAGGAGTTTAGTTTATTTTTAAACCAAGGACTGAAAACCAGAATTTGTATTTGAGGAGTAACGTCAATGGAACATATGGCTAAAACTTAGAGGCAAAGTGACTTTTAGTACAGTTTTTTTTTTTAACTTCATTCTGAATTTCCTAGCACACAATCTGAATCCTCACTTTGAAAAAGAAAACCCATTTTCTAGGCTTATTTTT
Source organism: Vicugna pacos (assembly GCF_048564905.1). Lineage (NCBI taxonomy): Eukaryota > Metazoa > Chordata > Mammalia > Artiodactyla > Camelidae > Vicugna > Vicugna pacos. Next base: position 75,510,254 of record NC_132993.1, on the reverse strand, counting down.
TATTCAGTTAAATTTCATTCATTTGAATTTGAGATTGATATAATAGACAAGAAAAGCAACTGTGGAAGACAGTATATACTCCCCTAAAATCTGAAAATTATTGGCAAAGGAATATGTCTTCATGGATAACAGAAATCCAGATAGGAATAATAATTTCCCCACAGAAATTTAAATTAACTTAGATAATTTAAATGACATTTTTTGAAATGTTTTTAATATTTATCCTTTTAATTTATTTAACTATTATGTATTTTGTATGATTTATAGTCATAAATTTTTTGTAAATGATTTTTAATTCACAAATGTATAGGCAATTTTGTTTTAGGTTACCATTTTCAGTGTTGTCTAATAATTTCAGATTTTAAGAAATTGTGCTTTTTTCTCCACCTTAATTTCTTTTTTAAGAATTAAACCTTTAAAAGAGTAATTTTATGTCTAATATAATATGCCAGTTGATTTATGGAAAGTTAACATGATTAGGTTAATAAATTCCACATTAATTTTACTTCAGTGCCATCATATCTCTCATATCTGATAATTTTGTTCATAGGATTGAGAATTGATAATTCTGAAGGCTATTACCTATATCCCTGGGGAAGAGCATTTGCCTATATTGAGATAACTTCTTTATCCTTTCTGCTACAATCCCCATTGAATTTTTTTTTCCCTATTTTATCTGTAATGCCTTTGTGTCTGGGTTTCTAACCTCCAGCAGACTCATAGAATCCCCTTTCATTGTGGATTCTTTCAGGGTTGGTATTTTATTCATTCTTCCTTATTGGTACCTTCTTCTGTAAAGCTTTCCTTAGTCTGTTTCAATACAATGATCTCTTCCCTTTGTTCTGCATCTCTCTTTTGAGGTCGAGTAAGGAGTATAGGCTTGGATTCAGATGGTATTCAAATCCAGTGTTGCTCTGACCACTATTAGCTTAATGACCTTGAATATTTACAGACCTCTCTGAAGTTGTTTCCTCTTCTGGAAAAAGAGGTTTATTTGTATTACCTAACTCATGGCTGGGTTGTTGTAAGGATGGTACAATGCCTGTATCCATAGCTTATAAATATAGATCTGTCTATTCCTGTATCTAATCTATAGAGCCTGGACTCAATAACAGGTTCCAATCCCTGTACCACTAATTACCCATGGTCGCTAATATTAAGTAGTTCCCATAACTCTTACGTCTCCTGACTCAGGTTTTGTCCATATCCTCTGGCAGATCCTAAGGGAAGGAGTGAATGCCAATTCCATATGTGTTATTCTCAGGAATTTTTGAGAAACAGTAGAAGAAAAGATTAAAAGCACTGATGGAGTCTTTACTGCAGTATTAATAGTCTTGGCAAACCACCTTGTAATGTTCATGAACACTCCAAATTTGGCATTATTTTGGCTAAACATTTTAATATGTTAAATATTCTTAGGATTGAGTACCTAATTTAAAATTTGTTGTTTCATCTCTAAAATGTTTTCTAGTAAACCTCTAACATGGTATATGTGTTACCTTTTTCACTGGGACTTTTGGATTGAATAATTTGAAATACCTGCTAAGGTGTCCCATTGTATTAATTTGTTTGACTGACTGGGGGCTGGTAATGCCAATCATACTTTTATGATGTCTGTTTTCTCATCTGTAAAATGAGGTATTGATCTCCAAGGTTTCCAGTCCTGATAGGCTTAGCTCACAATTTTATTTCATATTAATTTTTATATTGGAACACTTTAGTTTTTTATAATTTTGAAGTTGCATTTGGATTCTGTAGCCCCCAAAGAAACAAAAACAAAACCTTTACCATTTAAAGAAATAGAAATAAAAAGTAGAATTTGGAAAAGTGTAGAATACTGAGGTTGGAATTTACATAATAACAGTTCTGCTGTAATCCTCCTATGCTTTAGAGGAGGTAATATCTTGTACTAGCCACAGTTTTGTAGCAACTTTGAGATCTTTATGGGCTCACAGCATGAAACTAGCAGCTGCAAATTCTCCTTGAGGCCAAAACACTACTCATAACTAATCTGGCTTTCAATAGGGAAATCTATAATCTGTGAACTTTTAAAAACCCATGTAGCCTTATCCCAGTGGCATATCGTTATTGAAATAATATTCTCAAATTTGCCCGCTTTGAGCAATATTTCATCAAATAGTTTCTTTTAAATCCCTATAAATAAAGGCCAAAAATTGTTTTTATTTCTATGAATGGATTGACGTACCTATGAAGTACTTACTTAAGTAAGTACTTCATAAGTAAGTACTTCATAAGTACTTCATAGGTACTTAAATATTTTGAGATAAAATGTATTCTGGCAGTGTATATGGTCTTTCTCAATGCCTTCTATATTTTGTGTATTTTATCAGTGTAGCTTTTTTTAAATATTTATTTATTTATTTGGGGGAGCTAATTAGATTTACTTATTTATTTTTAAATGGAGTACTAGGGGTTGCTAAGCATGCACTGTACCACTTGAGCTATACCCTTCCCTCTGTTTTCTTTTTATTTAGTTATAGTCAGTTTACAATGTTGTGTCAGTTTCCAGGGTAGAGCACAATTTTTCAGTTATACATGAACATACATGTATTCATTGTCGCTTTCTTTTTCACTGTGAGCTACCACAAGATCTTGTATATATTTCCCTGTGCTATACAGCATAATCTTGTTTATCTGTTCTATATATACCTGTCAGCCCTCTGTTATTTTTTAATTAAACTTTTTTTGAGTTGTAGATTTATGTGCAGTTGTAAGAAGTAATAAGGGCTCTTTCTTGCTGTGTGCCCTTTACCCAGTTTCACAACCACGAAATTGACATTGATGTGATCTTATTCAAATTTTCCACTTTTACATGTATTCGTTTTTGTGTATGTCTATGCATATTTCATTGTGTGAAATTTTATCCCATGTATGGGTTTGTGTATCCACCACCACAGTCAAGCTATCAGTTCTGCTATGACAAAGACACTTCCTTTTATAACCACATCTGCTTTCCTCCTGCCCATTCCCCCAGTTCCTGGCAACCACTCATCTCCACCTCTAAAATGTTGTCATTTCAAGAATTTGTATAAATGGAATCATATATAATGTAACATTGAAGATTGGCTTTTTTTTACTCAGCATAGTTAATTCCTTTGACAGTCATCTAAATTGTTTCATGTATCAATAGTTCACTCGTTTTTACTGCTGAGTTATATTCCACGATAGGGATATTACCACAGTTTAACCATTTGCCCATTAAAGGATATCTGGGTTCTTTCCAATTTTGACTGTTACAAATAGAACTACTATGAATGTTCATGTACAAGGTTTTGTGTGAACATGCCCAAAGGATGCAATTATTGGGTAATACAGTAATTACTTATTACTTATTACTTAATTACAGTAACTACTTGTTTAGTTTTATAAATGGTATCAATGTTTAACTACTTCCAATGAAATATGATAAGCCTACTTCTGTTCTTTTAACTTTTACACTTTGAAAATTTCATTCTCTTGAGTATCAGATGGTGTCAGTTTTTAATCAAATATGGTTTATAAAATTCATGATGAGACAGTCTATCCATATTTCTGCTCTTTCTGTTGTTCTTTGTTCCTTCATGATGCTTAAGGTTCCTTCTTTTATTACTTCCTTTTTGTATGACAAACTCCCTTTAGCTGCACTTTAAAGGTAGGTCTGCTAGTGACAAATTCTTTAGTTTTCCCTCATTTGGGAATGTTTTTATTTCCACTTAATACCTGAGGGATAGTTTTGCCAGATAATTGGCCAGTTGTTTTGGGGCAGGACTCCTGTTCAGTGCAGGGGAGAAATAAGCCTACCTGGGTAGGTTTCTGCCCCTACTTTATTCCTCCAGTTTTGGGTCCTTAAGAAGTCTGCTTTCCTCTTTCCACCTTTTAGAGTTCTTTGGTTGCTGTTTAGGTTATTTCCAGGGTTTGTAGTTGTACTTAGTGGGGAGGAACAGTAAATGTGAATCTTTGCCATGTTGTCTGGACCAGAAGTCCTCCTGTAAATTTTTTTAAATGTATTTTTTTCTGGCTAGGCTCATTGCTCTTGTTTGTTTATGAAATATGTTCTAGGGTTATTCAAAGCTCAATTGCATGAGAAACCTGTAAAATGGACAGTGCTAAAAAAGATTTCACAATATTCAAATATATTTTGCTGTTATTTAGAAAGCTTTCCCCCAACAAAGATTAAATCATTCTAGGACATTAATTTTATTCACTGCAAAATATTCCAATTTATTCTTATTTGCTGGAACTAGAGCCTTACTCTAAATCACTTCCTACATTTGGGGCCTTCGCAACAGTAACGGTTTTTGTGTGTCTGTTTTCTTTGTTATTGAATCCTCAGCTGCAGCAAGGAAAGATTCTGTCACATCTCTATCTTACACTTACACATGCTCACATACAAAACTGAATCTGTACCTGAGTACCCTCACTTTCTACAGACTTTTGCCATATTTCCACTGACCATATCAAACTATTTAGGCATTAATGCCAGCCTGGAGATAAGACTTCATCACATTGGCATGAATATTTAACATTGGGCAAGGAGGTGAATCAGTATTTTCCATGACCCTATTATTCATCTTTGAATGCACAGTCCTTAGAGCAAGTTCTCAAGAGTTTCATGGATATGCAGTGGGAAATAAAAATTAGATAATTTTAAGGATTCAATAATGGAGAGGAAGGTGGGGATGCTTGTACTTACACATGTATAATAATTTTCCAAAGGTATCATAAATTTTTTCCAGAATTTTTAATCTAGATATAAGTTAATATGTTTGAGGTACAAGATGTTGACCCCATAAGTTAATCTGTTTACTAGATTTTTTTCAGTTTTACTCTAGCATTATTTTAATAAACTGGCAGAGTACTTTTAAATTGTTGGTATTTGTGCACTGCTTTATGTGATGTTCTTCTAAATTATGTATTTGTATACTGTTTTTGTTCATATGGTAAGGACAAGGAATAAAAAGATCTCTGAATTTAGTATTTTTTAATGTGAAAAAAATAACATTAAATTTAATTTTAACTCATTTTGGTTTAACTTTTGGGGGTATTAGTTTTTCCTAAGTCAGACCCTCTTCTCCCCCAAAATTGAGCAGTCATCTTACTAATATTTTGGAAATACCTTTTGACTGCTACATCTTGTAAGTGATAATGTATTTTTCGTACACTTTATGTGATTAATTTATCCATGGTATCTTGGTAGAGCTGAAAGTGATTCAAGGGACTATCTATTTCAACTTAATTGCCTTTGGTAATTTATTATAATTAATGTGATAAAAGTAATAAAATGATGAGATATCTGAGAATATTCTTGAAATTCTAACTTGGTTAAAGACAGATTTTGTGTTTATGGAAAAATGAAAGAAGAGTAAATTTAGCATACGGTTTGGATTAAAGAATTAAATATGTGAGAGTATTTGAATAACAGGAAAGTAGAAGTTGTAAGAAATATTATGTGGAAATGCCAGTGGCAAAGTAAAAGGTAATTAATGTTTTCTATATTAAAAGAAGAACTACTAAAAAAAAACTATCTTTAATAATAAAAGGAGATTAATGTGTGAGTTTCAAATGACTATTACTATCCTACTTTAGCAAATGAATCCCTTGTAGAAAAATAGAAAGAAATAAAGTTAATGAATGTATTTTGCCATAAGAGACTATGTTAACTCTTCTGTATATCCTCCTGTTCATTAAAATTTCAGGCCTCTTTTCTCCTCATGGTTTATACCTGTTTCTAAACTGGGAAGGATAAGGAGTTTATCTTGACTTCCAGTAATACTTACTTCCCCTCGAAGACCCCATTATCCTTGACTGCCCTTCCTGTTCTGTGTCTCATACCTTCATAGTGAAGGTCTTAAGCAGCTCATCTTGTGAGAGATGGGAGCTCAGGGCCTGCATTTTGTCATTACCAAGTGAGCCTTTCTTTAAATCTCCTTCTAGTTCTCTTTTGTCTGCATTAATATACCTTCATCATTTTACTTTTTCATTAGTTTGCTTCATGTATCTCATTCTGTCCATTGAATTTTAACCTTCTCATATTCTTGTATTTTAGGTGTATCTATTCTAAACAGTATATATTTGGATTCTTTTTTCAGTCAGTTAATCTTTGTCTTTTATTTGCAGCATTCAATTTACTTTTATTATAATTACTAATGTAATTTGTTTATGTCTGTCATCTTGTTTTATACTTTCTGTTTGTCTTACTTCATTTGTTTCTTTCACTTGTTTTCTTTTGAATTGACTGTTTTTATAATTCAGATTTTCCCTTCATTAATTTAGAAGTATATACTCTCATTTCTCTTCTCTTAGTTGTTACTTTAAAATTCAAACTTATCACAGTCAAAATTTGACACATACTTCTAGGAGTTTCCTTAAGTGAGTAGGGATCTTTTGATAGCAAACCTTTGGTTCTTAGTTCGGAAATGTGTTTATTTCATCCTCAGTCTTAAAAGATTGTTTTTTCTAGATGTGCAGTTCTGAGTTAACTGTTACTTTCTTCAATATATTGAAGATATCTTTCCACTATTTTATGTCTTTAATTGTTGTTCTTAAGACAGCTGTCGGTCCAGTTGCTGCTCCTGTGAAGATAATCTGTTTTTCCTTTTCTAGCTACTTTGAAGAACTTTTTGTCTTTGGTGTTCTGTACTTTTCACTATGAGGCATTTAGGTGTGGACTTCTTTTGGTTTCTCCTAGTTTGGATTTATTTGGCCCTTTAATTCTATGATTTGGTGTTTTTCATCTCTTTGAATGAATTTTCATACATTACCTTTCAGATATTACTTCTGCCCCATTCTTTCCATCTCTGTTTTCCTTCTAGATCTTTGATTAGAAATATGTTAGATCTTCTCTATTTTTTAATCTTTTATATTCCCCCCCTTTTTTTAACCTTTTTAGTCTGCATTGTGTATCATTTCTTTAGAATTATCCTTATATTCCTTAATTTTCTGTAATCTGAGTCTAATCTGCCATATAATTTTTGTTATATTTTTCACACAATTTTATTTTGACCAGTTCAAATTTTTAATCTTCTTTATTTCTTGGTAAAACTGATACACTGAATGTTCTTTTCAAAGTAATTAATATATGTGCACGTTACTTTTCTTGACCTGCTCAAAAGTGTTTTTTATTGAAATATGGTTGATTTGCAATATTATGTTATTTTAAGGTGTACAACATAGTGATTCAATATTTTCATAGTTTATATTCCATTTCAAGTTTTTATAAAATTTTAGCTATATTCCCTGTACAATATATCCTTGTAGTTCATTTATTTTATACATAGTAGTTTGTACTTTTTAATCCCCTACCCCTACCTCATCCCTACCCTCTTCCCTCTTCCCACTGGTAACCAGTAGTTCTCAATATTTGCAAATCTCATGTAGACATTTTTAATCTGCAGAAAGTTTTATCTTATATTTTCTAAACAAGCATGACATTTTATTAGAAAGCTATAGGAAACTCAACAATGTCTTCAAATAAAATAATAGTGAATTTTAAGTAAATGGGCTATTAGAAAAGAAACCTATTCATTTGGAATTGAAAAACAGTGCTAATAGGTAGTAATAATATAAATAGTAAGTCTTACTATTACTGAATACTAACTATATTACAGGCACTGTGCAGATGACCTCATTTAATAGGTACATTACTATTTCACACATTCCTAACAACCAACTTAATTATAAATTTTTGTTTCATTGAACTCCTAAACTAGGTAAATAGGAGTCTTTAACTTCTAGAAAGTGTTGAATAACTTGGGTCTTTTCTCTTGTCTACTCTTTAACAAAGGCTTTTTAGGATATAAATGGAAATTTATTGACAAAGAATAAAACTGCTTTCTAAGAATTTTTTCCCCAGAGAATATCTATGTCTAATAACTGAATTTCCACATAGGTAGAGATAGGTAGCAGGTGTTACCAATGCATTAATTTTGGCAATTTTTTAAAACTTTTGTATCACCTATAATCATTTAAATGAAGGAATTGGTTTCCCTCCAGATAGTCTATGTTCATGGACCTCAATCAAACATACGAGGGTCACATCGAGACCTTCTGTTAATTGCAGGTACTAAAAACAAGTTTAAAATTTTTCATGTTGCAGTTTGGAAAATTAAACAAAAGTGAGAGGAAGCTTAGTGAGACTAGGGAATAGCAGTGGTGAGCTGGGATGTACAGCCTGGAGAGTCAGGACTCCAGAGTTTGAGTGGGAAACTACAGTATAGGAGTGAACCCTTAAGTTTTTTAAGTTTTTGGTAGGTTTTTGGTTTTGTAGGTTTTCCTGGAGGTGGTCAGTATCTCAGGGATATGATTAGAAATGAAGATCCAGTGAAATCTCAGGAGACAAATGTTTAAGCCACAGTGCCTGTTTATTCACCAATAGTGTTAAGCGGACCAGATATTGAAAACAAATGTTAATCAGATAGGGTATTTGAGTTTACTGATCAGCTCAATATACTCAAAATTGAAATTCTGGTTTTTTAAATAGGTATAAATTTATACCTGTTAATGTCAGAGGTATAATTTGTTGGGCAATTATTCCATGCTAGGCATTTGAAATAGGATCCTGACTTACGCTCTTTTTTAGTTATCTCATAAATTGAGGCTCAGATTATTTAAATGACTAATATGAATTCTTTTGCTAATAAGTGGCAGAAGATAGGTCTTCCTGAGTTTGAATATTCTTTATCTTAAACTGTGTTCTCTCTCTTCGGAAATCACAAGATTAACCATGAAATTAGAATGGGCTCAGGGTGGGAACAGGAAGGAGATAATTGCATAATCTTGATACCATGAGTGACAACTGGAGAACTCCACCTCCACAACAAGCACATACTTAAAGCACATACCAGATTTCCAAGTTAATAGACAAGGAGCCCTTGGTCCTGTTGCTGGAGGCACACTGCCAGGTCTGTTCTCTCGAACATGAACACTCTCTTTTACAGTCATCCCCATTCTTTTAATACATTCTTTATTCTGGCAAGATTCTAACACAACTTACTAGAAGTTAACTCTCTCAGCTGTGATCACATTTTAGTCATGATTTTCAAAAGTTTTGGAATTGTAGTTAGGAGACCTAAATTATATTCAAATGAGTTTCTGACATTTTCCAGTCATTATCACTTTGGACAAGTTACTGAACTTGATTTCTACATTGTTTACATTAATCATCTGAATCTAGCAATTTTTTAATGCAGGGATTGGCAAACTTTTGCAGTAAAGGGCCACATGGTAAGTATTTGAGGCTTTGCAGTCCAAGAGGCAAAATGGAGGATATGATATTAGGTACTTGTATAAGTAAGAAAACTCTTGTCTCACTCCGCCTTGTTTGCCTTTCATGGGTCTTCTCATTTTGTGGGCATGTTTTGTGCTCAGTTGCCATCAGCTGGAGCTATTCTTGAGACAGAGGGAAGAGACCTGACAGGCAGGACAGGCTGGGTGACCACTGTGATCAGTTTCCTCTTTGACACAGTGGCATTCAGGTCCCTGTGCAGTCTTCTTTCCTCCTGGAGAATCCAGCCGTCTCATCATAATTCAAAGGGTTTTTAGTAAACAGACCACATCCTGTGATATCCTGCCCCCCCTAAAAAAATTAAAAATACTGGAAAACTTCATGATTGGAAGTTAAAGAATAATTCTAAGATAGCTTGAGGGCCAAAGAAAAAGTCACAATGGAAGTTAGAATTAAATTAGAGTATAAAACTACTTCCAAGGTAGTAGAGTAAAACAATAGAATGAAAAAATACTACGATTCAGTTCAATAAGAGGCAAGAGAAGAATGAGAAAGACATAGAAGAAGGACAAATAGAAAGGTTGACATAATGGCAAAAATAAAATTTTAGAATATCTTTATAATAAAAGCAAATGAAGTATATAGTCCAGCTGAAAGGTAAAGGTGGTCAGACTGGCTATAAGTGAAAGTCCTATTACATATTGTTTATTTGAGAACTGTCTAAAGTTAAGAAAATATTAAACTTAAAAGTAAAATGATAAAAGTAACATAGGAAAAAAAGATTAACACCTAAAAGAACATTGAATAGGTATATTAATATAAGAAAAAACACACTGTAAGGCAAAGATATTACTGAAAAAAAAAGGTTTAATTTGCTAGTGTAACATGGTAATTTTAGATGTATACATAGACCCAGAAATATAAAGCAAAAACTAACAATTACAAAGAGAAAAAGACAAACTTACTATAATGGGAGAATTTTAGTGCCTCTGTTTTTATAACTCAAGTAGATAGGAAATGATGTATATAAGAATTTCAGTAATACAAATAAGCTTGATTTAATAGATATGTAGAGAGAAGAGCGTACAACAGCTACAAATTACATATTTTCAACACATAGAACATCTATAAAAAGATGTTTCAAGGGATAACCTAAGTTTTGATATTGAATTAGAGATTAAAGTCAGCCTTTTGAATGCAGAGCTTCTTATTTTGATATATTGATACAAATGTTTTTCTAATTGAAAAAATGTTTCATATTTGCTAAATACAGCGTTTTCTATATATAAAGTACTGTGATATTTACCCATCTGTTTGTTTTTTTTAATTTGTTAATAAAGTAATGATAGCTGACTAAACACTGCATAACAGTTTTTAAAATTATAATGGGAAACATAGTGGAATCTGTGTAAGGTAATACGGTGAGCATGGACTATAGGTTTGAATTCCTACTAAGCTACCTACCAGCTCTAGGGGCTGAGGAAATTTACTTAACATCTCTAAGGCTATAACATGAGTATAATAATAACCTTTTCGTAGGGTCATGAGGAACAAAAGAGATACTGTGTGTTGAGTGCTTGGTACCAAACCAATCACTACTACTATTTTTTTTTTATTACCTAGGATGTTTACTGCATCTGCAAAGTATTGGTATCAAATTAAGTGAGCGTTTTTAATTCCTAAGATATATGATTAAATATTACATATATTGTAACTCTCATCCCTTGTATTGCCACCAACAGTTACAGATCACCAAGTCTCCAGATCTTTTCTTTTTGCCATTGCTGGCCCCTTTTTCTCTTGGCCTACAGGAGAAGAGAATAAGAAATTAGGAGAAGAAAATGGGCTACTCAAAGAATTTTCACTCTTGAATCAGCTTTGGATTTCACAGCACTTCATACTTTCGTTGGCGTTATGAACGTGGAGTTATTTTGTGTTTTGATTTTGACCTGTTAAAATACACTTTTGCTTTTGCCAGTGTTAAACCTTCCTGTGTTTTCCTGACTACCTAATTGGTGATCAGTTTTAAAGCAAGACTAAGCCCAGGTCTGAAGGATATATCTATCTCTTGTCTAATCAGCTACCAAACTCTGAAAAAGGCCCACTTTCACATTTTAACTGCATGATTTTCAAGAGAGTGCAGATTTGATATTCTGAGATATTTAGATAGAAGCTTGATAAAATTTTTATGTAGAGAAGCAGTGTGCTTTGTTTATAGTTTTTAAAGGTTAGCAGTCATGTGTGTAAGTCATTAAAGAAACACATCTATCTCTAGTGGAGTCCTTAAAGATTGATTGTTAATTTGATTAACTAGGACTTTAAACATATGTACAAATTTGTGTATACAAATTTCAAAGTAGTCGTCATCTTTGCAGGTGTTTTTTTGAATTCAGTTGTATCTCTTTATCGAAGGAACTGTAAAATGTTTCAGAAACAAGAGCATCACGTAATCTCATTAAACCGTTTTCTCATAAAAATGCTTTCTTATTTTTAGATTACCTCTTTAGTGACCCTTCAGCTATTAACCCTGGTTGGCCATGACGATCAGCTTGATGGACCAAAATACAAATGCACAGTATCGCTAGACTTCATCAGAGCTGTTGCTAGGTAAGCACAGAATAATTGTTAATGCAAAATGTCTTGAATTATGTAAATGATACACTAAATATAAAAATTAATCTTCTTCCTAATGTAATGTCGTTAGTCATTTAAGCAAGAAAAGATCATTTAAGTGCCAAGAATGAGTAAGTTTCACTGTAGAATGAACCCTCTCATCAAATTTACAAATGACATAAAATTGGGAGAAGTAGCTAACATGTTATATGGCAAAAATCAAGATTCTGAAAGACCTTACTTAACAGACTGGAGTAATGCAAGTAGAGTAGGATTTAGTACATTTGCGTTTGAATTTATATAGTAAATCGGTGTTAAGTCAATTAAAAAAAATAAACGCAAATGTACTAAAACAAGACAGAAGAGAGACTGCAGCCTACTGAAAAAGGAAAGACGGAGGATGGGCACCGATGTAGGTAGTTGAAGGAGTTCTCAACTAGTAAGTTTCAACTTTGTTCGGTAGATTGGGATCTCTCTTCCTATCTGAAGTGGATTCTTCCCCTTATGCTCTCAATTCCATCTCCTCCTTCCCTTTCCCCAGAACCTTTTCCAGTCCTCAGACTGTTTGTCCTCTCAGTAGCCCCTGACACTGTTGACCACTGTCTTGTTTTTAAAAAACTCTTCTTTTAGAGCTCATGATTCCAGTCTTCTGGTTTTCGTCTTTATTCTTTGGCTGTTTCTTCTAAAGCTCATTTGCCAGCTTATCCTGCCCACCTGACCTTTAAATGTAGTGGTTCCTTGAGGCTTGGCTCTTTTTCTCTTCTCATATTATATTTTTTCCTAGACAATTTTAGCTGTACCTCTGCCTTCAACAATCATCTGTGTACATGTCTATATACTAATCTTCCCTAATTTTTAAAGGCCAAGCCTTTTTTCTAATATTCTTGACCTTTATTGGATGTTTCCCACCTATATCAGTATATTTCCAAAACTGAACTCAGGAATTCCTACCTGTACTTCTGCCCTCCAGAAAAAAAGGAATGACACAGCTTTCCTCCAGTGTTCCCTATTTCAGTCATTAGCCCTGCAGTCTGCCATGTTGCACAGGCCTGAAAGCTGGGAGTCATTCTTGACATCTCTCACTCCCACACTCCCAGTGTCCAAGCATTAGTCCTGCCCCTGCCTTTGTGTTCAGCCATACCTTCCACACATGTCTTCTCCCCTAGTTATTTGTACTTTAATAATCACTCTGACTTCTTTTAGTTCTTCGTATTCAGCATTCTTTATCTGCAGCACTTTCCAACTCATCCTCCCTTTTATCTAGATAACTGTTGTGTAGCCTTTAGATTTCAGTTTAAATGTCTATTCCTTGAAGAAGCCATCTCAAACATGCTATGACCCCCATTACTCCCCCCTACGCCACCCCGACACATGTACACTGCACACAATTAGTTATACAGGTCCCCTTGTCTTCTGAGACTTTTCATTGTTTTAATTAAATAATTAATTCAATAATTAGAACTCATCTTTCTTCTTACAGTGTAAGTCCATGAAGTTCAAAGCAGAGACTGCATCAATTGCTGCCTTACCTCAAACCTAGAACAATGCTTTAAACTTAATATACACAAAATATTGCATGTTTTATTAAGTCATGATTAGCAGTAAAACTTCATGTGAAAGGGAATAGTTGTGGACTTGTCTTTGAAGGCAACAAGAAGAAGGGAGCTACTTAGGAGACAGAGTTTCATTCCATATTGATTCTTGGTGGAGGTTGGAGATCCTAAGGATAGTTACCAAAGATGAAGTAGGTAGCCCCAGTCCCCAGTTCCAGACACCTGTGGCAGAGAATAGACAGATCACTGGACACCACCTAAATGTCCGAAATAGGGAATGGACCAGTACTTTATTATATATTCTTATAAAAAAAAAACATTATGCAGTTATTTAAAATAAATTTTGAAGGATAAAAACATAGGAAAATACTCATGATAGAAACTTAAGTGGATAAAGCAGTGATATAAAAAGTTGTATATACAAGAAAGGTAGAAAAACCTAAGGGAAGGAAGTAATAGTCAAAATTGTCAGTTGCTGCCAAGAAATTAGGCAGAGTCCATCTGTTTTAATAATAAAGCCATCATTTGTAACTTTCTTAGGAGCACTTTCAGGGATGCAGTGCAGTAGAAGTTAGGTTATAGTGCATTTAAACAGTATTTATAAGAAAGTTGATGCAGCAAATAGAATGCTTTTTACTCACTTAACGCATATTATGTTGTCCATTATAATCACAGGTTAGCTTTGAGGATGTAGCAAGAAGTGTAACAAACAGATTTGTATCCTATCCTCATGAACCTATACTCTAAAAAATTTTTGCTATAAAGAGGGAGAGAGGATTGTTACCTACTAAACAAGTTGTGGGGCCATGGGAGGGTTATTATTTTTTAAAGGTTTAAGCATATTTAAATGCTGATGGGAAAGAACTTGTAGAAAAAGAGAGTCAGTGATACAAAAGAGATACTATTTTAAGCATGAAGTCTTTGAAATGGTATATAAACATGGGGTTTACAAACATGAGTTAAAGAAATAGCCATAGATGAGAGAGGGGAGTCCTTTTACATTGTAACAAGAGGAAAAGGTCGGTTCAGATGGTGCTGAATTTGGAGATTTGGTGGCAAGAAGTTGAAGGAGTTCTGATCTAATGTCTTCTATTTTGCCTGTAAAGGAGGAGGCAAAATTGAGACTAAGGAGAGAAGTACTAGCAGTTTGAGAGGAGTATGGATATTTGAAATAGCTGCCATGGGAAATGGAAGAAAGTGCTGACAAGGAAAGCAACTTGCTGGGAGTGTTGAAGACCTGTTGAGGTTCCTGACCTTGAATTTACAGTGGCACCAATCTGTGAAACTTGTGATCTTCTCCAGCAGCATTCCATATGCTGGGTACTGGGACAGCAAAGGGGTGTAATTGAAATCACATAGGATTGGGGTTTTGCCAGGTGAATTCAGTGGATGCTAGCAAGTGAATGCTTGAAGTGAGAAACCATGGAGTCTAAACTAGAAAGGGAAGGAAGGAAGTAAAGCCAGTAGAGGGCTAATAATATTTAACTGCCTGACACATAATACCCAGTAATTATTTGTAGTTCAAGAGAAAGCAAAGAGGTTTGTGAATGGGCTGTCTCAAGATGTTCCAGATTGCTTAAAGGAAGAGATAGTGGGTCAGAGTGGAATGTCTGAATTTTTGTTTTTAGAGATAGACCACTTCTGAGTGTGATCATGAGTGTAGAAGAGAAGACCATTGGAGGTAAGAAAGGTAGGTGTGCAGTAAAGTCACTAAGAATGATGCAGATCCTGGGATGGAGAGGAAGACTGAACTGGGTGCTCCATTTTTCACTAAGAGATGCTGACAGGAGTACAGGATGGTTAGTGGAACAGTCTGAATCTCAGAGGAGTGGAGCTTTTTGCACAAGGGCACTAACCCCATCTGACAGGACTGTCTGGGCTACGGTAGAGTCTAACCTCATTGGAAAGAGCTGAAGAGGAGTCTGCGTCTTTCAGAGGGAGCCAACTTTTTTCAGTTAAGCCTGGAAGAGAGAAAAAAAAAATTCATGGAAGAGGTAGAAGACATAAGAGAACTTTACTGACCAAGGGACAGTGGAAAGATTGGGACAAAGAGGCAGTAGGAGGCTGGTCCCAGAAAGGGAGCATAGAATATAGAGATAGAGTATGGGAGAAGACAAATGACAAGAAGCTTATTAAATACTAAGTTTCTTATCCTTGAGTTATTCTTAATGTGAGTGGTAGTTACAAGTTTCTATTTTTTTTCCCTCTACAGTCAGTGGGAAGACACTACAAGATAACTTAAGACTGCAACTCAGAGTTGTACAATTGCAGATTATCCAGAGAAATAAGCTAAAAAAGAAAAACTCAAACTGTCCACAAAATTGAAAGGAAATAAAATAGTATCCCATGAGAAAAAAGTATTTCAGTATAGTAAAAGCATCAACAAAGTAGACTAAAAAGATAATGGCAAAATTAAATCCTTAGATATGTGCCGTGTAATTAATTTGTATTAAAGTATTCTAAATTCTGATTTAAGAATTACTCCTAGGCGGATTGCTACCAACATTATTTGTGTTTAGCCTGTTTATTTCTAAGTGCTTACTTAAGAAAATAATTCATTTGGGTTCAATGAGAATCTCCTGTAGTATATACAAACTATCTTAAATACTAAAATACTTATACTCTTAAAATTGTATTTATGTGAATCTAATATATATCTGAAGCCATGGAAAGCCAGAGAAAGTATATGCGAAGTACAATAAAGTTTTTTAAGTTAAAAATTTCTTTACATTGTCTCCAAGTCCTTTAAAGGACAAAGTAGCTTTGAAATATGTGACTTAAGTTTTGAGGTTGCCCTTGTGGTTATTCTGCTGTGTCTTAATATATGTGGGGATCAGTTGATAAGTCAACTGTTTATATTGGGGGATGAAGGGATGACTAGAGAAAGGTAGTCATACATCTTGGGTAGTAAATGTTTCTTAAAGGAATGATCTTGCATATTCAGTAGAATGATGAATTTCCAATTCATTTAAATTTTTTAAAAAGTCCAAAATCTTAACTGTATGATTCAGTTTCCTTGAGTACTTCCCAGTGGCAAAGCAGAGGAATGTAGCGAAGCTTTTATAAATGCTTTGTATTTTTAAGTGTTTAAGTGTTTTTAGTGTTTAAATTGCTTAGTGTTTTTAAGTCAGTTCATTCATTCTATAAAGAAAAGTTCATTGCACAAACTGTGCTACAGTTAAACAAATAGATTATTAGGTAAGATAAAGGAGTACTACCACTAACAAATCACAGTGTTTTCATTTGTTTATATTCTGGTTCATTATACAAACATTTCTCTGTAGCTGTCATAAAGTAGTTGCAATTCTCTGTTCTCTTTTCCCCACTTAATATTGTACTAGTGTTGAAATTTTAATTGTTTTATTCTTAACTTCTTCCAAACTTTTTCTTTTCCACTCAATGCAAAAAAAGAAAAAAAATCCCCAAACAATAAAACTTAACATTAGATTTACTTAACTTTAAGACCCAAAGTTATTGTGGGGAAATGTACCCAGAAAGGTGTACAAATTCTGCTTTCCTTTTTGCCTGTGATTAAAAAGAACCTACTATATTTCCTTCCAACATCTTCTAAAAAGAGATTTTTTTAACTAATCATGAAAAATCTTACGACTTTTTAAAAAAATGATTGTTAGTGATACCTTGTTACTAATAAATTTGGGGGGGTTCTAGATTTGAATGAAAGAAAAGCACATAAAATAAATAGCTTTATGTTACAGTAATGATACCTTTTGTGTCTTTATGTCTGAGATAATGTTTTTTATTTTAGTAACTATTTTTAGTTGTTTTATTACTGCTAATGATAACAGGATTGTTTTGGCAGTTTTTATACAATTTGAAAAGTTTTAGATTCTTCAGAGAGGCCCTATTGTAGTGAAACAAAGTAGTCTTCATTCCAGCATTAGGTACCACAATAGCCATAGCATCTCATTTGAACTATTTTTAAATGTTTTCATAAGCGGTCTCTATAGTTCCCCATTCAAAATTTTTGAAAGTATTTGATGTCAGTCATTTGCATAGAAACTTTTTTAAAAATGTATTGCAAAATGATAGACAAAAACACTAATTGATGATGGTTTAATAAATAAAAGCATGCAATTAGTGAATCTCTAAAAGGCTGTTCTCACATGGATGATTATTTTTGCAGAATTGAATACTTTAAGGCTTTAATTTTATACTTATTACTAGATCATTATATCTAATTATTTTGACCATTTATTCAAATAATAAACCTCCAAGTCTGAATATTTATAGTGAAGAATGAGTTTAGAGAAAGAAAAATAATTATATGTCTCTGTCTCCTGCTATTTTGTTCTGCCTGCCATTAGAGTACAAAAATATACATTCACATCGTCTGCATCGTCTGTTTGTTGTATCGTATTCTTGGATCATACAGATTTAGTTACAATACACACACAGGTCAGCCAGTGTTAAAAGACTGAAAAGAATGGAAACTACAGATGAGGACAGATGAGCTATGCATTATGTAATAATAAAACAGGTGTTTTGGAAGATAAACAATGTTCAAGAGCAAAGAAGATTTAAATACTTTTGCATCTCTAAATACTTTATTCTGGTTATTAGACAAAAAGCAAATAGCTTTCAAATGAAATCCAAACTTTCCATAGTATAATTGAAATACAGAATGTCGCATAGTTCTAACTTCATTTCCTTTTTTTAGAAAAGCAAACTTCATTCATTGGAGAAGAAACTTTTTAAAGAAACTCTGTTCCTAGTGACATTTTAAAAAATTAACTTCAGTTCTGTCATGGTGCTTTTGACAGCACCATAGGACTGTTCAGCATTAGTTGTGAATTATTTTGTATGTGCTTTTCAGAATCATATATGAAAAGCTGAGCAGTCTAGGGGATGCTAACGTATTATCTGTTTTTGTTTATAGGACTGTGAACTTTGACATAATAAAATACTTGTATGATTTCTTGTGAAAACAAGCTTCAAAGCCATATGGACACTGTGACAATGACTAAGCCAAGCTGTGTTCATCCAACTACTCAGCTGGCCAGGGAGAGGAGTTCTTTGGCTCTATTGGATTTGTCCAGACAGGTGCTGGCCCAGCATGGAATCTGATGAAAATACTCTGATTGGTCTGGGTGAATGTGAGCAGAAGACTATTTACCAGGGACCCTGGAGTATTTGGAAGGAACGTGTTAATTATAAACAGCAGGGTTTGAGCACAATCTGTTCTACTCTTAATGATGTTATCTTAACACTGAAATTGCCTGAAACCCATTTACTTAGGACTACATTTTGCTCTGTGAACTATCCCCTGCGCTTTGAGCATGCCAGCAGCCCTTGTATATAAGCCCAGTCTTTTCACTTCCTCTCCACAGGAGCCTCTGCAGTTGCTTGCCAAAGCAGATTTTCCTAAGGCCACCACTTTAAAAGATCGTAGTTGCAAAATATAATAAATAGAAGTTTAAAAAAAATCCAGGTTTGTATATGCTTATCTTTCACCCTGATTTTCTCAAAAGGCAAGGTAGTTGAATCCGCTATCAGCCAGTTTACCACCTTGATAACTGCGGTGTGCTTAGGTGAAGTTTATATGGTCCCTCGTGGAATTAACCACCCAACTTAGCTTTTTAATCTGCGTAATGGTTTTCTTTTCTTTTTTCAGTCACTGGCCTTTAAGAGTTCCACAATAAAATTTTTTCCTGTTATATCAATTATGAAACTTGGGTCTGATTTTCTTATCTATTCATAGTTTTGAAGAAACTTTTTGTTACCATTTAAATGCTTAAAAATTGTTTTGAGCAGATTTAAAGCACTTAAGTTACAGAGCCTAGTTTAAATTTGTCGCATTTTATTCTTTCATTCCTTTTTTGAAGAAAAATTCTCACAATAGGCATTCCCAGATAGGCCTTTGAATGTAGTGACTGACACTTTCTGGATCAAAGAAGACAAGCGGTTGTCTCCTTGCATTTTTTAGAGGTGCTGAGTAGAGGGAGAAGGAATGAAATTCCTTTTTGCCTCCCTACATAAGATAGCAAGGAGCACCCTCACCCTATGTCCCTTGTCCCACAGAAGATGGTGAAATCTTGTGTTCCACAAGATGTTCAGAGAAGCCAGGACAGGGAAGAGCCATGTGCATTGCAAGTTCAGAGTTAGGTTTCCTGCATATAGAAACCTGTGTATCACTCAAGTAGAAAGCAGTTAGGGTAGCTGACTCAAGGAAGAGCAATGCCACTTGGGGAAATTTTCAGCCCCTCATAGTTTGCTATGAAATCTCAGGTCTGCTGTGCAGCCTTCTGGGGTAGCCTGAGACCGATCTGCATTTTGAGGGGAGAACTCTGGAATATGAGAAGGGAAATAGAGAACTGGGGAAGACAGAAAGGAGGCAGGGTTTCTTGTAACTGACTCTCGATGCCTCCTCACTGCTGGCCACCCATCTCCTGCCCAGTACCTTGCTTATCTTGTACTGCCCCATACTGTGCTGCCAGCCCCATGTGTGATTTCCCTGCAAAACACCTTCTAACCACATTTTCCCTTCCTCTGGGCCATCCGAACTTTGTCTTGTAATTTACTTACTAATGGCTTGCTAAATGACTCACTAACTAATTTGATTAATTTATTTAAATGAAATCTAACAGGCCTTAATATGGGTATTAGCATTTTAACAGGGGTCATCTGCAAATGAATTTCCTAATTGGAAGATATAAATCTCCAGTTGCAGGAGGGAATCTAATGATGAGAATGATACTGGCTGGTGGGCCAGATATTTCTGTTAAGAGAGGAGGCACTGAAATTGTACTCAGCATCTATTCTACCTACATCTTAAAACGGTTGGGTGGTAGAAGAAGGAAGTTATTTTACCAAAGGTATGGATTCTTGCTCTTTATACAAGGGTGATCCTCCATTTTAAAAAGTCTTCTTCCAGTTACCATGACTCAGATATATATAGATGGAGACCTTACTCTCCCTTTTACTGTGAAGTCAGTTTGTTTGTTTATATTGAATTATAATCTGTGTACAATGTTGTGGTAATTTCTGGTATACAGCACAGTGATTCAGTCAAGTCAGTGTAAATCCCTGAATCAGTCTTCACTGCTGAAGCAGTTCCTTTTCAATAACTCAGGGAGGGATTCTGATCCAACAATCCTCTTTTCATTGAGCCCCAAAAGGCTCTGGAGCAGCAGTTAAGAATTGGGGCTCTGGAGTTGGCCTGTCTTTATCAAACCCAGCTCTGTCTCTGGAGCTGTGTCACCGTAGGCAAATCCCCAAGTCTCTCTCTGCCTGTGTTTCCTCACCCGTATGGCGGAAAGTAGATCTTCTCTCATAGAGTTGTTTAGAGAATTAAGTTAATTTTTATATCTAAGGTAGTAGATCTCAACTGGAGGCAGTTTTGCCCACCAGGGAATGTTCAGTAATTTCTGGAGATATTTTTGATTATCACAGATGGGTGTGTAGGGTAGGAGAGAGTAGAGACCTGGGGTTCTCCTAGACATCCTAAATGCATGTCTCACCAGGGAATTATCTGGTCCAAAATGTAAGTAGTGCCAAGGCTGAGAAATCGTGATCTAAGTAAAGTACATGACACATGTTAAGTGCTCAATAAATGTTAGCTATTATTCTTATCGTGAAGTATTTGTGGCCTAGAAAGGAGGTGAGGGAATGTGGCAGCATTCCAACTAAAAAGAGCTGGTGTCCTCTTACCAAGCCATATCTAGAAAACTTACTTCTTGTTAAAATTGTTTGAATTATTCAAATGGACACAATATGTTGGATTTTTATTTTTAGATTTGAAGGATTTTCTGCTGGATTCTAATTCACACACAGGTTTCATTGCTTATTTTTCAGGATCTTCTTGAATAGTCAAAAGCATGATCTGAGAATGATCAAGTCAGAGAGCAGGTGACTGAGGAATTACATTGTTTGCCCTCAAGGTGTGATGGCTGAACAATTAGTAGTATACCTCCAACAGATTTAGTTAACCAACAACTGTTTAATGTAATTAAGGTGGTCTGGAGCAAGGAAAGCTCAGCGTAAGAAGAAACCTCCTTTGTTTCTTGAAGGTATGCCCTATTCTGCTTGTGCTATGCAAAAAAAAGTAAAGTAATGAACCAAGTCCAGGAATAACGCATCCCTTACTGCGTTACTCAGTCTCTAAAATAGTAGGTAAAATGTAGCAACTGACCAGTGTGCAATCAGGGCTGTAATAGCATCCTCCATTTTAACCCGAACTCTTACACTATTTTGTACCATAATTGCATTTCATGCCTTTATCCATCAGCAGAGACTTGGATTGGAGGTAATTAACCCGAAGTTGATATTACTCGGCTTCATCCCCTACATTTTGAAAGCTTCATCTACTATAAAGTGTGACTATCATATGTAAAATAGTTTCAATGATTTTGCGTGTAATTTCACTCTGCTGACATAATTTGCTTTCAGAAATGCTTAGTAGAGCTCAGAGAAATCAGTCCTATCAAGATTTCAACATTTCACTCAAATTTGCTGTTAAATGCCCTGAATACACAGTTAGTGTTCATTTTCCAGCAGTGGCACATTCATGAAGCACAGTTTGAGAAGTAGAAATTTGGTAGAGCAGAGAAAATTATAATCAATTCATTCATTTAACTGCATGTTGATGCACAATAATGATGGGAATTTTAGAAGGCATTCAGCCGCTTGAGTAAATAGTGGTAGCTTTGGCATGAGGAAGGAGTCAGGATTTTAGAGGTGGTAAAGATTTGCTTGGGTTTTTGGACAGTCCACTTCATTGGCCTTTGAGGAAGCTGAGAGTCTTATTTAATGGCAGTTTCCATAAAACTATTCAATATTCATCATAAACTTAGTACCAGCTATGTGCTAGGCATTGTGTTAGTTGTAGGAGATACAGCAATGGACAAAAGAGACAGATTCCTGTCCTGGACAACAGGTGCTATCAGCATTGGTAGAGCCATTCCTTGAAACAAAATCCTGAGGGAAGGACTAGGTCTGTAAAATGAAGAGGATTATCAGTTCAGTTTTGAGCATGTGCCACTGAGGTGCTTATCTGGGTGGAAATGTGAAGTAGGTAGTTGGACCTAGTTAGAGATCAGAGTTACTGCCAAGCATAAATGTAGAGGTCATCAGAATAGACGTCATAAGTGAATTAGAGGTCTTAGTTCTTAAACCAGTATTCTTGACATGGTGAGGGAGAAACCATGCTGAAATGAATTAAGAAGGTGGTCATAACTATTTCTCTTCAGCTCACCACAGAACTGCAGGTTAATTTTATTTTTCAAGTAACAGTTCTTCATTATTCATATAAACCCCATTCCCTTCAGTTTATGAAGTGGCAATCAGAGACCTGGGCTAAGTCCCATTTAGTATGTGGTCCCAAAAGGAAAAAAAAAAAAACCACTTAGAGTGTTAGTTCTGTGGAGAATGTCGGATCTAAACACATGATTTCATCACTTTGGGCCAACTTTTGTAATAATAGAGGCATTGCATGGGCTAGGTGTGCCCTAGAAATTATGAACCCTCTTTAGGTTCACTTCCTCTGGGAAGAAACACTCAGCCATCCTAGTTCATGGGACTCATCCAGCTGGAAATAAAGAGAGCCTTAGAGGACCTGAGATGCCCTACCTCCATAAGCATCCATGATAAAAGATGCTGAAATAGAGACCTCTGCTGTTTTCTACATCAATCTTTCTTATTTTAGTTGAAAAACGTTGACTAACTGGACCCATAGTCACTGAGTGGATGGAAGGACATGGGAAAGAGCCACATGGCTCAAGGACAGATAAGACAGGCAGCTGTTACAAATGCCTCTGAGTGTAAAAGCATAATCAAGCTGAAGTGACCTACAGGGAAAATAATTAAGTAGATCTGATTAATTGAATTTTTTAAATTGTGATATTATACCTGAAAGTTACATGGGATAAATAAAACCTGCACTACCAATAAAAAGGAATTTCCTTGGGTTATTAGAGGGCTATGACAGAACTCCCCAGCTTAGTTAAGAATAAAACTGCAAAACTGTTGAACAGAAAAGTACACTGCCCACAGCTCCCTAGAGCATAGGCTGGTTACCTGAACTTCTTTTATGATAAAAGGTCAGGGTTAAACTGAAAAGAATGAAGAAGGAGAGAATGTGAAAAGAGTTCTGCCCCTGTTTACAGAGAAAACAATTTAGAACTTGTTTTTTAATAATGCTACTATACATAATTTAAAAATCTGTTTTTATTATAAAGGAACACATGTTTACTGTGGAAATTTGGGGCAATCATGAAGGGGTAAAAATCATCCGTTAGCAACATTCAGAGATAGCCTCTGTAAGTAAAAGTTTTGGTGTATTTACTTTAGTTATTATATTGTTCTGGTAGTTTAAAGAAAAAATGTAATTGTGTCTTTTATATTGAAAAAGAAAAGACAGATCAGGTGGAGACTAATGGCTCTCATAGCAGCCTGTGAAATATGATTGGTAGGACATTGGTGTTTCACCAGAAATGTTCAGTGACAACAGTTTTTTTTTTAAATAAAATCACTTACATATATGTAGTTGAACTGTGAAACCACGTCACATAATGAAGAGCAATATATTTCTAAGATAGTACATCAAAAACTGTATGTGTGGCCAATATGTCTCTTTTACTAGAATTGTTTATTTAAAATGCTTGTCATGATAATAAAATGGGATAAAAAAAACCAAAAGAAACACTGAAGTGAGGGAAGAAAGATGAAAGTTGAAGATGGAAGAAGGAGGGCAGTGAAGTAGATGCTAACTTGTGGAAATATGAGTCAGAAATGACATGGAAACAGGATGTTTCAGTTATCTATTCCTAGATGACAAACCACCCCAAACTTAATGACCTAAAAACAGCAATCATTTATTTTGATCCATGAATCTGCAGTTTGGGCAGAGCGTGACTCCATGTGGCATCCCCTGGGACAACTTGAGGTGGAGTTGAGTCACATGAAGACTGGCTCTCTTACCCATGTCTAGAGCCTGATGCTGGCTGATGGCTCCTACCTGGAACCCTGTACGTGGTCTTTCCACACATTCTCTCCACTTCCTCAT
This sequence comes from Vicugna pacos, assembly GCF_048564905.1. NCBI lineage: Eukaryota > Metazoa > Chordata > Mammalia > Artiodactyla > Camelidae > Vicugna > Vicugna pacos. The sequence continues at coordinate 75,485,845 of NC_132993.1, read as the reverse complement.
GGCATGGTGACTAGGTTCTGAAAGTCAGCATCCCAAGAGAAACTGGCAGATGTTGTGTGGCCTTTTCTAATCTAGCCTTAGAAGTTACATAGCATCACTTTTGCACTATTGTGACTACAGCAGGAATTAAGTCCTGCTTGTATTTAAAGGGAAGGGAATTATACCTGCCTCTTGATGGAGTATCAAGGAATTTGCATACAGGCTTTAAATCACCACACAGAACATAATAGGCTGAAAATAATATTATTATGGAATGTTGATGGAATATATTTTATATTCTTTCAAAATTTGAACTAATGTGGCAGACTGTTGATTGTACCTATTCCACCACCAAATATCTCTTCTTCGTTCTTCCAAAGCATAGGAGCCGTGGCTGCAAAGAGGCCAGTGTGATTGGAGCACAGGAAATAAAAACAACTGTGGCAGGAGATGGGATCAGAGACATAATGGATGCCAGGTCATGTGTAGCCTTGCAGGACATTGAAAGACCTTGGTTCTTATTCTTTGTGAGATGGGGAGAGTTTTGAGCAGAGGCATCACATGATCTGGCTTAGATTTTTTTTTTTGAAAAGGATCACTGGATCCTATATTGAGAATAGAGTGGAAGCAAGAAAAGCAATTAAAAGGCTATTAAAATAATCTAAGTGATCAATAATAGTGACTCAGATAAGAGTGTTAACAGTGGAGGTGGTGAGATTTGTTAGATTTCGGACTACAGGACTTGCTAATTTATTGGGTGTCAGTTATGAAAGAAAGAGTCAAGGATGATTCCAGGATTTTTGACCTGAATGCCTGGAAGTGTGGAGGGGAGATAAGATCAGGAGTTCAGGTGTGGACATGGTAAGTTGGAGATTTCTATTAGGTATCTAATTAGAGATGTTAAGGACGAAGTTGGACAAGTCTGGAGGTCAGGGTAGAAGCCCAGGCTAGACATATAAATTGGGAGATTGTTGGTATCTATATGGGAATATATAAGGGAGTATGTATATAAGGAAATATGACCAGCTCTTCAGGGTCAGAAAACTACCTACTCACTGCCTGAGCTCCTGCCTAGGAGCATTCAGAGTCCCTCTAGAAGGTAAACCCCCTCCCTGGGGAGTTGCTTCTAAACTGTAAGGAACCTTTGGTAAGTTGTTTCCGTAGGAAGATGAGATTCATGATAAGATTGGAATTTTCTTTTTTTAAATACTGAAATTGCAAATACTAAGTTACCAAATTTTAATACTGAAATTTCAAATGGTCCCTACAGCATTACAAGAAAAATGACAGGAAAGGATTAAGTGGGTCACAGACTGAGATACAGCAATTTTCGTGATGCCCAGACAGAATGGCCTCTAAATACTGAGTTCACAGATTGAATTCGCTAATTAATTTCAAAAGCCTATTCTTATAGAGCTGTTCTTACTACAAGGAATTTGCTTTCTCACCATTTCAGAAGTAAAAATTAATTAAAAGATAATATGCTGAATTTCTTCATTACAATAAAGATTCCTTCTACGTATATCTAAGTGTATAATATTTGGTAGCTTTTCTGTCCCTGGAAATATACATCTATCTTTTGTTGTAGTTTTTTTTATCCTAATCATGCTCAGTAGTGGACATGTTTTGAGTTGAGGCTCCAGATGCTGGATTGGTTTGCACTGATTCTTTTTTAGTCTCCATCATGAACAGTGGCACTCATTAGCAAGAATGTTGGAGGAGGCACAACAGGGTAAAACTAACAGGCCTATCTAATGATTAAAACTATAAATGTGGCTCCGTCATTAACATACCATAAATCAGAGCTACCTGAGTAAGGAAAATGAGGAAAAAGCTCAGGGGATTACTGGACACATATTGCCATTTGAGATGAAAAAATTTTTTTCCTTTTCTCTTTCACTTTTCGCTGTTAAAACAATGTGATTATAGTGTGATAACTACCAGGGGAACACCTATGTGCTTGGCACTACAATAGACAGTTCACATACATGATCTCTAGCAAATATAGTTTGAATGAAAACAAAATGTATCCACTCAGCAGCTGACACTAGAATGCCTCTTAGGGAAGAAATTACCTTGGTGAGCAGTTAGTAACAGAAGATGAGAAAGATGTGAAGTGGCAGATGAGACTGTGGTAGTTCCTTGGAAGAACTAAGACAGCAAAAAGATGGCTAAAGGAACAAAAAATCTGTTGCTGGGAAAGATCAGCAAAATTGATGAACCTCTGGTCAAGCTAATCAAGAAAAAGAAGACACGCATAACTGTATAATAGAAAGGATATAACCACTATCCCACAGACATTGAATGGATAAAAGAGAATATTTTGAAATCAGTGAATTTGATTATTTAAATTAAATGGACAAATTCCATGTAAAACACAGCCAACTAAAACTTATTCAAGAAGAAAAAGATAACCTGAAGAGCCATATTATTCTCTTAAGAAGTGTAACAGTTATTTAAAGAAGAAATAGTACCTATTCTATGCAAACTCTCTCAGAAAATAGAAGAGGAATACTTCTCAACTCATTTTACAAGGCCAGCATTACCCTGATACCAAAACCAGACAAAGATATAACAAGAAAACTTGTAAATGAGTACCTGTGACTAAGGTAGACACAAAAATCCTCAGCGAAATATTAATGAATCAAAGCCAACAAATAAATAAAAGTAACAATACATCATAACCAAGTGGAATTTTCCCAAAAATGCAAGGCTGATTTAACACTCAAAAATCAATATAATTCACTGTATCAGTAGACTAAAGAAGAAAATCACATGACTGATTTAGTAGATGCAGAAAATCATTTGACAAAATTCAAGATCCATTCATGACTTTAAAAAACCTTATGTAAATGTAATTAAAGAGAACTTTCTCACTGATAGGGCAGTGATGGCCACAGAGTAAAGAAGCCCTGGCTCACACTCTGGCCTTAGCCCCTCCATCTCAACCCTCACCTCCTACCAAGGTGATAGCTGCCTGTCCATCCTGGGGAAAGGTATGACTTGTGTTCACATCAGATTCAGCTTCCCCACCAAAGCAACTGAACTGTATAGGGTTGCTCCCACACAAAGACACCCCTTCAAGACTGCAATAGGTAACTGTTTTTCACTGTAACTATGATTCATAGAGACAGAGAAAGTTAAGCAAACAGAAGACAGAGGAATTTGCTTTATTTGAAAGAGCCAGAGGAAAAACCCCTGAAAAAGCAACTAATGAAACAGAAATAAACAGTTTACCAGATAGAGAGTTCAAAGCATTAGTAATAAGAAAGCTAACTGAATTATAGGGAAAAGAATAGATAAACACAGTGAAAATTTTGATACGAAACTAGAAAATATTTTTTAAAAAACAGCTGAAAAATAAAAATGAAAAACATGTAACTGACTATACTCCAATAAATTTTAAAAAATGAAAAAAACACTAGAAGGAATTAACAGTAAACTAGGTGATACAAAAGAACACTTAAGTGATCTGGAAGGTAGAATAATGGAAATCATCCAATCAGAACAGCCAAAAGAAAAACAATCAGAAAAATGAGAACAATTGAAGGGATCTCTGGGACAGCATCAAGTGTACTAGCACTTGCATTATAGGGGTCCCAGAAGGGGAAGAGAGAAAGGGATCGAAAATGTATTTAATGAAATTATGGCTGAAAGCTTCCCAAACCTAAAGAAGGAAACATACTTAAGTACAGGAAGCACAGAAAGTCTTGAAGATGATGAACCCAAACAGACTCACCTTAAGACATATCTTAATTAAAATGACAAAATTTAAAGAGAGATTCTAAAGGCAGCAAGAGAAAAAGAGTCATATACAAGGGAATCCCCATAAAGCTATTTGCTGATTTTTCTGCAGAAATCTTTCAGGTCAGAAGAGAGTGGCATGATATATTCAAAGTGCTGTAAGGGAAAGACTTTTTACAACCTAGGATGCTCTACCCAACAAGATTATCATATAGAATTGAAGGAGAAATAAAGAACTCTTTTTTTTTTACATTTTTTTATTGATTCATAATCATTTTACGGTGTTGTGTCAAATTCCAGTGTTCAGCACAATTTTTCAGTCATTCATGGACATATACACACTCATTGTCACATTTTTTTTCTCTGTGATTTATCATAACATTTTGTGTATATTTCCCTGTGCTATACAGTGTAATCTTGTTTATCTATTCTACAATTTTGAAATCCCAGTCTATCCCTTCCCACCCTCTACCCACCCCCCCGGTAACCACAAGTCTGTATTCTCTGTCCATTAAGAACTCAAACTCAATAACTAAGAGTTCATCAATATGAAACCTACCCTAGAAGAAATATTAAAAGGTCTCTAAGTGGAAAAGAAGTAAGCATCTACAGGAAAGGGAAAAATCCCAGTTAGAAAGGCAAGTTTATAATAAGGACTGAGGATCAACCACCTAACTAAGCCAGTACAAAGATTAAAAGACAAAAAATTATAAAAGCAACTACAACTACAATAGTGGATAAAAGCGAAGATGTAAAATATGATATCAGAACCGGAAAATGTGGGAGAGAGAAGTAAAAAAATGTATCTCAGCTAGAATGTATTTGAACTTAAATGATTATCAGTTTAAAATAAGTCAGTATAGGTTAACATGCACACAAAATGAGCCACATAAATTAATGGAACAGAATAGAAAGCCCAGAAATAAACCTACATACCTATGCCAGTTAATCTACAGCAAAGGAGATGAGATCGTACAGTGGAGAAAAGACAGTCTCTTCAATAAGTGGTGCTAGGGAAACGACAGCTACATGTAAAAGAATGAAATTAGAACATTTCCTCACATCGTACTCAAAAATAAACTCAAAATGGATTAAAGATCTAAATATAAGACCTTAAACTATAAAACTCCTAGAAGAGAACATAAGCAGAACCCTCTTTGACGTAAATTGTAACAATATTCTTTCTGGATCTGTCTCTGAAGGCAAAAAAAAAAAAAAAAAAAAGCTAAAATAAGCGAATGGGACCTAATCAAATTTAAAAGCTTTTGCACAGCAAAGGAAACTAAACAATTTTTCTGTAAACCTAAAACTGTAAATAATAATAATAATAATTTTTTATAAGTAAAACAGTAAGCCACAAGTGAGAGAAGACATTTGCAATATACATATCTGAGAAAGGACTTGTATCCAGAATATATGTAAAGAACTACAAATCAATAAGAAAAAGAAAAAATATTAAATTCAAAAATAAGCAAAAACTGAGGCAAATCACAAAGGAATATGTAAATGACCAATAAACATATGAAAAAGTGCTGAACATCATTTTTTTTTCATCAGGAAAATGCAAATACTGAGATAACACTACCCACCAGAATGTCCAAAACTCAAAAAGACTGATGATACCAATTATTGTGAAAACATAAGTGACTGGAGCTCTCATACGCTGCTGATATAAATGGTGCCACCATTGTGGTTAACTCCCATTTTCTATAAAGCTAAACATGTAGCTACCTTGTGACCCCAAGAGTTCTACTTTTAGATATGTATGCACGAGAAACGAGGGCATAAGTACACACAGATGCTTACACAGAATGTCCATAGCAGTTTTATTCATAACTGCCAAGGTCTGGGAATAATGCAAATACCTGTAAACCTGAAAATAGATCAATAAATTTATACGGAAAGCAAAGAACCTAGAATTGACAAAACAATTTCAAAAAAAGAAAACAGAGGACTTACACTGCTCTATTCCAAAGCCCACAGTAAAGCCACAGTAATCAAGATGGTTTGGTGGGTGCTGATATGGATAAGGATATGGATATGATAAGGATAGACAAAATGGAATGACATAGAGTCCAGTAATAAGCCCACACACACACACACAGCCACACAGTTGATTACGAAGGCACCAATGCAGTGCAGTGGGGAGAGGATGACCTTTCAATCAAGTACTGGAGCAAACTTTGACCTCTTCTTCACATTACACACAAAAACTCATTCTAGATGTATCATAAACCTTAAGGAGATAGGTGAAACAATAAAGATTGTGTGGGAAGAAAAAGGAAAAAGTAGTATGACCTTAGAGTAGGCAAAATTTTCTTCTACAAGTGCTAACCATAAAGGGAAGAGTGATAAATCGGAGAAAATTAAATTTAGGAATTCCTATTTAATCAAAAAGTATCATTAAGAGAGTAAAAGAGTAAGCCATGAACTGGAAGATGATTTTGCAATACATATATCTGACAAAGAACTAGTATCCAGAATATATAACATCTACAATTAATGAAAAGTCAAACAACCCAATTTTTAAACGGCTGAGAATTTTAAGAGGTAGTTCATAGAATTTCTGAATGGATAATTAGCATATGAAAAGAGGCTCAACATTTATTATTCATTAAGGGCAGGTGAATCAAAATCATGAGATAACACTACTCACCCTCCAGAATAGCAAACATTAAAATGCCAAATGGAGTGGAGATGTGGACCAACTGCAACTCCCATACATTGCTAATGGAATTGTGGTAAAACCTGTTTTAGGAAACGCAGTTTCCCATGAAGATAAACAGATGCCTATCTTCTGATCCAGCAATTCCTAGGTTATATGGTTAAAATTTCTAGTGTATTTGCTTAGCAAAAGATGTGTATAAGAATGTTCATAGTGGCTTCATTTATAATGGTCAAAACTGAAAACAACCAAATATTCTTCAATAGGAGAAAGAATTTAAAATTTTTTGTATATTCTTATAATGAACCCACAAGATCATGGATAAATCTCAGATACTATGTTGAGTGAAGTAAACCAGAAACAGGAAAAACTAATTAATGGTCATCTAAATAGTGCTTACCTCCAAATGTGGTGGTTGTGGTGTTATTGACTGAAAGGGAATAAATATACTGGAGCTTTCTGGAGTGATGGAAATATTCTGTATCTTGATCTAGGTGGCGGTTACACTGGTGTTTAGAAAATTCAGTTGAGCTGTGCACTACAGAGTTAAGCAATTTATGCACTTCACTATTATGTTTCTGTTTATACTTCAAGAAGAAAAAAAAAGTTTGAAATCTAGAAATGATTCTCTGTTCTAGACCATAAGTAACTTCCTGCATGGAGACAATGAGTATCAATAGCTCAGTGGTAAAAATAAAATAATAGAATAGAGTAGACATTTTAAAATATTTAATGTAAAAGAAAAGGTAAAAATCAAAAAGAGGGAAAAGAAAACCCTAGATTTAACTTTCCCACTTTAAAAAATCCTGCTATATTTTCAGTAAATCTGCAAAGAGGTGGTACTACTCTTCCTTTTTGTCAATGAGGAAACCAAAGCTTTGGAGGGATGAAGAGGTATTTCTGGGGCACAGCTAAGCAAGATGCAAAGCCAGATGTCAAACCCAAGCCATACTGTGCAGTTTTACCATTTGGAGCTACAGTTTTAGTGGGGCTAGGTTGGTCAGTATATCTGTAATACTGCATTCTCTAGATACTGCATATGTCACAGGCTGAATTCCTGAGATTAACCTTGGAATCCTAGTTAATGGGAATGTAGACACCACAGACATCACTGTGGATGCCAAAGAAAAGAACGCCAACTGGAAAGAGTACAAACTATCAAATCACAAAGATTGAAAAGGCAGATTGCAATGACTGGGAGGATACATCCCAGAAAAGAGACCCCACCAGTGTGCCTTTTTGAGCTGCCCATGAAGGCTGGTTCTGGATAGTTCTTTGATATTAGGCAATGCACCTTCATCCATTCCACACAGGTTTACAGTACCCACTGAGTGAGCCAGGTACCTTGCTGAGCCTGGAGATGCAGCAGCAAGTGAGACAGACTGGGACCCTGCACCCACAGGCTGGACAGGTGATGCCTGTAGGCTGTGGTGGGGGTCAGGGAATGCTGGGCTTCTTCAGATCCCTCTCTGAATCCGACTTCCTCTTCTGTCATCACATCTTCTCTGCCTGTTCTGCATCCCCCTTACAGTGGGCCCACCCAGATAATCCAGGATAATCTCATCTCCTGATCCTTAACTCAGTCACACCTGAAAGTCCCTTTTGCCATGTAAAGCAACACATTCAGTGTTGGTGAGTAAGATGTGGACATCTTCAGGGGGCCATTACTATGCCTACCACATGAGGACTCTTCTTTGCTAAGAAGAGAAGTAGCTGAATTTCCATACACCGGTGTTCATCAAGCACCCGCTTTGGCCAGACACTGCAGAGGAGGGTGGGACCAGGATGCACACACCATATTCTGTCATGACCAAGGAAAGGGTCGTAGGGTTCGGGAGAAGGGAAGGTCACATCCATTTGGGAAGTTAGGGAAGGACTTTTTTCACCTGGTTGGGGTAAGTGCTGTCATAGAGGCACCCGGGGTGAAGCAGTTGGAAGGTAATTCATCCAACTGAATGATACAGACAGTCCACAGTGTGGTGACAGCATACAGGGGAGGCAGTGGCATGTAGCCTGGGACACTGCAGACCTGGTAAGATTTTAAGGGGAGGAACCAGGTAAGCAAAGCCTGAAAGCAAGGATTGCCTTCTTCAGGAAGAGTGGAGGAGGGTCCGGTTGGCAGGGAAGCTCACCTAACGGGGATCACACCACCCAGTTCACAGCAACTGTAGGGAGATAACTTTGCCCCCTGGTTTGACTACACTGTACCATTTCTTAAAGGCTTCCCCTACTTCCTCAGATTAAGCTGTTCTCTTGCATCATTCTGCTTCCTCTCTTGGCCCCTTTAACTCTGTCATTTCCCCTATTACTTCTTCTGCCATTCTCAGTTCTCACTGTGCTACAACTTTGTCTTCTAAACCTCAAATTCTTAGAACACTTTGGACGCTCAGGTGATTCCGCTTAGGGATGAGCTGCACTTCTGCATCCAGACATTCTGCATTCTGGGGAAAGGCCAGCTCACTGCTAGTCTATATTTGGTAAGAGGCACTGGGTATCAGAAAGTAAGAAGGGCTCACTCATGGCTGTAGCCAGACACAGGGAATTCAGGGAAGCTCCATTATTTATTACTCAATTAGCCCTTAAGTAAGTGACAATGCAGTGCTCTAAGTCCGACTTTTCCAAGGAGTTTGTTTTTCAAATGTGGATAAATCAGTATAATCAAAAATAAATGATCATGAAAGTAAGGTTGGGAGGGATGACTACAAAAGAAAAAACTGGTTCTTAGTAATTTATATTAGTAGTCTGTAAGTGTTCTGTTCAAAATGTCAGTCACTAGCCACATGTGTCTACTTAAATTTAGATAAATTAAAATTTAAAATTCAGGTCCTCAGTTGCACTAGCCACATTTCAAATGCTTGGTAGTTAACCTGTGGCTAGTGGCCATGTTATTGGACAGAACACATATAGGACATTTTAATCATCGTATAAAGTTCTTTGGGACAGCACTGGTCTATATCCGTACTTAAAACCCCCAGCACCTTCTCATAAAACCCGAAGCCTATGTCATGACCTGTCACAGTGATTTCCAAGGCAATGGTACTGTCAGCTGGGGGCCTCATGGGAAGTATGTGGAGGTGCTACTGCCGTTTAGTGAGTGGGGACCAGGAAGGCCAGACATGGTGAAACACTTAACAATAGTTTCACACAATGCAAAATTGTCCTGCGTCCAGCAAGACCTTTGAAAGTCCTGAAATCTATTGATTATGATCTGAGCCTAGATCCTAACTCCATTTTACACATAAACACAAATTAATTTTTACAGGCTTTTGCCCCGCACTTAATTATCTAAGAATGCAACTCTTGCATACCTCAAGGGGTGTTTGTACTTCATTTTGTTCAGAACTTTTCAAGAGTACTCCCCACTTCAGAAAATCTCTATACAGCAACATTATGCTATAGAATTGCTCGCAACTGGTCATAGTCCATTGTCACATTCAGTGACTTATGTATAGGTGCGAGGATTCTACTAATTCATTACAGTTTCTGGTATTGCTGGGAAATAACTATTCTATTGTAGGTCATCTACTTCTTTCTGGATTTAGGGTATTATATTTTTTAAATTATGGGTGAAGATTAATATCTACAGATGTTTATTACAAGAGAGTAAAAGGGCCATTAGAAAACATTTGTTATATGAAATAGGCCTTTGTTTTGTAGACTCAAGAACCCTCATGGGCCCCTACGAGCAATGGACCTCTGGCTACCTCTCTCACTTAACCTCCAGCCACTTTCAGTCTGCTCCCTCTGCTCCCACCACACTGGCCTCTTGCTCTTTCTCGAGCCCATCAAACAGGCTCCTGCTTCAGCCCTTTGCACTCGCTGCCCCCATGACGTGGACCACTCCCCAGTGGTCTCACTCCCTCCGTTACTTAAGTCTCAGCTCAAACATCAGAGAGGCTGCCCTGACCCCCTTGTCTGCAGTGGTGCCCCTGCTTCATTCATCACCGACCTATCCTGTATCTGATGGTTCATTCACTGTTTGCCCCCGGCTCGCTTTTGCCAGCAGGGACTTTGTCATGTTCACCACTGTACCCAGCGCTGGGCTGAGGCTCAATATCACTTTGAAGGAAGGAAAGAAACTTGAATTCCTCAAGCAGAGTATTCAGGGCATTGAGAAATTATACAGCTTAAACAGATATTAGGATTTTCTTTAATTGAAGTATAGTAAAAATTTTTATTGTAAAAAATTATGACTTCAACCATTAACAGCTTTCTTCTTTGTTAGAGGAAACAGCCCAATTTTTCAAGTTGCTTGTTCTCTTTGGAATTTACTTCCATTGATTCAGCAAGAAAAGCTATGGGTTTTGATATGTTGGAGCCCAGGAACACTTTGACAGTTTCCTTACTGCTTATAACCTGCAGATCCCTACAGAGGCCAGCTCTCCACTGCAGGCTCTGCCAAGTGGTTGTCACAGCATTAATTAAACTGGAAGAATAAAGGCATTGCATGTCATTTTCTATATTGGATGCCTTCATGTTATGGGCGTATCTCCATGGAGAAATCCTGTACCTAAACTGAAGACAAATGCTTGGTAAGTTTACAAAAGCTCAATCAGGGTATTGTTAGGGGGAAAAATTGCTGTACACTGAAATGTGAACTCTGTTGCATATATCAGATTTTTGAAATGTCTAGAGAAATATGAATTTACTGCCTTTTTTTTTTCAAATGATATTTCAACTTCACCCCCCAAAACGTATTTGGCAGTTTTAAAATGGTCACATCTTTTTAATAGATACAATCCTTATCTTTACTGTATCCAGGCAAAAGACTATTAACTGCAGTGAAATAAGAACTATATTGTCCACTACATTGATACATATGGATAAAAGTTTAGATTTTTAGATGTTCTCCAGCACCATATATACAAACTATACTAAGCATATTGTAATTTAAGAAATATGTTTTTTAACAACAGTGAGCATAATGAACTATAAAATAAACTAAAAAACACTGGCCTTGCTCTTCCCCAACAGAAGAATAAATGACTTTAGAAAGATAAGTCTTTATCCCCACGTTTCAAAGTTCAACTCAATGGGCTTCTGTTAGACTAGAGTATGAAGAGATTCCATTGGAGGCCTCTGGAGGGCTTCACCAAAAGAAATTGTGGACTGGGTTAGCAGAACACATAGGCCAACCTTGTTAACCTGAGGGCACAGGGGAAGGACATGCTGAGAGCCTGGGGTGGGCAGGAGAGCAGAGTGGACTCTGAAGCACAGTCTATAGTCCATTGCTTCTCCAAGCATGTTTCTCCAACTGGTCTGACTCGCACACCATGCCATAAGAATAGAAATTGAGTAAGTGTTCAGAATTCTGATTATGTTTTATTATTAATTTAGTTATTCTTCTTATATGTCTATTTTTAATTTTTATTTTTCTAGTAATACTTTTTTTCATTGTACTGTTTAAAAGTATTGGTCCACTACATATTGGAGACAGAATGGGAACCTAGATCTCTTGGTGCAACTTCGGCTTTAACTCTGAGTGAGATAGGAAACCACAGAGCACAGGGCCTGGTGTATAGGGCGGCATGCTTTTAAAGGGCTGCTCATCCACTGTGTTTAGAACAGAGTGTGATGCATGGAAAGACGCTCAACACCACTAATTATTACAGATATGCAACTCATAACTACAATGAGGTATCACTTCACACCTGTCAGAATGGCCACCGTCAAAAAGTCTACAAATAATAAAGGCTGGAGAGGGTAAGAAGAAAAGGGAAGCTTTCTGCAGTGTCATTGGGAATGTAAATTGGTGCAGCCATCATGGAAAACAGTATGGAGATTCCTTAAAAAACTAAAAATAGAGTTACCATATGATCCAACAATTTTGCTCCTGGGCATATATCCAGAGGAAACTCTAACTCAAAAAGATACATGCACCCCAGTGTTCATATCAGCACTGTTTATAATAGCCAAGACATGAAAGCAACCTAAATGTCCATCGACAGATGAATGGATAAGAAAGATGTGGTGTATATATACAATGGAATTTTACTCAGCCATAAAAAAGAATGAAAGAATGCCATTGGCAGCAACATGGATGGCCCTAGAGATTTTCATACTAAGTGAAGTAAGTCAGGCAGAGAAAGACAAATATCGTAAGATATCCCTTAAATGTAGAATCTGGAAAATGATACAAATGAACTTATTTATAAAACTGAAGCAGACTCAATGACATAGAAAACAACCTTTTGGTTACAAAAAGAAGGTGGGGGGAGGATAAATTAGGAGTTTTGGCTTAGTAGATACAAACTACTATATATAAAATAGATAAACAACAAGGACCTACTGTATAGCACCAGGAACTATATTCAATATCTTGTAATAAAATATAATGGAAAAGAATCTGAAAAAGAGTATGTATATATATGAATCACTTTGCTATACACCAGAAACTAAAACAACATTGTAAATCAGTTATACCTCAATTTAGAAAAAAAGAATAGAGTGTGATGGGAAACCAGATAGGAGGCTACTCCCAGTAAGAGATGGTGATGGCTTGGTCTAGTGTGGTAGCAGGCAGCGTGCTGAGAAGTAGGTAGTTAGATTTTTATGGTAGAGTTAACAAGATTTCCTGACCTATGGGGATGTAGCATGTAAGAGAAAAGGAATCAATTGTTTTGTACTCAAAGGTTATTTTCTAGTGTTGTAGCTTAAAAGATGTGCTTTCTCAGAGAAACTTTTCTTTCTATTGTCTGTAAAAACTACACTGCGGAGCCCTGAATTAAAACACTGGATTGTGGCCTCCTTTGAGATGGACCTGAGTCTTTTCCTGTCTCTGACTCTAACATAAGACATGATTCCAGGTATAATACAGGTTATAAATAAATGTTTTATGGCATAAAAGTAATATTTTACTTTAATTTACACATAAAATACATGTATGTAATTCTCCCATATATACTTTTAGACAATAACATAATCCCAGCAAACTATCATCCCTTACCATCTATTACATATCTGTATCTGTGTCTATATGATACTGAATTTTTTTTTTTTTTTTTTTTTGCTCAGAAGAAAAGAGGCAGCTTTATTGTTTTGCCAGGCAAAGAGGACTCACAGCAAGCTAGTGCCTTTAAAACTGTGAACCCATCTTGGGGATGGGGCTGGGTGATTATATAGCCATAGCTCAAACAATAAAGCATATATGATACTGATTCTTATTCAGTGAGGTTTACCTCCCAATGGGAGTTTAAGCAGTTTAAGCTGCTGTATTGGCTAAGTTATTATTTCCAAGTTTATTGGAATTCCCAGCTCGAAGAGGCACAGGGAGATAGTCCTTTAGGAGTTTTCTGTCATTCAGGGTCTGGACCTTGTGACAGCTCACCGAGACCAGAAGATCCTCACACACGTACTGTCTGTTATAGAAGTGGTGGGACCAGCAGACGTTAGACATTTTGTAGCATCTGTTCATCTGACATGCAAACCAAAGAGCTACATTTTGGAGTTTCAACCATGCCCCTTTTGAAGTTTAACCTCAGTAGGACCTGAAATCTTCAAAAATTTGCCTTTTAGCATAGGGACCTAGCATCAGCATCCTCTAGTTTTAAAAACAGAATCCCATCCCGAAGAGATAAAGACACAACTCACTGGGGAGTGTGCCGGACCCCGCACCAAGCCCTCCACATGCATAATCCTGCTGAATGCAGCCCATCACCTATGAGGCCTGCATTACATCCCAAGTGGCAAACTGGGGAACAGGCTTCGAGTTTAAGCAACTTGCCTAAGGTCACCCAGTTAGCTGATGCAGCCCAGGATTTAAAACTCAGATGGTTTGATCCAGAGCCCTTTGATGTCCATCATCCCCCTCCCCTGCCTCTTAACATAACCTAACACTTGCCAAATGATAGTCACATTCCTTCCTCTGAAAGTCCAACATCCCCTTGTGGAAAATCCTGTGTGAAGAGAACCAGGATATCTCTTCCAATTTCTATAGTTTACCAACCTTTGGCATTCATCTTGTCTGGATTGAACTTCAGCCAGCTCATTTTTAGCCAAGTTTCCACTTTAGGCAGCCAATGGGCAAAATACAAAAACCACCCCATCAGAATCAGATGAAAAAGAAATATAGGCTGGGGATTCTTGGCATAATGATGAAGCAGGAGGTCCAGGTCCCGTGCTGGTGTTTTAAATGGTCTCCTACTGACACGGAACAGGGAGCATTCCTCTGGCAGGAGACACAGGAGCAGCATCCCCTCGGTGGACGAACAATCACCACAAACCACCTTTTGGGTTTTCGGAGAGAAGGATGGATTTGCTGGAGCTAAAACAAAACAAAACTCTAACTGCTCCACTTCAACACCCGAAATTGAATAGTTCTTGGCGATGGTACCGGAGTGCAATAAATATTAAATCAGCCAAACTCAATTCGATTGACCACAGGAATCAAAGTGGGAAACCAAAAAGAATCAATTGAAATGGTTCCCCTCATCCCTTCTGTGCATCCTCCACCCACATCCATTCTTCCCTCTATCTGTCCTTTCCACCTGCTTGGTCCTCAGCCGCCAGCAGTGCCATGAGGCCGCTAACCTAAGGAAGTCCATACAGGGAGGTGAGTGGGCAGAACGCGTGGGCATTGAGAGAATGGAGGCTTCCATCTTTTGTCTCCTCTCACTGTGGAAGCAAGGGTCAGTCAGGAGAGAAGGATCCAGAGCAGATGTGGGGGAAAAACCTCCAGATCTGATGGGAAGGAGACAAAAAAAGAGGGCAGAAGGAGAGTTGAGAGGAGGGGAAAATAGAGGATGACAGGGGTTGGAAAAACTAGGAAGGATGAAGGCATGGAAGGAGCTGAAAAGGCAGGACCCAACCAGCAACAACCAAGAAGGTGCTCCAGAATCACTTGTCCAAACACCGTAATGCCTTCCTACTTTGTCCTCAAGTCCAAAGAGAATTTAAAGATTTATGTCTAGGAAGTCTTTTTAACATACCTACTGGGCCTGGCAGGACTGAACCCTGTCTGCTTGGTGCCCCACTATCTTCCCTCACAGACCCACTGACGGTTACCCACCTCCATCTGTATGCAGGTCTCTCTCTCCCCATCCTCCAAGCCTGAAAGGCTATCAAGGGCAAGGATTGTCTCTAGTAGGTCTGAATAGTCCCTTCCCTTAGTATGATTCCTGCCTCGTGGCAAGGACTTAATAAATAAAAAACCCTAAGTACCATAAAACCAAATCATTGGGCAGACACAGAATACATCCTGTGTGACAGCATGTATAGAAAGTTACAAAACAGGCAAAACTAATCTGGGGGATTAGTTCTGAGTAAGGGTAATGAGGGGAGGTGGTGTGAGGGGGCCTCTGAGGACTGATAATGTTCTATTGGTTGATCTGGGTGGTACTTTTTGTGATTTCCACAGTTTTTTTCAATTGAAGTACAGTCAGTTATAATATATCAATTTCTGATGTACAGCATAATGTCCCAGTCATGCATATATATACATATATCCATTTTCATGTTCTTTTTCATTAAAGGTTATTACAAGATATTGAATATAGTTCCCTGTGCTGTACAGAAGAAATTTGTTTTTTATCTATTTTTATATATAGTGGTTAACATTTTCAAATGTCAAACTCTCAAATTTATCCCTTCCCACCCTCCTTTCCCCCAGTAACCATAAGAGTGTTTACTATGTCTGCAAGTCTGTTTCTGTTTTGTAGATGGGCTCAGTAATGTTCTCTTTTTTCTTTCAGGTTTTTTTTTTGGTTTTTTTTTTTTTACATTCCATATATGAGTGATAGCATATGGTATTTTTCTTTCTCTTTCTGGCTTACTTCACTTAGAATGACAGTCTCCAGGTCCATCCATGTTGCTACAAATGACATTATTTTATTCTTTTTTATGGCTGAGTAGTATTCTTTTATATAAATATATACCACAGCTTCTTTATCCTGTCATCTGTTGATGGACATTTAGGTTGCTTCTGTGTCTTGGTTATTGTATATAGTGCTGCTATGAACATTGGGGTGCATGTGTCTTTTCAAATTAGAGTTCCCTTCCAATATGTGCTCAGGATTGGGATTGCTGGATCATAGGGTAAGCCTATTTTTAGTTTTTTGAGGAATCTCCATACTGTTTTCCATAATGGCTGCACCAAACTAGATTCCCACCAGCAGTGTAGAAGGGTTCCCTTTTCTCCACACCCTCTCCACTGTTTTGTATATTTCCACTGTGAAGTTCATTGAGATGTTCACTTGTGATTTGCGCACTTTTCTGTATGTATGTTATGTGTGCTTCAATAAAAAGTTTACCAGAATTAAAAAAGAAAAAATAATTAGCCACTCCAGACAGAGAATCTATCAAAAGAAATTGAGGTGGGTGTGAGAATCTAATTATACAAGGAGCTGCTTCTCCTTTCTTTCTTCTGCTGAGTATGAATTAAAATAGCTTGCAAATTATATGACAAGCCTCACCAGCACTTCCTAAACATAATTACTGAATAGCATATCTTATCTTACTGCTGATCAATCATTGATCCTTAACAGGTCAACAGAAAGAAATGCATCGATACGTACAATCTAACAAAGTACAATCTAATTAAGGACCTCTATAGTCCTGTGTTCTATATTATTGATTCCCAAAAATGTTGTTATGCTGGAGGCAAACAAAAAGACTTTTCTGCATCAGTAAGCTTTCAGGATGTCAGACACTGAGAAGTGAATTGTGCCTCTGATTAATTGACTTTAATAATAATAATTTTATTTATATAGAGACCTTGCCAAGGCATTCAGGGAGCTGTAAAGCAACCCATAATCCATGATTAAAACATTATACAAGCAATATATAACAAGCCTCCCTCCTGAAGTAAAACAAAAGGAAGAGATGGATGGGGCTGAGATATGAAGGTGCAGGAGAGGGAATGGGCTGTAGATACAGTGTGGAAAGGGTGATAAATGCTTCATTAGGGAAAGAGGGGAGTTTCCTGGGGTTGGCAAAGGAGTGTAATTTCACAGAGTTACATTGAAATAGTGGCCTGTGGGGAGTCAGTCCAAGCCCTGCAGAGATGTGTGCACTTCCTCCTCCCCGGCCTGATGGAGAGAGCACAGATGATCATCACTTTTTTTCGTGCCAGCTAAATCCTACCTATGAGCAAGGTTTTTCATAATGATCCAAATAGCAGAAGTTAAGAAAAACATATAAATTACTCCTCACTTCTTGACCCTGCCAAAAGATCTAGGTAATTTTCTTTTTATCAGCTCTTCGTGAAGTTCTGGAAAATATAAACGTGTGAAAGTGACTGTGGAGGTGCCCAAGTGTGAAAGTTCTGAGAGAACAACAGCAGGAACTGAGAGTTAGGTGTGATTAGCTGGGGCTTCCTTCCTCTGCAGACCCTTCCCCAGTCCCACCTGCAAGCCTTTCCCATGCCCACGCCCTGCCTGCCCCAGCGTCCATCTGCCCACATGACCTCTCTCCTCACTGTGGCTCCTCGATTAGTCTTTTCAGCTTTTTGCATTCTTTTATTCTGACTTGCAACCAGTGCATGGACATTATTTTAAAGTGTGGAAAGCAGAGAAGGATGTGAAGAAGTAGAAAAAAAATTATCCCTAGTCCAGACACCGAAAGACAACTACTTTTGAGATTTTCTAAAATATTGTATTAACACGTGTGTGACATACTTATGAGAGTAATGTCTCCATGGTATGTACCAGAGTGCTGTCTAAGTGATGGAATGATAGTTTATTTTCACTTTTATCTTTATACCGTTATATCATATTGGGGAAAAATTGTATATGGATATCTATTAGTTAAAATCAGGGGAAAACCAATAAAGTAATAGGAGTCAAGCAGATTATTTCTCTGCTGAGCTTTGACACCTGACATTAAATGTTATCTAGTGCATCCTTTTTAGATGGGACGATATAATAAAATATGACTTCCAAAAAGAGGACATGCAGATGCTGAAACAACATTTTTAGACAGAAAGCTGATGGTCTAGTTCTGCTCCACTCTAGGTTACAAGTTTAATTCATATTTAATTTGGTCATGTGAGTAACAAGAAAAGAGAGTCGTTGTAGGAAAAGTAAAAATAATTAACAATAACCACCAGTGATGTGATGGAAGATTAAAAGTGACATAGCCCCACTATCAAGGTGCTATGTGCAGTTAAAGTAAACAGAAAGGCCGAGATTATTAAAGGGAATTTTTCTCTAGCCAGGGCTGGGACAGGAAATTCCCTATGGCTCAATTAATTTCACCTTATCCTTGGGAAAATAAAATAAAATCTTTATCTTATGCTGGGTGGATACAGTGACTATATCTATCCAAGTAGACTATGATGTTGCCTGGAAGGAAAACAAAAAAATTAAACCCCTCTTTTGTGTTGTTTTTATCTAAGTTGGCTATATAATCATGTGCCTTTGTTTGATAAAAGCTGAAACAATGTTCTGGCAGGGAGGAAGGGGAGCCAGAATTTACTGGGAATCCTTGGGCAATGAGTGATTGATTAGTGGGTGAGGAGTCAAGTGAGAGGTAGTGCCCTGGATTGAATAAAAGAGCTTCCATTATTCAAAGAGAGATAAAGAAGGATGAGGAGAGACTGCATGGAAGGCTGCCATGAGTCTAAGAGAAAAGCAACTTTCTGGGAAAGAAAGCAGACATTGGGGCAAAGGCAACCATATTCTACCTACTGAGCAAAAAAATAGACATGAGGAAGGACAGAGGATAAAAAAATGAGTCTAGAGGGAGGCAGATTGAGAATGTCATATCTGTTTTACTTTTATGGGACTATTTCTCCTTCAATATTTGCCCTTCTCTTGATTGCTGATTACATAATCACCAATTTTATAGATTTTTATATTCAAGATGAGAGATTTTTTTTTAAGCCTGCAACTGATGCTATGTGATTGCTCAGTCTTATCTCTTGGCATGTTTGTATTTGCCTGCAGTATGTGGCATCTGAGACTATTATAGAAGGAAGAAAACAGACAGTAATATAAGCCTTTGTTACTCAAAGTGAGGTGGCACCTGAGTCGAAGCTGGGTTTATCACGTAACAAACTGAGGTCTGATTCTTGGATTACTCAGATGTGATGAGACTGTCTTTTTCTGAACAGTGTTTATTAAACTGCAGGTTGGGATCTGTTACTGCATTATTAAATCAATTGGGTGGATTACTCAGCATTTTTACCAAATTAAGAAATAGAAGGGGGAGGGTACAGCTAGTGGTAGAGCATGTGCTTAGCATGTACGAGGTCCTGGGTTCAATCCCCAGTACCTCCATTAAAGAAAAATTTGAAAAATCTTTTTTAAAAAGACTTGAGTTGAAGATCAACCTTTCAAAAAAGAAATAGAATAAAAAATATCAGAATGCATTGCATGTAGTGAGGGAAAGTACAGTTTCATAGAACTTCTGTTGGTACACACACACACACACACACACACTGGAGTGTGTACTGAATTGCAATGTAGAAGGTATTTTTTATATGCATCAGAGTAAAAGAAAAGTTTCAAAGCTCTTGTCATAGAGTACATTCTTTAATAATACCAAATTACAAGTTTAAAAATATGGAAGCATTATAATCTCAATTCTTTGGAAAATTTTTCTTTATTATAATAATTTTCTACAAGCATTCTGAAGCAAGAGCCCAAGCTTGAGTTGTTTCAAATCAGACTAAACAAAGACTTCTCAGAAACTGCACCTAACTGGCAGGTTAAACCTTTCAGTAAAACTAGTGAGAGTGAATGTATCTGTGTGGGAGTGGCTATTTGACCTAACACATCATCTTTTGAAGCCCAAACACATAAAGTCTACATATGTTCAGCTTTTGGTAATTTAGGATACTACATGGAGGCTAGTGGGTCATGAAACTAAAAATACTAGATAAGAATCACTTTTATTTGTTTTGGAATACTCTACTTGAGTTTTCTTACTAAGATTCACCTCACTGTGTACATTTCCTATTTAATTGAATTAAAATGAATTTCCTTCTCTGATTGTATACTTCTGACAGTGGAGAAAAGTGGGTGACTCAGAAGCAAACTGAGTGATTGATAATTGTCACTTTGACACTAAAATTTGCCTCATAGTATAATCCACGAAGTAGCTATCTTATAAGAGATTTTACAGCTATCAAAAATCATATTTATGACATATATATGAGTAATATTTCTTTTATTACATAGTATTTGCCATTGAGTAAATTTTTTTGTATTTTTTTATTGAAGTATAGTTGACTTACAGTGTTGTGTTAGTTTCATGTGTACAGCAAAGTGATTCACATATATACATATATATTCTTTTTCAGATTCCTTTCCATTATAAGTTATTATAAGTTATTGAATATAGTTCCCTGTGCTGTACAGTAGGTTCTTGTTGTTTCTGTTTTATATATAGTAGTGTATACATGTTGATCCCAAACTCCTAATTTATCCCTCCTCACCTTTTCCCCTTTGGTAACCATAGTTTGTTTTCTATGTCTGTGAGTCTATTTCTGATTTGTAAATAAGTTCATTTGTATCATTTTTTTTAGATTCCACATATCAGTGATATCATATGATATTTGTCTTTCTCTATCTGACTTATTTCACTTAGTATGATAATCTCCAGGTCCATCCATGTTGCTGCAAATGGCATTATTTCATTCTTTTTATGGCTAAGTAATATTCCTGTGTGTGTGTGTGTGTGTGTGTGTGTGTACACGTACTGTATCTTCTTTATCCATTCATCTGTCAATGGACATTTAGTTTGCTTCCACACAGAGAAAATTTTAATTTGTCTAATCAAGCTTAAGTCCTATTAAAGATGAATTTGTCTTAGAAGTACCAAAACCTTTATTTAGAAAATTTTACACTTAAGTCTGTCTTGTACAGTCAGTGGAGGGTGGATAGCACCCTATCTTGATATTCATGCAAATACTTACCTGAACTGATCCATACATTCCCCAGCCAGGTCCCTGCTACTTTTTCAGGACGTAACCCAAGAGCTTGGTGTAGAATGGGTCAACAGTGACCTGGATGTAAGAAAATAAATTATTTAAGTAGTAATGTATTTTATCTTTATTTTAACATAATTAAAAAATCTATATGTGAAAGTTCCCCCAAAAAGGAAGCACTCAGTGAAGAGGAGATGGGGTGAGTGATGAGGAGACATTGAGGAAGAAAAAGAGTGAAAAAGTCAATTGCAAAGGTTTGGCACCAAACCTATAAGGGGAAACATTTTTTTAATCTTTTCCTTTTACAGTATTGCTAACTGAAATCCTAGGCAATCAGTCTTCTATAAAATAGCATTTTAAAAGCTTACAGCAACAGCTTGAAGTGTGGTTGTTGCTTTTTGAAGTTTCATTTGCTGAAAATTCATCTTTCAGTCTGTTCCTCACTTAGTTGTTGGAGCTGTGTAGTACTCTCTCTTTAATAATTAGCAATCAGATTTCTTCAAAAGAAAGAAAAAAATTCCCTGCAAAATTATCTCTTTAAAAAAAAAGTTGCTGATTAAAGAGCACCAGTTCTGGTAAGAGTGCTGTAGATTACTTGGCAGCACACATCTTTATTCATGAACACCCTTTGAAATTGTATTGCATGTATTTAATGTAATTTTTCTTCAAAATGAATGAAGTTATTTTAAAATGAGAATAAATACCCCATATTTAGTCCTTTGAAACAATTAAAATAGTTAAAAGTGACTGTCCTTGAAAAATCTCTTTCCTTAGGGAAGCTTATTGGCTACCACTTAAAGTCACTCTTTGTAAGTTTTAAAAATACTAAACACAATCTTTATCAAAACCCTAGCTGTCTTTTTTGCAGAAATTGACAATTGATATTAAAATTAATATGGAATTACAGGGAACACAGAATAGCCAAAACAATCTTGAAAAAGAAGAGCAAAGTTGGAGGACTCACACTTAACAATTTCAAAACTTTCTGCAAAGCTACAATAATCAAGACTACTATAAAATTACCATATGTTTAGATGTATAAAGCAGTAGAATAGAATTGGGAGTCCAGGAACAAACCCATACATTTATGGTCACCTAATTTTTGACAAGGGTGAAAGAGAATTCAGTGAAGAAGTATAGTCTTTTTAGCAGCTAATGCTGGGGCAACTGGATATCCATGTATAAAAATATGAAGTTAGACCCCCACTTCATTCCACATACAAATTTTAATTCAAAATTAATCATAGACCTAAATGTAAAAACAAAAATAGTGAAACTCTTAGAAGAAAACTTAGAGGTAAATCTTTGTGACCTTAGATTAGGTAGTTGTATCTTAGATATGACACCAAAAGAACAAGTAACAAAAGAAAAAATAGATTGATTGAATGTCATCAAAACTGAAAACTTTTGTGCTTCAAAGGATAGCATCAAGAAAGTGAAATACAATTCACATAATGTGAGAAAATATTTGCACATCATATATCTGACAAAGGTTTGGTATCTAGAATATGAAGAACATTTACAACTCAACAATAAAAGACAAATAACCTAATTTTAAAATGAGCAAAGAATATGAATATACAGTTTTCCAAGAATCTATATAAATGGTCAATAAGTACGTGAAAAGATGCTCAGCATCATTGTCATTGGGTAAATTCATATAAAAGCCACAATGAGATACCACTTCACCCATGTCAGAAATGCTGTGATTAAAAAGACAGATGATCACAAGTGTTGATGAAGATGTGGAGAACCTGAAACTCTCATGAATTGCAAGTGGGAATGTGAAATGGCTGCTTTGGAAAACAGGTTGGAAGTTCCTCAAAATATTAAACTTAGAGCTACCATATGTCCCAGCAATTACATTCCTAGACAGATGCAAGGGAATTGAAAACATATGTCCACAGAAAAATTTTTACATTAATGTTCATAGCAACATTATTCATAAAAACCAAAACGTAGAACCAGCCCAAATGTGCAGTCAGTTGATGAATGGATAAACAAGATACACATCCACACAATGGAGTTCTATTTTTCAGCTATGAATTATTCAGCAGTGAAAAGAAGTGGAGTGCCTTTACATTCTATACCATGGATGAACCTGAAACCATTGTACTAAGTGAAAGAAGCCAGACATAAAGGCCACATATTGTATGACTCCATTCACATGAAATGCCCAGAATAGGCAAATCCACAGAGACAGAAAGCAGATTAATGGTTGGTAGGGCTGGAGCAGGGAGAGAATGAGAAGTGACTGCTAATGGTAAAGCGTTTCCTTGAGGGGATGAAAATATTCTAGAATTAGATAGTCATAATGATATGCACTAATACCACTAAATCGTACACTTTGAAAAGATGGATTTTATGGTATGTGAATTATATCTTAATAAGAAAAAGACCTCTTAGGGGACAATTGAAGAAATTCAGACATTAAGCATTAGACAATATTAGGGAATAATTTCTAATTTTCATAGGGTGAAAATGATATTATGGCTATAAAAGAAGAATGTCATTATTTTTAATTGACAAATTCTGAAGTATTTAGGGATACAATGTATGGTGTTTGCAAATTATTTTCCAATGGTTCAACATGAGAGAAATATTTTTATACATGTATAAATAAAGCAAAATTAGCAAAATGGCTCAATCTAAGTGGTAGGTATCTGAGTATCCATTCCACTCTTTTTCAACTTTACTTGAAATTTTTCATGAAATAAAGTTGAGAAAAAAAGAAAAAAATCCTCCATAGTTTTATCATTTGTCACATAGAAAAATACCACTTCATCCTCCTTTATGGAGTGGTTTTGAGAAGCAAGAGATAATTTTTTAAATGCTCTACAGATTTTAATGATTTCTGTTTTTAAAACTTTGCATTTTTAGATATTGGAATGTCTGTCACCAATGAATTGTGACAAATGCAAAATCCATTATTTTATGATGTCAATCTTCTATCTTCATTTTTTTTTTTGTAAATTTAAGACACACTTTACTTTCCTATTCAAATTCTTTTTAGAAAAATTTTACGGCCGCTCAGGCTTAGATGATGAATAGCTATCAACAACTACTTTGATGGCTAACTATTTTCCAAGCTGCTGGGGGAAAAATTCATCAGGGCAGTCTTCAGAGAACACAAACAGAAACATTAGACTTAGCTAGAAATTCACATCATAGGATTCTTGAGGGGAACAGCACATAAATGAGTATTAGACATTTTGTAAATAGGATTGATGAGCTGACTGAATCTGGAACTAGCAAGAGGAGAGGGAGCTTAGACAAACTTCACTTGAGGCTGATAAAGCAGCCCTCTTGGTGCTCAGGCCCTGGGGGTCTGGTTAGCCTGGTGCCTGTCTCCCCCCCAGGCCATCTATCCCTGACATGCTCCTTCTGACCCTGCAAGCATAACGCTTTATGCCCTAGGGGAAAGCTTTTGACCTCTGTGAACACACTTGTTGGTAAGACGGAGACAAGTTTTCAACCAAAGGATTTTACCCCTTTCAAGAAGTAAGGAGGACCTTACAGGGCAACGTTTGCAGAACCTGAATACAGAAACATTCACTCCATCTGCGTATCCTCTCACTGACAGGCTTTGCATGTAAGCACCTTCAGAGCAAGAATGCCTGTGCCACCTGACATAAAGTACGTGCTCAGTTAATACTGATAGAATAAATGAGTATTGTCAAGTGCCAGCTGTGTACCGTACCCTATGTCATGTATTGAGTTACTGGGATGAATAAGACATGACCTCAGTACCTGCGGAACTTTCAAACTCTTGCAAGAAACAGCCATCAGCAGATTATTATAATATTGAAAGTACAGGGGCAGGGGATGCATATGAGATACTGTGAAATTACAGGAGGTGGGTAGACTTAGGAAAACTTTCCATAGCTGCAAATCCATAGTTATATTGGTACTTTTAGTGTCAGCGGGGGTGGCTTGTTCCATTGAAAAGCTGCCTCTATGTGTAATTGAAACCCAGAGGCCCGTGTAACCAATGTCTACACTCACTCGTGCGTGTTACAGTTATTCAAAAACAAACAAAAACCAAAACACCTAGGAATGGCCTCTTCCTTGATGCCTTGAATCTGACGTTACCTTTTGGTGAAGCTAGGATCTTTTCTGCAGGAAGTGTTCTGACCAGTCTTGCTTGGATTTAACTTTCATTTACGGTCTCTGCCTTTGTTTTACTAATTTGAACTAACCAGTGTGTTGCTTTGAATTGCTGTTCCTTATTGTGTGTGACTATATGATTTTTCTTACTGGATTTTCAAAGGATGAGGGCAACCAGGTCTTTCATTTCTATTTTGTTCCTTTACCATCTTCAAGTAGATCTTTGCCCAAAGCAGTTACTTCATTATGGTTGGTTAAACATGGTGGCTTATGACCTAACTGGTTGTAACCAAACACAACATAGTGTGGCCAGAGGCCCCTTTCTCTTTTCACTTGAGGCCTACTATAACTTCCTCTTTATGGAAGAATTCCTCCCAATTCCTCCTTTGGGGTGGCCAGGCCCCTCTGATTCCCCTGTGGTTCAGTGACTAAGTGATCCAGTGAGACCCTGACCAGTCACACATGGCACTGCACAGCAGGACTGGACAGCATTAGGTTTGCTTTTAGCTCCTGTCCCTCATCTCTCCTTCCAGGGGTGCGTTCTTATTCTTTCTTTACATTTCTAAAACATACTCACAGCACAGGGTCTGAAACTCATTTCTAACTAAAAAAAACAAAGAATGGATAAGATTTAAAATGTCTCCTTTCCTTAGATTAATTGCAGTTCAATAACCCAGAAAGTCTTGAAGTAAGGGGTGAAACTCCAACCATGAATTTCAGATATTATTCTGCAAGAGGAACAAGTATTTTCTGGCCAGCTTAGTTTCCTCCCCTATCTCCACATCCTTCTTGTCTTACATCGAAAGCCAGCATATTCTCTAGAGATCACCAGTTCACATCTGAAGTTGGCACTGCTTGTTGCCTTCTTGGTGACAACTGATATTTATGTGAAATGAAGTGGTAATTTCGTTTCCTGTTCCTTGTACAAAGATGCCCAATTCACGAACTCCATCTAACAGGTTTCCACCAATAATTAGCACTCGCTAGGAAATCAGACACAGGGGACTGAATAGTCTGGAGGGAAAAGCCTCTCTCCCATAAGTGCCTCCTTTAACAAAAAGTTGACACATCCTTTGGCAGGGAAGGCTGAGAGGAAGGAGAGGAAAACTTAATGTGCAACTTCCCAAACTTTGCTAGGAATAAATTGGTTAAGCATTGGGATTCACCAAAATCCAATTTGCTAATCTTGAGAAAGTAGTTTATAAGTTTAACATGAATTTAGAGGTACTCTTGCAAGGAGAGCCAGGCAGCACAAGTGTTGTCCTTTTGATTTACAGCTGCAATAGTGAAACTCTGCATGCATTTCAGATGACACAATCATATTCTGTCACACTCTACGACTCTAGTATGAATTCTGTGTAGATCATTTACTGACTCTCCTGATAATAAAACATCAGAATATGAACATGTCTTTCTTTGGGAACATAAAAGAGAGACAGACACTGTATGTGGCTCTGTAGCAGGATAAGCTGAAATACTGATATCAATCATCCATAAAAACTGGGGCCACTATAAAAGTTAATTTGGATTCAGGTAATAGAAGTATGGAAAGTCAGAGAACTGAAATCACAGGTTAGAAATACCAAGTATCATGAATAGTTTTTAAAACTTTCTGTATGAGATACTGTTTAAAAAAAACAACCCACATATCAGAATAGTTATTTAATCACAATAACATGTGATTTTACTTGTTTCCTATCTTCCACTGGATAGATTAAATTTTTCTTCTGGTATTTGAACACTAAACATCTATTCTTATTCTTATGACAGTTAATCCTAATTTATTAAATCTTTGTTAATGCTTATTTTTTTTCTCCATTAGTATCTAAAGATCACCAGAAATTATGTTTCTCTGAAAAGACAGGAACTTTAGCACACTATTACTTCCTTTTTCTCAACACCCACCCCGCTACACACACAATCCCTTTCCCCATCTATGCGTGTCAACTAAAATTTTAGTTCTCAATTATTATGGATATACGTTTTTGATTTGTCTTGGCCAAGGCTTAATTAAACAAAAATAAATCTCACTAGGTTCTTCATTCATCTTGCCTTCTCATATTTTATTGCTTCCTCTCATATTAATTTCTCTTCTTGCTGGATACATTCTCCAAGAGTTCTTTCAAAGAGAGTGTTGGTGTGGTAAACTTTCTGAGAGTATTTTTATTCCGTTATTACATTTAAATTATGGATTAGTTGATGATAAAGTACAAAGTTGAACTTTGTTTTCTTTCAGTAATTTAAAGAAATTATATATTTATCTTCTATACGGTTTTGCTGTTAAGAAATCTGGTTTCCTTTTCTTCTCCTTTGAGGTTTTAAAATCTTACTATAGTGTGTTTAGAGTGAATTTTTTTTCTTTGCCCTATTTCAGCATTATAAATCCTGTCATTCTGGAGTTTTGGATGTTTCTTTAATTCTGGGAGACTCTTGGACATTATTTCCTAAAAAATGTTCCTGTTTGCATTTAATTATTATCTGCATCTGGCACTCCCACCAGATAGATGCTGACCTTTCTTTCATGTCTTTTAATTTCTCTTTCTTCCCCCTCCCCCACTTCTTTGTCCTTTCTTAATATTTTCTGGAAGAGTTCCTTGACCTGGTCTTCCAGCTCACGAATTTGTTCTTTGACTGTGATCATTCTGCTGTTAAACCCATTTATTATATTATTCTCCATCACAATAGGTCAATTACCTATTTTCCATAATTGCTTTCCTTTGCTTCGTGATTCTAATATTCCTCTTTATATCTCTGAATTTTATTTATTTAAAATTTTTATCTGTTACATTAATTCTGCTTTTCTGGGGCAAGTTTTTCATTATTTGTTTTCATTTTGTAGTGTTTATGCTTGTAAGATACCTCATTATTATTATTCCTTGGGATTATCAGCTAACTTGGTGCTCTGGAGTTCTTCTGTTTGTCCCTTCAGATCCACTCACCATCTTTTCCCACCCTGCTCCATATCCCTTAAGGCCAACCTGTACAAACAACATCAACAGCTCCCTTGCCATTTGGCTTCCTATTGGGTTCAGCCCCTGGGAAGAACCAGCAGGAGAATGGTGGGAGGGGAGAATGTGAAGTCAAGGGTATTTATTCTCTCACTTCACTCCCAATGGTATTGGCTATGTCCTTGACTGAAGATCAAGACTGCCAAATTTCTCCTTGTGATTCTAATAACTCTTACTTCCTTTCAGGCCTGTTACTGGTATTTGAGTTCTACTATATGCTTCACATGTAACTATAAATAATCTTACTATTTGAATGTTCTCAAATTATCAGTTAGAATATGCCACCATTTCCTGCTAGGACCCTGGCTAGCATTCAGTGGTGTCTACCTGGAGAGGAGGGCAAAAGCTTAGGCCCTGGCTAGCATTTCTTCAGGTGAGTTAGAAGATAGAGAGTGCTATACCAAGTGATTTGGGGGCAGTGCCCCATGGTGGAGAGACCCTTGTGCTGAAATCCAGGATTAAGCCACTCTTGCACCATCCTTTCCACCCCGGGAATTCCTTCCCTCTTCCCAGGAACTGTTTTTACCCAAGGATGCAATTGCTAAAGCTGTGGGGTGCTTTGAGAAAGAGCAGGTTGCCCAGGTGCTTCCCAGCTCATCTGTACTAATGCTGTCTATTCTTTATCTCTGGAGCTTCCATAGCATCTAGGATATTATCTTATTGGCTCTGTGGTCATGGCAGAGAATGCAATGATCGCTCAGGGAAATTTTGGGAGAGAAAAGAGCACAACTAGAGAATTCCCACCCAAACTATCCCCATTTAGGGCTTTAGAGCGTGCCTCCTCATCTTCCCACCCATCCACTTTCTATTTCTCAAAGAGTTTCATATAGGTTTCGTTTGTTTGTTTGTTTGTTTGTTCGTTTTAAGGCTTAGAGCCAGGTCTGAGCTCTTCTGCAGCTTCTCTTGGATGCAGTTTGGGGAAGAGAATCATCAGTGGAATTCCTTGGACCTGTAATTGAACATGGTTGCTCAGACAGATACCTATATTTTGTTACCACTGACTTTCTTTTTTTTTTTAACATTTTTTATTGATTTATAATCATTTTACAATTTTGTGTCAAATTCCAGTGTTCAGCACAATTTTTCAGTCATTCATGGACATATACACACTCATTGTCACGTTTTTTTCTCTGTGAGTTATCATAACATTTTGTGTATATTTCCCTGTGCTATACAGTGTAATCTTGTTTATCTATTCTACAATTTTGAAATCCCTGTCTATCCCTTCCCACCCTCCACCCCCCTGGTAACCACAAGTCTGTATTCTCTGTCTGTGAGTCTATTTCTGTCCTGTATTTATGCTTTGTTTTTGTTTGTTTGTTTGTTTTTGTTTTTGTTTTTTAGATTCCACATATGAGCGATCTCATATGGTATTTTTCTTTCTATTTCTGCTTACTTCACTTAGAATGACATTCTCCAGGAGCATCCATGTTGCTGCAAATGGCATTATGTTGTCAGTTTTACCATTGACTTTCTGATTCACTAGGGCAACAATTGTTTGCCTAAGAAAGCCTCTCAACGCCTATTGATTCATAGGCTGATTAATAAACAAGGTCAACCTTCGGAGGTCACCTAGGTTTTCCCTAGGAAAATCTGCACCCAACACTGTCACAAAGGAACAGAAAATCTCTGCCCGCGTGCAGGAGTGTCTGGCCCTACCTTCTATGGTTATTATACTTACACTATCCTGATTATTATAATGGATGTTCTGATGTACCACCCAGGCCCCAATCAGGAATGAAAGATTATTACCCCAGCGGTTGGGTGTGCCGCTGGCTGATGGTCTTCAGCTGTCAGCCCTTTCTGGGGCTTGCCCTAGGTGAAGAGATAAGAGGAGATATGATGATGAGAAGATGCTCCTGCTGCTCCTGCTGCTGCTGCTAAGTTTAAGCGAGGAATCAGAGAACTATTCAAGTTTCTACCTCTCAGTAGCTCACAGTCTGGTTAGGAAGACAACTCATAAATGAAAAGAAGTATAATTGAGAACACAAAACAGTATATGATAAACTACAAGGGTGAGCCAGGCAACAATTACAGTAATTTTGAAATTTGAAAGAATATGCATGATGTCCTTTTGGGCAACGCTAGTCATGGAAGATTCTGTATGTGGGAGGGATTTGTTAAGAGTCTTGTGGCTGGATGAAATTAGCTGAATATATTGCAAATATGGTTGAGCTAGAGATTTCTTAACTCTATCAGAAAATGTCTGCCCTATTTCAAATAAAATTGCTGTGTATTTGAGAGAACTTATTGCCACAACGACCATGAGAACAGTGAAATAATGACTGAATTTTATTTTTAAGAAATGCCTACTCATCCTTACAACAACCTTGTGAGATTATTGTGAGGTACTATTATTGTTCCCAATTTCCTAATAAGAAATTAAGGCGCAGGATGGGTAAGTGACTTGCTCAAAATTGCACAGCAAGTAGGTAGTTGTGTTTAGATACATGTCCAAGTAGTTTGAGCCAAAGCATATGTTTTCCTACCATGATTCCAAGGCAGGTACTGCTTTCCTCTGAGATACCAAAAGATAAGACTTGGATTGAATCTGTTTATGAAGTGATAGTTATGCACAAGCTACTCTGGAAAGCAGAGCTTCTTTATAATTTTTCATCTGTTTTTGCAAAAGCAATTTTTGCAGCAGCTCAAGTTATATCATGAATAAATGAAACAGGTGTTCATTAGACCTCCAGGCTGTTGTAACTCTCACTTTGTGATTGTGGTAAGAGGTAGAGAAGATGAACAGCTCTAAATGTTCACTGCAGAAACCTGGACATCATTTCTATTCATGTGGAGTTCATTAACCCAAGTTTCTTTAAACTGAGTTTTATGAAACATGCAAATGTTTCTGGGTGTGGAAGGGCAGAGGAGAGGGAAGTGATGTATCTTAAAAAAAAAAACCCACAAAGAACAAAAACAGAACTAATAGAAAATTATACCCTGCCCTTTCCTTTTATGGCAGTCCCTGAAGCATGTGTGTGTGCATAGACTCCTTTAGTGTTTTTAGTGAAAGTTTATAAAAGAGACTTTATTTTAGAGATGGGACAATACCTCACCTGTTGGTTGAACTATCTTGAGTTCAGCCTTTGTGGCTTTACTGAACAAAAAATGCACGGTATTTTGAGATGTCTGAACAGAACCCATCCAATTTACACAAAGACAAATGGGCTTTTACAAACATGGGGACAGCTATGTATTGATTCAAGGGATTCCTGAAGTCACTGACTCCTTTTAATGACTCTTCTTTGGTAAAATGTCTGCTGCCATTCACCTGTAGGTAAACATGGGATCAAAGTTCTGATTCCCACAGGATTAATCATTTTCTTCTTTATCTGTGTCAGAGTTCTTTGATACGGCAAAACTTCCTTTTTCAGTTGAACTTACTGTATGTTTAAATTTCAGTCAATAATAGTAAATATTGATTTGAAAGGTCATTGCTTACTTGAGGGAAAAGGGTTATCATTAGAAAAATTCCCATTTGCCAATTTTTCACTCTACATCTTTCCATGAAAGAGGTTTATTTAGAAAAATTATTAATCTGAGAAAAGAAAGTTTGGTCAAAAATTCCTTCACTTTTTCATTTTCTTATTTCAAAATATTTGGGGGAAATTTTCTGATTCTACATTGATATTGCAGCATAGTTTTTACAAGCACAGTTTTGAATCACAAACACTTGAGCTGGCTTGTGGTTCTGCACCTTCTCATTGCCTAACTTTGAGCAAGACACTAACCTCATAAAAGGAGGTAATGACAAGACCTACATTTTATGATGGTTTTGAGTTTCAAAGCATATAATCAATATAAGGAACTTAGTTCAGTGCCTGGCAAATAAGTGCTCAATAAATACTAGCTATTAATGCTATTATAATATTTTAAAACACATATGTATGCAAGGTATGGTGTGTATGTGTGTTTGCATAATCTAAAACCCCCTACAGATTACGGAATCCAGATGTAAATGGTCTCAGCAACTTTCTTAAAAGATCAATAAATCTTAAAAAATTCCTGAACAGAGATGTTATTTTTAAGGAGATATCCAACATGATTTTAAAAAATTAAGCATGCATGCCAAGCCAGCTTGATTCTGTACTTTAAAATGGTGAATATATTTTCACTTTAGAGTTCAAATTCATAGGGTCACAATGCTCAGTATAGTTAAAATAATGTATATATAAATACATGCTGATTGAAATGATAATATATAATAATTGAATGCACACCAGTGTGTGTGTAAATGTGACCGGCGCTATTTCAAATAGGGACCCATAGGTCTGTCAGTGGCAATGGCCTCTTTTTCTTCATAGACAACCAGGGACCTGCATTGCAGAATCACTTTTATAAATTTTTTCAAAATGGAGATACCTGGACCTCACCTTGAATCAGAATTTCCAGGAATAGAATCCAAATATATGCACTTTTATTACTGTGGTTCTACCATAAGTAACTAAAAACCTGGGGAAAATATATGCAACTAGTTTTTAGACATTGGATAACAGGCCTTTGCAAAACTGTGATCCATGGAAGGAGGCAAAAAATGAGTGAGCCCTTCAATTGCCCCAGCTTCCTTCCTGGAGGCTGTTTCCAGGCCTCAGTTCACAAAGGGGGATACCTGAGAGAGCCTGAGGGTCTTGCTGTGGGGTTCTGGGAGGCTAAGATGGTGTGGATTTGTGCAGCAAAGTATCATAGATGAGGAAGTTGTAAAGAGAACCCTCTAGAGATTAGCAGTGGGTTCCCTGAGTCTCTGGCTGGGTACTGACCTCTGCATGTGTGAGCTGAAGCTCCATGAGCCTGGGGAAAAGCCCACCCTCCAATTTCTACTTCCTCCATACTCCCTAAAGTAAAGCACTCAAGATTATTTTTGCCTGTTTTTGAACTTTATATAAAGGTAATTATATAATTTGTGTGTGTGTATGGGGGAGGGTGACTTATTTTGCTTGACATTGTGAAGTTCATCCATGACGTATAGTAGAGACACATTCATTGTCATTTCTACATGTTCTTTATTACTATATGATTAAGCCATGTGATATTTATCTTTGGTGGTTGATAGAACCTTGTTTTGTTTTTTTTTTTTAATTTTTAGCAATTACAAATAATGGTGCTATGAATATTCTTTTTTTTTTAGTGGTGGTACTGAGGATTGATCCCAGGACCTCAGGCATGCTAAGTATGCACTCTACCATTGAACTATACCCCTTCCTCCCAATATGAATATTCTTGTATGTGTCCTTTGGTCCATATTTGCAAGCATTTTTCTTCAGTCTAAACCTAGGAGAGGACTAGTATGGTTATAAGATACGTATAAGTGTAATGGACCTTTTTCCAGAATGGAAAAGTGCATGAGAGTTCTAGTTGTTCCAGAGTCTCACCAACACTTGATATTGTCAGTCTTTATAATTTTAGCCATTCTTTTGGGAGTGTAGCAGTATCTCATTGTGGTTTTTCTTTGCATAATTCCCTGATTGGTAATAATAATGAGCCCCTTTTCATATGCTTATTGGCCATCTGAATATCTTCCTATGGGATTATCTATATTTTTATTACAGATTTATGGAAGTTATTTTTAAGCATTCCGGATACAAGCCCCTTGTCTGTTACATGTTTTTCAAATATTATTTCCCACATAGTGGAAGAGGTTTGCCTTCCACTCTCTTATTTGTGTCTTTTGCTTTAGGAACAGAAGTTCCTAAATTTAATTTACTCCAGTTTATTTATCTTTTCTTCTATAGCTAGTACTTTTTGTGTTCCATTCTTTGCCAACCTGACTTCATGAAGATATATGCCTGTTTTTTTTTTTAGCATTTTTTCCTACCATGACCAGGGGAACAGGAAAATTTTATTTTCTGAATTTTATTTTCAGTTTTCTCTTTCTAATGGGTTTCCAACTGATCCAGCACCATTTGCTGCAAGAGCATCTTCTCCCTTCTCTGCTGTGCCACCTTTTACATTGTCACATGTCCATGTGTGGGTGGCTCTTTTGCTGGATTCTGTTCTCTTCCATTTCTTTATTAGTCTGTCCTTGTGCCAGTACCACCATCTCAATTATAATAGGTTTAGAACAAGTATTGGTATTCTATAGTGTGTCTCCTCCAACTCTGTTCTTTTTCTTCAAGATTATCTCGGCTATTATTAGCTCTGTCTATTTCCATATGGATTTTATAAACAGTTGGTCAGTTTCTACCTTTTTTTCCTTCTAGTTTTGAGATGTAATTGACATACAGCACTGTATAAATTTAAGGTGCACAGCATAATGATATGACTAACATGCATCGTGAAATGATCACCACAAAAAGTTCAGTGAACATCCATCATAATATAGATACAAAATAAAAAGAAAAAAAATTTCCTTGTGATGAGAACTTTTCAGATTTACTCTAACAACTTTCGTATATAACATATAGCAGTGTTTTTGATTGGGTACCAGACACTGTATGTTTTTTAAAAAGGCAGTAGGGGAGAGGAGGTTGAAGCTCAGGATGACGTTACCTTCCTTCAGTGAGAATTTTTTTACTTTTGGAATTTGGCCTTGAGCTAGGCCCTCCAGATCACCTTATAATCAGAAATTGAAATGATTAGAAGTTGGATGTTAGTATCTGGTAGGGCTAGTCTATCCCCAGTTTACTTGTGCTCCTAGTGTATACCCTTTTGTGGTCCCAACTCACCTCTAGAAATAGATCCCTCCTCTATAGAAAGCCCTGAACTTCAGTTTCTGCCCCCTAGACCTGTGTCTGCTTAAAGTTCTGCTAGGCTTCTCATGTACTGCTTGTAAGAATACTGTCTCTCCTGAAAAGATAGTGGCACCAAATGCCAGACTCACCTCTTTTGGCTTCCTTCCTCTCCCTAGGATATTTCTCCACACATCTTAACTTCCTTGGGGTGTGTATGTGTGTATATGTTCCAGTTTTTCTAGTTCTCAGTGGGGAGTTTGGTCCAAAAAACTAATTTTTGATGGCTAAAAAGTAGAACTCCTAGCCCAGAGAATTTTAAGCTAACAGAGTACTCTCATCTCATCTTATGTGTTAATTGATTCAGTAAACACAGACCTATGTCTGGCATTTTCCTGGCAGATTTGTGAGCTTAAAAAAAAAAAGATTGTTGTTGTTTTAAGCTACGTTTTAGAGTGGCTTTCTATACAACTGTGAATAAGTGATGCAGATTTTGGTACTTATACCTGATATTGATACTGCTGCCATAAGAAAAACCCAAAATGTGCCATCCGCTTTGCCATCTCATGTTTCATGGTAGCTGGAAGGGACACAAGGAGAGTGTTAGTGAACACCTAAAGGGGCTTGGGAAGAGTGTTAGCAGAAGTCTAAATCTCCCGAGGAAGCTGCCAGTGAGTGCCTAAAAGAAAGAGAGTTAAAATGACCGGAAGCTGGAGAAAAGTGGGCCCTTGTTATACAGTAGCAGAGTGTGGGAAATGGTAACTGTAATAAACTTGAAGATGAGCTAAGGAAGTTTCCATGAAGAACATGGATGGTTCTGCTTGGGGTTTTAGCTGCCAGTAGTGAAATGAGAGAAGAGAAATGACCCAAAAATAACCTATGGCAGGGAGAATTCTAAGAGGGCCCCCATGATCTCCACCTCCTGGTGTTGTACCCATGATCAGGTTATGCTATATGGTAGAAGGAATTTTGCAGATGTGATTAAAGTCCCTAATCAGTTAACTCCAGTTAGATTATCCTAGGTAGGACTGACCTAAACAGGTGAGCCCTTAAAAGGGAGTGGTCCCTTTCTGTAAAGAGATTTAAAGTGTGAGAGGGCTCCAGAAGGGCCAAATGGTAAGGACCTGACAGTGTCCTCTAAGAGCTGAAAACAGCAAGAAACAGAAACCTCAGTTGTACGAGAAAACAAATTATGCCATCAACTGAGGGCGCTTGGAAGCACCTCTTTCTTCCAGTTGAGCCTCCATATGAGAACAGCTGGCTGATTTTAGCCAGGTGAGACCCTGAGCAGAGGACCCAGCTGAAATATGCTATGAGATAATAAATTTATGTTGCTTTTAGCTACCAAGTTTGTGATAACTTTGTTGCCCAGAAATAAAAAAATAATAATATAGCAATTGTTCAGTTTCAAGGAAAATTGGAAGACATATAAAGAAGCCAAGACTTTCTAGATTTGAACATTAAAGATGTCTTTTCTCAGTCTGTTCAGATGGCAAACTGTTCTCAAATTAAGAAACGGCTTCCCGGCAAAGATCAAATCTAGGATGGGCCTGTAAGATCCTTTTATAAGACCTCAGAATGATGTAAGATGGTATCTCAGAGACTGTCTCAGACAGACAAGTTTTTCCAAAGACCTTAACATGTACCTTACAGACTGTATTATGCAATGGGACTTTTTAGAATCTTAAGGAATTGTCACACAACAGCTTCACAAGGACTCCAAGGTAGAAGAGAACTTATCTTAAAGAGATATGAGGTTATGGCTTTCTTAAAAGGGCTGAAACAATTCATGGAAAACCCATAGAATATTAAAGAGAATTGTTTGAATAGAAGCACCGTCAGCTGAAACTAAGAAACAAAAATAACAGAGAATCATTCCCAAGGAGCGAAACTGGGCTCCCATCAAGAAATGAACATGTGTCTGTCTGTTTTCCAGAGTGACTATGGACCAGTGACTACTGCATGCCTCCCATTCTATTTCCTCCCTTTTCCAGCTTTAGTCTTTGAGTCAACTTCCTGACTTCCAATTCTGTCTCTCCTCCATGATGGCCAGTGGCAAAACAAAGGCAAAGCAGCTTATATCTTGCATTAAAGCCCGTGGTCTCTGAAGGATCCATGGTGCTGTGAGAGTAAACAACTTTTGAAACAAGCTTTTGTACTTTCGATCAGTTTTCTGGCTCAGGTACACTTGGGTTGCCATAGACTTCTCCAAACAAAAGAAGAGCAAGGTTGTGGAGGAGGGGACTGACTGATTGGCTCCTCAGTTTTTGCCTTCAGCATTCTCCATCCTTCTCATCATTAAGTACATATGTGTGAACATGAGTACATTTGCAGGCATGTGTGTATGTATGTGTATGAGTGTGCTGGGTGTCTTTCCAAGAGAACCTTCAAGCAGTTCTCCCCCAGTCTCTCCTCCCCAAATGATATATGCCCTCTCTCCAATAGAAACCAAACCCATTTCCCTCATTTAAAAAAAAAAACAACAGGTAGCTCTTTTGTCAAGCAAAGGACATGTAAGAAAGGGGGTAGCTCATATCAGACACTTTTCAGGACCTGTTTTACTAATAATTCCCTCAGCATGGCGTCTCCAGGGGCCAGTCACTTAGTAACAGCTGCCGGCCATCCAGCCATCCCACATGTGGCTGCTGAACTCCCAGGATGTTCTCATTAGTGTACGTCCAGCCTCCGCACAGACGTAGGAAAAAAGCAAGAAAAAAATCCATCATTCAGGCACATTAGCTCAGAGACTCTTTGTAAAAAATGTGGACTGATCGAATCACTCAATTCTCCCTTCAACAATCCCACCAGAAAGTGTGGACTTCCTTAAAATGAAAGAGCCACAGAAGAGAGTTGTCAAAAATGGGCCACATGTGTTTTTCTCTCTCCTGAGGGGAAACCTGTTTGACTTTGGATTTCACCACCCATAAATTATCAGGTGATTTCTCACTTACGGCATAAACCTCAGTCTGGCTGGTGTATGCACCCACACATCAGCTGAGACTGAAGAGAGCTAAATTTACAAAACATTAAATCAATAAGCATGTGCGAATGGGTAAACAGCATGATATCCTTAACTTAATAAGGCCATAGCATTGCTGTTAATCATCTGTTTTGCAACTTCTGAAGTTTTTTCCCTTCTGATTTTTATAGTGTTGCTAGAAGCCTAGATGAATGAATGAGGTCCTTCTGTCAGAAGAAGAAAACAATGTACCTCCATATAGGAAATGAGAAATATTCCCAAGGAGATGAAACTGTGATGATACCCAAAGTGCTGCAACCATTGCAAGATGCTGTATTTATAAGAAAGAAATAATAACTACAGTACATTTTCCTTCTTTAAGCCCTGGAACAGACAAGGCTACCAGATGTCTCTTAGGAAAACACCAATCTTCCAGATGGGGAGTGAGGAAAGATGTAAGTACCAGTGAATAAAAATAGCATTTCTTCTCCCTCCTCTGTTCTAGGACTCCCCCCAAAAATGTGTCTCTAAACCCACAATAACAGATTAACAGTCTCCTTACATTAAAAATATCCACCTATAAAGAAGTACCAGCCCTCACCATGGGCTCTCCTTTTATGTTATTAAACAAATGTTGTATCAGGCTAGACTGCAGTATTTGAACTGCATTATTTATCAAAGCCCAGAACTTTTTCCAAGGACGGTGTACTAGAGGGAACCACCAGCAGATGAGAGATTTCACCTGGTGGAAGGTACTAATGACTACTGCAGATTGGTGGAAGCTACGGTCCTAAACAGTTCAGTGTAAATGCAAAGAAGGCCAGTAGTGTGGAAAGAACTGAGCTGCTAGGCAAATCCAAGACCCAGTTCAGAGTCCCTCTGAACTTGGAGTTGGCAGGGGTGGATGTGGGAGTGAGAAGAGGGATGGAAAACATGGCATTGACTGGAATTGTATGTAAATGCATAGAGCAAACTTGCCTGAGAGAAGGCTGCTGGGTGGATTCTGGCCTCTGTCTGTTCACCTAATCAGCATATGGACTAACTGTCAACCACTTATTCTAAAATAAACCCTTTGTACTGACTCTGTCTACTCCCTCCTTGCCACCATCACCACACATGAGTTTAGCTCCCAGGAAGATTTCTACTCAGGTGGGAATGAACAAGAAAATGTCCTAATATTTATAACAGGAGAAAATCCATATCTGCTACCTAGAAAGCATAATACAGTCCATGTTTACATGTGACTGGACACCAAATCATATGAAAAAATTACAGAAACACAAAGTCAGAATTCCAAGATGAAGAGAATACGCGATTCCCAATAAATACAAGAAAATTTACGAAAGAGAATAGAAAAAATAAAACTGAAACTATATTTTCAAAGAGATTTAAAAAGTATTTTAAAAGGCATGTATAATTTTAAAATTCAAGAAATATCTCTGAAGGATTCATACTAAATTATAAACAAGGCTGTCTTTAGGGCTGGGAGTTGGTGAGAGAGAGAGAGCTTGTCACAAGCATTTTTTTTTTTAGCCTATTGAGTTTTGTCCCAGAAGCATGTGTTATTATTAATAAATTAATAAAATATAATGCATCCACAATTTAAGAACAAGTACTATAGAAAAGGAGCAATCAGAAAACATGAAGAAGCTCTTGAAAAGTAAAGACATTATTGATGAAATAATAGAAAAGCTGGGATAAAATAGCAAATATACAAAGAGACAGCAAATCTCACAAGTAAGAGATTCATGAAAAGGAAACAGAATA
The DNA here is from genome assembly GCF_048564905.1 of Vicugna pacos. NCBI lineage: Eukaryota > Metazoa > Chordata > Mammalia > Artiodactyla > Camelidae > Vicugna > Vicugna pacos. The sequence continues at coordinate 75,446,082 of NC_132993.1, read as the reverse complement.
AAAAAAGAGATATCAAAGAAATTGTGAAAGAAAATTTCTCAGAGCTAAGAAAACATGAATCTTTGAATTGAAATTACCTTCTTCATAATTTTTCTCTTTCGTTTTAAAAGATAACTGCATAAAACTATAATTATAAAACTATGTTGATGGGCTCACAATATGTAAAAATGTAAGTTGTATGAAAATAATAGACCAAGGGAAGAAGAAAGGGAGATATGTGTATGGCAAAAGTTCCCATATAATATTGAAATTAAGTTAGTATTAGTCTGAACTAGATTATTTTAAATTAAGATTGGATTTACTCACCAAATTCTGAGAAGGATGAATGAAAATAAGACCTACAAAAAGACTTATTGTGAAATTTCAGAGCTTTAAGGATGGATAAATGATTCTAAATACTTCCCTGGGAGAAAAAGAAGTCATTATGTAAAGGATTAAGAATCAAACATTGGCATGAAGCAATGCTTTCAAAGTTCTGAGGAAAATAATTTTCAAGCTAGAATTCTGCAACTTAGTCAAATTATCAGTCAACAATGATGGTAACATCAAGACACTTTTAGGTACGTAAAGACTCAGAAACTATACACATAAAATATTCCTTCTGAAGGATTTTCTTCTGACAAAATAAGATCAAAAGTAATACAAAAAGAGTTGTAGGATGTAAGAAATGGTGGCACTAACTTGGGTGCACAATAAAAAGAAATCCCAGGGGAAGAATTCTGTAGCAGGATTGGAAAGCAATTGGCCCATAAATTAGAAGGGCAAGTTAGGGGAATCCTCCTACAAGAATGTATTTAAGTGGAAGCCAAAAGAGAACAGAGGTAGCTTTACCCACATCCGACAAAATACCAACAGCATCTTCTTTTCCTCGGATTGACTCAGCTGAGCAAAAAAAGCAGTGCAGCTTAAACTCAACTCTCTGCCTAGGCTGTGTCTGCACATAAAAAGCTGTTCATGACTGGGGGAAAATTGCAGCCGGAATAACTGGTCTCTAAGTACAGGACCACGAATCTCACAGGTGCCCTCAGCACAGACCACCAATACTGTTAGACTTAATTTCCAGTCCCTCTCTTCCGTCCAACTGTTTTACATATCTTCTTAGTCCCCAAACCTCATACAGCTGCTTCCCATTTCTGACTCTTAGTCAATAACTGTATTATTGATTTATTGATACAGCAGACGTATTGTTCTGTATGATCCCTTTGCTTGTGACTACAGCTGATTAGATCAGTATGGGCACCTCCCAGACATACATACATGTAAAAGCCCATGTGACCTAGAAGAGCTGAGAAAGCCTGTCTGTGGAGAAAGAGAAGGACAAAGCAAGTATACAGGGATGTCAAGACGAGAGGTGGAGAGAATCCACGTGAGCTCACATTTCCTGGTTCTAGTTCCCTTTGAAGGTCCAACAGCTTTTTTGTCCTGAGTTTAATGTAATATCACTGTATCTTCATGTGAATCTCTGTTCCCTCCCCACTCCCCTTTCTAGCTTGAGTTGGTTTCAGTTGACTAATATAGAGAATCTGAATGCTTTATGGCCCATTTGGGACTTTGAAACTGTCTTCTAGACAAATTTCCCAAGTTCAGATGTTGGGTATCTGTCCTAGATTGGCAGACCACTCCCCACATGCCAAGTCCCAAACCGCAAGATAAAGGAGTCAAGCAAATGAATATAAAAGTATTAGGTTTATTGCTGATTAATGTTGAATGCGAGGATGTCACTTAGGTGTGTAACAAGAGAGAATTTCCTAATGCTGAATCCCAGAATTTGACCAACTTATCCCTTCATCAGAGGTAGCACAGGAAAACTCTGCCTGCCTCTTGCAGGGGCAGAGCCTTTACCACTAAGCTTACTGTGAGGCACATTTTCTCTGCAACCAGACAAATCCCCAAAAGAGGAGGAGGAAGGTCTAAGCTACATGGTCACAGTTCCTGTTCTTAAATTCACTGAGTAGGTAAGAAATTCCTCCTTTCCTAGGAATGAAGAAGGGGTCAGAGGGTCCAGGCATGTTGTGCAATGGATGTCTTGCCACAGGACCGAAACCTGAGGAGAGGGAAATGCTTAGTCACACGTAGTCCTCCCACCCTAGCCTGGTTGTTTCTTCCACATCCACAGAGTCAGAGATCCCTATTTGTCTACTCTAATGCAGCAGTAAGACTGCCTTATGGAAAAAGGATGACACACAAAAATTCAGCAAATAATGGGAAAACATTTTGACACATCTTTTAAAATAGAGATTTCTCCATCCAGAGTAGGTATAGAAAGTTGACATATATTTCTGATCAGCACTTCTTAGTTACATTTCATGGGATCTGATTTCCTTTGATGAGTTACAGGCAATATTCTTACATACACCACAGTCTTTTACCACCCTTACAATACTTAAATCAATTCTGGGTGACCAAATGTAGCTTATGGCCGAAGACTTCTTGCTTCATTATGCTTCACCCATTGTGGCTAAGATAATGTGACAGATGCCTTCTGGAATAACAGTGGGATTTCTCCTTAAAATCTTTCTTCATGGGCTGATAGCTTGGGATAGCAGCTTGTTAAAAGCTTGGGTGCCTCTGCCTTGCTCTCCTGACCGCCCCATCCATATTGCATTTGAGTCCAGGCAGTTAATATGATGGGCCCAGCCCCAAAAGATGGATCAGGGAGGTATCTGACATTAAAGCTCTTGCAGGGGAGATAGCTTACCACAGTTTGGAGACCACTGGGATGCATAGTCCAGGGTACTGGAATTAAATACTGTTCTTCCAGCCTATTAATAAGACTAGAACAACAATAACTGGGCAGAGGTCTTTATTTTACATATCTCTCAATGTAATTAAGGTGTAGGCTCATCTTTAGAAAACAGTGCCCAAAGAACCTTGTGATCAGCATCATTTTTAGAGGCAAAACTAGAATAGGTATAAGAACTCTTTCACTCCTTTGATAAGAGAAAAACTTCTTTCTTGATTTATGCCCAATTTGGTAGTGAAAATAAGATTTGTTCTTAATGGTGAGAATTCTCAATGCCATCTGATACTTGTGGCTGTATTATTCAGAGTAATTAGTTGCAGCTGACAATCTTGAAATCTCCAGGGTTTAACACAATAAGAGTTCATTTCTCACTCTTATTACAGCCCACTGTTGGCCAGGGAGACCTCCATCTTCTATGACACCTGTGCATGTCCTTCAAGATCGCCCCTGCTGGGGAGGAGAGTGATGGAAAACACATACCAGCTCCTACATGCCTCAGCCTGGAAGGTACACATACAGAGCCTACTGGTCAATTTAATCGTATGGACCTAACCTAATTGCAACGGAGATTGGGAAATGCATAATGAAAGTGTAGGCTGATCTTTAGAAAAAAGTATCCCAAGAACTCTATACCCAGCATAATTTTTAACTACTGTAGAGAGAGCACATGGGTATTTGGTAAGCATGGTCTCTGTCACTGTGGCCAAGCTCAGCCCTTAGGACATCTTTTAAACCAGTGGTGGTTGATTTTAGACAAGGCAGTCCCACATTCAGAATCTACATTTTATATCCTTAAGTCTGTAAACAGAGTATGTATTGACATGTGTCATTTAATCCTCAGATATTGTACAGCATACATACATATATATGATACATAAAATATGAATATATATAAAAAATATATATTTTACCTTTGCTAAACCTGTTAGTAAAAGCTTATTTTCATGGGTAGGATATTTATTTGTAATAAGTCCTTTGATTTCTGAGACTCATTGACTAGTAGTCTCATATCAATTTTGCTTTAGTCATAGGTGTTGGAGGGTCATTGATAATGCCTCTTAAAAGATGATCCTGCAATATTGCCTAAGAAATCTTTAAGATTCCTAAGTGGAGATGGATGGTGCAGCTCAGCAGTAAAATAATCAGTGAGCACCAGACTGTTGATCTTATATGTGGATCATAAATCTCCAGACAATGACTGATGGTGCTTGTGAACATCCTCCCACAAACTCATCCGATGTGTTTGTTGTAATGCAGCCAGAGAACCGAGTGCTCCTATTATGGTAATTGTGAATTACACAGGCAATGGAAGCACAGTACACTTGACCAAAACACAGGGTTTGATTTTCTTTAAGACAGAAGTGAGCCTCTCAGCATAAGAATCCCAAGAAGCGGCCTCACATCAGGTTGTTCAGTTTGTTTTAGTCCTCATGTTTGAGGTTGTGTTCATTTGCTTGCCAACAGAATCTGAAGGCAGATGTGTACTCAGGGTTGTTTTCAATATTTTTAGGAAAGTATCCCCTCTATGTTTTTATAAAAGACTTTGAGTTTGTTAAAAGTAAAGAGCTGTAATAGAGGAGCAAGCCTTCATTCAGCAAGACTGTTCTTAATTGTTCTAGAAATACTCTAGCCACCCCATCTTTGTTTTCTAAGAAACTCAGAGGGACCAAAGCATTAGCAGTGAACCACTTTAATACACACACACACACACACACACACACCCAGAAACACATAGCTTGAGTGACTTTTATTCCGTTTTGCCCATGCTGCAGATAATGAAATTCAGTATTTTGAATCTTTTTGTTACATGTTTTAATAGGAAAAAGCTGATGATTTCATGCTGGGGTGGTTGAAGAGAGTTAGAGTACCATTAGATTCATAGATTCATAGATTTATCTGCAGTCTAGGGATCGCTAATGTGTTTGAGCTTTGCCCATTACTTTCAGGGTTAGCCTAGCTCGTCACAAGTTCAAGCATAATATGTCTTCTCAGGAAGTATATGAAAAGGCTGCCTCTGAGGATGAGAACAAAGATAAGGATGTGTGGATGTTCAGGAAGAAGTGGTTTAGATGGAAGATAGCCATTTTGACTAGTTCTGTTATTCGTCATTAATGAGTATAACTTGAAGGAGGTGAAGTTAGTCACAAGTAACTGACAAACTAAGGACTTTTTACATATGTAATCTGCTACATATAAGGGAGGATAATACAGTGGTAAAACATATTGGCTTGGAATCAAGTTTCCTGGGTTCAAATGCCATCTCAGCCACCTACTAGCTATAAGACTTTAAGTCTCAGAGCATCAATTTGTTCATCTATAGAAAGAGGAAAATAATATTATCTACCTTTTACAGTTATGGATAACGAGATTGTGTTCATAAGTAATTTAGCATAATTTACTAATTAAAGTTAATATTTTTGCATGTGCTAGCTTGAAAGCTAAACCAGGTGCTGTCCAAGGTCCTGAGGTGAGCTCTGAATCATGATCATCCTGATACAGTACAAGTGTACAGTACATACAGTCTTTCAAGAAGATGGCCTTCCATTTGGCAAAGCTATACCTATCTATGTAGGGCATAATGATGACTAAATTGAAGTGGGACCACTGACAAACTGCATACACATAAACTGTATGATAGGATTAAGTGCCAGCAAATCAACTAGCCCCTTAAGAAAACAGCTGTTTTGACTTGATTTGTGCCACCTCTCAATGAATTATCTTAATTCACCAATTAATATCTCTGTGGATACACTTTGATTTTAAAAATAAAATACACATGCAAATTCATTCATTATATGGGTTTGATGTGTGAAAGCAAGTATGTTATGAGAATAATCTATTTAATGTGATAGGCATCTAACCAACATGTTGTGTTCATTTATTAACTTATTAACTTATGATTGGAACATAATGTCCAATGGGTTGATAAGCTATTAAACTGTACTCAGCAGTCAAATGTCTCCCTGACGTTATATATTATGTAACTTATTTTTCCCTTCTTGTCTCCCTCTCTTATGAGAGAATGGATGCTCTGCAAGAGCAAGGTAGTGTCCCTTTTACTTATCCCTTATTTCTAGAGCCTGAAACTGTGCATGGCATATAGAAGGCATGCCAGCAATTTAGATAACCTAAATGAAATGGGCACATTTCTAGAAGTTATTGAGATTGAGTCAAGAAGAAATAGAAAATCTGAAGAGATATATGCCAAGCAAAAATACTGAATGAATAATTTAAAAAATTCCCACCAACAAAATCCCAGGCCCAGATGGCTTCACTAGTGAGTCCTACTAAATGTTTCAAGAAGATTTAACACCAATCCTTCATACACTTCCAACAATAGAAGAGGGAGCACACTTCCTAACTTATTCTGTGAGTCCAGTATTGTCCTGATAGCCAAACCAGATGAACAAGAAAACTACAGACCAGTATCTCTTTTGGATATATATGTAAAAAAATACTCATCAAAATACTAGCAAAAAGTGGAAACAAATTGCTGTTGGTGGATGAATGGATAAACAAAATGTGTTATATCCATACAGTGAAATATTATTCAGTCATAAGAAGGAATGAAGTACTGATCCATGCAACCACATGGATGAACTTTGAAATTATGCTAAAGAAAGAGCCAGTAATAAAAGACACATATTGTATGATTCCATTATATAAAATGTCCGGAATCTCTGTAGAAATAGAAAGTATATTATAGTTGTAAGGACTGGGTAATGGGGAGTTACTGTTAGTGGGTACAGGGTTTCTTTTAGGATGATGAAAATATTCTGAAATTGAGTAACGGTGATGTTGCAGAATTCTGTGAATATACTAAATACCGCTGAATTGAGCACTTTAAAATGGTACAATGCATGATTTTTGAATTACATTTCAATAAAGCTGTTTTTAAAAGTATGACTGAAGAAGCACACTTAGTAGCCAAAAATACTTTATAAGGGATTCCATTCCTTACTTGCCTCTTATAAAGAAAACTGAAAGAAATCAAAATATATAGTTCTCTATCCATTGCCCTCTGTCCTTGTATCTGCTCTGCAACCCTTTCCTTTGAACTTGGCAAAAAATAAACAAACAAACAAACAAAAATGCGTTCTTACTTTCTCTTACCACTTCATTTCTAAGCCCTTCATTGTGTAGATAAACTTAGCATCTCTGACAGTGAGAAAGAACTCATCTTCTTCCCAAGAAAGAAGGGGATGAGGAATAGCCTGGAAGTTACAGGATAATTTTGGTAGACCAGGGGAAGAAGGACATCTGCACACACTCCACACAAAAACTTTTATTCTGTCCCATATGTTTGTATATGTAGAAACATGACATAACATACATTTAATGTTGTGATAAAGCAAACCTTTTTAGTTAATGATGCAGGTTAAAGGAGGGATTCCTGAAGTGATGTCAGATTGTAGGAAGGATTATCATTTCCCTTTGCCCAGCGCCCCATCTGTCCCTTCATAGAACCTGGTTCTTTCCAGTGCTTGGAGAGGACATAGAAAGGAGAATTTTCTAATGTAACTGAAGGTAAGGACACTAATGCGTCATACTGGATATAGGAGACATCCTAAAGGGAATTAACCTTTGCCGTGTGAATTGTTTCTGAGTGGTTGCTAGGTATTGTCACTCCTAGGCCAGTTCAGTTTGATTCTTCTTTCTTTTTCCTATTCACTTGCAGGTTTTGAAGCTCCCTTCCTCCCCTAGGGTGTTAGAGGAACTGGATGGCACACAGAGTGACTAAAACCATCAGTGGAAGCAGGACACACGGTGAGGTGGGTAGAGAAGTGGTTATAAAGCCTGAGGTAATTTTGAGGGAGACAAGAGAAGACACAGGGAGAGGACCCCTGGGGAGTACTTTCTGATCATTGAGGTCACTGGGGCCACCCAAGAGTCTAGAAGTAAGGCCCTGTGCCTAAAAGTTGAAATCAGAGATGACCCAAATAAACGGCACAAGTCAGTCGCAAATCTTTGCCATCCCAATGGCGAGTGGGTTGGAATATTATATTACACTTCAGCCTGATGTAATAATAGATAACACTTAATGGGATTCTGTGCCTGTATTTGGTTGGTTGAAGGAGTGGGCAGGTCACTCTTACCGTCACTCCCAGATTTCCAGCCAGCTCTTTGATTCCTCCAGGCTAAAGGTGGGGAGGTGAAGGGAACCACGAGTGGGACCACCCAACATTCTCTTCCCTGCTAAACAACCTACTTTCTTGGTTTCAATAATATAAATTCATGTCAAGGAGAAAAATTTAAATGTCTTCTTTCTATGTTATGTTAATCCAGGTCACGGTTACATATAGTTTCCTCATATTGGGGGATCAGTTGTATGGCTTGCTTTGTGAAGTGATTCTTGATTACATTAGTAAACAGACACATTTGAGGTGACAATGAGAGAGATTCTGAATTAGGGGAAGAGAAAGGAATGAAATTCAGAATTAATACTTTAATGAATAGGAAAAGAAATATTCAGTAATTTTATAAAAATGACTAAATGCCAGCTCTATTTGATAAACATCCCAGAGAAACCTACAAAAGCTGAGAGTCCTTGAATCTGGCATGGTCCACTCCTCCTAAAAGAATCAATCCCCAGAGATTTGTTGCAGCCATCTACTGGGGATTGTGTGCTAATAAGACCTTCAATGAAAGTGATCTAAATTCCTGTCCAAATAAATAAATAAAACCACTGCTCTCACACCTCAGAGTTTGTAAAATTTTTCATTCTTGGACTATTCAAGTGTGTTTAATAACCAAAATCACACCTATTTTTATGAGTTGGGCATAAATGACTCTTGTGCCAAAGTAATTTAGCATTGGCAGGGGCTGGGTTTCTTCCATTGTTATTGTTCTAATGCCTAGAAAAATGCTTTGTCTGAAGCATATTGCAGGACAAATACATCTTTTGAGTGTCAGATTTCATATGCCTCATCTTTTCCTAGTCCCTTACCTGTCATTATATGAAACTTTTATGACTATTTGCAGACAAAGACAAGAAACACAAAGGGAAGAAAAAGAGCATAGTTCAGTAAATAACAGATCAGCAAATTTAAGCTCAGCTGAGGAATTCAGCTCCCAGGCCCTAGACTGCTGAGGAGGCTGGATTCACGCATAGTTGGCACTGGTGAGTCATAGAGAGAAGCCTTAAGCACCCTTGTGTCTTACTGTTAGGGGGGATAACCCTCTTCAACTACTAACCAAATCACAAAATCTCACATCAAAGGCTTAATCTGCTTGCCTCTGTTTCTTGACCTGCAAATTGAATCTACCAGCATTGTACTCTCCTTTGATACACATTATTACTGTAAAATATTGCTAATAAAAAGATTAGAAAAGTAGATGACAGGTATAAATTAAATAAATATAAATTAAATAAAGATGATAGACTGTAGGCATAAAGAGAAGAACTTTGATTTCTCCATAACAATAGTAGCCTACATTTACGGAGGGCTTTATTATGTGCCAGGAATTATTCTGAATACTTTATTTATTTAGCCACTTATTTAATCCTTTGAGAAACGCCATGAGTTCAGTATTTCATCTATAACATGCAGAGAATAATAATATGTCACAAAATTGTTGGAACCATCCCAGGCACAGAGGAAGCACTCAATAAATGTTAGCTGTGATTATTTGGCTCACAGTCTACTCTACTCTTTTTCATTCCTTGAAAATTCAGGCACTTGCTTTCCTCCAGTTTTCTGGCATTTTTTTTCCTTCTCTATGAGTTCGCAAAAGTCACACACTCAGGAACACTTTCCATGTTTTAGGATAAGATGTATAGAGCTTGAAACATTGGATGCATTTAAAGCAACAGTGCACATTTCCTTGGTATCTCTTCTCCTTTCCTGTCTTTCCATTCTCTTTTTGCTGAGGTTTATACCATGCTTACCTTGATAATAGTCTTTTTTTTCTTTGCACTTTTGCCTAGTAATTATGTTGTAATCTTTTTTTATTGAAGTACAGTTGATGAACATTATTATATAAACTACAGGTTACAATATAGTGATTCACAATTTTAAGGGTTATACTCCATTTACAGTTATTATAAAATATTGGCCACATTCCCCGTGTTGTACAATACACCCTTGTAGCCGATCTTACACCCAATGGTTTGTACCTCCCACTCTCCATCTCTATATTGCTTCTCCCTCCTTCCCTCTCCCCACTGGTAAACACTAGTTTGTTCTCTGTATCAGTGAGTCTGTTTCTTTTGTGTTATATTCATTAGTTTGTTGTATTTTTAGATTCCACGTATAAGTAATATCATACAGTGTTTGTCTTTATTTGTTTGACTTAATTGACTTAGCATAACACCCTTCAAGTTCATCCATGTTGTTGCAAATGGCAAAATTTCATTCTTTCTTATGGCTGAGTAATAGTGTGTGTGTGTTTGTATCTCACATCTTCTTTATCCATTCATCTGTTGATGGACACTTAGGTTGCTTCCATATCTTGGCTATTGTAAACAGTGCTGTTGTGAAGGTTGAGGTGCATATATCTTTTTGAATTAGAGTTTGTCTTTTTTGGATGTATGCCCAGGAGTGGAACTGCTGGCTCATATGGTAGTTCTATTTTTAGTCTTTGAGGAACCTCCACACTGTTGGACAGTGGCTGCACCAATTTATATTCCCACTAAAAGTGAACGAGGGTTGATGTTTGAATAATATATTTAAATTTCCAAAGTAATTTTGAATGTGTTCTCTCCGTATAGCAGAGTGATCTTTGGAGCTGAGCTTTAGGGCGAGCTATAGGCTGGTGTCCTAGCTCAGCATCTACTGGGTGTGTAATTTGAAGTGATTTGCCAACTTCCCTCTAAACCAGTGACCCACAGACTGAAGGCAATAATAACTGAAAACTAGTTTTCAAATCTTTAAACATCTTGAAATTTCTAAAACACATGTTAAAGTTTCCCAGTTATGGTAAACTGTCAGATGGAAGGGACAAGAAGGCTCTTAGCATTTTGTCTGTGTAGAAATTATAGCTGGAAAGCAGATGTCTGGCCTATTCAAATTTTACTCTGAGTTGGCAGCACCTTTCTATCTTGTGCCTAAAGTGAGAAGGCATCCAACGGTAACATCCAGTCATTGGCAGGTGAACACCTGAGCGGCAAAGAGAAATTTGTTTTTCTCTCTCCCATCACATTATTAACTTTTCTATAGCAACTCCCTCAACCCTCAACATTCAGAACACTTATGTCCATTGGGGAAGGTTTTTTTCCTTATTGTTTATGGCATATGATGCACACAAAGCTAAGGAATATGTCTTCCTTTGTAATGAAATAGCCTCAAGAGCCACTGTGACCTAAACTTACCCCAAATTCTTTTTAATCCCCCCTTTTGAATTGGAGCAAGAGTAAAACAATAGCACATGGACCCTCTGTATATTGTAACCATCATTTGACACTTGAGTTCTCATCCACTTACTATTTATTTATTTGTTTGTTTGTTTATTTATTTATTTATAAAATAATAGCAAACTGTTTTTTAGAGCAGTGGTTCTCAAAGTGTGGTCCACAGACTCTGGAGTCCTGGAGACTTTTTTTTTTTATAGTTCTGCAAGGTCAAACCAGTTTGAAAAAAGCATTAGGATGTTATTTGCCATTTTTGCAGTGTTGACATTTGCCTTGATAGTGCAAAAGCAAGGCTCTAGCACGTTAGCCTGTATCAAGGCTATGGTACCAGATTGCACTAGTAGTCATTCTTTACTGTTACGCACTTGCAGTTAAACAAACTAGTTTTAATTAAGAATGTCTGTGATGAAGCAGTAAAAATCATTAGTTGTGTGATATCTGGATATTTGAGAACATGTCTTTTTAACTTATGTGACAAAATGGAAGTGCTCATAAAGCACCAAAGTGCCATGATTGTCTTGAGGCACAGCAGTAGTGCGGCTGTTTGATTTGTGAGCTGAACTAGCCACTCTTCTCATGGGACACTATTTTGAAAGAACAACTGGCATATAAAATACGGCTTTTTGAACTTTGCAAAAATGAACCAAGTAAACCTTGGTTGTAGGTTCTAACTTTATATATGTATTGTCAATGATAAAATTCTACTTTTAAAGTGAAAATTAGGATTCTGGGACATTCATATCTGCTGCCATAAGCTTGATAGTTTCTCAATACTTAGTGACTTTTCTCACAAGTGGTGGTGACATTAAGCAAGTTTTTTATATATATAGTGAAATATGTCAAAATTTGGAAGATCTGCATAACTCTGGGAAACAATATTTTCCAAATGACTGATACATAATGTTATAAAATCTGGAATGAGTAAAAAGGATATTCAAAATATAAGTGGGGCCAGTGGATTTTAATTTGGGAGAGTATGAAAAGTTTACTGATAAGGTTTCAGATTCAACATTGCAACCAACCTTTAAGAAACTTCTACCTGTTAGTTTTGCTTTAGAAGAATATTCACAGTTATATAAAAAGGTTATTAAAACAGTCCCTACTCCTCCAATGAAGTACCTGTGTGAGGCCAGATTTTCTTCATGTACTTCAACCCAAAGCAACATACTGCAGCAGAATGAATGCACAAGCTCATTAGAGAATCCAGCTGGCTTCCATTAAGCCAGTCATTACAGAGATTTGCAAAAATATAAAACTATGCCACTCTTCCCACTAAATTTTATCTTGTCTTGGAAAATATAGTTTTTTTAATAACCAATGTGTTTGTTAACATGTAATGGATTTTTTCTTTTTAAATGAATTTATACATAAATATTTTTTAAATGTCTCCATTCAAATTCCTAATAGAATACATATTGATAGATTCAACCTACAAAAACAAAAGCATTTGGTTTCCTGAAACCAAAGTTTGAGACCCATTGTCAGAGCTCTGAACTGGATTTAAAGATATAATTTTTGAAGTGTGGTCCACAAAAGACCAGCCTTAGGATTATTATAAATAATACGTATAAAAATGGATATTCCTGGGCCTTTTCCCACATTCCTGAAATGGACTCTCACAGCATGGGGACGGAAAATTTCCACATCTGAAAAGATTTTCCGTCATTCTGTTGCGCACACAAGACCCTGCACTGGTCAAAGGTTTTGGAGTTCGTGTCTGGATTGGCTACAGTTTATTAAATGATCTTGGGTAATTCTGTTAGCTTCTTGGAACCTCTGTTTTCGACATAATAAGTTGGACCTGTGGGCTTACATTATAAAGCCTATTCAGAGAGCCTCAGATAAAAGGATTTAAAAACATCCCACATGTTGTCATTTCTTAAATTACATGACTTACATGAATTAAGATAAATGACTGAAGTATATGCTGCAAAGCAGTATCCTTGACTTTAAAAAATAGTTTTTAAAGTAATCTTTTAAGACTTTTAAATGTAGTCTGCTGATCTATTATCCATCAATTTCAAAAACTCACAATGGACATTGTCATTAGTGCACGTTATCTGGGTTCTAAGCCAGAGTGCATTCCCCAAAAAACAATACACCAAAAGAGAGCAAAATGAAAATCATAAAAAAGATAAATGTAGACTACCAAAAAATAAATAAATAACAGCTATATAACTCAGATATAAGATGAATCTGAGGTGCCAAGGGGCCCTGAAAAATGAAAGCTTTTTTAAAATAAGAGATGATCCTCCCTGCCTGGGGGCTGCATAAGGAAAGAGATGTACAGTCCCTTTAATGTTCTGCTGAGCCCCAAAGTCCAAAGCTCCATTCCCTCAGACCCCCTGAAGGCAAGGGCTGGCCCAGGGTTTGTAAAGCACACTTGGAAGCAGTCCTTCGAGAGCTTTAAAAGTTAAAAGCAAAAACTTTAAACTTAATCTGTTGCTCAGACAAATATCCAGTCAAGGAGGTGCAGCTGTGGGCAGACTGCGTCCTCTCTGTCCTTCTCGGGAAATGGAGGGGCTGTCGCGTCTTCTGTTCCCTTCTGGTAACAGATCCAAGCTACCCAGTAACTCCTCATAGATGCTCACCATACATCTTTCCTTTGTGCCCCACATGCTGGTGCATCATTTCAAGGCAAGGCATGTTTTCTTAAACTAGTAGCCCCTTGATTTCTTGCTCTGTTGACATTCAATATGTTTATTATTAATGAGTCATGTTTATTAACTTTATGTGTCAGGTACTGAGCTCAGCAACACTGCCAACAATTCTCTGAGGCAGCAACTATCATTATATCTATTTATACATGAGGAAACTGAGGCATGGAGCAATTGAGTAACTTCCTGAACACCACCCAGCTAGCAAGTAGATGCATTGGATTCAGTCTTGTGTTTGTATGACTCCAGGACTTGAGCTCTGAACAGCCAGCCTATTGTGTTTCCTCACCCAAAGAACTGAGAGCACAGTAACCACTCCTGGGGTGAGGACAGAGCGTGGGAGGGAGCCCCTCAGTAACGCCTGTAAAGCCCAATAATAAATATTCCTTTTAATCTTTAATAAAATCTCTAGATTTTATTAAAGATTTCACCTGAATTAAAGTTGATTTTTAATGTCCAGTTTACTTTGTTGCCCACTTCATTTGTGAATGGTAGACAAGCTGCCAATTTCAGGACCATGCTGGCCAAAGTTTCTGATTCCCAGTCCTTCTCCATCCCACTCCAACCCCTACTCTTTCTTTTTCTGTGTCCATTAGTCAGGATTCAGGGCAAAGTCACCAATAAGGATTTTGTAGTATGGCCTAGACCTATATGCAAATAATGTGGACCTTTGAGCTAATTCTATATTTATTTTTGGTTCCCCAGCACCATAGTAGCTCTTGCAGACAATGTCGAAAAAATACTTTCTTGCATTGGATCTGAGAGGAATGGAGGTTTGAAAGAGCACTTGTGCCTGAGATCACATTTTTAAATTCATTATAGGAACTGTTGCTGGATGCTCTAGAATTACAGCCTTTCTGATTTGTTCTATTCCCTCCTACCTTCTAAACCTCCAAGCTGAGACTGAAACGATAGTTTTTATCTACCCTCATCATTCTTTTTCTTCGTGTCCTCCAGTTCTCCCCGCAGTGGGATTTTTTTTATACCTTATATTCTTAACATTGACATTTGTTTTTAATCCAAGACTTACTTAAGTCATTTGGGAGTTATGTGATCATTGATTGAGTTTTATAGAGTGGATGTACTCAAAAATCTAAAGAAATAGCTTCTTTGCTCAAGGGAATGTCAACAGATAAGGGAAAAGGGGAAAACAACTCTGATATTTCAGGAAGTATGTATTAGTTTCTCAAATCTTGTTTTCACTTTTTATTATTATTAAACTTCATTTCAGTGGAGAGAAGGAATCTTATGAGGGTTGCCAACCTGAATTTATAACACAATTGGTTATAGAATATGTTAGGAGAGAGGCTGTTTTACTTACTATCAAATCTTCAGAGTAAATTATCAGTTTGCCTTGTTGATATGACTAAGGTGCAGAACAGCATGCTGTCTAAAATATTTGCACAGTTGTAACTTAATTTATTTAACAAAATAAATAATATTTATGAAGTGTTTTTTCATTCATTGCTATGTTTGTCTTCACAGCAGTGCTGTTCAGTAGGCATCACTGGTAACACTCAGAATGTTAAAGTACTTGTTTGAAGTCGTGCAGCAGAAAAGCAGAGGAGACAGGAGCTCTTTCCTTTCCAACAGTACTAATATAAAGTGTTCAATTTGGATTTAACGAACATGCTGTCATTCAACAAGCATTTACCGTGTACCTCTTAAATTAAATCACTAAAGAAGTTTTCTTGAAAGACGAGTAATAAAATCTCTGTCCTGAAATTTCCTATTGAGAAAAACAAGCCTGTAAACTAAACTCAGTTGTAACATAAGTAATCAAAAGAGGATGGGCCTTTAGAATGTGAGTTGAGTATGCATTTAACGTTGACAAGGAGAGCTTGCTAATTCATGGAGTACTATACTGGAATGTGAATATTTACCATATAGTTTGTTTTCTTGGTCAATTGACTTTAAACAATACTCGGTTTGTTTAGACTCCAAACTCTAGACTAAGATAATTTAGATTTTTAAATATCTTTCTTATACTATTAATCTATAAAAGACAAAGGGAAATTTAACTCAATTCTTTTTCACATTAGAACAGATTCCAAGTGGGTTGAGTACTAAGTACATGTTAAGAAAATGTGAAATTTAACTCTGTTTCTAAGGGAGAAGTCTGTTGAATATAAACCTGTGAGGCTACGTATACAAATATCCTCCAAGTGTTCCTTTGCCCAATCACTATCTTTGAGAGCAACAACAATCAACTCCTGACATTTTGTCTTCTAGATTTTGGTTGAAAGCAGAATCATTGACCAGTTAAACAAGTGTAGAACCTGGAGTTACGTTAGAACCCTGTGCCTCACATATCTGTGTGAGTAATTTGTACTCTCATCTGTATCTCCATAATCAAGCATTTCATACAAGCCCTGTCTGCTAGCCACTACCCTCTTCTTTCCGATTATCGGGGCACCCTCTCTCAGGTCTTCCTCCAAAAGGCTGTCATCAGTTCTGAACGCTAAGATTCAGAGACAGCATTAGACAGTGGGAAAGTGCAGGATTTGGAGTAAACAGATTTAGATTGAAATTCTCCTGCCAGTTACTAGCTGTGTGATCTTAATTTCCTTAACATCTTTGATCCTCAGTTTTCTCATCCACAGAAAGAGGATAACAACAAAACTTTGCTGGGTTCTGGTGAAGATTAAATAAATGAATATATTAAGCACCCAAACACAAGGTTTGTCACATTTTAGACAACCAATAAATGTTAGTTTTATTTCTGTCTCCTTCATGAGGTTTCTCATTAGCCAGTAATTCAGAATGCAGCCTAAGTTATCAGTGAATTGGTCCCATGGTCCTTTCTTTTGTCATCCCATCCCTATTATCTTCCCAAATAGTCAGCACCCTCCATAGCCTTCTTTCTTTGTCCACTGAAGCCTGCTTACCTGGAAAACCTTCATTCATCTCCAGTTCAGAGTCTAACTCACCTAAGAGGTCTTCTTGATTAAATCAGAAGTTGCCTTGTTTACAAGGTTCTTTCCAACATTTTTAACATTTGAGTTTAACGTTAACCATGCTGCTTTGTACAGAATAAATACACAGAAGTATCTTTTGCCTGTTCACTCATTCTGTAGCACATAGCAGGCAAACGGTTGGTAGGAAAAATATGTTAATCAAATGCATAAATTGTTCTTACTAACAGTTTTCTGTGAGTGAAGTCAGAGGTGCAGAGAGGCCCCATAATGAGATAACAGAGAAAAGGAACAAGTCATAATTCCTATGCATTCAACTCCAAGCAGCTGTGATTTTTAACTGATAAAAATACCAGTTATGATTTACTGATAGCAAATGATATTTGACCCTTAAAGAAAAATACCTCTCCAGAGAAGTGTCCGTCGCTACCACATGGTAGAAATTCATTGAGAACTGAGCCACTACTGCCCCCTAAAGCCCATCCAAGATATATCAGGACACAGCACAAAACGTTTTGCCTTGATATTCTCAGGAAGAGGTTTGTTTCATTGCCAGAAGACCCGTTGATTGTCTACGCATCATCCTTGTCCCACTTCCCACTTCACAGTGGAACTTTGACTTTATGCTGGGCATCCACAAAATGCAGCCCATGTGACTCAAGGGAAGGTGACCACAGCCCAGCCCCTAGATGGGCTTTAACTAATCTAAAGTAATCATGCTGATCTCGTGTCTCTTAAGCAATCAGCTCATGGCATTCTTTTGGTGATGGGAACCTGTGTTGGGCCAAGTCAGACTGAAAGTAAGGAATTTCATTGCATAACTGGGGGAGAAACTCTCATTCATTCTGCTGGATATAAATGAGGAATCGTGTACCCTTATTACTACTGGCACCTATGCTCTGATCACTGAAGGAATCTGTTGTAAGAAGTCCACACTGTGGAAGGCAAAGCAGTGAGATGGAAAGAATATGGGGCCGAGGCTCCTTTGAGCTACTTAAATCAGTTAACCCTCAAGCCCTATCTGCACTGGACTTTTATTTTGTGGGATAACACACTTTATAATTGTTTAAGTCAGTTTGAAAACATTCTGTTAACAGTACTGAAAATGGAAACAAATGAAATAATAATGAATCCTTAAGGTCTTGTTGATTTCCAAGCTTAAGGACATTACATAAATACACATTCTTGGATGGTACATTGCCAAGGAATATTCTCTCAGCCCACCTATGAATAGAAATAGAATGTGCCTTTTCAGATTTAATTTCTTATTGGGCTTTTTAGCTTTCTATACAAGAGCTTCTTAATGTTGAAGCCCATGGGTCTCTATTTAACCAGCAACATATATAATTGCTGTATTTGACATCTCTGAGTTCCTTGCCATAAAATTCTTTCCCCCCAAGCTTGGCTCCCCTCTATTTGAAAACATATCCTCAAATCCAACCAGAGCATAATAGTTATTTTTATTGAGCTGCCCATTAGTGTGATGTCATCACTATAATTTCAAGATCCTTGTTCTTTTTTTTGTAGAAGTGCCAAAACCATTACTTCAATTCCGTTCTACCCTCTTTATATTGCCCCCCTCTGATGAGCAATAACTATCTTCTAGTATGAAGATTAGTAATACCTGAGCGATTTGTTTGTTTTTAAAATTAAGAACATGGTAAAATGTTTCTCCAAAAATAACTTTCCCAAAAGAGGGGACTTGAGAGTTACTCACAAGAATACTTAATTTTTTTGTTTTTGTTTAAATGACATTCTAGAAAACAAATTAATGTAAGCATATCTTGGATCATTTGTATCTTATAATTGAAAACTACCCCAGTTTTCACTGCCTGAGTTCCTGTTTGGGCTTCCAATAGAGGTGACGCCAAGCGACAGTCTTGAATTGTTGCCAGGACTGAGAAAACACTGGTGTGCTTGATACCCTGAGGTTGTCTCCTCACCAACGGAAGGCCAAACGGTGTCACAACAGGCCATGTGAACTAGGTTTCTCCATAGTCTAATTAGAGAAAAATAGAGGGAGAATTGAATCATCAACTTGCAGCATGCCAAACTTTAAGGAACTTTCATCTTAGCACTCAATTCCATATTCGTGTTGCAAGCAGGATTCAGTTTCAAACCTCATCATTTATGATATAAAATTAAAGTTGTTAGCTGGCTTGTTTTTGTAGCTTTGCTTATATTTCATCAAATTTATTTCATATAGATGAATATATAAAAACTACAAGCCCATAGTGTTTCTACCTTGTTTACTTAAGTACACATTTAGTAACATCTCACTTATCCCTTACTAGGTGCATGATCTTGGGCAAGATAAATAACCTCTTTGTTCCTCGGTTTCCTGATCTATACAAAAGGGGTAATGATATTATTTACTTCATTAGATTTTATGAAAATTAAATGATTTAATATATGTAATGAATTCAGAAGTGTACCTGAAATTGAAGGAAGCACTCTTGAGTTAGTTCTACTCTAACCACTACTATGTTTTTACTACTATTACAAATAAAATAATTTAAGCCAAAGCTGAAGGTTCATCAGGATTTTTCCCTTTTATAAGAATATGCTAGAGTTTGGTGTCTTCCTTTTCTCAGCCATTGCTACAGAGCTTAGCACCAAATTGTGGCTCATGAATAGCAAGAGTGAGGTTATTATGTTTTCTTTGGCCTTATTTTTGGTTCCATTTATGCTCCCATCCATGTTTTCCTTTCTTCTTTGCTCAGAGTTTTAATTTATGAGGCCTTATTGCACTTTATGTGTCCCTTAAAGCTATCTTAAGTCTTTTTGGAACTGAAGGTGTAGTACATAAAAATCAATAAAAATACATATCTACTCTTAGACTGTGTGAAAGTAGGCATTTAATAGGCAGTAAGGCTCACTGGGACATATTACCACATACAGGAAGGATCTCAGAACTCATTTCCTGGACTGTGAGATATTTTCTCAGGAGCAGGAATATAATATAATTGACCACAGTTATCTTCTGTCTGTTGTGTGAATGTTGCAAATGTTTATTCTATTTCTGTAAAAAATACCCTTATGTAGTATTTTTTTAACTCTTTCACAGTGATTACATTTAGGAGGCACAATGTTTGTCTATATTTTATTTAGATTTCTAAGTTTTTGATAATTTCTTTATTTTTCTTGAGAAGGAAATACACGCGTTCATGGTGAAAATGCTATGATTCAGGTCCAGAAGAGCAGAATATTATTTGTGGTGACAGTTATATAATTTCCCTTTCCTAATCTTTCTTCTCTGTTTTCTGGGCCAGATTTTAACCTCACATATTTTGTACTGAGATAAATGATTACCCTGTAAGAGATTTTTAGCTGCCTATTAGAATTTGTTATGTGAGATGTGAGATAGCAATTCATCAGGTGTTGAAGTTTGCTACTTATAGTCCTTGGGAAAAAAATATACCTATCACTGTATTCAGAAGTATTTTGCTTTTAAAGCAATTATCACTTTGTGTTGGCGGCTGAGATGGGAGAGAGAAAGGAAGTGACAACTTTACTTAAAAGTGTCATCCATATCCGCAAGGACCATTATTCTCCAATTTAAATTCTCTACTCAACCTGACATTCAACTCTCATTTTACTTATTTTTTTCTTCAATGGTATTCATTTGATGTGTGATTTATTAAGACAATGTAAATAGGAAAATTGAACTTGAGGACTTCCAAATAATAAATATCTTGTAAGTGTTTCTTTGTGCTTCCCCACATCCAGCCAGTTCAGATATTATACCATGACTTATTTAAGTAATTGATTTCTTCTTTTATTAATTATTATAATTTCTGCCTGTTGGACTTGCCCAGGAATAACAGCAGAATATTTATCCTCTCAGTATTGCCATATGTTCTTTATGTGATCAGCATCTACCTTCTGCTGGTAACATAAAGTTAGATATGTACAAAGGACGTTTCACAGTGTCCTTGTAAAATGCAGTTACCAGCTTGAGGTTTCCTTGGGTCACGTAAACAAAAAATAATTTTGATGCATAGAGATTTCTGGTTCTCTCCGATCTGTGAATTGGCCTGATGCAAAAATGACATGTGGTGGGGTGATATGAATAGTTTTAATAGATGTATATGATGTATTTTCCTACCTCTTTCCTCTGCATTTCATGGATTATTATTTCAGTATTAAATATGCCCCTCCCAGCTTCCTTGGAATCCTAACAGCAAAGCTTTTAAGTTCAAGAATATTTGAAAAGAGTTGTGAGTAAGTAAACCAAGTGAATGTGTCTGTATGGTATGTTTTGATGAGTTCCTCTCCTATTGGCCCTGTTGATCTATTTGAAATAGACATTCTTCCTAGTTCTGAGTCATCCTTTAAAATTTAAATATTTCTCGAAGGGTTATATCAAGCTACTTTTGATTGCTGGAATTATTTTATCAAATTTTGATACTAACAGCCTTTCTCAATGTCCAGATAAAAGCAAGTATCTTATAATGTCTGATTTTTAAGAATAAGAGGATAGTCTACACATTATTTGGCAATTGTCTTCTCACATAACATTACGTGGACATCTGTAAAGAGTAACAGATATGTCTTACTTTTTTTCTTTTCACAGCTACACGGTATTACTTAGAACAGACATACCATAACTAACTGAAACCACAATGTTGTAATAAGTATCCTTATATAGTAGTTATACAGTCTCACACTTTTTACTTTGATAAGATAGATTCCCAAAAGTAAAATTAGTGATTAAAAGGATATGTGTGTATTACATTTTCTGTGATATGGCCAGATTTCAAAAGTGTAGCAATTTACCCTCAAACACCCACCAGCAATGTCTGAGGGTGACTTGTCTCCTCATATCCTCTGGATTTTATCATTCTTTGTAATTTGCCTACTGCTTTTACTTGTATTTGCACAGTAGGCTGAACTTTTTTTTAATGAATATTAGCCAGTTGAATTTACTCTTTCATGAATTTGCCATTCATATCCCTTACCCATGTTTCTATTGAGTTGCTTGTCTATTAATATAATTAATTGTTAGAATTAGTTGTGTATTGGTGGTAAAATTGGTAATATATGCTGCAAATATATTTTCCTAGTCAGTGATGTGAGAGGTTATCTAGTGTAGTGTCCGGTTTCTGGAGACAGAGTATATGAGTTCAGATTCCTAGTTTATTATTTATTGGTTGTATGATCTGGGACTATAAATTCATCATCTGAAATATAAGGAAGACAATAGTACCCAATGTATAGGATGGGATGAGGATTAAATGAATGAATAAATGTAAAACATGTAGACTAGCACCTGGTGGACAAAAACCAATCTTTTTTATTTACTAGTATTATTTTTCTAATATATTTTACCCTAAAAACCTTTAAGATGTTATATAGGATCTACATTTATTAGTTTGCTTAGTGGTTCCTGAGTTTCCTGTCTTGCTTATGAAGATTTTCTCTGCCCCATGATTATGAAAGCTAATAGCTTAATTTTTTTTCATTTAAACTTAAATCCATATATAATTTGTTTCTGTATATAGAGTGAGATAGGGAATTAATCTTGATTTTTTTCCCCTAGATGACTAGCCTACTGTATTTGCAGTACACAATAAATAAGCTCTACTTTCTGCTATGAATGGAATGCTACTTTTGCCATTTATCACTTATCTGTACTTGGTGGTCTTTCTTTTACTCTATTTTATTGTAGTAGCATTATATTACATTTACTATCTGACAAGGCAAGTCCCATATCCCAGTTCTCTTTCTCAGTCTTTGTGGCTATTCTTGGATGCTTTCAAATTGACCTTTAAAATGTTACTCAGTTCTAAAATATCTATTTGTGAATTGAATTAGATTTACATATTAATTTTGGAAATACAACATTTTATGATGTTAAAACTCCTCATTCAGGATCAGAGTATATCATTCAGTTTGTTCAGGTCTTGATTTATGCTCTTTAGTACAATTTTATATTTTTCTTCATATCTATTTTGTCATAATTATTGCTGTCATGAATGATATTTCTGTATCTTTACTTTTATACTATGCTATTCTACTAGTCATTGCCAGTATAAAGAGAAACGAAGTGTTTTTATAGATTACTTCAAAGCCATTCATTTTTTATACTATTAACTTATTAAACTAGTTTCTTGGAGTTTTTATGTCTATAATCACGTCCTTCAAAAAAGAATATTTTAAAAAATTTCCAATATTTATATGAATTACTTTTTCTTACCTAATACATTAGCTCTAAAATGATGTTGAATAATAATGTTGATGTGGACATTGTGCCTTGTCCCTAATTTTAACAAAAGTGGCTTTAGCATTTTACTGTTTAGTTTGATCCTGGCTCTTGGTTTGTGGCAAACAGTCTCTATCATATTTTCCTTCTACTTATTTTTTATTTGAAAGTTTTTAAAGTTAAGAATGGATGGTGAATTCTGACAAATCTTGTTCTAGTAAACTATTGTTATATTCCTAACAGTATTCATTTTTATACTCATTTTGTTGGTTTAATGAATTATCTTAAAAGATTGTTTAATATTGAACTATCCTCATATACCTATAATTAACTTAAATTATTATTCGATTTCATTTGTTGCTAGGTTAGACTAATAATATTTTACTTGAAATTTTGCATCTATGTTCATAAGCAAAACTGATTTATAAGTTCTTGCTTGTACTACCTGTTAGGTTTTGTTAATAAGGTGTTGCCATCTGTATAAAGTGGAGATCAACATATTTTTCTTTGAGTTAGTGTACATTAAATAACATGAACCATCAGTTTTTTAAAGACTACATTTATCTATATAGCTGCCTGGGCCTTAATCTTTTCTTAAAGGTGTATCTTTAGTTATCTTCTGTGATGATTGCGCTGTTTAGTTTTTCATTCTTTTTTTAGGCTAGCTTTGGTCATTTGTATTTTGGTGGAAAATGACCACTTCCCCTTACATTTTAAATTTTATTGCTATAGGGTTGCACAGATTTTCCCCACAATTCTCATAATTCTTCTGTATCTGTGGTTAAATCTCTCTTTTTAAAACCATGTATATTTTACTTTCTTTATTTTTTCTTAAACTGAGCTTTTTTTCCCCTTAACCTACTTTTTTTTCAGATTGTTTTTCAAAGAAGAGTTAACTGAAGTGAAAAGGGTGGGACAAAGACACACAGGCAGAGAGGAGGGTAAGTGCAGAGAAGGGCCTATGGTAGGAAGGGGTAGCTGGTTCTCATCTCAATCTCACAGCATTTGTCTGTAATTCGTACTGTAGGGCTTGGACCGAGCCATTGCTTTCTAGCTATCAGGTTGTCAGCGGTCGCTCAGTGCAGTGCTGAGATAACAGAGATTTCAGCTAATGTGGCAACTCGAATAGATTAAAAGCTGCTGCCTGCTTTTCTACACCGAGGAAGACACTGAAACCATGTTTCTGTCAATAGATTTAGTTATTAGATTTGGGTCCACGTTTACTTACCAGCTAGGCTTGGCATATTGTAGGCAGTCAACCAATAATTGTTTAAATGAGTGACTGTCTGTTGAGTGCTCTTAAACACACTGGGCCTCATCATCTGCATGTCTAGAAGGGAATGGCAGTACCAACCACATGGGTTTAGTTTGAGGAGTAGATAAAATGAGTGCTTGTGCATGCAAGTGTTTTCCCAATCATAGAACGTTATAAAGATGTAAAATTTATGACCTAATACTATAGTACTAAATTTTGTAAAATTAGACTGGTGGATTGCTAAGTCATCTACTAAACACTTATTGTGTTTTTATTTCCCTGACTCTGGTTTAATAGTTCAACATTCAATAATAAGCAGTTTAGAAAATATATTTCAGCACCAATGCACTGCTCACTGGAATTTGGGTTAGCATATAGGGTTTGCCTAGTACATGGTTAAAATGTGACCTCAGGGCTTCCTCAGTCCCTGAACTTCATCTTATGTGTATCTTTTTTATTTAGTAATTAGGTCAAACAGTATATTTGACAATAAAACCACACGTTGAGTTAACATATTCTGCTCTCATGTGAGATTTTAAAATTTCATCTGCTAGGATAATTAAGAAAATTATTCTGATTACTGAATCTTTGAAATGTGATTTTCTTCTTCTCTAACTTGAGATTTCCTTGTTTGTATCTAATTTGGCTAAGAAAAAAAAAAACATCACTTTGGCTTCAAGCTCTCTGAAGAATACTAACAATCGGATGCCTAGAATGACTCTAACAAAATAAATACCTCCTAGATGACAAAATCATGCCGTTTTATCAACAGCAAGTCCTGGGAGGTGCAGTCACTAAGCCAGGGCCTTCAAAATCTTTGAGGATTTACATATGATTTCCTCTCTTAGAGAATCTGTCACACATGCTCACTTTAAACCTCGGTGAACCAATTGCTTTATGTATAAATCAGAACAGCAGTTGTCCTAACTGAGACTAGGCATGTATACCAAATATTAGCAAAACTGAAAATGTGGTGATAAGAGAAGTTCCTTCCTACTTTTAATGTTATATCTTAGTATAGCCTCCATTTATCTACGAGCAGGGAGCACAGTTGTACTGAAGGTCATTTTGAGGTCAACATTATTTTTCAACAATAACACTTGTCACAGGCCTCTCTTAAGTTGGTAGTTGTTGCCATTTTCCCCTCTTTTTTTCTTTTCCTTTGACCTGGAAATCCCAGGGCAGGCATTGATGACCTTTATCAGGCCACCCTAGAGTTAAAGCCATGACTCATTGTCAAATTCAGAAAAAGAGAGCTCAATGATTAACAGAGGCAGGGAGAAGACCGTGGTGGGAGCCGATTATTGAGTTCCCAGAAAGTGCTGCTTGTTGACACACAAAGGTTAGGGTTTTAGTATCAGCAAGCAAAGCTGCTTGATCCCAACAACTTGCCTGCCTCTGTCACCCTGTGTATGGACCAGCTTGTCCTCCCAGGTCAGAGAGCCTGGATCCTTTAAACACAGGGGCATGTGGTCCTCACTGTGGGCATCTGGTTTCTGGGCCTTCTGACCAGGAAGCTTCTCTGACCTCACCTCATGTGGAGCCTCTGAACTGCCCGTTCTTGGAGCAAATCTTCTCTCAGTCACTTTAAATGACTCTGGGAAGAACCATAACTCACCCACTGGAGGAGCATCTGCAAAATAAACCAGGGTGGCTAGACAGTATTTCCACCAAAGTGAAAGAGAGGAAATCAACCCTTACGTTACATATGACACATCTGATAGTCAATCTAAAAACATACAGATGTTTTAATTCTGGGAGTATTTCAGTGTACTGTCTGAGAGCTGTGCATTATAAGAGCATAAAATGTTGTCTTTTTGCCAGCTTTCCCAGCCTGTGACACCCCCAGAGATGTAAAATTAATCATAACAAATAGAGAAAATAATTAATTATACATTTTGAGTAACTTTGACTTGAATTCTATCTTTACTGAAAAAACAAGCAGCTAGTGGTTTACATTATTGTATGCACCTTAAGTTATAAACTCTTATAAAATGGAAGGAGATTTTTGTGATCATCAGTATTTCAAAAACACTTCAGGTAAAGGCTATCTAGAATAAACATATACAAGTGAATCAAAGAAGTTGTAAACCCACCTTGCAGGCAGTACTTTGGTGAACTAACTAGGAGTTTTTCCAGAAAGGAAGAACAATGTCTTATTAAAATTTTTGTAAGCCTTATTTAAAAAATTTTAATATGAGAAAAGCCATTAACAAAATCTATCTTATAATTGAAAAATCTAACTTTAAAAGTTATAAAACTCATCACTAGTAAGGTATGATTGCACATATTTGTTTCCCATGTTAGTGCAAAATAATAATAATGGTAATAATTTTAAAGGCTTCATTTTGGCCAAATTATTCATATACGTGATTCATGAAGTACAAAAATAATATTGTAAAAATAATCATAACTACCATTTCTTTTAAATGAGCATACAACTTATAGTTTGTAGACTTATTAAATTGGGTCAAAACTTTATTATTAGATTTTTGAGTTTGTGAATTCTCATGGAAAAAAACTTCACAAGCCCTCTAGAATAATCAGAACCACAGAGGGCTGGCAGTGCATGGAAAAGGATTGTGGGTTTTGTCAGAAATAGTTGGTTATAATCTCCAAAGCTAATGCAGGTCACACCATTTGTACCATTCAATTGTTTATAAAATTAGGTGGATTTGAGCACCTTTAGTCATGGGTACAGATTCATTTACATATCTTAGTACAGAAGCTACAGCATCGGTCTTATTATAAATACCTTGCCTCACATTTTAATATGAAATGTGTGATATTTAACACTTCCTGTATGAATGACATAAATGATAGAGAATTTGGCTGAGTTAAGGCTTTTAAAATTATTGTTATTACTTTTAATCTTAGTATCTGCAGCTTCAGCAGCAACTTTGTCAAGCCATGTTTTAATAATGACCAGTTTTATAACTCTTAAAATGTTAAGATTTTGTATTACAAGGCAAGTTTGTCAATGGCTTTTCTCTTATTAAATCCTCTAATATCAATGAACAATGAAAGTTCCATTAAACTATTAGAAAATAAGATATATTATATTATATATTGGATTGTGTAATGCTGAGAAGTTTGTCTTGAACAGAATTTTTAGACCTTTCCTTGGTTTTGAGCAATATCCATATTAGAGTCATTAATGAAAAATTAAGGCAAAAATATGCCATTGTATCCAGTATGTGAAAAATAAAATCTCGTAATATCATAGGCATGGAAGTTGCTTATCATTTCACATTCAGTGCTTTGTTTGAAACTGACCCATGACCCATTTGAGATCAAAGTTCATGCAACTGGCAAGTAATGGTGGCATTATTGTGTGTGTCTCTGACATGTGAAGTGCACAAAAAAGGAATTCATAGAGATAAATTGCTTGGCATGAACAAGTCCCCTCTAATCCTTTAAGATTTTCTCAAATTCAAATGAGGATAAAGCATTAAAGAAATAAATTATTAAAGGTAGCCAGTTTTATTCTTTTTTTTCTCCCCCCAAAGTTTTGGGATTCCTAGTTCTTCAATATTTTTATTCTTTTCAGAGTAAGTTTCATGGTCTAAGACCTACACATTTACTAAACATAACAGAACGTTAGCAGTGGAATAGGACTATATTTCAGCTATGTGATGTGTTAAATAGGTCTTTATGTTTAGGCTTAAACTCTAACTATGATTTTCTATATTAGGGGGAGGGTGTCATTGGAGGGAGACATTCACAATTGGAATAGAATGTTTCCTGTAATCTGCACATAGACAAAGTTATTTCTCTGCACCTGTGTATGCCATGCACACGCCAGGCCGCTAAAGAGGGAGGTGTACCCCTGGAATAAGAGAACCCACTTCGTTATATAGGATTCCTACCTCTTGCCTCTCCAAGGCAAGGGAATGAATTAAGGAGGGATGAGCAAGTTTTCCCTTCTCTCTTTAGCATCATTTTCCAAACTGAGATAGAACTTCTTATATGGCCTCTGAGGGGTGGCCATTTGAGAGGAAAATCAGAGGAGGGTGAGGGCTGTCTGTTCAGGTAGGTACTCAAAGTTCAGAGTTTGCTGTTGGGGTCAGCATGGCTGGGAGGGGCACTATTTTTGGAATCCTAAGCCCTTGGTTTAATTTACAGCTCTATTCGTCAGTAGAGACGTTGGTCTTGGTTAATCAAGTTCTATTCGAACAAAGCCATGTCTGCTGGTCATATATTGCCTATGGCTGCTCTCACAATACAACCGTACAGTTGAGTAGTTGCAAAAGAAACAGTATGGCTCAAAAAGCCAAAAATATTTGCCATCTGGCTCTCAACATAAAAGTTTACTGACCTCTGATTGAGACCAAGAGTTAGGATAGCAAACTGATGAAACTCATTGTCACTAAGATGCAGATGACCAATATCTCTCTAATAACCACCCTGAGGGATGTTAACCTATTTAAAATGTTCTTAAGACAAAATTAATTGCAGTTAGGTGAATAAAATCTCGGTGGATACTTGACAGATATGTTTTAGTAGGTACCCTTCTCAATGACTCCCAGGAAGTGCCTACATCTTCACTTATTTGCTCACTTCTCTGTTTACTCTGCTTGTGTTGCCCTTTCCACACTGACACCTTGGACATCCATTAATTCCTATTTGTCCTTAAGACTGAGACCAAGTCTCCCCTAAGACATTTATTCCCCATTGAAGCACTCCAACACCTCTGTCATCCTATTCTATTATTTTTCTTGCTGACCCTCACAATGCTTATTACTCATTTTATCAAAGTATTTATCACACTATATTATAATTACTTGCCTGTATGTTTCTTCCATTAAACAACAAACTCCTTGAGAGCTTGGACTGTCTCTCTTCACTCTTATATCCCCAGGACTTAGCATAGTACTTGGCATATAGTAGGTGAGTGATATTAATGATGCCATATTTACTAATCTTCCTCAGTTTAACCCCGATAAGCATAATTCTCACTACTTATTTCCTTGGGAGGAATGTTTATAAGTAGAGAACCTCCTTAAAAAGTTTCCTTGAATACTATGAAAAGAAATTGGGTGGATATCATCTACAGTTATATCCTCTCTGTTAGAGAAAACTTACTTACTTTTTGAGCACTTCTAGTAGCTGTTGAATTCCAAGATAAATTTTTTTTGTGGTGAAAGTTCCCAACAAGGTCATAGGCTCAGAAAATATGGATCATAGTTTTTTATAAGCCCAGGTATGTCAAAATATTGATAATGTGGGGTAGTATTTTCTCAAGAATGAAATGTTCCTGAATAATTTTCCCATTACGTCAGTACACAGCATTGAATCCAACAGTATTAAGCAAATTCTTCTTCTTTATTTACCTTTACTGGGAAGATTTACAGAATTATATATTATTCACATAGGACTTCATCATGGAAATAGTAGACTGAGGACCCAAATAGGAAACACCATTTTTATTATTTAGTTTTATGGAACATGGGAGTCCTGGCCTCTATTTTACAATGGTCCAGATTTTTCTTGATGAAAGTTAAAATATACCTTACCATGAACGGTACTTCTGAAAACCAGCCCTGATCAGCACTTACCATTAAGGCAAAGAATCCATTCAGACTATTATCAGACATCTGGCAGTTACTAGAGAAATATATGTGACTCTTAGAATGAACCTCCACTGCTAAACAATGGAAGGACATTTCAATCTGCAGTTTTTACAGTGGACATTTGTTGCTGGTTCTGCTTCGTATTTAGCTTCCCCTTTTTTGGTACATTTTCTTTCAGAGACCCACTCCTTCCTCTCTCATGGTGTGTGTTGTTTCAGCAAGCCTGACTATACCCACTCTGCTGACAGGGCCCATCGGTATTTCCTCCATCACAGTGACTGTTCAGGGACTGGCACATAACTCTAAGCCAATCAATGAGACAGTCCTGTAGTGATAAATATGCCCAGACCTGCCAAGGGCTATCATGCTGAGAGGGCCTGCTCGAGAGTGAAACCACTGTGGGAAAAAACAGGGCCGAGAGATGGAGAATGAGTGGAGTTTAGGCAGCATTACTGAAACCTTGCCCAAAGCTAGGATCTCCTTTGGATGTTTCAGTTTTCCCAACCACTAAATAGCTTTTTTGGACTAAAATAATTTGAGTTGGGGTCTCCGTTGCTTACAATCCAAAGGTTGTATCAATTCCAATCTACAAACAATAGTGTAACGATATTTAAAAGTTACCTGGAAAACATGTCTGGAGAAAGTCCAAGGAGTTCAAATAATAGAAAAGTAAAGGAAAATATAAAGTGAATGAACATTAAACATCTCTAAAAGCATTTTGAAGTTAGTTTCAAAAATTAGACAAATTCTCAACTGGGAATGATAAGTGAGAAAAGAAGTCATTGTATTTTCACATTCCATTTTTTAATTTCACAATTCTGAATATAATGTATTTTAATCATATTTTTGGCATTAATATTTTGAATATTAAAATTGATATTTAAGTAGAGGCTTTACTTTTTCTTTGATTACATATTTTTAAAAGGGTTAATTCATTCTTTAAAAATGTATTATAAAATATTGAATACATATGGAAACACAATGGAAACAGAAAATATAAATATATAAAATAACAAAATAACATAACCAATACTTATGTATCTATCAGTCTAAGAAATATATCATTGCAAGTAGAGTTGAATCCCTCCTAACCCCTCCCTGGGTAAATCCCGCTCCTTCCCTCCTGGAGGTAATTACCATTCCGAGTTTGTCGTCATCCTCATGCATTTCTTCACATTTTACCATATATGTATGCGGACCTAAACAACTAATAGTATTATTTGGCAGGTAACTAAGCTTTACGTAAGTAGCAAAATACACACAATAGTGTGTATTTTCTCTGGCAACTTGCTTTTTAAATTTACATTATATTTGTGAGATTCATTTATGTCGAAATGAGTATCTCTCCTTTGTTCATTTCTACTACAGTATAGTATTGCATTTCAAGTTTTTAATAGGTTAAGGACCCAGTAGAGGTTGGGAGAAATCTATGAAATAGAATTTTCACCGACCTTTAACTGAAATTTACATTTCCTTCAATTATAAAGCAGGCAACCAACCATAGTAATATGTGACTATCAACAATAGAAATCAAAGATATTTCCATATCACATTTATATGCAATATAGAGATCTTGAAATATAGACTAAGCTCATTAATTTTCAACATTGTTAGTTGCTTATCCAGCTGCTATATCTAATTATTGAATGGGCTAATGAAAACATACATTACTATAACTTTTTAAGTATGCTTATAATAACCACATTCCAACATAATTTGCTTTTTTTAATAAACCTATGTATTTTACTTAAAGGCATTAAAATTGTTTTAAACATTATTCTGAGAAGAGATCCGTTGGTTTTTATCAGACTGCCAAAGAGGTCCTTGCCATAAAGTTAAGAACATTTGCTCCCAAGCAATTCTACTCCTAGGAATCTACCCTGGAAAAATGAAAATGTGTGTCCATACAAAGACTTGTATGTGAATGTTCATAGCAGCATTATTCATAACAGCCAAAGAGTGAATGAGTCTATTCGTACATTAGAACAATACTTTAGATTAAGAACTAACTGCTGATACATTCTACACCATGGATGAACTTCAAAAACAATATGCTAAGTGAAGGAAGCCAGATACAAAAGACTACAAATTTTATAATTTCTTCTATATGAAATACCCCAAAAGGGAAAATCTATATATAGAAAGTAAACAAGCGGTTTCTTGGAGCTGGGGGTAAAGAGATGGGATGAACTGCAGATAGGCAGGAGGGATCTTTCTTAACATGATGGAAGTGTTCTACAATTGGATCATGGTGATGTTGCACGACTCTAGATTTACTAAAAGTCATCGAATTGTACGCTTAAAGTGGATGACATTTATGGTATTTAAATTAAACCTCTATGAAGCTTTTAAAGAAAAGCAAGAACCTTTGTTTGATCACATGACCAGATCATTTATTTATTATTACTCTTAATAGTTATTTAGGTGGTTGCCATTTTTTGCTTTTGCTATTAATAGCAGTATTGCTATGAGCATTCTTAAATATGTCTCCTTCTGTATCCACTGGGCATGTCTCTGTGGTATAGCCAGGGGCAAAATTATTGTATTGCCTCTTCTTTATTAGACATTGAAATATTTCTTTCTAGATGGTCACAACAATTTATATGCCAGCAGCAATGTGTAAGAGTTCCTGTCAATTCGTAGCCTCACCAATACTTGTTATTGTCAGACTTTTAACTTTTGACCATCTAGTAAGTATGAAATGGTACCTTGTTTTAATATGCTTTGCAATATTTTTTTTCATCTGGTGTAAGACACTGGTGTTTCTCCCTCTGAGACCCAAAGTGGGATAGTGTAGTGATTAGGATTTAAGTGACATTCTGTGTAGGTTTGAATTATGGTTCTACATTTTCCAGATGTTAAGTAACCTGGCAAGATTATTTTATAATTTTATCCATACATAACTTCATATTTTTGTTTTAACTTATTTCTATAGAGCGTATTTTGTTCTTGTTGTGTTGTTCTTCTCTGAGTAGTATCCCTTTATATTTTCCCCTGTTTTCCACATAGGTAATCAAATAACTTGCAAAATTTACAAACTATTAGAATGAATATGTGAGTTGCAAAAATTAGTTGGATTTTTATGCAGAAAAATGTTTCATAGCTAAACTGAAGAAAGCCAAAGGTAAAGCTACAATCTTAAAAAGAGCCAGAAAAAAAGTAGATTATTTTCAAATATGCAGCAGTTTACAGTTGACTTCTCAAGAGCAACAATGAAAGCTGAGAGATAATATAACAAAATCTTCAATATGCTGAAAGAAGTTAACTGCCAACTAAGAATTCAGTATTTTTCCTTGCCAAACCTTAGACATTTTATTTCCTTTTTTTTCTGTTCTTATTTCAACTGACTAGGGCCTCGAATACAGTGTTAAATAAAACATGATGGAGGGCATCTTTGTCTCATTCTTTTTCTTAAAGAGACTGTTTTTAACGTTTCACCAACAAGAATAATGTTCTTTGTAGAATTTTTTTTTCTAAATATCCTTCATTGGCTTAAGAGGTTCCTTTCAATCTCATTTTGCTCTGAGTGCATCATAAACAGATGCTAAATTTCCTATATCTAAATGGTTCTTTAATTTCTTTCTTTAATTGTTGACATAGTGAAGACCTTTTCTAATGTTAAATTATCCTTTGAGTCATAGAATGAACCCAACTTGGTAATCCTGTATCATCTTTTTTATATTTTGCTGGATTCCATTTGGTAGTAGATTATTTAGAAGTTGTGCATCTTTATACATGAGTGATTAAGGCTGGTCTATACTTGTCCATTCTCATGTTGTCTTTCTGGGCTTGGCAAGTGACACACAGGCTGACTTCATCTTCCATTCCTGACCCCTCAAAGTGGTCACCCTTCTGCAGTGTAATCTGTACGCATCCATACATACTGAACATGATGTCTAACTAAATTCTTATTAATAAAGACTGAAGTTAGTCAGTGTGCTCCTCTTGAACACTCTAACTCTGATTACACCAGCCTCAAATTAAATTATATGTATATGTATGTGTGTGTGTATGTATATATATATTCCATAACTTTGACTTTTAAATTTCTGATATGTGCATTTATTCATTACTATTATTAATCATTATTACCATTATTCTGCTCAGTTTTTTAAAAATACCACTTCATTAAGGTATGATTGACTTGATGGGTTTGGAGATAAGTATAATATAATTATATAATTATATAATAATTATATAATAATATAAACAACCATAAAACCATCAGTACAATCTGTGCCATAAATGCACCCATCACCTTTCAAAGTTTCTTCCTGCCCTCATTATTTACTATTTTTTGTGTATGATAAGAATACAACATGAGATATGTCCTCTTAGCAAAATTTTAAGTGTACAATATAGTATTATTTCTTGTACCTCAGACCTTCCTTCACTGTATATCATATACTACATAATGAAAATTAAAAGTGAAAACCCAATGGGCAGGTTAATGGAAGCTTAGATACACAAGTGGAAAGAGAAAATTAATCAACTAGAAGACAGATCTGAAGAATTTCTCTCAAATGCAGTATAGAGAGACAAATGGACAGAAAATACAACAGGTTAAAATATATGGAAAATGGAGTGAGAAAATGTAGTTTATATCTGAACAGAGTTCTAGAGGACAAGACTAGAGAGAGTATATAGAGGCAAATTTCAAAAAGTAAAGCCTCATTCACTTCATCCTAATCCCAGCCTTGTAAAGACCCTTACCTTGTTTACCTCCTTCTTCTGATGTACTGCCCAGTCTCCTTATTAGCCAACTTACCCAGAAAACAGAAACAACGGGCACCCTGGTTGGGCCATCTGCATAGGTCAGCATCTCAAGAATAATTCATAGTGGTGAAGAGTAGAGAACAGATCTAGTGGGAGCAAATGAAAGAAATCCAGCACAAAATTTTCTTCTACCAGTTTAGAAGTTTTGCTTTTCACATTTAACATCTATTTTAGCAGTTGATTTTTTTGTCTGTAGTGTGAGTAGATTTTAATGTTAAAAATATCTAAAAACTTCAACAAAATGAAAAGGCAACCTACTGAATGGGAGAAAATATTTGCAAATCATATATCTGATATATCCAAAATATATAAAGAACTCATACAGATCAATGGAAAAAAACTTAGTCTGATTAAAAAATGGCCAGAGGATCTCAATATATTTTTTTTAACAAGGAAGATGAGCATAAGGCCAACAGGTATAGGAAAAGATGCTCAACATCACTAATTATCAGGGAAATGCATAATGCATATTAAAACTACAATAAGATGTCACCTCATGCCTGTAGAATGGCCATTATCAAAAAGACAAGAAATAACAAGTATCGGTGAAGATGCGGAGAAAAGGGAACCCTTGTGCACTGTTGGTGGGAATGTAAATTGGTGCAGCTGCTATGGAACACAGTATGGAGGTTCCTCAAAAAATTAAAAATAGAACTACCACATGATCCATCTATTTCAATTCTGTGTATTTATCCAAAGAAAACAAAAACACTAATTCAAAAAGATATATACATCCCATGTTTCATTGAAGCATTACTTGCAATAGCCAAGATTTTTTTCTTTTCATTTTTATTTTAAAGGGAAAAAAACAGTGCAAAACTTCATTTTCCAATGTCACCCATGTCCACCCCCAGGTCACCCCCTTGGCTTGGGGCCTGAGTCTTCCTCCTGCTCAGAACCCGCTCCCTTCTCATGCAACCCCATAGGGGCTTGAGGTTCCACTTCACTGGAGTGCCAGATCCCAGGGGGACTTGAGGGAGATAAGAAATGAGGGGGCAGCCTCTGATCTCCCTGCTCCTCCTAAGTCTCTGGCCATGGCACCAGGTACTCATCTTGGCCCTCCTGAACCCTTTCCTGACCACTTTACTAGCCTAGGGGAAAAACCTGTGTGTCCATTGATGGATGAATGGATAAAGAAATCACGGCATATATATATTTATATATACAATGGAATATTATTCAGCCATAGAAAAGAATGAAATCTTGTCATTTGCAGCAACATGGATGGACCTCAAGGGCATTATGCTAAGTGAAATAAGTCAGACAAAGACAAAAACAATATGGTCTCTCTTGTATATAGAATCTTAAAACAAAACAAAACAAAACAATCTCATAGATACAGAGAACAGATTGGTGATTGCCAGAGGTGAGGGGTTGAGGGTGGGTGAAATGGGTAAAGGGAATCAGAAGGTACAAACTACCAGTTTTAAAGTAAATAAGTAAGTCATGAGTATGTAAGGTACAGCATGGTGATTATCATTAATAATACTGTGTTGCATATTTGAAAATTGCCAAAGAATAAACCTTAAAAGTTCTCATAACAAGAAAAAAAGTTTTGTAACTGTATATGGTGGCAGATGTTAACTAGACTTAGTGTGCTGATTAATTCACAATAAACACAAATATCAAATCATTATGTCATAACCTGAAACTAATATAATGTTGTATGTCAAACATGCCTCAATTTTAAAAATACAGTAAAAAAAATACAAAATATGTAAAAACTGATACAGCATGGGCACAGTCAACTGGAAACAATTTCCCACTTGTCAGAACTGATGCTGCCTGTTCACGCCAGGTAAGGCCATGCCTATGGCTTAGGTACAATAGCTAAATATTATATCTCATCACAGGTGGGTCCAGGTCTTGTGGAGCACAAGACTTATATATAATTTAGAGGTCCTCTTTAAGAAAAATAATAAATTACTTGTCAAAGGAAATGCTTGTTAAGAACGAGAAAAAATTACAACAAAGTACAAATTTTTAAAAAGGTAGCAAATAACACAAACATCACAAAATCTCAGAAAATTGCATGTTTTTATTAATGAACTGCCTGCCTCACTTTTGTAATATTCCTTTTCCTACATTTTTGGCTGCATATTCTTCAGTAAACTGCTTCATATGTCATAGACTTCTTATATTTTGAGGAGTCTTCATGAATTTTGAGGGACCTTCATAAAGTCACCCAGGTGGAACATCCATTTTGTATTAATGGACACATATGTCTTGTCAAGAGAGTTTACAAACAGAATAATAAAAGCAATCCTTTAGTCTTGCAATAGCCCAGATAAGATCTCATAGTGGCTTAACCATTTAAAAACTTGCTTTTTTCCCCCAAATATCTATTTGAGAAGCTCTTGTGTCATTGTGTGATTTTGTTCTCTATAAATATTAATGGGACCACTATTTTGAACATTTTTTTTTTTACAAAACTCTCATTAAATGGTGTTGAGTGAAATTATTCATCTGACCAGAACAAAAAGAAAGATCATGGTGTTTATCCATGTCAACAAATTTGTCAGATTGAAGCTGCTCAGACCTTCATTTATGTCCTATTGAGCATATATGTTGTGTTTTTCTTTTTTTATTTTCACCTTCCTTCTCATCTTTATTTCATGTTTGGGAGGCTACTAATTCTCATATTTTAACTCTTTCATTGTCATTTTTATCATCTATTTTTTATTGGCTATCTTGATTTTTTTTTTCTTTATCTTCATAATATTGACCATCAGACTTTTTGGTTCCTATTTTTATGTAGTAAGATAGTTTTTTACATTTTAAAACTTTACCTCACTTTCTTTTTATTTTTGGACATTTCTTAGCATACTCCTTCCTTATCATATTTGAATTTTGGTATAATTAATAATTATGAAAAACATATCATTAATTTGAATTTATGGCATACCAGAAGCAGCCAAATGCAGTTATCAAATGACTCACACTAGTACTACGTACCTAGTCCCACTGATAATTATGTTTAGATATGTCACTGGAATGCTGGTCTCTTCAGGCCATTCCACTGCACCAGTGACAATTTTGTGTACTGCTTTTTCCAGAACCAGCAGACTGTCAGAGCAAGTTGCATCAGACACACTATGTGACACAGTAGATCGGGAGTGGTGAAACACAAGACTTCACTTACAGAAGTACTTACTGTTTGTGGTGGTACTATAGGTTTATACCCTTTGAATATAGGAATTCTAGTTAAATTAAGTTACATTTCAGGTGATCCTATCAAAAATATAATAGAGTTGTAATTGTAAACACTGCAATATTTCAGGTATTTCTGACAGAAGAGAACTTACATTTTGAAATATCTTATGATTGAAAGAATTTTCCAGACTACCTTCTGGCTCTCTGCATTTCACACTTCATTACCCTTTCACTATCCACATATTTCTGGTGCCAGGGGCCATAGGACATGGTCTATGATATAACCTCTAATCTGTACCCACAGATCATGATGCCAGTTAGGTCTGTACAGCAGACAGTAAAGGTATTTCTGGAAGTCATACTTTACTTGGCCAGCAGCTAGCAATAACTTACGTGAACGCACAGTGTCTGCAAACCACATCAAAATACTCAGCTAAACTCAAATGCAATGAATCTCCAAATCGACTTTCCTTAAGCCATATCCGAAAAAATGCTCACAGCTGCTCCAATGACAGTCTACACAAAGAAATGTGGTGGAGAGGTAGTTAGGACAGAAAAGGACAATCATCTTAATCAGTGCAGTCAAAATATCTAACTCTGCAAATTTTACAAAAACATATGACTAAGTGAACCCATTTCTTGTCCCTTCTCAAGGCCTTGAAAGAAGCTCATGCAAGTGACAGTTCCTATACTTAAGCCTGTGGCCCTAGGTGGGAGGCTGAGGTCCCATTTTATTGTTTTCCTTATGGAGAACCAATTGTTTCAGCACATTTATTGAAAAGTCCATTTTTCCTCCCCTTTTGATCTGCAGCCCCAGCTGCTGTATATTGTTCCCATGTAATTGGGAAGCCACATTCACACATGGCTCAGGGCACGTGGTTTCCCCTCATGGTTGGTTTGTTTTTATAATGTCCTGGTCTCTTAGTGATCTTTACTTTTTTATCAGCCCAGTAATGTAAGAAAATTTTGTTTTATGCTGGATCTAGTGGTTTTATAGGAACTAAGTCTTCCAGAATGTCTAATATTCTATACTGTCAGAGTAGATGTCTTTGTCCTTGGAGTTCTAAATTTTGGTTATCAGATTTTTCATTTTGAGAATGCCTGGTCATTCTCAATGGTTTCTAAGGACACTTAAATATAATTTTTTTGGTAGACTAGTTGCTTCTTAAAAGAGACTAAATGCTCTTTTTTTTAAAACATTTTTTATTGATTTATAATCATTTTACATAAATGCTCTTTTAATTAAAAAGGAATCCTATCCTATTTTAAAACTCCCTTTCCCACAGATTTACCTGTTTTCACCCCTGACATTACTTTTTATTTTTTGCAAATTTTCTTATATAAACCACATTTTCTTGAAGAGCACTTCTCTATTTTTCCATTAGTTTGAATTTTTGTAGATTTTGTGGACCAGACAAATATTCTTGAAGATGTTTATTATAATAGCTCACGAAGATGAAGTAAGTTTCTACAAAGGTCACTAAATGGGTGAGCACATGAGCTGGGAAACTGGAAGTTCTGAATTATAACCTGGTTTGCCACCTTATTGTGTGACTTAAACTGCTCACTAGGAAGATATTCCCAGTGTTCTAGGTGATTTTATATCCAACTTGTGTATCTTCCTGATTTTTTAAAAGATTACTAAAAAATATCAATGGTAACCAGTTGAATTGGATTCCATGAAGAACGTCTCAGAGGTGTGCGAGCTGGGGCCTCTGTAACTGTAAGGAACACATGTTAGTCCAAAGGACTGCTGAGTGGAATGTACAAGCATCTACAACCTTCTTAAGCAGCTCAACACCACTCAGGGAATTATTTAAACAGTCTCTGTGCCTGTTAATGAACAACCATGGGGCTGTAGCCACAGATCCAAGCCTGCGTAGTTAAGAGTATAAAAGTCACCCAGATGCACATAGCGAAGTCATGTTGTAAAAGTTAAGAAAGCACAAAAAAGGGGAAGATTGGAAAATAAACTTGTTCACATAAATTGAATGTTAAGAAAGCCTTGCTGAGAGATTGATAAGAGAATACTTCTTACAGAGTGAAAAGCGGGTGACCACCTGGAAACTGAGGACCTTCTGGGAATTAGGCGCCAACTGTGTCCTGGATCAAGTAACAGTGCTTTACTAAAGACATTTTACTTAAAGCTGTGACCTTAGGATCAAGCACGACCATATTTGATCCCAGGCTCCTCTTCTTGCTGAGTCCCTTGACAACTTGTATGAATCTCAACTTTCTCTTCTAAAAAATGAGGATAATTATACCTACTTCACAGGCCAATGTAAGGATTAAATGAGATAATCTGACAAAAGAGAAGGAATAGTTCTTGCCACATCCTTCTAACAGCATCAACATGCATTCATTCCTTGTGGTGGCTTGGTTTGCAATGGCTAAGTGCTGGGACTCTGGAATACGACTGCTCAAATCATTGCTCTCTTACAATCACAGCTGTGTGACCTTGGACAAGTTACTTGACCTCTGCTTCAGCTTCTTCATATGTAAAAATGTACTATTAATAGTACTTTCCCCATAGGGTTATGAAGATTAAAGGAGTTAAAATATGTAAAGTACTTGTGCCAGTGCTTGGCACATAAGTAAACATTTAAAAAAATGTAAGCTAAAGACGTTCAATAGTTTTGGATTCTTTCTAGTAGTGATTGATTTTGTCTTAGGTTCCATTCACATAACTGGACAGGAAGGAAGCCTTGGTAACAGCCTTGCCACCTGAAGGCGGGTGTCTTGTAGTTCTGTATGAGGCAACACTGCCTGTCTGCGGGGAACAGGTGGTGGTGCCGGCTTCCCCTCTAGCGAGGGTGGTTATGTATGGTTCAGGGCAGTTCCGGGTGAGAGCCTTGGGAGCCAGCAGCCAGGCTGCCTGACAGCCAGCTTTTGTTACTGACATTGGTCAAATTAACATTTCTGATTGTTTCCTCCCTTGTGAAATGGGGATAATTTTTGCCTCTCTGGGTTGTGTGAGGATTAAATGAGGTTAATTCACCTACAGTCCAAAGCCTGCACCAGCACAGAGCTAGCCGCGGTAAAGATGATTACATCAAATGTACACAGCAGTTGAGCCCACGGGGATTTTGAAGGAAGGGAAACCAGAAGGCAGCTCGAAGTGGCCCTTCTATCTAT
This sequence comes from Vicugna pacos, assembly GCF_048564905.1. NCBI lineage: Eukaryota > Metazoa > Chordata > Mammalia > Artiodactyla > Camelidae > Vicugna > Vicugna pacos. The sequence continues at coordinate 75,405,320 of NC_132993.1, read as the reverse complement.
CTGAACTCGGCCTGGTAAGAGGAAAAAAACCCAATCTCTTCCTTTTGCAACGAAGTGACAACAGAGGTCTCCCCGCGGAAAGACTCCCCTTGTCTTTCATACTCCCCTCGCTACCCACCCCACCAAATGCAGGCAAAGACATCATCCTTTCCAGTTTTACAATCTACTCATTTCTGTACGTGCAGGTTTATCTGAGCTTGGTGGCAAGCCAAGGGTGGGTGGGGAGAGGCATTAAAACCTGGCAACCCCGCTCCCGCATCTCCGGATGCCGCAGGGCTCCTGCCAGCCGTCCTCGGTTAAAAACGTGCTTTTTATTTCTCTTCCCCGCAGCCTCCTGTGCTGCAGCTCATTACCGCTCGCTTCAATCACCGCTGCCAGCATCTCCCCAGAACGTTTTCCCCTCCCCCCATTTCAGGGACATTGGTCGTAGCTGACATTTAAAGAAAATAAACACCGATTTTAAAAATTACAACCATCTCCGCCTGAAGAACCCAGCAGCAATGAATAACTGAACAGTCCAGGGAAGAGCGCCTGTCGGGGCTCAACTCCGCCAGCCGTTCCTGCCACAATTCCCCACACCCAAGCAGCACAAATCACCATTTCCAGGCACCACTCAAGGCTGCCAATTCTACTTTCGCTTAATCTCATTTTAAATCCGGCTACAGATGAGGCTCGGTCGCTGCGGCGAGGAGCCGGGCGGGGGGCAGTGGGAAGGACGCGAGGCCCGGGTGGGTAGGGAGCGCAGGAGGCCCTCGCGGTTCCGGGCCGCTGGCGGATCCCCAGAACAAGTGCGGGCCGCCCCGGCTCCGAGGCGGGCGAACCCCGAGGGGCGCGGGGCGCAGCCTGCGCAGACAAAGAAGCCGGCGCCGGCTCCCGTCCCCACTGCCCCTGTCCTTCCCCCGCGTCTCTTCTAAGGAAAAAGAGGGAAATCTGAGGGCCAAAGGAGGCCGTCCTCTCCTTTTGCTCCTCCAGACAGCTGGGCGGGAGGGTCCGCTCTCGGAGGTTTTTAAGACCCTCACAGCAGATTCGCGGACCCCGTGGCCCTCGACCTCCCCTAGCCAGCCTGGCTCGCGTCCCTCAGCAGACCCTCCGGGTGCGAACTGGGCGCCGGCGTCCGGGCCCCGGGGAGGCGTGCACCCAGCGCACGCGTGCGCCCCGGGCAGCACGAGGTGCGGCGAGCGAGCCTGAGAGGGCGGGGGCCGGGCGGGCGCGCGAGGGGCGGTGCATGGGGGCGGGGGAGCGGCGGGGGGGGGAACTCGGCGCCCGGGGCTTTAAGAAGGTGTGGAGGGGGGCGGGCGCTTTCCCAGGGCTGGCCGAGGGGCGTCGCGCAGAGGCGACGGCGGCAGCGGCGGCGCACCGAGGCAGCGGCTAACGCGCTCTCGGCGCCCACAGTCCAGCCCCGCGCTCCCGCTGCCCGAAAGAAACTTTGGGAGCTGCCGTCTCCCGCGGAACTTCCCGGAGGGGCTCCGCGCCCGAGCCCGGTCTACTCCCACTGCCGCCTTCTCGCCTTCCCTCAGCGTGGGTCCTCCGTCCCGGCGTCTCCAAAACTGAATGAGAGAGCGGCGCTCGGGGCGCGCGGCGGCGGCGGCGGCAGCGGCGGCGGCATGAAGCGCAGTTGCTGGGCCCCGCGGACTTTCCTCCTGGCGCTGTTGCTGGGGGCGACGCTGAGAGCGCGCGCGGCGGTGGGCTATTACCCCCGCTTCTCGCCCTTCTTTTTCCTGTGCACCCACCACGGGGAGCTGGAAGGGGATGGGGAGCAGGGCGAGGTGCTCATTTCCCTGCACATTGCGGGCCACCCCACCTACTACGTACCGGGACAAGAATACCATGGTAGGTACCACAGCATGTCCGCGCTCGCTGCCGCCCCGTGCGCCCGCGAGCGCAGCTTTGTATCCCTTTCTTTCTTCCAAGGGGTCATTTGAACCAGAACCGTGACGGCCCTTATCTCCACATAGCGCTCAGTGGCGGGAGAGAAAACAAAGTTAGTGGATAGAGTCGCGAGTTGGGGTTTAGTCACCCCCCCTCCCCCCACCACACACTCCCCTCACGCGTCTCGTCAGGAGCTGGTTCTGGTGAGAAACGCTGGAGGATTCTTGGGGTCTTTCCCCGTCAGTCGTGGTTCTGGCAGCTGACACTTGAATGAATCTGCGCATTATGTTTCCTCAGCCCGAGTGCTTGGATCCCAGACCTTTGTCCTGCTCCCGGCTTCCCTGAAGGGCACCCGCGTGGCGTTGGGGCTGGCGCTGGGCTTTGCGGACCCGCTGGTGACAGGTTGACGCGCCCCGGTCCCCGGCCGCCCCGCGCTGTCGCCCGCCCGCTGCAAAGTTCCCGCTGCTCCGCAGCCAGGGGTCCCTCTCCTTTCCTTCGGTGTCAAACAGCCCTCCTGACACGGAGAGGCTGCTTCCAGCGCTCCATTCTTTTTTTAAAGTGATGTTTAAAATGCCAGGAATTGATTTTTTTCCTGATTTATCTGTTACTTTTAACATGCTTCTTGATTTTAGGATGATCTCTGTGATGTTTATTAATGACTTTGTCTCACAGTTTTAATTTCCAGGTAGGGGCTGGAAGTCCCTTATAATTTAAAGGTACCTTTTTAAAAAAGGATTATTATGAAATCCTTCATCAACATTAAACCTGATCGAAGAGGTACAGTTTAGCAGCAAGAAATAGAATTTTATGTAGTGCATGCATTTTTTCTTAATATGTTAAGCTAGTAAACGGGTATGTAGGGAAATAAAAAGATTTTGTCTATATTGTTATTTCCACTGGAACTTCTGAATATTTCACTTACATGAGGCTTTTACGTGGTGACAGGGACTAGTTAATTGGAATTTCAAGACAGAAATACTGATAACCAACCGAATAGTAACTATTGTCTAGTAATCTCATGCTGTAGTTTCCATCTCTTGTAGGCTAACAGTTATTGACATAGAAGGTAATAACCCATGAAGCAACTGGCATTTCAGATAAACATGCATATAAAAATAATAAGAATCCTTAAGTTTTCTGGTAAAAAAAAAACCCTTCATATCTGCTTTAAAATGTTTAGCCTGAAAAAATGCTTTCTAGAGAATTAAAATAATGCTTTTATAACTTTCTTGTGGCATGGTGGCAGCCTTGTCTGTAAAGCAGGAGTCTAATTCTATGAAATTTTAGACTTTGAAATATTAATTTTCTATAACTGATCCCCTCCCTAATAAAAGCGCTTATTGTATTCTTTACCCGAGAACAGCCTGGCGTTTTTCTGAGTTTATGAGTATCTTTTAACCAGAAGGACCAGCCAGTATGATGGCAACCCAGACATCACCCAAAGACTGAGCCTGTCACTTGGTGTGACCCTTAGCAAAGGTGCTTGCCTGTTATTAGCTGTAAGTGAGAGTAGTAGGTTAGTGAGCCAAGGCTGGGCTAAAAGGTGTGTTTGTCGAGTTGTGATGGAAGACCATGTAATAATACAAAGCCTTATCTTTTTTTCGGTTTTTCATATCTTTTGTAAGGTGCCAGCATAGAAAACTTAAAAATGCCAAAATATAGCATAGTCTTTGCTTTTACTATAGAGCTAGCAAATACAAGTCAGCCTAAGACTGACCATAGTCACATAAGTCTGAAAAGGAATGAATGACACAGCGTCAGAATAAAGTATAATACTTCAAGTTGCACATTGTGTGGGTGAGTCTCAATTTCTACCTTTTCCACCACTAGAAAAGGTAGAAATTTTGTTATGTAAGTTTAAGAAGATCAAATTATTCTAAGCTTTGAAAATGGTTACTGTAAGAGTTTAAATTCCTGTTGCCTGTTTTGTCAAATATTTAGGTTTTGAAAGTGGCTGTAGCTATAGGCCTTCAGTAAGACTTTTTCCTTGTAAGATTTGCTATAGGTAGAAGAAATGTTTAAAAAATGAAATGATGCTTACATACATCTCTTTTTCTTTTAGACGTTTGAAAGTTAGTTAAAAATTAATTATATAACATCTATTTAAGAATTGAACTGATGATAGGAAAACTTAACCTACTATACTTTTGTGGTTAGCTCATTTTATACGACACCAAAAAGTAGGAGGTTATTCAGCCAAAAACTTTTTAAGTTAAGAATATGTGCAATATTCGCTTGAGACTTTATTTCTAATCTTCTAAATCTTTAAAAATGTACCAGTTATGTCAGGAAAAGTCAACCTTATCTATGATTTACATTGAACTCAGCATTTGTAGGAATGGTGTTTGAGGTACACCTGATGGCTCTTACTTTTTTACCTAAAAGAGTGCATTGGAGATAGAGGTGGTGTGTACAGGGGCACCTACCACAGAACGTGACTGTAGCTCAGGCTGCGTCAGCTGCCCTGAGACGTGTGCTGTGAGACAGAATCTGAAATGGAGAGGTAAATGTCAGTCTAGGACAAAAGTGGTTCAAAATTATGGGTCTCTGTAAGTGTCATATTTATTTAAAGATTTCTGTTGAAAAATCTTTGAAAACAAAAACAAAAGCATAATACAAAAGAATTCGAAGCTTGTATATCAGACAGAATTGTCACATATTTCCAATGTCTGTAGTTTTGGCAACTTTGTAAACAGTGCGTGGTTTCTTCTACTACTTCTCACTCAGTCACTTGGTACCTCTGTTGTCTTCTTCCCATATATTTCAAATTCTGATGTCTGTGACTTTCTTGAGATGACGTAGTCACAATGAACCATGGTATGTTTGCATGATGGTTACACCACAGTGTAGAAGATCAGCGAAAAACTGGTGTCATATAAGTCATGTTGAATTAGAAAGGTCTCAGGGTCAGAATTTACTTTTTTCCTAGAATTTCCTCCTTTTTTTTTTTTGCACAGATCCCAAAATATGGTCAATTTCTTCAACATGGTTTTCAGGCCCAAACCCCTGTTTTTGTTTGGTTTTTATTTGCCTATTTGTTTTTTGTAGAAAGTTGCAAATGATGGGAAAATAGGAAATGAAAACCCAAATGGTCTAGTCAGGTAGCCGTTTCTCTTTCCCAGCCACACCTGGTGATTCACTGCTCCTTCTCCCAAAGACCAGGGCAGCATTGTGAAACATGCAGAGGTTGGGTTGATGTCTGCACCTTTCCTTTTCCACAGTCACCTCTCTTCCTCACTCCCACTCCTCAGGTTTTTATTTATAACCTCCTCCCGCAACCAATTTATAGTGAATGTGACTTGTCCATATTATATTCTCTCACAGTCTTAATTACAGCTGTGGAAAGGTGTTTTCTATTGTTTAAAATAATTTTGGCATCACTGAGCAGGCATACAACATATATTGAGATAGAAAGACTTTTAGATAACACTGAAATCATGTAATAAGGACCTGCCTGCTCACAAGATGGACTTTATTCAGTCACCATCAGCAAGGAGAAGGCAGACATTAGAGAAAACATTATCTATGAAAGCCAAGCATAGGTAAATGAGTCTGTGGAAAGTGCTTAGTCTTTGGTGAGACAATTTATCAGAGTTTCTGAATAGACAAATTCCCTTTATTACAGTGGTGTTAAGGTGGGGGGAAATGTTCCATTACAGTGAAGAATAAGCTCTAAAATATTGATTAAAAAATATTCTGTCTTAAGCAGAACTGACCTGGTAATAAAGTGTGATGCTTTAAAAAGGGGATTTTATTCTTTTTTGTAAGTCCAATATCACTGTTGGTAGTTCTTTAATTCTACATTTCCATTTTATTATTTACTTAATCATATTGTGAGATGGGCGGGAAAAACAATTTCAACTACTCAAACAGAACACTTACCTAAAAAAAGATACAATCAGGATAAAGCATTTAGAGTGTTTTGTTGTAACAATTGCCAGTATTCCTATTCTACATACATGTGTTCTGGAATCAGCTGGTTGCCTTTTAAAAACCACCACTCAAAGGCAGCACGATATATAGTGACCTTTCAAATACTGGAATGATAAGTATGTCAGACATAATTTTGGTAATATACTCCAGATTAAATTCCTTTCAAAGAAAATGATTTTATTCTTTGAATTAAAGTTGTTTGATATTGCTAAGGTAACTGGGCTGTTGATCAGGTAAGTGGTTATTTGTCCTTTATATGTCTCAGATTTCAGGAATCAGCATATTTAAACTCTCGGAATCATTTGTCAAATGCAGTTTGTAAGTGAACTGTGGCTGTATCCTGCTTGTGTATGACTTTAACAATTGGGCATTTTAAAGCATTTTATTTTGCTTATCTTATATTTCATCTCACTCTCTACAGGTTATTTTACTGATTTGGTTTAGATTGTTTCTTAAATCATATGAGTATTGCTTTAATATATATTCCCTGTGTGAGTTTTAGTTCCAACAATAAACTAAAAAAATCAGTTCTTTAGAATCATAATTGAAAACATCTAATTTAGGCAGATAGTCTTACTTCAGTCACAGCACTACATTGCTAGAAATTATTTAATTAGAATATTTCCTTCCAATTTTTATGAATCTTTATTTTAAACTTTTATTTTTGTTTTCATTAAAAATGTTAAAGAATAAAATAAGAAAGCTGTATCATTATAATTATGTAAGTATATTTTTTAACAAAACCATTATATTCCAATAAAGTTTTTTTTAATTAATAAAGTGATAGGTATTTTCACAAGATTTTAAAGTCAATACTGTTGACTTCTAAATTTTTTCATAAATTAGTTTCATTCAAAAGGCAATATCTAAAACCTATCGTTGATTTATTTTTTTCCATCTCTGGAATTGGTCAACTTTACAGATAGTCTGGGCACTTTACATTATCAATCATTTAGGATATGTTGAATATTAACCCATAATTGTTCTGGTATCTTCAAATGCTACTTTGACGGTTATTCATTAGGTCTTTAATCTTCACAAATTGTTGCTGATGCATATATAATTGAAATATATTTCAAATAGCCTTTACATTAGGAAAAGCATAAATAAATGGAGCTACCAGTAGTTATTGAACATTGGCATTTAAAAAATCTTGTATATATTCTCACATAAAAATAATATAGTTCTTTTTTTTTTGAAGGTTCTTTATGCTATATAGAAATAGAAAGAATGGAAAAATGAATAGCCCTACTCTCAGTGCATATGGTTAGAATGGGCAGGTTCACTGTGAACAGAGAAGTGGTTTAAACTATGTCTGGGTAATGACAACACGCACATGAAAAGGAAAATTCATTGCTGTAAATATTTTGGCTTCAAGAATATTTTGGGTGATTAATCCACCCCCATTGATTTTAATCCTAGCCCATTGATTTTAAAGTTATTTATGAAATAATCAAACTGTAATTTCAATCTTATCAGCCTTAAACAAAGAAGTACTAAAAACATTTTCAGAAATTGGAATCAAACTTTCAAATATGAAGATTTCACAATGACTGTTTAAACACAGAAATGGTCTATTTAAAAACAATATTCTTGGCTCTCAGGAAATTCCACATGAGGTGATCTCACTTTGGTGTCAATTGTGTAGCTTAGAGAGTAATTTTCACCCTGGTTACCCACCATGCCCATCTCACTGAAGGCAGAGCTTCTGAAGTGTTGAGTGCTGCCTACAGGTTAACCAATTATTTCTAATGTGCAGTTCTCTAAAACTACACACAATTTTTCCTTTTTCGTTCAATCTCCTGTAGAAGCTAAGTGTAGGGCCTGGATTTGGGTGGAAGGGAGTGCGGAAGGATCACTACAAATGTACAGATGTTGATTTGTGGCTTAAGGTAGCTGTAATCATTCCAGAAACAAAGCTAAGGTGATTAGATAGCTTTTCAATGCTACAAAGAGACAGTTATAGGAACTCTAACGTTCCTAAGTAAACATTGGAAACCCAGGCTATCTTTTAATGCTAAATTAGCTTTTCCTGAGAAATGTAAAACATTATTTGGAAAACAAAAAAAATTAAATTTTGCTGATTAAAGGATTCTTTGAAATCATAAGAGAACTCAGGAGCGTTTCAGATAGCCCTGATTATTGATGTATGCTGGTGCCCACATACCAGGTGACATGGAGAAGAAGTGATAATAGTTCACCAGTAAGTGCTCCACCCCCTCAGCATCCCTCTCTGCCTTTCCTGCTCTGCCCTTCTCCCCTCTGACTGTATCTCACCTGCTTTCTCCGATGACCCCTCTCCTCCTCCTCCTGGATTTTCTCACTGTCTTTCTTCTTTTGCCCCCTTCCTTCATGTCACAGGACCTTGCTTTCCCTCCCTTCTCCCTTTCTCTTTTTCTGCTTCATAACTCGATTCCTTTGCTCCTTCAATTCTTTCTCTTTTTCTTTCTTCCCTTCAGGTTTCCTGTCACCCTCTCTACTCCTTTTCCCCTCACTATAGCATGACAAAAATATTAGTGTATTTATATAAATTATTGTATTCATTGAATATTGCAGTAATAAAACTGGGTGAACAAACTTTTGTATTTCTCTCTTTAAGCATTAATGTTATCTTTCTGTGACATGCGTTTGCCCTTTTTAAAAATCATGGGCTAGTTATTCCTTATAGGAAAGCAGGCTCTCCCTCCCACACTGTAAACTCTCAGAAGAACTTTCAAGTCAGTTGCTGTTTAATTCTCAGTTAGCTACTTTCCCCACCATCAGTGATAGGGTCAAACTGCAGAGTCTGAAGTTTGTGCACGGAAGCACGTTCATACACCATGAGAGAGAGTAGAATTTTAAAAACCACACATTGAATTGGCTTGAATCTAAAAGGCAGCCCAATTTGGAGGTGTCTTATATGCTTGAGTGTGCAGAGACTCTTGTAATAAATGGATGAAGGAACTGTCTCTCTCACCACCTCAGTCACCTCAAGTCATCTCATTTACTTGCTGGTCTCATTGCCAAGGCTCGTAACAGTTGCACAGCTATGAAACAGTGAGGCCACCTTTTAAGGCAGCTGGCACTCAACAGGTCACAAAGGAGGTGGAGGACCTTGGTATATATACTAGATTGGGAGTCAAGAAGGGAGATGTGTTGCTCTGGGGTAAGTTCCACAGTCTTTCTTGAACAAGACCTATTTTATAGTTTTATACCTGTGAACTCGATCTTTTCTAAGCCCAGAAATTCAGAGATTCCTTGGCTGAGAGCTCAGACTTATTACACTGAGAAGAGAAGTCCAGGGAGGCACGATGATGTAGTGGGAAGAGTTCAAGCTTTGGCAGCAGAGAGATCTGAGCTTATCTTTCCTCTGCCACTTACTAATTGTGTGCTTTCAGTGACTTATCTATCCTCTCCCAGCCTCAGTTTCCTTATTTCTATAGCAGAAATAATAATATTCCTTTTCAGGTTTCCAGTTATTAAATAAGGTAATGCATATAAAGCACCTGGCATGCAGTAGATGCTTCTTACATAGTAGTTATTATCATCTGGTACACTGAAGCACTGTATATACAGATGGGGCTATTAATTTTATGCCTTGTCAATATGCAGCCCATTTCAAGGGAAATTCCAAACTGAGTATATTGATGAGGGTCACAAAAGTGAAAAAAAAAATCAACTCAGATCAGAAAGTGCTTCCCAGCCAGAATAAATATGACTTGCCTACAATTAAAAGAGTTGATTAGTATAGTTCTAGTCTAACCAAAACTTTTATTAACTTAGGCAATTCCTAAGTCAGACCTTCCTGTTCCTAAATTGAGTATTTTTCCTCAGTTGATGGCCATGGTAACAACCAAACTTTGTGTATATAGGTGGTAGTCTAGGAAAGATGCCAAGATAAGTAAATAACATCAGTTTAATATATTTTGTTAAATCCTACAATGTGTATGTCTGCAACCCCATGTAAAATAATTTTAAAATACAAAACTATTTTTAAAAAAACTAGAACTGAGAGGAATTGATTTTGATATTGGACCCAGAGTTCACCCCTCAGGGACTGAGGAAACTTAAATCCATATGTGGTTAGGTGCTGAGGTGGAAGGATAGTTCATTAACAATAAAAAAAGTATTTGTCAGGATAAAGACATTGGCTGCCAGTGTATTCTGTCTTCCCTCTGTAGTCAAGTTTATATGGGTGGACAAGTGACTGCTAGTAGGTTGTTGGGGAGTATGGAGTTCAGTGGTCTCAGTGGCAGATTCCAGCATCTAGGAAAGCTTCTCCATCCAACCCTTGTCAGCTGGGCTGGCTGGCATTTTCTCCTCTAGACAGTATCGGAGGAAACTTGTCGTGTTTCTAGATTCCATGATGCCTCATTATGTGGCATACATTGCTTGTTGTCTACCCGGTGATTTACTAATATCCCCTTTCTTACTGATTTTATTGAGAACAACTATGTGTCTACTGAAAAATACTTAACTTCCAAGGCTCCCCCTGTCTTGTAATTTAGTGAGATAAAGTGGAAGGCTACTGGGTAGGGTCTTTAGAAAGATTATTTATAAAGTTGATAAAGATGATTTTAAAAAGGACTCAGCAAATACTTGCTTTTTTGCTCTACGCTAACCTGTTACTTCTAGCCAGGATGTGATACCACTATCTTGTGCCCTTGAGGGTAACGGTCACATGCTAAGGATGGTGGACTAGTTCAGAAGGAGCCCGCGTCTTTATTTATACCTTTGAGCAACTGTATCAGACTGTAATACCTCTTCTGCCCTTCTTGTATCATAAGGAAAATTAGTCAGGTTCTTGTTATTTGCAGCTGAGTGCAATTCCTAATTATTTCCTCTAAACACACAAGTGACCCAGTTTACATTCTCTTTTAGATTAGTCACAATTCTTGTATCAAGCTCTGAACTGCTCTGGTTCTCCTGTAGAATTGCTTTTGGTCATCTTGGTGGAACTAGGGTGTTTCCTAAGACCCTTACAATGGTATTTTTTCAGAATATCCTTCAAGATGTGCTACTTCTGCAGGTGGCAAAAATGGTGCATTTTATGTTAATTTTTTAGTAATGTTTTGAGAAGATAGCTTGTGCCTGGACTCTAATTTCTGGGATGTCTTGTAAATGACAATTTATGCTTGTTAGTTTGTTTATGAACTTTGTTTCCTGTCAGTTCGCTCTAACATGCAGTATCACCATATGTAAATCCTGTTGACACTTAAAATACTTAGATGTGTGACATGGCTGCGAATGTGAGCTCTGCCCCAACCTTAACCTTGTTTGTTATATCTGGCTCAGCCTCTAGGACCAAATCCAATGTTGTCATTTCTCTTGCTTGTTACATGTTGACCGCGGAAACAGGCATCTGCATCTTACCTTCAGGAACATGTAATCTTTTTGTTTAGCCACCTTTGTTATGAATGTTGAAATATCCTATGATCATAGTTACAGATCTTTTCTTACTTCCTTTTCTCATGTAAACACTTCCTGCATTCTCATCCTGCAAAAAAAAAAAAAAAGTTTTATGTCCAGTGTTTGTGATGGAGGAATATAAGGAAATTAGTTGGTTTTAGGCTTTTATAGAAGAGTGCAGTCACATTCCCATTCTAAGCATTGACTCTATTAAAAAAATTTTTTAAAGGCAACTCAGGAATTTAGGAATAAATTAATAACAACAGCTTTAACAATAGTAAACCCTAAAGTAGCATTTAGTCTGTGTCAGGCACTGATCTAAATGCTGAACATGTATTACTTAATGTACTTTTCACATCCATCTCATAAGGTTGGTACTATTATCCTCCTTTTAAAGATGCAGAAACTGAGTCACAGAAAGGTAAGTGTTTTGCCCCAAATCATTAAGCTATCATGCAGGAGTGCTCAGTCCATCTTGCTCCAGAATCCGTACTTTTAATGGGTATGCATCTGTTTTTGGAAATGCCAGTTATTTCAAGAGAAGGATAATGATAAGAAATAACAAAAGACATTTTAAGAAAGAGAAAATAAGGAAAAATAGAGGCTAATTTTGTTATTTCGAATAAAGATTGCAAAATCAAACCAGAAAGATGATATCCATGCCAAACAAGGCCAGAATTTTACAGTCCTAAATATCCCTTGGCTAGACACTACCTTCCAAATACAACATAAAGCAAATATGTCATTTAGTATACCGTTGACCTGAAAGAGTCAGCATGTCTTCAAAGTACCACCACAAATACAAATATATATAAGTGATTTGCAAATTTTGCTCAAATTTCTTTTTAACAGGTTGATGAATGTAATTTTAATGAAGATTTTCAAGTAAACAGGAAATTTGTTCTCTGACTCACTAATAGAACTTGAGTAGGACCTGAACACAAGAGGAGAACTATAAGCTTAGGCAGAGAGACATTTTCAAAGGTTTTCACTGAAGTTCATCTATTTGTAATGTATTTCTTTCTTTAGGAAATTCTTTTAAGTGTTATCAGTCTGCAACTAGAGCACGTGAAGTTGAGGGAAGGGGTAGCACTGAAATCCCGGTGACAAGCCAGGGTGTTCTGCAGTGCCTGACCTGCTTGCTTATCAGAGGTCTGCTCTCTCCGTGGTATTGACACCAGTGACGTACCATTTGTCTTCTACCTGCCTTTGTAGGGTTATTTTTCATACATGGATCAGATCTTTAAAAAAATCGCTTTCTTACTTGAATGGGAAGAAAGGGCAACTTGCTAAGCATCCTCTCCTGCCTTGTCCCCAAATTAATTCACCTCCTGCCATGAAGGCAGTGGTCCGCCCTAGGCTTTGTGGCAGCCAGGCGAGGTGACACGTGAGGAATTGCAAGGCTGTCAGTGACCAGTGCCAAGAAGCAGGGTCTGCTCCTGCCTCATGTTATGTTAGTAATAGCAGTGTTTCCTGACTTATCACTGTTCTAGTGTATCCCCAAGTTTGCTGTCGGATCTGAACCAAGAGCCATCGACCTCTGGTGGCAGCTAAATCAGAGAGTGGAGGACAGATTCAGGGTGGGAGCTTCCTGTTCTGAACCCACGGGGATTCTCAGAGGGCCGGAAGGGAGGCCTGTGCTTTGACTAGGAAGAGAAAATGTGCCTCATCAAACTGACAAAAGAACAGTAGCCTTTATGAAGCTGTTACCAATAGGTGTAAAGAAGGTCCACATGTAGATGATAGCCTTTCTCAAGCGGGACAGGTCAGATCATTTCTCCCTTTAGCGTTCACAGGCTGTAGCTTTCATGGCAAATCTGTGAGCCTCCAGGGTGGTGTAGGAAGCCGAGAGGCTGCTTACCTGGTGATCTGACCCGGTGCAGGTATTCCACCATTGAGACTATTTCTTTCAAACGTGAGTGGTTTATGTCAGCCTTATAACCGCAACTGTGAGGCACACGCTTCATCTCCAAATAAGTTGTGAAATATTTTAAACATATAGAAAACTACAATCAATTAAAATTCAAACTTGGTATCACTAATGAGTACCCAAGGGACACCTATCTGTATTCACTGAAGTAAAATGCAAATGCTCTGGAGATCAAGCTCTTCACAATAGTTAAAATAATGCTTAGTGATGTGACCTGCGTTGCTGAATGAGTTTTGCTCGTCTAAACAAGTTGGCCCCATCTCCCAGCTATGCCTGTTGTTCCCACACATTTCTACAGTGTTCTTCCATGAAGAACATGGAAGCTCTGAAAACATAAATGAATAGGAAATCTTGAGTGAGGTATCTGCTTGATTGTCATTCTGTAGAAACAACTGTAAAAAAAAAAAAGCCATTACTTTGATCAATTAAAGACAAATGTTTCCAATGGAGAGAAAGAATGTTTCTCCTTAGAAATATTTGCAATAAAGGAAAGATTTACAATCAGTATTTAGGATGGTGCTTGGAATATGGCCAAATAAAACAATTTCTTAAGCTTTTATTTTGCATACGATAGCCTCTGAATCTTTATTTTTACTTAGGTTGAAAAATTGACCCACTTGGAGATTTGTGAGTTTCTTTATGAACTGCCTCAGAGCTGTGCCGTTTGGAAGGTGGCAGGTATGCCGGGATACTCTCCTGCCAGCCACAGAAACCGGTTCTGGCTAACGTGGGCTAAAGGAATTTTTAATAGGAGATGGGTTAACCTGCAGAGTGGAAGGAAAATCCACACATTAGACTTAGAAATGATGATGGTGTATCAAGGTGGAGGGAGTGGTCAACTGCTAAAGGAATCGTGGTGGTGAGAATCATGATTTCTGGCTTTTTAAAATTTTCTGGCTTTTTTCCCCCTGATTTTTCAGGCTTTTCTGGCCCCACAATATGAATGAACCCTCTCCAACTTTTTTCCTTCCTTGTCTCAATGGAGTCTAGTTCCTGGGACCACAAGTCTCATTGGCCGACCTGGGGTGTGACTATCCCACTGAGGTTGGATGTTGAGGTTGGAGCGATATCTCTCTCCCAAGAATAATTGAGGTGGTGTTTTCCAAAGAAAGGGGAGTGGGTGTAAGGCGGGCAGAAACAACAGGTGAGTGCCACAGTAGTCACAGTTCACGTTTAAGGGGAAAAAAAAGGTATGGAATGACCTCTGGGATAGTAAGGTGTTTATTCTCTGGTGTACTATAACATCCTTCATCAGATGTGATGATTTTAGTGATTTTTGTGGGGAGGGACAGAGGGCAGAATTATCCTTTTATTATGCCTAGGTCTAGCCTATCAGTAATTTATCATGCTTTTGTGGTTTTGTGAAAATGTCGAATACTCTTCTGAAAGCTGCACAGTGCAGTCCAGACTACCTATGTTTGAACAAGACACCCATATTCTCTGGGATGTATACGCTTTTCTCTTTACTTCAAACCCCGAGGGATCTTACCTTCAGTGACTTGCAAGGAATATCAAAGGTAACTTAGTGAGTGCATGCCTCTGCCTTCATGCATCGCTGTAGACAGCCCGCCCCCATATTCACTAGGATAATGTAAAAATACTTCTCTTAGTCCCCCTTAGCTGGTTCTTCTCCTCCTTGGCTCTGTAGTGTTGGGGCACCAAAGGCTCTGTCCTTTCTCCTTTTCTCGTTTCCATCTGCCCTGTCTCCCTAGGGATGCCATCCATTCTGACGCTTGAAGTGCGACCTACATGTTGGTAACTCCCACACAACTCCCTGAACTCCTATGTCTTACTCCCCACTGAGCATCTCCATGCCACTGGGTGTCTGTTGGCATCTCATTGTACCCCCAAATGAGCTTCTTGTTTCCCTCACCCTGCCACCCTCAAAGTAGCTCCTCCTTGAGTCTCCTCAACTCTGTTATTGCCATCTGAGTCCTTGCAGTTGTTCATCCCCAGACCGTCTTTCTCTAACATCCCACATCTGATCCATCGCTAAGTCCTGCTGGCTTTACATTAAAACCCACCCAGAATCTGCCATTGCCACCACCCTCCCTCACCTGGATTACAGCGGGCTCTTGATTATTTTTCCTGCTTCAACGTCTGTCACCTTCATCCTCATCTCAAACAGGAGCCAAAGTGACTTGGTTAAAACCAACATCATAGTCCCTCCTCTGCTCCATACCTCGGGCAACCATCCCTTCCAAGTTGCCAGGAGCAGCTGTGGTCTGCCTCTGTTTTCCCAGTGTTCCATTCGGTGTAGCATTTTTACCAATAATGATGCCTGAATTTTGAACAATGAATTCTGTTGTAATTGTGTCCATCCCTTTTGTTGCTCCCCATTTCCCTGAGAAAAAGAGAAAGTCTTTGGCATGGCCTCTGAGGCCCGAGGCACCTGGCTCCTGTTACTTTTCTGACCTCATCTCTTACTACTTTTTTCTTTCTCTTCCACTGAAACCATGAGGGCCTCTCTTTTGTTCTTCAAACACATAAGGGGCTCAGTCGCATCTCAGGGCCTTTGCACTTTCTGTTCCCCTTTCTAGCATGCTGTTCCCCAGATTGCCCCATGCTTCTTTCCTTCCTGATTCAGGTCTGTATTCAGATGTCCCCTTCTCAGTGAGTTCTTTCCTGACCACACTCTTTAAAACTCTTCCCCCTCATTTCCCCAGGATTTCATATCCCCCTGGACTGCTTTATTTTCCTTCATGGTTGTTATCATCTGTATATGTTACTCTTTACCTTGTTTGCTGTCTGTGTGCCATCAGTATAATGCCTTTAAGTTCCACCAAGGCAGGGATTTCTGTCTGTTTTGCTTGCTGCTCTATTGCTAGTGCCTAGAATAGTGCCTGGCACATAGCAGGCACTTTAAACATTTTGATGTAACGAATCAGTGAGCAAGAATAGCACTTGGGAACCCTGTCTAATCTCAGTTATAGTTAAAATTGTTGTGTGAAAGTGATATGCCAAAATACTTAAAGTAATCAAGAGGATAATTTATAAAGACGGACTTGGGAGTACAATTTCGCCTTTTGAATGCATGATAACAGTGTTTAAAAAAAAAACTCAGAAAAACATGTCTCTACTTTCCCACTCTCCAAACTTACAAAATTCTCATGACTTTTGTGAGACTGTGCAATGCTATTTATAGTAGTCTGTTGGATTGGCTTTGCTTTAACTGTATGTTAGCATATCCAAAAAAGTTCTCATAGCAATTAGTGACTATAATTATTAATAGAAACTATAATAGACTTGAAGCTCTTATTCCCAGAAGCTCCTCTATGCTGCACCATAAATAAATTTTGATGAATGGGTAGATAGTTTGCATTTAAATTTTCATCTGAATGGGAATAAATAATGGGAAGAACAGAGACTGAAATAGCCTGGCTCTATAGTCAATAGATATGTACCAACCTTATAGAAAACATCCAAAAAAGAAAATTAAAAAAATTCTCAAAAGATTTCATCTTTTAAGAGAAACCTCCTTGGGCAGTGATGAATATATGAAGGGAACAACGGCTGAGAATTCTGGCCCTTCATTAAATTTGATTTATTGATACCTTGTAAATTGAGAGCAACAGAGTTTCCAAACTTGTGGATTTCAAAATGAATGTTTCCAGTGATTGTTAGTGAGAATTGCTCCTCTTATAGATAAGATTTAAAAAATCTTTTCTCTCTCTCTCTACTTCTACCATATTCAGATACTTCAATTTATAAGCCTTTTAAGTCAGAGGAGACTTAACTCTCAGGGATTTGTGGTGTTGGATAGCATGCAAGCTCAAAAGACTGACTAGGTTCATTTCTGGACTTAGCACTTTCAAGCTGTGTGGCCTTGAGCAAGTGACCTCACCTCTCTGTGTCTCTGTTTTCCCTTCTGAAAAAATAGCAGTGATGATAGTACCTGTCTTATGGGTTTGTTATGAAACATCGGTGACATAGCACATAAAGAGCAACACAATGCCTGGCACAGACAATAATGTTAGGTGTTAGTATCATCGCACACTTGCCGATATTTTTTTCTGTGAGGAAATAGATCTATATTTACAATGATGGAATTTATAATCTTTCTCTTAATATTATGTGCTCACTATATTGATATTTTTCAAAAAAATATAATTTTAAGAGCTGCATAATATTCTATTATGTGGCTATAGCATAATTTATAAATTTATAAATGTTTGACATTTTTGTCATTTTCATTTTATTTTCCATGTTACAACACTACGGTGAATATCTTTATACATCTTTCCAATTTTGGCAAAATTCTTTCCTCTAGGTTGTGGTTTTATTTTTATTTTTGTCATGATCTTTATATGCAAATTACATTAATAAATTTATGAAAACATGTATTTTTGTTTCTTTTGTTCTCTTATATTGCTTTTGTGCTTGGAGAGTCTTTTCCTACACAGAAACGATGTACATATTTACATAAATTTTATTTTCCGTATCTTATTCAAAATTGTGGATTATAATAACTCCATGCATTGTTAGTGCATAGATCTCATTTGTTATGTTTCTTTTCTTGTGGGACAAAAGGCTCCCTTAGAATCACAGAGGTACTCTCTGTTGATTTTGTAATCTTCTGCCATTACCTGCTTTGTCATAGGCGCTGTTCAAAATGCTCTTGGAAAAAGCTGTCCCGTGCACCGTATGGATTGAATTATTGCTCCTGACTGCGGAGGTTGAGTGCAAATGCCAGATGCCTTTACTTAAGCCTTCAGGGGAACTTTGCTTCTTTCAGCAGGGTTTAGTTCACTCTCCTGCATAGAATTCTTTTGGGGATTCTAATATTCTCAATTGTGAGACACCACTGGATCAGAGAAATTGCTGACATGAATTTATTCTTTTGCTGATGGTACCTTTTTTGAGTGCCAATCATAAAAGCATTTCTCTCTAATCTTGTATCACATATATATTATTTTATGCCTACATACATTAGCAGTGTGCAAAGCATCTACCTTTTTATCAAAGGAAATGTTAATAAACCAGAAAGTGAACGTATATGAAATGCAAAGTGTGTAGGTTTCTTGTTCTTTCTAATTGAGCTCTCAGGCTACTCCTGTTACTCTCAAACCTCATTGTTTCCTTTTTCATAAGCCTCTGTCTGACAATGCTGTATCTCATATGGCCTTCTCTTTTTCTGAATCCAGTGGTGTCAAACTTGAAGAATCTTCAACAGATGACTGCCCCCTATTTCAAACTGGCGACTGATGCCAGTAGTGGTGACATGGCATCTGCCCATACCTCACCTGCGTTCCAGTCCTGTCAGCGCTTTTCAGTGGGATAGTACCGTACCTCTTTGCCCTATCATACTAAGAAATCCTCAGTGGGAAAATTATAAAGTTTATTTACGTGAGGCAATGAAATCCTCTTTGATGTGGTTCTCAGGACTGAGCCCTTCCAGTGGGAGAGAGGAATCTAATCTCTTACTTGTAAGCAGTCTTGTGTTTTGTCTTGTGTTATGTACATCCAGACACAAATGGGATCAAACTATACCTACTAGTCAGCTTTTTTTCACTTAGCTTGTGTTGTGAGTATCTTTACATGGCGATAAATGCAGAGCCTCATCTTTGGTAGCGACATAGTATTATATGGATGTATCCACGTATACAGTTGACTCTTGAGCAACATGGGTTTGAACTACATAGATTCACTTATATATGGGTTTCTTTCAATAAATACATACTGCAGTACTATGCGTTCTGAGGTGGACTGAATCTGTGGATGCAGGACCATGGATGTGGAGAGCCAACTATAAGGTTATACGTGGATTTTCAACCAAGCGGGGGTCAGTTCCCCAACCCCTGATTGTTAAGTGTCAACTGTACTTAATTCCCTCTAGTATTCAGGTTTGGAATAATAAATACAACATTGCAAGAGTTGTTGTTTTTTTTTTTTTCATTCATGTTTATCATTCACTGATGTCCAAATACTTTCACAGTATAAGTAACTAGAACTGAAATTTCTGGCTCAGAGTTTATTAAGAACACTGAAATACTGATATCTACTGTCAAATTGTCCTCCGAAAAGATTATATTAGTTTACACCTTGTCCAGCTGCCTGTCTGCACACATGCATGAAAACTGGGTGATATAATTCTTTTTAGTCTTTGCCAAACAAAAGTTTTGCAAATAGTATTTTAAAATTATTTTATTTTTACATCTTTGATTACTTAGGTCAAATTCTTTTCTTATGCCTCATTACTGATTTGTATGTGTGATCCTTTGTGGGTATCAGATCCTTTGCTCATTTTTCTGTTTTCAAGTTCCCCCTTTTCATATTGATTTGAAGAAATCTTTATTATTAGCAATCCTTTGTAATAAATGTTACAAGTATTTTTTTCTCCAAATTGTCCTTTATGTTTTGGTCTTTTGTAGTCAAACCAGTTCATTGTTTTCTGTATTCAGAGTGAAGATGACACAATGTTGGCAGTGTGGTCTCTGGAATCAGACATGTTTGGATGCTAGCCCTGGCTCTCTGCTACTTTTTATTTTTATTTTTTTTTTTTTACAGTTGATTCCCATTATATGTGATAGTTACATTCTATAATGTCTCTGGGAACACTGAATTAAATACTAAATCATGGTTCCTAGAGCAAATAGAGAGTTGGGTTCCTGTGAGCCTCTGGTTGCATTTTTATAACTGATCAATACTTAGCCTTGTTATGTGTGTGTTTCTGTTTAAAGACACCTTATTTAATACACATTGTTGTTCATTAGCGTTGAACTTATGGCCAACAGCACTGCAATTCACGCATAGACGTATTTTCTCTGTAAGGCATGTCACAGCCTTCTTGCTCTTGGGAACACTAGACAGCACTTCAGCACTGTTTTAAAAGCAAAATCACCAACAAAGAGCACAAAAATGTGAAAATGTGGCTAAGTAGATCTTGAAAAGGATACTTGTCTACAGTATAAAAGCTGAAATAAGAAGGCAGCGCCTTGCCTTGTTTCACCTCAGCTGGGACTGTGCGTGTCAAGTGACTCAAATTTTTTGCCACTCTGCGTGTGAATGACTGTGAAAGTGCCTAGAGTATTGGTTTTGGAGTTACAAATGAGTTTTAGCTGGTAGGTGGATTAACAAATAATGGAATCCATGAATAATGAAGATCAACTGTATACACTGCTATGAAGATTGCTTAACATCTCTAAGTCCCCTTTCTTTATATGTAAAAGGAAAACTTTTACATAGTGACGTGACAATATTGAGATAATGTGTTTTTGGTATATAATAAGCAGGTAAATGTTGGCTGCTGTTGTTATTATTATGGTTTCTGCCTTCATGCAAATTAAAAGCTTCCTGAACCCTCAGATGGCAAACACATTCTTCTGCATTTAACTCTCAAATCAGTTGGAATTCATTCATGTCTAAGAAGAATGGTACTGATTAAATTTTTTCCTCTGTGTTCTGCCACTTTCCCCGGTACCATTAATTGAATAGAACATTATTCTCCCACTAAGTCTTAAGTATTCTATTCTATAGTACAAGTGATTTTCCATTTGACCATTTCTAGTATATAGGAATGTCATTGGTTTTTATATATTTTGTATGTAGGCATCATATGGAACTCTCTGAATGTTTTTACAAATATTTTGGTGGTTGATTTTCTTCCATTTCTTGGAAGCATTCTTAAGGCATTTGAAAAATCAGTAAGGCAGGATGGAGGGAAAGGGCAGATTGTATACAAACCAGAAAGGAATCACAACAACTTTATTTTGCATCTTCCTGAATAAAATTTATTTTCAACAAGTCTAAAATAGTACACTGAAATTTTAGAATACTTGAACTGAAGGGATTTCAAAATCACACCTTGTTAATCTTCGAAGCATCTCTTTTGAGTGCAAATGTCCCCTGTTTTATGGATAGTAGGAATACTCCCACAGATGAGCAAAAACAACACCAGTGTTAATTGAGCTCTCATCACCATGTGCTGGGATTTTCTCTAACCCCTTTGTGGAATTAACTTACTTATTCTTAGGAGAACCTTCCTGGGTAGGTACTGGTGTTTTTCTCAGTTTGAGGCTGGGATAACGGAGGTACAGAGAGGTATTGAAACTTACAAAATGTGAAGCTAAATTGGTGATCTCTCCCATCATTCTGAAATTTTAGTGGAACTTGGTGTGACTGGCTTTTTATATTTCAATAAAACCATGGCTATTCATATCAAATTCTTTTAAATGTTCTGAGGTTTTATGCTTAATTCTTTTGCTGTAGTTTTTAAGCAGAGTGTAAAAGATTGACATCATTTAGTATTTTGGGTTGACTGTTTCCAAGTTTTCTAACTGGCTCTTAATAGTCTGATGCCTCTTTTCTCTATTTGCAAATAAATTATAGAGAGAATGTAGTGGAAAGAATGACTAGCTAGTTAGATAAAATTTGAACAAGGAAGCTAATTAGATTAAATTTGCAATCTTGGACTGAAGAGATTTAATTTCCTCTCCTTTACATTTACTTACCTTTCTTTCTAAATTTATCTTACTTTTGTTGTTGTTTTTGTTGGGAGAGGAGGTAATTAGGTTTATTTATTTATTTTTAGAGAAGGTATTGGGGATTGAACCCAGAACCTCGTGCGTGCTATGCACACACTCTACCACTTAAGCTATACCCTTCCCTCTAAATTTATTTCATATTTTTAGTTTTCTTTTTTCTCCCCTTCTCTTCTTTTCATTATATACTTAAGTTTTTTTTTAACAATTCTGCAAGTTTTCTATCTTAATAAAATGTGCAGTTTGGAATTGGCTGCATTAGGAATAAAATCACTGTGGCTTTATTCAGATCATTTTAGGGCAGCGATCCCATCTAATCTTGGAGGGATTGGATGCATTGTGCAGGGAACAGGGTTTTGGTGGCTCTGTCTTTTGAGAGTTTTCTGATAGGACATCTGATGGTGGGGCCAGTCACTCATGGCTGTCACACAGTGGATTCCTCTGCCGATCTGTTATTTCTCACAGGGCATCAACTAGTGCTCACAGCAACTGCTAGTGCCTGCAGACCTGAATGTCAAACAAATTGATAAAAGGGCAATCAGTGTTCTAGGCACCATCTCTGGGATAATCCAACACACTCTTCTTCCACTTCTTTCATTTCAGAGTTCACAATAGATAGAATTTTAGGACATGCCCCCTGCCTTCAGTCATGTTTAACAAGCCGTTTCCTTGAAGATTACACAAAAGGCATCAGAAAGGGATACTTAACCTCCCATTTTTTTTCTTTCTTGAAGGAAGCTATTCTCTTTTCCTTTAAAATCAGTAAACATTTTTTTGAGTGCCTGCTTTATAAAAAAAGTATTCTGGTTGGCCAATGAAATAAAAATATTTGCTTTTTTGTGCCATCAAGGAGTTTGTAAACTAGTTCAAGAAATATATACTTGAAAATAAAACCAAATAGCAAGTGCAAATACCAAACAGCAAATGATGTGACAAGAAAGTGGCACGGCCCCCATAAGCCAGACTTTAGGCACAAGAGAAGCTCTTCTGATGGAGAGTAACGAGATGGTTCGGGATTAGACCTTGAAGCTTAGGGTTCTGATAGAAGGGGAGGAGGGGAAAGGGTACTTGAGGTCTGAAGGGCAGGAGCAAAGCAGTGACTGTAGAGACTTGTAGGAAAGGTTTAGTTGAGCGAACATTCCTGCTGGAACTGAAGAATTTGTTGTAAGAAATGCAAGAAGTAGCAATGATTTTAGAAGGTTTGACTTGGTGCTGGAGTTTTGCACACCAGACTAAGGCATCTCCTTTAGTCTGTGGGCAGCGGGGAGCCACTGAAAGGAAGTTTATCAGCTTCACAGTTGTACCTTAAAGCCTGTTTGGAATTTCCAGCTGGGAAATGTCCTGGCCCTTGACTGAGGTGAAGGCCTGCTCCATCTGAGGGCAGCTGGTGGGGGTGCAGCTTTGGGGTTGTTCAGGGAAGCACAGACAACTGCCTGAATCAGCTGGTGGTCAGTGAGGCAGAAGACGACAGGCCCCTTCACATCCATGGGAGGTGTTTTTGGCATCTTGTGGGGCTATGTAAAGTGCACTGGAGCCTTGGAAGCCTGAGGAAGGGAGATTAGATACTGGATTACTAGTAATAATAAAAGGAGAGATAGTCTAGCAGAATGAGTTAGTGTGGGCTTTGTAGTTGATCTGGGTCTGATAAAAATCTTGCCATAACCACCACTAAGCCTCAGTTTCCTCATCTATAAAATAATAGCACTTAACTGTTAGAAAGTGCATGCAAAGGGCCCAGCCCATTACCTGGCGTATGGTAGATGAACGTTAGTTACTACTGGAGCCTCGGCAAAGAGGAGGCTGGGAAGGGTCACAGGGTAGTTACAAAGGAAAGATAAGTGGGCTTGACTAATTGAGTGCAGGGGTTAAATAGAAGAACACAGAATCAGCAGTGACCCCGGCATCTGGTTGTTGAAGAACCGTAGAAACAGTCGCAGTTGGAAGGAGGAGAAGTTTTGGAAAGATATGCAAGTTCTCATGTAAGGTTGTGGATTCATTCAGTGTATTATATTCCTTCAGGGGAAAGATGTGTGACTTACTCTAGGACAGGCAAATGTTTTCAAACTAGCAGCTTGTTTACTGTGTTCATTCAGTATTTACATTTGGAAAATAAAGGAATTTCTATAGCCAGGCTTTTGGTACATTATCTCTAATCTGAAATATCCATCTATACTTTGTAAAAAGAATCACAATGGATTTTTTTCATTTTTTTAATTTTTATTGTCATACGGTATGTGCAGAAATTAAATTATGTAATTTTTCTTAATAAATTCTAAATCTGAGATTTTTCTCGTGATAAACATAGATACAGATTGGAATAATTCACATGTTAGGAATAGGAAAAGACCAGGGAAAATTTGTTTCGATCAGATAAGTTCTTACTTTAGTTCATAAAATTAAATAGTTGTCTAAATAGTTTTAGAATTTAATATTTGACATATTTTAATATTTTACAATGAAATATTTTCCAAATATTGAATACTGTTCACCTAAGTGCTGTGGGTTCTCTAGCTTTATATGAAACAAAGGCCTCTGCTGTGCTGGCAAAAAAGGGAAAAGGTCTGGGAATTGCGTTGATCCAGCGAGGTGAGTAGGGAAACACGTGGATAAAACGTGTTATCATTGCCATTAATGTTAAGGTTAATCTTCTATACTCAAATGGATTATTTAGAATGGAGTCTTAGCTTCTGAGATACCTAGAGACCGAGAATCAAAATATGGGAGAGAGTCCTTAAATGCATAAAAATGAGGGTTTATTATATTGCTTTTGTTCAAAGACCATGACTTTATAAATATATCAATGCAACATTCAATCTTATGTCCTTGATTTTTCACTTTAAAAGGCTACTCTAAAATGTATTTCTCACTAAGTATGTTGATGAAGGTGCTCAGGGCAACCATTTTATGTATGTGGACAGAGGCACTTTCCTGATTTTAAATTCTGGATTCTTTTCAGCATTTCTTGTGATATATTAATTTTTTTACATTTACTTGATGTACTTTGTGTTCAGTAGCCTATGAAGATATCTGCAAACACCAGTAAAAAAAAAAATCCCTCTCATTCTGATTGAAGAATAAATGTCATAAGATAGCAAGTTTGAGACATCTAGGCCCCAAGGTCTATAAAAGAAATAAGGGTTCTCTGGCCATGAGTTTAAACAGCACAGCATGTTTACATGAAAATGTATATTTAATAACATTTCTGTATATCATAATACTTTTTAACAGTGCTTTTGCAGTTTCTAGTGTGGCTTTATATAAACTATTTTACTTGCTCCTCACAAAAAATTTGTGAGATGACAAATTTATTTTTATTTTACAGATGACAAAACAGAGGTTCAGAAAGAATGGGTGACTTTTTATTTTTAGATCATAAAAATTGGATAGAACATTGGAAGTTTCTAATCCTTTACACAGCCCCAACTTTAGGTGCCAATGATTTTAAAAAATGTATTCAGTGGATTCACAGGAGTGGCTATTGTGATAATTGTTGATTTTGCCCTAGGTCATCTAGGTAGGTGAGATATTATGGCTTTAGGTGACACCAAGTGGTGGTGGTTGGTGCTAACTTGGAGGCCCTGTTGTAATCCTTTTCCTGCAAGCTCTGGTCTAGAGGAGAGAGAGGCACAACGTGAATTTCAGATGGGGTGTAATTCATCTTGTCTAGTCATTTTCACCCAGTACTTGGGAGATTAATCACTCTTACTTTTTATGTTAATATTGATCACAGAAAGAAAGATTTACTCCAATCTCATTTGCTTCTCTTTTGAATAGCATAATAAAAAATCTACCACAATATCCAGGATGAAGGAATTCATATCTAGGTCTTAGTTATTGAGAGCTGAAGAGCATGCTGAAGATGTTAGTGTGACTTGGAATGGCAAATCACTTAACCTGTCTGTATTTCAGTTTCCTCATCTGAAGAAGAGAGATATTAACACACACTTGACAAGATTTTTTTTTCCCCTTTGTATTTATTACAAAGTATTTCAAACATAGAAAAAACAAAAAGAATGATTCAACACCTATGCACTGCCACCTAGGTGTAACAAGTATTAATATTTGCCACATAAGCTCAGATTTTTAAAAGAAATGAAACAACAGAGATATAAAAACTTCTCTTTTCACCAGCCAACACTCCTCCTACCCGCAACCCATATGACTGGCCTAGGGCTAGCCTGTGTGCTCAAGAGACCTTGTATCTACAAGGTTATTTTGATTTAAAAAAGAGATAATGACTCAAAACTCCTCACCTAGAGAACTGGTGATGTGAACTTCATTAAGCCTTTGTCTGTTTATTCACTGAGGGTTAAAATATTGGCTTTACTTACCTGAAAGGGTGACAGATCATTTTGTGAAAATGTTTTGTTATTTGTAAAGTGATACAAAAGTGTGGGGTAGTGTTGTTGTTATTATTATATTATTATATCATCATTATCTAGCTTAAGGTCTGTCTTGTGATTGCAGCTGGCTATGGACAAAAAGCTGGGGAAGAAGAAAAGGTAAGGCAAAGACAGAGAAAAGAAAAGGAGCAGAGACAGAATGACAATAATAGGAAAGAAAATGGGAAGGAGCAAGAGAGGAGACAAGCAGAAGGGGATGGGAGGGGGTAGGAGAGAAAGAATATTCTATGAAAGGCAGCTGCAGCCTCTCTCAGTCTCTTCAGATTGTCTTACTGTTCTCATCACTGACTGACTTCTGCCCTCTGTCCCCTGTGCTGTTGTCTCTAACCCAGCTGACAAAGCTGGACTTTGTCTCAGCCTAACCCCACTGTCTTCACTGGTTTAGGGTACCATGCCTTAGAAATTTCATATTATTGCTAGTTTTGCCTCACTTTCATGGACACATTCAAACGGTTTTCTGTCAGCTAAAGTAATCATAATAGTTTTCTTTATTATAAAAATGAAGTCATAAATTTTTACTCTTACTTGCTTTTTAATCTTTTCTGGTTAGATTATCATTTCAAGATGTATTCTGATATTCAGACTAATTTTTAGTTGCCTGTTATGTTTTAGTAATGGCAGACTCGTGAATTTATTAGTCCATCGCTCTAGTACACACACACACACACACACACACACACACACACACACTTACTTACTTATCATGACTTGTAAATGGAACATTTAATGTCCTTGAGATGTCTTTTGGGAGGTTCCCCTCTTCTTTTTGTTCCTGTGAACATTTTGTTTTCTCTCCAGAGCTAGAATCTCTCCCTGCTGTTCTCTTAATCTGTGAGTCTTGTTTCTTTTTTGTTATATTCACTGATTTGTTGTGTGATTCCACATAAGTGATAACATAGAGTATTTGTCTTTCTCTGACTGATTTCATTAAGCATAATATCCTCTGTGTCCATCCATGTTGTTGCAAATGGCAAAATTTCATTCTTCTATGTGGCTGAGTAGTATTCCATTGTGTATATGTGTGTGTGTGTGTGCGTGCGTGTGTGTGTGTGTGTATAAAATGGAATGTGTGTGGATATATATGTGCACAACACATTTTTATCCATTCATCTGTTGATGGACACTTAGGTGGCTTCTATATCTTGGCAATTGTAAAACATGCTGCTGTGAACATTGGGGTGCATGTGTCTTTGAATTACTGTTTTCATTTTCTTTAGATGTATATCCAGGAGTGGAATTGTGGGATCATTTTGTAGTTCTGTTTTTAGTTTTTTTGAGGAACCTCCATACTGTTTTCCACAGTGGTTGTGTCAATTTACATTCCCACCGACAGCGTACAAGGGTTCCCTTTTCTTCACATCCTTGCCAACATTTGTGGTCTTTTTGATGTTAGCCATTCTGACAGGTGTGAAGTGACATCTTATTGCGGTTTTGATTTGCAAGTCTCTGATGATTAGTGATGTTGAGTGTCTTGTCTTTTGCCTATTGGCCATCTGTATGTCTTTTTTGGAAAAATGTCTCTTCAGTTCTTCTGCCCACTTTTTAATCTGGTTGTTTATTTATTTTTTCTTTTCTTTTCCTTTTTGTTTCTTTTCTTTCTTTTTTTTTTTTTTTTTGATAGGGAGTTGTATGAGATATTTACATATTTTGGATATTAACCCCTTATTTGTCATATCATTTGCAGATATTTCCTCCCATTCAGTAGGTTGTTTTTTCATGTTTTCAGTGGTTTCTTTTGCTGTTCAAAAGCTCTTAAGTTTAATTAGGTCCCATTTGTTTATTTTTGCTTTTGTTTCCTTTGCTTTAGGAGACAGATCCAAAAAATATTGCTATGAGTTATGTCAGAGTATAAATAAGAACTTACTTTTATTTTGTTGTGAAAAGAGAGCTAGAAAGACTCCTTTCAACAGTGTTTGGAGGACTCAGAATTTAAAACTGTTATTAAAAAGTAGCTAATATTTACTTCATGCTTCTTACTTACAGATACTTTGTTAAGTACTTTATATACATTATCATTTAATTTTCACAACTCTTTGAAATGATACTTTGATGTGCATTTTGCACACGGAGAGACTGAGGCATGAAGGTGCTAGAGTTATTAAGTGGTAGAGCAGAACTCAAACCCAGCAGGAGGATTTCTAGAGCTTAGACTTACAATCCTGAATTACTTTTGATGTCGATATCTCAAAGCAAAGTTTAAAAAAAACCCAGAAACTATTTCAGCAGCACATTATGTTTGTATTTGCTTTACTCTTATACTTATAAGACTACACTGTTTTCCATAATGCACGAGTGAATTGCCTGGTAAGTACATTACCTGATCACCTAGGTTCTCTTTATTTTTTTTTTGGTTTCATCTTGTCCATTTTATTGTTGATTAGCTGCCACAAGAATATAAATGATAGAAAACAGGGGATCTAAATTCATCAGTTTGTGATTTCTGATCCTCAGTTTAGTTGCTCCATAGGTAAAGTGAAAATAGATCAAAATATTTCTCAACTATTTCCAACTATAAATTTTAAAGATGAACTTTCAGTTCCTTGACATTAAGTATATTGAAAATACACAAATTGGAAGAAAAAAATGGATTGGTACTTCATCAGGACCTGAAACAGTCATAGAGTATCTTCTTAATTCTGTCTTCTCTCAAAATTGTCATCTGTTTACCTTGGTTAGCCAAGAACACAAGAGTCTATAAACAGATATGTTTTCTATCTTTTATTTCTTACACAAGCAACATTTTAAATTCCCCTGTTCATTATCACTTTGCTGACCAAACATGTAGTCCACATTCAAGTTTAAAGTAATTCATCTGCCCTAACAATTTACATATCCCTCTAGTGCGCACTCACCTCCAAAATACCCACTATCCGTAAAAGCTTGCCCAAGCTTGTTAGTGATTTCTAGAGTAAAATTAGCTTGTATTTGAGAAAGGCACCTTAAAGCTGTGTTCTTTATTAGTTACATTCACTCTGCCATTTCTGATCTTTGGGAAACAGTTTACAGTGTTTTTTTCTATATATAAACAAGGATTCTGGGGGCCAGATCAGGGTGTCAACTTTGCTTATTCATAGGAATCTTCACAGTAAACACATACATATACATACACTGGCACTGACATACACCTGCATAAGTATAAATAAAGATATATAGGCACATTTAATATATGCTTTAGTTTTTTCTTGGCAGTTGGTCACTCTGGTCCTGCTGTGGGAACCAGTTTTATTTAGAGAGGATTCTGCTATTTCATTCATTGATTTATTCATTTACTCATTTAATACACCAGAAACTTTCTACCCTTATGGAGATTATAGCCAAGATGGGGGAATCAGAAAATAAGATACGTAAATTTAAAATATAGTTTGTTAGATGAGGAAAATAAAGCTAAGGAGAAGAAAAGACAAGAAAGGCGGGTAGGGAATGTCAGAAGTGGGGTCCTGGGGAGGAAAGCTTTCCCTGAGAAGCTGACTTTTGAATAAAGACTTGAAGGAGGTGAGGGAATGAGCTCGGGAGCTGTCTGGACAAAGAGCTTTCCAGGCAGAAGCAGTAGTAACCACATGGGCGCCTGCCTCTGTACTGGAGACCCAGCAGGGCTAGAGAGTGTGTCTGGTGGGAATTGTAGAGGGGGGTCAGGAAAATAAGGGGAGGACAGAGCCAATACTGCAGAGTTTCATGGGCCTTTGTAAGGACTTGAGTGTAAGGGAATCTTTTGAAGGGTGATGAGCCAAGGAGCAACACCATCTAATTTCTTCCTTTCAAGAGGATCATTCTGGGCTGCTGAATTGAGAAGGAACTACAAAGGGGCAGGAATGGAAGCAGGAAACCGTTGGGAGGCTGTTGTAACAATATGGTTGGTGAATGATAGTGAGTTGGGCCAGAGTATCAGATTTTAATTTACTGAACAATATTTGAGAGACAGAGTGAGAGAGAGACTGAGGGGCAGGGTGCGGGGTATCAGGATGGCTTCAAGAGTTCTGGCTTGAGTGACTTGGGGAGTGGAGTTGTCATTTATTGAGATGGAGAAGACTTTAGGAACAGGAGGTTTGGGCATAGTAGGAGCCGTGGTTTGAGGGAACTTTATACACGCATGTGAGGATTTCTAGTAGGCAGTAGGATGCAAAAGTGGAATTCAGGGAAGAGGTCTGGATTAGGAATATAAATACGGGTGCCATCTGCATGTAAGTGGGATCAGAAGGCATGAATGTGGTTCGAAGTCCATGGGAATTCCCTCTGAGTAATGTAGCAAGGAAAGGAGCAGCTTATGATTCAATGGAAAAATTACCCTGGGCTGCGTGTTTGGAGGGTGGTGAACTTTGAACAAATCTCTGTTTCAGGCTCAATTTTCTTGTCTATCGGTTAGAGAAGTAAATCGCCTCAGATATCCCTTTCTTAGACTTAGATGATCTCTAGGACTTGGATCATTTTTAAAATACAAAGTCTGATATTCCTGATTTTTTCAGTTTTCAGTTTGGCAATAGAGCAGTTCATATACTTTAGCTTTGGTTCAGTAGGATGACCTCTGGGCGCCACTGCATGAGTCACTCGTGTATGGCCAGTCACAGATACTATTTCTGACCCCCTGGTCTTTCATTTGTCCGAACATACTGTCTGACCCAAAGTACACACACACGGTCCCACACAGAGACACACATTCTGATCATCTGTTTCTATCAGTTTGATATTTCATACCTTCTCACTCAGATACACACACATGCGCACACACACCCAACCACCCACAGATATTCACAAAATCAGAAACGCATTAAGACCCTCACAACGGTGGAGGTGCTTTTTGGTGGAAGGAGTGATAGTTGGGTGGCTGAGAGAACAGTGAATGGTAGGAAACCACCTATGCAGCTACCCCATTTCTGTTGGACAGATGCATCCTGTGCTGCATGAATTTTCTTTAAACTTGCTGAAAATCAGTCACATATCAGACTTTAACTATTTTAAAATTTATTTTAATTTTATTTTGTATTGAAGTATAGTCAATTTACAATGTTCTGTTAGTTTCTGGGGTATAGCATCGTGATTCAGTTATATGTGTGTGTGTGTATATATGTGTATATATATATATATATATATATATTCCTTTTCATATTTTCATTATAAGTTACTACAAGATGTTGAATATAGTTCCCTGTGCTGTACAGTGGGACATTGTTGTTTTACCTATCTATTTCATACATACTAGTTTGTATCTGCTAATCCCAGACTCCTAATTTATCCCTCCCCCCTCCCCCCCACCCTTTGGTAACCATAAGTTTGCTTTCTATATCTGTGAGTCTGTTTTGTAAATAAGTTCATTTGTATCATTAGATGATATCATATGGTGTTTGTCTTTCTCTTTCTGGTTTACTTCACTTAGTGTGATAATCTCTAGGTCCATCCATATTGCTGCCAATGGCATTATTTCATTCTTTTTTATGACTGAGTAGTATTTCATGGTACCTATATACTACAACTTCTTTATCCAATCATTTGTCGATGAACATTTAAGTTGTTTCCATCAGACTTTAACCCTTATTTTGGAAATCTCATCCCATGGATCTTAGTATCTTTCCTTGAAATAGTGAAAGCCATGTACCAAATCTACACAAGGCTTTGAAAGTGTCAGGAATGGTGACTGGCAGTAATTCCTGTTTGTGACGAAAGGACTAATTCTCTCAATAAATTGCCAGTGAAAATTGGTTTATTCTTAGGAGAGAGGACTGTCCATGACTACGTGGTCTGTGGCCACTGCTGTGTGCTTCATGAGCATTATTGTGATTTAGTTAATCCTTATGTGAATGTGGTGCAGTAGACACTATTCTATCCATTGTGTGGATGAGAACCTGGGACACAAATAGCTTAAATTGCTTTCCTTGGGCCACATCAGTAGGGCCAGTGGATTTTGGAGTTAGACCTCAAACAGCACTCTAGGGCCTCAGAGCTCAGGTTTGTCCTATGACACACATTGTCTCCTTAGGGTGTGGGGGTCAGGAGAGCCACATTCAGGAGAGGTGAGGTTCTCCTGGAGTGTGAAGGGGTCCAAATATGTGCTGGTACTTGACCAGTGTATGATAGCGTGTCCAGTGCTCAGGGGACAACTGGGCTATATGTTATTACCCTTAAGACTGTAACTAATGGTTTTGCAAATCCACATTAAGGTACATATTTTGCCTTCAGGCAGACTTTCTGCAGATTTAATGTATTTCCTCTCTGTCACGCAAACATCCAGAAATGATTGTGAAACCTAAAAAGCCCCGTCTGAAAATAATCAGAGACTTGTAGAACTAATGCAGATGCATTCAGGAGAGGAGAGCTCTCTCGGGGAGTACAGAGAGTCTGGGGTAAATGTGGGATCAGCATATCACACCAAGGTCCTGCTGTGTGTGTGTGTGTGTGTGTGTGTGTGTGCATGCAAACATCTGTGCACCTGTATGCATTAGCACACAACCAAGGCAAATAATTTAACTTCCTTAGGCCTTGATTCACAAAAAGACAAAAGAGCTCAGGTAATCTCCACTTTCCCTATATTGCAAGATTCTTTGCAAGGTGAAATTAGACATGTGGCAGTGTCTCATGATGTGCTATACACTTGAAAAGGACTGCTTTTATGGTTGAGTCCACCCTCTTAGAATTAGACACCTTTTTACTATAGTTAAAAACCAAGAACTCACTCTTTTAGTTTCACTCCCTAAGATAATTTTTTATCTCTATTCTCTCTTGTTCATCAAACTATATATAAAAAGAATAATTTGTTTTCCTCTATATACTTATTTTCTTCTGGAGTGCTGAGAAAAGTTTGAAAAAATCTTTTTTCACTTGAGACAGTTTTCAGTGTAGTATTTTTTTTTTTTTTGTAACTCAAGGGAACTGAATTCCAGAGATATTTCCAATGAGAATGGCTTGACGAAGCCAAGGCAAACAGCCCAGCGCTCCTCCAATTATACCTCAGCAACATGAGTCATTTCTCCTCTCCCACACTACCAGTTTTTCTACTTTATGGCAAATTTCTTAGCCTCCTGTTACCTGTGTTTATGCTTCCAGTTCCAAATATGAAGTGCTAATCTTCTTTCTGGCTTAGAGAATCCCAGCACACCAAGGACATCCACTCATCCCCTCCCCCATGTTTTTCTCTTTATGTTTGTCTTTGTCACTTCTGTGCACAAGTTGTAAAGTTGCCAGGACCATTCTCTTTTGACCCTCCAGTGATCCCATTCTTCATTTTGGTCCAGGACAACAGTTCTTGCCATCTACAGCTTCATCCTTAGCATCTATCTCCTTTTCAAGTCTACATTGAAATTTTAGCACTGCTAAGCTTTCTTAAATCGTTGCTAATAACCCCTTTTGGGAGAAGATGTAAACACAGGTTTTTAGTCTAACACACTTTAGTATCTTCTCCTTGTTAACCAAGCTTCTGTCCAAAGATCATAGTGTGCCAGTATGATTCCTAATTAAAAATTTTTGAAAACAAGCCCAAAGGAGAGATTTTCTCATAAGATTAGTCATTATTATACCCAAGAATCATTCTGTAAGGATATGCTTTTATGTCTTGCTGATTTAAACTCACTTTTTGGGTCATATTTCTTAAGTTGTGTTTGACTTTACCCTGGCCTTTTCTTTCCTTTTCAGGAAATTGATTTAACAACATTGAAAACTTGTTTTTCTTTCTACACTCTTCTAACATTAAAATCAGTTTTACCATGGTCTGCCGTCTTTCAGGAAATCTGTTCATTTCAGGTAGTGGCTCTTCTAGATATAAGGTGACTGACAACTAATGCCGCGTAGTAAGTAGAACTGACGTTGCAATGGGATGTTTTAATGTGCCTGAGGGACCACCAGGGATGTAGCCCTTTACTGTCTGTATAGAATGTCGATGCAGTGTTAGGTAGAGGGTGAGCTAACCTGGGAGAACCCTGATACCATTCCAAACATATTAAATGCGGGATAAAGTACGACAGGGGAATTTTAAAGTACACTGTTGAGCTCAGAAGCCAACCAGGGAATATCTTCAGGTGTCAGAAACAAGAAAGGACCCAAAGACATAGTAGACTAGGAAGAATAGAAGCTACCATGGCCCTCAGGGATATCTGGACCTAACATATGCCTTTGGAGATGAGATTTCTAGCTCTGAGTCAAGGATTCAGGTCTCTAAACATAAAAGAAAGATGGACCTGAGCTTTCAGCATAAGGTCCACAGCTGGGATAGGGTTTTCTTGTTCCATGTGAGTACCAGAAAACCTCTGCCCATCCATCAGATTTGACGTGTGAGGTGGAAGTGGGCCTCTTATCCCGATTCTTGGGTGAGAAAAGAAATTGCCTGAGAGAAACAGAAGGTCAGGTATGCCGGGCATGTAGGTAGGGCCCCGAGTCTGCACCATACACAGAAGTGGGAGCCAGGAATGCCGCAACATCACTCTTCTGCGTCTCCTGGAGTTCCAGAAGGAGGGGGTGCAGCAAATGAGGCAGATGCAGCATTTGAAGGGATAGTGGCAGAGAGCTGTCTAGAACTGGAGAACATTTTGAGTCCTCAGGTTGAGAGTATGCACTGAGTATCACTGAGAAGGATTAGTTTGAGTGGCATAGAATCTGTTTTTCTGCTGGTACAGAAAATAACCTTGTTCTGGCCAAAAGACATTTGATTAATTTTACTTGTTTTTAATTTCTAGAGAAAGGAATTCAATAACTGTTCATGGTAATATATTGATCTATCTCATAAGAATGTCATAGAGTCGTATAAGAGATTTTGAGCTGTAAAACATTTCTGTGTGTCATTGAATCTGCTTCTGTTTTATGGTTTATTAAATCAGTCAAGGTCCAGAAAAATTGGTTGGATTACTCAAGGTCTCATAGCTATGCAAAGATAGGACTGAAACCCAATTAAGATTGAATCAAATAATGTGCTATTCGGAAAAAAAAAATAGCACTGATACCGCTAAGGGCTGAATACCAGGCCACAGCTGCTGGCTGGCATCCTTTCCTTGTTTGACGAGCAGAATGGTCTCCCATTAACCAAAACCTCTTCTATAAAACATAGCCTTTAGCTTTTTCTGCAGCTAAAAAGCTTTTTTCCCCACCCTTCTCAATCTTGCTGATTGTATTTTCCTAGGCTCTTGAAATTACTGTCCTTAAAAAAAAAAACTAGCTTAAAATATACATGAAAACACTTTTGTCTTTGTGCTTTTGAAATAGTGAAAATTTAGCCTGTATCTAGATTGGTAACTCCTTGTCATTTTTGTTTTAGTTTACCAGAAAACAGAAATCAGTTCTTGCTTATCCAGGTTTAACCACTTTGATCATCTAACTATAAAATCTGCTTTTACAACATTCATTTTATGTCTAATTGTTTATTTTATATAGTTCATGCCAGAGCTTGGTCTCAGGAGTGTGTGGGAATTCTAGTGTCTCCTGTGTATTTTGTTTGGTACCAGTTCAGACCTTAATTCAGATCGCCTTTGTGGGAAAATGATTGTCGATAGGTTGTCAGAAAGTACGTATCCTATTTCCCCAATAAGGGAAAATGGGAGTAAATAAACCACACACACACATACACATGACTACACACACACTTGTTCACATACAGAGGCACACACAGACACACACATCATTCTCTTCCAAAGTGTTTGGTTAGGTGCCAATCACCATAGTATACTTGGCAACTGTATGTAATAACCAGAAGAGATAAAAGTTGGATATAAATTAAATAAGGTTGGTGGGACTTGATCATTTATTTTAAAATATTTTATTTATTTATTATTTTATTTGGGGGGGAGTAATTGCATTTTTATTTATTTTACTTATTTTTGATGAAGGTACTGGGGATTGAACCCAGGACCTTGTGCTTTGCTAGGCACGTGCTCTACCACTGAGCTGTATGCTCCCTGCTCTGGTCATTTATTTTTACCGAAACAAATTCACTGCAACTGCTAGTTGAGACTACAATCCCATTAGATATTTAGATTGATACATTTAATATTCTATTTAGTATTCTTTATATAAAATTCTGTGTATTTCCCCCACGCAGTGCCTCAGAAATGTCTGCACTGCCAAAACACAGTTTGTCAGGAGAAAGTTCAAACTGCTTTTAGTGAAGCTGTGGAGAAAATTGCACTGCTAGGGATGGAATCTCATCGTCTGAATTGCCCTGAGCCCTGTTGATGCTTTACTGCAAAGTGCAATAAAGTATGCATGTGGATTCAAACAATAATAATCCTTCAAATGGTTATTGTAAGGTTTAAGTAGGGCAGTATTTTAGCTTTTTCAGTAAACTGCATTAAATGTGAGTTTAGGATACTTTCAAGAGTTTGTCTTCTTCTGGGAGCTTTTTCTTGTACTGACTTTTTTTCTTTCCCCTATGGTGCTGATCTTGGAGCAAGTCTCCCTTTGAAGTCAGCAGGAATCTTGGAACTTGGCTCAACACACAGCATGAAAAAGAGAAAGGGAGGAACCAGGCTGTGGTGATTGGTCCCCACCAGGAGGCCCGTTGGGAGGTGGATGTAGTGATGGCTGTGACATCATGCGGGAGTGTGACTTCATCTAATGAAGGGTTTGTGGGGGGAAAACATTAAATTACTAAGGCCAGAGCACATTTCCATGTTAAAAATACCATTTTCCCAGTTACTGAGGATGGAATTTTTTAAAGGCAAAAAGGCATTTTATCTGAATATTTCTTCATCCTTCTGTGAAAATGTCAGAGACGCTATGATATTGCTCACCATCTTTACTGTTTAAACAAATGATGATTTTTTAAAAAATTTCCTGAACTTTTGAATACAGACAGCTACTGTGTATGCTTTTTAGTATACATCTCCCTAATATTTTATACAATGATACTAGTTCTTCATGTTACCATTCATGCATTTGGAATAATTTCCAGTGACATTGTTTTAAGACCCCAGAGACTTTCTTAGGGTGTCCAGTTTACATCAGAAGAGAGAGATAAAGAAATAGAGCAGCACAGAGACAGAGAGAGAGAAAATGTGTTTAAGGGGAAGTTTACAGAAATGTATCAAGAGACACAATCATTTTATTTGAAAACTAGAAAAGGACTGAGAACAAATTGTTAACTTATGATTGCTTAAGTACCAAAGCAGTAAAATTTTAAGTAAATTTATTTTAAAATGAATATTTTACAGTATGTTTGCAAAGTCAAGAATCACAGGGAAACTAGTCTCATTACCAGGGGGAGCGAAAAGGGGGGAGGGGAAAGATGGGGTAAAGAATTAAGAGGTACAGTTACAGCGACAGAGCATTGAGGACTGTGGAACATCAACATTTCAATATTATTTACACAAATTATGTTTTCAATAATGCTTAGCAGTCCCTTCAATACAGAAGCAGGAATAGACCATCATGGTAGTACACAGTGTAGGAAAGGAAATGTTTTCATGACAACTGTCCTTTAAGAGACAGAAGCATTTATCAAGAGTTTTTAAGTAAACAGAAAAATTCACAATTATTTTTTGGTAGCAGAAAGCACCAGGAGATACCTTCACATAACAAGATAGAGCAGATGTCAGAATTATTTAGTAATATTTGACTGAAATGTTTGGTATTTATTTTAAAAGTGTAAATGTTTGCATAAATATGGGGCAAACTCTCAAGAGCCATAAAACATATCTAGATTTAGTGTTCTACATGCCTTCTTTTTAGATAACTAAATTCATATTGCTGAATTTTTTCATATCTTAGTCTATCATGAATAATTTATCATGAATTTACTAGTTATTTTACTTTTCCATACATTTCTTAAAATCTCATTTTAGAATATGGTATGTATTATAGGATCTATGGAAACTATAATGTTAATCACTGTAAATTTGACCGTGTCTTGAGAACATGATTTCCTCTAAAACGTGTGCTAAAAGTTGGGCATAAGTTACTTTGCTTAGCATTTAGATACGGAAGTCTCCATGTAGCCCACAGGATGTCTGGGCATTGATCATGCATCTTAGGGCTAAATATTAAAGTATTTAATATTTAAATATATAAAGTAAATATTAAAGTATGTGAGAAGTGCAGGGTAGAAAAAAATACTCTTTTCAAAGTTATATTCTTAAAATAATATGCTAGTTAATTTGTCCATTACTCATGAAAGGAAGGGTTGTAATCTAGAATACCAGTGTCCCTCTTGCTCGTGTATGAACAGGCTAGTCCCAGACTTGACCTTTGGAATGATACGATCTTGGGGAAACTTTCACTCAGTGGAGATTTCTTATTGTAAATAATGCTGCCATTTTGGATTTTTCACACACAGGCATTTTGAGAATTAAAATGTTTAACTAAAAACAAATTTATATTCCAGTGTATGCGAACTTGACATGAATTACCCAAATTATTTTTAAAAATCAATTGATGTAGGATGAAGGAAGTTAAAAAACATACACACACATATAAAGAAGGAATTACATATATATATGTGGGTTTGTATAGTCATCAAGTCTTTCTTTACATAGAAGATGCCTTAGAACACCTAGAATGTGAGTCCAGTCACAAAAATGCAGTTTTAGTGTAAAACATCCAGACAGAATACATGAATATATTAAATATCTTAAAATGTTTCACATGTTTTACCGAATGTTCTTAATGCGTTAATGATTATCCCAGCCCGGGCATCAGCGGTGCTAGGCATCAGCACACTTGTAGATATACCTGTTAACGCATGTGTTTATCTGTTCTGAATTTGCTTTATTTGATTAAAAAGTAGTGTTATTCATCTGATGAAAATGGCCGTATTTCATACTTTACTCTTCGCACTGTAGTTAGGATTGCTGTAGATAGATATAGATATGCAGACAGAAATTAAATAGTTTATTTTGAAAAAGAATGAAGGTAGTGTCATGCTAAGAATCTACATCAATGTGGAAAAAGCAAGAAATTTCAGAGGAGCAGGTGCCATAGCAACTATAACTCTCCTAAGTGACATGACACTGTGAGAAGTAATATTTAATAATATATAACATATGCCGAGCCCTCATGTTAATATATGCGCTAGAGTCAACTTGCAGCTTTCACTGGGAAATCCAATTTTTGTATTTTATGAATGGAATATTTGTGTTGTAATACCCAATATTTTTCTTATGTCATTGTATTTGTTTTCTAGGTCTGCTGTAACAAAATAGCATAAACTAGGTGGCTTAGAACAAAAGAAATATATTGTCTCACATTTGTGAAGGCTAGAAGTCTGAAGTCCCCAAGGTGGGATTGGTTCCTTCTGAGGGCTGCGAGGGAAGGATCTGTTCCTGGCCTCTCTCCTTGGCTTACGCAGGCAGTCTTCTACATATATTTCCTTACACTGTTCCCTCACCACATGTCTATCTCTGTTTCCAAATTTCTCCTCTTTATAAGGACACCAGTCCTACTGGATTTGGGTCCAAGCTAATGACCTCATTTTAACTTGATTACCTCTGCAAAGACCCCATCTCTAAGTGAGGACACCTTCTGAGGTTCTGGGAGTCAGAACTTCAGTATAAAAATTGTGAGTTGGGGGCAGGTGCACAATTTAACCCAAAACAGTCACCATTGTTTTGTTTTTGATGCACAAAGATGCTTCCCTGATAGGGTTAAAGAAACTGAATATGTTGTAAGATATAATGAGTCACAGTTAATTTCCTTGAGATTTCTGAGTGATAGGATGTATGTAAGAATAAAACATTATGGCTATTATTGAATTTTAAAATGCCAACATTACTTTTAAGATGCCTGAGAGGACTTAGAATGAATGAATTCATTTGGGGCAGGAGATATTATTCTATTTCCACAGCTGGTGTTTAGAAGATTTACTAGACTAACATGCAAGCACAAATACTTCGTATTATCTAAAATGCCTTTAGCATACCACTTACATTTGTCTAGGGGAGTTCATGAAAGCCAGGTTTTTAGTAAGCTTCTACAAATAATTCATCATGGATGAAAGGCAATCACATCCCGCAAGCACTTACTTTTGCTTATCATGAATGTTTTTGTTGTCATTACTGTTATCTCTTTGCATCTGAGATAAATGTATTGAGAATTTCATCAAAAGCTTAATGCACTACAATCATGTTTTTCTCTAACATACAGGCCACAATAAGTTCCATAACCAGAATTCTCAGGTATTATATATCAACTCTGTTGTTATTCAGTTGTAAGACATAGTAAAATGTAATAATTTCAAGAGAGTGTAGAAGCACTAGCATTAAATATTAAACATTTAAATGAGGAAGCACTGATTAATTCATAATATTCTGAGTAGCTCATGAATGTTTAATACCCATATCTCGCCTTGATTGTATATTATTTAACTGGAACCATGGTCACTGTAGGACAGTTTAGTTACCATCTTTATTTGCCCAGTTTACAAAATGATTCATTTTATTCTAGATAAGTATTATTTTGAACATCTCACCATTTTTTTTGTTCACTGTTTCACAAGCTAGAGCAGACTGAAAAATCGAAAGTTAACAAAATCTGTTAAACATTTGCAACCTAATTATCTTTAAAAGTAATAGTTGAGGACAACTTTGCATAGTCTCAGTAAAGTGAAAGTACCTTAGTGACAACTTTGCCTTGATTTTAACTTTTAGATACTCTTTTATTCATTCAGTAGGTATTAGTGGCTACTGTGTGCTCGGCAGTGGGGTAACAGTCAGCAATGAATAAGATAGTCATGGCTTCGTGAAGCTCATGGTCTATTGTGGGATAGAGAGTGATCAAGTAACTACTCAGACAATTATTGAATTACAGTGTGGCAAGTGCTAAGCTGGAGGAGTGTGAGATTTTGTGAGAGTACTTAGTGGCACTTAGAACCTGCTCAGGGGAACCTCCTTGAGGTAAAGCAATTATGATACGACTTGCAGGCAGAGCAACCATCCTCCTGGAGGAGGAGTGGAAGAGGGCACATTCTGGGAAGAGGGCACCACATGCGAAACCCTTGAGGCCTGTGAGTCTTCGGGAGGGGAAATAGACTCAGGGTTTAGGTCCAAAGTAATACAACAGAGGAGAACTGGTTTTTCTCTATAGGTTAGGACTAGCTGTTGGAAAGTGTCTGAGAGGCCAATGGAATCAGATGTGTAATCTCAGTGTGTGAGGGTGGATTATGAGTATTCATGATCAAGACCGATCCTAGTAAAGTCGCACCATTACAGGATTTCTTCAGCTGGATTGGAGGTGGGGAAGAATTTTCTCACATCTATCAATTTTGTCCTGCTGTCCGCTCCCTTGGTCGGCCTTTTGAGCGCTCCCCATGCCCTGGCCGCTCCTAATATTTGACAGTGTAGGTAGGAGATGCTTGCTATTTGCAGCTTGTCTTCTCCTTGTGTGAGTGTGCTTAACTCTTATCAGAATTCTTGCACTTCTATTTTGGGGGTGAACTGGAGGCTCTGCCAGGCACTGTAGGAGCTAGGAGGGAATCCATAGGTTTTTTTAAAAAACTTATCTTGGGGTGGACATTTTGACTTTTCAGGGAACAACTGTGGAGGACTCTCCCTCCAGTGGCTTTAGTAAAAATGCTATAGGGCCCTATTATCCCGAACTGGAACAAACCTGGGGCCATTTCCAACACCCAAAGCTTGGCCAGTGTCAGGGTCTTCAGTGTTTATTTGGTCGTATCAGAGTCTGCAAACCCTAGGGGTGAGTAGCTGAAGGTCACCACTTATGGCCACTGTGCCACCTTGGAAGCCAACTCAGCCTATCGCCTGAGAACCTGCAAATCTGCGCCAGTCAGGGACTCATTTCAAGAGACAGAGGCATAGCTGTAGCACATCTGGCTTCCGATGTCTTCACTTGTGAGAGGGGCACTAAAGTGCCCTTCTTTCCTTCTCAGCTGTGATTAGCATCGCCACAAGTGAGAATGCAGGGGGCTCCTTGATGGTCATGATGTAATCCAAGTAGTGCATCAGTTCCTAACTTAAATCACCCTTACTTGACTTGGACTGCACTGTTTCTCGGTCTCCAAGTCTTGGTGTGTCTCCCCTTGGCAGATGACCGACTGCAGGATTTATCCCTGGGAGAACATGGTGTCAGAGCACACTTCCCGCCTGGGCTCAGTGAAGTTACAGATGTGGTGTAAGAACCCTAGTCACTGTCCACCCACCCTCTTGTAATCCCGTTGTCCACCACACTCTTGTAATTCTGAGCAGAAAAATCAGTTTTAATTAAAGATTATTAATTAGTTTACTAATAAGAATTACTACTGTTATCAGTACTGAGACTACAGAATCACTAGCCTAGCTTACTACAGTTTACCTCCAATCCCTTGCAATAAGAGTTTCTCACATTTCTGGAGGCAGTTGATCCATCCCAGGAGTTCCAATGCCTGCTTGGTCACAAGTCCAGTAGCCATAAAATCCCCAGGGTCTGGTCTTGGCTAGTGTGTGGCACTGACTGACTGGGTCCAACATTATTTTGCCACCTAGAAAGAATTCTAAATTTTAAGCAGACAGTTGTCAATGTAAATGGGGAGCAGGTAGTAATTTCCAATTTATTATTTCTATAAGGAACTTTATCAGACTTCCTCAATTTTGTGTACTCACACAGAACTTAGTTCTCTGGCTGGTAGTCTTAAGAAGCGCATTCTCCCCACATTTGCACCGCTTAACTTGATTACTGGGAAGCCACAAGATGATCTCATTGAATTTCCATTGTTATGCCACCAAACATCATGGCTTCCCCTTCATCAGATCCCAGGCACGAAGCATTACATGGTTGTTTAACAGGCTGGTGGTCAGGAAGGAAATGTGTTTCTGGCTCAGGGCACCTTTCACAATTTTAATCCAGTTTCTGCTCAGTGCCCCCATGTTATCTCCCACTTGGTACGACCCCTTTAACGTTCATCATGACCAAGGTTAAACCTGCCTTCTCTCTAGCACAGAGAAGCCTTTCTCTTTTGAAAGAGGAAAATTAGGATTTCAGTGATACGGTTCTTTTGATCTCATCACATATTATTTATTGTATTCTATTTAGGAGAAAGTCATCATCATAAAGAAATCATATTAAATGTGCAGCTATTACTGGTCAAGTCTGTAAAGTGTATTGACTTAAAATAGACTGCCAGTTATTTCTCCAGCAAAAAATGGGTTTGTTCGGGATGAGCAGAGAATTGTAATTCAGCGTCTGCAACTGTGGCGAGCTTTGTGCAAGTCCCCAGCAAAAATGGAGAGGAAAATCCTTTTATGGAGGAGAAAAGAAAGTTGGGAGGGCTGTCCTAAGCAAAGAGTCCATGGCTTTTCCGTGGCAGTTATTGCCAGGAAAGAAGGGGAATCTTTCTTCTGCTTGTTGGGTTTGGCTATGATCAC
This sequence comes from Vicugna pacos, assembly GCF_048564905.1. Taxonomy (NCBI): domain Eukaryota; kingdom Metazoa; phylum Chordata; class Mammalia; order Artiodactyla; family Camelidae; genus Vicugna; species Vicugna pacos. Next base: position 75,362,059 of record NC_132993.1, on the reverse strand, counting down.
CATACCTGAGAGCTCCCCCTTCTGGTCTCCTGACTCAATTTAATTGGGGTTTCTGTTTATTAATATTTTACAAGTAATACCAAAAATGTAAATCTATTTGAGTTTTGATTCTCAAAACAACTGCTGTTCCTTTTAATTAGGAGACAAAGCAGTGGCTCTTCAAGTTCAATGCTTTTAGGAATTACTTGAAATCCCTATTAAACATGCAGTTTCCTCAGGTCTTCCTCCCTGGCTCCCACTCAGTGCGCAGAAATTCTGCTTTCTTGGCCCTTTGATAAGGGTTGAAAATCTGCATCACTCCCACGTCCCCTGGGTGATTTCTAGGTAGTCTGTATTCTATAAACAACAGTTTAAGGTTCACTGGGTTAACAGAAGTGTCCTTTAATAAGTGGTAAAGATACAAATCTAGTTTTTGCTTTTTAGAATGGATGTATACTTAGAATGTGTAAATTGAATGTAGTAATTCAAATTGTATTTTAAGCCTTAACTATGCTGTTTAAGCCAAATATTCTCTCTCTATAGATAGATTTAAAATTACAATATGCACAGATCACTTTGCTCAAAGAGATGCTCCTTCCTGAGAAGTTTTCTCTCTTTGTCCCAATGGCCTGGTATTCTATGAATGCTTGAAACAGTCTGGTAGCATCACCAGTAGATTCATAGCTTTATTTTTGATTTTTTTTACCATTAAGACAGTTATGAGCTCTTTGATTATCAGAGAAATAGTAGATAAATGTCCTTTGGTTAAGTGTTACAATTGTACATATAGTCGTCCCTCAGTATCTGATTGGTTTCAGGACCCCTTGCAGGTATCAAAATCTGTGAATGCTAAAGTCCCTTATATAAAATGACGTAACATAATGGGCCCTCTGTACATACCTGGAACAAAATATTGACAGTAGTGACTTCTGAATAATGGTATTTCAAGTGGCTTAATATTTTTTAAAAACATTTTTTGAATGTCAGAATTTTAGAATGAGCAGGCACTGCATGAATAAGTAGAAAAAATATAATTTAGTTTTAATAAGTGAAAAATAATTTTCATCTGGCTAGGTATGGTTGGAGACAGAAATTAAAAATAACAAATAGAATAAAATAAAAATAAAGAGACATTCCAGATAGGAGAAGTTGGTTAGCTCTAGATGGGTATTTTACTTGTGAGTTTGACTGAAGGAGGAAAAAGCCAGTCTTCTTTAAAAGGAAAGAAACAGCTTGAATGCTTCCATGCCTTGTGGGCAGTCTTGACAACCTGTATTTGTCTTAATAAGTTCCAGAGCATCTAAAAGTGTTGTAGCTCCCATTAAGAGGAAACACAGGAGGGTCTGGGATTTATAGTCAGAGTAAATGCAGTAGAAATTTCAGTGTGTTTCTCTTTTTCAGCTTTGAGAACCCTCCCAAAGTGACAGTTATAGAAGTGCGATCTCTCCTGAGGGGATGGTTCTGACCTGATGGTATGGGGCAGGGAGGGAAGGGGAGGTGACCAAGGGGTAGAGTTTTCCAGAGAGGAAGACGTGGGCTTGAATGTTTATTGAGTAGAAGCTAACTTTAATTCATCCTTGACCTTTGGAAAAGGGGGTTACTATTAATTTAGCAATGAAGTTTCCTGGCTAGGATTGAATCCAAAGTGTCCATCAAAGTGTAGATAACCAGTTAAAAGCTTTACAAAGGAAGGAAACGTTACCCGCTGTTGATATCCTGTAAGATTTCTTTATTAACAAAGCAACTGTGGAAATTTTTGGTTTCAGATACCTCTTCTCTAAATCCATCTATCACCCAGCCACCCATGATCAAATGAAGTGATTTCCTTGAATCTGGAGACAATGAAAGCAGTTTGGTTTTCCTTAAGGTTTCAGATTTGGTTATCTCACTGGGGATCAGATGAGAGTTTATGAGAGTTTTCACAAACTGAACACACCTGTATAACCTTCACCCAGAGCAGCAAGCAGAGCCTTTATAAATACACTTTTTTAAAAATTGAAGTATAGTCAGTTTACAATGTTGTGTCATTTCCTGCTGCACAGCACAGTGCTTCAGTCATATAGGAACATGCATATATTCATTTTCATATTCTTTTTCTCTGTAAGTTACTACAAGATGTTGAATATGGTTCCCTGCGCTATACAGTAGAAACTGGTTTATCTATATAAAATACTTTTAAACAAAATTGGATCCTGCTGTTATCTGGAGACTGATATTCCTGCTTTTTCCACGTAACATTTTATTGCCAGATATTTCCCATGTTTCAACATAGTCCTCAAAAAACAAGGTTTTTAATGGCTGCATGATAGATCTTCACGTATGTGTACAGTAATTTGTAGAACTATTCTTTGCGTATTGGACATTTAGGCTGTTTCAGGTTTTTTAACATCATCATGAATAGCACTGTAGATGATAGTATTGAACATTCATCTCTGACTGCATCTTTGATTATTTCCTCAGGATACGTTTCTAGAAGTGTAATTGCTAGTTCAAAGAGCATGAATATTTTAAAGCTCTTGATACGTATTGACAAATTACTTCGCAGAATGGTTGTATCAATCCACCAGAGTTCATCAATGCCCGCATTCCAATACTGGGTGTTTTCTTTGTGTGTGTGTGTGTGTGTGTGTATCTTTGCATTCTTGATAGGCAGAAATTGATATCTGACCACTGTTCAGGTTTTATTTATTAATGAGGTTAATGTTTCCCTATGTTTATTGGAGATGTTAATTAATTTTACTGTTTCTTCTATGTAGAGATTAAAACTACAGAATTACTCCTTACTTGTTTCTTAAAAATTTCTTTGGGACATTAAAGCTTATAAAACTTAAGGATCATGTCTTTTTTTAGCTCACAAAAATTTGGAAAAGTGATGAAATAAGTTTGCCTTTTATTATCACTTTTTCAAAGCATCCGTGTAACTCTTTTAGAGAAAAATCTATGTCCATTCCTGAAATTTAAGGAGGATTGTAAATAAATTAGAATTAAAATTATACATTTCAAAGACTTTAAAGTTGGCTGTCTGAGACTTTGAAGATATATTTGATTTTTTGTTGCCATATCTAGGAGACATAAAGTTTTATAATTTCAGGAAGTGGGGATGTTCTAAAGTAGCTTTTGCTTGAAGGCCGTGGAGTTTTAATAAAATAAGGAAGAATTCATTCACAAAAGTGGGAGTCACTGGGGATGAGGTGGGAGGTCTGTTTCTCATTGTCAAATGTGTCTCCGTTTGCCTCTGGTTCTGTCCTGAGCCTTGTTATTGAGCAGAGGCCATCGGGGCTGGCAGATTGTGCTGTGTTTTATGTAACATGGACAAATAACCTGCAGTGCTGAGCCTAATAGGATGAGGCCATTTTAACATGTGTGTCTTAATCCCTGTGCTAGAATTCTGATCTGCAGATGTTAAGCATTAAGCCATTCTTTGCTCTTTTGGAAATAAATTTGGCAGAGTATTTTTTGTATGTCTTGAGTACCTGGATGTTAACTTTGAGCTTTACCTGTTGTTTATTCTGTGCTCTACATTTTGATGCCAGTCAGGTCCAATTTTCCCCATTATTTTAAGTAGCTATTTCCTTTACAATATGGGCATAAATGATTTTTATATTTTTTATAATGATTTTTATAAATAGTTGGAAGGGCTTTAAAGATCGTATAAACTTTTGGATTCCCAAACCTTAATGTTTCCCAGGGCCAGCAGTACCTATGTGAAGTTATCAGGGGAGGGATGGCAGGAAGTGATGTGACTGTGCAGACTGGAGAATGTGGGCCCCGCCTAAAGGCACTGAGTTCAAAAGTTTATTCAAACACTGTGCTGTACTGACAAAACATATCCATGGCTATATTGGCCTGCAGGTGTCCAATGTGCAATCTCTCTATCATCTTCTTTTAAAAATAAGTAGATCTTCCTAGCGAAGTTAGTGTGAGCTGGGAATAGGCCAGGCTTTCTGACTTCCAATTAATTGATTTATTAAACCTCTCTTCAGTGCCCACTTCCACCAGACATTTTCATATATTTATTTAATTTCTTATGTACATGTTATTTATTTGCAAACCCAGATTTGAGACTAAGGACAATAAATACACACATTAACATATCTGTAAGGAGGATAAAATGAAGAAGAAAAAGTTGTTGCAGGCCACAGAGGGGGAGAAAAGGAATGATTTTAGAAAAATTATCTAAAAAATATTTTAGGAAAAGCCTGAGATGGAACATGGTGGCTAAACATTTTTTTGTAAAAAAAAAATGGAATATAAGATTGTCTCTAAGTATCCTGTGCTGACTTTTGCTGACTTCCGTTGATTGATGGATAACCATGGAAATCGTTCAAAGCAAAAATATAGTTATAAACTGAATGGATATATGAAAAGTTAGGGAAGGTTTATCTACTAAGTTTGCAGAAGAAATAGAATTTTACCATTCAGAGGTGTGTGTGTGTGTAGAGTGTTCCCAGTAAAGGGAGCAGCAGGCACACAGATTCGGTGATGGAAGGAAGAGAAGTTAAAGTGTAGTTAGAACAGACAGGGAAGGATATGTTGTTCAAGATGACGCTGAGCATTTTAAGCAAGGATTTGTAGACCATTGCTTATGGTTTTTTTCCCTATATCCAAAAAGAAAAAAAAGACACTAAAGAAAAGTTTTAAACTCGGAATGTGAGTGGGTCCCATGAACAGATCTCCCTTTTGAAGAGACCATCCTGGCTGCTGCGTGGAGAGGTGAGGTGGAGTGAATACTGAAAGACCAGTTACGAAGTGGTAGAAGCAGTGTGTGTGAGGATGACAGAAGCTTGGAGTAGGGAGGTCAGAGAGGAGGTGGACAGACTTGAGATGCGGACAGACTTCAGATACCTTTAAGAGATAAAATTGGCAGTATTGGGAATGGGTGTGTGGGGAGCAGTAAGAGAGAGGGAGATAATAAAAAATGACCCCAGTCCTCATATCTCACATCTGGTTGTATGGCTATGCCACTGCAGAATGTGGGGAGCAGTGAGAAAAGATCCTGCATTGGAGATGCAGGAATGGAGATGTTTTCATGCTTCTTAATCAAGCACACAGCCCCATTCACTGATGTCTCTCAGCTCCAGGACAGTATACTCACTCAGTATTTGTTACATAAATCAGTTATGCACCCAGTTTTCAATAGGTTGAGTTTGAATGCCTTTGAGACATTAAAGTGATGATGCCAAGTAGCTGTCTGGACTCAGGAGGGTCTAAGCTGGAGCTTAGAGGAGGAGACTTGGGATCCATTGACATGTAGAAGGTAGAAGATGCCGACATTGCCCAGGCCTAGGAAACAGAACAAGAATTGGAGAGGGCTGAGGACAGAACCTTAAGTATACTACTTTAAAGGTTGGGAACAGTTGGCCAAAAAAGAGTGAGAAGGAATTTCCAGTTATATAGGAGAAAAAGCAAAAATGAGGCTTGGAGAGACTGAGGGAAGAAACATTAGAGTGGTACAGAGGAGTCAAGTAAGGCGCGAACTAAAATGCCATTGGATTTAATGACGTGGAGGTCATTAGTGACTTTAGGGAGAGCTGTTCTGGTGGAGTATTTGAGGTGGAAAAGATTACAATTAATTGAAGAATGAATAGGAAGCAAAGGAAGAGAGGCAGTAGTTTGGAGGCAAAAGATGAGGATATTTGATTGTTTATTAAATACGATTGTAGATCAACTAAAAACCCAGGAGCTAGGGAAACTGGAATGTACTTTAACATAAATACTTGGAATTCAGAGACATTTCGCTCACTTATACCAAAACAGTTACTGAGCACTCTTTTGTGTGATGCTGGAGAAGTAAATGAGTCATGCTGATGGCTTTTCTCTTCTTGTGTAGCCACTGTGATTGGAGATGTGTATGGCTCTGCATTTCAGTCACTAGTTGTTATGTGTTAAAAGCAGATCAGTGGAAATGCTGTTCTGTATGGGATCCCTCCCAGGATGGTTGTTTCTTCAATGATTGTGATTCTGCCTAGGTGTAGGTGTGGTGAACATTCTGCTCGTTTCCATCCCGAAACCCCTTTGTGTTTGAGTTTAATGGGAGTCCCAGATTAGTGAAGTGCCCTCTCCTGCTGCTGACAGCCATTCTGACCCCAGAGCCAGTGAATAAGTGCTGCCACTGCCACCAGGTGGAATAGCAGGAGCACACATGTGGTGCCAGTCAGCCTGGTTGCCTAGCAACAGGAGGAGATGCTGATGTCTGTCAATGTCTGGGCACAATGTATTCTAGCTCCAGATGTCTGATGGATGCACTGATTACGGGGACCCTCCACATCACCTTTGGAAGTTGTGATTCTGTGGCTGGGAAGCTGGACTTTCTTTGGAATCTGAATTTGGAAGAGAAAGGAGAAATAGGATATGCTCATCTGGCTACATAGATAAGTATGAAAAACAGGATTTGGGTTTCTGCTTATGGCTTAAGCTATGAGAATAATGGACTGCTGGCAAAGGATAAAGTATATCTCGTGAAGACAAGAGATAATGTGTCTAGCAGGCGTGTGATTCTCATTGAATATGAGGAAGTGGGCGACAAATGCCTACATAAATCTTCAAAACAAAAACAAAACAAAAACCCCAAAGGACGGATTTTACGATTTTAACCAGGTGTGAATTAGAAGGAACCACAGTGGAAAAGATACACAGAGTGAATATGTAATTTAAATACAAGATGATGACTTATTTCCTAGCTTTTATTGAGATTTGGAAGTGTCCTGCAAGGGGAGTCCCTCTGTGGTCACAACTATCCTGAAGGATTTGGGACAAATTCCGTAAGGAGATGGTTTGGATTAATAAATGGACATTATTGAGAAAACTTAAAGAACAAAGCCACAGATACAAAATTTATGCTGTCTCTTGTCATCCCAAGGAGAGATAGGCAAGGACCAGAGTCTGTATTTCAGTGGAGGGACCGTCCACTCCCTTGTGGTTTTCCCTTTTTATAGAGCAAGAGAAAAATAAAAAGCTGTTTGCCAGTGAGGGAGTAATCAGTCTGCTTGAGGCCAGGCAGTCAGAAACCAGATTTGTCTGGAAAGTCACCTGTCCAGTATCCAGAGGTTCATGGAGTATTGCAGCCTTCAGTGGAGGAAGAACCCTCCCCGAATCCTGTGGGAAACTGAGCTTGGGTGCACCCTTTCCTGCTGAGGAGAGGAGGACCAATCTCCAGCTAGTTTGCCGGCCACCTGGACTTCTAAACAGCTCTGCTCGTTGCTCCACAGATGGGGTAAAATGCATGGTTGGAACACAGCATAGGAAGTGTGTATTGTTTTCAAAAAGAACAGACACTGCAATGGATGGATACTTCAGTGCCCTCCCAGGCCCATCAGCTCACAAATGCTGTATGTTAAATTTTCAGGAATTATGTGAACCAGTTGTTAAACACAGTGCTTATTAAAGATTAAATTACATGGAATTATAAATAAGTAAATTATATTACAAAAAAAGATAATACATACTCAAAACTTATCTCTTCCTAACTGTTTTACTACATTTTACAATTATTTATGCCCCTTGCCTCTATGGGGAAGTTACCGAGTGGTGGAATAACGGTGTCCTGCTGTGTATCCCTTCAATTCAGGGTTCAGTGAATGGCATCTGGTACCTTGAGACCAGCCGTGGTGAGAGTTTGCTGTGTTTATAAAAAGCCTTTGGCCCCAGAGAGACAGGTGTTACACATTCAGCTGCACACCGCCCATAACCTGGCACCTTGCCGTTTCGTTGTGCTCCAGTGTACTTCCAGCTGCAGTATGGGCGTCTCTGAGCCAGAGGACTTTTTCTGGAAGCTCACTCTGCTCCTGCCTGTGTGCACTGAGGGCAGGAACTGACTCTCCCAGGAGCAGCCCTCATGATGAATGATGGGAATCAGTGTATAAATGTCCCAAGCCCCCTTCACCCTCAGGGGGGACCATTCTGAGACGAGTATTTTATACTGTTTCCCAAACTTGTCCCACAGGGTTAAGTCTCAGTTGCCCACAATGATAGCTTATTTCATAGTGTGCTTTCTGTTGGGTGCCCTCCCTTCCCTGTATCACTTCTTTTAACTTCTGACCCTCCACTTTGCCTCAGGGACCGCTACTGAGAGCGTTGTGTAGAAGGGAGGAGAGGAGTGCTGTGTCGAAGGTGGCCGCGTATTGGAGAACTTTGAGGGTAGGAGTGAGGGAAGAAGCAGAGGAACGATATCCTGTGAGCATCAACGGTAAACCAGCCAGATGGCAGGCGTGAATGATGATTTTCTCTTCGCTGGCAGAAAAGCAAGATAGAGTAGTCACGGGGGACTTCCACTGTATTCACCTCATTCTAATTCAGATTCTTAATAAAAGCAGAGCATATTTACTTTAAAAACACTTGCTATTAATCTATTAAGTACCGTGCTCAGTGGTAAGGGGATTGGATGAATCATTGCTGCTAGTTTCAAGAAGCTTATAATGTATCAAAGGATATCAGATGTGCACACATAAATATTTCAGAGTACAAGGTGGTAAGCTTCATGGCACTGAGTCATTGTAGCTCTTGGGAGGGAGAATGAAGGCTTGAATGGATGGGGAGTTTTAAGTTTTGTTTTTTATTGTGGTATCATTGGTTTATAACATTATATGTTTCTTGTGTATGACATTATATTGCTGCTTCTGTATACACTACAGCATGCTCACCACCAAAACTTTAGTTTCCATCTGTCACTATACAGTTGATCCCCTTGACCCACTTTCACCCCTTCACACACCCTTCCCCTCTGATAATAGATACTCTATTCTCTGTTTCTAAGAGTTTGTTTTTGTTTGGTTTGTTTTTATTCATTCATTTTGTTTTCTGTTTGTTTTTTATATTCCACACATAAGTGAAATATGGTATTTGTCTTTCTCTGTCTGACTTATTTCACTTAGCATAATACCCTCCAAGTCCGTGTTGTCACAGATGGCAAATTTTCATCTTTTTTGTGGCTGAATAGTTTTCCATTTATATATATATATATATATATATATATATATATATATATATATATATACACACTATATCTTCTCTATTCATTCGTTGATAGGCACTTAGGTTGTTTCCATGTCTTGACTATCATAAATAGTGCTGCAGTGAAAATATGGGTGCATGTATCTTTTTGAATTAGTGTTTTTTATTTTTGCTGGATAAATACCCAGAAGTGGGATGCCTGGATCATGTGATAGTTCTATTTTTAGTTTCTTGAGGAACCTCCATGCTGTTGTCCATAGTGGCTGCACCAATTTACATTCCAGCAACAGTTCACAAGGGTTGTCTTTTATCCACATCCTTGCCAACACTTGTTTCTTGCCTTTTTGATAATAGCCATTCTAACAGGAGTGAGGTGATATTGTGATTCATAATAAGAAATATTTGTTCTTCATCCCCATTTCTGGCACAGCACTCCTAAAACCCTTGAAACTTCCTAAGTGATGAGAAAGATAAAGGTGTCTTTTGTTATTTTAATCAGGTGACTTTTGGAAGGCACCTAAGGATAGGGACTCCTTGCCATCAGAGCCAAGGATGTGGTTACAGGGTTGGAACTTTCAGTCTCCCCCACCCTTGACCTCCAGGGAGGGGAACAGAGCTTGAGGTTAAGTTCAATCACGAGTGGCCAATGATTTAACCAATCATGCCTATGTGTTGAGCCTCCATAAAAACCAGAAAGGATGGGGTTCAGAGAGCTTTCAAGTTGGTGAACACATAGATCTGGGGAGAGTATCACACTCGGCGGGCATGGAAGCTTCATGCCCCTTCCCACGTACCTGACTCTAAGCATCTGTTCCATCTGGCTATTGATTCATATCCTTTAATATCCTTTGTAATCAACTGATAATCTAGTCAGTAAAATGTTTCCCTGAGTTGTCTGAGCTGCTGTAGCAAACATCACACCCAAAGAGGGCATGGTGGGGACCTTGAATACATAATGCTTGGATATGTGCTTTGGTCAGAAGCACAGGTGACAACCTGGACTTGTGATTGGCATCTGAAGTGGGGGGCAGTCTTGTGGGATGGAGCCCTTAACCTGTGGGATCTGATGCTGTCTCTGGGTAGACAGTATCAGAATTGACTTGAATTGTAGGACACCCAGTTGGTGTGGTGGTGGAGGAATCGTAGGAAAGCCTGGAAAGGCAGTTTATAGGCAGGTTGTGGAGGCCTGGATGGAATTCTGGTAAATTCTTGATACACCTCCTAACATAAGTGCTCAAGAAGCAGAGAAATTATATGAAGGGTGTGATCACTTGGGCACAGGCTCCAAAGGGAATTTTATAAGACCCAAGAAGGACAGGGGTTTCTAAATGGTCGATTCTAGTGATAAATTATAACTTGTTATAATGAGGCATAAAGGGGAGACTGCCCTGATCAGCTTGGATTTCACAAAGCATTGAGAAAAAGCAAAAAGAGAGAGATACACAAAGAACCATACCCCGCAGAATGCTTTTGGGAAGCCCAAGCCTGCAGTAACTAAAGCTTGGAGAGAAGTGATGTGTGTTAGGGAGGTACTGATGGTGTTGTGGTTGAATTGTCTCTCCCTCCAAACTACTATGTTGAAGTCCTAACTCCTAGTACCTCAGAAAGGGGCTGTTTTAGGAGAAAGGCCTTGAAAAAGGTAATTAACTTAAAATGAGATCTTTTGGGTGGGCCCTAGTCCAGTAAGACTGTGGTCATTATAAGAAGAGGAAGTTTGGGCACAGACACTTGTGTGTACGAAGGAGAATGCAGTGAGAAGCTGACCATCTGCAAGCCAGGTCAGGGGCCTGAAGAAACAAAACCTGCTGACACCTTGATCTTGGACACACAGCCTCCAGCACTGTGAGGAGATGCGTTCCTGTTGTTTAACTCACCCCGTCTGTGGTGCTCTGTCTGGGACGAGGTAAGCAATGAGTGAGCCTTGGCTCGGGGCAGGTGACACAGTCAATCTTCGTTTTTCACCGGTTCCGTATTTGCGACTTCGCCTACTTGCTGAGTTTGTTTGTAACCCCCCAGATGGATACCTGCGGTGCTCTTGCTGTCACCTGCAGGCGTTTGTGGTGCTGCCAGGCAGGCGGGCATTTTCCCAGCTGAGGTTGGATGCTCTGTCATCTTGTTTCAACCTCATACTGTAAACAGTGTCCTTTTCACAGTCTGTTTAGTGCCACGTCTCTTGCATTTTTGTGCCGTTTGTTGGCAGTGTTGCTGTTTACAATGGTTTCCAAGTGGTAGTACCAAAATGCCGAAAGTGATGTGCCTTATAGAGAAAACACGTGTGTTGGATCAGCTTCATTCAGGTGTGAGTTCTAGCGCGTTGGCCTTAAGTTCAATGCTGGTGAATGAATAATATTGATTAGGTCAGGTTGTCTTTAAACAGAAGCACGCGTGAAACTAGGTTATGTTGTGGTGGTTTTCTAGAACGTAACAACCGCAGATCACAAGACTCGACCGTGTGATGTTGGAAGATGTTGGGAAAGTCTAGCTATCCAAATTCTGTTGTCACCTTCTTCACCAAGATTATTCCAGATGGAAAATGTGGAACTCAAGTACCTTTGGAGAAGAGTTGAAGCTCAAGGTAGATAGCGAGGTAGTGAGATTACCTAACACTGGACGTGGGCTCAGTTCTTTAGCCGAGGTCCCAAAAAACAAACATGTGTGGTTCCTGATCCACCTGTGTTTCGGGGATGACAGAAGTACTGCAACTACTTCTGATGATAAAGCTTCCAGCAACCACAGACTGTTTAACCTCATGTTGCTCCATTAGTGAATTCTAGAAATTCTAATGACCTACCAGGAATCAGAAAAGAGAGGGGTGCACCACAGCATCCAGAAAGGGTTCCCTACAAGGTACACTAACTTAACCGCACTCATCTTCTCCTCCCTTATTTCTGTTGGCATTGGATTCATAGTCTGTGTGGCACTGGGTAAATATTCTCTAAAGGTATACCTGCCAAATTTAGGAAATCGCTAGCTTCTTTTCTTTATTACTGATTCACAGTCAGGACAAACAGCGGCCTCCGTTTGCCAAAAACATCACCACAGGCTCTGACATTGTCCTTTGGTCTCCACCCCAAATCCACTGCAACCTTGGCTGCCAATCCTCATTCTGGATTTGTTTCTTTCCTCATCAGTCAGAGAAAAGTCGCTGGCACACAGGAGATCTCCTAACAGGTGGCCCACTACATCCTCATCTTGTTAAACATCATTTGCACTAGGAGGAAACTGCAGTATAATAAAAGGCAAATTAGCTTTTTACTGTAGTGGAATTCTTACTATAGTTTCAATTCAATTCAATTATAATTTTCAGTCCTGTGCATAGCCTTCACTGGAAGCTTTATTTCCTACGAGGAATCAATCCGGAGCTTTTCATATCACTGTAATTGGTCTATTTCAGGATCACCTACACAGAATTTACCTGGGTTGGACACTTGTTAAACATGCTAATTCCTGGGCTTTATACCAATCCTACAGAATCAAAATCCTGGGGGCAGTTGGGGGTGGGGGAAGGAGAAGACCTAGGAATCTGGATTTTAACAAGCTTCTCAGTTGATTGAAAGTTTTAGTTAGTAAAGTAAAATAATCTTTGGGAGAATTTAGTTTGGCTAATAGTTCTACCAAATACTCATTCTTTGGCTAAAAAGTAATAATGTTATTAGTTAGAGCTTGTAGAATATGAGTCCATCTGTGTAGAATAGATATTTTAACAGATATTTTAAATTCTGTCTAGAATTCTATCTTAGATAAACATTTCTGTATCTGAATACTTGGAAACAAGCGGTACCAGTTTATAAAAACGTCAAATTTGCCTTTCACACAAGTCCAGTTTTTTATGGCAGCTCTTAAACTTAATAATTTAAATTTTTTCAAAAATAAACCACCCCAACAAACCAAAAACAAGTATGGGGTAAGGCTAGATTAACATTTTCTTAGAAATTCTACACCAGAAAATAAGGACTATCACAGGTGCAAAACACGTTTAGTTCTTTGCAGACGGCTTTCATTTAAACGATTTTTACATAACCAATCATTTAACTTTTTCCTATATTCCTAAGCCTCAAGACATTTCTTGGTAATTATTCACACCTGTTTTTCTTTATCTTCATCCTTGGAAAAATTGTCTTATGGTTATATTGAAAATGCAGATTTTATTATCTTAAGGAGAATTTTAAGACTCATTTTACTAAATACCATGTTGTAAAATATAAAGTGTGACATTTTTCTTTTTACACAGAGGAGAAATATTATATGTAATTATAGTTTGGTGTTGTACAAATTAGTTATGCATTTATTCCTTCTTTGATGAATTATTAGATATCAGCTGTTGATGTAAATGTAATTTAAATTATTTTCTTATTTAGTGATTATTCTTATCAAAATTTGTAGAAAAGCGTTTAGTTGTAGCTTACTAGAAGAGCAGCCAGCTGCACCGATACCTGAACATTTCTCTGTCACATCATTTACTTAACATCACTTTATGAATTTCAATACCAGCAATTTTGTATTTTATGAATTGGATTTTGAAATATGGAATAAGGATTCTCTTGCAAAGGGATGGGAACAATTATTCAAATGTTATTTTTATAAACATACAGATAGTTTACATTGTATCACTAGTGTCAGGTAGTAGCACTTTATAAACATTTGTTTAATGAGTGAATGGACAAGACATATTCACACACACACATACAAACTAGGTCTGACTATAAAGTAAGTGAAGATTTTCTGTTTGCCCCATATAAGTTAATTATAGAATTTTGTCATTTGTTTTTTCCATATGTATGCCATATGTGTAATATACTCAGTATGTATTTAAATAGATGCTTTGATGTTAGCACAGTTGCCTATAATTAGTTAAGTGAATTGAAATGAGCGTTCAGAAATGCCAGCTATGGAAATGCCCTTTTAAAGAAAATTATAGTATTTTTACAGCTACTTTTAGTTTAACTATGTCTGTTAGGAGTTCTATTAATTATTGATTACTAATGTTGATTTAGTCAGTTTGCGAAGAGATAAATAAGAGGTCATAAATAAGATTTATGAGACATCTCTGTCACATAACTTATTGACATACGTTACATGTGAGCACCATGTTGAACATTTGTAATGGTATGTTATCAGTATGTTGAATTGCAAACAAAAACATATACTTATGTTTTGGACAGCTTGGGGCACTATTAGCAGCCACCCTGTGATTTCTTACATGAGTTCAAATTTTCTTTAGTTACTTTTAGTCAGAACCACATTTTGGAGGAATTAGGGGGCACTTCATATTAAAAAGGAAAAAATTCGAGATAGAGTATTAAAAACAAAGTAACTGCAGGCCCTTTTCATGTGTAAAGGCTTTAAACACTTGATTACTTCGAAAAAAATTACACATGTATTTATTTTCTAGGCGTCTGTGCATTTTATTTTAACATATTTACCTGTATATGTGCTTATGAGAATTACTAGGCTTGTTTTTCCCAGCCTAGGAAAGCTTAATTAACATCCATGTGTCAAAGAAAAAAATTCTTAGAGCTTCTCTGAAAAGGTTGGGGTTAATAAACCCCCTAAAATGCTTTCTTTTAAGAGTAATCTTTGCTTTAATTTTAAGAAGTCACGATGAGTTATAGACAAGGTAGTCTTCCTTTAAAAAAGAAAGAACAAAAGGGTAAAAATTGCTGAAAATCTGAACACCACATTCCTATTCACATCACTTTAATAATTTATCGAGTGCAGGGCCAACAATATGAAATTTTCATGTATGAGTATCATCCAGCCTCATATGACAGTAACACATGAAAAATAAGGGCAGAGATAAATCACAAATACCAGTAATTCTTGGTGACAGTTCTCTACATTGTAATAATAAAGTGCTATTTATAAAGAAAAAAATAAATAATTTTGGTTCTAGAAACTAAACAATTTTATCATTATTTGTAGGGATTTTTAAAACTTCAGAATTGCATTATGAGAGCCAAAAGTGGATGACCAAAAAAAAAAAAAAATCATTACTGCTTAAACTGCAGTCAGGACTAAAATCAGGGTAAATTGTTGTAAAATCGTATTTTTCTTCTTTATTTTCAAGATCACTATTTAAGAATTTGTGTTTAGCATAGATTGAACAATCTTCAGAAGATTTTAAACATACTGTTCAGGACTTCATCTGGGTTGCTTATTCTGACCTCGGTCTCCAAGTCTTGGCAAGGGATTTCATCTAAATAAGATATGTGAGATTTTACCCCCATTGTTAATATTTTCAGAAATGCTGAGTGTGTGTGTGTGTGTGTGTCTGTGTGTCTGTGTGTGTCTGTGTTTAGAGAGGGGCAGAGACAGAGAAAGACAGAGCAAAAGAGACAGGCAGCCCTGGGGCATAAAGGAGAGAGAAGGGCGATGTGGAGAAAGATTTACATTCACCAAATGCTGTCATTTAAACTTACTTTCAAGGGGCTTAATTTTAAAATAATAAATTCACAAGCACATTTGGCTGCATCTGTTTTATCTCCTAGGAAGAATTTAAAGGAGGGGAAAACCTCAGTGGCTCTCTTTTATTACTAGTGGTGCCGGAAGATAAGACCTAGAGACTACGTGTGGTTCATCTGAATCTTTGAATCTGTAATAAATGTATCATAATAGACTTCCACAGAGATGCTGGATCCCTCTTCCAGCCAGCAAAGAGCATTTTTATAGACCCTAGAAAACGTTTTCATACATCATTAAATTTTGCATATAATGTGTTCCCCGCACTTGTCACAATTCCCGGATCGTACTCAGTTTTACCCCTCCTTTCAGATGGAGACAAAGGTGAGAAGGCGTTTGCCGGGGTGGCTCCCTCTGCTTTCGGAGGTGGGCTGATCCAAGGTTCTCTGACCTTGTCATTGTGATCTTCAGCTTAGTCTTCCATCACCCTGCATTCAGTCCCCCCAGAGGCCATTCTTTCTGCCTCCTTTGTCCCCCAAGGAACAGTACAAAGGCATATAAAATGAAAAAGAGGAGGAATAATAATGATGATGATGATGATAATGATAATAACAACAACAACAACAACAATAATAATAATAATAATAAAAGAGGGCTGTGATAATGATTGGCACAGCATTTGTTGGGTTAAATGCATCCACAGAGCAGCCGACTGGGCATACTCCCAGGAGACTGCACCCATGTACCTGGGGCTTGGGAGTGCCGCTGTCCCACTGCCTTCCAAGGGGCAAGCCCCTGCCACCCTCTCACTCAGGACATCCAGGAGATGAATGCAGTACATCTACAATAAGGAACACTGCTTCCATTTCTCACAGCCACCTTTTACCTGCCATCTAAGGTGTGGTACTTTACCTACCACCACTTTGTTTCAGGTTTCTCATGGGTGAAAGGGTATATTAATAGTACTTATCTCATAGGGATATTGAAATGATTAAATAATTCTTGCAAAAGACTTAACAATGGTACCTGGCATCTAGTGCTCAGATACTGTTTAGCTGTAAGGAGGAGGAGGATGAAGGAGGACACTGTTACATCTGAGGCTACAGAGCTCTTAGAGATAACCTACGTTAGACGTCTAATAAAGACTTAGGGAAGCAGGAAAGGGTGAATGAGGTTCATTTAGCAGTGCTCCTCTAGAGACCAACAGGCAGCTACCCTAGGTGGGTGGCTGTATCCTTCATCATGCCTTTTTCTGAGTAGTTGTTAGAGTAAGTAGGTAAGGCAAGGGTGATCTCTCTCCATCCCTCACAAATGGCTGCCTGGAGTCCATTTGTTCCTGGTCTGATTATTTAAGATCTCTGTGTTCAATTCACTGCTGTGGATTCACGCCTTCCCTCAGTGAACCTTGACCTCTAGTCCTTTCTTTTGCATATTTACTGGGATTTTTTTTCTCATCTGTTGTTGATTTGGGGATGTTAGTATTGAAATGCCTGGCTTAATATTTGAAAACCACATAAAGCCATATCATAATGGAATAAATATATGTAATGAAAAGTAGTTTGAGGAACATGTTCTTGTAGAGATTTTGAATGTAAATTATAGTGTATTTTTAGATGGTCTCTATTTGATACCCAGGGCTAGTGGCACTTTAAGGAAAAATCAGTGGTTGAATACACCATGCTGATGAAATTTTGCAGCAAATAAACTCAGTTTATTTCATTTTCAGAGTACTATGTTTGTTCCTCAGGCTAATCTGTTCTGTATTCAAAAGGCAAATGAGTTTCTGTTCATGATCAAAACACAGCAACTTTTTTTTTTAATATTGACAGTATTCTGCTGGTGCTTTTCATTTTCGAAATATATAAAAATAAGAAATGGAAACTCTTTGCAGTACGTGCCTCATCACTAATACTTACTTTCAACATTTTTGCAATCTGCTGTCCTCTGATGTTTGTCATCTTGAGAAAGATGGAAACATCATTTCAAATATTGTATAATATGTTTCTTTTCTGCACATATTAAAGGTCTTTTGTATAAAGTAGTAATGGAATATGCTTGAAGTGATCAAAATTTAATGGACCGTAGAACATCTGTAAGCCAGAAGCTTTAGGACAAAATGCAAACAATATTAAATGTCTAAATTTATTTTCTTCCAGACTTTCATCTTGCAGTGATTTTCTGCAAGAATGGTATTAGGGTCTTGTTGGGAACAGTTAATAGAAGCTATAATAGATAATAACTGACTCTGTAATTAGTCATTTCAAGACAGAGCTACTCTTTGAGCCACTGATAAGAACTGAATTGTGTCGCTACATCATGTTTTCATTCTGCTGTCACAACCCAGCAATCCATATTCATAGACTCCCAGTGCTAAGCTCATTGCCAATTTAACACAGATGTGGGAGAGATATGTACAACCTCCTCAGCCTTTTGATCCCTTCTTATTTTTTATTTGAGAAAATGGCAGGGTAACTTCAGAATGAGGATAAGGATGTCTTAGTGACAAAATTATCAGAAGATTAATTATGTATGTACATGAAATATGTATATATATATATATATA
The DNA here is from genome assembly GCF_048564905.1 of Vicugna pacos. NCBI lineage: Eukaryota > Metazoa > Chordata > Mammalia > Artiodactyla > Camelidae > Vicugna > Vicugna pacos. Next base: position 75,344,169 of record NC_132993.1, on the reverse strand, counting down.
TATATTCACACACAAAGTAAATATATGCAAAAGAAACACTCTTACAGTTAAATACAAAATTCAACCAAAATTTTCTTAGATATTTCTATTGGTTTTTTTTTTCTATTTATTTATTTTTTTCTTAAAGTGTAATTGACTTACAGTTTGTGATAATTCCTGGTGTACAGCAGTGATTCATTTATACATATATATTTCTGACTTTTGAATTCTATAATAAAAATACTGCATTAATTTTTATTTTCATTTCCTTTCAGAATAAACTTTCATTTTCATATATCTCAACAAATAACACTGGTCCTTTTTTTTCTGTAGAAGAGATGTTAGATTTCACAATTTTAGTTACATTGGCTGCACTATATTCTCAGTTATATTTTATTTTAATGTTATTTTATGTTGTAGCAAATGTTTCTATAAGGTTAAATTTTTTAAATAATTTTTTAAATTTTCATACAATTTTAAAGGTTACTTTCAATTTATAGTTATCACAAAATATTGGATATATTCTCCATTTTGTACAATACATCTTTGAGCCTCTGTTACACCCAACAGTTTGTACCTCCAGCTCCCCCACCTTTATATTGCCCCTCCCCACCTCCACTAATAACCACGTTTGTTCTCTAAATCTGTGAGTCTGCTTCTTTTATGTTGTATTCACTAGTTTATTGTATTTTTAAATTTCACATATAAGTGATATCATACAGTATTTATCTTTCTCTGTCTGACTTACTTCACTTAGCATAATGCCCTTCAAGTCCATTTATGTTGGTGCAGGTGGCAAAATTTCACCCTTTTATGGCTGAGTACTATTCCATTATGTATATACAGATATATGTATCACAACTTCTTTACCCATTCCTCTGTTGATAGACACTTAGGTTGTTTACATGTCTTGGTGATTGTAAATAATACTGCTCTATGAACATTAGGGTGCATGTATCTTTTCAAATTAGTGTTTTTGTTTCTTTTGGATGGTGTGTGGTTTAATTTAACAAGTGTTGATTGAACTCTTCCTTTGGGCCAAGCTCTGTGGAAGGTGGAATGTGACGAGCATTCCTGTTTCTGAGAGCTCTGTGGTCACTGAGGGGAGAGGGGGCACTTTCCCTAGGGGGTCAGAACAAGCTTCATGAGAGGGATGGCATTGAGCCTGTGCCTAAAGAATAGGTAGGATTTTTACAAAAGGAAACAGGGGAAGCCATTCTAGGGGAGGGTACCCTTTACAGAAAGGCAAGGAGACAGGGAAGTGAAGAACATATTCTAGTTTAACTGGATCAAAGGGTGTTGATTGGGGAGATTGGTTATGGCCACAATCTGAAGGACTTAAAAATTACAGTGAACATAGGATTTTAATCTGTGGACGATAGGGAGCTAGAGATGTTTGCTGAATAAGGGAATGGTGTGATACAAGACACATTTGCTTTGTGATTGTAGGTAATAATATACTTGCTTTATTTCTTTCCTAAAATATATTGGTAGGTTCAGATATTATGGTACGCATAATGTACCTGCAATCCATAATATTGATAATGATTTTTTCTCTGTAATTAAAGTAGCTAGTTCTCTATACAACAGTTTAATGCAAAAATATAAAAGATAGAAAAATTGACTCTAAGGAAAAAAAAATTCTTCTGGGGAAGAATTTTATAAATTTACCCTGAAAATTTGTAATAACATGAAAAGAGATAGATCATACGGCAGATGGAATTGTTTAAATAGGTGCTTACCCAGTTAAAGTCATTAAATTATTATTTGATGGTTTTATGTAAACCTTTGGTTTCTGAAACGGATAACTAGTGGGTCCAATCCCATGGTGGTGATAAATCACATGGTTTGCATGAAACAGCTAAAGTTGTTAGGGTATCAGATAGAGTTTATAAACATTTTGCAAATAGGGAACTAGTCCAAATTCTCTTTTGCCTTTCTAGTTAATAAAACCCGAATTACAGTGCTAGCACAGTTCTTGGCTCACAGAAGATTATATAGTTCTTAACGTCTGAATGTATTACATATTTTCCAGTGCATTTTATTGTTTGGTCATTTGATCATCCTAAGTGCTTTTATAAAAGTGTATTTATACTAAACTTCTTTCTTTGCCTCAATTTTTTTTATATGAAATTTTCCTGAAACAAAAAAGACCACCACAACAAGCATCTGTACACCCACCACCTTGATCCAGCAATTATTCACATTTTATGATAAATTTCTTTTAAAGTGAATTGACACTTGTTAAATATTATTTGTTACCCATACTTAGAGCATTTGGCTGATAATCTTGAGAGAAAAAAAATGAAGGGTTTGCTTATCAACGAGGCTAATAAGTTGTCAGTTAGATAGAGGTATTCCCAGCACTTGTTTATCTTAAAGGTAGTTCAAATATAAACATTTCATGTAAAACTCTTCCTCTGTGCTAATATACCCAAATTTATATCTTTTAACTACAATGTCCACTTACGAAAAGGTAGTTTCATATATAAATATTTTAAAGGGAATATTTTTAAATGACATTAGCTTTGGAACATTTAAAATTGTGCACTTGAGACAATATGATTCTGAATCAGAGTATCATAAACTTACACAAGTGTCTGTAATTGAAATTAGGACTGTGTATATTCTTCAAATTAGCATATCTGTACACACACACAGTTCTATTATTCTTGTATAGTTTATTTATTTAAAATAGTAGACAACAGATATCTGTCTTTAGTCGTCTTCATCAAAGAGCCAAATACGATAGCAATGAAAATTGTCTTCCTTCTAGCTCATGTGCATATTAAAATGATTTTACATTCAGAAATATGAGCTTCAATTTTTTTTCTGTCACGAGCCATATTAGTTCTGTGTATATTGTGAACTTTTCCTTTAATTTATTGTACATCACTCTTCTGCTTTCAAGAAGTTTATTCCAGCTGTCTGGTTGGCAGTGGTGTGTGGATGCAAGTGATGAGCTGAGAGTAGACAAGCTAAAATAGTGCTTGAAGGGTGAGTCCCAGTGGAATTAAATGGAAGAAAGTCAAGACACACAGCACATAGTAGGAGTAAAAGCCAGTGCATGTTGGGGGTCATATGTTAGAAAGGCATCAGGAAGATATCAGAAGGTAACATGAGGGAAGAGTCCCAAGTGAAAACCGAATTCTGCAGAGGCTAGTGATGCAGAATTACACAGGTAAGGGCAGCTTTGGAGCAACACACTGAGCAGCCTTGATGTTGGGAACAATTATTTGTTTGTGTGAGAGTGTGTGTGTGTGTGTTTGTGTGTGTGTTTAGGAAACCCTGACAGACTAACCAGAAGCTGCAGGTAGAGAAAAGAGGAAGCATGTGATGAAACAGAAAGAGGGGCAGAGAGAAGTGTGTCTCTGACATAGTTTCAAAGTCAAAATGCCTTAGTGTAAAGTTCTTAGCATCTCATTCAGATGGACTCACTCCGAGTGCTCTAGACAATAAAAACATCGGCTGCAGACATTCTGAAGCTTCCTACAAACTATCAGGGGATCCAAACTGTGTCTGATGTTTTTAAATACATAAGTTAGACCCATGATCTTCTTGAGTAAAAGGAAACCTGTTGACCAGAAAGACATGTCTTAAATCCCAAGAGTCTGAGCAACATTTCCTCTTTCTTAAAAACAGAGACCAGTTACTGACCAGTTCACATATGAATTGTGCATTACATCTGTTTAGAGGGAAAGGAATGCTTGGTCCACAGTGTCAAGGATGGAGCATTTTTCGAAAGGCAAATATCTTTTTTTTCCCTAAAAAGTACTTTAAATTCCCAACTCTAACAAGCAGAAAAATAGATGATTAATTCATTTCTAATAGGGAGCTTTCTTTAGATGATTTGTCTTAAACGTACAGTATATACGCCTAAGTTGGTTTGCCATTTTAACAAATGCTTTTGGCTGGTCTCTTAGTCAATTTCTGTCTGCAGTGATCTGTCTTGCACTCTGGAAAACAGTTTGAATAGCCAGCCTTTCTCTGTCTTCTTCTTTCCCATGTGGCTTCTCCAAGTGGGATTCATCTGACTTACTAAAGTCTGGGATTCACAGCATACTTTTCCTCTAGAAACAAGTTGAAGAGAAGACAACCTTGCTCCATTTTTATATGAATGAGTTACTCATTAATAAATATTTAACAAATATTTATTGAATACCCCAACATATCAGTAATTGTTTCAGGTACTTGAAATATAACACTGAATAAAACACTCAAGATGCCTGCCATGATGGAGTTCACATTCTACGGAATGAAACTGACAATAAACATAATCAATGGAAAATATTTAAAGTAAATATATCAGTATAATGTGTCAGAAGGTGATAATTATATAAAAAGGGGGAGGAAAGATAGAGCCAAGTATGGGCCATTGGGAACGTGGGTATTGCAGGGGCCCGAGGAATGGGGGCTGTTTGTGATCTTGAATAGTGTGGTTAAGGCAGACCTCGCCGAGAGGGTGACATCTGAGCTGACTTGAAAGAGGTGAAGGAATTGGTCCTTCAGGTGTCTGGAGAAAGGGAGTTCAGGACAGAGAGGAAAGAGCTAGTTAAAGACGTGGCATGTCTGAGTAACAGCAAGGAAGCTAGAGTGCCTGGAGTAGAGTGAGCCAGGAGGCGAGCAGGAGGCAATGAGAACAGAGGGGGAAGGGAGGCAGATCCCCTAGGACCTTGTAGGCCACTGTGAAGACTTGGACTTAGAGCATCAGAGAGTTGTAAGCAGTGGAGTGACATAATTGGATGTCTTAGAAGAATTCCTCTGACACTGAGAATAGACTGCTGGGAGAGAAGGCTAGAACCAGGACCACCAGATGGATGTCTAATGCCACAATCCATGGGAGAGACGGTGCTAGCTCAGAACAGTGTGCTAAGTGGGCAGATTCTGGCTACAATCTGAAGGCAGAGCCAACAGGATTTACAGCTGATGGACTGTATTCAGGGTATGGGAGAAGGTGATTCAAAATTGACTTAGAGGTTTTTAGCCTGAGCAGCAGGAATGGTGGTACCACCATCAGAAGAGTTGGTTTAGGGGATAGGTGGGTGTTCAGCTTTGGTCATGTTGAAGTTGAAATATATTGTGGACATCCAAGTAGGGATGCTGAGCCACAGAGCAGCTTGATCTTTATCTGGAGTATACAGACAGAGGTCTAGACTGGAGATGGAAATTTGAGAGCAGTCAGCTTATGATGATACTTAAAGCCAAGAGTCTCTAAGAGTACTAAGTGTTTTTCTTATGAATTCCTTTTCTTTTTCTAAGTCACTTAATGTTTAGAAACGATTTTTCACATATTTAAGCCCACCTACCCATGAGGTTGCCAAATAATGGGTATCCACATCACTACTAGGACTAGAACAAAGCAGAGAGAAAAACTTGCTCAGTCTGACATAGCAAGTTAATAATATTGGGAATAAAGTCCAGTTCTCTTATTCCTGGGCTGTTTTCCCTAGGCCTTGCTGCTTCAGCACTCAAGAATCTATGTAAAGAAGAGAACTCATCTGAAATAGGCTCACCTTGTGGTGTGTGGAAGGGTTAAGATCAGAATTTGCTTCATCTTCTGGGTCTGGAGAGGCAGTGGGTGGTGGGTGAAAGCGGAGGTCTGCCAAGAGTTAGCAGGCTGGATGGATGTTTTAGGGGCGCAGCAAGGTCCTTGGTCATGCTCAGTACCCAAATGAGTCACAGGCCACCTGGACAGCTTCTTAGATGCACACCTCTAGGGGATTGAAACGTCCCTAGGTATGTACAAGCCATCAATCAATAAATTGAATTTATCGATTGTCATGTTAGACATGGCAGGGCTTTTGTTTTGCTGGGAGGGACGTAGCTTGTTTGAGGCCACAGCTGAGTAGCTGGGGGCAGTAGAGGAAAGACTGAGAGCTGCCATGTATGATTTTTTTCCCTTTCTCAGCCACTTCACCGACAGCGTTTAGTTGCAGTTTTAAGTTAACGTTGAACAGATACTTGAAGACTATCTTTTGGAAAGAAGGACAAATGAGTAACAAGCTGGGGAAGCTTGGGCCCACTTGAGATCACAGCTCAGACTTGGACTGTGGTTGGAAATGAAGTAGTGAATGGGATGGGTAAGTGGAGAATCCTAGCAGGCAGCAGGACTTGGACACGGGCAGTCCAGGGATTGGACACACCCAGGCGTCTGGAGAGGCAGACGCCAGGGGTCTGTATAGGACTCCAGTTCTCAGGATGGGGAGAACAAAGCAGGGCTCCAGGTCTGGAAAAGGGCAGGGAAAGATAACTAACTTTTATTAATTAGTTACTATATGCATGATGGTGTGTTAAGGATCTAGATACATTGATAGATAATAGGTAATGCATCTTCATTTCTTACAGTAAACCCCATAGTATTATCATTCCCTTTTATAAATGAAGAGTCTCAGACTCACCCCAAGATCACACACTGAGCAGAGGTAGAGAGAGGTGAGACTCAATTTCAGATCTGCCTCAATCCCAAATCCGTAAGCCCTTACATTTTTTAGAATCTTGGAAATAGGAACCAGAGCAGAGGCGTGAAGGAGTGGAGGGGGTCCACAGGGGCTGCGTTTCTGCGTTAACACAGGACTGCTGCTGTCTTGCTGGACCAGAGTGGAGTGGATTGATGGGAAGTAGGTAAAAGCGAGGTCCCCGGGGTGACCCTGGTGAGACCCTGCAGGTTGAGTTTGGTTTGCTGCAAAGGATGACCTGAGACACAGCATAGAGTCCAGGGGTCAGAAGAGGCACGTTAACAGGAAGTAACTTAATTCAAACCTCACTGGATGGGACACGGGGGCAGTTTTAGCACTTTTTACTTTAGTCAGGATTAACTCACTGAACTGAAGGGTGGAGGCATCAACAGAGCCAGTTGTGGGAATCTGGGGTAAGCAAAACGGGGAGCCGACGATTAGGGTGTGATTCTACAGATGAGGAAATTTATACCCCGAGAGGTGAAGTGGTTTTGCTGAGGGGCAAGTAGCAGCAGATGAGCGCCCAGTAGCCAGATCTCATTCCTTCCTGGCCTAGGGCTCCATGCACCACGCAAGAGCGGTTGCCTCCTGGCTGCTTTTGGCCTTCTTGCTTGATACTGACTCCTGTAGTTTTCATTTTGCTTTTCAAATGCTCCTAATGCATGTGAATAATGTGGGTAAGAGGTTATCAAACACAAGTTTGGCCACGGCCACTTTTCCGCTCGGGTATTTGGTGGGTGGGGGTGGAGTAGGGTGTGGGGGCAGAGAGAAAATGAAAGAGAAGCCAGATAAACAGCATAAAACATTTTTCGATGGTATCCAGCGGTCCTGGGCATGGGTTTTAATCGTTCTCTGTCGCAGATTCCTCATTTGTATCCTGGGAGTAATAATAGTACCCCCTTTATAGAGATGTTTTGAAAATGAAATGAGATAAAACATGTAAACTACTTAGCTCAGTGCCCTGCTGAGTGGTTTTCATGTGGTTTACATGCCAGCACTCAAAATACTAGCTATTACCTTATTAAAGGAAGTGGAGATGATTGGATCCAGCATCCAGTGCCATTTTGGGGGTAGCATGATGTCAGGCTGTTCTGTTGATATATGTGCCTTATTTATGCTTCATAATATGGATGTTTTAAACCATTCCGCTCTACTTGCTGGATTTCCCAGAGTTTAATCTGAACATTCGCATCACAGTTAATGTGACTCCGGTCATTCTCCGTACTGCCACCAAGCACAATGACGGCCCTGGACTGTGCACTACCAAAATAATATTACCTTCTCCCGGCTGCTTCCTACGAATGACTTCATCTTAATACAGTAAAGGCAGTACAGGAGAAAATATTATTATGTCGAGAAGGAAATGATGATCAATTTTTAGGGTGGTGAGCAAGATAAAATTTTAAGAAGCCAAGCCTGAGTAGCATACAGATGCATTTAATTTGGCTCTTTTCTCCCCGGGAGCATCCTGATTTTCTGGTTATGAAACCATCTGGTTATGAAACCATCTCTCGTAGAATTCGCTCTAAGACTTAAAGCATGCGGTGGTCTTCTTGTTCTCAAAAGTCCTGACTGTCTTCATGCAAATTAGTCTGCTTTTGTTGAAAAACTTCAGGGGGCTCATCTGTGAAGCACAGACTAACAATAAGAAATGCAGTGCGTCTTACTAGTCTGCTTTCAGCCGATGGAAGATTGTTTCCCACAGTATGGAATATTAAAAAAAAAAAAAAGAAAATGTTGTATCACAATGCCAACACTCCAGCAATGCCTTTCACTGCCTTCAGGGGTGATGGTGGAGCTGGGGAAACCAGCTCTTCAGCACTACATTATTTTCTGATGATTTTGCACACAGCTAGTAGGGAAAGTGTAAATGAATGCAGGAAGGTGGGACTGATGTACTAAATTTAGGACAAGAATTACAGACATCAGAGTTCTGAGCTTTTTTCCCCGTTTTTGCTCCTCTGTAATTTCTGATATAAAGAAAATACTAAGTATGGATAGTATAAAAATAATTTGTTAATAACAAGTAGAGGCTGTTTTGACAATGTCACACACTTCAGAAATGTATCTCATTATTCTGACTGTATTAATTGAGGTTTCTTTTTTCCCCTCTGTATTTCAGTGACAATTTCAACAAGCACCTTCTTCGACGGCTTGCTGGTGACAGGACTGTACACATCTACCAGTGTCCAGGCGTCACAGAGCATTGGAGGGTCCAGTGCTTTTGGATTTGGTAAGCTCTCCTGACATAAGAAACCCATGATTGTCTGTATTTTAACAGTCAGAGGTCTCATTTTAAAATATCTGTATTAAAAGTATTTGCCATTTATTATTTCAGGGAAAATAATCTGCAGTGATTTTTGTGTTTCTGCTTGAAGTTAGGTGAATTGAAATAAGTCATGTAAATATGCAACCAAGCGTGAGGTTGGTGGGCCGATCTCTCTGTCCCTCTCTTCATTTACTGCTGCTATTACATTTGGTCCTGAGGGGTTTGAGTAGATTTCTGAGTTCTGTCATTTAGGTTGCTGGATTGGAATTCACTCTGATGCCCATGTTTTCATAAACAGTTCTTAAAATCCTGGAGTAGGTGAAAAGTGTCATATTAAGTTTGGCAAGTAAGCATTGCACAAAGAGGAAGATAGCACTAATTATTGAAATGATAAAATTCTGTGCATATACAAGAAAGAATGTGATTTAATATTTAAAATGCTTATACAGAGTCTTTGTCCTTAAACCAGAGACCTGGAAGCTTACTTAGGTGGAGAGGCAGAAGGCTGCATGGTGGTCACTGATCCCAGAGGATTCTCGATTTGGAAATGTGTAGCTTACCCATAATTTGATAAACATGCCAAGCTGGAATTAAGTAGACCCTTTATAGCATCAAAAATGTAAATTTAACATGTCTATGTATATAAGACATGAAATTGCTGATCCTACTTTAAGATTAGAAAACTGCACGGGACTTCCTCCATTGACGTGAGAAAGATAGAATTGTGTTACCCAAGACAGCCATGTGTTCAATGTTTTATTTTTTCTGGGGTATTTATTAAATAAACACATTTTTACCTACTTTTGATATATGAAAGCGTCCCAGCCGTAGCTCTGCCCAGGCGACTCACTGCTTGATGTCTGGACAGTAACGTTGAGGCTGCGACGTCACCCTGCTGCCCAAGATGAGGTTCACAACCTCAGGGCTTAAAGGAACCTGAAGTTATTTAATCATCCTGTCAAATTATTTGACACTGAGAATTTGGTCTATTTTAAAAAGATCCCAGATAAGCTTTTATAATCTTTTAGTAACTACTTCTAAGGTCTAACCTTCAAGAAAAAAAATTCCTTTTAAGTCTGAAACTTCCACTCTCTAGCCCCACCCTTTCTGTGCCCTGCAGAAGTGAAAAGTCAGCTTACAATCTTATGTAACATCTATGTACATAAATATATGACATACTACCTGTTATTGTTGCAATAGGATTCACAAGTAGGGTTACCAGATTTAACAAATAAACATTTACAAGACATCTGTTTAAATATAGATTTTAGATAACCCTTTTTTTAGAATAAGGATGCAATATTTGGGATAAGATGTCCTGGGTTCTACCTTAGCCTAGTTAAATCAAAACCTCTGGGAGCAGAGTGTGGCACTGGCTCCCGGTGATTCTGATGTTCACCCAGGCTTGGAAGCGCTGTACTGGATCAGTCCAGGCTCCAGCAGCTTCAGTGCCCCCAGGAACTTGTAACTACAGAGTTCCTGCCCTTACTCTAGACTTGGTGAATCAGGTACTCTGGGGGTGAGACACAGTGATAACTTTTTAATAAGCACTCCAGGTGATTCTGATACACACTAAAGTTTGAGGACCAGTTGTCTACGTTAATTAAATGGGAGAGACCGTTATTTAAATGACCATATAAATATGTAATAGCAAGTCTTGCTTAGGGTCTAGGCAGGAGAAATACTGAGTGCCAGGAAAGGGTATGACAGAGAAATGAGATCTAGTCTCGGGCAAAATGGCATGTAGTTTGGAAAGGCTTTCCGGGGGAAGTGGTATTGAGCTGTGATATGAAGGATGAGTAGGAATTAGCTAAAGGTCTGTGGACAGTGGGGCACAGCATACCGGAAGGAGAGAACAGTAGATGCAAAGGCCTCAAGGGTGGATAGAGGCTGTGTTCTAGGAATGGAAAGAACACCTTGGAGTGGCTGACCTGGAACCAGGAGGGAAAGAGATAAGGCTGGACAGGAGATCAGAGACAGACCATTCAGGATCTGGAGCAAGGGTGCCTTTTCGGGTTTCAGGCTGAGGAGTGGCTGCAACGGTCCTTCATTTTGAAGAGATCCCTCTGGGGTCAGTGTGGAGAGCCAACTGTAGGGTGCAGGGGTGGATGCAGAAAGACTGTTCCGTGGGGAAAAAGGGATAGAAGGAGTCCAGGTGCAGGCTGGCGTCGGCCACGCCTGGACGAGAAGGAGCAGTATGTGGAGGGGTGAGAGTTTGGGCCGTGCAGTTGGCAGACCTGCCTGCAGATCCTGACCCTGACCTTCATTAGTCATGTGCCTGAGCCACGTTGCTTAACTTCTCTCAGCCTAACTTCCTCATCTAGGAAATGCTGATGACAATGGCACCTGCTCCATCAGCTGCTGAGCAGTCGCCAGGATTAGAGGTGATTTATGTAACATCCTTACCACACAGAAAACACGCAGTCAGACTGAGTGTCCCAGAATTATACATCTTGATACCGGAAGCAGCTGCTTTTCTCAGTCCAGGATTTGATTATACTTCCTTTGGCCTGACAGTGGAGGCGGGGTGGTGCGGGGAAGTGCAAAAAACAGTTCTCAAGTGGAATTAATCTGGGGTTTATAGATTCAGATGATTTGAAAGGACTTGGCTGAATAAAGTAACCCTCATTTGTCAAGATGGAGGCTTTAAATGAGAAAAAATCCTTAAATATTATTCATAAGTATATTGTAAACATATTTTGAAAGAACATATAAAATGCGTGTATCGTGTTGCCTCAGATTTTAGCTCATAAGCCAAACAAAAAACTGAGAATGAAATTGTTAGAAATGATTTAAGACACCCAGGTTTTAAGACATTTTCTGTGGTGGCTGAAAGCTGTAAAAAGGCAGTTTCACTTGAATTAGAATGTATTTTGAGTAGCTTAAATTGCACGTAGTCTTTCCATGACCGTCGACCCTATGATGTAGAGTCTGAAGAGGCTCTGAACATGAAGCCCATTAAAGGTAGTTTGACTCCATAATCAAATGCTCAGACCTCCCCCTGGTCACTCGGTGTTTTTATAGGGCATGATTTTTATGTGGATGGGTAAGTTAAGTGAGATTTTTTTTTAAGTTCCAATAATATCCAGATAATTTTCTGTGTATTTATGTGATGGTGGTAAATTACCTTCAAAACAAAATTTTAAAATATACCTGAATATTGTTAAACGGAATTAGTCTTCATAAATAGTAGAACTGAAAGCAGGAGATAAAATATGTTTTTAGATAAATGGTCACTTTTGGAAACAAAAGGGCATTAATTTTTTGGTGTCTGATTTGAGTTTAATATAGTCTTTACAATTTCAATAAAGTGAAAAAGATGTAATTTGAGTAGGATACAGGTGAGAAAGTGGAGGTAAAATGTAACAGAATTGCTGCATTTTGGTAGTTTAGTAGTTACAGTAGGACCAGGCTGAACTAATGCAGCCTTCTTTGATCTAGAACAAAAGAATTACTGAATGCATAGTCTTATCATCAGCTCTGACTCAGTTGATGGAATGTGAAGCAAACATCGCTTATTTGGCATTTTTCTCAATATGTCCTGGGATTAGTGTGTAACGTGTTTAACCAGCTGTGATAAATAAGGCAAAATAAAACATAGCTGGAGTCTAAAAAGGTACTTCTGAAAGTTTTTTCCACTTTTAGTTAATTTTAATTGTAGTGTTTACACTGAAGTTATAACCACTCTCCTTTGAATATAAAATGGGTATATGACCAGCCGAAATAAGGCCATAATCATTCTTAAGATACTGTTGTATAAATGTAATTCCACTAACATAACTGCAGCCTTTTATGCAAAAAAAGAATTCTTTAAAATGCATGCCTCACTGACCAAAAATAGACAAATGCCTAATAGCCAGAAATACATTAAAACAATAGCTATGCAAAAGATGACTGTATGCCAGCAATGCATGATTTGAAATACCTCATTTTGCTTGTCAATATAAGAAAACATGCTGCCCTAGGGAAGTGTGATGTTTAATTATGGATATCTCTTTGTGTATCCCAGAAAAAGAAATGCTTCCCTCTTGTCTTTGGCACTGAATTCCAGCTCAATCATGTAAATCTTCAAGGCTCATTGTGGTTGCTCAGTGTAGAGCTATTTGAATATCCTTTCATACAGAATTGTTCCTTTTCCAGAGGCTGAAATGCATTTTACCCAATATTTAGTATTCTGGTTCTAAAAGCATTTTACTCAATTTTTAGTATTCTGGCTCTCTAAAACCTGAGAATCAGGTTTACAGTTCTGATGGATAGCAGCCACACTTCAGATTGTTTGATGCCTGCATAAATTAAACTTTTGTTAAACCTTGCATAAATTGCTTTGCAATTCCTAGATAATTCTGTTCAGCTAATACATCAGCCATTTTAGCAGTTTTTTGCTTAAACTTTTATAATTCCCCATGTGTTTCATTTCCCTTTTTTTTTCTGTAATAATTAGGCATCATAGACCCAATCATTTGTTAGGTTACAAAACTCTTAAAATGGCAAAATTCAGTGAAGTCTAAGTTTGGGGAGAAAATGTAGATCCAAGATCTGCTCTTGGATTCAGTCAATCATGTCATGTTTTTAATAGAGATTAAGCAACTAACATAAAAATTTAATATTTTCAGTATGATCTTTAAAAACATAGTATTAGAATTTTTGAACTTAATGATCTGATTTTTTTTCCAGTATGATTTGACACTCTAGATGATAGGGATGTATTTACAAAATAAAGTAAATATTTTAAGAAAGACTTCAGATTTTAGTAAATCTTATATTGGTCACTAGTTAATAAAAATGTGTACTTTACCAATAGATTTAGATTGTATGTTAATCTTGCATTTTGAGAATGTAAGTTTTTGTCTCTGCTTTGTTTCCTTGTCACTAAGAATGAAAATATAGGGTCTCTTTAAGCTAACTTTTGGTTATCCTTAACATTAAAACAAAATAGAACTTCTACAACTTTACTAATTATCACCAGGACCCCTGCATCTCTGGACATTAGCTCCAGTTCAATCTTAGGTGTCCTGTCTATGTGACTCCGTGTGACTTTGGTTCACACACATGTGTTATGAATACATGCAAATATTTAGGCCTTAATATCTGTAAAGAAGGAACAGCCACTAGCAACTTCTTTAAATGGGGCCCTGTACAGTAATGGTATTTATTTACCAGATTAAATTAAGTTTAATTATTCAGATGATCTTGTTCAATGTATTTTGTCTGTCTCTTAACGAAGAAATGCTTTGTAACATACTTAATGAATTTTAAACATATTGAAGGATTCGAGGCATGACCCTTTATTGGGTATGGTAAATGATCTATAAATAACAAGAGGACTCTAGGTTAATTAAACAAATTACTCTAGTCAATGATACAAGGAACGTAGCTGACAAGGGATGAAATGGCCATTAATTTTTCCTATTTACAGGGTATTAACCTAAGTTTGTTCTTTATTCATTACGTTTGGGTACGCCAGCATTACCTTCATTAAGAAATAGTATTATCTACTTTGCATTTTCTCTGTGACAAAGAACTCAGGGATAATTTCCCGATTCCTAAATCACTAAAAAGAATCACCTACTAGACTAGTGGGCATCATGATATAAAGCTGTTGAATTAATCCATCGACAAATTGCTAGAGCGAATGTTGAGATTTGGGCCAAGTGAAGGAGTGAGTGGTCATGACATGACCCCTGGAGTCGCACAGCTTCAGCTTCCCGGCCCTGCTTCCTAACTTGGGCCACATGCTTCCCTGCCCTGAGCTTCAGTGTCTGCATTTGTGAAATGAAGTTGATAACAATGGCGCCTGGTTCACAGAGTTGTTAGATGGGTTAAATGAGATTATCTATTCAAGTGCCTTGTATATATGCTCAAAATAGGTATTTTTAAAACACTCAGAAATAAGTGAGAATTCATTCTCTGAAATAGAAAACAGAATGAAAAGATGGTTCAAGTGGCAGAAGATTTGAAACAGGGAGGTTGCCTTTAATTTGGAGGGGAGAAATACACCCGATTTCTTACCCATAGAACTTAGAGGTAAAATGTACCTTTGGTAGAACCTGGCTCAGCCCCTGCCCCAACGTATAGGTAAGGAAGCAAGGCTTAGGAAGGGCAAGTGCTGGCTATTACACGACATAGCATAGGTGTGATGACTAAAACTGTATGTTCTGACATCACACCCAACCTCAGATATTTTTTTTTTTGAACTGCAGCTCACATACCATAAATTTACCTTTTGTTTTGTTTTGTCTTTTGGCAGGGAGGTATTTAGGTTTATTTATTTCTTTATTTTTAGAGGATATACTGGGGATTAAACCCAGAACCTTGTGCATGCTAAGCATGCACTCTACCACTCGAGCTATACCCTCCCCTGCAAATTTACCATTTTAAAGTATACTCTTCAGTGATTTCTAGTATGTTTGCAAGGTTGTGCCACTAAGACCACTAATTCCAGAACATTTCATCACCTCCAAAAGAAACCCCATCTGTGTTAGCAATCACTCCCCATTCCTTCCTCCCCTCAGTCCCTGACAACCACTAATCTACTTTCTGTCTCTATGGACTTGCCTGTTTTAGATATTTCATGTAAACGGAGTCATACACTGTGTGGCCTTCTGTGTCTGGCTTCCGTTATTTAGTATAATGTTTTCAAGGTTCATCCATGTTGTAGCATGACTCGGGGCTTCATTCCTTTTTATGGTTGAATCATATTCTATTGTATGGATTTACTCTATTTTTAAAGTGATAGTCCACATTTGGCAGTTTCCAGATTCTTAAAAGGAGTTAGGGCTGTGCAAACTGGGGGGAAAAAGTTCAAGGGGGATGTGAAGCAGGAGGACCACCGGATTCCTCATCAGCAGCTCTGAAACCGCTGAAGATCCAAATTGCTTAGCCTGTTCAGTGGTTCAGCCCTGAAGATGGTTAGAAATCAAGATGAGTGACTCCTTTGCCCTCCTTCCTGCCATCAAGGGAGAGAGGCCACTGTGGCATGTTTTTACCCTTTGGCCTCTGTTTAAACCACGGGACACACAAGCCAAGCTGGGTCCATTAAATGGACTAGTGCAGGAATTTGGAATTAAGGCTCATCAGTCCCAGTCGAACTCTTCACGAGCTGAATCAAGGCACATGTAAACGGTCAGGAACTCTGGGCAGCCCTCCTCCACCGTGGCTCAGAGGAAGGTCATGCAGAAAAAGAAGAGAGAGATAGGATGCTGCCTGAGGTATCAGAGCTCTCTGGGCTCTTATTTTAGGCTTTCTTTCTACCAGGTTCACACACTCTTGGATTCAAAGAAATGATTAAAAATAGTTGGAATATATCAAGCAGTTGCTATGTGCCAGGTGTGTTGTGGGTAATAACTCTGGATCATGACAAAAATCCTCATTTTATCAATAAAGAACCTAAGGTACAGAGAGGGTAGGTGACTTGCCCAAGGTCACACATAGGGAGTTGCAAAGCCATAATCTAAACCAGCTCTGTAGCCTCTCATTAGACTCCCCTTACAGCCCAAGCCAGCTTGAGCTGGTTTTCTATTACAACCAAAAGAACCTTGACTAAAAAAAAGGCCATCTCTGCTGGATCCCTGCCTGCCCCTAACCCCCATCTCTTCTCAGCCTCCTTCCTTTCCAGTCACCTACTCCCATCATATATACACATGTATACCTGTGCACCAATCAGAGTAACCCAGACACAGTTCCAAAATCCCAGCTGCTTTAAACCTTTAAGGCCTTGCTTACAGTGCTTGGAATTCCTTCTGGCTCTGTCTGCTGGGCAGACATCCTGCTATCTTTTAGGGCCTCTGTCCTGACTCGTCTCCTCTGTTGAGCCTGTGAGCCTGTGAGCCTCTCCTCTCTGTTGCCCCCTGGTCCCACCTCCATGGGACTCTCTACTCCTTCCTCCAAGCATCACTCTCTTTTCTGACCTCCGTCATCCATCTCTAACAACCTGTTGCATTTACCTGTTTAAAAACCTTTATACCTCGTTGAGGACAAGAGATGGTCTAGTGATTTCTCTCCTGGCACATAACAAGTGCTCAGTAAATATTTATTGAATGAATAAACCAACAAAAATCTTTGAGGCTTCATAGGGTATTTTACTAGCACTCACACTAGTAATTTCTGAATCTGTATATGTACGTGTAAGTCTACACACCTGTACAGACATTGAAGACTATAAGAACAAATGTGAATTTTATCATTGGAGATCCTGGGGAAGTTAATTATCCCATCTGCCACTTTGGAACTTTCTTTCCAGGAGGTGGCAGGCACCAATGCCTTCAGATAGGAGAGTGGTTGATTAAGTGCCTTCTATAGAATTAAGAGAGCAGAAAGAACTTAAGGAGATTGTTCAGTCCAGCTTTTTATCATAGGGCAGGTCAATGTCTTAATGATACATGACAATTAAGTTCTTATTTTATCTCTCGGATCTTTCCAAAAATGGTGACTCTATAACTTCTTGGGAACATAGTCTAAGATTGTATCAAGTAAAACGATTAAGGATGATTTTCTGGTACATATGTGTAATCCCTTGATATGACTTCAACACTTTTTTTATATGTATATTTTTACATACTGAAAATGGAAGGTATTTGTTAAAAAGTTATTGTCTTTTGTTTTCATGTAATATTCGTCCATTTCATAGCTCCCTAATAACTTACTTGTCTGTTTTCTATGGACACTCCACAGATTCTAGATAGAGGAATTCAGCTCTGATAAGATATGTGCCCAGAAATCACTGCAGGTACTTTAAAAATGTATCTCTAAGGGGGAGGGGTTCTTCTAGCTCCTTCCTCTTCCTTATTGTGCTCAAGTTCATGTGCTCAGGATGAGAGTAAAGTGGCTGTTCATAAATAAGAACGTCAGTAAATTGACATTTTTAGAACAAATTCTCATAGAAGTTGCCACAATGCTGTATAGTTATGAATTTTGAAATTATTATAATTGTGTCTGTTAGTGTTAAAAATTATTGGTGAAAAGACTCTTCTGTCTTGGCAAATGTAACCTTAATCTGTTATTAAAGAAAATGTTTACCCCAAACGACTGAGCACCAAACAAAAAGGATGGAGCACTAGGTCCTTCACATATACCCAAGTTTGTACGAAGAATTCTGGAAAATAAGTTTCTATAAAGGAGGTCTTATCCTTCACTAGATAAAAGCAGGATTGGAAATACTTTTCTCTCTCTTTCTTAAACAATAATTTCTGAAAGTACTTAGGAATCCTGCGTCTTTGCTGGTAAGAAATACTGTTTTCTGTTAGAGTGAGATTCTTCAGAGTATGTCAGTCTGTCCATTCTAACCAGAGACAAGATCAAGTGTATACTTAAGGGAATAAACTTCAAAACAACTGGTTTAGCGGTTGTCCCGCTTGTGATGTGGTTCCCTCTTCAGGATTTTCAGTGCTTTTTTTTGGAATCCAGGTAATGATAAATGAGTTTATGTTTCATGTTCATAGTAACTGATTTATAAACACTGTTGGATAAGGTTGTCCTCATCTTTCCTGGGAGTTAAAGAGCAACTTAAAATAATTTTATAATGTTGTTACTTCCTAGGAATAATTCTGATAATTACCTTTGAAGTATTAAAAAAAAAGAGTGAATGTAAATTCTTGGCATTGCCTAGAAAATAGTTCTGGATACAACATATGAATTTGAAAACAGATGTAGGAGTCCAGTAAAGGCATTTGACCCAGTGCCAGTTCTGTTCTCGCTCTTGTCTTCTGTTCTGAGGTTTGTATTCAGCCCTCTGATGCTGAGTTCTGCATGTAGCCGAATAGACGTGTAGGCTGCTCTCTGAAGCCAGCGCACAGTTAAATTACTGTTTTCGAGACTCCGAATGTCTGGATGGAAAGATACTTGCTAGTGTGGGAGTTGCCATTTTGGAAAGCAGAATAGCAAAAATTGCGAATATTTTGGTAAAAGTTCAGACTGAGCTCCCCTCCTGCTTTTCTTCCTACATGTTTTCGTACATCAGAACCATGTTGTTGTTATTATCTGGTTAATTATGTTATTTCTGGTTCTCTTTCAGAAAGTTCCTCTCCACATGAACTCTAGTAAATAGCAAGTTAAAAGTAAAATAAATGGAGCTGTCAGAGATCATGCTCTGGAAAGATGTTTTGTTTATCTTTAGTTGTTTTCTTTTTAAACAATTGTTTGCTTTATGAGAAGATTTTTTTCAACCTGACTATTAACCTAAACGATCCAATAGCATTTCTAACAATAATAATAAAAATGGAGAGAAATCTGTTGCCAATAAAAGAAGAATTTATTTGAAATTTGGCTTTCTCTTCCTAGAGAAAGGGACGAATAACCAGCTCTAGAATAATTATGAGGCTGATGAAGTTTATCCCTTGCCTTCTCCTCCCTTTTCTCTCTTTCTTGCTGCTATTCCATTTCAACACAAAGAGATAGTATCAGTCATATCTTAGAATGAATTTTAAATTGCTGTGTTAATAGCAGGTTTTCCCACACCACTTCTTGGAAACTTCAGTGTCTTATGGTATGTTAATAGGTCTTACTTGGAAAAAGAGTATTGCAGTATAAAAAGCTTGGGATATGCTTGTTACAGAAAGCTAAACAGCACTTCTTAGAATCTTTAATGTGCCTTTTGTTTGTTTTTCTTTTTGAGATATAATTCACATAACATAAAACTTACCACTTAGAAGTATACAATTCAGTGATTCAGGTGTATTCACTGTGTTCTGCAACTGTCACCACTAATTTAAAAACATTGCCATCACCCTAAAAAGAACCCTGTTCCCAAGTCCCCCCCTCCTCCCATCCCCTGGAAATCACTGATCTAATTCCTGTCTCTGTAGATTTGCCTGTTCTGCACATTTTTATGAATGAAATCATATAATATGTGGCCTTTTGTGACTAGCTTCTTTCTCTTAAGATATTTTCAAGTTCATCCATATTGAAGCATATTGGGTGGAGCAAGAACATACACAGACTGTGAAGAAGTCTGAGTGCAGAATTCTAGATACTTAAGATTTTTGCTTTGCACTCTTTTAGTTACCTTTTCCACCATAATTTGAAAGCAGAATTTCTTTAGCTTCTTTTTATCAAGTCTGTCCAAAGCATTCAAGTGAGTTTGTATATACACAGCAAATCTCTCCGTTGAGGGTACTCATTTTTTATCGGGTTGTGAAGTATTTTGTGAACCTGTTTTAGGATAATAACAGGTTCAAATGGAATAAACAGATTTGGGGGCACACACTAGAGAAGCACTAATATAAGAGTACCCCAGAAAAGCACACTGGTGGAAGCACAAAAATCAAATACAGAAGCAGTGGTACCTACTCCCCCATGTGCAAGGCTGATGTGACCAAATAACTGGTGGAAGAAATAAATACTGTCGCAGTTGTATCTACATGGTTTTATATTATGTGCAGGTACTCATCTAATGAACTCATGCTGTTATAAAAAGTAATTTAATACGGATTTGATGGAAGTAATCTTAATCTACTTTTAACATTTTATGATGAAAATTTTCAAACATACATCAAAGTTGAAAGGGGGAGATGGATAAATTAGGAGTTTGGGATTAGCAGATACACACTACTATATATAAAATAGATAAACAACAAGACCCTACTGTATAGCATAGGAAACTATGCTATTCAATATCCTGTAGTAAACCATTTGGAAAAGAATATGAAAGATATATATATATATATAATATATATATATGATTTATATATATATAAAATGGAATCACTTTGCTGTACACGAGAAACTGACACAACATTATAAATCAGCTACCCTTCAATAGGGAAAAAAAAGGTTGAAAGAATTTTACAGTGAGTACCCATCATCTAGGTAAAATTTGTATACAATAAAATACATGAATCTTAAGGATACATGAGATGAGATTTGATCAATGAACACATCTGTGTAACCCCAACCCTTATCAAAATATAGAAGATTACCTTAATCCCAGAACGTTCCCTCATGCCTTTCCTCTGTTAACTCTTACGCCCATTTCCCAGAGGCAACCACCATTTTGATTTTATTCCACCATAGTGTCGTTTTACCTAATCTCAAACTGTATAAATGCAGTCATTCAGTATGTATTCTGTGTAAGGCTTCTTTCCCTAGACAGAATATTTGTGAGAATTTTTCATGTTGTGCCATCAGTAGCTTGTCCTTTTTATTGCTGAGTAGTATTTCTTTGTTTTTTTGTTCCCTTATTTTTGGACACCTTGGTTGTTTCTGGTTCTTAGTTATTATGGCTACTGCTGCATGTGACATACCTGTGCAAGTCTTTTTGTGACGCTACGCATTCATTTTTATTGGGTAAATACCTAGAGGTGTGTGGGTCTTGTTTTATAAGAAGCTGCCAACCTCTTCCGGAGTGGTTGCACCTTTCTTACACTCTCACCAAATTAGTAGTAGAGTTGCAATTGCTCTGCATCTTCACCTACACTTAGCATTGTCAGTTTTTAGTTTTAGTCATTTTTGTGGGTATGTGGTGGTGTCTCACTGTCGTTTCAATTTGTGTTTCCTGACTGCCGATGTTGAGCATTTTCTCATGTGCTCATTGGCCACTTTTGTCAAATTCAAATCTCAAGCTCAATTAAAAAACTTGAGTTGTCTTTTATTATTGAGTTATAGGAGTTTTAATGTATCCTGGGTACCAGTCCTTTATCAGAGGTATATTTTGTGAATGTATTTTCCCATTTGTGGCTTGCTTGTTGTTTTTTCAGTGGTACCCTATGATGTATAGAAGTTTTAAATTTTAATGAACTCTAATTTGTCAATTTTTTCCTTTATGGTTATTGCTTTCTGTGTCCCATCTAGAAAGCTATTGCCTACCTTAATGCAAATCTAACTTTTTCAAATGTGGGCTCCAGGCGATGGAGCCTAAAAAGTAGCTGTTTTTCAATCATCATGACCTTCGGGTGAGTAGAAAGCAGATACCAGAATTCATATAGAATCTGTATCAAAGTTTCTCTTTGAGCATCGCCTGCTTGTATTTTGAAAAATCAGGACTTTTCCATTAACGTGGCATCATTTTTATACTTACACGTTTTCCATTCACATGTGTAAGCTTTTGATTTTAATGTGCCACTTTATAAACAACTGAAATTGCTTCAGACTACCGGATTACACTGTGATAAGCCAAATGGGCTTCAGGACTCTGCCTTCACACCAGAGACACATGCCAGAAACCAAACAGATGGTAAACTAGGCAGAAATGACCCTCGGCATTCTCATTAGAGCAGTTGGGGAAATTTTAATGGGCCCCCGTTTGCCTGGTTCTGTATCTAATACCCTTTGAACTGCCACTTTTTTTTCTTGTTACAAGTCAACAACCACCATGTATATTTTAATAGGGATTATCAAACACAATTTGCCCAGAAGATGTACAGCCCTCTAATGCTAATTAGCCAAGTTTAAATAATCACTGAGTTCTGAGATAATTGGAAAGAAATACTGTTTTTCTTGCCAGTGCATAATTACTAATTAACAGGAAGATAAAATATCTGTGTAGTAGTCATATCTAGAAGAATCTGTTAACAGTTAATTAACTGATGAGTTGGTGCCAAGTCAATGTTGTTGGTTCAGAAAGTTTGCAGATGAAGTTCTCCTCTAAAATGAATACATAAATATGCACACTATGTAAAGATTACATGGCTGAGCCAGAACAGAGCATGGGTAGAGTAAAGACCGTGTGACTTTGGCTTAACATTAGAGTGCTTAAGGCAGACAGTCATTACATTAAAGAATTAGTGTTTCTTTGGCTCTTAATATTAAAAACACCAACTGCTGGTTGCTACTCTGCTGTTAACACATAAGATTTGAGGCTTCATTAATTTGCTTTTCTCTTGATCCTAATAATTGCATGGGCTTTCTCAGCCTTAAAAAATCCCCATGAAATTGGGCCACGGCCTCCTCTGTGTTTTTCTGCTTGTTAGAGTTAGGACTTGAGTGTGTGAAATGGGCAGCTGGAGATTCACAGAGAAGAAAGTAAAAACTTGACTCTCAGTTTTCTTTGTTTTTGTTAATGCAGAAGTTACCATTGCGTTATTCTTCAAAAGAATTCGAAAACAGAGACATTAAGCCATTTTTTAAAAGTTACCTTTTTTATTAAATAATAGCATGCATTTAAACATATTTTTAAGTTTTTCATTTGGACTAATGAGTGAGTGGGTAGAGTCAAGTATTTAATACACACTGCTTAAACTTTAAGTGTTTTAAAATTCCACTTGTTTGGGGAGTCTTTTATCACTGGGTGGGGAAAAACTAAAAATTCAGTGATTTCTTATGAATGTGTACATGTTATTAAAACTTTTTTCCCCAAAATCTTTGCTGCATTGAAGAGTATACAGTAGGTTAAAAAAAAACTTTTAGAATTTAGAATTCTGTAAATAATAAAATGTTAAATTGTTCAGGGGAGAGGGTATAGCTCAGTGCTAGAGTGTGTACTTAGCATGCATGAGGTCCCGAGTTCAGTCCCAAGTACCTTCGTTTAAAACTTTTATTTCTTTATGAAAATTGCCCTACAAGGGAGGTCAACCATTCAAGGTAGAGGTGAACATGAGGGAAAGAGAAGGGTCTCAGCCTGGATGCTCACATTCCTGGGATCTGACTTTATGGGTCCCACTGGAGGGCTCTGCATCCTGTAATGGGATGTCTGGGGGTCTGGCTCATCTCCAGCTGGGTGCTGGCATCCTTATGTTCCATTCTTACATGGAGTCACCTGTGAGCACTTTCTGCTTTGGGGAGCAGAAACGGAAAACCTCTGTTTCTTTTCTCTCCTCTGTCCATGCACTGGGGCTGTGCAGAGAGATCCTTCTGGCCTCCCTTCAAGCCTCTTTCTACATGATCAGACACAGAAACCTGCCCCAGAGTCTCTCTCTTCTCTTTGGAAATTCCTATGTTGGGCTCAGAACTAAAGACCCTTTTGGCTAAGACATCAGCTTTCCTGCTATGCATCTAACATAGATTAATGAGTGACTGCAGATATATTCTGAACTATATTATTTCCTGTAGACATACAGGAATTTTCTAAATCAATCCTAGTTTCTCAATAATAGCGTGAGTCTGTACTAGAAAAGGCAGTATTATGTTGACAAGACCTAGTGATGTTTTTTTTAATTTAATTATAGTTGATTTACAATATTGTGTTAATTTGTGATTTTCATTTTAAATTAGACACTAATTTATTTGCTAGGGCATGAAAAAAACCAGCAAAAAGAATTACAGTCTTGAAGGGATGCACTCTTTTGTTGAACTGAAGTCATTTTTTTAAAAACAGGATGTGTGATTGAACCTAAATTTTTAAAAAATGGTTTCGTCCCAGGAATTAAAAAAAAAAATCTTGAATCTTATGAATAATGGAAACACTTACTAATACAGGTCTTATGTAGGAAAAAATACTATCTCAGAGATGGTATGTTATGTTGACATCTCCTGCCCTGCCTGCACCCCACCCCTTCCACCAGCCGTTAGATTTTGCATGAGCCCAGATTCTGGGGAAGAGATGGGGATGCTGTGTTAGCAGGGAGGGACAGGAGAGGGACAGCAGGATGGTTAACAATTCGGGGGAGAATCACACCAGGCTTGTGAGAGGCATGAGGACTTTTATTGGTACCCTTACTTTTCCTTTTATTTGCTTCTCTTTTCTCCCATTTCAAATTTCTGCCCTGCCCCACATCTTTTTAGTTTTCTCTCTCTCTCTTTTTTTTTTAACTCTTCCTTTTAGTCCCTCTTGATTGCTTTTACTTTCTTTCTCTCCTTCAGCTTGCTGGTGGCTACTTATTTATTTTAAAATATTGTTTATTTATTTTATATATTTGAGGTATAACTGATACAACATCGTATTAGTTTCAGGTATACAGTGTAGTGATTTGATATTTATATATATTGTAAAATGATCACCACGATAAGTTTAGTTAAAATTTGTCACCATACATAGTTACAAACATTTTTTTTCCTTGTGTTGAGTACTTTGACGATTACTCTCTTAGCAACTTTCAAATTGCAGTACAGTATTATTAACTAATTACCATGCTATAACTTGCATCTCCATGACTTATTTATTTTATAACTAGAACTTTGTACCTTTTGACCCCCTTCACTCATTTGCTTACCCTACTATTTCCCTACCTCTGGCAACCACCAATCCATTCTCTGTATCTTTGAGCTTGGTTTTTTTTGTTTGTTTGCTTGTTAGATTCCATATGTAAATGAGATCATACACTTAGCATAATGCCCTCAAGGTCCTTCCATATTGCTGCAAATGCTAAGATTTCATTCTTTATTTATGGCTGAATAATATATATTGTATTTTATATATATGGCTGAATCCTCTTTATCCATTCATTTATCAGTGGACACTTAGGTTGTTTCCATATCTTGGCTATTGTGAATAATGCTGCAATGAACATAGGGTTGCATGTTATCTTTTAAAGTTAATGTTTTCATTTTCTCTGGACAAATACCCAGAAGTGGAATTGCTGGATCATATAGTGGCCCTATTTTTAATTTTTTGAGGGACTTCCACACTGTTTTTCATAGCGGCTGCCCCAATTTACATTCCCACAACAGTGCACAAGGGTTCCCTTTTCTTGACATCCTCACCAACGCTTGTTATTTCTTGTCTTTTTGATGATAGCCATTCTGACAGGTAAGGTGGGAGCTCATTGTGGCGCTGGTTTGCAGTTCCCTGGTGATCAGTGATGTTGAGCGTCTTTTCTTGTACCTGTTGGCCATCTGTGTATCTTCTTTGGAAAAACGTCTATTCAGATCCTCTGCCCATTTTTAAATCAGATTGGGTTTGTTTTTTGTTTTTTGTATTTGCTGTTGAGTTTTGTGAGTTCTTTATGTATTTTTGTTGTTAAATCCTTATTACATATGTGATTTGCAAATACTTTCTCCCAATGAGTAGGTGGCCTTTTCATTCTCTTCCTCTGTGTCTAGGTGGTGGCTCATTTCTTTCCATTTTTGATTCCTTTTTATACTTTCTTTAATCTTTTATTTCTCTTCTTTTCTCCCCGCCCCTGCCTTTCTTCCTTTCTCTTCAGCATATCTTTTCTGTTTGCATACGCTCACTTTCTGCTCTTGTCCCCCCAGCCCTCTCCTCATTGTGTAAGCAGAATTTACTCACCTGGCTTATCCAGAGTCACAGTATTTAGGCTCCTGGCATATTTTTCATAATCAAGCAGAGCGTGGCCAATGTTTACAGCAGGTCAGGAGCAGAGCAGACGTATGAAGGCACATCAAGAGGAATACAGAGAAGTAAATGGCAGCCGTAGGTGAAAAGCTGAAATTGTGAGACTTGTCAGGTGATCAGTCGTAAGGTGCAAAAAATGTGTATTTTAAATTACATTTTAAAATAACAAGTATATTATAAAAGTATATTTTAAATTATTGAATATGGTTTTGTGCTCCTCATTGATAATTTTTCTTTCAAATATTTGAGATATGTTATGAATTCCAAAGTACAAAATTTCACAAATGTATTGGTCCTGTATAATTCTTAAAGACTTCAAAACAAACCTGAGAAGAGTTGGTTGTGATCTTATAAAGAGTTACCCCAATTCCCTAATACATGTCTGTAAAATGAATACATCTTCACATGGCTGTGGTGAAAATTAGGTGTCATTATAGAGAAAAACTACCCAGCATATAACACGTGCTCTCAGTGATTGGCTTCTCACCTCTGCTTTCACCCTTTAAATTTGCTAATGAGTTTCTAGATGCTGTCATATGTGCCTGTAAAACTTTAGTGTCTTAAAATTAGAGAATTTGTTTCCTCACTTGTGTATCCGTCCATCTTGGGTGTTTCTGTCAATATGGAGGGTTTGCTCCACATAATCATTCAGACCTGGCTCTGTTATCTTCATAAGGCTTCCACAGTTACCTTGGGCATCAGTCTCCCTCTCATAGAAGAGAGAACGCAGAGTAAAGAAGGTACAACTACTTAACCGTCTTGGTCCAGAAATGATACAGCACCTCTACACACATTCCCTGAGTGAAAACTGGTCCTGCGGCTTCACCTGGATGCAGTGGAGTTGGGGGAGGGCACGATAGAAAATGTAGTTCTAGGTGGGCAGCTGCTTCTCAGCGACAGTTCTGTTCCATGTCAGGGGAACATGACTTCCAGAGGGCAGTGAGCTGCCTCTCTCCCTGGCCCCAGCACACTGTATTCTTCTCTCCTCTCATTCACTCTGGGTTGAAGCTACGGAGTGGAGTGTGCTGGTGCGAGTGTGCAGGGTGCAGATGACATGATGCGCAGTGGGTATGAACTGATTAGGAAAGGAATGCAGGCCTGGAGGGCCCTAAACGTGGGGATTAGCAAGAGAAGTAAAGGAATCAGAGGGCTCACTGAGGTTGTAAAGGCAGTAGATATTTACTGAATAAATGACTAATGAATAAACAGTGAGGCAGGGATAGGACATAGGAAAAAGAGGAAGAAGAGGAGCATCTGCATAGAGCTGGGATGTCAGGAACAAGTAGAACAATTCTAGGTGATGAAAAGGCCCTTTGAACTATTGCTGATGGGAGTGGAGGAGAGGGTGGCTGGCGTTGGATTTGTTGTAGAGCTGGGAAGAAAGGCTATAAGAGAAGCCACTGATGTAAGCATCGAACACACTCACACTGATGGCAGGGGTTGTGCCAGAGAGAAGGCTACTGAGCCTGATGCGGAATCATTGGGCGCCCATTGGAGATAAGCCTCCTGCCTCACCAGCAACACTGATCACCACGTACAGCACAAGGAGCTGAAAATCGCCATTCTATCTTCGCATTTGTGTGATGCGCTCCAGTTTACAAACCAGTGTCATGCCTGTGATCTCACTAACATAAGTTTGAGAGTGTCTCAGCTGAACACAGTGTTGTTTTTAAGATGCAAGAGCATTTCTTATTCAAGCTCAGGTAGAGTGGCTAAAGGAAGACTGTTTAGAGGCACGTGAAGGATGACCCCATTAGATTAGTTGTTAATTTCTCCTCATGCAAATGAGGACTTTGATGGAATTTTACTTTTAATTGCTACTATCCCCTTCTTGTTTCAGAGAGAGTATGGGGCTCAAGGATCATACCGTATTCTGTAGTGTTTAGTTCTCTATACAGGTAGCTTGATTGCCCAAATGCCAAAAGGGCCTTGGTCTCCCCATAATACAGTCTCGATCTCAGTGGATCCCAAGGACAGTCTTCTATAGTTTGATAGACATACTGTCCTAGAGCTGCAATGAGGTGAAATGACAGAGTCTCGCTTAACTAGAAATAAAAACCATTTTAAAAAAAGTTCTGAGTGCCACACATGGTGCCTAAGCAGATCCAAGGCATAGGTACAGCTGCAGTGCATAAAAGACACAGGGAGAGGAAACCAGAGGCACAGGGGCCAGTGGAAGGCAAAGACTGTTGCCAGAAGTGCCACAGGAGGAACTGGAGTGAAGTCAAGGAAACAAAGACTGGAAGGGGGCACTAACACAAAGGTCATTGGATTGAAAACAGAAATTGAATTGGTGGTAACTAGTTGGCCAGAGCCTCGAGAAGTCTGCACTAAAAGTGCCAGGAGAATCAGTGTTGGAAAGGTCATGTTTTTAGCTGGCATAGACTTTGTGCTGGGCTACCTGCTGGGAGAAGGCTGGAAAAATGTTTCTGGTGCCAAGTTGTTGGGCAAGGATTTCAGGCTTGGTGCTTCTGATGGTGCCTTGTTCCTCTCCAGCAGGCAGCAGTTGAGTCTCTGTAGATGGCTACAGAAAATGTACCCATTTGAAAGAGTCTTGACCAGTTTTCACGATGTCATACCATTTATAGTTTGTGTCTGCCTGCCTCCCCCTTTCTGTCTGTCTCTCCCTTTCTTTCTCTCTTAATCTGTCTCCATGAGGTGGAAAGAATAAGATGACCCCTGGAAGGATGTAATAGCTTTGGAGGGAGACTCTGACTGCCTTTCAGCCTGATCCTATCAAAAGTGACTGAGGAATGAGAAGAGCAAAAACGGCCTCCTTCACCAGGCCTTTCCTCACCAAACCTGTTGATGTTCAGAAGTATAAAATTTTATATGGCTTTTCATACTTGCCAAGAGTTGTGCACTTTAGATCAGAAATTACATGTTAAAGTCCTGGTAGCATTCTCAAAAGAGAAATGGGGGTGACGGCCCTCAGTCCTAGAATCGGCTGCCTTCTTGCTACCAAAGTTCCCGTGTAGCTCAAGAGCTGCCGGCAAAGCTAATCGCCTCCTAGAGGTGTGAGGTCCGAAAAGCAAGAGTGTTTTACTTACGTGACACGAAGTATAGATTGCTCTCACCTTCTAAAGCAGACCGTGATCTACGTGCTTAGAGTAATTCAAAGATGGTATAAGCTGTCTCTCCACTCCTGACATTACCACCCTCGGTAAATATAAGCTTGTATAATTGGCTGTTTTGGCCTATGCCTTTGTTCTCTTGTCATAATCAGCCTGGATGACAAGGGATCAGGACCAGGAGCTGCATCTCATGAGTCGTTGACGCGCTGCGGTCATGGCTTACAGGTCAGTGGCCAGCAGGCCAAGTGAGAAATAGCAGGGTGCTCTCGGGGTCTGAGAACCAGAAAGCCTGGATGATAAGGGCATGTCAGGAAGAGTCATCACAGACATAAGACAAGTGGATGGAAACCAGGAAATAGAGCTGCTGTGCACAGCGGCAGAGTGGTCTGTGCTTTACACAAAGCCTCTTGCCAGCGGGGCTGAATCTGGTTCCTGTTGTACTTGCCAAGCCTTGCGTTTTGGTGCAGGACCTGGTCTTCTAGGGAAAAGCATCCGTGGGCCACCAAGCTATGGGGCCATGGGGCTTCATCCGTGCAGAGGGGGTATCTTTCTACTTTCTGCAGAGGCCAAGAATAGGGGAGCAGTGGCTTTGCTGGATATACTTTCAGGCCATTTTTTCCTACAATAAATCTCCAGAACTTATTTATTTTGCATAACTGAAGCTTTGATCAACACCTCTCATTTCCACCTTCCCCAGACCCTGACAACTACCATTCTACTCCCTGCTTCTGTGTGTTTGACTTTTAGCTTCCACATATAAGTGAGATTGTGAGTATTTGTCTTTCTGTGTCTGGCTTATTTCACTTGGCACAATGTCCTCCCGGTCAATCTATGCTGTCACAAAGGACAAGATTTCTTTATTTTTTAAGGCTGAATAATATTACATTGTATGAAAAAGTGCTCAACATTACTAATCATCAAGGAAATGCAAATCAAAACCACAGTGAAACATCTCACACTTTTTAGAATGGCTATTATCAAAAAAAGAAAAAAAAAAAAGGAAAACAAGTGTTGGTGAGGCTGTAGAGAAAAGGGAACCTTTATACACTGTAGGTAGGAATATATATTTGTGTAGCCACTACAGAAAATAGTGTGGAGGATCCTCAAAAAATTAAAAATAGAATTACAATTTGATCCAGAAATCTCACTTCTGAGTAGACATCCAAAGAAATTGCTATCGGGATCTCAAAGAGATATCTGCACTCCGTGTTTACTGTAGCATTATTCACAATAGTCAAGGTATGGAAACAATTTAACTTTCCATCAAGATGATGTTAAATAAGTGGTCATGAGAGAACTTGTTAGTGATTCGATGAGATTAGGCCATGCCAAATATTGTCAATGTAGTAACGTCAAGGAAATTTATACACTAAAGCAGTCTCTGCTTCAAATTTTGGGATTCTCTGTGGCTTCCAGTGTCTAATCTCCGAGGTCCTGGTCTAAGCCTCATCTGTGCTAAGAGGCTATTGAGGATCCCTCAGTAGGTTCCTGTGACTCCTCTCTAGGTCTCTCTCTACCTTCACTCCATAAACACTTATTTGATCCCAGGTTCTCAGGTTGTATATATTTTTCTCTTAACAAGCTGGTATAGGAAAGCTCAGGTGCAGATGTCAGTTTGGGAGACCAGGGGATTTTATTTAGGGGAAAGATTTGTATGAGATTATGGACAGAGCAGAGGATGAATTTAGAACTCTCATGATGTCCTGGGATATCTGGAAGCAATAGGGAACCCCTCCAGGGTAGGTTAAGGCAGTGAAAATGCTGGCGATCTGAGGCTAGTGTTTTACCATTAGCTTCTGGGACAAAAGGAGCAGAGTTGATTCATGCGACTGAGAGTATTCTCCAGAACTCTGTGGGCTAGTTCAACTGGAGTTATTTTGCTGTATTATGTCTATGCATTGTATGAGAAATGACCATATTCTTCCTAGAAGTCTTCTGAGACTGTCAAAGGCAAGGGTAGGAAAATAGAAAACCTCTCCTAATTCTGGTGCTTGTTTATTATATCCGACCACCCATCTCCCTTTCTACCAATGTCACCCACGTACACACCCTAACACCTTAATGAGGTCAAAGACACAGCACCTCTTCTTTGAATGTCCTTCTTGTCTAGACTCTGTGGATCTCATGTCAGACCACAGAAGCCTCTTAGTCATACAACATCCAGCTCTTAGTTTTCCATTCCTTCTTCCTATCCCAACTGCCACAACCAGCAGACAACAAAGCATGATTATGCTACATCCTCCATTTATTTTTCTTTTGACTTTTCATTGCATAGGAGACCTAGGCTTCTGTTAGTACTTCGGTTCTCCCTTACATAATTTCCCTTCTAGTTGACAGTATTTGAGTTAGTGTCCTCCCGTTTATGCAAGCTTCCATCTCTCCTGCAACCCACTTTTTTGTTTGTTCTTGTTCATTGTATCAGGAGCAGACTCCTCCATTCTTGCTTTCAGGTGCAATGCCTAGGCGGTTTTCCTCTGTTCACCTAGATACACCTAAGACCCAACATAGGGTATTCAGCAAACGCTCACTTCTGTATAACCGTTAATCATCCAATACCAATATTGATATATATTGTGAGGGTGCCAAACATTGAAGTTGGAAGAGGATGTGGATTCTGAATTCCACCAACCCTTTAGCAGCTACATTGTATCATGATGGACCTGCTTTCTCTTTAGCAGTTAGATCATGGCCAGGATGCAAGGATGGGAACAGTCAGAGGTTGTGGAGTAACTATTCTGTTAATTAATAAAAAACCCCTCAGTAGAAATTCTAGACATAAACAACATTTGCATGAAGCAGAAAATCACCTTGCACTGGTCCTCGTATTGTCCATTTCATTGTTCTGTCTTTATTTGTATATTGTCTTGCTACATATTTTTTCCATATTCTTATTTTCTCCTTGTTCATTGTACATCTCCACTAGATTTCTAGTAATTTGTTCAAAGGTGGCAGTTGCCTAGTATAAACTTTATAGCACCTAATATGAAGACAGATATGTTGTGGGTATAGAATTGTCACTGGTGATGAGATACATCCTTATAGTGACAGAAAAATGTGACATTTCATTAGGGAGTGATAGGTTTAGGTGACCTTAATTGTTATCACAATTGTTCATTCATAAACAGCCATCCTTATCTCATGGCTGTTTCCTAGATAAGATTATAACATTATAGGATTTGCTTAATTAGAATTACCTTTTTCTCCTCTTCTGAATATCAAAATGACTTTTATGTTCCCACAAAACAAATAATTCACTGTAGCTTAAAATCAAGATGTGTATTAATTTATACATGAAAGATAATCCCTTGATTGAGAAAGGCTAATTGGGGTTAGCTGCTGTTAATACAGACTCAGGAAATAGCTTTGATAGATTTTAGCATATGGATAAATCCCTTCTCCAAACTTCCCATGATGAAGAATATCTTTCAGTTGGATATCTTTTAAAGAATTTGATGCATAAAGAAAAAAATCTTATCAGGCATAAAATGTTTGTCCATTTCCTCTTGATATGGATAATGAATTCTCTATCCTATTAACAGAGTCTGGACTCATGTATACCAAAGAAATAGGGTCCCAACTTGGTTTTTTTCCCTTTCCTTTGCCTATTGATTTCATTTTGGTTTTTCAGACTAACAAAAACGAGTTTAAATGACTTTCTCACTGCAAACATCATCATCACCTCACCGGTTCTTACAGCTCTGCTCATGATTAAAACTCGTTAAATAATAGGCTCTAATATTTAGTCGCTTCATGGAAATTATTTTTAAGATCTATTTACTTTCACCCTTGCAAATAATAAAACTTGTTTTTGGTAGACCATAATGACTATTGAAATAATCACCATTTCTTCTGAAAAACAAATGACGTAACTAGCTTGACATTAAGTGTTTAGCTTATGAAAGCCGTTCAGGTTGGACATACCTGTGACTTGGAAATGCAGCTATCAGGCTCTCCATGCATTTTATTGTTTTATTTTATGTTTTTGTATGTATTCAGCAATATTCAAGGCTTTACAGGTGACATTAGAAAAAAAATACAATATTGTTCATATAATTTGATTCGCAGGGAGCACACATGTTACATTAGGTCACACTAAATGGCTGCTACATTGTGAGGCGACCTTCATTTTTCCAGTTTTACTGAGAAATAATTGACATACATCACCGTGTAAATTTAAGACATACAGTGTGATGGTTTGACTTTACATTTATTGTGAAATGATGACCACAGTAGGTTCAGCTAATAGCCATCTTCTCATATAAATATAGTACAAAGAAATGAAAGAAGAAAAGAATAAAGGGGGGAAAATTTTTGCCTTGTGATGAGAACGCTTAGAATTTACTCTCTTAGTAACATTCTTATACATCATACAATAGTGTTGGCTATAGTCATCTTGTTGTACATTGCATTCCTAATATTTGTTTATCTTAAAACTGGAAGTTTTTGCCTTTTGACCACCTTTCTCCAATTTCTTCTCCCCTGAGTCCCCAGTTCTGATGACCACAAGTCTGTTCTCTCTTTCTATAAGGTGTTGTTGCTACTGTTTTTAAGATTCCACATGTAAGTGAGAGAAATGGGGTGATGAGAGTCA
Organism: Vicugna pacos; assembly: GCF_048564905.1. Lineage (NCBI taxonomy): Eukaryota > Metazoa > Chordata > Mammalia > Artiodactyla > Camelidae > Vicugna > Vicugna pacos. The sequence continues at coordinate 75,310,640 of NC_132993.1, read as the reverse complement.
GAATGCGGCTGGGGAGAAAAGGATCTTAAAGGAAGGGATGAATACAAAAAAGAAGCCAAACCAAGTTGATGGGAGCTAGAGACTGGATATATTAGTGAGGAGGTGAAGGGAGAAGGCAAATGTGACTTTTAGATTCAGAGAATGAACAGTTGTTATAATACAGGCAGAATGATCAAATAGGTTTGAAGGGCTTGTAAAAGTTCAGTTTGAGGTAACAGAGGGGGACATACCTGAGTGGAAACATGTAGTAGGAACTAGAAAAAGTGAGATTGTGGCTGTAGAAGCAGATTAGAGCTAGAACTTTAGTTTGGAGGGTCCTACATGGGCATGAATTTAAGTAGCATTAGATTTTTTTTCATTTATCTCTCCCTTTCCCCCATTTTGTTGCACTTCGGTTCAAAGAAACATTTAATTAAAACAAGGGGAAAATACTAAATTTAGGGACCTTTGATTGATGGATTAGCTGGTTGGTTGGTTGGTTGGTTCATACATTCATGGGAGCTTTATGAATTAGGGAATGTATGATTTTAATACAACCAATGAGACATGATTCTGCCTTTGAGGAGCTTATGATTTAGTGGATTGGAAGTGTTTTGTTTACTAATTGCTGCCTAAGAAATAAGTCAAAACTTAGTTACTTAAATAATAACCATATTTATTTGTTAATGATTCTGTCATTGGGTAGTGCTTCGTGGAGAAATTTGTCTATTTTCCATGACACATCTACTTAGGTGGAACATCCACACTGTCTTTTTCACTCATAAACCTGATGCCTTAGCTGGGATGGCTGGAGCATAATGTGATGCTTGAACTGAGTTTTGGAGGACAAAGACGAAGTATAAGGGGCAAGTGGAGAGAAAAAAAGTTGTTAAAAGAAGAAACGATACATGGAAGACTGAGAAATAGTGTACAGTACGATGCATTCAGGGAACTTTAAGTATGTCAGTGGCATGAAGGGACCAGAAGAAAGGGGCCAGAAATAAGTGTGTGATTAATTGTAGGAACAGAGGCTGCAGAAGTAAATGGGGACGGATCACAACAACTCATGTTTGCTGATCCAGAAAGAGTCTAAAGCAGAGGCTGTTGATGCTGCCAGTTGTTAAGAGTCTATTAAGGAGGAGGCATTTACAGGAAATCAGAAAGAGCAGGCAGAGGTAGGAAACAACCGAGAGAGAGGGTGATCCCAGAAATCAAAGGAGTGTGTTTTCAGGAGGACAGCTCAAGCAACAAGATTTAGTGGTCTCGAGAAGTTGGAAGATGAGGAATGAGGTCCTTATTAGCAATGAGAAATGGTGGGGGATAACCTTGGTAAGACCAGTTTTAGTAGAAGCAGAAGACAGATTACAGTGAGAGTACTTCATAGGAAGAAAGGAAATGAAAAAATGAGAAAGAGAACACTAGCCAGTGGGAGATGGGGATGGAGAGAATTGGTTTGTTTGTTTACGACAGGAGAGGCCTTGGCGTTCAGTGAAAAGTAACTGGTAAATAACAAGCAAAAGGTATTTTTTGAGAGCTTATTATGTTCCTGGATGAGGACATGGAAGCTCACAGAAATTAAGTCGCTTGATCCAGGTCATCAGCTGGGAAGGGAAGAAGCAAGGATTTGAACCCAGGTCTCACTTCCCACAGCTCACACTCTTAACCTTGGTGCTCTTGTCATATGAGATGGTGATGATGACGATGACGATGACGATATTCACGATGGTAAGGGTGGGATTCTTCCGGTGAATTTTGACTCATAAAATGGACATTGCCTGCATGCAGCTTATAATTATTGCTGCCTTAATTTTCTTACATTTGAAATAGTAGCTTTATAATGGTAATGATTCATGATCTACCTCAGAATTGAGCTAAAAATAAAAGAATAGCTAAAAATAGCTTTAAAAAGATGTGAAGTGTTTGCATGTATAAAATTCTAAGCTGTGTTTTAAACTTTTCTTCAGGCTCTAGATAAAAGTTACTTATAAATTACACCTAGGACGTGTAAGCTTTTGTACTTAGATGTGCTATGCCACCTTTCTGCTCGTGATGCTGGATGTTAAAATTGCCTGCTTCGTAAATCAGCCATCTGTTTGTAGTCTGGAAGTAACACAGATGAAGAACAAGTGGGCTACTGTTGGGAGGAAACACATTTTTGTAGTTTTTTTTTAATTTCAGAAAAGGGTGAACATCTTATTTAAATACACTATCGTATAAACCCCAGCATGTGGAAAATGCTAACAAGCAGTTTTTATGATATTTTGATAAACATTGTAGTGACACGTAGGTGGGAGAAATGGCTCAAGGGAGAGGAAATTAATGATGTCTGGGAAGGAGCCAGCTGTATGATTACATGTGGGGGAATCAGTTTTTGGAGAAGCATTTTTATTTCTCCTTTTAGTGTCTTCAGTTGTCAAATATTCAAATTTAGAAATATGTCCAAAAAAAATTGGCCCATGGGAAAGACAACAGTCAAGGTTATCAAAACATGAGAAAACACTGAGTTATATCACCCCCTTGTCACTACTGTGAGAAACTGCAAAATGATAAAAATGTACATGCTGCCAGCTGGGCCATCTGCTCTACCAAGTGTGGCCTGGTCAGCGTTGGGAATGGAGACACCTGTCCCAGGAGTTCACGTGTTGCAGGAAGTGTAGTTGTCCGTGTTTTGGCAGGTCCTTCTCTTCCCTTTGAATCAAAAGGAAACAAATGTTTTGGCATTTGAGGGCCAAGTATGGTGCACCATCCTTCCAACAGAATAGGGAAGTATGGTTTGGTTCCCTCATTGTGGTGGGCAATCCCATAGCACTTAGTACAAACATCAGAACATGAAAAACCAAGAGGTATTCTCCCTTCCCACTCCTTGCTAACTCTGGTTATCTCTGCCTGACCTGTGCAACAGAAGAGGAAGGAAGGGTAGCCATATTAGTAATGGTAGCCAGTACTTACTTTTGTTAGACATTGCATTAAGTGCTTTGCATGCGTTAGCTCAAATACTCTTATTTAAAATGCTTTGGAAAAGATATAATCTGTGTGAAAATTAAAGCTAGGGGAGTTTGAGTGACTTGCCTAAAGTCGAATCAGGTTTCTCTAACTGCAGAGCTCAGCCTCTTAGCCATAAAGTTATACTCCTTTGCATGTCTGAAGAGGATGTGGCTGATGATATTTTGCAGATGGCTTGAAGTTCAAGGTAACTTAGACAAGTCTGTTTTCCTTTGCCTTGCTGAGCACTGGGGTCCCAGCCTGAGGCTCACTTTGTTAGTAAAAACCTGAGTTGTAACTTGACTTCAAGTGTAGTGTTTGAAAATTGTCCAATAGTACAGTCAAACCCTAATCATCTGCCCACCTGTAGGGAAAGAGGTAAGTAATAGAAAATCAATCTGGGTTTGATCTGTAGTCAGAAGCATATTCTGGTGGAGACAATCATTTGGACAGACATTTTAAAAAACTGACATATAGTTGATGTACAATGTTATCTAAATTGCAGGTGTACAATATGGTGATTCACAATAGTTAAAGGTTGTACTCCATTTATAGTAATTATAAAATATTGGCTATATTTTTAAAAGGGCTTTCTTTGCAAATCTACCTTACTTGAAGGTAAGAAAATACACTCAGTATTTTTTTTTAATTGAATTCTACTATTTGAATATCTCACTCCCATCCTGGACACAAATGATTGCAGAAGTGCGTCTGTAGATCTGTAGGAGATTTTGGAGAAACAGAATCTGTCGGTGAGGAAGCTGGAGTTGAGGGAGAGTATGGGTCAGAGCTAACTCTCAGGTTTCTGACCTGGGTGGGAGGTGATGGTCTTCACTGTGGCGAAAGAGAGCCATGAGTTGAATCAGACATGTTGGGATATTCAAATAAAAGTATCCCATTTGCAACAATAAGGAGCTCAGAGAATGAGCTAGTTTCCATAGATTGCATTGCAGTTGAAACCATAGAAGGGCATGAGAGCACCCCGGGAGGGGGAAGGGAGAAGAGAGGAGTGGATTAAACTCTGGGAAATGCTAATACTTATGGGAGGGGCAGAGAGGAATTTGCAAAAGACCCTCAGAAAAAAGAGGTAAGCAGTTGGAAACAGAGTGGATAAATATCTCAGAGGCCAAAAGAAGAGAGCATTTCCAGAAGGGGTGAGGAAGTCAGCAGGTCAAACCTGTGGAGAAGTCAAATGAAATAAAGCCTGAAAAAGTGTCCTTACGGTTTAGTATAGAGATGTCAATGATCTTGAGTTAGACTTTCTGTTGCTAGAAATTTCTCAAGTGCTAAAACAATAAGTAAAAGTAACTAATTTTTTTTACTTCTATTTTAACACCTGAATCTCTTTTTTAAACCAAGGAGTCTTTTTTAATAGCTGAAACTTTAGCATATGATTTGATATTCTTTTCATATTTTGAATCATAAATTTTTTTCAGGTAACATTAAGTATCACATGGTATGTTTCTGAAAAGAGCGTACGTACATTGTTAAACTTTCTAGATAGAGATTAGTTCACACAGTGAAAGTAAAATGAACCATACATCAGGCTTTATCCTGTTAATGCTCAGTGTAATTATAATATGAAGTATTACTAATGTCAAGAGAAGGTACAAAAGCAATAAAAGCTTAATAGTAACACTTACATTCAATAATATTTTGTACTTCTGTATACATTTAAGCATGAAAACAGGTTATAATCTAATAAATTTTTTGGAAGGACAGACGGTAACTGCGATTAAGGAAAATAGTCATTTACAGTCCTTGTGTTCAGAGCTTTTGACATTATAGTAAATCCCAAAGTTAATGCTCCACATCTTCATCCTGTGTGTTCTTGCCCTTGCATACAACCTTTCACAGTTATATGTATTTAGTGGCTGAAGCAAATATATATTGGGAAGGACTGAAAAAAAGATGTATCCTGACATTTCCTCTTCATTGAATCCCTAACGAAATGCCTTTCTTTTGGTCTTCCTATACAAGTTAATTAAAAAGTGTTAGTCATGGCCAATTGTTAAAGAAAGTGAGAGACAGAAGCTAGAATCAATAGTCCCTTAGGAGTACATAATCAAACAAAGAAATAACTGTACTGCAACAAGAACATCTGGGCTACTGTGGGAATTCATGTTGTTATGTTGTCTTTAGATGCCTCTTCAAGAATGCTTGCTAGAAAGTGGCTTTTATGTGATGGTGTATCGACTCTTGGGGTTACCTCTCACATGTGCTTTAAATATGAATTATCCCCTAAGTCTCTTCAGAATCGTCTTACTCCGAGGAAGTTTCATTTAGAAGGTCCCGAGGTGATTTCCAATCATCAATTATGAAAGAGAGATTCAGGGTTTTGAGATTTAACTGGTTGCAATCTTTGACATTTCCAGACTACGCCTGAAAAAAAATTTCCAAGTCTTGTGTATATTTTCTTTTGCTGTGGTCATTTAAGAAGTAAGTTATAGATAGGTTTATATCTACTTGTGTAACTTTAACAAGGCATGTAAATTGGCTTAGATTGCAGTTAATATCTAGCATTTGGGGGCATGATAACACATTAAAATTCTATTATTTATAGAACCAACCTGTATTTAATATTGGGACAGTATTTCAAAATGTGGTCTTCTAAAAGCATTTGAATTTTCTATTAAAAAATATGTTCATGTATTGTCAGAATGTCAGTTATAAATGATTGAATTAGCATCATAGCTCATTGGTTTTAATTTCTAATAATGGAAAAATGGATGCATTATTTCTAATATAGACCATATTATTTAAAGCTTCCTGTTACTCCCCTATCTTGGAATACAGAAGTGTTGAAATATGCAAATAAGTAAGCGAGGCAATAAAGCTGGGGTCACCCTACCTTCCAAAGATGAGCTGATGTTATAATAGAGACAGAGTGGTTGCTAAAATGTGTTTTACTCTTCTATCCTCCTCTTCTCAGTTCTAGTCTATTCTTACTTCATACCTGATGCCTAAAATAAAAATACTTCCCGCAGGATTTCTCTGTGTCCCTTTGCTGTTGTCAGCTTGATGGGTCACCTCACTCACTGCTGCCCTTCCAGCCCTTCACTCCACAGTCTGGATTCTGTCAATAAACAGAGCAAGTCCCTGACACAAGATGGTCATTCTTATTCTGAAGCCATAGACCTAGAAATGTGTGACTGTTCCATATATATAACTTTTTGGTTTGGAAATAAGTTCCTGGTGGTTAGAGACTGTGTTGCATGGATTCTGTATATTGTTCAAAACAGTCGATGTGATAAGTAGTAAAAATATATTTGGTTGTTATTATTTATTTGTCATTTATAACTCCCCACTTCTGAAAACAGGTCGAGATTACTTATAACATAAAAAGTTACAAAAAGCGGTTCACAGAGTAAAGAATGAGAAGAAACCACTTAGAAGATGGAGGGGTAACTCCTTAACTCTTGAGTTAATTACTTTAGTTGAGCATTCAGTTTAACTCCGAGGCATTTCCACTTCAGCCTTAATGGAGTATTGGTACTGGACTAGCTGACCCACTGTAATCTATCTTAAAACAGGACAAAATGTATGTGGAAACTGTTTTGACTTACTGCACAACACACAGTGTAAGATAGAAGCTGAGCTTCTTGATGGCCCCAGGTTTCTGCCTGCAGACAGTTTCTTAACTTCCTTACTCCAGTAGGCTCAAGTCAAAACAGAGCACGGTCATCCTCCTGAGATGAGGAGATGGAAATCAGAATCTGGGGCAGGTAAACTGGCATGTATCTGTGGGATAGGGCATCAAAAGAGAGGGCTGAAGAAGTCCTCTGAAAACTGCTCATGATTTCTTTGTCGGCCACTGGGTGTACAAATACAGGATGAGACCCTCTGATACTTACCAGATAGAAGCTTGTGCAGGGCTGAGAACAGAATAGAGAGAGTAGGTGTGTAGTGCTGGAGTACACTGGAGGTCTGATCTAGCCAGAGTGAAGAGATCATGTTAACACTTTAAAAACACTCTGGGCATGAAGCTGAGATACCAAAAAGGCCAGAAAATCCATTCCTTAGCGGTAAAAACATGACCTACAGCAAGACCTCCTCTAGAATCACCCGTCCTTGACAAAGGTCCTTAAGGATTATAGAATTTGCATGCTGAATCCTGCCAGTTTGGAAGGACATGGGAAATTCATATGTAAATGCATATGTAAGCACATTGGTCAAACAACAAAAAACGAAAGATGAAGAGAAAACCTTCAAAGCAGCCAGAGAAAAAAGACACCTTAAACATAACTTAGAGTGACTGCTTGCTTCTTGTCAGAAATAATGGAAGCCAGGAAACTTGAATGGCATCATTAAAGTGAGGAGAGAAAAAAAAAAAAAAAGAAACCTGTCAGCCCTGAATTCTATATCCAACGTAGATACCCTCAAAATAAATTTTAAAATGATATTTTCAGATAAGTGTCAGCTGAAGTAATTCATTGTCATCAGATCTACACTGCAGGAGATTCTAGAAGACATTGTTCCAGTTAAGGTGAAATAATAGTAGGTGGAGACCTGGATTTGTATGTAATAATAAGGTGCAAAGAAGAGCACTGAAAATGATATAAAAGTGGGTAAATATGAAATATGGAGAATTTTTTTCTCCTTGTAATATCCTAAAATAAAGAGAAAGAAGGAAAAACAATATTAAAATGTGATGTTTAAAATGCTTTTTATACCACTTCACACCTGACTCTTTATATATCCTTTCTCACATTTTCAACTTATTTACACTTTTAAATTTCACATTCCACACCTCACAAAGTTTGTAAGGTTATTACTTGCCCCTGAACCTTTTGGGCACAGAAGGGGCAAATGAAAAAGTGATAGTCTTAAACCTAACTGTATCAATAACTACATTAAATATAAATAGATTAAACACTCCAATTAAAAGGAAGAGATTGTAAGACTGGATATAAAAATTAAGATCCATAGATACCCTGTCACAAGAGGTGCAGTTTAAATAGAAAAATGTAAACAGATTGAAAGTAAAGAATGGAAAAAGATATACCATGCAAACAGTACATATAAAAAGCTGGTATGTCTATAGTAACATGAGATAAAATATCAAGACGAAGGTCACTACCAAGGATACATAAAAATATTTAATGAAGATAAAAGGTGCAGTTCAGTGAGAAGTTATAATGATCTTAAATATATGTGCATATATATACATATACATTTAGTGAAGTCTCAGAATTCATGAAGCAAAACGGAAAGAACTAAGGGAGACATAGACAAACCCAGAAATCTCAGTGGGAGGCAAAACGGAGAACGTAATTTTTACCTAGTTCTTTCTGGTTAGTGGAGGGTGATGTGGATGAACAGACTCTCTCCCTAGCACTGAATCCTGAGAGGGTTATAGAGCATAGATACTTAAACTTTCCTACGGAGTGGTTCTGAAATGACACAGAAATAATCTTCAAATGGATTTTCTTATTTTATTTCTATAAAATAAAATTGAATAGAATATGTTTAATTGATTTCTATGTGGAGGTAGGTTTAGGAAACATTTTTTGGTTGTTTTTTTTTTTTTTAGTTTATTTATTAACACAGAAATAGACTTTAGGATGCATAGAAACATGAACATGGCCCTTAAACACTTTCTTTGGAATCAGATGGTTTAACAGAGCATTGAGCTTGGTCAGTCTGAGGCTGACTTTTCAAGTTGGTTCCTGATATCTTATTTCTGATTAAAAAGAGATCCGTGTGTTTTGGGTTACAGGGATGCAGGTGGCATTTCATGATGAAAATGCAGGCGCTCTCTTTGTATCTGTGTCCATATGGCCCTCCATCCCTCTTGTGCGTGGAGGTGCCTCAGGGGTGCCTTTGGGTAGGGCCAAATTTTTTCTTAAAATAGTGCTTTGAATTTTGTCGAGTGCTTGGACAGAGTGGGCGGGCACTTGGCGCCAGGAGGGAAAAAGGCATTGAAAAGGAAGGTGGGAGGACACAGTGGATGAATTTGGCTGACTTCACAGTGTTGCCTGGGGTCTGTTCTGGTTTGGAATATGATTTAGGCAGTTTGTGATTGGTACACATTGTTTTATCACACAAAGAAAATTGTGTGATAAAACACAATTTCCCCCCTTGCTATCCTATAGAATGAAATCAAGAATATATCTACTTGCATAGTTACCAAAACAAACATCATAGCCTCCTGCAGTCAAGAGGAGACTAAATTTCAAGATGACATAGAGGAAAATATGCCAAATCAGGAGCAACACCAAAAATTTTTGTTTTAATAGCATATTCAAAGTAAGAATTGTAAGCCAAAAATTAACTTAGGTATTTCAGCTGAAGGAATAATTGATATTCTTCCAAGAAATATTTTCAGATATTCTCTGTTAAATTGTTATTCTCTTTTTGTTTAAGTATAACAGTTGCATAGAAAGCTCAGCAACTTTGATCCAGTGGATTTTAAATGGTTTGTAATATATATTCCCCCAAAACAAAAAAGTAGCACAGAATCTTCTGTGGCTTCATATTTTCATGCCCAAAGGACACATAACAAACCTGTATGTGAGTATTTTTTTTTCAGTAAGGCAATATAATGAACTAATCTTTCTCTTAAGAGTTGACATTTTTGGGGTACTATTATCAAACTGGGAAATATAAATGGTCTGGTTTATTGAGTTTCTCTTTTAAATGAAGGTACTTCCTCATGGTTTGAATGTACTACATGCAACAACAGAGTACATAAATAATATTTATTTTGTGACAAGATCCACACAGAAATGTTAAATTGTTTCAAATAAATATTAACTGTCACTAATTTAGCTGTTGTGGAACATATGTAATACTTAACATCTTTTTAGGTATAATTGTGTGGTTGAAGCAATCTGCTCTCAGTGGTACCAGTTCTTATTTTTGGTTGGGCTTACTTAATTAACTATACAGCTATATTTTACAAATCCCCTGATTTTGTTAGGTGAAACATGTTGACTTATTAAGGCAGTAGTAATTAGGGATAGCTAATAATTCCTTCTCTAAGTAATGAATGAACAAAGAACTGTCTAGTTCTCTATGTCTTTAATGTGTGTGTATGTCAAGGGATGGGGGAGGCTATGCATACGTCACGAGGACAGACGGGATGATCCACTGGATGCTGAAGGAAAATATTATCAACACTTCTATTTTTATGTTGTTTGTTTTGTTGTTGTTCTACCCTTTTACAATTTCTAATTTGGGGTGTATTTTATAATGTGTATAATACAATAGTGCAGTAATAATTGTATATATTTTATAGAATAAAGACACACGTACTGTGGTGTGTGTTCCAAAAGTATTTTACTGATAGAGATGCCTGATTATTGATCCAATTACAACACTTTTCCTTTTGACTTAAAATATGAAAATAAGAGAAAAATAACTACTTGGTAATGTCTGTTTTGGTTACCTAATTGATTTACTGAGATCTAAATGATTTCAGGAGTACAATCACAAATACCTACTTTAAAAAAAAACAAACAGTAAATTGTGCATTTAATAAATTGGATTACCAAAGCTACATTCGTACCTAAAAAGAAGCCAGCCCACACCTGCTATCAAACATGCCTTAAAGTGAGTCTTTAAAATGCACCTTGATTTGATGGGGGAGAACCATCTAAGGGAAGCAAATCTATTTTGATATGTTTTTGTCAACTTTAATCAGGATTTTTTTTAAGTTATAGTGCTCTTTTGTTTATGGTGAACTAGTACTCATTGCTTGGTTCTGGTAATAGACTGAGAAGTTCTTCTCATTTCCAGGACCAATTCCAACACAGCAACTGATGTTCCACGGCTTTCAAACATCAGATGTGAGTGCTAAATCAGGGTCTCTTGACTGCAAGTTCAGGGATTTCCATATACTGCCTTTCAAAATAAGCAGTTTTTACTAGCTTTTTTCATGATATCATATACATAAGAGCCTGAAATAACACTAAGTAGCCTTGTGATCTTAGGCTACTCACCCAGAGTGGAGTCGTATCATGTATGTGTTTAAGTTATGAGAATTCCGCTCTAGTTGAGAAAGACAGCAAGAAGAATGAAAATAAATGGTGTGACTGATTCTGCCCATCCTCCCATCCGAGTATCACATACCTCTGGGGGACAGTGAAATGTGAGATGTGAATCTGCTGTTGCTTCATTTTGTCTGAGTTCCTCATGGCTTCAGTAGTGTAAACATCCCCTGGGCTCCATGTAACTTTACTGTTTAAGAATGCATATGTTTTGCACAGCACGTCACACTCGTGTAAGCCAGCTACCTCATTTGGTGCTCAGCCAACAAAACAGTGATGTCTTCCAATGCTGAGCAACTCGGGATTTTCAAAAGGAAAATACTGATTATAAATGATTTTACTTTATGTGAAATGTACGATGTGACTCCACTGCACTGTCTTGGAGTGATACTTCCTCTGCTGTAGAACGGAGCTAATAATGTCCACTTTACCAGTCTCAGGAGATTCAAGTGACGAAATTTACAGAAAATTACTGTGACAAAAAATCATTATGCAGTTAGTTATAGGATAGATAAATATTGAATGTTTTATTTAGTCTAATCCCACTGGGCAGTCTGCCATCCTCTGTATTCCACAACGCAAGTGAGGTTCCTCTCAATGCTCCCAGTTTAAGCTTCATTCCATAGCTTTTTCATAAAAAAATCTTCAAAACTCTAAGAGTCAGTGTCCCATGAGATGTGGTTAAGGAGAGCACTAATGTGAGGCCATTAAGAGGGATTCCCCTGTCACAGGAGTGTGGGATTTTCAGATCAGCAGCCTGGGCCTCTGAGTCTTGGGTTGTACCCCAAATCTCTCACTAGTGGCCTCTATGTCCTTGGACAAGTCACCGTGCCTGCCTTACAGAAGAGGGGCCCCAGTTTCCTCATCTGTAAAAGGAGAAGATTAAGTTGGATGCTTCTGGGGCCCCTTCCAGGTCTAACATTCTAGGATTCTTTCTCATGGTGCATGGTGTCACAACTGTCTTTTGGGTGTGGACTATAATGATCATAATTATTCCTTTTATGTGCTGTGTCTTTTCCTCTTAGATTCATAATCATCTTCATTCAAATCATTTCGAATCATAATACCTTCATTCAAAATGGCACACTTCTCTTTTCACAGTTGCCACACTGTTCATTATTGGTGGCCCACACTGCTGCTTATCCTTTTCAGTCTCCTTTGCTGGGCTTTATTATTTGTGTAGCGGATGGCTGAGTTCTTAAGGCTTTTCTCCCTTTTACCTTCTCTGCATTTGGCCTGTTTCGGCTCTCCAGCTGCCTAGCCTTGTTGGACATTCTCAACCCCATGAGTGTTGATATGAACTTCAGTAGATGGTCACTCTTGAATACGTGGCTCTCCCTAAGTAAATCCTTACATTCCTCAGCTGGGGGAAAGGGGCGTGCCCATTCTCTGATTTCCTGCCTGTTTTGGATCAGGTAAGGGTTTTTCCCATCTTTTAGCCCATCTGCTCCTTGCCTCCTGTCTGCTGGAAGACAGCATCTCGGATGCCTAAGGCTACCCGAGACTTGGATTTCTGTTCCTTCTCAACTTGATGTTTCAGTACTCCTGACCTTTTTGCTTTTCAGTCATATCCCTTCAGTCTTGGTTCCTTATCTAGGAATCATCACATGTATGATTTTAGATGAAGAGTTCACAGAGCAAAATTTTAATTCTTTATTTCAGTAGAAATGTAGTGAGGACCTATTATAGTCCATGCTCCAAAAATGGGAACCATAAGTTAGAGAACCTGAAAGATGGAAACAATAAAAGAGGAATGAGAAAAAAGATGAGAAAGAGGCATGGGAATGAAGAGAAAGAGAGACGGGGAAGGAGAGAAAGAGAAATTGAGAGATGAGGTAGATTGATGGATGGATGAATAGATAAGGTATAAATGGAGAAGACCAACACCACAGAAGGATGACTGGTACTATAATTTAAATTAATTTCCAGTTATCACTGCCTTTCATCTTACTGAAGACTGTATGTCAACTGTAATCACATACAAATATTCAGGAAATGCTGCAATATTTCAAATTCACTGACAGCTGAGCACTTTCAGATCCGTACACTGAAAGATCACCATTCTGCACTACCTCCCAAATCTAAGCTTTTTCTTCTTTACTGAGAAAATTTATACTTGTTGTATTACATTCTGCTTCTTGGATTTCCTATATCTTGGCCTTATCCAAGAGAAGTTAGAGTTATGACCAGAGTGAACTGTGCCTGAAGGGCAGCCACTGAATTAATTTATGGCTCCCACTGGCAAAGTATGCTTTTATTTTTGCATATTTTGATACTGTGATTTATAGTAAGTATATATTTGGTCTTGACTTAGTTCCTGGCATAGAGCTTCTAAAACCCTTGGAATTTCCCATGATAAGAGCTATAAAGGTGTCTTTTGTTATGTTAATGACTTTTGGAAAGGCCTAAGGTTGGGATCTGTTTGCCTGTGGAGCCAACAGTGTCCTTAGAGGCTTGGAAATTTTATTAAACCTCCCCACCCTTCTAACCTCCTGGGAATGGAGAAGAGCTGGAGGTTGAATTGTCTCTATTGGCCAATGATTTAATCGGTCATGACTATATAACAGCGACTTCATAAAAACTTTAAAGATCAGGATCCCGAGAGCTTCCCAGTGGGAGAGTGGCACACCTGGGGAGGGCACGGTGGCTCCACGCCCTTTCCCCGTACCTTGCCCACTGCATCTCTTCCAATCTGGTTGTTCCTGAGTTATAACCTTTTACAATAAACCAGTGATCTAGTAACAGTTTCTCTGAGTTCCGTGTGCTGCTCTAGCAAATTAACCAAACCCGAGGAGAGGGTCTTGGTCACCTCTGATTTGCAGCCAGAAGTGAGAAGTGCAGGTAACAACCTGGACTTGTGCCTGGCGTCTGAAGCCCAAGGAGGGGTTCTTGGAACCTCCAGTCTGGCTGGTTGGTCAGAAGCATAGGTGATAACCTGAGCCCTTAACCTGTGGATTCTGATGCTGTCTTTGGATAGCCAGTGTCAGAATTGAGTTGAATTGTAGGACACGCAGCTGGTGCCCCGAGAGTTGCTTGGATATGGGGGGGGGGGAGTCTCCCCCACGTGCCCCCCAACACATTGGAATTGGTGTCAGAACCTGTTCAGCATACTTTCATCTTTTTGTTTTCAATCTTTTTCTCTTTTCTGTTTTTGTTTCTTTTCGTCTTACAAACGTGCTCAAAAAACTGAAACTCCAGTTGATCTTACTTCCCCCTCAAGCTGTCATCATACCCCATCATACCCCCCAGCTTTCCTTCATTGCCAAACTTTGTGTAAAAATGCTCCACTTTCTAGCTTCATTTCCTCACCTCCTGTTCACCATTCAGTACATTATTGTGAAGCTTTCTTTCTGGCATCCTACTATTGATTTTACTTTCACAAGAGACAACAATGACATTCTTTAGCCAAATCCAGTGACTGGTTTTAGTCTCATCTTTCCTGGTCTCTTGGGAGTATTTGACACGGCTGGTCACTCTCTGTCTGGAACTTCTCTTTTCACCCTGGAACATAAACAGGTTTTCCTGTTGGTGAGCAGGAGTCTCTCTGTTTATGACCAGTCTTACTACAGCAGCTACATGTTACCTAAACTAGAGTTGGCAAGGTGCCACTCAGTAAAAAAATCTGCCACTGAGACACCAAAAACATACCTGTCTATCTGCAAATACCATAACCCATGGCCTGGGCTCTGCCATCCGCTAGCCTTGTTTAAGTCCCACCTCCTTCCTCCCTCTTCCCGGCCTGATAACAACACAGTCATTTGTAATCTGCTACATTCTTTCCTAAATGTGATTCCTAAGAGCCTGTGGGCATACCAGAGATTGGGGACGATTTCTTTTTAATCTGGATAATATTTGTAGGTGCCTGAGATGAAGGAGTCCCTAGAAAACTGAAAGCATATCCTAGCACCAGCTTCTAGAAACCTTATAGCACCTTCAATCAAAACTGTGCATGCCAGAGAAAAAGTACCATTGCTTGCACAGCCCTTCCTCCCTTTATGCAGAAGAAGAGAGGACTTCCTCGCCTAACATCCCGTCATCATTCGCAGCCTTGCACTCACTGTCTGTCCTGGGCTTCGGTGTTTGCTAGTCTCCTCCGTTAGGGGATGAGGTCCTTATTATCAGGAGCTTTGCAGTTTATGTCTGTACACTTGATATTACCCTTTCCAGTGCTGAACACAAAGTAGAATTATTCTCAGGGCGCTGTGAAACTTTCACGTCTGCATCACGCTGTTGATTATTTTGAGGAAGTTGGTAAGGAGTCAGTAAATAATTTATTATTTCACTACTACTACTACTACTACTACTACTACTACTACTACTAATAAACTGCTGCTTTTTTGTTTTTTTTTTAATAATAGTGCACCTTATGATGTTTTTGTTTGTTCTAGAACTATGAATTGGTACATTTTCCAGGAAATGTCTGACAGTCTCAGAAGATCCCCAGATATGGTCTTCTATATGAATTAAAAATCTGCATTAGGAATTTTAATTACTGTCGTGAAATGTTGGGGATTACATCCTGGAATTATTTAAAAATGGACCTTTACTCTGGAACTGTACCCAAAGGCTGCTTTGACTTAAAATATATAGACACCAAAATAAGAGGCAAGGCCCTGGTGTTGGTACCTTTTTACATTTTCACCTTTGGAAGGAATTTGTTTAGAAACTAGAGGAAAGATGAGGCATGAGAGAATTTTGAGGGGTGATGGGTATATTATAAAATTGGGTTTTGGTGATGATTGCACCACTCTGCAAAATTATTAAGAATCATTGAATCATGCACTTAAAGTGGGTGAATTTTATGGCATGCAGATTATGTCTTAAAGCTTTTTAAAAGAAGAATAAAAGAAATATAAAGGAGAGAAATTTTGAACTTGTATGTAGGCCTCCTGTATTTTGTCTCTTATTTTTTTCCTTCCAGTTGTCGTACCTGCCATCTCAAGAGAGCTGTTGAATTTGATTCAGTACTTTTTCTTTAAAAAGTTATAATAATTCTGCTTCTTTTTTAATGGATCCTCACTTGCTAAAATAGATTTTCCTCTTTATAAAAAGCTTTTACAATAAAAAATTTCCAAAATATCCGTAAGTATGGAGAAGGCTCTAATAAGCCACCATGCACCCTTCTCTCAGCTCTAAGTGATCAAGTTTTGGTTTTTCTTATTTCAACCCCTTACCTTTTCTCCCCATTACCCTTGATTATTTTGAAGCAAATTCCAGACATCATAACAACTCATTTGTAAATATTTCAGTGTGTATCTCTAAAAGTTAGGGAATCTTAAAAAAAAAAAAACCCACAGTAACATTATCATGTCTACGTAAAACAACATTTTGTTAATATCCTCATGATCCAGTTAGTACTCACATTTTCCTACTGAGTCATGGTGTGTGTGTGCGTGTGTGTGGGTGTGTAACATTTTTGAACCAGGATCCAAATAGAATATGTCCATTACTGTTAATCATTGTTTCTTAAATCTGATTTATTTATTGGTTTTAAAATCCTTTATGTTTTATTTTTGACAGATATTTAGCACCTGTGTGTACCACAGAATGGAGATTCAGTAGTGAACAAAACAAACACAGATCTCTTATATTGTAGTGAACCTTTGTAACTTATATTAAGGAGGCTCAGAATCGACACTCTGAATAGAATTGAGAAAACAGCTGATTTGTTATGACCTGTAACTGTCCATTTGAAATTTCTCTGTGAACTTTGAGTAGCTGTTCTCAAATCTGGCTGACAATGACTCCCTTTAAATTCTATAAAATTGTCATTACAGGAAAGAATTATAGCAGGATGCTTTCTGAATACTTTTATTTGTATATATCTATATCAGCATCTATATCTGTATATCTTCTTCCCTCTCTTAAATAAATAACAGTAACCTATACATACCTATACATACATAGTTTCTATATGTAGTTGTTTTAAAAAGATTTAACATTATTTCTAGGAAACTGATCAGTAGTAATATATAGACACAGTCCTCATTCCTTTTTATAGCTGTATAGTACTTCATTGTGCATACCCTATTTATTCATCATCCTCTATTAGTAGTTATTTAGGTTGTTCTAGGTTTTTTCCCTGTAAATAAATAGTAGTGTAAAGCAGTTGTTGTGAAATTTTGAGATCAAAAAAGGTTACCAAACCCTATGTCTTCAACTTCTGATTCAGTGGATCTTTATTATGTTAAATTAATTTGCTTCTCCAAGTGTCAGTATTGTTTGTATGTAAATATGTGTGTTTGTTTATTTATTGTAGAAAATTTTAATCACATGTAAAATGATACATGATTGCTCAAGGAACCCATGTCTCTGTCACCCCAGTTTCAACAGTCATCAACTCAGAACCAATTTTGTTTTATCTATATCCTCACCCATTTCCTCTTTTCCCACTGGATTGTTTTGAGGCAAATATCAGGCTTCAATTTTGTGAGCTTGATCAAATTACTTAATCTTGTGACATGCCAGTTGCCTCCTCTATAACATGGGAGTAATCATACCTGTTTTCAGTGGTGTACTGGTGAATGTCTAAGAACCAGCTCTCTGAGGGGGAAACAAATCCTGATTGGTAGTATGTGCCAGTTTCTGTGGTGTAAGTCTTCACAGCATAGCCAGTTTCAAGCTACCAATGTGATGTCCCTGAATTGAGAAGAGATGGGAATACATGTGCACAGTCAGCATTCTCTAGCTGGTATTAGTCACCGCTACCTCACCAGTGCTGCTACTTCACAGGGCTGTAGGAAGGATTTATTGGGGGGAAAAAGTGCAGGTCGTATAGTGAGCATCAATAAATGATAACTCTTACTGTTGTTATTATTATTTCTAGCCTAGTGGGACTCCCTTATCACTTGAGAGACTCCTTCAACAAGTCTTTCCTCATTACACTTTTTTCCTGCATCTAAACATTCAGTTCTCAGCAGTATCAAAGGACCCATAAAGCAGTGTGATCCCATTCACTGACTTACTCCATGTAATAATTGGCCTGCTACACATTATAATTAAAATAAAAACTTAAATACTTCCATTCCATAGGGAATATAGTGAAGAAGTGTTAATGTATTTGTCTCACAGATTTCATAGTCTGATGAATATAAAGTGTTCTGAGAGTTGAGTATAAAGTTGTTTCTTTTTTGTTTTTGTGTTTTTTTAGTCTTGTCATCATTAATTACCTTCTGCTATTCATAGAAACATCTGGGGAAATATAAATATTTCCATTTATAGTTATGATATAATGACCAACATATGCCCAATTCAGTTTATGGTGCATATTTAAAGCCAATAAAATAGGTAATTGTACTAATGCCTTTAGAGGGTGTAGCTTAATGGTTTACTTACATTGCTTTGACATTTTGTTCATGGAGATTTGAGGAATGTTAATTGTTGTCATTGTGCACACTTGAAAAATAAATTGAAGTGATCTCAGTGTCTTACATTTTGATATCTTCTCTTCCCTCTGTAATCTTTTCTCTGTGAGCTGAAAGCAAATCATATAGATCATGAAACCCCTGTCACTATGTTCTGTGCTCCATTTATTCAGATTTCTAGAAACTTGCTAAAAATTTGACACAAAAACAAAATCAAGCTGAGACCTCTAAATTTTGTGAAAAAGAAAAGTTCAATTGCCATAAAGTTATTTCACCAGGAGGAGTCAAATAAAATTGAATACATAGTGTGCCAAGTTAAAAAATCAGTTAACATTATACTTAAATTATACTTAATCCAGTATGTGTAAGAGTAAATATGAAACTTTAAAAAATACTGGGTGTGCAGAGCCTCATCATGGTGAAACTGGACTGGCCATTTTTTGAGTAGTATTAATGTAGGGTTATGCATACTCTTTAAAAAGTGCATAAAACATACATTGCTTTCCCACTAAAACTAATCTTATAATTTCTGTAATCTTCTCTACTTCTTTCTTCTCATTCAACTGATCAGTTTTTTTTTTTACTCTTCAGTTTTAAAGCTAAAAGGATCAATATTTGCTACAATCTCCAATAATTGACCCATAGTCGTAAAGACTTGTAAACATAGAATTGAGGTCTTTTATCTCCCAGTCTTCTATTTTCTTTATTTCCTAGGCAAGTCTGGGCTTAGATCTTCATTTTGTATAATAAAACAACAGGAATTTTTTTTTCCTACAGGGCTAGTATTCATTTCTAAGGCCAGTTGGACATAATGGGATCAATTAATTAGTAAATAAAATTTGCATCAACGTTTGCTATAATTAAGCATAAAAGCTGTTGGAGCACCATTGCTATATTGTTGGAGCGTCTTTGTGTATTACAGCAGTGGGTAATCAAGGTGATGAAATTAGAATGTATGTAAGGGATACACTATGACAGTGCTGGTGAAGGTCAGAGAGGAAAGGCTTTTGTGAATAAGCTAAGTATAATCAAAAACTGTATTTTTCATAGTGTTTAGACTTTGTAACTATATAATTGCAACTGCAAAGAAATACAACCCTCCCAATACCCCTTATTTCTGAATATTTCTAACTCCTGGCCCCTGTGATAAGCCATCAAAGTGTTTGCCTTGATTACTCAAATTTTATAATGTTATACTTACTAGGAATGCAATTATCATGTACAGATTGAACAGACAGTATATTGAAATATAGAAACTGTTGACTGAAATAAATGCGCAGCCTTAAAGTTGAGTTATGTTTTACTTGGTGGGAGGACACGAGCTGGGATGACAGCCTCTCAGATGTCTCTGAGGGACTGCTCTGAAGAGGTAGCCAGTATATACAGGAGCTTTACAACAAAGACCAGGTAGTTAGAACAGTAAAAGATTACTTGTTATCTAAAGAAAACCAGAGACATCTCAAGTTAAAGAATTTAGTGCTTTTCTTTGTGGGTGGAAGCAAACATTTGGGCTCATTGAATTCATTCCTTTGACAATCACCCAGTTATCTAGGGCCAGTATCCTGTCCTTTGTTATTCTGAGTCCCCTCAGAGTGCACTTTGCCAGTGGCTGCAGAGGCTGGCCTGCAGGCGTGTCTTCACTGGGGGGTGGCCGCAGGGGCTGATGACTTGATGGCTTCAGCATTCTTTGTTTACTGATATGGCTTGCGATGTTTTTATTTTGCAGAACTAATATGTGTTGAGGTCTAACTATGCCCCAAGTGCTATTCTAAGACTTAATGCTTATAGTAACTCATCTAATTCTCCCAATAATTCTAAAAATTAATTATAACCCCATTTGATAGGTGAGGGAATGGAGGCGTAGAGAGTTTCAGCTGGCCGAAGTGACACAGCTGTTAAACGGCAGAGGCAGGATTTGAACCTAGTCTGCCTGGTGCTGGCCCTGCCGTACTTAACCACTACACCCTACAGCATCATACAGAACATTTAAAAATAAAGTAGATATGGTATATGTATTTTAAATGCCATAGTTAACTGCTGGTAGCACAGAAGGGGATTTGAAAATTTCCAGAGAGATTGCTAAAGAGGGTAGTTGTATAAAACATGACTAGGTTGTAAATGAGATAGAAATGTAGAAATTCAACCAGAAACCTCTGCAAAGCCTTAAAGATGTGCCTTTCCCCCCACCCCTTCCCTGGTGACTTGTTTTCCTGGAGTAGAACGACTGATTAGCATATTTTATTTCTGCTGTTAATGCCAAGACTGTTTGCCACCACTGGATTTGCCTGGTTGGTGGCATTTAGCGCAGTGCTTGACGCTTCTCTACGGAGCTCTTAGACGTCAGCTGTAAATCATCTGCTCAGCCTCCCTGACTGTGAGCCCCATGCTTCCCACCTGGTGCACTTGCCATATGTGGACAGAATTATGTGAAGCGTCTGGGGGTAACACTGCGAATTAGAAGGTGAATTTGAAGCTCTCTGGGCAGGCCCGTACATATGCGAATCCTGTTCCTTGTGACTGGAATTGTGTTTGTAAATCCTGTACACCCAGGTGAGACTGTACATTGGATGGAAAGGAAAAAACAATCTGCTTAAAAGAGGCCAAATAAACTTCCTCTAAAAACTGGGCAGTATGGGCAGGCTTTTTGCAATCACGCTCGTTCATGAAATGCAGTCGCATAAACACTCATTTCTTAAAAAAACTCCTAGAATCTACATTCAGTGGTAGTTCAATTAGTGGTATTTCCCAGCTATGCAGTTTCTAGCAAGAGGTTTTGATGCCACCTGTTGTGATATCTTTATAAGGAACCATATTATTGTAATGTAAACCGAAACCCTGCCTGGGTCTCATCAATAAAATGGTGGTTGTGGTGGTGGTCTGGTGGGGGGGCAGGGGCGGGGGTGGGGGTGTGTGTAGTTAATTGAGTTGGCAAGCAAACTTAGGATGATTTTTACTAATAACTTTTGCTAGGTACAAATAACTTCTTATTTGAAGGCCTTTAATGCAAAGTTTAATTATTATAGTTTAACTGTTTGTATGTTCTTTTAGAGTTTATGTTAGTCAGTGATTTTCAATAATAAAAAAAAAGTGTGGGTGACAATGGGATACCTCTGTGTAAAGATAGATATTAATTTCAAAAAGTCAAGTGGACTCTTGCATACAATTTCTAATTGCAAAGATAGAATTTTTTTCCAAGATGTTTTGGTTGACATATCTGTTTTTGATGTAAATTATCCCTCCCTCTCCTGCTGCCCAACCTTCTAACTAATTCCTTCTATTATATGGGGTGTTACATTCTATTCTACTTTGCATTTTAGGCAAGTTTGAATTGTAAAATCAATATTTAGAAAATGAGTTATTCTTATTTGGTAGCTTCCTACTGAAGTTTTGTCTTTCCACCTGACACTGAGTCACAGAACACTAATGGCCAATGCCTTTTTCTGAGTGAGAGCACTGAAGCTCCTCATGGTCCTCTTCATTTCCTTGAGATGCGTTATGGGTTGACTTATGTCTCCCCAAAAAGGCCACGTTGAAGTCCTAACCCCCAGTACTTCAGAAGGTGACCTTATTTGGAAGTAAGACCACTGCACACAGAATTAATTATGTGAAGATGAGGTCATACTGGAGTAGGGGTGAGCTCCTAATCCAATATGACTGGTGTTCTTATAAGAAGACACAGAGACACAGGGAGAGTGCCTATGAAGGCGGAGAATTGGAATGATGTACCTATAAGCCAAGGAATGCCTGGACCCACTGGAAGCTAGGAAAGAGGCATGAACAAACTCTCCCTGACAGTCCTCAGAAAGAACCAATCTGCTAATGCCCTGATTTTGGACTTCTCACCTCCAGAAGTGAGACAATAAATCCCTGTTATTTTAAGCCTCCTGGCTTGTGATACTTTGTTACAGCAGCCCTGGCACGCTAACATGAGGCATAAAGCAGTGAATTCAAATCAGAATCCTTCTCCTCACTCTATAGAATTCCAGCCCTTCTCATGCCTTGCCTGCTGTCTTGCACTAATTTTCCAGGCACTGTCCTTGATGCTCTTTGGTTTGTACCCATCCATTTTATACACCACTACTATTTTAATATTTCCTTCTATATATACAGAATTCCAGTGGTCACTCCCCCTTGTGCCTGCAGAGGTACATATTCCTGAGTGAGGCATTTGAGGACCCTCCTTTCTGGACTCAGTTGCCTTTCCAGCCCTTTCCCCCACTGTGTCTGATGTGCACGTCGCTGTATGCCAGCCACTCCCACTTCTCGTTAGTTCTCTCAGTGTGACCAGGACTTTTCCACTTCGAGCGTGCTGTTCCCTTCCCAACAACCCCACCTCCCACCCCTAGAGAATGTTACTCCTCTTCCAAAATTAATCTCAAAGGCTGCTGTAATAGTTTATTGATTCTGTCCCCAAAGGGTGCATTTGCTATCTCTCTCTGCTCACAAAATAATGTAGACTTTTTTTTTAACAATACTTATAGTAGTTTGCTTTGCATTATCATTATCTGTGCATGAGTCTTCCATTGTATTAAGCCCTCAAGGAATCTTTAACCTTTATTGGCAGAGATCTGGCATCCTCAGGGTAGATAATTCTATAGCACACCAACCAGAAACACATTCTGCTGATTTCAGGTGTCTGCTCTGCTCCTCCCGACACGTTCTCCGCCATTCGCTTGAAGAATACAGCAGTGGACTCCAGTCAAAGCCTTTTCTGCTCTTATTCACGTCACTGTATCTCCTTACCGACCACAGGAGGATAAGCTGAGAATCTGATGGTTCCCTCGTGTTAGAAAGTCACAAGGGAGACAGCATTTTTAACACTAAATCTCTTAATTTCCTCCTTGACCTAGTGAAGTCGCTAAGCCAAATGTAGCAAAGCTGTTTAAAATTGGATTCCTCTATTAGTAAAATTTTTGAACATGCATATATAATTAGGTATTTGCCTATTAGTTTACTTTTAATTTATAAATTCTATACATTTACTCCTGTACTTACCTACTTCTCATATTATAGAACATACACATTTGACATTAAAATGTAAAAGTTCTAATATTTTCTCCCCAACTATAAATAGAGGTATATAAATGAATTATTTAAAAAATATTTCGGTGATTGCCTTTTCAGTGAGAAACTGTAGATAAATAATTCCTAATCTAAAATTAAATTTGTTTCTCTTGAAGAATATAAGCTGGAAATGATGTAAACTTTAACATTTAATATAAGATGCAATATATGATTATAAATTCACATTAAAGATAATATACTTTACATACAGCCTAAAAGAAGCCCTACAATAGAAACATAATCATTCAAATCGATGCTTGGAATGATAGAATTTGAATGCAAAAGAAAAAACTTCTGAGCCTTCAAATAGCCATGACTTATTATAAATAAAAGCTAAAACTATAGAGAAGAAAAAATTTAAATTTATCTTTAACAAATAACTTGTCTTACTGAGAACCTTTTTTGTGATCATTCAGATAACTCCAGTATCATTTTTTTTAGTCAAACCAATATACTCTACTTAAATTCAAGTTATTAGATTATAATAATTTTATAATAGCTGTATTTTATCTATTTCCCTTTTCCTAATCTATTTTAAATATGAAGAGATTTAAGAATTTCTAAGACTACTTTGTAATCATTTAGCCTCTAGGAATAAGAAGCACTCATTTTTCTGATCTAATATTCAAATTATTGCCTCAGTAGGGTGAATTTTAATAAAATTTAAATGAAAGTAGCATACATCATATTTGAAAAAAATTTTCCTGAGATTTATCTTTAAAAATATATTGTTCTTTCTTTTATCTAATTCTTAATCAAGTGAACTAAAAACGTGATGAAATATATTTCATCATCAAAATTCATTCGTTAAGTGTCAATGCTTTCTTACAGTACATAAACTGCCGCTATGATGTAGACAGATAAAGTACTTGCAATAATTATATTATACATGTTTAAGCTGTAATTTTTTCATATTATGTGATTTACTGTTCTTTAGCAATTTATCCTGTAAGAAAACAAAAACGGAAATTATTGAGTGAAGTGCCTTTACCAGAATAATATTAGGGTCATGGGTAGAAATTTAGGGCTCCTAAAAAGACGTTTTAATGATGTAGAAGCAACTAATGTTTATATAGTATTTATTATGTGCTAGGCTTACACTTGCATACATTAACAATGTAACCCAGTAAGATTGTTTGTTTTCTGTATTTCACATATGAGGAAACTGAGGCACAGAGGGTTTACATGCAATTTACCAAAGACATAGCTAATATATGGCAAAACTGGGATGTGAACCTAGGCAACTTGGCTCTAGAATCTTTGCTCTTGAGTACTCCCATGCAGCTTATGCTCAGCTCAGTTTTCCTTTGACTACTGTAAAATAAGCAGATTGTTCTTCTTTTTGACAGTAGGAAATAGAGAGAAGAAGAAAGCAGACTTATAAGTCCGTTCATTAATTTAGCAAATAGATATTGAGTGATGCTGTGCAAAATCAATGTAAGACCAAATCACTTCTCTCAGGAAACTTAGGATCTAATAAAAGACATAGCATCAGACAAAGTGTGATAATAGTTGCATTAAAAGGATATATTAATAAGGAAAATTCACTTTTGCTGTGGTAACAAATTAACCCCACGTTGCAGCTTAACTCAATAGTCTGATAGGAGTCAAAGACTCCTCAGGGCTATTGTCCTCTATACTCTGTACTCAGCAGTCTGAGGTATTTCCATATTGTGGCTGTACTGTCACAGTGTGTGACTTCCATTGCCATCAAGGCAAAGGAATAAAGGAACCTAGAGGACTCACATTCTCTATTCTGTGCTTCAAGTGAGAAATAGTATCCTTCACTTTTGTTCATATCCCATTGTCAAAGTTATTCATATGGGCCCTTTGAATTACAAAGAGGCTAGAAAGCTTTTTGGAGTATATGGCTGTCTGGTGAGCAATAAATGCCCTGACCAAGAGGTTTGTACAGTTAATTGGAGCAGAAGAGAGTTGGACAAGAGTTAGTTAGGATTCTATGGGAAGTTGACTAGAAAGTAGCAGAAAAAATCATGAAGTCATGGTAGAGGCTGGTGAGGGTAATGAAGAAACACAAAACATAAGGTTCTGGGCATCCCGTAGGAAAAAGCTGTAGGCAGAGTCTCTCCAGTACCACGGAGAGCTCCTGTCATTTAAATTAGTGTGATACCATATGATGTTAATTGCAGTGCCTTTACTCAGCAATAATTCATTCCATAAACATTTATTGTGTGCCTATCATAAATTTTTGTAGATAAAAAATTCATAACTTGTAACTAACAGTCTAACGGGGAAGACAGATAACTCTGTAATGCAATGAGTAATTCAATAACAGAACTGTTCTCTGGGTATTATGAGAACATGGAAATATTCCTAACATTAACCTCAGATACAGGAAGGAGTTGTACAGGAAAATTTCATGGAGGCGATGATTTATAATAGTATGCACATTAAGTGACAAGTAATGGTTTAGCCAAGCCAGAGGAAGAAAGGGCACTTTAGGTCAAGGGTCAGCAAACTTTCTGTAAATGGCAGAATAGTAAGCATTTTAGGCTTTTCAGGTCATAATGGTAGGTCTCTTTTGCATTTTTCATTTTTAAAAAGCTTTTAAAAATGTAAAACTATTCTTAGTTCAGTGGTTGTGCAAAACCAGGCCATGGTCCAGGTTTGACCCATAGATCATAGTTTGCTGACCCTTGGTCGAGACAGAAGGAACAGGAGCAAAGCTAGAGATGTGTACATACAACTGATTACAGTTTGGTCTTGATAGAGTATGAAGTTTGAATAAGGGTCATGATAACTGAACCGAAATAGATGGATGGGGGCAGAATATCATGTTAGGGAACTTAAGTCTAATTCTGTTAAGTTTAGATTGCACTGAAGGATTTAAATCAGTGGAATGAAAAAATCAGATTTGCATTTTAGAAAGGTACCTGTCTTGAGAATTAACCTGAGGAGGCAAAACTTAATGCAAAGAGACCAATTAGGGAGCTATTGGCACTGGTCAAAAAAGAGATAATGAAAGCCTGAAATAAAGCCATAGTGAGATGTGTAGGCAAGAGGGGACACAGTTGAAAAAAAATTTTGAGGTAACTTCAGAAGGACTTGATGACTGATTAACTGGAGTGACTCCAAGACTAGGTAGGTAGTGTTCTTTAACTGAGGTAATAAATGTTATGCTGACTCATTGATGTTCCTCCTTTAGAAGGATCTCTGATTGTCATTTATTCCAGATTTACACCATCTGGAGTCAGAAACCAGAGGCACATCTTCCGTCCTGACATGACTTTTTGGGAAATCTATGAGGCTGTGCAGGAAGGGTATGGATGGCCTTTGCTCCTGTCCATCAGATAGATTGACTGGTATAAGCAATACCTTTCCTTTAGCAGAATGCCCATTCAAGGTAAGGGATAAGGAATTCAATGTATAGGTTCATGGAAATAGTCCTAAACACTGTGGTCTTTTAAGGCTATCAGTTATTTTAGCTATTTTTGGATCAAGAAATCCAGAACTGATAGACTGAAATCACCCTCTGAAGTAAACATAAGCCACCTATGATTGCCCAATGTTTTGATATAGTTTCCCATATTGCAAGTGGCACCATCCCAAAATAGAATTTCCATACTTCCTTCCTAGGGTAAAGGCATGCAACTTAGTTTCCACCTACTAAACCAACCCTCATGAGACTTGGCTACAGAAGAATGCAGTATGAAGTGGGGACTGAGTGTAGGAAAATCCAGATTCGGTCAAGTGCAGTAGTGAAAAACCCTTCTATTTTGGAATAGCTGAGGTAGAAGTTCCGTTATTTCAGTCCAAGTATCATTGATGTCAAGGAGTCGGAGCAGTTATAATGTTGGACCATTCTCATGGCATGGTGAATATCACTTCTTGCTGTGTAGCATCCAAGTTTATTTCTATTTACCTCCCAGAGAAACTGCCTGATATCTCTAAACATTCCTTTCATTGGCTAGATTGTATTCTGTGGTTTGCAGCTGGGAATATCAATAGCTATACCCAGGGCTTTGATTATATACTATATTTTATATAAAATTCCATGGGATAGGGATAGATAGGGGTGAATGCCTAAAAAGGCTTTTTAGAGGAACGGTAATGGGGAAAAAAAGATTGAGAAACAGTCTTACAGATTAAGTGGGCAACAGGATTAATTCAAAAATGTGCAGTGACAGTATGGGCTGTGATGGTCAAGATAAGGGAGAAGGAAGGAGGATTCACTGTTCTTTTAAGATGTTGGGCATTTGAAGCTTGAAGACTATGGGATCATTCATTTAAACACTGATGAAAAATTAGATAAAGCAGTTTGACCTGGAGCTCTGTCTATATGGCTGCAGTCACTAGTTATTTAGAGATAGCCTTGCTAGAGACAATTCTTTGAGATCAGCCAATCTGGAGGTACAGTTAAGGTAATCAGATCCTGTTTTTACATGCAGAGGCTTTCTGGGGTTAGTCAGGGGTTCCCATGACCCTTCTTTGTAGCTTGACCTGAGCTTCATGCTCAGCGTGGGTGATCTGCAGCTCATTAACTTACTTAAACAGGAGTTTTGTTTGAGTATAGTAGAAACAGAGGGCTGAGATCTAGTCCTAAATCTGCAAATAAAATTTCAGCATTTAATGGACACTCCCATAGCCAATTAACATGCAATTTCACATTTACTTTTCACAAAGGGAGTTATTACTTAATCATTTTCACAGTTCTGTTAAGTAGATCTTATTATCTAAATATTAAATAATAGTGATCATAAGATGTAGAGAGTTTAAGTAACCTTGCTCAATATCGCACTACCAAAAAGTAGCAGGGCTGGATCTCAAGTGACTAGTGGTCCCTCTAGGGACTAGGAAGTGTACAATTTATTAACCTCTTTACGCTTTACTTTCCTTATCTATAGAATGGGACTAATCATAACACTTCTTAGGGTTTTAATGAATAAATGAGTCAATCTTTGTCACTCAGAAGTTTGCCTACATCATTAAATATTCAGAAAATGTTAGCTGTTATTGTGTCCAGGGTCTTTTCTTCTTTTTTAAGCTAGGATAAGCAGAGGTCTGAACCAGGATGCTGAATAGTAATTCTGGTATTGCATTCAACTTCTTAGGTAGGTCAACTGAGCAATTCTTCGCCAATGAGGAAAGAGGAGCTGTAGGCTTGAGAATACTGGAGGTGGCTTTTAGGGTCTGAAGTTATTCCAGCAAGGCAACAGTCTGTAGTTTTGTTTTTTCTTAATTTTTATTGTTTCTCTGTTTGTTTGTTTGTTTGTTTATTGTGGTAAAGATGCAACGTAAGACCTACTCTCAACGAATCTTTAAGTGCACAATATAGATTGCTAACGAAAGCACAGTGTTGTACAGCAGAACTCTAGAACTTACTCATCTTGCATAACTGAAACTTTCTACCTATTGAACAGCAACTCCTACAACTCACTAGCATAAAAGCAAATAACCTGTTTTTAAAATCAGCAAAAGAATAGATATTTCTCCAGAGAAGAGGTACAAATGATCAATAGGTATATGAAAAGATACTCTACATCACTAATCATCAGGGAAATGCAAATAAAAACTGCAGTGAGATATCATCTCACGCCTGTTAGGATGGCTGTTATATAAAAAAAAATTGGATGTCTTATGCACATGGTGGGAGTATAAAAGGGTGTGATCACTATGGGAAACAATAGAGAGGTTCTTTAAAAGTTATAAATAGAACTAACGTATGATCCAGCAATCCCACTGATGGGTATACATCCAAAAGAATTGAAATCAGGATCTTGAAGAAATATTTGCACTCCCATATTTGTTGCAGCATTACTCACAATAGCCAAGGTATAGAAACAAGCTAAAAATCCATCAATGGACATCAAGGATGGATAGGTAGAGAAAATATGACATATACATACAATGGAGTATTATTCAGCCTTAAAAAGAAGGAAGTCCTGCCATCTGTGACAGCATAGATAAACCTGTAGGACATTATGCTCGGTGATATAAACCAGTCACAGAAGGACAAATGCTTCATAATTCTGTTTCTATGAGGTATCTAAAACAGTCAAGCCCATGGAAGCAGAGAATAGACTGGTGATTGCCAGGGGCTGGAAAAGAGGAGAATGGAGATTTTCAAAGGGTATAAAGTTTCAGTTACACATGTTTTGTTTTTTAAGGAAAGACTTGCCAAGGCCCTTTTAAGCCTCATACGCTGGGGCTTGGGTTAGTATGTCTGAGGCCTCTTTCTCTGGGTTTTTCTGGCCTGCGTTTGTGTAAAATCTGACTTTTAGACCAGGAGTTATGCTGTGAATCCAACACACACCAGGCACCAGGTGGTGAGGTAGGAATACAGTTCTGGACGGGTAGCCAGCATGGTGCACTGAGGTTGGAAAGGCTGGGGCAGACAACGTGTAGCAATTATCTACCACCAAACAACTTCTAAGGGGGGAGGCAGAATACTTAGGAGTATTCCTTCCTAAGTAGGAAAGGCAGCAGAGACATACTTTGAAACAGTGGCTTAGAGAGATTCAGTTAAAGGTAGTGCAGACTTTACAGAGCTTTTTGGAAAGGACGCTGCTCTGTCAGACTCAGTGGCCACATAGACCTAAGTGTGACTGGATGGCTTTGCTCCTTAGGGGAGTATTTCTGACCTAAAGTTGTCCCACTCATATCTGTACCAGGGATGTGTCTGCCAAGAGGACAAAGATTATCCAGTAACTGTCTGATGAGAAATTAAGGTCTTTGGCAGGGACGGGGGAAGACAGAGAGGAAGCATTTGAGTCTGTGCCTGGATGAGGGGCCCTTCTGGCTCACTCTCAAATAGCTTGCATTTCATCGCAGGATTTGGGCAGGATTTCTATTGGATCAGCATAGGGGTCTGTCCCAGAATTGAGGTACTGCCACTTAAGGGCACAGGGAGGGAGGAAGCCAGTGGACAGTGTAAGATAGAAAATGGACCTGCCATTCACTAGCTCTGTTTGTCAACACTTGTTTAAGTGTTGGCAAGTCACTTAAATCCACTAGTTCTTGATAATTCTCCCTTATCTCCGAAGTGGGAGTGATAGTAACAGCTAACAAATACAGTGCTAACTATGCGCCATATACGCATTTAACCTTCAGAGCCACTCTATTATCATCTCCATTTTCCTGGGGAGGGAAGTGAGGAACAGAGTATGTGAGTAACCTGCCTAAGAGTCCACAGTTCCTTGGTAGTGGAGCAAAGATCGGATCCCAGGCAGACTGCTGCGTTCCAGGATCTGTGCTCTCAACCTTTCTCCGCTACTGCCTCCCCGATTGTAGTAAGGTAATAATATGGGTAAAACACCTGGCACAGAGAGGGCATTTGATAAGCAGAAGTGCTGGGAGAAGGATGGAGCGGGAAGGGAGCCACAGGAATTCTCACCTCTGTAACGCAGTGAGTGAGGAAAGGGTGAAGTTGACTTAGAATAAGCTCTTTTTCTATAGCCAACAGATGTGGGACCCTCATGCATTTTCGAACATATGCCGATATATGTTCAATTCCGGAATGATTTTTAAAAGATTTTAGTACTTTTTTTGCTTCTAGACTTAAATCTGAAACCTAATGCCTTCAAATCAACGCTTTAAAAGTTTAGCATACCCAGTGCATACGTGTGAGTGTGGTTGCACGCAGTCTTCATTATCTTGAGAGCTGTTCTGTTCATATCCATTTTCATCAGGCCAGTACTTCACAGATAAGCTGCAATAAGGATGTTTTCAGGAAGCTCTGTGATTACTTTTCAGCATATAAAATCATGTTTAGCTTTGCTGAGATGTTTGCATACATTAACCTAGCACAGAAGGCAAATAATAGACAAGTTGAATTCTGTAAGTAAACAGTTACTCGTATTTGAATCAGATGAAAAGATCAAAGAACAACAAAAAGGGACTACATATTTCATTTTCTCTCTTCACTCACAATAGAACACTAACTTTCCCTGGGATTTCAAAATGTAGAATAGATAAACAAGATTGTACTGTGTAGCACAGGGAAATATATACAGGATCTTGTGGCGGCTCACAGTGAAAGAGAATGTGACAACGAATGTATGTATGTTCATGTATAACTGAAAAATTGTGCTCTACACTGGAATTTGACACAACATTATAAAATGACTGTAACACAATAAAAAAAAGTTTAAAAAGAACAAAAACAAAAAAAACCAAAAAAACCCCACTAACTTTCCAAACTACATTTTCAGAAGTCTACTTTCTATTAACTAATGTAAACCTTTAGATATCCCTTTTACATGAAGAGCAAATGATGAATATAAAAGGAACCAGAAATTATTGTAAATATTTGTCTTTTCTCACACTTTTTATATAGACGTACGTCAACAAACTTACTAAACTTCCTGACAGAATATTCTACCATACTTTCTGAAAGTGTCTGAAATAATAAAGTAATATTTATTTTAAGGTTTTATCATTTTTAAATATGAAGGTTAACGTTTTTCACAAATGAAAATCTATAACCTTAATATACTTTCTCTTGGTTTGCTGATATCCCATCCATAGAAGCCTTAGTTCTTGAATCCCATGAAAAATAAACGAGGACATGTTTCTGCCCACTTTAACCATGGGCAAATGACAAACTGAACAGATTTGAGTAATCCATGTCTTTAATCTACGAAATATAGAATAAACCCAACACAAATGTGTAATTTTCCCACTGCTTTAGTTATATTTGGTAATAAAATCTTCGGGGTGTTTCTTGGAAGTGAATAGCCAACATTTTTATGAGAATAGGTACATTTTATTTTCAAGATGGGGGAATCACAGAAATTCTAGTTTAAGTTCTGAAGACCCAAGGTATGCACATTAAAAGCATAGAAAAGTATTCCAGAGGGGAATTGAGTTCATACAAAGTTTAGTCACAAACCGAAAATAACTGAAGACTTGTCAAGGAAAATGACATCCCGGAAGGCACAGAAATGTGCATCACTGTCTTAAAAGGGATCATGGAAGCAACTTTAGAACAATCAGAGACATCAGGAGCCCAAGCTTGCAGAAGTCTAATCTGGATAAAGGAAGCTCTGGTATAGATTCCTATCCTTTAACCACAGTTTTGCTTAAGAAGACATATGTTTTTTAACTAGATATTCAATGGTTTGATGAACTTGATGAATTTAAAACACCCATACTTTGTCAAAGGAATAGTCATCTTAAAGAGTTATTGTGATTATTTCTTGATACAGAAATTACAGCTAGATTGTAAACATTCCTATTTATACCTGTTTTTCAAGTGTGTGTACAGAATATTCAAAAGGAAAACGTGTCTATAACATAGGTGCTTTAAAATCCAGCAAGAGAGTTATCAATGTCGTAGAACTTCAGAGTCTGAAGGATATATACTTTACTTTTTTGTCCAAAGTTAGGTCAGGAGAGCCATGCTTCGTAAAGTGCTTTCTTTCTCTCATCATCCAATTCTCCTGGAAAAGAATATTCTTCCTTCTCTACGGAAGAAATTCCACACGAAAATCTTTTAATATGAAGGTTTACACCTAGCCACAACAATGAATATAAAATCTTTATTATAACTACACTACACAATACATATTTTATATGTATATATCTCCGTAAGACACACATTATAACTAAATTCTTTTTATTATAGATCTGATTTTCCTCTTTTCAGTACTGTTAAAACTCAATATGTATCCTGCTATCCAGCATGCAGAAGGGGGAGGCACTATCATAAATTTAAATTCATTATCAGATTCAAATGAAAGTTATCCAAGAATAGGTTTCCAAATCACATATGTTAATAAGATGGTATACACCTTTCATGACACAAAAGCCATTAGGGAGATCACTGTGGCAGATGCAGTAAATTGGGTTTCACAGAACACGGGAAGCTGATGTTGACTGCTCTCCTTCTCCTAGTTCTATTTTCTATGTGTACCTCTGCTCATTATGTCTGCCTGTGTGCTGTCCTCCCATCTTTCTTCTGCTCGTTGAAATGGTACTGGGAGGGCTGAGGAACCGAACGGAGTCCTAGTGATCATGGGCCAGCAGTTCATAGATGTTGGAACCGAAGCTTGGGAGGGAGCACCCTGATCAAGATCGTGCAGCAGGTGTGACAGAGCAGACAGTACCATCTCTTGCCGGTACTCGGCTGCCTCATGTACATAAAATCAAATATGGGAGAACTTAGCTTCTTCTTCAAAACTCAGTTCCAGTCTCCATTTTCAGTAGAGCCATTTCTGCTGTGCAGCAAGGGCACCGGTTTGAATCCAGGCGATACTGCCCACCTGCTGTGTAACTGTAAGCAAGTGTTTATCTCCATTATCTTCGTGTCCTAAGGGTAAAATGCACGAAATAACAGCTCCCACCTCATAGGATTGTTAAGAGCCTTAAACAAGTTCATCTTCTCGAAGCTCTTAGAATAAATAGTGTCAGGACATAGTAAGTGCTCAGGAAGCATTAGTTGTCATTATTATAATTGTCCACGTTAATTACTCCTCTCCTCTTTCGTATTTTTCAAAACACCACCCAGTTAGCATTTATTCCCTAGCTGTCTTGTTTAGAATGTTGGCTTATTCCGATTTTCTTTTCCCAACTGAAGTCATTTCAGGTCCGGGACTACGTCCTGTGTTTCTCCTGTGTGCCTCCACAGGGCCTAACATCATGTTTGACTCAAAGCAGGGATTCCGTGCATACTGTTTTCTCTGCTGGTTGATACTAAATACATTTATAATAGTTGTAACTCTGGCCAATCTTTAGATGTTCTCAAAGAAAATGCCGATTAAAACGTGTTAGTGTTACGGAAACGACAGGCCAGTCAAGAAACAAGCACCACTCGGAGGGTTGGAGTACTCAGATGTATTACGCCGGTGGGCTCAGAGGGGCTTCTGCTTCGAAGTTCTGAGCACCTTCAAGATGTGCACATGAGGTTTTATAGGGTAAAGTACAAGCTTGGGGTATTCGGCCAATAGGCATGGAACAGCTTTAGCAGCATTATCATCATAAAAGTGGAGGCGGGGAGGCAGCAAACCAACATTCCAAAGCCAGATATGTATCTTTGAAAAACCAGTTGGCTAGCAAAAAAACATAAACAGCAAACCAACACGAATTAACTTAGATTTACAAGTTAGTCCAGCAGAACTCAGATCGGTATTCCAATACTTAGACTTGTTAGCCCAGCCCAGCCTCTCCTTCACATTCCTAGACCTGTGAGTTATCTTGTTAGACCAGCCCAGCTTTTCCTTCACATTAGCAGTATAGTATAGCAGTGCTCTGTGTTAAAGAAGCAAACACCACTCACATTTGTTGTGTTTGAAGGTACATGGAAAGGTCCTCCGAATACCTGTTTGAAGTGGAGTAGTGGGTAAGAGAGTGGGATATTTGCGTTACCACCGGGGCCAGTATATAAGATGCTGCTAGTAGAGACTTTCAAACTGTGTCTTGGTACTGCAGTGATACTACTCCAAACCCTGAATTCTGGACATCGTTGTACTAGTCTACATTTTTAATACATATTCTCTGCAATGCAGTATAATTGCTTGGTGAGCTTTTCAAACTCCCGGTACCACAAACCAGTGAAGTCAGAATGTCTGGAAACCAGTAATTTATTCCGTCTCTTCAGGTGATGCTGCTTATAGCCAAGTGGGAGAGCTGCCATGCCAGACTGTCGGGCTGCAAGACTGTTATTCCGTGGCATGCTTACCCAGGGTGGGGCGTGAGATGATTGCAACTCTATAGCTACCCTATAGAATTCTGTCCAGTAATATGCAGCCTAGACATTGACTCACTTTCTAAGAGGAGTTTTGAGGAGTGAGGAGATATTTGAACAGGAATCCTATTACCAAGGCTCTGAAACCCTGAAACTTTATTTTGTTTGACTCATTTCCCTTCCCACATGGTTGTGGCTGGGTCTTTTGCTTTCCTTTTTGACCAAGCCGACTCCTGCAGATGTGTCATTTTCCACACACTGAGTCCCTGCTTTATGCCGGACCAGAGGGGAGTGGCAGTTCTTGAGTCACGGCTTCTGAGTTTCCGTCAGCACTCTGTGATTTCCCTGTGGGTCTCTCATCCTCTCTAACCCTGTGGTCTCTCTGGCTTGATGACTTTCGTCTCAAGATGCAGCTTAACAAATATATATATAAACACGCATATATATTATATATATATACATATATATATATACATACATATACATATATAAACTGTAATGAGAAAAAGAGCATCCTTAGGATGTGTCAAAATATTGACTTGTTTGTCTGTTTCTTTGGCCAGGGTGACCTATTCTGAACAACTTTCTATTCTAGAAGATTTTATTTCACTAGTTAATGTAACATGTGTATATAATTTCTATTGTCTTTTATTTTTATAGTTAAATTATTCATGCATTTATTCAGGAAATATTTCTTGAGTCTCTCTAATGTGCCAGACACTGTGAGAGCTTCTGGCAATATGAAGATTAAAGACCTGGTCCCTCATAGGCTCCTTGGGAAGATGATCAAGGGCTATGGTAGAGCAGAGTATGAATTGCTGTGAGGACATGCAGGAAGGGCACCTGTCCCAACATGGGGCTACTGTACCAGACACTGTCATATTTATTGGGTCACCTCATTCTCACATTAACCTTAGGATGGTGTGGACATGGTATTTTCATTTTACAGACAAGAAAGCTGGATCTCAGAGAGAGTATGTCATTTGCTCAAGTTCACAAAGCCAGTAAATTCATTCTTTATTTAACCGCACATTCCTGGTGATGTTTTTTAATTAGTATTTTTACTAATAAACTTTATTTTTAAAGCAATCTTAAGTCACAGGAAAACTGAATGGAAAATACAGAGATTTTCCATATGCTACTGTGGTGTGTGTACCCCCCCCCCCCAGTCACAACCTCCCCAGCATCCCACATCACAAGTAATATATTTGTTACAACAGAGGAACCTACTCTGACATCATTACCACTCAAAGTCCAGAGTTCACATTAGGGTTCATTCTTGATGTTGTACATTCTCTATGTTTTGACAAATACGTAACAATATGTATCCACCATTGTAACTTTATACAGAGTAGTTCCACTGGCCTAAAAAAAATCCTCTGTGCTCTGCTGGTGCATGTCTCCCTCCCTCCCTCCTAACCCATGGCAACCACTGTCTCCATAATTTTGCCTTTTCCA
Source organism: Vicugna pacos (assembly GCF_048564905.1). Taxonomy (NCBI): domain Eukaryota; kingdom Metazoa; phylum Chordata; class Mammalia; order Artiodactyla; family Camelidae; genus Vicugna; species Vicugna pacos. The sequence goes on along the minus strand of NC_132993.1, from coordinate 75,274,158 downwards.
GAATGTCACAGAGTTAGAATGATATAGTATGTAGTTCTTTCAAATTGGCTTCTTTCATTTGGTAATATGCATGTATTTATTCATGTCTTTTCATGGATTAATAGCTCATTTCATTTTAGCTCTGGATAATATTCCATTGTTTGGATGTATCACAGTTTATTTATCCATTCACTTTCTAAAGGACATCCTGGTTTCTTCCAAGTTTTGACAATTATGAATAAAACCACTGTATACATCTAAGTGCAGGTTTTCGTGTGGACATATATTTTGAACTTTGTTTTAATTTGCAATTCTATAATGATGTATGATGCTGAACATCTTTTTGTATGTTTCTTTTTCACCTGCATTATCTTTTTTAGTGAGGTATCTGTTCACATCTTTGCCTCTTTTTAAAAATTGAGTTGTTCATTATCTTATTGTTGAGTTGCCTATTAATATTTTGTAGTAAATATCTGAAATAAACCTAAGAGAATCACTTTATTTCAAAAAGAAAAAAAAAATCACCTCCTGATAGCTCAGCTGGGAGCTGACCTGGCACTCATTGGCTCAGCCATGATACTCTCATGTTGAACATGAGCACTTTCACAGGTCATCCACATCAGACAAGGCTGCTCTGAGGCCATGATGGTTTGAGGCAAAAACAAGACTACTTTGTAATCATGCCTGAACACAGACAAGAGCAAGAACATGGTGCAAACACCCAAAATGACCAACATCCCTCTCTCCATGCTAACGTGACTGCCGCTTGTTTTAATTTCAGCTTCAGCCCTACTCCATTCCCCATGTCTGATAGGTAACAAATGTTAAGATACTCAGTGTTAAAATTGCTCCTACTTTCAGTTAGTACCAACTCCAGAATCAAAACAACCTTTCCCTGCAACCTCCCCACAAGACCAAGGTGGTTCCCAGGATACAAGACTTTCAGTACTAAAATCGGGAAATTCCTGGGCGGGCTTGACCACCCTATTGTCTACAATAACCTAACACAAGCCCTAATACTCGAACAAGCTCCTTCCCACATTCTCTTACTGAGATACCTGCAAGTTCCCAGTAGTCTTTGGTCTCCCTTGCAGCAGACACTTCTAATAAATCCAACCTTGTTATACTGCAGGTGTGGTCCTGGGGGTCTTTGTTGATGGGCAAAGACCAATCAACAAAATCAAAGTAAAGCACATATTATAGCAATGAATTTAGTAGATGTACCTTAACAATAATGTTTTAAATGATTAATTTCCTTTTAACAATAGAAAGTGGAAAATTGCATAACTTATGGGGGAGCCAAATAGCACGATGAATCTTAACACAGGAAAAATGTCCAGAAGAGATTGCTATGCCATGACAAGACTTTGTTTTGTTGTTTTTATAACATTTTCCCTTCCTTTCTGTTTGTCAGGGATCATGTCTGACCACCAGTTTGGCAACCAGTTTATGTGCAGCGTGGTGGCCTCTCATGTGAGTCATCTGCCCACAACCAACCTCAGCTTCGTCTGGATTGCTCCACCTGCTGGCACAGGCTGTGTGAATTTCATGTAAGTACCCGAAGTGTTTCTGACTGGTGCAGAAGGCAAATACATTATTGAACCAAATTTGGATCTGCTCTCTTGCGCACAGTAAAGCCAATCTGTTGACACCAGGCTGCGGTGAAGGAAAGTGCAGCATGTATTACAGGGCGCCAGTCAAGGAGACCAGGAAGCTAGTTCTCAAAAGACCCGAACTCCCTGGTGGCTTTCAGGGAAAGGTTTTTAAAGACAGGGTGAGGGAGGGGGTTGTTGGGTACATGATTAGCTTGTGGACATTCTTCTGATTGGTTGGTGGTGAAGTAATCAGAGGTCAACATCATCAGCCTTCTGGTTCCCACTGGTCTGGGGTCAATGAGCTTGTGGGCAGTGTACATACAGTGAATTTCTTCCGCCTGGTGGGGGTTTCAGTATCTGCAAAGCAGCTCAAAGGGTATGGCTCAGAATATTGTCTAACGTCCTTGAAGAGGAACTAAAGGTCCTTGACTTTGTTTAATGGCTAAACTATTATTATTTTGTCTTGCTTGAATGTTTTCCTTTGTTTCTGCATTTTCTCACTTCTCTGTTTAAATGTATTCTTTGGAACACTGGGAAGGCCTAAGAGGCTAAAGTTTTTCTACAAATGAGAGGCAAGTACAGGACAAGGTGGTCTGTCCTGGGAAGGCCCCATAGAGTCCTTGTCCAGTACAAATAAACCTCTCATGTGGTTACGTATATAGTAACTATTTAAATGTATTATTTTAACAGGTTTAAACTTAATTAAAGCCACTAATTTTGGCATCAAAAAGAGGCCAAAACTGTATTAAAAAAAGTAATTTTAGTAGTTTATTTTTGCATATTTATTTATACCTCAGGAGATCTAAATTGGATTTAAGCTGACAAAGAAACACACTGAGATGGGTATGTGAAGAAATCAAGGTAATGGGAACATGATGTTCAGAAAATAAGATGAAAATAGGTACAAAAAATGCTGTGAGGCTCCATCCATGGTTTAGAAGAAGACCACAAATTCAGCCTTCAGCTTTCCAGTCATTGGTGCCAAGAGGAAAATGTGATCAGTTAGCTCACCCATGGTGGTAAGAAGTCAGGACGCTGTAGAAACTTCAGGAATCTCTCCTGTGCTTTCATTGGGAGGAAACAGGGAAATACAGTGTGAGCAGCGTCCCAACAGCATCCTTAGATAAAACCTGCACTGTGATCCAAAGGCTGTGGCTGTGACATCTCTCAGTATAGACTATCACCCGAGCCCTGCCCCACAGTCACCATTCTTCATCCTTCTCAGTCATCTCTTTTTCCCTCCATTGCATTTTTTCCACTTCTAATGTATAATGTACTTCGTTTAATGATGTATGTTATTTGTTGTCTGACTGTTCCTGCTGAAATGCTAATTTCTTGAAGGCAAGAATGCTTTTCTATTTTTGTTTACGGATTCACTCCAGCTGTCTAGTACAGTCCCTGCACACACAGGACACAGCCACTAAATATTTGTTGAATGGATGAGTAGGCCAATGGGATAAGATCAAAGGTAGTTCAGAAACAGCTCTTCTATGGACAGTCAGATGAAACGGAGCTGGAAATCTTCTTGAATGGGGTTCTATTTCAACCTTCTGCCCAGACAACAAAAATCCCATAAAACCTGCATACTCCAAAATTTACCACTACCTTTCCTTTGCCCTTAATAATACACAGTTCAATGTCAGGGTCTGTACACATCACTGATTGCATGCTCTTTCTGCCTATCCTCTGGGTTACTCAGGCTGCACACATCAGACTCATCACATCGCCCGGCTGGTTGACGTTTAGTCCCATCATTTTCTCCCTCAGAAAGTGTTTTGCACTTGAACCCTTTCCTTCCAGCACCTCTTGCTAAGATGACTGCAGTAGTAAGATGACTGCAGTAGCTTCCTACCTGGTCTGTTCACCTGCAGCCTATTTCTGCTCCTGTCCGTTCTGCATGACGTTGTCCTGTTAATCTTCCTAAGGCACAAGTTTGATCACTCGAAACTTGGATACCCTCAAACTCCCTTCAAAAGTCCATCCCTTTGGCATGGGTTTGAAGGATCTTCCAAATCTTGCTGTTTATCATCTCCTTTCTTATCTCCCAAAGCCTGCACGTCTGATGGGCACAAATTAGCAGGACTTCCCACAATTCCCTGAACATTTCATGACTTTCTCTCTTTCTCCATGCTTTCCCCTTAGCCTAGAATGCTTTTTTCTTTCAAATCTAATAGTTAAATTCCTACTCGTTCTTCAAGCTGGCATTCTTAAAAAATCTTTTATAAAGCCTTCCAAGATATTAGCAGCAGAAGCGATGTGTGTGTTGTCACATTTTGCTTGTAACTCTATTATAATGCTGATTATATTTTGCTGTATACTTGTTTAAGTTAATTTCTTGTCTTGTCTTTTCCATTAGATTAGGTTAAACAGGGACTAATTCTTATTACTTCGTGATTCCTCCACAGTTGGTTCAACAACTCATACATAGAAATCACAGAAAATGTGCTTTGAATTACAGTTGTCTCTCTGGTTGGAGGGGGTGTGCATTCTAGTACCTTCCACAGACACTCAAGTCCCTTATATAAAACATCATGGTACAGCTGGCCCTCAGCATCCACGGTTTCCCCATCCACAGATTCAACCCACAGTGGAAGCAAAATTCGCAGACATGGAGGGCCGACTGTGTGTAATGTTCAGTGTTGTCTTTTTCTTTAGTTTAGTAGTAATTGCTGACTTTCTCTGTTGACATGCTTTATATTACTCATGTTGGCACTTGTTAGGATAATTTAAATTCTTGCCATGCGTAACTTCCTCATTTAAAACAAGAATTATTTTTTTTGAAAGAATGCAATGTAAATCTATGTAAACAATATAGAACTGCCTGTTTCCAGGTAGATATAGTTTTTAATTGGATCTGTTTTAAGATATTTGATGGCTTATGGCCTCACTGTTCCTAGGATATCAAATTGTATTCTCTTCTGAGAAGTAACTTAGGTATTTAAAGTCAGCCACACACAAATGTTTTCTTAGCAGTTGGAAAAAAAAATTCAGTGTGGTTAGAAGTAATTTTTACTGACTACAAAGAAGCTTACACACCCTCACTTGTATCAGTAAAATTTTGATGGTGCAATTTGTACTTTTTCACATTCTTAATAAATGATTGAGTCTCCGCTTATCTTAAGCCATGCCTATGTTGAATGTGACATCTAGTAGCTGCTTCCTGTGTTGGCAAAATGCTTTAGTTGATCTCTTTTCCTAACTGGTTTGTGAGAGAATGCAGGGAAACTGAAGACTGAACATGGACCACTGAACAATTCATTTGAAATTCTCTGAACTAAAGTCTCGTAACATTTTACCTTTGTTCCTTACTAGAGTATGTATTATGTGCTGAGTAGAGCTATGTATGAGTTAGTAGCTGTAATTAGCTTGTGCCTGGCAATACTTGAAGAGAATCGCTAATGTTAAACACTCATTTTAAACATTGAACAAACACAAAATAACACAAAAACCTATGACATTTGAACATAAATATAATTTGACTCTGTCTTTTTTGACTAACTTCAAAAATTAAAGTGTTCACTGAAGTTAGGGAGAATTTTTAGAAATTAAACTTCAGCCATACTTACATGCTTTTGTAATATAATTTGTATAATGTTTTCGTATCATTAGTTAATTCATATCATTATTTAATTTTTCACATGTGTTTTATCTTTTAACTGCATTTTAAATCTCCCAAGGTCAGGGACTGTGTTAGGCATTTTTACATACTTAATAGTTCCTAATACTGAACTATAGACAATGGAAGTTTCTCAATAAATATTTCTTAATAATGAATAATGATATATTTTACTCATTCTAAAATACAGATTTTTTTTTTTACATTTTGAAATCTCTAGAGTTACATCTTTCATTTGATGGCATCTTATGATTATAAATTGCAGCATTTATTTTATTTCTTAATCTTATGATTGATGGTGCCTTGGATTTGAAGAACTCCAGCAGCTAATATTTTTCATTTACTGTGTATATGGTCTCTCTAGAGCTGGCAATTGAATCTACATTGCACCCAGTTCTGCAGCCTCATGTTAATACAACCAGTGTATGATCCAAACTCTGGATTTTAAAACCCAGTTATCTATTTAAATCGTCTTTAAAAATCTCATAGTAAGAATTATGGAACATTTGAGCTGAAATCCCGAACAATTATATAATGTGCTGTGGTACATTATATAATTGTTATATATTGATTGTTATATATTGGTAAACCACTTAGCCCCAAAGTCATTTGGGCAGTGTTTTTACTGTCTTTCTCATTAAAAAGTAATCAAATGAGAGGCACAAAGAAGAGGATGCCCTAGGATAAATTTGCTGGGTGTACTGGTACAAAAATATAAAGTGGATCAGTAAGTAAAATTATTTTGTCATTAGGTTTATGACACCAGTGATAACATTTACATTTTAGGTGATAATTTCATCCAGAGATCTACGCAGTATCCAGATCTTATGATAGTATAGTTTATCTTTACTTCTGTGTTTGATTTATCTTTAGTGACTAGTAAGCCTCAAATTAAAAGAGACACTTAATTATCCAGGGTTTTTTAATATAAATTTTAAAAAATTCCAAGGATGAGGAGGTGGGACAGAGAGAGGAGAGGGAGGAGGAGGAGAAAGAAGGGAAGGAGGAGGGAGGGGTGTGAAAAGGTAGGGACAAAACAAGGGGAGGAGGGAAGAAAAGAAGGAAGGAAGGAAATCTCCAGGCCATCTAACCCTAAAAGTGAGTGAGAAATTACCAGGGAAAAAGGGGGTGTAAAATAACAACAGCAAAATTAATTAATAATATTTCAGAAAATTTACAATGTACCAGCCACTGTTCGAAGAGATTTTCATCTTTTAATCCATTTTATTCTTATAGAAATTCTATGAAGTAGGTGCTGTTATTATCTCAGTTTACAGAAGAGTAAATCCAAGTACAGGGACGTCATATAACTTGCCTAACATCACTCACCTGGTGATTGACACAGTCTGGATTCAGAGGTAGTCCAGTTACAAGCAGACGATTTTTGCCACTTCACTACATTTGCCTCCAAAATCATCACTTACCTATTTTATTATGATAAAATACACATGGTGTCGATACGATGAAAATTAAATAGTTTGTGACATAGTATTAGAATCCCTCAAGCTTTTTAAAGTGGCCAACATGTGTTTCCTATCCCTATTTTGAAATCTATCTCTATACTGTAATATTATCTAATTCACTCAAATATTATAAGGCACTGATTTAAACTCCTGAAATGTGGAGGACACGTTAGACTAATGTGTCAAACATGGGTCTGACCTTGATACATACGAGGTAGGTTGGTTCTTTGGATGCTGACTATGTCCCATCCCTTGTCACAAGGGGATTGCATGTAGGGAGGGAGTATGTGAATTAAGGGCAAAACTGATCACCACTAGATTTACATTTAACTACTTGGACAGAGATGCTAGCATAATATTAGAATTAAAATGGAACATAAAAGAAGATCAGATCTGTGCCTAGATTAATACTGATTTAACCTTAAGTGAACTCCCTCAAAACTGAGAACAGAATGAAGCCAATGGTGTTCTATTTAAGATACTGAAGCAGCAACCAAGAATTGAACTCAGGGCAGCAAAGATGTGCACAGGTGGACCACATTTGACCATGTGATATTTTAAAGGAAGATTCTCCTAGAGGGACCTTAAAAGTACACTAAACAAGAAGACAAAAGAAATAATTTTTAAAAATCGAAGACACTAGTAGTTTCTGAACACTGAGCAGGTGCAAAGTAATACAGATGCAGAGATTTGAAATGCTGCCTTGAGTGTATCTCTGGTGCCTTTAATTTTTGATGAGAGCCATTCTAGTCTGTCTGGAGGATTCCTCATGAAAGATAGTGTGGTTGCCCATTTATTCCAATCCATCAAAAGAAAACATGGGAGATGTTTGCCTTGTTACTTAAACATTTGAAGGAAGATCAGAAACTTCCCCACGGGTGCGTTTATGGGAAGTGCATTCATACCAGTAGATAAGGATACTAACAGTTGATCCATACAAATGTTATTTTACTTTTTAGGTTACACGGAGCTTACTGCAAAAATAAATTGCTTCTCATGTAAGGCTGAAATGATCGTACCCACACTGGTCGATAAAACCAGATGTGCTGTTTTCCACGGGAGGAATTTCATCTGTCTCCTAAGTCACGTGTCTGTGGTTTTTTTCTCATGGTCCAGTTTTCTTTTTTCAAACAGATATTTCCCAACTTGAGACAATTATTTCAGTGATGCTCAAAAACATACCTTTAAATGACAAGATGAAAAAACAAAAATCTACCCTTAAAAGTGAATGGCTTGAAGCCTAACTGATAGTTCTCATTTCCCCATAGCCTCCTGTTTTTCATCAAAGTTAAACAGCCAATTAGGAGATAGTCTAAGATCAGGGGCTAATGTGTGTTCTTATTTATCAGCATTTTGGCAAATGAGGTCAGGATGCTTCCTGGGGATTTAATTTTTCATTTTAGGGGTATGGTAAAATGCTGAGATAAAATATGTCTATTTATCACCAGGAAGATGTGAAGATATTATTTTTGTTATATTAATTGCACAACATATTTTTTTTTGAATTAACAGATATTCAACAGGCATTTTTTTACTCCATTCATTTTTTTCTTGTCCCCTTTCTCCCTTCCTGTGTCTCTTTCTCCTAAAAAGCCACAGTGTAAACAGCATGGGTTATATTAGGGCAGCCTTCTGAAGTCTCACTTGACACGTTTCTTTGCATCAAAACCGTAAGACTTACATCAGAGAAGGAGAACTGCTTTATAGTGAGAAAGAGTGTCTATTTCAGTAATGAAATATTTTTAACTAGGGTCCAAAGATGGACTTCCATCTATGGAATTCTGTCCCACAGTAAATAGTTGTTAGTAAATTTTTTTTAAGTCTCTGCTTTTTTTCTTTTTATATACAAATAGTATAATGTTAGTTCTAGAAACAAAACAAAACCCCATGGCAAACCCATCCTTCCCTCCTTCCCTTCCCTTCCTGTAATGGAATCATAACTTGTGGAAGGTCCTTAAGTAAGTGGACTGAGGTTTGGAATCTACGAAATGCTTCTCAGTACAAGGCCTTGTGGTTTAGACCAGATGTCTACTCCACTTGGCACTACTTGCTTGAAAACACACGGAACATTTGTGAAAGCAGAAATACCAAAATCAGTAAATCTAAAAGCTAAAATTGTATTACAATTATTAGCATTTCTCTGTGTCTGATAGAAAGTTCCTATATGAGATATGGGCAGAGATTTGAGTTATTTCTCTATTAGTAGAATGTAATGGAACCAGTTTTAGAAACCTCAAGTGTGGAATTACTATTTTTTCCTTCAAACTGCTTACACAATCAAAAATAGTGATGACAAAGATGTCTGTGAAACAGGTGAATAAGCTTTTCTCATGGCAACAACAGCTCCATGGTTTGCCAATACAGTCACTTGCATAATATATATCAAAGCAGCAGAATTTTATTCAATACTGCTTTTAGTAAAATCACTGATTATTAAGACATTATTACAAATAGGATATAAAATTGTGGTAGCTTCTTATTTTGTCCTCTGTGATTTGTTTGGATATGCATTTGTATTTAAATATAGACATATATGTGTATTATAAACACATGGGTATATGTGTATATGCATATATATGTCTATACACACATACACTTATATGCATATATACACAAACACACGTATTCTAAAATTTGTTCAAAACTGTACTTTTAACATGGTAAGTACAAGCCACGTGTGGCTATTTAAATTTAAATTAATTAAAGTTAAATAAAATTAAGCATTCAGTTCTTCAGTTGCACTAGCCACATTTCAAGTTCTCAAAAGCCACGTATGTCTAGTGACTATGATATTAAGACAGCACACAGCTAGAATATTTCCTTCATTATAGAGAGTTCTGGTGGCAGCACTGATTTAGAGGATCAAATGAATTATTTTTTCTTCTACTGTTACCTTAACATTTACAGAAGGTAACCATGTATTTCAAAGGACATACGAAAGGAATAAAGTAAAGCTAAGATTTTGCAGTTGTCCTGTGAACTTGAATTATCATAATTGCTAATTATGTAGAGCAGTAGAGCAGTTTTATATAACAAGCTGGCTACCAAACTATTCATTTTAATTTTATTTGTCAGTGCAGCAGTTTCTGTGGTCCTTAACTTTATGGCTAACAGTAGGCAAAGTGTGACAGGTGAAGGTTCCCTCTGGTTACCTCTCGTACACTGCTCAGGGCTCAGAGATGCTCTGTGGCTACCCTGGCCTCTCCTTGCCCCCACCTGTGGGTCTCAGCCTCTCCTCCGACCCTGCCAGTCCCCTCAGCCTCTGCCATGGTGTTTTAAATTGTGGGCCTTCTCAAATGTGCCATTAGCCCATGACAATTTACCACCATATGCCTACTACTTAAAATCAACTCATCTGGAAGGCTAATCATTATTAATAGGAGAATGAGTGATGATGGAATCTGGAATACCTTTTGATGATAATGATGATGATAGTAGCAGTAGAAACAGCAACTTCCATCTAGTGAGCACCTGTGTACCAGGCAGCCTGCACGCTTCCTCTCCTCTCCCAGAACCACGATTACTGAAGGGCTCGAAGAGCTCAGAGATTGGTCTGTTCAGATCCAAAATGTGTCCTTTTAGCTACCATCCTGAGTTACCACTCTAGGTCACTTTTAAAACAGTAATTATGGAAGATAGTATAGCAATGTGGGAGATGCTTGGACTATTAAGTGACAAAAGCATAAAAAATTATTTCTGTAGTTTCAAACACATTAAAATGATGTTAGCAGAGGCCTTCTGGCATCATGGAAGATTGAGCTGGCCTGGCAGAAATTCTTTCCATTAAAATCACAGAAAGACTTTGGTTACAATGAATAAATGTTTAAAATATATAAAAAAACTATTTTAAAAGAAAAAGAAAACACGAGGTTCTGGAGAAAAGGGGAGCTATCAAAGCTGGATCAGGAAGTGGGAGCTGACGGGGTGGTGGCCCACGGGTGTTTTTAACCTGGATTTAGGTCCTAGGCCTAGAGTGTTAACCTGAGGGGGGCTTGGAGCTGTAGTCATGAGCCTGTGCAAAGACAGCAGGAGGCAGGGAAGGAGAGGGAGTGGGAGCTGGGCCCCTGGGCAGAGTCTGGAGCCTCAAGGTGTTCTCCAACTCTGCCTGGAAAAACAGCGAAGGAGCTTGTCATTCCACTGGTGCCTTTGGTAAAAATAAGTCACTTATGTGAAGCAAAAGCTCTCCGCATGTGAAGAGTCTAGTTTTACATTATTAACCCAGTGCAGGTTATCAAGTTAAGAAATTAACAACCAATAGAAGTATTAGAAAGGGAAAATAGAAAGAATGAAGACAGACATATTTCAGGAGACAAAGAAGGAGAATTTTCCAGAATCAAGGAAAACTTGAGCCTTTTTATCTAATCAAGATAAATAAAATAATTTGACACTAATATAGATCATAGTGAACGTTCAGAATATCAGAGACAGAGAAGATTCTCAAAGGCAACCAAAAAGAAAAGATAGATAACCTAGAAATTTAGTCTGGCAGTGGTCTTCTCATCAGCAACGGAAGATCCCATATGACAGCAAAACAGTGTCTTCAAAGTGGGGAAGGAAAATAATTGTCAACCCAGATTTCTGTACCTTGATAGATTATTAGTCAAGTGTGAAAACAAAATAAGGACATTTTCAAAAAAAATAGGGTTTAATTGTTTTTACCACACACAGATCATTTTAAAGCAAGTTTTTTTCTTTTTTAAATTGAATTACAGTCAGTTTACAATGCTGTGTCAGTTTCTGGTGTACAGGATAATGTTGAAATCATACATGAACATACATACAGTCTTTTTCATATTTTTTCATTATAGGTTACTACAAGATACTGAAAATAGTGCTCTGTGCTGTACAGTAGGACCTTGCTGTTTATTTTATATATAGTAGTTACTATCTGCAAATTTTGAATTCCCAATTTATCCCTTCCCACCCCCTTCCCCACTGATAACCATAAGTTTATTTTCTATGTCTGTGAGTCTGTTTCTGTTTTATAAATAAATTCATTTGTGCCTCTTTTAGATTCCACATGTAAGTGATCTCATATGGTATTTTTCTTTCTCTTTCTGGCTTACTTCATTTAGAATGACAATCTCTAGGTCTATCCATGTTGCTGCAAATGGCATTATTTTATTTTTTAATGACTGAGTAGTATTCCATTGCATAAATATACCACAACTTCTTTATCCAGTCACCTAGTGATGGACATCTAGGTTGTTTCCATGTCTTGGCTATTGTAAATAGTGCTCAATACAAGTTTTTAAAGAATGTAATTCAGTAAAAAGAAAACAAATTCAGAAGATGTCAGATGCATGAAATTATGGTGTGATGCAGTAATTAATAACTAGTAATCATGTTAGAAATTCTAAATAAACATTGAATATGCAAATATATTTATATACAATATAAATCAATAACTTTTAGGATAAAATTTAAAGGCAAGTAATAACCAAAATACTAAGAAACATCAATATGTAAGTTGGGATACCAATATTAAAGTTTTATAAGGTCCTTCAGCTATTTTGGAAGAAGGTTATAGGCTTAATTAAGGATGATTGTTAAAAACATAAATGTATAGAAAAGAAATAAGTGTGTAACTTCCAAAATAGGAAATGAGATGGAAGGATTAAATAAAACTTAATCCAGCAGAAGAAAAGGAAAAGGGCAAATATAAAAAGCACAAGAATGAATATAGAATGTAATATAAGACAATACAAATATGTAGATATATATATTTTTATATATATGTATATATACACACAATAAATGTAAACAGATTAAATTCACCAGTTAAGACACTATGACTTTCAGAACGCAATTTCAAAAATCCAGCAATACACTGCTCCCAAGAGACAAACCTAAATATAAGGACACAAAAACATTAAAAGTAAAGGAAAAAGACATACCAGAAAAATGTTAACCAAAAGAAATTTGGTGTCATTATATTAATATTAGCCAAAACAAGTCGCAGTTAATAATATTAAGGATAAAATAATTACCTAAAAGCAAAATAACATGCATATACACAGAGCTGAGAGAAGCATGCAAAATTGAAAAGTACCTTTGAGGTGGCAGAATACCAAGTACATATTTTCTAATATTTCAGTTATAAGGAGTATTACAAAATTATTTGAACAAAAACAGTATAAAAATTATTTGTTGAATGGATAAGTGAATGCATGAATACACAAATGAAAAAACGCATTAGTGCACAAAGATACCAGAAGATTATGTTAGAAAATTAGGGTTTCTACTATGTTTTTCAAACTTCCAGGCATGCACTGGTGGCAGCTGGCCTTTTGTTTTCATTCTAAATTGAAAGAACCAAGTCTACATAAAACTTTGCTGTTAAAATTTTTTTTAAGGAAAAAAGCAGTTTGAGGAAATAAAAAAAATTAAACCACATTTTTCCTGGAATTCTAAAATCATCTCTTTAAAATTGAATCAGTTTGTATTCAGAAGTTGTCTTACTTGTTAGCACTGAAAAATAAATATTAAACAAAATTACTTCCATATCCATTTTGCACCTCACAATATTGAGATTAGGTTTTGGTTACCCACATTGACAAGTCCTGAGCTAGAAACAAAAATGTGTTAGTCAAATCTCCTCCATTTGTTTCCACTACTGGTATTTATAGAAGGGATTATGGCTAATATGAACGTATTATTTATCCGGGCTGACATATATTTCAAAGAGCAATGTCCTAAAATGTTATATGAAAGATTAATAGTAGAAATGCTTCTAATTAAAAATGTACACTGTAGTTGCAAAGAAGTTAAGATGGTCCCTTAATCAACCCCTGGCTTTAACTTTAGCAAATATATTGAAAGTATGGCTATAAAGCTAAGCTACAAGCTATAAGCCTTTCTTCTAAATCTGCCTGCAGGCATTAATGCTCAGATTTGAGATGGCATCCTTATTTGCTAAGTGCAAGGATGGATACAAAAGAGCTTTTCTCACTTTGAGGATAAAAGCTAAAGTATTCTTTAATTTTGGTTACTGCCTGGCTCATCTCAGCACCATAATAGTTATTTGGCTTAAAACCAAAAAGTAGCAATACAGTGCTCACATGTCTATGGATCAAAATTAGATGAAAAATTGCTGTTTCTCATCTCCACAGCTATTTGCTGCACATTTTATAACCCTCAAGATGCCTTTTGTAATATGTGATAACAGAGCCAACTGCAGCATCTGCCTGGAAAGAGATTACTTTAATTATGGACTCAATGTCCTATTTTCTGCAAGTGATCCCCAGAGACAGGCTTCCTGCCGGAGGAGAGGTGCAAGGATGCACATTAAAGCTCACACATCAACCATGAAGAGGTGGATAAAGTGAGACAAGGACACCCATAAACTGCCTTCATTTTCCTAGTCTGTGATGTGATGGAAGAGTCTATAGTGATAGGTTTTTAATTATTCCAGCATCTGTTCTTATGGACTTCTGACGGTTAGGGCAAGTTGAGCTTATAAAAGAATGAAACCTTTGGCAACTCTGTACAGGAAACATACCATATTAAAAAGATTAGATAAACGTCATTCTTTTTTAAGTTTTTCTTCCAAATCGAAAAATATAGGTGCTTTATCCGTAACTTGCTATAATATTATTAGAAAGTGAAGTTAAGTGGTTTTCTTGTCAACCCCCGTTCTCTATAACACCTCAAATGCCTCATTATTAAGAATTCATTTGCCACTCAGTATAATAGGGCTGCTCATAATGAATTTCGTTTAGAACCAATGTGTATGTCTTGTGTATTTCCATGGAAGTTCTTTGTAATTTAACATTGATTTAACCTTATGAATGGACACTTAAAGCAAATTGTTACCTTGTTCATATTAATTACAGAATTGGACTCCTTGATGAATAGCTTTTTAGGCAACGAGTGTGTCGTTTTTCTTTTTAAAAGCATAGCCCATACATGGGATATTTGGGATTTCATCTGATTTCTCAAAAAGTATAAGCATATTTTGCATTTTCTGAAAGATGGGGGATTATAGAAAAGTAACCATGGGAATTAATTTTAAACTTCAAAAGAGGAATTTAAGGGATTTGGCATGGAATCATTTTGTGTAGGGGAGGGAAAAATGGAACAGAAGAATGTACCTATAATCATACTAGGTGAAAATATCAAGTCTTGTAAATTATACCAACCATGACATTTGTTATTATTTGGTGTTAAAGTGAAATGCTATCAAAATTTTTATACTTTGATAAAAGAAATGTAAGTAAAATATATCTTAGGGCATTTTACATGGTAACACTTAACTCTAAAAAATTAAACTAAAATATTTTTTATTTTTCAGACTTCCTAGTTGATAATAAATGCCACAGTGGAGAAATTTTTTAATATGTTGGCATGGATAGTTTTACAAGGATTTTTATATGGTATATCTAGTGGGTGAACAAATGAATCTATATTATCTATATATCATCAGAACTTATAAATGGAAGAATATGTTTAGTGTCCATTTCTGTTTGAAGATCTTGGATACAAGGAAACAAAGCAATATATATGGACTTATGGGAAAACAGAAACCTGTTAGAAGAAATTGAGAGTGTAAATATCTGTACTGAATCATCAATGCAAGGGAAATAATTCCTGATTTAATTTTTTATTTTGCCATTGAAACATGGTTTTGTTTTTCTTTTTAATTTTGTGCAATGGCTCTTAGATATGTTGTGCAATCAGATAGCCCATCCAAATAAATAGCAGTGGGAGATTTCCAAACGTGTCACTTGGAGCATGACGAGATGACCTCTTGAAAGATCAAAGGGAATCAAAATTTCCTCTGAAGGAGTATTTATTTTGTAGTTTCAATTCCATACTGCACTTTGGTAACTCCAAATCAGATTTTTAAAAAATAGATGTATTTTAAAATCCAAGCTACATTTGGAATATATGCTTTTTTCCTGCCAATTGTTTATTTCAGACATTGTTTTTTGTAAAAGTGTCAGCTTAATTTTTTTTTGGCTTTCTGTATTTTATGTTTGAGTCAGAATGCAAAATACCTTAGTTTGGACTTAACAATTTAAAAGAATGACAATAAACAAGTATATGCTGCAAACAGGCTTTGGTTTTCACGTTTAAACTTGACAGTAAATACTACTTCTTTTAAAATGTGTTTTAAAATAATTTTATTTTATGTTTGTGAAAGTAGTGCTTATGTAGTGAAGCAAACATTGAAAACTACGGCGAGGCGAATACCTATGTCTGTACACACACATGCACACTGACACTTGTACGCCTACATACATACACACACATGTTCCTTCCTACTACCTCACAAATAATACTAAGTATTTTGGGGTATATTCTTCTAGATGCATGTAGCTGTTCAATTTTATTTTTTTTATAAAATGGGGGTTCTACCATACATTCAGTTTCCTAACCCAGCTTTGTTTTTAAACCTAACACTACACTGTAAGTGTTTTTCTAATAAATATCCATCTATAACATCATCTGGAAAGTACTCCATTATCTGGCTGTACTATAATGTGTTTGTTTAATCAGTCCCTTATTTATGGACATTTTTTTTGTTTCCAGCGGCCACTGTTGTAACAGCTTTATGATGAACAACCTTATAGCTAATGCTCTTTGCACACTTCTAATTATGAAAGTATATTATCATCATATTAAACTATGAACTTGACCTGATTAAAATGAAAAGCTAATCTATGAAGTCAACCTGATTAAAATAAAATCATACGAGTTTTGTACTAAGGCCAGCATCACAAAGACTAATGATAGTTAACTCTTCACCTTTTGACAGTGATAATTCTGTATGATAATGTTTGATAGTTATTGATAAAGATAAATGCCCGTTTCTCTATCGTTGTTCTAATTACCTAGTCATCACTTTAATTAAGAAAACATTGTCTCTCACTTTGCAGTGTTTTCTCTTCCACTGTTAAATTTCAATAAATGACTTTGAAACATTTGTTTTATAAGGCAAACTAATTCAGTTGAAAAACAACATATCCTGTCCCTTTGCTAAAGCTCCCTGGAATGCATAGCCTTGCAACTAACTCATCACTAGTGAGTGAGCCTGTTAGTCACATAAAAATATGATGTTTACATTTTTTAAAAAATCTTTATTTCAGCTGTATAATGCGAATGTAGCATTCCCATTTTTTTCTTGTGTGGGGAAAACAATATAAATTTCATAAATAAATGAGAGTGGCTTTATTATGTTGTATAAATGTTCACTTTCTTAATTCTTAATCATTTAATGGTTATAGGCCTATAGTAGAGCCTTTAAAATTGTCATGAGTGATGACATATACATTTTTCTATCTATTAATGCTATTTTTATAGCATTGTCGTTGTCTACCCCTTCTTCCATATTCTAATTCGTCTTTACTGGGAAAGTAAATTCTTAATATAAATATTCTTAACCTTTTCCCAAAGGAACTCCTGCAGACTGATTCTTAGACATCATGGTTTACTGTACAAACACAAATGTGGGCATGATTAATATTGACCGTTTTAACCGTGTAGGAGAATCTGTAAATTAACATCGTTTTCACCTGAGTAATGACTTTTTCGCCTTCATCTCAGCTATGGCTTTATCAAAAGCAAGGCAGTACATCAAACAGAGAGGGCCTGGCCGCATATTTAGAACCAACCTTGGCCTGCGGCTGTGGATATCTGTCTGCCCTTGGTCTCAATGTCCTGATTTATAAATCACCTAGAAGTGAGAATTCACACTGAAATATTCATGTTTATGGGTACACTAGACTCTTCTAGGACCTGAAATGCTGCCTTCACATGTATAAACTGTAGGATGATATAAACATGAGTGTGCAGAGGAGTGACAAAATCAGTATTAATATGTAGACAAATTAAAGAACTATAAGAGGAGAAATAATTTGAGCCGTTATTACAAAATGGCAAGGTATGTGTTATCAGTTTGATTCCAAGAGGAAGACCCAAGGAGCAATTTTAGATTGTCCCCAGCTTCAAACAGGATTGTAGTGGCTTACATGCTCCTCCAAATTCTGGGGAGCCTCTCAAGGGCCACTGGATAGAGAAGAATGATGATCTCATGGGCAGTAGTCCCTGGAAGAGTGGCTGCAGTGTCAGGTAAAATTATTTTTGTGTGGAGTCTATATATTATATCAGTCCTGATGGAAAGACCTTGGAAAGAGTGTGTGTGTGTGTGTGTCTGTGTGTCTGTGTGTCTGTGTGTTTCTAGAGAAAGAAGACTCTGAAAAACCACTATACATCAGTTTTTTTTCTTTTGAGAGAGAACTTCCTGCATATGATCTTTTTATGTTTTTATGCAAAAGATGATATTTAAAATTTTTTTTAACATAATCACCCCTGTCTTGAAAGCTCCAGCCTCCTTTTTGCTAATCCTACACTGAGAAAATAAAGTTAAAAATCTAGAGCATACAGAAGTGCCTTTTTCCTGTTTTAGAGAACTTGATGTATAATAGTTCAACTTACAGGACATTACACATGATTGGACTTAAAAAGAATGTGTTTTATGAAAGATTTTATCAGGGGATTTAAATATCACATACCTTTGAAATACATTTTTGTTGTTTCAGATCTGTTTACACAGAACTGTCCAGTACAGCAGTGTTAGGAATAAGCATAGCCTTGGATAATTAGTATCTCTAAAAAAGTTGCTGTTTTTCTCATGGAGATTTTTTAAAGTAATATGCTTCAGTGTGCCAATTTTTAAAAGTCTTTGGGTTTAAAAAATTAACTTACAAAGTGACTACCAAAGTGGTTATTATTGTGACACTTTGTTGCACCTCTGCCAATTCACAAGAATGACTTCTGACAATGTTAACCCACAAGCAGAAGATTCATTTTTAAGTATAAAATTCTCTCAATGTCCAGTAAAAGTTTTGACCAAGAAGTATGAATTATGGCAAATAAAATGGTTAAATTAATAAAATTGTGGTAAATAGAGTAATTATATTCACACATTTAAATTTTCATAATTTACTTTTCACTTGATGCATCATGTAGAACTCTTTGCTTTAAATCTGAGTAAAATTACATTTTAAGGACATCCACCCATCTGCCTGTCTTAGAAACTCCAACATACGTGCAAAGATTTATTTTGTTTGCCTAGAGAGAGTAAAACTTTCATATGTCATCATGAAATGTGAAAGACTTTACAAGGTCAAATATTAGCCAAAATACGATTGTAGGGTTGAGAGTTGAATTCCTCGAATAAATATTTGAAAATGGGAAAAAAAGAAATTCCATAGCAAAAGGAACTCAGAAATAGCTCTATAAAAATATGTCCACATTTCTATAAATTTGATCACTTTCATGAAAAAATCTTTTCAGTATATAGAGTTGCTTGAATGACAGTTGAACAGCTGAAAGTTGACAGTGAAAAATCATACAGCAAGGATTCCAACATACTTCGATATTATCTTAAAGATGGTTTCTGTTTCTTTCTACACTTTCCTCCATCCCTAATTTGTTTTGCAACTAGCCATTCCTCTGGACAATTAAAGATGTGTAAATTAACCTGGATAATGCTACCTTTTTAGAAACATTGCCAAGTAGGTGTATTGATAAGAGAGTTTTCTCAGCATGGAATAGCTTCAGGTCTAAGAGTAGCTACAAAGACCTAAACTCTCATTTTAAAGATAGGAAACTGAGGTCCAGAGAGGCTAATTCAGCGTCACCCAGTGATGGTGACAGCCTGCAGCAGAACCTAAGGCTTCCACTTCCTCCCTCTTCACACCTTGGCAGCCCTTCAGCTCTCTGGTCCTCTGGGCCCTCGAGGGCATATTGCAGGCTGAGCTCCACCCTTTTGATCTCCTTTCCTTCATGTTAGCAATGCAGCAAAAATAGTGAGGCGTTTACACTTAAACGCAATAACAATCCCTGATTACGGATGAAAATGGGGATGTTTCACTTGGATTTATTAATCTACTTAGACTGCGACCTTATCTTCTGGATTTTCTGAGATAGGCTCAATTTCAGGCATTCTTTCCAAGAAGGTCATTTGTCAAATGCAGAGCACTAACTCATAAATGTATAGAATTTAATCTTCACTTGTTTATAAGTCAATCAGAATAAAATTCCAAATCAGAAAAAAAATCTTTTGTCAGGTTATCCATCTTTATTTTTATCTAAGAATATGTACTTCCGTAGGTGTCTCTCTGTGTGCCATCCACTATGCTAGGCTCTTTACCTCATTCTTCTTGTTTAGTCTTCATAACACTCTAAGGAAATAAGCAGGATCATTACCCCCATTTTACAGATGAAGAATTAGAAGCTTGGGGCACTTAAATAGCTTTCTTATTATGCAGCTGGTTTATGTAGGCACTAAGAGGCAGGACTGCAGCTCAGGTTTAGCCTGGACCAATTTGGACCCTTAACGGATGCTTTTCCAGTGACCACACAAAGTTGATTGTTACTACATGTAAAAGTAGAACAAGCAAACAGGGGAAAAAAAGAAACTCTTACTTTAAAACACCACAGTCTGGAGTCTACTTATGTGGTAATGGTTAATACATTGATGAATAAGTATTATTTTGAGTGTTTAGGAAAACCACTATTTGGAGAAAAAAGGGAAAATAAAAATTTTAAATAAAAGAAAAAAAGCTATGACCTTCTGATTCATTGAAGGAGCTAAAACTGGTATGTGACAGTAGGAAAACAGTGAAAAAAGATGAGGAAAATACAAGGAAAGGAGTTCATGGAGAAGTGCTGTGTGTGCCTCGCTGATACTCTCGGGCGTCAGTAACCATAAGACATAAAGCATTGTCTGTTGGCTGTTATCTTCTCTAAGTTCCTATGCAGTTTTATTTCAAATTGACAAGGATGTGGATGTTACCCCTTAATAGTAAACAAAGCCACTGTTCAGAGGATCAGAGAGGATAATTGGCCATGTGTGCAGCAAGAGAACAGCTTTCCAGTGACCTGCCAGGGAGACTGATGTCACATCTGTATTAACATCCTCATTATTGACCTGAAACAAGAGAAAACAGCAAGTTAATTAAATTCTCAGGTGATGCTAAATAGATAAGTGTTTGTTACTGAACCCCAGTGAGAAACAAGACAACACTCAAGAGGTCCCTAGTGATCGTCAGGAAATAACAACAGCAGCAAAATCCAAGCTTAAAAATGCAAACAGATGTATCTAGAGAGGAAGTCGTTTTTAAACACAGATATTAGGTAAGCGGGAATCAGAGTGCAGTAATGATGAAAGAGGCTTTACGGTGATTTTAACCAGAAAACTAGATATAAACGAAAAACGTAATATAGTTAAAATGCTGCTGTATCTAGGACCCTTGTATTCAGGCTCTGCGTAAATGATCAGATTAGCACTCTTTGCTGATGAGACCTCTTTTAGAGTTCCTTGATTACAGATTGCAGAGCAGTAAGAAAAAGGAAAGATTAGTCTTTGTTATATGTATGCAAATATCCTACAGCCTAGGAAAATCCAGTGCTTGCCAGCTACAAACTACAAAAAAAGGATCCTTCTTTTCTTTCAAAATGTCCCTCCCCTGTCTGAAACAGGTTCTTATCTTTAGATCCACCACTTTCAGTTAGGCTGCTCTTCCAACCATTCCCATTACGTTGTACATTCATTACGTGGGAGGAATAAATCTGGAAATGAAGTTGTTTGAAAGACTCTTTAAGCAGCCAAGTGGCAGAGACAGGAGTCTGAGTAGGGGAGGCAGGACAGACGAATGTGTGGCATTGGGATCTGCACAAAGGTCAGAGGGGCCAGGTGGGGGCCAGATGGTGTCACCCTGGGCAGCTTGAGGGCCCGTTTCTGAGGGCCTGGGGAGAAGGAGGGGCTGGGGAGCGCTCACCAGGTGGGAACTGGTGGGGGAGGAAGAGGTTAGTGAAAGTCACTTGAACGCCAATGTTTTCTGATTCACCTTAGACAGCAAGGTGGCTGTGGCCACAGCTGCTTATTTTCTCCTGGTCCTCTGGAGGCAAGGAGGCAAACCATGTGAATAACTAGCCTCATTCTCACCGGTTTATTCTTTACAGAAATACTATTAGCTTATTCAGGGCTTTTATGGCAGAACCGTTATATCACTCACTGGACAGATTCATAATTTGGGACACTAAAAAAATTCCATTGGAATTAATACCTGAAATGTGTTTCCCTCTGAATGAAAGAGGTTTTGGTTTTTTTTGTTTTTTTTTTCAAAAAAATTCTGTGACGTCTGCCAAGGGAAATCTACAATGGATTAATTCTACTCAATGAATTTTTGCTCTTATAAAATTGTTTTAATGCTAGACATTGCCTGTTCCATATATTGTATCAGAGGCACTTGTTTACAGTCTGGTACATATGTAGTTTGAGCTTCTTAGCATGAATTAATGACTTGTTATTTATTGCTTAGGAGTGATTTATAGGGCTGTGCTATGCGCCGGCGGTTACTTTTCAGTCTCTGTGCCGGCTGTCTCATCAGTATCACTAAATGAATTCACAGTGACACAGCTCTGCGACTGTAGTTTTTGATATGAGGGATAACTGAACATAAATCAGGACTTATGTTTAATTCATAAGATGTACCAATCTCTCATGTAGGCGTGAGTTAGGTTAGAGGATGTCACGAATGTATTTTACAGTACCTCTTGTGATTAAACCCAGGCTTTTCCGTATGACTGTATGCACCAGGTAAAAATAATAGGTTGCTCTACACTCTGCCATTTTTCAGATAAATGCAATTTATTTTTATTTAGATATGATTGGTTTCTATTGTTGCCCCACCAGTGGGATATATTTTAGAAAGAAACCCTGAGAGAGGTTTAATGAAAGAACAGTTACTTCAGGTTTATAATTCTTATATATTCTTTAAGTATATGAATTAATAACTACAATTTACTTTTGTAATCTTTTATTGCATAAGGTTTAAAAAAATACAATAATTGAACATTCATGCTGAGTCAAAATAGTTTCATTTTAAGCCTCAAAATTTATTTTCCATAATAACTTTAAAAATAACTATGGGAAAATGGGTCTGTTTATCTTTCCTTGTTAGTCCAATTCAAGAAAAGGAAAATATCACAGCTTGATATATAGCAAGGAAAATCAATCCCTTGCTTGTTCAGAAGCAAAAAACTATACTGAAAACAGAAATCAAGATATGTCAGTTTCCTAAAAAAGGAAGGAGACAAAAATTAACTCTCTTAGTGTCAGAATTTTTCTGGCATTGTTCTGCCATCGCTACAATGCCCGATATTTATTCTTTGAACCAAACGCTGTGAGCGCAGTGTAATCCATGCAGAAGACATGATTTTTTTTTCTCCTGGAGAGAAGGGTAATCTGACTCCAGCCGTGCTGAGACCAGGGCGCTGGGATAATGGTGAGATTGCCAGGTTGTCGAGCCTCGTCACTGGCCCACTATGGAGCCCTGTGATCGGCTCTGCTGACTGTCACAAAGAAAAAATGTGACGTGTTCCTGCCAAAGAAAATAATTCCAACATATGCAAGAAACTGACACAAATGTCTTCTCCTCCTTCCCCTGGTTCCAGTTGATTAGACCTAGCTTGAGGTCCCGATGATTTTAAGACCTACTTATTTGAGCCTTGCTCTGAAAAGAAGACGGATGAGCTGTTGCTTTCAAGGCCCGAGTGACAAAAGGATGAGAGGAAATGACATTACTTAGTAGTGTAATAAGTAATTGATTTCATAGCGCTTGGGGCTAAGGGCAGAGTAAATGCAGGCAGGAGAGCAGAGGAGGCCCCGGGGATGTCAGCGGAAAGGAAAGAGAGTAAGCACAGGGGTACTGGTGCCTCGGAGGGGAAAATTACCAAAACAGAAGGGTTGGTAACAGCAGGATAATCGAAGTAATTCCTTCTGCTATGAACTGTGAGGTTAAGAATTTATTAAAAGTAAAGAATTTCTGTGAACAGTATCAACCAGAAAATTTGCTTCCTGGAATTTTATCATTTAGGAATAGGTGCTATTACATGTAAGAGAAGACCTGACTTGTAGTGGCTTAAAAAAATACAAGTCTGTTTTTGCTCACCCGAGAAGTCATTAATGTCATAGGTTCCCTGCCGTGTATGTTTCTGCTGTTCATGGTCACAACAGGGATCCTATTTTTAGCTGATTCTTTCAGAATTTCCCTCTATATCTCTCTCTGCTTATTTTGTCAGTTCTTGGTTTTTCCATTTTTTGGCATTATTTCTTGACTTTCTACAATGGAAGACTGGATTTTTATTTTACGATTGTGGTTGGATCAATATTAATGGGCTATAATATTGATTATGTCAGGACACTCACAGCTGAGTCACTGTAATTTCTTTTCCTTCCCAACTTAAGTTTTTGTTTTCCCCAAAGTTAATACTTTCCTTGCTTTTTATTTGCTTTCTTTTCTAAGTGTTTATTTCCCTGCTAGTTGTGGAAACCTTCTCTCAACACATTCAAATCCATTAGGCTTTCCATCTATTTAAACTTCTCAAGGAAATCCTTCCTGGAGCCTTCTGGCCTTGTTCTAATCTGGACTGGCCACTCTCCTGGCCGGCTGCACAGCTGATCCCCTGGGATCTCCTGTCTGTCTGTCTTGTCTGTCTGTCTGTCTGTCTGTCTGTCTCTCTCTCTCTCTCTCACACACACACACGCTTTGTATCTCTGGTTCCCTTTGTTCTACATATTCCTCTTTCTTGTGCTCCCTGCAACCCCTCCTCCACTTTTGCCGTTGTGCTTATTTTGTTGTTTGGAAGAGGCCATCCTCTGGTAATTTCCTGAGTAGGGGAAAAAAATAAACGTTTTGAGACTTTATTGGGCTGAAAATATCTTAATTCTACCTCTTGATTGGTAGGTTGATTGCACAGAGAATTCTGAGTCAGAAATGTTTCCCTTCTAGCCCCTAGTATAGCTTGAGAAAACCAAGGCCATTCTGATTCTTGACCCTTTCTAGGAGAATTTTCATTCCTTACAAAGTTGTATGACTTGTAGGCTTTGTGGAATTTCGTGATGGCACAGATTGCTGTGGTTCTGTTTTTATTCATTGTGCCAGCACCTCAGTGGCTCCCCCAGCTGCAAACTCTTGTTCTTCAGGTCTAGGAAATTCTATTGAATTATGTCACTGAGGATTTATCCCATCCCACCCCCATTTTCTCTACTCTCTTTTTGGCATCCCTACATCGTGACATTTGACATTTTGGACAGATCCTCTAGTTTTCTTTACTTCTTGCTCTTATTTTCTCTTTGTGTTTTTTTTTTAAATTGAAGTACAGTCAGTGTACAATGTTGTGTCAATCTCTGGTGTACAGCATAATGTTTCAGTCATACACAAATATACATATATTTGTCTTCATATTCTTTTTCATTATAGATTACTACAAGATACTGAGTATAATTCCCTGTGCTGTACAGTTATAAACTTGTTTATCTACTTTATATATAGTAATTAGTGTCTGCAAATCTCAAACTCCTAATTTTTCCCTTCCCACCCTCATCCCCCCCGGCACGTAAGTTTGTTTGCTGTCTGTGAGTCTGTTTCTGTTTTGTATATAAGTTCATTTGTTTCTTTTTTTTTTTAGATTCCACATATGAATGATATTATATGGTATTTTTCTTTCTCTTTCTGGCTTACTTCACTTAGAATGACTATCTCCAGATCCATCCATATTGCTGCAAATGACATTATTTTATTCTTTTTATGGCTAAGTAGTATTCCATTGTATAAATATACTAACTTCTTTATCCAGTCATCTGTCAATGGACATTTAGGTTGTTTCCATGTCTTGGCTATTGTAAATAGTGCTGCTGTGAACATTGGGGTGCATGTATGTTTTCAAATTAGAGTTCCAGGAGTAGGATTGCTGAATCATAGGGGTAAGTCTATTTTTAGCTTTTTGAGGAATCTCCATACTGTTTTCCATAATGGCTGCACCAAACTGCATTCCTACCAACAGTGTAGGAGGGTTCCCTTTTCTCCACATTGTCTCCAGCATTAATCACTTGTGGACTTTTGAATGATGGCCATTCTGTCTCACTGGTGTGAGGTGATACGTCATTGTAGTTTTGGTTTGCATTTCTGTGATAATTAGTAATACTGAGCATTTTTTCAAGTACCTTCTGGCCATTTGTATGTCTTCATTGGAGAATTGCTTGTTTAGGTCTTCTGCCTATTTTTGGCTTGGGTTATTTATTTTTTTGTTATTAAGTTGTATGGACTGTTTGTATGTTCTGGAAATTAAGCCCTTGTCAATCTCACCATTTGCAACTATTTTCTCCCATTTTGTAGATTGTTGTTTTGTTTTGCTTGTGGTTTCCTTTGCTGTGCAAAAGCTTACAAGTTTAAATAGATCCCATTTGCTTATTTTTGCTTTTATTTCTATTGCCTGGGTACACTGCCTGAGGAGAACATTGCTAAGATTTATGTCAGAGAATGTTTTTCCTCCTATGTTTTCTTCTAGGAGGTTTGTAATATCTTGTCTTATGTTTAAATCTTTAAGCCATTGTGAGTTTATTTTTGTGTTTGGTGTAAGGGACTGCCTGTTCTAACTTCATTGATTTATATGCTGCTGTCCAGGTTTCCCAACACCACTCGCTAAAGAGATGATCTTTTCTCCATTTATATTCTTGCCTCCTTTGTCGAAGATTAATTGACCGTAGGTCTGTGGGTTTACTTCTGGGCTCTCTGTTCTGTCCCATTGATGCACGTGTCTGTTTTTGTGCCAATATCACGCTGTTTTGATTACTGTAGCTCTGTAATATTGTCTGAAGTCTGACAGGGTTATTCCTCTAGCTTCATTCTTTTTCTTCAGTGTTGCTTTGGCAATTCTGGGTCTTTTGTGATTCCATATGAATTTCAGGATTATTTGTTCTAGTTCTGTGAAAAATGTCTTCGGTGATTTGATAAGTATTGCGTTGAATCTATAGATTGCTTTGGGTAATATGACCATTTTAACCATATTCATTCTTCCAATCCAAGTATCTCTTTGTCTTTTTGCTCTACCTTCTCAATGGTTTCTTCAGCTTTGTCTTCTAAATCCTTCATTGATCTTTCAGCTCTGTTATAATATTTCAAATTCCTAATACATTTTTCCTTTTGAATATTCCTATTTTTTGTAGAAATATTTTAACTGCACCATTTTTCCCCTTTGTATACATTTATATCTGTTTTTTTTTTCTGCCTGTTTGCTTTGATCTCCTTTCATAATGGAGAATTTCCTCAAAAGTCCAGTGATCTTTGGCTATAAGGCCCTACAGAATCACCTGGAAGTTCTGAAAGGGAAGTGTGGAGGGATGGGGGTGGTGATGAGAGAGGTTGGACGTAGTTGTCCTCACTGCAGGTTGATCTAGGGTGGCTAATTGCCTGAGGGTCTCAGATTTTAGTATCTCTCAGTTTTTCTTTTAGGTAAATCAGTGTTTCGAAAAGGATGTTGCAACCTCTTGAGGAAGGGTATACACCTAGTTTCCAACCTTATGGGAGCCCAGAGGGGAAAGGAAGCTGGGGGATTCACTCAGTATGTAAACTTTTATTAATCCCTGTTTGCAGCATGGTGCTCTGCCCTCAAATGTGCCTGGGGTTTCTGGAGAATAAACCTCCAGCCTTTTGCTAGTATGATGAAGGCCTGTTGCTGAGCTACACAGAAATGAGGAGAGAAGCTCTTGAAGGAAGCTTCTTAAACAGACTTCAACAAAGAGTCTCTAACTTCAGGAAGCATCTAGTGCTACCAATTGCCAAGTGCCTGTCAGCCTACCCTGCTGCTGGCTTCGGAGTCAGTGTGCTGGGTTAGTTGCAGCTCATCCATCTACTTATGGTTTCCCAAATTTTGATGTTGTTATCACCTCTCCCATCTTATTGGCTCTTTGGGTTTATGCCTTTTTCAAAAACCTTTTACTATGTTTTAGTTAGGTTTCAGGGAGGAGTGGAAGTTGATATTTGCATTCAATCCACCATCTTTAAAACCTGACAACTTCCCACTTACCAGTGAAAATTCAGCTTAGGCATCACCTCTCAACCTCCTCATTCAGACGAGAAGTCCCTGTTTTGTGCTGCCATCGCACTTGCCTCATTCCATTATAATTGTCTTTTCATGCGTCTTTCTCCGTTAGTCTCTGTGTTTGTGCTTAAAAGCTGTGGATTATTTGTCTTTCTATCTCCAGTGCTCGCACGGAGCCTGTGACACAGTAGGTGCCAGGAAATACTTGCTAAATGAATGAACGAGCGTACATGTTCCAATACTAAGGAAGAGGCACGTTTCCTGACTTAATCTATCTTGAAAAGATTATACTGACTCTTAAGGCTTTAGTTGCAGTGGTACTTGATTTTTAAGGCTAAGAAGAAGATGAATTGATTTTTGCATTTTTTTAAAAGAGATAATTTATTTTTCAGATTCTCTGGATGGTTACTCAATTCTCTGCTTGTTTTTCTTTTTTTAAGAATGTGAAAGAGGTAAATTATATTTTATAGCTGTCTTTAAGAAAATACTTGCAGGGAGCTCCATTCCCTCGTGATACCAAGGATGATTACTTTAAGCAGTGGACTTAACCGAAGCCCCTCTTCCCTCTCTCCAGTGACTGCAGATGGATATGCTGGTTCACTACCATTTACCTCAGATGTTAGCGAAATGTTTGGTTCTTTCTTTATTTTTGAATACATATTGTAATACTGTGACCATCTTATCTGAAAAACTAAGCATGCCTTTATTTAAACTTCTCTAAAAAGACATACTATATTTTCCTTACCAATCAGTAGGGCATTTTTTTTCAAGCTGAGTAAAATTCCTTTGAAGATGTATAACCTTGATTCTTCCTTACTCAGCAACCCCAAATCCACATGTTCTTTTCCATATATTTTCTCTTTTGAGCTTAAAAAAAAAAAGCTTTATAAACTAGAGTGGGTCAATGTTCATTCCCATGGAGCATCTGATAAGAAAAGCCCTTGGGAAAGCCTTCCATTGTCCCTTCAAGCCCCTCCTTGCTTATGCAGCATTTTTCTAGACACTCTGTGGCCACATCCACGTGTCCCTTAAAAAAAAAAACCCAAAACATTTTGGCGTATTCCTTGTTTTAAAAGTGGCTGTGTGACTATGGAAAACAGTGTGGAGATTCCTCAAAAGACTAGGAATAGACTTACTGTATGACCCAGGAATCCCACTCCTGGGCTTATATCCAGAAGGAACCCTACTTCAGGATGACACCTGCACCCCAATGTTCATAGCAACACTATTTACAATACCCAAAACATGGAAACAGCCTAAATGTCCATCAACAGGTGGACAAAGGATAAAGAAGATGTGGTATATTTATACAATGGAATACTACTCAGCCATAAAAACCGACAACATAATGCCATTTGCAGCAACATGGATGCTCCTGGAGAATGTCATTCTAAGTGAAGTAAGCCAGAAAGAGAAAGAAAAATACCATATGAGATCACTCATATGTGGAATCTAAAAAACAAAAACAAACACAAACACAAACAAACAAACAAAAAAACAAAGCGTAAATACAGGACAGAAATAGACTCATAGACATAGAATACAGACTTGTGGTTGCCAGGAGGGTGGGACGGGATAGACTGGGATTTCAAAATTGTAAAATAGATAAACAAGGTTATACTGTATAGCACAGGGAAATATACACAAAATCTTATGGTAGCTCACAGAGAAAAATATGTGACAATGAGTGTGTATATGTCCATGTATGACTGAAAAATTGTGCTGAACACTGGAATTTGACACAACATTATAAAATGATTATAAATCAATAAAAAATGTTTTTTAAAAAAAGTGGCTGTGTGACCAATTAAAGCACACTTTCATAAGTTAAAAGAGCCTGTGTCCCAGGAAGATGTGAACAATCTTCCCACCCCCATGAAGAAGCCATCATCAGACCAGTGGCCACTAGAAGAACTCTCAGATCAGAATCCAAATTGCTGGAAGTTGGCTGGCATATTCAGGAGGATTTGGGGGACGGACTCACTCCTTCCTCTGACACACACCCGGGTGCACTGTTTTAAATGCTTAGACCAGAGGGATAGAACATTGAAAATGGAGGCAGAGTTCAAACATTGATGGCCATTTTACAAATTTGAAAGTTGGCAACATGTGCAGTTGCCTTTTGTGCGCTTTTGTGCGTATATTTGCCCACACAGGTGTGCTCGCGTGTCGTGCAGAATCATGTATCAAGAGCTGGTTAAAAAAGCATTGATTCTTGGGAAATTAGATTTTAACTTTCTACGTGTATTGAGTCTTCTCCTGCTTATGAAACACGTTCTTATGTTTTGCCTCATTTGATGCTCATCTCAGCCTGTAAGTGAGGCAGCCCAGCCATTGTTCCCATTGGACAGATGAAGACTGTGGTGCTGAGACAAGTTGTACTGCTCTCCCAGGTTTGTTCACCCAGATTGTTAGTTACAAAGCCAAAAGGAGAGTCTAGTTTATTTTTCCCAGACCTTGACTTGCTCCTTGACCCTGAGGTATTGTTTTACTCAACCTGAAATTCCTTCATGAAAGGCGGGTCCCTGCTAGACCTCCTGATCAGCAACAATTGCTCTTCATTCATCCACGATCATTTGTTCACTCTCCCAAATTAAAACTGTCCTGGCTGGATGTGATGTTTAATAAAAGAATGGAGAGAAGATACATTATGAAAAGCCACCCTGCACTAAGTAACTTGGGATGCTGCTTTCTAACTTATTTTTGCAACAAATATTTAAGATTTAAGAGTTTCATTTGTTAGCGTGAAACAACCTATTACTGTTTTTTACATTATTTCTTAGTGATATCATGTATTAGTTCATTAGATCTGTCTGAAAGATTTGCTTCTTATTCCTTATAAATAATTTGTGGGTTCCCAGACATCACAGAATCAGGGTTGTTATTACTACACATTATTTATGACTGCATTCTTTAAACATATTCTAACCTGGAAATTGTGTGTAGATTTCACATTTACATAGCTAATATATGCATTGTCGCTGCCACGCAGTAAGAAACGCTTACCTGACAGGCTGTGACCTGCATAGTGTAATAGGCATTACTCCTAATTTGTCAGAGATTCAGGGCATACATTATGGGTTTCTTTTCAGACCACTATTTAGTGACATTCTACTTCAAATAGAATAGATGTCCAGCAACTTCAGATGAAATTTGAGATTTTGCCTCATTAATATTTTGGCTTCATTATCAATCACGATGGTTGAGTCAGACGTAATTTAGAATCGTTTTTATATGTCCTTGAAGTAACCTTTCTCTTAACCCCCAGATGGAATCAGCTTTTGAGAAATTGTCAAGAAAGAAACACAAGTCTCAAAGACAAAGATATGAACACTTTAAAAATATTCCAACAGTAGGAAATTTTTCCCCTAGAAGGGGAAATAAATGGGTGTGATAGGCTGTCTCCCTCAGCAGGAGTGAAGGTGAAGCTAATTACGTGATGGAGGGCTCCTTTCTAATTACACATCATTTGAAGATCTTAAACACAGAACTCAAAGATTCTCAATGGTTTTCATAGCCTGGAGATATTTTTGGGTGCAATTTTCACCCTTCATAAAAATTTCCACCTTTTAAAATAGCTAATGAACCCCAATTTCTAAAGTGTTTCCTGTAACTGCATCTGTTACAAGGAGAGGAGCAGAAGGGGAAGAAATGACAGCATCCTAAGATCTATCATCTTGCCTGTTCCTCTTGTCCTGGAAATGTAAGAGTCAAAGTTGTCATCAAGTCTCATAATGATCTTCACCTATTATAATTTGCAGAAGTTCCTGGAAAATCCTACATGTCTCCGAGCTCCTTCTAGCCTTAGAAGCTGAATATGGAGCTGCAATCTCTCAGCAATTTGATAGCAAGGTTTTGGTGTCTGTTGCCCATAGAACGCTGCACAGAAGCCTTCCATCTAGAAGGTGCTAAAGAATGTTTGTGGAAGCAACCATTGGAGCACTGTGCAAAGCTGTGGAGTTATTCTCATAACTGTTCCGTTACCATCACTCCTGCAGTTGTCTTTTGTGAACTAATATCGTGTTAATCATCTGATTCCCAACCTGTCAGAGTATTATTTGAGGAAAGAACACTAAAGTAATAAGACACCTAGCATGTGAAGAAGCATTAAGTGAAGGCAGTGAAGGGAATGAGTGAAGAGTTAAGATGTGTTTAAAAGCTCTCGATACACTAATAGGTATTTTAATCATTATCATTGTGAGTCACTGGTATGAACAAAAGGTAACTGTCTTTAGTGAAATGGTAGGTGAAAAAGCAACAATTGGGAATATGCTTATAAAGTGTGGGTTTGAGGAGAAATAAAGATGGAATATTTTAAAACCACAATCATAAAGCTGGAAAGGGTTTTAGAAAAAAGTGAGCTCTGACCCACAGGAGAGACTCATAACTTTGGTGTTCGTATATCTATGTGAATGATTCCATTTTGACCCAAATTTAAATTCACTTGGAAACAGGGCCTGGGAACGTTCATATTGATTGTAAATATGAAAATAATGCACGATAGGATATATTACCTTGTGAGACAAATGCTGGCAGTTTACTTCATTTTAAAAAGTGCCAGCATTCTTTAAATAGCTTTATTGTCACCATGGTTAGTTTGGAGGCTTTGTTTTTGTTCAGTAAAACAAGCATTGCAGGAATTCTTGTTTCTACGCTTCATATGAAAGGTACACTTTTTAAAATCCCTTGTTAGATATTTCAGATGTAGTATATACCCATCCCTGAAGCCAATCCAAGCCTTTAAATGGAACTGGCACTCTGATTTCATAAGGAGACTTGCAATTATATTGGTATTTAGAAGCTTAGTGTATTTTCCTAGGGATTTAATGCACAGTGCTAATATTATCCTTTGCTACTAAACAAAATGCTTCTCAAAATTTTACATTTGGGTATCTTAAATTTATGTGACTTGATAGCACTTCTATATTTAATTTAATTTAAACTCTGGTGAACCTTGGTCTAAGACTAAATCCAATATGTGAAAATCCAGGTTTATAGAAAAAGACCAGTTAGAGGGTTGTGATTGGTTTTACAAAATACTCCTTTAACTAGCAATCTCCTTTTGTGCTTTTAATATTTGAATACCCTCATATACCTGTGAAGGAACGTATGCGTAACACCATACAAGGAAAATACCAATTTTACTTCTGTTTATTCGATCAGCTCATTCGACAACTGCCATGAAGGAGGAGAGAAAGCCATAATGAGCAGCTATAACAAGGAATTTGATTTAGTCTGAGAAGTTACAAAGGCCTCTCTGAGGACGACATGAAAAATGAGACCCCAGGGATGACTAGGAGTTGCCCTGTGGAAGAGACTCACCCAGTTGCACAGCACATGCTAATGTCCTGAGGTAGGAAATGGTTAGGTAGTCAGAGGAACTAAAAGCAACCATAGGCTGTAAGTGTGATAGTAACAAAGGAATATGGATGGAGCAGCATGTGTTGCACAAGCACTGGCCTCTCCCCACAGAGGCACACTTTGTTGAACACTAGAACTTTGCCATGGTTATGTGTCAGTTATAGTTGTTTTGTATGTAATCAGATTTATTCATTTAAAAATGTGTTTTTGTTGATAGGCAATGCATGATCTGAAAATAGGAATATCATTAGCCATGTGATTCCCCAAGTGTTTCCCATCCAAGGTTGAAGAGACCTGGAGGTACAAAGTATTTGAATCTATAAACCAGTTACCTAAGGTAGACAGTTCTGACACTGTTTATTATTACTAGTAATGTTGTAACCCCATGGATGTTTTCATTGTTCTTATAAATTACTCTGTACTAGGTGTGGTAGTCGTGGCAATCATCACATGTGGAAAGCAAGTGGAAAAGAGAGATAGGTCTGACACCAAAGTGCAGGACACTGACCTTCAACAGAGAATGGCTGGAGGCTCTGGGTCAGGCAGCAGAGGGCACAGACCAAGGGACACTGATGTCAGAGTTTCCCTTAACTGGAGCCCAGTGACAAATCTGGGCAGCCAAGCCTGGGAACCTAGAGAAAGAACTCTAGCTGTGGAGCCTTGATGTCAGCTTCTTGAGGGCACAAAACATCTTTTGTTCACTGCTTTCTCCCCAGTGCCTAGAGTGGTGCCTGGAGTTACAACCAGGAGGTCTTAAGGGCAAGTGCCTAGGTAGGAGTCTGAAGTCCACCGAGGCAGTGTGGAAGGGAGAAAAGGAGTGCCTTAGGGATGTTCCTGCAAAGAAAGGGTCCCAGGTCTGGCTGAAAGTGAAGAAGATCCAGAGAACAACATAGGTTCTCAAGAATCATGGCTGTGCCCTGAGACCCTGCTTCTGAAACCATGTCCTTTGTCCCGGCTGACTCCAGGGTTGGTTTAAGAACTGGGATGAGATTGACCTTATGGGGGTCAGGAACGACTACCTGTCAAGCACATACTCACGGGGGTCATCCCATATAGTCCTCTCAACAAAGACAGCTAAGCCCTGTTATTGCTTCATTTTATGGATGAGTAAACTGAGGCATGGGGAGGTTATTTGTCCAGGATCAAGCCTATGAAGTGGTAGCCAAGATTTGAACCCTAATTTGACTACAAAGCTCAGGCACTTAATCACAACTCTTTGCTGCTTCTTAAAACACATCTCTGCTGTCAGGCAACTGAATTTATCAAGACTGTAGCTACTAAGGGCATCCCAGGGGGAGGATTTGCTACGTCCAAGAGCAGAGTTGTTTCCAAATTGGTTGTACAGAGGCAGTGAGAAGTGCTGCAGTGAGTAGGGGCTGGACAGGGATGTCTTCACACAGAAGTCAGGGTGACTCTTGGGAGTGACAAGCTGGAAAGGCAAAGGAAGCAGAATGGTGGCTGACCAAGGCACAAATCACAGAGCATGTAGACTGCACACACAAAGATTTTAATCCGTGACTTATAACCATAATTAATGATTTGTTGTTTTCTCTCAAATGAAAATTAGTTTGTCAGATGTAGTAATTGAGGGAGCTAATTACACGTAGCTGCACAGGGCCTGCCCCAGGCAAAATTGAATGTCTCTTGGCTTTGATTTGTTACCTCCTTTCTTGGCAGCATTTCCTTCCTTTCACAATTCCTTTATATACCCTCACATGCCCAGGATTTTTATGCTGCCCTTATCTTTTCCTTCCAGAAGAAAATTGATGTAATAAATGAGTTTGTAATAGAGTTGGTTGGTAATTTAATAAATTATACTGACTGGAAATTTTTGTCCTTACAAAAGGAATCTTACTAAATGTGATGTCGTATCCTGGATTGGATACGTGTGGGGCAGAAGGAGGACATTATCAGAAAAACTGGTAAATTCTGAATGCTAATATCTAACTATTGACAAATGTACCATGATTATGTGAGGAGTTACCATTAGGGGAAGTTGACTGAAGGGTATATGGAAACTCTCTTATACTATCTTGGCCACTTTTCCATAAATATAAAATCTAAAATCATCTCCAAATAAAACAATGAAAGTAGCAAAGGGAACTTATAGAGAGATAAATTACTATGCAAAGGAGTAAATCTCTAATTAAGGATTTCAGGCATGTAGGTCATAGCATAATGGGTATATAAGGATGCCTCGATAGCTGTGTGCCCATTTGCTTTCTCAGACCCTTAGCTTATTTAACCATTAAATATTTCTGGTTTGTATGTGACTTATATCCAGGGTAAGAGGATTGTATCTGTCCTTCTTACTGCAACAAATGATGCTGAAAAACAAAAACCAAGCTGAGAATTAAAGTTGCAAAACTGAAGCATACAGCCATTCTTTTTCCTCTTCAGGGAAGAACAGTGGGTTCCAAAAATCTGAATTAGGCAAATATTAATTGATGTGCTGAGAGATGAGGAATTTAGAGGAACCAAGGTCACTAAATCGGTATTCTTTTAAAATATCAGAAGGAAAACAAATTCACTTGGGCTTTCCAATACTCACATAGGGTTTGTTCTTTATCTAATGGCAAAATGGAAGTCAGTAGTCTTTATATGACCTAATTTAAAGGGGTAAGTGCTTGAGTACATACTCTTAGTTCAGTGTTGCAAAAGAATTTACTATGTCTAACTCCAGGGACATTAAAATTAGATAAAGAGTTTAAAAACATGATTTCCCAATGGAAAAGGTAGACCAACTAGCTGCCATTGTGTCAGAGGAGAGACAATAGAAACTTGTTCTATTATTTATACAAATTGACTGGTTTGGCGGTTGCTACAGAAATGAGCCATAATGAACCACAGAAAAATGAAAATGTGATTTCTATAGCATTATACAAAAATGGAATATTCACAAGAAGGCTGAGAATGACATAAGAACCCAAGCTGTGTCAAAATGGTCTTCCTTGTTGCTACTTTGTCCAGACTATAATTCAGATAGTGGGCGAAATTGTAATGATGGGCGATCATTTTTATGCCATTAGTCAGGGGGCAGCGCCTTGTAATTCCAAAGGAATTTTAAAATATTCATTTTCCATGACTTACTTTTCACTTTTACTATACTGTCTCTGCCTTTGTTTGCAATAAAGGCTTTCTTTTAGCTAAGTTTCTGAAATTGGATGATTTGTTCATGTCTTCCCAGCAAAGGGAAGGAAAAAGTCATGATGCCTGTAATTCAACTCTAAAATGCTTGATTTTCTGATTAATTGACTCAATTTCCTTTGCTCTGTCAGGGAATCTTTGATCTCTGTGATATGTTCTTGACTTTTACTTTTAGTCAAAGAGTCAACTCACAGAAAATGTGAATCAGACAAAACTATTTTCCTAAAACTGGGACTTAAATTGAGCCAGCGAGGACCATTTATAGAGACATCTACTGCAGAATGTGTGTTGGATCTTACTTTTCTCTTTTGCCCAAAGCACTGCAAGAAACCAGTTATGACTGCTCCACAGAAACTGACTTCAATAGAAAATTCTATGGGGTGGGGAGGGTATGGCTCTAGTGGTAGAGCACATGATTAGCACACACAAGGTCCTGGGTTTAATCCCCAGTATTTCCTGTAAAAATAAATAAGTAAACCTAACTACCCCCCCCAAATAAAATAAATTTTAAAAAATAATTAAAAATTTTAAAAAAGGAAATTCTACTTGGCATTAGGGTATATTATATATAATTAAACTTCTAGACATAAGCCAAATTTAAAATAGTTTTCATTGTATAAATGTCAATATGAGTGATAGTCAACGTGATAAACAGAAAGCTCAGTGTGAATATTGTAATTTTGATGTGGGCTGAGTTCTTACAAACCTATATACACCGGTGATTCTGAACCAGGGGCAATTTTGCCTGTGCTCCCAGAGGACATTTGACAATGTCTGGAGACATTTTGTTGTTGTTGTTATACCTCACATTTAGTAGTTAGAGACCAGAGATGATACTAAATATTCGAAAATGCACAGGACAGCCCACTTGGAGCAAAGACTTGTCCAGCTCAAATGTCTGTAGTGTTGATGTTGAGAAATCCTGCCTCTACACCAGCTTGTGAATGACCGCATCAGAAGCAACTCTAAAAATGCATCTTTTCTCACGGTGTCCCCTTGGGTTGATAGGGGAATCCTACTTCACTGCAAAATTACCCTTTCTGGTTGTTGTTGTTGTGAGTTAAGTATACATGTGATTCTCATCTACCAAAGACAGTGAAAAATGGAGGGGACATGAGGAGCAGTCCCCTGCTAGGACCAGCAGGATAAATTTTAATCCTTACTACAGGGTCTTTGGTTGGAGAAAGAAGGAATAAAACAATTTGCTCAGAGTGATAGTTCTTACCACCCTGGAAGATTTACTAAGATGGGAGATGAACCATCTCTGACTTATAAGGAAAAATGGTGTAGCATGTAATGGTTCAGACCAGTAGTTTTCAGTACTGGCTATAGTAGAATCACAGGTACCTGAGCCCCCTGCCCAGAGATTCTGAATAAACTGTTGGAGGATGGGACCTGGCAATCTGTATATTTTTAAAGCTTCTCATTTCTAGAATCACCAGTCTAGATGGTTTAGAATGAGCCTTTTAAACACCTTTAAAAGTGAAAAATATCTGTCTAGCAAAATGTTCATTTGTCCTGCCTGGGACAGTCCTTGTCACTTCTACCATTCATTCCATCTCCCACTCCCTTTGCTTTCCCTGAAGATGCTCCTGCCTGAGTCTTACACTTGGCAGCAAGTTTTATGTTTCTCACTGTGGGCCACTGTCTGTTTCTCATTAGACTTCTAAGTGGTTCTCATTAGGCTTGTCCTGAAACTTGTCCTCTTCCAAAATCAGACTCACTAGTAACAGAACTGTTGTCACCAGGAATCCCACTAGGACCCCTCCATCCCTGCAGCACTGGAATTTACTTGAAACACTAAGTCCAAGTAGGGTTCTGTATTGACCTAAGGGAGTATCTTTCTAGGTGAGAAGGGCACAGAAAAAAATCAGCCTTCATCCAGACAACATCCTAAGCATTCATGCTGCTTACTTCAGTACTATAATTTATTAATTTTTAATGGTGCACATGACTGTTTTTGAACATACTTGTAAGAGTTGTAATTTTGCCTGCACAGGGCCAAAGGGCTTTGCTATAAATATGCTAGATAATTTAAGGGGACTTTCAATTAATCATTACATCAATAATTTAATGTGTTTTCTTTCATCTAAATGTGTCCTGAGGCAGGTGAGAGAAGCACTACTTGTACATTGCAAAAGAAAAATTATTCTCTCCCTGGGCTCAAAGTTGCATATAATATGCAAAAATTAAACTTTGGTTTAATTGAAATTTGGTTGTAGTTTGAGGTTTTATAGTTTCCTTGGGCCACCTATGGCGTTCTTTTCAGTGAAGCATTGAAGGATGGCAGCGTTAAAAAAAATACTAATTTAGCTCTATTCTCTCGATGTTTCAAGCAACAAAACACTTCTTTTTGTCCATTAAAATATCATCCTCAAGAAAATAGAAATAATGCCAAAACATTACTGATTGCCTTCAATTATGATTATATGTCTATTATTAGCTTATCTACCTTCTAGAATTTTATTTTTTATTTTTTAATATCCGCTTCCTTGAGGTATAATTTACATATCATAAAATTCACCCCTTTATAGTATACAATTAAGTGGCTTTAGTATATTCAGAGTTGTGCAATCAGCATCAAAAATTTCAGAACATTTCTATTACCCTGAAAAGACACCTTGTACCTCTTAGCTGTCATTCCCCATTTTCCTACCTCTGGGAAACCACCAATCTACTTCCTGTCCCTATGGATTTACCTGTTCTAGACAACCATATAAACGAAATCATACAACATGTAGACTTCTGTGGCTGGCTTTTTAAACTTACCATGTTTTCAAGGTTTGTCCTTGAGAGGTTCATATTATAGCAACCTATTCATTCCTATTGATGCCTCAGTAATATTCCATTGTATGGACATACCATGTTTTATTTAGCCATCCATCTGTTGTGGACATTTGGGTTGTTTCCACGTTTGCCTATTATGGATAATGTTCCTAGG
This sequence comes from Vicugna pacos, assembly GCF_048564905.1. NCBI lineage: Eukaryota > Metazoa > Chordata > Mammalia > Artiodactyla > Camelidae > Vicugna > Vicugna pacos. The sequence goes on along the minus strand of NC_132993.1, from coordinate 75,235,161 downwards.
AACATTTGTGTGTATGTTTTTTTGTGTGTGTGAACATGTTTTAAATTCTCTTGTGTATATATTTACAAATGGAATTACAGTGTCATCCAGTAAGTCAGTGCTTAACATTTTGAGGAACTGACAAACTGCTTTCCAGAGTGGCTACAGCATTTTACATTCTCACCAGCGATACACAAAATTTCAATTTCTCCACATCTTTATTAACACTTACTGTTGTCTGTCTTTCTTACTTTAGCCATCCTAGGGTGGGTCTAGTGTAACTCATTTTAGTTTTTGTTTGTATTTAATGGAGAATGATGTTGAGCATCTTTTTATGTGCCTTTTGGCTATTTGTATGTCTTCTTTGCACAAATGGTTATTAAAATCTTTTGCCCATTTTTCAGTTGGCATATTTATCTTTGTTTTAAGAGATCTGCAAATATACTGGATGCAAGTCTCTGATCAGATACAGGATTTGCAAATATTTTCTCCCATTCTGTAGGTCATCTTTCTACTTTTTTGATGGTATCCTTTGTTGCACAAACTTTTAAATTTTGATGAAATCCAATTTATTTTCTTTTTCAGTTGTTGTTTGCACTTTTCATGTTGTATTTTAAAAAGTGTTGCCAAATACAAGGTCATGAAAGATTTACCTCTATGCTTTCTTTAAAGAGTTTTATAGTTTTAGCTATTATATTTAAGTCTGTGTTCCATTTTGAGTTAATTTGTTTAATATGGTGTGAGATAGGGGTCCAACTTCATTCTTTTACATGTGGACATCCAGTTGACTGAACACTGTATGTGGAAAAGACCTCTTCCCTCATTGAATTGTCCTGGCTCCTTTGTCAAAAATTAATTAATCATAATGTGAAAATTTATTTCTGGACTCTCAGTTCTTTCCAGTGATTTTTGTGTCTCTTCTATGGCAGTTATCATACTGTCTTGATTATTATGTTTATAGTAAGTTTTGAAATCAGGAAGTAGAAGTCCTCCAATTTTGTTATTTTTTACCAGCATTGTTTTGACTCTCTCAATCCTTTGCAGTTCTGTTTGAATTTTAGTATCAGCTTGAAATTTTATAGAAAATACCAAGTTGTAATTTTGATAGGTATTATGTTGAATCTATAGATCCATTTGGTTATTATTGCCATCTTAACAATACTAAGTCTTCTGATCAATGATCATGGGGTTTCTTTGCATTTATTTAGATCTCTACAATATTTTGTATTTTGTCATATACAGGACTTGCACTTCTTTGCTAAATTTATCCCTAAGTATTATTTTCTCTTTGATGCTATGGTGAATGGAATTGTTTTCTTAATTTTATTTTCAGGCTTTTCATAAATAATGCATAGAAAAACAACTTATTTTCATATATTGGTCTTTTATTCTGCAACCTTGCAGGATTTATTTATTAGTTCTGATAATTTTCTTGTGTATTCCTTAGTATTTTCTGTACACAGGATTATGTCATCCACAGATAGAGATATTTTTACTTCTTTTTCAATCTGGATCCCTCTTATTTAGGTTTCTTGCCTGAGTGTCCTGGCTAGAATCCCCAATACAATGTTGAATAAAAGTGTTAAGAACAGAATTCTTGTCCTGTTCATAATCTTAGAGGGGAAACTTTCATTTTTTCCAGTAAGTATGATATTAACTATTAGTGTTTTATAGATGACATTTATCATGTTGAAGATATTTCCTTGTTTTCCTAGTTTGTTGGGTGTTTTTTGATCATCAAAGGATGTTGAAGTTGTCAGATTATCATACTGCATGTGTTGAGATTATCATGCATTTTTTGATGTTTATTCTATTAATATGGTGTGTTGTATTCATTGATTTTTCTATACTGAGCCAACCTTACATTCCTGGGTTAAATCTTGCTTGGTCTCGGTGTACAATCCTTTTAATATGTTGCTGGATTCCAATCTGCTAGTATTTTGTTGACAGTTTTTGTGTCTATATTCATAAGTAATATTTGTGTAGTTTTTATTTCTTGTGATGTATCTGTCTAGTTTTGGTATCCTGGCTGCAAAGATCATTTTGGAAAGTTTTCCCTACTCATCTGTTTTTGGAAGTGTTTATGAAGGATTGGTATTAATTATTCTTTAAACATTTTGTAGAATTCACCAGTGAAGCCACTGGGACCTGGGATTTTCTTTGTGGGAAGTTTTGATTACTAATGCAATGTTTATTTGTTATAGGTCAGTTTCAGTACTGTATATCTTTCTAGGATTTTGTCCGTTTCATCTTGGTTATCTAGTTTCTTGATATTAATTGTTCATAGTGTTTCCTTATAGTTCTTTTAATTCTGTAGTCAACAGTAATGACCTCTCTTTCATTACTGATTTTAGTATATTGGTTTTCTCTCTCTCTCTTTTTCTCGGTTAGTCTAGCTAAAGGTGTGTCAATTTTATTGTTCTTTTCAAGGAACAAACTTGCTCTCATTTTGTCTACTGTATTTCTATTCTCTTCTTCATTCATTTCTGCTCTGATCTTCATTATTTCTTTCCTTCTGTTTGCTTCAGTATTCATTTCTTTTTAAATTAAATTTTATTTTTCACAAAACAGTTTTAAATATCATACAATATGAAAAGATTCATAATAAAAGGAAGACTTTCCTTCTCCACTCCTAAAAACTCTCCCAGAGTAAGTAATTGTCATCATTTTTAGCTGCTGCTTCTGGTATTCACATCCATATTTTAAATATACTGAAACCAAGTACTTCACCTTGTGGTAGATGGAGGTATACATCTTTTACACCGTTACCCACTCCAAACATACAACTTTATCCCTCATATCTTCCCAATAAAAATATGTCACATTTTTAAATAAAATCAGTCATCAGTGTTTCAGTCAATGATTATATAAATATTCAGTGTAGAAATAAATGGTGTATTATAATTGTTTTTCTTTCTTGAACAGTTTTTCATTTTTCCTGGATTAATGATTTTTTTTCTCTTTCTTAATTTACTCTGTCATTTTTCCTGGGGCATTTTCTCATTTACTTCTTGAGAAAGTATACATGGGAGGTACAATGTTTGATTACTTACTTTTGATGTTAGATTGGCTAGAAATAGAATTCCAGATTAAAAGTAATATTCTCTGAAAATTTTGAAGGCTTAAGAACATGAAAATGGTACAATTCTTTTCTCATTTTGAAAGTTCTTTTATTTCCTTCTTCTGGAAGCTTTCAGGATCTCCTCTTTATTGGTTTTCGATTTCTTGATAATGTGTTTAAAGAACAGGAAGTAGGTGGCAGTCCAGCATTTCATGCCAGAGGTTTCTCTCCATCTTGTTTCAGCTCCCCCATATTATAGCTCATGTCTAAATTCCAGATCCTTTCTGATTCCGTATTTCTAGAGACCAAGGCTCAGGTTTATTAAATTTCCCCAAAATTCACTCCATTTCACCCACATAGATGATCAACTGACAAATCTATATTTTCAGACTGTCATAGGAAGTATCCTTATAATTATCTGAATCAACTAATATTTAACAACTACAAATAAGTAAACTCTATGGATTTGAAATTTTCATGATACATTTCTACTTCATGATTATTAGCTAATTATGGCTAATATAAGCATTATCTAGTTCTGATCAAGTCAGAAATCATGAGAATACATTATTTCCAAGTCCCTGATTAATCTGTTTGTATAATTGTGTTTAGTGTGGAAATTAGTTAGTGTAGAAATTTGTCAGAGGCTTTCACATCAATGGAACTGTATAGATATTTCAGAACATAACTCTGATATATACTGGAAACACAATATAGAGAAGGTTCCATAATAAATAGGTTTATAAAAGATTATTCAATGAAATATGCAAGAACTTCGTTAAGTATATGAAAAGGAATAAGTTTAAATCCCCACTGAATGCTCATAACAAGACAAATTTCAAATGAGTAGAAAAAATTTCCAAAAGAAAATGAATGCAAGCAACTAGTTAAGTGAATTTAGAATGGGAAAGAGCTTCTAAGCATTAAAACCCTGGGAAAAATTAGAAGGCAACAGATTGAAAGATTTGATTCCATAAAATTTTTAAACTTTTTAAAATAAAAAACCATAAAGATAGTAAAAGACTAATTATAAACTGCAGAAGATACTGGCAACAAATATAGCGTGGAGTTAATAACCTTAACATTTAAAGAGCTCTTGTGAATCAATTAGAAAAACATTAAAACCCATGGTAAAATTGGTAAGTACATGAATAGATACTTTCAAAGCTGAAAAAACATAACCAAAAAACATGCAAAATATCCTCACTGGTAATCAGTGGGATGGGAATTAAAAGTAACATGACGCCTTTGAAATGAAAACTGATAGAGTGATCATGCTCAGTGCCATGGGAGGTACTGTGGGATGGGTGCTCTCTAGGACACTGATGGAGATGTGTACGTTTTCTTAAATGCTATTTGGAATTATGGTTTTATTATTTATGTCCTTAATTCAGTTACCCCATTCCTGGAAATCCATCTTAAAATGCAAGATATGCTAAGAATGTTGAACTCAGAGAAACATAATGGTGGTTACCAGGGGTTGGGGCATATGGGAAACAGGGAAATACTTGTCAAAGCAAAGAGTACAACTTCCAGTTACAAAATTAACAACTTCTGGGGGTCTAATGTACAGCACGGTGATTGTAGCTAATAATACTGTATCATATACTTGAATGTTGCCAAGAGAGTAAATCTTAAATGTTCTCACCATAAAAAAGAAATGATAATTATGGCCGAGATGGAGGTGTTAGCTAATGCTATGATGGTAATCATTTTTCAGTAGGTAAGTGTATTAAATCAATACCTTGCGCACCTTAAATTTATGCAATATTGTGTGTCAAGTATATCTCAATAAAGCTGTTGGTAAAAATAAAAGATATGATCAAAGATTACTTTATTATTTAAAATACTAAAAAATAGAAACAAAATTCCAACAATAGTATAATAAAAATTATAATATTGCTATACAGTGGGATATTATTTAGCCTTTCAAAATCATGTTGTAAAAATATTTAATGATATAGGAACCATTAATAATAAATATTAAATACAAAGGAATAGATACCTCCTTTTTGGCCAAGTAATTTTCTAAAAATCTTTATATTCATAAACTAATTTTAAAAACTAGAGAACTATGTAGTTTACTAAAACATTAATAGTGATTCTCTCTCCCAGGTATGAATATAAGTAATTTTATTGTCACATTAATACTTCCCCATATTTTAAATTTTTCATAATATGAATTATTTTTAGAACAGAAAAATATTAAACATTATTGCCTGTAGGAGAGACTTGCCTTATAACTTCTTTCCTCCAAAGTAACTGTTGTATGTAGTTTGGCAGGATTTCTTTACAAGAACATCAGTATTATCAGTACACCAATATTGTCCTAATTCGTTATGAATAATTAACCTAGGTTAGAAGTCCTATCCTTCATTAGAGCTTTCATCAGCTCTATCACAGCCATAAAACATATCAGAGTTTACAGTCTTTTTGAGGGAAAGGACAAGGGAGTGACTTTTAATCCTAAATCCTATGGGATGTGTGTTTTTTAATTCTCTTTCAATTTTATGCCAATATTTTCCAAAATGACTGGTCAGAACATCATCATCATTCTTCACATTTCTTACAGTCTTTTCATGGAGTCACTCTCTTTTGATTTTCACCACAGCCCTGAAAAAGAAGTAGCGCAAGTTTTTAAGTCCTGTCTCAAAAAATAAACATTTGTCTAAGATCAACATAAACCATTGAGCTGTGGTGCCAACCCACATCTTCTGATTCCAGACCTACTGTTTGAACCTTAGAAATTATCCAGTCCAGTCAGTTTACTTTATAGATTAAGAAAATGAGACCCACAGAAGTTAAGTGATACACCCTCAATCATGGAGATAATGAGAGCCAGACGAAGAACACACACCCCTTCTGTGTCTGAAATTGGGACTCTTTCTATCAGTCCCTTCGGAGATAAGACCTAAATACTTAGCAGGAATGTTTCAACAAACGTACAGACTCGTTAATTCACTATCCAGTGGATAACATAATTTTTACTAAGGTTTGCCTAGAATTGGTTTATTGTTGTTACCCGTTTTGTCTTTGTGTTGCCTAAGGATGCCTCTGAGGCAAGTTAACCTAGGCTTTACTTAGTTAAAAGGTGTTAAAGCAGCAAAGTCACTCAAATATTTTTCTTAGATGAATTTTAGGGATTTAAAAAGATGGTATGAAAAGCATTTTTGTTTTGAAGTTTTAGAAGTCACTTCTGGAATACATGTGATTTAAGAATATTCTGGAAGATGTTACATCATGAAAACATGTTGCAATATTAAAGCAAATGCATTAGCTTCTTTACTCTTATTCTTTCTGTTAACTGATTTCTGGGATAAATCTTGCTTACAATAACGTTTTTCTTGACCATCTATTATTATCACCTAACTATCTTTCTCAAGATGTTTCTTATGCAGTAATTTACTGGTTACTCATTAAAGTGTTTAACATCGTATAAGACTAATCATGTATTCCACAAACATTTACTGCATGGTTACTGTATGTCAAGGACTGAACACAATGTAAAAAACAAATAGACAAAATTTCTGTGCCCAGGGTACACGTAGCCTAGCATAGAAGACCCAATTCAGATTAGCTCAAAAAATGCTTGCTGGGCATTGAGCATATGTCAACAGGGCAGGCTAAGAAATGTGAGCTCCTAAAGCAGGCTGGTATCTTAGCATCTCATCAGATTGATAACCCTTATGGGTCTGTGAATAATTATTTAGTGGAGGCAGACAGAGCATGATCTTTTCATTAACAAAAATTGTACATCTTTTTTTGTTTGTTTGTAATCAACATTTTATTACTTGTGGTTTTCTGAACCAGGGCAATTCTTGACAAAATGCACATAAAGGTATTTAGCATTTAGACAATAAAAAGTCCTTCAGTTCTTGATATACAGCTCTCGCCCATTCAGTTTTAGAAACGTAGCATGTGAATGGGAGTGTTTGAAGATGTTTGGCACCTGGTGTCATCCTTCCTGCCAAAGGAATCAGTCCAATCAGCCTTCCCTTACTTTAAAATTCTGTGATCAATCCTGAGAAATTTGGCATCTCTGCTTCTTTTAATAGTTGGTGAGAGCAATCCTTTTGCACGCTGACAGAACAAACCATAGTTTTGTCTGCTCGGAGGTTATCTTTTCTCCCTCGATCCACTTTGCTGCTGATCTACAAAGCAAAGGATGAAATTCTGCCAGTGACGAACGTTTGCTTCTCTTTGGTGTTATACTTCCTGCAGCCATCAGTGCTTTTTCGCCAAAATGATTATTCTCTATTTCAGTGCAGGGATCACATAGCAATGTTATTGAAATTACTTTAAGTGAGAATCAGAATTCCAGTTGTATTTGGTTGAGTGCATACAACACCACAGATGAACATAACTACCAGGGGAACTTAGACCATCTGTGTTTTGGCAAATCCCCACATATGCAGTCATGACCCACATCTCTCCTGGGAAGCTGGTGAATTTCGTTGAATGTGTATAGTAAGATGTTCCCAGATATCAGAAACGTAAAATTATTGTGGAAAAATATCAAAAGGAGGAAAGGAGTTATGACTTTAGGCTAGAATCATGTCAGACTATCTAAGTTTAAACTCCTAAGTCATGAATTGGGTTTCTATTCCTGTAATTTTCTGTCACACACTAAAAATATCAAAATTGCTTACAGAGATAAAACGTAAATCATACCTTTAAGAATATTCTGTATAAAAACAAAGAGTGTGAAATCTGTATTGTAAATATCCTTTTGGAAGAATTTTTTCTGCATAGCGTGACTCTAATGCTAGTTGTACAAAAATAGCTTATTTCTTGTAGTAAGCCCAGACTTTTTTCACTTTTCTGTTTATTTCCTTTCTTTTCATTTTCCTTTCTTTTTCTTTTCTTTCCTTCCTTCCTCCCTCCCTTCCTCTCTTTCTCTCTTTCTTTTTTCTTTCTTTCTTTCTTTCTCTCTTCCTTTCTTCCTTTCTTTTCCCAAGGACATTCAAAGTACTTTCAAAGTTGGACTTATCTCTTTGGAAAATTCCTATTACTGATTCAATATGCAGGATGCCTCTGAAAGTCTTTGAATGACAAATGTTGGATAAGGAAGATCACTCATTACATCTTTTTCAGTTATGCCTGGCTCACTTTTTAACGGAGGTTAAAGTCCTGTTATAAACAATAATCTTTCTTTTCAATGATTGCCTGCTAAATTTTCTGGAAAAATATTTCATGCTTCTATCTCGGAGTTAGTAATGCACCCCAGAAATCAGACTCTAAGCCAACTACTTCTCTCCCTGAAGAGATAACAGCATCCTTTTTTGCACTGAAAGGTCCTTATTTAATGTTTTAACTGAGCATATGGTTAAAATTTCCAGGACAGACATTTCCTTTGACAAAATTCTTGCCAGGTTCAGGGATATATGGATTCACAGCATTTTATCATACCTTCAGGCAATCAATTCCTTTTTAATCTGATTAATTGTCCACAGTGTTAACCTTTCACTATGGAGTGTAGGGGCTTGGCCTTGGTGGTTTGGGGAGGCATCAGCATTGATTTTGTGTTGGGCAGTCATGAATATGAGTTCGTTACTTACCATGTTTTTGCATTTATGATAATAATCACTGTAAAAAGAGAGACCTGAATTGCAAATCAAGTCACTTCAAGTTAGGAAGTTTCTGTGTTGGAGCTAAGGAATTAGGCTGTACTATCCTTCGAGAAAGTGTCCAATGTTACCTGAGAGATTTAGAAAGGAGATCTAAGGGGAAGAGATTCCTGTATAAATTTTAGAGGATGAATAAAAGATTTTTTTGGCAAGAGACTTCCATGCACAGGGGACAGGACATGAAAAACTGGGGGAGGACATGAACGAAACAGTGCACTCTGGAACCTGTGAGGACTACTCTCTGGCTCATTTGCAGGGTGAAATAGGAGATGAGGCTGGACACATAGGGAGGGACCAGATCCTGAAGGACCTTTTAGGCCATTTTAAGGAATGTGACAGAATCCTTTAAGTGATTGAGAGCTGCAAAAGTGTTTCAAGCAATTTTAGAAAGAAAACTGGCACGATGCAGAAGTTGGATTGGCATGGGGGAGAACCTAGAGGGAGAGTCTAATCGAGAGAGTGTTGCAGCTTATCAGATGATGAATTATTAAGTCCTGAATTAAAACATGGCTGTGGAGATGGAGGAAAAGGGTCCATAAGAGAATAAATAAGTAAAACTGACAGAATTTACTGACGAATGAAGACGTAAGTCTTTGGCTCACTTTTCTGACTTGAATGACTGGGATAAAGTTTGTATTTGTACGTAGGTTAGAGGGTACAGCTGTAAGAGTTATATCATATGCATGCAAAACCCATATATACACATACCTATATTAAATGACACATTAGAATAAAAATATAACTGTTAAAAAAAGCTCTCGTGAGCTGGTACAAGCTTGCTGTAGCTCAGCACTGCTACACGTGCACATGTGCCATGTTGTTTGGAGAAGCAAGCCTTTGGTTGCAAACCATAGCCAGAATATGTGTGTGTGTGTGTGTGTGTGTGTGTGTGTGCGCGCGCGCATGCTCACTTAACCTTGAATCATGGCATCATGGAGTTTTAAAGCTTAAAGGAACTTTGGAGATCATCTGTCACTTTTTTTTTAAACAATCAGGAAGTTAATCAGGAGAGGTTAAGTTACTTCCCAAAGTTGTAGAACTAGGTAGTTCTCTTTTGATTAAAACTCTGCATCTTTTCCTTTCTTTTCTTTTCTTTTCTTTATATATATATATTTTTTTTTTAATTGAAATGTAGTCAATTACAATGCGTCAGTGTCTGGTGTACAGCATCATGTCCCAGTTATGCATTTACATATATATATTCCTTTTCATATTCTTTTTCACCATATGTTACTACAAGATATTGAATATAGTTCCCTGTGCTATACAGAACAATATTTTTTCTTTTTTTCAATGAGGTATAGTCAGTTTACAATATTGTGTCAATTTCTGGTATACAGCACAATGTCACACATGGATATACATATATTTATTTTCATATTCTTTTCACTGTAAGCTACTAAAAGATATTCAATATATTTCCCTGTTCTATACAGTATAAACTTGTTTATCTATTTTATATATACTAGTCAGTATCTGCAAATCTTCAACTTCCAGTTACATCTTAATTCAGTAGTTAACTTTGCTGAATCTCTTGAAAAGAAGTTAATTTACCATTAACCATTAACTTATTAGCCCTATTTGAATGATCTTACTTATATGTTCTTTGCCTTACTGATGAAAATTATACCCTGATTATTAAGCCATGTATTTGGTGATCTTTAAGAATATAGAGACTTTGTGATTATTGGATAAGCGTATAAAAATTTTAAGGGTAGAAGCTGTGTTTAGAAGGTGAGAAAGTATTTATACATTTGACAGGACGAACAACTACTGTGGCTTAAGAATAAAAGACATAATTATAAAAACGATGAGCACAGCAAAACTTAGAATAGCAAAATTATTATGAAAACGAACACAAACTTTTACCATTTTGCAATGGCCTTGGCATAGTTTGAGAATTTAATATAAAAATAATTTCTCCCTGAAGTTATTCACGACTCCTTTTCATATATTTTAAAGAATTTGGATTTTTTTTCATGTTTTAATAAGGACCACAGATTACACTGTATTCTCAACCTAATTAGAAAGTACAGTAATTCGCTGATGAAAAGCGGGCAAGAATCTTTGTAAGTGAATTGACTCCTTTGAAGATCAAATTTTCCAAACTCGGATCACTTCTCTCTTTTCCCATGTTCCACATTTTAGTAACATTTCCTGGAGGGTGGTTGTCACAAGGCATGCTGATATTGTACTAGGTTAAGGTCAGATTGCTAATTAATGAATGCCCTTCCAATTGCGAGTGGGCAAGACACAGTAACGTACCAGACCTCGTTGGTAAAGCAGGAGAGAAAGCTGGGAAAAATAACCCACCACTGGAGATGTCCTAGGTTCAAAAATGATTCTTTAGGTTAATCTGTGAGCAAATTGATTCATGAAATAACGAAACAATACACTTGGGTAGGCATTGTAACAACCTTATTAAAACACCTCTTTATTCCTTTTTTGGAACCTGGCAATATTGCACATTAGAAGCAAAGTGTGAGCTGAAAAAATATAGTTTTGATTCCCTTGTATGTTCAAGTCATTATGACAGGTGCCTTGTGGGGGATCATTTCTTTTAAATTAACTATTCCTACTATACTAGAAGCTTGAATTCTGTTTAGGTAGAGAGACTGTAAGTATCTGAAGAGTGAGTATTATCATATTATATAATAATTGTTATTTTTAACCCTATCCTCATATAGAGAATCTGAAGCTTTAAGTGATTAAAGAAATACAACGTCGGATAGGTTGTCAGTGACAGCACACTGCTCACACCAGGGACGGTGAGCCTCGGCGTCGCAGCTCACCGCACTACGCACTAATTGTTCAGTGGCTTGGGCAGACAGTTCTTCTGGGGATTCAGCTAAAATTAGAATATGGCATGTTCTTTTAAATTCATAACAGAGGCCATTTCTAGCTCTGAATATAGTGATCATAATGAACTTACTTCATTTGGTAGACTCTGTAGAGCTTTTCAAATGATAGATCATAACACCCCTCCCAAATTTTTAATTACTTACCTAATAAGGATTCTTGTTGGCAAAACTTGCTCTCAAAATCTATGCATCTCCCAAGAAGATGATAAGTACTTATTAGAAGCTTATTTAAGAAATTTGGTCTACTCCCCAGAACAGTGAACAATGAGGATGTTTTCTGAACTCTTCTGAAAAATTACTGCTAATTATGAAAAATTAAGCACAAGTAGTGCTAACATAGTTATTAGCACCAAAAATTTGATAGACCTCCTCCCAAAAGAGAGCTATAAATTGGATGATATAATTTTGAAAACAAATAAGGCCTGTCACCATAAACCATAGCTGTATATTTTTGTAACAAAAGAAAAATATATTGTGGTTTAAAATTGGAGGACATGACCTCTAGAGTCTTTTAACTCTGAGTTACTGTGCTTTTAACAATTTTGAATATATTTTTACATTTATATTTAAGTGTATATATTTATTTATATTTTTATCTTAACTGTATGTTTATATATTATATTTAAATATACTTAAGTGTACCTTTATATAAATAAATAAATACTTGTTGATATAAATAGATACATATTTCCATAGAAGATCTGAAGTAAGTACTGTGCTTCTTTAGGTAAGCCACCATGAATTATTTCATAGCTTTAAATATGTTCTAAGTAGGCTTGCATTATTGACCGTAAGCCACACACTTAGGAACAATATTCCCCAGACATCTCATGGTTTAAAGCAATGACACTTGTGTTCTTGACAGTCACCTGGGCTTCTATTCTTTCTTCTCCCCAAGATAAAGCTAATAGGCAGGCCCTTAAAATTTCTAACCATGCACCCACCATGGGGTTGGGCATTTTTATATTAAAGTGTTATGTGAGGGATTTAAAGTCTTGTAAAGAAAGCAAGTTACATGGTGATTATCTATCAACATGTGTGTGTGTCCTGTGTATCCCTCCAGGGCTTGGGCAGTGGCGTGGCTGAGGTCAGCATCCAGCTCTCTTGTGTCTGGTAGAGAACAGGAGAGATGTGAGGGGTCAAGTGACAGAGTTGAAAGGGAACTGCTTTGCGCTGATTAAGAAGCAGAAAGACTCAGAACACTGTGGGACAAACCATCAAGAGGAATGGTATTTTTAAAGGCAAGCCCCATGGAGTTGCTGGCCAAGTGGCTAAGTCTCCAACTGGAACAGGAAAAAGAAGTTTGTTTGTCAAAAACGAGGCTAAATAAAAGGGTGTAGCGATGGACTGAAAGGTAGAGAGCATGATCTAGAAGAGGCATGAATTTAAAGATAAGATCCAGAAAACAGGCTCTCCCTCTGAAGAGATGGAAAGCTACCATCAAATCTTTGAACCAAATCAGTGACAATTTAGCATCACGATTAAGAGCACAGACTCTATACTCAGACTGCCTGGATTTGAATCCTGGCTTAGCACCACTTATGTGACATTAGGCAAGTCAAACAATAGTTCTGTGTCCCAGGAAAATAAGAAAAATAGTATCTACCTGTTAGGGTCCTTGTCAGGATGAACTGAGCTAATTTATGTAGAACCCTTACAACAGCACCTAGCAGGGGCATTTCCTTTTATAAAAGGTGTTGTAATAATGATAACCACATATATATGTGGTTTGTGTGTGTGTGTGTGTATGTGTGTATGTGTATACATACCTATACCAGTCGCATTATTATTATGACTACTTTTACTTTTCTCAAGCAGAGGACTTCAGATAATGGCACTGAGCACATTTGGTTGTGAACTGCTGAGCCCTCTCTTCAAACAACATTAAAAAGTTAGAACACATATTAGAACCACGTGCTCTGGTTGAATGAATGGTGCCTGGAACATTTCCCACTGCCCTTCCCTCTGATTCCCATCGAGACCCCCTGGGTACCACTGTGGATCACAGTGGAAACTCTGGATGCAGTGGGAAGAACCCAAGGTTCGGAATCAGGACCTGGAATCAGGTCCTGTCTGCCATGAACAGGCTGTGTGACCTTGAGCAGGTCTCCCTGGGCCTCCATTTCCTGGTTCGTACACTGTAGGGAGTTAGACTGGTTCAGTGGTTTTCAAACCCTGCTGCTTTAGAGCCCTAACTGTTCCAGAGACATGCACCAGGAACTTCTGGGGAGTGGGTGGTGGGGAGCATGCTGGGTGAGGAGAAAGAACCCAGCAACTTCGAAAGCTGGGGCTCCTCCTTTCATACACAGGAGTTCTGTAATACTTGCTTGAAGAATGAGTACCACTGCTAAAGAGATTTTGACTGGATGATAAAAGTTTCTTCAGTTTCAATTATTCTTTGGCTGTTGGAAATTCAGTCATTGAGCCATAGTAGCAGAAATAAGAACATGAATGAGAAAACTAATGGGGAAAGTGGTGTGTACTCTTCAGAAGGCGTTGTGCACTGACTGATGTATTTCAGTATCTCTGAAATCCAGGGAAAAAGCAAAACCTCTGTGATGTGAATTTTATTTGGATATTTTCGCTTCTTCCTGTTTATGGGACACATACCTTGGTACAATGATACCTAAGTTTGTGAACCAACGAGAAATATTACCCTAGGAATATTATATACTTGCTACAATCTGAACACAAAATGAGCAATTATTGAAACACTACGTTGCAGAACTTTTCTTGGTAGTTAGTAGTTGTGGAAAATACATCCCTTCCAAAGTAAATGTCAAATTAAAATTCTACTTTTATGATCGCCATGTTGCTTTAGAAGTGTGTGAACTCAGAAGCTCTTGACTTCATTGAGATTTGAATCATAAAACATATTTAGGTAAATCAAGTTTCCATGCTAACTCTGGAAGGAAAACTTGTGATTGATTAGCAAGTCTGTGGCCGCGTTTCTTGCTTGGACTGGCCCTATATTTAGTCCCTCTCATTTTCAGCTTGCTAAAGGCAATGGAAAACCTATAAATACGTGTGAATATGTAGGGGGAGTGGTGGCATCTGTTTATCTGTAATTTCACTAGTGATTAAAACACAAAAACAAGGTTTAATTACCGTTATAAACTTCTCATGTAGTATGAGTTTGAAGACTGCCTGGTGATTTTTCTCTCCGATTATATCTCCCTCCCACCTTTCAAAACTCTCACTACTGTGCCATTGTGTGTGTGTGTTAAAGTATACTATTTTCAGTTTCACCCCTGAAATATGTTAGTGTGAAGTCACATTACCCGTTAAGACTTCAGCATGGCTTAGTTTACCAGATTACTTCCAGAGACTCAGGTCCTGGGGGCCTGACACTAGCGATGATAACAATCCAGTGGGGCTTAGACACCAGAAAGGTCTGCAGCGTGGAGGAGGAAGGTGCATCCATGTGGAGACCAGAGTGGGGATGCTGGGAACCGTGAGGTCCTACTGGGCTGGACAAGGGACGAGATGTTGACTGAGGGGTGCACACACGGAGGGGAAATGCAGAGGCCAAACTTTGCCCTTTGTGACCTAGCACAGTGCCTTGTACATAATCCATCTTCTGTAAATGACGGCTGAATCAAATTATTTTTGTCCTAGGGTGGTTTTGGCTAGAACCAAAGTTGAGATTTAATGTTAATATATCTTAGTTATTAAAAAGATGTGTATGGCTTGTTTTCTAAAATAAAATTTCTTAAAGAGGTATCATTTTCTGTTTTAAATTCTTTTAAATAATACATTTTGTGCCAAGAAAAAAAAACCTTTTTTAAAGGAGTAACACTTCAAATATAAAGCATAAATAATTCTTCCTTTAATAAGACAGTTCCTATTATAGCCATTCAATAACACATCTGCTGCAAGGATGTTATTTTTCACCAGACCGTGTGCACAGCTCTGACTAGAGGAGGTAGAAGATGCACATTTCTTCAAATGGTGAATTGGACCTGGAAGGGGTGTGTTTTATTATGACAGATTTTGTAATTATGAAGGCTCCGAATAGCCCTCTTTTTAAAAAATAATTTAAAAAACGTAACTCTCTGTCTGTGTTATGGTAACTATGGATTTAAAAAAAAATTGCATTAAGAGCATCTTCCTCCAGTGCTAATATCATATTGCTCCACAAAGCATTTCATATCAAGGTCTCCTGAAGAATAAATTTTAATAAGCACCCTTTCCATACTTTTTCTTCTGCCTAAAATTTGCTCTCACCTGCTGTTTTCAGAGTAAATCCACACATGTTACAGTATCGTTACAATGTAAAAACCAGATGATTCTCAATCCAGGTGCCTTGGTTTAAGCTGTGAAGCTATTGTTCATTTTTATCACTGCTCAGATGCACTAATTAAAAAAAAAATCATATCCACGTAACATTTAAAAGTGAGATTTTTAAAAAGTTTAAAAAACAACATATTATCACCACACTTATTACAAAACTGGGGTTAACCTTTCCCTATTCATTTCCAGGGCTACAGCAACACACAGGGGCCAGATTATCTTCAAAGATGCTCTAGCTCAGCAGTTGTGTGAACAAGGAGGTAAGAATCATCTTTGACTTCTTCTTTTTGCTTGTGTCAGAATTATTCACGGTAGGTCCTATGTTCTTTGTGCCAAGTAAGCATGTCATTATGATTACTTGATCATGATGCTTTAAAAAGTGGAGTTATTGACCCTTACATCTCTAATAATTACTTGAATAGTACTTACTGATAGAGATCTGCAGACTTCTGAAGATATTAAGTGTGAGAAAAATAAACCAATAGAAAATTTATCTTTTCATAATTTTTTTAATAAGTGATATTTAGTTGTCCTGAAAGTAGAAATCTTAGAAATTCTGGAATTCTACAAAAAACATATTTGCTTAATTTACCATTTAATTTCTTGTAAACTTTGTTGAAAATGTTTCTATTTATTGCTTCCAATATTTAATTATGTTATACTTGATCATGTGTGTACTATCTATATACTTGTTACAACTATGTGCACTGTAACTTTCAGACTTGCAGATACAGCATCACTTAAAATACGTTGTGTACATTAAGGATTCACTTTGGTGGGTGGGTATAGCTGAATGGTAGAGCTGCATGGTTAGCATGAGCCAGGTCCTGGGTTCAATCCCCAGTACCTCCATTAAAAAAAAATTGTCACATTAAGTGACTACCGCTTTGTGACTGCTTCATACCCCACGAGACACTCACCCATACTAAAGTCTCACAGATGCATGTACATGTATGCACACACATGCACGCAATGCAAAGGTGAAAACCAGGATTCATGGCCCCACACAGATTTCTTCCCTCTACCTCTTGAGATTGCACCTAACTTTGTATCTTCATTGTAGCATTTACCACTTGACATAGAATTTCCCTCTGAAAAGTGATGGATACCACCCTTGAGAGACGGAGCTTCTCACATAGAGGAGCTATGCCTTAGTGCTCTTGCATCCCCAGAGCCTGGTATAGTGCGCCGCATATGACAGTCATAAAATGTTGATAGATTGAATACAAGTTTTTCCTCAGCCATACATATATCCTGGTGATGAATACATCTGAAGCCAATCTTTGTAAATGTCATCCCATTTTCACTATCATCATAGGCATATTATCAATGTTTGTCTACAGAGTGATTAGGGGAGTGGAATTTGTTAACTTAAGAATTACATTATTGATTTTAAAGGAAATTTCTATTAATTAACTCTCCACTAAGGAGAATCTAATTGTTTATGAGAGAAATGAGGAAAAATCAAATGGATTTTTGAAAGGCTTAAGAAAATACCATTTATTATTTTTAGTGATAGATACATCACCAATATGGCTTTATCTAAGTAATGTGATACTTGATAAATTATTACTGGCAAACTTCTGATTGTCTACATACATAACCCTGGAATCAGAAAACCCCATGCTAACTGTAGTTTCAAATATATTATCAGAGTTCTTCAGTTAAACAGATTTGTATTTTGAGACTTTTGAGAATGCAGAAATGTGATAGGCTTTGTAGTAGGCTCAGCAATCTATCACAAGATAAATCTCTTTCTGGTCTATAAAAATGTTCACATTACTGAAAATGTGAAACACCATATAACAGTGAACATTAATCCTGAAAAATTCATAGTGTCAGAAAAAATATGTCTAATTTCATTAACATTTATTATTACCCAAAAGTTGATTTCCTTTAAGCCTTTGGGGTCTTTTCTACTGTAAATGAATTGTTGGGATTGGGTTCATTTGAAATGAAAAGAAAAAGCCAAGAAAAAATCAGTGGGAAAAAAATTCTCCCAACCAGTGAGGAAAAAAAGCCTTGTGTAAACATGATTTACGTGACAGTAGACGTGGATGTTATTAAAAGTGCTATTCAACCCAGGACCAGAGGAAAACTGATTAGGTGCTTTTCAACAGCACCTAATCAATTGAAATCATATCAATCCATCCAGAATAGGTTGGAAAGAATACTAACAAAAGTGATGGCTTCCTGCTGTCAGGAATAATAATAAGGGGAATAATTGGTGCTATAAACTATTTATTTATTTTGGCCCTATCTACTTCTAATTAAAACATTAATTATCTCCTCAAATAAAATAACATAAATTTAACAAGCAATAATTTCCTATGCACTGGATGAGGACTGTCTAACACGTGTATTAGGGAAAAAATGGCAGTCTTATATAGCACAGGACAATGCCTTCAGTCACAGTGTACTCGGGAGGTTGATTTTAATTAAATTAAGCAATTTAAACAAAGCAAATTGTGCTTTGTGGAGCTTGAGGACAGTTATTATTACAAGATGATTGCTGGCTAAGCATATTTAAAAAGTAAAAGGATCAGAAAACATACGAATGAATTCGTAGATGGTATGTGATCTCGATCCCCTTCCTTAAAAGACATTCACTGAAGGATTTTATTCTGCAGATGTGTATCCGGGACCTGAGACCCTGTCCTAGCCCTCAATGCTAAGTAAGGATATGAAAGGGAACACACCCATTTCCTGGGCTCTTTAGGAAAGGCATCAGAGGAGCAAGCCCGGAAGGGTCAGCAGCAGTTTAAGACAAAATAGGAGAGAAGGTTCCGTCTCCCTCCTCCTTCCCGTTCTCACTGACCCACCTCCCATCACGCCCCATCCCCTCCTCTGGGAATTTCTTACTAGGCTCCTCTCTAGGTTCCCTGCTCCCCTTTCTCTGTGCCCCGTACAGAGCTGCTCAGATGGAAACAGGGTTCTATCATTTCCCTGCTATAAGCCCTTCAATATCTCAATTGGAGGCGAGCGTTTATCTCCGGAGTAAATTCCCTACTGCTGTTCGAGGAAAATCCTTCACAATCTGGCCTCAGTTTTCCTCCCCCACCTCATTGCTTGTCATCCTCTCATTTCTCCCCAAAATTCCCGGAATGCATTGCACTCCATCACCTGTGTTATTAGCACTCTGTACCCTTTCTGTTTTCTTTGCCTGGTTGACCCTTTTACGTCTTCTTATCTCCTTAGTCCAACTCAGGCTTTCAGACCCTGCTTAGGTATTACCTCCTCCTCAGGGGAAAAAAAAATCTCTGATCCCCCTTAGGCTCCTCCTCAAGCTGGTCTTGGCGACTCTCGTGCATGGTGACTCTCAAGCTCAGTGATAATACAAATGGAAACACTGTCAGCACCTTACGTGCCAGACTCCACCCTAAGCGCGCCACAAGCATGCAGCCACTTCACCATCACAGCAGCCCTCTGAAGAAGGAGCTGTTACTATCTGCACTTTACAGAGGAGGAAACGAAGGCGAAGGCGCAGTGAGGAAACTTGCTTAAGGTCGCACAGCAGGAGACTGACCGTGCTGGGGGTGGAGCCCAGGCAGTTTGGCCAGTAGCCCACGGTGTTAGCCTTCCCATCACATGGCCTCTCAGAGAGATCTCTTACTTGGGCACACATTCATGCATTCAGTGACTATTAATTGCATGTTGCAGTAAGGACTTTGTCACACACGCCTTGTCTGCCCTTAGGTATCAGCTCCTTGAGGGAAGAGCCTGTGCCCTTTGTCACTGAATCTCGAAAGCCTCTCATGATGTCAGTGCACAGTGTGCACCAGTGAATATTTACTGAGTGAATGGATGAGCTGTTGAAGTGAAACAGAGCTGGACTTCAACACGCTGGCTCTGAGGAAGCTGCTTCCCATCCCCCTGGGCTCTCAGGCAGCCTGCGGGGGAGGGAGGCAGGTTGGAGAGCCACCAGCGTATTGATGCTGAGGAGAGAATGTCCTTACCCAGGGGGTTCCCTGGAGGAGGAGGGAAGGGGAGGAGGGGAGTGCTGGTGATCAGATTGCAGGGCAGGAGGAAGAGTGAACTCGGGAGAAGGGGTGGGCTTCAGAGGTGGGGGTACTAGGGGAGACATGTCAACACAGGGAAGGCATTCAACAGGGACAGAAGCTTCCAGAATGGAGAGGAGGACATATTTAAAAAAAAGCTTTAGGATTTTTCATTAGCTATTTGATATAAATGAGGATGGCTTCCAGGGGAAATATGGGTTTTCTCTCTTCCTCCCTTTCTCTCTCTCTGTCTGTCTCTCTGTCCCTCTCTTCCTCTCTCTTTCTCTCTCTCTCTCAGAAGGTGATGATAAACTTTTAACGCCTTGCAGCCAGAGACCACCATGAGCAACACGTACAGTTGAACAGACTGAGTTTAGCGCTCCTTGCAGAATAGGGGAGGGCACACCACGGGGAGTCATGGCGCAGGTCAGTAAGCTGATGTTATAAAAGGAATCACTGACGATACTGGGGTCTATCCTGATTCTGGCTCAGGTTTAAGGAGGCGGGGCTTTTCTCTGGGTTAGATGCTGTCAGGAAGGGGGGATATTCTGTAGTTGGGGATCTCAATGAGTCTATCACTAGGTAGGGCAGACCAGAAGCTGCAGTCACTCCTATCAGCCGGGAGAGAGGGATGCACCCTACACTGCAAGTTGCAGAGCAGGTCTGTGTTCAGCCTGTGTACACCAAGGCCCGGCTCTGAGTGCCAGGCCAGCTCCTGGATGTCAGAGGATGCTTTTCCTTTCTTGAGGCCTGAGGGGGGAATGATGCTAATAGGCAGTCATTTCCTTTTGGATTTTCAGGCTTTACAAGGACTTTGGAATCGTGGGACAGTAGGTCTGGGTCCAGGCTTTGTGCGCCCATACTCTCCAGAATCTTTGGCACAAAGTACAGTCTCAGTAAGTGATAAAGGGAAGGGCTTTTGCTGGGGCAAAATTTTGATCATGGTCGGGAATAAAAAGCCTAAATAGATCAATGTGGTGAAACTATGGATGTTTAAATTGTTTTTTCTTTGAACTTACCTGCATTTTCTAATTTTTTTACAGTGAGCTTATATTATTTGGGTAACCATATATAAAGAAATAATACAAGTTTACCTCCAAAATAACAAATATAAAGAGAAAGGACAATGCTGCTGAGGCAGGTGGAATAAATCTCTTCTAAGAACTGAAGGAAAATTCTGAATTACAGCTCCCATGTCTCCTCCTGTGTGAGGACGTGCCTGGCTCCCTTAACTTGATGGGTATATGTGGCATCATAACCATTTGTTTAAGTACTTATGCCCCGCCCCCATTCCCACTGGAAGCTTCTTGAGGACGGCAACCATGACAATTTTTTGTTTTTCATAACATTTAACAATGCTTGGCATAAAGCAAATAACTGTAAATGTTTGCTGAATAATTACCTTAAACATTACACATTTGAAAAATCTCTGCCTTTCCTGAGAATTTTTCTTTAACCCTGAACTTTTGCTAGGAAACAGCATGAGGCAGTGTGACTGTAAACAAAGCAATGTTCCTTGCACTGACCTCACGTTGAGAAAAATACATGTGTCATTGCATTAAGAAATCTGAAAACTGTTGACAGATTTCCATTGAAACACTAATGAGTCCCCTGAAATGCCCTTGGGACATAAACCAGGTTCACCGTGAATCCCGAGGTCCTAAGTAATTGTGAGCACGTACCTGGTTGAGTCCTGCAGACACGTCTGAGCACAGATGAGGACCAGGGGTTTCTCATCCCAGTCTGGGGTTGGGGTGGACAGGTGCTAGGGTGTATACTCCCCATTGGTTTGCAAGTGGAAGACGGCTAGGTTTGTTCACCAGCGGTAAAAAATTAAGACGTGAACTCATTTAACATTCAGCACTCAACAAGCATTACTGAATGCCTACCGTGGGCCAGGGCGAGCTAGATCTTGGGATGTATCAGTCAACAGGGCGCAGATCGCTGCTTCACTGAAGCCTACGTGGCACTGAAGGGGAGAGACAATAAGTACAAGATATAATAAATAAGTGTGATGCCATGTTAGAAGGTGGCAAATCCTGTAGGAAAAAAAAAACCCTAAAATTAGGGCAGGATAAGATTGCATGGTTGGGCGGAGGGGGAAAGGCAGATTGCAGTTAAGTCAGACAGACCTCACTGAGAAGGTAATGTTATAGCAAAGGCCGATAAGATATTCTGTGGGATTGTCTTAAATGTCACCAAGTGATTTTAAAGACAAACGTGATGGGTTTGTGAACTGCTGTTAGAGGTGATCAAGCCAAAGGATAGAAGCAATTTCACAATAGACAGAAAACTTGGAAGGAACTAGAGGAAGTTAGTCTTTTGCAAAGATTATTATCAGGCAGTCTGGAAAGAGCTGCAGACCCAGCCTGTATCCCTCAGGATCATGTAAAAGGAGTCCTGCTAAAAATGTTAGTGAATGTGGTATTTATAGACTGAGGATGAGAAATAATGTTTGAACTTATGCTCTGATACTGGTTTCCTTATCTGTACATTAGCAATGAAGCCAAGAAAGTTAGCTTGACAAATCGTACATTAGTTATAAGAGGCAGGATTTGAATCCAAATCTCCGGCTGGACTCACAGCCCAAGGCTGGTTCCGTTATACCAAATACATTCTTTTTGTGTGTGTGTGACTTTCTTTTATTAGATAATAATACAGGAAAATCTGGAGGGGAAAAATTATAATCCCACGTCCCTCACACAACTATTTTTATTTTTATCTACCAAATACATTCTTAAATTAAAAAAAAAAGTCAAACATTAAAAACCCTCAGTAACCACAGCTTCAGTAAATAAGATGATCACTGCTGCCCTAATTCCCTGAACTCCTAGGAAAGAGCACGCACTTTTCAGAGCCCTTATAAGATGAAAAGTGGCAAGTGTGAAGCTGACGTGAGCATGTCAGCGTGGTCACTGCTGGTCCAGTCGCGTGCACAGGTCGCGGTGGAGGCGGGGGCAGGGAGAATATGGGTGTGTGTGCATATTCATTGGCCTGTGAGCTTTTTGGCAGAACCTCTTCAAACGCACACATCGATTATTTAGCAAGGCCAGATGGCAGGCTTAACGGCAGACAGTAATCGTGCCCTGTAGTGTCCCCAAAGGGTGCATGCCATTTATAAACCATGCTGGAATTCTCTGTTGTTGGGTTGATGGAAGTGGATATAACCAAAGGCAAATGTTTTATGTCAAGAGGAGAGGGGTCAGGCTTACAGTCGGAGCAGAAAACCTTGGCTGCCTTCTGCCAGGCTCAGCAGTTTTTTCTGCTGTTCATCACCCTGAGAACAGTCAGGGGTAGTGAGTGTGGCTGTGTTCTCCAAGGGCCATTGAATCATGGTGGTGGCCGGTGTTTTTATTTCATTCAAACCCAGACTCTTAGGAATTCTTTAATCCTTTGTAGTAATGACTGGTGAAAGTTAATTTAAACTGTGAGATGGAGAGAGAGAAAAAGTTTAGTAAGCAAATTCATGTAATGAATGATGTGTCTAACCTACCTAGATATCTTTGTAGCACTTTAGGAATACCTTTTAATGTGAGGTGATGGAAATGTTAATTACCTTGATACTGATGATTATTGCACAATGTGTGTGTGTGTGTGTATACATATATAGGATGTGTGTGTATGTGTATCTCAAAGCATTGAGTTATATTCTTTAAATATATACAATTTTTATTTGCCAAGTATACCGCAGTTAATCTGGGGAAAAAAGAATACCTTTCATACCCAAATACTGTATAAATTGTGGGTCAGACCTAGCAAAAATCTTTCCTTGGCTATCCTTGGTTGCTCAGTAACTTGTATTCCTAAATGTCCTTCCAATCTGAAATGCAGATTTTTTATTACTTCAGACTAAGCAAGTCAAAATTGACTAATACTCAGAATTGGGTTTTACCGTATCCACTTTCATTGATGAAGTGAAAAATAACAAATGGTGTGTTTTATTTGAATGTGCCCAGTGACAACTTTTGCTAGCTAAAGACATCTGTTTTCCCCGTGGCTATTTTGGAGTTTACATTTCAGTTTAGCAGCTGCAACTGCTGCTCCTGACATCCCTGGGTTTTGTAATTTATAAACAAAGAGAGCTGAATTAGGATGCTCTGGGGAAATCATCCAGGAACCCCCAATCTTGATTCAAGCTCTCACTAACTATCCAGCAAGGGAAGGAGCTGAAGCCCTCCTGGGGCAGTGGCTGGCAAAAGGGTCCCTACGTGATCCTGAGAGCAGACAAGATGAAGGAGGATGACAAAGAGCCCAGTCATGGGGCCACAGTAGAATTTCTTGCTACTGGCTCTAGGTGGGTCCAACTACTTTTTTAATTTCCTGAAGAATGGTGTTTTAGATGAGTGCTGTTTATTCTGAGATGATTGAACATAGATGTAAACAGCCTTCTTTTCAGTTCTCAGGCCTATATACATTTTCCCCCTTGACAGCTTTATCTAGTCCAAAGTCAAAACACCAAGATTTATGCTAGAAAAGAATTTGACATTGAGTTCTTTTAGATGCCCATAGAAGCACACCTTCTACTCAAGCTGCTAGACAGTCTGCTGGATTCCCCCATATTTTGAAGGACAAAGCCTACGTTCGGATCTAAATAATTACTTGGGGGAGAGCAAAGCTGTTGTAGACACACATAAATTACCATTTTTATTTTTGCTTGTGAAGTATTATTTCGTGCCACCTATTCATCTAACTTTATTGTCACATTTGAAGAATCAGTTGTTTAATGTAATAATTCATATGGATTTCCATAATCATGTTTGTAAGAGTGGGAATTCATTAATATTAATTAGCACATATCATGCTTTGTCCCCTGTGTGTATATCTGGAATGTTATACAGGCACAGGGGAGTTGCTGGCAAGATAAGGCAATTTCACATCCTGTCCATAAATAGCTTGTAATATAGACATACTAGTCCAATCCTAGGAGAGAAAGACCAAAACACATTTACAGAAAAAACAAAAACTCCGTGGAATGGCATTCCCCCATCTCCTCTGAGGCCTTGCTCAAAAATTTTGCCCTCTTTTCCCATATCATCAGCCTCTTCCTCTTCGTGATCCCCTCCTCCTCACGATCCCCTCCTCCTCACTACCCCCTCCTCCTCGGAGCTTAAACACACCCAAGCCAGTAGACGATGAGCAGGAACTCCATCTGTGCCTGCAAGTCCTGCTGTAACCACCAGTCTCCCTCACACTCCAGCTTCTTGAAAGAGTAGTGTGTGTGCTCAGGCTTCACTCCTAACCCCGCCGTCTGGCCTTTACTGCCCACAGACTACAGACCCAGTCATCCTCCGGGTCATCAATTACCCAGTAGGTGCCAACCAATCCAGAGGACCCTGGTCCTCACCCCACCTGACTTCCCTGCTCCTTCTCAGTTTCCTTAATGAGTTCCTGAACTTCCCGTGGGTAAATTCTGGGGTTAGCAGTGATTCTGCCCTGGGGCTTCTTTTTATATTGTCCCTACTGATCTCACTCACACCTGTGATTTTCATCTCCTGGACTGTGTCCGTGCTTTACTCAGAGAGTCAGTAATGCAAAGTGGTTGAGAGCATAGAGTTTGAAGCTGTATACCCCTGGCTTCCAATTCCTAATTTGGTGCTTTCTAGCTATCGTTCAAAATCTCGATTCCCTAACTATAAAATAAGAAAACAGTAGTTCTGACATTTTTGGTCATCCCATACCATTTCCAAGAGCCTGGCACAATATTCTATGCCCAGAAGAAACACAGTGAAATTATTTAAGGATTAAATGCAGTGATGATGTGCATGGCACAGTGGCTGGCACGTAAGTACTCCATAAATGGTAGCTATGGCTGTTATTACCGGGCACTGACATTTGAATTCCATAAGTACCTTGAACTCAATATATTCTAAAATGAACTTGACACTTCCCCCAAACTGAGCCCCTTTAGTGCAGTTCTAACCAGTGACATGTTCAACCCAGTCACCAAACAGAGACCTAGGTCATATTTCTTTCCTCATTCCTTTCTTTCATCCATGTCTATACTCTATGTGTCTAAAACCAATTTATATACCTTCTTAATATCTTTTAAACTGATTCTTTTCTTTCTGCACCCAGAGCCATTCCTTTGGCTCGGGTCTGCTATACATTTATCAGAATGTTCTTCAGCACAAACCTCATTTTTTTCCTCACAGCCTCAAACCCTGTAACTGCCTGCATTTGCCCTGCTTAGCCTGACGTTCAGGGCCCTCCATGATCTGACCTTGCCTGTCTCTCCGACCTCATCTCTTCATGTAGAGAGCTCCTTCCATACTCCCCACCTCACCTGACACGAAACTCTACTCTACTTCAGCTGTAAATACAAAGCACTGACTTCATCAAACATGTCCATCTTGTCCTCTGTCTCTGTAGCTTACATATGCCAGTTTCTTTCCCTGGAATATACTCCACATTACCTCCTCCTTCAACTTACTGAGGACGTTGCACTCGTCCTTAAAGATCCAGTTCAAGTCTCTCCTCCATCATCTGTATTTTTTATCACTAATCCACCTTCTGCTTATTAACTGAGTTTAGTTCAACATACTGCACTGTCATGTGTTAACTTCTGCATGTATTTCCTCCTGCACTTTGAAACCCTTGATCAAGCAGAAACTGGACCATTTTTATATTCCCAGAATCTGGCACAGTGCCTGGCACTTTGTAGGTACTCAAATATTAGCAGAGGAAATGAATGAACCACTTAGGGTAGATATACCTTTCCCACATTATCTAATTACTATTACTTATTTAATTGCCAGCCAACCTTCACCTCCTGCACCCCTAGAACTGTTGTTTATTGCATTGCTCAGTGTCCCTTTTTTAAGAAACCACAGGAGAAATTTCTCTCTGTATCTGAAATAGCCATCCTTCTCCTAAGCAATATGTGTACTTTTCATGTTACAAACTCTTCAATTTCTATAACTTGACAGCTTCAGAACGAAACTTAAGATGTCAGAGCATGCATCTTGCATACTTGTCTCAACTGGATGCATTTTTTTCTGACCCTGATTTGTTATTACCCTTTTGCACTTTATTGTCTTTCTCGACAGAGCTGCTTTTAGAACAAGGAGAATTGTACAATTTACCTTTAGGTACATAAGGAAAAGTAAAGTAAAATGAAGATGGTAACATATGCACAAGTGATTAAGAGGGGGTGGGAACAGAGGAGAGCATTAGAATATTAGAATTTTCTAACAGCAATGGTTGAAGCAATAATATCTTACTGATGTTATCAGCAGCCAATCAACTAACATTTTTGGAGCAACTGTGTGCCAGACATTGTGCTAGGCTTTGGGCTGCAGAGATATGCAAGTTAGAGTCTCTGCTCACGGGAATTCAGTCTTATCAGCTCTAATTTCTACCCCAGCATGTAGGATTAGGACAGATACGGAGAGGATGCCTTCCTCGAAAGCTTCTCCAGTCCCAGCCCACAAGAAATTTACTTTTAATTAGAATATAGGCAAGCTTCTATGGCATATGCCTCAAACTGCAGGTGGCTTCAGTGGCTGGAAGTGTATTTATTTCTCAGTCATAAAGTAGTTCAGAGGTAGATGGTCCAGGGCTGGCAGGGGCTCTACTGTGTACAGCACATGGCTTCCAGGTCCAGGGGCCATGTCCTAGCAGCAGGAAGGGTAGGGGCCAGGAAGCATGCCTGTGTGTTTAAAGGGCATGAACCGGCTCTGAAAGTGACTCAGGTCACCTCCCTATGGGCAGAACTTAATTTCTTTGTCACAGGAAGCTGCAGGGGACAGGGAGAAATATACCTCTACCTGGGGGCTGTAATCCAGTTAAAGTAAAGAAGGGGAGAATAGGTACTGGTAGACCTCTAGCAAATTTCTAACACCTGCAACATGGTTTCTTCTTTTTCTTGTTCTTTTTATTAGTAGGTATTACTATTGTTGTTGTTATTATTTGATGATGATGATGGTGATCCTAATGATTTTTCTTCCCATCTCTGCTTGTTATTTAAAGGCAATAGAGGGAGAAGGTATAGCTTAGTGGTAGAGTGCTTGCTTAGCATACACGAGGTCCTGGGTTCAATCCCCAGTACCTCCTCTAAAATAAATCAATAAACAAAAAACATGATTACCTCCTCCCCACCCCCCAAAAAAGGCAATAGGGCAATTGCTACAGGTCAGTTTATAGCTTCACTTCTTTTCTTCTGCCCCTTCTATGAACTTCATCTCTTCAAGTTCTCAAAGGTCTAAGATTTTTAAAAAATTATTACACAGTGATATTTTTAAAAATAACAATTCACCAACAGTTCAGATGATATATTGTTTTACATTCTGATTTTTCACCTAAAACTTTTATTCCTATCATAGGCAAAGTTTTAAAAAAAAAATATGGACCAGAAAAGGTGAGGGCATGAGCATGGCAAGACAACGAATGAGTCACAAGTTTTACTGTTTAAGATCTCAGTATTGACAGCTCCTAGAGGAGTAAAGTCTTACCTGAAAGAGTTCTCTGTTCCCCTGGTTGCAGGTTATAAAGATATACTTTAATTTTGCTCCTTTTCCATTTATTTTAGAATATGAGTGATGATAAGTTGTTACAAGACACAAATCAAATTGAGATGGGAAATAGGAGAGGAAGGGAAGAGAAAAATACTTTCTAATATTGCTGGTCCTGTGTATAATTTAGCTGTCTCTAAATATTAAGTAATCTTTTATACTGATCATCAGTATATTCCTGAACACAGGGAGAACTATTTTCATTCTAAATTTATAACATTTTTGGAAGCTTAATTATCATACTTGAAGGTCAAATGGTGCTTTATTGCAATAAAATACAAAAAGTAATAAAGAAATTATTCCTGGGGAGATGAAAGTCTAGGTTCATAGCTCATTAAATGGTAACTTCGCAGACCGTGTCTAATTTGTCATATTTAGCTTTGAAAGTTCCATGCATTTGAATTTCAAATTAGGGGAAGAGATACCTGAGGCAAAACTACCTTAGGGCCTTTGAATTCTAAAATGATTCAGGAGCTATAGTCCCCATGACATAATACCTTTATTTGTGAGAAGTGCTTGTCATCAAATATGTAGTGCTTGCCTGACTCAGAGCCTTTAAAAACAAAAAGTAATCAATAATATTAACACAAAGCTTGTTAACCACTCCCTCAATTCGTTTTCAGACGTTCCTTCCTTTTACTGCCCAGTGTACTGAAATCTCCATCCTTTGCACTGAATCATTTATTGAACGAGTTGGCCAAAATATATTTTGGAGTCACATAATTACTTAAAAGTTTCCTTCCAAAATAAGTCAGTTGAAAGAAAAACACTTTTGTTAAAAGAACAACCTTTGGGGGAGTTAAACACAACCCTATTCTTTCTAAAGCGCCTGTTCTAGGCTGCTGTGTATCTCATGAGATGCTGGCGGCCTCAACTTTTGAAAGAGCATGAACACAGAAACACTGTTTAAGAAATGAAGTTTTGCTTTACTTTCAGCATGTAATTTGTCTCTTGGACAAATTGAATTCATGATAGGAAGGATTTCTGATTCAATTTAATGTTGAGAAGCCGTAGAATGATCCATGTTTATGGAGCTAAAAACACCCAAGATTTAAGCTATTGAGTTGCAGTTAAGGAAAGTGTGGCTGTGAGCGCCAAGATCCAAAGGAAATCATGAAATCATCTGCTTCCTGTTTAAGTTCACAGAAATTTTCTGATCTTCCGCTTCTTTCTGCAAAGTTCAGTTCGTGCTCTCTTGCTAATATCGTAAGGACAAATTATTAATTGTAACCGGTGAGATTCTCTAAATAATTGGAGATAATAGAGAAAATGTATTTAGTAAATGAAAGGTAATATTCACAGAGTAACTCTATCTAGTGCCAAGCAATAGATATTTAGTATTAGCTGTGTTTAAAAGTTTGGAAAGGGATTGATAACTAGTTATTTCCATGTCATACTGAAGTTTAGAGTAATTCACACTGAGCGGAAAATGATGAAATATTTTTAAAAACTCACCCTTCAAAAAAGTAAAGACGCTGCTTAGTAATAACCTGCAGCTCCTGCAACTCCAGAGCCAGCACCAGCACACAGGTGTGTTCACAGACGTGGGCTAGTGCTTTTTTTCATTTGCTCAACAAAGTGTCAGCACACCCTTTTTGTACTTGTATTTTAAACAGATAAATAATAACTTGTTGAAAGAAACCAGGTAGCATATTTTTCTTTGAAAATTTTGCTACTAAATTTACTTGTTTTCATGTTAGGCCTCCTTAATTTTAAAAAAATTTTTATTTTAGTGTAGTTGATTTACAGTGTTAGTTTTAGGTGCACGGCAAAGTGATTCTGTTAGACATATACATGCATATATATTTTCTTTCAGATTCTTTTCCATTATAGGCTATTACATGAAATTGAATATAGATCCCTGTGCTATACAGCAGGTCCTTGTTGTTTATCTATTTTGTATATAAGAATGTGTATCTGTTGATCCCCAGCCCCTAATTTATCCCTCCCCAGAGTTGAGTCTCTTTACAGCTGTTTCACATAATCATCGTTCACCTTTGCTATTCCTGGCATAATTGTATTTATCAAATTTACACTAGTACAAGTTCTTATATTCATTCAAGGCAATTCCAGTGTCCTGTGATAACCCATGGAGACTAGTAAACCATTTCAAGAACAGCACAGCTGAATAAATAGGAAGCTCTACAAGGAATGTATTTTTCAAACAAATTTTAAAGCATCTTCTAAAAACAATGACTCAGGTTTTTGTTTTTATTTTCAACTATATTAGCTTATCAGTTTTTAAAAAATCCATTCTTGTCCTCTTTATATAGTTCGTGAAATCTTAGTACAATTACATACCTAGTGTTCAGGTCACTTAATAGTACCCTAGCATCTAGGAAAATGTTCGGTTAAGCAAAGATCTGGAATATCACCGAAGCATTTCATTATTGATGTAAAACTTTGTATTCTACCAAAGCAAATAACCTAGATGGGTCCTGCTAGAAAATTTGGAGGACAAATAAATTTTAAGTGGCACTATCACAAATATTGAAAGGAATCTGGGAAAACAAATTATTAGCACACATTTGTGAGTGATTTTAGCTTTTAAGAACATTTATTACTTATCTAATATGAAAAGACTATATTATGCTTAAAACATTAAAAATTTCTCCAATTTTCTCTTGTTTATTGGCTCTCAGGAGATATTTGGCTAGTGAAACTACATAGATCCTTATTTTTTAAAATGCTTCCTGGGAAAATTGCTACCAGTTTGGGTTGATAATTTTAAAGTTCTAAAGGCTTTTTCAACTAAAAATAACTCAAAATATGCCATGCCTTCATTTCTAATCCTTTGCTGGAAGCATGCTTTTAAAAACATGGAGGCTTTAGTGAGATTCTATCGTGATTCTTATACTATGTTGACTTGCTTTTACTTTATTTTTTTTAATTGAAATGTAGTCAGTTTCTTTTTTTAACATTTTTTATTGAGTTATAGTCATTTTACAACGTTGTGTCAAATTCCACTGTAGAGCACAATTTTTCAATTATACATGAACATACATATATTCATTGTCACATTTTTTTTCGCTATGAGCTACCACAAGATCTTGTATATATTTCCCTGTGCTATGCAGTATAATCTTGTTTCTCTACTCTGCATATGCCTGTCAGTATCTACAAATTTTGAAATCCCAATCTGTTTATTTTTTAAAGCAAAGTAGAACCTTCATTTTAACTTGCCTGTTTAGCGTTTCGTATTTTATCTGTGGTTTTGACAAAGCTGACTTGTTTTGACAGCATTCAGCATACCCCTTAAGTTTTCAAGATACAACTTAAGTTCAGTGACCAACTTAGTCAGTTACTTGAACTAATCAAGCTTTATAAAGGAGATAGTTTCTGTAATTTTTGTGGGTCTCAGTGACATAAGGTTTGTGGATAAAGATTGCAGAGATGAGTTCATATTTTGAATGAGATCTAGACTTCACTGGAACATGAATCTGTTAACCCTTTATTTGTTCTATTAACGCAGATAGTGATGTTGTCATCTTGCCTAAGATTAGTAACCAATTTCTAGATACTCAGAATTATGAGCCGGGTTTATCTGTCTATTGCCAGTACTCATGGAACTCCTTGGTGTGGTCCATGATTGGTTTCTAATATTTGCACTGTTTATCAAAGTGTATAAATTATTGGTAGAAACTTCATGTTAAGCTGAATTGCCCCAACATTTATAGGAAAATACATTATTTCTTAAGTAATCAAGGGTTTGTATAAACCAAAATGGGAAGTCTTGATATTTTTCTCAGAAGTTATTTTTTTTTCTGTAGTGTAGGGTGTCCAACTAATTACTTTTGTGAATCTAGGAATATTCAGATTTGTTAACAGTTCTGTGTTAGGATAGAAAACGAGTCCCTCACAGTGTAAAATGCTTTATGTGCCATCTCCTGGGTCTCACCAGTGAAGATTAATCAGGACCATGTTATGAAGCTTCCCCCTCAGTCATCTCTCTGGGCACAGAATCATTCCAGGCTGTCTTCCCCTCTCTCCAGTTCAGTCCCCTCAGATAAGCAGCAGGATCCTCACTCCCAGTGTGTCCTCCCTTGTGTCTCCTGGGGTCAGTCTTCTGACCTGGTCTTCATACCATGATGTGGAGGCACCTGGAAGAAACTAGGATGTCTTATACTTCTGTTAAAGGCGTGTTCTATCCTGTTTTCTCCAAAGCCAAAGCTTACATATTTTTAGGAACCTTTTTGTTCTCTCTCATTCTTGGAAACAAAGCTTCCCAGTGTAAGCCATTTGGCAACTTCATGTAGTAGCTAGTGTCAGTCATGCAATTCCAGATTCAAAGGAGCTAGGAAATTGGACCAAAGTGGGCGGTGGGGTGGGAGCAGTCTAGAGTCCTAGAGTAACAGACCCACAAAATGTTGAGGTAAAAACAATCAAAAAATCTAGACAGGTGAGTCAGTTCAATGGCAAAGGAGCAGGAAAGATATACTTGGAGATATGCCACTGGGTAAGCACTGGAAGGTTGACAAATTAGGACCTCTCTGAAGCGTGCATTTAGTAAATGAAAGAGTAAAGACCTTTTTGCCAAATTCACATAGTTCAGGATCTTAGTAATTCATCCACGTCAGTAATATGAGGCAAAGCAGGTACTATCCAAGTGGGAGTGTAATAAATGATGTTGAACTATACTGTACTTCTTCAGGCTACTTATTCTAATTTTTCTGTGGTACATTTATTCTGATAAATGTAGAAAAGGTGGTGAACTTCCTACAGGCTTAGAAAATTCTTTTGTACTACATAAAACTAGATTAATATAGTTACTTGTTTAGAGATGATTAAAACAAGCTCCCCAGGCCTATTACTTTCACTAGGTTTTTTATTTACATCGTACACATGTAAATATTTTTCAAGGAAATTTCTACTTTTCCTTTCCCTCAGTTAAATGTGTCCTGTGTTCCTCTCTTTGATGAAATAATGTTTAGTTATCTTGGACATGGGATTTTTTTTTTAATTGAGTCTTCCTACCTAGTGATTTAAAACATGATTTAAATTTGTTGAGCTAAATTAAACCCAACTGGACATTAATTGGGTGTTTAAATTACCCAGACTACTTACACTGAAGGACTTTTTGACAACAGTATGAGTATGTGTTGGCACTTTTCAAAGGTTTGGATCTTTAATTATTTATTTTCCAAAATATAATAAAACATATTACAACTGAGAAGGAGAGTAGCTTTCAATTCAATTAAGGATTTATTGAGAGTCTTTTACCAGCTTAGATTGGTGTCTTGAATGAGTCTATTTCATGCTTTTGAAGAACTTGTGTCTTCTTGGGAGAAAAGATACATACTTAATACAGAGAACAGTTCTGCATGCTGTAAAAATAAGGGCTGGATTGTGGGATTAAGAATGGTTTTTGAAGTTGGCTTTCTATCAGAATCAGCTGAGGAGGGTTTAAAAATACAAATTCTGAGTTTCCATTCACAGAGATTCTGACTCAGAGTGTAATTTCTAAATGGTCCCTCCCTGATAATTATATTGGAGGTGGTTCAGTGAAAGATGCCATGTGCCAAAATAATTTATAAAACAGAGATATCAGTCTGGATAGACTCTTTAGATTAAAGTAGATTAAAACATAATGTTCTCTTTATTGCATCCCGGCCTTAGTCACCAGAGGCATTTAAAATCAAGTAGGCAACTTAATTGATGTTGCTGCAGATACTTTGTTACACTTACTTAACCATTGTATTAACTAGTAAATATTTCTGAATGATCATTGCCATAAATTTTACACCTAATTTAACTTATTTCCCAATCTTTTTCAAGTTACATATTTTATAAAGATCAGTATTACTCCTCCCCTTCTTAAGAATTTATCCCATGAATACAGAGAACCCCTTTTGTAAGGTAGCTACCATGATACCTTAAGAAACACAGCAAACAAATGAACAAAAAATCCCTTTGGTCCAAGTGCCTTCTTAGATGCTACAAGATTTCATTTTTTGTCTTTGCAGTGAAACTTCTTGAAAAAATCGTCCACACAGTACTTAAGAGAGTGGTCTCTAAGGCCAGATTCCCTGGGTTCTTCTTACAGACCATGCTTAGCACAGTGTCTTGGATGTTCTCAGTAGCTAACAGCTTTTTTAGGATTGTTTTGGTCTCTTCTTTAACCCTCTTCTCTCTTAAAACTCTCTCCTTTCCTTACTTCCATAATGAAATTCACTCTTTTTTGGTCTCCTTTGCTAGCTCCTGTCCTTCTCCTAGGCCCTTCTATGCACATTTACATCTTCATTTCACTTTTTGTATTTCCTGCATTGTCTCTGAGTGACATTGTGGTCTTCTTCCATGCCCTCACCACCTCCTGTGTGATGTTTCCCTAATTCATGTCCAGTGAAGATCTCCCTCCTAGCTCACGTTCAGCGCTGTCCAACAGATGTATAATGTGAGACATAGGTATAATTTTAAATATTCTAGTAGCCACATTTAAAAACAAAACCAACAAAAGATAAACTTAATAATGTAGATTATTTAACACAGAAAATATAAAATATTAAACATTTTGATTTAATATAGTCAATATAAAATTGGTGAGATATTTTACATCTTTTGTATTAATTATCTGTAATCTGGTGTATATGTGCTTACAGCACATCTTAAGCAGTGGGATACTTGTCTGTGTTAAGATTTTGTGAATTTTACAATAGATTCACATATCCAAATATTCTACACTTACTTAAATGTCTTCCAGCAACTGAATTGAATATCAAAAAGTTAGGTTTCTTGAATGTCCACATCCACCTTGATGGAGTTTGCCCATCTTTTTTTAGAAAAGCTGATTTAACTTTGATACAAAAACGTATCTGTTTCAAAACTATGTCTGTCTAAGTAAATTCATTTACTCTTATGTCAACCAAGTATTATTCACATGGGGTTCACAGGGATATTACATAAATTGAAAAGCAACTCCAAAATTATCAATATCAACAAGATATTCTTCAAATTTGGGGGGAAGTTTTTTGCAGACAATTTAGAAAATTGTCAATTGCAATTAAAATCTACATATTGATCATATTAGGAAAATATGTAAAATCATTTATTTGTTATGTTAGAGGTTTCAGTTTCAACATGAAGTCTCTTGTCCAACAACTCTGCAAGTAAACTCTTGTTACCCTTGAAGCTTCAGATTCATCTCACTCACATGCAGTGTGATGTCGATGAGGGAACATGCATCCTTCTGCCATTTTTTTGTCATTGATTATTGAATAATTGGCAGTGGTTCTTTTTGTTTCCAAAAAATCTTGAATTAGAGTTAAAGTTAAGTGAATCTTTGTAAAACTCTTCTACAACTTAACCAGTAAGCATTGGTATAAAACACAAAAGCATTAAATTTTTCTTCTGGTTTTTTTTTTTTTTTTTTTTACTTCCATAACCTTGTGATGATTCGGCGCATTTACATGTATCTACTAACAACTGTGAGCATGACACTTCCCATAGAATCTGTATCAAAAAACTGAGCCCAGGTATTGTTCATATGTGTAATATGTTGGTATGCAGCAATAAGACAAGCATCACTCTCTAGTTTTAAAATGCTTTTGAGTCTGAAATTTTCATCTAACATAACTGAAGCACTGACCATCATGGTAAAAACTAATTTTTTAAATATCTAGCTGGTTTTTCTTTAGTATAGAAGATTTTAAAAGAGCTGTCATGAGTTCTAATTTTTAGATAATGAATTGACAATATTTCTTCATAGATTTGAAAGTCCCTTTTGATAAGAAAAATAACCGAAGTATTCATTGGGCGATGTCCCTTATTTCCTAACTCCTGTCAGAGTGCCTTTTCTTAAAATGCATATTTGAACATCCATTCCTTTGCTGGTAAATGTTCAGGAGGTCATGCTTTCATGGTAAAGTCCAAATTCCCTCACGTTCAGTTCCATAAACTTGGCCTTCCAATCCTCCCAACCTCACTTTTCCACCCCCTTCTCTTAAGCTTTCATCCAGTCTTGCCAGAATTGTTGTGGTTCTTCAAAAAAGTCGTTCTTTCTGATGTCTCTATACCATTTCACTTCTACCCCAGAAAGAAGCACCTCTTCCCTCCCTTATCCCCACCTATCTTCCTCTGACTGGTCTTTCAAAACTCAGCAGAGGAGTCATCTTCTCTGGGAAACCTCTCCTGATGCCCTTCTTTTCCTGGGCAGCCTGAAATGAGTATCCCTCCCTTGCCCTCATTCCCACCCCGGCACCTCTGAACACTCTACCATAGCACTTGTTACACTGTGTTGTAGTGTCTCTGCTAGATGGTAAGCTCTCTGAAGAAAAGTACGGTGCTTTTTGTCTTTGTACCCCCCCCCCCCAACAGCCCATGGCATGGTGTGGGTGCTCACATCACATTATATTGTGTGTTTCAAGGGACACCTTACTAGCCTTGTGTAATAAATCACTGTCCTGTGTGTAAGGGGTTCTGCTCTTCACTTTAGACAGAATGCATGGCTTTTAAATAAAACAACTAAAAAGTGAGTTGGATGTCTTATTTTAGGATAGTGATTTGTATTTTCTTCTTACTTCACTAAAAAGTTTCTAGCCATTTAATTTGTTTAGTATGACCTCAGTTTTGTAATTGTATTTGTGACTGTTTATTGGATTTTTGCTCCTGTAGCTAATCAGTCATTTTTCACTTTTTCTCTCTTGGTCCAGCTCCCACAGAGGCCACTGTGCACCCCCATCTAGGTAAGTGTTTAAGGTCCAGATGTCACTAACCTTGGTACTCGATCTGCTTATTTAACTCGTCTGCAGTGTGAGCACATGATGCAGAAGTGAGGATATTCTCTGCCCTCTCTGGTTTGCTGGTCATTCACTGAAATCAGACTCAGGTCCAGATTACACTTGAACCTCACCAAGAAGGTAGTCACACTGCCCTGCTGGGGCTAATGGAAGGACTTTCAAACCTGTTAATTTGTTCATCCTTGGGATCCTGTTGAGCGTGATCTTTTGACATAGTGTTCTAATGCTGCATTTTCCCCAGAGCCTCTCCGCATCATCAATAGCAGAGCTAGAGGCCACGGATAAGGAGCTGAGTGTGAAGGAATTGAGTCATTTCAAATTTGTGATATAGAGCTTTGCAACGTAGAACTGAGTTGCAAAAAAAGAGACATAATTTGGATGTTTCTTTAAAAATTGAAATGAAGTTATATAAATAACTAAATGCTTTGTTTCATGACACCATGTAATGTTGCCACCTGTCATTTTTCGCATGATCTTTTCATCCTGCTCTGCGCTTGGTGGGCCACAGGTCTTGAGGCAGGGTTGTAGAGTAGATAAGGATGCAGGTTCTGGAGCCAAACTACCTGGATATATCTCACCTTCACCACTTGCTAGCAACATGATATTGAGCAACTTACTTAACCTCTCTGTGCCTCAGTTTTCTCATCTATAAAATGGAAGTAATAATAGTACCAACCTCCTATGGTTGTTGTAAGGATTAAATGAATTCGTGTTTGTAAAGTATATAGTCAGTGATATAATAGTGTTTGGAAAGAAAGAAATATGTGAACAAACAACCATTGAGGCTTACCCATGCCTTGGTAAAAAAAAAAAAACCTCTAGAAAGCAAATGATCTTTAAGAGTTAAATTTCTCATGTATGACAGTGAAGACTTACTGTAAAAGCAATTTCCTGCACTACACTGTTAAGAATGAACAGAAACCATCCTAGCCAGCTCCCGCCTTTCAGATGCCTCTCACTGTGGGGCTTGCAGGTGGGTCAGTGTTTGTCTCTTGGGCTTTCCCTTTCAACCTATAAATCCAATTAATTTACTTTTCACTTTGGCAAGTCTGCCCGGAGAAGCTCTACTTTTATGTGATGCTGCAGCTTGGGGCTCCTCTTCTTTGGCAGATGAACACGAGCACTTAGAAGCCTGCCTTCCGGCAGCCAAGGCAGGCTGGTGACCTGCAGTGGCCCAGCCGAGTCCCCGCCAGGTGGGGTATTTGAGAGGCTGCACCCTGAAGGCATTTCAGGCACTGCATCTAATCGCTCAGCGGAATCATTAAATCACTCCCACACACAGAAAACATCACAGAATTCTCTCCGGTGTAAATCCATATTCTCCCTGTTGTCGTGCCTAAGGCTTCGAGTCTGAACAGCCATTCCTCTCGACCCATGCTGATTCACTGGTTCCCCAGACTTCGTTATGTGCTTACCTGCTGGCCTCCCTGGTATAAACAGGAGGCGAGGCTGGCTGCAGGTGGCGACGTCACCAGAGAGAATTTGGGAGTGTGCTTCCTGATGAGGGGAGGTGATTTTAATTACTCAGTGAGTCTAATGAATTATATTCAAGCGAGCCAAAGAAGAAAAGTAAAAATATCACTTCTGAAAGAAAAAAATTTGTGGTTATTTTTTATGAATCAGATCTCAAAAAGCACATGTAAACTAGTTCAAACAAAATTGTACAGGCCCAGAGAATTTATATTAGCCGAACCAAATTTCCCAAGCAAACCATGGGAATCAGATAAGAAGGATTTTAAGCACTAAATTCATTTTTTACAACTCGAGTAGCCATAAGTATCATTTCTCATTAAAAATTACACTTACATTGTAACTGGCCATCAAGTTGTTTTTACTTGTCCACCCTGTCTTCAGTGGAAATACCACATACTCCACAGTTTATGAAAACATTCTTTGCTCTTGGCCTACCCAAAGTTCTTCTAGTGCTTAAAAATAAGTATTGAATACAATCTTGAGTGTAATGATAGTATATTTAAGACTAGGGGCGGCTCCCTGACTTCCTCCTGACTTCTAACATAACTCTATTTGGGAGTTTTACTTATTCCGGTAGATAATTTCTCCTAAGCAGCTCTGAGGGGAAAAAATGTTAACAATTTGAAACATGGTAAACCAAAAATGACTGAATATAGGAAATGAGAGACAGCAAGCCAGGGCAAGAGGGGCAGTAGGAGAGAGAAGAGGAAATGGGTAAGTAAATATCAGCAAGCTTAGCTGACAATAAATATGCAGATGCTTTAAAGTGAGTTAGATCCTGAATCTGTTCTGGGCGAGTCGAGCCGTGAGAGGCAAGTCCTGTGTGACCTCCCCTTGTAGATTAGCGTTGACTGGTGACACCTTGGGAGGGTTCTCTTTGCGGGCTCTGGTTTACAGTCTTCTAAAGAGCAGAGTTACTCTTTCCCTTTGCAGTTTAGGGGCAAAGTAAATACAATCAGCTGCTCATTTAAAATTCAGTTTGAATTTAAAATAGTTATTTCTCATACATGCAGCACGTTGACCCTTTTACATAGCTTAATCTATTGTTTAGTATATTTCTTTTCTAAATGCTTTGTTTTTCTTTTAGCTGAACTGCATAGTGACAGTATTATCCTACGAGATGACTTTGACTCCTACCCCCAACAGGAACTGAACCCAAACATATGGTAAGTTATAGGAACATGCCTCACTTTGGTTTGTATAATGCAAAACAATGATGATGATAATAATAATGATGATGATGATGATGATGAGGATGATACCGACTGCTTCCATGGAGCTGTTACATAGAATTACATTGCTCTTTAGCACTAAGGTATCAGTGAATTTGTTCAGCTAGGGAACTGGGCTTGATGTCACCTGCAGAATGTCTATTTTTTGACTTCTTTAGGAATTGAATCTAGGTACTTTTCAGAGCCATGGGCTTGGTCGGTTGTTTTTTTCAGTTGTACAAGTTCCTTTGTAGAAAACATTATGCTTTATATGTCTAATGATTGCTTTTGTATCAAACAAAAGAAGGGAAATGGTTTGTCTGAAATGATAGATAATTTGAGTCATACTGTCAAATAACATCTACATTATTGGGTTACCTCATTATTTATACTGCAGTCTTTCCTCCCAAGGCTCTTTAGAGGCAACTCCATGGGATTTCTGAGGGTAAAGAAATAATGAACCAAAATGCGTACATTAAAAAACTTGTTGAATACGTAAATGGATGCATTAATTTGCTGGCAGTTTGTTGTATTTTTGCTGACTTCGGAAAGCTGGGTCTACCAACCCAGAGCTACAATCAAATCCACATACTTTGAGGGAATACCTGACTGTGGACATCTGGGTACTAAATGTTTTTGTATACACAATTAAGAGTTCAAGAGAAATTAGAAGTGCTAAGGTAATCAAGTTGCAATCAAAATCTAAGCAATACTTATGACCTGAAAGAAAATAACCATTTCATCTTCAAATGTCAGCATATGGTATTCATTTGTTTTTTTTCTTATTATCACTGTTCAATAAAAAATACCAAGCAATAATTAATTTACTTGTATAGTACTTTAAAAAGGGATATGGCTAACAGGAGTACTGGGGATTGAACCCAGGACCTCACACATGCTAGGCAGGCACTCTACTGCTGAGCTATACCCTCCCCCTTCTAAACACATATTTTTAAAAAACTTATACTCCAGGATATAAATCCTTAATTGTAGTAGAGGTCTACAAATGACATACTGCAGTTCCTAAAGAGGAGAGATGACTCTGGTGGGAGTTTCTTGGAGAAAGTGGTCCTTGACCTGAGAGCCGAAGATAACATATGGATTTAGAAAATGTTGGTGTTTAAATACTAGACAGAGAAACTTTTATGTCTTTTCTAGAAAGAAATATGAATCTAGGTAGTATAAATATACAAAAAAATCCAACTAGACAGAGACATAAAGTCTCATAATTGATACACCATTTAAAGAAATAATTTATCAACAAAATTTCACTTCCTTCTGAGCATATCCTCGATATAAGTTTCTTAAAATAAATTGAAAATCTTTATTAAGAAAAAGCCAAAAGAAACTTTCTAATCACCACTTTTACCCAGGAAAAATTCTCCACTTCTCCCAAAACATTTGGTTTTTTTATAGCCCATTAATACAGATGTTATCAGATGATTTGTTTCTTCCAAGGCAAGTTCATTTCTGTCAAGCTAATTCATTTTCTTCAGTGAGTTTTCTTGACAAATACAAAATGTGACTTTTATGTGGTAGAAATTCTGTTGTTTTTAAAATCAATAAAATGTGATTGATTTTGCTTCACCCATTTTCATGACTGATCTGATATATGCTTTCTTGACCGACGTTATGGATTTTGTGTCCCTTTTACTTAAGCGATGGTTTTTCCTACTGTTTTAAAAAATCTTTTATTAACTTTAAATAGCCACGCACTTCTGTCTTCTATCGAATATGCTTCGAAGTAATTTTACTTTATCTTTTATTGCCCACAGTCTCCTTCATCTGGCCTCTTTAGGATAAAAAATTTTATAAACTTTTAAAAACCTGTGAAACTCTCATCATTTGAGAGATGGCTTTGTTGAACAAAAGGTGGTAGAGGTTCTGAGATCAGGCTGGTCTTGTTTGACTCTCAGGCTAGCCCCTTGCCAGCTGGTACCCAGGAAAAGCATAAAATTTGCTTTACCTCTGTGAGCCCCATTTCCTTGTCAGTAAAAGGAGTAAAAGGGAGACGAATGCTGTTCTTACAGCGCTGTTTTTGAGCTTCATGAGCCTGAAAAGGTCTGGCACCAAGCCTGCTGCTCAGTACAAAGCAGTTCCCTCCCACCTCCCGTATTCTCTCTCTGTCCTTCCCTAGCTTTCTGTCTGCCTCCCTCCCTCCCTCCCTTCTTCCCTTTCTTTCTTCCTCCTGAGGTGTATTTGCACATTGGTCTACTAATCTTCCCTAAGCCCAGAGATGACCTCAAATCATTATTATTAAAATAATCTTCAGCCAATATATGTCAGTGAGTCCCCACGTTTTCCTTCATTGCATTTGGATGAAAAACAGACTTCAGATTAAATGTATCTGTATTATAATAATATATGGAATATGTACTAATGAAAATATGGCAGAATCATAGAGAAGGGGGAAACGAGGGTATTAGATGCCTCAAGCCTCTTAAAAATGGACATCGCTCCCTAAAGTTAGATGCCAATACAATCAGATATCCCAGTGAAATATTTCCAATAAAGTTACAAAACTCTACTTTGTTTTGGAACCTCACTGGCCGTTTCACTCTAAAATCTCTGTTTTCTTGGTTGACACATGAGTTTTGTCCCTTATGATATTGTCTTTGATTTTCTTTACCC
Source organism: Vicugna pacos (assembly GCF_048564905.1). Lineage (NCBI taxonomy): Eukaryota > Metazoa > Chordata > Mammalia > Artiodactyla > Camelidae > Vicugna > Vicugna pacos. The sequence goes on along the minus strand of NC_132993.1, from coordinate 75,192,785 downwards.
CACGGAATTAGGCACCACCGGGCAGTTTTGTGGCAACCAGGAAGGAGAATCCTTGCTGACAACCCCACAGCTCTGTGCCGCTTGCTGCCACACAGCACCAGATAGAAGCCAGGGGCCTGGGGGCGCTGCTTTTGGCCAAATTCCTGTGACTCAATCCATCACTAAATAATTTGCCACTAAAGAAAAATGTGCTACTTTTATGAGCGGGTTTCTTCCGTGGGGTTTGAAAAGTACCATATGCATTATTTAACTCGTCATTTTTAAGGACAGGCAAAAGGAGAAATTAAGAAACTGAACTCACATCTGTGCAATTATGGGGAGAAAGATCAGTTTAAAAGTTAATCACTCACAATTTGTTTGCTTCCATTGACTTCATCTACTAAAATCAGTGTTTTTCCACCCCATGTCATGTAACTTGATATCCAAGTTTCTCAAAACTTGAGATCCATGTATTTCACAGTACAAATTTACCTCAATAAAACATTTCAACAATAGTGAGAAAAACAATAAGAAAAGTTAAGAAATAGGAGACATTTCTGATTTGTAACTTGGAGTTACAAAGAGTTCAGAGAGAGAAAGACAGCCAAAGGAGTTAAGAAGTGAATAAATGTTTAAAAACAATTTAAGTTTTCTTAAGAAGTGTCTTTACCCTCTAAGTAGTTACAAAGTCAAGGAGGAATCTTTGTTTTGCTTAACAGATTATCCCTTTAATGCTTGTTTCCTGAAGATCACAGACGGCATCCAGAACTCTAATATCACGAGGCTCTGATGTTCTAGTGGGAAATGTGGGGCTGTTAGAAAACATGATGATAAATGGCAACCAGAAGACAACAGATGTTTCCCCTCCAGCATGATAATAATAGCAGAGATGTCCTATTCAGCAGAGATCAGGGAGGAACAAGAGTCAACCCTCAGAAGAAGCATCTTAGATGAGCAAGTAAAGTGTGTGGTGCCAACAGGGATACGAGACATCAAGAAGAAAGACGCAGATGAAATCGTCTCAGATTTCTCAGGTGCAGGAAGACCTCTGTCAGTTGATCATACAGAAAGCCCACAGTGTACAGCTAAGGAAGCTAATGCAGTGGCTGGCGTTCCACAGGGTTGCTTGAATCCAGGAAAGACGAGAACATTTCCATTTTTTATGTGAAAAGATCATAGTACAGGACTAGAGAAATTGGGATCACAGACTGCTGCATCTTGTATTCTCTTGAAAGTACTAATTTATTGGAGCAATTATTCCGAAATGGACCAAGAAATTGGTGTTTTGGCTTACTCAAGTTTATTTTCTTTTAGAAGAATAATTGTCTGAACAAAGACTCTAAAAAGACTGGAACTGTCGTATGGGGAGTGTGAGTTATTCTAGCTGAAGCTTTATCTACTCAGCGGTGAACAGCTTAGCCTGTAAGAGAACAGTCAAGTGAACAGTAAAACTACTTCAAAGCTCATTAGTGTCTCGGAACCCCCACAGAAGACAGCACAGGGTACTCCATTGAGTAGATAAGTGTGAGAACCACAATTCCAGTTCATTCAGAAAAAAACTAAGCCTGATAAACAATGTCATTGGGAAAAAACTGAATAAAGGTGCATCCACTTTGCTCAGTGTGCAACTGGCCTGTGGGCCGTAAGCCTGGAAGGCAGGTTGGGCGAAGGGGAGCACTCACCATGGACCTGAAAGGCTCCACGCCACTGCTGAAGAATTTCCAAGGGATTTTTTTTGGTAATGATGATCACTTGGAAGGCATATCACCTAACAGGCTTACCCACAGAACATGGCACATAAACCTTACAGTTTTTCAAGAGCAGGTGACTAAGGGAGATTGTGAATAGATGAGAAAAGCCAGGCAAATACGCATTTTCTCTGATGACATGCCTTTGCCAGAACCTCTGATATATCACTGTATTGTGGGGTTTTGAAATTATAATTTGATTTGTAGGGTTTAATGGTCCAATATTCTGATCTCATGTGCATCTTTTTTTCTACTTTTTGCTCTCACCTCCTCCCCATTGACTTTACCTCTTTCTCTCACTCTTCTCTTTTGTTAATAACTTTTTTTCCTCTCGTTATAAAACTCTCCTCTCACCTTCCTCTCCTTGCTTCCCCCCTCCTCCTTCCTCCTCTTTTCTTCCCATGATGTGATTGCTCTGGGGAAAACTTCATCTACAATGGAAAGGTTAACCAGGACGTGTCCTACTAATAAAATAAGGTGTGGATCTGGAAGCTTGTTATTTCCTTCTTTAATCTCTGTTTCGATGACAGAAATAAGAGCTCACTCAATGGAATTAAATATCAAGTACATTTGAAACAAGGGAGGAAGTATTTCCTCAAACAGCACGTAGTGGAATTCACCGTCATAGGCGGTCAGAGTCTGGCATGCAGTGGTCGGGTATTAGAAGGGTTATTTTCAACCCAAATAATATTTGTCATTGTACCTGTTAACAGAGGAAAGATCAAATTTTTAAACTCCCTGGTGAAATAAGAAGAGTTCTCTTACCTTCCTCAGTGAGAAGTAACGAGAAAGAATGAGCTATAATTGGAGTTTGTCATTTTCACATTTAAAGCATGTGTTAGCTCCTTAGGAAAAAAAGTCTTGACATCATTGAAGGTGATATTATTCTGTCTTATCGAGTGAACTTTCTTTGCTGTTTTTCTAAAAATATTCCACATTTACAAAGAGAAAAGGATTTTATGAGGGTTTTTTTTTTTCAGCTTGATCTTTTACAGGTAAATAGTCATGCCCCCTTTACCATAAAACATTGTCTCCTTGTTAGAAAATACGGTCAGAAGTTGAGTGTTCTGACTGTTGAGGTTTGAATGGAAAGTACAAGAAGCTCCAGTGTTTCCAGAAGTCAGCTGACTGCCTAGCTCCCAGATGGCCGGCAGGGTCTTATTGACTCCGAGGGGTTCACCGGTCCCTGACCTGGCCTTACCTGGCAGGCTCACACATCAGGTCAGTCAGCACACGCAGTGTGAGCTGTACCTGGGGGAGGAGACTTGTTACCTTTGGTTCAAGAAATTACAAGAGATTTTTCTTTTCATTTTCTTTTTTTGTTTTAAAGTACTTTTTAGAATCAGATCAAATATTAAATTATTTTTAACATCTCCGTTCTGAAATGCTGGTGAATAGACAATTCTGACTCATAGAATGCCAAATTGCTTCTTCTGGGGCTGAGTCCCAGACGCTGACTCCCTCAGAGGCAATAAATTATGGATAGATAATATGATGTCCTCAGTCTTGGGGACAAACGGCATGTATCTCCAATGAGAATTTGATGATAACTGATTGTCACTGAGTTTCCAAGTGATTAACTTGTTTCAGCAGAGTGCCTGACTGAGGGCTGAGTGATTTCACTCTGATCTAAAAGGAAGAATGAGCCATGTAATTAGACTGCTCTTGAGAAAATAATATTTCAAGTATTTATTTATTGTTATCAGGGTGATGTCACCACCCACCATTCATAAATCTCTGGCTATGCAAAGAAGCCAAATTTTCTCATTAATCCTCTTCCTCTTTCCTGCATCCTGAAAGTCCTGTGTGAGTCACTGCATGACGTGGGGACCCCAGACTCGAGGAACATTCGGTCTAGCTTCCCCTGTGTCTACTAAATGGGGACTTTAGCATGTTTTCCAGCGTAATAATTTTAAAGCCAGAATTAAAAACATAATTATATCTTCAGAAATGTGCTCTCTACAGCACAAATGCACATCACATATAATTCTTTATCCTAAACAGAAACAGCCTCCTGAATGATGAAAAACAAAGACAGAGAACTGACACCAAAATAACAAGTTTCAAACTGCCAAGGAGCTTGTTAGAGTGAAAAACAAATCTTGGTTCAAAGCATTTCTTTTTCTTTTATGTTTACAGTGTGACCCTAGACATGTTGGTGAAGTACCTGCCTTTATCCTTACTGATTCCTTTATGTTTGGGTTAGTGACAAAATGACAGTGTGATAGTGTGTGTATAAAATAGGGACAAGTTGTCTAAAGGGGTATATTACCAAAGGAATATCAAATTTGATTATGTACTTTAGTTCAGTGAATTCATTCTGAACATTTTACTATGAAGTCCATGACATTTCTCTCATTTTTTTACACTTTCATTAGCAAAGCAAAATCTCTTATCCCATAAATGAAAAAATAAGAACTTTTAAGAAAAGACATTTGTATCTTTTCAAAATGAACTCTGACAGTAAAAAATGATGACAACCGTTTCTGAAATGCACATTTTTAAAAATAGATTTGGAGTTCTCTTCTCTCACTGGCTGCTTTAGAGTGGAGTGGGAAGAATATTGGACCAGGAGTCAGAGAACCTGCCTTCTCATCTGTTCTGTCACTTGTAAAATAAGGGGTGATGAGACTCAGTGGCATTTCAGGTGCCCTGTAACTCCAACGACCAATGATCTGTGAACTCTAGTAATAGATGAGATTCATGTGGAACCTAAGCATGTGATAAATGGGTTCAGAGAGGGCTTAATAAATTCAGGCGCTGAATGGTCTTTGGGGATAGCAAGAATTTCCCTTAAAATGTCTTTTAATTGTTCTGTTCATGGCAGAATATATTTTGAGATGGGCGATTCATAGGATGTGCTGTGGCATTTGTCAGATTCTTATGTTCTGTTTCTCATAATGGGAACAAGAAAAAACAAGAAAAAAAAACATAATGGGAACAAGGGGAAAGGTTTCTCAGGTTAGAGAAATATTCAGTATTACTCTTACTCTTAAGCAAGGAAGCAAATCCTTAGCTAGGAGGTCATCTTCCTTTTTAAATGGAAAAACAAAAGCCTATTTAACTGGGATTATTTTAAACTTCCTCTTCCCACCAATCTCTGAAGAATCTGTTACCTAACTTTACAGAGCCCTCATTTTCCTGACGGAATTCAATTGTGAGGCCACAGTTTAAGTGTTAGAAATAAATAGCACTTTTTTTTTCTCTGAGCTTAAAGAAAATTGGACTACTCATTATCCAGCAAATTGAACCCCCATTCTTAGGAACTCATGATTTTTTCCATAAAGGAGGGGTAGGATTTTGAACTACAAGTATTCTTCACTGAGATCACCCATTGGAGTTAAGTACTCAACTCTGCTCAGCCAAGTTAAATTGTTACACACAGGGGCATTCTGAGAAAGAGAGGAAGATGGGAATTAGGCACTTAGAGCACATAAGCATTATTTTAAATTCTGGAATGAGCCAGGACTTACTTTTCTTGAAATTTGGATGCTCATTCACGTCTGTAGATTTTTAAAACTTACTTCGACCTTCTGACACAGATCACTGTTTCCTCTGGGAAACCGTGGCCCCTAATTGCCCTTATTTGGTCTCCTTCAGGGTTATAGTGTTCATCATGATATTATGATTTATCTTTTCCTTTATGTTAAAGGCATTCGTATATATAGTTGTACAATACTGAACTGTAATGGTAGAAAAAAATGTTAGGAAGGTCATGTTATAGACGCAGTGTTAGAAAAGTCACCTTGACAGGCAGCACAGATTGTCAGGAACATGAACAGAAATGAACCCACTGCCAGTAATCATGGGAAAGTATGCAGAGACACCCAGACTGACACACACTGAAGGGTCCCAGTGATAGTTGGAGCTTTCCAGAAACCAGACTAAGGACAATATGATTGCTCCCCAAGGATCCATTCTTGGACCTCTACCCTTCCCACTTTGTATATCCTCCTCTCTCCCCCGACCCCCTGTAATACACACTCCTATGACTTCAGCCATATCCTAAACTGTCGTGTCAGTGCCAGTCTCCTTTCCCTCAAGTTCAGGTACTTATGGTCATTGTCAGGTGGTCATCTCCAGCTGTCAGCATAACCAGAGAGTTGTCAGTTTCCAAGCCCTGTAACTCCCTGGAGTTGCACTTTCCAGTGTGGTAGCCACTAGTCACACACAGCTGTTGAGCATCTGAAGGGTGGCTAGTCTGAGTTGAAATGTGATGTAAGTGTAAAATACACCCCACAATTTGAAGATTTTTCATGAAAAAATAATGTAAACTGCATCATTTATAATTCTATATTAATTCCATGTTAAGATAGACTTTGAATATATTGGGTTAAATAAAACATAGTATTAAAAAAAAGTAATGTCACCAATTCCTATTTATTTCTAACACAGCCATTAGAAAGTTGAAAATTACATACGTGGATCACACTACGTTTTGATTAAAAACTGGTGCTCTAGAGTGGGCCCGCTTTTCTCCATCTCCACCTTATTTCAGGGCACTGTTGTGTCCTACTTGTGTTATATCAGTAATCCTGGCTTTTCTACCTCTAATCCATTATTTGCTAGAGTCATTTTCCTAAAAGTTGGATTGTTGTGACTTTGGAAATAGAATAGTAGGAGTCCGAATCCCAGTTCTACAACTTACAATCTGTGTAACCTTGGACAATCATTTAATATCTCTAAATCTCAGTTTTAACATCCCCTAAATGCAGACAAAAATAGCATGGGGGTTATATGTATTAACTGAGGCATTGTTTGTAGAGCTCCTAGTGTGGGACCTATCACTTCACAGATGGCCGATGAGACCTTCCATGAACAGGCTCCCGCTTCCCAGCCCCATCCTTTGCCACCCTTCTCCATGTACCAGTATGGTTACAGATGTACTAACACACTGATGTAGCAGTTCTACTTGTGTGTCATAATTTCTGCATTCCTTGTGCCCTATCACACCCTCACCTTTCTTTCTTGATTAACTCGTATTTCTCATTCAAGATCAGTTCTGGGACCACTTCCTTTGGGAGCTTTCTCTTACTTCCCCAGTCTAAGTTAGGAACCATCATAGCCAGTGTGTACTCCTGTTGTAAGGAGTGAGTTGCTATGGAAGACATGATGGGTGTTGAAATTAGCACGTCCTGGGTCCACATTGCAACTCTGTCAACTTTACAGCTGTATGACTTGAGCAAATGCCTCAGCTTTCTGAAGCTCAGTTTTCTTTTTAGTAAAATAAGGACACTGATAACAATCTTATAGAGAGATTGGGAGATTTAAATGGGCTTTAGACTATCTGGCACATAATAGCCATCATTGCACTGGCACTCTATATTGTAACTGTGTACTTGTTTCTCTGCCTTTCCTTCTGAGGTGTAAACTCCTGGAAGAGAATTATACTGTTTTATTGATCTTTGTGCTACTGAAGCTCATCACAGTGCCTGTAGGTTCTCAACACAAGTTTAACTACGGGAATAAATTAATGAATGATAAATGAATAAATAATATCATTGGCAGCTAAAGACTGAGTTGGCTTTGACCACCCAGAGGAAGGGGCTTTCAGAATAAATTACAATAAATTATGTTGACAAATCCAGTCAGACTGTGAACAGTTCAAGCAAAGGACAGTTAAAAGACTTTGACGGGAAAATGATGGATTTGTTTCATCAATCCTTGGTGAAGCCGTTGTACCTCCTGGTAGCAACAACCCAGTAAGTAATAGCTGATAATTCTAAATCTTTAAGTTTCCACAGGGTGCCAATGCCTTTGTAAATTTTATTTTAAGTTTCTGGAGCTATAAAACACAGTGAAGAAGAGAAAGGTCCAGAGGGATTGTTGAGCCAAATGGGGAGGAGGCTCTGTCTGTTTACCTTTTCCACTTTTTCACTGGTTTTTTAACTCCTGTTATCCCACAAAATAGAAGTAGTTCTCCAAACACACCAAACATCTGCTGTCTGTTCACTGGTTCTCTAATGCCAAGCCAGCCATGCTAGTATCACCTTTAACCAATATACAAATAGGTGGCTACCTCTGAATCCTGTTTAATCTAAACTAGGAGGGAAAGGGGCCTGTAGTACATGTATTTTACACAGATATTATTTTACTGGTATACAGTTGATTTGAAGACTGCTGGTCAATGTTTATAGGTGCAGTGATTGCAATGAGAATTCAAATATCAAACCCCCAACTTCCCATCAACAATGATGCTTTTAGTTCAGGGTTACCAGAGGGAAATGGCAGAGAACCATTGCGAGGGCTGGACATTCTTTCAGTTTCTCTCTGTCGAAGTTTGTTTCTCTCAAGCCACTTCATAATGCCTTGGCAGCCAAATAATCCTCATCAATCACTAAGTAAGAAGCTCACGATATTTTTGGTGCATCTTATCTGTGCTTGTATCACAATCACACTCCTTGGGGAAAATTAATGTATAGTTTAAAGAACAGAGGAAGAGGAGTAAGATGTAATAGGTTCTCTGTGGGGCGGGGGGAACTAATATACCAGCTCTGGTTGAAAATGGTGGAAACGCATCATCATCATCATCATCATCATCATCTTCATCATCATCATTATCATCATCGTCATCAAATAGCTGTCACTTACGCTAACACATCATGCTTGCTGGGCGCCCAGCTCTATGCAAAGTGCTTTAGACCTCAGGTCTTAACAGGAGTTCTGCTTATGAAGTTGTCTTATATTTATTCATCCATTCAACAGATATTTATGGACTACAACATGCCAGGCATAAAGTGGTGAACAAGAGACATGCTTGTTGCCCTTATGAAGCTACTTCTATGTCTCTTCTAATGTCAAGGACATATTAAAATCTAGCCTCCCAGTAATCAAGAGAAGATTTAAATCTCCTACGAAGATCTGTGTTCCTATGAGATACTACCTTTTAAAATTCCCTATCAGCTATTGTTCTCTGTTTATTCTTAAAAAAAAAAATCCAAGGTTCTTGACATCGTTCATCTCCTTTGTGTGGGAACACAGCTCAAAATATTAGAGTAATACCGATCATTTAGTTCATGCAATACGCATGTAGGAAGTACGTATATTTATTTGCCAAGTTTTTACTTACTTATTGTGCTTCTGCCTCTGGGCTTAATGGACTACCCGGTATCGTCACACTTTTATCTTCTTCCTACTTTCTTCTGAAATTAGCAAACAGCTGAAAGGGCCTGATACAGTGATCTCCAAAAACAAAGGGCATGGTGTCCTTTCCACAATGTTTGGCACCTGGAATGTGAAAGTCTTTGAAAATATCCTTTCGCATGAAATACAGCCCTCGTGGGCTTTGAGGTTCAGACTGAGGAAACGTGACTCTTTCTGTGTAATGATTGTAGCTTTAAATATCATGATGCAGAGCATTGTAAATAGGCAAAGTCAAATCCAGAATATTTATATTGTCAATTTATACTGAAGATAGGAATGTGTTTATTTTTGAGATCCTGTCCTAAGGTTTTTATTAGCCACTTCGTTTTATAATAATAAAGAAAGCAACTAATTAAATTATTTGCAAAGTTAACATTCACTCGGCATCCAAAATTTGCTTGAATTAGAATTTGTGTTTATTTCATATTGCTATATGGATTAAATACAATCTGACTCCATTATTTTTTGTATGGTATATTTTGTAGACATGCCAGTCTATTTGAGGACAGTTATTTTAAACATTTCCATTAATCATAACTCGAAAGGTAAAGGTTTAAAATTTGTAAAACATCTTTTGATTTGAAAGATATAGGTATTTAGTTCATGATGTAAGTGTATATTACTTTGCTTATCTTTAATATTAGCAGATATCCTCATATTGGGCATAGTATGTGTTTTGTAATGATTGATAACAATACCAACTGCTATTATTAAGGTCCTACTATGAGCTTGGTCCTGTACTCTGTCTTTTATATACATTCTCTCATTTAATTCTCATGATAACTATGTGATGTTTAGGTCAGTATTTTTTTCCTCATTTTACAGATGAGAAAACTGAAACTTTAAGAGTTTAAGTAACTTGCCCACCAAGTAACTGAAAGAACTGGGATTGAAGTTCAAGTCTTTCTGGCTTTGTGTTTCCTTAACATGTCACGATACAAAATACCATTACCTTCCTCAAAATGTTGATTTCAAGTGAATAACAGTAACTGCTACATCTTCCCTTACTGAGTGATAAAGCACTTTGTGCCACTGCTAGTTCACAGACCGAGGGTGTGTGCTGTATTCCCACAGGGTTGAATGTAACAACTGTGAGACTGGAGAACAGTGTGGTGCCATTATGCACGGCAATGCCGTCACCTTCTGTGAGCCATATGGTCCAAGAGAATTGGTAAGTGTGTGCCATTTATGTACATTATTCCAAATACATTGTCTTTACTTAGCTTTTTGCCAACAAAGGTTCTCTTATGCTCTCCCAGTTCACATAAAAATTTGCAGTATTATTTACATATGAGCCCTATTGCAAATAGGAGCAATGACTTTATAGTTTATTTTCAAATGTGAAAAATAAAGAATTCAGGAATAAAATTGGCAGCATCAGTGGATCTCATTATCTATGTACATCTCATGTATATTATCTATGTCACATCTAAATAATGTATAACTTTATAAGTCCTTGTATAAAGCTTTACTTTTACACTTCTTATTTTCCCTTGCAAGCCAAAAATGAGCAATTTTATTACTTTATTTTTAAACTTTGTTTCCTAACCACAAAGGAACTTAAATGACTTTTAAAAAAAAAAGTGAAAGCATACTGAATAAACCAGTTATTTTTTTATTTTGGTCTATGCCAAATCATTCAGTTACTTTCCTTTAATTTAGATGATTAGACTTTGCTTGCCAAAGATAAGTTCTTGGATCATATGTACAAGGAAACACGAGCATTCTAAATTGAAAGCGGTGAAACCTCTAGCCATCAGCCTTTTGTTGTTATTTGGTACTTCTTTCTGGCATGAAGACTACACTTATTTCACATGCTTGAGAAAGGCTACAAAGCAATAGCTATATTACACTTCTGGCTCAGTTTCTTTATGCTAATATTCTTCTCGCAACATCTCTTATATTTTGCTTTTCTGCTTTTCAACTTGAACTTCACGTTTTCTTTTTCTCCCACTTCTTCCTACCATGGGGTTTTTAGTAATAAGTGTACTTTTCACCCTTCCATCACACATTATGTTTCAAATTCATTAATTTTAGAAGTGGCCAAAAGACGCTTCCATAGTAAAAAGCGGGGAGTACCTAGCTAGGCAATTAAAAGAAGATTTACTTATCAAATTGTGAAAGTCAATTAATTTTTATAACATGGTTCTTATTTTATGCTGCTTGAATACCCCTTTTGTGGCAATAGATAAATTTAATTTATTGAAGATACGAGCTTCAGAACATTGATAAATTGAAGAGTTTTTAGTTGAAATTAGAACACAAACAGAATTAATTGGATGCAAATTAAAATAATAGGTGCTCATAATTCAAGCCTTACAAGGTGTTACAATATTCCTGCAGACAAATGTGACTTTGTAGTGAAGTTCTTCTTGAAAAACTAGATTTGCTAGTACATCTTAAATAATGTACCATGACTGAATTAATTACCTATAAACCTTAAAACAAAATTAAATTTTTGTCTTAGCTAATTGAGCTTAGAATAAATGCCTGTTTTAAAATGTTCTCCCATTCAGTAGTATTTCTGGAAATGCTTGGCAAATTCATTTTTGTTTCTACTGCTTAATAGGAAATAAACACATATAAGAATATAATGCCAAAATTCATATTTCTATAGCATAGAAACTGAAGTATCTAGTTTATCTGATCCCATGTACATTTAATCCTTGTGATTTTACTATATTCTAGTTCATTTAGCAATAGGCTTTATACACCCAGTGGGCTAGTTTTTAATTGTATTATATAATTAACCTGAGATTAGCCTTTCAACTAAGAAGGAAAATATTCCAAATAATTTTCTTTATCTGAGAAAGAAAAAAGCATACACAGATTATATTTACATCATTAGTATTTCCCTAAGATGAACTGTGTTGTACTCGGAGGGAACAGAATGAAGATACATTAACAAAGATAGGGATGGCTTCCACATTTTATACACTAGCAACTTCTAATTTTCATTAATTTTTAAACTGTATTGGTGTCCCAGGAGCAAAAATATACATTGTACGCAACATATGTTTACAGAAGACAGATCAGTCAAAAGAAAAATGATGAACTCAGCTGTCAGTTAACATACTATTGTCCACTAAAATTCAAATATTTGCATGGCACTTCAAAACTGAATCCAAGCAAAGCTGTTGTGCATGAGAACTGATGAAAGTTACTAGCCCTCAAACATCACTTTTTAAAAAATGTATTTTCTTATCTTTCATAAATCCAGTTTTACTGAAGTTGTGAAACAAAGAACCACAAGCTAAGAACCTTAGTAGGTTAATGCTTTGTCTTTTAAAATGCCCAGAAGAGCATTTCCATTTTGTGAATTTAGTCAAATGGCTGTTTCATTTCAATAAAAGTCGAAGCCAGTGAGAGGCAGTGTCTGCTACCACACGGACACATGGATACACCGTGCACTTCTGTTTCCACTGCTGCTGAGATCTGCACCCTCACAGGTGTCATTACCTCAGCAAAGTCTCCGTATTTTAGGGGATGGCACACCTCGTTTTATACATTGTGCTGGTCTGAAATGAGGTTAATGAGGAATTCACTTACTCCTTTAAGAGAAAAGTGCTTTCTCAGAGCTTAAAACAAAATTAGTTATGTTATTCTCTATTCTTAAAAAATAAATTATTTACTGAATTATTCTCACATATTTGGAAAGGCATTTTAGCTACAAGGAGGAGTTTGGGCTAAAACAGGATTAAACCAGTAAAAAAAATTGCAGAGAAGAGGTGCAGACTGAACAGCCTCAGCCTGCAGTGATTTCTTCGAAACTTGGGAGGGAAAAGTCCTCTCTCAGACTTTCATAGTTGCTTTAGTGTTTACCAAAAGCTCGTTAATAAGAGGTCCTTCAGTTTTCAGAACGTCAGCTGTAAACACCTAATAACTTTGCAGAGTAAAATTACGTATTTGAACTCAAGAATAATAAATCATTTATAATACCCAAATGTAAATATAGTGGAATAGATTTTATAGGCAATGCTTCATTACTTTTTTCTCATCATCTTTCCTGTCTTTCTTGTAGCAGACAATTTTACTAATAAACTAAATGGGTAAAGGTAAAGGAATGAGGGTCAACCATTCCAACCAGTACTTAGCTTCTCTGGTGAAGGAAAAAAAATGTGGAATCAATGACTAATCAAAGTCTAGGATCACCCTCAGCACATGCAATTTGAAATTTAGCACTGTTTCAAGCAACTTACTGTTTGCTGGCGGAAGTCACAGATGTGAAACTTGATCACCCAGGTGACACAAGCATCATTTATTACACTTCCAAGATAAGCATCTAAGACTCTCTCTTAAATATACTAGAGTGAAATGAATGAAACAACATTCACTCAATTTGTGTAGAAATTTAAAAAATTTCTATGTACCTCTTTGGACTTTTAAGATCAAATCTTCCAAATGGAAACCCTTTAGGATAAGTAGTTGAACTTACTCTTAAAACTGTGGGAGGAAGGGGGAAGCAGATTTCTTTTAACCTTGCAGGACTTTCGTTTCTGTCCAAAATGTCCATAAGACATTTGGTCCAAAAGACATTTGGTCGACACCAAGAGGTCCTTGAAATTTGGTCCATCCAAAACATCTGTGAGCATATTTGGTTCACGCCAAATGGTTTGGGGCCGGACCAAATATCAAGGACTTTCTGTAGTTGGACCAAATGGCTTTTGGACATTTTAGACAGGATCAAATGTCTGTTAACCTCTTTTAAAGGAATCTTGAAAAGGAGCTAGTATCCTAGTTATTTAAAGAAAATTCTATTGATGGATTTTTCTCTAATGACTCTGACACCCTGACACCAGTGTTTTTTTTGCTATGGTTAAAATCAGTTAGGAGCCATTACTTACACTGATTGATAGCTAGACAACTTATAAAATGTCCCACTTGCCTTCCCGCATTACTGTTCCTGCTTCTTCATGAATTTTAAAGCCACGTATTTAAAACACATGGTCTGTCATCTTTCCAAACCATGTTGCAGAAATGGGAAACCCAGTCCAATCGTTTGACATTCACATCTCAGCTGAATTCTGGCAGAATGTGAGGCTTGCTCACTGTTTGTCTACCAGTTCCCATGGCAGTTCATAAACTGGTTATCTCTGGCCCCTTCCACACTTGTAGACTTCATCACATAGGGGCCACCAAAGTGCAGGGACAGGTCTAAGGAAGCTATTATGACATTTAAGAAGCCTACTGCTTCTGTCATGTTGAAAACACAGTTATACACTTTATGTTTTACAGGGTGCAGTAATGGGAGGCATCTCCTACCATAGTGTATGGAGTCAGAAAGCCAACAAGAGAATCGCTGAAAATGAAAACCTTCTCATTTCACTTCAGCTGATATTGGTTAAAGTCACTGCTCTGTAGAATGAAAGAACAAAAACAAATGTTTTAAAATTTTAAAAATTTATTTAAAATTAAATAAGGTACCATTTCTTTTTCAGAAGGGGGAAAATTGTTTAAGCATGCTTCTTCATGAAACTAAGGGAAAATAATAGAAATGTGTTAGAAGAATATTTCTAAGCCCATAATTTGAATACTTTTGGGGGTGGTAACCACAGTCAATAAGACTGGTTACCACAGTCTTATTGAGAAATAATCCTCATATTCAGTAATGTATTTAGTTAAAGAATACAATTCAGGGTTTTTCATTTATTCACAGAAGTATGCAACCATTACCACAATCTAATTTTATTTTATTTTATTTTATTTTATTTTATTTTATCTTATTTATTTTTTCAGCGTGAAAGCAAGTTTATTCAGGGAGATACACACTTCATTGACAGAGTGCAAGCTACCTCAGAAGGCAAAAGAGAGTGCCCCCACAATCAATTTTAGAACATTTTCCTCATCCCTCAAAGAAATCCTGCACCCTTCACCTGTTGTCATTCTATTCACTTCTCAAAATACCTTACTCTCCTCATTTGCTCTCAATTTAGGCCCCAGTTTTTGTGTGATGGCTTCTTACAACATTTTCTTTGTGCCCCAGGTCTGTTGATGAAGATGGAGGGGAGGCAGCGGGGTGAAAGGAGGGGGCTGTGTTAAGTTCCTGGTAAATTACAATGAAAAGAGTTTTCAACAGGAACCTGAGAAATGTGCCTCAGTGAGGGTCTCACAGAGAAACATGAAATATATTTGTGTTCAGACATATGGATAAAAGTATGCTAACCACTGGATAAGTATACCCTCTGTTTATGGTTTCTCTCTGTCCTTTCCTTTCACTACCTCTCTACCCAAATCTTTCTCCTCTTTCTAGCTTGTCTTATTTTGGTGTATTCCTTTTTCTAGATTACCACAGCCCTTAATACAACAACAGCCTCTGTCCTCCAGTTTTCCATTGGTAAGTGTTTTTAGCGATTAAGCGATTTAACTTGGAAATGGTTGTTTTAATCATGGTGTACAATCAGGATCATAGTGCCAGATGCTTTCAGATGAAGACAAGAGTAAGTCTGAACATGGCAGTAAATAATTTAAAACAGTTTTAACGTGAAATTAAAAAAATTTTTGTTGATACATTCTGTTCTCATTTCTCTCCAGCAATGAGTGTTATTTAAAAATAATACAGGTAAATTCAAAACATGTGGATTTTGAATGTGTTGGGTTATTATATTACAGTAGAATTACCTTATGGTTATGTTTTGCTCAAGTTAAGATTGAAGTCTGTTAAATTTCCTGCAGTATTACTGACTGGTAGAGAAAAATACAATTATTGGTGGCTGAGAGAAACCAACTAAGGCTTCATGTTTGACATAAATAATCTATGTTTAATTCAGACATGGATGCTTTAAAAATTACTGTATCTGGCAATATTTCTTTTAAGTGCTTTTACTTTAGAGCTAAAAATTCCCACCCAAATATTCATTATAATAAGGTATCTTTTGATCAAGTGTTAATAATTTTGCTATTATATTATTTTCCATCCTAATTTTCGAAGGTATATATTAATAAACAACATGTCCAAGTTTCCAAAGGGAGTGTTCTCCCTTTGGATAAATGCCTTTTAGAAGAAAAATAAATGCCTTCTAGATGGGGCTAGCTTTATTGGTCTTGGTCTCATAGCATGGAAATCTCCTGGCCTCTCTCCATGACATGAAGATTGCTGGCAGCCACGCCCCTAGGATAGCAGCCTCCCATCTCCACCGTCTTTACCCTCGTATCTTTGGGGATCCGCCACTAGAGAAAAGACTGTTCCTCACTGGCCTTCTAGTCCTAATTGCAAATCAGTGCTCTCACAGCCCACTGGGTTGATTGTAACAAAGAGCAGTTTTCTTCAAGTCGTGTAGTTGTGACTTTTTCATCAGGTTGCCTCCTTTCAGCTTCTGTAAGTATTATGTGAACCAGCCTGACTGAGGCTTGGATTCTCTTCTGACATCGATGACATTACATGCAACATTTTTCAAACTATTCAGATGTCTAAATGTGGTCATAAGAAAAGCATTAGCAAAGACAAAATAATGAGGTTTTTTGTGAAAGAGGTTTTTTTTTTTTAATCTATTAGCAAGTGTATCCTAAACTTTCTATCATGAGCATGTAATATTTTTATAATCATAAAAAATGTTTTTTAAAAGTTGTGGTGCTACAAAAATGGATATTTTTAAAACTCTAGCAGGACAGGCTAGTGTAACTTAGAGGTTCTTAACCAGAACAAATATGTTTAAATTTATTATGCTATTAATATAAAATGTAAGTTAAACGTTTTTTATTTATCTGTAATCTGAATATTTATTCTTATGTTTTTGTTAGAACAATGGATGTAGTTTCAGATATTATCTTTAAGCAATTAAAGAACACAGGAGAATCCTCTTTAAAATATATGCCTCACAATTCTGCTAGTATTTGGATTTTATTCAAGGTAGCAGAGATCCAACACCAATTAAATTATCCTTCCTTAAAGGAAAAAAAATAGTCTATTTTTGTAAGTAGTCACAAGTACGCTGTGGAGCTGGCATATATTCATTTCCTCACCTTTCAGTAGTCCCCTCTGTGAACGACAGAGCTGATGAAAGAGGATTGAGAAGTGATATTTATCAGAGAATGTAGGGTTTGGTGCCTGAGACCCAAAACCCAGAAGCATCATCGTGCCCAGACTTAGGACTAGACCCCAAAATGCGACTTCGCGAGAATTCTTGATTACCCCACATGTCAGAGGGCTGCAGCCCAGCAGACCAGAGAGTAGCATGTATCATTTAATGCCTGGATTTGAATCCTAGGTTAGAAGACCTGAAGAGTAACAAAATTAGGGAGTTGTAAAAGATGGATGGATGGATGGATGGTTAAATAGATAGATAGGTATCTCAAGTTTATAACTGAAAAATACAATTAGAAATCTTTTTTGGATGGCAGCTTTAAAATCCAAAGTCAAATTTTAGCATGTCATTGTTTGGGAATGAAACAAAATATTTAGTTAAAAAATTATCATTTACTGCTTAGTGACTTTGTTGGGGAATTTGCTTTCTTCATTTTGAGAATAAAAATTCTTGGGAACCGAGAAGCATTAGCATGGCTGAGAAACAATGTAATGGGAAACCATGAGCTGTATGGTGCATGGTGTTGTATGGTAAATACAGGAAAGCGGGCAGAACTTTCCAGAAATGGTTTTGTGTTTCTCATTACAAGTGCTTGGAGTGGTAACACTCTGTTATACGGATGGTGTGAGGGCTAGACTGGGGCACACACACCAGTTCCAGAGATGACATCCTTGTGTGCGTTCATTCTGAGCTTTACAAGCCCCACAGTAACCAAACACCAAAATAGCAATTGCAGCCAAGTAGACATAGCATTTATGTTCGATTTAAAAATGGTATTGAGTGTGTTACCAAAAAAATTCAACACTTATGTTTATTTGTGTCTTGTGGAATTTTCTAAATCTATGCTGACAGTGTGGTTAAATATGGTCAGTCAGATTTAGAGTCACTCCGTAGAAAGTCCTCTGGAGTGTTAAATATTCATTGTATATTGTGATGATTCAGACATAATACAGACATTTTCTAGGGCATTATATCATTATTTATGGCTTCAGTGGTGAATTAGGTTCATAATTAGGGGCATATTACCACAATTGAATAAATTATTGCCTTAATATTTTTCTGTTGCTCTTGTAAACATTTTTAATTACATCACAAATGTTATCCAAGAGAGTCTCAAGAACTTCAGATATATATATGGAAATATCTTGAATTACTAAAGACCGTCTCAAATAAATTCTATCATGCCAATGTTTAGCACCAGTGCTATTCCAGCTCTTTCAAACGCACACACACACATGTGTGCACGTAAATATACAGACTGTCTTAACCAAATGAATTTAAAGTTAAAGCATCCTGAAAAAACAGTTCTGCGAGTTAAAATTTATCAGGTTATCAACAGCTAAATCATCCTGAGAGATGTCCTAAACTGTTCTTAGAAGAACTTTTCATTTTTCTATTCCAATGAAAGATCTCATATCCATTTCTGTGCTGAGGCATTGATCTGCTACAATCCTCACTTGATTCATTAGATTCAACTTGTGGAATTTATGGTTATAGCCTTAGGGGCATTTACCCATTTCCTTTAGATTTCCTCTGGGACAGGAAGAAAAGTTTGAGATGATGCCCTTGCAAACTATTATTTTACAGATGCCTCCAGACTGTGTTTTCCCAGGCAGGGTCCTGGGTCCAAGGGAAGTGCTGATAGTGCTTTGTATCCATTGTTCCCTTGAGAAAATTTCACTGAGTATTTGCTGTCTGTGTAAGCTTTTCTGAGCTAAAGTTAGCTGCAAAAAGACAAAAAAGTGAGCAAACATTTCACAGTGCTGCATGGTGAGGTAGAAGGCTCTGGATACATATAGAGTGTGAGACCTCTAGAGAATTGCCTAATTGTTATAAACAGGGATGTTCGTGTGTAGAGGTCCCCGTGGTGTCAGGTCCTGCAGAGTAGAAAAATTCAGGAAGGCTTCTTAGGAGAATCCCTGAAAGCCAACAACCTGAGTCACTGAAAAGGATAAAGTTTTTCTGGGTGAGGAAATAGTGACACAAACAAGGAATAGAATGGAAACCTGAGTGCCCTCCTAGGCAGGAGGACTGGCTGGGGGTGGCTGTGACCAATCTCACATATAATTGTGTCCATCTGAAAAGTTAATCTACATCAGCTGAGGGTTTTTAATTGGCAACTGAGGTCAGAAAAATGACCTCTTTCTCCTTGAGCAATAAAGAAATGAAATTAATTCTTAAGATTCTTAAGAATTTGTGTGTCATCTTTTTTAGGAAAGACCAGTTGTGTTAAGAGTAGATTTGTCCCTTCCTTGATATAAATCTGCATTGATTCAGTCAAGAAGACCTTGCCAAGTAATATGCTTGTTTAATTTAGCCCAGCTCTTTTTCAGATTAATAGAATTTGTGAGCCAAATGGAGATTAAAGGTAAAGCATTTAAAAGCATACAGCATGAAGAACAGTTTGGCATGAGAGGTAAATCTGTCTCGTCCGTCATGCTACTCTCAGCCCCTAGCCCAGAGACTCAAAATAAGTGATGCTCATAAATATTTCTTGCCTGAGTGACAAGTAACTATTACAGAGACGTCTGTAATACTGTGTAACCAAGTACTAAATTGGTGTGATGCAGACATTTCATGCCAAGAGAAGATTTGGGGGAGGTGATGTGAGGACCTCAATCAGTGGAAAAGATGACCCAGAAGGAAACAGAGAATCACCAATAAACTGCTTTTAGTGAAGCCTGTAGATGAAAATATATATCCATGTGTTTATCAGTATGTCATTGTTGAACTAGCTAGAATCTTTTATTTGTTCATAGTTTATAGAGTTAGTACCTTTTTCGTTGGTCGTTACTTACAAATATCCTAAAGATTTAGGGGTTTGTGGGTGTGTATTTATTTTTCACTCCTTTTTGTTTGTTTTTAATCACCTCAAGCAGAGGAAAGGCATTGTGTCATAAATGTTTTATATTTACAGATTAAGCTATGAAAATATCCTTAAGACTGAATTATTCTCTTATGTACTCTGTGTGCTACAGACTCTCTGAGATAAATGAGAGCTACTCATGTTGTATTTTGAAAAATAAAAGCTAGAAGATTACAAAGTTAGAGGTACTCCTTGCTGAACTGGAAGATTG
Organism: Vicugna pacos; assembly: GCF_048564905.1. Taxonomy (NCBI): domain Eukaryota; kingdom Metazoa; phylum Chordata; class Mammalia; order Artiodactyla; family Camelidae; genus Vicugna; species Vicugna pacos. Next base: position 75,172,817 of record NC_132993.1, on the reverse strand, counting down.
CTTTGTAAGAGCTCTGGCATTATTTTTTCTCAAATAGATGTGATAAATAAAATGCGTCTTATAAGATGTATTACATTGCATTCAGCATAAGGGAAGGAGTTTTTCCCTCAAGTTTGATTTATAAACATTTTAATTACTCAGAACTTATTTAATAGAGAAACTCTCAACTATTGAAACAACTAATTCAGAAGGAGGAGAAGTTGAACCCGCTCATATTTTGGTGGGAATTATTGCTCATTTCCTCTGTAAACTTCCTGAGATACTTTTCTAAATTAGAGTCTCATTTTTTTTCAAGAGTCACTTTCCTTCATAAGTGAGAAAGACCTTGGGGAATTTATTATGTAATGGTGAAAACCTCTTCTGAAAACATAGAAATCTTGAAGTATAAGACTAACAAAATCTCTGATGACTTGAGCTCAAAACATATAAATAAAAAGAAGGTTAGGATACTTAAGTGGTAAAGTTAGCTTAACACATATACTTTCTAGGTTAAATACATGTTTTTTTTGAGTGTAAGATTCTTGGATATGAATGGTATTAAAATCAGATTTATTTATGACTTGATTTTTAGGTCTTCAAAAATCTATATTAACACAAAATTAAAATATATATGAAACACTTCTGAGTTATCTATTTAATAATTAGAAGCTTGGAACTGACTTTAATTCAGGTTCTGCTGCTTCTTCCCCCTAGAGTTGACTTACTCCTTTTTAGGGAATCTATATTTAAAAGACCCGTCTATATGAACTTCATACGTATTCCAAGTTCACCTCAACCCAAGTTCTTAAGTCCTATTTTAAGTAATGAAACAGAATATTCTGAAATATTTGTAAGATTCTGCTAAGCATAAAGGTCCAGAAGAGACTATTGAGATTAAATATGTCTTTGAATTATTAAAACTGATAACTAAAGAATTGTTTTAATGTGAATACTGTTTGAAAGATACTATGCCCTTTTCCCTTTTGAAATATTTAATTCCTTGTCACTCGCTTTGATGAGGCTTAAAAAGTAAATAATTCATTCATAAATATATTTGTTGAGGGCCATTATAGTAGGAGGGATGTAATAAACTATAGGATGAAAAGAAACTGATCATTGATATAGACTAAGCGGTCTTTCCTGCATAAAATCTCATCTCATCCCACCTTGCTATCCCTGAATCCCCATTTCCTCTGTATTTATTTTATGATACCTACTTCACTCTGCGTTGATTTACACACTGGCCATTTATTTATATCCACTTTTACCTCTTATAGCATAAGTGGTCCTTGAAGACTAAAGAGTTTACAAGTATCCCTCTTTGTATAAAGGGCAGAATTTTACTCACAACTAGAACTAAATAAATATAAACTGAACTGAATTAAATTCGTAAGTTAGGAAAGAGATTTGGTAACACTGCACATTAGTGCTCAATACTATACACACCATTCTTGACTGCTGAGGCAAGGGAGTGTGCTGAATGAACTCCATGGTTGATGCAAAAACCTGATCTGAGCCAGCAGTTTTCCCTTTCTCATCAATTAAGGACTCTTAAAAAAAAAAAAATTTTGGCCGGGGAGGCCATTAGGTTTATTTATTTATTTTTAATGGAGATTCTGGGGATTGAACCCAGAATCTTGTGAATGCTAAGCACACACTCTAGCACTGAGCTATACCCTCTCCCTAAAAATTTTTTAATGAAGTATAGTTGATTTACAGTGTTGAGTTAGTTTCAGTTATTCAGCAAAGTGATTCAGTTATATATTCTTTCTTGTGGTCTTTTCCATTATAGATTATATGTGATATTGAGTATAGTTCCCTGGGCTATACAGTAGGTCCTTATTGTTTATCTATTTTATATATAGTAATGTGTTTCTGTTAATCCCAAACTCTTAGTTTATCTCCCCTTTGGTCACCGTAAGTTTTTTTTCTCTGTCTGTGAGTCTGTTTCTGTTTTTAAATAAGTTCATTTGCATCATTTTTCAGATGCTACACATAAGTAATATCATATGATATGTCTTTCCCTGACTTACTTCACTAGTATGATAATCTATAGGTCCATCCATGTTGCTGCAAATAGCAATATTTCATTCTTTTTATTACTGAGTAATATTCCATTGTATATATATGAAACACATCTTTACCCATTCATCTGCTGATGGACACTTAGGTTGCTTCCAAGTCTTGGCTATTATAAATAGTACTGCTGTGAACATTAAGGTGCATGTATCTTTTCAAATTAGAGTTTTCATCTTTTCCAGATATATGCCCAAGAATGGGATTGCTGGATCGTATGGTAACTCTATTTTTAGTTTTTTAAGGAACCTCTATACTGTTTTCTATAGTGGCTGCACCAAACTACCTTCCCACCAACAGTGTAGGGTTCTCTTTTCTCCACACCCTCTCAAGCACTTATTATAGACTTTTTGATAACGGCCATTCTAACCAGTGTGGGGTGATATCTCACTTTAGTTTTGCTTTGCATCTCTCTAGTAATAAGCCATGATAAGCATCTTTTGATGTGGCTGTTGGCCATCTGGATGTCTTCTTTGGAGAAATATCTATTTAGGTCTCCCATTTTTTAATTTTTTTTTTATTGAGCTGTATGAACTATTTGTATATTTTGGAAATTAAGTCCTTGTCACATCCTTTGCAAATGTTTTTTCCCAGTCTGTAGATTGCATTTTCATTTGTTTATGGTTTCCTTTGCTGTGCAAAAGCTTCTAAATTTGATTCTGTCCCATTTGTTTATTTTTGCTTTTATTTCTTTTGCCTTGTGAGACTGACCTAAGAAAACACTGCTACAATTTATATCAGAGAATGTTTTGCCTATGTTCTCTTCTAGGAGTTTAATGGTGTCCTGTCCTATGCTTAAGTCTTTAAGCCATTTTGAGTTTATCATTGTGTATGGTGTGAGGGACTGTTCTAACTTCACTGATATACATGCGGCTCTCCAGCTTTCCTAAAACGACTCAATCAAGGACTCTTGATCAATGATTCTTCTATCAGAGAGATCTTTAGGATGTGCCTATATTCACTGTTGGGAAAGCAAAACCTAAGACGCTGCCCAGCCTTCAAGGAGTTTATTATCAAATAGATCGGAGAGGGGTCCCTTTTTGTAAGAAGAAACCGAGGGGTGCAGACCACAGAGGACAGTGAAAGTGCAGCCTGTCAGAAAGCCCAGGAAAGGGGGAGGTCCAAAGACAAAGCTTTATCACTTGGGATGGAGACCGACAGCAGCAGGTGTGGTGCTGCCCCAGAGTGTCAGCATCACAAGGAAGTTTAGCGCGATGGCTCCCTTCAGGGAGACAAGGCGGAGGCCGCTCTAAGACCTTGAGACCAAGGTCAAAGCCCCAACAGCAACAAGGGTGGTAATGCCGAGTCTCCAGATTGCTGGGGGTGGAGAGGGGTGTTGCTTAACACCTGCTGCCAAAGGTGGGGATTAGTCTTCCTAGAAATGAGCCAGACCTGGGCCCTAGGGCTCGGTTTTTGGCTTCTGCCCTAGGGAAGGGGGCGCTGCTCGGCAGGGAACCTGGCAAAGCCTGGCACATTTTGCATTGCTTTTCCTTGTGTTTCTCCCAACATAGGATCAGATGAAACTTCTATGCTGTGGACTTGGGAGGAAACTTACAAAGGGGTGGGCACCCAAAAGTGGCTGGAAATGGCATGGTGTTCCATAAATCAGGAGAGGATTAGTCCCTTTCCCTCTTATGATAGGAGTGGCAGGGAAAAGGAAGAAATACAAATATTTTGGAAGTGAGGGAATGGGAATAGGACCGAAAGGGAGAAAGGTACAAAAGGGGAGGAGGACAGCTGTTCATTTTATATCCTGTGGTCATTGTCCATCTGCCATAAGCTGAAAGAAGTCACCTAATGAGGTTTGGGAATTTCAGCCAAGGAAGTGACTAAGGAGCAAAATATTAACTACAATAAATCACATACTGTCAGGTTTATTCAGAAAGAAAGGTTTGCAGACCCAATAGCCTGCTTACTAGTAAAACCAGTCAAAACAAAAATTATTACTAACAGCCTCATTCTAAACGTAGACAAATACAAAACAGAAGATGAAGAAGAGTTGCTTTTAAAACCTGGTTCTTTTTTTTACATTTTATGAAACAGGTTTTTTGAGTTTCAAGGAAGTGTGTTTTTAGCATAAGTATAGAATTATTGGTGAGGCTTGTTACTGTTCTATTTTATTTAACATCTCTTAATCCTTAATACCAGTTTTTAGTAGATGCTTAAAATGAAAATTTTACTTCCATATAATGATCCTTTTTACAACACTGTCCTTGAAATTTTTTTTTTTAGTTAAAAATATGCTAACTTCTTCCTCAAGGGTATTTTTTTGGTGAGCAAAACAGAGTTATAGACATAAATCCTAGATTTCCATATTCAAGTAATTGCTAAATCGATCTTTTGAAACAGCTGAAGATTTTGGACATGTTGCTTTCTCTAAACCGACACTTTCTATTAATAAAATAATAACTTATCTCAACTTTGGTTATCATATTTTACCAAAATTGAATTTGCTTACTCTTGATAGATCCAAGAGTAATTCGACGGTTTCCTCTCATGCGGAAGGAAACTGTTCTTAATTAAAGTAATATCAGTGGGCTCCTTTCAGTCACAATTCCCATCCTTGTCATTTGGGACTGAGAAGCCCCAGGTTGCTTCCCGGCTGGGCTGCCACAAAGCATTATCCGATACAGTAACCATTTTTTCCTTCCCTGCCTCTTACCCGTGAATCAGACTGCTGCCCCTTTGGCTGTAGCCTCTGAATGGCAGCAAGGCATGAGCTGCCGTCTCTGTGCAAGCACAGTCCAGGCGAACGGAGGCTGTATTTTATGAGAGCCTGAAGCAGCGCTGCGCGGCAGGATATGTGGGCAGGGTCAGCCGTGGGGACAACGGCTATGAGAATGCCTGAGAGCAGCCGGGGAGACTGCTGCTCGGCCAAGAACGGCATCCAAGTACTCTGTGGATACCCGGCGTACATGAAGGTAATAAGTAACAAAAACAGTTCATTTCAAAGGGTATCAGGCAAGAAGCTAGCGCACTCCTAGAGCACAAACTTGACTACAGGTTTTACAAAATTTAGAAACTAATGAAGCAAATTTATAGGCATGTGCCACATTACAAGACAGTAGGAACAGATACATAAAATCTTATAAAGTTTAGGTTTTTCTACAAGGAGAGGAATAAAGCAAACATGAAAGCTAAGAAACGTATAAAACTGGTTATCCCGGAAATTACAGCCTTGTGTGCTTAAAACCAGGAGTCACGATTTAAGTACTGTTCACCAGGTAGTCCTTCTAGACTTGCCTTATTGCAAAGGTGTTGCTCTGCTTAGAGTAGATTGTTTTGATGCCATGGGCCGAGAGAGCTAATGCCCTTTGGGTTTTTTCCAGCAGACTCAGTAATGAAGAAAATAAAAAATCTAAGTGTAATATAGTCATTATTTTCCATCATTATTGTCACTGGGAAATAAACATGCACAGCTGCTACCAATGAAATATTTGAGCAGAAGTTTGTGAAACTATCAAAATATTGATCATCTGTCTAATAATGGCCCATGACTTGCCTGCAGCAGAATTGCTTTAAAGAAGAATTGCCAAGTAGCCAGTAAGCTTTTACTGTGTTTCTTGGTGCTTTGGGGTATAATGAGTATTTTCAAATGAGCAATACTGTCCTCAAAAATCACTCTTCACAAAAAAAACCAAAAAAACAACAAAAAAAACATAGCCAGTTGCCAGAACTGCTTATTATACCAACATCTTCATGCTGTTCGTCACATTTTTCACAGTACAGAACGAGGCAAGTCCCTTTCTTGAATGCCTTAGCCTATAGTAACATGTACTGTCCCCTGGGAGTGACAGTGTCTAGCTTTTAAAAGCTTCTCTAAAAGTTCCCCATTCATCTCTTTCTCTGCTTCCATTCACTGCAAGCCCGAGTTAATGGCCCTGGCCTCCATTTATCTACCTTGAAAAGATGAAAGGGTGTGTTGATTCCGCTCAGATTTGCTCCAGTTGTGGCAGGGAGTTCTAAGTGGCCAGACTGCATCTGTTTCATCACTTTATGATCTTTCTCTATCAAATGCTGTTGTTTGCACGCGGCTCCTGGAGCCCTGCTTGTCTCCGGGGCCTGAGTGTTGAGTAATGGCAACGACAGCACTCGGACCACGAGAATCCTCAGCGGGGCTCTGTCCAGACGCTTCTCAAGCCATCAGTATTTATAGGTCCCGCTCCGCTATCTAGAGGCATGATTTCTGGCAGCGCTTTTCCCCGTCTATAAATTCTGCAAGATCACTTCTCTCCTTCTGTGGCCCTGTGCTACATTTAAAAAGGCAGCTTGTTTTTCAGGCAGAGCTTTGAGGAAAGAGTCTGCTCCCGGCAACCACTACCAAACCCCCAAGAGGCAGTAGCTCCTTCTGTTGTCTCTGTTCTGATTTACTTTGAAAAGTCCGGGGCTTTGTGCAGAAGGGCATAACCAAATAAAAATAAAACTAGCCAGGCCTTGAGAGACTAAAATCAATTGATTTATCCTTCTACTCTGAAAGTAAAAAGAAATAGTGCTACTGGAGATACAGGCTGACAATCCCTAATCTGTAATTCCATATTACAAAAACACTGGGAAAAACCACAGACTTTTTTTTTTTAATTTATGGGATGGCAAAGCCTCCCATGAGCTGAATTCAGTTGGCAGCAAGACTTGACTTGAAGTGATTTAAGGCTATTTATAATCTTTCTTTATGCTACTTATGTGACTCTTCATGTATTTCACTGCAGAAATATTAACATGTTTCATTATAGAGTAATGGGGATGTTGCATTATTTTGTACCATATTACCTTGCTGAAATCAGTAAATTAAGGAATTTGGATCCTGTTTGTATTACCTTAAGGGATTATGGATCTGTATGGCTATTATTTTGAGAAAAGGAGTAACCCTTGAATTCTTAATAGAATAAATGACTAACATTTATATTTTTAAAGTGATCTTGATTTTATCCCAAGTCAAACTATATTTCAAGTTGTTCATTTTTATGGCAACCATCTAGGAGAGATGGGAAGAAAGGAAAAAGTTTATTTGTGAATTTGGGAACTTCCTGGCTCTCAGAGGTATTTGCAGTCTTCTCTGTGCATGTGTATTATGGTTAATGGGCTACTGCATGATGAACAGGTTTTCAGTGTGCTTAATATAGGCTTCATTGATTGGCTCGTATTTACTGCTTGTTCATGTGCTTGTGTATTCTTGGCATTATAAACTCTAATAGCCCTCTAAGAGTCTCTTAGCCAGACTGCACAGAAGCACCCCACTTAGTAAATCCTGGAAGTTACCGGTTCTCACTGGCTTCGGTTGAGCTCCTGAGGTTCATGAAGGCAACGTCTGCTTCATTCAGGTTCATCTCCAACACAGTCCAAAAATAAATGGCATGTTTCTAATGTGAGCAGATAGCTTACAGCTTGTTTCATCCGTCCGAATTCAGTTGCAATGTGATTATTTCCTTCTAAGAATATTTTAATTGAGCCATATCTGCCTGAAGCAATAGAGAAGGGAAATAATTTCAAAAATCCTATCTTCTTCTCTTTTTATTGTTGTTCTGCATTAAAATACATCGTTGCTTGAATGTGCCATATTAAGCCTAGTGGAGAGTGAACTGTGTAATCTGAAGTTCATGCTCCCGTAGGAGTTAAGACACTGGTGAAAAACGCAGGAGCCCAGTGCAGTGCATGCCTGTACTGGGGTGGGGTGGAGGGGTCCAGGTTTTTTGACTCCACGTTTGAAGCTTACACAGTTTGAGTGGGGGCTAGGTTCACTTTAAGGAAAAGAATACAAAATTACACATTCAAAATTAGGTACAAATGTGAGTGTTTATTTAGAATAAGAAAAGAAATCAAAACAAATTACAAATCTTTAGAAGCTGACGATACCACAAACATCACCCAATCCAAAAAGTCTAATATCTTTGTTAACTGCCTGAAATACTTTTTCCCTTATGATTTTTGGTTGCATATCGCCTCTTCATGTGACAATCTTATAGTTTTTCTCTTTGGAGTCTAGAAAAATAATTCTGCTTCTAGCTTGCTGGATCAGTTTTTTTTTAATTATTAACATCTTACCTTCACAACTCCTTATTGATATGTCATGTATGATTTTAGGATTATTAGCAAATTATAAAAATCCCTCTCATTTTTTTCATGTATGAACTATAAAATTTCAGGACATTTTAACTTTTCTTGCTCAGTGACTAATCTTAGCTACTCTTTGAATTGACATCACTCATTGACCAGTTCATCATCACTGTTCCTGAGTCATGATGATACAGGTGTGTCAGCACAGTGGGCAGTAGATATGTTCCTGGAAGCTCTTTCTATGCAGAGAATGACTACACCATAAAATAGAAGTGACCTGCACAACTGCATAACTGTTTCAGACGCACACGTATCTCCAACTCTGCTTCCCCTTAGCTGGATCCAAAAGCAGCCGTGACCACTCCAACACCACCTGGCATGAGGGGAACATGGTGAGGCAGCAGTCAAGAAGGGAGGCAGTGGTCTTAACCTGTTGCAAGTGTTGTAAAACATGGTCATCTGAGCACATTGCTAGAGTTCCTCCCAGGGCCTGAGGGTGCTAGCTCAAGTGAGGGGCCCTGAAGCTTAAGCTTCGTGGTAAATCCACTTCTGTCTACACTGTCGTGTTATGTACTATCTGCACTAACATGTTAGAATTGAACATTATGTTTATAGATGTTACACTGATAAAGAAATATTTACATTCTTTTAATAAACTTACTGTCATTTCTTTCTTTTTTTTTTTTAACTTACTGTCATTTCTACACTTTGTTCATGGGACAGCCTCAACTTTCCCTTCCAAATACCTATCTCACTCTATCTCCTTATTTAATATTCTATTGTTTTTATCTACCTCAGTAGTCATATGTGGGGATTGTGGGGATTTCTATACACTGCTGCAGCTGGTTTTCTGATTCCCAGTAAATAATATTCATTAATGCAAAATAAGAAAAAAAGGTTTTAGAATGTAGATATTTTAAGCCATGTGTTTTTTTACATTGAGAATATTATACAGCATATTTTCATGTCTTGATGACTCATTTTTATTGATAAACAACTTTTGCTGTTGGCATAAATGGGTAAGGGAGATGAGCATTGGATTGGGAGTCAGGCCATATGGTCCTTTCTCTGCTGACTGAGCTTGCCGCATGACCTTGGGCAAGTGGTGGAGCCTGTGTGAACCCCTGGCAACTTGTTTGTAAAGTGAAAGTGTTCACCTGTATGATCTCTTTGATGTCTTCCCACTGCGGTCCTAAATCCTGCCACTGAGCAACAGGAATGAACTATGACTTAACTAGGAATACATTTTGTCTGAAAATATGGTTATGATGGTGTCTGTTTTAGTTCAGGCAACCCCCCCAAAAAATATCAAACTACTTGCCATACTTTTATTCAACCAATTGTGGTTAATTTTTCCTTGTAGCTTGTTTTTACATGAGGGAAAGATACTAAGTAGAGGAACAGAAAGGCAGCATCATCTGAACCATGTGATGTTACTCAAACAATTCTTAGCATCAGAGATTGAAAATGCTGCCTCTCTAGCTCTCCCTAGAAGAGTGACAGACTCTATGCTGGAGGACAGAGGCTATAAATCACCACCATCTTCTTATCCTACTGAAAAGAAGCAATGCAAAAGAGCCAGTAATAATAATAATAACATCATTGCATTTTCAAAAGACTTCCTAGAGTTTAACTGACAAGTGGTTCCTACATTCATTCATTCATTCATTCATCAGCTATTCACCGAGCTCCTCTTCTGTGTGAAGCAGCTCTCAAGGCACTGGGGAGACAGGATTTGTAAAACAAAATCTTTGCCCTGGTAGGGCTGACATGCTGGTGAATATCAAACAAATGAATGTCAGGGAGTAATGAATTCAACGAAGAAAATTAATCAGGGGACAGCAAGTGAGGGGTAGCATTTTGTTGGAGGTGGCCAGGGGACGGCCTCTGAAGATGTAACCATTGAGCAGAGGCTTGAATTGTGTAGGTAAGTTAGCCCATCAGAAGGAACAGCCAACGTACGAGCCATGTGGACTGCTAACAGGGTGCCACACGCCTTATGTAAATGTCAGTCCTAAATGATATTTTACTTCTTTAGTGAGAAAGGCTCTTCAAAGGGCACGCATTTCCTAGTTTTTCCTGAATGACAGCCGAAGTCAAGAGAAGCGGGACTGAATCATGAGAAAATAGGCTTTTGAGTTCATGTGTACCTCAGACATAAGAAATACTTTTTAAGGTTGACTCATTGGTTGACTGATTGCTAAATCGATCATCTTGGCCTAACTCCCGATAACAAAAGTGGAAACTAATTTATATTATGTTTTCTAAATTATACTAGGGATGGTTCTATTTAAATGGAACCAGGGGTAAAAGTTGATACCAGTTTGGGTTGCAATTTTAAATTGAATAAAGTGGTTCAAAGATCAAACCAAGATTTACAATAAAATGTTAGAATCATAGTGATGTGGCTTTTCAGCAGTAAAAGGAAACAACCTTCTAGAAATAAGCTTAGCCATTCTTTTTATTTCTTCATTTTTAAATAACAAGTGCTAGGCAGTGTTTTACATTTGTAAATATTAATGGTTTCTTTGTAGTAAAATGATTACTTCAGAAACCAATTTACAAGCTATTATGGAATTTGTTGTTTAGGATACACATGTGGATTATGCGGTTACCTTAAATTTAATCCTGATTGCAACATTATATCAGGTTAATGCTTTCCACATAATTAAAATGATCTGAGTAGGGAAATGTTAGGATATTGCTTTCCTGGAATATAACTACTTTTTAAAATTTTTCTTTAAAATACCTTTCTAGAGATTTTTAAAACAAATGACAAAGAAATTCTTTACAAGAAGGTTAACCTTTTGTGTTTGTTCTGAGAGCCCAGTTAAGAGGTTATCACATTGATCTGGGTGAGAGATGGTCCAAGGAGGTTGCGGTAAAGGTAAAATAAAGGTATAGATTCAATAACTGTGCAGGAGGAGGGCCTGCGGGTTTGGAGGACTGGCTGTGGGGGGCAGGGAAAGGAGAGGACTAGGTAGGGAACCTACAGAGAAAATGGTACCCAAGTAAACTTGATATTGAGGATAACGGTGGTTTGGTCCTCTAGGTTTTTCTCCATTCACCAACAACAGGGCTGTTATGGCTCACATCATGAGCCTGAGTAGAAGCACAGAAGCCTGTCCCAATGTGTTCTGACCATGTGAAAATTAAACAATCTTTTTTTTAAGTATGCTTTGTGCACCAAAAGGAGTACAGTGAAGTGGTTGAAAGCATGGGTTCTGGTCTGCCCAGTTCTGAGTGCTGTTTGGGCCCTGGGTAAATTGCTTGACCTTTCTGCCTCAGTCTCCTTACCTGTAAAGTGGGCACACACATGGTGGTACCTACCTGCTCATAGCAACCATATATGTTCTCTTGAGGGACTGGAATTATTTTTCTTTGTGGGTGCCATTAAAATTATAACTGATTAGATTTATTGTTTACTTCGGATGCTGGGAACTGAAAGATCAAGTTTCCACTCTAGCACTTGTCAAGACCTTATGAAACGCATCTCCTTATACTGATTTGTCTTGCTGTCCTAGTCCCAGAGCAGATTTTCTTACCAAGTAGATTCTTCTCTTTTCCTCTATCACATTCACCAGTGGTGCTAACAAACAGGTAGATTACTCATTTGGTCTCAGTTTTCATTTTTATATTGGACTTACAGCATTTCCATTAAAGAACTGGGAAATAGCCCAAAGTGGAAAAAAAAAAAAAAGCTGTAGGGAGGAAAGTGTGTCATTAGTTCTCTGATAAGCAGTAATTCAATTTTGTATATAGCCTGTGAACAAATATTTGCCCCTTTTTCTAAGATAAATGAATTTATGAAACAAAAAAAAAATCTTTCCAAGAGTGTGGACCAAGCAAGACCTGTTTTCTAGGCACTTTTCATGTGTTAACACCTTAATCTTCACAACAGTTCTATGAAGAACTAGCTATTATTAGTCACATTTTACAAATGTAGAAACTGGACACAGAAAAGATAAGTGACCTGTCCAAGGTCACACAGCTAAAAAGTGTCTAAGCCCAGATTGCAAACCTGGCAGCCTGCACCCACCATCCACTCTCCTGACCCCTGCACATAATTTCTCTCTGGAAGATAACTTATATCAGAGGGAGTTTCACTGTAAAAAAAAAAACAAAAAAGTTAAAAAATTATATAGAATTATCAGTAATACTAACAAGCATTTAATTTATTATCATGTAGAGTTCCCTCATATGAGAAAAATTAAAGAAGATCTATTTAAGGCTACATGACCTATTGTAAAATGCACTTATCATGAAAGATTTTATAACATTACAATTTGGAGTAACGTTTTTCTGTAAGGTTACAATTTTATTAGGGTTCTTTCTAAACATGAAAATGGGTTTTTCCCTTACAACAGTGTGTTAATCTAGTTAAATATTCAAACAGAAACAAAATTAATCAACTTGAAGGGACAAGATATCTTACAATTAAGAAGATATTACATTTGAGAATTTTTTTTTAACACAGTAGAAAGTGATTCCTGACGGAGAGGTCAGAACATGTGCCTTGGGGATGATATTCTGGGTGGCTTATGACTACTTTGTATGACTTTGCAAATTGCTTATTTTCAATTATGCTTGGCCATTACAGTAAGACTTTGCTAATAAGCAAAATCATTCATCTGGCTATCATTATTCCTCACATTACTTTATCTGGCTGATAAACATGTACCATAATTACTCATGTAATTTGTCTCTGATATTTTTATTCTAAAAGCAGACTGGATTGTGCAACCATCTAAGTCATCTTAGGGCAGTTTCTAATTAACTTGGAAGAACTATTGCCCTGTTGACTAGATAACAGTACCAGAGTTAAGCTGAGGTCAGGATACACGCAGTCCAGATACTCTAAAGCATGGCTCTGAGATGTTTTGTCACTTTGACCCAATTCAGGCAAGTTGAAAGTCTCTAAGTCCCATCTACTGTTATAGTTCCCCTTTCTAATATAAATACACCTCAGTAGAAACAAAGAAATGGAGAACTAAATAAACAAAATTACAGCAAACTTATTCATGATCCCACCAGAATTTATTGAGCTTCTGCTGTGCACCAGGCACTGTTGTGGGTACCAGGGACACAAGTAGCAAGCAAACAGACATCGTTCCTGCTGTGATGGAAATTGCATTCTGACAGGCAATGGACAATAAGCAAGTAAACAAGTAAATAAAAGATCAGTTTAGATACTGATAAGTACTATGAGTAACATAAAACTGAGTGATAAGGTGGAGGATAATTGGATGTTGAGGATGGGCTTCTTAGATTGAATGATCAGGGAAGGCTTCTTGGAGGAGGTGATACCTGCCCAGATCCCTAATAGACAAGGGACACAGCCAAGGGATGGTCTGTGGGGAAAGATGAGAATGGAATGAGGAGGGAATAGAATGTGAGGAAATTGACAGAATCCATGTCACTGCAGGCAGAGAGGAGGAGCACAGAGACCCTGAGACTGAGTGTTCAGGAGGGAGGAATAAAGTCCAGAGTGGCTGGAGCTTAGTGAATGAGTGGAAGAGTGGTGTAAGGGAAGGTCTAAGATCATGTAGAATTTTGTCTGTATCGTGAGGAACTCATCCTTTTGTTCCTAGTGTTCTGAGAAGCCTAGAGAGGGTTTTAAGCAGGGAATGACCTGATTGTTAAAACATTTTAAAAGACCCCTCTGTTTTTGAAGAATGGTTTACAGGAGGATAAAAGGGGGAGCAAGGAAACCAACCAGATGTGATGTCCACTTGACTAAGGTAGTACCAGGAGGGAGGGAGAGAAGCTGAACAATATTTTGGAAGCAGAACTCCCAGCACAGGCTAAGGGGGTTGGAAGTGAGAGGTGAAGCAAAGGGAGGAATCAAAGCCGACTCCTAGTGTTTTTTCGTTTGTTTGCTTGTTTGTTTGAGCAACTGGGATGATGTCATTTGAAAAGAAAAGGGTAGTGGATATTTGGGGGGTGGAAAACCAATACTTCTGAGTTTGACTTAATAAGTCTGAGATGTCCGTTAGAGAGAAAGTAAGCAGTTGGATCTACAAGTGTGGATCTCGTGGGAGATCTTATCCTGGACGTGATTTGTTATAGATGTTGTGTAAAACTTCAAAGTAAAGGGAGGCAATGTAGAGAAGAGAAGAGAAAGGCACCAAAACAATTTAAGGTCAAGAAGGAAAAAGGCAACAAATAAGACTAAGAAGCAGCAGCCAGTGAAGCAGGAGAAAATCAAGAAGGCGGTGAAAGCCACAAGATGAAAATATCCAAGAAGGAGGAAGGGATGGACGTGACCAGTCCTGCTGAGAAGTCAAGTAGCCTGAATATGGGGAAATGATCTGTTGGTTTGGCAACACGAACTCCCCAGCCACCTGAGCAAGAGCAGTTTCAGGGTAGTGCTTGAGCGTAGATGCCTGCGTGGAGGGAGGGGAAGGGAGTAAGACATGAAGAAGTGGAGGCCATCACTGGACAACCCTTTTGAGAAGTTTTGCTGTTAAGGGGAATAAAAACAGAATTGAAAGGAGCAAAAGGTAGGGATGTGACATTAAGAAAAAAAGTGTTCTAAGAAGGGAGATGCTTTGAAAGTTTCTATGATGTTTGTATGACGATTGGAATGATCCCGGAAACTCACTGGGAGAAATTGTTGATGCAGAAGAAACAGAAGGGAGATTTTAAAGGGCAAGAGGAGATGGGATTTGGACCACATGAGAAGGTTCACCATTGATTGGAACAGAAACACATCATCCATTGTAACAGGAGGAAGGCAGAAAACACTGGGACAGTGGTTGAAATGATGAGGCCATTACTGTCTGCGTTTCTGTTTTTCTTAACTGTACATGGTGCATCGTTACCTAATAAGAATGAACTTAGACATATGATTATGTGAAAATTCCAAAAAATTTTTTAAAAAACAGTATTTTTGTACATGACTTGATAAAACAGAGCAAGTTATTGAAGTAGCACAAATCCATAGGCCAAAATTTAACAGCACAAATTCAGGACATCATCAAGTGTTGCTTTGTTGCAAGATAGTTTCAAGGCATTATGTCGCTATCTGCGTTAGCAGGAGTAGAGATGGTATTTATATCGCAGTGTAAATGTCTTAAGGCACAGGACAAACTATAAACCAATAATAGGCCAGAATTGTTGCAAGTACCCATCACTATGTACTATGAGTTGACTAAATAGCCAATAATAATGTAAATGACAGTTACAGCAAATACATGTAGGTGGGTCTTTATCATTTATCAATTTATTTGTCAATTTAAAATCAAAAATTGACAACCAAGACCAACTGGAAACAACACTCATGAGGTACCTTCAACACAAAATATCCTGTCCTTCCCCGACCTGGGAATATAGTAGTAATCTTGGTGTGTGTGGCTCTACACAGGAGCTAGATTTCTCAGATGGGGATGGGGGTCCTCAGTAAATTCTAGAAGTCCATCAGTTTTATTTATGAACACAAAACATTATGAAATTTCCTTATTTGTGGTGAGAACCAAAGAAAGAGTTTGAATTTTTAGACCTGCTCGAGTCTGTCAATGATTCTCAGACCATACTTTCATAACCACGGTTCTAAATTATCTTCTCTCCTTCAGCAATTTTTAAAATCCTTGCAAATTGTGACTTTAGATTGAAGGATCGCGATTACATTGGAAGTGATCTGAAGGAGAGAAAATGGATCTGCAAATGAGAGAATATTTTGCATTTTTCATTTGGCTTTGTCTTTCCTTTCTGGTTTTAAGTGTCAGCTTGGACAATCAAAGATCTTTGATTTAAGACAGGAAAGAAAGAGGAACCTGTTGCAGGTGGCATCTGCTTATTATTGTCCCCTCAGTGCATGATAGGTTCTTTGAGGCATGTGATTGCCCTGCACCAGGACATGTAGGGGCAGGCAGTTGGGGGCATTAGGCCCCTGGGCACATGGCCCTTAATTGACTCTCTCCTCCCCTCATCACAGAGACATGCAGCCATTGTCAGTCTGGGCAAGGACAAATCTTATTCTGCCGACCAAAGTCTGTGTGATATTGGGGCTGCAGTTCAGAAGCGTTCATGTGAGGAAAACTTCACCCAGTCAGTATACGTGGAACGGCTGTACTAGGAGTAGGAGTGGAGGTCAGTTGTTCTTTGGATTGACGCCTGTTTGGTAGTTTGATGGGAGTGGCCCCGAGTCAGGCAGATATTCAAAGCTGACTGGTTCTCTGGGGGGACAGTTCCTCCAGGTGGAAAAATGCCCTCAGCATGGTTAGTGCCTCTCCTCTGACTGTCCCTCCATACCCTCTACCCCCGTCCTGGTTTTCTAGTTGTCCACCCCTGTTGGAGTCTCTGTGGCTTTGGGACTGTCTTTCACATGGATACTCTTTAAGATAACCCTGGGCTAGTTCTGTTTTCCAGAGTACGCATTTGGTCTCTAGGAAGAGTGCACCTTTATCCCACCAGCGGTGAAAGTTCAGCTTGATCCTAAAGGACTAAGAAATTATTAAAGGATTATAAGCAGGGAGATAACGATTCAGTTCATTTGTAGGAAGATCACTGGCGACAGTGTGGATGGGGGAGGACATGTGAAGCTGCAAAGAGGGAGCCCAGCTAATCCTACTGCAAAGTTCTGGGAAGAGCTACTGAGAGTCCAATGACAATAGTGAGGAGGAGATGGAGCCAGAAGATATTACTGTTTTAAATACGAAAGAATTTAATGACTGAGGGAGGAAAAGTGAGTCAGCTGCCAAGTGCCTTTTTGTTTCATGGGTGCATAATAAATTTATCCTCATAACACTGGGACGGTAGCATAAGAAAATAGACAGGAGAGAGGTCACATTGGTCATCATCAGGGCCACACTGGGCACATTTTTATTTTAAGATTTATCAGCCTTCCTTCTCTTTTCTCAATTTGTAAAAAACTTGCATAGAATTGCTTCCATGAGGAACATTGTTGGTTATCATTTGTTCCATTTGTTGCATTTGCTTTTAAGTACGTATGGTGTATAAAATATAAAGGAAGCACCTAAATACAGTTTAAATTATCTGAGCTAATTTGAACTTTCTTTTGAAATAAACAGATTGCCTGCCAGACCTCCTGCTTGTTTGTGTTGAAGTTTGTCTCACATAATCCTGGCTGTTTCCATTTCCAGCCCCACAGTTTGGGATTTATTTTAAGCAGCTACTTAAGAAAGGTAGAATTTAGCAATGATCAGAATGGCAGAAAGTAGGTTTCTGTTTGAGCTCAGGGTTGCTGTGTAGCTTTCCTTTCAATAGCCTTTCTTTCATGCTTTTTCATCTGCTTTTTAGCTGTGAGAATAAATCTAGGGAAACTGCTGTTTGGCCTTTTTAGCACATTGCCAGCTTTGGCGATGGCAGACTAACTGGTGTTGTACCAAACACCACTGAAATAAAATAAATGAGTCTGATTACAGCTTGGAACTCCTGAGTACTACAAATGTAAAAACCGTCAACAGATGCTGTTTGCTGAACCAAGGCTCCTCTAGCAGATGGGTGAACGTTAAACATAAATTGCACGATGTCTTTTTCTTTTTGGTTCATTTGTTTTTAATATAATATTTTTTTTAAAAAAAACCTGCTATTGAGTTACAGTGAACTTACTTCTGGCTTATGTTTCATGGCTGTTTGAGGGATCTAAGAAGATCTTTGAAATTACAGTCAATCTGTGCTTTATTATGTGAATTCATTGAACATGTAGAAACAAATTCTTATCAGAGTTTTGAAACTTTCTTTTGTATTTGCATCTCAGGTATTGAAAATAATCATACAAAACAATCAGCAAATATCCACAATGGGACATAATGTCTCTCTTTTAAATCTAATGCTGGGCTATAACAGAATAACATCAATCATCTCTCTCATAGTTCTCATTCACTTAGTGCTTGAGTTTACTTGACAATATTTTAGTTTCTCACATCCTGCCTCATCATTTAAATAGTACACACACAGAAGAGGAATGCTGTTTTTATTCTTCATACCGTTGAATGACTTATAGGCCGTTTAATGCAATCGTCGATATTAACTTGCAAGAACTATAATGGCATTATTAATTGTTCTATAATATTTAGATATGTCTTGGCATAGAACTAAGTGCTTATTATAATTTAACTTAGAAGTTCATGTATCTCTAAAGGGATCTGCAGTTTACCCTTTTACCAATTCCTAAAAATATTTATCAAGTATCATTTATCAGAACAGATCACAAGAAATTTCAGCATAGTTAGAAGAATGGGGAAATGACCGGATAAATAAGTGGTTAGAAAATTACCTGAAGTATTTATCAAGGAGAGTAACATGTAATTACACTGTTTTTTAACTTTGAAATTTATTGTTCTTGCTGTTTACAGGCTCAGGTTCATGTCGCTTTAGCTACTCAGACCCTTGCATCATCGTGTCCTATGCCAAGAATAACACTGCAGACTGGATTCAGCTTGAGAAAATTAGGTTTGTCATCATTCAGAGTATTTTCATACATTTTGATGTAGGTGGACTCCTGCTTCTCTGTTTGCCTTCACGCTACTGCTGACTTTATGCCTCATGGTTAAGGGACTCTGGCTGTTAGTTATGTTGGATTGCACGGATGCACATGTTATTACTACCTGCTCTATTTGAAGAAGGTACTGTAAAAAGTGTCATTTTCCGTTCAGTACTGCCGGCTGTCAGTAGTAGCTACAGCACACTACTTATTTTTGGTAAAAATACATTTGAGGTAGTAACCTTCCTGATGGATCCTCCACAAATTACGTCACCACCCCTCTCTCTAGCTGGCCTGGCTGTGGCCTGGAATATATCAGACTACCACCTAAACTCCTTGCAGTCCGTGATGATAATGAGTCAATAGCCTTTTGGATCTAATCTCTAGTTCTATCATTTTCCTTCTAATTTCCATAACACCAGTTCTAAAATTATATTAACATATTCTTTATTAAAAAAGAAATCCCTTCATAAGAAAATGAGGTAGGATGCTTGAAGAGGAAAAAGCTCATACAAGGTTAAACTATTTGATTAAATTTAGCGAAACTCAAATTTTGTTAACTATTTCTGTGTAGTTTAAATCAGAAAATAAAATTCAAAATAAATGCTTATTTTCAGGTATGGTGGGTTATTTAAAGGAAAAAATATCTTACATTTTGTTAAGTAGTTACTCTGATTGGTTTAGTTCTTAAATAGTATGACTCAAGTGGAACATTTTCCATCACTTTTGTAATAGTTTCCTTTTTTCTCATGCTATTTTCCTTACCCTATTTCCATATGGAAAGGATTTTGATTTCTTTGCAGGAGAAGAATCAATATTAGGTTCTTAGTCTTTAATACTAAACCAATCTTTCCAAAGTTTCTAGGTAGCATTTCAAATAAAAGTGAAAGTCTCACAGTCCAAGTTCTAGTCTAACCAAAAACTGAGAAAAGTGATTCTAGCTCGTGGATTTTAATAGAGTGTCTCCCTCAGTGGCAGGACAAAATATAATTTATAGGCACCTGGTATAAGCCAAGCTCTGACATAATGTGCCAATTGCCAAGTTTATAACAGGGCATTTTGCTATTCTTTGTAACTTCTAGTAGTTATTCTGAAAATACACTCAGATTAAATACTGATTTATATAAATGGCTTTAAGCAAGGCCGCATAAGTATTGGAAGTTTTACTCATACCTCCATTTTTTCTCTTTCTAATAGTTATTTTTATATATCATAGTTTAGATAAATTGTAGTACATAGATCTTGATGAACAACAGCTATATGCTTTTGATATGACACATAGCAAATGTACACATTTAATTACAAGATATAAAGATCATATTCAGCTGACTCCATTTATTTTTCACTAAATAAGACTTTCAATTTTAGGCCATGCACCAAACTACCATATGCATTAATGCAAGTTTTTCTTATCATTAGTGATACGAGTGAACATATTTTCAATCACTACTTAAAGTAAAATACATTATCTTCACAAGTTTAAATTCTTTTTGAACTTAAAAACATACTCATCATTAAATATTTTAAAAGAAAGGGGAATGGATTCTCCCCAAAGGTAAGGTACACCATTTATAACCTCCGCTGACAATTCTGCAGATTTATATGTGCTTCATTGGTGAGTGAAAAATATGGCTTTCCTCTAGTCCTTTCAAAACTGATTTATAGTAAGCCCAGGGTACTACTAGTTTGCATTTCAGTACCACTTTTAATCTTGGGTAAAGCCATCATTTTTACTATATCAGATTTCTACTTCGGTAGAATAAAATGTTTAATAAAAAATATTATATAGCAAAAAGACCTAGATTCCAACAGATGCAACATAAAAATCATGTTAAGTTGCATCATGTTTTTAAAGACTGAGGTGCATGAAATTGTAAAGAATTATAAATGGGAGCATTTAATTCTCATGACAAATCTCACATTTTCAAAACACAAATGTTTCTGGTTGCTGGAAATAAAATAACTATTAGGTAAAAACTGATTATGAAACATATAACATCCAGTGATCTCTAAAGATGCAAAATTTCAAAGCAAGAATTAAAATTAATAATTTTATAGTTTTTCTCCTTTTTTTCTTCTTTGTATCATATAAAAATAAATAGTTTTAAATTGTGTGTCTACCATGCACAAAAAACTGCTGGATGCACTTTGATTTCTTACAGGTACCACGCAGTTGTGCACCATTTTCTCTTCAATTATCCCTTTACTGGCTTACTTGAATATCCTTACTGCCTGCCTTGCGTTAAAAATAAAGCTGTTTAAGACATTTAAGATTTAAACTGTCATCGCTCAATATGAACATCTTAATAATCAGCATATATTAAAAGGTTTAAGGGTATGGGATTGTTAAATATTTCACCTGTAATGTGTATAGTATTTTTAAGATAATAAAACTACAGTCTTCCTTAAGAAACAGAATGAATCTATAAGGAAGATAAAGTGGGTGCTGTTGAACTTTATCGTGGCACCAATTCTCATCTCACCGTGTGTTCTAGAGCCCCTTCCAATGTCAGCACGATCATCCATATCCTCTACCTTCCTGAAGCTGCCAAAGCGGAGAACGTCCAGTTTCAGTGGAAGCAGGAGAATCTCCGTGAGGGTGATGTGTATGAAGCCTGCTGGGCCTTGGATAACATCCTGGTCATCAACTCCGCCCACAGACAAGTTGTTTTAGAAGATAGTCTGGATCCAGTAGACACTGGCAACTGGCTTTTCTTCCCAGGAGCTACAGTGAAGGTTTGATCTCTCTTTTGTTCCTTCTTCTCTCTAAAATCTCAAAGCTGAGTAAACCAATTTGTACAAGGATAACTATTTCACTAAAACCACTATGAAAGGAATGGGTAACATTCTTATTTACTTTACCCTCCCCTGTAAGGCTGGAAAATCGTTCGTTTATTAATCTCTTTAACAAGTATTTTTGAGAACCACTGTGCACTGGGTTGAACCTAGACAGTATAACCACAAAAAGGCAGATATGTTTCTTCCCTCCCTGTGGCTGTCAGTTTAGTGGGGGGAGTTAGACATATCAACATGCACATATGGAACAGCATAACTGAGTTTTTTTCTTTTTTAAAAAAATGTTTTATTTTTATACAAGTTTTAAAGGTTACTCGCCTTTTACAGTTATTACAAAATATTGGCCGTCCTCCCTGGGTTGTGCAGTACACCCCTGAGCCTGTCTTACAGCCAGCAGTTTGTGCCTCCCACTTCCCCGTCCCTAGATCGCACTCCTCTCCCCGCTGGTAACCACTAGTTTGTAAAAACAGCATAATTGTTATGGCTTGCTGGGAAAATTTAGAGTGCTGTGGAAGTATAAGATAAAGTACCAGATTCAGACTTGAGGGATTAGGAAGGCCATTCAGGAGAATAGGGGTCCAGGCAGAGACTGAAGGGGAATTTGGAATTGGCCAGATGGGACGGATAGTGTTTCTAGGATCATAAATCCCATACTTAAAGGCTGGAAGGTGACGGCATAAAGCAGGGGCCTTGGACAGCGTTCCAAATAGTTGTCTAACATATTTTGAGTTGAGATTTGTGATAGTTAAGTCTGAAGACATGGCCAGTGACAAAACTTTAAAGGTCTTGCCAGCTGCTGTAAAGTTTGAACTTGATCCTGAAGGTGATAAGGAATCACTGAAGTGCTCTGAAAAGAGTCAGACATTAGATTTGATTTTTGAAATATCCCTTGGAGGATGAAGGATGGAGTGGAAGGGATAGAGTGCCGGCAGGGAAACCAAATAGGAGGCTGGTAACAGTAGTCCATTGGGAGATCGTGTTGGCCAGAATTAGGGGAGAGAGGATGAGAAAATGTGGATGGATTTCAGAGATTTTTATGAGAGGGAATGGAGAAGATTGGGGACTGACTGAGATTAAGAGGGAGTGGCAGGTGTCAAGGCCAAGGTTTGGGCAGCTGGTTGGACAGCGATGCCATTTGTTGAAAACAGGAAACAGGAAGGGGAGCAGGATTGCAGGAGGTGATGAATTCACCTTGGACATATTGATTTTTTTAATATATTTTTATTAAATTATAGTCAGTTTACAATGTTGTGTCAATTTCTGGTGTACAGCACAATACTTAAATCATATAGGAACATACATATATTCGTTTTCATATTCTTTTTAACCGTAAGTTACTAAAGGATATTGAATATAGTTCCCTGTGCTATACAGTAGAAACTTGTTGTTTATCTATTTTATATATAGTAGTTAGAATCTGCAAATCTTAAACTCCCAGTTTATCCCTTCCCATCCCCTTCCCCCACCAGTAACCATAAGTTTGTTTTCTATGTCTGTGAGTCAGTTTCTGTTTTGTAAATAAGTTTGTTTGTCTTTTTTTTTTTTTAGATTCTACATGTAAGTGATATCACATGGTATTTTTCTTTCTCTTTCTGGCTTACTTCACTTAGAATGATAGTCTCCAGGTCCACCCATGTTGCTGCAAATGGCATTTTATTCTTTTTGTGGCTGAGTAGTATTCCATTGTATAAATATACCACAACTTCTTTATCCAGTTATCCGTCAATGGACATTTAGGTTGTTTCCATGTCCTGGTTATTATAAATAGTGCTGCTATGAACATTGGGGTGCATGTATCTTTTTGAATTAAGGTTCACTCTGGATATATGCCCAGGAGTGAGATTGCTGGATCATATGGTAGTCTATTTTTAGTCTTTTGAGGAATCTCTATACTGTTTTCCATAATGGCTACACCAAACTACATTCCCACCAACAGTGTAGGAGGGTTCCCTTTTCTCCACAGCCTCGCCAGCATTTATCGTTTGTCAACTTTTGTATGACAGCCATTCTGACTGGTATGAGAGTGATACCTCATTGTAGTTTTGATTTGCATTTCTCTGATAATTAGCAATACTGATTGTTTTTTCATGTGCCTATTGGCCACTTGTATGTCTTCATTGGAGAATTGCTTGTTTAGTCTTCTGCCCATTTTTGGATTGGGTTGTTAGGTTTTTTGTTATTAGTTGTATGAGCTGTTTATATAGTCTGGAAATCAAGCCCTTATCAGTCTCATCTTTTGCAGTTATTTTCTCCCATTCCATAGGGATTTTTTTGTTTGTTTGTTTGTTTTGCTTATGGTTTCCTTTGCTGTGCAAACACTTATAAGTTTAATAAGGTCCTATTTGTTAATTTTTGCTTTTATTTCTGTTGCTTTGGTAGACTGTCCTAGGAGACCATTGCTGAGATTTATGGACATGTTGATTTTTATAGTCCTGGGGGCAGGTGAAGAGAAATGTTTGGTAGGATGTTAGATGTATGGATTGGAAACTCAGAGGAAGATCCCAAATTGGCAATTAACAACCTTTTAATGGGAACTAAAATCGTGGGCTTTCCTACCCAGGGAGTTTGTGGAGTAAGAAATTATGCCTAGACAGTATTAACAATGCCATTAGACCCTCAGCCAGACTCTCTCAAGTTTCCAGTATATAAAAATAAAGTACAGAAACAGATTGGAGAATTTTTTAAAATGTGACTCAACTGGTGCAAAAAAATCCTGTGCTTCATGGGGGTGAGGTCATAGGAGGAGTAGAAAGCAGAATATAGAGATCTAAGATGCTCACCTTTTTCTTTAACTATTTAAACCATTTTTTATTGAATGAAAGATTCTTTAAATTCCATACTGTCTTACAATTTTCAAAAGTTTCACACATATAATTTCATGTAATCCCATAATAACCCCTTATCCCTTATCCCTATATTGCCCCTCCCCTCTTCCCTCTCCCCACTGGTAACCACTAGTTTATTCTCTATAACTATGAGTCTGCTTCTTTTTTTGTTTTATTCATTAGTTTGTTGTATTTTTTAGATTCCACATATAAGTGATACCATACAGTATTTGTCTTTCTCTGCCTGACTTATTTCACTTAGTGTAATGCCCTTCAAGTCCATCCATGTTGCTGAAAATGGGAAAAAAATTTCATATTTTGTAGCTGAGTAGTATTCCATTGCATATATGTATGTGTGTGTATATATATACACCACATCTTTCTTCATTCATCTGTTGATAGACACTTAGATTGCTTCCATACCTTGGCAATTGTAAATAACACTGCTATGAACACTGGGGTGCATATATAAGATGCTCACTTCCTTTTAATAACTTACTTGAATTCTAGAAAAATGGTTCCAGATTATTCAGAAAACTTTCAACACAGGAACTCCCCTGACACAATAACTTCTTGCTTAACAAATCAAACTCCAGACCTTTTGTTGTAAATTGATGAGATTACACCAGTTGATTAGCGTTAGGAACAGGCATCATCTTTGGCCAATATGAGAAAATACCCAGTAAACCATATGGAAATTTGTTCTGACAAAAACTCTAAAAACCTTGGTCCCTTTAAAGAGAGTCCATGGATTCCTTTCATGTGGATATAGAAAAAAACCTTTGTAAGGATATCCTATGTCATATCCCACTACTGTGTGATTAAAAGAAGGATTTCTGTTGTTATTGTTCAACATTGGGAAAAAGCTGTGTAAACCTGGGAAACACATGGAGACCTCAGGGCCTGGGATTCACATCCTTTTCCAGTGATGATCATGTGGTGATCATTTGGTCTCAGTAGCCTTCACTATCAAATGTACTTTTTATGCCTTGTTTTATAAGCCATTTATTATATTAATCTCATTAGCTATTTGGTTTCTTAATGCATTGTGCTTTGGTACCACCCATGATAAAAATGCGTGAAGTCTGGTTTGCTTCCTAGTAATGCTGAACTAAATTACAGCTTTGTGTGGAGTATACTTTTACTTTGTGGCCTCTCATCCTACTCAAAAGCTTACTAATCACCCGTTTGAGGCTTGCCTAGTTACCTATATCTAGTAAGAAAAAAATCACTCTAGTAATGATTTATACCAGGGTCTTTGGCTATCACGTAGAAATTTTTCTCTGATGTTTCTTTTTAAAATCTCAAAGTGCAATGATAAAATCAAAAATTTTGTCATTTTTAACTCATTTGTCTAGTCAACCTGTTCCTTTCTGGCTCAAACGTCTGAGCATGAAAAAATTGCTTTTGCCAAGTGATTTGGAGTTCTAGCAATAAAAATTGTTTATTTAAACTGTATGTAATTTCTCCATCTAATATCGTCCCTATCCTGGGTGGCCTCTGAGTTGAGAACCAAATACAACCAATTAGAAAGTACATCTCAATGTTCCGATTGGCCACAGGACGTGTTTCAAACATTGCTTTATTTTGGACTTTTGAGTTTTGAGGGTAATGTTTGTTTGTTCAACCTACACATTTTATTTTCTAAGTTCATTAGAGGTCTCCAAGATGTTTACATCTTAACTAAATCAAAGACTGAGTCTAATGGCAATTGAGAAAATGTGCTTCATTACAAAGTAGAGTTTATTCAAGGAAAAATGTCCATGCACAGAGAGGATACTCTTTGGTTAAGTAATAACAGCTACTTTTTATTGTTCACTTATTCTAGAGACTTACGTGCACACACACAGACACACACACACACACACACAGGATTGATAATGTATATATAAAATCTCATGTAACTGAGCTTTATAAACCTATAAAAGGTGCTCTATTAGCCCCATTTTACAGATGTGGAAAGCGGAAGTGGAGATGTTGAGTAGCTTGTCCAGAACGCACCTCTGGCCAGTGGCAGGGCCAGGATTCAAACAGAAGAATCTGACTTCAGAACTCTTGCTCTCGGTTACCACATAACTTTGCTCTTACAAATAGTGAATATAAACTGACATGCTTCCTAATGCTCCTGCGTTTCTTCCCAACATCCATTTGTTAATTTATCTGCCTACTCTCTTCCCCACCACTCTCGGGCTATAGGCTAAAAGATTCTTGTTTTTCTTGTATTTCTTGATCTTGCTCCAGCTTTCTTCCATTTGTCCTGCACCTTCCTTTCTCTGGATAATTGATTTTGATACATTAGAATTTAGTAAGTTCAGCCCAAGCGCTGGTTGCTTCCTTCGCCTCCATACTACCTCAGCTGATCTTGTTTTCATAATTGTAGTTACTGGTCCATCACTGATGACCTAAAGTAAACTTAAGGAGATAGGAGTATTAAAATATTTTCCTTCTGGAGGTAGGAGGCATTTGCAGTAACCTCTAGGGGAGGTGAAGCAGAGTGAGAACAGGGGGACACTAAAGAGAGAGAAATCAACAGTGTCGTGGTCACAGCCTGCCTGTGACAAGGATGTTGACGCCAAGGATCATACAACAGGATGCCACCGACAAAAACTATGTCATCATTCCTTGACAGAAATTACATCATGAGCCCTCCATACTCAAAACCTTTAATGGCTTCCTGTGTAGGCCTAGAGCAGACAAGCCAAACTCCCTACCTAGCATGTGATTCATTTCCAGTCTAGGCCCAGCCTAAATTTTCAGCCTCATCTCCTGCCCCACTGTGCTCCAGCCTCACAAACGCAACACAGAATTTCACACTCCCGCCCCCTTTAGACTTTTCCACCTTTCTTTTTCCTCTGCCTAGTATTCCCTAGCATTCTTAAGGGCTCAGTTCAAATGTCTGTGTGAAGTTTTGTGTGGTTAATGTCTGCCTCCCGTCTGTGCTGCTGTGACCATGAGGTTCAACAAGTAGGACTTGAGACTGGGGACTGGCTACAAAAACCAGGTTCGTTTTTCTTTACTAGTGACAATTCAGATTTACTCTTGACAGCTTGTTTACCTCTGTCCTTTTTGCACAAAAACTAAGGCAGGTCTCAAGATTTCTGATAGACCAAAAAAGTAATCCAACTGCTTTTAGTTCCCCAGTCTCAGTTCAGTAACAAATGCCACACAGGTCGCTCTCGTAATGCAAACTGCAGGCTTCATCCATGGATTCTCCTCTCCTCCAACTTCAGTCCGCTGAGTAGGAATGAAGATAGAAACTTACTATCTGCCATGAGTTGCAGCCTCTGAACCCCCAGGGCTGGGTCTGGAGGAAGGAGAAGCAGCAAGAGCAGACACTGTTTTGAGTTGGAATTGTTGACCCTTTTTTGGGTCTGGCAAGCAGCCAAAGGTGGCTCTCTCTGGGATCTGCCAAAAGGCTCTTTGGAAATGTCCCCACTCCTCACCAGAACTGGGGATTTCTCACCTGTAGTTCCCAAAGCATCTCTCAGGTCGTGTCTGCTTCCATTCCTAGCCACTGGGCCTCTGGCTCATGACTATAGCCTCTTCCTACTGACGTCTCTTTGCCTCTCCAGGGAGCCCTTGAGGGAAGGATCTTAGACAAACTAGACTGCCTCTTGTGTGCTTGGGCCCAAGCCTAGTCTATGGTAAACATTCACCTTGGATCCATTATTGAGAGGAGGCTGGTTAGTTACTTCTAAGTGCAGCCCTCCTGTGACCCAGCCACCTGCCAGGCAGCTCCAGGCACTAGTCCAGGCCCATACAGCATCCCCTCAGGAGGTGTCCTTGAGGTCCTGAGCACCAGGTTTAAGGCAAGGGGAAGGTGCCTCCTCCCCTGACGAGGGCATGAGTGTGACTCACCAGCAATACTCCCTGAAGGAATCGTCTCTCAGCTTTCCAGCTGCCGACCTCCCTCAGCTTCTGGCTCCTGTACTCTCAATTTGAATAAGTGCCTAAGCCATTTTACTGCCGCTTTTACTAGGTTCTTATAGTTGGTCCATCACCTCGCTGTGGAATGTGGAGTAGTTGCTGCCTCTTTTCTCGGCACTTTAACCAAAACCAACACTAACCTAGTTCGATTTCATCATTCTGTTACACTGTACATATACATCCACGAGAGTGTTTACAACACTGCTTTACAGTTATGTTTTCCTTCTTAGAATCTTAGCTTTTTAAGCTCAGGAACTATTTCTACCACTTTCGAATTGCCAATGTTTGGCACATGATACATTGTGCTAATTGAATGGATGATACACTGGGAAAATACCAAGATTTAGTTTCTGGGGGAAGAAAATGAATTTTAAATTCAGTGACGACATGAGGGCAGCTAAAAATATTGTGAAGGGGACTGGATATAGCACTCTTAAGCAGATGAGCTTAATTGTCTGGGCTCAAATCTTGGCTTCACCATTTATTAGCCACATGGTCTTGGGCAAGTTATTGAACCTCTTGGTTCCTCAGTGTCCTAACCTATAACAGAGATAAAAATAGTATCCACCTCATGTTATGTTAATTAAACAAGAAAATACCTGTAAAACCCTTAGAACAGTGCCTGGCATGTAGAAAGGACTTAATAAACATGTGTCCTCTTCACTGGAAACTTTGAGAACAAATAAGCTCCACAGCGAAGTGAATATGGAGAAAAATAATTAGAAGGCAAAGGATTGAGCGATAGCTCCAATTAGGAGGGGGGAAGAATAGGACAGAAAAAAGTACAGAATTCATGAATTGTGTTACCCTTATTTGCCTTTAAAGTGATAATGAAATCAAATGCAGCAAATTGATTAGGTTGGACCCAAGTTTTACTCATACATATTATCTTTGTCATTCAAAATAAGAAATAGTTTTCATTGGAGTTAAGTTGAAATAACGTTCATGTAATTTGAATATTAATAGTAGTTTTCATTATTACCACCAAATGGCTTTTAAGTGCTACTGTTCATAACACAAGGTAATAGAGAGTAGTGAGCATGTAAACTGATGATCTTGAAAATAATATTTGAGGGTGGCAGCCCAAACAGGAAAAATAAAAATGAGCCACTGGCATTCACAGTACATACTTCTCCTTATCTTCTTTAGATTTTTTTTTTTTCAGTTTCTTTGGTGATATTTAATCCGTTTCATCAGAGCCTGTCCTTGTTTAATCTCAAGCAGGGCAGAATGGTAGAAGGCCAAATAGAGTAACTTAAGGAGTTACGCGATCTGGAGAATTGCAGTTGTAGGTCACCAGTTTAAATCTGCCCTGGGTTGGTAGAAGGCCATTACCATCTGTCGGCTGTTTAGTAATTAACATGAAGTAGGTGTCTAACAGTGTCGGCTTTTAAGGTAGAACCCGACCTTATGTTTGTTGTGCTTTTTTATTTGGATTGATAAGCTGAAGAGAACTGTGAGAGGTTATGGAATTAATACATTCTTCCTAGACAGCCATCTGTGTTTCTCCTCCATTCTCCTTACAAGTTCATGGCCTTGCTTGATGTATTTTCCAGTGTTTACCTGGAGAATTGCTCACGTGGAAGAAAAGGGGCACCACTCTTATCGTGCTTCTAATTACCATCATAATTTCCCACAAATCCTTAAGCAGCCCTCTGTTCACAACCAAATAGGTGAGTCTCTAAATGCTGGTAAATATAGTGCAGCAAGTCAGAAAGCTCCGCAGAGCACCACCCGCATTTTCAGTCTCTGCAGTAAGCAGATTGTGTATTTAGCAAGCAACGAACCTGAAACCCGCTCAGTGGTTGGTTATGATATTTCCTTCTTTTACAGAATATTGAATCATTTTGTTAAATTTTGTATATGATTTCTAGGCTAATCAAGAAGTGTTTTTGAGGGGAAGGGTATAGCTCAGTGGCAGAGTACATGCTTAGCATGCAGGAGGTCATGGGTTCAATCCCCAGTACCTCCATTAAATATAAATCAGTTAATAAACCTAATTACCTTCCCCCCAAACAAACACAAGAAGAAGAAAAAAAAGAACCATTTAGTTAAAAAAATGAACTATTGGTCTCAGTTGTTTCTGTTTTGAAGCTGCGGAGTATACTTTTGTCAGTCTATCATCTGCAGTTGCTAGAATCAGCTACGGCTGCCTGGGGTGGCAGTGGGTGTCTGTGCCACATTTAGCAGTGGGAGATGCATTCCCCTGCCTGAACTGGGGGAGTGATTAATCTCAGGGCAACTTCTGGTGCTCCAACTCTTCAAGACTGCTCTTGGTTTTGCCGCCAAGGTTTAAGGGAAATTAATTGATTTTTTGGCCCCCTTCCATTTAAGACATATAGAATCAAGAATCAATGTTTCACCTGGGGTAGGATTCTCATGTCCATATCCATTGAGTAGCATGGATAGTGGATGATTAATAATAATAATAATAATAATAATAATAACTACAATAATAATAATAATAAATAGCATGGTTATGCTAGGTAGTAGTAGCAGTAGTAATGGTGACACTTCATGAATCCTCTGTAGGTGCTGTCATCCAAGATTTATATCTATGGTAGATGAACACTGCGTGTCTGTAAAGATCCTGAGTACTTAGTGCTCAGTTTTCCTTTGTCACTCTTAAAACAGCTGGACAAATCCATCAAAGTCGTCTCTTCCCAGCTTCTCAAACACACATCCTGCAATCTAAAAAAATCTTTAATTTCAAGTTCAAAGGAAAACACTAGATTAAGATTTTAAAGGGTCAGCCTGGAGCTGTTGCAGCTGCCTGCTTTGTGTAACTCACCATCAGAGAGAAGAGAGGCAAAGGTCAGGGAAGTACTCAGTGGAGGAACCAGGAACAGATGATTTAGAAAGAGCTGTGAGCAGGCTTTTTGGCTTTTGTATTTTTTTGTTTTCTCCATCCTTTAATAATACCAATGAAGCAGAATTTCCAAATGGATCGATATGCCGCTGAGAAAAATATTGATCAAGCAGCTGCTTCATTTTGTTTGTTTGTTCAACTCCCATCTTTGGTGGCAGCCAAAGTTTGCATTTTGAAAGTATGAATCATCTGTAACTCCTTGGTATTTCTGTGTGTGGAAGAGAGAGAGAGAGCTTTGCTCACTCACTGTTAATAAATGTTTATGTCTGCTCAGCTAGCCTGGTTACCCTCAGCTTGCAAAGGCATAAATCACTGGCTTCTGTCAACTCTGGAATTGACCCACAGATTAAATGCAGATCACCGGGAGATAGGTGCAGCTCCACGTATTTTTTATTTTTAAGAAATCTTCCCACTCTGATTGCTCTGCCTGAGCTTGCTAATCTTTTCTTGTTTATTACCCCAGTTCATTGTATGGATAGCAAAGGATTCCAGATTACTCCTTCTACACATTTATGTCAACTTGTGTTGGGAAATAAATCAGCACTGAATGTCACAGATTGAGTTATGAAGGTTTGTCCTTTAGAATAGGCAGCAATTTGATCAAATGTATTTAGAAGAAATTTTCTGAAAGTCATTTATTAAATTTTGCAAATTTATGCCAAGAATTGGGAGTAACTAAGTATACTGAATTTAGAAGGACCGGATCTTAATCTCTCTGATTCTACTTCCAGTTAGGCTGCTTCCTCTCTCCTCCATTTACTATTGATAAATATCCAATAATAATGTCGATTTTCCTAGTTAAACAAACACCAAATGGCCCTAATGAAGACAACATTAGGTAAATCAACAACCCATTAACGAGAAGCATTAAGTCAGAACAGGAGAGTCTATTAATTTTCTTATAGCTCTTGTACATTATGCATTTGTCAAATTCATCATCCCAGTGGACACTAGGCAAATATCCAGGCCTGAATAAGAACTGGAGCTTTCATTCCGAGATTCTCCTGTCACCTGATAGTATTGCCACATATTGTTGAATCATTATTGGAGAATAAAGTTTATAATATCCAAATTATGGGGAAAAGGTAAATTAATTTGTCTGAAAATGTAAAGTCATAACACAAGTTGAGGCTAATGAAAAAACTCAAAGACAAATGTGAAACGGGTGATTCCATTCAAAGCAGATTTTTTTTTTATTGAAGTGTAGTTGACTTACAATGTTAGTTTCAGGTGTACAGCAAAGCAATTCAGTTATACATATACATACATTTTTTTCGGATTCTTTTCCATTATACATTAATAAAAGAAATTGAATATAGTTCCCTGTGCTCTACAGTAAGTCCTTGTTTATCTATTTTATATGTAGTAATATGTATCTGCTAATTCCAAACTCCTAATTTATCTCTCCCCTGCTGTTTTCCCTTTGGTAACCACAGTTTATTTCTATGTCCAAGAGCCTATTTTTGGATTGTAAATACAGTTTTTATCAAAGCAGAATTTATTTTTAAATGTGCTTTTGGGGAATATAATCCCCTGGCAGAGCAGTATCTGCCTACTGTATCACCCAACATGTCTTCCATAAATTGGGCACCCCAGAAAGAGATTTCTACAATTCAGTCAATGATTTCCTTTTTTAGAATGTAAGGACAAACAGGAGGAAATCAGATGCACTTTTCAGAAATGTGCTTTGCAAATCACTCCACTGGAAACAATCTGGTCCGTAAGGCGGGATTTGAGGACCGGCTTTCTAATGAGGATAAACCTGAGCTCAGTAAGACTTGTGGCAAGTCCATGTTCCCATGTCTTTTTCCATTAAGAATCGGAATGTTAACTGTGATTTTCTGGCCAGATTCCAGCTCGGTTAATTGCACGCTGTCTGTCTAAATTCCCTTTGCTTGGGATGTTCTTCACTTTGGATTGCATAGCTCTTATTGTCATGTTTCCCCCAAGAGGTGGATACATGATATTGTAGACTGAGCCAGAATATAATTTGTTAAATTAGTAAGAGTACTTTGGGGATGAAGGGTTAAATGTAAGTAGTGTGCTTCTCATAATTTCCCCCCAATGCGACCTATTTGTACAGTAATTAATGTGGAATAGCATTTGTGAAACATGGAATTGAGCCAGCTCACCATGACAAGAGTGGCAATAACACAGACACAAATAATTCTGACAAATTCTACTAAAAATAACCATTCAAACAAATCCTGGGAGCCTCCCTGCTTAAAGCACCCTTTTTTGGTTTGTGTGTGCTCTGAAGGTGACACATTTAATCACTGAGTAAGTTAAAGTGATATTCATTAAGTGAAATTTATTTTTTTCTATATACATATCAACAACTCAGTAGCATTTCCCATCGCCTTTGTACCTAGCACAGCCCATGGCGCAGTTACTTGCATAGTGACAATCACTGAGGTAAGGTTTCTTAAATAAATGAATGAAGATAGGGGACGAAAGAAGGAAGGGGATTAGCGTTTACTGATTTCCTAAGATTCACCAGTCTTTTTTTTTTTAGTTGAAGTATAGTTAGTTTACAATGTTGTGTTAATTTCTAGTGTACAGCATAGAGACGCACCAGTCTTTAGAGTAAGTATGTTACTTTTACAATCTCATCTAAGTCTCACAATTGCCCCATTTCACAGATGGAAAAATAGAGGCTCAGAGAGGCCAAATAGCTTCCCTAAGATGAAACCGCTTTGGTTTTCAAAGCCAACAACATTGTATTATAAAGCCCCAGCCCTTTTGTCCCTCAGTATCTTTAGCCTCCAAAGTTATGCCTGGCATTTTTGGCCTTAATTTGAGGAGGCAAGTCTGAAAGCCTCAGATACTGTGAAAGTCAAGCTGATCCCCACAGACAAGGTTAACAACTGCCCTATGGAATTTTACATTGTTATTCTTTCTCTCATTACTCCAATTCAAATCTGTCACTATTGCCATTTTAGAGTTGTCATAACTATTGCCAAGTAATTATATACTTGTCACAAAATATACCATAAATTGAATCTTTATGAATCTTGGTACAAAGTGGCTCAAATGTGAATTCTTAATGAATCCAGAAAATAATGAGGAAAAAACAATCTTTAAGCTCCGTAAAGTTCACTCACTGTGGTTGAATCTATTGTGTTGACTAGAGAAAATGCACTTCAGCCCTCCTGCACCTGGACTGTGTTTATAGCCAAGTTTTCAGTTTTTTAACTGGCATTAAATTACCTAGAAATTGAATGTGTGGAAAATGACTGAAATTCATTTTGCCTCATGAGAGAAATCATTCTCTTACTATTTTGATTTTTTTAATAAGCGTGAAAGTCTGTACCGTGAAAGACCATTAACCCAGGATGTAGGAAATACAGATTTCTATATGATAATAGCTATAGCATGGTGAAAGGCTTAGGGAACACAATGATATGTAGGTTATAAGTGAGTCAATTTCTAGCCTCTGTGCCACACATCTTACTTTTAATCCAGAAACTCCTGTACCAATATATTTTATTTCCAACTAGACAGTGGCTAATTTATGGCTTTGCCAACAATGCCATTTTAATTAATTTTATTCATCTTATTTCTCTTTCCTCTACTCCCTCTATCTCATCTGTTTGCATTGCCTCGATTTTAATTAAAAAAAAAAAACCTTCCTCTCTAAGGAGCAATCTGAAGTGGCAAAAATAATCACTTAAAATATTACAGTCATTAAAAAATTGGCTGTGGTGGAAGCCATGCATTTTCAATTTTCCTACAAATGATGTTTTAGCTTCCTTTTAAAGTGCACTTTGTATCTGAATTGTCTGCCACCAGCCAGCTTGGCTATCAAAAGTGGTCTTCCAGCTGGGTGGGCTGAGTGACAACTCCTTAATGGAGGAAATGGATGGCTCTCTGCTCATGTGGAGGGAAGGCACACCGGGCAGATTTCACTCCATCTGCCACCAGCTCTCTGCAAGCTGGCATTGCCCGAATGCCCAATCTACTCATTCCAACAAAAAGGATATCGTCAAAAATAAATTGCAAGGCTACAGATGCCTGAAAGAATCATCAGGGCCATTAGCCTCCAGGGAGATACTATTAAGAGGGGCCTCAGTGCTCATCTTTGATGAAAACCTAATTAAACTATGGTGGCGGCAATTGCGAGGACTTTCCCGAGTACAGAGGTGAAGTCAGGAACGTTTGTAGCAGAGCATAGGGAGCAGCCTTAGGAAACCGCTGTCCTGAATTGTGGCCACTGACTTGTTACACTGAGGAATTTGCACTGATGCTTCCTGTTGATGGTTTTCTGAATGGCAAATTCTTGTCACTTGGTTACACTGTGTTCTGCTTTTCAAGTCAAGGAAACTCATTTCACACAGCAAAGCAGAAAAATATTTTTGATTGACAAATAGAAATAAATAAGGACTGTATTTAAGGGATTTCTAAAAATTGGAGATTTAGTACTTAGAAATATAGAGTGTATATAGCATTGATCAGTGCTAAAATAATGAAAAACAAAGTAAAAATAATTATAATTTGCAACATAACTAATGTAATTAGGAGTATTACAAATAGAAAGAAATATGTAGAGCCATCTGCAGAATTTATACCTTTATCTTACCTTTAAAAAAAGCTTAATTACCTGATATATACTACCATAACTCTATCAAAAGCTGTGACTCAGGAAGTCACATGTTATTCATAATCCTTTGCTCAAGAAAACCTGCTATTCTTTTACTATATTCAAAATATAATAGTCCTGAATTCCAAAGTATTCCTGTTTTTATCATATCAGGAGCTCATATATCTCACAGTTAGACATTTAACCGTCTCATGAAGTTGTTTCTATTTTGTCATTGCATATAAATGGCATGAGTTTGAGGAGATGCTGAACAAAAACTGCTGGGTATTAAAATCACTGCGAGCAATTTCCTGAAATGTTTTTCATACCTTCAGTTCACGTTTTCTCTGGGTTTTTAACATAGTACATTGATGCTATACAGTGCAAGTTCATCTGTAAGAAAAGTGGCAACAGACATCTTCCATTACTGAGTTTTCCTAAGGAGAGTGTTTGGTGATCTGCCAAAACATGGAAGGCTTTAAAGTTCTAATTGATGGTTCTATATCCCCTGAAAATAAATGAATGTTTGCAGTACTTTTACCATATTGTACTGTGGGACCTAGTCTCTTAACTTTTACTAAAGGTTTTAATTAATCTGAAGAATTTTGATGACTATCCTAATGAGAAACACAATTAAAAATAGATTTAAATATTCTATTTCTCAGTCACCTACTGCAAAGAATATATACTGCTAAAGGAATATAATAGCCTATTTTTGAAAAAAGTACATATTCAGAAATGAAATAACAATTATTTTATAGCACTTAGAGTTTTAAAAAAAACATTTCCATGTATTGTACTATTTGTGTTTCTACTAGCATGTCTGTGGAATAGATATATTGGCCCCATTCTACAGCCTAGGAAATTGAGGCCTAGATGGGTTAAATGACTTGTGCAAAATCATGTGGCCATTAAGTAGAGAAAATGCATTGGACCATGCCTTCTGATTCCAATCCCCAAACTCCTTGATGATGGACAGTACTGAGTTTTCCTTCCTTGTCATCTTGATTGTCTTTGGTTTCCAGTACTTTGGTTTTTTCCAGCCTTAATCTCCTCAGTTTATATGTGCTGAACTAATTGAGTTAAGTTCCAGGGGAGAGTTCAAGGCCATGGATTCCCATTCAGAGGCAGAGATGCAGTCTCAAACAAGCAGAGGCATGGGGACTTTGTCTCAATCTGAATGCATTCAGGCATGAATTCTTAGCTTGGAGAGCATCTGGGAAGCCAGGCCGATTCTAAGACGTTGAGCCCCCTGTGACCAGTTCTAAAGTACAATCAGTGTAAAACTCTAACTAGCCTTGTAATTGATGTGGGAATCCTCAGAGTGAGAACCCTGAACTGGCCCCCTACCTTTCCCAGGAGTCCTAAATACAGGGCCTTTACATAATCAGCTTCTCAGTAGGCCCATTCCTGTCCATTCCTGCTCACAGGGCTCAGTGAGTGATTCACCAGTTTTGCACAGACTGTCCCCTATTTTATGGTCCCAGTAACACCCATCTCCTTGTAGTACCCTTACTTCAAGCCCTGAAGACACTGTGTTCCACTTGCAATGGCTAACGCAGAAACTGTGCCATGATCTCCTTAGCACGGTGGGAGCAGAGCAAGCCATCCATAGCCGTGTGTGGGTTCAGTGCATCTCCAGGCCCCGCTGCCCAGAAAACGTCAGCCCCATGTTGCTCAGAGATGGAGGAGGGGGTGGTGTTGAGCCACCTCCTGCTGAACTGTGGCTGTTTCCTTTGGGTGTGTCACCACCTTTCTTTATACTAATGTGTCTCTGTACTAAGACTATGAAGAAGAAAACATTCAAAGAACAATACTTCTCCCCCTCCACACCCAAAAGGACATTATACCGTTATATACTTTTAAATTGAAATATTGATTATTCTGTATTCAGATGTACACATATTTCACATGTGCCTTTTCCTTGGACCATTACCCAATGTCTTTTGCATCAGTGTCAGAGTCCTTATATTAATTCCAAATAAACATGGGCCACAGTTGTTCAGGATTCCAGAGTGTGAAGATAATTGTGAAAACTGTTACTTAGAGCTCAGCAGATTTACTGTTAGGAAAATCTTTATTATGCTGGTTAGCATTCATTTTCTTTACAGAGTGTACAGTAGTAGAGGATGCTTGGGTTTGCCTTCGCTTGACCGTTTCCATTTCCTGTTAAATAAACTGAATCCTAGTTTTGATCAGTGCGTGTGAGTTAAGGATCGCATGTAATGAGCTCAGTTTAGCACCCATGAATAATCTGTCTTTACTGTGGGGTGAGGAGGATTGTCAGGCGGGGAAGCACGCCACACACTACAGTGTTATCTGCGAGGGGAGCAGGCCCACTGGGTGTGCCTTATGTCTTAGGGCTGTGAAATGACTCCCCCGAGGTCAGATGCTCCAGCTCTCTGGAACTGCTGGAAGCTTCTGGGAGCTTTTTCACTCTTTCAGTATAAGGGTGTGATTTCTCTCCCCATTCATTTTACCTGCCGTAATCAGTTTAATTGTCCTAAAACATTTCTTTACACACATCACTGCTCTGATTTAGAACATCACTGCCAACAGAATATTGCCGAGATCTCTTAGACGACCAGGTAAGATCTTTTACAGTCAGGCTCCCGTCTAATTCTCAGAGTTGTGCATACCTGTCACCTTTGTCATCATTCATGTTTGTCATCCAGCTTGAACTTTTATCCACCCTTTAAAGCTGGTTGAAGACCTGTTCATCTGTGAAGCCTGCTCATCTAGACCAGCCCTGGACACAGGGATTCCTACCTTCCTTCACTCATTAGCACTTAACATATGCTGCCTTTGATAAATTTCGAGTAGACGGAATTTTTTTAGAGCAAATATTAGGTATTATTATACTTCATTATAAACCCCTTCCCTCTGGTACCTTCCTGAATGCCTCTTACGTAAAAGATTAGTTCTCCATAAAAGATTAGTTAATTACCTGAAGGGCATAACCATATCATTCATGACTCATTTATTGAATTATTCAATAAATATTTTTGAATTCCTACTATATGCCAAACACTGTGCTAAGACCTGGAATACAAGGACATGTTCTCTGCCCTACAGAACTTAATAGGCACTGGGCTTAACTGATATTCTCTGCCCAGCTATTTTTCTTTATTTCTATTTTAAGAATATATAAAACTTGAAAGGATCTTTGGTCTTTCATTTATTAGCCTTTCTCTACCTGTGACATTACCAAAAATGATTAATGCAAAAACTTTTATTTTTAAAAAGTAAAAACGCAGTTTACTCAGCTCAAGAGTTGGATTTTGCCATTGACTATTCACTTTAAGCTGAAAAAATGTAGGCTAAATAAAGCATCACAAAAATTATTTTTCTTTATTCTTTGTAAGCCTAATGCTCTTCTGGAGAATAACAAAGCTTGTTGTGTGGGAAGGGATAAATTGGGAGATCGAGATTTGCAGATACTAACTACTATATATAAAATAAATAACAGGTTTATACTGTGTAGCACAGGGAGCAATATTCAATATCTTGTATAGCCTATAATGAGAAAGAATATGAAAAGGAATGTATGTATGTATATGCATGACTGAACTTTAGTCTGTACACCAGAAACTGACACAACATTGTAAACTGACTGTACTTCAACTAAAAAAAATGTTATATACATTAAAAAAAAAAAGTTTGTTGTTTATGAGCTCCTCATTGGGGACATCATGCACTTCCTAAGTCTGATGAGAAAATTTTACTCAAAAGCTTGCTGAAAATATATGATCGTAGCAGGGATTACTTTGACCTTTTCTGTATTCCATGTTTTGATTAGCAAGCTATTCTACTCATATCCCGTTTATAGACAAATTGTGAAAGGCTTGAATGGCAAGCCAGAAATATATGGAATATTGAAAAGGTCAGTGTGATTTAGCCCATAACCCACAGTACTGAGAATATATGACAAGTCATTATCACACTTAATTCTCACAACAAGGACTGTGGTAAAGACGGGAAATTATTCCAATTAAAATATTCTTGTTTCATACTGAAGGCCAAAGTGACAAAGCTCAAATGGCCTCTTGACTCCTTTTTTGTGATAACTTAATAAGTTAGAAAGAAATTGTAATTGAATTAAACAAGACGAAGAAAAGAGGTAACAAGCTCTTTTGATTTCTGAGTCCGTCGTAGAGGGAATAATATAATGATTTTTCTGAAAACTCTAATTATACACGAGTAAGACAGATACAACTACAAAACCAATTCAGTGGCCACCCCATGCCCGCTTTTTATCTACAGCATAGCTGTCAATCAGATGGGAACTCCATTTATTTCCATGGAAATGAAGGCAGTGAGTTCAATTTTGCCACCACCCGGGACGTAGATCTTTCTACAGAAGATATTCAAGAGCAGTGGTCAGAAGAATTTGAGAGCCAGCCTACAGGGTAAGTAATTGTAATCTCCCATGCTGTGTATAGCACTTAACATTTATTCCACTGGATATATTTCAAAAGCATATTGTTAAATAGCAAAAGCATACTTAAATCAATATTGGTGATTCTTATCATAGACAAGCCAAAAGGGGTACATTTATCTTAAATATTCTTTATTAAGTAATCAACTATTTTTATGCATACTAAAAATTTGTGATTGCAGGTCCCTTTTAACTTCGGTTGGATTGCTTATATCTCATCTTTGTTTATTCAGCTTTTACAGGGAGAAAGTTTTTTTTTTCACTGTGTATAGAATATAGAATCTTTCTGCTACTTTTATATTGAGACTTTCGGTTGTCTTCTTGGGGTCTGAGATTTATAGCTGTGGTAACTTGATTTTCAGTAGAGTGTGGTTTTGATCTCTAAAAATTGTTTAGGGGATAAAATTTACCTTTGAGAGATTTTTACAGGAGGAGTATGGGCTGAGGTTGAAGCACTGAGAATGATTTGATGGTAGTATTTTCTGGCAATTCTGAGCTCTGTGCCTTCTTCTGGGTCCAGTGTCCCTAAGATATTTCCTCTTAATTGAGTAGCACTTTCAGAAGTTCAAGTTTAACAAAAATTAGTAGGTTCAGATAATCAAAATTCATAAGGTAGTATGAGTTGGAAGGAAATTCTAGAAAATTTCTGGTTCTCACCTGGCCCTTTTTTTTTTTTTTTTTTTTTTTTTGGCAGTAAGCACATGTAATCAGAACACCAGGTCCTTACTGTTTAGTGTCCTTGCTTTCATGTTTTCTAAGACTATGATGAGGATGAATGAAATTAACATAAAATGTAACTTCATAATGAATATAAAATAGCAATAATTCAACTGTTAAATATGAGAAACTTTTCCAGAACACAACATTTGACATAGTCATGCCTCTCTGATCTGAACAAATTAAATCAAAACTGGATGGATTTCTAAGTGCCTGAGTGGCAGCAAGGCCACTGTCGCTCTCTTGGGCTCCCCACTTCCTATGCATTGCCCAGAAACTGCATTTGGACCCAGTGAGAGGGAAATCTGACCAGCAGCCTGACCCACTGCCGCTGCTGCTATGACCTTTTGCTGCCACATCAGGGTCTCTCACTGTTGAAAGCTAGGTTTTTACTGTGGCTGATCCAGTCCTGCCCTTCTGCGCCTCAGCCTGTGGGAAGCCTCTGAAGGAGACTGACACTTTGAGGTACCCCACCCCCTCCAGGGCCTGCCATTGACCTCTCCAAGCCTAGCAGTGATGCTTGGGTTCTTCAGTCCACAAAACCCTTCTCCTCTGAGGTTCCTGTCACCCTTGAAGTTCCATATCCAGTGTGTCTCTGGTGTCTCTTTGCGGGCCCAACAACCACTCTCCTCTTTTCCACATCCAGGATCGCCCCAGGAGTCGGGCTGCTTTCCTTTGTAACCCAGGCACTACCGGGGCTTTGATGGGGTCCTGAATTTTGGCAATGTGCACAAGGCTTCCTTCCCTACCTTCTGGAGATAAAAGACTCATCACCAGCATATCAGTTCTTCCTTTCTGATTCCTGATACAAAAGACCAATTCAGATCCCTTTCCTGATGATGGAGTTTGACTGCTTATGAGAGAATCCCAAATTCTGAAGCCCAAGACCCAATGACCTCCACTCCTTCACCTCTCCATGCAGCAGTGACGGGTCATTCACTCCAGTGAGACCTACATCCCCTGGGAACTCAGATGATGCCCCAGTGACATCCAGACATCCAGCCTCCATCCCACTAAAGCAGAGAGGGAAACCTAAATTTAATCTCCAGTGGTACCACTCTGATACATAGTTAAATCCCTTATCCCTTCCTATCTCTATCTATCCATCTCTTTCCTCAGAGTCTTCAGTGTCACTTACTTTTATTCTTTTGGGAAGAGACAAAATTTATTTTTACCTATAGACTTCATATCCACATATTCCCTCTCCCAGAATGCCCTCTTCTTTTTTTTTTTAGCTTGTTGTATTATCAAAGACCATCTATAAAAGAACAAAATAATGCTTTACTGAATAGATTAATGGTCCATATAGCTCTGCTACTAACATTAGTGAAGACTTAATACAAACACACAGAAATTGAGCTTAGAAAGGAATTGATTTGATATTAGAAGAAAGCAAACATATTTTAGGGAATTAATGTACTAGTCCAGAAACACAGCTGGCAAGAAATATATTCCAATGAACAGATCAGATA
Source organism: Vicugna pacos (assembly GCF_048564905.1). NCBI lineage: Eukaryota > Metazoa > Chordata > Mammalia > Artiodactyla > Camelidae > Vicugna > Vicugna pacos. The sequence goes on along the minus strand of NC_132993.1, from coordinate 75,130,641 downwards.
TTCTGTTATCTCAGAGCACTAACGATATGAGAATTTGTGGCTTAAACCAAAACATTCATCCTTGAAACAAGCAAACAAAAAAGACCTTAAAGTATTTTTGCTTGACAAAAGAGCGAAAGTCAATTCAGACGCAGCGGAACATCAGCAAATTCCATTCACCCAGTGACTCAGGTGGTTTACAGTGATGCTCTTTTGCCGCCTCTCAGTGCTGAGACTACATCAGGGTTTTGGTCACAGTTAAGAGACTGGTGCTTTCGGGCTGTGACATTGTCAGCCGATTTCTGTTCCAATATCATAGAAAATGTGCTTGACAGAAGCACCTGTGCCTCTCTAATTGGGATCCAATTAATTCACCTAAATTCTAAAAGCAGCGTAATTATTCTAGCAACCACGCCTTCGGTTTATTTGTAGCTTTCCCCCTAGGATAGCAGGCCACACACCCACCCTACCCTACAATTACCTCATTTATGCACTCATCTGGTGAACCAGTTAAATACATTGGCATTGTATTACAGAGGTATAAAAGGATAATGACAGAATCTAGAATTTTCTGGGGATGGTGATCAAATGCTGGGTTAGTCTGTAGAGTTGTGTGTGAGTGTGTGTGTGCGTGTGTGTGTGTCCTCTCTGAACCCCCGCAACTCCCAAATGGTGCTTTATTGATCTAGAAAATAATGCTGATACAATAATTTTTAATCAAAGCTCCAGGGGAAAAAATCTTGTTACCAGATCAAATTAATGTGCAATATTTTTACCTAGGGTAAGGACTGACAAAGAAAAACAGATTAGGAACTTGGTAGTGAAATTCTTGATGTCTTTTATCAGCCAGATTGACTGAATACCCGTCTCATTGTTCCCTTCCACCATCACCACCCACACAATTTGTCTTTATAAGCTCATCTGCTAAAATAGATATAAACTGTAGGTGGTAAAATCCCCATTCTATTCAAGAGTGACCAACTGAATCCATTGCATCCGGCAGCTTTGAGGTCACTTTCTTTGAAGAGAAAAAAAGTAAATTATTAATATGAATATAATAGTTTCATCTCTTATAACAATCATGAGAGAAAAAGAGTATGCAGTCCTTTCTAATATCTTCAAAACATTTCATGTGAATGACAAGAAAAAACAATGTCATGATGACATTTTTTTGGAATCCACTTGCCCAAATATTCCTGTTTTCCTGCTATTTGAATCAAACTATTTGCTCTCAGATCACAAGGATGCAAGAGCTGTCTGCCTTTCATATCACAAAGCTGTATGTTGATAGGTTTATTTTAAGTGGGATTTTAAAGTATTTTTTTCTTTCTTCCGAAGAAACACATATGTTAACTTCAGCAAGAGAGAAACTGTAATAGATACACTGATAATTTATGTGAGTCTTTCTGAACTTTAGTTTAACCTTACAACACAGCATGTAATTAGCGACTACCATATCTCACCTAGCTGAGGCTGTCTCCAGGTGGGAGGGGGCTTTGCGGAAAAACACGTTACAGAAGGATGGAATTTGTAAACTTGTGTTTCATCTCAAATGCAAACATTGTGTGTTTTTACTCTTCAGTACCTTTTTAAAACTATCTGTTTTATAGCTATCACCAAAGTATTCATGTTAAAGAGAAGCTCCACAAATGTCATGGGTGTCAGACTATTGAATCAGGACAGCATGTGCTAGTCTTCCCCACTTGCCCCAAACCTTTGGAAATTGCAGAAAATGAGCAAATGAATCTATCATGACACTATAAAACAAGAGCGTGTGCCCTGGTTGAGTCAGAAATTATGAACTATTGCACAAAAAAAGAGAGAGAGAAGGAAGGGATCTGATGGAGGGAGGAAACAATAGCCCCAAATGCATGCTGAATAAGACGCTACAAAAAGGTCATAGGTCCTGGACACAGGAATCAGAGGGTGCTCCGGGGTCCTGCTGTAGGGACGTCCGGGCAGGTGAGTGTCTCACTACACTGGCTCTAGGACAAGCAGCGAGCATGGACACTGGGGATGGAGAAGCAGGGCAGTGCCAAGGTGACTGGAAGCCTTAAGAAGAATAAAGAACCCCCTTGGTGGCCCGCACTCAAGGGCACATCTGCCCCCACTGGTGGGCATTTTTATACCACAACTAAGGGAGAATAGCAGGAACCAATTTAAGCAAATGATCTAGAATCATCAAATCTGAGGGAAATCCACTCTATGAAAAAAAAATCATTGAATTGAAGAACTAAGAGCTGAAAAAATGAAAGTAGCAGAATAAAGAAATGGAGTTTTTATAAGAAGTATAATTAATGCCCTCAGAGAGATGAGAGAGCGTACTGCATTTGTGAAATTAAAACAGATTTTATGAGAAAAAAATGGAGATGTGAGAAGTAAAAATGCATGATTGTTGAGACAAATTTAATGGATTTTCTTCCCTCTGAATATCAGTATAGGCATAGCTGAAGAACAAATTAATAAGCTGGAAATTTGAATCTCAAAATCTTTTCTAAAACTTTGGGTCATTGGATATAAGAAAAAACAAAAGTAAAGTATAAAGGGAAGATTGGCACTTCTAACATTAGAAAAATAGGAATTCCAGGAGGAAGGGTCAGAGGAAATATATGGAATGAAATATGTAAAGAAATAATTGAAGAAAGATTCCTGAGATTTAAAAAAAAAGAAGAAAGAAAAGACATAGTTCCTATGAATGAAAATGTTCAGCAAGATGGATGGAAAGGTATCCAGTCCCAGACCACCAGGGAAAAAGTTCATAATGCACGTAAAAGAGGAAATCCTGGAAGCTTCTAGATGAGATCATTGTACTCTCCTTGGTAGCACTAAACATAAGTTTTAAAAAATGAAGCAGTAATCGTAACATTCTGAGAGAAAATTATTTGGAACGTAACGTTCTCCTCCAATCAAGTATCATTCAAGTACTGAGGAAAAATAAAAACCTCTGCAGACATACGGGGTTCAGAAAGTTTGCTACCTCCAAACACTCAGAATTACTAGAAGATGTATTCCTGGAAATTAACCTATGAGGAATATGATAGATTCAAGAAAGGATAGTGAGCAAGGAAAAAAGTAAAGCTTATAGTTCAGTCCAAGTAAGTATTGATTATTGAAAACGTTTAATAAAAATTTGGAATTAAAGCCCAGAAGACTTCAACATGAGAGATACAGAGGGAAACTGACAAGAGAAGAAGGAGGAATTAAAATACTGCCAACGTTCTTAACTTGCTTGGAGTGAGGATATCAGTTTTGGGCAACTCAGTGTTAATAGGAAACTTTAAGGGTAAATATGTGTGTTGAAAAAATCAGGTTAGCCAGATACCGGCTACGTAACTTCTAAAGCATGAGGTTAACATAGAACAAAGAGGACTTAGTCCAGTAAATGCCAGGAAAGTGACAAAAAGTAAATCATAATTTAAAAAAAAAGCCAAACAGGGTAAATAGAAAACAAGACAAATCAGCAGGAACCAATCCAAACATATGAGTAATACAATAAATTTGAGTGAATTATAGTCATTTATTAAGTGAGATTTTCATAGGAAGTTTTTAAAAATCAGCTATACATTTACTATTTATGAGAGCCTCAAACAAGAATAACACTAGAAGTCAAAAGTCAGAAAAGAGATACTAATATAACAAGCAAATGCAACAGAAGAAGTAAAGAGACAATATCAGATATTCAAATCAGATAAAATAGAATTCAGATTTAATCATTAAAAGGGCTAAAAAGAGATATTTTACTCAGCAGTGTGTAAAGAGTATTTTGCACAATGCATGGCACATAATAAGCAGTCAAGACTTAAAAATTAATTTACAGTCTAACTATAATTATTGCTGGTAATGGGATATGACCAAAATGGGACTCAAAGAAAAATTATACTCATGGTAATTAAGGAGATACAAAAGAAACACAAGCAAACTTGAATAAGCCAATGAAACCTACATTGGTTTCTCTAAAGAAACCAATGAGATGTCATTAAAATAGATAACCTTAGTTAAAATGATCATTGGACATATTTTAAAACCACGGATGTACTAACATGAATCAGAGTCAATTTGTTGCAAGCTGTTAAAAATCTTACTTCTAACATGTTCTGGTTTGCTTCTGATGTGGGTTCTGACATTGCTTTCTATTTATAACTTTTTATATTTTAAAACATAAACAGTAAATTTTCAAATAATAAAAAAAATAGGTTCATAGAATGAGGTTTACTAAAATTGTCCTGGAATTCCTTCATAGAAATTTTAAACCCTTCTTTAATTACATCACATTTACACAACTTCTTTGCTTTTGGCACTGCCATTCTTGAGTTGGTTAATAACCCCTTCCCCACCTCCAAACCAGTTGTCCATGTGAGCATCCAGAATACAGCAGCTGTATGTAGGTCCTGAAGAGAGGACCTTCTTTACTGAAGCCACAGAAAAAGAAGAATGAAATCCAAACCCTTCCTAAGAGACTTAATTCCTCACAGATTGGCGCAACATTAGCCCATGATAGGGTTTTTTTGTAGAAGGTATTATTAGAGGCACTGAAATGTTCAGATGCCCACTTCTTCAACATGTCTTTGTTTTCCATAGTCTTTCCTCAGTAGTTCACCGGATCAACATTGACCACATGGCAATCTTTTTTTTTTTTTTTGAGGGGGAAGGTAATTAAATTTATTTATTTACTTAGTGGAGGTACTGAGGATTGAACACAGGACCTCATGCATGCTAAGCATGCACTCTACCAGTTGAGCTATACCCTCCCCCACCACAAGGTGGTCTTGAATGTCTAGGAGTTTACGTGAAGGAAGAGCAGAACTCTGAAACCTCAAGAAACATAGCTAGGGTTTATCTTTACTCTAGAACCCGTCCAGGAGCATTAGGAAATTGAGAATTTAATTCCTCAGGTCCATAAAATATGCAAAATAGTATAATTATTTAGTATTGTATTTTGAAATACGACAACAGAATAATGACCAAATACGGTTTGGCATATACATAATAAAATATGGTACCCATTTATAAAGAGTTAATATAACCTGGGAAAGTGTGTATATACTCGTGTAAGTGAAAAAAAGCAGAAAAAAACACCATCTGTATAATATTATCACAACCTTTGGAAATATACATATAAATTATTAGAAATAAATATACTAAAATATTAATTGTGCTTGTCTCTGGGGTAGTACGGTTATGGGTGATTTTTTTCTTCCACTCTTTCTGTTTTCCAGTTTTCCAATAATGAGAATATTGCTATCATAATAGAAAACAAGTAGAATTTTTTTTTAAACTTTAAAAAATATTTCCAACTATGCTTATCTAGAATGACTTATGCAGGTGTCCTCTCCCAGGCCACAGCCATCACTTCTGCAAAGAGACTCCCTCTAATTAAAAAATAAAAATAAAAAGCAGCTAGTGGCAAATACTTCCTGCATGTGATGGAATACCCAGAATTCCAATACACCAGCAAGACATAGAAAAGATGCCAGAGAGCAAACAGGACTTGTCCTGGGATCAGATTTGCTTATTTGCTCTCCCGTATTTGGCCTTGCTGACTTTTTCAAATGGTAAGAGAGAGTAGTCCCTAGACTGCCATCCTGACCATTTCCAGTTTCCTCCAGCCTCCATTCCTAACAATCGTGTTCTACTACCACCCACACCCTAAAATAACTGCTTTATAAATTTGCTCCAAAGAAGCTCTTCTGAGAAATATTTTTTAATTTATTTTTTCAAACTTTTTTTATTGAGTGAGTCTTTAAATTCTATAGTGCTTTACAATTTTCAAAAGCTTCACACACATAATTTCATATAGTCCTATAATAACCCTTTTTTTAATCCCCTACACCTATATTTCTTCTCCCCTCTTTTCTCTCCCCACTGGTCCACTGGCTTGTTCTCTAATCTGTGAGTCTGCTTCTTTTTTATTTTATTCCCTAGGTTTGTTATATTTTTTAGATTCTGCATATGAGTGATATTATACAGTATTTGTCTTTCTCTGCCTGATTTATTTCATGTAGCATAATGCCCTTTGAATCTATTCATGTTGCTGGAAATGGCAAATTTTATTCTTTTTTATGGCTGAGTAGTATTCCATTGTATATATACCACATCTTCTTTATCCAGTCATTTGTTGATCAACACTTAGGTTGCTTCCATACCTTGGCAATTGTATGTAGCACTGCTTTGAACATTGGGGTGCATGTATCTTTTTAAATTAGTGTTTTTTTCAAGAAATATATTTTAAATTAGCTCATCTAAGATTATAGAAAAAAAATTTTAGTGTAGACAAAGTTTTCTTCAGGTTATCTGTGACTTAGTCTCTGATAGATGCTTTATTATATTAGTTATATTTTGTAATGGCATTGCTTGGAAAAGTGGGTCATACCTACAACTGACTCAAAATGTCTTTCTTAAATTTAAATTCTATCCAGTGGAATAAAACCAAGATAAAGGCAATATAAACTCAATAAAACAAATTTATATTGACTTCCTTGTTCCTGACAGATAGTACCAAAGAATGTTACAGATAACCTTGAAAACCAAAACTGTGTCAGCCAATAAGCACAATCTCTATTTTAGCCCCTTCAATGTAAAATGATGCTTTTTATTAAAAATTGGCTTTAAAATTTTTTAGAACTCTTCAGAACAGTTTGTGCATCTTCTTGCTATTTTCCACAAATTCTTCCCTCTGTCCTACCCAGAATAATTGTTACCTCTGGCTGAGTATACATTCCACAAAATGCTTATGACACTCCAGAGGGATTTTATCTAAGCTTATAATTTAGAGTAAGTGAAGATAGACTGACAGTCTGAGTTAACATTGTATTAAGTAGGTCTTCAGGGTTTTTTTTAACAGGCATGTTCATTATTATTAAAGCAAAACCCATTTGACTGTTTAGATCCCATAAATAATAAATTTAGGGGCCCAGATAGATTGTAGCCAAAATCTTGAACTGTGCAAAATGCCCACAGGTAAGCAAAGGACAGTTTTTCTTTCTGTTAATTATCCCCTTGCTTAAAGATTGTTTAAGAATTGCTTTTTACATATTGTACTGCAACTTTGTCCAGGATTGTTGCTCTGCTAATTCTAGCATAAAAAAAAAATACTCATTGTAATTTAAAAATTCATTTGAATTGCCACTTTGATTTATTTTAAAGCAAAAATAGCACTACATTTTACAGGGTAAGAAAAGGAAACTAACATATATTGAAACTTTGTAATGTGCCAGGCAATCTCTCATTTTCTCTAAACATCCTCCAGTCTAGGTCATATTTCTGTCTTATTGATGAGAAAGCTGAGTGCTTTCTGCCATTCAGAAGCCAATATTCTTTATTAATATTATTCTAACAAGAATATAACTAAACATAATGCACATAGTAAAACCTAAAACAAAATTGAATTTGAGTGAAATACAGGGGACCCAACTGTAGAAAAGAATTTTTGAAATGCAATGCACGCAGAAAAGCCTTCAAATAGAGCTCATCCTTTACCTTCCCCTAAGCCGTCCTACTGGAGGGAAAACCTATAAATGCAATGAAGGTGGAGAAGCCTTTAGTCAAAGTCTATTCCTTGCTAGACCTCACAGGACTCATGCTGGAGATAAACCTCATGAATATAAATGAATGTGGAAGGATCTTTACCTATGGTACATCTCTTATTAAATATCAGAGAATTCATCCCAAATAGAGACCTTATGGATGTAATGAACTTATTCAACCTCAGAGAATTCATAGTAGATAAAAAACCTTATGAATTTGGTAAATGTAGACTCTTACAGAGAGGTTTATTCTATATCTTAGTTCAAAACTAAAGTCATTCAACTTTAGGTGGTTTAATATATTTTGGGAAATATAAAGCATATTTTCATGGATAATATGCAATGTTCCACTACCTTTAGAGCCTCTTATGCAGTATTTGTAGGGGAAAAAAAATCCAATTAGAATATAAGACCTCTATTGCATGTGTTCATATTCTTAGAATTTTTACCAAACTATGATGTGATAATTTAAGTGTTTATTCTGAATTATAATATGTATCAATTGAATGCCTTTCTTCTTTTTTTCTGAAAATTTCTTTTTGCAAGACAGATGTGTAAAGAAAAAATTAAAAGTCCTCCAATGCTAACCACATTTCACACTGTTTAAATGTCAACATGTATTCTGACAAATGTCTCTTCTAGTCAGTAAATATTATATCATTATTTCAGAAAGGTGATATACCAGTTTATCTAACTGAACCTCTATTGATAGACAAAGAATATTGCAATGAAAATTTTTGTATACTTGTTAAAGTATTTCTGAAAGATAAATTCCTGAAAGAAAAAAAGGAAATTAGAGAATCAGGTGTGTATGTGTACACATGTATATGTATGTATGTAATTTTCATTTTGATAGTTACCGCCAAGTTGCCCTTCAAAGAATATATCATTCTTTTTTTTAAGCTTATGAAAGAAGAAAATATTTTTAAATTTTAGCTTTATTGAGGTACAATTCACATATAAAGTTGCAGTATATTTAAAGTGTACATTGTGGTGATGTGATATATACACATATTATTAAAGAAATCCTTCCATCTAGTTAATTAACATAATCATCACCTCACATTTTCATCTTTTTGGTGAGAATATTTAAGTTTTACTATCTCATATCATTCTTAAAAGTATTAAAATGTGAGCTGATTAAAACATATTTAATTCTGTTCTCAAAGCATTCCAAAACAGCAGAGGTGGGGACGATCAGCTTCCCAACTAAGAAATGTCTTTAAATTATTTTTGCTTGCCAAAAGAATTCTCTTTTTTGACACAAAATTAGAAGAACATACTTTAAAAGTATAAATTAAATATTATTGTGACCTTGCTACCTCTAAGGAACAATGTTGCCTTAAAGCATTTTATTGATTATTAAACTTTTTTTCTGTTCCAACTTCACCCTGCTCTCTTATAAATAATAGATATACCACTATATTTATAATAAATAATATAAGGGGCCTTTTTTTAGAATTAGTCATCAAAGAATAAATATAAATTGCTATGTTGTAGAGAGCTCTCCCCTCTAGGCAGACATTCCTTCAAATGCAGTTCACAGAGAACTGCATTTCCTTGGGGAAAACATAATTTAAACCACAGAAAAATAACAGTGCTTTTCAGGGAAATTGCAGTGCTGTCCAAGATATTGCTAAAACAACAGAGCTCCTTAAATACCATTGCTGGCCTCAAAGATTTCGTTGTTACAATTTTATGTCATGTAATTATTACATTAAGACCATGCCAGGGACCATGTCTTTTTTGTAACTGGAAAAGACTACAACTTTGTGACCTTACAGAGAGGGACTCTGAAGTCCAGGCAAGTGAAAGGGCATCTCTTGAGGTCCCTCAGTCGGTGCTGGAGCTCTGGGATCCCCTCAAGGATACTTTGCCTCCAACTAAGCTCGAGCTGGTATTTATACAAATTCATGAAAGAACGAGCTTGTGTTACAAGCTCCTACTGAATTTTTAATAAATGCAAGATAATTTATTTAAAGCAATGAGACTTTCACAAAATGATTTTCAGATTTCTCTCTGCCTTTTTCTCTTCAAAGTGGACTAAACTTCCCGTTTCCTTTGATTGTAAATATTTGGGTTTCTAAAGAAAATAACTTCACTTTTGTTATCTTCCAACAGTAAGAACAGAAAAAATAAAGACTAATGTAGGATAAAACTGAATATGTTGGACTTTAAAATAAAGATTAAAAAGAAGTGTGCAGTCTAAATCACACTTCACTGGGCTTTCTCTGTGGTGGAAGTCATGAAAATAAGTCACTTAGATGAATCTAGACGCTTTACTCATTTACAACTAGTAATTAAGAGAAAAAGACTACGGCTCTCATTTCTCACTTGAATAAAACATTCTTTTAGTCCATGACAATTCCATCTTTTCCAATTTAATTTTTCATTTTAAAAATACTCTAAAGCAGATGGATGCCTAAAAGGAGGCATCATATGCATCATTTATAACCTTAACTTGCTTTGTGGATCAGTAGGCTGAGTGGCTTAATTGGGATAAATGGAGCAGGTAAAAGATCAATGAACCAGGGTGAAATTTTCTTGTATGAGCCGAGAGAGGTTCCTGGTATTTACAGTGGCCCACTACTATTTAGAGCGGCTTCTCCTTGAATGATTGATGTAATCTGTTAAAATACAAAAAATTAAGCATTTCCTAAACGTCTTGATCTCAAACGGTGCAACATAATTGTCCTGACACAGTACCCTCTTTAGAACTGTGATTCCTAAATTAACAGCAAACCAAGGAGCAGAAGATCTCAATTTCAGAGCCAAACAGGCAGTTGGCCTTAGGCAAGCCACTTACCTCTGTGTGTCCCAGTTTCCTCGTCTGTAGGCAGGTTAGCTGTGTGAATAGCAATGGCCAAATTAGACATGAGCAGAAATAAATACTAAGGAGAAATAAGAGTTTTTAAATATTAGATTTTTTTTCTCTTCTATGTATCCATGTACCTATTTGACTGTTTAAGTCCCATCTCCTTTTTGAAAACTTGCTAGACTCTTGCCAGCTCATATCATTTTTCATTCTCTAATTTTTAATGTGCAAAACACCATACAATTATTGTGATGTTATGACACTGTCTTTTACTGTTCCCCGTTTCCCCAGTTCAAATGAGACTCCCCACCTCAACTGAGAATAAAAGCTGTCATGTACTAGTTACGCTATATGCAGTATTGATTAAACTTATCCTTCTACAGGAAAACTGCAACTGTGAATGGAATGTGTTCAAAACTTTGTTCATTACCTAAAATCTGTAGTACCACACTTTGTTTCAGAATTGTTCATTACTAAGTAAATGTTCGTCATTAAAAATAAAATGTTATACACTAAAAAGCTTTGAATTAATATTCTGACTCTTAGTGATTCTCATTTTTTTTTAAGGTGGGACATCTTGGGAGCTGTCATTGGTACGGAATGTGGAACAATAGAATCCGGCTTATCAATGGTCTTCCTCAATGATGGAGAGAGGAAAATATGCACTCCCTACATGGACACTACTGGTTACGGGAACCTGAGGTTTTACTTTGTTATGGGTAGGTACATTCTGAACAAGTTTTATTGACCTAGGGCGAATTCTAGGCTGCCACCTATTCCTGAGGGGGTGAGATTATTTGTTGTCTACAATATAAAATGAGAATTCATGAGCCATGAGTTCTACTGGTTGAGCAAAAGCCTGTGGTGTTCACACCTGCTCAGACCAGCCCTGTTGGAACCACCCTGTGTGAGAACTAGTCCTGTTATGCCATGACCAGGCCTGCAGGCAAAAACGCAATAAGACTTTCCTTCCACCTCTCCCTCAATGGTCACAGCTGAAAAGACAATGGGAGAGAATCTAAGGACAGAGTAACTCCTTCGAGCAAAGCTTCCAGCTTCCCCAAAATCAAGATGAGTCCTTGGTCTTCATATCTCATCACTCCATAACTCTTCTGTTATGGAAACCTAAGAAAGAAACAGGTGTATCATCCTTTTTAATACTTTAATATTATTCTCTACTTTCTAATATGTTGACAAACACAGAAGGAAAAACAGTGTTTGTAAGATGTTATTTTTCTTCTGATTATTGCAGAGCAAATGAGCAGTTAAAAGCTTAGAAAAATACCCAAGGAGGAATTAGGGGGTTGAAAGGTGTGCCCTCTCAACGTCTCTTTAGTCCACAAGAGCCACAGTTATGTATGCTAGCACTGGATGTCATTCCAGAAGTGTGAGTCGCTGTCACATGTCTTCCTTGTTGAAGGACTAAAAGCACAGGCAACACCTGGAAGTGAGACAGGAAGTAAACAGTGTCCACCTTTGAACTTACTGGTGAAGCTGTCAGCTCATCAGGACAAACAGGTCTCCCGAGTCTAGGCTCCAGTACTGGCTGCTGTTTCTCTCATCTCCTCACTTCCTGCACTCAGAGCGGCAAAGTAACCTTTAGATTGCTTCCTGCTCCCAGACACATTGCCCGTGTGATGCTACCTCGTTTTCAGTAATGATCTGTTTGATAACAGGAAAATTGTGGATATAAAATATAATAATGTAATCTCCCTGCATTAAGGATATCCTCCCCTTCACTCTGAAATGATTTGTATATTTAAAGACCCAGAACTCATTTCCTTTAAATAAATCGAATTCAAACTGGCTCTCATTTTATTAAGAGTGATTACCAGGAAACCTTGAGAACCAGCCCCCCATCCCCAAATTTTAGTATGCCAGTCTCATTTTCGATAAAATATATTTGAATTCTTCATTTTTTTCATAGTAAACTTTGGTAAATCAACTCAATTCAATGCATTTATGTAAGAGATTGTCCTCTTACATAAGAGATTAAGTCATCTTTAATTCTTTCTGGAACGAAGCAGATTATTAATGAATCAATTAAAATTATATTGACTAGGAGGAAAACGTTCATTTGAATGAACTCACAGTACATTATACCAAATAAAAGCATCCCCATTTGATTATAGAAAATAATGAATCCCTATTGAAAGTAGAGCACTGAGCTAGGGTATCATGGAGACTGCAACTGAGGAAAAGAATGGGACCTAAGTCACAGAGTTGCTGATCAGTGAGTTAATACATGCAAAGCCCTCAAAATACTGTCTAATAAATATTTAAGACTCAATATGTCTTTGTTTTTTATGTGTAAAAGTTACTTGGACAGAGTCCTTGCCTGCAAGTAACATCTAACTATAAGGCAGATTGCAAGTTGGGCTGTAATGGAATGACATTTTGAGGGTGCAGAGGAAGCTCTGCGTGTTGCCTTGGACAAATGAGGGTAAAGTTTCATGAAGGAGATGGCATTGGAACAGGGCTTTGAAGGTTCCAGCTAAGCCAGCATTTTGAGAAAAAGCATTTTGAAAACTGTAAAGGTACATGACATGTTTGGGGCTGGGTGATTTTCTTAATACAGCTGAACAGAAAGACATAAGCTGAAACTAGAAAAGTCAGCTGGAGCCAGAGTAGTGATTTTCTGTGATATCATCCTGAGGAATTTGGAGTCTCTTACTCTGGGCAAACATGGTTTTAGATGGTTTCTGTCAGTTCTGTGATATATGCTAATCTTTGTTTTAGAAAGATAATTCTGGCACAGTGTGGAGAAATGAGAGGATAGAAGATCAGGTAGGATAAGGCTGCCAAATTTAGTAAAGGGCTGCGGAGGGCTTATTTAAATGTGGAGGTCACATAAACAAGGAATATTTTTTTGTATATGTGTTGTTCATGCAGTGTATTTTATCTGGCAGCCCTAAGTCAGGGAGGGTTTTGCACTGGTTCAAGCAACAAGGGAATTACAGCAGTAATGGTGGCAGTAATGTGAAGTGGAGGACAGAGGTAGACTACCTGGAGAAGAAACCAGCTGACGGGATTATGAGAACAGTCCTGGAGGGGACGCAGGTTTCTCTCTTGGGTGACTGAAAGAATGGTGCCTTTTCCTGAAATAGGAGATGTCCAAAAAATTATAATCATAATAAAGAAAAAGTGTGGAGTGGAAGATTTTGATAGTAGGTATGTTGAGATGGAGGGTTCTAGAAGGCCATATGAAGGTGGAAATGCTACTCAGGGTCTGAATCAGATTTGAAAATCATACAGGTGGTAACTGGAGCCACTAGAGTTGCTAGGTTCTCCCAAGCAGGAGGCAGAGTAAGCAGAGGACATGACACTTACATAGGGAGAACCCTCACCTAGGTGTAGGTAGAAGGAAAAGAAGTAGACAAAGGATGTTGAGAAAGGGCATGGAGGAACGCCGGAGGAAGGCATGGTTCTGTGCTAACAGAGGAAGGGAAGGGAGTGGTTCAGGAGGTGATGACAGCAGTGGAGGGGGTGCCACAGAGACAGAGCTCAACCAGATTGGAGCAGAGAGCCCACCCATGAATCCCCACAGTGTGGGGTCTGGGAAGCCAAAATACTTGGACTTAAAAGAAATAGAGATGTATGTCACTGAAAGAGGACTGCTCCGTCAAGAAGTTCATCAGTAAACACAGGAAAAGATCTCCTCCTCTGATCTTGAGGAGAGAGCAGAATCCAGCAAAGGTGATTTTAGGATAAGGTCAGGTGGAATTGGGTAGGATGGGACAGGACAATGGTGGGATGAGACCAGATCTGTAGAAAAGATTTTAAAATGTTGGGAGCTGATAGACAAGAAAGCACTATGGGACGAGATTTAAGATATGACAGACGGTTTATAAGTAACCCTGAACTAAGAATGGTGCCTTAGGGAAATCAGCGCTGATTGTTAATCTAGACCAGACCACACTCCTTTCTTCACAGACACTGCCCACATGTTCTTCCTGGTTTCATCCCTTGGTTCCTGTCAGTCTGCTGTGACTACCATTTCTGGAAATTTTGCTCAACTTTCAAAGTTTGCTTCAAGGTCTATTTCCTTCATTCACACATTCATTTATACAACACAGATTCATCAAGGATTCATCATCCAGTATGGTTCTCAGAGCCAGAATGCAGTGAACAAGACAAAAATTACCTGATTTACATCATTTGGTTTTTTGTTTATTATTCCTTCAACAAATATTTACTGAGCACCTCCTGTATGCCCAGCTCTTTTAGCCTCCATTTGTGTCTCTTTTCAACGAATTTTGACTAGAGTTATGGCAACACAACACAGTTTACTGCTGATTATCTTTCTCTCATGTATATTAGCCATATGTATTAGTTCCTTGCTAACTTACAAACTTTTTGAGGTCAGGATTTGTTTCCCCTTCAGGCCCAATGTCCTGTGCATAGTAAATAACAGAACCACTTTCTTAATGTAAGTGTCTTAAAAGCTACTTAAGACAAGATTTAAAATATTTTAAAACTAGCTGTCCATCTAGTTTCTATCAAAATCTTCTGTACCTTAATTGCTGTACAAAGCGCTCCTGGAGTCATACCTTCCCACAGTACATCAAAGCCAATGAAGCTGAGGAAGAATCCATATCTTTCTGTAGGAGCTGCTGTCACTGAAACTTCACAGAACTGGTAAATTGCCCCCAGGGGGATCTTTCAGATAAAGTCTGTCATCATTTTAAAGTCTGAGCTCCTTTTGGACTTTCTTCTTCTGTCATTGTGGGCTGGATGAGGCTCCCACGTGGATTCCCCTTCTCTCTGAAAGGCAGGTGCAGTTCACGAACCGATCTTGGGAGAGCAGAGAAGATTTACAGGGAACAAATTAATGAAATTAGGGAGAGCTGAAGGTTCAGTTCCTATGTCTCTGGATGTAGTGCTTTAAACCCACACTGCCTGTGACCTTTCACCTTTTTTGGGGGGGTCTTATTTGGTTTGCCTTTCATATAGGCTCAATACTCAGTTTTTAAAAGTTACATTTTTAAAAAGAGAATTTAGTTTTCATGTTGTTCTACCCCCCCACCCCAGACTGTCATTTAGAATGGCTTTACTAGCTATATTTACCATTGTCTTGGAGTGTGTAGTGAAATGCTAAAAATTACATCGAATGTCGAAATTAGGAGATTTTCTCTACAGGTTGTTGTTCTTGAACAATAAATATCTTTTAGGATGAGGTCTACTTTATCACAGTACCTGGCTTCTCTACTCTCAGTTCAGATTACTTAACTCAGTAAGTATTTATTATATGCCAAGTTACATACGTCTAACAGGTGTTAACATGCCAGATCTCACAAGTAACCATCCAAGTTACTTCTGTTGTGATGATCTTTCTTGTACTGGTCAGGTTTTAGCTTTCTTACTTAACATCACATTTCAGTGATTTCTCTCCAAGATCTGACCCCAGTTACCCAGCTTGAGTTTAAGCCAGACACTTGCAATAATTGACACTTTACTTATTTATACAGACGGCGAGTCTTGGGCGTTATTTACTGATTTTACTAGGTTAACTCTCAGAGAGTAACCTTATTCTAGAGTTTGGAGGTCGCCTTTCTGTCACCGTAGAGTATTAGCCACAAAAATTGCCTGTAGATAAAAACTAACATTGATGGTAGTTGATTTAAGAGCCGGAGGAGGTGTTTTGAAAGAAATGATAAAATTAGAAGTCAATGTTATAAATTTTAAACCTTAGGGATAGAATATTTGCCAGGAAATCCACATACCTGTCTACACTCCTATTATGGGTGGTGCTGTTGTGAAGGATAATGGTGGGGGTGGGGGGGGGAGGTTTCTAGTTAGACATGTAATCCTTTAAAATCCAGGTTAAGTAGATAACTGGTAGAAGCCAGCAATAATAAGAATCATTGGCCGAATGCAGTAGTGAAAGGAAGAGAGGGTCAAGGGTTAAAAGAGAAAACATTGACTCTTGGCTCTTCTACCAGCTAGTTTTCAGGTACTTGCTCTGTTATTCAGTCTCATCATCAGGGTGATCTTGGTTACCTCTCAATTGTAGTGTTATGTCATTTCATATGATTGTAAAGTAGTGCTAAGGAATAAACTACTCTGTGTACCTTCCAACAGTCAACTGAGGTACCAAAAGTAAAAATAAAAAATGTAAAATAAACTGCATCTAAAATACAGATACCTAGTATGTGCTAAAATATTAAAGACACTACACGGAACAGTTTAAATAATCTTAGTTCAGAAATCTTTGATTCAGTAAGTCACCACATTTTTTTTTAAAACCATAGCCAACAGGTTCTGAACTTTGGCGATAAAGACCTCACATATAAGGAAGTCAAGGCTTATAAAAACAGAGCACATTTCTTTAATGTGGGTTAAAATATGGACATGTCACCCAGCTCATTGCAGGCTATTATTCAAGCAATCTCATTAGTTACTTTGGCCTTCAGAAATGTCAAGTCTTTGATCTTCAGCATGCCTATCTGGACTATCTTCATAGATTGTATCTTTGGGTCGGGTTACCTTTGTTTAGGGTCATTCTTAACTGACATCTGGGTTTTATAATTATTTTTTATTCTGAAATTTAACACTGTCTGTCTTTGACATGTTTATGGATGCAGGTTGGTTACTAACACTTAAAATTTGTTGTGCAGGAGGAATGTGTGACCCTGGAGATTCTCATGAAAATGACATCATCCTGTATGCAAAGACTGAAGGAAGGAAAGAGCACGTTGCCCTGGATACTCTTTCCTATTCCTCATATAAGGTACACATGCCAATCTGTGCGTCAGATGGCCCTGCTCCAGACCTCTCTAGACAAATTCAGGTCCAAACCATGAAGACCGTGCTAGATACAGAGGATGAATCTCTCTTCTGACAGCCAAGGAAGTTGCCTCATTTCTTTAAAAGTGACTTGAACATTTTGGCATTTACTTTTTTTCCTGATATTAAAAAAAATGAGATTTTATCAGGAAGAATGAATGGTAGTCCATCAGAGACAGTAAGGCAGGTAGCTTCAGGTAGGAAGACAGCAGATAAACACAGCCAGGTTAAGATAGGGGACAGCAGCGGGGCGGGGAGGGTATGGCTCAGTGGTAGAATATGTACTTAGCATGCACAAGGTTCTGGGTTCAATCCGCAGTACCTCTCCCCTGACAGGAAAAAAAAAGGGGAAAATCAAAGAAGGTATCCAGCACACTCCACATGCTAGGGTCACCCAAGTTATATCATTTGGAATTTCCTAGTAGACCACCTTTCCAGAGGTGACTAGGAAGGGTTAGACCTTCTCTGGCCATTTGCGTGCCTCAGACCACATCAGTTATGTAAGCAGTGAGGATTAACTCATGGGCTTTGGCTCTTTCTTCTTAGAGTCCTATTTTCAGCACACCTAGTTTGGCAAACCATTCATATTATACAAATAAGAGAGGACTGATGACAAATGTAAATGTGAAGTTACCTTTGTCTTGTGCTGAGGTGGATAAAGCATATGCTTTGATAACTTTTGAAGACCTGACAGCAGTTTACCTCCAGGTAGAGAGGGCCTGATCAGTCACACACAGAGAGTTCCAAGTGTCTCCAAAGGAGGAGTTCTGAGTGACTGAAATGAATGCCTCCTGCGGGCAGCATTTTCTACATGAAATAACAAATGGGATACCCAGGATATTGCTTGGTGCTTAATAAATGGCAGTTGAGTACATAGTAATTGCAAGACTGAATCTAGGAGAATTCACACCATCTCACATAGGGAAGATTATGAGTGATTTTGGTTTCCTTTGTTTTGAAGGTTCCATCTTTGGTTTCTGTAGTCATCAATCCTGACCTTCAGACTCCTGCCACCAAATTTTGTCTCAGGCAAAAGAACCATCAAGGACATAATAGGAATGTCTGGGCTGTTGATTTTTTCCACGTCTTACCTGTTCTCCCTTCTACAATGTCTCACATGATACAGTTTTCCATTAATCTGGGATGTGGAACACATCAACCCGGAAACAGGTAGGAAACTGTATTCTGTGTGTGTGTGGACTAATTAACAATGAACACGTGGACTTGGCCATTGAATCAGAGCAACCTCTCAGTAGGTTTTCAGCTGGATTTTTAATAAAATCTCCAGTAATAAAATATACACTCCCCACCCCCCAAAAAAATTTTTGTGCAGTTAAAATGCAGAGTACCATTAGATTTGAAGTAGACATGACTTCATTCTAAGAGCTTGGGCTCAGAGGTGTCAGAGCTGTTTGCCTGTGCTGTGGCAGCCATCCATTCCGACAGATTGCTGAGAGAGAAGAAAAAACAAATAACTGAAAAAAAGCTTGACCTCATGTTGGTTCGTGACCCCCTGATAATAGGCATGGAAATCAATTAGCACTTCAGGAGCTGTGACTTCTCGGTTTCACTTGCTGAAGTGTTGCTCTTGTCCTTTCTAAGAATTTCGGCAGTCTCACATTCACAGGATGAAGTGGCAGTGTGAGACATGGTAATTACTTGGCCATCTATCAAATTCAGGAGCACAAACTCAAGTTACCATTTGTTGTCTTTAAAGCATAGTTTGTTTCTATAGCAGTAATTTAACTGCTTGCCCTTTGAAGGCCGGTCAGACTCCAGCGGAGGGGAAGACAATCATTTTGTAAACAGCTCCTTAAAGTGTTTTACACTAGTTCTGCAGATGTTTAATGTACTTAGCCAGAGATGACTCTTTTCATTTTGTTATCTTTGCCCCTTTTTCTGTTGTGCTGGTTCTGATGTCATCAGTGTCAGCTTAGAGTTTTCTACCAACCATGGGCGTTCCTGGTCCCTGCTCCACACTGAATGTTTGCCTGAGATCTGTGCTGGACCCCACCTCCCCCACAGCACAATCTACTCCTCTGAAAACTACAGTGGGTGAGTAAATTCTAAGACAGCAAGACATTTGTATCCACGTTGCAGATGCAGAATCAATGAGTAAACCTGAGTCTAGTGTTTTTGACATACTACGTAAAGAAGCTGCCTGCTATTTTTTAGCTGATTTAGGAGTGATCTCATTTAAAAAAAAAGACAGTAACTTTGGTAAATCTGATGCAAGATCACAATTTATAGGGTAATTCATTCTTTATGTACTTGGCTCTTATATTTTGGATTACATAAATTTAAATTCTATATAGTGATCCTGTGGTTATTGCCAAAAGGCTTATTTGCCAAAATTCTTACTTATGGAAAGATGCAGCATAGAGAAGCAGAAGAAAGGTAAACTTTGGGATTAAACCTCGGTTCAAATCCTAGTTCTGGGATCTACTCATGGGACGATATTCACTCCCTCTAACTTCCCACTTCTTTCCACATAAATTAAGGACAATGATACACTCCTTTAAGGGCTGTTTAGAGAATTAAAGATGACTACGTGAAATAGTTGCCACCTTACATAATAAGCACTAGATAAATAGTAAATATATTTCCAAGAATGCAAAATTAAGCTGAGTATTATTTCCTTTCCTAGCCTGTCTTAAAATATGCACAGGACTAGAGGATAGCAAAAAATAAGAAGTAATCAATGCCAATTAGCACCCTATCTCATCATGGATACTTATCATAGAATAATATCCAAGGTCTGAGTATTGATGTAAAAGTTTCTAAAAAGAATGTCTGAAAACCAAATAAATATGGATGTTCCTAGAAGTTACGTACCTGTTTTAAAACTTTAAACAAACTCCACAGGTGAATTTAAAGAGATTATCACAAAACTTTAGTGCTATCTCAAGCATACAGAGTCTAGAACATCAGAAACATGTAAAGTAGATTCCAAAGATACAAACATGGTTGTGAAGCTGTTTTGTGCTAAATTTCTTGCAGGTGGAACCGAATAACAATTCCCCTTCCTAACGCAGCACTAACCCGGGACACCAGAATCCGCTGGAGACAAACAGGACCAATCCTTGGAAACATGTGGGCAATTGATAATGGTTAGTTTACGCCTGTCATAATCACATGCCATTGATGCAGAGTCTTCCTATGCTTTTGTTCATCAGCACAGACTTAATCACATTTCTAAGTCATGGTCTCACGATTCATTAAACACCCTTTCTTCCCTTTCTCCTTTGCATTCCGTTAGAAGCCCAGGGATGCACAATCAGAAAAAAAAGGCAGCGAAGTCAGCAATATTAGATGCTAGACTGTTTCAACATACATAATTTTAAAATGCATAAAGCCCTGAAACCCAAATTCACAGTTGATGACAAGGGATATCCTAACATTTCCCTTGAATGTTTTATACAAAATTAACATAAATACTTAACACACTGCATGTTTTAAAATAAGACCCATTCTTCTCTTAGTGACTAGTACAACATCTGGAGTGCTTCCCGTGTGGATGCAGACACCACACATGAGGAAACATCATCTCCAAAATGAAACTTATGAAGTGACATTTCTACCTCCTTTTCAGAAAGCAGTATAAAAGGAAATTTTAGAAATATAAAATATCCTATTTTATCTTTAATTTTTCAGTGAAATGTTGATAAGTCTTTGCATAATTTTAAAGCCAATATTACTTATGACAAGTACACGTGAGAGAAGATATTTTAAGCCGTTGGAGTGCGTGGCTGTAAATTTCTTGTATTTGTTATTAATAGCCAGCTCTGGATTCATAGATTTCTTATTTTCAGAGAGTATATAAATTTGGCTGAAGGGTTATACTACAAGTAAGTTGAAGTGGGGAGAGAAGGATAAACTGTCAATACGTAAGCGAATTTGGTATAGCCACTGACTCGTGTAGATTTTATAAAGTAAGAAAAGCCTACACCGTTGTTTAATGCTGACTTTCCATCTCTTAACAATCTTTTTGTTGTTTTTGAAAAATTTTAAAAATGATACACAATTAATTCAAGAAGTTTCACCTTCTTGAAACTCAGGAATGACTTCAGGCAAGATATTTTGCTGATGAACCAATGTAAATTTTTTTCAACAATCCATATTTAAAGAAGACCTATGAAAGACCTAGGCTTTGCAGACCACATGAGTTCTTTGGGTGTAAACATATAGACATAAACATAGTGTATTTGCAGAAACATATAAAGGTGAATTTGTTAAAATGGGGTTTTTCCATTATTTTGCATATCATTTGAATTGCTATACCCGTTAATTAGCTCTGAGGAGTAAGTATGTGCCTCTGGATTGTGGGAAGACTTTGTGCTCAACCACAGATTTTAACTCCCCACCTCAGGAAGGATGGATTAAAACTTAGAAATACATATAACAATCATCTGCAATGTTACAGATTTTCCTCAGAGAAGAATGAAATTACAGTTTTTAAATTATAGCCTATCCATTTAGTGATAAATCAAATTGATCCTTTGCAGAATTTTTTTATTTCTAGCTAAAGAATATAGACTTTGTAGAAAGTCTAAGACAAAAGCACTAATATTCTGCCTGAAATCACTTTTGCTGAAGAGTGCGTTAAGGAACCCAAATCGTAGGTTCTCTGCCTTCTTAGCTGTGAAAGATTACAATCTTGAAAGGATTATTTAAGTTAAAACAGTTCTGGCAGATTCATAGGTAAGCCCTTAGCTTGTCACTCAGCACTCCGTATGTCACCTGGGCTCCTGTGCACAACACCCATCCAAGAAGCGAGATTCACGAGGATTGCTTCCTGCACTTGATCCATGCGCTGGGGGTGTTCTTGGCCCTCCCAGGGACTGTGCCGTCTTTCACGTGCTCTCTCTTCCCCTGCAGTTTATATTGGTCCATCGTGTCTCAAATTCTGTTCTGGCAGAGGACAGTGCACTCGACATGGTTGCAAGTAAGCATTTTTAAGTAATATTTGTCCTTCTTTTTTTTGATGTGTACTATGTGTACTGAAACCATAGGTCATGTTGATTTGTTTTAATTTCCTTTTTAGACTTTTGAGATCTTTTCAAGACCAAGAGTAGCATATTCCAAATGGAATTTCAGTGTAATAGAATATTAAATTTACTTTGTAAGTGGAAGTTGATTAGTAAATAAATTTTCTTTTAGGGTAAATTGTGAGCAAATGTAGCATACTTCGTGTAAATTTGTGAACCAGTCTGAATTCTTCATAGCCTCGATGACTGCCTTTTCTGTCTGGAGTTACATTCTTCAATACAATATTTTCCTATAAACTTATAGTGTTCATGAGTCATATTTTAATTCCTGGCATGGTTTGTAAATGAATTATAAAAATCAGTAATGACCCATAAACCCAATGCTAAAGGAAACTGGAGTGGGTCTAATTTAGCAGATTTGGTGAGAAAATTCATCACCTTTAGATACAACTTCGCAATCTTGCTCACTTTTGGAAATCATTTGGGTCTTCAAACTAATGTATAAAAAATTTTAAATGATAATGACATTGAACATAAAGTATGAATTTACACATAAATAATGTAATAGTATAGTATCTAGTGACCACCAGAGCATTGCTACATTTATAGCAAGAATAGATATTCATATTTATTGTCATTCCCATATAATATTTAATTTATAAAATAACCTGAGAATTCCTAAAATTACAATCTTTGTTATATAGATAAGTTTTCAACAACACATCGTCTAGTCTGTGTCTTCAAGAGTAATTAATTAATTACCCAGTTAAATAATTAATTAATGGGAAGACCATTCAGGGGCTTTGAACCTGATCATTTGGAAATTATACGTATGAGGTCCTTCTTTTCTTCTTAGACCCCTCCTGGGGGTACGTGTCCCAACTCAGTGACTTTTTTTCCATCCTACCCAGTTACATGACAATCTTTCTTGCAACCTTAGTTGTACAGGAGTTCTTCTGCCAGTTTCCAGTTAGTTTTCCATGAGAATTATTCCACATGTAGATGTATTTTTGATGTGTTTGTGGGCGGAAGTGAGCTCCAAGTCCTCTCACCCTGCCATCTTGAGCCTCAGGTTAACTTTTTAACTATATTTCAATGATTTTAATTAACAAAAAAACCACTGTGCACAATGCACATGTTTTATATGTATGTAAAGAAATGAAAAGTTCCTATTCATATCTCAAAACTAAGTATCTCTATACTTTTTAATAAAACTACCAGCTCCCCACCAAAAACACTGACTCATTAGATCTATGAAACATCAGCTGGTGTTTTCCTCAAGGTGTTATCTTCATTCATTCATTATCTGTAACCGGGTCATCCTGTTACTTAGTGCTTTTTAAATAAGGTTAACCCAAAGAAACCAGACATTTTTATAATTCCTGAAGTTGTCCTGAAAAGTTTTGGAAACAAATTATCCAAAGTGACAGCTACATTTATTAATAAAAATAGGAAGTGCTATTTCTAAAAGCCCTACCTATAATTACAGTAGTTGTACTTCCTACTTCATTCTTCTGTGTACATGATCTCTGTTAGCATTAAGTGGTTTAGTTAAGGCAACCATCTGTGTCCCCTCTGATGGCTGCAAACAGAAATCTGAATGGCAGTTTTATGCCTTTGGGCATCTGTGGGGTTTTTTGACACTATACATTACCCTGAATAATAATAACCTTTTCCTCCTTCTGAGGCTTTGCAAAATAGTGTCACCAGTTGGAACTTTAGTTTTTTCCCTATTTCTGACAATGTTTTATGTAATACTCATTGGCCTTGTTCCTTTGCGACTGAGCTAAATGTTTGGCCCCTGCCTCCTCTTCCAGCAATATGTGCCGTGTCCAGTTTGAGCAAAATTCCACAGGAAAGTAATTCATATTCACTACCACTTAGTTCCTTTAAACAGACTCTTGAATTTGGGCCTCTGCAGCTGTTTTTCTCCCTACATTGCTCCCTTAGTTTCTACTGTTATTTGCTACCAGGATTCCACCCCTCCTGCTTTCTAATACTTTCTTGCCTGATTTCTAAACTGACAACTTTTTATCCTGATAAGCTCATTTCTATTAGAGATGCTCATGAGAAGGACAGAGAATATCAGAAACTTTCCTGCACAAGCGTCATTCTTGTGTCTTAACAATGGAGCCTTTCTCCCTGATGTACCGGGTGACCATAATTCTACAGATACATATAAGAGTGGGTAGTTGAGCCAGTAGGGGACAGATTTGGAGTCCAAAGAGCCATTCACGTCATTCGTGAAATCGCCAGCGTTTGCCAGCACACTGTTTTATTGCAATACAAAGGCTAAAAAGGTACAAATATTTATGAGTGGAATCCTTACCAAGCATTCTGTCCCAATTGCTTACATTTTGATTAAAAGTACATTTTCAAAATGTGAACTGACTCCATTGTGAGTCTTCTCTAAATGATCGCGTTTCCCTCAGTCACTAGTCTGAAGAAGACACATTTAATAAACAGATATGCATTTGCCCTGAAAAGCACTCTGGCAATAAATAGTCTTGTTTGGGACACTAATTCCAGTTGGTGGCCATGGTAAACCATATTGTTTCCCAATGTTAAAATGTGTCCTCTTTAGCTGATTTTTTTTATCCTTTTTAGAAACTGCTTGACTATTCAGAGTCTGACTAAGTCAAGGGGATGACATGTGAAAGAAGCTAACTGTTTGAGGCTCATTTACATGCTCCGTAAATATTGGTTTTCATTCCCACTCCCATCCCTAATGCCAAGACATCCTCAACTTCATGCAACAGTAGTTCTTGGCTTTTTAGGGTGCAGACTCTTCAATAATATGTTGATAACTATGAACCTCCCCAAGAATACCCAATACACATAAAAATTGGCATTTGATTTCAGGACATTCACACACTCCATGGACCCTCTGTGAGGCCAGCATAGTTCCCAGTTTCAGCACTAATGCTAAAGAAGTAGCCTCACGAGTTGTGCCAAAAGATCACTTCAGTGGTACACTTACTTTGTAAAAGGCTTATTTCAGATTTTAAGAAGTTTTGAATGCTTAGATGAGAACCCTGCCACCCCACCAGAAAGACACCAGTTTAATTTTATAATGGGCAACATAATAAATGTAGTGAGAAAGAAATGGTGCAGTAAAAATAAAGAATTTGAAGCTAATTCCTGATGAGTAAATTCCTTAAAATATAAGAAGTTTCTGATATTCAATTGTTAAGTCACCTCTGGTGAGTTTTCTCACTGACGGAGCTCCATATGTATTCTAGTCAGCTAACATAAATACAGCACATTCTTACACGGCTGCACGCAGGTGGTTGTGTGTGGTGCATGGGTTTTTTTCTTTTCTTTTCTCTTTTTCTTGAAGCATTGCTAATGTGGGATTCCACTGAGAGACAACACAGTTCTGCTAAGGACATCTATCTAGGTCAAGGGTGTATGCATTCTCTTCACAGTTCCAATCTAGTTGGAAATAAAGAGATTTATGTTCCCATCTTTTCCAAATATTTCCAATAATTACTGTCAAAAACATAACATGTATGTTTATGTTTGTTCTAGGGATCTTATGAAAATACAATCTTATAGAAGTATTTATTTATGCTGTTTCTTTTACAAATTTAATGAAAATTATAATGAATAAAATTGTATGCATATAATATATACCTTTTACAAAAATTTTAAGTTGGAAATATGCACGAATGCTGGTGCATTTGTAGATGAATTACTGGCATTGGTTGAAGGTGAGTACTGAATTATTGTTTTAATCATAAGCTTTTTACAGCAGGACTGTGCAAAGATTGTATTCTTCCGGAATATTTACAGTCGATTCTCCCATATCCAGTGTTAGACTCAGTATTCTCCAAAGACTAATGAGACTTGTTTACCATTCAGTCAAATCCTGGCCTCTGGACTTCCTCCTCCGCGAAGTATGTTCAGGAATCTCTGAAGGGACCAACAGTTTAAGGTTTAATTTCTTGGTTTCTCTTTCAGATGTGATCCTGGATTTTCCGGCCCAGCTTGTGAGATGGCATCCCAGACATTCCCCATGTTTATTTCTGAAAGCTTTGGCAGTTCCAGGCTCTCCTCTTACCATAACTTTTACTCTATCCGTGGTGCTGAAGTCAGCTTTAGCTGTGGTGTCTTGGCCAGTGGTAAGGCCCTGGTTTTCAACAAAGATGGGAGGCGTCAGCTAATTACATCTTTCCTTGACAGCTCACAATCCAGGTGAGTTACAGCATGCTGGAACTACATACAGAAAGCAGATAACAATGATCAAATTCAGATATATTAATTTTCTGGGGTTTTTTCTTTTTTGCTAATACATATATTTTCCAATTTTTAACCAGGATGAGAGGAAGTTTATAGTTTATATAGGGTTAACTTGCCCTAATTTTTAATGAATTACAAGTCTCACTAATGACTCTAAGATACTAACTACTGACTAGATTTTTTTAAAATATGAAATGTTAGCATTAAAACTGTTCTTAAGCCAAGGACTAATTAATTATTTATGTAGTTTTATTTATTTGACAGCTTGCAGAGGCTGATTAGATTTACTTTACATCTTCCCTTCCCCCAGTACCTAATAAATAATTCAGCAAAAGGATGATTGGCATTTTAAGTGTATGTACACAAGTACATAGTACACAAAAAAGCATAAACATAGTTGTACTTGTATAGATATATCTATCTATAAAACACGTGCAATGACCTCATCTTCTACACATATTCATACATCTCACAGTGAAATTACTTACATTTTATGAAGAGAGATGAATAGAAACCTACAGGTTTTGGGTATTTAAATTTGTTCAAAATTCTTTAAAAGCTAAAATGAATGTTATGATTAAAAATGTTTATGCACACTAATTATAGATAATTCATGTCTAGGTTTCTCCAGTTCACATTGAGACTGGGGAGCAAGTCTGTTCTGAGCACATGCAGAGCCCCTGACCAGCCTGGGGAAGGTGTTTTATTGCATTATTCTTATGATAATGGGATAACGTGGAAACTCTTGGAGCATTATTCATATCTCAACTATCATGAGCCCAGGTATGTTGGAAAGCATTTGGAAAATGGTTAGGGTGATATCTCCTTCCTGGGGAAATCATCATTCAAGTGGTATGAGTCCAGATACTTTTTCAATGAGGACAAAGATTAACGCATCTTGCAATGGAAAACTAGGAAGCTACATTCTTCTAATCCATTTGTCCTACTGACTTTTAATAATTTGAAGAAATTTTTTCTCATATTCTGAAATGTGCATCTAAGGGAAATATTTTGATGCTTTGGAAAGAGAAAAATAGTTAATACTGTTTTCCTTGTTCAACTGTAGTGCAAACTATTAGATATGATTTTAATATAGTACTAAATTATCAATGCTATTGACAAATATTTGTTAGCAATATATAATAATATACTACAACAAATTACATGAGATAATAACTCATACAATCTGATAGCCAGGATATTTTTTAAATTTTCATGTAATATAATTAACTATTGAGTACAAAGAAATTTTTCTAGCATTTATAGAGTCCCTGGCAAAGATGGAGTGTGAGGCTACATTTAAAGCCCTTTCTTCAGGCCACTTCTTTCTTCCTTTGGCTTATGTATTTCATAATCTATTGTCATGATTGTGAGATTTAAGTTTTACTGGAAGCAGGGCCATCCTTCAGTGTTGGGAGGTTGTTAATCATCATTTATGATTTTCGGAAGGGTCCAAAGAATCCTCTTCTTTCCTAGAATGCTTACTGATCTGCTCACTGAAATTCCTTTAAAATAGCAAGAGAAGAGGAGGATGGGGAAGTTAAAATACCACTAGAGGAGGTAACACTGTGGACACGGATGTTTGCCTTAGCATCATGGCAAAAAGACAGGGCACTGATGATAAATTTTATATACTTTAAATTTTTGCCTAGGGCTATACTTATATTTAAGTATTTGCAAATAGATGAGAACTTTTATTTTCATTAGAAAATGAAGTAGCATATGACAGAGATAATAGTTAACTATTATGAGTGATAAATATTCTATGTTATAAAATGTAAGAATGCAGCAGATGCGTTGAGTCTTTTCCCTGTATGGGTAAATATGAGGCTTAACTCAACTTTCTCACTCGGTAGAGACGTATGAAATCTAGGGAAACGTTTCATAGACTCTCCATGGTAAGTATTAAAGGAAAATTAAGAAAAAATCAAGCTGATAATAATAATGATGAAAACATGAAAAAAATCATCATTCCAATTTAAATTGGCCCAAAACACAATTTTTCTAACAAGGATGGACAGCTTCAAAATTTAGTAATCAGTCTGTATCATGAAATTTAATAAATTTTTGTTGGTATGAAAAATAATTACACATTTAATGTGCTATTGCAAAGGTGCACTTAATCTTGCCTGCGATTTGACAGCAACATTTTTCTTCTAAGAAGAATCAAGGTGGCTTTTCAGCATTAGGTATGTGTACAGCTTGAAAGATTAAGATCAGAGTGGAAATTTTTTTAAAAGGACAACTTGGTAGTGACACTA
Source organism: Vicugna pacos (assembly GCF_048564905.1). Classification (NCBI taxonomy): domain Eukaryota; kingdom Metazoa; phylum Chordata; class Mammalia; order Artiodactyla; family Camelidae; genus Vicugna; species Vicugna pacos. The sequence goes on along the minus strand of NC_132993.1, from coordinate 75,102,047 downwards.
AGATTTCTTTCATTTTATATATATTGCCTCTGTCCAAGAGACTCTTCCTTCCTCCCTCTCTCTTATAAATATTAATAAAAGGTGACATGGCAAAAGTAGAATTTGATATATCCTAGACACTAAATTGTATTTTATATGCTAAATAATACAAACCATGTAAACTCTCCATAGGACAGTTAATTATATCTTGATGCCTTTAGCCATTTGCTGTGTTTTCTTCAGTATAAATTGCTGCTCATAATTGCTGTGAATTCCATATTGTTCCTTTCTGCGATGGTTGTTCAAAAATGAAGTGTGAGCCATAAATTAAATATGCTCGTTGGCTAAGTACTGTTATTCCTAGCTGATTTCTTATATTTTGCTTACCTGTGAATCACTCAATGAAAGAATTCTATATACTTGTTATTTATAAAAATTAATGTCTATAAATATATCTAAGTTAATCTTTTAATTCTAACTGACTAGAATGTCTCATAAACTAATTGGTATTTTTCTTAATGTAAAACTTTATATTGCTGGTGAGATTAAAATTATTCTAGATTTTTCTTAATTATAGGGCTTGTTTTTTATTCTAAAATTATTATGAAGTCTAATTATACTTTATTTTTCACTTGATAACTGTATCTGATGAGAAGAAATCCATGAGCTTAGTAACTATCCAAAAAAAGAAGATTGAGACAAAAAGTCAACCTGAGTCCCTGGGTTCTCATCTAGGACTGTTCTGCCCAAATGGTTCCTTAGCTGTTCTGACCAGCCACTGTGATATGCATAGCATGGGAAAAGCAGACTCTCACTGCACCCCAGGGTGTAACGTAGAGGTCAAGAACACAAACTCTAGAGCCATGCTCACTAGATCCATAGCCTGGCATTGTCACCTAAAAACTGCCTATGAGAGACCATCTAACCTCCTTGTGCCTCTGTATTGGAATCTCTTTCAGGGTATACTGATATGTTCTTCATTCATGCTGCAAGAATTTATTAAGTCCTTTTTATGTGTCAGATACTCACGTAGGTGCTACGACACAAGTGAGAAACAGAAAAAAGTCTCTGACTTTGCTGGAAGGGTAGTATTATCCCAGTTTCACAGGTGGAGATGCTGAGGCACATCGAAGTTAAATATCTTCCCTGCGGTGGCAAAGTTATCAACCATTAGGGGTCAAATGGGGACTTTAACCTGGGAGTCTGATTACAGACCCACAGTCTTAATATCTCTCTGCTGGGGAAAATAGTGATCACTTCAATTACTGTTATCACACACTTTGTTTTCCGTTAAAGTTGCCCAGGAAAGTCTTCTCAGTCGTTATTTTTAAAAATTACATTTATTTTCATCAGAGAGAATAGTAACTGCTTTTAAAACTATTAATATAAAAGAAAATTATAATTTCCTAATAACATAATGCTAAGTAAATCATTAAATTAATGCATGTTTTTATTGTTGAGCCAATTTGACCACAGTTTTATTTTTTTATTTCATTATATACTTAATATGTTAATATGAGTAATGTACTGTTTAATTATTTAATAAACAAATAAATATTTAGAAAAATAAAGTGAAAATTACTAAAGTACCTCAGTTAACTGAATTTGACTCTTTTCTTTTAATAAATTCACATTGGTAAAGATAATCAGCACAAATTGTGGAAAATATTTGAAAACCATAAATATAGTATTGCTATGTCTTTCTAGTTTACGAAATGTTTTTAAATTTCTATCTCTATATTTGAACGTTGATTTTTTCATAGTTGAAAAAGTATGTTTTCTCACATTGCAAAAAGTCCTACCAGTTTTTTACTGTTTGTATAAGCAGTGTCGGTAGTCATGTTATTCCAACTCATATTTTCATATAAAAATTATTTTAAGAGAAAATAGAGTTTATTTTTAATAACTTTCAGTATGTAAAAAATTACATTTTCAAGATGTGATTTAACATTTCTTTGTGCAATGACTAAAGGTGAACATAATACAAATATGAAAATCAGTCTAATTTCTCAGTAAATCCAGTCTTAGACATTGAAGTTTTGAAATAATTTATTTCTAAGTTATCCTACTGGTCATCTCGTCTTAGAGAGTTTTTCTTTACTCACTAGGAAAAAGATTCAGTCCCTTCAGTGTGTGTTTACTGCAAACACCTCTCCTGGTGTTTAATTGTGCATTGATGGAGATAAATGTTCCATTTGCCATTTGCTTCACATCTCACCTTGTGTATGGACGTGAGCAGCATGGTGCTGTGATTTATGGAGCTTTCAAGCAGATGTTATTGCAGTGGCAATTAATGTACAGTTCCTGCTGCTGTGTACAATGATTGCGCCTGGAAATTAGATATTATTCTTAATTTTCTTCCTCATTTGTCAGATACAGGTTGTTGTCATAGCCACCATGACACAGCAAGTGACCTCGCACACTATGCTAAACTCATGGGAATGAGGAAGTGCCATGGTTCCAACCAGTCCAAAACTATGATATGTGTAACAAGCTGCCCGAGATCCTTTACCAGGCTTTGGGCAAATCCTGCCATGTTGATGACTATGTTTTATTGAGTTTGTTTTTCTAACAGCAGCTGAATGAAAGCAAAGTCACATTTTTGGAAGTGTTGAAAGACTTTGTTGGAGTCAGACAGGAAATTGAAAACCTCGAGAATGTTTGTCATAATGGAAGAATTAATTTTTTAATATGATACTGCAGAAAAAAACGATCCTGCTATAAATGTTTACATTTTAAGATAATCAAAGTAATCTGAATTTTTACTTCTATTTTCTCCTTTAGAATAATCTCTGTAGAATTACCAGATGATGCAAGACAGTTTGGAATTCAGTTCAGATGGTGGCAACCATATCATTCTTCCCAGGGAGAGGATGTATGGGCCATTGATGAGATTATCATGACATCTGTACTTTTCAACAGCATTAGTCTTGACTTTACCAATCTTGTGGAAGTCACTCAGTCTCTGGGATTCTACCTTGGAAATGTTCAGCCATACTGTGGCCATGACTGGACCCTTTGGTAAGGATTTTATCTTTGTTCTTGTTGTTGCTGTTACAATTTGCATTAAGGATTGGAACCCAAGGATGATCTTCTAGTACATCCAACACTTGGTCATTTGCTGACAAATATTTATTGAATGTAGACCATTTAAAAAGTCATTATTAATATGTCTATAATAAGGTATCTTGGGAAGGAGGACTGAAAATAAAATACTGATAGATTTAAATACATATAAAATTTCACCATATTTACTAATCTCGAATACTCCCCCTAATATATATTAAAACCCTCTTCAAAAAGTGTTAATAACTGAAGCGACTAACATAGTCTTCCTTCGTGGAGGCCCCGCCATTATCACAGTGAAAAGTGAAATCATTCTAATGACAATTTTAATAAAATTGCTCATGAGTAGTTTTGTTTTCATGCTGTCTTACATAAAGCCCAAGAAGTTTTTCCATCTGTGATTTTTTTTAACTAAGATCTCGTTTTTAATCCATTTTATCAAGCCGTATTGGACCAGTGACTTGTACAGTTGACATCAGTGGGGTTTCAAGATTGTAGGCTCTCCTAGTCAAGATACCTTTCATTCTTAGACTTTTTTTTTTCTTCCTATGGTCATATGCAAACTTAATTATACATTAAGAAGTAAAAAATTTAAGACTATGATAAGGACTTCAAGAATATCAGTAAGATGACACAATTGTGATTAACTAGAGTCAGGAGGTGGCAACTTTAGATAGGGAGGAGGAGGCTGTTCAGATAGTTCAGGGAGTGGATACGGTGCGTTTCACTGATTGGAAAGTGGAAGAATGGGAAGCTTCAGGCACATGAAGACGGAAGGAAGAGCATTCAAATGTAGGAAACTTGGTGGTGCCAAGACTCCCAAAGTGAGCGTGATGGGTTGTTCCCATGGCATGTTCAAAAACCAGGAAAGGGGCCATTGGTGCTGGAGCCTAGGTAAGGAGGGAACGAATGTTAAAAATGGAAGCCAAGAGATATGCAGGAGGCCAGATCATGTAGGACTTTCTAGGCCCAATGATCCCAGATTAAAAGTCAGCTCTGTGTAATTTCAAAACCCACAGCCTTCACCACTGTGCATGCTGCCCCGCTCTGGGTTCCTTAGAACTTTAAGCATGATTGAGGAATAATTTTCTGAGAGACTTTTACTTTCTATTGAGTCATGGTCAGACCAATTTAATTTCTCCAGATGAATCTTGCCAAAAGCTATTCTCTGCAATTGTCTCCAGAGAGCATATCATAAATGACCCATCAGTGACCTTATCATAATTAGAGGTAAATTTTACACATCATTGCACAGAAAATTACCTTTGATGGGAATTGTGCATGGACAGTCACATCTCACACACAGCAGGCTGAAATTCTAGCATCAAAATGACAGCTAATGGAATGAAAGTACAGCTGATCACTTTTGCTGCGAGCACTACTGTTGACTGGATAGAATGAAATTTCTATATAACAAAGTATGAAAGGTTATATTGTGTGTTTTCAAGTTGATAGCCTCAAATGCTCGTATTTATGCATGTTCTTTCTTACTCCTGGAGTCTTCAAAGAAAATAAAGGAGTGAAGCAAATAAAATACAAAGATGTAAAGCAAAACGAGATTTTGGGATTTTATGATTCTGAAATTTTCAATTGACCTGAGTTAACAATAATCCAAACTGGTCATGTACCATAAATTATATCCCCGAAGTTCATGTAGCAGTTATTCTTTCCAGCACTTAGAGTACAACAAAGAATCATATCATGAATGCAAGTCCTGTATCGTGTTTATTTTTTCATAAATAGTTAACATCTGCTCAGATAAACTCCAAAGTTGCTGAGCATTTTAATTTAACACTTGGGTTGAATGCATGATAACAGCAGTTTAATTTCTGTGCTTTGATCAAAACTCTAAGAACAATATCCTTTCACACAAGTCTGATGAATATTCTTAACCCACCACTGCTTTAATTGGTGGAGATACATTTACTCTGTGAAAGTACAATCACAATAATTATAGAAAACTATAAGAAAATATAAATAATTGTGCAATCCCCATGGGCACCTTGAGCAGCACCATGGGAGTTTTATTAACAACCACATGTGAGCAATCAGATATGACTTTCTAATCTTCTCTGAAACAAAAAGGAGTTGTCTTGGTTATAAAACAACAGAGAGTATACTCTGGTGGTGATAATGAGACTAGAGAGATACGTTATTCACTTTAATAAGAACATGAAAAATGCTCTCTGCTCATTAAAACAAAACAACATGGAAGATCTCAAACTGTTCCCATTTTCTTAGCCAATGAATCAGAATAAAGCCCCTTTTAATGACACCATTTTCTTTCTGCTGCTCTTGAGGAATATACTGTCCAAATTCAACGTGAACTCACTTTAGCGATGTTTTTCAGAAACACTTACTACAATATTGAAATTCAAATGATGCTATTGACCAACTATTTATCATAACTGCCTAGACCTAAAACAAGTTGTTTTTTTTTAATGCAAAACCTTTGGTGCATATTATCTTACTAAATAAAAATTCTTTGAACACGTTCAAATATGTGGCCTCTGCCCTTCAGTGACCTTGTTTCTCTCAAGGGAAATTTTGAAATGTATACATGTTCTCTACAAATGGCTGGTGTTAAATTAATTATCGTTGGCTTTTCCCAGCTGTGAGTTCATTTGGTTCTCATTTTCTAGCTCATGACTTTCCATGAGCATGGATTGTTGTTACTGAGAGTGTTCTCCAGGGAAAACTTGGACAATTGCTTTTTCATTAGAAGAACTACAGTCAATATGCTATAAATCACTTTACAGTGTGTCATCTTAGAGCACGTTTTCCATGGGGAAATGAGTTGCTTTTAATTATTTGTAGTATTTTCCTTTCTTCCAGACATAGTGTCTGATATCCAAACCTCTGCCTGCTTTATGTTCTAAAAATTGTCTTTAAAACCTCTTCCATATAGTTTAAGATCACTAAGGGAATTACTTTAATTGAGGTTTATTGAGGATTATTTGACTAATACTATTAGTGATACTACCAAGGGACATTTACATTCTTCTGTCTTATCTAGTAGACTAGTTAAGTATACAGGAGGGAAGGATGTTGCTTTCATATTATGTGGACTTTTGATTTCAAAATGTGTAAAAATGTGAGGGGATGGGCATTACAGCATGTTAGAATTGGCAGTTGGTTTTAGTTAGGAGAGATAAAGGGTTTTCCAGCTAAGCAAAGGCTAATGGAGTTCAGCACCACTAGATGGGCCTTACAAGGAACAGGTTAAAAGAACACCTTCAATCTGAAACAAAAGTGTGCTAATTAGTAACAGGAAAACTTATGAAAGTATAACTCTCACTGGTAAAGGTAAACACATAGTTAAAATCAGAATGCTCTAATGTTGCAGTGGTGTTGGGTAAACCACTTAAAAATCTAGTCTGAAGGTTAAAAGTCAAAAGCTGTAAAAATAACTACAACTACAATAATTTGTTAATGGATGGACAAGATTCTAAAAGATGTAAATTATGACATCAAAAACATGAAACTTGGTGGGAGGTTAAAATGTAGGGCTTTAGTATGCATTTGACTTAAGTTGTTATCAGCTTAAAATAGACTGTCATAAGATATTTTATATAAACCTCATGGTAATCACAAAGCAAAAGCCCAGAGTAGATACACGAAAAATAAAGAGAAAGGAATCTAATACACCACTAGAGAAAATCATCAAATCCCAAAGGAAAACAGCAAGAGAAGAAAGGAAGAGAGGAATTACAGAACAGCCAGAAAACAATGAACAACATGGCAATAATAAGTCCATATCTATCAAAAATTACTTTAAATGTAAATGGACTGAATTCTCCAACCAACGTCATAGAGTGGCTGAATGGATTAAAAAACAAGAAGCTGCCTATAAGAGTCTCACTTCAGTTTTAAGACCACATACAAACTCAAAGTAAAGAAATGGAAAAGGATATTCCATACAGACAGAAGCCAAAAGAAAGCAGAATTAGCTAGACTTCTATAAGACATGATAGACTTTAAGACAAAGACTATAATAAGAGATGAAGAAGGGCATTACATAATGATAAGGGGGACAGTCCAGCAAGACATTTGCAAATATTTATGCACCCAACATAAGAGCACCTAAATACACAAAGCAAATATTTACAGACTTGAAGGGAGAAATCAACAGCAGTACTAGGAGGGACCCAATACCCCACTTTCAACAGTGAGTCCAGACAGAAAATCAATCAGAAAGCACTGAACTTAAAAGACAAGTTAGACCAGATGGACTTAACAAACCTTTATAAATCATTACATCCAAAATCAGCAGAATACATATTCTTCTCAAATGCACATAGAACATTCTCCAGGATAGATCATATGTTAGGCCACAAAAACAAATCTTAACAAATTTAAGAAGACTGAGGTCATATCAAGCAACTTTTCCAACCACAATGGTACAAAACTAGAAATCAATTACAAGAAGAAAACTAGAAAATCCACCAACCTGTGGAGAGTAAACAATGTGCTACCAAACATCGGTGGGTTAAGAAATCAAAAGATATCTTGAGACAAATGAAAACGGAAATACAACACAACAAAACATATGGAATGGAGCCAAAAGCAGTTTTAAGAGAGAAGTTCATAGTAATAAAGCCTACATTAGGAAACAAGAGAGTTCTCAAATAAACTTAGCTTTACACTTCAAGGAACTGGGTAAAAAAGGACAAAATAAGTCCAAAGTTAGTAGAAGAAAGGAAATAACAAAGATCAGAGTGGAAATAAATGAAATAGAAGATAATAGATAAAATCAGTGAAATGTAGATAATATCTTTAAAAGATATAGAAAAGATCAGTGAACTTAAAAGCCAGGTTTTGAGAAAAAAAAATAGACAAACTTTTAGCTTGACTTACCAGGAAGAAAAGAGAGAAAACTCAAATAAAATCAGAAATGAAAAAGGAGACATTACCACTGATACCACAGAAATACAAAGGATCATCAAGAGACTAACATGAACAGTTATATGCCAACAAATTGAACAACCTAAAAGAAATGGATAAATTCCTAGAAACATACGACCTACCAAGACTGCATCATGAAAAAACAAAATCTGAACAGACTGATAACTAGTACGGAGATTGAATTAGTAATCAGAAACCTCCTAGAAAACAAAAGCCTAGGACCAGAGGGCTTCACTGGTGAATTCTACTAGACATTCTAAGAATGAATAGCAATTCTTCTCAAACTCCTCCAAAAAGTAAAAGAGAAGGAACAACTTCAAAATTCATTTACAAGGCCAGCATTACTCTGACACCAAAACTAGGGAAGGATGCCATAAGAAAAGAAAATTACAGGCCAAGATCCCTGATGAACATAAATGCAAAAATCCTTAGCAAAAATACCAGCAACTCTAATTCAGCAATACATTAAAAAAGATATATACACCGTGATGATGAAGTGGGATTAATCCCTGGAGACAAGGATGGTTCCATATGTGCAAATCAATCAAGTTACATACCACATGAACAAAATGAAAGATAAAAATCATACGATCATCTCAATAGATGAAGAAAATTCAACTTCCACTTATGATAAAAGCTCTCAACAAAATAGGTATAAACAGAACATACCTCAGCATAATCAAGGCCATATGACAAGCCTACAGCTAATAACATCATGCTCAATAATGAGAAGCTGAAAGCATTTCCTGTAAGATCAGGAACAAGACAAGAATGCCCACTGTCACGACTTTTATTCAACACAGTCCTCAAAGTCCTAGCCAGAAAAATTAGGCAAGAAAATGAAATAAAAGTCTCCAAATCAGAAAGGAGGAAGTAAAACAGTCTCTTTTTGCAGATGATGATGTTCTATTATATAAGGAAAACCTAAAGATGCCGCCAAAACTCTTAGAACTAATAAACAGATTCAGCAAAGTTGCAGAATATAAAATCAATATGCAAAAAATCAATTACATTTCTATGCACTAACAATGAACTGCTAGAAAGAATAATTAAGAAAATAATTCCATTTATAACTGCATCAGAAAGAATAAAATACCTAGGAGTAAATTAAAGCAAGGAAGGTAGTGAAAGATCTGTACACTGAAAACTGTAAGACATTGATGAAAGAAATTGTAGAAGACACAGGTAAATAGAAATATATTCCGTGCTCATGGATTGGAATGATTAATATTGTTATAATGTCCCTACTGCCCATACTGTAATGTCCAATCTACAGATTCGATGCAATCCCCATCAAAACTCCAATGGCATTTTTTCACGGAAATAGAATGAACAATCCTCATATTTGTGTGGAACCAAGAAGACCTCACATAGGCAAAGCAGTCTTGAGAAGGAAGAACAAAGCAGGAGGAATCATGTTCCCTGATTTCAAACTGTATTAGAAAGCTGTAGTAATCAAAACAGTATTGTATTGGCATAAAAACAGACATGTAAATCAACGAAGAACAGAAAAGAGAGCCCCAAATAAAACAATGTATGCATGGTCAATTAGTTTTTGACAAACGAGCCAAGAATGTCCAATAGAGAGAGGACAGTCTCTTCAATAAATGGTGTTTGGAAAACTGGACAACCACACACAAAAGAAAAAAAACTGGACCTCTATCTTACATCATACGCAAAAATTAACTCAAAATGCATCAGAGACTTGAACATAAGACCTGAAGCCATAAAACTTCTAGAAGAAAACGTAGGCAGTGAGCTCCCTGACATCAGTCTTGGCAATGATTTTTTGGATTTAGCGCCAAAAGAAAGGCCACAAACAACCAACGAGTGGGACTATATTAAACTAGAAAGCTTATGCACAGCAAAGAAAACTATTAACAAAATGAGAAGGCAATGTACAGAATGCAAGAAAACATGTACAAATCCTATATGTAAGGACTTAATATCCAAAATATGTAAAGAACTCATACAACTCAATAACAAAAACAATGTGATTTTTAAAAATGAGCAGAGGATCTAAATAGACATTTTCCCTAAGAAGACATACAGATGACCAACAGGTACATGAAAAGGTGCTCAGCATCACTAATCATCAGGGAAATGCAAATCAAAACCACAATGAGATATTACCTCACACCTGTTAAGTTGGTTATTATCAAAAAGACAAGAAATAACAAGCATTTTCAAGGATGTGGAGAAAGGTGATCCCTTGTGCACTGTTGGTAGGAACATAAATTGGTGCAGCCACTTTGGAAAACTGTATGGAGGTTCTTCAAAAAATTAAAAATAGATTCCATGTGATCCAGCAGTTCTCCTTCTGGGTATATATCTGAAGTAAATTAAATCACTATCTTGCAAAGATATTTGTACACCACCCCCCACCCCACCATATTTGAAGCAGCCTTATTTACAATAGCCAAGGCATGGAAACAATGTGAAGTGTCGACATGTGAATGGATAAAGAAAATGTGATACATACAATGGAATATTTTCAGCCATAAAAAAGAAGGAAATTCTACCATTTGCAACAGCATGGATGGCCCTTGAAAAAATCCATACTTACAGATACAAAGAACAGATTAGTGGTTGCCAAAGGTAGGGGTTGCGATTGGGCAAAATGAGTGAAGGTAGTCAAAAGACACAAACTTTTCACTTACAGATTAGTAAACTTGAGAATGTAATGTACAACATGATGACTGTAGTTAACAATACTATATATTTGGAAGTTGCCGAGAGAATAGATCTTGAAAGTTTTCATCAGGGGAAGGAAAATTTTCTAACTATGTGAAGTGATGGATGTTAACTAAACTTATCAAAGTGATCATTTTGCAACATATACATATATCAAATCATGTTGTACAGCTAATTCAATGGCACATGGCAATTATATCTCAGTAAAACTGGAAAAATGTTTTAAAAAAAAGATGAGATAAGAAAAGCTATAGTCTTTATCTTTAATTGTGACTGAGGAAAAGCAGATTTAATTTTAAAAAGATTTAGAAGTAAGTGCAATGTGGAAGTGTTGAAAGGGTCTCCTAGTTACTTTCATGGGCATTAGAAATAGAAGTTGCATAACAGTTTTTAGAAAGAAAAATTTCCTAAAGGCAGTAGTGAAAGTTGAAAGTAAAAGAGCAACAAGCAAGAAGTGAAATTACCTGTGAATGACAGAAGGCCTGAGGAAAGAGGGTAACATTGTGAGGTATGTAATGTTTGATGGGAGGATTTTGGAAGCCTAGTTTTTGACACCAGCCCCAGAGGACATGGTCAGCCCTGGAGATGTAGGAAAGCTGATTTGTAAAAGAAGGATACAGCTGCAAGGTGGATGGCCCACGTCAGAGGGAGTGGACAAACAGCTACGAGTTCAGGACATTCAAAAAGTGTGTATGTTCGTATCTCCCAGAGCATCTATAAGCATGCACAATGAAAAAGAATTTGTATATTTTATGAGAAGCAAGAGTTTCCTAGGGGAAAATCCCAGGCTAAAAGGATCCTAAAAGCCTGTTTATGTCATAATACAAATTAAATACAATTCATTTGCAATAAGAGGTAGGAAACAGCACGGTGGCTCTATTCACAATTGAAGAAAATCAGTAATTTAGCATTATATAATAGTTATGCAATAATATAGCTGAAGTAAATGGTGAGTGAGACGTGCTGTACAAGAGGAGCTATAAAGTACTTGTTGAGGTACTTCTAGGTTAGAAGAACCGTCAGGAATCAACAGAAATGTGCAGTAATGAATAACACAAAAAGATCTCCTAGCTGAACCTGGAGAAACCCCTTCAGAACTCATGCTTGCACAAACCTGACATGCACCTGCGGGGACCTTCAAGCCCACAGGAGCATCTAATACACATTTAGCAAGCAACAGGCTGAACATTTTTCTGTGAGATCTACCTTCTTCTGCTACCTTTTGGTTAATTTTAAAAAATAGGAATATGTGTTTGCAGGGTTTAAGAGTCAAGAGTTTTCTCTACATGCTGATATTTATGCCTTTGGACTGTTCTTCTGAAACTAGTCAAGTAGGCTGCCTGATGTTAATACAAGAAATGTGTCAACGTCAACAAAAGAGAGGTTGGGTTAGTGCCCAGCTGAAACTTTGGACAGCCTTGATCCCTTAGGTTATAAGAAAAACAAATTCATGACTATCCCTTTATAAGATGAATCTACCTACAGAGTAAAAATAATAGCCAAGTAAATTTCTTTAGGATTTTTCTTTCATTGAACATCAACTTATATAGAAATTTTAGCAATTGAGCTAGTTTATTAATGAGCCTAGAGTATTCTTGGGATTATGTTTTTACAAAGACTATTAAAAAGATCAGTGAATCAACTCTAATTGTACTGCCGAAGGATGTCAGTTGAGGTGAACTGGTTCCAAAGAGCCATTTCTACTACCATTTCACGGTAAGTGATTAGGAAGCTTAGCAGATAGGTCAGGTAAATACACTGAGTGATAAACTGAAAAATGGTATTATTTTCAACAACTTTGTGAAGAGAGTCTTTTCAGTACCCAGGCATGTCATGCTTCTATAAAATTGGCAGTATAATTTAATATACCCCCAAATAGATTTATAAATGACTTTCTAAAATAAAGTCTATGTATTAGGCTTTTTCATCATGAGGATTTCATTACGTGACATTTTTCATTTGTTGATAGACTAATTTATACATTCAACTGTTTATTGATTGCACTGTGGGCAGTGTTTGTGCTGTAGGAATAGCAGATGGTACTGGAGATAAAGATTGGAAAGCTCTTTGCTGGCGGAACTTACATTTTAGAGGAGAAAATCGTAAGTGAACAAGGAAACTAGTTTGTAATCATGTTCCATGTAGTGGTAAGTACTGTAAGCATAAAGGAATGGAGGATTGGATGGCAGGAGTGGAGAGTGAGACTATTTTAGGTAAGATGTTTAGGGAAACCCTTCTGGGAGGCATTAGCCCTTCTAGGGAAGCCCTCCTGGGAGTGTAAAGACAGAATAATGAGAAGGAGACACTCATGTGGAAATGTCCAGGAAAGCATTACAGACAGAGAGAACAGCAAGAACAAAGGCCTTGAGGCAGGCAAGGAACTGGATTATGTAGGGCCTCATAGAGCAACATGAAGATTTTGGATTTTATTCTAAGTGTTACAGGAATCCAGTAAATAATTTGAAGCAAAGGAGTGATGTAATCATACTTGTATTTTAAAAATATTTGTAGCTGCTGTGTGAGAATAGATAGGGGGGTAATAGGAGAAACAATAGAAGGAGCTCAGCTCAGAGGCTGCGTGTCACCCACATGTGTTTATGATGGTGCGAGGAATTGGCTGATGGCACTGGAGGAATGGACCCCCTGAAAGGTGGGAGGACAAAGGCTTAGAACCTGCTGAAAGAATGAATAATCTGACCGTGGTCTAAGACTCATGTCCTGTTGATGTCCAGACATTTGACTTTTGAGTCATTTATTTCTCTCAAGTTAGATTTCCCTAAAAATCTCCCTTTGGACTAAGTAGCTGAGTGAGATTTCAGAAGTAAGAGAATGTAACACTAACCAAATTAACAAGAGAAATCCGCATTTCATGGTCTACAGCTATGGTACATCTGGCTTGCTGAAACAAATATTAAATAGGCTGAGACACTTGCTTTCTACAGACAGTGGTTCACAGATCTCCGTGCTGGGTGCTGGGTGTCCTGGCCTGGTCAGCCCCTCCTGCTTCCCCGCCGTTCACTCAGTCCACCCCAGCCACCTCGTTCTCCCTGCTCTCCTTCAGCAACTCAGGCTCTTTCCTCCCCCAGCTCCTTTGCATTGCCTGTGCCATTAAGATCGTATAATCCAGCACTGGAAATTTTTAAACTTGTATTTGGGGCAGGGGTGTGTGTGACCTCCCTGAAAACAAACCATGACAAGAAATTGGGAGCTGGGGGATATTTACCACATAGATGGCAGACTGCATATCCCAGATATGTGAAGAACTTGTAAAATAAGCAAGGAAAAGATAAATCCCAATTTTAAAAAAATGGGCAAAGTACATGAAACAGCTACTCACACCCCAAAAAACTACAAATAACCAATAAACAGTTAACATGAATAGTATATTAACTTCTCTAGAAATCAAAGAAATGTAGATTAAAGGACTATGCATAGAGTAGCTAAAATGAAAAATATTGTCAGCGTTCAGTATTGATATGTGGTAAGAATTGGCAGCTCCGTCGTCATTAATGTTTTTGGTAAATGTGACTTGGTATAACCTTTTTTGGAGGACAACTTGGCACTAAGTGCCAACTTTTAAAATTTGCTTTGAGCAAGCAGTTCTGCTTCTAGGAATCTGTTGTAAGAAAATAATTGGACAAGTACACAAAGACATACAAGGGTGCATATTATAGAAGCATTTTATAACAGCGAAAAATGGAAACAACCTCGAAAAATGTCCGTAATTGGAGCTTGACTTTATTCATTAAAAAATGACATCTTACCATATTTTTCAATATGAAACGATAGCAATGAGATAATTGTAGAAAGAGCAGAACTGTTACAACTCTATAATTATTTTTTAAAAGAAAGAAAAGTGAGTGTATATGTGTGTATATTTGTAAGATAAGAGAGTCTGGAAGTATTTATACCAAAATACTAGCAATGGTCATCTCTAGGTAGTAGAATTGTGAATTTTTACTTTTAAAAAAAATGTTTCTATATTGTCAGATTTTTTTTCCAGTAAGTGTAAATTTTATATAATTCACTAGAATAATATGGTTTTTTCTCTTTTGAGATATAATATTATAGAAATAAGAAGTGAGTTAAAATGCCACCTCTAATTCCACAATATCAACAAGCTTTTCTGTCAACTCTAGTAAACATTTATTTGATGATTACAAGAACAAACCCCCTAGAAGTATAGTATTAGAGAGGCTTCTAATATTGTCCTTCTGCAGATGAATTATATAACTTCTGCATAGTATCAGACCAAAAACAGCTTTGTGGTGGTCTTCTGTTTCTCTGAAAAATGAATTCTGCGGGGCTGTTCTTTTCCGTGGGGTTCTTGAAAATACTAAAACTCTGCTGAGGTTTCTAAGAAATGTAAATGTTAGTGTAGTGTCTTCTCTTGTGGCCCATGGAGACTTGAGCCACATTGTCTTACTAACCAAACTATTCTTTTTTTATTTTATTTTATTTTATTTATTTAAGTTATTGCAGCTGACAAGGGCTTAACTTCCAGAATAAACAAACTATTCTTAAAGAGATGGATCAGTTGTCAAAAATGGCTCAGTCCCTAAGTGATTTGGCTGTTTTACATGAATTTGCTTTTAAGGGGCTTTGTGGCCCGAGTATTCTCCGGTTTACTTTAGTTATCTGTATCTGCCTTTCATATAAAAGAACCTTTTTTTTTTTTTTTGGAGATGGGAGTAAGACTCTGGGGAAATGCAGAAAGAGCAATTTCTTTAACTGAGGATAACCTCAAAACCTTGTCTGTGTTCTTTACAGCATTTTAGTAACTGTGATTTTGGAAAACTTGCCTTCTATCCAGTAGAGAGACTTTACTGATGAGCTCATTTTATTTAACATTCTTTGCATGCCTTTGATGGCCGTGACATTGTGGGAAGGACATCAAAGTAGAACTCAGAACTCCTCGTTCCTAGCTTTTAAGTAACTGTGTGCCCCTGGGGGCCAGCAACTCAGCCTCTCGATTTTCCTTCTCTGTAACACAACATTAAGGATCCCTGATGTCTCCCAAGTAGCCTTGACTCAGAGGTCAAATGAAATAATCCAGCTGTTAGAAAACCACGATGTCTTGCACCAGTATCAGGTGCTTCTTGAGGTGCACGAGGCTCTGAATGCTTTAGGGGATGCAGAGATGAACAAGGTGTGACCTCTCCCTGTGGACTGGCTTCCAGCCTGGTCAGGAAAACAGATCCTCAGCAATACATGAGATTAAGCCAGGGAGGGGGAGGTGAAGGACCTATCCTGTGCACTAAGATCCAACTGTGGGGACTTGAGTTACGTGATGATGTCATCCATTTACCAGGGTCATAACAAAGAGCCTGCTTAGCCTTCTCTGAGGTGGAAGTGGAAAGGCACAGGGAGGTAAGCTTGTCCTAATGGAAAAATATGTCCCCATTCTCTCATTTATTAGATTCAGGATTTTTTAATTGTTACTTTATTTTTGAGGCACTCTTGCAAATCAAATGAATAATGCTAAGCCTCTGATTCCCGATACATTCTGTCTCCAGAATTTCTCCCCCAAATGCTGATGTGGACTTTTTTTTTTTTCTGTTTCTATGATTGCAACAGAAAACTTTAGCTTCATTTTTGCCTCTATAAACATATCTTGACTTAGAGAAACAGCAAAGAGGAACAGTTTTGTAAATTGAAGGATTGTAGTCTGTGAAATTCTCTCCCCTGAAACTCCAGCTGTGTATGAACATCAGAGTATTCAGGAGGAAAAAGCCACACCTAGTATCACTGGCTTTCAGCCAGTCTTGAATAAATCATAAATAATCGAGTGAACTTGTCCTATGAATGGTCGAGATTTTAAGACACAGACATCTGTGCTTTTCGTGAGTTATTTTGCTTTAGATTAAGACATCAGGATAGGTTTCATTCAGGGCCATGAAGTATGGCAGGTTTATCAGAAATGCATTCAACTCTAGGTTACAACAAAAACAACCAGAAAAGACTGACCATGGCATTAACAAAAGTGAAAAGGCTTATTTGTCACTTGTAACAAGCAATCCCAGGATTGGCAGTCCGGCACTGTTTGCACGGCTTAACAAGACCATCAGGGACCGATGCTTCCCTCCTCTTTCTACTCTGCCATCTCAGCAGAGAGAGCTCCAACTGTATGTTTGTTCCGTTACTGTCACAGGAAGGCTGCTGCCCTGTTAGGAAGGAAGGAAGACAGTAGGAGCAACAGGCAAAAGTCATGCTAGCCAAATCGGTCTGTCTCTTTTTTAAAAATTATATTAAAGCTGAGTGAGTAAACCCACCTAGCATCTTTCCCTTACGTCCCATTGGTGAGAACTTACTTGTGGACATGGATACGCGCAGACCAATCACTGGAAGGTGACTGGGGGGAGGGGCTGTGGGTGGAGCTGGATCCGTCTCCTCAGCAATACAACTACTGGTGGAACAGACAGTCATGTTAAGTAAGAATTTTATTGTCACTGTTTAACTGTCCTCATTTAGCCTCTTAACTTGTCCTTCACTGTACTTTTTATCCTGTTTCTTTCTTGGTGTCTTGGCACCTTTAAAAACTTTAAAGCTTACTGAGCACACGCTTCTCAGGTTTGAAGGCTTCCTCTCTCCGACCAGGTTCATGGTTAACTTGTAACCATGCAAAAGTTAGGTGCAGGCACTATTTGCAAAACGTAGCAGATTTTCTATGTAGAATTTCCAGGACACTCAACCATCTCAGAAGGGAAGCGTTTAAAAGGAGCTAATTGTGAAAACAATCTTAAATTACTTCAGAAATGCTGGGACAGAGAAACACTACGTGTGACATGAATGAGAAAGTTTTAGCACCTCTGTGTGGCTTGCAGACACTTGAACCTGTGTGCTTACCAGGCACTGCATGGCTTTTTACCGGATGCCCAGGGTATACTGTGCCTCAAGGTAAATAGTTAAATGAAGCTTAGTTGGCTGCCTCGGATTACCTTTCTCATTAAGGGTACTACAAAGAGCATTTAACCCTTGAAGCTAAAAGCAGCAGTTATTTCTCACAAGGAGAAGTATTTGGGATTTTGTTCGTTTGTTGCCATTTTAAAAGACTGGAACTTACATAGATGAGTTGGTGGCTATACAGCTTACTGGTGTTTGTGTTCTATACTGATTTCTTTTATTTTGTAATATTGCTAAAAATTGCATTCTACAGCTTTCTATTTTCTAGATTGTATCCTATATACCCTAACACATTTCAGTAATCATGGTTTTATGTCTCTATATCAGAGTATCACTGCATGGTAACTGAAAGTTAGTGATTTTTAAATTAACTATAAATGAAAATAATTCAAAAGGACAGTTTTTTCTTCTCCATCTTAGAGTAATAGAAAGGCAGAGAGATAATGTCTTAGTTAAGAGGTTTTAAAGTCGGGCAAAGCTGATTTCTCATTGAGTCCCTACCATTTACTGTCCCCATTTTCTCGTTTGTTAACAAGAAGTAACTGTTCCCACCTCACAGAGTTATTGTAAAGATGGGACTAAGGAAGATAATGTGGGTGTTGTGCTTAGCACAGGCCAAACGCAGCAGCTGGTGGGCATCTTTATTAATAAACAAGTTGTGGCACTGGATTTGTAAGCCCAGTAGTGCTGAATGTGACTTTTCCCTGCCTTTTGTCAACAGTACACTAAAGCAGAGATTGAGGCTCTTACACTTTATTCCTCTGTTTGTTGTTCAAGTGCAAAACCTTAACTTAAAACTTAAACAGTAATTAGTCATTGTCTGGAAAAAGCTTCTTACATTTTATAAGCTTGAGCCCAAGCCCATGATGATCTTCCATATGAGCAATAGTCCATCTTGAAATAACATCTTAATCTCTGCAAGAAGCAAGTCAGAGTAGTGACTTCTTAGTTTGCTGATTCAGCAAAGGGGAAATAAGAAAAAAATATTAAATGCCTCAAAGATTTCATGGAGTATTGCATGATCTCCTTTGTCTCTACCAGCTCAGTCCTTTTACTGTTTGTTTCTTTTAACGTTTTTTTCAATTGAAGTGCAGTTGATTTACAATGTTGTAATTCTTTTCTGGTGTACAGCATAGTGATTCAGTTGAAGTCCTCTTACTGCTGCAGAGTGGTACTCAACCTGCTTCAGAATAGCAGTAGCGAGTACTGTGGCTGACGAACCCCGGTGTGGTTGGCCCTGGGAATATTTACATTGGCCCATACTTAACTACACTGACAATGTGTCCATATTTTAATGTCCTCTGGTAGGTTATAAATTCCCTGAGGAGTTTTCTCTGAAAAAGTCATTGTGCCTGCCTTCAGTTTACAGTCATACAGTACTCAATTGGGACCCACTAAAACATGGGAATTTTACTAAAGTGAAGTACAACAATTAAAATTAAATTCTGATGTTTTCAGTACTTAATGCCTGAGCATTAAAGAGTATTTGGAAAAATAAGAAAAACGAAAATTTTTAAGCTGTCTAATTTCCTACCACCAAACACAGCCACTGTAAACATTCTGGTGAGTTTCCTTCATACATTGTTTTGTGAATTTTTTTTATCTTACTCTATCACATACAAGTTAATGTCAATTCATTACCAACATAAATATTTGAAATATGGACAATCTGTCAAGTGGCTATACCCGTTTACTTAAGCATTCCATTTTCCCTATAGTTTGATTTTAAAGTGGTTACCAATTCCTGCTATAAGTAAACTGCAATATTCATCATATTTCATAAAACTATTTTTGAATTTAGAACTATGTCCTTAGGATAGATTCCAAGAAGTGAGATTAATGAGTCAAAGGTTTTATGTTACTCATGAGCAGTATTATGAGTGAGTACCCATTTTCAAATATATTTGACAACTCTAGGTATTAACTTTAAAAATATATTGCTTCTATGATAGGCAGATTGTTTCAAGTTTCATTTTTCAGATTAACTGAAATCCACCCTAGAACTTGGCAAGGTTTATGTAAGTAAAATGAAACTATGTTGATATATTATATGAAATGAAGAGCTTGCGTTTTCCCTAATAAATAGCTGCTCTTAATTTTCTGATTTCCACCTGTATCTTTCAGTTTTACAGGAGATTCTAAACTTGCCTCAAGTATGCGCTATGTGGAAACACAGTCAATGCAAATAGGAGCATCCTACATGATTCAGTTCAGTCTGGTGATGGGCTGTGGCCAGAAATACACTCCGCACATGGACAACCAGGTGAAACTGGAGTATTCAACCAACCATGGCCTCACCTGGCACCTCGTCCAAGAGGTAAGTCTGTTTTCTCTAAAGCTTGTGATAGGTAGCCTTCACCTTTTTACATAGGAAGCAAAGCATTATAATTCTAAAAGTTTAGATTTGGTTGAAAAGGAACAATGTTTTTTGTAATTTAGAATTGACATAAAGTCAGCAGTGGATTACAAGGATGCCACATTCAGCACTATCAGATACTAAAAGGCAGTTGAAAATAAAAAAGAAACAGGAATAACTTTAGAACTAGATACATACACCAGGATGGTGTTTTGAACATTATTTTTTCTAATCCTCTGTCTCTATAAATGTCTCTTCTTTCCCTATAGCACGTCTTCATCTGTTCTTTTCTAAGTCTCTTCACCTGCAGGTAGACCATATGAAGAATATAGTATCTCTTGCCTTAAAAAAACAAAAAAGAAATACGTAGATCTAGTTTCTTGGAATACAGTGTACTCTTTATATATACATACTGGTGACCTGATATTACCATAAATGTAAAAATACCATAGTGAATAGTATAATTTTACCAAATGCCGGTGTTATGCTAACATGCAAAAAGTGGATCCTAATCCATTTTTTGTTTTTCCATGGAAATTGGAAGACATTTAATTCCATTGTGGCAAATGGTTTCAGTTATTTCCCAAATATTTCAGCTCCACAGAAGATAAAATTATGGATTGCGTCCATATTGCAAATAGTTAAGATTATAACATTAGATTCCTCTAAGATCTTTTTCGCTTGCGTTGAGTGAGTAAACATATTGCCCACGGAGGAAACAAAAGCCAAGTTTAATTTTTGCCTGATTCTCTTTTAGGAATGCCTTCCAAGTATGCCGAGTTGTCAGGAGTTTACAGCAGCGAGTATTTACCATGCCAGTGAGTTCACACAGTGGAGAAGAGTCATAGTGCTGCTTCCCCAGAAAACTTGGTGAGAGATGACATCTTTAGATATGGCTGTCACTTTAGCATTTATTGTCTCTTTAGCACAATGAATAAGAAGAAAAGTTAAGCATAACATGGCAAGATACATCCTTTTTTTTTTTTTCAGTATCAAAAGACCCAGATCTTTCTTTTATACTGAGGATATTTGGAAAAATAGAGCTAATGAAAATTTGGTTTCCAAATGGTCCTACCTTTTTCTTACCTCCTTTTTTGACTCAACTTTTCTTTTTATGGGAAAACTCAATGAACCGGTTCCTTTGGGTATGCCACATAAAAGATAATGATACAAGGATCTAATGACACAAGGATCTCCTGTCAAGACAGTTTGGATTGCAAGGCTGTTTTCTTGCTGCAAGGCTACACTTTTTCTTTTGAAAGCTTGATATATACTCTTTTTCTCTATTCACATTCTTTCAGTAACAATAAAAATCATCCTCCAGGCTCCGTAACTAGGGAGAAAGCCATTCAATAATGTGAAAGAGAAAAGCACATTTTTTTCCCAAACATTACATCATTTCATGTTAGACTGATCACACTGAGGGCAGTGTGAGGAATGAATTGTATGAGAAAGAATGGAGACAGGGCGGGGGTCCAGGCATTAGATGTTTAGGTGGCTTAGAATATGACTGTAATGGACGTGGCGAGAGCCATCATTTGTGAAATATATTTTAATCAGATAGGGCTTGTTGATGGATCAGATGGGGGCTATGGTAGAAAGAGAAGAATCAAAAGCAATTTCCAAGTTCTGAGCCTGGGAAAATGGTTGGATGGTAGTACCACTGACTGAGATAGGAGAGACCAGAGGAGTGGATTTAGGGCAGAGAATTGAGAATCATATTACTCCTTGTTCTGTGATGTGAACTTTGAGATACTTACCTATTCAAACACAACTGTCAAGAAGCC
Source organism: Vicugna pacos (assembly GCF_048564905.1). NCBI lineage: Eukaryota > Metazoa > Chordata > Mammalia > Artiodactyla > Camelidae > Vicugna > Vicugna pacos. The sequence continues at coordinate 75,080,357 of NC_132993.1, read as the reverse complement.
AATTGGACTTGTGAATCTGGAGCTCAGAAAAGAGGTTGGGGCTGAAAAGGTAAATACTGTAAGTACTATTTAAATCCTGGGACAGGATGAGCTCACCCAAGAAAGAACCTTTGGTTAGAAATTAGAGGGCTTAAATTCTCAGCATATCTCTACCAGTAGTCAAGTACATGCCTTAACCATTCCAGCCTCTTCAATCCTGATTCCTTATGTGTAGGATGAAGAGGTTTAAATCATCTTAAAGGTCCCTTGCAGTTCTGGAATTCTAAGATTCTATGATTTGTGTGGCAGAAAAGGCGTAAAAGAGACAAAAATTATATTTTTCTGTGGAATCTGCCTTCCAAGACCCCTTTTGTAAAGAAAATTCTAAATCACCCCTTCTCAGAATGTTTGATACAAAGTTAGCTGTACACAAAAACAATTGGTTAGATAACAACCTAGAATTATTATTATACCTCCTTTAGTTGAAGATTGAATTACTGCATTATAAAAGAATGCCTCCTTGATTATTTTTAAGGATTCATCGTTATGTCAGTTGGAAAATGCTTGAAATTTGATTTCCACAGATTTTTTATATCCAACTGTGAGCCATTTCCTGGGTACTCTATTAATGCTTTGTATAACAAGTTGCTACTTTTTCTAACACCCTACTATTTTATATCTACTGCTGGGAATATAATCAAGATTTTACTTAATTTCAGTGATATTCCAAGCATATCTATCAAGATTATAAAAAATCAACACATCGAAAAATTGAAATACTGTTCATCCTTTGTGTAAAACTGAGGTTCCCCCCTGCCCCACACTATTTCACCATTAAGTATATTACCCTCATTATTTAAAAAAATGCTGATTTTTATTCATTGACATGTGGGCTACAGTTTCATTATGATGATAAGATAATACCGACAGTGTATTTTAGAGATGTCCTTTCATTTCCAGTAACATTTTAAATTATTATTCTTAATTAGTGTAGCTTAGGCAATATCTGAAATGTCCTTTATCAAAAAAGCTTTGCAGGTTATTTTACACTCAAATTGTATGTTGCATTATTTCTTAGCTTAAAAAGTAGTACCACTGGGTTGCACGTTTTAGTATAGTAAGAAAAGGTCAAATTCTCATCAATGCTTATTAGACACTTGAGAGGAAATACATTGATCTTCAAACTCTTCAGTTCCAAAACAGTGCCTGCCACATTGTGGGGTGCTCATTAAATGTTTGGAAATTAAATAGGATTTCAGTTCAATGCCTAAATGAACTAAAGAGATGTTTTATTACAAGCTATCTCTTTTTACAGACTGAAGGAAAATCTGCTAAATTATTCCTCGGACCATTTGCCTTTAAGTACATGTATGTAAATAATTGAATTCTGCTTTTTCAAATTTCCTTCCAAAGCTCAGGATAAAGAAAGTAAAAATATCTATTAAAAACAAACAACCCAACAGGATATTTATTTTAACATTTCTACTGACTAATACTTAAACATTGTTGCTGTAGTATTTAAAAAAAATAGCGTTCAACTGATTATTATCATTGTTTTCGGATCTATAATGCTTAAAAGCTCTGTTGTTGTAAGGATACAGTGCATTTATTCTCCTTGGCATTCTTGATCACTTTATTATATTCATTTTGAACTTTTGTAAATGGCATGTTTTTTCCAAGCGTTGGGGAAAGGAAGCAAAGTTTAGGTTGAAGCAGTATTCCTTTTGGCAAATCTTTCTTCTGCTGTTTTAATTCAAGCATGTGCAACTATAAATCTAATGCAGACAAGCAAATGTGGTCTGCATTGTCGAAGATCTGTTACCTTTGGAAATTATGCTAGATAGGACAACTTAGAGTGGAAATATTGAATATCTATACACCTGCACAAAGAAATTATATTGTATAAGAACTGAACATTTGTTACCCAATGAAATTTACTTTTGTTTTTATGAGAGACCTTTACATAAGAACAGGGCCTAATGAGACCCAAACAGCTGTCAGTTGCTGACTTCATAAACAAATCAACACCTAATGACTGAATGAGTTTCAGAATAATTGGGTAAATATAATTTCAGTAACTCTGAAGGTGGGAAATGGGAAATACAGTTTAGCCTTCATTTGCCTTGATTCCTCAGGTTACCTAACTATCGAGAGAGAACTCAATGCTGTTTTATTTCGATCTAGAAGTTTACAAGGGCGGGGGCATGGATCAAATAAGGAAAAGACTGTCAAGTTTTGTTGCCTTTGAGAATCCATAGAGTTTGGATTTTGAATTCAAGTCAACTTCATTTCATGATCCACACAGCAGCAGTGTCACTTACAGACTCAATCCAAAGTGCAGAAGATTTTCCTCCTAAGAACACTTAGTTTTGAGAGAGACAGAGAGGGAGAAAGAGGAAGGGGGAGAGAGAAAATTGGCAAATTAAATATTTGTAGTGAGGTTAATATTTAGCAGTGATGCAGCTGCAAATCAGTGAGATCACACCTTGTGTTCTCACGTGTGATCCGCTCGAGAGTGCTCACACAGCTAGTTTTTTTTCTCACTAAAAATGAAGCCAGTATTCAACCTCTGTTGCTTTCCTTTCTGTTAATTAACATCACATTAAACTGTGGATTGTCATTTTTAATGGAATAATTCACTTTAAGCTTTTTATCCTCAGGAAATACTATCTTTTCAAGAGTTCAGAGAAGCATGGAAGGATTAATTTACTTAGCAAAAGAATTTGGAATGTGTTTACATGTGACTGTTTAGAGCATAAATAAATTAGGAAATCTAGGTCAGGTTTCTGCAACCCTCCAACCCCATTTTAATGGTTGAAATATCAAAACTTCAAAATAATATATGCCCTGAATTTCATACAGGCATGTGATTGTAAAGAAAATAAACTATCACCTCGGTCAACAAAGCGCCAGAGCAATCATTAAATTTGTGAGCTGGAAGGAATCTTAGAAATCGGTTTGCACAATCCCTTTATTTGAGAGGTGAGGAAGTAGAAGCCCCTGAAGGCTTAAATTCCTCACTAAAGGTCACACAGCTGATAAATTGCAGAGCCAGGGTCAGGTCCCCTGACTCCTAGCACATTCTTCACTCCATTACCTACAGAAGGCAGAAACAGGCTGCCCTTTGCTGGCCTGTCCATCCATCCACTCGTTGACTCATTTTTTTTAGCAGACTTTTTTTGTACGCTTACTTTATTCTGTTCCTGTACAAATTACTGAGGCAAAAAGATATCACTGTCCCCAAAGAGCTCACCATCTAGACACCTGTGGCCCTAGATTTGACTCAGATAATCATCAATCTTAAAAGAATATAGTCATTTCTGCTTTGCATGACACTGGTGCATGAGCCTTAATTTACTTGTTTTCTGTAGGGCTCTACTCTCTCAGACAATGCACCTACTTTTATAGTAGGCTTTTCTAAAAGCCATTTCTTAATGGGACCGTGAAAATTGTGATGGCTGTTTGATTACAGATGTCAATTATTAACGAAGAAGAGGTTCATCTGTCTCTCTGTATGTACCACGAAGAGCACTGATATGCTGCAAACCCGTGTCTACTGGGTTCACCTCAGTGAATCCTGGAATTATCCTACTAGGAATAAAAATGCAACTGATTAGCCACAGATCATTGGTAAAATAAACAGTAAAGGCTTAGTCTGGATTTTAACAGTCTGTTAGGTACTTAGGGAGTATTTAATATGTGGGTAATTGATGCAGTAGACTTTAATGGATCATTCAGACCCATTAAGATCAAGTGTATCTGTAGATAGTGTACTCGGGGAGGGTTTAATCAATGGAACTGAGCGTACAAGTTAATTCTGCAAATTCTTTTTGTTTTCGTTTTGCACTTTGACCAAAAAGAACTGATCATGGATCCCTGAAAGTTCCTAGAGGTGAAAACTATGATGTGATGTTAAAAAATTTTTTGTGGTAGTCGATGAAGGGAAACCTTCTTGGCATTGCTCTCAAAATAGCCTCTTCTTTGGACTTAATGTCTGGTTTAGATGAATCAAGGTCCCAAGTGTTTCTCTGTGGGTAATGGACTGTGTAAGTGTTTATTTCCACTTAACATCGGCTTGCCCATGAAACCCAAGCAAGTTAATGTTTCAGAAATAATAAGCAGAATTTAGCACCCAGATGTTCTTACCTGTAATATAGTACATTGTGGCATGTCCCCTCAACACCCCAAATAGTAGCTCCAGACAAAACTTTTGTTTTATGTTGAGAGCTGACTGGAAGTCTTCCAGTAACTACTGGTGCACTTTATTGTAAGAGACTGCATTACTCTGAGTTAAACACCTCACACTTTCATCTATGAAAGAGAGACTAAATTCATACTAAAATAAACTATCCTCAGTCAACAAAGCATCAAGTATACATTTTTTTATTTTTACTATAAATATGGTTTAGTATAAATCTTTATTATTAAAAACTTTCTTCCTTTCCTTTCCTAGTGTTAAACCCCTGTGCAACAACAACAAAAATCTGATACTCTCTTTTTCTTCAAAATGTCTCAAATTAAATTAAGATTGCGGTAGATAACAAAATAAGCAGATCTCTTTTTAACTTTCCTTCTGGATGGGATTGTTGAATCAGACAGTCCCTGAGTGGAAATTAAATGTTTAATGGGAAATGATTGGCAGCTAAATCCAAATTCCAGAGAGTCTGCTGTGAAGGATTCTGGACTCTGACCTCTTTGTCTTTATTACCACAGGAGAGTTGAAACTGTTTTGATTCCTGTGCCTTGTTTCTAGGTCCAGCGCCACCCGCTTCCGTTGGAGTCAAAGCTATTACACGGCCCAGGACGAGTGGGCATTAGACAGCATTTACATTGGGCAGCAGTGCCCGCACATGTGCAGCGGGCACGGCTCCTGCGACCACGGCCTGTGCAGGTAGGTCCGCGCCGTCAGAAGGCGCGGTTGACTCTGCCTCTCAGGATGTGTGTTTAGAAGGTGATACAGCAGGTGTCATCAGCGTTATATGAATCGCCTGATAAATAAGGAAATGGCCAGAGGAAAATGATGCCTCCTTTCTTGTCCTTATTTAAGATGTAAAAGATGTTGCATTTAAATAAGCATAAAGCCGTGTATTCTAAATTGCAAAATCTAACCTCAACACAAGGCCTCCTGGGTTTAAATTTCAAAGTTTATTAATTAAGCCCAGAGTCCTCTTTGGTAGTTCATAGAGACTTGCTATTGTTTCCCTTTCCTTCCCCTGACAGTCTGCAAGCACTAGTCAGACAGCTGCTGCACGCTCTCCTGCTCCACTTCGCCAGCAGCTCAAGGCTGTGTACAGGGGAGATGGTGATTATCGCTAATGAGGATGAAATAGGAGCACACCTGGATACTTAGACTCTAAAAGAGATGTAATTTAATCAGAAAGAGGAACTATAAAACATGGCCACAGTTACAGTGGTTGAGCAAAGATTTATATGGGACCTTTTAAGGTTGCAGGAATCCCCTCCCGCCAGCCACGCACGTGCACACATACTCATATCTTTTTTCACTACTCCTTGATGCCTTATTTCTACTGTTACAGCACTATTGCTTTTCAGAAGGGGTACTATCCTTTTTTTCTTTTTTCTTTCTTTTTTTTTTTTGCCATATGAAAACCTGAAAGTTGTTACCACTCATACACACAGATTAACACTATGGGGAAAAATCTAGTGTGGATGATAATCCCCGAGTAAAAGCGAGACACAGGAGGTGTTGCAGGTCAGATGTGGGCATTCACACAAGTGTCCGTCACTTGCTCCCTCGGCCCTCCTCCCTCATAGGTGTGACCAGGGATACCAAGGCACCGACTGTCGCCCGGAAGCCGCCCTTCCCTCCACGATCATGTCGGATTTTGAGAGCCCGAACAGTTGGGAGTCTGACTGGCAAGAAGTTATCGGGGGAGAAATTGTAAAACCAGAGGAAGGCTGTGGGGTCATCTCTTCTGGATCGTCTCTGTATTTCAGCAAGGTATGACTAAGAGCCGGGAGTTAGTGATGGGGCTGTGGCTGTTTCAATATGTGGCTGATGTGTGGAGCTGTCTGAACCAGAAGGTACAAACATGACATAGCTTTATTTTCCCCACACGCCCTCCTTTTGACTGGAGTTTTGTCAAATTCCAATACCTTAACTCCATTTGGGAAACTCTTATAGTTTTATGCTTACCTTTGGTCACTACAGATCCAGGTTAGGACCTTTTAAAATTCCTGTCCCTCTTGTACATGACTTAAAGCTCATGGCTTTCCTTTCTTCCAATGCCATCCAGGCATGTGTCTTGCGGTGCCTAGAGTGGGGCAGGGTCTTGTCCTCTTCGCATCCCAGCCTTTGGAGGATGTGTGAGCAGGCCGACCTGTGGGGGAGGAGGAAAGTGGTGGTGAAGGGGACGGAGCTTAGAGGTTACCACCAAACTGCCTGTTTCAGTCTGATTCTGTGACCTCCTAGCTATGTGACTGTGAGCAGATTCATTAACCTCTCTATGATGTGGCTTCCTCCTCTGTAAACAGTATCTACCTCATTAGGGCTATTATGCAGATTAAATGACTTAGTACTTGTAAATCATGTAGAACAGTGTTTAACACATAGAAAGCACTTCTGTAAGTGCATATTAGATTTGTCAATCCATTAATCCCAAGAATATGATTAGAGGAAGGAAGACTAATGGTGAGGGTGAGGGTGGGCAGAACCACTCCTTGGGAACTGACCAGCTGTCCATCAAGAGCAGACATCCCAGGTCCTACTTCAGCTCAGTTTGGTGGCTGCTGGTGTCGTCTGCTGATGTGAGACTGCCCTAGTCAGTTTGGGCTACTGTAACAAAACACCATAGACATGGGTGGCTTAAACAGTAAACATTTTTTTCATTTTACTGTTCTGGTAGCTGGAAAGTCCAAGATCAAGGTACCGGCAGATTCGGGGTCTGGTGAGGCCTGCAGATGCAGGGATCTTACGGCATCCCATATGGTGGAGAGAAAGAGGGAGGAAAAGAGGGCACAAATCCCATCATCGGGGCTCCACCCTCGTAACTTAATTACCTGCCGAAGGTCTGACCTCTTAATACCATTCCTTTAAGGGATAAGGTTTCAACAGATGAATCTGGGGGCGCCCCAATGTGAAGTCCACAACAGAGACTCTGAGCAGAAGTTTTTCCTGCAGGGTTCAGCTTCTCCAGTGGCAGCAGACAGGTCAACATACCAACCAGGGATGAGGTGCCAGCCAGGATCCCTAAGTTCCATTTTCTTGGAACACTCCTAACTCATGTTGCTGGGTTAGGGCTGGGGCTGAGGGAACCCCCTCCCTCTCTTCTCTTGCTATGCGCCAGGCAGGGTGGTCTTTTCTTCCTCCCTCCTCCAGTTCATCCCTTCATGCAGTCTTCCCAAGGACTGCAGGGGAGAGCAGGCCAGGTTCTCCAACCCGAGCAGGGTGTCCGACCGCAGCTGCTGGCAGCTCTCTTTAGAACATGGGGTGACTAGCAGCACTTCTTTCTAGCAGGGACTGTAGCCACCGATTCTAGGACAACTGGAAATGTCCCCTTCCGCGTCACATAACATATACAGGAGGGTAGGTGATATACCGTAGGGCTGCTGTGTTGCAGAACCTGTTTGGGCAGAAATCCAAAACAAGCTAATTTATGCAAATGCAAAAATAGGTACAGCTTTTGTTTTGATGCAGGTGCAGAACAAAGAATCAGCAAGTAAACAAGATAGGGAATGGTAAGAAATCAGGGGTGGATTCCATTTAATGATATTTCTTATCCATTGACTTTGGCAGTCCCCTGGTCATTATTATTAGAGTTAATAGTCAACAAGTGACCAATATACATTGTATAGATCTGGGTACATTGTACAGTTGTGCAGAAATGGAAAGATTGTTTCTCCCATAACCGTTAATTTTAAAACAAGATTACGGATATCTCAACCAATATGTACCCAAACATTCTGGTAAACGTGTGTGCGCACACACACAGATATTTTAAATACATAAAGGTTACATATCAATATTTCTTCCACTTAATTCAAGATTACATCTGGAGTCAAAATACCAGCCTTTGTACCTGGGCTCCAAAACTCATTAATCGGTTCACCCTACAGAGTTATAACATCCTCCTGTGTCACAGGTTTCTCGACTGTAAAGCAGGATAATGGGAGTGAGTTAATGCAGGTAAAGAGTAAAGAATAGTGTTGGGCACAGTAGAAATAGCTTTAAAAGTGTTAGCTATCATAATTACATTCTATGAGAATAAACTTCAAATTGGTATCATTGAAGATTTCCATATGTATGCCCTGCCAGTAACTTAAAATCAGCATTTCAAAAATAAAACCATCCCCTTCCTCTCCCAATCCAGCTTTCTTTCTGAATTTTTGTCAGAATCTGAGGATTACATTTTTACTTTTTTCTCTTGTATCAGTCAGATCTGTTTTGAATTCTAAGTAAGAGGGAAAAACTCACTTAAGCGAAAAAGAAGGAAATTTGGTTCATGTAATCAAAACACAGGAAGGGCTTAGATGAAACTGGCCTCAGAGATATCTGGAACCGGAAACCCAAATGCCCACAGAACTCTCTCATTGAGAGGAGACTGTATTTTCAGGCCAGCCGTCCTTGTGGGAGTGGAACTTAGGCCACGGAGCTCTGTAAGCAGCTCTGTAGGAAAATCTGGGGAAGGTTTCTCATTGGCCAGTCATGAGACTTGGGAATGGTGCACAGTGATTGGTGTAGCCAGAGTTATATATTCAGTCCTTTGGCGAGAGGTGGGATACACAGTTTGGCAGCCCCACCAGCCTGCATGTTTGAAGTAGAGAAAGGATCCCTTAAGCCTTTTGCAAACCACTCAAGGTTAATTTCTCTAAAAATATGCTTCTATCCTGTCACCCTTTCATCACAAATGTTCAGGATGGTCTTCAATACTGCTGTCCTAACTACATTACTTATTTTCTTTTTCCAAACATGAGTCATCTGGTCCAGACAGGAAGCTCACCTCACCATCCCAGGTTTTGCCAATTCCCCTGTCTTTGCTTGGTCTCCACTGCTCACCAGTATGCCTTCCACCGTCTCTCACATCCTTACAAACCAGGCAGTGTTTTGCCCAATCCTGCTGCTTCCCTGGAGCTTCCTGGGACCACGGCAGACAACACTGGGCTCTCCTTGTGTTCTCTACATACAAAGATCATAGATCATATTTTTATTTTTATCCTCACCGTACCCAGCAAAATGCAGAGTCTTAGTGACTAAGCTGAACTTCTAGATAAGACGTTCCACTCAGAAATGCATGCCTTGCACTAGGCATTTATATATCCCTTGGGACTGAATAGATTGGAGCATTGATAAGATTGGAGCATTGATAACTGATCGTATGACCAAATGGGGCTTAACAAGGAATGGAACGTGGCCTGCTGCTCGAAGCTGTCCTTAGTCTCATTGCAAATACCTGTGAACTCTCAAGTTTGTTTTTGTAACTCATGGTATTGAGCCTGGTCTAATTGACACTCAGTAATTATTTGTTGAAGAAAGGAATGAATGAATGAAAGAAAATTGGAAAACAATAAAAAGATCTAAAGAAGTGGTTATTTTCAAATAAATATAGTAGAATTATTTTTCTAGTAGCATTTTGATTAAGAAGATTTTCATGGGAGAAAAAAATAGTTTTATAAAGCATTTTAGAGGTTTTGTTATAAAGGCTCTAGATCCCGAAGGCATTACCTTTAAGTTTTGTATTATTTTATCTAAACCCCAAAGCCATGTTGACCTAGAATGTCTAGGGGCAACTGAGGGTAATTGCCACACTCCAGGACTGAGGAGATCCTTAACCTGTTACTCCAACACATGTGCACACACTGACATGTGTGTATAATGTCTACACGTACACATGAATGCATCAGTCGTAGAGTAACAGAAAGAACTGCAAACCATGTGTTACACCAGATTCTAAATTCTGACCAAAAAGTTTGCCATGAGCCATTTCCTTTTTCTTTTTTTTCTCCCTTTAAAAAATTGTTCAGCATTTCAGGTCACTGAACAAAAGAAAATGATTTGTGCTATTCTCTAGGAAAGAAAATAAACATCCTCGATGCCAAACCAAGCATTTGTATGGTATTTTTCACCATTTACAAAAATCCCACAAAGCTCTTTCAAAAACCTCTGTAGACCAACGCCAACAGTCTCCTGGAAAAACAACACTGTTCTGTGAATTTCACAATAGACCCTTCATTCCAACCATCTAATTGTGATAATTGGATTTTTATAATTCTCCTCACCTTAGGTCTTTATCCTTCTGGCTCATTTCCACATGCCAAGATTTTCACAGAGGTTGGCTGGATGGGAATTAACCAGCCAGCGTCTTCTCAAAATCATTCTTCCTGTAATGCTCTGGAGGCATGAGAACTGTATATAATAATAATCTCAGATTACAGTCATCTCTGACGTGTTTCACACTTACCATAGTTCAAATCAACAGCAAGAAAAATTAAAAGTATATCTAACAGGTTGAACATGCAGATTACTTTTACGATTTCCTCTAATACATACATAAAATTAAGATTTCCAAAAAATGAGTTTCTGTCTCAGGATTAACTTCAGTTCTCTTTTCGCGGGCACCCTGGTTTATTTTGGAATCTCTTAATTGGCTTTAGATTTATCAGTAACAGTGTACTCTTTGAATTATCCCCAAGTGTTTCCCCTGTGATGTCTGGTAACTGAGACCCTTTCTTAATTAACTTAGTGGATTAGAGTAGGGTTTGAATTAGAAGTGTGAGGGGTGGTTTTCTCTGTACCGTGTGTCCTACCTCAAGTCTTCTTCCTGACTTCAACTGAACTCCTCGGAATCTCTCCAAGACCAGACAGTGCAGTCCATGGATTAACCTTGACAGAATCAGTTTGGGTGAAAGAATCTTCTGAGCAAATCTTTTTTCCATCCTGTTAGTGGGAAACCATTTACATACGACAGGAATGATGACAAACCTTGTCAATTTGTATCTAAAACCTCACAGCAGGATTGTGACAGGCAGGGGACAAAACTAAGCAAAAGAAGCAAGTTGCTGAATTTGAGGAAGTTTTTAACATTTTTAAGACAAAAGGAGACCATTTAGTGGTCACAGAAAAGTGCGTAACGAGTTCAAGAAATAGAGATAGATAGAAAGAGAGAGACTGACTGGGAACCCGACAGACTCCAGTACTCTTTCTTTTTGTCAAGAAGTTTCTGTCTTGCCTATTTCACTTCAATTCCCAGGGAGGAGGAGGTGGATCTGGACCTATTTACAGAGAGATTGTTTTCTCAGGAAGACGTGCTGTGTGCTTGGCAAGTTATGCAACATGCTATTTCATCTGATTGTCACAACACCCTATAAGAAAGGTGTTATTACCCATATTGTACCTTTGAGGAAAATAAAAGCGCAGAAGGGTCACACAGCTAGTGAGCAGCATGAATAGTGGATTGAGATTCAAACCCAGCTCCAGCTGATTTCAAAGTACGTACATGGTCTTTCTTCTCCATGACTCTGCCTGGAGGAGATTTTCAAAGCAAATACTGGGAGTGTTTTAATTAAAATGAATTTTGCTTTATTTTTAAAGGCTTTTGAATACCCTTTGGTATAATTAGCAGCTCACAAGGGTCTCATAACTGAGTCTGGGAATCCTTGATATAGAGACTAATCAGATGTATCCAGCAGTAGGTACCATATCCAGAGCAGAGACCATTAAATGCCGTAACTTGCTTCTCTCTACAATAAATGTAGACAAGATCACCTCCACTTAGCATTAGGATGCTCATGTGAATTTGAAACCGAAACAACAAAATGCTGAAGAGCTCCCAGATAATGGAATCTGTGACTTTTTTCTTCTTCTGTCTTTTGGAAAGGCTGGGAAAAGACAGTTGGTGAGCTGGGATCTGGATACTTCTTGGGTGGACTTTGTCCAGTTCTACATCCAGATAGGTGGAGAGAGCGCTGCGTGCAACAAGCCCGACAGCAGGGAGGAGGGTGTCCTCCTCCAGTACAGCAACAACGGGGGCATCCAGTGGCACCTGTTGGCAGAGATGTACTTCTCAGACTTCAGCAGACCCAGGTAACTAGCCCCGACAGCCTTCCAGGGGTTTCCAGGAATCGTAACGATGACATTGCTGTTGAGGTGTTTCCCAAAGGTCGTTAATCGTTACAAAAAAGAACAAACTCATAAGTATCTGACTTAAATGATTGCTCAATATATGAAGATTTCATTTCATTTAAGTTTCTCGACAGAAAGCATTCATATTCACATTTGATTTTTTAAAGAATTTGAGAAAATTTGTGAGTAGGAGAAAAGTGAGACAGTTGGCCCCTCTTTTCCCAAAGAAACTCTGTGATATAGGGATGTTCCAAGCTCACTCTTGCCATTTGTGGGATTTTTTAATGCACATGTGAAATATGTTCATCTGTTAGATTAAATTGAAAAGTGGATTTTTATTTAAGTTGTCATATGGCTGCACCCAGGGCTAGTCCTAGATAGTATATGAATGAATCTGTGGAGCTCAGAATTTTCTAAAATTTTTCACTGGTCCATCCCTGTCTTTATTTTGATGGACTGGGAATATATGTAATAAAATATCTTAGACAATGACTATTAAGGAGTTTGGGGAAATGACTCATATACCAGGCAATCAATGAATTAAACTATATTTAAATATAATTCATTTGTAATTATATAGTATTTTGAAAGTCTATGTTTTTATTTTATATTTTATATAAGTGTCATTAAAATCTACTCAAGAATATCACTTTTATGTCCCAATCCATAGTGAGGTGGATAATCACACCTGCACCAGATTAGTGAGGAGGACTTGCCATGATTGTCTGTGTGAAAAAGCACACAGATATCAGTTATCTTTGAATCTGGAAAAGGGTTGAAAGCTGAAAAAAAGGATGTCATTTTTAGAGTATCCCTTTTTATAATCTCACTATTTACACTTCAACATAAGGACAAATTTTTCTTTATATGTTGACCACGAGTTGTTATTAAGCCTTACCATATTTATGTCCCTGTTTTGCATTTTACAATGGAACCTTATTTTACTGGAAAAAAAGTTATTGAAGAATATATAGATCCAATTCTTACAAGTTAAATCAAGAAAATTATCAAGATAAACAGTAAGATCCCAATAGAAAAGATGGGTAAAAGAGATGAATAGATGTTACAAAACAAGAAACACAGATGTTTAATAAAATATGAATAATGTGCAGCCAGTGTTGCAATAAAAAGGTATCATTTTTCAATAGTCGAATGATCATTCTTTAGTAACACCAAGTGCACTCTCCACATTGGAGCAGGAAGACAGACCCCCTCCTGTCATCCACAAACCATTATGAACCTTCCAGAAAAGAATTTGGAAAAATCAAGAGCTTAATCATGACCAGATTACTTGACCTGGTAATTTCTTTTCTAAGAGTCTTCCCTAAAGAAATAAACTGAAGTGTAGATAAAGCTTTATGCATAAAGATTTTCATCACAGAATTATTTATAATAGGGAAATGTGAAATTAATAATAGCATGTCTATGTGATGAAAAATTATATAAAATGATAAGAACTAATTTTACTGACATGAGAATATGTTTATAATATAATGTTAAGTTTTAAACAGTCAGATAGCAGATTATACACATATCTCACCTACGTAAAAGATTGTATGCTTTGATGCTATACATCAAAATGTTATCAGAGGCCAACCCCATACCATGGATTATGAGTGACTTATGGTTCATTTTTATGCATATATATTTTTCCCTCAATAAGTAATAAATGCTTTGAAAAAATTTAAGTGCTATTTTAATGCAATAACATACAAAGGAACAGTTTTTTCTAAGAATTTCTTTAAAATGTTATGGCCATTGTCATGGTAGTCAAAAGACTTTGTTCAATGAGTCAAAGTTGGTTGAAATATTTGCCCCCAAAAGATACAGTTCCACATGGAAAAACCACGACTGGGACCAAACTTGTTTACAACTTTAAACCTTTTGTCTGTTCTGTCTAAACTTGGAAACTTTTCGAAAATACCAAGAGATCAAACAAAACTAAACTTTCTCTTGTTGACACTCGTGTTATTTTAACAGATGCTAAGAAAAGCACAGCTTTTCCTTTCCCAACAGTAAACGATTTGCTTTCGTGCAGGTTTGTCTATCTGGAGCTCCCAGCTGCTGCCAAGACGCCGTGCACCAGGTTCCGCTGGTGGCAGCCTGTGTTCTCAGGGGAGGACTATGACCAGTGGGCAGTCGATGACATCATCATTTTGTCCGAGAAGCAAAAACAGATTATCCCAGTTGTCAACCCAACTTTACCCCAGGTATTTCTCATTATGTCTGAACTCCAAGAAGATGTGGACTTGTGTAAGAGGATGGAATTAAATAACTACTCACTTCCCCAGGGGCTTAGTGCTTAACACTTGAACATGTAGTTTTCTGTGTTTACACTTAATTTGTTTTTGTTACCTCTCTATGCTACTAGCTCATAGATTATTTAGAAGTAAAAGAAAAAAAGGAGAAGAAGAAAGCAGAAATAACACTTGCAAGTTTGGCCAGATCATCAAACACAATTATTAGTGTGTTTATAAAATGCTTAGATCCACAGTAGCAGAATATCTTCAGTTGCCTAATTGTCAGGAGAAAAAGTTCATGGCAGTTAAAAAAAATGAATTTTGAGATTCTGCTGTATTTTCCTAGAAATACAAATAGTACCAATTCATGAAGAACTGAAAATTCATTTCTTGTTTTCAAAGCTGTGAAATTGCCTTTCTATGTTGTTTGTATTTTTTCTATTAGAACTTTTATGAGAAGCCGGCTTTTGATTACCCTATGAATCAAATGAGCGTGTGGTTGATGTTGGCTAATGAAGGCATGGTTAAAAATGAAACTTTCTGCTCTGCCACACCGTCAGCCATGGTATTTGGAAAATCAGATGGGGATCGATTTGCAGTAACTCGAGATCTGACCCTGAAACCTGGATATGTGCTACAGTTCAAGGTATTTATGCGCAAACTTCTTGCAGGTTAAAGAGCAACCAATTCATAAAGAACACAAAATTTTCATATATTTTTAAAGAAGGGACTCATTTGAACAAACTTTCCAACAATCTTAGAATGGCAAAGCGTTTTAGCCCTGCCCATAAGGAAAGCAGTTTGTCAGTTTTTAATGAGCCCCAGAAGTTGTGGCTGTGTCTCTGTGTTTCTTTAAGTGCTCATGGAACTCAACCAGAATTAAGAAGCAAGTTGACTGAGGATTTCAGTCTGATTGTGACTTAATGAACCCCATGCTTCTGAATGGTAATGGATAAGTACTACTTTTCAGCTTACTAGTGCTTTTTGGACCCATGAGTTATTTCATGATTTTACTCTAGGGTTTTCAAACAGTTTCTCTTCCTTTGATTCTGTAAATTTTTACTTTAATTATCATTGTTCTCTTAAAAGCTTCTTGGTTTTCAGCACTGTGATAACATGTCAACATGTACAGCAAGTATTTACTTTGACAAGCTCTTTTTTCAGAACCCTAATCAAAATTTCATTGTGTTTATAATAAAATCCCATTGGTGAATTCTGAGGTCGAAAGTAATGCAGTTTTAATGAGCCAGCACAACTACATGGTCCTTACATAACGGCAGGATGCAGATGCTAAATAATTTACAAATGAAATTATTAAAGAGATCAGATGTTTAGAGGAAGCTCTTCAAATGTAATTTCCAGAGGTCTGTAAACAAGGCAGTTAGTCATAAATAAAATGATTAGTAAAATGTTATCCTTCTCTGTTTAGATTTTGATGCTAAGTTGCAATGGAAAAACCATTAAAAGCAGTCAATGCCTCTATATTAATTTGTTGGCAATGCCTAAAATGGGAACAGAATAATAACAATAGCAAATACACTGCCAGAGCACCATGTTGTTTCTCATCTGGCACCATTTCTACTTAATTAGTCACAAAATCATGATAATGTAGGTGTTGAACCCTGCAAGGTAGTATTCTGAAGTTGAAAAATATAAATTAAGAAAATATTATTAAGTGTTTCAAGTACTTAAACAACCAGCAACAATGCATAATGCCTAAGAAAAATCTCAATGCTTAAATCACACCAGGAGAAAACTATTGATTTCTGACTGTTAGTTGATAACAGAGATGTAATATGAGTCACTTGGGGGCTGATGATTAATGTCTATTTGGAATCTGTAATAAGAACTTGGTGTTATGTGTGAAAAAATGCACAGTGCTGGTAAAGTTTTTGTGACTGCCTGCCATCGGTCAACACTAAGTGCTAAGAATATAGAGAGGAGAAATATAGCCCAGCCCTCAAGGAGCTCAGAAACTGGCAAGTGAGCCAGAAAAGTGAACAGCTGTAGTGCAGTCACTGGAGTGCTGTGGCAGAGAGGCTCGGATGCTATGAGAGTACCTGGAATAGTTCCTGGCGTATAGCAGATGCTCCAAAATTATCTGTTAGTTGAATAAATAGATGGATGGTTGGGTGGATGGATGAGTTGAAATGGGACGTTTCTGGAAATACAGAGACTTAGAATGCTGAAGAATGGAGGCAGGATGGGGGTTCCAGTTAGAGGGAACAGAATGTGAACATGTGTGAAAAATACATAGAAGTACAAATGAGAATGGAACTTTTGGAAATTTAAGGAATTTGGAGTGCGTACCATAAAATTGATCCTAACTGGCTTTCTGTGATATATTATGTCACTTGGACATTAACCCAAGAGCAATGAATCATGGAAGATGTTTAATCCATTGAATGTGAGAATCAGACCTGTGTTTTAGAAAGATCATTCTGTTGACTTAACAGGAGGGGAAACTGGAATCAGTAAGTACATTCATTCATTCATTCGGCAAAGACTTATAAAGTCACTACTATGTTTCAGGCTCATTTCTAGGCTATGAAAATAAATAAGAATAGAGTGTTGGACTAGGGTGTTGGAGGATAACAACTATTTCATAAAGGATTGTCAGGTTAGCCTCACTAATACGACTTTTAAGCTGAGACCTAAAAAAATGAAGGGGATCATGCAGCTATCTGGGAAAGAGCACTCCAGGCACAGAGAACAAACAGGACAAAGGCCTTGAAGTGGGAGTGTGCTTGGAAGAGTTCAAGAAACCACAAGTTCCACTGTGACTAGAGCAACAGGAGACGAGAGTGAAAAGGGGAGACAGGTAGAAAAAAATAGCGTCAGACTTTGACTTCTGCTCTCAATCAAATGGCCAGCAGAAGGGTGACGTACTCTGACTTAGGCTTTTAAAGAATCCCTCTGGTCACCGTGTCAGGACTGCACTGGCAAAGCAAGGGCAGAGACAGAAAGACCAGCACGGCAACTATTGCAGTGACCCCAGCAACAGATGATGGGAACGTGGGCTTGTGCGATGGTGGAGGAGGCAGAGACAAGAGCTGTGTAGTCAACAGGCTTGGGTGACCTGTTGGGTGATAGAATAGGTTCTAGAATGACTCCCACATTTCTGGCTCCAGTCACTGAAATTGGAAATGCAGGAAGAGGAGGATTCGTTTTAGAGTGGTGAATGATGAGAACAGACTTGGACCTGTGGACTTAGGGGTGCCTATGGATTGCTGAAGGGCAAACACACAGGAACCAGTTATGTACATTGTCCACAGAGCCTGAAAGAGGCCATATCTGGGAGTTACAGGTATTCAGAGGGGATTTGAATTATGATTGTAAATGAGATTGGGGAGCACGTAGAGAGTAAAAAGCTAAGAAAGCCAAGAACTGAATTCAAGAAAACATCAACAGTTAAAAGGCAGGCTCAGTGGTCCATTAAACAAATGACAAACATCACAGAACTGAAAGTTCCATCGACTGGCCTACATTAGAAACAATGGCAGTCATAGAAAGTCTACGACAAAAAGCTCACTGTGTGCCCAGTGTGACTGCCCTCACCACATGCCAGCCAAAGGCGATGCCTGCTGATGGGTAATGTAATAAAAGGACTTGTGGTAGAAGAGATAATCATGCATCTGTGCTGGTCAAGTCTTTACTTATATTCTTCACATTTAACTATGCAAACTTGCATAAATGAATCGCAATAAAATTTCGACTCGCCACGCTGTAAATTCTTCTAAGAGATGCTTTCTGGTGCTGAGCATGAAAATAAGGAAAATAAGCATGGAATCTTCTTCTTTAGAAAGACTGGATCAAGCTTCCTTAGAGTCTCAAGGATGAACTGGTTGACTTCTTGAGCTCCACCCAGTCTTATTTGCCTGTAGGCCTACCTTTCCTTCGTCCTTTTTTTGGTTATGACCATATTCCTTTGAGTTCTTACTTCAGTTTTTTTCTATAAAATTTCACTATTCTAACTTATAAAGTCTTATGTAATAAAATTCTACAGTAGCTCCAACCAGCAAATGAATTAAGATCATTTATATAAGTCAGCATGCAATTAAATACCAGGAAAAGATTCTGACATTTACAATTATCAAAAAATATTAACTAAAACAGTAATAAAGTGATTTATATATTTCTTAATTTAAAAAGAAACTGTTTAAAACTATAATAATATTCAGTGCTGTGGTAAAACTGATTCATTCGAACCCAAGTGATTAAAAATGAACACAGATAAGTAGAAAATTCAAAGTATTCTACATTTTGATTCAGCAATACTACTCTTAGGCATTTATCTGGCAAATAGCAAATCAACTGAAGAAAAAAAATTTTTTTGCAATTCTGCATGTAATATGTTAAATAGAAAGTAGGAGGAAAGTTCTAGAATTATGATAACTTCAAGTACGTGGCCAAAATATATGCTGTCTTACAAAGATTATAAAATGGTTGTGCAACTACATTGGGATTTAGGTTGCATTTCTTTTATAATTTTTTTAATATTGTTAATCCAGTGATAAGAATCATCTACACAAGTGCACAGAACAGTAATAGTTTTGTTTCTGGATTATGTTGCTTATTTGAGGCTATAACAAAAAATTAGCTCTTTCATCTAAGCTGACAATGATTTCTTACTGAGCTTTGTAAGAAAACAGAATAAAAATGCTTGTTCCACTTAAAACAGGATAGCTTCAGTAACCTTCATGTCCTGTAAAGGACGGCTCTTTATCGTCTCCTTCTCTCTGTTTATACCTTCTGTCTAGGAAAGGAAAAGAAAGCAGTTTCTTGGCTTCTTTCTTTTTTTTTTAATTGTTGGAAAATAGTTTTTTAATTGAAGTATGGTTGATTTACAATGTTGTATTAGTTTCAGGTGTACTGCATAGTGATTCAGTTATATATATGTAAATCTATTCTTTTTCAGATTCTTTTCCATTATAGTTTACTGCAAGATATTGAATATAGTTCCCTGTGCTATCCAGTAGGCCCTTGTTGGTTATCTATTTTTTAAATAGTAGCTTATATCTGCTAATCCCAAGCTCCAAATTTATCCCTTCCCTGCCCTTCTCCTTTGGTAACCATAAATTGTTTTTGTTTTTTTGTGTGTTTGGGTTTTTTTTAATTTGACCAACACTCCAGTCACATCTGTGCTTCTCTCTTCCTTCTTATGATCCCAGGAAATCCACAAAATGGTCCTGTTTTCTACTGAAAAGCACCTATTGCTTGCCTAAACAAAGATTTCCAGAACCTGAGGAAGGTTCCTGATTGGAACTGAGCTGCATGTTCTATTGTAAATTGAGTGCAAACCCAGTAGAAAAAGCCCTGGCTGCTGTAGCACCTAATTTGTTGAATGACTTGGAATCAAAACCTTGTAAAATTCTGTCTTTCCTTTTAACAGCTAAACATCGGGTGTGCCAATCAATTCAGCAGCGCTGCCCCAGTTCTCCTCCAGTACTCTCACGATGCTGGCATGTCCTGGTTTCTGGTGAAAGAAGGCTGTTACCCAGCTTCTGTGGGCAAAGGATGTGAAGGAAATTCCAGAGAACTGAGCGAGCCTACCATGTACCACACAGGGGACTTCGAAGAATGGACGAGAATCACCATTGTTATTCCAAGGTCTCTTGCATCGAGGTAAAGTGACCATATTTTTTATCTCAATGTCTCCATTTCATATATGTCAATAACCTGAAAGTGCTTATAAACTCTAGCTGTGTCTATGCCAATAATGACTCTTGAGGAAATGACACACACACTCCTGAAACAAATTCACTCACTTATTCACTCATTCATTCAACAAATATTTATTGAGCCACCCCTGTGCCAAATTCTGTTCGGGGTACTGGGATTAGAGCACTGAACAAAAGATGTTTAAAAGCCAAGAGAGTTAACAGGTGTTATCATACCAGACTGTCACTATATAGAGATTTTTGATAATTTAATGCCTCCTTGAATAGATAATTTGAGATAAATTGCAATAGAAAAGATCCTTTTCAATGACCATTAAGATAAATAATAAAACAATAAAGAAAAAGATTTAAAATCAATTGACAGAAGAATGAAATAAATGGATTGAGAATTTGAAGCAAATTAGTTTCATTAATAGGACAATAAATTTAACTCATAGCTTCCTGGCAGCTAGAATTAAGTGTGGGGGTAGTGGAAGGAGAGGGTCACTTGGTTCTCATTATTGGGTAAAAAGAAATAAAATACATACATTCTGATAAAAAATAGACTTTTTTCCACACTCAGTGTTCTAGAATAAATTTGTAGCATGTATATGTATCTTTATGTCAGGTAGAGTAGGTAACACCAGGATCAGTGTTTTTAACTCTGTAATTTTTCAAAAGATAAAGAAGCATTCTTCAAGTGGACTTCTCAATTGAATCCTAGAACATAACATTCAGTTGTGACTCAGTCAAAGCATTTATTTTCAGAGCTGAGATACTTGTGCTGCTTTCTGGTGATATAACTTAATATATGATTGAGATACTCATTAGTGCCACTCAGCAATATTTCCAGCTTACTACCTTCCTAGAATACAATGGGGTTATCCTATCCCCCACCCTTCAAAGTTTGGCACGGACTAATGAAATGTGAATAGAAATTAAACATATGACTTTAAGAGCCCACGTGCATTTTGCTATGTTCTCTGCTTCATGAAAGCATCTTTTGAGTTGCTTACATCAGTCTGCATCCCTGAGTGTCTGCAATCAACAGACTTCCTTGCAACTGTACTGGACATATAGCAAAAGCAAGAAATAAAGTTTTGTCTGGGTAAGCCCCTGAGATTGGAGACTGTTACCACAGCATAACCTATTTCATCCTGACTGATGTGATGATAAAAGGTAGCAATATATAGGAATGGCTTATTTATAACATTGGTAGAGACCACTCTGTCTGTAATATTTTCACCTAATTGATCACCAAATTTACATCCAGCTGAATAAACTGGTTGTGTCCCCTGCCTCCCTCATTACATAATGTACATCCCTCAAAAAAGTATACCATAGACTGGGAGACAAACTTCCCAGATGAGGAAGAAGCTTGTATGGTCAGGAGGTACAAGTTTCTGTGCTAATCTACTAAACTTTGAAATATAATCTTTAAATGCCAACGATTCCAAGAAAGAATTTATAGATCAGTGGGTTCAAGTCAACTTATGAGTAATTATTTTGTCTTTACATGCCAGTGTGCTTTGTTGTGTATCACTGAGCGACTCAAATGACTTGGTATGTTAGTGGCAGAGTTGATGAGCTGACCTTTAGTGAAACTGAAGAACTTGGCTTGTATTCTGCTTCATTTGGGATACAGGCCCAGCTGCTATAACAGAGAAACAAATACAAATGCCTAACAAGGGTTAAGCAAGATAGAAGTCCATTCTTTCTTGCATAATAGTTCAAAGGTGAGCAGTTCATGCTGAGACACACACACAGAGGCACACAGGGTGTCTCTGCCATTCTAAACACACAACTTCTATCTCTGGATCCAAGGCAGCTATTTCCAGACCTTATCATCTCTTAACCAGTGGGAGGAAAAAAGATCAGGAATGCACAGATGCATTACTTGTAAAAGAAAAATATCATTCTTACTCCTTGTTCATATTCCTCAGTAGAGCCTAGGAGAATATTTGTGCAGTTACCTGTTAGTATTCAACATGCCTCTCCAAAGCTTAGTGGCTTAAGACAACAGTGATTTATTGTTTCTCGTGGTTTAAGGATTCTCTGGGTGAGCTCTTCTGCTGATCTCTCCTGGGCTTCGTAATGTAGCTGCAGTCAGTGGGTAGGTTGATTATAGTGTCTGAGATTAGTGGGATCTTTCTCTCTATGCAATCTTCATTCCAGTATCCATCCCAGTATTCATAACCGTATCCACAATTAGGTGGTTTGAGAGTTCCAAAAGAACAAAAGTAGAAGCTGCAAGACCTCATCTCATTTGCCACATCCTAGTGACCAAAGCAAGTCACAAGGCTGACCTTGATTCAGACAGTGAGAAAACAGACTCCCCTTTTGGATAGGAAGCAAAGAAGAGTCACATTATAGAGGAAGATCTACACTAGCTGGTGTGATCCATTGGCGGGCGTTATTGTAACAGTCTACCACAGTTAGTCGTAGCCTCAATGATTCACATCTCCCCCACAGGCAAGTGTACTCACTTTCCTTTCAAAGCCCCCCAGAGTCTCATCCCATCACAGCATCAGGCACTCAGTCACTGATCTCATGATCTGGATCAAGTTAGGGTACGGATGTGACTCCCTGGATAAGGCTCCTCTTGACCCATAGACCTATGAGCTAAAAAACCAAGCAATCCAGCCCACCCCTATCCAACGTTCATGGTGAGACACTGACAAGATAACCACAATAGACAGTCCCACTCAAAAAAAAAAAAACGAATGGGAAGCACACAACAACCACCGGCCATGGGGATTCTAAAAGCCAGCAAGACAGTTTGTTACTAGGGTTCCCTCCTCCACGAGCAGTGTCCAGGGCAAGAAAGGTCTATTGATTAAGACAGGATGGTTCCCTCATCTATTACTCTTCTCAGCCTTTGGTTCTGCTCTCCAGGCTTCATTCTCTGAGACATCTTTCCTTTTCTATAAGAAGGTATCTGTGTTTGCAGCTTAATAGCCCTTTCATCCTACTTTCTGCCCATCTCAAGGTGGGCATGTAACAGTGCAGCCCTTGTAATCCTCACCTCCACCACTGCCTTCCTCTCCCCATGCTTTTCTGAAACTGTGGCCCAACCACAGCTCTTCCAAATAGATCAGTGCAGCCTGCCATGGAGCTGGAGAGCATTGAGTGGTGAACCTTCGCTGCAGTGACTAGAATACCAGGATGCTGGAAGACATCACTGTGAAAGCAGTCAATAGAATCAGGAGCCAAGGAACACAACTCTGGTTTGATTCCCCAAAGCCAGATAATACAGTGTTGAATCTGATGCTGCCGTCTGCTTGATGGTGAATGGAATAACCCCATCGGTGAGGCCATAACTGAGAAATAAGAGAAGGTTGTCCTTAGCATCACAAAGTGAGCCAATATTTTGAGGTTCCCAATTTATCAATATTTTCTTGGACCTCAGCTTTTGGAATAAGAAATCATTAGGATCTGGCTTCCCAGTTCATTTGAGTATCATCCAGCTTGCTGGTTGATGGCGTTTGTGACAGAGAGCTCTCTACTAAAGAATAGTAAATATGTTTCTACTTTTACCCAAGTAAATGAGCTGTTGTTGTTCCTGCTGCAATATGTTAAACTCAGATAGCTCCAAACGCAGTGTTGGAAAGCTGAGAATTCTAAGTGTGAAAATTGTTAGAATTTAGAGCTATTTTGCCACAAGGCAGCATGCTTGTAATAGTCACAAATAATTCTAAGCTGATTTTCTCAAAGGAGTGGTTTGTGCTTATATTAACACTCTTGGTTCCTGCCTACAGAGGAGATACATTGACGGTGGTAAATATTTGCTGGTACACCCCTCCTGACTCTCATCCCCAACCGTACAGCCTGCTCCAGGTTTCCTGTGCAGAATGCAAAAAGTTGATTTCTCTGGGAAGGGCTAGAAACACTGTTGCTTAATCTTCTGCAGAATGGCTCCTTCACCATCATGCATCACAGGACGAGCAAGTCTGTGCTTCCTGGTTTGAGAGGTGGAGGCAGAGGCAACACCACTGAAGTGTGGTGGTGAAAGGGGCAGGGGTAGAAACTGGTTCTCCTGGTCACTCAGGCATCCTTCAAACAAAGGTGACAATCAGGGAAGGGGACAAAGAGAGGGACTGCTATCTTTTACTTCTTCCTTATCTGAGTGAGACACGCAGGACAAAGGGGAAGTTTTGTTCAGTGATTTGAATAGTTGAATCGCACTGTGGTTTATTTCTAGTAAAATTACATAAGATTAAACTCCATCTTTTCCTCAATCATCACTTCCTCCAACTCCTTCCCAGAGCTTCCTGGCTGTCAGGTCAGAGACCTCTGTTACATGCTCTCCTGGCTCTATGACTTTCTTAATGGTAATAGTTACCAGAGCTGCATGCTTAAATTTCTTTGTGCAGGGGGTTGATAAATGTGTCTTCTCACTCGACTGTGGGCAACAGAAGGCAGGAATCACGTAGGATTTCTGCTCCCCATCGTATGCCTAGCCCTGGCACTGCCTGGCAGGTAATAGGCACTTGTACATTGAGTTGAGGTTGAATGAGGTTGAATGAGGAATAAGGACCAGCAATAGGTGATTAGCTAGATTGAAGACACCTCCCTTTTTAAAATACGTTTTCCAAAATAAATTTGATGCTGTTCAGCAGGAAATCATTGTTCTGCATTCTGCTGTCTCCTTAGAAAGGCATGGATCGCACACGCACACGTGTGCACACACACACTAATATTAATCATTTCAAAGCTATAGCTTCTCTGTTTTAAAAAAAAAGATAAACTATGTGGAATCTACACACTCACTAGCTAACTTGGGCCTACTTATTTCCTCCCTTCTTCCGATGGTCTCTCTATGATTATGTTTCTAGTAAATTCCTTACTAGTTCTTCCTCTCCTTCCAGCAACCCTGACGTTGCTAAATTACTTGTATTCAGTCCCAAGGTGGCGCTACCAGGAGAACAGGAAAGCAGTGGGCATCAGGAGCCGGGCACAACCTGGAGAAACGAAAATGAAGCAAAGCGTGCTTACACTGCGATCCATGAAACCTGTCTTGATTTGATTTGCACACCTTCCAACCAAAAGCCAACTAGCAAAGATTGGAAGAAGGCAAAGAGGTGCCATCTCTTGCCCCTTCACCCTGAAATACAGGCTCCCAGCTGGACTCTCAGCTGTAATTCACCGTGTCCTGGATTCAGTCTGTTAACCACAGGACTAATCATTTCCTTTTGCTTTGTTTTTCCTTTACTTACATGCAGATTCCTTAATACTGCGCTCCTGAGGTCTTTCACCTTTCCAGGTTAACGGCACACTCTGTTTCTCGCATCCACAGCAGCCGTAGGGTCTAAAAACAGGGGTGCCTCATCTCTCTGACTCTTGTTTTTATAATGAAAGTTACAGGACCCCAGAAGTCAGAGATGGGTCAGAGGGCTTCACTCGCCCTTCATTCACTATCAGATTACCAAAGCCTCTAGAATTCTACCTACAGGTAGGGCTCTTCGCCTTCCTGGATGCTGCTGGGACTCTGCACCCACTTCTTCCATGAAACAGAGCAGTTGTTAGAGAGGTGCCCTCATCTTGTCCAGATGAGAGATCTTAGGGGGAGAGAAGTGGTTCTTCCCTCTTTTTTTCCTTTCTATGGGGCAGAAATTACAGATCCACGTTTCTCTGAGTTCTATTACAGAAACATAAAAAGAAAAGGCAAGTATGACTTCTAATTAAGGAAGACTCCTGTCGGGGAATTGGCATGTTTTCCTCTTTTATCATAGATAATGCATTTTATCTTTTGGAAGAGTCACAGAGACCTTACCATTTTCCTCAAGAGCAACTGGCAAAAGATGCTGTTCACCAATTCCATTTATTTCTTTTGAAAGGAAAAATATCTTCATGGGCTATATAACATTACTACCCCATTGGGAGGAACTTTCCCAAAGCTCGTGATTCCACAACTGTACTTTCTTTTTTCTTTTTCTTTCTGTTTTTTGGTTTTGCTTTCTTTTTCTAATCTTTAATTCAATTGTCTTTTGCCTAAAAAAATAAGAACAATATATTTTGAATTAGCTCCGAAGGAAATAAAAGACGTGCTCATCTTCCTCCTGACACACTAAAGAATTTGTTTAGTTGCATTAGTAGAAATTAATCTCTGAAAACTTTTAAACCTAGTAAACAACATTGTTGGTTTCATTTGCAAATTTGCCCAAAGTAGGTCACTTAAAATAATAAAGAAAAAAGCCTGGTTTGTGGTTCAGTGTTGCCAAATTACCAAAGCTATTTGAAGAGCCAGGAAGAAATGTGTTCTGATACTGCTGTATCATTTTCACAATAATAGAGGGGAGAGGGAACCATCCTCGTCTATAGTTATCTTTGACAATCTTCATTCATCTTTAAGATTCTTTAGTCTTGTTTATGAAGAGACTGGATTCACTCAAAAGTCTGTAAATATTGGCAGCCAAATTAATTGGAATCTAGGTAGCCTAATTGATCTTCCCTCTTTGATGTCAGTAGAACTGAGAAAGAAGAGGCGTCTTCTCGGTATGAAGTTATAGATGTGTGTGAGTCTCCTTATATTTGGAAAGAAATGTGTGGAAAGGGTTGGAAAAACGAGAATGCAACTGGAACAGGTTTTAGTTTGGCAATCTCAAACTAAAACTAGCCCAGTCTGCTGGAGTTCCAGGATTTCGAAGCGCTGGGACCAGTTCGCTCTTCTGTTCATTGGCAGTTACCAGTGTTCGTTAGCAGCCCAGCTGGTTTCTAAGAGTTTACAAAGTGAGCATCTTGGAGGTTTGAAGATGAGAAGTGAAGGCAAGGGGGGCAACAAGTGGGAACAGAGCTGCCGGTACAAACTTGATTCTTTCCTACTAGACTCCTGCAAATGGCAAATAGCCAAAGTCCTCTTAAATGTCCTACCAAAGAAGATTCTATTTGCTGGTTTCAAAAATTTCCAAATAGACTTCTAAAATATACAAGTGAAAACCCATAGTATGTTTGTGGCCATCAGAATCTTCTTTAGCTGGAATCCTCCTGACACTGAAATATTTATGCTAAAGAAAAAATTAAGAACTTTTGGGAAAGATCTGAGAGAGACACCTTATGAAGGTGAAGTGTCCAATCGAGTGGGCGCGATTTCCAAATAAACACTAAATCTCTCTGGAGTTTTTCTGAACCATTCTGTAGATGGTTTGGTGTGAGATACTGGTACAAGAAACACGTGAGCTGTTTTTCCCAACAGTAAGACCAGATTCCGATGGATCCAAGAGAGCAGCTCACAGAAGAACGTGCCTCCCTTTGGTCTGGATGGCGTGTACATATCGGAGCCCTGCCCCAGTTACTGCAGTGGCCACGGGGACTGCGTTTCAGGCGTGTGTTTCTGTGACCTGGGGTACACCGGTAAGGCTGCAGACATTATGTCTGATGATTGGTTTATAAAATATTCATCTCTAGTGACTGCATTTCATGTTACTTCTTCCAAGGAAAGAGAGCCTGAGGTTTTTTCTTCTTTAAGTCCTAATTGTAGGAATTTGTAACCCAGGCAAATGAGGTGCTGAGATATTTTGTAGTTTTGAGCTGCCTAACAAGAAAAAACATGATAACACACATTTCATTCCTGAAGGAGACTTATTTATTAGTTACGGTAATAATAGTAACATTGCTTGAGTCTCTACTTCATGCCAGGCACTATAGCAGGTGTTTTATTTTTATTTCACCTCCTTTAATTCTAGCAATAAATAAAAAGGCAAACCTATAACATATTATGGTTATTGTCCTTGTTTACACTTGAGGAAACTGAGGCACAGAGAGGTATAACAACTCTCCCAAGGCCACACAGCTAGGAGTTGCTGGAGCTAGGCTTCAAACCCTGAAAGTTATTCTCTAAATCCAAAACCCAAGCTCTTAACCACTTGACTGCCTGTGTTTTTCACATTGCTTTTATAAGAAATCTAATTTTATACATTTAAAGTAAAAATCAACTTATGAAATGATAAATCCGAGACTGCCAAAAGAGAACTTTATAAGAGAAGTATTTTCTAACCACAGTCACCCTTGGATGTTGCTATGAGAAAAAATAAAAAGGGAGCTGAGATTAAAGAGTAAAATTGTTGAAAATATTATAAGCTTCAAAATCTTTTTTTAGAATTTTTCCTGGAGGCAACTTCAAAGGATCCTGCCCAGCTTTTCCGCACTCTGCCCTTCATCGGGTACGTGACCAAAGGCAAAAACATACGCTGTTGCAGGCCTTCTAGGGAGAGCCCTGTCACTTGTGGTTTCGGGGTGTTTTTTAAATCTGGGACTAACTCCCTATATCGATCCTCTAATAGAAGGACAACAAGCAAGCACATTTTATTGTGGACAAAATCTGTTTCTCAGTTTACACAAATCCTCTGAGTGACAAAAATCATGTAAATGTGTGGTTCCCAACTTCTCTCTAAAAATTTAAAGTTACAGAATTAGAGTCACGTTTCGGGTGACGGTAGTGTGGTTGTATTTCAGGCAGGCAATTGTGAGACTCACAGTTTCACATGGTTTCTTTCCCACAACACCTGTGGCAATGCTTCCTTTGACCGTGTGCTGACTGTACCTTCTAAGGTTCCATGATTGTAAAGAAGCCTCTCTCCTATGTATTTCTTTTCTCGGAAGCCGCACAAGGAACCTGTGTGTCGATTGTCCCAAATCCCAGTGAGATGTTCGATAGGTTTGAGGGGAAGCTCAGCCCTCTGTGGTACAAGATAACCGGAGGCCAGGTTGGGACCGGCTGTGGAATCCTTAATGACGGCAAATCGCTCTACTTCAGTGGCTCCGGGAAAAGGGAGGCAAGGACTGTCCCTCTGGACACCAGGAACATCAGGTGGGTAGTTAATTGGTACACTTCTCCATGCACATAGTACTCAGCACGCAGTGCTGTCTCAGCTGCAACACTCTGTTCCGTTATTGAGGGTCTACAAAATAATGTTTCTCTATATAGATTCTGATACATAAAAATGAAGCATAACTTTATCATAGAATAGGTAGTCTCTGCAAAATTGATCCTACAATTCATTAATCGGCATACAGTCATCACCAAGGCCTGCGTGTCTAATATTTATAAGCTTGGTTTTCTAAAGTTTGGTGTTATTATGAAGATTATTTGACACTGACTTTAATATGTACCAGGAGAGACAAAGAATTTTTTTCAACTTTAAATTCTGTGTCTAAACATGTTATGACCCCGTGTATCTAACTTTGTATTCTCTTATTGAAAACTGTTCCAGAAGTTGAAAATACCTACACTGACACCTACTGGTGAAATAAATAACTGTTTAGTTTTAAGGTCAGGTGAAATAGTAGCACACCTAAAATGAAACTGTGCTTTTTTTTTAATCAATTAAATTATTTTAGAATTGGAAGAAAGGATGCTGAAGAAATATTTGAAACTTTTAGACCTTATCATCACTAAAATCTGGGGTTCTGTGTCATGTTTTTTTCTGCCTTCAATCTCTTTCTCCTTCCTTCTGAGTCCTTCTCACGGAGGCATGCCTGTCAGGCACTCTCTGTTGATTTACTGTGGAATGAGACATAGTTTACATCAGTCACCCTAAGTGAGTGTCAGTGGTGAAAAATTAAACTGAATCTATTACAAACCAGAAAGAGGCTCACAGACATAGAAAACAAACTATGTTTACCAGGTGGGAAAGAGCAGAGGCAGGAGGGATAGATTAGGAGTGTGGTAGTAACAGATACACGTTACTATATATAAAATAGATAAACAATGAGGACCTACTGTGTAGCACAGGGAACTATATTCAGTTTCTTGTACTGAGCTGTAATGGAAAAGAAACTGAAAAAGTATATATGTGTGTATATGTATGTATAACTGAATCATTTTGCTGTACACCTGAAACTAACATTATAAACTGACTACAATTCAATAAAAAATAAAAATAAAAATAAATTAAACTGAACCTAAATCAGTAATACAGGAAATTACCTGGCCCTAAACAAATATAGCATTCAGCTTTTTAATGTTAGATTTTCCCTCCTGAGTTTCCAAGGATAGTATTATCTTGATTTAAGGAATTCCCATTTTGGTAATTTCATTAAATTACATGAGACCATCAGAGTGAAGCGGAGTTAAACTGTTTCCTTTTGTTTAAATCATTATTACAGAATAAAACTAATGGTCATATTAACTTTTTAAAATGGTTACAGAATTAACTTACTAGATAACCTGTGTAGTTTCTGCTTGTCATATGCCCTTTGTGTCTACAAGTAATACCTAAGAATTACAGTTTTTCTTTTTAATGTGTCAAAATACGAAAGCTTGATCTCTTCTGAGCTCACCTATTTGTGGGTAAACGAAGTGGTTTTTTTTTCCCCCCAGACTCGTTCAGTTTTATATACAGATTGGAAGCAAAACCTCAGGGATTACCTGCATCAAACCAAGAGCTAGAAATGAAGGTAAGCTGCCTTATTTCCATAGAAATATTATGATTGGCAATTAGTTCTTTCTCCTTCCAAAGTTTGGCTGGGATCTTGTAAACTGTAAATTCCTCATCCAGGTCCTTAAGCCTGAAAAACATGTCAGCTCTGGGTCAACGTATATCTGTTTTTGAGAAACCTGCTCTTTTACAGCTTTAAAAAAGGAGGAAAGAAATTGCAGAGACTTTTACATTCAGAGAAGGGGCTAGGAACTGGTTGCATACAGTATTACTGAATGCAGATCATACTCTACTTCCTGCGCATAAACATTCTGGAGGCACTAGCATCCTTTGGTAGAAGGAGCAGTTCTTGGTGATAATAAACATGAACTTTTACTGAGCACCTATTATGTACAAGCCAGTATTCCTGGTGTTTTATCTGTTAATGCATTTAATCCTCACCATACCCCTTTGCCATAGGGACTGTTATTAGTCCTATTTTACAGAT
Source organism: Vicugna pacos (assembly GCF_048564905.1). Lineage (NCBI taxonomy): Eukaryota > Metazoa > Chordata > Mammalia > Artiodactyla > Camelidae > Vicugna > Vicugna pacos. The sequence continues at coordinate 75,049,536 of NC_132993.1, read as the reverse complement.
GTAGAAGCTGAGGCACAGGGAGGTCAAGTAATTTACCCAAGATCGCGCAGTCAGAAAGCGGATGAGCAGGGATTCAAACCACTCACGCTGGCTCCAAGCCTGTGCCGTAACCAACATGCATAATGCCTCTCCTTGCCCAAAACTCCCCTCTCTCTAGGCATCCACTTGGCTTCCGTGATTCAATTCTGAAGCAAATGCAAAGCCTTGAAGCATCCAGAGATATGATAGCATCCCTTAAGGGACCCAGCATGTGAGTTGGTTCCTAGTACGAAATCCAGACAGGTCCTCCTCCAAACTTTGATCTCATGAAAAGCACGTGCAGGGTTTTGCAGCTTCTAAGTTTGTTATTGTCTCAGGCACGAGTGTGTACAACATGTTGGGTTAAACACTGTAGTACCTGTTAGTCAGCAGAGCTACCTACAGTTCTGTTCATCAATTCTAAGTGTCCTTGGCTATATCATCACTAACGGAAAGCGTCCATGACTCTTCCTAAGCATGTCAGTACTTTTAGTCTGGTAATTATCCAGATGATCTATTTACTGAAGCAACAGTCTAGGAACTTACGTAGACTATCTTGCACCCTCTAATCTCTTTGACAAATCGTTATTAAGAATCTGCTCTAAGACAGACACTGTTCTAGGTGCCACTGAAATAGTGTCACCAAGATATGGATGCGTCAGTCATGATGAGCTAGGTTATGCTGCAATAACAAACCAACCTCTAAATCTCTGTGGGTTAAAACAAAAAAGATTTGTCCCTTGTGCTACATTTTCCTCGTGGGTCTGAGGTCCTCATTCCAGCCACCAGGATAGTGAAGCAGTTGCTGGGGATATTCTGGACGTTGCCAGCCCTGTGGCAGAAGGAGAGAGAGAGAGAGCGGTAAGGGGACAAGAAATGCAAACTACCACGTGCCAGCATGGAAGGAACCAGAGTGGTGCTGATGGGCACAGCATTCCACTAAGAAAACTTACATTCCAGTAAGAGGAGTCGGAAGATCAACAATAAAGAAAAGAAATAAGCAGGGTGTTAGACTGACAGGCTAAACAGAAATAATTCAGCCGATGAGGTGGAAAGTAAACTTATGCCGGGGGAGATGCTGATTTTGATAGAATGGTCCGGGCAGGGGCTCACTGAGGAGGTGACATTTAAATTGAAACCTGAAGGGTGAACAGGAGCCAGCACGTGAAGAGCTCATGGAGAGTTTTCCCGTCAGAAGAAACAGCAAAGGTCATGAGGTGGAAAAGAGCTGTGGGTTGGAGGAACAGAAAGAAGGCCAGGCAGCCTGGGGCTGGTGAGGGTGGGGGAGGGCTCAGGGACCAGGGGCGGGAGCCAGGTCATGCAGGGCTTGCGGGCCATGGTAGGGAGGAGGGATCAGAATCCACCTGTCCTGGAAACCACCCGAAGGCTTTTAGGTCAGGCAGCAACATCATCTGATTTAAGTGTTTACAGAATGAGCCTACAGAAACCATGTGTAGTTCAAAACAAAGGAGTATTTCTAGAGCACCTTGTCTGTGCAGAGGCAGGAGCTTTGGGGACTGCAGAGGAAGACAGGGTGCTCTCCGGAGACCTTGTTTTCTAATTGCAAAGGTAGAGCATTTTAATGTTGTCTTTAACCTTGTAATAAAATTACTATTTAAATCCTGGAGGTCGTATGTATTCTCACCACACACACACACACACACAATGATGACTGTGTGAGGTGGTGAATATAATGAGCTTGATTGTGATTATTTCACGTTCATGTATATCAAGCCATCAAGTGGTACACCTTCAATAAATACAATTTTTATTTGTCAATTACACTTCAAAAAAGCTGGGAAAAAACCCAAGAATAAATAAAACAGCTCCTGGTTGGGACAATGTAGCAACTGTGCATATGCATCACTCTTCTGAAAATTACAAATCCCCGCCCCTATTTGTATACGAGCAAAGTAGTCAAAATAACAAACACCAAGTCTGACCAGAGAGTAGAGGGAAGCATCTGCTTACTGATAGGAGGCTGGGCTCCGTGCTTATCCTCTGATCACAAATGCTGTCTTCTGCCCCATGGGGTTTATTCCCTTAGGATTCCTCTAGGAACTCGCAACTTGTTCCCAACTTCTCTGAGCTGTTTTCTGGAACTCACTGCTGGCCATGTAATTTACATCCCACAGGCATTTCTCAGCCTTCTATTGAAAACTGGTTGTTAAAATGTAAATCTGCCTAAAGCCTTGAACAAATCTCTTCCAGTGATGAAAGTCAAGATTTTCTGCATACTCAAGCTGAAGGCTCAATTTACATATTTGGAATTAAAATCAAAATTAGGGTATTTTCAGTAAGACTGGAGAAAACGTAGATGGAGCTGTAACTTTAAAAGGGAAATGTTTTATGTGCCTTAGACACTTGGTGGATGAGCTAAAATGGCTGGATTTATTCAGAGGGATGGTGTTTAGATGACACAGGTAATGAGGCTCAGAAATTGATGTAAGATGTAGATACTGCTGTTTCCCTTTCTTGCAATTCTCCATTCTTTCATACTTCTCTGGGAAGCCTTCCACTGTCCTTCAGAACTGGGGTGCTCATCTCTGCAGACCTGGTTGCTGCCTGCAGGTACATGTGACCCTTCTGGAAGAGCCAATGGCAAGAAAGGCAGCAAGCAGAAACCAAATGGAGTGCGGACCTCCTGAGCCATGCTTCTCGGATTTTCACATCCCTCTGAATCCTTTCCTTTAGGAGCGTTTAAAGTGCAGATTCTGTTTCAGTAGGACTGGGGTGGTATGCTGCATAACAAATTATTCCAAAACTGAGTGGCCTAAAGCAACATCTGTTATCTTCTAGTTTCTGTGAGTCAGGAATTCAAGTGCAGCTTCTTGCTTCTCTCAAGAGGCTGCACATGAGACAAAAGCCAGGACAGTGCAGTCATCTGAACACTTAACCGGGGCTAGAGGATCTATTTCCAAGATGCTCACTTACATGGGTGTTGGCAGGAGGCCTCAGTTTCTTCCCGTGGACCTGTCCGTAGGCTGCTTGAGTGTCCTCCCTACCTGTCAGCTGACTTTCCTCGGACCGAGAGAGCCATGAGGGAGAGCAGGGAAGAAAGTGCAAATGCCTTTTATGACCAGCTCTCAAAAGCCACACTGTCATTTCCAACATACTCTATTAAAAGCAAGTTGCTAAGTCCAACCATACTCCAAAAGAGGAGAATCAAGCTCCACTGCTCGAAAGGAGAAGTGTCAAAGAATTTGTGGACATGTTTTAAAAACGCCACAGGTAGAGCTTGCTCCCAAGTGGTGCAGGTGCTGGCTCTTGGATGGTACGTTGAGTAGAAGGTACTACGCAACCACCAATGAGATTTTAGTCTCATGATGCTTATTTCTGGCACCATAATCTGCTTTCTGAGTAGGTCACCCCAGATTACTCTCTAAATTATTCATTCACTCATTCATTCTCTCTTATTAAGTATAAACCATATTAATACAAATTAATATCCACATGAAAAACTACATTTTGAGTAAACATCAAGGTTTGGAGACTAGTTTTGCCAGACACTCTCACCTTGACTAGAATAAAGATGAGAAACAGCCCAGCTTCAGTTTTCTTCAGGAACTTTGGTGTGACTCCCTCCCTTCTCCAGCACGTGGGTCTCACCTCCACCCCTTGAAGCTCCAGCTACCCCTGTCAGCACCTGTACACAGCACACTGTCTCCCCAGAGGGTTCCTATTCTTCGAGCTGTTTTTATCCTTTCATCCAATATGATGATTTCTTCTAGTTTAAATACAGTAGGAGATTTCTAATTTTTTGCATGTTAGTCGTTATTATTCCTGGCATCATCCCTTGTCAGATGTGGCGACGACAGTCATTCCATGTGCTGTCAATTAGCCTTAAAAGACTTTGTTTTAGTTCTCTATTTTACCATAATATTTCTTGAATCTTAATTTTAGTAAACTCTTCACTCTCCAGCATGATAAAGGGATTGAGATGTTCTGGTCAGTCAGTAACGAGGAAGCTAAAGAGCTGTTGTATGTATAGTGACTGACTTAAACTTTTCCAAAACGGTTAGAATATAATAAAATTAATATAACAAATGCACCTTTACTGAATATAATTTCTGTGAATACTCAGAAAATACTTTAGTATTCCCAGTCATAACTGTGGATATGCAGTGCCAGTCTTAGGAGCAGTTATGGAATAGGCAGTTAGATGCCAAGAAAGCCCACTGCTCCTCTCAATAAATAAAATATATATATTATTAATTGCTGATGGTTTTATATATATGTCTCCTGTTGACTCCCGCTATTTTGTCACTAGCAGTTTTTTCCTTTGCATTCAGCATTACCCTATCCTTGTGTCCTCTTCTAAAATAAAAATGTTTCTGGGAGAGGTAGCAGAAATTGCACCTTAACCTTTAATATGAAGTTCCCTAAATCACATCCCTTAGGTGACAGGCAGAGGGAGGCTGGATAGATGGGATAAGTGAAGGGAAAAGGTGACACAGAGAAAGGAAGGCAGAACTAACATTGGAGGGGAGGGAGTTCTTCTGCTTTGCTATTTCATCACTTGGCTTCATTCATTCTTCTGTGACCAAAGCCTGACGAAGTATGAAGTGCCAGTAAATGGATCCTTCTGCTTAACAGAATTTCAGATTGAACTGTGCTTCCCGTCTGGTGCTTTGGCGGCAAAGAGCACTACTTGATTTTGTGCTGGGAGATTGAGATATTTCTTCTGAGTATATAATAATGATAAGAGACTTTGTAATGTTCAGGACAGAATCTAAAATTCAAATACATAATCTGGAGTGGATTTTTATGTTCCCCTTACCAACCCACTCATCACTCATACAAAGCTGAGTGGTCTTTAAAAGGGCTTATGTATTTTTTCCCCCATTTCCTGGGAGTTGGTACATTAGAAACTGTCAAGAAATTGATGAGCCTTCAGGTCTACTAATTCATTCCTTGGAAGTTAGATGAATGTGCCCGCATTCTGCGAGATGCAGTTTGAAGTTTCTACTGCAGTATTGCCATTTTAAAAACTACTGTTCTTGCCTCTTTTTTTGCCTCTAGGAAAGCTGTCCAAGTAACTGGATTTATGTCTTTTTAACTCAGGGCTTGTTGTTCAGTATTCAAATGACAATGGGATTCTCTGGCATTTACTTCGAGAGTTGGACTTCATGTCATTTCTGGAACCGCAGATCATCTCCATCGACCTGCCACGAGAGGCAAAGACGCCTGCAACAGCTTTTCGATGGTGGCAACCCCAACATGGCAAGTTGCTGCTCACCCCCACTTTCCTAGGAGCATTTAGATCATCCAGTTAAAGCCACCTTGTATTATGTGTCTCTTAATTTGCTGTCAATTTCTAGATAATTTGATTTAAAACCACAATCATAAAGATAGTCATATCTCTATGTAATGAACCTTCTCTAACTGCCTTTATTCATCTGATTTCAGGGAAGCATTCAGCCCAGTGGGCCTTGGATGATGTCCTTATAGGAGTGAATGACAGCTCTCAAACTGGGTTTCAGGACAAATTTGATGGCTCTTTAGATTTGCAAGCCAACTGGTATCGAATCCAAGGAGGTCAAGTTGACATTGACTGCCTCTCTATGGATACCGCTCTGATATTCACCGAAAACATAGGTATATATTTTCACCGGATAAAGGAAGAGTATTTAATTAACTAGAGGAGTAAATTAACTAAAACCCAAGAGGAGATCCTCTCATGCAAAACTGTGTGCATAACTGCCTGCGCTGAGGGAGGCTCTTGGAAATAAACAGTTGTGGTGTTCTCTAATGTAACTTGCTGAGCCCAACGACGATTTTCCCTGGAACTGTCTTTCATGGGGCATGCCTAATGTGATTAAGGTTTCTTAAAAGCAGGGCAAAAATATCTATCTGAAGACATTCTCATGTTTCATAATCTGCAGAATTACAGACTGTATATTAGCTCATCTCAAGGTGTAAAGCTTTTCGAGTGAGCAGCCTCCCATATTTCCGAGTCTATGCTAACCAGATAAAAATAGTCTGCATGAGACGGAAAGCCAAAGCACAGGAGAGGTGCTATAGATAAGACATGATTTTTTTTTTCTTTTTTGGCTACTGAAAGCATGGCAAACATAAACACCAAGTAAGAAAAGAGAGCACAATTACACGCTACCATTAAACTTCTCCTTTGTTGTAGGAAAACCTCGTTATGCTGAGACCTGGGACTTTCACGTGTCAGCCTCCACCTTCTTGCAGTTTGAAATGAGCATGGGCTGCAGCAAGCCCTTCAGCGCCTCCCACGGCGTACAGCTCCAGTATTCTCTGAACAATGGCAGGGACTGGCATCTTGTCACCGAAGAGTGTGTTCCTCCAACCATTGGCTGTCTGCACTACACAGAGAGTTCAATTTACACCTCCGAGAGATTCCAGAATTGGAAGCGGATCACTGTCTACCTTCCATTCTCCACCATGTGAGAACTATCATTTGGCTACATGTCAGAACCTTAGGTTTCTGTCCCCTAATTGGAAAATAATTATGATGCCACTTGGCAGTTCTATTAGTCTCTCATGATAATTATGCATAAGAACGTCCCAGGGGGGAGAAAAGTTCAGGTGCTTTGGGTTGCAGTTTTTAGATGTGGTCCGGAGTTCTGAGAGTATTACAAGGCTAAACTTTTCTGTTCTTTAGCAACAGGGAAGGCTACCCGCCAGATTCAAACTGTTGTAAAGATAAACATCTACCAATAACCAAACTGGTACTTTTCCCCATGAAGCAGTTTATGAAATCATCACATATGGAAGAGTATCCTCAGTGCTTTTTTTTTTTTTAAATCTCAGTACCACAAGAAGAGTAAAAGGTTCATTCTTCTGGAATGTTCTTATCATTTTACACCTTTCTTCCCCTCCCCAGCATTTCAGATCACATTCGGGAGTTACAGTAGGGCTTACAGCTGGTTCCCGCTTCTGTGGCTTAGGCATTTGAATACTCTGGGGATCTTTCTAGGAATTAATATGGTGGCTGGTTAGAGACTGTACCATCCTGGGGCTGCTCCCCCCAGACCCCTGCATCTCCCTTCCATTGCTCTGTTCTGAATTGTAGGCAAGTTGGCCTCTGCAAGCTCCATTTGCCAGCCTCCTGGTTTGCTGGCTTCCTGATGGATTTAGAGAGTGGCAGACAGTGGCAAGAAATAGGAGGGCGGGAATAAAGTTAAACCAGGATATTCCTCTCCCCCTCCCTTTCTGCCTTAAGGGCTTCTTGGCCAATTTCAGTGGCTCCAGCTCCCCTGAGGTGTTCCTCCTTGTGACACTGGCCCCTGGGCACTGGCAACAATGTCTCCTTGCTGTATCCTGCCATCTTTGGACTTGTAGTGGCTTCCTGACTGTTAAACTCTGGTTCCCTCACTGCCCCTGTGCTCTGCCACTAACTGTATATCCAGTTTCTTGTAGTAAATTCTCTCTGTGTTAAATACTTGGAGTGGTTTCAATTTTCCTGATTCAGTTGTGGTTCAGAGATGTAAAATCAAGTGACAGGAAAAAAATAAAAATAAAAAACACAGGAAACCAAAGCATTTTAGTATTTAACCTAAAATAAGTTCCTATCAATCCCAAAGCTTTAAAGAATGTGCTCACTCGTAGCTCATTTATTCACTTTATTTTTATTCAACAAACATGTGTTGAATATCTGTTGTGTCTTAGAACTCTGATACAGAATGAATAAGCTGATGCCAGGATCGAAGTGTAATACTTAGGGTAACATATATCTAACAGTTAGTCATGCCGTCAAATGACAACAGAGGCAAAACTCAGAGAGAATATTGAAACACTGGGGGATACTACCTAACTCAGCTGGGGGAGATTGGAGGGAACTCCCCGGAAGAGCTGATGTCTGAGCCGAGTCTAAGTAAGTGAGTAGAGCTGTCCGAGTGAGGAGGGCTTATGCGAGGGCTGTTGTAAACCAAAACAAAATCCCAGAGACCAGGAAAGGCATGCGTTGATGGGGAAACTGAAGGATTCAGGGCTGTCGGAGTGTAATTGTGAGGAGAGACCAGGGAAAGATGAGGCAAGGGAAGAGGGCAGACGATGAAGGGGCCACGTGTGTCATATTAAGCAGTTTGGCCTTGACATTGCGTGTGTGGGGGAACCATTTAAAGGGTGTTAAGCTGAGTGGTGACGTGATTAGATGTCCGCTTCAGAGCCAGCACGCTGACAGCTGTGTTGCCTTGAGGAAGAACTTGTGGAGGGGAAACAGTAGCACTTGAAAAATGTTACTGTTGAAATTCCACTTCAAGTCGACTGTTCCACGTTCCAAAGAACTAACACGCTTCTGCCGTGCAGTCTGTTCCTGAATGAGACACTACTACTGCTGTTTGGGAAGGCTGCACGTATTTCTAGGTAGAGCGGTCTTCTGATAGTATATTCCAAAGAACAGATTGCTAATATAGTTTAAAAAAAAAATAGGAGTGTATCGTTACCATTACTAGTCCTCACCTTTAAGGGAGTCGAGCCCTCAGGAACCAAAATCAAGGCAGAAATTGGATAGGGCTTCCACTTACTGTCTCAGAAGCCATTTAAGGGGCAGTAGGACAGAGCCCTCATGGCAAGAACTTTGTAAAATTCCAACTTATCCTCATGTTTATCATCCTTGACCTCTTCCCCGGTACTCAATAGCAGTGAAAGCCTGAAAGCAAAAACTAAAATTCTGTGTGAACTACTACAGAATAGATTAACAACAAGGTCCTACTGTACAGCACAGGGAACAATATTCAATAACTTGTAATAACCTATAATGGAAAGGAGTATGAAAAAGAATATATATATGTATAACTGAATCACTGCTGTGCACCAGCAATTAACTCCACAGTGTAAATCAACTGCACTTCAGCAAAAAAAAAAAAAACACTAAACTAAAAACTTAAATTCTGCATTTAGTTCAAACAGAGTAAATCAGTAGTTCAAAGTAACTTTCCTATCTCACACATGTTCAGAGGTGCTTGTATGAAGGAAATGGTGAAATGTTTTTCAAGCATGTTTTCTACTCTTCTGTTTGTGGGTCAAGAGGAAACAACATCTACTATTGGTGTGAAAACAGTCTTAAATAAGAAGGAACTGGAACCCAGAGGAGGGCACTTGAAAGCAGAAGAATTGAAATCAATGTTTTTGTGCTCTGAAGGTTGCCAGTCAAACCAAGTGTGGGTCTTTTGTTTTGTTTTGTTTGCTTAGATCCCCCAGGACCCGGTTCCGATGGATCCAAGCCAACTACACTGTGGGGGCTGACTCCTGGGCTATTGATAATGTCGTGCTGGCCTCGGGATGCCCTTGGATGTGCTCAGGACGAGGGGTTTGTGACGCTGGACGCTGTGTGTAAGTTAATAAAACTGGCAGTTTCTTTCTTTGCAATGAAAAATAAAAATGGCTTCTTGAACTCACGACAAATAATGCCTTTTCTCCACTCCTTTTTTTCTTAGGTGTGACCGGGGCTTTGGTGGAACCTACTGTGTTCCCTTCCTCCCTCTGCCCTCGATTCTTAAAGATGATTTCAACGGAAACTTACATCCCGACCTCTGGCCTGAAGTGTACGGTGCAGAGAGGGGGAATCTGAATGGTGAAACCATCAAATCTGGAACCTCGCTCATTTTTAAAGGGGTCAGATAAGATTCTTCATCACTGCCACTGAAATTCCTTTCTTTACTCACTGCTCCACACAGATGCATTTCTTTTCAGATGACGTACTGTTTTATACACTGTCATTGTCCTCTAGCGCATGTCATGTTCCCTCTTATATTCATGGCAGTCATTTGATATGACCCACTTAGGCATAAAATTTACTCTCTGCTCTGGTGATCAGACCTTCTTTACTCTCTCCTGGAATTATAGATGTAAGATATATATGTTATATATATGTATACAGTGTGTGTGTGTATATACATATATATACACACACACACATATATACTGTTTCTAGAATCTTGACTTCTGGGATGTAGCATTTTATATGTTTTTAAATATTCAACTTGCAATATCTTAAAAAAGGATTTTCTGAAAGGTTTTTGCTTTTTCCTTTCTTTTTCTTTCTTTTGCTCCTGCCAGTAGAGCCATTTGGTGACTTTTAGGAAAACCAAACATTTAAGTCAAGTTAAATAGCATTCTCGAAACTGAGAAAACTAAAATTCTGTGTCAGCTACTACATACAGAATAGATAAACAACCAGGGCCTAGTGTAGTGTTAGTATATTTTTGTATTTCAACCTGGATATTGGTTAGGGGTTGTTAGGCGATTGTGTGAGGCTGGGCTGAACTGACACGTCTTTATATGTGAATACATGCCACATCCCGTCTCTCAGCATGGGGAAATCGGCTAATCTAGGTGTGCAAATGAAATCTTGAAGAAAAATCTGCATGAGTTTCTGGACACCCATAATGATTAACACCTAACTCTTAGAAAATTAGACACCCTGGAACTTTTTTCAATTATGGTTAATAGATGCTGGCTATCATCCTTGTTTGAATCCAGAGTTCTTCTCAAGTTTTGAATGAAAGAGAAAAAAAACGCTTCAGGGGCCGGAGAGATTTACAAGTCACTAAGAGTTATAAGGGACTGAAGAAACTGAGACAGGACATTGCAGGGTGGAAACTACTATTCCTTTGTGTTTTTTCAGTCTTGTCTAAGGCTTTGGCTCTCGTAGCCACTATCCGTTTGAAGCAGTTTACAAGACCAAAGAAGCCAAAATCTTTACCTGATAAAATTTTAAGCAGTAGAATTAACCTGGTCTCTGGATCCTGTAAACAAGGAAGACATACCGTCTTTATATTTACCCTTTAGCCATCAAAATGCAAGGGCAGCCAAGCATTGTTTGTGTTAGACACATTACCTATCAGCTCTGCAAGACGTGGAGAGGGCTTCGCGTGGGCCATGCAGATGGTTGTGCTGTAGCTTGACCTAGAAAGGCATTCTTCTGTGAGAAAGGAAATGATAGTCTCTTTTTAATGTTTATAGATTCAGGAGTACTATCAGCTATTAAAATAGCTTACATTTAGCACAAATGGATTACTGAACCTGGAAAAGGATGAGAAAAGAAACATGTGTGTGAACTCGAATAGATGCAGAAGCAGGGCGTGACAGTTCCAGCAGGCAATTATGTATTGTGCTTAACTACAACAGAATTTAAAATGTGAAAGAAAGGTACTTTCATGTTACAGATCATGCCCACTTTCAACAAAATTGTTCCTACAAGACACTGTAAAATGGGTCCTTTTATGGCTGACTTGTACTGGCCCCTGGGAACAATTTTATACTACTTTCCATAATCACGGGGAAAGAGTGATCATATTCCTTTACCTTGATGTTAGCAAGGGATATTTATTAGCTGGATCTATTAAGTACTCACCTCACAGCATTTTCGTTATAAGATAAAGAAGCTGACTTTCCCCATAACCTTAGCCTCTACATGGCACCAAGCTGCGAAAAACACCCAAGGCCTTGTGCTTATAAGTGCACGAGGGGGAGGGTAAAGATATCAAGACACGAAGAACAGACAGTGATCAAGTGACGTGGACGGAGCAGGGCAGTGAGTTATTAGGATAAAAGAAAAACAAGAGTGGAAATAAGAGACTTTTTTTTTTACATGGCAACCTTCTATCCTGGAAGTTTGAGTCTATGCTTTTTGAAGTTCAGGGATGGGAATAAATGCAGTTGCTTTTTCATTACGATGTCAACTAATTCTCAAATTCTAAATCTAACATTACCTGGACATCTCTCCCCAAGCCAAACGATGATTTAATAAACAAAACACTGATACCTTATAAAGGATGGAGGATACGTTTCAGAATCTGACACAGCTGGGTTCGAGTCCTGCCATCATCACTTATGCACTCTTGAGCAAATTATTGTCCCTCTCAGACTTTCAGTTTCCTTATCTGCAACAGGAAGAAAATGCTATCTTTCCCTTAGGAGAGATCAATGCTTAAAAGGAGTAAAGTGGTTCTTTTAGAACCCAGCATGCTGTAGGCATTCAGTGTTTGGTTGCTATGACGAAATTAGTCCTATTTAAATTTTTTCAGCTATTGAGGAATGTGCTCTATAATAAATGTTAAGAAGAGGAAGAATTTGCTTTCTCTGCCTAAGATTACATTTGGTATTTGTTAGTCGAGAATTAAGAAATCGGTGGACAGTGACCACTCCGTATCCCACAGCCCTGCACCACCCAAGAGGCATCTCACTTACACCTGAGAAACTGAAAGGCCTTTTTGGACCTATGACATTTGCATAGTGAAATTTTATTTTCTTGGCTGTCACTGCAAGCCTGTGTACACACGGAGAAGACAAGCTATGGAGCTGTCAATCCCAGGCCACCAGAAATAGTTAATTAGCAGAAAAAATTGCTAAACCCAATGTGATCGCTTTCCGCCTTCCTTGGCTTCTCTGCATGAACGGTTTCAGCCGAGGCTTGGGGACTTGCTTAGTTATGCCTTATTTAACTTGACCAACTGAAGGGTGTTGTGTCAGCCTCGATGAGAGCCTCCTGGGGCTGTCAGAGCACGCAAAGGAGGAAGTTCCTAAGACTCTTTAGAACCCTGAAAAAGTTACCTGTTAGCTCCCAGCTTCCAGCTGGAGCACTTGGCACATTTTCCATCTGTTTCCTTGTTACTCCTCTCACAGCATGCTGTGATCAAAGGAGGCTGTTTTTTAAAAGGCCTATAGATATGTAATGCTATCATTTTTGCACAGCTTTTTGTAAGAGTCACAGCAAAGTGTGACTTAGAGTTGAGACAGTGAGATGTTGTTATTCAGGCCTAGGGAATGAAAGCCTTTAAAAGGGGGAAATGCTCGATTTTTCCTTTCAAACTGGACCAAATATTGCTTCATGATCATGATATGTCTATTATTTAGCAAGTTAGAGATATCAAATCAAAGGAAAATAATCTTACAAATGAAATAAGATTGCTTAACACCTATGTTTTTGTTTTCAGGAGGGACTACGGATGATCATTTCACGAGATCTAGACTGCACCAATACAATGTATGTCCAGTTTTCACTTCGATTTATAGCGAAAGGTAAGTCATTTCTATGGGCATGAATTATTTCCCTTCAAACAAATAGCCCCATGTACAACTCCTCCTCCCCAAAGAAATAACAGATTCGAGGCCCGCAAATTTTGTTCTGTGGGAGAGCTAACATAAATTTCAGTGCGTGTGCTCACAAATGTTCTTCTGTAATATATATTCATCTTAATATAATGGTAAGATAACTATCCATTTTAGAATAATTTCATATATGGTGTAGTAATCATTACTAATTGTGCAGTAGTTTAATTTATAATCATGTCCCAAGTCTTCGTTCCACCACTTCTTTCTAGCCAAAAGAAATTTAAATTTAAAAAAATTTAACTTACAGAAATTTGGGGTTTTCTTTTACAGATGTGAACCCTAAAAGACAACTGTGTCATTCTGACCTTTCATATTGACTTTTAATTGATTTTCTTGACAAATAATGCCATTTGGATACAATAAATTTTCCAGTAAATTTTTGTGTATGTCCTGAGATTTAAATGTTTGACCCTTTGTAAAATCATGATGCCTATAGAATAAAAAATTTTTGATGTAATATTTCCTAAGTGAAATACAGAAAGACATGTGTTCATGTCTGAGAAAGAGAGAGAGATACTATTGTGTGAAAATCCAAGATTTGGTATGTATTTTGAGTTATATTTGTACAGAAAGCCCAACCTGTGATCACTTTAAGTTGCCTCGAAAGCATTTGGGCTCTAAAGCCTCTTTGTGAATATAAGTCAGCTTATGCAATGATGCCAAAAAATAGTCTAAGAATATGCCATTTCCTCATTTTATCGCAATATGTTTTATGCCTGTGCTGTCTTCCCTCCAGGTACCCCAGAGAGGTCTCACTCTATTCTATTACAATTCTCCGTCAATGGAGGGATCACATGGCACCTGATGGATGAATTTTACTTCCCTCAAACAACCAACATACTTTTCATTAACGTTCCCTTGCCGTACACAGCCCAAACCAACGCTACAAGATTCAGACTCTGGCAACCTTACAATAATGGTAAAAATGCACGTATTCTCCTGTGATCAAAACTGACTGTGGCAGGTTAACATGCTTGCTTCTGAGGTAGAGGAAGTGTTTGTCAGCTGAGTGGCTTTGCTGTCCATAGCACATTTTACGTGCTTCACTTTTGAGGAGCCTCAATGAATATTTAACTTTATATATATTTATCTTCATGCTTGATTATATGTTGTCTTCATACTTGACTCATAAGTTCTCTTGTTGTAAATATAGCAGAATCCTGTCACAGAGCCAAGGATTTTAAAACATAATCCAGCTTTACCACTAGGTACTCATCAGTTGTAACTGCATTTTTCTCCGAATTCATTTAGGAATACATAGTCTTTCTGAGTATGGCATTTCATTAGTGAGATGGAACAATGTTATAGCACAATGCCGTGACAAAGGAGAGGGGCTGACACCAAGCCGGCAGTGCCTTGGATAAAACAGTCTCACCACATACACTTGCCTCAGTGATAAGTTAAAGTGAATGCATAATTTAACAGCATTTTCACATGGTTTCAGAAAAATGATTTTATAAATTTATAATGTTTTATCACTGTCTATATTTCTGTTAACTGCTGATTGCAAAGGACCAGACTGTACCAAATTATGCACTTTATGGCCTAAGTAAGCACAGAGATATTGTATTAAGCAGATTCTTTGCAGAGGTAACACAGAAATGGATAAGAATAATGTACTGCCATCTCTAAAATTTAACCTGAATATTTCCTTTAGAACTAGTTAGTCAAAAATAAAATAATTTTAACTTTCTGTGAACAGAAAAAAATAATCCTGTGTAATCACTGAGTTCAAGTCCAAACAAGAAATGCAACCAGTTTCACAATCCAGAGGAGAGTTGTCTTCATGTTATGTTTGAAATGTTTGCCTGATTTTTTCTTCACTGCTTTCACCAACTGCTTCCAAAACAAGAAAAGGGAAGAAAGCTACTAGAATTAGGCCAGTAATAGGATTAGAGAGAGAAAAGCACATACACCTTCATTTAAGTCATCAAGTTGTTTCTACGGGCTCCTATTTACAGACCTTTTTTATATTTTGTAAGAATTCTACACAAAGTAGGAATCAGTGAAGAGGCAGCCTTGGGGAGTTGTGATGTTTCTCTTCAGCACGGTCTTATCACCTTGTTTCCAATTCAGTCCAAACAGTGCTTTGCAAAAGCAGCCTGGGTTTGCTCTTATCTGCTCAGTAATATCTTGCTTACACACCCAGCCTTAGTCACTGAATTAGATTCTATGACAACCTCATGAGTGGTTTTCCTAGTTTTCTGTATGTTCCCACATATCTTCAAATAAATATACAAATTCTGAAAACCATTAAGAAAAAAATTAAGTATTATGAAACATAGGGTATTTTTTTCCATGTAGTTTTTAACAATTAAATAAACTTGTGCATCAGGCCAGTGTTGTAATGGCCATGGTCCTTCAACCAGAAAGAAGCAGGATGCTAAGTCATGGGATGACTAAAAAGTCATGAGTTCCTCCACGAATAGACTAGTTAGTGTAACTCAGTTCTGAACCCACAGGCTGACCAGCCATCCTCACAGATTCAGGCGTCTTACAAATTGTCCTAAACCATGAAAGCATAACTCAAAGCCCACTCTTGACAGTGCAGGGTCCGTAGCAGCACTGTGACAGGAAGAGCCGTAGACTCTTAGCCACCTTTTGAATTAGTGAGGCTGTTCCCTGCAGTGTCAATTTACTATGATTGAAAGCTTAATTTTTTCACCCTTTAATCACTGTGAACACACTCCTATGTAGTTTGTGCTTCTGTATCTAGAAGGCATAGGTTTATCGGGTGTTGCTGAGTTCCTTCTGTACTTTACTTTCTCCCAATGAGCAAAAGCGTCCATCTGATTTTCACCATTGGAAAAACTTGCTTTATCCAAAACACCTTAGGTAAGAAAGAAGAAATCTGGATTGTTGATGACTTCATCATTGATGGAAATAATTTAAACAACCCGGTGATGCTTCTGGATACTTTTGACTTTGGGCCCAGAGAAGACAATTGGTTTTTCTATCCTGGTGGTAACATAGGTCTTTACTGCCCGTATTCATCCAAAGGAGCACCGTAAGTAATTGAGAAGTTGAAAATAAAGCCACTGCTCTATACTGATCACAATGAACTTTTGCCTTAATGGATTCCGTGTTGTTTTCTTGTATGACAGCGAGGAAGATTCGGCCATGGTGTTTGTTTCAAATGAAGTTGGTGAGCATTCCATTACCACTCGTGACCTGAATGTGAATGAGAACACCATCATACAATTTGAGGTACTTGACTTTGTTCTATTAGAAATGCTTTAAATTTTATCTTGAACAAAAGCTAGGAAAGAGGAGGAAAATCTCAGATAATTTCATGCATTATGACTTTCCATTTTTGTGCAAGGACAAAAGAGGTTTTACATCATAATTTACTTTTATTAGCAGAACCAATTGTCCTACTAAGGTTTATTTCTGAATTTTGGTCCTTTATTTATGACATAATCTCCTCACCTACTACAATGGGAAATTGTTGAAATAAATTATTTCAAACATTATAAAAAATGAAAAGGACCGTACTATTCTAGTATTATTATATTTACAATTTTTATGTGTTACTAGGAACCCACATCAGTATAACTATACCATGCCAGCACGTTTACATAACATTTATCATTGTGTCATGAATTTTATAGATAAAATAATACTATACTCTTTCTTATAGTTCTGTGTATTTCGTTAATTTCCATGGACTCCTTATATTTTTCAAGACAGAAAGTTGATAATGTATGAAAAGAGAACTTCTATGAATTTCAAAAACTTGGATAAAATCAGCAGAACCAAAGGCCCATTGTGCTAGGGCTCAACTGTATTAACTTTTGAAGACACTTGATTCATAGCTGAAATCTGTACCAACCATTGGATAGGCTTAAAATAGTACCTAATTTCATCAACAAAGTTCTGAATATTTGTTTTAGATGAACTGTCCACATCCTCTAAGTCAGAGTTAGTTCTTTCATCTTAAAGTCAAAGACCAAATGATGCCTTCGTGGAGAAATTATTCTCTATTTTAAGTTTTCTATTGTATTTTCTAAATTTATTTTAAGTTACTTATATAACCTTCGGTTACCTTTTCTAACATTTATGCTTTAAATGTTGATAAAAAGTAACGCTTGTGGCCCTTTTACGAGTTCTGTTATCAAAAGAATCTAGGTAGAAGCAAATGCCTACAGCTGAAAAGTTTATCAGATGTCGGCGGTTTACTCATTAGAAGGTAAGCGCCGTAAGCTCAACAACAAAAGTTACACAAGTATAAATACATCCAGTCGCTACGACAGCAAGAAAATGTTGATCCCCATTGAAGGAGGGAAATTTCTTCATAGAAAGAATCACATGCATTTATTTAAGTTTTAGTTTAATTCACTTGAAAGCACGAGAAAGGAATGGGGTGGTTACTTCCCTATTGGTTAAAAAGGTCTTTCTAAGAAATGTTCTCCCTGCACCAGGGAAATAGTGACAGTGATAACGCTTTGTTCGGTTTTAATATTGAAAACATACTGGAGATTCTCCACGTGCAGAACTTTGGGGATTATTTGAAGGTGTCACAAGAAGGAAAATAGGTCTTCCTATCTAGCAGACCAGAAAAAAAGCTAACAGAATGAGGGAGAGAGTCTTCATTATGATTTGCTTGGCTTGGCGATGAACGTGAGCTAAAGGTAAGATTTGGAATTCCGTGCCAGCCTCTGCCTTACCCACTTCCTAGCTTTTTATAAAATGAGAGAAAATAAATTTTTCATGAAGTCCATTGAGGTCTTTTATGAAAAATCATTATTTAAAGGTAATATGCAATATTACTTGGGCAAAACAGAATTTCACGGTGTTAAATATTTCAGCAAGACAGTTCCCAGGAAAATGGACTCTCGAGAAAATAACGAAGTGGTGAATCATTTCAAGGCTTGTTGCTCTGAGGTAATTTGTATCATTTTTTTTTCCTTCTTCGCCAAGATCAATGTCGGATGCTCCACCGATAGCTCCTCCGCTGATCCAGTCAGACTGGAATTTTCCAGGGACTTTGGGGCGACCTGGCACCTGCTGCTCCCCCTCTGCTACCACAGCAGCAGCCACGTCAGCTCCTTGTGCTCCACTGAGCACCACCCGAGCAGCACCTACTATGCAGGGACCACTCAGGGCTGGAGGAGGGAGGTCGTGCACTTCGGGAAGCTGCACCTTTGTGGGTAAGGACCTGCTGCTCTGCGCCGTGTTTTTCTCATTTCACAGTTTTCTCCCTGATGTCACCATTGACTTGCCACTTCATCAGGGGGAAAGTTCCACCTTACATTCCTTCTTCAGTTCTCCACTTAAAGCAGATCAGTGGATATTTAAAGCACAGGACACTGAGCTGACATACTACTAATTTGTGTTTTGAAGATAGATTTAAAAGAACACATCCTGGACAGCACCTGGTCCTGGGGTTCATATCCCCCTGGGTCTTTATTAGACCAATTAGGAAGCAAGAGAAACGTGGTTTTTCTGTAATGTTGTAATCTGCCTGCTCCTGCCCCACCTCACGATATAAATGCACTTAGAATTTTGACCTTCAAGCATCTACCTAGGTCTCTCGTGCAGGGAGAGGGCACGGATGGAGGATGGAAGCCCAGAGAATATTCCAGGTGTCTATAAAAAACCAAAATTGTTAGCACTCTTCCCCTGGGCATTTCTACTTTTTCAACCTCTCTCGGCATTCTTCTTACATATATTTGACTCTTCTGTTGAAAAGCTATTTGGAGATAAAGGACTTCAATTCCAATAGAAATGAAATGCGAAGTATAGTTCAAAAAATAAAACTAATAATAAAAGTGAACAAAGAAGAAGTCAACAAAGCGGCCGGCCTCAGAATTTGTCTTTACTCTCAGAATAAAGAACTTACCCTTTCAGGATATGTCAAAAAGAGAAGAAAGTACTAATATCATACTTTCAAGATGGGAACAGATTTACATTCCTGATGTGAAACTCAGCATAATTAGAAGTCTTGGGTCTTCAAGCAAAACTGCTAATACCTAATGCTTTTCCACAAGGTTGAAAGTGAATTTTCAAAGTCTTCATTCTCTTTGAACACAAATCCATTCACTCCTTATCATTTCATCAGCACAATTTTTTTATAATTTGATTGCTAAGGATCTTAATATTTTTGTATTGTCATGTATGTCATTTATTAATTCTTGTTGTTACACCAGGATATTATTCTAATTATTCTATTAGAAAATCGAATTGTTTTAGTAAGCATTACTAAGCAGAATGTCCTCCAGATTCTTTAGACGTCATAGCCAAGGAGGCGAGGAGAGTCTCTGGAGGAGTAGCTTCAGCTGACAGCTCAGCTGGCACAACTGAAAAGCTGCTACTGGCATTTTGGGCGTGGGGTGTGGACTTGTCTATAGAAGAAGCAGGCAGGGGGCAATAGCTCGGGAAAAACTTTTTATACAAAATCAGTTGTGTTGTTTAAGATTATATGTTGCAAGAAATATAAAGAGTCTTACCCAAACAGCAGAAGCACGTACTAGAAGCATGGTAGGGAAGAGCATGGACTCCACCCAGAACATCAGCAAACGGAGCCAGTGAGCCTCTTCTTCGTCACGCTCATGTTAATGTCACTTGGCAAGCTACAGCTCTCATTTTCCAGAGCTCAATGCTACATTTCTAGAAGGGAAAATCTGAGCCAATCAGCTATGGCCAGAAGGCCAAGTGTTGTAACAGAAGCACAGATGCGAAAATCCGTGCTTATGGGCAGTGCAGGCAGGAAAACCGTGGCTGGGTAAGCAGTCACTTCAGCACCTAGGACCAGGACCCGGACCACTGTGGTATCGTGAAAAGCTCCAGCTTTACTCTTTAGTGGACCTCTGACTTCTTCCAGTTGCTCAGCTAAGAATTAGATTAAGGAAAATAACCTTAAAGGTAAGATGTAAGCCATGATTTTAGATTGTCTTAACAACTGAGACTTGATTCAGCTAGTTCCCGCATGAAAAAGTCTGATTTAAAGGCATAAAAAATATGGTGCAAAGATCTGGCCACCTGAGGTACTGAGTGAAGATACCCACTCCAGGCCGGTGCTCCAGGGTCATCACTCCGGCCCACAGGTTGGTTTTGCCCACCGGGCTATGCTCACACATAAGGCAGGGTGATGTCATGTGAATGAGAGAAGTGCAGGCGTTTCACCGATGGTATTGCGAGTCAGTGTAAAATATACCTCCTCTGATGTAAAGGCACAGAACTTAAACCATCGTGCTATTTGTATTCCAAGTCATTTTTACTTCTATGCAAAGAAAGTAAGTCTATTAAGGAGGCTTGCCCGCTCTCACAGTGGTGAAAACCTGCCTTTCAGACTGCCGTCAGCCTTTTCTGCAAAGAGAAGAATTTGCCTTAGTCGTGTTGTCTAGTCTTCGTTTCAGGAAAACAATTAGCCCTCTTCTTAAAACCCACACAGGCATGAATTGCTGGAAGGCAAAAGTTAAATTTTCTCCAACTCAGTGAGCCATTCCTTGGTTTGCATTCAGCGTGGCACATAATAATGGCACAAGTACTAGATGCTGAAAAAATATATAACCCGTGTTGAAATTGCCCTTTTCTGTGCATTCACAGGACACTAGGTACCACTCAGTGTTTCCGGTGCAGAAATGGCCATTTTTGCCTTCACATATAGTCAATTCACATTTGAAACACAAGTATTGAGTTTCCATTGAATTTTATTCACATCACCTTTGTGTCTTTTTCATCTAGTGTCTTTTTGTCTTTAAGACTTCCTAATTGCTTTTGCTTTATGCAGTTTCATAATGAGTCAACCAAAACCCCTATTGAATGAAAGCACTGTTGTGTGCTTGGAACTTTAAGTTTACATTTAAAAAACAGATCCTTTTGAATGCCACTGCCTTGGGAGGACAGAAGCTGACATTCCCCAGCGAGGGAGGCAGTGAGAAGTTTTCAAAATAAGATTTCAGCAGAAGAGAACCACAGTGAAACCAGACCCTTCAGCCCATTTATCATAGTGCTTGCAGTTTCTGTGTCAAGACAGGTGAACAGTAATAAATATCCAACCACGGTGGTTCATTTGTATTCAGAACATTTGAATAAATAAGAAGTTCAAAAAAATTCCATGTAGGCTTTTGTTCAAAGGAGAACTCCAGCCGTTTCCCTCAGCTCAGCAGTCTGAAAGTTCAAAAGGTAGGAAGTGCTTCTTGCCAAGACTAAACTCTGACAAGTATTTGAAAATAAAATTTAATTATGAACTGGCATTTTGGGGGCAGCTTAATAGAGCTGGAGTCATGGTATAAACAGTGAAATTAGGGTTAAAATTATATGTGGGAACTTGATTCCATCTGCTTTACTATCTGCTAAACTTTAGAAGCCTAATAAATGCTTGTAGTACTGACTCCTAATTTCTGTTTCTCAAATAAAAAATTATTCTGAATTTGGTTCCTATGTAATGGAAAATTGGACAGAGTTACAGAGTACAGAAATGAATGCATGTGCCATCTCTATGTCTAGCTTGTCTAAAATAAAGTCCAGCTTCCTTGAACTGAGGTTTTTACATAATGAAATATACTAAACTCTTTCTGGCCTGCTACCTAAACATGTAGATTATTTCTAGGGAGCTAAGTTATTGTCAACAATGTGACAGGACAATCATCTTACAAAGAAAAAGGAACATTATCTGTGATTTAAAAAGAAATTAAGAAATAAGAGACATTTAACTAAAATCTGACTTTGTTGCTCTTCTCTTTAAAATAATCTTTTGGGGCTCTCTGTGGCCAATAGGATAAAATCCAAAAAGCCTTAGTTTGGCTTTTAAGGCTTTTCACAATAAATGACATACAAAGAACATTAATTGAGCATCTCCTATATATGAAACACTGTACTGGGCACCATGAAAAGATGCAAAAGAGAAAGAGAAGTGGGCACTGGCCTCTAGAAGTTCATGGCCAATAGGGGAAATAGTTATGCTTTAAATACTTCCAACTGCAGTAACTGTAATAATGGAAATTCCATCAAAATTATGGAAGAGAGAGCAAGAGAGACAAATGAAAGGACTAGTTATTTACCATATGACCTGGCAATTCCACTACCATTCTACCCAAAAAATTGAAAATAGGCATTCAAGAAAATACTTGTACACAAATGTTCATAGAAGCACTATTCATGGTGGGGAAGGTATGGTAGGGTGCATGCTTAGCATGCACAAGGTCCTGGATTCAATCCCCAGTACCTCCATTAAAACAAATTTTAAAAGGAACACTATTCACGACAGCCAAAAGTTGGAAACAAACAACTTTTGTCCAAATGTCCATCAACTGCTGAACGTATAAAGGAAGTTGATATAGCATACAATGGAATGCTACTGAGTCATCAAAAAGAATGCAATTCTGATACTTGCTACAACATGGGCGAACCCTAAGAACATTATGCTAACTGAATAAAGCCAGACACTAAAGGTCACATAGTGTGTGATTCCATTTACATGGACTATCCAGAATAGGTAAATCCACAGAGACAGAAAGCAGATTAGTGGTTGCCAGGGCCTGGGTGTGGTGGGGAATCAAGTGTGACTGCTTAATGGGCATGAGGTTTCCTTTGGGGTGATGAAAATGTGTTGGAACTCAGTAGAGGTGATGGCTGGTTAACACTGTGAATGTACTAAATACCATCAAATTGTACACTTTAAATAGTTAACTATTTTATGTTATGTGAATTTTAGCTCAATTTTTAAAGAAGGTTAGTTATGTGGGGCATAGATGGTACTTGATGGAGAAAGCCTCACCAAGAAAGTCAGTATTGAAAAAGATGGAAACTCAGGTGGAATTTTGCCATAGTGATAGTGTTGGAAAGGGCTTATAGGGAGCAGGAACTTTATTGTCAAAATCCTGGAGATTAGGGAATGGAGTTTGTGGTCCTGAAACATCAAATCATGTTTTCTATATCTTGAGTGTGGCATAGAGGTAGTAACTGTCCACTGCTCATTGATCCGATGTCCTTACTTTTAAGGCATGTTGTTCTGTTGATTTGATTTTGAAAAATTTGTATCTCTTTCCCAGCTCTGTGCGTTTCAGATGGTACCAAGGATTTTATCCTGCTGGCTCTCAGCCAGTGACGTGGGCTGTTGATAATGTCTATATCGGTCCCCAATGTGAAGAAATGTGTAATGGTCATGGGAGTTGTATCAACGGAACCAAGTGTATATGTGATCCTGGCTACTCAGGTCCAACCTGTAAAATAAGCACCAAAAATCCTGATTTTCTCAAGGATGATTTTGAAGGTAATCTTTTCTTATAAAATCTATGTCACTTTGTGAAAGAACTTACACATTAAGCACAGTTTGTAATATAGAAGTAATCATTTAATTCCACTGTAATATTTCATTATTTATCATTACAGTTGGGACCACCCATGCCTTGATGTAGTTCTGAATTTCACTGTGTTTCATTTTTGAAACAATGGTCAGTAAGAGCGAACAAGATGGTAATTGAGAAAAACTAAGGCTATTTTTGCCACTTTTTCTATCCCATGTAATTTCTAATCAAGGGTAATTTTGGAAGCTGTCTATAGAGGGTTAATCTTGAGTGGAAGGAACAAGTTTTCAGAAATATAAATTCTTGTCATTGCTTTATCACCAACTCATTAAACAGCCTTTTGTCACTTTCTAAACCTTGGTTATACCTAGAATCTAATGTCATTATGTATGAAGATACATTACAACATAGAAAAATGTATGTGCTGTAATGATTGAAATTATTCACAATTGTATATCCATTGGATATGTACTCTGATAAAAGTATGGAAAAACATTCTCATAAGATAAAGTCTTAAATGTAATAGCTATATTTGTTAGAATAGTGGGATTAAAAGATTTTTTTCCTTTTCCCAAGTTGTCTGCAAAATTCTTATAATATAGCTATGATTTTTAAAATTAGATTTAGGTATATCAATACGATGGAATATTATTCAGCCATGAAAAGGAATAAAATAGTGATACATACTACAACATAGATGAACCTTGAAAACATTGTGCTAAGTGAGAGAAGTCAGACACAAAAGGCCACATGTCATATGATTCCATTTACATGAAACACTTGAAACAGCCAAATCCATAGAAACAGAAAGATCAGTGATTGCCAGGGGCAGGGTGACGGGGGCATGGGGACTGAATGTTTAATGAGTACAAGGTTTATGAAAAAGTTCTGGAGCCAGGTGACACTGATGGTTGCCCAACATTGTGAATGTACTAAATGCCATTGAGTTGTTCACTTTAAAATGGTTAAAATGGTAAATTTTATGCTATGTGCATTTACCACAATCAAAAACATAAATTAGATCTAAGATGAGTACCTAAAGAGATTTGCAAGCTGATTTTGAAAGACATTATTTAATAAGAAATATTAAATTGCACTGAAATTTCTCCCATGAAAAACTTTTTTAAAACATTCTGTAATCTTGCCTGATATTGTTCTCTGAGCAGCAAAGACACAGTGAAGAGCCCATGGAAAAGTCACATTACCCTTTAATTTTGACCTGAAACACTCTGACTAGCCAGTGTCTTTTTTTGCAGTGTAGAGAGGCAGAAAGGAGGGACCAGTGTGGCTGCACCATAGATGCTCAGGAAAAGACCCATCCCTTAAGTCATACAGCCAAATCTAAACAATTCAAACAAGCAGAAGTGTTGAAGATACCTCTTATCCCTAAAATCTGTGACTTCATATTTTAAAACTATACAAAGCACTTACTGTATTCCTTTAAAAAAAAGTATGCATGACTATATTAGGGTCATAAGTAAACCACATTTTCCATTTTCAGGTCAGCTAGAATCTGATAGATTCTTACTAATGAGTGGCGGAAAGCCATCTCGGAAGTGTGGAATCCTTTCCAGTGGAAACAACCTCTTTTTCAATGAAGATGGCTTGCGCATGTTGATGACACGCGATCTGGATTTATCACATGCTAGGTAATCTCTTTTAATCATTTTTAAATGCTGTTGAAGAACCACATTGTAATATAAAGTAGCAGAAAGTAATCGAATCAGAAAGAAGCAGAGTTGTCAAGGACAAGGCCTTCCACCGGCAATGCTGAGCTTCTCTCTAGTCAAAGTCTCCATTTAGGCACAACTTACATAATTTCCGTTCTAAAACCGAGAGAGATTTGTGCAATAACTGGATCAGAAATGAAACCCAGCTAAACAGACAAAAGTTAACACCTGGTTCTCTGCAAGGTGGTGACTAGGAAATGATAATGTTTAACTTACTTGAACTCCAAGAAAATAATGTTGCGTCTTCTTTATCTACCCTCTACAGAATGCTTTGCATTAGCACTTGGATTATGTAGAAATTAGTTGCTGAATTCACAACTGATTTTATATCCATTAGCAATTTAAGTTAAGAACATCTACAGTGTAGCCTTATTGTTTAGAAGCATTTCTTTCCAACGATTTGCTCGTAACATTCGAAGCACTCATTTTCTGAATTAAGCACAGTCACTCAGAAACAAACATTTTAAACTCGCTCAGAGGGTTATGTCTTGTCAAGATGTGTATCCCTTGATCATTTGATGAGCCAAAAACTTAGCCAGGAAAATAAAATATATGGTTTAACATGTGTAAAATGGAACCCTGACCTATTTTTGCAAGTGAACAAAGAAACCATGTTTTGTTTTTCAGAACATTTCAGAGTAACTTAAAGTACATTTTAACATATTTATGCTCCTCTTTTTCCTAAGTCTTTAATTTATTAAATTATAAATTTGATCGTGCTTCATAGAAAATACGATTCTATTTGTGAAATAATCATTTTACAGTTATGGAAAGCAAGAGTCTATTTATCTCCATTCTATTTTAATGAATATGGCTTAATTTGCTGCTCTTTATTTAATATTTATCATTGGCAACTGAGTTCTCTAATTTAGAAATTATCAGATTTTTCCAAATAATGCTGATTTGATTTATCTATAACTAAATTAATATAAACATTTTCACAATACAAGTAGACAAGATGCTATCAGTGTTTCTCTGTGAATGACTATTGTTTTTGTAGATATAAACTTCACAAAGCACTAACCATGTATTTTTTCCATTAATTCAATGTTAAGAGCTCCATTATTTATCTCATCTCAGTAGCATGCTGTGTAGGATTTGCATATATTGACCTCAAAATGCTCCATGTAAAATCCTGATTTTCTCAGGGTTATGAGGTAAATGAATGCCCAGTGAATGGAGGGGGGGTGGAGGAGAGAAACCCATGAAGAATGCATGATTTTATATATAGAACTGATAATTTTTACTGTAAGCCCTAATGTATTTCATATGTTTGACACACATACAATAACTGGGTATGTGTGTTGAGTTACACATAAAATTTATTCTGCATTACAGGCTAGCACAGCAGCCAGACCAGGCACCAGCAGCTCGCCTGCCAAAGATAACATGTGAGCTGGTTTTCATTGGCACCCCAGCTGGTTGCTGCCGCTCTGTCCACCTCTCTGCCAGCTGGGAAGGCTGCCCCTGGCTGGCCGCCACTGTTCTCGGTGGCCAGTATCATCCATCCCAGACCTAGCAACAGTCAGGGGCTGGCATCACCCAGCACCACCACCACCCCACACTCCTGCTCCCCGGCCCCTGGCACAAAAGACATAAAAGAGGCTCAGGCTTGACATACCTCTTCCGAAAGATGCCGGGCCTTCCACAAAGAGGGGCTACAACTGGTGGATTTAAATGTGTCTTGCAAAACCAATCATATGAGATCTGAAAGACTGCTGGTAAAACCTGGGAATGGACGATTTTGCCAACAAATGGCATAAATGACATTAATTCCATTCTTCCAATTTCAGATACTAAGGACAAGGATACAGGTTTATCTTGAATAAATAGCCATACACACTACAAACTTGGACAGCCCTTGGACCTGGCCCTTCTTCTTACAGAACAGCCAGAGGGCGCAGTGAATGCTCACTTCCCTCAGATGCTCCCCTGTGGAGGGGTGCGAAAATCTAAATATGGGTACAGAATAGCCTTTTTCAGACTTCACATTTTATTAACCCTCTTTCACATGAAAAAAGAAAAATTGGCTTTGAAATGATTGCTTCAGAGATTTGTTAAATCATCATATTCATAAAGCCGTGCACTCCCCTGTATTACCCCGTGCACTTGTCTCTGATGTCAAAGTCTACAGCAAATTTAACTCGCGTCAGATTTGTGCAGTTCTTCATGAGACTGGGATGTGGTAAAGGCGTTCCCGACCCCCGGAGCCAACCTGTGCTTCTGCAGTATTCTCTCAATGGCGGCCTCTCGTGGAGTCTCCTTCAAGAGTTCCTTTTCAGCAACTCCAGCAACGTGGGCAGGTACATCGCCCTGGAGATACCTCTGAAAGCCCGCTCTGCTTCTGCTCGCCTCCGCTGGTGGCAACCATCTGAAAATGGACACTTCTACAGTCCCTGGGTTATTGACCAGGTCAGTCCCTTCAGGATTAACTATGATAATTTTGTCACTTGAGCTGAAGGAGGCTTTAGAAAGCAAGTAGTCCCACGCCTTGCTCAGTAGAGGAAGCCCAGGACCCGGAGCTGGGTGGCTTACTCAAGGGCACTGCTAGGTTAGGCACGGCGTTTACCTTCCTTCCACCCTCTATTCCTTCAGCGGCCAGTCCTATAAAAATAAAGGATGCAGCAGAAGGCCCAGGTCCTGCTCAGAGAGGATCCTGCCATGTGGATAGAGGGACTTTCTCAAGCGTGGTACGAGGCTGTCATTCTCTGAAAAGGAGAGTGTACAAATTAGCATTGGTGCCACATGCAGCAGTTCAAATCCTCTTTCCTAGCCTTTGAAGAAAAAATAGATAAATCTCCCTAACATCCTCATGGACAGTTCTAAAGGATCTTCATCCATAATAAGATGCGTATCAAATAGAACTCAAAGAACCTGTTAACAAACGGTAGAATCCATGCAAAGAATTAGAACTGAAATGCCTTAGGGTACGACTGTCCTGAAATAGAAATTTTACGTGGAAAATAATCACACAGAAGCCAAATTCTGTGTTCCCAGCTTGGGTACATGTTGTTTCCAAAGGCACAGTTTGGCCCAATGAGGCTGTGAACGGGTTTGTCAGTCGTTCGATTTGTTTCCGTAGCTTCTTGCCAGATGGGCAAGCAGACCACATAAGCAGCAGCATTCTGAAAGGCCCCCAGCGTGATGCTGGCTGTGTAACGCCAGTTTTGAGCAATCTGACAGATAGAAGCAAACAAACAAAAGGGGCTGAGCTTTCTCATCTCTTGAAACCAAATTGAAAAACTATTTTTTTTTAAATTGCGTTTCAGATTCTTATTGGAGGAAATATTTCTGGGAATACAGTCTTGGAGGATGATTTCACAACTCTGGATAGCAGGAAGTGGCTGCTTCACCCCGGGGGCACCAAGATGCCTGTGTGTGGCTCTACCGGTGACGCCCTGGTCTTCATCGAAAAGGCCAGCACCCGTTATGTGGTCACCACAGACATCGCTGTGAATGAGGATTCTTTCCTACAGATAGATTTCGCCGCCTCCTGCTCAGTCACAGACTCTTGCTACGGTAAGCATTCCCTTTCCAGGCAGAGGACAGAGTGTTTAAATGAGCATCCAAGGCTGCCTGTCAAAGGACTGCACTGCACCTCCAGTAGGAGTATAAGGAAGACACAAGGGCACTTTCAGTCAAAGCACAACTGCATTCTTGAAAATGATGTGTGTAAACTAAGCTTTAGAAGTTTATTTTTTAAGCATCTTTAGAAGTTTATTTTTTAAGCATCAGAATGTGAGCTTATTTTTAAGCACATGTCCATGAAGACTTCTTTTTGAACAAATGATCACCTCCAATTTATCTCTTTTTGTAAATCTAGAGTTTTAAGCATCATATGTACTGTATAAAGGATTCTCATCACAATGTCAGAATAAGCAACAGGATTTACACATACATTTGTATTTACATGGGTTTTAATTCACAGGGCTTTAGATTAGTTCAGTTAGTCTCCTTTCCATTTCCCAGGAATTGTGAAATTTTGTTGTTCCCAATTTTCCTGATACTTTCTGCCATTTGGGCCACAGCATATTTTAAGCCACCCTGATTGCAACCAGTTTGCACCTTCTAGGTTGTATGGGTACACACGTACCTTACACACACATGGAGACCTATCTTAGGAGCAATAATAGCTGGCATCACTGCACACTTGGACCCTTCACTGGATCTTGCAGATCTGTCAGAATTCTGGGCACCTTCTGATCTTGTACCACCTCATATCACTATTCTTTCAAGGGATCCAAACTAGAATGTTCACAAGGACCTGTTCCATTTTAGATTCTTAGGGGCCCAAATCTGGAAAATTTGATTACTTCCAAGGCCCTTACAAAATCCAGATTTTTCATATTTCCATTGGTCTGAACTTAATAGACAGATGCTGGGGGAAGCCCAGAGGTACTCTTTCTACCTCAGACTCAATCAGTCAGCACCAAGCTGTTCAGTAGAGGTGGAACTTAGAAAAGCATCAGGTACACAGCCTGTCTTCACTACGTACAGCCTAGTTGAGGGGATGCTTCAGAAAGTCACAGTCCAATAAAAGACTAAATCAAGTTCTCTGTGGAGTGGTACTGATGCAAAATGTAATTAGAGTTCAGCCAACGGGAGATAACCAATGGATGGCCAATCGAAGAAGTTTGGGAAGATTTCACAAAGTGGGTGTTGATGGTTAGAGTGAACTTGAAGGGTAGATGAGAAGAGAGGACACCCCAAGCTGGGCTCTCAGGGTAAGGTGGATTCTCCTGGTCCCTGGGGGGAGCCATTAGCAGACGAGCCTGAACAGCCAATATTTGCATCAAATGAAAAGAGTGGAGTGCTAATTTTGAAAATAGAAATGGACTTTAGGGTCCTAGATGCTCACTCCCTCATTAGCCCAGGAATCAGTTAGAAACCAAGGAGGTGAGTTGTGTCATGCTCAGACTGCAGCAGCACCAGCACTGAAACTCTGCCCTCGTAAGCCCAGTCACGTGTCCTTTCTGCCGTAGGCCAATGCAACCACTTAAATAATAAAATGAAAGAGTAAAGTGGCGGATCAGAGTTGGCAGCAAACGAAGAAGGGCCTTAACAGGCAGGCACAGGAATTAGTGCTTGACAAGGTTGTGAGGAAGAGGGCACAAGTGCAGGGGGGTGGCATGGTGGTTTTAGGGAGACCAACCAGGAGCAGTGAAGGTGGATGGAGAAGACTCCCAGCCAAGAAGCGTCAGTGGTTATTTCTGTCGGAGGTGATGAGAACCTGCTCTGTGGGGCATGAGATGGGATGACAACTGCTAGGAGACACTGCAGACCATAAGCAAAAAGGAAGCAAACCCCAAAGCCAGGTGACCTGTTGAACATGGTGGGTAGAGAAGAGAGGAGGAAATTTTCTAAAATAATGTCTAAATTTTGAACACAGAAAACTAGAGCAGAAGCATTGTCACTGATGGAATTTGGTAGTTAAGAAGATGTGTTTATTTACGAAGGAAAATGATGAGGTTTTCTCTAGTCTGGGTGAAAACAGTTTTGAGTGGAGATACCCTTTGGTGCGGAGGCCTTGCAGGATGGAAAGCAGGGGCTCTGTCTATGCTGTGCATCACAATACGCCAGCATCCAGCGCAGTGCCAGGCTGAATAAACATTTTCTGAATGAATAAAGTCAACTTTGAGACATAAAATTAGGAGATGTGGGCACAGAGACGTTAGTTGAAGCCCAAGGAGGATATGTGTAGAATAAAAGGCCGGAAACGGGGTCTGGAAGGATGCCCGTAGTTGCGCTTGTTAGCACAAGAGTCAGCGGGAAGTAAGACAGGAGATTCAGAATTATGTCCTCCAAGAGAAAGGCCGGTTTCAAGAACCAGGGAGTAACCAGTTAACGTCCAACGCAGCAGGGAGGATGAGAACAATGAAGACCGAGACAGGTTATTTATTTAACCAGAAAAGGCCACCAGGAGCCTTAGAGAGGGAGTGGGCCCACACTGGCTGCACAGGAGAATCCCCTGGGGAACTTTAACGCCCCTGCCGCCTTGGCCTGCCCCACAGAAGTGAACTCCCAGTCTCTGGGGGTGGGGCTCCGGCATCATAGGTTCTAAAGGTCCCCAGGTGATTTCCGTGAGTCACCAAGACTCAGAATCATGGTCTTAGAGGAAGCAATTTCAGTAGGGAGGTGGGGGCTGAAGTAGTTCATAAAGTCTTAAGAAGGGACTCAAGAGAGAGAGATATAAAACAAAGGATATAGGCTGAGTCTTTTGGAAGAAGAGAAAGGAAAGAAAGAAATCTCCTTACACAGACCCATAGCCTTACTGCAGGCTTCGGGACAAATTGCACGGCCATCAGCCGCTTCTTTTTACCTCCCTGATTTCCCAGCATAGTCCATAACACAGCAAAGCAGGATATGTAAGCAAGAGATTTTGCAGTTTCTTAGGAGTTTCATCTATACCAGGAGAAAATTTGACATCAGCTGGTCAGGATTTCTATAGAATGGTTAAATTTTGAAAAGGCTACTCAATTTTTTAACTATTTAGAAAGCAATCATTATAGTATATGGTTACTATGTTCTGTGTTTTTGTGTGTGAACCATTAAATTAATGGACAAAATATAGTTATTATAATACATAAATTATGTCTAATTTAT
Organism: Vicugna pacos; assembly: GCF_048564905.1. Classification (NCBI taxonomy): domain Eukaryota; kingdom Metazoa; phylum Chordata; class Mammalia; order Artiodactyla; family Camelidae; genus Vicugna; species Vicugna pacos. Next base: position 75,017,849 of record NC_132993.1, on the reverse strand, counting down.
ATATTTATATCGTATATATCCTATAGTTATTAGATTAAATAGTAAACATATATATATATATCTTATAACTATGATCACTGTTGCTGTAACTGTATATGAAGCAATAGTTTCGTTATGATAGTTCTGAAAATTTCTCAGTATAAAAAGTGATTCAGGAAAATGTACTGTATGTTTCACTTGGTCCTATTCCCTTAAAAGAAAAGTTATTTCGATATGGAAAGTTAAAAATCACAACTGATAATGTACAGAGGGAACAGTAAAATCAGGAAACATTTCAAAGTAAGTAACCTATGTATAGAGGAAAAATCAAATTGACATTTGGTTGAAATGAAAACATATGCAAACATAAGTAATTATGGTTCCTGGATCTGCAGATAAGTATGTCTAACCAGAATAATGCTTCCTGCTTCAGCTATTGAACTGGAATACTCAATAGACCTTGGGCTGTCGTGGCACCCATTGGTAAGGGACTGCCTGCCCACCAACGTTGAATGCAGTCGCTACCATCTGCAGCGCGTCCTCGTGTCAGATACTTTCAACAAGTGGACCAGAATCACGCTGCCGCTCCCACCTTACACCAGGTATGGGTGTTTCTGCATGTAGTGAACCCAAATGTGATACAATTTGGCAAATCCAATTTCAGCACAGCCAGTTTACATGAGTTACATGAGATTTTGTTGCTTGTTGATGACACCACCTGTATGATTTACTAAGGCGATCTTAATAGAAACCAGTTTTTGTGACGACATCGTTCTGTGTTTGCCCTAAGTCCAGGCCTTTAATGACGTTTCACTCTAGTATTTTTTTTTTTAATGGCATATGCAAGAGAACAGTGGCTGAATTGTTGAGCTTCTCCAATTTAAGTCACTCTGCTGAGGACAAGTCTTCATAGATATAAATGGAGTCTATTTTCTGTCAGTCAGACTACTGTACGTGTAGCAGGGAGTGGTATGTAAATGGATATAGCACATGAATGTGTATTAAAACTTGTGTCCACTTTTAAAATTTTATTTTGAACAGTATCTGGAGAATTATCATCTGGAGCATTCTTTTTTTTTAAACATTTTTTATTGATTTATAATCATTTTACAATGTTGTGTCAAATTCCAGTGTAGAGCACAATTTTTCAGTTATACATGAACATATATATATTCATTGTCACATTTTTTTTCTGTGAGCTACCATAAGATCTTGTGTGTATTTCCCAGTGCTATACAGTATAATCTTGTTTATCTATTCTGCAATTTTGAAATCCTGTCTATCCCTTCCCACCCTCCAGTCCCTTGGCAACCACAAGCTTGTATTCTATGTCTATGAGTCTGTTTCTGTTTTGTACTTATGCTTTGTTTGCTTGTGTTTGTTTTTTGTTTTTAGATTCCACGTATGAACGATCTCATATGGTATTTTCCTTTCTCTTTCTGGCTTACTTCACTTAGAATGACATTCTCTGGAGCATTCTTTTATATGAAAAGCAAATGTAAATGCTCATTCATTGTGTCTAAAAAGAAATGATGGTGGCTTAATAAAACTGCCTGGTAGATGCTGGTGGAGAAGTTAAGTCTAAATTATCTATGGAGCTTCACTCCTGTTTGAGTAAAGCGGGGAATTCCCCTTGCCTGGGGGGTAGTGTTACAGGCCTCTCTCTCTTTTCACCACCCAAGTAGAAACCGGTAATCAGTTGCTACCGTTAAGAAGCAAAGCAACCAATGCGATGTGTGGAACCGGAGTTACAGTTCAGGCTCATTATCGTACTCTCGCCTCCCCACAAATGAAGAATGGATAAATCTTCCTAGCAAATGATCATAAAATTCAGCCATTCATCTAAGGAATAAACTTTTCTTGAGATTATCATAAATGGGATGGTTTCAGTTACTAACAGCCTACGGCTTCTCTACAATTGCTGGCTCGGAGGTTCGAAACTATATTAACTGTCAGCAGAGTTGCCAAGTTTAAATGAGATACGTGAGATTTTGTTGCTCGTTAAAGGTATTGCTATGCATGAATTATTAAGCCAATCTTAATAAGTAAAATCGAAAAAAAAAACCCTTCATTAAGGCAGTAGTCTTTTAAGTCATTATGAATTCTGTGAATTATTACCCAGCTACTTGGTAACATTGTGCAAATAAATGACATTCTAAGATTTATTCCAGTTAGTCATTATACCCTTGAGTCTTTTACTCAAGAAAAATAATTATTCCTCATCTTTTAATCTATCTTTTGTCTCTTGCACATACCCATAAGAATTTTGACCCTTTCAAGTGATATTTGAAAAATCTGATGAGCATTCATTTCCTCTTGTTATGGTATTAAAAATAGGCAGTTGGTTTACTTGTTTGTTTGTTTGTTTGTTTGTTTTTAGTGGAGGTCCTGGGGATTTAACCCAGAACTTCATGCATGTTAGGCATGCACCTTACCACTGAGCTAAACCCCCCTCCACTGTTTATTATATTAACCCTCAAGGCTCATGTTGTACTATGGTCATAAAGGCAGCTACCTTCTAACAAGGGCCTTTGGATAATTCAGAAAGAAATGTGCATGGGTGGAGCCCAAGCCAGACTCCTCTTCTCCTGGTGCTCTGCTGTTAGAACATTGTTCCAGGCTCAGAGCACTTTGTCTCAAACTCAGGTTAGCACATCTATACCATATCTGCTCTTACATCCATTTGCTTTTTAAATATGGTGTTTGTCTGTTCTGAGTTGAAGTTACTGCTTCAACATTTGCAAAGTATTGGGACATCAGTGCTTATGTTGTCCCCCAGGACAGAACTGAGAATTTTAGTCTGTAGTTCTTCACTATAAACAAACATGATGCTGACAACTTAAAGCCATGTGCTAAGTAGAAATTAGGAGTGATGGTGACAATGTCCCAATTGTAGGCTTGTCCGCTCACTCATCGTGTGACCAACAAGGCTAGGGTCCCAGTATTGTTGGCACAAGTGGTGGAAAGAGTCAACTGAGGTGAGGTGTCCACAAATTGACATCAAATCATTAATTAAATGGAAATGGCCAGTAGTCATCAGGAGTGATTATTTATTTATTTAGCCATTCGTTAAACAAATATTTTTGGAAGTATTTAATTACAAGCTAGGTCTGTGTCAGGGGCTGAACTTACCCCTGCCTCAAGGAACTTTTAGTCCAGTGAAAGAGAAAAGTATCAACCGGAAACTACCAGTAATCACAGAAGTAAATGTGAAATTCAATTAGGATAAGTGATGGAGGACACTTGCATGGTGCTGAGAGACCATACATCCTAGAGAGATTTGCCTTGGTCAAGAAGGTCAAGGAACACTTTCTTGAGAAAGTGATAATTGAAGTAAGATGTGAAAGAAGGGTAGGAGTTAACTAGGAGAAGAGTAAGACGACTAGTGTTCCAGGGAGGGACAGCAGCCTATAGTAGGAGCACACAGGAACACCTGAGATGCTGAAAGAATGGATCAGGCACTGAGAGAGAAAGTGGAGTGAGGTGTAGGATGGTGCCAGACCAAGAAAAGCACCGTAGGTTGTGCTAAAGATTTGGGGGATTGTTCTCCAAATGCTGGGAAAATGCCTGTTGAAGTGCTTGGGAATGGGGAGGTGCAATCAGATTTGCAATCAGAAAAGCTTATTCTAACTGGAGAACAAATTGGGGAGGATAAAGGTAGATGTAAGGAGGCTCTTAAAGAGACAGTAACTGCTGGTAGCTTGGATCAGGGTGTAGCCGACACAAAGAGAAGTGGAGAAATCCAAGAGAAATGGAGGCAATAAAATTGACTGAGCTTAATGATGAAGTGGACAGGAGACGGTGCGGGAAAGGGCAGTGGTGAAGATGACTCCCTGGTCTCTGAGTTGCAAAACTGATTGGATGCTGGTGCTTTTTGTTGGGAAGGGAAGAGTGAGACTAAACACAAGATACGGGGGAAGGGTATAGCTCAGTGGTAGAGTATGTGCATAGTATGCACGAGGACCTGAGTTCAATCCCCAGTATCTCCATTAAAAAAAATCAATCTAATTACCTCCTCCCCACAACAAAAACAAACAACAACAACTAAAACCACAAGGTATGTCACACTCTGCTCCAGACATTGCTCTGCTAAAACCCAAATAAACTGGGGTAGATAGAATCATAGTCTCTAATCCTCCCATATACACTAGTGACATTAGATCTTCTTGAAAGAAAAAGAAAAAAGGCTGGAAAACATTGTGGTTTAGTGGTTCCAGCTTTGCAGCCCTCTGAGCTTCTAAGCAAGTCATTTCATGTCCTGAAGTTTCAGTTTCTTCACCTGAGAAATGAAGATACTTTTTATCGTATAAAAATCTAATAAATGTGCATGGACGTGTATGTGACATTGTAAACATTTACTGAAATGTAAGTTGTTTTTGCTTTTAATGAGTTAACCACATAATCACACTCGTTAACTATAGCGCAAGTTTACCATCAGACATCGACTTCAGTCACACTAAGAAGTCTTCCTCAGTTAGGGAGCCCACGGTAGCCGTGGGACTCTGTCTTAAGTTCCAGCCCTAGAGGAGGTTGCAATCTGATTAGGAAGAATAAACAACTTTGAAATAATACGTGCTGAGTACAGGGTATCCTCACTGATGAATGGGCTAGAAATGCTATATGCATTGGGGAATGGGAGACATTGTTGAATGCCAGAGTTGGGGAGGGTTTCATGGAAAAGACGGGCCCTGGCTTCAAAGGATGGCAAGGATTTAGGTGGGTAAGAAGACCATCCTCAGTTAGGGGAACAATGCAAACAGGGCACATGAGCCTGGGAGGAGCAGGGAGGCTGCTGATTAAAGCAGGGAGCTCCTGTCTGGAAGCTGTGCAAAGCTGTTTGTTAGTAGAGTTGGGTTAACTTATAGTAAGCATTGAAGCAAGGCAGAGGGGTTTAGATTTGTAGGGAAAATGAACTATGGTGGGTTTTGAGCTGAGAATATTCTTCCAAGAAAAAAAAATTGGAAGAACGGAGAGGCTCGAGTAAAAGAAACGTTGACAAAGGAGTTGTGATCGTGACTATACATGGAGTGACAAGGGTCAGGGCTACAGCTGACATGGAGAAGACGGGGCACATATTATGGGACAGTTCAAAGAAAGGCTTAGTATAACTCAGTCACTAACTTCTTCTCCATTGCACACACCCAGAGATGATTCTAAAATTTGAAGCCTGAGAAAGTAGTGAGAAGAAGTGGGGAGAGAGCTAAAGCTGACTCCAGGAGGAACAGTACAGCAAATTTAATCAAATGATGCTGAATTAAATGTGATGGAAACATCCATCTGACAAAGCTATGAAGATTGGACCCCAAAGGAAGATAACAAACTTTGGAGCCATGAGCGTGGAGGTCGTAGGCAGTGAGATAAAACTGCAGCAGCTCTCCAAAGGAGAGCATTTTAAAAAGACAAGAAAGGATCCCTAAATTTAGTAACAAAATGGGTGGAAATGGCTATGAAAGGAGTCAAGAGGATGCAGTCAGGGAGTTAAAAGGAGAATCAGAATAACGTCGTATCCAAGCCAAACAGGAAGAGATGACCAACAGTGGCAAAAGCTACAGAGGCATGAAGAAAAAAGTTTCACAATAGGTGTACTAGGTTTTTCAGTAAGGAGATAATGACCTTCAAAAGAACTGTTTCCATAAGATAATGGAAATAAATACAGCTTGTCTGGCCCCAGAGCCCATGAGCTTAACCACTGTATTAGTACCACATCTTTATTGCTTGCCTAAGAGATACGGTCCTAGAAGAATTAGGAGGGGAGACTGCTAGGAGCTGTTGAGAGAGGCTGAAAGAAAATTGGAAGATGCCAGAATCAATTTTATAGCCCCTAATCTGAATCTGCCGCCGCCTCCTCCTCTTTACTAACCACAGACCTAAAAATAACAGGTGGCTCAAGTGGCATGAGTTCTTGAAATGTCACCTGAGAACCAGGGTGAGTCAGTGGAAGGGCCGGTAACCCAAACCCACCAAGAAAGGTGGGGTGCAGGGAGCGGCCACTGCAAAGCTCAGGTGTGACGTGGCTATTTTAAGTCACAGTTTGAAGATGATCCACTCCCTTCTACTAGCCCTAATGACCCGACTGATACCACTGTCTTGAAAGATTAACTACTACACTTTGCAAGCCAGGTGGTTTTAGCCACAGTGTGGGAGCTACTTAGTGTGTGCAGGAAGTTCACCCCACCTACTGTAACTGCAAATAAAATGTCTTATTGTAAGAAAATCAAATAACTAAGCATAATATTTATTGGGTTCATCATGGAGAAATATTCAGGGGAATTAAAAGTTCATTTTTTTAAAGACAAATTATTTAAACTTTCCCTGCTACTCTTATTTCTCTCCATTTTTACTTCCAACTTACCAATATTTTTTAAAAGTATCTTAAACGTTTTGCCAGCATTTATATTACTGAACATCTTGTTCAAATTTTTCAATCAAGTCAAGGAAGCCTTGGACTTCTCTTACGTATCCATCCTCTCATACATCATTTTGATACTTTGAACATCGCTGCTATTACTTTACCAGATTTATGCTGGTGTCTCAGGACTTCAGAACATAAAACAATTTTGTGTGGTATAAACCATGGTATTATTGATTTTCACGTACTGAATATGTTAATATATATTTTGGCATTAGGTTAAGACAAATTAAATCTGTTTCCATTTCCACTACAACAGAGAGTAAAACTATTTCCAAAAATTCTGCATTCTCTATAAGCTTCATTACTTATCAACCTTGTTGCTAGAGGTTTATCTGAGAATTTGAGATTTGAGTGTATTTTGTTTTCTTTTTGATTGAAGTATAGTCAGTTTACAATGTTGTGTCAATTTCTGATCTACAGCATAATGTTTCATTCATACATATGCATACATATTTTTGTTTTCATATTCTTTTTCATTATAGGTTACTACAAGATTTTGAATATGGTTTTCTGTGCCATACAATAGAAATTTGTAGTTTATCTATCTCATATATAGTAGTTAGTATCTGCAAATCTCGAACTCCTAATTTATCCCTCTCCACCCTCTGTCCCCACTGCTAACTGTAAGTTTGTTTCCTATATCTTTGACTATACTTTGTATGTATGCTACATGCAGATTTTTTATTGAAGTATAGTTGATTTATCAAGTTGTGTTAATTTCTGGTGTACAGCATAGTGATTCATTTATATACACATACATATATATTCCTTTTTATATTCTTTTTCATTATAGGCCCGTATAAGGTACTGAATATAGTTCCCTGTGCTGTTTATGTATTTTGTATATAGCAGTTAGTAGATTCTTAAGATTGTTTTAACAATTAAATATGTCATTCTTCATTTAGAAGGTATTTTGTAAGTTTTAGGAAATCCCTCTTACTTGAAGGATAGTCCAATGTATTTGATGCCCTCAGTATGCCCACTTGGAACACTGTAGTTCCAATAATAATCATTACTAATTATGGTTATCAACAAAGATAATGTAACTTTATCTTATCAAAGCATAGCCATTCTCTTATTTGTAATCCTCAAATCAAAATTTTACTAGGAGTTTGAAAGAACCACAGATTATTTTTGACTCAACAGTTATCTATTTAAAATCCAAACATGCAGAATTATAGAGAATAGTATACTATACTTCAATATAATCGTCACCAAGCTTCAGTAATTACTGATGTATGACCAACCTCGTTTCATCAACAGCACCACTCACTCCTGCCCCCTACATTATTTTGAAGCAAATCCCAGACATCATATCATGTCAACTGTAAGTATTTTAGCAAGTGTCCCTAAAAGGACTTTATAAAAATAACTATTAAATTATTATCATACCCAAAAATTAATGATAATTTTTTATTCAATACTAAGTATTCAGTGTTCAGATATCCCTGTTTGTCTTGTAAAATTTGCTACAGGTTTTTTCAAATTGGGATGCAAGTCAATGTAATTGGTTGATATGGCTCTTAAGTCTCCTATAACCTCAAGGCCCCCCTGCTTATCTTTTTTAAGATAAGGGCTAAGACACAGAGAAGTTATTCAATTTCCCCACAGACAGAAAGTCAGTGGCTGAACCAGGATTGCAACAAAAGTTCTCTACTTGTTCTCTATCAAGGAAGAAAGAAAAGCCATGTGGAGTGGCTCATTTAAATTCTTCTGTTACTAACTCTATAGTGTGCTTTCCACTCTAGTTCCAGAGAGTAGCATGATGGATCTAGGTCACCTTAAAATGCTATCTTACCTTTATCACATTTGTGGGGGGTCACAACCTGTAGTCCAAGCATTTTCTCTTCTCATGCCGATATTCAGACCTCAGTGTATTATAAGAAATTTAGGAGAAAGGAAAATTAAATGACATTGTACCTTCTTTCATGGACAGACTGATGTTACCTAAAAATCCCCAAATGTGACACTCAGTGTCCTATAAATGCCCAATGTTAATTATAATCACTAAGAGAATCTTCTCCCAAAAGGTCTGGGATGCATGTATTAAGTGCACCCTGCCAGCTGCCAAATCTATGGTCTTCCAGCCCTCACCCGCCATCCAGGACAACCAGGGTTCTCAGTAGCACATCTCCTCCAGCTGCGATGCACTACGTCAGGAGACAGCGGGTTCTAGGTTCAGTTCTGAACTAAGAAGCTGTAGAAGTCTCCCTCCTTGACTGGCAGTCCTCACACCTGTGAAATGAGACAACTGTACGGAACAGTTTCTAAGAGTCATCCTCTCATTTCTACCCCAAAGTGTGACTTCCTGTTTTATTCCTAGTTCAATGTCTTCTTCGTCAGAATCTCCCCCAGAGCAGGGTCTTCATGGCCCCTGTCAGATGGCCCCCTCGTTTAGAGCCCTTCACAAGTAATTGATTCACACTTCTAATACCAAAGTTCATGCCTCCTTTCTGGAGCCTGCTTTTACCTGTAGGTCATGGGCTGTGACCCTCTGTTCAGTTGAGCAGACCTGTGCTACTCTCCAGGTATACACCTACGAGTAAAATTGCAGGGTCATATGGTAACTCTATGTTCAGCATTTTGAGAAACTGGCAACCTGTCTTCCACAGTGACTACACCATTATTCATTGCCATCAGCAGCATGTAAGTGTTCAGATCTCTCCACATCCTTGCCAACACTTATTAATTGTTGTCTTTTTTTTTTAATCATAGTCATCCTAGTAAGTATAAAGCTATATCTCATTGTGGTTTTGATTTGCATTTGTCTAATGTCTAAGACTACTGAACATCTTCCTATGCACTAACTGGCCATTTATATGTCTTCTTTGGAATATTCTCCACTTTTGTCTAACACAGAGAAATAGAGCCATGGAGGAAATTTTAAGCCCAGTATAAAGACAGGGTCTTGGCTAGCAAGGCAAATAGGGGACACATTTTGAAAGGAGACAGACATTGCAGAGCCTCTTATTCAAACACAGAGGGCCAAGGGCTTCGACTCTGATCTTGGATTGCGGAAGTCAAGATAGACTGGCGTACACGTACAGCAGCGATAAACGCGCGTCCACAGCTAAACAGCTGTTCAAAGTTAGGGGTAATGGTAGGGATAGGATTATTTTGTATAGGTTGAAGTACAGTTTGAAGGTTTTGCTTACTGAGAATATAGAGTAACGATGATCCAGTAGATCCTAGCCTTGTCTCAGTTTTGCGAGTGGATCAGCATGACTTGGGCGCTGGGCTTCAGCTTCTTCATTGGTGGATTCAGAGAGTCGGCTATGTTTTCTAGTCTTAAATACTTTATGTATCTCTTTGAAAGTAAAAATAACGTCAGGGAAGAGTGAAAAGTCTTTTAGAAAATTATACATTGTTTCTATCAAAGAACTTTTTCTCCTAATGGTGATGATGACAGTGAGGACTTCATAGGTAGAGAGTCGTTCTGAAGAAAAGAGCACACATGAAAGATTGACATGTGTACTGAAATTTATTCAAAGATGTGTAGGCAGCATGGGGAAAGGTTCCAGGGGAAAGCAGTGATGGAAATCATGCTACTGACAGTAACATTTTTTAACTTCTTAGCAATGGATATTTAATTATTAAGCAACTCTTCTGGAGCACTTACTATGTGCTGTAGATGTAGAGGAAATGATATAAATTCAGAAAAGATGCAAGGAGAGACATTTCAAGGATATGGGAAAAGGAGGAATCTGCTTTGAGACCATTTTTTCCGCACAACTGCAAGAAGCAGCAGCTGGTAGTGGCCGTCATTATAAGGAAGCTTCAGGATAAATGATGACACCTGCCGAGGGACTTCACCAAGACACTTGCAGGTCTTGGTAAACATGAACTAATTAATTTTCACAACACCCTTGTGAGGTGGGAAGCAGTGTTTCCCTAGTTTTACAGACGGAAAAGTGTCGGCATGTAAACATAAGTGATTTGGCCCCTTTACATAGTGAAGCATGACAGGGCTGGGAACAAGAAATCTTGGAAATTCTACTTCCAGATTTTCATTTTTACCTTATATTCCAAAGTATCCCCTTAGTGAAAGTGTTTCCTTTTCTTATAATATTGTATGTACCCCTGTTTTATGGGGTAGGTGTAGTTATTCCTGAGATATAAAATCATCACATTTGAGTTAAGGCCTTAGAAATCATCTGATTTAAACCCCTTATTATATATATTAAGTTACTCACTATGGATATGGAATTTACTAGGACCAGAGTACAGATTAGAGCCCTTCCTTGTCTTTATTCTCATTGGCCAACTCCGGTTTTCGTACGTTCTACAGACGGTTCCCCGCTGTTTCCTTTTCTGTGGAATGACACAGAGTTGTACAGACTGGAAGTGCCGTGGTCAGAAGGCCCCATGAAAGCTATGACCCCAGAAACGCATCTGGCTCTGAAATCTTCTGTACAGTCTCTCTATGAAGTGACTGCGCGGACTGTGATTCAGCACAGCCTGTGATCAGAAAGCCACCACCTGCTAGGCAGCCCATCACCTCCCAACTGCTAGGAAGATCTCCTCCCTCTGTAACAGCCATCAAGTCACCGCCGGCACCACTAGTGACTCTCCCACCCCTGCCCACCCCCCCTCAAGACGTCTGCTGTTTGATTCTTCCTGGTCAGCTTTATTGCTGCCAACTTGACGTTCTTTCCATAAAGGATTATGAAGCCCCATCTATAAGCGTCACCAATAGTAAGGTAATAAATAAAGAGAATAATCCAACAGAGGAAACTATGCATAAATAGGCAATTTTAATAAGAGTTGATAAGGGCTTTAATAAAAAGTGATGGAGCATATGTACACTATCAGGGGAACAAGGACATTTTATTACTTGCCTACCTTCTACAAGCACTGAAGATGCAAAACAATATTCCTTGAAGGGATGCAGAGATATTCCCTGGCCATCAGAAATGTATAGTCTAAAAGAAAGAATAAGTATGTGAGTGTTGACTTGTTATTAAAATCCAAGTAATGATGTGCTATGGAAATGTGGTATTCCACTATGTTATTTATAAGATGTTGCTGCCTGTAAAGAGGTGTAGCTATTAATAAACTTAGGCATTAAAAATTAAGTGATCAGCGGAGCCGCTGAGCTGCACAGCGGTGGGGGCAGCTTCACACTGCCTGCTGTGTGAACACCTCCCTGCACCTGCAGAGCACCTACTGCGAGGCGCTGTACCCCGAGTGTATAATGTAGAACAAAAAGGGATGAACCCTGCTCCCTTGTAACTTACCCTTCTGAGAAAGAGACAGACATTTAAGAAATACATAAGCCAATAAATCTATGACTACAACTGTGATAAATACTGTGAGAGGAAAAGAACAGTTGGCTATGGAAGAAATGCAATTTTTAAAGGGATCGGAAAGAAAATTTCGCTTTGAGGACCTGACGTTTTCTCTGAGACCTAAAAGACTCACAGGGGTTAAGCAAGCTGAGAGAAAGGAAAACCAGGCAGGCAGGAGGCAGGAAAGAGTTTTGGGAGCTTTGAGGGCTGCGGAGGAGCAGTCAGCTGAGGGACCAGAGGGACCAGAGAAGAGAGCTCGGCACACGCAGAGCCCCGGGGACCAAGGAGGAGCTTGGGGTGGAAGTTAAATGCGATAGGAAGTGACAGGAGGGTATTAGGTAGACGTTTCTCCGCTGAGAGGAACAGATGGGAGCTGGCGAGCAAGATGGGGTGTGGAGAAATGAGTGCATAGACGCTCAGTAAACAAATAGCAAACTGATGTTCATTTTTAGAGTGAAGATTTGAGCTCGGCTGTGTTTCTTTTCTGTTTTCTAAACTTAATATAAATATGTTCAATTAGAAAATTTAAAATCCTTGCTGTTGTTTGGTCTTTTGTCCTGCCTAACACAGAGACTTCTCAGTCAAGTGATTAATAGGTATCTCTTAATGACAGAAGTGTATGAATCCATAAAGGGGACTTGGTTTGGCTAATAATTATTTCCTCTACAGGGTAATTTAGTGTTCAAGCTCGGTTGAGCGTCAGGTGTTGTTTGGATTTTACTGCCATCTAGTGTCTCTGAAAAGCTACGTTCATTTGTGTCTCTGAACAAGCTGCTCCCCAAAACTACAAATGAGCAAATATATTTCTGGTTCTGGAATGGGAGAGTCAGTTTGGGTTTTATTTATACTGCATTTAAATCAACATAAAATAAGTCTGGTCTTACTTATTACCTGCTCTCTTTTCTCTGTCCAATTATCTAGTGTTTTGTTGATCCCTCTGATTTACACCCCTACTGTCTTCCTAAGGCTTTTCCTCGTGAGAATTCCTTATGAAGGCTGTGTGAGGCCAGCCAGTGCGCCCATGCACAAAAGTGTCTGGCCTTAGGTAACACGTAGGAGTTGAAATCCTCTCCCCAACTCAGATGCAAAGGGTTCGTGGCCGCCCAAAGACGGGCATCTTTTCCTGATTTGCAAATGTAGCGTTGCAGCAGCCCTGCTGTCCCCCAACCATGGTTTCCACACAAAATTCAGGGCTCACTACCCCCCCTAAGACGTCTGGTTTTAAAATTGATTTTAGTTTCTGTTTCAGTCTGTTTTTACAAGGATCAGAAAGATCATTGGCTGAAGATATATTCTCAAGCTATTGCAGTTCAGTTTGCTTTGGTTTTGTTCATCAGCGTTTGGCAAAGAATTCTGCAGTAATGAACACTTTTTCCAGGGCACAAATGGGGATGTACGTGTGTTTGCGTTGCACTCCTCCACGCACCTGTTCAGACGTACCAGAACACGCTCTCTTGTCCACCACAGCCTTCACTGTATTTCTCTTTTTCTTCAAAGGTCCCAAGCCACTCGTTTCCGTTGGCATCAGCCAGCTCCTTTTGACAAGCAGCAGACGTGGGCGATAGATAATGTGTATATCGGGGACGGCTGCGTAGACATGTGCAGTGGCCACGGAAGGTGCATCCAGGGAGACTGTGTGTAAGTAGGCTTTCCCTTTCTTCTGCGGAAAGCTCCTGGCTCACATTCCAGCCAGGAGATTCCTCTGAAACTGGTTTTTGAATCACTTCCAAGCTGCCTTGGGTTATACATTTTTTCTGAAATCTGACACCGAGCTAACTCTGGAGTTTATGGCTGTTGTATCTTCCTTCTTGCTCAGAGATTGTCTTGTCAGGAGGAGACTGAGTTATAATTGGCTGTTTTGTTTCCTTCTGTGTTTCTGTGGTACACCTGAGCCTTGGGAAAGACATTAGAAGAGGTTCAGGGGTTCAGTGTGTTCTGAATGAAAATAATACATCGTAAGTATTTTTTTAATCACTTAAGTCTGAGTAGAAGTAATGATATGCATTACTTGTGGTTTAATTGGTATTCCTGTGTTATTTGCATAAGAAGGTATATCAAACCTGATCAATTTACCAGATATATTTGATGGAAAGACCTAGTATTTTACTCTCAAAGAGCCATCGCATCTTGGGAAGGATCTAAGTGTGTGCTGGGCGGGGGGGTGGTGAGTGAGTGGTGTGTGTGTTGTGTTGTGGTGTGTTGTGTACTACAGGCCTCTGTGCTTTATTTTCAAAGACTCTGCTATTAGGCGGGATGTAATGAATGAAGATGCTGATAGAGCATCCATAGTCCCTTCTCCACGAATCTCTGCACACCTGGGAAGTCCTTCCCTTGATGAATGACCCCAGCCCATATCCAGTATGACCTCTGAGACCCCTGACACCCCCAGCCCTATACTCATACTTCCTCCCACAATGAACAGGGAATTCAGTCTTTTAGTCAAAGATGACAGATGCCATCCAAAGTACCCTCTGCTATTTGGAACATGGCCTCTTGAATTCCTGATTGACTCTGTTCAGAAGACCAGTTTCATAAATCATTAGGCCTTACCAACTAGTTTGGCAGCCGCAGTCTTGTTATCAGCCATCGGGAGCTGTGTCATGTGAGGACAGCGCTTTAATAAATTCTTTGAAGTTGCTTCTTTCTCTCCACCTATAAGCCCAAGTCACTACTTTAGGAAAGCCTAGAGGCAGTTAATTCACAGCCTATTTCTAACCGAAAGCACTGTTCAGGAGAGCTGGTGGATTCCGGCACGCTCTGTGAAGATAACTAACCTCTCATTATCTTGGACTTGGAAAAGGAGTTGGCTGCACTAATTTGAGAGCCCTCTTGTAGGGGCTTTGTTTGATGTTGACTTTTCCTTTCTCTTTCTCCACTCCCAGCTGTGATGAGCAGTGGGGAGGCCTGTACTGTGATGAGCCCGAGACCTCCCTTCCAACGCAGCTCAAAGACAACTTCAATCGGGCCCCATCCAACCAGAACTGGCTGACTGTGAATGGAGGGAAATTAAGTACTGTGTGTGGAGCTGTGGCTTCGGGAATGGCTCTCCACTTCAGTGGGGTTAGTGTTTGCTGTTTATTCATTTCTGCATCTTCTGAGTTCCCGCCAAAAAGTTGAGTCTCTTTTGAAGTTTAATTAGCAAATCAAGATGCAGAGTTAGACACTCTAAGTGCATAATAACCCTAATATAAACTCGCAACTTTATACAAATCAGAAAACACTAATTGTTTTCAACATTCTCCAGTCATAAATTGGTTGAGATAATTTAATTATGCAGGGTAGTGTCCGCACAAGGCATATTTAAGTACACTTCTAAAAAAGACTTAAATGAATTTCTATCCTGGGATACAGCACTTACACAGTGCATAAGGGTCTTCCATCTAGATTGATGCTCTTATTGAAAATTCCTGAGCTTGCAAAAGGTTTGGGATTTAAGGAGCCAAAAATCTGGAAAATGAGCTTCATAGTTTCCTGAATTTATTAACAATAATTAATCCTTTCTATAAATGATCCAAGAAAGAATAATTGTTAGTAATTACTAGGCACTTGAATTTATAGCAGATTATTTTGTGAAGGACAGCAGTAATGTTAGAAAATTGCTTTGAGAAATTGTATAGTCATTCTATGTTGCTGCCAAAAATGACGTATTTAAAAGTAGAAATTCTCTAATTCTATCTAATTCTATAATTAAATACCCTTCATAGGCAATTTAACTTTTTAACAATTACAAATTCATTGTCAGTTCTTTTTTTTTTTTTTACTACCATGCCCTACCTTGAAGTTTACATTTGTGCCAATGAAGTATACTAGTTTTTTAGCCCAAGAGTGAAAAAGAGGACATACAGCATACAGGATTTTTATAATCATCAGCAGTGACTAAGAATGCAGTGTCCTAGCTTAGATGGAACACTAAAAGTCCTCGTTTTCCTCATTGATTCAACTAAAAAATGACTGCCTTTCTATGTTAATGAATTAATATAGAAAGCATTAAAATCAACTATAAAAGTTTAAATAAAAAGCTTACACCTTTCTATCTAATAAAACTGAAAAAGAAAAAAACAATATAGGATTTCAGCTCAAAATTAAACATGCTTTAACTTTAGTAAAACAAAAAAAGCTTACAAGTATTATCCTTAATTATAATTAAATTATATGAAAATTTTGGACATCATTTTTAAATTTGCTGTTCAAGTAGTCATCTCAGTATGCTATTTTTTTGTTTTGGTTTGGTTTTTTTTCTTTTTCAGTTTTATTAAGTAGAATTATTACAGTTCGACTGTACAATGTGTTATTTTATTAATAGCTGATGCCTTTTAAAGATCTAATAAATACCTATAAATAACTGGAAATAGTTTAATAAAAACATAGAAAAGTTTCTTTAATTCCAGCTCTCCTATTACTTAGAAGAAAATAGAAGAGAATCTCCTTAGAATGTATTGCCCTTTGTAAGTAAGTTCCAATACTGAAATTTCAAAGCTTGACATATATTTGCTGAGTACCTGCTGTGTGCAAGAGGCCACATTAGGAACTAGTATAACAGGAGAGATGATAAGAAAATCATTGTTGCAATACTGTGTGACTTGTATTACAAAGGAAATACAGAAAGGATGGAAGCCAGAGAGTACCTAGAACCTGTAAGATGGTCCCTCGTCACCGTGTTGTTGCTTTCTGCTTCTTTTCCTTAGGGGTGCAGTCGACTGTTGGTCACTGTGGATCTAAACCTCACTAATGCTGAGTTTATCCAGTTTTACTTCATGTATGGATGCCTGATCACACCAAACAACCGTAACCAAGGCGTTCTCTTGGAATATTCTGTCAACGGAGGCATTACCTGGAACCTGCTAATGGAAATTTTCTATGACCAGTACAGTAAACCTGGGTTTGTATTCAATTTCATCTCTAATAAGTAGTATGTTGAGAGAAGATGCCTGGTGAGGCCTGCCAGTGATCAGTTACAGGGACCGCAGGGGACCTAGACCGTGTGCTCACCAGTAGAGGATGCCTCTGAGACCAACACAAAGATAAGGTTTCTGAGCTGGACAAACAGCTGTTTTTATTTCAAAAACAACTAGTTTGCAAATCGCAGAATAAGATAAAATGCACAATCACAATGTCAATAATAAATAGACCCACTACAAAAAAAAAACACATAAATGAATGAGTAGATGATAATGAATTTCAACATTTTGGGAAGTGAATTTCAACATTCTGGGAAAGTGGAAATAAAACCAGTTTATTTGTGTGCTTGTTTATATAGTGTTCACTTCCTTTTGGAGTATTGGGGCTAGAAAATAAACACAATAGTAGATAAATATCCTTAAGAAGCCTAGAGTCTATTTTTAAATTCCTTATTTAAAAAGCCCTGAATAAACACAATATATGGGTCATTTTAAAAAATATATTCTTGAAGGGCAAAAAGCAATCAGTGTGACCAATCAGAAAAATCAAAAGGCTGTTAAAAAGAAAAAGAGCATGTTTACTAAAGTAGGAAGAGGAGAAGAGGGAAAAGGAAGGTGAAAGAAGAGAGAAAGAGAGAAGATTGGAGGGAAGGAGGAGAGAGGGATGATTGCACCCAATAAAGAAATAGAATAAATAAAAACACCAAAAAAAGAAGAAACTTAGATAATCCCTCAGTACATAGCAAACCAGGTACAGGCTAAAAATTAGGTAAAATAAAAACAATTAAGAGTATTGTAAATGATCATTTAGATTCAATGTGTCAGTTAAAAACAGGTGCAGTGACAGAAACCTAGAATGACTTAAAAGATTTTTTTTTCCCCTTTTCTGTAAATGAGATGCAGGAGAAGGTAGCCCAGAGCTGCTACAGCGGCTCCACCAGCACCAGAGACCCAGGTTCCTTCTACCCGGTACTTCTTCCACTCTCAGCACATGACCTACATCTCGTGATACCAGAGGGAGACTCTGGCTCCACCACGTTCTAGCATGCAGGCAGGAGGATGGGGCAAGAGGGGTGTGTCATCTCTATGGACACTTCCTAACCATTGCCCGTACTTCCTTTCGCATTTCAGTAGCCAGAACTTAATCACAGAGACACTCCCAGATACAAGGGAGTCTGAACACCTTGTCTTTATTCTGGGTGGCTCTTCACCCCACTGAAAAGATGGGCTCCTCTTATGAAGGAAAAAGGGGAATGTGGCCGTTGAGGAAATGCCAGCAATCTCTGCCACCAGCAAAAGTTTTCAATCCTGCACTTGCATTAAAGCTGACCACCAGTAAAGGATTCCAAATAGACACTAAGTGGTACACAATGGAATAGTGCAAAAAGTGTGCTCCCCTGTTAGAGATAATAGACAAGTCAAGTAAACTGTTTATGGAGATAGTTACAATGACTCTCAAGTATGAGTTCTTGAACATTTAAACAGCATAATATGCAGGGAGAAGGAAGTTATGTTTCTGTAGCATAAAAGCACACCTGTCTAATCTACTTTAGTTCTCTGAAGGAGAAACAAATTCACCAAGATAGGAACAGTGGTCATAATTTAGTTAAACTTTCAGCAGCCTTAGATACATTTCCACTCCAGAGGTTCTTAATGTGTGGTCAAGGATTTATCAGAGAAAGGAAACTAATTTAGAAATAGGAAAGAAAAATTGAGATAAAAGATCATTGCTCTGGGTAAAAAAATGTGATTGTGAATCCCTCCAGGAACAGATAGATTTCCCGTATTATGTAGTACATTTTAAAATGCTAAACATGCCAATTCAATGGAGATAAATTGCAGAAAGATGTTGCAAGGTGAGCATACAAAAAAAGAGAGGAAAGGGAGGGGCACAGGTGAGCTTCAAAACTTGGGAAAAGATTATTTGCCTAAAGACTCATGATCTCCAAACTGTCAGTAACTACACAGATGAGGGTCTGAGATTCATAGTCTAATAAACTTTCCTTCCCTAAGACCAAGATCCATTAAACCATCATGGCTCAAAGGGTGCACAAAATGATGGACATAATCCCAAAAAGTACTTAAAATCCAAGTCCTGAAAATCTAATAACATCCTAGCCTTGAATGGATTTTGATTGATCTCCATACACAGGAGGTACTGTGTAAACAAAACTAAAATAGCAAAACCTCTCCACTGTGAAAGACAAAAACTAAGGGGTCATATTGAAGCCCTCAGCTTAAGGGTTCTTTCTAGGATGAACTGGGACTTGTTGATACCATCCTGCGGCGTAATAGTAATGGCAGCCCTGGAAAGTAAAGGGAGGTAGATCAGCATGGATGAAAAGATGAGACTTTATGCAGAGGAGAGTAAACCTCAGGAAATTATTTTCCCTGACAGACTTTATGAGTTGTATATATCAATTTGAAGGGGTTTGATGTCTTCCTGGGGTTTAGACGCATCATTGTGATGAAGGCTCATGCTGGAGCGTGGAGCTGTGTGGTACCATGTCCATCCTTGGTGACTGAGTCGGGGGCGGCCTCTTTGGCTTGTTAGTCCATGGTTCTCACTCAGCATTACTTACTATAATGTTCTCAATAAGCATAGTCACTGTCCAACCAAGCAACTGATGAAATAATTATACACAACCTGGAACCCTCAGGCTGAGAGCCCAAATGTTCTACCACAGTCTAGCAAACTGCTGGTACTCATGGGGGTGGATGAAATCAAACTGCTGGTACTTGTGGGAGTGGAATGAAGTCAAGTTTCCAGGGGAACAAAACAGATGCAGCCAACCTCTGGGTGACAGAAAAAAAGTCGATGTTGGTTTATGTCTACCAAAGTGCAAATGCCCTATGCCTACCAATCTTGGAGGGGCCCTAGGGAAGCAGAAAGTTGCATGGTCCCTCTGAGGCCTGCCCAGGGACAGTTAGAGCAAGGAGGTATTTCCAGGATGGTTAAATTTGTTCACAATCTGTTTCTCCAATCTAGTGACTTTTGAGATTTCATAAAATCAAGCCAGTATATCATGGTTTTTAAAATGATTTTAGCTAACGTCCTCTCCTCACCCCCTACTCGGCACAGAATATCTTATCTCTGGTTACATGTCTTTTACTCCCATGAGACATTTGACAAGACTCCTTCCCCACCCCAACCATCATTTTCTTCAGATTCGTGAATATCCTTCTCCCTCCCGATGCTAAAGAGATGGCTACTCGCTTCCGCTGGTGGCAGCCGAGACACGACGGCCTGGACCAGAACGACTGGGCCATCGACAATGTGCTCATCTCGGGCTCTGCCGACCAGAGGACCGTCATGCTGGACACCTTCAGCAGCGCCCCAGTGCCCCCACACGAGCGCTCGCCCGCCGACGCCGGCCCTGTTGGGAGAATTGCTTTTGACATGTTTATGGAGGACAAGACTGCAGGTAACTTTTTCACTGATGCTAATAAAAATCCAGTGGACATGCAGCCTAGATTTGGGTCTTTTCCAAAGAGTGGAATGTGGCACCTTTTACAGATTGTCAAGTGGTACAGAGACTGTGAAAATGGTGTTGCCCTGTGGCTTCTCTCAACCTTCCTGGTTCACGTCGTATCTACATCTCTTCTTCCTTCAAGCCAGCAAGTTTGTTTTAATAAATAGCATTCCATAATTTTATAAACAGGGTAATTTTCTTTTCTTAGAAAATTTTCATTTCTCCGTTTCCTGTTTTTCACTTTAGAGCAAAAACCAACATTTCCTAGACATGTGTTTTACTCTCCAGAGACAAGTGTTCTGTTTTGCTATGTGTCAGACACACCTGTGATGGCATTTCATGTTTCAGAGTGTCCAAGGTCACGCTTGTTACTCTTCATTCTCAGTAGGAGTTGTGCAGCGGTCCCAGTGAACTGTCAAGGATCTCTCCATGCTGTTCTTATTTTTAATGTCTTGTTTTCATTCCGTGACACTAGTCTGGTCACCTTTTTTTAAGTCGTGTCTTATATTAAGGATGTGGCTTTATCGTGCCACATCCTTGGTTATGCTACATAAAACGTGCTATCTTCAGGTAAAGTAGTGATGTTAATTACACGTCTCATACCAACACTGCCAGTGTCATCTGAATAGATACACTGTACCACCGTAGATTCATCAGACAGGGGACTGTGCCAGAATCTTGCATAGAATGGACAATCTAGATGTATCTAACAATAAGACTGATAAGCATCTTTCAGAAGAATGAAACTTATGCTGAGAATAGTTGAAATGTGAGGAATTTTAATCTTAATAACTTAAAATTCTTAGTTATTAACATTTTCTTATAAAAGCAATACATGTTCAAAGTATGAAATTAAGAAACTACAGAAAATTATGATGAAAATAAAAATCACCTAAAGGATAACCATGGTCAATATTTTGATACTTTTCTTAGAGTCTTTTTTCCTAAGCTTTTATATAATTGTATTTTTTAACATTTTTTATTGAGTGATAGTCATTTTACAATGTGTCAAATTCCAGTATAGAACACAATTTTTCAGTTATACATGAGCATACATATATTCATTGTCACATTTTTTTTCAATGTGAGCTACCATGAGATCTTGTATATATTTCCCTGTGCTACACAGTATAATCTTGTTTACCTATTCTACATTTTGAAATCCTAGTCTGTCCCTTCCCACCCTCCACCCCCTTGGCAACCACAAGTTTGTATTCTATGTCTATGAGTCTGTTTCTGTTTTGTATTTCTGCTTTGTTTGTTTGTTTTTGTTTTTGTTTTTTTAGATTCCACATATGAGTGATCTCATGTGGTATTTTTCTTTCTCTTTCTGGCTTACTTCACTTAGAATGACATTCTCCAGGAGCATCATGTTGCTGCAAATGGTGTTATGTTGTCAGTTTTTATGGCTGAATAGTATTCCATTGTATAAATATACCATTTCTTCTTTATCCAGTCATCTGTTTATGGACATTAAGGCTGTTTCCATGTCTTGGCTATTGTAAATAGTGCTGCTATGAACATTGGGGTGCAGGTGTCTTTTTGAAATAGTGTTCCTTCTGGATATTTACCCAGGAGCAGGACTCCTGGGTCATACGGTAAGTCTGTTCCTAGTCTTTTGAGGAATCTCCATATTGTTTTCCACAGTGGCTGCACCAAACTGCATTCCCACCAGCAGTGTAGGAGGGTTCCCTTTTCTCCACAGCCTCTCCAGCATTTGTCATTTGTAAACTTTTGAATGATGGCCATTCTTACTGATGTGAGGTGATACCTCACTGTAGTTTTGATTTGCATTTCTCTGATAATTAGTGATATTGAGCATTTTTTCATATGCCTATTGATCATTTGTATTTCTTCCTTGGAGAATTGCTTGTTTAGGTCTTCTGCCCATTTTTGGATTGGGTTATTTGTTTTTTTCTTGTTAAGTCGTATGAACTGCTTAATTATTCTGGAGATCAAGCCTTTGTCGGTTTCATTTGCAAAAATTTTCTCCCATTCCATAGGTTGTCGTTTTGTTTTACTTATGGTTTCCTTTGCTGTGCAGAAGCTTGTAAGTTTCATTAGGTCCCATTTGTTTATTCTTGCTTTTATTTCTATTGCTTGGGTAGACTGTTCTAGGAGAACATTTTTGAGATGTATGTAAGATAACATTTTGCCTGTATTTTCTTCTAGGAGGTTTATTGTATATTGTCTTATGTTTAAATCTTTGATCCATTTTGAGTTTATTTTTGTGTATGGTGTAAGGGAGTGTTCTAGCTTCATTGATTTACATGCTGCTGTCCAGTTTTCCCAACACCATTTGCTGAAGAGACTGTCTTTATTCCATTGTATATTCTTGCCTCCTTTGTCGATTAGTTGACCAAAAATTTGTGGATTCATTTCTGGGCTCTCTATTCCATTCCCCCTGCTTTTTTCATTCAGAATTGAATCTTTATCATATCCTCTTATCCTCAAGTATCTTTGAAAATATAATTTTAATAGCTGTATAATATTCTAATTTTTTCTCATTTTAACAATGAATATTTAGATTAATTATTCTTATTAATTCATTGATTAGTATATCACATGGTATAGTGATATAATTGCAAGTATTTAATAAAAATCATCCTTTCAAACAGAGAAGCTTGAAATGATCTTCACTACTACCAAACAGTCTTACTCTCTTAAGAAGGTTATTGAGAAGACTTACTTCCATAGATCAGGTTCAGAACTTTGCTAAGTTACTTATTTTTCCCAGTGTGTTGGTTTACATAAGTGAGCTTATGATCAGAGAATAGTTTAAGCACAAATTCTGTTTGAATAAAAGCAAACACATATGTTTTTCAAGTACCTAAAATACTCATTTTTGCGTTAGGCTAATTTGTGATGTACAACTAGGCTCCTACCTGTCTTGCAAAGATAGTACTCCTAGGAACTCATACCTACCTATAGAAATAGTTTTTGATATTGCAGAAGAGATTGATGTCAGTTGATTAATATAAGCCCTCTTTCATCAGGATTGCAGTGTTCTAGCATAAAATAAAATATGTCCCTTAGAAAAAACTGGCTCAGGGTATTCCTGTTGGAATTCAAATTTCTGTGCGTTTTGACTCTTGAGTCCTATATTGGTTGATGTAGGAGTAAGTGTAGCTCCAGTGTCCATGGAGTAAAAACTAACAGATAATGGCATTGTGGTAGCTGTTTGAGTCCCAGAGGTAAACTGCTTGTTCTACAGACATATGCTCTGCTCAGACAAAATCAAAAGGACACAACACTGGTGAAGGCTGAATTCCAGTTAAATTGTTTGGTCTCTTTTCTCCGTTTGGTCTTCCCTGAGGCCTTCCAACTCTGTGACTTGCACAGTGACCCAAGCCTCTGGTTGAACTCACTCATCTCCACTGTGAATGCTGGAGCTAATCAGGAGCCTTCCAGAGAAATTTGGACCTATGGAATCGAAGCGTGTCATGCATTAAATGAAGCTTACAGATATGTTTAATTTCTTACTTTTCTGGGATAAAACCGTGATGTTTTAAAAACACCTTCCAGAAGGGAAAGGGAATTATAAGAGACATGAATGTGTGTGTGTGTTTGAGAGGGACAATGGGATGTACTCTGCACTAATCAACTCATAGTCTTGCTGCCCTAGTTTTCCTTAGACCTTCAGAAGCTTTCTTTAATCACCTTATTGAGGTATAGTTTATGCACAAAAAGCTGTGGATATTTAACGTGTACAACTTGAAGAGTTTGGAGATAAGTATACATCCGTGAAACAAACCATCACCACCATAAAGGCCATAAACGTATCATTTACCTCCAGAAGTTTCCTCCTGCACCCCTTCCCCCTTTTTAATACTGATTTTTCTGTTACAGTAAAAGCACCTAACGTGAAGATCTCCCTCAGCAAATGTTTAAATATGCAGCAGAGAATCGTTAACTATAGGCCCCACATTGCACAGCAGAGCTCCAGAATTTATTCCCCTTGCGTTACTGACACTTTCCTGTGACTGACAAGTCCTCATTTCTGGCTTTCCCCAGCCTCTGGTAACCACTCTTTTACTCCCTGATTCTATGAGTTTGACTACTACAATTTTTTTAATTGCCCAGAAGATAACTACCGGAATTTAAGCAGAAGTAGCTAACTCCCTTCCCTATCGTATTACCAATAATTTTTTCTCCTTCTTTAGATTCTGCCTAAAAAGTTAAATACCTGTCAGAAAATATAAATATACATTTCCCTTTGTTTTTTATTTATAACACATACGGTACACTCTTTTTTTTCCAAATGTAGACTTCGCTAATACCAGAAACTTGGTATATCTCAACCTCTCAGTATCCATGTTCCTAAAACAATGTGCTTATATTCGTATTTTGTCTATGGATGGTAGGTAATAAGAGAGACTTCTACCTAAAATAATTCTAAATCTTGCCTAAATGAAAATTTGCTTCAACTATTTTTGTCATAAATCTGTCATAAAATTTTTCTTGTTTTGTTTTAAGTAAATGAGCATTGGCTATTCCATGATGATTGTACAGTAGAAAGATTCTGTGACTCCCCTGATGGTGTCATGATTTGTGGCAGTCACGATGGAAGAGAAGTGTACGCAGTGACTCATGACCTGACTCCCACTGAAGGCTGGATCATGCAATTCAAGGTGGAAATGTTATGATCTTAATTATGTAAATAACCAGACACCAGCAAAATAAAAATGAAAAAAATTGTAGAGACAATGGTCAAACAATATTTTGTCCATTTAATGCATACTTTGAAAAATAAAATTTAACATTAAGATAATATACATCTCAACCATGTATAGCTTAACAGCTAAAAGTGTTTTATTTCTGAACTATTTCAAGGTGAAACTTACATAGGAGTAAATGTGTTTCTGTCTGGGATTAAATACTAATAGAGTAAAATATTGATAATGAAAATGAGGGATACTGATTTCAATTCCCTGAGATTAAATTATTATATGACTTAGGCAATTTTTTTTTCTTTAAGAGAGGATGAAAGATATTAGGGTTATTCTTGGTTTTTTTTACGAGATCATTTTGGTGTTTCTGGAGAAAGAAAATTGTAGAAAATAGAGGCATGATTAGCATTAATGCCAACATCAATTTTGGCCAAGATTCTATGTCAACCAATTTATTCTACCTCAATCCCACTATATTAGCAACAAATGCTGCATTATGACTATCTCAAAAGGTGTTGTGCCTTATGGAAGGTACGTTCTGTAATCACTTCACTGCATCTTATTTGTAATTGAACGTGATTTATTGAGAGTCATAAATTGTATAACAAAACAGTAAACTTGGTAAAGCCGTTAATCCTTCTTGGTCGAGCATTCTGCCAAACAGAAGTGCCAGACCATTAGCACAACAAACATCAATTTGTAAGAGTAGGCACAGGCCTTCCTTCCAAGGCAATTAGCCAGCCATGGCAGAAGCACAAATCTCGACTTCTCTCCAAACTCCCTGCACAATATATTTGGCACTTTCTATAATTTGTCACCTTGGGCAACAATGTCAACTCTGCCGTCCATTAGCAGAGCGAATAATGAACCTGAAAATACAGGAGGGATGTGGTGCCGTGTCTGTCAAGTGAACAGCAACTTTTTTGCTGCCAAGTCCTTAGAGCAGAAACATGTAATATGGTTTTAACATAACAATCATGTTTGTTTATTAGATCTCTGTTGGATGTAAAGTGTCTGAAAAAGTTGCCCAGAATCAAATTCACGTGCAGTATTCTACTGACTTCGGTGTGAGCTGGAATTATCTGGTCCCCCAGTGCTTACCTGCGGACCCGAAATGCTCTGGAAGAGTTTCTCAGCCATCTGTATTCTTTCCAACTGAAGGTTGGAAAAGGATCACCTATCCGCTTCCTGAAAGCTTAGTGGGAAAGTAAGTAGAAAATTCAAATAAAGCCTGGTTCCAAAGCATCCAGATGTAGATTTAGGGACAGTGTGGTCAAACTGAAAGTTTTATGTAATTGTGGGTAAAATGGTCTCTTCCTCCCTGACTCTAAAGATTCTCTGATTGGTGACCTTTATGATGAGCTAACTTAAGAAGATGTCAAGTTGTGATCCTCAGACTTGTCAAGATAGATCTTAGCAGGACCTTCCATGTTCCAAATCTCAGTGTTTGAAAATGGGGACAGAGCAATAGTGATGGCCTTGGAACCAGTTGGAAAGATGTATGCTACCTTATGGGCCTTGTAAACTGTGGTCCACTGTACAGCTTCTGCTTTCCACATCACTGCCTTGTCGATCCATGACAGAGCCGGGAGCAAAACCTAACTCATCATGCTATTTGTACAAATGTAGTCTGTAGGTTTCATGTTTTTTCTTATCAAAGCATTATGTTCTGCACCTACAGTGAAAAGTAATTAACCTGGAACAGTAGTGAGCCAAGACGATTAAACTGTTCTCTGAAAAGTCTATGGATAAGTTAATGTAAGGCTATTACAAAAATGTCCCTTCAACTGTAAAATTAGGGGGAAAAAGATACATTAAAGAAAATGACAGATGTACATCCACCAGATGAATCATAGTCTGGCTAAATGAAGAGTGTTCTTGTGAAACAGAATTACAGTGTATGACCAGAACATATAGAGCCTTTGAATAAGCTGCTTACACATGGCTTTTCCAGGATCCCATAGAGGTCATTTATTACTCACAGTTTTCTGGAACAAATCTGAAAGGCTCACTCAAATAACATGCTAGAAAACAATCAGGGTGCTTTCAGCTGCGGGTAACAGAAAACCCAATTCAAATTAAAATTAAATGTGAGCTCCATTGAAAATTAAATGTATTCTATCTGTAATGAAAAAAATCCAAAGATAAGTGGGCTCTGTGATTGGTTGATTGACAAGCTCAACAATGTCTTCGGATATTGTTATTTCTTACTCTCTTATTGTTTGCTCCACTGTCCACACGTGGGTGTTACGCTCAGCCTTCGGGCTGGTTCCCCTCGTGAACATAGATGTCTTCCAGAAAACTGGAGCAGAATGTGTCCTTACCTGTGTCTAATGGGAGAGAGAGAGTTGCTTTTCTTTCAGGCAGAGCTGGAGCAACTACCTCGTTGCATCCTATTGGCACAGATTAGCTCAAGAATGTCCATCTGAACTCAAGCCATAGTTAGGGGCGTTACATTACGATGATTATCTCATAGGACTCCTCTGAGGTGAAATGGATGCTGGAGAGCCACCACCACCTCACTGCCTCATTTTCCCCTTCCTGTTCTCTCCCTCTCTTTTGTAATGAGGTATAATTTACATTCAGTAAAATGAACACATTTTAATTGTTCAGCACATTGTGTAACCTGTGTAACCACCACATGAAACCAGATACAGAACATTGACATCGTCCCAGAATGTTCCCTCATGCACTTTGAACTCTTTACACCAAAATAGTGTGGTGTGTTTTAATAGAAGGTTAATTATGAGGCTTGTATTTTCCCCAGAAGGCAGAAAAGAACAACGATGAGATTAAAATCTCAGGGAAATTGTCCTTTAATATAACCCTTTTAAAATTATTTTCTAATTAGCATAGTTACTCTGAGAATACTGACTATCTTAGGGGAATTCAGAAATTGCTGTTTCCTGACCACCTGAGGGCTGTGTGTATGCCAACAAGGCTCTGTCAAAGGATTCATTCACCTTTTGTACAATTTCAGAAATACAGTTAATGAATCTAAATTGTGTTGCAACCACTGGACTCCAGTTCATAAGCAACTTGACTTATGATAGCTACAGATTTGCATTTTAAAATGTTCCTTTTGCTTGAAATAGAGATTCCACTGTGTTTTCATTTTATTTTACAAGATTACTCACATATTTTAAAATTTAAATGTAACTGGCTTTAAACTTCCATTACTAGAAGTATAAAGATAATGGTGGTCAAAAAACATCTCTTATTAACCCATTTCACCTTGCCAGAATGGTTTAAATTTTTTTTTCTCTTGAGCACTGAATACACACACAGGAAGATGGACCTAAATAAAGTTAACTTTTGTTTTTCACTCCTTTGCTCTTGTGTTGCCAATAGTTCAGTAAGATTTAGGTTCTACCAGAAGCACTCAGATATGCAGTGGGCAATTGACAATTTCTACCTGGGTCCTGAGTGCTTGGACAACTGCAGAGGCCATGGGGACTGCTTAAAGGAACAGTGCATCTGTGATCCAGGGTACTCTGGACCAAACTGCTACTTGACTCACACTCTGAAGGTAAGTTAAGGCCCCTGTAAGAAGCACGCACTCAGCTTGCAGGCCGTGCATCAGGAACCAACTTAGGAATGAGACTTAAATTTTATAACCACGTTCTTTGAGCACCCCTCACCCCCAGTAAATAAATCCTTTGGATGGAAACTTTAAAAATATGTATTAGGTTTCTTAAATACAAGAATATTAGGATCAAGTTCTAGTACATTTTACCCAGTTCATAAAATAAACCACATTGCACAGATTACATAGTCTACTTTTTTTACTTTTGTTTTTAAATTAGACTGTTAATTTAAAAACAATATTAAGCCTTCTTTTTTGTATATATATATTTTTATTGAAGTATGGTCAGTTTACAATGTTGTGTCAATTTCTGGTGTACAGCATAATGCTTCAGTCATACATGAAATACATATATTCATTTGTATATTCTTTTTCACCATAAGTTACTGTAAGATATTGAATATAGTTCCCTGTGCTACACAGTATGAACTTGTTGTGTATCTATTTTACGTATATTATTATCTGCAAATCTCAAACTCCCAATTTATCCCTTATCACTCCCTTCCCCCTTGGTAACCATAAGTTTGTTTTCTATGTCTGTGAGTCTGCTTCTGTTTTGTAAATTAAACCTTCTTTAATTCACTTTTTTCAGTAGGTGTACTGTTTAAAGGATAATAGTGTTGTTGTTACAAAGTAAAGCAAATAACATTGATACATTATCGCACACACAAAAAAATTTCAAAAAAGCCTGAACAGTATCTGAATTTTTTTCAGAAAATTCAGTGTTCTAATTTGCTGACTGCTGAAATGTGGTTGTGTATTAAGTAAGAATAGAAAGATCATTCCTTCAAACTTTAGCTGTTATCATTATTTAATATGCAAAGCAAATAGTGCCCAACACACTTGCCATATATACACTCTGTTTCTTGAATAAAGTGTATTCCTCATACAGTAACAGAAACATGGCAAAGCTAAAAAGCACGTGATTGAAATTGTACATTTAAGTCACAATGTAAACAAAACCTGTTCTGTCATTTTTTTCTACAATACTTCAACAACTTTGGAACTGACAAATTAAAAACATAAAATTGGAGCAATGCTCACTTGTGTCTGAAGATGTTATTCTGTTTGTTATTCAAATTATAACATGAGAAACATAGCCACAGGTAATGAATACATTTTTAAATCTAGTTTCTTTCGTGAAGTAGATTTAAATTTCATTAGCATTCCTCAGTTGGGTAAGAAATTGTAGAAATCTATGTTATGAATTCTGAATTAAATCTTTCTAAGGAGAGATTACATGGTTAACAAAGCATGTCTTCTGACTCTTCTGTTCTTAAATGTAAACCTTTGTTTATAAATTGCATTTATTTGCTAACATCAGTGAAGTCAGGTAAAGCTAACATGTGGCTACATGTCTAACTAGAGAGTTGATTATGTTCTAAGTCTGACAAAAAGAGGGTCTATTTAAATCATCTTAACTACACAATAATATAACAACTAGACAACTTTGCTAAGAAGTGAAAAGGTATGATTTTTCTGTAAATAGTTACTACACTTGCAACTATAACAGATTGTTTTCATGATACATTTCTGTCATTTAAAAAACAAAAAGCAAAAAAAAAACCCTGCCTCAACCCAATGCAAAACTGTATTATGGACAATTGAATGTCCTGTGGACAAAATGAATAGAAAACCAAGATCATGCCTATGATGTGAGGCGATGAAATACTCTGACATAAAATGTATCTATAGTGACCCTCGTATTTTATTCTACTCTGTTTGGAAAATAGGCTGCTCCTGGTTATCGGTCACTCTTAGTTAAAATGATAAACTGGAGACCCAGGGAAAATATTTTATTCTTGATTTTGGGCTCTTCTCCCCATCATCCTGAATCTTGGTGCTGATAAACATGTGAAAAGTCCTTCAAATTGCCTTCCAAGGTTGATTTTCTTTTGATTTCATGTGGAAATCTTTGGTTTCAGATGTCCCTGCGTCATCATATAGACATTTCAAGTTCATTCTGTGCTGGAAGCTAAAGGGTCCTGGGTTCCTAAATCAGTCTCCAAGGTGGCAGAGGGGGGAGCAGGGCACATACTTCCAGGGAGAACCAGACCATCCTTCAGGGAATATTAGGGGCGAAAGTGCTAAAAATGCCTGTTTTATTTTATCTTATTCCTTTAAATTTTCATTTTTTGTTCATGTTTCATAATATCATAATAAATTATAATAGTATTATTACATAATATATAATAAATAAGTATATTTTGATAGTACGTGCCTAAGGAACTTTACAAATAGGAGTACTACTGTACTCAACTTTACACTTGCTTTAAAGATTCTCTCTAGATTTTAAATTCCAATGATTAAACCCTTTTTAAGCAGTTTAAACAATCTTCAATATATGATGGAAAAGAACATTGTGGAAATATCCTTTTTTTTTTTTCCCCAACATCTTTTGGAAAAGCATTTGAAATCAGCTTTAACTTTTTAAAGTCCAAGATGTAATTCTGCATTGTCTGAACTATTCTCTTATTGTTCTCTGAAATTGTTATTTTTAATCCCATCCCTTCCTTTTTTCCAGACTTTCCTGAAGGAACGCTTTGACAGTGAAGAGATCAAGCCTGATTTATGGATGTCCTTGGAAGGTGGGAGTACTTGTACCGAGTGTGGGATTCTTGCCGAGGACACTGCACTCTATTTTGGGGGATCCACCGTGAGACAAGCTATTACTCAAGATTTGGATCTCAGAGGGGCAAAGTAAGTCAACATGTTGTTACGTTTGTTACGATGTAGCAAATTGGCCCTCAAACAAGGAACACAGGTGTGGAAGAAGTTGAGTAGACGGTTCATTCAAATTAACTATTCTGATGGATCCTGTGTGCTTGCGTTCAGATTCCTGCAGTACTGGGGGCGCATCGGTAGTGAGAACAACATGACCTCCTGCCATCGGCCCATCTGCCGGAAGGAAGGCGTGCTGTTGGACTACTCCACCGACGGAGGCACGTTTCGGGGTGAAAACCATGCCTGGGAGCAGATTCCCAAATTTCATCCAGTGCCCCTCAGAAAAGCCTCCACAAAGCTTTGCTGACCTGGCAGTGCAAATAGTGAAGGTCACAGAGAGAAAGCTACAGATCTCAGTTGCATTACACGTTCCATACATGTGACTTCTGTGTTATACAAAATCTATCCCAAAAGGAACAAGAGAGAAATCATACTTAAAAAATAAGCTCTGGGGGGTACAGTGGTACAGTGCTTGCTTAGCATGCACGAGGTCCTAGGTTCAATCCCCAATACCTCCATTAAAAAAAAAAGGACAAAAAAAATAAAGTTCTGAACTTTATGAATAAAGAAAATAGTCACTATGTTTAGCTGAAACTTGATTAGAAATGATGCATTAATAAATAAATTTTTGTATGGTTTTCCACCCAAAAAATAATTTTGAAAACATGTTAATGTGTTTTAAAAGCTTTTGTGTGAACAAGCATGTAAGAAATGCTGTAGATAATCAACAAGAAGACTTTATCAATTGTGAAAGAAAAGTCAAGCCCTGAGTCTGTCATACACTATTTTAATAAAATTCTGTTTTATTATTTTGGAGTATCTGAAACCAGACCAATAGTACCATGAGGTCTTTAGAAAGTCAGCTTTAGCAGATAGATATCACTCTTAGTAACTGACAGATAAATAGATGAGCCTGAAGTATTTCAGGGTGTTCAAAAAATGTTTTCTAAGTAATTTAAACATTCCACCTACATTCTTATCAATTGATGAGAGAAATTTCGTATTTGTCCAACAAATCACAAATTTCATAGAATTATATCTGTATTCTAAAAAAACTAGGAGTTTTGTCTAGAAACATGCAAAACATGGGTGTTTTTCATTATTGATGAGGCAATGCATATAGGAATCAAGAACAAAACTTTAAAAGCAGAAAATATGTCACTTCAGTGATTTTATTTTTGGCGCAGTATTTCTTAAAGCCCAGCCCCCTATTTCATCAGCCGCGTTTTTAAACAATGTGTAGAAATGGCGAACACTTATATAAAGTCAGTGAAATCCATTCTGATTACTTGGCTGAAGATTTCTCTGGGAAGCTTCTAGTAGCTGCAGTATTCTGGTGGTCGTGGTGTTTTTTCCAGATATGTTACTGTGTTGGTGTATTTGTTATCATAGGAATTACTTGGACTTTGCTCCATGAGATGGATTATCAGAAATACATTTCTGTCAGACATGACTACATCCTTCTTCCTGAGGATGCCCTCACCAACACAACTCGCCTTCGCTGGTGGCAGCCTTTTGTGATCAGCAACGGACTCGTGGTCTCCGGGGTGGAGCGTGCTCAGTGGGCGCTAGACAACATTTTGATTGGTGGAGCAGAAATCAATCCCAGTCAGCTGGTCGACACCTTTGATGATGGTAAGAAACCAGACATTGGACAATCTTTCCTACGAGCCTTTTGTCTGCTTATGTCTTTACATGAAAAGCATTGAGATCAGTGCCTAGCACATAGTTACTGCTCAATTAATGTTAGCTATTATTTTGCCCAGTGGTTTATTCATCTTCAAGGTTGGCTGCTTGTTGAAATGTCAACTAAGATTTTTAATAAATCCCATTAAAGACAAAGTGTCTAGCTCTAAATCTAATTTGAAATTTTAATATCCTTAAATAATTTCAGTTTCTCTAGGATTTTCTGTACTGTAGAGATACACATTGCATTGGTTTGAAGTATACCAAGAAAAATGTTGCAATGATGAAAGTTACCCAGACTAGCAACTACGTTTTAAACGTTGAGTAATCATCATACTATCATTTACTAACCTTTTCTAGATTAGATTTCTCATCTTGGATTTACATATTATCCCAATTAAATAAAATAAAAATCAATCTTAAAAGGTAAGCAAGTAGCTAGAGCATAGACACTTGAGTAGTTCAACAAAAAACAATCAGCTCAAGAGACTAACATGCCATATTGCCTCCAATTTACCTTAACAGAAGGCACTTCCCATGAAGAAAACTGGAGTTTTTACCCTAATGCAGTAAGGACAGCAGGATTCTGTGGCAACCCATCCTTCCACCTCTACTGGCCAAATAAAAAGAAGGACAAGACTCACAACGCGCTCTCCTCCAGAGAGCTCATTATACAGCCAGGATATATGATGCAGTTTAAAGTAAGGGGAAGGGGCTCTTCCAGACAGAGCCTGACGTTACATTTGGGGGTGGGGTGTGGAGAGAATGCTTATCTGAACAACTGTAAGGAAATGATTGATTTCATTCCTTAAAAGAGACTTCTATCTGATGACTAGAAGAAGTAATCTTTCACAAAGGCCTTTCTCTTGTAGGATTATTTGAACACAGGAAAAACCTATAATTATATTGGGACATAGCAAGAAATGTAACTGTGTTCTACCTCAGTATGTAATCTTGGGTTCACTTTTCCAAACCTTGGAAATCAAAGTCACAAATAGGCGCCTCTGCCTGTTTCTCTCTTTGTCCCTGTCCGTCTCTCTTGTCCCCGTTTCTCTACCTCTGTCTCTTAACTGCATGCCCATTTCACGCATCGAGCCACTTTGCTTCTTTATCTACCCTACCTCCAAAAACAAGCCTGTAGATTAGCCCAGTCGGAACTTCCCAAATCCTCAAAGATTTAAAAAGGACTCTTTCTTCTTATAAATGCACATTTTTTTCATATAGAAGAATGGAAGGGAAGGCATAGAGGTAATTAACAATCAGAGAGAAAGATAAAGCAAGATCAATTAATGTCCTCACTGCAGAACACACTAAAAAGGGGCATTACAGAAATGCGGTTTATTACTAGATCGTTGTAAAGAGAGAGACCTGCCTTTCTAATGCTCTAATTTAAAAGATGTGCTATGGAGTTAATAGTTAGAATCCGTATTAGCAGAAATAAAAATGTGATCACAGCTTGGAGGAGGGAGAAATAGGGAGATGTTTTATGTGCATAGAGTTTCAATTTTGCAAGGTGAAAAATTCCTGGAGATGTGTTGCAACAAAAACAAAAACAAATGTTATTTGCTCTTTGCCTCAGCTCTGTATTAAACTTTCCTTCACAGACTGCAGGGTGAGACAGGCCCCTCAACTGCTACCACTCCCTCAAGACTACCTTTAACTCAGTAACACGACAGATGCTCAAGGTCATGTCCAGTATTAAACCGCCCCTAATTCCAAGCCAAGTGCCTGAAGAGTGAAGGCTTTCCCCCTTCCAGGCCCATATCAAAGTCATCTTTTGATTAAGTTGGTTGGTTCCTCCTCTTTTGTTGCCTCTATCAAGCCAGAACTGAAGAAACTGAAATTTTCTTTCCTAACCAAGCCAATTTGTTTAAAAAAGAAAAAAAAAAACTTGTCCCAGAAATTTAATAATTAAAGTGTCACTAAACCTGCATTTTTTAAAGTCACTGTTAACTTTCTAAACACCACATCCCACAGCTTCCACCCATTCCTCATTTTTCCTTTTCTCTGTACTATTTGGCCCTGTTGACCATGTCTTCTCCAGCTCGGGAAATTCTCTTTCCCCTCTGCTCTGGGTTCTCTGCTGCTTCCCTCCTTACCTTCTTGATCTATTTCCATCTCCTTTTTGGCTCGTCTTCTTCCCTCAACCCTATAAATATCAGCATTTCTCAGTACTTCTCCCTGGCTTTCTTTTCTGTTCATAGACATTCTCACCATTGGGAATTTCATTCATCCTCTGGCTTCAAGTATCGTATCTTCAAGAGCAACTCCCGGATCTGCATATCCAACCTCGACTGGTTCAGAACTTTTAATAACCTGTGTACATTTCTACACCTTTGTCTTATTGGCAGCTCAGCATGTCTAACAGTGAACTTCATATCTTCCTGCCCCTTACCAACTCCTCTTTCTCATTTTCCTGTTTCTCTTAATGGCACTGCCTGTGACCTATTCACCAGCTTTCAATTTTAAAGTAACCTTTGACTTTTTTTCACTTTTCACATCTAATCAGTTACTACATCCTTTTCATTCTATTTCCCTATGTTCCTAGCACTCATCCCAACTTCTCTGTTTGCACTGTAACTGCCTCCATTCTGGCCCTAATTAAATCAATAGTCCATTGAGTCCTCTTTTCACCTCTAATCTCTCTCCACTCCCACCTGTCTTCAACAGCACTGTCTGATCCTTACAAAGCACAGCTTTGAGCGTATTATTCCACTGCTTAGAGCCCCTTAATTTAGAGTCCCCATTGCCTATGAAATCAAATGTATGCATGTATATGCATGACTGGGACATTGTGCTGTGCATCAGAAATTGACACATTGTAACTGACTGAACTTCAGTTAAAAAGATCAAACGCTTGGACTACACCTCATGGTCTCCCAACTCAACCAATCTTTCCAAACTTCTCTACCAATGTTCTACATGCTCTATACTTAAACCAAAAGACACCACACACTGTGCTCTAGATGTGCCACAGCACATTCCCACCTGTCTTTGCGCACAGTCTCTCCACCTAAATGTTCTTCTCTTGTCTCTACTTCTCAGACTCTTCCCTTTCTTCAGGGACAGCTCACATGCAGCCTACTTGATGACTTCTTTTGTTTTGAATTGAAATATATTTGACATACAGCATTGTATAATTTAAGGTATACATCATGTTGGTTTGATAATTTATATATTGAAATATGATTGTCATTATAGTGACAGTACCTCTATCACATCATATAGTTAGCATTTATTTTTGTAGCTGGCATAAAGATCTCCCACTTCTGATGAATCATTTTCTAACCCACTTAATCGGATTCAATCTCGCGCTCCTACAAAGCACCACAGCATTATATTTGTATCTTTTCTGGTTTCCATTTCCACTATTGGAATACACTTTTCCAGTATTGGAATGTAATTGTTCTCTCTCTGAAACCAGAATTGTTTTATTCATGAGTGAATAGCTTGAAATTCTTAGCACTAACCTTCCCAAGTATCAGCACTGAAATAGGACTTGTTGATTAAGCAGATGATTAGAACTTAAATTTGAATCACCAAATTTTTATAGCATTTATGCATTATTGATGACTCAAACATTTAATTGCACATAATAAGGAGTGCTTCTTTTCACATAGAAGTGGAAAAACTAGGAATAAATATTAAGTAATTAAAAACTACTGTTTGTTTTACAAAAAAAAAATGTAATGGTAGCATCAAGAAAATTAGGATATCAATGAAAACGTTTTGAACCAGTGATACTTTGAGTTTGTTTCCATTACTTCTCCAAATGTTACTTTCCTTTTGACCAATTTATCTTCCCCAAATTTATAATTAATATGTTACAATAATTAAGTAAATAGAAATAGTATTTTTTAAAACCTTAATTTTCATTTCCATGTAAAATGGCATGACTTTAACAGAACTCAAAAGAATGTATTTGGGGACCATAACTTCTCTGTACATCTTCTCTGAATATTTCTTGATTACTTATCAGAGCCATAATGAAGATTTCTAATTAGTGATAGGTATGATTTAATCTTGCCTAACACATAGCAATTGTTTGTTTATTTTAGATTGTGGTGGGTTGTGAAGCCACTTCTTGTGGTGACCTTCATTCCGTAATGTTGGAGTACACTAAGGATGCAAGGTTTGTGAAATATTTTTTTACATTTCCTCCAGACTTGAATATACAATTCAAATGGTTGCCTATTTTTAAGGCAGCTGCTTACTGGGGAGCATTCTTATGCAGTAAACGTGACAGTTCATGTGTATACATGTACAAATTTCATTTGTATGAAACTCACATGTATCTTATTTTCAAATTTTTCCTTCAGGCCATGAAAAATCAATTTTATACTAGGCTACAGCCAGCAAACATTATAGTTCAAAATAAGATACCCCATTTGTCCTCAAAGTAGAACTCTCTTTTATTCACACTGCTCATTTTCAGTGAACCCTAATAAAAATATAAATTAATGAAAGATCTGAATATGCTTTAACTAGAGTCACATCTCTTAAAACACGGTAGCAATACTGAATGTAAGTCTGACATAGTGCAGTTACCTTATTAAAATGTGGATAGGCCTGCCTCCCACCACCACTTTTAAAAATGAGTTATAATGAGTTAAGTTTGGGTAGACAGACAATTTTGTGAATCAGCTCCAGGTAGACTTCTTGTAATAGCATCAGCGGGAAGGAGCTGCTAGAATGCATCTCCGTGCCTGCTAGTATTTTATTCTGTCGTCTGTGAATAATATTGCTGTGCTTGTAAAGGGTTAGGCTATATCTTATATGAAATAATGTTCAATTTTTCTTTTTATTAGCAGTAATTATGTGTAGGAAATAGGAAATTTATTTGAAAATATCTTAACTTAATCCAGCCCTAAATAAAGCATTACCTTGACATTAGACAGGTCATATATTTCTCTTAAGAGTTGTCTAATGCAGCCTCTTTGGTTTCTGCAGGTCTGATTCCTGGCAGCTCGTTCAGACCCAATGCCTTCCTTCCTCCTCAAACAGCATTGGCTGCTCCCCCTTCCAGTTCCATGAAGCCACTATCTACAATGCTGTCAACAGCTCCAGCTGGAAGAGAATCACCATCCAGCTGCCTGACCACGTCTCCTCCAGGTAGGTTTCATACTAAGGTAGACATCGTGGAATTATCTGCTGGTCTCTACAGGGCTCATACAGTGAGCTGAGAGCAGCTGGTAAAATAAGGCTTGACTTTTGGTTGCAGCCCTAGTAACCCTCTGCCCTCTTCTCCTCCTCTCACCTTCCCATGCTCCTAAATGGCAATTGCACATCCCAAGAAGAAATAGGATCTCATTTGTACATGATTCACAGATCTCAACTTTTCTTTTGATTAAATACCACAGCACACACAAATCAGTCACACACCCTGAATCACAAAGACTGGGAATTGGCACTGTATCTGCCCTAGATACACTGTATCTGTTCTGTGCTCCCAAAGGCTGTGCTGCTCATCCCGGAATCAAATGCCCTCTGGGGTGTGCAGAGCTGGTCGGGTTACACGAAGCCACAGAATAAACA
This sequence comes from Vicugna pacos, assembly GCF_048564905.1. NCBI lineage: Eukaryota > Metazoa > Chordata > Mammalia > Artiodactyla > Camelidae > Vicugna > Vicugna pacos. Next base: position 74,979,598 of record NC_132993.1, on the reverse strand, counting down.
TAACGGAGCACAGTCTTCCTAGAGCAGCATCCGTTTTATTCAAAGATCTGAAAATGATGCACCACTACAGGAAAAATGGACACAGGTTCATGGTGGAGTAGAATAGGAGATTCACATGAAATTTTCAGGGCATCTGGAGTATATTCCCAGAGTCGGAAGGGTACAGATTCACTCACCTCTGTCAATCAGGTGCTGCGGGGAGAAGTTTGGGAAGCCCTTTTCTTAGAAAGAGCCCCCATTCCTGGAGGCTGGAGGCTGGAGGCTGGAGGCTGGACCCAGCCATGGGCAGTAACAGCCTCCTAAATCTTGTCTGCTCTCTGTGGGACTTTCAGTGCAACACAGTTCCGCTGGATCCAGAAAGGGGAAGAAGCCGAGAAGCAGAGCTGGGCGATCGACCATGTGTACATCGGCGAGGCTTGCCCCAAGCTCTGCAGTGGGCACGGATACTGTACCACTGGCGCCGTCTGCATCTGCGATGAAAGTTTCCAAGGTCTGAGTCCCGGACTGTCATTGATACCAGGGACCCATGGGTTCTCCTCATCTCAGCATAGAAGCAAAGACCACTAGGAAATGGGTAGAAACTCCAGCCTAAGGGATTTGGGGTAGATGACACACTGTTTGATCTCAGAGTTATTTACGTAAGGAATGAATTACCAAGGGTCATTTTATGCTATGCTCCTTGAATTTTTGAAAATGTGAATTTTATCCACCCGGGATATTCTGTAGTACCTCACCTTCCCCATCTCCCATAACTCCCTGCCCCAACCCCTGCCTTCAGTGCTTGACTTCCACTCTGGGCCTCTCTCCTTCCTGGCCACTCTGCCCATCCCTACATACTTAGCCCCTATTCCTTCTCCTTCTGTCTCCCAGCTGCAGCGGCCACTGTCCTCCCAAGATGTAGCTGACAATTCAAGATGTTCTGTTTCCCAGGTCACTCTGTCACACACCCAAAAAACCTTCATGACTGAAAAAAAAAATACATTTTCACTCTTGAGTTTCTAGAGGCTGACTTTGTATTTGGGGCAGAGTAAAACTCCACTCCTGACATCACAGGAATGGCTCTGTCGGCCTGTCTTAAGGCCTGCAGCCCTGCTTTCCTCTGATGCTATGTTGGTCACAGGTTTCAGCCTCTGTGTTGCAAAGTTCACTTTATCCAATTACCATTATATCCTCAGAGCCCAATTCTTGACATATGCCATGCACAAGAAATCTTTTTTAAATGAATTCTTATGTTGCCTTATGCTTTACTATTTACGCAGTGTCCACCAATTCATTCGGCAGAATCATTATTACTTATGACATCCCCATAAATTAACTGTGGTTACTATCATTAGATCAGAACCCAGGTTGTTCTCTCCAATCAGCCTTGCTGTCTCTTAGAGATGAAAGACTTGTCAAGAGGACCAGAATTAGACAACTTCCCCAAAGGTGCAGTGCAAGACCTCATAGGTTTGAATTCTGGAGCAGAATCCATTCAGATTTCTTGGTGGATGCTACTTCCTGGCCCCCAGATGAAATGAGTGTGATAAATGTAGACCACTACACACCTCTGATGCTAGGAGTTACCTAGTTGCCATTTTTCCCCCTGGTCTCACTGCTGAGACCAGCTGGGTCTGTCCAAGTATTAGCTAGAGAATTTGCACTTTAAGCAAATGAACAAATCATATGTCTCACAAGCTGTCTGGAATTTGCCCTCTTTCCTGATCCAGCAGAACTATGACCTTTTGATTCTGAGCTATTGTAGACACTGAGAAAAATTGTGCCATTCAAATCAAGGAAAAAGTCAAAGACACACACATTAGCTAAAATAGTGCCTTCTGTAAATGCCAGTCTTCCAGCTCTGTAGTCTCTGAGAGACACTTCCAGTTTATTTAGTATTTATTTATTTACCCCAGCTTTAACATGGAAGACTTTATATGTGCCAAGTGTTGTGCTACATGCTAGAATTCAACAATGAATAAAATACAGACTCTGCTCTCAAGACTCATCAAATGTAGAGCTAGAAGGAGAACAAGAACGTGACTTATTTTTTGCTACAAAATAACTCTAGGGAGAAAGAAATCAGGTTGCCAGGGTGCATCTCATGCCAGGGTGAGAGCTCCCTCCTGAGCTCCATCATTGGTAAACATGCAGGCCCAGACAGGTGCTCTGTGTTTTTTTTAACGACGGGGGTATATAAGCAGTAAGTACATTAACACCTACATATTTTCATAAACATCAACTCAAAGAGTGTGGAAGATATAGCTCAAGTGGTAGAGTGCATCCTTTGCATGCACAAGGTCTGGGGTTCAATCCCCAGTCCCTCCTCTAAAAATAAATAAATCTAATTACTTCCCCACAAACAAACAAACAAAATATCGACTCAAATATAATGGGATCTTTTCAACAACACAAGGCAGCAATTGCTGAAATAAAAGAAAAACATTTATTTCCCGGAATCTGTATCTGCTAAGTATTTTGTCATTCTTACAGTAAGTCTGAAATTGATTGGATTAAATCTGGAAATGAATGTTTGCTCAATTTCAATTTCAGAATCTTTGATGATTTTGCTTGTTCCAGCTAATTTTTGCAAACTATTCCTTTCCCTCCAGGTGATGATTGCTCTGTTTTCAGTCATGATCTTCCCAGTTATATTAAAGATAATTTTGAGTCCGCAAGAGTCACTGAGGCCAACTGGGAGACTATTCAAGGTGGAGTAATAGGAAGTGGCTGTGGGCAGCTGGCACCCTATGCCCATGGAGACTCACTCTACTTCAACGGCTGTCAGATAAGACAAGCTGCCACCAAACCTCTGGATCTCACTCGAGCAAGGTAACCAAAATCCTGTGTTGTGGTCCAGACGCAGAACCGGTCACAGGCACATCATTGTCTGCTGTTAGATATGATCATGAACTTCATAGCACAGTGTCCCTAAGCAGCAGAAACCTAAATACCACCTGAATTTGGTATGAGGAAGCATTATCTGTTTTCACAACTCAGAATTATGCTTTGCTTAAATTTATTGTAGAATTACCTTGTATTTCTTAAAACACACTGGCTGAGTGGTAGGAATAAGCCTGGAGAAATGGCCAAATGTGAAAAATGGATAAGCCTATCAAATCAACACGCTGTACCCCTTACACCTGCACAATATTATATGTCAGTTATATCTCAATAAACTTGAAAAAATAAATACATAAATAATTGGTTATGAATAACTTATACAGATCACGTAATGTGGACTCTATGCAAGTGTGTAAAAGTAAATGTGAATGTGAAGTAGATTTGTAGCAATGCAAGCATACACCTATATTTAGCATGTGTAGGTATGAATGGAAATGGGGAACTGATGGCTGGATGGATGCAAACTCAAAAAATTCACATGCTATGGGAGCTGTGTGCTAATGCAGAGCACAGAGGACACAGGAAAAGAGATCCTGGAGGGTTGGATTTCCTTCCCCACCTGCCCTTCCCAGTTCTGCCACCTTAGCCAGAGCAAACATGGCTTTTATTTGTGTTATTCAAGAAAAGATTCCAAGGCTTTATAAAGGTTACAAAGGATTAGGCGTCTCACTGGACGCCTACAGGTGCACAAGTATATTTGAGAATTAAGTGTCTGGTTAGTGGGAATGTAGATGTTCTCTTGAAGCTTAATATTAGTCCTATATTTTCAGAGGCAGAAAGGCAGGTTGAGGGACATTCAGTATGATAAACAGTGAAAATATAATAAAATGAATTCCTATGTAGTAGCCATATAACTAACCATAGATGCCAAAACTTGTTGTGTCCACCCATCTCTAGTTTTCTTCCTACCGAAAAGACACATTTACTCTAGAGACAATCTGTTTTCCTTGACCCCATATATAGCTACAACCAGGCTTTACACACCATGTCATACAAGTAACTTTGCTTTAAAGTAATGAATGCATTTACAAGTTTTAAGTCTAGCTCTTTATTTGACCACCTATTAATCACTCTATTAAATCACTAGGAATCTTAAGAGGGTAGATTTCCTATGTTTAATAACCGTATCTTCGAAGGGCAAGGATGCCTGTGAAAAACACAAGGACACATCAGACACAATAGCAGACGTGGTCCAGAGCCTGTGTCTAACTCCGCTCTCCCTCCACTCAGATCGCCAGGCATCCTTTCCTAAAATAGACATGATGATTTATCCTTGTCCAGTTCTGTTCAGCTTGAAGCTACTTGTACAATAGTATGTAGTGTAAATGCTGCAGTTTTATTCCTTGTCCTCCCCATGTCCTCAGCTGCCTATTTGGCCCATATTAACTTGCCAAAAACAGAAGGTGTTTCAGGTGAAATGCTCTAACAAGATTTCTAACATCATAAGAAGAAAAAAGATCTTTGAAAGTCAGAATTGTTTTCTCAGTGTAGAACGCCAGCCGTTCGAGCTGATTTTTCATATGTATGTTGTAAAAGATAAGATAAATAAATTTTGCTATTAATGTAACTTAGTCCTAGGACTGGATGCTTCTCTTTTTACTGTATTATGAACTTGAAAATTATGGACTTTAAGAACAAGAAAGATAAAAAAAAATAGAAAGCACAAGTCTTTTAATACTTCCTGACTTTGGTTTAAAGATGATCACCCGTTGTTTTTCAGCAAAATCATGTTTGTTTTGCAAATTGGGAGCGCGTCGCAGACTGACAGCTGCAACAGCGACCTGAGCGGCCCCCACGCCGTGGACAAGGCGGTGCTGCTGCAGTACAGCGTCAACAACGGCATCACCTGGCACGTCATCGCGCAGCACCAGCCCAAGGACTTCACACAGGCACAGAGGGTCTCCTACAACGTCCCCCTGTAAGTGGCCCGAAGGGAAAGGCGTGGTGTCACACATGATCCAAAAGAAATCACAGTGTTGGGTGAAGTTTCAGAACCAACGCCACAAAAGTGGGTGGTGGCAGAACCAAGACTAATGCAGATCTCCCAAGCTGTAACACTGTTTTCTGTGAGGACAACAGGCAAAATGTGGAGCCAGGAATATGGGCGAGAGGGACTAGAGGATAACAACCAAATGCAGAGGTGCTTTCTGCGGATTTCCCTCCCTCTCACCAGTATTCCTTGTCCCTTAGAAGACCACATCATGAATCTTCTGCTGGGCACGCCAGTCTGAAAGCTTGCTGGGCTTAGGCAGCTTGCAGTGTTGTCTGGAATGATCCCCCAGCACCTAGCACGGGGCCCCTCACACAGAGGGCACGGCACATTTGTCGACCAAAGTTGTGGCTCTTCCAGGTGTTCGCAGAGCCAGAGGAGGAGGGAGGGAGAGTGATGGGAAAGGATGGCAGATCCTTGAGGAGCCAATAAAATTTGATACTGCTTCAAAGAATACTGTGACGTAAGCAAATCTGGATTCCATACCCAAAGTTTTGTTCATTTAAATTAGCCTATCATATTTGAAGTCAGGAGGTCACATACCAGAAAGTTCTCCATTCTCTAGTGTTTAACCTCTCTGTCCTTTCTGTGTCCCAGGGAGGCACGGATGAAAGGAGTTTTATTGCGCTGGTGGCAGCCACGCCACAATGGAACAGGTCATGACCAGTGGGCTTTGGACCATGTGGAGGTCGTCCTGTGAGTATCTGCCACATGGCGTCCCATGTCCATTTCAGAAAGGTTTGAGATTCCTCTGGTATGGCATGCTCCTTAATTCAGTAAGAGCTGTTTCTGACAAGAAACCCCCACGGGACCACTTTGGCTTACACTCTTCCACAACTGCCAACTATAGCTCACATCAATAGTGAAATAACAAAGCCCCGACTATAATTTAATGTGCCTTAGAAAACTTCAGTGAGCCAAGGTCTGTTTAAGGATTTGACAATGTTAATTAAATCAGATCAAACGAAAGTCTCCAGGTAAATGGGAAACAGTATCTTTGCCAGATCTGGGTTGCCTTGTAAAATGGGATGACATCCTGAAAGAGAAAGGATCTGTACTGGTCCATGTCCAGAGAATCGTATCACTGGCTAATGTGCCCAGTTACAAACACCTGTCCGAGCCACAGACGCCCGGGGCATTCTTCCCCAGCTGGAATGAATCATTTGTGGTTTTAGGTTCCTTGTGACCAATCCCAGCACCTAACAAGTTAGGGGTGTCCCCCCCATGGTTTCTCCCACAGAATAAGGTTGTCGGTGCTCTCACCTAGCGGGGTTGACTGTTCCACAGAGAGATGACTTGCTTTTTCTCTAACAATCTAGTTCCTGTAGAACTGGAATGCTTATGTCTCGACGGGTTCGGACTGATGGCTCCAAGTGGTTGGCAAGGAGAGGCGAATCATCTCGGTAGATAGGTTCAAATGTTCATTCTGTTTACCAAATCGAAAATGAAATCAGTCCCTGGGCTGATTTCAGTCATTTTGAAAGCAAATTTAAGTGATTTAATTGGTAGGAAAACTACCAGATTTGTTTTCTTTCAATCATAGCCATGAGCTGAATTTCTCAGTGTTGAGTTAGCCCTCGTCTTAGTTTTCACTGAGGCACCTGCTTGCATGGCATCCATATCAACTCCCAAATCCAAGAGCAACCCGGTCCCTACACAAGCTCGCACTGTGCGCTCTGCTGCTTTGGACAACTTGCTGGGCTCTGCCTCCATGAGACAAAGTTGAAGTTTAAAGCAACAGTCCAGACTCACTTGAATCTATCTTATGAGGCTGATGTTTTACTTAGATTTTAATTTCCTCAGACTGCATTATCCCAGGAGAATAGACTAACCCGGGCTCTAAAGTGAACGATGTATGGTCAGGCCAGAGAGAGACTGACCCACATAGACCAAAAACCACCCCAACAGCCATTCTGCCCCAGCTACTTTCCTTTCAGAGCAGCATTTCTCAAACTGATCGAACAACAGAATCACTTAGGAGCTTTTGGAAGCATCAGCGAATGCCGCAATGCCTGTGCCCATCCCTATGGATTTTTTTTTTAACATTTCCTTATTGAGTAATAGTCATCCCTGTGGGTGATTTGATTTCAGCTGATCTGCAGTGAGATCTGAGCGTCAGTCTTTTTTAAAAGCACCTCAGTTCATTCTAATCAACTGGTTGAGAATCAGATTTAGAGTCAATAAAAGTCACCTTTTTATCTTATAGCAAGTCTCTTGCCAAGACAATTTACATGACTGGGGCTTCCTGTGCCTGACAAAGCATTACCAACTCCTATGGAAACTTCAAAACTTGACAGTCCACAATAAAAGGCAGGATGCTAATTCTGCCCTTGGGTAGAACAATTCTTAACATATCATGTGTTTGAATAGATATTTCTTCTTCCTTCACCCAGCCCAGCAACTGCAGTTCCCTCCCATGGACTAAAATGAAAGAGTAGGTGGGGTCAGAAGTACAAATATACTCCCTGGGATGAAATCACTCCTTCACAGCTTGTTGTAGACCTTCTGCTTCAGAGGCTCTTCAGCACACAGCTCCCAAAGGAACCTTCTGGATTACCTGATGTTGGTATTAATTTTTATAGGCAGTTACCAGCATCGTGATATTATTACAAGAGTCAAGGTCAGATTATACACCAGAAACAACAGGTTTCTGGTATTTTTCTGGAGCAATAATCTATATTTGTAAAGACTTCACTTTTATTCCATCTCCAGAATGTTAATACTTTGAAGAATTTATCACTGACCAGGCACCTGTCTGCTCTTACCCTGCATTATTGTCCCAAAGTCTCAGGGCACTAAAACATTTTGAATTAGAAAAGAGCATCACCACACATGTAGAGTATCGCATGATTTGAGTTTCATTCAGTGAAAAATTTTATAACTTTACACCTATAAACGACAATTTTATGCATGTATATACATACACTATGTATATATGTATGTGTATATATATTATACATATAATTTTAAAAGCAAATGTTATCTTTTAATGATATTTGAAAACTGTTAAAACTAAAGGAGTTCATTTTCCTTCTTTTTTGGAAAGAAGAAATAGCTGATGAAGCTGAGTTGAATCAATGAGTTGTTTAAAAAATACCAAAGAAATTATATTTTCAGAACAATGTTTTTGATGTTTTGCACTTGTCTTAGGATTCAACATTTCTATGTCACTGTATCCTTTCAAACTACTACTTTGCCAAACAGTCACAAAAAGTTTTAAGGCATTCACTGGTTAATATGCCCTTAGTAGCTCTATAAAATAATTTTTTTTAATTCATTGATTTGATGAGCTTAAAAATAAAGTTTCAGATAATTCAAGAAAAATAAAATATAATAATTTTTCAGCATGTCTTTTAACCAAATGAAGCACAAAGAAGCCACCCAAGGTTCATGTCACAATTCACAAATATTACTATTGATAGCTTAGCTGCAGCAGATAGATGTATATTTAGAAATAGAGAGGTGGTGTACTCCCATAAAGCCCTATTAAATTCAAAATATCCTTCTAATTAACTCTACTTTTGTATAACATTTAGTTACATAAGCTAATAATGTTAACTCCTTGTATCTAAAGAGATACAAGCCCTACCTAGCTGAACGCTACAAACAGAGCAACTAATATGTTTTTTGCAACCAATGGTGGGGGATATGCGTTTTTAGAATGTATTTTCTGTTCTGAGTGAAGATTGGCCCTAATCTAGCTTTATTACCATAGTTTAGCTTTTGTGCATGTGCACAAACTTCTAGAAAAGAAAACTGTGGTCACGCATGGTATCTTGAGTCTAACCTCAGTACTGCCCATATTAACCTAGAAGATACATGACTTTGATGAGGGAAAAATGTAGCACTTTCTAAAAGATTTTAAGGTTTAGGAGTGCCTCCTAAATGAACAGATATATAATATATTTTTAGTTTACTGGTTTAATTCTCAAATACTCCATCCAGAAGGATTTGAGTTTCATAAATATGGATAGTCAGGATAAGCTCCCCACCAGAAAGATAAAAACCACCATTTTAGCATTTAACAAGCGAAGTCACTTACGCCTTATGCTTGTTGGAGAGTGTAATCTTTCCCACTCTGATGATGTTTTTCAATAAAACCTGCACACGAAAAGTACTTCATGATGATTAGCCCTTTCTAATCTGCCACAGAACAGATGAAGCGAATTGACAGTTCACTTTTTTCCAGCCTCTCTAAGCTTACAAAAAGCCCTCATTCTGTAAAGTCTGAGTGATGCAGCATAACACAGTCATTGACAATCAAGTGCAGAAACCTAATTTCTCTGAATTCATTTGCTAGTGTAGAATATTTGTTTTCCGGTCAATGTTTGTGAATACATTTGGGCAGACCCCTCACAAGATCCATGCTGGTGGGGTTCTTCTTAGGATAAAAGAGAATCCTTTGTCTGAACCTTTTTTGCTGGGCGTTCATCCTTTTATCCTAAGAATCTCCCTCACTGAACTCTGCATTTCATTCACACATCACATTTCCTGTGTACGTGTCTGAGTCACAGCCTGTCATGTGTACAATGAAGTGGGCCAATTTTTGCATGTGTACCTTGAAAGCAAATTGCTCAGTAAAGAGTCAGCCTTTGTCAACTGATTCACCAAAACGTGAATTATTACCACATTTGCCGAGAATTGGAAACCAATATGTTGCTAACTATGGTCTTAAAGACACTTATCAGATTTTAATAATAGGAGTTCCATCATGACCATCCCCTCATGCTATTCATTTTCAAGATACTGTCACATTTTTGGCACAAATGATTTATGGAGATGAGCATATTACATTTGTTGCAAAGCATATTTACCCTGTATTAAATTTGAGTGTGTTATTTGATGTAGAGGACTTCTGTGTTTTTTAAAGCCCATTCCTTAATATATTCAGGAATAAGTATTTTCTAAAATGTAAACAATTGAAAAACCAAATAATAAAATTAACAGTAGTTATTAAACTATTGCTTTCAAATTTTACTTTATATGCAACATTTATGCCAAATGTAGTACTACAGTTACATGTACCTTGACATATGGTTATGAGCAAATATTGCATGTTGCATTACATAGAAAACTTAAATATATGTATACATTAGGTAGAAGAGAATAAGAAATAACTTCTTTAATTTTTATTTTCAAAAGAGATGAAAAACCCTATGTTGCGTCTAAACCTGATCAGACTTTTATGACTAATCACAGTGCTGCATGTGTTGAAAGGCATTTTTTAACTTGTGTTATATTTCATTATTTGCTGTCATTGGTTTTCCACTAGAGTAAGGTAAGTCCTCCTACTAATTCTGGGGAACTGTTTACTAATTGTTTCACTGGTATTACCTACATTAGCTGAAAAAGATTTATAGAAGCCTTTGCAATTGAAAAAAAAAACAACCCTGAAAACAAAGTTATATGTGATATCAAGATATACTGACACATTTGAAACCTATATCCTGTACACTCAGTGTTCAGCCAAATTGTGGTAATTCTCTGCTGCATACAGTATAGGGCACAGCATCATAGACCAGAGTGCTGACCAGCATTCCTTCCTTGGGCACCAAATTTGTGTGCCTGGAACTGTACTAGGTGCTCTTGAAATGTTCACAGTTTATTAGTTCATTATGAGGGGAGAGTAAAAATAGAAATGTGTGCAAAAGAGCTAAGGGTTCCGATGAAATGTAGTGTCCTTCCAAAGATCTGCTGTGCTGGAGAGGCATGAGGGTGCCCGGACTTCTCAGTTCTATTCTAAGTTTATACATGAACTGACAGAAGGGAATGGATTTATTCATGGTATCTGTGAGTTCTAGATCCTATCCGTAGGTAAGACTGGCCTTTTTAAATATATACCGACATTTGTTCTCTAATGGAGATACTGTAAAACTTATTTAAGAAGGTCACCTGAGGCCAGACTGGCCTTCTTTAACATATATTTACATTTGTCCCCTGATGGAGATACTTTAAAATTTAGGAAAGAAGGCAGAATGGTTGTCACTTCTATGCAGATTGCATATCATTCCAGAAGAATCTGCATATTCTGCTAGAAGGTTTCAGTTAATCCTTGCAACTCCCCAAGGTCCACATACATTATCAGATATTGTTCTCTTCCCCATTCAGCAGAGAAATATGAAATCATCTCCTTTGGTGAGCTCTATGAGCCCACGCTGATTTACATGTAGCCCTCGTGAAAATGCATGGCCTCGAAAGTGAAATGTGTGGCATCCTCTCTGCAGGGCAGTTTCATTGATTAGTTTGAATGGCAGCGCCCATCTTACACTCATTCATATTTCTCAGAAAGACTCTTACTTTTGCATCGATATAAAGCATTATTTATTGGATCATGTTTTCATGAAAAATAAATGAATTACTGAACAATAAAAATGCCTAAATTTCTGTGAGCCCAGATCACTCCTACCAAGTCTCTAGCTTCCTTGTTTCCTTTAGAATCCATTAAAAACCAACTGAATTTTTTCATAATTATAAGTGACCTAAGCTAGTGACTCCAGTGGAGAGCAGCAGTTCGGAGGAACACAGAGTCACCTGAAAAAAGTTGCAGTAGCCATAATTTATATTCAGAAATGGAGGCATTTTATTATAACATTCGCTGTCTAAAGTCCCCAGACTCTTTCTGCAAATTATCCACGAGGAAATTTAAGTTAGCATTTCCAAGAAGCCACTGATGTTCATTCTCCCTTCTTTCGATGATTTACTCATAATGGGAGATTTTTTTTAAATGGACCTACTTCTAGCTCCACAGCCAAAGCAAACTGATATGTCAATACCATAGTTGATAGGCCTTGGGATGAACATTACCTGCTTTCATTGAAATTATAATAAAAAAAAATACTTTCTCTTGTAATTGCTGTGAAGAAATAATATCCTTAGAATTCTATCACACCTAGAATTATTTGGGTTATAAGCTTATCAAAAATTGTACATCTATATGTATCAAAAACAAAAACAGGCTCACAAATCTGCTCACAGAAAAATAACATGAGATCTTTAACCTTGTCTAAAATTCCCCTGATGCCCAATCCTGTTAGACATTTGAGAAGCCACAACAAGTGTTTAATAACTTGTCAGTTTATTAAATGGTCCTACAGGCACCAACATTTTGGAATAGCTTCCCATGTGTGCTTGATTTTTAAAAGCTTATGAGCTGCAAAAATCTGCTTCAACCTAACTGACTGCACAGATACTTGTTTTACATACGAAATTACAAGTGTGCTTTGAAAATGTGGCCGTTTCTAATGTGATTATAAAACATGAGACATATATAGCAAATGCTGAATGCATATCAATATTCACAGGGATCCAAAGATATGATACATAAATTTATTCAATATCAAAGGGTATCCAGTGAATCAAAACGCCTCCTAAATTAGATGTAAGCTTCCAAGCTGGACCGGTTGTCAAGGTATTAAAGTTCTGCAACCTGTTTATTTTTATTTTCTCCCAGATAAAGATAGAGACTTTAAATCAGTTCATGGTAAGCAAATAATTATATGGAGAAATTGCTTTAAAGCCATTAAACATGTACAACAGTTTTTCTTAAAATTAAATGTTCCTCTGTCCCCAGCCACTTTCATGTCAGTCTGGGTAGCATTGAGATAACTAAATATCTTGAGTGTTCTGAATTTATCCTTTCTTTCATGTAAAATATTTTAACTATTTTAAATTCTCTTTGAGTACCTTATATCTTTAAACGTGTTTTCAACAGAATAATTTTCATTGCTTTAACTTTGCAATTATTCCTTATAGTTAAAGAGTAATGATTTACAGCAGGAATCCAATCAGTAAGTCACCAAAAGGTCAACAAACATGCCTTGACCACCAGGGGTCAGGCAGGAGGCTCAGTGCTGTGGTGTGGGGGCGGAGCGGTGGCGGGACCTGGAACATAGGCTGCTACACCAACAGAAGTTTAGTCATGGGAAGCCAAGATATGAACACAGATACTCTCCATGCAAAGCAGAAAATGAACACTGTGAAAGTTCCCAGTAGTTGGCGGGATGGGGTCCGGGTGGCGGGGAGAATCCCCACTGGACAAGTGAGCAACAAAGAAAATGTGATACTTGAAAAGTAGGTAGAAATTTAGGAAACCATGTTGAGATTCTCCAATAAGGCAGATGAAAGGGGCTCAAGGTGAGTTTGAATAGAGATGTCCATGTAGAACGTAGTGGAAGAAAGGACTTGAAATACAGAGTAAGGTTAAAGGTGTAAAGACTTAATTCCTGGCGAAGCTGACTTAGACAAAAGGGTTATGAATTTTTTTTTTCCACAAAGTAAAGCCAGCATTTGAGGGAAGTTCACTGAAGCAGGTGTGCAAAATCTGCCATATGTATGTGTGGGAAGATACATACACAATGGTACATGCAGTGATGCTTTCTGAGTATCTCATGGTTTCTTTTCATTGACGTTTCATCGGGGAGAAGATGAGGCAGCTAGCTTAGGGGGCCACTGTAATAGTTCAGGGGAAGGGCCACATGGTGACCAGGGGTGCTGGCAGGAAGACAGCTGGTCTGGTGCCAGTCGCAGTCTTCTGTGACTGAAGAGGTGAAAGGATTCTTTCTCCTGGTGTTTCATTAGTTTGGTACATTAGGTTATTGTCCCTTTCGTGTAACTAGACTTTACACAGGCAGCAATTAGTTCTTATAGCAGGTAATAAATAACAGATAAATTCATTTCCTCCTTCAACTGTGACATTGAAACTGCTCAACTTAGTTGGTACGTGTAATATTGTCACATCAGGGGAGGAAGGTGGGGAGAGTAAAGCTACCTGAAGACAAAACTTGATTTTTGGGGGTCTTTTTTTCTCTATGATGTATTCAGAGTATATTTTCTTTCCATTTCATAGTTCGTAGCATTTTCATAATACAGAAATCCAGGGTGAAAGATTACTAGCACTTTATTTTATAATATATGTATCAATATGATGTCTTCATCAGGTGTTCAGCACAGATGCTGTCGCTTTTTGACTAAACATAGCTGATGAAATTTATTTTCCTTTGAGGGATTTTATTATAAATTTTCTTTTCTAAGGATCAAACTTAACTATAAAATCCTCACTTTTAAAGGTTTCTGTGTGTTACAAGTGTTAGTAAAATATCCCAGGTAACACAGTATCATTTTACATCTTGCCTGGTCTACTGATCATTAATAACCCAGAAGAATACACTGCTCACTGCAAATGTAGCCATTCCCTCCTCTTCTCCCTGATTCAGGTTCATGTCATATTGACCTTCATGGTGAAATCACATCACATAACATTATCTTGCTCCATATGCATTTTATGTTTCCATGAAATTAAGGAGGAAAAGACTTTAGGACCAGACAGAATTCAAGAGACTCAGTGAATTTGGAAAATACTCAATAGACTCACACTTAAAACCATACTTTGATGCCACATAGAGACATGTTCTCACTCAGGTCAGGGTGTGAAAGGAGTCTGATTCTTGTCAGTGATGTTATGGTAATGATCCTTATTAAATTACATTTCCATACCAAAATGTTAACTGCTGTCTCTAACGGTGTGAATATTCCTACAGGCTCCTAAAATCCATTTTCAGTTTTTTTTTTTTAAATCAGCTTCACATATAGTATGTGTGTATGGCTGTGTATACATACACATTCATAGGGGGAATACATACACACATTTTTACATCTATACATTCAGTGACACTTTCTTGGTATTTTATGATCTTTTTTGCAGTGAGGTGTCCCCTTCATAAGGCCATGTTTATAGACTAGGACCCCAGCTGCTGCTTGTCTGAGGAAGGCAGCAGAATCCGACATTCTGAGACAAAAACTTACTTCTTCATTTTGCCCTGAGACTGCATGAAACAGGAAGGTCCAGCTGTTTCAGATAGCAAGTTTGTTTTTCCTTTGCTTGTTTTGCTTTGTAAGCTTTAAATGAGAATGTTTGCTGAAAGAATCAAATTATGTTGCCTACTTGTTAAAGATGTATTTAAAATAGGTAATGGGTACAGCACACAGTCTCTCCTATGAACTCCATCCAAGTGAATGCTTTCAGAAAAAGTTCAAAAATAAAACTGAAAATCCAATAACAGTTTCAGTCCACTTTTGCTGTGAGTCAAGAGAATTTACCATTTTTTTCTGGTTCAGAGCTCGCTAATGAAAAGCAGGGGCTTTCTTCAAGGCCAAAGGCAGTGGAATTGCAGGTATCAGCCTTTAGTTATTCTGTCCTGGGGTGGTAGTGTCAGTGTGACCAATTAACCCTGAAAATTTTCAGAAAAATACCAGCGTGACTTAGGACCTAGACTATTTTGAGCTTTCGGTGATGGGACTTACATGCTCTCTCTCCTTTCCCTCCCCGCCTCTATCCCTTCTGGTTTTAACAGCACTCGCAAACAAAATTACATGATGAATTTTTCACGGCAACATGGGCTCAGGCACTTCTACAACAGAAGACGAAGGTCACTTAGACGATACCCATGAAGAATCAAAAAGTTTATTTTTCCTTGCAACATGTGACGTGTTGGTTTCCATTCTCTTAAATCCCGCACTGCATCTGATATCAGGAAATCTCTGTGAAGGACTCGGTGATTATCGGAAAGCCCTTCTCAAGACCGAGTGTCCACCACCTCCCCACACTGTGAACTAATGACAAGTGACTTATTTTCTCATAAGTAAATGTCTTCACGTTGATGTGTCCGTGAAAATTGTGATCTGTTGTAATATCAGTTACAGTGGCAGTATTGAAAATAAGAAATAGTTTAACAGAAAAAAAAAGTTTAAGCACAAAAATTTAAGAGATTTTATGTTTAAAATGGCATTTAGTACAGTATTTAACATTCTTGGTCACAAAGCTATTTAAGTGGACTGTATTTCAGCTGTGGATCATGTTTTATATGATTAAATTATCGTTGTTTGTCCTTTATGTATTCTCTTCTACAGTATAACACATTGACACTGTATTTACTTGTTATGTTGAAATATTTTGCTGCTGAATTTCAGGCTACTTATATTCTGCAGAAAATTCGTTGAAATACCTACTCAAGAAGATAGTTGTAAAGATATTGTATCTCCTTTAATCTACCCCTTAAAATGTATGTTGGTTTAGCGCTGTTTCGTGGATAAGAAAAATGCTTGACCTTGAAATATTTTCTACTTAAAAATTGTGGATGAAAACCCCGTCTCCCACAAAGGAGCTCCCATTTCCTTGTCCAAAGACTGAAAGTGTTCTGTGGCTGATTTACTAACAGTAACTGCCATTTTGTGTCTGTGGTAAGAGAGTGACTTGTAAAACAGTGGGTGTTTTCATTGTGTTCTCTTTGTGGATTGTTTTTCCTGCGGGTCATAGTCACACCTTCTGATGACGTTGTACCAACACCAGCAACAGTATAATGGCCCTGTAGCCCTGAACTCTCTATTAACATAACTAAAAGGTTGCACTCTAGGGTGAACCAAGCAAAAAGCCCATGCTTAAATAAAAAGTATGTCCAAAAGCCATTTGAAGTTCATTTGTCTTTATTCACTGTTAATTAAATTTTGTGTAGGATTGTGTCAGCTAGGTCAGGTTTGGAAAGGACAGCGTCAAATATATTTACTGTTCTTTTTATTTCATCGTTGATAAAAGCAACTGTGAAGCCACACTTTCAATTGAGCCATTTTCTCCTCTTCAGTTTTTCCTATTATTCACCCTGTAATTACACTAAGAAAAGTCAGTAGAGAGTTATTTAACTCCTGAGAATTTTGTCAGCTGCCGACACAAAGCCTAGCTCATAAGAAGTACTTACGGGTTCATTCAGCAAATATTTATTGAGTGCTTGCTATGTGACAGTCACTGTGCTAAGTGTTGTGGATAAAAATGGTAATTGAGGGGGGAGGGTATAGCTCAGTGGGAGCGTGCATGCTTAGCATACACAAGGTCCTGGGTTCAATCCCCAGTACCCTCCATTAAAATAAATGTGTTTTAAGTGGTGATTGAGACATTTTCCCTGCTTGTTTTTAACGTTTACAATTTTTTTTTTAAATTGTTACTGTTGTTGAATCTGTTGATTTTCCAGAGGACTAAAAAAAAAAATCTATCTAGGTAATGGAGCACTAAATGGCAGTGTATTTAACATTGAATAGGGAAATGATAAGGAACAATCTTGCTGAGAAGTTTAGTTAAATTTTGAGCCTGATATCAAATCCACTGTGAGCCATTGCCTTGGAGATACAAGGTCTTATTTTTTCTACCTAATCTAAAATATGACACATTGTCTAATTTGGTGCATATGTGGCCCATAAATGTTTATAAATATTGTATCTTTTTAAAAAAATTTATTGAAGTGTAGTTGATTTACAATGTTAAATTTCAGGTGTACAGCAAAGTTATACTATAACTATTGTATCTTTATTGTTGCATTTTCTTTCTTGGTTCACAAATTGTCTGCTGCTGGTTCACCATTTAGTGGTTATTTTTGTTTCATTTTTTTCATTGGTACAAGGGGTTAATTTTTGCCAAAGCTTCATCTTTCCAAGTAATTTATGATTAGGCTTTGTCAGGCAGAGTCAATTGGGAAACATATTCTAGGAATAGAGCAACATGTGCAAAAAAACCCGCAAAGGTGGGAAGCAGCTTGGCTCCTTAGGGGAGACACAGCTCTTGTGAATTTGAGGAGGGCTTCCCAGGAGCAGCCCGGAGAGATGCCAGGGGCCAGGGGGGCTGGGGGCATCAGGAGAGAGAGAGGGAGCAATTTCTCAAACCAAAAAAATTCAGCTTTAACCAGGAGGCACTGGGAAGCTGCTGAGGTCTTGAAGCAGATGACCTTTGGGTAAGTCCACTCTGGCCAAGGTATGGAGAGGGGTTGGAGTAAGTCAAGAAAAGAAGCAGGGGGCTAGAATTCATAGGTAGATCTGGGACCACAGTTGAGGAATAATTTTAAGTTGTCTGACAAGAATTTTGCTAAGGATTCATACTTCTCCAGAGTAACCACAAACTGCTTCACATACAAAATACAGTAGTAGATATAAAAAGTAACTATGCATTTTTTTGTGTGTATAGGGGGAAAAAAAACCCAGCTGTGACTGAAAAAATTCCAGTTCAGAGGTGAGAAGTTCTTGTCAGCATTACTGTGTCTTCCACTTAGTCCTTTGGGTGCTTATTATAAATGTATTTTTACAGTACTTTTTAAATCCAACATGGATGGAAATAGATGCCATCTTTATAGACACGGGAGACCGTGCAATGACAGTGGGGAAGCCTGCCTCTCTCCAGTGGCCTTATTACCTTCTTCCAGCGTCTGGATCCACTGTCCAGAAACCATGCCAATACAACAGAGAAAGAGAAGTTAAGTCTGGAAACATTGCTTTCTATGGAGAGAATAATATATGGATATAGATGTGAATAATAAAAAAGCACAGAAACTGTGTATGAGAAATATTGCCTTAGTAAATCTAGAGACAGTAAACTAACACCGAAGTTATTACAAAAATCCCATAATGTTACTATCCCTGGAAAGCAGACACACTGCAATAAATCAGGCACTTTTGAACACCTCTACAATCACCTTAACAAAAAACAAAGTTCCTTAAACATGAAAGAAGAAACCCAGTCATTCCTACTTCTAATGTAATTTCTTTCACATTTCATATTTTAGGTGATTTCAAGTCGATTCTTTGGCCTGCCTCTAAATTTCATAACTGTATGAGAATATTTATATTTTAGCATCTTCCACGTTTGGAGCTTGGTAAACAGAGGAGGAGGACAGCTTTCTCTAGGCCTCTCTCCCTCAGACACACCCCCAAGTGGCCAGACCTGTGCCCAAACCAGCTTGGGTCCTGGTCCGATAGGTGTAACCGATTCCCATATGAAACAGAGAAGGGAGCTAGGATTTATTGAATGCCAGACTGATATTTTCATCTCACAAAACTGCTGGAAACTGTTTAGTCTGATTTTACCCTGCTTGCAGCCTCACAAGGTAGCCTGCCACCGTTTCACAGGTGCGGATAGAAGGCACAAGACTCCCGGAGAGGCAGTCATCTTTCTCATTCTCATGAAATCTAGAGATGGTCTTGCCCTTTACTTCTTCCCGCTTTCCTCTTACCCTCCTGTTTGTGTTTTCTCAGTCTTCTTTGCAGACTCAGCCTCTTCTACCTGAATTATTATAGTGGCAGCATTCGGACCTCTTGTGTACCCATTTCCGTCCTCTCCAAAGCATTCTCCCAGCAGTAACTAGGCCTTTGCAAAATGCAAATATGAACATACCTCCTGCTCAAACTCTTCAGAGTTCACACTACTCTGGGGGCAAAAACCAAAATTCTTAACGTGACTCACCAGGGCTGACGTGATCTGCATTTTTAACAAGATCCCTGAGTGATTAGAATGAACATTAAAGTCTAAGTACTGGGCTGTAGAACATGAATGTGACAAGATAATGCATGTCACAGGATGGCAAAGACCAAGTGTCAAATGAAGGACACCAGAAAAGCATGTCACAGGAACCCAATTCCTCCTCAGTATCTCACTCTGTTAAGATTTACTGAGAGATGATCAAAGCCTGAAGAAAAGCAAAATTGGTTTTACACACATGCCCAGCTATCGTAATTCCTTAGCACAAAGGGGTCTGGTGCTCTTGAAGAGAGCACCCTCGTGTGGAGTAGAGAGGAAACTTCCAGCTCCTTCTCCAGCGCGGGAAGGACGGCACCTGCGCCCCGAGGGAGCTGCCCCGCCTGTACTCACGAGGTGGTGTCTCCTTGTCCGACGCCATTGGGTCTCCAGGCGCCCTTTTCAGCTTTTAGACCCGCAGCCAAATAGCTAGCTCGTCATTTGTGCCACCTACAGTATGCACCGTGGAGATGCACAAAGCAAAAAAAAAAAAAAAAAAAAAAAAAAAAAACCCTGACCAACCAACTAGAACCCCTGCTAAGTCACAAGGCCAGAGGAGTTTTTATATTGAAATCTTTCCTCCCCCTCACATGCTTGGGTTTGGGCACGCCGGCCGCGGTGCTCTCTTGCACCCTAATTATTAGAAACAAAGCAGGCTCTTTCCCTCCCTCCTTCCTATCTTACCGTTTCCTTTTTTCTTTCCATTCTCCGGTTTTTTTTCCTTATATTCCCTTCTCCTAAATAGTCTGTTATGCTGCATTACCTCATAAAAAACAAAAGCTGTTCTGTAAATTCTGACTGGAATGCCTGGAAAAGAATGTCGCGCTTCGCTCTGCTGCACGATGGTCAATATTTGCAAGAGAAGCGTGAATCCTGGGCAGCTCACCGGGGCTTTCAAAAGAAACTCGCACACTGTCATTCAACATGACAATGTTCCTGTGTCAACGTGAGTCTCCACGATGACTGCATTAGAAAATGTGTTCGGGTGTTTTCATTTTTTAAAAAGATAGTAATAACACTAAGCAGTGTTTCCCCCACGGATACTCTCTCTCTTGTTTATTGTGTTTGCTCCACGAATCCCATCTTGAGGAGTCCGTGGGCCGCGGGAGACGAACGCGGGTGTCACTGGCGTAGCTCTCGGGGGCTGGACGGGCCGCCGCTGTTCCTTATCAGCTCACCTTAGAAGCTGGAGAAGTTTCGAGAAGAGACGTGGGGCCGCAGGGGTCGCGCGGCGCGGCGCGGGGCGGGGCGGGGCGGGGCTCGCGTTACGCGGCGCGCCGGGCGCGGCGCCTCCACAGACGGTCGGGGAGGCAGCGGCGCGGCGTCGAGGCGGCGGCGGCGGCTCCGGAGCGCGGCGGGGCGGCGGCTCCGCCCAGGGCAGCGCCGGGCAGCGCCGGCCGGTGAGTGCGCGCGGGCCGGGGACGCACGGGGCTCTGGGCGTCGCCGCGTCTCCTGGCGGCTCTAGCCCCGCTGTCTCGCGGGCTCTCTGTGCCTCTCCCCCAAACTCCTGTCCTGAAAGGAGTGCGGCGCTTGACGTGCCCACGCCCTGCCGGCCCGCTGAGCCCTGACAGGATGAAGTCTGAAGTTGCGCCTCCTTTGCAGACCTCCCCTACGGCCTGCGGGCCTGCCGCGGCCGCACAGATGTTTTTAGTAGGCGTTTGCTTCACTTTGGTTCTCACCCAGCCCTTTGCTATTTACAATTTTGTTTGCTGGCTCGTCAGGCGCCCGGAACACCCTCAGCCGCGCGGCCTGTGCGCGGCGTCCAGACCCTGCTTAGCTCCGGCCCGCTGGTGCCCCGGCCCCGGTGTTGCCCTTCGCCTCCCCGGGGAGCCCCGCGCCGCCCGCAGTTAAGCCACGAGCCAGGGTGGGTTCCGCCGCCTCGACGGCCCGGGTTCCCCGAGGGGAGCTGTGGGTCGGAGGCTGAGCGGCGCCCCGGAAAAGCTTGAAGCTCGGGTCTCCGGCTTCTCCATGAGTGGAGGGGTTGCTAAGAGCCCCCTTGTCCTAAAGTTGTGTGGGGCGGGGAGGGGAGGTGGCTTCCTAAAAACGCTTCTTCCTCCTAAACACTCACCGTGGTGGGTGCTCTACCGTCACAGCGGCTCTGATGTGATGGACTCTGAAAGCCCTGACCTGTATTTAGTAAAACGGTTGATCAGGAGATCAGTTTGCCTGTGTTGACAGCCTCCCCGGGTGCGCACTCTGGGCCGGGCCCACGAGGAAGCCGGCTGGAAGCCCTGCAAGGGTCTATCAGTTGGGAGATCTGGAAGGCAGAGGTCACATAGGCCACGGGGGAAGTGGGGAGATTGCTTTCCTCACCGTGATGAGGGCTGTGTATCAACCTGGGGTCTAAAGTTTGTAAAACATGAAGGGAAACGCAACAAAAAAGGCAATTTCGGGATCGAAGGTGGCCTGAGATTCAGCTTTTTCTTGTCTGAAAACTGGGAACCGTGTATATTGTTATATAAGTATATAATTTGAGGCAGGGTTGGAAATGGAGGGGAGTTTGGAGTATGCAGTAGGCAATATGAGCCTTTTTGAAATGAAATTTGAAATAGGTTTTGGCCAGGCAGTCCTTCTAATTACTACTATGGTTTTTCTTTATTTCTGGAGACTCTGAGGCAGGGGACAGGTGAGGAGAGAGAAATTCAAACTAATTTGCATTAGAAAGAAACTGAGGGTGAAGAATTTCTAGGTAAGGTTGCTATGGCTGATACCTTAAGTGCACTGCTGGAAAGCATTCTAGTCTGTTAAGTAATACCTGAAGCCCCAGTTCTGTTATGTAGCATTTCTTCTCTCTTTAACTGCTCTGAAACTATACAGAGTTACACATTCCTCATTAATTTATGAGCGATACCAAAAGAATTCACTCAGTCCAACAAGTATTTGAGGGCCTTTCCTGTCTGAGGCGCTTTGCTGAGAACTGCAGGAGACTGGACGACGGAGGAATTTTCCAATTAAAACAACAGCAACAACAGTGGACTGACTTGTAAAGCGTAGATGCAGGGGTGCACTGCCTGTTCAAGTTAAAGTCAAAAATAGTTGGGCTTTCACTCAGTCTAAATGCCATATGTGGGCCCTGATATCCTAATCATTTAGTAATTTTTCTACCATTGCGTGTAGTCTGCATTTTAGTAATTTCGAAGTACAAGGTTTCCTAGAAAATATAACTAAATAAGAAAGTAATTCTGTTTTCCCTAGGGTTTGCATTACCACTGAGTTAATGAAGGCAAAATCAACAAAAATTAGGAGATAATGATTTTCTGTCCTTTGGTTTCAAACTAGTGAAATATTGCACAAAAGAAGACGAAGTCAACGTGGATAAATTTAATCCTCTGGTACTTCCCAAACTATGTCTTATCTAAGTCTGTCCTTTTGGAGGCTAGATCCAGTTTCGTGCACTCTTTCAGTCCTTCTTTTGGAAGATTGTTGCAGTGGCCAATTTCATAAAATCTTTCATTGTAGATACGAGAAGACATCAACATCATCATCATCTCCCTAACTTTACCCTTGAAAAGTGTTGTTTTCTAAGGGACTTTTGGGAGGGGACAGGTCTTTTTTAAAATCTGGCCAAAGTTAGGGACTTTATCCCTAGGAAAAAATGCACACCCGTTCAGAATATTGTGTGTTTTCTGGAGGATCCATGGTGTCTCGCTTCAGAACAGGGCAGTGAGTAAGTCAGAGGGTAGGTAGATGGAGGGAAATGGAAATGAAACAAGGATGTGGGTAAATCCACGAACTGTGGATATAATTTAATTAACTTTCAAGTGGAATCAATACCTGGCCTTGTTAGTACTTGTTCTGTGAATGGGAAGTAATAATTGTATTATTTGTAAAAGACTAAAGATAAGTTAGTCCTATTACTTTTTAGTTGATTGAGATCAGCTTTTGTTTTGAGCATTATGAATCTCATTTTTCCATTTTTCTTGTTCTTCTCAAGGAAAGAGATGACTTCTCCCAGCACTGAGGCCTCGTTCGGGACAGTTTCTCACACACCAACTTCTGGGAATGGTTGGGTTCAGAATTTGAGCTTGCTTGCTCTCTCACAGATACACGTACTGGTAGTTCACCTTTGGGAAGGAGATACAGATATTTATATTACATAGTTATCTAGTCAGTGTAAACCACTGTGATAGCAGTAGTCGTGTCTTGGGAGAGAGTTTGTTAGTATTAGGAGTAAGCAAACAGCATTAAGAATATTTTGGATATGACTTCTTTTTAAGACCAAACCAGAACCGCTGGACTGACTTTCCTTCTTCTGTTCCCAGGGCCAAGGTGCGAGCTGTCCCTCCTCCAGCTCTCAGCCCCGCTGAGCCCAGTGTCACTGAACCACACCCAACCTCCCATCTGGGGACCCTGTCCCCTGCTCCTTGTGTTGCACGTTGGATCTGGGTAAGTAGAGGAACTGGTGAAATGGGAGAGAGAGTCATAGGTAGTGATGGATTTACCTGGACGGCAGGATTCTTCATTTCTGGAGGCCTGCATCCTCAGCACTTCTGGGGAGAAGAGGGTAAGAGAGAGAACAGCAGGGCCAGCCCAGCCCACTCCCTCCTTTTAACTTGAATCAGGACTAACCTAACTGATCCTTCGATGTGAACCAGTTTTGACTTACCTTATTTTTGAGTGACAACTAGGTGGCTGGTCACACCCTAGAATGTCATTGATAGACATTAATGGGATTAGTAAATCAGTGGAGATTGTGGTTTTAATCCAAGCTCTGCCCTTAACTAGGTACGTGATCTTCGGCAAGTAACCAGTCAGTTAAATTCTCTGGGCCTTAATTTTTCTGTGTATAAAATGAGGGTGTCATATGGGATCAGTAAAGTTCTCACTACTACTGTGTGGTTCTATGCATTTGAATCACCTGGAGAATTTATTTTAAATATGTATGTACACTAGGTCAGAGATTCTGATTTTTTGGACTGGGGCAGGCTCAGACATCTCTATTTTTTTAATGTACCCCCACCCCACATCCTTCAGGAAACATTAAATCCAGCTAAGATTGAGAATGACTGGGTTAAATAAATGCTAAGAACTGACTCTAAGATCATGTCACTTAAAGACAGAAAAGCAGGCCTGTAAAATCTGTTTTATGGGTAGCTTGGCCCCGCATCACCTACACTCCCTGGTAACCAAGCCTAAACGTGCCTTTCTAAGAAGCATCCAAATCAAGCAGTTTAAATTTACTCGGGGAGGATGCTGTGGCTTCCCACCGCCTCAGTATTCCCACAGTGCTTCGTACATTTTGATGGACTGCATTCAGTGTAGCTCCACCCATCTAAAATGATTAGCTGTTCCTGAAGGTCCCCAGAGATGGTTCTCTCTCTCCTCTCGGTATCCAGGTCAGTGTTTAATGGCCTCTTGAAAGTTTCTCTTAGAGGTGACCTGTGACCTTCAGGGGTTGAGGAGAAGGTGCCAGCAAGGGATAAGGATGATCACAGTGATCATTGCTGAAATGTGAGCTTCTGTGTCCAAACTGAGATAAAAAAATGATCCTCACACCTTCTCAAGTAGGTGTATACTATTGAGTTACCAGAACTGGGATAGGAAACAAAAGAGCACATTGTTTACCTTCATCATTTGTTGAGACCTAATCTTGTTGCCATTACATTGTAAATTCTATAGATGTTCACACTTGGAACATTATTCTTAGATTTAAAAATAGAAGTTGTTTAATTGTAATCCATGAAGTTTATTTCTGTTTATCCTACTCTTATTTTCCTCCCACTGCCCTTCGTATCCCAAAACTCCTGGAAGGAAAAAAAAATGTATATATGTGTGACTGTCAGGTCAGTAAAGAGAAGTGGATGTAAGTGTACAAAAGATGGAAAGACATTAAGGAGGAAGGGTAGAACAAGGGTAAGGAGGTCCATGGATTGCAAGAAGCTACACTTAATTTCTTTTCTCTCTCCTATTGGTATTAGAGCTGCTACATGCTGTTTAATGTTTAAGCAAATCATATTCCACCTGTGTGTTGGTAAATATGGGCTTGTGGCCCATGATCCCTGTGTGCTCCCTGCGTCTTCTATACACAGTGCATGAGTGGCATCTTAATGGGTGAGTTGGCAGCCTGGACGTACTCAGTCTGATCTGATCAGCACTGATCTATCCCAGGACCTGACTTAATCCTGAAGAATGTCTAAGTTTGGGGAATATTATTTTCTGGAATGGAAAGCTCCTGGCACCAGAGCTCTTTACCTTTGTGTCTCAGAGGAAGTGCCCTTACATGGTGTGAAAAATCGGATGGAGAACTGGAGACCCAGCTCAGCCCGCACCTCTCCATCCCCCTAGAGCTGGTTGCACTCACTCAAAAAAAATTCTAAGTTTGGATGCACTTCATGTTTATTGCTGAACATTGTACCCAAGGATTTACTGATATTGGGAACCTGTTGTTTTATTATTTCATAATTTATTCTTTACTTCTTAAAATGAATTAAGATAGGAATAAATGTACTAGGAAAAGATGGTTTTTATCATCATAACTTTAAAGCTAATGAAAACCTTAATTCTTACTAAACGCCCAGTTACGTGTTTCCATGTAAGCATTTGTCCTCCCACAAATCTAACTTTTGAAGATAGTATAGTCAGGGTTGTTCTGGTTCTTAGGATTATCATTAGTTTGCTTTTTAATCTTTACTTCCTCAAAACAGTTAATGTTGCAAGGTAATTAGAAATGATAGCAGTTTCTTCACGAGTCCCTGTTTCATTGAACACTTTAACAGCAGTCTCCAAAGCTAGCAGGGGTTTTCATTTTTTCCTTCCTTCCTTCCTTCCTCCCTTGATTCACTCATCCATTCAGCAAATGTCTAATGAATTTCTGGTCTGTCCCTGTCCTCATGTAGCTCTCATTTTTGTGAAGGGAGGAGAGAAGACAGAAAATAAGTAAAATACAGTGTGGGCCAGATGGTGATACATGCTATGGAGAAAAATAAAGCTGGGAGGAGGGCAGGGAAGGAGTTGGCTGGCAATGTTTAAAATATTTAAAATCGGGTGGCCTGAGGAGATGATGCTGAGCATAGAACTGAAAGTGGTGAACAAAGTCCTGACGCTCTCTGGGAGTGGAGCTTCTAGCCGACACGGAGGCCCTGAGGCGGGGATGTGAACACAAAACAGCCAGGAGGTCTGAGTGGCTGGAGCAGAGTGATGGGGGGAAGTAGATGGAAATGAAATCAGCAAAGAAAGGGGCGCCTGGGGGGCGGGTTTGGGAGGGTCGGGAAGGTCTTGGAGGGGCTTTTTAGTGGGATGCTTGCAAGGTGACGTCAAAGAACAGCAGCCCTGTGGTCTCCATTTCTTCTGTTCCACCCTCTGGATGTCCCCAGTGTTCCTTTTTCTCAGCCTCTCCCCGTTCTTTCCCTTGTTCCTTCATCCCCAGGGCTGGCTCTGGGGTGGAGTTCAGTCTCCTGATCTTTGTTTTCTTGGTACCCAGATTAGACCTGCTCTTCCTTTTTGAAAAATCTGCCATTAGTCACTAAAGAATTGTCAGCACCAAAACCAGCAATCAGGAGAGAAATTAATAAATGTATACAAAATATATCCTCAGTTTATACTGTAGCCCAGATATAAAGTGATAGCATTGCTGGTGGATAGTATTTGGACTGTGTGTTTTGTTGGGTCTGCACACTGTTTTATAAAAATTTGTGTTGGTATCCATCATTTAAAAATTAAGAACGTTTTTGTTAAAATACAGTTGCAAGTTCTCTTTGAAAATTGAATGTTCTGTTTTTAGGAAGCTCTGGAATAAGCAAAGCTAATCTCTGGTGGTAGAAAACAGAACTGAGGCTGCCTGACATGGGGGTGTGACAGGGAATGAACTGGGTAGGGTCACCAGGGGAAATTCTGGATGATGAAAAGATTCTGTTTATAGTGGTCTGCAATGTATGGTAAAATGCATTGAACCATACAGTGATCTGTGCAGTTCACTCTGTGTCAGTTGAACCTCAGTATGAAGAGAGTATAAAGTGGAAGCCAACATTCCATGAGGGCTGGATAGCACTGACCACGTTGGGCTTACACGTGCTCTCAAGATTGGCATAGACTCACCTGGTTCACTTCAGTCACTGTCATTACCTACCTGGTCTTGTAGGTGGTATTCGTGTGTGATTCCTGCAGTAGACTCTTGGCGGTTTAGGTTTCAATGAGGAACAAATCTGAAAGGGCCTGACGTGTTTAATTGGTGGTAGAGAATTTAGTACCTGCCTCCTAGGGTTGTATGTGAAGCATGGAACCAAAACATAAACCTGAAAGCTTAGATCAGTCAAGCAGCTCACCTGCGTCCATCTCACCATTCGTGGAATTCTCAAATCTGGGTCCTCAGAGGTCTCCGAACGTGACTCTCCCTTTTCCTCTCAAATGCAAGGGTCTCCTGTGTTTGCAGACTCCTCCTCTGAGAGGATAACTTTCACTCCTGTTATCAGCACTTTAAACTTACTTTTATCATGTTTGTTATGAAAATAATAGTGTCTACTGAGGAAGTCCTAGAAAGTACAGACAAAAAGGAAATTAAAATTATCCACAGTTCCACACATAACCTGTTTTCCATTTCGTGGGAAGTGCTTTCAAATTCTTCTGCATACATGTGTATGTTTTATATTAAAAATGTGTTTGCTAGGTAAAGTTTAGCGTACAGCCACCCAGTTTTCAAAATGAAAAAATAATAGCAAGTTAAAGATTAACGATGATAGATAAAACCCACATTTGCCTTTCCTCTATCCTGTAACTCTTTTTAAGTGCCTGTGATGTTATGCACATAATAGGAAGAACTCTGAAGAGAATGAGATGGCTGAATGTTTGAAGGCAAGTTACTGATGAAACAGAACGAAGAGTTGGTACAAGAAGGACCACCATGGAAGGGAGAGTGACCTTCCAGAAGGAAGCTCTGGACATGGAGTCAGCAAGGACAGGAGCAGGCATGAGCAGGGGGGCCTGAAAGCAGAGAGACTGACGGAAAGTCTTTATGGATTGGTTAAAGTGAACCAGTAATTCTAATATGAGTTTGGCATCGTAGAATAAATCTTTTCTCTTTCTGGCGTTTGGAAAGAGAGTGCGCCCTTGCCTGCAGGCCAGCTCTTGACTCCTCATCCTAAAGTCAGGCTAGGCAGCTAAGAGCCTACGCTGCTGTACAAACCTCCTAATCACCATTTCACTCAGGGAAGGACCCCATCCTGGAAACACTTGTATACATGATAGTAAAGTGACCCCAATTAACCAGAAAAGTTAATGAAGTCTTTATTTAAAATACATATCTAAGACAAGAACAACCTGACATATGAAGGAGCCTTAAAAAAAACACCACCACCACCACCAAAATTGAGGTGAGGGTATAGCTCAAATGGTAGAGTGCATGCTCAAGGTCCTGCATTCAATCCCCAGTATCGCCATTAATAATAATAATAATAACAACAACAACAACATAGATAGACCTAATGACCTCCCCCAAAAAAGAATTTAAAAAAATAAAAATTAAAAGACAACACTAAAATAAAGTTATTAACATCGAGGAGAGATCATTTAAAACAGCTTTAAAAAAAATCTGAGTACTTCAAAAGTGATTCAATAGATATTGTTTCTATACAACAAAAATAGAATTCTATGGAGGGAGTAATAATCAGAAATTTCAGAGGAAGCATTCATAGATGATGTCTAAATATGATAAATCAAAAGATAGCCATATAATTACATTACTTAGAGTGGTAGTTCTCAGTCCTAGAGGAGATTTGGGAAAGTATCCTGGTGGCTAGAGGGTGCTACTAACATTTAATGTCAGGGACACAGATGCTAAATGCAAAGCACAGTTCCTCACAAGTCCCACCCAAAATACTAACAGCACTCTTCTTGAGAAATGCTGATTTAGAGTTAAAAATAAGCCCACCAGAAGAACTGAAAAAAAGAAAAAAAACAGGTTTTAAGAAAATGGTTGCTTCAGGGAATAGAGCTTGAGCTGGGAAGAAGAGGAGTGGCAAACTTTATTTTTGTGATTCATCGCCCTTCCATAATACTTGCATTTTTATCATGTCTGTATTATTTTGACCAAAGTTATTATTTGAGAAAAAAATGACTGGTAAACCAGTAGATTCGTCTTCCATTTTCACTTAAAGTGGAGAACTTTTTCTTCTTAAAATATGTCATTCAAATGTAAGCACCAATATGAATTGAGCTTTTTACCCAAAAGAAGATTCTGGAGGCGTATCTTATCTTGTGAATATTGATGATCTTTCATGTGTTCCTAGTTGGAAAAAAAATCTTGTGATTTGTCAACTTTAAGAGGCCACAGAAAATTAGTGCTGGAAGGGATTCAACATCTTTAATGGAATTGAATAATTTTTCCATGGTATGATGGTTTTGATCAGTAGTTCTATATGGGACAAAGGAGGATGGAAATATAGTTAGATAACTGGAGCGTATGGCTTCAAACTGGAAAGTGTGGGCTGCCTTGAGGTTTCTGTATGACCTTGTCCCATTCGACCCCTCCAATTTCATCCTACAGCCACCCAAAACAAAGGTTCTACCAGTGCTTCTGGTATTCTGTGAACATGTCCTATTAAAGCCACTTTTCACTTCTCTGTGCAGAATCACATCCCCTCACTTTTTGCCTTCTTCCCTTCACTCAAGAGCTACTTCCAATGCAGTTTGATTGAGACCACCATGCTCTATAGGCAATGAATCACAAGTGGGAATATATGCCTATGATTAATACAACTTAAAGTTAGATAAACATTTTGACATGGTTAATCTGATTCACAGCTAATGAGGCAGCATTGCAGAAGGGCATGATTTCTGCAGTGGGCAGACGTAAATTCCAGTCCTGGCTGCTACTACCTCACCGGAGCCTCAGACACTTCATCTAAAAAATACGGCGAATTCTTACTTCACATGCAGACTGTGATTCTTCAATTGTACAGTCTCAGTAAATATGAACTGCTATAATTATGTTTAACTGTTATTGTGTGTCGATAACAAACTCACACAAATGTCTATCATTCATAATATTTTAAATCAATTTGTAGTTTTTATGTACTCACTCTGTAAGTTACCCAGTAGTTAAAATGAGCACTTATTGTTTAAATATGAACTACATTTTATCACCGTTACCCACATAAACTCACAGATCAAAAAACAAAATCACATGTATGATAGAGAGCAGAAAATTTGAAGTAGCCTAAGTGTCTAATAATAAAGAAGATGATTAACAAAATCATACAATGTATATATTAGGAAATATTATGCCATCATTAAAAATTATCTTCTGAAGTTTACTGACATGGCAAAATGTTTGATACAATTTATGATATGATTTATGATATAATGATAAGTAAAAAAAAGTTAATGCAAAGCTATTGAAAATATCTCAACCATGTAAATATATGCATTTATAATATAAATTTATATTGTATCATTTATGCATGGGAAAATAGAAAATTTTCAAATTTCCACAGTGCTCATATATTACTTTTATAATAAGAAGTCAAAAAGTAACATGGCTTTTATATCAAAGGCCCTCGATCTCATTTCCTAAATGTTTGTATTTCCTTACCAACGATCTCTTGCTCCCGTCCCGAAAACTTCTGATTGCCTGTATGCTCCCTTATTTCATGTGCCCCTCCCCACCTGTAAGAAATCCTTAAAAGGAAATAGGTTGCTTCAGAGACATTAGATGACAAGTTTCCTGAAGGCATGTATCATAGCCTTTTCATCTCTAAGTTTAGCCAACGTGCACTTTCAGCCAAACATAGGCGTAGGGATGAAGTAGATTTGTATTGAATGAAAGAATAAATGGAGACCCAGGTCCTCGAGAGTTGGAGCAGTAAAAGGAAATGTGTGAGGTTCATTTAAGAGGTAATAGTAATTATAAATAATAAATATTGAGTCCCTATTCTAAGTGCTTCCTGATTCCTACATTGAGCTCAAGGCAGCACTGTTAGGACTGGCCTAGCAAATTAAGGAACATCCATGTAATAGCACTCAGTGCAGCTGTTTAAAAAGCATAAAAATAAGGAAGCGCTCCTGCACTGAAAAGAAGAGATCACCAAGATACAGTAAGTGAAAAAAGCAAGGTGCGGAAGGGTGTACGTCATGCTACCACTTATGCGAAGAAAACCATGTACTCACTTCTTCTGACGCATACAGTATCTCTGCAGAGACACACAGGACACTGACACCATGGTTACCTCCCAGCCACGGAATGGCACTGTAACTTCACTGTGATTCTTTTTACACGTGAGCTTTTGAGCCATGTGACTATGTTAGTGATTCAAAAAGACAATTAAATTAAAACAAAGGAAAATCATTATTCTCATTTACAAATGAGCAGCCTGAGGTTGAAGTAAGTTTGGTTCCTGCCCACAGTAGTAATAATAATGGTCACACTTACTGAGCACTCACTGTGTGCCAGGCCCCGTGATAAATACTGCAGAAACATTTTCTAATTTATTTTCCCAGACCTGTAATGAGGTATTATTTTTAACTCAGTGGCAGAGCTGAAGAATCTGGAAGAATCATATAACTTATTTTCCAATCCAGGACATTTTGGAAATAATTACTCTGGGACAGCAAGCCTAACTAAGCTGGGACTTCTGGTCGCCCTAGATAGAGAGGTCAAGTAACTTGCTAGATGTCCTAGCAAGAGGACAGAACCGGGACTGAACTTAGGTCTGTGTGATTCCACAGCCTGTGCTCCTCACTGCCATTTACAGATGAGAAAATGAAGGCTTGCAAAAAACACATTCCTATTAAGTGCCAGTTCCAGCCGCCAAACACAGTCCCTCAGACCCCAAAGCCTACCATAAGGTGTTGCCTGTCCGGATACTAATCTGAGAATCCTTTGACAGAAGAATTTAAGGGGATGGGGAAAAGTACAAAAGAAGAGGGAAAGAATGGGAAGAGCTTCACCTCACCCCACCCAAACTCAAATACACCCAGAGAGCCCCCTGTCTGCAAGTGTCTGGGAGCCTGCTGCGTGCCGCTGTGTGCTAGGTATTCAGACAATGGCCTTGCCCTCCAGAGCTTAGAGTCTACGTTCAGGACCAGACTGCATGGATTGTAGGGTCTTTGGCTTTTTCTACTATTCAGCCACTTCAATTAATGGTTGTAAATATGGAAAAGCAGGGAATTTCTCTTGGTAAATGCTAAGAGTTCCAGGAGTGTAAGCTAAGAGTTCCAGCTTTTTCACATCGCTTTCAGGAAAAGGCTGGTAACGTCATAAGTTAAAAAAAAAATTCTGAACTATATTATTTTCTGGACTATAGTCTCATTCCATGAGAGTTTAAAAAAATGCAGATTCCAGAATTATTAAATCCGAATTTCTAAAATTCGGCCTGGCAGTTTGTGGTTTTTCAGTTCTCTGTGTGATTCTGATGTGCTTCCAAGTGTGGGAACTCCTGGTCTAGTTGGCCCTCTTCTGACAGTACAGAACCTTTCAGACACTTGAAATGCAGAACTTGGGCCAGACCTCACTCCAACCTCCAATTTGGAGCATCTTCCACAAAGCCATAGTGAACTCGCTTATTGGCAAGCAACTAATTCTTGCTTTTAGTTTGAAGTTTAAAATGTTGCTGTTGTTACAAATAAAAATGTGATTTTTATTTATAAATATCTGTGCCTTTTAAATTTGATGCCTACTTTGAATAGGAAACAAGGCTGGTATTTTGAGAATATTTTTGGATAAGTCAAGTGAGTGTAGTTGAGTCCATTTTCTCACTTACACAGTGAAGGAATTAAATTGGGTGATCTCCAAGACTACTTTCAGATCTAGGAATCCATGGTGAATGATGCCCTAAACTCTTCAGATTCCTTCTTTCATAGCAGTGGAAAACAGGGCTTGAATCTCTACATCAGTTAGTTTGCTTTTCTGTCATTAGTATTTCTTTGGAGGACTGGCCAGGAGACTTGTCCCTTTGGGCTGAGAAGTGACTTTTCTCATGTGAGGGTTTATATAATTAGTTTTACAACTTGGTGATTTATAATTGCAATCAGCACCCTGGAAGCTCATTATCTGTCAGATAAGAGTCTGGTCATTTGATCTCCGTGTTGGTCCCTTGGTTACTTTGCCTCTCTTCTTCTGATAAGGTGGTTATTGATAGCCGTCAGGGCTTTAATTACTTAATGATTGTGATGAGCGTTAAAAGGTCCCCAAAAGGACAGCCTTTCAGTCTAACATCCTCTCCTCCTTTACTTCCCACAGTCCTTACCTTTCCCAGTTGAGACATCTCTGAATTGCCAAAAAACATCGCAGGGAGGACACAGATTATAGCCTTGGTCCTAAATCCTCAAAAATATTTGAGAATCCTCTCTTTTCTCTGTCTCCTCCTGACATACAGAGGGTTATGTTTGCCAGATTTAGCAAAGAAAAATATACCCAGTAAATTTCGGATAAAGAAAAAAATTTTAATGTAAGTATGCCCCATGCAAAATTTGGAACATACACAAACTAACCAATTATTTATTGCTTCTCTGTCATTCAAATTTAACTGAACATCCTGTATTTTATTTGGCAACCCTGCAGAGAGTGCATACCCTAAATGCTTTCCTAAGTCCATCTAATATTTTGAGATCTAAATTTCTTTGATATTCACTCCTAATTTAAACCTTGCAGGGACTGTTGGTAACAACGAAGGCTGTGGTTTTATTTAGCATTTGCATGAAGTGTAGTGGCTGCTGCACTGCCCACCTACACAAAACTCCCTTTTGTGGTGAGAATATAAGAATAGAAACACTTTGCTGGAGAAACCTAAGCTAGATAATTTTCTGTTTTGTAAACTTATTACATATTTCAAAGATACAAGCAAAGACAGTGATATAATGCATTCCACACAATTCATTTACACCCTATTCAGTTTTCTTCATTTTGTTTGGTTGGGTCGGTAGGTGTGGGTGTGTATATTGTTATCCCCTGAGTCAGTGGTTTTGAACCTTGGCTGTGCATTAGAATCACCTAGAGACCTTTTTTTTTTTTAATTGAAGTGCAATCAGTTATAATATATCAGTTTCTGGTGTACAGCACAATGTCCCAGTCATGCATATACATACATATATCCCTTTTCATATTCTTTTCCATTAAAAGTTATTAGAAGATATTTGAACATAGTTCTCTGTGCTATATAGTATGAATTTATTGTTTATCTGTTTTATATATATTAGTATCTGCAAATCTCAAGCTCCCAATTTATCCCTTCCTGCCCCCTTCACCCACTGGTAATCATAAGTTTGTTTTCTATGTCTATGAGTCTGTTTCTGTTTTGTAAATAAGTTTGTCCTTTTTTTTAGATTCCACATACAAGCGACATCATATGGTATTTTTCTTTCCCTTTCTGCTTTACTTCACTTAGAATGACGATCTCCATGTCCATCCATGTTGCTGCAGATGACATTATTTTGTTATTTGCTATGGCCAAGAAGTATTCCATTGTATGAATATACCACAGCTTCTCTATCCAGTCCTCTGTCGAGGACATTTAGGTTGTTTCCATCTCTTGGATTGGGATACAGGTATCTTTTTGAATTAAGGTTCCCTCTGGAAATATGCCCAGGAGTGAGATTGCTGGATCATATGGTAAGTCTGCTCATTAGAATCACCTTAGGATGCTCTAAAAAATAATGCCTGGGCCCCACCTCCCAGGCCCTCTTCTGGGAGGCTCTGTTCTAATTGGTCTGGGGCAGAGCCCAAGCATTTCTGTCTTTTAAAAGGCACCTGAGGAGATTCTGGGCTTAGGCATATTTGAAGGCCAGTATTGTTAAATATGTCAAATACCTGCCCCGCTGATCATCTGAATATTCCTGGGGAAATTTAAAATATACATATAATTGCCCTGCTTAATGAGGTAGGAAGGATTTTGAGGTTCTGGAAAGAGAAGAAATGAGGAGATGATAAACAGCCTTCAGAGAGATGGGTATAAAATGAGGAATTCCTGCTGGGGGTGCAGCTAAAGGACTTTTGCGAATAAAAATAAGGATGTCTGTTATTTTAGAAATAGTTTATTTCTTCTGCTCCACTTCAGCCTACCCTGTTGTGTTGCTCTGAAATCTTCAAAGGTCGCCACACTCAGGGACAGGGATGCATGCCCACACCCATGTGGAGGAAATGTCCGAGGTCCAGGCTGTACCTGTGGGAACCTTAATTCAGGAGGTTCAGAGTGAGGCCAGACACTCGTCCTTTAAAACCTTCCCTAGACCATTGTGGGGAGATAGCAGGTTTGGTCACCACTGCGTTGTATGATAACATGTTCCTAGACATGGTCATTGCAGTTGATCCCATTGACAACTGGGCAGATTCATGTGGGGTAACAGTGAAGTCAGTGATAAAACTAGAGTTTTGCAACAGGGATTCTCATTAGACCTCCCTCAGATCGACCTGGGCTTTTTCTCCTCAAGTGGCTATGTGAAGGAAGAAGTTAACCTTTCTAAGATGGG
Source organism: Vicugna pacos (assembly GCF_048564905.1). NCBI lineage: Eukaryota > Metazoa > Chordata > Mammalia > Artiodactyla > Camelidae > Vicugna > Vicugna pacos. The sequence goes on along the minus strand of NC_132993.1, from coordinate 74,944,007 downwards.
ACGGAAGATGGCCAAGGAGGAGGCATCCAGAAAAATAAATAAATCAATTAAAATTTCAAAGCAGACTTAATCTTCAGTAATATGAAGTAACAGAGAGGAACATGGCATACACCATCAACAGTCATGAGGCACCAGTCCAGAGACCGCATGCATTCATCAGTGAGACAAGGACTCAGCTAGGCCCTGCAGATCCAGGATGTGGTATCACCTAGAGGAATTTACAGTCTAGAAGAGGAAACCAATAATTATATAGATTATATAGGAAAAAAATAGAAAACTCTACAAAGCAGCGTGTATAGACCCACTTTATGGGGGATTAGAGGTAAGGGCAGACTCAGAAAAGCATAGGACAAAACCTGGCTTTTGAAAGATACAGTGACTAGGGTATGGGGAAAGTGGAAGGAGAAGGAGGGGGAAGAAACAGCACTTCTTATCAGAGTGATTGGAGCTCTGGGCACAGGGACAGAGCCCTAGCGCCACACAGCAGGTTGCCCGAGTTATAGGTGGCCGTGCTGTGCTCCGGAGGAGGTGGAGGCAGAGGAGGCAGGGTGGGAGTGTTGCTGTGTGTCACACCCCACTTGCATACGTCAGCCCACTCATCCTTGGGTATTACGAGTTGCTGGAATAGTAAATAAAGTTAGATGAGAAGCCAACCAGCCTTAACTAACCCTAAAACAAAAGATGTACAATCCTGATTTGTCAGATTCTGCTGCAGAATCGTCTTTCTGCGGGCTTGCTTATTTATTTGTTTGTTTGTTTCTTTCTTTCTTTATTAATGGAGGTGCTGGGAATTGAACTGAAGACCTCTTGCATGCTAAACACTCACTCTACCACTGAGCTATAGCCTCCCCAGGTTTGTTTTTTTTTTTTTAATTCACATCTTTCTGCAGGCTTATTATTTCCTATCATCTGAATTGATATTTGGTTGCATTTGCTGCTGGAATTCCTTTACATGCTAGACTCAAGCATTTTCAGCGTCCTTGGACATCAGCATTTATTTTACGTGGTATTTTCATTTTGATCATATGAACCCAATTTCAATTTGAATGTCATTTCAGTTTGGTGAGAACCTAACTTTTCACCATGAGGGAATTTTATTGACCAGTATCGGTAATCCCCCCACCTGCCTGAGGTCACCACAGTGACCCTCGACTCCTCTGCCCTTAACTGCCTTCGAGTGGGGCTGTTGGCGTCAGTTGTTGCTGTGTGTACTTAATTTTTATTATAAAATGTATCATTCAAATACTCAGGCAAATATAAAGAGTCATGTGTCAAACACCAGTTTACTTACCACACAGCTTAGTCAAATCGTAACAGTTTGCTCTATTTGTGCCAGTTCTTTTTTACAAACAAAAACGTTGCAGATACAGTTAGCTGAAGTTCCCTGTCTATCTCTTCCAAGTCTCATTCCCCTTCTCCCCAGAGTTAATACCATCCTAAGCCTAGTGTTTATCACAGTCGTCCATGCTTTTATACATTTTCTACACATGTGTGTCCGTAAACAACATTCATTATTACTTTGTAAGTTTTTTAAACTTTGCTTAAATAATTGCATCCTTGAAGTATCCATCTGTGCCTTGGAGTTTTATTGAAAATTATGTTTTTGAGATATATTAATGATGACACATAAAGATTTAGTTCATTTTTTTAAATTACTACATAGTGTTCAATTTATGACTCTATCAAAATTTACTTTTTATTGCTTACAGATAGACATTTGCATTTTTCCAATTTTCCACATCATAAAGCTACAGTGAACATCCCTGTACACATTTCCATGTGCACAAACATTGGATTTTTATTCCTTAATCATTTATTTTGCTCATATGAGTAGTATTCGTTTTGTAGGTAGGTAGGTAGGTAGATAGATATACAGATATACAGATATATGGATACATCAGCCATCCTAATAGTCTTACAAATGACAACATAATCAACTTTAAAATGACATTATGGAGGTTGGGGATATAGCTCAGTGGTAGGGCATATGTTTAGCATGTGCAAGGTCCTGGGTTCAATTCTCAGTACCTCCATTCAAAAAATTAAAAAATAAAGTATAAGTAGTAAGCCATTTTTAAAAAATGACATTATAACATTGCACTGATTTTTTCTTTTTTTTTATTTTTTTATTTTTTTACTTTTTATGCACTGATGTTTTCAACTTGTAGCCTTTCACGAAAGTCACCAGGAACTTCCCTCGTGGAGACATAAGCCTCAGCTCTGGACCATAGAATAATTTAAGGAGTAACCAAATGTGAGTACAGAATTGGAAAAGAGGCTAATGTACCTTCAAGAAACTTGGGGTCAATTTAAGGACTGATTTTCCCCTTTTTTTTTTGTTTGTTTGCCACATAAATGGTTAGAGTCCACCTCCTGATTCACTGTTCCCTGAATATTGACTTAGAGCCAACTTGCTGCAGGATTTAGCCACTGAATTTAATACGATTCTTTGTTGAAACTGTACACGTTACCCACTCGTTGCCCTGGAAGGAAATGTCATGTATGTTCTTTATTGACTTTGATTTCCTTTCATTTGTTAGTGCCTACTGTGTCCAGATCACTACATTAGGTGCCCGTGGTGTCCAAAGATGGAGTCCTCAGAAGAACTGACAGTAATACCTCCAGGAAGAGACGCTTGGGAACAGTCAGCAGTAGGATTTTGGCATCTGAAATCGAGTTTTTATTTTCTCCCTTAGTGACACTCGGGAAATGCTTGTCTCCTGCTGTTGATGCTGTTGATTTCAGAGTACTATGGATCATGCTGAAGAAAATGAAACTCTTGCAGCAACCCAGCGGTACTACGTGGAAAGACCCATCTTCAGTCATCCAGTCCTCCAGGACAGATTGCACAAGAAAGACAAGATTTCGGATTCTATTGGGGATAAGCTGAAACAGGCATTCACGTACGTTGTCTTGACCTGTTTCCCCGTTGTCTTGACCTGTTTCCCTTACTCTGTCATTAGTTATGAGAGAAGCAAGGTCACGTGTATAAAGAGAACCTGGTGACTTGGAGGAAAAAGCAAATGGTGAGCACTCATGATTTGCAGAGCTGTTCTCACGGTTCATTCAGTGGGAGGTATTTGATGAAACAGGCTTCATTATGTATTTCACCACATTTATTCAGGTCCTACTATGCCTGATGTCTATATAAAGGTTTATGTAAACAACTCACTTTCCAATTCACCACCCACCTTCGAAATACCCACCTTGTCCCTCTGTCTCTCAGGAGTGTTCCTACCACTCTGTCTTTTTCCCACTTGACTTCTACTCCATTTGGCAGCACCTCGAATCTGTGAAGCTAAGTCCCCAAGCTGAGCTGGAAGACACTCACACAGCCATGCTGCAGGCTTGGGAACTTTCACACACTTGCACCTCCAGAAAGCCCCGGACTTCAAACCCAGTCCATCTGATTCTGCCTCCTCCACCCTTGAGACCACACCTTCTGTGCTGTATTTATGTAAGCTTCACAATGACCCTGTGTTCTAGGTGTGCCATCAGGAGAGGTTAAAAATAGGTACACTGGAGTCAGACTGTCTTCATCTTAGTCCCAGCCACCTACCAGTTGTGCACTTGAGTTTCCTGCGCTGTGAAATGGGGATACCAGTAGTACTCACATCACAGAGTTACTGGGGTTGAAAAACCTGTCAGTATATTCGAAGTGCAAGGCGCATGGCAAGCACTATATGAATGTAGCTGTTATTAATATCTCAACTTTCTAAACAAGGAGGCTGGTATCCAGTCTGGTTTGTGTCTCTCACACTCATCACTCTTGCCGTAGTTGCCTCACATTCTGCTTCCGGTATCTTCCTGCATCTGATTACCAGATACTCTTAACCACTGAAGACACTATATCAAATACCATGCATGCTGCAATACTGTATTATCTTTTAAACAGGGTAAACTGCTTCCCTGTCACTCCAGGAGGACTTGAGGCTGTCATAGTGGTGATGGAAGTCATCTGTCCATACTTTTACTCATTGATGTCTTCGATTGGGGGCATAGACTGGCAAAAGGACTGGCTGAGAGTGAGAATACAGTCTATGTATCAAAGTTACTTAAACCACGTAGGGATTAAATGCAGACCTTGGTTTTATCAGCATGATGTTCCACTCAACCAAGACAACCAGACATAGACTCAGCTCCCATGCTCCAGTGACAGTGGTGTTTTGAGTTTAACTAATCAAGACCCTAAAGCATTGCACACATGTTCATAAAACTCATAATACCTGTATAAATTTCCTTCATGTTATAAGGAAAGGGAAATCCAAATAGGTAGATACCAGTCAGTGGTTCCACATTCAAAACTTAAGTCAATCAGTAAATGATTCCCTTACTTCATTTTTACACCAACATCGAAAGTACATTAAGGATTTCACCTAGTGAAATAATAGCTTCTGGATATTTCCATTATTTTGAAGCTAAATTGTTCTTGTTTTCTATGGTCAGTTGTAAGCATTATTGTGGAGCCAATTCAGATGTTATTGTTTCAATAATAATAATAATAATAAATCAGCAGCTCTTCTTGTCTCTGACGTCTGCAGAGTGGAAAGGTCATCCTCAGCTGTGAGCTTTTCCTTGTTGCTCCAGAATGTGAGGGAGGGAAAATGCCTTGGTGTGAATTCTACATTTTGTCCTCATTTTGTCTATTTCTTTCTCCTCCCAGATGTACTCCTAAGAAAATAAGAAATATCATTTACATGTTCCTTCCAATAACCAAGTGGTTGCCTGCCTACAAGTTCAAGGAGTATGTGCTGGGTGACTTGGTCTCAGGCATCAGCACAGGGGTGCTGCAGCTTCCTCAAGGTCAGAAGGATATATTTCTTTTTTTCTTTCCTCTGCTACCATCTCCTCAAACAATAACTTGACCTTTTTTTGTTTAATTTCATCATGATTGTAAATTCATAGTTTTTATCATATCGTTGTAGTAACGTTTCCCCAGCTAAAGGAATTTTTCAGGAACATTTAAATATACATGCTATATTTTATAGGTAAAATCAGCAAGACCAGCTAGTAGATTGATCTGGGGGAGAATAAGGAAGCAGGGCTTGCCAAGAATTTCTTTAAGGTTTCTGAGCTTTGAGTTGGATGTGGGGATAGTGAGAAAGAGGGATGGATGATGAAGGTGACTCTCAGGTTTCTGGTTCACCTGAGAGATGGAGGTGCCACTTGCAGACGTGACAAAGACTGAAGGAAGGATAGAACTGAAGGGTAAGTTTGAAGATGGTGATGCTTGTGAGATAGACAAATGGACATTTCATGTTTATATTTAATATAGGGTGGGCTCAAAAGAATGGTGTGGGCTAGAGATATCAACTTGGGAATCTTTGCCATAAGGATAATGTGTCAACCATGGCAGTAGACCATACCATCTAAGGGGAGAGCACGGAAGGAAAAGAAAAGGAAGCCAAGATCAAGCTTTGTCCAGTATCAAAGGCCAAATAGTGAAGGAGGAATCGGTGTAAGACACTGAAAAGAGCATCTGGAAGGGGAGGGAGAACCAGGATCAAGTGGTATTATAGAAAGGAAGACATCATTTCAAAACAGGGAACAGCCCACACTGCTAAGAGGTATAGGTTATCCCACCATCAAATCTGTATGAAAAAGGTATTTTTCTGCCCATCGCTAGTCAACGAAGATAGGTAGATGTGAAAAACAAAATATAGCCAAGATAGAGATCTAAGTGATAGCGAGTTTTGTGTGGCTGATAAACTGTTTAAATTGGAAAAAAGGCTTTGTTAAGCATGGAAGATTGAATATATGCTTCTATCTCTAATTCATTTAAAATTCTTTTAAAATGATGCTAAAGGAGAGGGAGATGGTATAAACTAGCAAGGACATAGAATATGGGAGAGGAGGCACCATGGAGCAGGAGAGAAAAAAACATGGCAAATGATGGACAAATGATAATTAAATTATCAGAGTGGAGGAAGCTGATATTTAGGTTCCTGCCTTGCAAACACTGGGAAATTAGAGGCTCTAAATATTGTCACATGTAAGAGTCAGGCCGAGGGCTTAGAAGCAAGGGATTCGGTTGAAAGTCTTTGTGGAAAGCAGCACATAGACAGTCAGGTCCCCACACCACACAGTCAGTGGACGATAGGGTGAAAATGCTGAGAGATGTCAGGAGGATTAAGGAGATGTCTCCACATTGAACTGTGAGCTGACCGAAGCTCTTGTTTGCCCTGTTAGCTCCAAAGAACCTTCAAGAACTTATAGCCCAAACAGTGAACTGCCCCCAGAGAAAAGAGCTACGGACAACTGGGAGTCTCCAACGAAAATGCTCTGCTGGTCACCCAGTGGCCCTACAATAAGGGCCATCAGTCAACAAAGTAAAAAATCAGTAAACAAAGTGGGCTGATGGGCATGAAGCTTCGAGAGAGAGAAAACACACCAAACAGGAAGAAGGAACTCACTGAGAACATAAATCATGGAGAGGGCAAAATAAAAAATGTTTGTACTACAGTATCCTCAACAAGATATGAAAACATAATGAGTCCATGAAACAAGAATAGGATGCAGTTTTTAAAAGAGCATTCAGAAAACCAAAGGAGCTCACAGAGATTAAAGTATGATCACTGGGGTAAAATATTCAGTCACAGATTTGGAAAATTGAGGAAATTTCCTGAGGTAGAAGAAAAAGATAATCAAATGGACAATAGGAGACCAGAGGTAAGAACACAGAGGATCAATTCTGGTGTTCCATCATACATCTCTTGAGAGTTCCAGAAAGAAGAAGGTAAACAGAGGAAGACAGTATCAAAGAATAGTCTCAGAATTGAAATACGTGCGTTTTCAGACTGAAAGCAACCACCAAGTACCCAGCAGAATAAATGAGAGCTTAAAACAAGACACACCTTTGTAAAACATCAGAACCCTGGAAATGTAGAGAAGATCCCAAAACTTTCTAAAAAGAAAAAAAAAATCACATAGTTATGAAATCATAAGCAAGGGGAAGCTGGAAAAAATAGACATAGAAAGTCAATAGTTTATGTCTAAAACTGATAAACTAAGAAATAATAATGTAAACATATTACTTAGAATGGATTTCTCAACCTGCACCGTGTACACTGTGATGGGGCTGGGCTGTGCATGGTGGGATGGTCAGCAGCACCTGCAGTTTCTATCCCCTAGGTGCAGTTGCAGCCCCCGGCCCCCCCCCCATCAGGATCCTGCAGAATGCCTTCAGGCATTGCCAAATGTCCCCCGATGGTGGGCAGAATTCTCTCAGTTGAGAACTGCTGACTTTAAATACTAGAGATAAATGGTTAACAACAAACAAACAAAACAGCTAAAAGAGTTGAAAGTGAGTGTCTGGGGAGTGGAACCTAGAAGTAAGGAAGGAGAGTGCTGGCTTTTCCTCCCAGCCCCCCTAGTACTGCTTGGCTTTTTCATCTGTGGCCATGCATTTCTTTGCTAGAAATAAAATTTGTTTTTTTAAAAAAACAACATTAAAGTGACTGTATTATTACATATTAAATAAGTAAATGCTTTCCCAACTCTTCTTTTGCTAAAATGTCCTTATCCACAAGATGAAAGTGCATTTCATGAATTTTCTATTAGTCCAAAATACTTGGCTGAAACCCCAAAGGTGAGAACAAAGGATGTTTATTGCCTGCATGTTCTGAAGAGGGATGCCAGCCCATCTATGCAAAAGCGTGGATGAAAGACACGCATGCTCTCTCTTTAGCACATCACTTCAACAGGACATATGAGGGGATGAGGAAATTGATACTAGATTTGGAATGAGAATTTTCTAGAGGAGGTGAAAAAAGTATGCATTTCCCCTCCACCAAAAGTCGGGAAGGAAGGACTGCAAGGAAAATAAATCTATGGTAAAAAGGTGTGAACTGCCTATGACAGCAGAATAAAGGGAGCCCTCCGGGGGTGTGGCCTACACTTCCACAATTTTGGGGGTAAAGCATTGAGTAACTGGGCACCCTGGAGGTAACCAGGCTTGGCTCATTGCAAAGGTACTTGCCCAAGAAGACTGCCTATGGGATGAGCAGCCGCAGCACAACGAACCTGGAGCAGGTGTAAGAACTGGAACCTGGAAGGGGTCGAGGTCATGGGGAGGGGACATCACATTGGCCAGGGAGTTCCTGTGGGAGCTCCTCATTGAAAAGAGGTCTCCGAAGAACCCGGAAAATACCCCATTGAAGAAGCAGCCAGCATTTGGACACCCACACCAGGTTACAACTGCCCCAGTCAAGTAAGAATTTGTTCCTCGATATAAATTGGGAAAGAGTAAAACAGAAAAAAAAAAAAAGTCCACCCCTGGCGAAGAGGACAGGACAGGGCCTCGACCCCCTAAGCACAGATGTCGGATTCCACATAGGATTGGGATGGAAGTGTGGGCACGTTAAGATAAATCTGCTTAAGTTAACATGGTTTTCACTTGTTCATCATCTATAAAAAGCCAAAAGAAAAAAACATATAACCTTCTGTTTTCTAATGATCTCCCCATTTCTGTGTGGTTTTTAATCCCGCAGGGTTAGCCTTTGCAACGTTGGCGGCTGTGCCCCCGGTGTTTGGCCTGTACTCTTCGTTCTACCCTGTTATCATGTATTGTTTTCTTGGGACCTCCAGACACATATCCATAGGTAAACCTGATAGTATTTTAGTGCCTTTCCTATTGAATTTCCAAGCTTAGCAATGTGTCAAAGAAATAGCATGTTTGTTACTAGGACATCCGCTAGTAACAGCTTTTGTTACTGCATACCCAGTAAGTACTTAAAACCACTCCCCCCTCAAAGGTTTCTACAACTAATAGCTTCCTTATAATCTGGGCATAATGAAGAAAGACAGTTTTCTGGTGTAAAAAGAGCAATTGTTGAAATCTGTGAAATAGGTGCTTCTGTTCATAATACGATTTGCTTGCATCTGGTTTTTCTTCTTCTTTATTTTATTAGTGGTAGTGCAAGTTCCTAATTACTGTGCATGTCATTGCATTTTCATCTTATTTTAGGCACTGAGTTGTACGTGGTTCTCTTTACTGTACTTAGGATCAGATTTATATGGGTTTCATAATCACGAAGGGCTCATCTTGGCCGTTGCGACTCAGACTCAGCGTTTTTCAAGCAGTTGAGAGCCAGATGGAGCTAAGCTAGAGCAGCTACAGGAAGACTGAACTCTCTCCCTTTCCCGCATCCCTCTCCCAACCCTCTCTTCTTACCTCCTACACTCACCTTCACTCCACGTGGTCCTAGTTGGGGCTTTTGCACACATAGGGCTGCAGCACAAGCAAGTGGTGCAGCTCTGGGGCAGAATCCACATCCCCTTGTTACCTGGCCCCCCTCGTTACCTGGCCGTAGACATCACGCAGTGTCACTTCTGCTGCATTCTTTTGGTTACTAGCATGTCACAAGTCGAGCCAGATTAATGGAAAGAGAAATTAGACCACCTCTTCATGGGGAAATGTCAGGATTCTAGAAGAGTATGTGAGATGGACGATACTGTCCCAGTGCAATTTTATGTCCATGATGATTTATTGACCTCACCAGTGTCCCCTAGCGAACTGGCAACAGATAGGGTGAAAGTGATTTCCTTGATGGATGCTTCATCATTCCAGGTCCATTTGCTGTTATTAGCCTGATGATAGGAGGCGTGGCTGTTCGATTAGTACCAGATGATATAGTCATTCCGGGAGGAGTAAATGCAACCAATGGTACGGAGGCAAGAGATGCCTTGAGAGTGAAAGTCGCCATGTCTGTGACCTTACTTTCGGGAATCATTCAGGTGAGACTCATGAATGTGGAAATGGCTTTCATCTGTTAATTTGATAAATATCTATGGAGCACTCTTGGCTCGTCTCCATGGTGGGCAGGGTCAGTCAGCAAAAATCCAGAGCCCAGGGTTCCTAGCACTGGGGAATGCTGGTCCCACACAATGCTTACTTAAGTTCGTAGTGATTAGGAACTAGCAGGCTTCACTGGGGTGCTTTAGAGATTCCAAGAGCAAGACAAGCTTGGAGCAAGACTGGTTAGTAATGGGAAGAGGGCATTTCTTATCTGCTTGGAATGAACAGGAAGCGAGCGCCTACTCCAAGGGACGGGGAGGGTACAGGTTTGCCCAGTGCTCTGCGGAGCTCTGGGCCACTCCAGACCTCCCAGTTTTCTGCATAACCAGTGATTGATTTGTTAGCTACTTACCTGCTGCGGGTACAAGTTTGCAGTGCTAGAAAGTGGCCCAGAAAGAACTTTTGTATGTTTCCTGTTGGCTTTAACATCCCAGTCTGCCATGTGATTTATTTGTTTCTTTGTCATTAAAAAAAATAGTTTTGCCTAGGTGTCTGTAGGTTTGGATTTGTGGCCATATATCTCACCGAGCCACTGGTCCGTGGGTTCACCACCGCCGCAGCTGTGCACGTCTTCACCTCCATGCTGAAATACCTGTTTGGAGTTAAAACAAAGCGGTACAGTGGGATCTTTTCGGTGGTGTATGTAAGTAAGCAACTTCCCGACTTGCTGGTACTGGTTTTCCCTTTTTTGTTTTCCCCTTCTCTCCTGTATCTCTTTTACCTTCGAGGCTCACTTTGCTTATTTTCAAGAATTTCAATAAAATGGAGAAGATTTAGTCATTCTACGCCTTTTCGGAGAAGAGCGCTACAAAGGGAATTAAATTAGTCTCATTTCATTCATATGTGCTACTGTCTACCTCACAAGGAATTTTTTTGTTAGGTCTTTATTTGGTAATTACACCTTCACCTGAATTAGTTGAAGACACAGCTTTTTCTTAAGGCCAAATTAGGTTCTTTTTGGGAACGAACAAATAATTTGAAGGAATTACAGGATAACATCTCTGTCAAAAACTGCTTACTCAAGCAGGCAAAAAAACAAGTCTGTGAAGGATTTAACTAACACAGCTAGTTTAATAAAATAGACATCGACCCTTCCACCCAACTCAGTGAAAATCTAAATTATTTACAAGCACACAGGAAACAATGGTAATAATCATGTTGAAACTGGTCGTATAAAACTGAGCACAAATTCTAAAAATTCAGTTTTCATACCATGCAATATAATTTGCAATTAGTAACCAAATATAGCTTTAAAACCCCCATTAAAGTGGAAGCCAAAAACACATTTCTAAATGGATAAGGAAGAAATCATGAAATAATTAGAACCAACGGCAGTGGAAGTGCTGCGTGGCGGAACTTCTGAGGTGCTGCTAAAGCTGTTCTTGGAATGATAGGTCTTTGTAGGTGTTGATGAGCCAGACACTGTTCAGCAGAGCACTGAGTGAGCAGATACGGCCCCTGCCCTCTTGGGTTTACAATCCAGTGGGAAGACAAAGAGTAAACCCCTAATCACGTAACTATGTAATTAACTACAAATTGTGTTAAGTGCTAAGAAGGGAAAGTCAGGCTCCTGTGAAAGTTGAATAGGGAGACCTTTAGGGGCCTAGGAATGTCACTTTGGGGAAGTGACAGCTAAATTGAGTCCTTCATTGATTAGAATGGAGTCCAACTGTGGGAATATTCCCTCAGCTAAATTCTAAGTTTCCAGTAATAGCTGGTAACATGCTTCTTAACTCTTGAGATTGCTCTCAGCGCCTTGTCACAAAGGAAACAGACAAGCACAGCTGAGTGTGCTCTAGGCGTTGGTGAGAAAGCGTGCAGTCTGGGCTCGGTGGTAACCTACCTTCCCAGGGTCTGGATGAGTACCGACTGCACTTGGGGTGCCGTGGCTGCAGCACTACAAGGAAATTAAATGGCTTTCTTCCCTAAAACTCCCCTGGGCTTCTTTCCAGGCATCAGCCATTCTCTTGCCTTCAAAGTTCACCTGATTCCTTTCATCTGCTAACAGTGATTTCTCTCTCTTTTAGCTCTTAAAAGCTTTTCTATGTATTTACCTGTGGATTATTTTGCTGATAACAGTTCCTCATTCTTTCCTAAGGCTTAGGACTCAGTTTCAGGGTTACTTTTCTGAATTTTACAATACCACACTGAGGCATTCACATAGCAGAGAACACTGTAGTATCAGATTGTTGGGTAAGAATTACAACTACAAACAAAGCTGTATGACTGGGTAAAAACGACTCCTAATTGGTGAAAGCTGCAAAGAGAGCGATTTCAGCCTGAGAACTTTTATCTGGAAATGCTCAGTAATGGGGTGGCTGGTGTGAATTAGTGCCCTAGACTGTCTCTGTCTGTTCGGGGGCTATTGCTTGATGTAACATCTAGTGTTCACTGTGTTACAGAGTACAGTTGCTGTGTTGCAGAATGTTAAAAAACTCAACGTGTGTTCCCTAGGCGTTGGGCTGATGGTTTTTGGTTTGCTGTTGGGTGGCAAGGAGTTTAATGAGAGATTTAAAGAGAAATTGCCAGCACCCATTCCTTTAGAGTTCTTTGCGGTAAGTCAACTTTGGCCACATACTCCTGGCTATTCCTGTGACGGGTTTAGAAGTGGGCAGGGGACGGGGAAGGTAGACCATTTTTCTCAGTTCTGCCGAGAGAAGTTTAGAAGGTTTGTCAAGAGGAGCTTTCACAAATACACTGACAAAAAAGACAAGCATTCAAGCATAGACATGGATGATTTAAAATCTAGGTGAAGACTCTATAAAAATGTGAATGTAAATTATCTCTGAGTGAAATGGTGGAGATTTTTCTTGAAGTTTTTATTTTCTAATTGCTTTATAATGAGACTGTAACTTTAATAAACTGGAAAAAGTAAACTGTTTCCATTTTGAAAAGAGCAAAAGACAAACATTTCCAAACTTTCTTGGTTCCTGGCCCTCTGAAGCCCCAAAGAAATAGGTAACTAGTAGTTCCATTTGTTACATAGTTAGCTCCAAACAACTTAATACATATTTATGTCTAACAACTTAAGAACTGTTTGTAAAAAAAAAGACACATAAGTTGAAATAAAATATACTGTATTACATTCTTAAATACCCACACAAATTTATTAGCAAATGTGTGTGGCTGGTGGGCACTTCACAGCCCCTCGAAGCTTGGAGTCAGATGGGCACCACTACCCTCATTTCCTGCTCACTTGGATTTTTGCATGCTACCTGCATGGTTCAGCAGCCACTGAACACCTGGCTTTGCAAAGATGTGTTGTGATCAGAAGGAATGTGGTAGAAGCTGATGTCGAAACTGAACTACCTCAGATTAGAAGTTGGCATGGTGTCTGACAGGTATCACCCTGTTTCCCTTGAAAGTCCTGTCCCACAGTGACCTGGGAGCTCTCCTTGGCACCCTGGGGCACTTTGGTCTAGAGTTTGGGAGCCACAAAAGAAGAAATAAAGGTATAGATGTCTGATGCAAATTTAGCCAAAAGTTCCAGCCACAAAAACCACTGGCTGGTTTAGCTCTCCAGGAAGCCAGTCTTGCTTTCGCCTTGTCGACACCCAACAGGACTCTCAGTTTCAAAACCTCTTCTCTCACCGGGGCTGTACACAGCGTTCCTCTTTCCTTTTGGAGAACAGCAGAATGTTCTCAGCTCCTATGCATGGCAAAGGAAAAAGGCAAGCCCTAATCATGAAGTAAATGATGAAAATCACCTTTGCTGGTTTGGGTTCCTAGTTCTGTGCATTTTCCGGATTCCCTTTGAATTTTCCTTCATGCTTTCCAAGGCAGTGGTTCTCCAGAATTTTGTCATTGTAACTTCTTATCTGTGTGCTCCTCAGAGCAAGGGAGAGAGAAGCCATACTAGAAAACTTGAAACAGAATCTTCATGACTCTCTTTAAACGTAAAATTTCTTACCATAAAATTGTTTCATAATGCGTCTGTCTGTGTTGATAGGAAAGCTGTGGTTTGAATGAGGTACCATTACATGAAGTTGATGCTCCAGGAACTTGAGCCTTATCTGTCCTATGGATTTGAATATTCTGGGCATTCCCCTAGTTTGGGATACACAGCAAATGCAATTAAGGGTGACAAATATTACAGCCAACAAAGAAGGGGCATTTCATCAAAAGGGCCAGAAGCAGCCACACCCTTGGTCTCTGGGGCTGCTGTCTGGGTCCTTGTTGGGTCCCTGCTGCAGCCCCCTCTGGGGGGACTGGCTCCCCTCCTTGGCTAGCCCCCCCATGCCTTCTGTCTTGGATAACCCCCTCAGAAAGTTCTACAAGCAATAGTTCTCTGGGATGAAGAAAGTTGCTGTCTTTCCTTCTGTTATTTTTCTCTTCTTGTAGCTCACTAAGGATTGCACTTTACACACAGACTAGATCTATGCCCCAACAAGCCAGCCAGCCTTCTGTACAAGGATGCTCTGTGACAGGCAGATTTCACTCTGACCCTGACCCTGGGGGGAGAAGTGGGAGAAGACAGCTGTGGGGTGCTGGTGGACACCTCGAACCTCCCTGGTGCTGCTGTCCTGGAGACAGAGTCAGATCCAAATGTAGATATAGGAAGATGTAGATCCAAACAGACATTTTATAATGTGATGCTGTCATTGTCCTGCCCTCAAAATACACGTTTCAGTGTCCTGATTTCATGCCATCTTGGCCAGAGCCTCCTTTCACCTACCCACAGGCAAAGCCAACTCCCCAAAGGTTTAATGGGCTCTTTTTATTTGCAGCCAGCTAGCCAGATGCCTCAGGATGGAACAGAACAAAGTAGAGAGCAAAGAACTTCAGGCCACAAGGAAACTAGGGTCCATTTAAATTTTGTGGGAAGAGTCATTAGGAGAATCTAGAATTGATGGAAGCTAACTAACTATAATTCTTTTTAAAACTGAAAAAGTGAAAATAGATTTGGCTTGGCTAAAAAGTTCCTTGAACCTAATTTTTGTGGCATTTAAATGTTCATCTCTTAAGGTCCATTTGGATTTGTGTCTGTTTCAGGTGGTCATGGGAACTGGCATTTCAGCTGGGTTTAACTTGAAAGAATCATACAATGTGGATGTTGTTGGGACACTTCCTCTGGGGTAGGAAAACAGTTTGAAGTAACAGTGTGACTTGAATAATCAATGGATCTATAATTTCTAACTACTGCTTTAGTATTGTTGCAATAAAAAAATCTTTTTTCTCCTATGTATCAAATAGCTGAGGAATTGGAGGGTGGAGGTGGGTTTTTTGGGGGTTTTCTTTAACGTGTGTGTGGGGATGGGGGTTATTGTGGTAAAAAATACTTAAAATCTCCTATTTTAATCGTTTTTATGTGTATGGTTCTGTAGTGTTAAGTATATTTACACTGTTGTAAAACTGATCTCCAGAACTTTTTCATTTTGCAAATCTAAAATTCTACATCGTTAGACAGTAACTCTCCATTCTCCCTCCTGCCAGTCCCAACTTTCTGTCTCTATGAACTTGACTACTCTAGTGCCTCATGTAAGTGGAATCAGACACTACTGAGGTTTTTATGGACAGGCTTGTTTCATTTAGCATAATGTCTTCAAGGTGCATGCATGTTGTAGCGTGTGGCAGGATTTCCTTCCTCTTTAAAATGGAATAAAATTGCACTGTGTGTGTGTACCACGTTTTGTTTATCCATTCATCTGTCAGTGGACATCTGGGTTGCTTTCCCCTCCTAGCTATTGTGAATAATGCTGCTGTGAGCACGGATGGGCAAACATCTCTTCAAGACCCTGCTTTAAGTACTTTGGGATATATACATAGAAGTGGGGTTGCTGGATCATATGATAGTTCTATTTTAACTTTTTGGGGAACGTTCATGCTGTCTTCCATAGTGGTTGCACCATGTTACAGTCCCACCAACTGGCATGTGGTTTTTCATTTTGTTTCCTGTTGTTTAGCATTTGTTGGTATTTTAGATCTCTTCTTGGGTGGCATAGGAATTAAGAGCAAAAAAACCTAAATGTAACCTGCCACTTACTAGCTTTGTGATGTTGGGCAAGTCATTTATCCTCCCCAAGCCTCAATTTCCTCCCCTGCCAGGGAAGCATGACAGTGAATGCCTCTCTCAAGGGCAGTTGGGAGAGCTGCCGGAGGTGATGCGTGTAAAGCAACCAGTGTGGCACCTGGCATGCACCATGCTTGTTGAGACCTGTTAATGTAAAGTTCTGTGGCTCATTTCAATGGGTTTTCTAGCTTCGAATCACGTATTACTTCTTTGCTTCATCTGTTTTTCTCTTATCTAATTCTACTTTTTAAAAATGTCCACTATTTTTATATTTGAAGGAGCAAGAGTGACTATGAGCCTCTCCTGTTCTCCATTCCTCTCTGACACTCTCTGGCTGTCTCTGTATCTCTCTATGTGCCTCTGTCTTTCTGTCTCTGGTACTGTCTCTTTCTCGCCACCCTCTTCTCTGTTTCCAAAAGAGCAGAGTCGGACATTTGCCCAGATGTTGGACGTTGACAGGACCTGGCATATTCCATCAGGCCTTGCCTCTGGAAACATACATGAATCTCCAGGGAGGCACAGGGAGCAGGAGTTGCTCTTTAAGCCAGAGTTCAACACAGGGAGTGAATGTTGAAAGAGGAAGCCAGCACTTGACTTCAGAATGATGAATTGCTTTCATAAACATGGTACTTGGGATTCAGTGTACAGGTGTCGCACAGCAATAACCTGGCTTTTCTGTTTGGACCTGTAATTTTTAAACTACTTTTATACCCACCGTGTCAGTTCATTCCTCACAATAACACAGTTGATGACTATGTTATCTTCATTTAACAGGCAAGAAGATGGATTCATTTAATCTCATTTATTTAGCATATGTTTATTGAGTGCCTGTTATGTGCCAGAGACACAGCAGTTAAAAACAAAAACAAACAGGCAAGCAAAAGAGTCTTTGCTCTCCTGAAGCTTGTATTCTACTAGGAGAGACAGACAATAAATCAGTAGTGAGTTGTGCTATGAAGACAAGGGAAGCCAGCTGAGAGACAGGAGAGGCTGGCTTGCTGTTTGAGGTAGGGTATCAGAGAAGGTGACATTTGAGAGACCTGAGTGAGGTTTGGTGAGTCCCAGCCGGGACCCGGAACTCAGTCTTCTGATACCCGGTCACGTGCTCTTTCCGTTGCCTCACCCCTGGGTCGCTAACCTTAGTCATGGCATAAACATGAGTCTTTGGATCCAATAGATAACCCTATTCAGTAACTAATCACAAATAATTTAAGTGTGAATTCTCACACTTAGATTTCTCCTTTTAAATATCCACACACCACCATAATTCCGACCTAACACCTTCCTTTTCCTTTTCCTATTGCATTATACCCAAGAGGTTGCTTTCCCTCTATTGTGAGAGCTAAACTTTTTTTAAAAATAGGAACATTTTACCTCTTTGAAACTTGGCTTCCCAGAAACTTTATCTTTCTGGAACTTTATCCAAAACCAAGCAGGCAACCAATATTGCCTACCTAACTGCCCATCTGCCTACAGCCGTGCTAATTCAGTGAGCGAGCGGTAGGTCTGACTGCCGAGTAACAGCGACTTAAAACAACATCCTGATTGCGCAGGGTTCAGCAGTGTAGGTGGGGCTCAGCTGAGCGTTTGTCTCTCTTGAGGTCTCTGGCAGCTGCAGACGTCTGAGTGGGTGACTGATGCCAGAGGAGCCAAGAGGGCTTCGCTCACCTGTCTGACAGCTCAGCCCAAGTGGCTGGAGCATCTGCGGGCGGGTTGGCATCTTCCCTCACGTTGGGCTCCAGGAGGATAGCCAGACTCTTCACTGTCGGCTCATACAACATCACTTCCACCACCTTCTGTCGGTTAGGGCACATCACAAGGCTGGCCCAGATTCAGCCTTTAGATGGGGAGCAGCACACACTAATGTGGAAGGAATTGTCGGTGGTTGTGTTTCAAAACAAAGTACCACACTTACCTACACACACACACACACACGCACGCACAGTACAGTGTCCAGAAAGTGACAGTGGGCTGTTAAAGATCCCGTTCATGTCAATGTATCATGTCTCTTGGTTTACTTCTCTTAACTCATCGCAGCTCTTTTCTCATATTCAGTTCTCATACGCTTACTCCTCAGGCCCCAACGTGCTGCGAGGCCCGCCCCACCCTGGTCAATGCTTATGCAGCCAAGTGCAGGGGAATCATGATAAGCTCAGTAGTCAGACCCCCTGGGTTTGAGTCCCTGCTCCGTCTTCAGCAAAGTACTTAACATCTTGCAATCATCCACTTTTTCACATATACATTGGGATCATAATGGCACCTGTCTAAAAGCGTTGTGAGGACAAATGAGATGACATCTATCAAGCATGTTGCACACAATCGAAGCTTAATGTATGTTAGGTTCCTTTCCTTTGCTCCCCTCCCTTCCACACACCCCACAACCTGAGACAGCCCTTTGTCACTGGGATAAGACACAGTGTGAGAAATAGGTGTGGAGAGGCGGGTTCTCCATGGTTTTTGTTGTGCTTAGTAGACAAGCTGTTTGACCTTGGGCAAGTTGCTTGACCCCGCAGTGCCTCATTTTCCTCACCTGTGAAATGGGGGATTATCGTGGTCCTGAGCTCACAGTGCGTTGGAGATGGATAAGCCCAGGATCGGGCACAGAGGAAGCACCTAATAAACAATTGTAATTGTAAAAGTAATAATATTGTGCGTCAGTTAATGTTGTTATTATTATTTAGACCAGTGCCTTGAACTGGAGCAGGTGCGTTTGAAGACCTCTGTTGCCCCTCCCCCCGTACCATTCTAGGCAATACCTATTCTGTTCTTTTAGGACAAAGGTGCCAAACTACAGGAATGCACCACAACAATTAGGTTCCCTAATGGGGAGCTCCAGGAGCTGCACTTTTGGGCCCTCCAGATTCCCAGGTGAGACTCAAGGAGTATAATCTGGTGCTGCTCCTTTTTCATGTCAGAAACTCACTTAAGGGATCCAGGGAAGAAGCAGAGTCCTTACATCAGGTAGCAGGGAGAGCACTGAGTACCCATGTCACTGGGTAGTAATTCTCCACTGAGATAGCCCTGGTCCAGCGCCCTCCTCACCTCGGTCTTTGGTCTGAGTGTCCTGTGTCATCTGAGCTCTTCTCTGACCTTCTCTTCTTCCTGCTCTCAGTCTTACTTACACCTGCCACAGGGCTGCCGGAGGTGTGAGGTTACTCCTTTTCTAAATAAATCGCCATGTGATCTCTGCTGATAACCCCTCGGATAGAAAGCCTGCACTCTGGGGCTGGGGCCTGGAAGGAACCTCTGTGTGTCAAGGAGGGACCTACTTTTTGCTGAACAGATATCCAGGCATTGGTCACCTCATTTGCAAATAATGCTTCCCAAAAATGCTCCCGTCTAGTTGCACATGTTCTTCCAGTGGTCACAATGCCCAGGGTTAAAGTCAGCTTCCCTTTCCAGGCTGCTGCCTCCAGCCAATCCGGACACCAGCCTCTTCCACCTCGTGTACGTGGATGCCATCGCCATAGCCATCGTTGGATTTTCAGTGACCATCTCGATGGCCAAGACTCTGGCAAATAAACATGGCTATCAGGTTGACGGCAATCAGGTAAAAGTCATTAATTTCCTGCACATATTTCATAGTACGATCATGCTCTACTGTGGAAGGCAAAAGAACTGGATCTATCTTGGTAGAAAAAAATTTAGTTTGATGATGGATGTATTTGAAGCATGTATTTATTCATCACTTCAGTTTTTTCATGGTTTATGTGCATTACATGATCTGAGCACTGAGGTGCGGCATCCTACCTCACCTCATCAGCAGGGGTCCAGCTAGAGAGGTGAAATCTCTAATCTAAGGCTTACAGTTTGCCATACTCTTCTAGGTGCCATCCCTATTTGTACAGCTCACAGCTTGAGAATTGAATGTTTTTCCAGAACCATTTTTACATCACAGGAAGCCTTCACTTTTTTCATTGAACTTTGAGTTAATGACTCATCGCTCAAACTCCGTAATATATTCTTTGCCACCTTCTTATATAAGATAGCTGCAGGTAAAGTATTTAATCTGAACATGACAAGCTGTCATTGTGGCATGGTTACATCTACTTTAGCATGCTGTGTATGTCTCAGAGGAGACTAATGCTCCGTATTCATTCGAGACAGTGATCCAACTAGAAAGACTGGAGGTTGCCCTGAGATCAGGACTCACTCACTGGTCCCGAGAGGACTCACTCACTGGTCCTGAGAGGACCAGGCAATGATGAGCAAGAGCCTAGGCATCTAAAAGATGCCAGTAGTTCTACCCACCAATAACTTTCTCTTAAATAACAAAAATATCTTGTCACTTTTGCTGCAGTTTTCTTTAAAAAAAAATTGTGTAGAGAGTGTGTTTGAGAAAGAGGGGGCTGGGTGGTGAGTGCAGCATTTATCCCCAACACAATTAAGATTCAAAGTGTTTTTCTCCCACTTTAGATTATGCAGTAATTCCTGTTTTGATCTTGTGCTACACAAATTCTTTTATCTGAAAAGAGAATGAAGAGACAGCCTGTGCTACTGAAAATATACATTATATGGGCCATCAGGTCTGTCTTCCTGAAAAATGACTGGTCTCTTTTGTGCTTTGTTTCCACATGGAAAAGGAGCTCATTGCCCTGGGACTGTGCAATTCCATTGGCTCACTCTTCCAGACTTTTTCAATTTCATGCTCCTTGTCTCGAAGCCTTGTCCAGGAGGGAACTGGCGGGAAGACACAGGTATGTATGCAGCTGGTTGCTAAGGACCGGTGATTTGGGTATACACTTTAATCTCTTGATTCTATTCTGCCTGAAGACCGACACTCCAGTGAGCTGTATATGAATCAGAGAAAGGCTTGATTGGTTGAAGAAAATCACAAAGAACTGAATCTACAGGAAAGGGGTATATTCTCCAGTCAAATCGAAAAATTACTCAACACTCCCTGCTACCAGTAAACCTCAAAGTTCAGACATAGGATGTTGTCATGACACCCTGAGAGTGAGTACCAGCAGGATACCAGCACCGTCCAGTAGCAGTTTCTGCAGTGATGGAAATGTTCAATATTTGCACTGTCCAATATGGCAGCCGCTAGCCACATGTGACTCTTGGGCATTTGAAACGTGACTAGTGCAACCAAGACCTGAATTTTAGATTTTATTTAATTTTACTTTTTAAAAAAAAATTTAAATAGCCACATGAGGCTAGTGGCTCCCCAACTGGACAGCAAAATCTTGTCTGAACTCTTCTGGCCCTTGTGGATCTTGGGTCAGTAACCAGACATCTCCTTTCTCCCACCCCTGGGAAGGGCATTGCAGTCAGAGTATTTAAGCATTTCAGCTTCTGTTTAAAAGCTCTAAGAAGAACTAAAACCTCAGGGAGTGGGAAGGAGTTACAGATTTATGTGATGGTTTGGATGAATTATGCAAAGCCGTATCTTACCACGGTGATTATCAAAAGACTAAGACCAGCCTGTGTCCCACCTCCTGTTCAGCTCTCCTGAACGTCCCTTCCATGTGTCTTCTTTCATCCAGCTTGCAGGTTGTTTGGCCTCGCTAATGATTCTGCTGGTGATATTAGCCACTGGATTCCTCTTTGAATCATTACCCCAGGTGTGTAGCTTGGACTTGGTGTGAGGTTTTACTGCGGGTGGAGATTATGCTCTGTTTCTTTGTTTATTTTTGTGGTTGTCTCTGGGTTTTTACTGTAACCCCAGCAAAGTGGTATGAGAAACGGTCAAGTCTCAGATCAATATCCTACTGCACAATCTGCCAGCACCTGGGACCTAGGGAAAGCCATCTCAGTATCTCTGGTTCTCAGTTTCCTTACCTGCAAAGTGAGGGGTTTGGACTGGCTAATCTCCAAGGTCCCTTCTCTCTTTGAACTTCTGTGACTTTATACTTACATTAAAAATTTGAGATGACCTACACTCATGAGACATTTGTTTACTGATGCACTGAATCTAGTAGAGCTCAGGAACCATACAGAGCAGAGAAAAGTCATACTGTAGGAAAACCAGAGGTGAAATCATTCCTTGAGTACCGAGTTAACTCTGAACCTCTTGACCACCAAGCAGGTTTCCTACTAGGATATAAGCCTGGTTTTCCAAGGCCCATTTTAACTAACCGGGTCCTGAAAAGTCAGGTGTACTTGGCTCTAGATGTACCATCACTGCCGCGTAGGAAGTGAGTGGGGAGAGGACGTGGGGAGGGCAGCAGGACAGTGAGGAGCCAGCAGAGGGAGTCTTTGGACACAGGAGGAGAGGCATGCGTGGATGTGCTGTGTTTCAGGCTGTGCTGTCGGCCATTGTGATCGTCAACCTGAAAGGAATGTTTATGCAATTCTCAGATCTCCCCTTTTTCTGGAGAACCAGCAAAATAGAGCTGGTAAGTAACAAACGTGATCGTCAGCTGACTATGTCATAGCAACAAATGAGTTGTTGCTAATAAAAACATGAGAAAGATAAGTTACTGTTATATGCAGTATCCAGTTAGGCAAGGTTAGGTACTCTGTACGTATGTGTGTGTGTGTAACTCTTAGAACATTGTCCATGTGGTTCTACATAAAGCTCTGTGTCTTTTGTTTAGACCATCTGGCTTACCACTTTTGTTTCCTCCCTGTTCCTGGGATTGGACTATGGTTTGATTACGGCTGTGATCATTGCGCTGCTGACCGTGATTTACAGAACACAGAGGTGAGTGCACAGTTGGGTGGGGATTTGTGTTCTGCCTGAGATCATAGCACTGACTTTAAAGTAGACCAAGGCTGACCTGGTCAAAGTAAGCTCTTTGGTTACTCCCTATCAGCATGAGAGGGAGCTGAGGACTTGTGGGACCTGTTGACTAAATAACCAAAATGCCAAATAAAAAAACTCAGTATGCAGAGGAGGGTATATAGCTCAGTGGTAGAGTGCTTGCTTAGCATGCATGAGGTCCTGGGTTCAATCCCCAGTACCTCCATAAAAAAAAAAAAACTCAATATGATGTTGCCAGATGCTCTACTATATCACAGTTTGTAATTCCATCAGTTATTTTCCTCAAAGAACCTGATTTCTGTCATGGTTCCTGCCATTCAAGCCACAGTGGGTCCCTGGCTTATTTACCCTCATTAGAATGAACTGTGAGTTCTTGCAGTTTGCTTTGGCACCAGTGCTGACATGAGTTTTGCTGACATGGAGCCGACTCTGACTCCAAGTGATCATGTGCGAGGCTTCAGTTGTCCTTTCCTTTACCCTGAGCCATTACCTCCTGTCATCTCTTCTTCTAGTAGGAAGCTGAGCCTCCTGGGGAAGGTATAAAATAACTTTTTAAAAAATACTGTGTTCATGATAAATAAATATATCACTATAAAGACCGCAAAGGAAACACTATGTTTCTATAGTAATAGCCTGACTTTAGGGAGGGTAGAGCTCAGTGGTAGAGTGCCTGCTTAGCATGCACGACATCTTGGGTTCAATCGCCAGTACCTCCACTAAGAAATAAATAAGTAAATAAAACCTAATTACCCACCCCCACCAGAATAAAAATGAATAAATAAAATAAAAATAGAAAATAGAAAAGCATCACTCAGAAAATATGTAGCATAACCATTGTATAGGAAGAATTGACTGAAATGTAAAAAAAAAAAAAAACAGCCTGACTTTAGAGGCTTGAACCCTGGGTTCAACACCTAGCTGCACCCTCTGTAAGCTCTGTGATTTTATGTGACCTCTTGGAACTTCAGTCTCTGCCTCTGTAAAATGGGACTAACACTTGCTGCCTCAGAGAGTCACAGTAAGGTTCAAATGAGACTAATGATCATGAAATGCTTAGCACAGGGACTGATACACACTGTGCACCCAACAAATTTAACACGAGGGAACTGGAAAGGCAGTTAGTCTAATTTTTGCCTATAGTTGCAAATCATGTGATAGTTCTTTTTTTTTTAACATTTTTTACTGATTTATACTCATTTTACAATGTTGTGTCAAATTCCAGTGATGTGATAGTTCTTAAAGTTTTGAATGTGATATGTTGAAAGGCTGCTGGATGGAGATGTTAACCTTTATCTGCAGAACAGTGCTTCCCACTCTTCAGAGCAGGAAATGAGCATTTTCCTTGTCAAAAATGACCTAGAGAGAAATATTGACAACATGTGGAATCTAAGCTCAAGAATTAGGGGAGAGGGCATAGCTCAGTGGTAGAGCACATGCTTACCATGCACAGGGTCCTAGGTTCAATCCCCAGTACCTCCATTAAAAAAAAAAAAGTAAATAAATATACCTAATTACCTACCCCTCTTCAAAAAAGAAATAAAATGAAAATAAATAAATAAATCTATTAAGCTCAAGAATTATACTATTTTTAATAACGAACTCTACACTGTTGCCCATTTTTATGTTAAAAAAAGTTCCCCTCGTTTTTATAAAGAACATTATTAGTACATGCAAGAGTTCATTATCTCAGAGCTTTGGTGAACATCATGCTTTTAAAATATCTATAGTCTTTAACAAGCCATGGTAGAGAATTTGAGGGGTTTTTTTCCACTTTTTTTTTTTAAACCAAATAGAATTTTGTGATTTCTTACCATAAATTTTAAAGTTAGGCAGGGTTCTTTTTCTTCTGCTCTACTTCTTTTTCTCTGCCAAATAATTAATTAAAGCTTATTTTTTATGTCCTGTCCCTTGGTGGTGACTGTGCTGGATCCTTGTAGGTTAGAGTCTGGGGAACCAGCACCCGGGCTTCTTGTTTATTTTCACTGCTTCTTTCCTTGTAATTAGGACACACTGTCCAGAGGAGGCTGGTGCTTCACTGGCTTTGCTCGTCTTCCCAACTCCCAGGTTCCCTCCAAACCCACACGGTTGAGGGACAATCAGTTCATCAGTAAACAGTCCTTGATGCCTCCTCCATGCAGGCGCTGTGGGTAACACTGTAAAGGTGACAGAAATTCAGCTTATGCTCCCAAAGTGGGGAAAATATATTACAATGTTAAGATAATTATAATCTTAATTGGACAGATTTTTTTGCGGGACTGCTGTGTTCCCAAGGAGGTGCTAGACTCTAGGGACATTGCTGTAAAGACTGGTCCTTTGCATTCTCCTGAGGATGACAGGACCTGATGATGATGAGATGATGCTATCATGATAATGAAATAGTGGTGGCACTGAGTGATTGTAGTTAGTTATGTGCCTGGCTCTGTGCAGAGATCCGCCCTCCATGTCACTTCTTCTTTCCATCCCAGTGACTGTTAGCATCCCTGTTTCACAGATAGGGAAACTGAGGCCTAGACTGATGGAGTAACTTACCCAAGGTCACACAGTAAGCATAGGCAGTGACTCAAATACGAGTTTTTGTGAATCTGGAGGCTAACTCTTAATCAGCGTTTTATAATCCATCTTCAAGAAATTAAAATACACAGTTAGCAGTGCTTCAGTAGGTATAAGCAAGGCACAAGTGGTAATAAGCATAAGAGAAGCCCAAGTAAAACCCCATCAGAGTTCATCAAAAGAGACTTTCTTGCTCCTGGGGTGATTTGGAAAGAAACAAGGAGTATTTAGACCTGAGGAAATGGGGCTGAAGTGTACTCCAGGAGGTCAGGACGGCCTTTTCCCCATCTGCCTGTTGAAACCCTCATACTTTGAGACCACACTCCCCCAGCCAAAAAGATCTCACCTTCCCTGGTGCCCCCACCGCCACACCATGGTTGTCCAGCACCTCGTATCTCCCAGTTACTTGTGGACTCCTGTGGTCCGTGTGTCTACCACCTCCCTTCCCCCGCCCCCCGGCACTAGATTGTAACATGTGGACAGTATTTTTAGTCTCTTTAGAAGGTTTTCTCATAATCAAGGACTCAACTGAGCCTTTTATCTACAACATCAGTCATTGCTATTTGTTGACAGACGTCACTAGACTGCTCACCTTGATAGTGGAGGCGAGCCCTGGAGTCCAGGACCATCCACTGTGTGTGTTCTCTGGAGTCTCGTCGAGGGAATCCTCCAGAATAAACAGCTGACGTTCGTGCTATAGATTCTAACTCACAAGGCACTTGCACCTATACACTGAGAGGCCCCAGGGCAGAGTAGCAAGACCATGGATTGTTGAAGCAAAGACCTGGAGCCATATTCTGGCTCTGCTAAGCTCGCTGACCTTGAACAACTCACCTAACCCCACTGGGCCTCAGTTACTCATCTGCACGATGGCAGAAATAAGGCCAGTGGGATTTTCATGCAGTATAATAAGGTAATACCAAGTGCTTAAGAAGTAGCACTTGTCATCATTACAGTGTCTAATTTGAGCCAGACTGTCCTATAAAAGGAGTTAGCAATTTGTGCTCTCAAAAAATAATGTTTAAAATCTATTCACACCAAACTTAAGAATACTCTGCTGATTTGAGAATTTTGTTTTCTCCCAACACCTTCCGTTGACTACTGCCCCTCCATGATTTCAAGACTCTTATTAGAGACAAAATGAAAATCTCCCCTCCTACTTTAGAATTAGAGCAGGAATACAACTCTACCTGCTGAGGGACATGAAGATGACTTACACATGTCCCTGGCATGGCTTGAAGTTGGCACAGTTCATTTTTGTCCCATCTTTAAATACCTGAGTCTTGTGTCCTGACCAGATGGTGTGTGTGGTATGGGTCAGGTGTGTGGGATGTGTGATCTGTGTGGTCTGAGGTGTATGTACTGTGTGTGTCTGTTGGGTATGTATGAGGGGGGGTGAGGGTGTAAGGCTTGTAATGGCACGGGGAATGTGAGTTACGTGGAGCCCTTCTGAAAATGCACCATAAAAGGACTGAGTATCCCTGAATTCACTAGCAAACCCACGCAGGACATGTAAATGTGCAGAACCTCATGTTTCTGTCAGCAGGATGGTATTTTAACACTCACTCTGTCTTCAGCCCGAGCTACAAAGTCCTTGGACAGCTTCCTGACACTGATGTGTATATTGACATAGATGCCTATGAGGAGGTAGGATCTTTTTCTGTCATTTTAAACAGTTGTAAGCGTGTGATGTGATTGGCTAAGTAAGTAGGACAAAGTGGGTGGGGTGAAGAGGAGGGAGGGGCAGTGGTCAAAGCAGACAGCCTGAACTTAGTTTATTGTCTGGATTCTGTTTTGTAGTTTATACTATACATCAGTTACTCAGCCTCCTCATGTTAATTTTTCTTCTTTTTAAAATGAGGATAAGTATATATTCTTGTGCTTAACATATATACTTACAAAATATTGAGACTGTGAGGATGGTCTGTATGTGCGTAATTTTCTTGTGATGAATTTAAACTGATGGAAAAATACTAATATTAACCATGTAAAATGTAGCTGGTGGGGCTATGAAATTCTCCTGCTTTGTTTTTTTTCCTGCTTTGATTTCTAATGATTGAAATTATGGCTTAAAATATCCTTGATTTTGAATGTTATTTCCTTATGTGGAATCTTTTACGGAGTCTTCTGAAACTAGCTTTGTTTTTGCTTTATGCTTGGGAAGATAAATGCTCAGCCTCACTAAAAGATACTAAGAAATTAGACTGGTGTGAGGTGTGATCTTTTTTCCTTCTTTCCAAAGAATTATGTGCTGGATTACTTGTTTCCAAACTACATTCTAGAATTCCATGAGTCTTCTTGGTAAAATTTTCACTGTTTCATGTGGGGCCTCCTGCCTACATTTCTGTATGTGAATCAACCAGTATAAACCTTTGTTCACTTTGCCTGCTTCTCACAGTCTGAGTGGCAGCCTCCTTTCTCCTATCCATTTCTCTCTTTTTCTTTTTAATATTTTTCAGTTTCTTCTTTGTATTTTATGGTAAAAAATGAAACAGACTTTTAAAAGAAGTGGAGGACGTTCATTTTTAAAGGCTTTTCTCTCTGCTGCTTCCTCCAGAGCATGACTAGGTCAGTGAGAGTGACGTTATTTTATCTAAACACTGTCTGGGGCTCTTAGCAACTTCCTAATGAATGTTCAGGTTGGAGGAGGGAGGCAATTGAAGTTTTGATTCTGAAATAGTCTCGCGTGTTTGATTCACTAACATTTTATTTCTCAGGTGAAGGAAATTCCTGGAATAAAAATATTCCAAATAAATGCCTCAATTTATTATGCAAATAGTGACTTGTACAGCAATGCATTAAAAAGAAAGGTGAGTCACAAGAAATCAAAAGTGATTATTTCTGAGGAGGAAGTCTGTGGGTTGATAGGCATATGAGGGTCACTTAAATGTCTTAGTGTACCTTTTATACTATTTCATTCTCTTCCTCTATTTTTTTTTAATTGTGGTAAAGTATACACAACTTAAAATGTATCATTTTAATCATTTGCAACTGTACAGTTCAGTGGATGGAATTAAGTCCATTCACATTGTTCTGCAACCTGCATTACTACTCATTCTCTTTTGTCATGTGCATATAGTAACCTTTTAAAAAATATTTAAGAAAAAAAGGGAAAAAATAATTTTGTGTTTCTTATTCTTAGGATCACATGGGTTCCTTTGGTCACGATTAGACTCAACCCCGCATGGCTTACTATATAGGAAAACCTCCCAATCAACCCATAGAGTCTCTTAAATATAAGAATCTGAGAAATCTAAGTTTGAAAAACACTACTTTAAAATTCTTTTCAGTACTTAGCTTCTGGTTATGTTGAATCAAGACCAAGAATAAGAAAGGTTACTAATGTTCTTTTACTGAGGGAGTAACCCCGTTTGGGGCATCTGAGAGAAAGATAAAGCAAAGGTTGGGGTGATAACCTGGCATAGAAAACAGTCAAAAGGGAAGATTGGAAGATGAATTGCATTTGGGTGGTTTCCTGGAAGCCAAGAAGTGATTTTTGCGTATATTGCTCTTCTGTAAAGACTGGAGTGAACCCAGCCTTCATAATGGGAGCAAGAAGAAAGGCCATGAAGAAGTATGCTAAGGAAGTTGGAAACGCCAACATGGCCAACGCAACCGTCATCAAAGTGGTGAGCGATGCCTTCACTGTAACTTTCCCGTGTCTCTTGACCTGTAGCCCCGCCCCCCTCTTATTCATGATTGAAGTTTTAACACAGCAGGAAGTCCCTAAAGTAGGAAAGCTTAGAAACAAGCTAAATATCCATCCTATATTAAACATACATGATATGGTCGGATATGAGAATGCTTCTGAAATAAGTAGTGATATGAGCCCAGGAAAACATGATTTTAAAAAATAAAAATCACACACTACCTTAATTAATTTTACCATTTTACCATTATTACTTTGCTGAGATTCATCCAGCTGATAGTAAAAAAAAACAAAAAAAAACCCAAAGACAGGTTTTTGCCGTTCAAGCTTCTGGTAACTGATCTGTTATGTTGAAATCAAGGGAAATATTTTAGAAGTTAGGGGAAAATGGATATGATAATGAAGGAGAGTAGATTTCATTGGACCTCAAAAAATTTTTAAAAAAAGGAGGAATAAAATAGCTAAAATTGAATCTTGTGTATATTCCTTTTTTGTCATGTTAATAGGCTGAGATATAGCAATTACTTTGGAAGCAATGTGGTATAATCAGAAGCTTCAGAATATAAGGACTAATTTTTCCCTTATAAATCTTTCTCAGAACCAAAATGTGAGTTGTTCATAGAATTCTGGATTTGGTTTGACTTTTGACGTAGGATGCGGAAGTAGACGGAACAGATGGAACCAAGCCTGAGGAAGAGGAGGACGAAATAAAATATCCCCCAGTAGTCATCAAGAACACATTTCCTGAGGAACTGCAGAGATTTATGCCCCCGGGGGATAACGTCCACACCATCATTCTGGATTTTACACAAGTCAATTTTATCGATTCCGTTGGTGTAAAAACTGTGGCAGGGGTAAGCATCATCTTTAACAAATCACATAACATCTCTGTGACCAGTGTCGCCGTTAGTAAAATCAGAGAAGTGAGTAAACTAGGGTCCCTTTTCAACCGTTAAAATTCTTGTTGTTGTTTTTCAACTTTTATTGCAGAAAATATCAAAAATATACTAGACTGAAGAGCATAGTGTAATGAACCCCAGTGTAACTACCACTCAGCTTCAGCGAGTATCATTTCACAGTCAGTCTTGTTTCATTGGTCCCCCTCAGCCACTTTCCCCTTCTCTGACTTTGAAGCACATCCTGGTCATCACATCATCTGTAAATATTTCAGTACCTATCTCTTCCAAGAAGATTCTTCTAAAAATCATTACCATGATACCTTCATTACACCTGAATAAAATTAACAAGAATTCTTTGATGTTCCAAATTTTCATTGAGATGTAAAAATCAAATGAAATGTTAAATTATTTTAAAATGATTAGCTCAAAACTGCATAATGATTGAAGCAAAGTAGCTCAAGTGAATGAAGAGCATCTTGTATCACTAAATACATGTTGGTAGAAAGAAACTTGCAGTCACAGTCAAGAGAAACTAAACTTTATTTCAACATTATTACAGATTGTAAAAGAATATGGAGATGTCGGTATTTATGTGTATTTAGCAGGATGCAGTGGTGAGTACATTTTTAGAATGGGGAGAAGTTTTAACATTTCAATTTTCTTTTTTTTTTAATAACTGTGTTTGGAAATATTTCCCCTTAATTTTAGTTTTTGGTGAAAATGAGAATTATTCTTATGAAAATCACTCTAAAGCAAGCTTTGAAATCAGCCACTTACAGGCACTCACATCACTGGGTTACTTGTGCCCAGCCCACTGCCCTGGAGTTGGAGGAAAGGAGCAAAGGAGATAATAAACCGTGGTTCAGGGCTGGTATATGTTTTAGTGATTATTTACTTGATGGCTGTCATAAACATAGTTATAGAAAATCATTTAGGTTTTTCCATACAATGCCTGCTGTTTTTGTTTCATATTACATTTTGGTGAAAACAGTGCTTGAAAATGGAATCCACAGAAAGATACCACTTCTCACCTACCAGGATGGCAAACATTAAAAATGTCAGGCAGCAGGCTCTGCTGACTTAGCGTAGGGGAATAGGCAGTCTCGAGCACTGCTCGTGGGAGTGCACAATGGAACAGCCTCCATGGAAGGGAGACCAGCATTTCTTTCAAAATTACAAATGCACTTACCTTTAACTCAGCAAATCCAGCAATGTGCTTTCACACATTCAAAACAACACATGTATGTGGTTAGTCAACATAGTACCATCTATAAAAACAAAAGACTAGAGAAAATTTTAAGTGTAAAACAAGAAGGACCAGTTAAATAAACTAGGGTACATCTACACCATGGAATATACCACATAGTGGTAAAAAAGTTAAGTCAAAAAATTACATTTTAAAAATTTGAGACTAATGTACACATATATTATGCTCTCTTGGGTAATAACAAGTAGAAAATAAGAATATATATTTGTATTTACTTACATTTGCATAAAGAAATACTGAAAGAATCCACAAGAAAATAAAAGTAGCTTCCCTGACTTGGGGAGTGATGTCCCAGGGATGGGTATTGGGACTTTTTATTCTATCATTTAAAAAAAATTTTTTTAAATTATTTTTAGGGGGGAGATCATTAGGTTTACTTATTTTTTTTTTTTGGAGGAGGCACTGGGGATTGAACCCAGGACTTGTGTATGCTAAGCATGAGCTCTACCACTGAGCTATATACCCTGTCCCTATTTTATCATTTTAGTATTTAAACTATATGAAAGGGTTACTCAGTTTGTTTGTTTTTTTAATGTTTAAGAGTGATGCCCATAGTGTGGACTGATTTTCCTTTCTTCTTTTATAGCACAAGTTGTGAATGACCTCAGTCGAAATCGATTTTTTGAAAATCCCGCCTTACTGGAGCTGCTGTTCCACAGCATCCACGACGCGGTCTTGGGCAGCCAAGTGCGAGAGGCGCTGGCAGAACAGGAGGCCTTGGCTGCTCCTCCCCCAGAGGACAACGAGCCCAATGCCACTCCCGAGGCGTAGATGAGGCGCTCAGCCTGGGATCGGGTAGGAGCCTCTCAAGAAGTTACTAACCTACTAACCCACACACTTAAAACTAGACACTAGATGGTCCCCCCTAAGGATAAATCATAGTAGTCAGGCTTAATTTGGAGGGTGAATGACGCATCACAAGATGTATCTTACTTTTTTTTTTCTTCAGTTGACTATTTCAAAGATATTAGCTCTTGCCCACCTTTATTGTGTATTTCTGTTACTTTTTAGTATTTTCTTTGTAATCCAAGCACTTAGGAATTGATTTCCTTAGAGTACTTTACCTGCAGATCAGAGATGCTGCCACCAGATGGGTGATACTGCTTTGCTTTTGTATTTCTTGGTCTATGGACGTTCTGTAATCAGTTAGCTCACAGAGGGGG
Source organism: Vicugna pacos (assembly GCF_048564905.1). NCBI lineage: Eukaryota > Metazoa > Chordata > Mammalia > Artiodactyla > Camelidae > Vicugna > Vicugna pacos. Next base: position 74,911,964 of record NC_132993.1, on the reverse strand, counting down.
CAAACCCACGATTCTCTAAAAGCTCTTTTAAAATAACCACGTATTGTTATAGAAGCAATGTAAGTAGATAGCAGAAGATTAGAAAAGACAGACAAGCAAAAATAAGAAAAACAAATTACATGGCCACCACTAAGAGCTTATTGCTAACACCTTCATGCATATCCTTCCAGATCTTTTTCTGTTATATATATTTACATCTTTTAAACAAAATAAGATCGTACTCTACATAGTGTTCTGTAACCTGTTTCTTTCAGTCAACAATATCTGCTTTCTCATTCTAGAGCGTGTTTATTTCAGACCATATTCAAATTTCCCTAATTGTCCTCGCATTTCTAGTTGATTTGTCTAAATTTTAGTGTTCATTCTGTGGCCTTACACTACACTTGTTCCCCGAAGTCACATAAATCTGTCTTAATCTAGCACTGACCCTTTTTTGATGACACTGACTTGTTAAAGGGAGTTGGGCAGTTGTCCTGTAGAATCCCAGCATGTCCACTGCTTTTTCAAGGTGTTATTTAGCTTGTCCCTTTATTTCCTGAACTACCTGTAATCTAGAAGTTACATCTAACTAAAGGCTTTGCAGATTTGAGTAAAACATTTTTGCTAGAATATATCACAGATGAGACACAAGCCTGAAATCACATCACAGCAGAAAACAGAAGTAATATCTAGTTCACCTACCAGTAACAGTGCTGAGATAGTGACAACCAATCCCCCAGTTACATTTTGTCCTTTGTGACTAGTGAGTTGTCTGTATGGTGTTCCTTTCGCATTGAATGAAGGTCCAGTTCCCCATTAACCATTCACCCAGGGGTTTTAACAGCTGGTGATAATCCTTGCCTAAATCAGAAATTGTGAGCTTTCTGTATTTTTTTCCCAATTCTCTCATTTCTTTTGCATTAATTAGTTAGTGTTTCTATGTAAACTATAGCTTTCCTGCCTTAGCTTGAGCTATTTGGTCACCTTTAAATACAGTTCTTACTGTAAAGGCAGGTTAAATGTTTGTTTGTTTGTTTGTTTAATTACCGACTTTAAGGAGTTGATTTAATAGAAGGTGACAAATTAGGTTCTTTTAGATTTCTTTTTGTTGTGATTATAGGCTCATGAATTTTTTATACTTTTAACATGTTTCAGTCCTTTATAGTTATTCTTTCTGGTGGTCAAATTGTCATACCTGTGGCCAGCAGGAGCCCCCAGAAGTTTTGTTGTTGTTGCTAATAGTGAAATAGCATTTAAGACCATGTATTTTAGAAAACTAACTACTAGGTCTACTTTAATACCCTCCTTAGAGGTCTATAGAGTTATCAGTTACTTCTTCATCATACTCAGTTTTAAGCCGATGAGTGAGCCAGTACTATTTCAAGCACTCTCTGTAGTTGTTCAGGAGTGGGGAGACCTTTAAGCCAATTTGTCATCAGAAGTTCCTGCTCCTGCAGTCCTAACCACCAGCCCATTCCAGATCACAGCACAAGTATAAACCAACCTGCCCAAAGTCTCATCTGCTAAGATTTCCTGCTAATAGTTTGTCTTTTTTTTTTTTAATGTGTTTCCTTATCGACTCCTTGTTTTAGTTTTCATGAAGAAAACACTTCAGGAGAAAAGTGTATCAGGAAAGAACTAGGCTAACATGGGTCCACCCCAAACCAAACCCTACGGTTTGTTTGCTTTAACTCCTATCACATTTCTCAGTGACTTTAGTAATCTAATTCAAAGTAGACCCCCTCCTTTCTAATTAATACATTGTCTGGACCTAGCGTCCAGAAACTAGATTTGCATCCAGTTATTTCCTTTGCAGCCGTCACACACAAGATCAGGTACATCTGCATTCTGATACAGACTGCCTTCTGAAAGAGCATGTAGTTGTAGGACCTCAGCTTACACTAGAAACTTTTATAAAAGGGCTTGCATCATTTCAGCCATTAATGTAGAACTGAACAACTTTAAACAATGTTATTCAATACGTCATTGCATATTTTTCAGCAGCAGTCTTTAACAAATGCTTTACATACAGCACATACGCAAGTTCTGGTTGCTGATAGATTGAAAGTAGTAAACAAAAAAGTACTTGTCTGTAGCTTACAATTTGTATTTAACTTTTCCGTCCTTTAATTTTTCACCTATTTTGAATAGAATTCTACCATGTACATAAAAAGCACTTAAGTCCTACTGAGGGGAAGTATGTTTTTGTTTCAGTATGCCTCTGAGAACGTAAGAGTGCATTTCAAAATTTATTTTATCTAAATGTAAATATGTTTAGAATGTTTTGCTTAGAATTTTCATATAGGAAGGAAATTTCCTGACCTTTTTTACCTAGGATCAAGTTTTGTCTCTACCTCCTTCCTGGATGTTAGCAGCTGCTACTATATGTCTATGTTTTTCGGCCCTGGTTCAAATTCAGATTCTCATTGCCCTATCAAAATCCACACTGATGGATAGAGGGACTAGACTAGCCTTATTTATGGCAGTATGGGAAAGCCCTATTTTCAGAAAGTTCCCATAAAGTGAAGTTGTCTTTCTCAAATCCTATGCATTGTGACCATGGTTGACCTCTGCCTCATGGATGGGTAGAATATGTTGGCAAACCGTTGTGCCCCAGGGCCCAAGAAATTCCTAACTCATGTCACAGACACTGACTCTATAATCATACAGCAGCTGAGAGTGGGATCCCAATTGCCAACCACATCTGCAGTGGGACTCAGAGAAAGTGAGGGGTATGAATCCCCTGCAAGTCCTGGGAGAAGCTCATTTTGTAGTTTGCAGGTAACATCTCTTTGTCCAGTCCATGTGGTTTGATCCTGTATCCTTACCTATTTAACAGAGAAAGGAGGTGTCTGCCTCCAAAGGTACATGTTGAGAAAATGAGACTGCCCTCGTGTGTGCATGGAGAGGGTAGCAACCCAGAGAATCTGCCCTGCAGTGGGTAGGTGTGTTGTTCTGTGTTTGGGAATTGGGGGTGCCCTTGTGTGGGGATGAGTGAGGGAAGGGTATGTGGTGAGGAAGACTTTATCTATTATGTCTGCCCCTTTGGGGCAGTTTGCTCCTTGGTGTGAGTCTGTATGCTTTAGTGAGTGCAAAAATGCTGTTGGTTCTTTTTAGTGTACCTTTTAGGAATGCTTTTAGGATTCAGTTTGTTTAGATTCTTGATCATATGGGTTGAGAACTGGTAAAAGTTGGTCTGAGGACTGATAAATGTATTATTTAATTCTCTAAACATATAGCCAACCAAAATGCATGCAATGGTTTCGAAATCCCTTAAATCCCAACGGAATGTTCAAAAGCCAGGACTGCACCAGGTAACCTGCCTGCTGACTGACTTGAATCTAATCAGGTTTGAGCATCTCAAAAACCTGTCTTGCCTTTGAAAAAGGCTTACCAGGTTTTTCATTGTACTGGTGTATAGCATTTCAACTTGATATCACAGATGAACCTGAGCTTGTGGAAATTAAGTTTTCATAAATCTAATCACACTTTTAAAGTGTTTTTTAAAGGATCACTGCAGTATTTTTCTAGTCACAAACTCTGTATTCTGATTTATCAGTACCCCAATACATGTTTAAACACGTGTGTCTATACATACACATATGCACATGTATATACACACACATTTTAGGTGCAGGGAGTTACAAGTGAATGTCTATTTTTTTCTTTTTGAATAGGGTACAGAGATGTTAATCTAGATAGTGTTAATTCCATCTGTTTACACATGCCCAGGCAGAAACACTCAAGATTTTTCAAATAAGCCATTGTACATTTATTTCATTGTGACCAGTTAGATTTTAATCATGTGACTGAGATGTCAAGATGATTCAGAGCCTATGACATGTTAGGCCTGAGTGAGCTCAAAATATCCAATTTGTGTTGCCTCAGATTGGTACGTGTGATGTGTGTGGCTATGAGAAAGTGCTAAGACTTCAAGGCATATGTTCTCAATGCTTACATTTATCAAAATAGTACAAAAACATACACCTTTAGTCATTCAGTTGAATATATTATAAGTGTAACCTGGAACTATGTCACTTTATTTCATACCTCATGAAAAACTAGGCTTAGGAAAAATTTTATCAGTTTCACAAAAATGAAGTCAAGAAAAGATGTTGGATTTTATGAATGGTTTTAATTTTTCTGCTTGAAAACTTTCATGTTTTAAATACATCAGTGCAACACTTACATTTTCTCTGTGTCAGCTTTTTCTTTTGTGAATTAAAGTGTATCCAGCTCTATTTTGCATTACTTATTTGTGAATATTGAACTGCAATAAAAATATTCTTTATTGTGTTTGGGTCTCAGTGTTTGGGGGAGAGCCTGGAAACGGTTAATTGTGGAGGAAGAAGGGAGGGAATTTGGTGGTGGTTGTACAAGAAATAATTTTAAAGAGATCTGTTTAGGATTCTAATACAACTTTTACTTTAGAAATACCTCACTATAGACCAGAAGTCCACCAGGAGCTTAACCAAAATCTTAAAACTAGTAATTTATAAAATGAAAGCAAGTACTTCTCTGTATGAAGCCAATTATGGATTTTCTGTGTATATTTTTATTGAAGTATAGTCAGTTTACAGTGTTGTCAATTTCTGGTGTACAGCACAATGCTTCAGTCATATGTGAACATATATTCATTTTCATATTCTTTTTTACCGTAAGTTCTCGAACTCCTAATTTGTTTATGTTTCCTTTGCTGTGCAAAAGCTTGTAAGTTTAATTCGGTCCCATTTGTTTACTTTTGCCTTTATTTCTGTTGCCTGGGTAGACTGCCCTAGGAGAACGTTGCTAAGATTTGTATCGGAATGTTTTGCCCGTTTTCTTCTAGGAGGTTTATAGTGTCTTGTCTTAAGTTTAAGTCTTTAAGCCATTTTGAGTTTATTTTGTGTATGGTGTGAGGGAGTGTTCTCCATTTCTTTAAGTCTTTAATTTCCTTAGTCAGTGTTTTGTAGTTCTCCACATATGTCTTTCACTTCCTTGGTCAGACCAATTCTGGATTTTCTAAATTAGATTATTACGTGTAAATACTTTTCTTTCTGCTTTATTACTTCACTAGTTGTTAAAATCAATAATTTTTGACTGATTTGAAATCAACTTAGATGGCAAAGCACAACATACTACATCAAATACTTCTTACACTTTAAAAACAGTCTGGCCAAACAATATTATTCAACATTGTAGGAAAAAAATGGAAACAAATGTGATCCTGTGCCAAGATGGGCCATTCTGATGAGGACAGAGGAGCATAACGGATAAGGAGCATAGGTGATGGAGCTGACATACAGGGACCTGAATCCCAGCTCGGCTACAAGGAAGTCAGGTAGGAAAATTCTGCATCCATTAAATCCACCTCACTGGGAAGAGGCAGTGAGATAATATATGTAAAGCATCCAGCCAGCGTATGCCTAGAACATATGTGGTCAAAGCAAGCACTTTACATTTAGAACCCTTAAATGTTAGTGGATCAAAAAATAGTTAACATACATTATGTAATAAGCTTTTCTGTTAATGACATTGGATATTAGCCTTATTTGCACTACAGAGAAAAGACAGCTAAAAAAAAAAAGCATACAGTTTTGAAACCATTTATTTTGTGTGTGTGAAATGGTTGTTAAGAAGTCTGTATAAGGTTAGAATTCCAATGAAAAGAAGTGTTTTCACGAACACTGCTGGACTCAGTTGTATGTCATATAGCGCGGAGTAGCACTGAATTTGGCATAGGACTTAATGACCTTATTTACAGCTTCCAAGAAATCCTTCTCAGTAGCAATTTTTCGCCGTGCTCTGATGGCAAACATACCAGCTTCTGTGCAGACACTTCTGATCTCAGCACCTTTCAAACAAAAACAAAGTAACAGGCTTAATTAAAGCAGCTGGAACAGACAGACCAGCATATGGAAGCAATACCTTTCAACCTACCAGTGCTATTTGGACACAGTCGTGCTAACAGTTCAAATCTGATATCTCTTTCAACACTCATTGAGCGGGCATGAATCTTAAAAATATGAGTCCGACCCTAAAAATAAGGGAATTGAAAAATATTAAAATGGAAAACATCACAGGAAGAAAAAATTTTAAGAATCTCTTTTCTCCAATGAAGTGGTTTTCCCACCTCTAGATCAGGTAGGCTAAACTCAATCTTCCTGTCCAATCTCCCCGGCCTCATCAGTGCTGGGTCCAGAGTGTCAGGCCGGTTTGTGGCCATGAGCACTTTAATGTTGCCTCGGGGATCAAAACCATCCAGCTGATTGATCAGTTCCAACATCGTCCTCTGCACTTCATTGTCGCCTCCAGCACCATCATCAAAACGAGCCCCTGAGAAGACAAGAGGAAAGATACACTCTTCATGTTCCCTCAGAGCAGCGCTGCGTGGGAAGTCTTGATCCAGGTCAGGCCCCACCCTAGCCCAGCCTAAATGAATGGTTCAGTTTTAAGCAAATCATGTAAGAACTGCTGCTTTACAAAAAACTAATTAGAAAGAACTTGTAGGTTTACTTAACATAGGTTCCTTTAAAGTATTTTTTTAAATCCTCTTTAAGGAATTTTGTTAAGTCACTCAAAAACACCTCCATAGTTTAACACAATGTACAGCTAAACAAGGCAACAAAATACATACAAGCTTTAGCACTATAATGGCATTTGATTATATGTAAGAAACTGCCATACCCCTCTAAATTTCTCAAAACTGTCCTTAAAAATATGGCTAAATCCACAATACAGCAGAAATGTACAGCTTCCTATCTCACTGATTTGAATATATTAGCATACTCTAGGTTAATGTCAATACTCTTCTTCATTTCAACCAAAATAGTTCCCCCAAAAAGGCCTCCAAATATATATTTTCATTTATACATTATATAAGTACATAGTGTTGTATTAATATATCACATACATTATAAAATACAAAAAAAGGAAATTTAAAAGACTAAATATGAGGGAAAATTCCAGTATTTTCTTCCTGTACCCAAATACTGTTTTATACACAGTCCATTTTGGAAAACATGGTTTCACAGAGCATCCTGATATCATAAAGCTTACTCCAGTCATACTACAAAAAGGACTTCAGGGTCACAACACTGCACTGACAGACTGTGGTCAAATTATGGGCCTTGAAAACACTGACTACAGAGTGTCTAGAGCCCACAAAGCCCATACAGTCTTAAAACAAGACTTAGGTAACCTCACCACAGTCCCCGGACAGTGTTCCAGCATCCACTATAGTTGTAAACCTTTTTTGTCATTAAGTTCATTAAATAACAACTGTCTGGACATACGCCACTTCTGCAGGATTATTACTTTTAACAGACTAACAACGGCCAAGGCCTATACAACATTTTAGAGTTTTCAAAGTCTATCACATTTATTACCTACCTCTCACTCTCAAGCCATGAAATAAACAAGGCAGGAATTATCATTCCTTTTACAAGATGAGCAAACTGGGCTCAGTTAAAATAACTTGCCTAGATTGCACAGCTGACACTCTGTTCATCAAGTCTAAGAAGCCAGTATTATTTTATGTGTACTTTATGAAAAACTATCACCAAATTATGTCCCAGTGCTTTAACCTATTAAGTGAAGCTGCATGGCAAGTAAGAAGTTGCTAAAATGTAAAAAATGTATGTGACCTATGAATGAAATTAGGAAAGTACAAAGACTTTGAGAAACAGCAATGCTACGTGCTTTTTTCCTTTATGGTGTAGCCCTACTGTTTATTAGATCTGTGCTCTGATGTGCCAAAACTCATAAAAGAGTTGGAATTAAAATTTCGTACAAGAAACCTATAATGAAAAGGAATATATGTATGTATATGTATGACTGGGACATGATGCTGTTCACCAGAAACTGACACACTGTAACTAACTATACTTCAATTAAAAAAAAAAAAAAAGACAAAGTTCATATAAGATTAATATATCAGGGGAACTCTACACATATGATGACAGAATTCTCATGAAACCCAGTCCAAAACTAGTTCTTGAAGATAACACTCATACCTCCAATAGCATCAATTTCATCAAAGAAGATAAGGCAGGCTTTCTTTGTTCGGGCCATTTCAAAGAGCTCCCGAACCATTCGAGCCCCCTAATGACAAAAATAATTGTTAATTCAGGGTTGGCTTTAAAATCTTTTAAAATATAGTAGAAAGTTATGCTTTAAACTTTTCAGTATTCCTAACAGTACCCTCAACCTTTTAAAACAGTATTAATTTAATGATTCTGTATCTATTAAATAGCCAATAACTTTAAGACCTGAATAGGTCAAATTAACACAGTTAAATAAAATAAAAGCACCACTTCAATCAATAAAACTTGAGAAAATAAAAGCATCTGATCTATTGCTGGGCATTTCTGATCACTGAATGTGATTTGTAAGTTCTGACCAGGGAATAAAGGTGTATCTCAGCTCCTGTAGATCCTTTTCTAATTCTCATTGTAAGTATACTAATCATTAATGTTTCGGATATAATATACTCAGCCCTAGACTTATTCTCTAATGAAAAACAACATTCGTGTGTGTGTGTATACACCCAGGCACATACATACAGATAAAATCTATTCTCTTTCTCAAAGGAACATAGAACACTGCTCCTGAAGTGAATACACTTCTGAATGCATTCACTAGGTATTTCTGGGATAGTTATTTTACAAACCAAATCTGTAGAAAATGTCATCCTTCTAAGTAGGGAGCAAACGGATTTAAAATGTTGGCAGTTGTTTATTTCCAAATGACCACAAGGGAAGGCTGGTTGTCTTCTAAACTTCTAATTAGTACCCATCAATCAAAACATTTCAGGCCTCAATCTTCAAATATGGAATTGCCATTTTGATTTCACCTATGCTTTATGAATCAGAGCTACATATTCTTTGATTATGATCAGTTTACTTTACCTCACCGACATACTTCTGCACAAGTTCAGATCCAATAACTCGAATGAAGCAAGCATCAGTCCTGTTAGCAACAGCCCGAGCACAGAGTGTCTTGCCTGTACCCGGTGGGCCAAAGAGCAGCACACCCTTAGGAGGCTCAATGCCAAGGTTAACAAACCTCTCTGGCTGTAATGGAGAAACAATTTTTACACTTACCACTTCTCTATAATAAAAACAAGACTACTTCTACATCAATATATTTAAACCAAAACTATTAAGTCCACAATCTATATACTTGATCTCAGTAAGAATTTTTTTATTCTAAAACATAGATCTAAACTAGACTCTTACCAATACACAAGGTTGAATGGCTCTTTAAGGTATTATTTCTACTATCCAGGGTTAACAAGACTTTTTTCCCCCCAATTTAAAAAAATTAGTGTTCAAAGAACAAAAAAGTATTATCTTGTATTTAATATCCTAATTTTTTCCACTATCCCCCCAAGCTTAATTTCATTCAATTAAACCCTATTTCTTCTTGATATCATTAAAACCCATGGTTTCTTCCACAATAACCTATATTTAACATACTGATAAAGGTTAGCAATAACCTTGACCACCTCTGTCACTCTAAACAGCAGATCTTTCTTTTTTAAATAGGCTTGACTACTCAATCCTTTTGCTTTCTCTCTTCTGGAACTTACCAACTCTTCACACACCTACTCTTTACCCCCTCAAAAATATTCATTTAGGAAAATATAACATTTTAAAAGGTATCTAATAATAGGCAATTCTAGTGCACAGTATACAAAAGGTCCTCACATCTTTGTACAAAGAAATTTAAAAGGCAACAGTACTCAGCCACTTACATGAAGTAGTGGGGTTTCAACTACTTCTCGAAGTTTCTCAATCTGTTCCTTACAGCCACCCACATCACTGTATGTAACATCAGGTTTTTCCTCCACCTAAGAGATGGATGAAAATGTACAACAGAGAGCGACACATTTTTGAACATTAATCCAAATGTTCTGTACAACAGAGTGGACCTAATTCCCTAAAAGAAAAATCAGACTTATAGCAAATAAGAATTTTAATAAAAATGGAATACAATGCCCAGTGTCCTAGACCCACTTGCTATATTACTTGTTATGACACTAAGTGGGAGATAAACTAGTAAAGACCTAGACCCACTTGCTATATTACTTGTTATGACACTAAGTGGGAGATAAACTAGTAAAGACTGAAAAAGACTTTCTGATCTCAAAAATTGTTTTAAAAATTTTGACAACTCTTCGGTACATGCCCACATATTAATATTTCATTAGTTAAAACATTCAACATTTTTTGAGATGGATGCAATTGTATTCAGTGTCATGCCATTCCTTCTCCCTTCCACAGTTTCTTACCTGCATCATGGTAACTGTTGGGTCAATCTTAGGAGGCAGTGGAATGTGAATCTGATACTTATTTCTGTCCACACTAAGGAGGTAAAAAAGATCCTCACCAACACATTCAAAAAAATTGACTAAGTGAATTACCATGTGTTCTATATACATTAATTACATTAACTCACTCACTCCTCGTAACTGTCCCAGACCAAGTGCTTCCTCTACCTACACTAGTTACCGTAAATAGACTAGCAAATTCAACTCTAAAATTCTGGACCATCTCTGATCATGACATTTCAAGCCATAAAAAGCCATAGTGGGGGTTGAAAGGAGGCAGGTGGGAGGTCAGGAAGCAGATGAAGAAGGAGGTTCACCCATGGCACTCTCCTAGACTACCCCTGGGTACTCCCTGGCACCCAGTTTATCCATTCAAAAGAAAGCGGAGGGTGTGACTGTGACATGGTATCTTCAATGAAAGACGAGTACTTACTGTAAACAGAAATCTTACCCAACTCTCATCCCTTCTTCAATGTCGGTAGGTGCTACCTGATCACTGAGGTCCACCACAAACTTGGCAAACTGCTTCACATTGATAATGTATTTTGGGTCCTCCGAATCAGCATTGATTATCTTTGTACATCTAACACGGCAAAAGGCTTGATTAGCATAAGGAACCTAAACCGCTAATAATGAATTCAAGTAACTAGATTCTCTCCTGGGCACACAGTATACTAAGGAGCAGATGTAAACTCGACCTGCAGAAACTGGGCCACTGTTAAGGACCCTTCTCTGCGGAATATGCTCAATCCCAAGGGTCCACTCAACTTTAGCCAAGCCATAAAATTTTCAAAACATACATTCCCCTGGAAAATTAAGCTCAAATATTTCATCATTAAGATGAAATCCTCTAATTTCTGGATTTTCATAACTATGTGCCTTTATTAGTGCTACTGCTCTGTATCTTACGTTATTCTCCCTTTTATTTTCTCTAAGGAGGCAGGCGTTTTGTCTTACATCAAGTTAAGTAATAAATGTGTTTTCATTCCTTCCCAAGTTTATACTTCAAATCCATTTTTATTATTGCTGCTTGTAACTTAAATATATTCTTTTCCTGTGGGATGTGGTGAAGGCAGATTTGCAATAAATACCATGTACATTAGTGTAGAAGAAGGTAGTCTACTGTCTATCTTCTGTACTGTCGGTCCACAGACGAAAAACAAAAACTAAAAACAGAACTATGTTAGAAAGAACTTATGTCACAGCTGCAGCAACATATACTAAGCTAAAGTAGACAACAGTCTCTGGAGTGTGCATGTAGGCAGAGCTAAGAGTAAGGTAAAAACGCTTTGTCCCTGCAGCATAACTGTGACACAGCTCCATCTTCTGTCACTAGCCAAGGTCCCCTAGAGACGTAAAATTATATATATATTTAGAGAGTACCTATCACTGCTTTATCTGACAGACCTTGGCAACACTGTATGCATAGATACAGATTTTTTTAACCCTCAGCTGAAAAGTATATATACAGAGACCTCCTCAACTTCCAGGACCACAGAGTAAGGACCTTCAGAAATCTGCCCATCCTTAAAAGCACAGAGAACACTGGTAAAAACAGTCAAAATCAACATTTTTAGAACTCTGGAAACTAACTACAGGCTTATAACAATCTAAAGAATGTTTATTTTAAAAAAAGGAGGGAGGAGTTTGACTGTCAATAAGAACAGTGAGCCTTTTGCATTTAAACTCGCCTCACTCCTATCCCATTCTCCCCAGCTCTACAGAAGACTTGAAAGCCAACAGCCCCACAACAATAGTAACTTGATAACCAGCAGCCTTCCTCGGGGAAGGAGGGAGATAAAGAACTGGAGCTCCCCAAAAGCCCAAACCCCAGAGAACTATCTGACCCTCCTGGCAGCTAGTTGAAGAGCTCCCTTCTCAGGACTTCTTTTTATTTGAACTGACTCAGGGCTAATGGTGTACACACCTCTTACAGCACATTTTCCAACAAATGTCTAGAAACAATCAATGGCAACTATCTGATATCAGAACTGTCTGAGGCAGAATTACCAGTTGGGGCTAACAAGAGGCTGATCAAAAAACTTGAAAAGAAAAACAGCAACAGTAACAAGCGCTGAAGAAAGGAAATCTGAGTTCCAAAACTGACATGTTATTTAAAATGTCCAGTTTCCATCAAGAAACTATGAGACACAAAAAGAAGTATGGCCTATGCATAGGGAAAAAAAGTCTATAGAAACCGTCCCTGAGGAAGCCTAGACATTGGTCTTACTAAACAAAAACTTTAATCAATATCATAAATATTCTTTTGAAAACCAAAGGAAACCATGTCTAAAGAATTCATGGGAAGTATGAGAACAATGTCTCACCAAACAGAGAATATCAATGAAGAAATTAGACTGGAGTATTATTTGGCTAGAAAAAGAAATGAGGTTCTGATAAAAGCTATAACATGGGTAAACCTTAAAACATTATGCTAAGCTAAAGAAGCCAGGCATATATTGTGTGATTCCATTTATCTGAAATGTCCACGATAGGCAAATCCACAGAGACAGAAAGTAGGTTAGTGGTTGCCAGCAGCCAGTGAGAGGGGAATAGAGACTGCTAATGGGTATGGGGTTTCTCTTGGGGTGATGAAAATATCCTGGAGAGGAAAACAGAAGGTATCCAGAAATGCCGGGGCAAGGAATAGGGTGGTGGTAACTTCACTGAAAATGAGGAGAGTGAGAGGGGAATGATGATTAAACATACGTGAACCTGTTGCTGAAATTCCCTAGCACCCTATCTCCACTGTCCTTCCAAAATATTGGAGATTGGAGACACAGGAGACTAAAGACAACACCTCTGGGAAAAATGATGGTCCAAGTGAAAAGATCTAAAGATACTGACACTGAGTGCTCCCAAATTCGAACATTCAATATAAGCTACAGTGAAGCTGAGGGTCGACATGCCTCACTATTGAATCTAGGGCTTCTATTAGTGTTTTGGGCTCCCACTAAAACCAAAGCCCAAAGTAAGATGACCAGACATCTAACATAAAAGACAGACACCAAGCAAAGAGGAAAAAAGCATCTTAGAGGAAGCAGAAACCCAGCTAGCCTTAATTTCCTTAGAGAGAACATACTACAACCATGATATGAGAACATTCAAACAAAACATATACATTAAAAGAAAGAAAAACTCTTAGAAATTAAAAATTTAAGAGAAATGGGGGTGGTAGGGTGGGAATCAATAGATGGACTCCAAAGTTAAGAAAATCTCACATACACACACACACAAAAAGACAAAACAAAGAAAAGCAGGAAAGAAAGATTAGCATATTAGAGGGGCCATCCAGGAGATCCAATATCCCAGTAATAGAAGTCCAGAATAGAGGACCAAGAAAATAGAAAAACATTATTAATAAATAAAGAGTTTCAAGAAAATCTGCCACACTGATGAACATGAGAGCCTGGAACCATAGATGAAAACAGACCAACACCAAGGCATACAGCCATGAAATTTCAGAACATTGAGAACTAGAGGAGACTCTACAATTTTCAGAGGGAAAACAGGTCACACATACTGGGAATCACAATTTTCAGACTAGCTTCAAACTAACAACACCAGGAGGCAGAGGACAATGTAATCATGCCTTCAAAATTCTGAAGAACCTTCTATCAGTCAAAATGTCTCCAGACATACATGGTCTCAAAAAAGTACCTCCCAAAAGACCCTCTTTCAGGAAGCTACCAGAGATTATGGGCCACCTAATTAGGGTGTAAGTGAACAAAAAGAGAAACTCATGGTACACCTATATCAAAGACAGTATAAGATTTCCAAAATATGTAGTGATATCTAAAAAGAAAACAGGGTATGTTTCTTTGCAAGCAAATATATACATGAAGATGCACAGGAGGATTAAAGAGGACCAAACTATTCTCAGTAGTTATGTCTGAGGAAAGGGCAACGGGACAGCAGGGTGGGAAGGGAGCTCTTCACATTTTGTTCTGTACCTTCCTGTATCATTTGAATCTTTTATAAGATTATGGCTTTACCTGTTTCTTGAATAATTGTTTAAGATATAATGTTACCCCTAGATCCTTTTGTGGAAAGCTTTTATTTACTTGGAACATGGCATACAAATTCTTTATGAACTATTGCATTTTACTGGAGACTTTAAAAAGTACCTAACAGTACAGATAAAAATAAATTTGCACAGAGCACTATGCATACCTTGCAACCTGCAAAGGCTGTTCACTCTGGAGTGTTTGCTTATCAGCAGCCAAATCCCAGAGTGCTGGTGGGGCCAGGCCAGTGTCAGACTCTTTGATACCTACATAAAGATTAAAAAATTCACTCAAATGTAATGCAGCATGCTAAAGCAAGCTTTCTCAACCTCAGCACTAATAACATTTTGGATTGAATAATTTGTTACAGGGGAGGGTGTCCTGTGCATTGCAGGATGGTTAGCAGCATCCTTGGCCTCCAGCCACTAGATCACTAGCACTACCTCCCCTCAAGATATGAGGAGCAAGAATGTCTCCAGACACTGCCAAATGTCCTGAGGGGATGACCCCAGTTTTTTGTGCAGGTAAACTACTATAAAATTTCACCACTCAAGTTCCCAAGAAGAAAATGTTCCAATTATTAGGCCATAGCCCACTTACATCAAGCAATACCATGTGAGATCATATTTTTAGTCAAGAAGAAATTCTGGAGGGGGTGTATAGCTCAGTGCTATAGCTAAGAGTGCCTGTTTAGCATGCATGAGGTCCTAGGTTCAATCCCTGACACCTCCACTAAGAAATAATAAAATAAATAAACCTAATTACCCCCCATCACAAAAAATAATAAAAAATAAAAATATAAAAAAGAAGAAATTCTGACTTGTTTATTAAGGGTCTACTGAACTTGGCTTTGACCAACAGAAACATTATTTGCTTAAAGGATGATGGTGTTTTTTAATTGCTTAAGCATTAAAATTGCTTATACAAGATAGTGAAAGTGATTATTAAATGGGATCCAATTTCTTAACAGATAGGAAGGATAAATTTTTTTAAATCTATGATTCATGAAAAAGTAACATTTGAATTTCAACTCCTTTGAAATAATTAAGCCATTACATATAAAGAGAGGAAACAGGAATAAAATATATATACCAGTGAGCTCATTAATTTTCTTGAGAAGTTGCTGAATGTCATCTTCAACCTGTTTGATCTGCCTAGAGTAAGTGCTCTGACCCTAAGAGATAAAGGTCAGTTTAATTAGAGCATAAGGATAGCAACAATTTATTAAACTATAGACAAAAACTTTAACAGTTACATTCATAATAGCTGTTACTGTCCTAAAGCTTGTAGAAAGTTAAAGTAGAGAGAGGGAGTTTATCATTTCAGAACCATTCCTGAACCAATATAGTCCCCCAAACAGGCAACACACCATTATGCACAATAACAAATGAAAATCATGCCTGAAATTATCTAAAATGCAGGCTCATTTCTATGCATTAAAACTTGCCATTTCAAATCTAATTCATTTTCACACACTTTAAATACAGGAAGTATTTGTTTAAATTATTTTAAGTATCTTTCAATACAGTATCACACTTTAATAAGCTTAGACATGCTGAATATTTACTGTCTGTCCTAGGCAGAAACTGTAAATAGATAACTTTCTTCATGAAGATTAGAATAAACTGCTAGACAGTCTCTTCTAACTATTTTGGAAGGACAATGCTAACAAACGTCCTTATTTCAACACAAAACACCTATATTTTGTGGACCCTGGAACAACTTACGTAAGTTTTCAGCAAGGCGATATCCCCCTCATCCAGAGCTAAAAGAAGAGAGATAATACGTGAAATTCAAACAAAAGAAACTAGAGCCAACAATTTTTTTCTGTTCAATTCAAATGGTATTAATTCAGTGAGAAAAACTGTGCAAAGTTATAATGATATAAATACAACCATCAAATAGTTTCTGGACTCAGGGAACTTTTATCTAACTGGGTGACGGTGGATTAAAAAAAAAGTGCATAACACACCTTCAAAGTGATATGATATGATACAATAAACATAGGGAACCCAAAGAAAAGACTTTGAGAATCAAAATGACTTGAGCACTAGTCTCAGCAAGGTCATACATTTGCTAAGTAACCTTGAAAAAATCATTTAATTTCTCTGAGCATCAGTCTTCTCGTTGGAGAAAATTAATTTTACCCTTAGTGTTGCTATAAAGATCAAGTAAGCTATGAAAAAGCACATAAACTACACACATTAGTCATAACTGTCATTCAAGGTATAAACCTGTTAATATGTTTATAGAATGATAACTTACCTAGAGAAATACACAGATGAAATGTTAAATCTCTGTGACTAAGTTTTTCACTAGATAACTGAGTACCTCTTTCAAGGGAAAAGTGTGTGAGTTAAAAGTGGAGAGGAAATGCTCTGTCTTTTGAGGGGTGGGTAGAAATTAAGAAAGGGTGATAGGAGAGGTTGAAGTTGTTCAGGAGGGAAAGAGAAAGAGAAAAAGACAAGAAGAAAACCATCATAATAATGTTTAAAAATAGCCTATAAGTAACAAAAGAAAATAGCATAAAGATGAGACTACAAATGGGGCTACTGGGAAGAAATCAGATACAAATATGGTATGCATATCTCATGAACTGTGGGTAAAAGTGTCAAGTGGTATACTCTCTAAAGAGAGTAACCGGGCACTGTCTATAAAAATTACAACTTCATTTAAAAAATTTACCCTACAGCTTGTGTTTGTACATGTGGTAAAAATTATATTAACAAGGTTATTCATTGCTCTACAATGGCCAACAGATTGAAAGAAAACGAAATGTCCATTAACAATGATTAATTACACACATTATTGAACACCCAATAATTTGCGATATTATACAGACAACACTGCCTCTTTATATAACCGTATGAGCTTATCCCTAAGCCATTAAGATTTTTAAAAAACCAAGACATACACACGTTACACTTATGTTAAAAGAAAAAGAAAAAGAAAAAAAGGACTATATAAGCAAATCTGCTTGTTATGTACACAGAAAATGTCTAGAAAAGCAAAATGGCAGCATCAGTTGCCTCCGTGGATGAGAGGTGGCTGGACTCAAAGATGAGACATTTTCAACTTATCTTTTTCTGTCGTTTGGGTCTTGAACCATGTAAATGCATTATCCAGTCAAAGGAATTTAAAAAAAACCGGGGATTAACAGACATACATTACTACATATAAAATAGATAAACAAGAACCAAGAACCTACTGTATAGCACAGGAAACTATATTCAATTTCTTTTAATAAGCTATAATGGAAAAGAATGAAAATATAAGTGTATATCTATGTGTGTGTGTGTGCACGTATAATTGAATCACTTCGCTGTACACCTGAAGGTAATACTGTACATCAGCTACACTTAGATTAAACAAAAAATTTTTTTTAATTATGTCTCAAGCTCCTGGCTACAGGATGATAGCAGCAGGCTGTCACTTGAGGGGGAGGAAAGGCAGTAAAGAGGATCCAGGTAACCAAGCACCTCCAGGTGTGGAAGTTTTCAAGGCCTGCAAGGCCAAGCGGTGTGCGTGACTTCTTCAAGGCCTGGGAGATGAATGCGAATAAAAGTTTCGATTAAGAGGAAATGAAAACATAACTGGAGCTGGAAACGGGAGACGGAGAAGACAGGCAGGTTAACCGGCTGCCTCCGAAGCCTAAATCACCAGCGGCACAAAAGCAACAGAGCCCAGAGCTGGAATCCAGCTCCTCCCCGTCCACCCCTCCAATCCTGGGGGCCAAGACTGGTCCTGCCCCGGCCCGGAGCCCCGGCCTACGTCAACTGACCTCGGATGGGTTTGTCGTCCTTTTCATCTTCTTTGGTTTTCCGCTGATCCGCACCGAGGTAATCCGGCATTTTAGGAGATCCAAGCCCCTTGGCTCCCGGGTGATTACACAGCACCTTCCTGGCTTCCGGTGGTGCCCGCCCTTTTCCCTTCCTCACCGGAAGTGAAGCGGACTTCGCGGGCCCTTTCACAGCCGCACCAGGCGGAAGAGCGCTCTGGAGGACACCACCGGCGGCGGATCGAAGTTAGGGGACGAGGAAGAATTCCCTGCTGGAAAGGAAAGTCGATCGGTCTACCTGGGCCTCTCACCATGGCGAGTTCCCTGAGCAACAGGTTTCACGACCAACTCAGGCTCAGGTTGCTGACTTTAAGTCCTGCTTTAGTCATTTACTCTGTATTCGTGGGTAACTTCTTTATTCTCTGTGTTGTAATTTCCCCGTAACCTCGGCATTGTGGAGGCATTGAATAACAGTGTTTGTAAAGTACCTGGCATATTAGATACGCCGTGAGTAGTGGCTAGATTTACAAATAGGATGAAGGTAAACAGGAGTCGGTTATTAATTTGACGTTAACAAGGGACGAAGAGATAGTGGTTTCAGTGTTTGAGCCTGCTGCCAAAGAGTGGTACTATCCTCAGACACAGGGAAGTCAGGGGAAAAGAGTAGGTTTTGAAAGAAGCGAATCTGGGAGATGAGTAACAGAAGAGACCAGTTAGGAGACAATTGTAGAATTGAGAAATTTTTTAAAAAGCCTCACCCATCTGTGCACAGTCAACAGAGTGAAAAAGCAACCTACAGAATGGGAGAAAATATTTGTAAGTCATTTGTCTGATAAGGGGTTAATATCCAGAATATATAAAGAACTAAAACTCAGTAACAAGAAAAAGAAACTTCATTCTTTTTAATGGACAATGTACTTGGATTGACAGCTCTCCAAAGAAGTTATACAAATGGCCAACGAACACATGAAAAGATGCTCAACATGACTGGTCCCGGAGAAAATGCAAATCAAAACCATGAGATACCACCTCATAACCCATCAGAACAGCTACTATCAAAAGTAAAGAAGAAGAAGTTGGTGAGGATGTGCAGAAAATGGAAACCTTGGGTACTTCTGATGGGAATGTAAAATGGTATAATCTGGAGAATAGTATGGCAGTACCTAAAAAAGTTAAACAGTTTTCAAATGACCCAGCATTCCAGTTCTGGGTATATACAGAAAAGAATTGAAAGCAGAGTCTCAAAGAGGTATCTGTACTTCCATGTTCATAACAGCATTGTTAACAATAGACAAAAGGTGGAATCAACCCATTCAACAGATGAATGGATAAATAAAATGTACATGCAATGGAATATTTTCAGCCTTAAAAAGGAAAGAAATTCTGGCACATACTACAATTGTGAGGACATTCTGAGTAAGTCAGTAACAAAAAGACATACTATATGACTCTATTTATATGAAGTACCTATAGTAGTCAAATTCACAGAGATAGAAAGTAGAATGATGATAGCTAGGGACTGGGGGGAGTGGAAATGGGGAATTGTTTAATGGGTATCAGTTTCAGTTTTGCAAGATGAAGAGTTCTGGAGATTGCACAAAAAAGTGAATGTACTTAACGCTGCTAAACTGCTCACTTAATGGTTAAGATGAGGATTTTATGTTATGTGTATTTTACCACAATTTAAAGAAAAAAAAGTTTTCATGCCCTTAAAGGTGATGGAGAAAATGGATGGGCTAGTTGTGAGAGAAAGTTATTAATATTAAGAAAGTGGAGTCAGGTTACCTTGAGCCTTAGGGTCTGTTTTAACAGTGGTTGCATTAATAAAGAGAGGGGTCAGGAGGTTTATGGGAGATGATTAGCTTAGTTTTTGAAAAGTCGGTTTTAAAGGAGCAGTTTTGCCATGCAAAAGATACACAGGCTAATTCAGTGTATTTAACAGTGAAAATGTAATTCCTAGAGAATAATTTGCTGATTTCTGGTTCTCTTTGCTGACGAGTGGCCCATCAAGTCTTCTCTTTGGCCCAACCTAGTCTAAATACTGGGTGGTGGGACTCTTTACCCCCTGGTTTCCTTTTGCTAATTCTTGACTTTTGACCTCAGTCCAATTTTAGCAGAAGTATAATTGATTTTACCAAACAATCAAACATTAAACAGTCAAGTCCCAGAGTCCTATAACGGAGAATATCTTGAAAGAAACTTCACGCTGCTAGAGCAGGGTAAAAAGATTGCTGGCCTTGGATTAGAATCTAACACTAGAGAGGGGATTCTCCTCCAAATGTTACGAAGATTAAATGAGATAGCACAGGTAAGTTAGTAATAGCAAAACAGACATTAGCTTATTTAGGTAAACATAAACGCATTATAGGTAGGTGTACAGAATTCTCCATAAATGTATAGACTGTAACAGTTATTCTCAGTGCAAAGTCGCACACATCTTTTCCTTTTTTTATTTATACAAGTACAGCTACTGCAAAAGTCAGGGGTTAGATTCAGACTAATAAAGTAGTAGTAACTTAAAAATAATGTAGTGGGAACTGCTTTAGAAAATCATGTTCTACGTACTGCACCTGGAAGAGGAAAAGAATCCTTTTTACGAGGGAACTGATAAGTGTAGGAACCTTTCATTCGTGAGTTTCAGTTCCCAGCCGGATCTGAGTCAGTAGAGGACCTAGGCGGCCGCACACGTTGGCGGGGCTGGGTGGGGGTGGATTTGGCCTACGCACCACGAAAGAGTCATCCCGGAAGTAGTTATTGGTCGTCTCCATGCGCCGGTTCCTGGGCTTCGTAGAGCCAAGGCGCGAGGCTCGGACGGGAAGGTAGAGCTGGAAGCGGCTCTAAGCGTCCTCCGCTTGGGACGCGAACCGCTGCGCCCCCGGGGCTGGCCCCGGCGCCATCATGCTGCTCCTGCCAAGCGCTGCGGACGGCCAGAGCACCGCCATCACCCACGCTCTGACCTCTGGTACGTGCCCACTCAACCCCGGCTCCGTCTAGCCCCAGCCGCCCCTGCCTCGGTCCTCCACTTCGGCGACCCGAAACCTTTCAACCCTTGTTCCTGGCAGCTAGCTCATAGAGTGTGGGGCCGTCACGAGTGCTTTCTTGCACCCTGCTACACAGAAATCCTTCCCCAGACTGGAAGGAAGAAGGTGGGGGCGTCTTTCTTCTGCCCCGATGGTTTTTTCCTAGTCTCGTGGCTGCTGACTCATGAATTTGACGGAGCAGTTCTGGACCGAACCCTCCAGTACCCTAAGAAGGTTCTATAAGCATCTCCTTGCCTCCTGCAAGAGAGTACCCACGGCCAGCTTCCCACGTGCCGGGGAGCGTACAAAGCCTTACTGCTGGTGTTCTGTTAAAACACCTCGCTCCCTCTCTACGTTTGCTCTGGCATTTTTAAATGTCCCAAGCCAGACGGTGCCCCTCATGTTCAGTATGGGAAGACCATTGTCTATGCTGGTAGTAAGACCTATGGGGACGGACTTTTCAAGGCAGTGTTCAAGTGAAACTTGTCCTATGTAAATCAACCATCTTCAATTTTTTTTTTAAAGTGAAACTTGTCCTGCTACTTTAGGTTCTTAGATTTATTGCCCAAGACAGTCGTGGTATTATAAATTTAAAGAGTCTCCAGTTTCAATGATTTCATTAATTACCATAGCCAAGTATACAGACGCTTGTTAAATGTGATTTTCAATTTACTTTAGGACACATGTGTTCGTGCTTACAGAAGTTTCTGTAATCTCACAAGTAGAGGAAAAGGCTTGAAAGGAAATGTTCTTAAAAGCCACACCCACGCTACACCCGTAGTACTTCTTGAACATAGTGTTTGAATCCTCTCCTGTGTATGGTAGAGGAAATCTTAATTTCCCAAACAATTCAAAGCATGAAAAGTCAGTTATTTTTAGAAAAGTTGTGGCCATTAAGTGCAAGGGAAGACGTCTTCCAGTTATTACCAGAGAGAGTAAAGCTTTTTGCTTTCATTTGAAATACGAAATTAAAATTAAGACGTTCACTGTTTTCCTGACGCCAATTACCTTTTCTGAACTGTTAATATACAAATGTGTAGTGACTTATCCCCACTTCCCAGGAATAATGATAAAGCCCTACTTTTGTTTAACAATTTGTGACTTTCAGAGTGCTTTCATGCTTTGTCATTCAATCTTCCAAGGAACCAGATAGAATAGGAATTGTTCCCGTTTTACAGCTGAAGACACCTCTGACTCATTTCACATTGCTGATTGTTAGATCTACACTGAATTCCAGAGCTGATTTCAGATGCAGAGCTGTTCCACTATATCACAGCTTCAATGGTAAATCCCTGTTAGCTACTTGAAAATTGTCTTCCAGAAAAAAACACTGCTAGTGAATTCTTAAAATTTTGAAAGCTATTTAAATTCAGGTTTTAAAAATTAAGATTTTTTAGGCTTTTTGGATGAGGCTAGCTCTTTATGACAGTTTATAATTATTAATTGCTTACTTACAATTGTTAGTCTAAAAGGAAAGCAGTTTGCAACATTTCTCCTTGTTTCTCTTCTTCCTCTCATAGCCCCAGAAAAACATTGATTTACTGTTGACATTGCTGAATGTCTTGTTTTGTCAGATAACTGGAAGAGGTTGATTGAATACTCTAAATACTAGGAAATGATTATTGATAACCCTCATGTTAACAGGATTACTGCAACTATTTTCTCAGTTGATGGTTTTAAAATTGTATTCTGCTGCTGTCACTGTTTCAGTCTTATTTACTGCCTTGGAACAGATTTATTCCATGCAATACATTGAAGCCTCTCTTAACGCTTTCAATCACAGCCTCAACACTCTGTCAAGTTGAACCTGTGGGAAGATGGTTTGAAGCTTTTGTTAAGAGGAGAAACAGAAATGCTTCTGCCTCTTTTCAGGAACTGGAGGATAAGAAAGAGTTATCAGAGGAATCGGAAGATGAAGAATTGCAGCTAGAAGAGTTTCCCATGCTGAAAACACTTGATCCCAAAGACTGGAAGGTATTTTCCAAATCTTGTTCAGTGAGATGCTTTGTTAGACATAGGCCATTTTCCCATGAGTTTTCAGTTATTAAACTATGTTTTAAGGTGCATCAACAAAAATAATCATAATTGAGCACCTGTTTATTGACCATAGGATACTATATCCAGAGGCAACCAGAAAGGGGTCACAGAAAAGGCAACGTCTGAGCTGGTCTTAAAACGTTGCATGGCAATTTGTGAAGCACAGAAGGGAGAAAAAGTGTTCTGGACAGAATTAGATGTGCAAAGATATGAAGGAATAAAGAAATATGCACTGCCTCCTTGGGGCTTAGTGAGGAGTGGAGTGGCCCACCTAAGGGATGGTGTGAGAAATTAGACTGAAACAGACTGTAGATGAAACTCTGTGGTGGTCTTTTTTATGCCAGACTAAGGGAGGAACTCATTTTATTTTCAGAGCAGTAAAAAGTCATTGAAAGTTTCTAAGCTAATTTTAGAAAAGATTCATCAGAGGAAATGGTGTTCCAGGCAGCGTTACTGCAGAGGCAGAAAGAAGTTGAGATAATGTGCCAGGATCCAAAAAGAAGGCAAGGGGCTGGAGCAGAGTGAATAAGGGAGAGATGAGGAGGAGGAGTCAGGGGAAAGCCATTAAAGAGTTTGAAGCACTGACAATTTGTCAGTACTTTAGAGGGGACCAAAAAAAAGGAGCGGAGGTGGAGAGAGAATGTTGTCCCTTTTAAGCAAAGTGATGACATTTGAGTTGAGACTGAAGGATGAGAGATGGCAACCACATGAAGAGTGAGGAAAAATGTGCCCGGCAGGGACTATAGCCTTTTTAGTGAACTGAAACACCAGTCTGATATTTGGAAAGGGGTGACCAATGTAGAGAGTGACAGATCAGGAGGGTTGAGAGGGCTGTGCATCTGGAGCTCAGAGGTCTACAGTGAGCTGGGGAGTCGGGAGCATTTACAGGGCCCTTGTCATCTTCCAGCCCTGGCATTAGATCACGTTACCTGGGACCAAAATATAGAGAGAGAAAAATACCCCAGCACGAAGCTTTGCAGGTCATCGAGAAGCCAGTCAAAATGGCTGAAAAAAGCTACTGGAAAGTGGGAGGAAAACAGTGGATTCATAGACACTAAAGGAAGATAATGTTTCAAGAAAAGAGTCAGCTGTACTGCCACTGGGTGTTGAAATCGAGTGAAGGCAGCTGGGTGAGCTTGGATGTGGCAGCCGGAAATAGATACCGAAGAGAGCAGCTTTATAGCCCGTGGGGTGGGAGTGGGCAGAGCAGAACCAGATAGGAGTGGTTTGAAAGATGAATGCGAGAGGGGGTAAAAATGTTGTGTGGGTGGCTTTTTCAAGAAAGAAATGAAAAAATAAATTTAAAAAAATAAAACAACAAAAAAAGAGGGAGGTTTGTCGAATGAAATAAATGTACAGCCTAAAAGTTAAAAAAAAAAAAGAAATGGAAGAGGGGTCATGGAAGGGTCTTAAAGATGAAAGATACCACCATCTTTTTATACTGATGACAATAATTCAGTTGAAATTTAGGAGACAACTGAAAGGTACTAATATTTGAGGAGACAGAGAAGATAGCACTCAGAACCAAGAGGAGGGCTGAAGTAGTCTGTCTTGGTAGGACAGGCTTTCTCGATAGTGAAGGAAAGGGAAAAGATGCGTGGTACAGTGGGGTGGGAGAAAGATGCTGGAATTTGAGTAGGATAATTTAAATTTTTCCTTAAGCAGAAGGCAAGGCCATTGATGAGAGGGTGGAGAAGGGTCTGTGAGATCCAAGGAAACACTAGAGGACAGAGACAGATAATAATAATCTTAGGGAGTAGAAAAGCAAACCAGCTGGAACAAACTGTGGTTGCCAGGCATCGTGAAGGAGCCCCTGCACGTGGAGCTTGCCTTCCTGAATTGAAAGGAAAACCAGTCAGCCCTGTTTGACTCTTTTCTCCCATGTTTCATGCCCTCAACTCCCCTTCTGCCCACTCATCCTCCAATACTAGATAAACCATTTGAATTCTGTAAGGAGCCTTCACTCAAGTGCTACCTCAACTTTTAAATTTGCAAGGATATTAACCAAAGCAGAAATGAAAGCAGGTACTTTCTATCTAGAGAGGCCTCATCCCTCAGTTTCTCAAAATTTCCATCTAACCTTCCTTCTATGCTCCACATTGCCACTGGCCCAACCTACGAGGGCTACTGTTATGCTCCCCTTGGTTCTGAAATCTTCCTGGCTGTACCTTGATTTAAGGATGGCCATAAGATATTGATAGGTATTAGGAAGAAAATGAATTCTTTGATCAAGTAAGTCTGAAAAATGCCAGATTTTATAGATCTCTGTCTGCTTTTTTTTTCTTTTTTTTCTTTTTAAACTGCAGGACTTCTCAGTGCTTTTTTTGGCTTCTGTGCATAGAAATTATCAAGAAGGCTTTATAGAGTGGTCCACATTTCCCAAACTTCAAGGACCTCAGAACCCATTTTATACAAAACATCTCACTAGACTCCTATTATGAGAGTCTCACTTTGGGAAACAGCTGTTTTAGGGTGCCGGCATAAGGGACAAGGGTATATTGCTTCATTTCAAATTTGACTCCCTTGTGTGTCTTTGTCAGAACCAAGATCATTATGCAGTGCTTGGACTCGGCCATGTAAGATACAAAGCTACGCAAAGACAGATTAAAGCAGCTCGTAAGTACTTATTTTGAAATAATCAAATATCTAGTGTAAGAAATGTTATCTTGAAAAGATATGCAGGATCATGGTCTATAACCATCATTTTAGATTTAGCTTGTGATACGTGGGATAAGTGTCACTAGGGACAAGAAATCGGTGGTGGGGGTGTGTGTTTGTGACAGGGTAAAGAACATTCTTCCAGTGGCAAGCTTTTAAAATATAATTTTTCATCTCCCTTTAGAAGTGTGGCCAGCTGTACTTAGTGGAAACTGCCGTGTTACTTAGGTTTTTCAGTGTTCTTTTGTGATCTTAGGTCTCACCATTTTGATGCTTCCCTGTCTTTTGTGCCCAAGAGAGTTATCTGATGCTTCATTGTTCTTTTCATTGACAAGGTTAAAAATCTGGGATGGGGGCAGGAATTGTTGGCAACCCAGCATACATAGGCCTAATGAAACACCATCCCCTTCATGCTCTGAACTGTCCTGTCCTTTGCAAGCCTGTGGATGTAATTCTCGGTTCACCTGATCAGTCAAATTTCATGAAAGAGGTGAAGGTGATTAGTCTTTCGTGTTTGGTATCAGGACAGTGTTCTGCCCTCTACTCTAAAGGCTGGATATTGAGTTCAGAGGAGGAAAGATTGTGGCCATCTGGAAAAAGGAGTAGGGAACCAGGGTCAGTCAAGAAGAGAAAAATTGTACTGGAGGAAGATGACTGAATGAGACCTACCTTGTGCTGGAAAGTACTAGTTGATCTGGAGTAGAGTAGATTAAACTCACAATATTCTCATTAATGCTTGTATGTAGGAAAACCACAGGAAATATTTTTTAACAAGGTGAGGGAATTTATGAGATTATTTAAGACCTGTTACTGGATTCCTTAAAAAGCTAGCATGGCTCTAGACTGAGCATATATTAATGCCTATGAATAGTTGTTGCAGTATAATTGCCAGGAAAATTCATTTGCCCTGGGAAAATATTTGCAAAGTCTTACTGTATGAAAGGATAGCAAACAAATACCAAATATGTCTTAACACATGTAAATTTGTGGAAGAATTAGAAATGATTTAGGATTATGGAAATGGTGTTTAAGGTGAAGGGATTATTTCTCTAAAGATAAAAAAATTATAATGAATTGTAAAAGAAACATTCATTTGCTTCTGTTAAGTCCATTTTGTTTTATTGGAATAATAAAAATTCTTGAATATTCTGTTGTCAAAAGTTTTGCAATCCTAGAATACAAATTATTACCATTAAGTGGAATTATGATTGACTCTCTGCCACCTTGTTGAATATTCTCAGTATTTATCTGGAAGACTTTTACTCTCTTTCCTGTCACTGTAAAATAAACAGTTGCTACTTACTGCTTTCTGAAATCTAGTCCAAAGGTAAAAATGCAAAGTTATTATTTGCAAATTTATAATTATTAGCACAAAGGAACCTAGTAATAATTTAAGTCTCATGACACTTGAGACCTCTCTAGTTCTTGCATTCTGTTACAAACACACATAAAACAGGTTTTTGTTGTTTTTTTTGTTTTGTTTTATTTATTTATTTTTAATTGAAGTATAGTTGATGTATACTATTATATGAGTTACAGGGGTTCTTTAATATGGTGATTCACAATTTTTAAAGGCTATACTCCATTTATAGTTACTATGAAATATTGGGGATAGCCTGTGCTCCGTTCGTGCAGTGCCCAACAGTGGTGGGGTCGTCACACCTCTGAACTGTCTGGCATGATGTCCTTATTGTTCCTGGCTACTTAGCTTCCAAGCCTGATATTCTGACTCTCAGGGAGATCCTGCGAGCTGCCTGATAACCTTCAATAAATTCCTTTTCTGTTTAAACCAGCTAGGAGGTGAAAGCCTCTTCTTGAGTGTTAGTGGAGAAACTGATAACACACTTGATTGTAAGAAAAATCTTAGAGCTCAAAAAAACCCAAAAATGTACTTGTCACAGTTTCTGAACCCTTGCAATATATGTAGAAATCACTAAATATGTTCATAAAAAGATTGGTTCAAAAATATTCATAGCAGCCTTATTCACAGTATCCAAAAACTGGAAACCACCCAGGCATTCACCCACAAGATGATGGATAAGCAACCTGCTGTATATTCATACAATGTAATAGTACTCAGCAGTTAAAAAACAAATTACTGATACATGCAGGAATGATGGTGAATCTCAAACCATTATGTTGAGCAAAATAAGTCAGATACAAAGACACACTGTATGATTCCACTTACATGAACTTCAAGAACATGCAAACATAATCTATGGTGAAGGAAATCAGAATGAAGTTGCCCCAGGTGGTAGGGGGTGGGAGTTGACTAGAAAAAGGGTAAGTTCATTGCCTTGAATTATTATGTTACTTTCTTCAAAAGGGGGAAAAATAAAATAGGCATTCAATTCGAATGTTTAAAAGAAGAGCACTGAGGAAGATGGAAGAAAAAATAGAAGAGATAAAACAGTATCTAAAAATGTATTCATAAGAAGAAAAACGTACTGAAATATAGAGGATGAAAATGATTCCAGAAGGATATTTTTAATTGAGACCACTATTAAATGCAATGAATTTGAAAATTTTGATAAAATTGCCTTTTTGGAAATTGAAAACATTTAAGGAGTTACCAAGAATTACCTCCTAAAAATACTTTAGGCCTAGGTGAATTTTTTCAAATGTTAAAGGAATTGAAAGTTCTCGTGCTGGGGGAAGGGTATGGTAGAGCACATGCTATTATAAGAATGGATACATGTCATTATGTATTTATCCAAACCGATAGAATGTATCCTACTAAGAGTGAACCATAATGAAAACTGTGGCCTTTGGGTGATTAAGATGTGTCACTGTATGTCCATCAGTTGTAATAAATGGACTGTTGTTGTTGGGGGGTATTGCTAATGAGGGGCAAGGAAGGGAGGCTGTGCATGTATGAGGGGCAGAGGGTATGTCGGAAATCTCTTAACCATCCTCTCAATTTTTTTTTTAAGAAAATCTTCTTGATTTTATTTATTTATTTTTTTTTCTCCTTAGCAGAGGCACTGGGGATTGAATCCAGGACCCCGTGCACACCAAGTGTGTGCTTTACCACTGAATTACCCCCCACCCGTCAACCATCCGCTCAGTTTTGCTGTGAACCTAAAACTACTCTGAAACTTAATTTAATTAAAAATTTAAAACCTGGCAAAAAGAGCTTAAAAAAAACTACCAATACCACTCATGAATGTAGTATCAAAAAAAAAAAGTTAAAATTATAGTAAGTTGAATTTAACAGTGTGTTAAAAGAATATTGTCCATGAACAAGATTTCTCTTAGGAAATACATCAACATAGCTAAATCTGTAGTTTGTGTAATATTATACCAATGTAATATCCTAAGTAGGTAGTGAACATACATATGTATACAATTTAATATACATTCCTTTTTGAAAAATAGATCTTTGAAAAGAAATGCAGTTGGGGAGGATATAACTCAAGTGGTAGAGTGCATGCCTAGCATGTACAAGGTCCTGGATTCAACCCCCAGTACCTCCTCTAAAAATAAATAAACAAACAAGCCTAATTACCTCCTTCCCCCCACCCAAAAAAAAAGAAAGGAAAAAAAGAGAGAAAAAGTAAAAAAAAAAAAATTTTGCTTTAAAAAAAATAAAGAAAAGAAATGCAGTTAATTCATTTCCTACTTGAATAAGTATTTTAACTGTGTGATATTAGTGATACTACTATTAAAACCCATGAGCGAAATTTACCTGTCCATTACTTTTATGTTGTTTGGGTCAATGAAATTAAGATACTAAATGAGAGGTAACTTAGAAGGAAAGAAATATATTGTTTGTAGGTAATGTAAGATCTCCTTAAAAACCAAAAGAGAGTTAAGTCAAGTAGCCAGATGTAAGAAAAATATACAAAAATAATACACAGTTTTTGGAAGTTACCATCAAATACATTAGAAAGTTACAATCATTTTAATGATAATCCTGGGGCAAGGATAGGTAACCAGAGACAGACTCTGGTATAATGTACTGTGATAAAGCAGACACCACAAATTAGTGGAGAAGGGAAGGATTATTAAATGATATTAAGACTTTGAAAACGTAACTAAGCTTTTCAGTTCTAATCATAGAAAATACTAAAATAGAAACATATATCGAACTTTTGGAAAATGAAGGGCCTTTTACATTTATAAATACTGGAATAAATTATAAGGGAAATAATCAGTAAACATAAATTAAAAGACTGACTGTTTTTAAAAAAGCACAAGTTTAATCACAGCAGTTGGGAAAAGCACTAGCATCAAACATGCCGGACTTAGAAGAGACAGCAGACAGACGCAGGCTCGGGAGTCAGGCTGCCTGGACTGGAGCCTCACTTATCCAGGACTTTGGACAGGTTGCAGTAGTTATGGTACCTTCACCTCTCTGTGCCTCATTTTCCTCCTCTGTAAAATGGAGAAGATAATAGTACTTTCCTCTTGGAGTTGTTGAGAAGATTCACAGATAAATCGTGCTGGCACATAGTAAATACTCAGTGGATGTTAACAGCTAGCCATTATTCATTGTAAAATGATTCACATCAACTAAGAAGAAAAACTAAGCTTCTCTTTCCTCCATAAATAAAGGATGAAAAATAGAAACAAACAGCAAAAAAAAAATTTTTTTGCACACCAGTGAATCATGTTTTAAATAATTAGATCCAGTGCTGGTGAGGTTGTGGTGGAAAGAATGTTCACATGGGGATATGCAGTGGTAAAACTTTTATTAGAAAACGAGTTGTTCCTATATTTTTACTCAGTAATTTCACTTCTTTAAATATATACTAAGAAGAAAGAGCCCTAAATTTGGAAAAATTTCTTTCTCTACAGAAAGATTCACATTGACATTACTTACAATAGTGAAAAATTGGAAACAGTCTAAATATCCAGCAGTGGAGGAGGAGTTAAATAAATTATGATAAATCTACATGAAGTACTGCACTAAATCGTCATTAAATTTTTTGAAGAGTTTGCAACAGCATGGAAAATGGAAGTGCTATAATGTTAAATTGAAAAAAATCATATTTTAAATTGGTATATATAATATGAGTATACCTACGTTTTAAAAAACATATGCTTAAGGGGAAAGAAATCTGTGTGGAAATACACCAAAGTGTTAATAGTAATTGTCTTTGGGTACTGACACTTCAGCCAATTCTTAAAATAAGTATTTCAGTTTCTGGGTAATTTCTACATTTAATAAGCATATATTTTACCATAGGAGAAAATACTTTTTGGGTTTTTTTTTTCTGGTGGGGGAGGGTAATTAGGTTTATTTGTTTGTTTGTTTGTTTATTCACTTATTTATTTAATGGAAGTACTGGGGAATGAACCCAGGGCCTCATGCATGGTAGGCATGCACTGTACCACTGAGCTATAGCCTCCACTGGAGAAAATATTTTTAAATTAATATTTTGCCTTTAGAAATGGTTCTATTTATCTTACCTTTATTTTAGTTTTGACACCTAAGGGGATAAATTATCTAAATCTGTTTCATTTTGCAGATAAAGCAATGGTTTTAAAACATCACCCAGACAAACGGAAAGCAGCTGGTGAACCAATAAAAGAAGGAGATAATGACTACTTCACATGCATAACGAAAGGTAAGAAAATGCTTTAGAGTCAGAACTTTCTAATAGTGAAGATTATTTATTAATTGCTGGGATTGGGTTTCCTGTGTATGCTATAGTTTGTGTATACCATAACATTTTACAACATCTTTAGTTAACATCTGGTTGTTTCTGGTAACCTTCCCCAGAGCCTCACTGCACAAAGTGAGGTTCTCCCCACTGGCAGCATCAGCAGCGCCTGGCAGCTTGTCAGAAATGCAGCAGCTCAGGCCCTGCCCCAGACCCTCTGAATCAAAATCTGCATTTTAACAAGATCCCCCCGGTGATTGTTAAGAGAAGCTCATCCTAGAGTTAATTCTCATAGAAGTGTTACGTTTAATGATGCGAATACTAAGATCTTCTTCCATTTCAGACACTTTGTGGGACTAAACTGTCCCTCAGATGTTTTGCTTGTTTAAATCAAGTAGTTGATTATGCCGTAGTAAGAGACCCACAGTGGTGTGTGGCTATGTACTTTGCCATATCCTCATTAAGCAAATTTGTAGAGGTAGCCACCATTTCTAAATGTTTCCTTAAATATAATTTTACAACTTAGTCTTTATTGGCCCATTCTCACACAGTGCTCAGGATGCTGAAGATCCTTTGATCTTTGACGGCCTTGGGATCTAACAGTTACTTTTCTAGCTATTTCTTTTTCCTCAGAGTGCTTTCTTATGGGTTGAGTGTTTATTGTTTGGTTATTCGCATTCCAGAAAAAGTATTTAAATAGGAGTTCTTAAGTTCAGTTGTATCCAGTAGTGCTAGAGGTGTCATTACTTAAGTCCTCCCCTCCCTACAAGCACACAAAATTTTTAATATGAAAAATAACCTTTTTTAAGGAAGAAAGTAGAGTTGTGGTGATGTGATCTAATGATTTTTTTTCCTCAGCTTATGAAATGTTATCTGATCCAGTGAAAAGACGAGCATTTAACAGTGTAGATCCTACTTTTGATAACTCAGTTCCTTCTAAAAGTGAAGCAAAGGACAATTTCTTCGAAGTGTTTTCCCCAGTATTTGAAAGGAATTCCAGGTGAGTTAAGGCATCCCCCTGTGATCATAATCTTGCTTCTTTACCTCCAGATTTCTGTTTTTTTTCCTTTGAAAATAGTTTTGTTTTCTTCCTTCTCCTCTCCAATACTGAGCTCCTTTGGTGAACTTGCTGCACTCATTTATTTTGCTCTCTACACAGAAGTTCTACCTTTCTTTAGTGAAATTCCTTTTCAATTCATGGGATGTTTTTCTTTTCAGTTTCCTTTGATGGAAAGAAGAGCAGTTGATTTTAGGTAGTGGGATGCTGATACTTGGGTGACAGTGATGTCCCGTTCTTTTCCTTTGCTGTTGATGGGTACACTGCTCCATTTGGCCATTGTCACTGAGGAAAGCTTTTGTTTTATTTTCGAGCATCTGGTTTTCATAAAGTTCTCTGACAAAGGATGATTTATATTTAAGTTTAGGGGAAGGGTACAGCTCAGTGGTACAGTGCATATATAAAAAAGAAAGCATGTGTAATTTATTTCATTAAAATCAGTTATTAAATAGCATGTACCAATAATCTACACTTTCTGGTTTCATCTGCATTGGAAACTTTCCTTAGAGTGCGTTCTGGCTGCAAATAATCACCTGGAGAGCTTGAACAGTTCCTGACGCCTGGGTTCTATCTGGGGAGATTGTGATTAAATTGTGATTTTTACTTTTGGTAGTAAATTGTGATTTTAATTTAATTAGTTTGGAATGCCTGTGGGGCTTTTAATGCTCCCAGATGATTCCAATGGGCAGCTAAGTTTGAGAAGCACTTTGATTAGTGGTTTGATGCAGCTTAATATTTCCTCCACCCTTTCTCCTCACATCTGTTTTGTAGTAGTGCTGAAGATGGTAAAAAAAAAAAATGTATTATATTTTTTTGTGGAATGGTTTCATAAATTAAAAAAAAATGGGTCAGTGGCAGTCTTGGGATCCTTTCCCAGATGGTGGGCGAAGTGCTGAACCTACAAGTCTGACTGTTAGGGGAAAGGTGGTGGCGATGAAGGGGTGGAAATCTATTCCCTCTGTGAGTATTAATATTTTTTTAAAAGGCTAGGCCTACAGGTCGCTTCTGTCCTGCCTGTTTAGGATCAGGAGTAAGTGAGCTTGAAAAGGGAAGCTAGAACCTGTTTTTCCTGGCCAACCTGGCAGCTGCTACAGCCCTGTAATTTACAGAATCCTTAACAACCTAGTGATTAGAACACTGTTGCATTGTTTTTTTCCTGCACCCCCATCTCCCCTTGCCCTCTTCTCTTACTGCTTCTACATTGCTCAGCACCACTGCTCATCTCCCAGCTCCATCTCTTCGTCATAGAGAATGTGGGGGAGGGAGATTGCAGGGGATCAGTAAAAACTGTTGTTGTTTTTAGTAAATTAGCTTGTTGAACTTTTATACGAAATGTTTTTGAGTTTTTTTTTCTTTCTTTTTTTTTTATATATCAGGTGGTCAAATAAAAAGAATGTTCCCAAGCTTGGTGATATGAATTCATCATTTGAAGATGTAGATGCATTTTATTCTTTCTGGTAAGTGAATACATTGTTTCTAGGATGTTTTCATTTTTTAAGAGGATAAGTATTCAATAAGTACTTGTTTGACTGTTATAAATTAATTGAGGAATGGGAAAAATCTCAGAACCTTCACTGAACAAAAGCACTCTGTTCAGAAATGAAAAAGGTTTTCACGTAAAGCTATATTATCTCCCATACAATATTTAGGCTTTTATAATTGCTTTTTCAGTCTGTTTTCTATTAATTTGATTTCTAGATATCAAGCACACCATAGTAGTAAAAGATAAAAATTGAGTCATTTGAAGTCAATAAAAAATAAGTTTTCATTTAGCTATCTTTTAAATTACTTGAGTACATGAGGAAGAAGATAGTATTATCTCTATAACTACATCATTAATTTTTAAGAAACACAATATTCAGTGACCATTTTTATACTATATTGCTATATTTTCCTATTGAGTATTTGGTAAATATGAAAACATAAAATCACTATAAAATAAAAGTGACAAAATTCAGCTCTGTCAGTTGTAGTTGCTCTTACCTTCAGAGGATACAAACCAGATAACGTAACCACTACTAGGTTACTTTAAAACTTGACAGACTAGTGGAGGTGAAGGCAGAGGAAACTTGTAACAAGTCCCAGTCAAGAGAGAAACCTAGTATTATGAAGAGATAACAGGGAAGTGGGATTTTGATGTAGGGATGATGAGTATTTTAGACTTTCATACCAAATACAACATAATTTTTAAAAAGAAAACAAAGGAATGTAGTGTTAGTTCAATAACAAAAGAGAGGGGAGGGATGTATTAAACTCACCCACTTGTCATTAGTATTTCTTAAAATTATATGCATTTAACTTAATTTTAAAAGGAAAATTTTTGAGGGGTGGATATAGCTTAGTGGGAGAGTGCATAGTTACCATGCATGAGGTCCTGGGTTCAATCTGCAGTAGCTCGGTTAAAAAATAAATAAAAGGAAGATGTTTTTTCATTTGTTTTGGCTTGATTTTATTTCTGTTTATATTAGGTATAATTTTGATTCTTGGAGAGAATTTTCTTATTTAGATGAAGAAGAAAAAGAAAAAGCAGAATGGTATGTATATGAATAGTTAATAAAGGAAAAATTTATTTAGTTCTTTGGTATTTGTGATGATGTAAAAAATACTACATATATTCTTTTGCGTTTTCTCTTTGTGTATCTGTTTTAAATGAGTTTAACATTTTGAGATCCCATCTCACAAGTTAAGCTAGGTGGCGACGTATCAGTAGTTGGTTACAATATACCTAAGAAATTGCTACGGAATATAATTGTCGAAAAGACCTCAGTTCAGCAAATAGTTTATCTTCTAGTTGCCTAACAAGTTTTATTTTTCATTTTCCGTGTGTGTGTAGGGAAATTCTTTTGACATGAATGTTACCAAAAATTAACCAAAATTAATACTAGATACTATTACCCTTTAACTAACGTTAATAATGACATAGCACTTTAACCTTTCAGACATAATTTGCATATAAATTTATAAGGTATTGTATTTTCCTTCCATACCATCTATAAATAATAGTTTGTTTCCAATATTTTCTATTTTGTAGTCGTGACGAAAGGAGGTGGATTGAAAAGCAGAACAGAGCAACTAGGGCACAAAGGAAAAAAGAAGAAATGAACAGAATAAGGACATTAGTTGGTAAGTATAATGATGGTTTTTAACATTTATTAATTATATGTCAGAAATTCAAAAGATTACCTTTTTTTTCTGATAGATAATGCATATAGCTGTGATCCAAGGATAAAAAAGTTTAAAGAAGAAGAAAAAGCCAAGAAAGAAGCAGAAAAGAAAGCAAAAGCAGAGGCAAAACGAAAGGAGCAAGAAGCTAAAGAAAAAGTAAGATGACATTTGATGAAGTTGGACTTCAAATGTTCATAAAAATCTTCAGTCTTCAGATGTGTTTTAAATACTGTAATCTAGCAGTAGAGAATTAGGTGCTGCTATGAATGAATCATGACTTTTGGTACAGTTGATGGAAGGATCTTCCTTACCAGCAAATTCTTATTGAGCAAAAACACGATGTCAAAAAAATTTCTTTAATACTGTTCTTATTTCTAATATGTCTATTTTACTTCTCTAATAAAATTTTTTAGAACTTTACCATCTGCTTTTCCCAGTTCAGCCTTCAGTCTTTGATAAGTTGATGTTTATCTTTATTTTAATGTGTTATTAAAAGATTGTATTTTTTGAATAAGATTATAGAGCTTTTAGGAATTCTAATTTTCTTACTAAAATGATTTTATTCCCTGTTATTAAAGCAAAGGCAAGCTGAATTAGAAGCTGCTCGGTTAGCAAAAGAGAAGGAAGAAGAGGAAGTTAGACAACAAGCCTTATTGGCAAAGAAGGAAAAAGACATCCAGAAAAAAGCCATTAAGAAGGAAAGGCAAAAACTTCGAAACTCATGCAAGGTACGTCAGACTGTGAACAAGCACTACATAGAAGTAAATCAAGTTGCTGATTAGGCTGCAAAATATTTCTATTATTATGAAATATAATTAAATTATGGTACACATTTATCTCAACATAAATGTTTTTTAATTCACTTTTTAAAAATTTTACACGTGCTTATTCATTGTGTAACTTTTTTTTAAACCATTTTGCCATTTTCAAACCTAAAGAAGAGTTGCTTGCTATTCTAACACTTACTCCATATTTAGTCTCCTTGATTATGTCAGCAGCGTCTTGTTATAGTTGGTTTATTCAAATTAGGGTCTGAATAAGATCAACGCAAAGGCTTTGATTGTATGTCTCCTAATTGTGTCTTTTGCAGGCCCCCTACCATCACCATCTCCTCCACTTCCCCTGCCACCTCTCTTTGTTGGAGAAATCAGATCATTTGTACTGAGAATGTGCCACAGTTTGATTTGGGCTTATTGCTTCCTTAATGATGTAAAATTAATTTTTATCTTAGAAAAAGTTCTTTTAGAAGTTAAACTTGGGTTGTTTTTAAGGATCTAAAAGCTTTCATTTTTAACTAAATAAAGGGGTATCATTTGGTTGAGTACTGCTTGTTTGCATTCAAATACAGTTTTCACTAAAAAATATTGTTTAAAAAACCCCGAGAGTTTTCAAATGTAGCTTTGTCCAAGAGATGGTTTTATATTTTAAACTGGTAAAGTTAGAGGCTAGTACTGCTCCATATCAAATAGCATTGAATGAATAAATTAATGGAATTCCAAGCTGCAGTAGAGATTGCCACAAAGTATTGTGTGCTATACCATTGTAGTTAAATTCAGCAAGTATGTAAATACTTACTGTTTATAGAAAGCTTCTCTTTCATGTGGCTGTCCAGAGGCTCTAGATACTCGTATGTATATTCTAATGTATGCCATCCTAAATTTTCAGTAAATAGAATTGAAATTAACCTGCCCCATCAGCAGGCTTTGAAAAAGGTTTCTTAAAAATACAAGCACAGGATATCTCTTCAGGCTTTTGGTAAGAGGAAAACCTAAATAGGAAAAAGATGAAATATTTCCCTCACGTTTCACCTAGAAAATTATTTTGAAAAGAATACAGTATATCATAGTGGTTTGAGAGTATGGGCTCAGGGCTAGCTGCCCAGATTTGAAGTCATTCTCCACTTCCCATGTCCTGGCTGTGGTCCTCAGGAGTTTACTGCAACCCATTTGTGCGTCAATTTTCTCACCTATACAGTAGTGGAAATAATACCTAGGACTAGAGTTGTGAAGGTTAAATGAGATCATTCACATGTAGTACTTGTTACATTTGGCATAATGAAAACTGAATCAAAAACTCAGGTCAGTTAAGAGAGTCAAAAACCTGAATAATTTTTAGAGATGGTGTGTAAATGAGAGTAAAAGTGCTGGCCTTTGATAACTTTATTGTTCCTTTCCAGCATAAGATCATTTATTCATTCATCAAATATTTAGATGAGCACTTACTGTGAGCCAAGCAGTTATAATCGATTTGGGTATAATGACGACAGTGCTTGCCTTCAAGGAATACACTGGTTAATGATGGAGAATGACAAGTAAACAGGCAATGGAAAGACTTTAAGATGAGAACTAGGACGGGAAGGTACCAAAAATGTGTTCAAGGAAGGCTTTGTGGCTCTAGTAGGATTTAGCCAGGTGAAGCAGTATGTGTCCAGGATTAAAGATGAGAAAGATCAAGGATCGCTGAGAGAGTGCAGAGATCTGGAAAAGTGAGGTTTAATGAGCCAGAGGCAGCCGAAGAGGTAAGGAGGGCCAGTTCTTGAAGGACACTGTATATCTTGCTAGTTTAAATCTGATCCTGAGTCAGTTTTGTTCAGGATGCTGAGAGAACACTAGAGACAGACAAAGAAGGGTCTTTTGCCATAATCCAGATGAGAGCATAGGTCTTGAGCTAGTAGATATGGTGGGAATTGAAGAAAGTTAGGTAGAATGAACCTGTATTAAGGAGATAGGATAGGCTGCTGCCTTTTGGGTATTGATTGTATGTTGGAGGTAGAAGAGGAGGAGTAAGGGTTAATACATGTCCTGGCTTCCTGCATGGATTACTTGCATGGTATTATTGAACGAAATAGAAAACAAAGAGGAAAAGACTTGGGAAAATTGATTTCATTTAGGTCATATTGAGCACATTGAGACACTCGAATGAAGTAGGCAACTCTGGTGTGTAAGTCTGGAGTTAAGGAGTGGGATCATCACAGAGTCACCCACATCTCAATGGCACTAGACACCATGTGAGTAGATGAGATCCCCCAGGAAGAGAGTAGGAGGATGGAGATGGGACCCTCGCCAACACCAGTAC
This sequence comes from Vicugna pacos, assembly GCF_048564905.1. Taxonomy (NCBI): domain Eukaryota; kingdom Metazoa; phylum Chordata; class Mammalia; order Artiodactyla; family Camelidae; genus Vicugna; species Vicugna pacos. Next base: position 74,873,267 of record NC_132993.1, on the reverse strand, counting down.
TTAAGGTACTGATGGGAGTGACCTGGACAGGTAGGAAGAAAATCAGTAATGCTTTTGGAAGCCTAGGAAAGTGTCAACAGTGAAAGAGGCATTGGAACCTTAGCGCCAGATTGCATGGATTATGGAAACAGAAAATGAAGACTGGGAGATCTAAGTGTCAGCAGCTTAAGAAAGCATGAGAAATACTTTCCAGTTCTTGTCCATCCAGGTACATCACGATGTTCCATTCTAAGCCAAATCTTTAGTTGACAGTTTTTACTGATACTTCCTATTCCTTAGCACACTATCTTTTTCTTTAAATTCACATTTAAAATCTCCAGTAAACTTTATAGTTTGACACATACTAGATAGAACAGGCAGCCTAACAAAGGGATTTTAACTTGTCATTATACAGAATTTCTTGATTCTGTAGGGTTCTATAAGGAATCATCCTTTTATAAAATCCAAAGGTCTTCTGCACCATCACCTTGTTTCTGTTTCGCTCTTCCACCCATTTGGTAATGCTCTGTTACTGCTGGCTGCCCAGGGAGAGCCCTGAGCGGTGCCCTGGGAATATGGTCGGTGGTGACCAGAAGACCAGTACGTTCACCTCAATTTATAATTGTGTTTATGGGTGTATTCTTGAGTGCCAGCAGATATAAGATGAAAGTGTTTGTGTTTATGCTTCTAGACCTGGAATCACTTTTCTGACAATGAGGCAGAACGTGTTAAAATGATGGAAGAAGTGGAAAAACTTTGTGATCGGCTTGAACTAGCAAGGTATGACTATATAGCTGCTGCTGAAGTCTCCTCTTGGGCTTAGGATAAAGTCTCATTCCTTTTTTTTTCCTTTAAGCTTGCAGTGCTTGAATGAAACACTCACATCATCTACAAAAGAAGTAGGAAAGGCTGCTCTGGAAAAACAGGTAATGAAGAACACGTCACTTCTGACGGCGTTTAGCACTTAGCACTTCCAGCTGCGGGAGCTAGGCTTTCTCCTCGGTACTTCCCCGTCTAACAAGCAAGGCACCCCAAGGGCAAAGCACGTCTCATTTCTACTTGTGTTTATTTAAATTGGATTTATGTTTATTTTGTTGTTACCATATATAGTTCGATTTGTGGTGTCTAGCACCTTAATCATAGTTTTTTCAAAGTGATCGTTGGAAAAAAATAACTGTTGACTGTTCCTTGAGCAATTTTTGTAAGATAACATTTAGAACCAGAAGAGATTTTTATTCTGTCTAGTCTACACCTTTTATTTAACAGATGAGGAAACAGACCCAGAAATTCAATTCAGTGCAACAAGTGTTAGTACCTACTATATATATCACTGCGCCCAGGTGATTTGGAGAAATACCTAATGCTGTTGCTGCCACAGAAGAGTTCAGGAATAGTTATCTAAAGAGAAAGTGCCTAAGGACCAAAGATGGAGGGCCCCCAGTCAATGCTGTAGGTTAGACAGGAAGTGCCAACACCAGGTGGGAGCAGCAGGGGAAGGCTCAGTGAAGGGTTTGAGCCAGTTTTGAAGGAAGGACAGTGTTAAAATGAAGGTCAGAAACAGCATGAACCATAAAATACAGGTAGGAGTAGAAAGTTATGGGGAGAAATAGAAGAAGTTGGTTAGGAAGAGTAGAGCCCAATTAGCAGGTTTTTAATACCATGATGACTAGTTTCCATTATGGCAGACCTTTGAGTAGCACAGGGTTAACATTGTACTGTTATCTGGAATTTGCAGGCAGGGTGCATTGGATAGGTAAAAATGACTAGTGTAAGAATCTCACTGGAAAGACTTGGACCATGAGTGATGATGGGAATCACTGAAATCTTTGGGACTTGGTGACTGGTTCTCAGGGATTGAAGTGGGGAAATGAGTCAGATGACTCCAGGATAGCATCTGACCGAAGCAACGTCAAGTAAAGGTTTTTTTCCCCCACTGAAAGTGACTGTAAAGGATAGAACTTTAAGATAAAACAGAGGCCACTTTGCTGTGCTTTTAACCTTTTTGTAGAGAATAAGTCAGGTAATCTGCAAAAGAGTAGGTATGAGCTTTTAAACGGCCTTTTGTGGGTGAATAACCCACTGACTATAGACTTGACAAGTAGTGTCCAAGGCAGATACAAATCACATGATAGGAACACAGGGTAGGTCAGGCCAAGGATGGTTCTTGGTTCCTCAAGCAGAGGAGTAAGGAAAAGCCCAAGTGAAAAAGCTGATTTCTGGTTTTGGGGTTGGCCTGGGAGGAGTGTAGGTCCTTGTCCAGATGAGGTAGAGGGTGGAGAACCAGAGCCGTATCCATAAAGGGAGTGTAGGGTAGCAAAATGCTTTATGTCCTTGACTTACCTATGGTATTTGTGTAGATAGAAGAAATAAATGAGCAAATTAGAAAAGAGAAAGAGGAAGCTGAGGCTCGTATGCGACAAGCATCTAAGAATGCAGAGAAATCAACTGGTGGAGGTGGAAATGGCAGTAAACATTGGTCAGAAGATGATCTGCAATTACTAATTAAAGCTGTGAACCTCTTCCCTGCTGGAACAAATTCAAGGTACTGGTTTTAGTGAAACATCTCTTCAACACATACTGGAGCCTAGGGATAACGCAGACAAGCATCCAGGTAGCAGCACTGGTTACAGCAGAAACTTGCAGAGATAGGTTTGACTCTAGATAAATTCTGTGCCACATTGGAAAGTGTGAAAAATGGAGTGCATTTTGCACTACTAGTCTTATCAGCGTACACCAACATACGTTGTGTACCCATGCACACAGCAGGATGTCATCAGTGTCTCGGAAATTAAGGACCATGAGATCTAAACCTTGACTATCATGCTGGCTTATTCCCTCATGGTTTATACTAGGGAATAGGTTTTGTGTTACGTATTTCTCTTTCAGTCTTAGTCCTTCTTCATTGTTTTCTACCTCAAACTGGAGCTTACTGCAAAGGCTGAGAACTCAGAAGCCTTAAAGATCCAGTTTTCCTCATTGTACAGATGAGGAAACTAACGCTCTGTTTTCAGAATGACTTACCTCCTTAAGTTTGTGTCCAAATAGCAGTATACACAAATGTGTGATTTTATTTGTTGATTTTTACACAGAAATATGTAAGGTTTTGTACAGACTTAAAAATAAGATTATAAACAGTTGATTTAAACATATGAAAAGCAAAAACCATAGTCCAGGCAATAGTAGTAATTAGACCACCAACTTAGAACTAATTTTATAGATGTTATAGCTAACCTTTCTGTTGGTTTATTCCACCCCACCCCTCATTATTGTGTCATTTGCTCTAGATGGGAAGTTATTGCTAATTACATGAACATACATTCTTCTTCTGGAGTTAAGAGAACCGCCAAAGATGTTATTGGCAAAGCAAAGAGTCTTCAAAAACTTGGTGAGTTAGTTTTGTCAAGTCAGTTTCTTAGCTACCTTGAATATGTATTTTAAAAATAATCTTTGCAGTTTAATGAGACTAAATGAGATGATCTGTATTATATTAAAATGTTTTCATTTCTCAGACCCTCATCAAAAAGATGACATAAACAAAAAGGCTTTTGATAAATTTAAAAAAGAACATGGAGTGGTGCCTCAAGCAGACAATGCAACACCTTCAGAACGATTTGAAGGTAATGAAAGTTTGTTTTTCTATGACTAGAAAATGCTGGCCATCTATCTATACTATGTGAGGATATATAAGATCTAGGGTCTATGTTCAGAATGATTGGGAAATAGTGTTTAGGAGGCTGTAAGTGTAAAGCAGGCATTTTCAGGACAGTCAGATTTACTTCACCTCCACTGAGAATTGCAGTTCTTCTGTTTCAGATTTCATAAGACGGGGGCGGGGACTATTTGTTTTGGTCACCAGATTTTCCTAATCAGTATTAAAGGATATTGGGACAGTTGAAATTTGAATAAAGCCTATAAACTAGATAATAGGGTTTTTTTAACCAGTTAATTTCCTGACTTTGAAAAATACACTGTATATAAGAATATGCCATTGTTTTTAAGGAAAAACATACTGATTTAAAAGCAAAGGAGCATCATGTTTACATGGTTTAGAACAAATTGTGTCTGTATATATACATAGAGAATAAGCAAGTATGAGAAAATGTTCTCATTTGGGGAATCTGGGTAGAATATACAGATTCTTTATACTCTTGAAATTATTTCAAAAATTAAAATATCAGTGAGCATTATGGATATGTGTGGAACTTTTGTTCATATATATATATATATATATATATATTTGGGATGTGACCTTTTTTTTCCTTGAGTTGCTGACAAAAGTTTCAAAAAGTTCTCCTTCACTTCATGTGTTTGTGAACCTCCAAACCTTTCTCCCTTAAACTCAGCTAGTCTTGGATGTGCTTTCCAGATGACAGGGCCAAATGTATGTTTGGGATTAACTACTGGTCTTGACTCTTCATGATAACCTATTCCTGTCTTCTTAAGTCCCACTTTTCCTGTATTCTTAGTCTGGTGTATTATCCCAAATTTCCAATTTGAAAATATTAGAAGAGACTTAGAATGCTCTATAAAGAGAAAAAAGTTATTCTGCAATTACAGATTGCAAAATCAGGGATGGGTGACTTTTGTCTAGGCTGGGCATTATTTTTGGCTCTTTTAAGAAAGAAAAGTAACAAAGTAGAAGTTTCAGAACACCTGGAGAGCACTTCTCAAGGGTAGTTCTGCTCCCTTATGCTCTCCACAAGAGTCAGCCACGTTCAAGTATTACTGCAGTATGTACCCTCAGCCTCTTCTTGTGGGACTTGTTTCCACACTGGAGGCAGACACCGACAGCAGACACCGACAGCTGTGCCGCAGCCAGCTGTCTCTCTGGGAGATGGTGATCCTGTTGCGGCAGAAATGATTGGCAGTGATATGGTGCCAGGCCTGACACCTTTACCTTTCATGAATTTAATGAACAGGCCCCTTCTCCCTTCAATTGTACCAGTAAACAGCAAGCTGGCACCATTTTTTGGAATAGTGATTTCTCATAGAAACTTACTTCACGTTTCATTCCTTTTGATACTGTGAAATAATTGGAGAACAAAAAAGATGTCAGTTCCATCTTTTTTCCAAGAGAGAGAAAATGAATGAATTGTATGGTGTTAAATGGGGCTTCAGACCAATAAAAGGAAATTCCACTAAGGGCTTCCTGGAATTTAAAAGCTGACTTCAGAGAAGCTTCTAATCTGTCTTCAAATACAAGTTCTCTGCCTTGTTTTGAGGTGTGTTATTTTTTAACTTGTTCACTGTGTGTGTTAGTGTGTTTTTAATTGGGAAGTAACTTAGATTTCCAGGCTTCACTCTGCCCTCTCACAGGATACAACTTCAGGTGGTGGTCTGACTACTGGCAGGAAAGGTGCCACTGAGCCGTCACACTTGCGTGGTCTGAAATAACTAAGCTGTCAGTACTCCACTCACTGAGAGTAACCAAATCAGCTTTTTAATTTCTTTTAACATGTACTACTTACATCCTTAGGAAGGAATATGTGTTTCTGATAATGTTTGTTTCTGATATGTGTATATGGTGTTCTGTCAAACAAAAGGTTTGGTTTAGTAGAGGTGCATAGCTTAGGTTCTGCAAGGTTTTACTGGATGTGATGACAGTGCCACATTGGAACATGGAATCTGATCTCACCTTCCCCATAGAGTATTTTAAAACCTTAGACACTTGGCTTTTTTGTTAGACTTAATTCTTCCAGTGTAAAACAAGAATGCTTTGCAGAGTCTCATCCAGCTAAAAGTTTTGTAACTGGGAAGTAGCTCTTTTCCCTATCCTATATGGAACTAGATTTATCAGAAATTTTAAATGACTCGTGATTGTGTTTTTGAAACCAACAGTCCAACTGTATAATTTAAAACTGATTTTTAAAAATCTGGTGAGTATAACCTTAGGCTGTAAGACCAGTAATATAAGGTATGTATTTCCTTTTGTGCTTAAAAGTCTGAGATATTTTTCTGGGATGTGAGCTATCTAAAGTTTTTTCCCTCATTAATACTTAGAGGTATGTATGTTTGTCTAATCTCAAAGTCTGTTCAAAATTACGTATCACAGATTCAAATGGGCACTTACCAAGATACCTGTGCACCAAAAGACTCATCTGGGAAGGTGTTCCAAGACAGTTTTCTATCAACAATGATAAAATTTTTCAAATAAAATTTTTTCTTAAACAGGTCCATGCACAGATTTCACCCCTTGGACAACAGAAGAACAGAAGCTTTTGGAACAAGCTTTGAAAACATACCCAGTAAATACACCTGAAAGATGGGAAAAAATAGCAGAAGCAGTGCCTGGCAGGACAAAGAAGGACTGCATGAAACGATATAAGGTGATAGTTTAGTTCATATATTCCATTATCTTTAAGTTATGTTTTTGTGCTTATCTCAATACCACAGTAGTCGTGGACCAGTATTAAAAAGAAATGACCAACCTTAGAAATTTTCTAGCTTGAGCAGTTAGTAAAAATCATGCTTTTCAGTACAGATGTATCCAATTTGGATGTTTTGTATATTTCTACCAAACATTAGAAATGTCTACAAATTCTGACAACTTCTTAGTTTAAATAGCATCTTTCTCCCTTCATAGGAACTTGTGGAGATGGTAAAAGCCAAGAAAGCTGCTCAAGAGCAAGTGCTGAATGCAGGTAGAGCCAAGAAATGACTCATGACAGTCTTTGTTGTGTGTGCATTTTTATAATAAAATTGAAAATACTGTACAAATGTTCATTCTTAAAATTATACTTACAGTGATAATTTGAAAAAGTGTGTTGTTCCAATATAATTTTTTAGAGCACAAAGATCTACCATTCAACATGGTGGTCTTATCCTTTCAAAGTCTGACACAGTATTTCATATTTACTAGTATATATGTTCATTTTTTTTTTTGTAGGACTCACAGGTCTCTGGTAAGTCTTATAAGTATATATGTTCAAAATATTTTTATTAGAAGCATTTTAATCACGAAGCCAGCACATGTTACTGCGAATCTGGTTAAAATCTGGTAGCTGCTCAATGGGACCTAAGGATTAAAAGAAAAGACAGTTAAAACTGAAGAGAAGAAAAGTACTTAGCTAACTTTCTGCACAGGGGAAATAGAGCCAGGCTTACCAACAGCAGCAACAGCTGGACTCTTATCATAAATATATTTGGTACACACTTCTCGAATTGTCTCAGCATTTATAGCCTGAGATAGAGAAGACAGAAGCATTCAGAGCTTTTTGTGGTAGTACAGATAATCTATACCTGAAATGTTTTAGTGCTAAAGCAAGATACATATTTTCAGCTTTTGTTAACATGGATCATTTCACTCAAGACCCAGTAGTGTCTAAGGACTACTTACATCAATTCTTGCTTCAAGCTCAGGGATGGGAATTCTTCTATTATAGCATAACATCTGCCTACCAATATCTTCACAGATGGGGGTGGAACCTGTTTTAAAATGAAGGGAAAACTAAGTACTGGAACATAGAGTAACCAAATGAAAATAGGACTTATGTCCTTATCCTTTTACCATCAAGCTGCAGCAACATGTTTGTTTTCAGAAGATTTTTGGCTCGTGCAACTTCACTTTCAGTGACACTGGTACACAGCCGCATCCTAAAAATCATTTGGAAAAATCAAATGTCAAGTAGTTTGAAAATGTTATGTGTTTTAGGAGCTAATGGCCTAAAGAAAAAAAGGATGCTGTATTCTACGTACTACACCACAATGTACAAGTCATTATGATTTTAATTTAGTAAAAAGTTGAAATTACTAATCTCAACAGTTAAGCAAAAGCTAAAATATTACTGATTATTTCCTTGGGATTGCTAATTTCTTGAAAACAAATGGTTAGCAGAGACAGAATATAAAGATATTTTGAGAAATGCTGTATTTTGAGAATTCACAAACCCCATCTGTTAGGATCTGACTTGCTAGGATGTAGTTCAGTGGGTCAGTCACTGGTTTCTGAAAAGAATCCAGGTGAGTCTAACTTAAACCTAATAATTAAATCTGCACCCTGAGTAGATTTAGGGAGATGTAAGCCATTTAAGAATGGTGTAGGAAAGGGACCAGAGCTAAATAAGTTTTCCAAGAAGCCATGGGCTTTTCTGCCTCTGTACCTTACTAGTTTTGACTAAAACACCACATTTTTTTCTTTTAGCAATGGCAACTTCAGATTCATTTTCGTAACATGGCCTTTCCAAGCCAGGTAACTTTTAAAGTTATTTTCTAAAATTCAAGTTGGTGTTTAAACATCTGTGATCTTTAAAAACATGGCAACTACTGCTACTGGTTTAGTCTTTTGATAAAATGCTAACTAACACCACCATAAAAAATAATCACCATCAACAGTGTAAAGAGAACTAGTCTAAAAGGTGAATTCTAAGCAAGATTTAAGTTATTTTCTTACCATTCTTTCTGAACAACAAACAGCATGTCTGCTACAGTGGCTGGTTCACAAACCATATAGATTCCCCATAATCCTGTATCTGTGTAAGAAGTGTTGAAAGACTGGAAGCTATGGCAGAGGTTGCCATGACAGGTGAGCTGGGCCAGCTTGCTGGATAAATTCTGTAGGGAAAGAAAATTGTCCAAGAGAACTGTAGACATACATGTCCACGTTACCAGAAAGAAAAAAATATGTGAAAGCAGTGACTGCTCTAAGCTGAATATCTCAGTTTTATCCAGCAATATCTCAATAATAAAGCTAAAATTCAGTGAAACCAAGAATTATAGTTATTTCAGCAGCCCAATGCATCATTTCCAGAGAAATTCATAATGTTAAAATAGTGAATCCTTGAATTAATATAGTAGCTGTACCCACTTCTAAAATAATACATTAGTATTATCAACCTAATTTGTAGGGCTTTTGGCTGTTTGCTTAAAGATTTGAAATTATAATGCATGTGAAGCCTAAGATACTTATAAGAAATGTATTTTTTTCAAAATCTTTGAATACAAGTATATATATATATATATATATATATATATATACATATTCTAAAGTAATTTCAGGTGTACAGGATAGCTAACAAAAATAGTACAAAAGTCCCTTTTTTCAAATTCCTTAACGACTGTTATTTTACCACTTTTTTTGCTTTATCATTTCACATATTTCTCAACTGTTTGACAGTATGATGCGGATATGCTTTTTACCCCTGAATACTTTTTAGCATGCACTTCTGAAAAAAACAAAGAAATTAATCTCAGTACAATTACTAAAATTAGGATATTAACTTTGATATAGTACTATTAATGAATTTATCTACTCTTACTCAAATTTTGCCAGTATGACCAAAAAATTTTTTTTCCTTGCCCAAGATGCAATCCAGGATCAGTTTATATTTTAAATCAAAATTCATAGTACAGAGTCCTATTTTCTCATTTGTTATGGACAATTACTTTTAAAATCATTTACCATTCCTCCTCCAAAAGAGCGATCCCAGTTGCCAATCAGTGTGTTTGCAACCATGAGACAGATTGTATCTGGATGTGCCCAACCAACAGCTTCAACAGCTATTGCAAGGTGTGCCAAAGGCATCTTGTCATCTCTCACTCGAATCTAGGTAAGATAAAGAATACAGAGCTCTAGGTAAGATCACCACTGTATGACATACTTAACAAGAAACAAATTCACCAGTCCCATTAATTGCAAAGTTAAAATGCTCACTATGATTCTCTTTTTGTTTTTTAAACATGAGGCCTCATTACATTGTATTCTCTAATGTAGAAGAATTTCACCAAAAAAATCTCCAACTGAAGTAGTACAGACACAGCAATCAGATAATTACCTGGTCAAAAAGGACTGCATTATTTCACTGGCAGAAATACTCTTTTGTCAGTCTGAATTTTTCTACTTAAACTTAAGCTAGTCTTGACATAACAGGTTTATTTCTGAACTGCCAGTGCTACAGTCCTATGCAACTGCCAGCATCAAACTTCCTTCCACATAGTACTCTATAAGCACCATCCCTAATGAGGCTTAAAGATACAGCTGACAAGCAGCAGATTTTCTACAAGTTCTGGCTTTAACCGCTACCCCCTACTGAACTTAGCTGGGGTGTTTTTAAAATAAAGATTACTTTTACACCTTACAACAGAAAACTGGGCATAGTGTCAATGAAAAAAGCACAAAAAGACCAAATTGTAATACTGGCCTTAAAAGCCTTACTTAGAAAAGAAAAACAGGTGGTTAAATATATGGAAAAGGAAGGCGTACAAAGCAGTTGAGTCTGTCCTCAGTTTAAGCCTTTGGTTTCTAATATTTTGCTTCTGTTAGACGTGCACATTTTGTACCCTCATTCATACATACAACATGAGAAACCCAAAGGGTTAAATACTAGCTAAGGAGGCTTGTCATACCTCACTTCCTGTGAATTTGCAGGGAGGCAGAGCTGGTATTTCTCCTTGGTGTGTGGACAAAGAGTCACCAAAATGAAACTTTGCTAACTCAAGCAGTTCATCATGGGAAACTCCTAAATTGAAGGAAAATACTTCATATCTCGTAGAAGCACAATGTAGAGCACACAGCAAACTGCAAGTACTTTGGTTTACGAGCTCAGCTGGTATAATGTGATACCAGTTACACACAGCCTGCCTGCCCTCAGAGCCACTGAAGAGGAAGCTCACACAGCACACTTTTTCCCTGGTGTTTCAAGGATGAGGGTTGCACAGCTTTCTCATTACATCAGTTTGTGTCAGCACACCAATGGATTCACAGAGAAGAAGAATAAGATAGCTTGAAAATACCATTTTTTCATACAAAATTATTATAGTAAAAGTCCTAGAATGCAAAATGGCAAAAAGTCACTTTTCAATTAATTTCTTTTAAAGTAGAAAAGAATATGGGCTCTATACAGCAAAGCGAACGAAGCGTATCTTGTATCAGAATTCAGAACAAAATAACTTCATATAAATTTCTGAATAAATCTATAGCTACCCAAACACTATTTGCCACCCAAAACTTAAGAATTAGATTGTATATCCCTTAGTATCCAAAGAGGGACCCAAACAGATTCAGTCAAAGATTCTTACACAACTTAAAAGATTGAATTTTGGCATGTACAAGTGCCAAATATCACAAGATTTTTTTTTGAATGAAATGTTCCATTGGAATATAAAAGCACAAGTTACACCCATATTTTCCAAACGAATCTGTGGACTAAAATAAGACAGTAAATGACTGTATGTTGTTTCCATAATCAATATGTAAGGGAGCCACCTTGGATATCAATCCAGAGGGTGACAAAAACAACAGGAAGACCCTGGTGGTACAAGAGGACAAGCAGAGAGAAAAACTACGAACACACAGTTCTCAGCACCTGAAAACCACTTCCACTGTCTTGCTACCTTCACCAATAGCCCTCCTGCTTAGATGTTCCAGATACTCAGCCCTTGCTCCAACATGACCTCTACTTCTGCCCAAAAGGCAGTGGAGCCCCAGTTTTTTTTTAAATGAAGCTAGATCTGGCCTATTTTACTGATTTAAGATGCCACTGTTTATAAGACACATCATCACTTATGTACCAATAAGACAAAATACTAATTAATCTAAGGCTATTAATTAATTGTAAGATATCCCAACTCTGGTGATGTCCAGATGAACCCATGAGCTATGATAAAACTTGCTGTGTCCATATGCCACCAACAATGGCAGAGACATCCCAAACAGCTTGGTGGTTGAGGCACCATCTAACAGTCTTCCTATTTCCAAGGCAGTTTCAAATGTTGAAGCCCAGTCAGGACCAGCCATTTTAGAAATAATGTTACTAAGTCAAGAGAATTTCAGAGCACACTGTCTGCCATACAAAGGTAACATGACTGAGCTGAGAGCCACAATAACATGTTTGACATGCTTAACCCTCATTTTCACCTTCTCCATTATTCTCAAGAATGAGCTCAAAGTCTACCCAGGGCAACTAGAATTTCAATTTATTGTCATTTCTAAAGAGAGAAAAATTAAATTTACACAAAAGAACATTCCATGTAGCTTCCCTTTATACCCTAAAAAAAGAGGAAAAAAAAAAACTAGAAACCAGTAAAATGTACTGTTTGCCTAAATTCAGACTGTCAAGAAATCTAGCAGAATCTAACATGAATTTTCTTTCATTCACTGGCTTCAAACATGTCCCCAAAGAAGCCTTGTCCTGATGCCACTTGCAAACTCCAATTCCCATTAAACATTCTCATGGCCTCCTACATACTTCCCCTTCCCAGTACTTAGCGAATCTGCTAAATGAATGGACAAATCAAGGAATGAATGAACAACCTGCCCATTCCATGCCTGACCAAGGATGAAGCTGGTTCTCAAGAAATAGGTTAAAATCTCAAGAGATTCCCAAACTGTAGAACACTATCTTCCAAATGTCATTATCTCCCACTTCACTCATTTGCCCTTTTCTTGCAAGTAAACTCCATTATGTATGTACACTTACGTACTGGATCCGTAAGTTTTCCTATTAAAAAACTTTTTACACAGAGGAAAAGTCTGGTTCCAGTGCTCCGCATTCCCCTTATATAGCACATTAAACAATTTGCTCTGTAAATAAAAATTCTTAAGACATCTCCCAACAGGATCAAACTGATAAGCACATCACTCTGTCTTTAAAAGTCATGGAAATTTAAATCGACTAACCTCCTGCAGCAGCAAGTACTATTCTTGGCCCCTTATAATGTGTTGTTATATAATCCACTAAGTCCTTGCGATTTATAGATCTGTAAATGGGAGTAAGAAGAGCAATATTAAAAGGAAATTTAAAAGCACAGATCTTCACATAATATACCTGATATTAAATTAGACCTTAAAGATATCCTAAGTTAAATGCTGTCAGAAATAGGATATATGTTAAAAGTATCAAAGAATTTCAACATTTTTATATGAAGAAAAAGATTTAATACCACCACTTGTTTATTCCAGAAATAGCTGAGCTGAACACCTGCGAGTCAGGTGGGGCTAAAACGTTAAGTACAATTTCATTCAGATTACCAGGGGTAAACAATTATTTTTGAAACATTTTTTGAATGTGAAATTTTCACAATTCAAAATTTTTCTCAAAAAGAAATCTGAGAATTATACCTACTTGATATTTTCAGTTGGTCCCAAAATTGTCCGTCCCAGTGCAGTATTTTGATAAGCTGTGGCATGAAGATAATCAAAAACAACTTCTTGTAAATTGGTTTCAACTTCCTGCATTTCTCTAAGGATTACTCCACGTTCACGTTCAATCTCTGCTTCTCCCAGTGTGCTGTTCTGTATTATATCAGCAAGAATTTCTACAGCTAATTGAAAATACAACATAAGAAACACTAAGAATCTTAATTTTTGCTATTAACATTTATTAAACTAGCATCAGAAACCATGATAGTGACCATCACTCAATACTGACTGAATGATTAAACTGGGAAAAAATATTTGATATACATAAAAGGACAAAATTAAAATAAAAATATAAACTCCTGCGGTATAAAACAGCTTGGGGAAAATTCCTAAATGTGCCAGAAGTCCCCACAACACTTGTAATTACTCTGCCTACAACCGCTTCCAAAATGCCATGGACATCTACATATGCACAACTATATTGTTATCTATGAAAATTACAAAATAGAAAGTTATCTAGTCAGAACACATAGGTATGCATTTGCAGCAACATGAATGGATCTAGAGATTATCAAACTACGTGAAGTGAGCCAAGAGAAAGACAAATGCCATACATCACACGTGGAATCAAAAAAAAATGTCACAAATGAACTTATTTACAAAACAGAAACAGACTCACATAGAAAATAAACTTCTGGTTAACAGCGGGAAAGGGAGAAGGGATAAATTAGGAGTTTGGGACATGAAGATACTAACTACTATATTTAAAATAGATAAACAAGTTCCTACTATATAGCACAGGGAACTATATTCAGGATATTGTAGTAACCCATAATGAAAAAGAATACACACACACACACACACACACACGTGTGTATAACTGAATCACTATACTGTACAGAGACTAACACAACATTGTAAATCAACTATATTTTAAAAAAAAAATTTAGGTATGTACAGTGAGTCCACATCACCCAAGTATTTACTACACACAGCAATAAGGCCACTACATAAAGTAGCCAAGAATCCTAATCTAAAATACACCCCTAATGAACCACTTAGAGGATTAGTGTCCTCTCAAGTATCTTTCCCCACTTAACTTAATCCCAGTGTCTATTCCCATCCATCTGATCAGTGTTGGCTAGATTCTTACTATTAGCAAAGTCACTGATAAATGATGGTCCAGTAGCGCTGGAGCAGTTGACATGTGAAGAAAAGGACAGGTACCCCAAAACAGGGTACCTGTGATTATCAAAGGATTAAAAGTGACCCTTGGGAAAATGGGGGGTTTTTTGTTTGGTTTTTTTTTTTTTTTCAGTTTAAATAAATTAAATTTTGAAAAAATAAAATTGATAGGAAAGAAGGTAAGAAAGAAGTGTACTCCAGGATGAGGAACCAGAATGTGCAAGTGCTATAAAGAAGCAAGTTAAGTTCTGTTTAAAAAACAAAACAAAAAACCCAATAGTTAGTAGATATAAAATCTGTTCTAGCTTGTAGAAATAAAAAAAAAAAAATTCAGATAACAGGATAGAGAAAAAACCAAACCAGAACACAGTAGGCAGTAAAATTAAAATAATAAAAAGTTAAAAATGATTCACTACACAGGTATGATGCAGGAGGAAGTAATATCTGAATCAAGTGTCAGGGCCTGGTTTGCACAAGTCTTTCAGCCTGTAAGTATTTGGTATCATTTGTCAAATATTGGGAAAAATAATAAAAATAGGTGCCCCCTCACCCAGAGTTTAGTTCATTTTTTCACATTTCTGGGGGTTATTCTTTCTCAACAGACATAATGGAAACAGTACTAAATTATTTCTGAACTTCTGTGAAAATTACAAATCTGCCGTATATATAATAACAATACCTCTTGGCAAATCTTTAGAGAATGCTTTGGCATAATATACAGTCTGCTCTCTGGAGGTATAGGCATTGAGATGAGCACCCATGTTTTCAATCTCAAGTTCCAGATCTAATTGGGATCTCTTTTTGGTGCCCTGCAATAAAGGAGGAACAAAAATTATATCTTCCTTTAATCCTCATCTATTCTAAACACCTCAGACAATGAATATGAGGACATAAGCTTATGTTCATAAAGGACCAAATCTGATTTCTAAAGTATATCAGGCTTCAGAAACAGTGGTATACTTTCAGATGACCCTCACATCCCAAAAGAAAATCCTTGTTTCAACTCTACAGAGCAATTATTAGTAATTATTTCAGATAATTATCCTGAAAAAAAGATTAAAAAATAATAATTAAAAAATGCCATACTATTGAAGTAGTTCTCCTTGCTTTAGAACGAGATTTGGTACTTACTTTTTAAAATGCATTTTCTTTAACTAGTAGTAAGTCTTGTAACTTGCCTTGAAAGCCATATGCTCCAGAAAGTGAGCTGTTCCATTATTCTTCTCATTTTCGTATCGACTTCCAGCATCAATCCAGAGCCCAACCTGAATGCATCAATGAACAATCAAGTAAAACACCATTTTATTTCTTTTCGGGGGAATCGGGTAGAGGTAGGGGTCACTCTCCTTCCCTTTTCTGCAAATGATTTCCAGTCTTAACATTCAAGTATTCTTGACTTGAGTAAATTGACAGCTTCTTCCTATGAACTAATTTAGAAATTAGTTCACCCAGGCTACTGCTGAGTGTTACAGACACCTACTTGCCAGCTTCACTGAGGACCCAGATTCCTAGTCCAACATGTTACTACAGTCAATTAGCGAGGAAATTAAAGAACATCAGAGACTGTCAGAAAATCTAGGTTCAAATACTGGCTGTGTCACGCATTTGCTGTGCCACCTTGGGCAAAACCATTTAACATCTCTGAATTTGTTTTTCAATTGTAAAATGGGTGTGATCCCTGCTAAAAAGAACTATTTTAAACATCAAATAAGACTATATATGTTAAAGAAAATACCTGGCACAGAACAGTCCAGCAAAGATACCTCTCTCAGTATTAGCAACACTAATAACAATACACGATACAGAAGGCTACAAGAACCGGATGTAGATGCTTAAGGCACACATGCACCAGGTATGGAAATACCAAGGAAGAGATTCACAAGTGAGAGTCACCCGTCAAGGCAAAATAACTGCCACTACTTTCAATCACCTGCCAACTAACTGAAAAGCTTAAATGAAAACCAACAATTTGCTGTCTCCTAATGAGGGGTCAGACTGGTTGCCCAAGTTACTTACTGTGCACGTTGAGAGCCCAGAGTCTTCAGAGGCCACTCTGAGTCCGTTCTCCAAACGGGTTACTCGTGTTTCAGGAACATTCAGAACAACTTGTGTAGCAGCCTGTGTACTTCTCAATCTGTTCCCTCCAAGATATAATGACTGATTGGAGGTGAAGGGAAGAAGCAGAACACATCACTACCCTGACATGAAATGTTGATTAGAAAACCAAATCTATCGAGATTCTTTCTATAAAGTACTCTTTCCTCCTTAACTTTTATTATTCCACTGGATCCACCCCTTTGCCTGGCCTAGGAACATTCCCCAACCAATCACTCTACTAAAGCCGACAACATGCCTAAAAATATGCCATTTCCTTAAGGAAAATGAACAGTTATTATTATCCAGGGAGAAGCTGCTTTCAATACTTCTCCTAGAAATCTTTAATATTCACTACAAAGGGAACAAGCAGAGTTGGGGAAAGCCAAACGAAAGGAAAATACAAAAATACCTATAGATAACGTAGAAATGATTAAGGTTTCCAGTATTCAAGAAAAGCAGAAAGTTTTGAAAAAGGCAGAAAAAGACAGGAAGAAGGACAGATACTTAGGATATACTCTGGCTGACTGATTTGTTGACTCTGGACTATTCGCCCATCCGTAGTTTTTCTTCTACTTTATACGTATGTTAAAAGTCCCACAAACGCGAGAAAGCTAGAGTCCTCAGGGTAAAACCACATAAGACAACCTTTTCCTTTAGCTACCTCGGGGTTCGCAGGAAGTAGAGCTGAGGATGAATTCATGACGCTCAGTTTTAGGCAGAAACAAAACTCGGGCTGGATGGGCAGTAACCGTCTTATTTCTTAATTTCCCCCAATTTGCCACCACTGAGATTTTAGTAATCAACACGCAATCTTTATAATGAGTCCTAAGTAACTGGAGGAGGGGGCCACTAACCAGGGTCATTCCACCACGTCACTGGCAGATCACGCGCTGCGGGTGACCAAAGCCAGCCCACCCCGGCGGGAGATAAGTGTCCCCGACCGCCGGATACCCCGCGGCTCGCGGATAAGAAGCCCAGACCCGTCGCTCGGGGTGTAAGACGCCGACGTCCGTGGCCGGGCCGGGCGCCGGTGACTCAGGGTCGCCGCGCGGAGTCAGACAGAAAAGGCCCAGCCTGGCCTGGTCCCGCGCGGCAACCCAGACAAGTAGGGGGAAACTCACCCGCCCAGCACTGCCTCCGACCAGGAGCCTCTCGGTGAAACCCCAAAGCCGCCGCCGCGCCGCGGGCAACAGCAGTGATCGAGCGGCCGCAACCGCGGCGGCCGCCGCCGCCGCCATCTCCTCTCCGGCAGGTTTGAAGGATGTGCTTCCGGGGTCGTGACCCGAGGTCGCAGACGAGAGGGCACGCCCCACCTAGAGGCGACGACGGGGATGCCACTCTAAGCGGTTGTGGAAGGAGTCGACCTGGACAAGTGGGAAGCCGGCTACCCTAAATAACACGGATTAGTGAGTCTGAAGAAGCCCCTGAATTAGCAGTTACTTCGGTCGCCTACGACGTGCACCGCACAAATGTAGAGGAGTCAAAGGTAACCTGGTGCCACATATTATCCCATTTGTGACAGAAATTATTTGGAAAAAGTGGTATAAGATCCATAACTCACTGTTCTTAGAGGAAGCATCCAGTGGGAGAGACGTGCGCGCGCGGAGAGGGGAGGGAAGCAAGTATCACTGTTGACCCCCGTTCTCTCACACCTTACAGTCTGGCTCATTCCATCCCACAGAAATTGTTCTTGGTGAAGCCACTAATTGTTGAAAGATGGTTACTTCACAGACCTTATCTTACAGTCCTATTGGCTGAATTTGACACGGCAAGTCTCAGTGAAATTTTTTTCTTCAGTATATCTTAGAGCTCGTCCTCCTCTTCATAGTCCCTTTTTCTTCACCTTCTTGGACAGCTCTTTATTCACAGATCTCTTAGTAAAACTAAAATTAGCAAGCACTGTTCCATGGTGCCATCCTTATGCTCATTTTACAGATGTAGAAACTGAGGTAAAGTACTTTGCCCGAGGTCAGGATACTTTAATAACAGGCTGTCTGGCTCCAAAGTCTTTGCCCTTACATACCACACTATTTTCCCCTAAAAGTTAGTGTTCCCCGGAATTCTGGAGGGCCTGGGCCTCTTCGACTGCAGACTCACCCTGAGGATTTCCGCTTTCACCTGAGGACTTTGCTGTCCACCCAACCAGGCCTTTCTCCTGAGCTGCAGGCACACTTAACCACTCAGTGACTACACAGCTACGCTTGAATATCCCATTGGCAACTTGATATCAGTTTGTCCAAAATGCACTTCCCTCTTGTCCTAAGTCTCTTCCTGTATATTCAATTCAAAATAGCCAGTGTTACCTCCATTCACCAGACATCCAAACGAGAAACCTGAATTTCCTCCTCAGCTCCTCCTTTTTTCCACTCTCAATATCCAATTGATACACCCCTTTCCTGCCTCTTGAGTCTGCTCCAGCCCCACAGTCATAGTTTTTTGCCCAAGGGATCTTTTTAGAATGCAACTTTTTAGCATGGCAGTCCCATTATATCTTATTTTTTTAAAAAAAGACTCCAAATCCCACCATCTAAAAATTATCACCATTAACATTAGGGTACATTCCAGGCCTCTTTCTCTGCACATAAATGACTAGAAAGGTAGAATTGATAGATGCTTGAATGGATAGATAGCTATACTGATTGAATAGTTAATGGATATTCTTTAAGAGAATGGGATGATACAATAAATGCTATATTTATTAAATAGCTCAAGTCAAAAATAGTAATAACATCATATGCTGATGAGGATGCAAAGAAACGAGATCTCTCCTACATTGCTGGTGGGAATCTAAAATTCCAGAGTGATACAATCACACTGAAAAATAGTTTGACAGGTTTAAAAAAATTAAATATGCGCTTACCGTACAACCTGGTGATTGTACTCATGGGCATTTATTCCAGAGAGGTGAAAATATCTACATGAATATTAACAACAACTTTATATTCACGATAGCAAAAAACTGGAAACAATCCAAATGTCCTTCAGTAGGTAAGTGGTTAAACCAACTGTGGTGCATCCATACTATGAAATACTACTCAGCACTAGAAAGGAATGAACTCTTTTTTTTTTTAACATTTTTTATTGAGTTATAGTCATTTTACAATGTTGTGTCAAATTCCAGTGTAGATCACAATTTTGCAGTTATACGTGAACATACATATATTCATTGTCACATTTTTATTTTGCTGTGAGTGAACATTTTTTTTAATGAAACTAGTTTATTTACAGTGTTGTGTTAATTTCTGGTGTACAACAGTGACTCAGATATATATATATATATATATATATATATTCTTCTTCATATTCTATTCCATTATGGTTTTTATAGAACAGTGAATATAGTTCCCTGTGCTATACAGTAGGACTTTGTTAATCTATTTTATATGTAGTGCTTTGTATCTGCTAATCCCAAACTCCTAATTTATCCCTCCCCTACCCGCTTTCCGTTTTGGTAATCATTAATTTGTTTTCTATGTCTGGGAATTTGTTTCTGTTTTGTAAATAAGTTCATTTATATCATATTTTAGATTCCGCATATAAGGGATATCATATGGTATTTGTCTTTTTCTTTCTGACTTACATCACTTAGTATGATAATCTCCAGGTCCCTCCACGTTGCTGCGAATGGCATTGTTTCATTTTTTTATGGCTGAGTAGTATTCCTGTGTGTGTGTGTGTGTGTGTGTGTGTGTGTGTGTGTTTGTATGCACACCACATCATTATCCATTCATCTGTCAATGGACATTGAGGTTGTTTCCATGTCATGGCTATTGTAAATGGTGCTGCTATGAATATTGGGGTGCATATATCTTTTTGAATTAGAGTTTTTTCCAGGTTTATGCCCAGGAATAGGATTGCTAGATAATATGGCAACTCCATTTTAAATTTTTTAAGGAATCTCCATATGGTTTTCCATAATGGCTTCACCAATTTACATTGCCACCAACAGTGTAGGAAGGTTCCCTTTTCTCCACACCTGCTCCAGGTGAAGACTTGTAAACTTTTGAATGATGGCCATTCTGACTGGTGTGAGGTGATACCTCATTGTAGTTTTGATTTGCATTTCTCTAATTAGTGATGTTGAGCATCTTTTCATGTGCCTGTTGGCCATCTGTATGTCTTCTTAGAAGACACAGAAATGTCTGTAAAATGTCCACTTAGGTCTTCTGCCCATTTTTCTGGTTGTGTTGTTTGCTTTTTTGTTATCAAGTTGTATGAGCTATTTGTATATTTTGGAAACTAAGCCCTTGTCAGTTGCATTGTTCACAAATATAAAAAGGAATGAATTCTTGATAAATGCAACAATGTGGGATGACCTCAAGAGAATTATGCCAGTCTTAAAATGTCGTATCATTTATGTCTTGAAATGACAAAATCACAGAGATGGAGGAGAGATTAGTGATTGCCAAGGGTTGAGGGGAGGAGGGGAGGAAGACAGAGAGAAGAAGGGGGTGAGTGTGGCTATAAAAGGGTAGGATGAAAGATTCTTGAGGTGATGGAACTGTTCTCTGTTGAAGTGGTGATGGTAACACTAATCTACACATGTGATAAAATTTCATAGAATTAAATACACACAAATGAATGCATGTAAAACTGGCAAAATATGAAGGTCAGTTAATTATATCAGTGTTAGTTTCCTGGGTGTGCTATTGTATTGCAGTTATGAAAGATGCTACCACTGGGGCAAAACAGATAAAGGGTACATGAGAGCTCTCTGTATTATTTCTTAACTGCATGTGAACCTACAACTATCTCAAAATAAGAAGTTGAATTAAAGGGAAAACATGAGGTTACATTTCCAACAAAAAAGTTTGTATCATGGGAGAGGAACAGTGTGGGAAGAGTACTGCTTCTGTCTACAAATCATCGTGTATCGCAGTCACGCACTCATACACACACACACACACACACACACACACACACACCAGTCACAGAAGTTCTTATACAAATTGAAATAGGAAGGAAAATTCAGAATTGTTCATCTGAGCATAACTAATGAGGTAATAAAGGGAACTGCAAATGAATTGGAGCAAAAAACCTTTGCATGTTTCATAATGCTTTCCTGATCCAGCCTTTTCTACAATGGCCCCTAATGAGGAGGGAGTGATTAGTGTGCTGTGAGATGTGTAATGTGACAGTTTTAGCAGCTCCCTGCATCCGGCTGTGATGCCAGCAGCCTTTGTGCTTAGTCTGGACTCACTGAAGTGCTTCAGCTTTATTTCCTTTTGGTTTTTGTCTTTTAATGGAGGTTGCACTGAGCGGGAAGGAGGCCCCAAGTTGAATGTATAATCGTCATGGGAATAGAGGCCACAGTCAATCTCTGGGAATATAGCTTGTGGCCCCTAAGATGTCAAAGCCCTTCTTATGCACTTTTCTATGTTCTGGATATTACTGAGTTTGAGTGCGTGTGTGGATGTGTGCCTGTGTGTGTAATGCTTGTAGGTTAGCTGCTTAGTCCTTGAGGACAGAGGCAGAAGATGTAGGGCATTTTATACAAACAACTTCCCATCCTTCAAACTTCTGATTTGTGTTTATTAGCCAGGACTCAATCCAATAATCAAGGATAGTAGAAAAAAATAATTTCTAAAGGATCTAAACTCCCACTTACCCCAGTCAGGCTACCATTTCTCTTCTATAGGAAACTCCAGCATTTACGATGCTAACAAAATTTTATTTTCTGTCTTCCTCACCCTCACTTCCTCTTGGTCTAGATGACCCCAAATTTTGAGGATCTTTCAACATCCTGTGATTTTTCTTGGATTCTTAACTCATGAATTGCCTCCTCTTTGTGTTCTCCATTGGTCATGTGCTCAGTGATCCTGTACTCACACCGGACAGTTGTGCCCCTGGTCTCTAGTAACTCCACCAGCCCTGCTAGGGACTCTGTCTTTCCTGTAATGAAGACCGACTGTGCCTTCTAGACAAATAATCTGTTTTAGATGACTCCAGTGGTATCTTTAGGATAGACTTAAACTTGCTAAAGATCTTTAGGAGGAGAGTCCAAGGGGCCTGATAGAGAAAGGATGAAGAAGACAGAGTCTAGGTTGTAATTTAATGTGGGGAAAGCTTCTATAAAGATCTCAAAACAAATTTGCAAGAGTATGAAATCACCTGGGTTGCAAGATGCTGTTGTTCAGATGTGGGTATGAGATTGTTAAAGAAGTAAGAAGTGAACCTATTTTCAACATTTGTTCAATTATCTGGTATCTGAGAAAAGAACAGGTGATTCAAGAACTGCAAGAATGATGATTTGCCAATTAAGTAATTTCAGTTTTCAGGGGGAGAAGCCAGTCAAGTCAGTTTGATTATCTATCTACCTGGATCTTTTGTATACATCCCTTTCTTCTTATCTCTGGCTGACTTCACCAAATTTGGGTAGAGATTGCTAATCTTGAAGTAGAAATTTAATGATAAAGGTATTTTTAAAAATTCCTGCCAAATCCATAAGCTGACATGAAACTTTTTTTCTTTTGATCTCTTTTTAATTTCAGTGTGTGGTAGGCAGAATCCTAAGATGATCCCCAATGACCCATGCCCTCATATAACCCCCTTCCCATGGAATCTCATTCCTGTGATTAGGTTACATTATATGACAAGGGTGAGGGAATTTTTCAGAGGGAATTAAAGTACTGAAAAAGTTGTGTGTAAGTTAACCAAACAGTCCTGGGTGGACTTCACCTAACCAAGTGAGCCCTTTGAAAGGGTCTAGTAGTAAGATATTCTCCTATTGGCCTCAAAGAAGGAGGCAAGGAAATGAATTCTTCCAACAACCATGTGTCCTTGGAAGAGGACCCCGATCCTCAGATGACACCCCATCCCTGACTGACACGTTGAGTGTAGTCTTGTGAGACTCTGGAGTAGGGAGTTCAGGAAAGTTATGCTCGGCCTCCTAACCCACTGAACCTGTGTGATAATAGATGTATGTTGTTGAAAGTCCCTAAGTGTGTGTCAACTTGTTATGCCGCCGTAGAAAAGTCACACAATTTACTCTCCAGAAGTTTGGCTAGCTATTGCAGTGTGGCTGTTTTGTTACCTTGCTTTATTGTCAGTCTCTTTGAGTGTGCCCTACCAACTAGCAGGGGTAGATGGAAAGAGAAGCACCACTTAACCCCAGGCTCTAAGCCTGTGTTTTGCATGTAACAGACAAAAAGGAAAAATAGTATAAATAAAAATGCTTACTGTGAGCTTCCATCAAGATGTAAAACTTTCCCCATCGCAGACAATTCATTACTGAATTCTGTTGTTTCTATGTCCAAAATACCTCCTGAGTCCATCTTTCCCTTTCCATCCCCCACTCTAGTGGAAACCACCATCCCTGGGAGCCCAGACAACTACAAACCAGCCTCCTAACTGGTTTCCCAGCATCTCCCATTTCCCTCTTCCCGCTCATTCCTAGGCAGTCCAAGTGTTACTGAAAGATCGTCCTCCATCCCTGACGAACTGAATAACTTAGAGACAAGGTCTTGGAGCGTAGAAGAAAAGAGGCAGCTTTATTGCTTTGCCAGGCAAAGGGGACTCACAGCAGGCTGGTGCCTTCAGCATTGTGAACCTTCTTAGGGTTGGGGCTTAGTGATTATATAGTAAGCAAATTGGGGCGTAAAATGGGATATCAATTAACAAAAGTCTCTGGTAAAGCTTCCTCCAAAATCTTGGCGTGTCTGTCCAGTGTCATGGGGCTGTCCGGTGGTCTGGAGGGTTATCAGCCTGTCTCATCAGGCACCAGGATGAACTTCAGAGGGTCTGGTCATTCTCCTGAGATTATCGTCCCATGACCCCTTTCCTGGGGGGATGACTGAAAATCCAAACATGATTGTGAATTTCAGTTACCAGAGTAAGGTAAAACAAAAGGGGAAATCAATAGCTCTAACTCTAACAATGGGCCTGGGGCTGGGAGCAGTGTCCCATCAGTCAGATTTGCTGACCACTCTAAAAGGGAACAATAAGTATAAGGCCAAGAATTAGTTAGCCTAAGCGCAGACATTTTATTATTTTTCTTTCACAAGGAGCTATGAAAATACTGGGAGGAGGATGATGTCTCTTCTCCACTTAAAGCCTGTCAGTAGTTTCTCACTTTTTTTAGGATAAAATCCAAAATGATCTGGGCTCTCCCCGAAATGATGTTGATCCACTTTCCTCTACAGCACAGTTCTTCGGTGCTGCTCACCTTCTTGTTTCCCTTCAGGCACATGTTGTCTCCTGAGCCTGGAAGACCCTTTTTTGGCTAACTCTTTACTCATCCTTCAAGTCGTAGCTCAAAAGTCACTCCCTCTGAAAAGCCTCCCCGGATGCTCTGTATCAGATGCCATTGATGCCCTGACTTTATCACCTGTGCCCAGATAGCCAGATGGTGCACATCCCTTGACCACTGCTGTGGCCGCTGCTAACTGCTCCCACCTGCACCTTCCTCCAGAGCATTGCCTTTGGCTGATGGGAACTGCTTTCCTGAAAGATGCCTGGGAGGTTATTCTCCCCACAGAGGGCAACCTTAGCCTACTATTAATTGATACTGGAGTAAAACAGCTCAGCCCCTTTGCCTCTGACGGGACAAATTTGGTCCTGAAATTACGCTTCAGAGCTCCCAATGGGATCAGGCTGAGGTTAGAATCCTCCTGAACCCCCATCTTTGCCCAGATTCTCCCCCTGGCCTCACTGCTACTCTCACTCCCCTCCAGGTCTCCCCTGAGAGTGCTCTCAATGAGTCACTTGCACAAGCATCCTCCCTGCAGGCTCTACTTCTAGAGAAATTGCCCTAAGATGCCCCCAGCAGAAATGATACTCCCCATGATTGTCACACATACACCCTCTTTTCCTTCACTGCAGTTCTCAAAAATAGCCATTTTATATTTGTTTGTGGGTTGATTGACTGTGTCTGTTTTCCTAATAGCCATGACCACTGAGGGTGGAAATGATGCCTGTTTTACCCACCTCTGCGTCCCCCACAGTAGCACCGTGTCCAGTACCGTGGGAGAGCTCCTAAGTTGTTGAACAGGTGAATGAATGTGAGACTTTGGTGTCTACCTTCAAGATGAATGTAGCTGGCAGTGGATATAATGCATGCATTGTCCCTTGGACCATGACTGGGAAATTGTCTGGGGCTCCTTTATGTGTCTCTAAGTGGAAGCATTTAGAAAACTAGGCTTCATTCATTACATTCTTGCCTCTTGACGAGGGCGGAGGGAGAAAATAGAATCGCAAGTGGTGGTATTTCTTTATTCACGTTAGAGTGATGAGGAAAACTGAGGGTCGGGGATTAGGCCACTTGCCAAGGCACCATTTCGTGAGAATGAAACTGTCCGAACTGTGAACCTAATCTAGGACTTTCCGACTCTAAAATCCATGCTTTCCTCCTTTTAGATTTTCTTTCTCTTTCAACCTACTAACTTACTTAATTTATCTTGGACCAAATATAGGTAGAATTTTAAACATATGAAATTCTTTGAGTTAATGTCAAAACTAGATATAAATCTTGAAATTCTCTTAGTCTTAGGAACCCCCATTAGTCAATCTACAGTATTTTATTGAACAACTATGTGTTAAACATTGATCTCACCATGACTAAAAGAGAAATTAGGGATAATTTTTTTTAAATTGAGGTATAATTGATTTACACTATTGTGTTAGTATCATGTGTACAGTAAATTGATTCAGTTCCATATATTTTTTCAGATTGTTTCTCATTATAGTTTACTACAAGATAGTGAATATAGTTCCCTATGCTATACAGTAAATCTTTGTTGTTTATCTATTTTATATATAATGGTATGTATTTTTTTTATTTAATTTTTTTTTATATTTCTAATTGAAGTGTAGTCAATTTACAATGTGTTAGTTTCTGGTACTCAGCATAATGATATGTATACATATATACTTATTCCTTTTCCTATTCTTTTTAAATATAGGTTATTATAAGATACTAAATATAGTTTCTTGTTCTATACAGTAGGACCTCTACTATTTATCTCCTTTTATGTAGCAGTGTGTATCTGCAAATCCTGAACTCCCAATTTATCCCTCCCCACCCCTTTCCCTCTGGTAACCATAATTAGTGGTATGTATCTGTTACTCTCAAACTCCTGATTATCCCTCCCCCACTTTCTTTCCCCTTTGGTAACCATAAGTTTGTTTTCTATGTCTGTGAGTATTTCTGTTTTGTAAATAAGTTCACCTGTGTCATTTTTTTTTAGATTCCACATATAAGTGATGTCATATGATATTTGTCTTTCTCTGTCTGACTTACTTCACTTAGTATGATAATCTGTAGGTCCAGCCGTGTTCCTGCAAATGGCAGCTCCCTGCACAGCTCCAGCTCTCCCAGCACCCACAACACTGCCTTCTGCCCTTGCCCTTCCTCCTACTGTCAGTTCTGGGTGGTTCCTCATCCCTTTTTGGATCCCTTACCCTACCCACAGCCCTGTAAATCATCTTTTCATTAAATTATCTATAAACTCTTTGCATAGAATTCTGTTTCCTGATACAGGGTCCTTTTTGAACCTGATGTTGGCAAAATATTAATCAGTCGATCTAAGAAAGAAATGGAAAATTTTATTTGAGCCAAACAGGGGATTATAATCTCAGAAAGCTCCGAGAACTGTTCTGCCCATTAGAAGTCAAGGCATAGTTATTTAAGTATTTTGAGACATAGGGCTATCCATTAAATAACGTATTGTTGACAGTTTACACAATCCAGATCTAAGTGTCATTGTGGCCCCTTACAAGATCAAGAAAGAATGTTCTGTTTTAAGGAGTTGTGTCATTGATGCTAGGAGAAGGTTGAGCAGGCATTTCTGACGATGGGGAGGTTTGGTCAATGCCTAATGCAGATACACGATGCACAGGAGAGGGGAGAGAGGAGGCCAAATGACAAAGAAAAGTTTGTGTTTAAATTTTTCTTGTCTTACCATAAACTATGAATTTTATTTCACACTGAGGTCCTACCATTTTAAGCCTTGATAGTTTCCCAGTCACTTTTTGAGGTATAACAAAATATAACAAAAGCTGGCTACCTAGGTGGTCAAACCATAACTGATCCCCCAAAGCTTTATAAAAATAGTAATAAATTAGTGTTGAAAAGACAAAACACTTAAAAATCCCCCTTGTTCTACTGAGGCTGCTTAGCCAGCATCAGTGTTTATGATTCAGCCAGGAATGTTTAATAAAGATACATACAGAGTTTAAAGAGTGTTTCGATGGCTTCCGCCTGGAGGTTCTTTTCAGTTACTGAAGCAGCAGATAGGAACTGAAAAAAATAGAGCAAGCAGATAAGAGCAGAAAGATTTTATGTGAATTAAGCAATATTCTGCTTTATACATTTCTCATAATGTATATAAATAGTGTTTTCAACATGAGCATTTCTTGAATAGCTGTTCATTAGTGGGTTGTGAATTGCATTTTTTAATGTCTATAGGTTGTCCTCCAGCCAATTAAGTTGAAAATAGGATTTTTTCCCATGATTAATAGCTGAGCAGTAGTGTGAAGAGTCTTCAGGGCATTGAGATTGATGCTTTGTAATTTGAATTGTAAGGAAATCTGGCTTAAAGTACAACATAATGGCTGCAGATTGCAGTGTTCCTCATTAACAAAGCTCAGGCTTTTGAAATTGGTGATTTAGGATTTTCCTTCAGGGAGGATCAGGCTGCAATGTCTGTGCACAGTTTTGCTTCTAGACATTAGCTACTGAGAACTTTAAAGCACACACAAAAAGTAGGCCTGTCACTTTGTCTCAAATCAGGCTGCTTCTAAGATAGCAAGACCTTTCTCAGACATGAAAAGATAGTTTGAATAATTCATGAAATTCTTTCCCCACCTTAACAATACAATGATAAGGGGAATGACAAACAAAATGATTCATTTATTTGCAGCAAATAAATGGAAATTTCTTTGGGAAAATATATGCTCTACATAGATATGCACATGTATGAATATGTGTATGTGTGTATATATATGTGTGTGTGTGTGTGTATATGTATATACAGGAAACTGAGTCCCCCTAAAACAACTTCCCATGCAAGTTTATGACTAACCTCTCTATCCAAAACTTTATGCTTTTTCTTGTCCTGTCCCTGTTTCCCTCAGGATTGAGGAATATTAAAGAAAGGGGGGTTTGAAACTGAGCCGGACCCTGAGAGGCTCTGCTGGGTACCAAAGCCCCTTAGTATCTCTCATTTCTTATTTGTAGAAAAAGGCTTTAGTCTCCTAAGCCTTCCAAAGAGCAGGTACAAACAGGTACTAATTCGTGAAGTGACGGAATGCGGAAACAAAGGAAAAGCAGTTAAATAAGAAAAGTAATAACAATAGCTCAGCCATAAAGCAGAGTCCTAGTTCCTCCTCAAGGGACATATGTAACAATCTGATACAAACATTTAAGGTGTTCTGCAGGAACACTAGGTGGAGGATGGGAGAATGATGACTACGTGCTGACCACAAGCACTTAGACCCCAGGCTGGTTGGAACCAGATGGTTGATGATTTCTGCAACATCACCCTGTTTCCTCACCACCAACCAATCAGAAGAAAGTCATGCACCCTGCAGCCCTTACCCAAAATATTGCCTTTAAAAATCCTTCCCTGAAAGCCATCAGTGAGTTTGGGTCTTTTGAACATGAGTTGCCCATAATCCTTGCTTGGTGCCCTGAAATAAAGCTGTACTTTTTCTTCACCACAACTTGGTGTCAGTAAATTGACTTTGCTGCGCGGTGGGCCAGCAGAGCCAGGTTTGGTTCAGCCATGTGTATACACGCAGATGCTTTGTCATCTACAACTCCACCTGCAGACGTTTCTTTAAAGCCAGTATTCATATAGGACTAAATTTAACATGTTTATTTTGTGTTTAGACTACTTACTTGTGCTTATCTCATACCGAATCTTAAATTTTTTTCTTTAAAATTTTCATTTAGAATAGCATTAATGTACCAATAATATAATTCCTTTAATCAGTAGGGACATTGCATTCATGCATAATATCAATGTACTCCTTTCTGGTTGACTAGAGATAGGACATTATCTTCAAATATATGCCAACATTAAAGTTTTAAGCCCCGTAATGGTCATTTGGTCGTCTTCCTACATTTGTGTTTTGGGTCCCATAGCGCTTGAGTATCGTGAGCCTTTGTAACTGAGCAAAAGGGCTCGTGTGCCTGTAGCACAGAAAGATAAACTCTGACAATGAGAGTTGGCAGCAAAGTAAGAATTCATTGCAGGGCTCCAAAGCAAGGGAGTGGGAAACAAGCCTTAGATCCATTCCAACTTGGTCTTTGGGTTAAGTTCCTTTAAAGGGGAAGAACGAGGCTGGGATTCATCATCGTCTTGTGACATTTCTTAATCCTACTTTGGGAGTCAGGATGTCTCTGGTTTACTAGTCTCTGGCCAGGTGGTCCATAGCTCCCGGGTCTGTTAGCTCATTTTGTACAAACCTGGGTTTGTACGTTAATGATGATATCCGTAACTCAATAAAAAAAATCTTAAAAAAAAAAAAAGAAAGAAGTAGAGGTGAGATGCTGAGAAGAACCTAGAGCACTGACCAAATTCGTGGCCTCCACTATTCTAGAATTTTACTTCTATAAGATGTCTATGGTGTCGGTGCATAATGAGTACTTCTAATCTGCAAGGCTAATTTTACTGAAATGAGGGCATAATGAGCAAAAGGTTACATTCGGATACTGGAGATTCCTGCCTTTTCCCACCTTTCTTTGTTGGCCTCTGGGCCACTTATTATCACCAAAGGTGCGACCACTTATCAGCCCAGCGGTTCCTACTTTTCGTTCTCTGCACAAGGACCCCTGTTGCTTAACATGATGTAGGGTTTCCTGCATTTGGCCTGTGCCCCTTGTTTCTGCCCAATTTTTGCCATTTGGTCTGTGTCCCCTTTTCTCTGCTCATATCTAGCTATATGCCTGCTCTAACACTAGCACCATAGGATAAATGGTTATAAAATGCCTCCCAAACCTAGGTCAAAATGAAGGCTGAAAGAGAGGGGATTGTAATGTAAAGAACACTGCCCACCCTCCAGTTCTGTAAGGATTAAGTCTTTAGCCACTGTAGTTGCTGACCCAGAATATACCCTGAAAGGAATTCAGGGCAAAGATCCATCCCAGCCTATTTAGGCACTGCTGTTTTCCTTTCTTTATTTCCCTCTTCATTCACTTTCTCCCTGAGTCACTGATGCACAGTATAATTGATCAAATGCATTAAGAAATAAAGGAATGGACAAAGGTTAGTTATTATGCCATCATTTTGCTTGTGAGGAAAAATGTTAAAGTTTGGAGGAGCGCCATATGCAAAAAACTCATAAACATTGATACTGATGCATTGTTGAGTATCTCTCTTGCTTCTTGAATCATAAGATCATATGATTTCTGGTGAGTTTTGAAATTTGTTTCTTGAAATGTAATGTGTTAAAAGTGGTCCCCTGAGTCCACCAGGATTATGAGTAGCCTCTGTTTTCTTCATGTAGTGTGCTGGGTAAGAACACACACTCGCGACAGGCTGCCTGGTTTGAATCTACTTTTGCTTATTTTACCAGCTTATCTCACAGGGCTGTTGGGAGAATTAAATAGGTTAGTGCATATTAAAGCACTTAGTACAGAAGCTGGCACATAATAAGTGCTCACTAAGTGATGGTCATTACTGCTCTTATTTTCCCCCAAACACTATTTCCTAATAAACATATATTATTATATGCAAACAGAGTTACTTCTAAACTACAAGTGTAACTACAAGTTAGCAGTATTTATCTCTAGATGCTGGGATGAATGGTGATTCTTATCTACTTCTTTTTACTTTACTGTGTTTTTCTAAGTTTCTAAAGTAAGCATGCATTATTGCATCATATAAAATGCTCTTTTTATTTGTCTTCTTTGTAACATAGATTATTGACAGCAGGCAGGTAGAAGCACTAGAAAACAACATACAGTGCTTGAAATTTCCCCAGATGCCTCATAGGGGAATAAAGGTGACCGAGCCCAGTGACTTGCTTGGTCTGAGCTGGGCACACCTAGGAGACAATACTGACGTAACAGTACCAGCAATGCCTGCTTCTTAATACTTTTTAGTTCCCCAATACAGCCAACAACCAGCTGACAGCTGTGTTTTTAAGAATTGGTGATATTACACCAATCTACTATCTAACCTGAAACTCTGTCCCCAGTGAACAACTAATGCTAAGAGTAGTCAAACTCTCCTGCTCTTTAATATATGTATGTTTCAGATTAATTTAAAGTTCAACGGAAAAAAAATTAAACATTGAAAAATAAAGTTCAACGGAAGCAGTGACTTGCCTGCATCCCCAGAGTACTTTCACCCTGACATTTGCAGGCTTAATTACCATTTACAAGGTCAAAAGGTCAAAGACTTAACCAGATTTTACACACTCTAGTGTGACCCTCTGTTAAAGGCTTCAGTGTGATGGTTCTACTGTCCCACTATGTCTTGTCTCCCCATTCTGCACATCCAGCTCTACCTGGGAGATGGTATTCAGCTCTGGTACACGCTTTATGAGAAATTCTATAGGAGCCCCCAGCTGCGTCCATCTGAGTTCACCACTGGCATGCAGATTGGCATAGATGTGTCTGGCTGGTTGATAGACAAATGAACCTCTCAAGAGAATAGAACCAAAAGGAAGAGTCAGGCAGCTAACCTCGGCCCAGTTGCAAAGGCTTAAGTGTTGGAAGGAGTGGTCTGAGCATAAGTTTTATTTGTCACTTGAATTTATCTCCTGTTTCAGGCAATCCCTTCCTCTCAAATTCATATCTGATTCCTATGGAGAGGGAATGGGAGAAAAACAATTAAACAACAATTTCATAAACTCTTCAAGACTTTGGGGCCTTTGGGGTCTAAACAACATGTCCTTGGTGCTTGCAGAAGGTGATCAACCAAATCATACAGGAATAGGAGCAGTCTTTCTGCTTCACCATAGAACTATGAATTTCTTGGGCTCTGGCGATGTACCAGTGATGCAGCCAGAAGCCACAGAGGTGTCTGGCACGGGCAGCAGAGCTGCAGCCAGAGGTGACGCCCGCAGAGTGAGCTGGAGCGGGAAGTGCAGCTGACCAGACAGAGCATGAGTGAGATGCCCCTTGGGCATAACCACAACGAAATGACCACAATGCTTCCCAGGGGAGCTAGAGCTGTGATCTGTGTCTGACATATCCCAATGTAAAAATGATCTGGAAACACCGACGAGTAATACCTGACAAAAACTTTAGCCTGGGAAAAGAAAGACATGGAGGAATACGATAGATGTCTTTCATTGTTTAGTAGCAACTGGGAAATGGAAAGAAAAAGGAACATTATTTCTAAAGTGCCTACTCCTCATTCATCTTTTTAGAACTATGCAGAATGCTTCCACATTGCTTATCTCATTTGATATCTATAGCTGTCATTCCTTATATTTTTACCAATGAGAAAAATGAAGCTTGGAGAGCTTACAAAATGCACCTGAAGTGATGTAGCCAGTAGGTGGTTAAGCCGGGGATTCGGCTATAAATCCAGTGGTGTGCTGCTAAATGTTTAACTGTTGGCTCTCTGGTGGGAAGAGAATCCCTGGTTTGTAGTGTTTTCTGATTTCTGTGGTGTAAATACTCCTATCAGGGTGGATTTCAAGCTACCAGCATAAAGCCATTAAACACAGAGTTGGGAAGAGAGGCACAGCCCTTTAAGCCACATGAGGCAGGCTGATAAATCGCCCTATTTCCATCCTATATGCTTCTTCCCATGATCAGACTTAGTCTCTTTGGAGCAGAGGATGCAATAACTAATGACTGGAAAGTCAAAAAATAGGCTGTCCTATGGTCAGTCCTAGCTCAGAGACTGCCAGGCATGGGTTGTAGGAGAAGGAGATTCAGAGATCACTTGAGGTTTGCCAAGGGTCTCCAAGCCTTGCTGCACGTCAGAATCATGTGGGAAACTTGTTAACATACAGATGATGGAGAATATAGCAGAGAGGTTAAAATTGCAGACCTGTAGCCTGATAGCTTATGTTCAAGTCTGGCTGAGCCCCTGATTGGCTGAGTGACCCTGGGCAAGTTCCTTAACCTCTCTGTGCCTCAGTTTCATCATTGATGGATGGTGATGATAACGATAGTATTTATTATGTTCCAGGCACTGTTCTAAGAATTTTACAAACACTTACTCACTTAACCTGCTTAACAATGCTCTGAGGTAAATCCTACATTAATATTAGTTGTTGCTCTTACTGAGACTTCTCCTTGGTAAGGCCCATCTGTCTGGTAATTTTCATGCAATCATTTGGGCTTATCCATAGACATCTGAGAAACCACTAAAATAGATGATTCTTACTCTTTAGGAGTTGAGTAGCTTCTTGTTGGAACCAAGACCAACCCAAGAGTGCATCTCAGACTGTCCCTGCAAATCTGGGACATTCTGTAAGCCCTAAGCTCATTACGGTTATGTTGGAAATCCTCTCACAAGTCCTTGTCCTTCTATAGAAGACCTAGGTTGCAGAATACTATACAGATATTGGGGTTTTTTTTTAAGGAATAAATAAAACCTAGTCCACAAAGTTTCATCATAATGATTGCACAGAACATGACAGAAGTTGTAGGTTAATCTTTTAATTTCTACAAAGCATTATAATCTCCACTAATGTCCCCCTCAGTGTACATTTACACATATATAATAAACCCATATTTCATTTTTGACCTGGATCCACATAGGGAGTCCTGAGGGCTCTAGCTTTGCTCTCTCTGACTTCAAGAATTAAAACTGAGGAGATCAATCAAGATGGATGAGTAAGTGGACGTGGATTTCACCTCCACCTCCCCATGAACAAATCAAAAATACATCTACATGTGGGACAGTTCTCACTGAAAACTAATTAGAAACTGGCAGAAGGACCCCTATACAATCAAGGCTGTAAGAAAGATCCACATGTAATCAGGTTGAAAGGAAAGAAAAGCAATTCAGTCAGGTCCTTTGCCCCTGGGAGGGGACTTGGAAGAAAAGGGAGATTACACAGGCGGACATGTGCCCTGGGGAGTCAGTGGTGAGAGTCACAGCTTGGGTGCCCCAGTCCCAAGGAGTTTCCTCAAAAAACTGAAAAATAGAAGTATCACATGACTCAGCAATTCTACTCCTGGGAATCCATCTGGAAAAAATGAAAACACTAATTTGAAGAGATACATGCTCTCCAATGTTCATAATAGCACTATTTACAATAGCCAAGATAGAGAAGCAATCCAAGAGTCCATCAACAGATGAGCAGAATAAAGAAGATATGATACACACACACACACATACATACACAAAATGGAATATTACTCACCCATAAAAAGAATTAAATTCTGCCATTTGGTGCAATGTGGACGGACGTAGAGAATATTATACTTGGTGAAATAAGCCCAAGACAGAAAGACAAATACTGTATGATACCACTTATATGTGGAATCTAAAACAACAAATGAATGTATATAGCAAAACAGAAACAGATTCACAGACATAGAAAACAAACTAGTAGTTACCAACGGGGAGAGGGAAGAGGGGGAAGAACAAGATGGGGTATCAGTTTGATACAAACTTCTATGTATAAAATAGATAAATAACAAGGATGTATTTTTATAACACAGGAAATTATAGCCATTATTTTGTAATAACTTTTTTAAACTTTTTTTTCTTGAGTTATAGTCATTTTACAATGTTGTGCCAAGTGTAATAACTTTTAATGGAGTATAATCTGTAAAAATACTGAATCACTATGCTGTATACCTGAAACTAATATAATGCTGTAAATTAACTATTTAAAGAAAGAAAAAAAAGAAATGAAACAGAGATAAGAGGAACTCTCCAACAGACACAGGCCTGGGTCTTGCTTCTGCATCTTATTAGCCTTGTGCCCTCAGGAAAGTTAATTAACCTCTCTAAATCTCAGCTTCCTCCTCTACAAATATAATATAATGATGCTTAGTGCCTGGGTTTGTTATGAGATTAAATGAGATTTGTAAAGCACTTTGTATCTGGTACTTAGAAAATGTACAATAACTGGTACCTTAAAATAAGCTAAATCTCAAATATAAAATTCTAAGCTGACACAGGTACACAGTATAAACCTGCAAAGGAGCATATTGAGATGGCTCCTTTAAGAGGGATGCGTGATCAAAGACATTGTAAATTACCATCAGTCTGTATATTATGAAAAGATTTCACAGGTTTTCTAAGGTGTGTGGAAATGATAACCTCATTTCCACTTTAAAGAGGTTTTCTGAGTAGATTTGTCTTTTGTTCTTCGTATCAGGAAAATGGGAGATATATCTGGAGCACTCAGGAAGTAGGGGGAGGGTATTTCTTATGCTTAAGAAGAAACATTGAATGTAGACAGTTTTATGAGTTGTTACTCAGAACAGTCTACAAGGACAGAGTTGTTAACTAGCTACTATAAAATTCTAAAGTGATGGCCTCTGCCTCACGGCACACAAGGATGCAAAGCTGACAAACCGTGCATGGCCGCCTGCCATCCGCCCCAGTTAAGAGCTTCTTATCAGCAGATTGGTGTGCAAGGCAGCTCACTGTTAACTCCACTTAAAAACTGACTTTGCAGTAAGGTCAAGAGAGATGCTATATTGCATGTACAATGAGTATCTGAGGATAGCCTTGAACTAAATCATCATCCAAACCAGCCTCATCTTTTTCTCTAGGGCTCTGGAAGTCTTGCTGAAACATACATTTCCTGAACTGTTGTATTTCCCTTCCATCCCTCCCTACTTCCCACTCTGTCCAGCCCCAGGTAGGCTCTTCAGAATTCAGGGTATCATTTGATTTATTTTTATTCAGTCTACAGACACGAGACGAGTGCCTGCTGTGTGCCAAGCACAAAAGTAGGTTCTCAAGGTATAAATACGGATCAGGCAGAGTATCTGCATATGAGTAGCTCAAATTCTGGTTTGGGAAACAGAATGAAAACAGTCACACTATAATTAGCTACCTGTTTTATTAGTCCTCTGAAAGCACCAAGGCAGAGATGGTCATTCTGCTTAGAGATGGTGGGAGAGCTCCTCAGAGGTTGTGATTCTTCATTTGAGTGTTGCCTGAGTGTTGCTTCATTTGGGATGAGCCTGAGTGGTCAGGGGTGAAGCCAAGGAAGACAGTTCTCAGCAGAAGAAACAATGTGTGCACAAGCTGGGATGTGTGTGTGGTTGACATGGAGGCCTCATGGTGGACAGGGAGGCTGGAAAGATAGGCTGTAACAGCAGAAACATGTGAATATGAAATTCAAAGGTCAACCATGTTTTGCCACAGCTCTGAATTTTAGAATTGGAAGGGATCTCAGTGATTGTGTAGGTTAACCTCATAAATGCTTGGGGTGGTTAATGACTTGTTCACGACAGGACCAGAGGCGATCTGTTGGGAGGAGAAAAAAATTTCCCCCTTCCCCTGTTAGTTCTTTTGGCTGGTTGAATAATTAAAATGATGTTAAGACAGATTAGCAGGAGAATAAAATCAAATTTAATTGTGAATGTACAGGGAATCCCTGTAAACATGGGAGATTCCAAAAAGTCAAGTAAAGTGAGGTATATATGTTTTCCTGGACACAGGAGTAGGGAGTAGGGGTCTCAGACTTCAGAGGGAAAAATGTGAATTCATAGGAAGAATGAAAAGAGCAAATGCTGGGCAAATAAATATTCACTGGGCCATACAGAAACAACAGGACACAGAGAGAATTTTTACTTAACAGACTTTCCTATGTTCCTCCCTGCCTTCCACACCTAGTTCATACTGTACTACGAATATCTCTGCTGATAGTTTGCTTTCCTGAATAGGTCCTCTGTCTAAATTCTCTTAGGCAGTGAAGTGGGAGTTGAAGAGAAAAACTTGCCGAGGCTTCTGTTTCTTCCTCATGCCTAGGACACATTTGGGTTGGTAAATGCTGCTTCTGTACAAACCTCTGTCAACACTAGGTCTTCTGTTCCTTTTTCTGAAACTTCCAGCCACGATTCCTAGCACCAGCCTGGAGAATTGGTCCTAGAAAGTCTGGAAATTGGGTCTCTCAGACCTGAACCTAGAAGTCACAGTATAGGGTTTAGAGCTATGCGTCCACTCGTTAATGTTGTGCTCGCTGACAAATATTTTACATATATTGTTATCATACTTCAAAGACCACTTAAAGGAGAGTGTGTTAGTTTATTAGAGAGTGTACTAAAGGAGAGTAGTTATTGCTTCTGTAATGAAGAACCAGAAATTTGGTGGCTTATACAAATAAATGTATTTTCTTACAGTCCTGGAGGCCAAAAGCTGAAATCAGTTTCACTGGGCTACAGTCAAGGTGTGGGCAGGACTGGTTCCTTCGAGAGGCTGCCCGCCTTCCTTGGCTGTGGCTCCATCACTCCACTCTCTGCTGCTGTTGCCACATTGCCTTCTTTCTTTGACCTTCTTGCCTCCCTCTTGTAAGGACCCCGTGATTATGGCTAGGACCCCCCAGGGCAATCCAGGCTAATCTCTCCATTTTAAGGTCCTTAATCACATGTGTAAGGTCTCTCCTGGCATATAAGGTAATGCTCACAGATTCTGGGAGTTAAGAGGTGGAGACTTTAGGGGGAAGGGAGGATTCTTCCATTTACCACAGAGAGCAGTATTCTTGGTCCCTGAATTGGAAGCAGACAATACACACCTGATTGTGGCTGGGGACTGGGAATTCAGGGGCAGTTGGGAAGGACTGGGACAAGTGACCCTCACTAGTCACTCAGTCTTTGGACAGTCAGATTCCTGAGGGGATTGAGGGGAGGAAGGAAAGAAGAAGAAGCCTTTCTCCCTCTGCCCATAGTAAATGCCATCCAAGTTGAAGTAACATTGGGCTGGAAATGTGTTCGGCAAGTTTAAAAGGGTTAGGGGACTCCCTGTAAAAGCTTTTTCACTGAATCACTGGTGGCAGAGCCAGGTGACTGGCGGAGTGAACTTTTTGTACAGATGCAGGGGTTGCATTGTTTCTGATTCTGGATGGTCTGTGTGTACAGTTCAGGACGTGCTGAAGGCTCAGAACAGAACTACCCTTAGACACAGCTCAGAAGGGTCTCTGTTCCAGGCCCTTCAGCTGCACCCCACCTCAAGCATGCCTTGGAGACATGTCCACATGCTCCCCACGTACCCAGTAATTTGGAGTCCTGCCAAAATGGTCCCAAGCTGGCTTTCAGGGCCTGTGCCTACCTCTTCCCCATGTCCATCCTGCTGAGGTCAGCAGCCCACTGCTGTGTGCACTCCAAGGCCCACAGGTGGCTAAGCGGTGGCTCTTTTGGGGGATGGAAGGAACTTAGACATGGGGAAGGGCCCCTGAGGGTACACTCCAGTATAGGCCATCACAGTACAGGACAAAGCCTGGACCAGAGGCCCCTCTCCCTGAAGGATCCCCAGGGTCTGGTGGAGAACTCTGAGGAGGCTGAGAACTCCAAAGAACCTGGGCTTCCTCATCCTTATGAAGGTGTATTTTGTGAAAGGATTGAATATCTTTTACTTAACCATTTGTGAGCTTGATTTATGACTTTTAAATAACTAGACATGTAGAATGTGTGCCTTGTTAATACTCTTGCCTTGGGCTCTGTGTTTCCTAGTGGCTGGTCTGGCCAGAGGGGCACTCACTGCTGTGAAGGGCAGTGACTAAGTCAGGGGCACAGCACGTTGCACAAAGCAGGGCGGGAAAGCATCCTAATGGGAAGGAAGCAAGTCAGGTTTCTTTGGGCAGCAAATGGAATGTAAGGGAAGTTCAATTAATCCCACAAGTCATTAGGAAAGCATCTATCTTAGGGCCTCAACCTTCAGAAGACACAGTATTTATTTAGCTAGGGTAAAAAGGGTAAATAAGATTTAATGCCTTGGCCATTAACAATTTTTGGTGTTTCATTTTTGGAAAATGTCTGATTCTTTACTCTAAATTCCAATCTTTTGTTGAAACTATCTGCACAGGAACCAAAAATAATGGTAGCGAAAAACAACGAGAACAAAGAATGAGTGAGTTTTCATAATCAGTGTGCCCAGAAGATTTCCCTCAAATCATGCTCTTTGAACTACTTAGGTGTAAGAGGGGTCCTCTCTCTGAGAAAACTATGGTAGGTTTTCCCAAATTCTTCTGGTTAATCTGTCATTGGATTCCTCCTGACAATCTAGTAGCATAAGGATTATAAACTGAAATCTGTATTCAACACGAGCAGTGTTTTCAGTGTTAAAACTGGTGTTTTAAAAGTTAAATGAAGAATAAACTCAAATATAAAAGCTCAGAAAAACCCTTGAAGACTAAGTTTTCATTAATAGCGAAATACATATGTATTGGTTACTTCAGATTCCTCATTCATTGTTTTTTTTTTAACAAAATACATCTAAAGTTTCATGATTAAAAATAGCATGCTAACTTGTACTATCTTAGTGCTATTCTTGGGGGCACAGAATTTTCCAGGTGAAATGGCTAGTAACAGCAGCGTAATCCCTCCACTTTTAGAATTCTCTGCTATATTTTTGCAGCTATTAATTCATATAGAAAACACCTTTTTTTTCAGAAGCTGGAATTCCTATTTTTAAAATCATCAAACCAATAGCATTACTCACTAAGTTTATCTGGGGCTTAGATTTTACATTTTGAAGATCATTTAGATTTTAAAAAAATAAATAAACCGACCAATTATCAGTAAGAGAAATACTACTTTTCACACAACTGAAACACAGTATCTGGCTAGTCTCTATTTTCTAGTCTGATAAATGCTAGATGAGGTTCAAATTATGTTTTTACAATGATATTGTGTGAAATTACTCTTAAGAAGCAAAGAAGTTTAATTTTTAGGTATTTCCTTGGGCCAGCTGCCTCCTCCAGTTGTTAACACCATCTCTCATTTGGAAATCTATCATGGTCTCTAGTTTTTTTTTTTTTTTTTACCATGATGCCGTACAAATATCCCATATTTGTTTATAAATTTCATAATGTGATACTGTACTAAAATATATTCATTATGAAACTCACAATCAAAGTAAAAAGTATAAGATTTAAAAACATAAGACAGAAGTTCTATTTTCTTGTACTGGGTTGGGGCAACCCATTTTGGAAACCACTGCTGTAAAGTGACATCATCTGACTCAATAAAGAATTTCTCTTGGCTATTAATTCTGCTTTTAAAAGGAAGAAAAGGTTTAGAAAACTTTTTCTTAAATATCACTTTCCTTCAGGTAGAACACAACCCTTGTCTCTGAGTCCGTGACCCGGTATTTTCTCTCTTCTGGCGCATCTCAGATACTAAGACCAGGGAGAAGCTCAGCCTAGCACGGAGGTCAGCAAACTCTTTTGATAAAAGGTCAGATAGTAAACATTTTAGGCTTTGTGGGTCATATGTCTCTGTTCCAGCTACTCAGCCTTGCCCTTGTAGTGGAAAAGCAGTCAGACAATATGTAAATATGTGAATGTGGCTCTGTTAATAAAAAAAATATTTGGACACTGAAATGTGAATTTTGCGTAACTTTTGGGTATCATAAAATAATATTTTGATTTTGATTTTCTTCCCCCACAACATGTAAAACTGTAAGAGCCATTCTTAGCTCACAGGCCGTACAAAAACAGATGGCAACCTAAAACGTTAGAAAACCATTGAAGAAAACAGAGGAAAAATATGAATTCAACATGGCACTGATTTCTTGGCTATGACACCAAAAACACAGGGAACAAAAAAACAAAAAACAAAAAAAGCGAGGATAGACAGACAGGACTATATCAGACTTAAATTTTTGTGCATCAAGGACACGATAAACAGTGAAAAAGACAACCTAGGGAATGGAAGAAAATATTTGCAAAACATATATCTGATAAGGGGTTCATATCCAGTATATATAAAGAATATAAAGAATCCTAGAACTCAACAACAACAAAATCAAATAACACAATTTAAAAATGGGCATGGGGGGAAGGATATAGCTTAAGTGGTAGAGCGCATGCTTAGCATACACAAAGTCCTAGGTTCACTCCCCAGTACCTACTCTAAAAATAAATGAGTAAACCTAAACACTACCCTCCCTCCCCAAAATAAAAATAAAAAATAAAAATAAAAATAGGCAAAGGACTTGACTAGACAATTCTCTGAAGATAATATACAAACACCCAACAAGTATATGAAAAGATGTTCAACATCCCTAGTCATCAGAGAAATGCAAATCAAAATGACAGTGAGACCACCTCACACCCATTAGGATGGTTACTATCAAGAAAACAGAAAATAAAAGTGTTGATAAGGAGATGGAGATATGGTAACATTTGTACTCTGCTGGGATTGCAAAATGATGCAGCCACTATGAAAGCTACAAAAAAATTAATAAACAGAAGCCTCAATTAAATAGAGTTGGGAGACCAGAAGGGGGAGCTCTCATGCTCTGCAATGATAGTGGAACCCGTAATAGGAATTAAAAAGGCTTGTACTCCCAGCAAAGACTCAGCCAATGAGAAGCCATGGACTCTTGTTTACTTAGCCCTCCCAACTTCCTTTTCCACTCCATAAAAGCACTCTCCTTCCCTTGCAGT
The DNA here is from genome assembly GCF_048564905.1 of Vicugna pacos. Lineage (NCBI taxonomy): Eukaryota > Metazoa > Chordata > Mammalia > Artiodactyla > Camelidae > Vicugna > Vicugna pacos. The sequence goes on along the minus strand of NC_132993.1, from coordinate 74,831,446 downwards.
CTCAGGGACTTGCACATGGCTCGCCAGGGTGGCAGATCCCAGACTGCAATTTTCCGCTGATCCCGAATAAACCTATCTTTGCTGGACAAATATCTGACAGTCTACTTGTTTCTGGTCAAGAAAACAGTATGGAGGTTCCTCAAAAATTAAAACTGCATATGATCCAGCAACCCCACTTCTGGGGATATATCCAAAAATATTGAAAGCAGAATCTTGAGGAGAGATTTGCACACCCATATTCATAGCAGCCCTATCACAGAAGCTAAGAGGTGGAAACAACCCAAATGCCCACTGATGGTGAATGAATAAATAAAATGTGACATATACATAAAGTGGAATATTTTTATTCAGCCTTAAAAAGGAAGAAAGTTTTGTCACACACTACAATATGGGTGAACCTTGAGGACGTTATGCTAAGTAAAATATACCAGTCACAAATGGACAAATACTGGATGATTCCATTTAGATGATGTATTTAAATTGTCAAATCCACATAAGCAGAAAATCGAATGGTGGTTACCAAGGCCTGGGGGTAGGAGGAAAAGAGGACTACTGTTTAATAGGCATAGCTTTTTTCTTTTTTTAAATTAGTCAGTTTACAATGTTGTATTAGTTTCTGGTAGACAGCATAGTGATTTGGTCATATATATATATATATATTCCTTTTCGTATTCTTTTTCATTATAGGCTATTACGAGATACTGAATAGTTTTCTGAATAGTAGGACCTTGTTGTTTATCTGTTTTATATATAGTAGTTAGTATCTGAAAATCCTGAACTCCCAACTCATCCCTCCATCTCCCACCCCCAACTAGTTTCCCCCCCTGGTAACCATACATTTGTTTTCTATGTCTATGAGTCTGTTTCTGTTTTGTAAATAAGTTCATTTGTGTCTTTTTTTAAGATTCCACATATAAGTGATACGTAGAATTTTTTTTCTCTTTCTGGAAAGTATAGGATTTTAAATTTGCAAGATGAAAAAGTTCTGGAGATATATTTGGCAACAATATGAATATACTTCACGCTACTGAACTGTACATACAAAATTTACCACTTTAACCATTTTTATGTTAGGTGTTTTTTACTCTAATACATGAAGAGAAAGAAGTGTCACTATAATATGAATGTTGAGGAAATTATACTCTGAAAAACAAATAGTTTGAATCAAAATCAGAACAAACTAGGTGACAGGCTCAATTTAGCCCTCAGGTCAAATTTTGCTGATCCTTCGCCTAATGCAATCCAACTCCCCCTGCACTCAGCACACTGTCTTCATGTATTTTCGCCTATAATCTTTTTCACAGAGTCACTCACTGTTACAACTGCAAGTGGCCACAGAGACTTGGTCATTTTGGGGCGCCTGGTGAGGTGGGACAGGTATTTTCTAAGGTTGAATAGGTAGTTAACGACAGAGCACTGATGAGAAGTTAGCGCCTTATTGCTGTTTGGGGTTATCTATAGATTTTTAATGATCATGAAAACAACTTTTTGATTCAGTAGTAAACTAAATTCCACAGATGCTGCTATAAATACATATTGAAGTAAAGTCTTCTTGTCCTCTGTGCCTTTAGGCGTAAAGCTAGGAGAAGAAAGGACAGTACTGGTTACAGAGCTCACTTTAAAGATGAGCGATTGTGTTAAAATTATTTTATATGCGGTTTCCCAGAAGTAATTTAACTAGCACCTAACATTTTGTGAAGTGTTAAAATAATCTCATTTAATTCTAGTCCCCACAAATTGTTGCTGATGTATCCAACCAGTGTTCCAGGTTCTTGTCCCTTCGCAGAAAGAATTCAGAGACAAGACTTAGAGGTTAAGAAAAGTAAAGTGAGGACTTATTAAAGGATGGATAGTACACTCTCAAGGGGAGAGAGGGCGGGCCCAGGTGAGTGGCTGCCCTGAGTTTCTTTGGCAAGTTACATAGGGTGTAAAATGAATGGGTGGAATATTCATTGAGGAGAGAAGGGCTTGGGGTCGTATTTCCTGATTAGCATCCCAACTCAACCAAAGGGAGGAGGGAGTTTTTGTCCTTATTTATTCTGGATCAGAAGTGTCATGGCGGTGGCATGATGGGTACTTCTGATCTGCAAGGCTGATTTTATTGAAACGAGGGCATAATGAGCAAAAGTTTACATTCAGAAACTGGAAATCCCTGCCTTTTTCTGACCTTTCTTTGTTGGTCTCCAGGCCAGAAGGTGTGGCCCCTTATCAGCCCAAAGATTCCTGCTTTTCTTTCTCTGCCCAGGGCCCCCTGGTGCTTATATGATGTGTTTTCCTGCATTTGGCTTGTGCCCCTCCTTTTTGCCCAATTCCTGCCATTTGGTCTGTGTCCCCCTTTCTCTCCTCATATCTAGCTATCTTCCTGCTCTAACAAAATGCTACCTTGGCCACCAGCCACTTTTGGGAAACTGTGTAAATTTGCCCCTCTTCTTTACAGCATTAATTAACATTTAAAAATCAAGTAATGTTAAAATTCAACTCAATTTTAAAGATCTTACAGATTTTATTCAATGATTCATGAAACTGGGCAGAATCCTATCTAGCAGACAGAAAGGAGCTCCAAGGAGCAGTACAAAATGCAAGACATTTACAGGCAGAAAGGAGTGGGACAAGGAAATTATACTAGCAGAAAGTGGATTGGTTGTGACCAGGTCACTGTCCTTTCGGGGATGGCACCGGTCTATCAGGCAGATTACCTCACTAGTGCTGACCAGGTGATTCCTGATTGACTGGTTTAAAGTCCATTTCCGGGAGAGCCGAAATTCTAAGTCTTGCTTTGGTGATGTAGAACTTAGCATAAGTGACTCCCATTTTAGGCCTGTTGTTTTTAACAGTGACAGCCTAGAAGACAAACATTTATCATATGCCAAGTGCCTGACTTCCTAGGGGTGGATGAGAGAGAAGGACAAATAAAACCCAATTCAGCAAGTCAGGGCATGCTAGAGGCTTCACCTGGAGTGATATGCATTGTTGTACTAAACAGCTTTTCATTGCCTAGGAAAAAACCAACCACTTAAGCTTTAGAAGTCGAGTAAAGATTACAAAACCGTCCATAAAGTTTATGTACTACTCTAGAGTTAAGAAAGCATAAACATTACTATTTAGTTAATACAGCTTAAATTACTTTCTCAGTGCTGCAGTAAAAGACTTACTATTTGTTCCTCCTAGACTTTCCTGGTCTAAGGAGATGTGCTTATCTAAAGCACCTACTCTCAATGAAAAACACCCTGGGAACATTTGTGTCTTCATTATCTGTATCTGTGAGTTTGTGTAGAGGAGAATTATCAGGTGTTTAAGTAAGAAGCATTTCAAATTGCTTCTTACTTAAACATAGTAAGGAAATTCAATGCATGAGCCTAGGTAGTATCCTGGTTCAAGAAAAAAAGAGGGCTGTAAAAGACATTCTTGGGACAGTCAGAAACTTGAATATGGACTGAATATTAAATGATACCAGGGAATTGTCTTCTTTTGTGTGCTAACGGTATTGTGATTCTAAAGCCAACATCCTTATTCTTAGAAGAGGCAGGCTGAAGTGTTCAGGGGTGTAGGATTTTGATGTCTGCAGCTTATTCAAGTGGTATAACAAAAAGGCATATTTATTTTCTGTGTATTTGAAGATCTTCATAATAATGAATTGGAATGAGGGGAACAAAGGGCATCTTTTTGAAGTTCTTTAGCCAAGAGCACTGTGAAGAAATTCTGAGCTACTAGAAACTTCAATTTACTGTTTTGAGTTTGTAGCGCTGTTTTTTTTTTTTTTTTTCCTGTTGCACCTGAGGTACCGCTCAGTCAGTGCCGCTCAGCCCAGCCCAGGTGCAAGCAGCTCTTAATCACACTTAAGTAAACAAGATTCAGCAGCAGCTGCAAACTACCCTGAGGGGGTAAGGTCCACATCTAACATAATCATCTTTACATTCCTACACCATTACAAGGGCACGTTCACTTTTAAATTGCGAAGTAGTTTTGTTTGCGTTTTCCAGCAGTCATATCTGCTTTCCGAGTCCCAGAGGGCATTTCTTTCTGGCCCTTGGACTGAACCCAGAAGACTCCTGTAGAGGCATCTTTTTGCCTATTTCTTGTTGAGTTCTATTTCCATCCGTCTGTACTTAAAGTACTTCTTGAAATAGCTTTCTTCATCCTGCAGTTTAAAAAGGAAATCCTGGAAGAAACTCAGAATCATAATTTGGTGCTCTTTTGTCATCCTGAGATTTTTTTTTTAAAGCAAATTTAGATGAGAACTGTGTATATCAAGAGGCTGTGACATCTTTTTAAAAGTTAGTGAGTACACACCTGAACAAGGCAGTGCTGCCATTAATATTCAAAAGCCCACTGTACTCATTTCTAACCACAGTTTAGTTTCTTCCGTATCAGGCTCATGGAGCCATAGGTTGTAAGCATCCTGCTACCAAGTGCTTGTCTGCTATGATGGCGCAATTGATGAGAGGCCACCAAGATCCTATTTAATTTTAGTAATTATGGCGGGTGTCCGGGAAGGTGTTCGCTGATATTAAAGTTAGCCTCTGGTTTAGGACAAGGAGCCAGTTTGGTGTTGGAAGGGCTACTGCGGCGTGTGCGCGCGGCGCGGGCCGGCGCGGGCCGGGCGGAGGGGTTAAGCGCTCCGCGGCGTCTCCTTTAAAAACATGGCCTCTGCACGGGGTCCCCGGGGGTAGCCATCTTGGTAAAGGCCGGAACGGTGCGGTGGCGGCGGCGGCGGCCAGTGCGGGGTTGACGCTGGGAGGGCTGCCAGATTCAAAGGCCACAATGAGTGAGCGACCGGGCGACGCGAAGCGAACTTAGTCCGGCCTGGGTCCCACGTGGCCTGGGGGCTCCCGGTGGGCCGCCGACGCGGCGCCAGCTCGCGGCCAGGATGGTGAGGCGGCGAGCGCTGAGGGGCTGCCTGCAGCTGCTGGCGCCCACGGCGGAGCTGGCGCGGCGAGGCCGGGGGCGGAGGAACCCGGGCGCCGGCCATCGTGGCCCCTCCCGCTGCGCGGGGGCGCTGGGACCCGCGGCGCGGCGGCCCGCAGCCGAGGAGCAGCAGCAGCAGCGGCGGCAGCAGCGCGCGCGCCCAGCCGCCCTCAGCACCAGGTAAGCCCACGCTCACGCGCCCTCCTGCCTCCCGCCGGCGTTCCCTCGCTGCTCGGCTCGCTTCCTCCTCGGTCTCCGGGTGGAGCCGAGTACACGCCCCGCCCCGGGGCTGCTTGGACTCTTCGGCGGAGTGGAGCGGGCTGTGGGTGGATTCCCTCTTCCCAGCCCTGCCTCCTCGCCCTGGGGATGCCGCACTTGTGAGTGGCAGAAATTCGTTTGACTATCCGCACCCCCAAGCTGCCTGGGTGAAGAGCTACAGTAGTTTTTTTTTTCTGCTTGGGAGAGTAGCCATCTCTGGGATTTGTTTTGGGTCCTATCTTCTTTGCAGATCACTAGGTTGCGGCTTCACCGATTGGAATACATGTAGGTGTATCTTCTTGGGTTGTAGGACAAGGAGTGAGTGGACAACTTCCTTAGAGATTTATTTCTGCTTCACCTGTAGTATTTATCTTTTAAAAATCCGTTCTAACAGGTTTCTCCCCTCCTATCTTGAAAGTTAACCACGGAATGGAAGTGAAGAGCTAAAGATTGGAGTCAGGTGAGGCGAGGTGGTGGAAGAAAGCCTGTACTTTCTAGAGTTTTCTGTTTGGTGGTTTGTTTCTCAAATTTATTATTATTGCTGGCTTTTCAGAACAGGTATTCAGATAGTGTTTTCCTTCTCTTTGGATAGAACTTGCTATAATCCTGGTAATTGAGACGAATAGGCTTTTACAGGCTTCTGAGTCTCATGCATCAGCTGAACCTGGAAAGTATTAAGAGAATGAGAAAAGTTAACCTTTAAAAAGTCTCTTAGTTCTCTTTGCCTTGCAGTTCTATATATGTTAGACGATGATTCACTCTGGTTTAGTTTGGCTTATTAACATGAAGTGTTTGCTGTGTTATAATTCTGATTATTGAGAAAGTCATTCCTCAGATACAGCTCTCTGGAAATTAAGAAGTAATTTCCATCTTTGTTAAAAATGAATGTCTAGCAGTTCCATTTCTATTTTCGGTTACATTGGTTTTGATGTAGCCTCAGACATAGGTATCATTTAGAATGAAGTTACATAATCTTGAAGAAAATATTGCCTGTGACTACAACAGTCTGATTTTGTTGCAAGAAAGTATTAGTTCTGTTAGAGAAGAAATTTAAAATTTGCTTAAAATAATTTAAGAGAGATACTGCCTTCAGTTCAAACTGTCTTAAGTCGACTGAAAATGTAGTCACAATTTTCAGGTTTTATTTCATTACATTCTGTAGGCTTTCTTGTAATAATTTCGGTAAGTCTCCAAGAGATGAAAATACTTAGTGTATTTCTCATACTCTTGTTTTCACTCAATTCCAGTTGTACAGATTTCATATGCAAAATTTAATTTTTAAATTAGTCTGCTTATAACTGTGTGAAGGATATTTTAATATAAGCATTCTATCATAGGGTTTGGGTTTGGGTTTGGGTTATGCTTTAGATGATCCAGTCATCCTGTATGAAAAGAGTATTATGTTACTTTGAGTATTAGTGAGTTTGAGAAATTGGAATTTTTAAGAACTTTTTGTCTGTGTCTGGAAAAGTACTATTGCCTTTAATTTTGTTGTTTCATTCTGCTTTTTCTTCATAGTGGTAGATAGCTGTGGATGTAGTGGGTTTTTCCATTCCATTTTACTCTTTTTTTGCAAATCAGAATATGGCTGTAACTGGAGGACTGTGTTGATCTGGGCAGTTTAGATTAAAATGCAAACAAGTAAGAGGTGTTTTCATTGAAGTTTTATTGGGGAATTGAACTGTGCACATAATTAATGGTTAACGAGCACCTTTATCCTGAAGACCTAGGAGAGCACATATAAAATTGGCATTAAAAAAAAAACACCCATGTGATTTCTAGCATAAGGTTCACATAATGTACCATTCTAACTGCTAGAATACTAAAGAATTCTACCTATCTGTATTTATAGTGCTTTGCTCAAGCTGTCTTTTGAATTTAGTAACGATTTATTGTGTATTTAAGTTTTTTTTAATTGAAGTATAGTCAGTTTACAATGTGTCAATTTCTGGTGTACGGCATAATGCTTCAGTCATAAATGAATATACATATATTCATTTTCATATTCTTTTTCACCGTAAGCTACTACAAGATATTGAATATAGTTTCCTGTGCTATACTATATGAACTTGTTTATGTATTTTATATATACCAGTCTGTGTCTGCAAATCTCGAACTCCCAATTAAGTATTTTATTAACAGACTTGCAACAGATTATGTGTGAACTCTTATGTCCCCTGGGGCAGTTTTATGTCAGAGATATGGTCTTGCTAACTAAGCTGGTTAAATGATGTGTTATAATTGTGATTTATAAAATTCTTTCAAGTATTCTTTCATATATTTATTTTTCATTTGGTTTTATAGACAGTACGTGTGATTATTAACCCCCTTTCACAGATAAGGGAAACAGGAAACATTGTAGGAGGTGTTAGTGATTTGTTCAAGGTTCCTTAGCGCAGCAGCCCTGGCTTTTAGCAGAATGTGTGTACACACGGCTGCCTCTTGTAGGAAAGGGGTACCAGTTGAAGCCAAGGTAAGAGTGGTTTGGACAAGCAAGCTTTGGTCAGCATCACAGCCATAGATTGCACCCTTAAACCCATTGGTTGGGAATGGTCAGTGCCATTGGCTATGGGGGCACAAGGCTGGCATCTAGATGGATCAGTGCAAATTCAAAAGTGATTGACCTACCCTGGTGGTCTAGTGGTTAGGATTCGGCGCTCTCGAAAGTGACTGAAAATCTACTCAGTGTGCACCTGCTACCTAGAACAATTGATCTTTCCCCTTGAAGGCAGATTTTCCTGTTTTTCTAATTTGGCGGCCTTCTCAGATTAAGAGATGGTAACATTGATGGACGAGTAAATGTGTGTAGACATGTGTTCTTTTGTAATGTCTCTCAGTTACAAGAGTCAAGTTGTCAGAGTAAAGAAACACCAAGCTTCCTCATTTGTTAAGGGCACTCCTTAAACTAGGCAGATACTAGTTCTGCTTGCAAAAGATCCTGAAGCTGGGACAACTGGCCGGCAGCTGCAATTTGTTTTGAAAGTTGTTTTCTGTATTTTAAAGGTCTTTCAGATTACAAAGATACTTGTTTTCAAGTTACTGTGTTCATTCCTCCGGCTTGTTTAGAGAGTTGATGAAAAGTACTACAATATATATTTAGAATATTGTGCTATTGTGTGGTGAAAGTAACTAATGACAGCTTAAAGAGTTTCTGGGCTCCAAGTTCTTTATTAAAACCTGAGGCCAGTTTATCTGTTTATGAGCTAAAGTAAGTGAAATACCCAACATGAGGTGAATGTTGTCATCTGTCTTCCCCTGCTGAGCACGTGCTCTCTTGGTTCTAAGTGTTTCTAAGCATAATTCAGATGAGAATATGGCTAATCAACAGTCCAGGCTCCATCACCAGCCAGAACTGGAGTGTCAGGCTTCTCTCTGGCCTGACTTGCTCCACCTGTAAAGGAAAGGGGTCACAGAGTGATGACTCGGGTTGTGGAGGGTTCAAGTTGGAAAGGACCTTAAAGAGTAAATGAATGGACCAATCTCTTTTAACTCACAGATTTCATGTTTCTGCTCTTCCAGGAGCATTTAGCCTCTCATCATACCACAAAACTGAAACATCAAAATTAGGCATTTCCACCATTTCTCAGAGATGAGATACAGATCTTGCTGACTTACGATGGGGTTACGTCCTCATCAATGCAACGTCAAGTTGAGAATACCGTAATATGAAAGTGTATTTAATACACCTAATCTATTGAACATCATAGCTCAGCCTAACTTGCCTTAAATCTGCTCAGAACTCTTACGTTAGCCCAGAGTTGGGCAAAATCATCTGGCACAAAGCCTATTTTATAATAAAGTAGTGAGTATCTCATGTAATTGGATACTGTAGTGAAAGTGAAAAACAGAATGGTTATAAGTGTATGGGGGTGTTTACCCTCATGACTGCCAGCCAGTGACCCAGTCCCCGCCCCAGAGCTGCCACTGCCCAGCATTGCTAGAGAGTATCTTTCAGTCCACGTATTACTAGCCTGGGAAAGATCAAAATTCACAGTTCAAATTAGGGTTTCTCCTGCATGGGGATTGCTTTTCTACTACTGTAAAGTTGAGAAGTTGTAAGTTGAACCATTGTAAGTTGGGGACTGTCCTTATTTTAAAATTCTTGCTTGAGAGTTGATTCCTTTCTTATTCTTTCCCCATATAGTGTATCAATATTATATGTAGACAAAATGTCCATTTGGAACCCATTTTTCCACTGGGTGAACGTGAATGCTGGTGCATATATTGAATATCATCCCAAGGAAGAATTTGACAAACTTGATGTTCTCAGCTACATTCTCTTGGTTAATCTTGATTATGTAAAGCTTTATAATTTTCTTTCTTAGCTGCCCAAATATCTTAAAACCATACTATATAATAATGCTCATCTCCAATTTTGTATAAACAGCCTACGTTTTAATAAATTTTGTTGAAAACATACCTATGCATATATATATGTTACCCTGGGGCTGTAGAGTGATTAATCTTCCAGATTTTCCCAGGACTGAGGGGGTTCCCGGTATGCAGGATTTCCAGTGCTAAAACTGGGAAAGCCCTGGGCGTTGTTCCTCTCACCTGAAGGTATCTCTTTGTGGGACGTGATTAAAAATTCTTCCAGTTGGAAGGAGAAAATGCCAGGTAGTTTTATGCTGATGAACTCGACCTTTTTTTTTCAAGGCACGGAAAATATCTTCAAGACACCGTGTTTATTTTCTGTTTATATGACTGAAATACAGAATTGATCTAGTATTTGTTCTTTTTTGTGTGACTTTAAGTGAGAACAATTTAGCAATTAAATAGAAAAGTTACATTACTTTGAAATCTTGTAAAATTAAAAGGGCAATTACAAGGGAACTAGTATTAATTTTTCAGTGTCTACTAAGTGTTTTTTACTTTGAAAGGGGGTTTAAAAAAAAAAAGACATTGAATGCAAGAAAGGCCAGCCTTGTCGGTGAGACCATAACAGCTGACTGTATGCTGCTAACTTGAGGACCTGGATATCTGTTCAAGATAAATGTACTGGGCTTTCCTTGCAGACTCAACATGATTAGTGGATAAAGCATGGGCTTTTGGAGTCTGATCAACTTGGGTGGGATTCCTAGGTCCAGCTGTTACCAGCTTTTTGACTTTATGCAAACTATAAACTCTGAACCTCTGTTACGTCACCTTTAATATGAAGATGATACCTACCTCGTGGGAATGTTGTGAGGATTAAATGAGGTAATGAGTGTCTGACTCACAGTAAGTGCTCAGTAAACGATGCACTGTAGCGCTCATGGTGCTGTTCAGTGTATGCACGTTTGGATTAGGAAGGCTCTGGTTTTGGATAATTAGCTTTTTTTTATAGCGTCCCTAAACTTACAAGCTAGAGTCATGATTGTATCATTCAGAATTAGTTTGCGGAGGTCCACAGTTGGAAAGTCCAGGCTTGGTACATGGCCTCTGAAGTCCTGGTTCTCTACACCATTTCTGGGAAGTGGCCCTCATACTCCTGGCCCAGGATGGCTGCAGGTAGCAGGATGCAGGAAGAGTCAAGAATGCCTCCCTTTCCCTTAAGAAGACTCCCAGAATCACTGTATAATTCTGCTGCTTCTATCACATTGGCCAGAGTGTCATCAGTACGGCCATCCCTAACTGGAGGGGTGATTAGCTCCCCAAAGTAAAACTGTGTTTCTGTTGTTGAGGAGAAAAGGTGGACTAGATTTTATGGTGGGCATCTTCTTGTCTTTACCACTTTGTCACCACTTGACCAGTATAGAATTCAGCTACTCAAGTATTCCCTGAGAGTTTTCGGTTATCTCCATAATTAGTAGACTTAGTGGGGTACCCTTTGAATTTTGTCTCTCTCCTTTTACTTCTATAATTTGATTCCCAGCAGATTTTTCCAGAAACAATTAACTCTATTCCAGTGAAGAGGAATTAGGAGTTTAAGCTCCTGTTCATTTATGCATTCAGTAAATATTTATTGAGCATCATTAGGTACAGGCTGCAGTGGATTATTATAGACAGTATGAATCATCGCTGAGTGTGCTTCCGTTTTTGGTTTTTTTTTCGCTTTGGCTTCCTGTATGCACACAGTTGAATTTGTTCCTCAGCTGGGCTGAGTACAAGTCTGACCTATCAAACTTCGTTCTCAGCAATGTAGCTCCCCCGTCCTAGTTCTGTGTAGCCAAATTGGGGTTAGACCACCTTTTAACTTGGAGTGCAAGACAGGGAGGAAGAGGAGGCTTTATTGGCAGCTGCTATGCTGGCATAAATTCAGGGTAAAAGTTCCTTTGGTCCTTCGTAAATGCCTGTGTGAATGGCTGGTGCAGAGTAGTGCTTTTCAACCCTGCCTGCATATCAGAATCACCCACAGAGCTTTTAAAAACTACCTGGGGAGCCTCCGCCTGACATTTTGATTCAGGAGTCTCAGGTGCAGTTTAAAAAGCTCTCCAGGTAATTTTGGTGTGCAGTCAGTATTGAGAATCACAGGTTTAAGGCTTTGCACCCAGCTGGCTTGGAAATCTCTTTGCCAGTCATGCTGGAGGTCACATTCTTCCTTGATAACATGTTTGTTTGTTTGTTAGAGGAGGTAGGGAACTGAACCCGGGACCCTGTGCATGATAAGCATGGCTTTGCCACTGAGCTATATCCTCCCTCCTTGATAACCTGTTTTGACCACAGGAAGGGAGAGTGGGAGAGCTCAGAGACTAGGACAGAAGACGTAAAACTGAACTGCTTTAAGGGATGAATTGCTAGAGGTGGCTTTGCTTGCCTGTTTTGCTTGTTCCTATTGTGGGAAATGTTTCCTTTGAGCCAGTGAATCTCAGTAACTGGGGCTCCAGCTCTGGGGAAAGTGCTGGTTGTGGGATGTGGCTGCTGTTAATATTGTGAGTCTGCACATTTTTGCTCCCTGGCGGGCAACAAACGGAGATGAAGGGGGCGGGGGTGGAGAGGATTATTATTTTCAGAACCAGGACAGTATCAAGGTTTATTAGAGCCTCCCGGTGTATCTGGAAGAGTTGGCGGGGCCACTAGGAGCTGTGGGTTTGCAGGAACCTGTGGATAATCGTGGTTTCATATTTGTTCTAAGAGTTGTGTGAATTTCAGGAAGACGAGGGCTTCTCTTACTCAAATACAAGAACAGAAACGCAGTCCAGAGTTTATTCGCTTTCCGTTTATTCATGTATTGCCCTGTCTTACTAGTGCAGACATTTCAGGATGGAATAGTATTCCACTAACCTTTAGTAAACGATGTTCAGGACATAGTGAAACAGGGGCTTATTTATCGAGGGCTTCCTATGTGCCAGACGCTGGGCTAAGGATTATGTCCATTTTGTCCAGTAACCTAATGAGTGGGCACCAGACAAGGAAACTAAGGGTTAGAAAGGATGACAAGGGTGCCAAGTTGGGAAGTATTTATTCTAAAATGTTTTAAATCCCCTGTGCTCCTTTTCCTGGTAATGTGGTCTTTCCTGATAACTGATTCAAATATGTTTTAATTATATCCTTTTTTTGATAGTACTTTTATAATTTACCACATCCTGATCTTAAACAACATGCTGAATTGAACTCAGGGATCTCAAAAGTTCCTCTGAACCTCAAGATTGTCTTAGTTGACCTTTCGGGGGTGTCTCAGAGTCTTCACTCTAACACCACTGTTACACTGTCAGGACATGGGCTGAACAGGGTCTGATCTGGGCCTGCTTCTTTGTAAAACCCCCACTGTTGGTTGGTCATTTACCTGTAAATCACAAAGGCTCGGCAAGGCTGACCTCCAGGGCAGTGTAACACCTGCCTTTCTGCCGTGTTCATTCGTCCTGAATCAGGTGTTCCCGTACCTCTCTAGTGACTTTCTTGCTTTCCATTACCCTCTGTCCATGGCAGGGCCCTTGGCTGCATTCAGAAGCTTATGAGCCTTTTCAGCATCTCTGACCCCTGGGATCACAGGACTCTCTTGCAGTGCCAACCACGCAGCATGTAAGGAAGGGTGTTTCTCACCACGTCAAGATTTGGGGCAGTTGTTTTGAAAGTGCCTTATTCTAAAGACTATGATTTTCATTATTCAGAGCTGATACTTCTAAAAACATGAGATCATGCCAACATTTGTATGATTGCCTGTGGGATTTTTTTACCCCCTGTAAAGGGTTTTGTATCCTTGGGGGTGAGGGGCTTGCATTGCCTGCTGCGCCTGGAGAGCTAGAACTTAGATATAGCAGACATTCAAACAGGGTTTGTTAAATATGACTTTAAAAATGTTTTAAGCCCTTACAAATCTGAATTCTTATTTAAGGTTGAAAGTCTAAGAGCTGTTTGTACCAGACTTGTCCTGAAATCTCTCCTGAACGATTTCATGCTCTGAGGAACTCCTAGGCTGCCTGATCACAGTGAAACTACATTCTCCCTGTGGCTGACTCTGCAGTTCTCAGGTGAAAAATACTTTGCTTCTTCCCTCCTACCTCAGCCTAGGAAAAGTAGTCGGATCTGAACTGCTTTCCCTGAGAGCTTCCACGTGGGGCTGAGGGCATGGAACCTGGTAGCCCAAGGTGCTCGGCCACTTTAGAGAGGGTAGCTCTTCAGTGGTCTAAGCTGGCTCTAGTGCAGCCAAAGATTGTTAGAATTTTAGGGGTGGACAGTCCTTGACTCCTTTTGCAAGTATGGCCCAGTCTTCTCATTTTACAGATGAATAAAGTGAGTCTTGATAATAAATTAAATGACTTTTTAAAGGTTGCAGAATTTAGCAGAGCAAAAGTTGCAATCAGAACTGAAGTCTGAAGTTTTTAAAAGAGTGCACCTTTCCCCTTGTTACCCTTTCTGACTGTCTAGGAGCTGTGAAGACACATTTCTCCATTGCTTTTTTTATGGGTTATGGTTGAAATAAGCTTTTCTTTTTGCATAGTTGATTATGAGACAGATTAGGAGACAGAGTCAGGCCATAGTTTGAAAGTATATTTCTGTTGTAACCTTGGATTAAGAAATAGAAAATGAACATTTAAGATCCTCTAACATATGTACAATACATTTTGATGTTTCACTAGCGTCAGTTTAGTCTTTACTCCCCATCCTCCCCAACCTTTTCAGTGAAATAATCCTGTATTTTTAGATGTTACTGACTACACTAGAAATGAATCTGTACTTTTTGTTGGGTACTATTTTTAAGATATTAAGGAAGCAATAATGATATCATTTCTTTTTTTTTTCATTTTTCAGTTTTATTAGGTAGAGTTGTTACAATTTGACTGCACATATAGAATGTATTGCATGTAAATACATATACACAATATACTGCACATATTTTTAAATTTACATATATGTACTGTTCATTGTTTCTAAGAATGTTTAGAGCTTTAGCTTTTTTAACTTAGTTATCAAAGGAATAAAGCCAACCACAAAATAAGAATTAATTCAAAAAGACACATACACCCTATTAACAGCAACATTATTTATAATTGCCAAGATATGGAAGCATCGTAGGTGTACATCAGTAGATGAATAAAGAAGATGCAGCATATATATGTAATGGAATACAACTACCCATAAGAAAGAAGGCTACTTTGCCAATTGCAGCCCTTCATTCACTTTTTTTTTCCACTTCAAAAACCAGAATTTTATAACTGACATAAACATTTCCATTGCATCAAAAAGAACAAAATACCTAGAAATAAACTTAACCAAGGAGATTACCTATACTCTGAAAACTGTAAAACATTGATGAAGGAAATTGAAGATGATACAAAGAAATGGAAAGATACCTTGTGCTCTTGGATTGGAAGAATCAACATTATCAACATGGCTGTACTACCCAAAGCACCCCACAGATCCAATGCAGCCCCTGTCAAAGTACTCAACAATTTTCACAGAACTAGAACAAACAATTCCAAAATTTATATGGAACCATAAAAGACCCCAAACTGCCAAAACAATCTTTTGTAGGTCTTTTTTTTTCCTTCTTCTTTTTGTTCTTTTCTTTTGGTTTGAAGACTAGAGAAGTTCCTTTAACATTTGTTATAAAGCTGGTTTGGTGGTGCTGAATTCTTTTAGCTTTTGTTTATCTGTGAAGCTTTTGATTTCTCCATCAAATCTCAATGAGAGCCTTGCTGGATAGAGTATTCTTGGTTGTGGGTTTTTCGCTTTCATCACTTTAAATATATCTTGCCATTCCCTTTTGGTCTGTAGAGTTTCTGCTGAAAAATCAGCTAGTAACCTTATGGGAGTTCCCTTGCATGTTCCCTTTTCTCTTGCTAATATCATTTCAATAAACATTATTTTATACATGTTTTCACAGTTTGCCATAACATGCCATTGTAATTTGATCATCCCAAGAATTCCAGTTATGATACTGTAAATGGCATTTTTAAATGGACTTTGGTCTTAAGTTGGCTCTTTATCTTGTTTTTTGTTTCTCAGTCTTATCAAAGCTTTGCTTTCTTATTAACCTATAGGAGGAACTCTTATAGAGGAAGCTCCTTCAGTGTTCATGTATTTTGGCAACTTAAAATCTGTAAATAGCCTGTGAAATGACTTTTGGTTCAGTAGGTTGAATTTTGTCAAATAGCCAGAATTTTCAAAGCCTTTGGCATTCCATGATCAAGAGCATGTGTTGTTCTTGACTACTTTTTGAAAAGAAAACATGTTCTCTAATTTGTATCCCGTGGAGTCTGATTGTGTTCATTCCTCTCAAAAATTGTCAATTCTGAGTCTTACATGCTGTCAGTAAGTTAACATTTCTTTGTGAATTATTTGTGTCAAGTGACAAAAATAACACATTTTAGTAACGAATTTGCTGTCCTTTATTCAAGGGAAGAGTCTTAGTCCATAGGTTGGGGGAATGCAGAGCCTCACAAGGAGTGGAGGGCTCTTCCCTGAGGATTTTGGGCAGGAGCGAGTTCTGTAGAAGAGCTCGCTGGAAGAGGCAATGTGGAAACAGGGTGTGACTGGCTAGGAGGGCGGGCATTTCCTTATAAGGCCAGCAGATCCTGTTTTCTAGGGGAAGATAAGCTAGCTAAGCTGAGTGGGAGGATTGTGATGGATATGTTAGGATTCCTTGACATATGTTTCCTGTAACACAGGCGGACTTGGGTCTAGATCTGTGGTGTGGTTTGGGCCACTGGGGTGGCCTCCGGTTTGGGGGGCCCCAGTATACAAATTAACTTCCTCATTCATCAAAGTAATTTTTCTGTCTGTAATGAGATGAGCACTTTATAAGACAAATGTAAAGTCTTTTTTTCTTCTTTTGGATGGAATTCTTTTTTTTTTTTTTAAACATCTGTCTTTTTTTTTTTTTAATTGAAGTGCAGTCAGTTACAATGTGTCAGTTTCTGGTGTATAGCACAATGTCCTAGTCATGCATATATATACATATATTCGTTTTCATATTTTTTCGTTAAAAGTTATTACAAGATATTGAATGTAGTTCCCTGTGCTATACAGAAGAAACTTTTTAAATCTATTTTTATATATAGTGGCTACATTTGTAAATCTCAAACTCCCAAATTTATCCCTTCCCACCCCTGGTAACCATAAGGTTGTTAGTATGTCTGCAAGTTTGTTTTGTAGATGATATCTTTTTTTTTTCCTTTCTTTTTTTTTAGATTCCATATAGGGGGAGGGTATAGCTCAAGTGGTAGAGTGCACGCTTAGCATGCATGAGGTCCTGGGTTCAAACCTCAGTACCTCCATTAAAGAAAAATAAATAAATACATAAACCTAATTACTCCCCCCCAAAAAGAAATAGATTCCATATATGAGTGATATCATATGGTATTTCTCTTTCTGACTTACTTCACTTAGAATGATGATCTCTAGGTCCATCCATGTTGCTGCAAATGGCATTTTATTCTTTTTTGTGGCTGAGTAGTGTTCCATTGTATAAATACACCACAACTTCTTTACCCAGTCATCTGTCGATGGACATTTAGGTTGCATCCATGTATTGGCTGTTGTGTACAGTGCTGCTATGAACATTGGGCTGCGTGTATCTTTTCGAGTTAAGAGTTCCCTCTGGATGCATACCCAGAAGTGGGGTTGCTGGATCATATGATAAGTCTGTTTTTAGTGTTTTGAGGAATCTCCATATAGTTTTCCACAACGGCTGCACCAAACTACATTCCCATTAGCAGTGTAGGAGGGTTCTCTTTCTCCACACTGTCTCCAGCTTTTTATCTTTCATGGACTTTTGAATGATGGCCATTCTGACTGGTGTGAGATGATACCTCATTGTAATTTTGATCTGCATTTCTCTGATAATTAGCAATATTGAGCATTTTTTCATGTGCCTATTGGCCATTTGTATGTCTTCATTGGAGAATTGCTTGTTTAGATCTTCTGTCCATTTTTGGATTGGATTTTTTTGTTGTCATTAAGTTGTTTGAGCTGTTTATATATTCTGAAAATTAAGCCTTTGTCAGTCGCATCATTTACAGATATTTTGTCCCATTCCATAGGTTGTCATTTTGCTTATGGTTTCCTTTGCTGTGCAAAAGCTTTTAAGTTTAATTAGGTCCCATTTGTTTATTTTTGCTCTTGTTTCTATTGCCTGGGTAGACTGCCCTAGGAGAACATTGCTAAGATGTATGTCAGAGAATGTTTTGCCTATGTTCTCTTTTAGAAGACTTATCATGTCTTATATTTAAGTCTTTAAGCCATTTTGAGTTTATTTTTGTGTATGGAGTCAGGGAGTGTTCTAACTTCATTGATTTACATGCTGCTGTCCAGTTTTCCCACCACTGCTTGCTGAAGAGACTGTCTTTTCTCCACTGTGTATTCTTGCCTCATTTGTCGAAGATTAATTGACCATAGATCTGTGGGTTTATTTCTGGGCTCTCTGTTCTGTTCCACTGATCCAAATGTCTGTTTTTATGATAGTATCACGCTGTTTTGATTACTGTAGCTCAGAGGAATTGTCTGAAGTCTGGGAGGGTTATTCCTCCAGCTTCATTCTTTTTCTTCAATATTACTTTGGCAATTCTGGGTCTTTTGTAATTCCATATAAATTTTAGGATTGTTCTAGTTCTGTGAAAAATGTCCTGGGTAATTTGATAGGGATCACATTAAATCTGTAGATTGCCTTGGCATTATGACCATTTTAACCATATTTAAGCTTCCAATCCAATAGCATGGGATGTCTTTCCAGTTCTTTAAGTCATCTTTAATTTCCTTAATCATTGTTTTTTGGTTCTCCATGTATAACTCCTTCTCCTTCTTTGTCAGATTTATTCCTAAGAATTTTATTGTTTTTGATACAAATTTAAAAGGGATTCTTTCTTTACTTTCTTTTGCTGCTAGTTCATTGTTTACAGAAATGCAACTGACTTCTAAGTCACAGTATCTTCAATGATTTATAAAAAGGATAAGGATGCTTAGACTTTCTACAAAAGTGCTTTTGTTTTTTTTACATAAAATTTTTAAGGAAGGAAAAATTTCAAGAATCTTGAGTTTTTAAATCTGGAATTCTAGGATGTTATCTTTCACCTGAAAAAATAACTCCATTGGATCAAAAGTTTCTATTTATGATAATCACTCTCCTCCTGAACATAGATAACATTAATAGTAATGGTTTGCATTTTTACAGCACTTAGAAATACTAACCCGTGATGTCACTGCTCCTTGTTACAGTTTTTCAAGAAGACAGGAGTTATTTTTATTTAGCAGATGAGTAAGCCCCAGTTTAGAGAGGTTCAGTTACTCTCCCAAAGCTCACACCTCTGATAGCACTGGATTCCTGTCTTCCTGACTCCCAACTAATGTACTTTCCACTGTTGTGAAGATAAATTGCTTAGTGAGGTGTAGAGGTTTGTAGTATAGATACATAGACCTAAATAGATATTCTATATGTATGAATTTATTAATTCTAACTAATATTTTGGACACTGTTTATACTAAAAGTTGTAACATTAGCGTCGATAATTAAGTATGTTAATATGCTGACCCTGCTTTCCTCTGTGAACAAGAGCTGAGTTTGTATACAACAGCTCGATTTAAACAAGCTAGAATCCAGAACCAAATTTAAAGGTAACAGGGCCCTATGACAACCGATAAATATAAAATATAAATGTTATTTTTCAAGACCAATTTGTTACAAAAAAGTTAACATAAATTCCATCTAGTAATTATCAACTACTTTCACTACATTTCTTTGAACATTACTTGCCAACTTGATAGCAGGAAGACTTTAATCCCCATGTCTCTAACCAAAGAGAGGTCTGAGTTCTGACATTTGGTAAAGACAACTCTGCCAAGTACAAATATTTTACTTCAGTAACTGCACACACAGATAAAATGCTTTCAAAAAGCAAGAATGCGTTATTTCAAAACTGAATGTTTCATCCTTTCTTTCTTTAACATTTAAGATTTGCCACCTGCCTAGAATTGAATGCATTGCTTTATTATTTAAAAAAAATGAGGAAAAAATTACACTAGTACAGTGTATGTTTGGTATTTCAACATACTCGTGAATCATGATATTGAAAATCATTATTCCTAGATTTGACGCTTAATAAATACTACTTGAATGACTACTCATTACGTACCAACAAAGATGCTAGCATTAAATCTGGAAAATATTCAGAACTGTATTTTCGCACATCGAAAATAACACTAAATTCGCAATTTCGTATTTGCTCTCTTTAGTGAAGAAAAGGGTTCTTTTAATACAGTGCTAGATAACAGCTAATGAAACTACTTCAGCTCATTGAAATGTCTGCACAGGGCTCTGCTGGTTAAAACTAAACTGTCCGGACTCTTTGCATGCAGTACAGGTTTCCCTCGAGACTGATGTTCACCCCCAGTGGCATTTAGAAGACTGGAGGGAGGGCAGATTGGTCCAAGCATGGGAAGTACACTGGATAATGGAAGGGAGAATGTTCTGTGGGAGGTCTGTACATAACATACCTCCACAAAGGAAAGTGCTGATTTGTTTTTTATCCATGAATTTCATTTTTAAGTTTATTGACTTAATCAGTTTTGCTAAAAAAAACTAAAGGAAAGCAAAGCAAATAGAAACTTAATATTCAGCACCTCGGAGCACAGTACAAAGTGGTGCATTTCATCAATTTCAGGACAGACATTCAGATTTTAACACTGCTGCTATCAGGTTGTGTCATATAATGAATACATGACATAATTATAATTGATTGTATTTTAACTTTCTTAGTGGTGCATAACTGTTATAAATTCATAGTGTCTTAAATTGGATGAAAATCAGAATAACATGAAGATCTTTAACAAATAAACTCCCTTTTGAAACACTGGTTGTCTGCAACTTACATGCACCCATGAGTACGCCCATCACCTTTCACTTAACGTTGGTCTGAAATCACGACAGAATTTTCACTTAACGTTAACTTGGAAGACAGGTATATAGCAAGAAAGAACTGGGAAATTTTCTACATTTAAATAAGAAAAGGCCAGCCTAGATGTTAAGGGGTTTATCTGAGTTTGCAAAGCTGAAAGCTAGTTAATAGAAGGACCATACCTCGAACCCAGCTTCCTTTAGTTCTAGTTTTCCTATCACGTTATCTTTGAGGTTTAAGGACGCCTCTGTGATATGTTGGCTGTGCCCACTGCAGAGTGACCAGGGGACCCACTTGAGCCTTCTGGTGACCCAGTGCTCAGGGAGGCTCCAGGCATCTCAACGTGCTGAGGCTCCCTTGTCCCTGGAGCACCTGTTGACAGAGCTTCAGAGCTGGTAGTTTTGCACATTCACTGACAGACTTCAGTACTTTTCCTCCAAAAGAATGAGTATAGATGATCACGGTTAGATTTCTTCTTTTTATGTATATATATTTTTATTTTTATATATTATATATATATATTATATGTATTTACTGAAGTATATAGGCAGTTTACAATTTTTGGGTCGATTTCTGGTGTACAGCAGTGTTTCAGTTGTACATGAACATACATATATTCGTTTTTGTATTTTTTCACCATAAATTACTACAAGATATCGAATATGGTTTCCTGTGCTATACAGCATGAACTTGTTTATCTATTCTATATATATCAGTTAGTATCTGCAAATCTCAAACTCCCAGTTTATCCCCTCCTACCCCCCACCCCCCTGGTAACTACACGTTTGTTCTCTGTGTCTGAGAGTCTGTTTCTGTTCTGCAAATAAGTTTGTTTGCTTTTTTTTTTTTTTTTTTAAGATTCTTCAAAAAGTGATACCATATGGTATTCTTCTTTCTCCTTTCTCTTTCTGGCTTATTTAACTTAGAATGACAATCTCCAGATCCATTGATGTTGCTGCAAATGGTATTATTTTGTTCTTTTTTATGGTTGAGTAGTAGTCCATTTTGTGTGTGTGTGTGTGTGTGTGTGTTTGTGTGTGTGTGTTTGTATGTATGTATACACACCGCATGCTCTTTATCCAGTCATCTGTCAGTGGACATTTGGGCTGTTTCCATGTCTTGGCTATTGTAGATAGTGCTGCTATGAACATTGAGGTGCTTGTGTCTTTTTTTTTTTTTTTAATTGAAGTATAGTCAGTTTACAATGTGTCAGTTTCTGGTATACAGCACAATACTTGAGTCATATGGAAACATACATATTCATTTTCATATTTTTCACTGTAGGTTACTATAGGATATTGAATGTAGTTCACTGCTATACAGTATCAACTTGTTTGTCTATTTTATGTATATTAGTTAATATCTTTAAATCTAGAGTTCCCAATTTATCCCTTCCCATCCCCTTTCCCCCCTGGTAACTGTAGATTTGTTTTCTATGTCTGTGAGTCTGTTTCTATTTTATAAATAAGTTGGTTTGCCTTTTTTTTTTTTTTAGTAGATTCCACATATAAGTGATATCTTATGGTGTTTTTCCTTCTCTTTCTGGCTTCACTTAGAATGACGATACTTTGGTCCATCCATGTTGCTGCAAATGGCATTATTTTATTCTTTTTTATGGCTGAGTAGTAGTCCATTGTATAAATATACCACAGCTTCTTTATCCAGTCATCTGTCAATGGACGTTTAGGTTGTTTTCTATGTTTTGGCTATTATATATAGTGCTGCTATGAACATTGGGGTGCATGCATCTTTTAGAATTAGAATTCCCTCTGGATGTATACACAAGAGTGGGATTGCTGGATCATACGGTAGGTCTATTTTTAATTTTTTGAGGAATCTCCATATTGTTTTCCATAGGCTGCACCAAACTACCTTCCCACCTGCAGTATAGGAGAGTTCCCTTTTCTCTATACCCTCTCCAGCAATTATTGTTTGTGGACTTTTGAATGATGGCCATTCTGACTGGTGTGAGTTGATACTTCACTGTAGTTTTGATTTGCATTTCTCTGATAAGTAGTGATATTGAGCTTTTTTTTTTTTCCATGTGCCTGTTGGCCATTTGTACGTCTTCATTGAAGCATTGCTTGTTTAGGTCTTTTGCCCATTTTTGGATTGGGTTGCTTGTTTTTTTGATATTAAGGTGTTTGAGCTGTTTGTGTATTTTGGAAATTAAGCCCTTGTCAGTCACATCACTTGCAGATATTTTTCTCCCATTCTGTAGGTTGTCTTTTTGTTTTGTTGATGGTATCATTAGCTGTGCAAAAGCTTTTAAGTTTAAATGGATCCTTTTTGTTTATTTTTGCTTTTATTTCCATTACTCCAGGAGCTGGTTCAAAAAATACATTGCTGTGGTTTATGTCTGAGAGTGTTCTGCCTGTTTTCCTCTAGGAGTTTTATAGTATCTGGTGTTACATTTAGGTCTTTAATCCATTTACTTTATTTTTGTATATGGGGTTAGAGAATGTTCTAATTTCAGTCTTATACAGGTACCTGTCCAGTTTTCCCACTTATTGAAGAGACTGTCTTTTCTCCATTGTATATTCTTGCCTCCTTTGTTGTAGATTGACTGTAAGTGCGTGGGTTTATTTCTGGACTTTCCTGTTCCATTGATCTATGTGTCTGCTTTTGTGCCAGTAACATACTGTTTTGATTACTCTAGCTTTGTAGCATAGACTGAAGCCAGGGAGCATGATTCCCCCAGCTCTGTTCTTCATTTTCAAGATTGTTTTGGCTATTTGGAGTCTTTTGTGTTTCCATACAAATTTTAACATTTTTTGTTCCAGCTCTGTGAAGAAGGTCATTGGTAATTTGATAAGAACTGCATTAAATCTATAAATTGCCCTGGGCAGTATGGCCCTTTTTACCATACTGATTCTTCCAATCTAAGAACACAGTATATCTTTCCATTTGTTTTTGTTGTCTCTGCCCACTTTCTGGAGAATTTTGATCATAAATGGATGTTGAATTTTATCAAAAGCTTTTTCTGCATCTATTAAGATTATCATATAGCTTTTATTCTTTAATTTGTTAATGTGGTGTATCATGTTGATTGATTTGCAGATATTGAAAAATCCCTGCACCCCTGGAATAAATCCCACTTGATCATGTATGTGTGATCCTTTTAATGCATTCTTGGAGTTGATTTACTGGTATTTTGTTGAGGATTTTTGCATCCATATTCATAAGTGATACTGGCTTTGAATTTTTTTTTTTTGTGATATCTTTGTCTGGTTTTAGTATCAGGGTGATGAAGTTCTCATAGAATGACTTTGAAAGTGTTCCTTCCTATGCAGTTTTTTGGAATAGTTTCAGAAGGATAGGTGTTAGCTTATTTTTTGAAATGAAGTACAGTCAGTTACAGTGTGTCAGTTTCTGGTGTACAGCACAATGTCCCAGTCATGCATATACATACATATATTCCTTTTCATATTCCTTTTCATTAAATGTTATTACAAGATATTGAACATAGTTCCCTTTGCTGTATAGAAGAAACTTTTTTTTAAATCTGTTTTTATGTGTAGTGGCAAACATTTGTAAATCTCATTCTCCCAATTTATCACTTCCAACTCCCTTTCCCCGGTAACCAAAACTTTGTTTACTATGTGTATGAGTCTCTTTTTGTTTTGTAGAATAGTTTATAGTGTCTTTTTTTTTTTTTTTTTAGATTCCACATCTGAGTGATACCATATGATATTTTTCTTTCTCTTTCTGGCTTACTTCACTTAGAATGATGATCCCTAGGTCCATCCGTGTTGCTGCAAATGGCATTATTTTATTCTTTTTTATGGCTGAGTAGTAGTCCATTGTATAAATATACCACAGCTTCTTTATCCAGTCATCTGTCAGTGGGCGTTTAGGTTGTTTTCTGTGTTTTGGCTATTATATACAGTGCTGCTGTGAACATTGGGGTGCATGCATCTTTTAGAATTAGGATTCCCTCTGGATATACATCCAGGAGTGGGATTGCTGGATCATATGGTAAGCCAATTTTTACTGTTTTGAAGACTCTCCATAGTGTGTTCCATGATGGCTGCACCAAACTACATTCCCACCAGCAGTGTAGGAGAATTCCCTTTTCTTTATACCCTCTCCAGCATTTATTGTTTGTGGACTTCTGAATGATGGCCATTCTGACTGGTGTGAGTTGATACTTCACTGTAGTTTTGATTTGCATTTCTCTGATAAATAGTGATATTGAGCTTTTTTTTTTTTTTCATGTGGCTATTGGCCATTTGTATGTCTTCACTGGAGCATTGCTTGTTTGTTTATTCTGCCCATTTTTGGATTGGGTTGTTTGTATTTTTGTTAGGTTGTGTGAGCTATTCATATATTCTGTCAGTCACATCATTTGCAGATATTTTCTCTCATTCCATAGTTTGTTGTTTTGCTTATGGTTTCCTTTGCTGTGCTAAAGCTTGTAAATTTAATTAGGTCCCATTTGTTTATTTTTGCTTTTATTTCTATTGCCTGGGTAGACTGCCCTAGGAGAACATTGCTGAGATTTATGTCAGAGAATGTTTTACCCACATTCTCTTGTAGGAGATTTATCATATCTTGTCTTATATTTAAGTTCTGAGTTTATTTTTGTGTATGTATTGTGGGAGTGTTCTAACTTCATTGATTTACATGCTGCTATCTAGTTTTTCCAAAACTATTTGCTGAAGAGACTGTCTTGTTTTTGCCTCTTTTGTCAAAGATTAGTTGACCATACGTCTGTGGGTTTATTTCTGGGCTGTCTGTTCTGTTCCACAGACCTGTATATCTGTTTTTTATGCTAATACCACACTCTTTGATGACTGTAACTCTGTAGTATTGTCTGAAGTCTGGGAGGTTTATTCCTCTAGCTTTGTTCTTTTTCTTCAATATTGCTTTGGCAATTCTGGGTCTTTTATGATTCCATATACATTTTAGGATAGTTCTTTTTCTGTGGGGGAAAAAAAATGTCCTGGGTAATTTGATAGGGATCACATTAAATCTGTGGATTGCCTTGGGCAGTATGACCATTTTTAATGATAATTGATTCTTCCAATCCAAGAACATGGGATATCTTTCCATATCTTTAAGTTATCTTTAATTCCGTTAATCAGTGTTTTGTAGTTCTCCATGTATAAGTCTTTCACCTCCTTGGTCAGATTTATTCCTAAGTATTTTACTGTTTTGAATGCGATTTTAAAAGGTATTGTTTCTTTACTTTCTTTTTCTGCTAATTCATTGTTAGTGTAAAGAAATGAAAGTGATTTTTTTTTTTTGAGATCAGTCGTCCCACTGACGGATTTATTTTATAGACAAGTTATTCATTTAAAATAACAAACCATTTGGGCTATTTTTTTTTACAGTAAACAATTATATATGTACATTATAAACACTATTTAACATAAAATGCATATCTAAGGTCTCCTTACATTTAACTAACCTGCTACTTCTACTTCATCTGTGATTAATTTTAGTCACTGATGAGTAAGTTTCTCTGCTTAAACTGGACTGGTCAAACCTTGGTACTACCTTGGTCAAACCAGGTACTAAGTGATAGTACAAAACAAGCATTTATGATTATGAACTATTCCTCTCTGACAAAAAGAACACCTAATGTTCCCGGGACAAGAGCTCTAAGATGGTTTTGGATTTAAGATAGCAGTGTAAGAATGTAATATGAAAGTAAAGTATGTTTACCAAAGAAAGTGAAAAATGTTTCTTTTAAAATATTCCAAGGCTGCCTGAATTGTGTGCCCCATTTTCAAGTCATACCTCTGGATTTGGGGTGACCCTTTGCTTTTCCATTAAGTGGGATGTAGATACAGATTATAGAAAAGTCATTCAAGAAGGTCCTGTTAAAATCTTAATAAAAGTTATCACTTAATTTAACAAAAAAGTTCAAAATTACTAATTATAAATAGAAAAAACCAGTTCAATTTTTTTAAGTGTGAATTTAATCAGTGAAGATTCCCTTTATCATACAACCTAAAATCAGTACATAGAGTATTTAAGTCAAAATTAAGGTTTAGTGTGAATTCGTTACTTGGCCAGTGCATCAAATATTTTAGCCTTCCAGAATACTACAGAATGAATTCCCTTTCTCATACAGTTTTCTAGTTCATCTGTGGAGGTTTTCTATGGTAATTGTTATTCACAAGTCCAGTTTTCTGAACATGCGAATGTCAATCGTCATCATCCAACATTAAAATAGCCTTTATCGCCCTCAATGTGCACTTCCTGAGTAGAATCCTGTGAGATCTCTGATTCAGGTTCCTCCTGGGAGGCAGGGGAGGGTGAACCTTGAGAGCTATCCAAAGCACTTTTATTCTGTTCGCTGGGAAGGCTTGCCTGAGGTCACAGGAATTGTCCAGACTTTACAGTTCTTTTTTGTTTTGAAGGTTCGCCTGTTTTAGTCTTTTCCATTTAGTGCGTCAATTCTGAAACCAGGTTTTGACCTACCTCTCGCTAGGCTGCAGCATCTTGGGCAGACGCTTCCTCTCGGGCAGGGAGAGGCTTCCTCGCTGGATCTCAGACTTCTCCAGCTCTATGATCTGGTCGTTGGAGAACCTCACCTGGCCGCCTTTCCTTTTATGCAGTGGCCTCTGCAGGAAAGGACTCCAGAGCAGGGGTTTGCCCAGAGGGTCGTGGTGGAGCCGGGCATGTGTGTAGTCGTTCACTGACCGCGGAAAGGGGTACCCAGGGCCCACGAAGTACCATAGGCTGCGGCCAGCTGCGGCCAGCACGGCGGCAGAGTGGTGCTAGAAGACGGTGGATCGTGGTGGGCTCGTACACCGGGTGTCGGTAGGAGGACACGAGGCTGGTGAAGGAGTTAGGGGACGGCAGTGTGGGCACGGGGATGGGCGTGGCGAGCCGCGACGGTGTCCTAGGTGTAGAATCGGTCCGGGTGCGCGGGCTGCAGCAGTGGTGTCCTCGCGAGCAGTGGGTACTGCCTGGTTCTGCCGCGCTGTGGCCCCCTGGAGAGCTGCCGGCCCGCGCCTCCCGTGCTACATTTATCTTGAAATGCCTGATTTTTGGATCTTCATCTTTTATCTTGCTACCTTATGGAATTCTTTCATCAGCTCTAGAAGTTTTTGTGTGGAGCTTTTAGGGCTTTCTATATATGGTATCATATCATCTGCATGTAGTGACAGTTTTACCTCTCCTTTTCCAACTTGGATCCCTTTTATTCCTTTTTCTCCCTTGATTGCTGTGGCTGAGACTTCCACTACTATGTTGAATAGAAGTGGTGAGAGTGGGCATCCTTGTCTTACTCCAGATTTTAGTGGGGAGGCTTTCAGTTTTTCACCCTTGAGTACTGTGATGGCTGTGGGTTTGTCATAAATAGCTTTTATTATGTTAAGGTATGTTCCCTCTATACCCGCTCTTACTGGTAAGTTTATATCATAAATGGGTGTTGAATTTTATCAAATGCTTTTCCCGCATCTATTGAGATGATCATGTGATTTCTGTCCTTTCTTTTGTTGATGTGTATCGTATTGATTGATTTGCATATGTTGAAACATCCTCATGTCCCTAAGATGACTCCAACTTGATCGTGGTGTTTATGGTCTTTTTTTATGTGTTGTTGGATTCTGTTTGCTAATATTTTGTTGAGGATTTTTGCATCTGTGTTCCTCAGTGATATTGGCCTGTAATTTTCCTTTTTGGTAGTGTCTTTAGCTTTGGTATCAGGGTGTTGGTGGTTTCATAGAATGAGTTTGGGAGTATTCCCTCCTCTTCAGTCTTTTGGAAGAGTTTGAGAAGGATTGGTATGAGTTTTTCTCAGTATATTTGATAGAATCCCCCAGTGAAGCCATCTGGTCCTGGACTTTTGTTTGCAGGGACGTTTTTTACTGGTGATTCTATTTCACTTCTGTGATTGGTATGTTTAAATGATCTATTTTTTCTTGATTCAGTTTTGGTGGACTGTATGTTTCTAGAAACTTGTCTATTTCTTCTGAGTTGTCCAATTTATTGCCAAATTGTTGTTCCTGGTATTTCTGTTACGATTTTTTGAATTTCTGTGGTGTTGATTGTAATCTCTCCATTTTCATATTTTATTTGTGTCCTCTCTCTTTTCTTCTTGGTAAGCCTGGCCAGAAGTTTGTCAGTTTTGTTTACTCCTTCAAAAAAAAAAGCTCTTGGTTTAATTGGGTTTTTTTTTCGTATTTTTTTAATCTCTGTTTTACTTATTTTCTCCTTGATCTTTATTTTTTTTCCCTTCTGCTGACTTTAGGTTTTGTTTGTTCTTCTTTTTCTAATTATTTTATGTGGTAGGTAGGTTGTTTATTTGAGATTGTTCTTGTCAGTTAGATTTTTATGTTCTTCTGTTCCTTACCATCATGTCACACTTACAGTGCATGGAGTGAAATGGTATCTCGTAGTGCCAGCATTTTGTGTTGCTTGAACAACTCTCGTGCTCGTACATAATCCTGTGAATATCACGTCCAGGATTTTAAAATATCCTTGGGGATATTTAAGAATTCATGTTTAGAGGCCCTGTAAAGGCAGTAGGTGGCCCTGAGGTGGGACATGATGCATTTAAAGAAACAAGTGAAGGCCATGTGTTTGGATCCAAGGAGAGGGTGGGCGGTGCTAGAAACACACACCCACCTGGACCATCTTCCTGACCTTTGCCCTCATTCTGAGAGCAGAGGGGAATCCTCTGCAGGTTTTCCCTTTTTGTTTGTTTGTTTCTTTTTTTTTAAATCAGATTTGCCTTTAAAATGCTCACTCCTGAAGTCTGGGTGTTGTGTGTGTTGGGGGTGGGGGTGTGTTAAGAGAGGACAGCTTTTGGTAGAGACCTGCTTCCGTGGATTGATGGGGAAGGGGGTGGTGGTGAAAGCTTGAATGTGCAGGAGGTAAGAAAATGGGGGTGTTTTAAGTAGGCAACTTTGAGAGTTTATTGTCCAGAAAGAAAATCACAGAACCCATTTTTCACTCCCCTTTTACTCTCTAGGCCCCCAGAAATCTGTTTTCTCACTTTCGTCACCCCCCACCCCCCCCCACCAGTAGCCTGGATCCCACAGTCATCCATTTCCTCTGGGGGTCCGTGCTCCCTGTGGTCTCAGGCCTCGCCTCAGACTCGCTGTGTGAAGGAAAAGCCGGGCTGGTCTAACAAGTAACTCACAAGTCTAGGAATGTGAAGGAGAGGCTGAGCTGGGCTAACAAGATAACTCACAAATCTGAGTATTGGAATACTGTTCTGAGTTCTGCTAGACTAACTTGTAAATCTAGGTTAATTAGTGTTGGTTTGCTGTTCATGTTTTTTTGCTAGCCAGCTGGGTTCTCAAAGATACATATCTGGCTTTGGAATGTTGGTTTACTGCCTCCCCGCCTCCACTTTTATGATGATAATGCTGCTAAAGCTGTTCCATGCCTATTGGCCGAATACCCCAAGCTTGTTGCTTTACCCTATAAAACCTCATGCGCATGTCTTGGAGGTGCTCAGAGCTTCGGAGCAGAAGCCCCTCTGAGCCCGCTGGCGTAATACATCTGAGTACTCCAACCCTCCGAGTGGTGCTTGTTTCTAGCCTGTCGTTTCCGTAACAGCTGGGCCAGAAATCCACCTTCTCCATATTCCAGTTATGTCCTCACTTTCCCCTAATTTCTTTACTGGGTTAGGGGTGTGGCCATTTCTGACCCCTCCCACTTTTTACCTCCACCCCCCCCACAAAGTGTCCAGGGTTTGTGATTATCCAGAGACTCTCAAGTCTTAGTGATTCAGCTTCTTTATTGTCTCTTGGATTTATTCTCTTCTTTCCTTTCTCACTGTCAGCTGCTTTGTCATCTTTTGACTGGGCCTACCATCTGCCTCTTAGTTCTTCAGTGAAAAAATGAGGGTGTAATACCTACTTAGAAATTTTGCTGGGAGCATTAATTTAAATGTGGTGTGTGAGACACGGAGCAAGGGGCCTTGCTGTTAGTGGATGTTCTGGGTTTCTTCTGTTCCTACTCACTCATTTATGTCCATGGCCCCAGTTTTTAGCCGCTCTTTGTTTTTATCCTACTACCAGAGTTATCTTCCCCAAATATGCCCTTTTTTTTGAGCCTGGAAAGGTTTATTGCAGGGCTAAGCAAGGAAGGCCGTCTTGTGCTTGAACAACCGGAACTCCCCAGATAGGCCCTTTTTAAGCATCTTCAGTGTTTCCCCATTGCCTGAGGGCAGCCAGATCTCCTTAATAACATCTCGGTCCAGGCCCACAGTCCAGTCTCAGCCATTTCATCTGCCCCACCCTGTACACCTTTCCCTCCTTAGCTCTCACACACCTTCCTTGCTGCTTACGTCCCAGGTATCACAGAGGACTAGATGTCTAAAAATGCTGTTTCGACTTTTTTGTGTGATTTTTGAATCAAAGTGTCTTTTTTATTTTTCTCCCTTATCTCTTCGGTGTTTATCACTATGCACCAGTAACTTATGTATTTGCTAGAATTATTATATATGTGTCTTTACGTGTCTGTGAATGTATACGTCTGTGTGTAACATGCACACACCTCACAGGCTGTTACTGTCAATAGGGGTGGCGTGAGGTCAGCTCTGCCATCAGTTAGATGTATTATCTTGTTGGGAAGTGACTTAGACCTTATAAACTTGTGTATTTTCATCTGTTAAATGAAGCAGGGTTTAAATGGATGGTCTTTATCTCTGCCCTTTGTAAAGGCCTGAACTTAATTATAACCGAGGTAAAGTAAATCTATGAGAGGAACTAAAACAACTCACCCAGATCCGTTGATTTTAATTTTTTTATTTTTATTTTTTAATATTTGTGGGGTGGTAATTAGATCTATTTATTTTTGGAGGAGGTGCCGGAGATTGAACCCAGGATCTCATGCATGCTAAGCATAAGCTATACCACTTGAGCTATACCCTCCCCCCCAACATTTATTTTAAAAAAATTGAGGGGGGTAATGTGGTTAGGTTTTACTTACTTATTTTTAGTGGAGGTACTGGGGATTGAACCCAGGACCTGTGCAATGCTAAGCATGTGCTCCATCACTGAGCTATATCCTCCCTCTTTAATAGAATTTAAAGAATTTAGATGTTAACAGCATGAGGGGAAAAAGAGCTAGCATTTGGTGAGTGGCAAGCACTTAATGTACCTTATGTCATTTAATCCTTGGAAACCCTGCTTGAGACAAGGAGCTATTTTTACATAGGAGAAAATTGAGGACTAGAAAGGTAAAGTCATTTGCCCAAGATTTAAAGCTGGTCATTCTGTCTCGGCTGTTAGGCTCTCCCACAGACAGCCACGGCTGAGCCGCGGCCCCTGATCCGGCTGTCAGCTGTGCTTTCTCACCACCAGTTCATCTCCAGACCACGGGCTGTTTACTCCAGACAGTTTGGGGTGGGAATGGGGTTTGGTCGTGTGTACGTGTTCATCCTGGTTTCTTTCCCTTTCTCTCCTGGGTAATATTTCTATTTAAACACCTCTGTAGCCAAACACTAATGCTTGACTTTCTGTGCTTATTTTTTCTTGGAAATATAAAGTGTATTTGTATGCATAGTATTTAATCTAAATAAAGCAAATGTTTGTTTCACATTATAGGAAAGAGATGAAATTTATGGCAGGTAATGAATATTCTTACTTGTGCTTCTCACTTTGTGTGTCTGGACTCCCATACAGCTCAAAAGCAAGGGTTTCTGAGCCTTGAGTCTAGGGGAGGTATAGGTGGGAGCAGGAAGTGACTCTGTTGATGCACATGTTGATGTGCATATGTGTCAGTCTACATACGTGTGTTATATTCTCTGTGTGTTACATATGTGCTTCTAAGTGTCTTACTTGTGTTAGCTTTAAAAGTTTTAAAGTGTAGTTGATTTACAATGTGTTAGTTTCTGGTGTGCAGCATAGTGATTCAGTTATACATATATGCTTTTTCTTTTTTTTTTTTTTACATTTTTATTGATTCATAATCATTTTACAGTGTTGTGTCAAATTCCAGTGTTCAGTACAATTTTTCAGTCATACATGGACATATACACACTCATTGTCACATTTTTTTCTCTGTGATTTATCATAACATTTTGTGTATATTTCCCTGTGCTATACAGTGTAATCTTGTTTATCTGTTTTACAATTTTGAAATCCCAGTCTATCCCTTCCCACCCTCTACCCCGCCCCCCCCCCCCGGGTAACCACAAGTCTGTATTCTCTGTCCATGAGTCTATTTCTGTCCTGTATTTATGCTTTGTTTTTGTTTGTTTGTTTGTTTTTGTTTTTTAGATTCCACATATGAGCAATCTCATATGGTATTTTTCTTTCTTTTTCTGGCTTACTTCACTTAGAATGACATTCTCTAGGAGCATCCATGTTGCTGCAAATGGCATTATGTTGTCGGTTTTTATGGCTGAGTAGTATTCCATTGTATAAATATACCACATCTTCTTTATCCAGTCACCTGTTGATGGACATTTAGGTTGTTTCCATGTTTTGGCTATTGTAAATAGTGCTGCTATGAACATTGGGGTGCAGGTGTCATCCTGAAGTAGATTTCCTTCTGGGTACAAGCCCAGGAGTGGGATTCCTGGGTCATATGGTAAGTCTATTCCTAGTCTTTTGAGGAATCGCCACACTGTTTTCCATAGTGGCTGCACCAAACTGCATTCCCACCATTATAGGTTGTTACTAGATGCTGAATGTAATTCCTTGCTGTTTATCTGTTTTATACATGGTGGTGTGTAGCTGTTAATCACAAACTCCTAATTTATGCTCCCCTTTCCCCTTTGGTAATCATAAGTTTGTTTTCTATGTCTGAGTCTCTTTCTATTCTGTAAATAAGTTTACTTGTATGAGTTTTTCAGATTCCACATACTAGCTTTTTATAATCCTCTCAATGACCTTTTGGAGGCAGGTAGTATTACTGTCTGCATTTTGTAGTTGAGGAAATCAAGGCACAGAGAGAATAAGAAACTTGCCTAAGGTCACAGAGCTGGGGTACCTGCTGCACTGACTTGCAGCTCTGCACCTGAGTTAATTCAGATTTGTATAGTTAACCACTTAAATACACTGCTGAACTGTCTCTCAGCTAATGTGTATCCTTTCCTGAGATTTGGACGCACTGAACTTTGGGAGATTGGAGGGACATTGTTAACAGATTGTCTTCCAAGTAAAAATGACTAGCCCTCATGGGGTTATATGTAAGCCACTTGAATTATTGAAGTATCCTCGAGGAACTAAGGCAGTCCTTCTTACTATGTGTTATTAACAATAATATTTTTAAAATGCAGGTATGAAAATATTACAGATTCATGAAGGAGCTTTAATTTATTCTACAGAATGTCATTGAAATGGAAATTTTTCATATGTTTAAGTGCTGGATGGTAGAGTAGATTGTCTTGGATTACAGCAGATAAGGAATATCTGAAAGATTTGGCAGTAATAAGTAAAGCAGACATCTTTTCTGTTTAGAGAGCAGTAATGCTAGATTCTAAAATTGTATTTTGCAGGAAGAAAATTTGAGCTAATAGAGACATTTTTATAGGTTTGAGGAAAATTTTGTTGGTTAAGAAGTAATACTCTATAATAAGTTTTTATGTCTTTATATGAAGCTCAAGTTGTTCCTTCCCCCTCTTTTTTTTTAGCTCGTCACCAAAGGACATGGATGAAAATGAAAGCAACCAGTCCCTGATGACAAGTAGTCAGTATCCTAAAGAAGCAGTAAGAAAACGCCAAAATTCACGGAATTCTGGAGGAAGTGATTCTTCTAGGTTTTCCAGGAAAAGTTTTAAACTGGATTACAGACTAGAAGAAGATGTAACTAAGTCAAAGAAAGGAAAGGATGGGAGGTTTGTTAATCCTTGGCCAACGTGGAAAACCCCCTCTATTCCAAATGCTCTCAGATGGCTGATAATGGAAAAAAATCACAGCAGTGTTCCGACCTCCAAAGAGGTAACGTTCGGCTTTTTGGGTGCGTCATATTTACTCTTAACATACGTATTACTTAACTCTGCTGTGAATTGTATTCTGACACGCAAGTCAGTTAATTGAGCCCTTTTGGGTGATGAGGTTCTGGGGAGATGATGTGAATAAGGTGCCTTCAGGTTCGTGATTTAACAGCAGAGTACATGTGTGAATAACCAGCTCTGATCTGGTGGCAACTAGAGGTAGGAACAGAACGCTCACGCACAGGAAAGGAAGCGGTTAATTCTGGCTGGTGGGATTGGAAATGGCTTCACAGAGGAGGTGCTATTTGAGCTGGGCCTGGAAGGATGAAAGGTAGTTGGCAGTGGTGTTCCTGGTAGATGATGGCATGACCAAGGTCACGAAGGTGAGAGAGTACGTGACATGTTCTAGAAAGTAGTAATCTGAGTGTTTGGAATGTGAATTATCAGGGTTAAGGCTAGCGTGCTTGGTTCTTCATCCTTGGATAAAGCTGCTAAAGCTGTAAAAGAAATTGTTGATGACCTTTCTAGACCCTTAAAAATGAGCAGTAGTTTACTGGCCTTTGAATATGCTAGTTAAGCGTAGGATGAGATTGTTAACGTTTGGCCTCCAGCTTATTAGGCGAATGCGATTTTACTTTGGTGGGGAGTGGCTGTTCCCAGCTGCAGTAGCACTTTTTTCTCCTTCCTTAGTTTTTGCCCCTTTCCACCTCCTGCCTCCCTTGGCTTCTCTTTTCCACCAACCCCTGTCTTGCTTGGCTTTCTGGGGAACTGAGAGATAAAGAACCAGACATTGGAAGTGGGTGGCATCCCTGAAGGTTTGATCTGCAGTGGGAAGAGGTGGGTGGGTGTGTGAGTGGTGGTGGTGGTAGGTCTTCTGCTTGGGTAAGCGTGTCCACTTTCCCTTAAAAGGTGTGAGGTTTAAAAACCTGGTATTATGATTTTGATGCTAAGGAATATTCATAGTATTAATCCTAGTAACAGGTGATTAACATGAATAGTACTTTCCCAGTACTTCTAAAGAATGAGTCAGAATATTAATAAAACCTTATTATTTGTCTCAACTTTGAGGGTTGGAAAAACAAGAACATTATTTTTCTTCTGAAGAACCCAGTGTGAAGAGAAACACGGAGTCAAGCTGTGAAAAGAAGAGTTTAGGTCAGGAGGCTGAGATGGGAAGGCTATCTGTTGGCGTAAATTTCTTCCTGGTGTTTGGGCTACAGCTTCTAAAAATAAAGAAGTATTTCTGTGCCTTTAGTTTTGTTTCCTCTCAAAGAGGAAAGCAAGTGACCACATGAAGGTGAAAATACATCTCTGCACTCTAATGATTTGGAGATATTCTAGAAACTGGGTTGAATTTCTGAGAACTCGCCAGGCCAGTTGTTCTTAAACCCTTGTGGATACTGGCCCCTCTTGAAAATCTGATGAAAGCTGCAGACCCGCTTCTTAGAGAAATATACACGTGTGCATAAACAGATGGCATTTTACCATAATTTTAGGGAGTTCCTGGGCACTTCTCAAGCCTGTCTGTTAACTCATTCATTTAGTCAGTGTTTTACTGAGCACCTGCTGTGTGCCCGGCACACTGTTCTGTGTGCTAGAGTTAGAGCCATGAGCAAAGCAGAAAGATACCCTGGCTTCCTTGGACCTTAGGTTTAGTGGAAGAGACAAAAAACAAACAAGTAAGTGATGTAGGATATTGAAGGATGAAAGATGAGAGTGCTTTGAGGAGTAAAAAGAGAGAAGGAAGTTAATGCATGGAGGTGGGAGCCGCATTCTTTAATGATGTGTAAGCTCTCTTTTTTTTCCCCCTAAGGCAGGCAGTTTCTTTTTAAAGGAAGTGTCAAAAGGAGGTCTCAGTATGAACTACTTTAACACATTCAGTGTAATGCAAGAGAGAGGAGACACCTTTGTCCTGTTCCAATTTCTGTTTTCTTTTACCTATGTCTCGTTTCCCCCTTGTTTCCAGTACAAGCCTAAAACTAGATCAAGAGCACGCTGACTTCTGTTGCTTTCACAGATAACTCTTAAGTCCATATTTAATACCTTTAAATTGCCAAAATTATTACTTTTAAGAACTCCTGAATGTGATAGTGTCCTTCATTTAAAAAAAAATTAAAGACCATGTAAAGAATGTCTACTTCAGATTACTGGGTCTGTTCAGAATTTAATCAGGTTTCTGGAAATTATTTTTGTTAGACATTGGCACAACTTCAGATTACTGTTTTGGAAGGAGAGGATGATATGATTTATGTAGGACTGTAATGACTATGTATTATGCAGTTTATATCATTATAATATATTTAGGTATATGAATATGAAAGTATTTTGGAAAAAACATGATGAAAGGATAAGATAACAGTACAACAGGTATAAACAAAATGAAATAGGCTTTTAGTTGAGCTACACAATTTAGTTGCCTGATCAGAAAACAGTACTTGGACCGTTCCTGCCATTTGCTTTTTTTTTTTTAATTTTTTATTGAAGTATAGTCAGTTTACAATGCTGTCAGTTTCTGCTGTACAGCACAGTGCTTCAGTCATACAGGAACATACATATGTTCGTTTTCTTACTCTTTTTAACCGTAAGTTGCTACAGGATGTTGAACATAGTTCCCTGTGCTGTCGTGCCATTTGCTTGTTCCGGGTCACTGGAGCAGTGGTCCGAGCACAGACTTCGCGTTGTTCGTGGGCTGTCGTTGCCCTGTGTTCTTGCACTGGCTCAGTGACCTTGTCTGATTGTTACCATTGTTGATTGTCTCCAACACTCAGGGCAGAGATGACTGGAGAGTTTTAAAGAGGGAGGGAAGCAGGCATCTCCTGAGTTTCATTAGTGGAAGGAGGCTGTGCTTCTCAGTTACTGCTGTAGAGGGGAGAGGGGCGGTCACAATGGAGTGTGACAGAGACACGGGACTGAGGCCATGCAGTATGGCTGGTGGAGAAAGTGGGACAACAGGCTCAGGCTCGGGTTCCTAACCAAGAGTGTGACCTTACTTCTATCATGGTCCCTTTGAGGAACTCTTCTTTTTCTGTCTGTAAATTTAGGCTAAGACAGTTTAAGTTCCTAGGATTGTTTTGAGATTCACACAACATGTGAAAGTGCTTTGGAAATACCACGTACTCTGCAGATGTATGATACTGAAGATGGGAGGCACTTTGAAAAAGTGAAACATACTAGTTATTTTATTTTATAGTGTTTTTTTTGTTGGTTGGTTATTTATTCATTTTACATTCCACTTGTAAGTGATAGCAGTCATACAGCATTTTTCTTTCTCTTTCTGGCTTCACTTAGAGTGATGGTATTCAGGTCCACCCATGTTGCTGCAAATGGCATTATTGTTTTCTTTTTTTTTACAGCCGAGTAGTGTTCCATTGTATATCTGTACCATGTCGTCTTTATCCAGTCATCTGTTGATGGACATTTGAGTTGTTTCTAAGTCTTGGATACTGTAAATAGTGCTGCTATGAACATTGAGGTGCATGTGTCTTTTTGAATTTTATTATTCTCTCGGTGTATGCCCTGTTTTTCTAGTTTGCTAACAGGTTGCTTTTTAACTTTTATCAAGGAAAAATTTATAGGTATGCAGCTTTTAAAAAGTCAGTACCGACAGGCTTATAAGAAAAATAGCAGTCTCCTAACCAGCCTCTGCCAGCCTGTC
This sequence comes from Vicugna pacos, assembly GCF_048564905.1. Taxonomy (NCBI): domain Eukaryota; kingdom Metazoa; phylum Chordata; class Mammalia; order Artiodactyla; family Camelidae; genus Vicugna; species Vicugna pacos. The sequence continues at coordinate 74,793,522 of NC_132993.1, read as the reverse complement.
CCCTCCCCAGAGGCAGCAACTTTCAGCCCTTTAAGCTGTTTCTTCTGGAGTTTATCTGCCTATTTCTTTTCTTTAATTTTATTGTGGTAAGAGCATTTCCATGAGATCTACCCCTTAGTTATAAGCGTGCGGTGCCTTATCGTTGACTCCAGGTACCATGTTGTACAGCACATCCGTGGAGCTTACTCATCTTGCGTAACTGCAACCTAATACCTGCTGACAGGAGCTCCCACCTCCCTCTTCCCCCAGCCCCTGGCAACCACTCTTCCACTCTGAGTCTGTGAATTTGACTGTTTCAACACGATATGTGGTTATTTGTTTATTCATTGTGCTCCATGCCTGGTGAGCCCTTTAGATTTTGAAAAGTTTTTGACTTCGGTCTAGGAAATTTTGTCTGTTTCTTTGAAAATGTCCTTCCCTCTTTTTATTCTAAACGATTTTTCCTTCTAAAATGGTTATTAATCATATTTTGGACCTCTTAAATCAATCTGTGATATTTTCTCCTGTACTTCATCTCTATTAATTTTTTTGTTTTGCTTTCTGGCAGATTTCCTCAAGAATGTATTTGTTTCCATTTTAAATACTTCATTGTTTGTCTCAGAGTTTTAAGTGATGGATGAAAACTGTCGCAATATGAAATTTTAAAAAACCTAGAAAATATGAATACTCTGATCTTAACTGTGCATAAAAATCGACCTGTGCATAAAGATAACAGTGGTTATAATCTCTTCACATTGGTATAATGGATGGCTACTCTTACCATCTTTATATGTTTTCTCTATTTTCGAAGTATTTTATGAAGGGCATTTTCTTTTATAATTAAGGAGGCGTTTAAATATAAATATAAAACATTGTACATTAATAATTAATTAGAGGTATTTTGGTAACAGATCAGTGTCTATTCAGTGGTCACTTGTATCATCAAAATAAATACGAAAATGAAAAAATTGTATTTAAACTTTAAATTTGAGTTGCAGAGTAATAAATACAAAAGTTTCCTAAAACAGTAAAAAGATGCTTTCAGTTAGAAGAGTAGTGGGTGAATGAATGTTGAGATTTCCCCTTTTCTTAAGAAAAGTAAAACGTTAACTAGTGTACTGGTTAATTATGGGCCAGGGGATTTTCCCATTTGTAGCTTTAAAAAAGGAAGACCAGCCAAGAAGAATCTTGATCTAGTAAAGAAAATGCCAAGTGAGTGCGTGGTTTCCTCAGATAAACAAGAATTTCTCTGCCCCCATTCTATGTGCTTTTTGAAACTCTGATGATTAGGATAAAAAAAAAACTTTTCTTTTTGGAATCGCAACTGTAGGCTCTATTTCTTTGAATTTCACAGGATAGTAGTGCTAGAAATCAAATTATTTAAAATAAGCTAGTCTTTTGTGATGGGCTTGGAAACCAATGTATCGTGAAGAAAGGAACTTGAAGAAAAGTGTGACCGTTTAATCCAGGTGTCTTGTCAGCCTTTTACCTTTTTTAAAAATAGCTTTGAGATAAAATTCAGGTGCCATGCGATTGACCTGTTTAAAGTGTACAGTTCAGTGGTTTTCAGTACATTCAGAGTTGTGCAGCCGTCACCACAATCTAATGCACTTTAATTACCCCCAAAAGAAACCCCATGTCCTTAGTCATCACCCCCCAGTTCTCCTGTCATCCTCCAGCCCCGGAAATCGCTCATCTCTTTTCTATCTCTATGGATTTGCCTATTCTGGAGATTTCATATAAATAGGATCACATGATATATGGTCCTTTGTGACAGGCTTCTTTCACAGTTCACCTGGTAATACGGTGTTTGGAGAATAAGGTGAGGCTGTCAGAGGTGCTCAAGGTTTTACTTTGTTTCCTCTCAGTCATCATCAGATAATGTCAGGTATAAAACTTCAAATGGCTTTTAAACTTAGAGTGAGAAGAAAATGCAGCAAGCTTCAGGGAATTTTGTTTCAGCTGTTCTGATGCACTGTCCAAACTTGGTACTTAAAATTTTTTTTATAGTTTTATTAACATAATACAAGCTCCACATATTCAAAAAGTACAATTTGATGAGTTCTGATAGTTGTATATACCCACAAAATGATCACCATGATCAAGATAGTGAACATACCCATCATCTCCAAAATTTCCTTTGTAGTAATCCGTCTCTCACTCCCCCATCTGCCCTGCAGGCTGTGTGTTACAGGCACACCTCGGAGGTACTGCAGGTTGGGTTCCAGCCCACTGCAGTAAAGCCATAAAGCCAGTCACACCAATTTTTTGGTTTTCTAGTGCGTATAAAAGTTATGTTTACTATATACTGTAGTCTGTTAAGTGTGCAGTAGCATTTTGTCTTAAAAAAACAATGATGTACAGTACTTAATTTGAAAATACTTTATTGCTTAAAAAATGCTAACCATCACCTGACAAGGTGGGGTTGCCACAAACCTTCAGTTTACTGAAAAAAGAAAAAAAAGGTATCTGTGAAGTGCATTTAAACTAGGTGTGCCTGTACTGTTTTTATGTATTAAATGAGATATTTGGGAGTATGTATAGTTGTCTGAGGCGTGGAGTGCAGTCATGTGAGTGCTGTAACTTCTCTAATCCTTTTTTTTTTTTAATTAAAAAAAAATTCTTTTTGGCAAGATGGGGGAGGGAATTAGGTTTATTTATTTTTAGGGGAGGTACTGGGGATTGAACCCAGGACATGATGCATGCTAAGTATGCGCTCTACCACTGAGTTGTAACCCCCGCCCCCAGGAGGACTTTAAAGTGCCTTGATGTTACTTAAGATCTTAACTCGGTTAGAAACTATGAGAAAGGAAATGGATTTTAAAAAAAAATACGAGAGATGGATAGGTTGGTGCCTGACTGGCTGTTAGGGTTGGGGCTCGCTTGCTTCTTCTAGAACACGTGCAGAGGGCTTGCTGTGTGCCTGGTGCTCCTAATTCAGTTTCCAGTGATTATAGGTAGGTGATTGTTACACCCATTTCTCAGATGGGGAAACAATGGCTGACAGTGGCTAAGAGAAATCTTGATCATCCTCTACCTCTGCTGCTGCTCCTCCCTGTCCGGGCCGTTTTCCCACTGGGACAGGCTCAGTGACCTGTTTCCCTTCACCAGCCTCCCCATCCACCCTCTCATCCCTGCCCAGCGCCGTCTCCTTTGTCCAGGTCTGTATCTCTGCAGGCGGCTGAGGGGATGCACCCCAGCTCATCATCTGTTTTCTCTAAATGTAAATGGGTCATGTCTTTTTTTTTTTTTTTTTTTAAATGATTTTCCTTACTGTCTCTGGGTAAGCTACGGCATTCAAGGCTCTTACTGTTTTCTGATCCTTTATAAATTCCATTGTCTCCTGCCTCCAGATGCCGTATTCCTACTTGGCTCTCTGCCTTTGCTTGGGCATTTTCTCCACCTGAAAGGCCCTTCCTCCTCTCTGCCTCATGAATTCATTCCTCAGGAACCCACACAACTTACTGTGTCTGTAGTGCCTTCGGCAGCTTTCTTATTAGCCTGTAGCATGTCGTGTATTTTATTTAATTATCCAATACCACATCTTTTTCAAAATTGACTTGCAGCAACTTATAAAAAGGACTTGTAGCAGTAAAAAATTGATGGATGGATATACAAGACCAAATGGACAATTAGAATAGAAAAACAGCCAAGAATACAGTTAGTATAGAAACTGTTTCATCACACTGCACACCGCAGAGGCAGCCTCAGCTTTTATTCTGAACTTCCGAGTCAAAGCAAAAAGCCAAGCAGGAATGATCGGTTTCCCTCGTGACAGTCGAATGAATAAAGCCAGCTGCTCTGGAGAAGAGGAGCTTTTCCTGTTACAGGGAATTAAGAGACATGTTTCTGGGGTGAGTGAGGAGGTGGGGTGGGTGGGGTGGTTCCCAGTCAGAGACAGCCCTGCGGTGTATGTTTCTCCAGGCGGCTTCCTGTAACAGATGTGCATGCAGCTGTGTGGCAGAACCCCAAAGCAGAGTTTATGGAAGCAGTTTTATAGAAGTCAGGACTGTGAGCCTACAACACAGCTGCTTGTTTCATCTAGCTTAGTTCAAGGATGAAATGTAGAATAACCAGAGCAGGAACACTTACCACGTTTTCTTGTAGTTATTGTTTCACATCTGTTTGTCCCCAAAAGTGATGAGCTTATCATGGGCAGGGACCATATTTTCACTTTGGTTTGATCAGTGGTAGAAAAACCTCAAGGGTGAGGAGTGGGGAGAACCGTCCGTGACTGGGATTTGCCCAGGAATAAGCACTGAATTCTGTGTACTAAGGAAGTCAGGTTCGTATCTGAGATCCAGGATCTACGCGTAAGTGGTCAAAAGTTTTCTTCACTGCTTGTGGGCGCGGATCTTCTCTGGGAGGCAGTTCTCAGCAGGACCAGAACTGCGGTAGCAGAGGGACTGCGCCTCGGCCCGGCGCCTCCTGCCAGTTATAGAAGCGTCTTGCCTGAATTTAGTCAAGTCAGCAGTACTCAACGTTTCACATTTAATTTTCCCTTTGTCCTTTGCATTTGGGACTGAGGAGATCTTAAATTACTGTATTGTCATAGTAATTGAGCCTGATTCGGAAGGAAGTATGCATGTTCAAGAGAAAAGCAAAAATGGCAAATTTATTGAATGACTTTGGTTCTTCCCATATAACCTTCTCTATAATTCAGGTCAAAATATGATTGACGACATATGCCATTTTTTAGTTCTCTTTTTTAAAATAGTGGCTGCTTCTTTCTTTATGCACACAGGAACTTGATAAAGAACTCCCGGTGCTTAAGCCATATTTTATCAACAACCCTGAAGAAGTTGGAGTGAGGGAAGCAGGCCTGAGAGTCACATGGCTAGGACATGCGACCGTGATGGTGGAAATGGACGAGCTCATCTTCCTCACGGATCCCATCTTCAGCGCTCGGGCCTCCCCGTCGCAGCACCTGGGCCCCAAGCGGTTTCGCCGTCCCCCGTGCACCATCGGCGAGCTGCCCCCCATAGATGCGGTCCTGATCAGTCACAACCACTATGACCACCTGGACTACAATTCTGTCATTGCTCTGAATGAGCGATTCGGGAATGAGTTGAGATGGTTTGTGCCTTTGGGTCTCCTAGACTGGATGCAGAAATGTGGCTGCGAGAACGTGATCGAGCTGGACTGGTGGGAGGAGAACTGTGTCCCTGGACACGACAAGGTCACCTTTGTGTTTACGCCTTCCCAGCACTGGTGCAAAAGGACTCCCGTGGATGACAACAAGGTTCTCTGGGGCAGCTGGTCTGTCTTGGGGCCCTGGAGCAGGTTTTTTTTCGCCGGAGACACTGGTTATTGCTCTGCTTTTGAAGAAATAGGAAAAAGATTTGGGCCTTTTGACCTTGCAGCTCTTCCCATTGGAGCGTATGAACCAAGGTAGGTAGACTTCCAAAGCATTCCTGCTACGTAGTAAGTTAATTGAGCTTAAGGCAGTTATGATACATAATTTGTGATTTTAATGATAGACTTTGTTATACATTGGGTAGGGGTTGGTGTGTCAGATTCAATTAAATTTTTTTTAAATTTGAAAATATATTATTTTTTTTAATTGAAGTACAGTCAGTTATAATGTGTCAGTTTCTGGTGTATAGCACAATGTCTTAGTCATGCATATACATACATATATTCATTTTCATTAAAGGTTATTATAAGATACTGAAAATAGTTCCTTGTGCTATACTGAAGAAACTTTTTTTTAAATCTATTTTTGTATATAGTGGCTAACATTTACAAATCTCAAACTCCCAAGTTTATCCATTCACACCCTTTCCGTGGTGACCATAAGATTGTTTACTGTGTCTGTGAATGTTTGTTTTGTAGATGAGTTCATAGTGTCTTTTTTTAAAAAACTTGATCACAGTCTATTTTTTTTTTTGTTAGTTTACAATGTGTCAATTTCTGGTGTACAGCATAATTTTTCAGTCATACATGAATATACATAATGTTCATTTTTATATTCCTTTTCAATGTGAGCTACGGATCTTGTATGTTTCCCTGTGCTATACAGTGTAAACTTGTTTATTCTATGTATATGTGTCAGAATCGACAGTTCTTCAAATCCCAGTCTGTCCCTTCCCACTCCCCTCCCCCCTGCAACCATAAGTTGGTATTCTATGTCTGTTTCTGTTCTGTATTTATTTGTCTTCTCTTTTAATTTTTAAAAAAATTTTAAAAAATTTAGATTTTAGATTCTACATATGAGTGATATGTTACTTTTCTTTCTCTTTCTGGCTTATGTCACCTAGAATGATGATCTTTAGGTCCATCCATGTTCTGCAAATGGTTTTTTTATGGCTGAGTAGTATTCCACTGTATAAATATACCACAACTTCTGAGGGGTGGGAAGGGACACACTGGGATTTCAAAATGTAGAACAGAAAAACAAGATTGTACTGTGTAGCACAGGGAAATGGATACAGGATCTTGTGGTGGCTCACAGCAAAAGAGAATGTGACAATTAATGTATGTATGTTCATGTATAACTGAAAGATTGTGCTCTACACTGGAATTTGACACAACATTGTAAAATGACTATAACTCAATAAAAAAAAATACACCACAACTTCTTTATCCAGTCATCTGTCGATGGACATTTAGGTTGTTTTCATGTCTTGGCTATTTTAAGTAGTGCTGCTGTGAACATTGGGGTGCAGGTATCTTTTCAAATTAGAATTGCCTCTGGATGTATACCCAGAAGTGGGATTGCTTGATCATACGGTAAGTCAGTTTTTAGTTTTTTGAGGAATCTCCATAGTGTTTTCCATAATGGCTGTGCCAAACTACATTCCTACCAACAGTGTAGGAGGGTTCCCTTTTCCTCACAGCCTCTCCAGCATTTATCCTTAATGGACTTTTGAATGATGGCCATTTCTGACTGGAGTTAGGTGATACCTCATTTTGATTTGCATTTCTCTCATAATGAGTGATACTGAGAATTTTTTCACGTGCCTGTTAGCCATTTGTATGTCTTCACTGGAGAATTGCTTGTTTAGGTCCTGTGCCCATTTTTGGATTGGGTTTTTTCTTTTGTTTTTAAATTGAAGTATAGTGATTTTACAATGTTGTGTCAATTTCTGGTGTACAGCACAATGCTTCAGACATACATGAATATACATATATTCATTTTCATTCTTACTCACCATAAGCTACTACAAGATATTGAATATAGTCCCCTGTGCTATAAAGTAGTGTAAACTCGTTTATTTTATATGTGCTAGCCAGTACCTGCATTATATTGAACTCCCAGTTTATCCCTTCCCTCTCCCTTGGCAACCAGAAATCTGTATTCTATGTCTGTGAGTCTGTTTCTGTTTTATGTGTAAGTTCATTTGTCTCCCCCGCCACCTTAGATTCCACATATAAGTGATATGGTATTTTTCTTTCTTTCTGGCTTACTTCACTTAGAATGACATTCTTTAGGGCCATCCATATTGCTGCAAATGGCATTATTTTATCATTTTTTATGGCTGAGTAGTATTCCATTGTATAAATATAGGAAAATGTCTTTATCCAGTCATCTCTTGATGGACATTTAGGTTGCTTCCATGTCTTGGCTATTGTAAATAGTGCTGCTATGAACATTGGGGTGCAGGTGTCATTTTGAATTAAGGTTCTCTCTGGGTATATGCCCAAGAGTGGGATTGCTGGATCATATGTTATGTCTATTTTAGTGTTTTGAGGAATCTCCATACTGTTTTCCACAATGGCTGCACCAAACTGCATTCCTACCAACAGTGTAGGGGGGTTCCTGTTTATCCACATTCTCTCCAGCATTTAGCATTTGTGGATTTTTGAACGATGGCCATTTCTGACTGATATGAGATGATACCTCATTAGTTTTGATTTGCACTTACCTGATAGTGATACTGAGCATTTCTTCATGTGCCTATTGGTCATTCATATGTCTTCATTGGAGAATTGCTTGTTTGGGTTATCTGCCCATTTTTGGATTTTCTTTTTTATCTTATTAATTTGTATGAGCTGTTTATATATTCTGGAAATTAAGCCCTTGTCCATTGTAGGTTGTCGTTTTGTTTTGCTCATGGTTTCCTTTGCTGTGCAAAAGTTCGTAAGTTTAATTAAGTCCCATTTGTTTATTTTTCCTCTTATTTCTACTGCCCTAGGAGAACATTACTGAGATTTATGTCAGAATGTTTTACCCGTGTTCTTGTCTAGATTTATCGTGTCTTGTCTTATATTTAAGTCTTTAAGCCAGTTTCAGTTTATTCTTGTGTATGGAGTGAGGGAGTGTTCTAACTTCATTGATTTACATGCATCTGTCCAGTTTCCCCACCACCACTTGCTGAAGAGACTGTCTTTTCTCCCTTGTATATTCTTGCCTCCTTTGTTGAAAGTTGACTGTAGGTCTGTGGGTTTACTTCTGGGCTCTGTTCTGTTCCATTGATCCATATGTCTGTTTTTATGCTAATACCACAGTTTGATTACTGTAGCTCTGTAGTATTGTCTGAAGTCTGGGCGGGTTATTCCTCCAGCTTCATTCTTTTTCTTTAGTATTGCTTTGGCAATTCTGGGTCTTTTGTAATTCCATATAAATTTTAAGATTATTTGTTCAAGTTCTGTGGAAAATGTCCTGGGTAATTTGATAGGGATTTCATTAAATCTGTAGATTGCTTTGGGTAGTATGGCCATTTCAACAATATTAATTCTTCCACTCCAAGATCGTGGGGTATCTTTCCATATCTTTGTCGTCTTTAATTTCTTTAATCAATGTTTTGTAGTTCTCCATGTGTAAGTCTTTCACCTCCTTTGTCAGATTTATTCCTAAGTATTTTATTGTTTTGGATGCAATTTTAAAAGGGATTCTTTCTTTTCCTGCTAATTCATTGTTAGTGTAAGAAATGCAGCTAATTTTTGTATGTTAATCTCATATCCTGCTACCTTGCTGAATTCTTTTATCAGCTCTAATAGTTTTTGTGTGGAGCTTTTAGGGTTTTCTATATATAGTATTATGTCATCCACATATAGTGACAATTTCACCTCTTCTCTTCCAGTTTGGATCCCTTTTATTTCTTGTTCTTGCCTGATTGCTGTGGCTGGGACTTCCACAACTATGTTGAATAGAAGTGAGAGTGGGCATCCTTGGTTCCAGATTTTTGTGGGAAGGCTCTGAGTTTTTCACCATTGAGTACTGTGATGGCTGTGGGTTTGTCGTAAATAGCTTTTATTATGTTGAGGTATGTGCCCTCTATACCCACTCTTACTGGTAAGAGTTTATCATACATGGGTGTTGAATTTTATCAAATGCTTTTTCTGCATCTTTTGAGATCATCATGTGGTTTTTGTCCCTTATTGTTAATGTGGTGTATCATGTTGCGTAGTGTATCTGGAACCATCCCTGTGTCCCTGAGATGAATCCAGCTTGATCGTGGCGTTTATGGACTTTTTCATTTGTTGAATTCTGTTTGCTAATATTTTGTTGAGGAGTTTTGCATCTATGTTCATCGTGATATTGGCTAGTAATCTTCCTTTCTGGTTAGTATGTTTGTCTGACTTTTGGTATCGGGGTGATTAACAGTGGCTTCATAGAATGAGTTAGGGAGTATTCCCTCCCCTTCAGTCTTTTGGAGTTTGAGAAGGACTGGTATAAGTTCTTTGTGTGCTAGAATTCCCCAGTGAAGCCATCTGGTCCTGGACTTTTGTTTGTAGGGAGGTTGTTAAATTGCTTATTCTATTTCGTTTCTAGTGATTGGTCTGTTCAAGTGGTCTATTTCTTCTTGATTCAGTCTTGGTGCGCTGTTTCCGGAAACTTGTCCATTTCTTCTAGGTTTTCCAAGTTGTTTCCATATAGTTCGTATGAAAATATTTTATTCACAGTCATACCTCTTAATTATTTAAAACTAGAAATCATATTACCAAGAAGAAAGGACCAATGTTTAAAGAATTAGTCTACCTCGCCAGAAGTTCACGTACCATTCCTACTCAAGTTAAACAGATCAGCCAGTAATCAAACCTAACTCCTGCTCTTCCTTGAGGATCCTCTCATTCTGTGACCACTTTTTGTTCCATTTACCCGACCCCTGTCCTGTGTTTAATGGAGTAAAAGCAAGTACTTGGCCAATAGCATTAGTTCCTTGTGATGGTTTTATTTAGTCTGGTAAAGACACTGTTGCATTACTCACTCCTCACCCTCCAGCCTTAACATCCTCATCACCTGTCTTCAGAGTAGATAAAGGTCACACTAGCACTGAGACCCAAGAGACCCATCTGCTGCCTGTGTTTTCCTCAATACTGTTTGTGTAAGGAAGAGAGGTGATTTCAAAAGAATTCAGCTAGATTTCAGTCAGTTCTGGCTGAAGTGAAATGAAAGAAACACTAAAAGTAGCAAACGGCTAATTAAAATGTTTTATTTCCTGAAATGTGCGTGTACACACAGACTGGCGTGTAGGATGGCACTTTATGTAGGCAGTACAGTACCAGGAAGAGCAGTGACACACAGGTCAGTTGAGCAGATCTGATCATAGAAGTTCACCAAAGCACTTTCATCACTTTATTAATGTTTTTCCTTTTCTTCATTCAAGGGGCTGTATATTTTTGTTTATAATTTTTTATATAAGGTAAATAATAGTGCTTGAATTTCACTTTTCCACATAATTCTAATTCTGAATTCTAATGAAATCTCTCAAAACATCAACTTGTTTACAAATGAATTTTATGATATTGATATGTGGTATTGGTACCTGATAATATATTAGAATATTTATAATTGTGAAAGTAAATTTTCCTATGTAGCAGAATAGACTTGCATATACATGTGATAGAATGTGTGTAGCCCAACTACACAGATGCACTCACGTGATTCCCCCTTCCTGCTTGCTCGGCAGCTGTTTTGTTACTAAGGTGGGAGAAGGACGGGGAGAACATTCTGAAAGAAGTTCTAAATTCTTCTAAAAGAACTAAATTGTGGTAGTGTCTGCTATGCAGTACAGTTCTCTGGTCAGGACTAAAATTTTAGAAATAATGTTATCAACAAAACTCCCAAGTACTCTGTAAATGTAAGACAGTTCACCCCACAGTGCCTTTCAGTGAGATGCTAGAATGTTTTCATCCTTACTTTGAGACCTTCTGTCATGAGGCGGTCTATCCAAATCCATGAGGATTTTATTGATTTTCATACCAGAGTAATAAACATTGTAAATTTATTTCAGATAGACATCAGGGTATAAAGGAATACGTCTATTCCTTTGCTTTGAAGGAGTTTAAAAAAAAAAAAAAGTGGAAAACACCCAAACCTCTTTCCATCTAGCTCTGAATCTGGAGTGTCAGGGGACAGGGTGGCACAAGTGCTTGTCTCATCTGCCCCTGGGAGGGACACAGGGGCTTTGTCTCTGGGCGCCCATCTGGCCGGCAGCTCCGAACAGGAAGTAACAACCCTCCTGCCGTTGTAGGTGGTGGCCTTCCCCGTGCTGTGTTCTGTAAAGCGCAGGAGCGCTTGTGCTGGACCCACCTCCCTCGTCCTCACTGCAGCCTGAGTTGCAGTAGCAGGCTTGGGACGGGAACAATGTTTAGACAATGTTGTTCTTCCTCGTCTAAACTGATGGCTGGGAAAGCAAAGGACTTGCTTGTTGATAGTATACTTTTTTGCTTTGTATCGGAATTCTTTTGGAAGTGTTGTTCTGTCCGCTCTCTTCTGGGAGAATTCTGTGAAGCAGGTGCTGTGCTGGATGCTTTCAGTAAACTTTGCCTTGTTTAATCTCCCAGCACCCTTGTGAAGTGGTGGCATAGCTTCCACCTCACAGACAAGGAAATGGAAGCTAGAGAATTTGAAGTGGCCTCAGAGGCATTCCTAGCAATGGGCAGCACTGGGATTCATGCCCGGGCGCCCTGTCTCCTGAGCCCAGTGCTTCCCAGGCATGAGGCGGCCTTTCAGGGTTTCCACTGTGTCCATTCTGTCCCCCTGATGTACCCTCTTCTTCCCAAGCAGACACCTCACTCCTCAGTTGTACAATGTTTGTAATGTTTGTTTGCTTTTCTCTCTTTAGCACAATTTAGAAAAGTAAGTTTCGGCAAGCTTTTCAGGTCATTTTGCAACTGGAGTTTTGGTTTCTAGTTCTTTACCCATTATTCAGTTTCTTTGATTAGTACCAGGATTGCAAGATAACATACTTTTTTCAAGTAATGGTAAGTTATATCTTCAGAATAAATCAGTAAAAAAAAATCGTAAGACATGTGAAACAAAATCTTACTATTCAAGGAGTTATTTTGCTTGAGACTTAACTGTATAGCAGTTTGTACAAGAAAGATTTTTGCTTATTTTTTTCCAGCAGAAAAGTGGAATGAAGAGAGATGGTTTTGTCTACTGTGATTTATTACGGTGCAGAATCTTAAAAGGTTAACTAGATGTAGTGATTAGAAATAAACACTAATTTCAAAGACCAGAATTAATAAATTGCTGTGTTTTACCAGGTGGTTTATGAAATACCAGCATGTAGATCCAGAAGAGGCTGTAAGGATTCATATTGATCTTCAAACAAAGAAATCTCTGGCAATTCACTGGGGAACTTTTGCCTTAGCAAATGAGGTGAGTGTGGTTGTGATAAAAATAACTTGGGTTGCGTGTGACCTGTGATAGGATTCAGGCACCACTGTACCCTTGTGTGTTCAGAAACCAAACTGGAATCAGAACCTGCATGGTGGTAAATCACTTTAGTAAAACAATCTTAACAGTGAAAAAACTTTCAATACATGCTGTTCTTTTACTTCTGTAGTTAATGCAGCTGTGTTTATATAACCAAAAATGTGTGCAGTCGAAAGGAGGCTTTCACTCTAGCGGAAGATGTAAGACATCTACATCATTACTTTAAAATAGGTGTTAAAGGGGCAAGTGCTGTAAAGGGGGACAGATGAAGTGGTCTCAGAGGCAGGGACTTCCTGACTTAAGGGACGAGGGAGATCTTCAGGAAGAGGTGGCACCTGACCTTGGCTGTGGGAAGGTGCGTGTGGGACTGGAGGCAGCGAGCACGGGGGCTGGCGAGGAGTCAGTTCAGCCAGCGTGTGGACGGTACAGAGGGCGATGGGGGAAGTAAGGCAGGGCAGCTTGGAACTTTACTGACAGTAAACAGATTCCGTGTCTGCTGTGTGCCAGGCATTGGGATAAATGGTGGTTTTATGCCTAGACTAACACAGAAAGAGCTGACTTTTCCTTATGGTAGCTAAACCCAGAACTGTGCTACTAGCCAGGGTTCTGGAATCAAGCAGGTTAGCAAAACGGTTTCTCTCCTTTTCCTGGATTCAGGGCCTGCCCTAAGCAAAATTTAGAAAAGATGGTTGAGTTTGGTTGCTTCTGCTTTGCTGTGTGGCCTCTTCCACATCCCTGTGTGGCTCTGCGGGGGCGTGTGCTGTCACGCTGTTTTGAGCACTGCCTCTGACATGCCCTCTCCCTAGTTGCGTTTTGTTCCAAAATTAATGCACTGTCTGCCTCCCCCCCAATCAAAATTCCGATTCTGTGATGCTGCAACCCTGAGCCTCGCTGGGGAGGACAGAATAGAATCAGTAAATGAATGATGGGCATGAGAAGGGTGAAGGAGAATCTGAGTGTGTGTGTACCTGGAGAAGGGAGAAGCGGATCCTGGTTTCCACTGGGAGACCACTGTATTAGGTGGCAGTTTCTTACTCCAGGTATGTATGAGTTCCATGTGTGTAGAGATTATTTAGATGTGGATGTTTATGTTCCATATATAATATTCCAGCATCTTAGATGAAGTAGCAGTATTTATTAAGCCTGTGCAAGAAAAGAATCAAGGATGACTCCTAGATTTTTAACTTGTGTAATTAATTGTTGAGTTACGCTCTTTACTGGCATGAGAAGATGAGAAAACCTCAGCCTTCAAGAACTATCCCTATTATAAATCTTAACCTACATCTTTATTTCTTAAACGTATTTCTTAATGAAACATCACTCTTTTTGACATTAATTGCATAATCTGACAACTATGAGTTTGCTAAATAAATTATAAAAGTAGATGGAATTGGGGGATATGTTTAGCCTATGCTTTGCAAACACTTAAATGCAAATCATTTTAAAGTGGTTATTATATGAGCAGATTAACGATGTCCTTGACTTGGCAACACTTTTGAGATTGGAAAGGAGCAGCACTGGATTTATCTAAAGAATGAGTGAACTTCCTCATGTATTTAAGCACTTAAAACTTACTAGTATTTGTGGAAACAAATTTCAAAGACTATGTAATACATGTCTAACTTCTTAAATGACCAGGGTCTTTATTTGGAACACCTGCTGGCACAGACTGTGGAACACTGGCCCTCGTATGGGGCGGGCGGCCTCTGTTTTCACTGCTTGCTCCCCTTTGTCTCTCATCTGTCTTGCTTTGGTCCCTTGGCTGTTGGGCATTTTTATCTTCCCTGTGGGACTAAAGCACTTGTGCTGAGACAGCTGTCAGTCACTTGCCTCTGTCTAGAGTTATCTTCTAGGTGGTTGAAACAGCCAAGAATTGACCTATGAAGCAACTCAAAGATACAGGAGCATCAAAATCCACACTGAGGTATAGCTTATAACTAAAGTTACAGTTTAGGAAAGAAATTATTTGTGTAAGTGTACTGTTGACCAAGACTTGCAGAGCACAGGGGAGAAAGAATTTCCCACTAAAAAATGTTTTGTTAAAGAATTTCATCATTTTGAAATCTCTTCAAAACAGCTTTGCAAGGGAAGCTTCTTGCCTTAGGCTATTATTTAAAGTTACATTTTTTTCGGGGGCATGTTAGCAATCTCCTGTGTACATAAAAAAGGCTAGAAGTAGATTCCTGCTGTCGGCTAGTCCTGTAAGTGGTTCTCTCTAGGAATAATGGGGTAACCAGAGCATAGTTAACATCAGTTCCTCAGAAAGGCACCCCTGACCCCCTAACGTAACAGGTGAGCAGGTGGGAAAAAAAGATGTGTGTGGCCAGTAACTGTACGTGAAACAGCCCATCTTAAACCACAGAGAACTTGGCTGGGTTTCCTGGGAGTACACGCACCTGCTGCTAGCTGCCCTCCTCCCTTCCTTCTCAGCTGTGTGCGTCTCTAGCTGGTTGCTGCTTTGACAATCTCTTCAGTCTTACGACTTTCAACAGCATCCATCCACTGTACCTCTCTAGCCTGCTTCCCCCCACAGTCCATGTTTATACATCCAGCAACTGCCTTTGTGACATCTCCACGTGGATATCTGGTAGGTACCCAAAACTGAAGTCTAAAACCAAACATCCTAATCTTCCCTCAAACTTGTTTCTATTACATCTCAATGGCAACACCCTTCTTCCAAGCTAGTCCAGCCAAAACCTTGACTTCTCTCTCTCCTAGCCCCCACCCGGCTTTTCCCCAACATGCACTCAGCTCACCCTCCAGATGCTGTTTTGACGACTGCTCACCACCTTCTCTGCCGCCACACTGCCCCCAACACTGCACAGGGAAGGCACTGTTACCTTAAGTCTGGTCCTGCCACTCCTCTTCCAGGACCATCGCACTCGCCCACAAAGCGCAGCGCAGCCTGCTCCATCGGGTCTCTGTTCAGATGCTGCCTTCTCGAAAAGGACTTCAGATGATTGTATTTAGAATACAACTTGCATTTCCCACACTTACTAACCAGTTTCTCCCCAGTACGCATCAACCATTGAGGTACCACCTATGTTCTTATTCATTTCTTTCTTACCTGTCTCTCTACTGGGATGTAAGCTCCAGGAAAGCAAGTTTTTTTTGGTTCACTCGCCTGGCTACTCTGGGTGCTCGGGAGGCCCTGCCGCATGAAAGGCACAAGCAGACTTAGACTGGATTTTTTTTACTCTTGCTTTAATATCCACCTGTAACAGCTTTTCTAATTGAAACCAGGAAAAAACCCTTTGTGTAATAGCTATTTTCCCCCTTTATTCATTGTAAAAATAGCTACTATGCAATGTAAAGATTTAGACCAAAATAACTGGTGAAATGATTTATCTTTTATACCTTTAATAACTATTAAGTAGTTAGAACAATACATATTCAAATAGTCTATTCTTTAACAAGGTGCGTTTTTTTGTTTTGTTTTGTTTTGAGCTGTGAAAAAGTGAGGGGTTCCCCAGGCCCCTCTTCACTCCTCAGACAGCATCGGAATCTGGCTGCAGCTTGAGGGTAACCGCCCTCCTTCAGCCTGAAATACCTTCCCTAGCATTTGCTTACACACGTTCACACTCCTTACAATCTCCCAAAGTATTGGTAACACTTAATTCTCTAATTGTATCTTTAGCATGGATCCCATTTAGACTGGGATTTCATGTAGGGAAATCAGATTTTATGCTGTTCAGCGTAAGTTTGAATAGACTGACTTAACAATTATATTACCACATTCTGTTAATTCTTATTGTGTGGTTGGCTTTATAACTTTGAACTATGTAACATTAAAAAGCTAAAGCCCTAATCAATTCTTAGAAACAATGCCCAGCGTATATATATAAACTGTAAGTGTGCAGCATATTGTACATGTACTTACCTGCAATATAATACGTATGTGCAGTCAGACTAACAGTTCTACCTGATAAAGATGAAAAAGGAAAAAAAAGCACTACTCTATCAAGATGCAAAGACATGTCTTTATAATCACTGCAGAGTACATTAAAAGAATTATACTGTTATTGTTTACAGAATTCTTAGACCTACAGAAAGAAGGTGCCTTCTGGAACTGCATCATTTCTGCTAGGAAAACATAAAATAATGCTATGAGGTGTTAATAACATAGTGTTTAAAATGATAGGAAGGAATGCATTTTTTGGGTAGGGCTTTACAAAACAATAGACTTCTAATGCTTTTCAGCTTTGTTTCTGGAAAGTAAAGTGTTAAAAATGGCATCAGGATTGAATTTATCTTTCCCCTTTACTTGCGAGGTGTTAACACTTTGGGCTGTTACTACTGTGAAGTTCTATCTTACTCAGCATTTTTTCCTAACTTGAGGGAAAAATCAAAGACAATGTGATTGGCTTATTTGCTAACACTCCAGTGAAAAGAGCATTATTTTACGTAGGCTATGCTGGTTCTTTTACTTTGACCTTTTATTTGAGATATTGTCCCAAATATACGTATGCTTACTCTTTTTCCATTTTTTCCTCTGTCCTTTGCCAGCATTACTTAGAACCTCCAGTGAAGCTGAGTGAGGCTCTAGAAAGATACGGACTTAAGACTGAAGATTTTTTTGTCTTGAAGCATGGAGAATCAAGGTACCTTAATACTGATGATGAAAACTCTTCTGAATAAACATGAGTGCAGGAGCTTTCAATGAAAAAGGCACCATCTGATAAAAATCTGAAAAGACTAAAATTCATGAACATTACGATCTTTTACATTTGGAAACCACTTCTGCAAGATTGTGTCTTGTCTTACAGTTTGCTTACTCACATGATGGCCAATCATATAAACAGAGTGCAGAGGTGGGTCATTTAAATAATGAATTGGGTAATGTGGATTTTAAATCACATCTTGATGACCTAAGCATTGCTATGGAAGTTTTTTTACTAAAGCATTCTACTTTAGTGGTAGGAGTTTGAAGTTATGGAAAACTGATTTTAAAGACTCATTTCTGTTTTTCTATTCTTCGGGGCCTTCTGCGAGTTGAGGCAAGGCTGTCTGCCTGTCTAGATTTTCAGAAGCCTGCACGTAGAAACAGTTCTTATACTCATATGAGAGTAAATGATGACATTCCCACATGCTTAGAGCAATGATTGCTCTGTCGAGATTAGTTTATATGCCAAATATTAAGTGATTTATTTTTTTAAACATAAAAACCTAGGAGTTTGGGCTAAATTATCATTTGTAAAGACTTAACTTTTTAAAAGAGAGGAACAGTATATTCTATGGCATGTCTACAATCCCCAAATCAAAAGCCCTCTGAGCTGGGCAGAGGGAGGAGAAATATGGTTATGAGAATATGATTTGAGGAATTGGAGATTAAACATACAGGGGAGGAGAAATATGGTTATGAGAATATGATTTGAGGAATTGGAGATTAAACATACAGAAAAGTCAGACCTGCTAAGTACAAATATAGCTGCAAGGAAATAGTTTACAAGGAAATAATGTACAAAGGTAAAGTGCAGATCTTCAATATTAATAGACCATACACTTTGAATTCTTTCCTTTCCATATTCCATCTTCTCTCCATATACTGATTTTTTTCTGGTTTCTTAATTCTAGCACCAATATGTCAGTGAGATTTATAAACATGTTTTATAGATTCTGATGTCTTGTATTTTTATATGAAATGACTCCCTAAGCACAGTTCTGCTTGTATTAAGCCAGTGTGGATACTAGTGGTTAAAGACAGTAATTCTGGAGTCAAGCTGACCTGAGTGTTAGTCCCTGACAGGCTCTGCAGTCCCTTGGTGACTCTGAATCTTCCCAGGTGAGAGAGCTGGTGATGACAGAAGCCCCTTCTGTCTTCCCGGTCCACAGTCTCAGTGAAATGAACAATAATCAAAACAGGTTTTCCTTACCAAATGCTACCCAGGCAGTGCTCTGTAATTTGTTGTCACATATAGAAGTATATATAATATGCAGGCCACATGTTGGCCACTTACTCTGAATTTTCATCCTTCGTCCACCATGGATTTTCTGTGTTCCCGGAAACAAGTCACCTAAGCTCACTGTGCCTCAGTTTCCTCACGTGCAACAAGACGGTATCTTTGACCTACCTCCAAAAATGTGAAGAATAAATAAAATCATTGTTTTTTAAAAGCTCTTTGAGAATATAAGGAGAAAATGATTTCTTGAAATATCACTGCCTGACACAGACAGGGAGATTTGAAAATGAGAACTAGGGTAATGCTGTCTGATAATGTATCCTTCCTGCTGCACATTCAAGCAGATAAGGACACTAAACGCCAAGGACTAACAACTTCATCTGCTGCATTTTTTAAATTTGGAGTAACAGCAAAATAAATGTAAATGATCTTTATCTAGAGAGATGCACCTCTGTCTAGGGGAAATACTTATGTGTGACTTGGGGGGCACTAAAGCACAAGAAGTTTCCCCCATAAAATAAACCTTCAGGAAAAAAACCACTTTCTTACTCCAAAGGAACATTTAGCAAGCAGACAGGAATCAAGGTATTAGGCTCGCGGTGGATGAGCTTTGGCGGGTGCTGCCCTAACACTAACCATGCTGGTGGTCGCCTTCCTCGCCGTTGCACATCTTGCTTAATTATTTCTCTTCCCTGAATGGCCTTAAGGTTAATTTTGTATTCACGTGGGCTGTTTAACTGAGGGGCTCCAAGCACTTTAACTACGCTCTGAGTTCTGGGCTTCTTCACAAGCTTTAATTTTCATGACCGTTCACATTCCATTCGGATTGTTTGTTAAGAAGTAGGTCGAACTTTATCTCACCTTATAGAATCTCACTGTTGCATGGTTTCCATTTTACCTTTCACTTACCTGTATTTTGAAGGGTTTAATGTGCAAAGCAAAAACAAATTTTGAAAACTAAGACAGACCCACTGTCTTCCCTCCAGTCTTTCGAATATACGTCATAATTAAAAACCTTTTAGTCTGTCTCATCCCCTAAGTCAGTTTCTTTTTCTGAACTTACCTTTTTCTTGTGGAAACTGAGGAACACTTGGATCCTTGTTGCCCTGGAGCGTGGGACCATCAGTTAGCAGACAGCCCACCGAAAAAGTCAAGATGTGCCGTGACCTACACAGACGGAGGGCTCATTGTGCACTTCCACCGTGTAATTCTTTCTGGACAGTTAAAAACAACTCCTCTTTTTTTCTCCTGCATTTTGACATTTCATACTGAATGCTCTGATCTCCAGAAAATGTGATTATTTATTCAAACTAATAGAGGAAAAGAAGAGTTTTAGAATTCAATGCTGCTAAAGCACATTGAAACCAAATCCTGGTTTTAATGTGTGTACAATTTTGTATATATATTTTCATCAAACAAGGAAGAAGATTAAACAAAATTGTTATAAAGGAATGTGCCTTTCAGGGATTAAGTTTGCATCACTGATAAATAAAAGTATCACTCTTACCTCTTACAATGTATGTTACTACTGTAGCCAACTGGGACTCCATGTTTCCACCATCTACTGAATCCTTTTTCTATTGTAAAAAATATTTCTCCCAGGTTTCATTTCTGTATCAGGATAACCCTGAGAAAGCACATTTTTCTGTTTTGAGGATTTTTTTGAGGATTTGTGACTTCCTATGGAATTGTATGTATTTACAAATGAAGTTTTTTCTCTTAAAGCTTAGCCTTAAATACATGAATAAGAAAGCTTCTGCTTGCAAACTGACTTACTTAATAATTAAGCATGGTGGGGGTTATGCACATTATAAAACCTGGCTGGGGGGAGGGGTGTGTGGGCAAGGGGAATAAAAACCTGGCTGAATTCAAATATATCAATAAATTGTTAGGAACTTATGAAATAAAAATACTAGTAAAAATACTTGCTGAGAATTGTTCACCCACTGTAATTTTAGTCATGTAAAATAAGGATGAAAACTAATGAATAAAATATTTTCAATTAAGGGGAGAAATAACCTTGTGATTTTTTTTCTTCTTTATTTAGAAAAATTATAAAATTTATGCTCAGAGTAAAAAGTTCAAACAATAGAAAGTGTACATAGAAAAGTCATTCCCTCACTCTCCAGTCCTATTCCCAGGAGTTTGGGCGTAAGTCTAGATATGCCAGATTGTTTCTATATGAATGACAGAAGTGTTCTGTCCATATATAAGCATATATTGTGTTTAAAAATCCATAAATGGGATCACATTATACATATTTTTCTTCAACATTTTAAAAAACAAACATTTCATGGATGTCTTTCCACATTAGCACATTTCCTTTTGAAGACTAGACAGATGATTTAACCAACTGCTTTTGGATGGATTCTGACAGATCCCAGCACATTACACAGAGCACACTGACCAGGGGCGGGCGAGCGCTAGGAAGGTATTCCTGACAGTCTACAGGCTTCATGGACTAGAACAGAGTCTGCGGATTTAGGACAGACCCGAAAGCAACCTGGCAGGTGGGCTTGGGAGTACAGGTTCTCATCTCTGCTGAAAGAACAAGGTCATTCCTAGGGCAGTTATGAAACGTGCTAATGCCACCTCAGACAGTGAAGGGTAGCTTACACATAAAAAAGGTCACTGTCACTCCATGCAGAGGAAATAACTGAAGTGTTTCAGCAAAAAGCAAAATAAAAAAAATGGTTTTAGAACAAGCTCTTGTGTTAATTTGGTGTCAATAACATGGTCCAAAATAAACCAGAAAGACCATGGCAAGTTGTAGTTGTGTTAAAGATAAAACATGACACTTACTGTTTCAATTCAGTAGCTCTAAGAAGGTGAAAAATGAGAAGTTTATGTGAATTACGTCTACACTACATTGCTCTTTGGAAAAAAAATATGACCAACCAGTTAGAATTTTGGTAGCATTGTTACCTTTTCCTTCACGTCCGCATCCTGGTGATAAACTAAAGCTCTCATTTTCTGGGCACATTCTTCTCCATATAGCAGGTAAAACAGTGAACCTTTAGTGAAAGTAGGGCCAATAACTAAACAGCCTTCCTTTTTGAGACAGTTATTTATATTCTGAAATAGCGTGAGAACTCGAAGAAGAATCTCCTTTGCTACATGGCCATCATAGAGCGAAAGGAATGATGAATCCACCTGAAACAGGAAACAGTGAGTGTTAAAAATATACGAAAACATTTTCCATGTATATTTTCACATTTTAAAACTGCACTGAATACATTAAAAAAAAATCTTGTCAGAAAATTATCCCTAAAACTGCGTAATATAAATGTGTAAAATCGGGAAAAAGAGGTTTTGTGTTTTGGCTCAAAAATACAATTTCCTTGGAATCCTAGAACGTAGTCATTTGGACAAATACCCGTTTCCTTTTTAAGATCCATCGCACAGTCATCATAGACACTCACTGATTCAGCAGACATTAGCTGTACTTACAGTGCGGGGCACGGGGCTGAGCAGGTGAAGACGACAGGGCCCCTGTGCTACGGGAGCCGAGGTCCATTCTACCACCGCAATACCTGTGCTTCCTTCAGAACACTTAGCACAGCTTTTCATTCTCTTGCTCACTTCTCACGTGTGTTTGTCTCTTCTCCCTAGACTGTAAGCTCCATGAGGACAAGCACCGTCGTGCCGTCCTCACTGGCGTATGCTGCCACTCAGCCCAGCCTCAGGCACACAGCGGGGACTCCATAAATGCTACTGTTTCAGGGGATGCTCAGGTGCACTGAACATAAACAGGTCGAGTACAAAAGATGTGATGACCCAAGTACCCCAAATTGGATAAAGTCAGAAACATAATTTACTATTGCTAAGGAGAACTTTTAAAAATGATTTTGAAATGTGAACTATATTCATCACAGAAACTTTAGGAAACTCATATAGGCAAAATGAACCAAAAAAACCCCCCGAGATAATCCCTGTTAATATTTTGGGATAAATCTTTTCCTACCTGATCTGTCCAAATCTATGTATTTGTATTTTTATAAAACAAGTATGTAGGCTATTTACTTGGGCACCAAGTAGTCCATCTGTCATGGCTGGATTTTCAGACAAATTCAAAAGCAGTTTCAAAACTTGAACCTGAAATAAGAATACGGGTTTATTTCAGATCAGCAAGCATGGATTTTCTCTCCCTGGCATGCTGTTCCCCCAACCGCCCCCCACCAACTATGTCCACATTTTAAAACCTGCCTATTCTTCAAGATCTGACTCAAATTCTCTCCACTCATGAAACCTCCATTCATCTTACTTAAAATCCTTAGTTTCCCAATTACACTTTAGGGACATAGGGAGAAAACAGTGAATGTCTTCACTAGCCACCCCCCACCCACATACATACCCAACACAGGGTAAGTCTAACATGTAACATAAACGATCTTTACTATGATTACTGTTAAGTAAAAGTACGATCTTTGGAATAAAAAAGAAATCTCTCAAAGCTCTGTCTACTTCTACTTAAAGTATGAAAATTCAGAGATAGTTTGGTTATGAAGACTAACAATATGGCCCCTTTTAGTAGGTTACTATGATTCTTGGAGCTTTTTTAATGTGTAATATTTTATAATCATTTAAATAGTAAGATAATAATCAGCAAACAAATATTAACTTTGAGCTGACTAGCTAAAATATCAGCATTCTTACCACTTGTAACTGAAAAGTCAGTAACAAAAACATTCAAATAGAATTCTTCCTTTAAAAACAGAGGTCATGTAAAACTATACTTTCTACAAGATACTTGAAATGACGGAAAGTTAGAAGCAAGGAAAGGATACTCAAGTCAGGAAAAGTGACCACTGTGCTCCACTAGACCTGGGGAGGAACAGATGTCATTCCATAAGCCCTTTTTAGGTGACCAAGGCATGTGTTTACGGCAGAACATTTCTTTTTTTAAGTACAGAAAAGCACAAAGGAAAAGGAAATTCACCCACATTTCCCGACCAGAAACAGTAACTATAAAGTTTGGCATTTTCTCTCTGGTCCTTAATGCACAGATCCTATATACTCACACATTCCTTTGATCAGGCTGTACATACTAACTTGTTAATTAAAGAGGAATATGTGAGAATTTGCTTAACTTTACTGTTTCAATTATTTTTAAAATATTTATAAATACACGGTCATGATAAATTTCAAACAGTGCAGAAGAGAACAAAGTAACAAAAGCCACCATCCTGTCTGCCTGTCCCACTCCCCAGCAGAAACCATCGGTAACAGTTTCTTGTCCACGCGTGGACCATGTTATGTAAGCACATGTTTTATAAATTACAGCCTCTTAAGGTAAAAGAGTGAGGACGACTTCTGATCCTTCTTTAGTGCGCCCCCTGGTGGTCACTGTCAGACCTGGTCCAGCCTGACGAGGAGTAAGGAGATTAAGTGTCAGGAAGAAGAAACACTCCAACGTCAATGAAGTTTCAGTTAGGAAAACAAGGATGAGAGTTATGAAACAGAATGGTCCTGAACCTATGAAAAAGCCTGGATGAAGTCAACAAAATCTAAAAAGGCTCACTAGTCATCAATGAGGACAGGTTGACAACAGGGAGCAGTAAGAGCAGTATAGCTAGTTAGTAGCCTGAACTAAAACTCCATGCTGCTGTGCTCCACAGAAGTGAGGAAAAAAACACAGATACAACTACAGATTAAAAAGCTACATACATGTATTTTGTTTTCAACAGGGCATTCAGTCCTGTTTTCTCCTGTCACATGCGCCATCTTGTGGTAACTCCAGAACATTTCTTTTAAGCCATTAGTTTTTTTTTAAATTTTTGTTTGTTTTTTGGGGGAGGTAATTAGGTTTTCTTACTTATTTTTTAATGGAGGTGCTGGGGATTGAACCCAGGACCTCATGCACGCTAGGCTAGCACTCTGCCGCTGAGCTATGCCCTCCCCCAACCACCATTAGTTTTCTTTGTCTTCATGGCAGATGCAGCAAATTCAAGGTTTATTCACTTTCATCTTCCATTATCTGCATTTAGTTAAAAATCAGTATTAAACCCAAAAGGTTATTAGAGTACAGTGATATCACTTATTAAAAATAAAGCTTTTAAAAATTCATCTTGCTTATTTACTAAGAAAATATCTAAAACAGGTACATTTTCCCAAGAGTTCACTTGCAAGCTGGAACTTTAAACTCATTTTTTAATGGAGAAACAATCGGTGGTTAGGTTCACAGAAAGACCAAAAAAGCAAATTTTCTGTCCCAGAAATACCATACTAGGCAATGTAATGGAAAAACAAAATAAAAATAGAACATACTATTGTGGTGTGAGTCACCTTTTAAAAAGTCATAAAATGTATTAAAACACACACCATGTCTGGGACAGATCTATACAGCTCCCAGGCCAAAATGGCCTGGCTTTGAACTCAGTGTCCTCGGGAGGTTTGGGGCAAGGCAGCTACAAGAGAAGCAGAGGAGAGATTCTCTTCTACAGCTGCAAGGCCACGGGGTGGGGGGAACGGAGTCTCCCCAGAGGCTCAGGGGCTGGAAGTTCCCTTGCTGCAGTGGAGAGGGGTGTTGGTGGGTGCATGCATTTGGGAAATTGCCTACGGATGGGGTAATATTGCTAAAATATTGCTAATATGATGATTCCATTTAATTCTGAATGCCTCTAGGTACATCTTGGACTAGATCCAAATAAATGTGGCCACTGGAAATGCACACAGCCCATATGAAAACATCTCAACACATTTGAAAAGGTCTAAAAGTGAGGCTCTCCTGTAATCACAGTTTGATAACCTCAGAAGTAACTTCAGTGAAGGGGACTATCCAGAGTCTGGCTTCACACCCGGGCCTTCTAAAATGCTCGTGCATTTTTCTCTCCACGGTGCCAGAGAGCACAGACCAATGCAGCAAAACGTGGATGACTAAGCAACTCAACTGATCGGAACCTCCAGGTAGGCCCCTTCTGTTTCCAGGCTGCTTCCTGACAAATGGCGCTGGATAAGAATGCACACCTGTCTGAGGGGTTTGCTCAGGTGATTTCCACAGGGTGTCCCAGTTAACCCAGCTCAATCTGCGTAACAGGTCAAAGTGGAGTGCAGAGACGTCCACGACTAAAGCTTAGAAGCGTAAGGTTTAGAATGATTTTTCAACAAATAATGGCTGAATCAAACAAAATGTTTGTTAACCCTGAAGTAAGCAAAAAATGTGATTACCCAGCACGTCACTCAGAGATTCCTTTCAATCAGGATGGCCCTGTATCTGGTTGAGGGGGAGCTAGCTAATTCATTTCAATAAAAAGTAAACTGATTTTCAGAAACACAAATGAATACCAATCTATTGATAACTAAAATAAGAGATTATTTTCACACATTAATTTTGAAATTCAGTACTACGGGATAAAAATAATATATTTTCTGAGGCCCATGTAAGGGTTTCCCTTAAACTTTTTACTTTCTCTTTCTGAGGGACATCAACTAGGATATAGGTGACTTAAAAATTCAATTCCAATCTTAGTAAGCTGGATGCAATAGCTCTTTGTACTTTAAGTAATGACAGCTTCCTTCATACCTTGGTGCTTCCATTTCCTGTGAGCAACACGTGGAACAGGTCTGTAATGTAACTGCGAAGCATGTGCTGGTGGTCGTTGGTAACTGTCATGTTTGTTAACAGCCTCAGTCCGGCCAGCTGCACCGCGGAGTTCAGGGGGCCAGACAACACATCCTCGCAGACTTGATTCACGTACACCTGAAGGTGGGGGAAAAGGGAGCATCTTAGAAGCTACTGAACAGTAGCTTTTATGCACAGTGGAGCAGGGCGATTATTCAGGATGAGACTGTCTTCTTGAGAAAGATGGCATTTCTATCCAGCCCTCAACCGTGGGCGACCTCCTTTTAAAGCTGCCCTTGTTCACAGCAGGCGCCGTGCTGGGCCTTTTATAGAGATCCCCCCGTCATCCCCAGGACATCGCTAACGAGGGAGCGTTATTAGGGCCATTTTACAGATGAAGACTTTAAAGTCTTTGAGGAGCCTGGATCCCCTGCTCACCTTTATCAGTCAGTGGAGCAATGTCTAACCCCACAGACCAGGATCTTAACCCCAGTGGGGGCTCTCACTTGTTGGGAGGCTCTCAACTCAGTCTGCCTGTCTGTGTCTGGGCACACCAGGGCCAGGAGGAAAATGTGTGGGGCTGTTCTGCACCATCAAGTCCCTGAACAGTAGGGTCTAGGGGCTACATCATGTTAGAAGAAAAGAAAGGGGAGCGGGGAGGACAAAGTAAAATACAACTTTTCTTTAGAGTTCTTTCTTTCAGAAGCAAGCAGAGGCCAGACTACCGGGCCCAGGGTTCTGACTTACCGAGGTGTATGTACATGAACTACTCCTTCCTGATACCGTAAACCACTGCTGACGAAAAGTAACCCAGTGCCAGTGGTGCACCCATGTCACACAGGACAGATCTAAGGTAAACCCAGGGTAATGGAAAGTTTTCTGAAACTCTGTTTTCTGTCTGGCCTTTCCAGCTTGGAAACATTACGTCTTAAAAATAATTGGTATTCACCTAAGTCTGAATTCCACCAAAACTTCTAACTGGTAAGAAAAATTTCCTAATACGAAATTCTAAGAAATTACCAATTTTCCCATGAGCCAGTACTGACTTGAAACTATCCAAATGTATCCATGTTACCATCGAAACTAAAGTAAAAGCAGTGAAGCAAAGAGATTAGAATTTTTAATCTGGTTTCAAGATCTAAGTAGTATTTACAAATCAGTCTGGCTCTCCTGGGTCATAGTTTTATTAGCTATCCATCCTTCAAAAAATGGCATTTCCTTAGCCCTTTACAAATCATCTATTTTCATAGGATGCTAATGTCTTTCAAAGCATTTCCTAAAATGTGCTGAGCATGCACATCCTTATTACCCCTGAATCTCTTCAGTTCTAGCGACAAGATGACCAAACGGCCCAGCTCCGTTACTCCTGGAGCTGTGCCCACCTCACCTTGGTCCTTTCTCTTGGATTCCCTCGTTCCTCAACTCTGCTGGGAGAAACTTTACAAGTTCTGATGAGCGAGATTCTTAAGAGCTACCTTTTACAGAAACTTGTGAATAAGATGCCTCATTTCTGTGTATTCAACAGTATTTTACTTACATTTTTCCTTAAAGTACTTCATCATGTTCTGCCTTGAATTACAACTATTTGTGGACTTGCCTTGTCCCTCCTTCTGGCTTTCCTCAAACAAGAGTTAATCATGTTCATTTCTAAACTCTCTAACAGAGAGCAGGAGCTCAATAAATTTTTAATTAACGTCATTTCCTAACTTACTGTGTCTTTCTGCTGATGTTATCTGATTCTGCCCTGGTTCCTTTACCTCATGGATTAAACTGAACCCCAAATTCAAAAGTCCACTGCACCTCTCATCGGCTGGTTCAGGTCCCTCCCTCCTCTGCCTCATTCTTCATAAAAAAAGAGCAAAGGAACTGAACAGACATTTTTCCAAAGACAAACAAATGGTCACCAGGTTCATGAAAAGATGCTGAATATCACTAATCATTACAGAAATGCAAATCAAAAGCACAGTGAGTTACCACCTCACACACAAACCTCACAAACTATTAGAAGGGTTATTATCAAAGAGACAAGAGGTAACAAGTGTTGGTGAGGATGTGGAGAAAAAGGAATCCCTGTGTACTGACAGTGGTTACAGCCACTGCAGAAAACAGAACAGATATTCTTCAAAAAATTAAAAACAGAACTACCATATGAGCCAGTGCTCCCACTCTGGGCATATATCCAAAGGAAACAAAATCACTCTCTGGAAGAGGTATCTGTACCCCTGTGTTCACTGCAGCATTAGTCACAATAGTCAAGACATAGAAGTAAGTGTCAATCAATGGCAAATGAATAAAGAAAATATGGTCTATCTACATAACGGAATATTACTTATTTATAAAAAAGAAGAAAGTCCTGCCATTTGTGAAAAATGGCTGGACCTTGAGGGAATTATGCTAAGTGAAACAAGTCAGACAGAGAAGGCAAATACTGAACAATCTCACTTATAGGTGGAATCTAAAAAAGTCGAACTCGTAGACACAGAGCGTAGAACGATAGGGTGAAGGAAATAGGGAGATTCTGGTCCAAGAGTACAAGCTTAATGTGATAAGAGAAGTTAAGTTCTGGGGTCTAAGGTACAGCAGTGTGACAGCACTTAACAGTGCTATACTGTATACTTGCAAGTTGCTAAGAGTAGCTCTCAAATGTTTTCACCACACACACATAATTAGATGAGGTGATGGAGGTGTTAGCTGATGCTAGAGTGGTAATCATTTTGCTATATATATGTATGTGTAGCAAATCATCATGTTGTATAGCTTAAACTTACACAATATTCTAAGTCAATTATATCTCAATAAAGCTAGAAAAAATACAGGTAATTCTTGGCTACAAATTTATAAAGGATGGTCTGCTACAGTTTCATTATTTTCCTTGTTACTTTCATTTACAGAAAACCTTACACATTTGTGATTTCAGATAACTTACCTTTATCTTGATTTGATTTTCAACATTCACACTCAGGTTATTCAGTGCATTTAAAGCTTTCTCTTTGATACTCTGGTTGGGACTGTTGATTTTGCTTCCAACGACTGGAATACCACCCAGTTCACGAATAACGACCTAACGGGAAAGACACAGGACCACGACTTCAGTATGCGGCCCCCTTCAGGATATTCTTCACATCAACAAATACAAATAAAAATTAATGACTCTTGGAAATAGTGTTCCCATACAAAATCTATAATTCCTATTTTTTAAAAAAAGCTTACCATTCATAATTTTACAGGTAAAGAAAATCAAGCTCTGTATATTTAAACCACAGCACGGAGATATACAATGAAGATTTGCAGAGCTACTGCAATGATCTCAAGCAATGTACAAACAAAATTATTTTACCCTGAAATAAGTTACATAACTTCTCTATCACAGGACAATATAAAATGCATTAAAGTTTAGGACACTAGTGTTTAGCTAAAATGTATACTTTGGAATACTAACCACTCAAGATGTTAACAGATGCTCCATTAAAAAAAGGGAGGTTTCATGGTTAAGCAAGTCTGAGAAACTCTGGGTATAACAAGATCAAGCATGTCTCTTTACTGGGACACATTCCTGTGTTCCTGTGCTGGGAATCTCCAAGAGGGGAGAACTGAACATAGTACCTCCACGGACTCTACCCCCAAAGAGAGCCGTTTTTCAGTTGGGGGCGTCCGGAGGAATACTTATTAAATCTGGAGGAATTAAAGTTCCACACAGCTTGGAAATGCTGCCCAGATTCTCAAAGGAAACATAATTTGGGGATTTCTCACAATCAACTGCAGCACTATGTTCCTAGCTGCCTTTGTCTCAACATTGAAAAAGGCTTTAACCTCTTCAATTCTTACAAGAAAAATAAGCTGAAAATGACTCTTGTCAGGCCAAAACATGCCGCTTTATCAGAAAGACAGAAAAAGAAGCTTTCCCTCTGCAATTCCAGGTTCTTCCCAAGGATCTGTGGGTACCAGAAAACAGCCCTTTCTTTTTTAAACCTGTACTGTTAGAGCGGATGAATGCACTGTGACAGCGGGACACCAACTCCCACTACTCAAGAAAGCTACTGACCCACTCTGACCACCGTTTGTTTCAGAGGAATATAAAACTACGGCATCAGAAATACCCCCAATACAGGCATAAGCTCGTCACCATCTGTTGTTTTTGTCTGCCTGGCACCCCTCTATCCAATGAGGCAGACACAGCCCCTCCTCCATCCCACACAGCCCCTGGTGGGATTGCTGGTCAACCGTGTTCACATCCATCCCTGCCATTTCCGGCTGGAGGATGTGCACGTGAGCCAGGCCTTGCTAATTGTGGTCCTGGGTGCCTGGGCCCAGCAATGGATCCAAAAGGTTGGCAACTGATCCTCGCAGAGCAACTCCACCTTTTGGATCATGAGCTACAGGGATGAAGGCTTGAAGAGGCCAGTGGCTTTCTTTCCATCCCTGTGAAGAAAACCTCTTTGTGGCTGGAACAAAGACCAATACACAAGAAGCAGGGGGTAAGAAAAGACAGAAGACAGGGCAAGAGAGATCTCTGATAACACCTGAGCCATGGGCACACTTGTGCCCGAAGCCAGTGCTATTCTCGGAGCTCACTATTTTCCCTTTTAGGTTTAAAATAACTTAAGTTGGGTTCTGTCACTTGCAGTACACAAATATTCCTTATATCTCCCTGTAACTCTCTAGAGCTATACAGTAAGTAAACTTTGACACGCTGGAGAAAAAGAGCCTGAAATAAAGTATAGATTCAAAATAATTTTGCATTCATGACAATGTTGATGAATTCTTAAGTAACTACGACACGTTTTACTTTTTCTCTACACATGGAGAGGGGAGAAGGAAGCAGAGGCCGTTTACACTGGCCCGTGGTTGTCAGAGCGTGGACCAGGGACCACCTGCATCAGACCCAACCTCCTCAGCTCCGTATACGACGTACAGCATGCAGATGTTGGATGCTTTCATCGCTCTATTATAGCACTGCTGAATTTTAAATAATTAAAAAGGCCATGCAATACGGAGTGTTGATTCGCTACTAGGAATGTGATGCCAGTGACCAATTTCACAGGGATCTAGAAGACTATCACTAACTGTGTTACTATCAGCTGTGCTTTTCAGAAGTAAACTAATGTTACGCTGTAAGGACACACAGCCACACTAACAATGAAAAATCTGCGGCTCTGGGAGCTTCAGTAACATACCGGGATCACAGCTGTGGCTGGCGTGTGAGAAGGGAGAGCGGAGGCAGGGCACTCACCTGGTTGGCGGAAAAGGCTGCACTGTTCCCCACGGTGACCAAAGCTCTTTCGATAATGGCTGGATCCTCAGTTGACTCAAGCAGGTAAAGGAGTTTCTGAAGCTGTTCAGCATTTAGGACGTCATCATATGAGCCATTGGTTAAGTCTTCTGCATAAGAATAAAGTTATTTAAAACTCATTTAAAATCAATATGAGACTTAAATTTTCTTTTACAAGCAATACTGAATGCATATTCTGATGCTAAGTACACTTTCAAGCACTTTATATGCCTTATCCCATTTCATCTTCAAGTGACCCTTGGAAGAAGATACTCTTATAATTCTCAGTTTACAGGTGGAATACTGAGGCTTATAGACATTAAGAAATTAGCCAACTGTCACCTGGCATTTCCCTTTTAGTAAGGCGCTGCATGCTAACAGCACTTTCTGTGTCTTCTTTTTAAAAATCAAGTACACTCATCCAGGGGAACACTTCCCCACAGGCACAGATTCATTAAGAACCAGGATTTGCATGAAGCATAACTATTTTGATCAGTTTTTTTTTTTAAATTGAAGTACAGAAAGTTTAAATGCTGTGTCAATTTCTGGTGTACAGCATAATAGTCCACTTTTACATATATATATATTCATTTTCATATTCTTTATCACTGAACACAGTTTTAAGAGTGCCTCAGGCCAGAGGAAAGGCTACGAGAGTAACCCAGTCATGCTGCCCGTGAGGCCATTTTGCTTGGCTTATATGAACGAGGAGGCAGAATGACTGGGATGCTGGAGTAACAGTCCTGCTGGGGGTGAGGACAAAAGCTGTCATCCTGAGTAAAAGCTAGCATGGCCAAATGCTGGATATGCTCAGGTACTTTTAGAATTTATAGCTTTAATCTTTAAAAAAAAAATACTCTTTACAGAAATCACCACAGGAAAAACAAGCCATTTTTATAACACTATCATTGTGTTATAGACATAGAACGATTCCTTCAAAATGAAACTACGGCAGGGAGGGTACAGTTCAAGTGGCAGAGTGCACGCTTAGCATGCACGAGATCCTGGGTTCAAAGCCCAGTACCTCCCCTAAAAATAACAGAATAAATAAACCTAATTACCTCCACCCTCAAAAAAACCTAAATAAATAACTCACTCTTCAAAAAATAAAAAATAAATTACCCCCTCCAAAAAAACTACACAAACAAAAAATGAAACTATGATCACAGGTCAGACAGTGCAAGTGTCCACAAGACGGGGTGGGAGGGTGGGGAGGCGGGAGGGGTAGGTGGGAGGTAGGTGGAGGGGTGGGGGGAGATTACAACAACAGGTGCTGTATGTCACATCTGCGCCTTTTAAAAAAGTGTCTCTCAAATTATTAAAAGTTGTTATCTTTTGATGCTGGGATTATGACTTATTTTCTACCCTGTGTTCATGAGTACTTATTTTTTTCTCCACAATAATATGTACTTTTTAGTAACATGTATTATTACTCTTGTAATTTAAAAAATTGAGTATATTGCTTAAAGAGCAATCACAGACAAATATGAACAAAACGGACAAGTTTAGATTATGGGAACCAATAAATGATATGATGTCCTGAGGAAGCCAAATAAGAAAGCAACTTTAGGGAAATCTAGAAGCCAAAAGGCCAGCACATTCCCACTCCCACGTCTTATAATCAGAGCCCCTGGACCCCAATGCTATGCCTGAATCCACTACCTGCCTCATTTACATTTTATGAAAGCACCTCACCCAAAGAATACGCGAAAAGGAAAGTGAAAGAATGACAAAACAGCAGATTTTCAGAATGGAAAGACTTTTGGGGGGGGTTCATAAAAATCTCTCATTTTACAAAGGAAACTGAGGCCAGGAGTTAGCAGAGACCAGAAAAATGAAAATATAAAGCTGCAGACAATCACTTAAACTCTTCTCGGGTCTCAGTTTTCTCATCTGTATACTACAAGGCGTGGCTGAAGACTATAACTGGTTCCCAAAGCTCCTAACTGCTCTGATGCTGTGTAACTTTATACACATTCACATGGCAGAAATATAAACTTAACTCATCCACACTTCTAAGGTATTTCAAAATCCTGCAACTGCCTTATATATTTTCCCACAAAGCCATTAAAAAGGTTGTATAGATATGTAAATTATTTATAAACAGCTAAACAAAATTTTACAGAAAAAAGTGTAACATCATAGAATTTTCACCTGTAGAAGGAGGGGCAACGTGGTAGTTAAAAGTAAGCCAAGGCTACTACTCAGCCATAAAAACCGACAACATAATGCCATTTGTAGCAACATGGATGCTCCTAGAGAATGTCATTCTAAGTGAAGTAAGCCAGAAAGAGAAAGAAAAATACCATATGAGATCGCTCATATGTGGAATCTAAAAAACAAAAACAAACAAACAAACAAAAGCATAAATACAGGACAGAAATAGACTCATGGACAGAGAATACAGACTTGTGGTTACCAGGGGGGTAGAGGGTGGGAAGGGATAGACTGGGATTTCAAAATTGTAGAATAGATAAACAAGATTACACTGTATAGCACAGGGAAATATACACAAAATGTTATGATAAATCACAGAGAAAAAAATGTGACAATGAGTATGTATATGTCCATGAATGACTGAAAAATTGTGCTGAACACTGGAATTTGACACAACACTGTAAAATGATTATAAATCAATAAAAAATGTTAAAAAAAAAAGTAAGCCAAGGCTAAATAAATCTAGTTCAAATTCCACGTAAGCTACCAGCTGAGAGACTTAACCTCTCCAAGCCTCAGTTTCTCCATCTATTAAATGGGAGTTAATAGTGCCCACCTTAAAGCATTTCCGCGTTTCGGGATATGTCCCCAGGAGTGGAACTGCTGGATTATATGCATTTTTCTTATCAAGCTAGCAAAGACTCCAGGACAATGATGAATAACAACTGCGATATCAGCTGTCCTTTTCCTGTTCTTGAATTTAGTAAGGATGCTACTAGTGTTTTACCATTAAATGTAGTATGTGCTTTTGGTTTTTGATGGATACTTTCCATCAGTTAAAGAACATTTCTTTCTATTATTTCTAACTTGCTGCAAGTTTTTATCATAAGTGATAATATTCAAATGCCTTTTTTTAACTGGTCTAGTTGATTTGCAAAGTGTTAGTTTCAGGTGTACAGCAAAGTGATTCCGTCTTATATATATATATTCTTTTCCATTATAGATTATTACAAGATACTGAATATAGTTCCCTGTGCTATAAGTAGGTCCTGTTTATCTATTTTATATATAGTGTGTGTGTGTACATGTTAATCCCTAACCCTCAATTTATCCCCCACCCCCAGCTTTCCCATTTGGGAACCCTAAGTTAACTTTCTTTTTAATTATAGAGTCATCATGTGTTTTGGCTTTTAATCTATTAATGCAAAAAATTACATCAATATATTTCCAATATGAATCATCCCTGTGTGTCCATTTGGTCTTGGTATATTATTACTTTAATTGCCTGACTGATTTGATTTATTAATATTTTATTTAGTACTTTATACCTTTATTCATAATTGAGACAGATTTATAGTCTTTTCATGCTCTCCCTGTCAGGTTTTGTTGTCAGGTTGTTGAATGAATTGGGAATATTTCCATCCCTTTCAAGCTCTCAATCTTAACAGTACAGGAATTACAAATTCCTTAAATTTTAAGACAAAGAAACAATTACTTGATTCATGTTCAAGATGGTGACATAGCAAGATCCTGAACTCACCTCCTTACACAGACACACCAAATCTATAGCTACATATGGAACAGTTCCCTGTGAGTAAAATCTAGAAACCAAGTCACTCCTACATGTTGGGCAAATGAGAAAACAACCCACTCTGAAAGGGGTAGGAAAGGCTGAGACACAATCCTGCCATCAACCCCACCCTCAGAGCAGTGACACACGGCTGGCAGGGAACTCACAATTCCTAGGTTCTCCTTGAGGAGCAAGAGGTTTAGGACCCCACATCCCTAACATCATCTAACACATAGTAGTTGACACAGAGGGTCAAGCAAAATGAAGAAATAGAGGAATATGTTCCAAAGGAAAGCAAGATTAAAACCTCAGGAAAAAAACTTTAATATAATGCAGGTAAGTAATTTACCTGATAAGAGTTCAAAATAACATTCATAAAGATGCTCACCAAACTCGGGAGAAGAATGGACAGATGCAGTGAGAATTTCAACAGAGAGAGAGGAAATATAAGAAAGTACCAAACAGAAGTCATGGAGCCGAAGAATACAATAACTGAACTGAAAAACAGACTAGGTTCAACAACTAGACGAAGCAAAGAAAGGATCACTGAACTCTAAGGCAGGGCAGTGGAACTCTCCGAATCAGAGTGACAAAATGAAAAAAAAAAACAAAAACAAAAACAAAGTGAAGATAGCTGAAATGACTTATGGGGCAACATGAAACAGATCGACATTTGTATTATAGGGGTCTCAGAGGAAGCAAGAAAGGGGCAGAAAACTTATTTGAAGAAATAATGGCTGAAAACTTTCCTAACATGGGGGAGGAAACAGACAACCAGACCCAGGAAGCACAGAGAGTTACAAACAGGAGGAATCCAAGAGACCCACACCAACACACATTATAATGAAAATGTCCAGAGTTAAGAGACAAGGGGAAAATCTTAACGGCAGCAAGAGAAAAACAAATTGTTACATACAAGGGGATCCCCACCGTGAGAGTATCAACAGATTTTTCAGCAGACACTCTGCAGGCCAGAAGGGAGTAGTGTCACATATTTAAAGCACTGAAAGAAAACTGTCAACCAAGAATACTCTACCCAGCAAAACTGTCCCTCATAAATGAGAGAGAGATGAAGAGTTTTCCAGGCAAGCAAAAGGTGAAGTTCAGCACCACTACACTGGCCTCACAAGAAAAGTTAAAGGGACTTCTTTAAGCTGAACAAAAAGGTGCTAATTAGTAACAGGAAAACAAATGAAAGCATAAATACCACTGTTAAAGATAAATATATAAACTCAAAATAATCTGATGTTGTAATGGTGGTGGGTAAATCACTTATAAAGGTTAAAAGTCTAAAGTAGTAAAAATAACTATAAGTATAATAATTTGTTAAGGGATACACAAGATAAAAAGTTGTAAATTTTGGCATCAAAAACATAAAATGTCTGTGTGTGAGTAAAAATGTATAGCTTTAGAATGTATTCAACCTTACGTTGTTATCAACTTAAAATAGACTGTTATAACCATTACAGAAAACCATCAAGTCATAAAGGAGGAGAGTAAGAGAAGAAAGGAACAAAGGAATTACAAAACAGCCAAAAAACAATGAGCAACATGGCAATAACTCCATACCTATCAATAATTACTTTAACTGTAAATGGACTAAATTATCTAATCAAAAGGCACAGAGGGGCTGAATGGGTTAAAAAAAAAATAGCACCCAACTCATTTTCTAGTCCTGGCATATTTTCCCACAGCACCAAGTGATTCTCAAACATCAGCTGCGTGTCCTATAATTCAACTAAATTATGACACTATCTTCCTGGAGATTATATC
This sequence comes from Vicugna pacos, assembly GCF_048564905.1. NCBI lineage: Eukaryota > Metazoa > Chordata > Mammalia > Artiodactyla > Camelidae > Vicugna > Vicugna pacos. Next base: position 74,756,703 of record NC_132993.1, on the reverse strand, counting down.
AGATCCCCAAAGTTAAGGCCTGTATCGTACAAGGTTCCCCCCTGTCCATGACCACTTTAGAAGCAAGCTGAAAGTCCAAGGTTGTCACCCATGCTTCTGACTGATCAGGTATAGAGTGGAGGTTCAACAACCTCCTCTGTGGGTTTGATTAATTTTCTAGAGCAGCTCACAGAACTCTGAGAAATAGTTTACTTACTAGGTCATCAGTTTATTATAAAAGGATGTAGCTCAGAAACAGCCAGATGGAAGAGATCCAATGGGTAAGGTATGGGAAACTTCCATATGTTCACCAATCTGGAAGTTTTCCAAACCCCAACCTTTTCGGTTTTTATAGAGGCTTCATTACATAGGCACAATTGATCAAATCATAGAACAATGGTGACTGACTCAACCTCCAGCCCCTAACACCTCTCTAGATGTCAGGAGGGTGGGACTGAAAGGTCCAACCCTCTAATCACATGGTTGGCTCCACTAGTAACCAGCCCCATTCTCAGATGCTTTCCATTACCTCAGTAATGTAATGAAGACACTTTACCTCTGACATCACTTAGGGAATTCCAAGGGTTTTATGAACTCTACCAGAAATGGGGGTGAAGACCAAATATATATTTCTTTTTTTTCCACCTTCAGAAACTTTTTAAATTGAGCTATAGTTGATGTACAGTATGAGCTGCAGGTGTACAATATAGTGATCCACAATTTTACAGGTTACATTCAATTTATTATTATAGAAGATTGGCTCTCTAAATACATATTTCTTATCATAAATCACAACATTACATGAACTATATGCTGCCTATAAGAGGCTCACTTCAGTTCTAAAGAGTCACACACTGAGCAAAGATTAAAAGTGAAGGGATGAAAAGATACTCCATACAAATGGAAACCATAAAAATGCTGGGTAGCTATACTTACCAGACAAAATAGATTTTAAGACAAAGATTATAATAAGAGACAAAGAAGGTCATTATATAATTATAAAGGAGTGAATCCAACAAAAGCATGTAACATTTGTAAATATTTAAACACCCAACACAGGAGCACATACATGTACAAAGCAAACATTAACAGAGCTAAAGGGAGAAATAGGTGGCAAGACAGTAATAGTAGGGGATTCAAAACCCCACTTTCATCAAAGGATAGATCATCCAGACAGAACATCAGTGAATAAACATTGGACACATTATACCAGATGAACTTGACCTTTTACAAAACATCCAATTTAAAGCAGCAGAATACGAATTCTTTACCAATGCACATGGAAAATTCTCCAAGATAGATCATATATTACATTAAAAAAAAGTCTTAATAAAGAAGACTGAAACAATACTAAGCATTTTCTCTGCCCACAATGGTATGAAACTATAAATAAACTACAAACAGAAAATGGGAAATTCACATATATATGGAGATTAAGTGACATGCTATGGAACAACTAAATGCATCAAAGAAGAAATCAAAATGGAAATCAAATTTATCTTGACACAAATAAAAATGAAAATACAAAACATCAAAACTTACGGGAAACAGCAAAATCAGTTCGAAGAGGGAGGTTCATAGCAATAAATGCCTGCATTAAGAAACTAAAAAGCTCCAATCAAAAGACATAGACTGGCAGACTAGATAATAAAACAAAAGCCTACAATATGTTGCCTATAAGAGACCCATTCTAGAGTGAAGGACACACAGATTGAAAGTAAGAAGACGGACAAAGATATTTCATGCAAATGGAAATGACAAGAAAGCAGGAGTAGCAATACTCATATCAGACAAAACAGACTTTAAAACAAAGGCCATAAAGAAAGATAAAGGACACTATATAATGATCAAAGGAGCAATACAAGATGAGGGTATTACACTCAGTAACATGTATGCACCCAATATAGGAGCAATGAAATATATATTAAAAAAAAAAACGCTAACAGACATAAAGGGATAACTTAATGGAAACACAGTAATAGTAGGAAAGTTCAACACTCGATAACATCACTGGACAGGTCTTCCAGACAGAAAATTAATATGCGCTCATGAAATACTCTCTAAAACAGACCACATACTCGGACACTAAAGAAGCCTTGACAAATTTTAGAGGAAAGAAATTAATGAAAAAGAATAAGAAAAATACATATATGTAACTGAATCACTATGCTGTACGCCAGGAACTAATACAACATTGTAAACCGAAAAATACAAAGTAAAAAATAACCAATTAACAAATAAAAAAAAAAAACAACGAAAGAAATTATTTCAAGCATCTTCTCTGATCACAATGGCATGAAACTAGAAATCAACCACAAAAAAACAAATGAGAAAAAGATCTACAGAATGGAGACTAAAAAATAAGCCACTAAAAGAAACAATGGGTCAACAACGAAATCAAAGAAATTAAAAAATACCTTGACACAATCAACAATAAAAACACAACCACACAAAATGTATGGAATAAAATATATATTCTGGGAAGTTCACAGTGATACAGGCCTTCCTCAAAAAATAAGAACAATCTCAAATAAACAACTTAGACTTCCACCTAAAAGAATTAGAAAAAGAACAAACAAAAGCCTAAAGTTAGCCGAAGGAAAGAAACCAAAAGATCGGGAGAAAATAAATAAAATAGAAATTAAAAACAATCAGAAAAAAATCAATCAAACCAAGAGAGCTAGTTTTCTGAAAGAGTAAACAAAATTGACAAACCTCTGGCTAGGCTCACCAAGAAGAAAAGAGAGGGGACACAAATAAACAAAATAGGAAATGAAGATGGAGATACTACAACCATCACCATAGAAATACAAAAAATCGTAAGAGAATACTAAAAACAACTACATGGCAGTAAGTTGGACAACTTAAATGGACAAGTTTCTAGAAACATATGGTCCACCAAAACTGAATCAAGAAGAAACAGATCAGGGGGAGGGTATAGCTCAAGTGGTAAAGTGAATGTTTAGCATGCATGAGGTTCTGGGTTCAATCCCCAGTACCTCCTCCAGTAAATAAAAAATTAGCTTAATTACCTCCCTCCCTCACCGCCCCAAAAAAACTCCCGTACCTTAGAAGAAAAAGAAAAAGAAGAAATAGATCATCTGAACAGACCAATCACCAAAAGTGAAATAAAATCAGCAATAAAAAACCTCCTTGAAAACAAAAGTCCAGGACCAGATGGCTTCACTGGGGAATTCTATGAAACATACCAAGAAGAGGTCATACTGATCCTTCTCAAACTCTTCCAAAGGTTGAAGACGAGAGAATATTCCCAAACTCATTCTATATAGCCATCATCACCCTGATACCAAAGCCAGCCAAAGACAATACCAAAAAAGAAAACTACAGGCCAATATTGTTGAGGAACACAGATGCAAAAATCCTCAACAAAATATTAGCAAATAGAATCCAACAACACGTAAAAAAGATTATATACCATGATCAAGTTGGGTTCATCCTGGGGACACAAAGATGGTTCAACATATCTAAATCAATCAATGCGACACACCACATCAACAAGAGAAAGGACAAAAACCACCTGATCATCTCAATAGATGCAGAAAAAGCATTTGATAAAATTCAGTATCCATTTATGATAAAAACTTTAACCAAAGTGGGTATAGAGGAACATATCTCAACATAATAAAAGCTATTTATGACAAACCCACAGCCAGCATAGTACTCAAGGGTGAAAAAGCTGACAGCCTTCCCACTAAAATCTGGAACAAGACAAGGATGTTCACCCTTACCACTTCTATTAAACATAGTCTTGGAAGTCCTAAGCACAGCAATCAGGCAAGAACAAGAAATAAAAGGGGTCCAAATTGGAAGAGAAGAGGTAAAATTGTCACTATATGCCAGTGACATGATACTATATATAGAAAACCCTAAAGGCTCCACAAAAAAACTGCTAGAGTTGATAAAAGAATTCGGCAAGGTAGCAGGATACAAGATTAACATACAGAAACCAATGGCATTTCTCTACACTAACAATGAAATATCAGAAAAGGAAAGTAAAGAAACAATCCCTTTTAAAATTGTATCCAAAACAATAAAATACTTAGGAATAAATCTGACCAAGGAAGTCAAAGACTTACACATGGAGAACTACAAAACACTGACTAAGGAAATTAAAGATGACTTAAAGCAACGGAAAGGTATCCCATGTCTTGGATTGGAAGACTTAATGCTGTTAAAATAGCCATACTACCCAAAGCAATCTACACATTTAATGTGATCCCTATCAAGTTACTCAGGGTATTTTTCACATAACTCGAACAAATAATCTTAAAATTTATGTGGAATCACAAAAGACCCAGAATTGTCAAAGCAATACTGAAGAAAAAGAATGAAGCTGGAGGAATAACCCTCCCAGACTTCAGGCAATACTACAGAGCTGTATTAATCAAAACAGCACAGTACTGGTACAAAAACACACATACAGATTAATGGAACAGAACAGAGAGCCCAGAAATAAACCCACAGACTTTTGGTCAATTAATCTTTGACAAAGGAGGCAAGAACATACAGTGGAGTAAAGACAGTCTCTTCAGCAAACAGTACTGGGATAACTGGACAGCAGCATGTAATTCAATGAAGTTAGAACAGTCCCTCACTCCACACACAAAAATAAACTCATGGCTTGAAGACTTAAAAATAAGAGAAGACACTCTAAATCTTTTAGAAGAAAACATAGGCAAAACATTCTGACAGAAATCTTAGTAATGTTCTCATAGTGCAGTCTACCGAGGCAATAGAAACAAGAGCAAAAATAAACAAATAGGACCTAATTAAACTTACAAGCTTTTGCATAGCAAAAGAAACCATAAGCAAAACAAAATGACAACTCACGGAATGGGAGAAAATATTTGCAAAAGATGAGACTGACAAGGGCTTAATTTCCAGAATATATAATCAGCTCATACAACTCATAGTGAAAAAAACAACCCAATTCAAAAATGGGCAGAAGACCTAAACAAGTAATTTTCCAGTGAAGACATACAAATGGCCAATAAGCACATGCAAAAAAGCTCAGTATCACTCATTATCAGAGAAATGCAAATCAAAACTATAATGAGGTATCACCTCACACCAGTCAGAATGGCCAGCATTTGAAAGTCCACAAACAGTAAATGCTGGAGAGCATGTGGAGAAAAGGGACTCCTTCTACACTGCTGGTGGGAATGTAGTTTGGTGCAGCTGTTACAGAAAACACTAGGGAGATTCCTCAAAAGACTAAAAATTGACTTACCATATGATCCAGCAATACCACTTCTGGGTATATATCCAGAGGGAATTCTAATTCAAAAAGATGCATGCACCCCAATGTTCACAGCAGCACTGTACATAATAGGCAAAACATGAAAACAACCTAAATGTCCACTGACAGATGACTGGATAAAGAAGCTGTGGTATATTTATTCAATGGAATGCTACTCAGCCATAAAAAAGAATAAAACAATGCCATTTGCAACACTATGGATGGACGTGGAGACTGTCATTCCAAGTGAAGTAAGCCAAAAAGAGAAAGAAAAATACTGTATGATACCACTTTCATGTGGAATCCAAAAAAAAAAAAAAAAAAAGACAAATGAACTTACTTACAAAACAGAAACAGACTCAACAGACATTGAAAACAGACTTATGGTTACCAAGGTGGGGAAGGGGCTCAGAAGGGTTAAATTAGGAGTTCCAGATTTGCAGATACTAACTGACATATATATATAAACTAGATAAACAACAAGTTTATACTATATATATATACACACACACACACACACACACACACGCAGACACACACACATATATATACATGTTTTTTTTTCCAGTATCTTGTAGTAACTTATGGTGAAAAAGCATATGTAAACGAATATACGTATGTTCATGTATGACTGAAGCATTACACTGAACACCAGAAACTGACATGACATTCTATATCGACTATACTTCAATTAAAAAAAAAAAAACTAAATAGATTCGGGGGGAAAAAAACTAACTTTACACTTCAAGGAACCAGAAAAAGAACAAACTAAGTTCAACAAAATTAAACAAAGGAAAGAAATAACAAATTTCAGAGAAGTAATGAATGAAATAGAGACTAGACAGACAACAGAAAAGATCAATGAAACTAGGAGCATTTTTTTTAAGATAAACCTTTAGCTAGACTCTCCAAGTAAGAGAGGACTCATATAAAATCAGAAAAAAAAGACATTACAAGTGACACCACAAGATACAAAGGATCATGAGAGACTACTACAAACTATACACCAGCAAACTGGACAACCTAGAAGAAATGGATACATTCTTAGAAACATACAACCCACCAAGACTGAATTATGAACAAATGGAAAATCTGAACAGACCAATTACTAGAAAGGAGACTGAATCAGTAATCAAAAACCTCCCAAAAAACAAAACCCATGAGGACCAGATGGCTTTGCTGGTGAATTTTACAGAACATTTGAAAAAGAATTAGTACCAATCCTTCTCAAACTTTTCCAAAAAAGAGAGAAGAGAGCACTTCCAAACTCATTTTACAAGGCCCATATTACCTTGATACCAAAATCAGACAAGGACATCACAAGAGAAGAAAACTAAAAAACCTATATACCGGACAAATACCAATGCAAAAATTCTCAACAGAGTATTAGCAAACAACATATTTAAAGGATCATACACAATGATCAAGTGGAATTTATCTGTAGGATGCACACACATGTGCAAATCAATGCAATATACCACCATAACAAAATGAAGAGAAAAAAATACAATCTTTTCAACAGATGTAGAAAAAGCTTTTGACAATATTCAACATCCACTCATGATAAAACTCTCAACAGTGGGTACAGAGGAAATTACCTCAATATAATATAGGCTATATATGAAAAGCCCACAGCTAACATAATACTCAAGGGTGAAAAACTGAAAGCTTTCTAAGATTGCCACTTCTATTTAACATAATATTGAAAGCCCTAGTCAGGGCAATTAGGCAAGCAAAAGAAATAAAAGGCATCAAATCAGAAAGGAAGAAGTAAAACTATTTGCAGATGACATATTATACACAGAAAACCGTAAAGACTCCACCAAAAAACTATTAGAACTAATAAACAAATTCAGCAAGGCTGTAGGATACAAAGTCAACATAAAAAAATCAGTTGCACGGTAATGAATTAAGAGAAAGAAAAATTAAGAAAACAATCCCATTTATAACTGCATCATAAAAAATAAAATACCTAGGAATAAATTTAACCAAGAAGGTGACAGACACATAGACTGAAAACTGACACTGATGAAAGAAACGGAAAATACAGATAAATGGAAAGATAACTGTGCTTTGGAAGAATTAACATTGTTAAAATGTGCATACTACCCAAAGCAGATTCAGTGTAATCCCTATCAAAATTTCAATGTCATTTTCCACAGAAACAAAACAATCCTAAATTTGCACAGAAGCACAAAAGCCCCAAAGTAATCTTGGAACAAAGCTGGAGGCATCATGCTTCCTGATTTCAAACTATACTACAAAAAAAGTTATAGTAATCAAAACAATATGGTTTTGGCATAAAAACAGACACAGATCAGTGGGACAGAGAGCCCAGAAATAAGCCTACACATATATGGTCACTTAATTTATGACAAAAGAATCAGGAATATACAATGGGGAAAGAACGGTCTCTTCAATAAATGGTTTTGGGAAAACTGGACAGCCACATGCAAAGGAATCAAACTGGACTGCTATTTTACCCCATACACAAAAATCAGCTCATAATGGATTAAAGTCTTGAACATAATACCTGAAACCATAAAATGAACTGAAATTCCTAAATAAACATAGGTGGCAAGCTGCTTGACATAGGTCGTGACATGGTATTTTGGATTTGAGAGAAAAAGCAACAAAACCAAAATAAACAAGTGGGACCAAATCAAACTAGAAATCTTCTGTACAGCAAAGGAAACCATCAACAAAATGAAATGCAACCTATAAAATGGGAGAAAATATTAGCTCATATATCTGATAAATGGTTAATATCCAAAATATATAAACAATGTATAAGTTATGTAAAGTAACTCATAGGAAAAAATACTTGACTAAAAATGGGTTTTTTTTTTTAACTGGATGTTTTTCCAAAGACATACAAAAGGCCAACAAGTACACGAAAGAGTGTTCAACATCACTAACCTTCTGGGAAATGAAAACCAAAACCACAATGAGCTATCACTTCACATCTGTTAGAAGAGATACCCTCAAAAAGACAAGAGATAACAAGTGTTAGTGGGGATGTAGAGAAAAGGGAACCCTTGTGCACTGTTGGTAGGAATGTAAATTTCTAACCACTACAGAAAACAGCATGGAGGTTCCTGAAAAAATTAAAAACACAACCACCACATGATCTAGCAATTCCACTTCTGGGTATTTATCCAAAGAAAATGAAATCACTATCTTAGAAAGACATTTGCACCCCCATGGTCACTGCAGCGATATTTACAACATCAGACATGGAAACAACCTATGGGTCCATTGATAGATGAATGTATAAATTAAATATATATATATATTATATATATATTATACACAAACACACACTGGAATGGTATTCAGCCATAAGACAAAGAACGAAATCCATTTGCAACAACATGGATGGACCTTGAGGGCATTATGCCCAGTGAAATAAGGCAGAGAAAGACAATTACTAAATGATCTCACTTACACGTAGAATCTGAAAAACTCTCAACTCATAGAAATAGAGTGTCATGGTGGTTGCCAGGGTTTGGGGGCTGAAGGAAATGGGGAGATTTTGGTCAAAGGGTACAAACTTTCAGTTATAAACGAAATAAGTACTGAAAGTGTAATGTACAGCTTGGTGACTATAATTAACAATACTGCATTGTATAATTCAAAGCTAAGAGAATACATCTTAAAAGTTCTCATCACAAAAAAATTTGTAACTATCTGTGGTGATGGATGTCAACTAAACTTATGTGACCATTTTGCAATACATATAAATGACAAATCATTATGTGTGCACCTAAAACTAATACAATGTTATAGCTCAATTTAAAAAAATCACCCTCTGAAATGTAAGGATGATGCTGACAAGATAGGTATTTCTCAAGTCTTCTTCAAAAAAGTGTAGCTTCAGGAAGAATGGACTGTGAGCAACTTATTTTGTAAGCTGCATGATCAAGGTAATGGTGATTTTGGGAACTGGTAAAATTGGATTTAAAGTAAGACTTTGTCAGTGTTCACCATGTCGAGTAAGTATTAGTGAGAAGGTATTTGAATTCAGGTCACCTGACTACTTACTTATACAAAAATGCCTCTCGCACAAAGACAACAAATTAGGCTTTGCAAGTTTAAGTACAAATCTTTCAACAGATTTTTCCCCTTGTGCCAAAAGGGAAGAGCGCTTTCCTCCCACTCTCTTTTCTTACAATATTTCCTTGAACAAAGTTCTAATTGCAATTCCTTTGCCTCTTTTTAAAAGCTGAATAAGCTTCTTGCCAGTTTATAACCCAAGAAAATCTTTCTTAGGGGCTTTGGCATCACCTGTTTGAAATTTAAACATTAAGGAAGATGGAGCCTCCATCTGCCTGTCTCTGAGACACCTGGATCCACGTTGTAACTACGTGGTTATCATTAAAATATTGAGAAGTCTTATTTTTCCTTTGGATAAATGCAGTTAGCTAATACAAATAACCATCCTCATGACCAGTGAATTTAGGATGAACTATGTGTAGGAAATGGTTCGTCAAGTCCCCTTAAGGACATATTATTGGTCACCTTGAGGGCATGTACTTAATATGAATAGGTTATATCTGCCTGGGTACATTAAGGGTTGAGGATTCTTTGTCTTTGTAAAACCATTAGCAGATTGCCTGTGATAGAAGTAGCAATCTGGTGTCACGTTTATTCAATAATAAAGCTGTTTAGTTGTTTCCTACATTTGTGAAGAGGAGTTTCTTAGTTGGCATTTTATTTTTGTAACAGCTTCCATGACCTGAAATATCGCTCCACAACATTCAGTTAATGGTTAGAATTCTGAACGCACCAATTAACTGTTGGATAAAACTTAATTACGTACTTGTCCTCCAGGAAAGTGTCCACCATGCATACAACTCTACTAATTTGATATATACAGTTATATCCATATCTCCAAGAGCTCTCCCAAACTTTGCATACATATACCACGGTGACTTTAAAGTACCTCCCCTTTGAGGCTGGGCCAGGTCCAAGCACAACTGCCCCTTTGGCGTTCCTTTTTCCAAGCTAACTGCACGCAGAATTTCATCTATCGCTCCAGGCCCCACAAAACTCTGTGCACAGCGGGGAATCTCTTTGGTAACACAGAGACCGGGATCAAGCTTCAACAGAAGCAGCAGCAACCAACATGCTTTTGAGAAACTTAATCCTCTGCTGTGACGCCAGACTCAGGCAGGAAAGTTTGGGCAATTTTTCATCCCGGGATTTTGAACAAAGAAATGGCGGCAGAGAAGCAGCTGTGAATACACTAACCCAATCAAGTCGAAGGTCCGCCAGCTGCACCTGGGCTTCCCGACATCGCCCTTCTCACCAGCGTCCCTCCCTCCCTCTCTGGCTGGGTTCTTTATTTTACTCCAGCACTGGAAAGCCAAGGGCGCCAGCGGCGTCTTCAACCCCCACCCCTGGGAAGGCCCGTGTCCCAGTCCCCACCCACCTGCAGGGCGCCCCAAGGCCTCACCTGCGGACCGCGAAGGGCGCAGCCGAAGCCGGCGGCCGCCTCGCCGCCGGCCGCGCGTCAGCCTGTAGACGCAGTAGCAGGCTCCGGCCGCGAGGACCAGGCCCGCCGCCACCCAGCCCACGTGCCGGGCGCCGCCCATGCTGCCGCTGGAGCCGCGCTCAGCGCTGGGCCTGGCGCGGGAGGCTCCGGAGCGAGCGGGTCCCGCCGCCGCCGCCCGAACTCAAGCCGCCGGAGAAGAAGGAAAATGGGGGTCTGAGCTCCGCCTCCCGGAAACCGCCCTCCTAATATAAGACCGCCCACTCGGGCGCGACGCGTCCGGGAGGCTTCCTCGAGGATGGGCGGGGCGCGGGTAGAAGAGGGAAGACCAGAGGATGAGCTTCAAGGGCTACGCGCCCCAAGGGCACTCACCCCGCTCGTCTCTGCTGTCCGGAGGCTGGCTCCCACCCCCGCCCGAGGCCCGCCTCTCTCCCGGCGGCCGCGGGCCGCGTGGGGCGCCGGGCTGCGCAGCACCCAGCCCCTCCCCCCGCTACGTGGTTGCCAGGGCAACGCCGGGACGCGCTAGCCCCTGGCCCAGGCGCAGGCGCGACTCCTGCTGCGCGGGGCGTGGAGAGCAGGCCGGAGAGCAGAGTTTCAGTGGGGCCTCTGGTCATGGCCTCACTGCGCTTTGCCAGCCCCAGGCTGAGGAACTACTTCAAGGAGAACTACATTCCTCAAGTCTGCGAGGTACTGGAGTCACGCGGCGGAGGAGTTAGAAGAGGGATCAGAAGAAATTTCCCAGCGGAGAAACTAGTGTTTGGCGGGGAGTGGGAGTGGAGGTTAGGTGGAGCGGAGGTTAGGAGGAGCGAAAAGGGAGAGGATGTAGTCTACTTTGAACAGGTCAACGGTCTGGGCTGAAGATACAGATCAGAGTTGAAGACAGAGGGGTGGTGGTGGCCTAAAGGGGGAAATGGGTGACATCTCCCGGGGAGAAAGAGCACAGGGCCTCAAGGCAGAAATCCCAAACTCCCAACTTTTAAGGTTTGGACAAGAGGAGCCTGAGGACTAGAAGAGTGAGAGAGAAGTGCCGTAGAGGCAGAGGAGGAAAAGCGGGAGAGTGTAGCTTTATGAAGAGAGTGGGCAATAGTGTCACCTAAAATAAAGACCCGAAGAGGTGTAGTTGACTTGGCCGAAGGTGAGTTTGGGTTTTCAATAGAGCTATGAAAGCAGACAATTGATTAAAGTTAGCTGAGGAGAGAGTGGAAGCTGAGACCATTAGATGGAAGATAGTCAGCCCTTTGCGAAGGGAAGGACCCCACAACCAGGACTTAAACTGGAGGAATAACTGTTCCTCCCCACCCCATCCCCCATCCCCTATATAACAGGAGGGAAGGACAAGGTAGGGGTGGGTAGGAAGCCAAGAAAGTTCTCATCTCGTGACTTCTATTTTCTCTACAAGTATTAGGTGAGATATTTGCCAAGAGTGTATATGTTCAGGTGGAGATGGAAGGTGCAGAAGAGGTTTTGAGTAGAGATTAGTTATGTGGAGGAGGGAGAGAAGTCTAGGGAAGGAAAGGACAGCCAGAAGTGTTGAAAGCCCAGCTGGGGATAGTCACTCTCCAATGCAGGTGGGAGGGCAATTTGGTACAGCCCCCCTCCTTTTGGATAGTAATTTAGAAATACTTATTAAAATATTAAATACTTATATACCATACCCTTTGACCAAGCATTTCTTCTTCTGAGGATCCACTTTAGAGACATACTTGCACATGTAACCAGCAGGATGTACTGGATATTCATTATAACATTGTTGCTTCGTGAAAATGGTAAATACCTAAATGTGAATCAGGGAATGGGATATTATATAGAATAAAGTATATCTGTACCTTTTGAGAAGAAAGGCTCTCCGTGACATTAAATTTAAAAAAAAGAAGAAAATGCAAGTTGCTTAACAAAGTGTCTTCTATAATGTAGCTATCTGTCTGATGTCATATGTGTGTATATGTGTGTTTATATGTATATATGTATGTTTATATGTATATATGTGTATGTGCATATGTATATATTTAAGACAATAATACATACATAGAACATATGGCTAACTATTAATAGCAAATGCTTTGGAGAATGGTTTTGGGGGGAAACTAATCTTTTACTCTATATACACCTGTATTATAATATTTTATGATGAACTGTGTTCACCTTTTACCTCTATGCAATTATATTTGAAAATGTATAGAAAGCATGGTACCCACCTTCCTAGTTGTATAATTTTCTCAAGTAGCACACAGTAAGCCAGATCCAGGTACGCAAATAAACTTGGCTTCATCCAGGATAGGCGTTTCCCAGGCAAATAGTGGAAGGGCAATGGTGAGGGAGCCAAGCTGTTCAGAGTGCCTGAAGTGATGGGCCAAGGACTTTAAGGATTGAGTGGGAAATTAGAACAAGACATGATGCTGACATGTGGGTAGAAACTGGAAGTTCCTAAAAGATGAATGAAGAGGGGTAGAGGGAGTAATTAAGTGAGGCAGCTGGAATCAGAAAGTGGACTGTTTGTATGGTTATCTTGGTATCTTTTCATCTTTTTGTTTTATTAGACCTTTTTTTCTTGGTCAGATATATATTAACATATGACTTCATAGTGCAAAATTCCAAACTTATAAAAAGAAAATGGATTTTAGTTTCCAAGGGGAGATCCTGAAAAATCTGTGAATCATCAATTTTCCTTCTTTGAAACCATTTTTGTACTGTTATATCAATGCAAGTAGGCCTGGAAGGGTGAAACTAACCTCACAGCCAGAGCTGGGGAGGTAGATGGAGCCTCCTCAAAGGACCTAATACAGTCGTCCCTCAGTATCCTGGGGGATGGTTCCAGGATCCCCCACCGATACCAAACTCCTTATATAAAATGGCATAATATTTGCATACAACCTACACACATCCTACTACACGTCAGTTCTAAATAAATATTTAAATAAACCATCTCTAGATCACTTATAATACCTAACACTATGTAAATACTATGTAAATAGTTGCCTGTGTGTAACAAATTCAAGTTTTGCTTTCTGAAACAATGGAATTTTTTTCTAGACATTTTTGGTCCATGGTTGGTTGAATCCATGCCTGCAGAACCCACAGATACAGAGGGCTGCCTATATTTAAGACTCATGATAAAGCCATTCTGAGTGATGACTCAGTCCAGATTGGCCATGGAGCAGGTAGTACAAGTGGACTTGAGTAGAGGGACAGGGAACATCAGGGAAGTGGTAACCTCTCCTTGCCTTGTTCGCCACTTGCCATAACACTACAAAGTTGTATGAGGCATCCCTGTTTCCTCCTCTGGGTGAGAGCACCTCTTCCTCACCAGCTGTCCACACTGGTTTGCCCTCAGAGAAAAGAGGCCCTCAGAAGTGCTCCCCACAGTCTAAGATGATATTCTTACAAGGAGTGCTCCACTCACCTCTGCTACTGCGTTACCAGCAGGTGCAAAAGAGCAGTTTCCTGGGGCCCCACATACCCACCTTACCCTGGTTACCTGCTTCCCCTAAGTGACTGTCAGGATGAATTCAGTGGTGCCTCATATTCCTGTACATCCATTCAACTGACCCTATTTGCCATGCCTAGCACTCTTTTAAAAGCCATCTTCTGCAAGTTTTGGAATGTATCATCTTTCATCACAGATTTCCGTGTATATTAAACCTCTTCTGAACTCCATCTACCTGTCCTGAATAAAATCTGGCTGTCTCCTTAGGGTATCATTTTTCTGCAAACCTCTTGAATAGAGGCTGACTTTTAAAAAATCCTGCTTGATTCACTGAACTTACTGAATCTGTTGATTGATATTTTTCATCTGTTCTAGAAAATTCTTGGTCATTTTCAAATTTTGCTTCTACCTAATTCTCTCTTCTCCTTCTGGGACTCCAATCATAAATTCACAAATGCTAGTTTTTATTGTTGTTGTCGTTTTTTACTTTGTTTGCCTTGCCTGTGCCCCCTTTGCTCTGTTCTGTTTATTCCCCATTCTTTTTTTCCCTCTTTACTAAAGTTTGGATATTTTACATCAATTGTCTTCAAGTTTACTGACTCTGTTTTGTGCTGAGTCCAGTCTACTGTTAAATACATCAAATGAATCAAATGAGTTCTTAATTTCAGACAGTATATTTTTTCAGTTTGAGAATGTTCATTTGACTTTTTTATACATTCCAATTAAAATTCTGCATCTTTTCATCCATTTTGTCTATCATTTCCTGTTTCTTTTAACATGTTAGTTGTTCATTTAAAACCATTGTGTTTTAATATAAATAACCTTGAATTAAATTTAGTTTAATTATTAGAATAGAATAAATGTTCTTTATTCAAATTACTGGTATGATTTATGCCTCCTAACTGGACCCTAACTGATACAGAAGGCTTAACTGGAAAGCCACACAAGGCAGCTTTCTGGGGAGTTGGAAAAATGACTGAGGTGTAGGAGTATCCTTTGTCAGAATTATACAGCTAAGATTTGTGCATTTGAATTCATGTAAATTTTACCTAAAAAATTGTAATTGAGAACAGGTGAGAAAATGAGTGGAGATATATATATATATATATTGAGGGAGATAATACAAGGATCACAGAATGGTGATAATTGTTGAAACTGAATGATGGGTACATGGGGTTTCATTATACTGTTGTTTATATGTGTTTGATGTTTTCCATAATAAAAAGTTAAAATAAAAGATAGTCATGGTAGGGTGTTTTTTCTCATAATGTATGTAGCGAGGGGTGGATGAAATGACAGGCTTGATTTGGCTGTATAGTCATTTTCTGTTTGTTTGCTGTATCAATTATCTATTGCTACGTAACACAACTATAAAACTTCATGGCTTAAAACAACATGATCATTTAGTTTGCTCAAAAATCTGAAATTCTTGCAAGGTTTCTCAGGGAGCACTTGTCGCTGCTCCACGTGGTCCCATCTGGGGCGGATAGGCAGGAGATTAAAAATCCACTTTTAAGATGGTTCACTCACATGCCTGGCAAGTTGGTGCTGCATGCTGGCTGGGAGTTCAGTTAGGTTTGTGAACCAGGGGCTGGGTTCTTTTATATGGACCTCTCCATGGGTTGCTTGGGCTTCCTCACAGTACGATGGCTCAGTTCTAAGAGCAAGTGTCCCCAGAGAGAACTAGGTAGAATTTAATCACCATTTATGACCTGAGCTTGGACGTTAACGTTATTTCACTTGGATTCAAGAGGAGGGAACACAGACCCCACTTCTTGATGGGAAGCATAGCAGAGTCACATTGCAGATAGAGCTCACAGCATGGGAGATACTGTTATGGCCATTTTAGAAAATACAATCAGCCACACCTGGCTTGTTCATACAAGGGGGATCCAGGATCAAGTTGGATCTCAAAGCATTATCTGAACAAATAACACATGTATCACAACAGCATCACCCAGTAAGTGGGTTTCCACCCTTCTGTAAATACCCCCTTTCTTTTCTATGCTCCCCCAGGAGCACATGTGTCCTGGACATTAACAAGTTGCCTGCACAACATCTACTTCTCTCTTCCTAATGTTTCCTATATTTTCATTCCAAGCCCTACTTCTACCCCACACAGCCTGTGTGCTTCAGGAAAACTGCCTATCCTGATCTCTGGGTTTGGGCCCTGATTGGCTTATGAAACCAGTGCACTCAGGTTCCCTGGCCATAATGTTTGTGGCTATGGCAGCTGGTGGTGAGGACTGTGGGAGAGGGAAGATGGGATCTAAACCAGTTGAGATCAGGTTGCTGGTTGAAATGTTGAGACAGAGATACAGTATCTCTGGATGTTCATGGGGAATCATGTGGCCCTGGAAGCCACTGGTAATTACCTTGTGTCCACAAGGAAAGATCGTTTCAGGGTGAAGTGGAGTCTGAGGAAGGCAGAGTGGGGGAAATGGAAAGAAATCAGGTCTCTAGTGACATCAGTAATTCACTGGGTTAAACTCACCCTAAAGTTTGATCTACCGTTAGAATTTCTAATGTAGGAGGCAACGAATTCCAGGATGAGCTGAGGTTTATTACTTGAAACCTAAAGCATCTGAAGCAACACAAGGGGATTATCTTTTATTGTGAGATTGCCTAGGTTTGGTTCTTGGCTTTGCCAATTACTAATTGTGTGACTTTGAGCAAGTTTCGAAATCTCTCTGCCTCAGTTTTCTTTGTAGTGAGATTCCAGATGGATAAGAGACAGGCCTTTATTTTCTAGAGTGGGAGAAAGGGATTGTGAAAGGGAAAAACAGGAAAAGAAAATTGAAAAATGTGCCCTGAGACAAATCAAGTTTAGGAAAGAATACAGGGGAAGGCGAGAATCTGGAAATGGAGTCCTTTATACTATTCACACTCACGTATCCCTTGTAAAGCCTTTGTGGGCTCCTAGAGGTTTGCAAACCAACTTAAAGACTGCTGGATTGTACATTCTATTCAAGTTAGGTAACTCTTCTTTCTTTCCCTTCCCTCCCCTCCCCTTCTCCTTTCTTTTCTTTCTTTCTTTTTCCTTCCTTCCTTTCCTTTTCTTTTTCTTTCCTTTCCTTCCCTTTCTTTCTTTTTGCCTCTTCTCTCCTCTCCTCTACTCTTCTCTCTCTCTTTCTCTCTTTCTTTCTTTCTTTCTGACAGTTTAGGCTCTGAACACCAGCCAGCCTTTTCTTCAGGGAGGGGTGTGGTGTGGCAAGAGTGGTCAGCTAAACTTACATTAGACTATTTAACCAGCAAGTATTTGCTGGGCATCTACCATGTGCTAGTAAAGAACACTTCAATGGCTTCAACCACTTGTAGCTGTGACCCTAAAGCTGTCTCCAGCCCAAACTTTTCTCCTGAGTCCTCTGCATCTGTCTGTTTGGGTGTCCTACAAACACATTAAAGAAGTAAAAGGAATACAAAGTAGATAAACAACGAGATCTTACTGTATAGCACAGGGAACTATATTCAATACCTTGTAATGGCCTATAATGAAAAAGAATATGGAAAAGAATCTTCCTCTGTATATACAGCTGAATCACTATACTGTACCAGAAACTAACACATTGTAAACCGACTATACTTCAGTCAAAAAAAGTAAAAAGAAATAGGTAAAGTTAATTTTCTTAATAAATTTTGTACAAATCAATCTATCCAAAATATAATCATTTCAACATAGACTCAATATAAAGTCATTTTAAATCTTCAAAACTGGGTGTGCATTTTACACTTAGAGCACATCTTGGTTTGGACTAGACACATTCAAGTGCTCTATAGCCACATGTAACTAGTAGCTGTCATATTAGACAATGCAGGACTAGACTATATAAACATATTTAATAAGCCAAAGAAAATTACCTTTGACCCAGAAATGATCATGTCTCTGAGAAGGTATTCTTTTCAAAGGTGCCAAGCTTCTGGAACTTCAGGAAGGGTCTGAGAGGCACAGGGAGGGTGGAGCAGCTGTCTACTATCCAGTCAAGTTGGTCACCTCCATCCCAGTAATCAGTGTCACACATGGGATAGATGTTCTCACATCTACCAAAAGAAATTGATATCTATTTTCAAATCTTCAGCAATCACAGTGATTAGATTTTTATTGTGAAAATTAAAGAAGTGATATGAGAATGCTTTAGACTGAACATTTGTGTCTCCCCCAAATTCATGTTGAAATCTAATCTCCAGTGTGATGGTATTAGGAGGTAGGGCCTTTGGGAGGTGAAGCCCTCATGAATGGGATTAGCCTCACAGTGAAGACTCCAGAGCACTCCCTCGCCCCTTCCATCACGTGAGGGCACTGTGAGACGACCACTATCTATGAACCAGGAAGTTGCTCTCACCAGACACAGAATATCTTGGACTTTGATCTTGGACTTCCCAGTCTCCAGACTATAAGAAATAAATTTGTGTTGTTAATAAGTCACCCAGTCCATGGTATCCTGTTACAGGAGCCCAAATGGATGGAGATGGAGAATAAGTCATAGGCTAACTGTTGGAAGGGCTTATTTCAAACCACAATACCCTTTAAACCCTTAGTTGAGAAAGACTCTAGGGGAGACTTCTGGGGACATGAATAGAGATTCAACAAGTGGCCTTGCTATCTTTCTGAATTTTAACCATCCTTTCAAAGTTCTCACTCCTCAGATACTGTTGTATCTTGCATCCCTGTCTAAATGAAGCCTGTCCCAGTAAAGGACAAATCAAATGTACGGAAAATCAGAGATGGCTAGTGTCTTACTCGGCTTGGGCTGCAGTAACAAAATATCCTAGACTGGGTGGCTTACATAGCAAAAGTTTGTTTTCTTGGTTCTGGAGGCTGGAAGTCCAAGATCAAGGTGTCAACATAGCCGGGTTCTGGTGAAGGCTCCCTTCTTGCCGCAGATGGCTGCCTTCTCACTGTGTCCTCACATGGAAGAAAGAGAGAGAGCGAGCAAGCAAGCAAGCTGTTTGTGTCTCTTTACTGGATGGTGCTCACCCCATCATGAGGATCCAACCCTCACGACCTCATCTAAACCAAATTATCTCCCAAAGGCCCTGTGTCCAAATGCCATCACATTAGGTATTAGGGTTTCAATATATGAATTTTGTGGGGGACACAGTTCAGTCTATAGCAGCTAGTACATGTAAGAAAACTAGTCTAACCCCACTGACAAAAACAAAATGTACCGGAAAATGAACTATTTTCCACCCATTCATCAATAAAAATTTTATAATTCTCTGTTGGCAAGGTGAAAGGACATTCCTATTTGCTGCAAATGAAAATACAAATGGATAAAATCTTTGTAGAAAGCAATTTTGAAAGGTGTACAAAGAGCTTCAAAATGCACCTCTTGACTCTATATTCTTATAGAACTCTATCTTAAGGAAACAGGTGAAGATATGTATATTTCATCATTAATAGTGATAATATGTGTATCATATAATATTTAATAGTGGGAAAAAGTTAGGAACAACCTAAATGCCACCCATTTAGAACTTACATGTATATATTTATTTTTTTTTGCAATAGATTATCACCCAACCTCAATACATGATATTTTGAAGAAGTTTTGGTGGACATCGATAAATGTTCACAATATAATAATTAGCCAGGAAAAAAAAGGAGAATCAAAACTATATATGCTATATCCTAATTTTAATTTTGTAAAAATTATATGTATTGAGGCAAGATTGAAATTAAAATTTTTATTAGAGGCTATTTCTGGTTGCTAGGATGATGGCTGATTTTTCTTTTCTTTTTTTTTAAATTTTCCAAATTACATAGAGCATATATTATTTTTATAATCAGAAAAAGTTTACATCTTAAAACAAAATAATTAAATGTTGGCTTATGTGTGGGGAAAAAATGCCTCTTTTTTTGTTTTCCCACAGTATTCTCAAATGAATTTTATTGATGGAGAATTAGGAGAAAAACATACAAAGAAAGCACAGGAAGCATATAAAAGCATTCATTGCTGGGAAGTGCTGGTTTCCCATCCTAGGAGGCCAGCTGGCTGGCCAGTTTGCAGGCTTGCATCTGGTCTCTCTGGGGCAAGAGCACTTTTCCGCTGGTTGCTGTGCCAGTTGAGGTGTGAACATAGTGTTTTTTAGAGAGCCAGTTTCTGTTCCAGCTCATGATGGCACCTTCATAAAGCCCTCACTCTGGCCTGTCTGCGACTAATTGCATACTGACAGATTTCCAAAGGTTTCTTTTTTTTTCAAGCAGAATCTCAGGGTTCTGAGGACTCCTTCTGGGGATGCAACAGGAGTTTGCTTTTTTTTCAGATTTTTTTCCCCCTGACTTAAAAAGTTAATTTGAACTATACTCCAATTAAAAAAATTAAAAATAAAAATAATAAGCTAACTTGAAACCACTGTGATCAATCACAGGAGATAACGGTTTCCTTCATGGCTCATGTCCCCTGTGTTGCTGCAGACTTGTGTTTTCCATCGTAGGCCACCAGCCCCTAGCCCAGCTTCCCTGCAGTCTAGATGTATTGTTTATACAGCAGATACAAACATGGAGACATAGGATGGCCTTTGTTTTTTAGACCTTGGAGTCAAGTAGTTTTTTTATAACTTTAATTTTAGATTTGAAATAAATGAACTAAATGATCAAAGACTTGGAAATCTGGGCAATAAAATACCCTCTATATATTATTTTAAGGTTTGAGGAAAATGAAAATACGTTTTATAAGTTCTAAGTTTTTAAAAAAACTGTCTACATATAGACACTCAGAGCCTACGTGAGGAATTGTGGGGAAACTGAGTATTGCCTTCTAATTTCTCTCTCTCACTATAATCATCATTTCTCTCTGAGAACTCTGAAATTCTCATTCCACTGCTGTTGGACTCTCCTTCCTTGCAGATATTCTTTCCAAAAGACATTGGTATTTTAAAAGATATCATTTAGATAGGAGCCCATAAAATGAAGCCCTATGGCAGAACATCAAACAGTAGTTCATCAAAAATATTTGGAAATCTGTTTCTCCCTCAGTTTCCTACATACTAGGCAGAAGTCAGCATGGTCTACAAACAAGGCCTGCCCATAGGGACCAAAAATGGGCAAGATATTAAGGGAACAGTGTCCATAAAATTATTAAGCAGCTAAACACAGTGATTATAGCTGAGAGTGAGAAAGTGCTTTTCAAGTTGTTTGTTCAGATTTCCATTTTAACAGCTAGGAAAGATTAAAGGAGTTTGCAAAACTAGATCTGCCCAGCAGAGGGCATATTTAAGTTACAAATCATGATTTTTATGCAAAGTTTTCTATTTTTCTATTTTTAGAAATAAATATACAAATGATTTTAGATTTTTATGATTTTGATGCAGTTTTTATGCTTTGTGTTTCTGTCATGATTAAGTTTCTAATCTGTATTTTTAAAATATATTTATTTCTAAATCACATAGGTTGTATTATCAGAATTTTTTTAGAGACTAGTTGCTGCAAATATTCATCAGGACTTTGCATATATTAATTCCTTTCATTATCATGATAGCCCTATGACATATGTAGCTTTATTATCCCACGTATAGTCATGGAAATGGAGGAGCAAGAGAAGTCACTTGGCAGTGGTTACACAAGATCCAGGATTGCAGATCCAGGATTTAAACCCAGTGGACTGCACTCACTGCATTATCTTGTTTTCTTGAAAGATGGGTAGGAGTGGGAAGAAGTAAAAACAACTGTCCTGGATAAACCCCTGTTTGTTGTCAGTACTCAGACATTTTTCAGGATGTTTGAGAAAAATGGCGCAGTGAGATTAAGGAGGCAGAACCAAAAGATAGTGGAGAATTGCACAATTGTTTTGTGAATTTACAAGCCTGAGAAAGCCAATTAAGTCATAGTCTTTTTTGTCCTTGACTGTCTAAGTTTTCACTAAGAAGGCTAGCAATAATAAAGCCCTGATTTCTTTTTTTTTTAGAGTCAAACATTCATCTTGTGGGAATGTTTGCATATTTCACCTCTGCTTATAAAAGACCAAGCTAATTGTTTTATAATTTTTATTTTCACTGAGCAGAAAGAAAAAACATATTGACTCACTATGTTTCTTATTTGCATGTAGCTATGTACTGTTCACACAGTAATATATGAAACCTCAGGATATTTTATTTTGCCCAGTGAGAAGCTATGAACAGTGAGGTTTCTTATGCAAAAAGTGAACATCTGAAGTATGCTAGTTCTGTATGACTTTATTAGCATTCCAGAGACGTATCCTTTCAACTTGATTTGATTTCTGCAGGATAACTTTTCAGAAAAAGTAGTTTTCTGGTCCCTGGAGCTTAGAAATAAAAAGAAAATAAGCAATTTCTCATACTCATTAATTAGATCCCAATTTTCTTAATAATTTACTTTAAAGCTGAACTCCAGTAAAGCACTAGTTCTCAGATTCTACTGTGCTAGAAATCACCTAGGGAGCTAATCAAGGCCCCATCCTCAGAGACCAATTCACTCCATAGGTCACTCTGAGGCAGCTGTCCTCTAGGTACCAAAATAGGATGAAGCAGAGGATGTGGAGCAGGGAGTAGAGGAAATCAGTACTCTGGGGTCAGAAAACAGATGGGCTTTTCATTAGGGTTATTCAGGGAGCTGTCGAAGCCTGGCCTCCAGGCCATAGAAGATTTCAGCCCTTAGTAATAGACTAAGAAGACTATTCAAATCCAATTGCCACCGTTGGTGAGAACACTGATCTCCTGTGTCACTATATTCTCTAGGTTTGGGGGAGAAGGAAATCAGTCTGCAGATGGCTGAGGGCTCTCTGAGAGCAGCTGGTGGGGGGCTAGGTGAGGAGGCAGAGCTGGGGAGGGAGAGACATTAAGGTCTACCATTTTGCCCTAGTCTTCAAGGCTGGGTTCCCAGCCTGTGTGCTGCACACAAAGATGGGGTAATAGCTACTGCAAAGGGGAAAATGTGTTGTGCAGGGCCAGTCAGGAGAAATTATCCTCTTTTTATTTGAAGGAATACTATGAGGACTGCTGAGAGTCTAAGACAGGACTCCCAGGCCTCGATCTGCTGACACTTGGCCCTTGGAGATGGGAAGAACTCTGCATGACTCAGGGGTGGAATTATTTTGTTCATGGGAGAGAGGAGTAGGAAAAAGCCAGCAAGAGTAGGCCCTAGTGGAAGAAGGGCCAAAAAGAGCACCTCCCCCACCAGGCACACGCGCACGCACACACGGACACACACACACCAGGACACCCAGCAGTGAACCAAAGAGGCAAAGAGGAATGTCTAAGGAGGACTGCATGTGGTTTCTGTGGGGTGTGTGCTGTAAACCCTTTTCTCTGTCTCAAATGGAGATATATTCAATATACGCCTCACCAATCCTTTTACAAGAAGTTTCTTCTTTTGGGAAGAAACTCATAGAACAAACTATGACAGCAGCAACTTCCTGAGGTTCCATATATGTGCCTTAAATGTTATCTTGGATCGAATTCAGTAAGTTATTTGTTTCTCACCTATGTGACCTGTGCTGTAATTTCTCAAGTACATACTCTGCAGCTGCTGTGAATGATAAAATACAGAAGCATTTTAAAAAGACTTTTTGAATTCACAGTAGATTTTGATATTGATGGTGGATTTTCTTAATCAGTTTTATGGTTGGGTCTGAGGAGTTTTTGACTTTAAAAAGGAGTTCCTCGTATTTAAAAAGAGTAGAAACCACTGATCTAAGGTAATCGCAATTATGTCTTCAGTGGGACTATAAAGTGCTCCTCATATAATGCAAAACACTGTACAACAACTTTTGCATTTACAGCAGATTTTTTTTTAAAGAGTGAAGGTAAACTGCATTTTGGTTTGGTTATTTGGTAATAGTGAATAAATATAAAGGGGTATCTATAAAGCATGTTTACTTAAAAAAAAACCTGTCCCATTATTTGACTTTGTCATTGTCTGAGAGAAAGTCTTTCAAGTAAGAACATGAAAATCCAGAAACACTGATTCTGTTTCTTTTTCCCCAGGCCCTGTTATGTGGTCTACTTGCTACATGTCCTGAGGATCCCCTGAAGTATTTAGAGGAAATGATCATTGCTATAATGGAAAATGGTCTTGAAAGTCTTCTCTGGTAAGTATTGTTTTGATTTATGGTAGGGGGTATTTTATATTGAAGTTAAAATACTCATTGGTATAGCATCAAAAAAAGGTCTTGCTAATGAATGTTTCTAATCTCAAGATTGTTAGAGAACCCCTCCATAGGTTTCTAAGTCCCAAAGGCTTCAAAATAGAAACAATTTCCCCACTGGTTTTTAACTTGAGAAACATAACACACTATCATCAATAATGTGCTCATACAGCAGTTTATATCAAGTTAGAGATGGGGAGAGTGAGGCATGCCCTTTTGGGGGGCACAGCAAAATCCTGAGGGGAATAGTTTGAAAAAGCCCTCCAGGTGACTCTGACATGCCTCTCCCAAAGGGAAGTGTTCTTGCTTCCCCTCAACCCATTAGAATCACTGATTTAATTATATGGAACTAACTAATATGAAACAAAATTAATTTTTGACTGCATTTTATGATTTTATGAAAGGGATATATGCATTGATCCATCAATGAAACCCAAAATTCGGAGACTGTCTGAAACTTACTTGGAACAACTTTTTGGACTGGATGATCAACTGGTAAGTATTATTAATCATGCATTCTAAACTCTAAATCTCAAGTTTGGATGGAAGCTCTCTAACAGACTTTAGATTTCATCAGAGGTTTGAGGTCAGACTCTTTTTGAAACTGGGGGCATTCAGAAAAATGAATTTACACACACAAACACACAGCCACACTCATAGTAACTTCCCCAAATTTCTAAGAAGCATCTGGACAGGCATTTATTCCTCTTCTTTCCAACAAAATCTTTCTATTAAATTCCTCCTTTCTCTTTCTCCTCCTCTCTTACAGAAAATAGCATTATGGAAAGTTTTAAAGGAGGATATTTTCTTCTGTTTCTAATCACTTCCTCTGTATCCCATCCCCCCTCCATTCTCTCTGCCGTCTGCCCAGGAATTATGCTCCTAATGATATGGCTGAAACATTAATGAGATCTAAGTTAAAAGCCAGACCAATTTAATGAAAGGAACAACCCGTTCCAGCAGCTGGTTTTGATCCTGTCAAGAGGGCAAGGAAGTAATTCAGGATATGGAGACTTTTAGAACAAAGACTATGTATCTGAGAGAAGCTAAAATAGCAAAAGGCATATGTGGGGAGAGAAACAGCAACACCAATTAAGCGTATGATACCTCTAGATCCCAGGCTGGTATCTCAGTGAGTGCAGGCAGCGGTCTGGAGTTGCTGGTGAAGTTGGACACTGAAAAGTGGAATCAAAGTCATGGTCGAGGTGGGTGCTGAGAGCCTGGAACCGTCTGAAGCATCGTTTAGAAGGATGGGTGCAGAGTAACACTAGATCCTAATCAGTGGTCTACAAGAAAAAGACAGAAACAGAGGGATGAGATGTTTCTGCCAAGCTTGGATGATTCTGAGGCACCAACACACTGGGAAGGACCCACATGATTGATCCTCATTGATCTGCATCATACCGTGTGGGTGTCTTAATGATTATCAGCCACAGAATTTTGATCCACCATGAGGTGCAGATACCTGCAAACTGCGTTCTTGGAGGCGTTTGGGGGCAATATCAGGAGCTGGGGTGGGGGGAGACCCAGGAAATGGGATTCTTGGTCCTCCCCTCCTTACCCCTTCCCCCACAGAACAGTTCTGCACTGAGTGTAATGTCACATGAAAAAAGCTTGAAAACCACTGCTGTAAGATACTAAAATTATTAAAACCACAGATCTCGAGGGGTAAACCTCATTGTCAGTATTTTGAAAATGACCTTACACAATCAGATTGTGGCCAATGACTAGCAAGAAGCCTATAAAGAATCTTTAAAAATATTCACTGAATTCTAAGAGACACCATAGCTTACTTCGAATCTAAAGTTTTTTTTAGAAAAGGAATTCTCAGATATTTCATGACATTGAAAGCACAAAATATTAGAAACTGGTAAGATTTAAAAAGGAGTATGACAATTCACCAAGGCTTAGAAAGGATGCCTTCTTTATATTCATAAGTTAGGGAAAAAAGAAACTAGATATGACTTTGCCAATGTAAATCTGTAAGTGCCTAGCATTGCTTGGGGGGCTCAGCCTAGGTTGGATAGATTAATTCATTTCTCCTTTACTCTCACAGAAGAATGAAATTTTATTTTACTTTTTTACAAAGAAGCCAGGCATTTTAATCCTCAATGTTTCTAATATTTTAAATTATAATATACTAAATAAATATTAGCTTTGCTCCCCACTCCCATTTTTCTTCCTTATACAGTTACAACTGCCAGTCAGAGAATTTTCAATGTTTTGATAAAACATTTTACAGTCACAGATAGTTGTAATTTTTCCCATTGATCATTAAGATTGCCTTGCATGGTTTCAGTGTGTAGTCACTTTTATGGCCTCACCCTACACAGTCCTGTACAACAAGACAGCCTGCTTATGTGCCTATTTATAAATATGTGTTTGTTTCTATTTGTGCAGACAGAGAGGTTGAACACAGGAAGCTGTGAGTAAGCCAAACTGTTATCAAAAAAAATAAAAAAGAAAAAGAAAGAAAGAAAGAAAGAGAAAGAAAGAAAGAAAGAAACTACTTTCATAATAATAGATAGAAAGACAGATTAACTGTGTGCTCCATAATGAAAGAACCAACCATTGTAAGGAGGAAACTAACTTCAAAGACTTGATTCTCATTTCTTAGGAAATGAAATCTCCAGATGGGCCTACTAATTACAAGAAGAAAAGGCATCTATAACATTAAAAATATATATTTTTAATTATAGAAAAATTTAAACATAACCCTTAAGTAGGGAGAATACATAATGATCTATCATTCAGCTGAAACCATAATCAACATTTTGCTAATTTTGGTGGGTTTTTAAAATTTTTGAATGCACTTTTATTTTTCTTTACTTTCCATTTTATACCAGTGCTAATGGAGAACAAAACAAAGGGCACCAGACATTTTGCATTAAAAAATTTTCTTTGAGATTTCAGGATCAATGAAAGGTTTTTCCCCTCTCATTTAAATGCCCCCTGAATCAGGGAGCTTTAAGTAAAAAGATATTGGAGGTGGCAGGGAGATGTTTTCTATTTCAGGATTTATTAAAGGTATGGTTTCTAAATTTTCTACTTGGCAGTTGCATGCTTCTTCTTCTTCTTTTCTTTAATTCAGAACATAAATTGTCTTCTGCTAACTTTATTCCAGGTTTCAGGGGTTAAAGTCATTGAGACAATACATGTGTACTTTTTCATTTTAGAAATTTGTCTATTAACAGAGTGAGGCAAATAGGGTAGAAACTTTAGGAACAAATATTTGCCTATCTTGTTAATTATTCTTCCCTCCCCCTTTTGCTGCAGTATTAGAAAGTAATTCCCAAGAACTGTACTATTTTGCCAGTAAATAGTTCAGTGTGTAACTCTTAACAAGAAATAGCATTTTAGAGAATGTAGTACAGTGCCGTTATCTGTGAAATGTAATGAAATTAGCAATCATTCCTGCATATCCTCTAGTGCTGATTATATTCATATATATTATATATATTCCATATTCAGTTCATATTTGAGCTTCCCAAATTGCCTCAAAAACGCCTTTTTTACATATGGCTCTGTTAAATCAAAATCCATCCAGGGTCCGCATATTACACCTGGTTGTCTCGTCATGTACCTAATGTCTCTTGTAATCTTCAATAGTTCTCCTTTTTTCTTTTTTCCCATACTTCAACTTATTTGTTGGAAAAAACAGATCATCTGTAAAATGTCCCACATTTTCATTTCTCCTCAAATCCTTCCATTTGTTGTATTTCTTGCAAGTTTGTAGTTAGATCTACACAAGTGACAGTCAGGTTCTTTTTTCCTTTTTTCCTCTGGTGACAAGGATACTGCAGAGGGGGTATTGGGTTCCACCTAGTGCATCATATCAGGAGGCACCCATGGGCTGCTTGACCCACTTTTAATGAATCTTGATTCCTATAGACATCAATCTAATTCTTTATTAGTTTCATCCCACAATACACATATGATGGTTTTGAAATAACAATACAAGACTGTTAACCATAGAAATATGGAAAGCAGTTTAAGAAAACCATGCAATTCTTTTTGCCTTTAGTATGTATATGTCCTACCTGGTATTTTCATTAAAATAATACTTTTTTTGGTTAACCTAGAATAATTCTTTTTTTGTATCAATGGTCATCTTTTTTCCTCTTTGATAATAATTATGCATAACATTCCTGAGAGCAAAATCAAAACAATAAAATGAGGAGTATTCAGAGTATTGCTTCCTTTCCTGCCTCTTTACCCAACCTATTCCATTCCTTTCTCTAGGTAACCAATTTTGGTAGTTTTTAGTTTCTCTCTCCATTGTTTCTTTTTGAAAAAATATGAGCAAATACACTGAATCTTCCACCCCTTTGACTTCTTACACAGAAGTAGCAGACAATGCAGCCTTCTGCTTCTGGCTTTTCTCACTCAATACATCCTGGAGATCGCCCCCTTACACGACTTTTAAAATTATGCTATTAGAGGGAGGACTGTGTAACAAAACCCAATCTAAATGAAAGATGTGGACTTAAAAAGTCTTACTGATGTAATAAACAAAGTTTAACTATGAGATGGAAACTTCACTTTATGACCTCAGGGGCTGGTGTTCTAATACTTTGGGAGAGGCAGACAGATCTTGTGCTGCAAACAAGATAACCACATCTTAAATCCTTGCTGGTTTGCAAAAGTATTCCTTTTCTTTTGAGATTGGGCAGATTACTGTTTTCTGAGAAGGCATCAAAATAAGTATTACTGTAACTTGGAAGGAATAAAAATAATGAAGTGTAGAAATAAAGACTAGATTCATATT
This sequence comes from Vicugna pacos, assembly GCF_048564905.1. Lineage (NCBI taxonomy): Eukaryota > Metazoa > Chordata > Mammalia > Artiodactyla > Camelidae > Vicugna > Vicugna pacos. Next base: position 74,727,675 of record NC_132993.1, on the reverse strand, counting down.
GTTTACTTTAGGATAAGTTTAAGTGTAAAGTAACTAATAACAGCTAATGAAATGGCATTTATGTCTGTCTGCTACGTATGGTATTTGGCAGTTCTAAAGAACATCCTTGCAAGTTTTGAATTTAGCTCACATTGTTTCAGGGACTTGGTAAAATCTGCAATAAACATTTCCATGTTTAGGAAGAATTGATTTTTCAAACTTTGCTTATTTAAATACATGTTTGTTAACTAGAGCCCTAAAATACAAATAGCAGTGAGTGTTTCTCTCCATGCACAAAAGCCCCCTGGGCGTGAAACACTTTTTCAATAATTTGCAGAAGATCAAAAAATTAGAAAACTACTCATCGTGAAACATCCACCGCTTCATGTCATCCATGGTATTGCATGTTGGACACTGCTCGCTTCTGCATTAAAGACATGGTTTCTTTTTACTATTGTTGTTATTACTATTAACTTTTACAGCCTATGAAAAATAAAAAATTCAGAGGTAGGAGGGATTTAATTATGCATTCAAAACGTATTTATAAACCCTGTCTTAGTTTGTTCAGGATGCTACAATGAAAATACCATAGGCTGGGTGGTATTAAACTAGAGAAATTTATTTCTCACAGTTCTGGAGGCTGGGCAGTCCAAGGCGAAAGCACTGGCAGATTTGCTGTCTGGTGAGAGCTCGCTTCCTGGTTCACGCATATGTTCTATCTATTAAACTTAACAAAGCATTTACAGCGATGTGCAAACAAGAAAAATGTTTGACCTAGAAAAGTAGAATTTGGAATTCTGAACCAAACTTATCTCTTTGCTCAACAGATGTGACTATATGTTTGCACATGTATATGATAATTAGGGGGGTAATAACGTAAGAGAAAAACATATACCATTAGCACTTAACAGAAGCCATGTACCTATAATAAATGGATTAATATAATATTATTTTTACTCTAATGTAATATAATTACAGACGATTTCAGAATCTTTGGTTGGCTGTTCCCACGTTCATACTGTCTTATTGTGAATAGTTGCAAGTGATAAATTTGCAAAAATTTTATCTCTTTCAGCGTATTCCACAGTTCAGTCGTTTAATTTATGTGGTTTTCCATATCCTGCTTGGCAAGTGAGGTATTCTTGCATGTTTGCTTTTTTTTTTCTTCTTTAAAACAGGGAATCTCATTTTCTGCTTGAGAAGGCAAACAAAATCATCCAGTTTAATAGTGATGCTCAGACCGGCAATTCTATACTCCTAACAATAGAGTTAATAATAATGCCATAGTACTTGCCTTAAAATGCTTTAAAGTAAGTGCAATATAATGGGAAAATGTTAAGCTGTGACTTTAACTTTTAAAAATTAGATAATAGGCATACACAATACAATCCCAAAATATATAAAGAGTACATAGTTCTTCTAGTCTGTTCTTGTTTCCCTACTGCCTAATTCTACTCCCCAGATGCAACCATCGCTCTCATTCTCTTGTGTATCTTCCCGTGAGTTCCATTTATTTCTAAGGCTTGTTATTTCATTTCTTTATTTTAGATGACTCCAGAATTAATGATAAAAGCATGTACTTTTTATACTGGACGTTTACTAAAGACCCACTTTTGGTAAGAACATGATTTTTATACACTGTTTGTGTTCTTATTCTTGACATTATCCACATAAGGAAAAGCTCACTTTTGGCCATTTGTGCTGATTTTATCTATTTAATCTTGTCTCCACCATTTTGTATTATGTATTCCTTTTACATTTAATTGGCTTTTAGTTAGTTAAAACATGCTCTTCTTTGAGGAATCACTTTGTCTTTTTTCTTTCATAGAACTTCAGAACTGAAAAGCTAGGTCCACAGTCTCCTTATCTGAAGCCTGTGGAGCCAGGCATGTTTTGGAGATTTAGATTCCTGCCTTTTTTTTTTTTTTTTTTAATTTTAGAAAGGCAATCACTTCACATACTGTGTATGATATGACATCTTCAGTGGTGTTCAGGATGACACACTGAAACCAAACATATCTGAACATACCAGTATTTCTATAGTGAAAACATACATATATATTCTTACTGAGTGAAATGAAGAAAAACAATGAACAGCCACCTGTCAGATTCAGGGAGGTTTTGATGCAAAATTAGTTTAGGTCAGGTCTAGTTTTGTCTCTAAATAGGTTATGAAAAAAAACTTTTGGATTTCAGAGCTTTCTGAACATGGAAATGTAGACAAGAGAAGTGCAAGTTTAAAGGAAATGCAAGTAAAAAGGCTGTAAATAAAACAATAAAAATAAATTAACAATTTCTTTCATGCTGTGGTTTTTGAGGAGGTAAAGGAGGTCCAGTGTATTATTTCTTCTCTCTCTCAATTTATTTACTAATTTATTTCCATCACATCAAAATACGATGTTTCTGCATTTTCTGCCTATAGCATCTGGAGAGAGACAATGACACCTCGCACAAATGAAGTTGAAATTCTGGCTGAACAAATGGAAAGAGCAAGAGAATATGACAATTTCAGACTTCAAAAATGTGTGTTTCATCACTGGCACTCTTACGTGAAACATCAGAAAGAACAACGTAAAGGTAAATCCTTACACAGTAGCAATTAGCTTTTGTTTTTGTGTATTCAAAGTTTCGACAAACTTAACAGTTAACATAGTTTGTACTAGAGAATTATTATTTTTATGTCTAGAGAATTATCCTGAAATAGAAAGCCACTAATTTGAAATATTTTATAAGGTTGTCTCAAAAGGTTTTAGCATAATAGAAAGCAAGCATTTTTTTAAAATAAAATTCTAGATGTATTTGTGTGATGTATTGAAGTATCAATGTAAGTAAGGGTCAACTATTAGCTATTTTACATAATAGAGAGGTGGCATATATATGTGTATATATATATATATATCAAAATGGACAATATTTTGTAAAGAGCTCTTCATTCTTTATAGATATTTAATGAATACCTGAGGAAACAAAGAAAAATAATTTTCTTTTATTTAAACCCTTGACAGCTGTAATGAGTGGACAGTGCACATATTTGCTGTTAGGAGCAGGGGTAGAGAACTCCAGCCTTTGGCTTAGATTTTATCCAGCTCACCAGATACTGGTTTGTTCGTGGCTGCTATAAATCAAGGAACCATTTCCTCTTGATTGGCTACTGTTGGCCCCTCAGTCAGAGTGGACCTTCTGAAGGTTTTAACATAAGGGTAGTGGGCGTCTCTTGCTGAGAGGAAACAATTATCTATAGCTAAGAGTGGTGTCCCCGGGCCTGCCTTAACCATCCTCCTTCCTGGCCTGGCTCCTGTGTTTGATCTTGGGATCCTGGTTAAAAAATACATATGGGACAATCTATTTAATCATAGGGCATTGAACTAAATCAGAATACTACTTCATGATTGTTTTCCTGTCAATATATCTGGAAGTTCTGGTTTTACAAAGAACAAATTTCTTTAAAAAATGATGTATATCTTGACATTTTATTACATCTACTATATCTTAATTTTTAAGGGCAAAAGTGATGTTACAGGTTAATCAAGTCTCAGGAGTACTATCTATTGCTGCTGAAAGGAATTAATTTCAGATGTAATTAAAATAAAAACTATTAGATGCAACACTGGTTCAGGTTATAAACATGATCAACATATTATAAACATTTTATTTTTTGGAAACCGCTTTAACCATGTATAGTAATCTAATACATTTTCTTCAGATATACTACAGCGGATTCAACAGATAATCTACTGCCGCAGGCTAGTAACTATCCTAATTAAATGGAGGGACAAAGCAAAACAGAAGTATAAAAAGAGAGAAGATGAGCTGGTATGGCATATTGGAAACTTAGTTTTTTTAGAAACTGATTTTTGTGATTATATTGATGTTGCCTCATAAAACTGCTGTGTGGGGAAAATACTAAAATCCTGACTATTCTGTACGTCTAGTTGGGTCTTTGTTCTTTGAAGTTAATAATTTAAATGTCACTTTGGTCATCCCAGATATTTCCTAATAAATTCTGTTGTTTCATTTGAACTGTGAACATCAGGAAAGAATCTTTTAACATTTTGTTTAAATTTATTGATAAAGACACTAAGAATTTTGTTTAAGCAAGTGTTTAGGTGGATATAGCTGTCTAAATTGGAAGAGAAACTATTTGATATGATTATAAGAGAGACATAAATGATAGAATGAATAAATGTATTCTTTTCTAGATAAGATTAAATTGCTATTTATTCTTTTTCAACTTTCAATTTAATACATTATAATCTTAATACTAGATTATTTTTAAGCTACTAAATTGCTAAATTTAAAGGATCATTCTTAACTGGGCTACCCACTAGGAATTAATGTAATTAAAACAGAGGATCCAAGCAAACTCCTCCAAACTTAAAAATATTTCCAGTTTGCTTAAGCTAGTAGTACTGGTATATTATCATTTAATGTTGTTTTAGGATATTCATAGTAACTACTAGGAACAGACATAGAAACATGCTGGAATTTTTTGTAGTTATTTAGTTGATAACAATATATTTTTTTTATTTTGTTGGGGGGAGGTAATTAGGTTTATTCATTTACTTTTATTTTTGGAGGAGGTACTGAGGATTGAACCCAGGACCTTGCGCATGCTAAGCAAGCGCTCTATCACTTGTGCTATCCCCTCCCCCCCAATTAATATTTTTTGAAATGCAAAGTCAGGATAAATAGAGAAGAGAAAAACAGGAAGAAATTAAACCCCCTGTTTTGTGGTTGCCCCGTGGAGGGGAGCATCAACGCCGCTCACCCCAAACTGGTTCAGATGTTGAGACTGATGATACCACACATATATCAAGAAAGTAAGGAAAGATTTATTGCACACATAACGCTTGAAACCATGCTGGAGTCTGAGAAGCATGAAGTATCATTCCTGCCCTCTAGAAGGCTATCATCTACTAGTATTGAACTGGTCTGCTTATAGGATGAACTCTAGGATTTGCCTTTTGTGAACTGCATTTTCCACATGCCACTTAAAACAGTTATACTTTGGGTACCACTGTTCTGGTCTGGTCATTCTAAGCCTTCCACCGCCTTGTGTACTAAGCTAGTGTTTTGACCTCGCCCCCCATGCCTGGTCATTGATTGTCTAATGGTGAAATAGGTAATTGTGCATGACTAGGCTGCCCCTTTTCTACCCCCCCCTTAACCTGAATGTCGTGACTGAGAGCTGACAGTATTGTTCTGTTAACCACCTCTACACACTGAGCATAATGTTTTGTAGTAGGTGATATATATTAATATATATGATAATGTATATTACATGTAATATAATAACATTATCCTTAGTATAGATATGTATTATATAGTTAATTGAGTATTTAGAGACAATGCTTTCTTTTAGCTCTGTGATTTCTTGGCCTAACAATAACGCTGCATCCTCCTGGGTGAAGTGAGGAAGGCAGGCAAGTGCTGGAGAGGAGGCAGGGAACACTATGTGCTAGCTCTCCAATGCTCTTCCTTAGACTCTGACATGTACATGTATTACACCCAAATTGCGTGTGTGCAATACTTACTTATCCTTAGGGTTTTTTCTTGATTATGCAGTTTTCAGGAATGTATTGAAAGTTAAAATGGGGACTTTCTGTAATGACCTATCAGGTAAATCTCCAAATTCTTTCTTTTTTTTCCCCCCAAATTCTTTCTTTCTGACTTTCTCTCTATAGTTCCATGCTAACCCTCTCCTTCCATGGCCCAGATACCAGTTTTGTCATTACCAGAACCTTGACTCTGTTGGTTTCAGAGAAACCACAGAGTCAGAGAAAAGGCAGGACCACAGCTTCAAGGTGACTGTCTGTGCCAGTGTTGTGTGACAAATGATGGAAATGGTCTATAGTGCTTTGGTGGTTCAGAGAACACTGACCATGCTCTGGACACTGACAATTCATATAATGACGATGATGATAATGAATAATGTTTAATTGGTGCTATCATTGTGTCAAGTACTGTGCTTTATATATCATCTCATTTAATCCTCACAACACTTCCATGGAATTTGTAAATTATTTTCATGGCAGATGTTAAAGCATGAACTTCAATTTAAAAAATGGAAAAGCAAGGTAAAAGTCAACGTAAATGCTAAAGAAGAATCCATTTCTCCTGAACACTGTGTGTCTGAAGTCTCTCTTATAAGTGAGATTCCTGAATTTGACATTTCAGAATTTCCCAAAAGAGCATTATTACAGGTTCGTATGAATTCATATGTTTTAACTAGGTGTTTTCACAATGTGTGTTTAAAGAGTGGTTTTATGAATCCTACATGAATGATAGAACCATATTTTGAAGAAAAATATTTTTTACAACTACCTTTGGGCTATCTCATTTTCTGGAGGTCATCCATCTGGATGGCTGTAAGTTAAATATAACAGTTGAAATGGAGAAATGAAAGCTATAGGAAATAAAAATGAAAGGAATGTTTCTCTTTCTTCCTCCTTCAAGCATATGTTGTCATTTAAGGTGAAATAGATTTTAGGTACCCCAGTGCTTACCTTTTTATCTCTAATCTCTAATCCTTTAATCTTAACATTACAGCTCCACTCCAGAATGTAAATGGGGCTTGTTAGATTGCACATTTTGGTCAGTTAAAATATTTATGCGTATCATCTTTCTTCCTTAGACTATGAATTCATAAAAACAAGACTCATGTATCTCTATCTTACAACTCATTGATCTGTGAAACATAAGGTATAATACCAACTACTGGTTATATTCTGTCCTGTTTTGATAAGTAATTTCTACTTTGTGGAATTTACCTGATAAATGGTAGAACAGTTGTAAAATATCACCTTATTCAGGTTGATGGCAGCTCTACATTATAAAATCCCATGTGTTATATACATCCTTCTAAATGTAGAAAATTGAACTTGTTATTTTTGGGTACAAGATATCTATATTTATATCTAATCTTACACTTTATGTATAGCATAGAGTTAGGATAAGGATATTTTTGTCCACTGCTTCCTCGTTATAAATTGCCTGCTCATATCTTGCTTGTTTTAAATTGGAATTCCTGTAATTTTCTTACAGTTTGTAATAGCTCTTTAACCCTTTGGAATGTATTTGAGATTTTTTTCCCCCCTACACTTGATGTTTGCATTCAATTTTGCCTACAGAGTCTTTCAATGAGAAAAAATGTAAAGCTTTATGTAACAAAGTCTATTACTAATGCCCTACTTCTCTTTTTGTGTCATATTAATATGTCATTCTTGGCTATTTTTCTAAGCCGTATCACATTCCTTCCTACACTTATGCATCTGGGTTTTCTGTCTTTGCATTCCTATGCATTGACTACTTATGTTTCTTTATTTCCTTGTTAAGTGGCTGCATTTTCAATTTATTGCAGACTATGCCTTAAAATAATTTCCTACCACTTTACATATAATATAAGAACCTAACAAAAGTGTGATTTCATTTTCCCTCTTCTGTGCTTCATGCTATTATTGCCATGCATTTTATTTCTATGTATTTATAAACCCTACACTATAATGTATTTTTTTGCTTTGAACCATTATATTTTACCCAACATGTACTTTTAATTCTTAAGAATCTCAAAGAGAAAAGTTGCAAGGACAACTCAAAGAACTTTTTTCCCTGAATGATTTGAGAGTAAGTTGCTACTGTTATACCCTACCACCCCTAAATATTATTGGTGTATTTACTATAAACAAGGGTGTTCTCTTATAGTCAGCCATCAAAATCCCTAGACTGAATTCAGGTCTCTCCAGGTGTCCCAATAATGTCACAGTAATGCAAAGTGATCCGGTCCAGAATCACCCAGAACAACTGATCGTCATGGCTTCTTCAGTCTTGTAACTGGTCCTCAGTCTTTCTTTAATTTTCATTCCCTTGACAAGAAGATTAGACCAGGTTCATTGTAGAATCTCTCTTAATCTGAGTTTGTTTTACGTTCCTCAAGAACAGATGCGGGTTCTGCACTTTGGTTAGAAATCCCGCAGACGTCACGCTGCACTCCCCTTCCTGCATCCTCTCAGGGCCACAGGATTTGGCTCTGCCCATGATTGGTGATGTTCACTGACTTGGTGGTGATCGCCTGATGAAGATGGTGTCTGCTAGGCTTCTCCACTATTCAGGTGCCCCCTTTGTAATGGGTGTGCATGTTGTGGGTAGGCACTTCACAATTACATGAGAATTCCCACTCCTCATCAAACTTTCAGCTTGTTTATATCAGCATGGGCTCAGAGTTTTCTGTTCTATTCAATGGGTTATAATCCATTACTATCACTATTTATTTTGGTGCTCAAATTGTTCCAGATTCAGACACGGGGAGTCCTCTCAAGTTGCCTTCTGTGTCCCTTTGACATGTAACTATCATCCTTTGAGCACTTCCTTATTTGATAGCAAAGCACAATGTCCCAGGCTCATCTTGTCCTTTCCCTGCTCCACCCCAGATAGGTCATTTCTCTAAGATTCTCTGAATCCTTTTTAATGGAGAATTGTACATAGAAACCAAGATTTGAACACTACCTGTGTTCATTGCCATTGGAGTGTCACTTCTCCTGTGCCTTCTCAGTAGATAGAACTAGAGACTTTAAGTAGGTACACACATGTACACATTTTAACCCATATCTACATACCTCTATATATTGAAAACATAAACTGTATCCTCTATTTCCTCACAAATTGGCTGATTCTGTTGTTCTTCTTGGTTTTAGTTTAGATTTGAGTTTTCATTTGAACTTTTTCCTTCAGCATGAAGAACCTCCTTTAACAATTCTTGAAGTACAGGTCTGTTGCTGCTTAATTTTCCCAATTATTATTTCTTTGAAAAAGTCTTTATTTTTACTCTATTTCTGAAAGATATCTTCACTAGATTTAGACTTCTAGGCTGACAGTTTTTTTTTTTTAATTTCATTCATTCCAGTTTAAAGACGTCATCCTCTTGTCTTCTGGATTGCCTTGTTTTAAATGAGAAATCAGTGGGATAATTTTTTTCTCCCTTTGTACGTACATGTCTTCTTTCATGTTGCTTTTAAGACTTTTCTTTTTATTACTGGATCTTCAGCAATTTGATTATGATGTGCCTTGCTGTAGTTTTCTTTATGTTTATCCTTCTTGCAATTCATTGAACTCCTGGATATACATGTTTATGTTTTTCAGCAAAGTTGTAAAGTTTTCAGCCAATAGTTCTTCAAATATTTTTCTGTCTCCTTCCTCTTTCTGGGACTACAATTACACATATATTAAACAACTTAATATTGTCCCGCAGGTCATTGAGTTCCTGTTCAATTTTTTAATCCTTTTTTTTCTTTCTGTGCTTCATTTTGAATAGTGCTTATTGCTATGCCTTGAAGTTCAGCACACTATATGTGCAACTGTCTTTAAAAAGCTATTAGCTTTTTGTCTAAATCATCTGTAAAGAGAGCATTACTCACCAAAATTGGAAAAAGAAAAGGACACCAACAACTTGTGTAATAAGTGGCCTGCAATACACTGTTGAATTTTGGAAATAAGATGCACTTAGCATGGTTTAAAATTCTTACTAGCATTTTGTTAACCTCCTTTTTCTTTACCTTAAAAGGGAAAAAAAATGTATGTAGTTGGAAACATGTAAGAAAGAGACAGAGAGAGGAAGGGTGTAATAAACGATAACTTCTTCATAATGTTCAGCATGAAAATCATTAGTCATTAGTGGCCTTTTTGTGAGTTTTATAGTAGGGGTTTTTTGTTTTTATTGAATGCCTCCCTCCAAAACAAATAAACAGTGTTTATTTAGGGGGAAAAAAAGCAATGTCTAATCTGCTATTAAGGCCTTCCAGTAAATTTTTTCACTATAGATATTGTATTCATCTCTAGTTTTATTTGGTTCATTTAAAAAATTTCCATTTCTCTTTCATTTTTCTTTGAAATCCTTGAACATTTTAATAGCTGTTTTAAAGAACTGCTTACTAGTTCTATTATCCCTATAAGTTCTCTGTGTTTACATTTAAAATTTTTCTCTTGGTTATGTGTTATGTCAGATTTTCCTGCCTTTTTTTTTTTTTTTACAGATATAGTAACATTGTTGAATGCCTGATGTCATTGTCTTTGAGAAGTATTGAATTCGGTTTTTGTAGTTAACTTACTTGAAGATAAGCTTCACCTTTTCTCAGCTTATATTTAAGCTTTGTTAAGGAAAGATTAGAATAACTTTTACTGTAAGGTGAGTTCGTCCTTATTCCTATCACATGACCTTTCTGGGTCACTGAATGCCCCAAGTGTTCTATGACATGTCTCTATTCCGATTTGTCTCAACTTGTAAATTTCCCAGTCCTGTATGAACTGCAGTAGTTGTTCCACTGACAGATCCCTGGCAGATGTTTCGTCCTCTGTAATCATTTTTTGTTCAGCCTCACGGAGTGTTCCCTGTGCACACACGGCTTAGAATGCAGTCAAGGATGCAAGGATGCCTGTGCAGACTTCTCAAGCTCTCTTTTCTGTGTAACTCCCACTTTTTCAGTACTCTACCAATAAATTCCCACAACCCCAACATCCTTGAATCCCGTTCTCTGTCTCCTTGAGACTGCCTGCTACTCTGTCTCTCACAAGCAGTCAATAAATGCCTCCAGGCAGAAAGCCTGGGCTAGCGCAAGTCTCATCTGACTTATTTTTCTTCTTTTAGAGATCACAATATTGTGAGGACTGTTGTCCATCACGTAAAAGCAGTTGTTTCATGTAAGTTATCTATTTCTCTAGTTGTATATGGTTGGAAGGATAGTCTGGTACCATAACCTCGCCATGGCTGGAAGTAGAAGACTGTTGTTGGTTTTCTGAACCTGAAGAGTACTGAACTTCAGTGGCTCAAACAGTGCCTGACTATCCTTCCATGGGTCTCTTCCTTCCATTTCTTTCAGAGGCTGTTTAAGCTCTTGTGCATGGACTAAATGTTTGTGTCCTCCCCTCCCTATTCCTATGTTGAAGCCCTAACTTCCAATGTGACTGTATTTGGAGATAGGGCCTGGGAAAGATGATAAGGGTTAAATGAGGTCGTAAGGATGGGGTCCTAATCCAATAGGGTGGTGGCCTGTATAAGAAGAGGTAGAGACACCAGAGCACTCCCTGTGTAGTGTGAGCACACAGCAAGAGGGCAGTCATCTGAAAGCCAGGAGAGAGCCGTCATCAGGAACCAGACTGGCCAGAATCTCCATGTTAGGTTTCTAACCCTCCAGAGCTGTAAAGAATACACTTCTGTTGCTTAAGCCACTGAGTCTGTGGTATCCCCCACTTCACTGCCCTTTCCCTTCACTTTCCATCCTTCCTCACTGAGAAAATATGTGCCATCAGGTAGGAACCCCTTCAACTCACCTCTTGACTCCTTTCCTCGGTCCTCTTTTCCTTATTTTTGTACCTTCTTTTCAAGTGTACCATCCATACGCATCTCTGCTTCCTTTTCTAAGGGCATTTTGCCTGTATAATGCAGAGTATTTATATCAGATGCTTTTCTTTCGTTTCTGCCATAGGTACTGATGCAAGCTATTTTCAGGCCATTATTAATATCAGTTTGAGTCAATGAGGAGTAGTTGACAGAAAGCTGTGTAACTTATTTCAAATACAAGACAGTTTATCAACACAGTTTTGTTGCCTGTTAGTCGAGGCACTCAATGGTGTACACATACTAAATCATCCCTGAATGTCTGGGAGTATGTCTTATTCATGTTATATTTCCTGATTTATAAGTATATAAAATATTTAAAAAATATCAAGTGGATGAATATGTCATTTAAGAAATTATCTTATGTTGCTCCAATTTAAGGTTAAGAAAGATGTACAGATCTAGAATAAAAAAAAATCAAAATTTTCCTAAGGCCATTTCTTTTGCTTGTGAAAATCAAATCACAAAACCATTTGATTAATAGACATAAGAGGTAAGTTTTCAGTAACTATAAAAACATTCTAGTGCTGGCTGAAATAGAAGAGAAAAGGGATAAGGTTTTGAAAGATCTTTAGGCCTCATTTTTTTCCCCAGGAACACAGTTCCTTTCTATTTATGGGCTCTATATAGATGAGTTAAGGAGAGCATAAAAACATTTAAGCCCATAGTCTCCAAAGCTGACTGGCTACAAACATTTCAATGTGCTTCAAAGTAGGGATTTACCCACAACATTCTGGGTCTAGTAATTCTCTAAGGTATCAGCTAATACTGGCTTCACCTACCAGTATAAGAAAACATGACTGATGATGGGGCTTAAAGAAATAAGGGCTTTTTTTATTCCCCCTATAACACAAAGTCCAGAGGAAGGCAATCCAGGGCTGGGCCTCCATAATGCCAATTAAAACAGAATTTTTCTGTCTTTTCACCTCACAGTCCTTAGCATCCTTTTTTTTTTTTTTAAATTAAAGTATAGTCAGTTTACAATGTGTCAATTTCTGGTGTACAGCATAACATTTCAATCATACATATGCATCTTTATATTCATTTTCCTCTTGCTTATTGTCTCATGGTTGCAATATGGCTCCCTCTCTTCCAGCCTAATATTCACTCACCAGGCCAGAAGGGGGAAAACCACAGTGGCAGAAGGCTAAAGGTTGTCTATCCTTGTTTATTAGGAAAGCCAAAGTTTTCCCAAGACCCCGCAGGCAAGACTTTCAGTGACGTGCTTTAAGCTAGAACTCTGTCACTAGGCCATGTCTCACTGCATGACTGCTATGGGCAGGAGGAGACTTTTTTTTTCCTTTCAGTTTTACTGAGATTTAATTGACACGCAGCCTTGTATAAGTTTAAGATGTGTAGCATAATTATTCGACTTAGATACATCATGAAATGATTACCACAGTGAGTTTAGTAAACATCCATCATCTCATGTAGATATAAAATTAAAGAAAGAAAAAAAGTTTTCCTTGTGATGAGAACTCCTAGGAGTTATTCTTTTAAACAACTTTCACATGTAACACACGGCAGTGTTAATTATATGTATCATGTTGTACATTACATCTTATAACTGCAAGTTTGTACCTTTTCCTTGCCCTAATCCACTTCCCCTTTCCTCACCCTCTGCATCTGATAACCACAAATCTGATCTCTTTTTCTATCAGTTTGTTTTTGAAGTATAACTGACCTACAACATAATATGTTAGTTCCTAATATATAACATAACTCAACAAGATCACCATGATAAGTCTAGTTACAATATGTGACCATATAAAGGTACTGTATAGTTATTGACTATATTCCCCTATTCCCCACACTGTACATTTCATACTCATGACTCATTTATTTTGCAACTGGAAACTTGTACCTCTTAATCTCCCTCACCTATTTTTTTCCTGCTCCTCCTCTCCTCCCCTCTGGCAACCACCCCTTGTTCTCATTTTAATTTTTTGAGGAACTGCCATACTATTTTCCACAGTGGCTGCACCAATTTACACTCCCAGCAGTGCACAAGAGTTCCCTTTCTCCATATCCTTGCCATCCCTCGTTATTTGTTGTCTTTTTGATAATAGCCATTCTGACAGGTGGTGTCACTGCGGTTTTGATTACCATTTCCCTGATGGTTAGTGACGCTGAGCATCTTTTCATGTATCTATTGGCTATCTGTATGCCTTCTTTGGGAAAATGTTTATAGGTCCTCTGCCCATTTTTTAATCAAGTTGTTTGTTTTCTTGATGTTGAGTTGTATGAATTCTTTGTATATTTTGGAATATTAACCCCTCATAGGATCTATCTTTTGTGGATACCTTTTCCCATTCAGGAGGTGGCCTTTTCATTTTGTTGACTGTTTCCTTTGCTGTGAAAAAGCTTTTTAGTTGGATATAGTCCCATTTGTTTGTTTTTGTTTTTGTTTCCCTTGCCTGAGGAGACATAGCCAAAAATTACAAAGTCCGAGGTCAGAAGACTTATTGCCTATGATTTCTTCTAGAAGTTTTATGGCTTCAGGTCTTACATTTAAGTGTTTAATCCATTTTGAATTTATTTTTGTGCTTGGTATGAGAAAGTAGTTCAGTTTGATCCTTTTGCATGAGCTGTCCAGTTTTCCCAACATCATTTATTTATTTAGTTATTTTATTTATTTTTTAAGAGATTGTATTTTATTTATTTTTCAGAAGATGAAGGTTGACAAGAGGATGAAGTTCCTTTTTTATAGGATAATCTCAGATTTTTAAATAATTTTTTGGGGGGAGTAATTAAGTTAATTTTTATTTATTTATTTACTTTTTTTTTAAATGGAGGTACTGGGGATTGAACCTAGGGTCTCATGCATGCTAAGCACCCACTCTACCACTGAGCTATACCCCCCAACACCATTTATTGAAGAGGCTGTCTTTTCCTCATTGTATTTTCTTGCCTCCTTTGTTGTAGATTAATTGCTCATATAAATGTGGGTTCATTTCTTGGCTCTCTATTCTGTTCCATTGATCTACGTGTCTGTTTTTGTGCCAGTACCATACTATTTGTTTAATTTGAAAATGTTTTATTACATCAAGTATAGTTTATTTGTAGCTGTAATAAAGCAACTTAAGTAATGATTTTTTAAATTTATTGAATTACAGTTGATTTACAATGTTTCAGGAGTACTGCAAAGTGATTCAGTTATATATACATATATATATTCTTTTTCAGATTCTTTCCCATTACAGGTTAGTGCAGGATATTGAATATAGTTCCCTGTGCAACACAGTAAGCCCTTGTTGTTTATTTATTTTGTATTGAGTAGTGTGTATCTGTTAATCCCAAATTCCTAATTGATCTCATCCCTTTTTCCTCTTTGGCAACTGTAAGTTTGTTTTCTATGTCTGTTAATCTCTTTCTGTTTTATAAATAAGTATGTTTGTATTATTATTTAAGATTCCACATATAAGTGATATTGTATGATATTTGTTTTTGTCTGATGTACTTCACTTAGTATGATAATCTCTAGATCCATCCATGTTTCTACAAGTGGCATTATTTCATTCTTTTTTATGGCTGAGCAATATTCCATTGTATATATATACACCACATCTTCTTTATCTAGTCATCTATCAATGGATATTTAGGTTGCTTCCATGTCTTGGCTGTTGTAAATAGTGCTTCTATGAACATTGGGGTGTTTCAAGTATCTTTTCGAATTAAGAGTTTTCATCTTTTCTGGATATATGCCCAGGAGTGGGATTGCTGGATCATATGTTAACTCTATTTTTAGTTTTTTAAGGAACTTCCATACTGTTCTCCATAGTGGCTGCACCAATTTCCATTCCCACCAACAGTATAGGAAGGTTCCCTTTTAGGAGGGGACTTTGAGTGGGGTTTGGGTGAAATAAGCAGGCAGTCAGCCTCACTGAAGGTGGATTTGAACTGCCAGTCATCAGTCAATATTTAAAAAGGCATTCATCCTTGCCAGAAAAAAAAGTATTGGTTTCAGTAAAAAGCAAAACAACATCTACAACAGATAAGAAGCAAGAAGGTCTTTAAGAAGTCAATACATAGTTGCTGCAAAGGAACTCTGGTTTAATGCTCTTCCATCTTCCAGTTCAGAGAAATAAAAAATGCCAACTAATAAAGAACCACAGAACCCAGAGCCAACATACTATCTCATAATGTGATCCAGGGCCTAACAGAAACTTGTACACGGAAACTTCAATGTTATGATGAGCTATGAATTTGCATACTTTGCCATAAGAAGTCTTTTAGTTTGATAACATAGCGATGAAAAGTCCAGGCACAGCGCTCAGGAGAACTGGGTTCATATCTTGCCTCAGCTACTCATTAGGAGTGTAATCTTGGGCAGTTTCAACCCTCTTGGCCCTTGATTTTTAAAACTTCCTCATTCTCATCTCCCCAACCAAACTCTAAACTTACAGAGCAGAATTTATGTTGGATTAATTGAAGTTTAGATTCATTTTGATATGATTTTGGGAAAATTTCGTATCAGAATATGGGAAACAGGTAGAATTACTGGGGATGTTGATCAGGACAATGAAAATCAATGTGAGTTCTTGCATTTTAAATATTACTTTCTAATATCATGTCATGGGTTATGATCAGGCTTCCTGTCCCTCCTTCTACCCCAATTCCCACCCCCGCTTCTGTGTGGAGTGATATTGAGCACTTTGGGGATCAGATTTACAGAGTCTGCCAGAGTGCTCAAACCACAGCATGATCTAGAAAAGAACATAAGGATTTCTGTGCTATGCTTTTACCTTTTTCAGGAGGTACAACTGAGAATCTGAGAAATTAAATGACATCTGCAAAGTCAGAACTACAAAACTAAGAACAGAATCTGCTTTTCCTGACTCCTCAGCTAAAATTATAGCCTCTATATCATTCTAGTTTTCCCTCTTGGAGAATTCTAAAGAAATGGATTATAACATAAATGTATATAAAATGATCATTTATAATACATACACATATTGAAACAAAAAACAATAGTTAAGAACCATTATACATCTATTTAGTTGTACTACCCTTAAAAAATACAAGAGTAACTTTGAAAAATTACTAAATCTTGATGTGACACTAAAGCAGAGCATTATTTTTGGAGATATTCTCAGTTTTTTCCCAATCAAATAGTCAAGAATGGCCATTAAAGTGCACAGGTAATTAAAGAATAAATTTATATAATGGTGTAAAAATGGAAATTAATGATTCTAACATTCATGTCTTGATCAGTTGGGCTTATTACGCTTATTAATGCAATAGATTTGCCTAGCTAATTTTTTAAATCATAGTTTTAAAATGGCATTTAATTTGGTGACTTCTCTGGTCAATGAATTCTCAGGGACTTGAGAAACCAAGGTGTGAAATCATAAAAATGTAATGTGAATTAGGTCTAAACTTAAAAGCTTTTGGAAGTGTTAGTTTTTAAAATAAATTGAGATGTGTGCATTTACACTGCCTAATGTTTTGAGGGAGTAATTGAAAACAGTCATCTGGAATGAGATACAATCTGAACTTAACTCGGAAAACTGCAGGTTTGCTTTTTAGGTTCAGTTGTATCAACTCATGAAAACAAGTCAGATTCTGTTTTACTATCTTCTTCTTTAGTATCATTTACCCATTAGGAAAGGCAGCTTTGTTAGCAGATGGTAGAGCTCATATACTATCTGTCAAACTCAGAGCCAGTGGGACGGTTGGCAAAGACAGTTTTCCATGAAAATGCAAGTTGTTTCTTCTTCTTCTTCTTCTTCTTTTGTATGTGTGTAGCTTGGCAAGCAATACAGAGAAAACCCTTATGTTGAAGAATTTGGAAAGTCTAAATAACCTACTTAAGCAATGCAGTTGTCTTAGAATGAAAAACTGCTTGATTAGTTTAATAACATAAGTAGTATCTTGGGGCTATCTTTCATTTTAAACAACTATAACTTTTTGTTTGTTTGTAAAAGCTAACAATGTGTGGACTTGGAAAGAGTTATAAAATCACCTTCAGATCTCATAATGTTGATGACTCATCTTTTCACATGGGAAAAAAATCCCTGGATAACTGTTAAAATTTGTACCATGTTGCAGGAGAAGAACCAGATGGTTCAGGCCTGTTTGATTACATTACTTAGAAATATAAAACAAAAGAGTATTCTCAATGACTTTTTGAGTCCATGTTTTGATAACCTCAGGGGTCAGTCTGACCTCAATTCACCGAAGCAAAGAGTGGTTCCAGGTTTCTTAGGCATGTACTGTGCGAACTTCAGATAAGGGAAGCTTCCAAAACCACATTGCTCCATCAAAGAACTATGTGTGTGTGTGTTGGCTCAATTTGTGGTGTGGGTGAAAAAGTAAATGAAGCCAAATGTCTAAAAATTGCTTTAGGATCAGTTTCTTTTTGGTAGAGGATTGCTCTGCCCATAGGCCTGGCTTTTATCACTTCAGCCCTAATCAGGAGTGCTATCTAAGTTAAGAAGTTTACAAAGGATTTTGATATAAAGTTTTTATGACTTTTAAATTGTAAAAGATGTTACATTAATTTTAGCAGGAACCAGCTTTGCAAAATGATACATCACTGGTAAGATGAAAAACTAGCACAGAAAGAAGCACCTCTGTGGAAACTGAGAGAGTGTGCTCTGGAGTCTGGGTGGCCAATTCTGTCACCAGCTGCATGACCTTGGTCATCTTGCTTAATCTCTTGTTTCTATGTTGTCTCCTTTGTAATGAGGGGATAATATCTCCCACCCTTTCTATTTTGTGAGGATTAAATTATTTAATACACAGTGCTTAGAACAATGCCCAGCATATATTGAATTCAGGTAGAAGTTACTATTATTAATAAGTTGAATTCAGATGACTGAATGACGGAGAAGCCACTGAATAGAAAGGTGGGAAGATGGGATTCTAGACTTAGCCCTGCTGGCTCTGTCAGCTTGCTGACCTCCCACGGGGCATCTAACTCCTCTTACCCTCAGTTAAAAGACTGTGAAAATCCCTAAGAAATAGTACATATGTACTTGCAGTTCCTTCTGTAAAATGAGGGTGGACGAGATGGCCTCTAGGATCACTTCGCTGTAAACATTTATGACTCCTGGATGAAAACAAGCATCCCAGCAGAAGAAAATCTCGGGAGTGAATGCAGAAAATCCTACAGAGGGCTTCACTCATGCTCCTGTCCTGTTGGTAACTCTCTTCCACCCACTGTTAGCTTAGCTAGGTCTTTCTTTACTTCTCAGCTTAAATATCCCCCACTGGAAAGACCTCTCCTGATTACCCAATCTAAAATCAGCCCCTGCTGTAAGGCCTGTTCTTTTCCTTCATGGCACTTCTCACTGTAAGTAGCTATTAATTTTTAATAGTGTTCTTGTTTTTTGTTTGTCTCTCCTACTAACCCTTTGGGGTTCTGGGATTACATCTGCTTTGATTATTTCTGCTGACCTGAAACAAATACACTGTCAGATAATTCTCCAGCAAAGATGGGCTTATTCAGGATCAACAGAGAATTGCACTTGGAGGTCTGTAACATGGTGAGCCATGTGCAAGTCCCCCCATGGCAAGGGGAGGAGAGTGCCTTTATAGGGATAAGAAGGAAGCTGGGAGGGCTAAGTAAACAAAGAACCCATGGCTTTGCATTGACTGAGTCTTTGCCAGGAAAGAAGAGTCGTCTTTCTTCTTCCTGTTGGGTTCTGCTATCCTCACGGTGCATGAGGGCTCTCCCTTCTGGTCTCCCAACTCCATTTAATTGAAGTTTCTGGTTATTGAGTTTTTACATTTCTTTATCCTCAGAACCTAATAGATTGGCACAAGCAGGAACTCAATCGAGATTTTATTTTATTTATTTAACAACTATATTGGATGCCTACAGTGTACAAGGTTCTGTTTTAAGTACTGGGAAAACAGAAGTAGATTAGCAATACCTCATGGGGCTTATATATTAGTGTGAAAAATCAGATAGTAAACAAAGAAACAAATACACAAGAACATGTCATGAAGAAAATATATCAGGGTAAAGGATGATCACTTTACTAAAAGGAACACCAAAAGCAAAGGTAACAAAAACAAAAATAAACAAGTGGGACAACATCAAACTAAAAAGCTTGTTTATAGTAAAGGAAACAAACAACAAAATGAAAAGGTAGCCTACTGAATGGGAGGAAATATTTGCAAACCATATATCTGATAAGGGGTTAATATCTAAATACACAAAGAACTCTTATAACTCAATAGCAAAAAAACCAAACAATTTGATTAAAAAGTGGGCAGAGGATCTGAACAGACATTTTTTTCCATAGAAGACATACAAACGGCCCACAGACATATGAAAAGATGCTCAGCATCACTAATCATCAGGGAAATATGAATCATAACCACAATGAGATATCACCTTACACCTGTTAGAATGACTATTGTCCAAAAGCCGACAGACAAGTGATAGTGAGGATGTGGAGAAAAGGGAACTTTTGTGCACTGTTGGTGGGAATGTAAATTGGTTCAGCCACTACTGAAAACACTATGGAAGTTCCTCAAAAGAGTAAAAACAGAACTGCCATACGATCCAGCAATTCCACTCCTGACTATTTATCTGAAGGAAACAAAAACACTAATTTGAAAAGATATCTGCACTCCCATGCTCACTGCAGCATTATTAACAGTTAGCCAAGACATGGAAACAACCCAAGTGTCTACCAACAGATGAATAGATAAAAGAAAATGTGTGATATATATATATATATACACACACATATACATATATATATATATATATAAGAAAATTATTCAGCCATAAAAAGAGGAAATCTTGGCATTTGGGACAACATGGACAGAACTTGAAGGCATTACGTTAAGTGAAATAAGTCAGAGAAAGGCAGACAAATACTGGATGATCTCACTTATGTGTAGAATTTAAAAACCAAACAGCAAAAATGAACTCATAGATACAGAAAATAGATTGATGGAAGTATGCAAAATGAGGGAAGGCGGTCAAAAGGCACAAATTTCCAGTTACAAAGTAAGTAAGTCATGGGAATGTATTGTGCGGCATAGCGACCACAGTTAATAATACTGTATTGTGTATTTGAAAGTTGCTAGGAATAGATTTGAAAAGTTCTTATCACAAGAGAAAAAAGAAAACTGTAACTATATGTGGTGATGGATGTTAACTAGACTTACTGTGGTGGTCATTTTGCAATATATAGAAACATACATAGTGAGTTGTATACCTGAAACTATTATAATATTACATGCTAATTATATCTCAATTAAAAAAAAGTGACTGGGATGTGTTGCTGTAGACAGTACCGTCAGGGAAGACTTCTCTATGTGGGACATTTGTTGAAAAAATTACAAGAAGAATAGTGTCAGGAAAATAGGAGCAACATTTCAGTGTGGCTGAGTAAGGTCAGTTTAGCTGGAATGAATGGAAGATTTGTGTTGGGTGTAGCAGGATATAAAATCGGAAAAACAGGATGGGGCCATATTGTTGAGACCCTGAGTGTCTACTACGGAGCTGGGCTTAAACCTGTGGGCAGTGACGTGATGGCAGACTTGGAAAGCTGTTCTCTTTCCCCTTCACTCGTCTTCCCTCCCCCTGCCCTGGTTGGGCTGTAGGGGTAGGCAAAGTGTGAAGTGTGAAGGCAGACAGGGCTTTCTCTAAGAATGAGCACTAGGATAGCATCAGTGGGAATGAAAAGGAAATGACCCGTGTGAGAACCAAAGCACTGGCAGAACTGTGGAAGGGGTAGTATGTGGAGTGAAAGGGTGAGTGGGGAGGCTGATAGGATAACTGTTGAGCCTGGGCGACTAGAGGGGTGGGAGGCTCAGAAGTAATGAAGTCAGGAGCAGAGCCAGGTTTTTACTGATCCTAAATGCATGACTCACACCACTCACCACTTACCCCTGACTCATGCTTCCTGCCTTGCCAAGTGTTTCTCTTTCCATACCATACAGTGTTCCACTGAAATGGCTGGTAGAACCTAATTCATTTTAGCAGTTTACCATCTGTTTTAGATGGCTCGTGATCTGTGCTAGGCAATCTACCAATTAACTCCAGAGTCCGTGTGTTATGTTCAGAAGACAGCTCTCCTCTTTCTGCACTACAAGGTAAAATTAAATAGGAGAGAACTGCCACCCCTGCTCCTTCCCTGGCCGTCATCTTCAATTTCTTTCTTTTTGTTGATTTACTCCCTCATGTTTATAAATGTATTCAACTCCTTTCCTATAAAACATTTCTCAACCCTCCTTCTCTCTTGGGTTAATATTCTATTTCCCTCCTTATATGTGTTGTCAACTTGATGCTACCTCCCACCTGCCCACCAAGACACTCAGAAACTGCTTTTAAATGGTCTCTACCTGGGTGTTCCAAAGGCACAAGCCAATTCATCATTTCCAAATAGAACTCGTCATTTCCTTCTTCCAACCCTCTCTCTCTCCTGTATCCCATTTTAAATGAATGGCATCAGCATCGACTCAAGTGGCCTAGCTAGAACCTGGGAACTGTCTTTGACTCCTTTCCTGTATCCCCTGCTGCACAGACTTTCCCCTTTTAACATGGAACCTCTTGGACCATACTTTCTCCTCTCCCTTCTCTCTGGCACTCATGATCTTCAGTGACATTATCAAAGCAGCTTAGTTGGGTCTTTTTAAATGGAGGCACTGGGGACTGAAGCCGGGACCTCGTGCATGCTAAGCACATGCCCTGCCACTGAGCTGTACCTCCCACCCCAATCCAGCCTCTATTCTTTTTTTTTTTTTTTTCAATTGAAGCATAGTCAGTTACAGTGTGTCAGTTTCTGGTGTATAGCACAATGTCCCAGTCACCAGCATCTATTCTTGACCTTGACCTTCTAACTCATGTTTCATTTGCTCACCAGAGATGTCTTTCTCAAGTCACATTTATTCATGTCACTTTCCTGCTTAAAATCTCTCTTGACTCCCCACTGGCTCTCACACTGCCCACAAGGCCTTTCCTCTTCTGGCCCCTCACTACCTCTCAGCCTCATTCTCACCATTTCTCTGCAGGAATCCTCGGCTCCAGCCATACGGGGTCCCTTACTCTCTATAACCCCAGTACAAGGCACTCTCTCCAGCCGTCATGCTCTTCTCTGTGTGGGGTCCCCTTCTCGCCTTCACTGACTGGCTCCCTCCTGCTCAGGCACAGCCCAGATGTCATCTTTTCCAGGAAGGCTACCCTTCGTCTTGTCTTCTCCCTTAGTCTTGGTTAGTTACCCTTCATCTGTGTTCCCAGAGACCCTGCGACACTTCTTCCTGTCTGTTACAATTGTCTATGTTCTGTCTTCCTCTTGGACTATAAGTGCCTTGAGGGCAGGGACAGTGTCTTACATGCTTTGAATTCATAACCCCTAGATGCTCAACAACTGTTGGTTGAATGAATGAATGGGAATGAGTTTTTCCCCTTTCAGTCTCACCACTTCAAACTTACATTCATTCCCAGAAATTTCTTAATCATCAAATCCAACAGCTTGTGCTCACTTCTCATCTTCCCTGTTCTTTCAGTAACATTCTTTCTTGAAATGCTCTTTTTGGGGGGCTTCTACGGCATGACACATCCTGGTTGTTTTCTCTGGGAATTACTTCTTTGTCTTCATGCGAGGTCTCTCGCTCTCCCCTCAGGACCCCTGTGAGGAGCTTTCCCGCAGCACCTCTGGGTGTTCACCTTGGCCCTCTCTCTTCTCTCCACACTCTCACTAGATCTTGGCAATCGCAGGCTTTCGACCACCACCTGATGATGTCAGTACTGGTTTGCAATCATGATAGGGATGTTTTCAGCTTCCCTACCATTTGGGAACTTTAACCAGTTGAATCTCAATGAATGTGAAGTCAGTTGTACTTCTGATGTGCTACAGGGTGGGGAGAGTGAGCTGATTTTGGGGGAAGAGAAACTTAATTTTAGATTCATTGAATTTGAAATGTCAGTGAGACATTAAGTTAGAAGGGCCTAAAAGTATCTGAGAAGTCATAAAGTCACAGGATTCTACACATAGAACAATTTTTGAGTTATGTGGTCCAACCATTTTCCCAGGACAATATTCCTTACAGATACTCTTGGGTTTTAGGGGACAATATAGTAACACCTCTTCCTCGTCTGAGTTTGGAAACAATAGGGAATTAGACAGATGAAGATTGAAATGTTATCTCATACAGCTGATAGGAAACCACGGCTTAAGATCACTGACCAAAGCAGCTTGCTAGTACTTCACCCCTGAATCAGACAGACTCGCCCTCAGTCACTGCACAGCCCGGACTCCTGCAGCCCTCCCCTAGGCTGCTGAGAGCAGCCAGGATGCCCACATCTTGCACTGGAGTCAGGACAGAGTAGAGCAGGAGCTGACTTGCAGGCCTGCTTCTTTTTCCCAAATTCCCCAGTCAGGTACCTCCCTCCTCTTCTTCTGGGAAGGCATGAGGGGTGGAGAGAGTCCTGGGGTGTTACTGATGTGTTTCCAGATGGAGATTTGGGGCCAAGGAAATGAAGAATCAACAGCAACAGTAATGTTTATCCAGCCTCTGGTGTAATCTTTTCTATGCTTGAGAGGCTGCTGACTTTGGGGTGCATTCTGTTCTCTTTTGGGAAGGTTAGGTATGTAATCAGCAAGTTGTTTCTCCTATCAAAGCAGAGAAAGCAGCTTCCCCACCACCTTTTGTCCCTAGTTTGTTCTGCTGCATCCAGAAGGAGTAAGATCAAATTTGTCCATTATTTAAACACAGCTATGATTTTATTTTCTAGTCCTTATGTGGTTACCAATTCCCAGTTCAGTCTCAGTTGCTGTCCTCTGAGGATTCTCTATTTGCAGGTCCCTCATAGAGTGGGATGGATCATGTTTTCTCCCCCACCCTGAGTGGGCCCTACCCTCTAAGTACGGGGGAGCTCTCCAGGTAACAGGTGGCCTGGATCAGCTGCCTCCTAATCCTGGTCCTGAGGTTTCTCTCCAAGTAGCAATGTGAGAGAAAACTGCACAAGACAATGTGAATGTGCACTCATGTGACTTACTACTCAACACTGAGCCGAAAGAGAATCAGTGGGAATAGCTGCACGTAAGTGTCTTGTGCACCCAGGTGCAAGCTCTTCCTTTCACTTGGAAAGCTCTGTCTCTCAGATAGAGATACCCAGATCATCTAAGGCTCTGTACTAGTTGTGGTTTTCTTCAGAGCTTGAAGCATTTCTCGTAACACTGTATCAGGAAGGCCTCCTTTGCCAGAGCACTGGGGAGCGGAGAATGCACCCTGCTGAGACTCTCAGACCCGCGGGGTCTGATCCTCACTGAGTTCCTGGTTCCTGGCTACTGTCGCTCTTGTGGTTAAAAGAATGTAAATCACTCTACATTCCTGCCTCTGCCCCTCTGTTCTGTCTTTCTCATTTCCGTACAACATGGCTTTTCTGTTTATTTTTTCCTGAACTTTCTAATTTATCTTCTGTCTAATCTTGATGCCTGCCTGCTTCTCCTATGCAATGGCTCCCTCCTCCAGTAAGTAATTCATACTCAACAGTGCCAAAGTTTGAAAAAAATATTCCAAGTGTGACTGATTTGATTAGTGCTGCATTCTGTGCAAGTATCACCTCCCTTAAAGTGGACCTTCCTGTACCCATTTTGCTCCCACTTTTCCACTGAAGTTATGCTAGCTAGGCTCATCACTGCCCTTCAGCAGCTGATGAAAATTTTATGACTCTATTGACCTTTTTGTGACCTGACACGGATGTCAACTTCTTTAGCATTAAATCTCTGTTTAAACTCAGCCTCAGTGACAACTCGCCCTCCTGGTTTTCTGTCTCCCTCTCTGAGCATTCCTTTTAAGAGTCTTCTGGGGATAATGCGTTCCCATTCACTTCTTGTATGATGCTGTTTGTAAAGGCTACACCACTGCTTCTCTGATCTCATTCCATCCTCAATCTCCGGGTGATGTCAAATATAGGCTTTAGGTTATATGCTGTTTATTCATGACTCCCAAATGAATATATCTCCAGTCGGCTTTCTCTTCTGAGACCCAGGCCACTGTTAGCAATGCTTGCTGAGTAACTCTACATGAGCATTCCAAAGCATCCACCACTAGCATGTCCAACTTAAAGACATCACCTCCCTACTGCCCTTCTGGGACTTCTTCCCACCTCTTTATATTCCTGGCCTTTCTTGGTAAATAGCATCATCACTTGGCACCCAAATTAGAACTGTGGGGGTCATCCTAAACTCCTGTTATTTTTATTCTCCACATCCAATTAGTGATTCACAAAGGATACCCATTTAAGATGCTTTTCCACATAGGAATAAATATAAAGTGGGATTCAGAGTTGTTCAAATTTTGTCATATAATGGGGCTCAAATTTTTATTGCATTACTTTAAAACCACAGAATTCAAATTTGTTATAAAATGCAACTACACTACACTAAGAAGTATGTTAGGATTTTTACAAGTTATCTCATGTAATTCTCCTAAAAGGTTTGTAAATTAGGCATTATTTTTTCTTTTTCTTTTTTTTTTCTTGCAAATGAAAGAAATGATGCTTGAAAAAGTGGGTTAAATCACAGTGGTATGCTTGGGTTTGGTTTGAGTTTGTCTGACTGAACAAGTCCTTTCAACTTTACAAAGTGTGAATTACACTCCCTAATATCTGGATGAAGATAAGTGTTATATTTATTTATTCCCCTACGTCAGGTTAGTCTGCTACACATCCTCCACCCATTTGACAGCCAGTAAATTTAATCTGAATCATGAAATTCAATCCTAATCCATCCTGGCCCCTGCTCCTTGGTTGTGCAAATCTTAGAGGTCTCTCACAGTTTAAGTACCCAAGAAGAGCACAAGACCTGAGACCACACTGGCCACTACACCCATGCTTCCTAAGTTGACTCAGTCCCTTGAAGGCAGGAGGCTCCACAGTTTCTGAGCCAAGCCTGGGCACAGGGGTCTTTACCGTGGTGCTCAAGGAGCCCTTTTTAGTGGTCAGTTGCTGAAGCCTTCAGAGGGCTCCCATGAGGGGACCTGTCACCTCTTAGGAGGGTATGCATGGGAATGCAGCACAAGTGTCTGCCATAAGCCCCCATTCTTTCCCTAAGTGATGAAGTCAGGAATTGGGGTAGCATCTGTTTGAATCTAAGTCTTGTTTTTTCCTCTGCTACATCATAATGCCTATCTTTGAACTTGTGTTGAACAAAAATGCCGAGGTTGTGTTTATCAGAACTGTTGGCTGGCAGTTCTGACGTACGTCACTGCTACGCTCAACCTGAACACAGCAGTTCCTGCTATGCCTGTTCAATTTCATCCTGTTGATTTTGGTTCTGATTCCAATATTCAGTGGGTTAGCTATGTCGTACAGCTTTGTGGAATTCACTGATTTAATAAGCATGATGCTTACAGTCTTATCCATGGTGAAAAAATGTTGAACACAAATCCTGTCTACTCTCCCTTTCTGGGGCTCATTCTTCTGCCCTGAGCTGTAGACATGCCCCTCTATGTCCTTTTTAATCAGTTGTCTATCCACATTTCCCCCATTTCCCCAAGATCTTGTACTGTATAGATGTGGGGTGGTTTATACACTGGTGAGACACTCAGTCAGGAACACAACCACCCGGGTGATGCAAGTTCCGGGTGGCGTGAGGGGAAGACTGTGCCACAGCTGCCTGTGGTAGGGAACAGTCTTCAGAGGATTTGGCCAAACAGCCACAGCCAGGCCAGGCAGTGAGCATGGAAGAATTCCCACCTAGTGAGAGATCTGCAGGTGCACAGAGCTTGGGGATGGGGGTACAGGAGCTGTCAACATGTAGTGGCCATAGCAACAGGCAAGTGATCAGGGACAGTTGGTCATGCAGGCACTGAGGGTCTGTCTGCAGGGCTAAGGGAGAAGGAGGACCAGTACAAGCAATGGAGGACTCCAATCCAGGTGAAGGTTGCCAGAGTTAGCAAATAAAAAATACAGGGTGCTCCAGCAAAGGAAACCATAAACAAAACAAAATGACAAGCTATGGACTGGAAGAAAATACTTGCAAACAATGCGACCAACAACGGCTTACTTTCCAAAATATACAAACAGCTCAACTTCAAGAAAACAAACAACCCAATCAGAAAATGGTCAGAAGATCTAAACAGACATTTCTCCAAAGAAGACAAACAGATGGTCAACAGGCATATGAATAGTAAGATTAACATCACTAATTATCAGAAAAATGCAAGTCAAAACTACCATGATGTATCAACTTATGTTAGTCAGAATGGCCATCATTAAAAAGTCCACAAAGGATAAATGCTGGAGAGGGTATGGAGAAAAGGGAACCCTCCTACACTGTTGGTGGGAATGTAAATTGATGTAGCCATTATGGAGAACAGTATGGAGGCTCCTTAAAAACCTAAAAATAGAGTTACCATATGATCCAGCAATCCCACTCCTGGGCATATATCAGAAAAGACAAAAACTCTAATTTGAAAGGATACATGCACCCTAATGTTCATAGCAGCACTACTTATAATAGCCAAGACATGGAAGCAACCTAAATGTCCATCAACAGATGAATGGATAAAGAAGATATGGTATTTATAATATGCAAAGGACTATTACTCTGCCATTAAAAAGAATGAAATAATGCCATTTGCAGCAACATGGATGGACCTAGAGATTATCATACGAAGTGAAGTAAGGAAGACAGAGAAAGACAAATACCATATGATATCACTTATACATGGAATCTAAAATATGATACAAATGAACTTATTTACAAAACAGAAATAGACTCAGACATAGAAAACAAACATGGTTATCAAAGGGGAAAGGAGTAGAGGAGGGATAAATTAGGAGTTCACAGTATAACAGATACATACTACTGCATATAAAATAGATAAACAGGACCTACTGTACAGCACAGGGGACTATACTCAATATCTTGTAATAAACTATAATGGAAAAGAATGTGAAAAAAATACATATATCTCTATCACTTTGCTATACACCTGAAACTAACACAACACTGTAAATCAACTATGCTTCTGTTAAAAAAATTTTTTAAGTGATAAATGAAAAAAGTGGAACAGATAAACAGATTGTGGTATATTCATACAACAGAGTACTATACAGCAACAAAATGAACAGACTATTGAGAGAGCAAGAGATGCCCAACGGTCCCGGCTGTCCCAGCCCTCAGCTGTTTGAGTCTTCCCAGACTGGGCCTGAGCTGCATGCCTGAAGAAGCTTTTGAGGGCAGCCACTGTCTGAATGCAACAGTAGGAGAGACCCTGAGTGAGAACCGCTTAGCTGAGCCCAGCCAAGCCCCACATTCACGTACAAAAGTACTGTGATGATTTTACGTCACTGCTTTAGGCATGAATGCTACACAGCAACAGGGAACCAGAATATATGTGGAAGTATTTAGGGAAAAAAATAAAATAGAATAATTAAACTTGTGAGTTTACTTAAAAACGTTTAAGGAAGTTTAATTAAATAAATTAGTAAAAATCCCTCTAAAAACTGTTGTTTAATATTAGGGTCATAAATAGAGCAATCTCTAGGTCCATAATACAGGGTCATAAATAGATTTGTAAGTTGAACTTAAAAGCTTAAGGGCAAACTGGGTTCTAAAATTTCTACTTCCATGAGTTGAATCTTAATTGAAAAAAAACTTTTACATAAATAAGACGAGGCAAAAAAATACAGGGTGCCCAATTAAATTTAAATTTCAGGTGAAGTTTTCTTTTCCTTTTTAGTATAACGTTGTCCTATACAATATGCAGCACACACTTACACTAAACATTTATTTGTTGCTTATGTAAAATTCAGACTTAATTGGGCATCCTGTATTTTATGTAGCAAGCCTAATCCAGGCAGAAGTGGAAAATGGCACGGAGTTTGGTCCGTCCATCTTTAAACTAGGATAATACTGGACACTTAACAGGGGTCTGCTAAGAATTAAGATGAAATGCCCAGCACAGAGGAAGTGCACAATAAATGTAAATGCTCTTTCCACCTCCACACAGCCTTCTTTCCCTTCTTACTGAAAATAGAGAATTAAAAAAATTTTGTTCAGGCAATTTTCATAAATAAAATATCACATAAGTCCTAAGAATGAACAAATTCTTTGACGGAGAGAATTTTAAAAATTTGCTGGCGCTAAAGGGTGAGTCTTGGGAAAATACCCATGATTTGAGAAAAGGTAGGGAATCCAACTGGGGACTGTTACAGTTAACTTTATGTGTCAACTTGAGGGCCATGGAGTGCCCAGATATTTGGTTAAACATTACTTGTGGGTATGTCTGTGAGGATGTTTCTGGATGAGATTAACTTCTGAATTAGTACACTGAGTAGAGCAGATGGCCCTCCTCACTTGGGTGGGGGTGAGGAGCATCATCCAAGCCACCGAAGGCCTGAAAAGGCTGAATAAGAAAGAATTCTCTCTGTACCTGACTCCTCTGAGCTGAGACATGGGTCTTCTCCTGCCTTCTGACTCAGACTGGCACTGGGACTTACACCATTGCCTCTCCTGGTTCTCAGGCCCTTGGACACACACTGAACCTACACCATTGGCTCTCTTGGGTCTCCAGCTTGCTAACTGCAGATCTTGGACTTCTCAGCCTCCATAATTGTGGGAGCCAGTTCCTTAAAGTAAATGTATGTGTGTGTGTGTATATCCTATCGTTTCTCTGGACTAATAAAGGGACAAATGGAGGGAGCAGAGAACCAAGGGTAGAGAATAAGGGAAAAACCAGGATGGGTAATGTGGCATCTTGAATAGAGAATTTCTGTTAAACAAACAAAGAAAAACAAAAATGGGGTTCACAGTAAATGGTTAAAGTCACTGTCTTTCTGGGGATAAAAGGAAATCCTAGATAAAAAGTTCTTGACTTTAGTTTCTAAAAGGGTGATATTTGTTAAATCTGATGAACAGGTATGTGTCTGTTATTGATTTCTTTCTTTTTCTAGATGCTTAAATGTTTCACAATATTTTACTTTGTTTTGATCAGAATTTCCCAAACTTATTTGGCCACATAATTATTTTTTCCTACAAAATATTTTTTAATGTTTGAAGTAACACTTATGGAAATACTGTTCTGTATGTCTCTGGGATTCAATGTTTAAATGTCAAGCCGTAACCACCATGGTTCAGACCCATATGGAACTTACTAGATCCAAAATAGCATTTTGGCTTTTAATGGCATTTGAGAAACATAGAATGTTTTTTAGGATACCATCTTCAAGAGAGCATGTGCCTTTTTTGAGAATAAGTTTAAGGAGAAATAAAAGAAAGATAAAGAGTGAAAAGCTTAGACATTACTAATTTTTCTGTAAGATTCTATATATATAAGAAGCTCCCAGTTAAGTTTTTAGAATTTCTACCATTTTATACATCAGAAATATTACATTAAAAACAAGAAAATAACTTCTATAGAATGTCCTACTTTGGGCAAGCAGAACAAGATAATTGCTAAGAATAGCTCAGGTGTTGTACTAATATTTAAAAATTCTTAAGATTAAGTTTAAATAGAACATGCAGTTTAGCCATGGAAGCAGATTAATTGTTAAGTGTTTTACTTTGGGGAGTACTATTTCTAATTGGATATGGTTAAATTTTCCTCTACGTGTTTGGAAGTGAAAGTGTTGTTATATTTTTTTGACATTAGATGTTGTGCAAAAAGGAATGGTTAGTTTAAACAAGAAACAGAAAACTCTTGACCTTGCACTCGTAAAAGTTCCATTTGATTTTGGGTGAGGAGAATGACTTCATTAGACAACTGAGGTTTACTTTTGAACACATTTTTTCTTCAAGTAAATGGGTGTTTGCAGAATTTTGACACAAATATCTCTTAAGAGAATTTGTCAGCAAAAAAATGATGAAAGTCATTACATACTTTCAAGTAGTTTATGATTGCATAATGTCCAATAATTATGAGCCTTTGTAAAAATGTTCAAAATAGAGTTTATATGGTGAGGATAAAATTTTATGCTGAAAGCTGCTTTATAACTCATTCTATTCCAGGCAGGGTGGCAGTCAGGTGAAAATAATCTATCATTCTAGAATGGGGTAAAGTTTCTGTGGAAACTGTGTAGGGGAATGAATCCTATATGTAGAAAACCAGAGTATGAATCCCAGCTCCAGTAACTGTGTTATGGACTAAATGTTTGTGCCCCACCAAATTCATATGTTGAAACATTCACTCCCAATGAGATGGCATTAGGAACTGGGATCTTGGGGAGGTAATCAGGTTTAGATAAGGACATAAGGGTGGAGCCCCCACAATGGGATTATTGCCCTTAGAAGAAGAAGAGTAGAAAACAAACTTACAGTTACCAAGGGGAAAGGGAGTGGGAAGGGATAAACTGGGGGTTCGAGATTTGCAGATTAACTACTACTTATAAAATAAACAATCTTTACTGTATAGCACAGGGAACTACAGTCAATGTCTTGTAGTAACCTATAATGAAAAGGAATACGAAAAGGAATATATGTGTGTATATGTATGACTGAACATTATGCGTTACACCAGAAATTGACACAACATTGTAAACTGACTCTACCTCAATTTAAAAAGTTTTTTTTAAAAGAAGAGGAAGAGACACCAGAGCTTCCTCTCTTTGCTATGTGAGGACAGTGAGAAGGCAGCTATCTGCAAGCCAGGAAAAGAGCCCTTACCAAGAATCAAATCTGCCAGTACTTTGATCTTGGATTTCCCAGCCTCAAGAACTGTGAGAAAGAAACAGCTGTTGTTCAAGCCACCCAGGTTATGGTATTTTGTTACAGCAGCCTGAGCTGACTGAGGCACTGTGTAATCTACAGCATGTCATTTAATCTCTCTGATCTTCAGTTTCCTGATTTGTATAATGAGGATAGAGCTGATGTGAGCTCTAAGGTTTGTGAACGAGCCTACCAATACTAAACATGACGAAACCAATAATAAACATTCCCACTGGTAGACAAAGATGGAATGGAGCCAAGAGATTTACTCTGACATTTAAAAACACTTATGCCCAAACTGCCTAACTGTGACCTAAATTACTAGTGAATGTTTAAATACACTCACTTTCTAACAGAGCTCTATTTTTAATTTCTGGGAACTATGAAAACTGGCCCTTTTGGGGCAAATGCAATGTTGTCAAAAGGATCTTTGGGGAATTTTCATTTCTTGTCCTCAAATCTGACTCTATTTATTCTGAGGAAATGAGTGACTCAGGATGCAGACTGCCCGCAGGACAGGGGTGACAAGAAACAAGTAGGGTTAAGAATTTAGATTGCCCCTAAGGAATCCTGCAGATGCCATGGATCTTTTAGGTCCCAGAAGAGCCACCAAGCTGGCCCATCATGGGATAGGGGTGGTCTATAGCAGGAGTGGCAAATTGTGTGGCCTGTGGGACAGATCTGTCCCCACACCTGTTTTTGTATAGACTTTAAACTAAGAATAGTTCTTACATTTTCAAAAGCAAAATATTTTAAAAACATGAAAAAAAGACCATTCATCTTTTGGTGAACTGCTGCTCAAAGAGTTGAGGGTGTAGCCTCTTGGCCCACAAAATCGAAAACATTTACTTTCTGGCCCTTTTTAGAAAATAGTCTCTGGGTTACAGAACTCACTAACATTCACCTACTCAGTCACTGGATAGAGGTACCAGCGAGCATAATGAATTTCATTAGCTTAATAAAAATCAGCCTTTCACAGGCATGTTTTTCTCATTTCTACTTTTTCTTCTTTTATAAACCTCAAAAAATACAGATATCTTGACCTGATGGGAACCCCTCTTTGGCTTGACTAAGCAACTTTAACATACAGTCCTTGCAGAATGACCTGGCCAGTATGCATGTAACAGCATTTTGTAAACTGAGTGCTATACAGTTGCAAAGGAGGCATTGCTATGATTACCTGATGGTGCACAGTGTCATATAATTCTTTGATGCAGAAATTATGTCTAATTTATAAGATTTACACTGTAATTTCTTTCCTCCAGTGCCAATAGTCTCTGGCTTTATTTTTGTTTGGCTTCCACTGTGCTTACAGCGAGAATTTTCACATGAAATGCATTACTATCCAGGCAATCTAATAAATAAGTAGAGAGTGCTGGTATTACTGGAGAATAGTTTTACTTCTCATGAAATTCTTTTCTTTGAGAGCTGGCTTGTCTTGGAAAGGAAGGAATTACAAAATCTTAGAATAATGGAATCTTTGTTCTAGAAGGAACTGAAAGTTCATCTCTTCCAGTAGGCTCCTCCACCCCAAGTCAGTATCCTCTCGGTAACACATCTGATGCTCTGTCCTAGTCAGTGAACAACACCTTCCGAGTCAG
Organism: Vicugna pacos; assembly: GCF_048564905.1. Lineage (NCBI taxonomy): Eukaryota > Metazoa > Chordata > Mammalia > Artiodactyla > Camelidae > Vicugna > Vicugna pacos. Next base: position 74,694,085 of record NC_132993.1, on the reverse strand, counting down.
CTCACTCCATCTGAGCTCTTCCTTGATCCTTCTCCCTGCTTTTGTGTGGAACACATGGGCTGATATGTGTTCCAATACTATCGAATACTTGGGGTCAGAGAATATATTTAATTATCACCATGAACACTCTAAATTCTTTTCTTTTGGAACTTGCTTGTTTTGGAGAGCAGAGAATTACAAAATCTTAAAGTCATAGAGCCTTTATGCTAGAAGGGATCAGCCTAGAGGTCTTTACCTGCGTAAAGCTGAAATCTGTCTGCTGTGGGTTTTCTCCCAGGGATACTCGTTCTATCACTTGAGGTCAAAATGAAAATATCTGTTGTGCTCCTGGTGCTTCAGCTTACTGTCAACATTTCAGAGTCTCCCCATCCCAAGAACCATGCCTGGTCTCTTGCAAGAGTGTCATTCAGCACCACATGATGTCAGGAGGAGTGAGGAGTGGGCAGGAGGTGTGAAAGGTCTCAGACTCTAGGCAGACACTTCTGGCAGCTGCTGCCATATTCCTCAGCTGGGATCACATACCACCAGGACCCATTTTGACCACTTAGGGGCAGGGCAGGCTTCCTTGCATTTGTGAATTCTTCTTTTGTTCTCCTTCTACTAGGGGTGCAGGATTCTTCCTTCCTATTTTGTCTTCTTTGTTACATCTCTCCATTCCCTCTTGATATGGGCTTTCATTCCCCTAGCTCACCTCATTATTTTTTCATGAACACTAGTTCTTTCTTCTCCTAAAGATCCAAACTCTTCCTGGCACGTAGTGGGTAATAATACATGTTAAATAGGAAGTTTGAGTTGCCTCATATTTAATACATATATACAGTTTCAGGGGTATACAGTTTTCTTAAAACTTTCCTTTTTCTTCTCTGTCACATCTTGTCAATTTTGGGGGGCTAGAATGTCTTGCACAGAATAACCACACCAGTCATTATCTACGGAAGTGAGTTAGAAACCCACACTCACCTGCCCTGATGTTCTTCCCAGGTTTCCATGTTGGCAACAGCCCATGTTCCTTGTGGAATAATTTTCAGTTTTTCCAAGTATAAATACATACGATTATTTTAAAACTTTCAGTATATACTATACAACAATGGCATGACTGCCTAGGGGAAAGTGTGAAGTTTTGGCAATTGTGCTAAAATTCTTTATAAAAGTTTATTCCACATTGAAATGTGAAACATCTGGCTTTTAAATATTTCTGGGCAATGTTCTATCTCTAGTGAGACAGGGTTATCATAGAGCAGGTGCTTAACAATAAGCGTTAAATGAACTAGTGAATAAATTAATAGCACATGTTGGAAAAGGCATTATATGGTCTTTTTCTATTAGCCGCTGTCTTTTCTACTAGGTAGACAAGAATGCAGGAATGTCATTCAGATGAAAGTCTGTCCCCAGTAAAGTTGCTCATCATTACTATTTCATCCTGCTCCTTTCTTCTGATTTCAGTGTGCTTTGGAAGTTCTTTTACGGTGAGACTTTTGGAGGCAAATTCTTTCAATCTTTGTCTTAGAGTGCCTTTACTTAATACTCATCCTTGAGTTGTACTTTACTTGCATGTGGTATCTGAGATTGAGAAGTAATTTCTGCTGACTTCTGCTTTCTGTGATGGCTAAGTGACGTTCTCTTGTAGGTGATCTGTCCCTGGTTGCGTTTAAGGTTTTCCTTTGCTTGTGGCCTTTTGCAATTTCACTACAAAGCCATGGTATCTTTATTATCCTGTTTGGGATTTCTTGTGCTTCTTGAATCTGAGAATTGTTGCTTTTCATCAGTTCTAAAGCATTTTTATCTGTGATATTTTTGAGTTATGCTTTGATTCCATTTTCTCCATTCCCTCTTTCTGGAAATTCCACAAAGATATATAGAATGTTGAACCTTTTCATGTTATATAATGTGGCTCTTAACTTCCTTTATATTTTCTGTCTCCATCCCCCTATGCCATATCCTCTGTAATTTCTTCATACATAATCTAGTTTGCTATTTCTCGTATCAGCTGGGTTTCATTTGCTATTTAACTCATCCATTGAGTTTTTAGTTTCAATCATTATATTTTTAATTCTCATGAATTTAATTTGATTTCTTTATAAATCTACCCCATCCTTTTTCAACAATGGCTCTTTTTTTTTTCTTTAATTGGAGTATAGTCAGTTTACAATGCTGTATCAATTTCTGGTGTACAGCATAATGTTTCAGTCATATACATACATATATTCCCTTTTATATTCTTTTTCATTATAGGTTACCACAAGATATAGTTTTCTGTGCTATACAATATAAACTTGTTGCTTATCTATTTTATATACAGTAGTTAATATCTGCAAATCTTGAACTCACAATTCATCCCTTCCCACCCCCTTTATTCCTGGTAACCATAAGTTTCTTTTCTGTATCTGTGAGTCAACAACAGCTTTTCTCAAGCTGTTTATGTCTTCATCACTTTAATGTTTTCATGACTACTATCTGACAATTTTATTAATGAATTAATCATTTTTTTGTTGTTGATGCTTGTTGGATATTTTCTATGTTTTGTAATCTTTATTGAGAGCTGATTTTGTTGGGGCTTAATCTGTAGGAATTCTATAAGCCTTGGCTGAGGATGTGTTTCTCTAGAGAGATGGTATTTACTTCTGCCAAATGTCCCATAGTTACCACCAAGATGGAAGCTCTTTTCATGTTGATGTATCAAATACAACTATATCTATATATATATCTATGTATATATCTAGAGGTAATATATCTAAGTTAGAGCCTACAAAGAATTAAAATTAAAATTCTAATCCACGTAATAGCTGGTCTTGGCTTACAAATTCTTTGGGAAATTTTTTTCATCCTAGGCTAGGTATTTTAATTTTTCTCTTGTCAATAAGTAGTTTTTTGTTTTGTTTTTAAATCTTTCTTTTATAATCCTGGATTTCTCTCTTTCTCGCTCCCTCTGTCTCCTTTTTCTCTCTCTGACTTAGTTATGGATTCCAGCTTTGTACAAGTCTGTTAACATTTTCTGTCCCTGCATGGCCAGCAAAATGTGAACCTATTTGTTACGAAAAGCCACAACCACCTCCACTATTCTCCTATCCCAAGCAACTATCACATGAATACCTTATTGTGAGTCTGGGTCTACAAAGATTGGGGCCCTGGATATTTTCCTTACTTTCTTGAAAACTCAGTTATGTTTTAAAAAAAAAGCATTTGTTTTAGAGAGTAGAAAAGTGACTGTTAGGAGTTATGTGGTAGGGGAAATAGGGAAAGTTTGGAAAAAGTATAAACTTTCAGCTGTGAGATGAATAAAATTGGAGCATCTAAGGAAACACACAGTGACTATGGTTGATAACACTGTGTTGTATAATTGAAATTTGCTAAGAGTAGAAGTTAAGTGTTCTCACCAAAACCAAAAAATAATAAGTAAATTAAAATAAAGATAAATATGCAAGGTGTTGGATGTGTTTAATTTAACTAGATGGGGGAATCCTTTCATAATGTCTACATATATCAAATCACTATGATGTATGCTTCAAATATCTTATAATTTTATGTCAGTATACCTCAATAAAGCTGAAATTTAAAAAATGTAAATAATATCTTTAAGTATTTGTTATAGTATTTACCAATGGTTTGTATCAAGAGGATTTCTGGATCTTCTAGTTTACCATTTTCCCAGCAATAGAAGCCAAGGTGGGTTTATTGATCTTTCCCAGGAATCCTATAACTTTCAAAAGAATCCAGTTCATTTCAGCAAACAATTATCAAACGCCTCCTATGTACCAGTTACTATTTAGGGAAATAGCTCACTTTCTAGCAGAATGCCACTTTCACTCAGAGAATAAAATAAATATACCTATCTTCCTTACCATCCTTCTGCAATTATCAATTTAAAAGATCACATTATATCAAAGACATCATCAAATAAGTTCTAGTACTTTAGATAAAATTCCTACTTTCAGATAAATTTCAAGTACTTAACCCCCAGCTACAACAATATATGGATAACATTATCATTATTAACACCCACACACAAATGGTAAATGGAAGATTTATATCAAACTTCACATAATTTTCAAAATTGTGTATTTTTTTATTCCTTTGTGTTTAGATTTTCTCCAACCTTAGTTTAAGAGATGTGGTAATATGCAGTCAAGTTAGTCGCTCCTGGTTGTTGATGACACAAATGAGCTCACTGTGGAATGGTGTAAGTAGACACTACCTGAAGCTATGTCTTTATTTTAGTTCTTTAAGGAGAACAGACTGCTATAAAGCCACCTGTCATAAAGACTGCCTTCTTCCCTGCTCCACAATATGGGGCCACAAAAAGTAGATGCTTTTGTTTCTTTTATCCAGGCACAAGCCTGAAGGACAAGATAAAAAGATAATAATGTTATTTTAAGAGTTATAATGTATTTTCTAATTTAAATAGAAGAAATAAATTGAATATTATTTTTGGATTAAAGCAAAGCTCCATTATATCTATCTTAGCCTTAATACTTCCTTACTCAAGAAGCTGGAAAGCTAAATTGAGAAAATGCAAGCAAGGTGCTTACTGTAGAGCCTGGCATGTAGGCAGCACTCAATAAATATTAGTTACTATTATTAGTTAAAAAACACAACAAAGCAGCACCAAATATGGAGAAAACGGGGGAAAAAAAAAACAACTGATCATGAAATGGCTAAAATATTCAACATGTAAACAAAGCATGTTTGATACTCCAAGTATGTCTGCATGCAAACTGACCCACATACATCCAGGCGCTTTCTCACGTGGACCCCTAGGCTGGTACCTCTGTACTATCCCTGTCATTGCGCTATTTTTGTAATAGTCTCAACCTAGAAAAAGCCTGTATTTTTCATTCCAAAGAGACATCAGGTGACAGGTCTCAGTCAACAACCAAAAATAAGTATACATTGTCCCTGATGACATCTCTCTTCTTTTTCTTAGGTGATTACTTTAATCTCAGCAACTGTGATCGTTTATGCCATCAACCAATGTTGCAGTGGCAACATTTTTCCTGCCACCTAAAGTCCAGTCAATAGCCGGCTTTGCTACTTCTCCTTAATTGCTAATGATTGGAGGACACAGTTATATCATGTGCTCAGACTGACCTTTAAATAGGTGGTCAGGGCCATTCGGCAGGAAGTCTAAGCCTTAGACAGAAAAATGAAGAACAGTTGACACATACCAGGGGTTCTAACTCCATCAGTCAACTCAGCATCTTCACATCCCTCAGGGCACCATCCCATTCATGGCTACGCTCTTGGTTCTATTCTCAGCTCCAATGGCAATAAGAAAATGTGCTTCTGTCTTAGTTAACCCATCTTAGCTACCAAATTCAGCACTCCTGTCTTTTATGTACTCATGTCTTTTTAGTTTAAAAGTAGTGATTCTCAAACTTTAAAGTGCATCAGAATCATCTGAAGGGATTGTTAAAACGGATTACTGGTTGTCACCCTCAGGGTTTCTGACTCGGGAGGTCTGGGGCGAGGCTTGAGAATTTGCATTTCCAATTAGTTTCTTGGGGATGCTGATGCCGCTGGTCCCAGGACCACACTGAGAACCACTGGTTTAAAGGAATAAATCTCTTACTTATGTGACACATTGGGGGTGTTACTTTTCCCCTTGGAAAACCCATGAAGAGGAAAAAAATAAATCCAAATGGTCTGGAAGAGAAAGAATATGTACAATATTAAGAACAGGACAAATTCTGCAGAAACCTGGGAAAGAAAGCCAGCAATTCTGCCCAGAGACCTTACTGGGTAAAGACGGAGAAATATGAGCAAATGCAGAGAAGAACAAAGCCAGGATAAGTTAAGTTTATGTTCAGCAAATTTCTCTTTCCACAGTTATGTGTTGCCATTCATTCATAATTAATTTACTCTTATTTGTGAGTGCTCAAATGTGGTACAACTATAACAAACATTTTAGCAGGAAGATTAGCTTTGTTCAGAAGGCAATGAGAAGTTGGATGTTCATAAACTTAACTTTTTAGTGGAAAGATATTATTAATAGTTATTGTTTGTTTATCAGCCAGCCCTGGCCGTTCAGAGCTCACATAAACCTCTGTGCTCTTCAGTTTTACACATAATCAGTCAGGTACACTCAGGGAATCTTTCCTTTTCTCTATAACTACCTCTGCCAAATTATGAGTTATGAAAAGGCGATTGTGAACCACACACTCTAAGTTCTCTTTCCCATAGTCAAGGACTCAACACAGTTTGTGCTCATGTAAAAACAAACAGGCACACCTTAATAATGAACCCCGGAGGGCTCACTGACATTTAAGAGGGGGAAGCCTTGAGGCTCACTTGGAACGATGAGGGGGCCACTCTAGGATAACTGACTCTTTTGACAGGTGGATGTGAGACCCCTGCCCCCTCAGTTGTCAACCTGGACTGGATATTTGGAATCTGTTTGTAATTAAACCTGAGAATGACCACGAAAAAAAAATCTATTTGTAATTAAACCTGAGAATGACCCTAAAAACTAAACAAACAAAAAAAATGAGTGATGAGATGAAGAAATTTTAGTTCTTATATGCTTTAAAAATATTAAAAAATTTTACATGCAAAGTCTTTCTCATTTATTCATGTTTTTGTTTATCCTTTTTAGATTGATTTTTCCACAGTAAAAAATATAATCACAGATAAATATATAGTGTCTATTTTGCAAAGATGGCGTCTAAATGTGCTGCGCTTGAATTTTCATGGTTGTCTTCTCCGACTGAAAACTTTGAGATCTGTCAGTAAGTATGTTCATTACAACTGTTTGTCTTATGTTCCTGTATTTTAATTAAACAAATATAAGGAAAAGTATACATACAGTGGAAACTTTAATTATAGTCTTAGGCCATAAGACTGCCTATTAAACTAAACTCATATAATGTAGTCAGCTCTTACTGGATTGTATGCCCTGGGGGTTGGTCCTTTGTTTATTCCTATTCACTTTTTTTTTTTTTTGTCTAGCATTTGTCTTATCTATATATCATCAATTTATCTACAAAAAAAATGCAATATAAGAAAATAGTCTCATTAAAGAAATTCTAACAATAGACAGTAAAAGAAAAAACTCCCTTTATCTACCTCAAATCCATTCACTTACCCAATGGTACTCTATCTTCTTAGTTTTAGTAGATTGTCAGTTTATTCTTTTGGATTTTCTAGTTAGACTATCATATCATCCAGAAATATTAAGTTTTATTTCCATTCATTTCTATTCTTTTATCTTTGACTTCTTTCATTAGCAAGGATATGCAGCCATCTTGTTCTTGACTTCTTTTCTCATATTTTTAATGAGAACAGTGTTAATGTTTTATCTTTTAATTTCTGGAATACACCTGATACCTTTTGCAGCAGCCATCTCCTGCAAGTCCCTCATTCAGTCTGGTCACGTCTGTCTTTGGATTTTTAGGAACTATTAATTTCAGATCCACCAAGACCATTTCTTTTTGTTTTCCAAGGATAGTATAGATAAAAAAAAAAAAAGGTTCTGTTTTGTCATTTGGGTAGAAGAGGAAAGCTGAAACATGTGCTTAGTCTGCCATCTTAAACCAATTTATTACTTTTTTCTTCTTTTGCTCTTTCCTTATGATTTGATGACTGTCTTTAGTGTTTTGATTGGGTTTTTCTCTTTTTGTGTATTTATTATCGATTTTTGCTTTGTGGTTACCATGAGGTGTATATATAGCAGTCTGTATACATATTTGATTATTTGAAGTTGCTAATCTCTTAACTTTGAATGCATTTTAACCCCCCCCAAGTTTAACGTTTTTGATATCATATTTTACATCTTTTTGTCTCTTAACTACTTATTGTCAATATAGCTGATTTTACTAGTTTGTCTTTTAATCTTCCTACTAGCTTTATAAGTGGTTGATCTATTACCTTTGCTGTATATTTGCCTTTACCAATGAGATTTTTTCCTTTTATAATTTTCATATTTCTAGTTGTGGCCTTTTCTTTTCCACTTAGTGAAGTCCCTTTACCATTTCTTATAAACCCAGTTTTTTTTAGCTTTTGCTTAACTGTAAAACTCTTGATCTTTTGTTCAAATCTGCACGATAGCCTTGCTGAGTAGATTATCCTTTTTCCTTTCATCACTTTAAATATATCATGCCACTCCCCTCTGGCCTGCAGAGTTTCTGCTGAAAAGTCAGCTGATGGTCTTATGGGAGTCCCCTTGTAAGTTATTTGTTGGTTTTCTCTTGCTGCTTTTAAGGTTCTTTCTTTATCTTTAGTTTTTGCTGTTTTAATTATAATGTGTCTTGGTGTGGACCTCTTTGGGTTCATCCTGTTAGGGACTCTGTGCTTCCTGGACCTGGATGTCTGTTTCATTTCTCAGATTAGGGAAATTTTCAGCTATTATGTCTTAAATAAGTTTTCTACCCTTTCTCTCTCTTCTTCTGGGAACTCCATAGTGTAAATGTTATTACACTTGATGTTGTTTCAGAAATCTCTTGAAGAACCCTTCTTTTTTAAAAACTTTTTTTCTTTTTTCTGTTCAGTTGAGTGATTTCCACTACTGCCTTCCAGTTATCTGATCTGTTCCTCTGTATCATCTAATCTACATTTGATTCCTCCTAGTATATTTTTCATTTCACTTATTGTATTTCTCAGCTCTGTTTGGTTCTTTATTTTTCTAACTCTGTTAAACTTCTTATTGTGTTCATCCATTCTTCCTGACTGAGCACCTTTATAATCATTAACTTGAATTCTTTATTGGGTAGATTGTATATCTCCATTTTGCTTAGTTCTTCTGGATTTGTCTTATTCTTTATTTGGAATATATTCCTCTGTCATCTCATTTTGCCCAATTCTCCGTTTTATTTCTTTGTGTTTGGTAGGTTGTTTACATTTCCCAGTCTTGGAGAAGTGGCCTTATGTAAGAGTTGTCCTACGGGGCCCAGCAACACACCCTGGGCAGCAGAGCTAAATGATCTAGGGCTGCCCTCTACTTGGGCTGTTGTGGCAGGGCTGACTACAGTGGGCAGTCTGGTAGGTGTGGGTGGCCCCTAGTCTGGTTGGTTGCCAGGCCCTTCCTAGTTCAGTGGCTCCCAGCCCACTAGGTCCCAATGTAGCTGGCTGTGAGGGCTAGGAGGTCCCACGTCTGGTGCTGGTTCACTGGCAGGTGGGGCTGGGTCCTGGACTGGCTGGCTGTGTGAACAGTGGGGTCCTGGGGCTGGTGTCCACCCACTGATGGGTGGAGCTAGCTCCCAGGGTTGCTGGCTGGCAGGCCCTAGGGGGTGCCCAGTTGCTATAGGTTATTTAATAAAGTCACTGTTCATTCCAGCAACCTTGAATGTATCAAAGATAAAAAAAACAAATCTCAGAGATGTTTCAGCATTTCTATCTCCGTCCCCTCTCTCCCTCAGCTAAGGTCCACTGATTTATTGATGTGTCTAAAGTTATACACATTTCTACTAAGAAGTTTGACTTTCCGACTTTCTGTTAGATTGAAGATAAATATTGGCTGATCTTTCAGACTGCTTGGCTGAGTAGCCACAAGAGTTGTACTTGTAGTCCTTGTCTACAAAAACTTTAGAAGAATATTAACTTTAAAATATCTTAAAATGTTTAAAAGGCAGATGCGGGCAAGGCTGGGAAATGCTTGTTACAATATTGTGACAGTTAAGGGTGTAGAGTATATGATGAAACACTTAAGCAAACTTTTGGCAAGGGTACACACAGCAATTGTTAAGTTCAGTAGTTGTGTTGTTGGGCCTGAGTAAAACAGCTACATTAGGGATGAGACACCCCACTTGACTGCAGTTTTCGTCTACTCACTCAAAGATTGGCAAGAACAGTTCAAAAAGGCTTCATCTGTAGCTACTCCTAAAATTACATGCTTAACATGTTTCTGAAGTTCATAGGACACAATACTGAAATTTTTTTAGTAGAACTTATGAAGTAATTTGCCAGTTTGCTCACCACATTCATGGTATTAATACTCATTCTTTCATTGATACAGATTTGTTACACTGTTGATTCATACATATTACATCTCCCAGTCCACTAACCAATGCTACCTCCTTTAGAAAGAAGCCCCGACATTTCACAGAATTTAGGCAAGTAGATTCTCATTACTGAATAGCTTCTATTTGCCAGAGCAGGAGACTTATTCAGATTTCTCAGAAACAGATATTAATTGATCCAGGATGTAAACTCCAGAGGAAGGATGGTTAGTAAATGAAAGATCTCAACTGTTTAATATTAAATATCTTTTCCAAATAATCAACAATTAGGTCAGAGCTGCCTCAGGCTAAGGACTCAGGAGACCTCAGCTTGTAGTAAACCTTATTTACTTCAGAAAAACCAGAGAATCTTAGAACTAGTTGGAAAAAACCCCCAACAGTTGGGTATTTGGCTACAAAATGAAGTGTTATTTAAACATTTTTGTTCAAAAATGTAGATCTCAGGACTGCAATATTTTTGGCTACCAAAAAATACACTTATTGTTTTAATCTCCTAAATTTCATCATCTACTGAATAGAAGGACAGTCCAAAGGCAAGTTATTAAACAATCAAGTAAGAAACTGGCAGGAGAGAAAGTATCTGATTGTTCATTTCATCATTGATCAACTATGCTTCCCAGAAAAAGTATCAACTCTGATACAGAAAAAGAACAGATTTTAAGTTTTCAAAAATGTTTTTCAATTTTGGCCCTGGGAGATAATAGTAACTCTAAAGACTTACTTTTGGATGGTCTGGATCAATTTCTATTGCGATGTGTTCCCGAGGTTTATTTCCAAATAGATCCCTGGGGATGATCCTGAATATAAAAATCAACCAATAAAATTCCCAACTAGCCTCCAAAACTTAAACTATAGAGTAACTTGGGCCCTTTCTCTGAATCAGATTTAACACCCTCATTTCTCTTCAGAACCTTCATGTCCTCACTGTGTGCCTCCACTGCCTACTGAGGTCCCACCTAGGCTCTCCCCACCATAAAATCTTGGACGTTTCAGGTCTTGTGTCTTTAATATTCCACCCTGCATGCTCATGAACAATGAGTGAATTTATTATCTCTCTCCGTTAACCCTTCAAATTTAACAGCTGCCTTTAGTACCTCCTGGTGAATAATGTGAGAATCTGCATTGACAGCTAGTCTCTCTAAGTCTCCACCCTGACCCAAACCACTGGTAAAAATGGGCAGAGCAGTTAGAACCTTATAATCTAGAGTCATTCCCTGAACCACCTGCTCTGGCAATTCTTCCAGCCTCCCACTTTCTTGGTTTCCTATACATACTAATACAAGTTTAGCTGACTTGATCCAAAGACTATCTCCTGCTCTCATAGGTGATTCAGGAGAAAAAGTACCTACTTTTCTTTTAGTGTCTGGTTCTGGAAGTTCTGATGTGAAGCAGCTATAGCCAAAGATAACTGTTAGTGTGCTCTGTAACCCTGCACAGCAGAAAGGACTTAGTTGGACCTGAATCCTGCCTTTGTCACCTGCCAGCTTCATGGCTTTGTCCAAGTTACCTACACTCTCAGCCTTCAATTCTTCATGTAGGGAAGGCAGAAAATATTACCTACCTCAGAAGGATCGTGTGAAAATTAGAAATAGACTATAAGAAGCTCTTAGCACAGTGTCTGGCAACTATTAGGTGCTTAAGAAATGCTCAGCACTATTTATTATTTACCATCTTCTATGCTTTGGGAGTTTTTGGATGTATCAAATAAGACCAGTTGCTAAATTTTGCACAAGTACCTTGATATAAGAAATGTAAATATATTCAACTCACTGTGAAAAGGAAATCTGCATAAAAAGGAAAAAGTGGTATTTCTAATTTTATATATTTTATATTTTATTTTTCTAATATTACAGCATTATCAAAATACAAACTGATGGGGTCAGTCTCCAGGTACTTCCTCTCTTTCTGGTGATCTGTTTCTCTAGGTGAGCTAATTTTAACCTGCAACCCAAATCATGGGGCTTCTCTTGGGCACCACTTCCTCCCTCCGTTGCTTCTGATACCACTTTCTCTTTTTGTTTCTACTTCATCCCAAATCCTAATCCTGAATCCTAACTGCATCCTTTGTTTTATGCTCTTTGATATATTAGCTTTAGCAGGAAGGGCTCAGACCCTTCCTACTGATGGGTGGTTTCCTAGTCTGAACTCTGTTCAAAAACCAGTGCTATTTCCACGTTTACTAGTGTTTATACCTGTTCAGGGCTCATGATTCACACCATCTACAACTGCTTCTCAGAGTCTCATCTTCTGACCAGTCTCTAATATAATTTTCAGATGCTTGACTGATTGCTTGTGACAATTCTCCTTCAGGTCTAGCTTGGCAGTTTTTTGCAAATATCAGTGAAAAGTAGTCGAGAATTTGGGTTTACCAGGACCTCATTTTGGAGTGCACAGGAATCGGAAATGGAGATTTATGCATAAGCTGACTTACTGAAAAAAAAAAAAAGTGGGGGTAGGGCCAGAGGGGAGAGAACAACATTTTATTATCAGTAAGCATTCGTATCTCTTCATTTGATCATCTTTAGATATATATACAAGCAGCTCTTGAAGGGCATGTAAAAATGAGCCAAGTTTTATTATTTTCAAAAAGCAGTAAAAAACTGATACAGGACATTACAAAATTCTAACGCCATCATTAGGACTTAACTCCTGCAGGTTCCTAGTGTGGAATCATCATTAAAGGCAGTTCTGCAAAGAGGCAGGCAAGCAGAATGAGAGTATCCCCTTGATTACTATTATTGTCATAATAATAATAATAATAATTAAGGAAACCTTCCTTTAGCTGGCTAACCCTGCATAAATAGGTGACACAGTTAATTAAAATGTAAACATGCAGTTTTCCGACACAAGTATAGCAAATAGAGAACTAGCTGCAACCAGAACAACTTCTAAGTTATCCCACAATAGTGATTCTTACACTTTGCTTCTTTGCTGTGTGATCCCTATGTACTTTTTCCCACTCATCATCCTCTGTATCCTGGTCAAATGTTTCAGGGTACGCTGGTAGTTTGTCTTTGGGGCATTCTTCATAGTAACTCCGAACGTACTTCCCCACAGACCACCCTTTGTACTCTTCGGGCATTCTGCACTCCAGGCCGCTGTGGTGCACGTTGTAGTGGTGTTTCAACCAGTAGTAGAGGTAGTGGATGTTGTAGTTACACCTCCAGGGGTTGTCTCTGAGCCACAAGAGTTTCAAAAAATACAAATCTTCTAACACGCCATAGTCAAAGTTTTGCAGACTGTTGTTTGATAAATCTAACTCTTCCAAATGTGTGAGTCCTAGAAAAGCAGCTAGAAACAGAAAATACTTATTAAACCAAAGAGTAATTGGGTTAAACGCAACTATATGGTATATTAGAAGGACAAATACAAATAAAAAATAAGAGGCAGTTCTCTGTTGAAAATAAAGGAAAAGATTTCCCTCCCCTCCTTTTTCTCACAGCTCTTACTTTAGAAGCCTTGTAATGGTAAGTATTTTCTCCTCTCTTTGAAATGTATACATATCTTTTAGGAGACTAAAGAGGCCCTTTTCAGCTTTATGAGGAATGTTTCTTAAGGACCTGGGAGCCATGCTGCCAAGTCTTCTTACTTAAGGGCTAGTTATCATTTATCCTGAAAACATGTATGTATCAGGTTTTAACTGTTCGGCTATATAGAAGGGTGAGATTTCTTTTTATCTTTGCAATCTTTTAGCAGACTGGCTGTTACGATATCACATTCTGGTTTAACGCTTCTTCGATAATAAAAAGTTTTCTTTTCTCTACTGCTTTTGTGGAGAGGATTTCTGTGTTGGGTGAAGATTTTGGTCTTAATTCTATTTCCCTAACAGTATACACGTCTAAATGCAAAATTCTGAAACATGGTTTTACTCAAACAAAGCATTCCCCTTGATTAAATTGACTAGCATGCAATTTTTTATTTGAAAAATCAATTTTAAGTTAGCTTTCTAAAAAATATATTTTGGGCTTATGTGCATTTTTTATACTCACTGGAAAGATGCCACAAAAAAGGCATGAACTAAGAAAATATTTCAAATGCTAGACATGAGTGCATATAAAATTGAGGAATGTTTTTGGTGGTGATTTGACAGCGCTCTCTGGGTTATCAGTAAACTGAAAATGCCTAGAAAATAGTCGGTTCCTAGCTTAGGGGGAGGGAATTAAATTCTTGTCCAAAACCAAAAAAATTTTATCTGTATTTTGAAAACATCTGGTTGTATTTTGGCAAGCTTTGGTAGCTATCAGCTTTGGATCCATATGTATTTAATTCTGCTGGAGGGTGAATAATTAAAACAAATATCAAACGTATAACACAACAAAAAGCTTTTATTTATTTTTCCTCTGAGAGTAAAGAAATCTAAACCTAAATTATTCTTATTTCAGTTGATATACACTGACTGGATGTCCTAGTTTTTATATGTCAGTCCTAATTTCAAACATTTTCTCACTTCTGTTTTAAAATACTCTTGTTGGGGCATGAAATGTCCTTATTTTGAATTTGGAAAATATGTTCTCAACCTAATGCCATTAACCATTTTCATGTCATTTGTTTTAGACAAAACCCATAACTCCCCTTAAAAAGAATTCTTTCTATTTTGGTGGAAAGCAATGACTTGGGTGCAGAGAGGGAGCAGGGAGCAGGCGCTTGGGGAGGAGCAAAAGATCAGCTCGTAATGACAGTTCTGAGGACACTGCATTTTTTGTTATTTGCTAACATTGTGTGAGTCAGTGATCTCACAATCTAGTTTTCATAAAACAAACCAGCTCTTTATATTGACAGCATTTGTAAACATTCCTAGACTTTCTTTTGAAAGTGCTATAGTTGTTACTTAAACCATATATATTCGAGCACTTCAGAAAGCTAGTTTTCGTTTGTTTCTTAAAGGAGGTAAATCCCCTAAAATGGATGTTTTCTTTCTCCTTTCTGCAATAATGCTGGGCATTTTATGAGACTGTTGTTCATACTGCCTTTTAAAGACTGATGAATCTCATGGCATTTGTATACCTACTTACCAGCATGTGATTAAAATAAGTCCACTTTGACAGTGTTTCATCAAAAAAGACCTTAAAACACAGAAGGTTTTTATTTTAAAACATTGAAAGGTCATTTTGACTTAAATGATGAAACTTAAATGATTACTTAAAAGTGCTGAGATTTTTTTTTGTTCCAGAAGACATACCAAGGAAAGCGGTTGGCATTTGGTAGGTACTCAATACATATTTGTCAGAAAATACTTTCCTAAAACTGAATTAACAAAGGGGAAAAAAATATACTACTTCAGGCACTATTTACAACAGCCAAGATATGGGAGCAACCTGCATCCATCAACAGATGAATGGATAAAGAACATGTGGGGGGTGTATGTGTGTGTACACACACCCAGGAAAATTACTCAGCCATAAGAAGAAAAAAATATTGCCATTTGCAGCAACATGGATAGACCTAGAGATTATGATACTAAGTGAAGTGACTCAGACAAAGACAAATATTATGATACTACTTACATATGAAATCTAAAATATAATACAAATGAACTTATTTATAAAACAGAAACAGACACACAGACATAGAAAACAAAGTTATGGCTACCAAAGGGGAAAGAGGAGGAGGGATAAATTAGGAGTACAGGATTAACAGATATACACTCTATACAGAAAACAGATCAACAAGGATCTACTGTATAGCACAGGGAACTATATCCGATATTTTGTAATAAACTGTAATGGAAAAAATGTGTAACTGAATCACTTTGCTGTACACCTAAAATTAATACAATATTGTAAATCAACTGTACTTCCAATTTAAAAAAAATTTAAAAAGACTACTACTGCAGATAACAGAGTTTGGCATGGAAAAGACAATGGACAAACA
Source organism: Vicugna pacos (assembly GCF_048564905.1). Lineage (NCBI taxonomy): Eukaryota > Metazoa > Chordata > Mammalia > Artiodactyla > Camelidae > Vicugna > Vicugna pacos. The sequence continues at coordinate 74,678,267 of NC_132993.1, read as the reverse complement.
AGGTTAAAAGCCTTCAGGAGAGTCCAAGGATGACAAAGGAATCCTCGCCATCATGGGCATTTCATAACTGGTGGAGGAAAAACATCACTAGCAGTAAACAAACAAACAAACAAAAACCCTGTATTATTATTTATGTCTCTGAATTATCTTCTCTCATTTTTCTCTAGTTTTCTTTACGTACTGTAGTTCTATTATAATTAAAACATTGTTGCACCATTATTCACTACTTTAATAAATTTAACTAGGTCAGATAGTAACTAACATTTTAGTCTCTTTTAGAGATAACTCTAAAACTTGTTTGCATCCATACTTTTGATGGTTGATGAGCTAAAGTCAGAAGGAAATTAGACATCTGCCCAGGGACCTCAGAAAGGCATGCTGCCTTGCAGTTCTTTGGCTATCATAGAGCAAGAAAGGGTCTCCACCTCCAGATTCTTCACCCTGTGGCCTGGTTTTGTGAAGACTGGCTACCAGTGACCAACCTGCACACCAGTATAATGATCGCTCCATTTGGGAGAAGGGTGTCTCTATAGTATTCTTACTCACTGTGAAATGAAAATTGTTTTTGACTTTACAATTTAAAGATACTCCCAAGTTTATACTATCTGTACAGACTAAGGTATGAATGTAGCATATTACTGTTCCTTTGAAAATTAAAAAATATGCTTCCTTAATATTTTAAAATATGTTACTAGTACTAAAATATGCCTTTGTAGCTCTAGAACACTTATTCTCAGTTTTCACTTCTACAATTTTAAAATCCTAATGTTCTGTTAATTGAGAAATAAAATGTTTATATTAACACTGAATTATTAACAGTATTGACGCACTTTTTAAAACAACTTTATTGTGGTATAATTTCTATACAGTAAACTACACATATTTCAGACATACAATTTGATGAATTTTGATAAGATGTATACACCCATAAAACCACTACTACAATCAAGATAGCTAACATTTCTGTCACTCCCCTAGAGGTGCAAATTTTTAACTCTCAATTTATCCCTTCCTACCCCTTTATCCCCTGGTAACCATGAGATATACTTTTTTTTTTAGTTTTTTTTTTTTAATTGAAGTACAGTCAATTACAATGTGTCAATTTCTGGTGTACAGCACAATGTCCCAGTCATGCATATACATATATATATTCATTTTCATATTTTGTTCTCTTAAAGGTTATTACAAGATATTGAACATAGTCCCCTGTGCTACACACAAGAAACTTTAAAAAAATCTATTTTTATATATAGTGGACACATTTTTAAAGACAGGGTTTTTCAAATTAAAGTAGCACTGTGAAGGCACAAATATTATGTATGTTACAAAACTAATCATCATTGCAGTAATTCTCAGTTCTTTCTAAATTCAGTGTGCTCTCTTAACTTACCAAGCTCATTTCTGTCAGAGGCTTTGCTTAGCAAACAGAGAAGAGATTTGAAGGATGGAAAAGAAAATTGATCTTGATCTAGGATTAGATAAAACCTATCTGGCTCTGGTTTGAGCACATTTTATCTTAGTTTATGATCATTCTTCATCTTAATTTATGAGCTTAATTTAATCTGCTTGGCGGATTATTTTGAATTTACTTTAAACAGGTTCTTAAAGTCTTACTTTAAATAAGTTGAGACTTAATGAATAGCAAAGAAAATGCTAAATCTGAATTTCCCTATAAAAATCACTATATGCTTGGCATATTATTGACCAGTAGCCATATATTCCTATTTTTAAAATATACTCTACAAAACTTTACTTTTATTCGGACTAACTAAAACTGTTGCTTAGTAATATAAACTATTACTTACTTCATAAAGCAACAGTTTGGCAAATATTTTTCTGAGTTCCAAGCATGTTCTAACTTAAGCATCATGTTTAATTTAAATTCAAAGTTTTAATTAGTTTTTTAAAAACTAAATTGTGTTTACTATAAATGTTGCCATAGGGAAAAAACAGAACACCTGTCATCTGTTTAAAGGGCTATTCTGGGGGAACTTACCAGGATCTATGAATTGAATGCCATTGCTGCTGAGGTTTAATTTCTTTAGCTCATGAACATCTTCAAACTCCTTGGGTCGAAGCTGGTTGATTTTATTGTGTGACAAGTCAAGTTTAACAATATCTGGAGGGATGTTGTTTGGAACTTTCTTCAACTCTGGAAAAAAACAATAATATTCAGGTTATCAAGCTCTCTTCTTGCCCCCATTTTCTCTATCACTCTTATCCCTGAGTGACTGAAGAGTCAGCTCCTGAAGGGGAAAAGGATATTGAAAAACAAAGAACATTGCTATGAATAAGCCTTAGAATATACTGTATTCCACCAAAGCCCAGCAAACCAAATACAGCACACTTAGAAGAGCAGACATGGCTCCTTGCCGAGCTGTTCTGAGAAACTTCCCAGAGGTGGCAACAAATCAAGAGGAAGACAGCAGTCAGTGTAGCTCAGATGGCTCGTCATCAGGTGAGGTTGTGGGGCTGAAGCCTGGCTGCCCAATAGAATCATCTGGGAAGCCTTTAAAAGCAGAAAGCTGAAACAAAATGTAACTAACAAATCAAACCACTTTCATCTTGCATTCCCTTCCCACTCCTCTAAGAGTTTTCATTGTTCATTACTGCCTCTTTGTTGCTCCTTCCATCAACAAATAAGCTCAGGTCTCTCCACCCTAAACAAACAAAGAAAGCCCTTGACCCTGATGATCCTCAGTCTGTTATCTTATTTCTCCTTCCTTTGGATGCTAAAATTCAAGAAAGAAAAGTACTGACTTGCCTCCCCACTCCCCTGCACCTCCAGCATCTGCTTTCTCATCACCCACTTATTCCCTGAATCCTTGTGATTTGATTTATAATCCACTACTCCCTGACTCTGCCCAAGGTACTTCAGTAACTGGACTCAGGAACAACAACAATAACAAAAATGCTGCTGCTGCTCCTGCTGCTCCTCCTCCTATAAGAAAAGCCTCTGGGGAGGGAACACTCCCTAAGTCATTCTATGAAGCCACCATCACCCAGCTACCAAAACCAGACAAGGACACTACCAGAAAAGAAAAATTACAGGCCAATATCTTTTTTGAACAAAGGTGCAAAAATTCTCAACAAAATACTAATAAATCAAATCCAACAACACATAAAAAAGATCATACACCACAATCAAGCTGTATTTATTCCAGGGTCACAAGGATGTTTCAACATATGAAAATCAGTGTGATACACCACATCAACAAAAGGCAAGACGAAACTCACATGATCATCTCAATAGATGCAGAAAAAGCATTTGATAAAATTTAACATCAATTCATGATAAAAACTCTTAACAAGTGGGTACAGAGGGAACATATCTCAACATAATAAAAGCTATTTATGACAAACCTGCAGCCAACATAATCTTCAACAGTGAAAAGCTGAAAGCTTTCCTGCTAAAACCTGGAACAAGACAAGGATGCTCACTCTCACCACTTCTATTCAACATAGTATTGGAAGCCCTAGCCACAGCAATCAGACTTGAAAAAGAAATAAATGGTGTCCAAATTGGCAGGGAAGAGCTAAAGTTGTCATTACATGTAGATGACATGATACTATATATAGAAAACCCTAAAAACTCCACACCAAAACTACTAGAGCTATGTATAGGGATGACTGAAACATTTTGCTGTACACCAGAAATTGACACAATATTGTAAACTGACTTCAATAAAAACAAAAACAAAAGACCTACTAGAGCTGATAAACAAATTCAGCAAGGTAGCAAGATACAAGATTAACACACAGAAATCTGTTGCATTTTTTTACACTAACAATGAATTATCAGAAAGGGAAAGTAAAAAAAAAAAAATCTCTTTTAAAATTGCACTAAAATTACTTAGGAATAAACCTGACTAAGAAGGTGAAAAACTTATATGCTGAGAACTATAAGACATTGATAAAAGAAATTGAAGATGATTCAAATAAATGGAAAGATATTCCATGTCCTTAGACTGGACGAATTAATAGTGTTAAAATGGCCATACTACTCAAAGCAATCTACAGATTTAATGCTATCCCTAACAAAATAACCATTACATTTTTTTTTTTTACAAAACTAGAACAAGTAATCCTAAAATTTATATGGACCCATAAGAGAGCTAGAATTGCCAAAGCAATACTTAGGAAAAAAGAACAAACCTGGAGGTATAACCGTTCCATACTTCAGATAATACTATAAAGCTACAGTAATGAAAACAGCATGGTTCTGGAACAAAAATAGACATATGAATCAATGAAACAAAATAGACAGTCCAGAAATAAACCCACTCAACTATGGTCAATTAATTTTTGACAAAGGAGGCAGGACTATACAATGGAGAAAAGACAGTCTCTTCAGCAAGTGGTGTTGGGAAAGTTGGACAGCTACATGTAAATCAATGAAGTTAGGACACTCCCTCACACCATAAAGAAAAATAAACTCAAAGATGGCTTAAAGACTTAAATATAAGACATGACACCATAAAATTCCTAGAAGAGAACATAGGTAAAACATTCTCTGACATAAATCATAATAATATTTTCTTAGGTCAGTCTCCCAAGGTCATAGAAATAAAAGCAAAAATATACAAATAGGTCCTAATCAAACTTATAAGCTTTTGCACAGCAAAGGAAACCATAAACAAAATGAAAAGACAACCTATGGACTGGGAGAAAACATATGCAAACAATGAGCCCAACAATGGCTTAATTTCCCAAATATACAAACAGCTCATACAGCTCAGTAACAAAAAAACAACCTAATCAAAAAATGGATAGAAGATCTAAATAGACATTTCTCCAAAAGAGACATACAGATGGCCAATAGGCATATGAAAAGATGCTCAAAATCGCTAATTATCAGAGAAATGTAAATCAAAACTACGATGTGGTTTCACCTCACACCAGTCAGAATGGCCATCACTAAAAAGTCTACAAATAAATACTGGAGAGTGTGTGGAGAAAAGGGAACCCTCCTATACTGCTGGTGGGAATGTAAATTGGTGCAGTCACTATGGAAAACAGTATGTAGTTTCCTTAAAAAAGTAAAAACAGAGTTGCCATGTGATCCAGCAATCCCACTCCTGGGCACGTATCTGAAGAAAACTCTAATATGAAAAGATACAAGCACCCCAATGTTCACAGCAGCACTGTATACAATAGCCAAGACATGGAAGCAACCTTAATGTCCATCAACAGATGAATGGATAAAGAAGCTGTGATATGTATGTCCAATGGGCTACTACTCAGCCATAAAAAGGAGTGAAATAATGCCATTTGCAGCAACATGAATGGACCCAGAGATTATCATACTGAGCGAAGTGAGAAAGACTTTACCATATGATATCACTTATATGTGGAATCTAAAATATGATACAAATGAACTTAGTTACAAAACAGAAACAGACTCACAGACACAGAAAACAAACTTGTGGTTACCAAAGGGGAAAGGGGGAGAGGAGGGATAAATTAGGAGTTTGGTATTAGCAGATACAAACTACTATATATATAAAATAGATAAACAACAAGGTCCTACCGTATATCACAGGAACTATATTCAATATCCTATAATAAACCATAATGGAAAAGAATATGAAAGAATATATGTAAATGAATCATTTTGTTGTACACTAGAAACTAACATAACATTGTAAATCAATTATACTTCTATAAAAAATTTTTTAAAAAAACCTCTGGAAGAGGAGTCCAGGTTATTTTTCACAGGCTAATAGAAAATCAAGGTTCACCTAATTTATCTTTTACTATTTATATTTGTTTTTAAATCATGCTTTTAAAAACTATAAAGTGTTTTTATTTTATATTTTAGCATATAATATTTGCCCTTTCACTTAATCTTTAGCAAAGTATTCTGAAAAGGCTTTATTCAATTTTAAGTAGGGCAAGTGAAGCCTGCAAAGAGATAAATCTATCCTGACAAAAGAAAACTAGAAGTAACAAATAAAATGTCCAGATTAATTCACACTTGAGAAACAGCATGACCCAAAGACTTTCTGAATAAAAAGAAACTCTTCGAAATAGGTATAGTAAAGTAAGTTTATAAAAACTGGTATCCATGTATCTGTAACTCCCCTTTTGATATAGAATAATTGAATTACTGATCATTTTTTCCAAATATTAAAAAAAATTCCTGTGGTACATATGATTTCTTAACTCATAGTATGTTTACTTTTATAAAGACTCAGTCTTATTTCCCCCCTATTTTTAACAGCTCAGAATCCATGGTTAATGGGATGGTATTGGTTATTCCGTCTCTGGTATCCTTATTACTGTTAAATCTGCTTTTTATTCTTGATGGGATCTTGGATTCTTAGTAAATACGTACAGGAACTTTTTCTAGGTGCTCTAACAAGTATTAAGTGACAAGAACCCTATGAGCTAAGTACGTTATCCTCATTTCACAGATGACGAAGCTGAGGCACAACTTGCCCACAGTCCCGCTCCTAGGACTTAAACACAGACATGCTAGCCCCCAAATCTATGCTTCTGACCACTATGCTCTCCTGCTTGTTCACGGTACCTTTCTGCTTCGTTTGTGCTGTTTCACCTGCCTAGGATCCTCAAGCTTGGCATGAAGGGTATAGTGGGGGCTGGGGAGCAACTGGGGTGGAGTCGGTGTATTAGGATGGCCGTGAGACCTTTTTGGCTCTGTATTTAAAATGACATCTCCCTGTTTTCAAGTAGGTAACAGTAACAATAATAATAATACCACTCCCTGGTTTTTTCCAGTGGTATTTATCAACATCAGGCATAGTATACATTTTACTGATTTTTTTTTCATTTTTGCACCCTCCTTGCTGTGGAAGTTTCACGAGGGAGGTTGAGACCAGTGCTCAACATATCATAAATAAATAAGTGGCATGTGGCAGCCAGCTTCTAAAACGGCACCCAATGATCCCCTCTACTGACATCCATGCCCTTGGGTAAACTCTTCTCCTTGAGTATGGGCTGAACCAAGTGACTTGCTTTAATAGAATGCAGCACATATGGTGGAATGTCACTTCCATAATTGGGTTATAAGAAATTCTGACTTTTATCTGGCTAGGAGATTCTCTTTTGCTGGCTTTGATAAGGCAAGCTGCCATGCTGGAGAGGCTCAGATGGCAAGTAATTAAGGGTGGCATCTGGCCAACAACCAGCAAGGAACTCAAGCCCTCAGTCAAACAGCCCTTGAGGAGTTGAATCTTCCCAACAGCCACATGAGCTTGGAAAAGGATCCTTTTCCAGGTGAGCCTTCAGATAAGACCTTAGCCCTGAGCCCTGGTCAATACCTAACTGCAGCCTCATGAGAGATACTGAAGCAGAGGACCCAGCTACACCATGTCTGGCTTCCTGATTCACAGAAACTAAGAGATAATAAAGTGTGTTGTTTAAGCCACTAAGTTTTGGAGTAGTTTGATAGGCAGAAATAGACAGCTAACACATGGTAAATAATGAGCTCATTAAGTGTTGAGTTTAACGATTCAGGAATATTGAGCCCTCTTGTAATAAAAGTGCTTTGAAAATGTGGGTTGATTTTGCTTCTGCCCTCTGTTAAGACATTTTTAAGTTTGATCTAGAGTTGTATCTGCCAACATATTGAAAGGTAAAAGATTTTAAGATTTGAACTTATTATATAATACTGCAACAGAGAGGCACTCCTCCCTTTAAGATTAGCAAGACCATGACTGGACAGCTATAACCTCTCTTGGACACTACATGAAAACAAGGAGATGGAGATCTGAGGGAAAACTGAAATCCACAGAGACAACTGATGACAGCCAGAAGAAATAATTTCTTGACGTTTAGATTTGGAGTAATTACTGAGAATGGCTATGGCATCTTCGTAGGTTTTTTTTTATTTAAGAGGAAGAGACTTTTATTTCAAAATACCCAGGATCCCTCCTCTCCTCTCTTCCTCCACTGTTAGCACATTGGTCCAAGCCACCATCCCCTCTTATCTGGATTATCCCAGTAGTGTCCTAAGCCCTTGTGATTGTGTTAAAACATATGTCAGATCCAGTCATTTTACTGGATGGCGTCCCAACCTCCAGATGGCAGAATCTTCCAGTTGTTTCCCATCTCACTATGAAATAAAAAAGCCCCAGTCTTCACTAAGGCCCTACAAAGTCATTAAGGGCTGTAGGTCTTCCTTGGCACCAGAGTTAGTATCTCCTTGGTTTTGGAAAGCAGTGTATTTATCAGTACTTGCTTGCTGAACCCTATCTACTGGGTTGGATATGAGGGTGAATGACAAGCAACCACTGTAGGACAAGCTAAAGTGGGTTAACCACAAATAAATGGGCAGAAAAAAAGGTTTATGAGAACACCCTGAAACTCAGCTTAGGCAAGGTGGCAGACCCGTGAATGCTGGAAGAGGAATATGAATTGCAAAACTGACTTTGGCATTGTTGCCAGCAGCCTTGGGTAAAAATAAGATCCACAAGTAATACCAGGAAATGCAAACCAAAGCCTTTACTAGTAGGCTTAGAAAAACATGGAAAAATCTTTTTGTTGTTTTGAGGGGTAAAAGCAGTTCTTTAGTTTTTAAACTTGAATGAGAACTGCAAATATTGATGTGAAGTATGTTTGTCTTTGATAAAGATTATACAAATACAAATTTCCCCAGGTCAGAAGTCAAATCTGGTCGATGTCCCCGTTTCTAGACATGGTATCATGTGGTTATTTGCTGCAACCCAAAATTTTTGGTAAACCCTCAACAAATAGCCATATTTACCTGATTATCATCCCTGACAAACCCCGTCCCTCCCCCAACCAAACCTTGCTGATTTTTGAGGAGAAAATTGAGAAATTTTTTTCCATGTAATTTCCCATTTTCCATGTAATTTCCCATTTCCTTGATTACCAGCAATTTCAGAACAACTCAGAAGGCTTGGTAATGGTTGGTAAAGAGACATAAATGGTCCTGTTTATTGCAAAAATAAAAGATTCTTAATTACTGTTCAAATCTACAGTGAAATTAACTTCAGTGACAGCTGGGAGTGATTTATGGGCATAATTTTCTCCAGCCCTAAATTAGAAGTAAAATTAACCCTTAAAAATAGTAAACTATTCTGGTAAATGTGACACTAAACACCAATTTTAAAACTCTTACATTCATGTATTTTTGGCAAATCCATTCACCTCAATATGACATAAACATGCCTTTCAACTAATTTCACATTTATTCCCTTTGAAAGACTAACTTTTGCTGGCAAAGTGCCTGCCTCCCAGTGAATATAGCTATTATTTCTTTTTCTTGCTGTCATATGTTTAAGGCAAAAATAGTGATCTTTGAGGTCTATGTGGTCAAATTGGCACGTATTAAGTACCCAACGCACACACTCTGACTCATCCTGTCAACTGGAAAAGACAGAATGCTTGAGTTATGGGGATCTGTATTTGGGTTCCCTTTTTGGTCCCTTTGTGACCATGTGTTTGTGATCATGTACATGTTGTGTTGTGTTGTACAGAGACTAAGAGGGGGGTTCAATACTGGGAGGAAGCACCCAAAAGGCTTTTATAAATTCTTCTTGGTTAATAGACATACCTAGAATTTTGAAGGATAAGAGGACATAGCATGATAGCCAGTGGCTTGGGAAGTGCGTGGGGACTGCCTGTGTGACCTTAAAAGGGCAACTTAACTTCTCTACTCCTCAGTTTCCTCATTTATAAAATGAGGGTAATAATAGTATTTCTTTTAAAGCTGTGAGGAGTAAATGATGATGCGTGAAACTGCTATGTCTTAGAATAAGAGGGAGCTCTTACGCATTAATGTCACTGCCAGTCCCACTCTCAATGGCATGTTTTAGGTTTCTTTAGATCCTACACAGTGTCCAACATGTGGAACACAATAAAAAGTATTACTACACTCTAGCAGGGAGCCAGAGATTAACACTGCTGAACATTTATTCTTAGTATTCGACATTTATTATTTATAGACTGGGATAAGGAAAACTGCAACGGATTCAGATCATCATACTTGAATTCTAGCCATAATTTTTAAGTTCTATGTATTTTTAAAGGTTGTTTAAATTACTACTTCATTACAGCAAAGAAAGCAGCTCAATTATTATCATCAATCTGAAGAACATGGCCCTGGGCCAGGCAGTACCAAAGGGAATTTAATAGACAAGACCTTTGCCCTTAAATTTATAGGAATTAACAAAATACCAGGAAATGAAAAACAATTAACTGTATCAGTAGATTTATATCAACCACAGTGAAAGCGATTTATATCAATGCTATTAAAAGACAAAATTACCCTCCATTTTACAACCTAAAAAAGCATGGGCTCTGATTTATGTCATCACTAACATGTGGAAGAACTTGAGTTGTCTGTTAGTGTATGGCCCTATATTATATGTACTAAATGTGTATGTCACAAAACTTTATATTGTTTTCCAGTAAATAGTATGTGTATTTTTAAAGCAGGGGAATGAATTTATGGGGGACCGCTGGAAGGTTGTGTTTAGACAATAACTTGAGGCAGGAAAGCAATAAAAATACATTTGTATTTTCATAAGCTGATTTTTGCCAAGAGAAAAAGAGACAAAAAATATGGAAAAAAGACAAAGGCAGAAATAAGCTCACTGGAGGGGGAATGGCCCAAGAGTAGAAAAGCAGTAAAAAAAAAAAAAAAAAAAACCTAACATGTTATCTTTTCTTAAGTTAGAGTGTAGTCTAGCTGGAGAAATCTTCAATTTTGTGCTGATGGCATTCTTCTCAGATAATTAATGAGCTTAATGCTACCTGCTTTATCACGTGATGCAGCATGTGCAAATTAACTTTAGCTTGAGGATAGAACCTCAGCAACAGCAAGTAGTTTTCCAAACCCGAGTTAGGAGTAGCAGCTTTGTATCAGTTTTAAAAATATATAATTCAAGTCTTTAAGTGTCACAAAGGAAATCCTAGTAAAATGCACTCTTCAGCATGAAGCACTAAGTCCTCACCACAACAGTGTTAGGGAAATTCCACCCGGTCTGACTGCAGAGAAACTTTATATACTGACTTACTGGGAATTCTTTGATGCTTGCATTGTTAAGGCAGCTGCTTCTGGAGCATGGTGAGATTAATTCTGGACAACAGCAGGCTCAGGTAAACCAAGTTTCGAATCTTAGCTCTGCTGCTTGCCTGTGAGACCCCGGCCAGGTGACTGAACCTCTCTTAGCCTCCTTTTCCTCAACTGTAGATGGGGAAGCTACTACCTTCCTGGCTGTTGTGGACCGCATGTGTGTGGAATACCTGGAGCATAGTAGGTTCTCAATTAATGAGCACTTTCTTTCAAATTCAGATCCCATAACGGCATCTCCCCGGTTACGATGCTGTGATTGCTCTAGTATGGCATCAGTGATACCTAATTCACAGGGTGTCATAGCAAGCAAACCTTTCCACGTCATAAGGCCATGGTGTGCTCTAACCAGGTGCCACCTTCCACAGTCAGAGAGGGGCCAGTCTTCGCTGATAACTGAACAAACGTACTGCTGCCTCTTCAGCGTCAGTGCACTCCTGCCTATGGCTTCCTGGAGAAGCCAGAGTCTCTGTGCTTCTCTTAACCTTCCCTTTCTGTTCTTAAAGAAACAAAACAAAACAAAACCAAATCTCCCAAAGTAAGTGGGAGGAATGATACCACACTCTATATGACCCTAATTCAATGACACCTGAATTTAATTTATTACTACAAATAATTTATTAACCCACGCCAGAAAGGAAACACTGTCACATGGTTTGCTATCCAAGGTAGATTAAGTGGTTCCCATACCACACTTTGAGAACGTCTTCACTAACATGTCAAGAGCAACACTAAAATCTCCCATCTCTTGTCTTATTTCATGAATTTATCCTGTGTGCACAGGTTCTGCACAGTGTTAGCCCAAGATTGTGTGAGATGTAAAAAGCCAGTGATAATTTTTAGGAAGTAGATAATATTCTTGAGAAGTTTTCTTAGTCTCATAGTTCTTGGATTAAACACTTTCAATTTGGAGGTTTTTAAAAATACTTTTATGTTTTATATTGGATAATTTGGGAATAATTAAGATACAGGATGTTAGCAAGTGTTAGCAAAGATTTTGAGACTAAATTGTGAGAACTACAGATACGCCATCACTACACCCCGCGTGGCCACCCCCTCAGTGCTCACCTGTCCCGCTCTGCTCGTGGTTTTCCTTGAGGTTATCATTTCCCCACAGATGCACACCATGTTTTGACTTTAACTGATACAAGTCAGGTTATATAGGCAGCACCTGCACTTGTTTTCATACCCAACAGTTTCCCAACGCAAATTAAATTACATTGAATTTAAGATTAAAGAAATTTCTTACTCCCACAGCTTATGATGAGCCAATAAGAGTAGAAGCCAAATAGCTGCCCCTCTGAGCCCACCTCCTGCCCTCCTCCAGTGTTCCCCAAATCACCAGCCACCTTGAGCTTGGAGTAAATTCAGTCATCACTGGGGAAATACTTCTGGTGGAAATGACACGAGAAATTCTAAGTCGTGGTGGGGGTGCAGGGATTCATAAGGATTTATAAATTCAAAGAGCATTTTTCATGGTCCATGAAAATGAAAAAGTAAGAAATATACAGACCTTTCCTTTTGCAGTCCAGGGTTTGAATGGGGAACACGTAATTGTGGCAAAGAGAAGAGTCCGCCTCGGGCCTGATGATTGGGGGTTTCCCTGACACTTGGGGTCTTGGACCCAATTGTTCCTTTTCCTCTTCATTACATAACTGTTCAGATTTTATCTGCCTCAGTTTTTGATTTTTCAGTTCGTGTGGGCTTTCACACTTGGCGTAGTTCCCCAAATTCCGGTTCTTTGGAATTTGCAACATTGAAATAAGCGTTTCCATCTCACAAGTACAGTGCCAGGGATTGTCATAAAGACGCAGGTAGCTCAGGAGAGGTGTATAAATGAACACTTCCTCTGTCAAGACTTTGATCTGGTTGTGCTGCAGTAAGAGAGTGGTAAGTTTATTTAAACCGAAGAAAGCCTCACTCTCAATCTTGGAGATCTCATTCTGTTGCAGATCCAAGCTTTTCAGCTTTTTAAACTTGGAAAACATGTTGTTCTTCAATATGCGGATTTTGTTTCTTGCTAATAGCATGTGCAGCAAATCCTGAGGCCAGCCAGGCAGCACAAAAACTAATTTTCTTTCTTGACAATCTAAGTATTTCTCGTGAAGATACATGTACACTTCGCAGGGGAGGCCTGGTGCATAGCGTTTGACTGGGTTGGAGGTTTTTCGGCTCCCACCAGCCCGGCCATGATTCACTCGGTTTCTTGTGCCCCCAGGGCTTGCCTTGCTGAGCTCAGCGGCTTTACAGAAGAAGAGCAGGATTACTATGGTAACCACGCGCATCCTGACATCCAGCTGGCCCCAATCACTTGGTGTGACTGAGGGAACAACGAAAGTATTTCTTTGAGATCCAAGTTTGGGTAATCTTAGCTAATGCAGTTCAGGAACAATGAGACGCAGCTGAGGTCCAGTGGAGTCCCTAGATTGCAGGAGGGAACAAAATATTTAGTTAGAGACCACTGTGAGCACTGCAATTGATGAAAAAATAGTAAGTTATAAGGTAATTTATTTTTATTTTTTAGCAAAGGCGTTCCAGTTAACAAAGGCACATACAGAAGTGTGGTATAAAAGGCTCTACACCCTCCTACTTGCCTGGTTTAGTGGCTAAATGTTTGGGCCCTGAGTCTGAAGCAAGGCTTTTCTACTTGCTTAATTGTGTGACCTCAGACTAATTATTTAACCTCATCTTCAGTGTCTGTGAAGTGGGACGGAGGACACCGCTAGTATTGTTGGGAGGATGAAACAGGCTCTTGTGCATCAGACACCTCACAGTGCCTGGCCCGGGTGAAGTACCCACAGTGTTAGGACATAGCACTATGAAAACCGAAACCTGTAGTTTATTACCACACCGGATTCAAGAAATTAAAGGGGATTCTCCTCACAGTTTTGAGATGTGCAAACAAGAGCAGGACTCCTATGGCTGGCGTCCAGAGCTTATTTTTTTCTTTCCTTTTCTGTCCCACAATCACCAGTCATGTGGAATGTGGGCTCCAGACATGCTCAGGGCACACTGCAGCTGTCCTTGTCATCTCCTGCACATCTTAGTTCAAAGGTCACCTTCTCAGCAAAACCTCCTCTGACTGCTCCATTTAAAGTAGCACCCTTCCCACTCACTGGCCGCTCTCTACTCCATTTCTTGTTGTATTTCTCTCCAGAGCACTTATCATTATCTGTCAAAATAGATTTTTTGCTCCTTTTTACTGTTGTTCTAACCCAACAAAGATATAAACTTTGTAAGGGTAGGGATTTTTCTCTAGTTTGTCCACTGCTGTATTTCCAGCACTTTAGAACTTCTAGCACATGGTAGGGTCTTGAAAAATATTTGCTGACTGCATGAATTACTCTCAAGTAACTATTTTATAAAATATTAATCTCATCGATTTAGTTATATATTTTTTGAATCTATTTTTCCCTTAGGTATTACGGATGACTTCCAAAATCTGCACATTTTTAAGAACTGTTTTCATTTTTAAAATTCTGCAATTGGTTTTGGTTTGCATTTATTACTTAGGACATAGTCCATTCTTGGCAGAGGAAGAAATGTTCAAAATGGATGTATGATTAATAACATTTCTGTTGTTATCATTGTGGGGCTATGTGGTTATGAGGAGCAGATGTTGTCTTTTTTTACATTTTTTAAAACTTAAAAAATATTTTCATTGAAGTACAGTTTACAATGTTGTGTCAATTTCTGGTCCACAGTACAATACTTTAGTCACATAGGAACATACATACATTTATTCTCATATTCTTCTTCACTATGGTCCCTGTGCTATGCAGTATAAACCTGTTGTTTATCTTAGATATGTCTTCTATTCATTGGAGTAGTGTGAATGCCAGGCTCACCCCACTGCTGGAGTTTTCCTGCTTGTACCAGTCTCCTCCGTCTAGAATGCCTTCTCCCTTCTTTGCCCCAAGCATTCCTCCCACTCCCTGTTTTGTGCCCACACCCCTCACTGCTCCTCTGTTATCTCAGTTTTGGAGTTTTACCTGCTCTTGGTCTAGACCCAGAGTGCTGACTGTGTAACACTTTGCTGTCTAGCTCTTTGCATGCATGTCTTGTCTTTTCTTCCCTGCCAGATTATAAGCTGTGCAGTTGTCTCCGGTCCCAGAACTAATCAGGCACCTGGCCTTTCTGACCCTCTACGTCTCATTCTGCAATTCATTGTAATTTATATGTAAATCTAACCTAAAATGTAAATATTTTGTTACTTATTATGCATGCTGAATTATTTCTGATATTAATGCTTAAGTATTTGTGGGTGTGAAATATACAACTTTAAAATATGTAAGAACTAAGATGGATTGAGGGACAGAGACGTGGATGTACAGGTGTATGTGTGATAAAGCAAATATAGTAAAATATAAATTATAGAATCTGGATGATGGGTATATTCATTGTACAATTCTGCAATTCTCTCAACTTTTTGTATGTTTGAAAAATTTAATAAAATGCTAAAAGGAACCAAAACCCAAAAATATTAACAAAAAAGTCATGCCACAAAAAAGCAGACTGATTTCTTCAAGTGCTTCAAAGCTAAAAGCTCTACATATATACAGTTTTCCCCAAAGTAGTATTTTTCTTTTTTCCCCTTCCTTCTTAATCCTCAGACAATAATAAACATGTGCATATATTTTAATTTTAAAGCTAAAAGAAATTGCTTTTCTGGGAAAGGAAACCATAAACTTAGAACAAGTTACTTGCCAAGGTTTTTGTTTGTTTTTCTAATGAATACACTGCATTGAATGTAGGATGGAAAAACTTTTAAGTTTAAACATTTGTAATATGTTGTTTAGTAATGTGTGATTTGTTTGATTTAGGCCTCTGTAGAAACTTGCAAGAGCTGAATGTCTCTGATTGTCCAACACTCACGGTGAGTATAAGAAGCTTATTTTACTATTGTTTGTATAGATTCAGACTAGCTCCACTGGAGTGCTAATACACAGAGGTTCTGCCAAAATACATGCCTGTGTGCTCATTTAGGATTAAAGATGAAAAAAAGCAAACTACGTTAAACATTGGCAAGAAATGTTACCCAATGCTATTATTAATCCTCTACATATGCCCAAGGTTAGAGTCTCTGGAAAGTGGAAACTATTCAACAATTACACAAAAATGAACTATATTGATATTTAAGGCCATGCATGTATGAGATGGAAAAAAGTGGGCCCCAGCAGAGACAACAGACTCACTTTAGCAGTCTTCATGGGTATCAACTGTGGTAGATGGAAATGAACATGCAATCCTAGCCAGCTCCTTTCTGGTCCCTGTCACCAGGCTTGCCTCTACTTCCAATCTGTCTTCCACCTTATGAGCACAGAATATTCTTTCTAAAAGGCAGATCTGACCATTTCATTCCCATCTTCCATCATTTATACTCATACCTGTCATCTACACTATTGGATAAAGTCACAGCTCTTTAAAATTACTGCACCTTGGAGACCCTCAGTGGTCTTACCTCTGCCTCCCTTTCCAGCAGTGTCTTGTTCTAGTTCCTGCATGCACATTAAGTTTCAGCAGCCACATGCTGCTATGCTTTCTTTGCTGCATGTACTAAGCTCCCCTAGCTGTTTTGCCTTTGCTCAGGCTGTGCTCTTGGCTTGGAGATAGGAGGGAACAGAATGAAGAGTCTAGTTGTGCCATGCTTCTCTTTAAGGTCCACAAGGTCCATGCCCCTTGGCACAGGTGAAAAGACTTGAGGAATTGGCTCCTCCTTGCTACCTACCCAGCCTCATTGTTACAGTTTTTTCTTTCAAATTTCTACTCTATCTCTTTCTGTGGATATTTTTAGTACATATAATGTTAAAGATGTACTTATTTTTATATATAAAGATACAAGGAATCTATATGTTACAAAATATATGTGCTATAGGGAATTTTAGATGAATTAAGTTTCAATTCTTGCCCTCAGGGAGCTTCAGTTCTCACTTGACTAAAAGATAATATTCTTTAAATTTGGCTTTCTAATATGAAAGTCAAAACAATGCCATCTGTGACGAATTTATGAACATCAAAGTCTATTCCAGTTTTGGAGTCTCATAACATACAGGGCTGATAATTTTATCCAGCTACATTTTACTACTGTTTTTCCCTTTGAGACATAGACTGGGAGACAGACTTGCACTTAAGGAGTTGAGTAACATTGATTCAGAAAGCTTTGATTTCTAAGAAGTTTGCCTTATGAATATATTCCATTCAGAAAGATCTGAGGGCATTGTGGACAAATTCATGAACGATCCTGAGATGTAGACTCAAACAATTTTTGTATTTGTGTGCTCAAACATTTGAGGATTGAAACTGGAGTTCTTTTAAACCTTGAGAACAAAATTCGTTTGAATTTTCTCCAGACAGGAAAATGCAGAGAATTGTTTGTCTCCTCATCTCAAAGGGAAAATCAGATTATTCTATGTTACATAAAGCCTACTCCAGTTTCTTCTTGCTGGCCCCCACATTTGCATCTGAGTGGCTACCTCTCTAAGGGTGTACAAACCAGCTTCCTATCCTCTCCTTGCCCCATCTCAATTTGCATTTTCGCTAGTCTTCCAACAGATACACAATCACTTTGATAGTTGATTGGCACCATGAATGTTTTTGAAGATACATTCTTTGTATTAAATTATAATGCCACACATTATGTTTGTTCTCTCAATTCCTGCTGGGAAAAAATTGTACTGTATACTTTTTTATCTATCCATGTATATCCAAATCTTACATTTTGGTGGTGGAGTATTTAGATAAATTGCCGGCATCTTGAATGCAATGGCAAGAGTGTGGTGTTTATTGAAAGCCCTGCACTTGTCCTCATGTGTCATTAGCCATAGAGCCTTTCCCACAGCAGAACTATAGTTTTACAACTTAAAATAAAGAAAAAAACAAAAAACAATAAACAATAAACTTGTGTTCTCTTTAAGGTGTGGTTTGCAGCCCCTGTAAATCAACCAATTCTTATTCCATGCTCAAGATGCTCTGACCTGCAGGATTTTGTTATTTTAATATTCATGATTCCAGGAAGTAGCTAGGGACAGAATGGTAAACACTGATGGTCCTGCTAATAATAAACCTTTGCCATCCTTAGTGGTGTTGAGGGCAGCCATACTGACCATGCAGAATTCTTCCCCAAACCACATCTCCTAGCCAAGTGACAATTTACCTCTTCCTGCAATGGCCTATTCTTCCAGGACAATGTGCTGCAAATATTTAAAAGTAGCAGACCTCTTCATTGTTCCTGGGAAGACTCAGCAACTACCATTAAACAAACACAAACCTGCTGCTACTCATTCTAGAGCATTTTATAACTAGTTACCCATAAAAGCAGCAGCTCCATTGCAATCAAAGCTTGCAACTCATCTGTCTTGTAAATGTTAATTTAGGGCTTATGCTTGAAATCACTCTGCTTTTCTGTCTTTCTCATGTGGCAGTCACACTTCTCTTGTAGTGGGTTTCAGCTCTGTGGGAGAGTGCTGCTTGAGTCTTTGAGATTCTCCCCCACAGTACCCCCAACACTGAATTTCACATCCAACATGTATGTAGCCTATATTTTACTTCAAGCCATCTCAAACTTACCATAAATTTGCTGAAAATCTGTTCAGCTGTTTTAATATATTCAGTAACAGAACCACAGAAACTTAACTACATACACACATACATCTCTATATAAATATGTATGTGTAAACATGGACTCCCTTTTTAATGAGGTCCAGTTGAAAGCATTTACTACTCCTGCCTTTCAGAATGATTTTAGTAAGCTTAAAAATGGACCCATTTTTAATCACTTTCATGCATCTAAAGGGTCAGGAATGTTTGGCACTTTGACACGAGCTCAAATTTCCTGTTACAGAGTTGAACTTGTAAGGGTTCAGATTTTCATGAAGTGTCACGGTGATGGAATGGGACTTTATTTCCAAAGAAAGGGAAAAGGGGTGGGGGTGGGGAGTAATGGAGCTTTAAGCAGAGTCATCACCTTCTATTTAATTTGATTTATAACTAAGAATAAAAATATGAAGAGACCAAGTCTTGCATATACTTTTATGGAGCAGGGAGAGAGATGATAAGGAGATAAGGGTGAAATAGCAAAGCCTGTTAGACTTTGATAAGATTCTTCTCTCTGTTTTTATGCAGGATGAATCAATGAGATACATCTCTGAGAGCTGTTCTGGAGTCCTGTATCTCAATCTATCTAACACAACTATCACTAACAGGACGATGAGACTCCTGCCGAGGTAATGCTTGTGTTATCTGTATTACACTGAAGACAGTTATGCTCCTCTAGGCTATGACTTGCTCTAGCATTCCCCAAATGCAGTGCTGCTGTTACTAACACCCCACCACTGTGGCTGACAAGAGGACTGCTTTCAAGTCTCCAAGCTGGTGCCTAACTTCTCCCTCCTGGGGTGGGGGAGGGGCTGGTTGAATAATTGGTCCTTTGCTTTGGCCAGTATTTTGGGGTCACTCTTGTAGCAATTTTCTCAGTAGCTTGAGTTAGACTCTGCCTTCTCCTTCTGTTCCTCCTCCTTGGGCATTGGAGCTTGGCCCCTAAATTCCAGTCTTGCGTTTGGACTTCTTTACAATAGAACCCCCAAATCCTGCCTCCTTAGACTCTGAGCACTGCAGTGCCAGATTCCCTGTGGCCATGCTCTGGTTACCTGTTGGGACTCCCATCACCTCCAGGAAACCTGATGCTTGTTTTCTGATCTATGGACTGTTGACAAGCTAGCACTTCTTTGAAAGAGAAGGGACAGGAGAACACATCACCAAGAGTTGACAGAATATTCAAATTTATCAAAAATTTTACATCATTCAATTATTCTCTACTTTCATCAAGGAAAGACTAATCAGGAAGGGTATATGATCATACTGGGAGAGATACAAAACATTTTCAAACTGCTATTAAAGAATGAACCATTTTTGTGCATGTAACTTTCTTAAGATCCTTTAAAAAATAAGTGAGGCATTTGGAAAAGCTTAAACAGAAAATTCTAGGTGATAATTTCCCTTATCTTTTTCCTCTGGCCATTTTCTGGAAATGTGCAATGCTAAAAAAAAAGTGGTTATGTATTTTGTTTATCTAATTAATTGAATTTCCATATTTTATTTAATCAAATCTATCAGATCTTTCCTTTGAATTTTTTGAATCTTTTAAAAATAGGGGGTTTTCCTCCTTCCAGATATTTGATATGCATTTACTTATTTTTTTCTTGTATGATTTGTTTTTACTTAAATCTATAATCAACCTAGAATTTATTTCGGTAGATAAATGAGACAATGAGCTAATGATCATAGGGTTCAGCAAACTGTGACCTGTGTGGCTAAAAGCCTGTTTTTGTGCAGCTCATGAGCTAAGAATTTTTTTTTTCACTTTAAGAATTGTTAAATAACTAACCAATTATTCCAGCATCATTTATTGAATAAAACTTTTCTCAACTGATATGTGATGTCACTTTATATACCTAAAAATTTTATATAGGTAGTAAGTACTAAAAACTCATCACCTTCTAATGTTCTTGTACATGTTACTGTGATGTATGTTCTCAAGGTTATTTATGTCCATTGTATCTGTAGGTGAAAACATTACAGAACTGTGGGCTACTGTGCATCTCTTCCCAACTCCATGTTCACTGACCACTCATTGGTAGCTTGAAATCAGCCAAAATGGGAGTGTTCTACACCATGGAAAATGGCAAACAATACAAATTTGGGCTTGATTTATTTATTGTTGATTGTTTAGACTGGAGAAAACAAAAAAGCAGATAAAATTTAAAAGTGTGTCATGCCTGTAGCTGCAACGTCGTGAATAGCACAAAAAAATTGAGAAAGTATTCTTTCAGTACTTGAAAACTGTTATCAGATTCAGCAAAGAAGTTGCATCATTGATAGACATGTGAAATCTGGACATACATCCTTGTTTCACTTTTGTCTTACTCATCAATGTAAATAAAAATATTCATATTGAAACTATAAATATTCTTCAAATTTTTTGAACTTTATTTTTATTTTATGAAAATAAGAAATGCAGCAGAGTGTCAGATTTTATTTTTCCTTTGAGCATGTAGGAGACAAAAGTACTACCTACATTTATGAGTTTGGCAAAAGTCAGTGAAAGCCTTGTGTGAGAATCAATTGACTATATAAAATTTACAATAAACACTATTGTATATTCTATTATTATTTTAAGTTGTGTGCTGTACATCTTTTGTACCTGCAAAATAGTTAATGTAAAATAGTAAGATGTACAAATTTATAGTAAACATATATACATTTATATACATACAAGTTTTTGAAGAGCCAGTTGCTAGATATTTACCAGTATGCTGATAATTAAAGATAAAATAAATGAGGAACTAATTCATTTTTACAATATTTAGTCTACCTATCAGGAACATAGTACAGTTAGAATTTTTTTTCAAATGTTCTTAAATGTCTCAAAATTTTGTTTTATTCATATGGATAGTCTTTGTGGTATCTTTTTAATTGCCATTGTGAATGATATCCTTTCTGATTATAATTTTTCATTATATTTTCTAAATGGTCATTTTTGGACTTGGGTATGATATATATATGTATCTTTTCAAACTTTTCATTTGTATGATTTAATCAATTTCTTCTAAAATAAAAAAATAAAGCTACAAAATTACTTCAAAATAAGAACTTAGGCAAAGCTTCTATGATTTTATAAGTACTGTTCTCTTTTTCTAAACGAACTGTTGTATATGTACCTTCCTCTTTGACCCAATAATTACTTAGAAGAGAATTTTTGGTTTCAAGTGGTTGAAGTTTCTTTGATTAAGTTCTGTTTTTAATTTCAGTTTTGTACACTGTGGTCAAGAAATGTGGACTGAATTATTTCTACTTGGGGGAATTTATTGAGATTTCTTGATGGACTAGTTTATTAATTAATTTTAGTAAATCATCCATGAATGTTTAATACAGGAGAGTTTTTTTAGAGAACAAAATTTCTATGTGTATATGGGCATATATATGTATAAATTATTGACATGTCATAGATAATAGTGATATATTAGTTACCTATTATAATCAAGTTTCTATTATTTTTATATTTTATACATAAATATTAATCAGTAGTATGTTTTATTATAGATTATAGCATTTGTTCACATAAAATTATATTTTTTATTCTGGTTGATGTTTCTTTGCCTTAAATTCATTCTTAATCTGCTATTAATACAGTCACTTTTATTTTCTTTTGCTTATAGTTTTGTGGAGTAACTTTATGTATCCCCATATTTTCAACCGTTGTGTTGCTGTATTTTAGGTTTATCTTTACATGCAGCACATAGCTAACTTCTACTTTTAAAAATGTTAATCTCTTTGCCTTTTTAAGAGGATAGTTTAAAAGATTAATATTTCTTATCCAACTGAGTGTATGGTCCTATTTTTATTATCCTGCTTTATGTTTTTGGTTTTTATGTTACTGCCCTGTACTCATTTTTTCTGACCTTTGCTATATAAAGTGCTTTTTATTTCTATGAGCTGAAAGCATTTCAAAGATATCTGTGTATTCTCTTGTATATTCTAACTAGTGTCTATTTGTATGTTTTTTTTAAAAAGCATGCTTTAACATGCATTTCTCTTAATTACTAAAGTCTCGATGAAAGAGTAACTTTGGCTCCCCGTGTTAGACAAGAGATCTGATACGTTCCAGTTTTCCCTTGAACTTGATGTTCCTCTACTTCCGTTCACTTGTATGTAAAATATATATTAATTGTGATTTTTGTTAAGCACCTAACTTTCCTTTTAATACTGATTTTTGGTCTTTGTACTCAATATTATAATCATATTTATAATGATTATGTAGTCCTAACTCTAGTTTTGTCAATCATAGATGGTCCATTTGTTCCACAATTTTCTTATTCTTTAATTTTGATTTTGATTCATCCTATGATGACTGGAAATATAATTTAAAGAACTCTTTATCTGGGAAGATGGGCAAGTATTAGATTTTCAGTCATTGCTTTCTGAAAATAGCTTTGTTTTCTTGGAGGATGAACAACAAATTCTCTCAGTATATAGTTTTGAATTATGTCCCTTATTCTATCCTTAAAACTCTACAATGTTGCTCCATAATCTTTGATATTTAAAATTAAAGAGATGTCTAAAGCCAGCTTGATTTTTCTTCTTTGTTGGTAATCTATTTTTTATTCCAAGATGCTGGCAAGAATTTCTTTTTCTCTGAGAAATTAAAAACATTTTCAAAGGTTAACTGTGTTATTTCAATTAACTTTTTTCTGGATCATAGTAAACCTTTTGAACATTAAAACTTACATCCTTTCTCAGCCAAGGAAGGTATTTGTCTCTTTCTTTGTTTTTCTGTTAACTAAAGTCTTTATTCATATTTTATTAAGTTTTCCTCTCATGTCCTTTTGCTCTAGGATCCAATGTCTAGGATCTAGGCTTCCATATTGCATTCAGTTGTCATTTCTCCATAGTCTCTTCCAATCTGTGCCAGTCCTCAGTCATGTCTCGTATTTCATGACCTTGACACTTGAAGAACACTGTATAGTTATTTATTTTATAGAATGCCCCTCACTTTGGGTTTAATCTGATGGGTGTTTTTCTTTTACTCTGCTTCTATTCCATTTGTTCAGGTTTCATCTTAAGACTCCCCTTTTATTTTTAGATTGAATTTTGATTCTCATCCTTTAAAGCTGCCATCTTCTCTCTCAGCATTTTTGCCTCTGTATACATTTCCTCAGCCCACTGCATTCTCTATATCAGTAGTTCTCAAAGCATGTTCTAAGAACAGCAGCATTCCAGTTAATGTTTAATAACTGGCTGGGGTAGCGGGCAAAGGTATGTCCTAATTTATAGGATTTACTGATTTCTGTGGTATAACTAATTCCACCATGGCCAATTTTAAACTACCAACATGGTGTCACTGAATGTCGAGTTGGGAAGAGATGCTAACAATTAGTTCTCATGGGCTGGTGCAAGTCAGCTCCAGTGACACCACTGTGGACGGCACCTGATCCTTTCAGGAGTTCTATAGTGTTCTCTGCTCTGCAATATAGAACATCACTCAATACCTTTCTTTAGACATTCCATATTAAGATACATCTGTGTATGGATATATGTGCATGTATGAACATGTGTGTTTATATAGGGAGAGTATATGTGCATATATGTATGTTTGTGTGTATGTATGCATGTATGTATCTATATCTAGATAGAGCAGGGTAGTGGGGAGGGAAGAGAGAGAAATACATATTATAAAATCCATAAATCCATATGTGAAAACCTGAATTTACAAAGCAGATGATTTGGGAGTAGCATACATCACGTTATAAATTATTTTTTAAACTTAAAACATTTGTTCCAACCATACTTTGAGATAACCTTTCCTCCTGGGACATTTAAAATAATTCTACAGCTATGCATAGTTTTCCAGAGATGTTCATTTCACAAATGAAGCTATACCTTCAGTGAGCAAAAGATAGACAAACTGGACCCAAGATGAGAATTTTGTTTTGATTTTAACTGCTAGTTCTTGCTACTGAGACAACATTTAGGATAAATGCTATTTGACACTGATGTTATTCATCATATGAAAAAAATGTACACTGAACTTTCTTACATATAATAAAAAAACCGTTTCATAACGACTTTATTTTTGCTCTGCTTTCCATTGTTTCAAACATGCTTGGTTATGCAAAGGCATTTTTTAATTAATTTAATTTTTTAATAACCAGAGACATGTTGTTTGTTGCTGTTCTCATTCACTCTTTGGTGTCTTTAGTACTTTTTTCCAAAGAAAAATGTAATTTGTTCACCTCTCTTGGCAATACTGATTTGCCAGTTTTTAATTTGAGTATTTTTCTCACGGCTTTGGGGACCTTCTCAGTTTCCTAAAGCTGAAAACGAGAGGGTGGGAGAGTATAGCTCAAGCAGTAGAGCACATGCTTAGCATACACGAGGTCCTGGGTTCAATCCCCAGTACCTCCTCTAAAAAATAAACAAATAAACAAACCTAATTACCTCCCCCAGCCAAAAAAAAAAGAAAGAAAGAAAATGAGGGCTGCCTACACTCATGCCCAGTACAAGATATTTTTTTGCTTCTAAATACTTCCTGAATTAAACCCTTTCCATTTATTCCTATTCTCACAATCTATTCTAGATGGCAATCTCAGCATCTCATTTGGCACAGCATCCTGATGGTTCACTCTTAGCCTCTCTTCCCTTCAGTCTGCTCTGCCTTATGCTGCAGGAAGTATCATCCTGGAACAATAGTCTTACCATGTCTTTGGCACGCATGAAGTCTAGACTCTTCCCTACTGTCCTTTAACATTATCTGGTCAAACTTATCTGCCCAGGTTTTCCAAGTGAAGCCCTTAACTCTGGTCATCTGGTTCCTACATGCTTCTCTTTCTCTACAATTGGAATGCCTTTCTCATCCCCTTGCTAATCCACAGACCTCACACTATCTATCAGAACTCCACAGTGATTTCTCCTTTTCCTGAGTTCTAATAGCAACATTCAGTCACTTATTCACCATGCGAATCAACCTTTATTTGCAAGGCATTCTGGGCATACAGTGGTGAGTAAAGCTATTATGATCTCTGCTCCTTAATGGAGCCTTATATGCTGTAGTAGCATGATGTCTAATTATTTTTTCAGATAGATGAATCAACCACTCAGTTGGCTTGGAAACTTCTTATTGGCAGGGACTCTCGTGTTATATAGTCTCACCAGTGCCCATCAGATTAGGGTAGACAGAGTTAGCTGTTGCCTTGTAAATAGGAGGCCAAGTCACTGCATTGGGATTTCCTGCAGGAATTCTATTATGCAAAACTACCTCTGTGAGACTAAAAAGCCCAAGACTTAACTCAAAAAAATCTACATACAAATCCTCTCTTTTATGACTGGGCCTGTGTCTGTGATTTTTCAGAGAGATTTTCATTTAAGTACGTAATTCTACATTTCCCTCTAGTAATAACTGCCTCAGGTGTTAAGAGATCTAACACAGAAGGCCTCAATTCTTTACTGAAAAAAAAAAAAAGGCCAAAACAAAGGAGAAGAAATGATCTCTGTAGTTTCTATAAGAATTGTGATTTTTTTAAAGATTATGGCAACAGTAGAAAGATAAATAAATCACAAAAAGAACACCACTGCCACACACGTAAGAAATACTTAGTTATCAAATCTAATTAGAAGACAAACACAGGCTGAAAACACCACCTTAAAGTGGAATTCGAGTTATCAAGTCATCTCTGGATTAGAAAAATGATCAACCAAATCTTACTCATGTAAAGGACACGTTTCTTTGCCAAAATTCAGGATAAAAAGTAGCAATTTTGAATACAATTTGCCAAGAACAATTTCACTGTCAACTGATACCTTTGCCATTCCCAGAAGCGCTAATCTGCAACACTGTAAATCCCTAGAAAGGCCTGCAGGGCCACTCAAGATTCCTGAGCTTTGCTTTCAAACCAATGGCTCCCATGAGGTTCTACTTTGAAGAGACATATCTAGAGACTTTTAATCTGGGGGTCATTTAATTTAATCAACAATCTCTTTTGCCAAACCCAAGGTTCTTAACCTGGGGTCAGTGGAGCCTCTAAGGAGACCAGGCATGGAAATCAGGGGTTCCATGAATCCTGAGAGGAGAAAAAAAATTTTGGTTTCACTAAGTTCTAACTGAAATGTAGGTAATAAAATCAGAGTAGTATTAGTAGTCCCTGGGACTCTTTCACGCATATAAATCACAAATATTTTCCTATAGTTGTTACAAATAGTTCAAAATATCATCACTGCTTCAAAATCATGGTAGTTATTAGAACTGCCACTAGATCTTGTTATTTAACATGTTAATAAAGGAGCATATATGTTGTTATTCCACTCATTTGGTTTTTAAAATATTTTGATATCTTTCAATATAATTGACTGCCTTTGTAATCATAAATATTCTTTTTTATACATTAAAAACCTTATATTGACAAAGGGTCCATAGATCTGTAGGTATCTGTGACACAAAAAAGTTTAAGAACTCCTTGCTCAACTCTCATTTTTGGTTATTTGTTAACTGATCACATGCACTTAAACTGAACAATAGACTTGGACCAGATTTGAATAGATTTGAATAGGCGTGATTTTGTAAATAATAGTTTCATTATTTTAGCTAAAGGAAGACTGATTTCTATATAGACCTTAAAGATAGGTTAGAAAGAACAGTCTGCAAATGAGTGGCAACATGTGTGAGGAACAGAAACTACATCAGAGGCTGTCAACCTCACTGGAGCTGACAGATTACATATGGCATCACCACCATGACCAAAATGAGGGTGCAGATGCAATATGAGGTCCCCCAAACTGTTGGAATCAGTTGTATGCCTCACTTTTGTTAGGTCAGTAACTGTTTCATTAAATGGAAGAAGATAATACAAACTTCTTAAGAATAATTCATATGTAATTATTATTTGAGGAAGTAGTAGCAGTACTAACTATATATATATATATATAAATGTATATATATAAAAGCTTCTACCTTATCCTTGCTGATTTTAATCAACAAAAATCACCCTCAATATAGTATTGTTACACGTACGTTCTCATGAAATTGTCACACCTCTAAGAGGAAAGAGCAGATAGGATTACATTCATGTTACAGATAACAAAAACTGAGGTTCAGGAAAGCCCTTCAGTTGGTCAAGGTTAAAAAAAGATAAAATTATAATCTCCATTTGACAGATGTGGAAACAATCTCTGAGAGGTTAGGGAAGTTGCAGTTAAGTGTCAGGGCCAGGATTCAAATCCAATTTGGTCAGATTCCAAAACCTTGTATATTTTCCATTGTGTCAAGCTGCCTGCCTCACTACTCCTTTCTCCAAATTAGAGAGCTGAAGGGTCGTTAGAAATGACAACCTCCAAGAAAATTGTACTTTACTCAGTTGAGTCACAGGGATATACTTCAGGAAGAGGAAGACAAAGCATTTCCAAAACTTTGGCATAGCTCTTGTTAACTCAAGGACCCCAGAAGAAGGGAGGTGTCTTTGGGATGTTAGTGCTGCTTCCTCCTTCAGAGACCTGCCCACCCAGCCACAGGCGAATCCAGGAGGCTTCCCTCACTGTTCTGTTGAATCCCACAGACACAGCCATTACCAGACGGGAACGTGTGTTCTGAGTCAAATAATTCGCTATGGAATGGGGACCATTTTATCATATAGATGTGTTTTTTCAAATTTTGGAAATAAATCTGGTAATTGGTCAAAGCTTGCATACCTAATTTCCCATTTATGTGAAGGTAAACTTTGTTAGTCATTTGTGGGCTTTTGAGGGACAACGAGGCATTTTCTTCCTCGCTTTTATTCCTTTTGCTTTCTAACTTGCTGTTAAACTGTTGCACATCACAAACCAAGAGCATGTTGTTAATTCCATTACAAGAGCAGGCAGTAGTGGGAGTTCTTGCACTTTTAAAAAATGCCAGGCTTAGGAAGGTTTGGAAGATTGTCCAAGTGTCCTCAAACTTGCACAACAGTACAGGCTTGTCCTAAATACCCCCCCCCCCTTTTTTCTGGAAGCTCTAATTTTGGTCATGGTGGTAATGCCATATTTAATCCGTTTCAACTCCAGTGAGACTGATAGCCTCTGATGTAGTTTTTATTTCTCTCATATTTGCCCACTCATTTACAGACTGTTTTTCTTAACCCATTTGTAAGCTCTGTATATCAATCAATCTTTCTTTAGCTATAATAATAAAACTGTTACTAACAAAATCATGCACATTCAAATTTATTTTTTCAAACCATTTGCTTATCATGTCCATTTTAAGAGTCTGTTATGTATAACTTTGCCTCCTTTCTGCCCCAAATCTTCAATCTCATGTAACAGTTAATCGCCATTTATATGTTTACAAAGGGTTTGTCCCTTCTAGACATTTTGCACATTATTTGGGTGCTCCAAAGATGAAACCTAAAGGCAACAATAACACAATCTCTGAAACTTGGAATTCAAACACAAACTAACTTCTAAACAACACGAATGCACAAAACTCCCCTTCCCCCAAAGCTTTATCCCAATTAGCTTTCTTAAAAATCTAGGCAAATCTTTCATTATTTTCATTGAAATGTGATTATGAATTATCTGATATACTACTGCAATCTCCTTCACTTGGCAGGGAGAGAATTAACAATAAAGTTTGAGTCTTGAATATCTGCAAGGAGAAAAGATTAATTTATAGTTTTACTTTTCTTTGTCACAGTGGCTTAAGAAAGATGTGAGAAAACAACTAAAGAATAATCACTTTCCTTCCTCTCTTCGCTGCCCTATCTTTCAGGCACTTCCACAATTTACAAAATCTTAGTCTGGCTTATTGCAGAAAGTTCACAGACAAAGGTTTACAGTACCTGAATCTGGGGAATGGATGCCACAAGCTCATCTATCTGGACCTTTCCGGCTGCACCCAGGTTTGTCTTTCAGTCTTCCCCTTCCTGCAGCAGGCGAAGAAGTCCTCCAGAGAACGGGCTACATCCAGCCCTCATGCTATACTAACGCTGTGCACGGACTGCAGCACACTTTTTAGAGGTTTTAAATTACATGGCCACAGCTGCTTAAATTTTCCCCAGGATCGCTACTATAGGCTCCTGGCTTCCTTCCACTGGAGTGTCACATCCACTGACAGGCAGAGTTCACTGGACGAGGAAGCAGACCACTTCTGTGTAGATACTCTGAGCACAGTTGTAATACCAGAGTCCAAATCTTGAAAACTTTAGAATTGCTACCAAGACACAAACAAAGGAAAACACTTTGAGGGGAGAAGTTGCAAGGAACTTCCTGGAAAGTCAATTCGCTCCCACATGGGCTTTCAAAGAGTAAACAGTACTTGGAATAAATGCCACAAGTGATAAATGTAAGAAAGGAAATACAACAAATAATATGATTTTTAAAATTGCATTATATTCTTGGGCTAAATGACATGAAGATTTGAGGTCTACATGGGGAAATATTTAAGTGTGAAGGAACAAGACTAAGGAAAACTGGGCAGAAAATAGTGTGGAATTGTGGAGGGTAGGGCATGGCACCCTGGATGCAGTTATGCCTCCTTGACAGTTTCTTCTGCTCTCTTTTGTTACACTTAAGTCATGATTCTTTTAACCTCTTTTCTTCCACCTCCATGTGTATTTTATTGATATCAGTGTCCTAGTATGTTCATCATTCTGTGGGAATTATATAACAATGCAGATGAGAACTGTTACTATATGCCAGGCACCATGTTGAGTGTTTTACACAGATCAGATTTACCTCTTACACAAATGCTGTGCAGTACATATCTATTACGCCCATTTAGACAAGAAGGGACGAAGGCTCTCAAGGCTGTACAGGTGGTGGAAGCACTGTGAAAGGACTGGTTCAGTTATAAGCAGGCAGATTTTCTGGAAGGAATGTAGGACAGCACAAGTTTCTCCTCCAAGTGCCTGAATGGACAGAATTCTTACTTAGCCAACACCACTGGCACACTGTGGCTTCCTGGTGTACTAGGCAGTAGAGAGGATGTAGGGGGAAAAGCTGGGGGACTTGAAGCTAGGGCTGAAATGGTGAGAACGTGCAATTGTTTAACATAGATCTACTGACGTGCAGCTTGTTAAGCATCAACATCTACCATCACACGATGACCAGGATGGCCTTAATGTTCCCTCCAGACTCAACTTTAGACAGGCTTCTTCCTGACCCTGGGCCCCCGACCTCTCTTTTCTTAGAGCATTTGCTTTAGAAAACTGGTGGTTGTACATTTTTCCTCTGCTCCCTTTGAGATATAAACCTCTTAAAAAGGTTTTTTGCCAGTTTTACAGCCCAGGAATATCTTCCTCAAGGACATGGGTGCCAGCCTTTGGTACGTAATCATCAGGAGAGATAGCACCAGTGTCTCCTGGTCTCTGTGGGAGGAGAGGAGCCTAACTTCGATATGGATGCCAATAAGTAAACAAAGATGGCCTAATCACAGAGGAAGAATATTTGCAAATTCAGAAATAACTCAGTGTGCTGGACACATTCCATGGATCAATCTCCCCACTACAGATACCTCCTTTAGTACTTTTACTTTTACACCAGCCCACCACAGTGCTTCAAAACCCTCCCCACTGTGTGTGATTACCTCCTTGTTCTTCTTAATTTCCACCAGGTAATTACTGTGGCAGTAACACACAGCACATGCACAGACACACAAACACACATACATCTGTCTTAAGGATAAACATTTTTGGTCACAGTCAATCAAAATGAGAGGTTTCAAATTGATGACCCTCTGGACAGACCTGTGTGCAAAACATACATAGCCTATTTTAAAATTTTGAGCTAACATTTAAAATTGTGGAGTTTTCAAATAAAAATCTAGACTTCAAGCTTCTCTTAAAAAAACAGAAGAACTAGCAAAATTGGGCCTGCATTTCCACATGGCAACAACAGGCTGGAGCAAGTCAGCCTCACCTAGTGGAAACTGTACCATCTGAAACGTTGTAAGAAATGGGCTTATTATGAACCAGATATCTTAACAATGGCTGCTGCTGTAGCTTCACAAACATTCAGTGAATCTTGGATGCTACTGCTTCTGAGGGACTTATTAAGTCCTCTGAGGAGGTGCATCTATCTCCACAGCTCTGGGTATGAGGATCGTTTTACCCTTTCAGGACTAGTTGCATTGATATGACAACATAAAAACGGTTTCAAAGAAGGAAAATTCTCTATTCACAGATTTTTTTCAGTTCTCTCCTTAGAAAGTAAAATCTGTTATTTTTTTTTAATATGTTTCGAATTTTGCACTATGAAGTCATGTGTTAATACATCTGACCAAAGAAAAAGTTCCTAATAAAACAAAAAGGGTTGAGAATAGAAGCCTACAACTAAATGCTTTTCGTGGGTGTTTATTGAGTACCTGTTGCATACTGGGTGCCATGATGAGTAAAACAGCAGCCCTGTCTTCTAGGAGTTCTGACTTAACATAAACAAAATACATCAAGGGCTAAATAGTCATGCAGTCATGGCTGCCCCAAAAAGGAAAAAGATGTATTTACATAATATTGTATAAGAATTTTAACCATAATTGTTAGAAAACATAAATAAGTGGATGATGAACTACAAAGAAAAGTGAAAACCAATTACATATGTTTTAGAAATATTCTGCATTCTTACGGGATTGGATAAATACTATAGGTGAGTTTAGTAATATGGCTGATTTTCTAATGAAAACCAGCACTTGCACATGCACTTGCATGTCATCATCTTTGATGTGGCTGAAGTGATGCCCCTGTCCAGTTTCTCCCCCTCAAAAAAGCCTCTGCTCACATTTGGCCTGAGTCAGGATAGGGCCGTTCCAGGGAGCTCTCACTGTCCACTGCTAATCTCTAACCATATACTTGCCACTTGGAGTTTTCTTTTTCACTTTAAAAAAAAAATCTGTTTTTTCTTGTTACATGTTAAATGCAGAAAAAGACAAGAAAAAAGGAGAAAAGATTTAAATTACCTAAAAATTCACCACGAAGAAATAATAAACACTACTATTGTTTCACGGAAAAGCTTTCTGGCCTTTATTCTATGCATGTTTAAACTGAAATAGATTATATAGTACACATATCTTTCATTTAATATTTATAAAGTGAGTATCTCTTTATTCCATGAAATATTTTCCTGTAAGTTACTTTTAATAGCTATTTGGTATCCCATTGTATCAAAATACTAATATGTATTTAACCATTCATTATTGGCGTACATTCTTTTTTGGCCTTTTTTTTTTTTTGCTATAATCAATATCTTGTAAGGAAAATTCTTATAGCCATATCTTTGTAATTTTTTGGTACAAATTTTTAGAAGTGAAATGATCAGAGGATATAGTTATTTTTAAGGCCAGCCATACTCTACAAAGATGATCAATTTACACTTACCATAAATTTAAAATAATGTTTGGTATCTTCATACATGTATTACATACAAAAAAACTTTCGCCAGTTCAACACTGAATATGATATTTTATATTTTTAATTTGTATTTCTTTGATCACCATGCAAAGTTAAACCATGTCCAGGCACTTAATAATTATTTGTTGAATGATAATATTCTTATTCCAGCAGGCTGCCATTGTTAAGATATTTTTCAAACTGATTTAAAAATTTCTTTCAGAGTCTGAGTACATTTTCATTACAGTATGTTCAGAAGGAAAAAAAAATCTACATTCATTTAACAAAAAAATTCTGGTTGAATCAGCTGAACAAATTTAATTCATTTGCTCTTATATTTACTACTTATTCAAAGTTATAAAATCTAAGCTTATGCCATAAAATAATTTTTTCTTTTCTTTTTTAAATTGATATAGTTGCTGTACAATTAAAGCAATTTTTAAATTCATGTTTAAATGCAATTTGGTAAGACTTTTTCAAGATAAAATAGTTTTATCACGTAACGAGGGTACCCTTTCCTATGCTCCTTTGTTATCTATCAAATGTCTGGGAGATACTTGGCAACAATGAGTGGATCCACTTTTTTCTTGTTTCAAGGAATGATGTGTGACCTAAGTCATGGCAGACATTTGTCAGATGTTTATTGAATATTTGGATTAATGTTTAGTTAAGTAAGTAAAGCCAATGAACTACTGTATGAAATGTTTGTAGTTTTCCTTTGTACTTTGTTTCAAGGAACTACTCCCTTCCCATGTGGTTCTGGGGAGCTGTCAGTCATGGCATCTCGAAAGCAACACACCACAGCAACTGGGAGGGTTCTGGGGCACCTGCATTTTAATCTTGAGTTTGCTATTTACTAGGTATGGGACTGGGGCAGGTTGCCTAAGCTTTCTGTATACTTCACTTTCCTTATCTATGAAATGGGGAAAATACTAGTAACTACCTCAGAAGTGTGTTGTGTGAATGAAATGATTTGATACATATAAGAGGCTTAGAATGGTGGCTGCATATAGTAAATGCTGAGCCACCATTAACTATTATTATTAGATAGTATTTTCCTATGGCCATTGGTCATTTGGCCCAGGCCTAAATGTTCCTAAATTCCATCCACAGTGGCTGTGATTTTCTAGGAAGAGCATGACCTTATCAGAACCATTCAGAATCCCTTTAGGTACTCAACATTAGGAAAAATAAATTCTGTTTCTCTTAGGTTGTAAGGCCTGCCTGGAATGTGTAAGTCTAGGCTAATTTGTGATTCTCTTGCTCAGGAACATGGAAGAAATTTGTCTGCAGTGGGAAAGAATGAAACCATCACAAAGAGATTGACCTTCAAGAGGGATAGATAATGTGTTTGAAAAGGAGAGATGGTATACTTTTGTTTAGCTGGACTTTCAGTTACAGACAACCTTAATTCCATTTCTACCTACACTAGTATATGTTGGGTTTCTGTCATTGCGACCGAAGGAAGCTGACTGGGACAACTGGTGAGGGTGTGGTTCCTATTTAGCTGCTAGTTGGGGTAACAGAGAATACTTCTGGTTGGGCTTGGTGGAGAGCCTTACTCAAGAGAAAAAAACTAAGGCCCGAGAGAGAAGGTTGTGAAAGTTTCTCACAGCTCTTCCGCCTTGCACCTGAATTTGTTGCTGCTTTGTACATGCGTGTAACTGACCACAAAGCAATCCTTAACACCCAGGAAGCCAGGTGAAGTCTGCTTCCACTTTTGCTGGCATTGATAGTTGGGACCTACTGAGCAAAGGCATTCTCTAATGACTTTTTTGGGAGTAAGTTCTGTCAAAGTATAATATATATATAGAAAAGTATACAAACTGCTGTGAACATTCATGTACATATCCTTCAATTAAAAAGTGAGCAAAACATGACAGTCTTCCTCTAACAACCAAAAAAAGAATACGTTCATATATACATATTCTTGCATTATGTTACGGTTCTGTGTGTGTATTTTAATTCTTCCAAATGATATTGTGCTCTATATCTCTCTTTTTATTATATCTGATGATAGTTCTAAAGGTGCCTCTCTAAGTCACCTCTTCCTTCCAATCCCTTAATCATAGCCCCAAGTTTCAGTTCTTGGCCTACTTTTCTTCTCATCATGCCCTTGGTGATGTCATCTAGATGATAGCTTTAAATATCGCCTATAATAATAAGCACATATATATATATATATAAAATCATTACATATGTATATGTATAATATACACACATACACATACAAATATACACACACATAACACACATATATATAATATACATCTTTAGCCCAGACTTCTCTTTCAAATTTTAGACTATTACATCTTTAAAAAAAAAATCCCTGCTCTGAAAAATAACTCTTTGTTCCACCTTCAGCCTTCCTGTCCTAGTTAATGACAGCTCCATGTTACAGTTACTTAGGCCAAAAATCTTGGAGTCATCTGTTACAAACTGAATTGTATCCTCCTCCAAATCCATATGTTGAATTCCTAACCCCTAGTATCTTAGAATGTGACTTTATTTGGAAATACAGATGTAATTAATTAAACATTGCAGATGTAATTAATTAAGATGAGATCATTAGGGTGGGCCCAAATCCATTATGACTGATGTCTTATAAAAAGAGGAAATTTGGACACAGACACATGCATAGGGTAGAGTGTCATGTAAACATGAAGACAGCCATCTACCAGCCAGGGAGAGACGCCTGAAACATAGCCTTCTATCACACTGAAGGAACTAACCCTGCAGACACCAAGATCTTGAACCTTGAGCCTTCAGAACGGTTGCACAACAAATTTCTGTTGTTTAAGCCACTCAGTTTGTGGTACTTTGTTACAGCAGATGTAGCAAACTAATAAGTTATCCTTGACTCTTCTCTTTCTCTCACACTCCACATGCTCTCTGTTAGGAAATCCAGTTGACTGGTACTTCGAATATATCCTGGATCTCTTCACCATTTTCCCAGCTACCACCCAAGTCCAAGTTGCTGTCATCTCTTGTCTGGAATTATTGTGAGAGCTTCCCAGTTATTTTCTCTGCTTTCACTTCTACCTCCTATAAGTCTCCCCTCAACATAGCAGCATCTAGAATGATCTTTTAAAAACTCAAGTCGATGTCTTTCCTCTGCTCAAATACCTGACATGTTTTCCTATTCACTCAAACAAAATCCTTGGAAGGAACTTCAAGACCCCATGTAATCTGCCTCCTTCCCTAATTGCCTGTCTGACATCACTTCATACTACTCTTCCTCTTACCAACTCTGCTCCAGCCATACTGGCTTCCTTGCTGTTCTTTCAACACATAAGCTCTTGCCTAAGAGTTTTTTTACACTGGCCATTTTCCTTGCCTGGAACACTCTTTCTGCAGCTATCTGTATGGCTAATTTCCTCACCTCCTCTAAGTCTTTCTAACATATCCCCAAAATGAATGAATCAGTGGAGAAATGCTCCAAAGAGATCCACATCAGTTCCCTGTTCATTTCAGAGCTCTCTAAAATATGATCTTGTTTCTTTCAAAATCTCAAAATAAAAAATATGGGTAGGATTAACAGTTTTAATGTAAAGGATAAATCCATCCTACTTGTATATGAGAAAATGCCAATTAGGAGGGCAGTGATTCCTGGTTTTGCCTTGCCTTCACCATCTGCTCTGTTTGTGTGTAACTCCAAGGATTCCCTTGTTGGTATTACCTTTGGGTAGCCACTTTTCCTACAGATTCATATATCTCCAACTGGGTTTAGCAGTGGGTTATGGCATTAGGTAGGAAGCTAGGCATGGAATGATCACAGTTGTACTGGGAAGGAAGGCTGGCGTGCAGCCAATCTCAGGCTTAAATTCAAATGCCCAGAAACCGGTATCTCTGAACATGGAGTGGCAGAAGGAGCTAGATGAAAAGTAGGGGGTTTGGACCAAGGATTTATATATTCAGATTTAAGATTTAGTGAAACCAGAGAGTAAGAGTTCACAATAGCATTTTCTACCTCTCTGCCTCCCCTGATCTTCATTTCCAGACTCAGTACTTTCACTAGGCTCACTTTTTGCCCTCTGCCTGGATGCCCCCATACTGTCACTTTCTCCCATTTTCTAGGTTAACTTTCACATATCCTTTGAGGTTCTGCTCAATCATAACCTTCTCTAGGAATCCCTCACTGACCCCCTCTTTTTCCCCAACCCAAGCTGGGTTACGATTCATTGCACTTTCACTAAGTGTTCTCTGTGTATTTGATGGTCTACTTATTTGTCTGTTCTCCTTCCCACTATGAGCTCCTTGATGGCCAGGATGCTGCCTTATTTGTCTGTATCTGTATCCTTAGCATATAGTAAGTACCTGGCATATAGGAGGACTTTGATCAATGTTTGATGAATGAATGAATGAAACTGCAGTCAATTTCAGAGCACGGTTAGCCAGGTGCTTCAGGTGGAAGCTCAGGAGGCCTGTTAGACATCTGAGAAGTTGGCCACTTGCTAAAGCAAGGTCTGATGATTTTTTCTTGGTAAGAGTTGAGTCTGACATTTCTTTAGATTTACAGGGAGAAAAGAGCCTAGGAAACTACAAAATACTAAAATAAAGGTGTTTTTTAATCAACTATTTTTCAGTTATTACACACAAGTCAAAAGAAATGAAAAGGGACAGCATCCTAGAAATGTTCAAATGATTGGAATACTCAATACAATAATGCCAGTTTATCAGTAATTCTTGAACTATTAAATTTCTCTGGGCCTCATGAAACTTAAAGGTAGGCTGTGTAAACCGCTAACTAGAAGATTCTAAGGTCATTTTGGTTCTCTCCAAGCTACATAAATTCCAACCTCCCCTTTCAGAGAGGCAAAGATCATGGAAGGTCTTACTTATTCACCCCTGGGGTTTGTGGTGGAGGTGGGAGAAAGCCACAGAGTACATCCAAGGACAAATGTATTAGCCAAGTGGAACAGAGATTGCATAAGCAGAGCTATCTCTCTCACCACCCGCCCCTTTTATACAGCAGAAGGCAGTGGGGTGGTGAAAGGAGCCCCAAACGAAGGTTAGGAGACCTGGGATCTAGTCCTTGTTGTGTGACTAAGTACTTGTGCCACTCTGGACAGTTACTTAGTTTTTCTGCCTCAGTTTCCTTGTCTGTAGAATGGCTAGGTTGGGATAGATGATCTCTGAGATCTTTTTTAGCTTTAGGATTTTGTATTTCTATATGATGACTAACCAAGATAACTAAAGAAAGAGTAAGATTAGGGGAAAAGAAAAATGGATTTTATTTTGGAAATGCTGAATTTGAGGTTCCTGTGATACATCGGGGTCTCAATGACAAGAACTACTTGAAAGTGGAAATCTGGTCCTTGGAGCACAGGCTGGGAGTGGAGGTTCAGATTTGGCAGTTTATCAGTAGGGGGTAACTGGAATAATAAGAACTATGTGACCAGCTAAACCAGTTGTGAATAAACTGATTATGTACCAAAATGAGTTAGTAAAAGCTACATTCAAATTTTTAATTCACTTATATTTATTTGATCCCATTTTCCCTTATTCTATATTTTAATGGATGGCAATAAATGGCTACCATTTGTTGGGTATTGACTATGAGCTAGGTGTTAAGGTGGGTGCTTTGCATTTATTATCTCATTTAATATTTACAAATAACCATATGAGGTGGGTATCATTATTCCCAGGTTAGAGATGTGCAAACTGGACACTGGTATGCTGGTAAAAACAACAACAACAACAACAACAACAACAACAACAACAACAACAGTGGTTGCTGACTTCCATGGTGTAAATACTCTCACCATAGCCTATTTCAAGCTACCAACAAGAGGATGCTGAACAGGGAGATGGGGAGAGATGTGATGTGGTTATTAATTAATGTTAGTTAATATTAATAACCACTGTAATCTCTTAATATTAACACCAACATTATAATATTAGTATTCATGTTAATTGTTAATTAACTATAATACAATTATATTGTATAATAAATATATTAATAATATTAATGTTAATATTGTCACCATACAGATACAATAAACATACATATACTTAAGAGCACAGGTAATGGTAACATGTAGTAAAATAATTAGGAAGTCATGAGTTTGGGTATTCATTACCTTTGTTAATACAATTTATTTAATTTTAAGTTTATATGATTTAATTCTTTTTAACTGGCTTTGTTTAACAACTGGGCTGCATAGTTTCTAAAATTTTCACAATCTGGTCTTGCAAGCTAGTATATGCTGGCTCCACATGCCACTGAAAATAACGTTAAGACAGGGTAAGTGACTTGCCTAAGGTCACCCATAAAATGTTTGGGCCAAGATTAGAATCTTGACCGATCAAATTCTGAAGACCAATCTCAACAGACCATAATTTGTAAAACTTCAAAGTGCTAGATACTACATATAGTAAAAAAAAAATTATTGTTTCATATTCTATTTCAAAAAATGTTATGCAGTTTTAAGTGCCATCAGTAAGGGCGCGTTCTAGCAGAAAGGCAGTCATAAGTCAGAAAAATCACACTGTAATTTCTGCTTTTCTGGATCAGTTCTTGGGCCTCAGTTTCCCTGTTAACAGGGAATGTTTTGTGTCCTTTCTGAATCACACTTCAACTTGGGTTGAGAGAAAAATAGAAGGATCTATGAAAATCTTTTTATGTTTTTTGTAGATGGGATTTGTATACATTTAAATGGTCATTATAATTATTGGTTTGAATTTAACTTTATGCTAGCCATGTTGAAAGAAATATAACAAGCACCTATTGTTTAGCATCCATGGCTTAATACAATCTCTTTGTAAGTGAAATGTATAAGGATGTTTATTATACTAAGTAGTAAAAAATAAAACATCTGGCAACAATTTGTAGATCTTGAAGAATCAGATGACAAAATGATGAGTCTCAGGGGACTAAGATCATGTTTCCCACTCCTGAAAAAAGGTTTGAAAAACTTTTAATGCTTTCTGAAAAACCATACTTTTTTAGTTTCTTCTCTGTTCCCTATTGTAGAAAGTGACCTTACACACAGAATTTCATGAACTGCTCATAAAACTCTACTTAGGTCTTCAGACCTGGATGAAGCCTGTGGTTAGGACTGGAGCTGTAAAGCCACTATCTAGCTCAATAAATCTAGGCAAACCATGTGGCTCTGTGGATCACTGTGTTGTAAGAAGAAAGCATTCTAGTTGTGATTCTCTTGGTGGAAATGACAGGTGAAGCCGTAAGTAATTTGGCCAGTGGGTGGGGAAGATAACAAGATAGTATACGCTAGACAAGAATGATAAACTTTAGGAAGGGTCAGCCTGCTTCTGCAGATAGCAGCTCTGAGCTGTGCAATGAGTGCATGCAGAGGTGGCACGCACACTTGCCTTCCTGGCATCTGCGGGCTTCACTAATCTTGTGCTCTAGTTTCTCACTTTCCTCATTTCATTGGAACACGAAACATTTTTTTCATGTTTGGCTGTCCAATGTTTTTAGATAAATATGGCAATCTTTAACAAATGACCATATTGACAATCCCCTCCCCCCACCTAGGAACCACTAATTCTAAGTTACATTTTATGAACAATTTATGCCACAACCACTTGGTCTAGTAACAAACCGTTGATGTGCCATACTTTGCGCCAAGCACTGTGTTGTACCGTAAAGGACATGATGGGTAACATGCTGTTCATGTTCCTGGGCAGGGATATTAGACGTGCACCG
Organism: Vicugna pacos; assembly: GCF_048564905.1. Classification (NCBI taxonomy): domain Eukaryota; kingdom Metazoa; phylum Chordata; class Mammalia; order Artiodactyla; family Camelidae; genus Vicugna; species Vicugna pacos. Next base: position 74,637,637 of record NC_132993.1, on the reverse strand, counting down.
GGAATTATTATACAAGGCAGAAAATGCAAAATGCAAAGTGAGGGCTCTGGTCTTTGGTGTTCTGAGATGTAAGAAGAGACAGCTCTACCTAAAACTTCTGCCAGGGCTAACTGGCAGGTGTCCATTAGTGAACCTAGAGGAAGGGATGCCATGAAGAACATAAAGACTGGACAGTACACGATCATCAAAAGAGAGATTGGCAGGGATAATAACTAGGCTTTTCTTCCTGTTGCCACAGAGGTGACAATATTTGAAACTTTTCAAGCCCCCTTAACATGGACCCTGGGAAGTGTTTCTATTGAAGCTTATGGCACATTTGAATGCAATAAAACAGAATGTTTCATATTTTGGGAAAAGTCTTCGTCTTTCTCTCCAATAATTCATTCTACTTGCTAAGCCAGGCTTTTCTGAGGTCACCAAGAGGTTGTGAAGGATATATGGATATGACTAAAGTCATCACATTATCCATTAGTCATCGGTTGCAGTGCTACTTAAATGAAACAGCTGGAAATGGTACAGGAACACAAGTGCGCCAAGTCTACCTAAGATGGATATTTCTAGCTGTCATAGAGGGCCTAGCCCTACACATCTCTCTCTTCCCTGTGTTGCTGAGCTACCTGATTCAGACACAGTGTTGTAAAGAAGGAGTGGAAGGTGGAAGTTTGCGAAGATGTTATCCTCCCTGAGGTAAATCCCTTCCTTCTTTTTATCACCTTGGAGTGGCAAAGAGGGATCTGCCTAGACCTTGGTGCTCAGCACTTTGGTCTTCGTCTCGTATGGCTCACACACAACTCATTTCCTTCACAGACAGCTCTGTCTTGTTGTGCTGATGGGCTGAGACCCACCCAGAGGCAGCCGGAGAGAATTCTCCTGAGATCACCAACACGTCTCTGCCCCCATTAGCAGCAGTAGCTGTCTGCTAGGACTTGAGATCGGAACAACACTGGTGGGGCCAACTTCCCCAAATGCCTAACCAATGTGAGCTTAACCAGCCTATAGCAGAGTGGCAGAGCTCCAGTGGTGTCAAAATTGAAGTCAAAATCACCTCAGAACTAGACAAAGAGAGATCAGATCCCAAGCTGTGTAAGCATCCCACACAGAAAATGCATAGGTATCAGATGTGGCAAGACCTCGTATTTTAACATGGTAAAATAGTTTGCTTTTTTTAAAAAGAAATTTTTAAAAATTTCAGACTTCTATCACCATTATTTCAGTGAAGAGAAAGGACAACTAATAGTTGGTTGGCCTAAAAGATTCTGGCAGGAATATTTGAGTCATAAAATATTAGCCAAGCATCTCTTTGGATATTCTAAAATAAACTGTGTAGAGAACTAAGCATTTCATGCCAGGACTAAACTAAAAAGCTTTTCTCAGAGGTCTCCTTGCCCTCCCTCCATTTCTGGATGCAATCTTATTGGTTGCTAGCACCCAGTTCTTGGCTGCCTTGCAAGGAATCACTCAGCTGTGGCTGATTACTGCTATCATATTTTCCTCTTGTTCAGGAAATCTTGTCATGAACATGTTTCCAGGACGGCAAGAGAGAAAAAGTTTTTCACTTGTTTTAGGGAAGCCATTATTGGAAATACTAGTATTAGGGTAACAGACTAGGGCTGAAATAAAGGGTAGGAATTTAGAAGTGTTTTGGTGAAAAAAAACAAAACTGTTCCCATCCCTAGAGTTTGTGTCACAATAGAGAGAAATGGTCTGCAGCCTCGGCCCTGCCACCAACAGTGTGACTCAATACCATTTGTTCATTCATATAGCACCCACTCTGTCTGACGCTGTGTCCTGCACTGGGGACACTTGGTGAGGAAGAGATAAGGAACCTGTCCTCAAATCGCACAATTTCTCTGAAAACCACTTCTTTATGTTTACAGTGTGAGGAATGCACTGGAATGATCTTTCAAGGCCCTCTGCCTCTAGTTCTTGAATCTTTTTCTGTGGACTCACCGTATCTGGAAAAACAGTAACAGGAGAACTGATACTCAAATGACATGCCAGATTCGTGCTAACTAATCAGTTTTACATACATTACCCTACTGCTTTTCTCAAGAATCTCCTAAAATAGGTATTAGTATGCCCATTTTATAGATGAGAAAACTAAGTATCAGAAAGGTTGAGTTGCCTTTTGTTCCAAGCAAGAGGCAGAGTCAGACTGAAACCTAGCATTCTGCCCTCCTCCTCCTCTGTTCTCCAGATTTTTAACGTTCATTCATCTCCCCTGGACTTTTCTTTGGGAGTACTTATGGAAAACTAATTCAAGAATCCATGGCAGTACTATATGACATACCTTATGGGTCTTCCATTAGCTTTCCTCCCTCCTTACCTACTAAGCTTTTCTTATTCATCCCAAGGGCGATCTTGCCCAGTGCTCCCACTGCTTTGCCTTTCAGTGTGCTTTACCTTCTACTTGGAATCGTTTTCAATCTTGTCTGTAGCCAAATTCGGTACTCTTTCCCAGACTTTATTTGTCATGTTCCTAAATTTAATTCATTCAGCCCCTAATGGTTGTCCAACACAGTAAGAAGTTAAAAAGAGAGTGTAAGGTCATCTCTTTGGAGGAAATAAGACATGCACAGGTGACAGGAAAGAGTTATAGGCTAAAATAGTTAGAGACCTGTAAGGGAAAGAGAGGGAAGGTAGCAGGAGAGGGCTGGAGTCATTGGAGCCTGAGGAATAGTTAAGGCTTGATCAGGCGAAAAGAGAAAGAGGCAGGGAAAGGTAACAAGGTCAGACAAAGAGCAGAGAGGTCCACTGAGTATTGCAGAAGCTGGCTGTCTTTCTGGCTGGAGTGACTAGGTTTGGAGAACTCTGGAGGCTGGGATGGAACAGTTGAAATGGATGCTATTGTTGAAGAATGTTAATCAGAAGGAGTACTGGATGAAGAGTTTGCACATCTGTATTCTTGCTCTATCAATTTTTAATCTGGGGAAAATCAATCAAGAGACCTGAGCCCCCATTTCCTCATCTCCTGGAGGCTGCCTCAGTCTAAAGGAGAAATCCGAGCTCCTTAGAATAGCCTGCCTCTTCTGCTGTTCCTACCTCCAGCCATTTTGTAGTATGTCTTTATGTGTGAGGAGTCAGTTATGAGCTGAGACCTTTGACAACATGGTATAATCCATTCACTCTGCGAGAACTCTCACAGTGCTGAAAAACATGATTTCTTACAAAGTTACACAAGTTAAATAATAAAAATTAAGCTATACAATTTAAATAATAAAATTCAAGTTAAATAATGCTTATACACACGCATTAAAAAACGAGAATTTTTCCCCTACCAATTTCATTACTGAACTTTAAGATATTGAAGTTCCTTAATTAAATGTTTGGGATTAAAAGTTTAAGGCTTGAGGGTTTCTGTTTTAACTTGAAAATGTGAAGCAACAATAAGATCTTAAGGCTTTCTTTTTAGTTACATCTGATTCAGGCAGTTAGTGGTGCCAGATAGGGTGGATGGTCTCAGAGATGCTGATCTAGATAAAAATGTGACCAGGCAAGCTCAGATGATCAGCCAAGAGAAAGCAGGTGAGAGCAAACAGTATCAACCTTGAGCCTTAGGAAAAGTCACTGCCAAAGTCTCCAAGGAAGCTGTGACGTTAATTTTATGTCAACCTGAATGAGCCATGGGGTGCCCAGTTTTTTGGATAAACATTATTCTAGGTTTGTTTGTGAGGGTGTTTCTGGATGAGATCAATATTTAAATTGGTAGACTGAGTAAAGCAGATTGCCCTCCCCAAAGTGGGTGGGGCTCATCCAGTCTGGAGAAGGAGGGAGGGAGGGGGAGAGGTTTACCTTAAGGAACTGACTCATGTAATTGTGGAGGCAAGATTTCTTTTAAGGACATAAAAATGTTTTGCAACTAGATAGAAGTTGTGATTGCACAATATTATGAATGGTTAAAACGGCTTATTTAAGTGTCAATTTTATGTTATATGAATTTTACTTCAATAGAAAATAAAACAATAAGTTAACTAGACCTATTGTGATCATTTCACAATTCATACATATAAAAATTAAATAAAAAATGAAGACTAGGTTCTTTCCTTTTTATGTCTGCAATATTTTATGGTTTCAATTTTAAAATGGTAGCAAAAATCATGACATATTTTTGGTTGTTAATACCTTAGGGTTTTATTAGAGGTCATGCTAATGAGTTCTACCATCATTTTTCACCAACTCTGTACAATTCAGATTTCAGTCCAGGGCTTCAGGAACATTGCAAACAGCTGCACTGGGATTATGCATCTGACCATCAATGACATGCCTACTCTGACGGACAACTGTGTAAAAGTAGGTTGTTGGAAAGTACATTTTCCTCTCAGTCCCATTTGGTGGGCATATTTTCTAGTGGCTTGAATTATTGAAAAATATGAATGAGCTTTTTGTTTTAGTTGTTTTTTACATAAGAAAATAATTTTAAAAATGTACACATACACATTTGAATACTTGAATCCTTAAATACCCCAAGAGACTTTGTTTCACGGTAAGATATTTTTATTTCAATGATACTGTGGCCTAAGCATAAACTTTAAGTTTAGTTCTACATGCTAAGCTTTTATAGGTAGTAATTTTTTAAGTATTCTATTTTCTCATGTTTTCCCATACATTTGTAACATGATTTAGTACTGATTCCTCTGCATTACTCAAATGTTAAGTATACTAAAATATATTGAAAAAAGGTGCAGTTTTCTTTGAAATTATGAAAATTTAATAGTTAATGTGTCTGTTTCTGAAAATATTAAGAGGAAAAAACTGACCTCATTACTTTGGTAAGCTTGTTGTATACACTTTAGTTAATTTCATCCTCTTTTTTTTTTTTTTTCCTTCTAAAGGCTTTAGTTGAAAAATGCCATCGTATTACATCAGTAGTTTTCATTGGGGCACCACATATCTCCGATTGTACTTTCAAAGCTCTTTCTAACTGTGACCTCAGAAAGATCCGATTCGAAGGTCTGTGATATTAAATATGTGGTTCAGCACTAATTTTTACTTTTTCTCTTATGACAATTCAAATACAATTATTTTCTTCTGTTTTTTTTTTAAACAGGAAATAAAAGGATTACTGATGAGTGCTTCAAACTTATAGACCAGAATTATCCAAATATCAATCACATTTACATGGCAGACTGCAAGGGGATAACAGACGGCAGCCTCAAGTCACTCTCACCTTTGAAGCAGCTTACTGTGTTGAATTTAGCAAACTGTGTAAGGTAATGAGTCATTCAGTCATATAGTCAAGAAACACTAATTATCTAGACTGTTCCAGGCTTCCCCAAGGAGCTCATTGGTTAGTAAAGTAAACATGAAAGTCAGGATTCCAAGTAGAGACAAGAGCAGAGTTCTGTGGTAAAACAAAGGAAGGGCATCCAACCCAGACTGGTTATATGGTAATGCAGGGAGATTATCAGGGAAAGCTCAGGATATATGGAATCAGGCCCTTGTAAGAGGAAATAAATTCACTGAACATTTATGGACTACCTTTCCTAGTGAGGATTCTCACAGCTAGCTCAGTTAATAGGTCTTTTCCCAAGTGGACTTTCAGATTTGCAGTCTTACTGAAGCATTTCTTCCTGGGTACAGGTTAGATTTCTCCTATGTGTGCATTTGCTGACAGATGGACAGATGACAAGTTCTTACTGAGACACTTTCTTTAGCTAGGCTACTATTGGGCTTCTAACCTGGTATTCTCAGGTTGGCAAGGATCAGTTTCCTGCTAAAATTTCTTTCCCAATAGATATCTCAGCCTCCTGTCTGTGTAAATTCTTATAATATTATACAGCCAGATGATGATAACATAGCATTTGATCTACAATGAAACTGGCTAACAATTCAGAAAACATAAGACAAGTCAGAGTGATAAGCGAAGCTCCACAAAAATCTTAACCCATGTTCCCTATTATTAAAGATGGGGAGGCACTATGGATTGGGAATGGGAGGGAAACAGGATGTGAAATTGGAAAAACCTGGATTAGGTACTGAGGCCTCCTGCCAATAGCAATACGAGTGAACTCAGAAGCAGACCCTCTACCCTCAGTCAAGCCTTTAGATGACTAAAACCTTAGCTGGCATCTTGATTGCAAGCTCATGAGCAAGTTGGCATCATGATGCAAGTACAATGTGTGCGTGTATGTGTGTGTGTGTGTGTGTGTGTATGTGTGTGTAATAGCCAATCCTATCTGTATTAACATGTGAAATAAAATTGAATTTCATCCATATATTTCACTTAGGCTTCTGCAGGTTAACTAATGTTAAATATAAATGGAGGTTTTTCTGCATCAAGTAGTATAGTTGATAAAATACTTCAAAACATTCCTTGTTACAAATAATTTAGATCCTTGATGAAACATATTTTCAATACATTGCTGAGCCCACGAAGAGTAAGAGAAATGTCCAATATGCTGATTCAGAACCACCCTCTCAATGAACAGACTCTTGGAGATGAATAGTGACTAGCAAACCAACATAAAAGGTAGAACTGCTCTGAGCATAAATGTTCATTTCAACATTGCCATTGAAAGAATCAGTTTTAGCAAGACTCAAGATAGGGGAGAAAAAACTGAGACTTCTGGAGTGTCTGGACCTTTCCAAGGGGGACAAAGTGGTTTTAGGTAGGTAGCACCCAGGATTCTGGAAGAAGTTAGTTCAAAGCTTTTTGGAAGGAAAGCATCTTCTATTTACACCTCCAAGATTCCCATAGGTTAAGATCAAATAAATACGTGCTCACAGTTAAAGACTGTTAAATGTACAAAGATATGAGTCACTATGAAGCAACATAAATTTGACTTCCCAATAATTCAGACATTAAAGTTATCAGTCATAGAATATTAAGTAACTGTATAAAATGTTTGAATAAATAAATAATGGAATCAGAAATATGAGCAGGCAACAAAAATATGATAAATATAACTAGATTTACTTGAAAAATTAACTTTCAGAAATAAAAAATATAGTTACTGAAATAAAGAAACTCAATGTATTGCTAACCAGCAGATTAGAACTCACTGGAGAGAGATGTGCAGAGCTGGAAGATAACTGAAGAAATGACAGCGGAGTGGAAAAATAAAAAGAAAAATGTGATAGAATATAGCATAGGGTGAAAAGACAGAGAAGGTTTAATATCAGAGCTTTAGATAGAGTTAAAAAATTCATCTGCAAGAGATACACCTAAAACAGGAAGTTTGAGAGTCAAAGAATATACATTTTTTCTCAACCACACATCAATCCTTTAAAAAATGGACTGTGAAGTTTTAAAGCAAGTTCCCAAAACTTTCATAGTATTGGTATCAACAATGCAATTAAATTAGGAATCAGTAATGAAAAGATAAATTTTTAAAATACATATGATTTAAAAGTGAAAATTCCAGGGCATCAGAATCATCTGAAGAACTGAATAAAACTACATATGCCCAAGCCCCACCCCAGATCTACTGAATCTGAATACTTAAGGATGGAACCTCAGCTTGTATATTTTGGAAAAAATAAACAAACAAAAAAACCACATGGATGCTTCTGATGCACAGTCAGGTTTAGGACTAACTGCGTTAGACCATAAACTTGGACCATTACCTGAAAAATCTTTTTGTATTGACTTCTGTGCCTCCTGGATTATCATATAAATATATATATACACACATATATGTAAACATACATACACACATATGTGAATATCTATGTGTATGTGTGTATATAAATGTTTTCAGGCTGTCTTTTCTGTTTCATGCGCCTTCTATCTAATCTTGCACAGTACTTTGTCTATAAAATGAGGCAAATGAAGAGTATGTGCTCAGGATTATTCTGAGGATCAGATAAGTTAATTCACGTAATGTGCTTAGAACAGAGCCAGAGCTCATAATAAGCACTCAAATGTTATCTAATATTATTATTGTTGTTGCTTTATATTTTAATATCTAATAGAATGAGACTCTCTTTAGTAGTCTTCTTTGAAGTTATTAGCTATTTTTGCCAGTTTTTTCTTCCAAATGAACATTAGAATAATTTTTCACATTTCAGAAAAAATGCTATTGATATTAATCGAAACTGTGTGAAATACATAATTGTGGAAAAATAGATAGTTTTATAACTTATTGGATTTTTCTTTACCTAAGAATTACTTATTAAAATGTATTCAAGTTTCTAAGTAGTTTAAGTCTAATTATAATTGTGTTATTAATTTTTAGTTTTATGGCTTCATGGTACAAAAATATGCACAATTTCTGTCTTTTAGGGTCTTTATTTAGGGGTAAAGCTGGTAGGGAAGATGATTATGTTGGTATTTAAATTACATTAATTATATTTATATATACTATATATGTATCTATATATACATAATTATATTATTAAAATTAAAATTGTATTATTTAAATTTATAAAATTATAGTTCTATTATTTAAATATGCCCCTTTTTGTTTGTCAAAAGCTGAGTCTACCACAAAATTGTATTTTAATTATGTCCTTTTTGAATATCTAATTATTTTTCCTTTATTTTGTATTTATGCTATATTATATGCTGCATAAAAGTAACAGAAAATATATTTATATTTATAATGATATATTATTGTTCATATTGTTTTATATATATATATGTTTGGTATTTCTGTTGCAGAAGAGAAATCCAAGGCCAGTCTGATTTTTTTCTTTGATAACACACATACACATGCACACATATGAACAACACACATATAATTTTTAAAATTGCTACATTATTACATCATTCTTCTGTACACAATTTCCTGATCCCTGAATTATATACCCAATCATATTAACTTCATTGGGTATGGTACCTAATCAATATAAAATTACCCTGTTAGTCTTGTTTAATATTTTTGCTAGCATACTATTTTAACTCAATGTAAAAGTGTCATCCTGTTAATTTTATTTACATTTACATAATACAACTTCGCAATTTTCTTTGTTTTTGTTGTCATTTTATTATAAATGTGTTTCCTTTTGACTACCTACAGTTTAGAGAATCATTTATAAAGCGGGACTTACTTGGGAGAGGCGGGGGTGGGGAGGGTGGCAAGAGCGCTGACACATGAGTGTGTGATTAAGGACAGTGCGGCAAGACTGAGGTCAAGGTCTTCTTCCAGCATCAGGTTTTGTCTGCTTCAGAAAGAAAAGGTCCACAGGTAACTTACTAGGTTTCCATTTCAGCTAAACTGACTTAGTGGAAACTCCTCCAAGATTCTGACAGTGGTTTGACTGGTCATCTTGGTTCTCCCTATCCCTAATTTGGTCTTTTTCTTTTGTAAGAGATTGCATCAGATACCGTTTAACTTGATAACAAGGGAAGAGACCTTACAGACCATCTGTTTTATTTAAATAAACGAACAAAGGAAGAGGAACAGCATTTTTATTACTACTTCTCCCATTACTATCACTTACACATTTTCTCTGACAGGAACAGCTATATAATCAAGTTTGGTTTTAAAATGTTGACAAAATACCAGATACAGATATTACCTTGCTATTTTGGAGTGTATTGGGTACAGTAAGAATTATTTTAATAGTATTCTACATTTATATATAAAATCAAATGCAGAACCTTTCTTACTTTCTTGCAGAATTGGTGATATGGGACTAAAGCAATTTCTTGATGGTCCTGCGAGCAAAAAGATAAGAGAGCTAAATTTGAGTAACTGTATCTACCTGAGTGATGCCTCTATTGCAAAACTATCAGAGTGGTATGATAAAACAATACTATTTTACATCATATTATTAGTAATTGTATATTTGCTGATCGGAGAGATCAGAGATAGATTTTTGAAGCCATTGGGAAAACATCAGGAATGCCCAGAAGCTGGTCCAATACTCAGTGAAGCCAAATAAAAGATATTGGAGTCACAAACTGAATTAATCTTTTGATTATATCTGAGATGCTTCTTACTAATTTCACCTTAGAGAAATTTTGAGATGGAATCACTCATGAAGTTATGAACAGCTATCCCTGGGTAACTTCTCTATACTTTTCAAGGATATTATCTCTATATAAACCTTTACTCCAGCCTTTCCCAAGGAATATTCTAGCTGGTGGGTTTATTCTTGATCCTCTTTACTTGCCAAAGGTCTTGTGTACACTAAGGAGTCAAGTCCAGTTCTTGTAGTACACTTGTAAGGGATAAGTGAGAAATTTAACTTTGCACTTTTAGTGGTCATTCATCGTGGTACATGATAGTTTTTTGTACGAATGTGATTTTCTTTTTTTTTTCCTTATTAGAAATTGCAATATGAAAGGAAATCATAGAAAGAATGCCTTACATAATAATCGACCTCTCTTCCACCTGACTTCGTAATGTCAAATTATTTCCACTTCTAAGCTTACTTTTATGTCAAGAAAAGGAAAATCCTTGTTACAAGAGTATTTGCTTTCCCCAGATAGTTTTTATATGAAGAAATTGCTATTGACAGTGTGACTAAATGCTAAAATTAATTCTTCATGCTACTTTCTTTCAGCTGCTCTAATTTGAACTACCTGAGTTTACGAAACTGTGAACATCTGACTGACCTAGGAGTTGAACATATCGTAAACATCTTTTCTTTGGTATCAGTAGATCTCTCTGGAACAGACATCACTAATGAGGTAAAAAAAATGTTCAAACAGTACAATGACTTCTATTATTTTCTGTAATCTAATCATTTACCACTTTGTTAACAATGGAGAAAACAATTTTTTTAAAATTATTAGATTATAAAGGGCAAGTTTGGGAATATTATTTCTGGAATAGTGATAGGTTATTTGTAAATCAATGGTTTTGTTTCTCTGTTTTAAAAAATTGCAAAATACAACATTTTGAGGAAGTTCTGACAGATTAGAGTACTACATGATAGACCTGAAATTTGTTTCAACTATAGACACTTGTGGAGGTATGTTTTAGATGGCTTAAGTATATTTTTCTTGTGGACTGCACATTCTATAAAACTATCTGAGTGCCTTGAGAGCTATGTCTTTAGTTCAAAGCTGGTCTAGAAATGGTCTCTTCAAATCTACAAAAGGATACATTTTAAGAAACTCATTTCCTGCAAGTTGCTGCTGCTATTCATCAGAGTTGAAACTCACGTCACACTCCATCCTATCACTCCAGCACTGCCCCATTTACGAATCAAAATGAAGATAAACCCAGAGATTTATCATGTTTCTGAAAGACTTTAAAGACTGAGGTTAGATAAGGAATATACAGGCTTCCCTGGAAGATCAGAGCCCTGGGAGGGACGTAAGTTGACAGAGGTGAGCATCTCTCCTCCATCTGCTTGCTAAACCCCTATAAATCCTTCAAGCTGTTCAAATATCACCCATCTCTGAGGTCTTCTCTGAGAAGTCCTACCTTACAAGCAAGTACAGGGACTTCTCTGTGTGCATCTCCAGCCCCAGTGCATCCTTTAACATGACCCTTTTCTCTCTGTTCTCACCACATTACTGATATCCATGTTAAATGCCCATCTTTCCTCACACATTCAGTGGGCTCTTTTAGATAAAGAACACTGTCTGTTCATTTACCTAGGTTCTTTCATTTATTTATCTAAGAGTGAATTTAGATTCAGCCTCCATCCTGCTAGATGGTCTCCTCTCCCCTTCCTTGGAATGTCATCTAAGTATAGTATGAGAGTGAGGAGTCAGGGGCAGTTACAAGTAGTCAACTTATCATGGTGAATTCAAGTCTGGTCTTCTCAATGTTGTCTTTTGTCAACAGGGGCTTCCTGCTGCTGCTAATCTTTAGACTGTGTCATTATTCCACTTGGCTCCTTAGTTCTCTAACACTTATGTAGTCAATTCTTCCATAATTAAATTTCTTCAGTTTTAAACAGAGCTGTTTTTACTTTCCTCATTAGATCTTAGTTGATACAATGATGAGCACAGGAAAACTCTGATGCCTTGTTGCTTTTCACAACCACCAGGGAAAGGCAGAACAAGCTCTCAGGCACTCTTACATCCCCAAACCTATCAGGAGGTTCCAGTTTTCTCTCTAAGTAGAGTCCAAGGAGTCCTGGAATAGGACCCCGTATCCTGGCATCTCATTCTTTTGCTTCTCTCTGGCTCTCCCGTCCCCTCCTCTTCCCCACCGTCTCCCCTCCTTTCTTCCCTCTTCCTCTCCTCTCTTCCTTCTCTTCTCCTTCCCTCTCTGCTCCTCTCCCCTATTCTCTTGTTTCTTGTCTTTTCTCTTGGCATAGAATCTTTATCTAATCTAGGGGAGGAAAAAGTGTTCCAACTGATTACATGGCTTTTAAAAATGTCATGCTCCAAGTCTTTCAGGGTTTAGAATTTTAAGCTTACAAGTCTAGGATGTTTTTCTCCTGTGTTGTTCTGTAAAAACCCTTCCCTGACACATACAAGTAGAATGCCCAGCTGTTGTCTGAAGGGTCATAGGGTAACAAGGATCAAAGCACATTATAAAACACATCAAAATATAATTCCACCACAGTACTCATCACAAGCCTGACGTATCTGGTGAACATTTGTTGAATCAATGAAATGAGGCTTACATGCTCGACCCTAGGTTTTAGCATTTGGGAAAAACTCAGTTTTTATTTTCAAAGACCATATATTAAAAGCTTTATCAAATGAGGACAAGTTAGAGGCTTAGGAATACAGCCAAGTCCCATTCACCGTTTTTACTTTCTTATAAAGAATATATACAACCTAAACAAGTTCATACTGTATAGCACAGGGAACTATATTCAACACCTTATAGTAACCTACAGTGAAAAAAGAATGTGAAAACGAATATATGTATGTTCTTATATGACTAAAGTATTGTGCTGTACACCAGAAACTGACAATTATAAACTGACTCTACTTCAGTAAAAACACATTTTAAAAAAGAATATATACAACCTGAGAGAGCTACAAATGAACACCTAAGGAGAAGAAAGCAAGGTTGTTTTCTGCTAAAAGACTGAAAAATAAGTCTTCTGAAGGTTGCTTTCTTTATCCAAGTCAGTTAAATTTTGACCTAAAAGCCAAATGATTGACAGTCCAGTGCTACAACAGCTGTGGAAGTTAACCTCAAACAGTCAAATTAAAATGAGTCAGCCCAGATGTCAACTTGGGCAGCTAAACACCAGCCTGATTGTAGGTCTGATGAAGTGCAAATATGACGACAGACTGAACATTCAGGATTTAAACTTTGGAATATTACAGATATTTACCAGAAATCAAATGTGACCGGTTATGCCATTGGAAAAAAATACTGTTTTCTAATAATTAGTTAAGTCTCAATTCTTTTCAATAATAAGTTTTTAGTTTCACACTACTTATTTAGTTAACAAGTATTTATTCTGATTACATCGTGCTTGGTGCTGGGGATAGTGAAATGAATAAATAAGGCCTCTCCTCCTAGCTGTCACATTCTAGTGGAAGACAGGTGTGGGACAAGTGGTTGCAAAGTGTGATGGGTGTGGGGAACAAACAGAAGGGAAACTTCACCTGGCTCAGAGAGTCAGAGAGTCAGAGAAGACCTGCTTTTTCAAGAGAAGGAGAAGAGGGTATGTGGTGGGCCAAAGAAACGGCCTGCACAAAGGAGAAGAGGTTGAAAAGTATGGTGGCATCAAGGCAATCTGCACATTTGCGTATGGTTTGATTGTGAGGAGAGTGGTAGAGATGACTGAGAGGTAGCCAGGGGCCAGTTAGTGAGGGGCCCAGAAGCCACAGTGAGGAATTTGTTCTCTGCCTTGTTGGCAATAGAAGTTCATCAGCACTGTCAGTTAGACAGTAAAATAGTCAGACTGACATTTTGAAAAGATCGCTCTATGTGCTGGATAGACATGGGAATAACAGATGTACTAGTGACCACTTATAAAGCAGTAATCCAGATGAAAAGTTATGAGGGTATGTATTTGGTCTAAAGCCAGGGAGATGGTACTAGGGCTGGAGCAGCAGATTTGAGAGACATTTAGGAGAAAGAATCAACAGGAGCTAGAGATAGACTGAGTATAGGGGTCAGGAAAAGAGGGAGGGAATCAAGGACAATGCCAGATTTTTGGCTTGAGCATCTGTATAAATGGTGGTGTCCCTTACTGAGCTGTGCCCCTTCTCCTGTGGGAGGAGCAGGTTTGCTACAGGTGGGGAAAACAGGCATGTTTACTTTGAGTCATTTGCAAGGCAGCTTTACAGAGATATAGAAGAGCTCTGGAAATAAGAAAGAAAATCATTGAAATTCACTCCTCAGAGGTAGAAGAGCTCTTTAGGGTTGCAGTGGGTGACGGGGCATTGTGTTATGAAAATCATGGATACTTAGGAAGAAGTTAATCAGCAAAAGCAAAACTATAGATATTTATAAATCAAGAAGGATGTTTAATTGAGACAGCTAATTTAAATGGAATGTATTGTATTGGAATGGCTAATGCTAATGTATTACGTCACCCATGAATAGAAGTTGTTTAGGAAGTTAATAAGCATATTTTACAGAAAAAAGAAATACGTCAATTTTCCTCTTCTAATATAAAAAGGACAGGGTTTGTAAGTGAAGGAAATAGCTTACTAACGTGATGGTATTTTTTTTTTTTTTTGTACAGTACAGGTCTTTTCTTTACACCTCTCATGCCATGAATTCATAGGGAATGGGTTCCAACAGTTCAGGCTCCTTTCCATTGGTTCTCACAAAGTGGGCTTCTCTGGGTGGAGCAGGCTGGCACTTCAGCTGAACCCAAGTACCTTTCTCTTTGGCTTCCTTCTTTTTCTGATCATTTTCCCTCACTCGTTTCAGGAAGCTATCTCGGCTTTTAGAGTGCTTAATATGCTCAACACGCACATTAATTCTCTTGGCAAGAATCTTGCCCTTAACTTGTTTGTTTACAATAATGCCAACAGCATGCTGGGTAACATTGTAGACTCTTCCAGTTTTGCCATGGTAACATTTGTGGGGCATTCCTTTTTGAACAGTACCGGTTCCCTTGATGTCTACAATATCACCTTTCTTATAGATTCGCATGTATATGGCCAAAGGAACAACTCCATGTTTCCTAAAAGGCCTAGAGAACATGTAGCGGGTGCCCCTCCTCTTTCCCTTTGTGTTGGTCATTTTGGCGAATTACTGGAAGATGGCGGTTCCGGCCGAAAGACGTGATGGTATTTTAAAGTATCTTTTAAAATCTTAAATTTTCTGTAACTTTTTCTTAATGTCTAATTCAATGGGATGTTATTCATTCCCTTCTTACCTCAGAGGATTAGTTGAGTATAAGGTTATATCTCCATGTATATGCGAAAATGTTTCCACTGGTTAGGAGAATTACCATTTACTGAAGACCACAGGATCCACAGTTAGGGCAGTTCAATCTTAGTCACCGCCATACTTGTTGTTTAGAGGAAAAATGAGTCAGAGCAATGTTCCAGACAGTGTGCTTAGATGGTGGTTTAAGAAGTCTCTTTCATTTGTCTGATTTGCAGAAATTTTCACTATGAGTACCAGATCCCGAGTGCCTATTTTGTAGGCAACCTCCTGGAGTCCCCTCACTGGAATGTGAGATCTCTGAGGATGGAGACTTTGTTTGGTTCACTGTTGTTTTCCCAGAACTCTAGGGGTAGTAGATACTTGATAAATACCCACTGAATGAAGGAACAAATGATGAGCTGTAGGACTACCAAATAGAAATAAGATCTGTCCCCTACAGCACAATTTAGAAGGGTAAGTACGGCTAATTAAATATAGTGTAGCAGGAGTGATAGAGAAAGCAGAGAAAAGGATCTATTAACTCAGTCTGTCCAACACAGAAGCACACAAGTTCATGCTTGTTCAAGGAACTTTATGGAGCTTAGTACTACCTGGAATGTACTGTGAAAAGGAGATGTCACTGAAGGAGTATTAAGCTATCTCAAGGAGCCTGGGCTTGAATCAATGGATGAGGAAGTAGCACTTAGAAGGGGAGTCACAGTCATAGTCAGCCTCCCATTTTTAATTATTTGGGTTGTCCTCTGGGGCACAGATGAGGGGAGACCAGCGGCAGTTATTTTAGTTGTTAAAGAAAAGAGATGAAGACTTCTTGAACTAGGTCAGAGGCCAGAAGTAGCATGGAAAGAACATATTCAAGACTACTTAGGAGATAAAACTGAAAGAACTTGATGACTGATTAGATGTAGAAGATAAGGGCCTGGACGTGGGGGGAGGGAGGATAAGAATGATTCCATAAAATCTGACTTTGGGTGGATGGAGGTCCTACCCCAAAACAGTTAGGTAATGTAAGAAAAGTAACAGATTTGAGGGAAAGGTGATTTCAGTTTTATTAGACTGAATCAGACTGTGTGGGATATTCAGGCCAAAGGCTTCAGAGAGAGATCCTGAAGGGAGATTCAGACATAGAAGTCATGTACATGGAGGTGTAACTGTGGCCAAGAACCACAGAGACAGTGTGGGGAGTAAGGAGAAATGTGTACCTAGGAAGAACACAACAGAACACCATTATTTAAAGAGTGGGAAGAAGATGAATCCATGAAAGAGACTAAAGATAGAAGCTGAAAAAGGTTGTAAGAGAACAAGGTAAGTGTAGTTAAGTGTGTAATGTTGAGGGAATAACCAACGGAGTCTAATAAAGTAGAAATAAAATCAGAAAAAGACCAAAATTTGAAAGAACATTTAACATTTATTAAGCAGATCCCTGCCTACTCCTCCAGTATCATTTCATGTCCCTGTTCCTCTCATTTCCTTTCCTCCAGCCCCGCTGCCACTTTTTAGCTCCTCAGACAAGCCAAATTCTCTCCTACCTCAGGACTTTTATACATGCTGTATAAACATGTATACGTATTTGGATGGGACCTGCCTGGGATGCTCCTCCTTCCATTCTTGTGCTTAGGTAGACACATGCTGAGCACGTAATCACTGATGATCCTAAAAAATAGCTATAGCATCTTGATATAAGCTAATAGTGCCTTTTAAGATATTCTGGATGTAATTTTATCTATAATAAACATTGTTCACATATCCATAATTATCAGAAAAATCATACTCTCAATCTAAGTCATTTTAAGGCAATATCAATAGGGTGTTATTTTACTGATGCATCCTTTAAGAAAACATAAATCGCATGGTGAGAATGTCTCCAGACGTTTCTCTAAATAAGAAAGGATTCTTTAGTTCCTAATATACTGTATCTTATCTCCACCACATTACAGCATAATTCCTAAGAGGGGTGTTATACATCTAGATGGCCTCACAGTAATAATGGCTCTTAAATTTTTGGTAGCACCCAAATCATTTTCAAATTGAATTTCAAAACAAACAAACAAAGAATAATCCTAACTGAATATTGGCATGTGGTTTCCATGTTAATTTTAATTTTATATAAGGTCATTTAGTTTCAGATACTTTTAGCCAAAAAAACCCTCTATGACTAAATAATATACTAGAGTATAAAGAAGCCAGTGTGAGAACTTTAACAATAACTGGTGTAGTCTAAATATGTCTTATATCTGTCCCCCTGCCTGCTCTCCATCCTGCTACCACAGTCATAGTTCAAGCACGATTTCTCCTTATGAACCTCTCATGTATACCTGTCCTCAAATCTATTCTCCACTCTGCTGCGGTGTGATCTTCCACTGTGCGAATCTGAGCCTATCACTTCCTTGCTCAGACTTCTTCAGGAGTTCCACATGGCTTACAGTGTAAAGTCTAAACAGTCTAATGTGGAGGACCAAGCTCTTCCTGATATGGTCCCTGCCTATCTCTGCAGCCTCACTTCCATCTGATTCCCACCTTTCACCTTTAGTTCCAGAGACACAGAATTGACTCTCCAACAGCATTTCAAACATGTCATGCTCTCCTTGCCTACCCATCTCTGCAAGTTATTCCCCTGAAATACCCTTTCTTCTTGTCCGCCTAGAAAATTCTTGCTTATCTCTCAAGTTTCAGCTGTGTGAAGCTCTCCTGGAACTCCTGGGCAGGCTTATGATCTCCCCACCTTGTGTTTCCACTGTACTTTATATTGCCTCCAATAAAGTAATCAGCTCAATATATTTTAGTATTTTTTTCATGCCTGTCTCCTTACAACATTGTAAGTTTCCTGAAGGCAGAGGCTGGATCATGCCACCTTTGAGATGCCCAGAAAAATGCCTAGTACATAAGAGGCATGTAAAATACTTGATCAGTGGAGCAGTGAGTATAGGAATAAATGGATCTGGTATCATTTCTTTCTTTTAACAAAACACTTAAGACTTTAAAAAATTCCACATTATCTTAGCTATGTTCTGAGCTGGAGTGGGAGTGCTTACAGCTGCATGTCTTAATCTGATGATATGCTTTCAAGAGACCACCCATCTGCATGGAACACACACACACACACGCGCACACACACACACACACACACACATAAAGCCTAAGGTTCAGTGCAGCAAAACCTCTAAAGCAGGAAGCACATGAAATCACTTGGGATTTAAGAAGCAGAAAGAATGGGAGTTAAAAGGAAGCACAGTAACTCAGAGACAAATGGATTTGCCTTGATTTTCGAAAAACACATAATAAGAAGTCTGCCCTATTGTACTTTTTCATATGGAGCTGGACCTCTCCTTAGCCTACTCCAAGCCCTTTTTCCCAGCCTTATATGAATCTGCTGGTCCCATCACTAGCAATAGTGGTTTTCCTCATAGAGGTTACAGTCAATCATCTCCTGTTTCCAATAAAATGCCTACTAAAAAACATTGCGAAAAAAGTGACCAACTTAAGATTGTCACTTCTCTTAAGGGTAATCTTTGGTGATATAACCTCCATCATCCTGGAGGCAAGCAGTCCCTTTATTTCCAGGTAACAGATACACATATTTTCCTTTCCTCCATAAACATACAGAGGACCTGTTTTTGTGTAAGTGACTAAAGCCTGCCTTCCTTCAGACTTGTAGGTCAGTAAATTAGGTTGGAAAGGTTGATACATTTTAAAAGAAATATGATTAGAAAATTCATACTAACAATCAAGAAGGTAGAAATAAATAAAAAATAATTGAGAAGGAGAAAAGTTAAATTATTTTTATAAAATTATAATTGCTAACCAGAGTATAAAAGGGAAGACTACTTGTGAGGTTAAGATACATTTTCCTGGACATTGTACAAGATAGCTTTATCAGTGATTTTAGAAAGAGGATGTGTAAATTGAGATAAAACATATTTCCAAGTAAAAGTTTTGTTCTTTCTTTTTAAAAGAATGTGGTAGGCAGCATCAAACAGAGCGAATCTTTCAGAAAGAAACGTATTAAATGGAAAGACTTATTCATACAATTACAAAGGGAAATAGATTCCATCCAAAAATTCTGAGAGTATGCCAGCAAGATAAGAGACAACTGGGTCTATAAAAGCAGATAATTTTATAAGTAGACTACTCATTCATTTACAAGTACTTACTCATTGTAGCTGTGTGTCAAATGCTATGCGAGGTTCTGGGAATACTCAATTTACAGACACAGCCCTAGTCTCAAGGTACAGCCTAGTCGCTAAACAACAAGAGTAACAACACTACATGGCTAAAAGTTACTAACAGCATGAGTTCAGGGTGTGGCTTCACATCCTTGCTGGTGTGACTACACAATGAGGGCTCAGGCAAGTTATTTAACCTCTGTGTGCCTCCATTCCCCTCTCTTTAAAACAGTGATTTTAATATACCTTTCCTCATAGTGTTGTGAGGATTTGTAAACTATTTAACATACGTTTCTGGCATATGGTAAATACTCAATATATCTTAGCAATAATTTACTAGAACTATGACACAATGAGATATATATACTGATATGGTGATGTGTGCCCTGCACTGCATCTTGGCAGCACAGATGAGTTGGAAAGTGAGAGCTGTTGTCTCTGTTGTCTCTGTGGAGGAGTCAGGAGACGCTTGTCAGCTTTTGAGGTGCAGGTGAGAGCTTGAGTAGGTGCTTGGGAGGTAAGGAAGAGAAGGGCACTCTCAGTGAGGGAAGAAGCAGGGGGGAAGGCATGGAGACATGAAAGAGGATTACTGTTGGGGAATCCACAGGTGACTTTGTATTGCTAGAGCATTGAGAATTTAGAGGATGTGGCTGAAGATGAGGCTGGAGAAAGAGGTGGGGGGCAGAGAGTGAACAGTCTTGGGTGCCTCACAAAGTGATTCAGACTATGTGCTACGTGCAGTGGGAGCCAGTGAAGAACTCTGAGTATTAGGACTGAAATAGATTTGTGTACAGAAACATAACAGTAAGGAAGCTCTATTTAGAGTGGGAGAGCTATTGCAATGACAGTGACAAATAATGAGGTTTTGATCGTGGTGGCAGAACAGGCATGTATGAGAGATATTTAGGAGTAGTATAGGTAAGGCTTGGTGACTGATTGGCTGGATATGGGGAGCAGCGGGGAGAGGAGGAGTTATAGGTAATACCCAGGTTTTTTATTCGGTCAGTTGTGGACATGATGGTACCTGTAACCACAAAAAGAATCTAAGAGAGGGATCAGGACTTGGAGATAAGATGCTGAACTCCATTTCAACATGTTTCATTCAAGTAACAGGACACATCTCTCCAGACTACCCATTTGGTCCTGGGTGACAAAAAGCAGACAGACACTCATTTGACTTTCAGAATCTTCACCTTTTCTTGTTTGCTTGTTTCTCAGTATGGCTGGCAAGGAATCATAGGGATTAGGTAAACTGCAATTCAAGCATTACTGAAAGCAGAAAATTTACACAAAGGATTTTCAACAGCCTCCCTCCAATTCTATCCCATCTATCGCAACAACTTATATCCATTTTATCCTCAAAAAAGCAGCAAGAAAGAAGCTGTCTTATGTTTACTGTCAGGGACATTTTGTTCTTTTTAAGTTTCTCATGATCTACACACCCCAATAATTACATCAGAGTTTTCAGTCATCCTAGACTCTTGGGTACCCCATTCCATCTTATTTCATAGAATATGTTTTCTAATATCCTGCATTCAAATATTAAATATCCTAAATGGTACAGATTACACTTATAGATTTCCCAGCTAGAGAAATTTAGACCCTATGAAGAGGATTATAAAAGCTGCAAAATGCAGAGGAAGGACCAATGTATTTAACTAAATCAAAGAAAAGTTGATCATGAGCCATTCAAGTTTAACCAGACTTGCTGAAGCTAGCAGAAAGAGTGTGAAGAACCCATTAAAATCTGTGGTTTCCAGGTTGATTACTAGTCCTTTGAAAATAACAGTGCTGAGGTTGAGGTGCTTATGGCACATTCAGGTGTCTAATTAACTATTAGAAGACAAGATCTGGAGCTCAGGAGAGAGATCTGGGTTAGACGTAGAGATGGTTGAGGAGGCTGAAGGGAAAGAGAAGAAGAGCGATCAAGTTCAAAGCTCCAGGGAACACTGACACTTACTGGGTGGATTTGGGAGACAAACTCACAAAGGAAACTAAAAATGAACATCCAAAGCAGTAGGTGTGGAAACAGTTATGTCATGGGAACCAAGGGAGGTGGTGTTTCAAAAAGCAGTAGACTGTCAGCAGGGTTAGACTTTGCAGATGGACCAAGTAACATGAAGATACAGAAGTATCTATCAATTTCTATAAAAGAAAATTGTTCATATATGTATATACTTATACATAGTAACATTCAAAGCTTAATATTTTGTTTGAACATTGGTGCTTTTGTGCTGTTACAGCTTGCTTGGAACAGACAGTAAACTCCCCAGAACTGTTGTGGCTCTTATAAAGGAAATATGCACAGCATTAATAGTATATTATTCTTTGTTGATATACAAAAAGATTTAATAATGGACTCACATATTGGTTTTCTGTGTAAAGGAATTATGCATGGTGTTAATATTTTATATAATTTTTTGTTGATATATAAAAAGATTTAATATGAATAATATTAATAATTTAATCATTACCATCATAATTCTATTTCTTCTTATGTGAATCTTCTGTTTAGATTCTTTACTCATTTATATATTAGGGTATCAATATTTCTGTCAGTTTGTATAAACTCCTTATAATTATGTAGTTGTTAATCATTTATCATATTTTCATATTTCTCCATATCTTTTCAACGGTCTCTCTCATGACTATGGAAGAGAGGTTTGTTTTAGTGTTTTAATCTTGAAAGCCTACAAGCTAGTGCTTATAAAGAGGATTTAAGAAAAAGAAAAAATGTAGTAAAAGTTGGACAAATTGTGCAATCTTATGTAATTTTATTCAGATTTTTTTTCAAGAGACTGTTTCTTTAATCATATGTAGAACAGATTATAAAGTTTATTTATGCTTATTTACTATTCTGGTGTGCCTGAATTAAAGCACTGACAGTTTCCAGACTGAAACATACTATAATAAACAAGGATGATTTGTAGCAATGTGGCTGTCATATAAATTACACTATATTTTATTTTAATGTTAATATTCCATAATGCCTAGACCATCTTTCCAGACTTTTTCTAAAAGTAGTCTTTCAGAAGAAAAGACATGTGCAAGTTTTAAAGACTAAATCTTACTTTCAAATTGTTAAGCTGTTTAATAAGGTTTCATCCACTTCAGTTTCAAATACAAAACATGGTTCATTTTTAAATTATGACCAAATGGTCAGTCTTAAAATGGGTTAAAAAAAAATACATCAAGCAAAACAGTAACTCCATTTTGTAAATGTGCTCAACAGGAATCTGGGAAAATGAAAGATTGCTACCTGTTAGAATCATTATTATCAAAAAGGCAAGAAATAACAAGTTATGGTGAGGATGTGGAGAAAGGGGAGCCCTTGTGCATGTTTGGTGGGAATATAAATTGGTGCAGCCACTATGGAAAACATTATGGCAATTCCTCAAAAAATGATAAAGAGAACTATCATATGATCTAGAAATTTCATTTCTGGGTATTTACCCAAAGGAAACAAAAACATTAATTCAAAAAGATATATGTACCCCCTGTTTACTGCAGCATCATTTACAATAGCCAAGACATGAAAACAACCTAAGTGTCTGCTGATGGATGACTGGATAAAAAAGATGTGGCATATATGTATACATACATATATGTATATATACATATACATACAGTAGAATATTACTTAGCCATAAAAAGAAGAAAATCTTGCCATTTGAACAACAAGGATGGACCTTTAGGGCAGTATGCTAAGTGACGTAAGTCAGACATAGAAAGACAAATACTGTATGATCTCACTTACATGTGGAATACAAACAAACAAACAAACCCTCATAGATACAGAGAACAAACTGGTAGTTAGCACAGGCAGGAAGGTGGGCAAAATGGGTAAAAGAGGCCAAAAGGTAAAAACTTTCAGTTCTTAAATAGAGAAGTCATGGGATGTAATGGTGACTACAGTTAATGTATATCTGAAAGCTGCTGAGAGAGTAGATGTTAGAAGTTCTCATGACACGAAAGAAAAATTTTAGCTATGTATGGTGACAGACGCTAACTAGACTTATTGTGGAGATCATTTCACAATATATACAAATATTGAAGAATTATGTTGTACACCTGAAACTAATATAATGTTTTATGTCAATTATATCTCAATAAAAAGATTACCTATCTTATTGAGATATAATTGACACAAAACATCTTTTGTTAATGGGGAACACACAAAAAATTAATTGGGATAGTTAGTTATGTCTAAAATAATCTTTTATTCAAAGTACCTCCCAAAATATTCAGCAAGGAATAAAGGAAAGGGTAATGAAAAAAAAGGTTTGAGTGAATACTGGCTAATAATGTAGAAGGAAGGATAAAATTAGAAAACCAGCACTTCACAACTCCCAACGAAATAACTGATTTAGGCAAGGATGACCAATTAATGCTAAAACCATTGACTGAAGGGTTGTTGGGAAATTCATGTGGTCTCAAAGAATCACACCACAGGTTATTTACTAAATAAAAAGGAAAAAATATAACGCTAATGAAGAGATCCAGTAGTTACCACCCAAATTAAGTGACTTAGCAGCAGCAACAACAGTGGGGCAACCTGACATATGTGTCTCCTGATGCGATGCAACAGCACCGAGTTAGTAGTTTTGCAAAACAATGTATACCTAGAATCTAATCTGGGAACAATCAGACAAATTCAGAAGTGGGACATTTTATATAATAGCTGGCCTGGGATCTTTAAAACAGTCAATGTCTTTAAAGACAAAATCTAAAGAAAAAAAAGAGGCTAAAGAGCCATGACACCCAAATGTAATACGTGAACTCTGGGTCCTGGATAAAAAGCAAATGTGAATATTGTCTCTTTATTATGTAGTATGGTATTACTGTTAATCTTAGGTATTCTACTGTATATACATAATACTATATAGTATCACAATACTATAAAGTTACATAGGACACTGTCCTTATTCCTAAGGAGATACACATAGAATATTTAGAGGTAATGCATCATGATATCTGAAACTTATTTTGAAATGGTTCACACTATATATATGAATTAAAAATATATGCTATATATTTTATATATTTTCAAAACTATATTCATACATAAATATTAGTTAAGCTATCACAGCAATTAAGCAAAAAGTGAAAAAAATATTTGTAACTGGTGAATTTAGGTAAAGGGTATGTTAAGTATTCATTTATCATTCTTTGAACCTATCTGTAGACCTGAATATTTTCAAAATAAAGAGTTGGGGGAGGTATGTTTTATGTTTAAGTTGGTGATATTCTAAGCCTGGAGCAGGATGACTCAGCCATATAGTAAGTAAGTACAAACACACACCCCCACGTCAGTCCAACATTTGATAACTAGTAAGTTCATTGCTGATGTCTATCTACATAGCTAAGCAATTCCAGATGTAAAATTCTGGGGAAAAAGAATAGTTTTCAAAGAAATTGTCTCCTCCTAACTGTCTGGTGTACATGTACGTGTTCCTGGCATTGTGTAGTGTTCACTATTTCCAGTGACCCCTAACTGAACCACTTGCCAAACAACTTATACTCTCCAAATGAAGTCTTTGTTCATGCTGCTTCCTCAGGCTGCTTCATATTCTTTCACTTGTTGAAGCCTTAGTTTTTTTTTTCTTTTTCCTTTTAAAAAATTTTAAAAGTTTTATTGCAGTATAGTTGATTTATAATGTGTTCGTTTCTGGTGTACAGCAATAGTGATTCAGTTTTATATATATATACACACATATATATACATATATATATTCTTTTTTATTATAGGTTATTACAAGTTATTGAATATAGTTCCCTGTGCTATACAGTAGGATCTTGTTGTTTATCTATATTGTATAGTTTGAGCCTGCTAATTCCAAACTCCTAATTCACCCCTCCTGCCCTTTGATAATCATAAGTTTGTTTTCTATGTCTGTGAACCTGCGTTTTGGAAATAAGTTCATTTGTGTCATCTTTTTTTTTAGATACCACATATAAGTGATATCATATGATATTTGTCTTTCTCTATCTGACTGACTTAGTATGATAATCTCTAGGTCCTTCCATGTTGCTGCAAATGGCATTATTTCATTGTTTTATGGCTGAGTAGTATTCAATTGTGTGTGTGGTGGTTAACCACAACTTCTTTATCCAATCATCTGTCGATGGACATTTAGGTTGCTTTTATGAATAGGCAGAAGACCTAAATAGACATTTCTCCAAAGACATACAGATGGCCAATAGGCAAATGAAAAGATACTCAATATCCCTAATTATCAGAGAAATGAAAATAAAAACTACAGTGAGGTATCCCCTCACACCAGTCAAAATGGCCATCATTAAAAAGTCCACAAACGATAAATGCTGGAGAGCATGTAGAGAAAAGGGAACCCTTCTATTACTGTTGGTGGGAATGGAATTTGGTGCAGCCACATATAGTGATTTCTTTAAAAACTAAAAATAGAGTTACCATATGATCCAGCCATCTCATTCTTGGGCATATATCTAAAGAAAACTCTAATTCAAAAAGATACATGAACCCCGGTGACCATTACTCAGTTTTTAAGGCTTAATTCAAATTCTTCTTCCTCCATGAAAGTCTCTCCCAGACTGCCACCTCTTCTTTCCAACTGAAATACGTCACTCCCTGCTCTGTGGTCCATATACCTCTCTTGAAACATATCCTCATTCATTTTTGCATTATTGTCACTTATCCAGTAGAGAAGGAAAGTTTTGTATATCTCTGTTGCATAGGATAAAGTCCAAATTCCTTAGAATAATGTACAAGGCTCTCATGACTTGGTGCCTGCTTCCTTTTGAGTCTTAAGTCTTAATACTCCCTTCAGTGGACCTGATACCAGAGCTATAATATAAGCCAATTTTCCACTAGGGAGTCCTGGGCCCCTAAGATCCAGGCCCCTCAAATCCGTGGCCTATGAAGGAGTGAAGTACTCCCCAGAATTTCTAAGAATTCCTAGGGTCTTGCATTTTCACACAACCTGCAATGCTAGTGACTTCAGGAGGCTATCTGCTTTCCTTTGTGTTCATCTGATTACAAAGTTTAGATCCTTTTGAATTTTGAGAAAATAAACCTTTCCTGTAAAACATTCATGAATTTGGTTGACTTTCAAAGGAGATGAAGGAGATTTACATTTTCATGATGCTACAAGTTCCCTGAAAAGTTAAGTAGCCACTTGCCCTTTGCCCCACTGAGGCCCAGTTACTCCACCATGTTGGGTCCTCTTTCCTTCTTATTTTTGTCTTGTCTTTCCATCCCTCTCAGAAATAAAACCTTGACACAACTAACCTCCAGGGCTTTTACCCCAAGCACTCAACAAGTTATTAAACAAAACAAACAAAACAAAACAAAATAAAACCAAACCAAACCTCACAGTTTTTCCCTTAAGAGAAATTTTAGGCCAACTCTTAAGATAATTTTTTAAAAATCCATTTATATCTAATCATGTCATGCTATACAGTTCCCTATATGTAACATACTGTTTCATATCCTAGTGCTTTTGCACATTCTGTTCCTTCAGCTTAGAATGTCCTTCCCTCTATATTTTCTTAGCAATTTACACTTCTCCACTCATAACTTTCCTCCATGCAGCCTCCTCTAACCCAAAATAGTAGCCTCATTTTCCCTCACTGGTTCTACCACTGTGCATAGTATTTACTTTTCACTGGCTTGTAATAATCTATTGTACATGTCTGTCTTCACTGCTAGACTATGGGCTCCTTGAAAGTAAACACTGCACCTCATCGACCTTCACACTTCCAGCTTCTATTCCAGAGCCTCATCAATATAATACATGCTAAATAAATGTTTATCAAATGAATGATGAATTAGGAATGAATGAATTTCACTCAGATCTGTGATGTAAGACTTTCTAAGGTATAAAGAAAGTCTGTAAAATACAGGAACCATCACATGCTTCAGAGAACACCTTCTAATTGGGAGCGTTTATAAGCCTTATGGTACCAAGTAGTACATGTTACCCAGCTGGCGTTGATATACTGTAAGTTATTAATCTGAAAAGCTTCTGAGTCAAAATCCATTAAAAAATGTATCTTTCTGACTGGAAACGTATTATTTAGCTTGATCAGAGAAGCTGGTCTCCCACAAACAGCACAAGGCATTTTTTAATGGAGGCCTCATTTCCTCCTGCTGGCTTAGATTTGTTGCTGTTCAGTTACAAAGTTGTGTCTACTTGCAGCATCAGGGCCTTAGACTTGTCTGACATATTAGCATCATGACATCTCTTGGTCGCTGTCTTGCTAATAGATTGGCCATCTAGGTCTGAAGCTTGCTAATAAAAATAGATGAAAAGTGATCAATTCCTGTATTCATTTTGGACTGAAGGGTACTGTAGGAATAGTTATTTGTATTTAGTTATATAATTATTACATCAATCAATTCCATTTTAAAAAATATTGTTGAGATATAATTCACACACTATAAAACTCACCAAAGTATACAATTCAGTGGTTTTTAGTATATTGATAGAGTTGTGCAACCATCACAATGTAATTTCAGAACATTTTCATTACTCCAAAAATAAACTTCCCATAAGCAGTCACTATCACCCCTTGGATCTCCCTAGGCAACCACTAATCTACTTCCTGTTTTTATATACTTGTCTAGTCTGGACATTTCATATAAGTGGAATCATACAATATGCAGCCTTCTGGGTCTAGCATCTTTTACTCAGCACAATGTTTTTAGTGTCCATCTATATAGTACCACGCATCAATACTTCTTTTTCTTTAGTTGGTAACTGATATTTCACTGTATGAATATAACACAATTTATTTATGCTTTCACCAGCTGGTGGACATTTGGGTTGTTTCACTTTTTTCTATTACGAATAACACTGCTAGAACATCTGAGTACAAGTGTTTTAGGTCGACATGTATTTTCATTTCTCTTGGGTGGAAGAGAAACGTTCTTTTCCACCCAAGAGATGGAGTGATGAAAATGTTCTGGAATTAAATTGTCATGGTTGTATAACTTACCAATATACTAAAACACACTGAATTGTGCACCTAGGAGTGGAATTGTTGGATCATATGGGAACTCTATGTTTAATTTTTTTAAGAATTGCCAGTTTTCCAAAGTGACTGGACCATTTTACATTCTCAACAGCAGTGAATGAGGGTTCTAATTTCTTCACATCTTGCCAATGCTTATTATCTGTCCTTTTAGTTATAGCCATTGTAGAATGTGTGTAGTAGTATCTCATTGTTGTTTTTGACTTGCATTTGCTTAATGGCTAATGATGTTTAATTAATTAAATTTTGAGGCCATACATTTTAGTGAACAATTACAGTGATGAAACATGGCATTCCATTTTAATATTAGTATTCCATTTTAATAATTTTAAATAAAGTAGTAAAGATAATACAGGCTGTTAAGTGTCACACTTAGCAAGTGTACTTCATTTACAGCTCATCTTAAAAAATTCTAACTTGGTTACATAGAAGTTAAAAAAAGAAGTGAAAACTTCAGAGAGAGTTTCATGGGACAAATTCCACATAGAATAATAAAACATATTTAGCTATCATCAGGTATAGGGCAAAGAGACTATGCATTTCTTACTTGATTTTTTTGTTCAAACAACTTAGTTTCTGTTGGGGGAAAATCTAATTTCCAATTCTTCTAACATGAAGAAAAGAGCATCAACATCTGGAACCCAGACCATATGTGATGGCTTCACAGGGTTTGCTCATTCTTTGTTTTGAACTGAGAAGGCAGAAACAATGTGTTGTAGCAAAAGAATCCACATTTGCAATAAAATTAAAAGAATAAATGGAGTGATTTCATTTTTGGGTGGTGTACAGAACTGTTAAATGAAATTATAAATTGCAATTTAAGCAGTGGCTTTAATCAAGCAGAATTTCAGGCACTTTTCCCCCTTGATCTAGATTTTGTTTTTGAAAAATGAAAGGGCCTAACACATGCATCAGTGGAAAAAACAAGATATTGGCATGGCCCATTTTCAATCATAGTACAAATGTGATTTTTAAGATCAATCAAATGTAAACCAGTCCTGAAAATAAAATGTAAAAAAGAGAAATCATATACCATTTCTGGCATTTTCCCTGCTAGCCAACTCTGGGGCCACAGAATGAGAAGAGACTGCTTCTGTCTACATAGTCTAGGAAGCATATCCTACAGAATTATACAAGTAATGCATCCTGAATGCAAAGCAGGAGGATGGCATCTGTAAGGCATATTGGTCAGTTCCTTATCTGAGTGTTGTGCCAGCTGAGGTAGAAGCTACTGAGAAATGGGCCAGCAAAACCACACATAAAAAATTGAAGGGCTAAAAGTACAATTGGCTTTTAAAAAATAAGTAGAGATAAAGTTTTTAACTTGAAAAAAGAAGTGAGCTAATGATGAATGATCATATGTCTATAGGCCTTTATATAAAGATCTGTTTATTCTCTCTCTAAGCAATTAGACATAATAAAATGAGCCAAAGATTTTCAGATTTTTAGGTTAGGCATAAATAAGAACTTATTGACAAACAGATTCATTAGCCTCATGAATGTCTTCAAAATAAAGCTGTAAGCTTAGAAGTCTTTAAGATCTCTTTATATTGATTCAGACAACATTTACCTGGAAACAGGAGGTAAAATAGGAAGTTTTCTGGTTCTGGGATTTGTAACACTTTTTGCAAAACATTAGAGACAACCTCAAAATTTTATTTAATGTTGCCTAATCAAAGTGATTTTATGCTTTGGTAAGTGTAAAGAAATATGAGACAGAGTCAAGTTTTTAAAATTTGCATAGATGGTTGTTATCTTATTGGAAATATACCTTCCATATAAGTTATAATCATCAAATAATCTTTATATTAAATATTTTTAGGGCTTGATGATACTTTCCAGACACAGAAAATTAAAGGAACTGTCTCTATCTGAGTGTGATAAAATCACTGATGTTGGAATTCAGGTAAGATAATTAAGGTCTCTTTTTTTTTTTTAAAGAATTAAGACTGAAAATTAAGCACAAATCGAATAAATGCTGTAGGTCAACAGAAAAAAGAAGCGGATGGGAAAACAACACACTGATCTTGGTTGAGCCAAGATCAACTCCTGCCTCTAGTCAGATCTCCACAGCCTAACGTGACTGAAAGTATTTGCTTTCCCATTTTTCCAGGTGACTCTCTCCCGTCCAAGTGTCATACTCATAGGATAAATAGGGATAGGCAGACATTTTACTTGGAGAATGAAGAACTGCAGTGTGGTAAAAGGTTTCTCATGTAATGGGAGTGTTCTGTAGATAGAAATGTTATATAATCTAACTGTGAAAAATTGAGGGTGTTTGAAAAATTACACCAGATACTTAACAATTAGAGGCTTAAGTTACTCAAACATAGTTGGCAGCATACTTTACCAGGATGGAAAGCAGGAGACAAGTAATTGAATAGGATAAATGATTATGTGCTCAAATGGTACTTTAAGAACTCATGAGAAAGGTACATTTCCTAGATCTGGTCTTGAGTGATATACAAGAAGTCATAAAGTAGCTATTGTGAGCAGGCCGCATGTAATGTTTACCACAACATTAAGCATCTCAGTCAGCAGTTAACAGAAGAAAAATGGAAATCATATGTCATACATGTATCAAACTAGGACAAAATCTGGCTACTTATTAGTAGAATAATGGAAGAAAACACTTTTAAAGGGAACCAATAATCTAGGAATGTGGAACTGTTTAATGCATTGGAAACTTCATTTATAGTATCCTGAGAGTTTTTGCAGCAACATGTATGGACCTGGAAATTGTCATTCTAAGTGAAGTAAGCCAGAAAGAGAAAGAAAAATACCGTATGATACCACTTATATGTGGAATCAAAAAAACAGATAAAGACACAGTGAACTTATTTACAAAACAGAAACAGACTCGGGGGCAAGGGGGTGGGAAGGGATAAGTTGGGAGTTTTTGTAGATAGTATTTGTAGATAGTAACTATTATATATAAAACAGATAAACGACAAGTTTCTTCTGTATAGCACAGTGAATGACATTCAATATCTTATAGTAACCTATAGTGAAAAATATGAAAATGAATATATGTATGTATATATGACTGAAATAATGCTGTACACCAGAAATTGACATAACATTGTAAACTGACTATACTTCAATAAAAGTAAATAAATACATAAACAAACAAACAAAAAGAGTTCAAAACCCGAAATATCTGGGGCTAAACTCGGAAAAAAATTTTTAAAAATAGAAACTCCTAGTAAGATAAAAGGATTTATCTCACACACGGAAAGATAATGCAAATGACAGCTGAAAGTCCACCAGAGCAAACTTGAAGTTAAATTGTCTTGCATGAATTTGAAATGGTTTCTGTAAGAAGTTCTAATGTGACTAATAGTAGAGTGTTAAAATATTACATGGTGGTGGGCTACAGAGAGTGCCAGGTCAGATGGTGCTCTAGACTTTAGCATAGAATTTTAGCATTCTGATGCTGAAGGAAACTTAGAACCATGTAAACCAACTCCATAATTTAATGGGTGAGGAAACTAAGGCCCAGAGGGTTTAAATGATTAGTCCAAAATCCTATGCCTTCCCAGCAAACTAATCTTACTAATCTAGCTTTATGGAAATGAAGAGTAGAAATGGTGAACTTCTGTTCTAAATAGCTGTTTAGAAATATAACTTAGTGGGAAAACGTTTTCAAATGATTTTTTCTAGATTTCATTGTGTCTGGACAATGTAATGGTACTCAAGGGGAAAATGTAATGCCACTAAGAAATCTCCTTTAAGAGGCATTAGTGTCAAGCAATATCAATTTCTCGTTTCAGACCCTGGTTACTGAGGTTCTAACAGGTTCCTAAGAAATCTGCCTAGTAGTATGTTCAATTGTATAAAGAGTTAAAAAGAACAAACACTATCTTTCAAAACAAAGATCCCAGAAGGACTATCAAGTTGTATACAGGGCAAGATTATAACTCTATGGCAACAAAAGAGGTTACAAAACATTTAGATGCATGTAACCTACTAGGAGAAAAAGCCAAAATGTTCCTTTAGGGTTAAACCATGATTTACCTATTGCACTTCATTTAAGGATTAAACATGCATTTACATAAAACTTTATCCATGAATAGGATCTACTCAGGCTTTCAAAGGGTCTTTGACAAGGTGACAGAACAAAGGTTATTAAAATTAAACAGTTTAGTGTTAACATTTCTAAAACTGGATTATATTCCTTATACTGTGATCAATTACATGTGACCAATAACTACAAATCAGAAGTACTGAAACCTACCATGGTGATGACATGGACTTTTAATACCCATCACTTGTTAATTTCAAAATGCTTCTTGGGATGAGAGAGTGCTGACCAAAGTCTGAGGCTAAGTATCAGAAAGCTAGTGCTTTCTGCCATTTGAGTCTACGGGTTCCAGGCCTTTTTATTTTAACTCTTTGGAGCCTGAAAACCATACTACTTTTAGATGTTCTAAGATTTTAGATGACAGCATTTACCCATATGCTAGCTATACGGTCATACGGCTGAGTGTGGTATAGCTTTAAAAAAAGGTAAACTTACAAAAAAAATAGCATGTATTTGTTTTCAGTGATCTAAGAGAGAAAATACAAGATGGGGAATACCGGAGCATGGAAATACAGAATTATTTAATTATTATTCAAGTTCATGAAAAAAAATTTTTTCCCTTTCTCATCATCCTTCTTTTTTCCTCCCTGCTTTTGCAGTGAGTGTGTATGCATGCTTTTAACCTGCTTTTACCTCTTCCAAGTTTCCAAGATTCACGCTTCTGGGCATGTGGTTTCTTTCTCTTCCTTCCCTCCTTCAGCCCAACTATTAAGGTCCAAAAGAGAGGAGACAAAGAAGGGGGAGGAGAAAGTGACACATAAGCCAATTTCACAATTCCTTATCTGGATTTACACAACAGGGGGAAGAGAATAAACTAAGGTGATTAAATTGAGATTTTTATATTATCCTCAATTTATTAGGGATCTTCTTATTATTTATAGAAAGTAACTATAGGAGATTCTCTTTAGCTTAAGACATTGAAAACTACATAATGATTTAATGAAAAAAAGGAGGAGGTAAGCATTTTTACTCTGGTTTGGTTTTGCAAGAGTCATGAACATAATAAGAATAAAAAATTACCTCATTTTAGTTTCACTGGAAACCACTGCACATGCAGTTTGAGTGTCTGGAGCCTCAGATGTATTGACTTTTTAGGATCTGGTTTTAATTACTTTCCCCAACTTCAGTTTTTTCTGAGAATATTAGACATTCAATAATCATGTTAAACTAAAATTATTTGGTGCTCTTGAAAGACACACTCATTTTGGAAGCAATGTCTGATGCAGTCATAATCGAGCATTTCTTAAGAAACTTTTTCCCTGAGGATTTTGTAAATAACAGACTGTCAAGTCTAGCAAAAGAACTGGTTTAATTGGGATGTTACAATACAAATAAATTGGAAGTTCTGTCTTATTGAATTGTTTGGCTAGAACCAATGGAATAAATACAATTATTTACTCTGGTTGCTTATTACATTCCCTTAACCTAGCTTATATTTCTCATTCCCTTTTTATTGGAATGAAGTATGCTATAAATACATTAATGCAATATCCATATATGAATGTGCATATTTTTCTTTATGCAGGTGATTTGTGAGTGAAAACCTTGTAGACTGACAAAAAAATTTCGATTATTTCAATGCTGGTAGGTTAAGGTAGTTGATTAAGAAAGGGCATTACAGAGGAGAAAATCAGGTTTAATTCTGATCCATCACAAGAACTTATACATGTGCATATGCAGTGAAAGTGTGTGTACGTGTGCTTACATGTAAATATGTAAATGTATACCTATGTGAAACATACATGTGCAAATTAAATGTGTACAAGTTTTAGCATGTGTTGGTGACATGTTTACATGTAAATATATGTAAATATATACCTAATTGTCTAGTATATGTATGTAAATGAAATATATGTACACATCGCAGTAGTTGTTAGATTGCATGCATATGTCAATGTGTGTGGATATTTATTAAGCCCAAATTGTGTACAGAGATGCTATAAAATTATTTATTTCTAGGCCAAAACCAAATAAATGATGATTAATGTTCAAGGCCAATAAAAATTAGTTTCTTGAAGAATTATCTTTTTGTTTATATTTTAATTTTAAAAATTAAATATCCATGTAAATGACAAAGCTTTTTTCCTATACTAAAGAGACAGTTTGGAATATGCTTTCAGAAGAAATAATTCGCTAATTTTTACTCCTATGAATGAACCAATGCATTTTTTAGTGGTAAACCTAAATTAAAATTGACTAAATGTATGTATGTAAGAGCATTTAACAATCCTATGATACTACATAATATTTAATTGCTATTATTCTTGAGAATAATGTAGGAGAATATTCTGGGTAAAAAGAAAATGCATCATTGTTTTTCACTGAGATTATGATTTTAACCATATTTTCCAACATCCCAGTTAATTTAGTATAATGCTTAGCATACTGATGTACACACCTATGCACTTAATTAACCCTTCTACTTATGGCAACTTACATGTGCCCTAAGCCCCAGATAGGAGTGTTTTTCATCTTTACTCAGCCTGAGTCCATATCTACTTCTGTTCCCATCTCATAACAGTGTGCATCGTGTTAGCATACCACAAATGCAGGCCTCTCTGTTGAAGCCTCCTCACTGTCCTCCCATGTGTAAGACTGGTCACACCTTGGAGGAAGAAGGTCTACAGTGCCAAAATGGCATAAGGAACATTCCCTTTTCTACATTAATTTTATATCCTGTAACTTTGTTATAATTGCTTATTAGTTCCATTATTTGGTGTTTTGTTTTGTTTTGGTTTTGTTTGCTTGTTTTGGCTTTTTGTTGATTCTTTGGGATTTTCTGCGTAACAATCATACCACCTGGAAGCAAAGGTAGTTTTATTTTTTTCCCTTCTGATCTTTTATTTCTTTTTCTTATCTTATTGATTAGTTAGGAATTCCAATATGATGTAAAATAGGAGTGGTAAGGAGGACACCCTTGCCTTATTCTCTATCTTTGGGGGAAACCACTTGGTTTCTTCCCATTAGGTGTGACCTTAGATGTAGGTTTTTTGTACATGTTCTTTATCAAGTTGAGGGCAGTTTCCCTCTTTTCCTAGTTTGCTGGGAGTGTTTATCAGGAATAGATGCTGGATTTTATCAAATGCAATTATTGATAGGATCATATGATTTTTCTTCTTTAGCCTATTGATATGATGAATGACATTAATTGATTTTTGAATTTTTGAAACAGCCTCCAGGGCATTATTTCAAAATGGTTACTTTATCCCTCCCCTTGCACCTTCATTCTGAGAACTTTGTGGGCCTCCTGGAGGTAAAGTTTACAGAAGTATGGAGGTCCACCTAAAGCTGGGCTGACAGGAGTTCTCTCAGGCTGTTCCACTCTTAGTCTCCAGCAGTTACTCAATTACCCTTTCAGTGTTCCTACTGGTACTGGCTCCAGCCACAAGTTTCCAGTTGTAGTAAGCCTCAATTCTCTGTATCATCTGTCTCTCCAGTTTTCAGGGTGGTGGTTTGTTTTCTTGACCTCAATTATCTGACAGATCTAAGAAGAGCTGTTGATTTTCAGTTTGCTCAGCTTTTCTTGTTTTGAGGATGGGAGTGGTAAGTTCCAGACTCTAACGATGGACTGGAAATTGGAAGTCTGGAACATTACTTTTGGATCCCTGGATGCTGGCTGAATCAGTGGCAACCAAAAGGGATGACAAATGTAAAGCAGGCTCTGAATCAGATCTTGAGAGCCCAGGAATGAAGTCAGGAACTGGAGGGTATAAGAGCCAAGAGCAGAGAGCTATAGGTGAGCTGGGCAGGTAGACAGTCACTGTTGATAAGCATAGCGTCCATGGCTGTGAATGGCTCTCTTGGAGCTCTCTGCGTGTGCAGCCTGGCTGTGCTCTTACAGACAGGGCCTATGGCTGCCCCAAAGTTCAGGTACTTTGGTTATGTCCATTCAGAAATATCTTAAGCTTCCTTAGTACAACACCAAAATTTTATTTGCAATCACCAAATTAGAGAAAATCTAGATGACTAAGTCCAACTTGGATGAATAACTCCATGCTTTCATGTAAGACAATACTCTGACTGTCTCATTCAGATTAATTAATTTTGTGAAAATGTGACATTTTGCTCAGTAACTGAATTAGTAACAATGTGACTGGACTTTCTATGCAGTGGACACTGAGATAATTTGTTTGTTTTTTAAAAACAGAACTCATTCTAAAATTTTTAAATGTTGATGCTGGGTCTAGTGGAATAAAGAGACTAATAAACAGACAAATTCAATGCCACATGGTGATTGTTAGCTAACATTAACTTAGCATTAATAAGAACATGCCAGGCACTGTTCCAAGTATTTCCCATATATTAGTGACCTACCTTATGAGGTGGGTTATATTTTTAATTCCATTTTACAGATAAGGAAACTGAGATACAAAGAGGTTAAGAATCTTGCCTCAAGTCATCAAACAAGCAAGCACATGAGCTAGGGTGACAATTTTGGCCATTATGCTGTGATAAAGGAAGCAATGGAAGGATTCAGTTGAGATACTTAATCTAGCATGGGAATGCCAAGGAGAGTTCATCTGTTGGAAAAATCACTTAATAATCAGTGAGATAGACTGAAGGGCAGAGGGGAGAAAGGATAGATATGATTAAATCACAATCACACTTAAAGGCAGGAATATAAGTCAAGAGGTTTTTGTTACAGTCCAGAGGAGAGAGGATGGAAGCCTGAACAGTGAGTCTGGAGAGAAGGGAATGAATTGGAGAATATCTAGGTAGCAAAATCCATGACTGCTGATAGTTTGGATGGGACGAGCTAAAAGACAAAGTTAAGGATGATGTCTATGCTTCTGATTTGGCGGCCAGGGAGGTTTGTGGTACCCCCATTGTCAAGCCCTTTTCCATAGCTAAGTGAGGTATCCAGGACTGTGAACTCCCAAATCCTCTGCAGTATTTTGACATTTATTGTTACACTTTCTCTTCTTTTGAGTGATTTTGTCCATGCTTCCTCTAAGCTCTCATCACTCCTCTACTCTTAAGACAGTCTTTTAAGCATCCCTTCTCCCACTCTCTCTACCCATAGGCTTGTGGTGACTGTAGGAAGGCTAAAGGAGCTCTGTTGTAATTTCTATTTTTACTCACAGGTAATTTGAAAGTTGAGGTGTTCTCTGTCTCTTAGTAATGATGAATGTATGGGTCCTATATAATTTTACTTGTTCTCTCTGTAGATTTTACAGTTTGAGGAAGAAGGGAAGATCCAGACACAGATAACTGTCATTGTTCTTTGAATCTAAACATGGCCTCTTATCTTTTTATTTTTAATGAAAATAGTACCTCTAACAGAGATGGATATCTGTTTGTTAAAGCCCTGCAACCAGAATGCAGTGGGTAGTATTCTTAACTACATAAGAGAAATAAGAGGCATGTGGTAGTGATTCAGCCTCATCAGCTCTCTTGTGTCTTTCCTATTTGGCTTGTAATTTGTATTTTTCACAAGCTGGTTCACTGATATCTCGCAAATGGCACCACTGATTATTTCTAAGAGCCTAGTTGTAGCTTAGGTTAATGTCATGTTCTCCTGTGATCATAAAGATATCTGACAACTTTTTATTTTGGGTATAAACATCAGTGGTGATGCTAGAACCTCCACTTCCCTCATTTTTCTCTTAGGGGCCTTTCTTTTTTGAGACCCTACATCTTGCCATAACTGCTTGGACACTTGAGACAACAAGTACCTTTTCTCCTTTAATCTTCAGTGTTTTAACCTCTTTTATCCATTCTCTTGGGCAACAAACTTTTGACTTTGCTTTTTATTTGACCTTCAGTTTAGTAAGAAATTTATCTTGATTTAGAAAGAGAAAGGGAAGTAGAGAGGACGAATCAAGGAATAAGGGACTGGAAAGCATGGTCTTATGGGGCAAATCATGAGCTACTTCATAGCTGGAAGAACAGCAGAGCAAGGTCAATGGCTGTTCATACAGCCTGATCCAGGAATGCTCAGGAAGTTGAGTGGTTCTGCAGATGTCTACTTCAGGCTGAGTCCAAGTGGGGACTGGGGGTTCAGTGTTATCAGTCCTCTACCCTGGACTACCTGTGCTGAAGAAGTGAAACCCTCACAACTAGCGTAGAGCATCTACATGGATCCTCAGGTTGGAAAGGCCTAGGAGTAGTCATCTCATTCCCGAGCAGTCCCAAGTCCTCCTCCCCAAGAATGGTCTATGGCCAGCCTGTTTGAATGTTTCTTTCTAGAGCATAAGAAGAGCTGGATTCATGCCTTGCCCTAACATTCATGTTGGATTCATTCTTGCCCGAAAACCAAGAACTGAAGTATTCTTCAGGGACTCTCTTCTGATCTTAAACTCTTGCTTTGAATTATTAACTTTCTGAATAATTATAAAATATTGTTTATGCAAGATTCTCATTATTCATTCTCATTAGTTGATAGACTCCACCTCTTAGTGCTAAACCAAAATTGATTTTAGTGGCCTTTGACACATACTGACTTACAATGCCAAAGATGGATTAGATGTGTTGGCTCCACATAGCAACAAGTTTTTTTAAAAACCAACATTGATTTCTATTTCGTTTCCAAGATTAAATCATTCAAAAATTGTTAAAGCATGAGATTTCAATAATTCCACCTCTTCTCCAGGGAAACAGTTATATTTATGAGCTGCAAGGAAAGCAACAGAGAATCCCTTTCCAAAATGGCTTTAATCCTTGGCCTTTGGTGCAGTGGAAGCTCTGAAACCACCTGCATGTGAGGAGAGAGACATCCAGACGTCTGGGCACTTTATCTCTTGGCCATATTGCTCAGGAAAATTCTTTATCTCATCCACTACTACATGCCACTATTAGGCTATAATTGACTAAGTTGTCTATGATGAAGATCCCAGAAGCTCCCAGGTTCAGAGTCATTTTACAGGTTCTTGGGAGAAGAAACTAAGGAATTCCTCTGGTAGAATTAAGAAGTGGGTATCTGGTACCTTGTGGAAAAAGCAACTCCCACAAAACCTAGAACAAGTAAGCTTTGTCACAGAAACTGGTGCTTCATACCTATCCATGCCAAGAATGGTCTCCTACGGTTTATAATATAGAACAATATACCTTAAGAGACCTAAGGCACCTAGAATTAACTGAGTCACAGACAAAGTCCTACCAAGATACTGAGGCATTATTCCCTCTTCAAAGGTTTTGGGCAAAATAAATAAGCTCAGAATTCTCTGTTGCTTCCCACACTAGTGTGTTTCCAAGTGTAGAGGCAATTCAATAGAATTAGAAATTTGCCAGACTTCAAAGGATGCGGAATTTGACAGCTCATCATTTTCACATAGACTGTAAGGTTCCAAGGGATACTGGAGTCATGGGTACCATGCTTCCCTGGCTGATAAACAGCTGAAACTGAGAACACCCCACACAAGTCCTGGCTTCTTGCCTATTCCCCCTGGTGAGAACCATTCTCTGACAACTGATGTGCTGATGCGTCACTAAATAAGTGCGCACATCTGTTATTTCCATGTTGAGCATACACAGAAAAGAACTATAAGAGAATGTGTTAAGAGGAAAATAATCCTTTGGGGGCCTCTTCAAATTTAAGCTGTCCCTGGAACATTAGTTTTTCCTATGTAAGATAAAATATACCAAAAGTTAAACAAAACCTGTCAGATTGTCTGAAGGCAAAAATAAAAAAGCAGGAAAGATGAATATCAGATTCCCACTTTCCTACAACAGTA
This sequence comes from Vicugna pacos, assembly GCF_048564905.1. Taxonomy (NCBI): domain Eukaryota; kingdom Metazoa; phylum Chordata; class Mammalia; order Artiodactyla; family Camelidae; genus Vicugna; species Vicugna pacos. The sequence goes on along the minus strand of NC_132993.1, from coordinate 74,597,544 downwards.
CGAGTTTATACTTCTAAAACTTTACAAAGTACCTAATCTGTTTTTGATCTCTCTTTTATGCATCACGCCTGGGGTCTTTGTGCCTCACCTGACATGAACTGAGTCTCTGCGGCATGTCTCATAGGGGATATGATTTCCCCATGTTACAACTTGTAGTAGTCCTCTCTATCAAATTCCAGTTAAATTGTGTGCGTGCTATTTCCTCATCCCAAAGCCTTCAGTCTGTTGACGGTGGTGATGTGGTGCTCTCAGGTCTTAAACAGCAGATAAGACTGTTCCAGGATCTCTTTGGTTCCACTGCTGACAGGCAAAAGCCAGCATTTGCACAGGGCATTATATCTGCTAAAGGTTTTTGTAGTACACATTTTCTTTCCATCTTTCAATAAATCTATGAGTACATTAATATACATTTATTGAAAGTATATGCTCAAAATATTTTTGCTATGCTGTGATGATTTTTAAAATTTGGCAATAGTTCTAGCTATTATTTACTGACTGCTTACTGTGTTCCAGGCACTATTCAATTGCTTTATTAGTATTACCTCACTTAATCCCCCCAACAACCCTATGAAGTAGGTACCATATTAAGGGACCATGTTATTCCCATGTTGCAGATGAGATCAGAGAAATGAAGAGGATAATTGGATAATTTATCTGGAGACACAGAGTTTCTAAGTGGCAGGATCTGAACTCACACCAGTGGACCCCAGACCTATCCTCTTAACTACTCTTGTACACTGCCTCTGGCAGTTTCTGAACAGAGTGCGAGGAAGAACTAGACTTAGTGTTCTAAGAACAATGTGTGGAGCTCATTCTCCTTACTCCTCTGCTAACAGACATTCTCCATTCCCTTTGGGCACTCTCCCATCTTGAATTTCTTTCAGATGTTGGAGCCATAAAGATAATTTAGACATGGTTTCTGCCCTCAAGAAGCTACAGTCAATGCAGAAGATAAGATAATTACATAAATATCTATAATACAAGTAGAAACTGAGAAAGACAAACGAAATTTAAGTTATAGGAATTTGGGAGAGGCATTACTTTCAGAGGAAGGAATTAGGTAAAGCTTCATGGAGTAAGCGACATTTGAGGTGGCTTGAAGCTAAAGTTTATTCCCTCAAATCACCATATAATTTGGTAACAAATTTTATCATGAAGACGTCTTTGGAAATATTTGCTCTGGGCTGTGGCCTTGCCCCTGGCCTTTCAGTATGCCTAGTTTCCTGGGCAGGGAGGAAGGGAATGAAGGAGAGGCATTTTACCAGCAGGGGACGACTCAGGCTCTGCATAATTTGGTTTTGCTGGTAAGGCCCAGATTTCCCAGCTCACTGTGCCCAGGCCACAGTCATTCCCACTTGCTCTGATGCCTAGTGGGAACAAGGCTATCTTCAGTGGAGTGTAGCTCTACACCCTATGGGATATATGAGGTCCAAAACACTGTCATTATGAATTCATTGTGTAACTTAGAATTGTGGAAGTTGTACTTCAGTCTTTGAAGTAGCCCAAAAGAGTCTTCCTTATTGAAAATGATTCTCGACAGCATATGATGTTTACGTAATTATCAGTAGGAACTCCACTCCCTAAAAAACTTTGTAGTAGAATTAATCAGAACTTAATGAAGCAAATATCAAGAGATGGTGTTATGAGCAAGTATTTTTAAGGCTGGGAGCTGCTACCTGTTGAGGTGGTTTAAATCAGGATTTTGGCAAAAGCAAATTATTGTGACAATCAGTTATTACGTGAGTGAAATTCAGTCTCTTCTACATACCCAACTTAGGAATGTAGTCATTAAGTCCCCACACTGACTCAGCTCAGAAGATACAGAGATGAAATGATTTAACTCACTTGAGAGATTTGGAAGTTGTCTTCAAGATTGTTAAGCCACAGCAAAATTGGTTGATACGTGAGATGGGAGCCAAACTTGATAATTGTTGCCTTTTCTATCTTCATTATGAAAGAGTTTTATTTTGCAGAAGTTCAGTTTAGCATTTTCCAAGAAAAGAAAATCAACAGCACTGATATATGTGTGATTCTGCAGCACTGTAGCCAGAAGAATATCTAATAATCTTATTAGTAGGGGAGAAATGGAATTTCATGAATGATTATGTTGAAACATGCCTTCAGACTTAAGTACTTAGTATGACTTACCTGTCTCTAAAGGAAAATATGAATTCTATGAGAGGAAAAGTTCTGACATTTCTCAGATCTGCACTGATTTATGCCAAGCATAAAGCCTTGGATCAATCTTTGTGCCTCATATTTTCCATGGATAAGAATGCTACCATTAATGTATTTTAGACCTTGTACTCATTTTTATATGATATTCTTTAGTTCAAAACCTTTGAGAAAGCTCAACTTCAAAGAATATTAGAGCTTTAAAAAAGGCTTAAAGTGTAAATGATTTAAGCAGTCCAAGACATTAACAGATGCTACTGAAGAGGGTTTGCAGACATCAAGAACCTTGAAACTCCCTTTGAAGCTTGTTTCATCTTTTAATAAATTATTCTTATTGTTTAAATATTCCTTCTTGCTTTAAGTTTTCTCTGGTTCCCTGAACTCTATAGATTCTCTAAGCAGAAAACAATATTATCCTACCCCTTGCAACATAAGAATTCCTATCTTATTAAAAGAGAATTCTTTATATGCTTGAAGACATTCATAAAGGACTGAGCAATCAACTAGTATTTACTGAGATCCTACTGTATTCTAAATATGATGCTTGTGAAAGGGGTATAAAGAGCTAGCAGAGTTCCAGACCATACCTCTGAGAAATGTACTGCATTCTCATTGAAAAACTTGTTGAATCATGCAAACTGAGATTCACGACCACCAATTCCAATCCTTTAAAACTAGATTCCCCCCTGCACCACACTGGGTGTGCCCTCCATGCCTGATTGTCTCCAATGACAAGGACCTCGACATCTAACCATCTGCCCCTTCCAATTTTTGGTATCACTTCACTGCTAGAGAAAACAGATCTCCATATAAAGTTAGCCACAAAACAAGAATGAGTCAAGTACTGTAAGTGCTGAATCAGTTGAAAAGGAAACTGTTGGTTGTTGTGGTCAGAAAAAGATGATGACGCAGGGTTAAAGAACCAAAATGTTTTAGTCTTCCTTAAAGTACAATAGAAATGTGCATCTTTATTGTTATCGGCTCATATGCAAATCCCAGTAACAGTTAACATTTATTGAGTGCTTACTATATGCCTAGTACTAAACAATATGCTATATTGCCTCTCAAATAACACTATAGAAAATTTTATAGCTAGTTAGACAGAGAATCTATTTTATATATATATGTATATATAGAGAGAGAAAGACAGAGAGAGAGAGAGAGAGAGAGAATATATATATATATACACACACACCCACACACATTATTTCATATAATCTTCACAACCATCCTTTGATATGAGTGTTATCATTTCTATTTAACCCAAGGAGACAATGTAACTCAGAGAATTTCAGTAACCCAGTGGCAGAACCAGTTCTAAACTCACTATAGTGGATACCATAGTCCTATCTTATCTACTTATCTTACCTACTATGTTAAATTGGCCCTCCTAGAAATTTTTCATCATCTATTACTTTGCTGAAAAAAACAGTTGGTACTAATAACATGCTGTACTGATTACTGTAGCTCTGTAGTATTACTTGAAGTCTAGGAGGGTTATTCCTCCAGCTTCATTCTTTTTCTTCAGTATTGCTTTTGGCTTTTGTGATTTCATATAAATTTTAGGATTTTTTGTTCTAGTTCTGTAAAAAATGTCCTGGGTAATTTGACAGGGATTGCATTAATGGACATGGATCAATGGAACAGAATAGAGAGCCCAGAAATAAACTCACAGACTTTTGGTCCATTGACCTTCGACAAAGGAGGCAAGAGTACACAATGGAGTAGTCTATTCAGCAAATGGGTGTTAGGAAGACTGGACAGCTGCATGTAAATCAATGAAGTTACAATACTCTCTCACACTACACACAATAATAAACTCAAAATGGCTTAAAAACTTAAACATAAGACAAGACACTATAAACTTTTTACACTCCCTAACATAAATTTTAGCAATGTTCTCCTAGGCCAGTCTACCCAGGCAATAGAAATAAAAGCAAAAATAAACAAACGGGACCTCATTAAACTTACAAGCTTTTGCACAGCAAAACAAAAAGACAACCTACAGAATTGGAGAAAATATTTGCAAAAGTTGAGACTGATAAGGGCTTAATTTCCAGAGTATATAAACAGCTCATACAACTTAATAACAAACAAACAAACAAACAAAAAACAAACCAATCCAAATATGGGCAGAAGACCTAAACAAGCAATTCTCCAATGAAGACATACAAATGGCCAAAAGGCACATGAAAAAATGCTCAATGTCGCTAATTATCAGAGAAATCCAAATCAAAACTACAGTGAGGTATCACCTCACACCGGTTACAATGGCCATCATTCAGAAGTCTACAAACAATAAATGCTGAAGAGGGTATGGAGAAAGGGAACCCTCTTACACTGCTGGTGGGAATGTATTTTGGTGCAGCTGTTATGGAAAACAGTATGGAGATTCCTCAAAAGATTAAATATAGACTTACCATATGATCCAGCAATCCCACTCTTGGGCATATATTCGGGGGAATCTTAATTCGAAAAGATACATGCACCTCAATGTTCATGGCAGCACCACTTACAATTGTCAAGACATGGAAACAACCTAAATATCCATTTACAGATGACTGGATAAAGAAGTTGTGGTATATTTATACAATGGACTACTACTCAGCCATAAAAAGCATAAAATAATATCATTTGCAGCAACATGGATGGACCTGGAGATTGTCATTCTAAGTGAAGTAAGCCAGGAAGAGAAAGAAAAATACCATATTATATCACTTATATGTAGAATCTAAAACAAGCCAAATGAACTTATTTATAAAACAGAAACAGACTCACAAACATAGAAAACAAACTTATGATTACTGAGAAGGACGGGTAGGTTGGAAGGGATAAATTGGGAGTTCAAGATGTACAGATACTAACTACCATAAATAAAATAGATAAACAATGAGTTTCTACTGTATAGCACAGGGAATGATATTCAGTATCTTGTAGTACCCTATAATGAAAAATAATATGAAAATGAATATATGTATGTATATATATGACTGAACTATTATGCTGTACACCAGAAACTGACACAACATTGTAAACTGACTATACTTCAATAAAAATAAACAAATAAATAAATAAATAAAAAATGAAAATAAATAAAGGAAGAAAACAGTTGGCTGACTAATGCTTTCTAGTCTTCCTTAGGGCTAAAACAAAAGGAAACTGGCATACTCAGTGGGAGGCAAGTGCACTAGTGATTTTATCTCTGGAGGTATCCTAACAGCCATGACTGATCTAACAGCCCAGGATTTTCCCTCAGTTCTGAAAGGAAAATGGCATGTAGTCTGATAGACATCCATTTTTACATATAAGTAAGGAATGCCTACTAGTAATCCACTAGGGTTATTAAAATCTAATATTTATAACTAAAAATGGTAAAACATTATATACAGAGGAGGTCTCTAATTTAGTACTCTAAGAATTTGAGCTACTTCACAATGAGGCAAAACCTCTAGAGTGACTGAGTACATGTTGATAGTTGTAATTCTTACAATTTGGGGGAGGGGCTTTCTTTATAAGTACGGTCATAGTTTCCGATTTCTACTCATCTGGGTTTACTAAGATATTTTTACCAGTACTGTTAGGTTTATTTTGTGGAGCATTTTGTTCTTGTATAACTGCTGAGCTGTAAAATTTGACTGTTATTTTCTCATGGATTCTTCTTATCACTCAGTTCTCTTTCTCTCTTTCCACTGAAAGGTGGGAATAAAAATTAAGAACTACTGAGATAAAAGGAAGAATTTCCAGTGATTTCCAGACATTTTCTAGCCCTAGAAATTTCAGATGAACATTTTGGCATTTCAGAACAATGCTAGATATTATTTTCCCTAGTTTGAAGAAGAGGAAACTAAATCTCAGAAAGACCGAGCAACTTGCTGAGGTTTCAAAGCTAATTAAGCTGGTAGAAATGAAAGTAAAACTCAGGTCTGCCTGGTTCCAAAGAATGTGCTTTTTCTATTACATTACACTATCAACCCCAGAGTATTTGTCTTCTAATTCTCATCTCCAGATTTCTTTCCCTCCACTCACTGGGCTGAATATAACTTTAATAATTAATAACATATGGGTAAAATTTCATTAGTGCTAACTTCAGGAAAATCAAATTCTGTTAGCAGGAATTTGAATATTACTTAACTGTTAAGCTGATGTGTGTATATCTTCTGTTATTATGAAATTTTGGAGGTAATGGGCTTTCTTTTTTGCAACAAAATGTAACACATCCACATTTCAGGAACTGAAATGCATAAGTAAACTACTATAGGTAAGATGTACACAACATTTGAATAGAGACTAAGAAAAAAACCTTTGACTTTGGAATTTCTTGCAGCTATTCTGCAAAGGCTCACCGATCTTGGAACACTTGGATGTCTCTTATTGCCCTCAGCTGTCAGATGATATTATTAAAGCACTGGCCATTTACTGCATTAGTCTCACATCTCTCAGCATTGCTGGCTGTCCAAAGGTATGTGCAAAAGTCAGAGCTCAGACATGTCAAACTGAAGCAACACCAAGGAACTCAGGCAGGGTAGCAATCAGGGGTTGGACTCAGTGTAGAACTTGTTTTCTTTGCCATGTCTGAAAATAGCTTTACGATTTCATTTGTGTCATAGTAGAATTTGCAAAAAGTTAAAAACAATTCTCATACAAATATAAAAATGCGTCAAAGATTTAGTTAATTCATTGATGAGAGAACCAGCAAAATGGTAAAGCCAGTTTATAAAGCATTTGATCAAACTGAGTATTTATAAGAACTAAAGAAAGAATTTTGGAATATGACTGTTAGGTTAAATCCAAACTGGTTGATGTTCTGCAGGGCAATAAAGCCATAACCTTGGAGTTACAGTTTCTACCGGACAGAAATAATTTATATCTCTCTTGGATGAAAATGTAAAAAATGGAGTTTGGGCTCTAATCAATAGTAAACAGTATGTCAAACAAAGGCATAATTCCTTATAGAATTTCTCAGGTGGGCCTGTTAAAACATTGTTCCAGTAATACACTGAAAAAACACACAATCTATCTTTGCCTTATTTTTAAGTGTTTGATAAATTTTTAGGACATATTTATTAAAAAAAGATCCTTAATGTAAAAATCTTTGGACTACATATAAAAATACGAAGAAAGTAAAAATCTGAAGTCATACCACCATCCAGACTTAACCATTGTCAGCACTTTATATTTATTCTAGAATTATTTTCTATGTACAAAGATTCAAAATAGTTACAAAAGGCTAATGTTTTGTCTTGCTATCATACTTTCCAAAATACACTGTAATGTACTTTCTTTTCTTGGTATACTATGATATACTTGCTATACTATGGACATATCTCCATGTCAAGAAATAGGGGTTTCTGGTTCTGGATTAATATGGCAGATTGAATATACACATACAATTTTGTTTCTTCTTGAAACACTACCAAAACTGCAGAAAAAGGGTGAGGGCCCATACTGATAGGGAAAACAGGAGAGGAAACAAGAGCAAGAAAATGTTAGAAACTTGAAAATAGATGGACTAATTTAGCAGACCAGAGACACCTTTGAATCCTAGGACAACAACAGAGATAGCTGGGGGAAAAATGTATTTACACTGTAATCTTCAAACTTAGAAATACTGTGTACCTCTGGAACTGGGTTAAGAGGGTGACTAATATAAAGAAGTTTGGGTTAAAAGTTCTTGAGAAGGAGATAGACCCCTAGATCTCCTCTGGGCAACTGCCTCTCCCCACTTTCAACAGAAGATCTGAGATAGACTTTCTAGAGCCAGAGTTATCAACCTTAGCATTATTGATCTTTTGGACAAGACCATTCTTTGTAGTGGGGGACTGTTCTGTGCACTGTGGGATATTTAACAGCATCCTTGCCCTCTGTCCCTTATATGTCAGTAGACCTACCCTCCAAACACACCTCCAGTTGTAACAATAAAAGATGTGTCCAGATATTACTAAATGTCCTGTCGGGGGCATGCAAAATTGCTCTACTATCTGCTCTACAGATAATAAAACTGGAGGGTCTGAGCTGGGAGACATCATTATGACTGAGAGCTTGGGTACAAAAGCGAAAATAGGAATTAAGTGACTAAATGCTGAATGTAGAGACACTCAGCACTTTTCCAACACAGGATTCAGAGTTTGGCTGTCAAATCTTTCCTTTCAGGCAGGAGATTGGGACCCTCTTTTCTGGGGATTCTGACTAGCCCAAGATGAAAGACTGAAAAATGCCGACATTTGGGGATTTTCCAACAAATAAGTCATCTAAGACCACTGACACTTAAAGTAGAGAAGGCCCACACCATGCACTCAGACCTTCCAATCAGCTTTTAGCCCTCCACTATTAATCATGAGTAGATTGTCAAGGATGTAAGAGACGAGATACAAGAGAAAAGCCTCTAAAGTGGAAGAGAAAGATAAAACAAATTAACAGGAAAAACCTAGAAGCAAATACTAGGAGGGGAGAAAGCTAAAAAATCTTCTAAAAAAGTCCTCAGAAACTGCAAGTTTATTAACAGCCTTGTTCGCTTCTGTTGTGCACACTGATGGGCTTCTCTTTATTAAAGCATCACCTGCATGCTGAAGATGCCCTGCCTTCTAGTTAGTCTAAAAATCCAGCTTCTGAGTTGTTTAGTTTGGGTGGTGAGTGGATTAAGCGAGTGATGTTAGAACCTCTTGATTTCTCCATTGTTAATTGTGCTGCAATGAGGAGGAGGCAGTGGTGGGAAAGACAGGGTAAATCATAACAAAATTAATCTAAAATTTCACAGCAAAATTCTTTTTGTTCAGTAGTGTACTTGTTTAGAACTAGGAAAACCAGATGTCTTTCTGGTTAACACCATCTGGTTCCAGAAATGAGCTGGGTCAAGGAACTCAGGACACTAGCAGCACTAACCACGAACCCTCCTTGAGCAGTCACAGCTCGCAGGGTTCTTGCTTTTATCATACACAGACACATGGACACATGGGCAACACATGGCTCACTGGGAACTGCCCTGGCTGTAAAGCAGGCACAGATGGAGACTGGACCTTTAAGTCTCTATTACTACAGGAGAAAAGTAGGAGAATGAGAAGTGGAAAGGCTCTAATGAGAACAAAAATTGAGGCAGAGGATTTTTTGTTTGTTTTGTTTTGGTCTGCTTTTTGAAAGTAAGGAGACACTGACAGAATTCCTTCTATAAATTTGCAGTGGATACTGTCTTGCAGCCTAGAAACTGAGGTTATTACACAAACAAAATATTATTAAATGAATCATTCTACATCAAAGATCTAGGCTGAGAAAAAGGAAGGGGAGTAGATTATTTCAGAATCTCAATGTAAGGGAGAAAAAGGGGGTAGCTTTATCATCTACGCAGGTTAAATAAGTATCCTATTCAGATGATGCAGTGACCATAATTTGGGTCAATCTGAACTTCTCACAGCCTCAGAAATCATAAGGCTGTGGTCCAGGCTAATATATTCTAGCTCCACTGCTTTTGATGACCATAAAACACATTAGTGTCTGGCTCATCATTCTAGGCTAGGTTTCTCAAAAGCCAGTGGGTCAATTTTGAATGGTCATCTTATCCATCTCCTGGAAGACCAGCCTCTCCTTGGAACTAGCTCATCTCCAAGGTCAGTGAGTAGTACTATGACCTCATCCTACCCAGCACTACAATGAGTCAATTTCAAGTAACACAATTTCTGCTAAATAGGACTGAGATCAAGACTTTGTATCAGGGAGTTAAGAGCGTGGCCAGTCATCTCCACCTCTGGTTTCCAGCCTCTGTAAGTCCCAACAACGTCATCTCAGTCACTGAACATTTGAAATTCTCATCTATAGGAAACACTGGGCTCCTTTTCAGTTCCTCTAGTATCAGTAAAACCTAGCACTCTGAGCTCTGCTTGTCCCGGAGTTTTCCATCATCTCACTGTCTTTTCTTTTCTCTATAATTCTGAGGGCTTTCCCCTGACAATGACATCAGATCCTCAGAGAGCCACACAGCATGGCAGGAATGTCCGAAGGTATTTTTGTGTGAATCAGTTGTAATGTTAAACCTTGGTCCTGAGCATGTTCTGAAAACAGGGCATGCTTAGACAATGACAACATCTATTTTTCCAAGCATAAAAAGTATACATTTCAAGTTGAAGGGTTTTTCTGCATAATTCTCTCAACTTTATGTTAAAAAAAGGACCTAAGCCTCATGGCATGTATTTTACAATGTTCAAACATTTAAAATAAGAAATTAAATCCAGTTGGAAATAAATTCCTTTGGAGAGAGTAATCTATTTGATTCTGCAGCAAGTCTCAGCTCAGCTATAAATTCAAAAGCTAGACCCTGAGTAAGTGAAATAATCTAAGAAATGGAGTTGAATTACTTCTGCAGAACATCTGGGCAAACTCTCAAGATGTTGGAAACTTTAGCCGAAATTCTCAGAGCGAGATTCATGTAGTCTCTGTGGCTTCTGCTCTTCTTTCCCCTGCTGCCTACAAACATCTGTCTCACCTACTTATGTCCTTCCAGAACATAGTACTCCCTACACAAACCATCCAAGATGTCCAGATCCCTTCTCATAGCAATCTGATCCTGTCTGCAGGTTAACTTTAGTTGATATATATATATATATATATATACATACACACACACACACACACACACACACAATAGCTTTGTAACATATGATGTCATTAAACCTATGTTTCCAAATTGATGATGCCTTAGAGTCAATTTCAAGTTTTAAAGCCAAATCCCATTACTGCAGCATTTCATAAGTTGCTCATATCAGTATGACAGATATTGCTAAGGAAATTTTGATGAGGTTTCCCATCCAAACCAGATAACTCTAAAATGAAAATAACAGCAATATCACAAATTATATTGGTGCCCCTTGAAATAGACATTTTACTGTTCTGGAAATAGGGTTAAATCGCTAATTTATTGGCCCATCATGTGACAGGCTAGTTAAAAGAGAATTTGCAACGGTTCTGATTCTATTTGTTATGGACTGAGCGTTTGTGTCCCCCTCAATCCCCCAAATCCACAAATCCTCATCCCTGATGTGACAGTATTAGAAGGTGAGGTTTTTGGGAAGTAATTAGGTTTAGATTGAGGTCATGAGGATACAGCCCCCATGATGGAATTAGTGTCCTAAAAAGAGAGCTTCCTGTCTGCCATGTGAGGATACAGCAAGAAGGTAGTCAGTCATCTGCTAACCAGGAATAGGGCCCTTACCACTGAACTTGTGGGCAACTTGATCTTGGATTTCTCAGCCTCTAGTCTATGGTATTTTGTTAGAGCAGCCCAAACTGACCAATATACTATTCTTCCCTGGGATGGAGTTTGTCAGAATAATCAGTCGTTACTTTGGTTGTGTGTTCAGATTACTGACACAGGGATGGAGATGTTATCGGCAAAATGCCATTACCTGCACATTTTGGATGTTTCTGGTTGTATCCTGCTTACTGATCAAATGCTTGAGGACCTTAAGATGGGATGCAAACAACTCCGGATCCTAAAGATGCAATACTGCAGACTTATTTCCATGTAAGTATGTACCTGACTACGAAAAGCTTTGAGAACTACGCTCCGAGAAAACTGAGTATGTCACTATGGCATTCATAATACATAGTGGCTTTCAGAGTTAGGGAGTTTCACTTTATTCTTTTGCCTAATTGAAGCCAACATCTTGAGCTAAACCAAGGGAAGCTCCTTCTAAAATGGTCTTTGTGGTTTCATATCCCTTTCCCAGGAGCCCTTCTTCTTTCAGCCCATCCCCTTCCTTGACCATGCAAATGTCCAAGGTCAAAGCCAGACGCAGAGCAAATGCTCTGCTCCTCGTAGAATAATCACTAGCTTTTCTTTTACTCCTCTCTTAAAATATTTCCATTCAGTTAATCTTCCCTTGGGGTTAAGAAAATAATCAGACTAAACTAGTTCAAAACTAAGTATAAATTACTAACAGTTATCCTAAGAGCCTTGTCTCTCCCAAAGCTATTTGTCAGATAATGTTATTTAACTAAGATCTAGAGCTCAGAGTAAGGGATTCTGAGTTGACTGCTATAGTCCAAATGCCTGTTTCCTCAATTTACAAAATGTTTCCAAAGAAATAACAGCTGGGTAAATAAGTAATTTGTAAAGGTAGAAGGTATCAGGTGTCCACCCTGTGAGTGTTTATTGACTAAAAGTATAAAGTATTTTAACTGACCTGGTGAAGTAACTCGTGGAGTGTTCAAAATGAGAATTCTTGACCAATCCCTGAAGGTCAGCTTCTTTTCTGCAGGTTGGAAAAACGAATACTAAGAATTAATATTTTAAAGTGCAAATTGCATAATGTGTTATAAGCATATAGATTTCACAGAGGAACTACCTTAATTAAGCAGCCCTAGCATGGGCTGAACTATGAGGTCTGGTCACTTGAGGCCAGGGGACGAAAATGGTTTCTGACCTAAGGCTGTGTGTGCTAAAATGAAATGGGAAACAAAATTAAAAACAAAAACTACTGCTTGTAAAATAGGAACCCCCCTGGGCCCAGGCTTGCCAGGGAGAGAGCAGCCAACTGAAGCTGTCAGAAAAAGGTAGGGGCAGGTTCTTGAAAATTTCTTAAGAGGAGTGGAGACTCAACCCTTCCTGATAGGTCTGGAGATGATGGATGTTATTAACTCCATTTAAAGTGTATACCATGAAAATAGGTCCTAGGAGTCCCTGCTGACCTTGTCATATCATTAAATAGCCAACTCTGGGCAAGATGACAGTGAATGAATAATGTATTACATAAAGGAGTTTAGCTTCTAATCTTTTGATTATATTTTGCCAATCACTATCTTAGGGAGGTAATATTATTGAACTTCTAAAAAGTAGGATTTTAAGTAGAATGAATGAAGACTTTCTAGCAAGGGCCTCTCTGAACCTAAACATGATGAATTTAATCATGGTTTATGGGATGTTAAAATGGGATTAATATGGTGTTTTGTCAAGAAGACCCTAGATATCTAGTAATTTCCAAATATTGCTTTGACTACTCACTCCTCTTGCAAGGTCTCTAAGTAAAAAATATGCAAAGAAAATAAAAGGCAAAGTAAGATTTTACTACTAGCTGGGGTTGGCCCCCAAAACTCAATACAAAACTTTAGTTAACTATGAATCTATGGAAAATTCCTTTACCTAAGCCAGGACAGGCAAAAGGCCTATTTTATTTTCTACCACTAAGCCTAGCTGTCCCTATCAGCAAGAAGCAGACAGAGACTTGGCCCTAATGCTTAGAGGGGAGCTGGCCTGTCTGCTCATCTTGTTGTCTAAAGAGGCCAAACCACTTTAGTCTCCGTTTATAGCTCCACTCCCACTAATACCTAGCAAGACAGAATTCTCTAATTCTATCCTTGTTTTTTTTTTTTAACATTCTTTTATCGAGTTATAGTCATTTTACAATGTTGTGTCAAATTCCAGTGTAGAGCACAATTTTTCAGTTATACATGAACATACATATATTGTCACATTTTTTTTTCACTGTGATTCTATCTTTGTTTAGCAATGGAGTAGGGATGTCTCCACAGAAGGAAGGATTGGAGAATTCCAGTGTTCAGACTAGTAAGGCTTCAGGAGCATCTGTGTTGACGTCCAGCTTCTAGGAGAGGATGCTGTTTGTCAGTCAAGGAGCTCCCAAGATACCTGGGTTTCGAAACTTTGGTTAGAGAAGTGGTAGGGCCTGGCCACATTCAGCTGTTTGGGGTCAGCTTTAGAAACTGTAAAGCAGCTTCCTTCTTCTCTTAGACCCTTGGAATCCTTGGGTGGAACTCTAAGTGCTGCACAGAGTGTGTGAACCCTTCTAGATACAAGCTCATGGTGATGTCTAATCCCTTACCATGTTCACTCTAAGAAAGCACATTTGTTTGATCTTGCCAGGGCCAATGTGGCTCCCTCAACAGCAAGAGCTTTGTTTTGTCTGAGAGAAATGTAACATTTGGTAATTAGGATAGAGGAGATTTTTCTTGGGAAGAGGTTCAATGACTTTAAATCACAAGGCAATGTACTCCACACATTTGATCCCATTTGAACATACAAATGTATAATGCAGCCTTTAAAATCTGGTTACAGCCCTCAGAAGAAACTGTTCTGTATATACAAATGCCCCCATACTCAACGGAATCTGAAAATACTGCACCAGCTTTACAAATCAACGAGGTCTGTTCAGTCCACCCTTTCTGAACCAGGGGAGTAGCAAACTTTTGATCAATGAGCAAATTGGATGTAGCTCTTTTGCAGGGGAGCTTCCAGCATGAGATATGCTGCCATTCTACAACCCCAGAGCCTGAAGGGATCCCAGGAAGTGATTTCAAAAGCTTTATGTGGAGACATAATAAAGGCTCTTTTAATTAAAAGAGAAATAAGTAATAGCTGCAATTGTAAACATGACAAAATAATCTAGCTGTCTATATTTGAAGCAGTTGTAATTTAGCCAGCATTTCAACGTATGGACCTCTATGGGGAAAGCAAGGAAGGCAGTAAAGAGAAAGAAAAGCAAGCACAGTGGGAGAGAGGGAGAAAGACCCGAACAACGGTGTCCACAGCCCAGGAGGGTCTGAACAACAAAGAGGCGGAAAAGCTGTTAAGTCTATAATTAGCAAAGAGTAAAGGAACTTTCTGACATTTTTGTGTCTGGGGTCGAAAACTTTAAACTATAGAGACGAGTAGAGAAAGTCTAGGTGGTCTTAGAGCCTCAAACGGCAGCATGGAGATTTCTTGAAGAGTTTATTTAGCAGTTTCTGGTAGCATAAATTACTACCTAGGTACTCAAAGAGATCTGTGTTGCTAGGAAATAAAACGCATAGTTGTTTGTAGCTCATGGAACGGTCTTTGTGGAAAAGCCTCTGTAATCTGGAACTATTGACTTGTACTATTGATATGAACAAATAATATTACTTAACAATTATTATTTGCCATGTACTGTGCTAAATCCGATTTTATGTTTATTATCTCATCTAATCCTCACAAATACCCTATTACCATAAAAATGAATCAGGAAACTGGCCTAGACAGGTTAGATAACATGCCCGAAGTCATGCAAATAAAAGGCAGAGCCATATACTCTGTACCTAGGTCTTAATCGGTGCTATACTGCTCTTTTGTCTTTAGTGATTCTTAACCTTTTTTAAAGCTTTAATATTCAAGGGATTTGATCACTAAGGGGAGACAAGTGCTGTGTTTGCTCAATTTAGTTGCTAATGCATAAAAAAGAGGCAACTATAAACAAGCTGTCTTTGATGTAGGCTCCAAATTCCCCCTTCTTTTAGCTTACTCAAGAAACTAGAAGGAAATGTGAGGGCAAGTAATGTTATTACAGGGGTAACTCTGAATCTTTTAATTTATAAAAACAAAAAATCACTTACAAACTTCAAAACATCATTATTATTAACCATCTAATGAGATACTTTACAACTGTTTGTGGCGTATCATGTTTGAAAATCATTGTTCTATACCAATCCAAAAAACCTCTCTCACCAGGTTAAATGTGTGATGATGACTAACCATTGCGGTAGACTGCTTCAATTCCCAAATCATCTCCTACAATGTCTTGGAGCTACAGAGGCCAAGCTAGAGTAGAAGGTAGTCAAAGGATTCCATGTGCACTCAAAGAAACTTAGAACACATAGTGATTCCTTAGGTATTTTCTTTTAAATATATCCTAGCTGTCATACATACTAGAGCACTAAGCTATTAAAAAGAGAGAAAGAGAGACTTAAAGAGACACACAGAAAGACATGTCTCTGGCAGGAGCAATTGCTGCATCTTCAAGTTTCCTGATACTTTTTTTAAAAGTACATGGGTGCAAAAAACACACAGCTACACCGGATGCTGTGAAAAAGAACTCACAGAAACTCGCTGGCAGTTACCATGCTGGTCTGTTCTCTTGGGTAGGTCCTGAGTCCTAGGAGACAGTCCATGTGAGGATGTAAAAGGTCCTAGTAAGGTGGTGAAGGCAGCTAGTTCATGGCCTAAGGATTTTCTAAAGGGTGGAGAGGAAGTAGACTAGGGAATAATCTATACTAGCATTCAAATTCTAAAAATAATAAAATCAGATTTGTCCTAAAGATTCCCATTTTCAGTTTTTCCCCAGGACCACCATTGCCATGAAAGTGCATAGGATTAATATAGGCCTTAGAGATTATCTAAACCTGAGGAAGCCTTATTCTCCTGGCATGTGAGCCTGGGAAGAGGGGACTAAGACTTGATCCTGCGCTCCCTGACAGTCTGTAAGCATCACCTCCAATGGTCAGGGGGCCCTCTGATGCTCAGCTTTACTGAAGCTGACTGTGGGCAGAGTGGAGAGCAGTGCTTACCACTAAGAGCTAAAGGAAGGGTGGTATGGAATCAAGAAATAAGCAGATCTAAGAAATGCATGTACCCCTGTATACTTCATCCACAGCTGGGGCTCAGTATGCAGCTGTTTTTTAAAAAAATATGCAGCTCACTTTGATTCTATCACATCATCCTGCATTTAATGAGTAGTCTCTCTGTTCATTCCCTATTTTTCTTGTCTGTATTGAGTCAAAAGCCCCATCTTTTTTTTTGTTGTTTTCTCAAACTCCCATTATTTGCTAACTGTTTTTATATCACAATTACTATCTAACTTACTGGGGCTTGTAACTGACTGAGGAACTGTATGACCCAATATTTATACATTCCCAAACTTGACATTAAGAGTACTTATCCTCTTACCAGTTATCTGAAACTCTCAGATACTATTGTACTTCTGAAGCCAAAGATTATGTATAATTTGGTCAACTACTTACAAATCTTTTTCTCCCGAAACATGTCCCCTTCCTACAGGTCAAGACCACTGCTGCCTCTAACCGCAGTAGTCTTGTTATCATCAGTGGCATTAAATCATTACCAACAAGTGTGAAATATAGTATGTGTGTCCAGAGCTTTGCTGTTAGGATATTGGAAATAGCAACCGGAGAATGCCTCTTCTACATCAAAAACAAAACAAAACAAAACAACAAAACACAACAAAAAAAACCAACAACAGCAGCAGAAAATAAGAGAGCTAAAGGACTTTTTGGTGTCAGCTACTGAAATCTCTTGCTTTGGCTGTTATGGTTGGATTTCAGGGAGATACAAAGAAATGTAATATACCCTTAAAATCCTAAAGAAAAGGAAAATAAGGAGGTCTAAAATTATAAACGATTAATACCATGAAGTTATGTATTGGAAAGAAATTAATTCTATGATCAATCTCCTATAGAAGTTCAGAGGAGGAAAGGATTGGACTGGTGTCCTGAAAGCTGGGCAACATTTAGACAGGCAGAGATAGAGTGAAGGGTAGGTTAACAATGCAGCTCAGTTGCCCAAGAGAGTGTTTTTACCCATTTGAAACTGACAGTGCCAATGTTTTATGCTGCAGATTCTCCCAGCATTTGGTATTATGTTGTGGTAGGCTCTCAAGGTTAAAAAAAAAAAATCTCCCAGGAAACACCTTCAAAAACATGGTAATCTCAACTACATACAATTGCAAAGGGAGAAAAATATTCAGGAGAAGAAAATAGAGAAAGTTAAAGATATAACACTATTATTTTTGCATAATAATGTCCTATTTACAGGCCACATAAAGATTACATGATTTTAAAACACAGGATTACACTTAAAAAAAAGATTAAAAAATTAGCAGAATGCAAAACTTTATCTTTGACTATAAACTTACCATTTTCAAATTTGAGAATAAATATTTCTCTAAAGAGAAGACATCTGCTTGCCAAATTTTAATCCATAGGGATTGGTGGATCAGAACTAGAATTTAGTGTAACAATTGCTTTTACTTAAATTGTTCTTTAAACTTGCATAAGTTTTGTGTGAGTGCAAATATATTAGCCAAAAAGCAAGGTGGTAAGAGATAGAATTAGCAATGCTTTGGTTGTCTTTCTGTTGAGTTTGGTTACAGTTATTTTAATACACCTACGATTTGCCTCAAGTGAAACAGTATTTTGAACAACTGATGTAACTTAGCCTTTTCCAATTTCTTTGCCCTACTAGATCATGTAAAACTATTGGGCACAAGTTTAAGTCAAAGCACATGGCAATACCAGCCTCCATATCAATGACTCAGTTCTCAAAATTTTGCAATCAATAACTCAATGTAATATCTAGCAATAGTAGGCAAAGTAGCCCCATCATGGGCAAACATTATTACTCATTTCTGATCCTACAGGAGTTGCCAATTACTCATTCCCTTTTAGTACTGGTCTTAAGATTCAAACCAACTTCCTAGGAAAATCCTCCTATCCTGGAAATGGCATTATTTTCAAGTTACATGTATTTTTTTTCCTGATGCTGCAATATTGTGATTTATAAGACATATACATTTGGTCATTCAGATTTCTCATATATATCTGGTCTTCTTCCATGGTTCCTAGTTTATAGTTCTCAAAACTCTTGGAATTTCCTGAGTGATAAGAACAATTGAAGAATCTTTTATCATAACATATGGTCTCTTACCTTCAGTTCCTGAAACTGATTCAGAGCCGTAAGGTGAAATGGGAGTCTTGTTATTTTTAACAAGCCCCTTTCTAACACAACTGAGTTTATGTTAAGGAGGTGACTTTTGGAAAGCACCTAAGGATGGGGGCTGGTTGCCAAGGGAATCAACCATGAATAGTGGAGTGGAAATTTTTCAGTCCCAGCCCCTGATTTCTGGGGTGAAGAGGGAGCTGAAGGTTCAATCAGTCACCAATGGCCAATGATTTAATCAACTGTGCCTATGTAATGAAGTCTCCATAAAAACCCAAAAGTATAGGACTGAAGATCTTCCAGGTTGGTGAACACACAGCGATTTGAGGAGAGTGGTATGCCTGGAGAGAGCATACAAGCTCAGCGTCCTTTCCCATACCTTGCCCTATGCATCTTTGACATCTGGTTGTTCTTGAGGTATATCGTTTTATAATAAACCAGTGATTCAGTAAGTAAAATGTTTCTTAGTTCTGTGAGCAGCTCTAGCTGGTAGGTCAGAAGCCCAGGTGACAACTTGGACTTGCAATTGGTATCTGAAGTGGAGGGTGGTCTTGTGGGACTGAGCTCTTAATCTGTGGAATCTGATGCTGTCTCCAGGGAGATGGCGTCAGAATTGAGTTGAATTGTAGGACAGCCAGCTGGTGTCTGAGAATGGCTTGGTAGTGTGGGGAACCCCACCCCCAACACACTCATGTTGGAACTGGAGTCCAAAACAATTTCTTTAGATGCTTTTTTGCTTCTTCCTTCTAAGAAAGACAGTAACAGTACTTTTAATCATTGTGGCCATGGACACATTGAGAATTTGATGAAAGTCACAAACTCTCTTCTCAAAAAAAGGCACAGTAGATACAAAACTGCACGAATTTTCAGGAAATTCATAGCCTCCCTGAAGTTCACCCATGTATCCAGCAGGGATCTGCAGACTCTGGGTTAAGAGCTTGTGCTCTGGTACGTGGCCAGCCTTCACAGGTTAGGACACTCCCTCATCAAAGAAACTGGAAATATCAGGTAGAGGGCTCACTCAAGAATGCCCTCAGTGTTCCCACACCATGGCCATGCATAGTGTCCTTACTCATTTACTGTATCTATTAATCTCTGAATTGGCTGAACCAGAGAACTACTAAGCCAATAAAGCTTTGGGATCCTGACTATTAGCACAATTACCCACATCCTCCCCCTCAGGAAGGTAAGAGAGATGTGAAGTGTATTCAAGTTATGACAGTAAGTTCTTTAACTCCACATATGATCTAGTTGGAAAATTCTGCACTAGTGATTACTTCTGCAACTAGCTAATGCTAATGACTGTTATTACAGGAAAGCAGCTAAGAAAATGTCATCTATTGTTCAGCATCAGGAATACAGCTCTGCTGACCCTCCACTTTGGTTTGGCTATGACTGTGAAGGCAAGCCTCTTACAGAGCAACAAGATACAACACCATTTAAAGATTTAGAATTGACCATGAAAGAGTCAACATACAGTAGTGAAGAGGAAGTAGTATGACCTTCAGCCTCAAGGAAAAAGAACAAAAAAAATCTAGAACTTGGTAACTTCATTTGATGCAAGTATTTTTACTAGCTGGATCTTGACAGTGTAAACAAGCAGCAAATCATCTCCAGATTCTCATTCCAGCTACAAATGTTTCTAAACACTTCTATTAGTTCTTCTAATAATCATGATTAAAAAAGGCCAAATCAAGTACTGCTACTATGTAAAATTTCCACTTAAATTTACCTTAATCAAATCAATAGTTTTGATGAGATTATCAAGTCTAAGGTTACAGTTGTAGGAAACAATCCTGAGAGAGGTGACATTTTTAACAAGGAATTTTTAATCTTCTCTTTAGAAAAGAAAGCAGATGGCCATATAAATCACAGTAAAGAGTTTGAGTCAGGGCAATGGCTTCAAGGATCTGTATCTATTATAAAAGATACAGACATACATTTTTAAACGAAATGAGGCTTTCGAGTGATTTCTAGACATTTAATGAGAGAGAACTGCCAGTTAACCCTGTACTCATCTCAACATTTGACTTAACAGTCAGGGGCAAATTAAATAGAAACAGAAACTATCTGTGAATAGAAAGGGTATCAATGCAACGTCTCAGAAAGATTGTCTTTTAATCAAATTTGCACTACGGAGGAATTTTAAAACCATGCTATACCAAAAAAGATGCTCTTTCAATTTTATGCTAGGAGATATGCATTATTAATTGCATATCTACATATTAACTTTTAATAAGCTTTCATCTATGAACTTTTATAATTCTGGTAAAAGATAGTAACTCTATTTAGATTTTAACAGGATTCAAATGATCACATGCCACTGCATCATTATTTGATACTATGTAACACTGATGTTGATAGGGTCCAGGAGAGGAAAATTTCTGCTGTGAATGCCACGAACAAGCTGTGTTGGTAATACTAGATCAGTCTTTTAACCTATTTCCTTCATTACTTATCTCTTAAGTGGAGTTACTGTTTTTTGTACCCCCAAATTTTGCAGTAAGGATAAAACTTAAGGTGAAAGATATGAAAGTTATTTTGAAAAGTTTTAAAAGGTCTATACTAAGGCTTTATTATAGACTACTCTGATTTTAGCTAAATGCTTTTAAGTAATTCTCCCCTTTCTTAGGTTGATTTTGAAAGTCTTTGAAATAGGTAGTATCACTCAGCTGTGGAATGGTTCCTGCAAGCGGACGGCAGGGGAATCAGCTGAGTACGAAGTTTTAAGACTTAAGACAAGAGACTTAAGATGACTATTCTAAGAGGGTGATTTTTAACGAGATTTGGAGATTCTGGCAGCTGCACAGAAATTGGCCTCTGACCCCTAAGTGTCTCAAGCATACAACAGGAGAGACCTATAGAAGAGGCAACTGCTTTCTAAAGGAATAACACCTGCATAGGGAAGGCCAGGGTAAGGAGAAATACACCGTTACGTTCTCTGGAAACCAGGCAGAGTATTTAACTGTCAAAGCTTACTCCAAAACTCTTTGAGTACAATCCTCTTGTACAAGAACAGGAGACATATTTGTTCATTATGGGGAGACAAATTTTATAGTTACATAAATGAAAGAAAAGGGGTAGTGTTAGAAAAAGTGGGCTTCTGGTGCATGGTGGGGGCGAGTACAAGTATTTATAACTGGCTGGCATATCATACCATATGCGAAGGCAGGGCTGGGGTCTGCGCTGACCCTGTGGTGCATCACATACTCAGGTGTGTGACTGCACGCTTGCTATGGTAGGTCCTAGTGCCTGACATTGGCAGATCTGCACTGATGGCTCCTAGGGCCCAGAACCTGAGGGACACCAGAGTGGGTGGCCAACATTCCCGTAAGGTGGGGACAAAGGCAGCATCAACAAAGAGTACTCTGTAAGCTCGCATAACAAGTGACAGACAACATCACAGAGGGCATCACCCAGTGGATATCTCCTGTAGACTCTTCTTCCCAGCTAAAGCACTCCAACCCTGCCTACCACACACCACAGCTCAGAAACGGGCCTAGAAATCTTTATTTCAGCAACAGGGGAGCAAACTCGGCCCCTGTCAAGGCTGTGACAACCACAGAACAAAACAGGAGACACTGCTCAACAACAATCAGGGGCCTTGGCTCTGATCACAATACCAACCACACTCACAATCAAAGGGATAACAGCCAACACACACAGAAGAAAGATGTGGCAAACATCCATAATAAGCACAGCCCTCACAACAAAACTTAGTGCACACAGCCTACACAGGAATGCTCCCACTTTAAATAAAAACAAACAAACAAAAAATAAAACAGCCCTTCAACACAACAGTAGATAGCTAACACTCCTAAATCCACGGAGCCAGGGAAATATAAGTAAAATGAAGAAGCAGAGGAATCACTCCCAATTAAAAGAACAAAAGAAGTCCCCTAAAAGAATGAACAATGAGATAGACCTTGACAAGTCTACTAGATCATGACTTCAAAAAGGGGTGTAAATAAGGGGTGAAGGAAATAAGAGACTATGAATAGAGACAGAGAATATATATACATATATACATACATATATATATACACACATATATAATATGTATATTATGTATATGTATAATATGTATAAGTATGAATGTATTCTTGCATTCTTATATTATGGTTCTGTATGTGTATTTTAATTCTTACAAATGATACTGTGCTACACATCTCTCTCTTTCTTGTATCTGACAATAGCTCTAATGGTGCCTCTCTAAGTCAACTTTTCCTTCCAATTCCTTAATCACAGAGAGCCCCAAGTTTCAGTTCTTGGTCTACATTTCTTCTCATCATGCCCTCAGTAATGTCACATAGATCATAGCTTTAAATATCACCTACAATAATAAGTGTGTGTGTGTGTGTGTGTGTATGTGTGTGTGTATATAGATATATATAGAATCATTACATATGTATATGCATAATATACACCCCATTAACATCACTGGACAGATCTTCCAGACAGAAAATTAATAAGGCAAGAGAGAAACTAAATGATATAATAGAACAGTTGGACTTGATTGATATTTTCAGAACATTACATCTCTCCAAAATAGAATACACATTCTTTTCAAGTGTACATGGAACATTTTCTAGGACAGATCATGTACTCAGGCACAAAAGGAGTCTCAACAAATTTAAGAAGATAGAAATTATTTCAAGCATCTTTTCTGACCACAATGCCATGAAACTAGAAATCAACCACAAAAAAACAAAGGAGAAAAAATGACAGCATGGATATTAAACATCCTACTAAAAAAATCAATGGGTCAATGATGAAATCAAAGAAGAAATTAAAAAATACTTTGAGACAAATGACAATGAAAATACAATCACACAAAATCTATGGGATGCAGTAAAAGCAGTCCTAAGAGGGAAGTTCACAGTGATACAGGCCTTCCTCAAAAAAGAACAATCTCAAATAAACAATCTAACCTACTAGCTAGAAGAACTAGAAAAAGAAGAGCAAACAAAATCAAAAGTCAACAAAAGGAAGGAAATAATAAAGATCAGGGAGGAAATAAGTGAAATAGAGATTAAAAAAACAATAGAAAAAAAATCAACCAAACCAAGAGCTGGTTTTTTGAAAGAGTAAACAAAATTGACAAACCTCTGGCCAGGCTCACCAAGAAGAAAAGAGAGAGGACACAAATTAACAATAAGAAATGAAAATAGAGAAATAACAACCAACACCACAGAAATACAATAGTCATGAGAATACTATGAACAACTATATAGCAATAAATTGGACAACTTAGAAGAAATGGACAAGTTTCTAGAAACATACAGTCTATCAAAACTGAATCAAGAAATAGATCATTTGAACAGACCAATCACTGGAAGTAAAATAGAATCAGCAATAAAAACCTCCCTGCAAACAAAAGTCCAGGACCAGACGGCTTCCCTGGGGAATTTATCAAAAATACAAAGAAGAACTCACCAATTCTTCTCAAACTCTTCCAAAAAATTGAAGAGGAGGGAATGCTCCCAAACTCATTCTATGAAGGCACTATCAGTCTGATACCAAAGCCAGATAAAGACACTACTGAAAAAGAAAACTATAGACCAATATCATTGATGAATACAGTTGCAAAATTCCTCAACAAAGTATTAAGCAAACAGAATCCAACAACACATAAAACACATTATATACCACAATCAAGTTGGGTTTAACCCAGGGACACAAGGATAATTCAATATGCACAAATTAATCAATGTGATACATCACATCAACAAGAGAAAGGACAAAAATCACATAATCATCTCAAGAGATGCAGAAAAAGCATTTGATAAAATTCAACACCCATTTATGAAAAAAAAAAACCCTCTAACTAAAGTGGGTATAGAGGGAACATATCTCAACATAATAAAAGCTATTTATGACAAACCTACAGCCAGCATAATACTCAATGGTAAAAAGCTGAAAGCCTTCCCCCTAAAATCTGAAACAAGACAAGGATGCACTTTCACCACTTCTATTCAATATAGTATTGCAAGTCCCAGCCATAGCAATTTGACAAGAAAAAGAAATAAAAGGGATCCAAGTTGGAAGAGAAGAGGTAAAACTGTCACTATATGTGGATGACATGATACAGAAAACCCTACAGGCTCCAAACAAAAACTACTAGAACTGACAAAAGAACTTGGCAAGGTAGCAGGACACAAGACTAACACACAGAAAATAGTGGCATGTCTTTACACTAACAATGAAATATCAGAAAAGGAAAATAAAGAAATAATCCCTTTTAAAATTGCATCCAAAAAATTAAAATACTTAGGAATAAACTTGACCAAGGAAGTGAAAGACTTATACGTGGAGAACTATAGAACACTGATTAAGGAAATTAAAAATGACTTAAAGAAATGGAAAGATATCCCATGTTCTTGGATTGGAAGAACTAATATTGTTAAAATAGTCACACTACCCAAAGTAATCTACACATTTAATGTGATCCCTATCAAATTACCCAGGGCATGTTTTACAGAACTAGAACAAATAATTCTAAAATTTATATGGATTCACAAAAGGCCCAGAGTTGCTAAAGCAATATTGAAGAAAAAGAATGAAGCTGGAGGAATAACCCTCCCAGACCTTAGACAATATTATAGAGCTACAGTAATCAAAACAGCATGGTATTGGTACAAAAACAGACATATGGATCAATGGAACAGAACAGAGAGCCCAGAAATAAACCCACAAACTTTTGGTCAACTAATCTTTGACAAAGGAGGCAAGACTATACAATGGAGAAAAGACAGTCTCTTTAGCAAATGGTGGGGAAAACTGGACAGCTGCATGTAAATTAATGAAGTTAGAACACTCCCTCATACCATACATAAAAATAAACTCAAAATGGTTTGAAGACTTAAATATTAGACAAGATACTATAAACCTCTTAGAAGAAACATAGGCAAAACATTATCTGACATAAATCTCTGCAATGTTCTCCTAGGGCAGTCTACCCAGGCAATAGAAATAAAAGCAAAAATCAACAAATGGGACTTAATTGAGCTTATAAGCCTTTGCACAGCAAAGGACACCATAAGCAAAACAGACAATGAACAGAATGGGAAGAAATATTTGCAAAAGATGAGACTGACAAGGGCTTAATTTCCAGAATATATAAACAGCTTATAGAATTTAGTAAGAAAAAAACAAACCACTCAATCCAAAAATGGGCAGAAGATCCAAAGAAGCAGTTCTCCAGTGAAGACATACAAATGGCCAATAGGCACATGAAAAAATGCTCAATATTGCTAATTATCAGAGAAATGCAAATCAAAACTACAATGAGATTATCACCTCACACCAGTCAGAATGGCCATGATTCAAAGTCCACAAATGATAAATAATGGAGAGAGTATGGAGAAAAGGGAACCCTCCTACACTGTTGGTGGAAATGTAGTTTGGTGCAGCCATTGTGGAGAACAGTATGGAGATTCCTCAAAAGATTAAAAATAGACTCACCATATGATCCAGCAATCCCACTTCTGGGCATATATCCAGAGGGAACTTTAATTCAAAAAGGTACATACACCCCAATGTTTACAGTAGTACTATTTACAATAGCCAAGACATGGAAACAACCTAAATGTCCATTGACAGATGACTGGATAAAGAAGCTGTGGTATATTTATACAATGGAATACTACTCAGCCATAAAAAATAAATGCCATTTGCAGCAACATGGATGGACCTGGAGATTGTCATTCTAAGTGAAGTAAGCCAGAAAGAGAAAGACAAATACTGTATGATATCAATTATATGTGGAATCTTTTTTGAAAAAAAAGACAAACAAACTTATTTACAAAACAGAAACAGACTCACAGACAGAGAAAACAAACTTATGGTTACCAGGTGGAGAATGAGGTGGGAAGGGATAAACTGGGAGTTCAAGATTTGCATATACTAATATATATATATATATATATATATATATATATATATATATATAAAATAAATAACAAGTTTATACTGTATAGCACAGGGAACTATATTCAATATCTTGTAGTAACCTATGCTGAAAAAGATTATGAAAAACCAATATATGTATGTTCATGTATGGCTGAAGCATTATGCTGTAAACTAGAAATTGACACAACATTGTAAACTCACTATACTTCAATTAAAAAATATATACATAAAAAAGGAAAAAGTGGGCTATGAAAGGGGACCAAGAAGTAGAGCGAACAGGTGGTGAACTCTTTTAAGTTCTCAGTGCAAAGTACTTAAGTTATCCAAAGTATTACTTAGGTCACCAGTCCTTAACCATTTGAAATACATAGGTCTGTGTTTAAGACAGTAAAATCCATGGCTTTTCCTTTCTGTTTGGACTTGACTATGTGATTCTAATATGTACCATTCCTTTATATAAGTTTAAATATGGTTGATTGGAGTTTGTGCTCATGAACTTTCTGGCTGTTGTTAAGCAATTTCATAAACTTTATTTTTAGTTATGAAAATGTTCATATAATTGCATATGGTGAAAAATATTAAATATTATAAAAATTGCCACATTGCTTTACAGTTTCCTCTACTTAATAATTTAAAATACACACAACTACATCAAATACACTAAGATGCGAGTTTCACCAAATTCATACAAATTTTGATTTCAAGAAGGGCAAACTAAAAGGAGACTTAGAGATATCCCACAGAGCTGACTTTTTGTTTCTTAAAGAAGGTAAAAGCAGACAGAACACTAAGTAAATGAAATATTAACAAAAGAGACTATTATAAATCATATTTGGAAAAGTTCATCAGAAGTGACTTCACCTAATCATAAAAATACAATCCAATAGATAGGTCTATTCAGTATTGTATAATTTAACTGTTCCAGTAGGAAACAAGTAAGGCTGGAAAGAGAATCCATAAAATAACTATATAGTACACCATTATAAAAGTAAAAAAATCTATCTTATTACATCAGGCTATAAAATGGCTGAATGTTTCTCCCCATCAGTGCATTGTCTTAAATTTAAAAAAAAATCAAGAATCAGTGCAACTGCATCATATTTACAATGTGTTTTATTCACAGCTTAAACTTACATTGATGTCACAAAAAGTACTAAGTAGAAAACATGTTATATGAGAGCTCTCATACAAAGAATTCTAAAATAAGTGTCTCCTTTTACCTATATCTTTGTATAATTTCTTCTTCTTGATTTTGAGTGGAAACTATGAAAATGTCATCATGCCATGTTGCATTACATGTCAAAACAAAGATTATCTTGGGTAGGACTGTCTCAATTCTCTGAGCTCTTTAAAAGCAGAGTTATCACAAGCTGCTTGCAGAAAAAGAGCAGAGATATTCAAAGCATAAGAACTGAATGGATTATTGCTGGCTTGAAGATGGAGATGGCCTCTAGAAGCTTAGAGTGATTGCCTACTGACAGTCAGCAAGTAAACAGAGATCTCAGTCACGAGGAACTGGATTTTGCCAACAATACGAATGAGCTTGGAAGTAGATTATTTCTCAGATCATCCAGATGAGAACTCAGCCTGGCCAAAACCTTGAGTCCAGCCTTGTGGATGCCCTGAGCAGAGAACCTAACCACACTGAGGTCCTGACCTACAGAACTATAAGCTGATAAACAGCTGTTATTTTACTTAATTTTTTTTCAGCTTTATAACTAATTGTATTAAAAATTTTTAAATGAGTTACTTTGATATACAATATTATATGTTTCAGGTGTACAACATAGTGACTGACAATTTTTAAAGGTTATGTTCCATTTATAGTTATGATAAAATGTTGGCTATATTCCCTTTGCTGTACTTATATCCCTGTAGCTTATTTATTTAATACATTGTAGTCTGTACCTCTTAGCCCACCACCCCCGTCTTGCCTCTCCTTCTCCCTCACTGGTAACCACTAGTTTGTTCGCCTGTGAGTCTGCTCCTCTTTTGTTATATTCACTAGTTTGTCTTATTTTTTAGATTCTACATATAAGCAGTATCATACAGTATTTGTCTTTCTCTGTCTGACTCATTTCATGTAGCATGATGTCCTCCAAGTCCATCCATGTTGCTGCAAATGGCAAATTTTCATTCTTTTTTATGGCTCAGTAGTATTCTATTGTATGTATATATACTTCTCTATCCATTCATCTGTTGATGGACACAGGCTGTTTACATGTAATTGCAATTGTAAGTAATGCTGCTACGAACACTGGGATGCGATTATCTTTTTATCTTTTTGAATTCGTGTTTCTGGGTTTTCCTTTTTTTTTTCTTTTGGCTATATACCCAGGAGTGGAATTGCTGGGTCATGTGGTAGTCCTATTTTTAGTTTTTTGAGAAATCTCCATATCCTTTTCCATAGTGGCTGTGCCAATTTACATTCCCATCAACAGTATACAAGGGTTCCCTTTTCTCCATATCCTCACTAACATTTGTTATTTGTAAACTTTTTCATGATAGCCATTCTGACAGGTGTGAGGTGATTGTTTTGGCTATTTGAGGTCTTTTGTGCTTCCATAAAATTTTAGAATTATTTGTTTTTAGTTGTGGTTTTGATTCGCATTTCCCAGATTAGCGATGTTAAGCATCTTTTCATGTGCCTGTTGGCCATTTGCATTTCCTCTTTGGAAAAAAAATGTCCATTCAGTTCTTCTGCCCATTTTCTAATCAGGTTGTTTGCTTTCCTGATGTTGAGTTGTTAGAGCTGTTTATATATTTTAGATATCGGTCATATCATTTACAAATATTTCCTCCTATTCAGCAGGCTGTCCTTTTATATTGTTGATTGTTTCCTTTGCTGTGTGGAAGCTTTTGAGTTTAATTAGGTCCAGTTTGTTTATTTTTGCTTTTATTCCTTTGCTTTAGGAGACAGATCCAAAAAATATTGCTATGATTTATGTCAAAGAGTGTTCCGCCTCTGCTTTCTTCTAGAAGTTTTACGTTTTCTGATACTACATTTAGGTCTTTAATCCATTTTTAATTTAGTTTTCAATATGGTGTTAGAAAATATTCTGATTACATTCTTTTACATGTAGCTGTCCGGTTTTCTCAATACCACTTATTGAAGAGACTGTCTTTTTTCCACTGGAAACTCTTGCCTCTTTTTGTCATAGATTAATTGACCAGAAGTTTGTGGGTTTATATCTGGGCTCTCTATTCTGTTCCACTGATATGTCTGTTTTGATTACTGTAGCTTTGTTAGTGTAGTCTGAAGTTAAGGAGCATGACTTCTCCAGTTCTTTTCTTCTTTCTCAAGATTGTTTTGGCTATTTGAAGCCTTTTGTGTTTTCATAAAAATTTTAGAATTACTTGTGTTTTAGTTGTGTATAAAGTGTCCTTGGTGTTTTGATAGGGATTGCATTGAATCTGTAGATTGCCTGGGTAGCATGGTCATTTTACAGTATTTATTCTTTCAATCCATGAAATGGTATATATTTCCATCTAATTTTGGATTTTGTTTGTTCTTTTTCTAGTTTCGATAGGTTGGGTTTTTCCTTGTTTTCTGAGGTAGGCTTGTATTGCTATAAAGTTCCCTTTTAGGACTGCTTTTGCTGCACCCCATAGATTTGGGGTCATTGTTTTTGTTTTCATTTGTCTCTAGGTATTTTTAAATTTCCTTTGATTTCTTCAGTGATCCATTGGCTGTTTATAGAAGCATATTATTTAGCCTCCATGTGTTTGTGGTTTTTTTGCAGTTTTTCTTCTTGTAGTTGATTTCTGGTCTCATAGCATGGTGGGAAAAGATGCTTGACATAATTTTAGTTTTCTTAAATTTACTGAGGCTTGTTTTGAGGCCCAGCATGTGATCTATCCTGGAAAATGTTTCACGTCACTTGAAAAGAATGTGTATTCTGTGGCTTTTGGATGGATGTTCTATATCAAACAATTAATTCCATCTAGTCTAATGTATCATTTAAGGCTCGTGTTTTCTTATTGATTTTCTCTCTGGATGATATGCCCATTAATGTAAGTGGGGTGTCCAGGATACCCCAGGGTAAACAGATGTTATTTTAAGTCAATAAATTTGTAGTAATTTTTTACAATAGAAAACTAGTATAACAGCTAAGTACAAATTTTGAAAAGACTTTCTTAAGACAAGTCACCAGTATTCATTCCAATTTGTTGTTTTCAACAGTTATAGGGATTGTGGTTATTTACATTTTTATAGTCACAGACCTACTTATCATTGTTAAAAATTAGAAATACAACTCAAATCATTCTTAGTCCTTCAGTTTCAGGGACTGAAACCAGCTTTGACTTCTAAAAGTTACAGTGCCTTCTGGGGCATCAGCCTTAATCCATTTTTCATGTTTGCTTGCTTGATTCATGAGCCCTGAAACACAAAATTGCATAAAGTTATAGCTTAATTGACATGAACAATATTTGACTACATAGATCTTAACAATACATCTCTAAAACTGCAAAACACTTTGGAAAAGTAAATATCTTAGTAAAGATAGTCTGAGTTGGAAAAGAATTGCAGAGGTTATCTGGGCTTGTTCCTTCCTTTCATTACCTCAGAATAACTCTGAAAGGGAAGCTATTTTTTTTTTTTTGTATTCAGGTTTTAAAAAATATTTAGGTACAACTGACAAAATAACACATGTATTTAAAGTATGTAATGTAGTAAGTTTTGACACTTAAGTAAAAGTCTGTAAAACTCTCTCTTCAATCAAGATAATGAATATATGCATCACTTGTAAAAGTCTCCTTGTGCCCCTCTGTAATCTTTCCCTCCTGCCCCTCCCCTCCTGTCACCTCCACATCCCCACCCCCAATCCCTCAACAATTACTCAACTACTTGGTGTCACTATAGATTAATTGAATTTTTAAAATTTTAACAAATGGAATCATAGAGTATGTACGGTATGTTGTTTTTAAAAAAAAACAATCTAGGTTCTGTCACTCAGCATAATTATTTGAGGTTCATTCACACTATAGCATGTATCAGTTAGCTTCCTTCCACTCATGCTGATTAGTAATTTGTTGAATGGTCATGGGCACGCTGTGTACCTCCTCTCTCTCTGGAACTCTCTCTTGTAAACTCTAGCATCCCTGATCTCCTCCACTTGATGAGTCTGTTGGATTCTGCCTGTGTTACCCCTTCCTGCCCCACAACCTGGAAACTCTCTCAAGGTGACAGGCTATGGCAATCATAGAGCTCACCTGGTTCGCTTCCCATCTCTAAGTCTTCTAGCTGTTTATTTTTTTTTCTTTCAATCAAGGTAATTAAGGTGTTACACCTCTCCGGAGCTCCACAGCAGTTCTGTACTTAAGAAACCAGTCAAATCTGAACTGAGGAGAGTTGTGAATACACTTTCTCAACTCATAATATATATTTTCTTTGCTGAATCCAAACACACAAGTCAGGAAGCAACACTCTTCTTTTCTACAGTTTTACTTTTTGTTACTACTGTATGATGTTCCTAGCTGCTGAAAAGGTGCTTTGTACCATTCAATCTGTATCAGGTGCTTCCTCGATACAAATTCTTCTTTGAATTCTTGCTTTTCCCCTTTAATCTGAGCCATAATCTTGTCTATGTCTTCACTGTGTCTTTCCCAGAACACAGCTAAGTATTCAATGACTTCCTTTGGAAGTTTTTCTTCTACTTTTCTTGCTATATTTTCAGTATCATCAAACCCCATTTCTTATTAAACTGGTTACGATCTCTCTCATTCCAACTGGTAAATCCCTGTGTTGGAAACTTCTCTTTTTCCTCGAACTCTTGATCATTAAGAGGTTCAACTTTGTCAGTTTAACTCTGTTCATCTTTTTGTGCCTCTGCTGCATGTAACAGGTCAAGATTTCAAGGTATATACACCCAATAGTTTCCCATATACAGATTTCTTTTTTCTAATAATTAAACATAGAGTAAAGAACGAGAAATTCTAAGTATTAGTTGTGATAACTTTATTTTTTTTTATACCTTTTGGCATCAATAATAAAGCATCAGTAATAGTAAGGTTTTCCCAAATATCCAAGATCTTTTCCTTAATGTATTACTTGTCACCCAATCATGAGTTTCTTTCTTAGGAAAAGATAAACGAATCTACCTATTTCCTTCTGCAGTGGTAGAGACCATGCATAGTGCTACTGCTACTAGCAAAATGAACACACAAGTGATTTTTAGCTTAGAGACAATACTCAAAAGCAAGATGGTTTATAAAGTTCCATTTAGGTTGCTTGAAAATAGCTTTATCTTGCCAATAAAGTAATTTACTGAAAGCTCTGTACTTTGGGCTGAAATCTGTGGAGACTCTTATTATAATTTGTAAAGTTTATAAATTCTTTCTTACAAAAATTTTTGCAACACAGTTTGGAACTTGAGGTTGCAGAAACCTTGTTCCTTATTTAATTCCCTTTGTCAATGAAAATCAGACAGTATTCTTTTGATCAAGAAATGGAAAATAATTACCCTATCCCGATGTGGCTTGGCTTTCATTAAATGAGAGAAGTTTCTTCTCGGGACATGTTTTTAAAGTCTAGCATTTGCTCTCTAAATCTGCCATGTCCAAATCTACTCAAATATATGAATAACCAAATTTGATTGATTAACTGATTTCTAAATACCTAGTTGAGAAGCATTAGTCATTATTTAACCCAAAATGCATCTGATCTAATCTGCACTAGCTGTGCATAAAGACAGGGCTCCAAGGAGTAATTTGCAGAATTTCAGTCTCTTGTTTAAAAATAGACTTAAGCTTCTTGGCTAAGGTGAACTTCTCTGCTCCCCCATCCAATTACTCCTTACTCTAAACCCTATAACAGACTTTGTTTATTTACATTTGGTTCAGAGCGATAATTCTGGTGCTGCCTTATTAGGAACAGATTAAACTTCAGTGCATCACAGTTGGAGGATTCCCTCTTTTACATTATAAACACTACTGGCCACCCACCATGGGAAGTAATTTAGAGAGGGTCAAAACATATTTTAAAAATGCTAATACCCTCAAAAAGTTTACCTATGGCTAGGAAAATAAATTATACACTTATGCAATAGCATAAAAATAATTACTCTTAAATCTTATTATATTTAATGCACACATTTCATAAACAAAACCTCTAACACCACATACAATCCCATAACCAAATATTTTAATGTTGTCAACATTCTTTAACTGTTTATAATCTTCCCTTGACAAAAACGTAACCCAGGACATCTTAATAACACATTTTTACTGAGAAGAAAGTATTTTTGAGGTAGTTTTAATGCTGCCCATCATATTTTCTCTCAGTTACCTGGAAAAATGACAAAGTCAACAGTACATTAGGTTTAGAGCAAGTGTACAATTAGCTTTGTCCAAGAAATATTCTTAGAGAGACTCTTTCTTCCTCAAATCTTTCATATCTAATCCCATCCACTGTATTTTTCACATCAGATATTGTACTTTCCATTTCAATTTTGGTCTTTTTTATATCTTCCATGTCTTAACTTTATTCCAATATGTGGAATTCAGTTATAGTAACTATTTTATTTTTCTTCTCTGCTAATTCTAACATCTGGGTCTGTTCTGGATGGGTTTCAACTGATATTCTCTTCATTATGGGTCATGTTTTCTTGCCTCTTTGCATGTCTGATAATCTTTCATTGGATGCCAGACACTGTGAATTTTATTTTGTGGAGTGCTGTGTATTTTTGTATTTCTGTAAATCTTGAGCTTTGTTCAGGGACATAGTTATTTGGAAACAATTTCAGCCTTTCATCTCTCGCTTTCATGATTTGTTAGGTAGTTCTGGAGGAATGCTCAGTCTAGGGCTAAGTGTTCCCAACTACTAAGTGCTCTATTCAATGCTCCGTGATTATGATATTTTCCAGTCTGGCAGGTGGTATAGGTATTATTCCTGGACCTGTGTGAGCCCTAGGGTCTATTCCCTCTGGTACTTTATTCTATAAACTCCAGCTGTCTTGGTATCTGTGGACTCTCCTCATGATCTCCTCAACTCAAGGGTCTGCTGGGCTCTACATTAGTTCCCTTTCCATGTACGACAGCCTGAAGACTCTCAAAACAGTAAGCAAGGACTCATTTTGCTTGTTTCCCATCTCTCAGTGACCACTTTCTTTTATTGACTGATGTATAGTGTCTCAGAAACTGGGTTTTTTCCCCATGTATTTTGTCTATTTAAAAATGTTTGTTATTGTTGGTTTAAGTAGAAGAGTAAATCAGTCCCCTCTACTCCACTTCTAGCCTGGAAGCTTTCTCTGATCTTTCTCTCTTTCTTCCTTTCCCCACCTTTTTTCCCTCTCCCTCCTTTCATCATGCTCTCTCTCTCTCTTTTTAACTTCTTAGTGTGAAATAATTAAAGGCTTACAAGAAATTGCAAAAGTAGTAAAAAGAGGTCCTGTGAACTCATTACCCAGTTCCCCTAATTCTGACATCTTATAATTACCCATAGTGCATTATCAGAAATAGGTAATTGTTTGGCAAAGTACAATTAATTAGACTATAGACTTTACTCAGATTTCACCAATTTTTACATACACTCACTTTAAAAAAATGTTTTGTGTATACTTTTTTTTTAAATGTGAAAAATTTTATTACAGTTTTAAGATTAGCAACAACCCTTGGGGAAGTGGAGTGAGCATCCCATTGAAATCATACACCCAAGAGCATAGGAATGTACGTCACAGTATGTCATTTCTATATTTTTTTTTACTTTTTTTAAAACATTTTTTATTGATTTATAATCATTTTATGTGTATACTTTTATGACATTTTATCACATGTATAGATTCACTTAACCATCATTATAATCAAAATACAGAACTGTTCTATCACCACACAGGAAGTTCCTTGTGACATCCCTTTAGAGTCTTTTCTTCCCTCTGTTTTCTTAACTTCTGGCAACAACTTTTCTGTTCTCCATTTCCATAATTATATCAATTCAAGAATGTTATATAAATATAATCATATAGTAGACAGTATTTTGAGACTGGCTTTTTTCACTCAGCATAATGCCCTGAAGTTCTATCCAAGTTGTATTAATAGATAGTTCCTTTTTATTGTTGAATAGTACTCCACTGTATGGACATATCACAGTTTGTATGACCATTTACTGGTAGGATAGTTTAGTCATTTCCAGTTTTTAGTTATTACAAATAAAGCTATGAATACTTGTATACAGGTTTTAATGTGAATATTAAGTTTCATTTGTCAAAGATAAGTGCCCAAGAATGTAATCATTGGGTCATATGGTAGTTTTCGTGTTTAGTTTTTCTTAAACAAAATGCCAAACTTAGTTCTAGACTGGCTATACTACTATACTATTTCACATTACCAACAGCAATGCAAGAGAGATCGAATCTCTCCACATTCTTCCCAGTATTTAATATTTCAGCATTTTTTATTTTAGCCATTCTAATAGGTACATAGTAGCATCTAATTCTGATTTTAATTTGTACTTCACCAGTGGCTACTGATGTTGAACATGTTTTTGTGTTTTAACTTGTCATCCTATATATATTTTATGGGTGTACTATTTCTTAAATTGTATATAATTACACTTTTATGTGTACAAATTTTTTTTCTTCATTACTGTTAAGAGTTTGCATAAGGTAAGATTTGACAGTGGTTCATTATTTCTTGAATAACCAAAAGAAATACAAACAAACAAATCCCTCCCTCCCCAGGCATTACAAACAGAATTCATGTGCTCTAAGACTGGGGCCTGCACTTTGATTTCTAGTCTAGGGGTCAGTAAGTTACAGCCCACAGAACAAATCTGGCCTGAGGCCTGGTTTTATGGCCTAAGAGCTCAGAATGACTTCTATATTTTTAAAGGGTTATAAAAAACAAAAACAAAAACAAAAAAGAATACACAACAGAAACCATATGTGCCTGCAAAGTCTAACATTTACTATCTGGCCTTACAGATAAAGTTTGCAGATTAACAGAAACAAAATATGATCTTCCTTTTTTTTTTTTTCTGAATAAGCCTTAACAAAGTTGATGTCTCTCTACAATACTCCTAGAATCTTATACTTTTAACAAAACGGAGAAACAAAAATACCATAAAAGCACAAATGACCTGAAGGCAGTTCCTACATTAATTTCCTGTCAAAAGTGTTTTTAAGCGTTTAGTTATAAGCCTATAGCAGTCTTCATCCTGCTACCAAATTTTTCATGTTGTCCTGAAGCATATCTACACGACAATTTCATGTGCTATAAGCTTAGAAAAAATTAAAACTTCAGTGTGTTCTAAAAAAAAGTTATTTCTATGAGTCATATCAAAAAACTAGATTGTTTCTCCTTTAGAAAGGAAAAAAAAAACTATCTCTAGATCTAAAAAGTGGCATCTTGTGGGCCTAGACTCATTGCAATCTCTTCTCCAACCTATAATCCAGTTTTCTAATATAAATCACAGTACCATTAAATGTATAACTCTCCAGCCTACAAAGAAGCCAAGAACTCCCTTATGACTTGGTGGTTTATTTTGATCCCAAATGGATGTGTTTTTATCATGCCTTCCATTTCCAGTTTGACTAAAACAAAGTGAACCCATTTTCCCTACCGTGCAGACAATGACAAACAACAATCTGTGGCTGGTAACATACTTTATCTCTAATACTTTCTAATCACCAAAGTTGGGGAGCTTTTAAGACAAAAGGACTTTGTACCACATGCATTTGGGGGCTTAGAAAATGGCTTGATACACAACAGTGAGGTTTCATATGTAAGTTGATGAACCCAGTCTAAAACCTGACAGAGAAGTTAGCTTCTTCCTAAAAATATCTTACCTAAGCCATTCACTACCTGTCCAATTTGTCATAGATGGGTAGAGCACAAAACTGAGAATCAAGGATCTCTTAAGGATTAGAGAATGCACCCTAAAGAAAGAATACACAGTGTGCACAACTCTTCAGTAGGTAAATGTTTTAGTCTAAGAGAGTTACAGGCTTTCTTTTGACCTCAGAATAGCACGTAATATTTGTAAATCACTTTAAGAATTATACAACATGCAGTTATTTATCAGTGACAGCAAAAGCAAGGGAAACCATAGAACAAGAAATCAAATAAAATTACAGGGCTGACATCAAACCCTGTGGGGAGCCGGAGCCCTAGGGACTAAATTTTACTGGCATGGCTTCTTGCAGAAATCATGCTACAGATACAATCCAGACCTCTTAGTGGTGAGGATATTTCTGTTTCAATGTTTCATAGGCTCTGTAAAGAAGGCCCAGAAGAGCTGAGCTCAGCTGCCTATAATAACAACTTACATATAAAGCTGATCATTACTTCCCATATTGGATTCCAGATTGGAAATCCCCACAGAAAAAGCAATCTGCTCTGGTTTTCTAGGCCTTTTAAATTATTCCATCCACTTGATAAATAACGTCTGTGGCCTTTTTGAGCACCAAACAGTTTTAGAGTCAATATGAAATATGAAAGTCTCTTTAAACCCAGTAACTTGTTCATACAGCTCTCTCCAAAAGAGATTGCTGCCTTATCTCATATGTAAGACATAACAATACGTACATAAAAATAATAGGCTAAGGAGCTTCATAATCATCAATAAGGTAGGCACGCATCTTCCTCACAGTATCCATTTACAGGCATAATTTAAGATTTTATAGAATTTTTATATAATAAACATTTAAAAATAATAAAAAAATTTTATTGCTAAAAAATACTAACCATTATCTGAGTCTTCAGCGATTAACAATCTTTTTGCTGGTGGAAGGTCTTGCCTCGATGTTAATGGTTGCTGACTGACTGGGGGGTGATTGCGGAAGGCTGGGGTGGCTGTGGCAACTTCTTAAAATAAGACAATACTAATGTTTGCTGCATTGACTGACTCTTCCCTTCACAGGGAGCACTTTAGAGCACTCAACGCTATTTGACAGCATTTTACCCACAATAGAAATTCTTTCAAAACTGGAGCCAATCCTCTTAAACTCTGCCACTGCTTTATCAAATAAAATTCTGTACTACTCTAAATCCTTTGTTGTAATTTCAACAGTCTTCATAGCATCTTCAACAGAAGTAGATTCTATCTTAAGAACCACTTTCTTTGCTCATCCATAAGAAGCCACCTCACCCATTAAAGCTCTATCATGAGATTGCAGTAATTCACTCACATCTTCCAGCTCCAGTTCAAATTCTAGTTCTCTTGCTATTTCTACCACATACGCAGTTCCTCCACTGAAGTCTTGAACCCCTCAAAGTCATCCATGAGGTTTGGACTCAACTTCTTCCAACCTCCTGTTAATGTTGATTTTCTGACCTCTTCCCATGAATCACAAATGTCCTTAATGACATCTAGAATGGTGAATCCTTTACAGAAGGCTTTCAACCAACTTTGCTCACATTCATCAGGAGGATCACTATCTACGGCAGCTAGAGCCTTATGAAACTTATTTCTTAAATAATGAGACTTGAGAGTTGAAATTACCCTTTGATCCATGGGCTGCAGCAGGCTTGAAAAGAACATTGATCTCATTGCACATTTCCATCAGACATCTTGGGTAACCCCCACGTGCAATGTCAATGACCAGCGATATTCAGAAAGGAATCTTTTTTTTCTTTCTGAGCAGTAGGTAGCAGCAGTGGCCTTACAATACTCAGTAAACAATGCTGTACAGATTTGCTGTCATCCAGACTTTGCCATTCCATTTACAGAGCACAGACAGAGTAGACTGAGCATAATTCTGAAGGGCCCTAGGATTTTCAGAATGGTAAATGAAGACTGGCTTCAACTTTAAGTCCCCAAAGCATTAGCCCCTAAAAAGACAGTCATTCAGTCCTTTGAAGCCAGGCACTGATTTCATCTCTCTATCTGTGAAAGTCCAAGATGGCACCTTTGTACAATATAAAGCTGTTTCTTCTACACTGAAAATCTGTTGTTTAGTGTAGCCACCTTCTTTAATTATCTTAGCAAGATCTTCTGGATAACTTGCTGTAGCTTCTACATCAGCTCTTGCTGCTTCATCTTGCATTTTTTATAACATGGAGATGGCTTCTTTCCTTAAACCTTCTTAAACCAAAGTCTGCTAGCCTCAAATTTTTCTTCAGCAGCTTCTTCATTCCTCTTCCAAACTGAAGAGAGTTAGGGCCTTGCTCTGAATTAGCTTTTTGCTTAAGGGAATGCCATGGTTGACTTGATTTTCTATCCAACCCACTAAAATTTTTTCCATATCAGCAATAAGATTGTTTTACTTTTTTATCATTCATGAGCTCACTGGAGTAGCACTTATAATTTCCTTCAAGAATTTTTCCTTTGCATTTACAATCTGGCAAACTGTTTGGTGCAAGAGGCCTACTTCTTGTCCTATCTTGGCTTCAACATGCCTTCCTCACTAAGCTTAATCATTTCTAGCTTTTGATTTAAAGTGAGAGATGTGCGACTCTTCCCTTTACTTGAACACTTGGAGGCCATTGTAGGATTATTAATTGGCCTAATTTCAATATTGTTGTGTCACAGGGACTAGGGAGGCCTGAGGACAGAGAGAGAGATGGGGAAATGGCCAGTCATGGAGCAGTCAGAAGACACAGAACATTTAAAGATTAAATGTTACATGGATGTAGTTTGTGGTGCCACAGAACAACTGCAGTAGTAACATCAACAATCATGGATCACAGATCACCAAAACAAATATAGTAGTAGTAGTAGTAGTAGTAATAATAATAATAATAATAATGTTTAAAATATTACAAGAATTACCAAAACAAGACAGAGATGCAAAATGAACAAATGCTGTTGGAAAAATGGCGCCCGTAGACATGCTCCATGCAGGGTTGTCACAAACCTTCAAATTGTGAAAAACATACTATCTGCAAAGAGCAATAAAGCAAAGTGCAATAAAATGAGGTATACCGATATCTATTTCTTCAACCAAAATTTATTGAAGGCTTAGTTATTTGTTTATTTTAAGATAGATCACTGGAGCCCAGGCCACTGAAGTCTTTTGCCTGAATTACTGCAGTAACCTGCTAATTATAATTAACTTTTCCTTCACCCACTATTGTCATTTTCCCCACTCAAAATTCAGAGATCTTTCTAATACACAGATATGATCATGTGAACCCCAGATTAAAACCTTGCAATGCATTTAGTATAAAAGCCAAATCAACCCTGACTGGCTTGATCTGATATGATCTGACCCCTCTCAAACTTTCCAAACTCCGTTTATGCCACTTTGTCCCTTAAACTCTCTGTACTCTAGCTATATTGGACTAGTCTCACTCCCTCAAACTCATTATGCTGGTCTAATTTAGATGAGCCACCTCCATGCTCTCACAGTACCTGTGCATACCTTTACTATAACATTTATTCCACTTTATTGTATTCACTGGTTTGTTTGTCTTGCTTCACTAGGATGTAAGCTCCTCAGATGTCAGGGAGACCATACTTAATTATATTATCTTATCTTCTAGTTTCTAGCAGTGCCTGACTCAATAAATATTTGTTGTGTGACTGACCAAATAAAGGAAAATAGAGAAGACAGGAGGAGAAGCTAGGCTAAGAAAAGATGGTACTTGTTTTTAAATAATATTGTTTGAGCTGGTACTCCTTTAGTTGGAATGGAAATGGGCAAGAACTTAATAGATTAGGCCTGCAGATACTGATTTTATCCAATGGCAGGACTAGCAGGTGTTCTTAGATAATCTGATGAAGTCTTTTTTTAAATGGCAGAAATGATGAGAATAGAATCTTAAAACTGAACTAAAACTAAACCTAAATTTCATAAAGGCATACGATTCTATGAATAAATGAAAGATGACAACTTATTATAAGAATTCAAACATTCTTAACATATATGAAATAATTTGACTACACTATCATTCAGAGCATTATTAAACAAATTTGTACTATTACTTTATAATTACTAGGGCCAAAACAGGTAACTACTGGTTCCTTATCAGTTTCAAGAGATTAGATCACAAGAAGTTGATTCTTACATTTAATACACTTAAATTTTCATCAAATTTTCTCTATGTAACTAAAAGTCTGCCCATTAGGCATCGAGTAAGATCTTAGATCTGAAAGTGTACAGGTGCTATTTTTATTACTGCTATGGTTTCTGTTAATATTCTATGTTTTTAACAGACTGCTTTCTTAAATTTGATAAAATATAAAATGAATATTTAAAACTAAAATTTGATCTTACGAAGAAGCCCCACTACCACCACTTCTATCACCACTACCACACACACTTTCTTTTTTCTAGACAGTATCTCATGGGTAAGCCTCAATGTCCTTCTCAATGCCATTCTGAGTAAGAGTTAAAGGAAAATTTCACTAGCATTAAGTCTTTTTTTTAAAACTATATACATGTATTATCCATACCATAAATATTTCTTAATAGTAGTATCAGCCATCAATGCAGCCAGAGGTAATTTGAAAAAATGTGCAAAAGCTTTCCACATTTCTGGAATTAAGAATTTGTTGTACTAAAAGATCAAGTTTATAATGTGCACAATACTAAACCAAATTTGTACAAAGCTAACTTTATATCTAGCACTATATATATTTATAGTTGGCCCTTGAACACCATGGTTTGAACAGTGCAAATCCACTATAATAGATTTTTTTCAATAAATATATACTACAATACTACATGATCCACAGTTGGTTGAATCTGCAAATGTGGAACCACAAATATGGAGGAGTGACTATAAAGTTACAGACGGAATTTTGACTGTACTGTGGTGGGGGGCCAATATCCCTAACTCCTGCATTGTTCAAGGGTCAATTGTAGTTGATTTTTAAGTTCAAGAATTAGAGAGCAGCTGTGCCATAAATTTTTTTTTAATGATTAAAAATTTTTAATTATAGTAAAAAAACATTAAATTTTACCATTTTAACTATTTTTATGCTTACAGTTAGTAGTGTCAAGTATACTCACATTGCTGTGCAACAGATCTCCAGAACCTTCCATCTTGCAAAACTGAAACTTTACACCTACTGAACAACTCCCAATTTTCCTCTCCCCCTACTTTGTTTCTTTAGATACATGGTATAAATGCAATTATACATTATTTGTCTTTTTGTGATTAGCTTATTATAGTTAGCATAATGTCCTCAAGGAGCATCCACGTTTAGCATGTGATAGGATTTCCTCCCTTTTTAAGGCTGAAAAGTATTCCATTGTATGTATATATAGTACATTTCATTTATGCATTCATCCATCAATAAACATTTGGGTTGCTTCTACCTCTTGGCTACTGTGAAAAATGCTACTATAAAAATGAGTGTGCAAATAAGTATCACTTTGATAGGAAAGTTTTAAAAAATCAATTTTATCCAGTGACAGGACTAGTGAGCATTTCAAACTAAATGTATGCAATTGTGTTTATGACAAGCAACTGGAAGAAAAATGCAACAGTGGAAAGGAATAAAAGACTAAACCTGCAATTAAGTATAGCATATTTCTATTTATATACAGACAATGACCATTCATCTTACATAGCAAAATGCAGCCTCCTTACCAGTAATTATTATACCATCATCTTTATGAGCTTCATCCATTTCTTCAACACGGACTTCTGAGTTCACATCAATTTCTTTCCCTGATAACTGTAAATAAGCTTGAAGAGAAGATGCAACCTTGACAAGAATGGAGCCTGTGATAAATTTAAAGGAGATCTTATTAATGCAAAGAAATAAAAAGTACCAGAGTCTAACACAAAAATGACTGAAAGGGTAGCATTGCTCCTGATACACTATCTTTACTCATCATTATATTTTATTTAAATAATAGTGCCTTTTCCTTACTTTCAGGTGGTCAACATTCCCTTATTCCCAAGGCATCCACAGCATCTTCTGACAAGAGTTATGAGTCATTAGGACATCATGAACTACTACTTCTTCTTTTGCCAACAGCCCTAGTCAGCTCATCCAATACTAGAAAAGTGGTTTAATACACATGTAGCTTGTAGACAGAATTTATCATTAACTGAGCATTCACTAAGAGTCAGACACCTTTACTGGATTATCTCTTTTAATTTCCCTCTCAACTTTATTATGTATTACTATAATCTTGATTTTACAGATAAGAACTTGTTCAAATTTCCACTGGAGATACTGCTGGAATCTAGATCCATTTCAATGACAACAAACCCATGCCCTTAAGCACTGTGGTATTTCACACACTGCTACCTCGCTGTATTACAGGACTTGTGACCTCACTGATTATTGTAACACAGCTAGAACCCTGAGCGCTTGTACTTTCAGTAGTACCTGGTGTGTAGGGGAGTAGAGAGATAACAATAATTAAAAAAGGGAATATTTAAATTTTAACTAATGCTTCGTTGTAATGGATTACAGACTTTAGGGTACCAGAAGCAAGACATTCAACTTAATATCTACTACTATTTTGTATTAATCCAATTTCTAAAGGAAGAAATAGAAAAAACTACTCTGTTAATAAAGAATCATTTTTCAAAACATTATGTGGATTGCAGTGCAAACCTACCAGCACCCTGTTTTCAGAAGTTTTTTCTATTTCTCATGTATCAAATAATATAAAAGCCCTTTCCATAAAACATTAGCCCCATCTCTATGGATGAAGGTGGTCATGATGACACCCACTGTGAATGATGTAAAGATTCCTTTCAGAATGTGTTTATTTACGGGTCACTGTATGCCTTCTAGTTTGATTAATATCAGCTTAAATTTTCCTAAGTAATCCCATATCGTCTCAGCCTTCCGAATGGGAGCTGGAAATTTGAAGTTAAGACTCATGAACTGTCACATTTACTCCACAAAAAGGGCCAAATGAAACATATCACTACAACTGGTTTATCCCATTTAAAAAACAGATAGCTTTTCAGGGTTTAAATGTAAACTAATAACAGAAGTTGCCCATAAAAACAGATATGAGGGCTTTAGGAACACACAAAACAAAAAACAAACCGGGAGAATTTCGGGATGAATAGAAGACACATGTTTCTCTACCAAACATACTTTAAAAATTAGAAAATAATAGATTTTAAAAAATT
Organism: Vicugna pacos; assembly: GCF_048564905.1. NCBI lineage: Eukaryota > Metazoa > Chordata > Mammalia > Artiodactyla > Camelidae > Vicugna > Vicugna pacos. The sequence continues at coordinate 74,553,005 of NC_132993.1, read as the reverse complement.
TTCCTAGGACTTAATATCTCTGAACATATCAAATGTAACAATTTTCTGAACACTTCTTTCTGTTCTTGAATGAATAAAGGGATCTTAAAACTGTGAGAATTTTTTAAATGTTAAGTAATGCAAATAGTTCTATCCCTATCTCTCCACATCCTTAAAAAACAAAAACCATCACTACCAAACCTTCATTATTGTTTGTGAATGAAGAAGTCTCCTGAGTTGAAAGCCTTCCCCAATGTCCCATCTTAAACAGTATTTCTTTAGAAAGGAGAGCTCCTGCTATGTCTTCAACTTCTTTTCACTTCAAAAACTGCTTCATGGTTATTGACATCACTATCATTTTTTAAAAATTAAAAACTGAACTAATACAACAGCATCATTTATTGAAGGTATACTATATTAAGATGAGTAGTTTCATCAGGACAAATTTTAAGTGGAAAAGTCATTACTCAGATGCAGGTCTGACTCTCAAGCCTATACACAGCCTTTCTGAATGAAATAATAAGGTCACTATGTTACCTTTCATATCAATAGAGAAAACAAGCATTGTAACATTCTTTTTCACATGGCAAAATGGCCATAGGGGCTGAAATGACAGCCTAAGAGACTCAAGTGGCTGGCTCTTAAACTCTACAGCAACATAGTGGCAGAGTTGGAAAGAATTACAGATGTCTTTACTATTAAGCAACAGAATCCTGAATAACTTCCCATTATTCTAAAGTTACTATTGCCAAGGGTTTTGAGAATTAAGAGACCTGAATTAAGACAGAAATCTTTGTTTTCAGTTATCCTTAATCTCCTGCCAGTAACATGGTCCCAATAGGGGAACACACAAAAAATTCCAATCAAATTTTGCCACATCATATGCAATTTCAATAATTTACCAGAATAACATTCTAAATAATAGTTAAAAATACTTTATGTGGATAAAGATTAACAATGTTTTTTGTTTGTTTTGTTTTACTTTTTTGCCCATCCACACAATGCAGGAAATAATTTTCATGTAAGAGCTGCTATTTAAAACCTTATTTTTACTCTATTACTAGTTACATTAAATGTAGTAATGGTTCTTTTTTTCTCCTTGGGTCTTCATAATACAAGAATGCAATTATATGACTTTTTTGGTATTTATGAAATACCCTGAATAGTACTGAATACAACAGTATCATTGAAGCTGCTAGAAATTAAGCGAGAACATGATATTATCCTATTTTAAAGGAAAAAATAATAAGATCTTGAGAAATTCTATTTCAGACATAAAACTAAACTGGAAAAACCAAACACTAACATTAAAAAACTCCAAAGTAACAGTCAGTCAATAAATTACAACATTAAGTTTGTACTACAAAGGGAAAGATAGTCTTCATGGCCATCTGTTCCAAAAGATTCAAAGACCTCTGGTCTAGAAGGCTAGTATTCCAGCCTTTAAATCAGGTTCTATCAGAGAAAAATTTTATGGAAATCACTATCAGCGCAGATAAGACAATTTGACCATCTGTTTCTTGAATGTTACATAAAGCCTTCCTTATACCAAATGTCAATATAAAACATCCCAATTGGCTAACCTTTATGGGATTTCAATTCCACTTTCTCCAGCTGGCTGACATAAACATCTATGGCACCCTGATGAGTTGAAGCATTTAGACATCCAGAAGACGAACCTAGGAGGAGGGAAGAACCATAAACATAACCACTCTTATTTGAGAAACTGGAACTATAAACTTGAAATAAAAGGCTGTACTTCAGCATTAGGATAAGGAGCTAAGAGTTCTGCAAGGTTTTATATTTTCCTTATAACTATACCATATTTGCTTTAAAATGTAAACAAAATCAGAAATCTAGAAATCTACATCTAGATAATAAGAAAATCCCTGTCTATAGTAACCTCCATATCTCATCTCTAAACATGTTTACTCTAAAACCTAGTGTGTAGGAAGGACATAATGAAAGCAATGACAGCCAAGACCATTAAGCATTATTGATATATTTATTTTATGATTAGCTTTTAATATTTACTAAAGAATTATATCTCATGTACAGTCATATATAAGAAGCAGCTAAGTTAACAAAAATCAAAACTTATTTTCTTTTAGCAAATTTGCTAGTACTAAAAAGTACTGTTAATAGTGAAAGGTTGGATAAGGTTTTGTTGCACTTTGTAGAAGGACCGAAATAGAAGGGGAAAGGAACGACTTGAAAAGTGGGTGAAACTTGTTTGTATTTAAATATTTCATTTCAAGTTTCTGGAATTGAACAGATATCTTTAAGTCAGGGGAAGAAAATTATAACTAAGATGGTCCTGATTTGATACTCAAATCTCCCTATGTCATCATTGACCCCAGTTTTCAATCAGCCAACATTTCAAGTTCAAGGGAAAGCTGACAGTTAGAAAAAGATGAGAACAATGTTGAAGAGTCAGTGCTAAGTAGCGTCTCTTTTTTTCCTCCTCTCCCACACAACAGAACCTTTAGTTAAATATTCTATCTGACTGTCCTGAGAACACCAAATCGTATTTTTTAGAGAGGGCTCATAAAAAGCATATTTTATCAGGAGGTCTTATTACTTCAAAGTAGAAACAAAGTAGGGACCGTGGTGAAAATAGTGCCAAAAATTATATTATACATTTTACAATATGTAGAGGAAAAAACATTTGTATACTCATAAAGAAGCCAACATTTTTCTTTAAAATAAATTTTAAATGACTCTAAACAAAAATTTGAGAATTAAACTGTTTAAAATGTGACTTCAAGCAACTTATAATAATTTAGCTCTAATCTATACTCAAAATGCCCATTATCAGACCCAGTATATTTAATTTTTAAGTGTCACTGAAGCTGTAAAGTTAAGCCACAAGAGATAAATGACATAAAATAGCTGGACAAAGATAAATATTTCTCTCCTCAGGTACCAAGAGAAACACCTTTTAAAACCTCTTACTGCATCCTAAAGAAGCCTAAAATATACTATGCTTCAAAAAAAAAAAAGCATGACCTACAACGTGTATATTAACCCAGGGTGAACAAAGTAAAATATTTGAAACAATACTTTAATTTCTTATTTTCTCTGGGGAAAAAACTCCAGAAGATTAAAAAAAATTTTTTTATTGAAGTATGGTTGATTTACAATGTTGTGTTAGTTTATGGTGTACAGCATAGTGATTCAATTACACACACATATATATTCTTCCTCATATTCTTTTTCATTGTAGGTTATTACAAGCTATTGAATACAATTCCCTGTGCTAAACAGTAGGACCTTGTTTATCTGTTTTGTATATAGCAGTTTGTATCTGCTAATCCCAAACTCCTAATTTATCCACCTCCCCTAACTATGGTAACCATAAGTTTGTTTATATGGGTCATAAACAATACTTTTCACTCCCCCCCACCAAATGGGACATAAACACAGCTAAATAATATATCCTAAGCCACTAAGTAATCACAATCTCATGTTATCAGTCTTGAGCTGTAATAATGGCCTATCCACTGGAGGCTGTCAAAAAAAAATTAAAATTTAAGATTGTTTTCAAAAGAGAAAGCAAAAGTGATATTTTAAAAGCTATGTAGCAAGACAAACACTAATTTTCTTTTGTATTCTGTAATATAACTGATTGGAACTAAAAATTAATTATCAAGAGTCAAATTAAGGCTTCATCCACAGAATTTCATTTTGGGGGGATTCATATAATAGAGAAATTCTAATTAGCTCTTGGAGGAAGCCTTAAAGGGAATATGCATTAGAGATTAAGAAGTGAACAAATAATTACTAGTCCAGACAGTGGCTGGAATAAATAAACTCTCAAAAGCAGTTTTATACCATCACAATTTTGGAAAAAGAGCTTGTTCATCTGACAGAGATCACTGAGTTTTCCTGGAAAATTATACACAAAAAAAAGGGAAAAAGTGATGTCAACTACCAGCTAACACTACATAACAATCAAAGAAACAGGTATTTGTGATAAACACCCTGCTATTAAGCAGAGAATAACAACTAAGTTTGAAAGGCAGAAATTCCAAACTTTGCTATTTTCCTTCAGATAAAGGAAGAATTCCCTTGAAACAGATCAAGCATGTTCAGAAAGTTCTGTTTTTTTGTGTTTTTTTTTAAAATAATTTTACCTCAACTTTCAACATGTATATACTAAAGAATAGCAACACAAAAGATATTTCTTCATCTCTGCAACTTAATTCCTACATTTCCAAAGCTACACTAACTGCAAGAATAAGGAACATATTTTATATATAGGATGTAAAGGATGTGCAAAGGTAGAAATTTAAGGTTACTTGAAGGAAAATTCTCTACATTCACATCCTATCAAGGTATTCTGTATTAGGGAGGCAGCATATAGGGGGCTGGGCTTATGAGAGAGAGAGACAGGCAACCACTACCACTCACTCCCACCAAAAAAAGAAAAAACCAAACAAAAAAACCCCATAAAGATATTTTTTAAAAGACTTAATTACCAGGATACAGCTTCAGACAGTGCCTTCCAGGTGAGGCAACACAGGGCAGGGAAAGTAAAGCTACATAAGCAACTTCTACCCCACCATTATCTACCATCAAGCTCTGCTTTCTCCTGGTGACTTATTTTAAATGGAAGATGACCTGGTGTTCCAGAAGAAAGATACCATTTTGAAAAATACGATTCTAGAGAAAATTAGGGTTTTGATATACATAATGAATTTTTCTATAGCACTTCAGCTTCTGAGAGAGCCCTGTATGTATTACAGAAATTAGGAAGAAAAGTGTTTGGGGATGTAGGATGTATGTGCAAAATCCAAATGACCGATGAGCTTACCTAAGAAGCTGATCAATTATATTATCTAAACTAGAAATAAAGGACCATAATGACACGTATTCTTCTCAAAGGAATCATGGAGATGACGCTTACTCCATTTTCTTGAAATCAGATTGTGTAATACCTAAATCATCTCTAGTCTCTTAATATTCCAATATAATAATATTATATAACCTCTTGTCTACAACCATTCCAATATTCTGAAGCCTCTGCTATTCTAACAAATTTCCCTTTCAGGTACCTAAATCACTTTTTGTTTCTTCATAATTGTTTTGCTTCTACTGATCTCAATTTCTCAAAATGCAGGTTATTCAGTAGACTTTAATTAGGCTGTCATGATTTGCAGAGCTGCCTTCAACTTTCTCCGGCAAATCTTTTACTTTAAGGAAAACATAAATGAACTAATCAAGAAATTTCAAATAAATGTTACCCACTCGTCACCTTTGGGATTAAGGCATCAAACCCCAAATTTCTCCAGAATCATAACAACAGTAGTTTTTAGACCCTATAGCAGGGTCACCAAAGTATAGGTCACTATTTGTTTCTATTAATAAAGTACTATTGGAACACAGACATGCCCATTTATTTGTATATTGTTCATGGCCATGTTTGTATTAAATTGACAGGAGTTGCATAGTACAGATTTTATGACTCATGAAGCCAAAAAATTTTACTGACTGGCCCTTTACAGATAAAGTCTGCTGCTCCTAGAGCAAAATACTTTGTCTTAAGGAAATGAGCTTGCCCCTCCCTCCCAAAAATGTAAAATCTGATTCTATTTGAGATATTTACCAATTTACTAAAACCAGCTTTTTTCCCCAAAGCTTCAGTAATGTACAGATAGGTGTAAAATTCTTGCTTACAGAAATGAAAAATTGTCTCAGGGCAGTTCTAACTTTTCATTGACCCTGATTTCTCACTATTTTCTAGGAGTTGCTTCCATCCAATTTATTAAAGTGAGAAATAGTACATCATCAATTAGATAACAAGGACTTTGCTGACTTGCTTAAAGATTATGTCAACTTTTTTGTTTGCTTAATCTCTTAAGCTGTATGTTCCTGATGAATAAAAAATCAGCAATGTTTATTGACTTATAAAAGAGCACAGGGGGTTCTTGAAAAATTGTACTAGGGGGAAGGGTATAGCTCAGGCGTTAGAGTGCACGCTCACCACCCAAGAGGTCCCGGTTTCAATCCTGAGTACTTCCTCCAAGCGGAAATCAATGAAGAAACCTAACTACCTCTCCCTCAGAAAAACTGTACGGCATCTCCTGCTCTGGTAGTCAGTAGAAATGAGATGTATTCTCACATATCAGTGACTGAGGTATATATTCAAAGGAAGAAATCTTTAACAGGACCCAAACAGCTTTGATTTCTATGTAAATTTTGGATAATTTTTGTTGTGGTCCCCTCTTTTGTCCTTTCCCATTTTCCTTCCCTCCTTTTTCTGATTTAATACTCACTGTGAAAACATATATTATAAATTTTGAAATGATAGCATAATGTTTTATACTATTTTTTCCGTTTAATAAAATGTCAGGAATATCCTTCTATATTGCAAACTATACAGCTAGGTTATTACATTGTTAAAGGCTGAATAATTTTCACTTTATGAATGTACATAATATATTTAATTATTCTCTTACTGGGAGCAACTTAATGTGTACACTTTCTTTTGCTATTATAAACAAAGGGATGAAATATTCTCATGCATTTATCTTTATATCCTTACCAGATTATCTCCTTAGGATAAAGCTCTAAAAGAGGAAGTACTGGAGCAAAGCAAATGTAGACACTTTCAATTTTTATACACATTTCCAAACTAATCTACCAAATGGTTAATCAAGTCATATTTGAACTAACAATTGACAGGAATCCCTGTTTTACCACAACTTTCCCAACAATGGATATTATCAATATTCTGTCATGAATACTTATATTTAGATGTTTTTGATTAGCAGTAAGGTGGAAAAGCACATTGCACATGTAAACTGACTATTCCTGCCATGAACTGCTTGTTCTTGTTTATCCATGTTCCCATCCCACTGAGTGTTCCTTTTCTTCTCATTTGTCATACACATAGATGGAGATTTTATACATATAATTGGTATATTTATATATATATTATATAAATATATAAAAATATATATAATAAATATATATAAAAACATATGTATCTCACATATCTTCTAGTTTGTTATTTGTCTTTTATTCTGGTTTGTATTTTATTCACACAGAAAAGAAATCAGCCAATTCAGAATTACATACCTAATGATAATATCCTTCAAACAAAGAAGGAAAAATAAAGACATTTTTAAATGAGAGAGAAAAACTAAGAGAATTTGTTGCCAGCAGACTTGGACTGGACTATAAGAAATGCTAAGGAATGATACCATTTATAAACTCGTATCTTCAGGAAGAAATAAAGAGGACTGGAAATGGTAAATATCTAGGCAAATACAGAATATTACTTTCCCCATTAAGTCCTTTAAAATATGTATCACTATATAAAGCAAAAATCAGTGTATTGAGAAAATTATAATATATGCAGGTATATGGCAGTCTATACTATAAAAAATAAGAGCAGGTAAATGAATTTATCTGTGCAAGCTTTGTGAATTTTATACAAAATGGTATAACATTCATTCTAAATAGATTGTGGAAAGTTAAATGTATTAAAATCACTGGAACTCCAATAAACAATAATGCAAAAAGGTACAGCTAAAAAGACAAAAGAAAAATTAAAATGAAATTCTGAAAAATATCCAATTAATGCCAAAGAAGTCCAAAAAAAGGGAGGGAGATACAAAGAAAAATAGAAAAGGCAAAATAAATAATAAAATGGTAGACCCATATCCAACTATATCAATAATTATATTAAATGTTAATGGATGACACACTCCAATGAAAAGAGAATTCAAAAAATGAATTAAAAAAAGCAAGTCCCAACCATATGCTGTCTATAAAAGATGCTTTTTAAGTATAAAGATAGATAGAGAGTAAATGGACAGAAAAAGATATACCACACTAACATTAAACATAAGTTGGCAAGAGTATCTTAATTATTATCAACATTAAGCATAAGAAGGGAAGAGTGCCTTTATTATTATTAGATGAAGTATATTCAAGACAAAGAGTATTACTTGAGATAAAGACATCTTATAGTGACAAAAGGGTTGATTCATCAGGAAGACATACAATAATGAATATGTATATATCTAAATAACAGATTCAAAAGCCAAAGCTTTCGTCTGTCTGTAAAGCTGTCTGTAAAGCTGACAGAATTAGTTGAAACATGTAACACTTTTCTCTCAGCAACTGATAAAACAACTAGACCAAAAAAGAAATCACTGTATTATACACTCATTTTAAATGTATGTGATATACTCACTAGATAGATCCATATGCCAGATGATAAAATACATAGCAATAAATGTAAAACAACTGAAATCACATAGGGAGTGTTCTCTGATCAGAATGGAATTTAATTAGAAACCAATAAAAACAAGAGATCTAGAAAAATCTCAAATGTACGAAAATTAAACAACAGACTTATATGGACCAAAGAAATCATAAGCAAAATTTAAAATATTAAAAAAATTCACACACATAAGTTAACATACTGTATGGTTTTATATATATAAAGCTTTAATAAAAAAAAAAAGCAAAAATAATCTATGTTATTGGAAGTCAGAATAGTAGTTACCCTGAGGCAGAGGGAGTTAGTGCTTGGGAGGGACACAAGGGGGCCTTCTGGGGTCCTGAAAATGTATGTTTCTTAGTCAAAGAGGCAGTTACAAGGGAGTGTTTACTTTATATAGCATCATCAAGCTGTACTCTTATGAAAACACTTTTCTATATGAATGCTTTATATCAGTAAAATTTTTTTTAAAAATTTTAAAAATCTTTTAAAATGAATAATAGTGAAATGCAACATTTCAAAATTTGGGGGACACAGTGCTTAACAAAACTTACCATTTAAACACTAATATTAATGAATTCTAAAATCAATGACCTAACTTTTAACATGATGAAGCTAGCAAAAAAGCAAAGGAAAGTCAAAGTAAGTAAGTGGAAGAACATAATAAAGAGCAAAAGTCAATAAATTAGAAAACAAATAATGGAGAAATTAATTAAGTGAAAAGTTGGTTCTTTGAAAAGAGCAACAAAACTGGTAAAGTCTAGCCTCATTAATCAAGAAAAAGAGAATACAAGTATCAATATCAGGAATGAAACGGGGCATCACTATAGATCCTTGAGGCATAAAAAGGAGTATAAGGAAATACTATGAACAGCGTTCGTTATGTGAACAAATCTGACAATTTAATGAAATATAATGAAATAGACAAACACATTGAAAATATCACTTAACAAAATATAACACCAGATAAAACAGAAATAGAATAATAGAATGTCTATTAACAAAATTTAATTCATTATCAAAAACATCCCCACTTGGAAGGTTTCATTGGTGAATTTTATCTAATATTTAAGGAAGAAATTATACAATCTTACATAAATTTAGAAAACAAAAAGGAGGGAATCCATCCAACCTCATTTTATAAGAAGAGTATAATCCTAATAACAAAACCCACAGTGATTTTATAAAATAAAAATTACAGATCAAAATAGATCATAAACTGGATGCAAAAATCCTTGACAAAATATTCACAATCCAAATCCAACAGTGTATAAAAAGGATAATACATTATGACTAGGTAGAGTTTATCCCAGGAATACAAGGTTGGCTAACATGCAAAAATCAATGTAGTTGATTCGATTAATAGAGTAAAAAAAAAGAATAAAATATGCACTGATGTCAATAAATACAGAAAATGAACTGAAGAAAACTCAACACCCATTCACAATAAAAAGAAAAAAAAAGAAAAAAAACTTTCAGAAAACTAGGAATAAAAGAGAATTTCCTCAGTTTGATAAAGAGCATCTATAAAAAAGACCGCATAGCTAACATCATAATTAAAAGGTAAAGTATTGAATGCATTTTCCCTAATATTTCCCTAATATTGAATGCATTTTCCCTAAGATTGGTCACAAGAACAAAGAATTCCACTTTTACCACTACTATTCAACATTGTACTGAAGATCCTAGCCAGCCTAATAAAGCAAAAGAAAAAGCAGGAATACAGATTGGGAAGAAAGAGGTAAAACTGTATTAATTTGCAGATGGAATGACTGCCTACATAGAAAAGGATTCTAGATTCTTAAAAAAACACTATTATAACAAATAAATAAATTTAGCAAGGTCACAAGATACATGGTCTTGTATAAAAATCAGTTGTATTTTTATACACTAGCAGTAGACACACAGAAAATTAAAATTTTAAAAATTCCATTCATAATAGGGTCAAAAGCACAAATAAATTTAACAAAAGATGTGTCAGACCTCTATGCTGGAAACTATAAAACAAGATGAGAGAAATTAAAGATATAAATAAATAATTATACTATGTTTATGAATTGAAAGACTCATTTTTTATGAGTTTCTCTTCTCTCCAAACTGATTCAGTGCAATCCCAAATATACCTGCACCTGGAATTTTGGTAAAAAATTGACTAGTTAACTTTTAATTTTCTATAGAAAATAAAAGGATCTATGCTATCCAAAACAATTTTAAAAAAGAACGAATTTGGAAAACTACCTAAATTTGAGACTTCCTATTATAAAGCTACAATAATTAAGACAGTGTGGTACTAGCCTAAGGATCAACAAATAGATCAATGAAACACGAGAGACAGAGAACAGAAATAGATCCATACTTACAGTTATTTAATTTTACACAAAGATGAGGACATAACCCACTGGAGAAGTGAAGTTTTTTCAACAAATGACGATGTAAAAGCTAGACATCCATATGGGAAAAATTAATCTTGACTCCATTACAAAAGTTAGAGCTAGATCAAAGGTAACTGCAACAATTTTAAAGCTGCTAGAAGAAACAGAAGAATAGCTTCACGATTGAGGGCAAAGATTTCCAAGGACACAAAAAGCAATGATTATAAAAATAAATGGGAAATTAGACTTCATCAAAATGGAAATTTTCTCATCAAAATAACCCATTATGAAAATAAACAGGCAAACCATAGACTTAGAGAAAATACAAAAAAAAAAAATCTGACAAAGGACTTGTTCCCAGGGTATATAAAGAACTCCTACAAGTCAATAATAAAAAGAAATAACCCAGTGGAAAAACATATGGGCAAAAGATCTGAATAAAACTTCACAAAGGAAGACATACTAATGACCAATATGCACATGAAAAAGTAATGAACATCATCAGTCATTAGGGAAATGTAAATTAATACCAGAGGTATATACTACTATCCATATACCAGTATAGGTAAGATCAAAAAGACTGACAATAATATACGTTGGTAAGGATAGAATTTTCATGCAACTAGAATTTTCATGCATTGTAGAAGAAAATGTAAAATGGAACTTTGGGAAAAGTCTGGTAGTTTATCATAAAACTAAACATAAATATACCTGCTTAAGCCAGCAATTCTATTCCTAATATTTACCCAAGAGGAAAAAAAATATGCACACAAACATACAAATAAAAAATATATACATACGCACATATACATATACAAAATACATATGTACAAACATAAAATAAATAACTATATATATATACACATATATACAACACGGAATTGAACTGTATAGGTCCACTTATACATGATTTCTTTCCCTAAATACATACTATAGTACCACAAAATCTGAGGTTGGTTGAATCCGTGCAAGTGGAACCACAGGTTCAGAGTGCTGACTGTAAAGTTATACATGGATTTTTGACTGCAAAGAGGGTTGAAACAACCCTGTGTTGTTCAAGGGTCAACTGCATACATATATCCATAAAATAAGTTGTCAAAGAATGTTCATGGCAGCTTTATTTACAATTGCCAAAAACTAAATACAGCTCAGTTATCCATCAAAAGGAGAATGGATAAACAAATTAAGTTTTCTAGAGTCACCCACCTCCACTTGGCATCCCTCTGACACAACTAAGCTGTTCTCTTTAAATACAAATTATGTATCTCCCCTGCTAACACCCTGTTTTGGAATAAAGTCCCAACTCTAAAAGGCCATATGATCTAGCCCTCACCTCCTACTACTTTCTCCACAAGTCTTTCTTCTATACCTCGAAAATGATAAACTCACCATTTTAAGGACTTGCACTGGCTGTCCTCTATCTGAGGAGCTGTGCATCCAGAATTTTAAATGCCTCTTTCCCATTATTCTGGCGTTAGTTCAAATATACCTTCTCCAGACCCTCCCTGATTGCTAAATGAAGTAACTTTCTTTTTCTCTCTCTCGATCCCATTACCCTCTCTTATTTATTCACTGCACTATCTGAAATTATCTTTTGTTATTTACATGCTTATTGTCTTTCTTCTCGGCCTGAAGGTGAACATCAAGACTATATCTTGTTGACGAGTATGTTCCCCAGGAAAAGGGTTCCTGATATAGAGCAGGCACTCATTAAATACATGCTGACTACTTATTGCTATACTCAGGACTGTCTTCAAATGCTAACACAACTTTAAGACCAATAAACAGCAGCATAGTTCATATCTTTCTTCCAAAATCTTAATAGAGATATTCAAATAATTGAAGGAATTTAAGAAATGAACACTTCTCTTACTTTTAAGGTTAAAACATTGTGGCTTACTGATTTTAATAATATAATTATATAATTATAGGTAATAAAATGGAAGAGGAAAGAGAAGGCAAATTTACTGAATGACTACTATGCAGTTGGCTATACTTAACGTTATTTAATTTGTCAACAACTTTGGTGATATACAGGTGATAACCATTTTATGTATAAAAATGCAAACTCAGAGAGATTCAGCAATTTGTTCAAACTCACACAGCTAATATGTGGTAGGACCAAAATTCACAGCCTTCCAAAAAGTCCATGCTTTTCCCACACTAGCACAGATCAAGATATGATAATTTACAAATGCATCCTTTTCCTACTTTGAGAAATTCTTCCAAAATAGGACTCAAAATTTATCAACGAAGTTTATGAAATTAGAAATTCAACCTTTATTTACCTTCACATATTTGTGGATTTTTAACAACAACCTAAAGCCACAGATACCATTCATGTTTCACTGAAGAAAATTATAAATGGCCATTAAATACTTCCATACTGTGGCCAGTTATAAGTTATTTCTTAACACTGAGCACAGGTAATTTTCTCTGAGTGGACAGAAATTTATCTAAGAAAGGTAAAATACTTTGCCTTAAAATCTCTCTAATAATTAGTAGTGGAAAAAGGGGAACGTTTATAGGGGAATTAAAAAGAATTCACAATGTTAATCATTTATACAGAATATGAAACCATCTTCAAAGATATAAATTATTCCATCCAGTAATAACACTAATATTATCATATTATAAGTATTCTTCAAATTCACATGCGCCAAAAGGGCCTGCTAGTGGGTACTGAAACTCCCTGTGCCTCCCAGTTTGGAATACTGCTCTTCTTTTCCCCTCTTCCCTTACTGCTACAAACTTCACTCATGTCTAAGACTTTCTCTCCCCTGCTAGCTCAGCTTCTCACTAGGGTGCCTTTTTTTCACTCTAGAAACTTTCCTTAGTATCCCTAGATGCATCCTCTGATGAAACGACCTGAAGAGTCAGCAGTGACTCTTGATTTCTCATTGGAACACGAGTAAATCCTGTCATGTCTCAGTTAAAACAGTTTGTAATTATCACTTAAGAAGACTTCATCTTCTATTTACCCTTCGATGAACATAAAAGTTACAATGTTGAGAAAACTTTAAAAAGGATCTGCACTTTAAGCCAGAGAATCCAGAAAGAGAAACAGGGAAAAGGAATGTTGGCTACAGTCACTATTTCAATCAGTGCAAAGAAAAAGAAAATGTCAAATGTCAAAAAAGACAAAACCAGGAAGCTCAGAGCATTCACGCTGGCAATATGCCACAGCTCCTCAACATGATCCCAGTTTCCCATACCCAACCCCTCACCCTCTAAGGCCTAAAAAACAACCATCACTCTTAGAGCTCAGAGTGTACCTTCTCTAATAGGCAAGCAGGTGCTACCTGGGATAGAGCAAAGATCCATCTAAACTACCTGCAAATCTGAACCTTTGCTCCCACAGGCACAGCACCATATGTGGTGATTAGGTCTAAAGTACCATTAGCCACTGTTAGTTCTGGCTGACAATTAGAACGACAATGAGTTATTTATTGAGTATTTAACCATATGTCAGACACTGTGCCACAGTACTTCATACATCTCATCTAATCCTTATAAGAACCCTATATGATACTTACTGTTCTTTCTTTTTTTTTTAACATTTTTTTATTACTTACTGTTATTTCTATTTTTGTCAGACATAGAAACTGAGGCATAGAGAACTTAGGTAATTTGCCCATGTATAGAAAGTAGTGAAATCAGAATTCTAACTGTATTCTGATTGATACAAAACCTATAATTATATAATACTTATAGGATGATGAACCAATGAACTTTCAGAAATAATTTCACATATTCATGTATTGAGTCTGCCTATTTTTGACTGGTATAACAGAATCCTATTAGGTTCATCAGCTAAACTGTAGACTTCATTTACTCTACTAAAATATCAAAAATTCAGCTATTTTAAAAAGCATGCAAAATTTAACACTAACAGCTTAGCACATACCTACCGTGATGTTACCCATCTTGCTTTGTAGTGTTATATTACCTGCAAAGGAGAGAAAAAGACAGCTTTATATATTAGGGATAATCTAGAAAGGAACTATGTTAATGGTATCCTAAAATATGGTTAGATACCTACAACATTATTTAATAACATGTTATTGTTGTTGGCAATTTTTCTCAGTATCACAAACCTAGTCAGAGATTTAGTTGCAAACTCTAAAATAAATAGCTTTAGACATCTATATAAGCTCTCTTCCTCCATTCCAAACCACCATACTTTCCAGGAAACATGGAAGAAAAATAATGATATTTCTAAAATCCAAAATTGGAAAAATTACTTAAATGCACTTACTATGCATTTTCAACCTAAATATCATTGAATTTATCAGACCACATAAAGCCTAGTTTTGAACCAAATAAGACTAAAATAATCTACAGAAAAAAGTAATTACTGTTATTTTTCAGGCTAGTAAGACATTCTTATCTGTTAAAGTGGTTTCTGTGCCAAGAGTTAAAAAGGTTTGGGGCAGGAATAATGAATATTTAATAAAGATAAAAATCGTCAAATGTTTCCATCTTTCAATGAAAATATATTTTCTAGGATAAGTGTAAGCTATTGCAACCATTCTTCCCAGCCCCATACTCCAACACCAAAAATAATCGGATTTTTCTTCACATGTGTTTGTGTGTATAATTACTCCTAGAGTCATACTACCCATATTTACTGCATTAAAGCTATAAGCAATATTACCTCTTCCATCGTAATTCCAATATTACAGTAAAAAGTAAAGGAATAAATTGTATCTCAGAACTAATCTAGGGTAAGTGAAATCATTTATATCATTTCATGCATCTTGTTAATACTAACATGTGTTGGTACCTGGGAAAAAGGAAAAAAAGCACTTGATTCATCTATCCAAAGTCAAACGTGCTTTGATTGTAAAAATTTCTCTAAAAGTTTTATAGTCCATCATATTTTATGTGAATATATGAACAAAGGGTACATTTGTGTAGGACTAAAACTTGGTTTGTGTGGAGAAGTTAAGCTCATAAAATTATTTTCAAGTTTCAGTAAGTTACAATGTTGTGAAGATCCTTATTTCATTGGTGTGTTATAGATATTCTTCCAATTTTCAAACCCAGTGAATGCAGATTCACACGTTAACAGTGGCCAAAGACCATAGTTTCTAAGATGGCTGCCAACGATCCTTACTTCCCTGTATTCATGCCTTTGTATAATCTCCTCCACTCATGCGTAGGCTGGACTCACTGATTTACTTTTAACAAACAGAATAGGGCAAAAGTGATGGGATGTTACTTCCAAGATTAGGTTACAAAAAAAATTCTGGTTTCTGTCTTGCTAGCCCTCTTTTGCTCTAATGGAAGCCCTCTAGTCAATTGCCCTATAAAAGAAGCCTCCAGCCAATAGAATCTGAACTGATCCCTGCCAACAACCACATCAGTGAGCTAGGAATCAGACTCTGTCTTGGCTGAACCTTCAAAGAAGCCCACAGCCCCAGCTGACACCTTGATTACAACCTTGAGAGAGACTTTGAGGCAGAGGACCTAGTTAAGTCATACACTTTGGGTGAGTCAGGAATCTGGGTAAGACAATAAATGTTTGTTTTCAGCCACTAAATATGTAACACAGGAAGAGGTAACTAGAAAAGACGTTGAAAGCTAGAAATGGGGTGATGCCACAATAAATAATTTAAAATATGGGAACAGCTTTGGAACTTGGCAGTAGGCAGAGGTTGGAAGAATTCTGAGGAGCATGGTAGAGAAAGCCTAAGTTGCCTGAACAGTGTGTTTGTAGAAGGCTGGACTTTGAGTATACTTTCCATGAGGGCTAAAAAGCACGTGAGGAAAATGTTTTTGGCAACTGCAGGAAGGTAGATCCTTATTAAATTGTACGAGAAACTTTGCAACACTATCACCTTCAGTACTGTGGAAAGTAGGAAATGTGCCTAAATGAACTGAATGATCTAGCTAAGAGGACTGTCAAGCATAGTCAAAGTGTTGTTAAGTGCTGCCTATTTTTTTTCTTGATGCTTCAATAAATGCAGAAGAAGGGAGATAAACTAAAGAAAGGAATGCTAAATTTAAAAAAAGAAACCAGGACATGAATGATGTTGAAAATTCTCAGCCTCTCAAGATGGTAAAAGATGCTAAAGTTAAGAACGGTTTCTAAATGATATTTGAATTCAGGGCACTGCCAGAACATGGCCTGAAAATGAAACTTGATGGGGTGACTGTAAAACCTTTTGTTACGATCACAGTTGGCACCTCATAGTATTAATCAGTTATATAAAAAGCCCATTAAAAAGATTAAGGATGTCTCAGATATTCTGAAACAAAAGGTCCTCTAGAAAGCTTGAGAGAATTTTATCTTCTTATCTCTGCAGAACCAAGAAGAGGTTCTTGGATGTGTCTTTTATCTAATAGAATAAACCCCAACGTTATTTGAGAGGCTGGCAAAATTTTTGAGAGAATTATATCAGCAAACATTTTGCTAACTTCAACTGAAATGGAGAGTGGCAGTACAAACTGAAGAGACCATTGGACCCCCCCCCCCCAAATTCTGCTGGCAGGAAGCAGACTGAGAAAACTCCTCAGCTGCAAACACATGCTACATTTCATGAAAAAGGAAAGAAGACTCGGAGGAACTAAGAACTCAGAGGGCTAAGCCTGGAACCCTAAAGAATTATTGCAAGGTCTTGAGGTGTAATTAAGAATGTCCATAGACAGATGACTGGATAAAGAAGATGTGGTATATTTATATGATGGAATACTATTCAGCCATAAAAATGACAATATAATGCCATTTGCAGCAACATGGATGTCCCTGGAGAATGTCATTCTAAGTGAAGTGAGCCAGAAAGAGGAAAAACAAAATACCATATGAGACCGCTCATATGTGGAATCTAAAAAAAAAAAAAACCATAAATACAAAACAGAAACAGACTCATAGACATAGAATACAAACTTGCGGTTGCCAAGGGGATGGGGGGGGTGGGAAGGGACAAAGGACAGACTTGGGGTTCGAAATTTGTAGATACTGACAGGCATATGTAGAATAGATAAACAAGATTATACTGTATAGCACAGGGAAATATATACAAGATCTTGTGGTAGCTCACAGCGAAAAAGAATGCAACAATGAATATACGTATGTTCATGTATAACTGAAAAATTGTGCTCTACACTGGAATTTGACACAACATTGTAAACTGACTATAACTCAGTTAAAAAAAAAGGTAAAAAAAAAGTTAAAAAAAAAAAAGAAATCTCCAACATTTGCCCACCCAAATTTCAAAAGCATAATTGACCAGAGATTTCTTTGTGCCCCTTATTTTCTCCTGTTTGAACAGCAAAGTCTATAGCAATTATCTTATGCCTGTCCCATCATTGTATGCTGAGTGAGTAGGTGGTATACAGGGGTGGGGTGGGAAAATTAGGGAACCTGTCTCTTTAGTTCACAGGTCTTCCGATTCAGAAGAGCTATACTTGAGGCGTTACACTTAAGCAACTATACCTAAAGAGTCTCATCTACATCTGGATCTGATTTTGATGTAGCTAATCTGATGTAGAGGAGATAAGTAATGGGATGAGACTTCAGAAACCTTTTCCAAACTAATTTTGAACATTTGTTCAAAAAATAATAGTATTTATTTTGCTAATGCTAAATAAGAAAATATATAATAGTATATAATGCTAAATAAGAAAGACTTAATCCCTGTCCTCACAAACTTGCTTAAATGCTCCAGGCTAACTGATGAGCATGATTTAAACATAGCATGTTTAGTTCTGCCTTTTTACCTTTGATTATATAATTATTTTTGCCACAAAATCCTTCCCACTCAGCATATTCACATTTTATCCACATTTCAAATCTCAACTCTGGTGATAACTCCAGTATGACTATTCCCCCTGTTCAGGTCAGGTCATTTTAGTCTCCTTCCCGAGTGGCTGTGGCACCTAATTCATCCTGTTTAGTTATAATGTTAACTTATAATGATCAATAAATACCAATTTTTAACTTTTCATGTATGTCTCGCCCCAGATACCCTACTGTTGTGGATGACCAGTCTGTCCTCTGCACCCTCTTCAAGTAATGTATGTCCTTCCCAGTTACAAAATTCCAGTGTAGAGCACCATTTTTCAGTTATACATGAACATACATACATTCATTGTCTCATTCTCTTTCACTGTGAGCCACCACAAGATCCTGTATATATTTCCCTGTGCTACACAGTACAATCTTGTTTATCTGTTCTACATTTTGAAATACCAGTCTGTCCCTTCCCACCCCCCACCCCCTTGGCAACCACAAGTTTGTATTCTATGTCTATGAGTCTGTTTCTGTTTTGTACTTATTTTTTTTTTTGTAATTTAGATTCCGCATATGAGCTATCTCATATGGTATTTTTCTTTCACTTTCTGGCTTACTTCACTTAGAATGACATTCTCCAGTAACATCCATGTTCCAGCAAACCATTTCAAGGAAGCTTTTCTTTCCTTCTAAAAGAGTCAGGAGACTATACACATTTATACTTTAAAAATATATTTAGTAGAATATATATAAATACATGTATATCTTACAAATACATATATATAATTCTTTAAAAATCATAAATATTCAAATAGAATATAATAAAATGTACTTTATAAAGAGTCTAACTTTTGATAATTTAGAAGATAATTAGGATAATAAACTGTCACAGAATTTTATATCTAAACACAAACTATCCAAATACCCATTCTCCCACTAGATTCCCAATGCCAGAACATTGGGGAATATCTGTTGAGAAATTAGTTTCTTTCATATTAGAAGGCATAAGTACTTAACAGATGTGATTCAACCAACACTATAAATAGTAAATAGTATTAGTGAACTAGATTACTCATTTTCTTACCCTGAAAATATAGTTAGCTATACTTAAATTTTCACTTGGAAAAACATTTAAGATAGTTTTTTTGTTCCTTCTCTGCACATAGTAGTAATTTGCAAGACTAGGAAAGACATTATTTCTCCTTTTATTTTCCCTTTGCTCATTACTGGGCATCCTCTTAAGTATTTAGCACTACATTGGGTATTGATTTCCATCAGGGTATATGAACAAAGAGAAAATACAGACAAAAAATAAATTTCATGCTCTCTCTCCCTTTCATGGAAGCCTTAGAAACCAAACACTGAAGATAGCATCACTTTTATAAAATGAACTGAGTCTCTGAATGGCTCTATGAAACTAACACTCTAGAATGAGCCAGGAAGCCCTCAAAGCAATGATAGAATTTGGGTTGCAATCAAGAAATTCACCACAGCTATGTGTACACATTGTTTGAACACTGTTTAAAAACATCTCCTGGAAAGTCAGGAAATCTAGATCGAATTCTTGCTCTTCCACTAATTAACTTGTAATTGAGAGCAAAAATTAGGCATTTCTAAGTTTTATTTTCTTCATCTGTAAACAGCCAATTGTCCATTTAGTAATGGGGCTGGCTCACTCAGACACTCAATACATGTTTGCTTTCCTTATGCTTCTAAACAACCACCCACCACCTACTGACCCAAGGGCTCCACACTCATACACCTGGTAAATTTATCAAAAAGACAGTTATTGTCATCATATTTCTGCTATAAATGGCTTTTTACAACATCTGTATACTGGGTTTTTAAAAATCTTCTTGAAGAAAAAAAATCAGTTTAAGCCTTGAGAGAAAGAAGCCAAACAAAATAAATCCTGAACAGGCAGGCCTTAGAATGTATATATTCTTCTGAGTTTGTTTTCTATTAAGTCAGATGTTTAGAAGTAGCAATACATTTTCCCATAAAAATAAGTTTTAAAATTCTAAAGCCAGTTTATTTAAATATAGCCAAAATATGTATCTAATTTGTGTTTTATGACTATCACCATTTAAAACAAAGAATTCAGTGCAATTTATATTCAGAGTTCCAGCTTGGGGTGCGATCCTTGGGAGGTATCTCCTCCTACTAAAATCCCAGTAGCTAGAACACAGGGACTTCCTTTCAGCAGTTATGACTCTAATCTTCTAACCTAATAGGATGTAGGGCTAGAACACTGCCTGCTCTTCTGTACCAATCTCACCTCCAAACTCAAGATGTGCATATAACCCCTCAGGACAAGGATGGAAATAGAGGTGGCATGGGAGGGGGAGGCAAGAAACTTGGGCCTATCTGAAGGGTGATTCAAAAAGCAGGTAGGCACTGAGTATGACTAAGGAAAGAGAAGGGCTTCTTTCATAACTCTCTCTTTTATATACTTACTACCACTGAAAACCAAAGCAGAGCGAGGCCCAAGGACTAGATGGAGAAAGCAGGGCTGAACACCATGGAAGCTTTTCCACAGTGCTGACTAGATGAAATTTTCCCTTCTCCTACTTCTCACTGCTCTACCAGTATTACAAATAAGAAAGATGACATCCCATCCTTCCACAAGACTGTAAGTTCTTTAAACATAGGTATCATCTCCTGCCCAACTGCATACCTTGGGTGACTGCAAATCTGGCCCACAGTAGAAGGTCAATTCATGTGTTGAATGAATCAATAAACATAACTGTAGTGGATGCTATGAGTCACCATTCAGAACTTATTTTCCTCGTTACTGGGAATACTGCTGGCAGATAGTCCTTACTTGTTAGCTTTTTAGGGAAATGCCTCAGCTGAAGAGAGCCAATCTGACCCAAGATCATACTCCTTCCAGGGCAGCCTGCATCTAATGATTGGGGATATAAAGGTCCATCTCCCCTCACCCCAGTCTAAGACAATTCTGAGGACCATCTCAGCTGCAGAGCTCCCCTTTGGGGATGCTGAGACGGTATCAGTCTACCTTCTGTGAAAATTGGGCTTCCTTCCTTTGTATGGTATTGCTCCCTAGAGGCCTCCTTGGTAAATTTGCTGCATTCTAATTTTCATCTCAGAGTCAGCTTTCAAAAACCCAACCAGAGACAACGGTCCAAAAGAAGATCTAGGTCTGACCCAGATTTAAACCACCCAAGGAAAGGTATTTCACTTCACATTAAAGGTCAGTAAATATAAAGGCTTTACAAAGGCTAAGGAATGAACGCTTCTGTCCCTTGCAATTGGTCTCCGTTTCAGCCACTGTAAGCAATCAAGACACCTAGAGTATTTTGAGGACTGCTTCAAAAAAAGTGCACCCGTTTACTATTATGTAAGCTCCTAATGATAAATTGTACCAAGTTCAATTCTCAACTAACTTAAAAGAAAGAAAAAAATTAAACATTAATGAATTTAGTGTTAACATGGTATAAAGCACTGCAGAGAACAGAGCTTGTTCTTATTGTGGGTGTTAACAACATTTGACTTGATAAGGAATTGCTTTTCCACTAAAAGTTACTCAATATATTAAGTATAATACTTTTAATTACCATTAACAATTAGAAGTGCAATGCATACATAAAAGTCATTGTTCAAATACGGAGTTACAAATTACCAGAACTATTCATGGTACAGCTGAATTAAAAAGGGAAATACATGAGTAAGTAACAAAACTATTTGCTTTATCTGGATGCAGCTCCATTACACTCAAGCTATTTTGGACTCAAATACCTTAAACCCGTAAGAATGGCTAATGAGATTTAACTAAGTCTCAAGAATTATTTCAAGCATATAAGTACTCATTTTTTTTTTAACTGTAAGACTACTTGCCAACATGCTGTACAGCATAGCTAGCACTAGCCAGGCTTTCTGATACCATCTAATAATTCATGCTGACTACTAAAATCTGGAGGTTTCAACCAAAGTGTATAGATGACAATATTCAGCTTTCCAATAGAAGTTACATGAGTGGACTATATATGACAAAAGTTTGTTTATAATACTAGAAAATGGTCCAAAAGGCACTGAGCAGAGCATATCTTACTTACCAGAATAAATGATTCTTAATTCTGTCTGTGTATATTTCAGAAAACATACCTGGACTTAAATCATCTGTTATGTGAAAATTTAGGAAGCATGCTGAGTGACAATGAATACCAGCATGCCCTTTGCTATATTATGCTCACCATTATGCTCTTTTCTTTCTTTCAATAATATGAAAGTTAACTAAGTAATATCACTTATCTGCAGTGACATGTTTTGAAAGATGATATTCAGTCAATGAAAAGTGAAAATGGAACTGAAAAACTGTGCTCTACACTAGAATTTGACACACTGTAAAATAACTATAACTCAATAAAAAAAGTTTATATATATTAAAAAAAAAAAAAGAAAAGTGAAAATGGCAGGGCACTGGGAGGACCTTGTGCTACAACTAATACACATAGAGCATTTTAGCCAAAGCTAGTATCTCTGAATTGTTATAATCAGATCCAACACAAGTGTTTCATTAGTTTATTCAATCCTTAGCTTTCCTATCATAAAAGCAATCACTCAGAATACATTTTTATTTTATTTTCAACATTGCTTTTATTTCACTATGCTTTCCTCTGAATATTCCTGCACATATTTTCTTGCTGTTTATTTCTATAAGGAAATGCATTTTTAAAAATCAGAATTACTATTAGCTTCATGTATAATGACATAATATTCAATTTCTTGCCAAAATAAAATTAAATTGCTTATGAGTCACTTTATTTTATGGGTTTTTAAAAAGACGGTTAGTCTGCAATTATTTAGAAGGGTAGCTTCCTAATTGCAGATCCTTCTTCAACTACAAAGAAACAGAGTGATCTCTTAAAATTTATGTTTTGTGGCATATCTGAGACATATTAGGACTTTATCATCTTACCATGAATACTTCCTAATGTAATATCCCCAGCAGCAGAAGATAGAAATGACGACTCTGTGTAAAGATACTTGGCTTTCAGCAAACCATCTTCAGTAGATATATTAACAGAACTTCCTTGAAGTTTATCTATGGTTACAGTCTAGTAAGAAGAGAAAGACTCACATCAGTTCATTGTAAAATAAAGACTGATAAAAAGCCAAAATGACGCCTTCAGAATTAGTGGGCAGCTAATCTGGACAGTACATAATCACTTTAATGACTTCAATTCCCCAGCTCTAATTATAAGATTGTGAGCAACAGTATATTCTCTGTGGAACAGACCTATTACATTCCTTCATTTATTTAGCATTTCTTTAATTTCTCTTAATAATGTTTTATATTTTCTATGTAGAGTTTTTCAGCTTTTGTTAAATTTATTCCTCTTTGGTATTTTCTAAGTGCTATTAAAAAAGATATCTTTTTAAACTTCATTTTCTGTGAATTGGCTTTGGAATTTGACATTAAATCCAACAACCTCAATAAGCTCACTTAACTGGTTCCAATAATTTACTTGAACCAAAAACATTTTACTACAAACATAATTATACTGTTTACAAGTGATAGTTTCATTTCTTCCCTCCCAATCTTTATATTAATACTGTTTTTCTGCTCATTCCTGCCTTTCTATCTGGTTCAGGCCCCTAATTCAACAGTGAATAGAAGCAATGAGATGACCAGCAAGCATATTCTTATCTTATTCCTGTTCTCAGAGGAAAAGCTTAACGTTGCATCACTACGAATGATGTTTGCTATACATATCTTTTAGATTCCTTTTTGTTAGATTAAGATAATTTCCTTATGTTTCAAATTTGGTTTTTTTGCTGTTTAAATCATAAATGGGTTTTAAATTTTGGCACATCTTTTATCTGATTTCATTAGACTATCACAATGATTTTTCTTCTTTCATCTGTTAATGTAGTGAGTACACTATTATTTCTAGAATTTTTTCTACTTTACATCTAATAAGTCAGTAGCTTTTCAATGAACAGAATGGAAGCATTCTGTATTTAACCCAAAGCTTCTCTAACAAAACTTAGTATGTATTTATGTCTCAAATATTGAGCACAATGTAATATGAAGATATCTAGTTAAGGATTTCAAATCATCTTTACAGTATTTTAAACAATTGTTTTATAAGCATAAAGTGAGTGTTAATATAAAACTGTTGACATAAAAACTGAATCACCAGGAAGACTTGCCACAGTTTTGCTCAGAATCAAATTCAAGCATTACACTGAGGCATTTAAAGAAAGAGTATCATTGTTTTTCAAAGCACTGATATCAGTGTTATTCAATCCTAATTATTCCCTCAGAAGTTGTTAAGAGTTCAAAATATTACTTAAGAAGAATTGAGATTCAAGAATAGTAAAATATTAGGAGACAGAGAAACTACAAAAATAGACATAAAAGTACCCTGAGGTTGTTATGGGAAGCATATTAGAATTACTTTGCCATCTGGATTTGAAACGTGATTTTCTTTTTTAATGGACTTTTACTAAGTATATAAAATACACTCAATTGCTTACTACAGTTTGTACGACAGTTTCTTTTAATTATGGATTCATAGGAATTTTTACTTTAAATCTAGTGTCAATAAATCTGTCAAAGAAAGACAGGTATTTTATATATATTCAGATTTGTGAGAATATAAATGTTTTAGATTCCTCAGTGTTACAGTAAAGGTATAGAATTTCCGAAAAAATTTTTCCTCTCCATAAAATTCCTTCATGAAAAATTACTTTACGGATGGCTTCAAATTCTCCAAGTATGTCCATAAAGCAGGCGGACAAGTAGGAATAGTCTAGACTATAAATAGTCAGTTTTAGATAAATATTAAAATCATATTTGAAACTTAATTAAATGGCAAGGGGGAACTTTAGACCCACAAATAAAGTAATTAAGACACTCCTTACGAGTACTAGAGAAATGCCAAGAATCTACTTTGTTCATTAAACACTAAATGTTTTACTCGGTAGAAAGCTAAAAAATATTCTCTCTTGCCCCACCAAAGCAAATGTAAGCAAGAGAAAGTACAACACCTCCCTACCACAATATAGTTATTTTAACCAATCAATCCCTAAAATTAATTTTAAAGAAACACAAAATTCACTGAGGCCTACATATAATGCACTATATCAGATACCAACTAGAATAATTAAACTTAGAACACCATATTACAGTGAAATATCAAGACTCTGACTTATAGTTATTAATGTTAATGGAACAAAGTGTCATAAATAAACTATAAAGGATTAAACTATAAAGCCTGCTTACTAAGAGAAGTAGCTATTTAAAGAAAGAAAAAGTGATCTAAAAATAGCTTCCTGACAGAGATAATGCTATAAATTAATTTTCTTTTCTACACAAGAATTTTTTTCATGAGGTTTAGTTATTGTAAATCAACATTATACAAAATGAAAATGAAGTTTTAAGGAAAACCTGTGGCTTTGTAGCCCAAACTAAGAGAGGTCAACTGATAATTGTCATCAACTCATCCAACGATCAGATAAAATGTATTCTGTCTTCTCTGTACCAAAACTAGGATACTGAAATTAATGATACAATTTTTAAAAAGCCATTTCATACAAAATGAGATAAAAAGAATACTGTTAAGTGTTTATAATGCTCATTTGATTCTCACAATCTTGCTGAGTAGGAAAAAACAAATACCATCCCTATTTTATGAATAATGAAAACAGTCTTAGTAAAGTTAACTGGTAGGTCTAGGACTGGTCAAATGATCCTTCCTGTGTTTCATGTACCTTTATCAACATCATGATAGTCAACAGTATATTAGAGTTAGCTATGCCAGACATTGTTTTAAGTACTTTATCTGTATTATATATTAACTAATTTAACCCTCATAATAATCCCGAGTTAACATCATCATTATTATTCCATATTCCAAAAGACCAAGACACACAGAGGTTAAATAACTTGCCTAAAGTTAAAGAGCTTAGTAAGTGGCTAAGCCAGGATTCGAACCCAGATACTCTGGTTCTCAATTTTGTGCTATTAACCAACTCACTATGCTGTCTCTCAAATATCCAAAACACATTAAAGTTGTATGTTAAAAGTTAACACAATCCAATAGCATTTATTTTATATAAAAACTCACAAAGTTAGAAATATGCCTTAAAACTTAACAGTATATATAATAAAAATCGAAAGAATTATCAAGACTGATTCTTTAGTATAACACAAAACTCAATCAGGCAGGAAACAAAATAGTGTAATAGAAAGGAAGAATAAACAATTAATCAATAAACCATGAAAGTTGGAATGAATAAATAAATAGTAAGTAAAAACAGTGGCCAAAATATTAAAAATAGCAAATAATTGAGATGATTTAAATTCTTCTTTGATAGTTATATTTGAATGCCAACATGTAATATTCTGCAACTGCGGTTGTCTGAATTTCCCTTGCTCCTCCAAGACCACAACAGTCAGAGAAGTGAAACTAAATGCCATCTCAAAAGAACTGCCACATAAAGCCAGGCAGTATGTTTCAACACTTTCCTGTTTTAATTTAAAGGATACATTTGAATATTTGGGTTTAAACAGAGAAGGGTGATGGAAAATAAGAGTGACAACACTAGAAACAATTAATGTCATAACCTACTATGTTTAATTATGCCAACAATCATTTACCTACAAGATATACTCACAACTCCTCCACACCAATTATCTGAGAATAAAGCTAAGTATGGAATTGAACAAATTTACAACAGAAGATCTTTGCAAATTGTAAAAGTGTAAAATAAAAGGTGTTAGATGTTTCTAAAAGATTTAAAAACATTACTGAAAAAAATGTGACTATACTTCAAATTATACGTTTATTCTTAGTATTATGCTAAATCACAGAAAGCAACAAACGTTGACTGAAAAATACAAACTGTCTTATAACAACCCAAATCCCTACAGCTAATAAGTTTCTGGAGAACAATAATGCTATCTAATGGTGCCATCTTGTGGAAAATACTGAAGAAAGCTGAGTTTTGAAACTCATCCTTCAAATGCCTAAAGGCAAAATAAACAAGTCTTGGAAAAAATACTCAGATAAACCTAATACTAAGAAAAATTTAATCCCACTTATGGTAGTATTACTTAGTAACTGATCTTAGCTCATGATCATAAAAATAAAGATCTCTTCATAACTACAAGTAACTATTAAGTATTTAAAGACAGATTACTGATTCCAAATAGGGAACTACATAAATGTCAAAAGTATTAAATCACAAATTAAAATTAAATTGTATAATATTTAATTGTATCAATTTCAAATATGAATTTACTAATGAACTAAAATGCATTAAAAAGGGAATGTTATGCTGCAGATTTTGTAGACTACCCACTGTGTGAGACAACTTGATGCAAAATTGCAATTACTAAAAAAGAAAATTTAAATCTTACACTTTTATCTGATGCATGAATATTTATATTTCCATAAATTGTTCCCAGACAGATCACTTTGCCTCCTTTTGTTTGAATGTGTAATTGTGGACTCTGAAAGACAAATACAAAAATACACATGTAGAAAAAGAGAGAATAAATTTGACTTATACTAATAAATTTTTTTAACATTTTATACATTTCTTTTAAAATAATAATAAAGCAGAAAAAGAGGAACTAGGAATGAAATAGAAAAACACTGTTTGAGATAATAACATCAATAAAAAAGAATGTCAACTGATATTAAAGGGATTAAATAAGCTACTGGACTCAAAGGGAAAAAGAAGGGATACTTGGGTGTTACAGTAGCTTCACAGAGAAAGGGGCTGGGAATCAAAGATCACTGTGACTGCCTAACTAAACATGAATGATGATGAGGATGACAACAGTTACCACTGTTAGTGTTCATCGTTAGTAATGTTTATCACTATTAATAACAATATTTATCACTTACTTAGCATTTTCTTTGCACCAAATAACAATGCTCACTGCTTTACATGAACTATGATTTAATCCACACAACTCAAAGAGAGATGGGTATTACACTCTCCCATGTGACAGAGGCAGAAATTCAAGAAGCAGAAAGGTTAAATAACTTTATCAGCTGAAACTTTAGAAAACAACAAAATCTAATTAACAGAATCAAGCTCTGTATGATTTCAAAACCTACACTTTTATGGCTGGAGTCATCTGAAGAAGTATATTTTCACACTTAGGATAACAACTCACTGACTGTTAAAACTTTCTAGCACAACACAGACCAGAAACTAGAATTAAGTGAAAATGTCTCTAACCACAAACAAAACAGCATTCAGTTGGCCTCCTCTGCCAGGCCAAAAAATAAATAAATGGTGTGTGTGTGTGTGAGACTTGATTTCACATTTGGCAACTGTGGCAGAAACTATAATAGGTTCACAAAAATCCATTTTCCCCCTAAAGTAGTAAGGGTATATAACTGGACTCATAAAGAGACAATATTTTCCAGCTTCCCTTACCTCTTAGATGCTGCTAAGTTCTTGTCAACAGAATGTTAGTGGAAATATTATGTGAAATTTCTAGGCCAGAGCTTTTACAAGAATTGACGTGCCTTCTCTGGTCTCTGACCAGATGAGTGCAGATTAAAATAAAGCTCTAAAAGATGGCAGAATCAGAAGATGGAAGGAACCCCTAATAACTGAATAGAAATGAGTCACCTACACACTTGGACATAAGCGAGAAATAAACTACAGTTGTGTGTGAGCCATTAGATGTTTGGTCTATTTTTTAGAGCAGCTTACTTCACCTTAACTATTTGTATATGTCTTCAGTTCTATCACAACTATAAAGAAAAAAAGAACAGGTAAATAGCAGAGGAAGAAAAACAACAAAAGCAAACTCACCAACATTATCACCAGCAACAGCAGAGAAGTGTCTAAAAAGTAGGAAAAAAAATCCAAAACAACCATGTACCTTCCGGTTGCTTTATTTCAGGGGAAAATAATGTAAAATCTTAGGTAAAATAACCCAGGAATTAATTTTTTAAGAATTAGTTAAAAGGGAAAAATGAATCATTCTTAAAAAGTTTATCTATATTACAGTACAGTAGACTACTTCATGCCCACAGAGACATGAGTCTAAAGTCAAACAGTATTTAATACAGTCTTTATCAAGCAGACAAGTAATTGATGAACTTTAGAAAAAATATCTCCAAAACAACTGTTATTTTGAATCAAAAGTTCTTAACCAAGCTTGCATGACTTTTCAGACAGTCTGTGAAACTTATGAAATTGTAAGCAAAATTTCATATACACGGGCATTTTTTTTCCTAAGGAAACAATCATCATATTTTTAAAGAGGTCTAAAGTTCAAAAATGTTAAGAGCCATTACCATAAATTTAAAGCTCATCTAATTCCAAAAAAAAGTGAAGTAGATTATAAAATTTAAAAACATATGTAAAACAAATTAGTTAAAATGTTTAAATAAAACAGAAGCTATTTAGTATAATATAAACTATTATTATTGTATTTTTTTAAAAAAGCAAATTTGTAGCATTTAATGAGTTAAGGATCTACTGCCTAAAAAGTTTATTTATTTATTTACTTATTCCCTAGTAGTGCTGGATAAATGTAGTGTTGCCATGCATTCTTCCTGGACAATAAAGAACAGTGGAAAGAGCATAAGCTTGGAAATCAGAAAAATCCAAGTTCAAATCTCAGCTCAATTTATTAGCTAGGTAAACTTAAATGAGTCCTCAATTTCTTGGTGCTTCACATAATAAAGTCTTGGTAAACAGGAGTGATTATTATTGCTATAAACATTTCATTACTTAGATCAAATATATTTCAAGTCCTTAAAATGAGTGGAAGAGAAACTTACCTTAATAGACAGTCACTAATTTGAGATAATGATACTGTACTATATTTAAAATTTACACCGGATATTTTATCAAGTGTTCCCATTTTTGAATTTAAGTCAGTTGAATCCTAAGATCTCAAGATCTTGACTCTTGGAGTGCCATTAGGATCCACTGGACCCAATTTTAATTCCCTTATTTCTCTTTTGAGCTATTCTATTTGTAGGACTGATATTTCATGACTTTTATTCTTTCTTAGAGGACTTCCAAAGAATAAACTAAAATTTTCCCTATTTTAAAAGAATAAAATCCATTCTATTTTAAAATTACCATAAAGGCTCACTGGACTCTTTTGTAAATCTAAAATACATTATAGGATCTTAGTGTTCTCATTTTTCATTCTCATAACACTTTGCTATTACACTATCCTAGCAGTTTTTTATCATTGTCAATTATTCCTAACTACACTAAAAAAAAAAAAAGTCTAAAAGAATAAGACAACAGAAGAACGATGAACTTGCTTAGAATGCTGGTTCTCAACTAAAGGTGATTTCTCCCCCAGAGGACGGACAATGTGTGGACATATTTTTCATTGTTTTAAGTGAGGAGTGTGCTCCTGGCATTTAGTTGGTAGAAGCCAGGAATGCTGCTGAACATCCCACAGGGCATAGGTCAGCTCCAGACAGCAAAGAATTATCCAGCCCAAAACATCAATAGTGCCCAAGATGAGAAAACATTTTTCATTTTATGCACATAATGGCAAAAAATAGAAAACTGACGAAAACAGATCTTTCAGAACCATCAGGTGAATCAAAAGATGACTGACTGCAAAGAGACAGACAGCAGTACAGTACCTTCTAATTTTGATTGCAAAATTTAAAATCTAAGATTCTAAGTCCTCAGAGGACAATATTCTAAAGGAATTTTCTGAAACTCAAGCATTGATGAGTGAACAATATATTTCTAAAGACAAAAAGGAACCATGGTATTCTCAGCCAGTAAGTTATTCAACATGAAAACTATGTCATGCAATCTTTTACAAGAATCGGAACCATTTCATTTTTCTAAAAGGATGTGTGATAGTATTCTTTAATATTTTTAGATATTTGTGCAACTAAATTTGTTGAAATGGTTCACAGGTGAACAGATGTCAAAGACAGGTGTGCAAATAAAGGTGGCTGGAACAAAACAAATGTAAAAAATTTTAAATGCATCAAATTAATCATTTTAGTTAGTGTTTATGAATCTAAAAATGAAAATGTTTTGCAATTATGAAGCAAAGACGACTGATCTCTGTTCAACAAAGTTATGTGCCAGCAAAGTTCTCCAAGGTACACTGAGTGTTGTATATGCAAGTGTAAGAAGTACCAGCAGTAACAACAAGCTAGAACTTATCAGAGATGTATTTGAAATCATTTATAGCTGAGACCAACCTAATTTTAAGAAAATTAAATATAAAAGTGTTATTACACATTTAATGAAAAAGAATATGAAAACAAATATATGTATGTATATGCATGACTGGAACTTTGTGCTGTACACTAGAAAATGACACACTGCAACTGACTGTACTTCAGTACAAAAAATTAAGTGTTATTATAAAGCAAGATGAATCATTTGTTGTTCAGCACAAATACCTACTTAATCCTTAAGTAATGAGCTACCTAAGCTCACAGGGAAAAAAAATGTGACAATGAATATATATATGTTCATGTACAACTGAAAAATTGTGCTCTACACTAGGATTTGACACAACATTGTAAAATGACTATATCTCAATAAAAAAATTTTTAAAATAAAAATAATGAGCTACCTAGTACATTAAAATTTGATTACATTAATATTTTAAGCACATTTATAATGCTTAAAGACTTTTCCTTACTCTTTAATAAATGGAAGAAAATCATTAAAACTAGAATTTCTTTAACTTAATAACATCTCAGAATACAAAGAACGTATTATTAGTTTCACTGTACACTTTGAAATGAAATCTAAAAGGAATATGAGAAAAAAACCAAAGTTGCCTCAACCTCTGTACTTTCAGAACAGAACTGATTTTAAGGCAAAATTTCTGCAAGGAATTTCTGAGTGATGAGTAAATGATACTCAATATCCTCAATAAATGATACTCAGAATAACAGCTTTAGTTTGATCCTATAGCTCAGAGTTTAAGGTTTTTAAAAAATATTGAAACAAAATTAGAAAAATGTTTATACCTTAACGGACTGTAAGATGCTAGTCCCCTGCTCAGTTTCAATTTTGCAATTATCACACTCAATATTTTGGACTTTCACACAGCCAGACCCTGATGACTTGATATTCAAATCTAGAAACGAAAAACAGAAAAAACAAGTTAGCACTACGGTTAATGAGCTCCAAAGCATTTTAGTACCCCCTAGAGATCCAGCTTCTCAGTTATGTCCGTAATCTTACTGAACCCTGGAGAGAACACGGTTGTCACCAGCCTCTCTCTGAAGGTGAGGAATCTCCACCACAGCAACAGGGCAAACTGTAAAGTCCTTTTCTACCAGTTTTTAAAAATAAAGCAGTTATTTCTGTTGGCCTGCATCATCTAAAGAAAGTAACATAGGACAGAAGTAATAGAGGCCAGAAATTTTAATTTTTTTAATACCTCCACCCCCAGAGATTCTAATTTTTATAGGCATCCCTCCCTGGGAAAGCTCACAGACGCTCTTCCCCATTGAAAAAATACACACACATACAAATCTGAATAAGAATACAGCAAGTTAACAAGTCATTATAGCGAATTGGATGTCAGTCAACTTATTCTCTCCTATACGCATGAAGATTCAAAGATTTGTTCCCAAACCTCCCCAGAATAAAAGGCATACTGCAAGAGTAGCATGGGTCAGTATATATGATCATGACTGAGGTTTTCAAATACTACCTGTAAACTTTCATATGTAAAAAGTGAAAGTAATACCATGTAGCTATATCACAAGGAATCAGAATAAAAAGTGGGCACAATGTTGAAAACCTAGTTCTAAATAGTATCAAACCCTCAAGATTATGAATAAATAACAGTGATGTATATGAAGAAAGTTTGTAAAATAAGGAGTCATAGGTGCCATCTTTGGCTTTAAGGTTTAACCTTAAATTCAATTTAAGGTGTAACCTTAGGTATAGCTGTATAAAAAAAATTAAAAACACAGATATTTAGTATCTAATTCAAATAAATATTGATGATTTCCCTTAAACCAGACCAGAGAAGTAAACACTAGGTTGCCCCAAACACAAACTACCGGGGCCTAGCACCACAATTCCAACAGTTACAGCATAAAAGTCAATTTCTACAGTTGTGTACATGGCAGTCTCTATAAAGGCTTAAAATAATAGCAGTATTTTTGTTGGGATTAATATAAAATACATAAAAAGACAATTTTAACCCATACTTACATGGATGCAAATGTAACTGCAAAATTTTTACCCAGTTAAGTAGTGTTACAACATAAGGCTTGATCTAAGGCAGCGTTGACAGGTATATAGAGAAGGAAACAGATTCTGAATATACTGGACACTCACTAGGTAGTTAGAGAAGCTAAGGCTAGATACTGAGTGGTAGTAATGCTACTCTCACCAATTCACTGAAATTGTTATAGACAAACTGGAAAAACAAAAATAAGTGTGAAGAAAATGGAATTATGTTCACATGAGGCACCCGTAGAATAGACACATAAAAAGAATAAACTGGAAATGAGATTCTGGCTCTAAAAAGAGGAATCAGCAAATAATGGGGTTTCGGATCACCAGCACAAGTAGTTCCATTTTTATCAGTGCTGTCATAAAATTTTCCTTATCTCCGTTTCAATTCTTAGTCTACATAATAAATTGGCAAAACTTCCTCCTCACCCCAGACTGTGATGTTTTGAGATCAGGGTCTCTTATTCATCTACTGTAAGTTAAAAGAAGTTGGGAGGCAGTAAGCATAGTGTTTGAGCAGACTCCAGTCAGTTCAAATCCCAGCTCCATCTCTTTATATCTGAGAGAAAATAGGCCTAATTCTTTATCTATCCTCACAAGAAATTAAGTTTCATGAAGGCATAGTTTTTTTTTCATTTGTTCATCCACAATAAATACTTAGTATACAAAAGCTGCTGTATCTCAATTTCCTTATCTGAAACAGTGACAATGACAGTGACCATAAAATAGTGCAACTTTTAGGATTAGAAACTATCTTAGAAGTGTCAGCTACTATTATGGTCATCATCAATATCTTCCTTCAGTCCTAGGGAAGACTTTCCTAGAAAAGTGTTACATACACAGTGGCTTACATCTGAGAAGGAACATGGAACCCAATTACCTAGGAAACTTATCTGGCAGGCATTATCAGTTGAAGTTTCCCAGGCAGTCTTACTATGTGTTTTTCTTCATAGCGTGCTTCTCACAAAAATTTTACTTAGGCTAAACGAATGGAAGCTGGGCGCCTATCTGAAAACAAACACTTGGTCCAGTTTAGATGGAACATTCTATAGACAGGGCTGTTGGGGGGGGCCAGGGTGTGAGCAAGGGAAATGTGGATGAACCGTCATGCCAGTGAATGGATTATCAAGAAATTTTAACCCTGAAACATAAACCACTTTGCCATTGACAAACTACATTCACCGAAATACGGACAAAGTGCCAAAGGAGAATAAAAGGGGCTCCACAAATGTTACCTAATTTAGATTACTTCAAATCATGTTTTCACTTGATTTATAAAATTGCTGTAATTGAGAACATAATTCCTAACTACTACTCGGAAACCCAAAGTAGACAGAAAAAAAAAAAGGCACCTTCCGAAGGGGGGCAACTGTAAATTAGGTTAGAAAGTCAGCTCCAAAGGCACCAATTAAAAATGTATGTCGGCCTAACTCACGAAGCGCTGGGTATGCGCTGGGATCCAACCCGTTTTAACTTCACTTGCCGAATTTCAGGGGCGCGGTCACTTCCACGGACGCCTGGGGGTCAATGACGTCAGACACGATGGCCACCTCCTTCAGCGCCTCGTCATACTCCACCTGCAGGCCGGCCAGGGCCCGCGCCCTGCCCTCCACTCCGCTCACCGCGACCAGCACGCGGTCGGCGTCCGGGTAGGTGAGGGGGTCCAGGGGCCTCACGGCCAGGTGGCACGGGAGCCGCGCCCGCAGCCGACCGAAAGGGCTCACCAGCAGCGCCCACTCCTTCAGAGTCTGGCGCGTGGGGCCAAACGGAGAGACCCCGGGCCGGCCCTCGCCGCCACCTGAGCAGCACAGCCGGGCCTGACAAGCCCCAAGCGCCCAGCGCCCGGAGGCGTCGCGGGCCCAGACTCTGAGCTGACTGAGCCAGAGGCAGCCCAGCCCCCATCCCGAGCTGAGAGCGAACATGGCGCGTCCTTCACGCCCCCTCAGATCCCCTCAGCCACAGGCCAGTCTTGCCACGGCCAGTAAACTTGGCTACTCTGCCGGCTCAAGTCAAAAGGGAGACATTTGCGAGGCTTTGCTGAAGCAACAGCAATACTGCTCACTGCGATCAGCAATTTAAACCTCAGCGGCACAAACCTCGGCGGCAAGCTGGAATTTCAAAGCTCAAACCAGCTACCCCGACTGGGACTTCTCGTCTACTCCCGCCCCTTTCGCAAAGGCCGATGGGATGGGTAGTTGCAATGGAGGCGGGGAGTGGTAGCGCTCCGGCGGTGAAGGGAACTACATATCCCAGGAGGCAACGCGCAGGATAATTAGTGCAATAAGAGCAGGTGTTAGACCGAACTCGGAAGGCTTCAGCTCTTTGCCTCAAGCCCATTAGCCACTGGAAGGACTGGGAGGGGGGGGAAAAAAAAAACCCTACACGAGAATCCAACTGGCCAATGGAAATCGTGGAAGGCCCAAGACGAGCAAGGCTGTGTGGTTTCCTTGGATACCGAGGACGCGACTTCTTTGGAGAGGGTGGAGCTTTGGAGTGAGACCCAGGGGGCCATAACCCTCAGAGAAAAATAGGAGCCTAAATAAGGAATAGGACCAAGGAGAGGGGTAAGATACTGCGCTTTTAAAAATGATTCGAAAAATAGGAGTACCTTCCGTGAGTGGTTAGATCTATACTTCATTAAACCAGCGTGGGGTACCCTGGGATGGAGAATCCCTCAACAAGAGGATAATGCCCGGTTAGTTATTTTTGAGGAAACTCCCTCTTTCATAGCAGATACAGGAATAGTGTTAGATTCCTGTCTCCTTCCTGACTCTAGGTGATCTTAGGCCAGTCATTGAACGTCTCTGGGTTTTAATTGCTTGCTTTTAAAGTGAGGTCAATAATACCTTCCTTGTCTTGCCTCAAAGAATTTTTTTAGGGATCAACTGAGATAATGGATGTGAGCACAGGCTACTAAGTCGCAATTTGAATTATAGTAGTTTTATTTTATAGCATAGACTCTTAAGTTACCAAGAAAAATCTAAGAGATCAATACTTGTGTTGATAGTAGCATTGTTCTCTTTGACTACAAATGACCCTTGGTTTTAGGACTAAAATAAGATTAAAAGGGGGGGGGGGACAGAGAGAGCCAACATAGTGCAATGGGAAGAGTATGGAACTGGTTATTTTCCTGGCTCTGCCACTGATTTATCTGTGTCACCTACCCCTGTTTCTTCATCTTTAAGATGAAGAAGGATTATACTAAATGACTCAGTAAGGTCTCTTCAACCTATTATTATTATGTGGGCAATTTTTAAAAATGAAAAGAGATTTATTCCTTTCCTGCTATCTCTTCCTCTCAGTGCTCCTTCCTCCTCCAACAAATTGTTCACTAAGTTCTTTAGCAAAGACACACTGTAGATGATGACGTTTAATAAAATGCAAGTGTTGAAACTGAATGCCTTAAAAAATGAAGCCCTTGGCCAAATGAAGTAACCAGAGCTACTGGAAATTACAATGATAGAAAGATGGGCTCAAGTCCTTATAAGCCCAAGTCCCAGGGTTTTTTGGCTAGTCATTACTTTTTTTAAAAGTCAGTGTTTTTCTTTTTTTTTTTTTAAACATTTTTGTTATTGAGTTACAGTCATTTTAGAATGTTGTGTCAAATTCCAGTGTAGAGCACAATTTTTCAGTTATACATGAACATACATATGTATGTTCACTATCACATTTTTTTTTCACTGTGAGCTACCACAAGATCTTGTATATATTTCCCTGTGCTATACCATAAGTCAGTGTTTTTCTCAAGTTATCCTTTCCTCCTTTCTGTCCTTCCAGTCCTTCCTCCCTCCTTATTCTTCTGTATGAAGGTTCACGATAGGTGCAAACTTCTAGGTTCACTTATGTGCAAGCTTTTAGATTCACCAAGTTCCCACTGAATACTAGTCCTGTCCTTGGCTTTGTGTTTCATTTGGTCATAATTATTCAAACTGATATTAAAACTGTCTTTTTAATGAAAACCCATGGGAAAAACTTTGAAAAAGAAGTTGAAAAGATTTCCTAAGACTGGCTCAAATAGTGGAGGATTTCTTACTATATAAATGCTCATGAATATTTTACTTAATTTAACAATTTATATTCAATAAATGGACAGCAGAGGGCATAAGAGAGTTTTCAGAGAAAATGTAACCTAAAGAAAGGATCCTGGAATTCAGCTTAAGTGGGGGAAGCCCTAGAAATTAACTTTCTTAATTATAAAATTTTGAATTAAATATATCTTATGACATCTATTCTTATGAAATCTTAGTAATCTAACCTAAAAACTAACAATACTGAGAAGTAGTTAATGAATATGTAAATAGTCCTATCTGAAATCTATATATTATTTGTTTTCATTCAGATGACGTATAGGAAAAAGTTTGTTATTTAATGTAGTCAAATTTCCCCCACTTTAAACACTTTGAGAAATTGCCTAGTTTACAAATATCTGAAGAAGATTCTCAAGTTAAGGGGATGTGAGTGCTTTGTACATTAAAGCAATATGTATTTGTGTGTGTGTCTAAGATAATATTTATTGCAAACAGCCATTATGGAAAACAGTATGGAGATTCCTCAAAAGACTAAATATAGACTTACCATTTGATCCAGCAATCCCACTCCTGATCATATATCCAGAGGGAACCTTAATTCAAAAAGATACATGCACCCCAGTAGCACAGCAGCACTATTTACAATAGCCAAGGTGTGGAAACAACCTAAATGTCCATCGACAGATGACTGGATAAAGAAGCTATGGCATATTTATACAATGAAATACTACTCAGCCATAAAAATGAATAAAATAATACCATTTGCACAATGTAGGTGGACCTGGAGATTATCATTCTAAGTGAAGCCAGCCAGAAAGAGAAAGAAGAAGACCATGTGATATCACTTATATGTGGAATTAAAAAAAAAAAAACACCAAACTTATTTACAAAACAGAAAGACTCTCAGACATAGAAAACAAACTTATGGTTACCAGAGGGGAAGGGAGTGGGAAGGGATAAATTGGGAGTTTGAGATTTGCAGATACTAACTAATATATATAAAGTAGATAAATAATAAGTTTATGCTGTATAACACAGGGAACTATATTCAATATCTTGTAGTAACTTACGGTGAAAAATAATATGGAAGCAAATATATGTATGTTCATGTATGATGCATTCATATATGAAGCATTATGCTATACAGCAGAAATTGGCACTACATTGTAAACTGACTATACTTCAATAAATAAATATATATATAATGTATATTATATATACAAAAAATATTTATTGCAAGCAGAGAGTTTACTTATAACAGAAAAATTTTAAAAGCTCACTTTAGGCTAGAGTTCTTATATGTACTAATGCTTCATTCCATTTCTACAAGGTAGCAATAGTGTTGCAACCATTTACACAGTAGCATCAATATATCCTTTGAGTAGAAATTCCATTTACGTTTTATGTATTTTAAGGCTATGTGTTACTTATGTGTGGGTTCAGGATTAATACTGCTTCCTGGTAAAAATTTTTGTCATTAAATAATGATCCTCATTATCTCTAGCATTTCTTTCTATCTTGACATATTTTAATCTAATAATAATATTTTCATCCTTTTACCTCAAACCTGTTACATTATATTTGGGACTTGTCTCTTATAAACAGAATAGAGATAGGTATTTTAAATACAATTTGAGAATCTGTCTCAACAGGTAAATTTAATCTACTTAAATTTTTTGTAATTATTTTTACATTTATACTTATTCTTACCATCTTATTTTGTGTTTTCTATTAACTTTGCCTGTTTTACCTTTTTTGTTGTTTCTTTTTCTCTATCCATGTCTTTAGTTTAAATGTTTTTCTTTGTTCACCTTTTCCTTCTGTAGTAACTTGAA
This sequence comes from Vicugna pacos, assembly GCF_048564905.1. Taxonomy (NCBI): domain Eukaryota; kingdom Metazoa; phylum Chordata; class Mammalia; order Artiodactyla; family Camelidae; genus Vicugna; species Vicugna pacos. The sequence continues at coordinate 74,513,613 of NC_132993.1, read as the reverse complement.
AGGCTATATTCTTTTCTTCTAATCATTATCCTTAAATTTTTCACATACTCACTTGCCTTAGCAAATGTCTTATCAGCCAATATCTCTATCTTCTTCTCAGTAGAATTTTTTAACATTGGTCTTTTCCCTTCTATCTTCCATGTCATTTATTGCCTTGTGTATTTTAGTCCCACCTTGTTTTTGAAGCCACACAAGTAGTTATTATTGTATTGTTGTTGTTTATATTTAATGCTTGTTTAAATTTAGCAACATTTACCAATTTATTTGCTCATCTCTTTCCTTCTAGATTCAGGTTTGTTTTTATGGAAGCATATCTATTATATATATTCAGTGAGAGTCTCTGAGTAATTTTTTCAGACTTTGTCTGAAAATATTTTTATTTCACCCTCACTATTAAGTAATAATTTAGTTGACAGTTATTATTTCTCAGTACTTTGAAGAAGTACCATTTTTGGTAATGAGAAATCTGCTATCTGTCTAATTTAGTTCCTTTGTTTAGAATCTGCTTTTTCTCTTTGGTTATTTTTGGAATTTTTTCCTATGTTTTAATAGTTCACAGTCTTAGCACTCAGTGTAAGTTTAGTTCTTTTTGTTTGCTTTGCTTTGTTTTAAAGTCAAGTTTATTGAGGTATAATTTACACAGACTGAAATTCACTCTTTTTAGGTATACAGCTCTATGAATTCTGGCAAATATGTATAGTCTTGTAACCAGCATGACAATCAAGATGTAGAACTTTTCTATTGCCAAAATTCCTTCAAATCCCTTTGTAGTCAAGCATCCTCCCCCAACATTCAGCCTCTGGCAACCACTGATCTATTACCTGTCCTTATGATTTCTGCCTTTTCGAGAAACTCATATAGTAAATGGAGTCGTATAGTACATAGCCATTTGACTTAGTATGATATATTTGAGACTGTCCATGTTGTTGTATGTATCAGTGGTTTATTCCTTTTGATTTCTGAATTGTATTCTATTGTGTGAATGTGCCACAATTTGTTTATATATCAAGTTGATATTTGGGTTGTTTCCAGTTTTGGTGAATGAGTGAAGCCAATCTAAACATTTGTGTAGAGTTTTGAATGGATATATGTTTTCATTTCCCTTGAATAAATACATATGAGTGGAGGATGGCTGGGTCATTTGGTAAATGTATATTTAACTTCATAAGAAATATCTAAACTGTTTTTCAAATGATCTAAACAATTTTGCATTCCCAGTAGCAGTATGTGAGAGGTTCCAGTTACTCCATGTCCCCACCAACACTTGGTATTGTTACTTTGAAAAAAGAAACACTCCGATAGGTGGATAGATGTATCTCATTGTGATTTTGTTTGCCTTTCCCCAGTTACTAATGAAATGAGCATATTTTCACATTCTTATTTGCCATTTGTAATATGTTCTTAGGTCAAGTATCTGTTTAAATCTTTTGCTTCCCTCCCCCTTTTTTGCTCTGTTTGATTTCTTATTGAGTTTTGTGATTTCTTTATATATTTTTGATACCAGTTTTTTGTCAGATACATTATTGACACACATTTTCTTCCCACCTGTGACTCTTGTTTTCAGTTTCCTAACACTGTCATCTGAAGAGCACATCTTTTAAATTTTGAAAAGTCTTATTTATTTATGTTTCTCTTTTATGATTTGTGGTTTTGTGTCCTATCTAAAAGAAAGAAACAAACAAAAACAACCTTTCTCCAAACCAAAGTGACAAAGATTTTCTTCTGGAAGTTTTTTACTTCTAGATTTTACATTTAGGTCTGTGTCTCATTTCTAGCTAGTTTTTGTAAACCATGCAGGATGTGGGTTGAGGTGCATTCTTTTACATAAGGATGTCCAATTGTTCCAGCATAATTTGTTAAAAAATATGATCATCTTAATGGATTTTTTAAAAATTAGCAAAATTCAATCCCATTCCTGATTTAAAAAAAAAAAACAAACCTCTCCACAAACTTGGAAGAAAAGAAATTTCCTCCACTTAATACAGGTATCTATGAAAAATTCCACTTAATACCATACTTAACTAAAAGACTAAATGCTTTTCCCTTTAAGATCTGAAACAAGGTAAAGTTGTTCATTCTCACCACTTTTTGTTCTGGAAGTCCTATAGAGTGCAATAAAGCAATGAAAAGAAATAAAAGGAATCTATGTTGGACAGAAAGAAGTAAAATTGTCTCTATTTGCAGACAACATGATCATCTAAGTAGAAAATTCTAAGGGATATTATACAAAGCTACTGAATTAATTTAAAAGTTTACAAGGTTACAAGATACAAGATCAATAACAAAAATCAATTCTATTTCTAAGGACTAAAAATGGCATTTGGAAACTGAAATTTAAGAACAATACCATTTATACCCTACTTCAAAATGACACCTGCACCCCAATGTTAATAGCAGCACTATTTACAACAGCCAAGACATGGAAACAGCCTAAATGTCCATCAACAGATGACTGGATAAAGAAGCTGTGGTATATTGATACAGTGGAATACTATTCAGCCATAAAAACTGACAACATAACGCCATTTGCAGCAATATGGATGTTACTGGACAATGTCATTCTAAGTGAAGTAAGCCAGAAAGGGAAAGAAAAATACTATATGAGATATCTCATATGCAGAATCTAAAAAAAAAAAACAAACCAAACATAAATACAAAACAGAAACAGACTCATAGACACAGAATACAAACTTGTGGTTGACAGGGGGATGGGGGTGGGAAGGGACTGGGATTTCAAAATGTAGAATAGATAAACAAGATTGTACTGTGTAGCACGGGGAAATATATACAGGATCTTGTGGTGGCTCACAGCAAAAGAGAATGTGACAATGAATGTATGTATGTTCATGTACAACTGAAAAATTGTGCTCTACACTGGAATTTGACACCTTGTAAAATGATTATAACCCAATAAAAAAAAAAAACAAAAAAATAAAAACAATACCATTTACAATAACATACAAAAGGTGACATACTTAGGGATAATTTAACAAAATAGATGCAAGACTTGTTTTCTGAAAACCATAAAACATTGCTGAGAGAAATTGAAGAAGACCTAAAGAAATTGGAAGAAATAACATATGCAAGGGAAATAAGACTCAATGTTAAGATGGCATATCACTCCACACTGATGTATTGACTGATTGCTCAGTCAAAATTCTAGCAGGCTTTTTTAAAAAATAGAAATTGACAAACTACTTTTTAAGTATATAGAAATATAAAGTACTTAGTATAACCAAAACAATTTTGGAAAAAGAATGAAGTCTGAGGACTTATAGTACCTCATTTTAAGACCTATTGTAAAGCTACAATAGTCAATACAATGCTGTATTACTGATAAGAATAGACACTTAAATCAATGGGACAGATTAAAGAATATAGAAATAGACCTACACATACTTGGTTAGTTAAGTTTTGAGAAAGATGCCACTATAATTCAATGGGAAGAGGTTACATTTCCCAACAAATGGTGTTGACACAGTTGAATATTCATATGCTTCCTCATCCCCCCTGCCAAAAGAAAATCAACCTTTCTTCACATCATCACACAAAAACTTGAAATAGATAAAAGATGCAAATAGAAGAGCTAAAACTGTAACAGTTCTAGAAAATATAGGCACAAATCTTGTGAACTTAAAGATTTCTTAAATAAGGTATAAAAAGCATGAACCATAAAAGAAAAACATGAAAAACTGGACTTCCACAAAATTCAAAAGTTTTGCTCTTCAGAATGAAAAGAATGGGAGGGACTGAGAGAAAATATTTACAAAACATACTGATGGACTTGTATCCGGAACACACAAAGAACTTCTACACAATAATAGGAAGAAAATGTGATTTTTTTTAATGAGCAAAAAATACTGAATATGTACTTTACCTAATAAGATATATAAATGGCAAATAAGCCCATAAAAAGATTCTCAACATAATAAGTCATTATAGAAATGTAAATTAAAGCCACAAATTAAAAATTAAAAGTAGATACCACTACACACCCACAAAAATGGCTAAAACTAAAAACACTGACAATACCAAGTGTTTACAAGAATGTAGAGCAGTAGGAACTCTCATACGTTGCTGGTGGGAATACATAATGGTACAGCCACTTTGGAGAACAATTGAACATTTTTTTATAGAATTAAACATAATTTACTATATGACTGAGCAATTCCATTCCTGGGTATCTACTCAAAAAAAATGAATATGAATAGTTGTACTTAAATGTTCATACCAACTTTATTCCTAATAGCCAAAAAAGAGAAACGAATGTCTATCAACTGGAAGGTGGCAAATAAACCATGGGGTATTTGTACAATGGAGTAGTACTCAGCAATAAAAGAAATAAAATACTGATATCCACAGCAGTGTAGATGAACCTCAGAAACCTTATACTAAATGATAGAAGCCAGAAACATACATGATTCTATTTACATGAAATTCTGGAAAAGTCAAAACTACTGGTGGTTACCAGGTACCTGGTATGGAGGGGATGAAGATGGAAGAGGCACTGAATGTAAAGGGCACAAAGGAACTTTTTAAAGCGATGGGAATGTTTGTGGCAGTGATTACGTAACTGTCAATGTTTGTGAAAAACTCAGCAAATTGTATACTTAAAATTGTGAGTTTTATTGAATATAAATTATACCTCAATAAAGGTTTTTTTTTTTTAAGTTTTACTGAATTCATGTTTCCCTTTTCCTCTCCCTCTACTGGGCATAAGATCCAAGTTCATGGTTACCGGGTAGCATTATGGCTTCAGGATGGTTGGCTAGTCAAGAGTTGGTGTCTGACCATGCTGACTCGTCCTGAGATGTGCATCCACCTGGGTCTCAGATACGGTCTCCATGCTGGCATTTCTGAGGTTTCTGCTTCCCCATCTGGTTCTCAGTTTTATAGACCACATAGCTTTCTGAAGCCATGTCTTTTCATCATATAACATCAAGGGCTCTTGGGATACATCACTCATAGCCAGCCTCAAAACCTCTCCCACACTGCTCTGGGAATGTCTTGGGCCCTCTCTGCCAGATAGTCCTCTCTGCTTTATCACATGAAGGGGTAGAATTAGTGATGGCCCTGGAACCTTGCCACTATCCCCAAGTCCCACTTGAGGAAGGAGACACATTATCTCTCTGATGTCCATGAATGTCCAAGTTGCACCACTTCACTTCCTGAGCCTGGTTCTGAGTGGACAGGGGGCCTCGGGTCCATGCCAACTTGTTTCCTCACCACCTCTCCTTGTTCCCCAGCTCAGGGAGAGGTTCTTTTGTTTGTTTGTTTGTTTTTATTTTTAATTTCCTCTTCCAATGTAAAGTAGGAAGATTGACTTGCTAAATACTCTACTAACCCTGTAAGTAATGTAAGAACCTTTGCCTTTAGAGGAAGGAAAGACATTGAGTAAGGGATGCTGCCCAGGAAGAGAAAGACAAAAGTGGAGATCTGCCTTGGGCCAGAGGAAGCCTGAGAACAGGAAATACTCATGCAATGTAAGGAGGAGGCTGTGAAATTTCTAGACATGACAGAGGGAATTTTGCCTGCTTTACTTACTGTCTAAAACTGGCTCTTCCCTGATTGGGAGTTGACACAATTCTCTTAAGAACTTAAAAAAAATTTAGTCTCTCCCTTTCTCCCTCTCCAGGATGTAATATCCTATTACAGTCTTTCTTATCCTAGTTTTAAACATCTCAGTGGGATTTGAAGATTAGGTTTACCAAGACTTTCATGCCAAATCTTAAGGGGAGCTCGGGGACAAAATCATGCTGAAGAGGACCCAAATCACCTTTTCCAGACCACAGATTCCTGAAATAATTTGGTCTAGCCCCAGGCTGACCTCTGTTGATTTGTTCCCTATAAAAATAATTAAAGGCATATTATACATGAGAGAAAAAGAACCAGGCAGTGATGGAAGGAAGCTACTGTTTATTGAGGGCTATATGCTGGGTCTGGGCTGAGACTTCACACACATTGCCCCATTTAATCATCACAATAACTCTTAAATCATCTTTTAGTTAAGGAAACAGCCACTTAGAGGCTGAATATCTTGCCCAAGATTACACAGGAAGGGGAGGAATGAGATTCAAGCCTAAACTGAGGAACTTCCATGTAGTCATTTCCATTAGCCCATGCTGTCATCCTGCTAGACTAAGTTAAAGCCACTAATCCCAGTCTTAAATGAAATAACAGGAGGAGGAGGGGAGGGGAGAGGAGAGGAGGCGAAGGGAGAGGAAGAAGAGGAAGGGTGAGACCTGGCTGTTGCAGATGGGAAGCAGTGATAGCCTGTATTTCATGAAGATCTTTGCTAGGGAAACAGACCCATGTTAGACCCACAGTTCCTACTGACTATGGTATGGGGAAGAGAAAAGGTCTAAATGAAAGAGGAGGTTTGTAAGGCAATGGCCTAATTAGATAGGATAGACTACTGCTGTAATGTTACGAATGTGCTTTCTGATATCATTTTTTAAAAATTCAAGCAAAGACAATGGAGTTTGAAAAACATGCACATTTTCATAGCAAGAGTAAAGAATGGCTTGCAATGCGAGGATTCTGGATTGCATGTAAACATGTAGAATCTCTCCTTAACAGACCTTCTGGAAGACTGTCAACTTCAGAGCTACTTGGGCATTCCCTACCTCCCACAGCCTTTGGAACTCAGTCTCTGCTTACTACTGAATTATTTGGAAACTATTAGGGAAACCAATAGAGTCTCTTAGGCACTCTTTGAATTTCTGAAGCCTGACTGGACTTGCAGAATGACTATAAAGTATTGCAGATGTAAGATCAGCATTTCTTGTCATACTTTGTATATGTGAAGGCGTTCCTTTGGTTTGTAACTATAACAACAAGTTCTGTAGCCCATTGTTTTGCACAGCTCAGTCTTAGACCTCATGAACTGCCTCATAATCACTGCTTTACAAGAATTAATGTGTTTTTAACTGATTTACTCTGCTGGGCCGCTCTTTGCTAAAGAGGTCCTCGCCTTACACCTTTGTGGTGACAGAAGTTGAATTCCATCAGCCTGCCTGTATTCTTGATCCTGCTTTCCACTACTGGAGGCCAAGAAGACAGGCTTTGCTAAGGCCGTGGCGAGTGTTCTATAGAGTTTTAATGGAAAAGGGTAAGGGATTTGGAGCCAGTGAATACGAGTCTGAATAAATACTGCCATTTATTGCTGTGTGATCTTAGGGACATCATTTGTATTCTCTGACCTTCAATTCCCTCATCTATATAATGGAGATACTAATTCTTATGAAATATGGTTGTTGTAAGGACTAAGTGAAACAATATGAGGGAAAGCTTTGTTTAAATTGTAAAGGACTATATGCATGTTCTTATTATTAGGTGTACAGGTGAATGAACACTGGGCAGGAGCATCTGCATGCCAGTGAGGGCAACCAGGAGGATAGGTTAGAGACAGAAATTATGTCTGCTTCCATGACAGTTCTTCCACAGGGATGATGCTCACTGTCACAACCCTACATGTTATACCCACTCAGAAATGAGTACTATAGAGCTTCTTTCAGCAGTGTACATTTCTGAGAAGAAAGATATATGAAGTTTAAAGAAAGAATGGGTAACTTTTCTTGGGTCTATGTTTGGGGTAGGGTGGGAGTATGATACGTATAATGAGACAAAAGGACAGAGAAATGAGTTGGGAGTAGGGCTAGAACTCTCCAGCTTCCTTCCATCCCGGGGAAGGGAGCTCATCCTTAAGAGTCTTGGGTTCTTCATGACCGTGAGCAATTAACAAGTTCCTCATTGGTTACAAATGCATATAATTTAACACTTTATCTAATATTGTGAACATTTAAATGTTAGATATGCACTTGGAGCTTCCTCTCAAGAGTTTTTTTTTATGTGTATGTATGTTTTTAATTAAAGATGGTCCAACCCACATGTTACAGGTGTCCAAGCCAAGTGTTACTTTAACACTTTGATTATGAGACAAATTTATCTGTACATACTGATGGCAGTTTTTTTTTCCTGTGCCAGAATGTTGTGCAGTTGTGTTGTTTTGTTTTTTATTTTTCAGGATTCTTTTTTGAGAGGGTTTTTTTCTTTCTTTTGTTTTTTTCAGGAACAGAAAGAAGTTGCGGTTTGATCTGTTGGTTCTTTGAACGACAAAGCTTTTCTACTCCCTCTTTTTTAAAGAAATGACCTGAAATCTGTATCTATATCTTTAAAAAATATTTCAAGTCTAATCTTGCCTTTGTGTAATATTATATAGTTATATATAGAAATAAATAAATTCAATAATTGTGTCGGTTGCATTTAGAACTGCCAAGGTCCTAGGATCTGCTGCTGCTGCTGCTGCTGCTATTGAATTAAGTGGATCTGAGGTACCTGTAGGCTGCATGTCGGGTTGGCTGCCCAGTATTCTGAGCCTGTCAGTTTGTGGACAAGAGGCCTCTCAGAAAGAAAAGCCTAACATTATCTCCAAAAGAGAATATTCATATAATCATAGAGATACACTGACAGGATTGAGAGGCACTTGCCATATAACTTTAAATATACCACAATTTTTTATAACCCTATTTTGACATTTCGGTGTTTTTTAATGAATATAGGAAACTGAAAAAAAAAAATTAGGTGTCCCAGACTTTCGCCTTCCTCCAGGGATCTAGCTCTGAGTTACTGTAGAAAGGGTCATGGAACTAACCTTTTATAGCTATGAGTGCTGGGGAAAGGAGCATGTGATTACATTCTGTTCCCAGGGCAGTTAGAAGACCTAAATTATGAAACAGAATGCTCAGGTTCTGTGTGGCACTGGGAGAGAAATACCATGTTTGACTTTACATTCTACCCTGCTATTCTAAAATAAGCAAAACTTGTGCTGGTTCAGTGACAAGTCATCCTGGTTTCCTGCTACATCTTTCTTAAAGCAAGTGTTATCATTTTACCTTCACAATGTCATATCATTTGTATATCCTGCCCCATTCTCTGGTGCATAGGGTATTTGGTTTTTCATGTGTGCACCTGGTAACTGTTGAAAAATTTCCTTAAGAGTTCAAAATCAAAACAAATTAATGATCGCCCCTTTAACTTTCGAGAAGAGGAAGTAGTGGTGTGTCTTACAAAACAAGGCATACCCTGCAATGTTTATTGCTTAATTATTCTTCGGGAAGCTTCCTGTTTTGGCTCTATCTTTTAGCCCCGAGATGAAGTGTGAATAATATAGGAGTTCAGTGTTCTTCTGTAATGGAACTAAAGCTTTTATTTATCTTACTTTTTCCTTCCCTGGCCTTTTGCTTTTCTGTGTCAAAGCTCAGTACATGTCCTCTCCCTTCTAGAAGGCCTCATACAGCCATGCCCTCTCTTCTCTGGACTCCTGCAGCATCCCATGGTATTCCCTGGGCTCAGGCTCTCAACATCTAACATTCTGGTCAGGGCTGCTCACTGCACAACTTGCTACGTGAAAAGCGCCCGCTGGGAATGTGCAGTGCTGGGTATTCCCGCTTCTGTGTGCACATGTTCACAGCACTTATTTCAGTTCTTCGTACTTTTATATTTATCTCTGTGATTCTTCAATTAATTGCTATCTTGGTACCAGTCTGTGAGCCCCCGTGAGGCCAGGGACTTCGTCTGGTTTTGCTCACCACTGCATCTGTCTCCTACCCACAGCACAGCGGCTGGCTCATAGCCTCTAAGTTGTCTCCTTGCCTCCAAATTCATACCCTTTCCAAACCACTATTCCCACTGTCACCAACATCTTTACAAACTCAGATTTAACTCCACCCTGCCAAAGGTGTAAGGCTTCCAATACCTGTTGATGAAAATCTAAATTCTAAGCTACAATCTGCTCTTTAAGCCTTATCTACCTTCCTAAGAACATGGCTTTTTATTTAGGTTTATTTTGTCTTACCTTGTATTATATCGAACTAGTTATTTTCCTGCCTTGCTTCCTCTTTAGATTGTAAATCACATCTTTGTAAACTCTTGGTCTTCATAAAACAACTCAATAAATATCTGCTTAACTGACTTCGATATTGCAGAGATGTACGTCTCTAGAATCACTATACTTGACAGCTATGTAGTTCCTCCTGCACCAGGAATGTAAGATGTTTTGTAAATATTCTGTTGTTTATATCACTGTAGCTTGAGAATATATTTTATTCCTTTGTTTTATTTACAGCTCTCAATTAATCATATTGCTTGCAGCATAATAATATTAGTATAGTGGGCTTTGAGATCCTATATTAACTAATCCTTGAATATTATCTGTTAAACTTTGCTAGCTACTTAAGCCTTTTTGTCCCTATTATTTAATTAGATTAATTAGTGTTTTAGATTTGAATTCATATGAGACCTTTGTATTTGCTTCTATTGTGTTTTATTACTTTCTTAGTCTTCCTTTGTTTTGTAAGGGTCAAATTTTGTCTGATAATGTCTATCAGAACTCTGTTATAGTGTCTGTTAATTGCTTCCCTCTGTTAAATGTTTTTACCTGCCTTAAAATATTTAGAATGTTTTCAAGATAATAGAGATTGAAACCTTAAGCAGACTGAGGAATTTGTACAAATTCAGCATAGCAACTTCTTTTGTTGCCTAGGTAACCTTATTTAAAGTTGCTATGCTTTGAGAAGATTCCTGAACTTAAATTTTCAAGTTAATGCCAACTTGATTATAAAGATTCCAAAAGCCTTCAAAATATACTTTTAAATAAATAGATGTAGTATACTTTGCAGAACTGTAATAACAGAAAACTGGAAACATTCCATGTATTTATAAATAGGGAATTATTTGACTAGCTTGTGGCACGTCTATGCAAAGGAGAGCTATGCAGCTGTGAAATGGAATGAGAACTATCTCTGTATATTATTATGGCATTCTTCACAATATATTATTAAGTCTTGGTGTCTAAGTTTTGCTTCAAAATAATATGGAGAGTGGAAAGGGGAAGTGAAAAATGTTTGGATAAAACCAAATTACTCATGAATTGATATTTGTTTATGTTACTATGGTTATATGTGAAATATTTCTTAAAATGAAAATGAATGTATGTATATATATGCATGACTGGGACATTGTGCTGTACACCAGAAATTGACACATTGTAACTGACTGTACTTCAATTACAAAAAGAAATATTTCTTAAAGAAAAAGCTAAAAATGATAGATACAGTCTAATGCTCTGAAGGAAATATTTGCTTGAGAAAGTCATTAACATTTTCATCTATGAAATAATTGAACATACATATTTTAGCTTATTAACACAAACAAATCTAGATATATCACCAAACCATTTCCAGCTCCCTGAAGATTTAAATGATAAACTGTGATTACTGGCCAAATGTAGTCTTGTGATGCTGTAATAATAATATGAATAATAATAGGTTCTCTTAAAAAACTGCTTTATGGCATTAAAAACTGTGTATGATAAAGGAAGGAAGGTCCAAACAATATCATTGACTATTAACATCACATAAAGAAAGACAACAACCAGTCATTGGTGCCTCCTGATGGAAGTCCACACAACCACCTATGAAGTATTTTTTGTAGCAGGAGGAGAAAGACAAGTACATGTGTAATTTGTGGCTGTGGCAGAAAACTGGAGCTAGCAGAATGGATGCTGGAAGTCCAGAGGCATCATCACATCTAATTTGCATATATTCTTTATGAAACAGAAAAGTTAGTTACTGTCACTCCTATCTTAGAGAGGAGGAAAGAGACAATGAATAAATGACATGCCTGTGGCCACTTGACTAATAAATTCAGGAACCTGAGCCTGCTATGCCTTCTGGATCCATATTATAGAACATATTTTTCCATGTTAAAAGAATGGGGGTCACTAGCATCAGGGAGCAGCTAATCTATAAGATAGATATGAGATGATACAGAAGATTCAGACCTTAAACTTATGACAGTTGGAGTTATCTTCTCTGGCAAGAGAAGAATGCAGATATGCTCTTCTGTTGAGTGCAGATTCACATGTGTCAGAGATCAAAAGAGCATTAGATTGGCATTCTTTTATGTGACAGAGGCTTCTTACCAGCTCTCTTGGAAGGGCTGACATCCCAAAGCCACCAAAATAAGCCAATAGAAACCTTGCAGGCCAAGACAGGGGTCCTTTTAAGAATCTACTCTGGGTCTACTTGACTCTATGAGCAGATCTATGGCCAGTACACAGGGCTGGCTTCATAGGTGTGTGACCTGGGCAATCCTATAAGGACCCACTCTCAGAAGGGCCCTACACTTGGTTTAATGCTCTGGTGTCACCATCTTGAACTCCTTAATAATTTCATTTTTGAGCTTATGTTTTGCAAGTGAAGTCTGATGAGACAATTGAGCATGCACATGAGCAGCAGAGACGGGCCGGGTGGCAGCATGCACGAGCACAGGCCTGCTGTGGCCATGCAGCAGTGTGGGCTTTGAGCAGTTAGCCTGGTGGCCTAGTGTACAGGTGCATGCCTAGGGCAGAATGGGTGCCACAGAGTGTTGGTTTTTATTTTTCCAGAATTAATTTCAATTAACTTTGTATTCTATTTTAAGAATGAAGGTTTTATTTATTAATGCTATCAATGATTAGTAATTGATTGCCTAGTACAATGCTCAGTCAACAAAATGAGGTGTCTGCCCTCATGGAGCTTATGTTCTAGTTATGTAATTTTTTCCCAATTAATCCAACAATAGCCTACTTTTTAAAGTTAGAATTATTGATTTGAGTGTATCAATGGAGAGTATCCTTACAACAAAACATCCTTTGATAATAATGTGATTGTAATAACTTTCCTGATCTATAATTTCATTGAATAGCTTACTCCAGTTGCTTTGCTTGCTTTTATTATTTCCTATCAACTTTACTTTGTAAGTGAAGACATCCCTAAATAACTAAATATGGAATGGTTTTATTCTAGAACTGTGAAAAATGGGAGACAGTAACACAGACACAGAACAGGAAGAGGAAGAGGAGGAAGGCAAAAAGGATCAAGGAGACCCTGTTTATGCCATACTGCCTACAATTAACATCCAAGATGAGCGGTTTGTGGATTTATCTACAACTCCAGCTTTCATTTGTCTGCATGAGGTATATTTTTCTTTATATACTACTGAAGTAAGACCTGAGTCATTATCTTTTTAAAAATTCAGTTGACGCTCATGTCATTAGCAAAATAACTTATTACGTGTAACCTATGGGCAACATGTACAGTTTGAAGCACTTTAAAATAAAATCATTCCTACCTTCTCTTCCAAAAGTTTATTATTTAACCCTGGACTAATGCAGTAGTGTAGGTTCTGATGGTTTTATACTAAAATAAATACGTGCATATCTGCAGTACATTTGGTGGGTTGGTAAGTGAAATAAAAGAAGAGGTTTCTTTCATTATTGGATATACTACATTTACTTCCACAAAATGAAGATAAAAGATCTTGTCAAATAAAGATAAAAAGTATATACATCTACCTAACTAAATGTAGCTACTGCAGTAGAACACTAAAATATGCTGTTTCCTATTAACAAAGAAGCAAAAAGGGGAATATGATTTTTGTTTGATTTTTGTCTCATTGATTTTTTTTAAAAAAAACAAGATGAACATATAGGAAATAACCATATATGAGGAGAGTTTTTTAAACAATAATAACTGGCCACATATGCAACCTGTCATGCCTGAGAGCTGTACTGTAAAAAATAGTTTAGAGGACATCTGAATTCTAGACTCTTAACTTTATGTGACTATAACTGAACAAAACATCTAGGAATTTGATAGTCATTATAAAAATGGGCTAAAAAAGTCTTCAAGCAAAATCAGAGTTTACTTAAAACTGAGAAGCAAAACTAAATTCCTACCCAAGTATTTTGCTGGTGTAAATGTTTTAAAGAACTGCTGTTGAGCTTTTTACTTTATATGTACATACAAACACCGGATCAGGAACACATGATGTCAGCTTGTCCCATTACTCATGTTTTCAACTTTGATCTTTTGGTTAAAGTGGGACTTCCAGCTTCCTCCCCAGTGAAGTTATTGTTTTTTGTTTGAAATTAATAAGCAACTATGAGGAGATTCACTGAGACTAAGTATCCTATTCCTCTTCAAATTTTCACCTCCTTGTTTTATGTCTCTTGATGATTCTTGCCCAAATTAATTATTGTCATGGTGGTTGTCAAGTGGCAATTTTCTAATTCCATCATTTCTTCTACGTTTAATAGTTGGCTTCCTATGGTATGGAAGAACTTTCTCTTCTCTTCTCTTCTCTCTCTCCCTCTCCCTCTCTCCCTCCCTCCCTCCCTCCATCCATCTTTCAAGGTGGACCTATGAGTTCTTATCCTGTTCAATGGGTTATAATCTATTATTACCATTATTCATTTTGATGCTTCCATTATCCCAGATTTGGCCAATGTACACCCTTTCAAGAAGGCTCACTTATCCTTTTGACATGCTTCTCTAATTCTTTATGCACCTTTTAACTTTCTGTTGTAAGAATATGTTCTAGGCTCATCTTGCATTTTCTTTGCTCCAAACCTGGGATCAGCCATTTCTCAAAGGATCCCTGGTCCCTATTTTAGTGGAGAATATTTGAAAACTAAGCTCTCAGTGCTGGGCGTGCTCCTTGCTATTGGTCTGTCATTGCTTCACACTACTCTCAGAGCTGCGAAATAGCTGCATAAATATATTTACCCACACAAGTTCGTATCTATTTATATGTCTGTCTTTATATATTTAAAATTATGAGTTCATATCTCTAGTCTTAATATTTTTCAGTGATCAGGATTCTCTATTTCTGCTAAAATGCATCATGTGTCCAACTTTGCAAAAGTATTTCTATTTTCATACCACTACCCTTAGTAATTCTATTAAATAAAGCTAGAGTTTATTTCTATCAAAGGTTATGCTAACAATAAAAATTATAATCAAATGTTTTAAGCCACAGATAAAGAAGCATGAAAGGTTTGCTTTATAAAGTCAAAGGAGAAATTAGGACAATTTCTTCTGTATATTGATCTTCAATATAACAAGTCATTAAATATTTCAAGCATCTCTCAATACACATGTATGCACAAAATAGAGTTATTAATCATTGGTTATGACCAGCCCCTGAGAAAGTGGATACCTTAGATAACAGAACTGTTTTGAGTAGTAATTACATCAGTAATTTTACTGCATGAGAACTCTTCCTCTAGCCAGCAACATCTTGCAGAATGAGTTATAGGCTTCAAACAATTTTATTCCCGTAATAAACACCCTGGAGGTTGTTACAATTGGCATCTATAGTTTTATTTTCTAATTCTTTTAACATTCCTCTAAGAGTTAAGAGTCTTACCATTTTTTTAACCTACTTTGTATAAGCTGTCCTCCTTCAGTTGCCTAAACAGAAGCTGTATCTGCAGAATATCAAAAGTTCTGAAAGAAAGCGCACAGAAATCCACTTCCAAAGGCTCATATGCTTGGCATCACATTGAAAGAACCAGAAGCTGCTTACAGTATTTACTGTTGTTAATGCTAGTCACACAATTGGCCCAGCACAACTGAGCTGTAAAACATGTGTGTCATGCTCTCATCTAATATTGCCAACAGAATGTGTTCAGTATGGCATTCACGGTGCTCTACGATTTGGGCCCAAACTATTTTTGCAATCTAAGAACTCACTTAGGCCCTCATCCTCTTCTGTTTGCGTTACACTCCATATTCAGATGGCTAGGAAACTGGCACATATTCATAAAGCAAGATAGATACAAGGTGATGGCTGTCCACAATCCTAGTCACACTGCCTCTTGAAAGACTGTGCTAACTCCAACTAAAAAAAAATCAGATAAAACACTTGTATAGGCCACACTTGGCAACCTCTGCATCTGTTCCTAACCTTTTAGATTCTGGCTCAGTTCCCATGTTCTTCAAGAAACTTTGCCTGAGCATCCAGCTCACAAGTGTTTTCTCCAACCTGTCAACTCTTAAGCATTTGTAGGCTGTACCTGTCACTTGGTACTAGGTTCTTGATAGATAGTTATTAAATATCTTCTCATCATATAATATTTTGCATAGAAAATTTAATTCCTCACGGACATTACGATCACATTAAACAATAAGACCTTCCAGGGTGGGAACTACACTGTGTTAATTCACACATTGGGACTAACGTTCAGAGTGGTGCATGGGACCTAAGTCACGTGATTCCCATCAATGGACTGTGTGGGTTAAAGCTGGACACCTGCTCCCCAGCTCTGCCATTGCTGCCTAACTGTGAGGCCTGGCCCTCCACAGGCTTTTGTTGTTCCACTGAAAACTTTCATTAAAACTTTTTTGTTAAAATATAACATATATAGGGTAAACCTCACAAATACTGAGTGTTCCGCTGTTTTCTTACTTATGCCTGTAACCAGCATGTTCAGAGCTAAACTCATCATTCTCTCAATCCTAATTCTCCTCTTGTGTTCTCTTTCTCCGTTTGAGACTTAAATATCTCCATTAAATATCTCTTGAATTGATCTCTTCTTCATTCCTGCCATACTCCTGCCACATTCCCACTAGTCACTGAATAGGTGACATTCATTCATAGCATTATGTGTGGCAATAGATTAATTTTTAAAAAGTGCTGTGTAGTGTTCTCTTGTGTAAATAAATGAAATGTGCTTGTCCTTTCTATTCTGTTTAGAGATTTGGGTTGTTTCCTGTTTTGGATGATTGTGAATAAAGCTCCATGATCATTCTTGTGCATGCTTAATACTCATGACTTCATTATCTTGGGTGTCTACCTAGGAGCCAAATTACTGTATCATAGTTTAAGTTTATATTCAGCTTTAATTGACACCTTCAAATGCCTTTCCAAAAATATTACACCAAGACATACACTTTGATGGACCACATGCAACTCTTTCATCCAATACCAGGGCAAGGGTCGTGTGTTATTTTATGTGTATCTTACACAGCACCTGGCTCAAGACCTTGCACAGAAACAAGTTGTAAATATTTAGTATTTTAAAGTCATTCTTTTAACAAATAGTGTATGTGTCTCTGTTCAAAGCATCATGTCTGTTGCACATTCAGTCTTAATGTAAGTTGTACCTTTCATGGTATTCTCCAAGTTAGGATTTCTACTTCTCATCTGTAAAGTAAAGTAGCACTGATTTCTAAGTGTGATCTTGGTTTTCAAATGTCAGTGTGTCAGATGTTGAACTTTTCCAAGACTTGGAAGCCATAAAGTGATTCTTGTCTTAATGCCAAGAGCCAAAATCAAAATATGAAAGTGTTTTGCCTAAGCCATTTGGCTCTTTGGCTTACACCAGAACTAGTCGGCTCCTCCCTTCTCTTCATTTCCTGAAAATAATTCTTGTGCCATAATTGTTTAAGTCTTTGACCTGACTTAACCAAAGCATAGAGAAAAGGTAGCACAGGAGCATTTGGGAGGCACAACGGGCAGTGTGAACACCGGACAGAAATACCAAGGAGGCGAAAGTGCGCATCTGCATAGAATATGAAATTCTGCTAGGGTGTGGAGTATCCAAGGGTTGTGGGTGTGTAGATGAAGATGGATTTGGCTTGTTGACATGGGACTTTTTCATGGAAAAAGGTTCTATATAAAACCATCAACTGTTGGACTCCTTACAAAATGTCTAATAAACATATTTATGTCCAAGTTTTGTTGCATGTCAGATTGGAAAAGAGTTGAGATAGTATGAAGTTTTTGAAGAGTAATGGGGGACATTTTCTTAATCTAAGAACATTTTCTTAATCTATTTAACAGATATTAATTCAGCACTCACCATGTACCAGGCTCTGTGCTAGGAGATATTTATTATCCTTATTATTAAAGCTACTGAAGTCAAATTTATCCCTTCAGCTCCTCCTTTGTTTTGAGCACCTTCTGCATGCTGCACAGTGCTAGGCATTGTGGGTCATTCATAGGCATAAAGCATATAAAAAGGTACTTTTCTTTAGGAGCTTGATTTGGGAAATAAGAATATTGGGAAATAAATATCAACAAAAGGCAATATGTGGTTGTGAACCTGGAAGGTGCAAATAGTGTGATTAGAATTAAATGGAAGGAACATTCTCTGTGGGTTGAGATGATCTGGAAAAAGCTTTTCGGAGGCAGCAGGACATGAGGGGATATTTCATCCATATCCATGGCATCCACCGTGAGCCTCCTTTTCTATCTTAAGCTTTGCCTGCACCCACACATGCACATACTTGGAGTGCCTTCACCTGGATACGCCCACGTTACCACAAACTAAATATGCTCAGAACTAAATTCATGATTCTCCTCCGAAACCAAATTCTCCTCCTGTATTCTGTCACTTGGTTTGCTCTTTTAAATATCTTTTAAATGCATCTCTTTTCCATTTCCCCCATATCACCAACTAGAATGCCATTTCAGTGATCAAGATAAAATGTGAAGAGATTGAACCAAGGCAGTAGCAAGGGGGAAAAGGATGGAATACATATAGGAGAGATACTAAGGAAGTATAAAATGTGGCCTTAGAGTCTGAATGGCTAGGGATGGGGTGAAGGAGAGGAAGGAATCTAAACTGATGTTTGGATTTCTGATTGAGGAAAGTGGATGGATTACAGTACTATAAGTGACAGAGAATTCACAAGAAGCACTGGGTTAGACGGGAGGGTCCAATATGTGGATCTGGAACTTACCAGGGAAGTCCCTGGGCTGGAGATACAGACATAAAACATTCTTGGTAGTATTCAGATTGCTTTTCTGAAAGGATTGCAAATTGCTTCTCATGTGTATTTAACAGCACAGTCTACCACTGCATATTTACAAAAAGATGTTGCCATCATTTACCTAATTCCCTACTTTTAAAATTATCTCTGTTACTAGGATATTCACATGTTCAAAAGACACTTTCTTATTTTTTTGTTCATTTTGTTCTCTGAAGGGCCTACATTTTGGAATTTTTAATAAAATTTTTAAATTAATTTCTGAAAATATTGGTGATTTTCTGATGCTACTAAAGCTTCCTTCATTTTCAAGGTTGGACCTTCTATAGAGTCACTGATGCATTTCTTGAGATAATCTGTGATGAAATTTAAAACGGTTTTCACAGAATGACAATGTTTTCTATTTCATTCATTCATGAATTAATCAATCAAGTAACTGGTTATAAAGATGAAAATATAAAAGAGCCCCACCCTCAAGGAGTTTACAGTCAATGTAGTTTCAAGTATGTGATTTAATTTTCATGATATAGGAAATTTGAGCTATCATTTCCAGCTTAAAGGTTCTGAAAGATTGAGTCTTGCCCTAGTTTGCACAGCTAGGCAGATGCAGAGACAGGCGTGGAAACCGGTCTCCCGTCTCCTACCCTGACATGCATTTCACCTGACGTTCTTCACTTGACATCCACAGATTTAAACACTGCTATTTTAGGAGTTGACAAATTGACTTTTTAAATAAACTGTATATTAAAAGAAAAAATAAAGATAACTATTTTAACACTCTATTTAAATATTTCTCCTTGGTTCCCTATCCTTTCTTAGCTATCACAGCTCACTAATGGCTGTACATAGAAGATGTGCATTTAAAAACTACTAGATTTCTTTTTTAAGCCTCTCTACAAGTCCTGCTATTGCTGGCATGCTTATACTTTTCCTTCAGACATCCAGGCAGCCTTGCAAGAATAATTCTTCAAGATTTTGTTTGCCTGTCAGGAAACTTTAAACAGGCTGATAATTTATTAAACAATACAGATAGGTTCCATTTTCCACATAAAGTTTTTTGTTGTGTTTTGCTTTTACTCTGACAGGAAGGTGGAAATTTAAAATTATTTCCAATATGGAAGAAGACTATGGATCATGCTTGGAATACTCGTAAACATTTGTCATATATATATATATATATATATATATATATATATATATGACAAATATATATATATATTTGTTTTATTATATATATATTTGTTTTGTTATATATATATATATACATATATATATATATATATATATATATATATAACATAACTCGTATCTATTTACAAAATTTAGAGATTTATATCAGGATTATAGGAATACAAGCCATACTCCATTCTGCAAAGTAGATTAACACCCCTAAATTCAATCAGTAAACATCTTACCCTTTACAAGAATTCAGGGTAGGAGAAAAGAAGGTCCCATGTTAGGGTATCCTCATACTTGGCACCTTCAAGATGAAAAACTTGGCCAGGAATCTGGGGTGTCATCAGGAAAACTCTGCTATTTGAACATGTGATCAGTGGCAGAGAGTGTTGAAAATCAAGAACAGAGAGGAACTGGCAGTTCCTCTGCCTCCTATCTGTGAAGTGATCTTCCTTTACACATTGTGAAAATCTATCCTGAATGTGGACCACATGGCAGATGCCGGGCCGGGAAGCAGAGGAAAATTCCTCAGTAGCCCCTCCCCTCAGCAGCTCATTTGTCCCCTCATCTGTGTGGCTAATTTTCTTTTATTTCCCTTCCCCTTTTCTGATTCCTTTACTGACATTATGAGAACCTAGCTTGTGTATGTGTGCACGCCTATGTGTTTATCTTAATTTTATATTTATTAAAGTTCTAATTACCTCTTTATTTTTCACTGATTCTTTAGCTACTGTTGTAGCAGCAAGTTGAGTAAATACTAAAAATAATTATCCAAGCTCAGATGCTGTTTCTTTTTAATAGTTGCTGTGAACAGATGTTGTTTTTTAAAGTGAAGATTAGGAGAAATACTTAATGGTATTGTTTTTCTCCTCTGAGAAAGTTCTTGAGAAAGTAAGTTGGCTTTTGCTAGCCTGTGGTTCTCAGTAGAAAATGCACATATTGTGAAACAAAGTACCTTTATCAATCCAAAAACTATTTGACTATGTTAGGCAGTAAAGATAGAAGCTTCAGGATTAAAATAAATAATGCACTTTTCAATAAAATCTATTTTCTATACGTAGTCCTCTCTGGTGGGTAGATTCTTTGGGGGATAAAGCAGAGGGGAGTAGGACTAGGTATCTGGCTATTCAGCACCTGGATTTACCAGTAACATCAGTAAGTCATCGTAAGTCATTACTGTTTCATTAGGCAAACAAGATCAGGGTCTCGGTGGTCAGATAGTGAGGTACAAGTTAAAGAATAGAGAGTATCGGAGAGCCGGGTGAGAAAATTTTTTCAGCCATGAGGTTAGTATTTTTTGCAACTGTTTTTTTAATACACAAAATATGCTGTAGTAGAAAATTCAAAGGTGCAGAACAGTACATAGGGGAAAGTGAGTCAGCGTCTCCCCCGTGGGAAAATGTTATCCCATCAGAGTCTTTTTTTTTACATTTACCTTAAAGAGAGTGGAGTGCAGCTATTTTCATATGTTTAAGATTGTTTTAAAATATAGTATGTTAGTAGAAAATGGGAGGTATATAGGAAGGCCAACGGGTCAGGAGACCATTGCCATTGAAATGATAGTTCATTACTCACGGCTGGCTCGTAAGAGAAGGCATGCCAGAGCACCAGGCTGGGCAGGAGGGTGAGGGAGAGGGAGGAACAAGAGCCTTTACTGTGGTTTCCCTGGGAGGCACTGGGTGAGGTGGGGTAAGCAGGCTAGCCCGAATCACCTCAGCAGGCTCTGGGGCACAGGAGACGCCCCTAGTTGTTTGGTGCCTGGCATTGGGGTGATTAGGGCAGTTGTGTAGTGACCTGAGCATGAGAGCCCAGTGAGGGAGATGGCTGAGGGCGTGGACTCTGGATTGGCTGGTTTCCATTTGAGAAGTATGCCCGCAGGAGGAGGACTTGTCAGTATGGGGGAGAAGGACGATGAGGGAGGCAGGAGGCCGGGGCAAGGTGACTCAGACATATTGTCAGGTTTACAGGAAGGCGTATCTGGCACAGGCGTGTAGGGCGGGTATTAAAGCACCAACTTTACAGAAACTGGAAGCATGGTTAATACAGAGACCCACTTGTACTTTCCTTTTTTTATAAATTTTGTTCACATCCTTTTATCCACTGTTTAAAAATTTTCTTAGCGATTCATAGAAAGTCTTTACACATATAGAAAGTAGGCCTGTGTGTATAAGATGCAAAGCAAAAATCTTTCTCTCAGTTTTTGGGTTTGAGTTTGCTTATGGTGGTTTTTCTCCATAGGAAAATTTATTATTTTATGTGCTGAAATTTATTAAGCTTTTCTTTTACAGCTTCAAGATTTTATATCTTACTTAAGAAGACCTTTAGTACTCTTAGATCATAAATCGTTTCCTGTGTTTTCTCCTAGTACATTGATAGTTTGAGTCATCATATTTTAACCTTTGTTCTCTCTAGCGTGTATGTTGGTGTAAGGGGAAACAGAAAGGAGATGCCAGCAAGCTGAGAATCTAGTGCCAAGTCCATAATCTTCTAAGGCAAAAGTTCTTTACATATTCCCAGCCCATACATACCCAGGTGTAGGCAAACAGGTATACCCGGCTGGCATCAGAGATAGGAATGAAGGAGGTACGAAAATTACCAGACATCAAACTTCAGATTAGGAAGACAGGAATTCTGCTGTTGCTAGGACTACATCTAATAAGGGACAGGTTCAAAATACCTTAAATCCTAGTTAGAAAGAAAATCTCTGATTGACGGCGGGGAGTAGGGGGCAGGGGGAGTGGAAGAGTAGTTCAGTAAAAACAGGTCTTACTTCTCACCCTGCATATACTAGGCACACAGCCTTCAGACAGTCATTCAAGGTCTCCGAGCCTCGCTTTACACTTATAGTACCTTCCTCATTCATGATCCTTCGGGGTTACCTCACTGCCTACCACGGTGATTTTCACCCTCTTTTTAAACTGTTTTTATCACTTTTTCCCAGGAAAAATTCTACACGGAAGTACAGTATGTAAAACAGAGTTGGATGTGGTGGACACAGAGGTGACGATCACCTGTTCTCTCCCGGTCACATTTCCTTTCACCAGCAGCACCGCCGCCCCAGTCTCCCTGCGGAAGCCCCCATCAGTACAGGTCGTTTGTCAACTGAATAATATTGAGCCATCTGTCCCACCTTAAAATCCGTCTCAGCACAGACCTGCCTCCCAAGAGCCCTGGAAAGCGGTCTGACTATACTGAAGGTTCCTTCAGGAAGAGAGGAGGGAGTTGCACAGCACACCATGAGGGAAAACTTCCTAAAAATCCCTCATCACAGCAGGTGCCTTTCCTACACACACCCATCTTGTTTCCCTCCCTTTAAAAACTCCTCCAGAAGCTTTTTTCCCACTCCCAAGCTGATATTTTCTCCCTTTGTATCTACACCCATCTTCTCCTTGATATCTTTGGCCATTTCATGACTTTATAAAAACAGTCATCAGAGTTCTGTCCAGTTTCCCTTCCCACCCAGTATCCCAGCACCACCTCAGGCCTAGACACAGAACTGAACCATAAACAGGTGGCAGGGAGAGGTTGCAGACACTTAGATTTGCATTTTTTTCTTGCCTCATTGTAAAGATTAAATGTCACTTTCTTGGATTTACAGGTAAATCCCTCTACAATCTGATCTACCATTTCTTTCTTCCTTTTTTTTTTTAATTGTTCTCTGCTACATACCCTGTGCTCCAGGCAAATTAGACACATCATTGTTTTCCTGACTAGTTCCTGATTTGCCAACCTGCTTTAGCCTGTCCTGTACCCAGCCCACGAGTGCTCCCCTCCACACGCCAATGCTCCAGAATCCTCCCCGTCTTTCAAGGACCGCTCAGACCCCACCTTCTTGAAGCGTGCCACTCCCTGACAAAGTGTGGTCGCTCCTGTTGCTTTGACTTCCCTGTGCAGTGCTTGTACCTTGTGCAACTTACTATTTTCTTTCCTGTTTTTCAAGCTAATCTGTAGTAGCTTTAGGAACATTGAAAGCGGGAAGCCTTCGCTATTCTTCCTGATATTCCTTGCAAACTCTTAGCTCGCTGTCACGCACGTGGCCATTGCCATTTTCAAAGGAGAGGATGTGCACAGTAATTAGTAAAGCCCTTCACCAAAAGAATCACACTACTGAGTCTCCTGTTTTACGAGGTACACCTAAAGAGGAGAAATTTCTTCTGCATTTTCCACATCAAGTCCACCTAAATTCTCAGAGATTTAAATGTTTAAAGTTAGAAATACTATACCAAGCTAGAACTATCATGCATCTATTCCAGTTTTATTTCTGCTAGATGAGCCCCCAAAGAGATATGAAATGGGGAGGCAATGATTTTCAATTTTTTCTTGAAAACAGAATAAAAACTTTAAGTGAAATTAAAGGTGAAGACTCAAGATCCAAGATATAAAATAAAGGCAGAACTACTCAAGGTGAACAGTGTTTCATGCATCACACATTCTCCAGGCTTCTTCCCCTACCCAGCTTCCTTTGGCATTCGGGAAACGGCTCTGCAGAAACTCAGGTTGCAGGGGACACAGTTCAAGAACCCTACCTCTAGCAGTTTAGCATGTTAAATACCAGCCCCATAAATGCCATAAACTTTCCATAACTATCCAACTTCTATAACTGTCCATCATACACCTATGAGCCACTCTAGATTTTGAATCACTGGCTTGATCAGATAAAGACAAAAATTTTCCTTGTTGTAGGACAGAAATTTTAAAAGTCACCATTACCAACACCATTCATTCACAAATGATAATCACATTTTAAAATGAGTATTTTATACAACAAATGAAAATAAGAACTTCAGTGAGAAATCTTTTGGCCCCCAAAGAACTGTACAAAGTTCCCTGTACTTAAGCAGAATGTTTTCCTCAGTGACTCCTGCCATGTAACCATGGAAGTAAAACAGTGTTTGGAGAGCATAGAGGCTTGCTTGCTTTTTCTGTCAGAATTGTTATAATTTCTGACTTAGCTGCAGGAAGTAAATAATTTTTGACCACTAGGTTAAGTAGGGACATTAACACACTTGAAAATATATTCTTTTTAAAAATATATCCTGTTAACAGAATATTATGTAATTTTTTAAGTAAGATCCAAAGGGATGATTCACCTCAAACTGAGACTTAATTGGATTCATTTTCCACTTTATAGATTCACACAGAAAATCGTAGCAGGGGTAATGTTGAGCTTTATGGTGTATTTTTTCCATGGAATTACCATTGGTAATTTATCATAGAAAATTAGCCCATTTCATGAGGAAAAACACCAAGAAGGTCAGGAAAGCTGGGAACGGATAATGGCCCACACATACTACACAGTTTGTAGATAACAGAGATTTGTTTGTCTGTTTCCCCTCCGGGAAGACTCTGGTGAATATAAAACATTACCTCCTTATTCAGCATTAATCACAGCAAACAGAGATAACACTGGAAATGCTCCTAGGAAAGTGTCCAGCATGTGGCTGGCACTTCGCAAGTGACAGCTGCTTAACATTATGAGTATTTAGAAGCAGAATCTCTAAACAAAAATTTAAACAATTTACCTAGATTAACTGAAAAAAATTACGATAGTCCGTTACTGAGTGGGAAATAAGTGTAAGCAGATAATTTTGTGGACTCTTCTTTGATGAACTTTCACAACATAAGCACAATTACTTGCTTCTTGTGGAAGATGAGAAAGCCAGTTTCCAGAGATAGAAACTGAACTGAACTTTTCAGATTCTATGTGTTTCCAAATATGCTGAACCTCTGTATGAGGACTTTTGTAATAGAGAAACAATTCATCTTAAACCTTAATTACCCAGAGAAAAATCTTAAATGCTAGAGATTAAACTCGGATATTGAGAGCTTAGAAAGTTATTACTTGGAAAAACTGTTATTCAAAATACTTTAATAAGCATAGAGTACACATAGTAGGCAAATAATAAATACTTATTGGATTAAATTAATAAATATAAATATAATAGTTATTTTTAAGGGGCTAAAAAGGCTGTTCATTTTAAAATGTGATTTTTTAGAAATCAAAGTATAGTTGATTTATAATGTGTCAGTTTCAGGTGTACTGCAAAGTGATTCAGATATATATATATATATATATAAATATATATATATATAAAATATATATATATGTATTCTTTTTCAGAGTCTTTCCATTATAGATTATTACAAGATTTTGCATATAGTTCCTTGTGCTCTACAGTAGGTCCTTGTTGTTTATCTATTTTATGTATTGTAGTGTGTATCTATTAACCCCAAACTCCTAATTTATCCCTTCTCTACTGTCCCCCTTTGGTAACCATGTTTGTTTTCTGTCTGTCAGTTTGTTTATGTTTTGTAAATAATATCATTTGTATCATTTAAAAAAATTCTACATGTAAGTGATAGCATATGCTATTTGTCTTTTTCTGTCTGACTTCGCTTAATTTGATAATATCTAGGTCCATTTATTTTGCTACAAATGGCCAAATGGCAATATTTCATTTTTTAATGGATAATATTCCATCATATATATACACACACACACACACACACACACACACACACACACACACACACACACACACACACATACACACACATACAGAAAGCAGAAAGAGCAAAGTAGAAGGAGCCATGCTATGGGGCTGTGGAAGAGAAGAGAGGCAGTACAGAAGGAACAATTTAAGGAATAACAGCAACATTAATGGCACAGAATTTGTTATAGGGATTTAAAGAAACTATTTAATGTTACATTTTATGGCAATGTATTTTATACAACATTGCTTAAAATGAACTAGCTATTGGCCCATCGCGATTTTTGTTGTATTGACTTCTGACTACATATAAGAGCTGCATATCTATCTTATTTCAATGGGCAGGTTTCCTTGTGTGTTACAGCGTATGTGTTGGAAGTAGCATATATAAGCATGCGTGTGTATCACATATGTACATGTGGTGGGTGTGTGTATGTGTGTGCGTGCAACACATGTACACACCATGAGGGGAACCTACCTGTATGCAGAGAACTATACTCATTTCTATCTGCAGCTGGACCTAATCTAAGTGAAAATTGCCACTCATTTCATTGAAAGCCATTTCAGTGTTAACACTTTGAAAGTGATTTGAAATACAAGATTTAGGTTATCTCTAACTTGAATAACTACTGGAAAATATTTGTGAAACAAACAAGTTTGGAGATCATTAATGTCTCTAATAATAAACAAAAAAGGAGTAAAACCAGTTTCTGCTTAACTAAAGGGTTTATAATCATAGCAAATTAGTACCCTAATGATTTTAAATGACCATATGTGATTCCTCAAACTTGGGCATTACAGTGTTAACAAAGACCATTTTTTTTGGTCTGTGGCTTAGTTCACATTTCTTTTGCTATATGCACATGAACACACACACACACACACACACACACACACACACAGTGTATTCTGCATGACAATCCTCCAACTTACCAGGTGGTATCTCCCAGAAGATGCAATATCTGAGGCTTCAATATGCCATTACCTCCTCCTTTCACTTTGAAGTAACTGCCTAAGTCAAAAGCAATGATTTGTAGAAATCCATAGTGGAGTACCATAATGGTTTTGAAAACATCTAGTAACTCAACAGAATAGCCTTGCTGGCAAAAGCAAGGAAAAGCACATCCTAATCTAAAATAATCTAGAGGAAGTGTGTGTTCCAGTAGGAATCAATCTCTGCCTTCATAAGGGAGCGGCCCTGGGACTTCGCAAACGACATAGTTACACAATGCTGATTCCTCCTTATCTCCAGCTCTTTCTTGAAAGTCTTTGTTCCATGTACACCACTTCACCAGCTTATTTCATCTAGTCCCACAGATTCATTACCATCTGTATTCTTGCAATCTAGATGTCTTCCCTGATTGCCATCCACTTGGTGTCTTATATATATTTGAACTAATAATGTTCAAGACTGCCGATCCCCACTCCTACCCCACCCCATGCCACACACACTTTCTAGACAAGCTCCCCCTGCAGTCTTTTCCATCTGAGTTAATAGCAGGTCCATCCATCTTAGTTGGTCAGGCTGAAATCCTGTTGTTTTCTGTGATAACTCTAATCTTTTCACTGTCCACCTCTTTACCATGAAGATCCACTTCCCTACACCACCTTAATGCAAGCTTTCATCATCTCTCTCCAAGGGAACTGCAAACACCGTCATACTGCTATTCATGCTTCAGTCTTTTCTCCCAACAGTCTATTTTGCCCTCAGCAACAAGAGTGATCCCTTTAAAACTGGATGAGATCATGTGCCTCTTTGAGTTTAAACCCTTATAGATCTTACCTACTCCGAGTAAAAGGCAAAATCATTACCATGACTCACAAGGTCTAGGTGATCTGGCAGCCCCACCTCCATTTCTTATTTAACCCCAACTTCCCAAGCTCTCTCTGATCTCATCTCCTAACCACCCCTTCCACCCCAGACTGCCTGCTTTTCCAGCCTCCTTGCTGACCCTAAAACACGCCAAGCATCTTTGCACCTGATGTTCCCTTTGCTTGGAACATACTTCTCCCAGATACCTGCCTGGCTTGTTCTCTTTAAGTCTGTTCAAATGTCACTTCCTCAGACAGGTTTCCTCAGACCTCCTGTCTAGAATAGCATCTTTCCTCTCATACTCCTTATTTTTCATGGCATTTATCATATATTATTTATTCATCTCCTCTGATAAAATATAAACTCCCCAAGGATAGGGGTTTTGTCTATTTTAGTTACTGTTTTATGACTTCCTTAAAAACTGTCTAACACGTGGTAGACACTCAATAAATACTTTTAAAATGAATTACAGCAAAATTCACCCCAATATTTCTATCTTCATAAGTCTTTTAGTTCCAAGGCATTTTTGGCTTCTCAACTTTGGTTAGTATGAGTTACTGTTGAATCTAGGTTTGCATTAACTAATCAAACTATTAGAACCAAACTAGCCCCTTGAATTCAGAATTTCTGGTAAATATACCTATATCAATGAATTTAGTCACATCTGAAATTCTTTTTTTTCTTCCTTGGTCAGGCAACTTCAAGGTCTGTCTTCATGTGTATTCCCCAGCTTTCTGCTGATATAAATTAGCAAAGTTATGTAAAAGCTCCTCCTCCAACTTGACTTCACAGTTGACAGGAGGGCATGTCATACCCCGGCTACAGATCTGGAGATGCGAGGAGTGGGATGGAGGAGCCTAACGGAGAACTAAGATCACTCCCTCAGGAAAGAAAGCAACGGTGCCCTCCAGTAAGAAGAGCCTTATCAAGGGTAGGGGAGGAACCACTTCAAGGAGCAAAGGAGGCTCAGTCACATTTGGGAATTCAGGGGACTCGAGTTCTCCAAGTACGCCTAATTTCCCTCACTTCTATGCTAACTTCCAACTCTTCCCAATCAATAAACAAAAGAAACCTGGCAAAGCAGTGACTGAGTAGACGTTGCAGTTTGGCAATGCACAGAATGAAATTTGAGTTTGGATTCTGCTAGTTATCTCTGGGGAGAGGGAGGAGATTGGAATTGAAGAAGGTTTACAAATAGGTCTTTAATGTGTACTGTTTTAAAAAATTAAATCATTCATGGATTTTGTATGCTCGAAATTAATTTCAAAATTACAATACAGTATAAGAGGTATGAAAAATACCTTTTTTTAGGAACTCAGCCAGGTAGAATGATCACTGTCCAGTGTGGTACAGCCATACCCCTCTGTGACTCGTACCCAAAGGCATGTTCCCAGAACCCTTTCTAAAAGATTGCATTGTTATACACCCAGTCCTACAGTACATCTCATCCTGTCTTGCTCTATTCTCCCCCAGCTCCAATCACTTCTAACCTGTAGTCACAATCTCCCAAATCCTCAGATTTAATGGTCCCCATTCCTTCTCAGTTGTAACTACAGCTCTTCATCTGTGGTAACATACTTATGATCTGCTTTGAGTAATAACACTTCTGTCTCAAAGTTCCTTTACATCCTAGCCAAATAGATTGATTTCAGGGTAGAACCTAGACAAATACTGAATAATGTAATGTATGGAAAGGAATATATAGGATGATGCAGGACCAAAGAGAAGAGGCACCAGACCCCTCCTGATGTCATCAGGGAAGATGGCTCAGAAGAGATAATTACTTAGGAAGAGGAGGAGGAGAATACATACAAACGTTCTAGGTGCTTTACATATGATATCTCATTTAATCCTCTCAATACCTCTGTCAGGTTCTACTGTTATCCCTATTTTATAGTTGAAGAAACCAGAAAACAGTGAGATTAAGTGATTTTGCCTGTGATCACACAGCTTGCAAATAAGGGAGCTGCAACTCAAACCTAGTAAGTCTGGCTTCTGAGTCCCTGCTCTGAATTATGGGTAGCAAGACAAAACTCAGCAGAGGTTAAGGATGGCATTCTATCTAGAGCAAGGGAACAGTAACACAAAGTAATGAAAATAGGAAAGAACACAGTCTGTTCTAGAACAAGGCGTTCAGCACGGCAGGAGTGTGAGTAGTGGCAGAAGGGACACTGAAAGGGTGGGCAGAAGTCAGCTTGTGATGTGGTTTATTTGCTGGATTTTAGCATATAAAAAATAAGGAGTTGTTAAAAGGAAAAAAAACCTGAATAGGAGGAAAATAACATATCAGAGCTGTATTTTTGAATATCTCTCTGGCAGTGACATGGAGGATGGATGGATTGGAAGACTGAAACTGGGAGCACAGCTTACTACTATTAGGAAGGGTTTGCATTATCCTGAGAGGACGATGAGGGCTACACCAGAGCAGAAAGAGTAATTATGGAGAAAAGAGGAGATGGAGCTAAATGCCGCAAAATGAAACTGGAACTCCAGTATTTCAAATGTGTCAACAGTATTCGAGAAGGAAATAAGATGGTGTTCCTGTATCTGCCTCTGTGTTCCTCTTAATGGGAAGTACTCTAATATTAAAGTCCTCAAAGAGTCAAAGATATGCTCTGTCTAGTTAGGCAAACATTATACAACTTTTCAGACAAGAGTAGGTATTTAGACATTATTGTACAAACAGGAATACTTAATGTTTCCACATTTAAGAAATAAATGGATGTGAAGATTAAATCTTTTATTTATAAGTTTTTTTTTAAAAAAACATGAAACACAAACCTATTTGTACATAAAAGAAAATAAGAATTCTAAACAAGAGCTTATTGTGACAACGTTACCCATCACTTTTTACCTTTGACCCTTCTTCCCTTTTTGTGGGTAGCCGTTCGAAAATGAGGAGCAGCAAATTTTGTTACTCAGATTTCTTTTCTTTTTGTGTATTTAAACCCTGTGCTTATTGGATGGATGTGTCATTTCATTTGGAGGATTACTACTACTTATCAGAAAAATTTGATTTTTTTCCTCAGTGATGAGTGAACCAGGTCCATTAGGAATTTCTAAGGACCTAATTTTGTTCAATATTTTCAAAGTATGATAAAGCTCAGAAATAATTTGTTAGGTAAGACAGCAAATATTAGCCATTAAAATGGAACCAAGACAAGACACTAAAATAACATATTTGTTAGTAGTCAATTGACATTTACTAGCATCAGCATATATTAGTGAAGTTATGTCAATGCAAAAGACTCTCATACAATCTATTTCCATCAATATAAAATTATCAAAGTCTAAAACATATTTTATAATAAGTGACATGAGATGATATCAAAAAGGAATTTTCATGTTACACAATTTGTTATTGGAAAGGTGCCATAAAATATAATGGAAAATAAGATTTTAATTCTTTGAAATAAAATGGAAAGACAGAAAGACAAGTTTTTGAGTGATTATTTAGATTAATGAGGTTTTTGCCAAATTCTCCTGAAATGAACTGTTAAATCAGTGGACATTCACTATATAAGCTGTTTTTCTTTAGAACTGTATTTTTTAATGAGTTCATTTTTGATCACAGTAATGTACCTAAACATACATACATTAATAGTTATATATAGTAAATGAAAGTGCTCTTATCTAAATACATTATAATTATATCAAAATCTTCTTAGTCTTTTTTTAATAAACAGAAAAGAGAGATTAAAAAGAATAAATTAGTTACAACATTTACTTTTGATATCCTATTGAGTAGCTATGAAGCCTTTGAAATCTACATTGACACTTTACATTTTAGTCATCACTTAATTCTATTTGCATTTCTCTTGCTTCAGCATTTCAATAGTATTCAAAATAATATAGTTTTCATCATGTTTAACTGAAAACTTTACATGTTATATATTTTTAAAAGAATATCTTGCTTCTTTTTGACTAGAATTTTCCATAGAGGGCAATACTTGAAAAAGTAACTTGTTACCTAAATCTACTATCCTCTTTAATCATTTTCAAAGAATGGATAGAGCTGCATCTTTGTGAATTTATTTTGAAATGTCTATTACTTTAGTAGAAACAGACTGTGGAAATTAAAGATTGAAAGTATTGGAATAACTTACATACAATATGGTATAGTCTTTCAAATTTTATTCTAGAGTATTTTTTAAAACATGCAGCAGAATACTGCTGTCCTCTCAGGAATGATCCTTTTTTACAATGATGAAACTTAACAAATTAAATTCATACTCTTTTAAATATGATAGTTGCATTATAGAATTAATGAGTTATAAAAGTTCCAGATACTTTGTTTCATTAAAAAAAAAGAAAACATTTGTATTTGAATCTTTTGATAGCAAAGTAAGTAACACACCAGTTAGGGTTAGATATATAATATCTGAACTACTGTTCTATTTATTTCAAAATTCATATGCTTTGCATTAATAGACTTACCTATTTTTCCTATAAAACTTAGCTTTGTATGAAATGAATCACTTAATGATATTATTGCTTTGGATATAAAATTGGCCTTCAGAGGATTATATCCTATAAAGAAGCATTTCACTCCCCACCTATCTCTCCAAAAGAGTCTACCAGTGGTCTTGCACAGTAGTGAGCAGTCTTAAATTAAAAACTATTGTGCATCAGAGCAAAGGAAGGTATTTTTCATGTTAAAGCAATTTTTACCATCAAACATCTAAAGAGTTACAGACTATGAATGAATTACTTTTAAACCATGGTCTTTAAGATTAAGTTAATTTTCTGAATGCTTTTCGGAGGGACAGTATGCTATTATATATTTTAGAATATTTTAAATGATAAAATTTTACATTTCACAAATAGTACATGAACAGGTTTAAGCTTATGTATATATTTCCCTTTGCTTGGGAACTAAAATGCTGTAAATGCCATAAATTGAGTAAGTTTATCTCAGAAAGAGAAATAGGCTGTTTAGAGACAAATGCCCAATAACTATAGCCCGAAAAGAGTAATATACCTTCAGATGTGTTTAAGTCGCAGTCAAAATACAGATTACTTGTGTAAAGTCTAGCCTGCTGAATAAACAATTATTTTTCAATTAGAGTGAGTAATGGAAAACTTTTCAAATAAGAGAAATTAAGAGAATTAGAAATCTAATGTGTAATTATCAATATTCCTAATTGCTTGCAAGTGTTTATTTTGGATGACAGCATAACAGCAAGAAAGGACTTCTTTATAAGGCATATTTTTCAGCTTTATTTCAAATGCTGTGTCGCATAAGAACCTGTTGCTCAGAGATAAATTTCATGCCATGGAAAAGAAGTATGAAACATGTACCAAAGTGCTGAAGGAATAATTGCCCTATTAGGTAATGAATACCGACAGGAATGAGCATTAGTGATTTATGGCTTAAAATGCTTGGGTCTGATCATCATTTTGGCCTCTTTGAAGGAGGACTTGTAGCCACCAGGTTGTGCCTCACTATTACCAGGCCAGGTGCCCCAGAAAATCCCGTTACGGACACCTCTGTATTTTTGGTGATAATATTTGCCATTTAAGTTTGCAGAAAGACATGCATCAAACCACCAGCCTGAACTGTAGTAGCTCCCACAGTTTCCAGAGGGATATCGATCATTGTCTTTATCTGGGGTGGTGAAAAACTTCAGATCATGGTTGTAATGTTTACTGAAACGTAAGGCATCTCCAGCTGTGCCGTTATAGTTACCAATGTGTAGACGGTATTTGAGAAACTCGTTGGCCACATAGAAGTGATCGTACAAGGCATAGAGTTTGATGCCGTTAAAATCTTCAAGATCTATTCTTAGAATCATGTCCCTGCTCTTGGTCAGAAGGTGAATTTTATCATTCCCCAGCCAAAATTCTCTTCTGAGGTTTCCAAAGCCTACTTTGTAGTCTTTCCATGTTCTAGTGAAGTTGGTGCTCCCATCAAGACGCGCCTGCAGCACTGTCCAGCCTCCCCCCATCGTCTCCATGTCGCAGTAAACTTCGAAACTACTGTTTTTGGGATCCGGTGTAACTCTGTAGATCTCACTGCTTCTTTTGCCTATTGTGTAGTATTCAGAGCAATCTTTATAGATAAGATGTTGAACTGAAGGAGTGAAAAAAAGAAAGGCATTGGATTTTGTTAATAAAAACCATGCATCTAAAGAATTCTTTATATATACATTTGGTAATTCAATCAATGGTGCTAATGAAACCTTGCTCGACTAAACTTACTTGAACCTGTTTAGCAAATACTTGTTAAGGCCTCAGAAAAAGAACCTGGTGTTATAAAGCTGACAGAGCTCTCCAACACACCCTTGCTTGGTGATAATATTGACAACAACAATAAGAAATAAAGGTAATAAATAGTTTCAGTAATTTAGTAATATTTAGTGAGGGCTCCCCATGTCTTCCAGGCATTCTGCCAAAGACTTGATAATATTTTCACACTTAATCTGCACATGAACTTCATGATGTAGATATTACTACCTATCTGCTGGTAGGAAAGAACATTTAGACTCAAGAGAGGATCAGTGGCTTGTCCAAGTGCACAGCAGCGTAAGTGGCAGAGTCAGGACACAGCCTCAGATCTGTCTGGCTGCAAAGCTTGTTCTTCTAACCACTATGTCTCTTGGTCCTGAAAGTCACATGATTCCGTATCTCCCAGAAACTGCTTTCCATGCATACAGAGAAAGCATAGGCTTCTGTTTCCTTTCACCTGAAGAGGCTGATAGCCTCCACTTTCAGGAAGTTTTATAGGATTGTTCCAAATGATTCAATAAAATTCTGAAGTACGGCATTGGTCAACATTTCCATTTATTTTACTTGCTTGACAGTAAAGCTCAAATTTAAAAATCTCAATAGTATATCAAAATTCTTATTCCGAATTTATTATCCAGGGAAGTATTTGGCTAGTGTTTCTCATGTTCGGTTTCTAGAAGGAAACCACAGGTGATTATGTTCAGAGGAAGTATCATAATCAGTTAATGTAGTTCTGTAGGAGTTACAGGTATTTACTCCCAGACAATTTTTTATAAAAATTGGTGCCAGATAAGGCAAGTTTAATGCAAGCTCTGTGAGCCACACACACACAAAAAACTATTTGTGTGTATTTAGAACTCAGAATATTCAGATATTTCCCCAAAACTTAGTAGAAAAATAGACTTATTCTTGTCACTACAAATTGTCACTCAGCATCAAATCTAATGTGCATCTGTGAAGATGTGACCCTCCACCTGACAGTGTGCAGGGTACATTTTCATACAGGCTCCTGGGTGGGTTAGCAACAGTGCTCCTTGAAACTCCCAATTACCTTCACTGGCAGAGTCCCTGGGGATGGAGCATGTGCAGGAGCTTGTTCCGAGTGATCTCTGCCGCAGACAGCGCAACCTCACACTCCCGGCAAGTGGAGGTTCTAATGCAGAGAAGGCTTTATCACATCCAGACTGTGATAAAACTACCGTCAGCAATGCTCCCAGGAACGCATGTGGAAAACCAGGGTTTGGGGAAAGCAGTGCCACAGCTAGCAGTCTGTGGGCAGACTGGGCAGTTAAGTTTGTGGTCTTTAATGTATATTTTTTAAGTTAATTCAAATAATCTGGATGGGTTGGATGGATTTTATTATCATATGCTTGAATTCTAGTAAAAGAGAGAAAGAAATAAGAATGTATTCCTTCCCTTGGTGGCATGCCAGAACCCCCCTTAAAATGTTTTTGTGCCACTAGGTCTCAAAGCAAACACATGAAGCCATACAGCTGCTTTTTTCCATCTATAAAAATCTCCCATTTCCACTAGATAGTTGAGATTGTGAACTACAGATTACTTGCTAAAATCTTTCAAAGGTCTCTTGTTGCCCCATAAAGAGCAGTCATCCAACCACAAAAAAAACTCATTTCCAATGAACAGAGTACAACCACAAACACTGTCTTGTCTCTAATGTTTTCAGACACTACAGTGAAGAGATAAATAAGTTAAATGCACTGAAATATTAAGAAATTCTACCCGTCTGCTTCTATTTGTGTGTAGCTCTGGTATCAGCAAATAAGGTCTTTGAAACTGAAAGTGCTTTCTAATGGACACAGGACTCCTATATCCTTTCTGTGGTCACATTTGCAAAAATAGTCGTTTTTCCTGTACTACCTTGATGAGTAGAAGGCTTAACTTCTTTAATTCATCCTTTGTTTAACTTATTTGCTCAGGTTAATGTTTATAGATACCGTTGAGCTATTAACATGCATGAACAAATGATAAGAAAACATCGTTATACATACCTGGACGTGATTGTATTTGTTCTTGACTGGGACACTTAGAACATCTGCCATCCAAACTGTTGACAACAAATGTTAGGTTTGCCACTTTGCTGTCGACATAATTTTCTATGTTGTTCATATTTACAAGATTCAGCTTCTCCAGGCGACCCTGAAGCACGTCAATCTCCTCCTTGGCATTCTTTAGGTCAGAGGACAGCTTGTTAACCTCGCTCTCTAGTTCTCTAACTCTGTTGTCACCAGCTTCTCCCAGGTCTCCTGTGCCCGGGAACAGCAGTCCACTCCTACCCGGGTCTCGGTTGTCATCAGCCTGCAGTTTGCAGTCCTGGCAGGTCTTCTTCAGGCTATTTACAATTTCCTTGAGATTCTGGACGTCTTTGAACACCTCCTCGATCCTGCTGAACTGCTTCGGGAGCTGAATAGTCAGCGGGGGCAGGTTCACCTGGTAGGGGCATTCGCCTCCCTCCTCGCATTTCCCTCTGCTTTCTAGTCTCACCGGGCAGGCGTCCCTGGCTGCTTCATCTTTAATTTCCTCTGTTTCATTGTTTGCCACAACCAGAAACCCATAAGCAGCAAGGACAGCTGAGCTCAGCCAGCACCAGTTCGCCAGCTTCATCTCTGCGGTGGCGCTCACCCCGGCAGGGAAGGGTGCCTGGCTAGAGCTGCTTTAATAGCAGCAGCTGCCTGCCTGAGTCAGGCTTTCTGCGTTCTCAGAAAAGGGCGGGAGCACTTGCATCACACGTTTCAGAAACACAGAGGAAGCGGAGATTGTCCTCATCAAACTCAGTCTGCCAAAAACTGCTCTTTATTCTCAATCAAAAGACTCTGCCTCGGAATTCCTGTGGTCAGTCAGATGCACATATTCAACTAGTTTCACTTCCATCGTTTATTTCATAGAGCACAAGAAATAACTTGGATTTTAAAATAATTATACTTGAAGTAAATCATGTCATTATACTTAACGCCACAGTGAGGAGTTGGGTGGAATAGTTTTTAAAGATAAAAATGAATGTGTTAGCTAACCAGACTGAGTGAAGAACAGAAATGCTACAAATTGGAGATGGCCCTTTTTCCTTCTTGGAATGGGGCACCGAGGTCCTGTATTTTGTTCATGTTGCACTTTCAGGTGAAATCTCAAGACTTAAACAAGATTTTAAACATAATGAGGTTCAACTTTCTGACTCTTGCAGTGGACTTTTGTTTTATCTATCTGAAAAGCACAGAAAAATGGTAGAGAAAAAAAGTGCACCTTTCTATTCCTTTGACCCACAGCATAGTGTAGTAGAAATGTCTCAGTGACGAAAACACTTTAAAAGTATACCACTGGCTTTCATCAAAACCAGCAGCCTCCTCCTCCGCCCTTCACCATTTTTGTGATTGCATTGTCCTTCCTATAGCTGCCCGAGTGTGACTCTTTGAACTCCTCCCATCTCTGCTTTTTTAAATTTTGTATATCTATTTTTTTAATTGAAGTATTGTCAGTTTACAATGTTGTGTCAGTTTCGGGTATACAGCATAATGCTTCAGTCATACATGAACATACATATATTTGTTTTGATATTCCCATATATCTAGTATTTATTAAGGAACTTCTGTATACTCGACACTAAGTTAGAGCGTATAGAAGTGCATGCCATGTTCTGTTTCTTTCATTCATTCACCTATCAACCAATCCATCCGTCATATATTAACTGAACATCCTCTACACACAAAACACTATTCCAGGCACTTAGGCAATACTAGTGAGCACATCAAACAAAAATCCTTTTTCCTTCTTAGGAATGGGTATTGAGAACCTTGCATTTTGTTCAAGTTGGACTTTCAGGTGAAATCATAAGCACTGCGAGGTGTTTCTAAGTCTAACAAAAGCGCAGCTTTCTGACTCTTGCATTGGGCTTTTGTCTCATTTCTTTGGATCAGGGGTTTTCTTTCCAGATACTGCTGCTGAGTCTTGGGCCCTGCACACCTCACTGAGCCAACGGCCAGTGGCACAGTTCTACCTAAAAGTTTAGATGTGCTATGGGAACTGGCTCCTGTCCCTTCAAGACCATAGAAAATTACCCCAAATTAAGGCAGAAAATTGCTTCATTAATAAGTTTTTATTGACACTGATACGTGATACTCTGGGCTTTTAATTTTTTTTCCCCTCTGGGTTCTTAATTTAAAAATTTACTAGTCACTAAGTGACTGCCATATGAAAGAGGCTCGAGCTGCCTACTGAGTTCATGACCCATGGGGGCAGAGAGTGTTCCGCCAGTTATACAAGAAGCACTCACACAGCTCACTGCACCCTCCCATCTCCACAGTTACTACCTACATGTGCAGTGACCGAAGAAAGGGTTCAAAGCAATAAATGACTTGTCTGTGGTTTTACACTTTTTAAGGAACAGAGTTTGAATTTGAACCTGGATCTGACTCCAAAGTTCATCTCTTTCCTCCTATGCCACACTGCCGAGTCAGGGGAAATAATACTGGAAAGGCATGTTGGTACCATGTTGTGGAGAACCTGGTGTTTAAACACTACTTAGATCAGTGGGGAGCCATTGAAGGTTTTAGAGCAGAGGAATAATATAATCAGTTGAGCACTTTGGAGAAATTAATCCACCAATGAAGTAGCAGGTGTACTGGGAAGGAAACAATTAGGCAAGGAGGGCAGTGTACAAGATAGAGGCCATTTAAATAGTCCATGTCACTGTTTCTTCAAATGTTTTCCAGAACATGAGTAGTAGACATTGATGAGTGTTACACGTGAATAGAGTTACAGGGTGAGTGGCTCTGAAGATTGTCAGTCATATGCTAATGTGTAACATGGCTGACCGAGAGGAAAGTAATGTATGCTGCACTTTTCAAACTTTGGTTGACAATGAGAAACTTTTTTTCTAGGACCATTTTTAGAAATGACTCTTGTGCTAGAAATCAGCAGGAAATGGTGTCTGAGGTGAGAGGTGTTAGCGTGGTGACAGGTACTAGGTAAGAGGTGAACCAGTGTGGTGGCAGGCTGGGTGGTGAAGGAGTAGCAGATATTATTGGCAAGGAGTGATCAAAGCTATAGAATCTGATACAGGATGAAGAATGGAAGGAGAGGCGGGGTGAGGGAGCTCTGTGCAGTGTGACTGATTGGAGCGAAGTAATGGCGTAGCAACGAGAGTGAGAGCGAGCAGTAGGTTGAGGAGAGGGGACTAGTAGTATTTCTGCTTTGGATACACCGACAAGCCACCAAGCAGAAATATCTAACAGACAGTTGGACATCTAAGTAGTAAAAACTGCACAGAATGGATGTGTGATGGCAGGAACCAAAAGGATGGTCAAAGAAATAAGATGAGAACCAGAAGAGCACAGTGGCAGGAAGACTAGGAGAGGAGGTTTCAAGGAGGCAGCCATCAAATAACCAGTCTTGAAGAGCTGACTTCTTGTCCTCAACTCGCACGGAATCCCCACCCTCTGACCTTGACTTTCTGCCTTCTCCCTCTTGCTGGAAAGCCTTTTTGGACGCTCTCATGCCCTGCCTGCCCTGACTCCTAGGATCATCTACTGATTCCTCATGGCAGTG
The DNA here is from genome assembly GCF_048564905.1 of Vicugna pacos. Lineage (NCBI taxonomy): Eukaryota > Metazoa > Chordata > Mammalia > Artiodactyla > Camelidae > Vicugna > Vicugna pacos. The sequence goes on along the minus strand of NC_132993.1, from coordinate 74,473,750 downwards.
TCAGCATCCTCTACCCCAAATCTGCTCTCAACCCAGAACTGACACATTATGTCCACATTCAGATTTGTTTTTCAGATCTCAACAAATTATTTAACACCAATTATGCTGGGATTTTAAAGTAGCAAGATGTTTTTATAAGCCCCATATGAAAATTACTTTCATCGGTATATTCACAACATATTCACACTTCTTTATTTTTTCTTATGCAAAGTATACTCAAGAGAGTAACACATGTATTTTCTCCTTAAGGTGCATCACAGCCTTCCTGCACTTAGGAACACTAGACAGCAACTCAGCACTAAGCTCAGGGGCCATTTTAAACAGTGACAACACCAACAAAAACACCGAAGTGTGAAAAACGCCCAAAAATGTGGCACTTAGATTGCAAAAAACAGCACTTGTTTACAGTCAGAGAGCTGAAACAAGAGAGTAAAGTGTTGATCTTGGAGTTCAGCTGGGAATATATGTGTTGGGCAACTCAAACTTCTTACCACCCTGCACACGCATGTCTGTAAATGGTCCCCAAAGCCCACACATTATCCTGCAGTTACAAATAAATTCTAACAAGCAGTATTTGGTATTTGGTACCAAATACAAGCAGGCGAATTTGCAAATGCAAGATTCATGGATAATGAGGATTGATTGTATATGGTTACAAAATCCAAAGCTTTAATTCTTAAAAATATTTATGTATTTATTCTAAATTGAATGTTAATTTTATCTGTTTAATCACTTGCATTCCTCAGGATATTATTTGTTTTGTTTGTCTTTACTTGGTGTTTAAAAATAATATTAATATGAATTTATAACATATTACACATAGCTACATTATGTTATATAATTTCACATAATATGCAATATCATGTTACATAATCTATGTAAATTTAAACTGAATAATAAAATTCAGCTTAGGAATTTCACTTTATACATAAAAATAGCATGCATCTTAAATGATTATTATGAAAAAGTGGAAACATTAAACTAATTCCATGCCAACTGAATAATTTCACGCTAAATGTGTGCCTTTTAAATGCCTATCCTTACTTTCTTTGAAACTAGTTTTTAAAAGACACAAGTTTATCTTATGAAATATATGTCAGCATATGAATTCTCAGTAAATGCTCATACAAAGGTGATTCCACTGTGCTGGTAACTAAAGAAAATTCATGAATGGAGTAAATGTAGTTTTAATAGTAAACACTGGAACACACTAATAGTTCATCGTCCAAGTTCTTCTAAGGAAATCTTTTTAAATTTAAGTATAGCATTCTGAGGTATCTTATTAAGTTTCTTTCTTTTTCTGCTTCTAGTTTGATATTATCTATGATTTGAGTCATTTCCTGTTATTTGCAGTGAAAAATTTTCAGAGTAAAAGAAACCACTTCATGATCTTTATCAATGGATAAAAAATTGCTTGACCCTTATTTTGCTTAAAGTGTCCACCATTATTTACCACAGCTTTCCTCTGCTTGTGTATTTAACACATAATTATGTCAATGACGTACAAATGATACAGCATGTATTTTGACATTTGATATAAAGTTCAGCTGCAACAATTGCTGTTGCACAAAAAGATGATGAAATAGATGCACAAGTTGCGGCCAGTCACGTATAAACATAGGGTTAAAATAAGTCTCCATTCACTACCATTATCATCTCAAAAATAGCATGACATGACAGAGTGAAAAGAGCCTTAGAATGACAGTCTTGGAACCCGTGATGTTAGTGAGGAAACTTCCACTTTCTTGTCACTTAACTAGCCATTAATTTCCTTATCTGTATTCTGAGAAGGTCAGATGAGAGATCTCTAAGGTCCCTTTCAGGTGTAATAGTTTGTAACTATAAATGTTATTAGTTAGCAGCCATGTAATAGCAAAGCAAGTATTCATAATAAAAACATACATATAGATATTCCTTGAATTAAATCATTATTTCCAATGGAAAATTATAAAGATCTACTTCGTTTGAGCTATTCCTCCAATTACTGAGTCCTTATTTTGCATTTATTAAGCCATGCTCTGTACTGACCCTGTGGATGACAAAAGTGAAAAAACAGGTGAATTTCTGACTTCCGGGAGATTTAAGTTGCAGAGCAAATTATTTCAAGCCAGAGGCAGCTGTGGACCAAGGCAGTATGCTTGGCCTTAGAATAGCAGTCAGTTACACACCAAGACCTTTTCTGCACCCGTCAGTTCCCTCCCACTGTGCTGTGGCATTGGCTTCTTCCTTTGCTAACTCTGAAAATAACTATGGCTATGTTGGATATATGCTGCCTGGCAGAAAAGAGAGCTTCCTGTTTCTCCCCTTTATTAGGCTTGTTTCTTTGCCTCTTATCCCGCTCACCGCTGTAACTGCTACCACTCCAAAATCTTCCATTTACAAAACAGAAAAAAGGAAGTGTTTGGAATGAAAGGCATTTTTAAAAGAAAATCATGTTCTATACAAATGGCTTCCCTAGGTCTAAAATGTACTTAATGAGCATAGGGTTTGTTAACTGAATAAAGTACAGATTCTGCAGAATGCACAGAATAAAGATATAGCTGAAGCACTGAAAATATAAGAGCACAAGAGGTAAATATATTAAAATGTTTCACTTTTACATTTGCTATTTCCCCTATTTTTTGTCTCTTGTTCGTGTCTTTGCTTCTGCAGTGTGAGGCAGTGCGGGTAAGGGGCGAGAAGCCGCTCACTAGCAAATATGGGTTAGGGGATTTTACTTTTCTCCTTTCGAAGGCAAGCCCCAGAAGAGGAGCCTGACCTGCCTTGGAGAATCTAGGCCAAGTTTAAGTTGCTCTTCCTTCCTGCTCCACAAATGGCTGACATCTGCTGCTGATTATGTGGCCCATCTTCTCTAATTTTTCCTGCTAATTCCCACCCAAACATAGAAGACAGAAATATGGTGTGGAGGAATGTAGTGGAGCCCAGAGAGATGAAGGTGGTGGGATAAAGATGACAAACAGAAGAGACGTGAGGGAAAAGGAGGGAAAGGAATTGAATCATGGTGAGGTCTGCACCAGAGTCTTTTGTTTAATGATGATATTAAGTCCATATGTAAAGCTAACTTCATAGGATTTCTTCTCTGGAATGGCTTTTGAGAGAACAAAGTTAGAGGACATGACTGGAATCAAAGCATTAGGGCATCAAAGATAAATACTTTCTCCATTATTTTGACAGCGGCCAGTTGTGTTAATAGTTGCTTCAGATTACATTATTACATTGCCATAAACAAAGTTAAATAAACTTTTAGGACACAGAAGTTCTAAACAGATTTACTTTACAAACAGGGTAAACTTTTAGCCAACATTCCCAATTTTCAATGTTGAAAGGAGTTTTACTGTGGAACTATTCACTTTCATAACAATTCACTGTGATTTCTTGAATTTTTCATATTTTAAAACATCAGTACTATAGCAAAGAGAAAAATAACATTGCCAGATAGAAGCTGAATACACTAGATATATATTCCAATAATTAATGTAAAATATCTAGAACAGCGTTTAGAGTTTATTAAAGAAACTTTAATGTTAAACAACTATTTCAAACTTTTCCAGTGCCGTAAAACTTCAGGAAATAACATTACATGTTATCAGGACCAGCCCCTTCATTTTACAGATGAGCCAACAGGTATAGGAAAAGCTGAAAGGCCTGTCCGTGCCTGACCAAGGCTGCTCAGGTCTCCTAATTTCCATACCATCTATTCTACCTGATCTCTGTAATACCTTTAATTTGTGGCTAGAGTGTAGAAAAACGCTACAAAAATATAGTTTACCCATATTAAAACTTTCTTAGTACAATGCTCCTGAGGTTTTAGAAAGCAATAAAGTTTTTTCAGGTCTTTCAGAATAACTGGGAGTTCCCAAATGAGCTATTCACATGCCTTGCTATATGTGGAAATGACTCAATTTCTCCAATATATGCTAATCTGTCTTTATAATTTTTTTACACCTCTTTCTGTGTATGCTCCTGTGTGTTGTCTGACTTGGAGTATAAATTCTTAGAATAATAATTTTTAAGACATCTTATGCCCCTACCCTGCCCAGAGCTGCATTCTAGAAGGCATGTGACAATTTAAAAAAAAAATCTCATTTCTGTAAAAAAATTTTCTGATTCTTAATGAAATACTTGTTCACTGTTAAAAAAAAAAGTTAGAAAATACAGAAATTCTCAGAAAAGAAGAAAAATCTTGAACAAACAACCTAATCTTACTTCTAAAGGAACTAGAAAAAGAACAAAATCCAAAGTAAAAGGAAAGAAATAAAGAGCAGAGCAGAAATAAGTGAAATAGAGACTTTAAAAAAAGAAAAGATCAATGAAACCAAGAGCTAGTTCTTTGAAAAGATAAACAAAACTGATAAATCTTTAGCCGGATTCATCAAGAAAAAAAGAGGGCCCAAATCAATAAAAATCAATAATGAAAAAGGAGAAGTTACAACCAACACCACAGAAATACAAAGGATCATAAGAGATGGCTATGAACAACTCTACACCAGTAAAATGGACAACCTGGAAGAAATGGACAAATTCCTAGAAATGTACAATTTTCCAACACTGAACCAGGAAGAAACAGAAAATCTGCATAGGCCAATTACAAGTAATGAAATTGAATCAGTAATTTTAAAACTCCCAATAAACGAAAGTCCAGGATCAGACGGCTTCACAGGTGAGTTATACCAAACATTTAGAGACGAGTTAATACCTATCCTTCTCAAATTACCCCCAAAAATGCAAAGGAAGGAATGCTTCCAAACACATTCTGTGAAGCCAGCATCACCCTGATACTAAAATCAAACAAAGATACCAAACAAAAAAAAAAAAAGAAGAAAATTATAGGCCAGTATCACTTATAGATGCAAAAATTCTCAACAAAATATTAGCAAACCAAATTCAACAATACATTATACCTTGAACAAGTGGGATTGATCCCAGGGATGCAAGGATGGTTCACACAAATCAATCAATGTGATACATTATATTAACAAACTAAAGAGTAAAAATCATATGCTCATCTCAATAGAAGCAGAAAGAGCCTATGACAAAATTCAACATCCATTTATGATAAAAATTCTCCACAAATGGGATATAGTGAGAACATACCTCAACATAATAAGGGCAATATATGATAGTCCCACAGCTAAGGTCATACTTGATGGTAAAAAGCTGAAAGTATTTCCTCAAAGTAGAATTTAAAAAAATTTTTAAATGAATGAATATAACAAAACATAACAGACTCACAGATAGAACAAACCAGTAGTTACCAGTGAGAAGAAGGAAGAAGGGAGGGAGAAGATAGGGGTAAGGGCTAAAGAGAAATCAACTACTATGTATAAAATAAATAAGCTACAAGGATATATTGTACAGCACCAGGAACATAGCCAATGTTTTATAATAAGTTTAAATAGAGTACCATCTATAAAAATTTTGAATCACTGTCTTGTAAACCTGAAACTAAGTTAATACTCTAAATCAACTATACCTCAATAAAAAAAAAAAGAAAATACAGAAATGTATATGACAACTGTATTCCTACCACTCTTATTGTGGTAAAATATTCATAACAAAATTCACCATTTGAGCCATTTTTAAGTGTATAGTTCAGTGGCATTAACATTCACATTGTTATGCAACCATTACTACCATCTATCTCCAGAGCTTTTTCATCATCTCATACTGAAACTCTGTACTTACTAAAGAATAAATCCTCATCCTCGCTGTCCTACTCCTGCAACCACTGTTCTACTTTCTGTCTCAGTGGATATGACAATTCTAGGTATCTTGTATAAGTGGAATCATACAACACTGTCCTTTTGTTATCTGCCTTATCTCACTTAGTATATCTTCAAGGTCTGTTCATGTTGTAGCATGTATCAAAATATCTTTCCTTTTTATGGCTAAATAATATTTCATTGTATGTATGCATCACGTTTTGTTTACTTAGCCATTTGTTGATTGGAATTTGGGTTGTTTTCACCGTTTGTCTATAATAAGTGGCGCTGCTATGAAAATGGGCAAATAAGTATCTGTTCAAGTCCCTACTTTCAATTCTTTTATGAGTATACCCAGAAGTGGAATTGATAACTCATGGTAATTCTACATTTAATTTTTTGAGGAGGTGCCATACTGTTTTCCACATCAGCTGCAGCATTTTACATCCCCATCCTTCAGACACAGGCACTCCAATTCCTCCACACCCTTGCCAACAGTTGTCATTTTGGTTTTTGATAACAGCCATCCTACTGGATGTGAAGTGGTATCTCATTGTGATTACGATTTGCATTTTGTAATGATTAGTGATGTTGAGCGCTTACTGACCATTTGTCTTCTTTCTTTGGAGAAACATCTATTTAGTTCCTTTGTCCATTTCTGAATTTGGGTTGTTCTGTTGTTGTTGAGTGTAGTATAACTACTTTTATTAACATTTTAAAATATTTCAAATCATCTTCCCAAATATGGGTGCATAATTTTATAAAAACTAGACCATCTTCTACATAGTTTTTAATCTTTTTAAGTTCTGAAGTATAATATACATAAAGTGTCCAAAATGTAAAGGTGCAATTCAAATCAAATACTCAATCACCATCCAGGACAAAAGATAAAATATTGCCATCTCCCAGAAACTCCCCTCATGCACTGTCACTCACCCAGTAGTAGCCACTATCCTGACCTTTATGATAATGCTTTTCTTGATATTCTTTATAGTTTTACAACCACCATGAATCCCTAAGCACCATACTTTTGTTTTGCTCATTTTAAAATTTAAATAGAATTTTAAAAATTAAATAGAATCCTACAAAATGTATTATTTTGTTTTTGGTTTCTTTTACTCTATGTTATGTTTCTGAGAATCATTTATATTTTTACAAGTATATTTCCATTATATGGTTATACCAATATTATTTATCCATCATCCTGCCAATGGATATTGGGGCTGTTTTCAATTTTCATGTATTACTAATAATGCAACTTGAACATTTTTGCACGTCTCATGGTGTACTTGTGTGTGCACCTCTTTGGGCATTCTTCAAGGAAAGAATTGTTTTGTCATAGGGTTTGTGAGATTTGATGGAATACCAACCATTGCTAAGAATCTCTTGTCTTCTATGGAATATAGTCTCTAAGTGTAATAAATTCAGAACATATTTAAAGTGTCTTTGTAAGATGTTCCAGGAAATTTTGTTCCTTTATGCTTTCTTTTTAAACTAGTCATTATATTCTAATTCTGTGATACATTCTTTTCATCATTTCTATGACTACCAGATACTCATTACCTGAGGATGGATTTACTCCTTTTTAAAAGCAGCCGTCTCTTTTACTGCCTCTGAAAGTCAGTCTCTACTAAATGCCAACTGATTGTTGTAATGTTGGCATATGAATCCAGTATCATCAAATCTAATAATTTTTCAAGAGAAGCTGAAAATTCAGTTTTTATGTCAAAATCTACAAATTTTAAATGTTACCAGCTAATGTTCTAATTTAAAAAATTATGCATACCAAAAATATTTCCAGATTTATATTATTGACTGCTAGTTTGCAATCTCTGGCATGAAACCCACTGCTGTAACATGGATTAAGGTCTGTCTTACATATTTTAAGCGATATAGGTTATTTTCCTTTCCTGATAAATATATTTTTATTTTTTGTTAAATTGGTACAACCTATCAAGAATAACTGGAAATGTGGCATTCCCATGAACTGAGGCTACTTACGTTTGCCAGAAAGCACATTAAAATATTTTGTAATCACAGACTTAGTGAACTAGAAACAGCTGTGTTTGGTGAAATGTTTGTTAGAATCTACTTTTAAAACTTTTTTCATTTCTTTTAATCTTACTTTGCTTGAGTATTAAAGTTGGTATCATGTGAAAAATGTTAAAATTATACTTGGTGATACTCTATGGTTTTTCTCTCCTTTTTCCATAACTAAAACAAACTAAAAACTATGTCTCCAAATATAAAAACCAGATTTCTTGGAAAACTGTGTTAATTTCTGAATAATCCACCCTTTTCTGAGGCAGTTCCAGAATAATCTATTATATAATTGCCATGGGTAATTGCTATCCATCTGTTACCATTCAATTACAGTATTTCAGGAAATCTGTAAGTTGACTAATTGGCTCCTATTAGCACATAAATGAAAAGATTCCGAGGATCTAACTTCAGGTTTAAGTGTAACACATTATAATACCCAGTTAGTTATTAAAAAATTATATTATCTTGCCCCTTAAAGGGTTTTGGTTAGGATTAAAATATTCAACTTTTGGACTTTATTCTTTATTCATGGATATGCATCTCTCTAATACATAAATTTCAACTGCCATAAAGTCATTTATATTTAACTATGGGCTGAATTTTGTGTTCTTGGAGGTAGATCATATCAAGCTGAGGACTTTTCCTGGGTGGCAAGCTGTCAGGAGAAAATGACAATTTTTCTATTCAAAGGCTCATAATATTCCATTCCAACCTGTATGGGGACTGTGTATTCTACATACAATCAACCAATCCATAAATCTTCGGCAATCAATACCAAGTTTACGTCCTCTTAAGCTTTATACACATGCTCACACATGCACACACACACACACACACACACCCTGCTTCAGGCTGCTGGGGTTCCTTAGACTGACTTCATCATATTCAGTGATGTCCTTGATCATTTTGGCCCAACTCACACGTGTATGTGGCGAGAGAAAGCCACACATCAAGATATCCTGTGATATGCTCAACCCTTCACGCTGCACCCTTGCTTTGCTAAAGACTGATGGATTCTTCAGATGTGTGCTGAGCACCCACTGTGCGCCATGGACTATGCTAGGTTCCTGGGTCACCAGAATGATTCCTGCCTTCAGAGAGCTTCCCAGCTGGTGAACAGACACGTGAGCGTGATTTCAACATAACGAGATAAGTACTCTGAGAAATGGACAAGATACAGAGGCCTCAGTCATTAAATATTTTTGAGCACCTTAGGGTCAAGCAATGTTCTAAATGTTCAGGATACATCAAGTGAGTAAGACAGTCAAAGATATTCTGCCCTAACTGAAACATTTGTAGAACACCTAGGAGAGCTTACACCAGGCTATGAGGATTGGGTTCTACTTCCAAGGTTAATAATTTTATGAAACAAAATTGAATGGCTTCTGCACACTAGCAATAAACAATCCAAAAGTGCAATAGCAAAAACAATTCCACTCAACAATGGAATCAAAAAGCAGAAAATAGTTAGGAATAAATGTAACGAAAATTAAACGGCTTGTCCAAATATACTGTCAGGATTTAAAGCCCCTTTACCAGGGAATCAGCAAGAGTGGAACTCAAACATCCTCATAGTCTGCTCCCTAGTTTCTATTTTATGGTATCAGTGGGGAAGTTCAAGCTGCAGCTTTGGGGTTTTGTTCTTTTTCAAAGAACATGTCTTTGATTAGCAGTGAGAAGCTTCCCTGTCCATCACAATCTGCTCCCTGGAAGGGGAAGTGGAGAGCCCGCCGCAGCGCGCACACTGCTGGCACTGGGGCCTCCCGCATGTCTCTCTGCTAAGTGAATGGTTATTTCTGAATACTGGAAAAAGCCCTGTGGGCAGAAGCATCTTCAAAACAGGAAAGTGGGCACCAAATGCCCCAAGTTTCTTTGTTGTGGAAGCAGCTATGTCCCTTATCTGTAAGCTCATAGCCCAGGGCTGGGGGTTGCCGGCTGACACCCCGCTGAGACGGGCGGTGCTCTCAGCACAGAGAGGAGGCCTGAGAGGTGCGCGCAGCAGAGAAGCCCAGGGACCCCGTGGTTCAGTCCACTGTGCTCTGCGCTCACCCATCTTTACAGTGACAGCCCCTGGGGACAGGGTCAGGGCAAGGGCTTCAGTCTGTGATCTTCATAGTGAGATGAACAATTAACCAACTTCATATGTACGTAACCCTTGCTGTAGTCTCTAAGGGCCCTGGTTCCAGTTCAGGTCTCTCCCGCCTAAACCCACTCAATGTCTGCAAAGGTGCCCTAAAGGTGGGGCCGCCGAGTGTGAAGGACTGAAAGCTCACTGGTCAGAGTCAGCAGGCAGCACAGCTCTTCGGGGGCCCACGCCACTCTTGCCCCCACCCCTACTATTCTGGTTCCTGTTTTTGTGACTTTGGTCACTCACGGTTTTAACCTGGCTCTGTTTCCTGACTCTGTTATGTGCAGACCCTGGTATGAATGCCCCCTCAGGACTCCGCCCAGTTAGCTTCTTTACTCTTAACCGTTAGTTACCCTTTGAAGTTCGGAAAGAGGCATCTGGGTTTTAATGTGGCTCATTTCCTGCCTCCGGGGCTCACAGCCACTCCAACCTGCTATCTTCTTTTCCCATGATCTTTGGAAGTAAGGGGGGAAGTCATTTTAAACAAAGGAAAAGTAACTGTTAAAAGTCCAAGCAATTGCAGTTTCATTGGGACAAATGTGAATGTTTTAAAGGAATGCTGCTCATTAGCATGCCTGTGCTTAGGCATGCTTTTCATTTACTTGGCTGTACATTTATCTTAAAATTATTGTAACTTAACTTTGAAGTCTTTCACAGAACTAAGCACCTGCACCATTCACCAAAGGGCCCCTTGCATTGGATACCTTAACTCTGGGAGGCCCTGTTTGCTCTTTGTAGCCTGCCCCTCGCATTCCTGTGGTCGGCCACCAAAGGAGGAACAAGACAGCTGGGGGAAACAGTTCCAGATCTCTCTGCTCATCCTGTGAGCCGTGCCAGCTACACAGAGGGGAGGAGGGGGGCTGCGGGTGAGGCAGCCGGTTTTGTATGGCACATCCTCTGCTCTTTCAAGTCTTCTGTTCAGGCCAAGTGACTCTGCTCTTTTCCTCCCTTTTCACCTGCCTTCTTTGACGGGTACGTCGGAATGGAAGTGAGTGAATGACCAAGCATTCTTTCAGCTGCCATTACTGCTGTTAAGATTAAATCAACACAGTTTAATGACCATTACCGAGTACTTGTGAGATATCAAGCTCTGTGCTGGGCTTGGAGATGAATACAGCAGCAGAGTTCCTGTCACCAGAAGTGCCCAGCCAAATGGGGGAGGCATACTTAAACATACGTTGACAGTGGCGCACAATGTGCGCAGTAACATGCATCTAGAAATACAGAAGCAGTAGAGAGAAAGAACTAATTCTGCCTGGAGGTGTCTCTCCAAGGAGCCACAGGTGGTGATCACTGAGATGTTTTAAAGGAAGAATAGGAGTTCTCCATGTGGACAGGAAAGAGGAATGGAAACTAGGGCAACAGAACATGCAAAGACATTGTATGGAACTGTCAACTTTCTAGTGCTCTCATAACAGATTGTCACAAACTTGTGACTTAAACAACACCAATTTATTATAGAATAATTCTGTAGGTCAGAAGTCCAGTGTGGGTCTCAATGGACTCAAATCAAGATAGGACTGCATTCTCTTTTGGGGGCTTTAGGGAAGTACCTGGTTCTTTCCCTTTCACCCAAATTTCTTGTCTTGTGATCCCCTTCCTCTGGCAAGTCCCTCTCACACTTCCAGTCTTTGCTTCTTCTGTTTCATCTCTCTAACTCAGGCAAGAAAGTCTCTGCTCTGCCAAGGACTCACGTGATGAGACTCATGTGATTAGCCCAGCCAGATAATCCACAATAATCTCTTCATCTCAAGGACCATATCTGCAAAGTCCCTTTTGCCATGTAAAGTAACACATCTACACATAACAGCTATTAGAAGGTGGAAATTTTGAGGGGGGCACCATCCTGCCTACCACAGGAGGTATTATAGAACCGAAATGGTCAGAGCAGGTTCAGCAAAAGAGGAGACAGGTTTGGAGAGGGTGGCACCTGCCAGATAATGAAGGCCCTTGTATACCACGTTAAGGGACCTAGACTTAATCCTGGAGGTGATAGAGTCCTCTGAAGGGTTTTAAGCAAGGTGAAAATTGTGTTTTAGATGGAGCACTCTGCTGGCAGCATGAGAGACAGATTCAAGGGGACACAACTTGAAGTCAGGGGAAGTGATTGGTTACCTACTGCCCCATTCTCACCAAGAAGTGATGAGGACTCGTGTGTGGCACTATATGGATTCTGTTTATTCTATGAAACTGTCTGACAATATTTAGTTCAACAGAACCTATGGATGAAATGCCCCATAATACCAAACTTCTCTCTAAAAAATGGACACACTATCTGAACGTTGACACTCTTACCAGTTAAGTAAATCATTTCAAGGGTTCCAAGTGTTAGGAGAAGGTGTTTCATGCCCTCTAATTCCACAGTCTTGAATGACCCTTGCCCAAACGAAGTCCTAGCTTGTCCAGTAACAGATAGTAGCAGCTGCCTCTCTTTGGGAGTCATCAGCATATAGGGAGGCGGTAGTTCAAACCATGAGGTAGGAGGTAGTTCAGACCAGGGAAAGTCAATAATTTTTAAGAAGAAAAAGGTAATGACAAAATCCTGGACCATACCAACTTTTAAGAGGAGGACCAGAGGAGAAGAAAGAAGATTAAGGAGAGAACCATTAGACCATATGTCACAGGAATCAGAGGAGGAGTGAGTTCAAGGAACAATGGACTGTAGTAAGTCAATAATAATAAATGTCATAAAGTTTTCAAGAATGAAAAGGACAGAGAAATGTCATTTGAATTTAATAATTAAGAGGTCACTGAGGCTCCACTTTCAATCAAGAGTAACAGAAACCAGATTGACCCTCCTACCTTAAACAACTACAAAATGGACCAAATTAGATGAAACAGTGGTTTTCAGACTTTGGACAACAGCCCAGGACAGTGAGCCCTAGGAATAGGTGAAAAAATTAGTTGAGGATGACAGGTGCCCCATTTTCCTACTTAGAGATGTTTCCAAGTGAGAGCACAGTGGGGGAGCCCAAACAGGGCCAAGTGGTCTTGCTGGTTTGAGAAGACAGTGTTTGGGGTCAGGGAGACCAAGTTGGCAAAAATATATAGGTGAAGAGAAGGAAGAGTTTCATGGAGAGAGAGAGAGAGAGAGAGCTCACTCCAGAAATCCGCAGAGGAATACTGATCAGTACATGCATATGAGGATACTGCTGCAGCTGGGGAAAGAACTTCCAGAGAGGAGGGAATGGAACAATACCTGGAGATCACACAGAGCCAAGAATAGTTCCTGTCAGGGGGTTAGAAAGACCTGCTGACACAAGAGCACTGAGTAGGAGGGTGTTGGCTCAGTAGTGGGGCAAATTAGCCCAGACAAAAGATTATTTTGGACTTCCTTAACAAAGTTTAAAAGCAAGCCTTGAAAGGATCAAATTATTTCCACGTAACTTAATTGTGACTTACAAAGCTTAAAAATATTTAAAGGAATACCCCCAAAGTCCATTTCACAACAGTGTAAAAATCACAATGTCTGGCATTCAGTACAATATGAGTAGGCATGTATGTGATCGAGCAATCCCACTCCTGGGCATATATCCAGAAAAGACAAAAAGTCTAATTCAAAAAGATACATGCACCCCAGTGTTCATAGCAGCACTATTTACAATACCAAGACACGGAAGCAACCTAAATGTCCATTGACAGATGAATGGATAAAGAAAATGGGGTGTGTGTGTGTGTGTGTGTGTGTGTTATATATACATATATGTGTGTGTGTGCGTGTGTGCATGTGTATATTGTGGAATATTACTTAACCATGAAAAAAGAATGAATTAATGCCATTTGTAGCAACATGGACGGACCTAGAGATTATCATACTAAGTGAAGTAAGTCAGACAGAAAAAGATGAATATCTTATGATATCACTTATATGTGGAATCTAAAAAAATGACACAAATGAACTTATTTACAAAACAGAATAGACTCACAGACATAGAAAACAAACTACAGTTACTGGGGGGAAGGGGGCAGGGAGGGGTAAATTTGGAGTTCAGGATTTGCAGATACTAAGTAATATATATAAAATAGATAAACAATAAGGACCTACTATATAGCACAGGGAACTATATTCAATATCTTCTAATAACCTATCGGAAAAGAATCTGAAAAAGAATATATATATATACATATATATATATATTCACATATGTATAACTGAATCACTTTGCTATACAGCTGAAACATTGTAAATCAACTACACTTCAATTAAAATTAAAATTAAAAAAATAGTTGGCATGCAAAGAAGCAGAAAAATATGGCTTATAATGAGAAAAATCTATCAGTGGAATAGACACAGAAATAGAATTAGTAGACAAGTACATTAAAACAGCTATTATATATATGTTTTGAATGTAGGGGGAAAGGCAGAGGAAATTATGAGCATAATGAGAGAAGTGGAAGTTATATATATAAAAAAAAACAAATCAAACTTCTAAAGATGAAAAATATAACACTTGAGACTTTTTTTTAAAAAATTCCCTGGATGGGATTAACAGCAGATTAGACACTAAAGAAAAAGAGATTAGTGAGCTTTAAGATGTAACAACAGAAACTATCCAAAATGAAACAAAGAAAAAAGACTGGAAGATACAAATGAACAGAACATCAGTGATCTGTGGACATCAAGTAGCCAAACATATGATTCATTAGAGTCACAGAAAGAGCAGAGAAGGGGACAGAAAAAAGATATTTGAAGAAACAACACTTGAAATTTTTCCAAATTTGATGAAATGTATAAACCCACAGATTGAAAACTTTGAACAATTCTCAAGTTGAAGAAAACTACACCAAGAAACATCATAAACAAATTACTAAAAAAAAAAAGTGATAAATAAGAAAAAAAATATCAAAATCAGCCAGGGAAATGAGAAAGTCACTGGACAGTTTACCAATTTGGTGATAGACTGGTGGTCTAGTCACTGTGGACTGCTGAGTGACTGGCAAGTAAGGGAGTGGAGATAAAGAAAAAAACTGAGATGAAAGAAGGGTAACTAGATGGGAGCACAGCATCCAAAGTGGGTTTTGTTTGTTTATTTTTCAAATGAGAAAGAATTGAGCAAATTTATAGGTAGTTAATAATATTATCATATTATTAATGATAATAATAATAATGAAATAACTGACACTGATTAAGCCCTCATTTGTGTACTAGATACTGTACTCAATAGCTTACATACATTGATTCATTTAGTCCTCACTATAGTCTTATGAAATAGCTGTTTTTATGTCTCTATTATAACTGAAGTAACTGTGGTACAGATTGATGAGCTATTACTGCAAATTACCTAGTTTAAAAGTTCCAGGGCTGGAATTCAAACCAAAGTCCACTTGTGATATGCTTGACTTTTATATGCTGAGCCAGCAAAGAGGGAGAAGTAGGGTTACAGAGGAGAGAGGGTATAATTGATGCCTAGGAAGAGGTAGGAGATTATATATATGAAAGCACAGGAGGATGGGTTGGACTTGACGTGGAGGAAAGGAAGACTTCATTTTTGAGATACGGGGAAAGAAGTTAAGGATGGGTGTGGATGTAGATAAACAGAATCCCTGATGAGTTGAGGTGGCTTAAATTTTTTTTTTTGGTGAATGAGTTAGGTGTTTGGGAAAGGTCAAGCTTGAAATAACAACCAAGAGGAAAAGTCAAACACAAGGAGTGATGAATCATATTTAAGAGCTGAGTTGCATTTGGAAACTAAATGCAAATGGCTATGTTGTTTATTTCTAGCAGTGAGAGGGAGATAAGGATGGTAAGGATTTATGCTTTCAAGTTTATGCTACCTCCCAAAGCAAGATGAGACCACCAGCAGGTAATGTCAAAGAGGCAACAAGAACAGAGCAGGTTAATAACCATCTTCACCTTGGTTGCCCTGCAGACACACACACAAACACCTAATTGTTTCCTCATGCTGACCCCCTTCCAGATAAGTTCACTTGGTAAAAGCTCTCACTGAGCTATGAGTTTCCTTGGAATGTCCTAAAATTTCAATTTCTGAAATTTTTTCCATATTATTACATGTCGTCTATGAATCATGAACCCTTGTTAAACTTGTAGCTCTAGAGTAAACGTTTCCTTCCAGTCTTGATTACCAGCAAGGCAATTCAGTAACACAAGTATCTATTGTGAAATCTTATTTATGAACCTATGACATTATATGTAACGTTTTGTTGTGTATACTCTTTAACAACTTACAACTGGGCTTAAGGCTCTATTTGTTAGACTCTGCATTTGTAAAAGATGACTAAAACTTGGATTCTTACCCAGTTGTATCATGCAGTGCGAATATGCAACTGTCTTTTTCACATTTATGAGTGAAGCATTTCATCTATTAGAAGTGAACCTTTTTATTTTTAAGAGAGATTTGTTTTTAGTAGAGTAGACCAAGTAAAGATAGTTTATCAAGCCTCTTTCTGAATATCTATGACTAACCTTTGCAAATTTATGTAAAAACTACAAAGACATATCAGCTGTTTTGTCCTGTCAGCTTTCTTTACAGGTTCTTGGGCACCAGAGGCAATCTGGCTAGTGGAGTGATGGAAACAGCAAATAGGAAAGGAAATCTTCCTGTTTTTTCTGTGGTTATAAAACCTGGCATCAGGCATCTTTGGCCCACCTGCCATGAGGCTTCAAACTACTGCTGTTTCAGATGGGCCTCAAGTTAGAGAAAATACAGCAGAGTTTTCACTAAGTCTGAGCTAGGATTTGGCTGTATCTGCCACTAGAATCTGATCAGACTATTCTGCAGTTTGAAATTCTGCCCTGAATTCCTGCTGCTTACAGCAATCATTTTCAAGCTTTTGCTTATTATAAGTAGTACATATGCATTACATAACATTAGAAAATACAGATAAGCAAAAATAAAAAGCCATATATTCTTACTACCCAAAGAACATCATTTTAACATCTTAATTCTTATCCTTCTGGATCAATACCTTATTGACATTCTCTTTTTGATGAATTGTCATTGTACTCTTTTAATTCTTTAAATGTGGTTTCCTTTCATTCTTCGGACATATTTATAACAGCAGCTTTGAAGTCTTTGTTAAGTCCAACATCTGCACCCCCAGAGTACTTTCCAAACTTTTTTCTTTGCATGTCTCGTGATTTTTTGTTGAAAATTGGACATTTTGGATAACACTGTAACAAGTATGGATTCTAATCCTCTCCAGGCTTCTTCTTGTTGCTATTTTGTCTTTGTTATTATTGTTCAAATGTTTATTTGTTTAGTGACTTGGCTGGATTAGTTCTGAAGTGTATTTCCTCCATAGTGTGCAGCCTCTGATGTCTCTGTGTAGATAATCTTCCCTTGTTTTCATTTTTAAGCTTGGCTTCCTGGGGGTTGCTCCTGGGTCAACATAGCTCGGTCAGCCGTTGATTGGTCAGAGACTGTGTTTAAGCATCACGAGCCAGTCAAGTTTTCATCTTTTTCCACTGAATCTGTATGATGCTTGGGGACCACTTTCAAAGTTCAGGGGGGTTACGTATCTGCCACACCTTTAGCTCAAGGACTGATAGCTTGGAAGTACCCCTCTCTGGTTACTCCTGAGAGGTCATAGCCTTGAGATTTTCCAGGGCTTCTGAACCACCACTACTGAGTGTGGTATTCGCAGGGCCCTCTTTGACTGTGTCTGGCCTCAGTTTCTCTGTTAAACTTCTGCTGGTCTGCCTCTGGTATCACTAAGCTATTAGCCTCCTTTTACTATTAATCCTTGTGTGTTTTCTGTTGTTTCTGACAATGCTCTGGGGGCATGAATGGTCTATACTGTTCCAAGTAAAGAGACCATCCTCAGGCAGGAGTTGATCAGCAAGAGTTGGGGGCATTAGGGACTCTGATCCTCCTAGGCTGCCAAGCCTGCCCTGAGTCTCCCTGTAAAGCGGGAGCCTGGGGAGCGGGGATGGGCACTACTGAACAGCTGCAACCTCCCACCTGCTAAAGCTCTTTCACGCACAGAGCTTGTGGGGAGGGGAGGACAAGTGCAGTAGTTTTCTGGGGCAGTCCCACCCACCTGAATAGATCTTCGGCAACAGGAAGGTGGGGGCGATGGGCTTGTCATTGGCTGCCAAACCTGCCCAGAGTAGTTCTCACACAACAGGGAGCTAAGGATGATGGCTGCAGCTCATGGTGCAAATGCCAGTCTCCCACTGTCCTTACTGAGTGTCAGCAGACTTTGTTGAGTAAATGCTTCTCAATTTCTTGCATGCCCTTCGGTCAGTTTCCATGATTGTCTTAGATAATTTTGACCAGTTTAATCAATATTTCTTTGATGAGAGGATTCATCAAGCTCTTCACAGCACCGTTCTGGGAGTAATTTTACTTATTTGCTTAATACTTACAATATTAAGAAAATAATTGCAAAATATCAAATATAGTTTATAAACAATTAAACTAGTGAGTGTACTTTTAGACATTCCGTCATTTCTTTTGTGTCTGTCTCCTCAGACTGTCAGCTACCGAAGGGCGGGGCCTATGCCACATTCACTGTTTCCATCACGCAGGGCAGGTGGTGGGAGGTAATGGTCTTTTCAGCCTTAAAACAAAACTAAATACTATATGTGTTTTTAAACAAATGATTCCATAATTACTTCACCCAGTGGCTTACCTCCAGTGGCCAGCTTACTAGGCTCGTTTGCCAACTAGTTACAAGGCTGGCTTCCACGTGGCCTTCACAGTACACACATACACATATAAACCCACACTCAAGCACAAATTTTTCCTGACCTTTTCTCAGTTACTTTTCTTCTTTAAGAGTGCCCATATGCAAAGCTTTTTTTTTTTTAACCTATTAGACTTTCAAGGCACAGTGCCTTTGGCCTATCCCCTTTTTAGGAGCCAATGAAAATGTGACCCAAAATAAATTATATATTGGCTCAAAAATACAGAAAGAAAAATGCAGAACAAAAATAAATGTGTTTAATTAAATATCTATAAAATGTAACATTAGGTCAACTTACCAACAGCAACTCAATACTTACAAGGTTACATGTAAATTATTTTTAAGGTGGCACCTGCATACATTTTAAGATATTTCACATAGTGAGAACCTCCTCAAAGGTCTTAAAAATCCTGTTCCCCATATTTCACTCATGCATAAAAAAAGAAGGTTGTGGGGATTGGAATGCAGGCCTGGCACCAGCTTGTAGGGACCTCGTGAAAGATCCCAGACACTCACAAAGAAGAGGTGGCTGCATAGTGCATTGAACAATGTTTTCCCACCCTGATTTTGGTAGAGACCATGAAACCTACCCTGTAGACTCAGGCCTTTATATCTTATCAGTTCCATTCATTCACCTGCTCACTCAACATGGATTTGCCAAACACCTACACTGTGCCTGGGGTTCTACTGGCTGAGGATACAGAGAAGAACAAGGCAACCCAGGCCCTTTCCTCATGGTGCTTATGTACTAGTTGGGGAATAACATTCTTTTGGTCACATAAATAAATGTGTTACTACAGATGGTAATATGTGGTATGTTATGAAGTACAGAGTTCTTTGGAGGTGGTGTATATAGGTATCTATTTTAGATATAGACATCAGAGAAGGCCTTCATATGGACTGATACATAAGCTGAGATATAAGGAAAGAGCTGGAGAGAAGTGGGGGAGCGTGGGTATGGGGATGAGGAATGGCAGATGCAGAAGCCCTGGGGAAGGAAAGAGATTCATGCATTTATGGAAATAAAAGGCAGCCAGTATGGCTGAAGCATTATGAGTTAGAGGAAGGTGTTGTTAAAGGGGACTGGGAGGGAAGCAGGGTCATACAGGACCCTAGGGGTCATATCAAGGGTCTCAAATTCTAATCCACCTGAAGAGTTTTGAGCACCAAGCATAACTGGACCATGTTTGATTTTTCAAAAGATCTCCATGGAAAGTAGATGGACAGGGGCGCTGAGTGGAAACACAGATGGGGAGGGGGAAGCTGGAGGTCTGCTGTAGTCCAACTAAGAGATGATGTGATTTAGATAAGGGCACCTAGGGAAGACGGAGGAACGTGGATGCACTCAATAAATACTTCAGAGGTAACAACAACAGGGCTCTGAAAAATTCAAATCTTTTCTTCAATTCTATTTTTTGATACCATGTTACTAGCAATTCAGTTAAAGTTTAACCTAATACAAATGCCCATTGCATTATGGCAACACCTCAGTGTTGGATGTTGTGTTATGATGTCTATTAACTACTTATTACCTAACTCAGTGAACGAAAAGTTCCTTTGCCAGAAAAGAATAAGGAATGAGTAATACTACTTTGGGTACCAGATAAACTTTCATGTTTCTTTGACAGTAGAGGCAGATGCATCATGGTACAGAGAAATGAGTGTGAATTTTTGGAGCTGAACCACCTGGGTTTAAATCCTGACTCTGCCTTTAACTAGCTCTGTAACTTTAAACAAATTACTTAATATTTCCAAATTTTAGTTTGAAATGAAGATAATCCCTACCTCACAGAACATTTTCAAGACGAACAGCTGACGTACGACAGTTGCTCATAATAGGTGCTCAATAATTATTAGTTCTCTCAACTTACAACCATCCCTGTAATCTGTACTCCGTAGGCTGTTTGCTAAACCTATGTTTTTTTTTTTTAGAACTGGAAGAATTTAACTCAATTTCTTCCCTTAATTTACAGATGAGGAAATCACAGTATTCATATAGAGAGGTAAAAGAATTGCCCAGGAACTCAGAGCAGAACAGAACTAGAACCGTTTTCTCCAGACACCCACCGTCTTTCTAATATGCCTTTTTGCCTTATGTTTTTCTTAATGTTTAACTGAAATATTTTATAATATATCCATACATCCATCTTATCTCTGCTTATGGCAGAAAGAGGGTGATGGCTAATAGTGGTCTTGTGTTCCTTGCGTTCTCTTCGCTAGTTACATGCTATGGGGAAACTCCCAGGAGCCAGAATGGCAGAGTTAAAAGCCAAGTACTCCTTGCTGCATGATACCGTGATGAGGTATGCTGTTTCTTTTGTTGTGTTTATGCTCCTTGTTTGTAATGGGGCTTATGTTATTTTTCATTTTCCCAAAAGCAGGCCCTGAGACAAAGATTTGAGTTCAAGTAGTTTGAGAAGTGATACCAGAAATTATCGTGAGAGAGTGGAGAAGTGAGACGGGGAAGGGAGCTAAGCAGCTGGGGATGTGTCCATCTTCAGGTTAACCCTGCAGGCAGCTGGGGCTCAGTCTCACCGAGGACTCTCTGAGTGACTGTGGAACACACCTCAGAAGACTCCCACTGAACGGGGGGGACACTGGCATATTTGTTCACTAATTTCCATCCCACGTCGATTAAGGATTGCTCCTAGGGAGATGAGATCCTGCCACTTCTAGGTTAATCTTTGAGAAGCCAAGCAAATTCCAATGGCCAGAGAAATCTCTCAGGCAGAGGAACACAGGTGCTGCTGGTCCACCAAAGCTACAGGTGACCCCAGAGTGGGCCGAGAGGGTTGGTGAGATGCTGACATTATCTGCCACGGGACATTCCTGTAAGCTTCTCTCCTCCCTACCTTTCTTCACCACTCAGAGGTACTGGTCCTAAGACAACTCCAGCCTACAACTGCTGAGACTTCTGTCTTCACTTCTCACCTGTTCCTCTTACCCCCGGCCACTCACCTTAGCCCAGTCCCAATCAGCAGAGGTCAGAAGCATAGGCTTCCACAGAAGCACTGCTGTCAGCCCTTGGGCATCAAGGGGGAAAGAGAGTGAAGAAAGAAGGGGAATCCTGATCTCTGCTACTCCTTGCTACTCCCAAACCTCTTTCTTCCTTTCCCCCACCTCCTCTTCATAGCTTTGCATGACGGTTTCATAAAAGCCAAGGAGAGACAGAAGTGAACAGAAACTCCATCCTCCATTTCCCCAGCCATCCTCTCTCCCAGTCTCCAACCATTATCCTACTTCTTTCTTGCCCAGGCATTTGGCCACTTTGAGGAGGGGAGCCTGCGGGAAGGAGAAGAGCTGAGCTGCATCCCTGTGCAGCCTTTGCTGCGACTCACCCCACACTCAGCTCCACCTGGGTTCCCAACCCCCCACCAGAGCCCTCAGCTCTGGCTCCTCCTCCTCTTTCCCAGCCCCAAGCTAAATTCTCACCCTCACCCCTAACCAGAGACTCCATTCCCCACAACTGGTCCTGCCTGCCAGTGTGAGCAAGTAGTTCTCAAGACTCAGGAGCTTGGGGGATTCAGGTGCAAAGTCTAGGGTAATCCTTTCCAGCATACTTTGCACTGCTTTACTGCGAGAAATCTCCGTGCAGTTACCGGCATCCCTCTGAGCCTCTCTGTGGACTTCTCACCGTCTGGAAGCTCTAACCCAGAGCCCCACAGAGCCTGGCGGGATGCTGGCTGGCTTCCTCCTTGCCTGGCTCACAGCTCAGCTCCCTGGGCCCCAGTGACAGGTAGCCATGCAGGACCAAGGCTCTGGCGTTACCTCTTCCTACTTCCAGGTTGTTTTGCAAAACCATTACTTCCCTCTCGCTCCCCACATTTTATCTCCTCCTAACCCCTTAGTTCCCTCTTTTGTCATGGCACCCAAACACCCGCCCACATGAAGATGCAGACACTTCACTCTTGCTGTGGGGGCTGGAGCAGGACAGGTATAGGCTGGAAAAGCTGAACTGAAATTTAACTAGTTTTCCATAGAAACCACATTATAAGAGTTGTTAAATTCTCTTCTGCTGAAGAGGATGGACTATATTTCCAGTCCTTGTGAGTAAATTATCATTTGTGTTCTGGCTGGAACCCTAACTACCTTGTCCACCTCCTTTCTGGGGGAAAGCGGGCACTGTGGCCCAAGCCAATGCCTCACAATTCCAAAGTTCAAAACTCTCATTAAGGACATCAGATAACTTCAGGTTTACAAAGTATATACAAGGAAATTGAATTGTAAGAAATAAGTCCAGCTGCTGGTAAGGCTGGAGCTGCTGCTAGCTTGCAGCTCAGGTGAGTGATTTCTAGAAGACAGTGGAGATCCCAGCAAGTCCAATTTCTATGCCAGATGCTTAACTCTTTCCCCAAGATAAAGCCAAAGCCATAGAATATAATTAGATTTGTATGAGTCTCCCCCGCCTCCACGGTGCCATTCACATCCAGCTGTAGCCAGGCACTGAAGTTATGATCAGAAATCTGTAGATTAATTTATGTCCATAATTTTAGAGAGTTTTTCTTCCTAGATTCCTAGTAAAGTGTCATTAGAAAACTTACCATCTTTTCTTGGTTCACTAAGAAAGAAAAAGTTTTCCTTCAGTCAGGTCATGAGAATTCAAGAGTCTGAGAAACTTATTTACGAAACAGAAACAGACTCACACACATAGAAAACAAATTTATGGTTACCAGGGGGGAAAGGGGGAGGGCGGAGGGATAAATTGGGAGTTCGGAATTTGCAGATATTAACTACTATATACAAAAATAGATAAACAGCAAAGTTCTATATAGCACAGGGAACTATATTCAATATCTTGTAATAGCCTATAACAAAAAAAGAATATGAAAAGGAATATATATGTATAGGTGAATCATTATGCTATACACGAGAAATTAACTCAACATTGCAAACTGACTATACTTTAATTTTTAAAAGGAAGCCAAGAAAGCCAGGGTTGCTGGGGCAGTTGAAGGGAGGACCCATTCTTTTCCTTATTATTGTTCCCACCTCTGGAAGTCATGATCGTTCTGCAAAGTCAAGTGCAAATACCACATTCCCAACCAACTTCATCCCTTCTGTCGCCCCCACCAGCCTGATCTAGACACAAGTGGTAGCACTTGTCCCAATATTCCAGCTACATATTTATGCCTGTTCTCCTTTGCTAGATTGTGAGCTCCATTTGCCTCTAGTACCTAGTACAATACTTGGCCCCAAAATGCCACTGAACTGAACTGAACCTCAGGATGGAAGGAGCAGGGAGCAGTGTGGACATGGCCCCCACAGGAGCTAGGGAGGGCACTGAAGGGGTACACTTCTCATGATGCGAATCTCTGTTTTTATGGGACCCAGCACACAAGAGTCAGAGGTCCAGCTGCTACAGGATGCCAAACGTTTCACCGAGCAAATACAACAGCAGCAGTTTCACCTGCAGCAAGCTGACAATTTTCCAGAGGCCTTCACCACCGAGGTCTCCAAAATGAGAGAACAGCTTCTCAAGTACCAAAATGAGTACAGTGCGGCGAAGGAAAGAGAGTTCCACAATCAGTACAGATTGGACAGGTAAGTACGCGCTTCCCTCAAGCTCACTGAGGACAGGTACGGCAAAGCTGTTTCCACATAAGCAAAGTCAGAAAAATTAGACTAAATGAAGAAGGGATTTTAGGTGCAGAGAGTGTGAGAAAGCAGTGGTAGGAGGACGACAAGCCTTGTTCTTTCCTTGATCCCCTAGAACAGACTGTCCCTGAACGAGAAGGTCACACACCTCTTAGGGAAAAGCTCAGGTGACAGGGAGACGCTCTCAGGGAAAGATCTTTGTAGCATTTTCTGTATCTCAGGAAAGCCATCAACATCAGGAGCTGCAGCCAAAGAACACGCTCCACAGAACAAGGACCAGGCACGCACTCTCGCCCTCTCCCGCCCTGATGGCGGTCCCTGGTCCTTCTGCGGCACCAGGTCACCTGTCTGCATGGCAGGTGCCCCACGTGCAGACAAGCCCCCTGTGCGCTGAGGGTCACATCTGGTTCACTCTACTCCTCTGATGCAGGACTGGGGGCCACATGTTCGACCCTGTTCTCTCAGTACTAAACTACTTCTTAGGATCAAGGAAGAAAGTGATAATCCTTTTGGAAGACACATTCACCTTACCCAAACCTGGAGGATGTCATTCAGTGAACTGAAGCAGAAGTGTATTGCTCGAAGGGACAAATATTATTTCTACAATCTCCTCTAACTTTCCTCCTGTGAGCAGCAAGTCAGTGGCAGAGTTTGTTCAGCAAAGCACACTATTTAGATTGAATTTCCAAATGACTGCAATCCAGGTTTTGTGCTATGTGCTGCGCCTGGGTACTGGAGAGGAAGCCAAACCATGTCTCCTAGAATTTGTTACCATTTAAGGTGGCAGAACATTCTCTGGCTATTTTTAAGAGTAGATAGATTTCCCACAGAGTCAATGTAACTCAGTCCTGCTGAGAGATAAACGAATGACTTGAACGACTTTGTAAAACCTTGCCAGCCCTGGTTTTGAATCCTTTCTTTGGGGCCTGTTTTTTTCCAACTGGGGGATGAAGAAGGCTAGCTTGATCAGGAAAATTATACTCCAGGGGAAAAAGTCTGAGTTCTTCTTTGTCTCTCAATCTAAACTTGTTTCAGGCTGACCAGTGAGATCTATAAAAAGGAAGCCCAGCTATTTCTGTGCTCTGTAAGCACTCTTTCAGTTGAGAAAATAATGAAATTAAAACAATTGGCGGTTGTTCATTAGTATTGAAAATGTGAATGCTTGACATTTCCAGGAAAGGGTAAGTGGAACATAAGTCAGTTGATATTTAAATTGTTTAAAATTTCCAAGTATTCCTGCCAAAGGGGGAAAAAACCAACTAGAACTCTTGCCTTTTAGGTATAGACAGGCAAATTGTTCACTGAGTTGCTTGGGATGGGCAGGGGGTGGCGTACATAGCGACCTACAGTCAACAAGAACATTCAAAATGCGCATTTGCAAAAAGTTTACTGTGTGTTGTTTTTAGATTTGTAACACATGATTCCGTAGTTTAAGCAGACTCCCTTGCATTCTCAAATATTAGCAGCTCAAGAATTAATCTTATTTTCATAAAAATAATAGTGATACCCAAAGAAATACCAGGAACGAATTATAGGCTGTGCATTTCACTGGCTTAACGTATTCAGTATTACACGGTACAGAAACAAAGTCACTCAGCATTCCCTCCCCAGGAAACAAGTAGACATTCCCATCCCCACATAACAAATAAAGAAGCTAAGCCAGTGAGAGAAAACTATTCATCCAAACAAACAGATACTTTTCAGATCAGCACAACAAACTCTCATTTTATTCAGGGCCGGAATAGCAGAAGCCCAGATGACCAGCACTCCTCCACCCCAACATCTTTAGGAACTTCTGAATCATCGGCAACTACTAAGAACAATACGTTGTTCAGATACTCTAGAGAAAGGATTTTCCTCTATAATTTGGTTGATTTTCTTCTGTTTTCACATAAAATAAACTCTTAAGTAAATGTTAGTGATGAGTATAATTACATGGTTGGTTAATAATGAATCTGTTATGGTAATTTCTAGTTTGAGGTGAATATTCATCCATGATCTCTTGGTAAATATGCAATCCAGGAAAGAATGTGTGACCTACTTAAATAAGTAAATGCATTACAATAATGAAGTGATTAAATAAATAGTGTTGAGAACTTATTTTTGAAACAAAGTAGAAGTCCCCATCTTTCCAAAAACTTTCCCTGTAAACAATTTTTAATATTCTTTCCAATCTTTTCTTTGCCTTCACTTTGTTACCCTTTTGGGGCATCTCTGTTTTCTATTAATTCCTAAGATCTGGACAGCAAATCAGCTATGTCTCTCATGAGTCTCTGATGTATTCTGACAAGTCTCTGGCAGCTGGGGAAACAGGGTCATGGTCAGTCAGAGCCGTCTGTCTGTCGTGGGTGTGGACTGGGGGGGGCACATGTGGCTGCACACATGCAGGACTGTCCCAACATGAGCGTGGCCTTAATGACTGTTTCTTCTGCCACAGCTGGTTCACTATTGGTGTCACCCAGGCACTAGCAGTTGTTTTCCATTCTTAGTCCATTAGTGACAGTAAAATTGGAACCACAAAACAAACAAAACTGGTAAGAAGGAAACGGAGGGATTATTTCAGCAGTCTCTCTGAAATTCCAGAAATTTAGACCATGACAGAGGGGCACACAGGGCATCAGGAC
Source organism: Vicugna pacos (assembly GCF_048564905.1). NCBI lineage: Eukaryota > Metazoa > Chordata > Mammalia > Artiodactyla > Camelidae > Vicugna > Vicugna pacos. The sequence continues at coordinate 74,447,009 of NC_132993.1, read as the reverse complement.
TAGTAGTAAGGAAAACTCAGCTGAAACACATTTTATCTTCTAAACATTAAAAAAGACAACTTCACAGCTCACCCTGGGACAACCAAGAATAGCACAAGCTTCAGACAGGCTCTGCAGCATGTTGTCCTCCTAACTGAAAGAGAAGCATCTGAGATACACATTTAAAAGGCAGATCCAACCCTAAAACTAACAATTCCAACTTCTGTCCAAGCCTCCTCTACCCCACCCTCCACCAAGGCAGCATTTGAATTGTTTTCAAGCTTCCTATGTGATTCTGATTCACAGCAGCACTTGAGAACTATTGAGAACTAAACGTGGTTCTCAGCCCTGACTGTGTGCTTCCACACTCTCAGTGACAGGAGCTCACAGCCTCCCACAACAACCTATCCGGGCTCTGGACAGCTTGACTCTCAGATGGTTATTCCTTGTGTGGGTTCAGAAATCTACCTTCTTGCAACTTCACCTGGTCAGGCTGGCTCGACTCCTGAGAGTGAACCGTGCCTCTTGCACTGCGCAGCGCACAGGGCTTCCTGCATTGCCTCTCCACCTACAAGTCCTTAAAACCAAAATCCTTTGGTGATCTGCTTCAGTTAGGACACTTGCTACAGAAAACAAATGAATCTTGAGGAGCTTTCACACTGAAGCACCCGTTAGTCAGGAAAGCTGAAAATGTCAGATTTAAATTTTAATGTCAGTTTAAGAGGTTAGGGGTTTATATGTATCGAAGCGGCACACACACACAAAAAAACCTTTCTTTTTTTATCCCAGTAATGCCATGCAAAAACGAGAATCCAAAAGGAGAAAAAAAAAGACATAATGCATAAAGATGTTTATTACATTATTATTTATAAAAGTGAAAAATCAAAAGAAATCTAAATTTAAAAAAAAAGATAGTGGGATTTTTCAATCATAATGTATTCCAGAGACAGCTTGATACTGAAAAGCTCCCTGGAGTCAGATAATCTGAGCTGGGTTTGAAAGTCAGTTCAGCCTTGACCGGTGACGTTGGAAGAGGTGCCTGTCACCTCATATCTTTATTTGTACAGTAAAGATAACAAAACCTCGTTAGCAAGATCTGAAGTTTAGAAATGATGTGTGTAAAGTACCTGGCATACAGTAGGTTCAGTAGACAGTAGACAATATTTAGGATTATTTTCTTATGGTACATCCACCCCCTAGAAAACCCTGGAACTAGTTATTTAGCTATTGATTATGAAGTCTGTTTTGCAACTTGGGAAACTATTTTAATTACATGTTAGGTAAAAATGGGCTGAATCATATATACACATTTAATATAATTTCATTAAAATATACAAGGAAAAGGAAAGTGATCAAATGTGGTGTGATAAGGGTGAGATTATGAATGATGTATTTTTCTATATGTAAAAGCATACATCTTTCAAAGGGAAAAAGCCCATCAGTGTTTCTTAATAAAAATGAGAAAAATGCATGATAGAAATGTAATTAGTTAAAAATGTCCTAAAGAATTAGCCACTTTATGTTTGCTTAAACTATCATTTTATATTTATTTAAAGGAAAGTCTTATCTTGTGGGAAAGTTTCATGTCACCATTTTGAAACTCAGACATGCAGGTGGCAACCAGAGATAGCAGCACACTACCACCCCCTGGTGGCAACACTGCTGAGGTGTAAGATCACCAACTTGGAAGTAAAATAGGAATTTATACACATGCTCTAGAAGCAAAGGCCTAAGTATTCAAAGTTCTGAAAAAGTCAGCTTCAGCTTCTGGGTCACACAGCTAACCTATATGAAATTCCATGTGGCACATAATTATTACACTAAACTTAGTTTACATTATTGCAAAAAAAATTCATAAAAATAAACCTGGTGTGCATGCAACTTTAGTGCCATGTTTAGTGGGATGGGATCTGCTTATTTGATGGAACCAGTAGAGGCTGTTGCAGTAATCCAGACATGTACGAGTTTATTGCAAATAATATAAAGCAAAAGCCCAGAGCCTGCCTGTAAGAAGCCTGAGTCTAGGAGGGAGGTCATGTGATGAGAGAACTGCCCTGATGGGGGTGTGTGCAGGGTTACGGGAGGACCTGGGAGGGCGCCCCTCCAGGAGCCTGTGGGAGTCGGTGAAGCCACCATAAAGAACAGCCCTCAGGCTGCTAAACTAGCAGGGGAAGTTCATTCTGAGGAGAGAAAATGCAAAGTTTTTACTGCAGAAATAGCTTACTTTTTTGTTCCTTGTCAAACTTGACTTCTTTTTCTTGCAGCTTAATGGAAGAAAAAAGCCTCATAATAAAGGAATTTGAGAAGATACCTAAGCCAGGAGTAAGTCTGAGATGATCTAGACTTTGTTAAATACAGCTGGATTCAAATATTCCTTTTGATGAATATTAATGTCTATCACAACAATCACACCTTGAAACTTTGGAAAGAGCCAGAATGTCTTAAGTATGGATGATGGTGCTGACAGGAAGATCTGCATAACTTCTGCAGTAAACCAAAGTGGAGCCTATTACAGGATTTAGCATTTGGCATCTAATTTATGTTGTGTTTGGTTGGACAATATCTGCTTTGTTTTCAGGAGAAAAGAGGATTCTGTGGTTGGCACTTAAAAACATTATTTTTGTTCTAGCCATTACTCTCATAGCTTCCCGAACGTCTCAAGCTTGTTACAAGAAATCTTTATAAAAATGGATCACTTATTGATTCCTGCAGAACAAACTAGACCAAAACATAATGGCTTAAAACAACAGCCATTTCTTTACTTTCCACAGTTTTGAAATCATAGGTCTGAGCTGGCTCAGCTGGGGCTGGATGGCCCACGATGGCTTTATTCATATGACAGCCAGTTGGTAGGCTAGTTGGTCTAAAGTCACATGTCACTAGTTAGTCTAATGATGGTAGAAGGGTTTCCAGCCTCAAGAAAGAGACGAACAGTTTCAAGAGATGGCAATCCTCAGCACAAGCACTTTTCCAGCCTCTGCTTAAACCACTGCTGGTAACATCTCACTGGTCAAAGCAAGTCACATGGCCACAGCCAGAATCAAGGGGGAAAGATACAGGCCCTACCTCTTAATGGGAAGAATGACAAAGACACGCTGCAAAGAGGCATGCATACAGAAAGAGGAGGAATTTATGTCCCTTTTTTTGCAATTTATCATAGACAGTAAACAGAAGGATCATCACACTTTGCGTTGCTTTCGCCTCTTGAATGGTTATATTTCAAAAGTATGTTGGGGGTGGCTTAATTTCAAGGCACCAAAACCTTAGTACAGAGTAAGATACTATTACATATATGAATATGAATATATATAATATATGCCTATTACATACCACCATGTGAGTATTCCTCACCGTCGTTCACAACCTGACAAATGTTACATCGTCTACAGATTCTGTGGGGAAAGCTTATTAGTTCCAGATCACAGGATCACCAGTTTTAAGCCTCTTGCAGCAGCAGTGGAGGAGAGTAGTACGCGGAAGGACCCGAGCAGGCTAAGTGGATCCCTCACTTAGTTGCTAGTCGTGTGTAGACTTTCTGAGTGTAAGAAGGCTTCTCTGTCGTAAATCAAACACTTCCCAGATACTGAGTCACGAGAAACAAAGACCTGCTAGGAATCTGGGGTGGAGGACATCTGGGGAGAGTACATAAGTTAGAGGTGTAGTATTAATAAGAAAGGGGGAATTAAGGAGTGCCAAGAATTAGATATTCCAAATATGAAAGAACTCCCTAATTTTTAATTCCCATGTGTGACTCAGGTTAACCATAAACTGGATAGATTATTTGCATCTGATTTTGTCAAATCACAAAGCTCCTACAAAAAAGCCTGGAAATTTTTACTAATGCTTTTTGGTACGAGATCAATATTAACACAGAGAAGGGAAACACTTAAAATGTAGGAGATAGAAAAGAGCATTAGTTTAAAAATCAGAGTTGAAATCTAATGTAAAATGTTTAACACATGCAGTATCGTTGTTATGCCTTTATTGAAGAGGTCAGAAATCCTAAGTTGCATTTAACTTTGAAAGAAATCGTTCATGAGGTTCAAAACAAATATAATCAAAATGCTGAGTAAAATTACTTTTAATGTGATTTTTAGGCAGATAGATGTTTGCTCAGATGCTGGGTAACCGGATAATTTTCATTACTTTTAAAAGGAAATGGAGAAGAAGATGAGAATATTGAGGGAAAGCACTGAAGAATTACGTAAGGAAACAATGCAGAAGAAATTAGAAATTAAAAATTTACGGGAAGATTTGACATCAAAACAAAAGCAATTACTAAAGGAGAAGAAGGAACTGGAAGAACTACTGGAGTATCAGGTCACCTTAAAGGTGTGCTTCCATTTCATAAATATTTAAACACTGTGCCTGCGTGAACATAAAAATGCACGACTATCCGGACTGACTGCATAGGTTTGACAAAGTCCAAACCATACAAACTGAAATGTTCTGCGTTGCGATTGGCCCTATCAGACTAAACCTGGGCTCTGGGAACTCACGAAAGACTTTTGAGTGTTTGGTGGCATCAGTCTAAGTCGAAGCCCTGATCCAGGGAAAAGGTCTCTCTCAAACTTGCCAAGCATTTTTCCTTATTAGAAATGAGTGTTACAAACACAATCACTGCCAATGGGGAGAGGCAGGTAGCAGGGGGTGGGATGATGGGCTGTTAGAGCCCCACTTCACTAGTCATTGGTCACAGCCTGCTCCCCTCCTTCTCCCACCACCCAGTCCCCAACAAGACCCCTCCACCCAGCCAGTGGCGATCCTGTGAGAACAAGCATGAGCTGTTGGCAGCCTCTGCAGCCTCTGAGGGATGGGCGCCTCCATAGGGGAAGTCTGGGCAGAGCACCCAGAGCATCTGCTATACTCAGCTCCTCTTTCAAATGGTAGCAACCATAACTATCTTGTTAAGTTCATTATGAGTATTAAATGGAATAATTAAAGCATGCTGCATAGTACAGGACAGATAGTAAGAATTCTACACCTTGTAATTCTTTTCTCTCTCCCATTTAATTTGCTTAACTGCTTTTGGTCCAAGATTACATAATTTAACATGGTTCCATTTCTCTACTAGGATGAAGTGGTCCACCATCAAGCCATTCCTGTACAAATTGGAAAAGAGATAGAAAAAACAACACGCAAAAAAGTGTATGGCTTAATATTTTTTTAGCCCTCCCAGCCCACTCTCCCCCAAGTTATGTGTGTATGCTAAAACAAGAATATTAACCACTGAACACATCAAATTACCATTGTAATTTTAGAAACATCTGAATTTAGCCCTGTCTAGGTTGTGTGTATCAAGTTCTTTAAAAGAATATAGTGTAGCATATTACTATTACCCATCACACTTATTTGTGTCTTAATTTGGGGACAATATTCTCATTTTATATTTTATAAATACATGTTAATTCATATATAAATAATTTATAGATATAATTTATAAAATATATCTTTATGGAGAATGCCAGTAGACTTTAACAGAGCTGATACACAGCTCTGTATGACCCCCATACAGGGGTCAATTATTTGAGCCATGTAGAATTTCATGGTCTAGACATACGTCACCCAGTCAGATGCCTAAAACCCCCATGACGGTTAACTCTTCACTTGACACCTAGTCACATGTGTAAGACCCCCAACACTCAGAGTAGATTTGGAGGCAGAAGTGACTGAGGAAATTCTCAAGGTTTAGAGGAACCAAAAAAGATAAAGATACGTGAAGATGAAAATCTGGAAAAACACTATGTTTGCTCTGATGATTGATCTTAAAAGAAGAGGGGGAAAAGAAGCAGGCACTTGTAACGGTTGTAAAAGCCAAGCCCACCAGCACCAAACTGGAGAAATGTAGGTCACTTCAGGGAGGCTGGTCAGGATGAGGGTCGAATCCCAGGAGATGGTAGCAGTGGGCATCTGGGGAGAAAGGGGGAGGCTGGACAAATCCCTGCCCTTGGTGACACTCAGTCGAGATACCCTCTAAGTCCCACTCACCTGTGGTCTTCACCCCACTTCTGAGATCAGTGAATTTGATGACTAGCTCTTCTGTTGCCTTGTCATGAAGTAAAAATTGGTAAAGACAGCCTGGGCTCAAAACTAGGTAAATGTGTGTGTGGATGTCATGTGCATGCAAATTATGTATCCCCCACAGAGAAACGGAAAAGAAAAAACTTATCTTGGAATGTGAACTCAAAGAGCTAAATGACTCGCTAAAGAAAGTTGAAACCAAAATTAATGCTATAATGGAAGAGAAGGAAGATGTAGTAAAAGAAGTTGAAGGCAAACGAGCCTTACTTGAAATCAAAGAACGAGAATTTAACCAACTGGTCAAACTATTGGAATTAACCAGAGAGAATGAAGCAACTTCGCTGACTGAAAGGTTGGTTATATTTCTGTGTTTCTGTCATCTACATTTTTCTTTGATTTATATCTGAGGATTCAAAACATAACCTCAAACAGATTTATGGTGATTCAGTAAACATTTTTATAGAATTTTACATCGACTTTTACCACTAAGTACCATTAATTTACCATTACCATTGATAAATAATAGATATATTATTAAATAAAGTATTTTTCCCATCCTTTCTTCTTCATTGTCCTCTATTTCCTGTGACCAAATCTTAAGGACACAATTTGTTGTATTCTTATAAGTTTCTGAAATGTGTCTCTGGAAAATTCTATCATTGGAGTGAGCTATAAATGAGAGGATTTTTTTTTTCCTACAAATGATGGTATGTCTGAGGTAAACATGATTTTTTTCCTAATGGGAGCAATTTTGTGGTATGAGTCCCTGGGAGAGTGTTAATTTCCATTTTAAAATAAGATTTCAGGGAAACTAGGACTCTCTGCCAATTTACTCTTCCACTTGGGTTTTTTTTTTTTTTTTAATGACTGACTCTGACAACTTGCAAACAAAATTGCTTTTGGAATTACTTAAAATTTGATTCTAACGAGAATAGTTCTGTGTGTATCTACTGAGCATGTTGTCTTGAAAAGCATAAAGGGCGGGTGACGACAAATCACTTTCATATTCTCTTTTTACCTGGAACAGAGGGATCTTGGATCTCAATTTACGTAACTGTCTCATTGACAAGCAGAACTACCATGACGAACTTTCTCGTAAGCAAAGAGAGAAAGAACGAGATCTTCGAAATTTAAAAAAGATGGAGCTACTCTTGAAAGTGTCCTGGGACGCACTCACCCAAACTCAAGCCCTGCACCAAAGGCTCCTGTTAGAGGTGGGTGCTGAACGCCACTATCTGATTTGTAAGCTCAGTGCCGTCATTCTGAAGTAAAAATATTTCAAGAAGTTGTTTTTGCCATCAACTGAGAAAGAGGGGAAGAAAAATAACAGGGAAGAAAAATAACAAGAGAAGAGGTAACTTTAAAATGCATCAAACCTGTTATAGAGGCTCCGTCTTACAATATGTCTCCATCTTTTTGCTAGTCCAAGATTAGAGAAACATCTTGTTTGGATCAGGCATCAGCCTGGCCAAGGGAAACCGTTTAGGCCAACCAGTTCTGGAAGAGCTAAAAGGTTCACTAAGGGTAGGACCAAATGGACCACTGTCTTAACCATTCGAAAGTGTCAGATCCAAAATCCTGTCATTGTAGACTCCAGCAGTCAGAGACAAGGTCAGATCATGTAAATATACACAGTCAGCCTGTACCTCCAACTAGCCAAGAGCCATCAGAACCTGGTGTCACGCTACCTGACTAATTCTGTGCAGTATCAGAGGCGTACTACAGTCAGAGAACGCTCAAGATAGCTGTTACCTTCCTACCACCTCTGTGCTCCCAAATGGAAGGGTTTTGGTCCTGTTGCCTCTGACTCTCTCCTCTCTCAGGTGGCACTGCCTGTGCTAGTGGACCAAGCACTGCTCAAAGTCAGTGGGCCCTTGAGAGGGCTGCATCCTCATGCCCATGCCTTGGCCAGCACTTCCTTTGGTGAAAAAGGGATCAACCTCTGAGATGAAGCAGCTTGGGGTGCGGAAACCATACCTGTTCTCTCCAGGACTGTCATGCTCCATGACCTTATGGAGGTTCATGACCTTAGAATTTAAACAGGGGTTGCCAGATGTGGTAGACACCTCTCATCCTAATAGGCCGAATTCTCCTCTCTTTCTGAGCATCTGGAAGGCTTATATTCCTTGCATCCTTTGTCACTGGGCAGGGTCATATGTCTAGTTCTGGCCAGTGGATTGTGGGCAGAAGCGACACATGTCCCTTCCAGCCTAGAGCATCTAATTACCAGCTTGAGACCCTCTAGCTCTTTTCCCCATCCTGGGCCCACTGTGGAAGGACATGATGACATGGAAGTGCTGTAAAATGGGAGCAGCCAGGAAAGCTGAGCCAACAGGGGTCCTGGAGAATCACCTTGACTGACCACAGGCTTTGCCAAAGCAAGAAATAAGCTTTCATGCTGTTGGGTCATGACAGTTGGGGTTGTTTCTGACACATAACCTAACCTACCCTGACTGGAAGACCAGTCTTTAGCAAGATGTGCAAATAATTGGTTGGGGTTGGGAGTGTATAAATGAGTAGGTCCTGGTCTTCCATCAGATGTTACTTCACGGACTTTCCCCCACCTCATCACAGTGTGGTGAAGTATACTTTTTACATGTTTGCAAAACAAAGAGGTACTTATTATTATCAAGTAAAAGAATGGTATGTATGTTTCTCATCTACGTCTAACAGTTTTACTAATATTGCTGCAAGTAGATTGATTCTTTTATTACTATGAAATATCTTTAACTCCAGAAATGCTTTTTCCCATAAAAATTCACCTTACCTGATATTAGTAAAATATCAGTTACACTAGTTGTGTTGTTGTTGTTAGATTTTGCATGGTGTTTCCTTTTCCATCCATTTACTTTCATTCTTTCTGTGTCCTTAATCTAGGTGTGTCTTTCATATGCAGCACATACTTTTTAACATCTGGTCTGAAAATTTCTGCCTTTGAATTCTCATGTTTAGTCCAGAAACGTTTAATGTAACTATGGATACACTTGGGCTTATGTCCCTGGTATTACTCTTGCTTTTCCTTTGTCCCATCTATTTTGTGTCCCACTGTCTCTATCTTTTCTTCTTTCAGATTAATCAAAAAGATGAACTGTTCTATTTGTATTTTCTACTGTCCTATTTTCCCCATTTTTGATATGTGTTAGTTTTGCATTCTCCTTCCATTCTCTGAGTTGTTACCCTAAAGATTACACCATTCATCCTTGACTTATCAGAGTCCAGTATAAATGAATACTTTCACTACTTCATAATAAATGAAGGTAGTCAGAGAAAGACCAATATCATATGATACCATTTATATGTGGAATCTGAAAAATGATACAGATGAACTTATTTACAAAATAGAAGCAGACTCACAGACATAGAAAACGAACTTATGGTTACCAAATGGGAAAGGTGGGGAGGGATGAATTAGGAGTATAGGATTAACAGAGACACACCATTATATATAAAAGAAACAAAAAGGATTTACTGGATAGCACAGGGAACTATATTTGATATCTTATAATAACCTATAATGGGAAAGAATCTGAAGTTCCACTCTTGAAACTAATGCAATATTTTAAGTCAACTATAGTTAAATTTAAAGACAAGAAATTAGACAATGAATATACAACCTTTATTACCTTCCCCGGCAAAAAGCAAATGGACAGTACACATTAATTCTTAGTAATAACAGTGCTAACTACTTGTGACACACAGCTACTGGGAATGTGGAAACAAATCAGCCTCTTTGAGAAGCTACAATTAGAAACAAGGAGCCCTCTTGGACCCTGTTTTCTGCCTTCACTTGAAAGCTTGCCTCAGTAGCTCTCACTGCTGAGAAAGTTCCAAGCGTGGTTGAGGCTGCCTCACTGGCCAGGAACCTCCATCCACTGGGAGAAGACCCGTGTCAATAGGAAGAAACTTAAGATTGTGGGGAGTAGGCAGTAGTGTTCAGCGTCTGGACGCAATTCCAGACTGAGAAGATAATCCTGCTAATTTGCTCCCAATGCAAAGCACACAGGAGCAAGCATTTAATGCAAAGTGGAAATGACTGCACCCCAAGTCCAGGACTCTGCAGCTGCCAGGAAGACCAAACTCAAAAACAAAGTCGCTTCAGAAGAAGTAGCCCAGCCTTACTTGCTCTGCTCACTAACTCTGCTTTGATGAATGCTCTGGGCTCTTTGGCTCAGAACAGCTGAGGGTCTAGCATTCCTCTTAAGGCAACTGATTTGCATATCATTTTGGAAAGTTGAAGAGTGTTCACAAAATAAAATTAAATAGTGAAACAATGCCTACCTCAAAAAAACAAAAAAGGTGCCACATAAGATAATGGCTTAAATGACTAAAAAAATGTTAGTGGCAAAAATTTTTTTGGTCAGTGAATGTAGTCTGGAAATGTATTCACATGTAACTAATAAAAGAAAAATCAGAAGGGAGGGAAAAAGAATAACAGATGACCGGAAGGGGCAATTTAACTTGCTGTTCAGGGATCAGACGAGGGGGATGTAGATCCCAAACCAGGTGGATCAATGATCTCTACTCCTCAAAATATCATTTAAGAAGCAACATACATACACATCCTAAACTGAACTGAAGTCTGTAATTATAATCTCCTCTCTGTTTGGCCTATCACTTTGACATTACTTTGTCTTCATTATAGTTTTTCCTTTCAAAGAAATGTAAACAAGATTCTTAGCTTTTAAGCAAGAAAAAGCCTTAAGTGCCACATTAGTTATATTATTAAAGTAGGGTGAGTTCTGTTTGTTTCCATATGTTGAAATGCAGTTGGTCAAGTTGTATCAAGAAATATGTATGATTCTGATTTTTTAAAAAAGAAGAAGTGGTCCTGCCACAGGGAGAGAGTCTTTGCTTGGATTAGGCAAAACATGACAAATTAGAATGTGGAAGAATACTTAAGCAAAGACATCACACTCAGGAAATCATATTACCCATACAGCACACCTCTGCATTTAATCATGGCTTCTACTGACTTCCATTTGGCACTGAAGAAAAATAAAACCCCATATCTACACTTTGATACAGTCCCCCCAGGGACACTGGGGGTTTTACTCTGACACTCACCATCATGTTTAAGGGCTGGGGTATTGTGACTCTTTCTAAACATAAAACCATGTCCAAGAGTGTGACGACAACAACAGAATCCTCTAACCAAGGAAATATGGCACTTCCTGTATAGCACAAGTCAAGCAGAGTTCCGTGCAGGCATCAGTCCCAAGGGAGCAGAACGCCATGCACCACTTACCAGTTCCCAGGAGGAGGCCCATTGCATCTTGGAATTAGAGTCACCAAGGAAAGCACAACACAGTGAAGCACTGGATGGAACAACACTTCACCTACGTAAGGAAGAGACAGAGCAAGATCAGCTTCAATGGTGGACATTGGTCCCCCGTGGCCACCAGTCTCTCCTGGCGGCCACTCGGGGTGATCAGGCGGTGCTCACAAATGTCATACCACAGTGGAAGGAATCTTGACCCCTTTCTTGTAGAGTCTGAAATGCTGAAAGCCATGCCTGAGGGCCAGTGACACACAAGCTCAAGCAGAACAAAGGAGTAGTCATGGTCCCTGAAACAGGGAAAGAAATACCCACACAAGGTGGTGAGACCAGCACAGGCTGGTGAGGAAGTGTTTCCAGGCCCACAGACCATTCTCACCCAGCCAAGCGGGGATGGAAAGACAGTCTAAGTGTGCTAATAACACTGCTCCTTGATTTTTTAGTTTTAGACCTTTTTTACTTCTCACTCTAAAAAGGTAAGGATTAAGCTATACTCCTGTTCAATACACACATTTCTTGTCCCTCCATACACTGAATAGTCCCATGCCACAATTTTAACAAGTTCAAATTTTGATATTCACATTATTATGAATACATAAAGGTTATTCACACCGGAGTCATATAATATTAGATAATTACCTTATCCTTTCTTACAAAATTTTGTGTTCCCAGAAATGTATAAACATCTGGCTTCTTATTTGTAGTTTTCTGTGTCATTATCATTAGTTCAACCTCAAACTGTTCTGAAATTGTATAAATTTCCTCTTAGTACATTAAAACACCTTTGGTGGTCCATTCATTTAATCTTGAGGAAATCACTCCTGAGACTTGGCAGTGACCTCCAGCCAAAGACTTGCGATCGAATGAGTTGAGTATATTACTCATTGCAGTCAGGGAGAACATATACCACGGGGAATAGTAGGGTATCTCAGCAGAGGGTATTAGAAAGGATATACAGGATTTGGGCTTGCATTATATGTTTGAGGGATGGTTTAAGAAATTGGGTCTTCACCCTAGATTTGGATGTTGTCAGAAAGTGAGGGTAATTCTTTGGTTGGGAAACTTAATAAATCTTAAGCTAGGAAAAATAAAGCCTAGATTGAGGCTGAAGCTGTAACTGGTAAGGAAGACTGTGAGATGGGCATATGTGGTATTTTGTGGTTTGGACAATGGTCATGTTTTTGTCTGTGATAAAGACAAATACAGAGCGGTCTAGTCTGATGATGATGTTCTGTGAACTTGTGTTCAGTGGGAGAGCACCAAGGCCCAGCTGTACTCACAGACGTCAGAAGCTGCCTTTCCCTTCTCAGCCTTCTCATCTGTTACAAACTGGTCACATTCCTCTGTGTGTATACTCCCTGACTGTTTTCTTCAGAGATGACTCCCTTTACCTCTCTCCTATGTTAGATCCCCTATGTCATGGGTCTCTTGTGTTTCTCTTTTGGCTCATTATCTTTTTGTGGGAGAAGCATGTCTTCTAGTAGCTTCCTGAGAAAAGGTGAATGAAAACTAACTTTTTAAGACCTGTTAGAAAATGCATGTCAGAACACCTTGCATGTCAGGAAATATTTTATCCTCACATTAGCTTCACAGATAATAATTTAACTGGATATGAAATTTTAATTGAAAATTATTTTCCCTCATAATGAAGACATTGATCAGGTGTCTTTTAGCTTCTGAAGTCACTACTTAGAAACTTGGTGTCATTTTGATACTTGAGCCTTTGTTTGAAACCAATTTTTTTCTTCATGCTGGAAACTTGTAGGATTTTTTATTTGCCTCCAAAATTTTTAGATTTCACAATGAAGTTCCCACTTGTGAGTCTTCTATTTTTAGTCATTGTGCTGGACACTTAGTGGGCTCTTTGTATTTAGAACCTTATGCTTTCAATTCTGAGACTTTGTCTTAAATAATTTCTCCAATTTTGTCCACTTTTATTTTCTTGTTATCTTTCTGGGACTCCTATTATCCAGATGTTGGACCTTCTAAAACAGTTTCTTAATTTTCGTGTCTTTTTTCTCTTATTTTCCATTCTTTTGGGGTCTTTTGGACTTGCTACAAAGGAGATTTCCTCAACTTTCCTTCCAATCCTATTTAATCTTTCATTCTGCTATATTTGAAATTTTCTGTTTATTTTTTATAGTATCCTTATTCTTACTTCATATCTTCTCTCACTGAGGATAGTAATGATAATTTCTTCCTATTTTGTTCTTCTCTCTGCATAGATTTTTGTTTTCTTCAAATTATATATTTCTGGGTTTTTTAATTGTGTGTGTGTTTGTGTGCTCTTACTTGTTTGTTTTTGTATCTTTCTTATTAGAAACTTTTCAAATTTCTGGTGATCCTTAGCTAGCTGCTTATATTCTAAGAGTGGGACACTATCAAGCTAACTGGATGCTGTACCTGATGATGAGGTTGCCACTATACACTGGTCTGGCTGGACACAAACATAAGGAATGGCCCTTGACCAAAGAGGAGATTGTGGTAGAATGCTCACAGTTTGTTCATATTTTAACAAATAAATGTTATTTATATTAGGACACTCCTAGCTACTAAGTTCATAAAACAGAACTCATATAACATAAAACTAACAGAAAAAATGAAAATGTATTAAAATCCTCTTCCTTTACTGATTTCAAGAAAAATCTATGTTTTTGTCCTACTTCACTTTTAGGGACAGACTAACTTTCTCTTTGAACTTATGACTTATAATTAGCCCAGGCACGGTCCTACGCTGGCTGGCAGTAGTTGAAAATAACAGTGGGTCAGGCCAGTCACTCACAGCCTGAACGAACATTTCAGACTAGCATGCAATCCAAAAAGGAAAGATAAAAGATAAGCACGAAGAGCTATGGCTAGTCTTCAGAGTTGTTTCCCCCTGGGGACAGTTGTTTGATTCTCCTATGGCCTTTGACCACAGAGACTCTTCCAGAAATTCAAGCCTCATGAAAGTTTGAAATATTTGAGAAAAATATCAGAGCCTCAAAGAAACTGAGGTTTACTGATATCAAATAATTGGGATGTTTACAGCAACAGAATAATGTCTCATTTCTTAACTTTTATGAAAGCTACTGATATCTGTTCATATACTGAAAATGTCAGGAGGAACAGACACCAAACTATTAACACTGACTCCTATTAACACTGACTCCTCAGAAGTAGCCTTTGAAGCAGAAGATATTTAATTTCTTATTTTACTTTTTTATTGTTTGTGTGGTTACAACAAACACACATGATTTTAAGTATGAAGTGTTACTCTCTAAATATCAAAACAAAGAACTAAAATAAAGAAGCTTACAAAACCTGCTGATAAATGCAATTTGGGTCTCAAAACTAATGGCAAATTACTTTATCTCAATATTAGAGCATAATTAGGACTTTGATACTTGATCAATTTTTTCCCTGCCCCATTAATGGAAATCAGCCTAATTCCAGTCTATTTCCCAGATTGATTTAGGAAGATTTCCTTTCAAAAGATCTATCAATTGGGTTTACAACTTGGCTTCAAGAAGTAACAGAAACTTAATTACAGGAGCTTCACTAAATAGAGGGTTGTTTTATTCACATAATAAAAAGCCTAGAGATAAGCACACCAGGCAGTTTCACATAATGAAAAGTCCAGAATCCTCTTAGCCTTTTCTTCTCTGAGTCTAACTGCCTGAGTTTGCACATACATCACTGAGGCAAGGTATTTAAATGTCTTTGTTCCTCACTCACCCCATCTGTACAATTGGAGATAATATTATCTACCTTGTGGGGTTATTGCGAGTATTCAGTGAGACCATACATGTAAGTACTTAGACCTTTGCCTAACACATAGTCAGTGCTCCATAAATGTTAGTAGCTATCATTAGTAAGATTTTTTTTTCCAAATGAGTGAGAAATAGAATATTTGCAGGTGATGAATTATAGATTTTTGATAAGTCTTCATATTTTGACTCCATTTTCAAGGAGAAATTTATCATGACATTATAAAGAATATTTAGCATAAGAGGCAGTTCTTATAAGATTGAGAATCATAATTTGCCCACCAATTTCAAAAGGTTTGTGATGGGGTTGACTACATGACATCAAAGATTTCTTTCTTTTATAAAAAAAACCTGTTTGGTTTTAAATTTTGATTTCCAGATTGAGGCTATCCCTAAAGATGATTCTACATTATCTGAGAGAAGGAGAGAACTCCACAAGGAAGTTGAAGTAGCTAAGAGGAATTTGACCCAACAGGTTAATATCAACTTTCACTTAAGCTTCTATCTAAGAGTGATTAATACGAAGTTATGTTCTTAACTGTGTTCCACGAAATCTCATTAATAGAAGAGTCATTAAAGAGAGTATGACCCTATTTAATGTGGGTCTGTTTCTTCATCTTAAAGTTCATCCCAAACGCACATTAAATTTGGAGGGAAAAAAGGATATGTTTAAACCAACAAAAATCATACAAATTCATGAGATTTTAAAGTAAAAAGGCTACTGATTTAAAAATTAACAATAAATGTTTTATGTTAACAACATCTAACTTCAGATTTTGTTTATTCAAGTCTCTTTCAAAGTATTTTAACACATGCTTTTATTTCTCTTTGAAAAGTTACTTGAAAATAGTCTGATTAAGAAAAAGTTCTATCATGTTATACATGTTATCATGTTTGCACATTCTTTTATAAGATAAAGAAGATACTTGGCACTAAGGCAGCAGGGTTACTTTGTGTTTTAATAAAATAAACTGCATAGAAAAATTTAAAAGTAGTCTGAGATACTGGCCTTACTGTGTTTCTTCAAATAAATACATTATAATACTTGTGTTTTTCAAAAGAAAATCCTATCAGAAGCCGAGCTGAAGTTAGTAGAACAGCAACTTGCAGAAGAAAACAAGCTTTTAAAGCAGCAAGAAAACATGCAAGAGCTGGTATTCAACCTCGTCCGTATGACTCAAATCAAAATTGATGAGAAAGAGCAAAAGTCCAAGGATTTCCTGAAAGCTCAGGTAATGGGATTTTTCTAATCATCCATTAATTCCTACAGGAGCCCAGGGCAGCCTCACTTTAACACAATGTTCACTAGAAAGCTATGGTTTTAAGTCTTGTCCAAGTGCCAGCGACCATACAGCTTCCCTACACAAGACTTAACCACGCACTGAAAAATAGTCCCAGGATTCAATTAGCAACTCAACAGTGTAGAGGGAAAAAGAACTAGATCAATGGCCAGAAGCAGAGGATTTGAACTGATGGCAATTTCAGTGAGAATGGGGCGGGTACCTCCAGGGGACAGAGCCGGCCGCCCCACAGGCACAGGTGTCTGTGTTCTCCTGCGTCTCACATCCCAGTGTGATTGGCCCAGATCAACGCGGGGGCCACAACTTGGGACCACTCTCCAAGTTCATCGAGCCAGCATCATTTACACCAATGGTAGGACCATTACCTTTAGTACTGCTTCAGCCCATGACTTTTTCCTGGGTTCCTGACAAAGTACCAGAGCTGACCCAGTGCAACATCCCCAAACAAAACCAGCAATGAAACCAATAGCAAAAACAACCCTCCTGTGATGGGGGTAGAATGAGCTGGAAGGCCAGGATGCCATCTTCAAGCAGTTCCATTTCAAAGACTTCAATAGGGCTTTTGGCTTCATGACAGAAATGCTCCTGCAGGCTGAGAAATCGGACCCCATCCTGAAGGGTTTAATGTGTACCATAAGTTTCACATCATCCTGAGCACCCACGAGTGTGCGGGCCTTTCAAAACGTAACATAAACCGGGCTAGCTTCACTGAGCAAGTAGCAGGGTCCGTGACAAGAGACCCTGCCCTTCCTCTCTGAGTTCTTCAGGTCAAAGTGGGGGATGGAGCTGGGGTTGGGAACGGGGTTGGGAGGCTCCGAGTTGTCACTGCTGCCAGAACTGCCAAATCGACCCTACTGCCTTCGTTTAGGGGCAAGTCCTTGCTGTGGGAGGAGACGTCAGCATCACTGCCAGCACCAGGAACTTAGGCTGTCCTTCCCACACCACTCTCTTCCTGTTCTCATGGCTCTGTTACGTGCACAATGATTTGAATAAGATCTTCCCTTTCTTTACGACTTCCCAGCAACAGTAATGATTTTCTTTCCCGGCCATGTCTTGCTCCCTTTCTAATTTGTATCCCAAGAAGCAGCCATGAGTGAAGCTGTGTCTAACATAAAGTCTTAACTTAGAAACCAGGACCCTCAAGTTACCCTCATCCTATGTGACAGAAACACATGCGCTCTTATGCCTCAAATAAAACCGTGGGTTCACTTGGGGGGGAAAAAAAACAGTGAACAGTGCCCAGTGCAAGAGCAACTGCTGCCACCATGACGGCGGCCTGAGCCTGACCTGCTGCGCCCCAAGGCCCGGGAGGACGGCGAGGGCTCCACCTGGCCGCTCCGTGGGGTTTATTCCACGGGTCCCTGTGAGCGGGGCCTGACCTGTGAGGGGGACAAGACCACCGTGGGCTCCATAACCAACACCAACTTTGGCACCTGCCACGATGCCGGACACCCCAGTGAGCGAAAGCACTCGTCCAGCCCCGCACCAGGCCCAGTGCGCCGAAGGGCACTCCTCCCACCTGGCCTCTCCGGGGCTGGCCGCTCCCTTCCCTTGACCAGCACCTCTGACTTCTAATTGGGTTCTTGGCAATTAAAGCCCCTCCTGCAAACCTTCCCAAAAATACCCCCCCCCACAAAACCTAAAAGAAGTTTAGTGTGGTTGGGGCATTGGAAGATGGGGGAAAGCATGTCAAATAGTGAGACCAGAGCGCAGGAATGGTCAGGTGGTCAAGTTCGCTTTATCCCTGTTGAGCAGTTTGGACCCTGGTCCCAGAAACTGCTACAAAGCCCAGTAAAGTTCATGGGGTAGCTGGGTTTCAGTAAAGAAAGGAAAGGCAGTAGCCAAGGAGGAACAGAGAATGAGGGTGGCCTGAGGGAACAGGAACAAAACGAGGAGAGGGAAGGGCAGAGGGCTTATTACAAAGAACATGGCCCTGTTTTATCTTTAAATTAAACTAAAACACTGATCCATGTGTATCTCTGTGTGGCTCATCTGCATTAGCCAAACATCATTATTAAATGAGCTAATTCAGTTCTTTAATTGATCTCAAAGTTTTTTCTCTTGAAATACGGAAGTCGATAAACGGAAAATATTGTCCTTAAGTATTTTTAGCCTTGGGAACCATCTGTTAAACATTAGCTTTAACAAACTATAATTTCTGTTGTCAGTCTTATTTATTTTCACCTCTCATCTACATCTCCAAGGAAAGACAAAAAGTGAAGGAGGAAAAAAATCAATGTTGCTATCACCCCCAAGATGGACGAGATATTTTTCTGTCTCTTTAATTCTTCACACACATAGTTACCTATATAATATCAGTTTCTTCCCAACTCCTGTTCTCACTGAGAACATAAAATTGCCACACATCAATCTTGGCCCTGAGGCCTAGGTTCTTTTGAATCGCTCATGCCCTGTGAGTTTTGCTCTCATGAAAAGGCTGACAGAAACGATTTCCTCCGGTTTCTACTAACAAAATACTGTGCTTCACCTTTGAATACGTTTCTCACCCTGGATGAAGGACCCAGTGTCTCTGTATTTGAAGAACATAACTAGTGTCTTTAGCACTTGGTATATTTTGAGGACTTCAGAAATATAACTGCTATCTTTTTTAAATATTCGTGTGTAACCTGCGTAACGTCTCCCCGTGGCTGGTCTCTCAGCCCGGCACTTCGTTTTGTGGTAGGGAGACACACCCGCCACACAAAAGAATGGAAAAGCGTTTTAAAAACCACGGCTTCAGTCTCTCACAAAATACCACAGCGGCGTCAGTTCGTAACATTTATGAAAACTGACTACCACCCCCGTCCCTCACCTATCCGCCACAAATCCCTTGCTCACCCAGCCCGGCCGCCACAGCCACGGCTCGGCTCCTCAGAAGTTCCCTCAAGTCTTCCTCAAGCCAACCTGGGCAGGCGCCTTCCCGTGCCTCCTCTCTTGCTCCTTCTCTTCTTTCAGTAACCTTTGGTCCTAGTCAGTGTGATTCAGGTCAGCTGGTCAGGCAGTTTTCGGCTCCTCCCCCCACTCTCCGCGCGCTTCACAACCCAGCTGGCCAAGATTGACTTGATTGCCAGGAACGAGGTGAGCCTGGAAGTATCCATATGTTGCCACTGGTGGGCTCTGTTTTTTAATTTCACACGTAATTTTTATATTTCAGCAAAAATATACCAACATTGTTAAGGAGATCAAAGCCAAGGATCTTGAAATCAGGATACACAGGAAGAAAAAACGTGAAATTCATAGGAGGTAAAGAATCACGTGAGGATTTACCTAGTTAGGGGGAAGTAACAGATACTTCACATGCTTCAAAAAAACACTTGTATTTTCACAGACTCAGAGAGTTTGCCAAGCTGTATGACACTATTCGAAACGAGAGAAACAAATTTATTAACTTACTTCACAAAGCTCACCAGAAGGTCAATGAAATAAAAGAAAGGCATAAAATGTCATTAAATGAACTGGAAATTTTAAGAAATAGTGCAGTTACTCAAGAAAGGTAAGTGTTATAATAACTACTGTCCTTTCAAAGGTTTCTCTTCTGAGTCACTGAATGATAAAATACCCTGGGGATGATGAAATAGAAAATAACAGTCTTTTACAAAGATAGAAAAGCCCTTGCTCACACACCTTGCTTTGCAGGCTTGCACTGAAAGTGAGAAGGCAATGAAATGTTTATTAATCAGCATCCCATGGCCGTAGACGTGAAGCAGCTAATGTGCTAGTGGGCAGAGTGGTTAAGAGTGGCTTTCTCCTTTAAGAACACTGTGATAGATTGATGTGTTTTCCATCAGTTTACGTGTATAATTGTAACAAAATCAAGGCATGGATGTTACTAGAAAAGAAGCTATAGAATCATCATACTTGGGAAGAGAAGGAAATATGTGCTTCCTGAAGGAGAAAGAGGGGTGGAGTAAAATGTAGAGCTAAATAAAAATCATTAAAAAAAAAACAACAAGTGGTTTTCTAGACTCAAATCCCAACCCTGCCACTTACTCGCTGTGTGACCTTGGGCAGGCTACTCTACGTCCCTGGCCTAACTTTGTTTTACCCCTAGAAATAACTGTTATTTTATAGGACTTTTTATACTAAATGAATTAAATCATGTAAAAATAGCCCACAGTATCTGGCAATTTTTTTTTAATTTATTATCTACCCCGTGCCAAGACCCGGTGGGCTCTTCTACCCACATTCCTGATCCACAGTCTCTACAACCTGAACTTCCTCTGGTGGCCCTGACTGCCCAGGCTCCTTTTATAAACATATTGCAAAATGAGCTCTTGTGTGTAGGGTAGTGAAGGCGGGGAGTGGGGTGGGGGTAGAGGAGGGAGGAGATTGATATAAAAAGGCAAATCAAATTTCCTAATCAGGTTCTCATCCTACATGAAAGTAAAATATCACTTACAGAGGCCACGCAACCATCCAGCATTTATTGTGATGCTACACCGAGTAAGGCATCACCTTAGGCCCTGTGGACACTGTCAGATGTAATCACCTGTGTCCTCAAGAGAGCAGCATCTCCTGGGAACAACAGAGCAGTAAATGAATTACCATACTCTCTTGCTTTGATAAAATGGGGTAGCAGAGACACAAAGGAAAGATGTCCTAATCGAGATTAGGGGGAATCGGAGACCTGACAGATTACAGAAATGCTTGTATCACACAATTAATATCATTTTCACTACTACTATTGTCATTTCAAGGGCCATACTAAAGCAAGAGCTACTTTAATACTGCTCATATTTCAGAAGTCTTTGTTATTTTTAAAGAAACTAAAGGAAATCACAATCTTACCCGTTTCCCCATTATTTTTAAAGAAAGCTACAAAATTCTATGCTGAAACATGCCAACAATGTTACCATCAGGGAAAGCATGCAAAATGATGTGTGCAAAATTGCAGCAAAACTTCAGGAAATGAAGGAGAAGAAGGAAGCCCAGTTGAGTAAAAATGACAGACTTGCCAATATGATCACAATGATTGAAGAGGAGATGGTACAGATTCGCAAAAAATATGAAAAGGCCATTCAGCAACGAAATGAAAGGTAAAACCAGGAATCTGATGTGAGAACAAAGCACCCAGGGATCCTATTCAGAAATGTTTCCTGTTTTCCTGTCTAGACCTGACAATGGGTAGTGAGGGGTGTTTGATACTCAGGTTTCATTAGCCTTTGCTGGAGAAGGAGCGGTATGTTTTGCCTGAAAATAAGAAAGTGTCCTCATAAGAGAGTCGGGCAAGAGTAGGGTTTGGGAAGTTGCTCACTTTAAGATCAAAGTTCTTTCTGAGGCTACCATTCAGTTTCAGGATAGCATCAAATTATTTCTGTATAATTGTCATAAATAAGTCTCTGGATCTTGTATCCACTTTGGGGATAGATTTGGTCTTATATTTATAAGTCATTCACCCAGTTCATTTTCTCAGCAAGTGCATAAGACCTTCAAGAATAGCATTATTTCTCCCAGCTATAATTATATTATTAATTGATTACTACTGAACAGTTTTCCCAAGTTGCTTGTGCTCTGAGAAATCTGGCATGTGAGATCACAGAGCCCTGGAGTAATTACATCCGGTATCAGATTTTTTTGCATCAGACCTTGATTGCGTGCTGTTCCGTGTAAGGCTGTGTTCTGCGTAAGTGCTGGGTCCTGAAAGTACAAAGAGGTGGTTAAAGCATTGCTCCTGGCTTCTGTTGTCAAGAGAATGGAGAAGCTCATGCGATGAGCCTAGCAAATGAGACAGAACACAGAGCTAAGATTAACCAAATACAACCCTGAACACACGTTTTGAGGGAGGACAGAGACAGAAAAAGATAGAAGCAATCAAAAGTGAACTCTGGGGTAACAGATGTGTACAGGGTGTGGGGAGAACTTCAGGGTCATGACGAACACCACTCTTTCAAAGGGCCGGCAAGTGTTCCCTTTGGAAGAGAAAAAAAAAAGTCCTCTCTTTGGCTTCTGGCACTAACCAAAGGATTTAGGCAGTGTGTTCCCAGGCCCTGGTCTGATCTGTGGGGCTGGAATTAGAAAATTTTTACTTTGTTTCTTCCCCATAGTGTCCTCACCAAAAGGAGTCTTCCCCCTGGGGTGATTACAAAGGGCAGGATTTTGCCTGTTAATGGGGAAATGTGCACCACAAGTATTTAGCTTTAAATGAGCCTAATGGGCCTGGCCATGAGATAGAACAGAATAGCTGCAGAAGCACATTCCCTGGCCCCCTGCCTGGGTTCTTCTGGCCAGAACTTGGTTGGCAAGTCTGGCCCATGAAAAGGATCTGCAGAAAATCAGACTATGGGGTCACGCTGTTCATGCCTGGGGAATGGCATTTCCACCCTGGGAAGAACCTCTAGGACTTGCAGAGATAACGTGGCCAGCCAACAACATGTGGTCAGCTGGGTCAAGACACTGAAAAACCCTCCCTTTCCCATGCCCAGAAAAATTCAAAATGTGGAGTTTGACTGGAAAGCCAACTGTGAATATCTGTTGTCTTCTGGAATCATGCAATGTTGATGTGTGTTTTGCACCCAAATCCAGAAGGAACCACGATGACTAGTAAACCAGTGGCTTCGGCATCCTCTTAGCCTCTGCCTCTCATTTTGACCGTAGTGGTATTCAGGTGGTAGAGCGGGGACAAGAAGTGTGCCTTTTTTATGAAAAAATAAATATCCAAGAGAAGATGAAGCTAAATGGAGAAATTGAAAAAAACGTCTTGGAGGAAAAGATCCGCTTCCTGAAACTGAAGATTGCCGAGAAGCAAAGACAGATCCACGTGACCCAGAAACTACTGCCAGTCAAGAGGTCCCTGGATGCCGATCTGGCAGTGCTCCAGATTCAGGTGGGAGAAATGACATACTTCCCTGGGCCATTTGTTGTTTTTTTTTTTTCTCCTTCATTGGTTTGCAGGTCATGTAAGTGCTTACATGTAAATCAAGCCATGCTACTTCTAGTACCTACGAGAACTCTTGAGTTAAATGTCTTGTCTGAAAATGCCTTTGAGGGGGGAGGGTATAGCTCGGTGGCAGAGTGTGTGCCTAGCATGCATGAGGTCCTGGGTTCAACCCCCAGTACCTCCCTTGAAATAAATAAATAAAACGAATTATCTCCCCCTCCAAAAATAAAAATAAAAATAAAAATGCCTTTGAGCACTGACTGCCCCAGGGCAGAATCTGTGCTTCAGGCAACTGGGCTATAGGTTGTCTTTTTTCACTGTGAAGTACTTTCTGCCTTTCTTGGAATTCAGACCCACTCAAATGTCAACTCTAGCTCAGCTTTGCTCAAAATTTCAGTAATCCAGGCTTTCACTCTGCAAGCACGTTTTTAATGCTTGCTGGAAAGATCTTACAGACCATCTAGCTCTCTTAATTCTGGAACTCTTGACCTCTAGAGCCAAGATTGTTGCTTGTTGTTAACTGGCAATTGCGTATAATTAGACTCCTTATTAACCCTTTAGTTTCTCTATAATTTAATAACTTGGCCTCTAACTTGGCCTTTTTAAAAGTGGGACAAAGCCATAAAATAGCAAATAAATACAACTATGAATATAAAATGACTTTTTACATGTAATAATTGCACTTTTTTCTTAATGAAAATAGAAGTTAAACTAAAAATTTGTGGCCTAAACTTTTTTCCATCGACTCAATGTAGCAGAACCACATCTTAACCTGTAACATGTTTCCTAAATGTCAGGTTTGCTTTCAGACTTTTTTTCTGATTGTAAAATTAAGACATGCTCTGTTAATGAAGTTTTGAAAAATACAGAAATGTTAAAAAAGAAAATAAAACTCTATCCCCAAACTATAATCTCTATTAATATAAAAAATCTGGGAAAAATCCTTCTGGTCTTTTTCTAGTTATACAAACAAGTAAATGGTTTTCATTAGCTCATGCTATAGGCAGTTTTGGGTTATGCCTTTTTTTTTTTAAATTTAATCACGGGGATTCACAGGGCTTTGTGGAACTGGATGATGGGTCTACTTTCCTAATTTATGCCATTTGATTATATATATGCCGTATAGGTGATAGGATCTTTCATTTTGTAGAAATAAGCCAAGGTTTTGATTCCAGTGTGTGTTTTTTAGCCATAAGCTCTTCCAGTCACTTCTTCAATAAGTGTAGCCCTCAGTTAGGTGGATTGGCTGGAATGTCCCCTAGGCCTTCCCCAGGTCTCCCACTGAGCCTCCCCAGCATTCCTGCCTCTCTGACTCCTGCTTCCAACGAGTGGTTCATTCGAGGGATCTGCTGGTCAGCTTGTGCACATGGTGCCTGGTCCACTTCTGGCCCAGATTCAGGACTGGCTCCTCCTTCCATCTACAGCCACATGAGACCATTCATGCAAGGCCTTTGTTTGTGAACTGACTTTATTGGAGAACTGGGGCACTAGTGTGAGGGGGTACATTAAAGAAATACAAAGCATTTCAAATTAAATATCAGACAGGTATACCTTCGGAGTTCTGCAGGCCACCCCCACCACTGGGAACAGTCCCTCACCGGGGTATTACCCCAGGCGGCATCCTAGCCTAGCTCCATTTCACTGGCTAGTCTTTCCATCTCTCACCCCCTCATCCCCCTTCCACAGCCTCACCATCCCTGATTGCCCGCCAGGCACCCCACACTTGTCTCACTCTATTTTACAGAAGAATTCATCTCTCTCCAGGTCTTTCCCAAAACACAGTTTCAGGGCCATCTTTGCCCATGCTAAACCATCAGCATGCCCAGCAGAACCAGAGGACTTTAAATTCAGTATGAACCACAACAGAAAAATTCACTCTGTATTATGGAAGCATTTTACTTGTGTTAATTGCAAATTAGTACTTCTATTCAATAGATTAAATTAGTTCTTCCTAAAAAATGTACATCTATACACTTGGCATTTCATTATGTAAAACCAGTTATGTATGAAATATGAATTCAGTCCACCTAAGAGGAAACTGCTATGCATCAGTGATCGTACATCCTGCCTGGTGGGAGCCTTTACATTCTGACTGCATGTGACTCAACACAGGGACTGTGTGTCATCAGTTACCTGTTCTACCAGTGTTAGTTCTAAGCTTGAGAACACTTGAATAGAAAGTTTCCTATTATTCTTCAAACTGCACCCATTTATTTAATTGTCTACTCAGCACTAATCACGTGGGCCCTTTGAAGGACATGATGTGAAATGTCAAGTGTTGGACAAGCCATGTTTGTGCTCGGTCATGCAGTGCCGGATCCGTGTCATATCCTGTTATTTGTTATAGCTGCAGTGTTGTGTGTGTATGTGTGTTTTCCCCAAGCTTCCCCTTTTTGTATCATTTTCAGGATTCTCTTAAGGTTTGTATTTTTTCAGTGGCTTGAAACAGTTTCTAATCGTCCAGCAGGCTAATCCAAGGAATATCATGAGTCATATTTTCCTGCAATATTTTACTTGTAATAATAGCTCCTTTTTAGGGATCTTGGAAGTCATGTGAACTCTTTTCAGACACAATAACACTATGTTATACAGAAAAAGGAAACAGTTTTTCCTCTAAGGCCCATGAGAAAATGAGATCAATCAAGGCACCGCTTTGATAAGAAGCACCATATTTTTGCTTCTTAATTTCCTAGTTAACATAAGGAGACATTAAATGTTAATAATAAATACAATACACGCTCAATTACACATACATGGATATTTTAACTCCATATTAAGGACAATTAAGTGTGGAGAGAAAGGAAGAAAATAATTACTCTTGTCACCATTTGAAATTCTTTTTATTGGGAGGAGGAGCATACATTTTAATAGTTTAAATCCTCCCTGTATCCCTCTTGGACACACTGTAAAGTACTTTAAATATATTATCTCATTTAAAGGGTCAACCCTAAGAGATTGGGACCTATTTTCCCATTTGATAGTTGGGGAAACGAAGGTTTAGAGAAGATAAATGATTTGCCTGAGATTATACAGATTTTCAGTAGGAAAGCTGAAAATGATGACTCTCGGTTTTCAGTGTGTTCTGCATCTCTCCCTATAAAACAACTGAGTGTGGCTGCCACTTTTACTTGGGAGTTTCTGTATTTCTTCATCCACCTCCAAAGTTTCATTGCATTAGCAAATATAGTTGATATATAAACCATTACATTGGGTGTTTAGCAAAAAAGGTACAAACAGTTCAGGCTATTCCTCACAGACTGTACACTGTGTTGAACTAGTAATTAAGAACTTTATTGTTCTTTGGGAAGCCACTAAAACTACTGCAGCAAAGGATGTTAAACTGGAGTCTAGTACATCGTGTACCTTGTATGTTGTCTACCTTGGCCCGTGTAATAGTGTGCAGTGAAGCGGTCACATTTGTACAGTCAGAGCTCTGCAACCACACAGCGTCCCATGAGCACAACACAAACTGGGAAGTAATCGAAGGACTGGGTGTAAAATCAGCTTTTTCTTTGGTGACCCAGAAGTCATTGCCTTGCCTCACAGGGTCAGTTACAGGCACCTTCCTCACAGTACCATGAGTGAGCAGAATCATTGCTTAACCACAAGTCCCAGCTGATGGGGTCTTAAGAATTCCCTTCCACCTTTGCCTGGAAAGACCCTAAAGGCCCTGCGCTACGTGACTTTAAGATTTCCTGAGCAAAGTTAATGTTTTTTTCTTGTTTAATAGTTTTCACAGTGTACGGACAGAATAAAAGACCTGGAGAAACAGTTTATAAATCCTGAGGGTAAGAACAGAACGCGCTTCCTTCCAGGAAAAGATATGACCGAAGAAGAAATGATCAAAAAAATGGATGCGGTAAACGTCCTGTCTTAAAATAGCACCTATCAGCCCCTTGTTGACCAGTGTCACAGGCATCTGTGGTACTGTTTCAAGTTATGCAGATTTAGCCTCATTATGCTAGTCACTAATACAGTCCTTTCATTGTAATCTAGTCACAAAGCCTAAGCTTGACGGTAGATCCTTGTCGAAAGGAACCACACCTGAGTGGTTTTAAGATACTCGCTGTTGTCGCACAGCCCACAGGAGAAGTGTGGGCATCTTGAATGGACTAATTCGTCTTCCCGATGGGAGCATATTGGAGGAACGGCAGTGGAAGCTACATGCAGCTGAGAGAGCCGTTCCCTCCCAAGGGGAGGAGGACTGTCCCAGCTCTCTGGGGGGGTTGGGGCAGGGGAAGTCTTGACTTAGTCCAGCTCTAAAGACTTTCTAGACTTATCTTGGCAACTATGAAAGCAAGGTGTCTTTATGAAGGGGGAAAAATAGTGCTCTAATTAGGAAGATTTTGACTTGCATGACTTTTTTTTATCCTATTGAAATTGTTTCCAACTATAGCTGGAACTACAGTTGGCCAAGAAGGAGGAGAAGCTGCTGGAGAAGGATTTCATCTACGAACAGGTTTCCCGGCTCACGGACAGGCTCTGCAGCAAAACTCAGGCCTGCAAGCAGGACACACTGCTCTTAGCCAAGAAGGTCCGTCCACGTCCCTGCCTCCTCCCTTCTGTCCTTCCCCCTCTGTCACCTTCCATTTTCCACAGATGGCTTCATCTATTGAGAGAAGTCCTGGAGAGATTAGGTTTAATGACTAGGGAAATACAAAGAAGTAAAATTAAAAATGTAAAAATGACTCTTGGAGAATTGTCCACAATAAGTTTTAGTCTTGTTCTCTGAATGAATTCACTTCGTAGCGGGAAAACCTAAGCTTTTCAATGACGGTATACACGTTTCATTCAACAGGGTACCTGTCAAATACAACGGTTATTATCTTCATGTTTCATGTGCCACGTTAAATCCTTTCTAGTTCCTTGTGAAGGGGGCCTCCCTTATCCAGGGGTCAGCAAGGGAACTGCCCTAATCCCGAAGTCAGCCGGAACCCAGCCATGGAGGGGACCATTAAAGAGAGCAGTCACACAACACCTGGCCTATTACACCCTGGGGTGGAGCCACCACCAGCCCCACTAGTGAGGAAAGGCTAGTCATGTGGAGCTTCTCATTTCATAAGCTTCAAATACTAGGACTACTGATCCAAAGGATCAGCCAGCAGGAGAGAGGCTGGTGATTCAGACACAGCAGGACCTCACTCCACAGGGCGTCAGAGGGTCGGCTGCCTGCCGGGCCTCCCTCTGTGACAGCACAGGAACTTTAGTCAGTCAGCAACAGTTACTGGAGCTGCTGTGCAAAAGGGAGAGGGACACACTGTCCACAGCATCCAGTGGGGGAGACAGTTAAGAAGACACCATATAGAATGGTGACACCCACACCCCCAACTGTGGGCTCCTGATGACAGTGACTGTTCCTCATTCTTAATTTTCCCAATGCCTCACGTTGGTAAACTCTAGAAAAACATTTATTGGATAAGTAAACAGTCTTGTTTTTAGAAACAGTTCTGGCACACTGAATAAATAGGAAATTATTGTAAATCTCAAGCCTTCTTGGCCATTTGTATTTGGCATTTACCTCCTGCTCTGACCACTTCCACTAACAGACTGATCGCTCCAGCAGCATTTGTGCAATATACAGCTCTACCTCATAAAATAAGAAATGCTAAGACTTTTTTAGACTCATGAACTATGCCTGAATTAGCAAGTCCGAAGTTCTTTAAATGTTGCCTTCCTTCCTTTTGCAAAATGAATTTCCCTTTCTTTGGAGGAAGTCAGTCTGTGCTGGCTTACCCAAGCTGATGGCAGAGTCTCTCCAGAAGTCAACCCTAACGCCAGAGAAACGCAAATGGTGGCCACAGAGACCATTCTCGCAGCGGGGACGGTTCCAGCATAATGGAGTCCTGTCCTTGTGATTTATCTCCCCTTTCCTTTGCCCACCTTCCTTGCTCTCTACCTGGCTCCCCCTCTGCCAACCCATTCCATTTAAAATAATCTTCTCATAGTAGGCAGAGCTTAGGTAGAAAGACATTCAGATCCCAGATCTGTGATTTACCAACACTAGCAAACGACCACAAAATGATACAGAAATGATCTTAAACCTGAGTTTCCTGATCTGTGAAATGGGTGTGATATCAGCTAAAGGGGTTGCCAGCATTACAAAGTCGACCACAGTGGCCCGGCCCCTTGCAGGTGCTCCACAGGGTTGCACATCTCAAGTCTCTCATCTTTCCAAGCGAGCTTATGGCTCCTCTTAAAGTTTCCCAAATGAACAGAATATGGGAACTCTCAGCAAAGACTTAGAGAACCCAGAATAATACCATCTGTTTTTTTGATTTTTGGAGGAGAAGGGAGGTTGGCTAGTTATACACACACTCAAGTG
The DNA here is from genome assembly GCF_048564905.1 of Vicugna pacos. Classification (NCBI taxonomy): domain Eukaryota; kingdom Metazoa; phylum Chordata; class Mammalia; order Artiodactyla; family Camelidae; genus Vicugna; species Vicugna pacos. The sequence goes on along the minus strand of NC_132993.1, from coordinate 74,417,485 downwards.
TACAATGGCTGTTAATTAATAAAATTTAAAATAGAGATAATGATTGATTCATCATTGAAGCTTTGAATGGCAGTCATTTTTACTCAAAATATGCTTCCTGAAAGTTAGTGTCGTATAGACGAGTCATAAAAATTTCTATTCCCTATTCCCTTAAAGAGACAGTTTGCATGGAATAACCAGTCATTACATTTTCAGACAGGTGAACAATGTGCTGTAAGTGATGTTTCTGTAAGCAAATGTACAGACAGATCAGCAAATGCTCTATTAAGCAAAGAACATATTCTAAGGTCAGGTGTAGTTTTTAGAAGCTCATATTCGTGTCTCAATTTACCTTGGTTCAAAGGACTGAACAGTTAAAAGAGACTAAGAATTTATTCCTTCCTTTATTCAACAAATACTCAATTTAAACTTTGCCTCCTATGTTCTAAGCACTGGGAACATGATGAATAAAACAAATAGTCCTTGTCCCTAAAAAGAGTATGTGTTTGTGGGATGACATGTTATAACCAAATAACCAAGTACACATATAGTATAATGTCAGTAGTGAAAGAATATGAAGACAAAACAAGGCTAGGTAATAGGACAGTGGGTGCTGGCAGCCAGGAGGAGGCACCACTCACAGCCCCACCAGGGCGACGGCCACACTGAAAGGCCGTGCTGTGGGCCAGAAGGCTTAAAGGAACCACCAGTTCCAGTTTTACTTCTTTTCTGTCTTTTAAAATCAATTTTTCCACTTAGTCTTACCTTTTAAATTCTTTGATGATAAATAGCTGATATGAAAAGATAAGCACACACATTCACACATACAACTAGAAACATTTCATTCCAAATTACTGGTCAGATTTATCCAGTTCAGCTCATGCTTGCTTATGACCTCATAATGGTGCACCCCAGGAATTATGATCAATAATATGAACACACTGAGCTGTGATAGTTCCCACCAAAAATCATTACAGATTCTGTTTATCTTATTTAAGCAACGCATAACGAATATAATTCTGTTCTACCAGATTTTTCCCCCTGGGTAAGTGACAAACCAGTAACATGGCAAAATTAGGCTAGAACTTAGACATCAAAAACACTCCTTCCCCTGTCCTTATCACCTCTTGAAAACAGAGGCACTAAACCATCCCCCTCAATACAGCCAGCAGCCCTCCATCTTCTTCAGGTCTCCATGGAATATACACACAGGCTAAGCCCTGAGCTTTTTAATTCTAGATGACTGGCTATCAGAAAAAGATCAAAGATGCTACTGAAAAACTGATGGCTCTTGTTGCTGAGCTGTCCATGAAGCAAGCTATGGCCATTGAACTCCAAAAGGAAGTCAAGGAGAAAGAAGACTTCATCCTTAACTGCAACTCCAGGATGGAAAAGGGTCTGCCGCTCAATAAAGAGATTGAGAGAGAATGGCTGAAAGTACTTCGAGATGAGGAAATGTATGCCCTGGCCGTCGCTGAAAAGTCGCGGGTAAGCTATGGCCCCTATATCGCATTCATAAAGTGTGCTGAGAAGGGCTGTTTTCAGGGGCGTCAGTCCTCCCAAAACAGATGAATAATTTCCATTCTACCACACACATAGTCCCAACAGTCACTAGAAAGGAGTTTTGCTTTTTTAAGATATTATGTAGGCAAGTCTAAGTACACTAGTTTCCAAGTGTCATTAATATTCCCTGGAAAACACCTGCCAGGCACTGAGTCCCACCTGATAATCTTACTTCTGGGCTGGGGTTGTGAACACCAGGGCCTCCGACTGGTGTGACAGCGACCAGGCTGGCACTGTTTTATCCACAGGTCTCTAATCTCTGTCTTTGCAGCCCTGCTCAGACCAGACCTCATTCTCCCAGGTCCATCTGCTGTGGCCACCACAACACATTACAGTTGTCACAGCCTCCTGCAGACTCTGCACCTGGTGCAGAAGTCTTCTTCCCTTCTTCTCCCACCACTGGCCTAAGTCTATCCCTGGCTCCATCCTGTCACTGACTCTACCTACACGATGGGGGCCCAGTTCTTATTCCTACTCCCATGACCTTTCGATAGTCTTAGAATAGAATTAGGCAGCTCTTTCTAAGGAGACTGCATCCCGGGGACCTACCACTCTCAGGCTACGGCGTAGACATCCCCCAAAGGATCCCTGTGCACCCCCGACCCAAGAACAAGGTGCATTCTAAACACAAACTCGGAATTCCTGAAAACAGGGTCTGATTTGTAATTCCCACGCTGTCTGGAACTGTATTTTTGAGGGGATTCAGATTTTACCTGTGGTGTCCCAGCTGTCATTCACCTGTCTCCATTTTTCGAGTTCTTTTTAAGCTATAAAAGACTCCTCCATCTCCCAGCAGCACAGGCAGACTCCTGAGGCTCAGAGCAAGCTGCTGACTGCTTCTCTCCTCTGGTTCTGCTTTACTCCTTATCCCTTCCTTTGCACCATTTGCTCACCAATGACCGACCAAAGGAAATAGATTGTCCTGCCTTTGTCAAAAACATGGGAATAATTAGTGCTTGATGAAAGATGCTGAGTTTGGAATACGGTGAATTTAGGCCCCACCAACCAGTTTACAATAAACCCTAAACCCCAGGAACAGAGTGATGCTTGAGCAACACTGGTCATTCCAATGAGATGCACGGTGCGCGCACGGGTGTGCGTGTTTGCCGGCTCCACCCTTATGCCCTCCTGTCCCTCTGGAGAGTGTTGGCAGCACAGCCTAAGGCTGCTCAGACGCAGCTGTGTCTGTTGGGCCCTGAGAACAGAGTGACTTTACCAGAGTTTTCAAAATCTGAAAAGGATAAATCATTCTTTGCAGGAGCTCTTGGAAGCAGAAAATCGCCAGCTGCCCAACGGTGTTTACACAACTGCAGAGCCGCGTCCAACTGCCTACATCCCAGAGGCAGAGGCCACTCTTCCTCTGCCGAAACCGTATGGCGCTTTGGCTCCTTTTAAGCCCAGTGAACCTGGGGCCAACATGAGGCACATAAGGAAACCCGTTATAAAACCAATTGAAATCTGAATGTGGGAACCAATCCAGGTTCCTCAAGGAGACACTTCAAGCAGGCTTCTTCGTATCCACAGCTGGAAGATGTCAGCAAAATAGCCCTAAATTACAGACAAACTTGATTTCCACAGTTACCCAACAGAGAACAACATGCTTCCTTCTTTCATACTCACCAGTTTCTTTCTTTTTCATTCTGTCTATCGATGACCTTTCAGAAATACATAGTAAGACTGAGTGCTCAAAAAATGCAATAAAAATAAATACCTTTTCAACAAAGTACAGAAATCAGCAGAGTGGTCTTTGTTTTTTAAAGCAAAAAAAAAAAAAAAAAGCAAATCCTGTTTAATATACTCACTTTGAAGAGAAAAAAGTGATTGAAAAGAAAAATATCCAAGTATCCCAGGGGCATAACTCACTTTGTTAAATAAAATTACATTAGAAGTTGATGTCAGGAAATCTGAATTGAGTAAATAGCAGTAGGGAAGCTTTTTTAAAGTAATGTTATGGTGATTCTTTTATAAATAATCCTTTTGTGCAAAAATAATTATGCCCTAATTCGTCTTTCTTATAAATCTAGATTTTTCACAATATTATATGCAAATTAACGTGTGATTAAGTTTCAATACCAGATTTTTCAAACCTTCAATGAAAATACTTAAAACTGCGTGTGAACGAGTTGAAAATAAGACTAGTTCCACTTATTTCATCACTATTTTTATTGCATTTCACCCAAGTATATTTTCCTAATCTTATTTATTTTCTCCTAGGAAAATACACAAGTAGATTTGAAACCTGTGGTTTTACATTCATTAATATGCTCAAACTATTGTTATTTCATATTGTTATGTTACGAATTTTATTTCACAACTCTGGCAGTGAGAAATATCACATTCTTTTATTTTGCTAAATCAAACAAAATCTGTTCCAAGCCCCCATCATGAAAGACTGGAGGGAAATTAAACCTCATTCTCAGTCTACAAGTCCTGAATCTAACCTGATGGCTTTGTGAAGTCGTTAAAAAGCAATTCCTTGGGCGTGCCTGTGACAGGTACCACTGTATAAACTGTGTGGTCAATGCAAAGAAACATGGCACACTTACACACAGTTCCCTTGTTGTAAGAATCAGTAATCACATTAGGGATTCAAAAAATAAACACGTAGGAAGTTTAGCAATATGAGAAGGAAAAATAATTTTTAAAAATCGCAAAGGGATGGGTGCTTAAATATTACAATGTGCGCTCATGGTCCAGAGGACAAGGGTGCCACTGTGTGCTGGAATGACCAGGGATCACAGTCAGTGCAACTTTTTATCTGGCCTTAAGCATAAATGAGATTTTAAGAGTGCAGAGGGGATTCCAGGTAGGGGAAAGAGCCTAAGCAAGGACTGGAGGTGAGAAGACAGCAGCTGTGTGCAAGGGCCGGCAAGCCAGCCTGGTTGCAACAGGTTGCTCATACTGGGGAATTGTATTTCAACACCAGGATTTGGGAGATCTTGAATGTAAAGGAGTTTGGATTGTATACTGTAATAAATGGCAAGTTAATGAAGAGTTATGAGCCAAGAGGTGACAGGATCAAATGAGTGTTTATCTCAGATATGCATCAGATGAATTAGACTTCAGAAAGCAACTGAAACAACCCAGGTGTGAAAAGCAAAGCATAGGGAATGAAAAACAATGACCTTATCAAGAGGAAAAACCAGTGCTGCATTGCTGTTGTGGCTTCAAGATTTTGAGCCTCAGTGACCATGAAATAGTTGCCCCAAAAGGGAAACTCTTTAGAATAAGACAATTTTTAGAATACAATGATGGTTTTAGAAAAGTTAAATTATTATACTGCTAGTGGTATTTATAATCATTAGAATTTCACAAGTTCACTAAGGGAAACAGCATGAAGAGAGAAAAGCAAAGGGTTATGGGCTGACCTCAGGCAGCAACTGTATTTATGATCAGAACAAAGTCACTGTAGAAGAGAGAAGCAAAAAAGGAAACGTGGGAGAACTCACTAGGCGTCATGGGGGACTTTGGGGAACATGCTCAGGGACTCCTGAATCTTGGCTGGAATAAAAATGCTACCTTCAAAGAATAAAGGAGTCAAGCTGAAACGTTCGGCTTTTTTTTTAATGACAGGACATTACCACATCAAACTTTTATAATACAAAAATAACTTTACAGTATTAAATAGCGTTCCATCTGAACCATCACAAAGGCAAATCCTACTGTATGTATGTGCAAAGTGTTGTATGTCACAGACTTTTCTGTTCTGGAACTAGCAGGTTTGACTTAGTCCAAATTCAGTTTTTGAAAAAGTTTCCTTCTTCCAAGTAGAGTTTTTAACCAACATTTAATTTTTCTGCTTGTCATACGTTATTTTCAATGACACATCTAGTTTTTGTTTGTCTAAACACTGTTCCTACATTTTTAAAGAATATTTAATTTCAGGGAGTACAATAGAAACTAGCTTTTCGCCTCTCAAGCCACGAGGAAGATAAGCCACTAAGAGATCATTCATGCCACTGCTTGGCCCCTTGGACAGGCTGTCATTTCTCTGTACTTGACCGCTTACCTGCTGGGCGAAAAAGGATGAAGCATAATCCAGTTCCGAGTGAACAAGTACCAAACTGAAAATCAGAGGCTCAACAATGCACTCTGATTTCGATTACCAGTTTATAATAGTGCTAAAGAATTCTCAACAGGAGAAGAGCTAATGAGCAACATTAAAATACTGGAAGCTCATAGAATTTCATTTTCTCTTTTATAAGCCTAAAAGCATTGTGGTGTGTTTCAGAGCCGCTTCCTCTACAAATTTTGCATCCACATTGTCATGTCCTTCAAAAGCATACAGAGCTGAAAAGAAAGGGAGAGGGAAGAGTTATGATGAAGCCACAGAACATTTATAACATTGTGCCCACACCTCATTGAATTCATAATTATTTCATATTTTAGTAAAACACACTGTTCTGAGAATGTGTTGTTAAAATGTACTCAACCTGAGCACCATGAAAGGCCATTCACACCAACCAAATGGGTTTTTAACCTCAATCCTTTTAGAACTTGAAAGGTGTTTTATTCCTTTGGTAATTTACTCTGGGTAGTAAAATTGTGTATTGCTAATTAAAACCAATTGCAATAAGATCCTACTTATCAGTAAGGGATATTTTGGCAAGAAAAGGGTACACAGAAGTGAGCAGGAGCTGATGGAAGTGAGGGGAAAAACAGGAAAACCCTGAAAGCAGAGGACTGACTGACCTGGATTGGAGGACTCGACATCTGTCAGTATTTCAATGAAGTAGTTCAGAGGCAGAAACTCTAAACTGAAAGATGACTTGTCCATCACAGAACTCCGAGGCTGAAAGAGAAACCACTCTGGTATCAGTTGATTCTCCAAAACAAGCACAGACTTAAAGTGATGAGAACGACCATTGCTGCCCATATGGATAAGTTGAAATGGGTGGTGAAGAGACTCCAGAAAACGTTTGGTGGGGCTGTGCTCCACACGGACTCACCTGTTTGCTATAGTCTTGAAGCAGTCGCTTTACATGGTTCCGGGAAATAATGTTAGAACTCATAGGATGATCCCAAAGTCGACAGATCTTCTGACCAATATGCTGTTTTAGTAAATTGAAAAATATTTAGAGGAGGGTTTTTAGGGCAGTGAAAATACTCTGGATGATACTACAATGAGGTATCTCCTTATACATTTGTCCAAACTCACAGAATGAACACCACCAAGACTGAGCCCTAATGTGAACTAAGGACTTCGGGTGATTGTGATCTGTCGGTGTAGGTTCATCCACTGTAACAAATGGACCACTCTGGTGGGGGGTGTTAATAATGGGGGAGACTCTGCATGTGTAGGGGGCAAGGAGGGTTGTGTGGGAAATCTCTATACGTTCCACCAAAATATTAAGTCAATAATAACAAGATGGAAAAATACAGAGAGGAGAATATAGCTCACACAGCATTAATTCATCTCGTATCTGCTCATAATTTTAAAAGATTTATTCCAAAGCAGGTAGTTAGTCTAGAGGACAGTCTCTGTATGGTTAATGGCGCTTGGAGAAAGGCCATTATTTCCTATGAGGTATGCTTCTGAATTTTGCATAAATGTTCCTTTAAATGCAACTTTCCCTGAGGAAAGTATTTTATGCATTGATGTTGCCAAACTCTTTCTGAAACGCAGATCATCTGCTACCTTCAGAACTGGGTATCTGTATGCCAACACTAATGATATGTTGATAGGAAGCTAAAGCTTGTTGGCATGTACTCTGCCAGCGTCTTGCCCAGAAAATTTTAATTCCCTAAGAGTATAAGGCAAAAAAAATCAAATTTAGAGATGAAAGTAAATGTTCGGAGACATTCCCCAGAGAGAGCTAGCCATGGAAAATAAGCTTTGTTTTCTATTCTTGCCTTTGTTTCACTAAGCCTGTGAGGGCGAGAGGGTGTTACAAAGCACGACAATTAGGTCCAGAAAGGCAACAGACATCCCTTTGTGGAAGGATCGTGCCAGAGATACAAGCGCTCGAGGTATGTAAACAGCACAGAGCCGGCCCCGGCTCTCAGGGCCAGGAGGTCCGCAGAATCAGACAGAGGCTCTGAAGACCTTGCCGTCAAATTTCTTAATTTCACAGCATTTCTGACTCAGAGATCTAATATCCCTCACAAAACAAGGAGTGCCCTTTCCCTCGTGTTTCTCATTTTTCCTTCAGCTGGGGAATGTTTTCCTGCCGTGGTGGAAACAACAGTGGGAGGAAATGCAGTTCCAGAACCTTCTGACCTGACCTGTATTTAAATTTCTTATCAGTTTAAATGCTAAAAGCACATGTTTCCCCTCTGCCTCCCGTCAGACTCACAGATGTAAATATTAGAGTGGTTTCCTAAGAGGAGAAAGCGGCTAAACGTTCTAGGCGGGCTCTGCCAAGGCAGCACAGGCCAGAGCGCGAGCACGCGCTGGGCCCGCGGGAGCAGCCGCAGCAGATAGACAGGGTTTCTTGGAAACGGCCGAAGAGTGAACCGATTCAGCTGACTTTAGCCCAAAGCCAGTAAATGCTCTTCTTGCAAGAGGAAAGTGAAGGAGGTAAGTGCCAAGGCTTAGAGAGTAAAATGTACTTCAGGATTACCGGAGGAAGCCGCACGATGATGCTGAATTTTAGTTTTTCGTTTTTCTCTGTATTGTCCAGGTCTACAAGAAAGTTAGAAACTGGTAACATTTTCAAATAAACTTTCCAAATAAAGCAAAACAAACAGGAAAAAAAAATCCCAGAACTCTTCATTCTGACACCTGAGCAAGCTCTTACTTCAGTGGTTCATTCTGATAACACATGTCCCAACCTTGGATTCCAAGCCAAGTCTAACAATGCTACGAAAATATGAGTTTATTTCTCTCTGAATAAAGAAAAACAAAGGATTTCTTGATGAAGTTGCTTCTGTATACCGTGGAACATGATTCCATATTAGGCTTCCAGTCATAAAGCAATTTTACTTTGTGTTAAAACAGTTAAAACAGAAGGCATCTTGAGGAATGGCAAATAATTCAATATATATTAACAAAATTCATCTATAAAATATACCACAAGTGAATAATTTAGCTGAGAGTCATCACACTACAGACCTTATTTAAAGTTCAAGTCTCACTTTGAGAGGACAGAGTTAATCAGCTGAAAGGAAGCCATTTCATGACATTTTCTTGAGAAATAAGCCTTCAGTCTCCTCTCCTCAAGTGCCTTCATGTACAGAAAAGGAATCTAATAGCTGTGTGTGGACTGGGAAGTCCTCGGGGTCCTCCTGCAGGGCTAAAGCACTTTGGCCCAAAAGATGGTTACAGGAAATGAACTGGTCTCAGCAATTACCAGCTGCGTAATTGTGGAGCCCACTGCAAAATGAAAATGAGGAGCTCCTGTTCAGATGTTAAGAATATTAAGATTCAATGCAGAGCATTAAACCATGTGTGTGGCCCTTCTGAGGGCAGCAGGGCCCAGGGTGGCCACACAGCTCGCACACCCACAAAGGCAGCCCTGGCGGTGCTCGGGCTGGAACAAGCCCTCTGGAAAACTCCAAGCCCCTTACCTTTCATGAGCCTTGTGACAGCTGTTTCCGTGAGAAGCAACACTCCGTTGTCAATGTAATGCAGCAGGTTATGCAAAGGGAGACAGTGGACGCCAAGGATGGTGTGCAGAGTGTGAAAACCTAGGACGAGAGACCCGGGAGGGTAAACATGGTCAGAGACCAGGGGGAATGGATCTCGCCATGGCGATAAAGTACTCAGCTCAGTGCCTGGTGCCTAGAGTCCAATAAATGCTCCTTGAAGACAAAGTCTAAAGTCCCTTCTTTGTATTATCACAACTAAGTACTCTGCTGGGTATGTAGTCAGTTCCCAATAAGCATGTATTCTCTCCACCTTGTAAACCTTCCTGGGCAAAAAGAGTGCAGGGTCTGCTGTATGAAAAACGGTTTTATAGTTTAATAGGTTTGTAATTCTACGGTTAAATGGCAAAATAGACAAATTAACAGAAGAGCTTCAAACTCTAAATGCCCAAGCTAAAGGGCTGATGGATGGGGACCATTTTGCTGAAGGAGAAAAGATTTGAACCAGGAGGGGACAGTTTATATGACTAAGCTCTGGGTATGCCCTAGAGAAAGGCTTTTGGAGCCTCTTTGGACTAAATCACGGAAAAGAAGAACTAAAATGATATGGTCTGATAGCAAATCCCTAGGAGTTCGGTAGAAAGGTCCTCTCTCAAACTGAAGTCTCATGGACATGGCTACCCAAAGTCTCACAGAGCCAGGGCTCTAACAACACTCAACACTAAGCGGTGAAAGCCATATCTGTGGGAGAGAAAAACATCAGATCAGGAGAGACTCAAAAGAGGCCCCTGAAATACTACTCAGCCATAAAAAAAGAATGAGACCGAAACATTGTGCTGTGCACCAGAAATGGACACAACATTGTAAACTGACTATACTTCTATAAAAAAATTAAAAACAAAAGTCTGATACATTAAAATAAGAATGAAATAATACCATTTGCAGTAACATGAATGGAACCTGAGTTTATCATATTAAGTGAATTAAGTCAGACAGAGAAAGATAAATATCATATGATATCACTTATATGTAGAATCCAAAAAAAAAGATACAAATTTTATTTACAAACCAGAAACAGACTCACAGACATAGAAAACAATGTCACCAGAGGGGAAAGAGGGGAAGGGATTAAACTGGGAGTTTGGAATTAACAGATACGCACTACTCTATATAAAACAGATAAACAACAAGGACCTACTATATAGCACAGGGAACTATATTCAATTTCTTGTAATAAGCTACACTGGAAAATAATCTGAAAATATATGTGTATGTATATGTATAACTGAATCACTTTGCTGTACACCTGAAGCTAACACTGTAAATCAACTACACTTCAATAAAAAAACAGAATAAAATAAAAAAAGAATAGCGCCCTTAGAAAAGATGGCATGGGGGAGGAGCTCTGAAGGACAAATGCCATTCGTGAGAGTGGAAGTGACATGAGAGGACATACAGACTGGAGACAGCACAAAAAGCCAGGTCCAGCCCAAGGAGACAGAGGCTGGAATCGCACTGTGCTGCTTCCTAGCTGAACATGACGAAGCCTTTCTGAGCCTCTGTTTCTTTGTCCGTAACGTGGAATCCCTGGTACCTTTCCCGCAGGGCTGCTCTGAGAGCCAGAGCTAGGTCTCTGGGGGAGCCTCACACGTGGTACAGCAACGGTGACCAGCACCAAGTGGGTGCTGAGGCCTCTCGTCCACGCCCCGACCCACCTGGTCCTCGCACAACACCAGGAGGCGGGAACCACCTGATGCCCAGTTTATAAATGGGGAACCCGAGGTTCGCAGGAGCTAAGAGATCTGCCCAGGATCATATAAATAGAAAATGGCAGAGCTGAAACCTGGACGCAGGCTGTGGGATTTTAGCCTCGGCTTTTAGCCATAACATCATCCCGCCTCGATAACTGGTGCTAATGGGACAATATGAAGAGAGGCCCAAAGGTGAGACCGTACGGGGCACGTTCGGGAAAGATCAAATGATCCAGCTGAGTTGGAACAGGCATGCAAGAGGAACGGGGGGAGGTAAGGTTGGAAAGGTTAATTTATTCAACAAACCCCTTCTACCCACCAGGCAAGGGGCTGGGTGGACCACAATGAGAAAACCGTTTTCACGAGTGCCTCTCCCATCCACCTTCCAGTCTGATGGGGAGACTGATGATCAAATAATCACAAAATAAATATACATTTTAAAAATATGACTGAGAGAGGTGATTAGATAGGCTTACTGACCCTGACTGGCTTCCAACAAGTAGAAGTGAGTGCCAGGCTAATGAAAGGCAGGACATTTCTTGTATCCCACAACTGGCTCCTTAATTCCAAGGACACAGTCCTGCCACAAGATGATTTATGTCCCGCAGCTGCTTCCATTAACTCCAAGGACACACCCCAGTATCTCTTTATTTGTTCCTGCCGAAGTTTCTGTTTTCAGGACTGAGCTTCGAGGGAAGAGCTTGAAACAGCAAGTAATTAGCCCCACCACCAGAATGAGGATAATGACGCCAGAGCCTTCCAATAAAAGACCCTGCAGCTCGATCAGAAACTGGAGCTGTCTCCACTGGCTACCAGGCTGACAGCTCCCCACTGGATTGTTTTCTCTTCTCTCTCTGAGTGATAAAAGCAGTTCTTTTGTCACTTTGTCCCTCTGCCTCTATTGAGAACCCTTTCTCAGTCAGCAGGCAAGAACCCACATGTTTGGGGGGACTTGCCCAGCTACTTGGTGAACTTTCCAATTTGGGGGTCCCTCTCTCCTCTAACATGACCAGTTCTGTGAGGGCAAATTCCAGGGTGCTCTGAATGTATGTGACAGGGATTGAATGCTGAATGACAGCAAGGATTTAATGTCTAGTAAACTTTGAGGGGGCACTAAAGCTTTTCAGCAGGATGGTTAGGAGATTTGAGTTTTGCTTTTGAAATACTAACATGGCAACAGGCAGAGAAAGGACTGGAGTGACAGTCAGGAGGCTACTGCTGCATGAACCTGTGCAAGAGGGAGTGAGGACACCTACAGTGACGGCGGGAAGGGGTCTCAGGGTCATGGTGATGGGTACCAGCTTGGAAATTGATTGGACGTGGGTGGGGAATGACAAAGACTCACAACCTGATCTTGGGAGCCTCTGTGACAAAGATATGATGGCCAAAGAGCAGGGACTTGGATTCAGAGAAGTCACAGAGCTTTCCCTCTCTCTCTCTCTGAGCACATGAATCATGAGCAGTGGGGGACTTGGGTCCTACGTCTTGGCAACATCACAGGTCAGATAAAGTTCAGACTCTGCCCACAAGCAGATGTTAATGGGCTGACAACGAGATGAGTCTAACTGCTCTGATTCCAAAAAGTGATTTTACTAGCTAATTAACAACATGTGAATTTTCAAATAGATTTGAACAGTCTTCCCAAGATTAAAAAAAAAGTTATGAAATTATTTCTGAAGAAGAGTTTATAAAAGGCTGTTGATCCTATAAAAGTTTTCTGGATTCAAAACTCCTCTCTAGCCTTGTGTCCATGTCCTAAAGATCCCTGATGACTCTCATCCTCTGTCCCTAGGGCACAGTCCCAAATTCAACAGCCCAGTCTTGGCCTCCTCGCCACATGTCAGCTCTAAGCAACAGAGCAAATTGGCTAAAAGTGGGCATCAGTTCTGAAAGGGAGAACTTTTCCAGCCAACCCTAGTCCTCATCCTCCAGGGCTCCTGGCCTTCTCCAGCCAGGAAGGAGAACACGGATCCTCTTAAACTGCAAATGCTCCAGCTCTAAACCATGATGTCCTTTTTGCGGTTCTCATTCCCTTTCAAGCTACAAGTTTCTGCCATTTGTAACACAGACAGTTCTCTCTAGCCCAGGGGGCCTGGAAAGTAAGCCCACTTACTTCTGCACACACAAAAGATCTGTGTCTGTACAAACATATACACACCATCCACGGCACTTCATGTTAGGGAAACAAACATGTAAGAGAAACGGGGAAAAAGGATCTGTTCTTCTGTGCTTGATCCATGGACACGAGCCGTTAACTCTTACTCACAGTAATTCTCAGTCAGTATGATAACATTTTTCTGTGTTTTCCCTTTTATCCATCCCTGTGAAGGAATGTGTTCTGTAGAACGTGGATTTTTTGTGGTCTCTCAGATACGCTATTGTCCTCAGTGAGTCAGTTTCATTTACTTACCAAATGAGCTTGGATATCTATGGTGAACAAATCTGAAAGTGTCAATCCATTTCTCTACCAGGTATTTGTGTTAATTTGTGTTAATTAAGAATTTAAGCCAGAAATCCATATGTAATTTTCATGAAACCTCTTCACTCTTTCTAGAGGACACCTCACAATACATATTCCATTGGGATCATTTAAAGCCACCCATTGTCCTCATGAATGGTCACTTTCAGATCCCTGCAAAGTCCCAAGTCCTTTTGTATCTCCACTACAAGCACATCTCATAAGATCAGGTGTGTGGATAGAGAAAGCACTATCTGATATAGGTTCCAGACTGTATCAAATACATCACAAACGCAGAGAAGCTGAGATGTGCTGTGGGGATTTTCTGGACTCATGAATAACCAAAGTTTCATCATCAACTAATTAAATTGGAAAATAAAATTCAAGAGGCAGCACAGAATAGTAGTTTGGAGCACAGATTTTAGAGCCAGAGTCCCTAGATTTGAGTATTGGCTCTGATACTAAATAGCTCTGTGATTTCAGGTAAGTTACTTAACCTTTCTGTGCCTCAACTTCACCATCTATAAAATGGGAATAATAGTAAGTGGAACCATATGAAAGTGCCATCTTTCTTGGTCAAGAACTGGTGAATGTTGACAATTTAATGTGGTTCAGTTTAAGTTCTTATCACTTAGCACTGTTATGAAAATGAAATGTGCTAATTTATGTAAAGTACTTAGAACAGTATCTGGTACAAAATTGGTCCCATATACATGTCAGATTAAAATGAATAAACAAAGGAACAAATTAGTGATGGATAGATGGATGGATATGAATGAATAAATTAAATAAAACTGGCTAATACATATTATGCAGTGATAGCTATTACAAAGCTTAACACTCATTAGAACTTAAACATAATAAACATGAGGCAGACAGTTTATAGCAAACAGGAGCTTATTTGTTTCTTATAATGAATACTGATTTATATGCATATCTTCCCAATTAGACTTTTGTTAATTTTTGGAATGGCTCTAATTTCTAGCTCAGTACCAGGCCTGTAATCATTCAACAAATGTTTGTTGATTGAATAAACTATCGATTAAATGAATGATTGCAGACACATGCACAAAGGGTGTTTTGAGGCCTGATTTGGTCCTGTTTCAAAATCCTAAGGGAAATGTTTAGTTTCCACATAAGAATCAACTCAATTTCTGACACCCAGCCAGACCTATTTCCTTCTGAGTGTTAACCTTCTTGACCAGATAAACTAGACCTAGAGACATCAGAGAAAGATCTCCCTAAATCAACTCCACTGGTCCAAAATATCCTAGAAAGCTGCATGGGGACCAGCCTAGGCTCCCCAGAGTTGGTGACGATCTACAGTTTAGTTTAATACTCAGAGGAGATCAGGTCAGCAGACACCAAACTCAGGCCCATCTCACGATGACACCAGACACACAATTTCTCAGACTCAGGGGGTCTTATCTTTAAACTTATAATGTACCAAAGTCTGGGGACTAAGTGGAGAAGAAAGAACAAATTTATTACAACAAACTCCAAAAAAGCCGAGAACTTACCAGGAGGAAGAGGTAAAAACAAACTTCTAGTAGCTTCCAAAATCCTGGTCATGATGTGAAAGACAGCAAATTCAGCAGCACTGGCCCTCCTATTGCTGGGTCAAAGAGCAAAGCAGCACGTCAGCAGAGCAGCTCATTCTCTAAAAGCTCACTTGTGTGAGCAGTGGCTCTGAGTGCCTCACCCAGATGGAATTCAAGCTGACTGTGCAAGACTGTGCCCTATAGAAAGCTTCATAAATATGATGGTGACCACCAGCCTAATGCCTAGAATCTAACTAGACAGTAGGCACATAAACAATACATTTCATTAACTTAAATTCCCCTTCTTGGCAGGACTGAGCTCATGGGTCCCTCTCTCCTCATCAACCATATGCCAAGGAAAGAAGACGGGGGAAGTGCCAGGGGCATAACTTTAAATGCTGAGTACAGAGACAGAGCTAGGATAGATGCTGGGAGGGCTGATGAGAGTTACTTTCAATTGGTAAGTTTCAAAAAGACTTTGCTAAAGCAGGCAGTGGTCAGAGTTGTTTCAACTCTTTGTACACCAAGATAAAATAGAGCAAGAAATACTTGCGTACAAGTGGAGGACCCAGGGATGAAGATTATGTTTCCTCCAACTGGCTTCCAGTATTTGGCAAATAAGATCCAGCTGGAAGGTAAAGACAGTCCGTTAACCTCTGTTCATACCCTTTCCCTCAGGGGCCCCTAAACTCGCCTTCCATAGCTCTGGCGGGCAGGCACGTTAGGGCAGCTGGCATTCAGGCTGTGCCTAGACATAGAACCAGCCTTTCTGAGGTTAACTGTGAAGCACAAAATGGAAAGACTGAAAATGTGCATCAGGGTCTAACAGAGCACCCTCTGTCACTGCGGGCACTGCCGCAGCTGAGCTTCCCCACCGCTAACTGGCCCCACCACTCACAAGCACGGGCTCTCAATCAGGGGCCCTTGTCCATCAGAGAAGGTCAAGTGCAACAGGGTTTGCCCTAGAACTGTTATGTGGCAAGGATGACGGAGTCAACAGCTGACAGAAGAAAGGCGATTATGAATAGAATGAAGGTCCTGAGCATGGGCTGTGAAGTAAAACTTGTTCCAAATCCAGGTTCTACATTTTATCAGTTTGTCAGCAATAGGGCAGTCTCCGAGGAGCTGTCAGAGCCACAAACTCATGCATGCACCCGGAGGCAAAGGACGGGGGGCAATTCAGAAAGGGTCTTCACATGAGCACAGGCACTATTTATTCTCAATGGCATAGAATCTTAGTTTCTGTCTGGCTGAGATCAGGTAAGATAACATGTGAGTAATAGAATCAGGTTTTGCAGCAACTTCCTCAGACTTGTTTTATAAAGGCCACCCAGCCACCACCCTGAGAGCTCACTGGGAGACGTGGCTGTTTGCTGCTGGGCAGGGGCAGGCACGTTTGGCTTCAATCAGTGATCAGTGAGTCAGAAAGTCAGGGGCACTGAGTTTTCTGAGACTACATCTCTACCATTTCTGGTCGTGTGCTTCTAGGAGCTGTTAGCACAAATTAGTGTTCTGTGAGTTTTGATCCTTAGACAAAGGCCCTTAACACTCTGGAAGATGAAATTTAAAGTCAACAGAAAGATGATAGGTGATACATTAAGTAACTGTGAGCTATGAAAAGACAAAGAAAGCAAGCCTGTATCAACATGGGAGGATCAGTAACACATTCACAAAGTGAAGTCCTGGGTATGGTTCTACTGCAAAGAGTTATTATTTAAGAAAGTTTCAATGCCCTGCTTATAAATTTCAGTGTATGTGAATAGTAACCTCTCCTAATACATTAAAAATCTGAAACTCAAAATTTACTTCAGAAATTCAAATGTGTAACTTTAAAACAGATAATAATGACTACAATAAAGGTAGAAAACTTAAACATGAAATTAAATCAAAGCCATATCAAATAAATTTAACTAATCTTCCAGAGTTTAATCTTCCAGAGCCACACACTGGCTCATTTGTACACTGGCCCCACCCCAGCTTGGAGAAATGGAGCATTCCTTCTCTTTCTGTATATTTAAATACATTTTGAAATTTCTCCAGAATATTATTTTTAGGTTCTAAGCAGGATCGGGCCTCAACTCCCCATGCATTTCGAAAGACTCAAGACAGCCTCAAATTTCAAGCCAGCTACATCACTTCTATTTACACATGGACTAGTGTTATTAACCTGGATCACACAATTTCAGTGAGAGGCTACCAGGCAGATGAGCTGCCAATCTCATCACCAGACTCTAATAATGTGGTATTTATACAAGTGAGCTGGAATCTGGCCTAATTGGGCTGTAGGAGCTAATTAAGAATTGAAGTTCAAGTTCTCTAATGTTTGCATAAACCTCTATGTGCAGAAATCACTACCTATGGTTTAATAAGGATCTGGAAGATGCCAAGATGACACGTGCTCATCTGGCACCCATGCTGAATTCATCACTGCTCTGCGCTTGCATGAATGTATAACCACGCTGGGGGGGGGGGAGTGCAATAAATCACGTTCTCTTTGGTTTTGGGTTCTTTTACCCCCTTTCTTCAATCTATAGCACCGAGTATACTGGTTTGAGGATGAGAGAGTCCAAAAACCTAATTTGGAAAATATACTGAACCACATACTCGAAACTATACACCAGGGCAGCTGCGGCGGGTACGGGGAGAGGTGTGTAGGGGTTGGGGGAGGGGGTAGAGAAGAAAAAGCAAAACCAACCAGTTTTGAAATGTAGTCCAGAACCATCTGTTCAATTTTCTTCTTTTCTACACCCTGTAGGTGTCTCAAAAGATGGTCTTTTAGCTCAGACACCATCTGAAAACAGGATATGGATTAGATAAGTTACAACCTGCCCACTCACATCTGCAACTGGTTTGAATTCGATTCATTTATTAACACCCCTTATCAGCATGAAAGATACTGGATCTGAAGATCCCACCAGCAGAAGTGCATAACCCACAATGTTCCTTTGCTGGGTGTAAATCAGGAGGCCCCATCATTTTCCTCAACAGGAACTACTTATGATTCACCCAAAGCCCAGTGAGCAGCTGAGAGTCAGGCTCCCAGCCCTGCTGAGAATTCTCCAAAGAAGCCAGTGCAAGTCACTAGCTTAGCAGTGAAAGGCTTTGGGATCTACCAAAGGATTGACATCTAGCACTCCTGGCTCTGGAGAACTCACAGGAACAACTCTAATGACTATGCTAATGGGGGCCGGGGGCAGGGGGTCATGGTTTGGGGTGTTCGGAAGGACAGAGGCTGGAGTAAAAAGGAAATGCATCAGGTACCTCCCTCTGCACAGTGGCTACAGACATTCCTCACAGCCCCCGACATGCAATGATAGTGAAATACCTATTGTAGTGCCCCCTAAAGGGCTTGTTTCTATACCCTCCCTGTACTGATCATCCTTGAGGCTCCCCAGTCAGTGTGGCATTCCCAGCCCTCTCCGCCTTTTGCTTTCCTTTCTCCTTTTTTCTTCTTTTTTCCCCTCCCTTTTGCCTAGATGCCCTGCTTAGCTACAGATCCTCTTGGCTGGAAAAATCTTTGTATCAGTAAACACCATGGGAATTGTACAACTGATATCACACGTGTGTTTATCTTCTATTTTAGCAGATTTACATATACAATACTCTGGGTAAAACTTAGTGCTTGGAGTCCTGGGCCAAGACAGAGTGATAGATTATTTCAATTCAGTCTCCTGCATGTACTAATTGATTAGGCTTTTTTAAAAAAACATTATTTTTTTCTGGGTAAGATATAATGCATACTTTTTTGTGCATTTCAATTTTTCTGTAATAGCCATACAGATTAAAATTTAAATTGCTCATAATTCTACCATCTATATTAACATCTGGCTTTTTTAATTTTCCTTTCTCCAGTGTGCACACCCATTCTAATATTTAATAATATGCTTTTTTCATGTAATACTTTATCATTAAATATTCTTTATCACACTAGTTGTAATGGCTGCACAGTGTTCAATTTTATAAAAGTACTACAATTCAATTATTTATCCCCTTCTTATACATGTGGGATATTTCTTTACTATTGTCAATAATACCACAAAAAAAATCATTATACAGAGGCTGTTCACCATATCAATTTTTTTGTCAGGCTACATTCTTAGAAGTGGAATTTGTTGGGTCACGTACTTCAGGTTGTGGAAACCCTGCTGAAATGCCTCCCACTGTGTTTATGCTAATTTCCAGCTGCACTGCATGAGGCTGTCCAATCCCCTACACCCTGAACTTTCCTAGCATGATTTTAAAATTTTTGTCAACTTGATTGGCAAACAAACAAAAACACTTGTTCTCTTTGTCATCTGATTACAACAATGTTATACATTCTCTTTGTTCCCCTGCCCCTACTTGAGATTTTTTTTGGTATAAATTACTTTTGAAAACTCATTGGTCACAGGCTTTGTCCATTGCCCTACTGGTGTGTTGTTCTCTTATTGATTTATAAACTTTATAGCCAAATGTTAATCTTTTATCACATATGTGTTAAATTTTTTTATAAATGTTTTCTTTGCCTTTTTGTTGTTCTGCTTCTAAGTTTTCAATCTTTTCCTGTGTGTTTATGTTCAATAATACCCTCAAAGGCTTTCTCGATTTCAGTATAATTTAACTATCCACTTATTTTATTCAAATCTTTCACACAGTTTAATTTTTTATATTGGACTCCTTATTCTAATATTTCTGATCTTAATCTGATATTTCTGTGTGTTTATGGTATCAAGTGGTGGTATTCAGGGTAGGAAGACTCTAACTTAATTGTCTTTTCCAAACAGTCAACCATTGAATGACTGACTGATTAAAAATTATTTCTTTCTACACTGATTTTTAAATGACTCATTTATCATACAGTATTCAGATTTAAACTAGAGTCTCCTGTCTTTTTATACGAACCACATTGTTCCAATTATTGTAGGTCAACAAAGTAATGCCAATCCCATTCCTCTTTATTTTGTCAAGTGAGTCAGTCAATTGCCATAGAAATTTTATTGGCTTTTTCGTTGTAATTTTATTAAACCTAGATGCTAAGGATTTGGAAATTAAACATTGTTCTTCATTATTTTTTCTAACTGGTTAATTCTAACAAAAAAAAAGAAAATACAGCATCATCAGCTTACTAACTTGCTGTATTTTTTAATTTTTAATTTAATTTAAAATCTTATTTTATGATTATTTTCCATTTTCCCAGTTGATTGTTTGTAGCATTAGACAATCAGTATCTTCTTTTACTTCTGCTTCTTACTGCATTGGCTAGAACTTCCAGAACAATGTAAAATTTAGTGAAAATAGCAAGGATCCTTCATTTCTTTCTGCTTTTACTTTTTTTTATTGTAGTACAGTCAATTTACAATGTTGTATCAGTTTCTGGTGTACAGCACAGTGCTTCAGTCAAACATGAAC
Organism: Vicugna pacos; assembly: GCF_048564905.1. Lineage (NCBI taxonomy): Eukaryota > Metazoa > Chordata > Mammalia > Artiodactyla > Camelidae > Vicugna > Vicugna pacos. Next base: position 74,397,278 of record NC_132993.1, on the reverse strand, counting down.
ATACATATATTCGTTTTCATATTCTTTTTCACTGTGAGCTACTACAAGATATCGAATATAGTTCCCCGTGCTACACAGTATAAACTTTGAAAGTCAGTATCTGCAAATCTTGAACTCCCAATTTATCCCTTCCCACCCCTTTCCGCCTGTAACCATAAGTTTGTTTTCTATGTCTTAGTGAGTCTGTATCTGTCTTTCTGCTTTTAATAGGAATGTCTCCAACGTGACATTAAGAAGGATGTTGATGAATGTGTGTGTGTGTATATAGATTGATATATATATATATACAGCTCAATCACTATGCTGTACACCAGAAACTAACACAACACTGTATATCAACTATACTTCAATAAAATTTAAAAAGCAAAGACTAAGAAGGATGTGGGCCGCCAGCACCAGATGCCTCTTTGTCTCAGTGACTAGTGTGTCCCAGGGGCGGGAGTTTACTTTCATCAGCGTTCAGCACCTGTAGAGACCATCTTTTTCGTTTCCTCTTTGACCGTGTGATGTTAATATATTCCTATTAAGCTTCCTAGAAAGAAGCCCACGTGACTATGTTGTATTTTCAAATTCACCACTGGAAAGTAGTTTAATCAAACCTGTGGTGTTTATATTCATACGTGAAAGTGGTCATTGTCAGATTCTGCTTTTAAGGTTACGCTGGCTTTTCAAAATGATTAAGAAGCTGCTCACCTTTTTGCAAAAATACTTTACATAGCATGAGAAGGACTTGGTCCTTAAAAGTTTGAAAAAACTAACTCATTAAATAACTTGGGAACTTTTGGGGAGATAATCTGACACTTTTTCCAAATTATTTTATGGTTATTGTGATTTTAGGCTTTTTATTTCTTCTTGGCTCAAGTATGGTCACTTCTGTTTGCCAAAGAAACTTTGTTTAACTAAACTTTTTAAGTGTATGAATATGAATTTCTACATATTTTTCCAGTATTTTAAAACTTACCATATCTAAGTTAACAGATTTTCCAATTCCTAAGCCTTCACAGTATTGAGAATATTTTATTAGACTTTTCAGATGTTTTTTTAAACAGTTTTTTTTAAAGATTTTTGTATTTATTTACCAGTTCTGTTCTTTAATTAATTTATTTTGATTTATACCTCTTCGGTCTTCCTAGCAGTAGGACTGAAGAAAAAATAATTTATTCTGTTGTATTTTAAACCCAAATACAAATACGACAGAGCTGTTGCTCTTTCCTGTTTTGAATACTCTCAGTGCTGTACATTTCCTTGTGATGTTTTATAATTACACATTTTTTGAGGTGACGATTAATACATGGCTCTCTCACAAGACTACAGATACCAAGAGGGCAGAAATCCTGTGTTGCTTATCACTAAACACACAGAACCAACAGCAGCTGGCAAGAACCATGTGTCGAAAGAACGAATAAAAAACAAGACCAGAATGAGAAGCACAATCTAGCCCTTCCCCTTGGAGCATTGCTCACCAGCACCCAAATGGCCCGCAGACCGCTTACCAGCCCCATAAGCAGCCTCTGGTGGTTGTCTTCCTCCTGGAAGAGGGGTGTTAACCTTGGCTCTGAAATTAAACAGAACAACAGTCAAGCAGGGTGGTTTTCAGGAAATGGGCTAGAAGGACAAGGCACTAGCCTGGGTTTCCCTTCTCTGAGTCATTGGGAAAACATAATATTTCCCTAATGAGATAAAAATTTTTCATACAGTGTGACCTGATCCTACAAGCTGGAACTTATCACTCAGGAGAGATGTGGAGAGCTCTGTGAACCAGAGAGAGGTAGAGACTGGGAAAGAAAGAAAGGAGACATAGAACACGTTCCCAACACCGACAGTCTCTGGCTTTGATTTCTCTTCAGTGAGAAGACTCACCACTGAGAACCTCTGCTTCACAGAAGACTGAATGACTTGGGTCCTCTCTTAACCCTAAGGGAGCCATAAACGCAGGTTCAGGGACTTGGTGGAAGGATCTCACGACTCCCTTCTACCTGACCCCAACTCACGGCTTACTGACCTGGGCGTTACTAATGAGGGGACCAGTCAAAGACTGTGGCAAATAAGAACCACCAGCACAAGTGAGTGGGATGAAAAGGTAACTAGATCAAGATGGACAAGTGGCATGTGAGGTTAAATCAAATGGCACTATCTCCACCGTGATGTGCAATGCACCAGCAGGACAGAGGGAGCGGGGCAGGCAGACACTGTCTCCAGGACGATCTGCCCTGACACCCCCCTCACAGCACCTTCACGTTGTCCTTTCCCAGAACACCTGGTCAGGGGCCGATGACCCACTGTGGGAGGGCATGGATGCCTCTTGACCCCTTGGGATAAATTCTATCTGATTCCCACACAACGTTCATGATTAAGATGAAACACTGAAAACTAGAGCCCTGACTTTCACAGGGAACGTTCTGTTTCTGGCAGTGATGACATCCTTCCTAGGAAACTAGCACAAGCAGAGCATGTGAGAGGCAGGAGCGAGTTCCCTGAAGTGCAGGGAGAGTGTGACCAGTAACGGGACGCAAACAGGCCTGAAGCACTGGGACAGAAGGCGCTCTAACAGGGCGGACGGGAGCAGTGGACACACAGAAACCTTGGCCAGACCTGCAGCATTCCCCACATTGCCAACCCCCTGCCAACAGACGGGGTGAGCCTGAACCACACACATTCACGCCCCTGCCTGACGGCTCCTGCCTGGTGCTGGTGGCAGGACCCCTGGCTTCAGGCCTGGACCTGGACAGCCTGGGTCCCCTGGGTGACGCAGTGACTTCTGGTTCACATGGGCTGTGCTTGCAGCTGCAGGACATTAGGGTCACCAAACACATACCCAAACATCCAAGCCCGTGAAGCAGAAGTGAGACATAAAAACAACAGCTCTGTTTTCTAAATGGAGGCTGACCTTCACGAGGTAAGACACAGTTCCCCTGACAAACCCACGAAAAAGCTTGTACTTGAAGATGCTCAATGGTCTCTTCCCCCAGCTTCACCTGGCTCAGATCCCCTTGTTTGTCAAGTCTTAACCTGGATCTCACCCCCTCTGGGAAGCCTCTTCCAACTTTTGTCCCCACTCCCGACCTAGCCCCTCACCCCCAGGGGCTATATAATGCTTGTCACCTGGTTTAGAAATTCTGGGTTAGCATTTCTTCTTCACACATTAAAGATAAAGCAGCGACTTCGGGTGACCTGCACACCAAGCACAGGACTGGGCTCGATAAGCACGACCCTGTTTCCTCTCATCCTCTCCTCATCCTTGTCCCGAGGAGGACAACGCACGAAATGGATAAACGGTTTGCCCAAGAGCACATGGGTAGCGGGTGTCCAAGCTGGAGTCTAAGCCTGGTTCTGTCGGCCTCTAAGCCCATAATCAGGGCTCTTGTCTAGAGGCGTCTTATCTTCCTGCCCCTGTGACCTGGCCCAGTGAGTGCCCAAGTGCTAACAAAATGAAAGGAGCATACACATCAGAGACCCTGGTCTGATCAGATGGCTGGAGAGAAAGCAGCCCCAGGCCAAGGGAAGTGGGCCCCGTGGGTACACCAGAGGGAGTGTTAGTCAGATCAGCTCTACGAGGAAACGGAAGGAAAACTAGAAGGCCAACAGTCAGGGACTCTTACAGGAAAAGCACATTCAGCCAATTGTCCCCGAAGGCCTGGTGCCAAGAGAGACAGGGCAGGAGCCAGGCGGCCACTCTGATAGGAAGATGTTAACAGTGCTGCCGTCACTGAGCTGGTGGAAGTGATTTCTCCGCCAACCCACAGTGGTCAGAAGAGCAGTGTTACCAACCAAACACTGACTGAAATCCAGAAGGCTCTATTACAGGTTTTTTCTTACCCAAAGTCTTTGCTTGTAGGTTAGAAATCACCCTACAAAGAAATTAGCCAATGTTATTCACACAGGAAGCATTATTATTAAAAAAGAAAGAAAGAAAGAAAGAAAGCCACAACACCATCCGAAGATATCCTGCTTTAAAACCCATAAAACCACCACAGAAATTGTTCTCAGGTTTCTAAAAACCTCAAAAATTTTAATCAGCTTGGCAAAAGCCACATTAGGTAATTATAAAATCTCAAAACTCTTCAGTGCAAACTATGACAATAATTTAGAACAATTGCAGCTCTCAGTTGTTGGAAATAATGGGAAGAGAAAATAGAACAGGGGTTGGAATGGGGCCTAGACTTGTAACACCCCGAGATGACTCATCTACCCAGAAAACATGCTTTCAAAATAAGAGCAAGCTCACCAGCCCGCTAACGCTTTTTAAAAAAATCAACCTACTGTCTGTGCCCCGCCCCCCCGCAAAGTGCTCAATTAATAAGAGTTTTCTTTACCACTTACTCCTGATAAATCATCCATCCCCAGGATGCAAGGCTAAAAGGTTGAACACGTAAACTTTTCCCACTAGAAACTCCAGCTCCACCATCTTGCTGAGGACACACAACAAAAGTAAGCTACTTCCTGAGAGGCAGCCAACAAAGTGACTGCAAAACATAACCATGTTACAGCTCCAACAACCCCTCATTTTACTTACTTTATTGCATTATCAAGAATATTCCTCACATACACCAGGGAACTTCTTTTTCCTGTTTTCTAGGAGTGAGAACACATCAGAGGCGTGGAAGGTGAAGGTTTTGTGGGTAACATTTTTCACATCGAAGTCATCATGCGAGATAGTTAACAGTTCGGAAAAAAGAGAGATTTTTCTGGGTAATCAAAACATCCAGATTCTTAAAAAGAAATTGTTAAAAAAAAGTTTTATTCTGAAACTATTACAGATTTACAGGAAGTTGCAAGTCAACTATATATTTTATACAACAACACTACAACTATAGCCAACAGTGCTACAGGGAGCTCTCATGTACGCTTCACCCAGTCTCCCCCAGCGTTTACATCCTATATGAATAACTTTAGTATGATGTCAAAGTGGGACACTAACACTGGTACAATGGGCATATAGTCCTGTCATTTTATCACATATGCGGATGCACGTACCACGGTGTACCCCACCATCAAGGTGCAGAACTGCTCGTCACCCCACAGTCCCCTCGTGCTCCCCTTTATCGGGGTCACGTTCACTCTTCTCTTTTCAACCATCCCTAACCCCTAGCAACCACTAATGTGAGAACACTCAGATTTTTTTCAGATCCATTTTTAACTATACCAGTAATGCAAGAACATATCTGAGATCCGGATGTTAATGCCACTTCTACTGTGAACATGCCGTGTGGGCCCCTTCACTTCTTTGCATTTGAGCTTCCTCTCCCAGAGAAGAGAGATGAAGGCAGCCCTTGGTCTGCCTACTGGGGATCAACAGCACCGGTGAGCAGTGCCTGGCGACTGATGTCGGCCTTCTTGTGACCTGAAGGCATTGCCAAACCTAGTCCACGCAGCGTCTGCCTCTTGCTTGGCTCTCAGGAACCCACACATACCTCTTCTGAGATCAGGCTGTGCCACTCTCTCCTGACCACGCCGTTGTTATAGTGTAAGTGTGGCTTGGAGTACTTAGCATATTCCAGGTTGGAGTTCAGTTTTTCCCAGTATCCCTTAAAGCTATGCACCTGTAGGAGACAGACACGTCGGTGAGCCTGAGAAGCAGGTCCTGTGGCCCAAACTACCCGGCCCACGCCATGCAGGCCTTGCTGCAAAGCTGGGCTCGCCTCACTTCCTCAGCAGTGAGGCAGCGTTTCCGAGTGAGTAACGTCCCATGAAGGATGGAATTCTTGTCCTGATCAGAATTCTAAACTAGACAGAGTCTTGCCTTGCTCTCTTCCTTTCGAGCCCCTTTTACACAGAGAGACAACTGCTCACTGGCCCACACCAGCCCGACTCCCTGGGTGAGGGCTGAGCGGGGAAGCCGGTATTGAACACATAGGGTCATTTCCTCCCCAAAGACCCATTTTCTGACTTCAGTTGTGTCAACAATGCCATGCTCAGTTAGGGAATGTTCACAAGATTGGGAGCACACAAAAGGATAGGATTACTTTCCCCCTAAGTTTATTTACTTCCAAAGGATCTTTTTCAAAACCCAGGAATCAGAAAGGTAAAAGGTGAACTTTCACACACACTTGTTGCATACGCCAAAACAGAATTTGCTGGCACCCATCCCTTCTAGGTCTCTGATGTACTGATATAATTGTACTACCCTGAGGCAAAAAGTACCCGTTATGTTCATTTTTGAATAAAATGTAATAGTAATACACTTTTTAATGTTGAAGGATATCCTGACACAAATTGTTTTTGTAAATCAATGAAGATAGATTTATGATTCATACTTTCTTGCCAAAATATATGCATTTAGAAAGGATTTGACTGGGGTCAAGGATGCAATGTGTTGCCATAAAACAAAGTGAGGTAATGCCTACTGTGGGAACGGACTTAGCTGTATTGCAAGGCAAAAAGAGAACTTAAAAAAAATGCCTCAATCTAGAAAACTGCCCTTTTGTTAAGTAAGAGCACAGCATCCAAATTCTTATTGAAATGACAGTCACAATTGGCTCAAAATGGATGTTGGAGTAAAGTGAATTATATAATAAAACCAACTTGCTGTTTTAGAAGCTTGAAAGGCCTGACCAGCCAACACCCATTCTCACAGAGACAGGAAAAGCTGCTTCCAATAAAGTGTCATTTCAAGAGGAAATCGGAACCTGGAGTCAGGGCCCACCACCCACGTGACCTAGCTCGCTCATCTTTTCTTTCCCTTTCCATTTATTTATGATGAATATACCTTTATCCACCCCCTTGGTCTTCCTCGTATTGAAAAAAAAAACAATAATGAAAGCAAATCCTGCTTCATTTGGCAGAATTAGGTCCCTGATTGGAAGTCACTACAGCTTTCTTGCTATTCTCCCTCTGGGTTCAGGTAACTAGTGCCAAGAGCCAGAAAACTAATTGGTGATGTGGTGACATCTAGTGGTCAGTTCTGCTATTACCTCTGTCTGCTCTGCCACTGGAGTCCCACCCCGAGAGGGAGGAACACTGGTGCCCTTATTCCTGTGAGTCGCTCTTCCTCTCAGGCCAAATGCCATCCTCCCGTCAGAAGACTCCACTCTCATACTCATACTGTGGGACCTGAGGAAAGATCTCTCCCAAAGTACCTTCTTTTCACTCCATTAAAAAAAAATCCCTTTCCTCATACCCTTTTCTTAGCTAAGAATAAATAAATAAAAAAATAAAACAAGACCACGGACAGGCTTCACATGGGCTCCTGAGCCCACTGACTATGTAAAATGAGTTGTGTTTGTGGGAGCAATTTTCTGGGAAGAAGATCTAGAGCTTACATAAGATTTTCAAAAAAAGAAAAAAATCCATGGCCCCAAATAGTTCAAAACTACTGAGTTAGAAGGAAAACGGATTCTAAGTTTTAAAATAAGAACTCACATTTAAATAAGGAACACTGTCAGCCAGAAGTCCCAGAAATATCTTAAATAAATGTGTAGGTCTTTCAAGGAGGTCCCTGGGCTGGGTGTTATGATACAGATATTCAGAGAGTTGAGAGAGAGAACGGTGGCACAGAGATCATTGTAAGTTGGAAGGTTTATCGGGAAGCCTGGGAAACAGGTAAGACCCACAGGATGAAAATGACAAAGGAAAAGAGAGGATGTTCCAGGTGGGGCTCTGAGGAAGTGAGCAAAGACTGAGAACCCAGAATGTGGATTCTGGGTTTAGATCAGAGGCAGAGCTTTAGAGAAAACAAGCCCCAGCACTTCATTCTCTGTGAGGAAAGTATCTGCCGCTAAGGTGTGACTCCCCCCTTAGCAACCACCTGGTCCCATCCCCGAGAATGCTGACTGGTGTGCGGTGTGACCTGAGCCTCCCTTATAAGTGTCAGACGTTCCCCAGGCAAGCTTAACGTTCAGCCCAGGCTGAGAACACTGCTTGAGCCTGTCCACGTAATCCTAGTCTCCCTCCCACCCTCAAATGTTCTTCTCTGGGTTAAAGGCTGAGGAAGAACCAGCTGTCTGAAGACTTGCAATTGTGTCATGAAATAACAGGAGACAGGGTTAAAGAGATCTTCAAAGGATCTCAAATGCCAAAGCAACAACAACACTCTCATTAACCCACAGAACAAAAGAGCTTTCAAGGTGAAATGCTAGATGTTGTAACATAGCATGGAAGGAAGAGGGCGTGTAAGCTGCACAATTGTACCCTCTCAGCCGACCTGGGAGCACAGAGAGCCTCTCCTTTCAGTCAAGGGGCTCTTAGGGAACTCGCTGGGTACAAAGCACCACACTCATCAGGGACAACAGCAAAGTGAAAGCCACCAAAGCCTAAGAAGCGCATCGGCAGCCCCTTGAAAAGAGCTCATAAAGCTTTAAAATACACAAAAATGCTTTCTAAGGAAAATATCCATGCATTTAGCTATTCTGGGAGACGCCGATGTTAGAAACCATCAGATCCTCAAGGAATCACCCAGAAGCATTTTCCTGCACCAAGGGGAGTCTTTAATTTTGATTTCAAAAAAGGAAAATTATTCCAAGTCTCTTTTTGAGAAATAATCTCATTTTGCCTCTTAGGATGACAAGAAATAATTACCAAATGTAGCCCATCACAACTATTAATTCAACAAAAGGACCAAAGGGTCCCATTAAGAGACTGCTGCCCATTCGTGATTTGAATTGCCAGTTGATTTTTTATTTTAAAGAATGAAAAGAAAGGAGGGGGAGGGGAGGAGGAGGCGGAGCCCTATGGTACTTACTGGCTCATCTGTAAACGACTGCCAGGAAAGAAAAAAAAAACCTGCCTTTCATTTCTGAAAGGCCCTCAGGCTTTGGTCCTACATTTGCTGATTAACCAGTATCTTCTTTTACAGAAGAGGAAGCCAACTCAGAGAGAACCTTTACTCTTCCTATCAGGGCTCAACCAGTGGAGGTAAAGCATCAATTCACCCAGCTCTTCAGAGGACACCATCTCAGTATCAGCTTTTACTTGCAGCCCAGAGAAACACAGCGACCCACTACCTGCAGCACAGTCAGGATGAAATAGAAACACCTATGTGTCCATAAAGCTAGTAAGGTACCATACCAAACAGGGCCATCCATGCACAGGATCAGTGACTCCTGAGGCTTCCTGTTCCTGTTAAGGGGACGGCATTTTGTGAGTGCCAGTTCTCCTATTTGTAAGAGAACTTCCTCCTTCTTCCCAAGTCAAGTGAAAAAATCTCTCTTCTTGGCCGAGCTGGGTAGTACTCTTAGCCGTTTTTAATGGGCTGTATTTTTTTTTAATGTAACCTCTTAAATACAGCTGTAACCTATTCCATCTCACAATCAGCTTATTTCCTGAGAAAGCCCACGCTCAGATAGTTCCCTCCTCTTAGCCTTAAGAATTAAGTGTATGCCTTCAACCAAAGCCATGAATAAGAGCAGCACATGGTAGTGGAGGGTAGGAGAGAAACAAACACTAGGATCCTTGGTCCTGGGTCTGTTCCTCAATTTCATCATCTGGGAAGTAAACCAAAGTTCCCTCCATCCCTACACATACAACAGGAATGAACTGACCAGTCTGGTGCTCTGTCTCTAATAAGTAGTGTTTCTTTATAACATCATAAAATTATGTTTTTACAATAGTGATTGAACTGTCCCCCAATATATGTTGTATAGGAAAAACTCTAATTTTTTCCTCTATAACAGACTAGCCCCAGAATACTTCACTTCTGGTCACCAAATGTGTGGGGGTTTTTTCCCCCCACACCTGTCAATTCTTTAACACCAGCAGGACGTCCTACAATTCACCCAGAGATAGTGCCAGATCCCACAGGTTGAGGGCTCAGTCCCACAAGAGTGTCCCCTATTTCAGGTGCCAGTTGCAAGTTCAGGTTGTTATCTATGATTCTGACTGACCGCCTAGAAATCAGAGGTTCCCAAGACCCCCTCTTTGGGCTCTGTAATTTGTTACAGTGGCTCACAGAACTCAGGAAAACAATTCACTTATTATATACCAGTTTATTACAAAAGGATACAACTCAAAAGCCAGATCAAAGAGATGCATGGGGCAAGCATGTGGGAATGGGCCCTGAGCTTCCATGCCCTCTCCAGACACTCCACCTCCACCCCCACATCTCTGAATATTCATCCCTGGGAGGTCTCTGAAACCCTTCAGTTAGGGTCCTTTCTAGAGGCTCCATTACACAGGCATGCTTGATTCAATCACTGGCCACTGGTGACTGAACTGAATCTCCAGCCTCTCTAGCCTTGGAAGGTGGTGGCGGCAGATTCTCAAAGTTCCAACCCTCTAATCACACGCTTCATTCTCCAGGCAACCAGCCCCCATCCTGAGGTGCTTTCCAAAAGTCACCTCTTTAACAAACTCAGGTGTGGTTGGAAGGGGCTTCTTAGGAATAACAAAAGACATTCTTTTCACCTTTGTGTTCTGGAGTTATTTCAGGAACTGGGAACAAACACTAAGTATTATAACAAAAGATGTCCCTGTAGTTCTTATCACTGAGGAAACTGCAAGGATTTTAAGAGCTCTGTGCCAGGAATCATGGATGAAGACCAGATACATATTTCTAGTTATAGCGCAGTATCACATAGGTACAAACGAAACTGTGGAAAGTCAATTAATATTTCCCACAGAACTAACTGACATTTCTGGTAGTGCTACATTGCTGTCAGAGCAACAATTCTAATTTTTAAAACTTGCAAGCTCACACTGTGATTGTGTTGATACTTTGGATCTTTACAAAAGCTTTTTATTGAAGTGATGGCGGCTCTCTGTACTGGGAGGGTCAAGGAAAAAAAGGTGTTTTTTGTGCTTTAATAAGCATTATACTCATGCTCTGCCCAATTAAAACAGTATTTTTAAACATTTTTTAAGTGTGTGAGAGAAGCAGTATCATTAAGTGAACGTGTCTCTGAGTGGAGAACAGCCCAGGTGTCAACTGCTCTTTCCCCAGTTGCTCAGGGATCTCTAGATCCCGACAGACCCAGGCAGCAACGCCCTCACGTGGAGTGGCCCCTGGTGGGGAAGGACTTGAAGTCTTTCTCCTTCCGAGTCTCTGGGTCAGACAGTTAAAAATCGCTACACAAATGATTAAATTTAAAGGCTTCTTAACTTTGGAAAATGAAGCTAAAGATGTCTGGCTTAAAAAAAAACTTTAATAAAAACACTCCATTTCTCCATTGGTGGCATGCTCATTCAACTATTATCTTGATATTCAAGTAAGGTATTATTCCTTTTTTTTTTTTTTTTCAAAAAATCCTTACATGGCTTCCTGTGGAGGGGATAAAATCATTCTTTGGAAGGTCATTCTTGATGACATTTCTTTTAAGGTGAGGAACTTGTTTCAATACATATTTTGATTCACTTTTAAGAATTCTTTTGGAAACCATTCTATTAAAGTCAAGAAGCCTTTTGTCTTTCAGGTGATAAACTGCTGCAAACCAGTTAAACCCGGTGTTCATAGACTAAACATGTAAAGTGCTCCACTTCACTCTAAACTTCTTTTCAGAGAGAGCAGAAGGAAAGCACTCATTCAGTTTCATTTTGCCCTTCCCTCTCCAGACTCCTTATCGGGGCAGTCATCTTCCAAGCAGGATGGAAGCAAGTGTGGTCAGAGTAGACATGGGTCCCCTGGGCCTTGAGGAAAGTCTGACAGCAAGCATGCCTTCAAAAGGCAGCGTGTGATTCAGGTAGAGGGTGCTCAGAGCCACCTGCTATCAGGTAAGCTGCAAGAACAGTCACATAAGTGGGGCCGGGGAGGGGGGAAATGTAGGGGATGTGCCATGGCAACCAGATTCATTCACTGCAACGTAATGAAGCTGGGAATTGGGTAGAAGTAGGTCAAAGGCAGTAACTTATATGAGGGGTATTATGTAAGCAGAGATGGGGAAACAAACAAGAGCTCTCAGGGCCAGCTGTCCCGTGAACTGGAAGGTACCGATTAGTGATGGGGGAAGGGGGGGAACTGGCCAAACCAAACCCAGTACCAAACTCTCCTGAGCCCAGGGCAAATCCCAGCAGCATGCCTCAGCCTCCCTGGTGGGTCATGCCTGAGTGGAGAGGGCAGTGAAGAGATCTACTGCTCAAACTTGCCCTGGGGAACACTTCCTACCAGCATACAAATACACGGGAGTCAGGGAAGAGCTCCCAAGCAGAGTCAGGAATAGTTAATAGGAAACAATTGTCTGCAGAGCCAACTGCTAGAGGCACTAAGGGGAGAAGAAAAAAAATGAGGGTAAGGCAAAGTGAGTATCAAAGGAGAAAAAAAAAATGAAGTACATAAAAACATCATTTTACACAGAAATACACACACACACAAATAGAAAAAAAATCAGGAAGTACAAAAATAAACTATTTTGTTCCTAAGCAAAGGCATATTGTATTCTTAGAATAAGCCAATGGGTTAAAAAGTTTGAGAACTCTCCCATCACTCTTTTATCATTACTTAATTTTTTAAGTGAAAATACACAATGCTGAGAAGGTTATAGTAAAACTGATAAACTCATAAATCCCTTATAACAGTGTAAATTATCACAACAATTTTTGAGTATTAATTTGGCAATAAGACTCAAAGGCTATAAAAATTGTCATACTCTTTCATCCAATAATACACGTGGGCATTTAACCTTAGGAGAATAAATCACACACACACACACACAAAACTGTATAAAAATATTTACTGCAACATTTTTAATGGTAAAATTTTTTTTAATGGGGGCTCTCTAGAGAATGATTAAGTAAATCAAGACACTGACACATAATGGAATCCTATGGAGTCATAAGAAATCATAATTATGAAAATTATGAAGTTTAGGTACCAACATGAAAAATGTACAGATATAATTCATAACTGTTATGAAATGTCTCTAGATGGCCATTACTATTAGATAGAATGTACATACCTATGACAAACCAAGAGGAAATGGGGGAAATGGTTCATAGGTCAGGAAGTATAGAATTGTGGGTGACATTGTTTTCTTTTTAAAATTTCCTTCACTGGTTTATTGTGTGTCCATCAAACACAGTATGGGTTTGGTAGGACTAGCAGTAAAAGCAGAAACAATTAATTGAAAGGATGGAGGCTTTCACTAAAAAACTGTTAAGCTGTTAAACCTTTCTTTTCCCTTCGTCTTCCTACCTTTGCAGACCTTCACAGCCATCTCATGCTGCTGCCTAGAAACATCACTCGTCAGTCTCCCCTTAAGGACCCTTCTTAGGACCGAAACCCAGAACCACTAAACCCGCCCCAGTTGGCCCTCTCTCACCCCCAGGGCATCGCTATGACCTCAAACACCCAGAGCTTCCCTGAGCTGCCCAGGCCTGGCTTGCCCTTTGTGGATCCAAAAGAATCAAAGGTAAATAGTAAAAGACAGAAGCACACGGAGCTGCCTGCTGCCAAAAGTTGAGATTTCCCAGCACACATCAAGCTATAATTAACAGGAGGCAATGCCAAAAACAACAAAGGAGCTTCAAGGAAACTGCGCTAAACTACTCCCCAGTTTTTAACTACACACACATTCTTTTCTACTCACTCACCCCCACCCTACCCTCCCTATTGTATTCAGAAACTCTTCTGAAAGTACCAGACTGCAGAGAGACACTAAAGCTGCCGCTGAGTGGGCAGGAAGGAGGTGTGTGCTGAGACCACAGATAGCCCATGCAGGTCACTCTTGAGAAACAGAAAAGCTGTTCTCAGCACCAGAAGGAAATTAGATAATCCCAGCCCAGGTTATTTAATGGTTTTAAGATTGTGTGTGTGTGTGTGTGTGTGTGTGTGTGTGTGTGTGTTTGTTGAGGGATGACAACACAAATGAAGTGAAAAAAAAAAAGCTCACAAGTCCTCAAAAGAAAATGCAGAAGAACCCCTCCAGCATGGACTGGCTGGAGGCACAAGTAGAAAGTAGACCTCTATACGGCTCAAGCTGAGCTCTCCATCTTCAGAAAACTTCACTCTTTAAAGAGCATTCCTAAGAGTTGCCTTGATATCATCTGAGTGACTGCTCTACCATTTAGGAAGGATTTTCAGGAGAACTAGCCCAACGCCTCACCCCCTCCTCCCCTGACAGTTTACAGTCCTCTCTGGAACCACCGTAACACTCAGGGCAGAGGAGTGTGAAGGCCAGCAAGGAAGCCAAGCAGGCCCGTGCTTCCGTCTCTCGCTGTAAGGACTTACCTTCATAAGAGGCAACGGGATCTCTTCTGTCACAAGGGTTATTCCAGGAATTTCCTATGGTGGGGAAAAAACATACACACAAGTGCTAAACATATCAACCACCACCAGCCAGAGCCTTCAGGAAGTGTTTTCTGCACAGAAGCTGAGGGCAGCTCCCAGTTTGCTAACCTCTACTTTAAATAAACCTGAGGGTTTATAAATAACAGTGAACGCAGGGAAGGGAAATATTTGGCAAAATTATGATTATAATAGTTGACAGTATCGCTAGAGGAAGGGATAAGACTATTATAAAGAAATACAGAGTAAATAATGTACTATTTACACATTTCCATTTAAGAACTAAGGAGGCAAATTACACTTGCACCATCTAGTATAATAATAATAAGGTGGACCCTTTCCTTTTTTTTTTTAAATTCCTTCCTCCTTCTTCTCTTTCACTTAAATGTATAATAGTTGGCTCCTGGCTTACTAATGGGATTCTTTTCTGACTTCAGTGGAAAATTGTTCTGCACCTTATCCTGCACCATAATTTTGGAAATAAGAGATCCCTGTAAAAATTTACACAGCATGATCACCATGGCAAATGTGAACGATGCAGTTCATAACAGGAAGTCCACATTATACACTCTGCTAACTAGTGAGTATTAAAATAGAAATTCAAATAAAAAGATAAATTTCCAAAATTGCTATTTATTTGGTTATTTTTAGAAATGTGTTTCCATGTTAATCATGTTGTACAGTAACCTCTCAACTAGTCAATTCCTCTTTTATTTCCTAAAAAAAAAAAAGCAGATGATATTTGAGAAAATAATTTAGAAGGTGTTATGTAGAAATAAAATCTGTTATTTTTTTAGAACTTAACTATCCTGGATTTTACTGACATACAATAGTCCTGTGAAAAAGGGCATCACGGGGATGGACAAATAAATTTCCAGAACTTTCAAGCATCTGAGTTCTCCACTGTGACAGGAGAAAGCCTGTGATAAAAACCTACATGTGCTTCACTTATCACGACAGCTTTAGGTTATAAATAGCATCTTAAAATAGATATAACAAGGCTCATTGTCTGAAAAGCATAATTCAGGATTATCTATGTGTAACAGCACCCTATTTTCTAACATCTTCAAAAAATCCAATTTAGTTATTTACAGAAATAACCTGTCCCCATACAGAAGTGTAAAATTAATGTTTTCTGTTGTGGCAGGTGTTTATTAAGGGTATAGCATTAAGCCATTTGCAGCAACATGGATGCTCCTAGAGAATGTCATTCTAAGTGAAGTAAGCCAGAAAGAGAAAGAAAAATACCATATGAGATCGCTCATATGTGGAATCTAAAGACTCATGGACAGAGAATACAGACTTGTGGTTACCAGGGGGGTAAAGGGTGGGAAGGGATAGACTGGGATTTCAAAATTGTAGAATAGATAAACAAGATTACACTGTATAGCACAGGGAAATATACACAAAATGTTATGATAACTCACAGAGAAAAAAATGTGACAATGAGTGTGTATATGTCCATGAATGACTGAAAAATTGTGCTGAACACTGGAATTTGACACAACATTGTAAAATGATTATAAATCAATAAAAAATGTTTTAAAAAAAGGGTATAGCATCAAGGACATTTGCAGATGAAAGAAAAGTAAATGACTTGCATCACTGCTAAAGATAATCATAGACTCATAGAATTTCAGGATTAGGAGAGACCTTTAAGGTAACCTACTCCAACGGCGAGAAGTTTAAAGCAGCGTGGTAGACCCCAAACAAGCACAGTACACACTGGTTAACTGAGTTTTTCTATACTGTACTTCGAGTAGGGATTCCTGATGTCACTCTATGTCCACAACAGCTCCTGTGCCCACACAGTCACGAGAAGTCCACATGTGAAGAAGTGCCTGTCAAGACGATCCCGTCACACAACATCCAATTAATAACCTGCTCCATCTTTAAACACAACCCTGGGAACTTCTGAGACACTGAACACGGGACAGTGACAGACAGTGTTGGGTGGTGAGGGGAGGAAGCTGAAATGTGTGTTTCCTGGCCTGGGGCGGGGGTGGACGGGAAGTGGAGGGGGAGTTTAACCTGCAAGCTTCCTGCCACTTTACCACAGAGTCTGCACATATTTTCACAAGGGTTCTTAAAACAGTAAGGACCTGGAGAAGAAACAAGCTCAGATCTTTCCCTTGTAATTCTAGACTGAGTCATGAAAGTTTAATAACTCTAACAGTGAGCGACAAGAAGAAAGGGTCTTTGGGAAACACCACTATTGTGCATGCCCAATATTTAGAAATTAATCAAACACACATGATACATCTTTTTAAGGACTGTACTTAGTCTCAAAACAAAACAGGAATTGTTATAATTTATCCTAATACTTGTTTTCGTATGTCTGTGTTGCCTGAATTAAATCTATTTTTCTAAATGCCTTTTTGATATAAACCTCTAACTCAAGACTAAGCATATAGTAGTTCTGACATCTAAAGACGAAAGGAAAAGAGGCAGAATCTTTTTCAGGGGCAGCCTGTACATGGTTTTCACTTCTGATCCAACAAAGCTCAGTTTACTGAACCATGTTCAAGAGAAAATGAACAATGTTTTATTTTGAAACATTTCTTCTCAATGAAAAGGAAGGGAGACTGACCAACAGGAAGAAAAGATTGAATGGAGGGAATTTGCTTAAGATTACTGACTTTTACTGATCTTGAAGCTCTAGAGTTAGTAGATCTTCTTTCTAAGGCTGGGGGAAAAAGGTTATGAAGGTGCTAATCTACTAAGTAAATAGAACAGCTCAGAATAACGGCAGTAGTTCAGTCGTTCCTCATTTATAAAAACCTAAGAAGTATTTTCATCTACTCTAGTTGCTAAAAAGAAATTTAAACTAAAACCATCTGAAAGTGATAGAGGCTTAATTCTGCTTAGTAGTAGGGAGAGTAACACATAGGCTGTACCTTCTCCTTCAGTTCTACTGCTTTATATAAATACCTTTGTCCAACAGCAAGGATTCACTATTATTTTTCTACCAGAAAACTCCAACTCAGATCCTTATGAGTCAAAACAGAAATGAAATCACAGCCTTGATTACTGTGACAGGGGTGTCATACAGCCGACCCACAACTGTGAATCAACTGTAATTACATAAGGAATACAAAGTGTTAACTTACTGTATTCCAGGTGAGCAGTGAGGAATATGGCAAAAGTTTATCCATGTTACTTGTCTCTGGATAGATGCTCCAATATGAAGAAGCTGAGCAAATTTCAGGGGGGGAAAGAGACATATTTTAATAAGAAGAATAGGGCAATAGACGTAATTCACCAAAATAAACAAACCAACAAGAGTTTTCATTGCCTCCATCCTCATCCTCAAAAGGCGAATTGTGATGGTTCTATCTACAGATTAAAATGTTCAGGTTCTGCTTTTTATATGATAATTATTTTTTTAAAATGTATTTGGCACGTACTTCTACCCAAATAACATTATACCGCTTCACACAGAACCAGCCAGTACAAAACTGAACAAAGAAAGTTAAACTGTACAGAAAAAAAAATCACTAATAAGGTTATAGAATTAAGATCATATCTGATATCTCATCAGTCTCTGAACAGCCACAGCTTCTCACAAAACCACAAGAGAATGAAACTTAATTAGCTGCTGACTACAATAGAGTTTTTTAAAAAAATTTCTCCTTACCAGCATTTCAACAGACTGAGGCATTACCAATTTACTGCTTTCCCTCAAGCAAAAGGGTCAAGGATTCAACTTAACATCAGCAACACCTACCAATTATAAATTCCTGAATGAGGTCAAATGAATGGCAGGCCGAGATGTTCTCAGAAATCCACTGAATAATCTTTGAAAAGTAAGAAGACAACTCTGTTGGTATTTAAATCTGCACCCTGAGCACCCCCACTCCCACCAAAGAAGTACAAAATACACATGAATCTTTAAAAATTCTAAATCTATTCTGGAATTGCCTGAGAATACATTCACACTGATACTGTCTTCAAGACACATAATGCAAGACCGTGTGGGTAAAACAGCATTGTAAATGAGATGCTTTTTATGTATCACTTTAATAAACGCCCTTGGCTGGAATCCAAATAAGCCTTCTTCAACCCACTGTTTGTTTTTGCTAGAGTAGGACATATTATAGCAAAGCAGCAGTCTGAAGAGCTGTGGGATATAGAAGAAAACGCAACCCAACCAATGAGCTTGGAGGCAGCAGAGCTGGGTCTAAATTCCAGCTAGTCACACCGTTTAATCGTTGTACGCAGGGCTATATACTGTCTTCCCAAGGAAGGTGCGATCCATGTTACATCAACAATTCTGTCACAGTCTCTATAACCATCCTCTCCCAATGCAGGAATGAAAGCCCTTGTTCCCTACCGTAGAGTTGACGCTATAAAGCTTGTCCAGCCACGGAGCACTCGCGTTTCTGCTCCTGCCAGTAAGTTGTTCTTATTTCCAAACGTACTCGTGCTAGTTGTACTTACTCTCACAATTAAGTAATTTAATAAAAAATTACCATAGACAGGTGAAATGTGGATGCAAAAAGAGTGCCGGTGGGTCAATAAAAAGTTGAATGCTTGGGAAAGACTCAAAGGCATGTCTCTAGAACACTTATTTAAAAAACTATGCATAAGTGAGACAACTATAAAAGACTGAGGAAAAAAATTGCTGGATACACACAAATTGCTTTGAAAGGATCTTTAAACTATTCACCTCTTTAGGGGAAAAAATGAAAAGAAAAGAAAAAGAAAGTAATAGGCAGTCAGAGACAAGACGTTACTAGTGGTTTTATGTAAGAAAAATGATTCTGGACTCCCAATTAGCTGATATAAAAAGAAAGGGCCTTAATCTACACCAAAAGATAGGTGAATAAATGTGCATTTATATGTTTTAGGTTAAAATATTTAGGATATCTTTTTTTCAATTTCCCAACCACCTATTGGTCCCAAACAAGTTTAATGGGGGGTTTCTCTAGCTTCACAGAATGGCTGTAACATTATAAGAAGTGTGAAAGTGCTTCATAAACTGTAATGTGAAATATAACTTTAAGTGTAAGCTATCTTTATTTAAAATGTAATAAATAGATTTTTATTTACCACTAGATTTTAGTCCTTTTGATGATATACACCAAATACAGACCAGGAGAAAAAGTAGATATTTGAGAAACTCAGTATTTACCGAACACTTCTTTGGAATGTGTCTGATAAAACATTTACTCACAATATGGGAAAGAGAATAGTCAGAACAGACCTGCCCTCACAGTCTGAGGTCTGTGTCCATGAAGAAGGAGCACAAGGGAACAATATGTTCAAGTCAGGACAGAGACCATAAACATCCATTGTTACCAAGTAAAAGTAACTTCTGTTCATTTTGACCACTAAACGTATACGTTGTGTGCTGTCCATTAGCCAGTTTTTAAACATAAGCTATACCCCCACCTTGGCCTCCAGTCGCCGTGGGTCTCGGCCACATGAGAGCACGCAGTGCAGCAAGGCCATCCTCTCACAGTCCAGCCGGGTGTCCCGCAGGAACTCCAATAAATATGACTGGTTGAGGAGCACCCTATAGAGCTTCCCAGAGCCCCCATCCAGGACCAGGGGCCCTGACAGCGACTGGAAAGGCCTGTGAGGTAGCATATCAATCACTTCATTGTTTCCTGGTCAAAAAAAAAAAAAAAAGATCAGCAAATAAAACCCCCCCTTTCTCCCCAAGATATAAATATTAATGTTAAAACATTAAAACAAACCCAAATGGACCGTGTTCATGAGGGGAGAACTATAGCCATACCTGTCAGAAATAGGCTGTGGCAGATCAGGTCTGGGTGCTGAATGTTAAGCAGATGAAAGAAATGACCAGGTAAGTAAACAGCCACATAATAGTCTGTGGAAGAGAAAGACTTAAATCATCTCCATGTGGCAAGAGCCATACAGGTACAGATAAAGCCAAGAACTTTACTGTGTCCCTATTTTTCTTTGAGCCTCTTAAAACACAAAAGTTTTGACCGATGTAATATTAAGGTGTAAGTCAATACATTTCATCTGACCAGTCACTCTCATTTATTTCTGTCTGTGGCTAATTTTCTTCAGACATTTAGCCATGGTCTTAATTTACATCTGTAGCTTTATTTCTAATTGAATTGTGGCTTTATATGAGTCTAAATGAGCTCTGAGAGCAAGTTAGAATAAAAAATATTAAGCAACATGAGCTATTCCTTAATCTGACAGGCTTGAAACAGCTTATAATGGGAATTTCCTTCATAATTTCTGCCATTTGGGGCAAGCTGTAAAATCTAGTTTCCTATGTTTGCCCACTGCTCATCGTCTTCACTACCACCATCAACGAAAGAAACTTTACATTGATATTCAGCCAAACAGCCTCTGCAGGCATTCTGACACTTTGTGAGGGACTAGTTTGTTTCCTTGCACAGATACTTGCCTAGAATTCACACCTTCACAGTCCCTGCAGTAGATATTTTTGTACTAAGAACATTTGCACACAGACTGAGGCAAGGTGCAAAAAATAGGTTTCTGGAAAATGGGAGGGTGGAAGTAGCCCTTGCCAATAATTTCTCTAGGATCTTAGAAAAACAGAAATTTACACAATACTAGTGAATTTCATATAGATGAAACATTTAGATTATAAGAGAGCCAGCTGGACTCTTTTTTCCCTAAGAAGCAAAGAAATACATGCTAATCATTTGCATAGAAGGCATTCTGTGGAAGGGAAAGGAAAGAGGATGTAAGACTCTAACCAGTTGACTTACAAGTGTCCCTTCAGTCACCATGGATTAAGTGATAGTAAAGTACTTAGCACATTATAGCAACACTTAAGCAGAAAAACACAAAATGACATGGTAGGGCACAGTGGAAAGGTATCCAATGACCTAAGTTAACTCCTAGCCCTACCACTTAACCAGTTAATTAGGGTGGTACTATGTCCCTGGGAGGGGGGGCATTTGGAAATACATGAGGGTGTTTGGAGTTGTCACAATCACTGGGGCAGAGGGGGATTCCTACTGCCATTTGATGAGTTGGCCCCAAGGATGTTAAATCCCTGAATGTGCAAGACACTATCACACAAATGTTACTGTCTCACCAAAAATGTCAACAGAACCTGTGGTAGGTAGGCTGAATGACGGCTCCCAAAGATAGATGTTCATGTTGTAATTCCCAGAGCCAGTGAAAATGTTACCGTAAGTGATAAAAGGGAACTTGCAGATGTGATTAAGGATCCTGCGATAAGGAAGAATATCCTGGATTATCCAGCTGGACTCAAATGTAATCACAGATGGTTTTTTAAGAGGAAGGAAGGGGGACACGACTACAGAAGAGAAGACCACATGATGATGAAAGACACTGGAGTGATGTGGTCACAAGCCAAGTAATGCTAGCCCCTAAATGTTGTAGGAGGCAAAGAATGAATTCTTGCCCGGAATCTCCAGAAGGAAACATTTCTGCCCCAACCTTGATCCCTCAAGACTCATTCATTTCAGAATTCTGACTTCCAGAACCGTAAGACAATATATTTATTTAAGGGCTAAATTTGTGGTGATTCCTTATTGCAGCAAAAAGAAACTATTATAGTGCCCTGGATAAGAGACACTGAAAGAAGCTTGTGCACACACCACAGACTTTCTGAGCCTCAGTTTCATTATCTATAAAATGAGAATAATGTCACCAAGAAGAATTGTTGTAAGGATCAAGATAATGTTAGTAAAACACTTAGCATGTAGTATTCATTTTAAAAATAGTCATTTTTAATGTATAAACATATCTTTTTTATATAGAGGTGTTTGGGGTTCATGGAAAACTTCCCACAAAAACTCTATTCTTTAATATTTAAATCAATGTAAGTCCCTTATAGCAGGGTGACAGTTCAGGAAAATTGTATGCAATAAATAACAAAACGAAACAAAACAAAAAGACATCACTCAAAAAGCAATACTGTTGTCATCAAAATTACCACTAGAGCAGTTTTAATCTTGGGTACAATTTTATGCCTATAAAATAAAATCTGTTTTAAGAAGGAAAGATGACCTATGTAAGACACAGTCTATTTTTACAAAGCTCTAGTATTTCTACCCTCTCCACACTCTGAAGATCCTAGATTAAATCATGCCTGCCCTTTTTAAGAGTCATTCCCAAGGGTTAAAAAAAAAAAAAGAAGGGAAGGATCCCTTTGACCTCACAAAAAGCTAAGTTTTTTTAGTGGAAAGTTTCCCACATCACCCTTGAGATGGGATGCTGATATAGCATTGCTGATAAGAATCAAGTCCCAGACCCAGGAAACCTTATATTTATCTCTCTTACCACAGGAAGCAGTAGAATCAGGCCTCTCTAAAGCAATTTCCCACAGGTTCAGAGCTCATATTAAAAACTGCCACATACTGGCCCACTGAGCATAAGATACCTTACCTCATCAATCGCATCATTCAAGATAAAAATCTTTTTTTTACAGCAATGTGAATGGGCCTAGAGAGTACTATGCTTAGTGAAATAAGTCAGACAGAGGAAGAAAAATACTTTATGCTATCACTTGTATGTGGAATCTAAAAAACACACACATATAACAAAACAGAATCACACTCACAGATAAAGAGAAAAAACTAGTTACTAGTGGGAGGGAAGAGGGGTGGGACAAGATAGATGTAGGGGATTAAAAGATACAAACTACTATGTATAAAATAAATAAGCTAAATAGATAAACAAGGATATATTGTACAGCATGGGGAAATATAGCCATTGTTTTGTAATAGCTTTATAAATGGAGTATCATCTAGAAAAACATTGAATCACTATGTTGTACACCTAAAACTAATACAATATGGTAAATCAACTATGCTTCAATTTAAAAAGACTGAACAAATCTTTTTAAGGACTTTCTTACCTTGTTGGTTCTCACTTTGCCCAGATCCCTCACATCACACCTTCCTAAGCCTTTGTCATGAGAGCAGATGGACTGGGGAACTGGGATAGAAGATATCAAAGAATCATGCACTCTACACCTGAAGCTTTTCTTTTTAAAATGCTGTGCCATGTCCCATCTGCAGGCAAGCAACAGTTCTGTTTAGTCTTGTGCTAACCTGTTTGTGCCTCTCATCCCAACTGGCATGGAAAAGCAGCTTTCAGTAGGGAGGTACAATAACCCCCTTCTTTATTTTCTTCCTGATACACTTGCTTAATATGTTTAAGCCTAATACTTAAGTTCCCTTTATCAGATTTACTCAGTGTAAAGCAGGTCACTCTGGCTGATCCATAAATCATTTATGGGACTTGGAAGCTTTTAGCAATTAGCGACAGAGAATGGGCAATTTCCCAGGGGCTTCTGTCCGTCTAGAATCAGGGGACAACATGATGTATTGTTTCCCACAGGCTTTTAGGAAACATCTCATTCACTGTAATCATTTTTATACTAACAAATGGCTTTTTAGGATTGCTACTAAAACCGTAAGAAAGTTCACAGCCTAGGTTCTCTAAGAAAGGAGATGCATCCTCCCTGCCCTGCTGACAAAAGGCTAATTTTGGTGGGGGTGGGGGGTGGGTTGCCAGAGAAAACTTTCCCCGATCAGGCTTCAAAAAGGTTAGTGGTAGTCTTCACAACCCAAATCCCAAAGAGGCAGAAGAAAATGGGGTGCAAAGAAAAATGAGAAATAGAAGGCTGAGGCATAACATGTACTGGAAGGAAGGGTCAGAACAGAGACACACATGCCTCTCACTCACCGAGGTTGAGAAAAGTAATGCCCTTTGTAACACGTGAATCAACACTCCCAAGAGCAACAGTGAAGGTCTTGCTATGTCCTGTGGAGAGAGAACATGAAGCCAGAGAAAGGATGTTAAGAAACGAAGAGCTGGAATTCCACCCAAGGCAGTGGCTCTATGTCATGCTCTCAACATTGAGTATCTGCGAAACTGACAAAGCAAGTGTCTTCAGAGTCCTAGATCTCAAGGTTCCCCACCATTCTCCAAAAGCCAGCACTGAAGGTGGGTCACCTGAGTGCAGTCACAATTCAGTATTTGTTCCGGTTTTATGCCTAATCTTAGACCTTAAAAACTGGGCTGTGCTGGGACAGAAGGATCTGAAGAAATCTACTTAAGGGCCCAAGAGGTGGAGGAGACCAGGTGGCTGACTGGCCCTCAGGCCTCAAGGTCACTGGCACACTTGCAGTCATTAACAACCTATGAGGCTTCGCCGAATCACTTAGGAATCCCACTGTGAGTCAGCAACGGTTTAGGCTATCTACTAAACTCAGTGTAGTGTTGGGCTTCACCCTCCACTTTTCTAACTCTTAATCACAGTTATTAGCTCTTAATAAAACTTTCAAAGAAGTTTTATTTACTGGCTTTAAGCATCAGATTAATCGTTAGAAAAATGTATGAAAACTTTCCACAAATATCAAACTCATACTATTAAAGCATGTATAGATGTCTTCTTCCGAAGTTACTCTTACTTTCTTCATTATTAAGTTATTCAACTTTCTTACTTTGATTTCTAACTTCTGAAATTAATAGTGGGCACTCCTGCAGAACAAACTCTATGTGACTTGGCAAAACGTTTTTTTTTAATTTTGAAATTTTTAATTTTAAACAATTTTAATTCTACCCACAGTATGCATTACATAAATACTAATTTTAAGGAACTGAACAAACAAAATAAATACTGTTTAGTATCATTCGGACTAAAACTATTAAAGGGCATTCTGTGATTGACTACAGAACTAGAAAAGATTGGGCACTTTACTTCTGTCCCCCAGGGTAACTGTTGACATCAATTTCTTGGGCCACATGTGTGTGAAATGAAATAAATGTATCTTAGGTCTAAGACCTGTTAAGGTCTGGGCCCATGGAAACTTTTAACTAAAATCCTATGTACATTTGTAAGTTAAATCTATTGGTACCTTCCAATCAGTAACAATAAAACAGCAAATATACACAAACTTTGGGCAAGTATGTCCATTAGGATTGGTCTAGAGGCCTAGAAGAAAGATATAGATCAGGAAAAAAAGATATTACAAAAATATCATCCAAAATGTAATATAAACATAATTAGTTAACATCATTCGTGAATTTCTTAAGGAAACATATATTATATAGGTATACCGGTATACAATGTACTGATCAAATTTATTACAAGGTAAAAAGACCTTAAAAATCTATCTAATTTGGAAAAATTATTATATCAAAGTAAAAATGAAAAGTACCTTTATGAAAGTAAAACACTGAATATGTGATTTGCTCCCAAGAGTCAACGTTCGGGCAGTAACATACACACAAACTTCCTAGAAGGAAGAAGGTATTTAGTATAGTTTAAAAGAATCACAAATAAAAAGTTTCCTAAGCTACTTAACCTTACTTTTAATCCTTTAGATGTTCTGCTTCAACTTACCTGATAGATTATTTCCAAATTCCAGAAATGGACTATTAATAAGTTGCTAAGAAATTTTGGTTAAACGATTACTCAGCACATGCTATAAGCAATGTATTGTGGTAGGTATGGAAGGCTAGGAAAATGCATAGAGACACGCTCCTGGATATGAAATCATGGGAGTCTGGATAAGTTTACAAAGCTTCATAAGATTCTCCTGATATACACATATTGCCCCATGCTCTTTTTTAGCTTGTTTTCCAGCCATTCCTAATAGCTATAGACCCAGTTTATCAAAAATATGTCTCCTCTTTACAGAAAGTTTCCAATCTTCTTTTTTATCTCGAGTGGAAGACAAACTGGGGCAATGAGAGTACATGTGGTGTGTGAGCCCGTCCCCACACATATCTGGGTCACTGAGGGCCAGGACCCAAGGGCAAAGGTGAGCTCCTGGGATAGAGTGGCCTTTCCAGATGAGCCCTGATGGCTTTCACTTACCTCACCACTCCAGAACACCTCACCATTCCCACCCTCTTCAATGTGTAAAACTGTCCATCACCTCTAGCAGCTGCTGCCACTTAGAAGGACTAGATAAGTCCATCAGTGACCTACAAATGACGGCATTACGCTTAAACTGATACTTCTAATTCTAATGCTAGCATTTATGAAATTACCTGCAGTAGGAGAGTTCTGGGATGGAAAGGAACTTGACAAGGCGTCTAGAAACCTGGGTTCGAGTCCCAGAGCTAATATTAACTAGCTGTGTGAATTCAATCATTATTATACTTCAGTGAATCTCAGTATTTCCTTTACCATACTCCACTAGACTTCCTTTATCAAAGAATCATGGTAGTGAAAAAGGTCCACTTTCCCTAAGAAGGTTATTTAAGGACATGTTTAAGCATTTTCTTATACCATTTGTCATATGTGACCATTTTAAATGACTTTTAAGACTGCAATATGTTGTGCGAAATTCATATTAGTGCAATATCCTAAACACGAAATAACAAAAAAGAATAACTTTATCAGATAAAAAAGTAACAATTCTGTTAGGTTTTACATTACTGTTATGGGGAGAGGGTAATTGCTCAGTGGTAAAGTAGACGCTTAGAATGCATGAGTCCTGGGTTCAAACCCCAGTACCTCCATTAAAATAAATAAATAAATAAACAAACAAACAAACAAACATAATTACCTCCCCACCTAGAAAAAAAAATTTTTTAAAGTTGGCTTACTTAAAATTACTGTTATGGTTAATGAGCACTACAATGATAATACCTTTTCTTTAAAATTACAGCAAACTTACTAAGAATAAAATAATGCTATACTAAACCATAAACAAAAATACCAATTATAAGAGTTACAGAAGTCCCATTTACCACTTGGGCTATTTTCATAAAGTAAATATACTACCAACAAGAAATCTACTAGTTTCTTCTGTTCTACGCACTATGATCACAGGGAGAAAGACAAATTTTGCAAACAGAGCTAAAATTTCAACCTCTCCAGTAATAAGGAAATAAGAATTAGAAAAAGGCACTCTATTTTTCCTTTCAAATTAGCAAAGTTTTAAAAATGATAATGAATTCTGTCAAGGGAGCAATAGAAAGAACATTCTCAAATAATTGTAGTGGAACAGTGAACTAGTACAACGTCTCTGAAAGGCAGTTTTGTGGAGGATTAAATATATTCACACCTGTTGACCCAGTAATTCTTCTTTTAGGAATCTATCCT
Source organism: Vicugna pacos (assembly GCF_048564905.1). Lineage (NCBI taxonomy): Eukaryota > Metazoa > Chordata > Mammalia > Artiodactyla > Camelidae > Vicugna > Vicugna pacos. Next base: position 74,370,078 of record NC_132993.1, on the reverse strand, counting down.
GAGGAGTGAACATGAAATGTCAACAACACAAGGAAGATCATAACCTCCGCACACCACCCTTTAGAGAATGGAGGCTATTGTTTTCCTTGTTTTGAAGAAAGGCTAAGGTGAGATGTAGAGTAAATGTACCTAATTACATTCACTGAGAGCCATACTCAGATCTCATAAGCAAATACCTCCAAATAGTTAGGTTGTGGCTTAGTTCCCCCTCCCAATCCCAGAGAGGAGGGAAAGACACAGCAAGGGGAAACAGGCTGTGCACAGGCTCTGCAAGGCTCTCCCATCCCGAGAATTTCTTTGATAATGGAAATGGTCTACAGCTATGCTGGCAGTAAGGTGGCCACTAGCCATATATGGCTACTGAGCACTTAAAATGTGGCTAGTGTGACCAAGGAACTCTTTTTAAATTGTATCTAATTCTAATTAACTTAAATTTAAATAGCCACATGTGACTGGTGGCTACCCTATTGGACAACTCAACTCTGGAGCACTGATTCTAAACCCTGAAAGTACATTAAAATTACCAGGGCTCACAGGTGCCCAAGCTCCTCCTGAGATCAACTAAATCAGAATCTCTAGGGGTAAGACTCAGGCATCAACATTTTAAAAATTTGCCTGAGGCAAGTTAATTAAATTCTCTAAGCCTCAGTTTCCTCATATGTAAATAAAGAAAACATAGAACCTCCTTCACATGGTTCTAATGTGAGAGTCAAATGAGACAATACATATAAAGTTCTGGCAAAGAAGTTATATCTGGTTATAAAGGTTAGCTGCTATTATTATTATTCCAGAATAATTCTTCTGCTATTTAGAAGCTGAGGGAAGTCACAGTTTGAAAAAACAAAGCATGCTCTTAATGGCGTATCCAGAGATGTTTAATGAATATTCATCAGTGATGAAGATAACATCTCAAAGTTGGCCAGCCTGGGGGAAACCATTTGGACAATGAAAGCTATTATGGACAAAGTTTTCCAAGGGAAATTATCTCATTGTAAAAGGCTCTATAAAATGCTAAAACACAGGCCTAATTCTGGGAACTTGCGAAGGGCAATGCTTGTAATTATATGTACAGAAAGGAGAATTTACACTTTGTACCCCTCACTACCTCCCAGTAGGTGGTGCACAAGAAAGAACTAAAGCCACCATTGACATAGAACACGCAAGAGCAAGCCTCTAAGTACAGCTACAGGGCTGACTATGAGACAGGGAAGGGTTTCTTTCCTTCAAGGCTTTAGAAAGTCTTTGATTCACCTTCCTATTGTAAAAGATTTGTTAGAAAAATCTACATGAACTCACAATCTTAATACATAAGTAGCCTGACAAGAGCAGAGCTTGTGCCCATCACCAACTCTCATCAGCACCCTCATTGTCCAGATTTTAACCTTGAATTCCTTGGAAGGTAGCAGATTTCATTTCTTAGAGAAGGAAAATTCAGGACAAAGATGCTTTCAAGAATGCAAGAAGTAATGCTGGAAGGACAAAGTAGCTCCCAATGACCAATACATGACAACTGAATGTCAAATAGTATTACAGCATCATCATTAGTGTAAACAGTTGAAATAAGCTGAGTGTGTATAAGGCTCTGGGTCTGTCAGCACTCCTTTCATGACCCATGTGCTCTGATCTCTACATCGGTGGAAAATAAGCTCCCTATTACAGAGGGAGCCACGCAGGGATTAGACTATTTGCTCCCCTCTCCATTCCTGCTTCCCTGACATAGATTCCTGTGTGTTTTAACCACAAAGGTAAAAAATAATTTTTGAAAAGTAACTTGGGAAATACCTAAACTAGCAACTTACTAGCTGAAAACCAAAAGGTTTCTTCTCTGGCTTGTTTCATCTTAAATGTGGAAGCATCCCATTTGAAACAGGCTTGTTTTTCCTATTTCAAAGCTGACTGGGAAGAGCCAGGTGCATTTTCTACTCTCCTAGATGCTGCTGAGAAAAGAAAAAAACAGACTCTTTCACAGCTCCTGCCAGACTAACTGAACATTTTATTTATTATGATATGTCATCAGTGGCCCATTTATAAACTGCTACTGTTCATGAGAAATTCCTAAGGGAATAAAATGAAAAGGAATAAAAGCTTCATGGAATAAAAGCTTAAAATGATTGTTTATATCCAACAGACTGAAAGTGAAGTACCAGGGTAGAACCTACCCTGGTCCCGTCACATGAGCTCTGGATCCCACATGAGCTCATTACATCCCACCTTCTAAGCAAATGCGCTCTGCAGGTTATTCCTCTCTGCTACGAATTCTCACCTTTCCTCTTGCCCCTACATATCCTATAAGTGTTCAAACACAGTGGATTCTCTACTATCTTAAAAAATATATTCCCTAATTTCCACTTCCCCTTCCAGCTGCTGCCTCTCTCATTTTTTTTCTTTTTTCTTTTCTTTTTTGGGGGGGGGGCAGGGGATAATTAGGTTTATTTATTTAATTTTTTTTTAAGTGGAGGTACTGGGGATTGAACACAGGATCTCGTGCATGCTAAGCATGTACTCTACCACTGAGCTATACCTTCCCCACCAACTGCCTCTCTCATGTCTGCACATGCTGTTATAATTTTTTCAACTTCCACACATCACTTAACCCAGTACAATCACCTCAATTACCCAACACAAACCACCCAAAGTGATATCCATGCTGCTAGACCCAACAGACTCTATCTCTCGCTACTTATTAACGGTCAGCCACTTTCTTTAAGGAAATCCCCTCAGCGCTTGGCTGCTGTTAACACCTCACCGGTTTTCCTCTTCTCTCTCCATATGTTCTTCTTTATTCTTTAGATGCTCCATGTAACGTTTATATATTTCTGTTCCCAGATCTTATTTCTAAACCTCTTCCCTTTTGACCCCATACTCCTCCCATGGCTTCAAATGCTTCTTCCCGGCATACTAGCTTCTCAAATGCCAACAACAGTCTAATAACTTCCATGTTTATTCATCTCCAGTCCTGACACCCCACTTCTAATGTCCAGATCTCTTAGTTAACATGTCCAAAATAAAACTCACAATCTCCCTTTGTAAGCCCCACCAGAACCACTCTCCCTCAGTAAATGGCACCACTGTTCAGCCATTTGTTGGTGCCAAAGAAACATTCCTCTCCTTCTGGTTTATAGTAAGCCTCCTCAGTCCATCTCTAAAACTCATCTCAAACCTACCAAGTCCTCTCCACCTCTGCTGCCTATCCTCGTTCAAGGCACCCTCTTCTCAAGTGTATCGGTACAACCTCATCCAAATTCTCAGCTCCCCACTTTTTCTCTTGACTCCTTTGAGCCATTCTTCACACAGCAGCCACAGTGGTCTTTTAAAAATGCATGTCTAATCATGTCACTATCTACTTAAAACACTTCCGTGAAGGAGCATCAATGGATCTTAAAACCACCAGATGAAAACTTGTTGGGGAAGAGGACAATCACTTAATGCCAAAGTATCACCTCACAGGTTACTAATGCAAAGGTTAAAGTGTAGCTTTTCAAAGGAGACAGGCAGTCGTTACCACTCAACCAAATGACCAAACTTAGTGTCACTAGTAGTAGGACACCTTTATAATTTACGTCTCCTGCTCTGGTGCAAATAAAGTTCATAGTATCACCTATGAAGTACTGTCACCAAAAAAGTTCAACCTATGATCTAACAATGCCTTTAGGCCTAACTTCCAGTGTACAGAAAAGGTAAAGGAAAGAGAAAGAAGTTAAATACTTCTACAAAGAAACAATTAGACAAACTCAGAATATGAGACATTCTACAAGGCAAATGGCCTGGCCTTTTCAAAATGTCAATGTTATGAAAAGAAAAAAAAAAAGGCACAGAAAAAAGGAGATGGGAATTGGTCTACATTAAGAGACTACAAAGACATAAGACCTAAATGTAATGCATGAGTCTTGATGGGATCCTGCCTTTAAAAGTTATATATGTACACGTGTATTCATGTATATGCATACACATATATACATACACACAAAAAGGACTTTTTAGAAAACAATTATGGCTACTTGAATACAAAACAGTTTACTAATTAATGCAGTCAATTTCTTCAGTGATCATGGAACTGAGGTTATGTAAGGGTATCCTTAACCTAAGGAGATACATCCTGAATTATTCAGTGATAAAGTGTCACAATGTCTGCAACTTACTTTTGAATGGTTTAGTCAAAAGGATAAAATGCTATCTATACAAGTGGAGAATGATAAAGCAAATACTGTGAATGATATGATTATTTAAGTAAAAGGCACACAATGTTCACCATATTCTTGAACTTTTCTCCATGTTTAAGCATTCTCAAAATAAACTGTTATCATAAGAGAAAAAAAAAACTTTAATGACCTTATGACTCTTATGATAAAACCTAAAATCCTTCCATGGTCTGCAAGGCACTATGTAATCTGGCCCCTGCCTACCTATTCAGCTTTCTCTCACAATACTCTCCCCACCCTCACTCTACTTCAGTTACACTGTTCTTAGTTCACACACATCCTTCACGTCACAAGGGAAATATCATTTCTTTCCCTAAACTCCCCAAGACTGGTTTATGGAGGGACCTGTGGGGCTGAGGGAGACCCAGGATAGACAGGAACATATAGGGTGGATTATGAAGGAGTAAGGTGGGAAAGGAAGCAATTTGCAGGACTGAAACAGAATGAACTGGCGGAACAAAGACCTATCTGAAGATACTGGTATCTTCATTAAATCTCCATCACATGCTTCCATAGGTTCCTACAATTCTCACTCACAACATGTATCATGATTCTATTCAATACTATGTGTGCACTTATTTAATGTCTAAAACCCATACCAAATAGTAACTCTTTACTAGTAAAGGTCAGGTCAGGGTTGTTCAGCACTGTGGCCCCAATACCCAGCACACAAGAAGTGCTCCATAAACGTTGGCTCAATGAATACGACACAGTCTGGCTTTAAAGGAATGCAATTTTAGTCCAAGCGCTACTTAACTCAAGTGGTTACTGTCCACTCAAGTTGGGATATTAAAAATGGCTGTGAGATTTAGCTATTACAGTTGATTATTTAGATGGTTATTAAGGTTAATGAGCAGTTTTCTCACCAGACCATTGAAGGTAATCATACTCCTCTCATGATCAGGTATTATTTTTTCCCTCTCTATTTCTCTATCTGCAATAAGCAGATGTTAAGAGACAGAATAGGGGGAGGGTACAGCTCAGTGGTAGAGTGCATGCTTAGCATGCACAAGGACCTGGCTTCAATCTCAGTATCTCCATTAAAAAAAAAAAAGCTGAAAAAAAAAGAGACAATACTGTACACTAATAACTTTATGCCAAGCTTTGATTGTTAGTTCAGTAGGTTATAAAATGGCTCTCTTTTTTTCAGCATAGCTCTTAAAGCAGCCAAGCACGTAGGCTTAGAACCCAAATATCAGTAAGCCTGACACAAAAAGCATTTGCATTATTATATACCACTTGTTAAAAATGGAGCAGGTGAGAAAATGGAACTCGATTAAATATGAATCCATCGCCTCTGTTAGAACAATAATACAAATAATAACCATTAGAACAATAACTGGACTGTGGCTTCTTTTATGCAAACAGCGGATGTGTAAAATTACAGTGGAGAATGTAATTTAGTATATAAATATCCGTGTGCTTACTTATGTAAGAATGTGGCCCTATTATATTTTACTTTCAGGATCCATTTGGCTAAATGATGACTAAATGTGTGGAACTCAAATGTAATTGCATAAATTGATAAATACAACCCAGTTCTACCTGTACGGTTGGTGAAAACATACAAGGTCAGATGTTTGGACAATTTCTCTTGGTCTCGAAGATCATCACATCCAAAGTTGACAAGTCTAAGAACACAAAGAATAAGAAATTGTAAATGCATTTAAAAATAAGTTCCCTCATAAAGGATAAACCAGTAAAATGTACCCACAAAAGTAGAGACATGTCCTTGAGAAATTTAAGTAGATAATGTCTTTTTGTTAAAAAAAATTCTATAAAACTGTAACTTTTAAAAATACATGGTACATAAATGGCATGGCCCTGATAATACAGAAAAAAAATATTACTTTCAATGACATTTTTATGACTCTGTTCTGAGTTTACAGTATGTTTCAAAAATAAACACAACTGAATATTCATATATGCTGAAACAGCTAGTTAAATATGTAACAGTTTGAGATGATCATTACTCTCATTCAAGAAGACTTTCATTTCTTCTGTGCATGTGTGGCCTTGTGTCTATTTTTTTAAAAGGGTCTCATGTTTTTACTACATGTAAAATAGTTTGGGATGGGGGGGAGCCTCGCTTTTTGTGTAAAAAAGAAAATAGGAAAAAAGTAAAGCGACAGATTCAGCTGAGCTGCGACATCCTCTCTGACGGTAACAAGAAGAGGGTTTTGAGGTTCGATCCTGAACGTAGCTCTCTCTGACTCACTGAGTCTGTTTATGGAATCGCAGGGTGAAGAGCACTTCCACAGATCAAAATAAATGGAGACGCCCTCAGAAATAAATGGCTGAGAAAATCAATACGATTGACTTTACATGGAAACACCCTGTGTTTCTGCTTGACAGCATTGTTTATATTCCCTACAGAGAACAGAAATAGAAGAGACACACACACACACACATATATACAGAGAATATCAAATTATCCTTTTATCTGCATACCATAGATTAGGGATACATATAATCATTCTGCCCACAAGTGTCTGTAAAAATAATAATCTATGAATAGCTTACTTGAATCCTGAGTCACTTAATGATATGTCCAAGGGTGCTTCAAACTGTCAAAAAAAATCAGCAGAAAACAAAGCAAAAAAAAAAACAAAGACATTAATTAAGTGATGACAGTTCTGGAAACCAGAGCAAGCCTGACAACACTGCTCTTGTCTAAGGATGAAGCGCTCCCCTAACCAGCGTTATCTCCAGAGGCTCTCTCTCCCCCAAGGCCACAGCATAGGAGTTCATATACATCACAAGCTTGATGTACACTGATTTCTCAAAGGGCAAATTCTGCTTCACATTTGACTATCATAAATGGGTTACATCATAAGCCAGTTGGAAGGAATTGATTTTTTACAAGACACAGATGACCACACAAGGAAGAGAGGACTGGGTGTCTTTAGAAAGAGAATGAGTCAAAAACAAAGGACAGGAAAAGGAAATGAAATACGATATCAATTTATATTACACACCGGTATCAATCCTACTCAAGAAGAATAAAATGTCTGTCCATCACAGATAAAGATATTTGCAACTCCTCACTGCAAGGCTAGTGCTCCAAATAGCTTTTCCAGGAGTGATTCTAGATTTTCACTAATTAAACTATACCTGCTCATTGACTTTTCACCTTATACTCAAATCCACTGTCCTCTCACATCCTTTTGTTTATTTGTTTGTTTATTAATTAATTTATTTTTCTCTCATGTCCTTTTGGATCAAATGTTGCATAAATAATCCTTTCATGCTATCTACTACTGATCATGCCTACTACATTCTACTAACCCTCTCTTACCCATGTTTCTGTAACGTGAGGCATTCAGCTAGCAGAAACTGCCTGTGCATGCTCTTCTAACCACCAGTATTAACTGCATTTGTTACAGCGCTGAAGTCTTGAGATGGCAAGAACTATTTCACTTGCTCATACGAGTGACTAACACAACAGCATCAAGAATATTACAATGCTATTTACAATAACAACTCCTTAAAAGGTGGCAATGATACGATGATAAAATTTCCTGCAGCCCAATCTCTGGACTTACCATTACGTTAAAGTGCTCATTCGAATAAAACTGAATACATTTTAAGATACTCCTTGATTTCTAAAAGAGAAAACAGAATAAGTGACAAATTGACAAACACCAACAAAAATACTAGTTTAAAGAGAGAGAGGAAAGGAAGCAGCCAAGGAGCAAACAGTAATGAAAACCTTTTCATTATCTATAGTAAACTTTCATTTACTATCCCCATCAATGAAAATGTAGTTAATTAACAAGTTACAATAACAATAATGTCAAAATTAAAACACTGCCATAAAAAGGAGGGCCAGTGGAGCACTTTTTACCTTCAGATCAATGTAGTACAGTCTCTGCTCAGACATGTCCCACTGAGCCCAGACAAAATCTTCGGCTACTTTCTCTCTTGGGAGTTGGCCAGAATTTTTAATCACCTAAAGAGGCAAAGAGATTTTAGAAATAAATAACTATTTTAAAGGAGAACATATCTGAGTTTCATAATTATTTTGCATAATCTATCTTGATAATACATGTAAATATTTCCACAGTTTATTTTTAGTAGCTTCCTATCTCCAACACATACACATGGAAAGTCTTTCCATAAAAGATTAAAGGCATAATTTCATTACTTGCTCTTCCCAAACACTCAGTAATAAACTATTTTATTTATTTGACAAAAAGGCTGGGGCTGTTGAAGGCAAGGCCACACCTACCACAAATCAATAGCTGGGCTAATAGAATATTCAGAGCTTCCTATTCAGGACATAACCCACTCAGGTACCTGCAGTCCAGCGGGCTTTACTGCCAAAGGCAGAAACTGAGGCCAAGGAAGAACTCAGGCCTGAGAGAGGAGGGTACTGGGCAATGATCCCAGAGCTGCCCTAAACTCTTCTTGTGGCTTTGGCCGTGCTTCTTACCTTCATGGCTTCCACATGAGTATGCTGATACTGCCCTTCTCTCAGCAATACTTAACTGTTCATCCTTCAAGACCCACCTTCAGCACTGTCTCATGCACAAAGCCCTCCCTTACCTCCCAAGATGAAGGCAGGCTCTTTGGCACGCTTCTATCACAGTTACATTTTGATCAATCCTATGAGTCTACCTCAATGAGTAGACACTCTACTGCAACACCTTTATATTCTCAGTGGCTTGACTGTTTCTAGCATGCAGCAGTACTCAAGGAATACTTGTCAAAAGAAGGACAGTGAAATACGGAATGCAGGGGTAAACTGTCAAGGAAATGGTAAGCGTAACAGGAGGAATTAAGAATTTACTTTCCTCCAAATTCTCATCAAGCAAAAGTATTGGAACAGATGAATAAAGAAAGAAGACAAGTTGATGGAGAAGAAATGAGGAAAAAAGGGAACACGAGAAAGGTCCATAGTCATACCTAAACCCTCTCTAATCCCAAATGGGACTTCTCCCCTGAGGCTAAGCTGGAACTCAAGGGAGGCATAGGGCCTGCAGAATCACATGCCTGTATTTCTTGTGTGCCTGGTTCCATCACATTTGGGCCAGAGGAAAGTTATGCTGGAAAAAGATCCAAGAGTACCTGTCTGACTCTAAACTTTAGGGAACTCATTTTGTTTCCATTTTTCTGAAATGTTTTAGGTTGATAAAGATTTTGGGAACTCTCAGATAAAGGCATATACTAACAAGAACATGATCACTGAAACCTAGAAACCCAGGTTCACATCACAGTTTTGTCCCTCTTGAGAGTTACCTGGACTCTGCAAGTCTAGGTTGCTGTGTTCTCTGCAAATATGTGGATAATTATACCACCTCTATTGTGCAGGGATGTTGTGATGAGTGAATGGAATCACACATTACTTATTATTATTATTATTATTATTATTATTATTATTATTATTACTATTATATATTTTATATAGTCAAGCTGTCATCTAAGCCTTTAAGGATGAGGCAGAAGTGCCTCACAGAAGGGCATACATGGATGAAGCAGCACTGAGGCTGTACCCTGTTGGCTGGGAGAATCCTTTCTGGGCTGCCGACAGGTGCCCCCTGGCCTCACTCTGTCTGTAATGTCTCTCACGGCTCCCAATCCCTGTTCTTACCAGCCAGTCTTCTGCCTATGTCCATTTCCAGTTTCTGACCCCCAACTTATTTACTTAACTCTCTCCTCTAAATTCTCATCTCTGGCTTTGAGATTTGGAGCATCAATCTTTCTTCTCTGGCCTGACCCTTTTCTACCTGCTGGCCCTGTTTTTGCTCTGCCATCCATCCACTTAGCCACTGGGGCCCAGAGCTCCGACCACACACTTTTTGGTTGTTTTCCATTGACGCTTTCAATCATAGATTCATAATTAATAAATGCCATTTCCCATTTCAATTTGGTTCACATAATTTAAAATTAAAATCAGAGGACTATTTTGATACAGACTATTTAAATATTGAAAGAAATCATTTTAATATGGATAATAAATTAAGGTTTTACACAAATTGTCAAGAAAAAGATAACCCAGTAGAAAAACACAAGGATATAATTAAGCAATTTTCAGAAAAACAATTCACGTAGCCAACAAGCATGGAAGATGCTTAAACTCACTAAACGAGACAAACTCAAATAATGATGATTTCAACTAATTGTGCTCTACACTGGAATTTGACACAACACTGTAAAATGACTATAACTCAATTAAAAAAATGTTTAAAAAAATAATGACTTCAACTTAAACCCATCAAATTGGATTTTTTTTTTTTTAAAGGTAAATACACCCACTACTGGTATGGATAGAGGGACAGGATACTCTCACACTCTGCTTGCAAAGGTATGAATTGTTATAAATTTTGGGGAAAGCAATCTGGCAAAAGCTGTCGAAATTTATTAAATACATATACCCATCAACCCAAATACCCATTCCTGAGGATTTAACCCAAAGGAGTATGTAGACCAAATATATAAAGCCAAAAATATTTGAGACAATTTGTAATGCAAACAACTCAAAGGAAAAAAAGGAGTCAAGTGATAGTCATCCATGGGAGAACCGTGACAAAACTGTGCACATCCATGCCAGGGATTGTGTGTACTTCTAAAGACAATGAATTGAACCACTCTAGGTGACTTGCATTTAATTTCATAAAGTTGAATGAGGAAGGAGTGAACAATAAACAGACCCCTAGGTGTGTCAGGGTTGGGGATAGGAGACATATAGGTATGGAGAAGAGTGTGAAAGGATACACACCAGGTTGTGAACAAAAATTAGAGGTAAAAAGGCAAGGGAGAAGAGGAAAACAAGCAAAAAAGAAAAGAAAACCAAAATATATCAAATTTCTGCATATATGTTATGATCCTATTTATTATATGCACGTATGTTTAAAAACTAGAGAAAAAAGTTCTATCTCTATTTAGAAACCTATAGGGATACCTCTGATACATTAAGTAAAAAGCAAAAGCAGAAAATTAATATATACGTTATGATTCTACTTTGGTAAAAGCACGTGAATTCCCGTAACTGTGCACCTAACCCTGAGTATGTCTGTATGAGCAAGGTACAAGGCATGCAAAGAGTGACAAAGGTTGTCATTAGCTATGTCAGGAGACTGAGATTGGGGGTGAGGCAGAGATAAGGAGACAGTCAACTCCTTCATGTATCTTGTATTATTTCACATGTTACAAAGGCAAGTCTATAATTTGAAAGACACCAAATAAAGAAAATACTCTTTCTGTAGCATTAATCCATTCACAACAGTCTAGAAATGCTGCTTTTTATGGAAAATAACCTGGAAGCAAAGGAATTTCAAATATTTACCACTTTGTTTCCATCTTCTTGGATAACTTGGACATGAAATTGTTCAATATCTTTTTTAAAAAGAAACAACAGAAAGAAAGTTAAACCTTCACGAAAAACATGAGTACTTTTTTTCACCTAGCAGTTGTGAACATTATTTTTTTAATAAAAGCAAAGCAGATTAAACAATTGGCTGAAAAATAGTATCATTACAGATGGCAATCTCACAGTAAACGTTCAAAACAAAACCCATCCTTCCCTACCCTCCCTTTACAGTCTGTTTAAAGTCCAGTATTTACTGCTCCTCAACATCCACCATGCATGAAGCGTGGAACTCCTCTGCTCCCTGGGTTCCCTCAACAAGCGTTTGCCTCCCCTACACCGTCAGTCTTACATAGGGTGAATGAGGGCTCATTTGGCAGGGTTTATCTTCAATTTCCAAATACCAGACATCTCTTCATATGAAAATGTCAGATAGAAAACTCAGTCTACCCAATGTTAAGGGGAGGTATTGTCACAGGGGTCAACTTCACATTAACAGAACTCTAAACACTGATGTACAGAAGATCCCTTTTTCTTAGTAAGCAATTTCGAGTCAGCCATACGTACTTTCTGGTGGTTCCAGTTACAAAAAAAAAAAAAATGTGAAGCGGATCACTGGGCAAGAGCAGGGAAATGAATACAAAACTAACCCCTCAGGACTCTCCTTTCAGTTATAAATCAGTAGTTTCACCTTATAACATGAAAGACAGTTTACTAGATAAGATGCACCAGTGAATTTTTGTCTTTTCTCAACCCCCTGCCCCAACTTGAAAGCATCATTTAAGGATGTCCCAACCTTATCTGCCTATACCTGAATTTAACCAAGTTACTGTGTCCTTGAGTTCTGCCAAGGAATTCTAGCTTCTAATGCCTTCCCCTACCTCCATCCAAGTCCCTCTCCTTAAACCATGGTTATCCACTGTGACAGACATCCTAAAGAAGGATAGACTAAAGAAGGAAAAAATGGCCTGGACAACTTTTCTACAAACATTCTACCAGGTGACAAAACTGGAAATCCATATATGCAGGGGCCCATCATACACGGAGGCAGAGCAGAGCCTAAGGGAACAAGTGGAGGCAGAAGGCAAGTCCTGCCACAGGAGTCCCAGGTCTCCAAGTGGACCCTTGGCACTGGTGAGTGGACACCCAGAAGATCCACCATGTCCTACACTTCCCTAGGAGATGCACTGTTCGTGAAGTCCCCCATATATCACCTAAAGATACACTTACATTTCTCCTCTGAAATCAGTAACAGATGATTCTCTGGCAGAGGGTGGCTTTCAACATGTGGGTAGAGAAACTGCAAAAAGGAAATTAATCAATCATGAGCAACTATCTTGCTTACACAAATATTTCAAAAGTTGCATTTGATCACTACACTACTTATACCATAGCAGGGACTGGGAACCACAGAAGAGTTCAGGCAAATCACATTCATACACACATTACAGACGGAAGCAAGGAAGAGAAAGGAACACTTTCAGGAGCTCGGTTTTTCAGGGGGAATTTGATCACAAGTCCAACACAATTCATTTAAACGGTAAAGCTAAAGTGTAAGCACCGTCCAGGGAAGGTGCTTCCTATTTTGAATAAGTGAGTCTGATGCCAATCAGAAACAATGTAAACGACATTTGCACAGAAAGTTCTGTTTCACATGCACCAAAAAAAAACCCCAAAAAACCAAAACCAAAAAGAGTGATCAATACAATTTGTTGTGCAACTAAACCTAGTATTTAATTTGAGAGCCAAGTAAACGTACTCTCCACGACAACTTCCAAAGTCCCCCATCCGAGAAACAAAGCACAACATACCCAGGGACTTTCCAAGAAATGACAGTGAGTCACAGTGTGGCATGTGGTGGATTTACAAGCCTCAAAGCATAGAACGATTGCCACTGGGAAGAAAAGGCTCAATCCACCCCACTCCACCTCCTCTGTGCTCGCTGGGATGTGCCAGCCCACAGCACAAAGCAGGCAGCCTCCAACACAAGGCCTGACACCGTCAGCCATGATAATGAGGGCAAACTCGTCATGGGAGGACTCCAGTGACTTAATTCTTTCATCATCAGAAGAATAACCATAAATCAGCAGTTTCCTTTTGTAACTTGAAAGACAGCCTACTAGATAAGACCCATCAGTGAATTTTGATTTTTCCCTCCAAATTTGAAAGCATAATGAAAGAACAAAACCTTTTGTGTCTTTGTTTTACAGCTGGCAGCCTTTCTAAAGACCAGGAAAATTTTTGAGAAAATCTATTACCCGGTGGACAAACTTTTCGTAATGATAAATTGGAAACAGAAATTGCCTGTAGTCAAGTTTCCTGTTTAGGAAAATGAAACATTATATACCATTCTCCGCAGCAATAACATCAAAATTATAAAACACATAGCAATGCAGAATTCAGCTATGAAAATAAAATAGACCCTATTATCTCCTGATTTGTGAAATTGTACACATCAAACAAGATACTTTGTGTACAGGGGTTGAGGAGAAGCAAAGGTGAGTGACACCACACAGATAACGGAAGGGCAAACACTCAGTGCCGCAAAATAAGGAGAAACTACAGATGTGGCCTCCTCTGGGTCTGCGGAGGTGGCCAAGGCCTGCTCGCTTAGGACCGCGGCCTGTTCGAAGGTCCTGCCAAGTTCTAAATCTGTGCCTGGTCTCTGGGAAGCAATCAGTGAGAATGTGATTTTAAAAGTCTCACTGAGGTGATGGTTATTTTTCTTTCTATTATGAGGCAACACTAGAGCAAAGCCTAGAAGTGGGAATGTGAATAGGCTTCAGACACAGCTCTACAAAGGCATGCAAAGTTTTTGGAATTTTTGTTTTGTTTTCTTTTGTTTGCATTGTGAGTTGGAAACTATATAGATTATATCCTATTAGAGAAATATTTATCTTCCTAACTCTGGAGCTAGACTCTACTGTTCATACTTGTCATAGGGAGGTGTGAATGTAGGCATGGAAACAGGTGTGTAATTACCCAATGGAACTATCTGGAAGATGCACTCATGCTGGAAGGGAACTCTCAAAGGATCCCAGATTGGGATCCAAACCCCACCCTCTACTGTTTTGCTGAAGTTCCCGTGTGAAGGGGGTCAGGGCTGCCCATGTAGACTCAGGGAAATGTACTACTGGAAATCATCATGGATGATTTGGTAAGAAAAATCAGACAGATCCCAGGGCAGGGTCAAACTCAGCAGACAATGAATGGTGTTTCTCTAAAGGGGAGCAGGAGGGAGAGAGGGAGAAGGTGGGGATTTGTCAGGGATGGAGGTTTGGAGGAATTTCTTCTCCAGAGGCATAAGCATGAGGAGCAGGGAGCAGGACTGGGAACTGAGGTGGGTGCACAAGGTGCGTGCAGGTCTGCTTCACGTGGGCAGGGACTTATCCTTTGGCCTACGGATGCAGTCATGCATCATGTACTTTTAATTTTTTTAAACTAAGATAAAATGTATATAACATAAAATTTATCATTTTCACTATTTTAAAGTATACAATGCAATAGTTAACACAGTCACAACATTGTGAGACCATATACTTGTAAAAACTTTTTCCTTCCTATGGTCTAATTATCATTTAGTTGCTCCAGTCCTTCAACAATCTCTCCATTGCCTATACAGCCCGGGTGGAGATGCTAAAGAAACCAAAAGAATGGGCCAGAAAAGGGAAGTGTGCCCTGTCCCACAGTCACCCTACACTGAGGGCCGCGTGAACAGTGGCTTCCTGGGAGAGGGGAGTCGGGCAGGAGCACCACGTCAGGCCTGGCTGGTGACAGCAAAGTCAGGAGTGGTGGTGACAACGCACAACTGGAAGGCCCGGCTGACGGGGGAGTCCTGGGCACACGGGGAACAATCTCCTCTCCTAACACACACTGTGAGAGGGAGACCCAGTGCCAGAGGCTGGGAGTAGGTGGGGGAGGAGGAGGCAGATGCTCAGGGGACACAAGGAGATTGTGCAGCAATGTCACATGACTCTTGTTCTCTGCGGCGTTCCATAAAGTCACGTTCCATAAAGTCACCAGAACGCCGGACACTGGATCACTGCTTCCAGGGAAACACAAGGAGAGGGTCCTGAGAGCCTCTAGTCACAAAATTTTTGTCAACAGATTAAAACCAAACTTTGTCTAGTGTATGTTTCTGTTTAGAGACACCTTATTTCACATATATTGTTGATTCATTAGTATTGAACTCAAAGTCAAACAGCGCTATGAACTGATGCCTGAAGCAAGCTTTTCTGACTAACACACACATGTTCCTGGTAAAGCACATCGCAGCCTTCTTGCACTTGGGAACAGGAGACAGCACCTCAGCAACATGCTTGCGGGTCATTTTAAACAGTGAAATCACCATCAAAAGCCAGAGTGTGAAAAACCAGGCACTAACCCTGGGCTGCTAAAACAACATTTGTTTATGGTCTGAGAACTGATTCGAGAAGGCAGTGTCCTCTTTCTTGTTCAACCCCAGCTGGAAACATATGCATCAGGGGACAAATTTTTCACTGCTTTGTACATGTTTGCAAATGACTGGGAAAGCATCTTGAGTACTGATTTGGGGCTTAGAAATGAATTTTAGCAGGTAGTGGAATTTTTCAAATTCTATGTGCAAATAATGGAGATTGACTATATCTAGTCCACTGGCATCATACACACAGTGCTTCTGCATCAATTCATGGAGTTGATAAATTCAGGGGTCAATGGTGTCATTTAAGCATAGATATTTAATCTGTCAACTCTATAAATACATAAAATAAACCATTTTAAAACTTCCTTTAAATGTGTTTTGATATTCAATATTTTATCATGTAAAAACATTATATTACTACCAGACAAACTTTAATATAATAGAGACAGAGAGCAAGGTTTGAGCTTTGATTTCCATGTCTGCAAAGGAAGAGCTGATAATTCCGGCCATACTCATCTACTGGATTGCTTGGAGGATTAAATATGATAATGTGTGTGTGAAAGCACTTTGTAACACCACTGCCTCTAGGTTTCATGCCTTTCGATTAATGAGATAAGTGATAAAGACATGTTCACTTACCTGTACCCAGATACAGCTATCCACTGCTTTTAGAACTTTCACATTGTTAACGGGGTGGATTTCGACCAACAAAGTTAAGCACTTTGATCCTACAAAGTAAAGGACTCTTTTAATAACAAAGACCAGAGTATCACAATTTATCTTCTCCATCTAGGTCTGAACTTTGAACATGTAAATGCGTCACTTACTGTATTAGCTATTTCACTAGCAAAAGTAGCTGTCTTAAAATTGACTTTGACACTTCTTAAAATCCGAAATAGATACAGAAAACACCATAAAGGGAAAGTCGACGTGCACGGAATGAAGACCAGTTCCTACCCATTCCTCAGCCATCTTTACCAGTGCTTCACAGGCCCTCTTGGCCTCTAAGTCTAAACAAACACAACTCGATTCCGTGTCACTGCAATTCTACAGCACAACGGCAAATACTGTTTAGGACAGGAAAATAGAAAGATATTGTGGATGCATGAATGTGTTCCAGTTGACAGCAACAGGGACAGGGGCTTGGCTTCCTTCAGGAAGGGTGGTGGAGCTGCACTGATAAAGACCTACTTATGTCTTCAGTGTCACAGCTGAGCACATGTCATACAAGATAGCACTTAGAAAGAAGTCTTTGGGCACAGGCTAGCATGGGGTTACCACTGATATCCGAATTTAGACCAAAAGTTCCCCTCCTCCAAGATTAAACCTAAGAACAGGGGTTGCCTTATATCTGAGTTCTTATAACGACTCTAATATTCTCAGGTGACTTCTCAGTGACTTTATTTTGAATAATAATGTACAATTTGGGGCAGGCACATCTGGAACTGAATCAACACCAGTTTTTTTTTTTTAACTATTTAAGGAAGTACTCTAATAGTGTGGCTTTATTTTTAAAACAAGAGGAAAAAGGCAAAAAATGTAAAACAATTTCTGGGATACTGCCTCACAATCTCAAGGACTAGATATCTGTAAACATACCTTTTAGAGATTACTGGAAAAGCAAAGCAGTGATGGAGTTATTATGTGGGATCACAAACACATAATGACAGAACAAATGAAAAGCAAATGTTGTTTGGTTGATGGGTACTTATAGCTTAGAATAAAAATCCCAGTGACAGGACCAGACACCAGTTCCAAGGGCTGTATTTCTAATAACTGGGACAGAGGTTAAGGTGCGGTGCTTTGGGAACCTGCTTGATGACTGAAAAAT
The DNA here is from genome assembly GCF_048564905.1 of Vicugna pacos. Taxonomy (NCBI): domain Eukaryota; kingdom Metazoa; phylum Chordata; class Mammalia; order Artiodactyla; family Camelidae; genus Vicugna; species Vicugna pacos. Next base: position 74,352,337 of record NC_132993.1, on the reverse strand, counting down.
GGCTCTAGGAATAAGAAAGATATTGGTGTCAAAGATACTTGTGAAGAAAAATAGAACAGAAATGTTCTGTGAAATGTGAGAATGAGGGAAAAAAGCAATTTTCCTTAATATATATATTAATATATATAATTATATGTATGTATTATATAATGTATATATGTATTATAAAATAACATAATGATAGCTATTTTATGTTATTTTGAGTGTGTATAACTAAATCAATATAGTAAATAGTACAAGCTGATGTTTGATTGTTTTATCTCTTGCCCTAAAAGCTCTTTTGGGGCAGCAGGCAGGGGAATCTTCTCACTGGAAAAATAAGGTATCATCTCATACTTGGCCTTTTTGTCAGTGAATTTGTTCCCAGGTGAGATAACCAGCTAAATCCACTTGCCTTTAAAATGGGAAGATTTTTAAGGGCGGAAACCATCTTCCCACACTAATTTTTCCCTTCTTGAGGGCAGCCCAGATACTTACTAATACAATTAGCATAATGATAACAGTAATCATGCAAACAGGCATGTCTCTCAATGACATACCGTGTGCTTTCACAGTGTAACTCTGAATTAGGGCTCTAGAGACATCAGCTCTAGCTTAAGCTCTGCCACTAACCTAACACATACTTTTCAGCAAATCATGAAGCTTTCCTAGGCCTCAGTGCCTTGTTATTTCAAAAATTAAATGAAAAACTAAAGAATCGGATCATTTCTACAATCACTTTCAGCCATCAAATCTCATGATTCCATGAAGTGCTTAAAGTTGTCATAAGAATTTAGAGAATCCAGGTATCAGTGGAGACTGGCAGGGCGTCACTGAAGGACTAGATAGGTCCAGGCAGGACACAAATGTCACAGGAAGTGGAGCAGCAGGATCAAGAAGGACAACGTGGATGGGCCTCCAGGGCATCACGCTAAGTTAAATAAGTCAGACAAAGACCATATCATTTCTCTCTTTTATGTGGAATCTAAAAAAACCCCCAACAAAACCCAAAAGAAAACAAAACCAAAACCAAGCTCACAGATGCAGAGAACAGACTGATGGTTGCAGGAGGCAGGGGGTAGGGGTGGGAGAAATGGATGAATAGTTTCTGCTTAAATTTAAAAATTAATAAATAAATAACACAGAAATAGGCAAGGCACAGGGAGGGTAAAGGGTAAGCAAAAGAACCTGGTCTGATGCAGGTGATGGCACATGTTGCGAAACAGTAACAAAGTTGGCAGAATCCAGTAAAACCTGGTCCTGCAGAAGCTCTGGATTAGACCTCTGGAACCAAACCACAGCTCCATGGAGCGTCTGCAGCACTCAACTGTCTATGACGGTGCCGGGGGCGCTGGAACAGCAGTGGGGCCAAGACACGTGGTCACCCCTACTGCTGCCCGGAGGGGATCTGCTGGGCCTTGGGGCAAACGCAGTTCCACCTGGGAGCATGAAAGGAGCAGCTGGGCTTAGCTTCCAATGGAAGGGCATTTTCTAAATAAAACATTAACTCTGACATGGCCTCAGCCAAGAGGAGGAACACTGTCAACAAAAAGTTCATTGTAAAGTATGTGAACCAAGGAACATTGCTCATATGAGAGATGTTACAGTTTGTCTCATTTGCAATGGGAAAATTTCACTATAAGCAACAGAGTATTAACACCTTGAGGCAAACTACATTTTATAATCAAATGGCTTATCAGATTATTCACAGACAGATAAAATAAGCATCTGTAAAGTACCTGTTCAGAGGACAAATCATTATAATAGATCCTACGGTACTTTCCATTCACATAATTTCTGAAATCTTTAACTAAACAAAAGGCCTCCTAAGGGTCTCCATGATCTGCCTGCGCCTCACCCTCATTTCCCACCACTCCACCCCTTGTTCACTCCATTCAGTCTCACTGACCTTACTATCCTTGAACAGCAAGTCTTCCAAGTATACTCTGAGCCCAGGGCCTTTGCACTAGCTGTTTGGTCTGCCAGAAATGTGCTTTCCCATTGGCCCAAGCTCATCCCCTCCCTTCTTTCAGATCTCTGTGTAAACACTCCTCTAATGTTATTTCCTGGGCTCATCCCTCAAATTAACTAATTGCACTCAAATACTTGTCTCAAACTACTTACTGGGGAAACCCAAACTAAGACAGTCATCTCAGGGGACAAGACTGCTCCAGCCATGAGGGGCTGGCATGAGGGCATGGGGAGAGTGAAAGAGGAAGAAAAGTGTGACAGGATACAGGGCGCTGTCAAATTAGTGCCCATCTTAGGTCTTGAGCTGTGTGAAGTGTACCTCAGAATTAACTACTTTAAGGATGCAAAGAGGAATATTTATCCTTCAGCTCCTGCCCTCCCCACCACTGGTCATGGCTTTCCTCACTAGGAATCCTTTCCAACCAGACTTCAAGCGGTACACATGCAGGTAGTAAACAGATTTTTTCCAAGGGCAAAAAGCAAGAAGTGGGTAGAGCAGCTGAGGTGAGGCACTGACTGTCAAAATTACATTTGGGTAGAGATGGTTTTCACTGCAGTGACTGGTATAAAAGATGAGCTAATAAGATAAAGTATGAGGTCCCCAATACAAAAATTAACACTGTTCACTCTAATATTTTAAATGATGTGATCATATAATTTCACTGGAGATGCATCGAACTTTCAGGCTGAGTCAGACTACCTGAATAGGATTTAATGTTGTAACCAAATAAAACTTACAATAAAGTTGGTCTGAAACTGCATGTTAAGCTAGACATAATCGCCACTGCCCTGCATGACGAACAGGCATAGATGGCAAACATCACGTAAAGATTATAGTTTCCACTGGATTTACCAACATAATAAGGAATTTCTAAGGCTCAAAGGAATAAGGTTCAAAAAGAGCTAAAAGGCACAACGAGCTAACCCAAGGTTCTGTACGGATGTCTAGCCTCGTAATTGGGATGAACACAAGCGACTGTTAGCCCAGGGGATCAGGCTCATTTCCATTCCCTTGTTCTAGGGGTTGGGACACAAGTGTTTTAGATCCTATCTTGCTGACCCTAGTCAAGTTCCACCACCTCTGAAGTGAGCACTGCACCTAATTCTAAGAGGAACAGAGGAGGCTCAGAGGAGGACATGACATAAGAGAGAAGAAGATGACTGAGGTTCCCAGAGTAACCTGGCAGGAGGGAAGGTAAGGACAAGCAAACAATGCTGAGATTTCAAGGAAAGTCTTCTGTCCACCAACATCTCCTACAAACTCTTCTGCTGAGTTCCCTGAGAAGGTCCCATCCAGACCCGTTCTGGTTCCCTTGACACTCTAGGCTGGCTGTGTGGAGCCCGGGACTACCTCACCAGACTCATGTGGAAAGTACGTATAAAGGGTTTTTCCATCATGTGCACCCGCAGAAGAATATGTCTGAGTGGGAACTATGCTAACAAAAGAAGTGCCAAACAACAGACGGAAAGCACTGCAGAGTAGGAACAGTAAGACATTGAAATGAGATCCACCTGACCAGAGGCTGAAAACTGGTAGTCCACAGGCTGCACCCAGCCCGGATGGTTATCATGGACTGAAGAGAACTTTTAAAAAATATTTGGACCAACTTTTAAAAGTTAAAAATTTATATAGAAGTTCATACTTCTCTTGATACATTGAGAAGCTGGTCCCCCTGGGCTTACTGCCCCTCCTTGGAGATGGGACCCCTGCCTCATGGGGCACCCTCACCTACCACTGGTCCCTGCAGCTCAGCATGAGGGCAATCGCCGCTCCTCTCCTGCACACCCTTGTATCCCCAGCACCATGCACTGCGTCTGACCGACTGCAGACACTCAACATTTGAGTTCTGGATACTTGGATGACAAAGACTGTTAAAAGGGGGGGGGGGGCATCACAGAAATAACCAACCCTGAAGTGGGCCTAGAAAATGAGGAGAACTGATTTCTATTTAGAATTGGTGGACTATGCATACTGCATGTATTGGTCAGTAGTTCACCAGATACCAGGAAAAAATGGTATACTCCACGGACTACCAACCTCTTCCCAACCTTCTATACCAACTTATGCCCAGTGGGCTTCTAGTGTGTTCTCAATGTTTAGTCTGCAGATGCTAATTGCCTTTTTAATACCTCTGCTATTCACTCATATTATTTTCTGTACTTTCTCGTTTACTTGAAAAAACATTTAAAGAAACCTCTTCTTCATGCTCGACATGGTCTTTGCCTTTTTATTTTGAGATAAAGCTATTTGTAAAGAAGCTTGAAACTTGACTTAATAGTTTAATAAATCTTTACTGCTTTAATAAAGCACTAAAAAGTATAATTCCAATACCTGGCTGAAGCTCATTCCTTCTTCCATCTTTAGCAGCTTGAACTAAACTTGCAGCTAATGGAAAATGAAAAAATAATCCATTAGCAAATGATTCATGCAGTGACTTGTTAAAGTTTACCATTTTATATCTGAAGTAAGAGCTCAAAGGATCTGTCAGTGGATGATTAAGGTAAAATACAAAGCATTCTTTTTTTTGTAGGAAGACTCTACAGATTCTTTATTTCAAACCTAATCTCCCAAGAGCATCTTTTCCCAGAAAATCATTGGTACAGAATAATAAAATATTGCAAAAATCCAGTACTTTGAAACCCAAAGAGTGCAGTTTAGTTTTTGACCGGTAGCAATAAAAGAGTTTAACTTACCCAGCAAAGTTCTCTCTCTGTTGACAGAGCAACTGATAACTTGCAAGTCTTTCTCAAATGTATAGAGATGCTATTAAAACAAAAATATTTTTTAATTTGGAGTTTCATGTTAAGTGACAATTTTATAAATGCAAATTCTCTTTCAGCTCTCTAGCAAGTATCATTGTGGCAAAGCATTTTATTAAAGAACCACCAACGAGTCAGTTTATCCATATTGAAAAGTTTCAGATTATTTTTTAAGAAAAAAGTTTGCTATTGTACACCATGTTTGACACTGAAATTTAGCCATGAAACAACACAGAATGGTGGTTAAGGGCATACACCTTAGAGCCAAATTAGACCCAGGTTCAAATCCTGACTCTGCACTTGCCAGCTGCGTGACTTTGGGCAAGCTATTCAACCTCTCTTTCCTCCCCTCAGTAAAGTAAGAATCATAATACTACCTATTGCATGAGAGACTTGTCAAGTTAGATAATCCATGTGAAAGCACTTATTACAATGTGTGCTACACACAGTAAGCACTCAAGTGTTAGCTCTTATGATTACTCAGACAAGTAAAGTTTTAAAGTTTTAATCAAATTACAGAACTATGATATCATTATGTCTAAGAGACCATCACAAGTGCATCTCTTATAGGACTCTCTTGTTCAGAGCATCGGCAAAGTAATCCTCTATATAATCTTTACTTTCTATTTTATTGCTGTTTGAATGTTGCAAGATTCCATTTCCTTGAGTATTAAAGAAAATGAAAATGGTCATGCAGGAGGAGGATGTGATGTGCAGATTGAAGAAGTGGAGACAATCACAGTTGTATGAGGCAAACTCTTTGAAAATACACTCAGAGGATTAGGAAAGAGACCTTCAGGGAGAGAATAGGCTGAAATAGTGAACAGCAGAAGAATTAAGAAGGTGATGAGTACCTGAGACTGAAATAGCACTAAGAATATACTAGAACCCAATAGCCGGATGCTGATTAAAAATGTTGGCAAATGAGAAAAAAACTAACTTTGAGTTAGTAAGACATCTCTGAATTCACGTGAGAAGTTTTGGTTTCCTTTGACTCCGTTACTGAGAGATTCTGATTTATAAGTAAGAAGAATCACGGATGTAAATACTAAATTTTTAATGTTTTATCTTTTTAATTGTAAAATAACAGATGAGCATAGTCTCAGTGTTTAAAACATACAACCACTACCAAATAAAAAGTCTAAGTTCTTCATTACACTCACCCAATCCTAACTCCCTTCCAAAAGCAAACACGTTTGTGATTTGCTCTGTAGTCTTCAAGATCTTTTAAAATTAGTTTCTAATACATATTCATGTGCATATATTACATATTTTTCTTGTAAGTTTTTTAAAACATAAGTGGAATGTATTATTTCGACAACTTGCTTTTTTCATGTATTCATGTGTTTCGAGAGCCTTCTGTGCCAGTGTACATTTAAAGATTTCTTAGTTCCTCAATATTTGTAAATTGCTTTACATAGGCACAAAATGACTCTCTCCTGTTTGCCCTAAAATTTAGACAAACTTGTCATAATCAGTAGGTGCCTTATGTGAGTAGTCTGGGGAAAGGTTAAGAAGAGGAGGCTGGTACTGTATCTGGATCTTTCAGAAGTAACGAGAAGGAAGATCAGTGAAGGTGAAGCAGAAGCAGAAGCAGAACTCGGAGCCAGAGGTTGTTATGAGATCCTAAGCTTCTGGGAGCACACAAATCCTGGGAGGGGTACTGGACTTCCTACATTCCTACAGCATATTGAATAATTGGTTTGAGCCAGTTTTGCTTAAATCTCAAAGGACTAAAGACTTTAGCTGATGTTTTCTTCTAAGAGTCCTTATACTTTTTTTTTTAAGATAATGGTAAAAGTGAGAAGAGAAGGAAGGCAAAGAAATATAAATTAAATTTTTGGAAAATTAAATGAAATGAGAATTTGTATCTAGGAAGAAGGAAAACTCAAAGCAGTAAAGTAACCAATAGGTAATCTATAATTTATGGTAATTTTTACCTCATTTTGTTTGGTTTGGTAATCATACAATCCAAAGAAAACATTTCCCTTATTGTCCTAAAAAAAAAAAACTAGATGTTTATTAAGTGCCATTGTTTAGGAAGTTAGGATGCTACTAATTTTAAAAGAAACCTGCAGTAATTCAACCAATATCAGCAATAAGCACTCTAAAGGTAGCTTGCTGCGCATGTCAGAGAGGGACTGAATCTGTTTCTGCTGGTCATGTGGGCTCAAAAAGTGAAATGAAATACGCATGTACCACTCAGTGGTTTGGGGGACCCTGTCTATCAGGACTGAGCATGATGAAGGAGCAGATCTTTTTGTAGTGCTATTTATTACTGTTAGAGAATATATACGATGGATATTGAAAGTGGCTAGAACAAGTCCATGATATTCTTATAAGTAAAACTTTTTGAATTGTACCATTCCTCAAATGTAGCATACTTATAGATACAACTTAAAATAACTTTTTTAAGCCAAAAAAAAAAAAGTACAATAACAACTGTGCAAAGCAGACTAGCCCTGGCATTATTCTTCCTATTTCATCATTATGGTAATGTTAGGTTTTCTTTCCTTAGAGCCATTAACATTGAAAGCACACTGTTAAATAATGACGTCCCAAAAGTCTGAGCATATAGAAGTATGAACAGGTAATGCAATCATATTTAATATTTTCTCAAAGATTAAAATTTTAACATAGTAATTATTTTAAACCATCTTTTACTTGGCATTATTCCTCTAGAAAGTAAAACATTTATTCAAAACATTTGAGAACTGTGTCATTGTGTACAGCTTTATTTTTTTTAAAAAGGGAAAACATTTCATATGGCAACTTCAGTCACCCTACTCAATCTCACAAAATAAAGTCATATGTTAAAGATTAAATGCCAACTAGTCTTATTTATTATTCTTCAATAAGAAATAGCATAAAACTCTAAAAAAATGAATGCAAATGGTTAAAACAGTAAATTTTATGTTACGTATATTTTACCACAATAAAAAGAGAATATAGGCATACCTTACAAGTATAAACAATATTTCCATTTCTTTCAACATTTAGTACACGTAGGCTGTCATAACTGTTTTCTAAAACATCTGAAACAATAAGATAATAATAGCAAGTTAATACTTTGGAGATATTTAAAACCATATCTAACAGGTAATAATGCTGACCTTTAGGGAAAAGGAAAGGAGTAGTGACTGAGGAAGTATCTCAAGGGAGCCTTCTGAGGTTCTGGTTATGCTGTTTATGTTGGGTACACTGATATTTCCACTTAGTAATAACTCACTGAACTGTACACTCCTGACCTGTATACGTTCCCAAGTGTATGTTATACTTCAATAAATTTTGAGTATCTATCAGGTTTTGCTTTATATATTTTGAAACTACATTATTAGGGGCATAAAATTTTAGAATTGTTATATCTTCCTGGTAGATTAACCTGTCAGGAACTCAGCAGAGCTGCCAGATGTCAGAGTAATAGATTAAAGCAACAAGCTTAAAAAGCAAGTAAGAGTCAAGCCTTGCATCACTTACTGTGATTGTATAAGCAAAAATCTAAACCAGAGACAGCACCAACTACCCCCTCTGCTTCCCCCATGGAAAGGCATGCTGGTGGAGGGGCGGACAGATCAGCAGAGAGGTGAGTTACCTCTCACTGCCAAGAGGGCCCCAACAAAAGGACCCAGGGGCTCAGGGGAGGGAGAGGGAGAAGAACTAAGGGTGGAAAAGTACTAAGTACTGAGTCAAACTGGAGAAAATGTATCTTCAAGTTTCCCCTCCTTTTCCTGCTGAGGGGCTTTCCGCAGAGGCACCAGCTGAAGGCGCTTGATAAAAAGGCCTCCAAATGAAGACATCTGGGCTGGGATGCAGCTGTGAATAAGATCATAACCAGCCAGGAGGGCCTGAATCTTGAATCTAATCACCTTCAGGGACCGCAGTGCTTTGACTATGCACCAAGTCTGGTTCGGGGAGGGCAGCTTTTCTCTCATGAGGCCTGCCAGGTAAAGCTTTTGTAACTGTATACAGTTGGGTCTGAAAAAAAGGATACGTAGGTTTTTAGCCAGGAGATGGACTAGTCAACACTTTTATTTATTATAAAATGTCCTTTATCTTTAATAATGCTTTTTAAAGTCTACCTTGTCTGACCTCAATGTAGCTACATCAGCTTTCTTTTGGTTACTGCTTACATAATGTAAATTTTTCTACCCCTTTATTATCAGTCTTCCTGTGTCCTGATATTTAAGGTATGTGTCTTACAAGAAGTATTGTTTAATTAGGGTGTGCAGTCCATTTACATTTACTGTACTCACTGATACACTGAATGTATGTCAATCACAGTCCTATTTATTTTCTATGTGACTCAACTGTTTTACTCTTCTTGCCTTCTTCTGGATTAATCAAAGATTTTACTATTTCATTCTCCCACTTATTAACTTGTTAGTTATATATTATCTTGTTATTCTTTTACTAGTTATCCGAAAAGTTACATGAATCCTTAACTTATTATGTTTTAATATTATGTGGTGCCAAGAAATGTGAAGCAATTAAAACTCTCATATACTGCTAATGGGAGTGTAAATTGGAAAACTGGCAGTGTCTACTGAAGCTGAATATATACGACTCAGTAACTGCCCTTGCACATATACACCTCAAGAAAAGTATACACGTATTTTGGCAAATGACACATATGATGTCCAAAGACTATGGTTCATAACAGCTAAAACTGAAAACAAGATATCCATAAGCAAAGAATGAGTAAATTGTGGTATATCCAAACAATGGAATACTGGACAAGAGTAAGAATGAATTAACTAGTCATTGTATCCAGTAATAAAAACGAAAAAACTACACAAAAAAAAGAATGAATTAACTTGCTATAACATACACCATGAATAATCAAGTAAAAGAAGCTCAGATCTTTCCCTCCTGAAAAAGTTACCAACTGTATGATTTAATTTGTTTCCAAGTTTCAAATACAGGCAAAAAGAATCCACAGTGCTAGATGAGTAACTGCTGGAAGAGTATGAAGGAGACCTCTGGGGGTCCATTAATGTTCTCCTTCCTGCTCTCAGTGCTAGTCACATGGGTGTGTCTCACTTTGTGAGAATTAACTGAACTGTGCACTTATGATTTGTGTACTTTTCTGTATGAAGGCCACATTCCGATGAAGGATATAAAGATTTTTTACACAAAACATTTAACTTGTAGGTTAACTGACCATCATCTTCCTTCCAAAATTTTAGGATATTCCTCCCAATTCTACAGTTAAACAATTTAAACATGGTTAGATACGCATTGATAATTATCATCATTAATTGAGGAGAAATGTATGTTTCCCTAATTTCCTCAAAATTAAATCACTTAAATTTGACTCATTTTCCCCATATATGAATAGTGTTCTTAGACCTTAAAATATTGTTGATATTGACAAATTCCAACACTCAGACAAAACATAAGCAAAAATATCCTAAAGATCAGGCCAAATTTCAGGTTATACACCTAATTAAAAAGGAAAAAACAAGATAAAAAATAAGGATAATTGGTGACTTTAACCCCTGCACTGGAGCTGGGGCAGCAGGAAGCATTTAGAGAAACAAAGAGCAGGTTTCATTGAGAATTTAGGAATCATCCTGAGATCTCTCTTCCCAACTTTTCACAGGAAGAAACTGCTGGGACACTCCGAGGGCAGGCAAAGGAGGGGGCAGGTGTCATTTATACATGGGTACAAGCACTTTTCAATATATAGCAAGGTGTCAGACATATTGCCCACTGATTAAAAAAAAAAAGTATAATCATCTGGTCTCTTACGAGAATAGTATGCTCCAATTAGCTTACTGCTAAATAGTACGTCACACTTTACAGAGTCCTCATTTCTATCTCATTCATACTGTGTAAAGTATTATAGGCCCATTGCATTGATGAAACAATTGAGTTTCAATGAGGTTAAGATACTTGACCAATATCATATATCCAAAAAAAAAAAAAAGTGGCACAGACTAATTTCAAACCCAGGAAAAGGTAAACAGAATAAACTAGGTTTCCTGTACCACACTTACAATGGGAAAATGGATAATTACTGAAAAATCCTTTTAAGGTGATTTTGCAGACATCTAAAGAGAATTTCAGTGAGTTTCTTTTTATCCTGCACATGACTCAAAACTTGTGGAATGCAATGTGTCAATATTTTGAGAAGTATTTTTTCCTTTCAAGATTATAAGGATGCTGAGAGAGACCTTCTCAAAAATGCACTTAAGATGTTTCAACTACGATAAGAAACTCCTTTACAAGAATCTTGCTAAGAAAAATCCAATTTTCTTACAAAAGCACATCTATTTTCAAGTAGTTAAAAAATTAAGAAAAATAATTCTCCAACAAATGCAGATCACAACAAAAGAGAAAAGCTTATTCCATTAAACCAGTGGTTCTCTGCTCTGGCTGTGTTAGAATCATCAGAGAAGCCTTTAAAAGAACATGGATGCCCAAGGCCCAGTTCCATATTCTAATTTCATTGAGCTGGTGAGGGGCCCACTCTCTGGTTGTGTGTGTGTGTGTGTGTGTAGTGTGTGTGTGTGTGTGTGTGTGTGTGTGTGTGTGTGTGTGCGCGTGCACATTGTTAAGTTCCCTGTGTTATTCTGAAGTGCAGCCTGGGCTGAGAACCACTGAACTACATATTTACAATACACATGAAACGATATTCATTAGACAGCATAACTAGGACCACCTTATAATGTAACCATGGTAGACACAGTTGAAAGAAATAATAAAAAATAGTGCCTTCATGGGTCTGTTAGGCAGTAATAATTGGAGTCTTAAATAATCCTGTAGTTAAGTACACGGTTCTCAAGGACATTTGTATTAAACAAATATGGTAATGTTGAAAGGCAGTGTCTCAGTACACACTCTGAACCCACCAGCCCTTTCCTCCCTAGATTAGTTGCTCATGATTTACACACACCCTTTAAAAAGAACTATTCAGTGACCTCTTTGCTTACTCATTCTGACTCCTCTCCCACTAATTCATCACTGGAAAGTCCAAAGGAGGAAGTTTAGCAATTTCAAATGAGGAAATGTTGTTTAATTTTACAGTTCAGTGTAATCAGAGTTTATGAAGAGAAAATGTGGCATTTTGATAGATACTTGCATAAGTAAACCTACTAAAGAAAAGGAGGGTACCTAGTAAAGGTGTCGGCAAGTCACAGCTCATATAGAATTACAGCTGGTTTGCCCAATATTCTCATCCACATCAATCTATTCTTTGTCAAACACAAGGGATTTTGTGTTACAAGAAAATGTTTGCCAAATGTGTAAATTTTGTTTCCAACTGCTATTTGACAAAAATCAAACAAAAATATTTGCTGTCTTCCCAATGACTATGGGGACAGGGGAAGTCTCACAGCCTTATACAAAAATTTGAATTAGTTCCTAATACATAGATCAAGAAGTGTTAAAATATGATTAAACCCATGGTGTTTCTATTCTATAAATCATTCACATAAATCCTCACACTCAACATGACCAGATATTGTAATTCCTAACTTATGAAATAAATATCATTATGTGATCTATATTTCATACCCCAAATAAAATGAGAAAAATCAAGGGTGCAGTGATCAGTTAAAAAGTAATAAAGAAGAGAAAAGAATTAGAAAAGGAGACGACGAGGGTAGGGGAGGGAAAGCTGAAAAGGAAGGACAGTGGCAAGAGAAGACTGAAACAATAAATAAAAACAATGTGACTACAGCAATCCTCTGGCTCCCAAATCTGACCCAGGGTATCAGAAGGCAAAAGCGTTACTCTCAAGTCAGTACCTCGTAAAATTTACTATCTCCCTGGCAAAGATGAATAATTACAATATTTGAAAGATTAATCTGCCTGGACTATCATAAACCCAAGACTGATCAAAGCAGACAAGAAGAGATAGGTGAGAAAACCTACATTCTTTCTGGTCTTAAATATATTGAACATTTAAACCTTAGAAAATTTACATACCACAGACTTTTTCTTAGTTTCTTGAAGATATATTATATCCCAAGAGGTGATTAAGCATTGGATAATATAATTAATATATAAAATCTATTATATTGCTCCATACCAGTAATAGCTAGGAACATATGTTTTTAAATACACCATTTATGAGAGCAACAAAAAAATAACAACTCAGGAATAAATCTAGCGAAAGATGTGCCGAACCTTCATGGAGAAAATTCTAAGACTTATTAAGAGTCAAAAGGGGGCTCTAAATAAATAACAAGCTACCGTTCATAGTTGGGAAGATTTAATATTGTAAGGATGCCAATTCTTCCCAAGCTGATCTACAGATTCAATGCAACTGAAAACAAAAATTCAATAGACTTTTTGGTGAAGTCTGAAAGGCAGATTCCAAAATACATATGAAAGAGCAAGGAACATACAATAGCCAAGATGAACCAGAAGATGACTGAGGTGAGGAGACACTCTACCAGTTGCCAAGACTTAACACAAAATAGTTACTAAGATGTTTTCACTTTACATTGGCCAAAGGAACAAAATTAAAAGCCCAGAAAAGGAGACCCACACATATGGAAACTTGGTGTGTAAAGGAAGTGGTTTTGTTATCAGTGAGAAAAGACAGGGCTATTTGGTTAGTGACACTAGAACAATTAGCTATTAACACAGAAAAACAATGCAATTTATAAAAGCATATTTTAACACTTGTATGCTATAAATAACAGCAAAACAACACCATGTAACTACCACTCAGCTTAAAAATAGCAAATATCAAAACTACTTTTTAAGGCTCTTGTGAACCCATATCTGATTCCTACATCATATTATATGCAAAAATAAATTCCAGATGGATTAAAAAACAAAATGCAAAAAGAAAAGCTTTTTATAGAAGTTAATATAAAAATGTCTTCATGACTTCTAAATTTCTTTAAAATATCCAAAAAAAAACATAAACTATAAAGGAAAAGACTCATAAATTAGATTACATTAAAATTAAGAATTCTTATTTATCCAAGGTACTATCACAAACTGGGGGGAAAAAAACAGATTGAGGGAAGATACTTACAGCATGTATGATGAAGGAAGGACTAGAATCCAGGATACATTAAAAAATGCCTAAAATCAATATTAAAAAAATGACAGAAAAATGGACAAAATGATGAACAGACATCTCATAGAAGGGGAAACTCAAATGGCCGATAAGTAAATAGAGATGCTCAACCTTAGACCACAGTGAAATAACATTTTTACCCACCAGTTTAACAAAAATGTAAAAATCTGGAAAAATCAAGAGCTTGTGAAGACATAGAGTACCAAAAACATTTCCATACCACAAATGGGAGTGTTAATAAGTACAAGCACCTTAGAGAACAGTTTGGTGCTACCCAGGAAAAGTGAAGATGTGTGCAGCCTGTGACTAATCAACTCCACTGTCAGACATCCACCCCAGAGAAACTTGTGCAAATGTGCACCAGGAGTCATGCACAAGGTTAGTAACAGCACTGACTGTAATAGCAAACCCCAGAAACCTCCCAAATGTCACCACTGGGAAAAGGATAAGTAAGCTGGGTTCCCTTGGAACATTCTGAGACAGTTTAGTATACAGGATATTTACTAGGGAGTGCTTCCAAGTGGGATTAACACCTGCAGCAGGAAGGAGAGGAAAGCAGGATCAGGCTGGGGAAGAAGTCAAGTTGCAAGGCAGGCTCAGGAGCCTCAGGTGACGTTGGGGTCCTCCATCAGAGAAGCTCTAGAACTGTAATTAATTATGAGTTGTCCCATATTGAGTCAAAATGCCCAGGCCTATAGACCCTAACTCAATCCCTCATTAGAGGTGGCCATACCCAAGGGGGCATATAGTTGGGTGACACAGCCCTCTACCAAGGTCACCCCTGAAGGGGCTGACAGCTGAGGACTATCTGCCACTCACACTCACAGCACCTGGGAGAAGCCTTTCCTTGAAAGGAAGATCTAAGCATTGCATCGCCACGTCCACCATATTGTATATTCACACAAACAGAACACTATACAGCAGTGAAAATTAATGACCTACAGCTATAGGAGTCAACATGGATAAATCGTACAATACTGAGAAGAGAAAAGAGCTAAAGAATACATATAGCATTCTTTCATCTACTTAAAGTTCACAAACAAGCAAAATGAAATGATATTTTGCTTAGGGAGATATACACATAGATTAAAACTACAAAGAAGATCAAAGAAATGTTAAAATATAAACATTTAAGTGTCTGTAGGTAAAATTCTACAGATGAGGGACAGAGAGAGAAATAGCATCAAATAGGAAGACATGAAAACCTACAAAAATCTTGATAATTGTTCTATTTTTAAGGTGTATACAGGATTTTGATTTTTTATTATTTACAGCATACATGTATTAAAATATTCTTTTGTTATCACTGTTTTAATTTTTTTAAAGAACAAATATTTTCTTCAGTCATTTCAGGAGAAATAATTTTCCCCATGTTTAACCCAGAACCAGGGCCAGATGCAGTAGCCAAATCTGGTTTCCTTACTCCTTAAACCCTTGTTGACTAAAATGCTATTCTATAGGCACTGAATTTCTGTCCTGCCTGACTTAGCCCAGCTCTCTGGCTATTTTGCTAGAAATATGTCATACATCAGAAGCATTACTTAGCACCACTAAGAAATCTTCAATTGTATTTGTTGATGTAAAAATATTAAGGCTTCAAATTCAGAGAGCAAGTGTGCAGAGAGGAGACATTACAAGGGTATAATTATTCACAATTTACATATGAAAAGCTGAGACTTTGAAAGGAAAATAATTTGCACAAATGTGTGGAGTAATAGCTGTGCTAGAAATAAAATAGAATCCCTGATCCCCCTGCCAGTGCTACAAATTATAGCAGGAGAAGGATTAACTTGTGTTTTTTTGAGCTACCGCCCACTGGTGATTATCAGAAGTAACAATTTCTTTAGTACAACAGAGCTCATATCCTGCCAAGGTGCTCTGCAAGAGCAAAATACTACTAGTATCAGAAAAAGCTGGTATTTCTAGTAAGTTTACTTTCTGAGGACCCAAGGGTATCTGCTGTTTAGTGAATGTCAACACACAAGTTTATTTTTCTTCACAGGTGAAAGACACAAGGAAGCCAAAAATCTAACTGGCTCACAGTTTTTCAATCACAACACACATTACTGAAACATAGGACTGTGGCATTTCACACTTCATCTAACTTCTCATTTTCAGACACATGGGATTTAGCTATATAAGGTGGAGGTCCAGAGAAAGGACCACTTTGTGGTGGAAAGCAGGCTGGGAGTTGCTTACTCAATTTTTTAAAAGGTACACCTCCAAAACCTCTTTAGACACTCAGGAGACCTTAAAACATTTCCCCCAAAAGTGAAGCTTTACTAATAATGACACTAGTCATTAGTCAAATTCACTAGTCAAATGTAAGCCTTGAGCCAGACAAACATGACTCCTTTTTTGGAACCAACAGCCAACATGACAAGACAAGGAACCCTACATATATTCTGCAAAAGCCATAGGAGAGTGTGAAGATACAAGATAGAGAAAACTTTCACCAGTGTTAAGGGGGAAAGAGTTGTAGATGCAGGTAATTTGATAGCCCTTCCCCCTAAAAATACCCTCCAACAGTCTACACAGTGTTTAAGGAAAACCAGAGGGGGGAAAATGAGAGGCAAGCACACTTAAGCGGATAGCTCCTGTGCACAAGCTGGGAACCCAGGATCTCATTGCTCTGAAGCTGAATTTAAGCCCTGAAGATGCCACATTATTTACAGCAAACTTCTCTTCTCTAAAAATAACCACGGAAATCACAGAGTTCCCTTTCTTTAAAGTTTTGATTGATCAACACCGGGAAGCCTCAAAAGTCACTTTTCACTCCTTCATCAAAGTCAAAACAAAGGATTTTTGAGACAGATGAACACCAAAGCCTCAAATGCCTGGAATGCGTTCCAATTCACCCTGAGGACGCTGGGCAGGACACCTGAGCATCGCTGCCTCTCACAACCCTTGCTGGCACGCAAGGTGGTCTCTGGGTTGGTGGTGATGGGCCTGATATCAGCTTTGGCAAACAGCGGGCTCTCAATTCACTGCTCACAGGCTGAAAGCAGGACCCTGCCCTCCCGCACTTCACGGCCGAAGTGGCATGTCCCCTAAATCACCGAAACTGTTCACACAGAAACACGTCTCACAAATGTGGGGACAAACTGCAACTGTTAAGTATTTATATGGTGGTTTTCTAGGTGGCCATGATTCTCTTTTCTTTCTCATAACGCGAGAACCTTAGGAGCCCCTAGTCTTAGCAGAGCCCCTGCCGGGGTGATGAATTTTCAGGCAGGTGAGATGTAAGTGAAGCAGAGAGAACCACCCTCTCGCACTCCCCGCAGCCTTGGGCCAGAGGAACGCAATCCGGGCAGCGGCTCCACACGCCCTGCGGTGATGAGACGATGCTGAGAGAACCAGCAGTGTTCCTGGTCTTTCTGCTGAAGATGAATTACTGTGGGCAATCGGTAAGCCAGAAGCTGGAGGACCCGCCAGAAGAAGCTAAGCAGCTTGGCCGCAGTCTTGCCCGGGGGCTGCCCTCCGACCTTCACGCAGGCCGGGAGGGTGGCAAAGCCCAGACTCCAAAGAGGGAAGCTCACCCCTTCGGCACCAACCTTCACAGGTTGGCAGCGCGCACAGGCTGCCGCCGTCCGGTGGGGGCCCGCCACCCCGGCCCGACCCTGGAGCCCGTGCAGATGAATGACTCCGACCCCCCCGCCTCGACGGCCCCCAGCCGCCCTCCCCGCCCCGACGCGCCTCTAGCACCTGGGCCGCCGCCTCGGGCCCCGGCGGCCTCTGACGCCGCCCGCTGCGCCCGCAGCCAAGGGAGCACGTCCTTCCTGAGATCGAAGTCGGCGACCAGACAGAGAGCCATCGCCCGGACGCGGCCACCGGGCGGCTCCGGGGCCCCGCGCCTCGGGCATTCCCGGCCCTCTCTCTGCGCCACCGCGCCCTGCCGCCCGCCCGCCCCTCCTTCCTCTCCCCCGCCCGCCGCTTTCGGTTCCGCCGCGTCCGGGCCGGAGAAGCCCCAGCACCGCCTCCTCCCGGCCCGGCCCGCGCCCAGCACCCGAGCCGCGAGCAGCGCACGCCGGGCTGCGGGGAAGGGAGACTGCGGCGCGGGGGCCAGGCCCACCCTGGCCCGAGCCCTCGGCTGCTCCCTCCCGGCGGACAGAGGGCAGGAGGATTTGTTTCTCAGAGAGCTGGGAAGATGTGGCTAGACCGATGGTTCCCAAGCTATGCCGGAGCACGTTACACGTGGGCGCCAGGCGTTTTCCGTTTGGGTTTGGGTTTTCTGTTTGTTTTCAAATCCGCAGGTGATTCCACTGTACAGCAAAGTTTAAAAACCAGTTGACTGGAGAGAGGTATTACTAGCTGGGTCTCCTGAGAAGGTTCAAATTCATCGCCAGGGCAGAAGCAGGCGGAGGCTTGGGCTTATTCGACGCAGTTTCAGGTTGATGGTGTTTCATCAGTAATATTTAGGTAGAAAGTAGCAAGGAGGAGTGTGTGAAACAGATGATTCTATTTTAGGAGGGATTCAGAGACACTGGAAAGGGCTAATCAGTTCAACACAAATGGGCCCTCTGCCTGTTTACGGGGTTCCCTACACTGGCTGCAATGAAGCTAATTGTTTAAGATTCCAGCTGCACTCCATCTTTTTTTAAATTAAAAAAAAAATGAAGTACAGTCAGTTTACAATGTTGTGCCAGTTTCATCTTTTAAAAAGTGTTCACCTTCTTCCAGGGCACCTGCTACTTCGGGCACCTTCTCATCCTCATCCCTGCAAATAAGTCCAGTGTTTTCTTAATCTTGCCAATCAGGGTTCTTTTCATTCCCACTAGTGCAACATCAGTATTGCCTGCTGTGCCTTTGGCACTGCCAGACCCAATACATCCTGCATATCAATGCCAGGTTATTACTCTCCCTAATACAAAGCTGTCCTCGTGTTCCCATGCAGAAGACCTTGAATAAGCACTGACCACCACAGCATACTGTCTCATCCTTCCAGCCTTTCCACCTAGACCTTCAGCTCCAGATGGGCCTGATTCCACAACCCCTCTGATTCCACCTCCTTCCCTCAAAAAAAAAAAAAAAAATCACTGGATCCTTCCAGTCTGGATCCACAAAGCCTTCTCACAGTGTCAGGTCACAGCGACCTTCCCAACCCTGAACTCTTAGGTGTTGCCAGTACACCTCATCTGACCATCAAATACTGTGCTGAGACATGAATATTGAATCTTGAGTCTTGGCATACCCCTCTGCACCCTAGCAGGTGCTCCACTGTTACTGAAGAATGAGTCAATACAGTAATAGACTAAGGAACACTTGCTTACATGTTTCTCAAAGTTAGGGTCTGAAAACTACCTGCATTGCAGTCATCTGGGAAGCTGTTTTACAACGTAGACTTCTGGGCTCTAGTCTAGACCTGGGTAAGGCACAGAAATGTCTATATTAGCCAGAGCCTCGGGTGAGTCTTAGGCTTGCTAAGCTTTGAAAACTTCTCTAAAGAAAGGTAAAAGAAACTCTTGATTTCACTCGAGAGAGATATTTCTCCAAATGAGGTGGTGGATGATTTCAGGTAGTTCCCCACAACTCACCACCATCATTGCACCTGCAAAGTGCGTGAAGCTTTAACTGAAATGCTTAATGAGGCTGCAAATATTGCTAGTGCATAAAAGGGAGGCCACTGAAGTCGTGGAGAACTTAGTAGCTTAGTACGAATATTTCATGCCAAATGGAGCTGTTGCCTGTCACACAGAAACATTGCCTATTTAAAACATTCAGTAAGTTTCTGTTAACTTTTTTTTCTCAGTTAACCTCTATTTTTGCCAAGCAAGACTGATTTTATAGTCTTTACCAGAAAGAGATTATATAAGTATTCCTTTCAAAATAAATTTAAGTAAAGAAGAGCATAGAAAAGGTGAGAAATAATAACTAAGATACCAGAAAGATGTGGCCAGAACCATGAAGCTGGTATATGAATGGCTGAGCTCTGGAGATAATTCACAAAGGAAAAAGACTGGTAAATGGTGACTTAGTGTTTTAAAATTTGTGAAAGGTTAATGGAAGAAGAATGCTGATGGATTATCCTTCAACTTTAGAGAAGGCAGACCTGGAGACTGTCCTAGCTTCTCTGGTTAAAAAGCTGCTTCATTGATGGATGTGTTTACTTGATTGTGGCAATCATTTCACAATGTATATTTATATAAAATTATCATGCTGTACACTAACTATGTGCCTCAAAAAGTGGAAAAATAAAGCTGCCTCAGAATTGTTAAGCACTGGAACTGCCTTTTGGATAGAGTAGAAATATTTCTGCTTTTGGGGGATTTTAAGAATTTACCATCATTTTCCTTAAAATCAGAGCATAGCATTGAGTTGGAGACTTAAAGATTTTATAATCAAGACCTTTATTTTGTAGGTGAGGACACTGAGGCTCAAAAAGGTGAAATGAGTGTCTGGTCTAATATAGCAAGGCTAGTTACCACAACGTTGGGGTCGAAACACAAGTCTCCTGCTACTGGGGTTTGTGTTATGTCCAGTGACCAGACCTAGGAGACTCAAATTACCTTACAGCCTGAAGATGTCTACTTATTCAAATGCCACACCCTGATTGGGGTGGAATTTTGGGACCACAGTGAGAAATCACAGAACTGGGATCACATGGTTTCCTTAAAATAGCCTAGGTTCTTTGTAATTTCATCTTGAGTTTTAGAGTTGAAGGAAACTAAAGGAATTGGAAATGTGGGTTGAGTAAATCATTTATAAATGAAAGTAGTTTATCTAACAGAGGGATTAAAATGAAAAGTTCTATTCCATTCTCCCAACCAAGAAAGAACTCTTGGAAGTGGAACACTATACAACTTGATTTTGAAGGAATTAGAAAATGGTCCATTTAAAAAATCTAATCCAAAATTCTAAAACTGCAAAGTATCTAAGGAAAGGGCTAAAGATACTAGGTTTGAAACAGGCATTCAATGGAGCAATAAATGTGCTAAACAAGCATTTTTATTAATAAACTTGTGTGTTGAAATTAAACAGAAGTGAATCAACTAAAAATCAAACCTTACATTTTAGAGCTAATCCTTTGAAAGCACAACTGAGAATTTTTTCATTAAAATCAATAGAGGTTACCAGAAAACCCATCAGAAATTAAATGGTAAATAAGTGAGCTTCCTCTGAACTTTCCAGGAAATAATTTAAGTTTTGTTACTAAGATGCTAAAGCACTTACAATGAGATGGCTTCTTATGTAGATACTGAGAATGCTGCTTCCCTATAGTAACCTATTTTTAGCAAAAGTATTTAACGTGTTTTTAAGTAAATATTTAATGTGGTGATCATGACACCCCCTCTATCCACTTGCCCCCAGTCAAGTGGTAACAGCTCCTCTTGCCAGTGACTGACTGGGGAGTGGGCATGTGCATCAGTCAGGATTAGATTCACCAGAAGTCAATGGAAACTGGGTGGGAAGGAATAAACTGGGAGTTCAAGATTTGCAGATACTAACTTCTATATATAAAATAGACAAGTTTATACTGTATAACACAGGGAACTATATTCAGTACCTTGCAGTAATTTATGAAAACGAATATATGTATGTTCGTGTATGACTGAAGCACTATGCTGTACACCAGAAATTGATACAACATTGTGAACTGACTATATTTCAATGAGAATATATATATACATTTTTAAAAAGAAGTTAATGGAAACCCAAATTAACAGTGAATTAAACACACAAGGTTTTATTTTCTCACCTGTCTGGAGGTAGGTAGTCCACTACTTGGAAGGTCTCTGAAGTCATTAAGAACCCAGGCTTCTTCCAGCTTTTTGTTCCACCAGCTCTTTGAGTATATCCTTGTCCTCATGGTCTGAGATGACTGTGAAAGCTTCAACCGTCTTGTCTGCATTCCAGAAATCAGAATGGAAGAATGGAGATAACAGAGGATGCTGCCCCCCTTTTAAAGATACTTCCCACAAGTTCTACGTAACATTTTTACTTACATTTAACTGACTAGAACTTAGTTGTGTGATCAAATACATGCAAGGGAAGCAAGGAAATATAATCCTTTAGCTGGCTAGGAATATGCCCAGATAAAAATCAGGATTGTATTACTAAAAAAAGTGGGGAGAACGGATATTCAGAAGCAACTAGAGGTCTCTATCATGGCATTAAATCCAATTCTGGACAATACGTTGTAAGGAAACCTCTGTTATGGTATTTCTGGGAAGGATTTCTCTATTTCTGAAAAACGCGACATGGAAAAAGAAGGTCCTTTTCAGCCTTTATTTATTTCAAGGCCTGAATATAATTCCTGGAACTTCACCAGTCTTTCACTCTGAAAGGGAGTCCACAGATGGAATTGGGCAGAGCCCAAAGAACCGCAGATAAAGGGGGCCTTGGCATGTCGTTCTTGACACCAGCCCTACCTCTGGCCTTTTTGATATTAGAGATAACAAACTTCGCTACTGTTTAAACAAGATTAAGTCCAACTTACATATAACTGATTCACTTTGCTGTACCCCTGAAACTAACATTGTAAACCAACTACACTTGGATTAAAAAAAAATTTTTTTTTTAAAGAATAAGTCAGACTTTTGTCTTACTTGCTTATTTTACTTGCAGCCAAGGCTCTCAATTTTAAGGAGCTGTCATTTCAAAATTTTGGTAACTTCCACCAAAGAGTGCTATGATCACTCTACACATTAGGTTTTGAACAAATTAGGACACATTGCTCTATATTTTTGTATTGTTTTTATTAACATAAAATGAAATAATGTAAACGGCACAGGTTTGGGGGGGAAAGCCCACATTAGCAAAAAGTTAGTTTCAGAACCCTGAGAACTTAAGGACCTGT
The DNA here is from genome assembly GCF_048564905.1 of Vicugna pacos. NCBI lineage: Eukaryota > Metazoa > Chordata > Mammalia > Artiodactyla > Camelidae > Vicugna > Vicugna pacos. The sequence goes on along the minus strand of NC_132993.1, from coordinate 74,329,790 downwards.
GGATCAGATCATATTTGAAACTCGTTCTATCAACAGACTTTTTAATTACCTGAGCCGATAAATTTCCTTTATTAGGTAAGCCAGTTTGGATTGGATTTTCAATTACTTCTGCTGAAAGCATCCCAAGTCGGGGATTCTCAAACTTCAATCAGCATTCAGATTACCTGAGAAGCTTGTTAAACTGTAGGTTCTGATTCATCAGGCTGGGGTCCTCATTTTAACAAGCTGCTGGGTGAGGCTGAAGCTGGTCCATGATGACACTTTGAAGAGCAAAGTGCTGCTACATAATGCAAGGATCTTCCCACCTGTGTATTGCTACCATACTTTCACCACGTAGAGGGCTCACAGGGATGGACTTGTAGTTGTGGAAACACCTCAGAGCTAAAGGTCTAGGTCCAGAGAGAAGTCTAAAATGGAGGTGAATACTGACTTCATAGGTTAGAACCAGGCCATGGGCCACAAGTTCTAGTGGCGGACCGCAGAAAATCAGAAACTAAAGGGAGGAGATTTTAGGGAAATGAAAAGGATCTTAGCCCAGGACTTCTAGAAAGCAGAGCCTGGGCAAAGATTAAAGTGCTGACACTTTATAGGAGAGATGCAAACACAGGCGTGAAAAGAGGTGAAGCAAGGCAGTAAATCAGAATCTGCATTTTAACAAGACCCCTGAATGACTCATGTGCAGGTTCAGGTTTGAGAAGCATTTTTCTAGTTACCATATACTTTAAAGAAGAGTTGTTTTCTTTCTTTCTGTTTGTGACTGAGTTACTGAGTCCCAAGCCTGTGTTGATTTGGTGCAGAGTAGAGATCTCACTCCAAGATGCAGGAGACAAGGCGGTGGGAGTACACTAGAGTCTTCCAGAATATACCTACTGTGTGCACATCCCAACACAGTGATGCTAATAAAATAAATGGGCATCCGATAGCAAGGAGATCATCTTTATCTGTGTTCAAACTTTTCAGTGTTTTACTTTAAGTGACTTAAGTAATAATATTAGAGATCTACACAATAGGAAATGGAGAAAGATGTCACCTTCCTAGAGGATTTTTTAAAATATGCAAGATGTTCAAGATGAATAATTCATATGTCCCTAAATCATCAATTCCAAGTCCTGTTACAATAAGGATGTTTTTGCAGTCATTTTAAAATTCTACTCAGAAAGGAAAGTGAAGCGCATTGATACCCAACACATTTCTCATCTAAGAAAGGAATCTTATCTCAGTATGTTTAAAAATAGACGATCGAGTCTTATTTCTTATGAACTACAAATGGAATTCTAAAGGCTGTCTCAATGGTTAACAATAGTTATCTCTGGGAAATGTAACTAGATGAAGCTTTTTTTTTAAACCTTAGGTACTTATTAATTTTTTAATTTTAAAAACCAGCTTAAAATTAAAAATTTTTAATCTTCACTCTGATTTTGGTAATAAAATTTTCATTCAAGCTTTAAGGGAACATCTCCCTGACACTTTGTGCCAATTTCTGGCCTATGTAGTTGTGGAGATGGCTGTATGCTTATGGACATCATATGTTGTTTTTATATGTTAGAGAACTGACACTGTATTTAGCAGTGATTGATAGAGTAACCGTTTAAATCCGCTTGCTTATCATTTACAATGTTAGTGTTAGTGCATTCTCCCTGCCATTTGTTGAAAGAAGACTGACATCGATCTGTTAAGGAAATGTTCTGGAGAATAACAGCCCTATGATTAGAAGGGAGATAAACGACTGACATTTAACAAGATGGACTAGAGAACAGTTTGAATCCATTCTAAAGGAATTATACTTAATTTAATCAGAGCATAGGGAAGACCTGGGGTGAAACAGTTAAAAAGGTACTAAACATTTCTGACAGCAAGAATGCTTGCCCAACTTCCTTTTAAAGTTAGCTTATGAGTAGATACAATTAACTGTGTGGAATTACTATAGTTCAAATAGGAAGAACCATGAAATGTACAAAATAGGAAAAAAATCATCCAAGAAGCATACAATCATGTGAAAGTTGGGTTGCCATCTGTAATACCTGGATTTTGGTATTACTTGTAATGACCAGGGAAGAGTAAGTTATATTCCATCTCAGTCAGAAAGCATTCTGTTTCTAAGTGGCTTCTTAGATTTTTCTCTTCTTATTTAAATTGTATTATTTTAACAAAAAACTTCATCTGCTTACCGGTGATTTATTTAAACAGAGATGTCTTCCTCCTCCTTCTCCTTCCTCCTTTTCACCCCTTTTTCCTTCCCTTCCTCCTTCAATCCCCTTTCCCCTTCTGTTCCCAATAATTCCATCCTGAAGCCATCGGGTGGGGCAAAGAAAGGTTAGCAACTGCACAGGTAGGGTTGAGGACAGGGTGTCAGGGAAAATTTCTATTTCACAGCCCAAGCAGGGAGAAGAGGGTTGTAGAGGGTGTCACCCAGCATGAGACGTCAGAATCCAATCAGGAAGAGCTGGGCAGGGAGGTGGGGGTGGTTGTTCAGCACGGGGTATCAGATTTCAAGTGGCCTGGAGAGGGCGTCTGCACAGGGGTGGAGACAAGGGTGCAGCTGAGATGGGAGATGGACTACTTACAAGGGGATTGGTCAGTTAAGTCAATATATTAAGAATAACGTGAGTCATGTTTTTCACTGGCAGGCAAGGGTGTCACAGGAAAAGAGAAAAGGGCTAAAATATACTCTGTAGTGCTGGATTGGAATCAGAAGTATTACAATTTTCATTTGAGAGAGATGATGATGATGGTGGTAATGACAGATAGAAATGCAGATGTCACGTAAATGTGTGTATGTGTATACACTCTAGTCCCGACCACTGAAAGCCTGAGAGCAGCAATACCCCCATATCAATTTACATGCCTGGCACGAGAAAGAACAAGATGAGCCTGAAACATCTCATAATGCCAGAAAGCAAGAACGTGCTCCAAAAATGACGGCAAAATATTAGGATGCAGGAGCCAGTGTGATGGCGCTCCTGACTGGCCAAACTTGAGACAATTTGAGCATCAAAATAAACAACTACAATAAAGGATTGTGAATCGTTAAAAGAAAAACATATGCATATTAAAATCTTAAGAGTTTATTTGAACAAAAAGCCATTCGAAATTGGGCAGCGCCAAAACAAAAGTGGTTAAGAATACTCCACGGGGGAAAAGGAACTATCATCTCCCATTGTCTTAAAAGCAAACTTTAAATAGTGACAGGAGGGGGAGGGTATAGCTCAAGTGGTAGAGCCCATGCTTAGCATGCACAGGGTCCTAGGTTCAATCCCCAGTACCTCCACTAAAAATCAGTAAGTAAATAAACAAATAAATAAATAAACCAAATTATCCCCCCCAAAAATAGTGACATAGGTGGGCTTGATTTAATACATTGAATTATCAGAGGATGCAAAGGTTTTAAATTATACTGAAAACTACTGAACTTAGTAATCTTGTGCTCTATGAAATGAATTCTCCAAAATTGGCTGAAAATAAACCATAGTCAAATAAAAGGAGAAGCATGATGGAAAAATTATATTTTCACCTCTTAAATGACTGTCTTTTTTCCTCAATAGGAATCTTCCATTAACTGCCCTCAGGAAAAAAATAAATTTACTAAAATTAAACATTTTTTTCAGAGTAATCATATGACTTTTTACTTCATATTTGACAGCATAAATAAATATATACAAGGAAAAAATAACATACATTAAAGAAACATTCTCATTAAAAATGCAAACACTGAATTTCATGAACAGCACTTAGCCATTTAAAAAGAATGTGTAACAGATATTTTTGTGTGTGGCAGATTTTTAATGTCCAACTACCATGTGTTCTGTACATAGATTTTTTTTGCTTTCAGATTTCTAAACACAGTGGAAACCATGAGAGAGAATATCTGAAACAATTCATTAAAATCTTGGCAGTCGGGCCCTCAGCTCCCACTTTCCCTGAAAGCCGCCTTTACTGAAGCTGAACGCTCTCCCAGCAATTCCCTCCACAGAAGACTATTGTCACCGCCTTTGGAGGGGCAATTCCTGGAGGAACCGCTTCAGCCAGTCTAGGGTCTTGAATAAACCAAAACTACATAAATAAATTATCTTCTCGAAAGCGGTGTGTTAGTGTGCTCTTTTGAATGCTCCTGGGAAAATAAATTCTATTAAAATGAAATATTTTTGTTGTACGATGTAATGTTCCAATTCAGTAGATTCTGGTGTCTCTCCAGTGAGTGTCAACTGCATGGGGAAGGGAAATGACAGGCTGTCCTTCAGCTGTTGAGTCAGACGAACCTCTTTTCTTGGACAAGATTTTACAGAGAAAATACGTTGCAGGTGATCTAAAATGGAAGAATTTCTCCTTGCTAAGAACATTGTGTTTTCTGCCTTTTTCACCTGTTTGCAGTTCTGAGTTTTGTTTTTTCTTTTCAGCTACTCTCCCCTCCACTGGGCTTTGGTAACTAGGGCTGGGAATTTCCTGATTCCAGTGCTCCGTGGTAGCCTTTCCCCTCCCTCCAGTTTCCTCCCAGTGGCTGTATCTCTTTGGTGTCTTTGTTCTCAGCACAAAATAGTCCCTGCAAGCATTGATCAAAGTTCTATGAATACACACTGACTCATTAACTACTTAAAGATCTTCATTAAGTACCTTCTTTTTAAATTTTGGTGATTATTTATTTTTTAATTTATCTTACCACGAATCACAATACACAAAGGGAACATGATTTGACTTGAGGTATAGAAAAAATCCCTATCATAGACAATCTTTTTGAAAAAGATTTTACTGTGCCAGAAAAAAAAAAAAAAGGAAGACTCTGAACCTTTCTCTGCATGCATGCTAATAATACAGACTACTTTAGAGAAATAGAAACCAGCCCAGTGCATTCAAAAGAGGATCCAAGCAATTAATCACCAAAATGACTGCTCATTCCTCTTAAAAATCCCTGTTATTTACTGAAAATAATTTAATTTGTGGAAATAGTGAGATTCATAGGTAATTTTTTAAATGTTTATTGAGAGCTCCATTAATATTCCTCCTTATACTCATGTAATTTTTTGAAATATTTAACTTAAACCCTCTTCATTCTAAAAAATCCAAACCTTTTCCAAATTTTGGGCTTAACCTCCTCCATTGCAGAATTTTTCTTTAAAAAGATCTGTATCTAAGTCATTTTAATCAAGACTGGTCTCTGGGTCTTGACTAGAAGAGAGACTACAGAGACAAATATGAACCAATGGAAAGAGATCTTTCTCTGTGTCCTGCGTGGGATCAGAACACCATTAGAATGCTTGGTACTAGTGGTAGCCTGAAGCCTGTAATTTGCCACCTCTGCCTTTAGGACATCCAGATTTCCAAATGTCCATCTAATCCATGTCCACCCCTGAGAGCAGATAGCACAGTTCCCCGTCAGAATGTTCTTTGATAATATCAAAACCTCGCTGCTAAAGAAAAAGCCTGATATTTACACAAGTTTGGCCAAATGCTCAGCTGAGTCTCTGGAGGTATTCAGGTATTTAAAATAGAAAGGAAGGAAGGAAGGAAGAAGCAAAGCAAAAGGGTGATATACTTAGTACTTGACTGAGAGTTAAGACTGAATTTCGCCACAGCGCTGGGATCAGGCAGCTCTGTGACATTGGGCAAGTCACTCAAACTTCCTGGACTTGGTTTTCTTACTTGTAAAATAAAAGAAGCTGGACTATGATCCCCAAAGTTCCAGTTCTATGATTCTTAACTGTAGTAGCAATAAGATAGTCTAAAAAAGATATCCACACACCAACCTCTGTCACCAAGTACATATGTGGAGACAGGCTTAGGAGAAATACTGCAACTCTAGTAACCAAGGAAACATGAAGATTTTAATAGTGAAAGCTACCCTGTGTAGCCAGATAAGACACATTCTACAGAGCAATTCAGGAAAATGGAATTGAGAATTAAGGAATATTAGGGAGTTTTTAAAAAGAACAGTTCACTTCTGCTCCCCAATTCCTCTTCAAAGGGTTTACCCACACACTGCTGGATAAGTACCTGAGAGGTCTTTGGCGGGGGGGGGGGGGTTAAATTCTTCTGAGATTCAAGCAACATTGCTAATTTTTGCTTTAAAACGCCTTAATCTAGGTTTCCTTCAGTGTTAGAAAAATCCTAACTCTCTGTGTACTGATGATATGAAATCCAGATAAACCACCCTGCTGTCCTCTGTCCTTCAGTCAGAAGTCTCTTTCAGTGTTTGTAGTGTTTTCTGTGAATAAGCATCTCATTAAAAAAAATAAATTGGAATAAATAAAGACCCAGATGTCTCAGACAGCTGAGTCCACTGAGTTTCCTCTTTCTCTTTCATATATTTACATATTAATTTTAAGCCAGAGGTGAAAATTAAAGCCTGCTCTCTCCCAGTCTCTCTTTGATGTTGCCAAGATCAAAGGCTTCCTAAGGGAAGGTTTCTTGCAGGGAATATTGATTCCAAGAATGACTGGCCCCCGAATTTGACTGCTAAGACTCTATGAGGACTGAAAGGCTCTGTGAGCCTCAGGAAGGTGGCCATGCTGCCAGGCTCTCTCCACCAAAGCCTAGGGTGGAGATGGGGCTTCCTATTGGGAGCCAGGTCACCACGAGCTGAAATTGGAACATACATCATAGTCATATCCTGTTTAAGTGAAAGACAAATTCTATTTCCAGAAACTGCTTTCTGTCTAGGAGAGGGAGAAGGAGCTGGAGCTGGATACTGGACAGCTATGGTTAGCTAACACACAACCTGGAACCTGAATCTTGCAGGTTCATGTGTGAGGTGGTGGACTGGCCTGGGGCATCCTTTCTCTTAGCCATCTCTAGCACATTTCTCACCTTCACTTTTTCACCTCTCCCAGTGTTCACTGGAGAGTATGCTGGACATAGGAAGGTCAAGAGGAAAAGGGGGAAAGAGTTGTGGTAGGGGATAGTAAAGATAAGAGATGTGCTAAGAATAAGATAAGATGTGCTAAGAATCAAATCCTTTCAGACTCTCTTGTCCCTTTTCTCTCCATCTCTGTAAGCAAATGTTATAAGAGCAACAGAGAAAAAGCTTTGTTTTCATGGTGCATGATATTAACCACAAGTTGGAAGAGCTCCCATTTGAGCATTTTACCTGGAATGAAATCTGAATCCCAGAGAAGAGTAATTCCCCTCCCAAAATACAAGCCCTGAGCTGGCTCAGACAGAGGAGTACCAGTAAGGACTCAGAGGGATGGGTTCTGCTCTTTGTGATTAGCCACTACCTATACTGACCATAGGATGCCCAGCCCAGTCCCCATGTCCCCATTACCCTGTGAAATCCCAGTTCTAAGAGGCACCTCTAACATGAATGGGAGTCTCCTGCAGGGCATGTTAAATTACGGATCTCTGCACGCCACTTCCAGAGTTTCTGGTTTGCAGTTCTAACAAGTTCTCAGGTGATGCTGATGTTCCTGGTCTGGGGAACCACACATGAGAACCACTACTCCAACATGTAGCAGGAACTTAACAAATATGTCTTGTACATTTTCCTCACGGTTTGGGGGGGTGGTGGTGGTGAGGGAGGAGTGCTGTGGAACAGAAGGAAATAGAAATCCATAATTTCATTGTGGATTTCTGAGTTTATACAGATTTGTTGTACCTTTCCTCAGTTTCCCAAGTTGTTGATGCAATTTTAGCACTGCTACTGCAGTTTTAACAATTTTCAGGAAACAGCTATTGCTTTCCTCCTTGAAAGACAATGAAAATTTATCAATAAGGAGCACCTAAGCACATGAAACAATTAACAATAAAGATAAAGGGGGAAATTGATTGGAATACAATCATTGTTGGAGATTTTAACACTGCATTAACATCACTAGACAGATCTTCCAGACAGAAAATAAATAAGGCAACAGAGAAATTGAATGATACAATAGAAAAATTAGATTTGGTGGATATTTTCAGAGCATTACACTCCCCCAAAATAGGATATACATTTTTTTCAAGTGCACATGGAACATTTTCTAGGATTGATCATGTACTTGGGCACAACAGAAGCCTCAAAAATTTTAAGAAGATAGAAATTATCTCAAGCATCTTTACTGAACACAATGCCATGAAACTAGAAATCAACTACAGAGAAACAAAGGAGAAAAAAAGGAAAGCATGGAGAGTAAACAACATGCTATTAAAAAACCAATGGGAAGAGAGAAGCAAGATGGCAGATGAGATCCTGTGGGGAGGGAGTGGCAAAGGAGGACTGGCGCTTGTTCGCTGGGTCTCCCCTCTCCAACGGAGAGGCCACCAGGACAGAGGGGGAGCCTCCGAGGTTCAGATCTGCCCCAAACACCTCTTGACAGACAGAACTGAGTTAAATGGGCACAAAGGGTCCCTGTGACACCCAGCCTGAGACACGAGCCAGTAGCTGGGGCCAGGACAGGCTGCCCAAGCTGGACAGAGTACTGGGGTGGCTGCACTGAGGCAGCTTCTGGGGACTGCAGGGTGCTGCGTGCCATGACTGGGAGGGGATATGGAGCAGAACAACCTTGGTCCCCCATAAGTTGTGAAAAAAGCAAAGCAACACGGCTAGTGTGCCCTGGGGGGAGGGGCACCATAGCCTTTGTCTCCTCAGACCTGTGCCACCATTACTGGTGCTTCTCTTTTCGGGAGAAGAGAGGCGGGGCACAGCCACAGCCCCCATCTCCTCCTGTGCGCAGTGGCTGGGTGGGGGCAGGGCCAAGACCTGAATCGGCACCCAGGGGCTCCGCAACCGCCTAGGCAGTACTGAGACTTGTTTATAGCCCGAGGCAGATAGGATTTTTCTGCCCTGGCACCTCAGAGAACTCATGCCATCAAGACAAACAAGGAGCTGAGATTTGGCACAGAGCAGAGGTGGGGCTGTTCTGCGGTCTTCCCCAAGCCCACCTTTGGAGTGCTGACCTGAGGCAGAGTGGGCAGCTGCACAGAGTAGTGGAGCGACTGGCACCGGGAGAGGGCGGGTGGCCAACTGCCTTCCTGGCAGGAACGCAGCACCTGACCATGTTGCTGGGAGGGGGTGCGATCCGCCCACCTGCCTCACCCGAGTGACCACAGCATCTGACTGCAGCATCAGGAGGGGGAGTGACCCGCTCGCCCACTGGGTAAGAGCTCAGCACCTGACCCAGTGTTGGGAGGGGGCATGATCTGCTAGCCGACAGCCACTGGGAGCAGCACAGACGAGGGAGCCAACAGAGGGCCTCTGGAAACAGCAAGCTGAGTTCGTGAAACAGGGCAAAGATACAAAGACCTCTCGATAAAATCATTAAGAGCACACCGTCTCCAGGAGAACTAGATAACTGATACTCCTTAAGCCACAGTGCCAGAGAGAAATGAGCAATATGAAGAAGCAGAGGAACCACTCCCAATTAAAAGATCAAGAGAAATCCCCTGAAAGCATGATCAAGGAAATAGACACTGATGGCCTACTAGATCAAGACTTCAAAAAAGGAGTGATCAAAGTACTGAAGGAACTAAAAGAAACAGTGTTTAGAGATATAAACTACATCAAAAATGAAATTGAAGCTATAAAGAAGAACCAAGTAGAATTAGTAAATTCATTTGCTGATATGAGAGCTGACCTAAAGACTGTACAAAGCAGGCTACATAATGCAGAGGAACGAATAAGTGACCTAGAAGACAGGACAACAGAAAGCACCCAATCAGAACAGCTGAGAGAAAAACAAATAAAAAACAATGAAAACAATATAAGGGACCTATGGGATAATATAAAGCGTGCCAATCTACGCATAATAGGGGTTCCAGAAAGGGAAGAAAGAACAAAGGGGATTGAAAAGGTATTTGAAGAAATCATGACTGAAAACTTCCCAAAACTAAAGAAGGAATCAGATATTCAAGTACAGAAGGCTCAGAGGGTCCAAAACAAGAAAAACCCAAACAGACCCACACCAAGACATATCATAATTAAGATGGCCAGAGTCAATGATAAAGAAATGATCCTAAAAGCAGCAAGAGAAAAACAAAGAGTGAGTTACAAGGGAACCCCCATAAGGCTCTCAGCTGATTTCTCTACACAAACACTACAGGACAGAAGGGAGCGGCAAGATATATTCACAGTCCTAAATGAAAAAAAGATGCAGCCTAGGATACTCTATCCAGCAAGGCTATCCTTTAGAATAGAAGGAGAGATAAAGAACTTCATAGACAAGCAAGAACTAAAAGACTTTAGCAACACTAAACCCATGCTAAAAGAAATATTGACAGGTCTACTCTAAATAGAAAAGAAGCAGGATGCTATAAAAATGAGAAACATAACTGGAAAGGAGATAACTGCCATGAATTACAAAAAGAATAAACACAAAATTGTAAAAGAAGACATCTAAATCATTAAGAGTGGGAGAGGGAAACAAGGAAAGTCACTGTGGAAAACAGTATGGAGATTCCTCAAAAGACTAGGAATAGACTTACCATATGACCCAGGAATCCTGCTCCTGGGCATATATCCAGAAGGATCCCTACTTCAAAATGACACCTGCACCCCAATGTTCATAGCAGCACTATTTACAATAGCCAAGACATGGAAACAGCCTAAATGCCCATCAATGGATGACTGGATAAAGAAGCTGTGGTATACTTATATGATGGCATACTATTCAGCCACAAAAACCAACAACATAACACCATTTGCAGCAATATGGATGTTCCTGGAGAATGTCACTCTAAGTGAAGTAAGCCAGAAAGAGAAAGAAAAATATCATATAAGATCACTCATACGTAGAATCTAAAAACACACACACACACATAAATACAAAACAGAAACAGATTCATAGACATAGAATACAAACTCGTGGTTGCCAAGGGGGTGGGGGGTGGGAAGGGACAGACTGGGATTTTAAAATGCAGAATACATAAACAAGATTATACTGTATAGCACAGGGAAATATATACAAGATCTCGTGGTAGCTCATGTGACAATGAATATATATATGTTCATGCATAACTGAAAAATTGTGCTCTACACTAGAATTTGACACAACATTGTAAAATGACTATTACTCAATTAAAAAAAAAACAATGGGTCAATGATGAAATCAAAGTTGAAATTAAAAAATACCTTGAGACAAATGAAAATGAAAACACAACCACACAAAATTTATGGGATGCAGCAAAGGCAGTGCTAAGAGGGAAGTTTATAGCAATACAGGCCTTCCTCAAAAAAGAACAGTCTCAAATAAACAATCTAACCTACCAGCTAAAAGAATTAGAATAGGAAGAGCAAAAAAAAAACCCCAAAAGTTAGCAGAACGAAAGAAATAATGAAGATCAGGGAGGAAATAAATAGAGACTAAAAAAACAATAGAAAAATAAGTCAAACCAAAAGCTGGTGTTTTGAAAGAGTAAACAAAATCAACAAACCTCTGGAAAGACTCACAAAGAAGAAAAAAGAAGAGCACAAATAAACAAAATAAGAAAGGAAAATGGAGACATTACAATAAATAACATAGAAATACAGAATATCATATAAGAATATTATGAAACTATATGGAACCAAAATGGATAACCTAGAGGAGATGGACACGTTTCTGGAAATATACAGTCCACCAAGACTGAATCAAGAAGAAACTGACCACTTCAACAAACCAATCACTAGAAATGAAATTGAATTAGCAATAAAAAACCTCCCTACAAATAAAAGTCCAGGACCAGACAGCTTCACCAGGGAATTCTACCAAACATACAAAGAAGAGCTCATACCAGTCCTCCACAAACTCTTTCAGAAGACTGAAAAGGCGAGAATACTCCCAAACTCATTCTATGAAGCCACCATCACCCTGATACCAAAACCAGGAAAAGACACCACCAAAAAAAGAGAATTACAGGCCAATATCACTGATGAACATAGATGCAAAAATCCTTACCAAACTATTAGTAAATAGAACCCAACAGCACATAAAAAAGATTATACATCATAATCAAGTGGGGTTCATCCCAGAGACACAAGGGTGGTTCAACATATGCAAGTCAATCAATGTAATACATTACATCAACAAGAGAAAGGACAAAAACCACATCATCATCTCAAAAGATGCAGAAAAAGTATTTGATAAAATTCAACACCGATTTATGATAAAAACTCTCACCAAAGTGGGTATAGAGGGAACATATCTCAACATAATAAAAGCTATATATGACAAACCTACAGCCAGCATAGTACTCAATGGTGAAAAACTCAAGAGCTCCCCACTAAAATCTTGGACAAGACAAGGCTGCCCACTATGAACATTCCTATTCAACATAGTCTTGGAAGTCCTAGCCCCAGTAATCAGGCAAGAGAGAGAAATAAAAGGGATCCAAATTGGAAAAGAAGAGGTTAAAGTGTTACTATGTGCAGATGACATGATACTATACATAGAAAACCCTAAAAGGTCCACACAAAAACTACTAGAAATAATCAAAGAATTCAGCAAGGTAGAAGGTTACAAGATTAATGTTCAAAAACCAGTTGCATTTCTTTACACTAATGATGAATCAACAGGAAAAGAAAGTAAAGAAACAATCCCCTTTAAAATAGCACCCAAAGTAATAAAATACCTAGGAATAAATCTAACCAAGGAGGTGAAAGACTCATACACAGAAAACTATAAAACACTGATGAAGGAAATTAAAGAATTAAAAAAATGGAAGGATATCCCTTGCTCCTGGATTGGAAGAATCAATATTGTTAAAATGATAAAAAACATTGCCCAAGGCAATCAACAGATTTAATGCAATTCCTATCAAGTTACCCAAGACATATTTTACAGAACTAGAACAAATCATAATAAAATTTATATGGAACCACAAAAGGCCTAGAATTGCCAAAACATTATTGAAGAAAAAGAAAGAGGCTGGAGGAATAACTCTCCCAGACTTCAGACAATACTACAGAGCTACAGTAATCAAAACAGCATGGTATTGGTACAAAAACAGACATATGGACCAATGGAACAGAATAGAGAGCCCAGAAATGAACCCACAAACTTTCAGTAAACTAATCTTTGACAAAGGAGGCAAGAATATACAATGGAATAAAGACAATCTCTTCAGCAAACAGTGTTGGGAAAACTGGACAGCAGCATGGAAAACAATGAAGTTAGAACACTCCCTTACACCATACACAAAAATAAACTCAAAATGGATCTAAGACTTAAAAATAAGACAAGATATAATAAACCTCCTAAAAGAAAATACAGGCAAAACATTATCTGACACACATCTCAAAAATGTTCTCTTAGGGCAATCTACCCAAGCAATAGAAATAAAAGCAAGAATAAACAGATGGGACTTAATTAAACTTACAAGCTTCTCGCACAGCAAAGGAAGCCATAAGTAAAACAAAATGACAACCTACGGAATGGGAGAGAATTTTTGCAAATGAAACTGACAAAGGCTTGATCTCCAGAATATATAAGCAGCTCATATGACTTAATAGGAAAAAAAACAAACAACCCAATCCAAAAATGGGCAGAAGACCTAAACAAGCAATTCACCAATTAAGACATAAGAATGACCAATAGGCACATGAACAGATGCTCAATAATCACTAATTATCAGAGAAATGCAAATCAAAACTACAGTGAGGTATCACCTCACACCAGTGAGAATGGCCATCATTCAAAAGTTCACAAATGATAAATGCTGGAGAGCCTTTGGAGAAAAGGGAACCCTCTTACACTGTTGGTGGGAATGAAGTTTGGTGCAGCCATTGTGGAAAACAGTAGTGAGATTCCTCAAAAGACTGAAAATAGACTTATCATATGACTCAGCAATCCCACTCCTGGGCATATATTCAGAGGGAACCCTAATTCAAAAAGACACCTGCACCCCAATGTTCATAGCAGCACTATTTACAATAGCCAACACATGGAAACAACCTAAATCTCCATCGACAGATGACTGGATAAAGAAGCTGTGGTATATTTATACTATGGAATACTACTCAGCCATAAAAAATGATAAAATAATGCCATTTGCAGCAACATGGATGGCCCAGAAGAATGTCATCCTAAGTGAAGTAAACCAGAAAGAGAATGAAAAATGCCACATGATATCACTTATATGTGGAATCCAAAAAAAAAAGACAAATGAACTTATATATAAAACAGAAACAGACTCACAGACATAAAATACAGACTTGTGGTTGCCAGAGGGGACGGGGTAGGAAGGGATAAATTGGGAGTTCGAGATTGCAGATCCTGACTGGTATGTATAAAATAGATAAACAAGTTTATACTGTATAGCACAGGGAAATATATTCAATATCTTGTAGTAGCTTATGGTGAAAAAGAAAATGAAGATGAATATATGAATATTCATGTATGACTGAAGAATTGTGCTGTACGCTAGAAACTGACACAACATTGTAAACTGACTATAACTCAATAAAAAAATCTTTAGGGAAACATCAATTTAAAAGGTCCAGGTGATTTGTCAAGATTTACATAGGAATTTTTGTTTTTAAGAAACTAGCATCTCTGACCTGAAGAAATCCTTTCTGACTCAAGAGATCACTTTTGATCATAAGCCAGAAAAATATGAGAGTCTGCACAGTGGCATGTAGGACTACAGCATTCTTCATGACATTTCTTTAATTCATCTCCTTTTGCTGGAAGCCTGAACACAAGTGAATGAAAAGAAAACGGATCTTTTAAAACCCACGTATGTGGCTGATTATCCATTCTCCCGACTCCCTCCTCTTAGAAATATACACACATCAGGAAAAACAGAGCAGAAAGAGCCAACTTCTATGTAATGAACCAATAATGCATATTCATCAATATACTGATGACTGGAATTACTTAAGGCTTGCCAGGACCACTGCAACAACAATATATTTTCTTGTAATTATACTTCTCCATGCTCAAAAAGCTTTATAGACTTTCAAAATGAATCTCTGTAATATCCCTCTGAGGAACAGGTGTAATTATCCTCTCTTCACAGATGGATAGGTAGACACAAAGGAAGGGACTAAATCAGCCAGGAAGGAAATCCAGCTAAGTACCCAAATAATTCTAATACTACCTGCCTCTCCTATCAGTGCCATTTTCCTTTTATTCAGAAAAATGTATTGTGGGAAACTCTGAAGGCACTGGTTTTTCATTCTT
Source organism: Vicugna pacos (assembly GCF_048564905.1). Lineage (NCBI taxonomy): Eukaryota > Metazoa > Chordata > Mammalia > Artiodactyla > Camelidae > Vicugna > Vicugna pacos. The sequence goes on along the minus strand of NC_132993.1, from coordinate 74,314,725 downwards.
CAGTGATGTCCCCAGCTCTGTAGGGACATCTAAAGAGAGGAAATGATGAGCACAGAGCAAGGAAAATTTAATTTTCCTGGATAATATGATCGAAGTCCTTCAATGTTGAATTCCATCAATACCTACCTGATCAGCTAGCACCAGGCTTTTATTTACATGAAACCACCCAGAAAGGGGGGTAATATAAAACTAACAGACATAATTGCAAAGGGTCAAACTTCTAAAAATACCCAACACTTGGGAAGTAGTATTTTGGGAAGGAACAGGGAATTTTTCTGAATGACAATAGTTTTCAGAGCAACAGGATTAGAAAATAGTCTGTCTCTGGCAAGAAGCCAGATTGCTGACACCAAACAGCAGGGCCACAGACTCTGGGGAGAGGAGACTACAACAGCCTGAAAATCTGTGCTATGAAGCCTCTTTCATGTTGTTAAGAATAGATTCTGACTACAAAACTCATGTCCTTTAGGAATTATTAGTTTTAAATACTTCCACCTTTTAAGCAATGGACAATGACAGGATCACAAACTGGAAGGCCTGGAAGGTTCCTGACTGCCACTTCCACACGGCCGTCCACATCCCTAGCACTGCCTTCCAGCAGCATCAGCCATCCCAGCTCCCTGGGGCTCCTTATCCCACCCCTCCCACACACTGACCTCCCAGAAAGCTCTCCTTCCCAGCGCTCCTGAGACTTCAGGAATGAAAGACAGCTGACCACACCCTCAGAGGGTGGAGGTCTCAAAGTACAACGCTTGGGGTTTTCCTTTCTTACGTACTGCTCTTTACCTACTGGTTTTGAAATGTGAAATTCTCCTATTCAAGGTGAGGTGGGACAGAAAGAAACAAAATTCTCAAGAGAGGCAGAGATTATAAAATGGATAACCCGCTATTCTAATAGGTGTTTGCCTTAGATTTCAAAAAATAAGGATAAAGAACAGCCTTATCCATGCTGTGTTCCTTATAATATTTTAAAATTGAGATGGAAACATGCTCATATACAACTGCCTATGAAGACTGACTATATAAAGATACAAACAGGTATTCAGAGGGAGGCAAGTTACTGTTCTAATCAAGTAAAACTTACAGTTTAATCAGACACATTTCATGTTACAGTTAACAGTTTGTGCTTCATGGTAATAAGATACAACAGTAAGGAGATAATTTAAACGACTGTAATTAGTAGTATTTGACACAGTTTGATCAACATTTTCAGTTGTTGCTGTTGTTTTTACATTGATAGTTTAGTATCTTTTGCCACCATTAATATTATCAGTTTTCCACATTGCCATGAGGTGTTGTTTTTTTTTTTTTTAATCAGCATTCAAACAGATATCTTAATACTGGGAAAAGAAAAAAGAATGCTGGATCAAATTCCTTTCCACTTAGCAATTTCTTTGCAACCCCCCCAACATTTATGCCCATATTCCTCATGTGTCTTCATCCTCACAGTTCTTGCTATGGACATTCACAAGTTTTCTTAAACTTACCAGATGAAAAGAATTACCTAAAGAAAAAAAATAATTCAGGCCTACCCAAATGATCTCCTAGGGAAGAGCTGTGGATATCTGCGTATTTAACAAGCAGCACAGGTAATTCTTCGCAGGCAAGCTCAGGAAATACTGTACCATGGGGTCCACCTCTCCCAAGTCTCAATCAGAGGGCATAGATTTCTTTACTGGTCAATGAATTTATTTACAACGAATGTTACTAAGATATACTGACCTCAAATACTTTTATGAATGAGGTAGGATACAAATTAATGGTTTAAAGGTTTATATGTTAAATTGCATATCGACATATTTTATAAAATTCCTTTTTGATTTTTTCAAAGAAGAAAACGACTCTCCCCGAAATAAGAACGATCCAGGACATCCTGTCTGGCTGAGTGTTCTACCCTGAAAGGGGGTGAAGGTTGAGGGTGTAAAGGAGAAAGAGAAGAAGAAGAGACAAGAGCCAGAGCACAGAAAATGGGCAGGAGAATGAGAACAGACTGGATCCCAGGTGGAGAGGGAAAAAGAAAGTTTCGGAATGAAGGGACCAGGACTACATTGGTAGTGGGGCAATTACTACTGATATTCAGCATTTTCCAGAGAATTAACCCTTTGCAGCTGCAGCTGTGGTTACTGCTATAGGCCATGTACCATTTGGATACAGAAAAGGGTTAGAGAAGACACACGTTACATCTTCAGTTCCTTAAGTAGTTCTCATAAAAATACCAAAGCAGATTTACTTTCAGAGCCACCCAAGGCACAACTGACTTTCAACAGCAGGATGGACTGTGCCCCTCCCCTCAATATATATATATTCTTCTAGAAAGGAAGAGGAAAGATCATTTATTGTGGGCTTGCTCTGTAACAAGTATTTCGGAAGGAGCTCTGGTGTGTGGGTATAAGATTCATTCAGTAAATTCTTCTTCAGTACCTGTCAAGTGCCGAGCACTGGGTTAGGTGTCAAGAATAAAGAACAAAAAAAGGGGTGGCCTGTACCTTCATGAAACTTACAATATAGTGAAGAGAGAGATTTAAAAATAAACACATAAATGTGAGTTGTATAGTGGGTTTAAAATGTATAGTCACAACCCAGATGCGCTGGCATATGCCTTTTATCATTTTCTGATGGAATTCAAACTTAACGCTTGAGTCCTCTTTCTGCTGAGGGAAGGAAAATTAATTCAGTCTTGCCACTTGAAGATAGCTCAGTCTCTTTCTGTTTAAAACTACTAAATATTCATGCTGATTCAAAGTTTTCTTCCTCCTTCTGTTTCCCTTTTTCTTGAGTATGAGCCAACTTCCCCAAGATGCATTAATTGCCTTCCAGCATCAGGGGACATCTGAAGTGTCATTGTACACATGGTCTTTGGTGAGTCACATACATGCACCAGATGAAGTGGCGTTTACCACAAATGGTACTTGGCATACATTGCTGGTGGCCATAGTCCCTGCTATTGCTTCTAGTCTCAAGGTCCACATACTCAGTCTCTCCCAGGTCCCTGATGTCTCTTGGCATTTTGCCACTACCCTCACCCTCAAATCCTTCAGGGGCTTAAAACCTCTCAGCAACTTCCTCACACCACCCTGGCATGTGCAGGGATCTATAAAGCTGCCCATAGGCCATCTGCCAGGACTCACTCAGTCCTTGTGCCCAGGTGTCCTATTGGCAGGTGTTATTTCAAACCTGAGATTCATCTAAGTAAATCTGGGTGTTGTAAATACCTCCTTCGGCTTTGCCCCAGTAGGGAAAAGGGTGACAGCACCCTTCTCAGCACCCATTAGCATCTACACTCTTGCCTCCTCTGAATCTTGTCTTCTTGTCTGGAAGACTGATTGATCATAGGGTTTTTACAATAAGCCTATGAAATTGGGATGAATGCAGCATGAAGAAATACCCCAACCTTAGTTAAAGGTGAGGACCAAATAAAGAACAGCCTATCTATGGGATGACCCTGGCCCAGGAACTTGGTCTTCCCCAGGGAGAAGAGAAGAGGAAGGAAGAATTGAATTTGACTTAGTGTTTAATCACAAGAGAAAAAGTTCCAATGTGGAAATGATTATCATGAATTGTCAAGTTTATGTTTTCCCATTCCCGGCTAGAAACCATGGTTTGTCTGTTATAAAGAATTCAGTTTTACATAGGTACATTCATGCACTCCTAGCTTTTATGACAATAAATCTTCGAAGATTGCTACAGTTACAAATTGTGACTGGCTGCTGTGAAGAAAAAGTAAAGGATGCTGTGAAACTATATAACAAAAGGCACAATTTAGATTAGAGAGCAGGACAGGACTGGAGCACTAGACAAGCTTTCTCAGCCTGACAGCAGCTGCTCATACTGACAAGCACACCTAACTCTGTCACAGATCCCTCAGAGCCAGCTGGGATCCACCACCCGGACCTCCAGCTGTTATCATCTGTGCCCAGAATAATACCATCGAACTGGTGAAACCTGATAATAATATGCACAAACATTTTCTTGAATGTTTAAAGCTGCTTTGTAACTATACTATGGGCATGTAAGCAGCAAAACCCAGACTATGGGAAAAACTTCAGGTCAAAAATAATCTGTTTTCTTCAACAAGTAAATTGCAAGGAGTAAAGAGAGAGAGAAGTAATATGTAGATCAAGGAGGAATAATCACAATGTAAGGGATTAGATTCTAAGTCAAAAAAAGACTAAAATGTTGATGTTTCTAAAACAATGGGAAAATGGAATATCAACTGCTGGTTTGATTATATTAAGAAATTTTAGGCATGATAATGGGTCATGTGGTAATTATTTTAAAACTGTTTTTGTCTTCTAAAGAAATATGCTTCAAAATAATACAAGATGGGGAGTGGATGAGAGGAGGAATGGAATAAGGTTGGCCTTAGGTTAATGGAGAGTGGGGCTAAGTGATGGGAACATAAGAATCACACTATTCTGCCCACTTTTGTATATATTTAAAATTCTCCACAATTAAAAGTAAAAACAAACAAAAAAAAGTCAAAAATTACTTAAAACCTGCTTGCAACTCTACCCTCCATATATGACTATGTGACTAGGCAAGTACTACTAGGCACACGGTATCAGTGGAAAGTCGCTGTCTCTTTATGTCTCAGTATTGATGTAAATACATATTATATTCATTTAGCCTGACATGCACTTACTGTCTGTTGTCACCCAAATGTCCTAGCACAGAGATGGGTTCCTGGGTTCCACCTTTTTAGGTTCCACTGACATTTGTGTGTCTTCCAGCCTGTAGCTCATGTTCCTCACTTTTAACTCCAAATAGTGATACTGTTGCCGGTAGTGTTGTGAGCACTGATGGAGGGACACTGAAAATTGTTGAGCATCATGCAGTGTAATGGAAAGAGGCTAGAGACGTGGGCTGGTTTTGATTTAAGATCTCGGCGCTAGTTCTACCTGGATGAGCCATTTAACCTGGTTAGTTCTCAGTTTCTTCACCTGCAAATGAAGAGCTCAGACTGTCCTCCAAGGTCCTCCAAGCTCTAGCACTCTGTGACTCCATTAAGGTTTATTTTAGAATATATTAAAAGCTCATTAATATAAAATTTGTGAAAGCATGCTGCTTTTTTCTTCTCATAAAGGAGAAAATGCTACAGATAGTCTAAACAGCATAAGTTGAATATCATCTTCTTTTAATTGTTTTTTTGGGGGGGGGCAGGGGAAAGAAAATGACTGTTAGTTGGTTTTCTATAAATAAAGGAAACAGAGTACATGAATGATATTTAGCAGTAAGTGACAGTAAAAGCTAAGTTCATATCCCATGTAAGCTAAACAAGGTTATGAGCAGGGGTCAGAGACTATGAAGTTATATGAAAATGTAGTAATTAAATTGTTCCTATTAATCTCCATAAAAACTAAAAAAAGGTCGAAGAAACATTAGTTAAAACTGCAAAATAATACATTAAAACTGAAAGAAACCTAGATGATAGCAACATGACAATATTAGTAACAACAGTAGCAAATGTTTATTTTACTCTCACTGTAATATTTGAGCACTGTTCTAAGCAGTTTGCATATATTAAATTTGTTTTATTTTCATAACAATCCTAGAGGTGGTTATTATTATTTTCCTCATCTCTAAGATGAGGACCTTTGCCCAAGGTCACAGAGCCAGCTCACCTCTAAGGTGTTTTGAGAGGATCAGATTGCATTTGTGAAGCAGTGTGAAAATACTTTGTGTCAAACAGATGTTAATTATCATTTTTATGACTGGGAGTTTAAATGTCTAGAATATATTTAATAATATAAGATGAAAAGGAATAATAAAATATTTCAAAATTCTGGGAGATCTTATTGTAAAAAGACACAGGATGTGCAAAATTAAATAATGGATCTAGGTAATGATCATCAGTGGCAGACAAAACCGCAGGTGAAAAGCCAAGGGAGAACTTTATAATGGATGGATCAGGGTGACAACTCTTAAACCCACTGATACACGTTATAAGCAAAAAAGAGAGATAACCAGGCATTATGTGTCTTCTGATGGATATACATAACCCCATCTATGATGAAAAATCAAACCTGAATCTGATCAAGATTCTAGACCTAACTTCAGTTTACAGGAAATGCTGGGGAACAGAGGTACATTAAACTATAAAAGGAACCATAGGGGTGGATTCAGCCAAATCCAGAATGTGAAAATCACTATAGGACAAATGACTTGGTTTCTTCAATAAATAAATTCCAAGAAAAAGCTGGGAAGGGAGAGAAAAACTATAATTTTTAAAAATATTCCAGAGGTATGTCTAAAATGTCATGTTTGGATCTTGATTTGAACAAACCAATTTTTTATAATGGAGGAAATTTGATTACTAACAGGATTATTTAGTGATTAAAAAGGAATTACTGTTATTATTGAAATGAGATATAGTATTATGGGGTTTTTTTAGGCCTTTTCTATTAGCAATACAAGTGGAAGTATTTACACATGAAACAATATATTTATATTCAGTTTCAAAAATTGAGTGTGGGATGGGAGTGAGGCAGACAGATGACACAGGGCTAGTCATGAGTCAATCATTACTGAAGCCAGGTGACAAGATTTAGTTACAATATTCACTTTATTTTGTGTTATGTGTCAATTTTTCTATAAAAGATATAGGAAAAGAAAGGGAAAGAAGAGGTACCAGTTGAAAATTGTTTTTGAAGCTGAAAAGAATCTGATTATTTTTCAAAGGGAAGATAATCCAGCTAAATTTCACTTTCTGCATGTTAAGTGAAGAATACATTGCAAACATGCTCTTAAAAAATAAAACAAAAAAATTAAAAAACAAAGACAGAACCCCTAGGGATTTGTTATTTTCTGTTTCTCTTTCTGGTTTAATTTAGAAATTAAAAACTAACAAAAAAGAAGACTATATAAATTATTCTGTTATTTAACAAGCATACACTGAGCATACACTTAGTGCCAGACTCTCATTTTGTTGCATACATTTGGGGAATTTTAATTACAATATAAAATCCAGCTGGAGATACAAGGACCCCAAACAATTAAAATCAGAACAGCTAGCTAGTTATCTACCCCCCAGCCCCCATCCCAGATATGTGTGCTTCCCTACGATGAGTAGAGTAAGAGCAGAATAGTTCTAGGGATGCAGATGCCCAGTGAGCAGGTACTCTTCCCGGGGAAGGTGATTAGTTTTCACCAGCAAAAGTATTGACATGTCCCTACTTGACTGAGGTGCCTAAGAGGCAGATGTGCCTTCTCCACTCTTTCTCCACCTTCCAATGCCTCAGCAAACCTGGGAGCAAAAGGTGGCAAAGCCTCCATGGTCCTTGACCCCTACATGGCTGCAACGAGCACAGCACCCCACGCCACCCCACCATCAGCAGTACACGAACACTTACTCACACTGCCATCACTGAGCAACAAGTATGAATCTCTGATGCTAAGCCACTGAGATTTGGGGGTTTATCTGTTACAGAGCTAGTACACGTATCAATTGCTAAGTGGGAAGTGGCAGTGTATATTCAGGGGTGAGAAGTCACTGCAGCTGAGAAAAATTAGGAAAGTGTTTCATGGAGAAGGTGGAGCTTGAGCTGGATTTTGAACTATGAGCTGGATGTAAGTGGCTAATTGGAGGGAAGAGCGGGCGGTTTTACTAGAATAAGGAACCAATAAGTACACATGCAGCCAGGGCATAGTGAGAGCATCCTGGTGGGCAGATGCAGGTTGGGGAGAGTGGGAAACAAGGATGCAGAGGCAGGACGGGATCAAGAGTATGGAGATCCTTGAGAATTTAGGACCCGATTCAACGGCGAGTACTGAAGTTTCTGGAGATTAAGGATGCCCGATGAAAAGTCTATATTAGGAGAATCAGTGAGACAAAAGAGTACAAGATGGATCTGAGGGGAAAACTTCAGTCTGAGTGACAATCCAGTTTAGACATAATTAGAGACCATCTTGGAAAACACAATAGAAAGGAAGGAGTAAATGTAAGTGTCATCTTGAAGCACAAAGCCACAGGGTTTGACAATAGAGGAAAAACTATTCAATCAGAAGATTATTTAATCAGATCTATGTCTAGTCCTAACTCCCAAAATTGTGAGTTCTACTGTTTGGGGCATATTTCTTTAAATATTTGTGAGGTTTTTTTCTTCCTCTGTAAAATGAGGGGATAGAACTAGATGACCCCAACGTTCTTTCTATCTGTAAAACCCTACTATTATGAAATCACGAAGAAAAAATATAACATAAGTGATTTTATATATATATATATATATATATATATTCTGTAGGAGACTGAGAAGGGGAATTATTCCATTGTATGACTGAAACAGTTCATTTGAATTGGTCTCCTATGGGGTGATGTTTGGATTTGTTTTTAATCTTCTGTATACAAACAATGTAGTAATGCATGATGCAAAAGTACTTAATACTCCTAGATTTTCACTTGGATCTTGGTTTTGAGAACAAATCCTAAGAACACGATTTTGCCACAAAAGTTACACTAGTTACAGTAGTGTTTCCTCTCTTAAGAGATGAAGCCAACTCTAAAGTTTATTTCCTGATTTTAAAGATTAAAAAAAAATTGTAGAAGTACTTTGGGGGAAAAAATGGTTTCACAAACTTGCAATATCATTATCAACTTTGTTATTACCATGAAATCACAGATAGCACTAGACACTCTTTCCCCTAGATAACTATGAATAAAGTAACACTAAAACACTGTTTGGTTTTCTTTTTTCTTTTTTTTTTCACAATTACTCTTAGATTTGTTTCACTTTGTACTACTTTATATATAGAAAAGAACCTAGATGGAACTATTTTTAAAAAGTAAACTAAGAAAACAGTAATTTCCATCCTGAAAATAACCACTGGTACAACAGAAGGTCAAATAGAAAAAACAGTCCCTGACATTCAACAGTTTTCTGAGACTCCACCACTGCCCTCCTATGACATTAAAGAAAGATATCACCTAGCAGGTATTTATTTTACAAACTTATAAGGGTCTTTGGACAAGAATATGTAGACAATACTTAACACTGATTCAATTATGCCACAGAATGGAGGCCAAGGTGGATGAAGAAACAGGTTCACAGACATATTTCTGACAAAAGACTGGTATCCAGGATATATAAAGAACTACAACCCAATAATGAAAACAAAAACCACCTAATAAAAAGAAGTGGACAAAGATTTAAACAGAAATTTCACAAATAAAGGCCTATGAATGGCCAAGAAGCATATGAAAAGTACTGAACATCATTTGTTAATAGGAAATGCCAATGAGTACCAATATGAGGTATCATTATGGACTCTCCAATATAGCTAAAATTCAAAAGACTGACAACACTAAATGTTGGCAAGAATGTGGAGCAACCAAAACTCATAAATTGCTGAAAGAAGTATAAAATGGCACAGTTATTTTAGAAACAAACCTAGTTGTTTCTTGCAGTGTTAGGTATACACCTAGCCTATGACCCAGTAGTCACACTCTTAAATACTTACACAGAGAAAGGAAAACACACGTTCAAAAACTTGTACAAAAATGCCCATAGCAACTTAAGTCTTCAGGGCCAAAAAAACGGAAACCACTCAGCTGTTCTTGAGTAGGAGAATGGATCAACCAACTGTGGTGTACTCATAGTACAGAAAACCACGCAGCAGGAAAAAGGAACTAACTATTGATACATGGATGAATCTCATCATTATGCTGAATGAAAGAAGTTTTGCCTGTAAAGGCCTATACTTTGATTCCATCTGCATGAAGTTCTAGAACATGTAAAACTAACCTGTGGTGGAAAAAAAAAATTAGAACACTGGCTGCCTGAGTGCAGGGAGTGTGGGTGAGGATTTGGCTGGAAAGAGGTATGAGGAAACCTTCTGGAGTGATGGTAACATTCTGTGTCTTGATAGGGGGTTCGGTTATGTAGGTGTATACATTTGTCAAAATTCAGTAAATGGTAAGCTTAAGATTTGTATGGGTCATTAGATGTACATGTTATTTGAAAGAAAATGAAAATAAAACTGTAAACTAATATAGAACTCTAGTTAATTATACACATGCTGAAGCTTTAGAGATGAAGTATACTGATACCTGCAACTTACTGCATCAAAAAATTAAGATGAATTGATAGGTGGATAAAGAAATGGATAATGCATGGCTGGGTAATAAATTACATATAATAAAATGTTCATAGTAGAATATGTATGAGTAGGCATATGGATATTCATGATACAATTATTTCAACCTTTATGTATGTTTCAACTTTATCAAAATAAAATGTTGGGTGGTGAAAGAAAACAAATGAGACTTCAATTGTATCTCTTATCATGATGCTTGAGCAGAAGATAGTAACAATTGATAAAAATAAATGTTAGAGCAACAGAAAAAGAGGGATTTGGCCATAAAATGAGGTTAGCTAATATTTAATAAGCTCACAGTTCCCTAAGGTGCACCTGGCTTTTTATGAAACTTATTAGATTTAATAAAAGTGTTAAAACTGTGGACACTGATGTCAGTGTCCATCATTTAAGGGATTTTCAGAAAGAAAATCAGTGTGGGGTAGGGGAGACTACAAAGAACAGAGGAAATAAAGCTAAATTAAAGAGAACAGGGAAAAGCAAATTAATAGAACAAAATGTATATTTTCATTTTGCTAATTTTATAAAGAAACAAAATGGCCAATTTTAAACTCTACAGAACCATGGTAGCGTACACACATTTTCAAATTCTGAATTTAGTGCTTCAGTGAGATTTTACATACCATTTAAATACTTGTAGTCAAAATGGCTGCAACAGAAAAACAGACACACTAATCTCGGTTTTAGTATCTGTTAAAACAGTAATCAAAGTAAATGTAACTGGAGGCTCCATTTCAAAAACAAAAGGAAGGGCAGAAAAATTCAGTTGATAGAACTGAGGTTGGTGGGGGAAAGATGTGTTATATCACAATAAAGAGATGATGCTTCAGGAACAGAAGATAAAGATATTGTCACTAATAGGATACAAGCTTGTCCATAGTGAAGTTTTTCACTCGTGCCTTTCTCAAAATAGATTTTCTCTGAGCTTTAAACCCTGAACTGTGCTGTGTCCCTGAGAGTATCACAGAATGGCCTATTTTCACTTGTTAATCCCAGACCTAAATACTAATCCTTTACCTCACCTGTTAGAGGATAGTTTAAATTAGCTTTATTGATTGCAGAACTAGACATGCATTAAAATGTCTTTTCTAGTCCTTGACCTAGCAGGGCATGAGAAGTATCTGAAATATGAAACAAATGCAGAGTCATGCTGGTAAGGGGTTGTGTTTTAAACTGCAAGTGCCAACATTGATTTAGTTTCTATTTTGCAGATTCTTTTAATTCTGCAAAGAAGACAATTACCTGCAATATTGAACCACAATTGTCTGCAGTCTGTAAGCATAAAAAAAAACTTAAATCAATGGACTTAATCAATTTAGAACATTTCCATTCCTTTTTTGAGATGGAAATTCAATATCCTACCACTACAACTTTGACTACAGTCTTGACATATAGGTTTCAATATTTTTAAAGATAATACTAGAATTTCACCTAGTTAACCTCATTTGAAAGTAAGTGCTTTAAAAACCTGTTTATTTATGAGTTAAATAATTTGTTTTCCTGTTATTAAAATTTGTCAAGTTATGTTTATGAAATACGATTCTGCAAAAGAATCATTAATCCAGGGACGACTTGGATGTGACATTCCGGAAAATGGTTTTACTTGCCATTTAAAGCATGAATATAACTTGCCTTCTACAGTTCCCTGGGCTGGCTTGGTGGTGCACGGTGACGCTGAGCCTGAGGAGCTCGAAGGTTCTGCCAGTGGGTAGTAGAGAGGCCCTAAGGGCATGCGCACCAGGGCTTACTGTGAGGGCACTTCTGGGGGTGTGCCTTAGTGGTACAAAGAGCAAAGCAGACAGCTTCCTCCCTTCTCCACTATCCTTAGAGTCGGCCTTAGAAAGGAACTACTGGGTCAGTTGGTGTGGGCCACAGAGGAGGTACAGGACAAGGAAGTAAAAAGCATTAGGAAGGGCTTCCATACACACACACACACACACACACACACACACACACACACACAGAGATAATATAATCTCACTTAATTCTTCCAACCATTTTAATTTAGTAATTACTGTTATTACCTCTTTTGTACAGATAAGGAAATTGAGTATCAGAGAAATTAAGTAAATTGCCTAAGGCCACCAGGTAGTTAATAACCAAACTTGGAGTCAAACCCAGGACTACAAAATCCTGCATTTAACCATTACACTACAGAAAGGACCTGAGGCTGAGTGCCCAGGGAAGCTTCCTAGAGAAACTAGAACTGGAGATAGACCATAAAGATTGCAAGGACTGGGTAAATAGAAAAGGGAAGACCTTTCTAGGAAGGGAAGAGCAGAAGCAAAAGAACAGAAGTGGGAGTATCTGTTGGTGGAATAACGAAGGAATAGGCCTGACTGGGTTAATGTATTATTATTATTATTATTATTATTATTATTATTATTATTATTATTACTATTACTATTACTATTACTATTATTAATAACACCACAGGAACAATTCTTTTAATAAGGGAGAAGCTGTTATAATCCATCTCTGCATATTGACAGAAGTTGTATCAGGACGAAATGTGATGCCTCTATCACATGCCCACACCCCACAGGGCCTTTGTACATAAGGCTCCTTCCATCTGGAAAGCACTTCCTCTCCTCTTCACCCTGTTAACTCCTGCCCATCCATCAGGTCAGTTCAGTCTTGACCTCCTAAGAGAGCCTTAGCTGAGTTTCCCTGCCTTGGCCAAACCCCTCCCTAGTGTACCTCTCCTTTGTAGGGTTTATCATACTTATTCTACTTATAAGTGGGAATAAATGCAAAGAGAGTGAATAATTGAATTAACCAAACTCAGTTCTGCCTAGGGCTGTTGCTCATACATTTTCCACAGTAATACACTACTTATAAAAGATCTGAAGCTATTTTACCTGGGAAAGAGAGTTTAGGGGAGAGGATCTGGCAGCTGTCTTCAAATGTCTAAAGAACTATCAGGCTAAAGACAGATCAGACATATTCTACATAGCTCCAAAGGGCAGAACAAAGACAAATGGGGTGAAAGTCCAGGGAGGCAGATTTCATTACAGCATAAGGAAGCAAAATGTGTAACAATGAGACCTGTCCAAATATGAAGTGGACTGATGGCTAAGGAGGTGAGTATTCAAACAAAGGCCAGAGGAGCACCTGTAGGCGTGCTGGAGCGGAAATTCCTGTTCTAGTCAGGGAAATTTTCAACCACTCAGGCCTAATATGCTTCTATATGTCTGGGAGGGACTTGAAAGCAAAACTGAGTTTGATTTGAACTGACCTCAAAGAGCTGCAGTATTGGGCCCTTTAATTAATACATCTGCACTTGTGAGTGGCCACTTCGGTGCCACTGACGAGGCCTTTGAGAGCCAGCATTCCAAGGGCGGTTAGGGCTGTGCAGCTGCCACTGTGACTAAGCAGTGGAGCACTCCAGTGGACAAGGGGCCGATTCCAGAGTCATTCCCCGTCTTGGAGCAGTCCCCCCAGCCCCACCCCAGGCCACTTACACACAAACATATTTCCACACTGGGAGCTACAGCGGTGTGCTGACAGATCACCTTCCAAACTACTTTTGGAAGCTGTCCTTTCCCCTCAGCTCCTTAAAGCTCTCTATCCATTATGCTGAGAACAGTTTTACAGCAATGCAAACATTCAGATCATGTAAGAGATGTTGAGAGAGAAGAAAACTAAAAATCACCTTTTGAATACATTATTTCTATCTTAATTTCACAAAAACAAAGTCCTTAAAAATCATATGGAGGCAAAAAACCAGGAATCCTACTTTGGAAACAAAGGTCTTGAGCTTGCAGATTTGTAACTGTTATTTTCAGTGGCCACAGGCCTTAACCGACAATGACAGTTTTTCTGTAGAGATACATAATCTGAGTGTCAAATAACCAGTTTACAAATTTTGGAATTAGACCCATCTATGAACAATCAAATTCAATATACTGTAATATTGTTAAAATTTCAGGATGATTTATCATTTGTATTTCAAACTGCAGGGTCCATTTTGCTGTATGATATTTGGTAATCCAATCATCAGAAAACTTATGAGCACCTCCTGTGTGCTGGTTATAGGGAAGTAAACAAAACGGACGTGATCTCTGATGATACAAAGTTTATAAGCTAAGTTAGACAATCATAAGCACCAAGCAAATACTTAACTACAAATTGTGACAATCGATATGAAGGCAAAGTGGTCAGTAAGAGTGACTCCTAAAACTACCATAGGCTTTTCTAAAGAAGAGATATTTCTCTGAGAAATCAGAGTAAGTGAGAATTTACCTTGTGAAGGGTTAGGGGAAAGGACATTCCTAGCAAAGGGAATGACCCAAAGCTCTGGGCTAGGAAAGAATTTGGAAATGGAAAGAAAACCAATATAAGTAAGGAGGGGGTGGGAAACCTTGAAATGACTCTAGGGAAGGGCACAAGGGCAGAAGCTGTGGAGCCGAGGTGACTGAAGGGCACTGACTCTACATGCAGTGGGAAGTCCCCAAGGAGGGGAGTGTGCAACCTACACTTTTGAAATGATTATTCAAAAGATCAGATGTGGAGACTGGATTAGGTGGAAACAAGAATCATGTCTCTTTTTTCTATAAATTTCCCATTCACAAACGTACAACCATATTAGTGTAGCATATTTAGAGTTGTTCCTTTTAAATAATTGCAAAAGTTTAACATCCCACACATTTTTTGTTTACTAGACAACTCTCTCCTAAGGAAATAGACAAATGCTCAGTCAATGGAAATAGAAATTACTTCTGTTCAGGAAGTACAAATTCTAACTCACATTGAGAAGGAAGACAAATGACTATTTCTATGCAGAGAAAGGAGTGAAAATAAATGTCTTTTTATGTAATATTGCATTTAGAACATTACCTCCATTTTATAATCTGGGGGAACTATGCACTTCGCTGAGGATGCTGGGACAGAAACACAACCAGAATCAGACATTCTCTACCTTGACTCTTTCTCTCTGTTTTTGTGGCCCGGAATTCTTTCTTTCCATGGAGCATGTAGGAGCAGACAGCCAATCCTCTTTATTATTCTCATCAAATTGAAGTGCAGACTCCTGGCAAAAGAGATGTGTGTAACTGGTTAATACAATACTTTGAAAAATAATATGCTCTTCTCTTACTGCTCTGAGAACTGGACCCTTGGCATGGTCGGTCCATGGTATCCATCAGTGGAGGGGGCTGGAAATTAGTATATCTTAAAGAAGGAATGCAAAGACAAAAGTAATAGTTTCTGGCATTTAAAATAGGGTCATGCATCATTCAAAAATCCACAAATGACAAATGCTGGAGAGGCTGTGGAGAAGGGAACCCTCCTACACTGCTGGTGGGAATGCAGTTTGGTGCAGCCACTATGGAAAACAGTATGGAGATTCCTCAAAAGACTAGGAATAGACTTACCATATGACCCAGGAATCCCGCTCCTGGGCATATATCCAGAAGGAACCCTACTTCAGGATGACACCTGCACCCCAATGTTCATAGCAGCACTATTTACAACAGCCAAGACATGGAAACAGCTTAAATGCCCATCAATGGATGACTGGATAAAGAAGATGTGGTATATTTATACAATGGAATACTACTCGGCCATAAAAATCGACAACATAATGCCATTTGCAGCAACATGGATGCTCCTGGAGAATGTCATTCTAAGTGAAGTAAGCCAGAAAGAGAAAGAAAAATACCATATGAGATCGCTCATATGTACAATCTAAAAAACAAAAACAAACAAACAAAAAAAACAAAGCATAAATACAAAACAGAAATAGACTCATAGACATAGAATACAAACTCGTGGTTGCCAAAGTGGGGGAGGGTGGGAAGGGATAGACGGGATTTTAAAATTGTAGAATAGATAAGATTATACTGTATACCACAGGGAAATATATCCAAGATCTTATGGTAGCTCACAGAGAAAAAAATGTGACAATGAATATATACATGTTCATGTATAACTGAAAAATTGTGCTCTACACTGGAATTTGACACAACATTGTAAAATGATTATAAATCAATAAAAAATGTTAAATTAAAAAATAAAAAATAAAATAGGGTCATGCAACAATCTAGGCTGTTTTTCAGGTACCTTATTCTAACCAAACTCAAAGAGCCCATTCTCATGGGCTTTTGTTTGTTTGTTTTCTTGTTTTGTTATGGGATGTTGCTATGAAAGCTGATGCTTTATGGCAGTAGGATATTATGTCAGGGGTAGTAAACAAAAAGCTTACTCCTTTTAGTCCCAGGGAATTGTAGAAAGAAGAGGGAGAGAGAGATCAAGAGAAAAGGAGAGTCAGTCCGTTAAGCATGTATTCTGATTCCTCCTTTCAGTGAATTGCATTAAATCCATGGTTCTCAAACTTTGTGCCTAACATCACCTAGAGTGCTTGTTAAAACACAGTTGCTGGGCTCCTAGAGTTTCTGATTCAGTAGGTCTGGGACTCAAGAATTTGCATTTCTCACAGGTTCCCAGGTGAAGCTGAGGCTGCTGGTCCAGGGACCACTGTATTGAGTAAATGAAAGTAAAACCAAGGGCAGAGGAGTTTGTCCTGGGTTTTCATGTAGTACCGTAGAAAGAGATCATCTCTATGACTGAGCCCTGCTGAAACCCGGTGACAGCCAAGTCTCCCCAGCTCATCCCACATCAATGGGGACACATAAACCACATTACTCTTCTGTTTACACCAGAGCACCTTCTTAAGGAGAGAAACAGGATGGGTGGGCGTCTCTCAGAGATTGATTGTTTTTCCCTAGAAAGACACAGCATTGCCTAAGGGACTGTTTAAATTCCCAAATCTAACTATTCTTAAACCATCCTGGACACATGGTCAGGTTTCCTTCTCCTTCATTTCCCTTCCGAATAACCATGCCGGGTTTCATAAAACCTCTGCGTCGCCTTTCCTTTTCCCACTGGGTGGAATGTGACCCCAGCTGGTATGGTGGTGAGCCACCTTCAGCAGCGTGAATGATAAAGGCAGCGTCTTCAAGAATGGCAAAGCCACAAGATGGAAGGAGCCTCTGTCCCAGACACTGTCAAGCCATCTTAAAGACCCTGGATTTTACTTGTTTAAGTCACTACATGTTGGGCTCATCTGATACAGCAGTCTGTCTAACCGGCATCCCAGTCAACACAAACAGGATGAGATGTATGAGTCGTGTGAGAATATAATACACAAAGTCATCGCAGTGCAGTGCTTCATCTGTACAAACACATTTTTCCTACGCTATACACATTTACCCTGATTGTCAATGACCTGCCCAAGCCTTCAGTTAGATCAGTCCTTCAGTGTTTCACTCTTATTCTCATTTCCAATTTTCCCTTTCTTTCTTCACTGTTCTTTGTCTACCATCATCACATTTATTCAGGTCTAGGGATCTATGTAATTTCTTCGCATGTTTTATTAGTATTTCTTCTAGCTGCTTTAGAGTTGTTAGAAATGGCTCAGGCATTTTTTATACCTCAATAATTTTGACTATCTGAATAAGTAAATAAATATTCAAAAGAGTATACTTGTTTTAAATTGTCATTATCAAACTTTCACTCCTTACTGAATTAACAGGTATAATTTATGGATTAACATGTATAATTTTGATTAAGGTGATAATGTGAAAATTACATTCAGTTGATTGGGGCAACATACCTAAAAATACACACATGTATTTATTATTTACTTATATATGCATATTTATTTTGATAGTATTTACATATATCCCCCTGAATTTTAAACTGGCATATATGTATATAATAGACACATACATAGCTTTTATTGAATAAAAGATCCTATAAAATACATTTTCAAAAAAATACATTCTTAAACTCCTATTCATTTAGTAGTCACATATTTTAGTCAAGTTTGTCACTTTGTAAACTCAACATACATTCATATAATGTTAAATACTTTTAAATTTGGATTTCTTCCAAAATAATATATTATTTGTTTAAAAAAAAAAGGCTACCTAGGCATTGGCACTCGGGCTGAATGAATATCAACTTTGAAATATTTTTGGTTGTTTATATAATATAATAATTTTCAGAATAAAGCAGCCAGTAAATACAGTTAATCCTTGAACAACACATATTTGAACTGCTCAGGTCCACTTATACACAGATTTTTTTCAATTAATGTAGTACTCCAAATTTCTTTCTGAACTGTCACATCAACTGACTTGGTCTGGCCAAGATAAAACAATTTTAAAAGCAAATAAACATCACCGTTTATCTCCCTCCTGGACAACTAATACAATACTATTCTGTACCTCTATCCATTCAAAGCACCAGTAGTCAGGCAGTCCTCTTGCCAAAAAGAGAGAGAGAGAGAGCGCGCGCGAGAGAGAGCGCGTGTGCGCACTTAGTAAAATAAGTACTCAACGTCATTCATACAAAATTATAAAAACATGGAAAATTTTACTTAAAACATTTTAGAGTGCTTTTAAATATAGTTTCAGGAGAAGGGAATATGTGTATACATTCTGTTAAGCTCTAGTGCTTCAGGAAAGTACAAAATGACCATTTTATCACCCTAGCCAGCTACTGATCATAGAAATGGGGTAAGAAGCCATAGGACTAGGGGAATGAAACAATGAACATTTGTGACCAGCTACAGGAACACAGCAAACCCAGATCACAGGCATTGACTAGGAGCCAGTGCTAGGAAACAGAACCAGTAGTCAGAAGTCAGAAGAGCCAGGGTAAGTTATGGCCCACACACATCCAGAGTTTAAAGCAAGTCTTAAATCACATAAAAAACAGAGGCCAAGGTAAGGCACAGAATCCAGTATCAAGATAAGAATTCAGAATCATATACACGGAGCTCCACACTGTCCACTGATCCATTGGTCATGTGAGTGGATCTAGTTGCAGCAAGAATACCTTGTGTCAGATGCAGGTAGATCAGTTCCAGCCATTCTTTCTACCATAGTGGCCTCCCAGAGACTGGGGACTAAACATGACATCCATTTTTCCCACTGTCCATCAGTTGGGCTTCAGGAGGAAAGCTAGACTAATTACACACCAAAGAAAGAACTTATTTTGCTCTTTGTGTCTGAGTTCTAGTGTGAGTTAAACTTCCACCCTGTTACATTAGCTATTGGCTGGATTTCAAGCAGAATTAAAAGGCAAAGCAAATGTGAAATTAGGCATGGGAATGTCCAGCTAATCAGAGAAGTACTAGGAGACAAAGTTAAATGAAAAGAACCCCTACCCCTTTTTTCTTTTTTACAACTTTATTAAAATATAATTCACATACTGTACAATTCACTCATTTAAAGTATATAATTTAATGGATTTTAGTATATTTACAGACTTGCACATCTATCGTCACAATCAATTTTAGAGCATTTTCATTACCCCAAAAAGAAACCCTACCCCTCTTAGCTATCACTCTGGGCAACCACTAATCTACTTTCTGTCTGTAGAGACTTGCTTATCTGGAAATGTCACATAAATAGAATCACAAATATGTGGTCCTTTATGACTGGTTCTTTCACTGAACAAATTTTCAAGGTTCACCTATGTCATAGCATGTATCAGTTCTTCCCTTCTATTAATTGCTGAATAAAATTCCACATTTAGTTTATTCATTCATCAGCTTATGGACATTTAGGGTTTTTCCTACTCTTTGGCTATTATGAGTAATACTGCAATGAACATTCATGTACAAGTACAAGCTCTTATGTAGACATATGTTTTCATTTCTCTTGGGTATACCTAGGAGTGGAATCGCTAAATCATATGGTACCTCTACATTTAACTATTTGAAGAACTGCCAGACTGTTTTTCAAAGTGACTGTACCATCTTCCATTCCCACCAACGGTGTATGAGGGTTCCAATTTCTCCACAGTCTTGCCAACAGTTCTTATTATCTGTATTTTTTATTAAGCATTCCACCCTCTATTTAAAAATCTTAAAAAGATCTTCTGGATCTTTGGGTCTAGTCATCGAACCAGCTTCTTGATTAGAGAAGGCCACTTACAAAAGGCAAAATGCTGAGCACACACATGTCCAGTTACCCAGTGGGAGAGAAAAGGCCAGAGCCAGGGTACCCAGTCCCTTTTGACTATAAATACAAAGGAGGCCTGGCATTGACACTGATTCTACGTGAACTTGTTCAATGTATTGCTAGGGCAGGACATGTAGGTGAGAGAAGATGAGCAAAGGTTAAGACCTCACTTGAAAATTTAACAGGTGGGGGAAGATGGAGCCAAAGTTAACCTTGGACTACTATCTTCTCTTCTCCACTCCTACTTAATATTTTTCCTCCAAAGAGAACATACTGAGAACCTTGGGGATCTCCTCTACCTCCAAAGTTCTATGATTTCATGCCTTTCTTCCTGTAAGTGCATTTTAAATTGATTGTGCTATGTATCTCTTTTATAAACAGACGCCTTTATCTTAAGATTCAGTTTAAATAGTTTTAATGTTTTTTAAAAAGCTTTTTTACTTTTAATGTTTTCTGAAACTTATTGTAATATTATAACTTTAGCTATAACATTCATGTTTCC
Source organism: Vicugna pacos (assembly GCF_048564905.1). Lineage (NCBI taxonomy): Eukaryota > Metazoa > Chordata > Mammalia > Artiodactyla > Camelidae > Vicugna > Vicugna pacos. Next base: position 74,294,160 of record NC_132993.1, on the reverse strand, counting down.
TAGAAGTCACTAAAGTTCCTCCAAGTCCACCCAAGAAAAAAGGTGAATATTGGTAAAAGGGAAAAAATAAAATGTATTCCTTGGAAGTACATGATTGCTTATTTAGCTAGTTAGAGAACTGTGTTGTTTCATCCTTGAGAATTGTACCATGGAATAGATTAATTTCATTGATTTGCAATATAACAGCCACATCTGAAAATACAGGGGAAAAAAAAATTCGAAGGATGGAGGATTCAAAATAAGGAAGACCAATTCCTGACAAAATATCAACCGACCAAATTAGAAGATGTTACAGGGTGTTACACATGCTCTTCCTTATTTAGCATGGGAGGAAGTTGCAATTGTCATTTGGCTAATAAGGCATTTCCGGGGCCCTAAAGTTACTGATTCTTCAACTCAACAGATATTTGCTGTGCATCTGCTGTGAGCCTGAAACTTTGCTAGCTTTGCGGCTGCCAAAATAAATACAGAGTCTCTGCTGGCAAGAAGCAGGAGAAGGCTTGGCCTCTGCCAGGCAGATGCAGACATATTATCCAGCTGCAATACCCTGGGACCATTCTGCAGCTATGATAGGAAAGAAGCAGAGTAGAAGTAATGAAGAGGCATGGTTTACAGTAACCTAAGCTGAAGTGAGAGGAGGAACAAAAGAAGGATGGCACCAGGGAATATGACCAGTGAACTCAGCCTATAAAGAGAGAGAAGGATTTCACCAAGCAGAGAGGCAAAAGACATTTGTGAAAACACTCTACTGGGAGGGCAAATGTTTTGGAGAATTATAAGGCTGAACCATAAAAAACTGTCAATAGTCAACCATTTTTTTGGGCCTACAAAAATAGCACAATTGTACAGTTCCAGCTAAAAAAAAAATAATTCCCATGGGTGTGTAGAGTGAATGTTCAGGACTCGTAGAATGAGTTCGAAAAGTAGCTGCGGTCAGAGACAGAAGAGCCTTGAACTGCCTTCTAAGTTTCAACTTTATTCCATAGGAGCAGCTGATTCACAAAAGAACTTTCAGCAAATGGCCAATAAATGTATTTTTTAATTGTTTAAAGAATTCTGGATTTAAAAGAAAACTATATATCATTTTCAGTACCATCAAAAATTTTTTTAAAGATAATATTCAATGTTAATAAAAACTCAGGGAAACAGGATGCTCTCATACGCTGCTATGTGTGTAAAATGGAATAATATTTCTGGAAGGCAATCAGAATACTCTTTGACCAAGCATTTCTCTTCTAGAACTTTATCCTGGTGAAACAGCTATGGATATTAGCAAAACAAAACAACAACGATAAAAAAGTTTAGCCACCAGGATATACTTAATGTCCAACAATAGCAAGTTGGTTAAATATATCATGAATCAATCTTACAAATGAACACTAGGCAGTTCTCTTAAATATTTAGATGAATATTTAATAACATGGAAATGATCACAAAAAGTTTTTTATATGAAAAAATTAGATTATAAAACAGTAGATGTATCAGAGCGCTTAAGAACTACGTCAAACTGACTGCGTTTGTTTCAGAGCCACAATTTATAGTTGTTTGATCTTGAACAAGTAACCTAACCTCTTTATAACTCCGTTTCATCATCTGTAAACTGGGGATGATACTAGTATATACATCACAGAATTGTTGTAAAAAGTAAATGAATTAATATACATACAGCACTTTGAAATTTTCCTGGCACATAGTAAGCACTATCTAAAGCTAGTTATTATTAATATCTATCTAAAAGATATTGCTATTATCATTAGCATTTGTTGCCAGTAAATTAAGTCAACTTTTAAGCTAATTTAAGAAGTAAAGGTGAGAAGGCAAACCACAGGGCAAGAACCACACCCAAAGCACTCCGCAGGGCTGGTCCTGTGAAGTCACCACTACAGCTGCCAAGCACTGACCCCACGGTTGGCACTACCAAGTCCTCGGATGCTGGACACTGCATGCTGCCCCAGAACAGCTGTCTCTGCTGCCACTGGAAACCGGATGCAGCTGCCATCACCTCTGTGCCCTGGCCAGAATGGATTCTGCGTCATCCCTGCTGCTTTGAGTCACCAGCTCCTGAATCAGAGCCTAGAGAGGATGCATCTGCTTGGCTGCATGAAGTCCCCAGTTCCCAGATGTAAGGGAGATTGAGAAAAGGAGCAGCAAGCATTTATATCATATAGAAAAGGCAGTTTTTACTGTGTAAGTCAGGGGATTCAGTACACTTGGCAAATTTACACACTGGGCAACAAAAGAAAGATATAAATGACCCCTTCATGGTTTGAAAAATACAGATCTAACCTGAACATATATAGAACATATATAGAACATGTATAGAAAAAAAGGACTAAAAGGATATATATATCAAAGTATTAATGATTAATTTTGAACTGACCAGTGTGGCTGATTTGAATTTTTTATCTTCTGTCTCTGTAAATTTCCACATCTTCTATGACATAAAAAAGACCTTTTCTCTTTTCATGCAAGACTAGGCAATATTAGATCTCTATTTTTGAAAAACAATTGAGTCTTTCTTAGATTTGGCCATGGACTGGGGAATGGGCAATTAAGTTCCGATGGTCACTGTTAACCTAGAGCAGGCCCATGCTTTTAAGAGTGTGGTCAACAGACCAGCACCATCAGCTTGATTCAGAAGCATATTAGAGATGCAGAATCTCAGATTCCATCTCTGATCTACTGAAAGCAAAGAAGAGGATGATTCAAGAGGTATCTAGAAGTATAAGCAGCAAGGCTTGACAACTGACAATGTGAGAAGAAAAAAAAAAGTCATGAATGATTACAAACCTTGGAAACATTTCCAAACTTGTAAGAAGGCAGAGTCATTAACAGAAATGGGTTACTGGAGCAGGAATCAGTTTTAAAGGAAAAAGATACATGTGGTTTTAGATGAATGGAGAACTTGAAAGATGGCCAGATGAATATGCCCAGCCTGGAACATGCAGAACTGGGAGCCAATAAGAAAATGCCAAGATTGGGCTTACATATTTGAGAGTAATCTAAGAAAAGGAGATAATAGAGGCCAGACAAGTAGATAAGAGCATGCAAAGCAAGAGAAGAAATCCAAGCAAGATCCTTTGTTAACACCTGTATCTCAGAAACAGGAGAGGAAGAGAAATCAGAAAGTGAGTGGCCAAAACTAAGATCATCAGGTGATCACAGTGTCAAAGAAAACAAAAGACAGATGTTTCATTATTCAATTCTTCACTCTTTTCATGACAAACTAGGAGTCACTTACACAATTATATTTACACTAAACTTAACAATGATGGATTAAAGGAGATCTTAATTCTTGAAACATAGAATGCCCAAAATATTTGGAGGTGGGTGGAAGAGGAGAACACTGATGCCTTGGATGTCATAGCATTAGGTCTCACCATAAGAAGATACGCAAAAGGTTTCGTGGCTTTTTTTTTTTAAGTATTGAGGAAATTTCTGTAATTTTTACAGAGTTGCAAATCCAATAAGACCATGATTTATCTTTGTTTTATTCAACCATTCATTCAGCGAACTTTGAGCACTTAGTATGAGCTGGGCACTCTTCTGGGCCTTGAGGATACAGCAGTTAACGAAACACGCAAACCCCTTCGCCCTCTAGATTCTAGAGGGGAAGACAGATAATAAACAAAAGAAGTAAGTAAATGTATTGCATGTTGAATGATGATAAGCATTATAGAAGAAAGGCATATAGAGGCAGGGTGAGAGTTACAATTTTAAAAGAGGTGACAGAGAAGACGCCACTGAGAAGATGAACAGACCTGACAGAGATGAGGAAGTCACTCCTGCAGATACTGAGCGAACGCACTTCCAGGGCAAGGCTGAAGCAGACTTGGGGTGAAGAGGCCAGTGTGGCTGAACTGAAGGATGCGGGGGTAGCCAGGAAAAGAGGACTGAGGATCAAAGGCCCTTGAGGGTTTTTAAGCATAGAAGTGACATTATCTGACTTGGATTTTAGCAGAATCATTCTGGCTACTATTTTAATAACAGATTGAAGTAGGAAAACCAGATAGGTGGCTATTGTGAGTACCAAGGCAAGAATAATTCTGACTCACACCAGGTACCTTTCACAGTTTTCTTTCTTTTCAGATTCCTACCTTTTTTGGTTTTCTTCTAATATATCATACTAGAGTGGGATCCAGGAGGGAAGAGCAATTGTGTGCATAGCAGAGAAAGGAGTGTAGAGCTCTCAACTCTTCTAGGTATGTAATTCTATAGATTTTCACATTTATCTTCAGTCACACAGAACAAAAAATGTATATGTAACTTAATTTAAACATTTAAATTTAACTTAAACATTTAATATATTTTAATAATTAAACCTTCTAAATTATTACAGCTTCAGGGAAATGTTAAAAAAAAAAAAACACCTAAAAATCATTGTCATCACCCTGCCAATAAATTTATATTTAGGCCAAGGTAACAATAAAAGAAACTGATAATTCATTTTAAAGACAAGAGCAATATTTTTGAAATGTAGAGTCACTAAATAATGACTACTTCTGAAAGGTGTCATTTTAAACCTTCCACTCTTTAATGCTATAATTAAAAGCAAAATGAAAGTGAGATCCAGAGAGGACACATAGGGGCTAGGTCACATCAGGACATGTAATTTGTTTCTTCTATGGATCTGAGACCAAAAGCTCCATTTGTCTGCTGAAGATTAAAAGGATAAGCTGATTATTTCTTATTTTAAAATACAAAGGCAACTAAGTCAAGTTCAACATTGGTTCAGAGAGAAGAGCTGTCAACACTATTAGTCTTACTCTAGATCTGTAGAGTGGTTATTGTTTACAAAGCACTTTCACTACCATTATCTCATATGAGCCTCACAATAACCCATTAGTTCATTGTTCTTACTTTACAGATGGAGAAGCCCAGGCTCAGAGAGGTTAAGGGACTTACCCAAGGGCACCCAACCAATTAGCAAGTGTCAGAGCTGGGAACGGAATCCAGTTCCTGGTCCACTGCTCTGTATACTATACCAACCTGTGTTTCTTTCCAGATATAGAATTGGGGGAAAACATATTTTTCCCGTGCAGGAATGATCAGGTCAGCAACACCAAAGGTGGAAAGCAGCACCTATGGAGAAGTACCGGCTTGGGAATGATCACTTTACGGTGAATTCTGTCACTCCCCATTTGATGTTAGAGAAATTAAGGAGCAGAGGAATGTTAAGTCAAACACTGGCTCTTTACTTATTCAGGGGCTGGTTTACCCTTTAGGCCACCTTGGTCTTATCCCCCTTCATGACTTGCTTGCTCTCCTGGTCTGCTCTTTAGCACCTCCACCAGAGGGCAGACAGCACAGGAGGAAGAGCATTGGTAACCTGTTTGGTCAAAAAGCTGGAAGAAGAAAACTTACATCACTATCTTAATTTAGGCTTTTGGAGTCTTTCTAGATTTCAGTTGTTAATGAAAACTTTGCTACCATTCTCCTATGTAGACGTAGAATAAACAATGCAGCAAAATGATCAGAACTGGAGACTAGAGTTTCATTACAGCTCTCTATATTTCCAGTCTGGTTTTTCTAAATGATCAATATAAAATGTTAAATCTTTAAAAGTATAACACTTTAAAACATGAGGGGAAATAGATGGGCAATGAACAAGAATAGAAAATTTGTAAGAGAGGAAATTCAACTGACAGTGAACATGGAAAAATGTTCCATTTCACGGGCAATTAAAGAAATACACATTTAAAACAAAATCTGCCAAATTAATGAATCTGTCAAATTAATGAATATTAAAAGTGAGAATTATTGGTAAGGGTATGGTGAGACAGGCATTTTCATATATGATTAGTGGAAATGTAAATTGGTATCATCTTTATGGAGAGAAATCTAACCATGTAGAGAGAATAACCTGACAGAAGAAAATCAGAGTAATTTCCTATTACGCAACTTGAAACCAAAATCTTTTTTTTTCCCCTACCCAAGTGAACCCTTACATGGAGAATACAGACTCCTGATATACTATGAAAGAAAAGCAAGCTTTATGCCACCTCCAGCCCTCTGCAGACTCAATGGGATGGAAAGATGCGGGTCCCTATCCCAAGAGGGAGTAAGATTTACAACTCTCACCACTCCAGGAACAGACATGATACCTGTAGGTCTCCCAAGATCACAGGGTCTGCCTCAGACCCACAGGAAAGGAAAGCAGTTTTTTCTCTAAGTTCCAGGAGGTGTAACACATCACAGTCACCTGCATCCTGTTGTGCCAGGCTATCCTGGAGAGAGAGAGCCAGAGGACTCTGATTTTTACGGGATTATCCAGATACAGTTGAGGGTCTTGTCAACAATGGCCAGACATGCACAGAGTGGACCACCCATGCATCCTCGAATTACTTTACTACACAAGACAGTTATGGTCTTAAAGGTCAAATACAACATTTGCCCCTAAATGCAAACTATCGCACTGTAACAGAGTTGCTTGATCTTGCTTATAACTTAGCACCTACTGAATTCAGCTAATTTAAGAGTCTGATGGTAAAAAGGAAAAAGATTTTCGTTATAATAGAAATCTACTTAGAAGGCCTAGGCTCCACAAAAAGATTTTCCTGAGTTCTTCTAAGTATACACTCATCACAATTTATAATAGGAAGAAACCGAAAGCAACCTAAATGTGCAATCAAGAGTGTGGTAGGGGCCGATTAACTAACAGAAATGGAAAATGCTTATTCTAGAAAAGAAGTTAAGATGCAGAATACAGAGGTTCCAGTTCCAGGTAAGCTGACTCCATCCTGTCTTTCCCACTGAATGGAGATGTAAAATGGGTAGAACGCATAACTGCTCTAAAATGAAATAGCAATAGTCAGACTGGAAGAGAAGATAAAAATGCGAAATCCTGCTGAACCAGCAGGGAGTTTCCTATTTTCTTTTCCCTCCAGTACCTCCTAGCCTGGACTCAGGACAGCCCGAAAACTGGAAGTGGGAACTGGGACTGGACAGAGAAGGCTCCAGAAGGCAGCTCGAGTTCTCTTCCAACAAACGAGAAAAGGGATCCCCAAGGCTCAGAGAAAACAGAAGAAATCACCTAGCTTTTTAATCCTCCCCCCCCCACCCCATTTCTTATTTTTTTCTGGCTTCAGTCTCCAGGCAATCTAGGAATATCAGTGGTGCAGCTGCTACCCTGGCATAAGCAAGGGCCACAGTGCCTAAAACTCTGAAGGAGAGGATATTTATTGAGAAGAGAAACCAGTCTGGGGTTTGGGGGAAGGGAATCACAGTATCAGAATTGGACTAGCAGACACAATATTGGCAAACTGCCTGTAAGAAGATACCGTGTGGATCTGTCACAGATAGCTGGAAATGTAAATCTAAAACTAGAAAAGACGTCTGGGCTAGAATTATTTGTTTGTGAATCATCTGCATATAGAAGTTATTTAAAGCTAAGTACTCTAGACATTTTCTCCTATTACTGAGTAACAGCTAATTACTGAGATTTTCTTGAAGCATTCTTTAGTATCTGCTCCACTGACAAAGTGAAAGATAAGACCATTTATTACAGCACTAAAGATGGAGTCATTCTTACCACTGGAGGAAGTAAATAAGATTTTAATTTGGTCTCGAGATTTGGGGCCTGGCTCCTAAACCAGCAGTGTTTAGACTCTCCTTGCAATCTCCCTAAAATAACTTTGAAAAACTTTATATCCCCTCACACATTTTAAAACTGGAGTCTAAATTTTTTCATCAAATTTAAATAATGGCAAAAGATGTGATTTGGAGTGTCTTACAATTATTGACATGTTTAAAATTAAACCATTACATCACTCTTAAATACTATCAAAGAAATGTAAATACCACAGAGATTCCATTCCCACCATCATGTTTCAAAAAATATATATGAACAAACTCTTTTCTAATTGCCAGAAACTTCACATTTCTTTTTCTCTCTGAACTCATATTTTCATTCCATTTTCCCCACAAAATTTTATCCTAGTAAGCCATGTTTTGATGCTTGAAAATCTTTAATTGATCACTCTATCATATTTCTTTGCAATAAAACTATACACACAAATTGAAATATTCTCTGGTTCTACAATGCTGTGTTATTTTTTGTTCTGTACTTAGTTACCATTACAGTTATTAAATAGATAAAAATTGATCAAACAAAGTAAGTGACATTTAAATAAATGTTAAATATGGAAAGTTAAAATTTTACTTTAAATATATCTTTTAATGAAGGAATAGTTTTTTTTCTTTTATGTGTGTAAATTCAAGATTCTGTTGTTTATTTACTATTTCAATAATGATATTACAAGCATGTGTTACTTCATTAGCTTTTCTAAAATTAAAATTATGCATCCATATAGTTTAAAGAATCAAATCATCCTAAAAGACATTTAACAGAAGTATCATAGGGCTTACCCCCATTTCCCATTTCCAACAGGCAACCATTTCTATTTTGACCTCCATATCTCTAAATAACATACTTATATTGCTACTTCTTGATTTTAAAGACACTTTTGTCATTATTTATTGATGTTCCCATAAAGCAGATGAGGGTTCACTTTTTTTAATTGAAATATAGTTGATGTGCAACATTATGTTAATTTCAGGTGGACTACATAGTGATTTGACATTTGCATACATTATCACCATAAGTCTAGTAATCATCGTCTCCATACACAGTTACTACAATATTATTTTTTAGCTTTTTTTGAGTTATAGTCATTGTACAGTGTTGTGTCAAATTCCAGTGTAGAACACAATTTTTCAGTTATACATGAACATACAATATATTCATTGTCACATTTTCTTTTTTGCTGTGAGCTACCACAAGATCTTGTATACATTTCCCTGTGCTACACAGTATAATCTTGTTGCTCTATTGTGCATATGCCTGTCAGTATCTACAAATTTTGAGAAAGTCCTGGGTTCAAACCCCGGTACCTCCTCTAAAAATAAATAAACCTAATTACCTCCCCCCACCATTAAAAAAAATGATTAAATAATACAATAATAGTTACTACAATATTATTGACTACATATCTTCTACTGCATATTACAGCCCTGTGGCTTATTGATTTTATAACTGGAGGTTTGTACCTCTTCATCTCCTTCACCTATTTTGCCCCTCTACCCACATATCCTAAATTAAGGGCCTTTTTCAGTTAGTTTATGTATCTATGGGTTAATACTGCCAGAATTTAGACATACC